>NC_136433.1:279703190-284703190 GCF_052849685.1 Lactuca virosa | reverse complement strand
ACATGGAGGAGGAGGAGGTTCAGGGTCAGGATCAGGCTCAGGATCAGGTTCTGGATCAGGTGCCGAGCCAGTTGATGAGGGACTACGTGAGTTCATTGCTTCGGTGATGACTAGAGGCATCCTTGAGTCGACCCCGGTGATTTTCGGGTCGATCAAGGAAGGGATTATAGAGCTGATGGAGGATCGCCTCAGGGCGTTCAGGAGTGACTGGGCGGCTAGCCAGTTAGGGGCGCACACACTATCCTTTAAGGACTTCAGGGGATGCAGTGCGCCAGACTTCCACGTGGTAAAGGACCCCATTGTTTTCAGGAGATGGATTGTGTACATGGAGTCTGCTTAGTTGACTAGCTTCTGCGCTGAGGGGTCGAAGGTTTGGTATGCTGTTGGATGTTTGAGGGACATGGCTAGAGATTGGTGTGTGACAACCCGAAAGATATTCCGTTAACATAACCCATGCCGTTAATAAAATTTATTTTATTTTGGGTTTTCCGTTAACTTTCAAATTAAATAATTCATTTAGAATTATTATTATTATTTCGTATGTGTCAGAACGAAATATTTATGTGAGTGAAAACACTCTAAATAATCTTTTGAGAATTTCTAGACTACGACTAGTGCGGGTAATGGTTATTTACCCGGGTAAAATATTAAGCTCTGTTTAATGTCCGTTTTGGGTGTATTCCCACCGGTTCACTAACTCTAGACATATAAAAGGGTGGAGTGACCACCATTTGAGCTTTTCCCACACTTCAACTTTCTCTCTCTACTCTCTCTCTCTAAAAATCGAAACCTCTCAAGAATCTTCGCTTTCAAGCTCCAATTTGGTAAGTGATCCTTCCTAACTAGTTGTTTATCCTAACATGCATGCAAATCCATGTCTTAAGCTCTCAAAATCATCAAGAACTCGTGTTTACGGTTTGGGGAGCCTCCCAAAAACTGTAAACTCCTTCAATGGGGGTTTTGAAGCCCCAAGACCCTTCCAAACCTCTTCTAATGCTTAGATCCGTACATGCATGGAGTTAGAACCACAAGATCATGAGTTTTTGGCCATGAACATGAGTTTACGGTCCTTGAATGTTCAAGAACCGTAAACACCCTTTCAGGGGGTTTTGATGCTCCTTAACCCTTCCAATGCATGTCTAATGGCCTTGAAACTTACTTGGATGATCTTAGAACCCTAAAACATGTCCAAATGAGCATAAACATGAGTTTACGGTTTGGGAACGTCTCCCAAAACCGTAAACACCTTCCAAAGGTGTTTTAATACTCCAAACACCTTGCATGGCTTGTATTTGAGTCTAGAACTTGCATGAATGGCCTACAAACCACCAAAACACTTGGAAAATGGACAAACATGGACAAGAGTGGGTTTACGGCCGTAAACCCATGAGTTTACGACCGTAAACTCCCCAAGGGTGGTCCAAGGACCGTAAACCCATGAGTTTACGACCGTAAACTCCCCAAGGGTGGTCTAAGGACCGTAAACCCTAATTCCTAGGCCATTTCATGTCCTGATCACTTCCTAAGCCATTGAATCAACCTTAGCACCTTCCTGTGTGCAAGATATGGACATTTATCGACCAAGAGCACTATACCCTTGAGTTTACGGCCGTAAACTCATGGGGGATATGGTCTTTAAAACTGTAAACTCCCTAAGGGTTTACACTTGAAGAGTAAACACCTTATCTAGGCCCTACACTCCTTAGATACAACCCGTACCATCCCTAACACTTGAATTGAAGTGTTTTCGTGCCTAGGAGTGTATTATCCTACTACCTTGGTAAATCAAAGTCTAATTAGATACAATTATGTATCTCTTCATGTTACATAGGAACCTCACGCGTGTTCAAGCCCTAAACTAATACTTAGCATCTAAATCGACACATTCGCGTCAGGTGAGTTCATACCCCTACACCATTTTATGTGTTTTTCATGTTTTCAGGGGGGGAATACAAGCAAAAGTACAAGGAATACTTGTACTCAAAACTATATTTCGTATAACATAACTACATGTTCAATATGGTTTTAAACATTGAAATCCGTATTAACCAACCGTCTAACTCGTGGAGTTAGTTTTCAAAACCAATTGTGAAACTCATTATAAAATGTTACATTTTTACATTTCACAAGGATTTCATGTCATTTCATAAACCGGGATTTTCTATACTATTACTTGTAAAATTCATTATTCTTATGATTGGAGACACGTCCTCGGTAACACTCCACACGGATTACGAGAGTGGAGGACTACTCCCGTAACCAGAATCTCTTGGAGGGAGAGCGTGACTTGAGTGTATAGATCTATACGGGACTGACTACCCCGCACCCTGCTGCTAGCTACAGTTGGATCGTCAGGTCCATGGGTGACAAAAGTCATAAAACGACGATGGACTTCTTATTGCCATGTCTAGTCTATCGTATGGTTATGGAACTCGCAACTTAGATAATGGAGATTTACTGATAAAGTAATAGCGAACCTAGTGAACTAACCTTCTAGTAATAACTGTCTTTAATTACTACCAGTTCACTACTTACTTATTAGTTTTGTGTACGTGTCAAAACTAATATGCTTACTACGGGATACTAGTCACTCAGTATGTTTCACTCAAACGATACAAGTATGGTAGATACTTGTACACATCATTTCAGAATCGATAACCAGCGAACATTTTTCATAAGAAAACATAGGGTTTTCTTGGGATAACGTAACTTTTCATAAACAAGGTTGTATGGTACATCTAACGAGAAATCAAATCATATTTTCATAAGGAAATTTGCAAGATTTTCTTGATTCAAACTGTGTAACAAAGGGATAATCCAAACTACTTTTATAAGAAAATACGGGATTTTCTTGGATATCAACTGTTCATGAAACTAAGGGAAACTGAATCTTTTTCCAGAAAACAAACCGCTTATGAACTCACCAGCTTTATGCTGATATTTTAAAACTGCTTGTATTCTCAGGGCATCCATAGACAGGTACTCCTACCAACTTTTCTTGAGAAGACGGAGCATATAGAAGACTCGTCTATACTTTTGTTCTAACCAATGTATCTAAGAAAACTTGTAGTACTTTATTTTCAAACAAATGTAAAACTTTCTTATGTAATGTAATGGTTGTGTTTACTATGCTTGCTATGTACATTGGTTGTGATACTCTACATGACGTCACTCCACCCCGGAACGTTTCCGCCATCGGTTTCGGGGTGTGACATGGTGGGAGTCGGTTAGTGATTATTTAGGAGCCTCAGCAGTTGAGGCTATGACCTGGTCTGACTTTGTGACTAGGTTCAGGGCTAAGTTTGTGCCGGCTGTGGAGCTTCAGCAGCTGGCCAGGGAGTTTCTTGATATGAGACAGACGACTCAGACGGTGGTGGAAATTACCGCCAAGTTTCGATAGAGGGCCTTACTGGTGCCTCAGTATGCAGGAGATGAGGAGATGCGGAAGATCCGCTATCATGATATGTTGAGAGCTGACATCCGGGAGCATGTCAGCTACTTAGCCTGCCTGACACTGGATTCCATTATTGCGAGGGCGAGGGAGAGGGAGATTGATATAGAGCACCTCTGAAAGAGGAAGGCGGAGACTGAGCAGGTGACTGGGGTTTCAGGGAAGAAACCCAAGGGATTCGACGTTGGGTCGAAGGGCCAGCAGGGCCGGGGCCACTGTGGGAAATGTGGAAAATCGCATGAGGGAGTATGCAGGACTGGGGGATCGGGATGCTACAAGTGCGGCAAGACGGGGCACTTCAGCAAGGATTGTACGGCCCCTACCCCCACCATTCCGATATCGGAGTTGCTGTGTTTTCACTACAACTAGCGAGGCCATAAAAAGGCCAACTGCTCGAGATTGACAGCAGTAGCGCCAGTGGCGGCACCAGCTCCAGCGACCCTGCGGATCACTGATGGCCAGCAGGGCAAGTCGGAGGCTCCAGTGGTGAGGAGCCGAGCCTTCCAGTTGACTACCGAGGAGGCACGCGCCGCACCCGATGTGGTGACAGGTATGATTTCTTCTACCTAGATTCTATTATATTTTGTTTATGATATTTATGTGCCATGTTATGTGTTTTGTTTAGGATCGTTCTATGTGAACGACATCCCAATTCAGGTGTTGTTCGATTCGGGTGCTACCCGATCATTTGTCTCTCTTGCACTTAGCAAGAGGTTCCCTAAGTCTTCGGGCGTGTTAGATTGCCCACTAGAGGTCGAGATTGCTGATGACCGATCAGTTCAAGCATCAAAGGTTTTCATAGATTGTGTTTTGAGGTTGTTCGAGGAGCGCTACCTGGTAGACTTGGTTCCCATACCATTGCGTGGGAACAAGGTCATCATCGGTATGGACTGGTTGAGCCCTAATGGGGTTGTGATTGAATGAGTGCAACATTTGGTACGCATCAGGACCCCAAGTGGGGGATAACTAGTGATTCAAGGCGAGAGGCCACAACATGGACCAGCCCTATGCTCAGCAGCGAGGGCTAGGCGCTACCTTCAGCAGGGTTGCGCCGGATATGTCGACTACGTCATGGATACCCGGGAGGAGGGTAAGGCGAATGTGAGTGATGGGCCGGTGGTGCAATAGTATCCGGATGTGTTTCCAGAGGAGTTTCCTGGGATACCTCCGGAGAGACAGGTGGAGTTTAGGATCGACCTGGTCCCCGGTGTGGCCCCGATAGCCAAGGCACCGTATCGGTTGGCTCCTCCAGAGATGAAGGAGTTGTCTACACAGCTGTAGGAGCTGTTAGACAAAGGATTCATCAGACCGAGCAGTTCACCCTGGGGAGCCCCGATTCTGTTCGTGAAGAAGAAGGACGGGTCGCATCAGATGTCTGTAGATTACCGGGAGCTGAACAAGGTAACGGTGAAGAACTGTTACCCACTCCCGAGGATTGATGATCTCTTTGACCAACTACAGGGGGCATCTTGGTTTTCCAAGATTGATTTACGTTCAGGCTACCACCAGATGAGGGTTAGAGACGAGGATGTACAGAAGACTGTGTTCCGGACTCGCTATGGCCACTATGAGTTCGTGGTGATGCCCTTCAGGCTCACCAATGCTCCTGTCGCGTTCATGGACCTCATGAACCACGTATACAGACCGATGCTGGATCGATCTGTGATAGTTTTCATCGATGACATCTTGGTTTACTCCAAGACACAGGAGCATCACGAGGAGCACTTGCGAGAGGTATTGGATACCTTGGGGAGGGAGAGCTTGCACGCCAAGTTCTCCAAGTGTGAATTCTGGTTGCGCGAGGTGCAGTTTCTTGGGCACCTTGTCAACTAAAACGGTATTTTGGTTGACCCGGCCAAAGTAGAGGCCGTGATGAGATGGGAGGTTCTGAAGTCTCCATCTGAGATTCGGAGTTTCCTGGGATTGGCGGGCTATTACCGGAGATTCATTCAGGATTTCTCCAAGATACTCGTACCCCTGACCCGGCTGACGAAGAAATTCGTTGTTTTTCCCTGGGGGCCTGAGTAGCAGGAAACGTTTGAGACATTGAGACAGAGACTATGCGAGGCGTCGATCCTTGCCCTGCCAGAGGGCGTGGATGATTTTGTGGTATATTGCGATGCGTCGATCTCAGGGTTGGGCGCAGTATTGATGCAGAGAGGGCATGTTATCGCTTACGCTTTGAGGAAGCTAAAGCCTCACGAGGCGAACTAACCGACGTACGATTTAGAGTTGGGGGAGGTTATCTTTGCCCTCAAGATTTGGCGACACTAGCTCTATGGGGTTTGTTGTACCATTTACACGGATCACAAGAGTCTGAGGTACCTCATGGACCAGCCGAATCTGAACATGAGGCAGCATCGGTGGCTAGATTTGGTGAAGGATTACGATTGTGAGATCCTCTACCACCTGGGAAAGGCCAATGTGGTGGCCGATGCTCTTAGCCGCAAGGCTGTCCCGATCAGAGATGCTTGCTTGCAGATGACAGTGGTGACTCCGCTTCTGGAGCAGATACGAGAGGCCCAGCAGGAGGCTATGAAGGAGGAACATCAGAAGAGCGAGCGTATTATGGGACACGTTTCCTCCTTCGACTACGATAGTCGTGGGTTGTTGACGCTACATCGTAGTGTGTGGGTTCCCTATCATGGGGGTGTGCGCCAAGTTCTGATGGAGGAGGCGCACAAATCCTGGCTTTCTATTCATCCCGGGGCGACGAAGATGTATAGAGATCTTCGCCCTGATTACTGGTGGCCTTGCATGAAGCGGGATGTAGCATGGTATGTGAAGCGGTGCTTGACCTACAGGAAGGTCAAGGGCGAGCACTAGAGGCCACACGGGAAGATGCAGCCGCTAGATATTCCAATGTGTAAATGGGAAGATATTACCATGGATTTCATCACCAAACTTCCTAGGACCGCGCGGGGAGTGGATTCCATATGGGTCATCGTGGATCGGTTGACCAAGAGTTCCCATTTCATACTGATCCAGGAGAGCATTTCGGCCAAGAAGCTGGCCGATATTTATATTCGAGAGGTTGTAGCCCGACACGGAGTGCCAGTCTCCGTGATTTATGACAGAGATGTGCGGTTCACTTCCAGATTCTGGAAGAAATTCCACGACGAGTTGGGTACTCGTCTGCACTTTAGCACCGCTTTTCACCCGCAGACGGATGGTCAGAGCGAGCGGACCATCTAGACTTTGGAGGATATGTTGCGGGCATCTGTTTTAGACTTCAGTGGTAGCTGGTATACCTACCTTCCATTAGCTGAGTTCTCCTACAACAACAGCTATCATGTGAGTATCGATCATCCTACCTTCAAGATGTTATACGGGAGGAAGTGCATGACCCCGATTTTCTAGGGTGAGGTTGGGCAGAGAGTCATGGGGAGTACCGAAGTGGTACTCAAGATGACAGAGAGGATCCAGCAGGTCTGGAGCAGGCTTCAGACTGCTCAGAGTCGGCAGAAAAGTTATGCCGACAAGCGTCGTTCGGACCTGGAGTTCCAGGTCAGGGATATGGTCCTCCTGAAGGTGTCACCTTGGAAAGGTGTCATTCAGTTCAGGAAGCGGGGCAAGTTGGGCCCTAGGTACATCGGTCCTTTTAGGGTTGTTGCTCGGGTGGGCAAGGTGGCGTATAGGCTGGATCTTCCAGCCGAGCTTAGTCAGATTCATAGCATCTTTCACATCTCCCAGCTGCGGAAATGCTTGGTAGACGACTCTGTGATGGTACCTCTCGAGGATATTCAGGTGGATGACAGCATGAACTATATCGAGCGACTGATAGCCATTCTAGATAGGAAGACGAAGGCGCTGAGGAACAAGGAAGTAGAGTTGGTGAAGGTGCAGTGGCAGCACCGCAAAGACTCGGAATGGACTTGGGAGCCGGAGGATGAGATGAGAGAGCACTAACCAGAGTTATTTTCAGCAGCGGCAACGAACTTCGAGGACGAAGTCTAATTCAAGTGGGGGAGATTTGTAGCATCCAGGATTTTCCAGGTATTATTATTGATCATCTTAGTTGAAGTGTGGAATGGTTTTGTTTCGGATTTGGCCTTTGGGCCTTATAAGTGGGCTGAGGAAGATTCGTACGCGGGGCGTACATTGCCATGTACGCCCAACGTACTCGTGAGAGTGAACCGCCGAGGTCATGCACGTACGCCCAGCGTACGTGTGCAACTCCTTAAACCCTAAAATTTAGGGTTTACACCCTATATAAAGAACATAACCCCTGTTGCTTCAGCCTCCCTTCACCCATATCCAGCCACCACGAAAACCCTAGTTCCCTTTTGTGTGCCTTTGTGTTCTACAAGCCATTTGAGAGTGTTTGTGTGTTGTGTTAGTGAGAAGGGAAGAAAGAAGCTTGAAGAAGAAGCAAGGATCCACCAAGAGCTTGTAGATCCAGAGGATTGACATCATTTCTGACTCTTTTGAGGTATCAAGTTTCATACTTGGCAATTGTATGCTTAGATTTATTTTTGGGGGTGTTTAAGGTCACTTTTGGACCATATTGTTGAGGCTTCTTGCATCTTTACGATTTCAGAGCCTAAGAGCTGTCCTTTTGGACTCTTGAAGGCACCTAAGGTCATAAAAATCGGACCTTGATGGTTAAGCCATAACCATTCAAGTGTTTGATGTCCATTGAGCTTGTTAAAGGACCAAAATCATGTATTGAGAGCCAACCATGCAAGTGTTCGATGTCCATATCGTGTAACAACTGGAAAACTTCTGGTCAAGTCAAAGTCAAGTCAAGGTCAACGGGTCAACTGGTCAACTCAACTAGTGCTAATATGTTAGGGATTACTTTATGTTTACTAATGTATGACTCTAAATCTTAATGCAAAGTAACACTTGAAAGTTTCAAATGTTCAAAGTTCTAAACCCTAATCAGATTGAGGGAAGTAACAACTCTATAAAACACTATTACGTGCCCTTCAGGGGTGTATAACACTCAAAATAGAATGTAACTAAGTCTAAGGACCTTGCACTAAGAAGAAAAACATTAATAAAGGCCCCCGGCAAGGTCTCTCTCAATCTCTCCCACTGTATCTCTCTATCCTAAATCTCTCCAAGTATGTGAAATCTCTCCCAAATCTCTCCAAGTATGTGAAACCTCTCCCAAATCTCTCCAAATATGTGAAATCTCTCCAAGTATGTGAAACCTCTCCCAAATCTCTCCAAGTATGTGAAACCTCTCCCAAATCTCTCCAAGTATGTGAAACCTCTCCTAAATCTCTCCAAGTATGTGAAATCTCTCCCACTTCTCTACAAGTATGTGAAATCTCTCCCAAATCTCTCCAAGTATGTGAAATCTCTCCCAAATCTCTCCAAGTGTGTGAAATCTCTCCCAAATCTCTCTATGTACCTTCCTCAGTCGAAAACAGCCCAAAACCGGAAGAGAAAACCCAAAAGGACCCTCTTGGTCTGGAACCCTCTTGGTCTGGAATCCTCTTAGGCTGGAACCCCTCTCTACTTCGGAACTTATGATGGATTCCAGAATACCCTAGTTGCTTCATACAATCTCGCAAGCCCGGAAGGGTGACTCCGGAATAAGCCTCTCATCCGGACACTTCAGTTGCTTCGGAATCTCCTGGTCAGCCTCGCGCCTCCGGTCCGGACTGATGGTTGCGCTCCGGACTTCGCATGAACCTCAGATCCGAGAAGAACACTCCGGACCTCGCCTATTGACTCTGGAACTTTGAGAATGACTCTGGAAATTAGAAGTTGACTTCGGACCCTCGCAGGAACAAGGCTACTCTCCTGATTTTTGTCCATTTCAGACTTTTTCTTCATTTTAAGGCATTTTGACGTCGGGAATTCTTCCAAACTCGTAATTTTCATATCTTAAACCCCTTAAACCCCTATTTTATGCCAAAATTAATTATTTTAAACATACTTATATAAAATAATGCCCAAGATTTTTTTAAAGGGATTGTAAGAAGATAAGGGGGTTTGACTTTATGATGTGATGCAAATCCCTCATTTACCATGCAAATCTCAGTAAAACATGTATTAACCAAAGAGAACTAAGCCTTGTACACTAGTCCTCCAAGCAAATGTCAAATCACCCCTTATCCTTCCCATTTAGATACGTAAGTTACTCTCCCATTTCCCTACTTCTCATATTCACATTCAGAAGGCTCCTAAGAATACTCTCAACTCCTTCAAGCTCCAAGTTTCATCCCTTCAAAGAAAATTCCCAGATTTTTGTAAGTGTTCATCTTCTTTAACTAGTGATTCTCCACCTTATTCCTAAGATTTTATTATATTTACACATAAAATTTTCTTAGGATTTTCTAAAGTTCAAAGAACCTTCCAAGTGTTGGAACTTGGAAACTCCTTACACCTCTTCAAATCACCCAGCAAACTAAACCAAGGTGAGCTTCATACCCCACCTTTTTCTAAGTTTTTTATTGTTTTTGGGGGAGAGTACAAGTCAACTCTTATTCTAAATTCTTGAATAATTGCATGTACACATATGTTGAGATGTGTGTGTAGAAATATTATTAGTTTATTTCAACTTTTCATGAACGTTAGATTTCATAAATCTCATGAAGTTCAGAAAATATTCTCATCACCACATAAGGAATACTTTGTTTACAAAATGAGCCTCCCAACTTTTTGAGTATGTCCAGCATACCCCCCTTTATCCATGGCTTCTTGTCTAGAAGTAAAAGTTGTTGAAATATATCTTGATATGTTGACACTGTTTCTATAATTCTTTTGAAAATTGGAACTTTATGTCATATTAGTGACTTTTTGCAAACTATTAGTGATTATTTAGGAATATTTGAGATAAATAATTTCACCAAGAAAATATACAAATAGAGCCTTTATGACAGAAAATTTTGCATGTCATAAAGCTGCTGTCATAACTTCACACAAGTCCTAGTTTACACAAATCATAACTTGACACCTTCCGACAAATAGGGTCTCACTTAGTAAATATTAAAGGGAAGAGCCATTTTGCCGACTTCTCTAATATTGGGTCGATTGATAAATATGCAAAGCGGATTATTTTCAACAAACGAAACGTAACGAAACGAAGCGAAACGAAACGAAATATCTAGTCAACGAGTACAACTACTATTATTTAATTAGTAAATAATGGATTTCACGATTGCTCAAAAATCTGTTAGTATTCTAGTCAGACAAATTTTCACAGTACATATATTTGTATAAATAGTGTACGCCTAAAGTCCTGTAAGAGTTATAACTAGAGTCTCCTGGAGGGGGAACGAGAATTTGTGTATAGATCTATACGGGGTTGACACCCCACACCTTCGTTGTTCGCTACAGCTAGACCGGCCAGTCTAGGGTGACAAATGTCTTAAACGAAACCGACGCCTGAAGAACGTCATAACGGGCACTCTGTCATATTAGTATCGTTATAGCGACTCACTAGAATATATCAGAAATGTATTTATACAGATTTCACTTTTGCTTTACAAACAACTATGTTTTGGTTTGTTCAAATGAAACTTTTCTACACAAGTGTTATGGTTTTTCAAAGCTACTATTTTATACATCAGAAAATATAGGATTTTCTGGAGGAAACAATTATATACGATTTCGAAAACGACTAACTAAGACACACATGCAAGTATACTCGAGTTGAAACAAGTCTTACAACTATTTTGATAAGAAAATATTGGATTTTCTGGATTTCTAAACTATCATCAAAGTTTTATACAAAAATGCTTATGAACTCACCAACATATTTTATGTTGATGCTTTTCAAACAACTTGTATTCTCAGGAAACTAATAAGCAGGTTGTGGATCGCGGACTCAAGATTATTTTGCTATATTTTGGATTTGCTTACTGATGTCTCTTTTGTGTAAAATTTGAGAATATGAACATGATGTAAAACAATGTAAGCTTGTTATATTGATGTATGATGTTTGGATTTGCTATGTTTCATTTATATGCAATTGTTATGATACTGCGCAATGAAGTCACCCGCCTCCGGAAGTTTCCGCCGTTCTGGTCCGGGGGTGTGACAGATTGGTATCAGAGCATTGTTTATAGTGAACTAGTATATCTAGCCATACAAGATATACAACTATAAATACAATGGGACTAAAACACTCTAACTAAAAGTATACATACTTGCTAGGACCGTATCATAACAAGAACAAAACAAGATAACTCAAAGGTTGAACACTACAGTCAAACCTGGGCAGTTATGTAATCATATCTGGGATAAATATAGCATGATCAACTATATTTATCTGAGATATGACCAACATGTGTCCAGGAGTGGTAGAGGTGTTGCAACAAGTCTAAAGCTTCCCAACTTGCTGCCCAAAAGTTTTAAGAAACAAACCTAAAATAATTAAAATACTATAGGAGTATTTTGGCATTCTATCTATTTTCTCATACTCATATATTCTTGCACAGACGACATGGCAGGCTTTCACCTCCCCAGAGACCCTTACTTTCCCAATCAGGGGAATGGGGGTTGGATTGAGGAAGACCCAGAAGAAGACCCCGAGGAACCCATGGAGGATCCCGAAGAACCAATAGAGTTTGAAGAAGAGGACATCGATGAAGAGGTCGAGGAAGATGACGAGGAAGAGGTTGAGGAGGACGAGGAATCGGACTTAGAGTATGAAGTTATCAACCCTCCCTACATGGCAAGAGCACCACTGCATAGGATGGGCTACAATGGCCCTACACCTCCTTGGGCTGACGATATCGAGAGATGGGGCCGACGCCAGGGTCAGCAACCGCCATTTGGGATGAACCGAGGTTACTACAACCTCCAACATGGAGGACCAGCGGATCGCGCACTCCCTGTCGTGGTCAGACGTATTAGGGATATCGGTGACCAGGCTCAACTGACCACCGACCGGGTAATGCAGATGTTGGAGGCTATGCAGGTTACAGATGCCCGCACGCGAGACCTAGAGTGAGACTTCTACCCAATGGAACGACTTATAGAAGATCTTGCCACTGCACGAGCTGAGGTCAGAGAATACTAAGGGAGACACAACGCGCTGGAGGAACGGGTACAGATCACCGAACGTAGATTAGCCGAACTTCAGGGCGCGTCTACCTCATCGTCAGCACCACAGGGCCCTACTCGCTGCGACTACTATCTGGTTATTTGCTACCGTATCAGTTGTCCTTTTTGCATTTCCCTATGTATTATCAATGACATGATTAAGTGATTACACTTGTAACACCCCATTTATTTATTTAATAAATAAATTAATTAATGAACGAATAGTAGTCCTAAAATAAATGATTATATGTAAAGGGTGGTCTCCAAGAGCTAATTGTCACAATTTTAGAAGTATGGGGTTAAAAACGTAAGTTCTGGACCCCGTTTATAGGGATTTATGAAATCAGGGGCTAAAGTGTTAATTATGGACCTCATTTGAAAACAATTGTAGAGGGAGGGGCCACTTAGTAAAATATGGGACTTAAATTGTAAAGGATTTACATGGATGAGGTTAAAAAGGTAAAATATGGATCTATTTCGAATTTAATTGGAGCTGGAGGGACCATTTTGGTCATTATGGCAAACTCTTATAATGGGATCGGGTATATAAGGTTCTGCAACCCTAACCCTAGCAAACCATTCCAGCCGTCATCTCCTTATGCCTCCTCCTCCAGCCGCCGGTCTCGCTTCTTCGTCCTTCGGCGCCACGCCACCACCTCTGTTGAGGTCGTCAACCACCATTTCCGATCTGTCGACGCGTCACAGCCCCTAGCTTCTAGCGGGATCAAGTCGACGATGGGTTCCGGGTGTGTTCGCTGCCACCGTTACGCTCAATCAGTTGAAGACGAAAGCGACGCTAGCCGGTGGTCAACGCCGCTTCGGTCCACGACGACCTCCGTTCATCCCCCTCATCGTTCTCCTGGTGCTATTTCTCAGTCCGGCCGCTGCTTCCGTATGGCTCAAGTATGTCGCTCCGATCGTCGTTTGCCACCCCGAGGGGCTGTTGTGTTCGTAGATGTGGGCCTCTGTCGAGTAGGAGCCGTGAAGAACCACCATGGCAGCCGACCATGGTGGCTTTCATCGCAAATCCCACCACTTGCCCTAGTTCTTCTACTTGTGTCGTCGCCGCCATGTGCTATCTGGTGGCTGTGAGTTGTGTGGGTATGTGATTGTGCTTCAAGTGCGTATTTAGGTGTGTGTGGTTGTGTTTCCATTCGTTATAAGTGTGTTTGGGATGTTTGCGTCGCCGGAGAGCAAGTGCACCCCCATGGCAGCCAACCATGGTGGTTGCCGCCGGTTATAGCTTTTCTGCCGCCGCGTGCCACCACCGCCCACCACTGGAGTGGTTGTGTGTGTGTGCTTACGTTAGTGTGTGTGTGTGTGTGTTTTTTTTTTGAGATTCGGGTTGTAACATGTATTAGCAAAAGAATAATGAAAGAAACTCAAAACTACCACCGTGAGGTGGTGGCTGCCGCCACCGGCCGCCGTGTCGGGTGGCGGTGTACTTAGTTGTGTTGGGATTGCTTGTTGGATGTTTGGACAAAGGACTAAAACCCTAATGGGCCTATTAAACCCTAATGGGCCCAATGAAGCCCTAATGGACCCAAAAGCCCAAACATGTGACTAATGGGTGTAATAAACCCTAATTGACCTAAGGAAAACCCTAATGGGTGTAAGGACCTAGCTTTTGGGCCTATTGGGCTAAGATGGGGTTGGAAACCCTAATTAGGGTTTACAAAACCCTGATATTTGATTTATGGGCTTGGACTTATCGCGACCCACATTTGGTCCATTGGAATGGAATTATGCATTAAGCCCAATCACACCATATGACTTATTTAGTAAAGTGAGGGACTTAATGGATTAAATCCTTAATGGGTTAAGTGAGAAACACTTAACCCTAATCGTCATTCTATGAGAAACCCTAATTTCACTTGGGTTTATTGTTGGGCCTTTCTATTGGGCCTTGATGATTGGATTATTAATGGGTCATCCAAGATCAAGCAAATGGACTAGAATAATTAATGGGCTTTGAGGTGAGGCCTATATGAGGAGTTGGGCCCAATTTGGAAAATTGGGCCATAGTTTGGGCCTTTATGAGTATGTGATATTGGGCCATAGATGGGCCTTTATGAGTATGTGATATTGGGCCATTAGAATGTTGAATGTTGGACTGGACTAAATGGTTGGGCCAGGTGGAATAATTGGATCCCCATTAAAGTTAATATTCTTATTTGGAGGATTGGGCACGGGAGTATCCCTACTAGGGAGAGATTGTCTTATCGTGGTTTGGAGTTGCAGTCCATCTTATGCCCGGTGTGCCTTCGTGATCTGGAGACTATTGATCACATTTTTGTAGGATGCAGGGAACTGATTGATATATGGAGCCGAATTGCTATATGGTGGGACGTTCATCCTCCTGATCATTTCACCATTACTAATATTTTTTCTTGGCATGATTCGGTTCGCCTTAGGGGTAGGCAGCGAAAGGCTTTTGAAGTAGTTATTTTTTCCTACTTTTTGGTGTTTGTGGAAATTTAGAAACTCCACAGTTTTTGGAACAGATTCTCCTAGGAAATCCATGATTTTTGATGAGGTTGTTGAGAGAGGTTTTTTTTGTATTTCCAATAGATGTTGAAGAGCTAAGCTTAGTTGGACAGATTGGCTCCATAAACCTACTTTTGCTACTCTTCTCTTGTAATGTGTTTTTCTTAGCTTCTTGCTAGGTTTTTTTTTATAAAATCTTCTGCCGTTCCAAAAAAAAAATTCACAAATACTTTTTAATTGATAATAGATAGTTAGTTTTAAGGTTTGTAATGATTGAATTTTAAAAAACTTAATTAGAAACTGGGTACTCGGTTATGGTTCCGGTTCCAGACAATTAGGGTGGGTACCCACCTATGCTCATCCCTAGTTGTTTGCCTTTTTTACCAAACATTGAAAATCTATGATGAAACCAAGAACGAAACTGAAGATTGCATCATCATATGTAGTGGTACAAGTCTGTAATGCATAATATGTGCATTACATACTTGTACCACCGCAGATGGCAACACCATATGCAATATCATTCTTGGTTTCATCTTAGATTTCAGATTTTTCTTGTTGTTATGTGTTATCCCCTGAACATGTACTAGCAATTTGTATGATTTTAGGCAATAATGATGAATTGATGAAAGAACAAACCACATATTAGGCTATGAAACCAAAGATGAGGCATGTCTACGGTTTCGTTTATCTTGTGGATTTTTTTATTTTTTTATCTGATTAATTTGTCTAGAATTTTCCAGCATGAGAACAACTACATGCAAGTGTAACAATAAAAGATTATTGTCCTAAACTATGGGAGGTCCTAATTCGTTTAAACGATCCACGTTGTCAACTATTTAGGATGACTTCATTTGGACAATGCTTAGAAATACCACATATGAAAGGCGATGCATTGCTTATTTGTGGTTTTGTTTCTCCATCAGTTAAGCCCCACTGCTCAAATGGATGTCGGAGAACAACTATACTTTCAGATATCTAGATATGGTATATCATTTGGTGCCGAACAATTTTGCTTGATCCCCGGTTCGGAAGGTTTCCAAAAACAAAAAAAAATCAAATATTTTTATAAAAAAAAAGACGACATTCGTTGCTTCGAGCACGGGTATTCTCGTACGTACAAACACTACATTAAGCATAGGAGATTTGACAGAATTTGTATCTAGTCAGCATTTTGATATTGTTTATTGACGAAGATATCATGAAAGTTTGTTTATTACATACTAGATGTGAGACCCATGTATTACATGAGTTTATTAAAAAAAATATATGAAATTTTAACAATTTGAGAAGTTTGAATTTATAAGAAAAATGAGAAAAAATTTAAATTATTAAAATTAATGAGGCTTTATTATTACATTGAATACATTACATATATAAATCATTTCTAATAAATATTTTACATATATTATCTTACATATTAAATGTGTAATTTTAATTTAATAAAATGAAAAATACAATAAAACGACAAGTGGAAAATAGGAAATTCAAAAATTCTAGAAAATGACATGTGTTCAAATGAAAGATAAGAGGACATGTGGCAAAAAGATTTTGATTTATCATGGAGGATTCTAAATAGTAAGATTTCTTGGAAAATAAATAAAGATAAAATAACGATAGAACGGATATGGGTGCTGAAAACCTAAACGACTAGAATATGTATTTTACTTATTTAATTATTATTTATTTATTTATTATTTATTATTTCTTTTTATTTTATATTATAGTTTTGCGTGGAGAAGCTATTTATGGCATCATAATTATGGAGAATTGAGTATGATATGGAAAAAATCGATGACTGTGTTAAGGAAAATACAGACAAGGTGTTGAAATATACGGTTTTGTGTATTTTTTTCCCCACCGTTTAAGGTATAATAAAAAAATATTAATAGAATTTTACTAATTTTTAGTATTATTATTTTCTTATTTCAATACTAAGAGGTTGTTATTATTATTATTATTTCAATACTAGGATTTCCATAAATTTACCTTGTTAGTTGTCGTTGTTCATGAAAAGTAATATTTATTTATTTTTTAAAAACAAATTTTAAATTTTAAATTAACATGAATCCTACTTTGGAGCTTATTTAGTATATATTTCCAATATCTGATTTGGGAGTACGATATGTCTATGGAAAAAATTAGTTACAAGCAATGTATTTTTCAAAAAAAAAATAAATAAAATAAAATAAAATAAAAATAGAAATCAAAATTAAAACGATTGTTTATTTTAGTGTCAAAATTATACTTTATGCTTTTTTTGTGGTTTTTTTTAACATGATACTCACTTTGGAGCGGAGTAACCATGCACTACTGATATCCAATTTGCGGGTGTGATATGTCAATACAAAGAATTAGTTACAGATAACATATTTTAGAAGAAAAAAAAAGTTATTCATAGTTAAAACTATTAAATAATAGTGTCAAACTTGTACTTTATTCATTTTTTTTTTGCATTTTTAACATGAAACCTACTTTGGAGAGCGTAATAACCATTCATTACCCATACCGATATCAGATTTGTGGGTGCGATATGAGAACTAGATTGATTTTTAATAGTGTCCAAAATGGTACTTTATTATATTATTTTTTGAACTTATTTTAAAATGAAGCCTATAACCATGCATTAACCGATATCAATTATCGAGTGCGATATGTTAATACAAAGAATTAGTTAAAAACAACGTATTTTAGGAAAAGAAAACATGTTAAACGGATTAAAACAATTGATTTTTAATAATGTAAAAATGTTATTTTATTCTCTTATTTTTGCACTTATTTTTAATAGCTGATAACTTAATATTATTATTTATGTCTACATCAAAACATGTGCAATGGAGCAATATACTGTATAGACCCATCAATTCGTTCCTATTACCCTTCACTAGAAACAAATATTCTAAAAAAATCATTATATACGAACTCATTTTTTTAGTATCCAAAAGGTTTGCTGGTTTATACAGCAAAAATGGCAATACAAATATCCTAATATTAACAGTCTGAAACATAAATTCGGAATGTACGTGCATTCCGGACAGATGCTCCCGAATGCACTTTTCCAATTTGGAATGTACTAGTGTTAGATTCCAGACAATACTTCTGTCAACCACCACCAACTCCGAAATGAACATAGGTACCCAGGAATGTGGTATTCCAGAGTCCATGGTCAATCCTAGCGGAATTAAGGACGCTCTTTAGCAGTGGCGGAGCTAGATGGGGCATTGGGGGTACAACTATACCCCCAAAATAAAATTTATATATATATATTAGATTTTATATATTAGTTTTCTATATATAAGTAAGCATAACTACTTTGCACCCCCAACTTGAAACATTAAATCTTGCTGCTCGCCTTTTTTTCTTCTCATGAATCGAAGTGATTGCTGCCGAGAGTTTAGAGACAATAGCAAGATCGGTATTCCACCATCCATTCGAAAAGTTTTGTTAAAAAATACATTTTCAAGAGGCTTCACATTTTTACCCAGATTTTGATTGTTCAAATGTTATTTTAAATTTTAGTTATGTTTGTAACTCGTATTAAAATTCATGGTTCCGCCACTGCTCTTTTTAGGGTGGAGCTCCTACCTGGTCAATCCTAGCGGTGCGTTGAATATGGTCGTTTGGTGAAGAACCACATTGTTATACACATAACATAACCGACTTTGGTTTAGCTATTTTATTTTTCATTTTAGATATTTGATACATTGAAAAAAATAATATAATTAAAATCAATCAATCTATAAATTAAATAAATGTTTTATAAGAAAAAAATGAGAAGGGGGGAGAAACTTAAGGTAATGTGGCAAAAATAAGACGACTTTAAGTGGAGGCAAAAACCATAGCAAGAAGTGGCACCACTCCTATTATTCTAGAAGTTTTTGAGACGCTGACATGGCGTTGTTTTGGCCTCATGTCTACTACCACATAAGCAAAACCATGTTGACATGGCGTTGTTTTGGTCTCATGTCTCATGACCACTCCAAACGTGTTGCCACCTAATCTTCACGTCATTATCATTTTTCCATCATACCTAGAAAACGGTTACCACTCCACATCATCTTTCGTATGCTTGTCCTTTATGTTTATTATCTTGTACATTTAAGAAAGAGAGAGTGAAGAAGAAGAGAGAGATAGAAAAAAAAAATGTTATCGGTCCTGGTTCTCACCGCAACTAACCACAACCATGCTCATAACACCACTCATGGGGTGGTGTTCACCTCCATACTTCACATGTAGTAGCCACCAATGGGAAATAATAAAATACGTGCTTGCTTTCTATATCCACCATGCATATCCAATCCTATTATTTGTAATCATATTAATTTTATTAAGACAATTTATTCAATTTGTGATAACATATACACATAGACGTGTATTTATTAAAACACCATAGTCCATAAAAATATAAAGTTATCTCATTAGATTGTAAATTAAATATGTATAGATGCTATCAATACACATAACAAATTTAACAACATAAGCACAAAATGGTGTAAATATCATCTGGGGAGAAAACATGTAGTTGAACTAGAAAAATGTGCAAACTGCAAATCCAAGCTAAGGTGTACATTGTTATCATATATAGCATTAAAAAGTTATCATATATAGCATAAAAAAGTTACTGTGTATATAACAAAAAGCCAATATGTGCAAAGAATGAATTCAAATATCACATTTGTGACTCCTTTGTGAAACTTTTAATCTAAACAAAAAAAAAAAAAAAATTTAAACATTAAAATAAGTGTTAAATATGTATAGGTTTCTATGCATAAAATAGTTGCATTTTTTAATTTTTCTCGATGAAAACAAAACATAAACTAATATGTGCATAAACTTATATCAATGTGCATAGATTGACTATCAAACCTTAGACTAACACAAATTCATTGGCAATAAAAACTTAATTAACGATTAATCAAGCAATAGTAACATTATCAAACCTTAGATTGACGCCGAAACATATTAAAGTTCACTAGCATATTACAAGCATATTACAGACTCAAGCATATTCAGAAGCATATTACACGCAACCCCAATAATGCCCCACTCCGAATGACCTATAACTTGTTACCTTCTAGAAAGGGCCAAAAACAAAAAGGTACATGAGAGGGTGGAGCTCCTTCCAAAACGGTCAATCCTAGCGGTTTGTTGAATACATAATATGCTTTCCTCACAATCTTTTTTGGATTGATTGGTGTAACCAGATTGTTATAGACACAACCGGCTTTTATTTAAGCTATTAGCTATTTCTTTTTTAGCTGTTTTTTCATTTCGAAATCAATCAATCTACTTATAAATTTCGTATAAGATTAATAAAATAAAGTAAATAAATAAATAAAACTATAACACATATGTGCAAACATCAATTTTGTTAAGCAAATCATGACAAGACAAAGACAATTTATTCTATTTGACATTCATTGGACCAAAACATTTTAATACAACTAAATTACAATTTTCATTCTCATCCTCGTTATCAATAACCTTGAGTACATTTACGTCTCGTGTATGAAACACAATATGAATGTCATGCAGATTAAAATCCACATTTCGTTTTTCCCGATTTAAAAAGTAAAATCAAACCAAAACCATTCAAATGTAACGCCCGGGTTATATATATTTTACATAAGAATAAAAATAATCAAATCGTATCTAACCAAGAATCAAAATCATCAAGTAGGGCACGGGTCAAGAAGTCTCCAATACAATTCCAATTCTAACCGGAATATTAGACGTTTCCTTGAGTAGGTCATCGAGGGTCCCATCGACATAAAATGCTACGTTTTTTTCTTTCTTTGAGTTTGAAGTCTTTTCCTTTAAATTAGCATCCGCAAAAGAATCAGGCAACATATCAAGTTCCAGTTCAGCTATTTTCGGTTCAAATTTTGATTGAATCTCACTTGAGTTTGGAACCGAGTTTGGATGTGGGTTTGGTGCGGGGTGCACCACTGGGTGGTGGCTCGTGGTGGGTTTGGATGGTTGGGGTTCTTTATGGTTTTCGCTTTCTTGTTTTTTGAGAATACTAAAAAAATTATTAAAAAAATTATTAGACAGATTGCAATTTTTGTCCCATTTATACAATTGAAGTATAATGCTCTATAGTATTTCCCATCTCTGGAGGGAAAATCGGGTTCCATACAAATCCTTTTTGGTAAATCTATTTTTGCAAGCTGTTCCGAAAGAGCATGCAAATTGAGTGATAGAAACGAAGCCTACACGTATGACGAAATTAATCACAACAAAAAGATGCAGAAGAAACAAAGGAAGAAAAGCCACGTATCATGTCCTCTGAGAAAGAGGCGGTGGTGGAACAAAACATTGTTCTAGAAGTTGGAAAACGGTGGAAAAAAAAAACCCACCAATAGGAACACAATACTGTTCCTAAAGGGGCTTCAAAATTTATATATATATACCACTTTTGTTTGAAATTTATTATATATATTTAGAAAATAGTAAACATGAGTTTTGTTTCACTTTAAAAATTTGTTTACTAAAATAAATAATTAAATGGGGCTTGATTTTTCACTGTATCTTTTGCTTCATCCACTGAAATTTATGTGATTTGTCAATTTTGCCCATGATTTAAAATTTTTAGATATTAAAGAAAAAAATATTTTTCTATATCTACGTACACTTTTTAAAATCTTGTAAATAACTTTTTTTTTTCCAAACCTGCGCCTCTCATTTAAAATCATGTGACTATTTTCTTTTTTCTTTTGTCATTATTTACATCACTGTTGTTTTATATTTCATTTTTTTATGAATTAAAATATCATCTTTATTCTGATACATATTTTTCTTTTGCTTCTTCGATCATTTTTTATACGATCATCTCTATTTCTTTTAAGATAAAAGTATTACATAATCATTAAAACTTCAAATAAATGCATGTCAATGAATTAAAAGATCATCTTCATTTTGATCCTTATTTTTCTTTTGCTTCTTTGATCATTCTTTATACCAACATCTCTACTTTTTTTTTTAATAAAATTATTACATAATCAATCATTTAACAAAAGTTTAAAACTTCAAATTAATACATTTCAAATCACAAGATATTACAACTTCAATCGTTCATCTTCAACTCACTCTTTAACTGTAAGAGATCTTTAATATGTCATTAATCGTTTGAATATTAGAAATAGGGATGAGCATGGGACAAAACCGGTACCAACTCGACATTTCTGAATACCGAAATGGGTGAAAAACGATACCAAATACCAAACCAAACTAACATTACGGGTACCGGTTTTCGGTACTCGCATTGGTACCTGATAATAGAACAATATTCATATTGAAAAAAAGAAAGTGCTAGTTCTTCATTAGAAAGTCTTAAAGCTACAAACAAGAAGAAAAATATTAAATAGCTAGCTAAGGAATCAAACCCTAATGGGCTAACGACAAAATGGTTCATAAACAAGTGGGCTAATAACATATGTGTTAACATCCCCCTTCAAAATCACAATGCCACATCAATAAGCATTGAAAGTTTGTCACATAAAAAGCGAAACCGAGACGCCGACAGAGCCTTCGTAAAAACATCAGCAAGCTGCAAGGTTGGCGGAACAAACGGAAGCGATATGGTCCCAAGCTGTAAGTGATGACGGGAGAAATGACAATTAATGGAACGTCCCAAAAATAATGACATAAAATTTTCGTTTGTCAAATAAATCGTTAATACATATCATTTCCATAAAATCATGGTAATCAAGATTTAGCAAAACATCATCGAATCAGAGTAAATCACATAATGCGGAAAACATGTGGTGTGTTCCCTGCAACCATCCCGAGCTCTTCCATTTGAAAACCGAAGTACCTGAAACAGAAACTGAAAACCGTAAACACAAAGCTTAGTGAGTTTTCCAAGATACCACATACCATACATGACTTATCACATAACAGGTCGCGCCTACTGAGATACGGGCCCTGCCCATCCTCGCATAACGTGTGACATCCTCATTTTCACGGCCAGAAAAGACCGATATTGTTTATGCTTTATAAAAATCAGAGTACCTCTTTTAGTGAAAATGTTGCGGAATTTGTTCCCAGTAAAACATGATAAATACGTTATCAAAGCATTTCCGAAGAAATGTATTTTTATTCATTTTAAAACATTTGGGATGTCATCGTCAACACAGAAACATAAGCATAAATAGAACTTACATTCATTTACACTAGTGATCGACATCTCTTTAATCTCTCGGTGTAATGTAACTTCGTATTGAAACCTGTGATACAAATAAGCTTGAGTGGGCCAGGTTGGGAAACCTGGTGAGTACATAGGGATTTCAATCCCACAATGTTATATCATATATATAAGTTAGAACTCACAAAATATACAATTTCACCATATATATATATATATATATATATATATATATATATATATATAATCAACTCTTACACCACCCCGTTAATCCTTACAACGAGACTATCCAACTCTCGGACCTTAAATTTTACCTCTTACTGAACCCATACTCTCGGATCTAATTCATGCTCTCAGATCAATAATTGTGCCCATTCCATACTCTCGGATTAGGGACAAGTGTCTATGTGTAAATCCATTCTCCCGGATTAACGACGAATGACTATGTGCTATCCATACTCCCGGACTGAAGACGACTGACTATGTCTTAATCCATACTCTCGGATTAATGACAGTTGACTATGTCCAATCCATACTTTCGGACTAGGGACACTGACTATGTCTAATCCATGCTCCCGGATCAATGACATATACTAAAGTTCTATTCTCGGAGTATAACTCACTCGTACTCATAAGAAAATACTACCCAATATTCCTCATAATTAATTTAGGTTTACTCTTTATCCTAAATCATCATATATAATCAGGTATGTTCTTTAACACGTATTTCAGGCAACATCAATTAACTCACACATAAACATATAATTAATACTTCAATCAATACTTGTACTAAAATTATGTTCATGAAAGGGACTATGCACTCACTTGATAAGGTGGTGACTCGGTACTCGGACAGCGCTTCGTTTACTTTAAAACAACTCCTTTGACAGAACCTAGTATCATTACCACTAGAGTTTACTCTAATGTTCGACGAGACTAATTAATAGTCTAACTATTATTACTATTATATAAGTGTTAACACAATACTTTTCACCCACTATGTACAGACAGGGGTCAATCATGGAACACCGGAGGGCAGGATCATTTTGGCATATAGCACTTCTGAAATCCAGCAACCCAAGCGGCCCTCCAAACCAGATTCCCCGTACCGCGAGTGGTTAAAAAGACATTATAACGACACTTATATAACTCATAATAATAGCTTGAATTCTCATTATAAGGTCCTAATAACATTACTATATTATAACATACGCTATACTAAAGATAGGGTAGGCATAGCTCACTTACAGCGGGTTTTCTCGAAAACCGAGCTTCGCTGGAGCAGCGTTCCCAAGCCGAAAGGCTCTTTTCTCGGGGCTTCGGGAGCCTCGGGGCTTCCTTTGGGTGCTAGGGGGTTTACCTAGGCTTAGGGGGGGGGGGTTTGGGGGCTTAGAGAGAGAAAGTAGAGAGAGAAAGTGAAGTTGGGAATGTGTGAAAAATGAGGGAACCCGAAACCTCTATTTATAGGCTGGAATCCTGCTCTACTGGTCGAGTAGGAGGTCCTACTCATCGAGTACATGGCCAGGTATCACCATCTGGTGGCTTGCTTTGGGGAGAAAGCCTTGGCCCATATTCAGCCACGTCACCCGATTTCGCACAGCACCCTACCGACTTCTAAACCCCTTTCGCAGATGAGCTCCGTTTTCGACGTTCTTTATATCCACGCGTAGGTAAAAACAAGATCTACAACTTTCATTTAGACTCTGTCGGCTAATTCTCGACCGATCTTAAATTTAACAGTAGGAGGAGATTATATTGTTAAATGTCCGCGTAAAATTCATAACTTCTACATACTGACTCCGTTTTCGTCTGTCTTTTTATCGTTGAGTTCCTATTAATGAGATCTTAAACTCTCATTTAGGTCGCGTTGGCCAAAAACCGCTTGAACTAAAATTCGTGTTTCGGGCCGTGCATTGCTATGCCAAATCTTAGAAAATTCATAACTTCCTCATACGAAGTCAGATTTGGGCGTTCTTTTTATGGACGCTCTCGGTTTAACGTATACTACAACTTTTTTTTAGATCACTAAGGCTAAAAAATTCCTTTATAAAAAAATTCACTATTTACGTCTCCCGGTGTCGTGTCGGTTTTGCCGTAAAACTTCGACGGGCCATAACTTCTTCGTTATAACTCGGATTTCGGCGTTCTTTATATGTACAGAACCCTTGAGACATATTCTACAACTTGGTTAAGATTATTTATTCTAAATAATATTTTGTCAAAAAGTCGTTTTCGACCCCTATTATCTCTAAATTGAGTAGCCCGGATCTACGGGCGTTACATAACGGGCCCCGCCCACTGAGATACGGACCCCACCCACACTCGCATAACGGGCCCCGTCCACTGAGATACGGGCCCCAACCATACTCGTATAATGGGCCCCACCCATTAAGATACGGTCCCCACCCACACTCGCATAACGGGCCCCACCCACTAAACATATAACCATATAATCATATAACATTCAAACACATGCGAAAATCACAAATATAGTAGCATATTGAACAATCATCGGGCCCCGCCCACACCCGATACTAGCATACAGAATTACCATCGGGCCCCTCCCAGTAAGCATACAAACACATACACATGCAAGAGTCACGTAGACATCTAACACTCTACATAGCAAACTATGGGTCGACATTGGTGCCTTCGACCCGCTAAACATAGTGAGAAAACTCACCTCGCACTGCTGAATCCCACGGATAAATCTTTGGTTGATGGCTGACCGATTCCCGAACAATCAAAAAATCAAAACAACACCCAGTCAACATTAGGGTCCCAATCCATATTCATAAATCTATTACTAGGGTAAATGACCAATTTACCCCTCACCTAGTTTGGACCAAGACTTAGGCCCAACCCATATAATCCAAAAGGCCTAAATACCAAAAACCACCCAAGACCCAATACATGGCCCAATTTTCCAAATTGGGTCCAAACCTATTGTAGGCCTTCTCAAAATAATTATTAGCCCACAACCTGATGGCCCAGCAGGGCCAAAGACAACTAAGCCCAAAAGATGGCCCAAACCGAAGCCCAATATACAAAATCCCTCCTGACAGAGTACGCCCCGCGTACTCAGTGGGTACGCTAAGCATATGTATAAGAAACCCACTACGCCCCGCGTACGAGGTACATCCCACGTACTGACCCTGCCCATAACGAACCTAGAAAACGTCTTTATTCCTTAATCCAAGATGTCCAAAACCTTAAAATATTTAAATATAAGTGACTTGATCCATAAAGTCGAAGGCTTTAAACCTTTGCATCGCTTAATGAAGCCTAATCACCAAAGATGAATTCCAAAGGTTAAAAATCACTCCAAAATGTCTTAAAACTTCTTAATATCTTAAGGCCTTAGTCCAAACTTCCAGATCTGATTCAAATGGACTTCTTAAGTCATAAAGTTCCTTACTTTATGACTTAGCATGACTTAATGGGACCAAAATCAAAACCCTAAGTCCCAAGCTTCACCAAAAGACTACCAAATCATGCATGAAAGGTTTATACTCATCAAGATCCAAACTTTATGACTCCATAACCCCAACAAAGGCCAAATATGAAGCTCAAAGGTTCTGGAGTAACTTCTACTCACAAGAACCACCACAAAGGGACCAAAATCATAACAAAGTGCCCCTAGCTAGATCTACAAGAAAGACTTGTAAGGTTGAGACTTTATACCTCTAGAAGTTAGATCTATGTGAACAAATCTTGGATCCAAAAGCTTCAAGTCAAGCAATGACTCTTCAAGAAGTTCATTCTTCCTCCTCAAGCACCAAAAACACACATAAATCACTTTGGAGCTCAAAAATCACTCAAACGAGGGATAAGGGTCGATTTCTAGGGTTTAGAGGGATGTAGGCTGAAGATATTATGGTTAGGTTATGAGATAAGGAGCTTAAATAGGGTCCAAGACTCTAAAATAGGGTTCTGGTCTGACTGGAGTACGCCGAGCGTACTTATGGTACGCCCAACGTACTCCGTAGAGCACCCGCGACCATCCTTATCAGTACGCTCAGCGTACGCCGAGGTACGCCCGCATACTGCCCTTTTTACTAGTACCTTACACGTACACCTGAGTACGCCCTGTGTACCCGCCTAAACCCTAATAACCACCAAACTTCTGAAGGCCACAACTTCTTCGTTATAAGCCCATTTCCAACGATCCTTATATCCACGGAAAGGTAACGAGAAGCCCTACACTTCTATCAACTCATACCAACCATAAGACCTTCCGAACAGAAAATCCAATTTCCACAAAAGCCCGAACTGACACTTTACTGAAGTATCCCTAGGCTCCAAAACACGAGCCGAACAACCGGATCACTTCAAATACATCACTCGCACCCAAATGGGCCTAGATCTCACCTTTTCAAAGGCCCTAATCCTTATGATGACCGATCTTCGAGCCACGGCCTCGAATTAGGAATTGATTCAGAACAGGGCATTACAACTCTCCCCCACTTAAATTAGATTTCATCCTCGAAATCATTCCTTACCATCCCTGCACGACAGACAACCTGTGCATCACGGCCACCACCATAAGCATACCACAACCTTCCCAAGGCAACTGGAACCAACCCTAGCAGGGATCTTCAACCCGAAGATGAACGAATCCTTTCTTCACCTAAAAATAATCCCTTGCAACATAACCACATCTATTCAATCTGAAATTTAAAGTCTCGAGGTGGTCTGACTCCCTGACAGACCGCCCATACTGAACCATTGCTAAATCCATTCCAATTATCACCCAACTGACTACCCAACTTCTGATAACTTGAGGTTCCTATTAGAAAACATAATCATAGACCAATTATCCCTGCAGAACGCTAATACTTGACAGAAGGTTCAGATAATCCTTCGAGTAGGAGACTTATACCTGCAGCGGTTAGACTCAGACGAGAGCTGCGCAATAGGATCAAATCATTTACTCTGAGATTATCCAATCCCAACTACAAGTGACCTAACATCTTCTCCGAATAACAAGTTACTCCACACACGAGTTCCAAGCCAATAATATTGCCTTGGCTTATCTTGATGCCCTTCACCAATAGAACCAATCCAAGACACAATCACAAGAGCTTGATCTATCATCAAAAATGAATCCATTCCTTACCCTTGAACCCTTCGATTGATGCCCTCAGCATATAGATACCCCAATCCTTAACCCAAGGAAACGAAAATCCTGCACAAAGCACTCGCTATACTCGACTTGAGATCTTACTCAGAAACGAAGTAGATACTCAACTCATAACCCGAGATCCACGGATCTGAATTTGCATTTTACCCAAGACCTTCTGATTCACGACAACCCCTCACTAAACCGCGATATAAAGGCTCCCCAACCATCTTTGAGACTACCCGTCTCACACCTGGTCCAACCACCAGGTTTCCAAGAGTCCAAATAACAAGGCTACCCAGCCTATAACCCCCCTGCGTCACACACTGACCATCCACTTAATCTTGCAACTCAAGATCCAATACCTTAACCCAACAGTCGCTACCTGGTCCCACCTGTATTGCTATAATCGCATGGGCCTTGTCCTCAGGTCCCACCCAACTATACCACGGAGCGGCCTTGCCCACGGGTCCCACCCATCTAGAGCTACACAGGACCGACTCCCCCTTGAACCCCAATGGTCCTCAACCCATAACAGAATAAATACTCCTCGACAATCCTGACTGGCGTGCCAATGCACGAACTGATTCCCCCTTTTATTCTCATGACCACCTCCAATGATAGTTTACCTCGAACTGGTGAATGCTACGATCCCATCGCAGTCTTACAACACTTCAACCCAACCATGGTTACCACCCCTGGCCTTACCATACCCAAACCATCACAACCCCACTCATCCTGAGCCAAAACTTGCATCCAACTGCATTAAATCAGATGTTTGGGTCATACTTCGAATTCCGAAGTCCTCAACCCGGACTCACCCACAAGCCTGCGAGGCATAATAAAGAAGACGCCGACCAGTGGTTGGAAGTTTCCTAAACTCTCACTTACACAATCTCAATCTAAACGGCCACTTGGGTCGTCTCTCTTCCTGGACAGGATGTGAAACTTGCCCTAGTTCCACACCCTTCTAAACTTCCGTAAAGTCTGATCGATTCTCCCCCACTTGGATTCGGCGAAGCTCTCCCGTCTCTTAAATCCTGATGGATTGCCAACCCGACAACCTCATATAGCATGAACCGCCTATGACATGTGCTAAACACTACTAGCGTTCCATTACTAGCCAAACACAATGATCGCCCGACTTCTGAAACCCTGAAGAATACTCTTGAAATCTTAACTAGTCTGATATTCCAAATCACCTCCCATGATACCATACCAATTCCTGAGTGCTCAACACCATACTGAAACAACATGGAAAAGATCTCAATATATCCAAGAATCCTCAACCCACAGGCTTCCTAGATTCTCCAAGACTCTCCTCGATTCGAGTATGGACCCTGTGCTTCCAGTAGTATGGGCCCAATACTACCTTCCACACTTATCCACATTTTCCTCAAGAATCCTCCCGAATCCTCTAAGTCACCTTCTCAAACCCATACACCAACACTCACTAAACAACGCAACAAATCTCACTGAATCAATCCTTAGGCTTTCCTAGGTTCCCGACCTCACCCTGCCATCAGCTGCTGAAAACTCCCTATAATGCCAGTAACCCACCTCATGAATACCATTACATGCAAAAAAGATTAGATAATCCTTCGAGTAACAGACTAATCCCTACAACGGTTGGACTCAGACAAGAGCTGCGTGATAGGGTCAAATCCATCACTCTGAGATTATCCGAACCTTGTCACATGTGACTTGACATATTCACTTAGTAGTTAACTCCCATCACCTGAGAGTTCCACAAGCACAAAGAAACCAACATTCGAGCAGGAGCACTCCAATCCCACATACCACCACTCAAAACTAGGAGCTCCCACTCCCGCTATTGACTGCCTTACACATCCAAATCATACCCGAACCAGCATCCCATGCTTCCTAGGCTACCAGGCATCACATAACTGGCCAACCTATCTCTGGCTAATCAGAACAAGCATGCAAGTCTACAAGCTCATATAATAGGCATACAAAGGCATCTCTCCTAGCATTCTATCATGCAAAAATTGAGCAGATCCTTAGCCCTAACTAGCATGCGATTCATAGATTCACGGATCAAAACATAACAGATAACATGTATAGGTATTTTGGGAAAACTTACTTGAGTTCGGCTGGTTTGCATGCACCACACTCTTTCTTCTTTTAGAAAAATCCCTTTCTAAAAATATATTTCTTTTTTTTAAAACATTATCAAATCCTCAGTTTGAGTTCAGACACACCCGAAAGTGTGCCTGAATCCCTCAAACCAAGGCTCTGATACCAACTTGTAACGTCCCAAAAAAAATGACATAAAATTTTCGTTTGTCAAATAAATCGTTAATACATATCATTTCCATAAAACCATGGTAATCAATATTTAGCAAAACATCATCGAATCAGAGTAAATCACAGAATGCGGAAAACATGTGGTGTGTGCCCTGCAACCATCCCGAGCTCTTCCATTTGAAAACCGAAGTACCTGAAATATAAACTGAAAACCGTAAGCACAAAGCTTAGTGGGTTCCCCAAGATACCACATATCATACAGGACTTATCACATAACGGGCCCCACCCACTGAGATACGGGCCCCACCCACACTCGCATAACGGGCCCCTCCCACTGAGATACGGACCCCGCCCACACTCGCATAATGGAACCCGCCCACTGAGATACGGGCCCCATCCACACTCGCATAATAGGCCCCGCCCACTGAGATACGGTCCCCGCCCACACTCGCATAATGGGCCCCACCCACTAAACACATAACCATATAATCATATAACATTCAAACACACATGAAAATCACAAAGATAGTAGCATACTGCACAATCATCAGGCCCCGCCCACATACAACTCATATATGCATAACCCGATACTAGCATACAGAATAATCATCAGGCCCCGCCCAGTAAGCATACAAACACATACACATGCAAGAGTCACGTAGACATCTAGCACTATACATAGCAAACCATGGGCCAACATTGATGCCTTCGACCCGCTAAACATAGTGAGGGAACTCACCTCGCACTGCTGAATCCCGCGGATAAATCTCTGGCTGCTGGCTGACCGATTCCCGAACTATCAAAAAATCAAAACAACTCCCAATCAACATTAGGGTCCCAATCCATATTCATAAATCCATAACTAGGGTAAATGACCAATATACCCATCACCTAGTTTGGACCAAGACTTAGACCCAAACCATATAATCCATAAGGCCCAAATACCAAAAACCACCCAAGGCCCAATCCATGGCCTAAATTTCCAAATTGGGCCCAAACCCATAACAGGCCTTCTCAAAATAATTATCAGTCCAAAACCTGATGACCCAGCAGGGCCCAAGACAACTAAGCCCAAAAGAGGGCCCAAACCGAAGCCTAATATACAAAATCCCTCCTGACTGAGTACGCCCCCGTACTCAGTGGGTGCGCTAAGTGTACGCATAAGAAACCCAGTACGCCCCGCGTACAAGGAGGTACGCCCCACATACTGACCCTGCCCACAACCAACCTAGAAAACGTCTTTATTCCTTAAGCCAAGACGTCCAAAACCTCAGAATAGCTAAATATAAGTGACTTGATCCATAAAGTCGAAGGCTTTAAACCTTTGCATGGCTTAATGAAGCCCAATCACCAAAGATGAATTCCAAAGGTTAAAATCACTCCAAAATGTCTTAAAACTTCTTAACACCTTAAGACCTTAGTCCAAACTTCCAGATCTGAATCAAAGGGACTTCTTAAGTCATAAAGTTCCTGACTTTATGACTTAGCATGACTTAATGTAACGCCCAGTTCCTGGTACGTATTTAGATAAGAAATTATTCATATTTGCTAAGGGACTCGACGAGTTGGAGGCCCCAAACTTGTTGAGTAGGAATTAGATATGATGGACGCAGGACTTGAAGTCTACTCGACGAGTCGACGAGCCTCGACTCGACGAGTAGGTCTGCCAGAGTGAAACCCTAATTTTCAGGGTTTTCACCCTATTTAAACGCCTTAACACCCCCATTATGGCCTCCCTCATCACCTCCCTTAGTCCAGAAAACCCTAATTCAAAACCCTAACCCATTTTGAGTGTTCTTGAGCCATTTTTGTGTGTTTTTGGTGGTTTTGAAGCTTGAGGAGGAAGAAGAAGCTTGGGAGTTCTAGAGGAAGCAAGTAGATCTAGAGTTTGTGTTCCATTTCCAGCTCATTTGAGGTATAAAGTTTATACATTGACCATTCATCTATTAGATTTCTTCTTGGAGTAGTTTAGGGCTTTAAGGAGTCATTTTTGGAACCATTTATGGATGCAAGCATGTTTTGGGGTATTGACTTTAGATCCAGAGCCTTTGAGGGACTCCATGGCATAAAGGTACCAACTTTATGGCCATTGGAGTCCCATGAATCCTAGGAACCACCTTTTAGGGCTTTTTTAGGTAAATAACCCATGCATGCACGTAAAGTTAGAAACTTTACGTGTTATATCGACCCTAGGAGGCTAGATCTATGTTTTGGATACGTTAAGCCTGACTAAAATCGTCTGTATAGTTTGGGATCATGGGGGACTCGACGAGTCGTTCTTAGGACTCGGCGAATCGGGTCGTGGTTCCCCAAACTTCTTTGTTACTTAGAAACTTGTTAAGTCTAGAAGATGACTCAGCCAGTTAGACGTGTTTTGGACTTAAAGGTCAATAACTCGACGAGTTGAAGGATGAACTCGTCAAGTCAGTGAGAAAATGTCCCGACTGTATGAAGGAGAACTCGACGAGTCCAAGGAAGGACTCGACGAGTTCAAATGGAAAGTCCCGATTCTGTCATAAGGAGAAACTCGACGAGTTAGAGGGTAACTCGACGAGTCAGATCGCGAATTTGAGATTCTCTGAATTGTGGATCTCGACGAGTTGATGGACCAACTCGGCGAGTTGAGTCAACCAGGATTTTGACTTTGACCAGGGCGTTGACTTTGACTTTGACTTTGACAATTACCCAAGATTGACCCTTAAAGGGGATATGAATATGAAGGAGTAATTAAAGAAGATTGTTATGTGTAGGAGTTTGAGGAGAGTTGATCCCAACACCGAGGACAGTTCAGTTACTGCACAACATTGAGGTGAGTTACCTTCCAATAGAAGTGGGTCTACGGTCACAATGTCGGCCCACTAGTAGGAGTTGTATGTCAGATAACTGCCTTTGTGATAGTTATCTGGGTTTGCCACTATCTGTTATGTTTTATGTGCTAGCCTGGGATGATGTCATGTGATAGTGGTAGTAGGGGAAATAGTCCTTGTATCAGGTCGAAAGGACCTAAGGGTAGGTCAGGCACCCCGGTATGCCTGACAGTATGTTTATGTTATGTTGTTATGTGGTAGTGGTAGGGGGTGAAATAGTCCCCGTAACCGGTTGAGATCACCGGAGGGTAGGTCGGGCACCCATATATGTCTGACATGGGGTAGGTTAGGCACCTCGGTATGCCTAGCAGGGGTAGGTTGAGCACCCCAGTATGCTCAGCAGGGTAGGTCGGGCACCCAGATATGCCTGGCAATATGTTTATAGTTTGGTATGTGGTATGATGGGGGAACTGTGACAACCCGAAAATTTTTCCGTTATCCTTACCCAGTTTCCGTTAATAAAATTTGGGTATTTATTTAATTCCGTCAAATTCCTTAGTTTGGGAAGGACTTTACGTTTTAAATAAATCAATTCGGATTTATTTCCGTTCACGTTAGTATTATTTTTGGTCTAACGGAATATTCTAAGCTCAGTTCAATCGAGTTTTGGATTCAAAAATGAGCTTTTCTAAGTCAAAGCATAGCATCCGGGCCAAACAACCCTTCGAGAGGAGTTTACGGCCGCAAACTCAGTTTACGACCGTAAACCCTGTTCACGGCCGTAAACCCTCCACCCCACCCCTTGGCCGTAAACTCACCCCTATATAAGGAATGACTGGCCTTCATTTCTCACTTTGCACACTCCAGAAGCTCTCTCTCTCTCTCTCTCTCTCTCTCTCTCTCTCTCTACAAACTTCGAATTTGCTCAAGGATCCTCAAGAATGTAAGTAATTCTTCACTTTGATTGTGTTTCTATCCTTATTCTAGTGATGAATCCATGTCTCATCTCCTAAATCTCATCTTTTTCTAGATTTTCTCTCTCACCAAGAACACCAAGAACACACACTAGTTCTTGGTGGCTAAAAACCTCATTCTAGGCTTCTTAACAGTAAGTAACTACCATCTGTACTTGTTATCTACTAGAAACCATCAATTTTCGCCTAAAAATCGACCTGAAACGCATGAACTGAGTGTTTACGGCCGTACACCCTTCAATGGCTGTAAACTCCATTTTTGGTCGATTATGACCTTTAAACTCTTCCTTGAGCTGGGCACGAGGCTTAGAACACTTCCAGAAGGCTAGAAAGGACCTTGAAACACCGAAAATCGCACTTTTCGCCAAGTGTTTACGGCCGTAAACCCACGGACCGCAGACACTTGGGCCGTAAACATATGGGCTGTAAACCCTATTGGACCGTAAACCCTTGACCATATACTCCTTTTACGACCGCAAACTCCCCATCTTCAAATCACATGCGATTCTAACACTTAGTTTCAAGTGTTTCCTGGTCCCTAGGATGATTTCCTTCCATAACAAATAGTGTTAAGCCCTCACCTAATGCATATATGTACTTTTACATGCTAAATAGGATCCATTTGTGCCCGAAGCTTTATTTGACACTCAGCAATTCCTAGCAACTTACACTCGAATTGCACGTCAAACAGTGAGTTCATACCCCTACGCTTTTCCGAGTTTTTCATGTTTTCAGGGGGGGGGGGGAATACAAGAAAAAGTACAAGGAAACTTGTGCTCAAAGTATACTATTTTGTTTAAAATAATTATATGTTCAGTATGCTTTTAACAACAGAAAACAGTTTTACCAAACGATTAAGAAATCAACTCGTAGAAACAGTTATCAAAACTAAAGCAAGGAACTTGTGAATCTTTTCATAAAATGTGATATTTTATAAAGGATTCATAAAAAACAGAAACAGGATTTTCGGTATTATTACATGCAAATTGTTAGTCTAAAGTTGGAGACACGTCCTTTGTAACACTCCCACCGGATTCGAGAATGTAGGACTAACACTTGTAACCAGAATCTCTTGTAGGGAGAGCGTGACTAATGAGTATAGATCTATACGGGACTGACTATCCCGCACCTCGCTGCTAGCTACAGTTGGACCTTCAGGTCTACGGGTGACAAAGTCATAAAAGATACTGGCCCCGTTACGTACCATATCAAGTCTAAGTACGGTTATGACACTCGCAACCTAGATAACAGATTTTACTTTTGTAATAATGAAACAAGTGAACTAACCTCAAGTAATAACCGATTTGATTACAAGAGGGTATTAATATTACCCTTAGGATTTAGTTCACCACTTATTTATTTGTTTTATTTATGTAATAAGGCTAATACATCTCACATGGAGCGAACATGGTTTTTCAACGAAACTACATCTAACGATACAAGTATGGTAGATACTTGTACACCTCAGACAAGAACAGATAACCAACTGACAACTTTTAAGGAAAATATAGGATTTTCCTAGGATAACTCAACCTTTCATCAATGAACTGTTTAACATACAACTATTGGATAATCAAACATCTTTCATAAGAAAATATAGGATTTTCTTGGGAAACACTTTTCAAAAGATCAAAGAAACATTTCTTTCACCGGAACTAAACGCTTATGAACTCACCAGCTTTATGCTGATATTTTAAAACTGCTTGTATTCTCAGGGCAACAATAGACATGTACTCTTGCCAACTTTTGGAGAAGACGGAGCATTTTGGAGTCACGTCTTTTACTTTTGTTATATACTGTTATGAACAAACTATGTTTTCAAACAATGTAAATATTCATATTATAATGTAATGGTTGTGTTTACTGTGATTACTATGACACGATTATTGTGATACTATGCATGACGTCACCAGCCCCCGGACGTTTCCGCCATCCGTTCCGACGGTTCGGGGGTGTGACAGATTGGTATCAGAGCTATTGTTTATAGTGAACTAAGTATACCGAACCTTACATGGTATACAACTATAAACACTAAGGGGCCGAAGTGCTCTGAACTAAAAGTATACTTTTAAAATACAAGTATTTTTGCAAAAAGTATACAAGTATACCTACATACCAGAAACAATATCATGAGTAGAACAAAACAAAAGTATTTGGATGTTAGACATCGTGATTAAACTTAGGCAGTTATGTAATCATGTCTAGGATCAATATAGCCATATCAACTATATTCATTCGAGACATGACCAACATGTGCTTGGGAGTGACTGTGGTGTTGCAACAGGCCTAAAACTTACCTAGTATCCATACAACAAGGTATCAAAAGAACAAAACATACAACTTAAAATACTATAGGAGTATTTTAGCCAGATCCGAATACATTGTAGAAATTCATTCCTAGTGTTGCTACCTATTCATTTCTTAGCGATAACTTACTTGTATTAGTAACCTTTCTTTGCTTATCGCTTGGTAGAACACTTTATTATCAGGATGGGATATATTTTGTTTCATATATCTTGAGGACTTACCATCCTCTACTTCCTGGTTGTTTCTAGAACAAGATGCCTCCCCGAAGAAGACCCATCAGAAGAAATGATGACACTCCACCACCACCACCCCCTCAGTTCGATCTCGTTATGTTCCAGGCAGCTGTTACTGCTGCTGTAGCTGCCGCGATGTCACAGATTAATCCTGGCGGATCTGGCGGGAAGGGAGGTTGTACTCATCCCCAAAATCATGAAGGTGGTCAGGGACACCAGAAGGAGTGCTCTTATAAGGACTTCATGAACGTGAAACCCACATCTTTCGATGACAAAGGAGGGGTTATTGCCCTGACCCAATGGTTCGAGAAGATCGAGTCCATTTTCGAAATCTGTTCATGTTCTGAAGTCAACAAAGTAAAATTCGCCGCTTGCACTTTCGCCAACAGAGCACTGACCTGGTGGAATGTTCGAGTCAAATCCCTAACCCTGCCAGTGGCGAATGCTATGGGTTGGGAAAGTTTAAAGGAACTCATGCTAGCTGAGTACTGCCCACGGGGCGAGATGCAGAAACTAAAGCACGAACTCTGGAACCTAAAGATGAAGGAATCTGACATTGCTGCCTACACTTCTAGGTTTGAAGACCTAGCCCTTCTTTGCCCGGGAATGGTCACCCCGGAAAGCAAGAAGATAGAGAGATACATTTGGGGACTGACACAACCCACCAAAGGAAATGTCTTGGCTGCTAGGCCAAACACCTTTGACAGTGCTAAGTGTCAGGCACAGACTCTCATAGATCACAGAGTTGATCTTGATAATATGACGGCCGCTCCTGAGCCAGCAAAAGGGAGTGGTTAGAAAAGAAAGTTCTGGAAGCAGCGGAAGGACCAGTCTTCGTAGGAACCCTCAAAGAAACAGCAAACGGTGGCAGTCCACGCTGTTACTACTCCTGCCGCTGCTCCTGCCACTCAAGCACCTACCAGTAGATATGCTAGTACCCTTCCTCGGTGCGACAAGTGTAACTATCATCATAATCCCGGCCCATGCCGAGAAATGTCATGCACCAGCTGTGGAAAAAAGGGGCACACAGCTCGAGTTTGCAAGACACCGGTCCAACCAACCAATCAGGCATCTGGAGCAGGCGTCGGTCAAGCCTGTTATGGTTATGGGGAAGTCGGGCACTACAAGAGAAACTGCCCCAAGGCAACAACAACAGGTAGCACAGGGAGACTTCTAGCGATGGGGCAAGAGGAGGCAGTCGTTGATCCCACAGTTGTTTCGGGTATGTTCCTCCTCGACAACTCTTATGCATGCATTCTTTTCGATTCTGGTGCGGAGAGAAGTTTTATTAGCCATGCATTCCAACATCTCCTAAAACATAAACCTCAACCACTAACTGAAACATTTACCGTCGAGATGGCTAACGGTGAGAAAGAGAGCACTAAAGATATATACGTAGGTTGTACCCTTACCTTGAACGATCATTCTTTTCCTATCGACCTTATGTCAGTTTCCATAAAAAGCTTTGATGTCATCATCGGCATGGATTGGTTGAGCCCCAATCATGCTGATATCCTTTGTTAAGAAAAAGCTATCCGTCTCAATCTTTCCTCTGATGAAACTCTCATGATTTACGGCGATAAACTCAGTTCAAACCTCCGTATCATTTCGTGCATCAAAGCCCAAAAATTTCTGCGAAAGGAGTGTCATGCATTCCTAGCCCATGTCATTAACGAGAAGCAGGAAGTTAAAGACCTCGAGAGCATCCCCGAAGTCTGCAACTTTCCCGATGTTTTTCCCGAAGATCTCCCAGAAATCCCTCCCGAGCGCCAAGTCGAGTTTCGCATCGACTTAGTCCCCGGAGCTACCCCCGTAGCTAAATCCCCATACCGATTAGCGCCAGCAGAAATATAGGAGTTATCCAGTCAGCTCAATGAGCTGCTCAGCAAAGGATTCATCAGACCGAGTTCCTCACCCTGGGGAGCCCCGATCTTATTTGTGAAAAAGAAGGATGGATCCTTTCGGATGTGCATTGACTATCGCGAACTGAACAAGCTTACTGTAAAAAACCGTTACCCTCTTCCTCGAATCGACGACCTCTTCGATCAGCTTCAGGGAGCCAGTTACTTCTCCAAAATAGACCTAAGATCAGGGTAGCATCAGCTGCGAGTCCATGAGAGTGATGTTCCTAAGACAGCATTTCGGACTCGGTATGGTCACTACGAATTTGTAGTGATGCCCTTTGATCTAACCAACACACCGACGGTATTCATGGAACTGATGAATCGGGTATTCCGTTCTTTCCTGGACAAGTTCGTAATTGTGTTCATCGACGATATACTTGTCTATTCCAGAAGTGAGGAGGATCATCGACAGCACTTGAGATCGCTGCTGGAAACCCTAAGGACAGAGAAGTTGTACGCGAAATTCTCCAAGTGCGAATTCTGGATTCGAAAAGTAACCTTCCTAGGTCACGTGGTAAGCGAGGAAGTCATACATGTGGACCCCTCCAAAATCAAAGCGATAGAGAACTGGTCAGCACCGAAGACGCCTACAGAAATCCGTCAATTCTTGGGTCTCGCTGGCTACTATCGCAGATTTATCCAGAATTTCTACAAAATTTCCAAAACCTTAACCACTCTGACTCAGAAAGGCGTACCCTTTTGTTGGAGTGAAAAGCAAGGCACTGCGTTCCAAACATTGAAGCGGGCCCTATGCAGCGCACCTATCTTGTCTCTGCCCGAAGGGACGGAGGACTTCGTTGTCTACTGTGATGCATCCAATCAGGGCCTAGTTTGTGTGCTCATGCAACGGGGAAAAGTCATTGCTTATGCCTCAAGACAGCTGAAAGCACACGAAGTGAACTACACAACGCATGACCTGGAATTGGGAGCAGTGGTCTTCGCATTGAAGATATAGAGACATTATCTCTACGGAACCAAGTGCACTATCTTCACTAACCATAAAATTCTGCAGCATATCTTCGACCAGAAGGAGCTGAACATGAGACAACATCGATGGGTTGAGCTACTCAGCAATTACGAGTGCGAAATCCGCTACCATCCCGGCAAGGCCAATGTGGTGGCAGATGCCCTCAGCCGGAAGGAGTACTCAGGTCGTAGAGTGAAGGCACTGACCATGACTATCCATTCCCATTTCTCCGCACAAATCAAGGAGGCTCAGTTGGAAGCCTTAAAACCAGAGAACATGACAGGTGAAGCCTTGAGAGGAATGGAAAAGAACCTAGAAATCAAGGGAGACGGAGTCTATTATTTCATGGACCGGATCTGGACCCCAAAGTTCGGTGGTTACAGAGAGGTTGTAATGAACGAAGCTCACAAGACTAGATACTCCATTCATCCAGGCTCGGACAAGATGTACCTCGATCTCAAGAAACTGTATTGGTGGCCAAACATGATAGCAGAGATCGCTACCTTCGTAGGCAAGTGCCTGACTTGCGCCAAGGTGAAGGTCGAATATCAGAAGCCCTCAGGTCTACTCCACCAGCCGGAGATACCTGAGTGGAAATGGGAGAGAATTACTATGGATTTTATCACCAAATTACCCAAGTCTCCGAGTGGGCACGACGCCATCTGGGTAATTGTTGACCGACTGACTAAATCTGCCCACTTCCTACCGATCAAGGAAAACTTCAAAATGGAGAGACTCACAAGAATCTACATCCGAGAGATAGTTTGACTGCATGGTATGCCTGTGTCCATTATCTCCGATCGAGATAGCAGGTTCACTTCGAGGTTCTGGCAGTCACTACAGAAGGCTCTTGGAACTAAGTTGGATTTGAGCACAGCTTACCATCCTCAGACAGATGGGCAGAGTGAGAGAACCATCCAGACCTTGGAAGACATGTTGAGAGCAAGTGTCATTGACTTCGGTGAGTCGTGGGACACCCATTTTCCCTTGGTCGAGTTTTCCTACAACAACAGTTACCTCACAAGCATCAAGGTTGCGCCTTTCGAAGCTTTCTATGGCCGCAAGTGCAGATCCCCTATATGCTGGGCTGAGGTGGGCGACACGCAACTAGCCAAGGGGCAAGTCCCTGACAACACTCTCACTGGCCCAGAAATCATTCGCGAAACCACCGAAAAGATCGTACAAATCCGAGAACGACTTAAAGCCTCACGATATCGACAAAAGAGCTACGCCGATAAACGACGAAAACCCTTGGAGTTCCAGGTTGGAGACCGTGTCCTGCTAAAAGTCTCACCCTGGAAAGGCATGATATGCTTTGGTAAGCGTGGAAAGGTAAATCCAAGATACATAGGACCCTTCGAGATCCTCGCTAGAATCGGTCCCGTAGCCTAAAAACTTCGTTTACCGCGAGAACATAGCAACATTCATCCTGTCTTCCACGTTTCGAATCTTAAGAAATGTGTATCCGACGAAACCCTTACGATTACTCTCGATGAGATTGAGATCAACGAGAACCTAAACTTCGTGGAAGAATGAGTCGAAATCATGGATAGAGAGATCAAACGAACGAAACAAAGTCGCATCCCGATAGTGAAGGTTCGCTGGAATGCCAAGCGGGGACCTGAATTCACTTGGGAGCGCGAAGATCAGATGAAACAGAAGTATCTGCATCTCTTTTCTAATCCATGATTTGTATTCTATGTTCGAATTTCGGGACGAAATTCCCTCTAACGGAGGGATGATGTGACAACCCGAAACTTTTTCTGTTATCCTTACCCAGTTTCCGTTAATAAAATTTGGGTATTTATTTAATTCCGTCAAATTCGTTAGTTTGGGAAGGACTTTATGTTTTAAATAAATCAATTCAGATTTATTTTAGTTCACGTTAGTATTATTTTTGGTCTAACGGAATATTCTAAGCTCAGTTCAATCGAGTTTTGGATTCAAAAACGAGGTTTTCTAAGTCAAAGCATAGCATCCGTGCCAAATAACCCTTTGAGATGAGTTTACGGCCGCAAACTCAGTTTACGACCGTAAACCCTGTTCACGGCCATAAACCCTCCACCCCACGCCTTGGCCGTAAACTCACCCATATATAAGGAATGAGTGGCCTTCATTTCTCACTTTGCACACTCCAGAAGCTTTCTCTCTCTACTCTCTCTCTCTCTCTCTCTCTCTCTCTCTCTACAAACTTCGAATTTGCTCAAGGATCCTCAAGAATGTAAGTAATTATTCACTTTGATTGTGTTTCTATCCTTATTCTATTGATGAATCCATGTCTCGTCTCCTAAATCTCATCTTTTTCTAGATTTTCTCTCTCACCAAGAACACCAAGAACACACACTAGTTCTTGGTGGCTAAAAACCTCATTCCAGGCTTCTTAACAGTAAGTAACTACCATCTGTACTTGTTATCTACTTGAAACCATCGATTTTCGCCTAAAAATCGACCTGAAACGCACGAACTGAGTGTTTACGGCCGTACACCCTTCAATGGCCGTAAAATCCATTTTTGGTCGATTATTGACCTTTAAACTCTTCCTTGAGCTGGACACGAGGCTTAGAACACTTCCAGAAGGCTAGAAAGGACCTTGAAACACCAAAAATCGCACTTTTCGCCAAGAGTTTACGACCGTAAACCCATGGGCCGTAAACCTATGGACCGCAAACACTTGGGCCGTAAACATATGGGCCGTAAACCCTATTGGACCGTAAACCCTTGACCATATACTCCTTTTACGACCGCAAACTCCCCATTTTCAAATCACATGCGATTCTAACACTTAGTTTCAAGTGTTTCCTGGTCCCTAGGATGATTTCCTTCCATAACAAATAGTGTTAAGCCCTCACCTAATGCATATATGTACTTTTACATGCTAAATAGGATCCATTTGTGCCCGAAGCTTTATTTGACACTCAGCAATTCCTAGCAACTTACACTCGAATTCCACGTCAAACAGTGAGTTCATACCCCTACTCTTTTCCGAGTTTTTCATGTTTTCAGGGGGGGGGGGGAATACAAGAAAAAGTACAAGGAAACTTGTGCTCAAAGTTTACTATTTTGTTTAAAATAATTATATGTTCAGTATGCTTTTAAAAACAGAAAACAGTTTTACCAAACGATTAAGAAATCAACTCGTAGAAACAGTTATCAAAACTAAAGCAAGGAACTTGTGAATCTTTTCATAAAATGTGATATTTTATAAAGGATTCATAAAAAACATAAACAGGATTTTCGGTATTATTACATGCAAATTGTTAGTCTAAAGTTGGAGACACGTCCTTGGTAACACTCCCACCGGATTCGAGAGTGTAGGACTAGCACTTGTAACCATAATCTCTTGTAGGGAGAGCGTGACTATTGAGTATAGATCTATACGGGACTGACTATCCCGCACCTCGCTGCTAGCTACAGTTGGACCGTCAGGTCTACGGGTGACAAAGTCATAAAAGATACTGGCCCCGTTACATGCCATATCAAGTCTAAGTACGGTTATGACACTCGCAACCTAGATAACAGATTTTACTTTTGTAATAATGAAAGAAGTGAACTAACCTCAAGTAATAACCGATTTGATTACAAGAGGGTATTAATATTACCCTTAGGATTTAGTTCACCACTTATTTATTTGTTTTATTTATGTAATAAGGCTAATACATCTCACATGGAGCGAACAGGGTTTTTCAAGGAAACTACATCTAACGATACAAGTATGGTAGATACTTGTACACCTCAGACAAGAACAGATAACCAACTGTCAACTTTTAAGGAAAATATAGGATTTTCCTAGGATAACACAACCTTTCATCAACGAACTGTTTAACATACAACTATTGGATAATCAAACATCTTTCATAAGAAAATATAGGATTTTCTTGGGAAACACTTTTCAAAGGATCAAAGAAACATTTCTTTCACCAGAACTAAACGCTTATGAACTCACCAGCTTTATGCTGATATTTTAAAACTGCTTGTATTCTCAGGGCAACAATAGACAGGTACTCTTGCCAACTTTTGGAGAAGATGGAGCATTTTGGAGTCACGTCGTTTACTTTTGTTATATAATGTTATGAACAAACTATGTTTTCAAACAATGTAAATATTCATATTATAATGTAATGGTTGTGTTTACTGTGATTACTATGATACGATTGTTGTGATACTACGCATGACGTCACCCGCCCCCGGACGTTTCCGCTGTCCGTTCCGACGGTTCGGGGGTGTGACAGGAACTCACTAAGCTTTGTGCTTACGGTTTATAGTTTTTGTTTCAGGTCCTTCTTCTTCGAAGGGAAAGGAGCCGGCTCGGTAGCAGCGCATCACACCATTATTTTCCGCACCATGATGTTCTTAGGATTGTACTCTAACATTATTATTCCATGACATATTTTATGACATATGACTATGGGTTTATGGGTTTGATAAAATATTCATGATGTTTTCCGTAAACTGTTTTATAAATTACTTAATTAAAAATGAGATTTTTGGTCTTGAAATTTGGGATGTTACACTTAATGGGACCCAAATCAAAACCCTAAGTCCCAAGCTTCACCAAAGGACTACCAAATCATGCATGGAAGGTTTATACTCAGCAAGATCCAAACTTTATTACTCCATAACCCCAACAAAGGACAAATATGAAGCTCAAAGGTTCTGGAGTAACTTCTACTCACAAGAACCACCACAAAGGGACCAAAATCATAAAAAAGTGCCCCTAGCTAGATCTACAAGAAAAAGTTGTCAAGTTTGAGACTTTATACCTCCAGAAGTTAGATCTAGGTGAACAAAGCTTGGATCCAAAAGCTCCAAGTCAAGCAATGACTCTTCAAGAAGTTCCTTCTTCCTCCTCAAGCACCAAAAACACACGTAAATCACTTTGGAGCTCAAAAATCACTCAAATGGGGGCTAAGGGTCGATTTCTAGGATTTAGAGGGATGGAGGCTGAAGATATTAGGGTCAGGTTATGAGATAAGGAGCTTAAATAGGGTCCAAGACTATAAAATAAGGCTCTGGTCTGACTGGACTACGCCCAGCGTACTCCGTAGAGCACCCGCGACCATCCTGATCACTACGCCTACCGTATGTCGAGGTACGTCCCGCGTACTACACTTTTTACTAGTACGCCACACGTACACCTGTGTACGCCCCGTGTACCTGGCAAAACCCTAATAACCACCAAACTTCCGAAGGCCATAACTTCTTCGTTATAAGCCCGTTTCCAACGATCCTTATTCTTGGTTTTTGAGAATTCTAACACTCCTAAGTGTACATGCAACCCTAAATACCTTGGATCTATGTTTTCTCTATTATACATGCAAATATGAATATTCCAAGGTATTATCCTAACTAGCATACAAAACATTGATTCATATGAAATAATACAAGTTAGATAACATACCTTTTGGCGTAGCTTGATTCCATGGAGCTTAAGAGCCTAGTGCCTCAAGTGTGACACCTCAAATGGTTCACACAACATCAAATGCACTTGGAATAACTTAGAGAGAAATGGAACACTTCATGAAATCGGCTAGCCCTCACCATTCATCCATAGTGTTCTCATGGTGACCGATTTTGGGAAGAATAAGATGCTTATATAGTGTGTCACAATTAGGGTTACACCATGTAAACCCTAATTGTCATGGCCTTTCATTTCCATGATCCATGGGTACAAAAAACACCATGGAGCATCCATGGAGTATCCTATGGGTTTTAGCCTAACTTGATAATCCATGGAGCATTAGCCCGCTATGCAAGTATGGATGATTTACACAATCAACCCATATATTTAATTAGTCTCCTTTTGATCACTTAATTAATTCCAAATTAATTCTTGATCAATACTAATTAAATAATCTTATTAATATATTAGAACTTATAATATATTAACAAACCTTAAGTGTTATTTCTCTCATTTTAGTCTATCCAAATGCATGATGCCATGCAACCCAAATGGACCATGCCAATCGGGTCAAGTACATACCAATTATAGTTGTGGACTTAGACACTAATCCAACAGTCTCCCACTTGGATAAGTCTAAAACTATTATTGCTTATGACTTCAAAACCCGACTAGCAATCGTAGCTCTTAAAAGCTGCTGCCGTCGAACTCTGAACAAATCAATGACGTGTCCATTAGATAAGGGATCATATATTCCTCCATTCTAGATATCATATGGACTGAGACATGGATTAAAATCATTCTCTCTGTCCATTTGTTGTTTCCCGATTTCCGATTTATGACGACCGACTAATTGAACAAATCACATTAGTCCTGGCTTGGCCAAACACTTCGGGGTGTCATCACTAAATCATCGAGGGGCCCACAGATATCGCTTTTATCCCTTTAAGGGTAAAAGGAATGGATAAACTTCGACTCATATGCTTGTTCTACTACTTGTTGAATCATACACAAAGGCACGTTTTATAACACCGAGTTACCAAATGCGTTTTCGTGCAATTAATATATAACCAACTCATAGGCAACAAGTCATATCTCTAGGTTTAAAGAATATAAGATATTATTGTCTCATGATCACTCGTGATAAAATCCATGAAGTGATTCCAATGAGCGTGGGTTGTATCCAATACTCAGAACTTATGAGTACTCATGAATGTTGTAGCACCACTTGCTATGTCCCATACCTTGGACATCTACAATCCAACTTCATGACAGTCTTAATTCATATCTACTTCCAACATATGACCGACTGTGGATAGTTTGAATAACTTAGTCATTTAGGAAGAACGACCTAGTTATTTTGGAAGTCAAAACATGCAAAGTGAAACACAAGAATAATCGAATCCAATATGGTCTCAGAACTTATGAATATAATTAAAACACCTTTTATTTATCACCATATTGATTACACATTATTCATTGCATACTGTTTCAAACTATCAACTTTATACTTGAATTAAAACAATAGTTGTCCCATGCTCGAAGAATGTACACTATGTTTTCTAAACACTAGTCATGCCATACACCAAGTATGCACACTATGTTTGTCTAAACATTAGTTATGCCATACACCAAGTATGCATACAAAGTTTGTCTATGATCTTTACTTTGTGAAATAGATCGATTGAACATAATTCCAATGATTCTCATTTCACAGTCCCAAATCCTTACCACAAATGCAAGAATTCCAAATTCATGCCATTTACCGAAATATTGTTAGATTTTAAACTTATAGGCATTGATCCTCTTGTAATGATTATGCACAAAGTCACAAAGACTTGTCAACAGACATTACAGAGTATTCCAATGGAGATCAACTCCATGGAAACATCCTTCATGCATTAAGTTTTTTTCTAATCTTATACAAATTGAATAACTTCCACCTATGGAAACATTTCCATATTCCCATTTTGACTATCACTTCTGAATAAGAGTTGCCTCTTTTTAGAATATGTCAATATGGTCCTTCCAAAATTAACACTATACTTCCAACTGTCCCTGAGCAACCAATCTTTGGTAAACCTTAGATTGTCCTCGACAATTGCTTAATCATTTCAGTCATATCCAATTCTAGACCTTTTCCCTTCTTAATGCCCCAGGCATTTGGAAAATTTTAGAAATTATGAATATTATAGCACATGCAATCGATCCTATATCTGAAGCATATGGGACACGATTCATGATGTCTCACATAAAGACATGATACTAGACCGGTCCTTTTGCTACAATATTTCTATTTGCCAGGTTCTCATAATTCAGATTATGAAAAGGGATGTCGTAATCATAATCGAATTTTAGAACGCAAAAAATGGACCCATATATAGAATTTCCTTATGTTAAGCCATTCCAACACAAAATTCATATATATCCTTGACTAAAGATGATTAAAACCTCAATCTAAGCTTTTAGAATTGAAATGAAGTATAATTTCCTGTAACACCCAAATTTTTCAAAACAATTTTTCACATTTTATAAAACATATTTCCATTCATTATTGTCATAAAAACACCATTGTATCATATTATCAAGTCATAACATCACATCCCAAGATCATAGTATAAAAACTCCTCGTGTGTGTACGAATCATGCCGGCGCCTTCCCGCGATCCTCACTAGTACCTGAAACACATCACACAACAACTGTAAGCATAAAAGCTTAGTGAGTTTCCTAATATACCACATACAACACATACGCCACTCGAGGCTACAATACGACCCTCCGGTCCGATGTGTCTCAGCGGGACCCTCCAGTCTCGGAGCTCGTTGGACCCTCTGGTCCGGTCATAGCTCGTTGGACCCTCCGGTCCGGTCTGTATCATTGGACCCTTCGGTCCGGTCTATATCGTTGGACCCTTCGGTCCGGTCTATATCGTTGGACCCTCCGGTCCGGTCTATACAATACATAGCATACATATAACACACTGCACATAATCTCATACATACACATAGCATACAAGACCCTCTGTTCTACACATAAATACCATTCTAGGTAATGTATAGTGAGAAGACTCACCTCGGGTATCTCGGATGATCTCGCACACAAATATATTGATCTAGCCCCCGCCTAATCACATACAAAATATCCTCAATAAGAAATGGCTCTCAAAGGCTAGATTAAACCCTCTTCTATGATCCCTCAGAAGGGCAAAAGACCATTTTACTCCTCCTTGACTCAAAAGTCCCACAGTTGACCGAAACCCTAAAAGTCAACGAAAGTCAACGGTCACAGTTGACCCTACTCGCCGAGTGCACTAAGGTGACTCGACGAGTACACGCCTGTCCTCTTCGTCCCTGGTCCTCTCTTGACTCACTGAGTCAACCCTATACTCCACGGGTCGTCACAGATCGCGAGTCGCGGGGCAACCCGACTCAACTCGTCGAGTCCGTTCATGGACTCGGCGAGTGCATTCCATGCACATCCTCAAACAGCTTCCTGAGGTCAGATCCAGGCCTCTAACCTATAGATCTATCATTCCCAAACCCAATAACCACGTAAAGTTTCTATCTTGATGCACATACAACACCTATTTGATCATATATGATGTTTTAGCCCCAAATACCTTAACCCAAGGTCATAGCCTCCATTGCTATTCATAAAGCTTAATGAATAAGGGTCTCTGGACCTATATGGATCCAGATCCAAAGCCTCATCATCATAAGGGACTATTTGGACCTCAAATCTAACCAACAAAGGGTCTAAGAAACCCTAAATCCATATGATCATCATAAAAACAGAAGGAGGGTCGAATTACTACCTCAAATGTGAAGATCTCAGCTCCCACTCCACTGAATAGCAACCTCCTATGCTTCCTCTTGGCTAGAATCACCTCCTTCTTGCAAGAACCAACCACAAAGATCAAGAAATGGCTCCTTTTCCTCTCACAAACGCTCTAGCTCTTTTAGGGTTTCTCTCTGGGGTTTGGTAGCCGCAAATGACGGCCCTAAGCGCCTTTAAATAGGTCCCAAACCCGGGAATTAGGGTTTCAGCAAACAGCGCGGACTCGCCGAGTCCACTCATGGACTCGCCGAGTCCGGTCATTAACCCGGATGGAAATCCGCAACTCTACTCGGCGAGTCTGAGCCCCTACTCGCGGAGTCTCTCTCCAAAACTCAACAAAATACATAAATAAAGATACCTGGGAATCCGGATGTTACATTTCTGCCCCACTAGAATCAGACTTCGCCCTCGAAGTCTCACTCCAGAAATAACTCTGGATACTGCTCGCGCATCTCTGACTCCGGCTCCCAGGTCATTTCGGAACCCTTCCGATGTTGCCACTGGACCTGAACCAATGGCACCTCCTTGTTTCTCAAAGTCTTGACCCTTCTATCCCGAATCGCGATCGGCCTCTCAACATAGTTCAGGCTCGCATCCACCTGAATGTCCTCTAATGGAACCACGGCCGACTCATCGGCGATACACTTCCTTAACTGAGACACATGGAAGGTATTGTGAATATGGCTCAACTCAGCAGGTAGCTCCAAACGATACGCTACCCTGCCCACCCTGGCAGTCACCCTGAAAGGACCAATATACCGAGGCCCCAACTTACCCCTCTTCCTGAATCGGATCACTCCCTTCCAAGGAGATACCTTCAGGAGTACTAAATCACCAACTTGAAACTCGAGTTCGGACCGTCGTCTATCCGCATAACTCTTTTGACGGCTCTGGGCCGTCAGTAACCTCTGCCTGACCTGCTGAATCTGCTCGGTCGTCTGAAGCACAATCTCCGTACTACCCATCACACGTTGCCCGACCTCACCCCAACAAATGGGAGTCCGACACCTCCTCCCATACAACAGCTCAAAGGGTGGCATACCGATGCTCGAATGATGGCTGTTGTTATAGGAAAACTCAGCCAAAGGCAAATATGTGTCCCAACTCCCTCCAAAGTCCAATACACATGCCCGAAACATGTCCTCGAGCGTCTGAATCATCCGCTCACTCTGCCCGTCTGTCTGTGGGTGGTATGCGGTACTAAAATGCAGCCTCGTACCCAACTCCTCATGAAATTTCTTCCAGAATCTGGAAGTGAAACGCACATCTCGATCTGAGACGATCGAGATCGGCACTCCATGCCGTGATACCACCTCTCTCACGTACAACTCTGCCATCCTCTCATCGGAAGAGCTCTCACTGATAGCAAGGAAGTGAGCGCTCTTCGTCAACCTGTCCACAATCACCCAAATTGCATCGACGCCTCTTGCAGTCCTCGGCAATTTGGTGATAAACTCCATGGTAATTTGTTCCCACTTCCACTCGGGAACCTCCAATGGCTGCAACTTACCATGCGGTCTCTGGTGCTCAGCCTTAACCCTACGACAGGTCAAGCACCTCTCTACGAACCATGCGACATCTCTCTTCATACAGGGCCACCAATACTCTCTCTTCAGGTCCAAATACATCTTAGTGGCCCCAGGATGGATCGAGAACCTCGATCTATGCGCCTCCTCCATCAAGATGGTACGCGTTCCACCCACGAACGGTACCCAGATCCGACCCTGAAAGGTCATAAGTCCTCGACCATCGGTAACGAACTCCGATACCTGTCCGATAACCCGCTCTCTCTTCCGGTTCTCCGGTCTCACGGCCTCAGCCTGGGCCCCTCGAATGGTGTCCAACACCGGAGTCATCACTGTCAATCTCATACAAACGTCTCGTATAGGGGCACTCTCCGCCCTGCGACTCAGGGCATCAGCTACAACATTAGCCTTGCCCGGATGGTATAGGATTTCGCAATCATAATCCTTCACCACATACAACCATCTCCTCTGACGCATGTTCAGGTTGGGCTGATCCATCAAATACTTCAAGCTCTTATGGTCCGTGTATATAGTACATCGAACCCCATACAGGTAGTGATGCCAGATCTTGAGGGCGAACACTACTGCCCCCAGCTCCAGATCGTGGGTGGGATACCTCGTCTCGTGAGGCTTCAGCTGCCTCGATGCGTATGCTATCACATGCCCTCTCTGCATAAGCACCGCTCCCAGCCCCGATATCGATGTGTCACAATACACCATAAAGTCCTCCCTCCCCTCCGGAAGGGCTAACACCGGGGCTTCGCACAGTCTCTGGCGAAGTGTCTCGAAGGAGGCCTGCTGCTCTGGGCCCCATGAAAAAGCAACACCCTTCCGGGTCAACCTGGTGAGCGGCACGGCGATTTTGGAGAAATCCCTGATAAATCTCCGATAGTAGCCAGCCAACCCTAAGAAACTCCTTATCTCGGTGGGGGATCTCGGCACCTCCCAACTCATCACTGCCTCGATCTTGGCCGGATCGACCAAATTCCCATTCTGGTTAACGAGGTGCCCTAGGAACTGGACCTCTCGTAACCAGAAATCGCACTTGGAGAATTTGGCATAAAGCCTCTCCGATCTCAAAACCCCAAGTAACTCTCTCAAATGCTCCTCATGCTGCTCTCTAGATCTCGAATACACCAATATGTCATCGATGAACACGATCACCGAACGATCCAACATCGGTCTGCATACTCTGTTCATGAGATCCATGAACGCCGCCAGTGCATTGGTGAGCCCGAAAGGCATCAACACGAACTCGTAATGCCCGTAACGAGTCCTGAACGCTGTCTTCTGGACATCCTCATCTCGTACTCTCATCTGATGATATCCAGATCTCAAGTCGATCTTGGAAAACCAAGACGCTCCCTGCAACTGATCGAATAAATCGTCGATCCTCGGTAAGGGGTAACGGTTCTTGACCGTCAGTTTGTTCAGCTCCCGGTAATCAATGCACATCCGGTGTGAACCATCCTTTTTATTGACAAAAAGAATCGGCGCTCCCCATGGCGAGCTACTCGGCCGTATAAACCCCTTCCCCAGCAGCTCCTGAAGCTGCGAGGATAGCTCCTGCATCTCTGGTGGCGCCTTGGCGATAGGCGCTACCCCCGGAACCAAGTCGATACGAAACTCTACCTGCCTCTCGGGAGGCACACCCGGCAACTCCTCGGGGAAAACATCCGGGAACTCACGTACTATCGGGACCTCATCGACCGACCTCGGTCTCTCTGCATCTACTCTCGTATCCACCACATAAGCCACAAACCCACTACAGCCCTGCTGTAGACTCTGCCTCGCTCTAGCGGCCGAACAAAATGCTGAGCCAGAACGGGTACCCTCGCCGTACACCGTAAGTACTCCCCCACTGGGGTCTCGTATCGTCACCAACTGTCGCTTGCAGTCTATCACAGCCCCAAATCGGCTCAACCAATCCATACCCACTATGACACATACGTCCCCCATAGCAATCAGGACCAGATCTATCGGGAACTCGACACCGAAGATCTCAAGTACACATCCTCGAATCACATCAGTAGCATACACTGCTCGCTCGTCGGCTATAGAAACTCGTAGAGGTCGACTCAACGCCTCTCGCTGAACACTGATGTGTCGACTAAACGCTATCGACACAAATGACCGACTCGCACCCGAGTCAAACAACACCAAAGCAGGTACAGAACACACAAGAAATGTACCTATGCATATCTCAAAATAAGTATAATATCACAAACTCAAAATAAACAGAGGAAAGAATACATACCAGCTACCACATCGGGTGTTGCGCGGACCTCCTCCGCTGTCAACTTGAAGGCTCTCCCGCGAGCCTTTGCCGCCTCGGCCTTCACCGGCCGACTCTTTGTAGCTCGAACAGCAGGCACAGATCTCTGCGCTGATCCCTGCAGTAGCTGTGGGCACTCGGCCTTCCGATGGCCGGTCTGGTTGGAATGAAAGCAAACCGAGAATCCCTTGGGGCAGTCCATCGCATAGTGCCCCTCCTTACCACACTTATAACACACCCCAGCTCTACACATCCCCTCGTGGCTCTTGCCGCACTTTCCACAAGTGCGGCCCTTCGGACCCCCAGATCTCGAATCAGCGGGCTTTGCCCGCTTGGCTGCCGGCTGAGACTGTGCAGGTCGCCGATCCACCCTCTGGGACTCGGCCTCCTCCCTGGCCTGAGTCTCCAGCTCAATCTCCCTCTTCCGGGCATTTGCCTGGAGCTCAGCAAATGTCCGGTAAGTCGAGTTCGACACGAACTCCCGTATATCCCTCCTCAAAACACCCAAGTACCGGCTCATACGTGCCTGCTCAGTAGACACCTGCTCAGGGCAGAACATCGCCCTCTCGTGAAACTTCCGGGTAACCATAGTAACCGAATCAGTACCCTGCTTGAGGGTCAAGAACTCCTGAGCCAATCGCTCCCTCTCCACCGGAGGAACATACTCATCTCGAAACATCATGGTGAACCTCTCCCAGGTCACCGCAGTCAGCTCTGCAGTAGTGAAGTCTGCTGTCACGAACTTCCACCAGTCCTTCGCTCCCAAGCGAAGCTGGTTCAGCGCAAACCGAACCCTCAGATGATCTGGACACGAGCAGGTATAGAAACAACCCTCAATATTGGTAATCCATCTCATAGCAGCAATTGGATCCTGCGTCCCATCAAACTCTGGTGGCTTCGTGTTGCTGAACTCCCTGTACAGCAACGAGTCACCCCCCAGCGGCCTGGCAGCAGCGACGGCTGTGGTGGCCGCAGCAACAGCTGGATCAGTAAGAGCGGCGTACCGCTCATCAAAAGCCTACATCATCGTGGTCTTGATAGACCCGAACATCTCTGGAATCTCAGGGCGGATGGCAGCAGCCACCTCATCATGAATCATCTGGCGGAGCTCCTCATCGCTCACAACCCCCTCGCTAGTCCCTGGTCGGTGGCGCGTTCCAACCATTATGTCTCTCTGAAATACAACACAAGATATCAGAGACTCGCTCGAGTATACTCGCACTCGATAACTCAACCCTACTTGCTCCTTAGTACCCAATGGATTCTTACTTATGGTGCGCACTGCTCCGGTGTCTTCAGTAGTACGGGCCCTATACTACCGTCCACACCGCATCAGCATTCACTCTAAGTCCTCCTCCTTGGATCCCAGATCACAAGTAGACAATATCTCACTGGCATAGGCTACCCTTCGGTAGGCCTCTCAACAGCTCCTCACTGCTACCTATTCGCTCTCAAGCATCACATAGCAGCAAAATCATTTCTAGGCTAAGGCATCACAAATCAGGCCACTCTAGTCCTAATATGATTACCTAGCCTACTCTAGCATGCATAATATCTCATAATATCTCATAACACATAAGGTAAGGGTATTTTGGGAAATCACCGTTCAGGCGCTGGCTGATCGTACACACTGCTCTGCTCTGCTCTTTCAAAACATTTTACTCTTTAATAAAATTTTGTGAATTTTATTTTGAAAATCTCTTAAATCCTCAGTTTGAGTTCAGATACGCCCGAAGGTGCACCCGAATCCCTCAAACCAAGGCTCTGATACCAACTTGTAACACCCAAATTTTTCAAAACAATTTTTCACATTTTATAAAACATATTTCCATTCATTATTGTCATAAAAACACCATTGTATCATATTATCAAGTCATAACATCACATCCCAAGATCATAGTATAAAAACTACTCGTGTGTGTACGAATCATGACGGCGCCTTCCCGCGATCCTCACTAGTACCTGAAACACATCACACAACAACTGTAAGCATAAAAGCTTAGTGAGTTTCCCAATATACCACATACAACACATACGCCACTCGAGGCTACAATACGACCCTCCGGTCCGATGTGTCTCAGCGGGACCCTCCAGTCCCGTAGCTCGTTGGACCCTCTGGTCCTTTCATAGCTCGTTTGACCCTCCGGTCCGGTCTGTATCATTGGACCCTTCGGTCCGGTCTATATCGTTGGACCCTTCGGTCCGGTCTATATCGTTGGACCCTCCGGTCCGGTCTATACAATACATAGCATACATATAACACACTGCACATAATCTCATACATACACATAGCATACAAGACCCTCTGTTATACACATAAATACCATTCTAGGTAATGTATAGTGAGAAGACTCACCTCGGGTATCTCGGATGATCTCGCACACAAATATATTGATCTAGCCCCCGCCTAATCACATACAAAATATCCTCAATAAGAAATGGCTCTCAAAGGCTAGATTAAACCCTCTTCTATGATCCCTCAGAAGGGCAAAAGACCATTTTACTCCTCCTTGACTCAAAAGTCCCACAGTTGACCGAAACCCTAAAAGTCAACGAAAGTCAACGGTCACAGTTGACCCTACTCGCCGAGTGCACTAAGGTGACTCGACGAGTACACGCCTGTCCTCTTCGCCCCTGGTCCTCTCTTGACTCACTGAGTCAACCCTATACTCCACAGGTCGTCACAGATCGCGAGTCGCGGGGCAACCCGACTCAACTCGTCGAGTCCGTTCATGGACTCGGCGAGTGCATTCCATGCACATCCTCAAACAGCTTCCTGAGGTCAGATCCAGGCCTCTAACCTATAGATCTATCATTCCCAAACCCAATAACCACGTAAAGTTTCTATCTTGATGCACATACAACACCTATTAGATCATATATGATGTTTTAGCCCCAAATACCTTAACCCAAGGTCATAGCCTCCATTGCTATTCATAAAGCTTAATGAATAAGGCTCTCTGGACCTCTATGGATCCAGATCCAAAGCCTCATCATCATAAGGGACTATTTGGACCTCAAATCTAACCAACAAAGGGTCTAAGAAACCCTAAATCCATATGATCATCATAAGAACAGAAGGAGGGTCGAATTACTACCTCAAATGTGATGATCTCAGCTCCCACTCCACTGAATAGCAACCTCCTATGCTTCCTCTTGGCTAGAATCACCTCCTTCTTGCAAGAACCAACCACAAAGATCAAGAAATGGCTCCTTTTCCTCTCACAAACGCTCTAGCTCTTTTAGGGTTTCTCTCTGGGGTTTGGTAGCCGCAAATGACGGCCCTAAGGGCCTTTAAATAGGTCCCAAACCCGGGAAATTAGGGTTTCAGTAAACAGCGCGGACTCGCCGAGTCCACTCATGGACTCGCCGAGTCCGGTCATTAACCCGGATGGAAATCCACGACTCTACTCGACGAGTCTGAGCCCCTACTCGCCGAGTCTCTCTCCAAAACTCAACAAAATACATAAATAAAGATACCTGGGAATCCGGATGTTACATTTCCTCTCCCTTAATTATAGAAAAACAACTTTTCAACCCCTACAACTTCACGAATTGAAACTTTTCTTTTCTATAATTAACATTGCTATATTGCAATACTAATAATAATTATCATGCTCCCACTAACATGATGATTATTAGCATAACACTTATGCTCCCACTAGCTTTGATATGTACTCAGAAATCAGCTGAACTTCTAGAAATCAATACTTTATTGACTTTCTTACCAAAGTTCAGATTTCTGATACGAGATGTTTTGATAAGACTTTATCAAAATCACACACCTTTCCTTAGATAGCTCATATGTGTGTCTAAACAATTTTTAGAACTATCATTTCTAACACGAGATGTCGTAATCATAGTCTCAATTGTTTAGACCTTTTCCATTTCTCACAAGTCCATGTTAGTGTGCCGGTTAACCACACACGCTCCACTAACGACTTTGAGAATGCAAATATCACAACTGTTATCTACTTAAAATCTACTTAGTGAAAGTGTTTCCTCACCATCATTTTCATGAATCAGAGAGAAACCTTATGACACTTAGATTTTATGGTGTATGTGTTCTTATCCATGTGAATTTGTCAAAACCATAATCACAGACAAGGTTAGTGACAAATCCAAACTCATATGGATTGAACTTGTGCAATCTTAAATTCTTTCCACCTGGCAGCACAAGGGCCTGCCATTGCTTCCAAGTTGTTATGCAACCAATTGAGAACTCTCAGAACTCATATGCAAAACTAACTTTAATTGGAATGGGCACAGAAATAGGAATATGTCAACACGATAGGTTATAAACCTCAAGTCGTGCGCTAGTGATAAACTACAGGTTTTATTCTTGATTAGTTCTTGAAACTTTTTCAAGATCTTTTAGACTCCCACTATCCTCTTGACATATAAGACTCTTTGGCCAAATATTCAAGAGATAGTGTGGATTCTTTATCAAGACAAACACTTCACACAATTGGCCTTAGTTGGTCTTTGTTTTATCCAAAACATCACAACTTACCAATTTCAAATGTACTAGAGTAGAACACATTTTACTCTTACATTTGACAAGTGTTAATAAACCTTCTTTAAGATGTGTCACTCAAGTTACAATCTTGGAGTATGACTCTAAGACTTGTTTTGGAACGAAGTATGACTCATCTTCTTGATTTAACCACTTCAACAATTCATGACTCCTCTTCTTAGCCATAAAAAATGCACTAAGATGTCCTTAGAGGACCAATTGTGATATGGTTTCTTAATCATTAAGATGATCAAAAAACATGATACTAAAGTACTCTCCCATCTTTTCAGATTTTGAGAAACTTTTATCTTTCTGCCTAATTTGATTCTTCTTATTCGTTCTGCCATACATCGAAACTTTTCCAATGTTTCAGAATTATACTTAAACTTGTAAGTATAACCATATTTACTAAAATTCAGTAAATCATAACGAATAATCTTATCGAACTTTATGGTGGACTTGACCAGTGCACAAGAATGTGTACTCGATCCCTTAGTCCTTCACTTGACTCACATATACATGTGACCAAGGAATTACTCTTAATTTTCCAAAGATGAAAATTCTCATTCATCATACAACTTGTATGATTCCAAGTTTCGGTCCAATTGAAACCTTGGGTGATGAGAATCTTTCCTTATTTGGTAAATTTAGACAATACCACAAATGAACGAATCAAATCCATTTTCCAATATTGCTATCAATGGAATCATATAAAAAAACAATTCTTCACAAATGCCACTGTAAGGATATTTAAAATAAATAAAATTAAAACCTTTTCTTTTATTTTAAAACTTTGCGGAAAAACTTATCCTTACAGTGCAAATGCATATGACAACTTGTTGTTATCTATTCCTAAGCAATATATCATAACTCCTAAGCAACAACTCAAAATTCTGATCACCTAACCATGCGATCGAAATCCATCTTCGCGATCAGAATCAGCATATACTTCCTTTAAGCTTCCTCTTTTTTTTCTTTTGATTCTTAAAACCTCAACATGTGACCCAGTCACATCATGTAATAAGAATCTCCAAATAAGAACTTAATAGAGTTAGACAATGGACTTTACCTGAAGTAGAGTCAAACTTATTGACTATACCATCCTTATGATCTTTCAGGTAAATAGGACAGCTTCGCAACCAATGCCCCTTCCTTTAGCAATATGGACTCTCTGGGAATGGTACACAGGACTATCTCAGACTTAGCCTTTCTCTTTACCATTTGGTCAACCGAGTTGACAATGGCCGATCCCTTTTCCATTGGGAAGAGAAGGCTTTTTACTGGATATCCAATGTTACCATTGTCAATGTCCATTGGAAGTTTGGGAAGTTGATCTTCTAATCAGATTTGCTTTACTAGTCCTCAAATCATTGCTGATTTAGCATCACCAAGCAAATAGATAAGATCATTAAGGGTCATGTCATAGTTTGTTTCATAGTTGTTCCAAAGGAACTCACTATGTGACTTAGAAAGTGATTGAACATCCAACTTTCTCAAGACTTTTGACACCCAACTCTCCCGGCTTGTCAATATGTGACTCTATCTCCAAGATGTGAGCACACCTAGACTTTGCTTGCCAATAGGGATTGAGTGACCTTAAGCTTTTCAAGAACTTGTGGGTTAGGGAGAACAACTGGAGGAGGTGGAGGAAGTGAAATTCCAAGAGATTTGGGAAGATCATAGTTGTCTGAACTAGACATCTACAATGGGAGATATTCAAGTTTTGTTGATTTTTAAGTCCTTAATATAACACCCAATATGAAATATTAAGGCTAGGACCCAACACAATATTTTATAACTTGGAAGAGGGATGCCGTAATCCAAGCTATAAAATATTTGAAGGTAGGTGAATGACGATTCACCAATTTCCACCATGAAAACGAAATAATTTAATTAGGTTTTACTTAGATTTGAAACTCCTAGATCTTTTGAGATTCATTGAACTGTTCAATGGCATGTTTCAATCTCGATTGTGCCCTCTAAAATTTTGTGACTGGGATGCCCAGGATCACAAAACAAGGTGTAAATAACCATGCAAATATACTTGGTACCCTTAATATTTACCCCTCAATCGATGTGCCGGTTGACCACACGTGCTCCATGTAACGCCCCATTTCTGGTATGTGATTTAATTAAAATAATTTTCATTTCTTAAAGGGGGTACTCGACGAGTCTGTAGCCCGACTCATCGAGTAGAGACGGATTTTGCACGCAGTTTAAGTTGGCAACTCGATGAGTCCATATCCTCGGACTCGGCGAGTCTGCCTGTCTGGATGAAGCCCTAGTTTCAAGGGTTTGCACCCTATTTAAACAATAGTATGCGCCCCAAACCAGCCTCCATCACCCTCAGAACGTCCCTCACTAAACCCTAGCCTTCCTTTAAGCATTCTTGGAATATTTCTCATTTTGTGGAGGTTTTTGGTGCATTTTGAAGTTAGAAGAAGAAGAAAGAAGAGGAGTTCTCAAGAGTAGCAAAGAAGATCTGAGTTTGTTGTGTCATTCCAGCATCCATTAAGGTATAAAGCTCGAATCTTGGCTTGTCATCATGTAGATCTCCTTAAAATGCTTGCTAGTGTGGTTTTTGAGCCTTTTCTAGACCTTCAGGTCGATGTATGGGTAGTTAAGTCGAATGGGTTTCAGATCTAAGCATTTCAGGACTACTTAAGCTCAAGTTTGCCACCTTTATTGAGCTAAGCACCCATTCCAAACCTAGATCTCCTCTTTTAACTCCTTAATGGGCATTTTTAGCCTATCTTGAGCATGCATGAACGTAAAGTTAGAAACTTTACGTGTGAAATCAGTCCTAGGAACCCAGATCTATGAATTGTATGCACTGAAATCGATTAGGATCAACTGTTTAGTAAGGACATGCATAGGACTCGCCGAGTTGTTCTTGGACTCGGCGAGTCGGAGCGCAAATCCTCCCGATTTCTTCGATTCTTGAATTTTGAGTTGAATCAGCGAGTGGAAGAGGACTAAGTGAGTTAGAACAAGGATCTGGAAGTAGAGGGACTCGGCGAGTCCACGTCCCGACTCGGCGAGTCGAGTCACGAGTTAGAGAAGTGTGAATCCGGGAACTCGGCGAGTTCATAGTAGGACTCGGCGAGTAGAGTCAACCAGGAAGTTGACTTTGACCAGGAAGTTGACTTTGACCAAGAAGTTAACTTTGACCAGGGGTAAAATAGTCATTTTACCCTGAGTTTAGTTATCAGTATCTGATTTAGTGTTTATGGGATATGTAGCCGGGGAGTTCCGTAGCAGCAGTCAGGCAGTTTCAGATCTAGCATCTCGTCAACCAGCTTTGCGAGGTGAGTTTCCTTTCCAGTAGGGACGGGTCTACGGCCACAATGCCGGCCCGTTTAGTTAGCAGTAGTTCTGGACTTCGGTCCTATGCAGTAGTTCAGTGTGTTTGATGTCTTTATGATTCAAGCTGGTCTTTGTGTTATGTGTTTCGGGCTTCGGTCCGATGCAGTATGCAGTATATGTGTTTATGCTAGTAGTTATGATTATGCTATGCTATGTTCAGTCAGTTCCGGACTTCGGTCCGATGCACAGGGCAAGGCCCTGGTTAGTTCCGGACTTCGGTCCGATGCAGTTTCCGGACTTCGGTCTGATGCAGTGGACAAGGCCCAGTAGTTGCTTTATGTGTTATTGTATGGTGTGTGGTAGATTGGGGGGAGCTCACTAAGCTTTGTGCTTACAGTTTCAGTTTTTGATTTCAGGTACTTCCGCTAGTAAGGAGAAGAGCTCGGGATGATGGCATGGCACACACCACAGCTTCAGTTTATCCTGGGAGTTTTATTCAGATATTTTGATATGTTTTGACATCAGTTGATTTGATAAACTTATTATGACATTTTGAGACACATGATCCATGGATTTATCTTTTAATATTTGATATGATGATTTAGTAAAGTTTTCAAACGAAAATTTTTGGCTTGTATTTTTGGGATGTTTCAAGTTGGTATCAGAGCCTTGGTTTGAGGGATTCAGGCACACTCTCGGGTGTGACTGGACTCAAACTAAGGAAATGGTAACAAGATTTTCAAAAGAAAAATGTTTTCAAGAGGATTTTGAAAAAGAAAACTTAAAAAGAAAAGGGTTTTGAAATGGAGAAAAGGGTGTGGTGCATGCAATCAGCCGAGCTCAAGTAAGTACTCCCAAATTACCCATACAAGTTTATGTTTATCAGTTCCAGTTTCAGTAGAACGACATGCTAGAATAGGACTAAGGATCTAGGAGGATGCTTTATGTGCCTGTTGTATGTGTTTCAACTTATGAGAGTTGCATGCTAGTATTGAGTAGACAGCAGTAGGATAGCCTGTTTAGGTTATGCCTGATAGTATGAGCTTAGCATTGTATGCTAGTACAGTTTCTTGTTATGAGGATATAATTGCTTGAATAGTCTCCTATGTGTGAATGCTGCTTGCTTTGTGCTTTGTGGGACTCGGAGTGATGAGAGTTAGCCATTGGGTGAATACGTCACGTCACATGTGATCAGGGTTGAATAATCTCAGAGTGCTGGATTTGGCCCTATTGCGCAACTCTTGTCTGAGTCTAACCGTTGTAGGGACGAGTCTTTTACTCGAAGGATTATCTGAGCCTCGCCACATGTGATGGTATTCAGTTGATGGCTAATTGGCATTACAAGGAGACCTTCAGCAGCTGAGGACTGGATTGGATAGAGTCAGAGATTTCCCTAGGGCAAGCCTAGGATGATAGTAACAGAGATCAGTAGCAGTAGAAGTGACTTGGTGAAGTCAAGGCAGTACTTGAGGAAAGTACGGATAGATATGGAAGGTAGTATGGGCCCGTACTACTGAAAGCAGAGGATTCGTACTTGAATCAAGGAAGGCTGAGATGAGACCAGGAAACTTGTAGTAGTAGCGATCCCTTGAGATATATCAGTGTTTCTGACGGTTGTCATGTTATGTTTTCAGAATGGTGGTTTTACGCCCTAGGCCAGCAGTCGGCAGTTCAGGAGCCGGCGAGGGATCAGGATCAGGCTCGGGGGCCGAGCATCTAGATGAGCAGACCAGGGAGTTTCTCTCTTCAGAGATTACTCGCATCATACTCGAGCAGACTCCTGTGATCTTTGGTTCGATCAAGGAGGGTATTTTAGAACTGATGGATGAGAGGTTGAGCATTTTCCGTGTTGAGGTGGCGGCTATGATGGGGTCGCGCACACTCACCTTCAGGGAGTTTCGGGCTTGTGGAGCTCCAGATTACCATGGGGCGCGGGATCCCATTGCGAGTACCAGGTGGTTGGCGGATGTCGCAATGCATTCCGCACCAGCAGATGTCCCGAGGGGGACAAGGTCAGACTAGCATCCTGTCTCCTGAAGGACAGGGCACGAGATTGGTGGGAGGAGATTGGGCATGTTATCGGAGATGACGCAGCTATTGATGCGATGACCTGGGATGATTTTAATATCGGGTTCAGAGCCGAGTTTGCACCGGTTATTGAGGTGTAGCAGTTGGCCAGGGAGTTTCAGGATCTCACCCAGACTACAGAGACAGTGGCGGAGATTACCACCAAGTTCAGGGAGAGGGCTCTTCTCGTTCCTCAGTATGCAGCCGATGAGGAAATGAAGAAGGCCTGTTATCATGAGATGTTGCGGAGTGATATCTGCCAGTTTGTGAGCCGGTCCAGCTGTAAAACGCTGGATGATATGATTGTGAGGGCTCGTGAGAGAGAGATAGATTTGGAGATGGAAAAGAAGAGGAAACCGGAGGCGGTATCTGGCACAGGGAGTTCGGGCAAAAAGCCCAAGGTATCAGATCACAGATATAGAGGACAGCAGAGCCACAGTCGGTGTGGCAAGTGTGGGAGATTGCACGATGGGGCGTGCAAGGCAGGTAGTGTCGGTTGCTATAAGTGCGGCCGGACCGGGAATATGAGTAGAGATTGTACAGCTACTACCACCACCACCACAGCATCTGGTCTGATTTGTTTCCATTGCAATCATAAGGGACATAAAAAGTCCCAGTGTCCGAGTTTGGCAGCAGCAGGGAAGGTGTCAGCACCTGCCCTTGCAACATTGAGGATTACAGACGGCCTTCAGGGTCGGAGTGAGGCGCTAGTGGCGAAGAGTAGAGCTTTTCAGATGACAGCAGAGGAGGCGCGAGCGACTCCTGATGTAGTGACGGCGTCGTTCCTAGTGAACGGCATTTCAGCTACAGTATTGTTTGATTCGGGGGCTACCCGATCATTTGTTTCACTTGCGCTTAGCAAGAGGTTTAGCAGAGCTCCGGGGGAGCTGGAATGTCCACTCGAGATGGAGATAGCAGACGACAGGACCGTCAGGGTCGCAAGAGTGCACAAGGGGTGTTCGCTTCGGTTATTCGATGAACAGTTTTCAGTAGACTTGGTTCCTATTCCTCTGCGAGGGAACAAGGTTATAGTAGGTATGGATTGGCTGAGCCCCAATGGGGCAGTGATTGATTGTGAGCTGCAGTTAGTGAGGGTTCGCACTCCCAGTGGGGGAGAGTTAGTGATTCAGGGCGAGAGGCCACAGCGCGGACCAATTCTGTGTTCAGCAGCGAGAGCGAGGCGCTACGTTTAGCAAGGTTGCGCATGGTACGTCGCCTATGTCTTAGATGCCCGGGAGAAGGGTAAGGCGACAGTTGACGATGTGCCAGTAGTACGAGAGTACCCGGAAGTATTCCCAGAGGATTTGCCTGGAATACCTCCGGAAAGACAGGTCGAGTTTCGGATTGACCTGGTCCCGGGTGCGGCTCCAATAGCCAAAGCACCATATCGGCTGGCTCCTCCAGAGATGCAGGAGTTGTCTACGCAGCTGCAGGAGCTGCTAGACAAGGGTTTCATCAGGCCGAGTAGTTCACCATGGGGAGCCCCGATCTTGTTCGTGAGGAAGAAAGATGGATCGCACCGTATGTGCATAGATTACCGGGAGTTGAACAAGGTAACGGTGAAGAACCGTTACCCACTCCCGAGGATAGACGATTTGTTTGACCAGCTTCAGGGAGCGTCTTGGTTCTCCAAGATTGATTACGGTCAGGATATCACCAGATGCGGGTCAGGGATGAGGATGTGCAGAAGACTGCTTTTAGGACCCGCTATGGTCATTATGAGTTTGTGGTGATGCCGTTCGGGCTCACCAACGCTCCAGCCGTGTTCATGGATCTCATGAACCGCGTATGCAGACCGATGCTGGATCGGTCTGTGATAGTGTTCATTGATGACATCTTGGTTTATTCCAAGACTCGGGAGCAGCATGAGGAGCACCTGAGAGAGGTGCTAGAGACGCTGAGGAGGGAGAGACTTTACGCAAAGTTCTCCAAGTGCGAGTTCTGGTTGCACGAGGTGCAGTTCCTTGGTCACCTCGTCAACCAGAAGGGTATACTAGTAGATCTAGCCAAGATAGAGGCTGTGATGCAGTGGGAGGTCCCGAGGTCTACAACTGAGATTCGGAGCTTCCTAGGACTAGCAGGGTATTACAGGAGATTCATCCAGGATTTCTCCAAGATAGCAGTCCCGCTCACCCGACTGACCAAGAAGTCGGTGGTGTTTCGCTGGGGGCCTGAGCAGCAGGCAGCATTTGAGACCCTCAGACAGAGATTGTGCGAGGCGCCAATCCTTACCCTGCCAGAGGGAGTGGAGGATTTTGTAGTTTACTGTGATGCTTCGATCACAGGTATGGGAGCAGTGTTGATGCAGCGAGGGCATGTGATAGCTTATGCCTCTAGACAGTTGAAGCCTCACGAGATTAACTACCCGACGCACGATTTAGAGCTGGGGGCAATGGTGTTTGCCCTCAAGATTTGGAGGCATTACCTCTATGGGGTCCGCTGTATCATTTACACAGATCACAAGAGTTTGAGGTACCTCATGGATCAGCCAAATCTGAACATGAGGCAACGCCGATGGTTGGATGTGGTAAAGGATTACGACTGTGAGATCCTTTATCATCCGGGCAAGGCCAACATAGTGGCCGACGCCCTGAGCCGCAAGGCGGTAGCAGCCCCGATCAGGGATATATGCCTGAGGATGACAGTGATTACTCCATTGTTGGAGCAGATCAGGGAGGCACAAGTTGAGGGCCTGAAGGAGGAGAGGCAGAAGTGTGAAAGGATTGTGGGTTGGGTAGCTTCTTTCGATTATGACAGTCGAGGATTGTTGACCCTTCATGGGAGAGTCTGGGTGCCGTATTGGGGAGGAGTACGGCAGGTATTGATGGATGAGGCCCACAAGTCCCGGTTCTCCATCCATCTAGGGGCGACGAGGATGTATAGAGATCTTCGACCCGATTATTGGTGGCCCTGCATGAAGCGGGACGTAGCTTGGTATGTGGAGAGATGCCTGACTTGCAGGAAGGTCAACGCGGAGCATCAGAGACCCCACAACAAGATGCAGCCGTTTGACATTCCCGTGTGGAAATGGGAGGATATCACTATGGATTTCGTCACTAAGCTTCCCAGGACCACACGTGGAGTTGATGCGATTTGGGTTATAGTGGATCGGCTGACCAAGAGCGCGCATTTCATACCGATTCAGGAGAGCATATCGGCCGAGAAGCTAGCCGATATTTATGTGCGTGAGGTAGTGGCACGGCATGGGGTGCCTGTATCAGTAGTATCAGACCGGGACGTCCGTTTTACTTCCAGGTGTTGTAAGCGGTTTCATGACGAGATGGGGACTCGTCTTCACTTCAGCACTGCTTTCCACCCTCAGACGGATGGGCAGAGCGAGAGAACGATTCAGACTCTCGAGGACATGCTTTGGGCATGTGTATTAGATTTCGGTGGCAGTTGGGATACATATCTTCCGTTAGCGGAATTTTCATATAACAACAGCTATCATTCCAGCATAGACCGACCTCCCTTCGAGATGCTTTACGGGAGGAAGTGTAGGACCCCAATCTGTTGGGGAGAGGTCGGTCAGCGAGTCATGGGGAGTACAGAGGTGATACTCAAGACCACAGAGTTGATCCAGCAGGTCTGTAGCAGACTGCAGACTACGCAGAGTCGGCAGAAGAGTTACGCCGACAGGAGGCGTTCGGATTTGGAGTTTCAGGTGGGCGATATGGTCCTCCTGAAGGTATCACCCTGGAAGGGTGTTATCAGGTTCCGGAAGAGGGGAAAGTTGGGCCCCAGGTTCATTGATCCGTTTAGGGTTTTGGCCCAGGTAGGTCGGGTTGCTTATCGGTTGGATCTTCCAGCAGAGCTTAGCCAGATCCACAACACTTTCCATGTTTCTCAGTTGAGGAAGTGTTTGGTCGACGAGTCAGCAGTTGTACCCTTAGAGGATATTCAGGTTGATAGCAGCCTGAATTATATCGAGAGACCAGTTGCGATCTTGGATCGAAAGACGAAGACCTTGAAAAACAAGGTGGTTCAGTTAGTGAAGGTGCGGTGGCAGCACCGAAAGGGTTCAGAGTGGACATGGGAGACCGAGGAGGAAATGAGAGAGCATTACCCAGAGATATTTTTAGAGTCAGCAGCAGCAGACTTCGAGGACGAAGTCTAAGTTAAGTGGGGGAGAGTTGTAACGCCCCATTTCTGGTATGTGATTTAATTAAAATAATTTTCATTTCTTAAAGGGGGTACTCGACGAGTCTGTAGCCCGACTCGTCGAGTAGAGACGGATTTTGCACGCAGTTTAAGTTGGCAACTCGACGAGTCCATATCCTCGGGTTTGGCGAGTCTGCCTGTCTGGATGAAGCCCTAATTTCAAGGGTTTGCACCCTATTTAAATGATAGTATGCGCCCCAAACCAGCCTCCATCACCCTCAGAACGTCCCTCACTAAACCCTAGCCTTCCTTTAAGCATTCTTGGAATATTTCTCATTTTGTGGAGGTTTTTGGTGCATTTTGAAGTTAGAAGAAGAAGAAAGAAGAGGAGTTCTCAAGAGTAGCAAAGAAGATCTGAGTTTGTTGTGTCATTCCAGCATCCATTAAGGTATAAAGCTCGAATCTTGGCTTGTCATCATGTAGATCTCCTGAAAATGCTTGCTAGTGTGGTTTTTGAGCCTTTTCTAGACCTTCAGGTCGATGTATGGGTAGTTAAGTCGAATGGGTTTCAGATCTAAGCATTTCAGGACTCCTTAAGCTCAAGGTTGCCACCTTTATTGAGCTAAGCACCCATTCCAAACCTAGATCTCCTCTTTTAACTCCTTAATGGGCATTTTTAGCCTATCTTGAGCATGCATGAATGTAAAGTTAGAAACTTTACGTGTGAAATCAGTCTTAGGAACCCAGATCTATGAATTGTATGCACTGAAATCGATTAGGATCAACTGTTTAGTAAGGACATGCATAGGACTCGCCAAGTTGTTCTTGGACTCGGCGAGTCGGAGCGCAAATCCTCCCGATTTCTTCGATTCTTGAATTTTGAGTTGAATCAGCGAGTGGAAGAGGACTCAGTGAGTTAGAACAAGGATCTGGAAGTAGAGGGACTCGGCAAGTCCACGTCCCGACTCGGAGAGTCGAGTCACGAGTTAGAGAAGTGTGAATCCGGGAACTCGGCGAGTTCATAGTAGGACTCGGCGAGTAGAGTCAACCAGAAAGTTGACTTTGACCAGGAAGTTGACTTTGACCAGGGGTAAAATAGTCATTTTACCCTGAGTTTAGTTATCAGTATCTGATTTAGTGTTTATGGGATATGTAGCCGGGGAGTTCCGGAGCAGCAGTCAGGCAGTTTCAGATCTAGCATCTCGTCAACCAGCTTTGCGAGGTGAGTTTCATTTCCAGTAGGGACGGGTCTACGGCCACAATGCCGGCCCGTTTAGTTAGCAGTAGTTCCGGAGCTCACTAAGCTTTGTGCTTATAGTTTCAGTTTTTGATTTCAGGTACTTCCGCTAGTAAGGAGAAGAGCTCGGGATGAAGGCATGGCACACACCACAGCTTCAGTTTATCCTGGGAGTTTTATTCAGATATTTTGATATGTTTTGACATCAGTTGATTTGATAAACTTATTATGACATTTTGAGACACATGATCCATGGATTTATCTTTTAATATTTGATATGATGATTTAGTAAAGTTTTTCAAACGAAAATTTTTGGCTTGTATTTTTGGGATGTTTCACTCTACCTATACTATGATAAAGATTAAGTTACCCTTTGCCTACCTTGTTAAATCCAGGTTAGTGTGCCAGTTACCCACACGCGCTCCACTAACGACTTAAGCAAAGCGCAAAGTGCAATTTCATGGGTTAGCACCAAATTCACATTTTCCTAAGTAACTAAGATTGAGAATTTATAAAGGGTTTAGTTACTTAGTATTTATCATTAATACTTTTAATGATGGGAGAATTCTAGTCCTTGTCCTACCCATTCGGCTAACGACACTCCACCAGTCAAGGAAGCGGTGGGTGAGAGTGGACACCCATTAAACTGCCATTTTATAGGCAGTAACCTTATACCCCCTTATAGACCGGCTTCGTGAATGAGGCCTACTAACGATAAGACTGACTTGCTCTTATACATATATATATATATATATATTATTAACTTATAATACTATAAAGTATAAGGGTTGAATTTTAACTTTTAGAATTCTAAGGGCTTAACTTGGAATTAAAGTATTCATAAGGGAAAACTTTACAATTTCCAAAACTTGAGGGCAAGTTTTGAAACTATTCAATTCCATAACTTATGTGTTTAAATTAGTTTTAATTCAAAAACTCTTCAAGTTCCATAACTTGAGGACAAGTTATGGAAGACTTTAAACTATTAAAAGAATATGACTTTTCTTTATTCATAACCTATGGAAATATTTATGAGTTTTATGAATCTTAAATGTGACTTTTCATATAACTTGAGGACAAGTTACAAAAACACATTTTAGAACCAACTCTTAGATTAATTTGGATTGAAAACAACAATTTCACATAACTTTTCTATTAATCTAAGCAACTCATAAGAACAAGATAATTCAATCAAACTTTTTCATGTAATTAGCCTAACCATTAAACTAATACAAAACATGAATTTATTGACAATTATCTTTGAAATTGGATTAGCATGAACATTACCACATCAAAAACATGTTTATAAGTTGAAAAACAGCTTAGGGTAATGTTCCTAGTCCAACTCCAGCCAAAACAGTCGAAGATATGCTATCTGGGGGTCCAACTCGTCGAGTGCATGAACTCGACGAGTCTCTTCATGGACTCGGCGAGTCTGCTGTTCAGACAGCAACAAACTTCGATTTTTCAGCCAATTTTGCAAGTATAACAAGAAAACAAGCCTACGCTCTGATACCACTGTTGGGGTTTGAGCATTCTAACACTCCTAAGTGTACATGCAACCCTAAATACCTTGGATCTATGTTTTCTCTATTATACATGCAAATATGAATATTCCGAGGTATTATCCTAACTAGCATACAAAACATTGATTCATATGAAATAATACAAGTTAGATAACATACCTTTTGGTGTAGCTTGATTCCATGCAGCTTAAGAGCCTAGTGCCTCAAGTGTGACACCTCAAATGGTTTACACAACATCAAATGCACTTCGAATAACTAGAGAGAAATGGAACACTTCATGAAATCGGCTAGCCCTCACCATTCATCCATAGTGTTCTCATGGTGACCGATTTTGGGAAGAATAAGATGCTTATATAGTGTGTCACAATTAGGGTTACACCATGTAAACCCTAATTGTCATGGCCTTTCATTTCCATGATCCATGGGTACAAAAAACACCATGGAGCATCCATGGAGTATCCTATGGGTTTTAGCCCAACTTGATATTCCATGGAGCATTAGCCCGCTATGCAAGTATGGATGATTTACACAATCAACCCATATATTTAATTAGTCTCCTTTTGATCACTTAATTAATTCCAAATTAATTCTTGATCAATACTAATTAAATAATCTTATTAATATATTAGAACTTATAATATATTAACAAACCTTAAGTGTTATTTCTCTCATTTTAGTCTATCCAAATGAATGATGCCATGCAACCCAAATGGACCATGCCAATCGGGTCAAGTACATACCAATTATAGTTGTGGACTTAGACACTAATCCAACACTTATATCCATGGAAAGGTAATGAGAAGCCCTACATTTCTATCAACTCATACCAACCTTAAGACCTTCCGAACAAAAAATCCAATTTCCACAAAAGCCCGAACTGACACTTTATCGAAATACCCCTAGGCTCCAAAACACGAACCGAACACCCGGATCACTTCAAATACATCACTCGCACCCAAATAGGCCTAGATCTCACCTTTTCAAAGACCCTAATCCTTATGATGACCGATTTTTGGGCCACAACCTCGAATTAGGAATCGATTCGGAACAGGGAATTACAACCAATCTTAATGTGCTTTATCCGCTCATGGAAAATAGAATTCTTTGCAATTTGTATCGCACTTTTGTTATCACAATGTAGGGGAATAAGTGAAGAAATGTGAAGTCCCATATCTGGAAGAAGTCAATGTAACCAGATAATCTCACATGTAATCTCACATGTCGTCACGATACTCGACCTTCGTGGAAGATCTAGAGACAACGTCATGTTTCTTGCTCTTCCATGAAATTAGACTCTCCAAGAAACATGCAAAATATGGAGATGGATTTACGATCACCATCACAATCAGCATCACTATAGTTACGTAACTCAAGAGATGACTTCGGTGGAAACAAGAGGATCCGAAACTGAGTGTCACGAAGATATCTCAAAATACGGAGTACAACTCCCCAATGAACAGAGGTAGGAGCAGTAATAAACTGATTGACAACATGAACAGCATGAGCTATATCCGGACGAGTAACGATGAGATAAGCCAAACTTCCCACAATAGTGTGGTAAAGATTCGGATCGGATAAAGGAACACCATCAGTAGGAGAGTATCGTGTATTGGTTTCAAAAGGAGTATCTACAATCCGATTGTTAGAGAGGCACGTCCATGTAAACAAGTCAGATATATATTTTGTCTGAGAAAAGAAGATACATTTTCTTAGACTGAGCTACCTCAATACCCAAAAAATAACGCAGCAAACCCAAATCGTTCATAGCAAACCGATGAGCTAGCTCATGCTTCAAAGACTCAATACCACCATGGTCATCACCAGTAATATTCATGTCGTCCACATATAAGGACAAAAGAATTTGTCCTGCACTCGTGAATCTAATAAACAAAGTCAAATCATGATTGCTCTGGACAAATCCAAAATAGGTAATCATTGTGGAGAATTTCTCAAGCCAAGCATCCTACACCCGTGCATCTAATAAACAAAGTCGAGTCATGATTGCTCTGGACAAATCCAAAAGAGGTAATCACTGTGGAGAATTTCTCAAACCAAGCGTGATGTGCTTGCTTAAGACCATATAAAGTTTTTCAAGGCCGACAAACCTCACTCAGTTGGTGCTGAAAGCCCGGGGGAGGAGACATATAAACCTCCTCATGGCAGTCACCATTCAAAAAGGAATTTTTAACATCCATTTGAAAGATCTTCCACTGTCTGCAATCATAGTACGGACTGTCATCATCTTTGCCAATGGGACAAAGGTCTCCTTATAGTTAAAACCATACTGTTGGGAATACCTTTTTGCCACAAGTTTGGCCTTGTATTGTTCAACATAACCATCAAACTTTGTTTTTATCTTTTACACCCAACGACAACCAATCATAAGTTTACCAGGAGGAAGAGAAACCAAATTCCATGTATGAGTTTGAGAAAGAGCAGTGAGTTCCTCAGCCATAGCATTCTGCTAAAGAGGATCTAATATAATCTCTCTATACGATTCAGGTTCAGACAGATGATGGATGTTGGCTATAAATTAAACAAATGATCCTGAGTATGTAGAGTAAGAAAAGGTTGGAAGCTATGTGGACTTGATATGACGAGTAAACCTCCTGAGGGGTGGTAGATGTGGATCTTCAATCTCAACAGTCGAAAGGACAGACTCAAGAACAGGAGGAGTCGAGGAACTCTCTGAAGGAGTGGGGGTGTCATGAACTAGAAGACCAGGCGGCATAGATGAATCTTGAGCCTCTATATCCACATCAAAATGATCATTATGCAGAAGTTTTGACTTCGTTACAATGTAGGTTGTAGCAGGAATCAAGTAGAAAGGAATATGTTCCAAAAAGATGACATGTCGGGAAACATATAACTTCTGACTCACAGGATCATAGCAACGATATCCTTTCTGTCTAACACCATACCCCAAATATACACAAATAGTAGATTTTGGCCCCAACTTGTTTCTTTCAACATGAGTACGAAGAACAAAACAAGTACATCCAAAAACTCATAGAGCAGAGTAGTTTAGTAGGTGACCATATAGCTTCTCAAAATGAGATATTCATGAATTCAATGCAGTAGGGATAAGATTAATCACATAAACAACAATTGAGACTGCTTCTCCACAAAAGGTACTAGGGACCTACGCAGACGAGCAACGAGCAGGCTTTCTCAACAATATGACAATCTTTTAGTTCTACCATATTGTTTTGCTAAGGAGTGTCAGTACACGATAACTGGTGTATGGTACCATTAGAAGCAAGTAACTGAGTAAAATCGTTAGAGGTATATTTGCCCCTAAGTCACACCTAAAACACTTTATCACAGCCCAATGTTGAGTTTTAACAAGAGCTCTAAAATTGTTGTAAATGCTAAGGAAATCAGATCTCCGTTTCATAAGATAAACTCAGGTGTAGCGAGTATAATCATTTATAAAAGATACATAATAGGTCGACACACGCTTTGTGGATACTGGTGCAGGACCCACACATCGGAGTGAATAATATCAAAATGAGCAATAGAACAAGACATACTTTTAATGAAAGGTAAATGAGAGAATTTTGCCAATTTACAACCACTACAATCAGAAATATGACAAGTGTTCAAATGACCCAAACACTAGTAGATGATAGAAAACATAAACGCGATACAAACACATGTCCCAAACGAGAATGCCATAGATAAAACTAAGACGAAAAATAACTCAAACGAAAAGAAGACAAATCAATATTAGATGCAACAACAACAGACACTTTGAGAACCTCCAAGACATAAAGTTACCCCACCTACGGCCGATCCCAACCACCTTCTGGGTGTGTTGATCCTGTATAACACAGATGAAATCAAAAAAGAACACCTAATTACCAAACTTACACAGATGACTGACCGAAGCAAGATTTAAAGTGAGTTTACGAATGTAATAAACATCAGAGAAAAAAAATATAAGAGATAGAAACATACCCAACACTCTCAATTGTCATAGATGTATTACTAGCAGACATAACAGATATAGATGAAATTTGTGACAAAAAATAAACGATGACAAATAAGGAGACATATGATGGGTTACACTAGAATCTAAAATCCACAAAGATGAATAGATACCTAGGGTACGAGATAAAATAGGACCAGAATGAGACATAGATGCAGACATAGCAGTAGGATTAGAAGCCAAATATTGTCTGAAACTCTCAAAAACCTTGGGATCCAACGCAGAAGGTGGCATGTTGCCAATAGACTCAGTGTCAACTGATGGTGCAACAGCAGCAACGAACTGTGGAAGGTGAGGTATCCATAGAGTACCAGAGGAACATGGTTGAAACTTCTGCTGACCAGACCTATGTTGTTGTCCCGACTGAGGCTGTTTACCCTTGTTAACTAACAATGGACACTGAGCTTTCCAATGATTTTTCTGTTTGCAGAAGGCACACTCATCATAAAAAACCCTTAGAGTTTGTCGAGGCTGATTAATAGGAACAACAAACATATCATGAGTGGAAGTTACTTTAGACCCTTTATTTGCATGACACTTGATATAGGTCTCTTCTACAATCAATTCATGAACAACATAATTCATTGAGGGAAGAGGGGAATGATGAAGAATCATTCCACATAGGCCTTCAAAATCCGAAGGCAATGCCATTAAAAATTGGATCAAACGTTGTTCTTCCCTCCTAGCAATATAAGGCTTAAACTCTTTTAATTCTTTAGATTCAGTAAGTGGCAATTGATCCCACAAATCTGACATAGAAACATAGAAATCTTAAATACTCATATCATTGTGTTGAAGGGCACGAATATCATATTCTAACTAATATTGTTTAGCAAAGTTGGACTGAGTATACAGTCTCTCCAAATGATTCCAAGCTTCCTTTGTTGTGTCATACTTAGCTAATTGCATACCAATATACTGTGTAACAAATTATTAATCCAAGTAATAACCTTGGAGTTATCAGTCTCCCAAGTATCAATCAACAAATCAAAATTCTCAACTTCAGGCACTGAAGATTTAGCTTTAACTCCATAAACATAGCCTCACATATTCTTCCCACGAAGGAAGTTTTTCATAACATAGCTCCAATACGTGTAATTTTTCCATCTAATCGAGTACTGATTGACTGAAGGGAATCATTATTTTCCAATCATGTTGGCAACAGATTGATAACCACAACGAGAACGACAACAATAATAGACAATCAATCAGAACAATATTCATATTGACATAGAGAAAGTGCTAATTCTTCATTAGAAAGTCTTAGAGCTACAAACAAGAAGAAAAAGATTAAATAGCTAAGGAACCAAAACCTAATGGGCTAATAACGTATGGGCTAACACTACCGACAATACCAAATCTCGAATTTCGTGATTATGGAGTACCCGACTACCATCTCATATTTATAACTCAACATCGGTACGGGATCCGAATTTGGTACTATATGCTCATCCCCAATTTGATATATATTAATTTGGATATTTTTGTTGGACAATATTTTATTTGTGATTTGATATGCATTAATTTGAAGTTGTATTTATTAATATGTTTATAAAAAATGATTAAAGAAGAAAAAACATAATTATTAAAATTAGGTGAATCTTTCATTTGATAAACGAAATTTAAATATTAAAAAAGTTAAATATAAACTGAGAATTGTATAAAGAATGATAAATAAGAAAAAAAGAGTTAGTTTATGTGATTTAAACGGTAGGCCGATGCACAAGTGTAGAACAAATAAAGGTAGTTTAAAAGATGTTACCATATGTAGAATTATAGATTTAAATAAGGGTAAAATTGGTAATGCACATAAATTTAAGTGGATGAATTAAAAGCTGATGTGGACGAATCACTCCCCAATTAAAATGTATTACAAACCATGTCTATAGTTTAAACACTTCCTTATGCTGATTAAAGTTTACGTATAAATACCATGAATTTAATAAGATTAATTATAAAAGGCTAATAAATGAAAAATAAAGTACCTCATAGTTTGCAGGTGTCTTATCATCCACAAAGAAACTATCATTTTGAATCGATGACAGCAAGCTTTCTCCTCTTACAACAAGAAAGGAGTCTTTCCCCTGATCAAAATCTAACAAAAACAATTTAACTTTCTATACTTTTAAAATTGCTTACTTTTTATATGCAAAAACACACATACACACAAATACACTTCAACCTTCAGTAATTTTATATATTTTGAATCAAAAGTAAAGCCCTCCTTTTAACAAAACTGGTTAAAAGAATAGGTTGCATTTTATGGTATTTTTGAAACTTAAAGCCCTATTATCACATTTCTTTCTTTTTTCCCTTAATTTTTTTCCAAAAATTTTAAGAAAAAGAACTTCAACATCAAAGTAGTGTTCAAGAATCTTCTCCATGATCAAATGACAATAGAAAGAAGCAAAATTACACAAAGCAATTGAAAGGAATAAGACCTTACTATAAACAAAATCATCAAGAGATGGAAAGATTTCTGAAGAAAACCTCGTTGAATTCTGGGACTTGGCTTCAGAAATCAAGTAAGCATAATCTGCACCTTTACTTTTCGATAAAACTACATTACTTTGTTTACTAGATTGACCATGTATTTGACTTTCTGTGATGATATCATCTTCATCTTCATCCTTATATCTGTCCCAATTAGAAGGGAGTGAAGATGAGCCATGAGATTTGTGGGGCTGTTCTTTAACTACATTCTCTGATGCCTTGAGTGTGCTAGAGGCTCCTACAGAGGTAGTAGTAGTAGTAGCTTTTGCCTTTTGATTTGGATGATGCTTCTTATGATGTTATGAATGCACTCTCTTTGACTTTGCTAGTGATTTTGTATCCATGATGGTGTTTTAATTCAATGCTCTTTTTGAAGGTCGGAAACATATTTATAAGAATAAGCAGTCAGAGTCAAATAAGCAAATAACAATCAATGTTGAGGAGAATGATAAGCTAACCCTATGCACTTCAATCTTCATGATAAGCTAAATTCATCCAATCCATTTTTATGTAATCAAACCCAAAATTTGAGTGTTCGGTTGCATTCTACATAGTCCAGATTCAAGAAAGGAACAAGCATCATACAGTCGCAAACTCTTTATGATTTAAAGGAGTGTTTGCAATTAAACACTGGATTTTTAAACTGTAATACCGTTGCTTATACTCTTTTGTATATGATAAGTTTATTATTATAATTTTCAAAGGAAGAATTTGTTTGAAGCATTTCATCAAACGGTTTATGAGCATACGAACTATGCAAATCAAGTAACGATGAACAACTTCAAAAGCAATATGCTTTGATAAAGAGATGGTCTTCGGATCCACCATCGCCGTCATCGGAGCTATCGACATAGATCATCCTGATCTGTACCTCTTCTTCTCTGATCTATAACCCTTCATATTCTTCATTCAAATACTAAATCAGTGATCTGTACCTATTTAAGGACCTTAAGTCCCCCAACTCCCTTACCTTTTTAGCCTCTATTTCCCTTGAAGTGCAAAACTCGAACCCTAAGCCACCTTAAAAGCATTTATGAGCTTTCTTGAGTGATTATGGTGTTCTTTAGTGACTTTGAAGGAGAAGGAAGCTTGGGAAGAAGCAAGGACATGAGAAGAGCTTGTAGATCCAGAAGTTTGGCACCATTTCTGACCCCTTGAAGGTATATAGTTTAAACCTTGATCATTACAAGCTTAGGTCTAGGTTTAGGGTAGGAAATGGTATCTTTTGGTCCCATAGTTTGGATTCTTGGAGTATGAGCAATTTCAGACCACATGAGCTGTCCTTTTGGACTCTTGGAGGTGTTTTGAGTCATAAAATCGGATCTTGATGTTAAGCCACAACCATGCAAGTGTTAGAAACCATCCAAGTGTGCTTATGGACTTGATGCATGATTCGAGCCCCATCCTTGCATGCAAAAGCATAAAGTTTGCAACTTTATGGCTTAAGACGTTATTAGAGGCCTGGATCTAAGTTTTGGACGTTAGGTCTTAATAGATTAATACATGGAAGTAAGTTTGGGTTGGCAGACCAGTACGCCATGCGTACTCTAGTGTACGTTGCGCGTACTGGGTTAGCGCATCGACTCCTGGTCAACACCAGCGTACGTTGGGCATACAAGACAAGTATGCCGCGAGTACGCAGTCAGCGGGCCTAAAAGATTTTAGGCTCGTTTGGTGTTGGGCTTTGGACTTAAGTAAGTTATGTCTCGGGCCCACCTGATTGTAGCAGGCCATTTTTGGGCCTTAGGCCTAGTTAGGTGTTCTTGGGTCATTTTAGGCCATAAAGGCCCTATAGTGGGCTTGGATGCCTTTTTGGGGTTTTCTTTTATGGATTTGGGCCTTGAAAGAAATAGGCCCAATGAGGCAAAGGTAAAGGAGCATTTTTGCCTTAAGTCAAGAATTAGGGTTTTGGACTTTCGGGTTAGAATGTGACCTAATTTCTAATTAGGGTTTTATGTTTGTGCGATAGGGAGAGGAGTTCACGAGTCATCCGTTGAGTACGATTTGATACGTGCAGTCGGAGGTGAGTCTTCCTTCGCAGTATCCGTGGGTCGAAGGCACCAAGGGCGGCCCACTAGTTTATGTGGTAGTATAATGATTGTCTTTGTGATAATTGTTATTTATGCCTGTACTTGTTTGATGACTCTGTGATTTCTGTTATGATATTATATGGTAGTAGTAAGGGTGAAATAGACCCGGTATCCAGTTGAAATAGACCGAAGGGGATTGCATGCACCCAGATATGCTTGATAGTATCCGGTTAAAATAGACCGAAGGGGTAGGCAAGCACCCAGATATGTTTGGTGGTATCCGGTTGAAATAGACCGAAGGGGTAGGCAAGCACCCAGATATGTTTGGCAATATGTTTTTTTAGTATGTGGTATTTTGGGGGAACTCGCTAAAATTTGTGCTTACAGTTTTCAGTTTATGTTTCAGGTACTACCAGTTCGAAGGAGAAGGGCCCGACCTGATCGCACCGTATCACTCTATGATTTTCCACACTTAGTGATTTTGGGAATTTGTACTCTGATAACATGATACAATTATACTCTTTGGCTATTTTGATATCAATTTCTTATGAATTGAATGAATTTAAAAACAAAATTTTTATCTGTAATTTTTGGGATGTTACACCTGGTACATGGAAGAAGATTGTTGTTGGCTCATAACCTCTGGACACAAATTTAAAAATGTTGTTCCTATGAAATCTTTTGTTGTTTGCAAAGTTTCGGGTTCAACTATATCAGGTTAACCCTGATGGTAAATCTAAGTCTGATGAAGAATTGGAAAATTTTAGATTGTGGGATATCAAAGAAAGACGAAGGGAAGTTGAATAAAGAGATGGAGAGGTTGTAAGACTCTGTTTGGAAGCTCTATAGCCAAAGTGGACGGTGAATAGGATCAAGGATTTGGCGATTAATAATGTTGAGCAATATTGGCTAAATTTGAGGGCATCTTTTGTTAGCAGAAACTCAGATGATTGCCAGCTTGATTTTCCTATCACTCCAAAATCATTTTTATGGAGATGCTTTCCGAACACCTATGAAGTTTCGTTGTCAAACTGTGGTTAGAACATAAAGCTTTTTTAGTCATATTCTTCACAATCAAGGCCACAACAAGAAGTCTGGAATTTGAAGAAAATCTTTTTTGTTGTTGATTATCAAACTAAAGCCTATCTGAATGATGTGTTTGTCGAATTACAAATTCAAAGCCTTGAGGGAAAGCGATCATGAAAAGTTACAATTTTATTTTGTTGATCTTCCTTTCATGAATCCTCATAATTGGTTCATGTTGTCTGTTGTTCCTACCAAAGAAAAATCAAAATACATGAATCAGATTATCCATCTGAAGAAAATGATAAGATTTTATTTTCTTGAGATTAGTAAGATGGATCAAAATACATGAATCAGATTATACATGAATTGGCAGGATTTTTGAAGAAAAAGCTTACAACCAATCTTTCTGATCAACCAGATAATATTCAGAACGGGAAAGATAGGCTGATTCAGAGTGAGCCTTGGGAGTTGTGTATACAACCTTGGTGAACAATGTAACGACCCAAATTCCTTCCGTTAGTGAAATTAGCGTTCCCTTATACGGGATTGAGTTTTATGTGTGTTTTTTGTTTAACGTTATGCCAATTATATGTTTAATAATAATAATAATAATAATAATAATAATAATAATAATAATAATAAGATACGAAGGTTATGAGTAATTCAAATAAAAGTAAAAGGTTGTTTGTAAACAAAGAGAGAAAGCTAAGGGTTCTATATTGTAAATTAGTTTCTAAAACAAATTCATACGTTATGTACTGCGTCCTAAATCCTAATTAAACGCTTCCATGCCACATGACCGTCACAATAAATATATATCGAGGCTTCGTTGATCATAACCGACACACCAAATGGATTACTAATAAAGGTTAGGATATGTTGGGATTAAGGCCGAAAATATGGGGGCCAAATTGCAAAAAATAAAAACGTTATGAATACCCCATGAAGTCGTCGATCAGGTTTAAGGGCCAAAAAACCGTTCGTTCTTTCTTCCTCCATCCCTATACATGCGTTGTAATCACCCCATCAGTGCTTTTCTCGGGTTGCGACGTGATCAGAGGACAAAAGAAAAGGAAACGTGCGTGTGAGGAGGGAAAGAAGAACACAAGTCGAAAGTGAGAGACGGGAACAGTGGAAATAATAGTCGACTTCACAGGGGACGACCTTGAGGCTGTTTGAATCATTTTCTCCTTTGGTAAACCCTTAAATCTTCATTCTCTTGTTACGATTCAATTGCTTGGAAATTGGGTTGAAATTTATAACCATCTTGAAGCCAAATTGTTTCCTTTTTGATGTTTTTTAATTCCATCTTCTTTCTCCTTACAATCTTTGAATGTTCATATGTTTAATTCTAGTTCTATTGGATGTATTTTGATGGTTTATTGCTGTCAAAACTTGTTCATGAACACCCTCAATAATTCTTAGTTCATGTTCATGTATTACTCCATGTTTTGGAGACCTTGTTTCTTTGTTAATTACTAATTTGAACTTTGGTGTGAGGATGAAATTGCTATTAGTGTTTCTTGACAAGTTGCTACTGTAAAGAACTCAATTTTTTATCTTTGTGGGTGCTTTTGGTTATGACTTAATAAGTTAAGTGGTCAAAAAGTCCTTGAAATTCAAAGCTGGAAAATTCAGCAAAATTACCAATCTGTCCCTGTCTTGAAAAAAATGTAGAAAAATCATCAGAGGTCGTATTGATGATCCGTAAACTTTCAAAGTTTTCATTTTGGGTCTAGTTTATCCATGATTTTTCCCAAGAGCTGGTACTGTCCCTAACCAAGGTGAAAGTCGTCTTTTTCACTGACTGGTCGGAAATTAGCTGCACGGATAGGCTGTCTTGCAAAATTCATAGTAAATTGTAGAAAAATAGGTTAGACCTGTGTGAGTAGTACTTTTAAAGATAAAAGTATGAAATACCTGAATATGAAATAAAGTTAAAATTTTTACAGGTTTAAGTGGTGCTAAAGTGGCCTTGAACAGACTGCTGTTTCAGGTCAAAATCTGAGAATTTCACCTAATAACCAATTTGTATGTTTGGGTAGTAAATTGCCATAATTTGTTCATGTAAACTTCTAGTAATACGTATATTTGTGTTTAATAGTGTAAGGTTTATTACCTTAGATCATACAAGATTTAAAGTGTGGAAAGAGTGCTTGTTTGACAAAGGTGAGTCAATCTTGTTGTTGTTTAAAGTACTTGTTAGGGATTCCACATCTTAGAGGGATGGGAATGAATCTAGGTTGTTTAGGTTGCATGTACCCCAATTGTGAATGTTATTTCTATTTGAATGATGTTACCTTCATGCTATACTTTTTGGTTGCTATTTTGATGTGAGGGTGTGATAGGTCCATGATAGAAAGAGGGTTTTGTGTTGATTGTGTGTGAATATATGCATGCAATAATTTGTTGGTTATATTTGTCTATGTTGGTTAGGACAATGCATGTTAGTGATATAATATGCCTTAATGATGAAATTATGATATGCGCATGATTATATAAAGATGTAAAATGACTTTACTTGATGTCTTGTTGCATGTTTACATATTGTGAAGTAGGGAAGTAATATGCCATTTAATATTAATTAAAATTGAGCATGATTACTTAAGGGTGTTTGTAGTGTAATCCTTATGAGTTGAATTAATAATATATTAATTAAAAAGGGGAATACACTTAGTGGGGCGTAAAGGGTAGCAACCTAGACTTAGGTGTGTACCCTATCCGGATACTTGTGAGGGCCTTAGAGGTTGGAAGATACCTAAAGGGAAAGAGATTAAGCCATTAGTGACGTCGAGTGGTTTTTCTAGACCACCACTCGGGACATGGTTCATGGACACTAAGGTGTTTAAGGACCGGAGTGATATTGGCGTAGTGATGACGCTGGATCAAATATCACGTTTGAGTGGGAAGTTCTAGTGATGGGAACAATGACAAGTACCACTCTCGAACGACAACGTGCATACTTGTATGTGCAACGTCGGAGTAGCGAAAGCAGCGAACCGGGAGCAATGTTACGAGTGGGAGTCGCGCCTTACTTAGTGCATTGGGTCGAGTCGGTCACGTTAGTAGTGAATGAGGTTTTTACCTCTTGGGTTAGTGATGGACTCAGGGTTAGTGATGGACCCAGTAGGGTAGGGTTGGGCCGGTCACTTAGTAGTGAACGAGTTTTGCCTTCAGGTTAGTGATGGACCTACATGCGAGGTGTCTACCTTACGGGTTAGTGATGGACCCATGAGTAGGGAATCTTCCTTGCGGGTTAGTGATGGACCCAAGGCTAGGAATAATAATTAATTATCTAATACTAAAAGATAAATAATAACGGTAGACCCTAATGACACTCTAGTGATGAACATGTGATGTATGTGATGTGTGTGATGTATGTGATGATATGCTATGTGTGTTTTCCTAACGTTGTACTTATGGTTGACTCACTTAGCATTTGTTGACACTTGTTTCTTTGCTTGTTGTTGCCTTGCATTGGTACAAGTAGCATAGTTTGTCAGCTTGGTGAGGATGGGGCTTTTGGGTAGTTACATTCCAGTTATCTTTTAGTATTGATACCATTTGGACATGTCGTTGAGTTTTCTTAACACTTGTTTCTGAGAACTTGTTTTTGATTTGGTTTATGAACTATATTTTGATGAATGATATTTTTGAAAATAAACATAACATTGATGATGTTTCCTTTGAACTTTAAATAAGACTTCCGCTAACGTATTCTGTTAAATAAATGTTTTAAAAACATCCGAAAAAATATTGGGTGAAAAATTACGATGTTACAAACAATACCTACAAGAATCAAAAGTTTTATATACAAGACAAGCATTGGTACAAAACCAAAACTCTGAATGTAATCGTTACTAAGATTGAGCTTTGTAAGAACAATTCAAAGGAAGAAGTGAAGAGTTTATTCGACGTGTTAAAGTAATGGATTACAGTTCAGACTTTATTGCTTGGCTATGCTCCTCAAATTTTTGCTGAAAGTGCATAAAGACTATTTTCGCAGACTCGACACAAAGGGGGAGAATGTTAGGTCTCGAAATCATGTATTATATTGTGTCTTTGTCTGTTGCGAAAGGTTTAAATGTAATATTTTGTCTTCATTGTAATATTCTGATAATATGTCTTTCTAAGAATTTAGTACACCTATAGTTTTAGAGTGACATTGCTTCTGAGTTAATATCTTGTATCATTGCCTATGTGTCATAACTTTATTGGTTATCTTCCTAACCTACTCCATTATTATTTCCTATAAATAGGGATGTAGTTAGCGGTGAGAGTAAAGTCTTTTTGCGAGTTCTTACATTGAGTTGTAATTGAGCTACTTACTCTTAATCAAATAGACTGGAATATTATTTACCTTCTCAATTATTCATTTCATTTAATTGAACGTTATAATTATAATTTCTTTAGGCATTGAACTCGTTTATAGATCCTACATCAGCTCGTATGCCTATCCTGTGTGAAACGAGAGAATAAATGACGTGGTGAAAATGCATATTTTTCTTTTTGACTTTGTTCCCTTTAGTTATCTTTATCTTGTATTGCGTTATTTTTCTTTATTGGATTATATCTTAAATTAATTGAGTAATTTCCTATTAAAATATAAAATATAGGCTTTAGAAATCTTAATTTATATATATTTTTTTGCCAAAAATATTAAAGTGGTTTAAGAACAAAGTTGCAAAAATGGTCCCTGTGGTTTGTCAGTTTCTTTGGGTAAGGTCCAAAAAAAAGTTTATTAGCAAAAAATGTCTCTATTTGGTGGTTTTGTTGTAGTTTTGGTCCCTACCTCGTTAAGTTTAACAGCATGACTGTTAACTTTTTGCAAATGACAGATTTACCCTCGGACCATTTTTGCAGTTTTATCTTTTTACCAAACTACAAGGACCAGTTATGCAAATTTTCTTTTTCATTTTATTGAATTATTGTATATTAATTCTTTTAGTTTTTTTTTTTGAACTTTTTTCTTATTGTATTATTTTTTTATTGGATTATTATATATTAATAAATATTATTTTTAATATATTGTTTTTATATATTAATAAATATTACTTTTTTTATTAATTTTTTTAATTAATTTTTTTGAATTTATTCTTTATTGCATTAATTGTTTTTTATTGGATTATTATATATTAATAAACATTATTTTTAAATATTTGGAAGACAACATATTTTGGAAAACACGGACACCACCACCATCACTCAGTCACAACAAACCACTATCGGGCCATCTCCAACGCTGTTAATATATATATATATATATATATATATATATATATATATATATATATATATATATATATATATATATATATATATATATATACTATTTTATAATGCATACATAATAAGGAGATGAAAAATTTTAAGACCATGTCTTAAAAATAAGGAGATTGAATTTAGACCATTGATAAATTTAAATGGTTGTGATTAAAACATAATGGTGATCCATGGTAATAAATTTGGACCAATAAGAAACATATAAATCATACACATCACACTATAAATCACATTAAACTCTTCTGAACCCTAAGTATTGACTAGATGTACACATATTCTCTCTACAACGTTCCCAACTCTCTCTAAATTCACCAAACCAGCTGCCTCCCCTCCAACACTCCATGCAGCTGTCCTCATCTTCATCACCATTAGCACCGTCGGCTGCTCACCTCTGCCGCCTCAAACGACACACCAAAGCCACCAACGTCGATACACTACCAAATCCTGCATTCGTCCTGATCCTTCACCAAATCGTCTACACCTTGGCTTTTGCTTTCAGTTTATATGGCCACCACTAACTGCTTGTTCTTTCTCTCTTAGAGTCATTCCATAGTTTTCTGGTTCTCTCTCCACATCTTCGTGTATATGTTGTTGAATAGATCTGTGTTTTGTATTGTGCATGTTATATATTTGGATGCGTAGTAGATTTGTGTGGTGCATGTTTGTATGTTCTATTGATTTTGGTGTTACTTTGTTCTCTCATGTCTATATACGCAAAAGTCTTTTAAATCGATAGAGTTTGCGCATATGTTGTATTTTACAAAAACAAAAAATGAAGACGATTTTATGTTATAAACCTGAATTTTACCATGTTTTCTCTCTTTCTACATTAGACAATAAATAGATAATTTAATTTTCTTTCGTTTGTATAAATAGATAATCAATTTAGTTTCTTTTGTTTGTAAATATTATGATTTGGAATTTTTTTTAATCCACTTATTTTATTTCGGGTTCAGTTTTCAGTTCTGAAAATATAGATTATAAGTTGAATATTTTGTTTGTGTTATTTAACTAACGTGAATCTGTGTTGCTTAATATATGTGATGTTTGGTAGCTTTACTTTTTGGTTATAATTTTGATTACTAACATTTAAGGAAGACAATATATTATACTATCATCATGTACATAAGACGTGTAGTTTTGATCAAACATACATCAAAAAAAAATCTGATCCAAAACTCATGTATGGTTAATCTCCCAAGAATTGGAAATTTCATAAATTATACACATAGTTTTGTTGTATTTTATGTTATTAAAGTTTATAAATATACAAGAACTACACACGAAAAAATAAAATAGTTGTATTTGAAGTCGAAGAGCTATATTGTTTTTTGCTAAGGCTGGAGGGAGTGGTGTCATCGAAACAACACTCCCTTCACCGCCACATAAGCGTCTGGTGTCACACTTTTATTTTCCTTTTTTTTTGTTTTTTGTTAGCTATTTTACTTAAAACTTCTTTTTTAATAAAAAAACATAATTTTTCATTACTTGAAAATTAAAAAAAAAAACATTACATTGAAAATTCAAAAAATATTACATTGCATTACAAAAAAAAAACACACACACACATGACATTAAAATAATCCTAGAAACTTAAAAAAAACACAAATAAAATAACTAAAGCAAACTACATAAAGTCGTTCTCCGAGAACAAGTCTTCGGAGTCATCCGGTGGATCCAAATTAAGGTTAATGTTTTGAACCCCGTAAATGTGTTCCACCAAGTCATTGCGAAGATTGTGAAATGTTTTAGTGCAACGTATCTCTGTTCTCCTGTTAATATACTCCTCGCCACCAATTTCTATTGGTTGTGTCTCTGTTATGGTTTCTTCCTCGTCAAACGCACATATCGTTATTCCTTCGTCTTCAATAATCATGTTATGCAATATGAGACATGTATACATGATTTCTAGAAGTTTTTCCTCGCCTAAATGAACTGCTGGTTTTTTCAATATGAACCATCGTTTCTTCAGAGCTTCAAAAGCACGCTCAACATCCTTCCTAGCTCTTTCTTGAGCTCTCTTGAATTTCTTTCGTCTAGAACCATGTGGACACGTAAACGATTTAAAAAACACAACATACTCATGATAGATTCCATCGACCAGATAATAACCATACTTATATGGCGTTCCACGCACTTCAAAAGAAGAATCTGGTGCGGATCCATCGTATATGTTGTTAAATATAGGTGAACGATTAAGAACGTTGATGTCGTTAATCGAACCAGGAGAACCAAAAAAAGCATGACAAATCCACAGATCTTGTGATGCAACTGCTTCAAGTATGACCTTTGGTTTTCATTTCTGACAAAGTTATCAATTTAGATTTTATGCATTTACTTTAAATTAAACTAAAAATATATTATTGCTATTAATTTAAACTAAAAATATGTTATTGTTATGTTTATTTACAAGTGTTTTTGATTTACAGTTTTTATATGATGTAAGATAAAAGTGGAAACATAGAAAAATATGTCAAACACAACTATTAATAATTAACTATTAAAATATTTTTTTAAAGTTTGTATATAACAATAATATCTATCATGGTTATCTCTTTAGGTTTTATGTTTTTACTATTTTTTTTTAATCTAAACTTGAAAATATGTTATATTTTATGTTTGTTTGAAAGTGTTTCAAATTTACGGTTTATATGATGGTAAGATAAAAGTGGAAACATATGGAAAATAAAATTATTAATCATTTTATTAAAGTTTTTATATATTTATATAATATTGTACTTATTGATTATATTTTTAATCGTAATAGTATTAGTTAATCGTAATAATATAAGTTAATCATCAGTCGAGAATCAAATTTAGTGTTTTTTTAATTTTATATTATTTGCTATAGATATCATCTAGAGAATTTTTTAAAATTGTTATCAAGCAGGGGAAAGAGGGATAAGTAACTAAGGTGATATAGTTGATACAATTAATTTTAGACACCCAAATTTTCAGATCAAGACTAAAAAATATGATGCTGAAATGTTAAACATTTGGATCAAAGAATTAAACATGTTAGATGATTATTGTCCATAAAATTGAAACATTTTTTAGTTGATAGAATTAAAAATTTAAACATCAAAGATGATTATTGTTCATAGAATTGAAACGTTTTTTAGTTATAGAATTAAAACAGTAAAACATAACAATTTTTGTTAAATTAATAAAAGAATTTTTTAACAATTTTTTTTAATAAGAAACAATATATATATATATATATATATATATATATATAGGGTTGGATTCATTTGAGACCACCTATATTTTGTGAGACATGATGACTAAATGTTAGCCCTTGATCAAAATTGATAAGTGGTTTAGATTTAATAAAAAAAAACAAAGTATTGATATGTGACAGTTTGTGTAAATAACACAAACTTTGTAATTAACTAGAAAACACGGAGGGGTAGAAACGTAAGCTGGCACATTCACAAACGCTATCATATGATTTTCATTTCCCAAAACCCTTTCATCAATCAGAAACCCTTTCATCACAAATTTGTTTCAGATTAACCCTAAATCGATTGCAATGTCGAGCTCTTTATTCTGATTCTAGCTCGAATTCATCCTCTAATTCATACTCGAAACAAATCCTAACTGATTCATGTATCCAAAAACGATCAGAAAACCCTCGATCAATCTCGATTATCAACAAATTCTTATTCCTTGAAATTCATAACTTCAACCTTCTTATTCAATCTCGGTTATCAATCATTCCTTCACAAAACAGGTATTAATTCAAGTTATTCAAATTTCGGATTGTGTAATTGAACCGATGAATAATTTGGGTTGTACAGATTCTAAGTCGAATAACCCTAGTATATCAAATCAAAACCATAGATCATATCCTCGCTGTTAACCATTCTCCCAATTGAAGCAAAGTGAATCAAAGAGAGTTAATTTCGGTTTCTTGTTTACAAAAACTGAAGATCAAACCTAGAAGATCGCTAAGGAATCAAAATCATATATACAGGTTCTTTCTTTCCTTAATCTATCATCCTTTAAATTCACATAAACCCTATCCTTCTAAATAGAAGGAATCGACGACCATTCAAAATCATAAACCTTAATTATGTTATTCAGATTGTTTCATTCTAGTTTTAAGAATCAACTTTGGAACTCATACCCATCAAAGGCTTTGATTTCACCTTTCAACAATGTCTTGTTCGAGAGAATCAGATTCCAATTCCCCTTCTCAATATAAAAGATGAATCATCAATGTCATTATATGAAGTAGATAGAGTGATTAAAATAGCATGTACTGAAGTCTAGTCTAAAGAACCAAAGAGAAGTAATTAATTCAAAAAGAAAGGACATAAAGCTATTTTCCAACAAAAACTCAATCTTTAGCTTTCAAAACAACATTCTACTAGTTCTGATTTTGTATAGTACAATATCTAATCATTCTGTTTTGTTTTGTATATGAGCTTCTAGTATACTTTTATAGTAATTCTGAGTTTTGTATGTTAGAGTTAGTATTCTATCCATTCTAATTTTGATGATGAATTGCTAAAAATCGAAATTGTTGATGAGTTTTTCATTGATTGTTGTTGATATTTATTTTATAATAGAAAAATTGATGAATAATTGCTGAAAATCGATCATGTACGATAATCCTCTGATAATGTAGAATTGATGATGAATTGTTGAAAATAAATGTTGAAATCTAGAAATTCCTTATCAGTGTATGTAATAGAGAAAATGATCATGAATTGTTAAACATTGATGTTTAGTACAATATTCTAGTCATTTTGATTTTGTATAACATATTATTCTAATCATTTTGATTTGTGTAGTAAAAATTTCTAGTTTTTTGGTTTTGTGTATTAGCTTCTAGTATAATATTCTAGTCCTTCTGGTTTTGTATATTAGAGTTAGTATGGTAGTCATTCTCATTTTTATGATGAATTGATGAAATCGATTGATTATGAGTTGTTGATAATCCTTATGTAATAGCAAAATTTATGATAAATAGCTGAAAATCGATCATTGTTTTTAATCCTTTAGTAATAGCAAAAAATTTTGATGATGAATTACTGAAAATCGATGTTCTAATATGAGATTACAAAAAATCGATGCCTAAAATCAGTTATTTATGATAATCCTTCGGTAATAGAGAAATTGATGATGAATTGTTGAAAACCGATGTAATCTCGAAATTACTTATAGATGTCTATAATAGAGAAAGTGAAGATGAATTGTTAAACATTGATGTTTAGTACAATATTCTAGTCATTCTGATTTTGTATAGTATATTATTCTTTTAATTTTGATTTGTGTAGTAAAATATGTAATTTTATTTTGTATATTAACTTCTAGTATAATATTCTAGCCATTCTGTTTTGTATATTAACTTCTAGTATAATATTTTAGCCATTCTGTTTAGTATCATGTTCATTCCCATTTTTATCATGAATTGTTGTAAATCGATTGCCGATGAGTTGATAATATTATGTAATAGCAAAGTTTATGATAGATTAGTAAATTTTTGAAAATCGAAACTTGCTTATAATCCTTCAGTAATAGCAAAATTCTTTGATGATGAATTGCTGAAAATCGATGATCTGATATGAAATTATAGAAAATCGATAGGTAATCAATCCTTTATGATAATCCTTCAGTAGTAGATAAATTGAAGATGATTTGCTGAAAATTAATGTTGAAATATCGAAATTCCTTATCGATGTCTGTAATAGAGAAACTGATGATGAATTTTAAAACATTGATGTTTAGTACAATATTCTAGTCATTCTGATTTTATATATCATATTATTCTAGTCATTTTGATTTGTGTAGTAAAATATTCTAGGAATTATGTTTTATATATTAGCTTCTAGTATAATATTCTAGCCTTTCTGATTTAGTATATTTGAGTTAGTATCCTGTTCATTCCCATTTTAATGATGTATTGCTGAAAATCGATTGATTATGAGTTGTTGATAAATAGATCCTTGCTGATAATCCTTATGTAATAGCAAAATTTATGATAAATTGATGAAAATGAAACCTTGTTGATAATCATTTAGTAATAGCAAAATTATGTGATGATAAATTGTTGGAAACCGATGTTGTGATATAAAATATAGAAAATAAATGTCTGTAATGGAGAAAGTGATGATGCATTTAAGAAAATTGATGTCTACATGGCTAATCGACGAAAGATGTAAATAGCATACCTTAATACCAGTTATCTCTGTAATTAGGTTAATTATTCTAAATATTCTAAGGATATATATTTGTTTTAAATTAATTATTCCAAATATTCTAAGAAATTGTCAAATCCTTTGTTCTGTTGTCATTTAGCAGTCGCAGGCTGAATGTAAGTATCTAATTAAACTTGCTAAAACTCATATGGAGAACTCATTTTTTAACTGATAATATCAAGATGTAATCTAACACTTATTATCACATTACAAGGTTCAAGGTACATATTGCTTATACTGGTTAGGAAATGAAACTATGTTGCTATAATGAGTAAGAAGTAAAGTACATTGTTTATAGTAGTAGAAAGATTAAAGTATGTTGCTATTTTCCGTAATTCTAGATATTCTGATATGACATGCTTTTGGTTCATAATTGATATTCTACCATTCTGATATGATATATCATATGGTACTTCATAACTTATTATTCAACTGAATATTATGATTTCATTTAATAAGTTATACTTATAATTTTAGTGTCTTATTGTTTTTCAGGAACATGAAGAAATGTTTGAAAATGTCTTCTAGAAAGTTTTTGTAGAAAAAGAGAATATGGAAGAAATTGTTTTTAATTGTATATCGATGTTTCCAAATGAAAATAGAACATAGAATTGGCAAAACAGTTCAATGACTTATTTTCGAGTACAATTTTTTGAAGTACCAATAAGCCAGAAAGTGAATAAGCGCACATTGGAATTGTAGAAACCCAAAATCAAGGGACAGAGGAAAGGATTGAAACTGAAAATAGTGAAATGGAGGATAATGATCAAAATGCTTAAAATCAACATATATGGATACATTTGTGAAATTAAATAGGAAACTCACTTTGGAGCATATTTTTTTGTCAAATTCTAATTTAGATGTCGAAAGGATAAATACATCATGTAATTAGATGTACACAACATTGTTCAATTTATTCTAGTATGAAAAGATGATAATATATATAGAGAGAACATTGTGCAAATTATTCCTTGAAAATATTGTTCATTGTTAAAGATTTCCTTGTGCAAACTATTCTAATTAAATAATGTTTATGTTTTTAATAGAATAATTTGATTAATTACTTGAAAATAATGTGTATATTCTACTAGAATAATATTATATGTTATTTATTTTCAAAAGTTATATGCATAATATTCTAATATAATAATGGTGTAGGATATTCTAACTTATATGTTGAATATTCTAATAGAATAATGCTTAATTAAATTTAGGCTTGTTTAAAACTCTTTGATATGTTATTATTCTAGTAATTCTAAATATTCAATATTTAATATTATGTTGTTAAGATGTAATATTCCGAAATTGTGTGCGATATTCTGAAGTAATGTGAAATATTCTGAAATTAGGTGTCATATTATAATTTTAGACATTATGATTTTGTTAGAAACAACTTGCTTCAAATTTTTTGTTAAATAATATGTAATATATGATTTATACATTTTGTTTTTCGTTCGAAACAATTTGTTTTGAACCTCTTTGTAAAGTATTGTGATAGCACTTGATTAATAATAAGGTAATTTAAAATATTCTAAAATTATGTGTCATATTCTAAAATTGTGTGTCATATTCTGATTTTAGAATATGTAATATGATAGAATTAAGAGTTAATGTTACAAAAATGTTGTTAGTTTAATTATTAATGTGTTGTTTATAAAGGCATATTTTTCATAATATTTTTGAATCTTGAGTATTTATATTAATTTTGTTTATGTACATGAATTGATTAAATGGAAAAATCAAAAGCCAAAAGTCGATGAAACTAAAACAAAGAATCTCAATAATTAGAAAACCATTGATATTTTGAAAACAAAATTTCAACATAGTATCATAAATCTTCATCATATGGTTACCTTGTTAGACAAAGGGATGAATATGAATCTCAAAAACTCTTATCAAGTTATAGTTAGATAACAATGCACTAACAACCATAAAAAGTCTATTACATGTTTATGACATATAAAATCTATTACATATCCATGAATCTAGATACTTATAGTTGAAAAAGTCTAGATTCAAATATTCAAGTTCCTTTCAACCTCTAGAATCCAAAACAAATAACCATCAGGTCAAATGAACTGTTTGCAAGAGCCATATTGTGCTGCAACATTGTCACTTAGAACTACAAAAAATAATATACCACCACATTAACATATAATAAAAATAATGTGTATTCATATGAATTTAATCATAAATGTATGCTCAATATTCAATAAGAATAATATGCGGTAACATGAACTAATCAGCAACATGATGTTAATAATTGGAATTAATAAATCTATGATCAATATTCTATAAGAATAACTGATATTGGTAAAAAATCTACCTGGGTTTCCGATTGATTTTCCTCATTATGGAGAATATCTGAATCACCAATACTTAACATAAAACACTAAACATAGTATTGTTCTAATTATGAAAATATGTAGTGCTATATATATATATATATATATATATATATATATATATATATATATATATATATATATATATATATATATAAACAAATTTATGCTAAAAAACCATCTCTAATCTTTTGTGTTTGAAATAAAATATTAAAAAAAATAATCATGTCATTGTATTAAAGAGTTGGTTTCAATAGAAAACCAGATAAAAGACAAACGTATAACATTAAACATAGTAACGATGTCAATTATTATTGAAACAAAGTCATAAATTCTACTTCGTGGTGTAATGTTCTAGTTTGTAGCATAATATTCTAGTTATGGTTAGTACTGTAAGATATATTTTACATATGGTATCATGTCAACATTATAGGTTCAGTCAAGTTTTAATGAATAGAGTAAAAAATTACATGACAATAAGGATTATGACTAACCTGAACCGGTTCTACTTCATACAAAACTAGTCATTGCATCTTTTACTTAACATGCAACTGACAAGGAGGGCTATGACTAACCTGGACCTTTCACTAAGATATTACATGTTCTTTAATCTCAACATACATCGTAAGAACTTCTAATTTGAAACATTCAAGTCCCTTTCGAGTTGGGCTTCATTAACTAAATTTCTCTGCAACAAAAATGAATGAATTTTTAGAATCGATATGGATTAAAATAAATACTATGTTTTAACAAGTGATTCAAACTTCACATGGATGAAGATTTACAAAACTATATTCATAACATTTCAATGTTAGAATTAAGGTAGTCTAATCAGAATAATATACACTATTAGAGAATCACATCATGTAATAACATATCACTGATGGTATGTATCCAATAGATATAATCAAAACAATATACATTCTTATGAAATTAGCCATAAAATAACCCATTGTTAACATATACTACCTTTATAAGAACCATAATTTATTTAATAGCATCTAATATTTTTTTAGTACAACCTGTTTGTTTCTTACAGGTTAACAATAGCATATTTAAACAAAAGTGTGGTAAAATGCATCTCTAACAATTTGTGTTTAAAGAAAATTACATATTTTAACAAAACTAAGGTAAATTTAATAAGATTAGTCAATATTGAATTATTTTACTCCAATTCTAACTCATATTTTGGAAGTATACTCATTCTTAAATAGGAGTTTATTTATGGGAAGGAGGGGGTGATACATCAGAATATTTATTCATTCATGACTTTCATCAAACAGGTAGATTGCATGTATAGTTTAAGAGAATTTTCTCAAGAACAATAATTGATTTCAATCAATTAATATGATGTTTGATTGCTGAAATCACAAATCATACATATATGAATTAGAGAAATCACTAGTAGCTTGATGATTCAATCAGTTCATGTTACAAGGTTAACAATTGAACATGTTACATGCAAATAACAATGAAAGCGATGAAAATACAAGGAAGAAAACTCAAACCTTGATCAATTGATGAAATCGTGATATAGAATACAAATCACGGTTTGAAAGATCGTTAGCAATTGTTGAAGATGAAAATAAGCATAAATCAACTGAACACTTAAACCTCTACCTTGGATGAAATCGGTCATCACAGAGCTAAAATCAGTAACAATGTTGTAATTAATTGTTGGTGTCGATAGATGAACATAAACCTCAATCACTCAGATTATCAATTGCAGATGCAGAAGAATGAAGAACATGAACTCGTGAAACACAGAAATCGCGACTTTAAAAGCTATTATTTAGCATTGTTCGATTAATGTCCAACTCAAACTAATTATCGGTTGAAAGAATAGAAGATTTAAGGAGATAGAAGATCGATCAGATTGAATTGAAGAACAACAGCGAATATCTTGGTAGAAGAATCAAAGCAAATGATTTCTTGATGACGTGAAGATAACACTAACATTATATCAGATCTGATCATATTAAAATTTACCTAGGGACTAATCTACCCCTTATTAACTAATCAATTAGATTAATTAGGGTTAATCACGTTTTTTTATTAGCCACAAGATCAGTTTTGATCAAAGGCCAAGATTTGTTCCCATGTCTCACAAAATATATATGGTCTCAAATGAACCTCTATATATATATATATATATATATATATATATATATATATATATATATATATATATATACACCCAAAAACAACTTACATACGTAATAACCTCACTAAATATTAAGAAAATATTAACCCAAAAACAACTTTTATGTTTATATTCTTTATTTAATATATCATACAAAAATATTTATGATTTATGATTCTGATAGAATTCTCCCAACTATATTTCATCCATATCAAATAATACTCTTGAGAAAACTAATAAATAAACAATACAATCAAAATAAAATAAAATAAAACTTAAAAGTCAAATAAAAAGATGATTACAAGTACATAAAGTGGCTAATAATCCTACATAATATATTGATATGAAAATAAAGAAAATGTTATATTTAAATAAATAAGTTAAAGTAATAATATTATTGAATTTTCACATGCATGGTTCAATGAAGAGTGTATAAATAATAAACAATTACAATTTCAAGTAAGTTCTTATTAAGAGTAAGTGTTTAAGTATATTATGTTATATAAAAAAAATGAAAACTTTGAGAAAGTTACATCTTTCTTTTTTAACTTCAGTTTTTAACAATATTAATGATAGTTTTCTGAAAATATATAAATCGTCAAAAAGTTATATTGTTAAAATAATATATATATATATATATATATATATATATATATATATATATATATATATATATATATATATATATAAATGGCAAATAAGTTATATGGTTAAAATTAACATCAACATTCAAAAATTCTAAAATACAAAATGTTATTTAGACAAAATTCACAAATGGTCAATATTGTTACAAAATAACACAAATGTATTCCTTATGGAAAATTTTGAATACGCATAATCTTAATCTAATGTGTAATTTTCAATGAAATGTTGGAAATGACATTAGTTGTTTTCAAAATAACCTTTCCGTTTTTAAATTACTATTATTTTTTATTTTATATTAACTTTTTATTTGATATATTTATTATAACTTATGATATATATATATATATATATATATATATATATATATATATATATATATATATATATATATATATATATATATATATATATATATATATATATATATATATATCATAACCTCAAATTCGATAAAATGTGACTTTTGAATCTATATATTTGTTCTTCACTTTATATAAAAAAAATGGCAAAAAAAACAATAAGTGGGAAAGACGTAAAGTGGGAAAGACGAGACGACGTAGAGACTATAAATATAATTACTCTTTTTGTAAATAAAATAGTTATCTTTTATTTTTATTTTAAATTCAAACATAAAATTACAAAGATATAATATAAATATTAAAGATATAATATAAATATTATGTATAAGCAATTTTAAAAGACGATTGATTTTTGTAACAATAAAACTTATAGGAAAAAAAGTATTTTACATTTTAATTATAAAATATTATTTAAACTTTTTTAACAATGACAATTATAAATCATTTGATGATTATGATTTAAATTAGATTATGTATCGACATACTTTCTCAAATGGAACTATTTTTGAGTATGCTAATTTAAATTTAAATAATAGACAACAACAAAAAGAAAATTGTTACGCCCCTACATTTATGTACCTAGCTAGAAATAATTCGTCGAAAATAATTATCCAACATAAAACAATTCGTGAAAAAGAAACTAATCGCGGCATGCAAATTATTTACTAAAGAAACTATTTGGTACTGCTGCATCGCGCATGTACGCTGCAAGATAAAGAGTAATACACGGAAATTACTATTTGATGCCCGTCTAGAGACAGATGATCACCGAAATAAACAAATCGCCAGAATGAAACAAAATCGAAAGGACACAATTTGAAGACCGCCGAACTGACACTAACTTTCGTTCGGAAACTAATTGACACAATGAAACAAATCGCCGCCGCTGCATCGCGCGAGTTTGCTACTAGTATATATATATATATATATATATATATATATATATATATATATATATATATATATATATATATATATATATATATATATCATAACCTCAAATTCGATAAAATGTGACTTTTGAATCTATATATTTGTTCTTCACTTTATATAAAAAAAATGGCAAAAAAAACAATAAGTGGGAAAGACGTAAAGTGGGAAAGACGAGACGACGTAGAGACTATAAATATAATTACTCTTTTTGTAAATAAAATAGTTATCTTTTATTTTTATTTTAAATTCAAACATAAAATTACAAAGATATAATATAAATATTAAAGATATAATATAAATATTATGTATAAGCAATTTTAAAAGACGATTGATTTTTGTAACAATAAAACTTATAGGAAAAAAAGTATTTTACATTTTAATTATAAAATATTATTTAAACTTTTTTAACAATGACAATTATAAATCATTTGATGATTATGATTTAAATTAGATTATGTATCGACATACTTTCTCAAATGGAACTATTTTTGAGTATGCTAATTTAAATTTAAATAATAGACAACAACAAAAAGAAAATTGTTACGCCCCTACATTTATGTACCTAGCTAGAAATAATTCGTCGAAAATAATTATCCAACATAAAACAATTCGTGAAAAAGAAACTAATCGCGGCATGCAAATTATTTACTAAAGAAACTATTTGGTACTGCTGCATCGCGCATGTACGCTGCAAGATAAAGAGTAATACACGGAAATTACTATTTGATGCCCGTCTAGAGACAGATGATCACCGAAATAAACAAATCGCCAGAATGAAACAAAATCGAAAGGACACAATTTGAAGACCGCCGAACTGACACTAACTTTCGTTCGGAAACTAATTGACACAATGAAACAAATCGCCGCCGCTGCATCGCGCGAGTTTGCTACTAGTATATATATATATATATATATATATATATATATATATATATATATATATATATATATATATATATATATATATATATATATATATATATATATATATATAGGGAAAGGATCAAAGGAGAACACCTAAAAAGTTGAGAACGCGAGAACAGTTCTAGACCAATAATTCCATAAGGGTAAAAAAGGAATTTTACGATGTAATTAAATATGGATAATTAATAACTCCTCAAATCATGGGATGTTATCTAATTAATTATTTTTTTACCTAAATACTAGAAATGTATTTAATCTATTTTTAATCAATAATATTATTTAGAAAAACGTTTTTACCCTGATTAAAAACGTTTATTATTATTATTATTATTATTATTTTATTACCAATCTATCAAAAATATTGATGGGTTCATCATTTAATCCGAATATGTGTAATCATATAAGAATAAAACATATATGTAATTATATATGAATTTGGTTGTAATCTTAAATGAATAGATGAATTGAGTTATAATAATAAACAAATATAACACAACTTATATAGAAAAAATTACAATACAACTATAAACATAAACAAATAAAACACATTAGATATATATTATACATCTATTCATAAATAATAACACAAAAAGTTACAATGTAATAAATATCTATTTTCCTATAGTCACATATGAATAGAACATAAACAAAAATTATAATAAAACTATTATTCTCTCATCATAAATGAACAAGACAAGATCTTTTCCACTTTATCGTGTTTGTTTGTATATTAGCACTCCGACATTCCATTGTAGAAGCATCTTGATTTTTTCTGCACACCATCAAATAAAGAAATAAATACAATTAACAATTAACTAAATGAAAAAGATTTAGAAAAACATGTTCAAACATGAACAAAATATAAAATACATAAAAATATATAAATATGTGTGAATAGAGCTATATTCATGTATGAATAGAACCTATAACCAATCAATAAAATTAAGTATAATAAATTTAATAATGAATGAATACATAATAACATTAATCAAAAGGAAAGGGACTTACACGGGAGATAAACAGGCCGAAAGATATGACATTAAATAAAGAAATAAATACAATTAACAATTAACTAAATGAAAAAGATTTAGAAAAAACATGTTCAAACGTGAACAAAATATAAAATACATAAAAATATATAAATAAAACTATATTCATGTGTGAATAGAGCTATATTCATGTATGAATAGAACCTACAACCAATCAATAAAATTAAGTATAATAAATTTAATAATGAATGAATACATAATAACATTAATCAAAAGGAAAGGGACTTACGCGGGAGAAATAAACAGGCCGAAAGATATGACATTCCCTGTGGAAGAGAAAGTTATGAACACGAATAATGTAGAAGAAACAACAATATAAAGTTGAAATTGGAAGTTGAACAGATGAATCGTATTAGCTAAATAGGAATCATTATTTCATCCGTTTCAAACTAAGAGCAAGTTGATTTTCCAGATAACAATAAACAGATTGATAGAAAGGGAAGAAACATCAAAAAGGAATATGAAATTTTCTTTTACTCTCATTTCAAGCATACTATCGTCGACCTAATTCACATCAGGTTGATCGACTAACAGTTTCAAATTCAAACAGTCAGATCATTATTCACTTCTGTTTGTAATCAGTAAAAATAAACAATTTAAATCCCAATGAAATTTCCAATTGGGTTTTAGTGCATCGCCCAAAAATCCCAATTCAAACCCAAAATCCTCACTTGTGATCGCCAAACCACCTCAATATAATTTTAATAACAGTAAATCCCAATTGGGTTTTAGTGCATCTTCCTCATAATCATTTATGAATCAGTTATAATTTTAATAACAGCAAATTGTGAAAATAATATCAAAAATTAAGAAAATAGCATCAGAAAAATCGAAACATGAACTAGAAGAAGAGTAACACGAATTAAAGCTTACCTGAAACGATGTTGACAATGTCGATGATGGCGGCATAAGTTTCTGATTACTATGGAGATAATGACACCGATAGAAAGGTTGACAATGACGGTAGGAGGGTTTGATTCGAAGCAGCTGAAAGATAGAGACGTGCCCTAGGTATAGGGATTGCAAGCCCTGAATCGGGATTGCAAGTCCTGGGGCTTACGAGAAATCGAGGCGGTCTCTTGACCTTCGATGGAGTTGGCGATGATGGAAGTCAAAGGGGCAGAGGGTGTGAAGGCTCACCAACGACGACAACAATAGGGCGACAGGAAGGGAAGAAAGGCTCGCATCGCAGGTGTGCTGTCCGATATTCAGGATGTTGTGTCCGATTGCGATCGTCTCCGGGGTTCGAAGAGGTTGAAGAGACAGAGGGAAGAGGGAAAGGAAGGGCGTCGATTCTCCGGCGACCCTTGTGGCTATGAAAATCGAAGGTGCAGATGATGGAGGCGGTGAACTGATTCAACCCTACGGAGAGAGAGAGGGAGAGAGAGAGGATGAAGAGGGATACGTAAATGGAAATAAGAGTGGGAATGAGAAATTATAGGATTGACCTAAATTTCAATTACTGTTATACCCTTATGCCATTTTAAAAGTTACACTTTACTACAAATAGTTTTAGAATTAACATAAATTACCCGTTTGATAATAGCCTTAGATTTGAATATTTATATGGATCAGATGTGTTCTCGCGTTCTCAACATTTTTGGTGTTCTCAATTGATCCTACTCCTATATATATATATATATATATATATATATATATATATATATATATATATATATATATATATATATATATATTCATGGGTTTTGAGCATAACATCAATCCTATGGTGTTCATGCAACCCTAATTGCTTGGATCTAGTTTTTCTACTTTGAACATGTAATAAACTTCCAAGACTTATAAACCCTAGATCTAGCACACAATTAATAAAATTAACATATAAACTAGGGTTTAGATCTTACCTTGATTGTTATGTAGCAATAACAATCAATTCCTTGGCTTCAGAAAGCTTAGTGCCTCAAGTGTTGCACCTCTAATGGAGTCACAAACACCACTAAGCAATTGGATGAAGAAGGAGGAGAGAGGAGGCACCAAAAACGGCTGGAAACCCTAAAGGAACACTTAGCCACGTTTGTGGGTCTCAAGGGTTCTTTAAATAGGTAGGCAATTAGGGTTATCTAACAAGGAAACCCTAATTTGACTGCTTAAGCCCTAAGCAGCCCATGGACCCCTTCTGGAACATGCCTTGGACGATTTCTAATGGGCTTCCCCATAGAATTCGTCCAACCTATTATTCCAAGGTGATCCATAGCCCAATTGCAATTATCCTATAATTACAATTCCAGTCCCCTAAGTTTAATTAATCTCTTTTAGCCACAAAATTAATTCTTAATTAATTCTTGACTAATATTAATTAAACAATATGATTTTTCCTTTAATATATTATTCTCATAATATATTAATAAATCATAATTAAACCTTTCTCTCCTTAATTCATCCTACATATTGCTATGGTGAAGGCAATCCAAAAGGACCATGCTCATAATCGAGTCAAGTACATACCAAAATAGTTATGGACTTAGACACTAATCCAACAGTCTCCCACTTGGATAAGTCTAATAGCTAATTTTGTATAACTTCAGAACCTGATCAGCAATCGTAGCTTTCAAAAGCCGATGTCAACTCTGATCTTATCAGATACGCGTGTCCTTTAGATAAGGTATCATATATTCCTCCATTCTCAAGATATCGTATAGACATGAGACATGAATTTCGATCATTCTCTCTATACTGTTTCCCGACTTCCGATTTATGACGACTGACAACAGACTACAATTGAACACATCAACTTAGTCCCGGCTTGGCCAAGCGCTTAGGTGTCATCACTAAATCATCGAGGGGCCCACATATATCGCTTTTATCCCACTTTGGGTAAAAGGAATGGATAAACTTTGACTCAAATGCTCGCTTGCACCTACTGATCGAATCACACACAACAATAAGTTTTATAACACCAAGTTACTGGTGCGTTTACTTATCATCAATGTGCAACCGCCCAGCAAATAACAACTCACACGTCTCGGTTTCAAGAATATACAATATTATCGACTCACAATCACTCACGATATAATCCATGAAGTGATTCACGTGAGCGTGGGTTTAATCCAATACTCTAATCTTATCAAAGCACTCATGAACTCTGCAGCAAACTTGTGCTATGTCTAAACACTCTAGACAATCTACAGACATATTCATGATAGTCTTCCTTCATACCTACTCCCAACGTATGACCGACTGTGAATGTTTGAATAACCTAGTTATTCTGGAAGTCAAAACATGTAAAGTGAAACACACTAATAATACTTAATCCTATATGGTCCCAAAATTTTTGAGCGTAAATAAAACACCTTTTATTTAAACACCATATTGACTACTCATTATTCATTGTTTAATGTTTCAGAAAATCAACTTATTACTCGAATTATAACCACAATTGTCCCATGCTCCAAGCATGCACACTTTGGTTTCCTATGGTCCATACTTTGTGAAATAGATCAATTGAAAACCTTTTCAATGATGCTCATTTCATAATTCCTAATCCTCATCGTTAGTGTAAGAATACAAGGTTCTTGCCACTATTAGAATATGTTAGATTCTAACATTTTATGCAACGACCCTTTCGTAAAGTCATAGCATAAAAGTCACCAAGACTTGGCTAATGAAATTACTAAGTTCTCTATCAGAAACTGTTACAAAACAATTCTATAGATGTGATGTCTCTCACTCAAAGTACATTCCTTTGAACATCCTTTTGCATAAAAGTTTCTAATCTACATAGATTCTTAATTTCCAACTCCCATTTATGGAAATATTTCCATATTTGTTATATGACAACTCATTCTTAAAATAATCTTATCTATTCATAATAATGTCAATATAGTCCATCCAGTACTATACTTCCAACTACTCATAAGCGACAAATCATCAGTGAACCTCAGATCATCCTTTGATAGTTGTTTAATTATTTTAGTCAAAACCGATTCTAGTCCCTTTTTCCCTCTTAATGCCCTAGGCATTTGGAAAATTTTAGAACGGTCAAATATTATAGCATATGCAATCGATCCTATACTCCAAGCGTATTGGACACGATGCATAATGTCTCACATAAAGACGTGATACTTTATCATCCTTCTGCCATAATATTTTATGTGCCATGTTCCCACAATTCGAACTATGAAGAGGGATGCCGTAATCATAATCGAATTTTGAGAATGCACTATGTATCCTTGACTAAATTTATTAACATTTCTCGATCTAAGCTTTAGAATTTTGAAATGAAGTATAATATTCTCTCCCTTAATTATAGCAAAACAACTTTTCAACCTTTGCAACTTTGCAAAGTGAATCTTTGTTTTCTATAATTAATATTGCTAACTTGCAATACTTACCATAATAATCATGCTCCCACTAACATGATGATTATTGTCTTACCAGCATAACACTTATGCTCCCACTAGCTTTGACATGTATTCAGAAAACAATTGAACTTCCAGAAAACAATGCTTATTGAATTCCTTAAGTTCATATTTCTAATACCTAATGCTTTGATAAGCCTTTATCTAAGCTTTTTAAGCTCATACACCTTTGTCTTAGATAGCTCACATGTGTGTCTAAACAATTCAGAATTTATGTTACTAAGTCCCAAATGTTCAGACCAATTGCCAAACCTTACAATTCGAGCTATGAAAAGGGATGCCGTAATCATAATCGAATTTGAGAATACAATTTTTCACAATTGCTATCTTCTTAAAATCTCTCTTAGTGAAAGCATTTCCTCACAATCATTTTCATGAAGGAGGGAAACCTTATGACACTTAGATTTTATGATGTATGTGTTCCTATCTATATGAATTTGTCAAAACGAAGGTTTGCGACAAATCTAAAACCATATGGACTGAACTTGTTCAATCTTGATTTCTTGCCTCATGGTAACACGAGTGCCCACCATGTCTTCCAAGCAACTCACCCCTACATATCAATGTACTTTCCATTGATCAAGGAGCTTTGTATTTGTGCATTCAAATGAGAACTCATAGAACTCACATGCACAATTAACTCAACTGGAATGGTACAGAAACAAGATAACGTCAACACGATAGGTTATATACCTCAAGTCGTGTGCTAGTGATGATTAATTAGGTTTATTCTTGATTTGTTCTTGAAACTTTTCAAGTCCATTAAGACTCCCACTGACTCCTTGACATATGAGGTTCTCTTGTCAAGAAACATTTCTTGACAAACAAATATTCAAGAGTTAGTGTAGCCTTTTAACACTTCACACAATTGGTCTTGGTTGGTCTTTGTCTTATCCAAGACATCACAACTAACCAATTTCAAATGTGCAAGAATAAGAAAACTTTTCCAAATTCCACATTTGACTAGTGTTATAAACTTACTTAAGACTTGTCACTCAAGTCACAATCTTGGAGTATGACTCTTAAGACTTGATATTGGAACGAAGTATGATTGACTTATTGATTTAACTATTTCCATAATTCTCGATTCCTCTTCTTAGACATGCAAATGCACTAAGACTCACTTAGAGGACCAATTGAGAAATAGTTCTTAATCATTAAGACCTATCATAAAACACAATAAAAGGCACTCTCCCTTCTTCTTAGAATAGAGAAACTTTTATCTTTCTGCCTACTTGATTCTTCTTATTCGTTCTGCTATTGATTGAAACTCTTTCGATCAACTCAGAATTATACTTAATCTTGTAAGTATAACCATATTTACTAAACTTTAGTAAATCATGATGAATATCTTTATCACTCTTGGGGTGGACTTAATCAACGCACAACCTAGTGTACTTGATCTCCTAGTCCTTCTCTTGACACTTTGCCAAAGAATTAGTCTAATTTCCAAATATGAAGTTTCTCATTCATCACGCAACCTAGTTGTACGATTCCAAGTTTCTGTCCAATTGAAACTTGGGTGATGAGAATCTTCCCTTATTTGGAAAATTCTCGACATTTCCACAAATAACATAATTAAGAATCAAATCCATTATTGCTAATAATAGAAACAATTAAACATCAATTTTTTCATACACACCATTGCAAGGATAAATAAATAAGATAAAATCAAAATTTATTTTATTGTGGAAAAATTTGTCCTTACAATGCAATTCAATTGAAAAACTATGTTATTACATATTTCTTAGCAATCTAGTCTAACTCTAGATTAGCAGCTCAAAAATCTGATCTTTGAATCCATGCGATTGAAATCCATTTCTTCATGATCAGATTCAACACGCTTCTTCCTTAAGCTTCCTCTCTTTTCTTCGATCCTGCAAAACATCAAAATGTAATCTTATCACATCATGTATCAAGAATCAAAGAATAGGAACTTACAGAGTTAGATAATGGATTTTACCTGAAGTAGAGCCATATTCCTTGACTCTCCCATCTCTTAGATCTCTCAGGTAATTTGGGCAGCTTCGTCTCCAATGCCCCTTCTCAAGGCAATAAAAGCAAATGGACTCCTTTGGCACAGAACATGGGACAATCTCATGCTTAGTCCTTTCTGGATTTCCAATGATGCCAGTGTCCATTGAAGTTTGGGAGTTTGATTCAGCAGACAAATTTGCTTGACCAGCACACCAAATCATTGTTGATTCAGCAGCTATAAGCAAATAGGTGAGATCAATGAGGGTCACGTCGTGTTCCATCATATAGTACTCTCTTACGAACTCACTATATGATTCATGAAGTGACTGAAGAACCCAGTCAACAGCCAACTCACCTAAAATCTCGACACCCAACATCCTTAACCTGTCAATGTGTGACTTTATCTCCAAGACGTGTGCACACACAGGTTTCCCATCTTCGTGTTTACTTGCTAATAGGGCTTGAGTGAGCTTGAACTTTTCAAGCCTTTGAACTTGTGGGTTGGGGAGAATAATTGGAGGAGGTGGAGGAAGTGAAGCATGACTCTCATTTCCTTGATCGTATCTTGGAATGTCATCTTCATTTGGAAAGCTTGTTCCAATGGATTTGGGAAGACCATTGTAAGATTTAGACATCTACAAAACGGGAGAAAATTCAAGTTAGTTGATAAGAATCCTTGATGTAACACCCAAAAGAAACATCAAGGCTAGGATCCAACACAATACTCTACAACCTAGAGGAGGGATGCCGTAATCTAGTTGCAGAATATTTGAAGGTAGGTAAATGATGATTTACCAATTTCCACCATGAAAAACGAAAAAGAAATTTAAGGTTTAAATAAATTGAAACTCCTAGATCTTTTGAGATTCATTGAACTTTTCAATGGCGTGTTTAATTTCGATTATGCTCTTCAGGTTTGCGACTGGGATGCCGAGGATCACAAAAAAGGTGTGAATAACCATACGAATCACGTGGTGCACCCAATGCTACTATCACCTAATCAATGTGCCGGTTAGCCACACACGCTCCATTGATCTATGATAAACATTGAGCCACCCTTCGCCACCAATGTCAATCCCAAATTAGTGTGTCGGTTAACCACACACGCTCCACTAACGTTTGACAAGGGTACGAAGTGTAATTTCATGGATTAGCATACAATTTCACATTTTGCCTAAAGTAACTAGAACTTGGGAATTTGTAAAAGCATGTAATTACTTTGTACTTCATTATACTTTTAATGGAATGTTTCGTCCTATCCTACCCGTTCGGCTAACGACCCTCCACTAGTCAAGAGTGCGGTGGGTAAGAGTGGATACCCATTCAATCGCCATATTATAGGCAATTTCCTTAAACACCCCTTATAGACCAGCTTCGTGAATGAGGCCTACTAACGGTAAGACTAACTGTTTACTCATACATATATATAATATTAGACTTTTAATGTTATATATAGTATAGGGTGTATTTTACACTTTTTAAAATACTAGGTGGTCTAATTTAATAAATTATAATTTTAATTTTATTAAATGTAAACCAAAATTTTATGGGTTTATAAAATCTCCTTTAATTATACACCTTAATTAATAAATAAAACCATAATGGTGTAATTTGAACCTTTTCAAAATACGAGGGTTTTAGAATTTAACATTTCAAAATTAATCTTTTAATCAACTTTTAAATTCCAAAACTTGAGGGCAAGTTTTGAACTTTTCAAAACATTAGGGTTTAGAATTTAAATATTTCAAAAATTAACTTTTAATCAAAAATTTAAATTCCAAAACTTGAGGAAAAGTTTTGAAACCTTTCAAAACATTAGGGTTTAACTATTTAAATTTCAAAACAAAACTATTAAGTTTAAATTTAAACTATAAAACCTAAAGGGTGTAAATAGAAACTTTTCAAACCTACTAGGTCAAATATTTATCTTATAATAATCCTATATTATCCATATTTAACCAAATCCATCAATTTTGATACGGATAATCATTCCAAACATAAAAAATCGATTTTAGGAAATAAAAACGAGTTTTGGTAATTATCCACATCAAAATATGACCAAAAATTCGAAAAACCCGGCAACTGAACAGCCAACTCGTCGAGTCCTCTTTGGAACTCGTCGGGTTCTAAGAGCAACTCGGCGAGTTCATCAGGCAGACAACAAGAAATTTCGATTTTCAGGTCTTTGGCAGTTCAATTATGCATCTATTCAATAGAAAAACGACCTAGGCTCTGATACCATTGATGGGTTTTGAGCATAACATCAATCCTATGGTGTTCATGCAACCCTAATTGCTTGGATCTAGTTTTTCTACTTTGAACATGTAATAAACTTCCAAGACTTATAAACCCTAGATCTAGCACACAATTAATAAAATTAACATATAAACTAGGGTTTAGATCTTACCTTGATTGTTATGTAGCAATAACAATCAATTCCTTGGCTTCAGAAAGCTTATTGCCTCAAGTGTTGCACCTCTAATGGAGTCACAAACACCACTAAGCAATTGGATGAAGAAGGAGGAGAGAGGAGGCACCAAAAACGGCTGGAAACCCTAAAGGAACACTTAGCCACGTTTTTGGGTCTCAAGGGTTCTTTAAATAGGTAGGCAATTAGGGTTATCTAACAAGGAAACCCTAATTTGACTGCTTAAGCCCTAAGCAGCCCATGGACCCCTTCTGGAACATGCCTTGGACGATTTCTAATGGGCTTCCCCATAGAATTCGTCCAACCTATTATTCCAAGGTGATCCATAGCCCAATTGCAATTATCCTATAATTACAATTCCAGTCCCCTAAGTTTAATTAATCTCTTTTAGCCACAAAATTAATTCTTAATTAATTCTTGACTAATATTAATTAAACAATATGATTTTTCCTTTAATATATTATTCTCATAATATATTAATAAATCATAATTAAACCTTTCTCTCCTTAATTCATCCTACATATTGCTATGGTGAAGGCAATCCAAAATGACCATGCTCATAATCGAGTAAAGTACATACCAAAATAGTTATGGACTTAGACACTAATCCAATATATATATATATATATATATATATATATATATATATATATATATATATATAATTTCAGTAATTATAATGAAGTGAGATCATCGTGTGTATTTTAGTTTTTGTTAAATTTGTTATATATTTCAATAAACTTATGATTTTAACTTATGATTTTGACATATATAATTTCCCTAAAAATATTTCTACATCAATTACCAAATCCGAGTATTCGCTACTCGGCGGTCGGCCGAACGAGTACCAAATAACGAGTTCTACAACTTTGCCACCACATGTAATGGCTATGGTGGTTTGAAAATGCTCGGTGTCGTCATTGATGCCGGTATCTGTAATGAATGGTCGGCTGGAGGCTGTATGCTTTCTAGGGTTTATTGCACATTGTGTGGGTAGTCGGCTGGTGTAGTTTTCGTCAAGAATGGCCGACTGTAGTCGATGATCGATGATTTCCAACGAGATGATACGACGACGCAATGTGGTAAAAAGCAACGATTAGAGGATCTGACTAGGAGTGTTTGGTATTTTTATTTAAAACAATAAAGAAAGAAATTAAAAGAAAATTAAAAAAAATTAAAAAAATTAAAAAATATTATTTATTATAAATAAAAATAATAAATTTAAATTAATAATCCAATAAAAATAATTAACGCAATAAAAAAATTTAAAAAAATTAATTAAATGAAATTAATAATCCAATTAACACTTACTAATAGATAAATATTATATGTTAAAAATAATATTTACTAGTATATAATAATCCAATAAAAAAGAATAAATGCAATAAAGAAGAAATTAAAATAATAATAATAATAATAAAGTAATATTTATTAATATATAAATATAATATATTAAAAATAATATTTATTAATATATAATAATCCAATAAAAAAATAATACAATAAGATTGAGGGTATTGCGCATTGTGTGGGTAGTCGACTACACCAGTTGGCTATATGTTTTTTTGGGGTTTATTGCGCATTGTGTGGGTAGTCGACTGGTGTAGTTTTCGTTGAGAATGGCCAACTGTAGGCGATGATCGACGATTTCCAACGAGATGATACGGCGATGCAAGGTGGTAGAAGGCAACGAAAATTAAAAGAGTTAATATTATACGCTGACGATGAGTGTTTGGATCGGACCTCCTGGTGGTTGTAGCAGAATATGGCCGACTTAGTGGCAAATATAGAGGATTCCGACGGATTGTGATGAGGTTGTCTTAGACTATTGGCGGCATTGGGTGTAACAAGTTGGCGGGGTTTTCGCCGAACAATCGATGAAGGTGATTGGCGGTTGTCCCGCCGATTTTTGACGATGAGAAGCGACACTTTTGCGTATTCTGAGGACTTTGTGGTGGAACCAATAAAATTAAAAAGAATTAATATTATACATTATAAATTATTAATCCAATAAAATGATATTTATTTTATATATAAAAATAATAATCCAATAAAAAGAATTAACGTAATAAAAAAATTAAAAGAAATTAATAATACAGTAAAGTAATATTTATTAATAGAAAAATATTATATGTTAAAAAAATATTTATTAATATATAATAATCCAATAAAAAATAATTAATCCAATAAAAAAGAAATTAAAAGAATTAATTAGCAAAATTAATAATATACTAAAATATTTTTTATTAAGATATAATTATAATATAATAAAATTAATATTTATCAATATATAATAATCCAAAGAAAAAGAAATACTCCAATAAAGAAGAAATTAAAAAAAATAATATAATATAATAAAATAATATTTATTAATATATAAATATAATATATTAAAATAATATTTATTAATATATAATAATCCAATAAGAAAGAAATTAAGAAAGAATTAATTAAAAGAATAAATGTACCATAATTCAATAAAATGAAAAAGAAAAATTACAGAAATGGTCCCTAGGGGTAAAATCATCATTTTCAAAAACTTAACATACAAACTGTTAAACTTAACTAAGTAGGGACCAAAACCACAATAAAACCACCAAATAGGGACCTTTTTTGCTAATAAACTTTTTTTGGACCTTACCTAAAGAAATTGACAAACCACAGGGAGCATTTTCGCAATTTTTTCGTGGTTTAAGGTAGTTCCTTCAAATATTTTAATTAAATCACAGTTTATATTTTTATTTAATATTTTAGATTATCAGGAGTGAGGTTGTCATGGTGGAGTGATGGGGGCGTTATTGATGTAAACACCACCACCCGATATATAAATAATGAGAAGTGGTTGTGGTTGGTTGCGGTGAGAACCACACTTGACTACCTCCTTCTTTGTCTCTCCCTCTTTTCTTCTTATTTTCCTCTCCCTTAAATGTACAAGATATTAAAACATAAAGTACAAACAAAATAAAAGTGATATGGATTGGTAACCATTTACTAAGTGTATGATGAGGAAATAGCAACGGGGTGATGATTAGTTGACAAAACTTTTAGAGTGGTTAAGTGTGAGTGTTCCTGATAGCCTTGTAGGAAAAAATAACTTAGGTGGGTCAAGCGACCCACCTTCAAAAAATATAAATGCGTTCATACGTTTATAGCGAAGTAGGATGCCATATTGTTACCACATTGATATGTAGGCACAAAACCAGTAAAACTGATTCTATCCGATTGCAATAACACAATAGAAAAAAAAATCGAATTATACGTGCCCAAGAAAAAACAATTGATATGATTTATAAAGTTTAACACTTTGGTGATTAAATGTCACAAATTTAAATTTTGTTGTTTGAATATCATTGTGTATTGGGGACTTGGGGTCTAGATTTTTAAGTTGGGCTTCTTTGTAAAAAGCCCAATGTTAACAATACATAAACAACAAACTCGCACAGCCGAGGAGGAGAGCGAAGAAAGAAAGGTCGGAAAGGGCACAATGCGTTTCACAGATTCACCAGTGATCGATCTCACAGTCAACAACTCAAAGCTTTCCTTTCACCAAGACAATGGCTCAATGCACGTCGGAACCACCGTCTGGCCTTGTTCACTCGTCCTCGTCAAATTCGCCGAGCGGTGGCTCTCTTCCACTTCCACCACCGACAACCCCTACGCAACACTTCTTCACTTCCACAACAAACGCGCCGTTGAACTCGGCACCGGTTGCGGTGTAGCCGCCATGGGCCTGTACCTTCTCGGCCTCAAAGACGTCGTCCTGACCGACATCGCACCCGTCATGCCGGCACTGAAACACAATTTGAAACGCAACAAGCCTGTGTTAGGTAAGATGTTAAAAACGGCGCAACTCCATTGGACTAATTCGGACCAAATCAAAGCCCTAAAACCGCCTTTTGACATCGTAATCGCGGCTGATGTGGTGTATATAGAGGAATCGGTAGCGCCGCTACTGGCGGCGACGGAGTCGTTGGTTAGTGATACAGGGGTGGTTCTTTTAGGGTATCAAGTGAGGTCGCCTGAAGCTCATTTGTTATTCTGGGAGCAATGTAATCTGATTTTTGATGTTGAAAAAGTGCCACATGATCATCTACACCCAGAATATGCGTATGAAGAGAGTGATGTGTATATCCTGCGAAAGAAGCTGTAAAATCCACACTATAAGGTGAGCTACAATAGTTTATTGAACTTTATTCTCAACATTTGGAGCTTAATTGCCACTTTATTGCCAGTTTGATCTTACGTTCTGCATAATTCACAGATAAATGAAAGCACTTTGTTATTTTTTGTTTATTTTTTTCAAGATGTCTTCGTGTTTTTCTTACATTCTGCAGGTGAAGCTTGTTTATGTTCAAGATTACAATGCAGTTTGCCTGTGTAACATAGAAATCACATATGTGTTCGTTATGGCTTTACTTCTTCTCAGGTTCTTCTTGTTCTTGTCTCACTCATTTTCAATGCTTGGATTGCATTTTATTTATGGGTTATGCCATGTGTTTTTTACCTTCTGTGATTTCTTTAATGCTGATGTCAAAGGTTATTTTGGATTCTTGAATTTTCGCAAAGTATCAAAATAATCATTGATTAATTCAGTGGAGAACTCATAGAAATGTACTCTTCTGCAACATAAGGGATCTAGGATCGTCTATTTCTTTCTCAAATTGGTATAAAAAATTTATGAAGTAGTATGACTAGTCTAGAAAGATCATCAATAGTAAACATTAGTATTATGGAGCAACACCTTGCATCATATTTAAAAGTTTCTGAAGATGTCAAGTTTCTCATGCAATATATTTTGCAAAAAAAAAATCTCAAAAAAACTAAAGAGAAAGAACGTGGTATGTATGGTGATATTTCGGGAATGATTATGGGTTGAGCATTTTGAAGTTCATCATCGTAATTCATGTTTTCTATATTCATTCCTAAAGTATCATCAAGCATACACACCACTACATTTCTCTCTTTTTCTTTTTCCTTGAGTATTTTCTTGCATAACACATTGCAAACTTGACATCTTCTGGAAGCTTCAAACATGATGAAACATTACCTTTCCCTCCAACTAGGTGTTTTGCTTTATTATATTAATGCCTCCACCACGAAAGCTTTTGCGACTAAGGTACAAATATACAAACTTTCTTTGTATTTCATCTTGAGGTCCAATAACATACTTTCAAGCTATATCATTTATTCAAGAGAATATTTGATTAAACATAATTCAATTTAGATGGATTTGAATTTGATTGTCCTTTGGATGTTACCATCGAGTTTGAGTCGATAGTGTTCATATTCTACAAATGACAACAAAACCTACAAATAACTTGGAACGATTAGCAAAAATCTCAACCAATTCCTTGAAATTTATATCGTAGTCACATAATTCGTTGGGATAGCCACATTTTCTGTACCTGATCGATCGTACTATCGATCGTACTGAAACGCGGTATGTTCGTGTATCGGTTCCCTCAGGATTGCGTTTTCGAAGATGAAATTGATGTTCCCAAAAGTTGATTGCGACAATTCCGTTGATTCCGATACAGGAATTCATGGATTCCGACACGAACTATGAACTGGAATCAAATGGGATCAACGAACTGGAATTTGTACGTCGTTTACTAGAATTCGTTGATTCATTCTGGAATCAAATGAGTTTGTAAACATTGCCATGGAACATTTACTAGCTCATACATTTGAATTTACGTTCACCTTGTTTGTGCCGAGCTCAGAAAAAAGCTTAAATTAAAAGGTTTCAAGTTGTAATGAAAGACTAAGACACTTATGAAATGTTGCAAAAGAATAGGTTGAAAAGGAAGGATTATCTAAATCCCTAAAAAGTTGTGTTTTTACAAATAAACATAATTTGAGCTCTAACAAACCGATAGAGAAATCTTTTGCCATAATGGAGAGAATTGTGGTAGATTTAAAATTGCGAGGGCTTTATGTGCAAATGGGATTTAGTTTAGTGTTTTGCGTAATCCACAATTTTGTGAAATGGTAAATGCATTAACAAAGACACCGTTTTGCCTAATCCACAAATTTGTGAGATGGTAAATGCATTAAGAAAGGCACCCTAAAGCTCCATCTAGTGAGAGAGCAAGAACTGTTCTACTAGATGAATGTGTGAGAGATGTTGAGAATGACTTGACATCTTTTAAAGATACATGTTATTATTATAACTTTTTTGAAACAACAAATTTACCGTACTTCTAAACCACTTCTAAATTCCACCTATAAAGATACATGTTATTCATACAATGTTTTTTGTAGTATCCAATGGGTGGTCAAATATCAAACATAAACCATTGCTCAATGTTCTTGTTGTTAACAGTCGATGTTCTATGTACATGTATGCCATTAACTTTTCTAGGGTAGAGAAAACATGTAAAGCAATTGTTCAATTCTTTGGCAATACCATTGATTCTGTCATGCCCAAGTAATGTTCTCAGTGTCACCAATTGTAAAGTTGCGGGAAAAGAAGTCAAAAAGGTATATACAAGCATATTTTTTGGTCAACATGTTGTGTTCATACCTTGAACCTGGTTTTTAATGACTTTTCAAGTAAGTTCATTTGGTTAGAGGACACATAAAAAGGGGAAAATGATTGTCAAATAATTTATAAATCATGGACAAGCTTTGACTATTTTTAGGGACAATTCAAAGTTGGAGCTTTTGAAGGTTGCAAAAACCCAATTTGCCTCTCATTACATTTTGTTGAGGAGGTTAATCACTTGTAGAGAGACCATTTCTACAACAATTGACCTTAATTTGTGGAGAGAGTGGTTGAAACAAGGCAATGAACACACTAGAACATGGTTAGATTGTTAACAATATTAGATGTGATGACTTTTGGGTTGAAGTGAAAAATATTTTAAGCACCATGAAGCCAATTTATATGTTGATCAAATTTGTGATGGAGAAGGCTTAAAAATTGATGAAACATATGAAAAAGTGGATAACATGTAAAGCAATTGTTGAATTCCTTTGCAATGCCATTGATTTTGTCGGGCCCAAGTAATGTTCTCAGTGTTGTGACGGACAATGCCACCAATTGTAAAGTTGCGGGAAAAGAAGTCGAAAAGGTATGTACGAGCATATTTTTTTGGTCAACATGTTGTGTTCATACCTTGAACCTGGTTTTTAATGACTTTTCAAGTGAGTTCATTTGGTTAGAGGATACATAAAAAGGGGAAAATGATTGTAAAATAATTTATAAATCATGGACAAGCTTTGGCTATTTTTAGGGACAATTCAAAGTTGGAGCTTTTGAAGGTTGCAAAAACCCAATTTGCCTCTCATTACATTTTGTTGAAGAGGTTAATCACTTGTAGAGAGACCCTTTATACAACAATTGCCCTTAATATGTGGAGAGAGCGGGTGAAACAAGGCGATTAACACACTAGAACATGGTCAGATTGTTAACAATGTTAGAGGTGATGACTTTTGGGTTGAAGTAGAAAATATTTTAAGCACCATGAAGCTAATTTATATGTTGATCAAATTTGTTATGGTGAAGGCTCAAAAATTGATGAAATATATGAAAAAATGAATAATATGTTGGGGAAATCCAAGATGTGATGACGAAAAGTATATATATATATATATATATATATATATATATATATATATATATATATATATTCTAATAAATGAATAAGTTTATTCTTTATTGACAAGTGTCACAATATTAGAAATCATCATTAATATTATATGCCACCTGTCATGTCACATGTCAACCTATTAATTCCTTATTTCTAATTTAAAATTTCACACTCTAATTACATTAAATTAATAACATTACAATAAAAAATAAAATAAAATAAATATATATATATATATACATATATATAATAATAATAATAATAATAATAATAATAATAATATATATATATATATTATTAATAATATATAATAATAATAATAATATATATATAATATATATATATATATATATATATATATATAATAATAATAATAATAATAATAATAAGGTGATATAATTCCATATATTAATTTAAATCAACGATTATAATTGTATATACCTAAAAAATATCTGTTAATTAATAATTTATTTGAAATAATTGATTAATAATTTTGAGTTTTTAGTATAAAAGTTTAATTAATTTTATAACAGTGGTTCTTACGGGTTATAAACTACTATATATATATATATATATATATATATATATATATATATATATATATAAAAGTTAATGAGAAAACTTTTTTTAAAGTGAGAACATGAGGATAAATTTCAGCCAATCAATATAAATATAATTTATTAAATAAAAAAATTATATGATTTTATATTAATAATGGCATTTTCGGATTGGCTAATCATATTTAATGACTCTTTCAATGGTAACCTCCTATAATTACGGTACAATGAAAATCACTATTAACATTTATGAAACGATCAATCATCAATCGTGGACTAATTTCAAGCTTCTAATATCACTGGTAACAAACATTTACGAAACGTATCTTCCATTCAAGGTTGTCCTCAAATCTATACAATTCTTTTATTCCATAACAATCTAATAATGGATTTATCCTTCCCCGACGATTTTGATGATATAAACGATATAAATGGAAGATGAAACTGCCTCAATCGATGATGAATTCTTGTCAAGAGATTATGAAATTTGTTCAGTTGATGATGATAACCCCTCAATCGAAAATATCGATAGTATGGATCATCACCATGAAGGGGAGTTCACATTTGCTGGAAATATTTCTGAAAGAATGCAAATTCCTGGGATGTTATTTTTTATACTTATTGTCGGTAAAAATTTCTCAAAGACATTACATGATTTGCATATTCTTGGTATATTATCAAAATCTTTTTTAGTTGTCAGGCACTTAGAGTTCTTTGACAATTCATATTTCATTTTATTTGATTTATTGAATTGTGATTTATACTTTGTTATTAACTTGTGCCTTCTTAGATGTCACAGACATTGAATCGTGTAAAGAGAGAACATGTGATTGTATTGATCAACATTTGGTAATAACCGATAAATCTTATTGGATTCCAACTGTCTCTGATGAGCTTAAGCCAATAAAAGACCTTAAATACCCATCTGATCATGCAATTGAAGACATGTACATAAAATATGCATTTGCAACAGGTTTTGATGTTAGAAAGTCACAAACAAAAAGAAGTGTGGAATTTATGTACATGAATATCTTGTATGTAACAGGCAAGGTCTCTGAAATACATCTCATGTTGATATTTTGGACCCAAAAAGAAGTAAGATTAAAAGAAGGACTGACACTCGTAGGACAGGTTGCAACGTGCATATACGATTTAAAGTTTTTCCTAGAACTACTAAATGGTGGTTATATGAATTTGAAGAAAAACACAATCGTCCACTTATATCAAGAGACAATATGGTGTTTTCACGTCATCATAGGCACTCGGGTGACACTTAAAAATCTTTCATTCTTACATTGTCTAATCAAAATATTGGTGCAACCATAGCTCACAGGCTCTATACAAGTACTTTCGGTGGATACAGTTTTGTAGGAGGCCTAATTGATGGCTTCACAAATTACATGAGGGATCTCAATTGCTTCATAGGTGGTAATGATGTTTAGATGTTTGTGGACAAGCTGAATAATAGAAAAGAGAATGTTAAGAATTTTTCTTTTGAGTATCGAGTTGAGAATAAGCAGTTAAATGCTCTTTTCTGGGCAAATGAAACATTCAAGATCAATTATAAAGAGTTTGGTGATGTAGTTTCTCTCGATGCTACCTTTCAATGCTACTTTTAGTGCTGACTTGTTGAACAAAGAAGACACTGATTCCTATATATGATTGTTGAAATCTTTTGGCAAACAACCATTGTTGGTTTTATCCGACCAAGACCTAACAATAGAGAAAGCCATTGAAACTGTCTTTCCACAATTGATTCATAGGCTTTGCATGTGACATATCACATCTAAATTTCCGTTGAAGGTATTGATGCATGTCAATGTTTATTCATTTTTTTTTCAAAAACAATGAAGTGATTGTATATTTCAATACCAGATGATAATATATTTACATAGTATGTAATATTAACTAATAAATTAATAAATTTACCGATAAAACAATTAATTGGTTTAGTGTATTAAAACCAAAATTTTATGAAAATATTTAGAAAATTAATTGTAGTACAATTATTCTAAAATGAATTATTATAACATCAAATAAGTTACCATTTACTACATTAAATTCTTCAACTTATTTATAATTACAATTAAAATTTCTCAGGTTTCTTTGAACATTGTCAACAATCTAGAATTTCGTTAAAAAAATCAACTTCTTGATATGGAATTCAAGGCTTGAAGTTGATGAATTTGGGATAGGGTGGAAGTCTTTAATGAATGAATACAAGCTCACAAATAATAAATGGTTGGATGATATGCATGGCTTGAGACATTTATGGATACCTGCATTCTTTAAGCATGTACCTTTATTAGGCCTAATGAGAACGACATCTCGTTCTGAAAGTGAGATTTATGTATTTCACCAAAACACTCATTATGGCTCTACTCTTGTACATTTTATGATTTCTTTTGAAGCTGCTATGGAGAAGCAGAGATTCACTCAATCATCATTTGACTTCAATACTAACGACAAACATCCAATGAAGTCGAGAGGAATGCTTCTTTGTTTTACACCAGCACTGTCTTTCGACAAGTTCAGAATGAGATGTACTTGTGTATGGTTGCATGCTCACAAATTAGTATCAGCACATGTGAGGATGTTAATGAGTGTCTTCTCAAGGAATTTATACATTATAATTCTTCTAATTCAAATGATTCTCATATCAATCAAGAAGTTGAAAATGATGATCAATAGGATATACTTATATGTGAGTCTACTTAAAAGGTGATCGCTCTTGAAACTTGTACTTCAATCTATCAATGTTTATAGATTTTTTTTTACAAATTTCTCTACAATTTTTTCAATCCAGGTTGCACACAATAAGAAGGAACAAACATTTGAATGTCCTTGTATGAAGTTTGAGTAGTTTGATATTTTGTATCGCCACATTTTCATTGTAATGAAGTCATATAACATCAAAGAGATTCCTTCTAAATATTTACTTAGACGTTGGTAGAAGGACATCATCCCCACAAAACTATTGAAGAGATGTTTTCGATATGCCGATTCTAACGAGAATATTCAAAGAGTTGTGCTTGATATCTTTTCTACTGTTGACAACTGTGTATCTTCTCTCAGCAACGATCACACCAAATTAAATGAATACTTGCAGGAAATAAAGCTTCTGGAAGCAAAATTCCTTTCCAATTTCACAATTCATGAGAAAAGAATTAAGAAAAAAGATTTTGAAAAAAAACTTGGTGTTACCATACCCACTATGTGGATATTGAGAATCCGGGTGAAATCTACAACAAAGTGGTACTAAAAAAAGAATGAAAAGTTCGAGAGAGGTTGCAACAGAAAAATCAAAGGGTTCCAGATGTAGTTATTGTCGCAAGGGCAACGGTGATGATTGGCGTAATTGTCCTGTTAGGAAAAGAAAATGAAAATAAACAACATTTTCAGAGAACATCCTGGAAAGAATAATTAAGTATAATTAGCATTTCATATATATTTCCATTATGTTTTTATCTTTTAATTGTGCATGCATGTTTTAGATTTCATTTGTTTTGTTTACCTTTGGATGTTTTAGATTTGTCATTTTGCTCTTAAAGACATGTTTGAATGTTATAAATTTTTATTTGATTTCATTACCTTTATTTATTATTGAATAAATGTTCTTGTTTTGTCATTTTTAGTATCTTTTGTTTTATACATTTATTTGCCAAGGAATCATAATAATATTCAGTTTAACTATGATGTCATTACCATCATAGTTAGATTTAACATATTAAAACAACTTTTTGGTTGAATATAAACTATCAAAACTGTTTCGTCAAGAATTTAAACCGACAAATTCAAATTGACATTCAACTAACACACTACATAATTAATATATTATATGGCCACTATAAATTGTCAACAAATTGTTTACCAATGGATGATTACATTGTTAATGATTTGTTTGTTCTACTTAAAAATGGTGTACATAATTATCTTTTTCAATATCTAGATAATTATGTATTATTTAATATAGAATACAACCACATTAAAAATACATGCCATGAAAGGCCATTAAATTACGTAATCTATAAATTTCATAGTTGAATATCAAATGACCATTACAAAAAATGTATTAAATAGTATTATCATTTTTCAGTCTATAACTTATTCAAAAAACTTATCCAACATAACTAGTAATATCTTAAATAGGTTTAAAACTCCAACAACTTAATCACATCACATACAGATAAAAACATTCAGCAAACATATCCAACATAAATAGTAATATCTTAAATAGGTTCAAAACACCACCAACTTAATCACTTCAGACACATATAACACACTTTCAACAAACATAAATCCCTACTACATTAAACCTAGACCAAATCCTACCATGACACAAAAAAAAAAGACATTTGTCATACCTAACAATCATTAAACCTAAACAAAAGACTACCATCCCCATCAACTTTCAACTAATAGATTCATCGAATACTACTCTTAGATTCCCTTGAATGATTTTTATCCTTGTCACCTTGTCCATCTTAACAAACTTGGCATACTCCTTTTCAAATTCACACTTCAAAATATTATGATCAGAGAAAAGCAATCTCACCAAATACTTGTACCTTAACTTTTGTAAATACATGTCTTGTGTTCTCCAATCCACAGCTACCCCACAATCCTACTTTTATGTTTGATCCCCCATAAAACTTTCCATGTGTCACATAAGGTAAATTCCACAAGCAACCGAACGGTTATATGCTTGACACTTCATTTTCAACACCACAACATTCATTGTCATCAGAGTCTTCACCTTCTCGTTACAGATGTTATCTGGAAAACGATAGAAAAACCTTTGCTACAAACAAAACGGTAATGACATTTGGCAATTATGTCACACAAATTGTATCAACCATTTACATAATCACATAAACATATCAATATATGAATAGTTTTAAATTCATATTTACCAGCACGTAGGGTCTGTTCCCATAGACATACTCAACTGTTCCCACCAATCTCCTTTGATCAATTATCAAAATTGAAAAAAAAAATTCAGGTTAAAACATATAAGGTAGTAATTCCCATCAACAATGGGGAAGAAAACCTACAACATTTTAATTAAAATATAACAATTACAAACAAAATAAATAATAGTACTAATAAACATTTAATATTTTAATTACCAAATCAACACTTTTTAACTCAGATTCATGTTGTTTGTATATTTAAACAACACAATGAGTATTATTAAATATAACAAATTATGGTATTATTTCCAAATAAATACACCATACCAGCGTGCCTATTGTAAAATAAAGTCTAGAATATGAAGACCCTGACTTGCTCTTGAAACATCCCATAAATAAGGTCCAAAAATTTCGTTCTGATTATTTATAAAAACCATAATTACCATTTGTCATCTCATAAAAAGAACATAAGTAATGTATCTCAAATCATCACAATAAAATACTGTATTAAAATCATGTGTCAAATATCAGAGTCTAAACATCCCAAACTGAATCAATGGTGTGTGCAATGCAATCATCCTGAGCTCTTCCCCTTGCTATAGGAAGTACCTGAAACCAAAACTAAAAACTGTAGGCACGAAGCTTAGTGAGTCTCCCCAAACTACCACATACCATACACGCATAACATACAACTAGGAGATACGGGCCCTGCCCACACTCATGGAGATACGGGCCCCGCCCACACTCCGCTATCTAGGAGATACGGGCCCCGCCCACACTCCACTGGCTATGAGATACGGGCCCCACCCACACTCAACTACTATGAGATACAGGCCCCGCCCACACTCATCTACTATGAGATACGGACCCCTCCCACACTCAGTTACTAAACATACATACAAGTATCACACATACATCAAGTATAACTAAATCTATCAATCAATCAAATATCCATACTCAACTAAACTATGAGATACGGGCCCCGCCCACACTCGAATACTATGAGATACGGGACTCGCCCACACTCGGCTACTAATCATACATATACGGGCCGACCTTGGTGCCTTAGACCCGTCCTACTGGAGGAAAACTCAACTTGCAAAGCTGACTGCTGAAAGCTTTAGTGAGGAATCTCTAACGGCTGCTCCCATGACTCCTATGCTATTATTATCACAATAACACTTAGTCAAAGACTGGAAATCCTTCTAAGGGTAAAATGACCATTTTACCCCTGTTCAAAGTCAACGCTCTGGTCAAAGTCAAAGTCAAGGTCAACTTCCAGTTGACTCAACTCGTCGAGTTACCTCCTAACTCGTCGAGTTCCTATGCTATTCAGACTCGTGATAAACTGAGTCAACTCGTCGAGTCCCTTCACAGACTCGTCGAGTTCTACCTGGTATGAAATCGAGACAAATCGACTCAACTCGTCGAGTCCCCCTATGGACTCGCCGAGTTCCCCTGTCTGTTTGGGCTATCTTGATGGATTAAATCCCTACACTTCAGATCTAAGCTTCATACTTCACATAAACCGCGAAAATGTCCTTTTAAGGGTAAAGTTTCCAACTTTACCCGTTACTACCTCTTCTTAATGGGTTCAGCTCAAACCCTAACTCCTTAGAACCCAAAAACTTGGTCCTTAAGCCATCCATACACCAAACTAAGACTTACAACCACAAATCTAAATCCCTAACACTACTTGCACACGTAAAGCTCCCATCTTTCTCTTCATGCATGGCCTTTTTGGGCTAAAAAGGCCAAGATGACACACTACGGATTGCATGGGGGCTCTAATGGCACAATTTTTGCACCTTTATGCCGTACCACCCTTCAAGGTCTTAGACCTGGAAGATTACCCACTTGGGTCGTCCATTATCCAAAGGTTATCATTCTTGGGACAAAACCTTCATAAAAGAGGAAGGAAGAGATCTAATGAGCTAGAGGTCAAGATAGAAACTTGATTACCAGAAAATGTAGCCAAAGAAGTGTAGTTTCTGGATCTACTCTTTTCCTCTTGAGCCTTCTAACTCAGTCTTTTTCAAGCTTCAAGAACACACAAGATTGCTTACAAAAGGCTTAGACACTTACAAAATACTCTAGGGTTTCGTGGATTAGGGTTTGGGACTTGGAGGCTGGAAATGAGGCCATAAGGTGGGGATTAAGTTGCTTAAATAGGATGCAAAACCCTGAAATTAGGGTTTCATTCTGGCAGACCTACTTGTCGAGTTGAGGGCTCTCAACTCGTCGAGTAGATGACTTTAAACCCGCATCCAATCCCGCTTCTACTCGACGAGTCTGGAGCTCCCAACTCGTCGAGTAGCTCTACAAAATAAACAAAATACAATTTAAATGCGTACCAGGAACGAGGTGTTACAATTCTCCCCTACTTGACTTAGAATTCATCCTCGAAGTCTGCTGCATATGGAAACAACTCCGGGTAGTGCTCCCTCATCTCCTCCTCGGTCTCCCAAGTCCACTCAGAACCCTTGCGGTGCTGCCACTGCACCTTCACTAGCTGAACAACCTTGTTCCTCAATGTTTTCGTCTTGCGATCTAGAATCGCCACCGGTCTCTCGATGTAGTTCAGGCTATCTTCAACCTGAATATCCTCTAAGGGCACAATCGCTGAATCATCCACTAAGCACTTCCGCAACTGGGAAACATGGAAAGTGTTGTGGATCTGACTGCGCTCTGCTGGAAGATGCAATCGATACGTCACCTTGCCCACCCGGGCTATAACCATGAAAGGACCAATGTAACTGGGGCCTAACTTGCCCCTCTTCCGGAATCGGATGACACCTTTCCAAGGTGACACCTTCAGGAGGACTTTGTCGCCCACCTGAAACTCCAAGTCCGAACGTCGCTTGTCGGCGTAGCTCTTCTGCTAACTCTGAGCAGTCTGGAGCCTGCTCCGAACCTGCTGGATCCGATCTGTAGTCTTGAGTACTACCTTAGTACTCCCCATGATTCTCTGACCGACCTCGCCCCAACATATTGAATTCCTTTGCAATGCCATTGATTTTGTCGGGCCCAAGTAATGTTCTCAGTGTTGTGACGGACAATGCCACCAATTGTAAAGTTGCGGGAAAAGAAGTCGAAAAGGTATGTACAAGCATATTTTTTTGGTCAACATGTTGTGTTCATATCTTGAACCTGGTTTTTAATGACTTTTCAAGTGAGTTCATTTGGTTAGAGGATACATAAAAAGGGGAAAATGATTGTAAAATAATTTATAAATCATGGACAAGCTTTGGCTATTTTTAGGGACAATTCAAAGTTGGAGCTTTTGAAGGTTGCAAAAACCCAATTTGCCTCTCATTACATTTTGTTGAAGAGGTTAATCACTTGTAGAGAGACCCTTTATACAACAATTGCCCTTAATATGTGGAGAGAGCGGGTGAAACAAGGCGATTAACACACTAGAACATGGTCAGATTGTTAACAATGTTAGAGGTGCTGACTTTTAGGTTGAAGTAGAAAATATTTTAAGCACCATGAAGCTAATTTATATGTTGATCAAATTTGTTATGGTGAAGGCTCAAAAATTGATGAAACATATGAAAAAATGAATAATCTGTTGGGGAAATCGAAGATGTGATGACGAAAAGTATATATATATATATATATATATATATATATATATATATATATATATATATATATATATATTCTAATAAATGAATAAGTTTATTCTTTTATTGACAAGTGTCACAATATTAGAAATCATCATTAATATTATATGCCACCTGTCATGTCACATGTCAACCTATTAATTCCTCATTTCTAATTTAAAATTTCACACTCTAATTACATTAAATTAATAACATTACAATAAAAAATAAAATAAAATTAATATATATATATATATATATATATAATAATAATAATAATAATAATAATAATAATAAGGTGATATAATTCCATATATTAATTTAAATCAACGATTATAATAGTATATACCTAAAAAATATCTCTTAATTAATAATTTATTTGAAATAATTGATTAATAATTTTGAGTTTTTACAATAAAAGTTTAATTAATTTTATAACAGTGTTTCTTACGGGTTATAAACTACTATATATATATATATATATATATATATATATATATATATATATATATATATAAGTTAATGAGAAAACTTTTTTTAAAGTGAGAATATGAGGATAAATTTCAGCCAATCAATATACATATAATTTATTAAATAAAAAAATTATATGATTTTATATTAATAATGGCATTTTCGGATTGGCTAATCATATTTAATGACTCTTTCAATGGTAACCTCCTATAATTACGGTACAATGAAAATCACTATTAACATTTATGAAACGATCAATCATCAATCGTGGACTAATTTCAAGCTTCTAATATCACTGGTAACAAACATTCAAGGTTGTCCTCAAATCTATACAATTCTTTTATTCCATAACAATCTAATAATGGATTTATCCTTCCCCGACGATTTTGATGATATAAACGATATAAGTGGAAGATGAAACTGCCTCAATCGATGATGAATTCTTGTCAAGAGATTATGAAATTTGTTCAGTTGATGATGATAACCCCTCAATCGAAAATGTCGATAGTATGGATCATCACCATGAAGGGGAGTTCACTTCCTCCCGTAGAGCAATCATCCTGAGCTCTTCCCTTGCTATAGGAAGTACCTGAAACCAAAACTAAAAACTGTAAGCACGAAGCTTAGTGAGTCTCTCGAAACTACCACATACCATACACGCATAACATACAACTAGGAGATACGGGCCCTGCCCACACTCATGGAGATACGGGCCCCGCCCACACTCCGCTATCTAGGAGATACGGGCCCCGCCCACACTTCGCTGGCTATGAGATACGGGCCCCACCCACACTCAACTACTATGAGATACAGGCCCCGCCCACACTCATCTACTATGAGATACGGACCCCGCCCACACTCAGTTACTAAACATACATACAAGTATCACACATACATCAAGTATAACTAAATCTATCAATCAATCAAATATCCATACTCAACTAAACTATGAGATACGGGCCCCGCCCACATTCGAATACTATGAGATACGGGGCTCGCCCACACTCGGCTACTAATCATACATATACGGGCCGACCTTGGTGCCTTAGACCCATCCTACTGGAGGAAAACTCAACTTGCAAAGCTGACTGCTGAAAGCTTTAGTGAGGAATCTCTAACGGCTGCTCCCATGACTCCTATGCTATTATTATCACAATAACACTTAGTCAAAGACTGAAAATCCTTCTAAGGGTAAAATGACCATTTTACCCCTGTTCAAAGTCAACGCTCTGGTCAAAGTCAAAGTCAAGGTCAACTTCCAGTTGACTCAACTCGTCGAGTTACCTCCTAACTCGTCGAGTTCCTATGCTATTCAGACTCGTGATAAACTGAGTCAACTCGTCGAGTCCCTTCACAGACTCGTCGAGTTCCACCTGGTATGAAATCGAGACAAATCGACTCAACTCGTCGAGTCCCCCTATGGACTCGCTGAGTTCCCCTGTCTGTTTGGGCTATCTTGATGGATTAAATCCCTAAACTTCAGATCTAAGCTTCATACTTCACATAAACCGCGAAAATATCCTTTTAAGGGTAAAGTTTCCAACTTTACCCGTTACTACCTCTTCTTAATGGGTTCAGCTCAAACCCTAACTCCTTAGGACCCAAAAACTTGGTCCTTAAGCCATCCATACACCAAACTAAGACTTACAACCACAAATCTAAATCCCTAACACTACTTGCACACGTAAAGCTCCCATCTTTCTCTTCATGCATGAACTTTTTGGGCTAAAAAGGCCAAGATGACACTCTACGGATTGCATGGGGGCTCTAATGGCACAATTTTTGCACCTTTATGCCGTACCACCCTTCAAGGTCTTAGACCTGGAAGATTACCCACTTAGGTCGTCCATTATCCAAAGGTTATCATTCTTGGGCCAAAACCTTCATAAAAGAGGAAGGAAGAGATCTAATGAACTAGAGGTCAAGATAGAAACTTGATTACCAGAAAATGTAGCCAAAGAAGTGTAGTTTCTGTATCTACTCTTTTCCTCTTGAGCCTTCTAACTCAGTCTTTTTCAAGCTTCAAGAACACACAAGATTGCTTACAAAAGGCTCACACACTTACAAAATACTCTAGGGTTTCGTGGATTAGGGTTTGGGACTTGGAGGCTGGAAATGAGGCCATAAGGTGGGGATTAAGTTGCTTAAATAGGGTGCAAAACCCCGAAATTAGGGTTTCATTCTGGCAGGCCTACTTGTCGAGTTGAGGGCTCTCAACTCGTCGAGTAGATGACTTTAAACCCGCATCCAATCCCGCTTCTACTCGACGAGTCTGGAGCTCCCAACTCGTCGAGTAGCTCTACAAAATAAACAAAATACAATTTAAATGCGTACCAGGAACGAGGTGTTACAATTCTCCCCTACTTGACTTAGAATTCATCCTCGAAGTCTGCTGCATATGGAAACAACTCCGGGTAGTGCTCCCTCATCTCCTCCTCGGTCTCCCAAGTCCACTCAGAACCCTTGCGGTGCTGCCACTGCACCTTCACTAGCTGAACAACCTTGTTCCTCAATGTTTTCGTCTTGCGATCTAGAATCGCCACCGGTCTCTCGATGTAGTTCAGGCTATCTTCAACCTGAATATCCTCTAAGGGCACAATCGCTGAATCATCCACTAAGCACTTCCGCAACTGGGAAACATAGAAAGTGTTGTGGATCTGACTGCGCTCTGCTGGAAGATGCAATCGATACGTCACCTTGCCCACCCGGGCTATAACCATGAAAGGACCAATGTAACTGGGGCCTAACTTGCCCCTCTTCCGGAATCGGATGACACCTTTCCAAGGTGACACCTTCAGGAGGACCTTGTCGCCCACCTGAAAATCTAAGTCCGAACGTCGCTTGTCGGCGTAGCTCTTCTGCTGACTCTGAGCAGTCTGGAGCCTGCTCCGAACCTGCTGGATCCGATCTGTAGTCTTGAGTACTACCTTAGTACTCCCCATGATTCTATGACCGACTTCGCCCCAACATATTGGGGTCCTACACTTCCTCCCGTAGAGCATCTCGTAGGGGGCCGGTCTATGCTGGCATGGTAACTGTTGTTATATGAAAATTCCGCTAACGGAAGATACGTATCTCAACTGCCACCGAAATCCAAAACACATGCGCGTAGCATGTCCTCGAGAGTTTGTATCGTCCTCTCCTCTGTCCGTCAGTCTGGGGGTGGAAAGCGGTGCTGAAGTGAAGACGAGTACCCATCTCATCGTGAAACCGCTTCCTCAATCTGGAAGTGAAACGAACATCTCGGTCTGACACCACCGAGATAGGCAGTCCATGTCGTGCGACTATCTCCCGCACGTAAATCTCAGCCAGCTTCTCGGCCGATATACTCTCCTGGATCGGGATAAAATGAGCACTCATGGTCAACCGATCCACGATGAACCATATCGAATCTACTCCACGTGCGATCCTGGGAAGCTTGGTGATGAAATCCATGGTGATATCTTCCCACTTCCACACGGGAATGTCTAGTGGCTGCATCTTGCCGTGGCGCCTCTCGTGCTCTGCCTTGACCTTCATGCAGGTCAAGCATCTCTCCGCGTACCAGGCTACATCCCGTTTCATGCAGGTCCACCAGTGTTCAGGACGAAGATCTCTGTACATTTTCGTCGCCCCGGGATGGATGGAGAACCTGTACTTGTGGGCCTCATCCATCAGAATCTGCCGTACTCCACCCCAGTACGGTACCCAGACCCTCCCATGCAGGGTCATCAACCCACGACTATCATAATCGAATGAGGCCACTCGACCTACGATCCGCTCGCACTTCTGGTGCTCTTCCCTTAGGCCCTCTACTCGCGCCTCTCTAATATGCTCCAACAATAGAGTAATCACTGTCATCCTCAGACAGATGTCTTGAATCGTGGCCGCTACCGCCTTGCGGCTCAAGGCGTCGGCCACCATGTTGGCCTTGCCCGATGGTAAAGGATCTCACAGTCGTAGTCCTTCACTACATCTAACCACTGACGCTGCCTTATGTTCAGATTCGACTAATCCATGAGGTACCTCAAACTCTTGTGGTTCGTGTAAACGGTACAATGGACCCCATAGAGGTAATGCCGCCAAATCTTGAGGGCGAACACCCCAACCCCCAGCTCCAAATCATGTGTCGGATAGTTAGCCTCGTGAGGCTTCAACTGCCTCGAAGCGTAAGCTATCACGTGACCCCGCTGCATCAATACCACACCCATACCCGAAATCGAAGCGTCACAGTAAACCACGAAGTCATCGACGCCCTCTGGCAAAGTCAGGATCGGTGCTTCGCACAACCGCTGTCTAAGAGTCTCGAAGGCTGCCTGCTGCTCAGGCCCCTAGCGGTAAGTCACCGACTTCTTGGTCAGTCGGGTCAAGGGAACAACGATCTTGGAGAAGTCCTGAATAAATCTTCGGTAATAATCCGCTAGACCCAGGAAACTCCGAATCTCAGTTGGAGACCTCAGAATCTCCCACTGCATCACGACCTCTATCTTGGCCGAATCGACCATAATACCCTTCTGGTTGACAAGGTGCCCAAGAAATTGCACCTCGCGCAACCAGAACTCGCACTTGGAGAACTTTGTGAAAAGTCTCTCCCTCCTCAGCGTCTCCAGCACCTCCTTTAGGTGCTCCTCATGCTGCTTCTGAGTCTTGGAATATACCAAGATATCATCGATGAAGACTATCACAGACCGATCCAACATCATCCTGCATACGCGGTTCATGAGGTCCATGAACCCGGCTGGAGCATTGGTGAGCCCAAACTGGGAGGGGCTAACGGTTATTCACCGTTACCTTATTCAGCTCCCGGTAGTCTATACACATGCGATGTGACCCGTCCTTCTTCTTCACAAACAGGATCGAGGCTCCCCATGGCGAATTACTCGGCTTGATAAATCCCTTGTCTAGCAGCTCTTGCAGCTGCGTAGACAACTCCTACATCTCGGGAGGAGCCAACCGATAAGGTGCCATGGCTATCGGAGCCGCACCAGGGACCAGGTCAATCCTGAACTCAACCTGTCTCTCCGGAGGTACCCCAGGTATATCCTTCGGGAATACGTCCGGGTACTCTCGCACTACCGGTATGTCATCGACTGTCGCCTTACCCTTATACCGGGTATCCATGACATAGGTGACATAACCCGCGCAACCCTGCTGAAGATAGCGCCTCGCCCTTGCTGCTGAGCATAGAGTCAATCCACCCTGTGGTCTCTCGCCCTGAATCACTAGCCCCCCACTAGGAGTCTGAACCCTCACTAGCCGCTGCTCGCAGTCGATCACTGCCCTGTTGGGGCTCAACCAATCCATACCCACTATAACCTTGTTCCCTCACAGGGGAATAGGAACCAAATCTACTGAAAGCTTCTCATCGAATAACCATAGTGTACATCCCCAGTGAACCCTTGCAACCATAACAGTCCTGTCATTTACTATCTCCACATCAAGTGGGCAATCCAGCTCCCCTGGAGCTCCTACGAATCACTTGCTGAGTGCGAGCGACACAAAAGATCGGGTAGCCCCCCGAATCAAACAATACCAAAGCAGATATACCGTTCACAAGGAACGATCATATAACAAAACACATAAACATAAGCAATAATCAATATAAATAAAGAGATAAGGAGAAGGTACATACCCGTAACGACATCAGGAGCTGCACGTGCCTCCTCTGATGTCAACTGGAAGGCTCTACTCTTCGCCACTGGCGCCTCTGCACTGCCCTGTCGGCCATCTGTAATCCTCAATGTAGCAGGAGCGGGTGCCGCCACCTGTCCTGCTGCTGCCAAGGTCGGACACTGGGACCGCTTATGGCCCCTCTGATTGCACTGGAAGCAAATCAGATTAGATGCTGTCATGACCATTTCGGACACACTTAAAGCAGCCTAAACTACCCGCCATGCACGTCCCCTCGTGCGACCTACCGCATTTGCCACAGCGGCCTAGGCCCTGCTGGATCTTCCCTCGGGAATCTGTTTTGGGCTTCTTGCCCGAGCCCTCCATACCTGATGCCGCATCTGGTTTCCTCTTCCTCTCCATCTCTAAATCGATCTCTCTCTCTCTCTCTATATATATATATATATATATATATATATATATATATATATATATATATATATATATATATCTAACTCTGGCAATCATATTCTCCAGCGTTTTGCAGCTGGATCGGCTTACAAACTGCCGAATGTCACTCCTCAACATCTCATGATATCGGGCCTTTTTCATCTCCTCGTCCGCCACATATTGCGGAACGAGAAGGGCCCTCTCCCTGAACTTGGTGGTAATCTCCGCCACTGTCTCAGTCGTCTGCTGGAGATCCTGGAACTCCCTAGCAAGCTGTTGCACCTCTATCACAGGTGCAAACTCGACTCTGAACCTAGCGAAGAAGTCGCTCCAAGTCATAACATCAAGAAATGCATCATGACCAATGGCTCGTTCGACCTCCTCCCACCAATCACATGCCCTGTCCTTCAGAAGACAGGACGCAAGTCGAACCTTGTCACCCTCGGGACATCTGCTAATGCGGAATGCATTGGCGACATCCGCCAACCATCTAGTACTCGTAATGGGGTCCCGAGACCCATGGTAGTCGAGAGCTCCACAAACTCTGAACTCCCTGAATGTCAATGTGCATGACCCCATCATGGCCGCCACCACGGTGCGAAAAGCACTCAATATCTCATCTAGAAGCTCCAAAATACCCTCCTTGATCGTGACGAAGATCACAGCAGTCTGATCCAGGATACTGCGTGTGATCTCAGAGGAAATGAACTCCCTTGTCTAGTCGTCTAGCTGCCCGCCTCTTGAGCCTGAGCCTGATCCCTCATCGGCGCCTAAACTGCTAAATGGTCTAGTGCGTAGAGTCACCATACTAAAAAATAGACAACAACAAACATCAGAATACTCATCATAACTCGAGGGATCATACATACTACAAGTTTCCTGGTTCCATCTCAGCCTTCCTTGATTCGAGTACAAATCCTCTGCTTTTAGTAGTACGGGCCCATACTACCTTCTACATCTATCCGTACTTTCCTCAAGAACTGCCTTGACTTCACTAAGTCCCTCCTACTACTAATGCTTCACGCACTACTCTCATCCTAGGCTTTCCCTAGGGTAATCACCATCCCACTCTCCGCCATCAGCTGCATAAGAAGTCCCTGCTATCTCCCCCTAACCAGCTCGCGGATACCATTACATATCACTAAGACTAGATAATTCTTCGAATGAGAGGTTCTACCCTACAACGGTTGGACTCAGACAAGAGCTGCGAAATAGAGATAAACCTAACCTTCTGAAATTATTTAGTCCTCGCAATATGTAACTTAACATATTCGTTTACTAGTTAGTAAAAGATAAATAGAACTCCTAAAAGCACAAAGCAAGCAACATTCGAGCATTGAGTACACATAATCAAGCATATCTTAATTAGGCCATCACTGACTAATCTGTACTAGCATGCAGTTCTTAAAGATGATACACATATAACAGGCATATAAGACATCCTTCCTAGATCCTTAGTCATAATCTAGCATGCAGTTCTCATAAACATAACATAACTTGTGTGGGTAACTTGGGAGTACTTACTCGAGCTCGGCTGATTTCATGCACCACACCCTTTTCTCTTTTCAAAATTCTTTTCTCTTTTCAAACTTCTTTTTATAAAAATGATTTTCTTCAGAAAATTTTAATACTAATTCCTTAGTTTAAGTTCAGACACACCCTAGAATGTGCCCGAATCCCTCAAACCAAGGCTCTAATGCCAACTTGAAACATCCCATAAATACGGTCCAAAAATTTCATTCTGATTATTTATAAAAACCATAATTACAATTTGTCATCTCATAAAAAGAACATAAGTAATGTATCTCAAATCATCATAATAAAATACTCTATCAAAATCATGTGTCAAATATCAAAGTCTAAACATCCCAGACTGAATCAATGGTGTGCGCACTGCAATTATCCCGAGCTCTTCCCCTTGCTACCGGAAGTACCTGAAACCAAAACTGAAAACTGTAAGCACGAAGCTTAGTGAGTCTCCCCAAACTACCACATACCATACACGCATAACATGCAACTAGGAGATACGTGCCTCGCCCACACTCATGGAGATACGGGCCCCGCCCACACTCTGCTATCTAGGAGATACGGGCCCCGCCCACACTCTGCTGGCTATGAGATACGAGCCCCGCCTACACTCAGCTACTATGAGATACGAGCCCCGCCCACACTTATCTACTATCAGATATGGGCCCCGCCCACACTCAGTTACTGAACATACATACAACTATTACACAGACAACAAGTATAACTAAATCTATCAATCAGTCAAATATCCATACTCAACTAAACTATGAGATGCGGGCCCCGCCAACACTCGAATACTATGAGATACGGGCCTCGCCCACACTCGGCTACTAATCATACATATACAGGCCGACCTTGGTGCCTTAGGCCCATCCTACTGTAGGAAAATTGACCTCGCAAAGCTGACTGCTAAAATCTCGAGTGAGGAATCTCTGATGGCTACTCCCACGACTCCCCAACTATTATTATCACAATAACACTTAGTCAAAGACTGAAAATCCTTCTAAGGGTAAAATGACCATTTTACCCCTAGTCAAAGTCAATGCTCTGGTCAAAGTCAAAGTCAAGGTCAACTTCCAGTTGACTCAAATCGTCGAGTTACATCCTAACTCGTCGAGTTCCTATGCTATTCAGACTTGTGATAAACCGAGTCAACTCGTCGAGTCCCTTCACAGACTCGTCGAGTTCCACCTGGTACGGCATCGGGACAAATCGACTCAACTCGTCGAGTCCCCCTCTGGACTTGCCGAGTTCCCTTGTCTGTTTGGGCTATCTTGATGGATTAAGGCCATACACTTCAGATCCAAGCTTCATACTTCACATAAGCCCCGAAAATGTCCTTTTAAAGGTAAAGTTTCCAACTTTACCCGTTACTACCTCTTCTTAATGGGTTTAGCTCAAACCCTAACTCCTTAGGACCCAAAAACTTGGTCCTTTAGCCATCCATACACCAAACTAAGACTTACAACCACATATCTAAATCCCTAACACTACTTAGACACGTAAAGCTCCCATCTTTCACTTCATGCATGGCCTTTTTGGGATAAAAAGGCTAAGATGACACTCTAGGGCTTGCATGGAGTCTCTAATCGCATAAAGTTTGCACCTTTATGCCATACCAGCCCTTCAAGGTCTTAGATTTGGAAGATTGCCCACTTGGGTCGTCCATTCTCCAAAGGTTATCATTCTTGGGCCAAAACCTTCATAAAAGCGGAAGGAAGAGATCTAATGAACTAGAGGTCAAGATAGAAACTTGATTACCAGAAAATGCAGCCAAAGAAGTGTAGTTTCTGGATATACTCTCTTCTTGTTGAGCCTTCTAACTCCTTCTTCTTCAAGCTTCAAGAACACACAAGATTTCTTACAAAAGGCTCACACACTCATAAAATGCTCTAGGGTTTCGTGGAGTAGGGTTTGGGACTTGGAGGCTGGAAATGAGGCCATAAGGTGGGGATTAAGTTGCTTAAATAGGGTGCAAACCCCCGAAATTAGGGTTTCATTCTGGCAGGCCTACTCGCCGATTTGAGGGCTCTCAACTCGTCGAGTAGATGGATTTAAACCTGCATCCAATCCCGCTTCTACTCGACGAGTCTGGGTCTCCCAACTCGTCGAGTAGCTCTACAAAATAAACAAAATACAATTTAAATTCGTACCAGGAAAGAGGCGTTACAGCTCTCTTCTATATTGTTTAGTAGAACACTCCAACAGTCTATTACATTTGAATGAATATTCACTTTTGCTGCAATAGTTCTAGCATATTCTAGATGCATTCCAAACTCTTCTTTTGATTCCGATACATGCTCTTTGCATTTGTCATGGTTGTATACTTCAGATAGTTTACACTACATTATTCATAAAAAAACAAATTTAAAAGTATTCAACTACACCTTTTATGTATTCCTAATCCAATAATCATTTGTGCAAAAAGAATTTCTCTTTGATCGACTGCATCTTTCAAGTCAACAACTCTTTGTACAAAAGGTGACTTCAATGAAGGTCCATGCTTCATTTCTTTTTTTCTCTTATGTTAATCCCTACTACAGCTCCAACATTTCTCTTTGTCATTTTATGACATTCCTATTTCAGCTCTTTCTTTTGATCAACAACTGCATCATTATTACCATCAATCCTTTTCGAAGTATTCATCTCATCTGCACATTCATCAAGTCTAGATGCAAATGATGGACCATCAATTTTAAATTTAATACTCTTTTTAGAGTTGTTTCTTTCTATTTCATCAACTTGCTTTATCCAACCAGGTGTTAATATACACGGAGAATCAAAACTAGAATTCCCATTGTACACTACAACTTCCTTTCCTATATACTGCTTATGTGAACCACCCTGCTCCTCAACCTGAACCTTATCATTGCACATACCAGTTGGCTTCAGGATTGTTGGGGACATTCTCTCCATTCTCAGATTTAAATTTGTAGTACCATCGACATTCATTACAGAATAACCCTTGACCCCACTTGGTAAATCCTTACCCATCTTGTTGGTTAAATTAGTAAGCATTTGGTTCATCTCTTCATCCGATTTTTCTCCTTCCTTTGCATGCCCAATCATAATATCAACATCCATTCTATCTTTATGCTCATCCCCGATTAATGCTTTTAATGTTGTCCCATTAAAAATTTCAACCACCTTCCTAACCAATGAATTCATCTTATCATCATCCGGATGCATTTCTATAAACATCAGACTACTTGCTTCTATAACCTTTTTTTGCTAAAGCAACCTTCCTATCCGACTTTCAATAATTCCATAACTCTCCTACAATTTAAATGAATGAAATGTTAATTTAACAGTCTACTAATTTATAATACATTACACGTACCATTCACTAACATAAAAACATCACTTTTACTAGTAAAGTTATTATATAATATTCTTACCTAAACTGATCTATTTCTTGAATCATTTTGATTCATCATCTCATCGTAAACCACACTATCAACGTTTTCCCTTAAACACAAATTTCCAAAGATCCCTTTGCTTACTTCATATTCCTCGAAAACTCTTAGGTGCTCTAAATCAATTTATGTGATGAATGGCCTATACCTTTGCAGATTTACATCTTCACATACCACAATGTTCGCATATGCCATCTACAAAATTACATTACATAATTTATCATTAACATAGAATTTTATGGTTAACAATATTTAACACATGAAATTAATATTTCAAATCATACCATTAGAAACGCAAGACGTCATGTGAAGTAGCAGTTCTTGTAGTTTGGCCTCCACTTATTCTTGCTTTTTTCTAAATAGTCTACTATTTACTCACACCAGTTAATACTTGACACATCCTTGCATTTAATTAACTTTTCAATAAAATTAATTCTACAAGACCCGTCATCTCTGTTTCAGCAAAAGTATTAATGAATAAAGTCGAGAACAATTTGAAGTATATGCGTGTGTGTTTTGTCTAGCCGGAAAGTTGAGAACAGCCACCGCCACCACCGTAAGGTGGTGGCTGCCACCATCTACCACCACCGGCCACCACAAGGTGGTTGTGTGTGTGTTTATTCTCTTAAGTGTGAGTTTATTTTGGGATTAAAGATTTGTACAATGTAATTAGAAATTAGAAGAATAAAAAGAAAGCTCAAAACCTCCACCGTATGGTGGTGGCTGCCGCCACTGGCCGCCGTGTCGGTGGCGGTGTGCCTTGTTTGGATTGTGACTCGTTTGGAATGTTTGGACAAGGGACTAAAACCCTAATGGGCCGAATAAAGCCCTAATGGACCTAAAAGCCCAAACATGTAACTAAGGGGCCTAATGAACCCTAATTGATCAAAAGACCTAGCTATTTGGCCTATTGGGCTAAGATGGGGTTGGAAACCCTAATTAGGGTTTAGAAAACTCAAATATTGGATATATGGGCTTGGACTTCTCGGGACCCACATTTGGGCCATTGGAATGGAATTGTGTATTAAGACCAATCACACCATATGATTTATTTAGAAGAGTGATGGGCTTAATGAATTAAGTCCTTAATGGGTTAAGTGAGAAACACTTAACCCTAATCATCATTTTATGTGAAACCCTAATTTCACTTGGGTTTATTGTTGGGCCTTTCTATTGGGCCATGATGATTGTGTTAATAATGGGCCATCCAAGATCAAGAAAATGGACTAGAATAATTAATGGGCTTTGAGGTAAGGCCCATATGAGGAGTTGGGCCCAATTTGGAAAATTGGGCCATAGATGGGCCATAGTTTGAGCCTTTATGATTATGTGATATTGGGCCATTAGAATGTTGAATGTTGGACTCGACCAAATGGTTGGGCCTTATGGTATGACCTTATAAAGGTTTGGGCCCAATTTGGAAAATTGGGCCATGTGTTGGGCTTTGACCCATAGTTGACTTTTGGGCCTTTGCATTGATCCTTGGGCTTGGATCAAGCTAAGATTGGGGTAAACCAGTCTTTTACCCCGAGCATGGACTTTTGGTTATGTATTAGAACCTAATTATTAATTGGGTGATGCTTGATATTGACAGTTCGAGAATCTGTCATCCAGCAGCTCAGATTGTGTCTACAGGACTTCAACATTGTGAGGCGAGTTACCTTCCAGTAGCGATGGGTCTACGGCCACAATGCCGGCCCACCAGTAGGAGTTGTATGTTAGATGATTGTCTTTGTGATATTCATCTAGGTTTGCTACTACCTGATATGTTTATGTGCTAGCATGATATGTTATATGTGATAGTGGTAGTAGGGGAAGAATAGTCCCCAAGTTCGGTCGTTAGGACCGAAGGGTAGGTCGGGCACCCCAGAATTGCCTGACAATATGTTTATGCTATGATATTATGTGGTAGTAGTAGGAGGTGAAATAGTCCTCGTATGTCGGTTGTAAGGACCGACGGGTAAGTCAAGCATCCCAGAATGGCTTGACCTGGGTAGGTCAGGCGCCCCAGAATTGCCTGGCAGTATATGTGTGTTATATTATTGCGTGGTAGTGGTAGGGGTGAAATAGTCCCCGGTAGTCGGGTGAAATAGACCGACGGGTAAGTCAAGCACCCCCGAATGGCTTGACCTGGGTAAGTCAAGCACCCCAGAATGGCTTGACCTGGGTAAGTCAGGCACCCCAGAATTGCCTGACAGTATGTTATTGTATGGTGTGTGGTATGATGGGGGAACTCAGTAAGCTTCATGCTTACGGTTTTCAGTTTTGGTTTCAGGTATTACGTTTCAAAGGAAAGGAGCCGGCTCGATCGCAACGCATCACACTATGGTTTTCCGCACATGAGATCTTTGGGATTACACTCTGATATTGTTTTATGATAACATGTTTTGATTATTTCTACTTTGGTTTTGACATGACATTATATTATGGATGTTTTATTATACTGTTGGTTTTATAATAATGTATTTAAAAATGAAATTTTTGGCCTGTATTTTTGGGATGTTACAAGTTGATATCAGAGCCTTGGTTTGAGGGATTCGGGCACACTCCCGGGTGTGTCTGAACTTAAACTAAGGACTTGGTATGAAAATTTTCAAAAGTAAAAACCCTTTCTTAAAAAGAAGTTTGAAAAAATAACAGAACCTTGAAAAGAACAAAGTGTGTGATGCGTGCAATCAGCTGAGGTCAAGTAAGTTTTCCCCAAGATTCCCATAGATGTTATGTTATGATATAATATGATATGATATGGTTATGAGAACTGCATGCTAGATTAGGGCTGAGGATCTAGGAGGATGCTTTATATGCCTATTGTATGTGCTTGTAGACTTGCATGCTAGTACTGATCAGTCAGTGATAGGATAACCTGTTTAGGTTATGTCTGATTGTATGAGCCTTTGAAATTACATGCTAGTGTAGATTCCTGATAAGAGGATAAAATGATTTGTTTGGAGTATGTTGGTTAGATTTCCATGGTCTGAATGCTGCTTGCTTTGTGCTTTGTGGGACTCTTAGTAATGGGAGCTAGTTATTATGTGAATATGCGAAGTCACATGTGGCATAGGCTGGATAATCTCAGAGTGATAGATTTGACCCTATTGCGCAGCTCTTGTTTGAGTCCAACCGTTCTAGGGATGGGTCTTTTACTCGAAGGATTATCTGATCTCTGTTACATGTGGCTATATTCATGAGGTAACTAGTTTACATTACTGGGAATCTTTCAGCAGCTGAGGACTGGGTGAGTTCGGGAACCTAGGAAAGCCTAGGATATGTTTCAGTGGGTTAGTAGTGAGGTTTAGTGAGACTTGGGTGCACCAGTTTGAAGAAGTGACTTGGAGGAGTCGGGAGGATTGCTGAGGAAAGTATAGATATGTATGGAAGGTAGTATTGGGCCCGTACTACTGAAAGAACAGGATCCATACTCGAATCGGTTAGAGTATTGGAGAAGGCAAATCTAGCTCTCCTACGGGCTAGGACACGGGTAGGGGGGATACAAAATAACCATAGTGGATGCATCGGATGGACGTCAAGTGGTTCTGAGAAGCTTCAGAGTGAAGTTTGTGACCCGGTTTGGGGACAGAGGATGTTCCAGTTGTTGCAGCTCAGCCATTGGCAAGTGAGCTAGTGAGCGTGACAGGGTGTCAGACCCTGAAGGATATGATTTCCAAGAGGTTGTAGATGCGAGATCGATTTGGAGCACTTTGAGAAGAGAGGGTCGTGCTAGGTGCATACAGTAGAGGGTCCCGAAGAGAGACCCAAGACTTCTGATCATCGGATGAAAGGACAGCAGGGCCGGAGTCAGTGCAACACGTACGGGAAAATGCACAAGGGAGTTTGTTGCTCCAAGGGTTTAGGCTGCTACAGTGTAGAGGGGTCGGGTATGTCAGCAGAAGGTGATCAAGATTCCTCAAGATGTTGCGGGTATGTCATCTTCTACTGCGTATCGCTTTAGAATTGTGAGTGAGTTTGGATAAGTCAGATCTCGGGTCGGTTTTTTGTTAGTGTCTGGGTTATTAAGGATCATATATGCCATCCTGCATGTCGAAAAGTCCTTGATGAACCCACAGAGGGACGCATCTTGCGGAGTGGGTTCCGCACGTACCATTAGCATTCCGGATCTTTGTCGGGATCTATGCAGGAGTATTATTTAGAGGATACTCGTTCAGGGTTGGAGTGATAGTTCTCTAGTGAAGTCAGCGTTCTGGGGTTCTATCATTGTTCAGGTATGGTCGGTAATTGTCTATGGATGAACTTTGGAGTTCAAGGCACTGCCGTTGCTAGGACAGAGCTGGTGACATGAAGAGGGTAGTATCAGTGCGGGTGTTAGATGCATAAGTGGTTGGTCATCGGATGTTCATGAAAATTGTATTTTCGCATGGGATGTGTATGGTTAAAGCGCAGTGCTGTTGCGAGATTGGAAGTGGGAACGATGACTCATTAGCCAGAGTGGAGGTTAAAGCCTCTAGTTGTCAGCATAGGAGGTGGATCGAGGTGACAGACTGGACCAGACTTTAAGAGTACTCTTCGAGATTTCCGAGGATGAGCCGATCTTAAGGTTTGACTAGTAATTGATCGTTAGCATCACTAAGTTCAGATTGTTGGCAGTGAACTAATAGGAAGTAAGAAGGATTGGGAATCCTTCAATTCTCGCGTGCCGTGAAGACTTAGCTGAATCTAAGTGGGGGAGAGACTTTTTATAAAGTTCACCAAATGTGAGTTCTGGTTGTGCGAGGTGCAATCTCTTGGGCACCTTGTCAACCAGAAGGCTATTCTGGTCGATCCGGCCAAGATAGAGGCCGTGATGCAGTGGGAGATTCCGAGGTCTCCAGCTGAGATTCGGAGTTTCCTGGGTGTAGCGGGTTATTACCGGAGATTTATACGGGACTTCTACGAGATTGTAGTTCCCTTGACCCGACTGACCAAAAAGTCGGTGGCCTTCATTGGGGGCCTGAGCAGCAGACAACCTTCGAGACTCTCAGACAACAGGTTTCGGGAACCAGGTTAGGACTTCGGTTAGGACTCAAGTTTAGTTGTGGGTTAGGTCGACTGCGTGTTCGAACCGGTTGGCAAAGTGTTGTAAGTATGAGGGTGTATAGCCATAACATTCACTAGCAGTCAGATAGTATTAGAGTGTTGTAAGTCTGCGGGTGTAGCCGTAACATTCACTAGCAGTCAGATAGTGTTAGAGTGTTGTAAGTCTGCGGGTGTAGCCGTAGCATTCACTATCAGCCAGATAGTGTTGGAGTGTTGTAAGTCTGCGGGTGTAGCCGTAGCATTCACTAGCAGTCAGATAGTGTTAAAGTGTTGTAAGTCTGTGGGTGTAGTCGTAGCATTCACTAGCAGCCAAATAGTGTTAGAGTGTTGTAAGTCTGCGGGTGTAGCCGTAGCATTCACTAGCAGCCAGATAGTGTTAGAGTGTTGTAATGGGTGCGTTGTTAGGACGCGGAAGGAACAATAGTACCCACCCGTTCGGGTGCAGCAGTGAGGATATGGAAATCCATGGATTGGATTTCGGATTTACCCAAATGGATTAGATCTGGTTGGGACAGTGATAAGACTGTAAGAGCATCACTACAGTTATGAGATCAGGGAAGCAATGGACTGCTTAAGGACATGTGAGATAATGCTACCATTGGTCAGGTAGCAAGAACTTTTAGCCTTGGATTTGATAATGATAGGATTCGACGTATGGGCCTGATCGGTTAGATCAGAAGGTTGATTAGAGCCACAATGTCATGATAACTAGTGGCAACTAGTCCCACAGAAGGATTTCGTTCAGTAGTCGTGTGAGGCGACTAAGTAGGGAGTCCTTTTGGCTCCGCAGCCGGGCCCGAACCCGATATTTCAGATGATTGGCGAACGAGTGGAGACAAGGCAGGTCTCGGAAGATTTCGAAAATCAGCCATGATGCAACCTACTGCTTCAGGCAATTCAGTGTTCGGGCAGTTTCAACGGTTGGGCAGTATTAGTATTTGTGTTTTGGAGTGCAAATACGAACGAAATAGCTGGTTGATTGGGAAATGACAAGTCACTCACAGCGGGATTAGCTGAACCTTGGAAAAGTGTATGTGACCAGCAGGGATACTTGGGTTGGTGATCTTGTTATAGTGGGAACATCGAGTTATCAGAAGTTGAGTAGTTAGCTGAGAGACAAGTGGACTGGGTTCAACAATAATGATTTAGTGTGAGTGGTCTGTCAGGGATTCAGACCATCTCGAGACAACATATTTCAGACGGAGTAGATGTGATCTTGTTGCAAAGAATTCGTTCATCTGCAGAATTTAGGGCCTTGCGAAGGATGGTCACAGTTACCCTGGGGAAGACTAGGGTGTGCACATGATTGTGGCCATGTTATTTGAGTGGTTTAGCGTGTAAGGAATGGTAAGGAATGATTTCGAGGACATAATCTAATTTAAGTGGGGGAGAGTTGTAACACCCCGTTTATTAAATAAATAAATAACTTAATTAATGAATGTATAATAGCCCTAAAATCAATAATTATGTAGCTGGGTGTTGGTCACGAGGAGCTAATTGTCATAATTTAAAAGTTAGGAGATAAAAGTGTAAGTTTCAGATTGATTTTGTAAATATTTGTGAAGGCAGGGACTACTTGGTAAATTATGGGGACTTAATTTGAAGAGATTTTGGAAGCTAAGGGCTGAATGGTAACATATGGACTTCATTTGAAAAATAAATTGTAGAGGAGGGGTTGTTTAGTAACAGTTGGATTAATTATGAAAAGAATTATGGAATCAGGGGCAAAAGGGTAACTATTGGACTAAGGTTGAAAATATTTTAGTGAAGGAGGAGCTGAACTCGAATAATATGAAAGAAGTTTGAAGGGTACGGGTGAACCCGTCACTCTAACGTGCAACCTTCATATTTAATCAAATGAAAACCCTAACCCTACTAGGAAGCATCAACCGCCTCCACCTTATTTCCCCCACCCAGCGCCGCCGCTCCCTTCGTTGGGTCACCACCGCCGCTACTCTTCTTCGGGTGATGACCAGCGCTACAAGGAAGCCTCCGAGGCCGGTGCACCTGTCGTATCCATTCCATCACACTTTGTTGAAGACGTCGCCGCCATGCGACCTCGCTGTGACGCTGGTGCTCTCCGGCAACCGCCTGTCGTCTTGAGGCTGCCGTGTGGGCTGCGGTTTAAGTCACCACCAATGAATGACGGTACTGTTCGTGGCTCGTGAGGTAGTTTTGCCTAAGGGGGAAGGTCCAGTCGAGAAGGGGTTATGAAGAACCACCATGGCGGCCGGCCATGGTGGCTGTCATCGTCAGCACCACCCCAGACGCTGCTGTTGCCGCTAGCACTACCGGGAGCTGCTTCCAAACGTCGTCGCAGTCGCCGCCACCACTGCCATCCCAAGACCGTCGCTGTTATCGCCTTGAGCCACCAAGTGGGTGGTTGGAGTGTAGTACACAATTTGAAGTATATGCGTGTGTGTTTTGTCTAGCCGAAAAGTCAAGAACAGCCACTGCCACCATCTACCACCACTGGCCACCACAAGGTGGCTGTGTGTGTGTTTATTCTCTTAAGTGTGTGTTTATTTTGGGATTAAAGATTTGTACAATGTAATTAGAAATTAGAATAATAAAAAGAAAGCTCAAAACCACCACCGGCCGCCGTGTCGGGTGGCGGTGTGCCTTGTTTGGATTGTGACTCGTTTGGAATGTTTGGACAAGGGACTAAAACCCTAATGGGCCCAATAAATCCCTAATGGACCTAAAAGCCCAAACATGTAACTAAGGGGCCTAATGAACCTTAATTGATTAAAAGACCTAGCTATTGGGCCTATTGGGCTAAGATGGGGTTGGAAACCCTAATTAGGGTTTAGAAAACCCTAATATTGAATTTATGGGCTTGGACTTATCGGGACCCACATTTGGGGCATTGGAATGAAATTGTGTATTAAGACCAATCACACCATATGATTTATTTAGAAGAGTGATGGACTTAATGGATTAAGTCCTTAATGGGTTAAGTGAGAAAAACTTAATCCTAATCATCATTTTATGTGAAACCCTAATTTCACTTGGGTTTATTGTTGGGCCTTTCTATTGGGCCTTGATGATTGGGTTATTAATGGGCCATCCAAGATCAAGCAAATGGACTAGAATAATTAATGGACTTCGAGGTAAGGCCCATATGAGGAGTTGGGCCCAATTTGGAAAATTGGGCTATAGATGGGCCATAGTTTGAGCCTTTATGATTATGTGATATTGGGCCATTAGAATGTTGAATGTTGGACTGGACCAAATGGTTGGGCCTTATGGTAAGACCTTATAAAGGTTTGGGCTCAATTTGGAAAATTAGGCCATGTGTTGGGCTTTTACCCATAGTTGACTTTTGGGCCTTTGGATTGGGCCTTGGGCTTGGATCAAGCTAAGATTGGGGTAAAGCGGTCTTTTACCCCGAGCATGGACTTATGTTTATGTATTGGAACCCAATTATTAATTGGGTGATGTTTGATATTGACAATTCGAGAATCTGTCATCCAGCAGCTGGGATTGTGTCTACGGGACTTCAACATTGTGATGTGAGTTACCTTCCAGTAGCGGTGGGTCTACGACCACAATGCCGGCCCACCAGTAGGAGTTATGTGTTGGATGATTGTCTTTGTGATATTCATCTAGGTTTGCTAATACCTGACATGTTTATGTGCTAGCATGATATGTTATATGTGATAGTGGTAGTAGGGGGAGAATAGTCCCCACGTTTGGTCGTTAGGACCGAAGGGTAGGTCGGGCACCACAGAATTTCCTGACAGTGTGTTTATGCTATGATATTATGTGGTAGTAGTAGGAGGTGAAATAGTCCTCGTATGTCAGTCGTAAGGACCGACGGGTAAGTCAAGCACCCCAGAATGGCTTGACCTGGGGTCAGGCGCCCCAGAATTGCCTGGCAGTATATGTGTGTTATATTATTGCGTGGTAGTGGTACGGGGTGAAATAGTCCCCGGTAGTTGGGTGAAATAGACCGACGGGTAAGTCAAGCACCCCATAATGGCTTGACCTGGGTAAGTCAAGCACCCCAGAATGGCTTGACCTGGGTAAGTCAGGCACCCCAGAATTGCCTGACAGTATGTTATTGTATGGTGTGTGGTATGATGGGGGAACTCACTAAGATTCGTGCTTACGGTTTTCAGTTTTGGTTTCAGGTATTACGTTTCAAAAGAAAGGAGCCGGCTCGATCGCAACACATCACACTATGGTTTTCCGCACATGATATCTTTGGGATTACACTCTGATATTGTTTTATGATAACATGTTTTGATTATTTCTACTTTGGTTTTGACATGACATGAATGTTTTATTATACTATTGGTTTTATAATAACATATTTAAAAATGAAATTTTTTGCCTGTATTTTTGGGATGTTACAATAACGATGTGTCTGATATGAGAAATCAAAAATTACTTGATAAGGTTCAATTTATGATGAGTTGTACTACACATCCGAAAAGTTTTTGGGGTTATATCTTAGAGACTATTGCATATAAACTAAACCTTGTACCAAATAAGAATGTTTCAAAGACACCCTATATGATGTGGAGTGGGGTTTTTCCCTCACTAACATGTAGTAAATTCTAGGAACAAAGTGTTTGTTGATTAAAGGTATATCTTCCGAGAGAGAGAGAGAGAGAGAGAGAGAGAGAGAGAGAAAGAGAGAGAGAGAGAGAGAGAGAGAGAGAGAGAGAGAGAGAGAGAGAGAGAGAGAGAACTGATATCTCAAGGAACTAATAGGAGCCAAATTGATCTTGATGAGATTTAACAGTTAGCCAATGAAGAACCTAAAGTTGGCCCTAGCACTCAACTAGAGGTTGATATACCTATTAAGGAATCTAACCTTCCTACACCTCCTCCTCTTCGATCTGATAGAGAGCACTATGCTCCTAATTTTTATGGTTTCCATTTCACCAAGGGGGATGACACACTACTTGGCGAAGATGAGCCATGTAAAGAATCCATGGTAGTCCAAGAGGCTGATAAATGGAAAAAGGCGATGGCGAGCGAGATTCAGTCCAGGTATGGTAAATGAATTTGAAACTTGGTTGATCCCACACATGGAATTTAAAGCGTTGGGTGTAAATATGTTTTCAAGAAAAATACTGACATAGATGAGAATGTATACACATTCAAATCTCGACAGGATACAAAGGGTTACACTTAAACTCAAGGAATTGACTGAGGAAACGATCTCGCCAGTGGAGATGATCAGTTTATAAGGAATCTTTGAGACAGGCACGCCGCACCTAGAAAGGAGGTGCTCCACGCCCAAGCTTGGTCGACAAGGCTTCCTCTCAGAACGTGACACGTGTCAATCAAGCACTAATTCAAACATGTTATGTCGTAATTCTTCATCTTACGGTCAACAATCGCTTCAGGTTCTTCAATCAACCTCTTATTCTCATTAATCCTTATCTCCAATAGTGGAATCACATCCGAAAATTCTCCTTTAAACTTCCTCAAATATCACACATGAAAGGTGTTATGAATACCTTCCAGTTCTTCTCGCAATTCCATCTTGTAATCTTGGTTTCCAATTCTATGAAGAAATTTGAATGGTCTAATGAACCTTGGACTCAACTTCCCTCACTTTCCAAATATGATAAATCCCTTCCACGGAGAGACTTTAAGCAATAATTGGTCTCCGATTTTAAACATAATCATTTGTCGTTCCTTATCTGTATAACTCTTTTGATGATTCTAAGCTGTTAACATCCTTTCTCTGATTACTTTTAACATCGCGACAGTTTGATGGATAATCTCAGGACCCATAGGCTGTTTCTATCTAGTTTCAAGCCAATAAGACGAGGTACGACTCTTCTGTCCATACAATGCTTGATAAGGTGCCATCTTAATGCTCGAGTGGTAACTATTGTTGTAGGAAAATTCCACCAACGACAGATGCTCAACCCAGTTACCCATAAACTCCAAAGTACAAGCTCTCAGCATATCTTCCATTGTTTGAATTGTTCACTTGATTTCACCCTCAGTCTGTGGATGTTAAGCAGTACTCAAACTCAGTTTTGTACCCATCTCTTCGTGTAGACTCTTTCGAAATTGAGAAGTAAAACGACTGTCACGGTCTGACACAATTGTCAAGGGAACACCGTGAGCTTTCACTATCTCTTTTACGTAAAAATTTCCAAGCTTATCCACTTCTCGTTGTCTTCTATGAAATGCGCACCGTTTGTGAATCGATCCACAATCACCCAAATAATGTTGTGACCCTTCTTCGTCCTAGGTAGCTTGGTCGCAAAATCCATGGTGATATCTTCCCACTTACCCATGGGTACTGGTAAAGGTTCCAGATTCCCAAACATTTGTTGATGTTGCACTTTAAGTCTTGCGCATGTCATACAATTAGCCACATACTTAGCAACATTGAGCATCATCTTTAGCCACCAGTAATACGGTTTCAGATCCCTATACATCTTGGTGCTGCCTGGATGAATAGATTACATAGTCTTGTGAGACTTTTCCATAAGAAGATCTATTATTCATCCCATTGTGGGTACCCAAATTCTATTTTGGAATACCTTCAACCCTTGGTTGTTTGTACCAAACACTAACGTTTTTCCCAAACATTCTTCTTTTGAGTTATGTCCCTCCAAATATTCCTCCTGATATTTCTTGATACTTTGTTGTGAGGTATCGAAGGTCATGGACAGTTTCGATAGGTTGTTATTTTATTATAAGGGCGCTTTATGTATCGAAGTTTTCAATGTTCAGTCCCTTATATTTTTTGTGTGCTTTCATGTTCCCTATAAATCGGGATGTGTACTAGAGATAGATAAGAAATTTCGTTATTTTGTCTAAATACTCTCTGTACTTCTGAAAGCATAATTGAGCCAAACAAACTTTATTTAGATCTCGTGTTCATCATTCTTACTTTACTCTGATCTCATAATTCATACTCGATTTCATTACAACTACATTTGGTATCAGAGCAGGATTCATACAGAATTGTTCTGATTTTCTGAGTTTTTGCAAAAGTTTTGAGTCTCGTTCCAGATTTCAATTTTCTGCCCTTTTGCTTCAGAAAATCATCTTAGATCTTCTGTTGTGAGTCGATTCTGCGTTCTAGTTGTAAATCGAGTGTTCGATTGTTGAATTCTGAGTGTTTTAGCTATTTGATTTCAATCTGATTTGAGCTTTTCTCAAAATTTTCCGTACAACAATGGCGAACTTTAACATGAACACGATGACTTCTTACTCTCATCTCCTTTGTTCATCAACGAATATTCCAATGCTGATTCCTAAGTACTACGATCAGTGGGTTGATCGAAAGGAGGATTACTTGAATGGAATTGATGAAGAACTTTGGAAGTGTATTCTCGGTGACGTTCGTCCTCCTGCTGCTGTTCAGAGTAGTGGAACTTCTTCTAACAATCAAAATGTCAATGAACAGCCTGAAAGATTGTTGAAGAATGAAAAGAAGTGTATGAGAGAACTCAGAGGTGCTCTTCCTCCTGTTGTTTACAATTACGTGCGTAGATGTAAGACTGCAAAAGAGATTTGGGATAATTTGAAAGAAAAGTATCAAGGAAGCGAAAAAACAAAGATCAGTTCAGTCAAACAATGTCTGTTTGAATTAAGAGAATTCAAGCAGAAGGAAGGAGAGACCATTAAATCTTATTATGATCGTCTGAATGAGCTAATCTTCAAATGTAACCGATATGGAGTCATCCAATCAACAATGGAGTTTAATCTCACATTCATCATGGGTCTTTGGAAGGAATGGTAAAATGTAAGCCTCATGATAAAGACACAACAAAGTTTTCATTACTTCTCTCTGAATGATCTTTACAATGTGATGAAAGCACATGAATCTGAAGTGCATGAAATTGCCGAGGAATCGAAGATCAGTATAGGTGGTCCACTTGCTCTTGTTTCGAAAGTTACTGGAAGAGAAGCTGAGAAAGAGGTTGCAGAGAAGGAGAATTCGAAAGATGAAGGTCTGATCGTCAACTCTGATGACGAACCTGTTTCATTTTACTCTAATAATCGAGTAAAGAAATTTTTCAAGAAGCCTTTCAATGCAAAGTCGAAAACAAGTGAAGTGAAGGGAAGTTTTGATGGAAATTCTGGGAATGAAGAGAAGAAAGTTGAGAAAAAGGAGGTTCGTGCTGAGGAAGAGAAGAAAGAGAAAGAGCTAAAAGGTGATTCTGGATTCGATTGCCATTACTGCAATTGGGCGAATCATCTGGCCAGTGACTATATGATGCAAAAACAAGATGAGAAGAAGAACAAGGTCAAAGACAAAGCTTATTTGGTGGCCAAAGGTGTGGATGAAGAAGATGAAACATACCAGATTTGGTCTTCTAGTTCTGAGAATGATGAGATGCGAAACCCTACACATGGGGCTATGTTCGCGATGTATGAGGAAGAAGAGGAAGAGAAAATTACTAGGAAGTGCTTTGTTTCGATATCTTCACACAAATAAGCAATGACTTCTCAGGTACGTTCTATTTTATAATCTTTTAATATTCCCTCTAGTGCATATGATTCGATTATATCTGAGTTTGATGCAGCTATTACTTATGTTAATGATCTACTTATTTCTGCTAGTAATGATGCTAAGAAGTCGAGCACACAACTCTTAGAAACTCAGAGGATGTTGGAATTGAAGAAAGTGAAAATAGAATACTTAGATTTACAAATAACGAATCTGATGTGTGATAGGGATAGTTTAAGTGCTGATGTTAAATTGTTGTTAAAACAAAGAAACATCTACTAAAACTCAGCCAAACATTTATATGGTAAATTGACAGCATTGCATCATTCATCAGATATTAGCAAAGAACAACATAGGAAACTTTTGCCCTTTTTAGCATTCGAAAGGGAGAAAATTGACTATGTTTCCTATGATTGTAAAAAGGCAATTACTAAATTCGATAGGGTTCCAGATAATAGATATGCATATGGTATAGTGAAAATTGATGAATGTCTGGATGTTAGTGAAATAGTTGATATTGTAAATGAAACGTTGACCAAAAATGAACAAATAAGGATTTTGAAAAGAACTAATAATTCGAAAATGACCCTCAAACTAGTTTTGCTGATATCGAAGATGATTCTGATGATATTAGTGAAATTGAAGAGGAGGAAGTTATTGATTATTCTCAGTTGTCTGTCATTAATGTCACATCAATGGCTAAAGGCAAAGAAAAATGTAATGATTCTACAGTTAAAGTTGACACACTCTACCTCAACTTCTAAAGTTAATGATCTTGACCCTGTGACTGTCGAAGATAGTCAAACAGACAGTGATGATGATAATGATGATGTTCCGAAAGAAACAACAATTCCAAGGTTGTAGTTGATCAGGTTTTTGATGAAATTGAGAAATTCGACACAATTATGAAGGAAAAAGGTTCTCATTACCTTGAAACAAATATAGTTGTGTATCCGAATTTCAAATGCTCAAACAAGTTATCTTTCCGAATCAGGTTTTTTTTCACAACAGGAAATAGTGATAACATTAAACCCGAGTTTAATAAAATGATTGAAAAAGATAACAAGAAAGCATCAAAAGATGGTTTTTTCTCAAACCAAAGTACTGTCGAAAACAATTTAACTAAGAATTCTTACACTTTTCAACGACAAAAACCAAAACGAATTTGGGTTAAAAAATCTGAAAATTCAAAAGATGTTTCAAAACAAGTTGATATTGTTTCACAACATGTCAAAATTAATTCTCAAGAATTTAAGGAACAAATTGAAAAGATTTCGAAAGAAAGTCGTATTTTAAAGAGACAAGCAAGAAAGAAAGTTTTTTTGGCAAACCATTGAGTCTCGAAAGAGACCAAATGTTATGCTAAATAAATCATCTGAACAAAAAAAAGTCTAAGTCGGTTCAGACTTCTTCTCAAAAGAAAGTTGAAAATAAGAAAAATCCCGCTCTAACTCAAAAAGATTTGTCTCCACAAAAACCACAAAATAATTTTTCAAAGTCTAAAACTCAAGAGTCCAAAGCAGATTCCCAAACAAAAAGGTCAAACATCAACTGCAAAGAAGTTTACAAATCATCAAACAACAAGGAATTTCAATTCAAATCAACAAACAAGGTTTTCACAAAATCATTTTTCAAGACAAAACCGATTTCTGAATAATCCAAAGAATGCTCAAAATCGTTTTTTTTCTTAAAGGAAACCGGTGTTTTCAACTTAAAAGTTTGATAAATTCCATTCAAAAGGAAATGTGACTTTCACACCAATACAACCAAAATTTCCCAATCCTCCTACGAAACAAGTTTTCAAAGTTTCGTATGTCAAAGGCAAGTCAGATGTTAAAAACATTAACCATTGGCTCGAAGGACAAGGGAAATCATTTCAATCAGGGAAGTTTTCTCAACAACAAATCAAGGATGCTTATGAAAAGTATCTGAATGAATCTTCGAATGAAAGTTCTTCATCCAAGGAATCAAATCCTTCAGTCAAACAATGGAGAGCTATTCCGAAAGAAAAGGTTAATGAGAAACGAACTAAGAAGCAAAAGGCGAAAGTCAATGAAAATTCTAAACCTGTGAATGATTACATTTATGTGCCTTTGACTAACGAAGTTAACTTAATTAAAGTTCGTAATTGGATCATAGGATATTCTTTTCACAATGCTTTTCAATCTAATTATCAAGGACCTAAACAGCCTTGGGGACCTAAATTCTTTCACTGATTGCAGGTTTTGTGTGACGAGCAATATGATGACAAATGGTATATCGATAGTGGTTGCTCTCGTCACATGACTGGAAGAAAGGAAAATCTTAGTGATTATCGAAATTTGGAGAATGCTGGAGTAGTGAAATTCGGCAACAATTAGAAATGTCAGGTCAAAGGATATGGAAAAGTAACAAATGGGAAATTCATAGTGAACATGGTAGCTTATGTCGAACGTCTTCAACATAACTTGATAAGTGTTTCGCAACTTGTTGTGGGCACTGGCAATCAAGTGGTGTTTAATGAAGAAGGAAGTGTGATTTCGAACATAGACACAAAGGAAGTTTTGCTTAAATAAAAAAGAAAAGGCGATATGTTTACTCTCGACATCAAACCAATTGTTGGGATTCCCTCAGTGTGCTTACTTTCAAAAGCTTTATCTGATGTTAGCTGGCTCTGGCATCGAAGACTTTCTCATTTGAATTTTTGAAATCTGAATAAATTGGTGGTAAATGATATTGTTATAAGTTTACCTGTGTCAAAATTTGATAATGATACTTTGTGTGCAGCTTGCGAACAAGGAAAGCAACACAGAAAAGGTCATTCGATTGTCATTGATTCAAATATTGTTGAACCTTTGGAACTTCTTCACATTGATCTTTGCGGACCCTCAACTATTGAGATTCTCAACAAGAAGAGATACATATTGGTCATTGTTGATGACTTTTCAAGGTTTACTTGGGTATATTTTCTAAGACCGAAATCTGAAACTACTCAAGCAATGATCGACTTCATCAAGCATATTGAACTAAGTTTGAAGAAAAAGGTTCGAAAGATCAAGAGTGACAATGGCTCAGAATTTAAGAACAATGTTCTCGATTCGTTCTTAATCGACAAAGGAATTTCACATAGTTTCTCTTCACCTTACACTCCTATAAAGAATGGTGTTGTAGAAAGGAGAAATCGTTCACTTTGAGAATCTGCAAGAACAATGCTCACATATGCGAATCTTCCTCAATATCTATGGGCCGAAGCAGTTTCCACTACATGTTTTACTCAAAATGGATCTTTCATTCATCATCATTTTAACATCACTCCTTATGAAATTATTAACAACCGAAAACCAAATGTTAAAATTTTTCCATGTTTTTGGTTGCAGGTGCTTCATTATGAATCTCAAGGATAATCTTTCAAAATTTTAGTCAAAAGCTGATAAAGGGATATCCTTGGGATACTCCCAAAATTCGGTTGCTTACAGGTGTTAAACAAACGAATAAGGAAAATCGAAGAAATATTTAATCTTACTTTTGATGATTATTATGTTAAACAAGTTGAAAAGACCTGTGAACAACAACCAATAATGAATGAATCAAATAATTAATCTCAAACTTTGAATTCGTTAGATTTTGATTATGATTTGATTTTTGGTGTTCCAGATCGTGCTATTGATGCAGAAGTTAATGCTGATGATAATCAAGTTCCTGAAGCATCGAAACATTCTGATGAATCCACTCTCACATAGGATAACAATGATTCGCTTTCATCAACAAATTCTTCCAGAGTTAACGAAAGTCTGCCTTTTGAATCGAAAAGTGGAGGGGGAGCACTTGAATTCATCTGCTCAAGTTGAGGGGGAACATACTTTCGAGGGGGAGAGAGAAAGAATAAATGTTAATGTCGAGGGGGAGCATCCTGATAATAATCCAATTGTCGCGGGGGAGCAAGATGCATATAATACAAATGTTTCGATTGATCAAAAATGATGAATTTCTTGATATTAATGATAATTTGTCAAATGCAGGTGAAGGACCTGAAACTGAAGAAATGTTCGAAGATGCACCTTCGAAGATGCACCATCGAAGGACCTGAAACTGATGAAATTCTTGATCCTACATTTCCTCCAATGGATAAGTGGACGCGAACTCACCCCAAAGAACAAATTCTTGGTAATCCTCAAGATGGAGTTTTAACTAGAGCTCAACTTCGTGCTAAAAATGAGGTACTTAATGTACACAAAGAATTTTGTATGTTTAATGTCTTTATTTCAAAAATTGAACCAAAAACAGTCAAGATTGCTATGGAAGATCCTAATTGGATTGTTTCTATGCAATATGAATTGGCTGAACTCGAAAGAAATAAAGTTTGGCGTCTAATTCCAAAACTAAAAGATGTGTCAGTGATAGGCTTAAAATAGATCTTTAAAAATAAAACTGAGAAAGAAGGAAATATTGTTCGAAATAAGGCTAGGCTAGTTGTAAAAGGATATTCGCAACAAGAAGGGACTGATTATGAAAAAACCTTTACTCCTGTCACGAGACTCGAGGCTGTTCGAATATTTTTAGCCTATGCAACACACAAGGACTTTGATGTTTATCAAATGGATGTGAAGTGTGCTTTTTCTAAATGGAGTTCTTGAAGAAACGGTTTATGTTGAACAACCACCAGGTTTTGTCAATTCTCAATACCCTGATCATTGTTATATTTTAGACAAAGCTGTTTATGGTCTTAAACAAGCTCTACGTTCCCGGTATGTCACTCTTACTAATTTCTTAAAATCTTCAAATTTTAAACAAGGATCTGTTGATCCCACTCTCTTTCGAAAGAAAGTTGGGAATCACCTCATGCTTGTTCAAATATATGTCGATGATATTATTTCTGGTTCGACTGATCCTCAATTGTCAATTAAATTTGAAAATATGATGAAAAGTCAGTTTGAGATGAGCATGATGGGGAAGATAAACAATTTTCTTGGATTTAATATTCGTCAAAGCAGAGAATGAATTTTCATCAATCCAGAGCAGTATACAAGAAATCTGCTTGAGAAGTTCGGCATGAAGAATAGTTTAAAGCTACGAGTAACGATGGCATTTGGAACAAGACTAAGTCCATCTTTGGACAAACCAGCTGTTGATCTCAGATTGTATTGAAGCATGATAGGTTCGTTACTATACCTCACGGTTAGTCGACCTGATATTATGTTTTCTGTGTGCAATTGTGCTAGGTACCAATCGAATCCTAGCGAACCTCATCTTACTGCTGTGAAGAACATTTTTCTCTATCTCAAAGGCACAATTTCGTTAGGATTGTGGTATCCTTCGAAAAAAGGATTTTTTATTCAAGAATTTTCAGATGCTGATCTTCGTAGGTGTCAACTTGATCGAAAAAGCACAAGTGGCGGATGTCAACTTTTGGATGGGAAGCTTGTAAGTTGGAAGTCAAAGAAACAAACATGTGTTTCGATTTCCACAGTAGAAGCAAAATATGTTGCTGCTACAGCTTGCACTTCTCAAATCATATGGATTCAAAGTCAACTGCGTGATTATGCAATCAACATGAAGAAAATTCTGTTGTATTGTGATTCACAAAGTTCCATACACATTTGTCACAATCCTGTGCAACATTCGAAAACAAAACACATTGCTCTTCGCTATCACTTTATTAAAGACCATGTTGAAGAAGGCAACATTAAAGTTCATTTTGTAAAGACAACTGATTAGCTTGCTGATATCTTTACAAAACCATTAGATGAAAAATCTTTCATGTGAATACTGAATGGCTTAGGAATGATCGATGCGAATTCAGTTCTTGGACAGATTTTGTTAGAATGACAAGCCAAAGTGGTGGAAAGATGTCGATTCAACGGTTACTGTTCAATATTCAGCAGTTACTGTTCACAGTCAACGCTTCGACATGCTTCGCTTTCGACATCTTGCACAATTGTTTAACAAAATATTCGTTACTTTTGTCATTTTCTTATTTTCGTTAATCAGGTACATCTTTTTATTTGTTTGCTATTTTTCTTTTAAAAAAACAAAAATGCAAAAATCAAAAACAAAAAGATTTTCTTATTTTTGTAATTTTCTTTCAAAAATAAAAAATCCAAAAATATTTTTGTGTTTTGTCAATTTTTTCTTGTGTAGCTTTTAGCGAAGATTGTTGTTGGTTCATGCCTGCTGCTTGAGGGAAAGGTATATCTTCGAAATTATGTACTAGTTAAGATGTCCCTAGAAGCATGCTGCTGCATGTCGACCAAAGCCTCCATAACTCAATGTGTTTCGAAGCCTTAATGGATTACTCATCACGAGGATTGTTACCCACTCAGGCTATATTCACATTAGTTCCTAAGCTACCTTACTCTTCTCACATGAGTTAAGAGTTAACTGCTTGGTCCAATCATAGCAGAGGGACTTTCGATTCTTGAACCACTCTTTTTCATCCTAAAGTTCTTTCACGATCACACACAAAGACACATACCCAAGACATCTCTGGTCGAAACCAACCAAGTTATAAGTATGTAAATATTCTGTGTTTATGATCTGGATTCATGAGACCGTGATGAAAGTGAAACCCAATCTTTCGAACCATTAAAGGAATTGACGGGGAACTTTGTTCCAGATTTTTACAAAACATTTGTTTCAGTACCACTTTTCGATACTCCAAATCATATTCTTTCTTTTTGCGTGGTCTTGATAAAATGTTCGAAACCCACGACATTTTTTACCTTACAAGATCTAGGAATAATTTTGTTTTGTTGAATATGATTTCAGTGTGAGTATCAATCTGATTCTTCGTTACTTGATAACTTTTTCCAAACCATACTTGTCCCTGACTACACTGTTCAAACAGGTAATTTTGATTACAATTTCTCACACTTATGTTTAGTTGTGATATGTAACAAAATTTTTAGCCACCCATGAAGCTTTATAAAAAGATGCCCTTCGATACTTTTCAATAAGTATTCGATTGTAATTCACGAGAAACCACACAAGCTTTCAGTCATCTCTCTTGATAAATAACGAAGTGATATTTTCCTGGGATCTTACTGCATTTGTGTCGAAATATTTTTGACATCACAGAACCAAAATTTTGTTATTTTTCTTCTTATCTTTTTCTTTGGCACACTTTGCACTCACAAAATCCTTGAGGTTCTGAGTAAAACCAAATCAGGCTGAAGATTTCACAAGTCTGGCAAATGACATCGCTTTTAAACCCAAAAGTGAAAGAGCCCAGCCTCCATTCCAAAGGTTTCATAGTTGGTCCTTATCAGATAAGTACTATCGAAAAGACAGCTGATGTGACGGTTTGGTTGCTCTATGATTTCCAAGACAAAAAGTGATCATTACTTTTACAGACGTGGCGTCTTTTACGTATACTGGCCTGATTTTTAAGGTGACAAGTGACATAAATGGAATAGCAACCGTTTGGAATTTAAATCGGGTGTACATATAAAAAGGGATTTGGGGATTCTATTCCAATTTTACGCTCACATAAAATTCTCAAACGATTTGTGCCCTTTTTTTCTCTGATATTCTTCAAGTTCTTCAAAACCTAACCATGGCGGCTAAGCAAGGTCAACCGTCTCAAACCACTGACGATGTTTCTTCTCAACCCATCATGAAGATTCAAAGCACTAACTACCAAGTTCATGGCGATGTTAATGCTTACCCAGAGGGATTGCAGATGTTAATCGTTGCTCTTCAAAATTCGGTGTTATCGACAACGATGTTCAACTCTTTTTTGGTACCAATTTCTTGGTTATCTCTTGCGGGTTCTACGGCCACTTACGGCAAGACGATGAAGATTGTGACTGTAACATCCCGAGTCCAGGTATACTTCGAGAACCTTGATCTATTGAGTTATTGTCATTTTTGGTCCTTATTATAAAAGATTGAAAAACGAGTACGCGGGGCATACCTGAGGTGTACGCTTAGCGTACTCGTCAGCGTGCATGTGACGCGGAGACCACTTAGTACGCTGGGAGTACTAGGCCCAGAATGTAACCCTAATTTGGGGTGAGCCCCCTATATAAGGGATATGATGGCCTCATTTCTGGCCACCATTCCCAAAGAGAAAACCCTAAGAGTGCCCTAACCTCTGTTCTAGAGCTTGTGTGTGTGTGTTTGAGCCTTGAGAGTGTTTGTGTGGTTTTGAAGATAAGAGAAGGTCTTGAAGAAGGAGGATTTGGAGTCCAATCTTCTAGATCCGAGCAAATCAAAGAGGGAAGCTTCTTATTGAGGTATAAAGTTTCAGACTTTGCCTTTCCTTTGTGATGAGCATGATATTTGAGCATTTTAGGGTTTTATCCCAAAAAGGTGGAGTCTTGATGAGATCTTGAACTCCAGAGACTAGGACCAACCCCTTTTGAGTATATGAGTTGTGTTATGTCATAAAAATCCAATCTTGGTGGGTGAAATCACTCCATGCATGAGTTATGAGACCCTTGAGACAAAAGAGTGTATATTTTGGGAGATTGGTGCCTAATCATCCATGCAAAGGCTTAAAGTCAATGACTTTATGGATTAAGAGACATTAGAGAGTCCATATCTGAGATATGAGCCTATGTCTTAACTGTTTAAGACCAAAAATGTGAGAAGAGGGAATCTGGGGCATACGCTGGGCGTAATCCCAGTACGCGCGGTGTAGGGGTCGAGCATCCTCGATGCCTGCATGGCAGCCGAGTACGTGCAGCGTAGAAATCGAGTACGCGCAGCGTACTCCCTACCGTTGACTTTTGTTGACTTTAAGGGTTTGGTCAAAAGTGTGGACTGTTAAGCCTATGGAGGGGTAATATGGTCTTTTCACCCTTCTGTGAGTGTGAAAGGGTTAGTCTAGTTCTTGAGAGCCAATATTGATTAGGGATGATTATTATGTGCTAGGCGGAGGCTAGACTGGTGGGTAGAGTTCGAGATTCCGAGTTCAAGGTTTTCATTTGCTAGCTTACGAGGTGAGTCTTCTCACTATACTTACCTTGAGTGGCAATTTTATGTGCGACCAGAGGGTCTTATGTGATTGAGTTGTGTATTGAGATATCCTGCTATTTGCTATGTGACATGCTTACTGTGTATGATATTGAGGTGATGCATTGAGGGACCAAAGGGTCCATCTGAGTTGTGGGACCAGAGGGTCCCACTGACACACATTGACCGGATGGTCTTATTGAGTTATAGCCTCGAGTGGCTAATGAGTTGTGTGTGGTATTTTGGGGAACTCACTAAGCTTTATGCTTACCGTCTTATGTGTTATGTGTTTCAGGTAGTTCCGAGGATCGCGGCAAGGCACCAACATGATTGTACACACTGGCGGAAGATGTTTTTATGATTCTGGGATTGTGATTTACATTGGGATATGATTGCCATTTTGGATACTTGTGTTTTTGAGATTGTGAAATGAGAATTTATTGTGTTTAAAAATGAAAAATCTGTTTGAAAATTTACGTTGTTACAGTGACATTCTAGATGATGAATGACAAGAAGTTCAGATTATCGAAGAAGCTTTTTGCTCAGATTCTCAATATCCCCAATGCTGAACCTTTTACAAGGTAACAAATGAGCAAGTCATTCATATGTTTAATGAGATGGGTTATCAACCTATACTTACCAAGATGAGTGGATTTAAGAAGTCTGGATTGCCTTGTATATGGAATTTCTTATTTGGTATCTACCTTCGATGCTTGACGGGTCGCAGTGTGGGGTTGGATAAAGCCAGATTGGAGGTTTACGCTATGGTGGCAGGGATATATTATGATATATCGCTGGACTACGCAACACAACTTCAGAATAAGCTTGTGAAGAGTATCTGAAATACGAATGTTGTAGATGGGATTTCTTGTGCTCGCTACTGGAGCCTAATTCTGCAATTTGCCTATGAGAAGGAAGGCCTTCTGTTTTCTGAAGATGAAGAAACATCTGAATTCTTAGTGTATCTTTATCCAAAAACTGTCGAAGATAATCCATATTTATTTTCTACATTTGCTCGTATCCCAGATGCGATGCTTCGAAAAGTTGATCAAGAAAATCCCATATTGATAGCTTATTTTCAAACTCTCAATCCATCAATTGAGACCGGAGTGTTATTGAAAAAGTGTACTGAAGGTCCTTCGAAGAAGCGCAGAGGATCGAAGAAAGATGATCAGGCTAGTCCCTCAAAACCTAGTCCTGTATCAGTTGAAAAATTGGTTAAGAATCCTAAGAAAACTGGTAAAGGAGAAAAATCTACAAAACAAAATCCCAAGCCTATTGTTGAAGAAACTACAATACCTTCGAAAGAGGTGGTACCAACGAAGTCAGGTGTTTTAAAAAGGTTGAAGAAAATGGCTCATAAACCACGCCATTCACCTGAACGATCAAAAAGTTTTTCACCAAAATTTTCTTTCAAGCCTCAAGTTAATAGAAAGGGGTTATCTCTCGCGAAATTCCAACACCAGCATCTCCAGGATTAAAGAAAAGGCGTGCTAAAGACATGGCCAAAAGAATTTCGAAGAAGCAAAAGAAACAGAGGAAGTTAATTCTCAATGAAGATTCAATGGATGATGAAGTAGTTCCTGAATCTCCACTTGGAGGTGATAAAACGGGCAATTCTTCACCCATGAGGGGTTCTCCAGTCAAGTCGAATCTCGAGGCGATTGGAAATCCTGGTGGCAATGTGGAAGGTTCTAAAGTCGACACAACCATCAATCAAGGTGAACAACTGAAGAATTCTACTCCTGAGCAGACAATTGTCATACCACTCGGAGTGTCGTCTACCGAATCAATTTTTTAGGAGGTTCGCACTTCAGACATCACTGCGAACATATATAATATGGACGCAAATGTTAATAAGGATGAAGGAGTATCAAACAAAGAAGCCCAAGGTAATCCTAATCTTATTGTCTCTTCTACTTTCGAAACATCTGTTGTTGATACCATAGTTTCTTTACCACCATTTCTTTTTCCTACTTCATCCCAAATACCTATCTCAACCCATTCACCTACCTTCGATAATATCATGCAACAACCCATTACTTCCTTATTCCCATCCCAATCCACAGAAGGTACAAAAACAGTTAACGATGATGAAACTAATGATGGTGAATTTGTGGGTTCATTTGCTGATATTGAATTCGATTCCGAAGAAGAAAAACATACCCGATCACATGTTGATGTCTAGGAAGCAATTTAAGATTGTGAATAGGAAGCTTAATTCATTACTAAAATTAAAAGCAGATGCATGGGTTAAACATTCAGTTTCTGGCATAGAGGTGGATGTGATGCTGAAAGCTCACGAGCATCGAATTCAGAATAAACTTGATCAGCTCGATCAAAACAATGAGTTAAGGATAAAAGCTCAATCTGATTCTTTTAATGGATAACTAAAAGAGTTGAAGACTGTTACGAGGGAAAGACATGTTTCCTTTATTCAAGATCTCAAAACTGTTCGAGAAGATGTGAATAGAAAAATCGAAGAGCTGAGAGCTGATATGGAAAAGAAAATTCAGGATTTGATTAACAATTGTTCTTCTCTTCTCAAGAAGGTTGATATAATTGTTGAGGCAGTAATGAAAGTGGTTCAGTGGTATAACTCCATGGATCCGCAACTTGATAAGAAGGCTGAGGTGGATGCTACAAGTTTTGGGAATGTTTCCAAGTTGCTGGGTGAATTAAAGGATCAAATGTTAAAGTCTGGATCTTCGTCATCTTCATTACTCACTCCTAAGTTTTTAACTCAACCGTTTCGCTTGCTAGAATCAGCCATTCACAATGACTTGGATCCACTTGCGAAGTTTGCAAATTTCATGCCAACGGATGACCCACCTGTTGTCACAGGGGTGCAAGGGGGAGAAAGGAGGAATGTTGGCATAACTAAAGGCGAAGGAGGTTCTGGAAAAACAGGTGGTGATGTGAAGGTAGTTGGAAAGGTTTTAACTACTCAGATTCCAGTGACAATGCCTAAGAAGAATGATCCAACAATGTCTACAACAACAATAACAAAGCCTTTGAAAAAAGGAATTGTTATTGGAGGTTCAAGTTCAAGTTCGAAACCCAAGTCTACTGAAGAAGATAATGGTAAAGAAAAAGGTGTAAGTGTTGAGCTTTCGAAAGAGGAGAAGAAACCTGCTGTAGAAAAAGAGATAGAAAAACAAAGGCATATAGATAGTATTCTTCGACTTCGTGAAAGTGATCCTCCAGGTTTGGATAAGGGTGATTGTCACAACTATCATTTTTAGCTAGGAAATTCTGTTTTCATGTAAACATCAACTATTGTAAGACTTGTACTCTAAGCGGATATCATACTATATGGTCAATTAAAATCATCCATTTGAATCAAAACTCCTGAGTGAAGTTCCAAAACCTAATGCAATATATCTCATATACTTAACTATAGGTATGCAACCCTAAATATCCCGGTTCAAATTTATTATGGACTAGGATCCTCTTATTGGGCCTAATGGGCCAATAAACTTTCAAGTTGGGTATGTTGGGCAAAGGAACCCTAATTGGGCTTTAATTGCACCCACATTCATGAAACTAAAGTATTTTGGATCATGTAGGCCAAAAATGACTCATCTTGTAATCATGGGCCTTATTGGGCCGTAGATGGTTTCATAAGCTCTATTGGGCCGTGAACTAACTTCTTGGACTTTATTGGGCCGTAAGCACCATCCCCTCACCACCTTTGGGCCGTAAATCTATAATAAGGGCCCAATGGGCCGAAAACCCTCAACTTGGGCCTCATAATGTCAAATATGAGCTAGTATGGCCAAAAGTTTTCCCCTTCTCTTTTCACTTCCCTCATTCTCGTCCCACTTATGTCTACAAAAAAAATAATAATAAATGGAATATTAGGGAAGAGCCACCTCATTATTAACTAGAGGACTTCCAAGTAATTACCCCTCATGTTTCAAGAAAATCGCATTCATCCACGCAACCATCATATCAAATTTCTCTCTTCCCTCCCTCTTTTACTAACTCTCGGCCATAAGGCCTTCCCCACCACTATTTTTCATTTCAAAATTAGAACATATTCTTCATTCCTCTCATACCTCCCAAAGAACCCAAGGAAAATTTCACCACTTCTCCTTCCATAAATTCGTGAACTAGGGTGTTCACTAAGATTTTCTTCAAAAATCATCACTTATTTGGTAAGCTACTCTTTAAGCTTGATGATTAACTTCATTTTATGATAATCTTCACTCTTTGGCACTTCATTTCATGATCCATGCTCTTAGAACTTCATCGATCTCAAAAATCTCTTCAAGGGATCTTGCAAAGCCGAAAACTCCTCTAATCTTCATCAAAAACCGAAAACTTCAAAGCAAAGTGAGTTCATACCCCTATTTTCGATTTTTACTATGTTTTGGGGGAGAATACAAGTTGTTTTGTGTATATCTATGTGTTTATGCATGCATATGTGTGTTTTCATGATATATGTTGTGATTATTTTGTGAAAACAAGATAGATCTTACCAAACTCGAAATATTTACCATATTTGGTGATGTTTGTAAACTAAACCATCTTATTTGACATACTATGTGGTGAAAAGGATTAAAAATGTTAAAAATGGGTGATAACTAACCAAAATCGCATAAAGGGCCATTTTTGACAAAACAAACAAAAAGTGGGGTTCTTTTGTAACTCACGGTTTTGAGAGGACCAAAAGAGTCATTTCTAAAGCAAAATGGATCTTTATGATATTCATGGTCTTAAAGGGGGCCAAAAGTGCAAATTTTCACAAATGGGCTTCTATATGGGCCTTCACGGTTTTAATGGGCCAAATGTGGCAATTTTCACAAAAGATGGGTCTTGATTATGCAACTCACGACTATTAGGGGTCAAAAAGGATTATTTTGCTAAACATGGTTAGTTGCAATAATTGAGACCCTACAAGGACTAAAAATGTAAACATTTTCATAAAGGGGCCATGTTTGGACTTTTCACGGCTTTGGGCCAAAAATATGTACTTTTGGACTTTTATGGGCTTAAATGTCATTTTCAACAAAGTTGTGCCAAAAATGTAAATTTTTGATATGAGGGACTAAAAAAATGATATTATTAAAATTTGGGCCAAAAAGATGAAATTATCTATAATTGGGCTGAAAATGTACATTTTTACAAAGATCTGGCCAAAAATGATATTTTTGACAGAAGCGAGTTAAAAATGTTATTCTTACAAAAAGTGGGCCTTTTATGCCATTTTGGTGAATAATTGAATTAAAACAAGCAAAATGTGACAAATGGGCTAATTTTGCCAATCTCATGTTATTGGGCCTTAATGACCCATTTATATGCTTGATAGGTCCTGAATACTCTTTACATGTTTATTGGGCCTTGTTGACCCATCTACATGCTCGACGGACCTTGGATACTCCTTGCATGCTATTTGGGCCTATAAATATCATACACGTGAAATGGGCCTTAGTTGTCCTTTTACATGTATTTTGGGCCCAGGTTATATAATTCCATTCCCTATGAGCCTAGAAATGATGTACATGTTTAGTGGGCCTTAGCCGTTCACTTACGTGGTCATTGGGCCTGGAATGTGCTTTATACGTTTCTCTTCGCGTAAATTCGATTAAGGATCTAGTGAGACGTGTTGGTTGACACCTAATGAGTGTATGATGGTAGCCTGTAGTTATAACCAGAGTCTCTTGGAGGGAGATCAGGGGTTTGTGTATAGATCTATACGAGGTTGACAACCCACACCTGAGCTGTTCACTACAGTTATATTAAACCAGTCTAGGGTGACGAAAACCTTATTCTATTCCGTCGGCGTCCAGCAACGGGAGAAATTGTCATTATCTAGTATGGTTATAACGACTCACTTAGAGGAATTAACATTATAAAATTTACTGGAAATCATTCTCTTTTCTAAATGGACTACTCGGGAACATACTCGCGCCGGTACTCAACCTTGGGGGTTGGTATACCGACATTCTCTTTTACAGACAACATAGGGTTGTCTGGGGGCATTCTCTTTACATTCTCCTTACATTCTCTTTACATTCTTTCATTCTCTTTTGGCATTCTATTAAACAATAACACACATGCATTAATACAAGATCGGACACAAACATACTATACTATTTTAAGAAAATATAGGATTTTCTTGTGATTACAAAGTTATACAAATCATTTTCTCAAACATGCTTATGAGCTCACCAACATTTTTATGTTGATCTTTTTAAATTAGCTTGTATTCTTAGGAAACCGTTGAAGCAGGTTGGGCAGAACAAACTAATGGATATTTTGTTATATTTTTGTTCCATCATACTTTAACTATTTTGGCATGTAATATTCAATCACAATACTCGATGTAAACAATGCATGTTGTTATATTACATGCGTGATGAGGATGGTGTTATGTTTCAATTATATACTTTGTGATGATACTACAAGGATGAAGTCACACCAAACCCCCAGACGTTTCCGCCGTCTGCTTCGGGGGTGTGACAGATTGGTATCAGAGCATTCTTTATAGTGAACTGGCATATCTAATCATACATGATATGCAGCTATAAATACAATGGGACTAAAACACTCTGAATAAAGTCATACCTAGGTGCACATTAATATCATAACCCTAAAAGTCTCTGGAGGAATTTGAGCACCATGGTTAAACCTGGACAGTTATGTAGTCTTATTGGGGGTAAATATAGCCTGATCAACTATATTTATTCAAAATACGACTAACATGTGTTTGGGAGTGATCATGTTGGGAAATGAATCTAGAAACTTACCTCGTATCCAAAATCTATAGGGAACTCAAACCTAAGCATATTAAAATACAATAGGAGTATTTTGAAATTTTATCTACATACTCTCCTTACACACTTCTCACCCTTCCAGTTTCGCACACAGTCTTCATGGAAGAAGTACAGCAAGGAATCCTTTACTACCAGGCTTTGGTAGCCAATGGGCTAATTGAAGGAAACCATGCGATGGGTCAAGAGGCAGAACCCAGTGTTCGGCCTGAGGAGTACATGGAAACAGACTACGAGTTCGGAGAACCTGACGAAGTTATGGAGGAAGATGGGGACACTATTGAAGTTCCTTGTGAGTCTCCCACTTCAGAGGTAGTGCAGGACCACCCTGCATCACCACAGGATCCCATAGACAGGACTTGCTCCTTAGAGGAGGAGGTTGCCACCCTTCGGCAACAACTATTAGCAGCAGAGGCCCGAGCCGTGCAGACAGAGCATGAGAGGGACGAGGTCATCAGGGAGATGAGCGAGATGGCTGATCTCATAGCGCGACATTTTGGCATGTGATTTCACCACCAGACCCCTCTCGTCGCAACTAGTACCCGTTCACCTAGTACCGTTATGATTTTCTTTTATGTACTACTCTATGTACTATCGACTACATGATTAAGGGATTACACTACTAATGGAGTCGTTACTCTGTCGGATTTTATTTCACTTCATGTATTGTATGCTTTATGTAGGCAAATTTTCATATACTCAAAAGTTTATCATGAATGAAAACGGCTATATATTTTCTCATGATGTTGTTATCTGTTATGTGCTATATTACTATTAGTACATGTTAATTTTATGCACTCACTTGCTTATACACAACCGAATCACCGACACTATTCTATAATCAAGAAATCGTGAAACAAAAATACAATGGATACTTAACATCTTTCTGTTCCATGACAAAACGATGCGTCGAAGACAAACACGCGGAAACCGCAACGCAACGCAACACCACCACCACCACCGCCTCCACCAGAAATGAACTCAGCTGCAGGTACAACGGTGGAGGTAATGGGCAAGGGGACGGAAGCTCAAACCATGGGGTGAACCAAGGACCTACCAGAACCTGTACCTACAAAGACTTCACAAACGCCAAGCCTCGATCCTTCAAAGGTGGTTAGAGAAAGTGGAATCGGTATTCGAGATCTGCGGATGTCCCGAGGAGTGCAAGGTGAAGTTTGCGGCTTGCACATTCGTCGATCAAGATCTCTCTTGCTGGAATGGCCACGTGGAGGCCATGACACTCCCTATGGAAAACACTATGGCATGGGAGGAGCACAAGGAAATGCTGATGGCCGAGTACTGCCCAAGGGGAGAAATCCAGAAGTTGGAGTAAGAACTGTGGAATCTCACAGTCCAAAACTCTGACATTGATGCATACATCTCAAGGTTCGGTGAGTTGTCACTCTTGTGTCCAGGGATGATCACGTCTGAAGGGAGAAAGATTGAAAGATTCATTTGGGGATTGACCTCTCCGATTCAAGGGAATGTAATCGCAGCAAACCCTGGAACGTATGACCGTGCTAAAAGGCTAGCCAAGAAGTTATACGACCATGGAAACAAGAAGGGTGCCAAAGCAGGAGAAGCTGAAGTTAAAAAGGAAAGTGATAACAAGAAAGGCAAGAACAACAAGCGAAAAGGGCGAAAAAACTCAAAATCATCAAAGAAGCAACAAACAGTAGCAGTCCACGCTGCTACTGCTCAGGCCACCTCAACACCACATGCTCCAGTCTCATCTACACCAATTGCTCCCAGACAATACTCAGGGACCCTACCCAAGTGTAGCAAATGCAGTTTTGACCACCATGGAGAATGCAGGGAGATGCATTGCACGAGTTGCAATCGAAAGGGTCATACCGCAAGATACTGTAGAACTCAGCCTCAACAGAACCAACAGTTAAACAACAACAACAACAACAACAACAATCGCAACAACAATAACAACAACAACAATGAAGGGGCCAGTCATAGTTGTTATGGGTGTGGAGGAACTGGTAATTTCAAATGCGATTGCCCCAAAGCCAACAACCAGGGGGCAAGAGTGTCAGGAAGGGTATTGACAATGGGTCAATGTGAAGCAGTTCAGGACCCGACGGTTGTGACAGGTACGTTCCCACTTAACAACACTTACCCATGCATTTTATTCGATAGTGGAGCCGAGCGAAGCTTCGTTAGTAGCAAATTCAAACATTTACTAAATCAACAATCCCAGAAGCTCAACGAAGCCTTCACGGTGGAAATGGCTAATGGGAAAACCGAAATGACAAAAGATGTTTATGTAGGGTGCACGTTATCACAAAAAAATCATTCGTTTCAAATAGATTTGATGCCAGTAAATATTAAGAGTTTTGATGTGATAATCGTCATGGATTGGTTAAGCCTGAAGGGTTTTGAGCATTCTAACACTCCTAAGGTGTACATGCAACCCTAGAAACCTTGGATCTATGTTTGACTATGATACATGCAAAATACTTTTTTCCAAGGTTCAAAATCCTATCTAGCATACATGGGGAACTTTTAAACATAAAGTATAGCTATAATTACATACCTTGTAGTTGATTTGATTCCTTGAAAACCTTGTGAGGCTAGCACCTCAAGTGTGATGCCTTAAATGTCTCACACAACACCAAATGCACTTGGAATAAACTTGAGAGAAATGTCTCACTTCTTGAAATCGGCTAGCCCTCAATTGTATACATAGTGGCCGATTTTGGTGAACAAAATGTGGCTTATATAGTGTGTTACAATTAGGGTTACACCATGTAAACCCTAATTGTCATGACTTTTCATTTCCATGACCCATGGGTTCTATAACCACCATGGAGCATCCATGGAGCATCCTATGGGTTTTAGCCCAACTTGATAATCCATGGAGCATTAGCCCACTATACAAGTATGGATGAGTTACACAATCAACCCATATATTTAATTAGTCTTCTTTTGATCACTTAATTAATTCCAAATTAATTCTTGATCAATACTAATTAAATAATAATATTAATATAGTAGAATTTATAATATATTAATAAACCATAAGTGTTATTTCTCTCATTTTAGTCTATCCAAATGCATGATGCCATGCAACCCAAATGGACCATGCCAAACCAGGTCAAGTACATACCAGAAATAGTTATGGACTTAGACACCTTATCCAACAAAGCCCCCATCATGTTGATATTATGCATCGCGAGAAGGCCGTTCACCTTCATCTTCCCAATCACGAAACCGTAATAATCTATGGTGATAAACCTGGTGCCAATCTTCGTCTCATCTCGTGCATCAAGGCTCAAAAGTTCCTGCACAAGAAAAACTATGCTTTCCTCGCTCATGTTGTGGATAAAACCAAAGAAGAAGTAAACATTAAAGACATCCCGGTGGCATGTGACTTCCCGGATGTATTTCCAGAAGACCTTCCGGGAATACCCCAAGAAAGGAAGGTCGAATTTCGAATCGACCTAATACCAGTAGCCACATCAATTGCCAAATCACCCTACAGGTTAGCTCCCGCCGAAATGCAGGAGTTATCCAGTCAACTAAGCGAATTGTTGAGCAAATGATTCATTAGACCAAGCTTCTCACCCTGGGGAGCTCCGGTCTTGTTTGTAAAAAAAAAGGACGGATCCTTCTGGATGTGCATCAATTATAGGGAACTGAATAACCTCACTGTCAAAAACCGATACCCACTCCCTCGGGTCAAGTACATACGATAAGTGTTATTTCTCTCATTTTAGTCTATTAGAACTTATAATATATTAATAAACCATAAGTGTTATTTCTCTCATTTTAGTCTATCCAAATGCATGATGCCATGCAACCCAAATGGACCATGCCAAACCGGGTCAAGTACATACCAGAAATAGTTATGGACTTAGACACCTTATCCAACAGTCTCCCACTTGGATAAGTCTAATAACTATTACTGCAAGTATGACTTCAGAAACCGATCAGCAATCGTAGCTCTTTCAAGGTCTCGCGGAACTGAGATGATGATGATACGCCATTTAAGATAAGTGATCATATAATCCTCTGTTCAAGATATCAGCCGGACAAATACATGGAACAATGTCTTACTTATTGTCCAGCAGTTTGTTTCCTGATTTCCGATTTGTTTGACAAGAACTTAATCGAACACATCAATTTAGTTCTGACCGGGCCCGGTACATGGGTCAACACAAAATCATCGAGGGGCCCATATATCGCTTCTAATCCAAGAAGGAACAGATAAAATTCGACTCATATGCTTGTTCTACTACTTGTTGAATCATACACAAAGGCACGTTTTATAACATCGATTTACCAATGCGTTTTCGTACAATCAATGCATGTCACACCCCCAAACCAGAATGGCGGAAACATTCGGGGGTGGGTGACTTCACGTAGTATCATAACAGTTGAATATTGTAAAGAAAGTAAACACAACCATCATAAATATAATAAAAACTTACATTGTTGTGTGTAATACATGTTTCAAAAGAATATTACAAATATGATGATTTAAAATGTTTTGATAACAGACGCCTTAGCGTTCCTTCTCCAAAAGCTGATGGTTACCTGTATTACTGATTCCCTGAGAAATACAAGTAGTTTTGAAAAAGAGTCAACAACTAAGTTGGTGAGTTCATAAACGTTTTTGTACTGAAATTTGTATGTCCTTTAGTAAAAATAATTGAACGTGTTTTCCAGAAAATCCAATATTTTCTACATATAGTTTAAAAAAACGTTCCAAAGGCTGGAGTGCAATAGTATCTTTCGTGCTCAAAAATGGTGAAAGTGTATTTATACTCAAATAATGTATTTACTGAATGCATTCAAGAGTCTCGTAAATCAAACTTATTTTAATACTTCCGTGTGAGTTTTATAACCATGCTATTGACCCAGACTGCCTGTAACAACGTTCTTCAGGCTTTGTAGTGTTATGATGTTTGTCACCCCAGACCTGCCGGTCTAACTGTAGCTAACAGTTTTGGTGCGGGATTGTCAATCCCGTATAGATCTATACACAAGTATCACGCTCTCCCTCCAAGAGATTATGGTTTATAATACAGGACTTGAAATGCGTACTTGTGAGTACGTTGAAGCTGAATGTCTCACAACACTTAGTATTAATAGATTTACGAAAAGAAAAGTCTATATTTCATGTAGATGAAAGTATTTCATTTTCACAGTGTTTACGTAAAGATGTAATGAATAACCCGTGAACTATACCCATTATAGTTTTTCCGAAAGAGTGTTCCATTTGATGATAAAAACTTGGTGTAATATCAACTTTGCATGTGAAGTGTAACATTGGTATTAATGTTGTTTAACATCCATAAACAAAATCTAGAATAAGTAATTGAAAACATTTCTAACGATGTGTATTTTAAGTGTGGGTTTATCTCGTGTTTCACTTGTATTCCCCCCCCCCCCTAAAACATGAAAAAGACGTGAAAATGTGGGGGTATGAACTCACCTGGAAAGTGTGATGATTCGAAGGAAACGAGATTTTTCTCGGGCAGCACTTCGACCGGGAAGTGGTATGTTTCTCGGGATTCTCGGCGCTTCGGACCTTCGTCGGGACTGAGGTATGAAACCGGGAAGTCGGGATCGTCTCGGGGTGCTAAACGTGGAGTAGAAGTGAGAGGGAAGAGTGAAATGAGCAAGGAAAGTCGGAAGTCTCGCATGCTATTTATAGGGTGAATTCTCGGGATTCACGTCGTGAACATGGGGTAGTTCACGTCGTGAGTCCGGTCTGTAGACGCGACGCCTGGTGGTCTAGTTCTGGCACACATCAGTCATAGACTCACGTCGTGAGTCTCTTGCTCACGTCGTGAGTTTCAGATAAGGTTGGTGTGCGTGCCTCGAACTTCAGAAATTCATATCTCTCGCATACGAGCTCCGATATCGACGTTATTTATATCCACGCGTAGGTGAGAATATACTCTACAACTTTCATTTAGACTCCGTCTGCTAATTTTGATTTTAAATTTTAATATTATATTTTAAATAGGCCGGGACAGGATAATTCCGTTAAAAATCCATAACTTCTTCATCCGATGTCCGTTTTCGTCTGTCTCTTTACCGTTGTACTACTATTGTCGAGACCTTCAATTCTCGTTTAGGCTGCATCGGTTAAAAATCGCTCGATCTTTATTTCGAGTTTTTAGCTGTCTACTACTGTTCTGAAACTTTAGAAAAACCATAACTTCCTCATACGAAGTCAGATTTGGGCGTTCTTTTTATGTATGCTCATGGTTTAAAATAATCTACGACTTTCGTTTAGATACCTAAGGCTAAAAAGTAGTTTATTGAAGTTTCACTTTTTACGTTTAACAGTGTTTTACCGGTTGTGTTGCAGATTTCGATTGGTCATAACTTCTTCGTTATAACTCGGATTTGGGTGTTCTTTATATATTTGGAAACCTTGACAATATATCTAACATTTTATGCAACCCAAATGAGACTTTAGAACACTTCATTTTTGACGCCATTTTATTACATCAAAAATAGTTTAATATTATTTGACTTTTTGAACATTACACTGACTTGAAATATCGGGTTGTCACATCATCCCCCCGTTAGAGGGAATTTCGTCCCAAAATTTAATCTAAGACAGAGTTTATGGAGTAGGAAAAATATGTGGGTACTTTTGTTTCATCTGATCCGCGCGCTCCCAGGTGTATTCAGGTCCTAGCTTGGCATTCCAACGGACCTTCACAATGGGTATGCGACTTTGTTTAGTTCTTTTAACTTCCCGATCCATGATTTCTACTGGCTCTTCCATGAAGTGGAGACTCTCGTTGATTTCAATTTCCTCCAGAGGGATGACGAGGGTCTCATCGGACAAGCACTTCCTTAGGTTCGACACGTGAAAGGTAGGGTCTACGTTATTGAGTTCCTGCGATAATCGAAGTTTGTATGCCACCGGGCCGATCCTGGAAAGGATCTCGAATGGTCCAATATACCTAGGGTTGAGTTTCCCACGTTTTCCAAAACGTATCAAACCCTTCTAGGGGGAGACTTTCAATAGAACCCGGTCCCCAACCTGGAATTCCAAGGGTTTCCATCTTTTATCCGCATAACTCTTTTGTCTGTCTCTTGAAGCTTTTAATCGTCCTCGGATTTGGACAATCTTCTCAATAGTTTCTCTTATGATTTCCGGGCCAGTGAGAGTGCTGTCTGGTACTTGACCTCTTGCTAGTTGCGTGTCGCCCACTTCAGCCCAGCACAGAGGTGATCTGCACTTACGACCGTAGAGGGCTTCGAATGGAGCAACTTTGATGCTAGTGTGATAGCTGTTGTTGTACGAGAACTCGATCAATGGTAAATGGGTATCCCAAGCCTTACCAAAATCTATCACACAAGCTCTTAGCATGTCCTCTAACGTTTGAATGTTCCTTTCACTCTGCCCGTCTGTCTGGGGGTGGTAGGCTGTACTCATGTCCAGCTTAGTTCCCATAGCTTTATGCAGCGACTGCCAGAATCGTGATGTGAATCGTCTATCTCTATCGGAGATAATAGATATCGGTACTCCGTGAAGGCGCACTATCTCTTTAATGTAGATCCTTGTCAGCTTCTCCAGTTTGTCTGTCTCTTTTATTGGTAGGAAATGTGCGGATTTGGTTAATCTGTCAACGATAACCCAAATGGTGTCGAGTCCACCCGTAGTCTTAGGAAACTTGGTTATGAAATCCATAGTTATCCGCTCCCACTTCCAATCGGGTATCTATGGCTGTTGAAGTAGTCCCGAGGGCTTTTGATATTCTACCTTAACCTTGGCGCAAGTCAGGCACTTGCCCACAAAGGTAGCTATTTCGGCTTTCATGTTCGGCTACCAATACAACCTCTTGAGGTCTAAGTACATCTTGTCTGAGCCGGGATGTACGGAGTAGCGAGTTTTATGAGCTTCGTTCATGACAACATCCCTGAATCCACCAAATTTTGGTGTCCAGATCCGGTTCATGAGATAACGAACTCCGTCATCCCCGACTTCAAGGTTCTTGTCTATTCTTCTCAATGCTTCACCTGCCGCGTTTTTTGGCCTCAAGGCTTCCTCCTGTGCTTCTTTGATTTGTGCGGACAGGTGTGAGTGGATGGTCGTGGTTAATGCTCTTACTCGGCAGCCCGAGTACTCCTTTCTGCTCAAAGCGTCTGCAACCACGTTGGCTTTTCCGGGGTGATAACGAATTTCACATTCGTAATCATTTAGTAATTCCACCCACCGTCTTTGTCTCATGTTGAGTTCTTTCTGATTGAGGATATGCTGGAGGCTTTTGTGATCGGTGAAGATGGTGCACTTGCTACCGTAAAGGTAATGCCTCCAGATCTTTAGGGCGAACACTACTGCTCCCAATTCGAGGTCGTGTGTCGTGTAGTTTACCTCGTGCGTCTTCAGTTGTCTTGAGGCGTAGGCGATGACCTTCCCTCGATGCATTAAGACACATCCAAGTCCCTGGTTTGACGCATCACAGTAGACCACAAAGTCTTCTGTTCCTTCTGGCAAGGATAATATAGATGCGCTGCACAGAGCTCGCTTCAGTGTTTGGAACGCAGTGTCTTGTTTTTCTCCCCAATTGAAGGTTACACCCTTTTGAGTCAGGGTGGTAAGTGGTTTCGCAATCTTCGAAAAGTTTTGTATCAACCTTCGGTAATACCCAGCAAGGCCCAAGAATTGTCGGATTTCCGTTGGAGTCCTTGGAGTTGTCCAGTTCTCGATTGCCTTGATTTTGGAAGGGTCTACGTGTATCCCCTCCTTGCTGACCACGTGACCTAGGAAATCTACTTTTCGAATCCAAAATTCGCACTTTGAGAATTTTGCGTAAACCTTCTCTGTCCTTAATGTTTCCAAGACCTGTCGGAGGTGTTGGCTATGTTCCTCCTTGCTCCTTGAATAGATGAGTATATCATCTATGAATACGATCACAAATTTGTCCAGGAAAGGACAGCATACTCGGTTCATCAAGTCCATGAACACCGCCGGTGCATTTGTCAATCCAAAGGGCATCACTACAAACTCGTAGTGACCATAGCGAGTTTGGAATGCCGTTTTGGGAATGTCTCCTTCCAGGACTCACAGCTGGTGATACCCAGATCTCAAATCGATCTTTGAGAAGTAGCCCGCTCCTTATAGTTGGTCGAACATATCGTCTATGCACGGTGAGGGATATCGGTTCTTGATCGTGAGTTTGTTCGGTTCCCAGTAATCGATGCATATGCGAAGAGATCCGTCCTTCTTCTTTACGAACAAGACCGGTGCTCCCCATGGTGAGAAGCTCGGTCTAATGAATCCTTTACTTAGAAGTTCGTTCAGTTGACTAGATAATTCCTGCATTTCTGCCGGTGCTAGACGGTACGTCGATTTTGCTACTGGGGTAGCTCCGGGAATCAAGTCGATCCTGAACTCGACTTGACGTTCTGGTGGGACTCCTGGAAGATCTTCTGGGAAAACATCTGGGAAATTGCAGACTTCCGGAATGTCTTTAATATCTTTCGCTTCTCGTTTCTTGTCCACCACGTGGGCTAGGAAGGCATGATATTCTTTGCGAAGGTATTTTTGGGCTTTGACGCAAGAGATGATTTGTAAATTGGGACTGGGTTTGTCCCCATAATTGATAAGAGTTTTGCCGCTTGGCAGATTGAGGCGAACGACCCTTTCGTGACAAAGTATATCGGCATGGTTAAGGCTTAACCAGTCCATACTGATGATGACATCAAAACTTCTTATAGTAATCGGCATAAGATCGATTTGGAATGAGTGTTCCTTTAAATTTAACGTACAGCCTATGTACATATCGTTTGCGCTTTCCGTTTTACCGTTTGCGCTTTCCGTTTTACCGTTTGCCATTTCTACTGTGAATATTTTATTGAGTGCTTGGGGTTTTTGATTAAGTAAGTGTTTGAATTTATGACTCACAAAACTTCTCTCCACACCACAGTCAAAGAGTATGCATGCATAACTGTTGTTGAGGAGAAACATACCCGTAACCACTGTGGGATCGGCTATTGCCTCGTTCTGCCCTATTGCCAGCACTATTCCTACACCGCCAGCATTCTTTGCCTTAGGGCAATCCCTCTTGTAGTGCCCAGTTTCCCCACACCCATAACATGCCTGGCTCACTCCAGCACCAGGAACTTGGGTGATTGGTCGCGCCGGTGCCCAACAAAAACGGGCAGTGTGCCCTTTCCTGTCGCAGTTTTTTTACAGTGCATCTCCCGGTAATTCCCGTTGTGATGGTAATTGCATTTGTTGCACTTTGGTAGGTTCCCCGCATATTGTTTTACCGGCGTAGGGGTAATAGGGACAGCAGTGGGGGCAGTAGCAGCATGGACCGCCACTATTTGTTTCTTTGAAGGTTCTTGCGAAGTTTGACCTTTCCTTTTGTTCCAAAACTTCTTCTTGTTGTTGTTGTTGGCGTTGCTGTTATTGTTGTTGCTTCCTTTGGTTGGTTCTGGGACGATGGTCGTGACATCTTGGCAGACCCCATGAGCGACGAGGGACTGTGCCAGTTGTTTGGCACTGTCGAACGTAGTGGGTTTGGAAGCTAGCACACTTCCTCGGAGCTGGGGTGACAACCCCCAGATATACCTTTCCACCTTCTTGCTTTCTAGGGCCATCATCCCTGGGCAAAGTATTGTCAAATCACTGAACCTATTCGTATAGGTTGTGATGTCCGAGCCCACCACAGTCAATTCCCAAAGTTCCCGTTCAAGTTTCTGGATCTCGCCCCTTGGGCAGTACTCTCGCAGTAGCATTTGCTTCAGGTTCTCCCAACCCATGGAGTTTGCCACCACCAGGGTTAGTGACTTGACGTGGCTATTCCACCACGTTAGGGCTCGTTCGGAGAAAGTACAGGCGGCAAATTTTACTTTGCTTTCTTCGGGGCATGAGCATATCTCGAACACAACTTCTGTTTTCTCTATCCATTGGGATAGAGCCATCACTCCCCCAGTTCCATTAAAGGGGATGGGTTTGCTGTTGGAGAAGTCTTTGTAAGTACATTCCCCGGAACGACCCTGGTTTTGGCCATTTGTAGAGCTGTTTATTCCTCCTCCTGATCCGTTGTTACTCATTTGCGCCATTGCTGCGGTTACGGCAGCTGTTACAGCAGCCTGAAAGGTAGCAGCATCCATCGACGGAGGGGGTGGTGGAGGTGGTGTTGGTGCTCCTGTATTATTGAAGCGTCGAGGATTTCTTCTTGGTGGCATGATTATGCCACAAGTTAAGAGACGAATCCTTGATAAGTCATTAGAAATAATTATGGAAGATTTTAGTATTATAAGTTTTGGTTCTGAATTTTTCTGGTTTTTGCATGTTAATGGGAACTTTCAATAATAAGTGTATGATTCTTTTAAGAATTAAATGGAATACTCAAGGAATTAATAAATGCATGTCAATTTCATTGATATTAGTATATGATACCACGATCAGGAAAAATTGACCTTTTATAGGTCTAGGGTACAACAATGAAAATGGGAAAATTTGACAGCATTCCGGCCTCCGAATTGTGTACTCACAATCCGTCGGGTTTACATTTATACAAGAAAATTTGACACCAACACTTAGCCGATAGGTATAGATATAGCGCCAGAAGCACGCACTCTACTTTGAGCGGGTAGCACGTTGCAGACCATGGTATGTGGTGGTGGATGCCTTAGCTCGGGCTACTTGACGTTCAGCCTCGATGACGCGCATTTCCAATGCGGCTTGGCTTCTACGGAACTCCCTTACCTCGGCTCTAGTAGCAGTGAGGTCCTTCTGTAGGGAAAAGTTGTGTTGTATTGTCCGCTCATGTTCTTCGTCCAGACGACGAAAACGTACCGCAGTGACAGCAGCGGTGGCCCCAATGTCCAAGAGTTGGCTGGCATTCACTCTTGCTTGCTCGCCTTGGTTGGCAATGCGTCGAACCATGACAGGGAGTGCCCTGTCAGCCGAACCTCCATTGCTGAGGTTGATAAAAGCCTCGTGCCATGCCGTAGGGTGGGCGTTGCCCTTGTTCCCTGCTCCATCGCGTCAGATCCACAGCCCAACGGGGCGCCGGGCCCTGAAAGTTCCTTTGGGGATTTGCTGCTCCTCGGGGAGGATTGTAGATCTCGGGTTCCGAGTCAGTGCTCCCACCATCTCCTTCCTCTTCTGAGTCTTCATTCAGGTCTTCCTCGGGATCCTCTTCGGAATCCTCTTCTGGCTCCTCCTCGGGAATCTCTTCGGGATCTTCCTCTGGGTCCTCTTCAATCCAGCCTCCATTACCCTGGTTAGGGTAGTAGGGATCCCCGGGAATGTGAAATCCTGCCATTTTGTCTGGTCGAGAAATAGAGGCAAGAGAATTTTTATAAAAACTTGGGAGTAAAAAGGTAATTTTTTTTTTGATAAATAAAATTTTTATTTATTTGATGATTTCCTAAATTAACTAAATATCGAGGTTCGCACGACTACTATAGCTCTTATGGTTTTAAAATACTCCTATAGTATTTCAAATTTGTAAGTTTGATTCTAGTATTTTCTTTGGTAAGTTTTCGACTTGTTGCTTACTACGATCATTCCTCGACATACATTGGTCACATCCAGGATAAATATAGTTGATCAGGCTATATTTATTCTCGATTTGATTACATACCCCGAGGCCTAGTCGTAGCGTCGCAACTTTCCTTAATAATTTTATAAAATTTTTTGCTATGATACGAGACCGATGCATGCGTGTATTTATACTTTTATAAATATATATATATATATATATATATATATATATATATATATATATATATATATATATATCATTTTAATTTATTGAAAGTATCGATTATGAAAACGTTTTGTCAGAGGGTTTTTGATCCCTTTGCATTTATAGTTTGTATATCTTATATGGTTCGATATACTTAGTTCACTATAAACAATGCTCTGATACCAATCTGTCACACCCCCAAACCAGAATGGCGGAAACATTCGGGGGTGGGTGACTTTACGTAGTATCATAACAGTTGAATATTGTAAAGAAAGTAAACACAACCATCATAAATATAATAAAAACTTACATTGTTGTGTGTAATACATGTTTCAAAAGAATATTACAAATATGATGATTTAAAATGTTTTGATAACAGACGCCTTAGCGTTCCTTCTCCAAAAGCTAATGGTTACCTGTATTACTGATTCCCTGAGAAATACAAGTAGTTTTGAAAAAGAGTCAACAATTAAGTTGGTGAGTTCATAAGCGTTTTTGTACTAAAATTTGTATGTCCTTTAGTAAAAATAATTGAACGTGTTTTCCAGAAAATCCAATATTTTCTACATATAGTTTAAAAAAAAGTTCCAAAGGCTGGAGTGCAATAGTATCTTTCGTGCTCAAAAATGGTGAAAGTGTATTTATACTTAAATAATGTATTTACTGAATGCATTCAAGAGTCTCGTAAATCAAACTTATTTTAATACTTCCGTGTGAGTTTTATAACCATGCTATTGACCCAGACTGCCTGTAACAACGTTCTTCAGGCGTTGTAGTGTTATGATGTTTGTCACCCCAGACCTGCCGGTCTAACTGTAGCTAACAGTTTAGGTGCGGGATTGTCAATCTCGTATAGATCTATACACAAGTATCACGCTCTCCCTCCAAGAGATTATGGTTTATAATACAGGACTTGAAATGCGTACTTGTGAGTACGTTGAAGCTGAATGTCTCACAACACTTAGTATTAATAGATTTACGAAAAGAAAAATCTATATTTAATGTAGATGAAAGTATTTCATTTTCACAGTGTTTACGTAAAGATGTAATGAATAACCCGTGAACTATACCCATTATAGTTTTTCCGAAAGAGTGTTCCATTTGATGATAAAAACTTGGTGTAATATCAACTTTGCATGTGAAGTGTAACATTGGTATTAATGTTGTTTAACATCCATAAACAAAATCTAGAATAAGTAATTGAAAACATTTCTAACGATGTGTATTTTAAGTGTGGGTTTATCTCGTGTTTCACTTGTATTTCCCCCCCCCCCCCCTCCTAAAACATGAAAAAGATGTGAAAATGTGGGGGTATGAACTCAACTGGAAAGTGTGATGATTCGAAGGAAACGAGATTTTTCTCGGGCAGCACTTCGACCGGGAAGTGGTATGTTTCTCAGGATTCTCGGCCCTTCGGACCTTCGTCGGGACTGAGGTATGAAACCGGGAAGTCGGGATCGTCTCGGGGTGCTAAACGTGGAGTAGAAGTGAGAGGGAAGAGTGAAACGAGCAAGGAAAGTCGGAAGTCTCGCATGCTATTTATAGGGTGAATTCTCGGGATTCACGTCGTGAACATGGGGTAGTTCACATCGTGAGTCCGGTCTGTAGACACGACGCCTGGTGGTCTAGTTCTGGCACACATCAGTCATAGACTCACGTCGTGAGTCTCTTGCTCATGTCGTGAGTTTCGGATAAGGTTGGTGTGCGTGCCTCGAACGTCAGAAATTCATATCTCTCGCATACGAGCTCCGATATCGACGTTCTTTATATCCACGCGTAGGTGAGAATATACTCTACAACTTTCATTTAGACTCCGTCGGCTAATTTTGAATTTAATTTTTAATATTATATTTTAAATAGGCCGGGACAGGATAATTCCGTTAAAAATCCTTAACTTCTTCATCCGATGTTCGTTTTCGTCTGTCTTTTTACCGTTGTACTACTATTGTCGAGACCTTCAATTCTCGTTTAGGTTGCGTCGGCTAAAAATCGCTCGATCTTTATTTCGAGTTTTTAGCTGTCTACTGCTGTTCTGAAACTTTAGAAAATTATAACTTCCTCATACGAAGTCAGATTTGGGCCTTCTTTTTATGTATGCTCATGATTTAACATAATCTACGACTTTCGTTTAGATACCTAAGGCTAAAAGGTAGTTTATTGAAGTTTCACTTTTTACGTTTAACAGTGTTTTACCGGTTGTGTTGCGGATTTCGATTGGTCATAACTTCTTCGTTATAACTCGGATTTGGGTGTTCTTTATATATTTGGAAGCCTTGACAATATATCTAACATTTTATGCAACCCAAATGAGACTTTAGAACACTTCATTTTTGACGCCATTTTATTACATCAAAAATAGTTTAATATTATTTGACTTTTTGAACATTACATTGACTTGAAATATCGGGTTGTCACAATGCATAACCAACTCATATGCAACAAGTCATATCTCTAGGTTTGAAGACTTATATGATATTACCCTCTCGCGATCACTCAAGATTGTCACACACCAAACCCGGAACGACGGAAACGTTTGGGGGCGGAGGACGTCATGTTTAGTATCACAAGTCATGCATCATAGTAAGCGAAGTAATAAACAACCATTTCATTAGAAAGAAAGTGTTTACAAAGTATGTGATTTACATAATATAGAATACATAACAAATAACAAAAAGACATGAAGCTGAACTGCTTCATCTTCTGAATCCTAGAGCGCGTAGCTGTCTACTGGTCTCCTGAGAATACAAGTTATTTTGAAAGCGTAGATCAACATTTATGCTGGTGAGTTCATAAGATTTTAGTGATGTAGTAAGTGAGTAGTAAGAAAGTTTGTAGAAAGTTGTAGTAAGTTGTAGTAAGTTCTGTGTAGAAAAGTTTGTCTGTTCCTCCAGAAAATCCTATATTTCCTGCTTTGATGAAAGATAAGTAAAAATGACTCTACAGTCCTTTCTATAAGTATTAAATGGATACAAGTTATATAAAACCCAGAGTAAACAAACAATCAGTTGTGTGTATCTGCCCTAAGCCCACAACCAAACCAGGAACATGAAATGAGGCGGAAGACACGGATCCCATTGTTTGTTAGATCATCGTTGTATATAGCCCCTGCGTATTCACTCGGTACTCACGGAGTTAACTGTAATAGTTCCTTTATATTTGATGAAAAGATCCTTTAAGAAAACCCTTATTTCTTATAATAAAATGGTAACCACAGTAGTTCCTTCTATATTCACTTAGTTTATACTAGTTATATATAATCTAATATCGAACATATAGTTAATTGTGTGAATCTTCCCTAAGCCCACAACCAAACAAGGAATAGGGAATGAGGCGGAAGGCATACATCCAACTACCTATCGGATATTAATTATATATAACCCTGGTGTATAAACTAAGGTATTATAGAATTAACCACCTAAGGTCCTTTAAGTTTTACTAGTTTAATAAAATGGATTAAACCCTTTACTGATTAAGTTTCTAGTTTTGTATTCCAAAAGTTCTTCATTTGAAAAGCATGTTTTGTACTAGAAAACTGTGCATTGAATTAGTGTCCTATGACCTGACCCATACATGGTACCCCTTATGATTACTTGGTGTATACGGAACATATATATAGCTAAGCTTGGATAGATAGTAGGCTGGGTGTATCTGCTCTAAGCCCACAACCAAACAAGGAACATGAAATGAAGCGGAAAGTACACATCCTACTACCTGTCGGACCCGATTAATATATATCCCTGAATGCATACACTAAGGAATCATAAAGTTAGCAGTATAGATCCCTTTCTACTGAATGTACTAGACTCGACTGTTCTGTGTGTCGTTTGTAAAATGTAAGTTTTCCCTAGTTTATAACTATCTTGACTCGAAAATAGTTGGTATTAGCTTTCAAGTGGAACTGCCACTTACTGAAAGTAATGGGAATTTATAAGTACGTAGTTGTCTTTTGAATTGACATTCTGCAGTACTAATTACCTTAAAACATGTTTGTTTTAGTAAGGTTATAATGTGAAGGGTAGTGCCCGTACTATACGTTATCCCTGTCAAGAGATTATGGAAACCAAACGCGACCTCTGCAAACAATTGCAAGCCGTGTAATTCACATTAAAGTTTATGTAATCATGTATACTCAATATAACTATCACCTTTTGTTTAGAACAATGAGTTAGTGATTCATTGGTATAATTAGATCTAGTAAGTTGTCCCATGCTATAGCATCTTAGTATGTTTGTTATGTTATAGTGTATAGTGTGTTCGTTCTGTATAGTATGTAGTGTATAGTATGTATCTCTGATGTATTGTATCTACCTCCTTGTTTCTCTTTATGTTATCGTGTATTGTTTCTACCTACCTGTTTCTCCTTATAGTATGCTCTAGTATTTAGTATGTACTGAACCCCTAAACTATACCCCTTATAGTTTACTAGTGTTTTACTTGTACTGTTATTGAAAAGACTCATTTTGCTACTAAGTTATGCTGGTACTTTAAAAACGGAGTTTTGTTAAACTATAAAGTAACATAACTTGAAAAGAGCTTTTGAAATGTTTGACAACTTATAAATAACATAAGTAATCTTTTGAAAATGTTTATAACAAACAATTACACAATTATCATTGTGTTCAACTTGTATTCCCCCCTCAAAAGCATTTAGAACAGTTTAAAAGATTGATTACGGGGTATGAACTCACCTTATGTGGGTGATTCAAACGAATATGCGCGTAAGGATGAGAAGTTCCACGAGTGAAGTACCGAGACACAACAAGTCCTAAATGACATATATTGGCATGAATATAGTGTTTATAAGCAACTATATCGAAGGAAACACCTTCCGGGACTAGGAAACACTTGGAATGAAGTGTTGAATCACATGTGATTGACCAAAGGGGAGTGTACGGCCACAAAGAGGAGTTCACGGCCATGTGTTCACGGCCCTATGAGTTTATGGCCAATGAGTTCACGGCCTCAAGAGTTTACGACCGTAAACTCATGCTACTTTCTGCATATGGATGTTTTGAAGGTCTTTCAAGCATTGAGGAAGGGTTCTAGGTTCTTGTCCATGCCTTAGGAAGTGTTTAAGGTCCAAATGCAATACAAACTAGGGTTTATGGCCAAGGGAGATGGTCTTGGCCGTAAACACCTCATGTTCTTGGGAAAGGCTTGATTTCAAGGCTAGAATTAAGAGTCTTAAGTAGATAGTAAGTATAGAAGAGGGTACTTATGATTTAGAAGGCAAAGGAGGGTGTTTTCGGCCCAAAACACCTAAGTGTTCTTGAAGTTCTTGAGGATCTTGAAGATCTAGACTCAAAAGATGAAATCCATGGATGAATCCAAGGGTGATTCAAGAATAAGAGATGTATTAACACATAGATGGAAGGAATCACTTACATATTGAAGATCTAGGATGAAGAACTCGATGATACTTGAGAGAGTTTGAAGAGTTTTCGGCCAAGGAAAGGAAAGAATGAGAAAAATGGCTAAGTGTTTCATATATAAGGGTGAGTTTACGGCCACCTTGAGTTTACGGCCGTAAACTCTTGGTGTCTTGGACGTAAACTCCTTTTTATTGGTGCTAAGGCTTGAATGTTGAACAGTGTCTCTAGCAGGTACTTCCTAACACTCATTCCTTGAATGTATTGGGCTTAAAACACTCAAACAGACTCTCAATAGTGCTAAATGATAGCAGGAGTGAGTCTGACTTAAGGTTGATTGGCTTGACTTATAAAGCAAAATTTTTCGGGTTGTCACAGAGATAAATTCCATGAAGTGATACCAGCGAGTGTGGGTTGAATCCAATACTCAGAACTTATGAGCACTCATGAGTGTCGTAGCCATGTCCAACACCTTAGACCTCTACAACCAACTCATGACAGTCTTGATTCATACCTACTTCCAACATATGACCGACTGTGGACAATTTGAATAATATGATATACCGACCATAATTATTCTGGAAGTCAAAACATGCAAAATGAAACGATAGTAAACGATTGAGAAAAGATAGCAACACTTTACTCATAAATAAACACACCTTTTATTCATCATCAAATGTCAATTACACTTTACACATTTCAAGGTTATCTAAATACTAAAACTAATATCATCCTTCAGCCCTCTGCGCCTCGCATGCTGGAGATGCTTAACCCTACCCAGTCCCTTCGTGAGGGGATCTGCCGGGTTCTCATCCGATGATACCCTCTTTGCTACGAGGAGTCCTTCTTCTATTCGATGTCTGATGAAATGATATTTTCTGTCAATGTTTCTGGATCTCCCGTGATCCCTTGGTTCCTTGGCTAAGGCAAATGCACTTTCACTATCACAGAAAATCTCTATAGGCTCCTTTATAGCTGGTACAACTCCAAGATCTCCAATGAAGTTCTTTAGCCATATAGCCTCCTTCGCTGCCTCGCTTGCCGCTATATACTCTGATTCGCAAGTTGAATCAGCCACTGTCTCCTGCTTGGAACTTTTCCAAGAAATTGCTCCTCCGTTTAAGGTAAAGACCCAGCCTGACTGAGAACGGAAATTATCCCTATCAGTCTGAAAGCTAGCATCACTATACCCCAATACTCTCAAGTCATCACTCCCACTGAGGGTAAGGACCTAGTCCTTAGTCCTTCGCAGGTACTTTAGAATGTTCTTTACCACAGTCGAGTGAGCCTTGCCAGGGTTCCCTTGATATCTGCTGACCATACTCAATGCAAAGGCCACATCAAGACGAGTACAAGTCATAGGATACATGATCGAGCCTACAACGGAAGCATAAGGCACTCGACTCATTTATGCTATTTCAGACTCAGTACTCAGGCTCTGAGTTTTACTCAGTCTGGCGTTACTCTGAATCGGTAACTCTCCTTTCTTGGAATTCTGCATGCTGAACCTATTCAACACCTTATCCAAGTAGGTACTCTGACTAAGTCCAATTAGTCTTTTACTCCGGTCTCTCAGAATCCTTATCCCTAGAATATAGGCAGCTTCTCCAAGGTCCTTCATAGCAAAACACTTCCCAAGCCAGGACTTAACTTCCTACAGAGTTGGGATGTCATTTCCTATGAGTAGATTGTCATCCACATACAGTACCAAAAAGCTAACTATACTCCCACTAGCCTTGACATATACACAAGATTCATCTTCACTCCTCGAAAAGCCAAGCTCTTTGACTTTCTCATCGAAGCAAAGATTCCATCTGCGAGGTGCTTGCTTTAATCCATAAATGGATTTCTCAAGCTTACACACTCTATTAGGGTACTCTGTATTGACAAAACCCTCTGGCTGACTCATGTAAACATCCTCAGCCAACTTTCCATTAAGTAAAGCGGTTTTGACATCCATTTGCCATATTTCATAATCATGAAATCCAGCAATGACTAGCATAACCCTAATAGATTTAATCTTGGCTACTAGTGAAAAGGTCACATCATAATCAACTCCCGGAGTTTGAGAAAAGCCCTTTGCAACCAGTCACACCTTATAAGTGTGTACATTACCGTCCATGTCGGTCTTCTTATTGAAGATCCATTTGCACCCGACTGTCTTGCGACCTGGTACATTGTCAACCAAGTTCCAAACTTGATTGTCATACATGGATTGTATCTCACTGTCCATAGCCTCTTTCCATTTAGTAGCCTCAGGGCCTTCCATGTCTTCCGTGTAGCTTTTAGGTTCATCCAGACTCACCAGTGTGCTATCACTGATAAGTGTATCACCTTCCGCAGTAATATGGAATCCATAGTAATGCTCAGGTGCATTCCTAACTCACGTGGAATGCCTCAGAGGTACAAACTCTTCTGTCGGATCAACAGGAGTTTCCTCCTCAGGTTGATTGCTAGGGTTTGAGGTTCCTTCACCACTTGACTCTTGAATTTCTTCAAGGTCAATTTGCCTCCCACTGTTTCCTTGGCTTTTGAATTCTCTCTTTCGAAAGACTCCTCTCCTTGCTACAAAGACCACATTATCACTAGGTCTGTAGAAGAGGTAACCAAAGGATTTCTATGGGTAGCCGATGAAAATACACCTCTCACTTCGAGGTTCAAGCTTATCGTGATTATCGTGCCTCACGAAAGCCTCGCAACCCCAAATCTTGATGTGGTCCAGATTGGGAACTTTTCCAGTCCACATCTCATGAGGTGTTTTGGCAACCTTCTTTGTAGGGACTAGATTAAGGATATGGGCGGCAGTCTCTAAGGCATACCCCCAGAATGAGATTGGTAACGAAGCTCGACTCATCATGGAAACGAACCATGTCCAACAAGGTTCGATTACGCCTCTCAGCCACACCATTCAACTGTGGTGTCCTGGGAGGTGTCAATTGTGAGACAACCCCACATTCCTTAAGATAGTCGAGGAACTCTGTACTAAGATACTCACCACCACGATCGGATCGAAGCATCTTAATGTTCCTGCCCAATTGATTCTCTACTTCCTGTTTTAACTCTTTAAACCTATCGAAAGTCTCTGACTTATGCTTGATTAAGTAGACATATCCATATCTAACATAATCATCTGTAAAAGTCACATAATAACGATTAGCATTCCTTGTGGCAGTTTTGAAGGGTCCACACACATCCGTGTGTACCAGATCCAACAAACCTTCACCCCTAGCACAAGAACCAGTGAAGGGTGATTTTGTCATTTTTCCAAGTAAGCATGATTCACAACTATCATCTGACTTAAGGTCATATGACTCCAAGACTCCATCCTTTTGGAGTTGGCCTATGCGTTTCTTGCTTACATGTCCAAGACGACAATGCCATACTGATGCTTTATCCAAGTTATTATCATTAGTAGAATCAATACACAACACATTATTTCCTTAGTTATCTACAACAGACACAACTTCACACACACCATCACAAGGTAATGCTTTAAAATAAAACACATTATTAAGAAAGCATTTATTCCACCAACTTCATTATCAAAAGAAAAGGTAAACCCTTGTTTGTACAAAGCATGAAAGGAAATAATATTTCTTGCCATTTCAGGCGAGTAACAACATTTATTCAAATCTAAAGTAAACCCACTACTTAGCAATAAAGAGTAAACTCCAATCTTGGTGACATGTGAAGCTTTCCTATTCCCCATGATCAAGTTTATCTTTCCATGCTCCACATTCTCACTTCTTCTTAGTCCCTGCAAATCAGAACAAATATGAATACCACAGCCAATATCAAGGACCCCAAGAGTTAGAATAGGGTGAGTTATTAGATAATATAGTGTAAATACCTGCATGGTTGGGTTTTACTTTCCCATCCTTCACATCTTGCTGGTACTTTGGGCAGTTCCGCTTCCAGTGCAACTTTTCATGGCAATAGAAGTATTCAACCTCTTTTGGGTCAGAAGAAGGAGTGACAAAACCTTTCTTGGTTCCACTGGTAGAGGAGCCATCAAGGGTCTTACCCTTAGTACCCTTTGAAGGGTTCTTCCTCTTCTTCCCTCTTCTTTCCCGATTGCCAAGACAGGGGCGTAGTTTTGAGTAGGAGTAGGAGTGGCAACAACCGACTTACCTTTAAGACCACTTTTAGCAGTCTTTAGGAGTCCTTGAAGTTTGCTAAGTGTAACTTCCTCCTTGTTCATGTGTTATGTCATGCAGAATTGATCATAACACAAAGGTAAGGAGTGCAACATGATATCTATTGCCAACTCCTCGGGGAAGTTCACATTCAGCTTCATTAAACGGTCCACATACCTTTGTATTTTCTGCATGTGGCCATGGGTTCACCATCCTTCATCCTGTTTGTTATCATGGAGGAGATGATTTCATATCGCTCTTGACGAGCACTCTGAGGGTAGCGGTCCATCAAATCCTGGTGCATCTCAAAAGGATAGTAGTCCTCATAGGAATTTTGGAGCTCGACTGTCATAGTGGCCAACATGATGCATGCCACTTTGGTAGCATCTCTTTCATGTGCCTCATACTCAACGATCTCCTCAGGAGTAGCAGATGGCTCGGGTACCTTAAGCTCCTTGTCGAGAACATATTCCTTGTTCTCATACCGAGTGACCATCCTGATGTTCCTGATCCAATCCATGAAGTTGGATCCATCAAAGATGACTCTCCCACAAAGGTTCATGAGAGAGAAGGAGCCGGTAGGGTTTGAGCCAGCAACAACATTGTTGGAAGACATCTGAAAAAGAAGAAAAGACAAGTTTAGTTTAGATATAAAGATAGTCCTTAATAAAACACCCAAATGTAATATTAAGGCTAGGACCCAATCACAATATATTATAACTTAGAAGAAGGATGCCGTAATCTAAGCTATAACATATTTGAAAGGTAGGCGAATGACGATTCACCAATTTCCACCATGGAAAAACGAAATATTAAATTATTAGGTTTTAATTGGTCTTGAAACTCCTAGATTCTTTGAGATTCATTGAACTTTTCAATGACATGTTTCAATCTCGAGTGTGCCCTTCAGGTTTTATGACTGGGATGCCGAGGATCACAAAACAAGGTGTGAAGTAACCATGCAAATTACTTGGTACCCTTAATATTTACCCATCAATCGATGTGCCGGTTAACCACACGCGCTCCAACGATACTATGATAAATATTAAGTTACCCTTTGCCTACCTTGTTAAGTCCAGGTTAGTGTGCCGATTAACCACACACGCTCCACTAACGACTTAATCAAAGTGCAAAGTGTAATTTCATGGGTTAGCACCTTTTTCAGATTTTTCCTAAAGTAACTAAGATTGGAAATTTATAAAAACATTTAGTTACTTTATAATAATCATTAAACTTTTAATGAGAATTTTAAAGTCTTTGTCTTACCGGTTCGGCTAACGACCCTCCACCGATCAAGGAAGCGGTGGGTGAGAATGGACACCCATTAACCTGCCATTTTATAGGCAACAACCTTATACCCCCTTATAGACCGGCTTCGTGAATGAGGCCTACTAACGGTAAAACGACTTTGCTCTTATACATATATAATTATTATTAACTTATAAAATTATAAAGTATAAGGGTTGAATTTTAACTTTTAAAATTCTAGGGGTTGGAACTTAAAGTTTTTAAAGTGACTTTACATGTTCCAAAACTTGAGGGCAAGTTTTGTAACTTTCAAAACTTTTCATCATTCATAACTTATGAGTTTATGATGTAATAAAATGAGTGACTTTTCATTTTATGTAACCTATGTGTTTCTTTAATGGACTTTAAAAGAAAGACTTTTGGTAATCCATAACTTGAGGACAAATTATGGATTCCATTAAAACACATATTGATCATGAACTAACATTAAACAATTTTAACAAGTAATTCCTATGATCTATCAAGAACTCATAAGAACATGAATATTCCTATCAAAACTTCAAGAACATATGAACACATATAAACATGAAAATTTGATATTAGCTATTGTAAATGGATTAGAACAACCATTACACCATCTAAAACAAGTTTTAAAACACCAAAACAGTTTAGGGTAATGTTTCTAGTCCATTTCCAGCAGCTAAATAAGAAAATCTGCATTCTGCCTGACCAACTCGTCGAGTGCATGAACTAACTCGCCGAGTTGGTTAAAGATACGCTTGGACTCGGCGAGTCTCCTGTGCAGACAGCAAGAATTTTGACTTTTCTAGCTTTTTTGCATCAAGTATCAAATAAACAACCCTAGGCTCTGATACCACTGAAGGGTTTTGAGCATTCTAACACTCCTAAGGTGTACATGCAACCCTAGAAACCTTGGATCTATGTTTGACTATGATACATGCAAAATACTTTTTTCCAAGGTTCAAAATCCTATCTAGCATACATGGGGAACTTTTAAACATAAAGTATAGCTATAATTACATACCTTGTAGTTGATTTGATTCCTTGAAAACCTTGTGAGCCTAGCACCTCAAGTGTGATGCCTCAAATGTCTCACACAACACCAAATGCACTTGGAATAAACTTGAGAGAAATGTCTCACTTCTTGAAATCGGCTAGCCCTCAATTGTATACATAGTGGCCGATTTTGGTGAACAAAATGTGGCTTATATAGTGTGTTACAATTAGGGTTACACCATGTAAACCCTAATTGTCATGACTTTTCATTTCCATGACCCATGGGTTCTATAACCACCATGGAGCATCCATGGAGCATCCTATGGGTTTTAGCCCAACTTGATAATCCATGGAGCATTAGCCCACTATACAAGTATGGATGAGTTACACAATCAACCCATATATTTAATTAGTCTTCTTATGATCACTTAATTAATTCCAAATTAATTCTTGATCAATACTAATTAAATAATAATATTAATATATTAGAATTTATAATATATTAATAAACCATAAGTGTTATTTCTCTCATTTTAGTCTATCCAAATGCATGATGCCATGCAACCCAAATTGACCATGCCAAACCGGGTCAAGTACATACCAGAAATAGTTATGGACTTAGACACCTTATCCAACAAAGCCCCCATCATGTTGATATTATGCGTCGCGAGAAGGTCATTCGCCTTCATCTTCCCAATCACAAAACCGTAATAATCTATGGTAATAAACCTGGTGCCAATCTTCGTCTCATCTCGTGCATGAAGGCTCAAAAGTTCCTGCACAAGAAAAACTATGCTTTTCTCGCTCATATTGTGGATAAAACCAAAGAAGAAGTAAACATTAAAGACATCTCGGTGGCATGTGACTTCCCGGATGTATTTCCAGAAGACCTTCCGGGAATACCCCCAGAAAGGAAGGTCGAATTTCGAATCGACCTAATACCAGGAGCTACATCAATTGCGAAATCACCCTACAGGTTAGCTCCTGCCAAAATGCAGGAGTTATCCAGTCAACTAAGCGAATTGTTGAGCAAAGGATTCATTAGACCAAGCTTCTCACCCTGGGGAGCTCCGGTCTTATTTGTCAAAAAAAAGGACGGATCCTTCTGGATGTGCATCAATTATAGGGAACTGAATAACCTCACTGTCAAAAACCGATACCCACTCCCTCGGATTGATGATCTGTTTTACTAGCTTCAAGGAGCTAGTTACTTCTCCAAAATAGATCTAAGATTCGGTTATCATCAACTTCGAGTCTGAGAAGAGGATATTCCAAAAACTGTTTTCCAAACTCGATACGGTCGTTACGAATTTGTTGTGATGCCCTTCAGCCTAACAAATGCCACTGCAGCATTTATGGACCTCATGAATCGAGTCTGCCGCCCATTTCTTGACAATTTCATGATCATATTCATCGACGATATTCTTATATACTCTCGAAGCGAAGAGGAGCATGGTCAACACCTCCGTCAAATCTTAGAAACTCTAAGAGTTGAGCGATTGTATGCAAAACTCTTCAAATGTGAGTTCTGGATTCGCATTGTAAACTTTTTGGGTCACCTAGTTAGTGAGGAAGGGATTCACGTACATCCTTCCAAGATCAAGGCCATTGAAGGCTGGGTGATCCCAAAGACACCCATAGAAATCCGACAATTCTTGGGTCTCGCTGGCTACTACCGAAGGTTTATCTAGAATTTTTCCAAGATAGCCAACCTCTCACCACCTTGACACAAAAAGGTGTGTCTTTCAACTGGATGGAAAAGCAAGAGGCTGCCTTTCAAACCCTGAAGCGATCCCTCTGTAGTGCGCCAGTTCTATCCTTACCGGAGGGAACCGAAGACTTCGTAGTCTACTGAGATGCTTCGAACCAAGGATTAGGCTGTGTCCTCATGCAGCGTGGAAAGGTGATAGCTTACGCATCCAGGCAATTGAAGACGCATGAAGTAAATTACACCACCCATGATCTCGAGTTGGGAGCTGTGGTCTTCGCCCTAAAGATTTGGACGCACTACCTCTGCGGTACAAGGTGCACCATCTACACCGATCACAAAAGCCTCCAGCACATTCTTAACCAAAAAGAGCTGAACATGATGCAACAAAGGTTGGTTAAGCTGCTAAATGATTATGAATGCGAGATCAAGTACCACCCAGGCAAGGCTAACGTGGTAGCTGATGCCCTGAGCAGGAAAGAATACTCAGGTCGTCGGGTGAAGATATTATCAATAACCATGCACTCCCACCTAACCTCACCGATCAAGGAAACCCAATCAGATGCATTGAAGCTGCAGAACACCACAGATGAAAGACTGCATGGGATAAATAAGAACTTTGAAGCCAGGGAGGATGGAACTTACTACATCATTAATATAATATGGGTCCCTAAACTTGGGGGATTCAGAGAAATAATCATGAATGAAGCTCATAAAACACGATATTCCGTCCATCCAGGTTCAGATATGATGCACCTGGACATTAAGCAACATTACTGGTGGCCAAATATGAAGGCAGAGATTGCCACTTACGTGGGCGAGTGCCTCACATGCGCCAAAGTGAAAGTAGAGTATCAAAAGCCCTCAGGATTATTACAACAGCCAGTAATACCCGAATGGAAATGGGAAAGGATTACTATGGACTTCATAACCAAATTACCTAAGACAGCAGACAGATTGGATGCTATCTGGGTGATTGTCGATAGGTTAACCAAATCCGCTCATTTCCTGCCAATAAAAGAATCGTACAAGATGGAAAGATTAACACAAATTTATATCAAAGAGATTGTGAGACTTCACGGAGTGCCAGTATCTATTATCTTGGATCGTGATAGTAGATTCACTTCACGGTTTTGGCAGTCACTCCAGGAGGCAATGGGAACACAACTAGACATGAGCACTGCTTACCACCCTCAAACCGATGGCCAAAGCGAACGAACCATCCAAACACTCTAAGACATGCTCCGAACCTGCGTGATCGATTTCGACAAGTCATGGGATACTCACTTGCTCTTGATTGAATTCTCGTACAACAACAGCTATCACACAAGTATAAAGGTTGCTCCTTTTGAGGCCTTATGTGGTCGCAAATGCAGATCGCCTCTCTGCTGGGCTGAGGTAGGTGCAAATGAAAGGCTTTCATAAAAATTCTCGTAGAATCGAGAATGAAGTTTTCTTTCTGTACATGCCAGATCATGAATTAGTAACTGCATCCAATATCTAAAAAAATCCCAATTGTTTCCATTTTTGGAATGGAATATATATGGAATATCAAAGAATAGGATCAAACCTTATTCCATGTTATTTACATGAGGTTCTTCTTTCTTATTCTTAAGAAAGTCCTCGAGAGGGCTTAGTTGATCCATGATTTATGTTTCATCTTTCGTTTCCTTTTCGTTTGTTTAGAGAAATATATCGATCAATTCTGATCCTTTCTTTTTCTCTTGATTTATGTTTCATCTTTATGATTCACCGGACAACACCCTTACAAGGTCTGAAATCATTCAAGAAACTATAGAGAAGATAATCCAAATCAAATCCCGACTCCAAGCGTCGCGTGACCGACAAAAGAGTTACGCTGACAAACGACGAAAACCTCTGGAATTCCAAGTAGGAGATCGGGTACTATTAAGGGTCTCTCCTTGGAAAGGGATGATTCATTTTGAGAAACGAGGAAAACTAAATCTGCGATATATCGGGCCGTTCGAGATTCTTGCCCGAATTGGTACGGTGGCTTATAAGTTGCAGCTATCTGCGGAGCTCAGCAACGTACACCCTGTGTTCCACGTCTCGAACTTGAAAAAGTGCTTAGCAGATGAAAATCTTGTCATTCCTCTGGAAGAGATCGAAATAAACGAGAATATCATGTTCTTCGAAGAACCGGTCGAGATAATAGATATGGAAGTGAAGCGTACGAAACAGAGTCGCATTCCGATTGTGAAGGTTCGATGGAACGCTAAGCGTGGACCGGAATTCACATGGGAACGCGAGGACCAGATGAAGCAGAAGTACCATCACCGATTCTCTCGTTCGTGATCCTACCTTTCAAAAGAATATCAACACGAAATTCCCTCTAACAGGGGGATGATGTCACAACTAGCATTTTTAGCTAGGAAATTCTGTTTTCATGTAAACATCAACTGTTGTAAGACTTGTACTCTAAGCGGATATCAAACTCTATGCTCAATTAAAATCATCCATTTGAATCAAAATTCATGAGTGAAGTTCCAAAACCTAATGCAATACATCTCATACACTTAACTATGGGTCTGAAACCCTAAATATCCCGGTTCAAATTTATTATGGACTAGGATCCTCTTATTAGGCCTAATCGGCCAATAAACTTTCAAGTTGGGTATGTTGGGCAAAGGAAACCTAATTGGGATTTAATTGGACCCACATTCATGAAACTAAAGTATTTTGGATTAAGTAGGCCAAAAATGACTCATCTTGTAATCATGGGCCTTATTGGGTCGTAGATGGTTTCATAAGCCCTATTGGGCCGTGAACTAACTTCTTGGACTTCATTGGACCGTAAGCCCCATCCCCTCACCACCTTTGGGCCGTAAATATATAAGAAGGGCCCAATGGGCCGAAAACCTTCAAATTAGGCCTCATAATGTCAAAGATAAGCTAGTATGGCCCAAAGTTTTCCCCTTCTCTTTTCCCTTCCCTCATTCTCGACCCACTTATGTCTACAAAATAATAATAATAATAATAATAATAATAATAATAATAATAATAATAATAACAATAATAATAATAACAATAATAATAATAATAATAATAATGATAATAACAATAATAATTATAATAATAATAATAATAATAATAATAATAATAATAATAATAATAATAATAATAATAATAATAATAATAAATGGAATATTAGGGAAGAGCCACCTCATTATTAACTAGAGGTCTTCCAAGTAATTACCCCTCATGTTTCAAGAAAATCCCATTCATCCATGCAACCATCACATCAAATTTCTCTCTTCCCTCCCTCTTCTTCTAACTCTCGGCCATAAGGCCTTCCCCACAACCATTTTTCATTTCAAACTTAGAACACATTCTTTATTCCTCTCATACCTCCCAACGAACCCAAGGAAAATTTCACCACTTCTCCTTATAAAAAATCATGAACTAGGGTGTTCAACAAGATTTTCTTCAAAAATCATCACTTATTTGGTAAGCTACTCTTTAAGCTTGATGATTAACTTCATTTTATGATAATCTTCACTCTTTGACACTTTATTTCATGATCCATGCTCTTAGAACTTCATAGATCTCAAAAATCTCTTCAAGGGAGCTTGCAAAGCCGAAAACTCCTCTAATCTTCATCAAAAACCGAAAACTTAAAAGCAAAGTGAGTTCATACCCCATATTTTCGATTTTTACTATGTTTTGGGGGAGAATACAAGTTGTTTTATGTATATCTATGTGTTTATGCATGCATATGTGTGTTTTCATGATATATGTTGTGATTATTTTGTGAAAACAAGTTAGATCTTACCAAACTCGAAATATTTACCATATTTGGTGATGTTTGTAAACTAAACCATCTTATTTGACATACTATGTGGTGAAAAGGATTAAACATGTTAAAAATGGGTGATAACTAACCAAAATCACATAAAGGGCCATTTTTGACAACACAAACAAAAAGTAAGGTTCTTTTGTAACTCACGGTTTTGAGAGGACCAAAAGAGTCATTTGTAAAGCAAAATAGATCTTTATGATATTCATGGTCTTAAAGGGGGGCCAAAAGTGCAAATTTTCACAAATGGGCTTCTATATGGGCCTTCATGGTTTTAATGTGCCAATTTTCACAAAAGATGGGTCTTGATTATGCAACTCCCGACTATTAGGGGTCAAAAAGGATTATTTTTCTAAACATGGTTAGTTGCAATAATTGAGACCCTACAAGGACTAAAAATGTAAACATTTTCATAATTTGGCCATGTTTGGACGTCTCATGGCTTTGGGCCAAAAATATGTACTTTTGGACTTTTATGGGCTTAAATGTCATTTTCAACAAAGTCGTGCCAAAAATGTAAATTTTTGATAAGAGGGACTAAAAATATGATATTATTAAAATTGGGCCAAAAAGATGAAATTATCTATAATTGGGCTGAAAATGCACATTTTTTCAAAGATCAAGCCAAAAATGATATTTTTGACAGAAGCAAGTTAAAAATGTTATTATTACAAAAAGTGGGCCTTTGATGCCATTTTGGTGAATAATTGAATTAAAACAAGCAATAATGTGACAAATGGGCTAATTTTGCCAATCTTATGTTATAGGGCCTTAGTGACCCATTTATATGCTTGATAGGTCATGAATACTCTTCACATGTTTATTGGGCCTTGTTGACCCATCTACATGCTCGACGGACCTTGGATACTCCTTGCGTGCTATTTGGGCCTATAAATATCATACACGTGAAATGGGCCTTAGTTGTCCTTTTACATGTATTTTGGGCCCATGTTATATAATCACATTCCCTTTGATCCTAGAAATGATGTACATGTTTAGTGGGCATTAGCCGTTCACTTACATGGTCATTGGGCCTGGAATGTGCTTTATATGTTTCTCTTCACATAAATTCGATTAAGGATCTAGTGAGACGTGTCGGTACACCTAATGAGTGTACGATCGTAGCCTGTAGTTATAACCATAGTCTCTTGGAGTTAGAGCGGGAGTTCGTGTATAGATATATACGGGGTTGACACCCCACACCTGAGCTGTTCGCTACGGTTAAACTAAACTAGTCTAGGGTGACGAAAACCTTATTCTATTCCGTCGGCGTCCAACAAAGCCATGACAGGCGAAATTGTCATTATCTAGTATGGTTATAACGACACACTTAGAGGAATTAACATTATAAAATTTATGGGAGACATACTCGGGAATATACTCGCGTCGGTACTCAACCTCGGGGGTTGGTATACCAACATTCTCGTTTACAGACAACATAGGGTTGTCTGGGGGCATTCTCTTTATATTCTCCTTACATTCTCTTTACATTCTCTTCATTCTCTTTTAGCATTCTATTAAACAATAACACACATGCATTAATACAAGATCGGACACAAACATACTAAACTATTTTAAGAAAATATAAGATTTTCTTGTGATTACAAACTTATACAAATAATTTTCTCAAACATGCTTATGAACTCACCAACCTTTTTATGTTGACCTTTTTAAATTAACTTGCATTCTCAGGAAACCGTTGAAGCACGTTGGGCAGAACAAACTAATGGATATTCTGTTATATTTTTGTTCCATCATACTTTAACTATTTTGGCATGTAATATTCAATCACAATACTTGATGTAACCAATGTATGTTGTTATATTACATGCGTGATGGTGATGATGTTATGTTTCAATTATATACTATGTGATGATACTACAAGGATGAAGTCACACCAAGCCCCCGGACGTTTCCGCCGTCTGGTTCGGGGGTGTGACAGTGATCGAAAGAAGTTGTATAGCTATGAGAATATCGGGCCAATGGTTGTTTATGGAGAAATGCATGACTTTGAGAAAGTTCCGAAGAAAAGCTACGCAACAGAAAATTCCGATTTGAATCAGTTGGACTTTCCAATCAACAAGATGATGTTCATTACTCGGTATCAAATTGTTGATAAGTTTAAAGATAAAGAGGAGTTCAAATGATTAAAGCTTCGATTTCATGTTGTCATTGGTAAAGAACAAGAAGAAGTCTGGTCACTTGTTAAAATAGTTCGAGTTCTGAGTATTTCCAAAGATGTTTTATTCGAGGGAGTATTACAGAATTTTCACTATCATGTGGTCAGAGAAAACAACAAGACATTTGACTTTTCGATTGCTGATTTTCCAATCATGAATCTAAACGACTTGATCAAAGTTGTGAAGATTCTTAATGGTATTGAGGAAACGAAACTCGGGGGTACAAGCAAGGATGAGTATTTGATGGGTCTTGCACACATCAAGCTATTCATCGACAACTATTATGAATGCTTAGCATTAACTGATGTTGAATTGGCTTTCGAAATGGGAAAAGAAATTAAAGTGCCTCAATCATTGTTGAAGAGTAAAGCTGATTTAAAGCCTTATGTTGATGGAGAGATCTACTTGAAGCCACTTGGGACAATGTTCATTGGAAAAAGCAAGAAGGGAAAGAAAGTGAAGTGTTTGTTCCAAGTTTGTGATGTGCAATGGTATACTACAGCTCATTATATGAACTTGCTTGTTCGTATGAATAATTGCAAAAAGAATAATGATGGAGATAAGGCAGAGCTGAGAAAGTGATGAATTGGTATACTGAAGTTCAAAGAACCATGCACCAAGCTATCCAGATGTTCATGACCTGATTCGTCACTTCTCACAAAGGGGGAGAATGTAGATGTCAGATATTGTTGTGGGGTGTCGAAGGACATGGATAGTTTCGATAGGTTGTTATTTTATTATAAGGGCGCTTTATGTGTCAAAGTTTTCTATGTTCGGTCCCTTTTATTTTTTTGTGTGCTTTAATGTTCTTTATAAATAAGGATGTGTACTAGAGATAGATAAGAACTTTCGTGATTTTGTCTAAATACTCTCTGTACTTCTGAAAGCATAATTGAGCCAAACAAACTTTATTTAGATCTCGTGTTCAACATTCTTACTTTATTCTGATCTCATAATTCATACTCGATTTCATTACAACTACAGTTAAGAAAATTTCATTTCTTAGCGCTCTTGACCCTCTGCTTTCCAGGTTTATTTTTCTACTCAAAGCGTCTGCTACTGCATTCGCTTTACCAGGGTGGTAAAGTATCTTGTAGTCATAATCCTTGAGTAACTCTAGCCAGCATCTTTGTCTCATATTTAACTCATTTTAATCAAAGTGATACGAGAGACTCTTGTGATCGGTGAAAAGCATACACTTCGTTACACAAAGATAATGTCTCCATATCATTATCTCAAAAACTACTACTATTAACTCCATATCATGAGTGGGGTAGTTTTGTTCATGTGCTTTCAGTTGTCTGGATGCATCAGAATGTAACCTAACCCATTTCTAGATGCATCACTATGAACTGCGAAGTCTTCAACTCCGTCGGATAAAGCAAGGATTGGTGCTTCACACAATCTCTTCTTTAATTTATCGAAAGCTTCTTCATGTTTCTCACTCCATCTATAGGTATTTCCTTTGTGGGGAAAAGCTGTCAAGGGAGCAGCTATTGAAGAAAAGCCATGTATAAACCTTATGTAATATCCAGCTAATCCCCAAAAGCTATGACTCTCAGTGGGACTTTTGTGTCCTTCCCACTTCATTACTGCTTTGATAGTTTTTGGTCAACCATTATTCCTTCTTGATTAACCACATGTCCCAAGAATTGCACCTCTCAGAACCAAAAATCACATTTAGTGAACTTTTCATATAACTTCTCTTTCTTTAGAACTTCTAACACGCCGTGTAAGTGCTTGCCATGCTTCTGTTGGTTCTTCGAGTAAATTAGAATGTCCTCGATGAAAATCATTTCAGATCTATCTATGAAAGATTTACAAACCGTATTCATCAGATCCATACACTGGAGCATTGGTTAGACCGAACAACATAACCGAAAACTCGTAGTGTCCATATCTCGTTCTGAAAGCTGTATTCTCGACATCTTTCTCTCTCAACTTCAACTAGTGATATCCTGATGTAAGATTAATCTTTGAAAAGTAGCTTGCACCTTGCAGTTGATCAAACAGGTCATCAATCTTTGGCAATGGATATTTATTCTTTACAGTCGCTTTATTCTTCTCTTTGTATGTAACGACCCAAAAATCAAGGGTAAAAAATTCATTTTTATTATAGTCAAACACAAATATCATTTAATCCAAACATTCGAAAAACGTTGCTAATTAAACTGGGCCCATAATCCCAAAATCACATGTTATGGAAAACACGGTTGTGTGCGTTGCGATCAAACTGGGCCCTTCCTTTCCAAACTAATTATACTTGCAACCATAAACAAAACTGTAAGCACTAAGCTTAGTGAGCTCCCCAGAGCATACCCCACATAATCCACATAATCCACATAACCGCATAAACCATATCAATCATATAAGCCATGCATATGAACATATAGGGATGCCTTGGGCTTCCCCAGGGTCTTACTCCAGGATGCCGTGGGCTCTCCCAAGGTCTTATACTTATGTGTCATGGGCTCCGCCCATGGTATTTACGTGGAATGCCATGGGCTCCCCCACATGGTCTGATATCGAAGTGCCATGGGCTCCCCCATGATCTTTACTTGGAATGCCATGGGCTCCCCCACATGGTCTAATATCCAAGTGACATGGGCTCCCCTGGGGTCTTCCATGCAAGTATCACAAAGACAACTAGCATACCACATAACACATAATAAACTAGCATACCACATATCACATAATGGATAGCGTATCACATAACACATAATCAAATAGTATACCACATATCACATAATGGCTAACATACCACATAACACATAATGGGCCGGCCTTGGTGCCTTTGACCCAATGGTATGGTGAGGAGACTCACCTCGCACTGCTGAAGTCCCGCGGATAAAACTACAGCTGCTGGTTGACAGATTCCCGAACTGTCAACATCAAAACAACACCCAATTATTATTGGGTTCCAATACATAACCATAAGTCTATGCTTGGGGTAAAAAGACTACTTTACCCCCAACTTAGCTTGATCCCAGCCCAAGGCCCAAACACAAACTCTGAAGGACCAAAAGCCAAACAATGAACCAAGGCCCAACATATGGCCTAATTTTTCAAATTGGGCCCAAACCTCTACATGGTCTTACCTTAAGGCCCAACTATTTACTCTAGTCCAAATACTTGGCATTCCGATGGTTCAATATCTCAAAATCATCAAGGCCTAATTATAGCCCACCTATGGCCCAATTTTCTAAATTGGGCCCAAGCCTTTGCAATGGGCCTCATCCTAAAGCCCAATAATTTCCTTAGTCCATAAACCTGTTCCCAATTGGCCCACGAAGGCCCACAATGTCACACCCCCAAACCTGAACGGCGGAAACGTTTGGAGGCGGAGGACGTCGTGTGCAATATCATAACAATTGAATAGTAAGGAAAGTAAACACAACGATCATATACATAATTAAAAAGTTACTTCAAAGTAAGCGTTACATGTTTCCAAAAGTCAATTACAATATGATGTTCAAAAGTTTTGTTTAACGTCTTAGCGTCAAATCTTCAAAAGCTGTTGCTAACCTGTTTTTACTGATTTCCTAAGAATAAAAGTTATTTGAGAAAAAGTGTCAACATTTAAGTTGGTGAGTTCATAAGCATTTGTATGAATAAATATATGTCATTCATTGAGATGAAATCACGTTTGTTTCTAGAAAATCCGATATTTTCTATAAAATGAATTGTTATTCGTTTGTTTATAAAATGAAAGTGTTTATCCCGGAAAATCCTATATTTTCCATAAAGCTGATTTGTAAACTGTTTATTTGTAAAATAGTCGTATCTATCCCGAAAAATCCTATATTTTCCGTAAAACTGAACTGTAGTCTTATATTGTCCAAGACCGAAAGTATAAGTATAAATGCTTACTTAATTTAATAACATGTAGTTTTATTCGTAAATAAAACCGTTTGAAGAGCTGGGTATTGACGTAAAATAAGCATACCATCGATTTCACGTAGAAATAACGTATTGTCATTTATCATGTGAGTTTTCATAACTGTGCTATTAATGAATTGCTTGCCTCGACGTTCTTCAGGCGTCGAAATGATATGATGTTTGTCACCCATAACCTGCCAGTCGTGTTGTAGCTAACAGCTAGGGTGCAGGATCATCAGTCCCGTATAGATCTATACACAAGTATCATGTTCTACAGGAGGAGACTCTGGTTATAAAATAAGACTTCCATGTATACCTTTTGTAGGTACGATGAAGACGAATGACTCACAAATTTCCAACGAGATACGTGTTTTGTTAATGAAAGTATTCATACATGAAATTGTTACTCGTTTCGTTATGTTTATAATATATAAAAATAATCGTATTTTTATATAATCGTTTCTTTGCCCTGAAAGGGTAAAATGATGTGAATGATTCTCAAACTATACCTAATAAAGTTTAAAAGATATTATTCCATTGGAAATGATAATTGTTTCGTTTGAACGTGTTTTGCATGTAACTGTTTGTAAATTTGGTAATAACGTTGTTCCACATGTTTTATATTTCTACGTAAAGATATTTTAACGTAATAAAATATAAAACAATAATTTGTATATCAACACAAGTTTCTTGTGTTTTACCGTATTCCCCCCTCCCCCCTTAAAACATAGAAAAAGTTATGAAAATGTAGGGGTATGAACTCACCTTGAGTGTGATAACGGTTTTGTTAACGGGATAGAAACGGTGAACTTCGATTCAGATCACGTAATGATAGTCGTATCCTAATGTTTAAACACATAATAATGTGTGAATAAGGTGGTCAAATAACACAATGTTTCATAAAACACTAAACATATGAAAATAACTTACAATAGTATCCTAAGGATGGAGCTTCAAATATGTTCTAGGGAGGTTTGATCTTTGCTTCTTGAGAAAGGATGGAATATGATTGCTATTTAAGAGAGAATTGAAGATGTTTTCTATTTATAGGTTGTAAGAATGAGAATTGAACCTAAGTTGTGACTTATATATGATGGAAGGGATAAGAGGTTGAGTTGACGTTTGCATTGGTAAATGTAATTATCATCTAGGGAAGCTGAATTAGGATAATATATTAGATATTTAGGACTGTTTTCGGATGAGATGTTGAGAAATGAATTGGTTTACGGATGAACATATATATTAAAGGGGTTTCTATTAACTCCAAGTAATGAGTTTTCGCCCCTTAAGGTCCACAAGAAAGAGGGTTTACGTTTCATAATGGGCCCTTAAAAGAGTTTTCGCCCCTAAAGTCAAAAGGGAAAGGAGTTTTCGGATTTAAGGTCAATGTGAAAAGGGTTTTCGGAATTGGGTCTTCTAGAAGGGGTGTTTACTAATTTAGCATTCTAGAATGGGGCGTTTTCGGATTTGGTCAACAAAAACACCAACTTGGAACATTTCCAAACCGTAAACCCTATATTCATTTAATTACTTTGGGCGAAAACACATATATGAGGTTTATTTATGTTTTAAACCCTTAGTCTTTCAACTTATGTTTATTTATAACACCATAATTTAGCTTAAGTTTAAATAAGCATGCACTCTTGGCATTTAAAGTTCCTATAACAAAAAGTTAGGTTGTGAATTTACTTGTACATAGTTGTAGTCTAGACTTTTATTAATTCAAAATAACGGGTTGTTACACACAATAACTTAGTCCAAGAAGTGGCCCAACAAGAACCCAACCCTAATTAGGGTTTTTCACATAAAATTACGATTAGGGTTAAGTGTTCTTACTTAACCCATTGAGGACTTAATCCATTAAGTCCATCGCCCACTAGGTAAATCATATGGTGTGGTTGGGCGTACTTCATAATTTAATTCTAATGGCCCAAAATACGGGTCCCGATAATTCCAAACTAACATATCCAAAATTAGGGTTTTCTAAACCCTAATTAGGGTATCCAAACTGATCGCGTGCCAATTAGTCCTATGGTTAGGTTTTTAGGTCAATTAGGGCTTCATTAGGCCGGACACCACCTACTGCCACCTCGGGCGGTGGTGGTCAACGGCGGCTCATGACGGCAGCCACCACCTCGTGGTGGTGTTGTTGGTTATGATTCTAGACAAAATCGATCAAAAGCATCCCAAATAATAGTCTAATTAAACATAAGTGCACACAACCACCCAAGGTGGTGGCTGGTGGCAGCAAAATGGCGACATGAGGTGGCAGCCACCACCTCATGGTGGTGGTGACGAATTTCCTTGATTATTCCGGCCACAAAATATGATTATACAACATAATATCCAAATGAAACACACACACACACACACACACGCTCAGCCACCCTTGTGGTGGCAGGTGGTGTTCAGAGGTGATAGCCACCACTTCACGGTGGAGGTGATTACTTTTCTTGTGATGTTCGACCAAGCAAAAGAGACACACGCTATGCACACTAGCAGCAGAAGTACACACACACATGTATTTTCCCGGAATACGTACACAACCACCCACCTGGTGACGTACGACGACGACAACGACCTGAACGGCGGCACAACAGCGCTAGCGGCGGCGGACGATAGCTCGTGGAACAGCCGCTGGAGCGGTGTTGGCAATGCAATAGTAGGAGAAAGGTGGTGGAGAGCTGAACCGGAATACAAACGACGACAACCTTGGCGTCCGACGACGACTTTGTCTCCAATGGGAGCGGTGCAACGGTGGCTGCATCCCTGGTCGTTCACGAACCACGCACCAACTCTTCTTGCTCCGCCTTTGATCTTCAGTGGGTCTCCTGGCTTCTCGCTACGTTCTCGATAGTAGGATGGTCACTGTGGTTGGCTTTAGTGGTTGAAGATGGATGCTCCGGTGTTCTTTGGCAGCGACAAGGTGTGGCGGCTGGATGAAGTGGAGGCATAAGGTGGCGGCTGGAAGAACTCATTAGGGTTAGGGTTATGGGACAAGGGTGACGGGTTATATGCCCGTTCATATGAAATCTTTTCTCATAAATACACTTTCAGCCCCTCCATGTTAATTCTTTTCAACGTAAGTACATATTTTACCATTCAACCCTCAGCATTCGAAAATCCCTTCATTTTAAGTCCAATATATTACCAAACACCCCCTGAATTTTGAAATTCTTTACAAAATAAATCCCGAAATTGCACTTTAACCCCCGAAAATCCAAATCATATCATTTGGCTACCCGAAACCAACACCCCGCTAAATATTATGGATTTTAGGGCTACTATAAAATAATATAAAACACAAATTTACATCTTGGGGTTCAGGGTTTATTATTTAATTACTCAATTTCAAATGGAATGTTACATTGTAATCTATGCACATCCTCATGCTTACATCCTTCTTCTTCATGAATAACATTGCAACTCTCTAGGGTGAAGAACTAGGTCTTATAAAACCTTTGTTTAACAACTCCTGAAGTTGCATACATCATTGCTAGTCGGTGTGATGCTTTCGCTATCGGTGTTGTTCCTAGTAACAAGTTTATCCGAAACTCTACTTTTCTATCAGGAGTCAATCTAGGAAGATCCTCCGGAAAGACTTCTGGAAAGTCACACACTACTAGTATTCTTTACATCTCCTTCTTCTCCCTCTTCACATCGATCATGAGCGCTAGGTTTGATGTACATCCTTTAGCTAAACAATTTCTGGCTTTTATCATTGAGATCATTCCAGAGTTTACTTAGAATCTGTCCTCTTACACCATAAATGGTTCTCTTCCATGAGGGTTCACTCTCACCATTTTCTTCCTACATAGTATCTCGTCGTCATTCGTACTAAGCGAAACCATTCTGAATACTATGTCGAATACGTTTAACTCAATGGGAAATAATTTCTCATGAAAATTATTCCTGTTCGAGTCAATGACGATGTTCTTCATGTGTTCGCTAACAGGTACAAAATTGCCACTAGCAACTTCTACTACTAGAGCACTATCTAGTCTATCTACAAGAAATGCTAGTGTTCTACCAAATTTATGCAAAATAAAGGAGTAATTAGCTCTAGAATCAAAGAATATATTGGTAAGCAATTCATTTACTTGGAAAGTACCTGAAGCAACATCTGCTTCCTCGTTTGCTGCTTCCAGATTTATCTTGAATGCTCTCGCCTTTTGCTTCAGTGTCACATTTGGCTTTTCAGCCTCCTTCTTCTTCAGAGATCCTTCAGAATATGTCTATCCTATCCATAGCTGTAGCACACTCTCTTGTTGAATGTGCACTCATTGGAATAGTGACCGGTCATCCCGCATTTGAAACAAGTCGCTTCATCGCAACATCTTCTAGAGTGATTCTTCTTGCACTTCTCACACCACTACTTCACCACTTCCCCCAACCTTCTTGTAGTTATGGCCACCCTTTAAAAATCTGATCTTCTTGTTGGGTCTTGAAGATCCGTCAAACTTCCTCTTTTCTCTTGAATTGGCTCTCTCAAGGTCATTTTCTCTGATTTAGGTCTCAACATTCTTAGCTACCCAAATGACCGCTTTCAACGTAGTTTCCAGCTTCATCGTTGGACCAAAATCCGCCGATATTCCACTAGCAAACTTGTTGATCTTGGAGATTTCAGTGGGAACCAATTAACGAACTAGCTACATCTTCTCTGTAAATCTTTCAGCATACTTAATGACACTCATCTTGACCTTCTTTAGGTTATGGAATTCAATTTTAATCTCCAGAAGATCCTGCTCAGAACGGTACTGCATTTTCACTTGCACCAAAAGTCTTCCCAAGACATCTTACTAGCTTCTCCCTTGGGCATGGTATCTGCTAGCAACTTCCACCAGCTTAATACCCCAGTCTTCAACTGTCTGACTGCTAGAACAGTCTTTTGTTTGTTGCTACAATCGTAACTTTCAAATACCATCTCCATCTCGGACATCCAATTCATGACTTCCACCAGTAGTGGGGTCCAGAATGACTCGGTAACTTGGATGCGATGAAGTCCTTGTACTTGCATCTACATCCATTGTTTCCTTCATTTGGTTGGTTTCTTCTAACCACTCTTGGCTCATCTTGGCTAACTGTCCGACTGTAGTTTCCCTCCTTATACTATTATTCGTTCAATTCAGGCTGTACAACATGTGCAATGGGTTCATTTCTATTATCACGTAACATTTGTCTCATTTCCACCCTTTGTAAGACCATCATAGCCCGAATCATTTCTTGGACTCCTGCCATCATGACAGGTTTACCTACTGACACCACTTCAGGTGCTCGCTTGATCACACGAGGCTCGGGCTGCTAACTTCCATTAATGTTTCCTCGTCCACTCTGAGTTCTCACTATGTCGATCTATACACCAAAGCAAGCGTTCAGTATACCATAACGAGAATTGAGATAAGGAAGCTTTTAGACGCATAATTCTCATAATCTCTCCGAAAAGTGATATACCAGTTCTAATAACATAATTGCATGTCAAGAATCCTGAACACATTAAATTTCCAAATCTAGGTCGACAATAGACCTTAGATGTAATCAATTAATAGCAATATAGGTAGGCAACCTAAGGCATGCTATAACATAAATTATTTAGCACATAACAGATAAATTTGGAATCTTATCCTAAAGTATTCTTGTTCTAGTGTCAATTTAGATAAACTACGTACAACATAATAGACACACATCTCACGATCATCATTAACATTCTAAGTTTAAGTCTATAAATCCTCAAATATTCCTAGTTCGCTTAAATTAATGCTCTGATAGCAAATGTGACATCCCCATTTTCACGGCCAATTTAAAACTTTTTGTTTATGCTTTTTTTATTCAGAGTATAAAAGTTAATGCAGAATTTGTTCCCAAAACATAATATATTTCTTGAATAAACATTTTTCATTTATATATAAAACCTTGAGATGTCATCGTTAATACAGATACATAAGTATAAACATTATCTTACAAGCATTATAACATTTATTTATACTAAAGGCCTACAAAGATAACCTAGAAATATTTTGCGACTTCAAGAGTATACTTAATAAAACTAAGAGACTCTATGTCACATCAGAACACCAATCATATTTTCCAAGGTATTTAAGTATACTTAGAATAAAGTCAAATATAGAGATGATATTATTCACATAATTCACACAAATTAACTTTAGTCAGACCCATTAATATAGTCTCTCCTTTAAGCTAAGCATGAATGGTCACACTTGAGCTATAATACTTAGTTATTCAAGAAATGGGAATTTATTTGGATTTACTGTTTGGATCTTGGAACATTGTGACAACAACTATTATATACTATTTTGATATATTGGGATATGATCATCACATTAATACTTGTTGTGTTCTATATTAACATGTTTAATCTATGAATAATATTATTATTCTAAATGTTCATAATTGGTTATAATTGTGGGAACAATTATGAAGTAAGACTAATATGAATTGGATTGGTTGACTCTCATTAGATGAAAGTAGGAAAGTGGTTGTAACTAAGATTCATATGTACTTGTCAGAGAACTGGTATTGTACATACCATATCAAGATCACCTCATGGATCGGTTTTGTGAGTGATACTTGATAAAACCGGCTCGTGCTGAACACTCTCTCCCTATGCCACTAACTCTCCCCCACTTGGTGTTCAAACACGTACCATCTGACACACAAAATCAATCACTGGCCCATTGGGGCTCAACCAATCCTTCCGCACTATAACGTTGTTACAATGAAACGAAATAGGAACCAAATCAATCTGATACCACTCAGTGAGCAACTCCAAGACACAACCCCGATGAACCCTGGATATTCACACAGGACGATCATTAGCAATCTCAACCTCTAATGGACAATCTAACTCCCCCGGATCATCGACAAACCTCTTGATGAGTGCAAAAGATGAAAAAGATCGGGTAACACCGGAATCAAACAATACCAAGGTAGAGATACCGTTCACAAGGAACGACCCTAAAATAAAACACACAAAATATAAGCAGAATATCAACATAAATAAAGAGATAAGGAGAAGATAGATACCCGTCACCACATCTGGTGATGCACGAACCTCCTCGGCTGTCAGCTGAAAAACCCTACTCCTCACAACAGACACATCCACCTTGCCTTGGCGGCCATCAGTAATCCATAAAGTCGCTGCAGCGGGTGCTACCACCGGTACCACTACTGCTAAACTTAGGAAATTGGCCTTCTTATGGCTCCTCTGATTGCAATGAAAGGAAATCAAATCAGATACATGGGTGGTGGTGGCGGCAGTGCAATCCCTGCTGATATGACCTATCCTTTCGCACTTGAGGCAGCTCGAACCACCCACCTTGCACGCCCCCTCGTGTGCCTTGCCGCACTTACCACAGCGACCCCGGCCCTGCTGGCCTCTCGATCTCGAGTCAAGAACCTTGGTCTTCATGTCCGAACCCTCTTAACCTTGAACTTGATCAGGTTTCCTCTTCCTCTCCTTCTCCAAGTCAATATCTCTCTCTCTCTCTCTATGGCCCTCGCTATCATATCATCCAGTGTCCTGCAACTGGATCGACTCACAAACTACCTAATATTACTCCTTAGCATCTCATGGTACCTTGACTTCTTCATCTCCTCGTCCACCACATACTGCAGAACAAATAAATCCATCTCACGGAACATAGAAATGATATCCGTTACCTTTTCAGTAGTCTGGAGAAGGCCATGAAACTCCCTCGCCAACTGCGGGCCCTCAATCAGAGGTACGAACCAATAATGTAACATCCGGATTCCCAGGTATATTATTTTATTATTTTATTTTGGAATTTGTTGAGGGACTCGGCGAGTTGGTGCTTAGACTCGCCGAGTAGGGTCGCGATTTCTCATCCGGATTAATGACCGGACTCGGCGAGTCCATGAGTGGACTCGTGAGTCCACGCTGTTTAATGAAACCCTAATTTTCCGGGTTTGGGACCTATTTAAAGGCCCTTATGGCCGTCATTTGCGGCCATCAACCCCCAGAGAGAAACCCTAAGTGATCTAGAGTGCTTGTGAGGAAGGAGAGGCCAATCTTGAACTTTTGTGGGTATTTTTGCAAGAAGGAAGTGTTCAAGGAAAGAGGAAGCTGAAGGAGGTGCGGTTTTGGTGGTTTTTGAGCTCATAGAGATTGTATTGAGGTATTATTCTCGGACCTTCTTCAGTTTTGGTGTTGATTCTTAGTGTTAGGGTTTTTTAACCCTTTTAGAGGATGATTAAGTGGAGTATTTGGCCCCTTCTCGAGTTTGTGTTATGGATCTGGACCCAAGGGGGTCCAGAGACCTTAACCCTTGGAGCTTTATGAGTCATTGTGGGAGTCATGAGCTTAGAATGTCATTTTTGGGGCTAAATCATCATTTTGGACCATTTAGATGTTATATGTGTGTCAAGGTCCGAACTTTATGTGATTATCATGCTTGGGGAGGCCAGATCTATGATTGTATTGAACAGATCTGACCTCAGAAGTTGTTTTGAGTTTGTGCATGGCATGAACTCGCCGAGTGCAAAGAACAGACTCGGCGAGTAGTATGAAGGTTGCCCGTTAATCACTCAGTGAGTGGACTTGTCGAGTTGGGGGAATGACTCGGTGAGTCAGGGAGGGTCAGGGGTCCGAGTTCAAGTTGGAGCTCGCCGAGTTGTTCTTGAGACTCGGCGAGTTGAGTCGGGGTGGCCCCGCGATTAATGCCAGGTGGAACTCGTCGAGTCAAGGGAAGTACTCGACGTGCCAAGAGAGGATCTAAGAGAGTCAGTGGACACGTGTAGACTCGCCGAGTCGCCCTAGTGCACTCGACGAGTCGGGTCAAAGTTTGACCGATGACCTTGTTGACTTTTAGGGTTGAGTACAGTTGTATTTATGAGAGTATTACTTTATGTGATTAGGCGGAGGCTAGATCACACTTCTTCCGAGTCAGCTATTTACCGAGACATCGAGGTGAGTCTTCTCACTATACATTACCTAGAGTGGTATATACGTGTAGACCAGAGGGTCTTGTGTGCTATGTGTATGTATGAGATTATGTGCATTGTGTTATATGTATGCTATGTGTTGTACAGACTGGACCGGAGGGTCCAACGATATAGACCGGACCGAAGGGTCCAATGATATAGACCGGACCGAAGGGTCCAATGATACAGACCGGACCGAAGGGTCCAACGAGCTATGACCGGACCGGAGGGTCCAACGAGCTACGGGACTGGAGGGTCCCGCTGAGACACATCGGACCGGAGGGTCGTATTATAGCCTTGAGTGGCGTATGGGTGGCATGTGGTATAATGGGGAACTCACTAAGCTTTTATGCTTACAGTTGTTGTGTTATGTGTTTCAGGTACTAGTGAGGATCGCGGGAAGGCGCCGGCATGATTCGTACACACGAGGAGTTTTTGTATTATGATCGTGGGATGTGATGTTATGACTTGATAATATGATACAATGGTGTTTTTATGACAATGATGAATGGGAATATGTTTTATAAAATGTGAAAAATTGTTTTGAAAATTTGGGTGTTACAAGTTGGTGTCAGAGCCTTGGTTTGAGGGATTCGGATTCACCTTCGGGTGTATTTGAACTCAAACTGAGGATTTGAGAAAGATTTTCAATAAATAAACAAAATTTTCAAACAAGAGTAAAAATTTTGAAAGAGCAGAGCAGAGCAGTGTGTACGATCAGCCAGCGCCCGAACGGTGATTTCCCAAAATACCCTTGCATTATGTGTTATGAGATATGATGCGATAAGATATGCATGCTAGAGTAGGCTAAGTAATCATATTAGGACTAGAGTGGCCTGATTTTGTGATGCCTTAGCCTAGGAATGATTTTGCTGCTATGTGATGCTTGAGAGCGAATAGGTAGCAGTGAGGAGTTGTTGAGAGGCCTACCGAAGGGTAGCCTATGCAAGTGAGATGTAGTGTACTTGTGATCTGGGATCCAAGGAGGAGGACTTAGAGTGAATGCTATTGCGGTGTGGACGGTAGTATAGGGCCCATACTACTGAAGACACCGGAGCAGTGCGCACCCTAAGTAAGAATCCATTGGGTACTAAGAAGCAAGTAGGGTTGAGTTATCGAGTGCGAGCATACTCGAGCGAGTCTCTGATATCTTGTGTTGTATTTCAGAGAGACATCATGGTTGGAACGCTCCATCGGCCAGAGACTAGCGAGGGGGTTGTGAGCGATGAGGAGCTCCGCCAGATGATTCATGATGAGGTGGCTGCTGCCATCCGCGCTGAGATTCCAGAGATGTTTGGGTCTATCAAGACCACGATGATGGATGCTTTTGATGAGCGGTACGCCGCTCTTACAGATGCAGCTGTTGCTGAGGCCACCGTAGCCGTCACTGCTGCCAGGCCGCAGGGGGGTGACTCGTTGCTGTACCGAGAGTTCAGCAACACGAAGCCACCAGAGTTTGATGGGACGCAGGGTCCGATTGCTGCTATGAGATGGATTACTGATGTTGAGGGTTGTTTCTATACCTGATCGTGTCCAGAGCATCTGAGGGTTTGGTTTGCGTTGAACCAACTTCGCTTGGGGGCGAAGGACTGGTGGAAGTTCGTGACTGCAGACTTCACTACTGCAGAGTTGACTGCGGTGACCTGGGAGAGGTTCACCACGATGTTTCGAGATGAGTATGTCCTTCCGGTGGAGAGGGAGCGATTGGCTCAGGAGTTCTTGACCCTCAAGCAGGGTACTGATTCGGTTACTGTGGTTACCCGGAAGTTTCACGAGAGGGCGATGTTCTGCCCTGAGCAGGTGTCTACTGAGCAGGCACGTATGAGCCGGTACTTGGGTGTTTTGAGGAGGGATATACGGGAGTTTGTGTCAAACTCGACTTACCGGACATTTGCCGAGCTCCAGGCGAATGCCCGGAAGAGGGAGATTGAGCTGGAGACGCAGGCCAGGGAGGAGGCCGAGTCTCAGAGGGTGGATCGGCGACCGACACAGTCTCAGTCGGCAGCCAAGCGGGCAAAGCCCGCTGATTCGAGATCTGGGGGTCCGAAGGGCCGCACTTGTGGAAAGTGCGGCAAGAGCCACGAGGGGACATACATAGCTGGGGTGTGTTATAAGTGTGGGAAGGAGGGGCACTATGCGAGGGACTGTCCCAACGGATTCTCGGTTTGCTTTCATTGCAACCAGACCGGCCATCGGAAGGCCGAGTGCCCACAACTACTGCAGGGATCAGCGCAGGGATCAGCGCCTGCTGTTCGAGCTACAGAGAGTCGGCCGGCGAAGGCCGAGGCGCCAAAGGCTCGCGGGAGAGCCTTCCAGTTGACAGCGGAGGAGGTCCGCGCAGCACCCAATGTGGTAGCTGGTATGTATTCTTTCCTCTGTTTATTTTGAGTTTGTGATATTATGCTTATTTTGAGATATGCATAGGTACATTTCTTGTGTGTTCTGTACCTGCTTTGGTGTTGTTTGACTCGGGTGCGAGTCGGTCATTTGTGTCGATAGCGTTTAGTCGACACATCAGTGTTCAGCGAGAGGCGTTGAGTCGACCTCTACGAGTTTCTATAGCCGACGAGCGAGCAGTGTATGCTACTGATGTGATTCGAGGATGTGTACTCGAGATCTTCGGTGTCGAGTTCCCGATAGATCTGGTCCCGATTGCTATGGGGGACGTATGTGTCATAGTGGGTATGGATTGGTTGAGCCGATTTGGGGCTGTGATAGACTGCGAGCGACAGTTGGTGACGATACGAGACCCCAGTGGGGGAGTACTTACGGTGTACGGCGAGGGTACCCGTTCTGGCTCAGCATTTTATTCGGCCGCTAGAGCGAGGCAGAGTCTACAGCAGGGCTGTAGTGGGTTTGTGGCTTATGTGGTGGATACGAGAGTAGATGCAGAGAGACCGAGGTCGGTCGATGAGGTCCCGATAGTGCGTGAGTTCCCGGATGTTTTCCCTGAGGAGTTGCCGGGTGTGCCTCCCGAGAGGCAGGTAGAGTTCCGTATTGACTTGGTTCCAGGGGCAGCGCCTATCGCCAAGGCGCCCTATCTCCTTGCGCCACTAGAGATGCAGGAGTTATCCTCGCAGCTTCAGGAGCTGCTGGGGAAGGGGTTTATACGGCCGAGTAGCTCGCCGTGGGGAGCGTCGATCCTTTTTGTCAAGAAAAAGGATGGTTCACACCGAATGTGCATTGATTACCAGGAGCTGAACAAACTGACGGTCAAAAACCGTTACCCCTTACCGAGGATCGACGATTTATTCGATCAGTTGCAGGGAGCGTCTTGGTTTTCCAAGATCGACTTGAGATCTGGATATCATCAGATGAGAGTACGAGATGAGGATGTCCAGAAGACAGCGTTCAGGACTCGTTACGGGCATTACGAGTTCGTGGTGATGCCTTTCAGGCTCACCAATGCACCGGCGGCATTCATGGATCTCATGAACTGGGTATGCAGACCGATGTTGGACCGTTCAGTGATCGTGTTCATCGATGATATACTGGTGTATTCGAGATCCAGAGAGCAGCATGAGGAGAACTTGAGAGAGTTACTTGGAGTTTTGAGATCTGAGAGGCTTTATGCCAAATTCTCCAAGTGTGATTTCTGGTTACGAGAGGTCCAGTTCCTAGGGCACCTCGTTAACCAGAATGGGATTTTGGTCGATCCGGCCAAGATTGAGGCAGTGATGAGTTGGGAGGTGCCGAGATCCCCCACCGAGATCAGGAGTTTCTTAGGGTTGGCTGGCTATTATCGGAGATTTATCAGGGATTTCTCCAAGATCGCCGTGCCACTCACCAGGTTTACCCGGAAGGGTGTTGCTTTCTCATGGGGCCCAGAGCAGCAGGCCTCCTTCGAGACACTTCGCCAGAGACTGTGCGAAGCCCCGATGTTAGCCCTTCCGGAGGGAATGGAGGACTTTGTGGTGTATTCTGACGCATCGATATCGGGGCTGGGAGCTGTGCTGATGCAGAGAGGGCATGTGATAGCATACGCATCGAGGCAGCTGAAGCCTCACGAGATGAGGTATCCCACCCACGATCTGGAGCTGGGGGCAGTAGTGTTCGCCCTCAAGATCTGGCGTCACTACCTGTACGGGGTTCGGTGTACCATATACACGGACCATAAGAGCTTGAAGTATTTGATGGATCAGCCCAACCTGAACATGCGTCAGAGGAGATGGTTGGATGTGGTGAAGGATTATGACTGCGAGATCCTGTACCACCCAGGCAAAGCTAATGTTGTAGCCGATGCCCTGAGTCGCAGGGCGGAGAGTGCCCTGATACGAGATGTTTGTATGCGATTGACAGTGATGGCTCCGGTGTTGGACACCATTCGAGGGGCGCATGTTGAGGCCATTAGACCGGAGAACCAAAAGAGAGAGCGGGTTATCAGACAGGTATCGGAGTTCGTTACCGATGATCGAGGACTTATGACCTTTCAGGGTCGGATATGGGTACCGTTCGTGGGTGGAACGCGTACCATCTTGATGGAGGAGGCGCACCAATCGAGGTTCTCGATCCATCCCGGGGCCACTAAGATGTATTTGGACCTGAAGAGAGAGTATTGGTGGCCCTGTATGAAGAGGGATGTCGCCTGGTTCGTAGAGAGGTGCTTGACCTGTCGCAGGGTTAAGGCCGAGCACCAGAGACCGCATGGCAAGTTGCAGCCGTTGGAGGTTCCCGAGTGGAAGTGGGAACAGATTACCATGGACTTTATCACCAAATTGCCGAGGACTGCGAGGGGCGTCGATGCAATTTGGGTGATTGTAGACAGATTGACGAAGAGCGCTCACTTTCTTGCTATCAGTGAGAGCTCTTCCGCTGAGAGGTTGGCAGAGTTGTACGTGAGGGAGGTGGTATCACGGCATGGAGTGCCGATCTCGATCGTCTCAGATCGAGATGTGCGTTTCACTTCCAGATTCTGGAAGAAGTTTCATGAGGAGTTGGGCACGAGGTTGCATTTTAGCACTGCATACCACCCACAGACCGACGGGCAGAGCGAGCGAACGATTCAGACACTCGAGGACATGCTCCGGGCATGTGTACTCGACTTCGGAGGAAGTTAGGACACGTACTTACCCTTGGCTGAGTTTTCCTATAACAACAGCCATCATTCGAGCATTGGTATGCCACCTTTTGAGCTGTTGTATGGGAGGAAGTGTCGGACTCCCATTTGCTGGGGCGAGGTCGGGCAACGTGTGATGGGTAGTACGAAGATTGTGCTTCAGAAGACCGAGCAGATTTAGCAGGTCAGGCAGAGGTTACTGATAGCTCAGAGCCGTCAGAAGAGTTATGCGGATAGACGTCGGTCAGAGCTCGAGTTCCAGGTCGGCGATTTCGTACTCCTGAAGGTATCTCCCTGGAAGGGAGTGATCCGATTCAGGAAGAGGGGTAAGTTGGGACCTCGGTATATTGGTCCTTTCAGGGTGACTGCCAGGGTGGGCAGGATAGCGTATCGTTTGGAGCTACCTACGGAGCTGAGCCAGATTCATGACACTTTTCACGTGTCTCAGTTGAGGAAGTGTATCGCTGATGAGTCAGCAGTGGTGCCCTTAGAGGATATTCAAGTGGATGCGAGCCTGAATTATGTGGAGAGACCAGTTGCGGTTGTGGATCAAAAGATCAAGGTTCTGAGGAACAAGGAAGTGCCCCTGGTGCAGGTCCGGTGGCAACACCGGAGAGGGTCAGAGTTGACCTGGGAGCCGGAGTGAGAGATGCGTGAGCAGCATCCAGAGTTGTTTGCAGAGTGAGACTTCGAGGGCGAAGTCTGATTTTAGTGGGGGAGAATTGTAACATCCGGATTCCCAGGTATATTATTTTATTATTTTATTTTGGAATTTGTTGAGGGACTCGGCGAGTTGGTGCTTAGACTCGCCGAGTAGGGTCGCGATTTCTCATCCGGATTAATGACCGGACTCGGCGAGTCCATGAGTGGACTCGGCGAGTTCACGCTGTTTAATGAAACCCTAATTTTCCGGGTTTGGGACCTATTTAAAGGCCCTTATGGCCGTTATTTGCGGCCATCAACCCCCAGAGAGAAACCCTAAGTGATCTAGAGTGCTTGTGAGGAAGGAGAGGCCAATCTTGAACTTTTGTGGGTATTTTTGCAAGAAGGAAGTGTTCAAGGAAAGAGGAAGCTGAAGGAGGTGCGGTTTTGGTGGTTTTTGAGCTCATAGAGATTGTATTGAGGTATTATTCTCGGACCTTCTTCAGTTTTGGTGTTGATTCTTAGTGTTAGGGTTTTCTAACCCTTTTAGAGGATGATTAAGTGGAGTATTTGGCTCCTTCTCGAGTTTGTGTTCTGGATCTGGACCCAAGGGGGTCCAGAGACCTTAACCCTTGGAGCTTTATGAGTCATTGTGGGAGTCATGAGCTTATAATGTCATTTTTGGGGCTAAATCATCATTTTGGACCATTTAGATGTTATATGTGTGTCAAGGTCCGAACTTTACGTGATTATCATGCTTGGGGAGGCCAGATCAATGATTGTATGGAATAGATCTGACCTCAGAAGTTGTTTTGAGTTTGTGCATGACATGAACTCGCCGAGTGCAAAGAACAGACTCGGCGAGTAGTATGAAGGTTGCCTGTTAATCACTCAGTGAGTGGACTTGTCGAGTTGGGGGAATGACTCGGTGAGTCAGGGAGGGTCAGGGGTCCGAGTTCAAGTTGGAACTCGCCGAGTTGTTCTTGAGACTCAGCGAGTTGAGTCGGGGTGGCCCTGCGATTCATGCCAGGTGGAACTCGTCGAGTCAAGGGAAGTACTCGACGTGCCAAGAGAGGATCTAAGAGAGTCAGTGGGGACGTGTAGACTCGCCGAGCCGCCCTAGTGCACTCGACAAGTCGGGTCAAAGTTTGACCGATGACCTTGTTGACTTTTAGGGTTGAGTACAATTGTATTTATGAGAGTATTACTTTATGTGATTAGGCGGAGGCTAGATCACACTTCTTCCGAGTCAGCTATTTACAGAGACATCGAGGTGAGTCTTCTCACTATACATTACCTAGAGTGGTATATACGTGTAGACCAGAGGGTCTTGTGTGCTATATGTATGTATGAGATTATGTGCATTGTGTTATATGTATGCTATGTGTTGTACAGACCGGACCGGAGGGTCCAACGATATAGACCGGACTGAAGGGTCCAATGATATAGACCGGACCGAAGGGTCCAATGATACAGACCGGAACGGAGGGTCCAACGAGCTATGACCGGACCGGAGGGTCCAACGAGCTACGGGACTGGAGGGTCCCGCTGAGACACATCGGACCGGAGGGTCGTATTATAGTCTTGAGTGGCGTATGGGTGGCATGTGGTATAATGGGGAACTCACTAAGCTTTTATGCTTACAGTTGTTGTGTGATGTGTTTCAGGTACTAGTGAGGATCGCGGGAAGGCGCCGACATGATTCGTACACACGAGGAGTTTTTGTATTATGATCTTGGGATGTGATGTTATGACTTGATAATATGATACAATGGTGTTTTTATGACAATGATGAATGGGAATATGTTTTATAAAATGTGAAATTTTTTTTTGAAAATTTGGGTGTTACAAGTTGGTATCAGAGCCTTGGTTTGAGGGATTCGGATTCACCTTCGGGTGTATTTGAACTCAAACTGAGGATTTGAGAAAGATTTTCAATAAATAAACAAAATTTTCAAACAAGAGTAAAAGTTTTGAAAGAGCAGAGCAGAGCAGTGTGTACGATCAGCCAGCGCCCGAACGGTGATTTCCCAAAATACCCTTGCATTATGTGTTATGAGATATGATGCGATAAGATATGCATGCTAGAGTAGGCTAAGTAATCATATTAGGACTAGAGTGGCCTGATTTTGTGATGCCTTAGCCTAGGAATGATTTTGCTGCTATGTGATGCTTGAGAGCGAATAGGTAGCAGTGAGGAGCTGTTGAGAGGCCTACCGAAGGGTAGCCTATGCAAGTGAGATGTAGTGTACTTGTGATCTGGGATCCAAGGAGGAGGACTTAGAGTGAATGCTGATGCGGTGTGGACGGTAGTATAGGGCCCGTACTACTGAAGACACCGGAGCAGTGCGCACCCTAAGTAAGAATCCATTGGGTACTAAGAAGCAAGTAGGGTTGAGTTATCGAGTGCGAGCATACTCGGGCGAGTCTCTGATATCTTGTGTTGTATTTCAGAGAGACATCATGGTTGGAACGCGCCACCGGCCAGAGTAATCGGAAACAAGTATATACTAAAAAGGCCATCCTATCACTAATTGATCAGTACTTGTCACACCCCCGACCAAGGCGAAACATGCCAGGAGTGCGACTAAGTTCATGGATCATAGATAAATTGAATATATAGCACAAGTACAACGATAAATAAAGTAGCATTTGTATTCCATCATTAAATTTTAATATAGGGTTCTTACAGATAATAATAGTACAGTAGTTGCATTAGGAAGATAACAAAAACTAGATAGCTAGGTAATCTATAGTCCACGACTAACCTTCCTTCTAAAAGTCTTTCTAATAATCCCCTGATAATACATGTAAGTTTAAGGGTCAACACAAAGGTTGGTGAGTGTCTTAGGTTTTATGCTAATTGCAGTAATATTTTTTAAAAAGTCCAAAAAGTATTTTCTTTGTATATATAACAATAGTTAAAATAGTGTTTGCAATTAGTCTTTAAAAGCCAAAATGTATAGTTTGTATAAGTAAATCCATACATAAAACTATGTTTGTAATGAATCTTTGAAAGCCAAAATGTTATGTTTCATAAGTAATTCCATACTTAAAACTAAGTTTCTAATGAATCTTTGAAAGCCAAAACGTTGTGTTCATAAGTAATTCCATACTTAAAAATTGTATTGAAAGCAACCAAACCCATGGTCGTACTTGTTGGATATAGTGTCTAAGTCCATAACTTTATTTGGTATATACGTGACCCGACCCGGCATGGTCCATTTGGGTTGCATGGCATTGCAATACTTGGATAGACAAAATGAGAGAAAGTACACTTGTGATTATTAATATATTATAAGTTCTAATATATTAATAATAGTATTATTTAATTAGTATTGATCAAGTATTAATCTAGTATTAATTTGGTGATCAAAGTGAGACTAATTAAATATATAGGGTTGATTATGACAATCATCAATTCTTTTATGGTGGATTAATGATCCATGGTTTATGGGTTTCGTTATAACCATATGGAGCTCCATGGATAGTCCATGGGAGTTACAAACCCATGGGTCATGAGGAATGAAGAGTCATGACAATTAGGGTTTACATTTGTAACTCCTAATTATGACACACTATAAAAGAAACCCTATAGCATGCAAAATGGGTACTAGTGTATTCATAAGAGGGCATAACCGATTTTCGAGGCTAAGTGACATTCTCTCAAGTTATTCCAAGTTTGTAGTGTTATGTGAAGTATTTGAGGCACAACATTTGGGGTGCTAGGCTTACAAAGTCTTGAAGGAATCCAAGCAACAACAAGGTATGTATTTCTACTAGTTTTTATGTTTTATGTAATCCCCATGCCATGCTAGTTAGGAAATAACCTTGAAAAGAAATTTGCATGTATATAGAGAAAACATAGATTCAAGGTTATTAGGGTTGCATGTACACTTAGGAAGTGTTAGAGTGCTCAAAACCCATCAGTAGCATCAGAGCCAGGTTTGTTTTCTGTATACTTGATGCAAAACTGCTTAAAAAACGAAAATTCTGCACTCTGACGACTGGACTCGCCGAGTTCATGGGGAGGACTCGCCGAGTTCATGGGGAGGACTCGCCGAGTCCATGAACAAATTCATCCTACTCGACGAGTAGAATCATGCACTCGACGAGTAGGAGCGTGCTGGGCAGTTTTTTCGAGTTTTGTTGCTGGAAATGGATTAAAATCATTATCCCAATCTGTTTTGGACTTGTAAAATATGTTTTTCAAAATGATAATGATTATGTTAACCCATTTTACATGACTTTTATCAATTTTCAAGTATTGTATATGTTTATATGATTTCTTGAAATTGCTTGACATGAATTTGTGTTCTTATGAGTTTTAGAAGATCATAGGAATTATGTGTAACCTCCTTGTGTGTTTAATTCATGATCTTAATGGCAATGATGGTGTCCATAACTTGTCCTCAAGTTATGGATAACCAAAAGTCACTTCTTTGAATTGTGATTAAAGAACTAAAGAGGTTTCATAAAATGAAGAGTCTTCATTTTATGAACCATTAAAACTCATAAGTTATAAATTGAAGAGACTTGGAATAGTTTCAAATCTTGCCTTCAAGTTTTGGAATTTGAAAAGTCTTACACTTTAATACTTTAATTCCAAATTAAACCTTAGATTTTTAAAAAGTTTAAAAATCAACACTTATACTATTATTATAATTTTATTATATAGATATGTATAAGAATATGTCATTCTTACCGTTAGTAGGCCTCATTCACGAAGCCGGTCTATAAGGGGGGTATAAGGTTGTTGCCTATAAAATGGTGACTTAATGGGTGTCCACTCTCACCCACCGCTTCCTTGATCGGTGGAGGGTCGTTAGCCGAACGGGTAGGATACGACTTTAAATACTCATTAAAAAGTATAATGAATTATAAAGCAACTATACATTATAAATTCCCAATCTTAGTTACTTTAGGAAAATGTGAAATTGGTGCTAGCCCATAAAATTACACTTTGTACCTTACCAAGTCGTTAGTGGAGAGTGTGTGGTTAACCGACACACTAACATGGACTAGTAAGTGTGGCAAAGGGTAACTTGACTTTATTATAGATCGGTGGAGCGTGTGTGGTTAACCGGCACATCGATTAGGTAATATTGTTGAGGGTACCAAGTCAATTTGTATGGTTATTCACACCTTGTTTGTGATCCTCGGCATCCCAGTCACAAACTTGAGAGGGCACAATCGAGATTCAAACATGCCATTGAAAGTTCAATGTATCTCAAAAGATCTAGGAGTTTCAAATCCAATTAAAAACTTAATTATATATCGTTTTTATGGTGGAAATTGGTAAATCGTCATTTACCTACCTTCAAGTATTTTATAATTTGGATTACGACATCCCTCTTCCAGTTATAAATAGGTTGTTGGGTCCTAGCCTTAATATTTCATATTGGGTGTTATATTAAGGACTTTAAATCAACTAACTTGAATTTCTCCCATTATAGATGTCTAGTTTAGACAGCTATGGTCTTCCCAAATCTTTAGGAACAAGCTTCCTAATGAAGATGATATCCCAAATGGCAACCAAGGTGAAAGATCAATCCCTTTGTTGTGCATTAGTGGGACTGGAAATCATACTTCACTTCCTGCACCTCCTCTAATAAATCTCCCTATCCCACAAGTTTCAAGACTTGATAAGTTCTAAGTCACTCAATCCCTATTGGCAAACAAAGTCTATATGTGCTTAGGTCTTGGAGATTAAGTCACATATTGACAAGCCGGGAGAGTCGGGTGTCGAAGTCTCAAGGTAGCTGGCTGTTGACTTGGTCACTCCCTGATGACAGATCACGACATGACCCTTAATGATCTTACCTATTTGTTTGATGATGCTGAATCAGCAATGATTTGGAGCATTGGTAAAGCAAAAATTGATTGGAAGATCAACTTCCCAAACTTCCATGGACATTGACAATGGTAACATTGGAAGTCCAGAAAAACTTTCTCTTCCCAATTGAAAGGGATTGGCCATAGTCAACTCGGTTGACCAAATGGAAAAGAGAAAGGCTAGGTCTGTGATAGTCCCGTGTACCGTTTCCAAAGAGTCCATATGTTTCTGTTGCCAAAGGAAGGGCATTGGTTGCGAAGCTGCCAAATTTACCTAAAAGTCCATAAGGATAGTAAAGTCAAATGTTTGACTCTGCTTTAGGTGAAGTCCATTATCTAACTTTATTAAATTTCTATTCTGAGATTCTTATTGCATGATGTGACTGGGTCACATATTGATGTTTTAAGAATCAAAGAAGAGTGAAGAAACTTAAAGGAAGTATATGCCGATTCTGATCGTGAAGATGGATTTCGATCGCATGGTTCGGTGATCAGAATTTTGAGTTGTTACTTAAGAGTTATGATATATTGCTTAGGAATAGATAACAACAAGTTTTCCATATGGATTGTAAGGATAAGTTTTCCGCAAAGTTTTAAAATAAAAGAAAATGGTTTTGATTTTATTTATTTTAAGTATCCTTACAATGACTTTTGTGAAAAAGGTTGTTGCTTATATGTTTCCATTGATAAGCAATATGGGTAAATGGAATTGATTCTTTCATTAGTGGTAGTGTCATAATTTACCAAATAAGGAAAGATTCTCATCACCCAAGTTTCAGTTGGATAGAAACTTGGAATCATGCAAGTTGTATTATGTGATGAATGAGAATTTTCATCTTTGGTAAATTAAGACTAATTCCTTGTTCACATTCGCATGTGAGTCAGGCGAAGGACTAAAGGATCGGGTACATTAAGTTGTGCACTAGTCAGGTCCACCACAAAGGTAGATAAGATTATTCGTTATGATTTACTAAAGTTTAGTAAATATGGTTATGCTTACGAGTTTAAGTGTAATTCTGAAACATTGGAAAAGTTTCAATGTATGGCAGAATGAATAAGAAGAATCAAATAAGGCAGAAAGATAAAAGTTTCTCCAATCTGAAGAGATGGGAGAGTACTTGTGTATTTTGATTATCTTAGTGATTATGGAACCATATCACAATTGATCCTCTAAGGACACCTTAGTGTGTTTGTTGCCTGAGGAGAGGAATCGTGAATTGTTGAAATGGTTAAATCAAAAGATAATTCATACTTCGTTCCTGGAGTAATACTCCAAGATTGTAACTTGAGTGACATAGTCTTTAGAAAGTTCATAACACTTGTCAAATGTAGAGTAAGATGTTTCCTATTCTTGTACATTTGAGATTGGTAAGTTGTGATGTTTTGGATAAAACAAAGACCAGCTAAGACCAATAGTGAGAAGTGTTGAACTTGATAAGAATCCGCACTAGCTCTTGAATATTTGTATTGTCAAGAAATGGTTCTTGACAAAGAGAAGTCTTATATGTCAAGAGGACAGTGGGAGTCTAAAAGATTCTGAAATAGTTTCAAGAACTAATCAAGAGTTTTGTTAATCACTAGCCCACGACTTGAGGTTTGTAACCTATCATGTTGACATATTCTTATTTCTGTGTCTATTCCAGTTAAAAGTTGATTATGCTTGTGAGTTCTATGAGTTCTCAATTGTTTGCATAACAACCCGGAAGCAATGGTGGGCATTGTGCTACCAGGTGGCAAGAAATTAAGATTGAACAAGTTCAGTCTATATGAGTTTGGATTTGTCACTAACCTTGTCTTGTGATTATGGTTATGAGAAATTCACATGGATAGGAACACATACACCATAAAAATCTAAGTGTCATAAGGTTTCTCTTCGATTCATGAAAATGATGGTAAGGAAACTCTTTCACTAAGTAGATTTTGAGTAGATACCAATTGTGAGAATGACAAAAGGTCTAAACATTATGATTACGGCATCCCTCTTCATAATTGTTTAGACACACAAGTGAGCTATCTAAGGAAAGGTGTATGGTTTTGATAAAGTCTTATCAAAGAAATTGCGTATCAGAAATCTGAACTTTGGTAGAAAAGTCAATAAAGTGTTGGTTTCTAAAAGTCCAACTGATCTCTGGATACATGTCAAAGCTAGTGGGAGCATAAGTGTTATGCTAGTAAGATAATAATCATTATGCTAGTGGGAGCATGATTATTATGTTAAGTGTTGCAAGTCAGCAATATTAATTATAGAAAACAAAAGTTTCAATTCGCCTTGAAAAAGTTGTTTTGCTATAATTAAGGGAGAGGATTTTATACTTCACTCCAATTCTACAAGCTTAGATTGAGAATTTAATCTACTTTAGTCAAGAATATATATGAATGTTATGATGGAATGGTTCAACATAAGGAAATTCTATATATGTTGCGTTCTCAAAATTCGATTATGATTACGGCATCCCTCTTCATAGTTCGAATTATGAAAACATGGCAAATAAAAATTTTTATAGCATAAATCATGTCCCATATGCTTTGGGTATAGGTTTGATTACATGTGCTATAATATTCATCCATTCTAAATTTTCCAAATGCCTAGGGCATTAAGATGGAAAAAGGAATAGAACTGGAAATGACTAAAATGATTAAGCAAAGTTGTCGAGGACAATCTGAGGTTTACCAAAGATTGGTTGCTCATGGACAATTAGAAGTATAGAGTAAGGACCATATTGACATATTTTGAAAAGAGGCAACTCTTGTTCAGAAGTGATGGTCAAAATGGTAATATGGAATTGTCTCCATAGGTGGAAGTTATTCTTTGAATCTGTGTAAGATTAAAGAACTTAATGCTAAGAAGGATGTTCAAAGGAATGTACTTTGAATTTGAGACTTCCTTTCCATGGAATTGTTTTCCATTGGAATACTTTGTAATGTCTGTTGCCAAGTCTTTGTGACTTCTGTGCATAGTCATTACAAGGGGATCATCGCATATAAGTTTAGAATCTAACAGATTATAGTAAATGGCAAGAGTTTGGTATTCTTGCATTTACAACGAGGATTGGAATTGTGAAATGAGCATCATTGGAATATTGTCAATTGATCTATTTCACAAAGAGAGGACCATATGTAAACATCGTATGCATACTTGGAGTATGGCATAATTGTTGTTTGGAAAAACATAGTGTACATGCTTGGAGTATGGGACAACTAATGTTTTAATTCAAGCATAAAGTTGATTAATCGAAACATAAATAATGAGTAATCAATATGGTGCTTAAATAAAAGGTGTTTTTATTTACACTCAAAGTGTTGGGGCCATATAAGATTAGTATTATTCTTGTGTTTCACTTTGCATGTTTTGACTTCCAGAATAATTATGTTATGGTATATATCATATTATTCAAACCATCCACAGTCAGTCATATGTTGGAAGTAGATATGAATCAAGACTGTCATGAATTTGGCTTGTATGATTTGTCTAAAGTGTTTTAGACAATGCAATGGTTGCTACAACATTCATGAGTACTCATAAGGGCTGAGTATTGGATTCAACCCACGCTCACTTGCATCACTTCATGGAATTTATCTCGAGTGATCGTGAGACGGTAATATCATATAAATCTTCAAACCTAGAGATATGAGGTGTTGACTATGAGTTGGTTATTCATTGATTGTACGAAAACGCATTGGTAACTCGATGTTATAAAACGTGCCTTTGTGAATAATTCTACAAGTAGTTAGTACAAGCATATCAGTCGAAGTTTATCTGTTCCTTCTAGAAATAGAAGCGATATCTGGGCCCCTCGATGATTTGGTTTTGACCTATGTACCGGGCCCGGTCAGAACCTAATTGATGTGTTCAATTTAGTTCTATGTCGAAACAAATCAGAGATCGAGAAACAAATGCTGGACAATAAGTAAGACCATGTTCCATGTGTTTGTCCGGCTGATATCATGAGAACAGAGGATTATATGATCACTTATCTTAAATGGCGTATCATCATCATCTCAGTTCCGAGAGACTTTGAAAGAGCTACGATTGCTAGTCGGATTTTGAAGTCATATTTGCAAATATAGTTATTAGACTTATCCAAGTGGGAGACTGTTGGATATAGTGTCTAACTCCATAACTTTATTTGGTATATACTTGACCCGACCCGGCATGGTCCATTTGGGTTGCATGGCATTGCAATACTTGGATAGACAAAATGAGAGAAAGTACACTTGTGATTATTAATATATTATAAGTTCTAATATATTAATAATAGTATTATTTAATTAGTATTGATCAAGTATTAATCTAGTATTAATTTGGTGATCAAAGTGAGACTAATTAAATATATAGGGTTGATTATGACAATCATCAATTCTTTTATGGTGGATTAATGATCCATGGTTTATGGGTTTCGTTATAACCATATGGAGCTCCATGGATAGTCCATGGGAGTTACAAACCCATGGGTCATGAGGAATGAAGAGTCATGACAATTAGGGTTTACATTTGTAACTCCTAATTATGACACACTATAAAAGAAACCCTATAGCATGCAAAATGGGTACTAGTGTATTCATAAGAGGGCATAACCGATTTTTGAGGCTAAGTGACATTCTCTCAAGTTATTCCAAGTTTGTAGTGTTGTGTGAAGCATTTGAAGCACAACATTTGGGGTGCTAGGCTCACAAAGTCTTGAAGGAATCCAAGCAACAACAAGGTATGTATTTCTACTAGTTTTTATGTTTTATGTAATCCCCATGCCATGCTAGTTAGGAAATAACCTTGAAAAGAAATTTGCATGTATATAGGGAAAACATAGATTCAAGGTTATTAGGGTTGCATGTACACTTAGGAAGTGTTAGAGTGCTCAAAACCCATCAGTACTAATAATAGATAAACAGACATACGGATAAGGTTACCTGCCAAGATTGTACTTAACAACCACATATATGGATAAATAAAGATACATATATACGGATAATGTTATCTGCCAAGGTTGTACTTAACAACTGCAGATACGGATAAATAGACATACGGATAAGGTTATCTGGCAAGGTTGTACTTAACAACCGCATATACGGATAAACAGATATTTGAAAAGCATATTTGATAAGCGTACAGATAGAAGAGTACGATACATGTTTAAACAGTTAAAAAATTTAGGGTAGTGTACACAAGAACATGTATGAGCCTAAGATACAACTTCTATAACTTGTATAAATATGTAAATTTATATCTTCTTGTGTATGTATGAGGTACATTGAAACTACCAAGTTGATAACTGTCTATACAATCATAGCACATTTTTAGGTGGAACGTCTATGTTATTTTTATTAGTTGTATTATTTTAACAACATAACATATGTAAATATTGACGTTTAAAACGATTTTGCTTACTTATAACATATAAGTATTTAAAAAAATATTTCACAAGCTCGAAATGTGCTTACACAAAATACTGATAATTCATGTGTAGTTTGTATGATAAATATTACTTAGTACACGTACTACCGTGTACAGCCGAGGGCCAGACATGAAACACCGAAGGCAGGATCATTTTGAAAATTAAGCTGTTCTGAAATCCAACAACTCATGCGGCCCTTCAAACCAGATTCCCCGTATCATAAGTAGTAGAGTAGTAAATAATATTATTTTTTTGTGATTAATATTGCATAAAAATGGTGATGTTGTTTGCTTAAGCAAAACATTTAGGAAATATATATAATATATATATATATATATATATATATATATATATATATATATATATATATATATATATATATATATATATATATATATATATATATATATATATATATATATATATATATATATATATATATATCAAGCAGTACATGTGTCCCCCCCCCCCCCCCCGAAAATATGTAAAAGTGGGGCCGTAACACTCACCTTGATGAGCGGTTATCGAGTTTCGAGTGTTGGATGTGAGAACCGAGATGTCTGTTGTGAAACTCACAATTGAATCTCCAAGATTAGCTAGATTTTGATGAAGGTAAAGACTGTAGGAATCTTTGGTGGTGATGGGAGGCTACATGTCACACCCCGGGTCCGGCGGCGGAAACGTCCCGGGGCAGAGTGACGTCATGTAAAGTATCACAACCAATGCACATAGCAAGCATAGTAAACACAACCATTACATTACATAAGAAAAGTTACATTTGTTTGAAAACAAGGTAATACATGTTTTATAAATACATCAGTTTATCAAAAGTAAAGACGAGACTTCTATGTGCTCCGTCTTCTCCAAAAGTAACGGGATACCTGTCTAACGAGAACCTGAGAATACAAGCAGTTTTAAAATATCAGCATAAAGCTGGCGAGTTCATAAGCATGTTTTGTAAGGAAGAACCGGTTATTTAATCTTGTGATAAATAATTCATTTCCTTTAATAAAGATTTGTGTCATATCGAAAACCATTGTTACTGAGTTATGAACTACATGAGCATGTTTTCCCAGAAAATCCCATATTTTCTAACATGTAAGTCGATTTCCATAGAATGAGAAAAACCTTGACTAATCGTTAATAAGTTAAGAAAACCATAAGTTATGATCCTGGAGTTTCCCTCCAGCACGAAAGTAGGTAGTTTTAATACATAAAACTATAGATTAAGATCCATGGAATACCATCCAGTACGAAAGTAAGTAGTTTTAATACATAAAACTTTAGATGAAAGAAAAGAATCTGTGAATAAGGTTAGTTAATTCAGTACGTTTTATGAATCGTATAACCATACTAATTTGACCCGTGACCTCCTTGACGTTCTTCAGGCGTCGTACGATATCCGAAATTTGTCACCCCAAGCGTGCCCGCCTAACTGTAGCTAGCAGTTTAGGTGTGGGATTGTCAGTCCCGAATAGATCTATCCACAAATTTCACATTCTCCCTTCAGGAGACTCTGGTTATATTTTCGGAGAGGATTTACTGGTACCCCGAAGGGTTTAACGAAGACAAGTCTCACAAGCTAGTATTAACTAATTTCACGGAGTAACTGGTCGTTTTCGAGTTTCGAAATCGTTTGGAACAAAGTAGAGTATAAATAATTAAATACAAAGTAATTATTTAGCATGATACTCTAGGTTTCACATGGATAAACTAAATCAGACATAGTTTATATATTTGACTTTGCATGAAATCTGAATCCGTAAAACAAGTAATAAAGATCCCAAATTATTCCCATAATAATTTGAATGGTTTGAGAAGTTTTCCACGCTGTTCTGAAAACTATGTAATTATATTTAGAAAAACGTCCCTTATGCTTCGCATACTTCAAAAGGGATACAGTATCTAAGGTTTGTCAGAAATCGTATAATTACATCAGTTTTTAAGTTACGAAAACCTTTATGATTTGCTTGTATTCCCCCCTGAAAACATGAGAAACATCGGAAAAGGGTAGGGGGTATGAGCTCACCCGACGAGAAATGTGCCGGATAGGATGCTAAGTGTCAATTTAGGACTTGAACACGCACGAGGATCCTATGTAACATGAGGAGATACATAATTGTATCTAATTAGACTTGAACCACTAATCAAGTAAGATAATACACTTCGATGCATGAAAACACTTTATTTCAAGTGTTAGGAGTGATACGGGTTGCATCTAAGGAGTGTAAGGCCTTGATATGGAGCTTACTCTTCAAGTGTAAGCCCTTAGGGGTGTTTACGGTCCAAAGACCATATCCCCCATGAGTTTACGGCCGTAAACTCAAGGTAGGGGTGTTATGGGATGTTTCAAGGTCTTATCTCACTCATAGAGTCATGCTAGGGTCGAATCAAGGGCTTTGGAAGTGTTTGGGGCTTGAAGTGGACCTTTTATGGAGTTTACGGTCGTAAACACATGGTTTTACGGCCGTAAACCCATCCTTGTCCATTCCTCTTGTGATTTGGTGATTATAGGCTATGCATGCAAGGTTCTAGACCCAAAGGTAAGCAATGCAAGGTGTTAAGGGCATTTTAACACCCTTTGGAGGTGTTTACGGTTTTGGGAGACCTTCCCAAACCGTAAACTCATGTTTGCACCATTCAATCCATGTTTAAGGGTTCTAAGATCATCCAAGCAAGTTTCTAGGTCTTTAGGCATGCATTGGGGAGGTTTTGGGGCATCAAAACCCCATTTTTGGGTGTTTACGGTTCATGAATGTTCATGGGCCGTAAACTCATCTTTACCCCCAAAAAGACATGATCTTGGTGTTCTAAGTACATGCATGCATGTTTCTAAGCCATTGCTAAACACTAGAAAGGGTTTGAAAGGGTTTTGGGGCTTCAAAACCCCCTTATGGGAGTTTACGGTTTTTGGGAGGTGTTCCCAAACCGTAAACACATGATTTTGATGGTGTATTCCATGGATTTGCATGCATGTTCAGTTAATCAACAAGCTAGGATAGATTACTTACGATTTTGGAGCTTGGATGAGTGATCCTTGAGCAAAATCCGATTTTTTTTAGAGAGAGAAAGTTCCAAGGGGAAAAAGACTCAAATGTGTGACCACTCAACCTTTTGTAGGTCTAGAGTTAGTGGCCAGGTGGGGACACACCCAATCCCGACATTAAACGGAGTTTAATATTTTACCCGCTTAAGTGACCGTCACCCGACTTAGTCGTAACTTAGAAGTTTTCCGTTAACTAAGAAATCATAAACATAATAGATTAAATAATTCTAAATGAATTATTTAACTTAAAAGTTAACGGAATACTTTAATAATAAAATAAATTTTATTATCGGAATGGGTTACAGCGACGGAATAAATTTTGGGTTGTCACATCATCCCCCCGTTAAGGGAAATTTCATCCCGAAATTTAGAATCAAGTTACAAATCATGGATTTGGAAAGAGATGCAGATATTTCTGTTTCATCAAGTCTTCGCGCTCCCAAGTGAATTCGGGTCCCCGCTTGGCATTCCAGCGAACCTTCACTATCGGGATGCCGCTTTGTTTCGTACGTTTGATTTCTCGATCCATGATTTCGATTGGTTCTTCCACAAAGTTCAGATTGTCGTTGATCTCGATCTCATCAAGAGGGATCACAAGGGTCTCATCGGAAAGACGCTTTTTAAGATTAGAAACGTGGAAGACAGGATGGATATTGCCAAGTTCATGAGGTAATCGGAGTTTGTATGCTACGGGACCGATCCTAGCGAGGATCTCGAAGGGTCCTATGAATCTTGGATTCAGCTTTCCACGCTTTCCGAAGCGTATCATGCCTTTCCAGGGTGAGACTTTCAACAGGACACGGTCTCCAACATGGAATTCCAATGGTTTTCGTCGTTTATCGGCGTAGCTCTTTTGTCTATCTCGGGAGGCCTTAAGTCGTTCTCGGATTTGTACGATATTTTCGGTGGTTTCGCGGATGATTTCTGGACCAGTGAGAGTGCTGTCAGGGACTTGTCCCTTGACCAGCTGCGTGTCGCCCACCTCAGCCCAGCACAGAGGGGATCTGCACTTGCGGCCATAGAGAGCTTCGAAAGGCGCAGCCTTGATGCTGGTATGGTAGCTGTTGTTATAAGAAAATTCAACCAATGGAAGATGAGTGTCCCATGACGCGCCGAAATCGATGACGCAGGCTCTCAACATGTCTTCCAAGGTTTGGATGGTCCTTTCACTCTGTCCATCTGTTTGAGGATGGTAAGCTGTGCTCATATCCAACTTAGTTCCAAGAGCCTTCTGTAGTGACTGCCAGAACCTCGAAGTGAACCTGCTATCCCGATCAGAAATAATGGACACAGGTACACCATGCAGTCGGACTATTTCCTGGATGTAGATTTGCCTGAGTCTCTTCATTTTGAAGCTTTCTTTGATCGGAAGGAAGTGAGCGAATTTGGTTAGTCGGTCGACAATTACCCAAATGGTCTCGTACCCACTCGGAGACTTGGGTAATTTGGTAATGAAATCCATAGTAATCCTCTCCCACTTCCATTCAGGTATCTCGGGTTGTTGAAGTAGACCGGAGGGTTTCTAATATTCGACCTTTACCTTGGCGCAAGTCAGGCACTTGCCCACGAAGGTAGCGATCTCTGCTTTCATGTTTGGCCACCAGTACAGTCTTTTGAGACCGAGGTACATCTTGTCCGAACCTGGGTGAACGGAGTATTTGGTCTTGTGAGCTTCGTTCAGTACAACCTCACGGTAACCACCGAACTTTGGGGTCCAGATCCGATTCATAAAGTAATAGACTCCGTCTCCATTGACCTCTAGATTCTTTTCCATTCCTCTCAGGGCTTCACCCGGCATGTTCTCCGGTCGTAAGGCTTCCAACTGAGCCTCTTTGATCTGCGCGGATAAATGGGAATGGATAGTCATGGTCAGTGCCTTCACTCTACGACCTGAGTACTCTTTCCGGCTGACGGCATCTGCCACCACATTGGCCTTGCCGGGATGGTAGCGGATTTCACACTCGTAGTCGTTGAGTAGTTCGACCCATCACCGTTGTCTCATATTCAGCTCCTTCTGGTTGAGGATGTGCTGTAGACTTTTATGGTCAGTGAAGATAGTGCACTTAGTTCCGTAGAGATAATGTCTCCATATTTTCAATGCGAAGACCACTGCTCCCAATTCTAGGTCGTGCGTCGTGTAGTTGACTTCATGAACTTTCAATTGTCTCGAGGCATAAGCAATGACTTTTCCCCGTTGCATGAGTACACAACCTAGGCCCTGATTTGATGCATCACAGTAGACAACAAAGTCTTCCGTCCCTTCGGGCAGAGACAGTATAGGTGCGCTGCATAGAGCATGCTTCAATCTTTGGAATGCAGTGTCTTGCTTTTCATTCCAACAAAAGGGTACGTCTTTTTGAGTTAGAGTGGTTAAGGGTTTGGTGATTTTAGAAAATTTTTGGATAAATCGGCGATAGTAGCCAGCGAGACCCAAGAATTGACGGATTTCTGTTGGAGTCTTTGGTGCTGACCATTTTTCTATCGCTTTGATTTTGGACGGGTCCACGTGTATGCCTTCCTCGCTTACTACGTGACCTAAGAAGGTTACTCTTCGGATCCAGAATTCGCATTTGGAGAATTTCGCGTACAGTTTTTCCGATCTTAGAGTTTCCAACACTAACTTCAAGTGTTGTTTGTGATCTTCCCCGTTTCAGGAATAGACAAGTATATCATCAATGAATACGATGACGAACTTGTCTAAGAAGGGACGACACACCCGATTCATCAGGTCCATGAATACTGCCGGTGCGTTGGTTAGACCGAAGGGCATAACTACGAACTTGTAGTGACCATATCGAGTCCGAAAGGATGTTTTAGGAACATCACTCTCATGGACTCGCAGCTGATGGTACCCTGATCTCAAATCTATTTTTGAAAAGTAGCTGGCTCCTTGAAGTTGATCGAAGAGGTCGTCGATTCGAGGAAGAGGGTAACGGTTTTTGATTGTGAGCTTATTCAGCTCTCGGTAATCGATACACATTCGAAAAGATCCATCCTTCTTTTTCACGAACAAGATCGGGGCTCCGCAGGGTGAGGAACTCGGTCGGATGAGTCCTTTATTGAGCAGCTCATTGAGCTGACTAGATAACACCTGCATTTCTGCTGGCGCTAATCGATACGGAGACTTGGCTACGGGGGTTGCTCCAGGAATTAGGTCGATGCGAAACTCGACTTGGCGTTCGGAAGTTATTCCCGGGAGCTCTTCTGGAAAGACATCGGGAAAGTTGCAGACTTAGGGAATGCTCTCGAGGTCTTTAACTCCCTGCTTTTTGTTGACAACGTGAGCTAGGAATGCATAACACTCCTTCCGCAGGAGTTTCTGGGCTTTGATGCACGAAATGATGCGAAGGTTTGAACTCAGTTTATCACCGTAGATTACAAGAGTCTCATCCGGGGAAGGATTGAGACGAATAGCCTTTTCGAAACAAAGGATATCAGCATGATTGGGGCTCAACCAATCCATGCCGATGATGACATCAAAGCTTTTTATGGAGACTGGCATAAGGTCAACGGGAAACGAACGGTCGTTCAAGATAAGGGTACAGCCTACGTATACCTCGTTGGTGCTCTCTTTCTCACCGTTAGCCATCTCGACGGTAAAATTTTCGGTTAAAGGTTGAGGATTATGCTTAAGAAGATGTTTGAATGAATGACGAACAAAACTTCGTTCCGCACCAGAATCGAAAAGGATGCATGCATAAGAGTTGTCGAGAAGGAACGTACCCGTGACAACGGTGGGGTTGGCGACTGCCTCTTCTTGCCCCATAGTTAGAACTCTCCCGGTGTTGTTGGTTGTTGCTGCTTTGGGGCAGTTTCGCTTGAAATGACCAACTTCACCGCAACCATAGCAGGCCAGACCGACACCTGCTCCAGAAGCTTGATATGTTGGTTGGGCTGGGTTTCTGCAGTTTCGAGCCAGGTGGCCCTTCTTGCCACAGTTGTTGCAGAGCCTTTCATGACAAGGTCCAACAGTACGATGGTGGTAACTGCACTTGTCGCACCAAGGAAGGGTGCCAGTGTATCCACTGGTAGGAGCGGCGGCAAGAGTTGTAGCAGCATGAACTGCCACGGTTTGCTCTTTCTTCGAGGATCCTTGCGAACCCTGGCCCTTTCGCTTGTTCCAGAATTTCTTTTTATTTTCACCGCTCCCCTTAGCCGGTTCAGGAACGGTGGCCACTTCCTCGAGATCGTCACCATGATCAATCAGAGTTTGCGCCAAACATTTAGCGCTGTCGAAGGTTTCCGGCTTTGCAGCCAAAACATTTCCCTTGGTTGGCTGGGTCAGCCCCCAGATGAATCGTTCAATCTTTTTGCTTTCCGGGGATATCATTCCCGGGCAAAGGAGTGCTAGGTCTTCAAACCGAGAAGTGTAGGAAGCAATGTCGGAACCCTTCATCCTTAGGGTCCAGAGTTCGTGTTTAAGTTTCTGCAACTCGCCCCGCGGGCAGTACTGAGCTATCATAAGTTCCTTTAGGCTTTCCCAACCCATAGCATTTGCCACCGGTAGGGTTAAGGACTTGACCCGGCCATTGCACCAGGTTAATGCTTTGTTGACGAAAGTGCAAGCGGCGAATTTCACTTTATTGGCCTCCGAACAGGCACATATTTCGAAAATGGACTCAATCTTTTCGAACCATTGAGTCAGAGCAATTACACCTCCTTTGCCGTCGAAAGGTGTGGGTTTTGCGTTCATGAAATCCTTATAAGAGCATTCTTTCTGGTGTCCCTGACCACCTTCCTGGACTTGGGGATGCATACCACCTCCCTGACCACCAGATCCACCAGGATTCATTTGCGACATTGCGGCAGCCACTGCAGCAGTAACAGCTGCCTGGAATATGACAGGATCAAATTGAGGAGGCGGTGGTGGTGGTGGAGTAACGTCGTTTCTCCTGATAGGTCTCTTTCGGGGAGGCATCTTGATCTGAAATGACCAGGAAAGAGAGGATGGTAAGTCCTCTGGATAGAACTAAGAGATATGAAACAAGGGATATCTCATTTTGGCAGTTAGAGTGTTCTACTAAGCGATAGGACAGGAAAAGTTACTAAAGCAAGTAAACTATCGCTAAGGAAGGAATGGGTAGCAACACTTGGAATGAATTTCTACGATGCTTTTGGTTTTGACTAAAATACTCCTATAGTATTTCGAGTTGGATGGATATTAGGTAAGTTTTAGGCCTGTTGTACACCACAGCCACTCCCAAGCACATGTTGGCCGTGTCTCGAATGAATATAGTTGATCAGGCTATATTGACCCTAGACACAACTACATAACTGCCCAGGTTTAACCACAGTGCACAACACCCAACTACTTATGTTTTGTTCTGTTCATGATACGGATCTTGGTACTCGGGTATGCTTGTATACTTTTATAAAAATACTTGTATTTTAAAAGCATACTTTTAGTTTAGAGCTCTTAGGCCCCTTAGTGTTTATAGTTGTATACCATGTAAGGTTCGGTATACTTAGTTCACTATAAACAAGGGCTCTGATATCAATCTGTCACACCCCGGGACCGACGGCGGAAACGTCCCGGGGCGGAGCGACGTCATGTAAAGTATCACAACCAATGCACATAGCAAGCATAGTAAACACAACCACTAAATTACATAAGAAAAGTTACATTTGTTTGAAAACAAGGTAATACATGTTTTATAAATACATCAGTTTATCAAAAGTAAAGACAAGACTTCTATGTGCTCCGTCTTCTCCAAAAGTAACGGGATACCTGTCTAACGAGAACCTAAGAATACAAGCAGTTTTAAAATATCAGCATAAAGCTGGTGAGTTCATAAGCATGTTTTGTAAGGAAGAACCGGTTATTTAATCTTGTGATAAATAATTCATTTCCTTTAATAAAGATTTGTGTCATATCGAAAACCATTGTTACTGAGTTATGAACTACATGAGCATGTTTTCCCAGAAAATCCCATATTTTCTAACATGTAAGTCGATTTCCATAGAATGAGAAAAACCTTGACTAATCGTTAATAAGTTAAGAAAACCATAAGTTATGATCCTGGAGTTTCCCTCCAGCACGAAAGTAGGTAGTTTTAATACATAAAACTATAGATTAAGATCCCTGGAATACCATCCAGTACGAAAGTAAGTAGTTTTAATACATAAAAATTTAGATGAAAGAAAAGAATCCGTGAATAAGGTTAGTTAATTCAGTACGTTTTATGAATCGTATAACCATACTAATTTGACCCGTGACCTCCTTGACGTTCTTCAGGCGTCGTACAATATCCAAAATTTGTCACCCCAGGCGTGCCCGCCTAACTGTAGCTAGCAGTTTAGGTGTGGGATTGTCAGTCCCGAATAGATCTATCCACAAATTTCACGTTCTCCCTCCAGGAGACTCTGTTTATATTTCCAGAGAGGATTTACTGGTATCCCGAAGGGCATAACGAAGACAAGTCTCACAAGCTAGTATTAATTAATTTCACGGAGTAACTGGTCGTTTTCGAGTTTCGAAATCGTTTGGAACAAAGTAGAGTATAAATAATTAAATACAAAGTAATTATTTAGCATAATACTCTAGGTTTCACATGGATAAACTAAATCAGACATAGTTTATATATTTGACTTTGCATGAAATCTGAATCCGTAAAACAAGTAATAAAGATCCCAAATTATTCTTATAATAATTTGAATGGTTTGAGAAGTTTTCCACGCTGTTCTGAAAACTATGTAATTATATTTAGAAAAACGTCCCTTATGCTCCGCATACTTCAAAAGGGATACAATATCTAAGGTTTGTCAGAAATCGTATAATTACATCAGTTTTTAAGTTACGAAAACCTTTATGATTTGCTTGTATTCCCCCCTGAAAACATGAGAAACATCGGAAAAGGGTAGGGGGTATGAACTCACCCGACGAGAAATGTGCCGGATAGGATGCTAAGTGTCAATTTAGGACTTGAACACGCACGAGGATCCTATGTAACATGAGGAGATACATAATTGTATCTAACTAGACTTGAACCACTAATCAAGTAAGATAATACACTTCGATGCATGAAAACACTTTATTTCAAGTGTTAGGAGTGATACGGGTTGCATCTAAGGAGTGTAAGGCCTTGATATGGACCTTACTCTTCAAGTGTAAGCCCTTAGGGGTGTTTACGGTCCAAAGACCATATCCCCCATGAGTTTACGGCCGTAAACTCATGGTAGGGGTGTTATGGGATGTTTCAAGGTCTTATCTCACTCATAGAGTCATGCTAGGGTCGAATCAAGGGCTTTGGAAGTGTTTGGGGCTTGAAGTGGACCTCTTATGGAGTTTACGGTTTTAAGACCACTCCTTGGGGAGTTTACGATCGTAAACACATGGTTTTATGGCCGTAAACCCATCCTTGTCCATTCCTCTTGTGTTTTGGTGATTATAGGCTATGCATGTAAGGTTCTAGACCCAAAGGTAAGCAATGCAAGGTGTTAAGGGCATTTTAACACCCTTTGGAGGTGTTTATGGTTTTGGGAGACCTTCCCAAACCGTAAACTCATGTTTGCACCATTCAATCCATGTTTAAGGGTTCTAAGATCATCCAAGCAAGTTTCTAGGTCTTTAGGCATGCATTGGGGAGGTTTTGGGGCATCAAAACCCCATTTTTGGGTGTTTACGGTTCATGAATGTTCATGGACCGTAAACTCATCTTTACCCCCAAAAAGACATGATCTTGGTGTTCTAAGTACATGCATGCAAGTTTCTAAGCCATTGCTAAACACTAGAAAGGGTTTGAAAGGGTTTTGGGGCTTCAAAACCCCCTTATGGGAGTTTACGGTTTTTGGGAGGTGTTCCCAAACCGTAAACACATGATTTTGATGGTTTATTCCATGGATTTGCATGCATGTTCAGTTAATCAACAAGCTAGGATAGATTACTTACGATTTTGGAGCTTGGATGAGTGATCCTTGAGCAAAATCCAATTTTTTTAGAGAGAGAGTGTAGAGAGAGAAAGTTCCAAGGGGAAAAAGACTCAAATGTGTGACCACTCAACCTTTTGTAGGTCTAGAGTTAGTGGCCAGGTGGGGACACACCCAATCCCGACATTAAACGGAGTTTAATATTTTACCCGCTTAAGTGACCGTCACCCGACTTAGTCGTAACTTAGAAGTTTTCCGTTAACTAAGAAATCATAAACATAATAGATTAAATAATTCTAAATGAATTATTTAACTTAAAAGTTAACGGAATACTTTAATAATAAAATAAATTTTATTATCGGAATGGGTTACAGCGACGGAATAAATTTTGGGTTGTCACACTACAGAAATCCGAGGTGAAATATAACCTAAAGTTGGGAAAATCTGAAACTGGTGGTGAGGTCTGAAGTGGGGATCCGAAATCAGAAGGATCCGTGTATGGTAGAAGATCCAAAGTCCAAGAGCTCCGAAATTGGAAGAGAGTATGAAATGGGGCAAATTCCAAAGCAGTAGGTTCTGAAGCTTAGCCATAAATTACGAAGTGGGCAGTTCCGAAGTAGATGAACTGAAACAGTAGATTCTGAAACTGAATAGTTCCGAGGTTGATTGGTTCCGAGGCTGAAGAGGAATTCTGAAATGGACTTGGTGTTCTTGGTTTTTTTCTTCTGTTTCAAGCTGATTTCAACAAAGGAAGAGATGGAATGATTTTGGTGTTTAAGGAGAGGTTAAAAGTGTGGTGTTGGTTACCATGAGAAATTCAGGAGAGATTTGAGAGAGATTTGGGAGAGATTTGAGAGAGAGAGAGAGAGAGAAAGCGAGAAATTATGGTCAATGTTGAGAGAGAGATTGGAGAGCTGATGTTTTGAGATGAAGATGAAGGGCCAAGGCCTCTATTTATAGTCTTCAAACAACCTTCATGCATCATGTAAGTTTAGATACTTACACACTCCATTCCACCTTGCTCGTACTTATGAGGTAGTGTGTAAGAAAGGAAGTAGATGATACAGGGAATGGGTTGGTCATTTGGGAGAAAAGTAAGAGAAAAGCTGGGTATTTTCTTTTTCAAATCCTAGTGGGTCCCACCTAAAAGTGACACCCTTATTAATAGCTCAAAAGCACACATAATCAGGTGTATCGGGATACAGATGTCAAGAATATTTTTCGAACATACTGATAGATTGGATTTAATTCCAGGATTTGAAAAAACTCAAGTGGACTAATTTTTGGAGCTACGAAACTTCGGGAAATTGTGTTCGAAGTTTTGCGTCTAAACGACTCACGGTGTCCGTTTTTGCGACTTTTGTAAATATTTTTACTAAAAATATTTCGAGTTTGAAATTAAATAATAGACTATAGTCTGATTTAAAAAGCGCTCTCAGAAATCTTGTCATCAATGCGTTAATGTCTCAACGGTGTGAAATTGTTTACTTAGATCGGGTAAATACCAATGTTATACCTGTTTGGTTTCTTAAATTTATCGTATCTTTTGCATACAAACTCCGTTTTGAGCGTTCTTTATATTGTTGGAAACAGGGAAACACGTACTATGAGACTAGAATAATTGCTTCGCTTAAAATGACTTTTTACGAATTTTCAGTTTTTCAAACGTATTCCTATGGTCACAGTTTGTGCGGTTTGATTCGTTATACATTTGAAAGTGTGATATCATCTGACATTGAATAATAGTTAGAATGAACTTACTTGTCCTTCTTAAGATGCACTAAAACTCAGTCACTCAATTTACAATGAAATTCACGGTTAAATGGCTGGTTATAATTTATTTTGCCCTAAATTTCAGGATGTCACATTACCTCCCCGTTAAAGGAAATTTCGTCCTGAAATTGAGTTTGTACTGGTAGTACAAGGGCTTCGATAAATAGTAATGTATCTTCGTGGTCCTTGATCCATGCCTGGTCCTTCTATATTTTCCTCGTGTATACAAGTCGTGTATAATCAAGATTAAATAGACGATCGAATAAGTGATTCTACCTTAAGTCCACAACCAAACAAGGAACAGGAAGATAGTGGAGCCACAAATCCTAAATTGATAAAATCTTAATAAGATACAACCCTAACGTATACACTTAGCAAGCATAGATTACCAACAAGGGTCCTTAGTTTCTATATGAATGACGTGATTGTTTAGTGTGAGAAGACAATTAGCGACTGCTTTTTCCATATCTACTGTGTTGGTTTCATTAAGTTTGCAAAATTTATATTTTGTCGTGTTTCGAAACCTATGGTCGATAAAGCTTTAATTGGCACCAGTATTAATAAATACTGAAGCCTAAACATTGTTGATATGAAACGTACCAATAGCCATAGGTGGTTTCGGGAGAGCCTCTCCTCCAATGATCATAAGTGCCCTTCCATTGCCACCGTGATTCTTTAGTTGCAGGCAGTCCTTCCTAAAATGCCCTGGCTGATTGCACTCAGAACAATTATGGTTTCCTCATCCCGTAGTGGTTGGGGTTCTTCTACAGTACCTCGAGATGTGACCTCTCATGTTACACTTGTTGCAGATCACCTCCCTGCAATTTCCAACATGGTGGGAATTGCACTCTGTACAATGAGGTAAAGTCCCAGTGTAGGACTTAGCTGGGGTGGGAGTGCTGGTAATTGAAACGTAGACAACCAAAGGTTCTATTTCAGCCTTGTGATGCTTGGAGTCCTCCTTTGGTTCCCCATGAAACTCCCTTTTGGTGCTTCCAGTGTACTTTTCTCTGCTGGTGGGGTCATGGTACCCTGTCGGACACACTGTTCAGTCAACTGATAGGCTAATTTCTTAGCACTATCGAAAGTGGAGGGTCTGGATGCAGTAACCAGACCTTGAACAGGTGAAGTTAGTCCCCAGATGTACCTTTCGATCTTCTTGTCTTCCAGGGTTACCATTCCCGGGAAAAGGTTTGAAAGGTCATTAAATCGAGAGGTGTAGGCAGCTACTTCTGATCCTTTCATGTCAAGGTTCCAAAGCTCCTGCTCTAGAGCCTGTATCTCCTGTCGGGGAGTGTACTCCGTGGTCATTAGCTGCTTCAGGGATTCCCAACCCATGACATAAGCTGCAGTGATTCCCATGGACTTCGCATGGTTATTCCACCAAGTTAAAGCGGAGTCCATCAACGTGCAGGTAGCGTACTTAACCCGACAGTCATTGGGGCAAGCACTGGTGTGAAAGACTGCTTCAGTCTCTTCTATCCAATGGGATAGACCAACAGCTCCTTCAGTTCTGTAGAAGGATTGAGGTTTGCAGCCCATGAAATCCTTATTGGAGCAGTGTTTAGGGTTGTTTTGGTGAGTTATTGGAGTGCCACTTCCATTATTCTCAGTGTTTCCATTTCAGGCTGCCTCGTATGCTGCCAAGGCTATAGCAATTCCTTGTGCAAGCATGTTTTGCATCATTGTGGGATCCATTTGAAAAGATTGGTTTACATTTGTTACTTATAGGGCTCCTCCCTGGTTTGGAGTTCCCACTGATGTTTGGGTTACCGACGAGGCTTTCCACTGGTTGCCTCGGGGAGTTGGCGGTGGACGAACTCGTGGTTTCTTTCATGGGGCGATTGTCCTAATATGTTCAAAATGGAGATGTAAAGCTATGTTAATACTATGAAGTCCTAACAAGTATGCATGGGATGCATTTTATGATAGCGTATGACTATAGTTTGTTCGTAAAATCCTACAAAATTATAAGAAGAAGGGGATTGATTTAGATATCCTCTAGATTTCCAAATGATAAGGAGTAGTTGATTGAGTTAGAAATCCTCTAGATTTCCAAATGATAGAAAGGTGACATTAATTGCTAATGAATTGTAAGTACTTTAAAATGTATATATCGATTCTAAGGTACTATGTTGTTGTAGCGAATCTAGAGAACATCCTTCAATCTCTAAAACATTCAACCGTTGTAGTCTGTCAAACTCCTTGCTCAGGGTTGGCTGTGCACCGGCCTGACCATAAACAACATAGGTGCACACTCCAGATTTATTTATGGTATGACTTTTGTATGGTACTAACCCTAATTGAGGCGTTTGACCTAAAGGGTTGAGTTAGTAGTTCTAGTTGAAGGGATGTTAAAATTTTTATTAAGTATTCTCCTCGCGGGTCATATTACATATAAACTCTTATATATTATGATTGGTGGGGTTTGTAGTATTATTAATTTTTTTTTGGTTCTTCCCGACTACCGAGCACAGACGACGGCCAGACATCAAACGCCGTAAGCAGTCGAGAAGCAGTGTCATCATTAATAATACTTTTATTAGAAGCTAGTCTGCTATAGTTGTATTCCTCTTTCGAGGATACGAGTTTTCTATAGAAAATTTAGCTATGATACCATTTTGTCACACCCCCGACCAAGGCGGAACATGACGGCAGTGCAACTAAGTTCATGGATCATAGATAAACTGAATATATATATATATATATATATATATATATATATATATATATATATATCTATATATATATATATATATATATATATATATATATATAGCACAAGTACAACGATAAACAAAACAACATTTGTATTCCATCATTAAGTTTGAATATAAGGTTCTTACAGATAATAATAGTACAGTAGTTGCCTTAAATAGGTAGGCAGATAATAAAAACTAGATACCTAGGTCGTCTGTAGTCCACGACTAATCTTCCGTCTGAAAGCATGTCTAATGATCCCCTGAGAATACATGTAAGTTTGAGGGTCAAGACAAAGGTTGGTGAGTCTCACAGGTTTTCTGCTAATTGTAGTAATACTTTCGAAAAAGTCCAAAAAATATTTCTTTGTATGTATAACAAAAGTTAAAATAGTGTTTGCAATGAGTCTTTAAAAGAAAAAAATTATAGTTTGTATAAGTAAATCCTTACATAAAACTATGTTTGTAATGAATCTTTGAAAGCCAAAACGTTATGTTTTATAAGTAATTCCATACTTAACACCGTGTTTGTAATGAATCTTTGAAAGCCAAAACGGTGTGTTCATAAGTAACTCCATACTTAAAAACCGTATTGAAAGGAACCAAACCCATGGTCATACAGATAACGGATAAACAGACATACGGATAAGGCTACCTACCAAAGTTCTACTTAACAACCAAAGATAGGGATAAATAGACATACAAATATACATATGAAGTTATCTGCCAAGGTTGTACTTAACAACCGCAGATAGGGATAAATAGACATACAAATAAGGTTATTTGTCAAGGTTGTACTTAACAACCACAGATACGGATAAACAGATAATTGACAAGTATATTTGATAAGCGTAAACAAATAAGAGTACGGTACTTTTTTGAACAGTTGATAAAACTTAGGGTAGTGTACACAAGCACATGTATGAGCCTACGATAAAAGTTCTATAACTTGTATAAATATATAAATCTATATATTTTTGTGTATGTATGAGGTACATTAAAACTACGAAGTTGATAACTGTCTATACAATCATAGCACATTTGTAGGTGGAACGTCTATGTTGTTTTTATTTGTTGTATTATTTTAACAACATAACATATGTAAATATTGATGTTTAAAACGATTTTGTTTACTTATAAAATATAAGTATTTAAACAAATATTTCACAAGCTCGAAATGTGTTTACACAAAATAATGATAATTCATGTGTATTTTGTATGATAAATATTACTTAGTACACATACTACCATGTACAGACGAGGGCCAGACATGAAACACCGTAGGCAGGATCATTTTGACAATTAAGCTGTTCTGAAATCCAACAACCCATGCGGCCCTTCAAACCAGATTACCCGTATCGTAAGTAGTAGAGTAGTAAATAATATTTTTGTGTGATTTATATTGCATAAAAATGGTGATGTTGTTTGTTTAAACAAAACAATTAGGAAATATATATATATATATATATATATATATATATATATATATATATATATATATATATATATATATATATATATATATATATATATATATATATATATATATATATATATAGCAAGTAGTACAAGTATTCCCCTCCCCCCGGAAAATATGTAAAAGTGGGGCCGTAACACTCACCTTGATGAGCGGTTATCGAGTTTCGAGTGTTGGATGTGAGAACCGAGATGTTGGTTGTGAAACTCACAATTGAATCTCCGAGATTAGCTAGATTTTGATGAAGGGAAAGACCGTAGGAATCTTTGGTGATGATGGGAGGCACCCAAAGTGGTAAAAATTCCGAGGTGTAGAAGTTCCGAGGTGCAAAATATACGAGAGTCATTGAATTTTCGAGGCTATAGAAATCCGAGGTGAGATACGACCCAAAGTTGGGAAATCCGAAACTGGTGGTGAGGTCTGAAGTGGGGATCCGAAATCAGAAGGATCCGAATCTGGTAGAAGATCTGATGTCCAAGAGCTCCGAAATTGGAAGAGATTCCGAAATGGGGAAAATTCTGAAGCAGTAGGTTCCAAAGATCAGTAGTAAATTCCGAAGTGAGCAGCTCCGAAGTGGCAGATCCGAAACAGTAGATTCCGAAGCTAAATGGTTCCGAGGCTGAATGATTGCGAGGATGAAGTGGAATTCTGAAATGGACTTGTTGTTCTTGGTTTTCTTCTTCTGTTTCGAGTTGATTTCAACAAAGGAAGAGATGGAATGATTTTGGTGTTTAAGGGAGAGGTTAAAAGTGTGGTGCTTGTTACCACGAGAAATTTAGGAGAGATTTGAGAGAGATTTGGGAGAGATTTTAGAGAGAGAGAGAGAGAGAGAAAGCGATAAATTGTGATCAAGGTTGAGAGAGAGATTGGATAGCTGATATTTTGAGCTGAAGATGGAGGGCCAAGGCCTCTATTTGAAGTCTTCAAACAGCCTTCATGCATCATGTAAATTTGGATACTTACACACTCCATGCCACCTTGCTTGTACTTATGAGGTAGTGTGTCCCACCTAATGGGTCCTACCTAAAAGTTACACCCTTATTAGATGATAGAGGGAATGGGCTGGTCACGTGGGATAAAAGTTGGAGAAAATTTGGATATTTTCTTCTTCAAATTCTAGTGGGTCCCACCTAAAAGTTACACCCTTATTAATGGCTCAAAAGCAAACATAATTGGGTACGTCAGGATCCAGATGTCGAGAATATTTTTCGAACGTACCGATAGATTGGATTTAATTCCAGGATTTCAAAAAGTCAAGCGGACTAATTTTTGGAGTTACGGAACTCCGGGAAATTGCGTTCGAAGTTTTGCGTCTAAACGGCTCACGATGTCCGTTTTTGCGAATTTTGTAAATATTTTTACTAAAAATATTTTGAGTATGAAATTAAACAATAGACTATAGTCTGATTACAAAAACGTTCTCAGAAATCTTGTCGTCAATGCGTAAATGCCTCAACAGTGTGAAATTGTTTAATTAGATCAGGTAAATACCAATTTTATACCGGTTTGGTTTCTTAAATCTAGCGTATCTTTTGCATACGAACTCCGTTTTGGGCGTTCTTTATGTTTTCAGAAAGATGGAAACACGTACTATGAGACTAGAATAATTGCTTCGCTTAAAATGACTTTTTACGAATTTTCAGTTTTTCAGACGTATTCCTAAGGTTACAATTTGTGCGGTTTGATTCGTTATACATTTGAAAGTGTGATATCATCTGGTATTGTATAATAGTTAGGATGAACATACTTGTCCTTCTCAATATGCACTAAAACACAATAAGTTAAGTTACAATGAGATTCATGGTTAAATGGCCGATTATAAATTTTTTTGCTCTGAATTCTGGGATGTCACAGTACTATCCTGCAAGTCTACAAGCTTATATAGTAGGCATACAAATGCATCTCTCCTAGTATCTATCATGCAATCTTGAGTAGATCCTTAGCCCTAATCTAGCATGTGATTCACATGTTCACAATTCTAAGCATAACATAAAACATGTATGGGTATTTTGGGATAAGTTACTTCAGCTGGCTTGATTGCATGCACCACACCCCTTTATTTCATTGGAAAATTATTTTTGTAAAACATTCTTTTATGAAAAATCTACCAAATCCTCAGTTTGAGTTCCGACACACCCATGAGTATGCCTGAATCCCTCAAACCAAGGCTCTGATACCAACTTGGAACGTCCCAAAATTTAAGACCAAAAGTTTCCTTTTTTAAAATAATAAAACCATCATCCAAAATGTTTTCATAAAAACCATAATGAAATCAGGGTACGTCAATAATCATCCAGTTACATCAAAGTCAAATAAAATGCGGAACAATATGGTATGTGTGATGCAACCATCCCGAGCTCTTCCCATTCGATCCCGAAGTACCTGAAACATAAACTAAAAACTGTAAGCACGGAGCTCAGTGTGTTCCCCAAAATACCTCATACCATACATATCAAACATATAATGGGCCATGCCCAACAACCCTTGGGCCCTGCCCGACATCAAGCCCCGATTAGAACGAATCTGTCAATGATATGAGATGGGCCCCACATCATCACATTCATCAGGCCCCGCCCGGTATATATATAGACACATAAACACATGCAATAATCACTAAGACATATAGCATACAGTACACTCATCAGGCCCCGCCCGGTATACATATCACATACACCGCATGTAAGAGTCACACAGACAACTAGCATCCTAACCATAATAAATCATAGGCCTAAATCCAAGAAGGCCCAAAGCCTAATAATGTCCCAAGGTCAAAAAACTATTGGCCCAACAAGGCCCAAAACCCTAAAAGTCCGAATATGGCCCAAAACACGAAAGCCAGTAAAAGTCAAGCTGCTGAGTACGTCCGACGTACTCAGTCTTACGCCTAGTGTACTCCCTCCGGGGCAAGTACGTGCAACGTACGAGTTGGGTACACCCATCGTACTCCACAGACAACCATCCTTTCCATTAAGCAATTAATGAGTTAAGTCACTCATCCAAACTCTCAAATCTGATCCTAACTGGTGCATTAACATGTAAAGTTGGCAACTTTACACTCTTTCATGACTTAATTGGGCCTAAAACTCAAAAAGAACAATAAGAGTAACTCTAACACATGCATGGGCCAAGATGAGTCATCAAGATTGCATTTTTATGAACAATGGACCTCAAAAATGCCAAGATCTACCATCCCTAGATTCTAGAGTAGCTCATACTCTCAAGCATGGCTTAAAGGACCATAAAAAGCATAAAAACAACCCCTAACTAGATCTAACCAAATGATTCATCAAGTTAAGAGCTTTATACCTCAAATAGCTTGCAAAGTTGATGAAGATTCTTGATCGTCAAGCTCCAAGTCCACCAAGGCTTCAACACCAAGCTTCACCTCCTTCAAAGGGTCCAAAAACACCTCAAGGTTACAACAATAGCTCAGAAACACTCAAATGAAGGCTAGGGTTTCGTTCTTAGGATTTTGAGAGATGGAGGATGGTTATAAGAAACCTCAAAGGCAACTTAAGGTGTTTAAATAGGGCACAAACCCTAAAAATTAGAGTTTTTTTCTAGCTAAGCGTACACCCCACGTACGCCCAGCATACTTATAGAGTACACCCAATGTATTCGGCTAGGGACCATTTTGCAAGGATTCTTAAAATAAAGGGCTTAAGGGAAAAACCTGGAAATGCAGTTTTACAAGAGGAGAGGAGGAATTTCTGCCAAAGTATCTCCTTGGAAAAGGTATGAACGAAATTAAGCCTCCTTCGGTTTATCCTTTACTGAATATCTCCATTTTCTATGTACTTGTGAATATTGTAGATATCCCATGTAATGTCCAATCTCTGTGGACAATCTACAGTCGATTCATGAAAGTATTGATTCAATACTTACTTCCAAAGGCATGAGCAATTGTGGAATTTTGAATAATAATTTTTTTTTCAGGAAGTAAAACATGCAAAGTGAAATACAATAATAAATTAATTAACTATGGGTATCATACCCATTGAATATAAATAAATCCTTATTTAATCATCATAACAATAATTTATTCAACGTATAATGTTTCGAGTAATCAACTAACCACTTGAACTAGATAACATCAGTCATGCCATGTTATGAACATGCATACAATGCCTCTCGATGGTACTTTATTTGTGAACATATCGACTAGACATTACTCCAATGATGCTCATTTCACAATTCTAAATTCTTATCATCATCTAAGAGGTAGTAGAATTCCAACTTTACATGCACCGACCTCTTGTGATATCGAGGTTCTAAAGTCACAGAGACTAACCCTTCTATATCACAAAATATTCAATTGGAACTTGTTACTAGAAATAATTCCGTGGTTATGAAGTCTAAAATTCAAGGTACACTCTGTCGCACCCCAAAACCGGAACGACGGAATCGTTCGGGGGTGGAGGACGTCATGTTCAGTATCACAACAATGAGTACTAGTAAACAAGCAACAACATCATCCATTGCATTAATAATATAATTTAATACAAGTGTGTTATGTCAAGTTTAATAGACACCAAAAGTATGAATCAAAATAAAAGATGAGTCTTGAACGAGCTCCATCTTCTCAAAACTTGGCACCGGTACCTGTCTACTGGTGACCTGAAAATACAAGTTATTTTGAAAGAGTTTATCAGCTTTAATGCTGGTGAGATCATAAGTATTTTTGTGTCTGTGCTTGTATGAAAGTGTTTGTAAGTATTGATGTATAAGTCTGTAAATGTTTGAAAATGTTTGAACTCTCCTAGAAAACCCTATGTTTTCTACTAAAAGTAGCCTTCTACCAAGGCATCAAATGTTTGTATGTTTGTTTCTTTTGTGAATATAAGAGTTTTCCCCAGTGAAACTATCAGTATGAAAATACAGTTTAAGACCTCACTCATGCAAGGTGATCACAAAATAAATGTAATAGGGGAAAGTAATGTTCTATCCCAGCAGTACCACTGCTGACTAATAGTGATGAAAATGCAGACTCCAGGTAGTATTAAATGTACAATACACCTCGGGGAGTTGGTTTTGCCTTTAATTATAAATGGGTTAATTAAATGTTTGAATGTGAACTCGTATGTAACCATGCTGATCGACGGCTGAATAACTGATGACCCTCCGAGTCATATGTAGTGAGGTAACATTCTGTCACCCCTTGGCCTTATCGACTGTGACTGTAGCTAGCAGTCGGGATGTAGGAGTGTCTGTCCCGTATAGATCTATACACACAATGCCCGCTCTCCCTCCAGGAGACTCTGGTTACAAAGTGATACCACAATGAAGTCTTCCGTTAACTTTTAAGTTAAATAATCATCATAACAATAATTTATTCCGTCGCTGTAACCCATTCCAATAATAAATTTATTTTATTATTAAAGTCTTCCGTTAACTTTTAAGTTAAATAATTCAATTAGAATTATTTTTATTATTTTTGATGATTTCTTAAATAACGGAACAAAATAATATCATGTCGAACGCCCTTGATAATCTTTTGGAAAACTCTAGATTACGACTAAGTCGGGTGACGGTCATTTAATCGGGTAAAATATTAAACTCCATTTAGTGTCGGGATTGAGTGTGTCCCCACCTGGCCACTAACTCAAGACCTATAAGAAGGTTGAGTGGTCACCATTTGAACCTTTTCCCAACTTGGAACTTTATCTCTCCACTCTCTCTCTCTCTCTCTAAAAATCGGATTTTGCCCAAGAATCACCTCATTCAAGCTCCAAAATCGTAAGTAACTCTTCCTAGCTTGTTGTTTAACTGAACATGCATGCAAACCCATGAATTAGACTCCCAAAAACTTGTGTTTACGGTTTGGGAACACCTCCCAAAACCGTAAACTCCCATAAGGGGTTTTGGTGCCCCAAAACCTTCCCAAAACTCTTCTAGTGTGTAACTATGGCTTAGAAACTTGCATGCATGAAATGAGAACTCCAAAATCATGTCTTTTTGGGGGAAAGCATGAGTTTACGGTCCATCAACATTCATGAACCGTAAACACCCCAAAGAGGGGTTTTGAAGCCCCAAACCCCTTCCAATGCTTGAGTAATGAGCTAAGGACTTACATGCATGAACTAGGGACCCCAAAAATGTGTAAGGATGAGATAAACATGAGTTTACGGTTTTAGAACACCTTCCAAAACCGTAAACACCTTTTCAAGGTGTTTAAATGGCCTTAACACCTTCCTAAGCTTGTCTAAGTGTCTAGAAACTTGCATGCAAGAGTTATAACCACCAAAACACAAGAGGAATGAACCAACATGACTTTATGACCGTAAACTCATGTGTTTACGGCCTAAACCTCCCAAGGGAGTGGTCCAAGGACCGTAAACTCCAAAAAGTGTCCATTTCTAGCCCCAATCACTTCCTAAGCCATGGATTCGAGTCTAGCACAATTCCTTAAGTGGTTTAAGACCTTTGAACACCCAATGGCACCATTACCATGACTTTACGGCCGTAAACTCATGGGGACAATGGTCCAGAAACTGTAAACACACTTAAGTGTGACCAATTGAAGTGTAAACTCCATAGTGAGGTCATACACTCCTTAGGGGCAACCCTTAGCACTCCTAACACTTGAAGCAAAGTGTTTTCATACATTAGGGTGTTGTTACTTACTTAATTAGTGATTAGATAACTAATTAGATACATTTATGTATCACTTCATGTATATAGGATCCATGTGTGCGTTCAAGTCCTCACTTGACACCTAACATCCTACCCGGCACTTCCATCCATTTCACTCACTGCAGGTGAGTTCATACCCCTTAATTTACCTTTTTAAATGCCTTTAAATGCTTTTATGGGGGGGGATACAAGTTGAATCAAACAAGCTTTAGTATCAATCATATGTGATTTATAGCTTGCAACTAAAATGAATTTTCTATACTCTTGTTTGCTTTGCCAACAAAACTGTTTTGTAAATGTTTACCAAACTCATTTTCATTTTAAAGTGTTATAAAACTATTTCCAAATTCTTTTAAACTACTTTTATTATCAAATCATATTTGCACCAATATATTTATATAAGTGAGACTTGAAGGACTTAGAACTGATAGCTCACCCTACTTCCTGTTCTTGTTTGATTGTGGACTTAGGGTATATTTTGTTATCTGTCCGACTGTCGTTGATTTCTTAGTTATATATCATATATATTGCTGTGGATATAAAAGTCTTCATTCCAATTCAATACCTTGTGTAACAAGGGTATGCAACCAACATTACTATTTAACTATAATAGGTATAGTTAAGGTTTTACTACTCATTATTACTATTACTATGATAGATAACAGAATCAATGCAGTTATGAGTTAACACATACTAGATACTATACCAAGAGAATAATATATATGAAGAGAATACTATATACTATACAAGAGAACACTCTAATACATTATACCAGAAGGAACATTATACACTATACAAGAAAACATACTAATATAGAATGTGACATACTATTCTCGATACAATACTTCATTGTGTCGTCACCGTGTAACCAGAGTCTCCTGGAGGGAGAGCGGACATCATGTGTATAGATCTATACGGGACAGACACTCCCACATCCCGACTGCTAGCTACAGTCCGAGCCAACTAGGCCCAGGGGTGACATATGTCACCATACTACGTGTGACCTGGAGGGTCGTCAGTTATTCGATCGTCGATCAGCATGGTTACATACGAGTTCACATTTCGGTCTTTAATTGATACGTTAAGAATTAAAGGCACAACAGACTCCCCGAGGGGTATTGTACATTTAATACCACCTGGGGCCTGCATTTTCATTTCATTAGCCGGCAGTGTTACTGCTGGGCTAAAACATTATTTTTCCCAATTACCTTACAAAAATGAAGTCTAAGATTACATTTTCATATTGATTGATTTAACTAGGAAAGCTTTTACTTTTGCAAGGGTTTTATCATACAAACAATCCGGTCTTGGTAAGAGACCTACTTTTATTGGAAAATATAAGATTTTCTAGGGATCATACTATTTTCAAAAGATCGGAAATCAATCATTACATTATATTGTTGAAATCACTTTATACAAGAAATGACACTAAAATACTTATGAATTCACCAGCTTTATGCTGATAAACTCTTTCAAAATAACTTGTATTCTCAGGTCATCAGTAGACAGGTACAGATGCAGCTTCGAGAAGATGGCGCACATGCAAGACTCATCTTTATTTTGATTATATTTTTGGTGTCTAACAAACTGTACGGAACACGCTTGTATTACAATTAATATCTTAATGCAATGGATGTTGTTGCTTGTCTTTACTATTATGCATTGTTATTATACTATACATGACGTCCTCCACCCCAGAACGTATTCCGCCATTCTCGGTTTTGGGGTGTGACAGATTGGTATCAGAGCATTGTTTATAGTGAATCAAGTATATCAACCCATAAAAGATATACGAACTATAAACACATCGGGATTAAAACACTCTGAACAAGAATATATACTTTTAAGTAATAAAATATTTAACTAAGTATATATATATATACATTCATTCATACAAAGGGTCAGTATCATACTAGAACAGAACAAAAGTATTAAGATTGTTGAACAACACAATTGGGCTTAGAGACATATGGTCAAATCTGGGCGGATGTAGCCTGATCAACTACATTCTCCTGGGGGTGACTGTCATGTGCCTAAGAATGGTTGTGATGTTGCAGCAAGTCTAAAAACTTACCAATACTACTACAAGAACATTAGAACAAGAATACTATGGGAGTATTCTACATTTCTGTGATTACATATGTGAGAACTAAAAAGGTCGTTATTAGTAGAGCAATGGTTGCTAAGTGGATACTCCACGGTTACATGTGATTAAGGCGCTATAGACTCAGAATCTGTGATCTTTGCTTTGCTTCCTGTTCTTGTTTGATTGTGGACTTAGAGTTAGGATCACTTATCCGAAGGTCTATCCTGCTTCGGTTACATGTAATTGGTATGCACTATGCAAGTATCGAGTCGACTAATAACGATCATCTTATAAGTATCTTAGATTAGCACGTCTATTAACTTTTCTTTCCCCATTCTCGCGTAGATAGCATGGCTGGCTTCCACCTTCCCGGCGATCCGTACTATCCGAACCAAGGCATTGGAGGATGGCTGGATGAAGAGCCAGAAGATGATCACCCGATCCCTTTGGATGATCACCGTGCAGAAGGCTTTTCGGATAACTCCGACTCCGAACCAGAAGTCAACAACCTACCCCCAGTAGCTCCAAACCCAAACCCCCGTCCGACGTTTCAAGGCCCCACTCCCATGTGGGCAATATCCCTGAATCAATGGAGTGATGAGCAGGGTCAGCCTTTACCCTTCGACGAAGACCGAAGCTTTTACAACATAAGCGAAGGAGGATCAGCTGACCGAGTTCTGCCCATCATGGTCCGCAGGATCGCTAGGAACGTCGAACAAGGTCATGCAGCTATCGACAGAGTCGTGGAAATTGACGCCAACTCTAACCTTAACACTGTCCGTATCCGTCAACTCGAAGAAGCTATGGATAGAACCAGGAGGACAAATGAGGCTCTGCAGCAACAACTAGCTGCATCCCGAGCTGAAGTCATGGAACTCCGAGCGCGTCAGAGGACACATGAACGACATCTTCAGGAAGTTGTACGCCAACTGGCTGATCTCAGGGTTCGCCCAAGGGATACCCGTCGCCAGTAGAATATGTCAACTCATTTTTTTTTCTTTCTCTCTTTTGATTTAGGAATAGCCTTCCTTTCTATGCTCGGTAGAGCACTTGTCTGTAAACATTCCAAACTTTGAAAATACTCTAGCTAGGCTACTAAACTGCCAACATTTTCCTTTATGGTTTGATGTAAAACCTACTGTTAGGTCTTGTTTCCCAAACTCATTTTACATCATTAATACCAGTAATATTGGCAGTTATCTGAGCTATGGGAAAATTTGTACTCTTGTGTTTTCCTAACCTATTAGTACATTTCTACCTGATAGTTGGACTATGACTATTTAGTCCAAGAAACACTCTTACCATGTTTACAATCGATTCTTACCATTGTCTCCATTTTCATGAACTTTCAGTACAGGATGCCGCCTCGCAAGCGTCCAGTCAGGAAAACTCCCGCAACTCAAGCTCCACCCCCTCCACCACCGGTTCCACCGCAGTTCGACCCGGTGTCGTTTCAAAAAGCCGTGACTGCAGCTGTAAACGCCGCGCTGGCGCAAGTCAATTCGGGTGGCGCCAGTGGGGGTCGAATGGGCACCGACTCTAGCCATGGTGAAACCCACCTACGTGCTTGGGAATGCACCTACAAAGACTTCATCAGCTGCAAACCTACCTACTTCAATGGAACCGGTGGGATCCTCGCCCTAACCCAATGGTTCGAAAGAACCGAAGCAATGTTCGAAATGTGCTCCTGCCCCGAAGGGAGTAAGATAAATTTTGCTACTTGCACCCTCACCCAAAAGGCCCTGACATGGTGGAATGGCCATGTCAAAGCCCTCTCACTGGTGGCAGCTAACGCCATGGGTTGGGATACACTGAAAGACCTGATGATGACAGAGTACTGCCCGAAGGGAGAGATTCAGAAACTGGAGGAGGAACTCTGGAATCTCAAAATGCAGGGTTCCGACATAGTAGCTTACACAACCCGGTACTGCGAACTGGTAGCCCTATGCCCTAACATGATCCCCTTGGAAGCCAAGAAGATTGAGCGATACATCGGGGGTCTAGTGCCCCCGTATCGTAGGAACGTTCTATCATCAAAACCGACGACCTTTGAAAGTGCCAAGGAGTTGGCCCAAATGCTCATCGATCATGAAGTTCCCCGTGCTCCATTAACAACTACAACCCCAACTCCGGCCCCAATCCACGCAGCCGGCAAGAAAAGGAAGCGGTGGGACCGAAAGAAAGGTAAAACAGCCAAATCCTCTTCCAGTGTCCAACAAACAGTGGTCGTCCACGCTGCCACTACTCCTACTACCCCTGTGCCCGCCAAAACATATGCGGGGAATCTACCCAAGTTTGATAAGTGCACTTTCCATCATAACGGCCCCTGCCTTGAAATGCACTGCACCAATTGCGACCGGAAGGGCCACACCATCCGGTTTTGCAGAGCACCTCCCAAACCCATTTCCCAAATCCCTAGTTCGGGAGCAAGCCAGGCCTCCTATGGCTGTGGCGAGGTAGGACATTTCAAAAGAAACTGTCCAAAAGCTGGAAACGCGGGAGGAGCAGGTAGACTACTTGCTATTGGCCATAACGAGGCTGTAGCAGACCCCACCGTAGTCACGGGTACGTTCCTTCTCGATAACTCTTATGCTTGTATTCTATTCGATAGTGGGGCAGAAAGAAGCTTCGTAAATCAAAACTTTAAACACTTACTCAAACAACCACCGCAATCATTGAAAGAAACCTTCGTCATAGAAATGGCTAACGGCAAGACAGAAAGTTCTAACGAAATCTACATGGGTTGTACCCTCATGCTAGATGATCATTCATTTCCTATCGACCTCATACCCGTAGCGATCAAGAGCTTTGATGTCATCATAGGCATGGACTGGTTGAGTCTTCATCGTACCGAAATCCTGTGTTTCGACAAAGCCATCCGTCTAAACCTACCCGACAATGAAACCTTGATGATCTACGGAGACAAACCCAGTACGAGCCTTCGTATCATCTCGAGTATTCAAGCCCAGAAGTACTTGCATAAGGAATATCATGCATTCCTGGCGCATGTTGTAAATATGAAACAGAAAACAAAAGACCTGAAGGATTTTCCCGTAGTACACGACTTCCCCGACGTCTTCCCCGAAGAACTACCGGGCTTACCTCCGCAACGTCAAGTCGAGTTCCGAATCGACTTGATTCCAGGAGCAACCCCCGTAGCCAAGGCGCATTACCGTTTAGCGCCTACTGAGATGCAAGAACTATCCGGCCAACTTAACGAACTGCTCAGCAAGGGCTTTATAAGACCAAGCTTCTCACCCTGGGGAGCACCAGTCTTGTTCGTAAAGAAGAAGGACGGATCGTTCCGCATGTGCATCGACTACAGAGAACTCAACAAACTGACGGTCAAGACCCGTTATCCCGTTCCCCGTATAGATGATTTATTCGACCAACTGCAATGGGCGAGCTACTTTTCCAAAATTGACCTAAGGTCCGGGTATCACCAGTTGCGAGTGCTTGAGGAGGATGTTCTGAAGACAGCCTTCCGGACTCGTTACGGACACTACGAGTTCGTAGTGATGCCGTTCGGACTAACCAATGCGCCCGCAGTCTTCATGGACTTGATGAATAGAGTATGCCGTCCTTACTTGGATCAGTTCGTCATCGTCTTCATTGATGATATACTTATCTACTCTAGAAGCAAGGAAGAGCATAGCGATCATCTGCGACAGGTCCTGGAACCCTACAATCGGAGAAGCTTTACGCAAAGTTCTCTAAGTGCGAATTTTGGATCCGAAGAGTCGAATTCTTAGGACACGTGGTTAGCGAAGAAGGAATCCACGTGGACCCATCCAAGATTAAAGCTATTGAAAACTGGTCAGCACCAAAGACACCTACAGAAATTCACCAATTTCTAGGCCTCGCTGGCTACTATCGAAGGTTTATTCAAAATTCCTCTCGGATTGCGAAGCCTCTTACGACACTGACCCATAAAGGCGTGACCTTTGACTGGGAAGAAAAACAAGAGAAGGCATTCCAAACCCTAAAACGAGCCTTGTGCACCGCACCGATACTGTCCCTTCCCGAAGGGATAAAAGACTTCGTAGTGTATTGCGATGCATCTAATCAGGGGCTCGGCTGTGTTCTGATGCAACGAGGTAAGGTCATCGCCTACGCCTCCAGACAGCTGAAGACACACGAGGTAAACTACACCACGCACGACCTCGAATTAGGAGCGGTTGTATTCGCCCTAAAGATTTGGAGACACTATCTGTATGGTACAAAGAGCACCATCTATACCAACCACAAAAGTCTCCAGCACATCTTCAACTAGAAAGAGCTCAACATGAGACAACGACGGTGGGTCGAGCTACTCAATGACTACGAATGTGAAATTCGTTATCATCCGGGTAAAGCCAACGTAGTAGCAGACGCCCTAAGTCGAAAAGGATATTCGGGGCGGAGAGTCAAGTCCCTAACCATGACTATCCACTCACACCTATCCGCACAAACTAAGGAAGCCCAACTCGAAGCTTTGAAAGCAGAAATCGCTACCTTTGTGAGTAAGTGTCTTACTTGCGCTAAGGTCAAGGTCGAATATCAGAAACCCTCCGGTCTACTCCAACAACCAGACATACCAGAATGGAAGTGGGAGAGGATTACTATGGATTTCATTACCAAATTGCCCAAATCTCCGAGTAGGTACGACACCATTTGGGTAATTGTCGACCGACTAACCAAATCCGCTCACTTCCTTCCTATCAAGGAAAAATACAAAATGCAGAGACTCACGCGAATCTACATACAAGAGGTAGGCCAACTGCACGGTGTACCTGTGTCCATTATTTCTGATCGGGATAGCAGGTTCACTTCGAGGTTCTGGCAGTCGCTACAGAAGACCCTTGGAACTAAGCTGGATATGAGCACAACTTACCATCCCCAGACCGATGGACAAAGTGAGAGAACCATTCAAACCTTGGAGGATATGCTGCGAACCTGTGTAATCGACTTTGGTAAGGCATGGGATACCCACTTACCCCTTGTCGAATTTTCCTACAATAACAGTTATCACACAAGCATCAAAGCTGCGCCATTCGAAGCCCTATACGGCCGGAAGTGCAGATCTCCTCTGTGCTGGGCCGAGGTAGGTGACACTCAATTAGCTAAGGGACGAGTTCCTGACAGCACTCTCACAGGCCCAGAAATCATCCGCGAAACCACCAAAAAGATCATGCAAATCCGAGAACGACTTAAGGCCTCCCGAGATAGAAAAAAGAGCAACGCCGATAAACGACGAAAACCCTTGGAATTCCAGGTTGGAGACTGTGTCCTGTTGAAAGTCTCACCCTGGAAAGGCATGATACGCTTCGGAAAGCATGGAAAGCTGAATCCGAGATACATAGGACCCTTCGAGATCCTCGCTAGGATCGGTCCCGTAGCTTACAAACTCCGATTACCTCACGAACTTAGCAATATCCATCCTGTCTTCCACGTCTCTAATCTTAAAAAGTGTCTTTCCGATGAGACCCATGTGATCCCTCTTGATGAGATCGAGATCAACGAGAATCTGAACTTTGTGGAAGAACCAATTGAAATCATGGATCAAGAGATCAAACGTATGAAACAAAGCCGCATCCCGATAGTGAAGGTTCGCTGGAATGCCAAGCGGGGACCCGAATTCACTTGGGAGCGCGAAGACTCCATGAAACAGAAATATCCGCATCTCTTTCCAAGTCCATGATTTGTATCTTCATTTTAAATTTCGGGACGAAATTTCCTCTAACGGGGGGATGATGTGACAACCCGAAATAATGTTTTGGAAAACTCTAGATTACGACTAAGTCGGGTGACGGTCATTTAATCGGGTAAAATATTAAACTCCGTTTAATGTCGGGATTGAGTGTGTCCCCACCTGGCCACTAACTCAAGACCTATAAAAAGGTTGAGTGGTCACCATTTGAACCTTTTCCCACCTTGGAACTTTCTCTCTCCACTCTCTCTCTCTCTCTAAAAATCGGATTTTGCCCAAGAATCACCTCATTCAAGCTCCAAAATCGTAAGTAACTCTTCCTAGCTTGTTGTTTAACTGAACATGCATGCAAACCCATGAATTAGACTCCCAAAAACTCGTGTTTACGGTTTGGGAACACCTCCCAAAACCATAAACTCCCATAAGGGGTTTTGGTGCCCCAAAACCTTCCCAAAACTCTTCTAGTGTGTAACTATGGCTTAGAAACTTGCATGCATGAAATGAGAACTCCAAAATCATGTCTTTTGGGGAAAGCATGAGTTTACGGTCCATCAACATTCATGAACCGTAAACACCCCAAAGAGGGGTTTTGAAGCCCCAAACCCCTTCCAATGCTTGAGTAATGAGCTAAGGACTTACATGCAAGAACTGGGAACCCCAAAAACGTGTAAGGATGAGATAAACATGAGTTTACGGTTTTAGAACACCTTCCAAAACCGTAAACACCTTTTCAAGGTGCTTAAATGCCCTTAACACCTTCCTAAGCTTGTCTAAGTGTCTAGAAACTTGCATGCAAGAGTGATAACCACCAAAACACAAGAGGAATGGACCAACATGAGTTTACGACCGTAAACTCATGTGCTTACGGCCGTAAACTGCCAAGGGAGTGGTCCAAGGACAGTAAACTCCAAAAAGTGTCCATTTCTAGCCCCAATCACTTCCTAAGCCATGGATTCGAGTCTAGCACAATTCCTTAAGTGGTTTAAGACCTTTGAACACCCAATGGCACCATTACCATGACTTTACGGCCATAAACTCATGGGGACAATGGTCCAGAAACCATAAACACACTTAAGTGTGACCAATTGGAGTGTAAACTCCATAGCGAGGCCATACACTCCTTAGGGGCAACCCTTAGCACTCCTAACACTTGAAGCAAAGTGTTTTCATACATTAGGGTGTTGTTACTTACTTAATTAGTGATTAGGTAACTAATTAGATACATTTATGTATCACTTCATGTACATAGGATCCGTGTGTGCGTTCAAGTCCTCACTTGACACCTAACATCCTACCCGACACTTCCATCCATTTCACTCACTGCAGGTGAGTTCATACCCCTTAATTTACCTTTTTAAATGCCTTTAAATGCTTTTATGGGGGGGATACAAGTTGAATCAAACAAGCTTTAGTATCAATCATATGTGATTTATAGCTTGCAACTAAAAGGAATTTTCTATACTCTTGTTTGCTTTGCCAACAAAACAGTTTTGTAAATGTTTACCAAACTCATTTTCATGTTAAAGTGTTATAAAACTATTTCCAAATTCTTTTAAACTACTTTTATTATCAAATCATATCTGCACCAATATATTTATATAAGTGAGACTTGAAGGACTTAGAACTGATAGCTCACCCTACTTCCTGTTCTTGTTTGATTGTGGACTTAGGGTATATTTTGTTATCTATCCGACTGTCGTTGATTTCTTAGTTATATATCATATATATTGGTGTGGATATAAAAGTCTTCATTCCAATTCAATACCTTGTGTAACAAGGGTATGCGACCAACATTACTATTTAATTATAATAGGTATAGTTAAGGTTTTACTACTCATTATTACTATTACTATGATAGATAACAGAATCAATGCAGTTATGAGTTAACACATACTAGATACTATACCAAGAGAATAATATATATGAAGAGAATACTATATACTATACAAGAGAACACTCTAATACATTATACCAGAAGGAACATTATACACTATACAAGAAAACATACTAATATAGAATGTGACATACTATTCTCGATACGACACTTCATTGTGCCGTCACCGTGTAACCAGAGTCTCCTGGAGGGAGAGCGGGCATCATGTGTATAGATCTATATGGGACAGACACTCCCACATCCCGACTGGTAGCTACAGTCCGAGCCGACTAGGCCCAGGGGTGACATATGTCACCATACTACGTGTGACCTGGAGGGTCGTCAGTTATTCGATCGCCGATCAGCATGGTTACATACGAGTTCACATTCCGGTCTTTAATTGACACGTTAAGAATTAAAGGCACAACAGACTCCCTGAGGGGTATTGTACATTTAATACCACCTGGGGCCTGCATTTTCATTTCATTAGCCGGCAGTGTTACTGCAGGGCTAAAACATTATTTTTCCCAATTACCTTACAAAAATGAAGTCTAAGATTACATTTTCATATTGATTGATTTAACTGGGAAAGCTTTTACTTTTGCAAGGGTTTTATCATACAAACAATCCGGTCTTGGTAAGAGACCTACTTTTATTGGAAAATATAAGATTTTCTAGGGATCATACTATTTTCAAAACATCGGAAATCAATCATTACATTATATTGTTGAAATCACTTTATAGAAGAAATGACACTAAAATACTTATGAATTCACCAGCTTTATGCTGATAAACTCTTTCAAAATAACTTGTATTCTCAGGTCATCAGTAGACAGGTACAGATGCAGCTTCGAGAAGATGGAGCACATGCAAGACTCATCTTTATTTCGATTATATTTTTGGTGTCTAACAAACTGTACGGAACACGCTTGTATTACAATTATTATCTTAATGCAATGGATGTTGTTGCTTGTCTTTACTATTATGCATTGTTATGATACTGTACATGACGTCCTCCACCCCAGAACGTATTCCGCCATTCTCGGTTTTGGGGTGTGACAATATAGATACACATTTAACATAATATAAGTTGAAAAGAGTTTAATAAAAGTATTTGACATGTAAAAGAGTTTAATAATAGTATTTGACATGTAAAAGAGTTTAATAATAGTATTTGACATGTAAATGAGTTTAATAATAGTATTTGACATGTAAAAGAGTTTGATAATAGTATTTTACATGTAAAAGAGTTTGTAAAACAGTTTGAAGTAGTTTGTTTGATAACACAGTTTGAAAAGTAAGAAATCCACTTGTTTGGTAGTTATTAATCACATGTGATTGATATAATAACCATAATAGTTCAACTTGTATTCCCCCCCCCCCCCCCCATAAAAGCATTTAAAAATCATTTAAAAGGTTGATTAAGGGGTATGAACTCACCTGTAGTGAGTAGTTTGGATGAACGGATGGTATAGGATGGTAAGTGTCAAGTGAAGACTTGAACACACACACAGATCCTAATTAACATATAATAACATATATATATGTATCCAATTAGTCATTTAACAACTAATTAATCAAGTAAAGACACCCTAAAACATGGATAACACTTTGATTCAAGTGATAGTAGTACCAAGGATTGCATCTAAGGGTTGTAGGGCTTTGCTTTTGAGTTTATCGTCCAAGGGTAAACTCATCATGAGTTTACGGTTTTGGGTTTACGGTCCTAATGGGTTTACGGCCGTAAACCCATGGTAACTTCTACCATTTTGTGTTTTGAGGTCTTATAAGTCATAAAGAAGTATCCTTACTTCAAGTCTAAGCCTTAGGAAGCATTAGTGGCACAATGGCACCACTTTATAGAGTTTACGGCCCATGGACCATTTCTCTATGAGTTTACGGCCGTAAACTCTATGTGTTCTTGATCTTTTTGATGTTTAAGGTCCTAAACACTTCAAGGAAGTGATCTAGACTAGTATCCATGGCTAAGGAAGGGACTAGGGTTCACTTTGCCCCATCTATTATGGTTTACGGTTCAAGAACATGTCTTGACCGTAACCACCTTTGATCTTGTGTTTCTTTGTGTTTTCTAGTTGAATGAGAAGTGAAACAAGTCTTATAACACACTAGGGTAAGAATACTTACAATAAAGGAGCTTGAAAGGGTGTTCACGGCCCAAGAACACTAGTGTGTGTTCTTGGTGTTCTTGGTGAAACGAAGAATGCTTGAAGATCTAAACAAATGGAATGATTTCATCGAGGAAATCATGTAAGATCACTAGATTAAGGAAGAGATCAACTAAACAAGGAAGAAAACACTTACTGTCTTGAAGATTTTGAAGAAGAATTGGATGATACTTGAGAGAGAAATGGTTTCTAAACTTGAAAATGTGAGAAAGTGATAAAAATGACTAAGTGTCACTTATATAGTCCTTAGGGTTTACGGCCCCAATACCATTTGGGCCGTAAACTCCAAACTCTTGGAGTTTTGGAACTTAAATGTTGCACACTTTACTCTAAAGTATCCTCTCTCAAGTTATCTCTTGCAGTACTAGGCTTTAGAACACTCAAACTGACTCCAAAAAGCTTAAAAGTTAGCAGAAATAGTTCTGACTTCTATTGAAGTGAATGGTTGTACATGATAGAAATTTTGGGTTGTCACATCATCCCCCCGTTAGAAGGAATTTCGTCCCGAAATTAGAGTTTAAGCAAATAAGTAGTTACAAATAACTAAGTAAAAAGACGAGGATATTTCAGTTTCATCTGATCCTCTCGCTCCCAAGTGAATTCAGGTCCTCCCTTGGTGTTCCAGCGAACCTTCACTATCGGGATACGGCTTTGTTTCGTTTGCTTGACCTCCCGGTCCATGATCTCCACAGGTTCGTCTACGAAGTTGAGGCTCTCGTTGATCTCGATCTCGTCGAGTGGGATTACAAGAGTCTCGTCGGACAGACACTTTTTCAAGTTCGAGACGTGGAAAGTAGAATGTACGTTACTGAGTTCACACACTCCTTGAACACTTCCCTTACATTAAAGCTTCAAACTCACATGTAGATTTAACAACCATCTCCCATTATGGAAACATTTCCATATTCCCATATGACCATCAATTTTGACCAAAAATCATCTCAATCCAGACCGTATCACTATGGCCCGTCCTAACAATATCATACTCCCAACTGTCCACAAGCAACCAGTCTTCGGTAAACCTTGGAATGTTCTTGATATTTGTTTTAACAACTTTAGTCACATGAAATTCTAATCCTGTTCACACAATAGAATAAGTGAATATTATAGTATATGTGATCAATCGTATATCTGAAGCATATGGGACTCGACTCATTATGTCCTACACAAGGATTTGAAATCTATTCAATATCTTTCCATAATATTTCTATATATTGAATCTCCTATGTTGAAACATTTCAACATGCTATTCATATATATATTTGATGAAGTTCTAATAAATAATTGATCTAAACCTTTAGATTCCAAATGAAGTATGAGTGCCCTCTCCCTTAAGTCCATTATAGCGAAGCATTTTCCGAACTTTGCAATTGTCAAAAACATAGACATTAGCTGTGTTGTCAACATGCAATACTAGCATAACAATTATGCTCCCATTAGATTTGATATGTTCCCCGAAATCAAGTTTTCTTACAGAAGTGCAGATTTCCATTACAAACTTAAACAAACTTAAACAAACTTAAGAGCACGAAGATCATTTGGGTCTTCAATAAGAGAAACATATTTCTTTTCGAACAAATATTTTTCTTCTCCATTCTTATCACTACTACGTGTTGATATGGACCATGTAATTTCAGCCAACCATTTAATCTCACAAAGTGGTTGAAATATCAAGCTTCCATGATCATCCTTCAATCCTCCATAACAAACCATAGTTCCCCATGAAATCAACTTGTTTAACACCAACCCATAATATTGATTTTTATTGACTTTCTATTTGACATCTTCAACGATCACAATCCAAGAATTATACGGCAAATTCACCATTATCACAAAAACTTGAAGATACTTGAATTCTAGTGAAGAAAATCGAATTATGAATAGAATCAAAGATGAATTCGATTTCTAGAATCCAAAAACTCTCTAAAACACAAAGATCAAAGATCAAAAAACGAATCACCAAATCAAGATTGCCATCAAGGATCAATTCTTGATCCAATCAAGAATACACGCTCTGATACCAATTGTAGTTACATAAAGAACATGATTTGGCATGCGGAATTAAAGATTGCACAATGAACATGGTAATTTGGGTGTTCAAAAGATGTATTGAATATGTATGGTGTTACAAAAAGGGACATAGATCTACATCTACATAAATAACACACACTTACACACTCACTTTTACACCTCTCAAGCACACCTCTACATGTGGGTTTTACAAAAGTCAACACATTACAAAGTCAAACATGAATAACTTTGCACCCTAACATTGCGATGCTTTGATAAATCTCCAACTGGACTTTTTAACCTTATACACCTTAGTTGGGTAATGTATGTGTGTGTTTAAACTTTTTCAAGACTGATAGATATATCCCTTGAGAGTTCAAACAACTCCTTTTCATTTCTCACAATTCGAAATATGAACAAGGATGCCATAATCTTATTGTGAATTTGAGAATGCACTTAACACAACCAATATCCATATTGATCTTTATAAGATTTTTACAGCCTATTAGTGAAAGTAATTCTTCATAATCATTTTCATGAATTAGAGCAAAACTTGTGCCACCTATATTTGATGGTGCATATGTTCCCATCCATGTAAATCTATCGTTTCCAAACTACAGTCGCAAGACTAGGTTTAGGACAAACCAAATTCAGAGTAATTTTCCTTCATGGAATGAACTTCGCTATTCTTGATCTCTTGCCTTCTGGCAGCTCAAGGCCTACCAGTGCTTCCATGTTGTTAACATCTCATCCATATTGATTAATGTATTTTCACTGACCAACAGGCTTTAGTTTTGCATTTAAATAAAAGTCATATAAATAAAAAATGTTGCAACCGTAACTCTCAATATCAATATGACTACCACTTACTTCTTGACATAAAAGTCTCTCTCTCTCAAGGAACATTCCTTGTTAAGCTAAAACAAATATTCAAAAGTTTATGTGCATTTACGACAACAAAACACTTCACAGAATTAGTTTCAATTTATATTTTATTTCTCGATTAACAAAAACATCATAACTCTAATTCTAAATGTGGTAGAGTAAGAAATCAATATTACTCTATATATTATAAGGTGTTCTCAACCTACATAGTTTGAGATGAGTTTCAAGATACGATTCATAGTTACTATAGCATGGATCTAAGACTTGATTGGAGCAAATCACGACACATCTAGGCTCGAACTATTTCCACCAATGTTCGATTCCTCTTCTTAGTTACACAATTGCACTAAGATGTTCTTAGAGGATTAATTGTAATACAATTCCATAATTACCAAGATGATCATAAAAGATGACACTAGAGTAGTCTTATTTTTTTCAGATTGGATAATCTTTTATCTTTCTACCTAAAAAATTCTTCTATTCATTTTTCTACTCTTTCAACCCTTTAAAAAGTATTAGAATTATGCTTAATCTTATAAACATAATCATATTTACTAAAGCTTCGGTAAATCATGAAGAATACAGTCATTGTCTCTTCTGTTGGATATGAAGATCCTTATCAACATGTACTAGATCCATTAGTCCTTCACTTATCACACATAAACATGGGAACAATGAATCAATCATAATTTTCCAATGAACAAGATTCTCATGCATCATGCACTTCGAATTGTATGACACCAAGTTTCTGTCCTATTAAACCTTGGTGATGAGATTTCTTTCACTTGGTCAAGTATGGCAGTATTAAATCCACTATTAGTATTGCTATTATTAGACCTTAGTGACGAGAATTAAATCTACTATTAGTATTGCTATTATTAGAAAAATAATCGACATACTCATTAATGCATCACAAGGAAATATAAATTAAGGCAACAACATGAACCAAAATATCACTTCTATTGAAATAAAATTAAAATTTGAACTTGTCCTTATAGTGCGTTAATGAAAACTATGTTTCTAGATATTTGTTAAAAGTAATAGCAATTTCTTAAAACTATCCTAACTCCTTAGTAGTAGTTCCAAATTCTTACCATCGAACCGTGTGACCGAAGTCCATTTACCATGATCAGATTTAGCTCACTTTGCTTAAGCTTCCATCTTTCCTTTAGACCTTTCAATATCATCAAAATTTGATTATCATATTATGTATTAGGAGTCTAAGAATACGAACTTATGGAGTTAGATAAAGGATGTACCTGAACTAGAGTCACATGAATTGAGTTTACCATCTTTAAGATCCTTTAGGTATTTTGGGCAGCTTCGCTTCCAATGTCTCTCCAATTAGCAGTTGAAACATATGTACTCATTGGGTTCAACATGTGGAACGATCTTAGAACGAGCCTTTCTTTTTACAATACAATCAAATAGTTTGACATTGGCTGATCTATTTCGGTTGGGAAGAGAAACCTTTTCTTGATCACAAATGTTATCGTTGTCAATGTCCATGGAAACCTTGGTATTAGATCATATAAGCATTTATGTTGTAGTTGTGTTCTTAATCATTTCTACTTTAGAAACTATCAACATATGGGCCCGGTCAATCAAGGTCATGTCGGGATTCCTCATATGAAAGTTCGTAACGACCTGAATATAACTTTGGAAGCAGCAGAAGAATCAAATCAATGGCTTACTCCTTCGGGGAAACGACACCCAATATTCCCAACTTGTAAATGTACAATATGATTTTCAAAACATGCGTACACACATAATCTCCATCTTGTTGTTTACTTACCAATAAGGTTTGTGTATTCTCATATCGTTCAAGTTGAAGAAAACATGATGTTGGCAGAGTCACTAAAGGAAGAGGTGGAAGAGTTGAAGGAGGATGACGTCTAATTCCACCATTACCCAAATATGAGAAAACAGTTTCACCTTGATCAGAATATGGAAGACCATCTCCAGAAGATGGAGGAAAACAATTTCCATAAGAACGAGAAAGACCATTATTATCTTGCTTTGACATCTAAAAAATGGGAAAAGAGAGAATTCAAATTAGTTTATTTTAATCCTTATTTATTAACCGAAATTTAAATTAAGGCTAGGAACCATATTTTCATTTCGTAATATGAAGAGGGATGTCGTAGTCATATCATGAAACTATTTTAGGTAGGTAGAAACATTTCACCAATTTCAATCACATGAAACTCCTAGATCCTTTGAGATTTTCAATGAAACATCAATGGCATGCTTAATATCGGATTATGCTCTTACCAATTATGACTGGGATGTCGACGATCACAATTAAGATGTGAATAACCATGAAAACCCGCACAAACACCCATCAACAATTATAAGCACGTTCCAATAAACACCGATCGATTTATAATCTCCCATTGATGTGCCGATTAGCCACACATACTCCATTAACAATTATACGCACGAGTTGTTTCATCATTTCATCTTTATAGTCTCATATTAGTGTGTCGGTTAACTACACATGCTCCACTAACGACTCATAAGAAATGATTTGTGTTTTCATGGATTAGCATATAATTTCACATTTTACTAAAGTAACTAGAGTGAGATTTTAAATGAATTTCTAGTCCTTTATAGATTATACTTTTAATCTTCTATGTCCTATCAAACAAGTTCGGCTAATAACCATCTACCATAAAAATGAGCGGTGGGTGAAAAGGACACCCATTCAACGTTCATTTTATGGGTCGTTTCTTATACCCCTATTAGAGCATGGTTTTGTGAATGAGGCCTACTATTAATTTGATTGACTTTTCTTATATATATAATATTAAACATTTAATAAATATATACAAGGTATATTTTAAAACTTTTTAAAACACATGTATAAAATATTAATTATCTAAGAATCATATAACTAATTAATCAATTTAAACCAATCATAGGTATATAATTATCTGTTAATTAATCATATAACTAAATTTATTATTAAATCCATAAGGATAATATAATTTATTTAATATTACAATTAAGTATTATCTATTCATGATTATCTCCTAATTTTTATGGTGTTATTTTAATTAACTAAGACATGGAAACAATTGGATTTTGGCAGAATTCAGTTCAGATAATCACCAAAAATAACCACATAAATCAGAGTAGGCAGGAAATCCTGAAATTTTGTTTTATGTTGTAGTCACGTCGTGATAGAGGGAGTGTCACGTCATGACTAACAGATTTTCAAAAAATTTTGTTCAGTTCTTCTCATGCACTTTCAATGTTTGACACACCAAGGCTATGATACCATTGATGGGTTTTATAGGTTATGAACAGATGTACAATGCGGAAAAACACTTAACAATTTAGAGGGTACATGCAACCAATAAGGATCTATGTCCTAACACTTTGAAGGGAGCATACTATAAACCACAAAACTAACATGAACCCTAATTTAATCAAAACATCGAGTTAGGGTTACATACCTTTGATTTTTTGTAGCAAACATATCACTTATGTCCCTTGTGGTTGTCGGTATTGGAAAGCTTAACACCAAAAGGATGATGCCTCTAATTGCTCACACTCAAACCCTATAACTAGATGTAAGATGAGAGAGGAGAGGAGGAATTTCGGCCAGAGTATCTCCTTGGAAAAGGTACAAACGAAATTAGGCCTCCTTGGGGTCCTTATTATAGTGTGGATGTCATAAGGGAAACCCTATATTTGAATTTAAAATAATCATATTTTAACAATTCAAATTTGGTATCCTTATCAGCTTTAGGAATATTCCAGAAACCCTAAAATTACTTCCCAAATTTCGTCCACCACCTGTGGGTTCTAGATTCTTCCTTCTTTGCTCAATTGGAGCAATTACAATTCAACCGTTCGACCTTTAATTAATTCCAATTAATCCCGAATTAATTTCATATTAATTCTAATTAATAATGAATTATTTCGTATTGATTTCATATTAATTATTAATCACATAATAAATTAATAAATCAACTATTTATTTCAAATTAATATATTAATCATATAATATATTAACAAATGATTTATAACAGTTTATTAATCATATAATAAACTAATAAATTTATCCTCTCTCTATAAGTCATTTTAACCAATTTCTAGTTATGAGGGCAACCCAAAAAAGATTTTGCTTATAATTACAAGAATATACCAATTTAGTTATGAGCTTAGACACCTTAATCCAACAGAAACATCGCACATAAGGGGAAAACGACACCCCAAAAGGTTACAACACTACCTTAGTTTTTCATATCAAAATACGATAATAGACATCGTCGCATATAAGGGGAAGATGATACCCCAATAGGTTGCGACATTCCAGGTTCCATTATATACAAGTATAATTCAATGGCAATATCACGACCGCGACAAGCAACAAACATTTAGACGAAAACAAGAATATCGATCCAAAGATTATTAATCCATAGTACGTAACAATATTACACATAGAGCATGACAAGGGCATCAGAAGATGTGTGGAACAAACAATAGCCGCTGTTATAAAATATGAAAGAAAACACATGGCAATCTACAAATTCGAGGAACAAAAACATTCACATCAAAAGATTACCAGATAAAGTGAGGAACAAGTCCGAGTTTGAGCATAAAAAAATGGTTATACATGAAAGCGACCCCTACAAAGGACGCTTGCCAAAAAATATAACCAAATTCATAAAGACACTTCAGGAAATTTGCTAAGAAGTCCGTCGCGTAAAAACTCATTTTCTCAATTACAAGCTTCGTAATAACCTTCTAAGAGAAAACATTAATTTTCCACCATAGCCAACTTTTTGGTTGGAATATGAAAATGGTCCTCAAGAATGCCACGTCGATCCCCGACATTAAACAAAACCTTCTCACCAGCTATCTTCATTACACCCTGCAACCTTCAAGTTTACCACGACTGACTAATATTGATCGCGTAAACATAACACGCCTTCATATAACCATAACTCTTTTCCATTAATATCCAAGAAAACACCTCGTGTCTACTCAAGAACACTATGGGCCTCACGCAATTCCTCCTTCAACAACCGGCATCAACCATAATATCCTGCGACAAATATATTTGCTTAGGACGATATATATATATATATATATATATATATATATATATATATATATATATATATATATATATATAAAGAACAAGAAACAAATGTTCACAAAGAGTAATAAGGTAGAAGAGATACCAACGAATGTGGAACCAACATCACCTTTAGACATAGCCGAGTGACTTGTTTTCAATAATTTTGAAGATTCAACAACCATACCATGCAAGAAGTCATCAAAATTACCCACAAACGAAGCATGCTTATGCTTTGCAAGAACATTGTTCAATAGCTCAGAAGCAGGATATATAACTGTTGGATTAGGTGTCTAAGCCCATAACTATAATTCGTATCTACTAGAGCCGAGAGTAGCATGGTCCATTTGGGGTTGCATATCACCAGGACAATTTGATAGAATGGACTTTTGAGAAGAGGTTAGTTATGATTTATTAATATATTAAAAGTTCTAATATATTAATATGAAATCATATTATTTAATTAGTATTGATCAAGAATTAATTTGGAATTAATTTAGTGATCAAAAGAGACTAATTAAATTAATGGGGACTAATTGTGTTAATTAGTTATATATATATATATATATATATATATATATATATATATATATATATATATATATATATATATATATATATATATATATATATATATATATATATGGTTTGGGCTTATGATACATGATGAACTAAGTTTATGGATGAATCCATAAAGAGTTAGCCTACTTGAATCATGGATCATGGATAATAAGCCCAAAGATATGGATTAGGGTTTAACCATGACTCTTAGACCATATATAGAACACCCCATGCTAAAATCGGTTACCCGTGTGTTCTTGGAGTTCCATAACCGATTTTGAGTGCATAGAACCTTTCTCTGAAGTTCTCCTTTGTCCAAGGTCTGTTGTGAACCGTTTGATGCATCACACTTGGGGTGCTAAGTTCCTAAAGGCCAAGACTACAAGCTAAAGCAAGAGTTAATTCTATAACTCATATTTATGTTGTTTATATCTATTGTATTCTCGTTGTAGGCTTCATGCTTTGGAAACAATATTGCATGTATAATTATAGAAAACATAGATCAAAAGCATTTAGGGTTGTATATGTACCAATATATTTATATAAGTGAGACTTGAAGGACTTAGAACTGATAGCTCACCCTACTTCCTGTTCTTTTTTGATTGTGGACTTAGGGTATATTTTGTTATCTATCCGACTGTCGTTGATTTCTTAGTTATATATCATATATATTGGTGTGGATATAAAAGTCTTCATTCCAATTCAATACCTTGTGTAACAAGGGTATGCAACCAACATTACTATTTAATTATAATAGGTATAGTTAAGGTTTTACTACTCATTATTACTATTACTATGATAGATAACAGAATCAATGCAGTTATGAGTTAACACATACTAGATACTATACCAAGAGAATAATATATATGAAGAGAATACTATATACTATACAAGAGAACACTCTAATACATTATACCAGAAGGAACATTATACACTATACAAGAAAACATACTAATATAGAATGTGACATACTATTCTCGATACGACACTTCATTGTGCCGTCACCGTGTAACCAGAGTCTCCTGGAGGGAGAGCGGGCATCATGTGTATAGATCTATATGGGACAGACACTCCCACATCCCGACTGGTAGCTACAGTCCGAGCCGACTAGGCCCAGGGGTGACATATGTCACCATACTACGTGTGACCTGGAGGGTCGTCAGTTATTCGATCGCCGATCAGCATGGTTACATACGAGTTCACATTCCGGTCTTTAATTGACACGTTAAGAATTAAAGGCACAACAGACTCCCTGAGGGGTATTGTACATTTAATACCACCTGGGGCCTGCATTTTCATTTCATTAGCCGGCAGTGTTACTGCAGGGCTAAAACATTATTTTTCCCAATTACCTTACAAAAATGAAGTCTAATATTACATTTTCATATTGATTGATTTAACTGGGAAAGCTTTTACTTTTGCAAGGGTTTTATCATACAAACAATCCGGTCTTGGTAAGAGACCTACTTTTATTGGAAAATATAAGATTTTCTAGGGATCATACTATTTTCAAAACATCGGAAATCAATCATTACATTATATTGTTGAAATCACTTTATACAAGAAATGACACTAAAATACTTATGAATTCACCAGCTTTATGCTGATAAACTCTTTCAAAATAACTTGTATTCTCAGGTCATCAGTAGACAGGTACAGATGCAGCTTCGAGAAGATGGAGCACATGCAAGACTCATCTTTATTTCGATTATATTTTTGGTGTCTAACAAACTGTACGGAACACGCTTGTATTACAATTATTATCTTAATGCAATGGATGTTGTTGCTTGTCTTTACTATTATGCATTGTTATGATACTGTACATGACGTCCTCCACCCCAGAACGTATTCCGCCATTCTCGGTTTTGGGGTGTGACAATATAGATACACATTTAACATAATATAAGTTGAAAAGAGTTTAATAAAAGTATTTGACATGTAAAAGAGTTTAATAATAGTATTTGACATGTAAAAGAGTTTAATAATAGTATTTGACATGTAAATGAGTTTAATAATAGTATTTGACATGTAAAAGAGTTTGATAATAGTATTTTACATGTAAAAGAGTTTGTAAAACAGTTTGAAGTAGTTTGTTTGATAACACAGTTTGAAAAGTAAGAAATCCACTTGTTTGGTAGTTATTAATCACATGTGATTGATATAATAACCATAATAGTTCAACTTGTATTCCCCCCCCCCCCATAAAAGCATTTAAAAATCATTTAAAAGGTTGATTAAGGGGTATGAACTCACCTGTAGTGAGTAGTTTGGATGAACGGATGGTATAGGATGGTAAGTGTCAAGTGAAGACTTGAACACACACACGGATCCTAATTAACATATAATAACATATATATATATATGTATCCAATTAGTCATTTAACAACTAATTAATCAAGTAAAGACACCCTAAAACATGGATAACACTTTGATTCAAGTGATAGTAGTACCAAGGATTGCATCTAAGGGTTGTAGGGCTTTGCTTTTGAGTTTATCGTCCAAGGGTAAACTCATCATGAGTTTACGGTTTTGGGTTTACGGTCCTAATGGGTTTACGGCCGTAAACCCATGGTAACTTCTACCATTTTGTGTTTTGAGGTCTTATAAGTCATAAAGAAGTATCCTTACTTCAAGTCTAAGCCTTAGGAAGCATTAGTGGCACAATGGCACCACTTTATAGAGTTTACGGCCCATGGACCATTTCTCTATGAGTTTACGGCCGTAAACTCTATATGTTCTTGATCTTTTTGATGTTTAAGGTCCTAAACACTTCAAGGAAGTGATCTAGACTAGTATCCATGGCTAAGGAAGGGACTAGGGTTCACTTTGCCCCATCTATTATGGTTTACGGTTCAAGAACATGTCTTGACCGTAACCACCTTTGATCTTGTGTTTCTTTGTGTTTTCTAGTTGAATGAGAAGTGAAACAAGTCTTATAACACACTAGGGTAAGAATACTTACAATAAAGGAGCTTGAAAGGGTGTTCACGGCCCAAGAACACTAGTGTGTGTTCTTGGTGTTCTTGGTGAAACGAAGAATGCTTGAAGATCTAAACAAATGGAATGATTTCATCGAGGAAATCATGTAAGATCACTAGATTAAGGAAGAGATCAACTAAACAAGGAAGAAAACACTTACTGTCTTGAAGATTTTGAAGAAGAATTGGATGATACTTGAGAGAGAAATGGTTTCTAAACTTGAAAATGTGAGAAAGTGATAAAAATGACTAAGTGTCACTTATATAGTCCTTAGGGTTTACGGCCCCAATACCATTTGGGCCGTAAACTCCAAACTCTTGGAGTTTTGGAACTTAAATGTTGCACACTTTACTCTAAAGTATCCTCTCTCAAGTTATCTCTTGCAGTACTAGGCTTTAGAACACTCAAACTGACTCCAAAAAGCTTAAAAGTTAGCAGAAATAGTTCTGACTTCTATTGAAGTGAATGGTTGTACATGATAGAAATTTTGGGTTGTCACATCATCCCCCCGTTAGAAGGAATTTCGTCCCGAAATTAGAGTTTAAGCAAATAAGTAGTTACAAATAACTAAGTAAAAAGACGAGGATATTTCAGTTTCATCTGATCCTCTCGCTCCCAAGTGAATTCAGGTCCTCCCTTGGTGTTCCAGCGAACCTTCACTATCGGGATACGGCTTTGTTTCGTTTGCTTGACCTCCCGGTCCATGATCTCCACAGGTTCGTCTACGAAGTTGAGGCTCTCGTTGATCTCGATCTCGTCGAGTGGGATTACAAGAGTCTCGTCGGACAGACACTTTTTCAAGTTCGAGACGTGGAAAGTAGAATGTACGTTACTGAGTTCACACACTCCTTGAACACTTCCCTTACATTAAAGCTTCAAACTCACATGTAGATTTAACAACCATCTCCCATTATGGAAACATTTCCATATTCCCATATGACCATCAATTTTGACCAAAAATCATCTCAATCCAGACCGTATCACTATGGCTCGTCCTAACAATATCATACTCCCAACTGTCCACAAGCAACCAGTCTTCGGTAAACCTTGGAATGTTCTTGATATTTGTTTTAACAACTTTAGTCACATGAAATTCTAATCCTGTTCACACAATAGAATAAGTGAATATTATAGTATATGTGATCAATCGTATATCTGAAGCATATGGGACTCGACTCATTATGTCCTACACAAGGATTTGAAATCTATTCAATATCTTTCCATAATATTTCTATATATTGAATCTCCTATGTTGAAACATTTCAACATGCTATTCATATATATATTTGATGAAGTTCTAATAAATAATTGATCTAAACCTTTAGATTCCAAATGAAGTATGAGTGCCCTCTCCCTTAAGTCCATTATAGCGAAGCATTTTCCGAACTTTGCAATTGTCAAAAACATAGACATTAGCTGTGTTGTCAACATGCAATACTAGCATAACAATTATGCTCCCATTAGATTTGATATGTTCCCCGAAATCAAGTTTTCTTACAGAAGTGCAGATTTCCATTACAAACTTAAACAAACTTAAACAAACTTAAGAGCACGAAGATCATTTGGGTCTTCAATAAGAGAAACATATTTCTTTTCGAACAAATATTTTTCTTCTCCATTCTTATCACTACTACGTGTTGATATGGACCATGTAATTTCAGCCAACCATTTAATCTCACAAAGTGGTTGAAATATCAAGCTTCCATGATCATCCTTCAATCCTCCATAACAAACCATAGTTCCCCATGAAATCAACTTGTTTAACACCAACCCATAATATTGATTTTTATTGACTTTCTATTTGACATCTTCAACGATCACAATCCAAGAATTATACGGCAAATTCACCATTATCACAAAAACTTGAAGATACTTGAATTCTAGTGAAGAAAATCGAATTATGAATAGAATCAAAGATGAATTCGATTTCTAGAATCCAAAAACTCTCTAAAACACAAAGATCAAAGATCAAAAAACGAATCACCAAATCAAGATTGCCATCAAGGATCAATTCTTGATCCAATCAAGAATACACGCTCTGATACCAATTGTAGTTACATAAAGAACATGATTTGGCATGCGGAATTAAAGATTGCACAATGAACATGGTAATTTGGGTGTTCAAGAGATGTATTGAATATGTATGGTGTTACAAAAAGGGACATAGATCTACATCTACATAAATAACACACACTTACACACTCACTTTTACACCTCTCAAGCACACCTCTACATGTGGGTTTTACAAAAGTCAACACATTACAAAGTCAAACATGAATAACTTTGCACCCTAACATTGCGATGCTTTGATAAATCTCCAACTGGACTTTTTAACCTTATACACCTTAGTTGGGTAATGTATGTGTGTGTTTAAACTTTTTCAAGACTGATAGATATATCCCTTGAGAGTTCAAACAACTCCTTTTCATTTCTCACAATTCGAAATATGAACAAGGATGCCATAATCTTATTGTGAATTTGAGAATGCACTTAACACAACCAATATCCATATTGATCTTTATAAGATTTTTACAGCCTATTAGTGAAAGTAATTCTTCATAATCATTTTCATGAATTAGAGCAAAACTTGTGCCACCTATATTTGATGGTGCATATGTTCCCATCCATGTAAATCTATCGTTTCCAAACTACAGTCGCAAGACTAGGTTTAGGACAAACCAAATTCAGAGTAATTTTCCTTCATGGAATGAACTTCGCTATTCTTGATCTCTTGCCTTCTGGCAGCTCAAGGCCTACCAGTGCTTCCATGTTGTTAACATCTCATCCATATTGATTAATGTATTTTCACTGACCAACAGGCTTTAGTTTTGCATTTAAATAAAAGTCATATAAATAAAAAATGTTGCAACCGTAACTCTCAATATCAATATGACTACCACTTACTTCTTGACATATAAGTCTCTCTCTCTCAAGGAACATTCCTTGTTAAGCTAAAACAAATATTCAAAAGTTTATGTGCATTTACGACAACAAAACACTTCACAGAATTAGTTTCAATTTATATTTTATTTCTCGATTAACAAAAACATCATAACTCTAATTCTAAATGTGGTAGAGTAAGAAATCAATATTACTCTATATATTATAAGGTGTTCTCAACCTACATAGTTTGAGATGAGTTTCAAGATACGATTCATAGTTACTATAGCATGGATCTAAGACTTGATTGGAGCAAATCACGACACATCTAGGCTCGAACTATTTCCACCAATGTTCGATTCCTCTTCTTAGTTACACAATTGCACTAAGATGTTCTTAGAGGATTAATTGTAATACAATTCCATAATTACCAAGATGATCATAAAAGATGACACTAGAGTAGTCTTATTTTTTTCAGATTGGATAATCTTTTATCTTTCTACCTAAAAAATTCTTCTATTCATTTTTCTACTCTTTCAACCCTTTAAAAAGTATTAGAATTATGCTTAATCTTATAAACATAATCATATTTACTAAAGCTTCGGTAAATCATGAAGAATACAGTCATTGTCTCTTCTGTTGGATATGAAGATCCTTATCAACATGTACTAGATCCATTAGTCCTTCACTTATCACACATAAACATGGGAACAATGAATCAATCATAATTTTCCAATGAACAAGATTCTCATGCATCATGCACTTCGAATTGTATGACACCAAGTTTCTGTCCTATTAAACCTTGGTGATGAGATTTCTTTCACTTGGTCAAGTATGGCAGTATTAAATCCACTATTAGTATTGCTATTATTAGACCTTAGTGACGAGAATTAAATCTACTATTAGTATTGCTATTATTAGAAAAATAATCGACATACTCATTAATGCATCACAAGGAAATATAAATTAAGGCAACAACATGAACCAAAATATCACTTCTATTGAAATAAAATTAAAATTTGAACTTGTCCTTATAGTGCGTTAATGAAAACTATGTTTCTAGATATTTGTTAAAAGTAATAGCAATTTCTTAAAACTATCCTAACTCCTTAGTAGTAGTTCCAAATTCTTACCATCGAACCGTGTGACCGAAGTCCATTTACCATGATCAGATTTAGCTCACTTTGCTTAAGCTTCCATCTTTCCTTTAGACCTTTCAATATCATCAAAATTTGATTATCATATTATGTATTAGGAGTCTAAGAATACGAACTTATGGAGTTAGATAAAGGATGTACCTGAACTAGAGTCACATGAATTGAGTTTACCATCTTTAAGATCCTTTAGGTATTTTGGGCAGCTTCGCTTCCAATGTCTCTCCAATTAGCAGTTGAAACATATGTACTCATTGGGTTCAACATGTGGAACGATCTTAGAACGAGCCTTTCTTTTTACAATACAATCAAATAGTTTGACATTGGCTGATCTATTTCGGTTGGGAAGAGAAACCTTTTCTTGATCACAAATGTTATCGTTGTCAATGTCCATGGAAACCTTGGTATTAGATCATATAAGCATTTATGTTGTAGTTGTGTTCTTAATCATTTCTACTTTAGAAACTATCAACATATGGGCCCGGTCAATCAAGGTCATGTCGGGATTCCTCATATGAAAGTTCGTAACGACCTGAATATAACTTTGGAAGCAGCAGAAGAATCAAATCAATGGCTTACTCCTTCGGGGAAACGACACCCAATATTCCCAACTTGTAAATGTACAATATGATTTTCAAAACATGCGTACACACATAATCTCCATCTTGTTGTTTACTTACCAATAAGGTTTGTGTATTCTCATATCGTTCAAGTTGAAGAAAACATGATGTTGGCAGAGTCACTAAAGGAAGAGGTGGAAGAGTTGAAGGAGGATGACGTCTAATTCCACCATTACCCAAATATGAGAAAACAGTTTCACCTTGATCAGAATATGGAAGACCATCTCCAGAAGATGGAGGAAAACAATTTCCATAAGAACGAGAAAGACCATTATTATCTTGCTTTGACATCTAAAAAATGGGAAAAGAGAGAATTCAAATTAGTTTATTTTAATCCTTATTTATTAACCGAAATTTAAATTAAGGCTAGGAACCATATTTTCATTTCGTAATATGAAGAGGGATGTCGTAGTCATATCATGAAACTATTTTAGGTAGGTAGAAACATTTCACCAATTTCAATCACATGAAACTCCTAGATCCTTTGAGATTTTCAATGAAACATCAATGGCATGCTTAATATCGGATTATGCTCTTACCAATTATGACTGGGATGTCGACGATCACAATTAAGATGTGAATAACCATGAAAACCCGCACAAACACCCATCAACAATTATAAGCACGTTCCAATAAACACCGATCGATTTATAATCTCCCATTGATGTGCCGATTAGCCACACATACTCCATTAACAATTATACGCACGATTTGTTTCATCATTTCATCTTTATAGTCTCATATTAGTGTGTCGGTTAACTACACATGCTCCACTAACGACTCATAAGAAATGATTTGTGTTTTCATGGATTAGCATATAATTTCACATTTTACTAAAGTAACTAGAGTGAGATTTTAAATGAATTTCTAGTCCTTTATAGATTATACTTTTAATCTTCTATGTCCTATCAAACAAGTTCGGCTAATAACCATCTACCATAAAAATGAGCGGTGGGTGAAAAGGACACCCATTCAACGTTCATTTTATGGGTCGTTTCTTATACCCCTATTAGAGCATGGTTTTGTGAATGAGGCCTACTATTAATTTGATTGACTTTTCTTATATATATATAATATTAAACATTTAATAAATATATACAAGGTATATTTTAAAACTTTTTAAAACACATGTATAAAATATTAATTATCTAAGAATCATATAACTAATTAATCAATTTAAACCAATCATAGGTATATAATTATCTGTTAATTAATCATATAACTAAATTTATTATTAAATCCATAAGGATAATATAATTTATTTAATATTACAATTAAGTATTATCTATTCATGATTATCTCCTAATTTTTATGGTGTTATTTTAATTAACTAAGACATGGAAACAATTGGATTTTGGCAGAATTCAGTTCAGATAATCACCAAAAATAACCACATAAATCAGAGTAGGCAGGAAATCCTGAAATTTTGTTTTATGTTGTAGTCACGTCATGACTAACAGATTTTCAAAAAATTTTGTTCAGTTCTTCTCATGCACTTTCAATGTTTGACACACCAAGGCTATGATACCATTGATGGGTTTTATAGGTTATGAACAGATGTACAATGCGGAAAAACACTTAACAATTTAGAGGGTACATGCAACCAATAAGGATCTATGTCCTAACACTTTGAAGGGAGCATACTATAAACCACAAAACTAACATGAACCCTAATTTAATCAAAACATCGAGTTAGGGTTACATACCTTTGATTTTTTGTAGCAAACATATCACTTATGTCCCTTGTGGTTGTCGGTATTGGAAAGCTTAACACCAAAAGGATGATGCCTCTAATTGCTCACACTCAAACCCTATAACTAGATGTAAGATGAGAGAGGAGAGGAGGAATTTCGGCCAGAGTATCTCCTTGGAAAAGGTACAAACGAAATTAGGCCTCCTTGGGGTCCTTATTATAGTGTGGATGTCATAAGGGAAACCCTATATTTGAATTTAAAATAATCATATTTTAACAATTCAAATTTGGTATCCTTATCAGCTTTAGGAATATTCCAGAAACCCTAAAATTACTTCCCAAATTTCGTCCACCACCTGTGGGTTCTAGATTCTTCCTTCTTTGCTCAATTGGAGCAATTACAATTCAACCGTTCGACCTTTAATTAATTCCAATTAATCCCGAATTAATTTCATATTAATTCTAATTAATAATGAATTATTTCGTATTGATTTCATATTAATTATTAATCACATAATAAATTAATAAATCAACTATTTATTTCAAATTAATATATTAATCATATAATATATTAACAAATGATTTATAACAGTTTATTAATCATATAATAAACTAATAAATTTATCCTCTCTCTATAAGTCATTTTAACCAATTTCTAGTTATGAGGGCAACCCAAAAAAGATTTTGCTTATAATTACGAGAATATACCAATTTAGTTATGAGCTTAGACACCTTAATCCAACAGAAACATCGCACATAAGGGGAAAACGACACCCCAAAAGGTTACAACACTACCTTAGTTTTTCATATCAAAATACGATAATAGACATCGTCGCATATAAGGGGAAGATGATACCCCAATAGGTTGCGACATTCCAGGTTCCATTATATACAAGTATAATTCAATGGCAATATCACGACCGCGACAAGCAACAAACATTTAGACGAAAACAAGAATATCGATCCAAAGATTATTAATCCATAGTACGTAACAATATTACACATAGAGCATGACAAGGGCATCAGAAGATGTGTGGAACAAACAATAGCCGCTGTTATAAAATATGAAAGAAAACACATGGCAATCTACAAATTCGAGGAACAAAAACATTCACATCAAAAGATTACCAGATAAAGTGAGGAACAAGTCCGAGTTTGAGCATAAAAAAATGGTTATACATGAAAGCGACCCCTACAAAGGACGCTTGCCAAAAAATATAACCAAATTCATAAAGACACTTCAGGAAATTTGCTAAGAAGTCCGTCGCGTAAAAACTCATTTTCTCAATTACAAGCTTCGTAATAACCTTCTAAGAGAAAACATTAATTTTCCACCATAGCCAACTTTTTGGTTGGAATATGAAAATGGTCCTCAAGAATGCCACGTCGATCCCCGACATTAAACAAAACCTTCTCACCAGCTATCTTCATTACACCCTGCAACCTTCAAGTTTACCACGACTGACTAATATTGATCGCGTAAACATAACACGCCTTCATATAACCATAACTCTTTTCCATTAATATCCAAGAAAACACCTCGTGTCTACTCAAGAACACTATGGGCCTCACGCAATTCCTCCTTCAACAACCGGCATCAACCATAATATCCTGCGACAAATATATTTGCTTAGGACGATATATATATATATATATATATATATATATATATATATATATATATATATATATAAAGAACAAGAAACAAATGTTCACAAAGAGTAATAAGGTAGAAGAGATACCAACGAATGTGGAACCAACATCACCTTTAGACATAGCAGAGTGACTTGTTTTCAATAATTTTGAAGATTCAACAACCATACCATGCAAGAAGTCATCAAAATTACCCACAAACGAAGCATGCTTATGCTTTGCAAGAACATTGTTCAATAGCTCAGAAGCAGGATATATAACTGTTGGATTAGGTGTCTAAGCCCATAACTATAATTCGTATCTACTAGAGCCGAGAGTAGCATGGTCCATTTGGGGTTGCATATCACCAGGACAATTTGATAGAATGGACTTTTGAGAAGAGGTTAGTTATGATTTATTAATATATTAAAAGTTCTAATATATTAATATGAAATCATATTATTTAATTAGTATTGATCAAGAATTAATTTGGAATTAATTTAGTGATCAAAAGAGACTAATTAAATTAATGGGGACTAATTGTGTTAATTAGTTATATATATATATATATATATATATATATATATATATATATATATATATATATATATATATATATATATATATATATATATATATATATATATATATATATATATATATATATATATATATATATATATGGTTTGGGCTTATGATACATGATGAACTAAGTTTATGGATGAATCCATAAAGAGTTAGCCTACTTGAATCATGGATCATGGATAATAAGCCCAAAGATATGGATTAGGGTTTAACCATGACTCTTAGACCATATATAGAACACCCCATGCTAAAATCGGTTACCCGTGTGTTCTTGGAGTTCCATAACCGATTTTGAGTGCATAGAACCTTTCTCTGAAGTTCTCCTTTGTCCAAGGTCTGTTGTGAACCGTTTGATGCATCACACTTGGGGTGCTAAGTTCCTAAAGGCCAAGACTACAAGCTAAAGCAAGAGTTAATTCTATAACTCATATTTATGTTGTTTATATCTATTGTATTCTCGTTGTAGGCTTCATGCTTTGGAAACAATATTGCATGTATAATTATAGAAAACATAGATCAAAAGCATTTAGGGTTGTATATGTACCATAGGATGTTGTAGTATACTAAAACCCAACAGTGGTATCAAAGCCTAAGATTGTTTTCTATTATATTTGATGCATGACTTATTTTCATAGCTGAAAAAACTTTTCTGTTAGCATGTACTCGACGAGTAGGTTGCATTTTGTCTTGAACTCGACGAGTCCATAGTTGGGCTCGACGAGTTGGATGATCAGATAACAGTTTTTCGGGTTTTTTGGCCTGTTTTGGATTAGGATCATTACCACAAAATGTTTTAGTTCATAAATTTGATTTTGTTGGTATGGTAATGATTATACTCATCCATTCAAAAGATAATTGTCAAAATTTCAAGATTTGTATTAGCTTATATGATAGGCTAATTTCTTGTAAATTGTTTATATGAATTGTCTTGACTTATGAGTTTAACTAGATCATAGATAAATTATATGATAATTTTTTATCTGTTAAAATATTGATCTAAATGTTCTTTAAAGTCCTCCATAACTTGTGCTCAAGTTATGGAACATGAAAAGTTTTTCATAAAAACCACATTAAACTCATAAGTTATGGAAATCAAAGGTTTTTCACGAGTTACAAAACGTGCCCTCAAGTTTTGGTATTTGAAAAGTCTCAAATTAAGAAACTCTTGTAATTAAAAAGGTGTAACTCTTGGGTTCATAAATTAAAAAAATTAATTAAATAGTTTTTTAGTTTTGATTTTTTTTTACATTTAGAACCTTGAAGTATTTGAATAATTCAAATTGCACCTTATGGACTTTATTAAATTAATTAAAGTGTTTACCTAAAAGAGAAATTAATAATTCCATAATGACATGGTTTAAGTTAATTAAATTAAGAGTATAATTTATTAATAGATTAAACCATCTAGTATTTTAAAAGTTTAAACTACACCCTTATACTATTATAATATTAAAAGTTTAATAATTATATATATGTATAAGACAAGTCAGTCTTACTATTAGTAGGCCTCATTCACGAAGCCGGTCTATAAGGGGGATATAAGGTTACTGCCTATAAAATGACAGTTTAATGGGTGTCCACTCTCACCCACCGCTTCCTTGACTGGTGGAGGGTCGTTAGCGAAACGGGTAGGATAGGACATTAATTCTCATTAAAAGTATAATGAAAATATCAAGTAACTAAACACTTATAAATTCCCAATCGTAGTTACTTAGGAAAAATGTGAATTTGATGCTAATCCATGAAATTACACTTTGCACCTTGCCAAGTCGTTAGTGGAACGTGTGTGGTTAACCGGCACACTAACTTGGACTAACAAGGGTGGCAAAGGGTAGCTCGATGTCTGTCATAGATCAATGGAGCGTGTGTGGTTAACCGGCACATTGATTAAGTGATAAATGACATCGAAAGTACCAAGCTAATTTGCATGGTTATTCACACCTTGTTTGTGATCCTCGGCATCCCAGTCACAAACTTGAAGGGCATAATCGAGATTAAACATGCAATTGAAAAGCTCAATGAATCTCAAAAGAATCTAGGAATTTCAATTCATTTAAAACTTAATAATCAATTTCGTTTTTCATGGTGGAAATTGGTAAATCGTCATTTACCTACCTTCAAATATTTTGCAATTGGATTACGGCATCCCTCTTCCGAATTTTAAAATATTGTGTTGGGTCCTAGCCCTAATATTTCATTTGGGTGCTATATTAAGGACTTAAATCAACCAACTTGAATTTCTCTCTTGTAGATGTCTAGTTCTGAAAACTATGGTCTTCCCGAATCTTTTGAATATTCCATTCAAACGATGATATTCCACAAGACGATCAAGGTTAACGATTAATCCCTTCTTCTTGATGTAGTGGAACTTCACTTCCTCCAACTCCTCCAATAATTCTCCCTGACCCATAAGTTCAAAGACTTGAAAAGTTCAAGGTCACTCAAGCCCTATTGGCTAGCAAACCCCAAGATGGAAGGTTTGTGTGTACAGATGTCTTGGAGATGAAGTCACACATTAACAAGCTGGGAATGTTGGGTGTCGTAGTTTCAAGGAAGTGGGATGTTGACTTGGTTCTTCAATCACTTCCTAATTCATATAGTGGGTTCTTTAAGGACTACTATATGAGAGATCACGACATGACCCTTATTGATCCAACATATTTGCTTGTTGCTACTGAATTAGCAATGATTTGGCGCACTGGTAATGCAAATTTGATTGGAAGATCTATTTCCCAAACTTCCATGGACATTGACAATGGACACATTGGAATTCCAGAAAAGCTTTCTCTTCCCAATGGAAAGGGATCAGCCATGGTCAAGTCATTTGACCAAATGGTAGAGAGAAAGGCTAAGTCTGAGATAGTCCCATGTACCATTCTCAAAGAGTCCATATGTTTTTGTTGCCAAAAGAAGGGGCATTGGTTGCAAAGCTGCCATATTTACCTAAAAGTTCCCAAGGATGGTAAAGTCAAAAAGTTTGACTCTACTTCAGGTAAGTCCATTATCTAACTCGATTAAGTTCCTATTTGGAGATTCTTAATACATGATGTAATGTAATTACATTTTGATGTTTTGTAGGATCAAAATGAAGATTAAAGGAAGAGTAACCTGATTCTGATCGTGAAAAGATGGATTTCGATCGCATGGTTCGATCATAAAAATTTTGAGCTACTGCTTATAAAAGTTATGATAGATTACTTAGGAATAGATAACAACATAGTTTTCATATGTATTTGCATTGTAACGAAAATTTTTCCATAATTTTAATAAATAAATTTTGATTTTATTTTATTTTAAGTTTCCTTACAATGACATTGGTGAAAATTGTTGTTTATATGTTTCCATTGATAGCAATATTGGAAAATGGATTTGATTCTTTCGTTTGTGGTAGTGTCAAGATTTACCAAATAAGGAAAGATTCTCATCATCCAAGGTTCAGCTGGATAGAAACTTGGAATCATGCAACTTGTATTGTGTGATGAATGAGAACTTCATCTTTCAAAAATTAAGACTAATTCCTTGTTCACATGTATATGTGAGTCAAGTGAAGGACTAGGGGATTGGGTACACTTGGTTGTGCGCTGATCAGGTCTACCACAAAGAACGATAAGACTATTCGTTATGATTTACTGAAGTATAGTAAATATGGTTATGCTTACAAGATTAAGTGTAATTCTGAATCATTGGAAAAGTTTCAATGTATGGCAGAACGAAGAAGAAGAATCAAATTAGGCAGAAAGATAAAAGTTTCTCCAATCTGAGAAGAAGGGAGAGTACTTGAGTATTGTGTTTTATGATTATCTTAGTGATTATGAAACCATATCACAATTGATCCTCTAAAAATATCTTAGTGCATTTGTATGGATAAGAAGAGGAATCTAAATTGTTGAAATGGTTAAATCAAGAAGATAAATCATACTTCGTTCAAAAATCAGCTCTTAGAGTCATACTCCAAGATTGTAACTTGAGTGACATGGTCTTAAGAAAGGTTTATAACACTCATAAAACGTAGAGTAAAATGGTTCTTACTCTTGTACATTTGAAATTGGATAGTTGTGATGTTTTGGATAAAACAAAGACCAACGAAGACCAATTGTGTGAAGTGTTTGTCTTGATAAGAAAGCACACTAACTCTTGAATATATTTGTCAAGTAATATTTCTTGAAAAAGATAATCTTATATGTCAAGAGGTCAGTGGGAGTCTTAAAGATCTTGAAGAGTTTCAATAACTAATCAAGAGTAAACATGTTGTTAATCACTAGCACACGACTTGAGGTTTGTAAACTATCGTGTTGACATATTCTTGTTTTTGTGCTCATTCCAGTTAAAGTTGACTATGAATGTGAGTTATATGAGTTCTCAATTGTTTGCATAACAACTTGGAAGCAATGGTAGGCACTTGTGCTGCCAGGTGGCAAGAAATTAAGATTGAACAAGTTCAGTCCATATGAGTTTGGATTTAACACTAACCTTGTCTTGTGATTATGGTTATGACAAATTCACATTGATAGGAACACATACACCATAAAATCTAAATGTCATAAGGTTTCTCTCCAATTCATGAAAATGATTGTGAGGAAACGCTTTCACTAAGTATATTTTAAATAGTTAGCAATTGTGATATTTGCATTCTTAAATTCGATATTTGATTACGACATCCCTCTTCATAGTTCGAATTATGAGAAATGGCAAAAGGTATAAACATTTGAGACTTATTGTTGTAAATTCTGAATAGTTTAGACACATATATGAGCTTTCTAATAAAGGGTGTATGAGCTTAGTTAAAGTCTTATTGAAGCATCTTGTATCAGAAATATGAACTTTGGTAAGAAAGTCAACAAGTATTGAAAAGTTGTTTTGCTATAATTAAGGGAGAGGAATTCATACTTCATTTCGAATCTAAATGCTTAGATTGAGATTTTAATCGAATTTAGTCATGGACATATGTGAATGTTATGTTGAAATGATTCAACATAAGGAAATTCTATATATGGAAATGTTATAAGAAAAGACTGGTAAAGTATCATGTCTTTATGTGAAACATTATGTATCGTATCCTATATGCTTCAGGTATAGGATTGATTACATATGGTATAATATTAATCTGTTCTAGTTTTCCAAATGCCTAGGGAATTAAGAGGGAAAATTGACAAGAACAATATATGAAAAAAATGGTTAAGCAATTGTCGAGGACAATTTGAGGTTTACCAAATATTGGTTGCTTATGGACAATTGGAAGTATATTGTAAATTTTGGAAGGACCATATTGACATAGTCTGAAAAGAGGCAACTCTTGTTCAGAAGTGATAGTCATAATGGCAATATGGAAATGTTTCCATAAGTGGATGTTACTCTTTCAATTTGTGTAAGATTAGAAAAATTAATGCAAGAAGGATGTTCAAAAGAATGTACTTTGAATGTGAGACTTCGTTTCCATGGAATTGCTCTCCATTGGAATACTTTGTAATGTCTGTTACCAAGTCTCTGTGATTTTGTGAATAGTCATTACAAGAGGATCATTGCATATAAGTTTAGAATCTATACAAATTATAGCAAATGACAAATTTTGGTATTCTTACATTTACGATAAGGATGTGGAATTATGAAATGAGCATCATTGAAATGTTATCCATTGATCTATTTCACAAAGGAAGGACCATAGGCAAACGTAGTGTGCATGCTTGGAGCATAGCTTAACTATCGTTTTAATTCAAGTATTAAGTTGATTAATCGAAACATTATACAATGAATAATGTGTAATCAATATGGTGATTAAATAAAATGTGTTTTATTTATATTCATAAGTTCAGTGACCATATTGGATTCGATTATTCTTGTGTTTCACTTTGTATGTTTTGAATTCCCGAATAACTAGGTTATTCAAACCATCCACAGTAGATCATACTTTGGAAGTAGGTATCGAGGCAAGACTGTCATAAATCTGACTGTAGTTTGTGTAGGTGTTTTAGACATAGCACAAGTTTGTTGCAGTGTTCATGAGTACTCCTGGAATAAGATTCGAGTATTGGATTAAACCCACGCTTATTTGTATCACTTCATGGATTTTATCACCAGTGATGATGAGACGATAATATCTAATATTCTTGAAACCAAGACATGTGAGTTGTAGTTTACAAGTCGGTTGCACATTGACATATGTAAACGCACCAGTAACTTGGTGTTATAAAACGTATTGTTGTGTGTGATTTGATGAGTAAGTACAAGCAAGCATTTGAGTCAAAGTATATCCATTCCTTATACCCAACGTGGGATAAAAGCGATATATGTGGGCCCTCGATGATTTAGTGATGACACCCCTAAACGCTTGGCCAAGCCTGGACTGATTTGATTTGTTCAATTAGTCGGTCGTCATAAATCGGATATCAAGAAACAACAGATGGACAGAGAGAATGATTATAATCCATGTCTCATTCCATATGATATCTTGTAGAATGGAGGAATATATGATCCCTTATCTAATGGACACGTTATTGACTAGGTCAGAGTTTGATAGCGGCTTTTAAGAGCTACGATTGCTAGTCGGGATTTTGGATGCGTACTTGCAATAATAGTTATTAGACTTATCCAAGTGGGAGACTGTTGGATTAGGTGTGTAAGCCCACAACTATTATTGGTATGTACTTGAACCGAGAGTAGCATGGTCCATTTCGGGTTGCATATCACCAAGACAATTTGAGAGGATGGACTTTTGAGAAGACATTAGTTATGATTTATTAATATATTATAAGTTCTAATATATTAATATGAAATCATATGATTTAATTAGTATTGATCAAGAAATAATTTGGAATTAATTTAGTGATCAAAAGAGACTAATTAAATTAATGGGGACTAATTTTGTAAATTATATATATATATATATATATATATATATATATATATATATATATATATATATATATATATATATATATATATATATATAGTTTGGGCTTATGATACATGATGGACTAAGTTTATGGATGAATCCATAAAGAGTTAGCCCACTTGAATCATGGATCATGGATAATAAGCCTAAGGGTATGGATTAGGGTTTAAGCATGACTCTTAGACTATATATAGAACACCCCATATCTAAAATCGATTACCCGTGTGTTGTTGGAGTTTCATAACCGATTTTGAGTGAATTGAACCTTTCTCTAAAGTTCTCCTTTGTCCAAGATGTGTTGTGAACCGTTTGAGGCATCACACTTGGGGTGCTAAGTTCTTAAACGCCAAAATTACAAGCTACAACAAGAGGTAATTCTATAACTCATATTTATGTTGTTTATATCAATTGTATGCTAGTTGTAGGCTTCATGCTTTGGAAACAATATTGCATGTATAATTAGAGAAAACATAGATCCAAAGCATTTAGGGTTGTATGTGCACCATAGGATGTTGTAGTATACTAAAACCCAACAATAACGTCCTTACTTGAAATAGAAAACAAGTTGTCCCTAACATCCCCATCAAGACTAGAAATATGGACTGGAAATATATTTTCTAGAATTACATTGTAAGTAGGAAGAACTTGATCTAACGAAAAAAGCATTGACCTGAAATTAACAAGATTACATGGTGACCTGAAAGATGGAGAGGGATATGACGCCAAGGCATCAGTTAACATGACCTTTGTAAGTCCCCAATCTGCTTGTGTATCAATCAGATCCGTTTGATGGTGCGGAATCCCAATCAAATGGACGATGCGAGATCACAATAGAAGAAGAAGGAGAAGAAGAAGAAGATGAATCTATGATGTATTCAAGATTGGAATGATGAACAATACACATAAGATTCTCTCACACACACTCTTCTTCTCTCTAGTTTCTCTCTCTACAATATGCTCTCCTTCTCTCTAGCCTTTTTACTCCTTCTACTCTCACACATGCACTCCTCACCCTATATATAGTAGACATGGGCCGTACACGGGTGTACGGACGTACACGGGTTTACGGCCGTACACATCCAACCGCAAACACATATTACACTTCAGAAAAATAAATTTTCCTAGAAAAGCAAAGTATAAACCATAATTTTGACCCAACAACCTTTTCAACAACAACATATCGAGGCTTTACCTTACCAGATAAGTATGCAACAAGATTGAAAGAGAAATTATTCTTTCCTACGAGATAAAATACAATAGCGTTACATACAAGTATTTAATGAAGAGAAATAGATAAAACACTAAATACCAAATTAGGGAAGAAAAACTACATTAAAAACTATAAACCTCGAAAACTAACTGATAACATGGGCAAATTACTCTATGCTTTCCAAATAGGGCTCATGCCACAGTTAGCAAGTACAACCTTAAGAAAATAACAAGTCTTAATGCAATAACGACTTAAACATGATAAAAACTTATACAAACTAGGAGCTAATGAAGGCTCATCATCAACACATGAATGGACTGAAGGACCACGAGTTAGTAAACTCTTGATGAATCTACCCATTGAAATTTCGTACTCCTCCTACAATTCGTGCCAAGTAAGTCATCAGTAAAGAAAAGTGATGACTACTAAACGCATACCAATCGTAATATTTCTTCAAGCGATAGAAATACCAGAATAAAGAAAAATCTAAAATAGTATGAGTAGATACACAAAACACTCTGAAAAAAATGATCTTTGATACAACAATAGGACATAACTATATAAAATGAATACCATAAGAGCATAACACTCCAAGGAAGAAAGAAATTTGTGGAAGTGTAAACCCACAATCAAGGTGTCTCAAGTAAAATTCAAGTTTTCCTACCGAGGGATCAAGCATCAAAGTACAAGAACTGGGTATAGAAAAGCCATAAACAACAGACAAGTGATACTCATCGAGATACCAATATAATGTAAATTTATCTACCTCATAACAGATTGATGACATAACAATGGCCATGAAGAAAAGATAGATTAAAGAATCGAAAGTACAAGACAAAAAACATTCTAAACTAGCAATATCAAAAATATAAATGGAAGCACCAGTTAAGCATAAATTAAGCAATTTAATGTGACAACCCGAAATTTCAATCTTGTACAAACCATGAAATTCAATCAAAGTTAGACTCGTTTCTACTAACTTTTAGCGCTAATTACAGTCTGTTTGAACATTCCGAGCTTAGTACATCCAAGGAATAAGTGAATGGAAGTGCCAATACGAGTTGTAACCCATCAACCATGCCATAAACCCTCAAAAGAGGAGTTTATGGCCAAGGGTCATGGGTTTACGGCCGTAAACACATGTTGGCCGTAAACTCCCTCCTATATATACAACCCTTAGTCATTTTTCAGCCATTCTTCACTTTTCCAAGCCTAGAACTCGAATTCTCTCTCAAGGATCTTGAAGTTTTGCTCCAAATCTTCAAAACGGTAAGTGAATCCTTCCATAAACGAGTTAATACATATTTTCTCCTTGATTCACCCTTGATTTCATCCATGAAATCTCTTTTTTTGGGTAGATCTTCAAGTGTTCTTCATTTCACCAAGAACACACACTAGTGTTTTTGGGCTCTAACCACTCTCTCAAGCTTCTACTACGTAAGTACACTACCCTTGGCTTGTTATATACTAGAATCACCCTTTAAACACCAAGAAATCATGTCCAGAAGGGAGTTTACGGCCAAGGCAATCTCCCTTGGTCGTAAACCCTAATGTTGGGTGCATATGGCCCCTAACTCCTTCCTAAGGCTTGGTCTTTAGCCTAGAACCCTTCCTGGAAACTTGTAGGACCTTAAACACACGAAAGGGATCAAGATGACATGAGTTTACGGCCGTAAACACCATGGTCCGTAAACCCATGGCCCGTAAACCCATGGGCCGTAAACTCATGGGCCATACCATTTGGGCCGTAAACTCCAATGAGAGGCCCAACAACCCTTAGGTGCAACCCTATGTGCTTCTAATACTTGAAGCAAGGTGTTTTCCATGTCCTAGGGTGTCCTTACTTGCTTAATTTGTTATCTAAACACTAATTAGATACATATATATGTCATTATATGTTAATAGGATCCGTGTGTGCTCAAGTCTTCACTTGACACTTAGCATCCTATCCAGCACTTCAATCCAAACCCCCCACTGCAGGTGAGTTCATACCCCTTAATCAACCTTTGAAATGATTGTTAAATGCTTTTATGGGGGGGGGGGAATACAAGTTGAAACATTCTAGCCATTGTTTTAATCACATGTGATTAATGACTACAACAAACAGAAAGATTTACTATTACTTTCAAGTTGCTATCAAACTTATAAATTTCAAGCATTTCAAAACCTTTTATTAAACTCTTTTAGATTCTAAAACTGTTTCCAAATCCTTTTAAACTTGCATTATTGTCAAAACTCATATCTATACCAATATACTTATACAACTAAGATTCGAAGGACTTAGGACTGATAGCTCACCTTAATTCATGTTCCTTGTTTGGTTGTGGACTTAAGGTATCCTGTTATTTGTCCGAATGTCGTTGAAATCTTAGTTATATATCATATATATGTGTTTGGATATAAAAACTTTCACTTCAGTTCAGTACCTTTGTGTAACAAAGACATACAAAGAACATTACTATTTAACTTAATAGGTAGAGTTAAGGGATTACTACTCACTATTACTATTACAACGACACATACGATATTCGGTACAGTTACGAGTCTTTACATACATACTATAATGAGAAACAATACATACTATACACTATACAGGAATACTTACTATACACTCTACAAGAGATTACACTATATACTATACAAGAGTACATACTATACACTAGCACAGAGAAAACATTACTACACTATGGTTTACTACACAAACATTTGAATACTATAAATAGAATGTGACATACTACTTCTCGATACGACACTTCATTGTGGTAGCACCTTGTAACCAGATTCACCTGGAGGGAGAGTGGGGCATTGTGTGTATAGATCTATACGGGAGAGACACTCCCACACCCCGACTGCTAGCTACAGTCCCAGCCGATAAGGCCAAGGGGTGACAGAATGTTACCTCACTACATATGACACCGGAGGGTCATCAGTTATTCAGTCGTCGATCATCATGGTTACGTACGAGTTCACATTCAAACCTTTAATTAACTAACTAAGAATTAAAGGCAAACGGACTCCCCGAGGTGGATTGTACATTTAATACTACCTGGAGTCTGCATTTTCATCACATTTAGCCGGCAGCGATACTGCTGGGGTAAAACATTATTATCCCCTATTACATCTACCTTGTATTCATCTCGCATCGGTGAGGTCCTAAACTATATTTTTCACAATGATAGTTTTATTGGGGAAAACTCTTACATTTACCAAAGAACAAACATACAAACAGTCGGGTCTTGGTAGAAGACTACATTTCAGTAGAAAATATAGGATATTCTAGAGAGTTCAACTATTTACAAATATTTACAAACAGCTATGAACATTTACACTACGTTGTTACAAACAATTTCATACAAGCAATGACACTAAATACTTATGAACTCACCAGCGTTATGCTGATAAACTCTTTTCAAAATAACTTGTATTCTCAGGTCATCAGTAGTCAGGTACCGATGGAGCTTTTGAGAAGATGGAGCACATACAAGACTCATCTTTTATTTTGATCATTCATTTTGGTGTCTTACAAACTATACAGAACACGCTTGTATTAAAATTATTCTATTAATGCAATGGATGTGGTTGCTTGTTTACTATTATGCTTTGTTGTGATACTGTACATGACGTCCTCCACCCCAGAACGTTTCCGCCGTTCCGGTTTTGGGTGTGACAGATTGGTATCAGAGCATTGTTTATAGTGAATTAAGTATATCAAACCATAAAAGATATACAAACTATAAACGCACCGGGATTAAAACACTCTAACCAAGAATTTATACTTTTAAATAACAAAATATTTAACTAAGTATACATACATCTATTCATACCAGGGTCAGTATCATACTAGATAAGAACAAAAGTATTACGATTGTTGAACAACTCAATTAGGCTTAGAGACATATAGTCAAATCTAGGGGGATGTAGCCTGATCAACTATATTTTCCAAGGAGTGACTAGCATGTGCCTAAGAATGATTGTGGTGTTGCAACAAGTCTAAAAACTTACCAACACTACTACAACGAGAACGTTAGAACAGAACATAAATCTAAAATACTATAGGAGTATTTTGCGTTACTATAAGTACTTATGTGCAAAACTAAGAAGGGTCTGTTTTAGTACGTCTATTAACTATTCTTTTCCCCTATTCTCGCATAGTTATCATGGTTGGCTTTCATCTCCTCGGCGATCCGTATTATCCCAACCAAGGCATTGGTGGATGGATCGATGATGAGCCAGAGGAGGATCACCCAATTCCTTTGGATGATCACCGCGTAGAAGGCTTTCTGGATGGCTTTGACTTCGAACCAGAGGTCAACAACCTACCCCAAGAAGGTCAAGTCCCAAACCTCAACCCCCGACCAGCATTTCAAGGCCCCACTCCCTTGTGGGCAACAAACTTGAACCGTTGGAGTGATGAGCAGGGTCAGCCTTTACCCTTCAACGGAGATCGAAGCTTTTACAACATAAGCGAGGGAGGCTCAGCTGACCGAGTCCTACCCATTATGGTCCGAAGGATTTCCCGCAATGACGAGCAAGGTCGTGCAGCCATCGACCGAGTGATGGAAGTGGATGCCAACTCTGGCGTTAATAAAGTCCGCATTCGCCAACTTGAAGAGCCTATGGAAAGGACTAGGAGGGCCAACGAGGCTCTGCAGCAACAACTAGCTGCATCCCGAGCCGAAGTCATGGAACTCTGGGTACGTCAGAGGGCACAAGAGCGACATCTTCAAGAGGTTGTATGTCAACTGGCAGATCTGAGGGTTCACCCGAGGGATACCCGCCGCCGGTAGAAGTTGTCGACTCACCTTTCTCTTTTGGTTAAGGAATAGCCTTTCTTTTCCGTGCTCTATGGAGCACTTGTCTGAAAAACATTCCCAGCTTCTAAAGTACTCTAACTAGACTTCTAAGCTGCTAACATTTTTCCTTATGGTTTGATGTAAGACCTACTGTTAGGTCATTTTTCTCAGACTCATTTTACATCATTAATACCAGTACTATTGGCAGTTATCTAATCTATGGGAAAGTATTTACCTTTTGTTTCCCTACTCTGTTGTTATACCTCTATCTGATAGTTGGATTATGGCGATTCAGTCCATGAAACACTCTCATCATACTTACAAATTGATTCTCACAATTGTCATCATCCCTATCAACTTTCGGTAAAAGATGCCGCCTCGTCCGCGTCCGACCAGGGGCAGACCTGCAAATCAAACTCCACCACCACCACCCCCTCCGCAGTTTGATGTGGTGATGTTTCAAGCAGCGATGACCGCAGCTGTGACCGCAGCCATGGCCTAAGTAAACTGTGGTGGTGCAAGTGGAGCTGGAACGGGCACAAACTTTAGTCATGGTGAAATCCAACTGCGTACACGGGAGTGTACCTATAAAGATTTGATCAGCTGCAAACCAACGTACTTCAACAGAACCGGAGGGATTATTGCGATGTCCCAATGGATCGAGAGAATAGAAGCAATCTTCGAGATGTGCTCATGCCTTGAGGGAAGCAAGATAAAGTTCGCTGCTTGCACCTTCACTGAAAGGGCCCTGACGTGGTGGAATGGCCATGTCAAGGCACTCTCACTGATAGCAGCTAACGCCATGGGCTGGGATACACTGAAGGACCTGATGACAAGGGAGTACTGCCCGAGGGGTGAAATTCAAAAGCTCGAGGAGGAACTGTGGAACCTCAAAATGAAGGGTTCCGACATAGTGGCTTATACAGCCAGGTTCTGCGACCTGGTGACCCTATGTCCTAACCTGGTCCCCACTGAAAGCAAGAAAGTCGAGAGATACATCTGGGGTTTGGTACCCCCGTATCGAGGGAATGTTCTAGCATCGAAACCTGCGACCTTTGACAGTTCCAAGGAATTGGCCCAAAGGCTTATCGATCACGAGGTCCCTTCTCCTACAACAACAACCACAACTACCACCTCAACACCAACCAACGCGGCCGACAACAAGAGAAAACGTTGGGACCGAAAGAAGGGCAAATCGACTCAACCCTCTTCCTAGAAACAACAGACGGTAGCTGTTCATGTTGTCATAACTCCTGTTGCCCCTGTACTAGCCAAACCATATGCAGGGAGCCTACCCAAGTGCACCAAGTGCACTTTCTATCATAATGGCCCCTGCCGGGAAATGCACTGCACCAATTGAGACCGGAAGGGCCATACCCCCCGGTTTTGCAGAGCACCACCCAAACCTAACACCCAGGCTCCTGGTGTAGGAGTGAGCCAGGCCTGCTACGGGTGTGGCGAGACAGGGCACTTCAAAAGAAACTGTCCGAAAGCTGGGAATGCGGGAGGAGCAGGAAGACTACTTCCTATGGGCCACAATGAAGCCATGGCAGACCCCACAGTAGTCACGGGTACGTTCCTTCTCGATAACTCATATGCATGTATCCTATTTGATAGTGGGGCAGAGAGGAGCTTCGTAAGCCAAAAATTTATACACTTACTTAATCAAGCACCGCAAGCACTAAAAGAAACCTTCGTCGTAGAAATGGCCAACGGAAAGACAGAGAGTTCTAACGAGATTTACATAGGTTGTACCTTCACGCTAGATAATCATTCATTTCCAATCGACCTCATACCAGTGTCAATCAAGAGTTTCGATGTCATTGTGGGCATGGACTGGTTGAGTCTCCATCGTACCGATATTTTGTTCTTCGAGAAGGAAGTCCGTCTAAACCTACCAAACAACGGAACCTTGTTGATCTACGGAGACAAACCCAGTACGAGCCTTCGTATCATCTCAAGTATTCAAGCCCAGAAGTACTTGCGTAAGGAATATCGTGCATTCCTTGCACACGTAGTCGATGCGAACCAGAAAACCAAAGACCTAAAAGACCTCCCTGTAGTACGCGATTTTCCTGACATCTTTCCGGAAGAACTCTTAGGATTACCCCCGCAACGGCAAGTTGAGTTCCGAATCGACTTAGTTCCAGGAGCTACCCCCGTAGCCAAAGCACCCTATCGTCTAGCACCAGCTGAGATGCAAGAACTGTCGGGTCAACTTAACGAACTGCTCAGCAAGGGGTTTATAAGACCAAGCTTCTCACCCTGGGGAGCCCCGGTCTTGTTCGTTAAGAAGAAAGACGGATCGTTCCGTATGCGCATCGACTATAGGGAACTCAACAAGCTTACAGTCAAGAATCGTTACCCTCTACCTCGTATAGACGATTTATTCGACCAGCTGCAAGGGGCGAGCTACTTCTCCAAGATTGACCTGAGATCCGGGTATCACCAGTTATGAGTGCTTGAGGAGGATTGTCCGAAGATAGCCTTCCGAACTCGTTATGGACACTACGAGTTCATAGTGATGCCATTCGGATTGACCAATGCGCCCGCAGTCTTCATGGACTTGATGAATAGGGTATGTCGTCCTTACTTAGATCAGTTCGTCATCATCTTCATCGATGATATACTTATCTACTCTCGAAGTGAGGAGGAGCATAGTGATCATCTACGACAAGTCCTAGGAACCCTACGACCGGAGAAGCTCTATGTGAAGTTCTCTAAATGCGAATTTTGGATCCGAAGAGTCGAATTCTTAGGACACGTGGTTAGAGAAGAAGGAATCCACATGGACCCATCCAAAATTAAAGCTATTGAAAACTGGTCAGCACCGAAGACGCCTACCGAAATTTGTCAATTTCTAGGCCTCGCTGGCTACTATCGCAGATTCATACACAACTTCTCTCGAATTGCGAAACCCCTTACAACATTGACCCAGAAAGGCGTGGCCTTTGTCTGGGAAGAGAAGCAGGAGAAAGCATTCCAAACACTAAAACGAGCCTTATGCACGGCACCGATACTGTCCCTCCCCGAAGGGACGGAAGAGTTCATGGTCTATTGCGATGCGTCAAATCAAGGGCTCGGATGTGTTATGATGCAACGGGGTAAGGTCATCGCCTACGCCTCAAGACAGCTGAAGACACACGAGGTCAACTACACCACTCACGACCTCGAATTAGGAGCAGTTGTATTTGCTCTGAAGATCTGGAGACACTACCTGTATGGTACGAAGAGCACTATCTTCACAGACCACAAAAGCCTACAACACATATTCAACCAGAAGGAGCTCAATATGATACAACGACGGTGGGTCGAGCTACTCAATGACTACGAATGCGAAATTCGTTATCATCCGGGTAAAGCCAACGTAGTAGCAGACGCCCTAAGTCGGAAAGAATATTCTGGTCGAAGAGTCAAGTCATTAACTATGACTATCCATTCGCATCTATCCACACAAAGTAAGGAGGCTCAGTTTGAAGCCTTAAAACCTGAAAATGTGGCGGGAGAATCCCTGCGTGGAATGGATAAGAACTTGGAAGTCAAGGGTGACGGAGCCTTATATCTCATGGACCGGATCTGGACACCGAGACACGGTGGCTTCAGAGACTTGGTCATGAAGGAAGATGTATATGGATCTTAAAAAGTCATACTGGTGGCCTAACATGAAGTCAGAGATTGCTACCTTCGTAAGTAAATGCCTTACTTGCGCCAAGGTCAAGGTCTAATACCAGAAACCATCAGGTCTACTTCAGCAACCTGAGATACCTAAATGGAAGTGGGAGCGGATCACTATGGACTTCATAACCAAGTTACCCAAGACAACAGGTGGACTTGATACCATTTGGGTCATCGTCGACAGATTGACCAAGTCCGCACACTTCCTGCCCATCAAGGAAACTGACAAGATGGAGAAGCTCACAAGAACATACATTCGGGAGATAATACGACTGCATGGTGTTCCTATATCCATTATCTCTGATAGAGATAGTAGATTCACTTTGAGGTTCTGGCAGTCAATACAAAGCTCCTTAGGAACGAGGCTGGACATGAGTACAGCCTACCATCCACAAACCGACGGACAAAGTGAGGGAACTATCCAAACCTTAGAAGATATGTTGCAAGCCTGTGTGATTGACTTTGGAAAGGCGTGGGATACTCATTTACCCCTTGTCGAATTTTCCTACAACAACAGTTATCACACGAGCATAAAGGCTGCTCCATTTGAAGCCCTCTATGGCCGAAAGTGCAGATCTCCTCTGTGTTGGGATGAGGTGGCTGACACACAGTTAGCTAAAGGACGAGTTCCTGACAGCACTCTCACAGGTCTGGAGATCATTTGGGAAACGATAGAAAAGATCGTTCAGATTCGTGAATGATTGAAAGCCTCTAGAGACCTACAGAAAAGCTACACAGACAAATGAAGGAAACCTTTGGAATTCCAGGTGGGAGACCGAGTCGTTTTGAAAGTCTCACCCTGGAAGGGCTTGATACGCTTCGGAAAGCGTGGAAAGCTAAATCCAAGATACATAGGGCCTTTCGAGATTCTCGCCAGAATCGGCCCTGTAGCTTACAAACTCAACCTTCCCCACGAGCTAAGTAACCTACATCCTACCTTCCACGTCTCGAACTTGAAAAAGTGCTTATCTGACGAGACTCTTGTAATCCCAATCGACGAGATCGAGATCGATGAGAGCCTCAACTTCGTGGAAGAACCAGTAGAGATCATGGACCGAGAGGTCAAACAAACCAAGCAAAGCAGTATCCCGATCGTGAAGGTTCGTTGGAACACCAAGCGAGGACCGGAATTCACTTGGGAGCGCAAGGATCAAATGAAACTTAAATATCCTCATCTTTTTACTTAGTTATTTGTAATAACTTAGTAGCTTGAACTCTAATTTCGGGACGAAAGTCCTTCTAACGGGGGGATGATGTGACAGCCCGAAATTTCAATCTTGTACAAACCATGAAATTCAATCAAAGTTAGACTTGTTTCTACTAACTTTTAGCGCTAATTAGAGTCTGTTTGAACATTCTGAGCTTAGTACATCCAAGGAATAAGTGAATGGAAGTGCCAATAGGAGTTGTAACCCATCAACCATGCCATAAACCCTCAAAATAGGAGTTTACGGCCAAGGGTCATGGGTTTACGGCCGTAAACACATGTTGGCCGTAAACTCCAACCTATATATACAACCCTTAGTCATTTTTCAGCCATTCTTCACTTTTCCAAGCCTAGAACTCGAATTCTCTCTCAAGGATCTTGAAGTTTTGCTCCAAATCTTCAAAACGGTAAGTGAATCCTTCCATAAACGAGTTAATACATCTTTTCTCCTTGATTCACCCTTGATTTCATCCATGAAATCTCTTCTTTTGGGTAGATCTTCAAGTGTTCTTCATTTCACCAAGAACACACACTAGTGTTTTTGGGCTCTAACCACTCTCTCAAGCTTCTACTACGTAAGTACACTACCCTTGGCTTGTTATATACTAGAATCACCCTTTAAACAGCAAGAAATCATGTCCAGAAGGGAGTTTACGGCCAATGCAATCTCCCTTGGCTGTAAACCCTAATGTTGGGTGCATATGGCCCCTAACTCCTTCCTAAGGCTTGGTCTTTAGCCTAGAACCCTTCCTGGAAACTTGTAGGAACTTAAACACACGAAAGGGATCAATATGACATGAGTTTACGGCCGTAAACACCATGGGCCGTAAACCCATGAACCGTAAACCCATGGGTCGTAAACACCTTGGGCCGTAAACCCATGGGCCGTAAAATCATGGGCCATACCATTTGGGCCGTAAACTCCAATGAGAGGCCCAACAACCCTTAGGTGCAACCCTATGTACTTCTAACACTTGAAGCAAGGTGTTTTCCATGTCCTAGGGTGTCCTTACTTGCTTAATTTGTTGTCTAAACACTAATTAGATACATATATATGTCATTATATGTTAATAGGATCCGTGTGTGCTCAAGTCTTCACTTGACACTTAGCATCCTATCCAGCACTTCAATCCAAACCCCCCACTGCAGGTGAGTTCATACCCCTTAATCAACCTTTGAAATGATTGTTAAATGCTTTTATGGGGGGGAATACAAGTTGAAACATTCTAGCCATTGTTTTAATCACATGTGATTAATGACTACAACAAACAGAAAGATTTACTATTACTTTCAAGTTGCTATCAAACTTATGAATTTCAAGCATTTCAAAACCTTTTATTAAACTCTTTTAGATTCTAAAACTGTTTCCAAGTCCTTTTAAACTTGCATTATTGTCAAAACTCATATCTATACCAATATACTTATACAAGTAAGATTCGAAGGACTTAGGACTGATAGCTCACCTTAATTCTTGTTCCTTGTTTGATTGTGGACTTAGGGTATCCTGTTATTTGTCTGAATGTCGTTGAAATCTTAGTTATATATCGTATATATGTGTTTGGATATAAAAACTTTCACTTCAGTTCAGTACCTTTGTGTAACAAATGCATACAAACAACATTACTATTTAACTATAATAGGTATAGTTAAGGGATTACTACTGACTATTACTATTACAAGGACACATACGAGATTCGGTACAGTTACGAGTCTTTACATACATACTATAATGAGAAACAATACATACTATACACTATACATGAATACTTACTATACACTCTACAAGAGATTACACGATATACTATACAAGAGTACATACTATACACTAGCACAGAGAAAACACTACTACACTATGGTTTACTACACAAACATTTGAATACTATAAATAGAATGTGACATACTATTTCTCGATACGACACTTCATTGTGGTATCACCTTGTAACCAGAGTCTCCTGGAGGGAGAGCGGGCATTGTGTGTATAGATCTATATGGGACAGACACTCCCACACCCCGACTGCTAGCTACAGTCCCAGCCGATAAGGCCAAAGGGTGACAGAATGTTACCTCACTACATATGACACCGGAGGGTCATCAGTTATCCAGCCGTCGATCAGCATGGTTACATACGAGTTCACATTCAAACCTTTAATTAACTAACTAAGAATTAAAGGCAAACGGACTCCCCAAGGTGTAGTGTACATTTAATACTACCTGGAGTCTGCATTTTCATCACATTTAGCCGACAGTGATACTGCTGGGGTAAAACATTATTTTCCCCTATTACATCTACCTTGTATTCATCTCGCATCAGTGAGGTCCTAAACTATATTTTTCACAATGATAGTTTTATTGGGGAAAACTCTTACATTTACCAAAGAACAAACATACAAACAGTCGGGTCTTGGTAGAAGACTACATTTCAGTAGAAACTATAGGATTTTCTAGAGAGTTCAACTATTTACAAACATTTACAAACAGCTATGAACATTTACACTACGTTGTTACAAACAATTTTATACAAGAAATGACACTAAATACTTATGAACTCACCAGCGTTATGCTGATAAACTCTTTTCAAAATAACTTGTATTCTCAGGTCATCAGTAGTCAGGTACCGATGGAACTTTTGAGAAGATGGAGCACATACAAGACTCGTCTTTTATTTTGATCATTCATGGTGTCTTACAAACTATACAGAACACGCTTGTATTAAAATTATTCTATTAATGCAATGGATGTGGTTGCTTGTTTACTATTATGCTTTGTTGTGATATTATACATGACGTCCTCCACCCCAGAACGTTTCCGCCGTTCCGTTTTAGGGTGTGACATTTAATCAAGAATTGGATGTGATTTTTAGGTGCTACTACATCACAGGGAATGGGAATAATTCAAATCAGCTAATTTAAATATTAATTGAACTATAAAAAGTAAAGTAAAAAGGGGGATTTGTTAAAATTCAACTAAACTAAACTAGAGACGGAAAAAAAGTAGATGTTAGATTTAGAGAAAAAGAAGATGAAGATGCTTTCACATAGATACGATTATGCCTTTCATTTATGGTGGATTCCAATAAAGTGCAACAAATATTAGGGGTCGTTTGATAGTTGTTCACTGAGTTAGATCTGACTGTGTTAGAAGTTGACTGTGTTAGAAATTCTGACCGAATCTACATCCGATTGAAACCATGTTGTTTGTGTTAGATTAAAGTGTCTAAGCTCATAACTAAATTGATATACTCTTGTAATTAGAAGCAAAGTCCTTTTTGGCTTTCCCTCATGACCAAAAATAGCTACAAATGATATTAGGAGAGAGAAATATAGCTTATTAGATTATTATTTGATTAATAAACTAACTGAAAATTATGGAAAATGATTTCTTAATATATTATATGATTAATATATTAATTGGAAATAAATAGTGGATTTGTTGATTTTATATGTGATTAATAAATTAAAATGAGATCAATAATTAAATAATTGATTTGTTAATTTACATGATTAAAAAATTTAATGTGAAATCAATTAGAATTGATTAATTATTGATTAGAATTAATCTGGAATTAATTCGGGATTAATTGGAATTAATTAAAAGTGCAAGGGGTGAAATGTAATTGTTCAATAGTTGAACAAAAGAGGTAATTAACCATCCAAGCATGTATGTTTTTGGGAATCTTCTAGGGTTTTTAGAAGCATCATGTTTTCATAAAAGGAAAGTATTTGAAGTTGGATTAAATCTACTATTTAATCAATTCAGATCTTGTTTTGTCTGCAAGTTACCTAAACTATAAATAGGACCCTTGGCTTTCAAATTTCGTTCATGACATTAGTGATAAGCATATGTATGAAAATCCCCTCATATCTCCTCTCTTATGCACATTCTAGGGTTTCTGGTTTTGGTGTGAGCCATTAGAGACATCATCGTTTTGGTGCTAGCTTTCCAAGACTAACAAACACACGCAATTGAAGTGATTTGTTTGCTACTACAAATCAAAGGTATGTAACACTAATTCTTGTGTTTTGATTATACTAGGGATTCAATTAGGGTTCATGTTAGTTTTGATGTTCATTGTTTGTTACATTTAAAGTGTTATGACATAGATCATTTAGGTTTCATGTGCCGTTAAGTGTTAAGTTAAATTCCGCAACCATATAGTTTTGTAACCTATAAAACCCATCACTGGTATCAGAGACTTGGTGTGTTTAACATTATATGTATATAAGTATTATCGAACAAAAAATGTTTCAAAAACTGTTCTCATGACGTGACAGTATCTCCGTCACGACATGAGCTCAACTCAAATCTGGAAATTCGAGGTTTTCTGCCTAATTTGATTTGTGTGGTAATTTTTTTGTAATTATCTGATTTGAATTATGCCAAAATCCGGTTTTTGCATATATTAGATAATTAAAATAAAACTCTAAATATTAGGAGATAATCTTGAATAAGATAATATTTAATTATAAGATTAATTAAGATTATACTTATGGATTTAATAATTAATCTAATTATAAGATTAATTAAAAGATAATAATAAATCCATGATAGGTTTAAATTAATTAATTAATATGATTCATTTAGATAATTAATATTTAAAAATTGTGTTTTAAAAAGTTGTAAAGTACACTCTTATATATATATATATATATATATATATATATATATATATATATATATATATAAATTAAAACGTTTAATACTATATGTATAAGAAAAGTCTGTAGAATCAACAGTATGCCTCATTCACATAGCCACACTTTAAGAGGGGTATAAGGAAACAACTAATAAAATGACCGTTTAATAGGTGTCTATTTCACCCACCGCTTCTTTGTTTGGTGGAGGGTCGTTGGCCGAACGAGTTCGATAGGAAATAAAAAATTAAAAGTATAATCTTTAAAGTACTAGAACCTTCTTTAAAATCCCTCTCTTGTTACTTTAGGAAAAATGTGAAGTTGTATGTTAATCCATGAAAACACTCATCATTTCTTTATGAGTCGTTAGAGCATGTGTGGTTAACCAACACACTAATGTGGGACTATAAAGATGAAATGATGAAACTACTCGTGCTTATAATTGTTGATGGAGAGTGTGTGGTTAATCGGGACATCAATTGGAGATTACAAATCGATCGGGGGTGTTTGAGCGGGTTCGCATGGTTATTCACATCTTAATTGTGATCCTCGGCATCCCTGTCACAACTCGTAAGGGCATAATCCGAGATTAAACATGCCATTGATAAGATTCAATGAATATCAAAAGATCTAGGAGTTTCATATGATTGAAATTTGTGGAATGTTTCTACCTATCTATAATAGTTTCGTGATATGACTACGACATCCCTCCTCATATTACGAAATAAACATATGGATCCTAGCCTTCATTTCAATTTAGGCTAATATATAAGGATTAAAATCAACTAACTTGAATTCTCTTTTTCTCCCATGTTTATATGTCTTATGAAAATAAAAATGGTCTTCCTCATTCTTACGTCCTACTTTTCCTCATCATCTGGAGATGATCTTCCACATTCAAATCTAAGTGTAATTGTCTTTCCTTCCTTGGGTAATGATGGAATTGGACATCATATGTCTTCATCTCTTCCAGCTCCTCCTGTGACTCTACTAACGCTACGTTTTCCTCACGGTGAAAGATATGGAACTACTCAAGCCCTATTGACATGTAAACACGAAGGTGGAAATTTTGTGTATGCGTATGTTCTAAAAATAAAATCATACATTTACAAATTTGAAAGAATGGGTGTCATATTCCTGAAGGATCAAGCCATTGATTTGGTTCTTGTCTCGCTTCCTAAGTTATATGGTCAGTTCGTTGAGAAATTTCTTATGGGGAATCTCGATGTGACCCTAACTTATCTGACCGAGATGTTGATAGTTGCTGAAGCAGAAATGCTTAAGAACATAACTAAAGCAAAAAAAAATTATAGGGTATGATCCCATGGTTTCCATGAACATTTACAATGGTAACATTTGTGACCAAGATAAGGTTTCTCTTCCCAATTGAAAGGGATCAGTCAAGGTCAAAGCGTTTGATCGTATGGCAAATAGAAAGGTTGATTCTAATATCATTCCCAATGTTGACCCCAATGAGTCAATTTGTTTATACTTCCACTTGAAGGGACATTGGAAGCAAAGTTGCCCAAAGTAACTGAAGGATATTGAAGATGGTAAAGTCGATTCATGTGACTCTACTTTAGGTACATCCATTATCTAACATTGTTATAGGTTCCTATTCATAGACTCTTAATACATGATGTGACGAACGCATGATATTGTAGGATCTAAAAGTAAGAAGGAATCTTTAGCAAAAGTGAGCTAAATTTGATCGTGGGAAATAGACTTTTGTCGCATGGTTTGATGGTTAGAATTCGGAGATACTACCAAGGAGTTAGGATAATTTAGTAGATTGCTATTATTCTTTGGAGATGTCTAGAAATATAGTTTTATGCATTTTAAGGACAAGTTCCAATTTTCTTTTTAGAAATAAAATGAATTTTTGGTTTATGAAGTTGCCTTATTTTATATTTCCTTGTAATGGCGTTAATGAAAGTGTTGGTTATCTTTCTAATAACAACAATATTAATTATGGATTTGATTCTTCTATAATATGCATGCGGCATTGTCATGTTTGACCAAGTAAAAAGAAATATCATCACTAAGTTTCAATTAGACAGAAACTTGCAGTCATACAATTCGAATTGCATGATGCATGATAATCTTGTTCATTGAAAAATTATGATTAATTATTAGTTCACATATTTATGTGATGCAAGTGAAGGACAAATGAATATAGTATATGTTGATATGAACTTTTCAGATCCACCACAAGGGAAGATAAATCTATTCATCATGATTTACTGATGCTTCAGCAAATACAATTATGTTTATAAGATTAAACATAATTCTAATACTTTTCAAAGGATTCAAAGAGTAACGGAATAAAAGATTCTCCAATCTGAAAAGAAAGGAGAATACTTTAGTATCATGTTTTATGATCAACTTGGTAATTGTGGAATTCTATCACAATTAATCCTTAAAGAACATTTTAGTGTAAGTGTATGACTAAGAAGAGGAATCTAACATTGCTGGAAATGGTTTGATCATAGACGAGTCATACTTTGTTCCAATCAAGTTTTAGAGCCATGCTTTAGTAACTATAAATCATATATTGAAACTCATTTCAAACTAAGAAGATTGATAACACCTCGTAATATGTGGAGTAAAGAATGTTTTACTTACTTTAGCACATTTAGAATTGGAGTTGTGATGTTTTCGTTGATCGAGAAACCAAAGATAAACTAAGTCCTACTCTATGAAGTGTTTTCTTATCGGGAATTTGCACAAAATTTTGAATATTTTTTTAGCTCGTCAAGGAATGTTCCTTGATAGAAAAAAAATTATATGCCAAGAAGTTAGTGTGAGTCGTATTGATCTTGAGAGTTGCAAGAGTCAACGAACAATGAACCTTTTAGTTATCAGTAGGACGCGACCTGAGTTCACATATTCTGATTTCTGTGCACTTCTAGTTGAGTTGGAAAATCTTATGAGTTGTATCTTCTTCATTTAAGTGAAAAAGCAAAGCACGTTGGTCAGTGAAAAGTACACTGATCAGTATGGTTGAGCCGCTAACAACATGGAAGCACTGGTAGGCCCTTGTGCTGCCAGAAGGCAATAAATTAAAATAATAAAGTTCACTCCATGAAGGAAAGTTGAATTTGAATTTGGTTTTTTCCTAGAGCTTGTCCTATGACTGTAGGTTGGAAATGAAAGTTCCACATGGATAGGAACGTATGCACCTTCAAATCTAGGTGGCAAAGGTTTCACTCTAATTCATATTAATTATTATGAGCAAACACTTTTGCTAATAGATTTTAATGATCTAATAAAGATCAATATGGATATTGGTTATGTTAATTGCGTTCTCAAATTCATAATATGATTACAACATCCCTCTTTATATTTTGAATTGTGAGAAATGGCAAGGAATCGTTTGAATCTTCGAGAGATATATCTATCAAGTCTTGAAAGGTTTAAACACATCCATATTCTATCCAACTAAGGTGTATAAGCTTAAGAAGTCTAGTTAGAGACTTATCAAAGCATCGCGTAACAAAAATATGCACTTCTATAAGAAATTCTGTAGGTATTGATTTCTAAAAGTCCATTTGACTTCTGGGTACATATTAAAGCTAGTGGGAGAATAATTTTTGTGTTGGTATTGAATCTTGACAATACTATTCATAGGGAACAATGTCTCCAATTTGAAAACTGCAAAGTTTGGAATTGTTTCGATATGGTGGACTTAATGGAGAGGGCACTCATACTTCACTTTGAGTCTAAAGGTTTTGATCGAACGGTTTAATAGATCTTAGTCAAAGACATATATGAATATCATGTTGAAATGTTTCAACATAGGAGATTCGATATATGGAAATATTATAGCAGGAAGTTGAACAAATATTAAATCCTTGTATACGTAATAATGAGTCGGTTCCTATATGCTTTGGGTAGAGGATCGATCACATATGCTATAATATGTACATATTCTAATTTTTCAAATGCCTTGATCATTGTGAGAAAAAAGGATTAGAATTTTGTGTGACTAAAATTGTTAAGGAACTATCAAGAACATTCTAAGGTCTTACCGAAGATTGGTTGCTTGTGGACAGTTAAAAGTATGATATTACAAGGGAAGGACCATAGTGACATGTTTTGGATTGAGATGATTCTTATTCAGAATTGATGGTCATATGGGAATATGGTAATGTTTCCATAATGGGACATGTTTGTAGAATCTACATGTGAGTTGGAAACTTTAATGAAAGAGAAGTGTTCAAGGAGTGCATCTTGAATTCGAGGCTTCATAACCATAGAATTGTTTCCAGTAACAATTTCTAGTAGAACAATCTATAATATCAAAGGCTCAGTCTCTATGACTTTAGCACCTCGACATCACAGGAGTTCAATGCATGTAAAGTTGGAATTCCACTACATCTTGGATAGTGCTAAGAATTGGAATTGTGAAACGAGTATCATTGGAATAATGTCCAGTCAATTTGTTTACAAAGGAAGGACCGTCGAGAGGAATTATATGCATGTTTATAACATGGCATGACTGATGTTATTTAATTCAAGTGGTTAGTTGATTACCCGAAACATTATACAATGAATAAATTTGTAATTTTTTTGGTAATTAAATAATAGGAATTTATTTATATTTAATATGTATGATACCATAGTCAATTAGTTTGTTATTATGTTTCACTTTGCATGTTTTACTTCCTGAGTAATTTAAATAGTATTCAAAATTCTACAGTCACTCATACTTTTGGAAGTAAGTAGTGAACTAACACTATCATGAATCGATTGTAGATTGTCCATAGAGATTAAACATTGAATAGGGATGGTTTCAATATTCATGAGTACTTAGAAATGGAGATTTTGAGTACTGGATAAACCCACACTTAGAAATTACTTTATGGCTACAATTGAGAGTAATTCTAAGACGATAATATCTTTTATTCTTCAAACGAATATGCGTAAGTTTTAATTTACAAGTCGGTTGTGTATTGGTGTTGTGTAAATGCATTAGTAACATGATGTTATAAAACGAAATGTCATGTATAATTTGATGAGTAAAGGTTATACTTATGTAGTCAAAGTTTATTCCTTCCTTTTGCCCTAAAAGAAAAAGCAATATCTTTGGGCCCCTCGGTGATTTGAGTTGATCTATGAAAACCAGGCGCCTGGTCCGGACTAAATTGATGTGTTCGATTTTGCAGTCTGAATTTGATCATAAAATCGGAGACCAAAAAACAAACAAATAAACACGAGGTTGATCATTTAATCCATGAAACTATTCATATGATATCTCGTAGAACGAAGGAATAGATGATCAATTATCTTAAAGCCAACATTCAATTTGAATCAGAGTTCAAATGTGGCTTTAAAAAGCACACATTGTTGTTTAGTTCAAGGTTATACTTGCAATTGTAGTTATAGACTTATCCAAGTGGGAGACTGTTTGATTAAGGTGTCTAAGCTCAATACTAAATTGGTATACTCTTGTAATTAGAAGCAAAGTCCTTTTTGGGTTGACTCGTGACCAGAAATATCTAGAAATGATATTAGGAGAGAGAAATATAATTTATTAGATTATTATTTGATTAATGAACTATATGGAAATTATAGGAAAATGATTTGTTAATATATTATATGATATATATATATATATATATATATATATATATATATATATATATATATATATATATATATTAATTGGACATTGATGGTTGATTTGTTGATTTATTATATGATTAATAAATTAATGTGAAATCAATTAGAATTGATTAATTATTGATCAAAATTACTCTGGAATTAATTTAGAATTAATTGGAATTAACTAAAAGTGCAAGGGGTGAATTGTAATTGTTCAATAGTTGAACAAATGAGGAAATTCTAGAAACATCCATGCATGGACGGTTTTGGGAGCTCTTCTAGGGTTTCTAGAAGCCTCCTGGTTACATAAAATAAAATGATTTGAATTGATATTAAATCTATTATTTAATCAATTCAAATCTAGCTTTGTCTGCAAGTTACCTAAACTATAAATAAGACCCATTGGCTTGTAAATTTCCTTCATCACATTACCCATAAGCATATAAACACAAATCCCATCATATATCCTCTCTTATCCTCATTCTAGGGTTTCTAGTTTTGGGTATAAGCCGTTAGAGGCATCATCCATTTGGTGCTAGACTTCCAAGACCAACAAACACAAGGGATTAAAGTGATTTATTTGCTACAAAAAGTTAAAGGTATGTAACCCTAATTCTTGTATTTCGATTATAGTATGGTTTCAATTAGGGTTCATGTTGTTTTTTATGTTCATTGTATGTTACATTCAAAGTGTTATGACATAGATCCTTTAAGTTTCATGTGCCCTTAAGTGTTAAGTGAAATTCCACAAGCACATAGTTTTGTAACCTATAAAACCCATCAGTTTGATTATGCATCTGACTAGCTCAGCTGAATGATCAAAATTACCGTTTTACTACAACAACAATTTGGTTATCACAATGCCTTTTAATACAACAACAATTATCACAATTACACTTGGGGTAAAAAAATTCAAAGTAAATTTTTTCAAAACACATGAAAAGGTAAACATTTTTCTTCATGGTTTCCTCATGTTCTTTGGTTGTTCAATCAAATCATAAGCACCTACAATAGTTGCCTTGTCATACAATGCATTATAACAGCTGCCAAAATCTTACATTGCTATTGGATTACTGGTGAAAACTAAAGTACGTTGCTATTAAAACACTTCATCTTATGTACCACATTGGCTTTTTAAATTACCATGATAACCAAAAGTTTGTATTAGTGTTGGGGATGACCTTCCAACATACTCAACTTCAGAATATGATTTTCACCTGATGCAAAACGAACATAAGATCCATAACTAATAATTGGAAAAGAAAATCAAGCAACTTCGGAAACACATATTTAATGACAAAATTGATAGGTTGTATAAGTTACAAAAAAATACGTGGCGGAAAAACTTAACCCTAAGTTCACATGCAACCTATTGGATCTAAGTTTTCTCTATTTATTTGCAACAAACAATTGAACATCAAGAACCCTAGGAGTACCCTGCTAATTTTGAAAAACACAATGGGTTTTAGGGTTTACATACCTTTTGATTATTGTAGAAAATAATCAAAATTCCTTCTTCAGAAAACAAGCACCAGAAATCTCGTGCCTTTAATGGTTTGTACCCAAACCCTAACAATAGAATACTTGAGAGGAGAGAGGAGAGGGGATGAAAATTTTCGGCTCTAAGGCTTTTAAAGGACTGGCCAAAAATAATGAACCTTATAAGGGGCTTATATAGGTAAGTAAGGAGTCTTGGATAATGCAAGTATTCTTAGATAACCCTTATCCATTTTCTTACTCCCTAAGGCTTCCAAGAAACCCTAAGAACCTCCAAAACTATCCCCCTCATGTGGGAAGGTTTTAGAATCCTTCAATTCGCAACATTTGAATATTGTCACATTTAGTCCCCATACTTTTAATTAATGTAATTAATCCTAAAATTGATTTCAATTAACTTCTGATTAATTTTTAATTAAATAACATTATTTCTAATTAATATATTATTCTCATAATATATTAATAAATTATTTATTTCTATTTTTTAATCTTATAATAAACCAATAAAATAACATCTCTCTCCAAAAAGTCATTATGTCAATTACTAGGTTTGAGGGCAACCGAAAACGACTCTACTTTTAATTCAAGTATACACCAATTTACTTATTGGCTTAGATACCTAATCCAACAGTCTCCCATTTGGATAAGTCTATAACTACAATTGCAAGTATAACTTCTAAATCAAACAGCAAAGTGGTGCTTTCTAAAGCAACTCCGGATTATGATCTAATCAGATCTCGATCCTAAGATAAGTGATCAAATATTCCTTCGTTCTACAAGATATCGTATGGACATGAGACATGGATTATAATGAATCTCTTGTCCGAAATTCTATTTCCAGAATTCCCGATCTGTGATGACCTCATAAGACTTACTAATTGAACACATCAATTTAGTCCTGGATGGGCCCAACACTATAATGTCAACACCAAATCAGCGAGGGGCCCAAAGATATCTCTTTTCCCATTAGGGAAAAAGGAACGAATAAATTTCGACTCATATGCTTGTACATTTTACACACCAAATCATGCATGGCACTACATTTTATAACATCACATTACTGATGCGTTTACAAAACACCAATGCACAACCGACTTGTAAATTACAACTCATATATCTCCATTTTAAGAATATAAGATATTACCATGTTAGAATTACTCGTGATATAATCCACGAAGTAATTATCTGAGCGTGGGTTTATTTAATACTCAAAATCTCCATTTTCTAAGTACTAATGAATATTGTATCAACCATTGCAATGTCTAAACTCCATAGACAATCTACAATCTATTCATAACAGTCTTGATTCACTACTTACTTCCAAAACTACGAGCGATTGTCGAGTTTCGAATAATCAAATCATTCGGGAAGTAAAACATGCAAAACGAAACACAAGAATAAATAATTGAAAAAAGGCCGTAACCATACTCATAAATAATTTCTATTACTTAATCACCAAAGTCAACTACATTTATTTTGTTTGCGGTTTCAAAATATCAACTAACTACTAAAACTAATATCGTCTCTTAAGCCTATGCTCCTAGCATGCTGGTTATGTTTAACCCTACTTAGAGCCTTTGTAAAAGGATCTGTAGGATTATCTTCTGAGGATACTCCCTCCACTATAAATGACCTTCTTCAACCGTATGTCTGATTCAATGGTACTTTCTTCCGATATGTTTGGATCTACCATGATCCTTGGGCTCTTTGGTCAAAGCAACCGTACCTTTATCATGACAATAAAGTTCCAATGGCTCTTGAATGGTCGGGACTACTCCGAGATCTCGGATGAAGTTCTTCAACCAAGCCGCCTCCTTTGATGCCTCACTCCTTGTGATGTACTCTGATTCACAAGTAGAATCAGCCACTGTATCATGTTTGGAACTTTTCCAAGTCACTGCTCCACCATTTAACACAAACACCCAGCCTGACTGAGAACAAAGTTGTCTCGATCGGTTTGAAAGCTGGCGTCACTATATCTACTTACTCTTAACATATCACTGCCTCCAAGAGAAATCAACATACAATACTAGGAAAGTTACTATACTCCCACTATCTTTGACATACATGAATGACTCATCCTCGCTCCTAGAGAAATCAAACTCTTTTCACTTTCTCATGGAAACAAAGATTCTAGTTGCAAGACGCTCGTTTCAATCCATAAATGGATTTCTCAAGCTTACACATTCTATTAGGAAACTCTGTATGTACAAAGCCCTCTGGCTGACTTATATAAATATCCACAGCTAACTTCCCATTAAGGAAAGCAGTTTTGACATCCATTTGTCATATTTCAAAATCATGAAAGGCAGCTATGGAAAACATTATCCTAATAGACTTCATTTTAGCCACTGGTGAAAAAGTCTCATCATAGTTAACCCCAAAGGTTTGAGTAAAGTCCTTTGCAACCAGACGTGCTTTGAACATGTGTACCTTCCCATCCATGTCAGTCTACTTCTTAAAGATCCATTTGCAACCTATTGTCTTTCGACCTGGTACATGATCAACCAAATTCCAAAGCTAGTTGTCATACATGGACTGAATCTCACTGTCCATTGCCTCTTTCCATTTGGCAGCCTCAGGGCTCGCCATCGCTTCCTTGTAGTTAGCTGGCTCATCCAAAATTACCAGTAAACCGTCATTGATAAATGCATCACCATCAGACGTTATATGGAAACCATAGAATGTTGGTGGCATGATAACTCTACCTGGTCGGCAAAGAGGTAATGAATTTTCAATAGTCTCAACAAGAGTCTCATCCTATGGTTGAGAGATAGTATCTTCTAAGGTTCCCTCATTAGATGATTCTGGAATTTCTTCCAGATCAAGTGGACTCCCACTGTCCTTTTTGAATATGATTTCTCTCTCGCGAAAGACTCATCTTCAAGCTACGAAGATCACGTTCTCACTAGGTCTGTAGAAAGGTATCCAAAATACTTTTGTAGGCAACCAATGAAAATACATCTCTCACTTCTAGGTTCTAGCTTGGCGAGATTCTCTCATAAAACAAAAGCTTCACAACCCCAAAGCTTTATGTGACCTAGTGAGGGAACCCTCCATGTCCACATATCATGAGGTGTTTTGGCAACCTTATTAGTAGGGACAAGATTAAGATTCTAGGCGGCTGTCTCTAAGGCATACCCCCAGAAAGAAAAAAGAAGTGAAGCTCGACGAATCATGGAATGAACCATGTCTAACAAGGCTCGATTTCTCATCTCAGCCACACTATTAAGTTGTGGTGTCCTAGGAGGAGTCAATTGTGAAAATATTCCACATTCTTTAAGATAGTCGAGAAACTCGATACTAAGATACTCTCGACCTCTATCAGATCGAAACATCTTTATCTTTGTACCCAATTGATTCTCGACCTTTTGTTTAAACTCTTTGAACTTTTCAATGGTTTCTAATTTTTGTTTCATTAAGTAGATATATTTATATCTGCTATAATCATCTGTAAATGTCATGTACAATCGATTACCACCCCTTGTGGTTGATGTGAAGGGCCCACACGCATATGTGTGTATGAGATCGAACAAACCTTCACCTCTTTCACAAGATCCAGTGAAAGGTGATTTTTTCATCATACCTAAAAAACAAGACTCACATTCATCATCTGACCTTAATTCAAACGATTTCAACACTCCATCCTTTTGGAGTTGGGAGATGTGTTTCTTATTAATGTGTCCAAGACGAAAATGCCACATGCATGATTTATCTACACCATGAGACGAATCAGTATTTAATACACTATTGTCGAAACTATCAACACAAATCACAATTTCATAAACAACATTACAAGGCAAAGCTTCATACATAAAAACACCATTTTTATAAGCCAAAATAAAACCATTCATATCATTAAAAGAATATCGAAATCCATGTCTAAAGAATGCACGAAAAGAAATAATGTTTCGTGTCATTTCTGATGAGTAGCAACTATTAATCAAATCTATATTAACATCACCACTAAGCACAAGACCATAAGTTACAATCTTTGTAACAAGCGAAGATCGCCTATTTCCCATGATGAGATTTATTCTTCCATGCTCCACCTCCTCACTTTCTCTTAGACCTTACAAATCAGAACAAATATGAAATCCACATCCTGTATCAAGGACCCAAGAGTGAGTAAGTTGTGAGTTCTTGACTTGAATAGTGTATGTACCTGCCGACGATAGCTTGACCTTGCCATCCTTGATGTCTTGCACGTATTTAGGGAAACTTCTTTTCCAATGGCTCTTTTCATTATAGTAATAGAAAGTGGCCTCTTTGGGGTCACTAATAGTAGGAATATCATAATCGGACATGGTCTTTGACCCATTGGTAGACGATCCAGCTTGGGCCTTGGCCTTCCAGTTCGATTGAGGTTTGACCTTCCTCTTTTTTCATCTGTTTGCCCTATAGCAAGGACTGGAGCACTTGTAGCAAAAGGGTCTTGATTCTTTTTCATCCCAGATTCAACTGTCTGCAACAAGTTATTGTGTTGGGCCAATGTGGTCTCTGTGTTGTTCAAATCATAAGTCAAGATGTGACATCCCCAAATTTCTCGGCCAGAAAAGACCGATTTAGTTTATGCTTTTAAAATAAAATTAGAGTAATCTTCCAAAAGATCTTGCAGAATTTGTTCCCAAAACAAAATATAATAAAAATTTATCAAAACATTTCTTAAAGAAATATATTTTCATTATATAACAAAACCTCGGGATGTCATGTTCCGCTATAGACCAAAAGCATAAACAGTATATTATAAGCCTTACAACAGTTATTTACAACTACTGGCCTATAATTCAAAAATCATTCGTCATCATCCAACTATGCTCTGGGTCCACTACCCGTAATATAAAAAGCTGAGTGGGTCAGGCTTGGCAGCCTGGTGAGCATATAGGGTTTTCAACCCACAAATAATAATAAATTTATTAAATTCATCAACAAAAAAAAATTTATTAATTTCATCAACCAACAATAACCCTGATTACCCATTCCCGTTATCCTCACTTTACGTCCCTAAACACCTATCATAAGGGACCTAGTCTAAGGATTTTCATCAGGGTAACAACACTGCTTTAGGGATTCCTCAGTAATTTATCTCAAATAAGGCAACCATGAGGGGGATGGAGTATACCAGCGAACATATAGTTCACCAACACCTACAGGTTGCGAGCCTGCTAGCGTTCCACTGGACTGTAACGCCCGCAGATCCGGGCTAGTCAATTTAGAGGCAATAAGTGTCGAAAATGACTTTTCTACAAAAGATTATTTAGAATAAATAGTCTTAACCAAGTTTTAGTATATGTTACAAGGGTTCCGTACATATAAAGAACGCCGAAATCCGAGTTATAACGAAGAAGTTATGGCTCGTCGAAGTTTTACGGCAAAACCGGCACGGCACCGGGAGACGTAAATAGTGAATTTACGATAGAGGAATTTTTAGCCTTAGAAACCTAAACAAAATTTTTAGTATATGTTAAACCCAGAACATACAAAAAAAGAACGCCCAAATCTGACTTCGTATGAGGAAGTTATGAATTTTCTAAGATTTGGCATAACAGTGCAAGACCCGAAACTCGAATTTTCGATCGAGCGGTTTTTGGCCTACGCGACCAAAATGAGAGTAGAAGATCTCATTAATAGGAACTCAATGGTAAAAAGACAGACGGAAACGGAGTCTGTATGTAGAAGTTATGAATTTTACGCGGACATTTAACAATATAATATCCTTGTACTGTTAACTTTAAGATCGGTCGAGAAATAGCCACCGGAGTCAAAATGAAAGTTGTAGATCTTATTTTTACCTACGCGTGGATATAAAGAACGTGGAAAACGGAGCTCGTATGTGAAAGTTATGAATTTTTGAAAATCGACTGATTTCCACCCTATGTGCGATGTCACGTGTCAGCACCAGGCGAAACCTTGGAGCCTACGCAACACCAAGACGTGGTGGGAGGCACCACGACGTGGTGACGCCCCAGGCAGCCTATAAATAGAGGTGTCGGGTGAAGCTCATTCCTCACGCCTTCAATCCCTTCTTTCGCTCTGTAGAACCTCTCTCTAACCCCCCAAACCCCCCCCCCCCCAAAAAAAATCCTAGGGAACCCCCCTAGCACGAGGTGGAAGCCCGGAGCGCCCGACGACTCCAAAAAGAAGAGCCTTCGGCTCAGAAACTCTGCTTCGGCGGAGCCCATTTTTGAGAAAAACACGTTGTAAGTGAACTACACATACCCTATCTTTAATATAACTTATGTTTCAATATAGTAATGTTATTAGGACCTTATAATAATTATTTGAGCTATTATTATGGGTTATATAAGTGTATTTATAATATCTTTTTAACTACTCGCGGTACGGGGAATCTGGTTTAAAGGGCCACATAGGGTTGTTGGATTTCAGAAGTGCTATATGCCAAAATGGTCCTGCCCTCCGGTGTTTTATGTATGGCCCCTGTCTGTACATAGTAGGTGAAGAGTATTGTTTAACGCTTATATAATAGTAAAAATAGCTAGACTATTAATTAGTCTCGTCGAACCTTAGACTAAACTCTAGTGGTAATGATACTATGTTTTGTCGAAAGAAGTTGTTTTAAGTAAACGAAGCGCTGTCCGAGTACCGAGTCACCACCTTATCACGTGAGTGCATAGTTACTTTCATCTTACACATAGATGTGAAGTATTTAATATAAATTACGTGTTATGTGTGAATCTTACCTGTATACTTGCTATCTATGCTGGATGAATAATTTTATACATGTTTTAAATGATTTAAATAGTATATATATTTTATACCTACAAAATATGTTGGGTAAACATGGGTAGATGAAATATGAGTTGGATGATGAGGTGAGAGGTGAAATAGACCATGAGGTGAGGGTGAGAGGTGGACGATGTGAGAAGCCTTTTACCCAAATGTTGGCCCCGTCATCTAGCAGAGTATGGATGACAACCACGGACTATTCTAGACAGTCCAGCGGAACACTATCAAGCTCGCAACCTGTAGGTGTTGTGAACGATGTGTTCACCAGTGTACTCTAAAAACCCATTGACATGTATTGCGAGTGGACTCTCGAAAATGATACTGTCAATAAATGAGATAACCCTGGCAGCTGTGCCCGAAGGACAATACCGGCAGCTGCGCCTCATAGAGAATGCCACAATTCTGGCACTTGCGCCTAAGTGATAGAATTAGCAGTTGCGCTCTAAGGATAGTATTGGCAGTTGCGCCTCATAGAGAACATCATAACCCTGACAGCTGTGTCTAAAGGACTCTACCACCAGAAGCGCCAAATAGAGAACCTCATAACCCCGACAGATGCACCTCGTAAAGAATCTCACAATTTGGGCAGCTGCGCCTAAGTGATAATATTAGCAGCTGTGCTTGACAGATGTGACATTAGCAACGATGGATTTCATGCCTATTCGTTAGGATAATCCTTAGGAATGAATGAACAAGGAATAATTGATTGTTAGGGTAGATCCTTAAGAGTAAATAAGATAATGGGGATGGGTAATTGGGTTGATTGATTGTTTGATGATTAAACATAATGATTATATTATTGTGGGTTGAAAACCCTATGTACTCACCAGGTTTCCCAACCTGACCCACTAAGCTTATTTGTATCACAGGTGTCGATATGAAGCTACTTCACACTGAGAGATTTAAAAGAGATGTAGATCACTAGTGTAAATGAATGTAAGTTCTGTTTATGCTTATGTTTCTGTATTGACGATGACATCCCAAAGTTTTGAAAATGAATAAAAATACATTTCTTCGGAAATGCTTTTATAACGTATTTATCATGTTTTACTGCGAACAAATTCCGCAACATTTTTATTAAAAGAAGTACTCTGATTTTTATAAAGCATAAACAAAATCGGTCTTTTCTGGCCGAGAAAATGGGGATGTCACAGTTGGTATCAGAGCATTAGGTTAAGCGAACTAGGAATATGGATTTATTTCTAGACTTAAACTTAGAATGCTAAGCGATGATCGTGAGGAGTGTGTCTAATATATTTTAGGAAGTACACCTGAATAGACACAAGCACTAGCTTAATTAGGGAAGATGCCTAAAATACGTTTATGTGCTAAATGATTTGTGATGCTTTATGTTATCGTTTGATCGGATCTATGGTCTGTTGCAGACCGGATCTGGAAACTTTATGTGTTCAGATTTCTAAACGTTTAACTACGGTATTAGAATTGGCATGTAACTTTTCAGAGTAATAAGGAGGAACACGCGTCTAAACCTTCCTCTATCTATATTCTCTTCTCGATACACCAAATGACTGATTTGGTGTGCAGAACATCATGGTGAAGACTCGTAGTGAATTGAGTAAATGGAGGAAATGATAAGGCTTACGATAGTGAATGATACCTATTAGAAGTTATCGTAAGAGTGATATCTTGCCTTTAGAATACGTCTAAATAGGTAATATGTCTAGTACGCGAGAAGTACAATTTCGAATTGCAGAAAGAAAGATTTTTGGTATAATCCATGAAATTATCCCATCATCTGACATTTCCATCACCAACCAAGTTGAAGCAGAACTGTTATTGAAGATGTGCATCGAAGAAGTCCTAGTAGAGCCTAGGGAAACTTTTTTTATGATTATTTGGACACATTTGTATGTGTTAAATTATTTTGTGATTTTAAGAAATAAGAACTTGGGGACCGCGAGACAATACTTGGGACGAGTATGAGTAGGTGTGAAAGGTAGTAGAGGCCTATACAACCGGAAGCACAGGACTCACACTTGGATCAGGGAAAGTCAGAAGGTTACGAAGAAGCTAGTAGTCGATTCCGTTTTGTTCATGTATGTCATTACCATTGTTTCGGTAGTGACTATGAAGATGATTGTTATTCCGACCATAGTGGTCATATCAAATTGAGTCCGACTACGATGAGTATGTTACGTGGTTCAGAGAACCAATTTCGATGTAGCATCTCACTTAAGCCGAAAGATTGAAATAAAAGATAATCAAAGCGATCAGTAGAGGTATCGCAATAGTTGCTTGTACCTATAAATGCTACCTTTTAAGATGTGATTATATCCCATTAGAAAATGAAAGAAGGTATAGTCTGTTCTGGAATTTGACTCTTAGAGACCTGAGTCTAAGGGTTGCAACATACGATGATAGGTCACTAGAATATGACACATCGGTCCACTGTAGTAATAAAAGAACTTATCTTAAGTTCATATCCAGTGAGGATCAAGATTGTGACTTGAAGGTCATAATTTGGAGTCTAACGTGACACAGGGAGCAAGTGCAAGATCGAGCACCGCTTGCAGACAGGGAGTCCAAGAGTTAGATACCCATTCGAAGGAACAAGGAAGTTACGATTATTACCTAGGATGAAGAGATAACGTATGGAATCATTATATAGCCATGTTTTGTTGATGATTACGAGACGTAATCATCCTAAGGGGGAGATAATTGTAACGCCCGCAGATCCGGGCTAGTCAATTTAGAGGCAATAAGTGTCGAAAATGACTTTTCGACAAAAGATTATTTATAATAAATAATCTTAACCAAGTTGTAGTATATGTTACAAGGGTTCCGTACATATAAAGAACGCCGAAATCTGAGTTATAACGAAGAAGTTATGGCCCGTCAATAAACGAGTGCACTCTCGAAAATGATACTGTCAATAAACGAGATAACCCTGGCAGCTGTGGCTGAAGGACAATACCGGCAGCTGCGCCTCATAGAGAATGTCACAATTCTGGTAGTTGCGCCGAAGTGATAGAATTAGCAGCTGCAGTCTAAGGATAGTATTGGCAGTTGCGCCTCATAGAGAACATCATAACCCTGACAGCTGTGTCTAAAGGACTCTACCGACAGAAGCGCCTAATAGAGAACCTCATAACCCCGGCAGATGCACCCCGTAAAGAATGTCACAATTTTGGCAGTTGCGCCTAAGTGATAATATTAGCATCTGTGCTTGACAGATGTGTCATTAGCAACGATGGATTTCATGCCTATTCCTTAGGATAATCCTTAGGAATGAATGAACAAGGAATAGCTGATTCTTAGGGTAGATCCTTAAGAGTAAATAAGATAATGGGGATGGGTAATTAGGTTGATTGATTGTTTGATGATTAAACATAATGATTATATTATCGTGGGTTGAAAACCCTATGTACTTACCAGGTTTTCCAACCTGACCCACTCAAGCTTATTTGTATCACAGGTGTCGATATGAAGCCACTTTACACTGAGAGATTTAATAGAGATGTAGATCACTAGTGTAAATGAATGTAAGTTCCGTTTATGCTTATGATTCTGTATTGACGATGACATCCCAAGGTTTTGAAAATGAATAAAAATACATTTCTTCGGAAATGCTTTGATAACGTATTTATCATGTTTTACTGGGAACAAATTCCGCAACATTTTTATTAAAAGAAGTACTATGATTTTTATAAAGTTAAAACAAAATCGGTCTTTTATGGCTGAGAAAATGGGGATGTCACATGGACTGTCTAGAAAGGTCTGTGGTTGTCATCTATACTCCGCTAGATGAATACAACAACAACAACAACATCGAGGCCTCTCATCATTTTAACACACATCAACTATTTCATCTACCCATGTTATACCCAACATGTTTGTAGATAAAAATACATATACAGTTTAAAACTTGTATAAAACATCTATTCAACACCATCTCAAATAAACAAACAATATAATTACACAGAGCACGTATTTTATAGAAAATACTTCATATCTATGTGTAAGATGAAAGTAACTACACATTCACTTGATTTAACGATAATCGGGCAGCACTTTGTTTCTGAAAATGATCGTTTCCGATGAAACTGGGAGCTTTAATGAAAATCGGGCCTTGCGCGGGTTGAGCTTCAAACCGAAAAGATAAATTTTTCGGGGTCTTCGAACACTTCGGGACGTTCTTCTGGTGTTAGGTATGATCTCGGGGCTTTGAGGGATGTAAAATAGCTTGAAAGAAGGTTTAAAGTGAAAAAGTGTGTAAAAATCCAACCAAAACCGGGAGGGTTCGTACCTCCCTTTATATAGGGCGAGGCTTCGGACCGAAGGGGGAAGGGAGGACACATGGGTCACATGCGAGGGGCCAGGTGTCGGATGCGAGGGCTCGCCACCGAAACAACACGCGTCAGCAGCTGGTTAGACCGCACTTCGGACTCGAGAAGGATGCGAAACGCGTCGGACACAGGGCGCCTTCGAGGAGTGGGTGACGTGGCCGAACCTTGGCCTAGTCCTTGCGAAAATTCTCGGATTTTATGCCCCAAAATTCAAAAAATCATAACTTTTGGATACTAGCTCCGTTTTCGATGTTCCTTATATGCGAGCGTAGGCGAGATTATACTCTACAACTTTCATTTAGACTCCGTTGGCTAATTTTGACTTTATTTTTATTATTATTATTTTTAACAGACCGGGACAGGAAAGTACGTTAAAAATTCATAACTTCTTCATCTGACGTCCATTTTCGTCTGTCTTTTTACCGTTGTACTACTATTGACGAGACCTTCGATTCTTGTTTAGGTTGTGTCGGCTAAAAATCATTCGATCTAAAATTCGAGTTTCGGGTTGCATACTGTTAAGCTGAAACTTAAAAAAATCATAACTTCCTCATACGAAGTCAGATTTGGGCATTCTTTTTATGCATGCTCTCGGTTTAACGAACACTACGACTTTTGTTTAGATCGCTAAGGCTAAAAATCAGTTTACCGAAAATTCACTTTTTACGTCACAGAGCGTCATGTCGGTTTTGTCGCGAAACTTCGACAAGTCATAACTTCTTCGTTATAACTCGGATTTCGGTGTTCTTAATATCTCCGGAATCCTTGTTTCAACCACTACAACTTTCTTTATAGATATCGGCTTTATCTAACATTTATTTTCAACACTTATTTTTATCCTTAACTTATTAAATCATAATAATTAAGCAATAAGCACATAATACTCAAATAATACATCTTATTATTTCAAAACATATTACAAAGGTTGGCCTAGACTATTACATCATCATTAATGCCTAGCCTAGAAACACGGGCGTTACAATTCTCCCCCCCCTTAGGATGATTCCGTCCCCGGAATCACACATCATCAAACAAATGCGGATAGCGACTCATCATGTCACTCTCCGTTACCCAGGTGAGATTTGGCCCATTCGTATATTTCCATCGCACAAGAACTAAATCGACCATCTTGCGTCGCAACTTCTTAGTCTTACGGTTAAAAATTGCCCCCGCTTCTTCAATTAACCTTTTGCTTTCATCCAACTTCAATTCAGAAATTGGAATTATGTCGGGTACATCTCCCGTGAAATTCCTCAAATAACACACATGGAAAGTGTTATGAATACCATTTAGTTCTTCTGGTAGTTCTAGCTTGTAAGATTGATTTCCAATCCTCTAAAAAACTTTAAACGGTCCAAAAAACCTTAGACTCAACTTTCCCCTTTTACCAAATATTATAAGTCCCTTCCACGGCGAGACTTTAAGTAAAACTGAATCTCCAACTTTGAATGTTATCAGTTGTCATTTCTTGCCAGCGTAGCTCTTTTGACGATCTTGGGCTGCTAACATCCTTTCCCTAATCAATTTCTGCTTTTCAGCAGTCTGATGAACTATCTCTGGTCCCATAAACTGCTTTTCCCCAGCTTCAAGCCAACATGACGGCATTCAACACTTTTGTCCATACAAAGCTTGATAAGGTTCCATCTTGATGCTCGAGTGGAAACTATTATTGTAGGAAAATTCTACTAGAGGTAAATGTTCATCCCAGTTACCTTGGAATTCCAGGGTACATGCTCTCAGCATATCCTCCAATGTTTGAATCGTTCGTTCGCTCTGACCATCGGTTTGCGGATGGTAAGCTGTACTTAGACACAATTTCGTACCCAATTCCTATTGTAGACTTCTCCAAAACCTTGACATGAAACGACTATCACGATCTGACACAATCGTCTGGGGAACACCATGATCTTTCACTATCTCTTTCACTTAAACCTTTGCAGCATTTCCATAGACCACTTCTCATTGCCTGCTATGAAATGTGCAATTTTTGTGAATCGATCTACGACCACCCAAATCATGTCATGACCGCTTTTCGTTCCAGGTAGTTTGGCCACAAATTCCATGGTGATGTCTTCCCATTTACCCATGGGTATAGGTAAAGGTTCTAAACTCCCATATGGTTTCTAATGTTGTGCCTTAACCCTCGCACATGTCACACATTCGGCCACATACTTAGCAACATCGAGTTTCATCGTCGGCCACCAGTAGTAGGGTTTCAGATCCCTATACATTTTCGTGCTGCCGGGATGAATCGAGTACATGGTCGTGTGAGCTTCTTCCATAAGAAGATCTCTTATTCTTCCCGTATTAGGTACCCAAATCCTATCTTGGAATGCCTTCAGTCCTTGACCGTTTGTATCGAACACTAACGTTTTGCCCAAACGTTCTTCCTTTCGGTTATTTTTCTCTAAAGCTTCTATCTAAGCTTTCTTAATACTTTCTACAATTGTTGAGACAACTTCGATTCTTAATTCCCTTGGCTTTTTCTTTTCAAGACTCACTTTTCAGCTTAAAGCATCAACTACAACATTTGCTTTACTAGGATGGTAAAATATTTCACAATCGTAATCCTTAAGCAACTCTAGCCAGCGTCATTGTCTCATATTCAATTCTTTCTAATTAAAGAGATACTCAAGACTCTTATGGTCAGTGAAAATTTTGCACTTTGTGCCATAAAGATAATGCCTCTATATCTTTAGGGCGAATACTACCGCTGCCAACTCCAGATCATGAGTGGGGTAGTTCTTTTCATGTTCTTTTAATTGCCTCGATGCATATGCTATCACCTTATCCCTTTGGGTCAGAACACAACCTAACCTAACTCCAGATGCATCGTTATAAACTGCGAAGTCTTCAACTCCATCAGGTAAAGAAAGAATCGGTGCTTCACATAATTTCTTCTTTAACTTCTCAAAAGCTTCCTTATGCTTCTCACTCCAAGTATAAGTAGTTCCCTTGTGGGTCAAAGCTGTCAATGGAGCAGCTATCGAAGAAAAACCTTGGATAAATCTTCGGTAATATCCAGCTAATCCCATAAATCTTCGGATCTCCGTGGGACTTTTTGGTTGTTCCTACTTCATCACAGCTTCAATCTTTGCTGGGTCAACCATTATTCCTTCTTGGTTAACCACATGACCCAAAATTTGGACTTCTTGAATCCAAAAATCACATTTGGAGAATTTTGCTTACAACTTCTCCTTTTTCAAAACTTCTAACATTTCTCGTAGATGCTTGTCATGCTCCTGCTTGCTTTTTGAATAAATCAAGATATCATCTACGAACACTATCAGAGATTTATCAAGGAATGGTTTACAAACCCTGTTCATCAAATCCATGAATGCTGTTAGAGCATTGGTTAGTCCAAATGAAATAACCAAGAACTCATAGTGTCCATATCTTGTTCTGAATGCATTTTTGTCAATATCCTGCTCTCTCACTTTTAGCTGATGATATCCTGACCTAAGATCGATCTTCGAGAAATAGCTCGAACCTTGCAACTGATCGAACAGGTCATCAATCCATGGCAATGGGTACTTATTCTTTATTGTTTCCTTGTTCAGCCCTCTATAATCTATGCACATTCTCATGCTCCCAACTTTCTTCTTTACGAATAACGTCGGAGCTCCCCAGGGTGATGAACTAGGTCTAATGAAACCGTTGTCCAACAACTCCTGAAGTTACGTCATAAGCTCCTTCATCTCCGTCGGTGCTAATCGATATGATGCTTTTAATATTGGTGTTGTTCCTGGTAACAAGTCTATTCTAAACTCCACTTGTCTATCAGGAGGCAATCCAGGAAGATTTTCGGGAAAAACTTCTGGATAGTTACACACCACTGGTATACTTTGCATCCTTTAGACAAACATTTTCTGGCTTTCATTAGGGAAATGATTCCAGAACTTACTCTGCGCTTGTCTCCATATACCATAAATGACTTTTTCCAAGAGGGTTTACCCTCACTATCTTATTCTTGCACAGTATCTCGACATCATTGGCGCTAAGCAAATCCATCCCTAGAATGATGTTGAGACCATTCAACTCTATGGGTAACAGCTACTCAAGGTGTTGAGAGAAAAACTTGAGTAACACACTTGAACAAATATTAGAACAAGTAATAATGTGGAATGAAGTTTAACTCAGTGGATCATAAAGCTCAACAATAATAATAAGTTAAAGTTAGATAGTCAGATAATTAGGTGCGAAAATATAAGGGAATATAAATGACAACGAGTATTATATCAAGAAGACACAATAAGCTGATTCTTAACAAGGATTGCAAACAATCCAGGTTAGTAAATGAGATCAAACTTAGTGATTAAGTCAAGCTGACTTGCTCCGAAGAGATAATGATCTTAATATTAGAATCTGAAGATCTTTTAAGACGAGAGTATGAGAGAGAATGCGATATTTCAAGATAGAGATAGAATGATCGATTCACATTTCAAGGATTACAAAGTTGAAAATAACTCCAAGATATGGGAAGTTGGTTGCACCAAGGGATCTTTCTTGAAAACTTTCGGTCATGACCGGAGCTGGTTCAAGAGGAGGGAGGTTGAACTTCTGAGAAAGTGTTGGGTGGATGTCCGCGTCAATTATTGCAAAGTCACACACAGTCTCTTTTAGAAAAGTATGAGCCCTTTCATACGCAGTCTTCATTTTTGGGTGCTTCTCACATTTGTTCTGAAATACCTTTATAATCAGGAAGATTTCCTCCGGGTTCATGCAAGGGAAATCAGCTTGGGTTTGGATGTAGTCTGAATTTCTTCTGGTGGCAGTATACTGTATGAATTCTACTTTCATAAACTTTCTGGGCTTGTAGTTCATGATTGCAGTCGGTCTGTCGTTCGACCAGATTTTCTCGATTGTAGAACCATGCTTGGCGTGGAATCTGTTAAGTCTTTCAAATTCCAGTGGCGACCTCTGATCATCTGGGAGGTTATGGTTAAACGATTCAAAAACGGTAAAGAACTTTGCGTTGGGAGAGATGGGAATGTCCCAATAACCGTCTGATGGAGGTTCTGTAAAGGTGAGATAGGGCTTGTAGTCATCATCGAGTAATCTTAGGATGGGATTAACCCAGGAATTAATAAGGGATTCATCCATAGTGATGTCGAATCCATGATCTCTCCAAATCATTTCTGCTAACTTGGCTTCTCTCCAGTCAACTTTCTTTTGTTTGGTTTTGGGAGAGTCGTAAGAGTTTTCGGATGACATTTCAGGTGCTAAGTTTCTGATATGAGGGGAAGTCTCCGGATGCTGGGAAGAAAGATGTTGAACATATTGTACTTGTTGAATTGGAGATTGATGAGGAGATTGAATTGGACTTTTCTGAGGAGAGAGCACATGGGTTTTCTTTTGTGGAGATGGTTGTGGGGAAGGTTGCGGGGTAGGAACCTATTGTTGAGTGATGAGATTTGATAAGATTGAATGCTGACCGAAGTGGATGGGAGTTTGTAAGTGTTGATGCGGATGTGAATGTTGAGGTTAGATGTGGTCTCAGCCATGGTCTTCACTTCCCCCTCTTGAGGAAGGAACACCGGGTTCCTCCTCAAGCCATTGCTTAAGACCATTAATTTTGGCACAAACTTCAGTGAACTGAGCTTTGATAGCCTCACTGAGTTGCTGATTGGTGGGGATTGCGTTGTTGAATAGCAGTTTGTGGATCTCCTTGGTAAATCTGAGAATCTCCTGGCCATGGAAGTTTGAGGATAAGGAGCGTCTGAGGTTGTTGATGGTTGATTGTAAGACTGAAATAACGGACTCATAAGCATTGTGAGTTTCCTCAACGAGATTCTTTGAATAAGCATCATGACCCGCAATGATAGATTGAAGCTCACTTTTGATTGCGGTCACTTATGTGATGAGTCGCTCCGCAGTGGGGATAAATTGTTGATGATCTTCCTTCCGGCTTGTATCCAGGGCGCGGATACCCATTTCGACCTTGAGAGATTCTCTCAGCAGCAAGTCATTCTCTTGCTTCCAAACATTTTATCCTGTCAATTAGGGATTGCGGGCCAGACATATCTTCTGGTTGCGGTTGACTGGATTTTACTGCGGCTAAGATCTGATCGATCTTATCTTGCAGGTTTAGAAACTCTTTCCTGGAAACAACCATTTTCTTCTTCTTCTTCTTTTCCTTAGGATTTGAAGTTGAGTGCTGGGATCCGCTTGATTCTTCTTCTTCGTCGAAGATCATCACCATATCATCTGATCGTTCTGGTTGGGTGACGTCATTCATGTCAAAGTCATCAAAGCCAAATGTAGGCCCAGAACTGACTTCGATTGCGGTTCCAGCATCTTGAGAGTCTTAAACAGTTTGATTTGGAGGGGGTTGGGATGGACCTGCACCATCTGGAATGGACCGAGCTTTTCGGATGGTCTCAGCCACTGCGGTCATCTATTCTTGAACTTTGACAATATTGGTTACGGTGTTGGCGTTGTTGATTGCATATGCCCAGTACTTAGCCACAATTTGAATTTCTTTTTCTTTTTGGTGAAGCTGTTGTATTTGCCTATCTTTTCCAGCCTGAAAATCCCTGCGAAAAGCTTCATATTTCTTGATACCAGACTCGGTAGTGGGACGATCCTGAGTGAAGGTATCATCAGATTCATAACCGTCAAAACCTTGATTTCGCACCGAGGTGTCCCTCGGGTTCACGGATCCTTGCACATTTATGCTCATCGTGCCTAAACCACCTGTATGTAAGGTAAGCAGAGTAGGATTTCCTGAGCTTCCTCGGTCTCCTTGACCCGTAGTCAAGTTTGGCCTCGACTCAGTTCTGGCAAAAACTGAAGAAGTGTCCTGTGGTTGGGAAGGTGTATCAAGTGTTTGGAGTACAAAGTCAAGTATGGAGCGCAACTCCTGTTCCTGAAATAAATGAAGTTTGGAAGCCCTGGAGACCTTAGGGCGAGAAGAACCAATTAAATCCTCTTGGGATTTAGCTGGGGGAGAGTATCCATGTTTTGATGAAGAAGACACACTTACTGTGTCTGAGTGGCTAGGAAGGGTTGAATCAAGTGGGCCTGCGGGGATCCCAAGGATTACTGGAGTCTTTTGAGAGACTTCAGTATTAGTCCGGTCACGCGTTTAGCTAGAACTTTGGTTGGTTTTGCGTTTCTCGAGAACAAGGATGAGGACTGAGTCATCATCAGGCTCATCTTCAACATTGACCGTAGGGGTCTGAACTGGATCCAAGTCTTCATCTGAAGTGACAACGTGTTTGAGTTTACGTTTCTTGGATGGTTCAACTTCTTTGGATGGAGTGTTTTTCTTGGACTTCCCTCGTGAGGTTTTTCTTGAAGAAAAATTCTTGAGTCTTTGGGCTAAAGCAAGGTTAGAGATGGTAGTAGAAGATGGAGCTGCGATATGTGCAGGATCACGGGGTGCAGAAGAGGCAAGTATATTCTGGTTGGGTAGAGGCGGGGTAGAAAGGTATGGGTCAATGCCTTCCGTAGCCTCAATGTGATCAGTGACATCTTTTGTCTCAAGGCCAACAGTAGTCAAGATATGTATGGGTAAACGTCTTAAAGGTCCAAAAGCAGATTGATCTTTGGAGGGAGGGTACCTTTTGAGATCATGAGTGACGAAGAAATTGATGTCGATGCCTATGCTGATCTTCGGATCGCGGTGAAGGTCTGAGATGCACAAGGACCAAAATCGTGAAAAGGTTAGCTCTGTAGGATTTGCCCTCAGAGTCTCCTTAGGGATGTACTGAAGGAAGTCATCCCATAAGATCGGACCGTAGTTAACGTCATGGCCTGTGAAGATACTCCAGACGAGCTCCAGCAGTTTGAGGCCCATGTTGTCAGTGCCTCCGGTTGTTCCTGACAGACTGCGGATCACATAGTGACAGATGAACTACCAGACTGCAAGGAGTTGGTTTTTCTTGAACACTCCTATCCCCCTTATCTTCTTTTGGTAACCCATTTGGTAGAGTGAGGAGATGATGTCTGTCACGCTGGGAGAGATGAACTGGGTAGAGGGATGAACCAGTAGATTGATTGCATTCAGAAACTTGCCTTTGGTCAAGATGATCGAGGAATCATTCATTAAGTTCAAATGAACATCTTGGAGATTGTTGAGGGGACGGTATGTGACATCCCCTAATTTCTCGGCCAGAAAAGACAGATTTAATTTATGCTTTTTAAAATACAATCAGAGAAATCTTTTCAAAAGATGTTGCGGAATAGGTCCCCAAAACAAAACATGATAAAAGTTTATCAAAACCCTTCTTTAAGAAGGTATATATTTTCCATATATAGCAAAACCTCAGGATGTCATGTTCTGATACAGATCAAAAGCATAAACAAGACATTATAAGCCTTACTACAGTTATTTACAACTACTGGCCGATAATCCAAAATCTTTCATCGCCCTCCGACTATGCTCGGGGTCCACTAACTGTAATCATAAAAAGCTGAGTGGGTCAGGCTTGGGAGCCTGGTGAGCATATAGGGTTTTCAACCCACAATAATAATAACTTATTAAGTTCACTAATCAACAATAACCCTCATTACCCATTCCCGTTGTCCTCACTTTACGTCCCTAAACACCTAACACAAGGGACTTATCCTAAGGAATATCATCGGGTTGGACACTACTGCTAAGGGGACTCCTCAGCCATACATGTCCTAAAGGCAACCATGAGGGGGATTGGAGTACACCAATGAACATTTAGTTCATCAACACCTACAAGTTGTGAACCTGCTAGTGTGCCACTGGACTGTCTAGAAAGGTCCGTGGTCATCATCTATACTCCGTTAGACGACTTCACCAATAACAACAACAACACCGACACCGAGGCCTCTCATCATTTTAACACCCATCGACTATTTCGTCTACCCATGTTCTACCCAACATATTTGTAGATAAAATACATATACAGTTTAAAACTTGTATAAAACATCTATTCATCAGTCACCTCAAATAAACAATTAATATATTTTAAGGTAAATACTTTTTATCTATGTGTAAAGTGAAAGTAACTACACACTCACATGATTTGATGATAATCGGGGAGCAATTTGTTTCCTAAAACGTTCGTTTCTAATAAAACCGGGAGTTTTATTGAGAAACCGGGCTCTGCAAAGGTCGGGCTTCGAAACCGAAAAGATAAATTTTCCGGGCTTCTCGGGCTCTTCGTGGCGTATTCCGGGGGTTATAATTGATATCGGGGCTTTGGGGGATGTTAATATGAAAGAAATATGAGTTTAGGGGCTAAAATTGACAAGTTTTCAAAATATACTCGGGAGGTCTTGCACCCTCCTATTTATAGGGGCGAGCCTCCTGATCCAACGGCTGAGAAGGCTCCAGGTGGTGCTGATCCGAGGGCTCGCAGGGAGGGCTCGCACATGGCTGCCCATGCGAAGGGGCTGCTGTCCTCTTGTGATTGGACCGAGGTCTAGGTCCGAAGTAGGGGGGGTCGTGGCATGCTGCAAGGGTTCGGACACGAGGAAGAGGGTGCGTGTCGCCTTCTCACTGGACCTCTTCGGACCAGATCAGCAGCTCGGATGACTCAGCACATTTTCGGACACGTGGCATGTTCTAAGCGAGGACACGTGGCCGAAGTCCAGCGATGCGAAATTCCTCGGTTTTGGGGATTTTTCTCGTTTTTCGCGCCAAAACTTCTAAAATCCATAACTTTTGCATACGAGCTCCGTTTTTGACGTTCTTTATATGCACGCGTAGGTAAAATTACGCTCTACAACTTCCGTTTAGACTTCATCGGCTAATTTTGAATTTAATTTTTATATTATTATTTTTAACAGAACGGGACAGGAAATCTGTTAAAAATTCATAACTTCTTCATCCGACGTCCGTTTTCATCAGACTTTTTACCGTTGTGCTACTATTTACGAGACCTTCGCTTTTCATTTAGGTCGTGTCGGCTAAAAATCACTCGATCTAAAATTCGAGTTTTTAGCTGTCTACTGTTAAGCTGAAATTTCGAAAAATCATAACTTCCTCATACGAAGTCAGATTTGGGTCTTCTTTTTATACCTACTCTCGGTTTGACGAACACTACGAGTTTCGTTTAGATTAATAAGGCTAAAAAGTAGTTTATCAAAAACTCACTTTTTACGACATTCAGCACCGTGCCGGTTTGTCGTGAAACTTCGACATGTCATAACTTCTTCGTTATAACTCGGATTTCGGCATTCTTTATATATATGTAATCCTTGTCACGACCACTACAACTTTCTTAATAGATATCGGCTTTATCTAATATTTATTTTTGACACTCATTTTTATTCTTAATTAATTAACTCCTAATAATTAAGCATAAAACACATAAAACACATAGAATTCACATAATTCCTTTTTCATTTCTTCAAAATGAGTTACAAAGGTTAACCTAGACTATCACCTTAATATTAATGCCTAAGCTAGAAACAAGAGTGTTACAATTCTCTCCCCCTTAGGATGATTCTGTCCCCGGAATCACACACCAACAAACAACTGCGGGTAGCGACTCATCATGTCACTCTCCGTTTCCCAGGTGAGATTTGGCCCATTCGTATGTTTCCAGCGCACAAGCACTAAATCAACCATCTTGCGTCGCAACTTCATAGCCTTACGATCAACGATTGCCTCAGGTTCTTCAATCAACCTCTTGTTTTCATCCAACCTTAACTCAGAAATCGGAATTATGTCGGGCACATCTCCCATGAACTTCCTCAAATAACACACATGAAAGGTGTTATGAATACCCTCCAGTTCTTCCGGTTATTCTAGCTTGTAAGCTTGATTCCCGATCCTCTGAAGAACTTTAAATGGTCCAATAAACCTTGGACTCAACTTTCCCCTTTTACCAAATCTTATAAGTCCCTTCCACGGCGAGACTTTAAGTAAAACCGAATCTCCAACTTCGAAGGATATCGGTTGTCTTTTCTTGTCAGCATAGCTCTTTTGTCGATCTTGAGCAGCTAACATCCTTTCCCTTATCACTTTCAACTTTTCAGCCGTCTGATGGACTATTTCGGGTCCCATAAACTGCTTTTCCCCAGCTTCCAGCCAACATGATGGCGTTCAACACTTTTCTCCATACAAGGCATGATAAGGTGCCATCTTAATGCTTGAGTGGAAATTATTATGATAGAAGAATTCTACTAGAGGTAAGTGTTCATCCCAGTTACCTTGGAATTATAGGGTACATGCTCTCAGCATATCCTCCAATGTTTGAATTGTTCGTTCGCTTTGACCATCAGTTTGCGGATGGTAAGTTGTACTCAAACACAACTTGGTACCCAATTCCTCTTGTAGACTCCTCCAAAACCTTGAGGTAAAACGGCTGTCACGATCGGATACAATCATTAACGGAACACCGTGTAGCCTTACAATTTCCTTCACGTAAGAATTCGCAAGTTTATCCATAGACCATTTCTCGTTAGCGGCTATGAAATGCGCACTCTTAGTGAAGCGATCAACGACCACCCAAATCATGTCGTGACCGTTCCTTGTCCTGGGCCATTTAGTCACAAAATCCATGGTAATGTCCTCCTATTTACCCATGGGTACAGGTAAAGGTTCTAAAATCCCATACGGTTTCCGATGTTGTGCCTTAACCCTAGCACTTGTTGCACACTCAGCCACATACTTAGCAACATTGAGCTTCATCGTCGGCCACCAATAATAGGGTTTTAGATCCCTATACATTTTCGTACTGCCGGGATGAATCGAGTACATGGTTTTGTGAGCTTCTTCCATCAGAAGACCTCTTACTCCTCCCGTCTTAGGTACCCAAATCCTGTCTTTGAATACCTTCAATTCTTGACCGTTTGTATCAAACACCAACGTTTTACCCAAACGTTCCTCCTTCCGGTCATTTTTCTCCAAAGCTTCCTCCTGAGCTTTCTTTATACTTTCCATAATTGTAGAGACAACTTCAATCCTCAACGTTCTTGGCCTTTTCTTTTCAAGATTCACCTTCCGACTGAGAGCATCAACAACAACATTTGCATTACCAGGGTGGTAAAGTATCTCACAGTCGTAGTCCTTGAGTAGTTCCAGCCAGCGCCGCTGCCTCATGTTCAATTCCTTCTGATTAAAGAGATATTGAAGACTCTTATGATCAGTGAAAAGTTTACATTTAGTACCATAAAGATAATGCCTCCATATCTTTAAGGCGAATACTACCGCTGCCAACTCCAGATCATGAGTGGGGTAGTTCTTTTCATGCTCTTTCAACTGCCTCGATGCATACGCGATCACTTTATCCCTTTGGGTCAGGACACATCCTAACCCAACTCCATAGGCATCACTATAGACTGTGAAGTCATCAACTCCTTCAGGTAACGAAAGAATTGGTGCTTCACACAATCTCTTCTTTAACTTTTCAAAGGCCTCCTTATGTTTTTCATTCCAAGCATAAGTAGCTCCTTTGTGGGTCAAAGCTGTTAATGGAGTAGCAATCGAAGAAAAGCCTTGGATAAATCGGCGATAATATCCGGCTAATCCTAAAAAGCTTCGAATCTCCGTGGGACGTTTTGGTTGTTCCCACTTCATTACAGCTTCAATCTTTGCTGGGTCAACCATTATTCCATCTTGGTTAACCACATGACCTAAAAATTGGACTTCTGGAATCCAAAATTCACATTTGGAGAACTTTGCATACAGCTTCTCCTCTTTCAGAACTTCTAGCACTTCACGCAGATGCTTTTCATGCTCCTGCTTGCTTTTCGAATAGATCAAGATATCGTCTATGAATACTATCACGGATTTATCAAGGTATGGTTTACAAACCCTATTCATCAAATCCATGAAAGTTGCTGGGGCATTGGTTAATCCGAACGACATAACCAAAAATTCATAGTGTCCGTATCTTGTTCTGAACGCAGTCTTTTCGATATCCTGCTCCGTCACCTTTAGTTGATGGTATCCGGACCTAAGATCGATCTTCGAGAAATAGCTCGAACCTTGCAACTGGTCGTACAGGTCATCGATCCTCGGCAACGGATACTTGTTCTTTATGGTCGCTTTATTCAGATCTCTGTAATCGATGCACATTCTCATGCTCCCGTCTTTCTTCTTTACAAATAACACAGGGGCTCCCCAGGGTGATGAACTAGGTCGAATGAAACCTTTGTCCAATAACTCCTCAAGTTGTGTCATAAATTCTTTCATCTCGGTTGGTGCTAATCGATATCGTGCTTTTGCTATCGGCGTCGTTCCTGGTAACAAGTTGATATGAAACTCCACTTGTCGATCAGGGGGCAATCCGGGAAGATCTTCGGGAAAGACTTCCGGATAATCGCACACCACCGGAATATCCTGCACCTCCTTCTTTTCCTTCTGAGCATCGATCATGAACGCTAGATATGATGTACACCCCTTGGCCAAACACTTTCTGGCTTTCATTAGGGAAATGATTCCAGAGTTTACTCTGCGTTTGTCTCCGTACACCATAAGCGACTCTTTCCCTGGCGGGTTTACTTTTACTATCTTCTTCCTACCCATTATTTCAGCATCATTGGCGCTAAGCCAATCCATTCCTAAAACTATATCGAAACCATTTAACTCGATAGGCAATAATTCCTCGTGGAACTTATTCCCATCCAAGTCAATAAGGATGTTTTTCATACGATGGCTAACAGGTACAAACTTGCCACTAGCAATTTCGACTAATAAAGCATTAACTAGTCTATCAACAGGCAAAGCTAGTTTTCTACCAAATTCATGCGATATAAAGGAGTAATTGGCTCCAGAATCAAACAAAATTTGGGCAGGCAATTCGTTTATGAGAAAGGTACCTGAAGCGACATCGGCTTCTTCTTTTGCAGCTTCGAGTGTCATCTGAAAGGCTCTCGCCTTCGGCTTTGGTGGAAGATTGGGTTTCACTGCGTCCTTCTTCTTCGGGCAATCCCTCAAAATATGCCCTTCTTCATGGCACCCATGACAGACGCTGTTAGTGAAGGTGCAATTATTGGCATAATGCCCTGGCTTTCCACACTTGTAACAATTGAGTTCCACGCTGCACTTCCCAGCATATTTCTTCTTGCACCTGTCACACCACTTGGCTTAGGCTCCTCCTCCGAATTTTATCGAACCAAACTTCGAGAATTTTTTCTTTTTATTGGAACCTGACGTTCCTTCAAACTTTCTCTTTTCGCCAACTTCAGCCTTGCTGGCGGCTCTCCCCTTGATCATATCTTCAACAGACTTGGCAGCCCAGATAGCTGCCTCCAAAGTAAGTGCATGACGTACTGGCACCGCATACTCCCATGGAAGTCCCTTTGCGTACCTGTCAATTTTCGCCATCTCATCTGGGACAATACGCAAAGCAAACTCCATTTTGTCTTTGAAGTTATTCGTATACTCGTCAACGGTCATACTCCCCTTCTGCAACGTTAGAAATTGGTTTTCTAACTCAAGTACGTTTTGGGCCGAGCAGTACTTGCGCTTAAGTGCACCAAGAACTCTGCCCAAGTCATTTGCAATGGCTCATTAGGGCTTAAGGTTTTCCCCAATGTATTCCACCAACGAGCAGCACTACCCCTGAACTGACGTACTGCAAAAGTGGTTTGTAACTTGCCTTGGCAATCACAAGTCATGAAAGCCAATTCCATTTCCGAGATCCAGTCCATTACTCCGACAGGATCTTCTTTTCCAATGAAGGTCGATGGGTTGCAGGTCATAAAGTCCTTATACTTGCACCCATTTCTCTCCACTCTACCCTCGTGGTTATTCCTCCCAACCACAAGCAGTTCACTATGACCAACCGATCTGCTGTTGTTCCCTTCTTCAGATCGATCGTCATTTAGTTCACGTCGTTCAACAGGAACTGAAGGTTCATCCCTGTTGTTCAACAACATTTGCCTCGACTCCTCCCTTTGTTCAGCCAACATGGTCTGAATCATAGTTCGTACTCCAGCCATAGTGATGGGTTCTGGTGCAGCTCCTACTATAGGCACCTGTTCCACCACTTGAGGTTGAGGTTGTTGGTTTCTGTTTGCATTTCCCGCTCCACTTCGAGTTCTTGCCATTAAAATCTAAATAACGAATAAGGCGAATTTAGGTCTTTATCCTTATTAGACATGTCAATTCCCTTATCACTCCGAAACGTTTACATGTTAGTTCTAATCTTGTCCTCATACGCTTAGAATCCTACACACATAAGGTTTCCAGATCCGGTCGGGAACAGACCATATATCCTAACAAATAATGGCATATATGGCAACATATAGCATTTAGCACATAAAGGCATTTTAGGCAGCTTTCCTAAAATAAACTAGTGCTCGTGTCTAAAATATGGTAGACACTCACCTCACAATCATCACTTAGCATTCTAAGTTTAAGTCTAGAAATCCTACAATTTCGTAGTTCGCTTAAACTAATGCTCTGATACCAACTGTGACATCCCCTAATTTCTCGGCCAGAAAAGACCGATTTAAGTTATGCTTTTTAAAATAAAATCAGAGAAATCTTTTCAAAAGATGTTGCGGAATAGGTCCCCAAAACAAAACATGATAAAAGTTTATCAAAACCCTTCTTTAAGAAGGTATATATTTTCCATATATATCAAAACCTCGGGATGTCATGTTCCGATACAGATCAAAAGCATAAACAAGACATTATAAGCCTTACTACAGTTATTTACAACTACTGGCCTATAATCCAAAATCTCTCATCGCCCTCCGACTATGCTCGGGGTCCACTACCTGTAATCATAAAAAGCTAAGTGGGTCAGGCTTGGGAGCCTGGTGAGCATATAGGGTTTTCAACCCACAATAATAATAACTTATTAAGTTCACTAATCAACAATAACCCTCATTACCCATTCCCGTTGTCCTCACTTTACGTCCCTAAACACCTAACACAAGGGACTTATCCTAAGGAATATCATCGGGTTGGACACTACTGCTAAGGGGACTCCTCAGCCATACATGTCCTAAAGGCAACCATGAGGGGGATTGGAGTACACCAATGAACATTTAGTTCATCAACACCTACAAGTTGCGAACCTGCTAGTGTGCCACTAGACTGTCTAGAAAGGTCCGTGGTCGTCATCTATACTCCGTTAGACGACTTCACCAATAACAACAACAACAACACCGACACCGAGGCCTCTCATCATTTTAACACCCATCGACTATTTCGTCTACCCATGTTCTACCCAACATATTTGTAGATAAAATACATATACAGTTTAAAACTTGTATAAAACATCTATTCATCAGTCACCTCAAATAAACAATTAATATATTTACACATAACATGTATTTTAAGGTAAATACTTCATATCTATGTGTAAAGTGAAAGTAACTACACACTCACATGATTTGATGATAATCGGGCAGCAATTTGTTTCCTAAAACGTTCGTTTCTAATAAAACCGGGAGTTTTATTGAGAAACCGGGCTCTGCAAAGGTCGGGCTTCGAAACCGAAAAGATAAATTTTCCGGGCTTCTCGGGCTCTTCGTGGCGTATTCCGGGGGTTATAATTGATATCGGGGCTTTGGGGGATGTTAATATGAAAGAAATATGAGTTTAGGGGCTAAAATTGACAAGTTTTCAAAATATACTCGGGAGGTCTTGCACCCTCCTATTTATAGGGGCGAGCCTCCTGATCCAACGGCTGAGAAGGCTCCAGGTGGTGCTGATCCGAGGGCTCGCAGGGAGGGCTCGCACATGGCTGCCCATGCGAAGGGGCTGCTGTCCTCTTGTGATTGGACCGAGGTCTAGGTCCGAAGTAGGGGGGGTCGTGGCATGCTGCAAGGGTTCGGACACGAGGAAGAGGGTGCGTGTCGCCTTCTCACTGGACCTCTTCGGACCAGATCAGCAGCTCGGATGACTCAGCACATTTTCGGACACGTGGCATGTTCTAAGCGAGGACACGTGGCCGAAGTCCAGCGATGCGAAATTCCTCGGTTTTGGGGATTTTTCTCGTTTTTCGCGCCAAAATTTCTAAAATCCATAACTTTCGCATACGAGCTCCGTTTTTTACGTTCTTTATATGCACGCGTAGGTAAAATTACGCTCTACAACTTCCGTTTAGACTTCGTCGACTAATTTTGACCTTAATTTTTATATTATTATTTTTAACAGACCGGGACAGGAAATTCGTTAAAAATTCATAACTTCTTCATCCGACGTCCGTTTTCGTCAGACTTTTTACCGTTGTGCTACTATTTACGAGACCTTCGATTCTCGTTTAGGTCGTGTCGACTAAAAATCACTCGATCTAAAATTCGAGTTTTTAGCTGTCTACTGCTATGCTGAAATTTCGAAAAATCATAACTTCCTCAGACGAAGTCAGATTTGGGTGTTCTTTTTATACCTACTCTCGGTTTGATGAACACTATGAGTTTCGTTTAGATTACTAAGGCTAAAAAGTAGTTTATCAAAAACTCACTTTTTACGACATTCAGCACCATGCCGGTTTGTCGTAAAACTTCGACAGGTCATAACTTCTTCGTTATAACTCGGATTTCGGCATTCTTTATATATCCGTAATCCTTGTCACGACCACTACAACTTTCTTAATAGATATCGGCTTTATCTAATATTTATTTTTGACGCTCATTTTTATTCTTAAATAATTAACTCCTAATAATTAAGCATAAAACACATAAAACACATAGAATTCACATAATTCCTTTTTCATTTCTTCAAAATGAGTTACAAAGGTTAACCTAGACTATCACCTTAATATTAATGCCTAAGCTAGAAACACGAGTGTTACACGGTACGCCGAGAATGCACATTTGAAAAGTGTGGAAATCGGAACCACATCAGTGAAGGAATCAAAGGGTCCAAATAGTGGGTGATTGGTGATGAACTTGATTATGAGTCGAATAGACTTATCGTAGGAGGAATGATCTTCAAAGATTGCCCAAAATTTGCTTGAGGCAATGGATGGTGATTGGTTCCTTGTGGCGGAATCAGAACCAGCGGGTTGAACGGAACCAGAAGCTTTGGATTGCTTCTTTAAGATGCCATACTTCACCATTTTTGAAAAAGAGTTGTAGAACTTGCAGAAAGTGTAAAGCTTTCTTGGATGAGAGAAAAAGATTTTATAAGGGCGGATTCCAAAGGTTTATTATTTTTACCCTATATGTGGCGGTAAAAGATAAAAACCCTTGAGTTTTTATTTTTACGAAAAGGTTAATTTCAGCCACAAAAATGATTGAAAACAGAAAAGGTTAAATGTTTTTGATTTTCCAAAAATGTAGCATTTAATGAAGTGGCAGGCCCATTATCACACATTTGAGGATCGTGTGGTGAGGGGCTTAAGTCCGTTGAATAAAGGTGGTATTTGAACGGATTTGACAGCTTGGGGCAAGATGCATAAGACCGTTTAATGAAAAGGATTTCTTAAAGATTTCTTTTATTGGGAAACTGTTTTATTTGATTTCAAACCCAAAATACGTCTGACAAAAGGATCATTTGAAAAGGAGAACTAAAACGGTGATGTGCTATACAAAGAATGTTTTTCTAATTTAATGAAGGATCATTAAATAGCACACAAATGTCCTTTGGAATTTATGAAGTAGTTGGGAGTTCATTCAATGTGACTGCGGATTGGTCAGACATTGCGGATTGATACATCAATGCTGAAAGATTTTTTATTGCGGTGGATGGTTCTCAGACTGCGGTAGAATGAACTGAGATAAACACTTGAACAAGATCAGAAATAACAAACAATAAGGACCATATAAATATAGGTATGATATATGGTAGCGGTACACAAAGTATACTGAAACCATGTATGATAGATATATTTTGTTAGGACCGCATCGGGGACCAGTGATGGTCTGCGGTACCTATCAATTCAAAAGGAACTGCGGGTCCGGATTCATCATTCCTAACATTTGTAAGAAACTGTTGAGCTTGGTAGAGTCAAGTGCTTTTGTGAATACATCAGCAATCTCTTCATGAGTGTTAACAAAAATTAGTTCAATGTTACCTTTCAGAATGTGGTCTTTGATGAAATGATATCGTAATTCAATATGCTTCGTCTTAGAGTGATGAATTGGATTGTGGGAAATTGCTATCGCACTCTCTGAGTCACAGTAAATTGGTATCCGCATCATCCTGTATTCGTAGTCCATAAGTTGTGTTTTCATCCACAAGACTTGTGAACAACAGCTGGCTGCAGCCACATATTCAGCTTCTGCGGTAGACAGTGAGACACAGTTTTGTTTCCTTGATGACCAGCTAACGAGTCTTCCACCAAGAAATTGACAGCCACCGGAAGTGCTTTTTCTATCCAATCTACATCCAGCATGATCCGCATCGGTGAAAGCTTGTAGGCTGAAGGCATTCCCTGCGGGATACCAGAGGCCTAGAGTCTTGCCGCCCTTTAAATATCTGAGAATCTGCTCAGTTGCGGTCATGTGAGATATTTTCGGATCAGCTTGGTATCTTGCGCATACACCTGTTGCGAAGACAATGTCTGGTCGGCTTGCGGTGAGGTACATCAGAGAGCCAATTATTCCTCTATAAGTTTTGTGGTTTACTGATTCTACGGAAGGATCAGCAGAAATCTTATACCCGAAGGCCATAGGGACCTTGGCAGAGGAACAGTTGTCCATTGAGTATTTCTTCAGTAGTTCAGAGGTTTATTTCTCTTGATGGATGAATATCCCTTGAGGGACTTGTTTGACTTGAAGTCCTAGAAAGAAATTAATCTCTTTATTCATGCTCATTTGGAACTTGTTGGTCATGAGCTTTGCAAATTCATCCACCATCGCATGATCAGTTGATCTGAAGATTATATCATCCACATATATTTGTACAAGCATAAGGTGATTACCATTTTCCTTTCTAAATAAAGTGGGATCAATCACTCCTCTTTTGTACCCGGATGGGACAAGAAATTCGGAGAGAGTCTCGTACCACGCTCTTGGTGCTTTGCCATAAACTGCTTTCTCAATCTTATAACAGTGATCTGGGAATTCAAGACATTCGAAGCCCGGAGATTGCTGGAGATAAACCTCCTCTTTCAATTCACCATTCAGGAAGTCACTCTTTACATCCATTTGATGTACATTGATATTCTTGTTAGCAGCATACGCTAAGAAGATGCGTATGGGCTCCATCCTGGCTACTGGGGCGTATGTTTCATCATAATTGTTGAGCATCAGCGCTACCAGGATTGTTGTGGAGGCTGGGATATCACTTTCCATGATTGTTGTGGTTTCATCCGAAGGAGCAGTGTTGCAAACGTAATCGTCATCGAATTTGACGTCGAAGCTTTCCACTATTAGTCTCGTGCGTCTGATGAGAACCCTATAGGCTACTTTGTTTGTTGATTAGCCAAGGAAAATGCCTTCATTCGACTTCGGTGCAAATTTGTTTAGATGATCCTTGTTGTTGATCACAACACATCGACACCCAAAGATATGAAAGAATCTGACATTTGGCTTGCGGTTGTTAAGGCCCTCATATGGAGTTTTGTTGAGACGCTTGTAGACAATGCTTCGGTTTTGAACAAAGCATGTTGTGGCAACCGCTTCGGCCCAGAAGTAAAGAGGAAGATGTGCGAAGTTAAGCATAGATCTGACTGCTTCTACCAGAGTTCGATTTCTTTGCTCTACTACTCCATTCTACTGCGGTGTGTAAGGAGCTGAGAAATTGTGATTGATACCTTTTGAAACCAAGAAACTGTTCAGAAGATGATTAGTGAACTCGGTTCCATTATCACTTCCGATGCGGCGCACTGGTAATTTGATTTAAAGTTCGATTTCTTTGATAAAATTGATCAGCATCTGCGGAGTTTCAGATTTGAGTCTCAGGAACAAGACCCAAGTGAAACGAGTGAAGTCATAAACTATAACCAGTATGTATTTTTTGTGGTGGAGACTGGCTACGGTAGATGGACCGCAGAGATCAATGTGTAACAGTTCCAGAGGTTCAAAAATTGAGGAATCAATTACCATAGGATGGCTTGCTTTTGATTGTTTGCCACATTCTGAGCAGAGGGTGTCGTTGTTGAATTTGAGAATGGGAAGACCTCGGACGAGTTCTCTGGTGACCAGATTGTTTATATACCTGAAGTAAAGATGGGCTAGCTTACGGTGCCATATCCAGCTGACTTCGGATACTGCTTTGGACAGAAAGCACAGTTGCGGTTTCCCAATAATTAGAGAAACGTCCAAAGGATACATGGTCCCTTCGGACTTGGATTTGATCAAACAGGTGCCTCTATCGCTTTTCATTATGTAGCAGTATTCATTATCAAATTCAACCCTGTGGCCTGCTTTGCACAGTTGGCCTACACTTACAAGATTGTGTTTAAGACCTTCTACGTAGGCTACCTTTTGAATAGAGAAGTTTCCTGTAGTAAGCACACAGTAACCTCGGATTATTCCATTCGCATTGTTGCCGAATGTGACGTTTCCACCATTGCAAATAGGCCTGAAATCTCGAAGGTACTCTAACCTTCCGGTCATGTGCAAGGAGCAGGCACTATCTATTAACCACTCCTCTTCTTGATCCTCCTTGCACGTTGCCTGAAAATTACACGGTTAGTTTGGGCATCCAAACAAGTTTGGAGCCCGAGGCGACTGGTGGGTTTTTCAAAGATGCATGAGTCGAGGCTGTAGGGACAGGTTTTATGTCAATCTTGAGACCTAAACCTGGGTGTTTGTGAACTTTTGAAATGTTGTGATATTTAGAAAAGTTACGAGGTTTTTGAAAAGTGCGAGATTTGACTTGAGATGATCCCTTTTGACAATGACATTTACATGAAAAAATTTTGTCATTTACCCTGACATTCTGCTTGGTCAGCGGTCTGAAGGGTGTGGGAACAGTTTTGTGACTAGTCCGAGAAGAATGAGATCTGAAAAAGGTGCTCTTGGAATTTAAAAAAGTACGATTTGAGAGTGTGTGAGCACGTGTAGATTTCCTAGGATGTGATTTCTTTAAAGTTTGAGGTGACTTTAAAAGTGTTGGAGTTGGTAAAATCCCCTTCCATTTTGGATCATCTGAGGAATAGATCTGAAAACCATTGCTTCGAAAAGACTTTACTTTCTTTTGGATTGTGTCAGAAGAGTTTGAAAAGGTTTTAGGAATTGTACATCCCTTTTTCTTGGTTTTCTTGACTGGAGAGTCTTTAGAAAAGTAATTTGAGAAAACAAGTTTTTCTGGACTCTTGGGTTTTGAAACTTTGATTTGTCTTTTGTTTTCTGAAAAAATTTCCCTCTTTTTACCACGAGATTAAAGTTCCTCTTTGAAGGCCATTTTTTTCTGAGTTTTTGGAGAACCACAATCATGGAGATTGAACTGCGGTTTCTTCAATCCATTAGATTGCTTTTGAACACGAGGACTTGATTTATCTGAACTAGAATGTTCAAAATTCTGGGAGAATTGACCATATTCGAAATTTTCTATGGGCAAATCTTGATGAATTGGCTGAATGATCACCGAACTCTTAATTGTGGGTTGCGGTAAGGAAGATTGGACTACCGCAGCATAAGTCTGAGTTGTTTTCTTTGTGGGACATTTGATCAGAGGCAATTGGTCTGACTGCGGTTCAGAATTGCAGTTGGTGGTACTGTAGTCTGAAGGCAGTGATGGGAAGTTCATGAGAACTTCGGGTTCCACAAGAATTTCTTCATCAGCAACTAATGAAGTCTAAGAGTTGGAATAAATTGTGCCAGAGATAGGAATTTTATCATTTGAGTGACCCGAAATTTCAGGAAGAATTTCCTCGATAACACAATTATTACTCAGATTATGAAGTCGGCCAAAATCAGTTTTGATGTCCTCAGCAAAGGTTTTGTCATTGACTGGGAAATGGAACTCTCGGTCAGGAGGGACATAAAGTCGGTCTTTGTTAAATCGGGGTGAGGAATCCTTTGCGGTAGGATACCCATTGGACCAACCCCAATTATAGGTGTTATCTACGGTTCCATTGTTCACAAGATTTACAATAGCTTCACTTTCATTGACTAGTTTTTCTATTAAAAGATTTAAACGTACAATTTCAGTTTGAGCTAAATCTCTCTGATCTAATGCTATGCCTAATTGTGTTTCACATAACATTATTGCATCCTTTTCTAATTCTAAGTCCTTTTCTAGCATGGAAACTTTGAGTCTTTTGTCTTCTAATCGTCCTCTAACATGAAACATTTCCTGGGACGCAATGTTCTTCTCATCTAAGGCTTTGTTATAGTCTGAAAGGACGGCAGCACATGTCTCATTAAGGTTGTCAAGAAATGGTTGACAATCGTGCATGCTATAATTAAGAGTTTGGATCATAAGTTTTACCTGCTCAACGATGCTTAGAGTTCCATCCTTTTCCATGTAGCAGTAATTCTTTTCCAGTTTGGTTGATCCATCCTCGTCCACAGTAGCCATCATGCAGATTTTTCCTTTTCCCTTGATGTCGTTGATATCTTCATCCTCATCTCCAGATGACCACACTTCTCTCTTGACTTGGGCTACGTATGCCCTTGCTTTCTCTTTTTCTTCCATTTCTTGAGCCATTCTAAGATAGAATCCTCTATATTTCACTACATTTTCTTTGAAATATTTAGCGAAGTGATTTTCCTTGTTGCATTTGTGACAAATTACAACATCAGATTTTTCTTCTGCTGAGGTACCGAAGTCAGTTGTCTTGACAGGCTGCGATGCCTCTTTGGGTTTAGTGTTTTGATATTACGGTGTTGGGTGGGGATTTTTGGGATATCGTGAGTGAGTGTTCTGAGGATTAAAGTTGCGGTTGAAGTTAGGTTTAGTAAACTGATGACTTTTGAGAAAAGATGAGGGTGGTAGTCTGTTGAATTGTTGACTAACTAGAGCAATAGTGTTTTGAAATTCTTCTTCATCATCGTATTCTGAGTCTGCTTCGTATGACTACGGAGGGTTGTCAAACGAGGGTGAATAAGATTGAGTGTGAGGTGCTTGTGCTACAAGAGCAAGTGGTCCTCCGAAGTCAGCACAGTCTTTAAGTACGGTTGATTCTTGTGCTTGAAGTTCACCATATAGTTTGTAAAGAGATAAAGAATGAATTTTCCTATCTCCTTGGACTATCATCTTAGCCGTGGTCCAATGTCTACCCAAACCATTAAGAAACTGAAGATTCGTCTCATGGTTACTTCGGATGGTGCCCGCATGTGACATCCCCATTTTCATGGCCAGAAAAGACCGATTTTGTTTATGCTTTATAAAAATCAGAGTACTTGTTTTAATAAAAATGTTGCGGAATTTGTTCCCATTAAAACATGGTAAATACGTTATCAAAGCATTTCCGAAAAAATGTATTTTTTATTCATTTTAAAACACTTGGGATGTCTTCGTCAATACAGAAACATAAGCATAAACAGAACTTACATTCATTTTCACTAGTGATTTATATCTCCTTAATCTCTCAGTGTATTGTAACTTCGTATCGACACTTGTGATACAAATAAGCTTGAGTGGGTCAGGTTGGGAAACCTGGTGAGTACATAGGGATTTCAATCCCACAATGTTATATCATATAATTTAGAACTCACAAAATATACAATTTCACCATATATATACATAAGTAATTCTTACCCCACCCTGTTAATCCTCACAACGAGACTATACATACTCTCGGACCTTAAATTTTTAACTCTTACTTAGTCCATACTCTCGGATCTAATCCGTCCTCTTGGATCAATAATTATACCCATTCCATACTCTCGGGTGAGGGACAAGTGTCTATGTGTAAATCCATACTCCCAGATTAATGACGAACAGTTATGTCCTGTCCATACTCCCAGTCTAAGGACAAGTGACTATGTCTTAATCCATACTCCCGGATTAATGACATTTGACTATGTCCAATCCATACTCTCGGACTAGGGACAATGACTATGTCTAATTCATGCCCCCGGATCAACGACATATACTAAAGTTCTATTCTCTGAGTATAACTCACTCGTACTCGTAAGAAGATATTGCCCAATATTCCTCATAATTAATTTTGGTTTACTCTTTATCCTAAATCATCATATATAATCAGGTATGTTCTTTAACACGTATTTCAGGCAACATCAAATAACTCATACATAAACATATATTTAATACTTCAATCAATACTTGTATTAAAAATCATGTTCATGAAAGGGACTATGCACTCACCTGATAAGGTGGTGACTAGGTACTCGGATGACACTTCATTTACTTTAAACAACTCCTTTGACAGAACCTAGTATCATTACCACTAGAGTTTATTCTAATGCTCGACGAGACTAATTAATAGTCTAACTATTATTACTATTATATAAGCGTTAGCACAATACTTTTCACCCACTATGTACAGGCTGGGGCCAGACATGGAACACCAGAGGGCAGGATCATTTTGGCATATAGCACTTCTGAAATCCAACAACCCAAGCGGCCCTCCAAACCAGATTCCCCGTACCGCGAGTGGTTAAAAAGATATTATAACGACACTTATATAACTCATAATAATAGCCCAAATATTCATTATAAGGTCGTAATAACATTATTATATTTAAATAAAAACTATATTTAAAATAGCATAGGCGTATCTTACCTACGAGGGGGTTTGGCTAGAAGTTGGGCTCTGCAGGGGCAGTACTTGCGAGCCGAAAGCTCTTCTTCTCGGAGCCGTCGAGCGCTCCGGGGCTTTCTTTTAGCGCTAGGGGAGTTTTGGGAGGTTTAGAGAGAGTGTGGAGAGAGAAGGGTGGAGGTGTGAAGAAATGAGGGTGGAAGGGGTTGCATTTATAGGGTGAAGTATGGCTGAAGTTGGTGCCTCATGTCACCATCTAGTGGCAAGCCTTGGGGAGAAAGCAATGGTCAAGATTGTGCCACGTCACCCCTTTTGCAGCAGCACCATGCCGAATTCTAAACCCCGTAACATTCGCATACGAGATTCGTTTTCGACGTTCTTTATATCCACGCGTAGGTAAAAATAAGATCTACAACTTTACTTTTGACTCTGTTGGCTAATTCTCGACGGATGTTAAATTTAACAGTATGAGGAGATTACACTTTTAAATGTCCGCGTAAAATTCATAACTTCTTCATACGGACTCCATTTTCGTCTGTCTTTTTGTCATTGAGTTCCTATTAATGAGATCTTAAATTCTCATTTAGGTCACGTTGGCCAAAAACCGCTCGATCTAAAATTTGAGTTTCAGGTCGTGCACTACTATGCCAAATCTTAAAAAAATCATAACTTCCTCATACAAAGTCAGATTTGGGCTTTATTTTTATGCATGCTCTCGGTTTAACATATACTACAACTTCTTTTTAGGTTACTAAGGCTAAAAAGTCCTCTATCGTAAATTCACTATTTACGTCGCGCAGTGTCGTGTCGGTTCCGTCGCGAAACTTCGACGGGCCATAACTTCTTCGTTATAACTCGGATTTCGGCGTTCTTTATATGTACGGAACCCTTGTGATATATTCTACAACTTGGTTAAGATTACTCCTTCTACATAATCTTCTATCAAAAACTCATTTTTGATGCTCATCGTCTCTAAATTGACAAGCTCGAATTTGTGGGCGTTACAATTATCTCCCCCTTAGGATGATTACGTCCCGGAATCATCAATGAAAAAGGGTTGTATAATGACTCCATACGTTATCTCTTCATCCTAGGTACTAATCGTAACTTTTATGTTCCTTTGAATGAGTATCTAACTCTTGGACTTCTTGACCGTAGGCGGTGCTCGATCTATCTCATGTTAGATTTTAAATCATGACCTTCATGTCACAATATCGATCTTTCTCAGATACTCCTTTTTCTTAAGAAACTTAAGATAAGTTGTTTGATTTCCACAATAGACCGATGGGTCACGTTCTAATGACCTCTCATCGTATGTTGCAACACTTAGACTCAAGTCTCTTAGAGTCAAATTGCGAAATGGAATACACTTCATTCATATTCTAATGTGATATAATCAGATTTTAACATGTAGCATTTCTAGCTACCAACTTCTTTAACAACGAGCAAGATACTTCTATTGATCGCTTTGATTTCATTCTTCTGGTTTAAGTCAGATGGTACATCGAACTTGGTTCTCTGAACCACGTAACATACTCGTCTTTGTCGGACTCGATTTGATATGACCACTAGGGTTGGAATAACAATCATCTTCTTAGTAATTACCGAAACGATGGTAACGACATACTTGAATAAAACGGAATCAATTACTAGCTTCTTGGTAACCTTGTGACTTTCCCTTATCCAAGTGTGAGTCCTGTGCTTCCGGTAGTATAGGCCTCTACTACCATTCACACCTACTCATACTCGTCCCAAGTATTATCTCGCAGTTTTCCAAGTTATTATCACAAAAACAATTTTAACACATACAAATGTGTTCAAAAAATCATAAAATGTTCCCTAGACTCTACTGGGACTTCTTCCATGCGTATCTCCAATCATATATTCTGCTTCAACTTGGTCGGTGGTGGAAAACCCAAACGATAGGACAACTTCAGGAATTACACCAATCGTTCCTTCATCCCACCAATCGAAGGTGTAGTTCGGACGTACCGTACTCCTCTCAACATACTGTTTATTTTATCAGACATATTCTAAAGACAAGATACCACTCTTACGATATCTTCTGATAGGTCTCATTCGTTATCACAAGCCTTTTCATTTCCTCTATTTACTCAATTCTCTATGAGTCTTCACCACGATGTTATGTTCACAAAAGCATGCGTTTAGTGCATCGAGACGAGAATATAGATAGAGAAGGTTTAGACGCGTAATCCTCCTTATTACTTTGAAAAGTTACATGTCAGTTCTAATATCGTAATTAAACGTTTAGAAACCTAAACACATAAAGTTTCCAGATCCGGTCAGCAACAGACCATAGATCCGATCATATAACGCATATCATAAACCATTTAGCAAATAAAATCATGTTAGGCATTTTCCTAAATAAGCTAGTGCTTGTGTCTATTCAGGTGTACTACCAAAAATATATTAGACACACTTCTCACAATCATCGCTTAGCATTCTAAGTTTAAGTCTAGAAATAAATCCTTATTCCTAGTTCGCTTAAACTAATGCTCTGATACCAACTGTGACATCCCCATTTTCATGGCCAGAAAAGACCGATTTTGTTTATGCTTTATAAAAATCAGAGTACCTGTTTTAATAAAAATGTTGCGGAATTTGTTCCCAGTAATACATGATAAATACGTTATCAAAGCATTTCCGAAGTAATGTATTTTTTATTCATTTTAAAACACTTGGGATGTCTTTGTTAATACAAAAACATAAGCATAAACAGAAATTACATTCATTTTCACTAGTGATTTATATCTCCTTAATCTCTAAGTGTATTGTAACTTTGTATCGACACATGTGATACAAATAAGCTTGAGTGGGTCAGGTTGGGAAACCTGGTGAGTACATAGGGATTTCAATCCCACAATGTTATATCATACATTTTAGAACTCACAAAATATACAATTTCACCATATATACATAAGCAACTCTTACCCCTCCCTGTTAATCCTCACAACGAGACTATCCATACTCTCGGATAGAATGATCGATTCACATTTCATTAAGAATGATAGAACTCTATTTATAGAGATAGAATGATCGATTCACATTTCATTAAGAATAAGAGAACTCTATTTATAGAGTCTCAAGGATTACAAAGTTGAATATGTCTAAAGGTTGCCATGCAAGGCACACTGGACAAAGAAGTGTAAAGACATAAAACAGATATAACTAAAACTAAGGTTGATGACTTCAACTGCGAATGCATTTCTATATTGCGGTGTGGAGCTTGACTGCGGATCTAGTTGATAGCTTCGAATCTCTTCAAGTTTAAGAGGGTCAGTTTTATGTTTCAACACAAGGAATTCGTTTCCGTTCAGGTCGATGACGATATTCCTAATACAATCGCTAACAGGTATGAATTTTCCACTTGCAACTTCTACAATAAGGGCATCATCAAGTTTTTCTATAGGAAATGCTAGTCTTTCACCAAATTTATGTGATATAAAGGAGTAATTGGCAGGCAATCCATTTACAAGAAAGGTACCTGGTGCGACATCCAGTGCATCCTTTGCGGCTTCCAGTGTCATCTCGAAAGCTCTGGCTTTTGGCTTTGGTGGAAGATTGGGCTTCGCTGCCTCTTTCTTCTTCGGGCAGTCCCTCAAAATGTTACTTATTGAAGGTGCATTCATTGGCATAATGCCCATGTTTTCCACATTTGTAGCAAGTGACTTCCTCGCTACATTTCCCAACATATTTCTTCTTAAACTTATCACACCATTTCGCTTTGGCTCCTCCTCTGAATTTCCTCGAACCAGACTTCGAGAACTTGTTCTTCTTGTTGCAACCTGAAGTTCCTTCAAACTTTCTCTTTTCGCCAACTTCAACCTTGCTGGCGGCTCTCCCCTTAATCATATCTTCAACAGACTTGGCAGCCCATTTAGCTGCCTCCAAAGTAAGTGCCTGACACACTGGCACCGCATACTCCCATGGAAGTTCCTTTGCGTACCTGTCAATTTTTGTCAGCTCATCTGGGACAATACGCAAAGCAAACTCCATTTTCTCTGTGAAGTTATTGGTGTATTCATCAATAGACATGCTTCCCATCTTCAGTGTCAGAAATTGGTTCTCTAGCTCAAGCACATTTTGGGCCGAGCAGTACTTGCGCTTGAATTGCACCAAAAACTCTGCTCAAGTCATTTGCAGTGGCTCATTAGGGCTTAAGGTCTTCCCCAGAGTGTTCCACCTGCGAACAGCGCCACCTCTGAACTGACGCACTGCAAATATGGTTTGTAACTTGCCTTGACAACCACATGTCGTGAAGGCGAATTCCATTTCCTAAATCCAATCCATTACTCTGACGGGATCTTCTTTTCCAGTGAAAGTTGATGGCTTTCAAGTCATAAAGTCATTATACTTGCATTCATTTCTCTCCACTCCATCCTCGTGGTAATTCCTCCTAACCACAAGCAGTTCAGTTCGACCAACATATCTACTGTAATTTCCTTCCTCTGATTGATCGTCATTTAATTCAGGTTGTTCAACAGGTATTGAAGGTTCACTCCTGTTGTTCAGCAATATTTGCCTCATTTCTTCCCTTTTTACCTGTTCCATCACTTGGGGTTGAGGTTGCTGATTTCTATTTGCATTTCCAACTCCACTTCAAGTTCTTGCCATTTTGATCTATACACCAAATTAGGTGAATTTAGTTCTTTATTCACGATAGATATTTAAATTCTTCTTATCACTCCAAAACGTTACATGCTAGTTCTAATATCGTAGTCGTACGCTTAGAATCCTAAACACATAAGGTTTCCAGATCCGGTCGGCAACAGACCATAGATCCGAACAAATAACATCATATATGGCAAACATATAGCATTTAGCACATAAAAGTATTTTAGGCATCTTTCCTAAAATATACTAGTGCTCGTGTCTAAAATATGGTATACACTCATCTCACGATCATCGCTTAGCATTCTAAGTTTAAGTCTAGAAATCCTACAAATTCCTAGTTCGCTTAAACTAATGCTCTGATACCAACTGTGACATCCCCAAATTTCTCGGGCAGAAAAGACCGATTAGTTTATGCTTTTAAAATAAAATCAGAGTAATCTTCCAAAAGATGTTGAGGAATTTGTTCCCAAAACAAAATATAATAAAAATTTATCAAAACATTTCTTAAAGAAATATATTTTCATTATATAACAAAACCTCGGGATGTCATGTTTCGATACAGACCAAAAGCATAAACAGTATATTATAAGCCTTACAACAGTTATTTACAACTGCTGGCCTATAATCCAAAAATCATTCGTCATCATCCAAGTATACTTTGGGTCCACTACCTGTAATATAAAAAGCTGAGTGGGTCAGGCTTGAGAGCCTGGTTAGCATATAGGGTTTTCAACCCACAATAATAATAAATTTATTAAATTCATCAACCAAAATAAATTTATTAATTTCATCAACCAACAATAACCCTGATTACCCATTCTCGTTATCCTCACTTTACGTCCCTAAACACCTATCATAAGGGACCTAGTCTAAAGATTTTCATCGGGGTGACAACACTGCTTTAGGGATTCCTCAGCAATTTATGTCAAATAAGGCAATCATGAGGGGGATGGAGTACATCAGCGAACATATAGTTCACCAACACCTACATATTGCGAGCCTGCTACCGTTCCACTGGACTGTCTAGAAAGGTCTGTGGTCGTCATCTATACTCCTCTAGATGACTACAACAACAACATCGAGGCCTCTCATCATTTTAACACACATCAACTATTTCATCTACCCATGTTTTACCCAACATATTTGTAGATAAAAATACATACACAGTTTAAAACTTGTGTAAAACATCTATTCAACACCATCTCAAATAAACAAACAATATAATTACACATAGCACGTATTTTATAGAAAATACTTCATATCTATGTGTAAGATGAAAGTGACTACACACTCACTTGATTTAATGATAATCGGGCAGCACTTTGTTTCTTAAAACGATCGTTCATGATGAAACTGAGAGCTTTAATGAAAACCAGGCCTTGCGAAGGTTGAGCTTCAAACCAAAAAGATAAATTTCTCGGGGTCTTCGGACACTTCGGGACGTTCTTCTGGTGTTAGGTATGATTACGGGGCTTCGGGGGATGTAAAATAGCTTGAAAGAAGGTTTAAAGTGAAAAAGTGTGTAAAATCCAACCAAAACCGGGAGGGTTCGCACCTCCCTTTATATAGGGCGAGGCTTCGGACCGAAGGGGGAAGGGAGGACACATGGCTCACATGCGAGGGGCCAGGTGTCGGATGCGAGGGCTCGCCAACGAAACAACACGCGTCAGCAGCTGGTTAGACCACACTTCGGACTCGAGAAGGATGCCACACGCGTCGGACACGGGGCGCCTGCGAGGAGTGGGTGACGTGGCCGAACCTTGGCCTAGTCCTTCCGAAAATTCTTGAATTTTGTGCCCCAAAATTCAAAAAATCATAACTTTTGCATACGAGCTCCGTTTTCGACGTTCTTTATATGCGAGCGTAGGCGAGATTATACTCTACAACTTTCATTTAGACTCTGTTGGCTAATTTTGAATTTATTTTTAATATTATTATTTTTAACAGACCGGGATAGGAAAATCCGTTAAAAATTCATAACTTCTTCATCCGACGTCGGTTTTCGTCTGTCTTTTTACCGTTGTACTACTATTGACGAGACCTTCGATTCTTGTTTAGGTTGTGTCGGCTAAAAATCATTCGATCTAAAATTCGAGTTTCGGGTTGCATACTATTAAGGTGAAACTTAAAAAAATCATAACTTCCTCATACGAAGTGAGATTTGGGCGTTCTTTTTATGCATGCTCTCGGTTTAACGAACACTACGACTTTTGTTTAGATCGCTAAGGCTAAAAATCAGTTTACCGAAAATTCACTTTTTACGTCACACAGCGTCATGTCGGTTTTGTCGCGAAACTTCGACAAGTCATAACTTCTTCGTTATAACTCGGATTTCGTTATTCTTAATATCTCCGGAATCCTTGTTTCAACCACTACAAATTTCTTCATAGATATCGGCTTTATCTAACATTTATTTTCGACGCTTATTTTTATCCTTAACTTATTAAATCATACTAATTAAGCAATAAGCACATAATACTCAAATAATACATCTTATTATTTCAAAACAAATTACAAAGGTTGGCTTGACTATTACATCATCATTAATGCCTAGCCTAGAACACAGGCGTTACACAAGATGAACCGATTATAACGAGATGGAAAGGAGTTAAGGACTATGTCAATAGCTAATTCCTTATCAAAGTTCACATTAAACCTTTCAAGACACTCAATGTATCTCTGCATTCTCTGCACATGATTGCAGACGGATTCTCCTCCTTTAACTTGCAATTTGTAACGCCCGCAGATTCGGGCTAGTCAATTTAGAGACAATAAGCATCAAAAATGAGTTTTTGATGGAAGATTATTTAGAATGATTAATCTTTTCTAAGTGGTATTATATGTTACAAGGGTTCCATACATATAAAGAATGCCGAAATCCAAATTATAACGAAGAAGTTATGACATGTCGAAGTTTTTTAGCAAAACCGGAACGACACCGGGAGACGTAAATAGTGAATTTACGATGTAGGACTTTTTAGCCTTAGTAATCTAAACAAAACTTGTAGTATACATTGAACCGAAAACATACAAAAAAAGAACGCTCAAATCTGACTTCGTATGAGGAAGTTATGAATTTTCTAAGATTTAGCACAGCAGTGCACGGCCCGAAACTCGAATTTTAGTTCGAGTGGTTTTTGTCTTACACGGCCTAAATGAGAGTTAAATATCTCATTAATAGGAACTCAACGATAAAAAGATAGATGAAAACGGAGGCCGTATGTAGAAGTTATAAATTTTACGCGGACATTTAACAGTCTAATCTCCTCCTACTGTTAAATTTAACATCGGTCGAGAATTAGCTGACGGAGTCTAAACGAAAGTTGTAGATCTTGTTTTTACCTACGCGTGGATATAAAGAACGTCGAAAACGGAGCTCGTATGCGAAAGTTACGGGTCTAGAAGTCAGCAGGGTACTGCTGCAAAAGGGGTGACGTGGCGTAATGTGAGCCACACACGTATGGCCAGCAGAAGGGTGACACTTGTCACTGACTCGGCGAGTCGAGCTGCCAGTCCCCCTATAAATAGAGGTATCGGGTTCCTCCATTTCTCACACCATCCCAAACTCACTTTCTCTCTCTAGTTTCTCTCTCTAGCCTCCCTAACCCCCCCCCCCCTCCTAAAGTCTAGGTAAGCCCCCTAGCACCTAAAGGAAGCCCCGAGGCTCCCAAAGCCCCGAGAAAAGAGCCCTTTGGATCAGAAACTCTGCTCCAGCAGAGCCCGATTTTTGAGAAAACCCGTTGTAAGTGAGCTATGTCTCCCCTATCTTAAGTATAGCTTATGCTTAAATATAGTAATGTTATTAGGACCTTATAATAAAAATATGGGCTATTATTATGAGTTATATAAGATTGTTACTTAACGCTTATATAATAGTAATAATAGCTAGACTATTAATTAGTCGCAGTTAACGTTAGACTAAACCCTAGTGGTATTGATACTAGGTTTTGTCAAGGGAAAATTGTTTTGAGATAACGAAGTGTTGACCGAGTACCGAGTCACCACCTTACCAGGTGAGTGCATATTTACTTACATCTTACACATAGATATGAAGTATTTTATATAAATTACGTGCTATGTGTGCATACTATCTGAATACTTCTTGTCTATGCTGGAAGAATGATTTTATACATGTTTTAAAATGATTTAAACTTTATATGTATTTTATATCTACAAATATGTTGGGTATGACATGGGTAGATGAATAATAAGAGATAAAAGATGATGTGAGTAAACATTGGCAACTATAGACTTAGTGCCTAATAAATAACATCGGCAGCTATGGACTTAGTGCTTATCGGACAAACACTGGTAGCTATGGACTTAGTACCTATTAGGTAAACACTGGTGGCTATGGACTTAGTACCTGTTACGTGTTTGTAGCTATGGACTTAGTTCCTAGTAGCTATGGACTTAGTGTCTGTTAGATAAATGTTGGTAGCTATGGACTTAGTACCTACACTGGTAGCTATGGATTTAGTACCTGATGAATGAACTTTCGCAGCTATGGATTTAGTGCATTGGCAGCTATGGAATTACTGCCTGTCTTATAAACCTGGAAGTAAGGCACTTCGACATGAACGAATGCAGGATAGATGACTCTTAGGGTAGACCCTTAAGAGTAAGAAAGATAATGGGGATGGGTAATTGTGTTGATTGATTGATGTTTAAACATAATAATTATATTATTGTGGGTTGAAAACCCTATGGACTCACCATGTTTCCCAACCTGACCCACTCAAGCTTATTTGTATCAAAGGTGTCGATACGAAGCTACTTTACACTGAGAGATTTAAAAGAGATGTACATCATTAGTGTAAATGAACGTAAGTTCTGTTTATGCTTATGTTTCTATATTCACGATGACATCCAAAGGTTTTAAAAGGAATAAAAATACATTTCTTCGGAAATGCTTTGATAACACATTTATCATGTTTTTCTGGGAACAAATTCCGTAACATTTTTAATAAAAGAAGTACTCTGATTTTTATAAAGCATAAACAAAATCGGTCGTTTCTGGCCGTGAAAATGGGGATGTCACAGTTGGTATCAGAGCATTCGTTTAAGTGAACTAGGAATATGGATTTATTTCTAGACTTAAACTTAGAATGCTAAGCGATGATTGTGAGGAGTGTGTCTAATAAAATTTAGGTAATACACCTGAATAGACACAAGCACTAGCTTATTTAGGGAAAATGCCTAACATGCTTTTATGTGCTAAATGATTTATGATGCTTTATGCTATCGTTTGATCGGATCTATGGTCTGTTGCCGACCAGATCTGGAAATTTTATGTGCTCAAGTTTCTAAACGTTTAATTACGATATTAGAACTGCATGTAACTTTTGGAGTAATAAGGAGGAATACGCGTCTAAATCTTCCTCTATCTATATTCTCGTCTCAATACACCGAACGCCTGCTTTGGTGTATAAAATGTCATGATAAGGACTCAGAGAAGACTGAGCAAATGGAGGAAATGAGAAGGCTTACGATATTGAATGATACCTATCGGAAGATATTTTAAGAGTGATATCTTGCCTTTAGAACGTGTCTAAGAAATAATACATCTAGTACGGGAGAAGTACACTTTCGATTAGCAGAAAGAAAGATTTTTTTTATATAATCCATGAAGTTATCCCATCGTCTGACATTTCCATCACCAACCGAGTTGAATAAGAATTGATGATTGAAGATACGCATGGAAGAAGTCCTAGTAGTGTCTAGGGCAAATTATATGATTGTTTGGACACATTTGTATAGGTGAGTAAGGAGTCTTGGATAAGGCATGTATTCTTAGATAACTATTATCCCTTTTCTTGCTCCCTAAGGATTCCAAGAAGCCCTATGAACCTCGAAAACTGTCCCCCTCATGTGGGAAGGTTCTGGAATCTTTCAATGCTCTACTTTTGAACATTATCACCTTTATTCTATATACTTTTAATTAATCCCAAAATTAATTTCAATTAATTTCTGATTAATTATTAATTAAATAACATTATTTCAAATTAATATATTATTCTCATAATATGTATTAACAAATTATTGTTATTTATTAATCTTGTAATAAACCAATAAAACAACCTCTCTATCCAAAAAGTCATTCTGATAATTACTAGGCTTGAGGGCAACCCAAAAGGATTTTGCTTTTAATTCAAGGATATACCAATTTAGTTATTGGCTTAGACACCTGATCCAACAAAAATTGGCCAATTTTAATAGCTTGTATCATCAACCAAACAAGAATTTTCTCAGGTACATGTATCTTTTCCCCTCAAATCTCATGACACGAGTTTGAAAGAACAGCCAATCAATCAACTAGTTTTAAAAAAATACAAACAAGAGGGTTCTTACCCGTGTTGACGCAGCTCGGAGAAGGCGGAGGTCAGAGACAAGGGTTGAGGCGGCAGCGTCTAAGTGACCATAAGAGAGGCTGCTTCATGTCGCTGTGTTGATGAAGGTTACTTGCTGCGATGTTATCTTGTTGCATTTCTTTTAGGTCATAGTGGAAGAGGGAGGGCACCCATAGTCTTTTTTTGAATCAGCCATAATTTCCAATTTAACCGAGTGAGGACCTTTGGGTCAGTTATCCTAACCGAATCAACATTTTTGGGCTTTACCAAACAGGCTGACCAGGCCGAGTCAGTCATTTGTTGACCCGGGCCCAGTCAGCTCACTATCAAACGGAGCCTTAGTAATAGTCACCGATTTCTATACTATTCAATTATCTTGTTCTGATAACTAACATACAACAATCAACATAATGGTAATGTAATTAGTTGTCTAATAAATATTATTTAACCACTTGGGTTGAGGTAACTTGGTAAGACATGTAGAAGATATGGTGGATAATCTATTGACCCATGTTTAAATTCTATCACTACTAAGCCCTTGTGGCCATGGAGTTTCACCTGTAGTGACTCGAAGGCATGATACATAGTCTCATGTTTGCAGCGGGGTATTAGTTGGTGCGCGAAAACTGACCCGGAACCCTCGTTAGGGAGGTGCCTTTTCAAAAAAATTATTATTAAGTTCGTATCAAGAGAGATTTGATTGATTCAAATAACGGTCATGTTAATCAATTCAATGCATATATGTGGTTGTCTAATGCACTAATACATATTAAATTTAAAACCTTTATTAACCTAACCCTAGGATTTGATCAATCTCTAGTCCTAATTGCTAATGGTTATTAACAATTGTGATTCAACCCAACAAAGGCATATAGGTACTATAAACTCTATTAACTCAGCCATATGCAATAAAGAAATCAACAAAAATACATACAGATATTTAACCGAACTAACCATAATAAATTAAACAAAATTAATAATTCGCTTAAAGGAATCACAACATAACGTTAAGATTACATCTGTTCTAGTGAAATCAAAAGGGCTTTACCCCATAACTAGTAAATAAAAATAGAAACACGGCACCAAGGAGTTGCCAAATGCGATCATCAAGGAAAATGATTTATAGTGTTAATACTCCTCGCTTATGATTCTTGAAATCTTCGCTTCAAAGTGCTTCTCTAACCTTGAAGTCAACCCAAAAGGATTGTTGGAAGAATACTATTTGTATGTTATCTATGGTATGTATCGTATATAATGGGATATTATTTTAGGGTTGAAAACTCAGATATTTACAGATTTTCATGAAAATGTGTTGCTAATGTAGTATTGTTATGTCGCAATGTCGTCTTTCAGCATTCAAATTGATTTCAGATTCATGGGTGTGACGCGTTATAAGTTATACGAACGAAAAAAACACGTACATAGCAATGAGCATCGAAACATAAAAAAAAATTATGTCGAAACGCAGACGCAATGAAATTTATACGTTTTTTTAAGTTAACAAACGAAAGTTATTATATGTGACCTGCATCATCCATAGGAAAAGTACATAAAATTAAGTACGAAAACATAAAAACAATACGTATAAATGTAGGCAAACTCGAATATAATACGTTTTTTTTTAAATCAACGAACTAAAGTTATTATATGTCACAACCAGGAATTCTGATGCTTTGTAAAACCCTTAACAAGGATAACATTGTAACTAAAACTTGAAAACATGTATGGTGCTTATTCAATGACCACAAAATTCAATCAAATACTCTATACAAACATTCAAATAGTCAACAAAAGGTTGGAAACCCTAAAAATCCCGGTTCAAGTCCGTTTTGGACTAGGATTTCCTTATTGGGCCTAATGGACCAATAAACTTCTAATTTGACTATTTTGGGCTAAGAACTCTTAAATTTGCCCTAATTGGACCCACTTCTATAAAACTTAACCTTTTTGGGCCTTATAAGCCTAAAATGGGCTAGTTTATCTAAATGGGCCTTATTGGGCCATAACAAATCTAATTAGCCCTAATGGGCCATAAAACTCATGCCTTGATGTATATTGGGCCGTGAATTACTCCAAAAGGCCCAATGGGCCGAAAACCATCCAATTGGGCCCATATTATGGACTCAAGCACAAAAAGGCCCAAACCATTCTTTTCCTTAGCCCATTCTCGGCCAACAAAAATAAAAAAATAAAAAAAAAGTAAAAAGGTAGATAAACAAAATGGAAGAAATGAAGAATTATGAGGGCAAGACACCTCATATTTGTCCATTGGAAACCCATGCACAAATCCCATACTTCCATGCATGTCAACTCAATTTATCTCTCTTCTCCCTCTCCTTTCTATCTTCGGCCGAAGACACACAACCCACACACACATTTCATCCATCTCTTTAAAACAAACTCTCTCAAGAATACCTTCATTCCCCCATCAAAATTTCGAGATCTAGGGCATTTCAAGAGGGCTCTTCCATAAGAAATCATCATTCTTGGTAAGTTTGTGCTTAGATCCATGATTTAGTTTCTTTGTTTTATCAAAAATTTGTTGGATTAATGTCTAAGTCCATAACTATAATTGGTAAGACTTGACCCGACCCGGCATGGTCCATTTGGGTTGCATGGCATCATGCATTTGGATAGACTAAAATGAGAGAAATAACACTTAAGGTTTATTAATATATTATAAGTTCTAATATATTAATAAGGTTATTTAATTAGTATTGATCAAGAATTAATTTGGAATTAATTAAGTGATCAAAAGGAGACTAATTAAATATATGGGTTGATTGTGTAAATCATTCATTCTTTTATATGTGGGCTTGTGATCCAAGATTCCTTATGTTGGACTAAGTCCCTGGGGTGACCCATGGATACTCCATGGAGGTTAAAATCCATGGAGCATAAGGAATGGGTAAAGTTATGAGTTACATGGTGTAACCCTAATAGCCACCATATAAAAGAATCCCATGGCTCAAGAAATCGTGGACTAATGTGTGAATATGAGGGCTAGACGATTTTATGATGTGTTCCAATTTCTCTCAAGTCATTCCATGTGCATTTGATGTTGTGTGAACCATTTGAGGTGTGACACTTGGGGCACTAGGCACTCAAGCTTCATGAAGACATTCTACATCAAAGAGGTAAGTAATTCTAACTTGATATATTCATATGAATCAATGTTATTATGCTAGTTAGGATGAATACCTTGGAAAGTTCATATTTGCATGTATAATAGAGAAAACATAGATCCAAGGTATTTAGGGTTGCATGTACACTTAGGAGTGTTAGAATGCTCAAAACCCATCAGTGGTATCAGAGCCTAGGCTTGTTTTCAATTATACTTGATGCAAATTGCTGAAAAATGCTGAAAAAGTCGAATTTCGGGCATTCTGGGCACTGGACTCGCCGAGTCCACTGATGAACTCGCCGAGTCCATGAAGAAAATCATCCTACTCGTCGAGTAGGTTGATACACTTGACGAGTAGGAGCCCAAGACAGCATATTTTCGAGTTTTTTGGCTAGAAATGGACTAGAAACATTACCCTAAGATGTTTTTGAACTTATAAACTTGTTTTTGATGTGGTAATGTTCATACTAATCCAATTTCAAAGATAATTGTCAACAGATTCATGTTTTGTATTAGTTTAGTGATTAGGCTAATTACATGAAAAAGTTTGATTTGAATTATCTTGTTCTTATGAGTTGCTTAGATTAATAGAAAAGTTAATTGATTATGTGTTTTCAATCCATTTTAATCTAAGAGTTGATTCTAAAATGTGTTTTTGTAACTTGTCCTCAAGTTATATGAAAAGTCACATTTAAGTTTCATAAAACTCATAAAAGTTGGCAATGGTTACAAAAATGAAGAGTCTTGTCCTCAAGTTATGGAGGTTCAAGAGTCACTTCATTAAGTAATAAAATGTGTAACCTTAATTAATTCCATAAGTTACAAAATAAAGAAAAGTTACATTCTTTTATTAGTTTAAAGTCTTCCATAACTTGTCCTCAAGTTATGGAACTTGAAGAGTTTTTAATTAAAACTACTTTAAACTCATAAGTTATGGAATTAATTAGTTTTGAATAGTTTCAAAACTTGCCCTCAAGTTTTGGAATTTGAAAAGTTTTCTCTTATGAATACTTTAATTCCAAGTTAAGCGCTTAGAATTTTAAAAGTTAAAATTCAACCCTTATACTTTATAATATTATAAGTTAATAATATATATATGTATAAGAGAAAGTCAGTCTTACCGTTAGTAGGCCTCATTCACGAAGTCAGTCTATAAGGGGGGGTATAAGGTTACTGCCTATAAAATGGCAGTTTAATGGGTGTCCACTCTCACCCACCACTTCCTTGACTGGTGGAGGGTCGTTAGCCGAACGGGTAGGACAAGGACTATAATTCTCCCTTCATTAAAAGTATTAATGATAAATACTAAGTAACTAAACATTTATAAATTCCCAATCTTAGTTACTTAGGAGAATGTGAATTTGGTGCTAACCCATGAAATTACACTTTGCACCTTGTTTAAGTCGGTTAGTGGAGCGTGTGTGGTTAACCGGCACACTAACTCGTATTTCACAAGGTAGGCAAAGGGTAACTTAATATTTATCATAGTATCGGTGGAGCGTGTGTGGTTAACCGGCACATCGATTAAGGGGTAAATATTAAGGGTACCAAGTATATTTGCATGGTTATTCACACCTTGTTTTGTGATCCTCGGCATCCCAGTCACAAACCTGAAGGGCACACTCGAGATTGAAACATGCCATTGAAAAGTTCAATGAATCTCAAAGATCTAGGAGTTTCAAAACCAATTAAAACCTAATATTACATTTCGTTTATCTTGGTGGAAATCGGTGAATCGTCATTCACCTACCTTCAAATATTTTATAGCTTGGATTACGGCATCCCTCTTCCAAGTTATAAAAGTATTGTGTTGGGTCCTAGCCTTAATATTTCATATTGGGTGTTATATTAAGGACTTTAAATCAACTATCTTGAATATCTCCCAAAAGATGATCTTCCCAAATCTCTTGAAACAAGCTTTCATAAATGAAGATGATGTCCCATGGAAATCATACTTCTTTCATTTCCTCCAGTTATTATCCCTAACCCACAAGTTCCTGAAAAGTTTAAGGTCACTCAAGCCCTATTGGCAAGCAAAGGTCTATATGTGATCACATCTTGGAGATGTAGTCAGATATTGACAAGCCGGGAGAGTTGGGTGTCAAAGTCTTGAGAAAGTTGGTGACTCAACTATTTTCTAAGTCACATAGTGAGTTCCTTTGGGAATTCTATGAAACAGACTATGAAAAGACCCATAATGATCTTATCTATTTGCTAAGGTCAACTTCCTAAAACTTTATGGACATTGACAATCATGACATTGGATATCCAGTAAAGCTCTCTCTTCCAATGGAAGGGGATCGGCCATAGTCAACTTGGTTGACCAAATGGTAAAGAGAGAGGCTAAGTCTGAGATATTCCCATTATCAAGGGTCCATTGCCAAAGAAAGGGGCATTGGTTGCGAAGCTGCCAAATTTACCTAAGGATGTTAAAGTCAATAAGTTTGACTCTACTTCAGGTAAAGTCCACTATCTAACTCTGCTAAGTTTCTATTCTGAGATTCTTTATACATGATGTGACTGGGTCACATGTTGATGTTTTAAGAATCAAAGAAAAGGTGAAGAAACTTAAAGAAAGAATATGTTGAATCTGATGGCGTAGATGGATTTTTATCGCATAGTTTGAAGATCGGATTCTTGAGCTACTTCTTAAGAGTTATGATATATTGCTTAGGAATAAATAACAACAAAGTATTCATGTGCTTTTGCATTGTAAGGATAGTTTTTCCGCAAAGTTTTAAAACAAAAGGAAAAAAAAAATTGATTTTATTTATTTTAAAATATCCTTACGATGGCATTTGTGAAAACTTTTGTTGCTTATAAGATTCCATTAAGAGCAAGAGTGGAAATATGAATTTGATTCTTTCATTTGTGGTAGTGTCTAAATTTACCAAATAAGGAAAGATTCTCATCACCTAAGTTTCAGTTGGATAGAAACTTGGAATCATGCAAGTTGTATAGCATGGTGAATAAGAACTTTCAAGCATTGGAAAAATTAAGACTAACTACTTGTTCACATGGATGTGTAAGTCAAGTAAAGGATCGAGTACACATTCTTGTGTACTGATCAAGCCCACCACAAATAATCGTTAAGACTATTCGTCATTATTTACTAAAGTTCAGTAAATATGGTTATACTTACAAGCTTAAGTGTAATTCTGAGACATTGGAAAAGGTTTCAATGTATGGCAGAGCGAATAAGAAAAATCAACTTAGCCAGAAAGATAAAAGTTTCTCAAATCTGAAAAGATGGGAGAGTACTTTAGTGTGATGTTATATAATCATCTTAATGATTAAGAGACGTTATCACAATTCATCCTGTAAGTGCATTCTGGTAGCTAAGAAGAGGAGCTATGAATTGTTGAAGTGGTTAAATCAAGAAGATGATTTATACTTCGTTCCAAAAACAATTCTTAGAGTTATACTCTAAGAATATAACTTGAGTGACATGTCTCAAAGAAGGTTTAAAACACTTGTCAAATGTAAGAGTAAAAGTTTTCTACTCTTGTACATTTGAAATTGGTAAGTTATGATGTTTTGGATAAAACAAAGACCAACTAAGGCCAATTGTGTGAAGTGTTTGTCTTGATTAGAATCCATACTATCTCTTGAATATTTGACAAGAGAGTCTTATATGTCAAGAGGACAGTGGGAGTCTTAAAGGTCTTGAAAGTCTCAAGAACTAATCAAGAATAAAACCTGAAGTTTTTCACTAGCACACGACTTGAGGTTTATAACCTATCGTGTCGACATGTCTGTGCCTATTCAAGATGGCTTTGCATAGGAGTTCTGAGCGTTCTCAATTGGTTGCACAGCTACTTGGAAGCAATGACAGGCCCTTGAGCTGCCAAATGGCAAGAATTTAAGATTGCACAAGTTTAATCCATATAAGTGTGGATTTGTCAGTAACCTTGTCTTGTGATTATGGTTTTGACAAAATTCATATGGATAGGAACTCATACACCATAAAATCTAAGTGTCATAAGGTTTCTCTCCGATTCATGAAAATGACGGTGAGGAAACACTTTCACTAAGTAGATTTTAGCTAGATAGCAATTGTGATATTTGCATTCTCAAAGTCGTTAGTGGAGCGTGTGTGGTTAACCAGCACACTAACATGGACTTGTGAGAAGTGGTAAAGGTCTAAACAATCGAGACTATGATTACGACATCCATTTTCATAGTTCTTAAAATTGTTTAGACACACCTGTGAGCTATCTAAGATAAGGTGTATGATATTAATAAAGTTTTATCAAAGCAATCTAGTATCAGAAATCTGAACTTTGGTAAGAAAGTCAATAAAGTATTGATTTCTAGAAGTCCAACTGATTTCTGATTACATGTCAAAGCTAGTGGGAGCATAAGTGTTATGCTAATAATCATCATGTTAGTGGGAGCATGATAATTATGATAAAGATTGCAAGTTAGCAATGTTAATTATAGAAAACAAAAGTTTCAATTCGTGAGGCTGCATGGGTTGAAAAAGTTGTTTTGCTATAATTAAGGGAGAGGAAATTATACTTCATTTCAATTTTAAAAGTTTAGATTGAGGTTTTAAATCGTATTTAGTCAAGGATATATATATATATATATATATATATATATATATATATATATATATATATATATATATATATATGAATTTCATGTTGGAATGGCTCAACATAAGGAAATTCTATATATGGGTCCATTATTTACGTTCTAAAATTCGATTATGATTACGGCATCCCTTTTCATAATCTGAATTATGAGAACTTGGCAAATTGAAATGGAAATATTATAGGAAAAGACTGGTTTAGTCTTTATGTGAGACATCATGAATCGTGTCCTGTATGCTTCGGATATAGGATCGATTACATGTGCTATATTCATCCTTTCTAAAATTTTCCAAATGTCTGGGGCATTAAGAAGGGAAAAGGTCTAGAACTGCATATGACTAAAAGGATTAAGCAATTGTCGAGGACAATCTAAGGTTTACCAAAGATTGATTGCTCAAGGACAGTTGGAAGTATAGTGTTAATTCTGGAAGGACCATATTGACATAATCTGTAAGGAGGCAACTCTTGTTCAGAAGTGATAGTCAAAATGGAATATGGAAATGTTTCAAAGTTAGAAATTGTTCAATAAATCTGTGTAAGATTAGGAAACTTAATGCAAGAAGGATGTTTCCAAGGAGTTGATCTCCTTTGGAATGCTCTGTAATGTTTGTTGTCAAGTATTTCTGACTTTGTGCATAATCATTACAAGAGGATCAATGCATATAAGTTTAGAATCTAACAGATTTTAGTAAATGGCATGAATTTGGAATTCTTGCATTTGTAGTAAGGAATTGGGAATGTGAAATGAGAATCGTTGGAGTTATGTTCAATTGATCTTTTTCACAAAGTACAGATCATAGACAAACATAGTATGCATACTTGGTGTATGGCATGACTGGTGTTTAGAAAACATAGTGTACATGCTTGGAGCATGGGACAACTATTGTTTTAAATTCAAGAATAAAGTTGATAGCTGAAACAGTATACAATGAATAATGTGTAATCATATGATGATAAATAAAAGGTGTTTTATTTATATTCATAAGTTCTGAGACCATATTGGATTCGATTATTATTGTGTTTCACTTTGCATGTTTTGACTTCCAGAATAACTAGGTCATTGTTCTGATGGACTAAGTTATTCAAACCATCCACAGTCGGTCATATGTTGGAAGTAGATATGAATCAATACTATCATGGGTTGGCTTGTAGAGGTCTAAGATGTTGGACAAAGGGCTACAACACTCATGAGTGCTCATAAGTTCTGAGTATTGGATTCAACCCGCGCTCATTGGAATCACTTCATGGATTTTATCACGAGTGATCATGAGACGATAATATCTTATATTCTTCAAACCTAGAGATATGAGTTATTACTATGAGTTGGTTATACATTGATTGCATGAAAACGCATTGGTAACTCGATGTTATAAAACGTGCCTTTGTGTATGATTCAACAAGTAGTAGAACAATCCATATGAGTCGAAGTTTATCCATTCCTTTTACCTTCGGGATAAAAGCGATATATGTGGGCCCCTCGATGATTTGGTGATGACAAATGTAAGTGCTCGGCCGGGTCAGGACTGATTTGATTTGTTCAATTAGTCAGTCGTCATAAATCGGAAATCAGGAAACAACAAATGGACAGAGAGAATGATTATAGTCCATGTCTCAGTCCATATGATATCTAGAATGGAGGAATATATGATCCCTTATCTAATGGACAAGTCATTGACAAAGGTCAGAGTTCATCGACAAGGTCAGAGTTCGACAGAAGCTTTTGAGAGCTACGATTGCTGATCGGTTCCTGAAGTCATACGCAATAATAGTTTTAGACTTATCCAAGTGGGAGACTGTTGGATTAATGTCTAAGTCCATAACTATAATTGGTAAGACTTGACCCGACCCGGCATGGTCCATTTGGGTTGCATGGCATCATGCATTTGGATAGACTAAAATGAGAGAAATAACACTTAAGGTTTATTAATATATTATAAGTTCTAATATATTAATAAGGTTATTTAATTAGTATTGATCAAGAATTAATTTGGAATTAATTAAGTGATCAAAAGGTGACTAATTAAGTATATGGGTTGATTGTGTAAATCATTCATTCTTTTATATGTGGGCTTGTGATCCAAGATTCCTTATGTTCGACTAAGTCCATGGGGTGACCCATGGATACTCCATGGAAGTTAAAATCCATGGAGCATAAGGAATGGGTAAAGTTATGAGTTACATGGTGTAACCCTAATAGCCACCATATAAAAGAATCCCATGGCTCAAGAAATCGTGGACTAATGTGTGAATATGAGGGCTAGACGATTTTATGAAGTGTTCCAATTTCTCTCAAGTCATTCCATGTGCATTTGATGTTGTGTGAACCATTTAAGGTGTCACACTTGGAGCACTAGGCACTCAAGCTTCATGAAGACATTCTACATCAAAGAGGTAAGTAATTCTAACTTGATATATTTATATAAATAATGTTATTATGCTAGTTAGGATGAATACCTTGGAAAGTTCATATTTGCATGTATAATAGAGATAACATAGATCCAAGGTATTTAGGGTTGCATGTACACTTAGGAGTGTTAGAATGCTCAAAACCCATCAAAATTCTCTTCTCAAGTCATGCAAACTCATGATCATCCTAGAAACGTCCATAAGTTCGAGATCAACCCAAGAAAGCTTGCTAGGGTCGAAACTAGCATCAAACTCTTCCATTCTTTCTTCAAACCCGAAAACAACAAGCAAAGGTGAGTTCATACCCCTCTATGTTCGGTTTTCATATGTTTTATGGAGGAGAATGCAAGTAAAATGTGAAGATCTATGTGTATTTGTATGATATGTGTGATTCCTTGTGTTTTTGTGATATATATATGTGCTAAAAATGAAAGGTATTTCAAGATCTATAGTTCAAGAGGGAAAAATATGTGACCTAGTTCATATTTCACTAAACATGTCAAGATAAACTAATATACAAGCTTTAAAATAACACACTACAACATAAAACTCATTATTGGACTATTTTTGTCAAATAAACAAAAGTTTGGGAAAACGTTGTCATTTACGGTTTTTACAAGGTTCAAAATGCCAAAACAGTTAAAATGGAAATTTCTATGAACATTATATTTTTCAAAGGACTAAAAATGAAATTTGTGGCTTATTGGGCTAAATTTTGGGCTTTTCGGCCCATAGGCCCAAAGTTGCGAAAAAATGGATTTGAGGGGGCTGAAATGGTAAATTTCTCAAAACAGTGGGTAGAAAGGTAAATAAATCTATTTATGGGGTTTAAAATGATCATATTTGTTAAAAAGGATTGAAAATGCAAAGATTTTGGAATGTGGGTAAAAAGTGTAAAAATTGCGAAAAAGGTGGATTAAAATGCAAACCTTTTAACTAAAGGGTTGAATCTTTCTAAAATTTACTTTTAGGCTTAAAACATTATTTAAATAAGTGTTTGGGTCAAAGATGTCAAGAAAAATGGTTCAAGGACCTAATATGTCATTTTTTTATAAAAAGGGCAAAAATTGCCAACTTTACAAAATAAGGGGCTGAATGGGTCAAACTAATGTTGTTGGTCAATTATGTTGATAATAATAATAATTGGGTCGAAATATACAAAACTTTATAACTTATGGGTTGTAAATAGAAAAATAACTATTTTTATAAAATCTATAAATCGTTACTAGTAGCGTACCTGCGCGATGCAGCGGCGACGATTTGTTTCATTCCGGCGATTTGTTTCTTTCGACGATTAGCTGTCTCTAGACAGGCAGCAAGTAGTAATTTCCGTCTATTGCTCTTTATTTGGTAGCGGGCGACGTTTAGTTTTATTTAACGAATAATGGTAAGATGATGATAAATTTCCATTTTATTTGTTTAATTTCGAATTGAAAATGTAAAAGTATATCATATTAAATATAAAAATATTGAACTACATTTAAATAAAAGATGTTAATTTGTTTAAATGAATTTCTGTTGTTCAAAGAAATTGTCTAATTTAGTTGGAGAAGTCAATTAATAATATTTCTATTATCACTTTTTATTTAAAAAAAAACCAGAAATACGATCGTCACTAATAATGTTTGATTGATTATAAATGAAACTGAGCTAGAAGGAAAAAAAAATGTTTTATAATAATTAATAACAAATATTACTTTTGATATATTCATTACTAAACTATTGATATCATTATAAGTGTCGATTGAATATATTATGATGAACTAAACTTAGTTTTAATTTTAATAGTTATCAAAAGTTTATCTTTAAAATCAACAATACTCAAAGGAAAAAAATGATAAGTATAGATCTGCAAACCAATCGACAATAGACACTCCATGTATGATGTATGGTAACAGAAAAGATATTAATAGGTATTTAATCAAAAGGGTTTTGTAGAATGTTCCCGTTAAACCAAAATATCAATAACTAATGAGTCATCCTTTCCAAGTAAAATTGTTATATACATCATTCCAGTATATTAAACTGCCACACACAAACACACATATAAACAATAAATATTCACCAAAAATACATTTATCTATCAAAATTTGATTTCTCTATAAAAAATTCTCTACCATCTAATGTTTTACACGTGCACACTGACAAATACATGGATATATGTCCCATTGCTATCTGTTGATATCAATGCAACATCATCAACCTATGTTTCCATTGGCAACACCTCTTTTAAAGGCTTTGAAAGTATCCCATGCACTTGTAGCAGCATACTAATCTATGTCCAGATTCGGACAATGTCCACCACAAAGAAAAAGAAGACCATCATAACATTCAGTTGCAATAGCATGACTCCATCAAACAAAATAATCAATTGAGAAATAAAGATAAATAATTAAGAATACAATTAATAAAAACGGAAGTGTATTGCTATTTTGGTGTCTGTAGGGTGTGAGATAACAAAAAACCCACAAATCTTTGTTGCTTAAATCTTGAAATATGTACAAATCTATGAATAAAAATATGATGGTACGTTATAAGCAAAGCGTTGCCTGTCACTTTTTAGAAGCCGATTTCTAGAGGGGAGACATGTTTGTTGGACAAAAAGCTTCAAGATCAAAAAAAATCATAAAATTTCAAATGCATACCCGATAACAAAATAATGGATTAGAGAACTATGGTACCAGAAGTTTAGGCTAAAATGAGCCGATTTTACTTTTCTGAAGCCGGTTTCACCATGTAATCTGATGTAATTACGGTTTGGTGATAAAGACCAACTCAACTAACCCGAACCATTTAACCCAAAAACTGCCTAACCCGCCTGATTTAGCTATGGTTCGGTTAACGGTCCATTTTTTCCACACACACACCAGACCATGAAAAACACAGAATGAGTAATAAAAAGGCTATTTTTTTTTTGATAAATTTAGTGTGTTCAATACCCAAGTTTAATTAATACATAATAGGAAAATTCTATATTTTCTGCTATAAAAGTGGATGACCAAATTGATCAAAAACATCCAAAAAGAATTCGTTTATTTTACACATGATAAAAATAGACTAATGTGGGCATATTTTGTTATATATATATATTTTTTTTCATCATTCTTTAATCTTTCTCGAGGCCAATTTTGTCATTTAATCTAAGCTTCAAATTAGGTTGAGAGAAATAAGTTAATAAGGGATAGTCAAACCGTTATTTCATTTACATTGGATACCAAGTCATCCTAACCAGGTTCTAAATGCTAGAAATAGAAGAGAAATCACTTACATGTGTATTTCCACTTATTAGCATACTATTTAAGATAGTTATATTCTTCAACCAATCAACTGGCCGTGTTGTTGTGCTACCAATCACATTGAACTATATGTACCAACCTGCTTGAGACGAATTACCAAATTCGATTGATTTCTTGTTTGCGATAATCTACACAGGAGACACAAGTGAATTCAAAATCAGCTACAAAATAAAAATGGAAATAGCAGTTATGCTTTTAGAAATAAGTAAATCTCTAACCTTTTGTGTATGGTTGTTACATGTTTTCTTTAGTTAACCTTATTGTTGCACCAACACAAAGATGAACTTTGGTGAGAGATATAGTTCGTCAACCTAATTCACTGCATCAAATCTGGTTAGAGAATCGTCCTATCACGTTGTGATAAATCGAAATCAAGACATATACATATCTACAAAACCACAAAAAATGAAAATGAAACCAAAAAAATCAATAAAAAACAATTCCAACGCATCAGATCCATATTTTACCCTGCGATAACAAAAAGAACAACAAAAACCTTAGCTTTAAGGAGTTGTCTTTTACCTGAGATCATTTCATAAATCCTAATACCCTCCATTCAAGCTCAGCTTCATCCACCTTGGTAGTACCAAAAATGTATCCTAACTGCAAAAATAAAGAAAAAGAAATAGCCAACATCAGAGGGGGGGGTGAGACAGAAAGAATAGCGATAGGGGTAATACAAATCTGAGAAAATAGTATAATGTTTCAGTCATTATTACGGATTTAGAATGCTTACTGGTGGTCATTATTGATTTCTATATTGAAAAGAAGGCATCCGAGAAGCATAACATCATAGAGATGTCCTTAATAGGTTCATTATCTCCTGTTTTTGGTGCTCATTACACATCTAAACGCAAGGGAACACATTCAGTAACCAAAAAATTTAAGCTTTTATCAGAAAACAAACCATTTGAAGCATTAATCAGGCAACTACATATAAAGCACTAAACGTCCTCCAAGTGCTCATTTCACAAGTAGGTACTTGTATAGGATCACAAATAAAGTTTTAATCAGAAACTGAAATGTGATAATGAAAAACAAAAATATAGATCAAAATTGAACCCACCCAAACGCTTGCAGAAAACCTACAACAAATGAGAATGAAACCCTTAAAATAAAACCAAAAATCAAGGTCAAATTAAAAACTCAGATCTAGAAACTTTTTGTGTGTGCATAGATAGAATCTTGTGGCACTTTGATCTTGGTTCATCACCATTAGTCTCATTAAAAGCTTGAAAGCTCTAACCAACCGCAAAATACTTGATTACATTATGCCTCGTAGTTGCATATCAGTAAAGAAATACCCAAATTTGTACATAAAAATTTAAATTTGCAAAGAAAAATCCTAAATTGTTCATGTTCTTATAAGAAAACCCCAAAACCAAATTTAAACAATATAAAAAAGGAAAAATCGAAGTTGATCCCATACCATATATGTTCATGCTTATAGTTGGAGGACTCAAAATCATACCATGACCATTGTCTCCAAGGAACCTGCAACAAAAGTCAAAAGGTCAATAAGAACTATTATATACTAAAAATAGATTCTTTAAAACTGGTTTCATTACTATAAACCAAAAAACCCATAAGAAATATATGTGAAGATGGAAAAGTAATAGCTTCTACCTGATGCAATCTGATAATCCTTATTCAAACCCCTTTTCGTTCCCTTTAGTTTCATCTTCATCAAGATCTGAAAATCAATTTTCAAACCACAAAGAAAACATAGATGAGATTTGAAAGAATAATAAACAAATAAACTTAGTAATATGAGGAGTTTTTTGATTCGGGACAATTACATAAACCCAATACCTCAACATTTTAATTGGAGGGTTCCAAGATCCAGACATTAGGGTGTCTTTGTATGCGTTATTCGTGGGAGGTCAATGATACAAACACCAAAGTCAGGACCTGTATAAACAAACAAACAAAAAAACACACAGTTAAAGAGAGAGAAAGAGAGACTCAATGTCCTTCCTGTAGATTATAAAATTGAAACTGAAGCTCATGACAGACATTGAAAAAACCTGGAAACAAATGATCTGCAAAATTTCATAAAAATCAACGATATGAAATGGGATACGTTTAGAAAGACCAAGATGAGCATCAAAGGGCTAGTTTGTTCGATATTTCCAGAGATATTAGAAACAAAAAAACCAAAAAAAAAAAGAAAGAAAGAAGTATGACCAGTTAAAAAGTTAAAGCAGCAAGAACCAACACTAATGGTAGATCGTTAGACATTCTTTGGAAGGTTTGCTGCAGATTTTCGTGACTATTAGTAAATCAAACATGTTATAAAGATTTCTGAAGGAAAAGAAACATAAATCACACCTGTATTTGAGCCCTAGCACGTGAAATCGAAAAACACATGTTAACATACACAAAGTAAGAACATAAAGAAACTTTTGAATAACCCACCTCGATCCGGTTTATACTGTGAGATGTCTGGTGGCAATGGTGGAGCCACTTTAGGGTTAGGGTTTCCGGTGTGCGATGGTGGCGTTGATAGAAGCGGGCGACATATGTCAGTGAAGGTAACGACAACATCAGGAGGTTGGTGGTAATCGAGGCTACCGGAGATTGAATAGAGTAAGGAGGGAGACAGAAGATATCTAGGAGAAATGACGGCTTAAGGAAGATATTAGGGTTTTCCAAAATCTAGAGAGAGGAGAAGCTAAGACTGTAAGTTACATGCGTGTATACGCTTACATTTTAAGCTTAATAGAATTGTACATGGTGTTATAAGAGTTATACCTCTTAATTTTCAAGAAATAGGCAATATGTTTAATAATAAAGATAAAGATAAAACAAATTCGTGATTTATACGACACATCGATTAAACAACTCGCAACATTAATTCTATATAAAACAAGTAAACGTTCAAATGGTTGGGCGTCAGAGATTTTAATCATGCCTAATGGGCCTTCGTGACTCATTAACATGGCTTTTGGGCCCAACATAAATAATACATGTTATTGGGCCTCCTGTGACCCAATTACATGCTTAATGGACCCTCAATGGTTTTTACATGCTATTGGGCCTCAGTGGCCCATTAGCATTACTAGTAAGGTCTAAATAAATCATATGCGAAATGGGCCAACGCGCTTTTCGTATACTCGACAGCCTTAAATAACATACGAAATTAGTAGGGCCTAGTAGTCCTCTTCTCCTCGTCTGTTAGGCTTACCTTCTCTTCAAGTAAAATAAAATTAGATCATTAATCAAGGTTAATCAAATTCATGTGGATTGAGTGAGTAATAACGGGTGACACCAATAAGTGTCGGTCGTAGTCTGTAGTTGTAATCAAAGTCTCCTGGAGGGAGAGCGAGAGTTTGTGTATAGATCTATACGGGGGTGACTCCCCCACACCTAAGCTGTTCGCTACAGTTAGACTCGGCCAGTCTAGGGTGACAAAGTCTTAAGATCAAATTTCGGTGTTGATTAGAATACCAAGAGAGACGAACTAGTCATTATCATGCATGGTTATAACGACTCACGTAGAAAATCCGACATCATTAATCAAGGGAAATCATATTCATTCGATGTAACGATTCAATAAAGCAAAACAATCATAACTTTTTATCGGAAGACATCGGGTTTTCCGGGGAAACCAATCTTACTCACTTGTATTTTCAAAGAATATAATGCAAAACTTCTCATTTATTCACGTTTTGAAATCATTCACGCATATACTTACAGGATCATCACAACATTTTCAAAAAAAAATTTAATACAGAAAATATCGGATTTTCTGGGTTTTACCAATGACATAAACTACTTTACATCAAACACCTTATGAACTCACCAACATTATATATGTTGACCGTTTTCAAAATAACTTGTATTCTCAGGTAATCGTTAGACAAGGAGGCATCCAGTGTGTTGAAAGTTCTTTTGTAGTTGCTAATCACCAAACACTTTATATTTTGAAATCATGTAATATAAACCTTGCACTTGATGTAAACAATGCCAGTTGTACTATGTAATGGTTGGTGGTGCATGTGTTACGTTTCATATGATGCATGTGTTACGTTTCATTGTGATGATATTTCAATTTAAGTCACGCGAGCCCTCGGACGTTTCCACCGTTTGGTTCGGGGGTGTGACAGGTTGGTATCAGAGCTCTGTTTATAGTGAACTAGCATATCTAACCACACATTGATATGCAACTATAAACCCATCAAGGGACTAAATAACTCTGAACAAAACAAATAAAATATACCAATAAACACTCTTATTTGTGCGACTTAGAAAAATGAACACAATAACAACTCGAATAAAACAATTGGTAGAACTTGACATCCCGGTTAAGCCAGGACTGTTCATAGTTGTATTAGGGATGAATGTAGCCTGATCAACTACATTTCTTCGTAATACAACTATCACATGCCCTGGAACGATCGCGATGGTCAGTAAACCGAAGGCATACCCTATTGTTAATCAAGAAGAATGCATTAACCTAATTTATTAACAACTAAGAATATTTTAGGATTAATAATAGTTTATTGATATACCCCCCCCCCCCCTTTGCAGACAGTATGGCTGGGTTCCATCTCCCCGTAGATCCGTATTTCCCCAATCAGGGAAATAACGGATGGCTGGAAGAGGAACCTGAAGAAGACCCTGAAGAGGAGTTTGAAGAGGAACCTGAAGCAGAAGTTGAGGGCGGACCTGCTGAGCCAATGGTAGGTTTGGAAGAAGAAGAAGCCGAAGAGGACCCCGAAGGGGAGCCCGAGGAAGAACCCGGTGATGACAACGATGGTGATTCAGATGCAGAGTCTGAAGCCATCAACCCACCTTACCCGATTAGGGTGCCTGCTCATCGGATGGGCCCGAATGGCCCCACGCCTCCATGGGGCGTGGATATTTGGAGACGGAGCAGGCAGCAGGGGCAGCGACCCCCATATGGGATGGCCAGGGAATTTTATGATCTGAGAGACGGAGGGCCAGCCGACCGGGCACTCCCTGTCATGGTGAGGCGGTTACGGAACACTGGCGACTTAGCCCAGGACACGGCCGAGCAACTGAATCAGATGCGAGCCGCAGTGGCCAGAGCGGAACGAGAAACTCAAAAAGTAATCCATAACTTTCATGTACGTCAAGCGATTTGGGAAGATCGACTACGAGCCATAGAAGGACAGGTGGCGCGTCTTTAGGGTGCATCCACATCATCAGCCCCACCACCTGACGCATCTCAGAGCACTTCAGACCAGTAGACTTCCCTACTAGTGCTATGTTCTCTATGATCGCTATATTATGTACTACCGACTCCATGTTTAAGTGATTACACTACTCATAGAGTCGTTATGCTGTCTAACTTTGTACCTCTATGTAAGCTCTTTCGAGCAAATTTCATGTACCAAAGTACGGATATTATTAGTGAAAAATATTATGTGTTTTATGGTGATGTTGTGACCTGCTATGTGTTTTATACTATTATTGTTTGGTGTGAATTTATGGGAACAATTAGATACAAAAATCGATTCACGAAATTCTCAACTTAAAAACAATACATACTCAACATCTTTCTGTTCCGTAACAACAAGATGCCTCAGAGACCAAACCGCAGAAATCACCAACCATAGACACCACCGGAAGTCAACTCAGCCGCGTTTCAAGCCGCTGTATCTGCTGTGGTCATAGCAGCCATGGCACAAATCCACCAGGGGAACAATGGCGGGGGAAACGGGCAGGGAGCTGGAAGTTCAAACAATGGAATAAATCAAGGACCTACCAAAACATGCTCTTACAAAGACTTCACCAATGCCAAGCCACGAACCTTTAATGGAACGGGAGGCGTCATAACCCTAAAGAGGTGGATTGAGAAAATCGAATCCGTCTTTGAAGTTTGCTGGTGTCTAGATGGGTGCAATGTCAAGTTAGCAGCATGTACCTTTGTTGATCAAGCTCTTTCATGGTGGAATGGTCACATTGAAGCCATGACCCTTCCAGTGGCAAACGCGATGCCCTGAGAAGAACTGAAGGAAATGATGTTGGCAGAGTACTGCCCTAGAGGCGAGATACAAAAGATGGAACAAGAATTGTGGAACTTGATAGTTCAGAACTCCAACATCGAAGCATACATATCCAGGTTTAGCGAGATATCCCTTCTGTGTCCGGGTATGATCACCTCAGAAGGGAAAAAGATTGAGAGGTTCATTTGGGGATTGACTGCACCTATCCAAGGGAATGGCATTGCGGCAAACCCTGAGAGGTTTGATAGCGCCAAAAGATTGGCCAAGAAACTGTATGATAATGGCAACAAGAAGAGTGTTAAGATCGTGGAAGCGGATGTTAAGAAGGAATAAGAGAATAAGAAAGGAAAGAGTAACAAGAGAAGAGGCAAACAGAACTCAGAATCATCTATGAAGCAACAGACAGAGACTGTCCACGCAGCAACCCAAGCTACCCCAGCACCACATGCTCCAGCCTCATCCACGCCGAATACTCCGAAGTAGTACACATGGAATCTTCCCAAGTGTAACAAATGTAACTACCATCACCTCGGGGAATGCAGAGAGATGATGTGCACAAGATGCAATCGGAAGGGCCATACAGCAAAATCTTGTAGGACCCAGTTTCCACAAAACCAGATGAACAACAACAACAACAACACCAAGGATGGAGCCAGTTATACCTGTTATGGGTGCGGGAAAACTGGACATTTCAGACGAAATTGTCCCAATGCGAACACCCAGGCGACAGGAGCAGCAGGAAGAGTGCTAACTATGGGGCAAGGAGAAGCGGTTCAGGATCCCGCTGTCGTCACCGGTACGTTTCTCCTTAACCACTCATATGCATGCATCCTGTTTGATACCGAAGCAGAGCGAAGCTTTGTGAGTAACAAATTCAAACACTTGCTAAAATAACAACCCCAAAAGCTTAATGAAACCTTTATGGTGGAAATGGCTAATGGGAAAACAGAAGCAGCAGGGGAAATCTATGTAGGATGTACCCTAACTTTAAATCAGCATACCTTTCAAATAAACTTGATGCCTGTAACTATTAGGAGTTTTGATGTGATTATCGATATGGATTGGTTGAGCCCCCATCATACCGAAATTTTGTGTCGCGAGAAGGCCGTTCGCCTTCATCTCCCTAATCACGAAACCCTAATTATATACGGAGACAAACCCAGCACGAACCTTCGTCTTATCTCGTGCATTAAGGCACAAAAGTATCTACGAAAGAAAGAATTGACGTTTCTGGCTCATATAGTGGATAAGTCCAAGGAAGAGGTCAATATTCGAGACATCCCAGTGACTTGCGATTTCCGGACGTCTTTCCCGAAGATCTTCCGGGGATACCCCCAGAAAGACAAGTCGAGTTCCGAATTGACCTGGTACCGGGAGCTACGCCAATGGCCAAATCACCCTATCGGTTGGCTCCTGCGGAGATGCAAGAACTGTCAAGCCAACTCAGCGAGCTCTTAAGTAAAGGATTCATCAGATCTAGCTTCTCACCCTGGGGAGCTCCGGTCCTTTTTGTTAAGAAGAAGGACGGATCCTTTAGGATGTGTATCGATTATAGAGAGCTGAATAAGCTCACTATCAAGAATCGCTACCCACTTCTACGAATCGACGACCTGTTCGACCAGCTCCAGGGAGCAAATTACTTCTCTAAGATAGATCTACGATCCGGCTACCACCAGCTCAAGGTCCAGGAAGAGGATATTCCCAAAACCGCTTTCCGAACCCGCTATGGACATTATGAATTCATTGTAATGCCCTTCGGTCTAACGAATGCGCCTGCCGCAGTCATGGACCTGATGAATCGAGTCTGCCGACCATTCCTCGACAACTTTGTCATCGTTTTCATCGACGATATTCTAGTCTACTCTCGAAGCGAAGAGGAGCATGGCCGACATCTCCGGCAAATCTTGGAAACCCTACGAACTGAAAAGTTATACGCAAAACTCTCTAAATGCGAGTTCTAGCTCCGAAGCGTAAACTTTTTAGGTCATGTTGTCAGGCAAGAAGGGATACATGTGGACCCTTCTAAGATCAAAGCCATTGAAGGATGGGCAGTCCCAACGACACCCACATAAATTCGTCAATTTTTAGGTCTCGCAGGCTATTACAGGAGATTCATTCAGAACTTCTCCAAAACAGCCAAGCCACTTACCATGCTTACACAGAAGGGTGTACCATTTAAATGGACAGAAAAGCAGGAGGTTGCCTTCCGAACTCTGAAGCGAGCTCTCTGTAGTGCACTAGTATTATCACTACCAGAGGGAACAGAGGACTTTGTAGTTTACTGCGATGCTTCGAATCAGGTTTTAGGCTGTGTACTCATGCAGCGTGGGAAGGTGATAGCTTATGCGTCCCGACAACTAAAGACACATGAGGTGAATTATACCACCCATGATCTCGAATTGGGAGCTGTGGTCTTCCCCTTGAAAATTTGGAGGCACTACCTTTATGGTACCAAGTACACCATTTTCACCGACCACAAGAGTCTCCAGCAAATTTTAAATCAAAAGGAGTTAAACATGAGGCAACGAAGATGGGTTGAGCTGCTAAACGATTATGAGTGTGAAATCAAGTACCACCCAGGCAAGGCTAACGTGCTATCTGATGCCTTGAGTCAGAAAGAATACTCAAATTGTCGTGTAAAAACGCTTTCAATAACCATTCAATCCCATCTGTCTACGCAAATCAAAGCAGCCTAGTTCGATGCTATGAAGATAGAAAACAGAACAAGCGAAGCGTTACGTGGAATGGAAAAGAATTTAGAAGTTAAGGAGGACGGAGCATATTATTTCATGAACCGAATTTGGATCCCTAAACTTGGGGGATTCAGAGATGTAGTCATGAATGAAGCCCACAAGACACGATACTCCATCCATCCGGGTTCAGATAAAATGTACTTGGATATCAAGCAACATTATTGGTGGCCTAACATGAAGGCAGAAATTGCCACTTACGTTAGCAAGTGCCTCACTTGTGCTAAAGTAAAGGTAGAATATCAGAAGCCCTCAGGATTATTACAACAACCAGTAATACCCGAGTGGAAATGGGTAAGGATTACTATGGACTTTGTGACCAAACTACCCAAGACAACAGATGGTTTGGATACCATATGGATAATAGTCGACAGGTTGACAAAATCCGCTCATTTCCTGCCAATAAAAGAGTCATACAAGATGGAACGATTAACAAGAACCTATATCAAGGAAATCGTGAGACTCCATGGAGTGCCAATATCTATCATCTCAGATAGAGATAGTAGGTTTACTTCACGCTTTTGGAAATCGCTTCAGAAAGCTATGGGAATACAACTTGACATGAGCACTGCCTACCACCCACAAACGGATGGTCAAAGCGAGCGAACCATTCAAACGCTTGAAGATATGCTTCGCGCATGTGTGATAGACTTTGGAAGGTCGTGGGATACCCACTTGCCTTTAATTGAGTTCTCGTACAACAACAGTTATCACTCAAGCATCAAAGTTGCTCCATTCGAAGCATTGTATGGGCGTAAATGTAGATCACCGTTGTGTTGGACTAAGATAGGTGACACTCAGCTAGCAAGAGGACAGACACCAAGCAATGCATTGACGGGACCAGAAATCATACGCGAAACGACCGAGAAGATAATTTAGATCAGAGCTCGACTTCAAGCATCACGCGACCGACAGAAGAGCTACGCCGATAAGCGGCGAAAGCCCTTGGAATTTCAAGTCGAGGATCGGGTGTTTTTAAAAGTCTCTCCCTGGAAAGGGGTGATTCGTTTTGGGAAACGGGGAAAACTAAACCCACGATACATTGGACCCTTCGAGATTCTTGCCCGAATCGGTCCAGTGGCTTATAGACTGCAGCTACCCGCTGAGCTCAGCAGTGTACACCTCGTGTTCCATGTTTCCAATTTGAAGAAGTGCTTATCCAACGAAACTCTCGTCATTCCGTTAGAAGAAATCAAAATCAACGAGAATCTCCTATTCATCGAGGAACCCGTCGAGATCATGGACAGGGACGTGAAGCGTACTAAGCAAAGTCGCATTCCAATAATGAAGGTTCGGTGGAACGCAAAGCGTGGACCGGAATTCACTTGGGAACGCGAAGACCAGATGAAGCAGAAGTACCCTCACCTATTCCTGCAATTTCAAATCTAGCTTCAAAAAGAATTTCGGGACGAAATTCCCTCTAACAGGGGGATGATGTCACAACTAGGAATTCTGATGCTTTGTAAAACCCTTAACAAGGATAACATTGTAACTAAACCTTGAAAACATGTATGGTGCTTATTCAATGACCATAAAATTCCATCAAATACTCTATAAAAACATTCAAATAGTCAACAAAAGGTTGGAAACCCTAAAAATCCCTGTTCAAGTCCATTTTGGACTAGGATTTCCTTATTGGGCCTAATGGACCAATAAACTTCCAATTTGACTATTTTGGGCTAAGAACTCTTAAATGGGCCCTAATTGGACCCACTTCCATAAAACTTAACCTTTTTGGGCCTTATAAGCCTAAAATGGGCTAGTTTATCTAAATGGGCCTTATTGGGCCATAACAAATCTAATTAGCCCCAATAGGCCATAAAACTCATGCCTTGATGTATATTGGGCTGTGAATTACTCCAAAAGGCCCACTGGGCCGAAAACCATCCAATTGGGCCCATATTATGGACTCAAGCACAAAAAGGCCCAAACCATTCTTTTCCTTAGCCCATTCTCGGCCAACAAAAATAAAAAAAATAAAAAAAAAGCAAAAAGGTAGATAAACAAAAAGGAAGAAATGAAGAATTATGAGGGCAAGACACCTCATATTTGTCCATTGGAAACCCATGCACAAATCCCATACTTCCATGCATGTCAACTCAATTTATCTCTCTTCACCCTCTCCTTTCTTTCTTCGGCCGAAGACACACAACCCACACACACATTTCATCCATCTCTTTAAAACAAACTCTCTCAAGAATACCTTCATTCCTCCATCAAAATTTCGAGATCTAGGGCATTTCAAGAGGGTTCTTCCATAAGAAATCATCATTCTTGGTAAGTTTGTGCTTAGATCCATGATTTAGTTTATTTGTTTTATCAAAAATTCTCTTCTCAACTCATGCAAACTCATGATCATCCTAGAAACATCCATAAGTTCGAGATCAACCCAAGAAAGCTTGCCAGAGTCGAAACTAGCATCAAACTCTTCCATTCTTTCTTCAAAACTGAAAACAACAAGCAAAGGTGAGTTCATACCCCTCTATTTTCGGTTTTCATATGTTTTATGGGGGAGAATGCAAGTAAAATGTGAAGATCTATGTGTATTTGTATGATATGTGTGATTCCTTGTGTTTTGTGATATATATATATATATATATATATATATATATATATATATATATATATATATATACATATATATATATATATATATATATATATATATATATATATATATATATATATATATATATATATATATATATGTGCTAAAAATGAAAGGTATTTCAAGATCTATAGTTCAAGAGGGAAAAATATGTGACCTAGTTCATAGTTCACTTAACATGTCAAGATAAACTAATATACAAGCTTTAAAATAACATACTACAACATAAAACTCATTATTGGACTATTTTTGTCAACTAAACAAAAGTTTGGGAAAAAGTTGTCATTTACGGTTTTTACAAGGTTCAAAATTCCAAAACAGTTAAAATGGAAATTTCTATGAACATTATGTTTTTCAAAGGACTAAAAATGAAATTTGTGGCTTATTGGGCTAAATTTTGGGCTTTTCGGCCCATAAGCCCAAAGTTGCAAAAAAATGGATTTGAGGGGGCTGAAATGGTAAATTTCTCAAAACAGTGGGTAGAAAGGTAAATAAATCTATTTCTGGGGTTTAAAATGATCATATTTGTTAAAAAGGATTGAAAATGCAAAGATTTTGGAATTTGGGTAAAAAGTGTAAAAATTGCGAAAAAGGTGGATTAAAATGCAAATCTTTTAACTAAAGGGTTGAAACTTTCTAAAATTTACTTTTGGGCTTAAAACATTATTTAAATAAGTGTTTGGGTCAAAGATGTCAAGAAAAATGGTTCAAGGACCTAATATGTCATTTTTTTATAAAAAGGGCAAAAATTGCCAACTTTACAAAATAAGGGGCTGAATAGGTCAAACTAATGTTTTTGGTCAATTATGTTGATAATAATAATAATTGGGTCGAAATATACAAAACTTTATAACTTATGGGTTGTAAATAGAAAAATAACTATTTTTATAAAATCTATAAATTGTTATAAAACAAATTCGTGATTTATATGACACATCGATTAAACAACTCGCAACATTAATTCTATATAAAACAAGTAAACGTTCAAATGGTTGGGCTTGAGAGATTTTAATCATGCCTAATGGGATTTCGTGACTCATTAACATGGCTTTTGGGCCCAACATAAATAATACATGTTATTGGGCCTCATGTGACCCAATTACATGCTTAATGGACCCTCAATGGTTTTTACATGATATTGGGCCTCAGTGGCCCATTAGCATTAGTAGTAAGGTCCAAATTAATCATATGCGAAATGGGCCAACGCGCTTTTCGTATACTCGACAGCCTTAAATAACATATGAAATTAGTAGGGCCTAGTAGTCCTCTTCTCCTCGTCTGTTAGGCTTACCTTCTCTTCAAGTAAAATAAAATTAGATCATTAATCAAGGTTAATCAAATTCATGTGGATTGAGTGAGTAATAACGGGTGACACCAATAAGTGTCGGTCGTAGTCTGTAGTTGTAATCAAAGTCTCCTGGAGGGAGAGCGAGAGTTTGTGTATAGATCTATATGGGGGTGACTCCCCCACACCTAAGCTGTTCGCTACAGTTAGACTCGGCTAGTCTAGGGTGACAAAGTCTTAAGATCAAATTTCGGTGTTCATTAGAATACCAAGAGAGACGAACTAGTCATTATCATTGATGGTTATAACGACTCACGTAGAAAATCCGACATCATTAATCAAGGGAAATCATATTCATTTGATGTAACGATTCAATAAAGCAAAACAATCATAACTTTTTATCGGAAGACATCGGGTTTTCCGGGGAAACCAATCTTACTCACTTGTATTTTCAAAGACTATAATGCAAAACTTCTCATTTATTCACGTTTTGAAATCATTCACGAATATACTTACAGGATCATCACAACATTTTCAAGAAAAAGTTTTAATACATAAAATATCGGATTTTCTGGGTTTTACCAATGACATAAACTACTTTACATCAAACACCTTATGAACTCACCAACATTATGTATGTTGACCGTTTTCAAAATAACTTGTATTCTCAGGTAATCGTTAGACAAGGAGGCATCCAGTGTGTTGAAAGTTCTTTTGTAGTTGCTTATCACCAAACACTTTATATTTTGAAATCATGTAATATAAACCTTGTACTTGATGTAAACAATGCCAGTTGTACTATGTAATGGTTGGCGATGCATGTGTTACGTTTCATATATATTCATTGTGATGATATTTCAATTTAAGTCACGCGAGCCCTCGGACGTTTCCGCCGTCTGGTTCGGGGGTGTGACATTATATATAACCCGACTCATACGTAGGAAACGCACATAAGATTAAGCATGCAAAAACAAACTACGTCGAAACATAGGCAAACTTAAATTTAAACTGACACGTGCAAAAAAAGCAATTAATTTAAAAAAATTTAACGAAAGAAATTTCTACATTCACATCGAAACGTTACAACCTTGAATTTATACCGACATGTATATAAAAATAAATGCATAAAAAATTAGTTTTCTAGGTTAACGAACAAAAGTTTTCAGGAAAATCAAATTATATATAATACAATACGGAAATTTAGAAAATAGAGGAGTGAATGTAACATTTTACAAAGTTTAAAGTGAAGCAGTCAAAGTGACGTTTTAAAAAGTGAGGGTGGAAAAGCTACAAACTCATAAACATAAAATATAGACAAAATTACATAATGGTCCCTATGGTTTATCCATGGTCACAAACTCAGAGGGTGTTTGTTTTTTCTCTGCAGTTCTGCGTGATCTCTTCTGTCTGTGCGGCGCAGACCACACGCAAACATAAAGGTTTGCAGTGCGTTTGTTTTTCTGAAGTGTTCAGACATAAAAACGTATGTGCGAGGTCTTCACCACACAGACATGGGCAAGCCTCTTCTAAAGTCTGCGAAGTGCCTTTAACCTAAAAAAATGCTTTTCTTTTCTTTTCCGCCTCCATTCGTCCAAACTTCCCACCGTCGACAGAACCCTCGCTCCATCTTCACTCCAGCACCGCTCGTCGACCATGACCTCCGATCAGCACCGGACATCACCGCCCTCCTCTCCGATCGCAGGTGTCCAGACGACCACGAACAGGTTTTTACCTTTTCTAATCGTTTTTTTTACTTCCAACATGAAATTGAGGATTAATCTTTGCTGCAAAACTCTCTAATGCACTGAAATTCTTGTTTTTTGATATTGGAAATCCGAAAATATTGAAGAAAATAGATTTTCTTACTTCAAATTCTTGTTAAATGTTGTTGAAATCGTTAGTTGCTAAAATTGTTGTTTGATTGTTTTTTTTTTTTTGCTAAAATGGTTATGATTCTTGCTGAAAATACTCTTTTTTTGCTGAAAATTTTTGTTAGAATGTGCTGGGATCAAGCTTTTTTTGCTGAAATTGTTGTTGAATGTGCTGAAAATTGTTGTTGAATGTGCTGAAAATCGTTATTTTGTTTAAGAATTATGAAATAATGATGTGAATGTTGTCATTTTGCTGAAAATATTATTTACTGTCTCTGTTAGGTATTAGATGTTGCGTCATTGGGTTTATTGTATTTAGTCCATTATGTACACGATTTTAGGCTTGTCCAGCCGTCTTATTTATTAGGGTTTATGTATTTATAGTGCATGCGTGCACCGTAGGAGGTTAATGCTTTTATCTTTGGAAATCGTTTGGAAACCCTAATCACGCCTCTACAATAGAAGTTCTTTGTCGAGCTCTTCTGAGGCTGTGAAGCGTGAATCATTAAGCATACTTTGATTCATTGTCATGTTCTTCTTTGCTTTCTGTTTTTGAATCTTATTGATATTTAAGGATTTTATCCTAACAATTGGTATCAGAGCAGGAGACTGTGTAATATATACGCATCTCTTCTGTTAAAAGAAGCTATTAGGGTTTCTGTTAATATTGGATCCTGTTTAGTCGTCATCTTTTTGTTCTTGACGCTGTGATCCCAATATTACCTAAAAATTTTACACGTCTGATTCTTAAACAGGTTACAAAGATCTTATCAAAATATCGCACGACGATTCTCAGATTAATTCCATCAGCAGTATTAGGTCAACAACAAGGATTCTCATTCTCTTTCCCAACGAATATGAAGTCTGGGCACTTCACTTTTAAGATTATGTTCTAGGGTTAGAAGATAATGGTTATTTGATCTGGCAAGCTATCACTAATGGAGCTTTTGTTCACTATGGAACAAGAAGGGTGATTAAAACTCAAACTAATCTCAATCGACTTCTTCTTGATGTCAGGTAAGTTCCTCAGGATGAGAGAGAAAAATTGCAAAGCAACATCAAAGCAATGAAAATCATCAGATTCGCATTGCAGGCTGATACCTTTCGTCTTGTTAGTTCTTGTGACACAGCCAAAGCCATATGGGACATGCTTAAAGAGCTTTACTCAACAGATGCAGATCTGGATCATTCTACTCAAACGCTATTGCTTTCTGAATTTGGTGCTTTTGCGCAAAAGTCTGAAGAAAATCTTAGTCAAACGTTCAATCGCTACAATCATCTTTTGAGCAGGATGACGAAACATGGCATTGGATGTGAAATCATCGAGCAGAATGTAACATTCATGAATGGGTTAAGGTCTGAATGGATGGCCGTGGTATCAACGGTGAAAGATCATGAGCAGTTCCGCAATTACACCTTAGCAAAGCTGGTAGGTATTCTGAAGTCACACGAAAGCGGGGTGACAAAATAAGCGATAGTTGTGTCTAGCATGGGTACGTTGGCACTGGTTGCAAAGGGGAAGCAAATTGCTAAGGATGAAGATAAGACGAATCTTTCTGACACTGAGCTCACAAATGAAGAGTTCGCTTTGATGGTGTCGAATCCCAGGAGATTCGCAAAGAAGAAGTTTCCCTCCAAAAACCGAAACTGGCAGGGAAGCTACAGTTCAGAAAAAGCGAAGGATGATAAACTGAATAGCTTCTAGAAGGAAGAAGAAAAGAAAGAGAAACAACTTGTAGGTGATTCAGGCTATGACTGCAACTATTGTCATGGCAGGAATCATTTGGATAAAGAGTGCATGCTGAGGCGATTGAATGAGAAGAAAGAGGGAGAAGATGATGAGGCTTATTATCTTCGCAAGCTTGAGGAAATCAATTAGAAAAAGAAGGCTGATAAATCGATGACTTCTTTGATTGTGCAGGCTAATAATGATGATGATGAGTTCGGTGGAGTGGAGGTATGATCTACTGATTCAGAGGATGAAGAGGTTAGAAGGCCTACTCACGGAAAGAGCTTTGTGGCAAATGAAGGGGATTCACATGTGGGCGGAAAGTGTTTTTTGGTGACAAATGACATATCACAAATGCGAGGGTATGTAACAGATGGAGGACAAGGAGAAGCGAATGGAAGAAAGGATGACAACTGCTTCACTGCAAAGCCAATTCTTGCACAAATCAGCGAATGTGATCAGCTGATTAATAAGGTACATTCCATTCTTGAATCTCTTAATGTTCCTGCATCTAATTATGAAACTGATTTAAACGGTTTAAAATTCACCTTTTCAAGTAAGTGAAATTTTGAAACAAAGTCGCCTATCAAATGCTAACATAACCGATCAAATCGGCAGGGTGTCGTCCAAGAGTGAGGAACGAAGGATGTGGATAGAGAAGATAGAGTCTGAGCTTTCTAGGTCTAGGGACGAGTCTATTTATTTACAGTGAGACAATTTAAAGCTTTTAAAACAACGTAACATTTTTTGTTTAATTGATAAGAGGCTTTATTTTAATATCACTCAATTGCATTTGGATTGTGAAATTGGTAAGAAAATTCATAAAATGATCTTGCCATTTTTGGAATTAAAGGAAGATGAAATTGATGCTGATTGTTATCAATGTGAATCCATCGTCTCATCGGACGAAACCTCAGAGGCTTATAAGATTGGACTTGACAAAATTAACTCATACATTCAGTCCAAAGACCACAAGGACATGCTGAGACAGTTACTCGATGAAAATGACAGGTTAAAGATCAAAACCGAAACTGTACAGAAATTTGATTCATTGAGTTCGAAATTGAGTTCAGACAATAGATAAAATATTGAAAATGTTTCTGAATTCGATGAGGACAGTGAAATAAGTGAAATATTTGTAGAAGATGAGGTTGACTGCTCGCAGTTCCTTAAAAACGAACCTGAAAAAGCGAAAGCTCTCATTTCAGAAAATTCGGTTGATTTCGCACATCTTTGTCAAAATGATCCAAAGGTTCTAAAGGAAGTTGCGACTGTCTTTCCAAAGGTCCAAACGACACCTAACCAAGTCTTTGTAGTTAATGGAGAAACTAAATGTCAAACTATTGAACTAACATCCTTAGTCGAAACTGATAATGTTGATGGGTGTAATGAGCACTTCTGGTCCACCCTGATCGACAATGCAGACGAAAAAGTAGGTCTATCTGAAAAGACCCTTGGAGAGCTAAAGGGAGGTATGTAGCTGAACCTTCAAACAAGGTTAATACCACCTATAAAAAGGGAAGTTCAAGTGGAACCAAGGATAATCTCACTGATAACTCCTCAATTCAAGAAAACACTCATGTGCAAAAAACAAGGGCAAAAGCGAATGTTCACAAATTTGCTGAACGGTTCGCATCACAAAAACGTCAACGAAACGAAAGATACAACAAAAACCTGCAGGAACAAAAGCAGTTTTGGAAGTCAAGAAATCCAAACTATGTTCACCATGAAAAGCGTTTCAATCCTCAAACGAACGTTGGATCCAATGCTAATTCTCTTCAAACGCGAATCCAGAAGGCTTTTCATTTTGTAAGTCTCATAGTCCTTAGGATCCGAGACACACAATTCATCGTAGATCCTCTGTCTCCAAATCCGTCTATCCTTCAAATCATAAGTCATATCCCAAAACCACCTTCATTTCCAAATCTGGAGTTTCGCAGTCTTCCACCACCTCGCGACACGATAAAGGGAAGGCGAAGATTGTTTCAGAGTCCCACACTCCTTTTAGATCTAAGGAGGAAGAGCGAAAGTTTGTTAAAAATCAAATTACAAACAAACAAAAACAAAAACAAACTAACTTAAAAGAAGAGAACCAGAAAGATAATTGTATCAAGGTTTTTACAATAAAGAAGAAAGACCAAACAACCTTAATAAAACGAACTTTTATGGTTGATCTCTCTATTGCTTATCTAGTTGTTGTAAAAGGCACACAAGGACCCAAACACCTTTGGGTTCCTAAATCTGCTTAATTTTTGCAGATTATACGTGACAAACAGTTTGACACTGAATGGTATATCGACAGTGGATGTTAGCGTCACATGGCAGGAAGAAGAGAGGAGTTGAGAGAATACAAGGAACTAAAGAATGGTGGTCTCGTGAAGTTTAGTAACAATGCATTTGGGAAATCAAAAGGATATGGCATGATAACGAATGGCGATTTCTCAATTCACAAAGTTGCATATGTTGAAGGACTGTAACACAACTTAATAAGTGTTTTGCAGTTGGTAGTTGGTACTGGGTTAAAGGTCTCGTTTGACGAAGAAGGATCTGAAATTATCGAAAAGAAGTAAAAAACAGTGCTGCTTAAATCAAAACTCAAAGGCAAGATGTGTCCATTGAATATCAATCTGATACTAGGGAAACCTTCTATTTATCTACTCACTAAAGCTGCTTTAGACGATAGTTGGTTGTGGCATAGGAGACTTTCGCACCTCAACTTCAAAGATATCAACAAGCTAGTTCTTGGTGATCATGTGCGAGGACTTCCTCTCTTGAAATATGATAAGGATCATCTCTGCGCCGCCTTCGAAATGGGGAAGCAAAGCAGGAAAAGTCATCCAACTAAAGTGAACACTAAGGTTCTTGACCCACTCGAACTGCTTCATATTGATCTTTGTGGCCCATCTGCAATCGAAAGTATCGACGGTAACAAATATATTCTCGTTATTGTAGATGATTTTTCTCGTTTCACTCGGGTGTTCTTTCTTAAGCAGAAATCTGAAGCAACTCCTAAGCTCCAAGACTTTATCAAGCAGATTGAGTTACAACTGCGAAAGGTGGTTCGCAATGTTCGAAGCGACAATGGTCTGGAATTTAAGAACCAAGTGTTCGATGCATTTCTCAATGATAAGGGAGTATCTCACAATTTTTCTGCTCCCTACACTTCACAGCAAAACGGGATCGTTGAAAGACGAAACCGTTCGTTGTGTGAAGCAGCCAGGACCATGCTTTCATTCGCATCACTGCCTCTTTACTTCTGGGCTGATGTTGTTGCCACCGCTTGCTTTACACAAAACAGATCGCTTCTTAATAAAAGATTCAATGTCACTCCCTATGAAATTATCAATAAACGAAAACCTAACGTCAAGTTCTTCCATGTTTTCGGTTCCACGTGTTTCATTTTCAATTCAAAGGAACAATGGAATAAGTTTGATGTGAAGGCTGATGAAGGCATTTTTCTGGGATATTCGCTAACGTCGAAAGCATATAGGGTTCTAAACAAACGATCCAAAAAGATTGAAGAAACCTATTATGTCACGTTCGATGACAATTACTTAAAGAAGACACAAGCGAATGATAGTCAAGATAAAGAGATCTTTCCTCAATCGAACCAAGTGACCATTCCATCGGCCAACCTTTAGGAAGAATTCATGCTTCTATTTGACGAACCTGAGAAGGCCATCACATCTGAAGCAAAGGCAGCTGATAATAAGGTACACGAATTGGAGAACATAATTGATGATGTTGCGAAAGACATGCACAATCAGCCATCAACAGCGAATAAGCCTCAAAACACGAGCACTACACTCGAGGGGGAGAATTCTAACTCCATTGCAAGTCCTCAGGAGGAGCTATTTACTCCACATAAATCGAATGATCCATTCCAGGGGAGGGTTCATCATTACCATCTACCTCACCTCTCCAAGGGGAGGATTCACGTCCAGGTGTAACACACGAAAGTCTAGTCGAGAGGGAAGAAGCGATTCCAATATTTGAATATGTCTCATCATTCGAGGGGGAGAATACTGATGTGAATGATGATACAGACGTTCAATCATAATTCGAAGACGTGAATGCTGAACTGGATCCATCTTATGATCGAAATTACCCTCCATTAACGAAATGGACCAAGGATCATCCAAAAACACAAGTGATTGGTGAATCATCTGCAGGAGTTCTTACAAGATCTCAACTAAAAGCGAACCAGACTGCTTTATTCTCTTAAGTGGAATACTGCATGTTTAATTCATTTGACTCCAAGATAGAACCTAAATTTGTCAATTCTGCTCTCGATCACTCTGATTGGGTACAGGAAATGCAAGATGAGCTCAATGAGTTCGAAATAAATAAGGTTTGGAGGTTGATTCCCACTCCACATGATGCATCTGTGGTTGGTCTGAAATTGGTGTTTCGCAACAAAATGGACAAAGAAGGCAATAATATAAGGAACAAAGCGAGACTCGTGGTTAAGGGATACTGTCAGGAAGAAGGCATCGACTACTAAGAAACCTTCGCTCCTGTTGCAAGGTTGGAATCTGTTCTCATCTTCTTGGGATATGCAGCCCACAAGAACTTCGAAATTTTCAAATGGATGTTAAGTGTGCTTTCTTAAATGGATAATTAGAAGATATTGTATACGTGGAAAAATGACCGGGTTTTATGAATGAGAAGTATCCCGATCACTGCTATATATTGGACAAGGTAGTCTATGGTCTGAAGCAAGCTCCAAGAGCCTGGTATGAAACTCTCACTCGCTTCCTCAAAATGTCCAAATTTAAACAAGGTTCGGTTGAACCAACCTTATTTCGCAAGAAAGAGGGTGACCACTTAATGATCGTCCAAATTTATGTTGATGACATCATCTTTGGCTCTATGAATCCTAGCTTAACAGTTGAATTCAGAAATTTGGTGGAACCTAAATTTGAGATGAGCTCTATGGGTCCGATTAACTTTTTCCTTGGCTTGAATATAAGACAAGGACCAGAAGGCATTTTCATAAATCAAGAAGCATACACGAAGACCTTACTGTCTAAGTTCGGCATGATGGGAGACTCCAAAGTGAAGGTTCCAATGGCATTCGGAACGAAACTAGCACCATATGTGAAAAAATGGCATTCGGAACGAAACTAACACCATATGTGCTAGGTTTCAAGCTAATCCACGCGAACCTCATATGGTGGCAGTTAAGAATATCTTTAGATATCTGAAACGAACCACTTCACTCGGTATATGGTATCCTGCGTACTCAGGTTTCTTCGTACAAGCGTTTTCAGATGCTGATCTTGGAGGATGCGGGTTAGATAGAAAAAGCACAACTAGAGGATGCCAATTTCTCGATTGCAAACTTGTCAGCTGGTAGTCCAAAAAGCAAACATATGTCTCGTTGTCACCAACCGAAGCTGAGTACATTTCTGCTGCATCTTGTACTTCTCAGGTCATATGGATTCAGAGTCAAATACAAGACTATGGCCTGAACATGAAGCGAATCCCACTTTATTGTGATTCTGAAAGCGCAATTCGCATCTATCACAACCCACTGCAGCACTCAAAAACGAAACACATAGCACTGAGGTATCATTTCATCAAGGATCATGTAGAAGACAGCAACGTTGAGATTCATTTCGTTCGATCCGCAGACCAATTGGCTGACATATTCACGAAAGCCTTGCCGGAAGCATCCTTTAATAGAATACTCCAAGGCCTAGGAATGATGGAAGCTGAGTCAGTTCCAAAACCATGTTCGCTTTCGAAGTAGTCCTTTCACTTTTGGGTTACCTGTTCGCTTTCGCTTTTATTTTATTTTTTGGCAAGCGAAACAGAACGAACGCTCACTCTATTTCGTTTCCGATTTTTTTCGGTACACGAATTGAGACGAACGTTCGCCCTATCTCGCGCCTAAATTTTTTTTTAAGCGAACGCTCGTGATCTGATCTTTTTATATATTTTGTATATTAGGCTTTCTTGTTTCGTTTTATCTTTCACTAAAGCTTTCAAAAATACATACATATTTAATTTGTTTATGTTTTTCTCTTTCAAAATTATAATCCAAAAATATTTTATTTTTGTTTTGTTTCTTTCTTTTCCAGAAATTATCAAAATACAAAAATATTTTCTTTTGTTATTCTTTTTGTTTCTTTGAGTAACATTACAGGTTAGATTGCAAAAACGAATGATGTGGAAGGTATAATTTCTATATCTTTGTACTAGCTAAGTGTCCCTAGAAGCATGCTGCTGCATGTTGTCCGAAGCCTCAATAGATTCTATGTGAAGCCCTAATGAAGCGAATCTACCAATCGTTTCTTCCAAACCAGGCTGTTAAATTCACATTAGTTACGAGCTACCTTACTCTTCTCATCTTGAGTTAAGAGTTATCTTCTTGGTCACATTCGCATAGCAGAGGTACATTTACTTCTCTGGAGTCACCTTCACTTTTCTCCATTTGCCTTCATACTCATAAATGTAACCCTTGAGACTCTCAGCTATACCACTGAGGTTTATGGTTACGAAACATCTGCGTTAGTGATCTTAGCTTCGTTCACCACGAACTGAGTGAAACCCAACATTCAACACACATAAATGAATTGACGGTTAACAATTAAAAGTTCTAGCTTTCACCATGGAAATGGTGTAACTCCACCTTTGTGGATTCTACCACGAAATCTCTTTTCCTTTTTGCGTTATCTTTATGAATTGTTCTAAAATCGAGACTTTTCTACCCATAAGATTCAGTTTTAATTTTTTTTTTAAGATTTCTAAAATCACCCAGTCACTGAAATAATATCAAACCTACTTGTGGTTATGGCTACACCGGCCACACAAGTACTTCATCCAACTTTCGTTCTTATGTTAAGTTTCGTAGTTTGGTTTGAAGATGCAACTACCTTTTCTAGCCTAACTTTAAAAGATGCCTTTCATTGTTTCTTAACAAACAAATGATCGTACTTCAACAGGAAACCACACAGACACTTCTTAGTCTCTCTTCACTTAGAAGGAAGAGATTTGTGTCGGGGATCCACAGTTTCGTGTCTTTCATGACATCACTTACATCCCACAACTATAATTTGCTTTATTTCTTTTCCTTTGGCACACTCTTGCACGAAGATCTTTATGATTTTCCAAAAGTATAGTTCGTGACACTTCTGGCATTTTTCAGTTTCGCAGATTCGCTTTTATATGTACTTGTGAAGTTTGTTTCCCAAAAGCGAAAGGTGATTATATATCTAAAAGAACTCAAGGAATTTGCAATATCGGGGATAATAGTTGTTGATGCGGAAATTGAAGATAAATTTTTCAAAATAAAGGCACATGGAAGTTAAAATGGTTCCCATTCTCACGCCGCCTGATGTCACCTGACAGCCTGTCAGCCGCTACAGTTGTCATATCCCACTTTTCCGGGCGTCAAATCAGGGATTGCCATGCAATCGTCGCTTGGTTTTTCTCTTTCACTATAAAAGGGGCTTTCAATCAACGATTCAATCTTTACCGCTCTCAAAGATTTTACGAACCCTAAAAGCCGATTTTTTCTCACAACTGTTCATCTTCTTCTCCGACCTGCAAAAATGGCTGACTCTTCCTCAGTTCAAGAACAGTCTACTCAGTCATCTCTCCTTACTATCAAACAGAATCAAAACTTGATTCTTGATTTGGCTCCATTCAAATACGATGCATTCATGTTGCCGATTGTCGAATGTCTGAAGTACTCGCCTTTGGTCATTGCCCTCACCAAGTTCGAATGTGTTCTGATTTCGCTACTGTCAAAATCTTAGTCTTCAGCATCCTATGTCAAGGAGGAGGAACAGATTACCTTTGAGGTACTTGACAAGAAGACTTACATCATGAAGGCTAGGTTTTGCTCTCTTCTAGGGCTTCCCTATGATGATTCAATGGTAAAACCAGATTCGATCTCCACTGCTCAAATCTTCGACATGTTCTATCAGATGGGGGTACATAGATCTCATCACCTCTATCACCAAGTTCAAGAAATCTAACCTTCCTTTCCAGTGGAATGGCATATTTACTCTTCTCTTCAAGGCAATTTCTGAATGGGTAACTGGTTTGGATTGTGCAAGCAAGTCCTTCATGACGATCCTCTATGGCCTCTACCATGGGATCAACCTAGACTATCGTTTTGTTTTATGGGCTCAACTGGTGAAAAGCACAAACTCCACTACTCGACATAGTGAGATTTCATGTGGTCGATTTTGGACCATCGTGGTACAGCGCGCAATCGCGAAGCTCAACATTCAAGTCATGGCAGATTCTCTGATGTCATCGATTGCAACATTTCACACTACCAAGATAATCATTGCTGACACCTCCAAGTTCTCTTTCGTGGGTTCAATTCCTGAATCCATGTATACGTGTGTGTCTAGGGCAAGCAAAATCATTACGGAATACAAGAAGCTTCAAAGTTCAGGACCCTGAGTCATCACTCCTGAGATGCAGCTTACTCTTGATGAAGCTGATAAGGTCAAGAAAGGGGGAAAACCGAAGCAACCAAAAGAGGGTCCATCTACCATCCCTCAGTTCCTAAAAAGCGAAAGACAAAAGGTGATTCTTCCAAGCCAGCTCCCTCTTCTCTAAAATGAAAGCGAGTCAAGAAGCCAGTTCGTAAAGCTCACATCCCTTCCTTATCTTCATCGACAGAAAGCGAATCTGATGATGCAAATCGAGGCGAATCTGAGGATGATGTCAACCGGAATGACCAAGAGGTAAATTTCTTTATTCCACCATCCCCTACTTCCATCTCTATTCCTATCGCAATTGCCCCTTGACCACCTCCTGTTACCACTCAACCTCCTACTTATATTCCTCTATAATCACCTATTTTCACTGAAACCACTACGACTACCACTACAAGCGAACCTCATGTTAATGTCAACGCATCTGATGTGGGTGCAAATACTTCAGGTTTTGCAACTAATTCTACCACATCTCCCATTTCTCCTCACCATCAGGATGATTCTGACACACCTGTCGGTGTTGATGGACTCGATTTCAACACGTTTCATTATAGTCCATTCTCTGTCCAAGGAGATAGTGATGATGATGCCCCTCTCACCCAGAGGCATCTCAAAGATCTAAACACCAAACTGGATTCTCTTATTGCCTCCTCTACTGCTTCCTCAAGCCAAGCATATTCTGAAGCAACGGTTAAGAGTATGCTTGATACTCTTGTAAAAGTGCATGCAGCCAATCTAGCAAAAGCAAACCGGGCAGTTGAGGACTCCACTCTTTCGTGTCAACAAACGACTATAAAAGTCGATAAACTAATCTCAGAAACCAAGACTTTTATGACAGAGCTCCACACTGCAGCTGAATCGAATTCTTCTAAAGCGAATGATGTGATTAGAAAACTAAGCACTTCGCTTCTCACTGAACGGGAGAAACTGGGGCAGCTTCGTACAGGTATCTCAGATGATAACACAGCGTTTCACACTTTTATGTCTTCACGGCTTACCCAGCTCCATAACGAACTGGTTGTTGAAAATAAGATAATGGCCGAACTTGCTCTTCACACCACTCAACTCCGAGATCAAACCATCAAGCTCAAGCACGCAAACAAAGAAATCGAGGAGCTCAAGTCTAAATGAGCAGTTATGAAAATGTGTGTAGGAGATGTCAATTTGCTACTCTCCAATCTCCTTGAGGCACATGATTTCATTTTGACCATTAGTGTTCGCAGACACTTGGCAGATAAGCTCTGTCCTGCTTTCGCTCTTCTTAATAGACTAGAAGGTGTTTCTGAGGCACATGTCCCTCCGAAACAAGGGGGAGAAGCTGAGAAAGTCCAAACTACAAAGGTAGAGGAATCATCAAAGCAAAACGAACTGAAGGTTAATGTAGCTTTGGGTTCTAAAGGGAAAGATCCAATGGGTGATGTTGATGAAGATAATGAAGAAGATCAACTAAAGCAAAAGGCTCGTGATCATGAGCTAAATGAAATTCCTCGCATTACGAGAGAAGCCGAAGAGAAAGAAAGAAAAGAAAAAGAAGCTCACGACGCTTTGGAGAGCAGAAAAATGCTCTTTCCATTATGGATGTTGGAGCGAATGTTGCATGAGGTAGTTGAATTCCCAAGTGTTCACTGGTTGGAGCTAGTTACTTCTTTTGATTTGGTAAACACGAAGGATTCTCAATTCCACATGCCTATAACACAAAAATCATTTCGCTTTCATTGCTTTGATTCAATTGCAACTGTTTCTTCTCCTGATGCGAAAGTGGATAAAGCCTTAATTGACTTTTATCTCGCTTTTGCCAAGTCTCAACATTTTACCTGGAGTGCTTAGAAGTTAACTATAGTCAAAGTTACTGGGCCAATCACTACAGGAAGCTTTGTGAATGCAAATTTCAAGGCGACAAGAGGCTCATAAAATGTTGTGCACGAATTCACACTTGCTGATCTGCCCAATCTTAATCACGATTGGATTCTGTTGCTCAACCTCCTGCTGACTGAAGAGCAAAAATATGAACCCATTCTGGCTCACCAAAAGCGAATGTTGGTTTCATATATATATGAAGTGGCAAAGCTTGATGTCAAAATAGCTAGTGTTCTGAAACGAAAGCCCACTGTCAAACCGATTGGAAAAGCTAGTGACATGAGTGAAATGCGTATGGGTAATAGTGATACAGACCACATGACAGTGATGTTTCAGCGTGGGACTGGTACTCTTGGAGCTTTCCAAAAATGCCTCTTCGCTTTACCCCACAAACACTTGTTCTCCACGACCTGCTTAGAACACATTTTGGAGATCATTAACAAGTGTAGCCTGAATGATGTTGCTGCGAAGAAGAACTTCAATGATATGATTCGGTGGTATATCGCCTTTCGCAATACTCTACTCGCTGTGATACCCAAACTCTTCAAGACAATTAACAAGACTTAGCAGTGAAGCATCTCTCGCCTCAATTGACACAAAGGGGGAGATTGTTGGGTATTAGATGTTGCGTCATTGGGCTTATTGTATTTAGTCCATTATGTACACGGTTTTGGGCTTGTCCAGCCGTCTTATTTATTAGGGTTTATGTATTTATAGTGCATGCGTGCACCGTAGGAGGTTAACGCTTTTATCTTTGGAAATCTTTTGTAAACCCTAATCACGCCTCTACAGTAGAAGTTCTTTGTCGAGCTCTTCTGAGGTTGTGAAGCTTGAATCATTAAGCATACTTTGATTCATTATTAAGGATTTTATCCTGACAGTCTCAAATTGTTGTTGAATGTGCTTAAAATTGTTGTTGAAAGTGTTGCAAATCATTATTTGGTTTTGGAAATATGAAATAATGATATTATTTGTTGATTGTTTTTTTTTGTTGGAATGTGTATGATATGCAATACTTTATGAAATCATATTTGTCAATTCGTGAATGCTACAATACCTTATGAAATCTTATATACCTATGATATATTGGTTATTAGAAATGGGAGAAAAAATGGACCAATGAGCATTTAAAATGCTTATTGGATACTTGTATTGAAGAAGTAGAGAGTGTTGGTAGAAAAGGATTGAGTTTGCAGAAAGATTCATGGATAAGGCTAGAGTTCTTAAGGAAAAATTTGGCGTTAAGTTGAGTAAAAAACAAATGAAAAACGCATATGACAATCTGAAAGCCAAAAACACAGGATGGATATATTTTAAAAACAACACTGGTAATATATACAATTCTCAAACAAACACTTTTAACTTAACAGCCGAGGAGTGGGATGATTTTAAGAAAGTACATATACATTAATATATATATATATATATATATATATATATATATTAAACATTTATGTTTGAAGTTGCCAAATATTCTTATACTATTTTTTGTTACATTTGGGTTTAGGGGCATCCGAAGGCTGCTTCATTGAGAACAATTCCACTGCTTTTTCCAGATTTTTGTGCACGCGCGTCTTTTTGATGGAAATAGTGCCACTGGTAATTTTAGGAGTTACTCAACCCAATCATCATCAGTAGCTGGAACGTCCTCTTGTCGTGTTCCACCACTTCAGATTACCGGCACCCTTTTTCTTGCAATAGATGATGATGGTGATGACACTTCCCATCATGAGCCAACACCTTCTGCTGCTTCACCATATACTGCTTCACCATATACTGCTTCACCATCTGGTAACCCCAACAAATGGGTTAAACCCTTAAATCCTATAGCTCCTAGTGCCTCACCGTCTGCTTCTTCACCTGATGGAACTTCTATTACTGCTGATGATTTAGCATTTTACATGAAAAAGGCTCTATAAAGTTTGACTAAGGGGTATACAATTCCTCAATGTTTAGAGGAGTTAGAGGTGCTTCAGTTAGACCCTACAGATCCTTTACGCTTTGTTGCATATCATATTTTTGGAGGGACCATGAACATGAAAGAGATATAGATGCATTTGCCCGATGTTCCCGAGATATTACGAGGATGGCTTGAGATGACTGGTACAAGTTTAGGAGTTTTGAAGGACGGAAAGATTGTCCGATGATTTTTATTGTGTTGAAACTATTTGTTTGGTCTTTTGGCCTTTGTTGGAACTATTTTCTTAGGTCTTTTGGCATTTGTTGGAACTATTTTGTTAGGTCTTTTTGCCTTTGTTGGAACTATTTTTTGTTATTTTGCTACTTGGAATATGGTTAATGTAGTGTTATTTTGCTATTTGAAATATGGTTTATGTAATGTTTTTTTGCTACTTAAAATATGATTAATGTAATGTTTTTTAAAGTTATACTTTGTTGATTTTAGGTTCATAATGGATCACAATCAAAAGATACTTCTCGTAATTCTTATGTACTTGTACATTCGTTATTTTTGGAAGAGGGGTGTGAAACGATTGCGGGATAATGATTCGGAAATGACGGGACATGAATACACATTAGAGTTATTGCATCGTAATCGTTTACAATGTGTTGAAGTACTACGCATGTCTCGTGACTCTTTTATACGACTATGTGCTCATTTTAGAGCAAATTACTCATTAAAGGACAACAAACATGTAGCGGTTGAGGAAAAGATGGCTATGTTTTTTATGATGATTGGCCATAATTAACGTTACGTGATTATCAATTTGAGATTTCAACACTCGAAGCAAACAATTCATAAATGTTTTTATGAGGTGTTGGAAAAAATGATGCTTTTTGCACAAGACGTTATAGTACCAACTTCTTTTAATCTGAATCCAAACATTCCAGGACATAATAGGAGGTTACGACGGATTTTCAAAGGGGCGGTTGGTGTACTTGATGGCACTTTGATACATGATATTGTCTCTGCTAAGAAACAAGACTTATATAGAAGTAGGGAAAGGGAGATTGCTACCAAAACTTATTGGCAATTTGTGACTTCAATATGATTTTTACATTTGTTGTGGTCGGGTGGGAAGGGGTAGCGCATGACTCTAGAATATTATCAGAAGCAGTAGCCGATCCACAAGCATCATTCCCGTCTCCACCACCAGGTAAGTTTTTTTTTTAATATTTTTATCTTAGTTTGAAAATTGGTTAATGTTTTGCATTTTTTACAGACAAATATTATCTTTGTGATGTCGCGTATGCACACACTCGAGGATTTATGGCCCCTTATCGTAATGTGAGGTATTGGCTTGGAGATTTTCGTCAAATACGTGCATTGACCAATAAAGAAAAAATTAACCATGGACATGCAAAACCTCGAAATGTCATTGAGTGTGCTCTTGGTGTTTTGAAAGCACGCTTCGCTATATTGAAGAGGATGGCACCATTCCCGTTTGTTACACAAAGAAACATTTCCATGACATGTTTCACACTTCATAAATTTATAAGGAGAGAAGGACTGAGTGATTAGTATTTCGCACGATACGATGAACCCAATGTCTCGTTTCAAAATAACATTGTGGTTGTTGATGATGATGAAGACGGGATTCCAACACATGGTACTGCAGCAGACCGTGAATATATGACTCAGTTACAGGATAAAATTGTTGAGCAGTTGATGCACAATATAGATTGAATTGGTTTAAATGAAATTGTTATTGTAAAACCAAATTTTTTTACTGTATGACTAATTTAGTTGCATGAATTTTATTTTCAGTGTTGTATGACTATTATTATTAAAATTTTGGTGTTGAAAAATCATTTTAAGTTTGTAAAATCATTTTATTTAAAATTCAGTTTATTTCAGCAGCTTGTAGACGTTAAAAAACAAACACTTTTCTTATTGCAGACTGCAAACGTTTGGTCTAGCTCTTCTGCTGCAGAGTCTTACAGATGTGGTCCGCAGACTGCAGACATTTTGACTTCAGAAAAAAAAAAACAGCACCTCAGTCTCTACTACTTGAAAAAACCAAATTACTCTTACCTTAACGGATGAATAGTAATGATGTTAGCAAAAAAGACCATTCATACAAGTTTTGGAAATTATATGGACCACTTTCGTCAAAAAAAGATTTGCAATTACAATTTTTGACATTTGATAAACCAAATGGACCATTTATGTAACTTTGTTTATTTTTTTTTTTCTAAAAGACTATTGTTGAATAGTACAACACTCAAAATCATTAAACATCTTCATATTTTATCATATATTCTTTACAACGCCATTTAAAATGTTATGAATATGTTTTACGTTTAATTTGATTCCAACTTTAATTTTGTAATAACATTAATCATATTTTGAAAAACAGGTAAGAAGTTCTTGTAAAGAAACTCATTGTCAAAATAACTGTGGAATTGCCTAACTATTTATAACGTTGATCACTTGCTTGTTCTAATTCTCTATTTTGACTTTGATTGTAACTTTAGAAGTGTGTCTCATAATATGTTTAAAAGATGTAAGGCAAATATAACGATATTCAATTGGTGCGTTACACATTCTTGCGTTAGAGACTTTGGTTTGATTATCTTTTTATTCATTCTTCTGAATTAAAAATGTATTCCACATTTGTAAAAGAAAAGTCTTGCGTAAAGCAATGAGCTATAATGATCAAGCGTGTCGATGCAATCTAGTTATCTCATATGGCGTTCCTCGACGTCGTTAGGTGTCCAATGTCCTTGGTAGCTCGAGCTACTCCACAATCAATGCAATTTTCAATTATGATTTCCAAATTTAATTCGTTTAAAGCTAGTAAATTTCAAGTATTAATATGTTATTGGCCGTGTTCGATACGCAGGTTTTTAAAACTTCTATCTTTTAGCTTACAAGAAAAAGTTTCAGAAAAGAAAAAAATTATGTTCAACGGTAGGAGCTTCTAGCTTTTAAGCTAAAACAAAAGCCTCATAATCTAAAACATATTTCAAGTATCGTTTAACAAACAACTCTTTTATAATTTTACAAATTGACTTAATTATCATTTTTTAAAATCATAGACATGTTTTAGATAAATGGTTTATGTAATTTTACATGTTTTAAAACCTTCCAACTATTTTTGTAGAACAATCACATATAAGTAAAAGCTACAATTTGCAATTAGTTTTGCCAAAATTGTCCTTACCACAAAACATGACCACTTATAACGTTCAAAATAACGGCTAGTCTCGTTTGAAGATACACAAACTAAGAGAATATAATAACAGGTTGTATAATAAATACTAAAATAATGATTGTAAATATGATATGTTATAAACGTTGTTATGATCCAATACTTTATTAATAACTTCATTTGGTTGTGTTGTTGTACTTTATAGTTATACCAGGAGAATAAACATGCACTACAAAATAAAATTATCTTGTTAAATTTTGTTTTTTATTTAATATGATTTAATATCTTGTTAATTTAACCACTCATGATTCTATAAACTTTACCAAGACTATATATATATATATATATATATATATATATATATATATATATATATATATATATATATATATATATATATATATAGAAGATTCAAATCAAAACAGTAAATAATGTGAAAACGTAAAAAACACTATTTTTATGTTATTATTATGTAATGAATTTTGTATCATCAGCTTTATGTCATTATTCAACAATGAGTAGATGAATAATCACACGTTAAAAAACTAATGTTATAATTTACTTCAATAATGCACATACATAAAATATATAATAGAATAATAACATTTTAATGAATATATGAATAATCAAATGTTAGTATTCACATTAGAATTACTTCAATAATACACATAAACATCATTCATTGTAGAAAAATAACATAAATATAGTGTTTTTACATTTTCAAACTATTTATTATTTTTATTTGAACTTATTATTATTATTATTATTATTATTATTATATATATATATATATATATATATATATATATATATATATATATTAATCAGTTGGTGTCGTAAGTATCATTAAGTAGCTTACGCTGAAAACCATTAAGTGTGATTGTTAATTAGGCGAAATTAAAAAATTATGAATGTTTCAAATGATATGGTGTAGATAAACATGTTTGATTTATAGCATATTTTTAGCTTATTAAATTTTACTATTTTTTTATAAAAACTTGTTTTAAATAATCATGAAATCTTAAAAGCTAACATTTTAATATTGCCCTTTATACCATTTTTATAACTACTTTTACGTTAAAATTTTATTATTCAAGAAAGTATTAATTACTAATAAGAGATTTACATGCAAACAATTATACTTAGCAATGTGAACCTCGTGTGATGTTTATCAAAGATCATCCATCGTATGTAATGTTTAAAACCCAAAAAACAAAGTAAATTTAATTGAAATATGCTAACATTAGCTCTTCTCAAACCATTACAAACAAATGAATGACAAAATAAACAATTATTTCAACCATTATATGTAATTTGAATTACAGTCTAGTAAAGATTTAAACACACATGACAAAACATAAAATAGATTATAGAAAAAAAGTAGCAATCCAAAACAGAGAACACAATAACAAACAAAATCTAATCAATCTTCTTATTTTATAAGTGATTGGAGATGTGTGGTGCCATGTTGGATGATGTTAAAGCTAGGAGATCCCAAGTTTGTGACATCATAAAGAGAGAAAGTGCTTCTCTCAAAAGTGAGATGTTTCAAAAATCAAAGACGGAAACATAGAATCCAAAGTCGCATATAGGAGTTTATATAAGATTGGACGAATCACGCGCGTTCCACAAATATTAAAGTTGTGGATTACTAAAATATTGATATGTTATTAAAAATAACTTATAAACTTTTGGTTTGTAGACGATAGAAATCAAATTTATTTCTCATGAAATAGGTTGTAAAGTTCATTCATATCGTAAATTTTAAAACCACTTAATGCATTTATTATAAAACCATATATATATATATATATATATATATATATATATATATATATATATTAATTCCTAAAACTCTTAGGAACAGTAAAGTTTTCACTTTCACAGTTTTGCCAAACAAGTTTTTGCTTTTTGACGCTTTTACTCCCTAAGCCCATTTAATTGGTAACTTTAGTCCATGGTTAGCTGGTCAATTGTGGATAAGTGTGTTGGACACGTGTATACCACCTCCCACTTCTTCCCGGTCAGATGGATACAACAATAATCCATCGCTCCATCACCGATCAAATATCCTTTCTCTCTATTTCCCTGTCTACGCTTTCATCGCCTCGACAAAACTCTCATCTTTAACACCCCGCTCCCTAAAATCCAATGATCAACCTCATTTTATCTTCCCCACCACCATGATTTCAATGATTTTCTTCAAATCGTCTATCTTCAAATCCATTCTTCAAATCGGTTCTTCATTTGATCATCACAATCGTGTGTTTCATCATTCAGTCGGGTTCGTTTCTGACTTGGCGACTTCGATTATTTCTGACAAAAAAATGTCGCCCTTGACGAACCCTAATCCAGGATCTTAATATAACTCTAAATTTCATCCAAATCTCAGTTGGGTGCTATCTCCCACTAACGATACGTTGAATGGGTGTGTTGCTCTTGTCGATCGCTCCACCGAGTTTGGAAGCGAGGAGTGACCCTTGTCAGTAACAGCTTTAGACCTCTGTCACTTCCCCATGAAAATAGACTTCAGCGGTGCTCTGTGGAGTTATTGTGAACCATTGGAAGGTATGTGTACTAAATCCGACACCCATTTGAACAGGATATATGAAATATTGGCATATATTTTTTTCGTATAAACATGGTTTTTATGCGAAACTTATGTACACCACAGAAACGCAGAAGGGGAAGTGGTAATTTGAGAGACATAAAGTAAAAAGAATTAAATGTAGGGATCATCAATTTTCTTTAGGACCATAAGTAAGCTGGATTCATAAGGGTGAGTTTTGTTTAAACCAACTATTTAATATTTTTGTCCACTAATTGTCTAACCTATTTGAGTATTTCCCTGTAGTGGCAGTTTTAGATTTTAGTGAACTTCGAGGTTTTAATAATTTATCAAATACTAAAGGGTGTTTCTATTATTTATCTAAAGAAGATGAAGTCTAATGACACCCTTGGATGTAATAAAATTCTCTTATAGTCGTTCATTAAAATAACAGTAGTGATCATATTCAGTGAAAGTTAGCGTTTTTTTTTACTTCCTTTGGTGCAGGTGATGTTTTACCCAAGAAAGGAAATTGAGCAATAAGACTTGATTAATAAAGAGAAAACAAATTCGGATAAAGAGCAAGATAGGGCACACGATTTATATTGGATGTATTTCCTGTATATGATGATTATGTTCTTATGGTAGACAAGATTGTTGATTTCGCATGTCAAGAAACACACATAATGGTAAGTATGTTTGTATTTGAATTAGTTAACATCATCCATTTATCATCAATTGTTTCTAGAATTTGTAATTTTGTTGTTAGGTTTAATTATGTCATAATTTCTTCAAAAGTTGGGTTTAAAAAGCAAGATGCAAAAATATTCAACACCGCTTTAGGTATGTCTGACTATAGTGCTGTTTTTTTCACTTAAAGGGTAAAATGGTAATTTACTTTTATTCAGTCCAAAAAGATGTATTATTTAAAACTGATTTTCGTATGTAACACTAAAAGGTTGTTTCTTTTTATTTAACGGAGACATGACTTTATCCGGAAATTATACAAGGGTGTTCGTCTTTCATTTTTTTTATTTGGTACCATTTCTAGACGAAAGGGTAAAATGGTCGTTTACTCTCATTCAGTCCAAAAAGAAAAAAATGGTTGGGGATGTTTCTTTTTCCTTCTCACTAAGTCTCGATAAAGTAGCTGAATGTGTGCTAAGATTAAGTTTTGCATACATAAGGATTGTTTCTTTATCGTTTGAATGTAAGTAAATGACAGTTTTACCCTTTAATGTAAATTTAAGAACTGTTAACAAATGAGTTACCTACACTCCAAAGAATATATTATCCATGGTTGATTCCAAATCATGGTTAGGCTTTTGGCTCTCATTTTATAAATAAAAGACTGATATCCATTTTATCATTATCATTATTATTATTTTAGGAAAAGGGAATATACATTACAGCCTCACCTAAGCTTAGGTACTAAACCTCTTAAAAAATACATTGTTTTACTATATAAAGATTTACGGTTAATGGATTCACGATTAATACTTGAAGATGTAAATTCAAGATCGACACAATAGTGTTTAGGGTTTAGGGTTTAGGGTTTAGGGTTAGGTTTAGGTTTAGGTTTAGGGTTTAGGGTTTAGGGTTTAGGGTTTAGATAAGGAAGCAAGAATATTGATTATCTTTGCGCTTCGTGACAGTGGAAAAAAGTAATGTTCGCTTGGGTGAAGTAATAAATGATAATGGATGAAAGAAGACAGTGATGGTAAAAAGATAATGAAAGAAAGAAATGTTATCGAGGATGATATATATATTACCAAGTGAAACCAAATCGGGTATATTTACCAAGTTAAAACGACATATTTTAGAGGTTTAGTACCTAAGCTTAGGTTAGGCTGTAATGTATATTCCTTATCCCCTATTATTTTTAATGATTTACCACGACTGGGATTAACATCATACTGTTAAAAAGTTATGATTTCAAACATACGCTGATAAATGTTGTTACTTTTTTAGGAGTAGTATGAGGGTGGTAAAGAAACTTGAGAACCCAAGGGCAAAATGGTGAATTTACAGATTTAACGACTGGGATGTTATGTTAGACAACCTACGGACGAAACACATTAACAAACACTGCAATACGAAAGGCAAAAGTTCTTTTTACAAATGAACTTGAAAAAACAAAACTTATAAAAAAAAATTACAGTTTTCATCCGCATTTCCATGTTCACATTTTTTCGTGCCCATTTCATTACTTTTTTAATGTTTTTTGTTCGTACATTTGAGTAGTAATCAATGCATCAACTAATACATTTGAGAAAGATTGGTGAATCCTTTTTGTGCAATTTAGGAGAAAGGTGCAAACAAAATGTATGAAAGTTTTGTATTTTCCTTATATTGTAAAGTGATGACACCATATCCAGGACAAAGGTTATTGTAGGCTTATAGCATTGGAAGTAAATGTTTAAAATTTAGTTTTTTTATGTTCAAAGTTGAAATTAAGGTAAAAGCTTCATTATATTTCTTTTTATGTTGATGTATGTAGTTTGGTGGTTTTCAAGGAGCACTGAAATTGGCGATGAAGTCTTCCGTATTGCGGAGTGCTTTTACAAAAGGTGGCCCAAACACAAAAATTAAGCTTCAGTGTAATCCCGCTATTGATGAGGTAGTTGATTTATATTTATTTAATTAATTATTTTACTTTATTTATGGAAACGTGTCTTTTTATTTGAAGACTGAATACAATATACTTGGAATTTCACAGTTATATGTTAAAGCATATTTGCAAGCTATGTTGAATACATTGTATAAACAAGAATATCTAGAGTTAGAGTCATTGATCACCAGGCATCATTAATATTATATCATCGTATAATATGTCATATGTGATATGATATGTTAATAACAATGCAATTAAAAATGTTGTAGGTTGAGGTTGAAGAAATTATAGTGGACGAAGCTTTACTCTTAGATGAAATAGGGAAACGTTTGTGTATTTGGGCCATATATGTTTCTTGGTTACTATTTTAGAAGGGATAAATAACATACATTCATTTATTTTCGTATTATTAGTTACATTTCTCACTATCACAACACATCTTAGAAAGTCAAAGCTTTATTTTTATTTTTGGATTGTTGTTATACGATAAACATATCTTAACATTCCTTTATCTAAAATGTTTTAACCATTTACAAGTACTAAGTTATTTATTGTCTTATTTTAATAAATTAAATCTTTGGCTTATTAAAAAAAACTTTTTTAATTAAAGTCCTGACAATTCAAACCCGTGCCAATGGCGCGGGTTTCCTTCATCTAGTTACAATTAATTAGTATTGTTAAGTAAATTTTTAAATGTTATAATTTTATGTGTAGGTAGATTTTTATTACTTTTTACTTTATTCACCGATTTAGTATTAATTAACCAATTTATAACTATTATTAGAAAAAACTTGAAAAGTCATGGGAGTTTCAAATGTATATGGTAAAAGGAAGAATGTTTTCTTAAAGAATAGAATAAATGTTTGATGTTAAAGCAATTAATAATTATATACCATATTAATTTTGGCCACCACTTATAAAAATGATACTTAGGAGCTGAGGGTTTGGTGGTTTGGTGCATCTAGTTGCTTTTCTTCGACCCTCGAATTTACGTTTGCCATTTGTTTCATAGATTTCCCCATCCACGTTACCTCTACCGTTTTGCTTGTGACTCTGCTTCTTCCACCACATGCTTTCTCTTTTCGATGTGCCCGAAAACTCATATATCAGCATTTTAATGTGGAGTTTTTAATCATAAAAAAAGTTGAAGAAGATTGAGGTTGGGTCTTCGTTTAACTGAGAATAAGGGTTTTGTCCAAGGTTTTTTTGCTTTAGCGGTATCGGTTGTTTATCGTTTCAATTTTGTACTAGATTGATTTCAACATATTGGTTGCTATTAGATCATGATGGAAGGATGTATGGATTGATTCAACTGTGGATAGAATGATTTAGGTATTTCTTTTATTTGTCATCATGTTTATACTAAAGGTTTTTTACATCGGTTTTACAGCTTCCTTGGTTCTCATCTACAGCGAAGTCAAATAGCTAAGCCAAGGAACCATTTGTGTAGATGGTGTTGGATTAGGTGTCTAAGATCTTAACTCAACTATATAATCTAAAGGAATAAAAGTAAAAACCTATTTGGGTTGCCCTCAATAGCTATAAATAACTGAAATGATTTTAGGAGAGTAAGGAAATAATTTACTAAGTTTATTATATGATTAATAAATTAATAATGGTTGGATATTAATTAAGAATTAACTGGAAATTAATTTTTGGATTAATTATAATTAATTAAGGATGTAAGGGTTGAATTGTAATTGTTTAATTGTTAAGAAAATAAGGCATTCAAGAACCCTCCTACGTTTGGATGGTTTTCCTTAGGATCAAGAAGGTTCTGGAAGCCTCCTGGAAACTGATATGTAAATGTCTTGAATATATTAAATATTATTTAACTATTCAAATCATGGTAAACCCTATATATCTATCAGCTATATATAAGGTGTAACACCAAGAAATTAGGGCTGGACGCTTAAGATATTATAAGTGTTAAAAATTAAATTATTTAAAAAGATTAATTAAGATAAATAATCTTAACCAGGGTTACAATATATGTGATAAGGATTCCGTACATATAAAAAATGCCTAAATCTGACTTTGTGAGAGGAAGTTATGATTTTTCTAATATTTCAGCATAGCAGTATACGGCTCAGAAACCGAAAATGGAATTGGTCGCTTGTTAGGAAAAACAATCTAAAGGAGAGTTGAAGATCTCGTTAATACTTATATGTCGATATAAAGACAGTTGAGAACGGATGTCATATAATAGAGCTATGAATTTTTAATGGACTTTAACAATCTAAGTCTGTTAAAAATATAGCTTTAAAAATGAATTCAAAACTAGCTGACGGCGTCTAAATGAAAGTTGCAGATCTCGTCGATAGCTATGCGTGGATATAAAACCCATCGAAAACAGAGCTCGTGTGAAGAAGATATGAATTTTTAAAGAAACATAAATTCTTTACACGCACCCACAGGCAACGGAAAGTGTGCCGCGTGCGTTGTCATTCCACCCAGAATACGACATGTGGCACCAACGAATGAACGCCACACCATCATGTCTGAGTAAATGTGCGATGTGCAAGGGACATATGTGTTGTGTGCAGTCCAAATTCAGTTATAAATATTAGTTTAAATTCATTCCATTTCCACACCATTCAAACGTTTCCCTCTCGAGTTTCTCTCAATTTTAAGCCCTCTCTCCCTTAAGTTTTTAGTCGGGGAAGCTTGCGGTGTCTGATAGCCAGTGAATAAAAGCTCTCGAGTCAGAGTTCTGCCCACTTAATTCCCAGTTTTCATCAATGTACTCTGTAAGTTAAGCTACACTTATTTTATTCAAGTGTAACTTTTAATTATAGTCATATTCGTTATTATAAACCTGTAATTAAGATTTCTCAGTAAGTCCAAGTCATCATAATGATTGATCTACTTACGGGGATGATGTCTAGGTTGGATTTAGTGAGGTGTTTAACGTGGGATTTCCAAACAGTTTACTATGTATACCAAACGGACCTTACCTCTGATATGATCCGACTTGGTTATTCTTTACTTGATAGATCTTGATGTAGACATTGGGATTGTTGAGGAATCTAGAATATCATTAGTCGCCAGGAATATTAGACAGAGAGTTAGTATAAATCATACTTAGGTCACGTCAAAGGAAAGATCAAAGTGTTAGGCGGAGTGTTGTCAAATTTTCCAGTCATCCACTTGAGTCAGGTGAGTGCATAGTCCCTTTCATGAACATGATTTAATACAAGTATTAATTAATGTATTAAGTATATGTTAAGGAGTTTATATGTGAGTTATATGCTTATTTCCTAGAATATGTGTTAAGAACATATTTGATATTATATAATATGCGAACCAAGTACGGTTCTATATGTGTTAAGATAGATATATATATATATATATATATATATATATATATATATATATATATATATATATATATATATATACATATATGTTACATGATAATAATAATAATAATAATAACAACAATAACAACAACAACAACAATAACAACAACAACAACAACAACATTAACGAGAAGGATAAACGTTTATTATTACCTAAATACTATGTATACACTGAAGTAGGATAGTGTTGCCTAAGCAGGGCTGGTACTACGAATTAAACATTATAGTCTTACCAAGACATCAGATAAAGACCTAAAAAAGAGGCTTAAGTGTAATGGGTAGCATATTCTTAAGAGTACATACGAGACATGAACGGTGAGTAGAATTATGACATTCATCCCTGGTTCGAGAGTAGGGATTAGGTATAGTCATCTGTCACTGATCCGAGAGTATAGATTAGGCATAGTCATTCATCGCTGGTCCAAGAGTATGGATTAGCCATAGTTATTCGTCATTGATCCGATTGTATGGATTAGACTCAGTTATTCATTCCAGATCCAAGAGTCTGGATTAGATATAATTGTTCATTCCTGATCCGAGAGTATGGATTAGGTAAAGTCATTCATTTCCAAATTCAAGAGTATGGATTATGTCGTTCTATAGGTTTGAAATGCAAGGATCGACGGGATGGGGTAGATTACTTATATGTGAAATATTTGCATTAATGATATTGCATATTTTAAGATATATATTGAAACATCCCATAAATTCGGTCCAAAAATTTCATTTCTAATTATTAAATAAAATCATAGTGTAACACCCCGACTCCCAGGTATAAAGTTTTAAGCATTATGTACATGTTTATGGACCTACTCGACGAGTTGGTTGCCCCAACAAGTCGTGTAGAGGCGGGTTAGCCCGCATGGATTATTGGACCTACTCGACGAGTCGAAGGACCCAGACTCGACGAGAAGGAGCTGGAAGATGAAACCCTAATTTTTTGGGTTTGCACCCGATTTAAAGAGCCTTAAGCCCTCTCCTCCAGTCCCTTACTACCTCTTGACGTCCAGTTAAAACCCTAATCAGTTAGATCTTGTTCTTGTGTGTTTGTGAGATTTAAAGAGTGTTTTGGTGCATTTTGTGAAGAACGATTGGAGCTTGGAGCAAAGAAGAGCTTTTGAATCCGACTCTACCTCATCTTGGCATCAGTTTGAAGGTAACAATTCCTTACCTTGACTTCTCTCTATTTAGATCTCTCCATGCTTAAGTTTAGGGCCATTTCTAGCCTATATGTGAGCCATTTCGGGTATTAGCCATGATCTGAAGTTGCAACTTCAGATCTGGACTCCTCCAGGTCTGAAACTCATAAAGCTATCAACTTTACCTGGTATGAACCTCTCACCATGCCCTAAACCTCATTCTAGACTTGGTTTTAGTGTTCTAAGCCTTTAAGGCCTTGCATGCACGTAAAGTTTGCAACTTTACGTGGGATTTGTGCCTTAAGAAGCTGGATCTATGATTTAGAGCTTTAAGGGAGCTTAAAAAGTCTGAATGGAAAATGGACTGAAGGGACTCAATGAGTTTCTTGGTCAACTCGGCGAGTCGAATGAAGATTAGCCGTTATGGGTTTCTGCATGAACTCGGCGAGTCAGCAAGACGACTCGACGAGTTACTTAGGGTTTTCCCGACTGTTGGGCATACATGGACTCGACGAGTTGCCTGGGAACTCGACGAGTCAACTAGGATCTTCACGATTTCTCGAGTTCTGGAAGGACTCGACGAGTTAGTAGGCTGCACTCGACGAGTTGGGTTAACATGGACTGTTGACCTTGATCGTTGACTTTGACTTTGACTAAGGGTTGACCACTTTGACTTCTTGGGGGTATTTTGGTAATTTGGGAATTTATGGAATTAGATCATTGGTGGATGTAGGTGTTGGTGTTGGAGCTGTATTTGGAGGAGTTTGATACTATCATTCCAAGCTACTTGAGAGGTGAGTTGTCCTCACTATACTAACAGGGTCGAAGGCACCAATTTCGTCCCTTTTTGGATTTATATTTGGGTTTATTACATGATAGGCTTATTGATTTGCATCCTGGTAGTTAGGATGCTGATATGCTTAGTGACATGGTTAGGTTGGTATCCTGGTATAGGATGTTGCTATGATTAGTGATCTGTTAGATCGGTTTGACTGTTATATATGCTAGCGTATGATTTTATGTGCACATGTTTGTTGGTTTGGGGGAATGGGGTGAGGCAGGTCCTGCTTTGTGTTGTAGGCCAAGATACCCAGCGCGGACCGGATAGACTAGAGACCCGGTTAGGGTATACTAGTCAGGCTGAAGGCCTGGCGAGCGGCCGGATAGGCGATAGGCCCTGCGAGGCGGTCTAGACATGCCGAAGGCTCGGAGAGCGGTCCATATAGGCTGAAGGCCTACGAGGTGGTCCAGTCAGGCTGAAGGCTCATTATGCATGCTGTTTGCTTATATGTTATTGATATGTTTTATGGCGTTGGTATTTTAGGGGTAACTCACTAAGCCTTCGAGCTTACATTTATCGATTATTGTTTCAGGTACTTCTGATGATCGCGGGAAGGCGAATGCATGATCGTGTACCTCCTGATGTTTTCATGTTTTGATTTTGGGATACTCTGACATTATACTATTTTGAAAACAAGTTATGTAATAATCATTGGTTTTGAAATGTTTTAAAAAGTTTAAATTTGGCATGATTTTTATGGATGTTACACATAGTTATCAAAATCATCTCATCAAAACATAAGTCATAGTATCTCAAAAAATTATTATCAGAGTTTCCAAATCAAAACATTAGAGTAAACAGCCCAGGCTAATCATCATGGTGTGTGCAATGCAGTCATCCCGAGCTCTTCTCTTTGCAGCTAGAAGTACCTGAAACCAAAACTGAAAATCGTAAGCACAAAGCTTAGTGAGTTCCCCATACTACCACATACCATACACATAATCACATATACTGGGCCCCCGCCCCTTCATCTGGCCCCACCCGGCATCGGACAGTGTCTGGTATCAGGCTACGCCTGGCATCGAGCCCCGCTCAGCATACATATCTGTTTCTCCCAAACCCCACCTCTCACTGGGCCCCGCCCGCTATACACATACAAACAATAACATATAATCATGCTAGTACATAAAGAATCATACACAGTACTATATGTTCCAATCCTAAGGCCTCGCCTATCATAGGCCCCGCCCCTACTCTGCTAATGATGAGACATGGAACCTCTACCACGCTCAGCTAGTGATGAGATACGGGACCCCGCCCACACTTACTTCCCTACCAAGCACATACAAATATCACAAAGACAAAAAGTATAACCAAACAAGCATTCGTTCGTCGGGTACCACCCGACATCGAACCATAGTTCGGAAACATACATATAAACCTTCCTCGGTCCCAGCCCGGCATCGGACCATAATCCAGAAATCATACAGACATTCCTCGGGCATCGCCCGAAATCGGATCGTAATCCAGGAACATACAAATACAGACAAATGCAAGAATCACGAAGACATCAAGCATACCAACATTCCTCGGGCACCGCCCGAGATCGGATCATAATCCGGAAACACATAAACATAAATACGGGCCGGCATTGGTGCCTTCGACCCGTTTAAACAGGAGGAAACTCACCTCGAATGCTGAAGCTCACTATAAGAAATCCTTGGTTGTAGCCCTGCCGACTCCCCGAGCTATCAGTACCAAAATGCCACCCAATTAGCAATTAGGTTCCAAATCATGTTCCATAACCCTTACTTGGGTTGAAATGACCGTTTCACCCCTGGCCCTATAAGATTTACAACCACAGCCCAAAACTATCCAATCCATAAAACCCATCAATGGCCCAATTTTCCAAATTGGGCCCAAACCCTTACATGGGCCTTTCCCTAAAGCCAATTTACTTTTCAGAACCAATGATTTTGCGATGGCCCAAAGGTTCAAGCCCATTGGGCCCAATCAAGGTTTAACTACATTGGTCCCACTAAGGCCAAATTCATCATCCAAGGCCCATTAGTGCAAGCCCAACCAGAAGTCCAATACTCTAAAATCCTTAGTCCATAATGAGCCCAAACCAAAGGATAAGTCCAATACCAAGCTAGCCCACAATCAAAGAGCCACAAACTTGTACAAACTTGTACATGTGATGTTCACGTCGTGAGCACCTTATGCTCATGTTCACGTCGTGAGCACCTTATGCTCATGTCGTGATGTTCACGTCGTGAGCACCTTATGCTCACGTCGTGAGCCAGAAACTTCCTCGAATACGCTCTCACGTCGTGAGGCTTCATTCCTCACGTCGTGAGTCCGAATCTGACCAAAAATGAGCATTAAGCTCCTAATCCATTAATTCTTAACATGGGATAGTCTAGAGGGTCTTCCTTGACCCCAAGGATTATAAAAATCGAAGCTTTCCAGTCACATATGTCCAATACGTGACTTAAACACCAACCTAGATCAAAATGAAGGAAAAAGAGTCAAGACTCAAACTTGGAGTCCAAAACTTGCACCAAAATCCAGATCCAAGGGTTCTAACATAGCAAATGACTCAATGGTCCATAAAGTTGCTAACTTAATGGACCTCATGTATGATAATTCAAGATCCGATGCAAAGAAGGTAACCATAACCAAGATCTAGCAAGATTAGAAGATAAAGGTGGGATCTTTGAGACTTATAGAGGCTTATGAGCTCAGAAGTGCCACAAGGAGGAGATTATATCACCAAAAGGAACCACCACAAGAGCTTCATCTTCTTCTTCTTCTTCAAGAAAATCAAAACAACAATCACGCACCAATGGCTCAAGGGCTCAAGAGGACCGAACCTAGGGGTTTTTCAGTGACTTGGGAGTGAAAGAGGTCGAGGAGAAGCAACCCTAATCATCTCATACCTTTAAATACCCGAAAATCATGGCTTTGGTGCATCAGACGCTCCTCATGTCGTGATCACTTCATGATCACATCGTGAGCCTTAAATAATCTTGGTCAACAAGTCAAAGGTCACTCACCCGAACTTCCCTAACTTCAAACGGCCATAACTTCTTCGTTTCAACTTCGTTTTTGACGTTCTTTATATCCACAGAAAGGTGGCGAGAAGCTCTAGACATCTATTAACTTATCCTCACCTCAAAACCTTCCGAAAGAAAATCCATAATTCATAAAGAGCTCGAACTGCCACTTTACCGATATACCCCTTGGCTCCAAGGCACAACCCAAACTCCCGTATCACCTCAAGTACATTGTCCGTACCTAATTGGGTCTAAATCTCTCTTTTCTAAAGGTCGTAAGCCTTATGATAACCTATCTTCAGACCATAGTCCTGAATTAAGAAAGCGATTCAGAACAGGGCATTACAACTCTCCCCCACTTAAATTAGATTTCGTCCTCGAAAGCGCTCCTTACTAAAACCCATATCCCAACAAATGATCTGAGGAATGCAACCTATGATTCTATGCGTAAAACAATCTTCTCAAGACAACCGAAAACCAAGTCGAACTTCCATCAAGAAGAAAGCGAACTTCAAGCTACCGCAAACCACTTCTGCCTTCCCAGAGGCTGAATCTCATACTGGTCTGTCTCCTTGAAAGATTTCCCACGCATAACCATCTGCAGGACAATTATACTTGACAGAAGGCTTAGATAATCCTTCGAGTAGAAGATTCATCCCTGTAATGGTTAGACTCAGACAAGAGCTGCGCAACAGGGTCAAATCAATTACTCTGAGATTATTTAATCCAACTGTAAATGACTTAACACCTTCGATCAGTAAACTACTCCACACACAAGAATCCTCTCATCACTACTGTCGCCCAAACATCCTAATGCCTTCTATCCACTTTCTGAATCAATCGAGACCTCCCAGGTCCCAACTTATCTGTCAACTATCTGGAATACCGGATTCCCACCCGGTTCCTAAGCCAAAGAACACCCTCCCAGTCGCTCCCCGTGACTTTCGAAGAAAACTTCGGCTCTCTAAACTGCTCTATCCACATTGCTACTCTTGGATCTACAAATGTTGGGATCCCCGACCCCATACCTCGACCCAACGGTCTCTTCCAGGTCCCACCTGCGTTGCTATAAGTACACGGGCCTCGCCTACGGGTCCTACCCAAATTATATCACGGAGTGGCCTTGCCTACAGGTCGCACCTATCTAGGGTGATGAGAATAATGCGCTATAAGATCGATAGATTCTAAACAGATAAACGATATTAATCAAGTAAAGAACACAAGAATGGATCAAATGGTGTCGAATGATTAATATCTCACACCTTAGAAGATATCGATGAAGAACTTCGACTGTAGAGGTGTGTAAGGGTTACAATGCAAAAGTTATTAATGAAATCGTTAACCTGAAAGCTATACATGCATGCATAATATATAAGCTAACCCTAATGATAATCCACGGTTGGACAGGCCCAAACCGGGTAAACAAAACGGACTAACAGACGAGCCCAAAGACGCAACACTTAAACCCAACAATCTCCCCCTTTGCGTCAATAGAGGCGAGAGATCAATTCGGTTGAGAAAGTGAATACTTCTTCACTGTCTTGAATATACTCGGTATAATGGTCAAAAGAGTGTGACAAAATGCTATGTACCACCGAAGCACATCAGAGAAGTTCTTCTTATCCGAATCACTGTTATGTTTACACCTGTGAGTTATATCAAGTACGTGCTCCAAACAAGTTGTGGATCTATCTTGCCCATTATCATCTTATTTAGATCACTTGGCTTCCCGATATTCTTCACAATCGGCTTCTTTCTCAAAACATTTGCAATCTCCTGATCCATCTTAGCAACTTCATGGATGTAGGAACCCAACATTCTTTTAATGTGATCGAGGATCGGCTCATACTGATGTTTATTGGAAAGCAAAATGTTGAACATCAGAATCAATCGTGTGGGTTCAGGTTTGGAAGATCAGCTAATGAAATCATATGAACCGAGTTATCAGAACCTCGGGTCACCCTGAACTTAACGTTGACAAATTTTCCCGCAACAATCGGTTTCAATACCTTGACAGAGGTTATTTTCTGAGCACTCCAAGTCAAGTATTGGGGTTGAGCAAATTCAAGATAATAATCTATTAGATCTTGATCAACCTGAGGGTGAGGAGAAGGGACTTCAACCGTTAAATCAAAACAATGGAACATGAACGCCCTACAGGTGATGGGCATGTCAAATTGAGAATCCCTCGTGTTTTCACAATCAAATGAGGCAACTGGTTCCAGCCAGTGAGTGCTTGGAGACTCAATCGCTTCTTTAATTAATCTTTCCCGGGTCCAAGTGGGAAAGAGAGCCTGCTTGAATATCAGTGCATCATGAGCTTCTTTCTGCTTTCGCTCTTTCTCTTCTTCCTCTCTGGCTGTTCTCAAATTTTCATTGATCTCTTTATCCCTTTTCTTCCTCTTTAAAACTTCAGCAATCATTTCTCCTTCTTCATCATCACTTTCTTCCACAACACCCTTCAGCTTTTCTTGTCCACCAGAACCCGAAGCTACATTAACCTTCGGTTCGGTTTTCATAATGACTTTGGGTGGAATTGGAGGATCTTGAACACCTTCTCCCCCTTTTTGCGGAGTGACAACAGGCTCCGTAACACCCTGAATCTGACTTAAGATTTGAATAGAAGGAAGGAGTTTAGCAGTCAAGTGATTTCGGATAGTAAGGGTGCAAGATCATGAGCATTAACAAGAACACTGAGAATCGAGAGAACATCCCCAGCACTACTTTTAAGAACAGCCCGCTCAGTCTTGAGTAATGCAATCTCCTTTTGGGCTTGAGCAAGGAGAGCAGAATGGACTTCAACTTGGGTAGTCTTCCTAGCAAGTTCGTCCATGATCTTGTTTTCCATAGCCAGGTCAGCCTAAAGCTTATCCAGGCGAGAATTGACCAAAGCGAGAAGAAAAGTTTGATCAGCTTGGAACGCAGTTCAAACAGAGTCAGAATTTTGTTTCTCTTCTTGAAGGGACTTGGAGAGTGAATCAACAGAAGTATTGACCTTTGCGGCATTGGAGTCTGCATGGCCCTTGAATGATTCCAAGAAGATCTTTGAATCATGAATAATATCCGTCACATCAGCAGTGGCTTTCGTGCAAGAAGAGGTAGAGGCATCCACAGCCTTTGTAGCTTGATCAATGGAAGTAGTATACTGCTGAAGAGTAGTGTCTAGAAAATCTTTCAGAACCACATCAGAAAAAGTGGCCGGGGTAGCAACCAATTTGTCAAGCATTTCATGAAGACCCTGTAAATGGTGCCTTGTCACTGGTGCATCATCATCATCTTCACTTGGAAGCCGATAAGGACTATAATAGGTAGAGTCAAAATCAAAATTATCACCTCCAAGAGTAGGCTCAGAATCTGTTGAAGGAGATGGTGAGAGTGGTTTGGTGGTAACAGGGGTTTCGATGCCATCGGTATGTGCCCATGTATCACATACATTGACACTCACCGAAGGTCCAGTTATTGTGGTTGTTGTAGCTTGAGAAAAGATTGGAGGCATGAGCGGAACAGTGGTAGCAGGTTGAGAAGAGACAGGTGGTGGAATGGGTGCAACCGTGATTGGGATTGTGGTATGATTTGGAGGAGGAGGCGTAGGAACATCAATCTGTACCTCAAGAGTTGGTGATCGGGGAGGTGTGTTTCCCCTTTGTGAACCTTCGTTTTGAACCTCCTCTGCGTCATCAGCAGACTGCTCCTTGTCATGAGTAGTTGGACCTTGATCTGAAGTAGTATGCGTAGGTGTCGTCGGTCGCTTTGCCATCATCTTTACCTTTTTCTGTTTGGGAGCCGAAGATGCTGCTTTGTTAGCTTTACGCTTTTTAGGAGATGCTGGACCTTCGGTCTCGGTTTTCTTAGACTTCGGTATCTTCCCCCGCTTGGCAGGTTTGTCAGCAACCTCAAAAGCACTCTGCATTTCAGGAGTGAGTTGTCGTGGACCCGAAGGTGTCAACTTCCTGTAGTCGGCCATGACTTTACTTTCATTGGAAACACAACGGAACATTGATTCAGGAATAGAACCGATGAAGATGTACTTTGTAGGGTCAGAGAAAATGCTTTTGGTCTTGTGAAAAGTGGCAATAGAAGACAGCAGAGCATCCGCCATGACTGGAATCTGAAAAGTCTCAATGGCTTTGCGAGTGACTAATGTCCAGAAACGACCACATGAAATCTCAGAATGTCTCGATGAGGAGTTGAGACTCTGCACCAGTTGTGACCAGATTAGTGAACCATAATCCAAATTGATTCCATTATAGAGACCATAAAGGATGGTCATGAAACCATTACTTGCTCCATCAGACCCAACAACTCTTTCTGCTAACCCCTTGTAGATGAGAGTGAGTAGACCATTCCATTGAGGTGGTAAACATGACTTCTTGAATTTCGTCACTGTAGTAAGAACGTCGGTGTATCCCATGTTGTAGAACATCGAAAATAACTGGGTTGTGGTGATGAAATCAGGAGAGATGACAGAAGCATCTGCAGCAAGCCCTAGCAGTGAATAGAAGCGTGCTTTTGATACAGAAGTCCTGTGATTAAAGATTTCAAAGAAGATACGTTCCTTGCGTTTGTCGTAAGAAGCAGTGGAATAGACCTGTGATAGTAGAGACATGGGAATTGATTCAACTTGCGTGAGAGCAATCACCAATGGAGAATACTTGAGACACTCGACAACCTGAAGCATGTACGAATCATAAAGAAAAGGATTCAGTTGGATGATGAGATTCTGATTGGGTTTGATAGGGAGCAAAATTGATGAAGCTGATTGATCTTGACGAGAAGATGATTCTGCCATTGTTGTGGTAAAGAAGATGAACAGTTGAACGCGCCTGTTGTATTCGGGAGAGAGGTTGAGAAGGTAAGGAGGTACAGTAGGTGTGAGAAACCCTTTTTATACCGTTTCCAGGAGAGAGAAAGTATCTGATGTGATGATGATACGATCTTTGAAACGTCGCCTGAAAAAGCGCGATTTGACAGCTTGGTTTCCCTAGATATACGTCATTAGGCGTGGGTTTAGGAACTGTTTCAAATTCACGCGCCCAATTCAATTCTTATCCAGTTATCGTCTCTTCAAATTTTAAAAATGCTTCAAATCCCAGTACAAGCAACACTACTCATTCTTTCTCTTCACACTAAGAAACCTTCGCTCCATATTAAAGTGAACCACCATTTCTGTTAGAGCCGAAAGCACAAATCTGGAAAAGTACCATTAGAACCACAAACTAGAATTTGGAAAATCATAAAGACCTTCGTGCAAGAGTGTGCCAATGAAAAAGAAATAAAGAAAAATATTTGTGGGATTTAAGTGATGTCTATTTAGACACGAAACAGTGGATCCCGGGCACAAATCTCTTCCTTCAAAGTCAAGAGAGACTTAGAAGTGTCTGTGTGGTTTCCCGTGAAATACGATCAAATGTTTGTTAAGAAACATTGAAAGGCATCTTTTCAAATATAGGCTTTAGTGGGTAGTTTATCTTCAACCGAACATCGATACTTAAAATAAGACCAAAAGTTAGATGAAGTACTTCTGAGACCGATGTGGTCTGTTGAACAAGTAGGTTGGAGAATATATTTAGTGACTAGATAATTATAAGAAATCTCAAAAAAAAACTGGATCTTATGGGAAGAAACGTCTTGGTGTTTAGACAGTTTCATAAAGATCACACAAAAATAAAAAAGGAGATTTCGTGAGGTAACAAGTAATAGCTTGAACATTTTAGCGTTCACCGTTAATTCATTCGAGGTAATGGATATTGGGTTTCACTTAGCACGTGGTGAACGTATCTAAGATCATCAACACAGAGTTTGTGTAACCATAAACCTCAGTGGTAATTGCTGAGAGTCTCAAGGGATACTTTTATGAAGCGAAACTTAATGGAGAAATGTGAGGAGATGGTTAAGGAACCGAAAGTACCTCTGCTATATAAGAATGACAAAGCAGAAAACTCTTAACTCACTATGAGAAGAGTAAGGAAGCTCATGAGTTGAGTGATTTTAGGAGCCTGATTGGGAAGAAACGATTGGTGTATATCGAATCATTAAGGCTTCACTCAGAGTCTTGGAGGCTTCGGTCTACATGCAACAACATGCTTCTAGGGACACTTAACTAATAAAAAGATAAGAATGTTATACCTGCCCCAACGCCATAGTGTTTCGCATCTGTTAACTTGAATCAGGGTGAGAATTGAGAGATAAAACTAAAACCAAATAGAAATATTTTTGTAGTTTTTGAATTTTTCTGAAAAATAATAAAAACAGAAAAGAAAATATTTTTGGATTTTTGTAATTTCTGAAAAATAATAAAAACAGAAAAGAAAATATTTTTGGATTTTTGTAATTTCTGAAACATAATAAAAACAGAAAAGAAAATATTTTTGGAGTTTTGTAATTTCTGAAAAATAATAAAAACAGAAAAGTAAACAAACACGCGAAAGAATAAATAAGCTTTACAAAAAAAATATACAACCGAAACCATACCTTAAAAAAGATGAAGCGAAATGGGCCGAGCGTTCGGTTCATTTCGGTTCCTGAAAAATCCGGAACCGAAATAGACCGAGCGTTCAGTTCATTTCGGTTCCCGAAAATTCCGGAACCGAAATAGACCGAGCGTTCACTCTATTTCGCTTGTCTAACTTTAATGAGACGAAAGGGGTTTCGGTACCGACTCAGCTTCCATCATTCCCAAGCCTTCGAGTATTTTGTTAAAGCTTGCTTCTGGTAAGGCCTTAGTGAAGATGCCAGCTAGTTGATCTGAGGACCGAACGAAGTGTACTTCCACATTACCATCTTCAACATGGTCCTTGATGAAGTGGTATCTCAGTGCAATATGTTTAGTCTTGGAGTGTTGCACTGGATTGTGACATATTCAAATCGCACTTTCAGAGTCACAGTAGAGAGGAATCTTTTTCATGCTTAAGCCATAATCTCTAAGTTGACTTTGTATCCATATGACTTGTGATGTACAGGATGCTGCAACGATGTACTCAGCTTCGGCTGTGGAAAGAGACACGCAAGTTTGTTTCTTTGACTGCCAGCTGACGAGTTTGCCATCAAGGAACTGGCACCCGCCAGTTGTGCTCTTTCGGTCTAATCCACATCCACCAAGATCAGCATCAGAGAAAGCTTGAACAAAGAAGCCGGATTTTGCAGGATACCAAAGACCGAGAGACGAGGTTCGCTTCAAATACCGGAAGATATTTTTCACTGCAATCATATGAGGTTATCTTGGATTTGCTTGAAACCTGGCACAATAACAGACAGAAAACATTATGTCCGGTCTACTAGCCATTAGATACATTAGTGACCCTATAATTTGACGACAGAGAGTCACGTCAACAGCCGGTTTCTCAAGAGATGGAGTCAGCTTCGTGCCAAATGCCATTGGAACCTTTACTTTGGAATCTCCCGTCATACCGAACTTCGCCAATAGAGTCTTCGTGTATGCTTCCTGATTAATGAAGATGCCTTCTGGTCCCTGTCTTATATTCAATCCAAGAAAAAAGTTAATCGGACCCATTGCGCTCATTTCAAACTTAGTCTCCATCAACTTCCTGAATTCAGCTGTTGAGCTAGGATTCGTGGAGCCAAAGATGATGTCATCGACGTAAATTTGAACTATCATTAAGTGTTCGCCTTCTTTCTTGCGAAAGAAGGTTGGGTTGACCGAACCTTGTTTGAATTTTGACATTTTGAGAAAACGTGTTAGAGTTTCATACCAGGCTCTCGGGGCTTGCTTCAAACCACAGACTGCTTTATCCACTGTGTAGCAGTGATCAGGATACTTCTCGTTCACAAATCCGGGTGGTTGTTCAACATATATCGTTTCTTCTAGTTCTCCATTCAAGAAAGCACATTTTACATCCATTTGGAAAACTTCGAAATTTTTATGTGCAGCATATGCCAGAAAGATTCTCACTGATTCCAACCTTACTACAGGAGCAAAGGTCTCTTCATAGTCTATTGCTTCTTCCTGACAATATCCTTTCACCACCAGCCTCGCTTTGTTGCGAATGACGTTACCTTCTTTATCTAACTTATTTCTAAAAACCCATTTTAAACCGACTACAGATGCATCCTTTGGTGTGGGAATTAGCCTCCAAACACGATTTCGTTCAAACTCATGGAGTTCGTCTTGCATAGCTTGCACCCAATCAGAGTGATCAAGAGCAGCATTTACCGTCTTCGGTTCAACTTTGGAGACAAAAGAGTTAAACATGCAGAATTCTACTTGAGAGAATAAAGCAGTTTGCTTTGCTTTTAATGGAGAGCGTGTGAGAACACTCTCAGATGATTCACCAATGATTTGAGTTTTAGGATGATCCTTTGTCCATTTTATGAGAGGAGGGTAATTTGGATCATAGGCAGGATCCAGCTCAGCATTAATTTCTTCTTCCAGTTCTGACAGATTGCCTTCATCATTTGCTTTTTCATTCTCCCCCTCAAATGGCGAACCGAATCCCATGTTAGGTTCATTATTCTCCCCCTCAAATGGACCTTCATAGGTTGGGGTTTGTGACGGATTCTCCCCCTGGAAAGGCATGTCGGTTGTTTTTGTTGTAAACGAACCCTCCCCCTGGATTGTAGAGCTTTTATTTGGAGGGTCATTTGAAGCTGGATCATTGCTAGATTCTAGAGGTTCGCTTGTAGATTCCTTCTTGGATGGATGTTGAGGCTCGCTACCCATGTGTGTTGCAGCTTCGCCGATAATCTTCTTCAAGTTGTCGATTTTGTTATCAGCTGCTTTTGCTTCTGATTGAATTGCCTTATCTGGTTCATCAAAGAGCAGCATGTACTCTTCAAACAGATTAGAGATAGGAACCGAGACTTGACCTGAGTCTGGAAAGATTTCCTCCGTTGGACTTTCGGTTGTTCGTATTTTCTTCACGTAATTGTCATCAAAAGTAACGTAGTAGGTTTCTTCAATCTTCTTCGAGCGTTTATTCATAACCCTATATGCTTTTGAAGTAAGCAAATATCCAAGAAAGATCACTTCGTCTGCCTTAACATCAAATTTGTTTCGGTTCTCTTTGTAGTTGAAAATAAAGCATCTTGAACCGAACACGTGGAAAAACTTTATATTGGGCTTACGATTATTCAAAATCTCGTATGGAGTGATGGAAAATCGCTTGTTGAGGAAGGATCGGTTCAGAGTGTAACATGCAGCAGCAATTGCATCAGCCCAGAAGTATAGTGGAAGAGAAGCGAAGCTCAGCATGGTTCGGGCGGCTTCACATAAAGAACGGTTGCGCCTTTCAACGAATCCATTCTGTTTTGGAGTATAGGGAGCAGAGAAGTTGTGAGTTACTCCCTTTTCAGCCAGAAACTCTTCTAAGTCTTTATTTTTGAACTCTATACCATTGTCGCTTCTTATGTTTCTTACCTCCTTTCGCAGTTGTAGTTCCACTTGCTTGATAAAAACCTTCAGCTTGGAAACGGCCTCTGATTTCTGTTTAAGAAAGAAAACCCAGGTGAAGGGTGAAAAATCATCTACAATAACAAGTATAAACTTACTACTACCGAAGCTTTCGATAGACGAAGGACCACATAAGTCGATGTGCAGTAGTTCAAGAGGTTCGATGATTTTTGTGTTGATACGATAAGGGTGACTCTTTCTGCTTTGCTTGCCCATCTCGCACATTGCGTACAGGTGTTCTTTGTCAAATTTTAGAACAGGAAGTCCGCGCACGTGATCACCAAGCACCAGTTTATTAATATTTTTGAAGTTCAGGTGCGATAGTCTTCGGTTCCACAACCAACTGTCATCTGAGTTCGCCTTCGATAGCAAGCATATTGTTGGCTTTCCTTTTATCGGGTTGAGATGTAGAGGATACATCTCCCCTTTGCGCTCAGATTTCAACAGAACTTTCTTCGTTTGCTTTTCAATTATCTCTGAGCGCTCATCATCGAACGAGACTTTCAAACTGTTTCCCACGACTAGTTGAGAAACACTGATGAGGTTATGCTGCAATCCTTCCACGTAGGCTACTTTACGTATTGAGAATTCTCCGTTGGTGATCATCCCATACCCTTTGATCGTGCCGTATGAGTTGTTTCCATATTTAACACATTCACCATCCTTAAGGGACCGAAACTCCCTAAGCTCTTCCCTCCTTCCTATCATGTGACGAGAGCAACCACTGTCAATATACCATTCGTCGTTAAATTACTCATCACTGATAACCTGCAAAATTAAGCAGATTTAGGAACCCAAAGTCTCTTGGGCCCTAGTGAGTTTTTTACAAAATAGGGAATTGCAACCGAAAGATCAACCATATATGTTCTTTTTATTAAAGTGGTTTCATCTTTTTGTTTGATGGTGTAAACTATGATTTTATTTTTATCTTGTTTTAACTGGAGTGTGTTATTGTTAGTTGGTTTCACAGTTGAGGTTTTCTTTGGAGTCCTAGGGTTAGCTGACTTTTTGGTGTGTTGGACTTCAGAATCTGAGAAGAGCTTTCCCTTTCCTTTGATATCCTTCACAGAGTTAGGCTTTGGTTGGGAGTGAGGATGATGGGTTTTGGGACTGAAACTTGACTTTTGGTTCTGAGCACTTGTGTTGGGACTGAAACAGGACTTTCGGTTCTTGGCGTAGTAAGAGTTGGGACCGAAACTTAACTTTCGGTTCATGTGACTACTAGTATTAGGACCAAAGCAGGTTGTTCGGTTCACCTGACTGCATGACTGGCAGTGATTGCAAGAAGGAGACTTGGCCTGTGCTTCCTTTTTCATCTTGAGATTAGAAGCTTTTTCAGAGCGAACATAAGTGGGGTTTTGGGATTGCCAAAACTGTTTTCTCTCATTGAGGTTTTTCATGTATCTTTTTTTCCTCTGGCGTTTCTGTTCAGCAAGTTGCTCTTGAGTCAAGTGAATGTTTGCCTTAGGTTTTATTTTCTTCTCATGAGCGTCCCTGGCCGTCCCCATTGTTAGAATTTGAGGCACCACTACCTGCACCTCCTGAATTACTGGGGTTGATTTGGGCTATTACGGCTGCCACTGCGGCCGCCACTTAAATCGTGAGATTGGTCGTAAAATACTAGAAAATAACAGTAATATTTATCCGCAAAACTAGATTAAACTGGAGCGAGCAGTGCAAGTACTACTTGTAGTGGTTGAAGCTCTGAGAATCACGAAGTGTAGGCACGAAGTTCCTCATTTCAGCTCGAGATTCCACCGCTTGGCGCTCGGCTTCGGCCAGACGTCCCTCTAGAGCTGCTCGGTGCTCTCGGAGTTATTGCACTTCGGTTCGGGTTGCAGCCATTTCCCGTCGAAGAAGCTTGGTGCGGTCTCGAGTCCGATCGTGGTCGTTGTCCAACCGGCGAATGCGAACGGAGTTGACTTGGCTGGTAGCACCAACCTCCATGAGATGTTGGGTGTTAACTCTTGTTTGCTCTTCGTCGTGTGTGACACGGTGAACTATGACAGGGAGAGCTCGGTCGGCTGACCCTCCTCTGCTGAGATCGTAGAAGCCTCGTTGCATGTCATAGGGAGGTCGTTGACCTTGCTCTCGGCTCCACCGATGTATAGTTTCGACCCATTGAGGCGTCGGGCCCTGGAAGTGTCGTGGAGGATTAGGGGCAGGGTGTGAATTGTAAACTTCGGGTTTGGAGTCGGTTCCATCTGAGTCTTCTTCCTCCTCGCCGTCTACTGATTCTTCCTCCTCCATGGGTTCTTCATCCTCGATGGGTTCCTCTTCAGGATCCTTCTATCGGTCTTCCTCAATCCAACCGGCATTCCCTTGGTTGGGAAAGTAGGGATCACCCGGCAAATGAAATCCTGCCATCGTACCTGTGCAAGAATAGGGATAAGGAGGAATATCGCGGGAAACTTTGAGAAAATAGAAATTAATTATTGCGGTTGTGATTTTTACGGCTTTTCATGTTAAGATACTCCCATAGTATTTTTATGTTTGATTCTTGAAATCTATGGTAAGTTGCAGACTTGTTGCTCACCATAATCCTTCTTCGGCATACATTGGTCCTACCTTGGCTGAATATAGTTGATCAGGCTATATTCATCCAAGATCTGACTACATACCCCGAAGCTGGACCATGGTGTCCAACTTGTCTTGATACTTTTATGTTATTGACATTATGATACTGAATGTGCGATTGTGCGAATACTTTTATATAAATATTAAATTCTTATTTTTAAAGTATTTTTGAAAAGCTACGTCAGAGAATTTTTGTCCCGTTGTATTTATAGTTTCTATATCTTACGTGGTTCGATATACTTAGTTAACTATAAACCTGGCTCTGATACCAATCTGTCACACCCCCAAACCAGAACGGCGGAAACGTTCGGGGGCGGATGACGTCATGCTCAGTATCATAACCATAGTGAAGAAAGTAAAACACAACCATCATAGATATAATTTAAAAGGTTACATTGTTTCCAAAATACATGTTGCCAAATAAATTGCATATGATGTTCAAATTATAGCAAAAGAATCTACGCCTTAGCGTCTTGACTTCAGAAATCTTGTAGTTACCTGAATCACTGATTACCTGAGAATACAAGTTGTTTTGAAAAGAGAGTATCAGCATGAAGCTTGTGAGTGCATAAGCGATTTATATAAAGAAAATAAATGTTGCTTCCTTAAAGTTTTGTTACCAGAAAATCCAATATTTTCTAAAAGTTTTGTTGTAGTTTTAACCGAAACGAGGCTTGGTACGAGTAAGTAAATCGTCGCACTTATATGTGTAGTTTTATGTTTAAGTAAAACCCCGTCGTAGAATTTCCGTGAATCGCACGTTTTATTAATACTCCGTGCGAGATGTTATAATCATACTAAAGACTAGCAGGCCTCGTATGCGATGTTCTTCAGGCGTCGGAATGTTATGACACTTGTCACCCCAGACCTACCGGTCTAGCTGTTGCAAGCAACTTAGGTGCGGGTTTGTCAGACCCAGTATAGATCTATACACAACTATCACGTTCTCCCTCCAGGAGATTCTGATTATAACTACGGGACTTTTCTGTGGTACTTAGGAGTACCCCGAAGGAGAATGTCTCGCGAGTTTAATTAATAACAAGATCACGTAGAGTGCAATGAAATATTTGTTTTGTAAGTCGATTGAGTTACTACTTCTTTGTCAAACAAAGTGCTCAAACTATACCTGTTATAGTTTATCAAAAAGTGTTGTGTGTGTTTGGATGAAACCTTTTTATGCAAGTCATTGTATTTCCATAAAATGACATTTGAAATAATAAGTGTAAACCGTATTCACACCTTGCTCAGCATGTTACAAGGTGTAGGAAACTCTTAAACATGTATTAGATAGTTTTGTAAAAATGTTAAGTTTAGGTTGGGTAAAATGGCCTGTGAACAGATCACAACTTTGCTGTTGTAAGCTGTCCAACTCGGTTTCAATGTGTTGGTATTTTGAACTTGTATTCTCCCCCTGAAAACTAAAGAAAACGGGAAAAATGTAGGGGTATGAACTCACCGGGAAAGTGCGTGATTTGAAGAAAACAAGATTTTCTCGGGCGGCACCTCGACCGGAAAGTGGTGGATTTCTCGGTATTCTCGAAGCTTCGGACCTTCGTTGGAACTTGGATATGTAACCAGAGGGTCGGGGTCGTCTCGGGGTGCTAAATGTAGAGTAGAAGTGAGAGAGAGGAGAGAAAAGAGCAAGAAAAACCGAAACCCTCGGTTTCTATTTATAGGGTGAAATTCTGGGATTCACGTCGTGAGTTTGGTCCGTAGACGTGACGCCTGGTGGTCTAGCTCTGGCACACGTCAGTCATAGTCTCACGTCGTGAGCCTCTTGCTCACGTCGTGAGTCTTCGGATAAGGTTGGTTTGCGTGCCCCGAACTTCAGAAATTCATATCTCTCGCATACGAGCTCCGATTTCGACGTTCTTTATATCCACGCGTAGGTGAGATTATGCTCTACAACTTCCGTTTGGACTCCGTCGGCTAATTTTGATTTAAGTTTTTAATATTATATTTTTAACAGGCCGGGACAGGATAATTCCGTTAAAAATCCATAACTTCTTCATCCGATGTCGATTTTCGTCTGTCTTTTTATCGTTGCACTACTATCGTCGAGATCTTCAATTCTCGTTTAGGTTGCGTCGGCTAAAAATCGCTTGATCTTAAATTCGAATTTTTAGCTGTCTACTACTGTCCTGAAACTTAGAAAAATCATAACTTCCTCATACGAAGTCAGATTTGGGCGTTCTTTTTATGTACGCTCACGGTTTAACATAATCTACGACTTTCGTTTAGATACTTAGGACTAAAAAGTATTTTCTTGCAATTTCACTTTTTACGCTTAACAGTGTTTTAGCGACTTTGTCGTGAATTTTGATTAGTCATAACTTCTTCATTATAACTCGGATTTGAGTGTTCTTTATATTTCTGAAAACCTTGTTACAATATCTATCACTTTTTGTATCCCAATTGAGACTTTAGAACACTTCACTTTTTATGCTATTTCTATTGATCCAAAATAGTTCATAATATTTGACTTTCCGAACATTACATTGACTCGAAATATTGGGTTGTCACATCATCCCCCCGCTAGAGGGAATTTCGTCCCGAAATTTTAATCTAAGACAGAGTTTATGGACTAGGAAAAAGATGCGGGTACTTATGTTTCATCTGATCCTCGTGTTCTCAGGTGTATTCTGGTCCTCGTTTGGCGTTCCACCTGACCTTTACGATGGGAATGCGGCTTTGTTTCGTCGACTTCACCTCTCGGTCCATGATTTCAACAGGTTCCTCTATGAAGTGGAGGTTCTCGTTGATCTCAATTTCTTCCAAGGGAATAACAAGGGTCTCATCAGACAAACATTTCTTCAGTTTTGACACATGAAAGGTTGGATGGACGTGATTGAGTTCCTGTGGTAGTCGTAGTTTGTACGCCACTGGGCCAATCCTGGCGAGGATTTCAAATGGTCCGATGTACCTTCGATTTAGTTTCCCACGTTTTCCAAAACGTATGAGCCCCTTCAACGGTGATACCTTCATAAGTACACGATCCCCAACTTGAAACTCCAAAGGTTTCCGTCTCTTGTCCGCGTAGCTCTTTTGTCGGTCTTGCGAAGCCTTCATTCGTTCTCGAATCTGGACGATCTTTTCGGTTGTTTCCCTGATGATCTCCGGGCCAGTGAGTGCGTTGTTAGGGACTTGCCCTTTTGCTAGTTGCGTATCGCCCACCTCAGCCCAGCACAGGGGTGACCTGCACTTACGGCCATAGAGGGCTTCGAACGGCGCAACTTTGATGCTAATGTGATACCTATTATTGTAGGAAAACTCAATAAGAGGCAGATGAGTATCCCAAGATTTTCCAAAGTCTATCATGCAAGCTCTTAGCATGTCTTCTAACGTCTGAATGGTTCTTTCGCTCTTGGTAATGAAATCCATCGTAATCCGCTCCCACTTCCACTCGGGTATCTCTGGCTGTTGTAGTAGTCCCGAGGGATTTTGATATTCTACCTTAACCTTGGCGCAAGTCAGGCACTTGCCCACAAAGGTAGCTATTTCGGCTTTCATGTTCGGCCACCAATACAACTTCTTGAGGTCTAAGTACATCTTGTCTGATCCGGGATGCACAGAGTAGCGTGTTTTATGTGCTTCGTTCATGACAACGTCCCTGCATCCACCAAATTTCGGTGTCCAGATCTGGTTCATGAGACAACGAACTCCGTCATCCCTGACTTCAAGATTCTTGTCCATTCCTCTCAATGCTTCACCTGCCATGTTCTCTGGCTTCAAGTCTTCTTCCTGTGCTTCCTTGATTTGTGCGGACAGGTGTGAATGGATGGTCATGGTTAATTCCTTTACTCGGCGGCCCGAGTACTCCTTTCTGCTCAAAGCGTCCGCAACCACGTTGGCTTTTCCGGGGTGATAACGAATCTCGCATTCGTAATCATTTAGTAATTCCACCCATCGTCTTTGTCTCATGTTGAGTTCCTTCTGATTGAGGATATGTTGGAGGCTTTTGTGATCGGTGAAGATGGTGCACTTGGTGTCGTAAAGGTAATGTCTCCAGATTTTTAGGGCGAAAATTACTGCTCCTAATTCGAGATCGGGTGTCGTGTAGTTCACCTCGTGTGTCTTCAGTTGTCTTGAGGCGTAGGCAATGACCTTTCCTCGTTGCATTAACACACATCCTAGACCTTGGTTTGACACATCATAATAAACCACAAAGTCTTCGGTTCCATCTGGTAAGGACAAGATCGGAGCACTGCACAGAGTTCGTTTTAGTCTTTGAAATGTAGCTTCTTGCTTATCCCCCCAGACGAAAGTCATTCCTTTTTTAGTCAAGGTGGTGAGTGGCTTTGCGATTTTGGAGAAGTTCTGAATGAATCTTCGATAGTAACCGGCGAGTCCTAGAAATTGTCGGATCTCCGTGGGTGTTCTTGGTGCTGCCCAGCTTTCAATTGCCTTGATCTTCGAAGGGTCCACATGGATTCCTTCCTTGCTGACTACATGTCCGAGGAAATTCACCTCTCGATTCCAGAACTCACACTTTGAGAACTTTGCGTACAATCTCTCCGCCCTCAGCGTCTCTAGGACTTGACGTAAATGATGGCTGTGTTTTTCCTTACTTCGGGAGTAGACTAGTATATCATCGATGAAAACAATCACGAACTTGTCTAAGTAAGGTCGACACACTCGGTTCATCAGATCCATAAACGTTGCGGGTGCATTTGTTAAGCCAAAAGGCATCACTACAAATTCATAGTGACCATAGCGCGTTCTGAAAGTTGTCTTGGGAATATCCTCCTCTTGAACTCGTAATTGATGGTACCCAGATCTAAGGTCAATCTTCGAGAAGAAACTCGCTCCTTGTAGCTGGTCGAAGAGGTCATCGATTCGAGGAAAAGGGTATCGGTTTTTTATGGTGAGTTTGTTTAATTCTCGGTAGTCAATGCACATACGGAACGATCTGTCCTTCTTCTTGACGAACAAAATCGGTGCTCCCCAAGGCGAGAAGCTTGGTCTAATGAAGCCTTTGCTCAGTAGTTCGTTCAGTTGACTGGACAGTTCCTGCATTTCGGCCGGGGCTAGACGGTATGGCGATTTGGCTACGGGGGTAGCTCCGGGAATTAAGTCGATTCGGAATTTGACTTGTCGAGGAGGGGGCACTCCGGGAAGGTCTTCTAGGAATACATCAGGAAAATCACAGACCTCCGGAATGTCCTTGATGTCTTTCACTCTTTGATCATTATCTATGACGTGGGCTAGGAAGGCATGGTATTCCTTGCGGAGGTACTTTTGAGCCTTGATACAGGAGATGATCTGAAAGTTTGAGCTAGGTTTGTCGCCATAGACAACGAGAGTTTCGCCAATCGGCAGATTAAGGCGAATGGCCTTTTCGTGACATAGGATTTCAGCATGGTGAGGGCATAACCAATCCATGCCAATGATAACATCAAAATTTTTTATGGTGACTGGCATAAGGTCTATTTGGAAGGAATGATTATTTAAGTTGAGGGTACACCCGATGTAAATGTCGTTAGTGTTCTCTATTTTTCCGTTAGCCATTTCTACGGTGAATGTGTCTTTTAGTGTTTGTGGTGTTTTATTAAGCAAGCATTTAAATTGGTGGCTCACGAAGCTTTTCTCCGCACCACTATCGAAAAGAATGCATGCGTATGTATTGTTGAGGAGGAACGTACCGGTAACCATAGTCGGATCTGCGACGGCTTCCTCATGACCTATTGCCAAAACTTTGCCCACTTCGTCGGGGTTGGGGTTTCTTGCCTTTGGGAAGTTACGTTTGAGGTGTCCTACTTCTCCACATCCATAGCAGGTTCGGCTTACTTCAGCGTTGACAGCTTGTGCGTTTTGTTGGGCCGGAGTTCTACAGAATCAGGCGGTGTGCCCCTTCTTGTTACAGTTGGTGCAATGCATTTCACGGCATGCACCTTCGTGGTGGTAGTTGTATTTTTTGCACTTGGGTAGGTTCCCGGCATATTGTCTTATCGGAGTAGGGTTGGTAGTGGTTGTGGCAGCGTGCACATCAACCACTTGTTGTTTCTTGGCAGAGTCTTGGGCAGGTTGCCCTTCTTCTTATCCCAGAACTTCCTTTTGTTGTTTCCCCCTTTCTCTTGCTCGGAGGTGGTAGGCACTGGGCCATGGCTGGCTTTGTGGTCGATGAGTTGTTGTGCCAGTTCCTTGGCACTGTCGAAGGTAGTTGGTTTTGAGGCCAATATGTGTCCTTGGAGTTGGGGAGATAATTCCCATACGTACCTCTCCACCTTCTTACCTTCAGTAGGAACCATCCCGGGGCATAGCATGGCTAGATCGCTGAATCTTGAGGTGTACGACACGATGTCAGAGTCCGTCATTTTGAAACCCCAAAATTCTTCTTCCAGCTTCTGTATCTCTCCCCTGGGGCAGTACTCCTTCATTAACATGGTTTTCAGATCTTCCCATGTTATTGCATTAGCCACCGGGAGCGTTAGTGCCTTGACGTGGCCCTTCCACCAGGTGAGGGCTCTCTCGGAGAATGTGCATGCAACAAATTTGACCTTGCTTGCTTCAGGGCATGCGCATATTTCAAAAACGGTCTCAGTTTTCTCAAACCACTGTAGCAACGCTATGACGCCTCCGCTTCCGTTGAAGGTTTTGGGCTTGCCGTTAGTAAAGTCTTTGTAGGTACACTCTATCGAGCGTCCCTGGCCGTCCCCGTTGTTAGAATTTGAGGCACCACTACCTGCACCTCCTGAATTACTGGGGTTGATTTGGGCTATTACGGCTGCCACTGCGGCCGCCACTGCAGCCTGGAACATGGCTGGGTCGAACTGAGGAGGCGGTGGAGGTGGCGGTGCAGTTTCAGCTGCGTCGCCGCGTCTAGGGTTTCTACGGGGTGGCATTTTCTACCAAAATCAAGAATGAAAAGACAATAAGTCTTTGATACAAGTCGAGTGTTAACTAAACATTATTAGTTCTTTATATGCATCATGATTCTGACTTTTAAGGGATTTGTATGAACTTATTCATACTAGAGGTCTATAGAATATGAAATATAAACTTTACGAATTTCAATAGTATTGATTCTCATGAAGTGCCTGTGGTAGTATCCATATCGGGTTCGCCCAACAATCGCTCAATGTACAATATTTATATGTAATCAAGATTTAATAAACTTTCGAATCTAATGGGTCTGCCCTGGGCCCACAACCAAACAAGGAACAGGATCCAAGGAGGAACCACCATTTCTAGGTCGACATGGTCCCAATTACATATAACTTTGATTTATACCTCGGGCGATCATAGGTTGGTCAGCAATAAATTTTTTATCTAAAAACAGTTCATGTTATGAATTTGGTGTAGTAAAGCAATTAGCGTGTCAATTTCATTGATGCAACTTAGTATACATATTGGGGAAAATTTGACCCGACTAGGGGTCTATGTTACAACAATGTATGGGAAAATTTTGACCGCCTAACTGATCCCGGAAGCGTAAACACTTAAATCGCGAGATTGGTCGTAAAATACTAGAAAATAACAGTAATATTTATCCGCAAAACTAGATTAAACTGGAGCGAGCAGTGCAAGTACTACTTGTAGTGGTTCTGAGAATCACGAAGTGTAGGTACGAAGTTCCTCATTTCAGCTCGAGATTCCGCCGCTTGGCGCTCGGCTTCGGCCAGACGTCCCTCTAGAGCTGCTCGGTGCTCTCGAAGTTATTACACTTCGGTTCGGGTTGCATCCGTTTCCCGTCGAAGAAGCTTGGTGCGGTCTCGAGTCCGATCGTGGTCGTTGTCCAACCAGAGAATGCGAACGGAGTTGACTTGGCTGGTAGCACCAACCTCCATGAGATGTTGGGTGTTAACTCTTGTTTGCTCTCCGTCGCGTGTGACACGGTGAACTATGACAGGGAGAGCTCGGTCGGCTAACCCTCCTCTGCTGAGATCGTAGAAGCCTCGTTGCATGTCATAGGGAGGTCGTTGACCTTGCTCTCGGCTCCACCGATGTATAGTTTCGACCCATTGAGGCGTCGGGCCCTGGAAGTGTCGTGGAGGATTAGCGGCAGGGTGTGAATTGTAAACTTTGGGTTTGGAGTCGGTTCCATCTGAGTCTTCTTCCTCCTCGCCGTCTACTGATTCTTCCTCCTCCATGGGTTCTTCATCCTCGATGGGTTCCTCTTCAGGATCCTTCTCTGGGTCTTCCTCAATCCAACCGGCATTCCCTTGGTTGGGAAAGTAGGGATCACCCGGCAAATGAAATCCTGCCATCGTACCTGTGCGAGAATAGGGATAAGGAGGAATATCGCGGGAAACTTTGAGAAAATAGAAGTTAATTATTGCGGTTGTGATTTTTACGGCTTTTCATGTTAAGATACTCCCATAGTATTATATGTTTGATTCTTGAAATCTATGGTAAGTTGCAGACTTGTTGCTCACCATGATCCTTCTTCGGCATACATTGGTCCTACCTTGGCTGAATATAGTTGATCAGGCTATATTCATCCAAGATCTGACTACATACCCCGAAGCTGGACCATGGTGTCCAACTTGTCTTGATACTTTTATGTTACTGCCATTATGATACTGAATGTGCGATTGTGCGAATACTTTTATATAAATATTAAATTCTTATTTTTAAAGTATTTTTGAAAAGCTACGTCAGAGAATTTTTGTCCCGTTGTATTTATAGTTTATATATATTACGTGGTTCGATATACTTAGTTAACTATAAACCTGGCTTTGATACCAATCTGTCACACCCCCAAACCAGAACGGCGGAAACGTTCGGGGGCGGATGACGTCATGCTCAGTATCATAACCATAGTGAAGAAAGTAAAACACAACCATCATAGATATAATTTAAAAGGTTACATTGTTTCCAAAATACATGTTGCCAAATAAATTACATATGATGTTCAAATTATAGCAAAAGAATCTACGCCTTAGCGTCTTGACTTCAGAAATCTTGTAGTTACCTGAATCACTGATTACCTGAGAATACAAGTTGTTTTGAAAAGAGAGTATCAGCATGAAGCTGGTGAGTGCATAAGCAATTTATATAAAGAAAATAAATGTTGCTTCCTTAAAGTTTTGTTACCAAAAAATCCAATATTTTCTAAAAGGTTTGTTGTAGTTTTAACCGAAACAAGGCTTGGTACGAGTAAGTAAATCGTCGCACTTATATGTGTAGTTTTATGTTTAAGTAAAACCCCGTCGTAGAATTTCCGTGAATCGCACGTTTTATTAATACTCCGTGCGAGATGTTATAATCATACTAAAGACTAGGAGGCCTCGTATGCGACGTTCTTCAGGCATCGGAATATTATGACACTTGTCACCCCAGACCTGCCGGTCTAGCTGTTGCAAGCAGCTTAGGTGCGGGTTTGTCAGACCCAGTATAGATCTATACACAACTATCACGTTCTCCCTCCAGGAGATTCTGATTATAACTACGGGACTTTTCTGTGGTACTTACGAGTACCCCAAAGGAGAATGTCTCGCGAGTTTAATTAATAACAAGATCACGTACAGTGCAATGAAATATTTGTTTTGTAAGTCGATTGAGTTACTACTTCTTTGTCAAACAAAGTGCTCAAACTATACCTGTTATAGTTTATCAAAAAGTGTTGTGTGTGTTTGGATGAAACCTTTTTATGCAAGTCATTGTATTTCCATAAAATGACATTTAAAATAATAAGTGTAAACCATATTCACACCTTGCTCAGCATGTTACAAGGGGTAGGAAACTCTTAAACATGTATTAGATAGTTTTGTAAAATTGTTAAGTTTAGGTTGGGTAAAATGGCCTGTGAACAGATCACAACTTTGCTGTTGTAAGCTGTCCAGCTCGGTTTCAATGTGTTGGTATTTTGAACTTGTATTATCCCCCTGAAAACTAAAGAAAACGGGAAAAATGTAGGGGTATGAACTCACCGGGAAAGTGCGTGATTTGAAGAAAACAAGATTTTCTCGGGCGGCACCTCGACCGGAAAGTGGTGGATTTCTCGGTATTCTCGGAGCTTTGGACCTTCGTTGGAACTTGGATATGTAATCGGAGGGTCGGGGTCGTCTCGGGGTGCTAAACGTAGAGTATAAGTGAGAGAGAGGAGAGAAAAGAGCAAGAAAAACCGAAACCCTCGGTTTCTATTTATAGGGTGAAATTCCGGGATTCACGTCGTGAGCATGGGATGACTCACGTCGTGAGTTTGGTCTGTAGACGCGACGCCTGGTGGTCTAGCTCTGGCACACGTCAGTCATAGTCTCACGTCGTGAGCCTCTTGCTCACGTCGTGAGTCTTCGGATAAGGTTGGTTTGCGTGCCCCGAACTTCAGAAATTCATATCTCTTGCATACGAGCTCCGATTTCGACGTTCTTTATATCCACGCGTAGGTGAGATTATGCTCTACAACTTCCGTTTGGACTCCGTCGGCTAATTTTGATTTAAGTTTTTAATATTATATTTTTAACAGGCCGTTACAGGATAATTCCGTTAAAAATCCATAACTTCTTCATCCGATGTCAGTTTTCGTCTGTCTTTTTATCGTTGCACTACTATCGTCGAGATCTTCAATTCTTGTTTAGGTTGCGTCGGCTAAAAATCGCTTGATCTTAAATTCGAATTTTTAGCTGTCTACTGCTGTCCTGAAATTTAGAAAAATCACAACTTCCTCATACGAAGTCAGGTTTGGGCGTTCTTTTTATGTACACTCACGGTTTAACATAATCTACGACTTTCGTTTAGATACTTAGGGCTAAAAAGTATTTTCTTGCAATTTCACTTTTTACGCTTAACAGTGTTTTACCGACTTTGTCGTGAATTTTGATTAGTCATAACTTCTTCGTTATAACTCGGATTTGAGTGTTCTTTATATTTCTGAAAACCTTGTTACAATATCTATCACGTTTTGTATCCCAATTGAGACTTTAGAGCACTTCATTTTTTATGCTATTTTTATTGATCCAAAATAGTTCATAATATTTGACTTTCCGAACATTACATTGACTCGAAATATCGGGTTGTCGCATCATCCCCCCGCTAGAGGGAATTTCGTCCCGAAATTTTAATCTAAGACAGAGTTTATGGACTAGGAAAAAGATGCGGGTACTTATTTTTCATCTGATCCTCGTGTTCCCAGGTGTACTCAGGTCCTCGTTTGGCTTTCCACCTGACCTTTACGATGGGAATGCGGCTTTGTTTCGTCGACTTCACCTCTCGGTCCATGATTTTAACAAGTTCCTCTACGAAGTGGAGGTTCTCGTTGATCTCAATTTCTTCCAAGGGAATAACAAGGTGCTCATCAAACAAACATTTCTTCAGGTTTGACACATGAAAGGTTGGATGGACGTGATTGAGTTCCTGTGGTAGTCGTAGTTTGTACGCCACTGGGCCAATCCTGGCGAGGATTTCAAATGGTCCGATGTACCTTCGATTTAGTTTCCCACGTTTTTCGAAACGTATGAACCCCTTCAAGGGTGATACCTTCAGAAGTACACGACCCCCAACTTGAAACTCCAAAGGTTTCCGTCTCTTGTCCGCGTAGCTCTTTTGTCGGTCTTACGAAACCTTCATTCGTTCTCGAATCTGGACGATGTTTTCGGTTGTTTCCCTTATGATCTCCGGGCCAATGAGTGTGTTGTTAGGGACTTGCCCTTTTGCTAGTTGTGTATCGCCCACCTCAGCCCAGCACAGGGATGACCTGCACTTACGGCCAAAGAGGGCTTCGAACGGAGCAACTTTGATGCTAATGTGATACCTATTATTGTAGGAAAACTCAATAAGAGGCAGATGAGTATCCCAAGCTTTTCCAAAGTCTATCACGCAAGCTCTTAGCATGTCTTCTAACGTCTGAATGGTTCTTTCGCTCTTGGTAATGAAATCCATCGTAATCCGCTCCCACTTCCACTCGGGTATCTCTGGCTGTTGTAGTAGTTCCGAGGTATTTTGATATTCTACCTTAACCTTGGCGCAAGTCAGGCACTTGCCCACAAAGGTAGCTATTTCGGCTTTCATGTTTGGCCACCAATACAACTTCTTGAGGTCTAAGTACATCTTGTCTAAGCCGGTATGCACAGAGTAGCGTGTTTTATGTGCTTCGTTCATGACAACGTCCCTGAATCCACCAAATTTCGGTGTCCAAATCCGGTTCGTGAGACAACGAACTCCGTCATCCCTGACTTCAAGATTCTTGTCCATTCGTCTCAATGCTTCACCTGCCATGCTCTCTGGCTTCAAGTCTTCTTCCTGTGCTTCCTTGATTTGTGCGGACAGGTGTGAATGGATGGTCATGGTTAATTCCTTTACTCGGCGGCCCGAGTACTCCTTTCTGCTCAAAGCATCCGCAACCACGTTGGCTTTTCCGGGGTGATAACGAATCTCGCATTCGTAATCATTTAGTAATTCTACCCATCGTCTTTGTCTCATGTTGAGTTCCTTCTGATTGAGGATATGTTGGAGGCTTTTGTGATCGGTGAATATGGTGCACTTGGTGTCGTAAAGGTAATGTCTCCAGATTTTTAGGGCGAAAATTACTGCTCCTAATTCGAGATCGGGTGTCGTGTAGTTCACCTCGTATGTCTTCAGTTGTCTTGAGGCGTAGGCAATGACCTTTCCTCGTTGCATTAACACACATCCTAGACCTTGGTTTGACGCATCGCAATAAACCACAAAGTCTTAGGGCTAAAAAGTATTTTATTGCAATTTCACTTTTACGCTTAACAGTGTTTTACCGGCTTTGTCGTGAATTTTGATTAGTCATAACTTCTTCGTTATAACTCGGATTTGAGTGTTCTTTATTTTTCTGAAAACCTTGTTACAATATCTATCACTTTTTGTATCCCAATTGAGACTTTAGAACACTTCATTTTTGACGCAATTTTTGTTGATCCAAAATAGTTCATAATATTTGACTTTCCGAACATTACATTGACTCGAAATATCGGGTTGTCACAAACTAACTCTGACTCCTTCTGCTGAATCCACATCCTTCTCTCCTCACTCTTGGAAGATTCCCCGCTGAGTTGGTCAGTTACGATAGAATTCGCTAAGCGAGTTTGCATAAGACTTCCACTTAAGTTAGAAAACTTGAACTTTAATTCATTTAATTCTTTTTCGTAGTTTGTTACTGGTATTTAAAGGGATTCGAAGATAGATTGTACCTTCTTGATCAACTGATCGCAATCATTGATCCTTTCGCTTACAGGCTTGACAGCGAAACATTTATCTTCTGTCAGCTTCGCTTCCTCATGCTCACCTTCGGTTGTATATCCCCTCATTTGTGACACCCCTGCTGTCACCATTAAGCATCTTCCAGCCATCTCAGTAACTCCTTCTTTCGCCACATAAGCTCTTCCATGCGAGGGTCTGCGTACCTCTTCATCTTCAGAGTCTGTAGACCAGACTTCTACTCCACCAAACTCATCATAAATAATATTTTCCTGCACAATTAAAGCATTCATAGAAACGTTAGTTGCTTTCTTCTTCTTCTTCTTTATCTCCTCCAGCTTTCTCATGTAATAAGTTTCGTCATCTTCACCATCCTTCTTCTCAGCCATCTTCCTTAGCATGCAATCCTTGGCAAAGTGGTTCTTTCCATGACAGTAGTTGCAATCGTACCCAGAGTCTCCCACAAGCTTACTCTCCTTCTTTTCGTCGTCCTTTTGAGAGGTGTTCTTGGTTTCTTCTTTCACCTTTTCTGAGCTGTAGCTTCCCTGCCACTTTCAGTTCTTGTTGACAGGAAACTTTTTGCGAGCATACTTCTTTGGGTTTGTAACCATCATAGCATATTCTTCACTAGACAGATCGCACTCTGACATATCAGATTCCTCCTCTTCGTCTGCTGCATTCTTGCTCTTAGAAACAAGGGCCAGTGAACCCATACCCGAAAATACCTTCGCTTCCTTTGTCACTTCGCTTTCATGAGATTTGAGTATACCCTTCAGTTTCGCCAGCGAATATGATTTAAATTGTTCATGAGCCATCACGGTCGAGACCACTGCCATCCATTCGGGCCTCAAGCCATTCATGAATGTAACCTTTTGTTCAATCACCTTCCTTTCAATACCATACTTCATCATTCTGCTAAGCAGATGGTTGAAACGATCGAATGTCTGAATGAGTTTCTCTTCAGGTTTTTGTTCGAAAGCACCGAATTTAGAGAGCAATAGGGTTTGGATCGAGTGCTCTAGATCCTCATCAGTTGAATATAATTCTTTCAACCTATTCCATATTTCTTTAGCTGTTGTGCATGAACTTACCAGACGAAAAGTGTCGGATTGCAAAGCGAATTTGATCATTCTCATGGCTTTAGCATTGCATAACACCTTGTCTTTTTCGTCTTGAGGAATCTTCTCTTTTTCGTCCACCAAGAGTTGGTTATATTCTTTTTGAGTCTTTATCGTTCTATTCGTTCCAGAGTGAACAAATGGACCCAATGTTATTGCCTCCCAGATAAGATAGTCGTTGTCTTCAGATCCAACGACATAGTCTTCGAAGTGATGCGCCCATACTTCATAATCTTGAGTATAGAGAATGGGAACCCTCGTAGTGGATCCTATACTGTTGGAGATGTTGATTGGATTGATTTGAGAGTCGTCGTGAGACATGATGAACTTCTTCTTTTAATCTGCTAGAATCAGACTTGTAAAGTTGAACTTAGGGTTTTATCAAACACAAGAGATACCGTCGACAAGAGGAAGACGGCTTCTATATATTGATAAAAGTGGAAACCCTAAAGGATTCTTCAAATAGAAGAGATGCGTATGTATTACACAGTCTCCTGCTCTGATACCAATAGATGAGAATAATACGCTATAAGATCGATAGATTCTAAACAGATAAACGATATTAATCAAGTAAAGAACACAAGAATGGATCAAATGGTGTCGAATGATTAATATCTCACACCTCAGAAGAGCTCGATGAAGAACTTCGACTGTAGAGGTGTGTAAGGGTTACAATGCAAAAGCTATTAATGAAATCGTTAACCTGAAAGCTATACATGCATGCATAATATATAAGCTAACCCTAATGATAATCCACGGTTAGACAGGCCCAAACCGGGTAAACAAAATGGACTAACAGACGAGCCCAAAGACGCAACACTTAAACCCAACATAGGGCTATACAGACCCAGCTCCACCTCGAATCCCAACGACCTATCCCTTCCTGATTCCGATCACATTGTGGCCTTTTCCAAGATCTTACGAACTGACCCACCTTGGCCTAACTTATCTGAATGAATCTATGAATGCTACAGCTCATTCTATAGTCTAACAACACTTCCTCACACTATCTGGCCACCTAGAGGATGATATGGCTGCCCCTCAGTCACACGTTACTCTTCCATGCTATCTGGATGATGGTGAATGCTACGACTATCCCACAGTCTTACAACACTTCCCACACTAACTCAAACGTTGACCATGGTTTTGCCGTTGATTACCAATCCGAACACGTCCAAAGTCGAGCACACACATGGGCTAACATCCTGACTGAACTCATGTCCTGAGGGGAATTCCCAACCTGATTCCCCAACACTAGCTATCAAACACCAAGAAGACGTGAACCCAACGTTGGGAAGTTTCCGAAACTCCCAACTCACACATTCCTCAACCAGTCTGCCACTTAGCCGCCTTCCTCCCCGATGGGAATGCGAACTCATCCTAGTTTCGCACTTACTTTTGTTCCTGGATACCTGAACGATTCTCCCCCATTTTGATTCAACTAACATCTTACAGCACACATGTCTGGAAGGATTCCCAATCCTTCTTACCATCCAATGATCAATCTGCTGGAGACCAACACTTATCACTGTTAGTGTTCCAAAACTAACCAACACTAAAGCAGTACAACTCTTGAAGACTAATGGAACATCTCCCGAGTTCTAATCACACTTGCTACCGCTACCGTATCCTGGGAACCCTCTATATAAGGAGACAACCTTAAACTACTACTCTTAGATTCATGGTATGGAGATGACATATAACATGTACATAAGCCGAAAATATAACTCTAAGATACAGTTACTCATACCGATGCAAGACAATAGCAATAAAATGATAAATAAATCTTGATAAGAAAGCAAAAGATACACACATGTAACATCGGAAGCTGCTCGAGTCTCCTCTGTAGTCGGCTGGAAAACCCTGCTCCTCATTGTCGGTGCCTCTGCCCGGCCTTGACGGCCGTCGGTGATCCTCAATGTCGCATGGGTAGGTGCCATCACCTGTCCCACTGCAGCTAAACTCGGACATTTGGCCTTCTTGTGGCCCTGCTGACTGCAATGAAAGCAGATTAGGTCTGATCCCTGGGTGGTGGTAGCAGTACAATCTTTGCTATAATGACCGATCCTGCCGAATTTGAAGCAGCCAGAATCACCACCACTACCACTCATACATGCACCCTCGTGTGTCCTGCCGCAGTGGCTACGGTCCTAATGACCCCTCAATCTGGAATCTGATACCTTGGGCCTCTTGCCCAATCCCGTGGATGTTTGAACCTCATTAGGCTTCCTCTTCCTCTCCGCCTCTAAGTCGATCTCCCTCTCCCTGGCTCGAGCGATCATATCCTCCAGCCTCTTACAGCTGGACCTGCTCACAAACTGTTTGATATCGATCCTCAGCATCTCGTGGTACCGTGCCTTCTTCATCTCCTCATCCGCCACATACTACAGACCAAGATGGGCCCTCTTCCTGAACCTGACGGTGATCTCCGCCACCGTCTCCGTAGTCTGCCGGAGGTCTTGGAACTCCAGTGGTAGCTGTTGCACCTCAATCACTGGTGCAAACTCGGCCTTGAACCTGGCCGAGAAGTCACTCCATGTCATCGCATCAATAGCGACATCATCTATACTAGCATGTCCAACCTCCTCCCACCAATCACGTGCTCTGTCCTTCAGAAGGCAGGAGGCGAGTCAGACCTTGTCCCCCTCGGTACACCGGCTAGTACGAAAAGCGTTGGCGACATCCGTCAACCACCGACTGCTAGCGATGGGTTCCTTAGCCCCATGATAGTATGGAGCCCCACAAGCTCTAAACACACGAAATGTCAGTGTGCGCGACCCCATCATGGCCGCCATCTTGTTGCGGAATGCACTCAATCTCTCATCAAGAATCTACAAGATACCCTCCTTGACCGTACCAAATATCACAGGAGTCTGGTTAATAATACTGCGCATAATCTCAGTTGAAATAAACTCTTTCATTTGATCATCAAGTTGCCCGACTCCAGAACCCGAGCCTGATCTCTCGCCGACACCAGAACTGCCAACTAGTCTAGTACGTAGCATCACCATACTGCAACATATTGTGACAACTGTCAATTTCTGGACAAGTCAAAGTCAAATAAAGTCAACAAGTCAAACCGGTCAACTCAATTAACCTTGTATATTAGGGTTGACATTGTGTTACTTCTGAACAAATCGCTATTTTAAAAAGAAGTTATCACTTGAAAAATCCATATGTTTAAAATTCTCAAACCCTAATCAGGGTAAGTGATGAAACAACTTGGTAAAACATTATCCCGTACCCCTCGGGGGCGTATAACATTCATAACGAGGCTTAACGAGGTTTACAAACCTTGCGTAGCGAAGCTAAACATCCAAAAAGGTCTCCAACGAAGTCTCTCTCGAATCTCTCTCGCTCTATCTCTCGCTACCTCAAATCTCTCCCAAATCTCTCTAAGTATGAGAAATCTCTCCAAGTATGTGAAATCTCTCCCAAATCTCTCTAAGTATGTGAAATCTCTTCAAGTATGTGAAATCTCTCCCAAATCTCTCCAAGTATGTGAAATCTCTCCCAAATCTCTCTAAGTATGTGAAATCTCTCCAAGTATGTGAAATCTCTTCCAAATCTCTCTAAGTATGTGAAATCTCTCCCAAATATCTCTAAGTATGAGAAATCTCTCTAAGTATGTGAAATCTCTCACAAATCTCTCTAAGTATGAGAAATCTCTCCAAGTATGTGAACTCTCTCCCAAATATCTCTAAGTATGTGAAATCTCTCCCAAATCTCGCTAAGTGTGTGAAATCTCTCCCAAATCTCTCTCAGTATGAGAAATCTCTTCAAGTATGTGAAATCTCTCCCAAATCTCTCTCAACTTCTTATAATCACTCGGGGCATCCCGACCCTTAATTTAGTCGAAAACCGCTCGAAAACGGAAGTTTACGCGAAAAACAGCCTTAAGTAGCCGAAACCTCTTAAGGAGCCGAAACCTCTTAAGGAGTCGAAACCTCTTAAGGAGCCGAACCCTCTTAAGGAGCCGAACCTAGCTTAAGGACCGAACCCTCTTATAGGAGCGAAACCCTCTAGAGCCGAAGCTCCTATTAGAACCGAAGTCCCTATGAACCGAAACCGAACCTCGAAAGACCAAAGGTCCCTTCGGACCGAACTACTAGCCAGCTTCGCCTTCGGTCCCTTCTGATGAGTTCGCCTGCGAGATAGCTCGGACCGAAACCCCTCCCTCTTGGTTCCAATGCACCAACCGAACCATGCCTTCGGTTCTAACCCTCTCAAGACCCATTCTTCAGCCAGACTTCGGATTTTCCATTTCCTTCCCGGTTTTTGACCCAATCTTCGTTTTAAGCCTGTTTTTCGTGATTTTAACGCGAGATTTTCACCCAAATACATATTTTAACATTTTTAACCCTCTAGGATCATAAAATATCTATATCTTAGAGATTTTCTAAAAATCAAATATCTACTATTCTTAAGGATAAGATCTTGACTCATTAAAGCATTCTAGACTTTTCTCACCAACTTGTGACACCCCAGGTCACTATTCATGCTTTATGTCACTATTCACCTCAGCCACACCCACTCTTTGTACCTTTTACACTTCCTCAACAAGTTTCCTTACTTACACACACAAAGGATCATTACCCTTCACATCCAAGATCTTATTCACTTCTCACCAAAAGTAGACCCATTTCTCTCTCTTTTCTTATCTCCATTTTCTCTCCAAGAACACGAAATCCCCTGGAACTTTTGGAGCTCTTCATCCATTCTTTGTAAGCATTCTCACCTTACATTTAATTATCTTACATTCTTCCACTCAAATCAAGAGTTCCTTACACAAATATCATCATATTTGTTGTTAGATCTTCGAATTTTCAAGCATCTTCAAGGTGTTCTTGAGTTGAACACTTCTTTTCTCCATCATCCATCTACTAAAATCACTCAAGGTGAGTTCATACCCCTACATTTTCATGTTTCCTTCAAGTTTTAGGAGGGGAATACAAGTTAAAACACCAAAAACTTAACTAAACTCAAACAACAGCTTTCATCAGAAAAGTTGAGTCTTATTCACGGACTGTTTTGACTATCTTAAACTTAATATCTTTCAAAACTGTTTAATATTCAAATAGTTCAGGTTCATACCTTTAAAATCACTACTTGCAAATCTCCATACCATTTTTCTACGATTTATGGTGATTTTTACAAAACTGTCTATCATTTCAGAAACGAATTCGGACCAGTCTGCGAATATGAACAATTTAACACAAGTTAAAGACTTCTAAAAATCATAATAAAATTATGAATAAACTAGACAAATTTTGTGAACTCTCAGAATTTACGGATTCAGTTTTCGACTTCGTATGATTTTTCTATTAATTTTCTAAAACAGTGTAGAAAGGTCAAAAACTAGTTAACAGCTTACAACTTTCATAACACTTTGTAGTATGTTGAGCAAAGTGCATAACAATAAGTTCTAAATATTGAATGTATTTTCTTGTTAGTTTATCATCATAAACTGAAATTTATTCATTCATGATAAGGTTTCTTCATTCATTTCGAACACATATAATAAACTACAACAAGCATAGTTTATGGATTTTTACTACATGAAAAAGGTTTTACTCTCAAGAAAAATGGGTTTTTCATATACTAAATGATAAACTATAATAGTAATAGTTTAAGGATTTCATATCACTAATTTATTCATAAAAGGTTATTTCACTTCCACCACGGAAGCGGGTATATAATCAAACTATGTGTAAACTAGTTAACGTAAGTTGTGAGACAATTCTCTCCCCGTACGTTCGAGTACGGGATTCCAATTCCTGTAAGTTATAACCAGAGTCTCTTGTAGGGAGAGCGTGATAATTGTGTATAGATCTATATTGAGATTGACACCCCACACCTCGCTGCTAGCTACAGCCGAACCAGCAGGTCTGCGGGTGACAAGAGTCATAGGATCTTAACGTCTAAAAAACGTTGTGCAGGTTATTTCTCGTCATAGTATGGTTATAACGGCTCACATAGGGAGTTAACAATCTTTTAAGTTTACAGGGGAAAATTCTACTTTGAAAATGGGTTTTACCTCTAAATTAAACGAGTTTATGTCTATTTAAACTTGCATGAATTACTTTAAGTATGGAAAAATACTTGTACATTTTGGTCTTGACATTTAAGACTACATGACTTTTATAAGGAAAACATTGGATTTTCTTTGGAAATACATTACCATTATGAACATTATAAGTACAAAACACACACATTCTCGGTCTTGACATTTAAGACTACATGACTTTTATAAGGAAAATATTGGATTTTCTTTGGAAACATATTTCTTTTAAAACTACATTTCATCTAGAATTGTTAGACTTCAGCTATAATTGCTAAGTGTATATGCTAGAGTTATATAAGAATCTAGTCACAATCAACTTAGAATTGGTGGGCCCGCCTTACTTCATGTTCCTTGTTTGGTTGTGGAGCTAGGGAAGACCCATTGTATTCGACAGTTTATTTAACTTAAATTTTATATAACTTATATACACTGGGTGATTATAGAAGGAATCTACGGGTCTTTCTAGGGTACATTATCGCATAACATAGGAGCATTCATTTCACACTTAATAAAGAAAATATTGGATTTTCTGGAAACATACTCTGTCGCTTTTACAAGGAAAACGGTTTCTTCCTCAAACAAAATTCTTATGAACTCACCAACTTAATGGTTGACACTTTTCAAAACTACTTGTATTCTCGGAAATCAGTGAAACAGGAAACCAACAGCATTTTGAGGATGGGAAGTTAAATCGTCAAACAGTTTATTTTGTCATCATAATGTAATTGATTTTGAAACATGTAAACATATACTATGGTGTAACCTTTTCAATTATATTTATGATGGTTGTATTTACTTTGAGCACTATTATACTCGTTGTTGTGATACTATACATGAAGTCCTCCACCCCCGGACGTTTCCGCCATCCCTGGTTTGGGGGTGTGACAGATTGGTATCAGAGCATTGTTTATATTGAACTAAGTATATCGAACCACATAAGATATACAAACTATAAATGCATCGGGACTAAAGTCTCTGATTTAACATTTTCAAATGACTATACTTTTAGAAATAAATAGTTCTTTGTTAAAAGTATACATGCATGCATACATACTCAGGTCAGCATCATACTTGAACAAAACAGAAGTGGTGATTGTTGAACGACACAAGTAGGCTTGGGGATGTATAGTCAGGTCTGGGAATGACATAGCCTGATCAACTATGTCTATCCCAGAAGTGATTAGCATATGCTCGGGAATGGTTGTGGTGTTGCAACAAGTCTAAAAACTTACCAACTCTATCCACAAAGAAATATTGAAAACATAAGACAAACATTTAAAATACTATAGGAGTATTTGGTGATACTATAACCAACTTATGTGAAAACTAAAGACCCCTATTCGTAGGTCTATAATGACTGAGTGCATACGCTAAGGTTATACATAATTAAAGATACTATAGACTCAGAATCTATGACTATTGCTTTACTTCCTGTTCCTTGTTTGGTTGTGGACTTAGAGTAGAGTCATTTTTTCGAAGGTCTATTCTATCTCAGGTTATATATAACTGGTATGCACTAGGTAATTATAGACGTGACTAATAAGGATCACCCCCTATAAGTAATTGTAGGATTAGACGTCTATTAATTGTCTCTTCTACTCCTATTCTCGCACAAGCAACGTGACGGGAGCTCAACTACCAAGAGACCCTATTCTTCCTAACCAGGAAAATGGTGGTTGGATCAGAGAAGATTTCAAAGAGGATCCTGAAGAAATAATAGAGGAAGAACCCGAAGACAATTCGGAAGAGGAGCTAGGAAAACAAAGGAAAAGAAGAAATGGGAGAAGACCCCGACGAGGCTTCCATGGTCCGACGCCTCGATAAGCCGTAGATCTACAGATACGGAGTTAGGAACAAGGTTAACACGCTCCTTATGACATGGATGAGGCTTTTACAACCTCAACAAGAGGAGGATTAGTAGGAAGGGCTCTCCTTGTCATGATACTCCGCATCACTCACTTAAGCGTACAAACACGAGTAACGGTCAGCCGAAATCATGGAGGTTGGTGCTATCACCAAGATCACCACAATTCGCCTTCGTCACCTGGATGGAGGCCACGAACAGATCAAGGAACACATCAAAGCCTTCAGAGGGAAGTGACCGCAACTCGAGCCGAGATTAGAGAATATCGGGAACGCCAAACAGCATTAGAGAAAACGTGTGGTAAAAACAGAACATCAAATGGCAGGAGCCAGGGCAGGGGATAAGACAATGCAGACTTTCATGTCTTCATCCTATGGCCCACGGAACATCACCCGCCACGAGTAGTGTGTACACTTCTGACATACCATTACCGACTCAAACTCCTGGCGTGCATTTGAACACTGCCCCGTTATATACATAAATTCGACCCTTCAAATTTAGAGATTACACTATTCAAGGGGTCGTGTCACCGTCAAAGTTTTTCCTTACATTAACGGAATATAGACCTAATATAAGGTCAAACTTTTCTGAACTCAATGTACTAGATTATATCAATGAAATTGGCATGCATTTTGTTTCACTAGGAGTTTACCACATATTTCATAACCTGGTATTACAAACGATTTGCTTATGGTAACTCTAAGATTACTTAATGTATACCTCAAGATTATGTGTAATTAAGAGACGATGGACTTAGAAATGATGAGTCTGCGTCAGGTCCTGTTCCTTGTTTGGTTGTGGACCTAGGGCAGACTCATTAAGTTCAACGGCCTATTGGACCTTAATTATACACAACTGGCCAAGTGATCTTAGGAGTGGATCAGGTATGGAACAAAGATTACAACATTACATTCGAGTCATTACTACTAAATTCATAAGTTTATTTATATAAACCTCTACTATGAATTGATTGCCACATTCGAAAAATCGGGAAATACTATACTTGAAAACTAATAACCGAGTTTTACGACTCCCTACTAATAACCATTACTAAAAGACTTGTACTCATTTCGTCTTTGAAATTCTATAACAGAAAGATGCCGCCTCGTAGGTCTACTAGACGCACTAGCGGAACGCAAACAAATCCACCACCGCCGCCTCCCCAATATGATCCTGTTATGTTCCAAGCTGCGGTCACGGCCGCGGTGACAGCTGCTATGTCCCAAATCAGCACTGATGGTTCCAGGAGGACATGGAGTGGTACTAATAACTCCACTCAAGGAGATAGCCAAGGGCGTTCGAGAGAGTGCTCCTTTAAGGACTTCACCACTGGTAAACCCGATTCGTTCAATTGTAGCAGGGGGAGTCATCGGTTTGATGCAGTGGTTCGAGAAGACTGAATCTGTCTCCGAGATCTGTGCGTGCCCCGAAGCAAACAAAGTCAAATTCGCAGCTCGCACTTTCTCCGGCCGGGCCCTTACTTGGTGGAACGGCCACGTTAAGTCACTGACGCTTACAGTGGCTAACTCGATAAGATGGGAGGACTTGAAGGCAATGATGCTGAAAGAGTATTGCCCAAGGGGAGAAGTGCAAAAGCTAGAGCAAGAACTGTGGAACCTCAAGATGACAGGCTCTGACCTTGCAACCTATACCGTCCGATTCTGTGATCTAGCACTCCTTTGTCCCGCTATGGTCACCCCGGAATAGAAAAAGTTGGAGCGATACCTCTGGGGATTGTCCCCCCAAATTCAAGATAGCGTGTTGACCTCAAGACCAACTACCTTTAACAGTGCCAAGGAATTGGCAAAACAACTCATCGACCATAATGCCAGCCATGACACTACGACAACCACCCCTGATCAAGCAAGAGGAGGAAACAAAAAAAGGAAGTTCTGGAACAACAAGAAGGACCAACCAGCCCAAGACTTCACTAAGAAGCAACAGATCGTTGATGTTCATGCTGCCACAACCCACGCCATGCCACCACCCATAAATCGATACGCTGGAACCCTTCTAAAATGCAACAAGTGTAACTTCCATCACACTGGGGTTTGCCGGGAGATGCATTGCAAAAATTGCAACAGGAAGGGGCACACTGTCTGTTTCTGTAAGGCACCGGCACAACCCATCACCCAGGTCCCTGGCACTGGAGTAAGCCCAGCCTGTTACGAGTGCGGCGAAACGGGACACTTTAAAAGAGACTGCCCAAGAGCAAGGAATGTTGGTGATGGTGGAAGGGTGCTTATGATCACCGCAGGAGAGACCACCCTGGAACCGCCAGTAAATATCGGTACATGCTTCTAACGACAACGTTTTAATTTTAAATTTTTTTTAGTAAAACTAGTGTCCATTTAAGGTTAATCAACCATGGATCTAGAGAACACGACAAAACCCGAATAAGTCTTATCATCTATATAAAAACGTAGGGTTTTTACTAGTGAATCTATGATGGCTAGTGTAAACATTATGGCCATATACCATTAAGATTCTATGGACTTAGAATGTATAATTCCGTCTTACTTCCTGTTCCTTGTTTGGTTTTGGGCTTAAGGCGGAGTCACACATTCGACTGCCCTTGCAATCTTAATGATATACGACTAGTTTACACCAAGAGATTATAAAAGATCTGGTAGGACTTATATTGCAAATTTCATCACAATTTGTCGAAGCATTCGTAATACTAGTACCCGCGAACTACATTATAAAATATTCGTAGTAGTAATAGCAAGAATAAGACGGAGAGCATAATGACATATTCATAGAATACACCATCACCCCGAAACAATCACTTGTAGTTTTTAATCGATCTAACACCAGCTACAATAAGATGTCCAAACGTCGTCAATTAACGTAAGATGGCTTGGTCCTTACCATACCAATTCCATGTGCTATGAAAAGTACCCACATATTTTCCCTAAACTCTCATAGCCCCAGTCAAGACGCAAATTTCGGGACGAAATTCCTTCTAACGGGGGGATGATGTGACAACCGTCAATTTCTGGACAAGTCAAAGTCAAATAAAGTCAACAAGTCAAACCGGTCAACTCAATTAACCTTGTATATTAGGGTTGACATTGTGTTACTTCTGAACAAATCGCTATTTTAACAAGAAGTTATCATTTGAAAAATCCATATGTTCAAAATTCTCAAACCCTAATCAGGGTAAGTGATGAAACTACTTGGTAAAACACTATCCCGTACCCCTCGGGGGCGTATAACATTCATAACGAGGCTTAACGAGGTTTACAAACCTTGCGTAGCGAAGCTAAACATCCAAAAAGGTCTCAAACGAAGTCTCTCTCGAATCTCTCTCGCTCTATCTCTCCCTACCTCAAATCTCTCCCAAATCTCTCTATATATGATAAATCTCTCCAAGTATGTGAAATCTCTCCCAAATCTCTCTAAGTATGTGAAATCTCTCCCAAATCTCTCCAAGTATGTGAAATCTCTCCCAAATCTCTCTAAGTATGTGAAATCTCTCCCAAATCTCTCTAAGTATGAGAAATCTCTCCAAGTATGTGAAATCTCTCCCAAATCTCTCTAAGTATGTGAAATCTCTCCTTAATATCTCTCTAAGTGTGTGAAATCTCTCCCAAATCTCTCTCAGTATGAGAAATCTCTCCAAGTATGTGAAATCTCTCCCAAATCTCTCTCAACTTCTTATAATCACTCGGGGCATCCCGACCCTTAATTTAGTCGAAAACCGCTCGAAAACGGAAGTTTACGCGAAAAACAGCCTTAAGTAGCCGAAACCTCTTAAAGAGCCGAACCCTCTTAAGGAGCAGAAACCTCTTAAAGAGCCGAACCCTCTTAAGGAGCCGAACCTAGCTTAAGGACCGAACCCTCTTATAGGAGCGAAACCCTCTTAGAGCCTAAGCTCCTATTAGAACCGAAGTCCCTATGAACCGGAACCGAACCTCGGAAGACCGAAGGTCCCTTCGGACCGAACTACTAACCAGCTTCGCCTTCGGTCCCTTCTGATGAGTTTGCCTGCTAGATAGCTCGGACCGAAACCGCTCCCTCTCTGTTCCAATGCACCAACCGAACCATGCCTTCGGTTCTAACCCTCTCAAGACCCATTCTTCGGCCAGACTTCGGATTTTCCATTTTCTTCCCGGTTTTTGACCCAATCTTCGTTTTAAGCTCGTTTTTCGTGATTTTAACGCGGGATTTTCACCCAAATCCATATTTTAACATTTTTAACCCTCTAGGATCATAAAATATCTATATCTTAGAGATTTTCTAAAAGTCAAATATCTACTATTCTTAAGGATAAGATCTTGACTCATTAAAGCATTCTTGACTTTTCTCACCAACTTGAGACACCCCAGGTCACTATTCATGCTTTATGTCACTATTCACCTCAGCCACACCCACTCTTTGTACCTTTTACACTTCCTCAACAATTTTCCTTACTTACACACACAAAGGAACATTACCCTTCACATCCAAGATCTTATTCACTTCTCACCAAAAGTAGACCCATTTCTCTCTCTTTTCTTATCTCCAATTTCTCTCCAAGAACACGAAATCCCCTGGAACTTTTGGAGCTCTTCAACTATTTTTGGTAAGCATTCTCACCTTACATTTAATTATCTTACATTCTTCCACTCAAATCAAGAGTTCTTTACACAAATATCAACATATTTGTTGTTAGATCTTCGAATCTTCAACCATCTTCAAGGTGTTCTTGAGTTGAACACTTCTTTTCTCCATCATCCATCTACTAAAATCACTCAAGGTGAGTTCATACCCCTACATTTTCATGTTTCCTTCAAGTTTTAGGGGGGGGGGGGGAATACAAGTTAAAACACCAAAAACTAAACTAAACTCAAACAACAGCTTTCATCAGAAAAGTTGAGTCTTATTCATGGACTGTTTTGACTATCTTAAACTTAATATCTTTCAAAACTGTTTAATATGAAAATAGTTCAGGTTCATACCTTTAACATGACTACTTGCAAATCTCCATACGGTTTTTCTACGATTTATGGTGATTTTTACAAAACTATCTATCATTTCAGAAACGAATTCGGACCAGTCTGTGAATATGAACATTTTAATGCAAGTTAAAGACTTCTAAAAATCATAATAAAATTATGAATAAACTAGACACATTTTGTGAACTCTTAGAATTTACGGATTCAGTTTTCAACTTCGTATGATTTTTCTATTAATTTTCTAAAACGGTGTAAAAAGGTCAAAAACTAGTTAACAGCTTACAACTTTCATAACACTTTGTAGTATGTTGAGCAAAGTGAATAACAATAAGTTCTAAATATTGAATGTATTTTCTTGTTAGTTTATCATCATAAACTGAAATTTAGTCATTCATGATAAGGTTTCTTCATTCATTTCAAACACATATAATAAACTACAATAAGCATAGTTTATGGATTTTTACTACATGCAAAAGGTTTTACTCTCAAGACAAATGGGTTTTTCATATACTACATGATAAACTATAATAGTAATAGTTTAAGGATTTCATATCACTAATTTATTCATAAAAGGTGATTTCACTTCCACCACGGAAGCGGGTTTATAATCAAACTATGTGTAAACTAGTTAACGTAAGTTGTGAGACAATTCTCTCCCCGTACGTTCGAGTACGGGATTCCAATTCCTGTAAGTTATAACCAGAGTCTCTTGTAGGGAGAGCGTGATAATTGTGTATAGATCTATATTGGGATTGACACCCCACACCTCACTGCTAGCTACAGCCGAACCGGCAGGTCTGCGGGTGACAAGAGTCATAGGATCTTAACATCTAAAAAACGTTGTGTAGGTTATTTCTCATCATAGTATGGTTATAACGGCTCACATATGGAGTTAACAATCTTTCAAGTTTACAGGGGGAAATTCTACTTTGAAAAGGGGTTTTACCTCTAAATTAAATGAGTTTATGTCTATTTAAACTTGCATGAATTACTTTAAGTATGGAAAAATACTTGTACATTTTGGTCTTGACATTTAAGACTACATGACTTTTATAAGGAAAACATTGGATTTTCTTTGGAAATACATTACCATTATGAACATTATAAGTACAAAACACACACATTCTCGGTCTTGACATTTAAGACTACATGACTTTTATAAGGAAAATATTGGATTTTCTTTGGAAACATATTTCTATTAAAACTACATTTCATCTAGAATTGTTAGACTTCAGCTATAATTGCTAAGTGTATATGCTAGAGTTATATAAGAATCTAGTCACAATCAACTTAGAATTGGTGGGCCCGCCTTACTTCCTGTTCCTTGTTTGGTGGTGGAGCTAGGGCAGACCCATTGTATTCGACAGTTTATTTAACTTAAATTTTATATAACTTATATACACTGGGTGATTATAGAAGGAATCTACGGGTCTTTCTAGGGTACATTATCGCATAACATATGAGCATTCATTTCACACTTAATAAAGAAAATATTGGATTTTCTGGAAACATACTCTGTCGCTTTTACAAGGAAAACGGTTTCTTCCTCAAACCAAACTCTTATGAACTCACCAACTTAATTGTTGACACTTTTCAAAACTACTTGTATTCTCAGGAAATCAGTGAAACAGGAAACCAACAACATTTTGAGGATGGGATGTTAAATCGTCAAACAGTTCATTTTGTCATCATAATGTAATTGATTTTGAAACAAGTAAACATATACTATGGTGTAACCTTTTCAATTATATTTATGATGGTTGTATTTACTTTGAGCACTATTATACTCGTTGTTGTGATACTATACATGAAGTCCTCCATCCCCGGACGTTTCCGCCATCCTTAGTTTGGGGGTGTGACACATATCATAACAACCATCAGAATACTCATCACTATCGAGGGGTCACACACGCACTACAAGTTTCTTGGTTTTATCTCAGCCCTCCTTGACTCGAGTACGGATCCTCTGTTTTCAGTAGAACGGGCCCAAATACTACCTTCCACATCTATCCGTACTTTTCTCAAGAATTTCCTTGAGTCCACCAAGTCCCTTTCACTACTACTGCTCCCAACACTAATCTCATCCTAGGCTTGCCCTAGGGTAATTACCGACCCACTCTCTGCCATCAGCTACATAAGAAAATGCATGTTATCTCTCCCTAACTAGCTCGTGAATGCCATTACATATTACTAGGACCAGATAATTCTTCGAATGAGAGGTCTCTCCCTACAGTGGTTAGACTCAGACGAGAGTTGCGAAATAGGGCTAAACCTAACCTTCTGAAACTATTTAGTCCTCGTAATATGTAACTTAACATATTCGTTTACTAGTTAGTTAAAGATAACTAGAACTCCTAAAAGCACAAAGAAAGAAACATTCGAGCATTGAGTAACCCAAACCAAGCATATCCTAATCAGGCTGATTGCATGCACCACACCCTTTTCTCTTTTCAAGATCCTTTTTTATAAAAATGGTTTTCTTTTGAAAGTTTTTATACCAAGTCCTCAGTTTGAGTTCGGACACACCCGAGAGTATGCCCGAATCCCTCAAACCAAGGCTCTAATACCAACTTGAAACATCCCAGAAATTCAGTCCAAAATTTTAATTTCTAATTATTAAATAAAACCATAGTTATCAAAATCATCTCATCAAAACATAAGTCGTAGTATCTCAAAATATTATTATCAGAGTTTCCAAATCAAAACATCAGAGTAAACATCCCAGGCTAATCATCATGGTGTGTGCAATGCAGCCATCCTGAGCTCTTTTCTTTGCAACTGGAAGTACATGAAACCAAAACTGAAAACCGTAAGCACAAAGCTTAGTGAGTTCCCCATACTACCACATACCATACACATAATCACATATACTGCCCCCCGCCCGGCGTCGGACGGTGTTCGGCATCAGGCCCCGCTTGGCATCAAGCTCCGCTCGGTATACAGATCTGTTTCTCCCAGGCCCCGCCTGTCTCTGGACCTCGCCCGCTATACACATACAAACAATAACATATAATCATGCTAGTAAATAAAGAATCATACACAATATTACTATATGTTCCAATACTAAGGCCTCGCCTATCATAAGCCCCGCCCCTACTCTGCTAATGATGAGACATGGAACCACGTCCACACTCAGCTAGTGATGAGATACGGGACCCCGCCCACACTCACCTCCTTACCAGGCACATACAAGTATCACAAAGACAACAAGTATAACTAAACATGCGTTCGTTCATCGGGTACCACCCGACATCGAACCATAGTTCGGAAACATACATATAAACCTTCCTCGGTCCTCGCCCGGCATCGGACCATAATCCAGAAATCATACAGCCATTCCTCGGGCATCGCCCAACATCGGATCGTAATCTGGAAACATACAAATACAGACACATGCAAGAATCACGAAGACATCAAGTATACCAACATTCCTCGGGCACCGCCCGACATCGGATCGTAATCTGGAAACACATAAACATAAATATGGGATAGAATTGGTGCCTTCGACCCGTTCAAACGGGAGGAAACTCACCTCAAATGCTGAAGCTCATTATAAGAAATCCTTGGCTGCAGCCCTGCCAACTCCCCGAGCTATCAATACCAAAATGTCACCCAATTAGCAATTAGGTTCCAAAGCATGTTCCATAACCCTTACTTGGGGTGAAATGACTGTTTCACCCTTGGCCCTACAAGATTCACAACTAAGGCCCAAAACTATCCAATCCATAAAACCCATCAATTGCCCAATTTTCCAAATTGGGCCCAAACCCTTACATGGGCCTTTCCCTAAAGCCCATTCACTTTTGTAAACCAATGATTTTCCGATTGCCCAAAGGTCCAAGCCTATTGGGCCCAATCAAGGGCTAACTACATTGGGCCCACTAAGGCGCAATTCATCATCCAAGGCCCATTAGGGCAAGCCCAGCAAGGCAAGCCCAACTAGAAGTTCATTACTCTAAAATCCTTAGTCCATTATAAGCCCAAACCAAAGGATAAGTCCAATACCAAGATTGCCCACAATCAAAGAGCCCAAAACTTGCACAGGTGATGCTCACATCGTGAGCGCCTTATGCTCACGTCGTGAGGCCGTGACTTTAGCCTAGAAACTTCCTCGAACATGCTCTCACGTCGTGAGGCTTCATTCCTCACATCGTGAGTCCGAATCTGACCAAAATGAGCATTAAGCTCCTAATCCATTAAGCCTTAACATGGGACAGTCTAAAGGGTCTTCCTTGACCCCAAGGATCATAAAAATCGAAGCTTTCCAGTCACATATGTCCAATACATGACTTAAACACCAACCGAGATCAAAATGAAGGAAAAAGGGCCAAGACTCAAACTTGGAGTCCAAAACTTGCACCAAAATCCACATCCAAGGGTTCTAACACAACAAATGACTCAATGGTCCATAAAGTTGCTAACTTTATGGACCTCATGCATGATAATTCAAGATCCCATGCAAAGAAGGAAACCATAACCTGGATCTAGCAAGATTAGAAGAGAAAGGTGGGATCTTTGAGACTTATAGAGGCTTATGAGCTCAGAAGTGCCACAAGGAGGAGCTTATCTCGCCAAAAGGAACCACCACAAGAGCTTCTTCTTCTTCTTTAAGGAAATCAAAACACCAATACCACCAACAATGGCTCAAGGGTTCAAGAGGGCCGAATCTAGGGTTTTTCAGTGACTTGGGAGTGAAAGAGGTTAAGGAGAAGCAACCATAATCATCTCATACCTTTAAATACCCAAAAAGCAGGGTTTTGGTGCATCAGACGCTCCTCACGTCGTGAGCACTTCATGCTCACGTCGTGAGCCTTAAATGAGCTTAGTCAACAAGTCAACGGTCACTCACCCGAACTACTCAAACTTCAAACGGCCATAACTTCTTCGTTTCAACCCCGTTTTTGATGTTTTTTATATCCACAAAAAAGTGGTGAGAAGCTCTGCACATCTATCAACTTATCCTCACCTCAAACCTTCCGAACGAAAATCCAAAATTCATAAAGAGCTCGAACTGCCACTTTATCGATATACCCCTTGGCTCTAAGGCACAACCCAAACTCCTGTATCACCTCAATTACATTGTTCGTACCTAAATGGGTATAAATCTCTCTTTTCCAAAGGCCCTAAGCCTTATGATAACCTATCTTCAGGCCACAGTCCTGAATTAGGAAAGCGATTCGGAACAGGGCGTTACAAATATATGTTATAACATTGTGGGAATTAAATCCCTATGTACTCACTAGGTTTCCTAACTTGACCAACTTAGTTTCTTTGTATCACAAGTATCCATACGAACGTACTTGATGTTTGGATCTGATGAGAGAATAAAGGAAATATAGGCCATTAGATACTGTAAGGCCTATAATACTTTCGTTATGCTTATGTTTTTGTATTGACGATGACATCCCGAAATTTATTAATGAAACGTATTTCTTCGGAAATGCTTGGTAATAATATTATCACATTATTAAGAACAAATTTTGCATTACAATTCTTTAAAAGGGATACTCTGAAATGAAATAAGCATAATTAAAATCGGTCTTTCTTGGCCGTGAAAATGGGGATGTCACAGTTGGTATCAAATCATTAGTTTAATCGAACTCGGAATATTAGGGAGTTTCTAGACTTAAACTTAGAATGATAAGCAATGATAGTGAGGAGTATGTATATTATATTTAGATAGTACACCTGAATTAACACAAACACTAGCTTACTTTAGGATAAAATGCCTAATTCCTTTTATGTGCTAAATGATTTATATTATAGCATGCCTTAGCTTGCCTATATAAATTGATATACTTGACTAGATTTAAGGTTTGTTGCCGGTCTAGAATTAGGAAATTTTATGTGTTCATGTTTTTAAACGTTTAATTATGTTATTAAAACTAGCATATAAGTTTACATAATAATAAGGAGAATTACGCGTCTAAACCTTCCCTATTTATATTCTCGTCTCGGTACACCAAACGCATGCTTTGGTGTATAGAACGTCATGATAAGGACTCATAGCGGGCTGAGCAAATGTAGGAAATGTGAAGTCTTATGATAGCGAATGATACCTATCGGAATATATCATAAGAATGGTATCTTGCCTTTAGAAGAATAATACGTCTGGTACGGGAGAAGTACACCTTTGATTGGCAAGATGATAGAACTTTTGGTATAATCCCTGAAGTCGTCCCATCATCTGGTGTTTCCACCATCAACCAAGTTGAAGCAGAATTTCTATTAAAGATATGCATGGAAGAAATCCTAGTAGAGTCTAGAGAAATTCTTTATACACATTCATATGTGTTAAATTGTTTTTCTGATTTTAGGGGAAAAAAGAACTTGGGAACTGCGAGACAATTCTTGGGACGAGTACGAGTAGGTGTGAAAGGTAGTAGATGCCTATATTACTGGAAGCACAAGACTCACGTTACTGGGAAGAGTTACAAAGTACCAAGGAGCTAGTAAATGAATTTGTTGTTCATATCCATCGCTACAATTCTTACGTGGCGTTTTAACCGTTTTAATGATATATAATAAAAAAAACATTTGAAGATTGCTTATTTAACGATCGAAGTTCTAATTAGTTTAGTAGAGCCCTAAACATCAAATTATGTCACAATGTTGGCAACCCCCTGAAGGCTTCTACATACAAAAATAACAGGTACATAGTACCTTCTCTCCGGTTCTTGATAAAACAAGCATATATAAATTCTTCTTTTTTGGATCCTGAATATTTATAATAACAATATGACCTCAATTTTCATCAGAAACTTAGAAGAACTGAAGTTGATTTTGGTCGTTTTAATGCTAAAACAGTGGTGAGAAACATCTACATTTTGTTATCTAAAAGTGAAATATCAATAGCCCTTGAAAAGTATGAGATTATGGATTTGGTGGACTCATACACTCCTTACATGTAATTTATATTATGTAACTTATCATCTTAATATGTAAATAAAATCATCATGTTTCTTTTTCTTTTTCTCATTAAGTGTTGCCTGGATAAATATGGTTCATTTTCTTAATATTTTTAATCTTTATAGGTCATTCTCAAAGAAAATTGAATCTCCAAAACAAAATGTTATTGATCCAAAAATGAAAACTTCAACTATCTTATCTTGGACTCCCAATAAGGTGAGGCTTTGTAGTCAGAAACATTGCTAACATGGTTTCCTCGTTATGATAGTATTATCAATTACCATTTATAGTTAGTAAATCAAGAAAATATATAAGCATATTTTGTTCATCTAATTAACTAATTTGTAAAGGTAAATTTAGTTGGAGTTAAGGTATTTTTTTGGTCAATTTAAGAATAATTATATTAATGTTGTGCAGGTTCTTTAAATGATACTTGTAAGTGTTGTTGGGTAATGAACAAGAAGCATGGAAATGGAAGATTTATGCTAATGGTGAAATGTAATTGAACTGGGCTGTAAATGCTTTCAAAATGAATGATATTGATGTCATTGGCTTGGAGTAGAAATATTCTAAACTAAAATGAATGATATTTATTTGTTAAATTTAAGTTTAGTTGCATGTTTAAGGATTTTTGGATTGCTCTTCAGTTTGCACGTCTTGAAGATGTCAGGGTCGCGCAGAGTTTAAATGGACACTTAGAGATTACATGTCAATAACAAAGGTGTAATATTAGGTATGCCCACTAGAGGTGTGCGCGGTGCGGTTTGGTGCGGTTTAGAGTCAAAACCGCAAACCGCACCGCATGTGCGGTTTGGAATTTTTGGAAACCGCAAACCGCACCGCGAAGGTTGTAAACCGTGTTATGCGGTACAGTGTGGTTTGATACGGTGCGGGCGGTTTAGGTGCGGTTTGATACCATTGCAAATAGAATATATATGTAATTATTTATTAAACATTTAATAGCCGTTATTGAATATTATGAGTATATATATATATGGTTTGGATTACATTGCATTAGTTATCGTTCTACACGTGATCAAATATATTATAGCCCTTAACAAATTATACAATGCAATTAGAAAAATATATATGTAATTTGGATCGGTAATATATACTATATGTAATTTGGTTCGATTTGTCTCAGTTCCAATGCAATTAATATATATATATATATATATATATATATATATATATATATATATATATATATATATATATATATATAAACATTGCGGTGCGGTGCGGTTTGAACAATTTACAAATGTAAACCACACCGCATAGTGCGGTTTAAAAAAATTACAAACCGCGCCGCAAACGTCGAAAACCGCATTATGTGGTGCGGTTTGGTGCGATGTGGGCGGTTTGTGCGGTTTATGCGGTTTGGTGCACACCCCTAATGTCCACAACGAAGTGCGACATTCTTCTAATTACTATTAAATGACATTTGAAAAGTTATTGGACAAAATGAAACAACATGAGAGTTCCAAATTTATGTGGTGTTTGGAAATATACATCTATTATAATAAATAAATGGATATGATTTAAAATATTTTATGATACAATGACCTTTATAGTTATGATTTAAAATATTCTATATTCGTATATTACACCATCATAATTGTTTTTTTTTTATTCATGTATCGTATTTTGCAAAATCTATACGAATATATTGTAATTTTATGGTTCAATATATAACATTATATAAAAATATTACATCAAATACTTTATTAACACTATAGTTTGAACAATTTATCAGAATGTTTTTTAAAATATTTATTATTTGTACACAATTATAGCGTTATATTTTTATAAATTTACCCAATTATATATGTTATGATCTAAAACTAATTTTGGTTTGTATTTTTTTCTTAAGAAAAACAATTTAAGAAAATCAATTAATGTTTTTTAGTTCTTAAATAAGCTAATATATTTTTGAAATTTCGTCCAATTATACGATATGATATGAGGAATTATAACATCATGCTTCTATTTTTTTTATTTGAGTATTCTATTTACAAAATCAACATAAATATAACATTGTATTGTCCAATATTGTGATTTAACATCATTATATAGTCAAAATCTATATAGATAATTTATTATTGACAATATACCGGATTGTAACAATTAGGGATCAGAGTGAGTCCAAACCCGGACCGGTAGATCCGGACCCGGAAACCCGGGAACCGGTTAACGAGATTTTTAAGGACCGGAAACCGGACCGGTATATAGGAACCGGTTCCGGTTCGGTTCCGGGTAAGATACCGGGTAAAGTGGGTCTAGAACCGGAAAACCCGAAAATATCAAAGTGGGTCGAATGGAACCGAGTAAAGTGGGTCTAAAACCGAAAAACCCGGGGAAACGGGTAAAGTGGGTCGAATGCATGTTTTAAAATTTCACAAAATACAAAAATAAAGCTGAGAAAAAAAAAATCGCAGCTTTGATATCCCAACTTTGGGAGACTATAAATCAATGAATATGAAACCAAAAATGACAAAATTATAGTCTAAAATCATGTACAAGCTCTATACTACACTTTGGAAAAAACCGCATACTATTCCGACTTCAAACGAATTAAATATGCATGTTTTAAATTTATCACGAAATACAAAGAAAGCTGAAAAACATAAAATTTTCAGCTTTGATATCCCGACTTTGAGAGACTATAAGTCAATGAATAAACACCCAAAAATAACAAAATTATAGTCATATATATGTACAAACTATAAACTACACTCTGGAAAAAACCTCATACCAATCCGACTTCAAACGAATGAGATACGCATGTTTTAAAACTATCACAGAATATAAAAAAGCTGAAAAACATAAAATTTCCAGCTTTGATATCCCAACTTTGAGAGACTATAAGTCAATGAATATAAACCCAAAAATGACAAAATTATAGTCTAAAATCATGTATAAACTATAAACTATACTATGGAAAAAACCTCATGTCAATCCGACTTTGAACGAATGAGATATGCATGTTTTAAAACTATCACAGAATACAAAAAAAAAAGTTGAAAAACATAAAATTTTCAGCTTTGATATCCCGACTTTGAGAGACTATAAGTCAATGAATATAAACCCAAAAATGACAAAATTATAGTCTAAAAGCATGTAAAAACTATAAACTATACTATGGAAAAAACTTCATGCCAATCCGACTTCAAACGAATGAGATATGCATATTTTAAAGTTTCCATAGAAACCGGTTCCGGTTCTTAAACCCGGTTTACCCGGACCCGAAGGACCCGAAACCCGGATTACCTGGAACCCGGATAGAGCCATTCTTTAAACCCAGACCCGGACCGGTTTTACATATTCCGGTTCTAACGGTTCCGGTTCCGGTCCGATTCCGGTTCCGGTCCGGTTTTCCAATTCTAAATCTCATCCCTAGTAACAATGTACTATTTTATTACAGTCATTATAAAATTTTAAAGCCTCGTCCAATTATAGAATTGTATTTTCAAGGTATTATGATTCACATAATGATATCATATCATTCATGATATAATTCCAAACACAATTCAACCAAAATATGTTGTTCTTTGTTGCTAGCAACCTTATGAACAAATGTTTATTATTTAAAATTTAGCAAACACCAACAATAACTTTCTTTTTTGGAATGAAAGAGATAAAATAACACATACTAGCAAGAAACTGTCAAAAAATTTATTAAGTACAAACTATATCAGGGTTTTGAAACAAAATCCTTCAGTTCATCTTGCAAATTTTCATTCTATTACAAACACAAAATTAATCTAGCTATTATATCGTAAAAAAGGAACGACTTCTTAGGCCTTTCTATTCCAAGAATATGAGTATTGTGAAGATTCAAGGCCTGTTGAAAATACCCGATTATCCGAATCTACCCGTTTCGAATTTGGGTAAATCGGGTATCGGGTACATATTTCGGGTAATCAGGTTACCCGCTTTTTTTAGACCGGGTATAGAGTATATGTATAGTAAAACCTCTATAAATTAATAATGTTGGGACTGGGATATTTTATTAATTTAGCAAGATATTATTATATCGATAAATTAATAAATTATTAATTTAAAGAGTTATCTTATATTCGTGAGCAACTCTCAAATTAATGCATCGACCTTCAAAATTTACATGTCCGTTCACTATACCTATTTGAATTAAACAGAAACAAGTACCTTCAAAATTCTCATGTACATTCACACATTAATGAACTTGTCAAGTTCAATGTACATAGATCTAGATTGATCACTATAAAGTGTCTAATGATAAATTTTAAAATCATATCAACTATAGCTTCTAAACTAAAAGGTGTTAAAAAATAAACGATGACAATTCTAGAATTTTGGAATATTTTAGTAATTATTAATTTATAGTTTCGCTGGGACCAATATATTTACATTGGATTTCAAAAAAAAATATTATTTTATTATTTTATCGATTGGGGTCCAATTTTGTACTGGTAAGTTGGAATCGGACCAATTATTAAATTTATCGAGGTTATTAATTTATCGAGTATGAAATTATAGAGGTTCTACTGTCTAGGGTTTCTGGTATACCCGATTTATTTAAAAATAAAGGGCCCTTTAGGTAATATCCACATTTATCCATATGTTGTTTAAGATTTTACCTTCATTACCGATTAGGGGTGTTGATTGGGTAATTTTTTCGGGTTTCGGGTAATTCAGGTCGGGTAATTTGGGTTTTTCATGTTAAAAAAAATACTCGTTACCCGACCCAAATTAAATTCGGGTTTGGGTAATTCGGGTATCGGGTCGGGTTTGGGTAATTCAGGTATTACCCGAAATATATAATTTTTTTTTTGAATTTCACCAGAAAATAAATTTAATGAAATAAATACGTCGTGCTTTATTAGTCTTATTTATATAAACAAACGAGGCATAAACGAAGTTACTCAAGCTTTGAACATTGAGATTTTTTAGTCAATAATACCTGAGATATCAAGTAATTTTTTAACAACTTAATCTAATCTAATAAGATGTTAAAAAAAACAAATACTTAAAGATCTTAATTTAAAAGTTTAAATGTTTAAGATAATTGTAGCAATAAGTTTTGTCATGTTCTGAAGTTTTGTCAAGATAATGAGTTTGTTAGTTGCAATAAAACCTATAATCTAGATAACAGTTAAGTTTTAAAGAACATGATGATATATAAACAATTACTTTTAATATTGCTAGTGTCATATTATCATAATAAAAGAGATTCATGTTTTACAATAATGATAGTTAGTTTAAGCGTGATCAAATACCTGCTACAGAGTACAAACTCTACGAAAAAAAAAGAATTTTTAAAATAATTCGGGTAATTCGGGTATACCCGAAACCCAACAAACGTACCCTTTACCCGACCTGAAAAAAAAATCGGGTTACCCAATTACCCAAAAAAATTTACCCGATACCCGAAAAAATCGAGCACGTAATTTGGGTATCTAGTATTTTCGACAGGGATATTCCTGATCATTGATTTCAAAAAAGAAAAAAAAGCCCTGTCTATTTTTTGAATCTTCCATCGAAGTATCGAACCCTACGAAGACAAAGAGACATCTCCAGTAGACTTCAAACTTAAGTCAACTCATCATCACCGGTCATCAACTCGTCACCAACACTCACTGATTTAGACTTCAAACTTCAAAGTAAGTGCTTTTCTTGTAAATGATTTCGAAAATAGGGCATTGGCTTCTTGCATTTTGGTTTCTTGTAAATTGTATTATTTTTGTGAAAGATTACTTGATAACTTAAGTATTATTGACTAAAAAATCTCAATATTTAAAGTTTGAGTGACTTCGTTTATGTCTTGTTTGCTTATATAAATAAGACTAATAAAGCACGACATGTTTACTTCATTACATTTATTTTCAGGTAATACCCGATTTACCCAAACCCGAACTACTACCCGAATTACCCAAACTCGAATTACCCGAATTTAATTTGGGTCAAGTAACATGTATTTTTTTTAACATGAAAAACCCGAATTACCCGAAACCCAAAAAATTTACCCGATCAACATCCCTAGAAAATTCCACAAAACCTAAAAAATAATGATAATAATATCATCAAAACATTTATGTTGCAGCCCTGAAAGAGGAATATGATCAACCCAATGAATAAAGGCATCCATCGAAGTCGTAGAAGTAACATCCACCACACCATCTACCAATATTGGACCAAATATCAAAGAGACTCCTGATAACATTGAAACCCTATATATCGTAGACGACTCACCCATAGTTTTCTTCCCTTCTTTTTCCTTTTTGTGGAAACAATCGCTTTACATGACTGTATCCAACGATTGAATCTAATGTAGAGGCACAATTATCGACATCTACCCATCCCCTTTTAACTTATTCCAATAGAATTTACAGGACATTTCCCTGTTTTTCCCCATATTATAAAAATTAAAAATCATGTGTCACCTAATTGCAGCCCGCTACATAGCATTACATTCTTTTTTGACTTGTCAATAGCCTTTACTTTATAATTTTCATTCTTTTTTGACTTCCCAATAACCTTTCCCTTTGTTCCTTTCATTCGTCTCTTATGTTGTAACATTATTTCTAATTCCATGTGGAGGATTAATAGTTGTTTTTTCTTTATGTGTATCCAATGAACAACTGAATAACCTTAAAAACATGCATATCATTAATCATAACAGGTTTAAAAGATGGAAGGCAAATATAACAAGTGTCAATTTCCGTGTCACACATTCTTGTGTTAGAGACTTTGATTTGATTGGTGTATAATCCATTCTGATCAATAAAAAGTTTATCCGAGTTCTATAAAAAAACGTTTTCTATAAACAAATGAACTAAAAGGATCCAAAATATTCCAAATGATCAATATTACCGTTCTAAAAAAAATATTAAATATATAAGAGGTATATAAGGATAGGTTTTAATTTATTTTCGTATATGAAAGAAATAATATATATTTTAATATATTTGTGTTATAGTATTCAACATTTATAAACTTTTATACAACATCATATTTTTAAGGATACTAATTAAAATAACCATATTTTTATTCAATTTAAAAAAATAACATAAAAAACATTTTTGAAAAAATAACCACTTTTTCGAAATTTTAAATTCTAGACTTGTTCTTTGCTTGAAATTTCAGAGGTTTTTTTTCCATAACGTTTTTTTTTCAAAAAACTCTATTTATGTATGAAATGTTCGTTTCGAAGTTTTTAATATCATAATTTTCAATCAAATATACGTTTTTAAGCTATTGTATCGTTTATACTTCCTATTTGATATGTTTCTTTAACATTTTGTTAGATTATAGTAAAAAAAAATGAAGCATTTTTCTCAAAAATTCTGGATTATTTATCGGTTTTCGGATTTGTTTTTGAAATTATAAAGTTTTTTTTTCCAAAATCCGGAATTTAATAAAAAATATTTTTTATAGTATCTTGAATGATCCATTCTAGATTATTGGTTTTTATTATTATTATTATTATTATTATATATATATATATATATATATATATATATATATATATATATATATATATATATATATATATATATATATATATATCAACCTACATTATGCTTAGCTTAATTAATAGTTATTAAACATTTAGACTCATAAAAATCAACTTAACTAGAACATGATATTCTTACCTTTTAACTAAAATACTATGTTTTAAGCTTTTACATATGAATATTCATTTAAACTTAAATTGTATCTAGATTATATTATTAATTTATTAAATAGTTTGTTAAGATATGATATTATTGTTGAACTATAATAATATTAAAATGAATAGCTCAATAATAATACGTTCCTATCTATTATTTTAAAATAATGAGAGGCAATCACGGCATTTTAGAAGAGGTAACAATGAGTCTCCAGTCAACTCTTTGACCGCCCATAATTTTATGTCCCTTTCACTTTGCTAATTTTCTACGCCTTTCGTTTTTGAAGTCCATCTGCTTCTTCTTCTTAAGTAGCTGGTAGTGGTCTCCATCTGTCTACTTACTCACTTGTACACTTTTAATCCTTACTCTTTTATCCATATTACACAACCACCCTCCATTTTCATGCCTACTCCATATATATGCTCTCATAAGTCATAACTATTATATTGAATATTGATGTTGCTAGTAAAATAACCTTTATAATTCTAAAATTATGTCAAAAGATCATTCATAACATAAACTGTGTATTTATAAGAGAAATACTACAAATAACTAGTATCATTCCCTTTTGACAATTACATAAATTGTTAAGCCATCTTTAAAACAAAATATAACAACAAAAACAATAAAAACATCAAGTCTTATATACATGGAGAAAAGGGAGGTACATTGATGGACAACCCGAGTCCCATCATCCCATGCGATGAGATGACTCTTTCTGTAAAACACCTCCGCCACTATTACCTATATAATAATAATAATAATAATAATAATAATAATAATAATAATAAGTGAATAATAAAAACGTTGTAAGTGTGTCCATGATCATATTGATCCTTGCGTAAGATCTCTGCATACATGAATGTCACCATGCGATTAATAATACAATGTTGTTTGACCAAATAAAAAAGTTGGTAAACACAATTTTAAAAGAAAGATAACTAACAATAGATATAATCTTCCAAAAATGATTTGGAATTAACACGTGCATGATCTTTTTCAAATAAAAGGAAAGAAGAATAACACAAATCAAACATATACTCACAAAATTAATCATATGATCTTTATATTAGAGCATAAAACCAACATAAGCGTAAAAAATTTGCTTGATTGTCATATTTGAGTGGTTTAACAGTTTTTTCTTTTTTATATATATAACAAATGTTTAGAACTTTTACTATTATTTATTTAGTTGCTTTCGTAGACCCATTAAGTCATTAATGGATTATATATATGAAGTCTGGCTAGGAACTGATTGACAGAAAATCTCTTCATTCCATTAGCATAATGATATAACTTGTGAGAAGAAAAGGGATCATTATGCCAATTTCATTATTATGTTGGGGTGATTGTTAGATAAATAAACTTCCAGGGCTCTAATTGAAAATCTATTCTACTTTAATATGGACGGCAAAATGCTAACAAAGTGACAAACACTTCCTCACGAACGATAACACTTCAACAACTCCCTCTCAATTCCCAAAATAGACCGACTTAACCCGGTCTCCTTAAACCGGGTTATGTCAATTCCAAACATGAGTGGAGTACAAATTTAAACTTTTGTAATTTATAAAGTGCAAGTTTATAATGGCATATATTTTTCAGTTTAACAAATATAGAAACACAGGTTCAGCTCATATCTCCATCATATAACAGTTTAAATAAATTCATCCTAAAAATCGAATCAAATATAACTAGTTTCAGTTCAACTTAAATTGTTTTTGCTTCAATTATTTGATTTTATTTGTGGGACCGGTTTTCATCTACCCCTTACTCTAAGTTATCTTGAAAACAAATTGAAGAAAGTTACACAGATATAAACAATTAAGCATAGTCTTATATTTATAAATCATTAAAAAATACTTGTTTTTGCAACTCCTTTTTTGCTAATGATACAATTACATTGCTACTGATACAACTACATTGCTAATGATCAACTACATGCTACATAAAATCACTAGAGTTGCACTAATAAAACCTAAGTGTAGTAGTCTACCTAGTTACACTCGTAACTCCTACAAATCTTGCTCATTTTTAATGCACAATGTACAACATTCGATGCATAATGTACAACATTCGTCGCACAATGTACAAGTCTTTCAATTGATCAAACCAAACTTGCTTGATCGGAGCTATCTTCTTCATAATAAGGAGATGAATTCACATCTTTATTCATGGTAGCCTTTAGTTTGCCATCGGCTGCAGCCTCTTGAAGTAAGTTGACCACGGTTCGCATCGAGGGTCGGTTCATTGGAAGTTGGCTAATACATAACAAACCGATATCAAGAACCCGGCATATTTGGTCCTTAGACTCATACTCTAGCTCGGGGTCAATCACGTGGTCATGGCCCTTTTGGTTAACCGTTGTGTGCACCCATGTGGCTAGGTCTCGCTCACCAAATGCTTGGTCAACTGGCTTTCTTCCGGTCACGAGTTCCAGAATCACCACTCCAAAGCTGTATATGTCGCTCTTTTCAGTGACACGAAGTGTATATGCGTATTCTAAGACAAGTTTATGAGAAAAGTTTATTAAATTTTACAATACGAGTACAAAAAACTAGTTGTAGAGTCTAGAAGGGACAAAGACAGGTTAAACGTTTAATCTTTGGTTCGAAATTGAACGGAAATTATTGAGTTTAGAAACAAATTGTAATAATTGTCATATTGACATGTGTCTCAACCATAGTCAAATGTACGTCAAACACAATACAATATGTTATGTCATGTATTATTACGTTTGATACACAAGACATGACAATAGATAACGACCATATACTGTGTTTGACATGTACATTACTTTGGACTAAAATTGGTTTTCTCCTATTCAAAAATATAGAACAATGTGTGTCATGGACTCACTTTTAGTCTCTAGTTTGTGCAAATGTTATTTTAAAACAACTCTAGAAAACTTGTTCATTCAGTCCTATGATCAATACAGTTTATGTCGATGAATTCATACCTGGAGCTATGTAACCACGAGAACCGGCAACAACGGACATCGACTCGGACCCTTTATTTCCCAACTCAATAAACTTCGCGACACCAAAATCCGCAATTCTCGCACCGTATTCCTCATCGAGTAAAATATTATTCGATTTAACATCACGATGAACAATAGGAGGAACACAATCATGATGCAAATATGAAAGTCCCTCAGCCGCATCAAGAACAATCTTAAATCTCATCGGCCATTCCAATAATCCACCTTTACTACTATGCAACAAATCTCCTAAGCTTCCATTTGGCATATATTCATAGACCAAAAACCTCGAGTTTCCACTCTTGCAACAACACCATAATCTAACAATATTTTTATGCCGAATCTTCCCTAATGTTTCGACTTCACTCTCGAACTCGTCTTTTTGTGCTGAATCTGTGATATTAGTTTTAATCGATCGTTCCCAGAGTTTTTTCACTGCCACCGCTTCGCCGTTGCTGAGAATCGCTTTGTAAACTTTCCCAGAAGCGCCGCTTCCAATTACGTTATTTTCGTTTAATCGATGAATGATTTCGAATTCGTTAAAACCCAATTTGTGAAACGATCGCCATTTCGATATTGAAATTGGGGATTCATTCTTCGTGTTGTTGATGCTTCGATACTTGAAAATGAACCAGGATACGCCGATTACCAAAACTATGCCGGAAAATACGAAAATGAGCCGGAGCAGCCATAGATTATGATTTGTTTTTGATTGGTCGGTTTGGGGACAACGATGGGTGAATCCGCCGCATAAATCTGGGTTCCCCAAGAAGCTATCTCGGTAAACGTCTTTAGCGTATGCAGAAGGGATTGGTCCGGAGAGATGATTGTTTGATAAATTGAGTGAATTCAACATCAAGTTATCTAATCCGGATGGGATGTTTCCGTTGAACGAATTACCGGAAAGATCGAGATAATTAAGAACTGGGAGGTCACCGATTTCGTCGGGGATTTCTCCGGTGAACCTATTGTTTGCTAAATTTAGCTCGTTGAGCTGTTTTAATGATCCAATTTGTGCAGGAATCTGGCCGGAGAAATCGTTTCCACTAAGATCAAGTGTCCCCAGATGATTCAATTTGAAGAATGTTTCTGGAATACCTCCGGTTAACTTATTATCACCAGCTATGAATTCAACCAAATTGCTTAAAGACCCTATTTCATCCGGTATGCTACCAGAGAAGGTGTTCCCGGAAACAATAATCGACGAAAGATTGACCCCACCGGAGATAGCGGATGAGAGGTTACCTGAGAACAAATTATCAGCAAGATCAAGGAGATAAACATGAGGCAACCCCCAAATTGCGCCTGGAACTTCCCCGGAAAGTTTGTTGGAGCTCAGCCTAACCCTTCCTAAACTCTTGCATTCTCCCAGACTTACAGGAAGCTCACCGGAAAAGGAATTTCCGATCAGAACTAGATCAAATAACTCGCCCTTTTCGCATAAGCTACTCGGAAGTTCACCGAAGAGTTTATTGAACGACACATCAAGTGTTTTCAGAGAGGAATTGCTTCCGAGATCATTGGGAAGAGGACCAGTTAACGAATTGTCGAATAATCTGAGATCATACAAGTTTGGAGATCGAACTAAGCTTTCCGGTATCAGACCCTGTAGTTTATTATCAGCGAGACAGAGTGATTCGAGGGGCAATTTGCATAACTCAACCGGAATAGTTCCGGTGAAACTATTCACCGACAGATCGATTTTTCTCAGTTCGCGGAGGTTTGACCAATCCTTTTTTGGCAAATCGCCGGAAAGTGAGTTGTTATAGAGCTCGAGTTGGTAGAGTTTCCTGAGTTGGAAAATGACAGTTGGGAATGGACCAGTGAGTGAATTGTAAGATAATTCGAGATCAGAAAGCTTCTGTAATTTCGAAAATGTCTCCGGGATTGTTCCGACGAAGCTACATGAACTGAGCCAAAGATGTTCGATGTTGGAAAGGTTTCCGAGTTGAGGAGGAATTGGAGCAGGAAGAAAGTAATTGTAAGCAACACTGAGTTCTTTAAGCGTGGTTACGTTTGTGAGAATAACAGGGAATGATCCGTTCAGAAGGTTGTTGATGAGAATGAGTGATTCTAGTCGCCGGAACAATCCAAAACTACGTGGGATTTCGCCGGAGAAGCTGTTGTCTTGGAGGTTGAGATAAACCAAGTTTGGGATGTCGGAGAGCGTCGATGGAAGCAGACCGTCGAAATAGTTTGCGGAGAGGTCAAGAGACGTCAGGTTGCGGCAGGCGGAGATGGTGGCGGGGATGGTGGAGTTGAGACTGTTGTCGCTGAGCGAGACGATAGATAAGGAAGGTAGACGGCAGAGACCGATGGGAAATGAGCCGGCGAGGGAGGCGGAGGGGAGTTCGATGGAAGTGACGGTGGAGCGGCTGCAGGTGACGCCAAACCAGTTACATGGCGTGTCGTCGGCGGGGTTCCAGTCGGAGAGGATTCCACTGGGATCGATGAGGGTGGATTTTATTTGGATTAAATCAAGACCTTCTTGGTTCAAAGAGAGGGAGGTTGTGGTTGATAATAGCAAGAGACATAACAATAGAAGTGAAGGTGGCGACGGCGGTGGTCTCGACGGCAGGGGTGGCGGTGGCATGGTGGGAATGGAGGATTTGGCAAGGAGGTGTGAAAATTTGTGTATTGTTGTTTTTCAATGAAGGGGGGACTTTAGAGTAAACAAGTGCATAATTGATCGGGGAAAGACAACTACTAACAACCATCAAATTAGTTTATTAAATATAGTTTTTAAATAGACAATTTAAAATTTAATATCTATATAAACAATATATATATATTGAGCATATTGAATAATATTTCAAAGTCTTGATGTTCATACACATTTATACTATTTTAATGTTGGCGAACAGTAAAGTATTGATAATTGTTAGTGTTAACATTTTCACAATTTGATATTTCAAATTTGAATGGTATTTAACAGACATATTTGTCTTTTATAATATCATATTAATATTTATTCTGATATTAATTTACTAGGTGTGAGACTTATGTATTACATGAGTTTATTTAAAAAAAATTAAATATGAAATTTTAACAATTTGAAAAGTTTGAATTTATAAGAAAAATGAGAAAATTTTTGAATTATTAAAATGAATGAGATTTTAATGTAGTGAATACATTACATATATATAAACTCTTTCTAATAAATATCTTACATATATATTACCTTACATATTAAATGTGAAATTTTAATTTAATAAAATGACAAGTGGAAAATAAAAAATTCAAAAATTCTAGAAAATGTCATGTGTCCAAATGGAGAAGAGGAGGATATGTGGCAAAAAGTTTTTTTATTTATTAGGGAGGATAAGATATAACAATGTAAATAACAAATTTTACTTTGTAATATATTTGTCTTAAAAATATTATATTTATAAAAAATAGTTAAGTAAATTAATTCATTTTATTAATAATTATTTAATAATAAAATTTATAAAAATCTACCTACTTAATAAAAGCCTCCTAATTCTGCCAGATGTCATCTTTTTATTCTTTGTTTTGCCACGTGGCTTCTTCCTATGAAACAATATTCTCTTTTTCCCGCTCAAACTATCTTCTACATCTGTCTAATCCTATTTTTAGACCTAATCACATTCCAAATTTAGTGACAAGGGCTTTATAACTACAAAGCGAATTATACGAAGAGGAATTTAATCTTCCCCGAAATCTCGGCAACAATTATGCAATCAATTTCAAATGCTTCCCTGAATCTCATCTACATCCCAAATATTCAATAAATTTAGGTTTTTATTTTATTCTACTTCACCGCTGCAACAATTTTTGAATTTGACATGATCGAATCCGATTACATATGGTTCTTCGCCCATGACCTTCTTTTTTAATGTTGGAATGAAGTTTCAGAATGATATTAACTAGGAATCTACGATGCAAATACATAGGGTTTTGACAATACTGTAAGTTTTTCTTACTTTTCCTTAAATTCACATTTTCTCTTTTACATTTTGTCAATAACTCTGTTGGAACTTGTGATTCTAATGATAAATATATGATTAGTTTGTTATTGCAAAATGTTGCAGATTTGTTAAACTTGCAATCTTTGGATTGCGATGAGTGGATCTTTATGTTGCAAATACAATTATTTTGACTCACTAGATAGATGCAGCCATGAAGCTTAAAGAGTCTGCCCAATATTTGTAGGCTAAAATCAATGAATTAAAGGTAAATGGTTTAAAACATGTTATTTTTTTGATTCAACACCTTGAACGCGTTTGATGGTCTACTTGGAAAAAAGAAAAAGCTCATATTTTTGCTGTTATTTTTTGGGTCAACATCAATTTTGACTATTTTGCAAATCTTCTTGATTTAGATCTAGAAAAGTCTTTATCTCCTTTTGTTGGAAACAATATCTGCAACTTACTCTACATTTTTTTATTAGTAATTGTTATTTGTTGATTCATATAGAGTTTGTTAGTTGGGTGATCGTTAATTATGTTCATGCTTAGTCAGCAGATAGTCACCTGAGATCATCTGTGGTATGTAATTTTTAATAATTTTTTTTATTTATTTCAATATAGTATGAAAGAGGGTATTTTGGTCCTTTATAAAGAAATGAAGAACATAACTGGAATCCTTCCACCCACCCTAGGAATGGTGAAATGCCATGGAATGGAATCTTGGATTCTTATTTTGATTTGCCATGGTTCATTCAATTACAATGAAAAAAATAAGTTTATCTTCCCTCATTTAATGGAATGGCCACTCCTGAATGAACTGATTCCTTTTATTTTTTCAATTTCCATTTCTTAGGCAAATGGTCTTTTTTTTATCATGTTATGGAATAACAAGAGAAGCTCTAATTAAGCTCTTTTTATTTATAAAATTTCCAGTTACACAAATGTAATGGTTTTAACTAAATTATGATTTTATTTTCTAAAAATTGCTAGAATGTTATTGTTAGTATCTTATTTGATGTTACTCATTTTATTATGTTAAAGTTTTTAATAGGAATTGTCTGCAGCTCACTCATTTGATCTCCAGCAACATGCATATTAATTCCACATTAGAAATCAATGGGAAGAAAATAAAAGTAACCAGCCAAATGTATTTATTTATGCCTTTTGTTACTTGTGAAGTTCTTTTTTTTTATCCTAAAAATCAATTTGTGTTTAAAGACTCATCAACAATTATGTGAGGTGATTTTGGAGCAGACTATGTTGTAGAAGTAATGAAGGTTTTTAATCCCGATCTTTAACTCTTCCATTCGAATTATATATTTGAAGATAACTTAAGTGATATTGTTTTATGTACCTCTCCTTTTCTTTAACAAATGTATTTTACTCAACAGATCAGCCTCTTCATGTAATACTTCAATTTGCAGCATATGTACAACATTTAATAGTGGTTTTCTTGGACAATGGTTGTTATAGCTCTATTTTCTTGGAAATGCAACAAGCTAGGAGAAGGCATTACTTCATTGGTATGGCTATTATAAATGCAAGGAATGCACTTTATATATTTTTATGCATTGGTATGGAGTAATGTTACCAATTGTTCTATAGTTTGCCAAAAGTTTCAGTGTATTAACAACTTAATATGTGGTATGGTGTGAAACAAATGGTGTATTAATGAAATTATGTGATATTTAATATCTGAATCATGTGCAAAACAAGGAAAAAGGACAATCATTTCGAAAATAATAGTATTTAAAAGGTTTTTTATTTTATTTTATTTTATATTAAAGACAACTTTTGATAAGTTTAATATCTCAATTACAAAAAATGAAAGACTATTTAGAAAAATATCACATTTTCAATATCAATGAAAAGATAACAACCTAAATCTTAAAGTCTTAAACCATAACTTATATCTTAAATGAAACTATTCACTGAGAAAAAATGTCCAAACACCTTAAATTAAAACATTCACGAATACAATTTCGGTTGTTGTTTATCTTTATTCCCTTTTTAATGTATACATGTCCTTATTTTCTTTCTTTTTTAATCATGTTTTAGAATAATGTAATGAAACGAGTCATATTTTGTGATTTGAATAACAATTGTTAACTATGCATTAAACCGATATGATTATATTCTCTAACTAAAGACATTAGAATAAAAGATACTTAGGCTGTTTCAATAAATACTTCTTTAAAAAAAAAAAAAAAAAAAAAAAAAAAAAAAAAAAAAAAAAAAAAACTAATCATAAACGGCTAAATATTCTCTAATATATGTTCTTTATAATATGATATGTTTACTAAAAACCTATTTATTGAAAGGAAACTTTAATATAAATGAAGGTAAACTTAAGAAATGATAATAATATTTTAATATGTAAAAGTAAAATTGCATATTTGGAAAATATGTTTTAGTAATAAAATCAACAAGTGATTTTAATTTGGTTTGCAAAAAACCAAAATTTGCACCATAAGTTTGAAGCTAAGCTTCGAACTTGGGTCAAATCCGTTTTCGTACAAATGATCACAACTAGATTAGAGCTTAGTGACATGAATTTCGAATTAGAATAATCGTGATACGGTTTAAACATTAGTCACATAAGATATTGCAGATGAAAATTGATAAATGACAAATAATTAACAACATAACATGTGAATTGTTTATGAGTGTGATTCTTTTCATGAGTCTATTTAATTTTTATGTTTGATAGTTTAATCTCTTATTAAAATATCACTTTATTGTCATTTGGTTTTTTATTTCTTAGTTTTTATTTATAAGCATAGATTTGATTTTGTTATAGCAAGTAACTTATCATGTATAATTTATAATATTTTAAGTTGTCATCCCGTATACTACACGGGTTATAACCTAGTACTATAATAAAAGATGTATAAATCAAATTCCACAACAACAATTAAATATAAATGTATCATTAAATAAGTTTGAAAAAGAGGCAAATAACGAAACTAGAAGAATCTAATGAAACATGACCAAAATACATTAGACTTTAATCTTTATACCGTACATAAAAAAAAACAGAGAAATTTTTTTTACATCACGTTTGAAACGAAAAAACAAAAACAAAGTTATGAAATTAATCTTTAAGACTGTAATCATTCAAATTATTATTATTTTTTTAATATTTAAAGTGGTCATCATCACTACCAAAGGTACAAACATCTAATACATCATATGGTTTTCTATATCTCAATCTTCCATTCTTTCTTATCGATTTCATAATAGGCATTTCAGTGATCATAAACACTTGAACGAAGAGCATAAACCAAAAAAAAAAAAAAGTACAATTATGAATCCTTAGTGTACAGATAAAATTTGCGAAGAAAGGTACATACGAGGGACACCCTTTGATTCTCTATGGGTTTGTCTTTTTCCATTTCATTTCATTGGAGGAAAAGAGGGACATTGCAACTTAGTTCCCAACCAACAACCAACTGATGATTTCTTTCATTTATGACAAAAATTCTTCACCTCTTTTACCTGTTGTAGTTCTATGTGAATCTTGGAAAGAAAAGATAAAGAAGAGAAAAAAATCTACATATGGACATGAGCGAAACACTAGCTGTAGAATTAGGGGGGTGAAACTAAACCTTCAAAACAAAACTTAATATGAAATATTCTTAAATGTTCATCAAAGTGGAACTTATCGACTATTTATCATCTTTGAAATCTTGCATAATTGTCTTTAAACTAATATTTTAAGGAAGTTTACTTTCTAAGTACAAAGCCAATGAATTATTCAAAAACTTTATAATAGGAACATTAGGCTGGAGGGAGTGGTGCCACTGAAACCGCACACCCACCCCCGCCACATAAGCGCCACGTCATTTTTTATCACACAAGTGTGGTTTTTTGCCACACTTTTCTTTTCTTTTCTTTTTTTTGTTTTTTTTAGCTATTTTAATTAAAACTTCTTTTTTAATAAAAAACATAATTTTTCATTACTTGAAAATTAAAAAAAAAACATTACATTAAAAATTCAAAAAACATTAAATCGCATTACAAAAAAAAAAAAAACATTAAAATAATCCTAAAAACTTAAAAAACACAAATAAAATAACTAAAGCAAACTACATAAAGTCGTTATCCGAGAACTCGTCTTCGGAGTCGTCCGGTGGAGAGGTTGTATTGTGGTTAAAATTTTGAGAGAGTGGTGATTTTTTTTTTTTAAATTTTGAGAGAGAGAAGAGGCTGTATTGTGATTAAAAACAAATGAATTGGATATGTATATATAGGAAAGAAAGGCAAAAAAAATAAAAAACGGACGCAAAAGACCGTCAACGGTCAAAAGGTGGAACATACAATCAGATTGCGCGGTTGTTTCTAGCCGCACTGCGGTTTTGGCCGCAGGAAACCGCACCCTGGGGGCGGTGTTCGCGATCCACGTGGCTGCACTGCGGTTTGGAACCGCACCCCACACCGTATAGCCTTAGACGCAAGGGTGTAAGCAATTAGGCTTCCGAATTGAGCTCAAGTCTCGAGTCTGTCGATTAGGCTTCCGAATCTAAATGATCATCGATAAATAAATAAATTATATATTAATATTGAATTCTGACTAAACCAATTTTTTTATTGAATTTGAACGTGTATATCAATCATGCTCAACTTTGAAAACAATTTCAATTATCAATTGTTATGTTGCTCAGTTACATAAACCGGCTAAGCACTCTATAGTTATAGAATACTTCCAGGTTCTTATTATTACTATGTATTTGGCTATAAAGAATTATTTTAAGAATAAAAGTAATTATTTTGATGTGGCATAAAGTATGTAAATGCGAATTTTGTACATGCTTTCAAACGAATTGCTTTCGTATATATTATTATAGCATATTTTTCTATTTAGAGAGATAAGAACAATAAAGATTAACAAACTATGGTTTGCTTAAAATTACCATTTTTGCCCAAAATAGTTTGTACTAGCACCACAGGTTAAAGTTTTTATTTTGTTGCGAGTTTTGTCCAATTTATTTTGAACTTTTTCATAATGACGATTTTGCCCTTATTTTTTCTTTTTTAGTTTTTATTTATTTAAATATTTTTTATTTTAAAAGAAAAATAATAAAAAAAATTAACCTTTTCTATTTTATTTTTATAATTTTTTTATAAAGAAAAAAAATAAATAAAATATGCAATCTCTCTCTCTCTCTCTCTCTCTCTCTCTCTCTCTTCACACCATTACACCCTAATCTCCATTGCTCGCCGCCACTAACTGAACACCATACCTCTGTTTTTTACCAGATCTTCATCGGAGATGAAGGAATCAGAGATGATCGTGATAAAGGCCACCGCTCACAACAATTATGTTAACATAATTTCCTTCTTCAAGTTTCACTTTGTGAAACGGAAAATCTCATAGTTCTTTCCGCCAACAAGAGCTGAAGAAGAAGCAGTTTCTCTAAAGGTATGGAATTCGAGTTTTGGTTGGTCATAAATCACTCTTGCCCCCACACAAGAAGCCATGACAAGTCTCTTCTTTCTTTTTATTGAACTGTAGAGACCAAGACATGGAATAAGGGGTCAAAAGGGGTCATCATTAATGAGCCCCATAAAACAAAATCGAATCACAGAAGAACAAAAGCATATAAGAGATTTGTCATGGTTTTTCGATTTCTGATTAGAGCCACACATTGCTCTTCATAAGAAGTTATCCAAGCCCCTCAAACGTCCGATGGGTGGACCTTCATCTCCGATTTTCGGATTTGAAACGACGGTGATTCAGTTAGGATTCAACGTCATATCGGGGTCTTCTTTTACAGTTATCCTTTACAACCTTGTGACTCTACAATGAGATGACGTCGGTGGTGGTTTTTAAGGGTGGTTGCCCTTTCTCCCCTCTGTTGAAATCGAAGTCCAATTTTGAATTTTTCAGTCAAACATTGCTCTTCAATGCCGATGATTTCATATCTTAGCATGTTTCAGTCAAACATTGTACTAGATTTGTTCATCTGGCGAAGACGATGGCACTGTCCTCCCTCTCAAACAACGAAAACGACGTCGCTTTCCCCTACCGGAGACCTCCCTACGCAGCCGCCACCCATTTATTTAAGGTTTCTTATATGCAACGGCATTGACGAATGGGCGACACTGGCGAATCTTCTGCCATCATCCGTCTCCTCTTTACGAACCCTTCTTTGTCTTTCCACATCCAACGAGAAGGTGATCCGGCGAAAATAGAGGCTCCGACAAATGGTGTTGGTCCGGCAAGTAACTATGAGAGGAGTCAATCAATTTGTTAAGTAGTGAGGAGATGGGTGCATTAGTAGGATTGATAAATATATATTTTGTTTTTTTTAATTAGAAAAACTAATAAGCAAATAAAAGAAATGAAAAAAAAAAGTAAAATATTAAGGGCATAATCGTCATTTAAAATTTTTTTAAGAATATTTGGACCAAAAACGCAACAAAATGAAAACTTTGGACCTGTGGTGCTAGTCCAAACTTTTTTGGACCAAAGTGATAATTTTGAGCAAGCCACACGGGGACCATTTGTGCAGTTTAGTCTTTATATGAAGAATCAATACAAATTACGAAATAAGATATAAAGAGACTGAGTATGCGAGCACATTAGAACTAGTCCCAAACCCATCTAATTTAACATGGAGTGGATTTTAGGTTTTTAGAATAGGTCCAGTTCACGGTTTCATGAATCAAGTTGGGTATTCCGGCCGGTTTGAAGTCGGATTGACATGCGGGTTTTTCAGTGTGTAGTGTAGCATTTGTACATGATTTTAGACTATAATTTTGTCATTTTTGGTTTTATATTCAAATACTTATAGTCCAGTCCCCTGATGTTGGGATATCAAAGCTAGAATTTTTCAGCCTTTCAACTATCTTTTTAGACTTTTATATTCTGTAAAAATTTTAAAACATGTATATCTCATTCGTTTGAAATCAGATTGACATGTCGTTTTTTACAAGGTATAGTGTAAAGTTTGTACATGATTTAAATTATAATTTTGCCATTTTTAGTTTTATATTCAATGACTTACAATCCCCCGAAGTTCGGATATCAATCTAGAAATTTTGAACTTTTCAACTACTTTTTGGCCTATAATTTTGTCATTTTTAGTTTTGTATTCGTTTGAAGCCTCGTAATAGATAAACTAACTTTCGGTAGACTTCAACGAGATGTATCGTATGAACCTAAAGTTATATCAGTCTAATGGGTACAAAAACCAGAAAACTTGGATCTAGACACAGCCCTAGACCTGGACCTGATAAGTCTCAACAAGTCCGGTCCAACGTCCACCAATTTTTGTTAAACCGGTCTAGTCCAAGGGTTGGTCATGTCCGGTTTGGTTTGGTCCAAATGCTTACCCCTAGTAGTTGAGACCTCCCTTCCGGATGAATTCCTTAAATTCATTTTACCGCTAGCCACAAGTTAGTCGTGGCTCAGCCTTAAGTTGGACTAATCTCCGTCTTAACTCAGTCTACAAACAACAAATTTTAGGATTAAATCAATCCTAACTGCAGTAAAAAAATAAAAAATAAAATAATAAAAAAAAACTCGACTATAAAAACATACTCCATTCAAAATCGAAATCTAAAATAAACCAGTTGAACAAAAGTTTTAGCTCATTAACAAGCCATCGGTAGAAAGTAGAAGCTAAAAGCTCCACTCTTTCTCCTCTCCAAGTCTCATTAGGTTCCCTTTTCAATAAAAATGCATTGGGTACGATTTCATCCAAATTAGTCAAAGAAATTTTGTCTATAAAACGTTTTATATGCAAATTCTCTTTGTTTTTTTTCCTTCGACCAATGTAGGATGGGTTCCCACCCATTTCATTCTATTTTCTTTCTTCACAAGTAAACAATGGGTGGCAAAAGAGGAAGAAAAAGAATGAAAAAAAAACTCTCTAGTTTTTCACATAACACTTTTGTATATACTTAGACATATGTACCTATGAGCCACACCTTTTACAAATTCAAAACAAACAATGTCATAAACCATGGGAGTGTAAGACTTTGAGCCAACAAGCAACTTTTCTCTAAAGAGAGCCCCCTAAGGTTTTGACAAAAAGTCAAAACCAAATTTGTCTTTCATTTCGTTCTTACAACTAGATAGTTACATGTGTTAGTTATTTACTAATTAGCTTCAACAAGTCCAAAATAAATGTACATTACTTATATATATATATATATATATATATATATATATATATATATATATATATATATATATATATATATATATACCATATAAATATTACAAGTTTTTTGTTATATTATTATTATTATTTCCTAGAAACAATAATGAGAAATCCCCGATAAAATTTCAATATTTTGGGTCACTTTACGGTTTAATTCTAATATTTAATTTTTGAACAAAATATTCTTGCTTATCTAATTTTATACGATAATCTGTCATTTTCTATTGAAAAAAATATGGATTGTTTTGTTAATTTGGACAAAATATAAAATAATCGAGACTTTTCTGTTCAAAATATAAAAATTGAGATTAAACTGTAAACTGACCTAAAATATTGGGAGCTTATCAGAGATTTCCCAAACAATAATTTTCAATACATTGGTAAAATATTATTTTTATAAAATAATATTTTTTCATTTAAATACAACTATTAATTATATTTATTAATAATCGAATTATTCTAATAAATAATCAATTAGTGGTAACTTGCTATAAGGTATGACCCTATAAAATCACAAACCGTTAACAATATTATTTTATAATAACTTTTACACATAAAAATCTTTCAAATTATCCGTCCTTTTTTTTTCTTTTCTATTACAAAATTCTTCTTTTTAGTTTTTTTTCATGCTAAGGCATTATTCATAGGATTATGCTTTATACACCCAATTGAAAGCAAAACTAAGCATTTTTCGTAGGACTTTATAAATCCTACCTACTATTACATCAATTATTACATCAAGACTTTTGAATTTGTACTTCTTAACACATGTGAACTTGATTAATGTTATAATCTATTCAAGAAGCAAAGAAGTACGGACAAACACTTAAGGTTTGATTTTGTTTGTTTGTAGTAACAAAAGTGAAAACTCGATAATATCGATTTATCAAATACAAGTGACAGAAAGTTAACAGGCTATACACTTTTGTTGTGTTGGTTTCATCTAAGATCAACAGATTATGATAGGCGTTTTTTTACAAAAAAAAGTCAAAATGAAACAAAATTTATACTCATTTTTTAAGTTTTGGGGTTAACGTACTATTTAGCTTCAAATTTACATAAATGTTGTTATTATTTTTTTTTTTATTCAAACATAAGCTGTGAGTTTTATTTCTTTCTAACTCTTTATAATTTATATAATAAACAAAAAAAAGTTTTATATCATTAAACAAAAGTCTTAGTCAACATATATGGAGCTGATTCCATTATATTTTGTAATCATTGTAATTATATATTTTATAGTGTATATCATTTCCTTAGTTATAGGAATCCTTTGTGTATTTATATTGGTCGATGTTCAGTGAAAAAGGGCAAGCAGTCAATTCCAATATTTCCAATCTTCTTTATGGTATCAGAGCCTTCTCTGACCTAACCCTTGTCGTCACTCATCCATACCCATCATTTTCTCCTTCTTCTTCTCTCTTCAGCTTCTCAATCATCATGGCTACACCTGAAGATAATAAATCTAGCAGCAAGCCCAATTTCCACCCTGCTTTCACTATGAGCAATATTAAGAACACTATACCCCTCATTCTCAATCAAACCGATGACCACTATGCATCATGGGTTGAGTTCTTCAACATTCACGTCTGTGCATACAACGTGAAAGATCACATCAACGAAACGCTTCCAAAATCGTCCGATATTGACAAGGATACATGGGATCGTCTTCCCTTTTGAAATGTGGATATATATAGCACTATCTTCCCAGAACTTGCTCACACCATCATGAAACCTGGTGCTCCGACCCTTGATATGTGGAAACGCCTCCAACAAATATTCCTTGACAATCGAACTATCATGGTTGTATACCTCGAGGAATAATTTAACAATACTCGCCTCCCTGCCTTCTCCAACGTGACTAGCTACTGTGCACACCTCAAAAACCTTACCGATCAACTAGAGAATGTCAGAAATCCTGTGTCAGAAACAAAAATGGTTCTCCAGCTTGTCTCCGGCCTCACCAAAGGCAAGTATAACACTGTCACCACTATTATTCAACAAACAGACCCCCTCCCTAGTTTCAACAAAGCCAAATCATCTCTCCTCCTTCAAGAAGCTAGACGCAACAAACCTGATCACTCTAATCCCCAAGCCCTTATTACACAACGGGCTCACCAAGATCCTAACGACATCTCTTCGGCATCCCAACACAACTCCGGCTATAATAGACGTGGTCAATCCCGTGGAAACAATCGAGGTGGCGGCCGGTGATCTAGTAGCTGACAACATAGCAGCAGAGGGCGAGGTCGTGGCAATGGTCGATCTTCATCTCAACAAGTTTCCTGGAAATGGCTAGGTTGGTTTCCCCCATACCCATGGGCCGCTCCACCTTGCCCGTATCCAACAGTCGCTTCACAACCCGACATCATGGGTCCGCGCCTCAACTCTAGGCCATCGACACCCCAACACCAATTGACCCAAACCGAGCCACGAGTTCATTTTACTGCTAATCAGCAACAGGCCCAAAGCAACCTGATGACACCTACTGAGCTTGCAGCTACCTTTCAGACCATGCAGATGCAACCCCCAGATAGCTTGTGGTACATGGGTACTGGCTCGACATCGCATCTCACAAATGAAGCTCGTAACCTCTCAAACTTTTCTCGTTTCAATAATAACAATTATATTCTTGTGGGTAATAGCACACGAGTCCCCATTCTTGGTCATGGAAATGCAATCACATCCTACCTCAATCATCTTTTTCAGATTAAACAATGTTTACCATGTCCCTAATATCATCAAAAACCTTGTTTATGTTAAGAAATTTAATCGTGGTAACAATACATCTACTGAATTTGACTCTTTTGGTTTTACTGTGAAGGATCTAATCATGAAGACACATATCACCCGAAGTGATAGCCCGGACGAACTCTACCCACTCACACCAACACCTTCTCGCGAGCATTCTCCTGTTGCTTTTTATACCATGTCTCCTAACATATGGCACAACCGTCTTGGGCATCCCACAATCTCAAATTTCAACTATTTTAGCTCTTGTCTTTCATTACCTAGTAGTAAAAACACTTTGCTTTCTTGTAAGCTTATTCATTGGGAAAACATTTTCGGTTACCTTTTAATGATTCCATTTCTGTCACACATTTACCATTTGATATTATACATGCAGACATTTGGATATCTCTCGTAACCAGCAAACTTAAAAAAATACTATCTTGTTTTACTTGATGATTTTTCACATTACACCTGGACATTCCCTCTCAAAAATAAGTCTGAAACCTTCCTTCTTCTCCTTCACTTTCAAAAATACATTCAGAATCAGTTTTGAACCACCATTAAGTCATTCCAATGTGGCAATGGCCGAGAATTCAATAATACATCATTCACCAAGTTTTGCACCGCTAATGGCATACAACTTCGATTCACATGTCCATAAACTTCTTCCCAAAATGGTAAAGCGAAACACATAATCCGGACTCTCAATAACATGATTTGGACTTCCCTCATCCATGCATCTCTCCCTCCTTCATTTTGGAACTATTCTCTTCACACCTCCACCTACCTCATCAATATTCTTCCATCTCGAGCAATTACGAATAAAACTCCATCTAAAATCCTATACCTACGAAAAGTAACATACAAACACTTACGAACCTTTCGCTACCTATGCTACCCAAACGCCTCTTCCATCATACCACACAAACTAGCACCACGCTCCTTTCCAGTTTGTTTCTCGGCTATCCTGACAATCACATAGGCTACCTCTGCCTCCCCTTCTCCAACTCTAAACCTATCATTTCACACCATGTTACCTTCAATGAGCACATCTTCCCATATTCCAATCTTACTAAATATCGAGTCAATTCATATGACTTCCTATAAAAATTCGACCCTTCCCCTTATATAACTCACCCTCACCTTTTACCACATGACTCCACCTCTAACCACATCTCCGATGGGTTTTAGTATACAACATCCTATGGTGCACATACAACCCTAAATGCTTTGGATCTATGTTTTCTCTAATTATACATGCAATATTGTTTCCTAGGCATTAAGCCTACAACTAGCATACAAATGACATAATCAACAATAAAGTGAGATATAGAATTACCTCTTTGTTGTAGCTTGTAGAGATTCTTGATTATGTCCTTTAAGAACTTAGTGCCCCAAGTGTTGCACCTCAAATGGAATCACACAACACCACCAACAATGGAGGACATTGAGGGAGAATACTTGCACTCATAAATCGGCTATTGCTCTTCCAAGAACACTAGGGTGCCAATTTTAGGAGCTAATAATTTTCTTATATAGTGTGGCAAAACTAGGGTTACACCATGTAAACCCTAATGTGCATGACCTTCCATATTCCTTAGGCTCCATGGGTCTAAACTCTCCATGGATCATCCATGGGTTGTCACATGGGTTTAGCCCAACCTAAGGAATCATGGATCATTGGCCCATACCATAAGAATGAATGATTTTACCAAATCAACCCCTTATATTTAATTAGTCTCTTTTGATCACAAAATTAATTCCAAATTAATTCTTGATCAATACTAATTAAATAATATGATTTCATATTAATATATTAGAACTTATAATATATTAATAAATCATGAATATCCTCTTCTCAAAAGTCCATCCTATCAAATTGTTCCGGTGCCATGCAACCCAAATGGACCATGCTACTCTCGGGTCAAGTACATACCAATTATAGTTATGGGCGTAGACACTAAATCCAACAGTCTCCCACTTGGATAAGTCTAATAACTATTATTGCAAGTACGACTCCAAAACCCGACTAGCAATCGTAGCTCTTAAAAGCCGTTTTCGAACTCTGACCTAGTCAATGACGCGTCCATTAGATAAGAGATCATCTATTCCTCCATTCTAGATATCATATGGCTGAGACATGGATTTTAATCATTCTCTTTGTCCATCTGTTGTTTCCCGATTTACGATTTATGACGCCTGACTAATTGAGCAAATCAAATCAGTCCAGGCTTAGCCAAGCACTTCGGGTGTCATCACTAAATCATTGAGGGGCCCACAGATATCGCTTTTAACCACATGGGGTAAAAGGAACGGATAAACTTCGACTTAAATGCTTGCTTATACTCACTCGTCAAATTACACAAAACGATATGTTTTATAACACCAGGTTACTGGTGCGTTTACATATGTCAATGTGCAATCGACTTGCAACTACAACTCACATGTCTCCGTTTCAAGAATATAAGATATTATCGTCTTACAATCACTCGTGATAAAATCCATGAAGTGATTCAGATGAGCGTGGGTTGAATCCAATACTCGAATCTTATTCCAGGAGTACTCATGAACACTGCAGCTATGTCTAAAACACCTAGACAAACTACAGACCCATTCACGTCAGTCTTGCCTCAATACCTACTTCAAAAGTATGATCGACTGTGGATGGTTTGAATAACCTAGTTATTCGGGAAGTCAAAACATGCAAAGTGAAACATAAGAATAATATTAATCCTATATGGCCCCCAAAACTATTGAGTTCCATATTGATTACTCATTATTCATTGTATAATGTTTCGATTTATCAACTTAATACTTGCATTAAAACAATAGCTATGCCATGCTCCAAGCATGCACACTATGTTTGTCTATGGTCCTGACTTTGTGAAATAGATCAATTGAAAAACATTTCAATGATGCTCATTTAACAATTTCAAATCTTTATTGCAAGTGTAAGAATTCCAAATTCTTGTAACTGCTATGAAGTGTTAGATTCTAAACTATCATGCAATGATTCTTTTGTGATGTCTAGGTACCAAAAGTCATAGAGACTTGACCAATGATATTACAAAATATTCCTTTGGAGATTGTTACAAGACAATTCCATGGAAATTAAGTATCAGATTCAAAGTACATTCCTTTGAACATCCTTCTTGCATAAAAGTTTCTAACTTTCTCATGTATTCTAAACATCCAACTCCCAATATGGAAACATTCCATATTTTCCATACGACAACTCATTATCAATAAAATCATGTCTATTCATAATAATGTCAATATGGTCCATCCATTACTATACTTCCAACTGTCCTTAAGCGACCAATCCTTGGCGAACCTTAGATTGTCCTTAACAGTTGTTTAACCACTTTAGTCATATCTGGTTCTATTCCTTTTTCCCTCTTAATGCCCTAGGCATTTGGAAAATTAGAACACGAGAATATTATAGCATATGCAATCGATCCTATACTCGAAGCATATGGGATGCGATTCATAATGTCTAACATAAAGACATGATATGAAACATCCCAAAAACACAGTCTGAAAATTTCGTTTTAAATTAGTAATAAAACCATAGTCATCATACGTCATAGAAAAATCATAACAATGTATCTCAGAATAATATAACAACTATCATATATATCAGAGTATAAACATCCCAGGCTGAACAAATGGTGTGTGCACTGCAACCTTCCCGAGCTCCTCTTTTGAAAACTGAAGTACCTGAAACCAAAACTAAAAACTGTAAGCACGAAGCTTAGTGAGTCTCCCCATACTACCACATACCATACACATAATCACATAACTTGGGCCTAGCCCACTGCATCGGGCCCTGCTCGGCATCGGACCGTAATCCGGTACACATATAAACATATCCACAATGCATATAACATAAACACATAACATAAATATAACTCTGGGACTACTCCCAACTGCATCGAGACGAATCCCGACATCGGCTTACCCGGCATCGGACTCCTGTCCGGCATCGGGCTCACCCTGGCATCCGACCGTATCGGGCATCGGGCTTGCCCCGACATCGGGCTTACCCCGGCACATACACAGCATAACATATATCATAAACACATAACATAATCACATAATCTGCATCGGGCTTACCCCCGACATCGGACCAAAACCTGGAACATATAACATATAACATATAAACTAGCATACATCGGCCTTGCCCCGACATCAGACCGAAGCCCGGAACACATAGCACATATCATATAACCTGCATGAATCACAAAGACATCACACATACTTAACTACTTCTCGAGACCGCCCCGGCATTGGACCGAAGTCCGGAAACATATAAACTGCATCGGGCTTACCCCGACATACTATAACTACTTAAACGGGCCGGCATTGGTGCCTTAGACCCGTTCCTACTGGAAGTGGACTCACCTCACACTGATGAAGTCCCGCTGACAAAACCATAGCTGATGGATGACAGATTCCCGATCTGTCAATATCAAAATAACACCCAATTAATAATTGGGTTCCAACTCATAACCATAAGTCCATACTTGGGGTAAAAGACTACTTTACCCCTATCTTAGCTTGACTCAAGCCCAAGGCCCAATCCAAAGGCCCAAAAGTCTAATAATGGACCAAGGCCCAACTATGGCCCAATTTTCCAAATTGGGCCCAACCTCTACATGGTCTTACCTTAAGGCCCAATCATTTATTCTTGGTCCAACACTTGACATTCTCATAGTCCAACATCTCATAATCATCAAGGCCCAAACTATGGCCCATCTATGGCCCAATTTTCCAAATTGGGCCCAAACCCTCACATGGGCCTTACCCTAAAGCCCATTAAATTATTCTAGTCCATTTGATTGTTCATGAATGACCCATTATCGGTCCAAACACGAAAGCCTAATAGAAAGGCCCAACACAAAGCCCAAGTGAAATTAGGGTTTCACATAAAATGACAATTAGGGTTAAGTGTTTCTCACTTAACCCATTAAGGACTTAATCCATTAAGTCCTTTACTCTACTAGATAAATGATATGGAATAATTTGGGCTTAATACACAATCCAATCCCAATGGCCCAAAGGTGGGTCCCAATAAGTCCAAGGCCCAAATACTCACAATTAGGGTTTTCTAAACCCTGATTAGGGTTTCCACCCAAACATGGCCCAATAGGCCCAAAATTAATCTTTAAGCCCATTAGGGCTTTGCTAGGTCCATTAGGGTTTTGCTAGTGGGGCACCACCCACTACCACCTCGGGTAGTGGTGGTCAATGGTGGCTCACGGTGGTGGTTATGGTTCTTTTCATTACATCTTTTGCTAATTACAATTACAAGCTTTTAATCTACAATTAAACACACACACACACACACAAACTACTCTAACACACACACACAGCCACCCTAGTGGTGGCCGGCGGTGGCTCGTGGTGGCGGTGGCGCCGGAGACGAAGAAGGAGAGTGGCGGCTGCATTCCCACCTCTAGGGTTAGGGTTATGAAACACTCTTATACCCGACACCCATATAAACTTCATCCCATAATGGCATAATCGGCCCCTCCTTCCCTCTTTTCTCTCAAAATGAGTCCATAATTTACCCATTTAACCCTGGGTTTGGAAATCTCTTTCAATTTATATCCAACATTTTCCAAACAACCCCTGACTTCAAGAATCTCTTCATAATAGGTCCCGAAATTACCAATCAGCCCCCTAAGCCTTCAAATCTTTTTCAAATTAAGTCCCAATAATTACCACGAAGCCCCCGTCTTCATAAATATCTATAAATTGAATCCGGAACTTACACTTTTAGCCCTTGCTTCCCAAAATCTATTCAAATTAAGTTCCAATAATTTACTAAGCAGTCCCTGCCTTCATAAATATATACAAACCACCCTGTAACTGACACTTTTAACCCCCAACTATCAAAATTCTTCACAAATTAGTCGGGAATTACATTTATTAATTTATTTAAATAAACAGGGTGTTACAACTCTCCCCCACTTAAATTAGATTTCGTCCTCGAAATCCTTTCTTACCATTCCTTACACGCCCAACCACTCTAGTAACACAGTCACCATCCTGGGTACGCCCTGACCTTCTCAGGGTAGCCGTGACCAATCTTCGTAAGGGCCTAAGATCTGCAGGTGAAGGAATTCCTCGCAACAAGATCACCTCTGCTCCGCCTGAAATCTGTTGTCTTGAGATGGTGTGATTCCCTGACAGACCACTCATACTGAATCATTATCGTTAAATCCAGTCCGTTTATCCCTCAACTGACTACTCAACTTCTGATAACTCGAGGTTTCCACTATATAACAGGATCCCAAACCCAATTATCCCTGCAGATCACTTATACTTGGCCAAGGCTCAGATAATCCCGCAGTGTGAGACTTAGCATAACCCAAACTATCTGTGACTCTAACCATACATGAAATTCCAAAATGTCATTACTGCTTGAGACACTAAAACTGTCTGAAGCACTAAACTTCCTGAATCACTTAATTGTCTGAAACAGTATGCTGCGCCCTGGATGTCTTCCAAAATCTACCGAGACCTCCCTGTTCTCCACTTGTTCACCAGACATCTGAAATACCGGGTTCCGACCCTGCTGCGGAGCCAAAGGACTCCCACATAGTCGCCTCTCATGATTTCCGAACGAAATCCTTATCTGTCAAATAGCTGCTACTAGTTATCTTGCCACTACAGCTCCAACGACTTTCTGATCTAACTGATTGGGTCCATACGTCGAGTCCTGACATTACCATATTCAAGGCTAAAAGTTATTGCTACATGACCAATGGTAACCTTATATAACAAACGACTTTAAGCAGTCCGTCACTTCTCTGATCTCATATCTGTAGTGGCGTCCCTACAGTCTTATCGCTGGCTCAACCAGGTCTAATCCCTCCGAGGAAATCCATAAACCAATCTGTGGATTTTCCACACCCGAACTGCTACACCCGAACTGGTGGGTACCACTGTTCCTTCCGCGTTCTAACAACACGCTTATGCTATCTATTAACCTGGTGAATGCTACGGCTACACCCGCAGACTTACAACACTTTCTCACACTATCTGGCTACTAGTGAAGGCTATGGCTACACCCGCAGACTTACAACACTCTAACACTATCTGGCTGCTAGTGAAGGCTACGGCTACACCCGCAGACTTACAACACTCTAACACTATCTGGCTGCTAGTGAAGGCTACGGCTACACCCGCAGACTTACAACACTCTAACACTATCTGGCTGCTAGTGAAGGCTACGGCTACACCCGCAGACTTACAACACTCTAACACTATCTGGATGCTAGTGAAGGCTACGACTACGCCCGCATACTTACAACACTCTCCATAGTGGGTCGAACACGCGCTTGACCTAACACTCTACTGAACTCATGTCTTGACTGGAATCCCCAACCTGATTCCCTAAGGCCTGTTATCACGTGACCCCGCTGCATCAGTGCCACACCCATGCCCGCGACCGAAGCCTCATAGTAAACTACGAAATCATCTACACCCTCTGGCAGGGTGTGAGTTAGGGTCTCGCACAACCGCTGTCTGAGAGTCTCGAAGGCTACCTGCTGCTCGGGCCCCCAACGAAAGGCCATCAACCTCTTGGTCTGTCGGTTCCAAGGAACTGCAATCTTGGAGAAGTCCCAAGTAAATCTCCGGTACTAACCCGCTAATCCAGGAAACTCTGAATCTCAGATGGAGACCTCGGAATCTCCTACTTCATCATGGCCTCTATCTTGGCCGGATCATCTAGTATACCCTACTGGTTGACAAGGTGCCCAAGAAATTGCGCCTCGCGCAACCAGAACTCACATTTGGAGAACTTTGCAAAAATTTTCTCCCTCCTTAGAGTCTCTAGCACCTCCCTCAGGTGCTCCTCGTGCTGCTCCTCAGTCTTGGAATAAACAAAGATGACACTGTACTCTCCCAATCCCGTAATTTGGGGAAATGATTTATCGCTATCCGCTAATAATTCTCGGTACGCAATTGGCATATGACATCTCCTGAAAATATAATTCAAGATAATAAAGGATACCCCAGAGTTACACTTACTCAACCCTTAGAACGACAGGCTCCCTTGTGCAGTCTCTCGCAAGTGTTGCACATAATCTGGCCCTGCTGGCCTCTCACAAGCTAATCCTAACTCTTAGGTCTCTTTCCGAGACCCTTTAGTATAAGCAACTGATCTGATTCCCTCTTACCAATGTGCTCCAAGTCAATACCTCATTCTCGTGCTCTAAAATTCATATCATTCAGGGTCTTGCACCCCGAGATACTCACGGTCTCCCTCCTATCATTCTACAGTATGTTTTGATACCTTACCTTCCTCGTTTCCTCACCTGCTGCACACTATGGTGCCAAATAAGCTCTTTCCCGAGACTTGGCAGTGATCTCTGCCATAGTCTCAGTCGTCTGGTGGAGATCTAACAACTCTTGCGCCAACTGATGCGCCTCAAATGCTTGGGCACACTCTGCCCAGAATATGGTCTAAAAGTCATCCAATCACATAGCATCAACCGCTTCATCACTCAACTAACTACCAACCTCTTCATATCAATCTCGTGCTCTGTCCCTCAGGAGACAGGAATCAAGTCGGATCTTGTCTCCTTTCGAGACAATGTCTGGTACGAAAAGCGTTGGTGACATCTGCCAACCGTGTGCTGCTAACAATGGGGTCCCTAACACCCATGACAATCTGAAGCTTCACAAACTCTAAATTCCCAAAACATCAACATACGCGCCTCTATCATGACTGCCATCTCAGTGTGGAATGCACTCTGCCTCTCATCACAAATCTCTAAACTGCCCTCCCCGATCATATCGAATATCACAGGAGTCTGGTCAATGATACTGCACGTAATCTCAAATGGAATGAACTCCCTCATCTGATCCTCGAGCTGCCAGACTCTAGAGTCCGAGCCTGATCCCTCGTCGACACCAGAACTGCCATCTGATCTACCACGTAGCGTCACTATACTCGGTAACATACAATCACCAACGTCATAATACTCATCATAACTCGAGGGATCTCACACACAAGTTTCCTGGATTCATCTCAGCCTTCCTTGATTCGAGTACGGATCCTCTGCTTTCAGTAGTACGAGCCCATACTACCTTCCACATCTATCCGTACCTTCCTCAAGAGCTGCCTTGACTCCACCAAGTACCTTCTACTACTACTGCTCTCTGCTACTCTCATCCTAGGCTTGCCCTAGGGAAAATCTCTGTCTCACCTTGTCCTCAGCTGCTGAAGGACTTCCCATCAATGTCAAATAGTTAACACATGAATATAGCCACATGGAACAGAGATCAGATAATCCTTCGAGTAAAAGAATCATCCCTAGAACGGTTGGACTCAGACAAGAGCTGCGAAATAGAGTCAAGTCTATCACTCTGAGATTATCTGGCTTGTGCGCCATGTGACTTAGCATATTCACTTACTAACTAACTCACATCGCCAGGAGTCCTACAAAGTACAAAGCAAGCAGCATTTGGATAATGGAAAACTAACCACATAACCAATCAAACTGTTCTATCCTCTACTCAGGAATCTGTACTAACATGCAATTCATAAATCTCATACACATATATCATGCATAACCTAAACAGGCTATCGTACCCCTGGCTGATCAATTCTAGCATGCAAGTCTTACTAGCTCATAAAAGCATACTAAGGCACCTCTTCCTAGATCCTCATCGCTAATCTATCATGCAGTTCTCATAATCATATCATAACATAACATAAACTTGTATGGGTAATTTGGGAGTACTTACTTGAGCTCGGCTGATTGCATTCACCACAACCTTTTCTCTTTTCAAAGTTCTTTTCTTTCTAAAATTTCTTTTCGCTTTTTCTAAAACTCTTTCCTTTCCTCAAAATCATTCTTACAAAAATTGGTTTTCTTTTTGAAAACTTCTATACCAGTCCTTAGTTTGAGTTCAGATATACCCGAAAGCGTGCCTGAATCCCTCAAACCAAGGCTCTGATACCAACTTGAAACATCCCAAAAACACATTCTGAAAATGTCGTTTAAAATTAGTAATAAAACCATAGTCATCATACGTCATAGAAAAATCATAACAATGTATCTCAGAATAATATAACAAATATCATGTATATCATCGTATAAACATCCCAGGCTGAACAAATGGTGTGTGTACTGCAACCTTCCAGAGCTCCTCTTTTGAAAACTAAAGTACGTGAAACCAAAACTGAAAACTGTAAGCACGAAGCTTAGTGAGTCTCCCCATACTACCACATACCATACACATAATCACATAACTTGGGCCTAGCCCACTGCATCGGGCCCTGCCCGGCATCGGACCGTAATCCGGTACACATATAAACATATCCACAATGCATATAACATAAACACATAACATAAATATAACTTTGGGACTACTCCCAACTGCATCGAGACGAATCCCGACATCGGCTTACCCGGCATCGGACTCCTGTCCGGCATCGGGATCACCCTGACATCCGACCGCATCGGGCATCGGGCTTACCTCGGCACATACACAACATAACATATATCATAAACACATAACATAATCACATAATCTGCATCGGGCTTGCCCCGACATCGGACCAAAACCCGGAACATATAACATATAACATATAAACTAGCATACATCGGGCTTGTCCCAACATCAGACCGAAGCCCGGAACACATAGCATATATCATATAACCTGCATGAATCACAAAGACATCACGCATACTTAATTACTTCTCGGGACCGCCCCGACATCAGACCGAAGTCCGGAAACATATAAACTGCATCGGGCTTACCCCGACATACTATAACTACTTAAACGGGCCGACATTGGTGCCTTAGACCCGTTCCTACTGGAAGTGGACTTACCTCACACTGATGAAGTCCCGCTGACAAAACCATAGCTGCTGGATGACAGATTCCCGATCTGTCAATATCAAAATAACACCCAATTAATAATTGGGTTCCAACTCATAACCATAAGTCCATACTTGGGGTAAAAGACTACTTTACCCCTATCTTAGCTTGACTCAAGCCCAAGGCCCAATCCAAAGGCCCAAAAGTCTAATAATGGACCAAGGCCCAACTATGGCCCAATTTTCCAAATTGGGCCCAACCTCTACATGGTCTTACCTTAAGGCCCAATCATTTATTCTTGGTCCAACACTTGACATTCTCATAGTCCAACATCTCATAATCATCAAGGCCCAAACTATGGCCCATCTATGGCCCAATTTTCCAAATTGGGCCCAAACCCTCACATGGGCCTTACCCTAAAGCCCATTAAAATATTCTAGTCCATTTGATTGTTCATGGATGACCCATTATCGGCCCAAACACCAAAGCCTAATAGAAAGGCCCAACACAAAGCCCAAGTGAAATTAGGGTTTCACATAAAATGACAATTAGGGTTAAGTGTTTCTCACTTAACCCATTAAGGACTTAATCCATTAAGTCCTTTACTCTACTAGATAAATGATATGGAATAATTTGGGCTTAATACACAATCCAATACCAATGGACCAAAGGTGGGTCCCAATAAGTCCAAGGCCCAAATACTCACAATTAGGGTTTTCTAAACCCTAATTAGGGTTTCCACCCAAACATGGCCTAATAGGCCCAAAATTAATCTTTAAGCCCATTAGGGTTTTGCTAGGTCCATTAGGGTTTTGCTAGTGGGGCACCACCCACTACCACCTTGGGTAGTGGTGGTCAATGGCGGCTCACGGTGGTGGTTATGGTTCTTTTCATTACATCTTTTGCTAATTACAATTACAAGCTTTTAATCCACTATTAAACACACACACACACACAAAATACTCTAACACACACACACACACACAACCACCCTAGTGGTGGCCGGCGGTGGTTCGTGGCGGCAGCCACCACCTCACGGTGGTGGTGGTGGCGCCGAAGACGAAGAAGGAGAGTGGCGACTGCATTCCCACCTCTAGGGTTAGGGTTATGAAACGCTCTTATTCCCGACACCCATATAAACTTCGTCCCATAATGGCATAATCGGCCCCTATTCCCTCTTTTATCTCAAAATGAGTCCATAATTTACCCATTTAACCCTGGATTTGGAAATCTCTTTCAATTTAAATCCAACATTTTCCAAACAGCCCTTGACTTCAAGAATCTCTTCATAATAGGTCCCGAAATTACCAATCAGCCCCCTAAGCCTTGAAATCTTTTTCAAATTAAGTCCCAATAATTACCACGGAGCCCTCATCTTCATAAATATCTATAAATTGAATCCGGAACTTACACTTTTAGCCCTTGCTTCCCAAAATCTATTCAAATTAAGTTCCAATACTTTTCTAAGCAGTCCCTGCCTTCATAAATATTTACAAAGCACGCTGTTCTTACACTTTTAACCCCCAACTATCAAAATTCTTCACAAATTAGTCCGGGAATTACATTTATTATTTTATTTAAATAAACAGGGTGTTACATGATACTTGATCAGCCTTTTGCTATAATATTTCTATTTTCCATGTTCTCACAATTCGAATTATAAAGAGGGATGCCGTAATAATAATTGAATTTTGAGGACGCAATTAACATTTCCATATAGAATTTCCTTATGCCGAATCTTTTCAACATAACATTCATATATGTCCTTGACTAAATTTGATTAAAACTCAATATAAGCTTTTAGAATTGAAATGAAGTATAATATCCTCTCCCTTAATTATAGCAAAACAACTTTTTAAACCCTACAAGTTTGCAAATTGAAACCTTTGTGTTCTACAATTAACATTGCTAACTTGCACACTTACCATAATAATTATGCTCCCACTAGCATAATAATTATTATCTTACTAGCATAACACTTATGCTCCCACTAGCTTTGACATGTACCCAGAAATCAACTGGACTTCTAGAAATCAATACTTATTGACTTTCATTATCAAAGTTCAGATTTCTAATACGAGATGTTTCGATAAGACTTTATCTAGGCTTCTCAAACTCATACACCTTTCCTTAGATAGCTCACATGTGTGTCTTAATAATTTTAGAACTTACATCCATAAGTCTGAAATGTTTAGACCTTTACCATTTCTCACTATTTGAATTATGAAGAAGGATGCCGTAATCATAATCGAATTTAAGAATGCAATTATCACAATTCTATCTCCTTAAAATCTACTCAGTGAAAACGATTCCTCACAATCATTTTCATGAATTGGAGAGAAACCTTATGACACTTAGATTTTATAGTGTATGTGTTCCTATCCATGTGAATTTGTCAAAATCATAATCATAAGACAAGGTTAGTGACAAAAATAAACTCATATGGACTGAACTTGTTCAATCTTAGTTTCTTGCCACCTGGCGGCACAAGGGCCTACCATTGCTTCCAAGTTGTTATGCAAACAATTGAACACTCATAGAACTCACATGCATAGTCCACTTTAACTGGAATGGGCACAGAAATAAGAACATGTCAACATGATAGGTTACAAACCTCAAGTCGAGTGCTAGTGATAAACAACAGGTTTACTCTTGATTAGTTCTTGAAGCTATTCAAGATCCTTAAGACTCCCACTGACCTCTTGACCTATAAGATTTACTTTGTCAAATATTCAAGAGTTAGTGCGGTTTCTTATCAAGACAAATACTTCACATAATTGGTCTTAGTTGGTCTTTGTCTTATCCAAAACATCACAACTTACCAATTTCAAATGTACAAGAGTAGAAAACATTTTACTCTACAGTTGATAAGTGTTATAAACATTTCTTAAGATTATGTCACTCAAGGCTCGATTCTGGAACGAAGTATGATTCACCGCTTGATTTAACCATTTTTAACAATTCGAGATTCCTCTTCTTAGCCATATAAGTGCACTTAGAGGATCAATTGTGATATGGTTTCATAATCATTAAGATGATCATAAAACACGATACTCAAGTACTCTCTCATCTTTTCAGATTGGACAAACTTCTATCTTTCTGCCTAATTTGATTCTTCTCATTCGTTCTGCCATACATTGAACTTTTCCAATGATTCAAAATTATAATTTAACTTGTAAGCATAACCATATTTACTAAACTTTAGTAAATTATGACGAATATTCTTATCGTTCTTTGTGGTGGACCTAACCAACGCACACCCAGTGTACCTGATCCCCTAGTCCTTCACTTGACTCACATATACATGTGAACAAGGAATTAGTCTTAATTTCCCAAAGACGAAGGTTCTTATTCATCACACAATACAACTTGCATGATTTCAAGTTTCTATCCAACTGAAACTTGGGTGATGAGAATCTTTCCTTATTTGGTAAATCTTGACACTACCACAAACGAAAGAATCAAATTCATATTGCTAATATAGAAACATACAAACATCATTTTTCACAAATGCCATTGCAAGGAGATATAATAAAATAAAACAAAAAAAAATTATTTATTTATGAAATGCAGAAAAAACTTTTCCTTACAATGCAATTACAAATGAAAACTATGTTACTACATATTTCTAAGCAATCTATCATAACTCTAAGCAGCAGCTCACAAATCCGATCCGTGACCAGATTCAGCTTGCGCTTCCTTGAAGATTCCTTTCCTTTCTTTTATCCTACAAAACATCAAAATGTAATTTCATTACATCATGTATTAAGAATCAACAATTAGGAACTTAATAGAGTTAGATAGTGTACTTACCTGAAGCAGAACCATACTTGTGATCTTTCAGGTAAATAGGGCAGATTCGCTTCCACTGTCCCTTCAAATGGCAATAGAAACATATGGACTCTTTTGGAATGGTATACGGGACTATCTCAGACTTAGCCTTTCTCTTTACCATTTGGTTAAATGACTTGACCATGGCCGATCCCTTTCCATTGGGAAGAGAAAGCTTTTCTGGACTTTCAATGTTACCTTTGCCAATGTCCATGGAAGTTTGAGAAGTAGATGTTCCAATCAAATTTGCTTTACCAATGCACCAAATCATTGTTGATTCAGCAACAACAAGCAAATAGGTAAGATCGATAAGGGTCATGTCGTGGTCTGTCATGTAGTAGTCCTTAATGAACCCGCTATATGACTCAGGAAGTGATTGAAGAACCCAGTCAACAGCCAACTTCCTCGAGACTTCGACACCCAACTCTCCCAGCCTGTCAATATGTAACTTCATCTCCAAGATGTGAGCACATACAAAGTTTCCTTCCTACCAATAGGGCTTTGAGTGACCTTGAACTTGTGGGTTAGGGAGAATTATTGGAGGAGGTGGAGGAAGTGAAGTTCCACTACATCACGAAGAAGGGATTAATCTTTCACCTTGATCGTCTTTGTGGAATATCATCTTTATGAAGAAATCTTTTTCCAAAAGGATGAGGAAGACCATAGTTGTCAGAACTAGACATCTATAAGGGAGAAATTCAAGTTAGTTAATTTAAGTCTTGAATATAACACCGAACATGAAATATTAAGACTAGGACCCAATACAATATTTTACAATTCAAAAGAGGGATGCCGTAATCCAATTGCAAAATATTTAAAGGTAAGTAAATGACGATTTACCAATTTCCACCATGAAAAACGAAATTGATTATTAAATCTTAGATGAACTGAAATTCCTAGATTCTTTGAGATTCATTGAACTTTTCAATGGCATGTTTAAATCTCGATTGTGCCCTTCAAGTTTGTGACTGGGATGCCAAGGATCATAAACAAGGTGTGAATAACCATGCAAATTAGTTTGGTACACTTAATGTTACAGATCACCTAATCAATGTGCCGGTTAACCACACACGCTGTATTGATCTGTGATTAACATCAAGCTACCCTTTGCCACACACTGTCAGTCCCAGATTAGTGTGCCGGTTAACCACACACGATCCACTAACAACTTAACAAGTGCAAAGTGCAATTTCAGGGGTTAGCACCAAATTCACATTTTTCCTAAGTAACTAAGATTGAGAATTTATAAGTGTTTAGTTACTTGGTAATTATCATTATACTTTTAATGAAAATTAATGTCCTATCCTACCCGTTCGGCTAACGACCCTCCACCAGTCAAGGAAGCGGTGGGTGAGAGTGGACACCCATTAAACCACCATTTTATAGGCAGTAACCTTATACCCCCCCCCCCCTTATAGACCAGCTTCGTGAATGATGCCTACTAACGGTAAGACTGACTTTTTATTTATTTATATATATATATATATATATATATATATATATATATATATATATATATATATATAATATTAAACTTTTAATATTATAATAGTATAAGGGTGTATTTTAAACTTTTAAAATACTAAGTGGTTTAATCTATTAATTAAACTATACTCTTAATTTAATTAAACTTAAACCATGTCATTATGGAATTATTAATTCTCTTTTAATTAAACACTTTAATTAACTATTAATAAAGTCCATAAAGATGTAATATGAATTATTCAAAGTCATTTTTAACAAATTTTATAACCTTTGAAGACTCTTGGAATTCATAACTTAAAGAGTTAATGAATGAGACTTTTGACATCCATAACTTATAGAAGTTTCAAAACTCTTAAGATCATAACTTTTAAAAAAGACTTTTGAGTTCCAAAATTTTATGACAAAATTTGTAACTCCTTAAAAACATTTAGATAAAACTTTTAAAACAAATAAAATAATCATATCATTCTATCTTTTAATAAATTGACCCAATTCAACTCTTGTAGTAAAATGACTCAAAATTTACAAATAATTAGTTTTTCATAAAATCAAGTAATTGTCTTAAAATTTGACAAACTTCATGTTTTTTTTTCAACTTTGAAAACCAAACATTTGCGTCAATATAATAGAAAACAACCCATGGCTCTGATACCACTGATGAGTTTTAGTATAATACAACATCCTATGGTGCACATACAACCTTAAATGCTTTGGATCTATGTATTCTCTAATTATACATGCAATATTGTTTCCAAGGCATTAAGCCTACAACTAGCATACAAATGACATAATCAACAATAAAGTGAGATATAGAATTACCTCTTTGTTGTAGCTTGTAGATATTCTTGATTATGTCCTTTAAGAACTTAGTGCCCCAAGTGTTGCACCTCAAATGGAATCACACAACACCACCAACAATGGAGGACATTGAGGGAGAATACTTGCACTCATAAATCGGCTATTGCTCTTCCAAGAACACTAGGGTGCCAATTTTAGGAGCTAATAATTTTCTTATATAGTGTGGCAAAACTAGGGTTACACCATGTAAACCCTAATGTGCATGACCTTCCATATTCCTTAGGCTCCATGGGTCTAAACTCTCCATGGATCATCCATGGGTTGTCACATGGGTTTAGCCCAACCTAAGGAATCATGGATCATTGGCCCACACCATAAGAATGAATGATTTTACCAAATCAACCCCTTATATTTAATTAGTCTCTTTTGATCACAAAATTAATTCCAAATTAATTCTTGATCAATACTAATTAAATAATATGATTTCATATTAATATATTAGAACTTATAATATATTAATAAATCATGAATATCCTCTTCTCAAAAGTCCATCCTATCAAATTGTTCCGGTGCCATGCAACCCAAATGGACCATGCTACTCTCGGGTCAAGTACATATCAATTATAGTTATGGGCTTAGAAAATAAATCCAACAATCTCTCCCTCGTCAACTCAAACTAGCCCACCATCCCCATCCTTAATCAAACCTACTACTAACAGCTCACCACTAAATTCATCCACAACCTCACACTCTCCTCCACACATACCCTCACCAACACCACCCCACCCCCACCCTCTTACATGCACACTCGTTCAAAAAGTGGAATTGTAAAACTAAATCCTAAATTCACCCTTCACATTCAAAACATTTCGACTATAGCATTTAACCCACGGGTTGCTCTTCATGACTAAAATTGGCTCGATGTTATGAAAACAGAATATAATGCTTTACTGAAACAAGAAACGTGGGAGCTTGTACCAAGGCGAATGAATCATAATATTCTTCGTTGTCATTGGTTATTTTAGCATAAATTCAAGGCTGATGGTACTGTAGAAAGATACAAGGCACGCCTTGTTGTAAATGGGAAAACTTAGGAGGTTGGCATCGATTGTGAAAAAACCTTTAGTCTCGTTGTCAAACCAGCCACGATACATACGGTTCTCAGTCTTGCCTTGGGACGACAGTGGGACATCCATCAATTGGATGTTAAAAATGCTTTCTTACATGGTCACTTTCAAGAAACGGTGTACATGCACCAACAACTAATCTTCTTTGACACTAGATACCCTAACCATGTGTGCAAATTGCACAAATCTCTATATGGCTTGAAACAGGCACCTCGCGCTTGTTATCAACGGTTTTCCTATTATCTACTAACTATTGGTTTTGTGTGCAGCCAAAGTGACATTTCTTTGTTCATCTACAAACAAGGAACTGAAATCGCATACCTGCTTTTATATGTAGATGACATCGTCTTAACCACTTCCTCTCCAGTACTGAAGACTCACCTTATTAAGGCCTTCTAGAAAGAATTCAACATGATTGATCTTGGCCCATTGTCTTACTTCTTGGGCATTGTTGTCACTCGCACCAATACTAGTATGTTTCTCTCCCAGCTAAAATACATTGATGAAATCATAAACTGTGCCAATATGGAAGCTTGTAAGCCTATAGCTACTCCAGTTGACACTAATACTAAGCTCAGTCTTCATAACGGCGAACTATTGGCTGATCCCTCACTGTATCGGAGTTTAGTTGGTGCCCTTCAGTACCTCACTCTCACTCATCCAGATAATGCATATGGCGTGCAACAAATCTGCTTGTTCATGCATGCCCTTAAGCTACCTCACCTTGATACATTAAAACGCATCATTCGATATCTGAAGGAACTCCAAATCATGGGTTAATGTTATATTATTCACCTATAACACAATTAGTTTCTTATATTGATGCCGACTTGTGACATCCCCAAATTCACGGTCATTTTAAAAACTTTAATTATGCTTATTTGAAAATCAGAGTATCCTTTTTAAAGAATAATATTACGAAATTTGTTTCCAGAAAACATAATAAATATATTTTCAAAGCACTTCCGAAGAAATGTATTTTTGTTTATATTAAAACTTTGGGATGTCATCGTTAATACAGAAACATAAGCATAAACAGACCTTACATTCATTTACACTAGTGATCTACATCTCCTTTAATCTCTCAGTGTAATGTAGCTTCGTATCGACACCTGTGATACAAATAAACTGAGTGGGTCAGGTTGGGAAACCTGGTGAGTACATAGGGTTTTCAACCCACAATAATAAAGTTATTATGTTTCATCATCACACAATTAACCAAATTACCCATCCCTATTATCTTCTTTATTTCTTAAGGATCTACCCTAAGAATCATCTATCATTTACTCATTCATTCCTAAGGATTCTCCTAAGGAATAGGCACGAAGTCCATCGTTGCCTATGGCACAGCTGCCAATGTTATCTATTAGGCACAACTGCCAATATTATCATTTACGCGCAACTGCCAGGATTTTGCGTTCTCTATCAGGCGTAGCTGCCGATATTATCCTTTAGGCGCAGATGTCAGGATTATGATGTTCTCTATTAGACGCAGCTGCTGATATTATCATTAAGGCGTAGCTGCCAGGATTATGATGTTCTCTATTAGGCTTAGTTGCCGATATTATCCATTAGGCGCAGATGCTAGGATGTTTAGAGTACATCATAGTTCAAAAATATCTACAGGTTGTGGCATAGCTGCCAATATTAATCTATATCATCTTTCACCCCTCATCATTCATCTACCCATGTTTTACCCAACATATTCGTAGATATAAAATACATATACGGTTTAAATCATTTAAAACATGTATAAATCGTTCATCCATCATAGATATCAGGAACACAAATAATATGCACACGTAGCATGTAATTTAAATTAAATACTTCATATCTATGTGTAAGATGAAAGTAACTATGCACTCACTTGTTAAAGTGACGACTCGAAATTTGAGCAGCGCTTCGCTTCTAGCAATTGTCTTTTCCTTTGACGTAATCTAGCATTATTATCGCTAAGTCTTAGTCTAATATTTATTGCGACTAATTATTAGTCTTGATTCATCATTAAATCAAAGTCTACTTTCATGATCTATCAAGTAAGGAACAACCAGGTAGGATCATATCGGAGGTAGGGTCCGTTTGTGAAGGGTTTTGTGGCATAAAATATATAATTTTTCACAAACAACAGCAACGGAAGCTTTAACAATTTCTTATAAATTTCGAGTGTGACAACAAAACAAATAAGAAATTGGGGTAACAACCATAGTGACACAAACAAATAAGAAGCTTTAACATAAGGTTAGAATGATAACAATCCCCATACTTGAGTATAACAATCCCCATACTTGAGTTTTCCCCATACTTGAGTTTTCCAATATGCATCTCAGGTCGAACAACGTTTAACCATGTCAAAGTATAACAATCCCCATACTTGAGTTTTCCAATATGCATCTCAGGTCGAGAGACATAAAGATATTTACCCGTGATCAAGATTCACTTATGATATCGATCCATGAAGTGACTCTTGATGCGGGTCATTTCCATTAGTTTTTCTCAAACAATTACATATGAATTTGGATGCAACACTTTGATATTTCACCTCTTGAAATCACCCAAACCGATTCATATTAGTCTTAATTCACAGTTGCTCCCACAACAGTGACTGACTATAGACAAATTTTGAATAATTACATTATTCAAGGATTGAATAACATGCTAATATAGAGCACAATAATATTCAACACAAAAGTGATGTCTCATATTCATAGGAGATTACATATCATTGCTACATAGTTCTGAATATCCTGATATTAGTCAAGTACATATTTAAATCTAATCAGTAGCTAATCGTAGACCGATTCCTTTTTCATGACTCTCAAACTTGCTTTGAGGTTGAACCTTTGTGAACGGATCTGCTAGATTATCATCTGTATGAATCTTTTCAATGCGTACATTTCCCAATTCTAATTCCTGATGAATGAAATTAATTTTTCGTTGAATGTGTCTAGTCTTGTTGGTAACCATCGGGTCTCTTGCGATAGCGATGGAACCAATGTTGTCACAAAGCATCTCAATGGAATTTTTGATGCTTCGAACAAAAACAGATCACCGATGAATTTCTTCATCCAATCAACTTCTTGAGCCGCTTCACATGCAGCTATGTACTCTGATTCTGTTGTAGAAAGTTCGACCACTTCTTGCTTTGAAGTCTTTTAGGCAATGGCTCCTCCATTAAGTGTGATCATATATCCCGAATGTGATCGTGAGTTATATCGATCAATGTTGAAACCATCGTCAATGTAACATCTTATAGTAAGCTCTTCTTTAACTCCTCCATAGACCAGAAACATATCTTTAGTTCTTCTTAAGTACTTAAGTATGTTCTTCACAGTTACCCAATGTTTTTCGCCAGGATTAGCTTGATACCTACTAGTTATACTAATAGCATAAGCTACATCTGGCCTTGTACATGTCATAACATACATAATTGAACCCAGTGGCGAATCTAGAACCAAAAACCATGTGGTTCCTTATGTAAATAAAACTAAAAAAATATGAAAGTGTAAAAATACTAGTAGTGGCAGGTCGGGTTGTATGACTAAAATATTTAAACATCCGTTCAATAGTTATAATAAAGTTCTTACAATTGAACCCTACGAGGTCTTATATCTTGAAACATATTCACAATTGCGTCATTACCGATAATTTTTAAAACATTTTTTTCAATATACGACACTAAACTATCACTCAAAAATTGATCACTCATTTTGTTGCGTAAATCGGTCTTCATCAACTTCATTGCTGAAAGTGCGCGTTCCACACTTGCTGTTGCTTCGGGTAAGATCAATGCAAGTTTCACAAGAAGGTAAATCTTAGGAAATATTATATGCTTGTTTTCTTCGATCGTCTTTTTGTCAAGGTCTCCAATGCTCTTCAAATCAGTAAATCGTTCATCTTCTCGCACATCTTTAATGTAATTTCCAAGTTCCACTTCAAGAACTCGAAGATCATATTCTGTTAGAAACTCTTCTGGATAAAGTGTAGCCATTTTCATTATTTTTTCTAAATCAAAGGCTTTGAAAGATTCACTTGGGCATAAACAAGCAATACAGAGAAGTAAATTTGTGTTTACTTCATTAAAGCGATTGTTCAGCTCTTGAAGTTGCATATCAATCACCTCCTTAAATACATTAACTTGATAATGGTGCAAGTTGTTAACCTTAAAAAAATATACACACACACACACACACACATATATATATATATATATATATATATATATATATATACATATTAATAACTTGATCAAGGTGTTAGTTGGAAATAACAAACATTACTAGCCTGTGGACCTCTGCAATGACTGTATCCATTAAAATATTCATCTTCCAAATCCACGACTTTAACTTCGTTTTTAGCACAAAACAAAGTCACTTTCTCTAAAAGTGGGTCCCATCCTACATCTCTAATTTCATGAATTTCTTTTTTTGAGCTACTTACTTGATACATAGCATTTACGATATCTTGGTCTTTTCTTTGTAGCATTGTATTCAAATGATCCATCACTCCCAAGATATCAATCATAAAATGTAGACAAAACACAAAATCAAAAGATTTTAACCACTTTAAGATGCAAATTGCTTCAGCTCTACGATCACGATCACTATCAAATTCACCAAGGTCTTCAAGTACATCACAAATGGAAGCATATATGGTTTGGATATTTAATAAAGATGCAAAATGAGAACCCCATCAAGTATCAGGCGGTCGTTTAATACCGACTTCTTGATTCAAACCGGTACCACTCTGAAGCTCACCTAAAATAAACCACATAAGAAATGCATTAGCCGAATAAATAGAATAAACTAATAAAAATAAACCACATAAAGCATACCTTCTGCCAATGCTACCATAACTTTATCTGCTTGTTTTTTTTCTTAACTTATCTCATCTTTTGTAAGAAGATCCAATAATATTTAACAACCGAGAAACCACATCAAAAAAATCATTAATCGTCGTGTGATTCTTTGCAACAAATACTAGGGCTAACTGTAATTCGTGAGCAAAACAATGAACAAAGTGTGCAGATTTTGTTTCATTCATAATCAAAGTCTTCAATCCATTGAATGCACCACTCATATTACTAGCACCATCATACCCTTGTCCTCTAATCCTACGAGGACTAAAATTCCGTTTTGAAAGCATATCATAAATGGTAGCCTTTAGTGACAAAGTTGAAGTGTCATTAACATTTCTAAGGCCAACAAACTTTTCTACAACTTCACCTTTTCTATTTACAAACCGCAAAACCAATGTCATTTGTTCTTTACATGACACATCATGTGACTCATCTACTAAAACTGCAAAAAAATCATTTCCAAGCTCTCCCATAATAACATTTAAAATCACATCTGAACATGCTTGCACAATATCTTTCTGAATTTCACCACATTTCATTTGTGCATTTTTTGGGGCATTCTTGAACACAACGCGATCTACAACATCACATCGATCGGCTAACCACTGTAGTAGTTCAAGAAAGTTACCTTTATTATCCGAGTATTCTTTCTCGTTATGACTACGAAATGCTAACCCTTGTCGGATTAGGAACCTAACACAATCAATTGAAGAATTCAAACGCGTACGTTATTCTTTTTCTTGTAAAGTAGTTTGTTTCTCAAAAGCAGACGCGATGGATTGTCTTTGGTTCATCAAACTTCGCCACATTTGGACAGCAATAGTGTGTGGAGTTCCTTCTTTGTGGTTATCTATTCCTGATTTCCTATTCCAAGCCTTGAATCCATATTTTACAAAATGATCTGATCCACCTTGATTGTGTATACTTGATTTGAATAGATAACAACATAAACAGAATGCAACATCCTCTTTTAGACTATATTCTAACCAATATTTATTATCATCAAACCAAGATTGAATAAATCTTCGAGGTTTACCTCCAAAATCACGTGGTGGGAATTTATGATTTAGAGGTTGGAAAGGCCCTTTTTGTAAGTATGCTCTTCTAATTTCATCTCTTTGGTTTACATGATAAAATTCTATACTCGGTCGTTCAAACGGATCAACGGGTAGTGAGTTTAAATCCACCTTCGTATACTTATGTTGTTGTTCGCTACCTTCTTTCTTTTTATAAAACTTATGCAAAGACATTCTTGATTCTTGATTCTGAAATAGAATTATGAAATTGAATGTTACAACTTACAAGAGTATCAAACTAATAATCATTATCAATATTTTGATATCAAATAAACAAATAATAAAATCAAGACAATAACAACTTGACAATGTTCTCAAATTTCAAGTCTAAATAAATATAATGAATATTAATCAAATGTTAAGAATGTTAATCAACTAATCAAGACAAGAATTCTGATTAATTACACTTATAAGTTAAATTAAATTCAAATATTACTCTCTCACTGGAAATTATGGCTTGCATTTTGTATCAACATCCATAACTGTGTGTTTTTAAGTCATTAAGTGGGTCAATTAATTACTTAATCAAATTAAATTTAAATTTTGTTGCTAACCTGTTGTGGACCACAACTTGTGGTGAAGAATTATACAATTATACAAATCAAATAAATGTAATCAATGATAATGAATCAATCAAAATTCATAGAAAGTTACAATTTACAAATTACAAACCTGTTGTAGATGATCACTTGGCTGCTGTCGCTAGGCTCATTAACGGCTGGAGGGAGACGGCGGTCGGCGGTGGCAGACAGCCGGCGACTTGGCCGGATGGCAATCAGCAAATGGAGAAGGTAAAAAGTGGCGTCAAATTTTTATCAGGAAACGGTGCAGCAGTTCAGCATAGTAGCGACAGCACAAGAGCGAAGGGCTATGGGCGACGTTCCGTTTCTATTTTCCTTTTGTTTTGTTTTTTTAATAATTGGACTGGGCTATTGATTAGTGAAAGTGGAGTAAGATGTTGGGCTGTTAAATATAAAATATATGGGCTGATGATAAAAAAAAATTTACCAAAAATAATTAGGTAGGTCTTTTTATAAAAATTAGGTAGTTCCTATTTTTTTTATATATATATTATTGTTCTATTAAAAAAAAGGTAGGTCCTAGGACCTACCTTACCATATGGTAACTACGCCTCTGATTGAACCTACTACTGAAGCATACGATATGCGTTTCATTCTTTTGATCTCATTTTCAGTACTAGGGTTGTCAGCCTTAGAAAGAATGGTACTAGGAAGTATGGGAACAATTCCTCGTTTCGAGTTATCCATTGAAAAACTTTTTAAGATTTTGTCAATGTATGTACTCTGACTCAAACCAATGAGTCTTTGGGATCTATCTCTATAGATCTTGATACCGAGTATGTATGCAACATCCCTTAGATCTTTTATTTGAAACGACTTACTAAGGTATGCCTTAGTTTCCTTCAATTTCGGGATATCTTTCTCGATCAGTAATATGTCATCAACATATAGAATTAGAAAAACAATATGGATCCCACTTGCTTTGATGTATACACATGGTTCATTAGGACTTTCTGAAAAACCAAACTTCTTGATGTTTTCATCAAAACGATGATACCAGGCCCTAGATGCTTGTTTCAATCCATAAATGGACTTCTTCAGTTTACACACCTTCTTTAGGTTATCCGGTTTGACAGAACCTTGAGGTTGTTCCATATAAACATCTTCCTCAAGATATCCGTTAAGGAAAGCGATTTTGACATCCATTTGCCATATCTCATAGTCATAATATGCAACTTTGGCCATGATAATCCTAATATATTTAATCTTAGCAACTGGCGAGAAAGTATCTTCATAGTTAACACCTTGAATTTGAGTATATCCTTTCGCGAAAAGTCATGATTTGAAAGTTTGTAGATTTCCATCCACATCGATCTTCTTCTTGAAAATCCACTTGCTTCCAACAACCCCGTTGTTAGGAGGTAAGTCAACCAAGTCCCATCCTTGATTGTCCTTCATGGATTGAATTTCAGTTCTCATGCCCTCAAGCCATTTTTCAGACTCTAGGTCTACAGTAGCAGCCTTGTAATTGATGGACTCACATTGATCCATCAAGAAGACTTCCTCTTCAGGAATGACAAATCCAAATCTGTTAGGTTCCTGACGAGTTCTACTGGAGCGTCGTACAGTTGGCGTGGTTTCCGGCATCTGAACGATAATTTCAGGTTCAACAATTCTTTGTTGATTATCATTCTCAACTAAAGGTTGTGTCTCTCGAATTTCTTCGATGTCAATGGGGCTCCCACTTACTTTATGCGAGATAAAGTTAGTTTCAAGAAACATTGCTTTACGGGCTATGAACACCCAGTTTTCATCTTTCCGGAAGAAGTAATAACCACAGTTTCTTTTGGGTATCCCACAAAGATACACTTTTGAGATCTAGGGTCAATCTTGTCAGAAGTTTCTCTTTTAACATATGCTTCACAACCCCATATCTTTAAGTAAGACATTGATGGAACCCTTCCATGCCATAACTCGTAAGGAGTCTTACTAACCTTTTTAGTTGGGACCATGTTTACAATTCGAGCTGCGATTTCAAGGGCATAACCCCAAAATGAATGAGGAAGGGAAGTATGACTCATCATTGATCGCACCATATGAAGTAGAGTACGATTTCTCCTTTCCGAGACACCATTATGCTGAGGTGTTCCCGGTGGATTGATTTGTGACACTATGCCACAATTCTTTAAATGTTCATCAAACTCATAGCTCAGATATTCACCACCACGATCTGATCATATGGTTTTAATATTTTTACCAAGTTATTTCTGTACTTCATTTTGGAAAACCTTGAAGACATCGAATGCTTCATATTTGTGTTTCATGAGATACACATATTCAAATCTACTGTAATCATCAGTAAATGTAATGAAGTATCTTTCACCGCTTTTGGTCATTCTTCTAAAAGGTCCACATACATCAGTATGTATGAGTCCTAATAGATCCGGAGCTCTTTCACCAACATCGGTAAAAGGAGCTTTAGTCATCTTGCCACATAGACATGATTCACATACATCAAAAGACTCTGAGCTTGTTGACTCTAAGATCCCATCCTTTTGGAGCATAGCAATGCGAGTTTTACTTATGTGCCCAAGTCGACAATGCCATAAATAAGTTTTATTTAAGTCTAACTTTGTTTTCTTATTTAAGTTGAACATTGAATTATCCTTTGTGTATGAACCATTTAAATCGATTTCATATATTCCATTTTTGGGACAAGTCTCAAAATAGAACACATTATCTTTAAACATATAAATGTTTTCAGAATCAAAGTCAAACTTATAATGAAAACCTTGTTCATACAAGCGAGAAGTAGATATAATATTCCTAGTTATACTACGTACATAACAACAATTGTTCAAACTAAGATTAAGGCCATTTGGAAGCAAAAGATGATATTGTCCTATGGCTTTGACAGCTACTCGATTGACATTGCCAACATGAAGTTCCAAATCGTCATCTCTTAGTTCTCTAGCATTCTTTAGTCCCTGCAAATCATTGCAGATGTTAGTACCACTTCCAGTATCGAATACCCAAGAATTAGTACGAAATGCATGTAATTCAATCACATATATACCTGAGGTGCCAACCTGGTTGGCTTTGATCTTCTTAAGTTCCTCTAGGTATTTGGGACAGTTGCGCTTCCAATGTCCCTTTTCATTGTAGTGAAAACAATCAGAGTCAACAGCAGGCTTGGGTTAGGAGTTGGGTTAGTAGAAGGAGGCTTCCCTTTACCCTTTCCCTTGACCTTGAGTACATGTGCACTCACAGAAGATCCCTCAGCCATCTTGCAACCAATGAAAGCATTCAAATTCTCAAACCTCTCTTGCTTAGCCTGAACTTGAAACATGACTCTTAGTTGTTCAATCATTTCAAATGCTTTATGAAACTCAAAAGTTTTCTGAAGTTCAGGAGTCATAGTTGCAAGCATGATGCAAGCCACTTCGGTTGAATCATTAACAAGTTTTGCCCGAGCATCTTTCGATGCTTTGGCAGCATTAGCTAGGAGCTCTTCTGGGATAGGTTCATCAAGGACATAGTCCTTTTTCTCAAGTTTGAGGACAATTCTTAGTTGTGTGAACCAATCAAGAAGGTTGGGTCCACTTAGTTTTTCCTTTCGAGGATGGATCGGATGGTGAGTGATGAGGTAGTTACAGTTGGGGTAGTCATCTACAAAATAATAAGATTCATTTTAATATATTCGATATATATTCTTTTCAAAAATAATTACCCTTCAAATTAAATTTTGAAAAAGCTAAGATCCACATCACCCAAAATAACTTGAGGAGGTGACCCAGTACTCAAGAGATTTTGTTGATCGGCAGGTTACGATAACCAATTACAACTCGTATGTAATTCTTAGATTTATAGGATCCAAAACATTACTTTGTTTTTAAATGGCATGTTCATCCCATCTATGCATCAAAACTCTTATTCTTAGGTGACATTTATCACATAAGAAATTGATCAAATCATCCATTTAAAAAAATTGTGAGTTATATTTCACAAATTGTTAGGTGACCTTTATCCCATAAGCAAATACTAAAATACATTGACTATTTTTGACAACTCAATGAATAAGGTGACCCTAAAATCCACATGAATTGCACAAAAATCCCAAGTGAATAAGGCTTTTATCAATGTTTTATTATTCTAGCATTTTAAAATATTTTGTATCATGAATATTTCGTACATAAAACATTTCATGGTATATTTAAAGTGTTCCAAAAAACATAAACTTGAATTTATTTAATATAAAATTTTACCGGTTAAAATTTATATTCAATTTTAATTCGACGTTATACGGATTGGAACCGGTTTCTAACTTTGTTAATAAAACAACATTTTATTATTGAGTTATGAAGTTTAGATTAAGTTTAAAAAAAATATTTTAAACTTTTTATATCTTTAAAAGTTTGGCTACTTTAGAGTTTATAGTTTTAAAAAATTCTTTTTAACGAAAAACTCAATTTTGACATCTTATGTTGAAACTTTTATTTAAAACTCTAAACCCCAAGTTTAATGTTATTTTTTTTGTGAAAATATTTTTAACATGACAAACAAATTTTCATACATACAACATTTTATAACAACAAAAATAATCATCACAAACATGCATTTAAAGTGAATAAACAAAAACATTTTCTAGTAATATTTATTGTGAGTCATCACAACAAATATTAAGTTATTTCCTAAATGACTTATTAGGACACTTCAAGGTATTCAAGCTCCATGTCTTTATAAGAACTTCATGCTCCATCTTGTTCTATTTTTATAAAAATAAAATACAACTAGTCTAAAAACTAATTTATTACGTATAAAATTGAACAAATGAAATAATACTTATTTATCTATTACATCATCGTATGAATAAATAAATACTAACCACAAATGTCCTAATGGCTTGTTTATACACAACAAACATATAAATATAAAAAACACTTTGTTTTTTCTAAGGCAACTTTTATATAACCAAAATGCATGGAAAATGGTTATATAAAAAATAAACACCTTTTACTACATGTTGCCAAAGAAAATAAATATGGACATTTCTTTAGCCAAAAATAAATCCATGCTTGTTTTCCAAAAACCAAAGATTATCATAACATGAAAAACATTCTAACATTTAAAAGATGGCTCTGATACCACTGAAGGGTTTTGTGACATAAAATAGATAGTTTTTCACAAAAACTGGTAACGGAAGCTTTAAAAATTTCTTATAAATTTCGAAGGTGACAACAAAACAAACCATCAAGGATCCTTGTAAAGAGGTTAGAATAACATTATAACAATCATAGGGTGTTTAGAAATAACAACCTTTGTAGCCTTTGGACCCTCTTGGATTTGGGGTGTTGAAGTATATGGCAAGAACAAGAAGCTTGATCTTCTCTACAAGTAATCCACCAACAAGAATCAGGTACCAAAATTACTAGATTTATTCTTGTATAACTTTGTTCTTTAAGCCTTAAGTGCTTAATCAATTAAGCACTAGAAGGAAGACACAAAGTAAACACTAAAAGCAAGTATTGTCTTCAAAAGAGGAAAGAGCTCCAAGCTCTTAGATGCTCACGGTTTTGAGAGAAAGAAAGAAGAAGTGTTTAGACCAAAAAACTTGCACCTTCTTCATGTAAGAGACCCTCTATTTATAACCGCATCCAAGCATGGCCTTTTGAATATAATATTCAAAAGTATGGGCTATAAAGGAGATGCATGGAGAACAACATGATGGAGGTTGACATGCAACCTCCATGCTTCTACAACTTTCGGCCATAGGCCCTAAAGAAGACAAAAATTGTTCACTAGTCTTTTTAACCATGGTAGAGTAAGCCTTTGATTTAATCATGGTTAACCAAAGTGTCCAAAACTTTGTACATGACTTATTATATGATACCTTATCATATAAAGACTATTTTTCTACTTCTTACAATATTGTTTTCATAGAACAATAATTTTTCTCTAATTAAATACAAGAGTTGAATTTATTTATTAATAAAAAATTACTTAATAAATATTCAATAAGTATCAACTTGATTAAGGTGTGACCCTATAGGTTCATATGTCATTACCAGTGTCACTCAATAATGATTCTTGGGCATATAGATCTAACAGTTTGGTATACGAAGTATACTGTTTGGAAATCCCACTTTAAACACCTCACTAAATCACAGCCTAGACATCATCCCCGTAAGTAGATCAATCATTATAACGACTTTGAATCACTGATAAATCTTGTTTATAGTTTCATTATAACGATAATGAATTTAAACATATGTTATACTTAAAGTATGGTAAACATTACTCAACTTACAGGGGGTTTAGCGAGGAACCGTGCTCTGTGGGGGCAGAACTTCCGAGCCGAAAGCTCTTCTTCTCGGAGCCTTCTAGCGCTCTGGGGATTTCCTCTAGCAATTAGGAGTTACTAGGGCTTTGGGAGAGGTTTAGAGAGAAGTTAGAGAGATAGAGAGAAGGGTTAAGGTGTGAGGAAAATAGGGTGTGCTCTCGCATCCTATTTATAGGCTAGAAAATGGCCAAACTCGTCGAGTTTGAGCCTCCAACTCGTCGAGTTGGTGCCACATGTCACCATCTGGTGGCAAGGCGTGGGGAGAAAGCAATGGTCTAGATTAAGCCACGTCACCCCTTTCGCAGCAGCACCCTTCCGACTTCTAAATTCCGTAACTTTCGCATACGAACTCCGTTTTCGATGTTCTTTATATCCACGCGTAGGTATTGGCAAGATCTACAACTATCCTTTTGACTCCATCGGCTAATTCTCGACCGATTTTAAATTTAACAGTATGACAAGATTACACTGCTAACGACCGTGTAAAATTCATAACTTCTACATACGGACTCCGTTTTCGGCTATCTTTTTATCGTTGAACTCCTATTAATGAGATCTTAAATTCTCATTTAGGTTTTGTCGGTTAAAAATCGATCGAGTTGTGTACTGCTATGCTAAATCTTAGAAAAATCATAACCTCCTCATACGAAGTCAGATTTGGACGTTCTTTTTATGCACGTTCTCGGTTTAATGTATACTATGACTTTCGTTTAGATCGCTAAGGCTAAAAAGTATTTTTTATCAAAAATTCACTTTTACGTTACGTGGTGCCGTGTCGGTTTTGCCGTAAAACTTCGACTGGTTATAACTTCTTCGTTATAACTCGGATTTCGGCGTTCTTTATATGTACGAAAACCTTGTGACATATACTATAACTTGGTTAAGATTATTTACTCTAAATAATCTTCCATCAAAAAGTCATTTTTAACGCTTATTGTCTCTAAATTGACTAGCCTGAATCTGCGGGCGTTACACGACTGGGGGTTGCCCAAACACTAGGCGTTCAACACATGGATATTGTGTTTTTATCGACGACAATCTCATCTCTTGGTCTGCCAAGCGACAAGCGACTCTTTCTCGTTCAAGTGCTGAAGTAGAATATCGTGGTGTTGCAAATGTTGTGGCCGAAGCTTGTTGGTTGTGCAACCTGCTACTTGAGTTGCACACCCCATTGCGACGAGCTACAATCGTCCATTGCGATAATGTCTCTGTTGTATACTTGTCTGGAAATCTTGTCCAACATCAGCGCACAAAACACATTGAAATGGATATACACTTTGTTTGCGAAAAGGCCGCTATTGGTCAGATACGAGTTCTTCATGTCCCTTCCGCCTACCAATACGCTGACATCTTCACTAAAGGACTACCGCGACAACTGTTTCTAGATTTTCGAGACAGCCTGAGCATTCAGCCTCCTCCCGCTCAAACTGCGGGGGACTCATGGTCGACATATATGGAGTTGATTCCATTATATTTGTAATCATTGTAATTATATATTTGATATTGTATATCCTTTCCTTAGTTATAGGGGTCATTTGTGTATTTAGATTGGTCGATGTTCAATGAGAAAGGGCAAATAGATTGTATTTAGATTGTAATTCCAAGCTTTCCAATCTTCTTTAAAAATTACATTCTAAATTCTTTATTAATAAAAAATTTACAAAAGAAAATCAATTTCATTCTGAATCCTATCAATCAAACACATCATAAAATCAAGAACCATATATTATTGGTTTACTGAAATTAAGAATCGACTAAAATACCCTTGAAGTTAGGAGAAAAAGAAAAATGTTGTAGCATGAAGGATAAAGTTGGCACAAATGAAAGAATCAAAGGAATACTAAAAAACAATAGTCAAACATATAGGTTCATAAGATACCGGTTCTTAAAATTAGAACTTTTAAAGAATATATCATTTGATATTAGGATATTTTTTCAATATAAATGTTTTTAATGATTTTAAAATATAAAAACAAGTAAAAAAGTTGAATATTTGTAAATTTATAATTTAATACTTGAATACAATCATCTTTATTCTAATAAACAAGTATACTTTATTCTAAATTATTTGTTACTTGTGAGTTTATCCTGCTAATTCGTTTTTCCCATTCAATTACTCACCCGTGTAATCTGTCCCTAAAAATCAACAATTATAATTTAAAAACATTTAATTTTTTAACTTTAGAGCCTAGAAATCAAGAACCAATGAGTTATATGGCATCTAATTCTATTAAAAGATTCAATGTTAGATTAGCAAAATGGTATCTAATTCTATTAAAGGATTCGGTTTTGAAATCCTTTCTCAACCCCCTAAATCTCGCCCCTTTCATATTGAAAGATCTAAATGTTTTTATAAATTTCAAATTCTACAAATATAAATCAAATAATAAATTGAAGTTAAATGAATTCATGGATTTTAAAACATGCCTACCAAACATCTAATATATTCAAAATCCTTAGAAATCCAAATCTATAAGTCCTATAAAAACCTTGGCCGTTTATAACATCTTTTATTTAGCATTAGTAACACATATTTATTCATAATTTGTAATTTATTTTATCATTTTGTGTGTTCTTGTATGTCTTTAATATTACCAAACTTTAGAATTTTAAACATAATAATGTTATTTTCACGATTGATTTTTTTAAAATTTTTTTTTAACTCTATTAAATTTTATACTACATTATATATATGATCATTTTATCTAAACTATACATAAAGAACATTGGTTGTATCTTCAAACCATTTTACATATTAATTTAATTCACAATTATACAATTACGACATTGAATTTTATATAAAAATATTTGTTTGCAAATCTATGTTTAATGATTATGCTTTTTAAGTTTCAACAAACGAGTAACAGAGACCGTTTATATAAAAAAAATTAACGTAGATCGGATATTCATAACAATGTATATATTCATTTTAATCAATCCTTATAAGCTTACATACAAAACTTTAATCTTTGTAAATCAATAAATTTTTATAAATCTTTGATTAGTCATTACGATTTGAAATTATCAATAGTATTTTTTTCTCAACCGTGGTTTCCTCGGATATTAACCTAGTATTTAACAAAGCAATATATACAATGTATTTATACATATCTATATGGGAGGACGGATGTAACGACCCAAAAATCAAGGGTAAAAATTTTATTTTTATTATAGCTAAAACATTAATACCATTTATTTCAAACATTCCAGAACATTGTTAGTTAAAACATTTATCAGAGTTCGTCCCAAAATCATTTGTTGCAGAAATCATAGGTGTGTGCACTGCAATCAATCCGAGCCCTTCTTTTCCAAATCGATGATACCTGAATTAATAAACAAAACTGTAAGCATGAAGTTTAGTGAGTTCCCCAGAGCATACCTCACACAGTCCACATAATCACATAATCCATATTAGTTATAAAAGCTACATAAACCATATCAATCACATATCCATGCATATAAACATATACGGATGTCGTGGGCTCGTCCCCAGGGTCCTACTCCAGGATGTCATAGGCTCCCGACATGGTCTTACACCTAAATGTCACGGGCTCTCCCATGGTCTTTGATAGGAAAGCCATGGGCTCTCCACATGGTCTTACATCTGAGTGTCATGGGATCTCCCATGGTCTTCTATGCAAATATCACAAAGACAACTAGCATACCACATATACATGCATACCAGACATATCAGTAGTGAATCTACAATAAACACTACAACATAGTAGGAAGGCCATGGGCTCTCCACATAGTCTTACATCCAGGTATCATGGGCTCTCCCATGGTCTTCCATACAAGCATACCACATATATCGCTATCATACTTCCTATCACATAACCAGCTAACATGCCACATACTACAACTTCAGCTAGTATACCATATATCATAAAATGGGTCGGACTTGGTGCCTTAGACCCATTGGTATGGTGAGAAGACTCACCTGCCACTGCTGAAGTCCCACGAATAAAACTCTAGCTGCTGGATGACAGATTCCCAAACTGTCAACACCAAACAATACCCAATTAATAATTGGGTTCCAAGCCCAAGGTCCAACTAAAACTCCAAATGCCCAATAGACAAATAATGGGCCAAAGCCCAACATATGGCCCAATTTTCCAAATTGGGCCCAAACCTCTACATGGACTTACTTTAAGGCCCAACCAATTATTCTAGTCCAAACAATTGGCATTCTGATGGCCCAATAGGTAATCTCAAGGCCCAATTATGGCCCACTTATGGCCCAATTTTCCAAATTGGGCCCAAGCCTTTCCAATGGGCCTTATCCTAAAGCCCAATAATTTCCTTAGTCCATAAATATGTTCCTAATTGGCCCACAAAGGCCCATAGCAGCTTAGTCCAATAAATGGCCCAACAAGCATCCAAACCCAATTAGGGTTTTTCACATGAAATGACAATTAGGGTTAAGTGTTCCTACTTAACCCATTAAAGAATTAATCCATTAAGTTCAAACATACAATGAAATCGGTCTTGAGTTATATCTTCACTCCAATGGTCCAAAATGCGGGTCCCGATAAGTCCAAACAAATAATACCAAAATTAGGGTTTTCTAAACCTTAATTAGGGTTTCTAACCCATTACAATCCAATTAGGCCCAAAAGCAAAGTCCTTAGGCCCATTAGGGTTTCACTAGTTGGGCACCACCCACTACCACCTCAGGTAGTGGTGGTCAACGGCGGCTCACGGCGGCGGCGGCCACCTCACGATGGTGGTTACAAGTTTTCTTTTCATTATTTCGCATCGGTTACAATATTACAAGGCAAAACCCAAATAATACACACACACACTAATACAAACACACACACACACAGCCACCCTAATGGTGGCCGACGGTGGTAGATGGTGGCAGCCACCACCTCACGGTGGTGGTGGTGACTCCCTTGGTTTTCCAGCCATACAAAACACACACCCACATATTTTCTTGCTTGCAACTTGATCCAGCCACCCACCTGGTGGCATTTGGCGATGACAGCAGCACCACAAGCGGCATAACGACGATAGTAGGTGGAGGTGATGAGTTTCCTACCTAGACTTCATGGTGGACAGCAACACACGAATGAAAAGCGTCTCCGATTGAGCTACCTACGAGATGACGACAACAACCGCAACTCAGCAGGAGCCACCGTAGAGGACGATGGTGGCACGTCCTCCACCAAGAACAACGGCGGCTAGGGTTTGGCAGCACCCTCACAGATCTCGACGATCCCTCCTGACACCCTCGCTTAACACGTTGTCGGGTGTAATGCACTTCATCTACGATAGCAGTGGAGGCAACATGGTCTTCTCTGGTGGCTCATGGCGGCGATGTAATGACGAGACCCAACAGCAATACCTTCCACCGGTCTACCCACAATCACAACATCGGTCTCGGTGGGTTTTTCCCCAACTTCACACAACGTCCGACGATAGAATGATGGTGGCGCTTCGATGGCGAGACCGCCAGTGGCATGGTGGCGACGGTTGAAGGTTGAGGGTAAAGAGGGTGGCAGCTGAATAGTTACGACTAGGGTTAGGGTTACCGGGGGTGGGTAGCAACTATATACCCCGACTCATAAAACTTTGCCCCATAATGACAAGTTTAGCCCCTCCCTTCCCTCATTTCTTGCAAAATAAATCCATATTTTACCCTTTTAACCCTGCCTCCTGAAACCCTTTACAAATGAAGTCCAAAATGTTACCAATCAGCCCCCGCCTCCATAAATCCTTACATATTAAGTCCCAATAATACCAAACACCCCCTGACTACTAAAATCCTTTGCGAAACAAGTCCCGAAATTACACTTTAACCCCCGAATAATCCAATTTATAACATTCGGCTCCCCAAAACCAACAATCCACTAAATAATATAGATTTAGGGCGACTATTCGTTCATCAATTTTATCTACTTATTTATTTAATGAACAAGATGTTACAACGGAGTCACGAATAGGATGGAGATTGGGTTAGGCTGGTATAGGCGGTACCGTCGGGGTGAAGTACCATCGCCGGTGGGAGAAGCGGGTAGGACGATTTAGTGCTCTAAGGGTTGATGAACTGGTAACCTCTTGTTGAATGCGTGAAGAACCCATGCTTTCTTTTGCTGTTGAAGGAAATCTTTGCAGAAATATTTAAGGAAGATGAAAGAAATAAGTGAGTGAAGATCGATTGGAATTTTGGGTTTGATTTTGACGATTTGAAGGAGGTAAAGAACGAAAAAACCCTAGATCATTGCGGTTGAAGAAGATAGACGCCCTCTCTTTGGAATCCTAGAATCGCTTCTCTTTTCACTGTATTTAATTTTGGGCTAGTGCTTTTGGGTTAAAAGTGTCATCTGTCTCAATTGTTTATAAAATACATAATCAACTTGATAAACACTTAAATAATCAAAGAATAATCAATTTTGAGTAATTAATTTTGTATTGATTATTTTGTCAAATAATTACTTTGACAACAACTAATTAGTTTGTCAAATTATTTCAGATTGTTTTTAAATAGCAAAAGTTTTTTTTAAAGAAAAAAATGTTATGTTTTATTTTATTTTATAATTTTTAATTTAATTAAATAAAAAATAGTGATTTGGCAAGTGGGTTGAGTGAGTTGGGAAAAATAGGGTTTTAAGGTGTTGTAGGTTGGAAAAGATGAAAGAGAAATGAGAGAAAAAAAAAGTTGATGTGGCTGTGGGTGAATGAGGTCTGAGGGAATGACTCTCTCCTTCCTAAGCTAGTGGTTGATTTAAGCTCGTGCAGACTACAGTAAGAGTGGACGGTATGGGCAAAGAAAAAAAAACCCCATTGAAAGTCCACATAGGCATAAAACCTTCTTCATCTTTCCACCACAATTTTGAAAGTGTGGTGTTCTAAGGCTAAAAACGCAGTTATGAGGCAAATTAAAGAAGAGAAACAAAGGAATAACACACTTTGCATTTCGTTACCACCACCACGAAGCATCACACAATGGTTGGGGGGGGTGTTCCCCCCGTGTTCACGACGTGAATGTGCAGACAGTCAGCAATAACGAGCCATAATGTGCCCACACCCAAGATGTTAGTTTGCTTACTTTAGAAGTCACTTTTTTTTTTCTTTTTTTTTCTGTTGCTTTCCTTACTTAAATTATACCCATATTTTCTAAATTTTCCTAAAATCATGTTCACTTTGTCAACCACCACCACATAACTCTGTCTCTCTACTATAGAAACAGAAAGGCACACCTATAATTCATGAGTTTGTCTTCGGGATCTGTTCACAGGTTCGTCTTCGGGATCTATACACAGGTTCGTCTTTTATATCCCTCTAACCTCATGCTTTGCATTTTTATATGAATTTTTTTACTTCTTCTTCTTCCTTTTATCAAAATTTTGCACCATTCTCTGTTTTAAAATGATATGGTTTTCAGTGTGTTTAATTTGTTTATTCATGGCTATCTTGATGTTGAGTTTGGTTTTTTTCCTGAACACAACTGTGATATGTGTTCCGTACATTAATAGGTATTCAATTAATAGGTCAAAAACAAGGCGTTGATATGGACTCAATAGCTTAAGAACCTCAAAGTAAATGTCAAAAGTATAAATGAGAAGAAAAACAAGAAAAAAGAAATGGTATTTTCCTGATTTTGTCATATCCTTAACATGATAAGTATCTTGACCTATTTATTACAATCGGCTTTTGCTACTTCTGGCCTTGTAACATGAACAACTAACTAAGGATATTTTTCTAACATGATAAGTATCATTCCATATATTTACATATAAATATGCAATATATTATTTTTCAGAAGTGTTTAGCTAAAGCGGTTTGTCAATAAAACTTGAATCCAGCAATAGCAACTAATACTATTTAAAACCGATTGTTTTTTTTTTCATTTATGTGTTTATTTTCAATGAATAAGTAATTACCTCCGGTCACTTTGCTGCTAGATTTCATCCATTAATGTTACTCCTTAATATTTTTTTCATGAAGAAATATAAGTCAAAGTAAGATGCTATATAATCTAATGTTGTATACAAAAAAGTGATTGCAAATATAGGATTAATGACTATATTTTTGTTATCATCATATTACACGGGTGGTTTATGTTTAGCATCCTAATTTGACATATAATTTTATAAATAACGAATTTGTGGATTGTGAATGAGGGCGTGTAAGCTTTTTTTGGATATATGTAGAAATAGCAATGTACTTAAAAAGTACATTTCTCTTTTGTGGTAAAATTAATATATTTTTTGTAACATTATACTACAACAGGTACCATTTATGTACATTAATCAATGTTCTTTTTTATACTTCAACTTTAGTCGAATAATGTCATTATATTGTGGAAATTGTTGATCGATCGTGAAGATAAACGTAATCCTAGATCGAAGTTCTATCTTCTAATGAAACACTAAATAAAACACTTACTTGATGACATCCTAATTTCATTTCAATGTACGATGCTATAAAAAACTAATTATTGAAAGCACATTGCTATTTCTTGCATTTAACCTATCAAACAAAATGATTTTAGTTTACCTGATGGAGGTATGGCGGATATCAGATAAGCTAGGTGGATTTCTTGGCAATGTGCTATAGGGCTGATTAGCAAATTTTATGAGAAAATATTAGTAAAAAAAATTGAAATCAAATGATTAAAAATAATAAGCATATATTATTTATGAATATATTAAAATAAATAAAATCAAATGGTTGTTTATTAAATTGACTATGTTTAATATATGATCAATAATATGAAAAGAATGTTTGTTGAATATCAAAATATATCTATAATAAATAATGTTTGTTAAGTATATCTCTAATTGTAATGTAGATTTTATGTTTAACAAAGTATAAGACCCAACAAGTTGTTTTATAGTGCGCCATTTATATTTTCTAATTTAAGTGCTAATTGCTTCATTGTTTAGGTTTATTTTGATTTTTGTTTTGCTACGTCATTAATTGTGGGTATCGTCTTCATTTTAAAACAATTATGCAATTTAAACATGTACGTTCGTGTAAAAATAAGGATAAAATTTTATAAATTTTTTATTTTGTATTACCATTTTTAGTTATCAATATTATTTTATAGTCAATAACTCTTATGGCTTTTTGATGTTAACTTTATCAAATTTGTAAGTTGATGACACAGGTTAAGTAACTCCTACTCAGGAGTTTGTAGTCATCACACCCCAAAACCAAGAACGGCGGAAACGTTCAGGGGTGGATGACGTCATGTAAAGTATCATAACAGTGCAAAGTAGTAAACAAACAACAACATCATCCATTGCATTAAAAGTAAAGTTTTAATACATGAGTGTTCTTTCATAGTAATAAGACACCAAAATATGTAATCAAAATAAAAGACGAGTCTTGTCTGTGCTCCGTCTTCTCAAAACCTGGTCATCGTACCTGTCTACTGGTGACCTGAGAATACAAGTTATTTTGAAAGCGTAGATCAGCATAAAGCTGGTGAATTCATAAGTATTTTAGTGTCATTGATTTGAAAAGCTGTTACGAAAGTCTTGTAAATGTTTAATGAAACATTTAGTATAAGTGTGAAAACCCTAGAAAATCTCATATTTCCTACTAGTAAAAAAAAGTTGTCTTCTACCAAGACCCGAATGCTTTGAAGGTTTGCATTTCTGTATCAATGAAGGTTTTTCCCATGTGCAACTATTATTATAAATATATAGTCTACCTCATCGTTTATGTGAATGTGTCACAAAATAAAAGTAATAGGGAAAATTATATAATCATTGAAATCGTATCCTTTTGCCTTAGGATAATCACGGCGTGGAAACTCGCCGAACAGTACAACCGAGAACATCCGTCGATGAACAGGTCCCGCTGTAGCTAGCAGCCAGGTGTAGGATGGTCAGTCCCGTATAGTATATATAGTATCTCTCTCTGTATAGTATATAGTATTTCTCTCTGTATAACAAGTAATAGTATCTCTTCATATAGTATTTAGTATATTTGTATAGACTCATGAATGAACTGACTCTTATGTAATTCCTTGTACTAGGAATAATATTTTGTATCTCCTAAATTATACCTATAATAATTTACTGGAATGTAGATTGAATGTCCAAGTAGGTTTATACACCCTTGCTACACAAGAGTGTTGGAACTGAAGAAAGAATGAAAGCTCTCATATCAATACATATATGTATGAAACATAAGTGTATAGATATGGTTTTTAACAATAAGTTGAAAGAGGTTTTGTAATACATTTAAGAGTTTTGAACAATAAGTAATAATGACTTGATGTCAGTTTATAAAATGATTCAAAAGTAGTTCATTTGATAACAAAGAATAAAATAACTGAAAACCATTGTATTTAACACATTTTGAAGTATGTGAAATCAGTTGGTTGAAAACACAGTTATAAATCACATATGATTGATTCTATAACTTCCTGTTTTCTACTTGTATTCCCCCCCCCCCCCCCCCCGTGAAAGCATTTAAAATCATTTAAAAGGATTTATTAAGGGGTATGAACTCACCTGTAGTGAGTGGTTTGGATAAACGGATGATGTAGGATGCTAAGTGTCAAGTGAAGACTTGTACACACACAATGATCCTAGTTAACATATAATAACATATATATGTATCCAATTAGTCATAAAACAACTAATTAACCAAATTTAAGACGTCCTAAGACATGTAAAACACTTGATTTAAGTGCTATAAGTCCTAAGGATTGCATCTAAGGGTGGTAGGACCTTGTAATTGAGTTTAGGGTTTAAGGGTAAACTCCTTTGGAGTTTACGGTTTTGTGACCAACTCTTATTGAGTTTACGGTCGTAAACCCATGAGTTTACGACCGTAAACTCATGGTACTTTTACCATGTTGAGTTTTGAAGCCTAAAAGGTCATAAGAAGCATTCCTACTTCATATCTAAGCCTTTGGAAGTGATTAGGGCACCATTTCACTCCTTTGTGGAGTTTACGGTCCTTGGACCACTTCTCCTTGGGTTTACGGCCGTAAACCCAAATGGTTTATGGTCTTTTTAATGTTCAAGTCCTAAGCACTTTAAGGATATGATCTAGACTAGTATCCAAGGCTTGTTATGGGACTAGGGCACATTTTGGCCCCTTTATTAGGGTTTACGGTCCAAGAACATCTTGGACCGTAAACACCTTTGATCTTGTGTTTCTTGGGTGTTTTCTTGATGTTTAGAAGTGTAACAAGTCTTATAATACACTAGGGTAAGAGTACTTACTAGGTAGAAGCTTGAAAATGTGCTAAAAGTCCAAGAACACTAGTGTGTGTTCTTGGTGTTCTTGGTGAAACTTGAAGATCTACACTTTTGGAATGATTTCACGGATGGAATCATGTAAGATCACTAGATTAAGTAAGATATCAACTTTTTAGGGATAGAAACACTTACAAAGTTGAAGATCAAGAAGAAAAGTTGGATGATACTTGAGAGGATTTGAGTTTGGATCTTGAAAATGTGAAAAAGTGGTAAATAATGACTAAGTGTCATATTTATACCCCCTTTTAGGGTTTACGACCGTAAACACCTTTGTTTAGGCAGTAAACTCCAAACTCTTGGAGTTTTGGGACATTATTGTTGCACAATAAACCCTAGGGCATCCTCTCTCCTGTTATCTCCTGAAGTACTAACTTCTAAACACTCAAACTTACTCCAGAAAGCTTGAAAGTTAGCAGAAACTATTCTGACTTCTATTGAAGTGAATGGTTGTACAGAATAGAAATTTCGGGTTGTCACATCATCCCTCCGTTAGAAGGAATTTCGTCCCAAAATTAGAGTTTAAGCAAATAAGTAGTTACAAATAACTAAGTAAAAAGACGAGGATATTTCAGTTTCATCTGATCCTCTCGCTCCCAAGTGAATTCCGGTCCTCACTTGGCATTCCAGCGAACCTTCACTATCGGGATACGGCTTTGTTTCGTTTGCTTGACCTCCCGGTCCATGATCTCTACTGGTTCTTCCACGAAGTTGAGGCTCTCGTTGATCTCGATCTCGTCGAGTGGGATTACAAGAGTCTCGTCGGACAGACACTTTTTCAAGTTCGAGACGTGGAAAGTAGAATGTACGCTACTGAGTTCGCGTGGTAAGTTAAGTTTGTAAGCTACAGGACCGATTCTAGCAAGAATCTCGAAAGGCCCTAAGTATCTTGGATTTAGCTTTCCACGCTTTCCAAAGCGTATCAAGCCCTTCCAAGGTGAGACCTTCAATAGAACACGGTCTCCCACCTGGAATTCCAACGGTTTCCTTCGTTTATCAGCGTAGCTTTTCTGTCGGTCTCTAGAGGCTTTCAATCGTTCACGAATCTGAACGATCTTCTCTGTCGTTTCCCGAATGATCTCCAGACCCGTGAGAGTGCTTTCAGGAACTCGTCCTTTAGCTAATTGGGTATCACCCACCTCAACCTAACACAGAGGGGATCTGTACTTTCGGCCATAGAGGGCCTCGAATGGAGCAGCCTTTATGCTCGTGTGATAACTGTTGTTGTAGGAAAATTCGACAAGGGGTAAATGAGTATCCCATGCCTTCCCAAAGTCGATCACACAGGCTCGCAACATATCTTCCAAGGTTTGGATAGTTCTCTCACTTTGTCCGTTGGTTTGTGGATGGTAGGCTGTACTCATGTCGAGCCTAGTTCCTAGGGAACTTTGTAGCGACTGCCAGAACCTCGAAGTGAATCTACTATCTCTGTCCGAGATAATGGATATGGGAACACCGTGCAGTCGTACAATCTCCCGAATGTAGGTTCTTGTAAGCTTCTCCATCTTGTCTGTGTCTTTGATAGGCATGAAGTGTACGGACTTGGTCAATCTGTCGACGATGACCCATATGGTATCAAGTCCACCCGTTGTCTTGGGCAACTTGGTTATGAAGTCCATAGTGATCCGCTCCCACTTCCATTCCGGTATCTCTGGTTGTTGTAGAAGACCGGAGGGTTTCTGGTATTCGACCTTGACCTTGGCATAAGTAAGGCATTTACTTACGAAGGTAGCAATCTCTGCTTTCATGTTAGGCCACCAGTATAGATTTTTAAGATCCAGATACATCTTATCTGAACCTGGGTGGACGGAATAACGAGTGTTGTGTGCCTCGATCATGACCAAGTCTCTGAAGCCACCGTGTTTCGGTGTCCAGATCCGATCCATGAGGTATAAGGCTCCGCCACCCTTGACTTCCAAATTCTTATCCATCCCTCTTAGGGTTTCACTTGCCACATTTTCAGGTTTCAAAGCGTCGAGCTGAGCCTCCTTAATTTGCGTGGACAAGTGTGAATGGATAGTCATAGTCAATGATTTGAATCTACGACCAGAGTATTCTTTCCGACTTAGGGCGTCGGCTACTACGTTTGCTTTACCCGGATGATAACGAATTTCACATTCGTAATCACTGAGTAGCTTGACCCACCGTCGTTGTCTCATGTTGAGCTCCTTCTGGTCGAATATATGTTGTAGGCTTTTGTGGTCTGTAAAGATAGTACTTTTTGTACCATACAGGTAGTGTCTCCAGATCTTCAGAGCAAACACAACTGCTCCTAGTTCAAGATCGTGGGTGGTGTAGTTAACCTCGTGTGTCTTCAGCTGTCTCGAGGCATATGCGATGACCTTACCTCGTTGCATCAGAACACAGCCGAGCCCTTGATTTGAAGCATCACAATAGACAACGAAGTCTTCTATCCCTTCGGGGAGGGATAGTATTGGTGCGGTGCATAAGGCTCGCTTGAGCGTTTAGAACGCTCTCTCCTGCTTCTCTTCCCAGTCAAAGGCCACGCCCTTTTGGGTCAGTGTTGTAAGAGGTTTCGTAATTCGGGAGAAGTTCTGAATGAACCTGCGATAGTAGCCAGCGAGACCTAGAAATTGTCGAATTTCTGTAGGTGTCTTCGGTGCTGACCAATTCTCAATGGCCTTGATTTTGGAGGGGTCCACGTGAATTCCCTCTTCACTAACTACGTGGCCCAAGAATTCGACTATTCGAATCCAAAATTCGCACTTAGAGAACTTCGCATAGAGCTTCTCCGATCATAATGTTTCTAAGACTCTTCGTAGGTGTTGACTATGTTCCTCCTTATTTCGAGAGTAGATGAGTATGTCATCGATGAAGACAATGACGAACAGATCCAAGTAAGGACGACACACCCTATTCATTAAATCCATGAATACTGCGGGCGCGTTTGTTAATCCGAACGACATCACTACAAACTCGTAGTGTCCATAACGAGTTCGGAAGGCTGTCTTGGGAACATCCTCCTCTAACACTCGTAGTTGGTGGTACCCGGATCGTAGATCTATCTTCGAGAAGTAGTTGGCTCCTTGAAGTTGATCAAATAAATCGTCAATGTGGGGTAAGGGATACCGATTCAGAATGGTAAGCTTGTTGAATTCCTTGTAGTCGATGCACATACGAAACGATCCGTCTTTCTTCTTGACGAACAAGACGGGTGCTCCCCATGGTGAGAAGCTTGGCCTAATGAATCCCTTCTTGAGAAGTTCGTTAAGCTGACTGGAAAGTTCCTGCATCTCCGCCGGTGCCAGACGATATGGAGATTTGGCTACTGGAGTAGCCCCTGACACTAAGTCGATTCTGAACTCGACTTGGCGTTGAGGTGGTAATCCCGGTAGTTATTCTGGAAAGATGTCGGGAAAGTCGCGTACTTCTGAGATGTTCTGAATGTCTTTCACTTCTTGACTCGTATCGACGATGTGTGCGAGGAATGCATAATATTCCTTTCGCAAGCACTTCTGAGCTTGGATACACGAAATGATGCGAAGGTTCGTACTAGGTTTGTCGCCATAGATAACTAGGGGTTCGCTGTTAGGGAGGTTAAGACGAACTACTTTCTCAAAGCACATGATGTCGGCGCGACGATGACTTAACCAATCCATGCCGATTATGACGTTGAAACTTTTAATTGGGACCGGCATGAGGTCTATTTTGAAAGTATGACCATCTAAAGTTAGAGTACAACCTACGTATATGCAGTTAGTACTTTCCGTTTTCCCGTTTGCCATTTCTACAGTGAATGATTCATCTAGTGCACGTGGTTTTTGTTTAAGCAAGTGTGCAAATTTCTGGTTTACGAAGCTTTTCTCCGCTCCACTGTCGAAAAGTATGCATGCATAAGAGTTATCGAGGAGAAACGTACCAGTGACCACTGTGGGGTCAGCAACCGCTTCCTCGTGGCCTATGGCCAGAACTCTTCCTACTCCGCCAGCTATCCCTGCCTTAGGGCAGTTCCTCTTATAGTGGCCCACTTCGCCACAACCGTAGCAAGCTTGGCCCACACCGGTGTTAGGAACTTGAGTGCTTGGCCTTGCTGGAGTCTTGCAGAAATGGGCAGTATGCCCCCTTCTGTTGCAGTTAGTGCACTGCATTTCCCGGCAAGGTCCGTTGTGATGGAAGGTTCATTTGTTGCACTTCGGAAGATTACCGGCATAAGGCTTCGCTGGTAAGGGATTAGCAGGGACAACAGGAGTTACCGTGGCAGCATTGATTATAACTAGTTGTTGTCTCTTTGAGGATTCTTGTGAAGTCCCGCTTTTCCTCTTGTTCCACCCCTTTTTCTTGTTGTTGTTGTTTCCCTTTTGTTGCTCGGGTGTAGAAATTGTTGGGTTCTGGTAGTTTCCGTGATCTATAAGAGATTGTGCCAGCTCTTTAGCGCTGTCAAAAGTAACAGGCCTTGATGCTAACACACTTGACTGGATCTGGGGCGACAGTCCCCAAATATATCTCTCTATTTTCTTGCTCTCTAGAGTAACCATATCAGGGCAAAGAATTGCCATATCACAGAATCTATTAGTATAGGTTGATATGTCAGAACCAACCATTACAAGACCCCAGAGTTCCTGCTCGAGTTTTTGAATTTCCCCTCGTGGACAATACTCTCTCATCAGCATGGCTTTCAAGTTCTCCCAGCTTATCGAATTTGCCACTATCAGAGTCAGTGACTTAACGTGGCCATTCCAGCAAGTTAAAATCCTGTCAGAAAAGGTACAAGTAGCAAACTTGACCTTATTGTTCTCTGGGTAGGCTCAGATTTCAAAGACTGCTTCTGTATTTTCTATCCACTGCCTTAAGATCATAACCCCTCCAGTTCCATTGAAATTTATGGGTTTGGCATTTGTAAAATCCTTGTAGGTGCATTCCCGGGGGTGCCCATGACTCTCGCCATGGTTGGAAGGAGGTGCACCTGTTCCCGATCCACTAGGGACAGGAGTATTGATGTGTGACATGGCAGCCGCTACGGCCGCTGTGACAGCTGCTTGGAACATAGCAACGTTGAACTGAGGAGGTGGTGGAGGTGGTGGTATCGGTGTTTCGTTATTATTGTTACGCCTTGGATTTCTGCGAGGAGGCATCTTTTAACTTCAAGTTTAAAAGATAGAAACAATGATAAGAATCCAATAGTATAAAGAATGAAAGTGTCTTGTGAACTAAGTCGCCATAGTTCGATATCAAATGAGAGTATGAATTTCTAAATAGATTAGATAACTGTCGAAATTACTGGTATATAAGATGTAAATGAGTTGGGGAAAATGACCTAACTATAGGTATTATATCATACCATAAGGAAAATGTCGACAATTTAGAAATCTAAGAAAGTACTTGAGAGACAGGAATATTTTACAGAAAAGTGCTACTTAGAGCTCAGTTAGGAAAGGCTATTCCTTATATCAAAAGAAAAGATGTACTAGACATCTTCTACCGACGATGGGAATTCCTGGGGAGAATCCTCATATCCGCCAGTTGACGTACCACCTCTTGGAGATGTCGCTCGTGAGCCCTCTGACGAACTCGAAGTTCTATGACTTTGGTCCGAGATGCAGCTAACTGTTGCCACAGAGTCTCATTGGTTCTTCTCGTCCCTTCGACAGCGTCTTCCAGATGTCGAATGCGGACGGTGTTAACGCCCGAGTTGGCATCAATTTCCATGACTCGGTCGATGGCTGCTCGACCTTGCTCGACATTTCGAGCAATCCTACGGATCATAACAGGCAGAGCTCGATCCGCAGAGCCACCTCCGCTAAGGTCATAGAAGCTTCGGTCCCCATAGTAGGGTAAGGGTTGACCCTGTTCGTCGCTCCAGCGATTCAAGTTTGTTGCCCACAAGGGTGTGGGACCTTGAAACGTGGGTTGGAGGTTGAGATTCGGGGCCTGACCCACTTGGGGTAGGTTGTTGACTTCAGGCTCTGAGTCAGAACTATCAGAAAAGCCTTCAGCATGGTGATCATCCAAAGGGATTGGGTGATCATCTTCTGGTTCTTCCTCTAACCATCCAGCATCGCCTTGGTTTGGGAAGTACGGGTCGCCATGGGGATGGAATCCAGCCATAATATCTACGCGAGAAAAGGGATATAAGAAATAACTAAATAGACGTACTAATTAGATAATTATAAGATGATCTTTATCAGTTACTCCAATACTTGTTTAGTGCATACCAGTTATATGTACTCAGGACAAGATAGACCTTCGAATAAGTGACCCTAACTCTAAGCCCACAACCAAACAAGGAACAAGAAGTAAAGCAAAGATCACAGATTCTAAGTCTATGATGTCCTAGGTACATATAATCTTAGTGTATCCACTTAGCAACTATTGGCCTACTGATAAAGACCTTTTTAGTTCGCCGATAAGTAATTATAGTAACACCAAATACTCCCATAGTATTTCATTGTGGTAGTGTTGGTAAGTTTTTAGACTTGTTGCCATATCACAACCATTCTTGGGCATATGTTAATCACTCCTCGGACCAGCATAGTTGATCAGGCTATGCCACTCCCAGGACTGACCATACATCCCCGAGCTTACCTGTGATATTCAACAATCGTAATACTTTTGTTTTTGTCATTGTGACACTGATTTTTAGTATGAATGCAGGCATGTATACTTAGTTAAATATTTTATTATTTAAAATTATAAACTCTTGGTCAGAGTATTTTAATCCCATTGTATTTATAGTCTGTATATCTTTTATGGGTTGATATACTCAATTCACTATAAACAATGCTCTGATACCAATCTGTCACACCCCAAAACCAAGAACGGCGGAAACGTTCAGGGGTGGATGACGTCATGTAAAGTATCATAACAGTGCAAAGTAGTAAACAAGCAACAACATCATCCATTGCATTAAAAGTAAAGTTTTAATACATGAGTGTTCTTTCATAGTAATAAGACACCAAAATATGTAATCAAAATAAAAGACGAGTCTTGTCTGTGCTCCGTCTTCTCAAAACCTAGTCATCGTACCTGTCTACTGGTGACCTGAGAATACAAGTTATTTTGAAAGCGTAGATCAGCATAAAGCTGGTGAATTCATAAGTATTTTAGTGTCATTGATTTGAAAAGCTGTTACGAAAGTCTTGTAAATGTTTAATGAAACATTTAGTATAAGTGTGAAAACCCTAGAAAATCCCATATTTCCTACTAGTAAAAAAAAAGTAGTCTTCTACCAAGACCCGAATGCTTTGAAGGTTTGCATTTCTGTATCAATGAAGGTTTTTTCCATGTGCAACTATTATTATAAATATATAGTCTACCTCATCGTTTATGTGAATATGTCACAAAATAAAAGTAAAAGGGAAAATTATATAATCATTGAAATCGTATCCTTTTGCCTTAGGATAATCACGACGTGGAAACTCGCCGAACAGTACAACCGAGAACATCCGTTGATGAACAGGTCCCGCTGTATCTAGCAGCCAGGTGTAGGATGGTCAGTCCCGTATAGTATATATAGTATCTCTCTCTGTATAGTATATAGTATTTCTCTCTGTATAACAAGTAATAGTATCTCTTCATATAGTATTTAGTATATTTGTATAGACTCATGAATGAACTGACTCTTGTGTAATTCCTTGTACTAGGAATAATATTTTGTATCTCCTAAATTATACCTATAATAATTTACTGGAATGTAGATTGAATGTCCAAGTAGGTTTATACACCCTTGCTACACAAGAGTGTTGGAACTGAAGAAAGAATGAAAGCTCTCATATCAATACATATATGTATGAAACATAAGTGTATAGATATGGTTTTTAACAATAAGTTGAAAGAGGTTTTGTAATACATTTAAGAGTTTTGAACAATAAGTAATAATGACTTGATGTCAGTTTATAAAACGATTCAAAAGTAGTTCATTTGATAACAAAGAATAAAATAACTGAAAACCATTGTATTTAACACATTTTGAAGTATGTGAAATCAGTTGGTTGAAAACACAGTTATAAATCACATATGATTGATTCTATAACTTCCTGTTTTCTACTTGTATTCCCCCCGTGAAAGCATTTAAAATCATTTAAAAGGATTGATTAAGGGATATGAACTCACCTGTAGTGAGTGGTTTGGGTGAACGGATGATGTAGGATGCTAAGTGTCAAGTGAAGACTTGTACACACACAATGATCCTAGTTAACATATAATAACACATATATGTATCCAATTAGTCATAAAACAACTAATTAACCAAATTTAAGACATCCTAAGACATGTAAAACACTTGATTTAAGTGCTATAAGTCCTAAGGATTGCATCTAAGGGTGGTAGGACCTTGTAATTGAGTTTAGGGTTTAAGGGTAAACTCCTTTGGAGTTTACGGTTTTGTGACCAACTCTTATTGAGTTTACGGTCGTAAACCCATGAGTTTACGGCCGTAAACTCATGGTACTTTTACCGTGTTGAGTTTTGAAGCCTAAAAGGTCATAAGAAGCATTCCTACTTCATATCTAAGCCTTTGGAAGTGATTAGGGCACCATTTCACTCCTTTGTGGAGTTTACGGTCCTTGGACCACTTCTCCTTGGGTTTATGGTCTTTTTAATGTTCAAGTCCTAAGCACTTTAAGGATATGATCTAGACTAGTATCCAAGGCTTGTTATGGGACTAGGGCACATTTTGGCCCCTTTATTAGGGTTTACGGTCCAAGAACATCTTGGACCGTAAACACCTTTGATCTTGTGTTTCTTGGGTGTTTTCTTGATGATTAGAAGTGTAACAAGTCTTATAATACACTAGGGTAAGAGTACTTACTAGGTAGAAGCTTGAAAATGTGCTAAAAGTCCAAGAACACTAGTGTGTGTTCTTGGTGTTCTTGGTGAAACTTGAAGATCTACACTTTTGGAATGATTTCACGGATGGAATCATGTAAGATCACTAGATTAAGTAAGATATCAACTTTTTAGGGATAGAAACACTTACAAAGTTGAAGATCAAGAAGAAAAGTTGGATGATACTTGAGAGGATTTGAGTTTGGATCTTGAAAATGTGAAAAAGTGGTAAATAATGACTAAGTGTCATATTTATACCCCCTTTTAGGGTTTACGGCCGTAAACACCTTTGTTTAGGCCGTAAACTCCAAACTCTTGGAGTTTTGGAACATTATTGTTGCACAATAAACCCTAGGGCATCCTCTCTCCTGTTATCTCCTGAAGTACTAACTTCTAAACACTCAAAACTTACTACAGAAAGCTTGAAAGTTAGCAGAAACTGTTCTGACTTCTATTGAAGTGAATGGTTGTACAGAATAGAAATTTCGGGTTGTCACAGTAGTTATAGATCTCCATGGACAAAGTTGCTATTTAAGCATAAAAGCACCTACACCAAGAGGTTAGTTTGCTTACTTTAGAATAAGGAAAAATTTTATACATTTTTTATTTTGTATTACCATTTTTAGTTATCAATATTATTTTTCTTTCTTATCCGTGGTTTCCACAGGTTATAACCTAGTTTTTTAAATAAATAATATCCAAATGTCAATTTATGGTTTTTTCTATTTTTAAAATTAAAAAACTACATAATACTTTTACTCATATATGTAAAGTATTAAATGTAATAAATATAATAGTAAATTGCAATTAATATGTTTCTTCATTCCTAATTTCAAAATTTTATTTCAAAAAATACTTACTATTGAAATTTAAATATTTTTTTAATCAGCCCGTATAATATACGGGTCTTACACCTAGTTTTTATTAAATCGATGAATTTTATAAACCATCAATAATCTAGAAAATGAACCAAATAACTACAAAGAGATACCTATTTTGGTACGAAAAAAAACCAATTGATTCTGAATTTGACATTCTATGCGAACAAACCAATTAAAAAGAATACGAATTGATCCAATTTCATAATCGAGTTGAATGTGATTGGTGAACTTTTATATTAATAGTTATACATCCACAAACAAAAAATTGAAAATATAGGCAGAAGTTTTGTAACATACTCAATTAAATGCAAATCTTCATTTCACAACCTTCTTGAACTAGAAACAGTCGACAATTAACAGATAACGCTTGATCCCCATTTTTCGTGTTTAAGTCTTATATTTAAACCGTAAGACTTTTCTCAAATATATTCATCATGCGTTGCAACACACAACTTACTTTCTGCACATTTTGCACTTTTGGTTGTCCTTATATGTATATAGAGCTCGCTATAATACAAATTTTAACATCAAACTCCCGATATTGAAGAAATTGACATTAGAGATCATAGATATAATCATCGAAAACTGAATGACAATGAGCCTAGATGATGAACTGAACCAACCTATGTTGGAACGGAAGCAGAAGAAGACGGTGACACAAAAGGCTGTTCGGAAAACCTTCAAGATCACAGCTCATCTAGCCAACCTTCTTCCCACAGGCACTGTTCTCACATTCCAGATCCTTGCCCCAGTTTTCACCCATGAAGGCAAATGTCGGACCCAATTCAACCAGATTTTAACGTTGATCCTCCTTTTTCTTTGTGGAATCTCTTGCTTTGTGTTAAGATTTAGTGATAGCATTCGTGATAAGAATGGGAAGGTTTCCTATGGGTTAGCGACCCTGTCAGGTTTGTGGGTTATTGATGGATTGGCTAAGATTCCACGAGAGAATGCGAGTGAGTATAAGATCAGGTTTATTGATGTATTTCATGGGTTTTTGTCGTTGGTAGTTTTTGTGGCAGTAGCAGGCGTCGACAAGAATGTAGTCAACTGCTTCTATCCTAAACCATCAGAAGTGATGGAGGAGATTTTGTCGACATTACCAATTGGTGTCGGAGTGGTATGCAGCCTCTTGTTTGCTGCATTTCCTACAACTCGACATGGAATTGGCTTTCCACTCTCAAAAAAGTAGCAAGATTGCATTTGTTTATTACTATTATTCTTTTCAGCTTCATTATCTGTCAATGTTATAAAAACGTGAGCCATAGAACAACAAAATGATGTACTGACTTCTTGAAGCTTCTTTAGTTAATTATGATGGCGATTATATCTGATTACATGGCCATATCGCTCTTTTGTTATCGATATACTCAGACAATACTTGAAACAAATTAATTAGTTTTTTCATCTTTGCAATAAATTAATCTATGGAACAAATTACCTGATACAACAAACATGCACTTAGGAACAACCTTAGTCACGTTTCCAAGAGGAAATTAACGCACAACGACATAGAGTTTAGTAGAAGTAGATCTTAGAGTCCTTGAATGAACATCTTTTTAAGTACCATATTCGGTTTAATTTGTTGAAGAAAGAGAGATCAACTTCGTACAATGGTTGTACTATTGTCACAAAATATCTGCCTTCCCTCTAACACTACTAGAAAAGGGGCTATTTCCGACGGAAAAGTTTGGAAAGTAGTGTGTCAAAAATAAAGGTCAACAAAATTTTAGTATTCTTAACTTAGTCAAGCTTTAAGATATATATATATATATATATATATATATATATATATATATATATATATATATATAATAATAATAATAATAATAATAATCATTAGTTAATCGTGAGGTGGTGGCCGCCGCCGTGAGCCGCCGTTGACCACCACTACTTGAGGTGGTAGTGGGTGGTGCCCAACTAGTGAAACCCTAATGGGCCTAAGGACTTTGCTTTTGGGCCTAATTGGATTGTAATGGGTTAAAAACCCTAATTAGGGTTTAGAAAACCCTAATTTTGGTATTATTGGTTTGGATTTATCGGGACCCGCATTTTGGACCATCGGAGTGAAGCTATAACTCAAGCCCGGTTTCATTGTATGTTTGAACTTAATGGATTAATTCCTTAATGGGTTAAGTAGGAGCACTTAACCCTAATTGTCATTTCATGTGAAAAACACTAATTGGGTTTGGATGCTTGTTGGGCCATTTATTGGACTAAGCTGCTGTGGGCCTTTGTGGGCCAATTAGGAACAAGTTTTTTGGAAATCAAAACTATCTACAAAAGAGGTACCACACCTTCCTATCCTACGCAGTAGATGAGAAGAGGAAGTGTAAAACACCTAGGATGTCCCAGGAGTCCATAAACTTCCCAAAGTATTCCCAGCATACCTCTCGGGGATACCACTCGTACAACAAGTTAAGTTCAAGAATCGGACTAAAATGCAGTAGCTAGGGAAAAAGTAGTTGTGGTTACCCTCTCACCCCAAACTAATCACATCACTCATGTAGGAACCAAGGACCCATGCTAGTAATCTATCACCACTAGGTGCATACGTAAGAGTGGTATATAATCCTACAGACTTAGGGGTCGTTTGATAGTTGCTGACTGGGTTAGAGCTGACTGGATTAGAAACTGACTGGGTTAGAAGTTCTGACCGAGTTAACTTCTGACTAAATCTTGTTGTTTGATTTTGCATCTGACTGACCGAGCAAAACGACTATATTACCCTTTACAACATTTTTTTTAATAATACATTTGTGCAATAATCTCAAACCACAATATATTATTAATTAACTTCATTTACGCAATACTCTAAAAAACATGAAGATAAAAAGAAAAAAGTCAACATATCTCTTGATTGTCTTCATCTTCTTCTTACCGATTGAAAACTATAAAAAAAGAACTTGTGTTTGTATTCATATGTACTTGGTTTGAACCATTATCGTAGGTGGTTGCTATTTATCAAGATTGTTACAACAATCACATGAATAAAATATGAAATACAATGATCCAGGTTACAATTTATAAAAACAAATCATAAAACTACAAAAGAAGAAACGTGAATTCAGGGAAAGTGGTTGTCACACTTGTAAGCCACCTAATTATGCAATTCAAATAGCAAGTTCTGTGATGTATCCAAATTTCTAACAACATGCACACCAGTAAAATCCTGAAAACACACAAACAATATGACATAAGTTCTTCAATTGATGGTAAACATTGATTAGTAACCCACCTGTTTATTATTGTTCTTCTCTAAAAATTTGTTTAGGATAACAAGATAACAAACCTTTGGTGGCTGTTTAGGATAACAAGATAACAAACCTTATAATAGGGTAAAGAAACAATCCAAATACAAAACCATAATCAAGAAATCAAATACATAAGTGATCTACAGATATAGTATAGGCATCATTAGTATAATTCCAAGTTTAAAGTACCATAATACCAATACATATTTGCAGATTTTGATCTAAAATAATCACAACACATCTCAAGGATCACTTTTGAATTCATTAGTTACTTGAATTTTATCCATTACTATATGCCTTTTCTACCCTTAGCTTAAAAAAAAAAAAAAACTCTATCTTGGCCTATCTATAAAGAACCTCCAGAGTAATTCAAGCACAAACCTTAAGCGAATCAGATGCTAGAGTTCAAGAACCCATAGTAAATTATTGAGCTTCTGATTTCATCACATCAACTACCTATTTTCGAACCAAAAATAATCACTTTTTATATGAAAAGAAATCGATTTTTTGTGAAAAATAAAATATAGCAATCACAGTTGAAATTGATAGAATCATAAGCAATCAACAAGTAATGGATTGCAATTGAAAAGAAATCGACCCAGTTGAGATGTATTAACCTCATCTTCGTTCCAAATCAACATACCCATAATGCCAAATCGTGTTCCATAGCCCAATCGGTACAAATTGAAAAACATCTTCGAGCATGAAAACAAAAAAAAATGAAAAGAAAAAGGAAATACCTTATTGGCAATGGAAGAGGAAGACGATGAAAGAACGATGGGGATGTAAGTAGGTACGACGATGCTTCAGGGGGATGGGAGTTCGACAATGAATGAGGTAGCCAGAGGTGAAGAGGATGGCGGTGGAGGAGGTTTCCAGCGAGGCTGAAGAGGATAGACAGAAGCGAGAGGACGAGTGATGTCCGTTGAAGGAAAAGATGCTTGGAGCGAAGGAGATGGAGAGCCATGAGCAAGGGCAAAAGGCGTCTATTTTTCAGTCAGTCTTTTTTTAGCGGACCAAATCAGAGCAATATGGACCGACTGCGGACCGAGTAAGCTACAAAATAGAGGCTATCAAACATACTGACCGGACCGGGTAAGTAAAAATGTCTGACCGGACCGGGTCAGCAGGAAATCAAACAGCCCCTTAGAATGTATGATTCTGCCTTGAACCCTATTCCTCGTTTGGTTGTGGGCTTAGGGCAGAATCACCTATCCTCAATATTCCATCGGAGAAAAGCTTTACCGACGGATTTCCAACGAAATCAAAACTTTCACATAATGGATCAAGTTTTTTGGAAAAAGAAAGGATGTTTGAATAAAGATTGGTAAAAATATAGGAGTTTTTAATTATTTATAAAAACAAAGGTCTAGGGACCCATCATTTTCATCCATTACTAATGATTATTATTATTATATATATATATATATATATATATATATATATATATATATATATATATATATATATATATGTTAAAGCTTGACCAAGTTAAGAATACTAAAATTTTGTTGACCTTTATTTTTGCCACACAATTTTCCAAACTTTTACTTTTTTAGTCCTTTAATAAACTTTTATTGTCTTTCATTTTGCCACACCACTTCCAAATTTTTACACTTTTAGTCACTTATTAGTTGCCCTCTAAAAATACGATATTCCTATGACTTTTGGCTTCTTCTTTTTTCACGATGTATCCACAATTAACAACAACAACAACAACAACAAAAAAAAACCCGACCTGAAGCCCAAGGTTTTTTACTAGTATTTATAAGACGTCTTTATCTTGTTACAATTAATACTCTTTAAGTGTATATATATATATATATATATATATATATATATATATATATATATATATATATATATATATATATATATATATATATATATATATATATATATATATATATATATCATCCTAATAAATCAAAATCTTTTTGTCATATGTCATCTTCTCTTTAATTTGGACACATGACATTTTCTAGAACTTCTGAATTTTTTATTTTCCACTTGTCATTTGATTGTATTTTTCATTTTATTAAATTAAAATTTCACATTTAATATGTAAGGTATTTATTAGAAAGAGTTTATATATGTAATGTATTCAATATATTAAAGCCTCGTTAATTTTAATAATTCAATTTTTTTTTATTTTTCTTGTAAATTCAAACTTCTCAAATTATTAAAGTTTCATATTTAATTTTTTTTAAATAAACTCATGTAATACATGGGTCTCACACCTAGTATATATATATATATATATATATATATATATATATATATATATATATATATATATATATATATATATATATATATATATTAAATTAAAATTTTTTTTTTACCCCATATTGTATATCATCTATAAATTAATTTATTGGAAACTTTAAGTATTATTTTAAGCATAGTTCAAATTGATAGACTATTTCATATATTACAATATTACAAAATTATAATATGAATTAAACGGTAATCAGAATTTTGAATCAAACCTTAAATTACTATATAACATATATAACAAAATTACTTACGAAATTACAATATTAAACGTTTATTTAGAATACGAATTCAAATTTATACCATTTTTAATATATTAAAAATTATCTAATATTTTTATAACAAATTATATAATTATATTACAAATTTATAAACAAATATTATGAAAATGACATTTCAAGAGGAAAATATCCATTTGGTTTTAAAAGCTCATTCAAACAATTTTCGCACCTCTGACCCCACTAAAGTGACAAATTACATGTCATTTACACCCTTTTAGAAGATGTGAGCCGGTCACCCGTTAATTAAATATGACGTGACCTTTAGACCTCCGATTTCTTCAATTAAATGACATGTCATCAATGAAACGTCAACTTTGCCTTCATATAACTGTTCAAAAAAGGGCTTTACACGAGTCGTTTATCAAAATCGTGTTGAAATGCTCAAGATTCTAGGGTTTTTCTCTCCCAGCTTTCTCTCATCTAGGGTTCCTTTGTATTAGATTTTTTGGTATTCATTTGAAAGTGCATGGTGAACAAAAACGTTGATGCTATTTACTTGAAAGTGCATTTACACTATAACAGTGTTTTTACAAGACACCCACATAGATATACTGGAGGTGATACGTTCATGTTTATTGATCCTGATTTCTCTGGAATGGATTTATATGGGTGTTGTGAATTTTTAGAAAGGTTTGTCAGAGAACCTTTTGAGAAACTTTATTACTCATCACATGATCAAACTATGGCAAACGGTCTTAGAGAAACTTTATCGATGTTGTTTATCAAGCACCAGAAAGGCCAATATACATGTATTTAGATCATATCGGGGAAGGATTTGAGGACTGGTTGGATGAAGAAAGTGATGAAAGTGGTTCGGTGATATAGGGGGTGACAAAGAACCTTCACAAGGAACCCATGATCCTGAACCAACCTATATGTTTGATGTTGGTTTGGAAGATGAAATCAATAGGGAAGACTGTGCCCCTCTAAACAAGACCAAGGACGATGAGTTTCTTAACAAGTTATGCCCAAAAGGTGGAGAAGAGAAAAAGGTTGCAGAAATGGATAATAGTGAGGAATTAGACAATGATGTTCTTGAGGAACATCCTATCTTCAATCCTCAGGTACACTGGAAGAAGCAATTACCAATTTTAGGCATGAGATTTGAGAATCAAAAACAGCTTGAGAGCATGTTATGTAATTATGTTGTTAAGAATGGCTATCAACCATGGTTCGAAAAGAATGATAGTAAGAGGCTTCTATTATTGTGTTGTAAAGGCGCTTGTACTTTCAGGCTATGGGCAAGTTGGATGAGTACATAACATAGTTTTCAAATCAGATCACTTGTGGGATCCATTTTCCTTTATGTCCTTTTAGTGCATGTGCATTAGATGGTCCCTTGTTTCTTGTCCCTCCTGGAATTGTTAGGTGGACCATGTTACTTAAAAAAATGTTTGTGGACCATATAACAACTCATGCATGATATTATATAATTAATGGACCATATAACTTGCATTCTTTCGGGACCATATAACAATTCATGCAGTATACTATAAAGGAACCCATAAAGGAATGTTAAAACAGAAACAGAAATCCAAGATTTTTATTATAGAATTAGTCCATAAAAAAGGTGTTACATGACCATTCGTAATGGGGGTAAAGTACAATGCATTTACTAAATTGTCAAAAGGATCATCATTCCATATACCACCATTACACCATCAAACAACCCTATACACCCTGCATCACCTAACACAACTTTAACTTGATTTCCAAATACCTAATCATCCAAAAGAGCATGCCCATATGCACCATGACCCAAAAACCAGCTACCCATGAACCAATATCCTACATCACTTAGACCAACTTAAAGTACATGACCACAAACAACAAACAGATCAGAGCAATCAAAACAAAATTTTTCAACATCTTCTTCAGACTTTGAATCTCAATGAGTAGTTCCTAGATCCTAGCCTCAGCAAGTTCCTTCTCAGCTTTCCCAAGAAGCTTGTGCTTCTCGACCTTCTTCTGCAGCTCAACAACTTGAGCATTCCTAGCCCAAAGGTCGTCGATCCTAAGTTTCATGTTCCATAACGTATCCTTGTAGTGTTTTGGTAATGTTGGGTCAAGTCACTGGAAGAAGTTGCAACTGTCGTTGGATATCTACAAAACAAACCCATACACGTGAAAAAGGGTTTATTGTTCATAATTTAGGGTTTTCTCATTGTAAATAGGGTTTTTGTCAATCGAAATGGGGGTTTGCAGTAGAAAAATCACAACTTTATGGGTAAAAGCTATCGACTGTAAACGAAGGATAACTTACCATTGATTTTACGTAATTGTAGAAGCGATGAGCTGGGTTGTTAGGCTTTCAGGCTTCTCTGAGCTTTGACATAGACTGATCGCAACACAAGCAGGGAGGATTCACTTCAACATGGTAAATGGCGACGGTGTTATAGGATTCCAATGAGGAAGACATCGTCGAAAGGGTTGGTATTCATCAGAGGGTAAGGAATTTGTGAGAGTGGATCTATTGAACCCTTACGAATCTTATGTAGTACACTGACTAGACACCCAACTGGATTCCATAGACCACGTCAAGTATGACTTTCGTGAACCAACAGATTAACCGGTAATAAAATGAAGAAATCCTAATTTTAGCAGGTAATTTGTCACTTTAGTGAGGTCATATATACACAAATTAGTTGAAGGACCTTTTAAAACCAAATGGAAAACATTCTTGTGCTTCTATGTCAATAACCCTCTAAAATATTGATTAAAGAAAATTGTCTACAAAAGAAAAAGCAACTGAAATTTGGTTGACACTATTCATTAAATATGTCACTATATATGAACAATACAAAATATCTAGTTACATTTTATGTTATAATTGGTTGATTAAATTCAATTCAATTCTGCATTCTTTCAAATATCCAATTACTTTTTCTGTTATAGTTGGTTGATTAAACTCAATTCATTTCATCCTTCTTTCAAATACATAGACTTATATTGTCATATTTGAATCCCACGTTCTCTAATCCTTCATTCCTTCCTTCATATAAGGTATGTATCAATATCTAAGAATCTAGTATATATTAATATTGTAACGCTCATTTCAGGTATCTATTTATTTTCAGAATTTTAGGGTTTTAGACTAGAACTCGACGGGTTTGGGAGCTCCAACTTGTCGAGTAGAGATCATTGTGGGATGTGGGACTTAGGACCTACTCGACGAGTTGGTAGGCCCAACTCGACGAGTAGGCGCTGTAAAGGAAAACCCTAAATTTTAGGGTTTTCACCCTATATAATCTCCTTAAAACCTTGAGGCTGGCCTTCCATTAGTCTCCAAACCCTAAGAACGTCAGTGCTAAACCCTAATCCCCATTTTCTCTCATATTGTGAGCTAGAGTGACTTTTAGAGCTTAAGAAGAAGAAGAAGATAGTGAGAAGAAGGATGAGATCCAGCAAACAAAGGCCTCACTCTTGAGCTTGACCATCTTGTGGACTATTGTAAGTATTCAAGATTCGATTTTTTTATCTTAGAATATTTCTAGATCTTGATTTTACTCTTCATTTCCTATCATTCTTGTCGATTGCATGCATGGGGTTCATAAAGTTTGCAACTTTATGAATCTCCAGGGCAAAATGGTCCCATAGTGGACTAGATCTAGCTTTTGGTCAGACATGGATGCCATGCATGGATTTTAGGGTATATTTTCCCTCTTTGGCCATTTTGACTTCAAGACATGCATGTCCATAAAGTCTCCATCTTTGGAATGTTTTGAGGGTTAGAACCTCTTCTGGAAAGGAGGGATTCAAGATCCCTAGAGTCTTGAACCACATGGCTAAGCTTTGAGCTTTCCAATCTTTGTTAAGGGCTTTTAGAGCATTCGGAGTGGTTCAAGAGGATAAAGTTGGAAACTTTATCCTTCTAGACACCTTTAGGATTCAGATCTAAGCCCTAGAGTCTCTGCAATCAACGTATCATCCGAATAAGAAAACAGGGGGAAAACTCGACGAGTTGCCCTGGTAACTCGACGATTCGGATTGGGTTTCCCCGTCTACTGGATATTGAGTGAACTCATCGAGTTGATGAGAAAACTTGGCGAGTTGGCTAGGGTTTGTCCCGATTTTCTGGACTCTGAAGGAACTCGACGAGTTGCTAGATGCACTCGACGAGTTGGGGTCAACATGGACTGTTGACCTTGAGTGTTGACTTGGACTTTGACCAAGGTTGACCAAGTTTGACTTTGAGGGTATTTATGGTATTTCAGGATTTTAAGAAGTTAATCGCATGATGGTTATAGGCAGTTAAGTTGGAGCTGCGCGTTGGGACTTATCTGATACTATCTTATTAGTTCCACATTCTTGAGAGGTGACTCTACTCACCATACCAATGGGTCGAAGGCACCAAGGCCGACCCATTTTATGATATGTGGTACACTAGTTGAAGTAGTGTTATGTGGCATGTTAGCTGGTTATGTGCTAGGATGTATGCTAGTTGTATATGTTATATGCTTCTATGGAAGACCATGGGGGAGCCCATGGCACCTGTATGTAAGACCATGTGGAGAGCCCATGCTTTTCTGACAACCGTCAATTTTTGGGTCAAACAAAGTCATCTAGTATTATTACATTAGGGCTTACTTTATGTCTTCCATTGTACAACTTACAATTTTAATACAAAGTATCCTTCGGAAAATTCAAACAGTGTATCCTTGGGATTAAAGAACTCTCATAACACAACGTAGTGGAATTCATAATCCTAACATTTCAGGACAAATCCATAAGAAAAGCTACAAAATCCATCTCTCTAAACTCTCTCTCTCTCTCTCTCTCTAAAAATATCTCTATTTGTCTCAAATCTCTCTCCCAATCTCTCTACAAACCTCTATTCCAAATCTCTCCCAAATCTCTCTCAAACTTTTTCATAAACACAACATCATCCTAACCTTTCCTTTGTTGAAACCGTCTCAAAACAGATGGAGAAAACCAAAAAGAACAAGCTCATTTCGGAATACACTATTCATCTCCGGAGCCTCTCCTCTTGGTCTGGAACCCTCTTAGTCTGGAACCCTCTCAGTCTGGAACCCTCTTAGTCCAGAACACCTTCTCAAGAACCAGACAATTTCGCTCTGGGTACCTTCTGATTCGGAACTTCTGACTCCGGGACATTGCTTGACTCCAGACCTTCTAAGGAAAACCGGGAAATCTCGCATGCTCCGGAAACCCTTCCAGCTTCGGAAGATCTCGCCTCGGAACGCCTCGCTTACATCGGAAGGTTCGCACCGGACAGCTTCAGAATTCTTCATTTGACTCCGGCAATTGCTTTTTGACTCTGGAACCCTCGTAGATCCGAACCCCATTCCGGATTTTTGACCATTTCAGACCTTTTTGTGGTTTTAGGAGATTTTGACGTCGGGATTTTCCTAAAACTCGTATTTTTCATAATTAAGAACTTCTAAACTTCCATTTTAGGCCAATTATGGAGCTTAGAACATATTTTCATAAGATTATATTACTATAATCACCCACTTGTGTAGCCGCTTGTTTGGACACATAGCTTCCCAAGGTGATAAGTACACCTTCCAATGCAAACATCAAATCACTGTCATTTCACTTCACTCCTCCTTCATATATAATGCACAAAAAGAATTCATTTCTCATTTCCCAGTAACACTCACTTCTATTCTCTCTCAAAATCAAACTCCACACTCAAAGAGCAAATACTCCCTTGAACTTATACTTCAAGCTTCTTCCTTAGGATACATTGTAAGTTCTTATTATCTAGTGTTTTACAAACACTTTCTGATTAATTCATATATTCACACATTATTATGTGTTTAAAACCATTAGGATTACGACATCCTTCCCACACTCTAACTCGAATATCACCGGTTTTTATCACGTTATCTAACTGCAACTACACATAAGGTGAGTTCATACCCCCACATTTTTCACATATTTTTTATGTTTTAGGGGGGGGGGGGGAATACAAGTAACACACAAAAATATTCTTGTTATAACGCAAACATTTAAATACTTTATTTTACTATTTTTACGAAAAAGGCTAAATACACGAAATGGTTTTACTAGCAATCGCATATGATTTCACAAACAATATTTTGATAAACGTTGCATTATTCATACGAATATATATATATATATATATATATATATATATATATATATATATATATATATATATATATATATATATATATTTCAAGTACAAAACATTCATTTCATCAAAATGTTACAAATATAGTTACGAAACTTTACCCATTTGTAACTCGTGGAGGAAACCGTAATATTATACAAAGTGCATATAATTGTTTTACGACACTTTCGACGTTATCCTGTAAATATGGGATAATGTCATTTACAAACGCTTTCATTCCAAAAACATGTACACTCGTTGATTGGAAATTGTGAGACGTTGTCTTCAATCGTACCTAACTGAAGTATATTCGCAAGTCCTGTATTTATAACCGGAACCGCCGATACGAGGGCGTGATACTTGTGTATAGATCTATACGGGACTGATGATCCCACACCCTGGTTGTTAGCTACAGCCAAACCGGCAGGTTATAGGTGACAAATGTCATAAATATCTCGGCCCCTGAAGAACAATGAGGCAGACACCATATCTTAAAAGCACGGTTATAGAAAACTCACATATTGAGACGATGTCACGTATGTTTTACACAAAAACACACTTCTTCATACGGTTTTATATACGAATAAAACTACCTATTACTACTTTAATGTATGGAAAACACTGGTACATTTCGGTTTTGGAACTTTTACAGCTTGTATCTCTTTCATTAGAAAATATCAGATTTTCTGGAACAAACATTAACATGTTACAAGTGAACGGCTTATATTTCATTATTAAAAAATATTGGATTTTCTGGAACAAACATTAACAAATTACAAGTGAACGGCTTACATTTCATTATTAGAAAATATTGGATTTTCTGGAACAAACCCCCTTATTTTACAAGGGAACGACTTACATTCCATTATTAGAAAATATCAGATTTTCTGGAAGCAAACACGATATATTTTCACGGAAAGGCTTACTATTTTCATATAAACTCTTATGAACTCACCAACTTAAATGTTGACACTTTTTTAAACAACTTGTATTCTCAGGAAACTAGTAAAACAGGTAAACAACAGCTTTTGAGGATGGAGCGCTAAGGCGTCAAACAAGTCGTTTTGTCATCATATTGTAATTGATTTTTGGAACATGTAACACTTACAATGATGTAACTTTTTCCAATTATATATATATGATGGTCATGTTTGATTTCTTTACTATTATTCAACTGTTATGGTACAATACGTGAAAGTCATCCACCCCCGGACGTTTCCGCCATCCTGGTTTGGGGGTGTGACAGATTGGTATCAGAGCATTGGTTATAGTGAACTAAGTATAGCGAACCACATAAGATATACAAACTATAAATACAATGGGACTAAAACTCTCTAACGTAACATTTTCGGACAAAGATACTTTGGAATATTTGGAGTATTTTTTTAAAAGTATATGTATATACATACCTACTAGGAACAGTGTCATAATAGGTAACATATAAAAAGTATTTAGATAAATTGAACCCTGCGGTTAAGCCTAGACAAATATGTAATCATATCTGGGATAAAAATAGTCTGATCAACTATATTTATTTGAGATACGACCAACATGTGTTTGGGAATAGTCGTGGTGAACAACGGGCCTAAAACTTACCAACACTACATACCAAGAAACACAAGAGAAGAACATAAAATTTAAAAATACTATTGGAGTATTTTATAACACTATAGGACTATGCAACTAGACCCTTCGTGTGTCTCTTACTGCTATTCTTACGCAGTAGTTAACACACTCTGTTTTGATAATGCTCGATTCTTAGACATTATCAAAGACTTATCCTTATTCCACTCTCAAACCTTATGGCAGACAGATGTCACCACGTAAATCTATTAGGCGTATCAATAACACCTTATGCAAAGACACTCCAGAACCAAACGTAAAGTTTAAAATACTAAAGGAGTATTTTAGGATACTATAGAACGACACACTTAGATTCTCTAGGTACCTCCATTCTCGCATAGACAACATGACCAGATTTCACCACAACAACCCCTACTACCCGACCGCAACAACCAACAGACGAATAGAGGGAAAAGATAACCGCCATAAGACGACAAATCCTTGCAGCCTAAACTAGAGCAATCATAACAGAACAAGAAACTAAGAAAACCACTCGCGAGATGTGTGAGGTGGCAGGACACTTTGTGTATCAATTGGTATATGATAGACTAATATAGTCTAGTGAGTTGGTGACTATTCTACTCCCACTACGCGGTAGACGCATTACATCTTTCATCGCAACTAGTAGTAGTAAATCGAGCAAGATACGCCCTCCCAAAAACCCATGAAACACGACCAACTTAAGAATTTTGACACCTATACTCTATTCTGTTAAAATTAACATTTTTTTTACCATACCTACTCCCACTCACTATCATAAAAAGATCACAGAGATGTTGGCCAAAATATTGAGAGTCGTACAGTAAAACGTGAAATTTCTACGTGTATATAAATAGATGAAATACAGCTAGCAACGACCATAGTTACTTACGAACTCGTTTTATTCCATATAGTAAAAATCCTCCTATAACACGGAAGTAACCAACACACCAACACAACACCCGTTCTACATATGGACCTCACCACATTCCAAGCCGTTGTAGCAGTCGCCGTGACAGCCGCCATGACATAACTTAACGCTAACAATACAAACGAAAATAAGAATGGAGCCGACAAGTCAAATCGCAATGACAACCAAGGACATTAGCGAATGTGCTCCTGCAAGGGCTCCCCAAATCATGAACATAAGGACACCCACGAAGATAAAGGAGTACTACCCAAGAAATGAAAGCCCTGGAACAAGAGAAAGGGCCGTCCGACTCAAGGACCCACCAAAAGACAACAAACTGTGGCAGCCCATACCACCACTGTCCCTACCACCTCAGTATCGGCTAAAACATATGTTGGAAACCTTCCAAATTGCAGCAAGTGCAATTATCATCACCGTGGAGCCTGTCGGGTGATGCATTGCGAAAATTGCAACAAGAATTGGCACACCGACCGTTTCTGTAGGTCACCGACCCCACAAGTCACTCAAACCACAAATGTCGGAGTAAGCCGATTTTGTTACGGATGTGGTGAAGCAGGAAATTTCAAGAGGGAGTGTCTGAAAGGAATGTCGGAAATGTGGCTAGAGTTCTAACAATATGAAGAGGAATTCGCGAATCACAATTTAAAAACATATTCAGATAAAATCTACAATCACTCAACGAAACATTCACAATACAATTAACAAATAATAATAAAAAAGCACTTAAAAATATGTGTAGTATGCACTCTGACACTCAAACAACCAGTTCTTTTGAATAGACCTAATTCTAATTACAATAAGGAATTTTGACGTGATCACCAATACATTTTAAGTTTATTCTTCGCTATGCTAATATTGTGTGTTACGAAAAATCCGTTAGCCCTGATATACCAAGTAACAATCCCCTCATGAATTATGGCAACAAACCCGACACAATCCTTCAAAACACCTCTTATATCAAGAATCAGAACTATCTACAAAAGAGATCCCACACCTTCCTATCCTACGCAGTAGATAAGTAGAGGAAGTGTAAAACACCTAGGATGTCCCAGGAGTCCGTAAACTTCCTAAAGTATTCCCAGCATACCTCTCGGGGATACCACTCGTACAACAAGTTAAGTTCAAGAATCGGACTAAAATGCAGTAGCTAGGGAAAAAGTAGTTGTGGTTACCCTCTCACCCCAAAGTACTCACATCACTCATGTGGGAACTACGGACCCATGCTAGTAATTTATCACCACTAGGTGCATACGTAAGAGTGGTATATAATCCTACAGACTTAGAATGTATGATTCTGCATTGGACCCTATTCCTCGTTTGGTTGTGGGCTTAGGGCATAATCACATATCCGACTTTCTTTCCAATCTTAATTAGATACGACTTGTATACGCAAAGCGATGGTAGATGAACCAGGTATGAGTTGTACCACGAATGTCAGGGAAGAGCTGCCCAGGACTGCGGGTGGACACGCAACCATCCAAGCGATGAACCAAACCCATACACTTCCTACCAATCAAAACAACAGATAAAGTAGAAAAACTGTCAGGAACATACCGCAAGGAAGCAGTGAGACTACACAGTATACCTCTATCAATTATTATGGATAACGGACAATCGATTCGCCTCGCACAGTCATTACAGAAGTCTTTGAAAACCCAACTCGTCTTGAGTATAGCTTACCATCCCTAAACAAACAGTCAGAATGAGTAGAACATTTGAAAATTAGGAAGTATGCTTCATGTTTGTGTAATAGACTTTGGGAAGACATGGAACACTCACCTACCGCTGGTTGAGTCCTCTTTCAAACAATACCTACCCTCAGCATCAATGTCACTCCGAATGAAACACTATACAAACACAAGCACAAATCCCCATTAGGTTGGATTCTGTTGGGTTATGAGCATTCTAACACTCCTAAGTGTACATGCAACCATAAATACCTTGGATCTATGTTTTCTCTATTATACATACAATTATGAACATCCAAGGTATTATCCTAATCTAGCATACAAAATAATAAATATAACAAGATAGAATATATACCTCTTTGATGTAGAATGTCTTCATGAAGCTTGAGTGCCTAGTGCCCCAAGTGTGACACCTCAAATGGTTCACACAACACCAAATACACTTGGAATAACTTGAGAGAAACTTGAACACTCCTTGAAATCGTCTAGCCCTCACACTCACACATTAGTGCACGATTTCTTGAGCCATGGGATTCTTTTATATGGTGGCTATTAGGGTTACACCATGTAACTCATAACTTTACCCATTCCTTATGCTCCATGGATTTTAACCTCCATGGAGTATCCATGGGTCACCCCATGGACTTAGTCCAACATAAGGAATCTTGGATCACAAGCCCACATATATAAGAATGAATGATTTACACAATCAACCCATATATTTAATTAGTCTCCTTTTGATCACTTAATTAATTCCAAATTAATTCTTAATCAATACTAATTAAATAACCTTATTAATATATTAGAACTTATAATATATTAACCAACCTTAAGTGTTATTTCTCTCATTATAGTCTATCCAAATGCATGATGCCATGCAACCCAAATGGACCATGCCGGGTCGGGTCAAGTCTTACCAATTATAGTTATGGAATTAGACATTAATCCAACAGTCTCCCACTTGGATAAGTCTAAAACTATTATTGCGTATGACTTCAGGAACCGATCAGCAATCGCAGCTCTCAAAAGCTTTTGTCGAACTCTGACCTTGTCGATGAACTCTGACCTTTGTCAATGAATTGTCCATTAGATAAGGGATCATATATTCCTCCATTCTAGATATCATATGGACTGAGACATGGATTATCAATCATTCTCTCTGTCTATTTGTTGTTTCCCGATTTCCGATTCATGATGACTGACTGATTGAACAAATCAAATCAGTCCTGGCTTGGCCAAGCACTCACATGTATCATCTTTAAATCATCGAGGGGCCCACATATATCGCTTTTATCCCGAAGGTAAAAGGAATGGATAAACTTCGACTCATATGGCTTGTTCTACTACTTGTTGAATCATACACAAAGGCACGTTTTATAACATCGAGTTACCGAATGTGTTTTCGTGCAATCAATGTACAACCAACTCATAGTAACAACTCATATCTCTAGGTTTGAAGAATATAAGATATTATCGTCTCATGATCACTCGTGATAAAATCCATGAAGTGATTCAAATGAGCGCGGGTTGAATCCAATACTCAGAACTTATGAGCACTCATGAGTGTTGTAGCACCACTTTGTCCACCAACTTGGACCTCTACAAACCAATCCATGACAGTCTTGATTCATATCTACTTCCAACATATGACCGACTGTGGATGGTTTGAATAACTTAATCATTCAGGAAGAGCGACTTAGTTATTCTGGAAGTCAAAACATGCAAAGTGAAACACAAGAATAAATGAATCAAATATGGTATTAAACCCTATGAATATAAATAAACACTTTTATTTATCACCATACTGATTACTCATTATTCATTGTTTCGGTTTTATCAACTTTATACTTGAATTAAAAACACTAGTTGTCCCATGCTCCAAGCATGTACACTATGTTTTTCTTAAACAATAGCTTTGCCATACACCAAGTATGCACTATATGTTTGTCTATGATCCTTACTTTGTGAAATAAACCAATTGAACATAATTTCAATGATTCTAATTTCACACTCCCAAATCCTTATCGAAAAATGTGAGAATTTCAAATTCCTATCATTTATCGAAATCTGTTTAGATTTTAAACTTATATGCACTGACCCTCCTGTAATGAATATGTACAAAGTCACAAAGACTGGTCAACAGTCATTATAAGGTATTGCAATGGAGATCAACTCCATGGAAACTAAGTCTCATATTCAAAGTACATTGCTTTGGACATGCTTCTTGCATTAAGTTTTCTAATCTTACACAGATAACTTCCACCTATGGAGACAACTCCATATTCTCATTTTGACTATCACTTCTGAATAAGAGGTGCCTCTTTTCAGAATATGTCAATATGGTCCTTCCAAAATTAGCACTATACTTCCAACTGTCCCTGAGCAACCAATCTTTGGTAAACCTCAGATTGTCCTCAACAATTGCTTAATCATTTTAGTCATATCCAATTCTAGATCTTTTCCCTTCTTAATGCCTCTGGGCATTTGGAAAAATTTAGAAATGACAAATATTATAGCACATGCAATCGATCATGTACCCAAAGCAAATGGTACACGATTCATGATGTCTCACATAAAGACATGATTCTAGACCAGTCTTTTGCTACAATATTTTTATTTGTCATGTTTTCAAAATTTGACTATGAAGAGGGATGCCGTAATCATAATCGAATTTTGAGAACGCAATATATAGAATTTCCTTAAGTTGAACCAATCCAACATGAAATTTATATATATATTCTTGACTAAAGATGATTAAGGTCTCAATCTAAGCCTTTAGAACTGAAATGAAGTATATCCTCTCCCTTAATTATAGCAAAACAACTTTTTCAATCCCTGCAGCCTCACGAATTGAAACTTTTGTTTTCTATAATTAACATTGCTAACTTGCAACACTAACAATAATTATCATGCTCCCACTAACATGATGATTATTAGCATAACACTTATGCTCCGACTAGCTTTGACATGTACTCAGAAATCAGCTGGACTTCTAGAAATCAATACTTTATTGACTTCCTTACCAAAGTTCAGATTTCTGATACGAGATGCTTTGATAAAACTTTATCAAAATCATACACCTTTCCTTAGATAGCATGCATGTGTGTCTAAACAATTTCAGAACTATGAAAAGGGATGCCGTAATCATAGTCTCAATTGTTTAGACCTTTTGCCATCTGCTTCAAATCTACTTGGTGGAAGTGTTTCCTCACCATCATTTTCATGAATCGGAGAGAAACCTTATGACCCTTAGATTTTATGGTGTATGTGTTCTTATCCATGTGAATCATCAAAACCATAGTCACAAGACAAGGATAATGACAAATCCAAACTCATATGGACTGAACTTATGCAATCTTAACTTCTTGCCACCTGGCAGTACAGGGCCTGCCATTGCTTCCAAGTTGTTATGCAACCAATTGAGAACTTTCAGAACTCCTATGCAAAGCCAACTTTAACTGGAATGGGCACAGAATATGTCAACACGATAGGTTATAAACCTCAAGTCGTGTGTTAGTGAAGAACCTCAGGTGTTATTCTTGATTAGTTCTTGAAATTCTTTTTAGGATCTTTAAGACTCCCACTATCCTCTTGACATATAAGACTATCTTGCCAAATATTCAAGAGATAGTGCGGATTCTTTATCAAGACAAACACTTCACACAATTGGCCTTAGTTGGTCTTTGTTTTATCCAAAACATCACAACTTACCAATTTCAAATGTACAAGAGTAGGACACTTTTTACATTTGACAAGTGTTTTAAACCTTTCTTTAAGATATGTCACTCAAGTTACAATCTTGGAGTATGACTCTAAGAATTGTTTTGGAACGAAGTATGACTCATCTTCTTGATTTAACCATTTCAACAATTCATGACTCCTCTTCTTAGTCATAATAATGCACTAAGATGTCCTTAGAAGACCAATTGTGATGTGGTTCTTTAATCATTAAGATGATCACAAAACATGATACTAAAGTACTCTCCCATCTTTTCAGATTTGAGAAATTTTTATCTGTCTGCCTAATTTGATTCTTCCCATTCGTTCTGCCATACATTGAGACTTTTCCAATGTTTCAGAATTATACTTAAACTTGTAAGTATAACCATATTTACTAAAATTTAGTAAATCATGACGAATAGTCTTAACGAGTTTTGTGGTGGACTTGACCAGTGCACAAGAATGTGTACTCGATCCCTTTAGTCCTTAACTTGACTCACACATCCATGTGAACAAGTCTTAATTTTCCAATGCTTGAAAGTTCTCATTCATCATACTATTCAACTTGCATAATTCCAAGTTTCGGTCCAATTGAAACTTGGGTGATGAGGAAATTTCCTTATTTGGTAAATTATGACACTACCACAAACGAAAGAATCAAGTCCATTTTTTTTTCAAATATTGCTATCAATGGAATCATATAAACAACCATTTTTCACAAATGCCACTTGTAAGGATATTTAAAATAAATATAAAATTAAAAACTTTTATTTCAGAACTTTGCGGAAAAAACTTATCCTTATAGTGCAAATGCGTACGGAAAAACTTGTTGTTATCTATTCCTAAGCAATATATCATAACTCCTAAGTAACAGCTTCAAAATTCTGATGCGATCGAAATCCACCTACGCGATCAGAATCAGCATATACTTCCTTTAAGCTTTCTCTCTATTCTTTGATTCTTAAAACATCAACATGTGACCCAGTCACATCATGTAATGAGGATCTTAGAATAGAAACTTAACAGAGTTAGATAATGGGCTCTACCTGAAGTAGAGTCAGACTTATTGACTTTAACATCCTTAGGTAAACTTGGCAGCTTTGCAATCAACGCCCCTTCCTTTGGCAAAATAAACATATGGACCCTTTGGTAATGAGACTATCTTAGACTTAGCCTTTCTCCTTACCATTTGGTCAACCGGGTTGACTATGGCCAATCCCTTTCCATCAGGAAGAGAATGCTTTTTCTGGATTTCCAGTGTCACCATTGTCACTGTCCGTAAAGTTTTTGGGAAGTTGATCTTCTAATCAAATTTGCTTTACTATCGTTCCAAATCATTGCTGATTCAGCAGCACCAAGCAAATAGATATGATCATTAAGGTTCATGTCATAGTCTGTTTCATAGTAGTCCCAAAGGAACTCACTATGTGACTTAGAAAGTGATTGAACATCCAACTTTCTCAAGACTTTGACACCCAACTCTCCCAGCTTGTCAATATGTGACTTCATCTCTAAGATGTGATCACACATAGACCTTGCTTGCCATTAGGGCTTGAGTGACCTTGAACTTGTGGGTTAGGGAGAATAATTGGATGAGGTGGAGGAAGTAAAGTTCCAAGAGATTTGGGAAGATCATAGATGTCTGAACTAGACATATTTTGGGAGATATTCAAGATAGTTGATCTAAAGTCCTTAATATAACACCTAATATGAAATATTAAGGCTAGGATCCAACAACCTATTTATAACTGGAAGAGGGATGCCGTAATCCGAGTTATAAAATAGTTGAAGGTAGGTAAATGACGAGTTACCAATTTCCACCATGAAAAACGAAATAATGTAATTAGGTTTTTAATTGGATTTGAAACTCCTAGATCTTTTGAGATTCATTGAACTTTTCAATGGCATGTTTCAATCTCGAGTGTGCCCTTCAGGTTTTGTGACTGGGATGCCGAGGATCACAAAACAAGGTGTGAAGTAACCATGCAAATATACTTGGTACCCTTAATATTTACCCCTCAATCGATGTGCCGGTTAACCACACGAGCTCCACCGATACTATGATAAATATTAAGTTACCCTTTGCCTACTTTGTTAAATCCAGGTTAGTATGCCGGTTAACCACACACGCTCCACTAACGGTTTAAACAAAGTGCAAAGTGTAATTTCATGGATTAGCACCTTATTCACATTTTCCTAAGTAACTAAGATTGGGAATTTATAAGTGTTTAGTTACTTAGTATTTATCATTAATACTTTTAATGAAAGGAGAATTATAGTCCTTGTCCTACCCGTTCGGCTAACGACCCTCCACCAGTCAAGGAAGCGGTGGGTGAGAGTGGACACCCATTAAACTTCCATTTTATAGGCAGTAACCTTATACCCCCCTTATAGACCGGCTTCGTGAATGAGGCCTACTAACGGTAAGACTGACTTTACTCTTATACATATATATAAATATTATTAACTTATAATATTATAAAGTATAAGGGTTGAATTTTAACTTTTAAAATTCTAAGGGCTAACTTGGAATTAAAGTATTCATAAGTGAAAACTTTTCAAATTCCAAAACTTGAGGGCAAGTTTTGAAACTATTCAAAACTAATTAATTCCATAACTTATGAGTTTAAAGTAGTTTTAATTAAAAAAAAAAAAAAAAAACTCTTCAAGTTCCATAACTTGAGGACAAGTTATGGAAGACTTTAAACTAATTAATAAAAAAAATAACCTTTTTTTTATTGTAACTTATGGAACTAATTAAGGTTACACTTTTTTTTTTATTTAATGAAGAGACTCTTCATTTTGTAACCTTTGTCAACTTTTATGAGTTTTATGATTCTTAAATGTGACTTTTCATATAACTTGATGACAAGTTACAAAAACACACTTTGGAATCAACTCTTAGATTAAAATGGATTGAAAACAACTATTTCACACAACTTTTCTATTAATCTAAGAACCTCATAAGAACAAGATAATTCAAATCATCAATCTTCAAGAAATTAGCATGAACATACAAACTAATACAAATCTTGAAATTATGACAATTATCTTAGAAATTGGATTAGCATGAACATTACCACATCAAAAACAAGTTTATAAGTCCAAAAACATCTTAGGGTAATGTTCCTAGTCCAATTCCAGCCAAAACAATCGAATATATGCATCCAACTCGATTTTTCAGCTACTTTTGCAAGTATAACAAGAAAACAAGCCTAGGCTTTGATACCACTGTTGGGTTATGAGCATTCTAACACTCCTAAGTGTACATGCAACCCTAAATACCTTGGATCTATGTTTTCTCTATTATACATACAATTATAAACATCCAAGGTATTATCCTAATCTAGCATACAAAATAATAAATATAACAAGATAGAATACATACCTCTTTGATGTAGAATGTCTTCATGAAGCTTGAGTGCCTAGTGCCCCAAGTGTGACACCTCAAATGGTTCACACAACACCAAATATACTTGGAATAACTTGAGAGAAACTTGAACACTCCTTGAAATCGTCTAGCCCTCACACTCACACATTAGTGCACGATTTCTTGAGCCATGGGATTCTTTTATATGGTGGCTATTAGGGTTACACCATGTAACTCATAACTTTACCCATTCCTTATGCTCCATGGATTTTAACCTCCATGGAGTATCCATGGGTCACCCCATGGACTTAGTCCAACATAAGGAATCTTGGATCACAAGCCCACATATATAAGAATGAATGATTTACACAATCAGCCCATATATTTAATTAGTCTCCTTTTGATCACTTAATTAATTCCAAATTAATTCTTGATCAATACTAATTAAATAACCTTATTAATATATTAGAACTTATAATATATTAACCAACCTTAAGTGTTATTTCTCTCATTATAGTCTATCCAAATGCATGATGCCATGCAACCCAAATGGACCATGTCGGGTCGGGTCAAGTCTTACCAATTATAGTTATGGACTTAGACATTAATCCAACAGATTGAAGTTAGAAACTCCCAACGAGCTATGAAGTCAAATGCTTGAAAATACCCTCGCCAACCCAGAGATCATGAAAGAGGTAACAAGGAAGATCGTTCAAACTCATGAGCAACCAGAGACATTGCGGGATCAACCGTTGACTTACAAACCCCAACTACCACAGGAACTCGGTAACATACACCCCATCTTCCAAACATCCAATCTGAAACAATATCTATCCGACGAGACTCTAGTAATTCTACTCAATGAAGTCAATTTAAATAAGAATCTACACTTCATAGAAGAACCAGTTGAAATCGTGAATAGGGAAATCAAGAGAGCGACACAAAGTCACATTCCAATAGAGAAGGCCCACTGGAAGACCATTCAAGGACCCAAATTCCCCTCGGAACGCGAAGACTAGATGAAACAAAAATACGCACATCTCTTCCCCAACCCTTGAAGTCCCACTCAAAATGCTAATTCCGGGACGAAATTCCTTCTAATGGGGGGATGATGTGACAACCGTCAATTTTTGGGTCAAACAAAGTCATCTGGTATTATTACGTTAGGGCTTACTTTATGACTTCCATTGTACACTTACAATTTTAATACAAAGTATCTCTCGGAAAATTCAATCTGTGTATCCTTGGGATTAAAGAACTCTCATAACACAGCGTAGTGGAATTCATAATCCTAACATTTCGGGGCAAAGCCATAAGAAAAGCTACAAAAGCCATCTCTCTAAACTCTCTCTCTCTCTCTCTCTCTCTAAAAATCTCTCTATGTGTCTCAAATCTCTCCCAAATCTCTCTACAAATCGCTATTCCAAATCTCTCTCAAACTTTTTCATAAACACCAACATCATCCTAACCCTTCCTTTGTTGAAACCGGCTCAAAACGGATGAAGAAAACCCAAAAGAACAAGCTCATTTCGGAATACACTATTCATCTCTGGAACCTCTCCTCTTGGTCTGGAACCCTCTTAGTCTGGAACCCTCTTAGTCCGAAACACCTTCTCAAGAACCGGACAATTTCACTCCGGATACCTTCTGATTCGGAACTTCTGACTCCGAAACATTGCCTGACTCCGGACCTTCTAAGGAAAACCTGGAAATCTCGCATGCTCCGGAAACCCTTCCAGCTTCGGAAGATCTCGCCTCGGAACGCCTCGCTTACTTCGGAAGGTTCGCACCGGACAGCTTCGCAACATCGAAAATGAGCCACTCCGGAAGCTGTTGATCGGCTCTGAAACTTGAGGATTTGCTTCAGAATTCTTCATTTGACTCCGGAAATAGCTTTTTGACTCTGGAACCCTCGCATATCAGAACCCCATTCCGGATTTTGACCATTTCGGACCTTTTTGTGATTTTAGGAGATTTTGACGTCGGGATTTTCCTAAAACTCATAATTTTCATAATTAAGACCCTCTAAACTTCCATTTTAGGCCAATTATGGAGCTTAGAACATATTTTCATAAGATTATATTACTATAATCACCCACTTGTGTAGCCACTTGTTTGGACACTTAGCTTCCCAAGGTGAGAAGTACACCTTCCAATGCAACCATCAAATCACTGTCATTTCACTTCACTCCTCTTTCATATATAATGCACGAAAAGAATTCATTTCTCATTTCCCAGTAACACTCACTTCTATTCTCTCTCAAAATCAAAGAGAAAATACCCCCTGGAACTTATACTTCAAGCTTCTTCCTTAGGATACATTATAAGTTCTTATTATCTTGTGTTTTACAAACACTTTCTTATTAATTCATATATTCACACATTATTATGTGTTATCTAACCGCAACTACACATCGGTGAGTTCATACCCCTATATTTTTCACATCTTTTCTATGTTTTTTTTTTTGGGGGGGGGGATACGAGTTACACACAACAATATTCTTGTTATAACGCAAACATTTAAATACATTATTTTACTATTATTACGAAAAAGGCTGAATACACGAAACGGTTTTACTAGCAATCGCATATGATTTCACAAACAACATATTGATAAACGTTGCATTATTCATACAAATATATATATATATATATATATATATATATATATATATATATATATATATATATATATATATATATATATATATATATATATATATATATATATATATATATATATATATATATATATATATATATATATATATATATTTCAAGTACAAAACATTCATTTCATCAAAACGTTACAAATATAGTTACGAAACTTTACCCCTTTGTAACTCGTTGGGCAAAGGGTAATATTATACAAAGTGCATATAATTGTTTTACGACACTTTCGACGTTATCCTGGAAATATGGGATAATGTCATTTACAAATGCTTTCATTCCAAAAACACGTACACTCGTTGATTGGAAATTGTTACACGTTGTCTTCAATCGTACCTAACTGAGGTATATTCGCAAGTCCTGCATTTATAACCGGAACCTCTGATACGAGGGCATGATACTTGTGTATAGATCTATATGGGACTGATGATCCTACACCCTGGTTGTTAGCTACAACCAGACCGGCAGGTTATGGGTGAAAAATGTCATAAATATCTCGACGCCTGAAGAACGACGAGGCACGCATCATATCTTAAAAGCACGGTAATAGAAAACTCACATATTGAGACGATGTTACGTATGTTTTACACGAAAACATAGTTCTTCAAACGGTTTTATATACGAATAAAACTACCTATTACTACTTTAATGTATGGAAAACACTGGTAAATTTTGGTTTTGGAACTTTTACAGCTTGCATCTCTTTCATTAGAAAATATTGGATTTTCTATAACAAAAATTAACATATTACAAGTGAACGGCTTACATTTCATTATTAGAAAATATTGGATTTTTTGGAACAAACATTAACATATTACAAGTGAACGACTTACATTTCATTATTAGAAAATATTGGATTTTCTGGAACAAAACCCCTTATTTTACAATTGAACGGATTACATTCCATTATTAGAAAATATCAGATTTTCTGGAAGCAAACACGATATCTTTTCACGGAAAGGCTTACTATTTTCATATAAACTCTTATGAACTCACCAACTTAAATGTTGACACTTTTTTAAACAACTTGTATTCTCAGGAAACTAGTAAAACAGGTAAACACCAGCTTTTGAGGATGGAGCGCTAAGGCGTCAAACAAGTCTTTTTGTCATCATATTGTAATTGACTTTTGGAACATGTAACACTTACAATGATGTAACTTTTTCCAATTATATATATATATATATATATATATATATATATATATATATGATGGTCATGTTTGCTTTCTTTACTATTATTCAACTGTTATGGTACAATACATGAAAGTCATCCACCGCCGGACGTTTCCGCCTTCCTGGTTTGGGGGTGTGACAGCTTTCCTATTTAAGACCATGGGAGAGCCCATGACATTTGGATGTAAGACCATGTGGAGAGCCCATGGCTTTCCTATTAAAGACCATGGGGGAGCCCATGGCACTTAGGTGTAAGACCATGTGGGGAGCCCATGACATCCTTGAGTAAGACCCTAGGGGAGCCCACGGAATCCCTATATGTTGTATGAATGGCTTATATGGTTTATGTAGCTTTTATAGCTAATATAGATTATGTGGATTGTGTGGGGTATGCTCTATGGAACTCACTAAGCATTAGCTTATAGTTTGTTGATTTGTTTCAGGTACTTCTGAGCCTAAGGGCAAGGGAAAGGCTTGATGGCACGACATGCACTCTCCGACATTTGATTTGATGGGACAATATGATATTTGAAATAAAATTGTTGATGTTATGGATTTGAAAACAATTGTTCTTGAGATTTGTTGTTTATTGGAAATGTTTTGAGTATTTAAAAATGAAAATTTTCTTTTGAAAATTGGGTCATTACAAATATGAAACATCATATATTCATCATAATTTATGTCTTTAGTCTTATAATTTATTATGTAGTTATATTTTGATATACTTATCATTATGAATCTGGATTGGCCTGCCTACAAGTACTAGTTTTCTAGATTTTCATAATTTTTAGACCAACCCCTTAAATGTACCATTTTCTTTGCCTAATGATAATACATTTGAGGCAGATAATGTGTAACACCGTCATTATTCACTTAAATTTTTCCTTTTATTTTAAAAACTTTTTAATATAATAATGCAACATAATTCTTATTAAAATTTTATTTGAAAACATCATCAATGTTACTTAAATATCAAAAGCAACCGCTTTTAAAAGTTTAAGTTCATCAAACAAGTTTTCAAAACCAAAAGTACATGAAATCTCATCGACAAGTCCAATGTGGTATCATCACTAAAGATATGCTAAATGTAACTATCCAATGGTCTCCATCCTCACCAAGCCATCAAACTATGCTACATGTACCAATACAAGGCAAACAACAAGCAAAGAAAAAAGTTTCAACATACGCTAAGTGAGCGAATCTTAAGTATGATGTTATGGAACACATATATCCTAAATGGGTCAGACAAAGCATCATATAAGCTTGCATTCAAGCACTCACATAGCATGTCATCAAATACATCGCATATTCAACACAATAATGTTCAAATAATATTATTCTTCTTTAGAGCTTTACATTTTGTTAACTTCATTTTTCATCTTTGTAACTAATGATTACTTCATTCATCATTATAATATCATAAGATAATATTAATCTTCGTTTTCATCATTAATATATATTCTTCTCTAATCACCTTTGTAATTATTATCAAATACTTCCTATTTATGGGTCTATATATTCATCAAAAACCCCAAGGTAAGTATCACGTTTGTTACTGACGTGGCTGGCACGACCCAATGCACTAAGTGAGGTACGACTCTCACCCGTAACATTGTCTGCGAATGTAGTTGCGCTTGCTAATCCGACGTTGTGTATACTAGGATATACGTTGTCATTAAGGATCGGTACAAACCGTGCCAATTGCATCAGGTTACACCTCCCAAACCCTACATGGTGTTTGAGCGGACGTTCCATCAATCATCAACACCACTCCAGTCCTGGAAACCATGGACCATGCCCCCGAGTGGTTGTCTATAAAAACCACTCAACATCAGTGCTGGCTTAAGCTCTTATCTTATACGTATCTTTCAACCCACTAGACCATTATATGATCCGGATAGGATACACACATAAGTCTAGGTTGCAACCCTTGCCCTTGTATGTGTATTCCTCTTTTTAATTAATGTGTTGTTAATTCTTCATACAAGTATTACATATTAAACCTTCCTAAGTAATTATTCATTATTATTATCATTTTTAAGATCATATTACTTCTCAAGTTACTCATTTAAGTTAACCATTTTACATCAACATACAACATCATGCACATATCATCATAACATCATTATGGCATATCACAACAGTAGCATGCTTTGTCCTAATCATCATAGACAAATATTTCCAAGAAATTACAATATGCATACATCATATATAAACAACACAAAACCCTCTTTCTATCATGTACCTAGCGCACATCTTGTATCAATAGATTAAAATAAGAGTCTAACATGTAATACATCCTAAATCTCATACACAGCAAAGAGTCACCAGTATGAGTAACATATCATTCACAAAATGGTTACATGTAACCTATAACACCTAGGTTCATTCCAAACCCTCTAAAATATGGAATTCCATTACAAAGTACTTAATTTTCACAAAGATCAACTCACCTTTGTCAAAAAGCGCCCTTCCCACACTTCAAATCTTGTAAGTACTTGAGGTATTATTATCTCCACTAATACAACACAAACAAGTATATTACTAGATGCTTTCGAGGTTAAAAATGGTTATTCTATACCCCAAACATACATATGAATTACTAGACTAAATTTCTAGGGTTTTTACTCGAAACAACAGCCTGTTCAAGGACATTATAATAAACCAAAGCTTGAAAAGGTTAAAATCTTTTTCCATATTCCAGAATTTAATGTTTTATCTTTCTAGGGACTAGTTATACAGGTCCATATGATTTTCTACAATTATTTATGAATTTTACAAAATTGCATATCATGCAGCTAATTCCGGACCAGTTTGTGAAAATGACGATTTAAATTTAGTTATATTCAACATCATGTCAAGGGAAAATTCAGGGACATACTTGACTCAAAATCTGAACTTTAAGAATTTACGGATCCTAAATCTGACTCTTGATGGTTTTTCTAGATTTTTTACAAAACATGGACACATTAGGTATTTTCATACAATTTCCTAGCTTTGACTTATAAGGGTTAATTGACATTTTAACTCATTAAGTCATCAAAACGACTCCCAATCTGGAAATTAAATTCTTGACAGTAGCAACCCTTCATTGAGTCAAAAATACAATTCCAGCTTCAAGCCATGACCCAAAGTACATTGCTTTAAAGGGAAAAATGAAAGTATGATGCTAATAAGATAAAACACAATTTGGGTTTGGGTTTTCTCCACAATTAATCCAAATATCAAGATACTTAGGGCTATTTTGAGAAACATAAGATTGGTTCAAAACATGGTCTTTATGAAAAAAAAAATGTTACACGTGAAGTCTTTAGAATCGAAAGTAAAAGACACATGAATTATGACACCAAAAAGAAGCATTTATTTCAAAACATTGAGCAATTCATAAACACCATTAACAACACATTAGATAGTGTTCGTAACAAGATTTTGAAAGCCATTAACCATCAAAAATACACCCAAAGTGGTTTGAGTTTGATCACATAAACTTACAAGATTTAAGGTAGAAAGAAGCGTGATCAATGAAACCAAAAAGAAAGAAATTAATATCATAACTCAACCAATTTCCAAGCAATTGAAGCATGAACTCATGAGAATAAGGAAATAATGAAAACTCACAAACTGGAAAGATTAATTATAGCCTCAATCGAACCAACACAAGGAATCTTGTTGACCTTCTCCTTGTCGATCGCTAGCTCCCTCTCCTTCCTGCTCGTCGCTGCCTTCTTCTCTTATTCACGTTCAGTTTTTATTTTATTCTCCTAATTTCGATCGACGAGAAACACCAAGACATTAGGGAAGACACTTATTGATCGAACATAAGAAGCCCAAGAATTGATTTGGACCGGCTCTTGTATTGCACACATAAGATGAAACATGTGTAGCCTCACAAACACATCCTTTGTAACCCATGAGGTTTTAATGCTATTTTCCCAATTAAGCCCCTAAACTTCCATGATTAAATTCTTAACACCCTAACCCTAATAACATTACATTTTAAGTTTATTTTAATGACACTTCATCCCCTCAACACCATTTACACCATTTAAATGAATTATATTTACCCTAATAATTCCATAAATCAATTTAATTGGATTATATTCCTCTTAATTATTGGTTAATTCTTTTAACATTAAATAATACTATTTTTATTTAATTATTCCATTTTAACATCATATGGCAAAAATCATCTACATTAATAATCATTCAAGTATCGGAAAGCCAACGTCGTGAACGGAAGGATCCTTTAAATGATTTTGTCCTCAGAATCAGATAACAGTACGAACAACTTAGGGTAATGAACGTTCATATCTTTTTCAACCACCTAGGTCACTTCTACCCGTACCCGTCCTTCCATTGGACCTTAACAAGTTTGACTTGTTTCATCCCCCGCTTCTTGGTCTCTCTCTAACCAAGATATCTACCAACTCTCTCATATCGTGCATCAACTAGATGACTCACAACTTGTTTATCAGCAAGACATTCGGCTCTTAACTTGTATCCATTGTCAAAACAAATAATTCTCATCCAAGAAGAGTCTTTCAGTATCACCCTTCGATGGTCTACTGTCGAAACTCTTTGACCACCTCCAAAAAAAGATAACCACTGACTTCCTTGAAACTTGCTCACCATAAAACACAAATGATGGAAACGTGTAACGGTCGAATTTAGTTGTAATATGTCGAAGTCATTTGTACCCTTCGAATGTTTTGTAATATATTTACTAAGGTGTATTTTCGTATGAAGCTTAATTGTCTACGCCTTAGTATTTTTTGTATGCTTTCACTGTTCCATTAAATATGGAACTTTACTAGAGTTAGATAAGAGTCCTTTTACAGAACCTGTCTATTTTTCTCTGTAAATGTTGAAAGCATAATAAAGCTGAACCCAGATTATATTTACATCGTGTGTTCAATCTTCATTTGTTTTACTCTGATTTGATTCATACTTGATTCCACACTTCTTCAATTGGTATCAGAGCGGGAATCATAATCTGCGATCTGATTTTCATTCTATTTCAAAAGTTTTTTGAATCAATTTTGGTTCAAAAAGTTTCCGCACTTTTTGAAGTGAAAATTCGTTCTAGATCTTCAGTTGTGATTCGATTCTGCAACTGATTTGTTGAATCAAGTGTTATATTTGATTCCGTGGTTCATATCAGCTATTTTTGCTTTCAAATTCTAATTGAATTTTCATGGACTCGATGAAGAGTTGTGGTCTTGCATTTATGAAAATATCATTCCTCCGACTAGTGTTCAAACAATTGGATCATCTTATGGAACTTCTAGTGTTGAAAATCAATCTGATCGTTTGAAGAAATTGGAGAAAAGATGCGTGAGAGAATTGCGCGGTGCATTGCCTCCAGTTGTATACAACTATGTTAGGAGTTGTACAACTGCCAAAGAGATCTGAAAGAGAAATTTCAAGGAAGTGAGAAGACTAAAATCAATTCTGTTAGGCAATGTTTGGTGGAGCTGATGGATTTCAGACAAAAGGAGGTTGAAACAATTGAAGTTTATTACGATCGTCTGAATGAGCTGATTTATCGCTGTAATCGTTATGAAATCACTAGAACAGTGATGGAATTAAATCTCATTTTTGTAATGGGTCTTCGCAAAGAATGGAGAAGTGTTAGTATGATGGTGAAGAATCAGCAGAGTTTCGATACTTCAACTCTTAATGATTTGTACAATCAGCTGAAAACTTACGAAAGTGAGGTGGATGAAATAGCTGAGGAGTCGAAGCTCAGTCTGGGAGGTCGATTAGCTCTAGTCTCGAAGGTATCTGAGAAAGAAAAATTCGAAAAAGATGATTCTGAGGAGGAAGAAGGATTTTTAATGAATTCGGATGATGAGGCTGTAGCTTTTTACTCAAACAATCGTGTCAAAAAGTTTTTCAAGAAGCCGTTCAATCCGAAGGTGAAGCAAAATGAAGGAAAAGGAAGTTTTGTGAGTAAAGCTGCTGGAGAGGAAAAGAAGAAGTTTGAGAAGTCTGATGCAAAGGTTACTGAGGTAAAGAATGAGAAAAAGTTGAAAGGAGATTCAGGTGTAGATTGCCACTACTATAATGGAGCAAATCATTTAGCCAATGATTGTATGCTTCGTAAGAAAGATGAAATAAAGAACAAAGTTAAGGATCAAGCATATTATGTTGAGAGGCTGGAGGAAGTCATGGCTAAAGCTAAGAATGTGTCTTTAGTGGCAAGAGGAGAGCAGGAAGATGATGGCATATATCAAATCTGCTCTTCGGGATCAGATGATGAAGAGATGCATAATCCGACGCATGGTGCCATGTTTGCAAAGTATGTGGAGGATTCGGATGAAGAGATGAATGAGGTGACTGGACGATGCTTCGTAACAAAATCTGCTGACAAGTTTCCAATGACAACCAAGGTACATTCTATTCTTGAATCTTTTAATATTCCAATAAGTGCCTATGACTCTGAATTAATATCTTTTGATGAAACTGTTACTTATTTTGACTCCATTGTTGTGTCTGCTAGCAATGAGACTAAGAAATTGTCAATGCAGTTGTTAGAGACTCAGAAGCATTTAGATTCGAAAATAAGTAAGGTTGAGTGTTTAGAATTACAAATCAAAAACATCATGCGCGATAGAGATTCATTATCTAGTGATGTAAAACTTTTGTTAGCACAACGTAATATCTACTGTAACACTGCTAAAAGACTGTATGGAAAATTGACTGATTTGCATCATTCGTGTGAAATTAGCTAAGAGCAACATAGAAAATTATTGTCTTTTCTAGCATTTGAGAGAGCGAAGGTTGATAATATTTCATATGATTGTGAGAAAACCATTGCTGAGTTTGACAAAATTCCAGATGATAGATATGCCTATAGAATTGTCAAAATTAATGAATGTCTGGATACAAATACATTAGTTGATATAGTGAATGATACTTTAACTAAATCAGAACAAATTAAAATTTTGAAAAAGACTGAGAATTCGACATCTGATTTTCAATCTAATTTTGTCGATATTAAAGATAACTCTGACAATATTAGCGAAATTAGTGATATTGAGGATGTTGATTCTTCTCAGTTGTCTGTCATTAATGTTGCATCAAAATCTACAGGAAAAGAAAAACTTAAGGATTTGAAGGTTAAGATTGACACTGACAAACCTTCTACTTCGAAAGATTGTGATTTTGTGGATATCCGAGATAGTCAAATAGATAGCAGTGATGATGAAAATGATGATGATAATTCGGACAAAAAGGAATCATCCAACAAAGATTCGACAGAAAAAGAAATTTCACGTGTTGTAGTTGCTCAAGTGTTAGGAGACACTGAAAATTTCGACAAAGTGTTGTCTGAAAAGAAGCTCATTATTTAGAAATGAATCATGTGGTGTATCCGAATTTCAAGTGTACTGATGATGTTGTTTTTCCAAATCAAGTGTTTGTCACTACTGGAAATGTTGAGAACATTAAACCAGAATTCAACAAAATGGTCGAAGATGACAACAAGAAAACAACAGACGAAGGATTGTTTTCAAATCAAAACACTGTTGAAAATAATATAACGAAGAATTCATATGTTTTTCAAAAACAAAAACCACAACGCAAATGGGTTGAAAAATCGAAAATTGTGAAATAAGTGTCAAAAGAGGTTGTTGCAGAAAATAAAACTGTTGTCAAGTTAAATTCCAAAGAATTTAAGGAACAAATTGATAAGTTTTCAATAGCAAATGCAATTTCAAAAAGACAAGCTCGAAATAATTTTTTTTGGCAAACAATGGATTTACAAAAGCAACAAAATGGTTTCACATTGAAAACAACTGATAACACGAAGTCTAACTCAGCATCTTCTTCAAATCAAACGAAAAATCCCGCTCAAATAAAGAAAACTAAATCTAAATTTGATTAAAAAACAAATGTTTCGAAAGTTTCACACTCATCATTTTCTAAAGATAACAAAAATACTTCAAAGAGTGTTCAAAATCAACCATCAAAACAACGATTTTCAAATCAACAAACAAGGTTTTCTCAAAAACAAAATCTCAAAATCGATTTTCTCAAAATTCAACCATTGGAAACAATGATAGAAGTCGATATGCAATGGCATTTCGTCCGAAATCAAACGTTGATTTTATCCCACAAAAGCTAAATTTTCCTAATCCCACAAGAAAACAAACTCTGAAAGTTTCGTGTGAAAAAGGGGTATCTGCTAGGAAAAAGATAGATCATTGGCTTGAAGGAAAAGGAAAAATGTATCAGTCAAGTAAATATTTTGAGGAACAAATACACGAAGCCTATGTGAAGTATGCGCATACTTCGTCAAATGGAAGTTCATCTTCAAAGGATTCGAATGTTTCAGTCAAAGCATGGAAACCAGTTGTGAAAGCAAAGACTGATTCAACACAAACTAAGAACACGAAGGGTAATGTTAGTGTACATCCGAAACCATCGAAAACTTACGTTTCGGTTCCTTTAAATCATGATGTGGACTTAATTGATAGTCTCAAAACAAAAGTTTGTGATTGGGTTAAAGGTTCATCATTACATTCGATGTTTCAAACTAATTTCCAAGGACCCAAAAAGCCTTGGGTACCTAAAATTTTTCATTAATTGCAGGTATTATGTGACGAGCAATATGATGATAAATGGTATATTGATAGCGATTGCTCTCCTCACATGACTGGGAAAAAGGAGAATCTACGTGATTTTCGAAGTCTAAATAATGCTGGCGTAGTGAAGTTTCGGAACAATCAAAGGTGTCAGGTCAAAGGTTATGGCAAAATAACGAATGACACGTTTACAGTTCAAAGAGTGGCATATGTTGAAGGTCTTCAACATAACTTGATAAGTGTTTCACAACTTGTTGTGGGCACTGGCAATCAAGTTCTTTTTAACGAAGAAGGAAGTATCATTTCGAATGTCAACACAAAAGAGATTTTGCTTAAATAAAAAAGAAAGGGTGATATGTTCACATTGGATATCAATCCAATTGTAGGCAAACCATCTGTATGCCTACTTTCGAAAGCTTCAACGGACATACGTTGGTTATGGCATCGTCGATTATCACATTTAAATTTTCGCAATTTAAATAAGTTGGTACTTGATGATCTTGTTCGAGGCTTACCAGTTTTAAAATTTGACAATAATACCTTATGTGCAGCTTGTGAACAAGGAAAAAAGCATAGGAAAGGTCATCCAATTGTGATAGATTCAAAAATTGTGGAACCGTTGGAACTTCTTCATATTGACCTCTGTGGACCATCAACTGTTGAAACTATTAACAAGAAACGGTACATTTTGGTAATAGTTGATGATTTTTCTCGATTCACTTGGGTGTATTTTCTCAGGTTAAAATCTGAAGTCGCTCAACCAATGATTGATTTTATCAAGAAAATTGAGATGAGTTTGAAAAAGAATGTTTGAAAAATCAAGAGTGATAATGGCGCTGAGTTCAAAAACAATATGTTGGATTCGTACTTAGTTGAGAAAGGAATTTTGCATAACTTTTCGTCTCCATATACACCGCAACAAAATGTTGTAGTTGAACGAAGAAATGGATCACTTTGTGAAGCAGCAAGGACTATGTTAACATATGCGAATCTTCCTTAGTATCTATGGGCCGAAGCGGTGTCAACAGCATGTTTTACTCAAAATCGTTCTTTTATACATCGACGTTTTAACATCACTCCGTATGAGATTATCAATAACTGAAAACCAAATGTTAAATTTTTCCATGTGTTTGGATGTAGGTGCTTTATCATGAATCTCAAGGATAATCTTTCGAAATTTCAAGCAAAAGCTGACGAAGGAATCTTTTTGGGATATTCGCACAATTCGGTGGCATACAGAGTGTTAAACAAGCGCACACGCAAAGTTGAAGAGACATTGAATATTACTTTTGATGATTATTATGTCAAACAAGTTGAAAAACAATTCGAACAAAAATCAATTATTAATGAATCAACAAATGAAACTGAAATTGTGAGTTCATCTGATTTTGATTATGATTTAATTTTTGGTATAACATCACTCTGTATGAGATTATCAATAACTAAAAACCAAATGTTAAATTTTTCCATGTATTTGGATGTAGGTGCTTTATCATGAATCTCAAGGATAATCTTTCGAAATTTCAAGAAAAAGCTGACGAAGGAATCTTTTTGGGATATTCGCACAATTTGGTGGCATACAGAGTGTTAAACAAGCGCACACGCAAAGTTGAAGAGACATTGAATCTTACTTTTGATGATTATTATGTCCAACAAGTTGAAAAAAAATTCGAACAAAAATCAATTATTAATGAATCAACAAATGAAACTTAATTGTGAGTTCTTCTGATTTTGATTATGATTTAATTTTTGGTATACCTGACAGGGTTGTGGTTGCTGAAATGAGTGCAAATGATAACCAACAATCTGAATTGTCGAAACATATTGATGATTCAGAAAATCTTCAACATATTGGTGATAATATTTCAACAACAAATTCTCCAGAAGTTGGCGAAAGTATGTCTAATAATCCAGTGGAGGGGGACCACTTGGATTCGAATACTCTGGTTGAGGGGGAGCATTCTTTCGAGGGGGAGAATGGGAGAATAGTCGAAGATGTTGAGGGGGACCATCAGAATGATAATTCTGTCAAAAGTAGACATGATTATGACGATATGATATGTCTTGATCAAAATGATGAATTTCACGAAATGAATGATAATCTTTCTGTTGCAGGATCTGAAAATAAAGAGATGTACGAAGATGCACCTTTAGAATTTGATCCAGCATATCCACTATTAGAGAAATGGACTAAAACTCATCCGAAAGATCAAGTCATAGGGAATCCTAAAGATGGAGTGTTAACAAGAGCTCAAATTCGTGCGAAAAATGAGGTATTAAATACTCATCAAGACTTTTGCATGTTCAATGTTTTCATATCTAAATTGAACAAAAGACAGTTAAGGTAGGAATGGAACACTCAGATTGGGTTGTTGCAATGCAATCTGAACTGGCTGAATTCAAAAGAAACAAGGTTTGGAGATTAATTCCTAAACCTGAAAATGTTTCAATTGTCGGGTTAAAATGGATTTTCAAAAACAAAACCGACAAAGATAGAAATATTGTACGAAATAAAGCACGATTGGTTGTAAAAGGATATTCGCAACAAGAAGGTATTGATTATGAAGAAACATTTGCCCCTGTTGCAAGACTCGAGGCTGTTCGAATATTTTTAGCTTATGCAGCTCATAAGGATTTCGATGTCTATCAAATGGCTGTGAAATGTGCTTTTCTCAATGGAGAACTCGAAGAAACTGTTTATGTTGAACAACCTCCAGGTTTTGTAAATGAAAAGCATCCTGATCATGTATACATTTTAGATAAAGCTGTATATGGGTTAAAACAAGCACCAAGAGCATGGTATGCAACTCTTACTAGTTTCTTAAAACAGTCAAAATTTAAACAAGGATCAGTTGACCCAACGTTATTTCGAAAGAAAGTTGGGAATCATCTGATGCTTTTTCAAATGTATGTCGACGATATTATTTTGGCTCTACTGACCCTGATTTATAAGGAGTTTGAAAATTTGATGAAAAGCCAATTTGAAATGAGTATGATGGGTAAAATCAATAATTTTCTTGGCTTAAACATTTATCAAAGCAGAGAAGGCATTTCATCAATCAGGAAAAATATACAAGGAATTTGCTCGAAAAGTTTGGATTGACAAATAGCATGAAGTTAAGAGTACCAATGGCGGTTGGCAGAAGGCTATCACCTTCGTTAGAAACACCTGCGGTTGGTCTTACATTATACAGGAGTATGATAGGTTCATTGCTTTATCTTACTGCAAGTAGACCTGATATCATGTTTTTTGTATGCAATTGTGCTAGGTATCAAGCAAATCCTCGAGAACCACATTTAATTGCTATGAAGAATATCTTTCGTTATCTCAAGGGAACAATTTCGTTAGGATTGTGGTATCCTTCGAAAACAGGGTTTTTCATTCAGGCATTTTCAGATGCAGATCTAGGAGGGTGTACATTGGATCGAAAGAGCACAAGTGGTGGTTGTCAATTTTTGGATGGAAAGTTAGTTAGTTGGCAGTCGAAGAAGCAGACGTGTGTTTCGATTTCCACTGCTGAAGCTAAATATGTTGCAGCTGCTGCTTGTACATCACATATTATTTGGATCCAGAGTCAGTTGCGACATTATGCTGTGAATATGAAAAAGATTCCATTGTACTGTGACTCTCAAAGTGCTATACGAATTTGTCATAATCCTGTACAACATTCAAAAACGAAACATATTGCTCTTCGTTATCATTTTATCAAAGATCATGTGGAAGATGGAAACATTGATGTCCATTTTGTAAAAACAACTGATCAGCTTGCTGATATTTTTACAAAAGCTTTGGATGAAAAATCATTTGTTCGAATTTTGACAAGTTTGGGAATGATCGAAGCGAGTTCATTTCCAGGAATGATTTCGAATGTATAACAAAGGAGTGTTGTACAAATGTGTCGATTCAGAAGCAATGATGATTTATTCAGCGGTTACTGTTCATAGTCAACGCTTCGAATTCGACAATATGCATGGTAGTTATGTGGTACAAAGTTTCGTTATCCTGACAAATTTTCGTAAGGTTGTCAAATTTTCGTAGTTTACAAATTTTCGTACGTTTGAAAATATTGTTTTTCGTACGTTTGTATCTTATCTTTATTTTCGAAAAATCAAAAACTACAAAAAGATTTTATTTTGTTTTGTAGTTTTAATTTTCGAAAAATAAAAAATTCCAAAAAGATTTTCTTTTGTTCATTGTTTTCTTTTTCAAAAAATTCACAAAAACACAAAAATATTTTCTTTCTGTTAGAAAAATCAAAAATATCAAAAAGATTTTTGTTATTTTCTTTGTTTTTCCAATGTGCAGATTACACGATTGTTTTACAAGGGGCATGTTTGCGTTTCTATAGGAAGGTACAATTTCGTCAACTATGAACTAGTTAGATTGTCCCTAGAAGCATGCTGCTGCATGTCGACCCAAGCCTCTGTAGACTCAATGTGTGTTTACGAAGGCCTTAATGAAATTTTTCATACGAAAATTTCTTCCCAAGTCAGGCTTATATTCACATTAGTAAATTGAGCTACCTTACTCTGCTCACATGAGTTAAGAGTTTTTTGTTTTGTCCAAAAATGACAGAGGTACAATTCGTCTCTCAAAACCTATCTTTTTCATCACACTGTTCTAACACCTTTCACACACAATGACATATGTCCGAGAGGTCATTGATCAAACCAATCATGACTTAGGCATGTCAAAAATCTGTGCTAATGATCTAACACCATGAGGCCGTGATGGAAGTGAAACCCAAATTTCTATCTTCATAAGGAATTGACGGGGAACTATGTTCCAGTTTTGACGAAACATTTGTTTCAGTACCATTTTTCGAAACTCCAAATTATATTCATTTCGTATGCGCGGTCTTGATCAAACTATCAAAACCCACGATGTTTGTTTCCCAACAAGATCCAACACAAATTTTTTTATGAATATGATTTCCGTGTGAGTTTTGTCTGCTTTCCAAGTTACTGTCAAATTTTTTCAAAGCGTACTTGTCCCTGACTACACTGGTCAAACAGGTAATTTTGGTTACAATTACTCACCTTATGTTTAGGTTGATATGTAACGAAATTCATTAACCTACCCACAAAGCCTGATAAAAGAAGCCCTTCGATACTTCTGTACAAGTATTCGATTGTATGTCACGGGAAAAACACAAGCTGTTGGTCATCTCTCTTGTTGATTAACGAAGCAACCTTTGCCCGGGGTTTCACTGCTTTTGTGTCGAAATTTTTTTTTGACATAACAGATCCAAATTTTCGTTAATTTGCTTCTTATCTACTTCTTTGACACACTGCACTCACGAAATCCTTAAGGTTCTACGTACTACCAACTCAGGCTGATGATTTCAAAAATCTAGCACATGACTTCGTCTCTAAACCCAAAGACGAAAGAGTTTTACCACCATCCGAAGGTTGCTGACGGTTACTATTCTATGAGGATTCACGAACAGACTGTCTGATGAGACGTTTTGTATTCAGTCCGGGTTTCAAGGCGATGTGACAGTTACTTTTTGATGCATGGCAACTTTATCGGCAGACTGGTGCGACTTTCAAGGTGCCACGTCAGATCTCAGTTAATACTTATCCCGCGTCAAATTCAAATTCCAGGGTTACATATAAAAAGGGATTCAAGGGTTCTTCGTCCGTTTATGCACACAAAAGAAAAATTCCCTAATTCTCTTTGTTCTTCAAATCTTCAAACCCTAATCATGGCTGGTGCTGATTCTGCTTCCCGAACAATTGAGGACATCACTTCTCAACCAATAATGAAGATTCAGAGTACGAATTATCAAGTGGAAGGGGATGTTTCGTTATATCCTGAAGAATTGAAGATGTTAATCGTCGCATTGAAAAGTTCTGTTCTTTCAAAGGCGATGTTCAATTCTTTTGTTGTTCCACTTTCATGGCTTTCACAAGCAGGATCCACTGCTACTTACATCAAAGCAATGGATATAATCACTTTTCAACTGGTGAATGAAAAGAAGATTCGATTAACCAAGAAGATCTTTTGTCAGGTTCTTGATATCCCTCATTCTCCAATCTTTACTGATCTTTCGTTTGCCCAAGTAATCCACGTGTTCAATGAGATGGGTCATCAACCACCACTCACCAAGATCAGTGATTTTAAGAAGTCTAGTCTTCCAACTGTTTGGAATTTTTTGTTTGGAATCTTTCTACGCTGCTTGACTGGTCGCATTGTTGGTTTGGACAAAGGACGAATGGAGGTTTATGCCATGGTAGCAGGCTTGTACTATGATATTTCTGTCGACTACTCTACACAGTCGTGGAAGGAATTCCAGAAGAGTGTTGAAAACACGAATGTTGTTCAAGGCATTTCGTGTGCAAGGTATTGGATTTTAATCCTTGGATATTTTTATGACAAAGAAGGAATTGCGGTGCCTGCTAATGAAGAGAAAGCTGAGTTTATGAAGTATCAATTTCCAAATGAGGTTTCTGATGATGCCGAGGTGTTCACACATGTTGCAAGAATTCCTGATGCAATGTTGAGAAGGGTTGAGCCAACAAATTCTGTGTTGATTGGGTATTTGCAAACAATCAATCCTGCTGTGGAAACTGGAAAGTTATTGTCTAAGGAAGATGCTGGTCCTTCGAAGAAATCTAAACGTTCTAAGAAGAATACAAAAGCTACACATGAGAAGCCTCTGCACGAATCTACGAAGTCACCACAAAAGTCTGAAAAATAAGAAGAAAATGTTTCGAATGTTGTTATTGTGCCAGTAGAACATGTTACTGATGTTCATGACAAAGAGACGATTCCATCTAAGTCTGGTGTTTTTCGAAGAATAACAAAGAAAGCTCGTGGTTCTTCAAATGTTCGAAAACCACATGTTACTCATCAAGGGGTAATCATTCGAGAAGTTCCAGCTCCTGTTTCGCCTTCATCAAAGAAACGAAGAGATGAGGATGTGGCTAAACATATCTCAACGAATAAGAGAAAGCAACGAAAATTAGTCATACAAGAGGCATCATCCGAAGAGGAGATAGTTCCTGAAACACCCGAAACTATTTTTCCAACATCAATTCCTAAGAAGACTATGATCATACCACCCGAAGTTTCGTTAACTGAGTCAATTTTTGAGGAGGTTCAAACTTCAGGCATCCCTACACACATATCTAATACGGATGTAAATGTCAATATGGGTGAAGTAAATATGGATAAAGAAATTGTTGTTTCTACTCAAGGTATTCCTACATCTACTACTACTTTCGTTTCTTTACCACCGGTCATTGTTACTATTTCGATCACTACCCATTCACCTACTTTTGATACCATTCTTACTCAACCAATAACCACTTTGTTCTCATCTCAATCCACTGATCCACCCAAAATCGATTCACCTGTTAAAGGTTCACCCATTGTTGAAACTGATAATGAAAACGAGGGTTTTGGAGGAATGTTTGATGAATTGGAGTTTGATGAGGAAGAAGAAAACTTTCCTGATCATATGTTGATGACAATGAAGCAGTTCAAGATTCTGAACAAGAAATTGAATACTATTATTCAATCTCAAGCAGATATGGGGGGAAGTTCGTTTGTTTCAAGTTTGGAAGTTGATAGTATGTTAAAATCGTTCGAAGCAAAGATGGTGAGTAAATTTCTGGGATGGTAAGAGATTCGGAGTCTAGAATTTTGGAAAAGGTTGATCACAATGATCAAAATAATTAGTTAAGAATGAGTTCTCAGCCTTCGAATTTTATGGGGGAGGTAAAAGAATTTAAGCATTTGGTGAAGGAAAGGCATGTTTTATTTGTTCAAGATGTTAAGAAGGTCAGGGAGGATGTCAATTCATTAATTCAAGAACTTCGTGATGACATGATCAAAGAGATTGCAGTTGTTCAACAGGATTATGCATCTCTCAATCAAAAAGTTGACATTATTTGTGATGCTGTAACCAAATATGTCAAGTTGTACGAAAGTTTGAGTCCTCAAATTACACAACTTTCTACAACGGATAGTCAAAGCTTAGTGGAGGTTATATTTTTGCTGAAAAAACTAAAAGACTTGTCAGTTCAGCCTGTTCCATCTTCGATCATAACTCCTGAATTTTTATCTCAGAAGTTCACACAGTTTGAAGCTGTTTTACACAAACAGTTGGCCCCTCTTTCCCGAATTTCAAGCCTTCTACCAACAACAGTTGCCCCGCCTGTTTTCACAGGGGTGAAAGGGGGAGAGAAGAAAATTGGTAATGTGAAGGCTGGTGGTGAAGCTTCGCATGAAGATGCAAAGGTTGTTGGAAAGGTGTTTTCTTCGAAGGTTCCAACAACAAAACCAATAATTTCGACTGCTGGGCCAGTTACTTCAACTGTGGTTACTACAAGGCCAATTACAAGGTCAATTTCGAAAGGAATTGTTATTGGTTCATCTGGTGGGAGTGGCAGTAGTTCGAAGCCTAAAGAAGTTGTTGATGATTCTTCAATCAAAGACAAATGGAAAACAATTTTGATCGAAAAGTCAAAAGAAGAAAAGAAAGCTGAAGCTGAGGCTGAGATTGAAAAGTTACGAATAGTGCAGAGCATAATGCGACTTCGTGCAAAAGATCCACCTGGAATGAACAAGGGTGATCCTGCGAAGCATTACAACTATGAAACGATAAAGTCGAAAGTTGCATATAATCATATGTATGCTTTTGAGAAAAAGCCGAAGCAGAGCTACGTAATTGTCAACTCAGATATGAATCAACTGGATTTTCCTATCAACGAGATGATGTTCATCATGGCTCAGTACAAAATTGCTGAGAAGTTTAACAATGATGATGAGTACACATACATGAAAATCAGGTTTCATGCTGTACTTGGCAAAGTTCCAGAGGAAGTATGGTAACTAATGAAGATAAAGAAGGTGATTAGTATAAACAGGGATGTTTTGTTTGAAAATATGATGCATAATCTTCGATTTTTTGTTTCAAGGGTAAATGGTCAAGTATGTGATTTCTCAGTAGCTGATTTTCCGTTAATGAACTTGTATGATCTTATACAAGTTGCATTGTTGTTAAAGGATAAAGATGCTTCATATCTTAGAGAAACTGATCCTAAAGTGTTTCGTCTTGGGCTTGCTCACATCAAGATTTTCATAGATAACTACTATGAGTGTCTAGCTCTTACTAATGTGGAGTTAGCTACTGCAAAGGGAATGGAAGTGAAAGTTAAAATGGATATTCCGAAGACTCAGACTGAGTTAAAGAATTTTACAGATGGGGAGATCTGCTTAAAACCATTTGGAATGGTCTTCGTAGGAAAGGACAAGAATGGGAAGGCAAAAAGATTCTTGTTCCAGACCAACGAAATCGAAAGATATACAACGTCACAATATACGAACTTTATTGTTTGTATGAATAATTGTTCGAAGAATAGTGTTGGTGACAAGAAGGAGCTGAAAAAGATTATTTCATGGTACTCTGAAATCCGAAGGGTAATGCTGTATACTATACAGATTCTCTTGAACTGAAGGAGTCGACATTATTACAAAGGGGGAGAATGTAAGGGTTGAATTTAGTTGTAATATGTCGAAGTCATTTGTACCCTTTGAATGTTTTGTAATATATTTACTATGGTGTATTTTCGTACGAAGCTTAATTGTCTAAGCCTTAGTATTTTTTGTATGCTTTCACTGTTCCTATAAATATGGAACTTTACTAGAGTTAGATAAGAGTCCTTTTACAGAACCTGTCTATTTTTCTCTGTAAATGTTGAAAGCATAATAGAGCTGAAACCAGATTATATTTACATCGTGTGTTCAATCTTCATTTGTTTTACTCTGATTTGATTCATACTTGATTCCACACTTCTTCAAAACGAGCCCTAGAGTTCTCTCCTCACAAAGCAAACATACCCTCACATGAAACGTGGAACTCGGACACGCTTTTCAGCGCAGATAATCATAGTCCACTTAGTAGACAACCAAAACATAACAATGATAACATCACATGACTTGATCCTGATCAGAGTCCAAGTCAAAGGTAAAAAGTGTGTCTAACTATCACATTAGAAAACTCATCGTACATTTCCCCAAACATGAAAAACAAGATTTCCTACCTCTATCACAATGTCTAACACAAAAATTCAGAAAACTCTGAACTAACACAAAGCAAGCATATAAAGTAGCAAATACAAGCGATCTACTATCACTAGCATCAAACACAAATACTACATATAAAACAAGCACTTAGCTATAAAAGTAATGAGAATACCTCATCATCGCGTCTGGCCTTCTGGGCATTCATCTGAAACGCCCGTGCCTACACTTTTGTTACATTCGTCTTCTTACCACTAAAACCAACATCATCCTTCAGATATGGACACTGACCACTTACACTACATGTCTACCTATAATTATAGAAAAGCAGCTCATTCTTCAATCTTGCTTACTTGTAGCCCAATTTTCCATATCGTATACAACTTATATTATTGCTACTGCATGGACCCTTGTAAGAGGAGTGGCACTTCATGCAGTAACCTGAATTGTCACCCTTTTTATCCTAATGACCCTTCTTCTTCTTTGAGGATTCAGAAGAACCCCCCTCCCCCACCACCTTCCTCTTCTCCTCGTGCTATGTAGTAGCACAACCTGGTGTAGACAAATCATCTTCTGCCCTAAGAGCCTCATTAATGGAAGTCGCTAGAGTTCTGCACTGCCTTACTGTCGCCCGTACTCGGCATGTAGTCCCTCTACATAATGCTCCACCTGTTAAGCATCGGTGGGGCAGTAACCCTTCGCAAATTGCAGCTTCTCGGAGAACATGGTGTTATACTTTGCAATGGACATAGTCCCCTTCTCTAATTTCAGGAACTCTCGCTCAATCATACGAATTTGCCCATGAGTGCAAAAGCGATCTTTTACTTTCCGACTAAAAATCTCCCATTGCGTAACACAACGTGCAGACTCAATCATACAAATTTGCCCAGGATCCATCAACTCCCACCAGTTGAGGGCATCACCCTCCAACTTCAAAATCGCATAGTTGACCTTATGTGACTTGGTAAAATCGACTGAGTGGAAGATCTAGTTCATCTTGTGCAACCACTACATACATAATGTCAGGTACGCTTCTCCGTGGAAGATAGAGGGCTTGCAGTTCGTGAACGTCTTGAATGAACTGCCCCGACACACAACACGATCCCTGACAGCCTCCTCGCACTGCTCCCTGGTCACCGAACAGCTCTCGGCTTCTACTTCTTGTGTCTCCTCCGCGTTCTTGCCCTCATGTGGTAATATTTCAACAGCACGCATGGCCCGCTACATCTACACCAACACTTTGTCATGATCCTGGAGCTACTCCTGGAGATTCGTGATAACAACAACACTAATGGTGATGTGTGCACTCTACGTCGATTGAGATCGTGGCTCACTGATAACCAATGGGGTATGAATGCAAATGGTGCTGTCCTTGGAATGCAGTCACCCTGGTTGCCACCCGCATCTCCCGCGTTTACATTTCCTTCAATGTTCGACATTTCCCTAAGTAACAAAGAGTTTTAGATTCACATATAATATTTGGAAGGGAAAATTCAGAAAGTTACAAGAAACTATCTTATATCTCTCAGCAAACACCCCCCCTTTAAGTTTCTAAAGTAACCTAAATGAGCCAATCTACACTGTGAGTCTGAATATCAGCCTCTATACACAGTTTGCTAACAGCATGGCTCTGATACCAACTTGTAACACCGTGATTTTTCACCCAAATTTTTCTTTTTATTTTAAACACTTTTTAACATAACAATGCAACAAGAGTCTTATTTAAAGCTTATTTGAAACATCACCAATGTTACTTAAATATAAAAAGCAACTTCTTTCAAAAGTTGAAGTTCACTAAACCAACACCAAACAAGTTTTCAAAACCAAGAGTAAATGAAATCTCATTGACAAGTCCAAAGTGTTATCATCACTAAAAATATGCTAAATGTAACTACCCAAGGTCATCCTCACCAATCCATCAAACTATGCTACATGTACCAATGCAACGTAAACAGCAAGAAAATAGACAAGTGCCACAATACACTAAGTAAGCAAATCATAAGTACGATGTGATGGAACGCACATATCCCAAATGGGGCAAACAAAGCATCATATAAGCATGCATTCAAACACTCACATAGCATGACATCAAATGCATCACATTGTGAACACAATAATTCTCAAATAATGTTATTCTTCTTTAGAGCTTTTACATTTAGTTACACTTCGTTTTTCATCTTTGTAACTAATTATTACTTCATTCATCAATATAATATTATAAGATAATATTAATCTTCATTTTCATCATTAATGATAACTTTCCTCTAATCACATTTGTAATTATTATCAAATACTTCCTATTTATAGGTCTATATATTCATCAGTAAACCCAAGGTAAGTATCTTGTTTACTACTAACGTGATCGGCACAACCCAATGCACTAAGTGAGGCGTGAGTCTCACCCGTAACATTGTCCCCGGTTGTTGGTGCATTCGATACTCCGATGTTGTGTATACAAGTACATGCGTTCTCGTTAAGGATTGGTAAAAACAATACCAATGGCATCTGGTTACACCTCCTAAAACCCACGTGGTATTTGCATGAATGTTCCATCAATCGTCAACACCACACTAGTCCTAGAAACCGTGAACCATTCCCCGAGTGGTTGTCTAGAAAAACCACTCGGTGTTATTTTTGGCTTAAGCTCTTATCCTATAAGTATATTCAACCCACTAGGCCATCATATAATCTGCATAGGGTACACACTAAACCTTCCTAAGTAATCATGCATAATTATTATCATCTTTTAAGAGCATGATGCTTCTCAAGTTACTCATTATGAAGACATGCAAATGAGTTATTACAAGTTAACCATTTTACATCAACATACAATATAATGCACCTATCATCACAACATCATTATGGCATATCACAACACTAGCATGTTTTGTCCTAATCGTCATAGACAAATATTTCCAAGAAATTATAACATACATACATCACATATAAACAATACAAAACCCTCTTCCTATCATGGACCTAATGCACATCTTGCATCAATAGATTAAAATAAGAGTCTAACATGTAATACATCCTAACACTTATACACTACAAATAGTCACCATTATCAGTAACCTATCATTCACAAAAGGGTTACATACAACCTATACAACCTAGGTTCATTCCAAACCGTCTAAAATATGGAATTCCCTAACAAAATACTTAATTTCCACAAAGATTGACTCACCTTTGTCAAAAAGCGTCATTTCCACACTTCAAATCTTGTAAGTACTTGATGTATCATTATATACTCTAATAATACACAAACAAGTATACTACTAGATGATTTCAAGGTTAAAAAATGGATATTCTATACCGCTATAGACGAAATACTCGAATAACTTTCAAGATTTTTTACACGAAACAACAGCCTGCTCAAGGCCATTTTAACATACCCAAATCATGCAAAAGTTAAAATATTTATCCATATTACAATAGTTTAGTCTTTTAGCTTTCCAAGGACTACTTATATAGGTCCATATGATTTTTGTAGAGTTTTCTATGGATTTTACAAAACTGCATAAAAATGTAGCTAATTCCATACCAGTCTATGAAAACAACAATTTTCACCTTAGTTATATTCAACATCAGGTCAAGGGAAAAATCAGGGACATACTAGACTCAAAATTTGAACTTTGAGAATTTACAAATCCTAAATTTGACTCCCGATGATTTTTCTAGAATGTTTACAAAACAGGGACACGATAGGTATTTGGATACAATTTCCCAGCATTGACTAATTAGGGTTAATTGATATCTTAACACATTAAGCTAGGGGTGGAAATTATTTGGTCCGGGACCAAAAAACCCAAAAATCAAATCGAACTGAAATTGATTTCAGACCGAACCATATTCAAATTCGGTTTTTGGTTTGGTTTGAGACCAAACCGAATTGTAAATTTGGTTTTTGGTTCGAGTTTCGGTCTCATGAAGTTTAAACCAAACCGAACCGAAAAAACCGAATTTCATAAATCAATTAATTAAAAAATATATTTTATATTTTATATTAAATAAAAGTATTAATTATAAACTAGAAATCATTTTAACCCATTTACTCTCTTGATCATTTCGTATGAAACTTTAAATCTTTCTGTTTGCAACTTTAGGTTTCTATGTTAAAATATTTTAATTTATGTTTGAATTTTTTTTAAGTTAATATTTGGTCTCCTCGGTTTTCAAACCGAACCAAACCGAATTAGAATTTGGTTTTCGGTTTGGTCTAGAGAATTTGAATTCGATTTGGTTCGGTTTTCGAATTGGACAAAAAAATATTTCAATCCGAAGAAACCGATTCGAGGAAACCGAAAAACCAAAAAACCAAACCGATTCCCACCCCTACATTAAGCCATAACAAAAACGACTCCCAAGATAACAATAGCAGCCGTTCACTATGTTAAAAATACAATTCAACTTCAAACTGTGACCCAAAGTACATTGCTTTAAAAGGAAAAACGAAAGTATGATGCTAATAAGAGAAAACACAATTTGGGTTTAGGTTATCTCCACAATTAAGCCATATATCAAGAAACTTAGGCACTGTTTTGTGAACCTTAATATTGGTTCAAAACATGGTTGTATGCAAAAAAAAATGTTACACATGAAGTCTCTAAAATTGAAGGTAAAAGACACATTAATTATAACACCAAAAAGAAGCATTGATTCCAACACTTTAAGCAATTCATAAACACCATTAACAACACATTATAGAGTGATAATAACAAGATGAGAACATCCATTAACCATTAAAAACACACCAAAGTGGTTGGAGTTTGATCACATAAAATCACAAGATTTGAAGGTAGAAAGAAGCGTGATCAATGACACCAAAAAGAAAGAAATTGGCATCATAATTCAACCAATTTCGAAGAAATTGAAGCATTAACTCATGAGAAGAAGGAAATCATGAAAACTCGCCAATTGGAATGATCAGTTACAGCCTCAATCGAATCCACAGAAGGAATCTTGTTGACTCTCACCTTCTCAATCACTAGCTCCCTCTCCCTCTTGCTTGTCATTGACTTCTTCTCTTATTCATATTCGGTATTTATTTATTTTCCTACTGTCAATCGACGAGCAACACCAAGCGGTTAAGGAAGAGGCTTATTGATCGAATGTGAGAAGCCCAATAACTGATTTGGATCAATTCATGTATTGCACACATAATATGAAGAATCAAAACGTGTGTAGCCTCACAAACACGTCCTTTATAAACCATAGGGTTTTAATTCCATTTTTCTAATTAAGCCCCTAAATTTCCATGATTAAATTCCTATAACACTCCTAACCTGTAACGTCCGGTTCCTGGTAGGTATTTTAAGTAAGAATTTTCATTTTTGCTAAGGGACTCGACGAGTTGGAGGCCCCAAACTCGTCGAGTAGAAATGGGAATTTGGACGCGGGATAAGAAACCTACTCGACGAGTTGGGGAGCCCCAACTCGACGAGTAGGACTGCCAGAGTGAAACCCTAATTTTCATGGTTTGCACCCTATTTAAGGACCTTGACACCTCATTGTGGCCTCCCTTATCGCCTCCCTCAGTCCAGTAAACCCTAATTCGTGAGCATGAGCTCTCTTAAGTGTGTAAGAGGGAAAAGAGAGTGATTCTTTGGTAAATGCTTGAAGAAGTTCAAGTTGGAGGTGCTTGGTTGAAGGAAGAAGCTTTGGATCCAGGGGTTTAGGCAGCCATATTAAGGTATAAAGTCTATACCTTGACTATACATTTGCTAGATCTCTTCATGGAGGAGCTTAGGGCTTTTAGTAGCTTGTTTTGGAACCATTCATGGATGCAAGCATGTATTGGAGTCATGGCTTCGGATCTAGAGCCTTTGAGGGACTCCATGGCATAAAGATGCCAACTTTATCGCCATGGGAGTCCCATGCAACTTGTGAACCAACTTTTTGGGCCTTCTGAGCTAAATAACTCATGCAATGATGTAAAGTTAGTAACTTTACGTGATATATCGACTCTAGGGGACCAGATCTATGGATTGGATGCACAGAGCCCAACAGAAAGTGACTTAATAGATATAGGCTATGGGGGACTCGACGAGTTGTTCATACAACTCGGCGAGTTGGGTCGTGGTCCCCCAACCTTTTCTGTTACTGAGTAAACTCGTTGAGTCTAGGAGATGACTGAGCGAGTTGGCCATGGTTTTGAGATATGAAGATCGAGGAACTCGACGCGTTCAAGGAGGGACTCGACGAGTTGTGAGTGAAATGTCTCGACTCTGTTTTAAGGGGAACTCGACGACTTCATGAAATAACTCGACGAGTAGGATCGAGATTTCCAGAGTTTCATGGATCATGAACTCGATGAGTTGATGGACCAACTCGGTGAGTTGAGTCAACCAGAATGTTGAATTTGACCTTGACTTTGACTTTGACCAAGGTTGACCCTGGAGGGTTATGAAGTATAGAATGGGTTTAAAAAGGGTTGAGTAGAGTCTATATCTGGACAAGTGTATGTGAGGGGTAGAATGGTCTTTTACCCCAGTGAGGACTTATGGTTAAGTTATGAGACTCCCGAACTTAATTAGTTTATATAATGACTAGTAGCTCGGGGAGCCGAAGGATCAGCAGTTCGGGGAGTTGTCAGCTAGCAGCCAGAGGATTATCTACGGACTTCAGCAGTGCGAGGTGAATCTCCTCACTATTTGTATGGGTCAAAGGCACTAATGCCGACCCATTTAGTTTATTTATGGTAGGAAGACCTGGGGGTTAGCCTCATGCATTATGTATGAAAGACCAGGGTGCGGCTCCTGGCACATAGTATGCTATTTGAATGGTAGGAAGACCCGGGGGTTAGCCCTAGGCAATATGTATGAAAGACCAGGAGGTGGCTCCTGGCACACTGTATGCTAAGTAGCTAAGTAGAGTAGTATATATTCTAGTTGTCTTTGTGATTTATTGCATGGAAGACCAGGAGGTGGCTCCTGGAACTTGTCTGTAAGACCCAGGGGTGGCCCCTAGCTTGGCAAAAAAGTCCACGTGGCGGCCCGTGGCATAACGACAAGACTATCTACGGCACATAACATCTTATTTGATTATGGGCATGATTGATATGTATGGCTCACAGTATGTATGGCATGTATGGCTCAGTAGATATGTATGGTATCTGGTATTTGGGGAACTCACTAAGCTTCATGCTTACGATTTACAATTTTGGTTTCAGGTATCTCCAGTTTTCAAGAAAAGGAGCATGGGACGATCGCAACACATTCACCCATGTTATTCCGCATTATATGATCTTTGGGATTAGACTATGATATTTATTTTAATTGAAATGTTTTCAATGTCGGGAACAAAGTTATTAAGTGTTTTTCTTATATAAAAAATGAAATTTTTGGTCTTGAATTTTGGGATGTTACATAACCCTAATAACATAACATTTTAAGTTTATATTCATGACACTTCAGCTCCTCAATACCATTTACACCATTTAAATGAGTTATATTTACCCTAATAAATCCATAAATAAATTTAATTGGATTATATTCCTTTTAGCTATTGATTAATTATTTTTGACATTTAATAATACTATTTTTATTTAATTATTTCATTTTAACATTATAAAGCAAAAATCATTCGCATCAATAGTTATTCAAGTAACGGAAAGCTAATGTCATTAACGGGAGGATATTTGGGATGTTACATAATGACTTTGGATTTGATGACCCTAACTAACAATATAGTTAAGATACTGATAGTGATTCAATGTGTAATATTGAGGATGATTCTGATGATGCTAGTCAAACTCTCATAGTGAACTTTATGAATAATGTTAGAGATATAGGAAATGATGACATAGTCGATTTTGAACTTGGGTAGGTAACTTTGCTGAGTTTCTTAAGTATATTACAGCTTTGTAGTCTTCAAACCCCAATATGGTTGTGAATTGTTTTCATAATCCGAGCGAATCATCACATGTGGTGACATTCAAGTATGTTTTTTTAGGCTTGTGGACCTAGTATTAATGCATTTCATTTATGCAAACCCGTTATTTTTGTCGATGGTTGTCATTTGACGGGTTCATATAAGGGAAAATGTAACACCCTGATTTTTACTCATTTTTTCATTCAGTTCAAAACCTGTTAGTGGAAAAACACAATGTAAGTCTCTATTTATTTATTTCAAACAATTCAGAACAAACCACAACGTTACGTTCATTTAAAACCAAACATCCAAAACCATTTAAATGTAGCAAAAAGTAAATTACATAAGTAAATAAAACAAGTTAAAATAGCATCCTTTACTTTAATATCATATTACCCACAAAGCGACCCAAAATCACTAAGCCAAGATCTGATGTTGCATACACTGATAGTTTAACTCGAGTTCAAAGAAAAAAGTGTTAGCAAATGCCTAGTGATCCATAAAAGTTGTACATAATCAAAGGGAAAACATATGATCTCCTAATGGGTCACTCATACAAATTATTTTCAAGCATATATCAATTGTATATTAGGTATAATTCAACCACAATTTGTATATCATTCAACAACAATTCATGTCTCATTCAATCGCAAATCATGTATCATTTCAACCACATTTCAAGTATCATTTTAATCATGTTTCATGTATCATTTTCAACCGCATTTCATTTATCAATCAACCATATGCTAGTTACATATCTCATAGTGATACCTAACCTAAAGGAATTACCATGTTCAATACTAGTGTGCCTGGCCGGTCAAATGATCTAAGTAGTTCATGACTCCTACCCGAAACACCAATCTTGAGATACCACTTTCGCTACTCCGACCTTTCAAGGTACAAGTACTTATCAATGTTGTTCAGGAATCGGTACGCACATTTCCGGTTCTACCACAACACCTCCAGATGCCTACGTGATTCTTGATTTAGTCACGAACGCAGGACCAACATCACTATAATCCACGTACATAATAATTCCGCAAACCATGTGTCACACGGCCATCTAGAATGATCGGGTAACCCACTGCTATGGCTTAAGATCTTTTCTAATAACATAATCTTTCAACCAAGCAAGCATGCAAGTAACTGGTTAGGCTTTTAGGCTAAGTACTAGTAACTACCTGTGCCCTATAAACATTCCCTGCAAATTCAATCATAAATCAAATATAGGCATGCAACTCATGTAACCAAAACGAGCTTTATTACATGTACAAAAATCAGTAAATAATCATCCAAGCATAATCATACGGCTATCGTTTCAAGAAGCATATCATAGCATACAATAACAAATAGTACACTCTAATCGATTTGCCATATCAAATAAGTTCCAAAGCATATCAATTAGCACAACTTGCAAAGTAGATTATCACATATTTATCTACAAGAATAAGCATAAAAGGCAATATCCTAACTTGCATCAACGAGCCATTCATGATACATGGTTATTGACTATGTACTAGATGTAGGAAAACTATCGACTCACCTCAACTCCATTTAGATGAGTGATCATAAGATAACCAAGTTCCTGTAACGCACGCAGATTCGGGCTAGTCAATTTAGAGATAATAAGCATTAAAAATAACTTTTAGATAGAAGATTATTTAGAATAAATAAACTTAACCAAAGTCATAGTATATGTCACAAGGATTCCGTACATATAAAGAACGTTGAAATCCGACTTATAACGAAGAAGTTATGACCCGTTGAAGTTTCACGATAAAACCGGCACGACTCCGCGTATCTTAAAAAGTAAATTTATGATAAAATACTATTTAGCCTTAGCGATCTAAAAAAAAGTTGTAGTATCCATTAAATCGAGAGCGTACATATAGAGAACATCCAAATCTGACATCGTTAGAGGAAGTTATGATTTTTCTAAGATTCAGCGTACCCGTATACAGCTTAGAAATCGAATTTTAGATCGATAGATTTTTAGCCGAAAAATTTAAATGGGAATTGAAAATCTCGTTAATAGGAGCTCAACGATATAAAGAAAGTCAAAATCGGACGTCGGATGACAAAGTTATGAATTTTTAACGGACTTTAACTTTCTAAGTCTGTTAAAATATAACTTTAAAAATAAAGTCAAAATATAGCCAACGGAGTCTAAACGAAAGTTGTAGATCACGTCGCTACCTACGCGTGGATATAAATAACGTCAAAAACGGAGCTTATATGTGAAAGTTACGGATTTTAAAAGATAATTAATTTTGGATTAAACCTCGAAGTGTCACGTGGCAAGATCCGAGCCACTACTTCTTCCCCACGGCTTTGCACGAGGTGGAGACATCGGGCTTGCACGCCGCACATCTGGTCTGTGTGGGTGACGTGTCTTCGGTCATTGCTTGACACGTGGCGGCTAACGGGTGGGGTTGTGTTGCAATGTCGGCGCGCGCCACACACATTGTCTGTGCGTGCGAACTTTTACAAAACTTCAAAAATCCGTATCTTCTTCATACGAACTCCGTTTTTTACTTTCTTTATATCCACACGTAGCTATCGACGAGTCAACAACTTTCATTTAGACTCTGTCAGCTAATTTTCACTTTATTTTTAAAGTTATATTTTTATAGGCTTGGATTGTTAAAGTCCATGTAAAAATCATAACTCTTGCATACGAAATATGTTCTCAACTGTCTTTATATCGATGGACTCTTAGATCTTTAACACTCGTTTAGATTGTTTCGAGTAATAATCAACCGATCTAACTTTTGATTTATGTGCTAACACAGTTACGCTGAAATATTAGAAAAATCATAACTTCCTCTTACAAAGTGACAGTTGGACGTTCTCTATATGCACGCTCTCGGTTACGATTATTACGACTTTCGCTTAGATTATTTATCTTAAATAATATTCTATCAAAATTATATGTTTATTGCTATGACGAATGATTATTGTAAGGGTCGAAGACCTGTTGTAATATGTCGAAGACTTAAGATTATTTTACAAGACATTTTTGTAACGAATCGTACTGTTTTAGTCCTTGTAATTTTTTGTGTGCTTTCATGTTTCCTATAAATAGGGACATTACTTAGAGTTAGATAAGAGACTGAGTACGAACTTGTCTATTTTCTCTCTGTAACATTTGAAAGCATAATAGAGCTGAAACCAGATCATATTTACATCGTGTGTTCAAATTACATTTTTGTTACTCTAATTTGTTACATTCTCGATTCATCACTTCATCAATTGGTATCAGAGCGGGTCTTCAAAGATCAACGTGATTTTTTGAAAAACGATTCTCGGTTTGGCTAAATTTGTCACAATTGGAGCATTTTTGGTGAGTCTCTCTCTATGATCTCTCTTAATTTCATTGAATTCGTGCGTTGCGTTTTTGATTTGTGATCGTTTGACTCGTTGGATCAAATTTTTCTTGAAAAACCCCATTGATGATCCAATAATTTTTTTTAAGATCAAGCCAAATCAAAATTTGTATTTGTTACTATTCATCAGATTGAACCCAAACATTTACCTTAAATTCATTTTAGATTCGTTTCATTTGATGTAGCCCAAATAATCATATTGATTCGTTACTATTCATCAAACTTGATTTAGCCCAAAACTATGTTAAAGTCTATCACTGTTCATCATTGGTCTATTTTCATGATTTGCTTAATATTCAATGTTCCAATTAGAGAAGCCCAATATGCTGTTTAATTTGATTTTAATGTAAGAGCCCATTGATTCATCGAAATTAAGTCAGTCGCATTATCATTTGTTCTGAAGCCGCATTCAACTTATCCTTTTTTCTCGTTCTGGAGTCTCGTTCTTCTATCAACACTCGTATCGATTGATTACTTTGATTGTGGAAGATATACTTGTGAATCGATTCATTATATTGAGTTTAATCTCAAAGGTCGATTATGATCGAGTTGTAGTTGAGAAGTCAACAATTTAGTTTTTGATTTCGATGAAACTGATCAAGAACAGTTAAATATGATGAAGAACAGTGAAGCAATCCAGTTTTGATCGGAAATTTGGCATTAGAGATATCAATTTCGTGTTTATTTGCATTTGATTTCGAAAAGTCAAAGTGAAGAAAAGTCAAAAGTCAAATTCTTCTTGACATTGATGAATCGGTGTATTGGAGACTGAAATTGGTTAATATAAATTGTTTCGAGGCTATTAATCTCGAAATCTTGATTGATTTTGGGTTCAATTTCAAATATTGTTGGATATAAGTTTCTGATGCCGAAAACATGAGACTGGGAACGAAGAACTGTGAGAATGATGATTTGGATATCGAAGATTGTTTTTGGCTAATGGTTTTTTATTTCGAGTGTTGATGGTTGATATGGGTTTGGTTTGGGGACAAACGAACCTTGGATTGTGAATGAATGATCGAATGGTTAGACTGGAAATAACAAAGATTTTTTTTAAAAAGAACGAAGGCTTTGATGATCCAGGACTAACGAAAATTTTGGAGTCGTCGACTGCTTTGGGTTGAAATCAATTGTATTTAGTGTTGATTTTGAGAAATCGATGATTTGGCTTGGTATCATCTTGATTTCGAATGTTTGGGTTGTGGATTGATTTTGAATGCCTTCGTTTTTGTTAACATGGGTTATAGTTTTGGTGCTCTAATTGAATGAAGGGGAGAGAGAAAATGGGCAAATGATTTCGTACGAAGGGTGATGAAGTTTCGTACGAAGAAGTTTCGTACGTTGAAAGGAAATTGGGAAGTTGAAGTTTCGTATGTTTTGATGAAGAACAGAAGTTTCGTTCATATGGTGCTGGATTCGTACGAATTGGGGGATTGGGGAAGAAACTCAGAATTTTTGAAAATAACCCCTGACCTTACGAAAGTTTGACATCTTTTACAAAATTTCGTAAGATTGGACAAAGTTTCGTATGTTTTGAATGAAAAAGCAGAATTTTCAATATTGGCCCCTAGAGTTTCGACAGTTTGACAAAACTTAAAACCTTCGTACGAATAGGCATAATTTTTCGTTAGTTTTGAAGGGAAATAAAGAATTTTCGACAACAGTCCCTGGAGTTTCAGAAATTTGGCAGTTTTTGCCCAAATTCGAAAATGGACTGTTTTTACTGTAATATTGAAGAAAATGCATTTTAGGCCTCTGCAGTTTATGCAAATTGACGCTTTCTACCCAGCTTCGGAAAAGGGGGAGAGTATTGCATTTTTGGCTGTTTTGGGCGCACCGGGTCACTGCAGAATTTTGAAATTCACAATTTCTACCCATTTTTGAGAAATTTTGTCAAAGGCGGTCCATGAACGAAGCTAAAAATTGAAGATTTTTTGGATTTTCCGGATTGAAGCATAAAGTTTATGCCACATGTTAAGGGGGAGTTTTGACACGAAAAATTCCGAATAGAGCACGTTCTCTTTCCTTGTAGGTTTTATAATCAAATTTCGATTATAAAAAGGGGGAGAAATTTATATGGAAATTCGAACTTGAATTTTTCATATTATGCGGATTTGAAGACTGAAGTGACCTTGAATTTTTGAAGCTCACGAAATGATGCAATTGGAAGTTTGGAAGTGGTTTATTTTTGAAATGGTTTTGGTTTTATTGAAGATTTTTGGGGTGTGTTTTTATGCTCAACTTTTGGGTGATCAATTTGCAGTTTGAGAAGCTCGTGATCATTCGTTGACGCTCGGTTTGTATGGTCTCACATCCTAGAGCCCAAATTGAAGAATCATGGAAGAATTGAAGATTGAAGTTCGTTTCGACATGTGTCACCCTTGAGGCTCAGATCGCGTAGTTGCTTGATTTTGGAAGATTTGAAGTGGGTCATCCATTCCAAACTTTGAGGGGGAGAATGTTAGGGTGCAAAGTTATTCATGTTTGACTTTGTAATGTGTTGACTTTTGTAAAACCCACTTGCATGTGGTGTATTAGCCTTTTGACTCATGAGATAGAGAGTGAGAGAGAGAGAGATGTAAACACCTCTATATAAGGTAGGTTTAGTCCACTTGTAGAGGTGTGCTTGAGAGGTGTAAAAGTTGAGTGTGTAAGTGTGTGTTATTTATGTAGACTAGATCTAGATCCCTTCTTGTAACACAATACATAATCAATACATCTCTTAAACACCGAAATCACCATGTTCATTGTGCAATCTTTAATTCTGCATGCCAAACCATGTTCTATAATCACTACAATTATTGATGAAGTGATGAATCGAGAATGTAACAAATCAGAGTAACAAAAATGTAATTTGAACACACAATGTAAATATGATCTGGTTTCAGCTCTATTATGCTTTCAAATGTTACAGAGAGAAAATAGACAAGTCTGTACTCAGACTCTTATCTAACTCTAAGTAATGTCCCTATTTATAGGAAACATGAAAGCATACAAAAAATTACAAGGACTAAAACAATACGCTTCGTTACAAAAATGCCTTGTAAAATAATCTTAAGTCTTCGACATACTACAACAGGTCTTCAACCCTTACAATCTCCCCCTTTGTAATAATGTCGACCTTTTTCAGTTCGTGAGAATCTGTATGGCATAGAGCATCACCCTTCGAATTTCCGTGTACCAAGAAATAATCTTCTTCAGCTCCTTCTTATCCCCAATATTATTTTTCGAACAATTATTCATATGAACAATAAAGTTCGTATAATGGGACGTAGTGTATCTCTCTATTTCGTTAGTCTGGAATAGAAATCTTTTAGCCTTCCCATTTTTTTCCTTTCCTGCGAAGACCATTCCAAATGGCTTTAAGCAGATATCCCCATCTGCAAACTTCTTCAACTCAGCTTGAGTCTTCGGAAGTTCCATCGGAACTTTCACTTCCAACCCCTTCGCAGTAGCTAACTCCACATCAATTAGAGCCAAACACTCATAGTAATTATCTATGAATATCTTGATCTGAGCAATCCCAAGACGAAAAACTTCTGGATCAATTTCTCAAAGATACGAAGCATCTTTATCTTTCAAAAGCAATGCAACTTGTATAAGATCATACAGGTTCATCAGAGGAAAATCTGCCACAGAGAAATCGCACATTTGACCATTTACCCTTGTAACATACAAGCAAAAATTTTGCATCATGTTCTCGAACAAAACATCCTTTTTAATGTTGATCACCTTCTTTATCTTTATCAAAGACCAAATGTCCTCTAGAAGTTTCCCAAGTACAGCATGAAACCTAAGTTTCATATACGTGTATTCATCATCATTATCAAACTTCTCAGCAATCTTGTATTGAGCCATCATGAACATCATTTCATTCACAGGGAACTCAGTTGATTCATGTCAGAATTAGCAATAGCATAGCTTTGCTTCGGCTCCTTCAGAAATGCATACATATGATTATATGAAACTTTTGCTTCGATCGTTTCATAGTTATAATGCTTGCTTGGATCACCTTTGTTCATTCCAGCAGGATCATTAGCACGAAGTCGCATAATGCTTTGAACCACTCTTATATTTTCCAACTCATCTTCTGCTTCAGCTTTCTTCTCCTCTTTCGACTTTTCGACCACAATTGTTTTTCCTTTGTCTTTGATCGAAGAGCTATCAACAACTTCTTTTGGCTTCAAACTACTACCACCTCCAGCAGAAGAACCAATAACAATTCCTTTCGAAATTGGCCTTGTAATTGGTATCGTGGTAACAACCGTTGAAGTAACTGGCCCAGCAGATGAAAGAATTGGTTTTGTTGTTGGAATCTTTGTAGAATAAACCATGCCAACAGTCTTAACATCTTCATGTGAAATCCCACCAACCTTCGCATCACCAACCTTCTTTTCTCCCCCTTGCATCCCTGTGTTAACAGGTGGAGCATCTGTTGGTAGAAGATTTGAAATTCTGGACAATGTGGCCAACTGTTTATGCAAAACAGCTTCAAATTGAGTAAACTTCTGAGACAAGAATTCGGGTGTAATGATCGAAGATGAAACAAGCTTGACAGATAAGTCTTTCAGCTCCTTTAGCAAATTAATAACCTCCACGAAACTCTGGCTGTCATTCGTAGAAAGTTGAGTAATTTGAGGACTCAAACTTTCGTATAACTTCACAAACTTCGTAACCACATCCGCAATAATATCAACCTTCTGATTAAGAGAAGCATAATCACGTTGTACTACTGTAATTTCTTTTGTCATATCTTCACGAAGTTCTCTAATTTGCAAATTCACATCCTCCCTCACCTTCTTTACATCTTGAACAAACAAGACATGTCGTTCCTTAGCCATCTGTCGAAAATCTTTAACTTCGTCCACAAAATTCAAAGATTGAGACTTTATCGGTAACTCATTACATTTATCATTCTGATCCAACTTCTCCATTAAACGTGATTCAGAGTCTGTAATCAGTCCAGAACATTTATTAATCACCCTAGCTTCGACCGCTTTGAGCATACCATCGATTTCCATACTTGAGATAGATTGACTTCCCCCCATGTCAGCTTGAGACTGAATAATTGAATTCAATTTCTTGTTCAGAATCTTGAATTGCTTCATAGACATCAACATATGATCAGGAAAATTCTCTTCCTCATCATCAAACTCCAAGTCTTCAAAAGTTCTCCCAAAACCTCCTTCATCAGTATCAGTTTCAGGTTCACCAAAATCTTTGGGTGGATCAGTAGATTGAGATGAGAAAAGTGTGGTAAACGGATGTTGAATAACATACTCAAAAGTAGGTGAGTGTGTGGTGTTCGAAACAGGGATGATATAAGGTGGCAAAGAAACAGTAGTATCCACGTGTGAGAAAGCAAGAATACCTTGTGTGGATAATGGAAGATCTGTATTCGAAACTCCTTCACCCATGTTGACATTTACACCCGTATCAGATACGTTTGTAGGGATGTCTAAAGTTCGAACCTCCTCAATTATTGACTCGGTTAACGAAACTTCGGGTGTCTCGGGAACTGTCTCCTCTTCAGACGATTCCTCTTGAATAACCAACTTTCGTTTCTTTATCTTCTTCTTGGAAATATGTTTAGCCACATCTTCAGCTCTTTGTTTCTTTGATGAAGGCGAGACAGGAGCTGGAACCTCACGAATAAGGACCCCTTGGTGAGTAAGATGTGGTTTACGAACCATTGTAGGAGAAAATCTAGAAGATCCATCTATAGACTTTCATGAACCACGAGTTAACTTCTTTAGTCTTCAAAAAACACCAGACTTCGATGGAATTGTTTCCTTGACTTGATCATCAATAACAGGCTCCACAGGCTTGATCAAAACAGTCGAAACATGTTCTTCTGGCTTCGTCTGTTTCTGTGGTGACTTCTTTCGCTTGGATTCTTGCACAGGCTTCTCAGGAGTAACCTTTGCATCCTTCTTCGAACGTTTCGATTTCTTAGAAGGAACAACATCTTCTTTGGATAATAATTTTCTAGTTTCATCATCAGGATTGATGGTCTTTAAATACTCAACCAACACCGGATTGGTTGGATCAACCCGTTTTAACATCGCATCAGGGATCCTGGCAATGTGTGTGAACACCTCAGCATCATCAGAAACCTCCTTTGGAAAGTGATATTTCATGAATTTAGCTTTCTCTTCATCAACAGGCACCTCAATCCCTTCTTTGTCGTAGAAATAACAAAGAATCAAACTCCAATACCTTGCACACGAAATTCCTTGAACAACATTCGTGTTTTCGACACTCTTCTGAAATTCCTTCCACAACTGAGTTGAGTAATCCACTGAAATATCATAATACAAGCCAGCAACCATAGCATAAACTTCCATTCAACCTTTATCTAACCCAACACTGCGACCAATCAAGCAGCGTAGAAATATTCCAAAAAGAAAATTCCAAACAGTCGGAAGTCCAGATTTCTTGAAATCACTAATCTTCTTGAGTGGGGGTTGATGACCCATATCATTGAACATGTAGTTAACTTGAGCAAAAGAAAGATCAGTATAAGGTGGAGAATTAGGGATATCAATAATCTGACAGAATATCTTCTTGGTCAATCGTATCTTCTTATCATTCACCAGTTGAAAAGTAATAACATCCATTGCTTTGTTGTAAGTAGCACTAGATCCTGCTTGTGAAAGCCATGAAAGAGGAACAACAAACGAATTGAACATGGCAATTGAAAGAACAGAACTTTTCAACGCGACAATCAACATCTTCAATTCTTCGGGATACAGTGAAACATCCCCTTCGACTTGATAATTTGTGCTTTGAATATTCATAATCGGTTGGGAAGTGATATCTTTAGTTGTTCTGGATGCGGAATTAGCACCACCATGAGCAGCCATGATTAGGGTTTTGAAGCTTTGAAGAACAGAGACAATTTGGGAATTTTTCTTTTGTAAGCGTAAACGGACAAAGAACACTTGAATCCCCTTTTATATGTAACCCTGGAATTTGAAATTAACGCGGGATAAGCATTAACTGAGATCTGACGTGACACATTGAAACTCGCACCAGTCTGCCGATAAAGTAGCCATGTGTCAAAAAGTAACTGTCACATCGACTTGAAAGTCGGACTGAATACAAAACGTCTTGTCACACAGTCTGTTCGTGTCTCCCCATAGAATTGTAACCGTCACCAACCTTCGGATGGAGGTAAAGCTCTTTCGTCTTTGGTTTTAGAGACAAAGTCATTTGCTAGACGTTCGAAATCATCAGCCTGAGTTGGTAGTACTCAGAACCTCAAGGATTTCGTCAGTGCAGTGTGCCAAAGATAAGATAAGAAGCAAATTAATGAAAATATGGAACTGCGATGTCGAAAAACAGATTTTCGACACAAAAGCAGATAAACCCCGGGCAAAGGTTGCTTTGTTAATTATCAAGAGAGATAATCAACTTCTTGTGTATGTTCTCGTGAATTTCAATCGAATACTTATAGAGAAGTATCGAAGGGCTTCTTTTGCAAGGCTTTGTGGGTGGTTTAAAATTTCGTTACATATCAACCTAAACATAAGGTGAGTAATTGTAACAGAAATTACCTGTTTGACCAGTGTAGTCAGGGACAAGTATGCTTTGAATTATTTTGCATGTGACTTAGAAAGCAAATGAAACTCACACGGAAATCATATTCAAGAAAATAAAAATTTGTGTGCTGGATCTTGTTGGGTAACAAATATCATGGGTTTTGAATATTTGATCAAGACCACTCAAACGAATTGAATATGATTTGGAGTTTCGAAAAATGGTACAAAAACAAATGTTTCGTTAAAACTGGAACTTGGTCCCCTGTCAATTCCTTAAATGAGTTCGTAAGATTGGGTTTCACTTTCATCACGGTCTCATGATGTTAGATCGTTAACATAGAAGTTTGATATGCCTAACTCATGATTGGTTCGATCAATGACCTCTTGGACATATGTCATTGTGTGTGATATGTGTTAGAATTTTGGGATGAAAAAGATTGATTTTGAGAAACGAATTGTACCTCTGTTATTTTCGGACCAAAAAGAAAACTCTTAACTCATTTGAGAAGAGTAAGGTAGCTCATTTGACTAATGTGAATATAAGCCTGAATTGGGAAGAAATTTTCATATGAAAAATTTCATTAAGGCTTTCGTAAACACACATTGAGTCTATGGAGGCTTGGGTCGACATGCTACAGCATGCTTCTAGGGACAGTCTAACTAGTACATAGTTGTCGAAATTGTACCTTCCCATAGAAACACAAGCATGACCCTTCGAAAACTTTCGTGTAATCTGCACAAAGGAAAGACAAAGAACAAATAACAAAAATCCTTTTGATATTCTTGATTTTTCGAACAGAAAGAAAATATTTTTGTATTTTTGTAAGTTTTTCGAAAAAGAAAACAATGAACAAAAGAAAATCTTTTTGGAATTTTTGATTTTTCGAAAATAAAACAACAAAACAAAAATAAAATCTTTTTGTAGTTTTTGATTTTTCGAAAATAAAGCTAAGATACAAACTAACGAAAGACCTTTTTACAAACATACGAAAATTTGTAAACTAACGAAAAAATTTGACAACCTAACGAAATTTTGACAAACTAACAAAACGTTGTACCACAAAACCAACATGCGCATTGTGTCGAATTCGAAGTGTGTCGAAGCGTTGACTATGAACAGTAACCTCTGAATGGTTAATACTATCAGCCTCTGAATGAAATATTATTGCCTCTAAATCGACACATTTGTATAACACCCCTTTGTTATACATTCGAAATCATTCCTGGAACTGAACTTGTTTCGATCATTCCCAAACCTGTCAAAATTCGAACAAATGATTTTTCGTCCAAAACTTTTGTAAAAATATCAGCAAGCTGATCAGTTGTTTTTTACAAAATAGACTTCAATGTTGTCATCTTCCACATGATCTTTGATAAAATGATAACGAAGAGCAATATGTTTTGTTTTCAAATGTCGTACTTGATTATGACAAATGCGTATAGCACTCTGTGAATCATAGTACAATGGAATCTTTTTCATATTAATGGCATAATCTCGCAACTGACTCTGGATCCAAATAATTTATGAAGTACAAGCAGCAGCTGCAACATATTCAGCTTCAGCAGTAGAAATCGAAACACACGTCTGCTTCTTCGACTGCCAACTCACCAACTTTCCACCACTTGTGCTTTTTCGATCCAAAGTACACCATCCTAGATCTGCATCTGAAAATGCTTGAATGAAAAATCCTGATTTCGAAGGATACCACAATCCTAACGAAATTGTTCCTTTGAGATAACGAAAGATATTATTCACAGCAGTTAAATGTGGTTCTCGTGGATTTGCTTGATACCTGGAGGTTGTTCAATGTAAACAGTTTCTTCGATTTCACCATTTAGAAAAGCACATTTTACATCCATTTGATAGCATCGAAATCCTTGTGAGCTGCATAAGCTAAAAATATTCGAACATCCTCGAGTCTTGCGACAGGGGCAAAGGTTTCTTCATAATCAATACCTTCTTGTTGCGAATATCCTTTTATGACTAATCGTGCTTTATTTCGTACAATATTTCCATCTTTTTCGGTTTTGTTTTTGAAAATCCATTTTAACCCGAGAATTGAAACATTTTCAGGTTTAGGAATTAATCTCCAAACCTTGTTTCTTTCAAATTCAGCCAGTTCAGATTGCATTCCAACAACCCAATCTGAGTGTTCCATTGCAACCTTAACTGTCTTTGGTTCAATTTTCGATATGAAAACATTGAACATGCAAAATTCTTGATGAGTATTTAATACCTCATTCTTTGCACAAATTTGAGCTCTTGTTAATACTCCATCTTGAGGATTCCCAATGACTTGATCTTTCAGATGAGTCCTTGTCCATTTCTCTAACGGTGGATATGTCGGATCAAATTCCAAAGGTGCATCTTCGTACATCTCTTCATTTTCAGATCCTGCAACAGAAAGATTATCTTTTATTTCGTGAAATTCATCATTTTGATCAAGACTTATCATCTCATCATCATTATGTCTACTTTCGACAGAATTATCATTCTGATGCTCCCCCTCAACAAGATGCTCCCCCTCAATATCTTCAACCATTCTCCCATTCTCCCCCTCGAAAGAATGCTCCCCCTAGAGCAGAGTATTCGAATCCAATATGCTTCGAAGATTCAGATTGTTGGTTATCATTCGCACGAACTTCAGCATCCACAGCCCTGTCAGGAACACCGAAAATTAAATCATAATCAAAATCAGATGAACTCACAACTTCAGATTCGTTTGTTGATTCATTAAAAATAGGCTTTTGTTCAACTTGTTTTTCAACTTGTTTGACATAATAGTCATCAAAAGTAAGATTAAATTTCTCTTCGACTTTCCGTGTGCGCTTATTCAACACTCTGTATGCCACCGAGTTGTGCGAATATCCCAAAAATATTCCTTCGTCAGCCTTCGCTTGAAATTTCGAAAGATTATCCTATTATTCTTTAATTATCATGACGAATGATTGTCATGACGAATGATTATCCTATTATTCTTTAATTATCTTGCCCTATCTTAAGGGCGTTACAATAATAATGTTGTACTTTAGTTTATTATCAATTTAATTCATAATAAAAACATACTACTTAACTATTAAAACATAACATCAGTTTACTTTAGTTTAGTATAAGAACATGTTCTCAAATTAATCCATAATAACAACATACTACATAACTTTTAAACCAAAATCACATTGTACTTTAGTTTATTATAAGAACATGTTATAAATTTAATCCATAATAACAAACATATTATAGGACTTTTAAACCATGATATCAATTGACTGTAGTTTATTATAAGAACGCGTTATCATTTTTATCCATAATTACAACATACTACTTAACTTTTAAACCGTAATAGCAATGCACTTTATTTTATCATAAGAACATGTTATCAGTTTTATCCATAATAACAACATATTAATTAACTTTTAAACCACAATAGCAATGTACTTTATTTTATCATAAGAACATGTTATCAATTTTATTCATAATAGCGACATAATACTTAATGTTTAAACCATAATAACAATGTACTTTAGTTTATTATAAGAGCATATTATCACTTTTATCCATAGTAACAACATACTACTTAACTTTTAAACCATAATAGCAAGGTACTTAGTTTATTATAAGAAGATGTTATTTTATCCATAATAACAACATATTAATTAACTTTTAAACCTTCACAACATACCTCTTGTTGTGATGCGTCCGACTGGGTAGACTAGGAAGATGGTATCACTAAAACCAAAAAATAATATTCGATGCTCATATCTATATGTATCACCCTTCTTTTTCCCTCCCTTTCCCCTCAATTGGGTTTCAGCCCACACCTCATGACCATCTCTATGGTTAACCAGATCTACACCATACCTGTCAATCAACCCCATTGAGATATGCATCCTATAGTTTACCAAAACAACACCAGTGTCATTATACAAAAAAAAAATAAGATAGCCAATATATACATATGTTAAAAATAAATTACATGTGGATCGTGGGCCGCCTATGAGCAAAATTCCAAATTTGAATGCTCTCCGTTAAAATATATTTTTTACTTGGTCATACCATGTATATGCATGAACACATCCAACTATGTATACTCTTTATCCATCGTTGCTTCCAACATAAAACACATAATATAATTGATGTAGTTAGTGTTAAAAGAAAACCAAATTACTAAAATTGATAATTTTGATTACTCACTAATTTACACAAGTGCTCAGACTTTCCTATGCAACCACTTTTGTGCCTTGTTGTCATCCCATTAAAATTAGGGGAGTTGCAGTTCTGTTGACCGCTTTCCGACTTTCTTTTACATGCGTTTAGGATCCAATGTTGTAAAAGAAAAAAAATATGTATAATAATATAACATGATATAAAATTCAACAAAATAAAAATAATGTATTGAATCCCTAACATCATATAAACGCCTCCACACACCCTCCGGTATACGACGGGGACGAAGCACATGGATGGTGGGAAAGTAGCATGCATACTTTGGGTGGGTTGGATGCCAAGCTAGTCGTTCTTTATTGGAAGAATCCTTCATCGGTTCCGGTTCGGTTCCAGATACGGGACCACGTAAAATGGGTCTAGAAGCAAAAACCCAAAATTATCAAGGTGGCTAGGGTGGAATCGAGTAAAGTGAGTCTAGAGCCAGAGATACCAATTTTTTTTGGTACTTAGTTGTTTGATATCTTATGTTTAGAGGCATGTATGTTACCCACTACATGTGAAAATAAGGTGTTTCTGGAGTCTACAACTATGGCCAAATACTGAACTACGTTTCTTGTTAAATAAGCCTGAATGGACTTAAAACGAAGCAGTTATGACAGTTTAAAGTGAACTAAATATTCAACACAATGCAGTAACAGAAACAAAACAGATTTGGGATATCATGTTTAGAGGGTTATAAGTCACTCAATACATATTAAAATGAGGTGTTTCTTAAGTCTACGACTAAATCTAAACAGTAAGCTACAATTTTAAATAAAATCAGTCTAAACGAACTTATAACTAAGCGGATATGACAGTTTAAAGCCAAGTAAAATTTGAGCAACAATGCAGTAGCAACAACAAATTAGTTTTGATATCTTAAAATTAGAGGCATTTAAGTCACTCAATACATATGAAAATAAGGTATTTTTGGAGTCTACAAGTAAAGCCAAACAGTGAACAACACTTTTAAGAAAAATCAGCCCGAACGGACTTATAATGAAGCAGATATGATAGTTTAAAATGACAAGGAGAAAGGTTTTTTTTTCATAGTATCCGTATTTCTAGCTCGATCGTGGGTAAAATAAATAAACCTTCACATTCATGTCTAGTTCCTTGATACCCATTATTACAACCGATTCTGGCCCATAAACCTGGTTCAGTTCTCCCTAACAATTATGGTTCCTAAACCCAATTACCTGGACCTGACAAACCCACATCCGAAATACCCAAAACCCAAATAAGGCTATTGTTTAAACCCGAAACCTGGACCGGTTTAACATATTATGGTTCTAACGGTTCCAGTTCTAGTCCAGTTTTTTGATTTTCAATTTCACGGTAGCTTGCGACGTCTGTGGCATGTACGACATGTATAATGGGCACATCACGTCTGCATCAATGACATTATCGTAACAGTCGTCGAAATGATTATCGACACGTATGCCTAGCTTCTTAAAACCTCTATCTCTAGGTTGTGTCCCAAAACTCATTTGTTTGGGCTATGTCCTGAAACCCATATGTGTTAGTTATGTCCCAGATCCATATATGTGAGTTGTATGAGAATCCAATGAAGCACCCCCTTCCCTCCTCCCCCCGTCATGGTTGTCGAGGGATCAACCTGGACTATTATGGGATGAAGGACACCCCTATTATTAGAGCCTATAAATATTTTCCTTATCGGCAAACTTACTGGTGTGTGTGATTAGCGATGATGTGTCCCTCTAGTAGAATTAGGAGATGACATCCCCCTCTGTAATGAACTTGTAGGAGTATGGTCTCTACTGCAACCTTTATCTCTTCCACCATTACCTGACATGTTGTATTTAATAGAACTAGAACTGTAACACCTCGTCTTCACTTTTAATAATATAGTGCATATTTTAGGGGTATACTAAAAGAATTGAATAATTGAATATTTAAAAATAAACTTCTAAGCCTTAATAAATAAATAAAAGGGATTATATAAATATTAAATATATAAATAAAGTGAATTAATAAATTAAAAAGGATTAAAAATATAAGTTAAAAGTAAAAAATAAAACCAAAAGTAAAACTTTGGCTTGTTCAGGGTCTAATTATTTCAAAGTAGAAAGTTTTCTTTTGTCATAGAAATTTAGTACTTGATAGAAGCTTTCACTATGGTAAATCATAAGGATCCATGTAAATTGAGCAGAAAATTCACCCTTATGGGATTTCAACCTTACACAGCCATCATAGTCTTATTTCTTGCATAAAACTCAACCTAAAAAGTCCAAGTATCCATTATATATATATATATATATATATATATATATATATATATATACATATATATATATATATATATATATATATATATATATATATGCATCCATTACAACCCTATAGGCAAAAAATGAAAGAAAAAAGAAAAGAAAATAGGGAGAGAGGCTTGAACCAAAGAAGAAGAGAAATCGGGAAAGAAGGAGAAATTAGAAGTTTGGAGCCTGGTTTTCGACCATACAAAATAAGAACTCTTTCTAATACATCTCTAGTAATTCCTTAAGTGATTTGAACCTTTTATCAAGCCTCTACAAGCCCTCTAGATACCCAAAATTGTCCCGAAAATCATACATCCCGACGTCAGAAATTTTTGTTTAACTTACAAGGCTTGTAGAGTAAGATGTGGGCCAAATTAGGGTAAACCATGAAAACAAGATTTATGGGACATTCTGTCTACTTTCCAGGGCCACTATATCCAATTCAATCGAAGTTATTGTTCACGATTTATGACCTAAATACTAAAAAAGGGCCAGAATAGGAGTTTGTCCTATTTTCTCTCGATTAATTTTATAGCATATATGATGTGAATAGGAGTTCTTACTTCGAATGTATATGATGCATTAGGTACCTTGTAACAGAATGAGTCTAGGTCTCTATAAATCAATCATGCACGATGTGTGAATAAATGATGAAGTTTGTGTATTGTTTACCATGTGGACCCTTGTAATCTTTGTCTTAAATCATGTATTATGAAAATATTTTGAACCTAATAGGTTGATAACTTAATCATTGAATGTAACATCCCTAGTTTTCAACCAAAAATTTATTTTTAAATTATAAGTAAAACATCCCAAAACGATTTTCAATAAAAGATAATAAGTACTAAATTGTTTAACATCATAAAAATAGAATAATAAAAATGTATCAAAGTATACGAAAGTCTCAAAACATATTCAAAATCCAGATGCACATACGGTCAAGTCATGCCCTTTCCCTTGTCATCGAAACTACCTGAAAACATCTAACTTGTGAGAGTAAGCACAAATCTTAGTGAGTTCCTCAATATACCATATATCACATTACATATACAATATATACAAACAAGGGCTTATACACAACACCTTGGTAGGAATATAGGCACAAAGCCCTCATCACAGTCTGACATTTTAGACTTCTAACCAGCTCATTGTCAACATCTTAGTAGGCCTATAGGCACAAATACCTCATCCGAGTCTGACCTATTAGACTTCCTATTATCCTCCTAGCGGGCCTTAAGGCTTAAAACCAACTTCCCTTAGGATCCATCACATACCACCATAAAAGAATAAACAACTTGATCATACAATTGTACCCTAAAATGTAACTCATAGTATAGTGAGAAAGCTTACCTAATGTAAACAATTGCAATCTTACATGCGACACCACGATATAACTAACGTGGGCTATCTATAACCATGTAACATCCAGATCTTCGAGGTATAAAAATTAAAGTAATTTTTAAGTTTTTTGTTGGCCACGATGTGGCTGAGGTATAGCCACGACGTGGCATGGCCGCTTAATCGTGTATCTCACATTGGCTACCACGACATGGCAATATATTGGTCACGACTTGGTGTTTGTTTTTGGGCGAACCCTTATTTCGGGTTTAAGGCCCTATTTGAGGGAAGTGGTGGGTAGGGTTTCCTTCACCCCCAACCTCCATCACCTCCAAGAGCCTTGAAGAAACCCTAACCCTCTCTCTCTCTCTCTGTCTTTCTCTCTCCCATATTCGAGCTTATCTTTGGTGTTTTGGTGCACTTTGAAGGAAGAAGAAGAAGATTTGGTGCAAGGATCAAGAAAGCAACACCTCTGCATCTTTAAGATCGTTTTCTGGACCACTTGTAAAGATTCAAGCTTTCATCTTCATGGTTTATTCTCTTAGATTTAGGTTGTTTAGCCCATTATAGTTCAGGGTTTTGATTAGAGTGAGTGGGTGGAATAAAGTTTGCAACTTTATTGCATTTTTGAGTCCCATGAGAATTATATTCTATGGATCTAAGAGTTGGATGTGGTTTGTGAACTTTGTATGAGTTTTTGGTCATATTTCCACCTTTTTGACCTAGCTTCGGTAAAGGACATGCATGGGACATGCACGTCCATACATTTTAGATTTTTATGAGCGTTTGGTGTCCCTAGAAGCTTTCTGGAAAGTATAAGTTTAAGGCTTAATGGATTAAGGTATGAATCCATTAGGTTGTCCAAACCCATAAACCACGATGTGACCAGTGGGCCGCCATGACATGGGGACTGAAGAATCTGTAACTGTTTTGTCGGTTAGCCTCCACAACATGGCTAAGGATTGGTCACGGCGTGGTGAACATAAAGAGTTAACTTTGATTGTTGGCTTTATGACTTGGTTGACTTTTGGTCAATTAGATGGTTTTAGAAGGTGGACTAAGGGTTTACCTTGTATGATTTATTAGGAGGTGTATAACACATGTTCATTGACTGTGAGAGCTGTTAGTTGTTGACTACTTCTGCGAGGTGAGTCTTCTCACTATACTATGTAAGTTTCTAATTTGTCTTTGTGACTCTTGCATGAATGACTGTGGTTGGATCACAACACTTGTATGAAAGATTTTGGTTAAATCACAACACATGTATGAAAGACTGTGGTTGGACCACAACACTTGTATGAAATATTATGGTTGGATCACAACACTTGTTTGTCTATGTGACTTGCATGGAAGACCATGGTTGGATCATGGCAGAAAGGTTACTGTTGGGCTGTAATCTGGGAGTGATTGTGAGACTATGGTTGGATCATAGCGTTCACATAAGGTTGAAATACACCCCTAGGGTTGGGCCCACTGATATGTATGGTATGTGGTTTAATAGTTTCGTGTATTTCCAGTTCCAAAGGGAAGGGCACAGCTTGACTGCACAACATCCCCTAATGGCCTTTTCTATACTGATTATTACCATTTTACTCTGATATTTGAGAGATACATTTTACTATGATTATTTCTGAACAAATGTTTGTATGGATTTGATGGGTTGAAAGTAAAAAAAAATACTAGTATTTTTAGGATGTTACAAGTTGGCATCAGAGCCTTGGTTTGAGGGACTCGGGCACAGTCACAGGTGCGTCTGAACTCAAACTAAGGAATTGATAATCCTTTTAAAAGAAAATAAATTTTCTAAAAAGATCTTTACAAAGAAAGGCGTGTGATGCGTGTAATCAGCTAAGCTCAAGTAAGTGATTACCAAAATACCCATACATGAGTATTATGCGTTTATGTGAATTGCATGCTAGAATATGGCTAAGGATACCTTCAAGAAATGCATGATAGAATTATATGATTTGTGTGATGCCTTGTAGCCTAGGAGGGATTTGATGTTATGCATTACTTGGAGTTGATATTGGTAAAGTTAATTGCTAAGTGTATATTTAAAAATTGTATACGATTAAGATCAAATAGACTTAGAATGATTGATTTAGCCTTATTTCCTATTCCTTATCTGGTTGTGGGCATAGGGTAGAATCATTATTCGACAATCTATTTGATCCAGGATTGTTCATAATTTGCATTCCTAAGGAAACCAACGGTGTTGGTAGAGGTTCCTAGTATTGTAGAAGCAAGTAAGATGAGGATTACAAAGAGAGACTAGGGAGTGTTGTAGCGAGATGTGTATGTTGTTTAGCATAGGGCTCATGATAATTGTCGTAGTGGATTGACTTAGAGGATTCGCGATGATTCTTGAGGAAAGTACGGATATGTGTGGAAAGTAGTATTGGGCTCGTACTACTGAAAGCACAGGATCCGTACTCGAGTCAAGGAAAATCGTGAAGATTCTAAGGAGCTTGTAGTGTGAGAGTTCCCTCGAGTATGTGTTGATCATTTGTATGATGTCTTTCAGTATGGTGATGGCTACCTAACATGGTGGCAATTCTATTGATGGCCTTGATTCCTGCACTGGCTCTAGCGAAGAACCGATTGATGAGAGGATGTGTGAGTTTATCACGTCACCAGCTAACATAACCATGTATCAGCATCTTATGGTTAGTAGGGAGAATGTTAGGGCCTTTAGTACACATTGGATTGAGGAGATGGAGGGTGCCTTCTGCACCATTCCCTACCCCATAGAGGCCAAGGTTCGGTTCGCTTTGAATCTTTTGTGTCATGCAACAAAGAGTTGTTGGGGTTTGATTGCGTAGACTATTATGGTTACTGAGGTAGAGACCATGACATGGGATGAGTTCATGATCCGTTTCAGGGAGAGAGATTTATTAGGTCTGTAGTATGTGGTGGCCGGGGATATGAAGAATACGAAGTACCATTCCATAATGAGGGAGGATACCAGAGAGTTCGCCATTGTTTCGGCCTGCAGGAGTCCAGAGGATTTGATCGACAGAGCCCGGGAATGGGAGATCGAACTGGGGCATTGGATGTAGAGGAAGTTGATTCCAGTTCAGACAGCAGAAGGCTTAGCTAAGAAGCCCAAAAATTTGATTCACGAGCTAGAGGCCAGCAGGGTCGGGGCCATTACGGTAAGTTTGGGAAACCGCATGATGGAGTGTGTCAAGCATGTGTTTTAGTTTTCTTCAAGTGTGGTGGGATTGGTCATATCAGCAGGGAGTGCACTCTGGGATCGAATCCCATTTGCTTCCACTGTAACTAGACGGGCCACAAGAAGGCTGACTTGCCGGGACTAGCGAGTGGAGCAGCAAGGACACACATTCCAGCTACCCTGAGTATTACCGATGGCCACGAGGACGGGGCAGAAGCTCCGGTGGTGAGGAGCCGATCGTTTCAGTTAAAAGTCGAGGATTTTCATTCATTCCTTACTGCTTCCATTATTTATGTTTGTGATTTTATGATTGTGTAAGGATGTTCTTAGTGGTTAAGTTATCCACTCTCGTTCTTCTCAATTTCGGTGCTACCTAATCATTCATACCTTTTGCGCTTGGCAAGAAGTTTTGTGATGCTCCGGGAATGCTAGTTTATCCAATGGAGGTGGAGATTTTTGATGGTTGCTGTGGGGAGTCTGAGAGTTCACCAGAGTTATGTTCTTGAGATATTCTATGAAAGGATCATCTTAAGTTGTGAGTCAAGGTGGGTATGTGTTTGGTTGAGCCTACTCAGATTTGATTGTTTGCAACAACAGTTGGTAGTGGTTCGGACCCTAAGTGGGGGAGAACCATGTAATCTAATTCGGAGGATCAACGAACAGTGCAATTTTGTGGTTTTCATACCTTAGAGCAGCGAAATCCACGGTTCCATTATGTGAGACCTTTGGTTTATAATTTTTTCTACACAAGAGAAGGAGGGTGAGCTACCATCGAAAGTACTCATGGTTAGGAAGTTTTCTTATTTTATTTCTTGAGGATTTAACATATTCCCTTATGGTCATAAGGAATTCAAGGATTGATCAAATTGTGAGCATAGACCAAGTTGCCGATGGGTTTATGACTTCAGAGACGCGTGTGATGTTCTCACATTGGAATCTGTTGGGCGAGGAGATTGTAGGAGTTAGCAGTTTCTTTCGGGAACGCCAAGGATTAGGTTAAGAGGCACTTGATCCATATAGTTTGAATATCAGTTATCGATATATTGGTTGGCTAATAGTGTGGATCGTTATCTCTGGTCAATATCGGCAGTATGTGATTGTTGATCAACTTCAAAGTTCGATATGAATATTTCTGTTTGGGATCCGTTCAGCCGTATACAAGATCGTTGGGTTTATTTGTGGAGTTATTATTCTTCTAGGCACATGTTAGGCAGTTGTCCTTGGATATGGGAAGTCCGAATGTCGGAGTTGTGTTGCTTAATTATCAGGTGTGACCTCGGGTCTACGTATAGATCGGTTTTGGATGTCTCGTCCATGGGGTTGGTATTCAAAGACAATCCGATTTGGGTTCTGAAAGCATTCTGGCTAACTTTGGAATCTTCCTCCGAGCGGGGAGTTTTATTAGATAAGTCGGGCATTGGTAGGATTTGTTCGGTTTATCTAAGATTAGGTTATTGCTTTGAGTTAGGAAGGTTTTATGGTTGTAGATGCTTATTGATGTAGGATTGTAATCATAAGTTGGAACTTCTGGGGTCTTGGCATTATGAGTTGTATTCATATGTTGGAGCTCTTGACTGTTGTTTAAGGAATTTGAATTATCTTATGCTTGGTGATTTTGGGCTTAGATGTTAACAACCAGATGGTGAAGTTATTGGGTTGGCTTGGAAATTCGAGTGGTTACAAAGTCGTTAGAGTTAGCTAAATCCATATGGGGGAGGACCGCTTGAGAATTTTCCAAATGCAGGTCATCTCGGAGGTTCATATTCAAGGACAGGAAGGTACCTGGTTTTGGATGTTATCTAAGTTGAAGCTTATGTAAGGAACGATGTTTAGCATTCATTTGTAATCGGGACAGCAGAGGTTGAAGAATCAACGTTATCTCGTCTGAAGGATTGAAGCATTGGCAATGGCGCAAGTCTGGGTTAGGGGTTGTTTGGTAGCCTCTTAATGAACAAATTAAGAGGCAAGCTCTTAATTTTTCAGATTAAGAGTGTTTGGTAGCATATGAATAAAAGCCTCTAAATTTTATAAAAGCCTCTTAAACTTTTAGACTTGGGCTTGTATCTGAAAAGAAAAAGAACGTGTCATTCCCTCTTTTACCCTCTTACGGATTCCAAAACCACACACCCGCCTTCAGATCGCCTCTTCCGTCTCATCCCTCCTCCGACCATCTCGAGCGCCGATCGCTTCTTCTACCTCCTCCGGTCGCTGACCTCCCTAAATCGACTCCCCTCACGACTTCTGACGCTAAGCTCCGACAGCCTCCGCTAGCACCGCCAGCGACGACGGCCTCATGTTGCAGGTAAGTTTTTTTCCCTGGAAATAAATTCTCTGTAAATAGATCGAATGTTCTTCTTCTTTTTCCTTGAAAACCGATTCGTATAATTGAAATCGATTGACAACCTCATCAGTCCTTGATTTTTTATTTTCTTTGTATTTCTGTTATTGAGTTTTCTGAGATCGGTTTTCTGAATTGAAATTGATTTCTCCATAACCATGGGTTCCCAACTCTACCCAAGTAGTTTCAAGAACATCACAAACTATTATAAGCTGATCACCACCACCCACTTTACTTGGGACATTATGATACATTGCTCCAGGTGAAGATTTATTATATAAATTTATTTATGTTTGTAATCTTGTTTATATTCATTTAATTTGGTTATTGATTTATGTTGCAAAATATATGTTTACAAACTTGAAAATAATGGAGTTTGATGTGTATAATTATGGGGGTGTGTTGTTGGGGCTCATAACCAGAGGAGGTTGAAAAGATTGTAGATGGTGAGGTTTTTTGTTGATTTCACATTGAAACCTCGTGGTTTTGTAAAAAAGGAGAGGGTGATATGGACAAAGAACTCATGTAATGATTAAATGGAACATATTTATTAATTTTGATGTTCTTTTGGTTAATATTGATGTTGTTTTAATAAATTTTGATGTTGTTTATATGATTTTTAATGTTATTTCGGTGGAATTGATGGTTATAGTTTTAAAGTGGTAAGGTTGGAAATACAATGTTGTAATTGGAAAAAATAATAGAGAAGGGTAAAATGGTCATTTTTGTTATTCAGCACAAAAATTCAGGTGTTCCAACCAAACAACATCTTAAAATTAAGATCTTAAAAATTCAGACCCTCTTAGAAATTCAGACCTCTTAAAAATTCAGATCTTAAAAATTCAGATCCTGCCAAACAGCCCCTTAGTGTTTAGGTGTAGGTTGAGGGTTGTGTAAGGACCTTTCTGCCTGTTTTTTTCTGATTAAGGATTTTGGGTTTGGAGGACGACCCGAACACTAGATAGGGTTTAGTAGGCTAGGGGTCCGTCTCATGTCAATCTTGTTTGCTACCCTTTTAAGTTTGATCGGAAGACCACGGGGGAGCCCATAACAATTTTGGAAGTGTTGTAAGACTGTGGTTGGACCACAGCATTCACATGAGTGAATCAGACTTGTCGTTGTCCATTTGTTGGTTTGTTAGTCTCCCCTTGCCTAGACTTAAGAGATGTTAGAGTCGTGTTGATGTATAGGCTAGGTTAGCCTTTGTCTGTCAAGAGTTTGGGTTGGAATTTTGTTGTGCGACTGTGTCTGAGGTTGTTAGCTTCAACATTTGGCAGTGGATTCCATTCAACAGTTATCATGCCAATATTAATCAACCTCCCTTCGAGATGTTGTATGGGAGGAAGTTTCAAACCTCGGTTTGTTAGGGCGAGGTTGGGCATTGAGTTATTGGGAGTACTGAGGTAGTACTCATGAATACTGAGTTGATAAAGCAGGTACGCAATCGGTTGCAGACCGCACAGATTTGCCAAAAGAGTTATGCTGATCGGCGACATTCGGACATCGAGTTCCACGTCATAGATCTTGTGCCTCTGAAGGTGTCACCTTGGGAGGGTGTCATCCGGTTCATGAGGCATGCTAAGTTGGGCCCCAGATTTATTGGTCCTTTCAGGGTTAATGCCCTGGTGGGCAAAGTTACATACCGATTGGATTTACCTGCCGATCTTAGTCAGATCCACAACACTTTCTATGTCTCCCTACTACGGAAGTGTTTAACCTATGATTTCGTAGTAGTACCCTTGAATGACATTCAGGATTGATGAGTGCCTAAACTGTGTAAAGAGACTGATTGTGATCCTTGAAAGGAAGACGAAGACCTTGTACAACAAGGTGGTGGGTTTGGTGAAGGTGCAATGGTAGCACCGGAAAGGGTTCTGATTGGACTTGGGAACCCGAGGAGGAGATGGGGGAGCATTACTCGTCGTTGTTTGCAGCAACACACTTCGAGGACGAAATCTGATTCAATTGAGGGGGTGTAACATATAAATCCTCTAGGTATGAAAATTAAAGTAATTTTTGAGTTTTGTGTTGGCCACGACGTGGAGGAGGTATCCCCACAACGTGGCATGGCCGCTTAATCGCATATCTCAAATTGGTTGCCATGTAGTGGCAATCTATTGGCCATGATGCAGCATCAGTTTTTGGGAAAACCCTAATTTCGGGCTTAAGGACCAATTTAAGGGAAGTGATAGCCAGGGTTCATCCACCCTCATCACCCTTTACCTCCAAGAGCATTGAAGAAACCTTAACCCTCTCTCTCCTATATTTGAGCTTATTATTGGTGTTTTGGTGCACTTTAAAGGAAGAAGAAGAAGATTTGGTGCAAGGATCAAGCAAGCAACACCTCCCATCTTTAAGATCATTTTCTGGACCATTTCTAAGAATTCAAGCTTTCATCTTTATGGTTTATTATCTTAGATCTAGGTTTTTTTAGCCCATTATGGTCCATGGTTTTGATTAGGGTGAGTGGATGGAAAGTTTTCAAATTTATGGCCTTTTCTATGTCCCATGAGTATTATATCCTATGGATCTATGATTTGGATGTGGGTTGTGAACTTTGTATGAGTTTTTGGTCACATTTCCACCTTTTTGACCTAGCTTAGGTAAAGGATATGCATGTCTATAAAGTTTAGATTTTTATGATCCTTTAGTGTCCCTAGAAGTTTTCTGGAATGTATAAGTTTAGGGCTTAGTGGATTAAGGTTTGAATCCATTAGGTTGTCCAAACCTATAAACCACGACATGGCGAGTAGGCTACCATGATGTGCGATTGAAGAATCTGTGTGACAACCCCAATTTCACGGCCAGAAAAGACCGATGTGTTTATGCTTTATTTGAAAATCAGAGTAACTTTTTAAAGAAAGTGTTGTAGAATTTGTTCCCAAAAATATGATAGAGATTTTATCAAAGCATTTCTGAAGAAATCTATTTCATTATATTAAAACCGCAAGATGTCATTGTCAATACAGATCAAAATCATAAACTGAAACAACATAGGCCTTACAACATTAATTTATATCTACTGGCCTATAATCCATAAACTCTCATCCGATCATCACATTTATGCTCTTGTGCCACTACCTATAATACAAGAAACTTAGTGGGTCAGGCTTGAGAGCCTGCTGAGCACATAGGGTTTTCAACCCACAATAATGAAGTTTATTAGTTTCATCACATCAATCAACCCGATTACCCATTCCCGTTATACTCACTTTCTGTCCCTAAAGCATCTAATTCAAGGGACCTAGCCTAAGGATTTTCATCGGGATAGACATTACTGCTAAGGGGATACCTCAGTGATATATGTCCGTAAGGCAACCATGAGTGGGGATGGACTACACCGGTGAACACATCGTTCACAAACACCTACAGGTTGCGAGCCTGCTAGCGTTCCACTAGACTGTCTAAAATAGTCTGTGGTCGTCATCTATACACCGCTAGATGACTGGATCATCGTAAACATCGAGGCCTCTTATCATTTTATTTTATCACACATCAACTATTTCATCTACCCATGTTCTACCCAACATATTCGTAGATATAAAATACATGTACAGTTTAAATCATTTAAAACATGTATAAATCGTTCATCCAGCATATATATCAAGAACACAAATAATATGCACACATAGCACGTATTTTATATTAAATACTTCATACCTATGTGTAAGATGAAAGTAACTATGCAGTCACTTGTTAAAGGGATGATTCCCACCTCGGGCAGCGCTTCACTTCTAATAATTAGTTTTCCTTCGACGAAACCTAGTATGATTACCACTAGATTTTAGTCTAAAATTTATCGCGACTATTTACGAACGTTATTATTTTATAAGTGTTAAACAATACTTTTCAACCACTATGTACAGACATTGGCCAGACATGAAACACCGGAGGGCATGACCATTTTGGCATTGTAGCACTATTGAAATCCAACAACCTTATGCGGCCTTTCAAACCAGATTCCCCGTACCGCGAGTAGCTAAAAGATATTATAATAACACTTTATATTTTATAATACTAAGCACATATATTGTTTATAGGTTCATAATAACGACTCATGACTATAAATATAACTTACGCTAAAAACATAATAGTGTAGCTTAACCTACCGGATTTTTAACGAAAACCGGGAAATTACGCACGCAGAACTCCGACTCTAAAAACTTTTTTCATCGGATTTTTGACGACTCGGAGTTTATCTATCGCACCCTAAAACTAGGAGAAATTGAACAAGAAATAAAGAAGGATTCTAGAGAGAGTTTAGAGGAATGGTGTAAGAAAATATGAAGAATTCATCCTTTATTTATAGGGGTTTGATCATAGAGTAGACCCTAAGTTTCGTCCGTATCTTCCGCATACGAGATTCGTTTTCTGCGTTCTTTATATCCACATGTTGGTATTTACGAGTACTACAACTTTCATTTAGACCTCGTCGGTTAATTCTCATTCTATCTCAGATTTACAAATCTGTATCGAATTTATCGCGCTCGAAGAGTAGGGACTAAGTTTCGTCCATATCTTTCGCATATGATCTCTATTCTCGACCTTATTTATATCCACGTGTTGTTATTTACGAGTACTATGACTTTCATTTAGACTCTATCAGCTAATTCTCATTCTATCTTAGATTTACAAATTTGTATCGAATTCGCCGCACTCGAAGAGTAAGGACAAAGTTTCATCCATATCTTTCGCATACGAGCTCCGTTTTCGACTGTCTTTTTATCGTTGAGCTCCTATTAACAAGATCTTCAATTCTTGTTTAGTTTGTCTTGGCTAAAAATCGACAGATCTAAAATTCGATTTCTGGGTTGTGCACTGCTATGCTAAATCTTAAAAAAATCATAACTTCCTCACACGAAATCAAATTTAGACGTTCTTTTTATGCACGCTCTCGGTTTAACGTATACTACGACTTTTGTCTAGATCGCTAAGGCTAAAAAGTATTTTATCGTAAATTCACTTTTTACGATTCCCGGTGTCGTGCCGGTTTTGCCGCAAAACTTCGACATGTCATAACTTCTTCGTTATAAGTCGGATTTCAGCGTTCCTTATATCCCCAAAATCCTTGTTACGACTACTTCAACTTTCTTCATAGATATTGGGTATGTGTATTAGTTTATTTTTTATGCTTATTTTTATTACTATTTTATTACATCGTTATAAATAAGTATAATGCACATAAAATCACATAAATCACATAATACTCAAATAATTCTTCTTTATTACTTCAAAATAGGTTACAATTGTTGACCCTAACTATTACATCATCATACTAATGCTAAGCCAGGAACACGTGTGTTACAATTCTCTCCTCCTTAGGATGATTCCGTCCCAGAATCATGCATCAACAAACAGATGTGGATAGCGACTAATCATGTCACTCTTTATTTCCCAGGTGAGGTTCGGGTCATTCGTATGTTTCCATTGCACTAGCATTAAGTCGACCATCTTGCATCACAACTTATTTGTCTTGCGGTCAACAATTGCCTAAGGCTCTTTGATTAACCTCTTATTTCATCCATTCATAATTCCAAAAGTGGAATTACATCGGGAACTACTCCCGTGAACTTCCTCAAATAACCCACATGGAAAGCGTTATGAATACCATCTAGTTCTTCTGGCACTTACAGCTTGTAAGCTTAGTTCCCAATCCTTTGAAGAACCTTGAATAGTCCAATAAACCTTGGACTCAACTTTTCTCTCTTTCCAAATCGTATAAGTCCCTTCTGTTGGACTAGGTGTCTAAGCCCATAACTATAATTGGTATGTACTTGACCAGAGAGTAGCATGGTCCATTTCGGGTTGCATTCACCAGCGCAATTTGATAGGATGGATATTTGAGAAAGAGGTTTTTGTGATTTATTAATGTATTGTAAGTATAATATATTAAATTAAGAAATCATATTATTTAATTAGTATTGATCAAAAATTAATTTGGAATTAATTTAGTGATCAAAAGAGACTAATTAAATTAACATGGACTGATTATGTAAATCAGTGATACATATGTTTTGGGCTATTGATCCATGATGTACTAAGTTTATGTGAGAGCCCATGAAGAGTTAGTCCATAAGAATTATTGGATCATAAGCCTAAGTTTAAGAATTAGGGTTTGCATATGACTCTTGGAATTCTACACTATATATGTATTTCCCTAAGCCTAAAACCGGACCAATGAGTTAAAAGGAAGACCTAGCCGATTTTGTGTCTCCAAACCTCTCTCTCATATTCATCCAATTGTTCATGGTGTGTTGTTAACCGTTTGAGGCATCACACTTGAGGTGCTAAGCTCTTGAAAGTCAAAATTCAACAAGCTACAAAAAGAGGTAATATTCTAACTAGTTTTATGATTCAAATATCAAATGTATGCTAGTTATAGGCTTTATGCTTTGGATAATTTTTATTGCATGTATAACTATAGAAAACTTAGATCCAAAGCATTAGGGTTGGATGTGCACCATAGGAGTGTTATAGTACTTAAAACCCAACAGTGGTATCAGAGCCATGGGTGTTTTCTGTTATATAGAAGCATTGCTTAATTGTTCAAATCTGGAAAAACTCGAAAAACTGCACTCTGAAAGAGGGACTCGATGAGTCCATACAAGAACTCGACGAGTCCATAATCTGACTCGACGAGTCGGATAGCCTGTTTGCAGTTTTTCAGGGTTTTTTGGCCAAAATTGGATTTGGATCATTACATTAAACTGTTTCGTATCATAAAATCTATTTTTTCTGGTATAGTAACGGCTATCCTCATCCAATTAAAAGATAGTTGTCATTTTTTAAAGATAATTGTTAGTTTGAAACTACTTGCTATAAGAGTTGCATTAGGTCAAATTGGTAAAATATAAAGAATCTATGATTATTTTTATTATTTTTAAATTTGATCTAAATGTTTTGAAGAGTTACAAAACTTTTCATCAAGTTTAGGAACTCAAAAGTTTTTAAGGAGTTACAAAATTAAGTCCATAAGTTATGGAATCCAAAAGTTTTCAAGAGTTTCATAACTTGCCCTCAAGTTATGGAATATGAGAAGTCTCATTCATGAAAACATTAACTCTTGTAATTGAAAGGTTTCATAAGATGCAACTCTTAGGTTCATAACTTAAAAAATTAATTAAGAAGTTTTAATTTTGAATTTTTATATTTAGAACCTTGATGCTTTGAATAGTTCAAATTACATCTTTATAGATTTCATTTAATTAATTAAAGCGTTTAATTAAAAGAGATTAATAAATCCATAATCACATGGTTCAAGTTTAATTAAATTAAGAGTATAGTTTAATTAATAGATTCAACCACAAAGTATTTTAAAAGTTTAAAATACACCTTTATACTATATAAAATTAAAAGTTTAATATATTATATGTGTATAAGTTAAAAAAGTCAGTCTTACCGTTAGTAGGCCTCATTCACGAAGTTGGTCTATAAGGAGTGTTTAAGGAAGCGGCCTGTAAAATGACCGCCATTGGGTATCCATTCTTACCCACCGCACCCCTGACCGGTGGAGGGTCGTTAGCCGAACGGGTTTGACAGGACATTTAAATCCTCATTAAAAGTATAATGAAATATAAAGTAACTAAACCTTTTATAAATTCCCAATCTTAGTTACTTTAGGAAAAATGTGAATTTGGTGCTAATCCATGAAATTGCACATTGCACCTTATTAGTCAATTAGTAGAGCGAGTGTGGTTAACCGGCACACTAATGTGAACTAATGAAGGATGGAAATGAGTTTCTCGTAAATTATCATTGATCAATGGAGCGTGTGTGGTTAACCGGCACATTGATTAGGCAGTTAATGACATCGAGAGTACCAAGCTAATATGCATGGTTATTCACACCTTGTTTGTGATCCTCGGTATCCCAGTCACAAACTTGAAGGGCATAATCGAGATTAAATATGCCATTGAAAATTTCAATGAATCTCAACGAATCTAGGAATTTCAATTCATTTAAAACCTAAAATTCATTTTCGTTTTTCATGGTGGAAATTGGTAAATCATCATTTACCTACCTTCAAATATTTTACAATTGGATTACGGCATCCCTCTTCCGAATTGTAGAATATTGTGTTGGGTCCTAGCCTTAATATTTCATTATGGGTGTTATATTAAGGACTTCAATCAACTAACTTGAATTTCTCCCTTGTAGATGTCTAGTTCAGACAACTATGGTCTTTCCGAATCTTTTGGAAAAAGCTTTCCACATGAAGATGATATTCCTCAATATCATACTTCACTTCCTCCACCTCCTCCAATAATTCTTCCTGACCCACATGTTCGTCGACTTGAAAAATTCAAGGTCACTCAAGCCCTATTGGCTAGCAAACACCAAGATGGAAGGTCTGTGTGTGCACATGTCTTGGATATGAAGTCACACATTGATAGGCTGGGAATGTTGGGTGTCGTTTTCCCAAGGAAGTTGGTTGTTGACTGGGTTCTTCAGTCACTTCCCGAGTCGTATAGCCAGCTTGTTAAACACTACTATATGACAGATCACGACGTGACCCTTATGGATCTTACCTATTTGCTAATTGTTGCTGAATCAGCAATGATTTGGCGTACTGATCAAGCAAATTTGATTGGAAGATCTACATAGGCAATGACATAGATAGTCCAGAAAAAATCCCTTCTCCTATGGGAAGGGAATTGGCTATGGTTAAAAGATTTGACCATAAGAGAAAATCCAATTCTGAGATACTTCCATGTGCAAATGCTAAAGAGTCCACTTGTTTCTACTGCCATTTGAAGGGACATTGGAAGCGAAGCTGCCCTGACTACCTGAAAGATCTAAGAGAGGATGAAGTCAAAGAATTTAATTCTGCTTCAGGTAAGTCCACTATCTAACTCTATTAAGTTCCTATTTGTAGATTCTTAATACATGATGTGATAAATTACATTTTGATGTTTTGTAGAATCGAAGGAAGCTTAAAGGAAGAAGCAAGTTGAGTCTGGTCGCGAATCAGATTTTTGAGCTGCTGCTTAGGAGTTATGATAGATTGCTTAGAAATATTTAGTAACATAGTTTTCATTTGTAATTGCATTGTAAGGACAAGTTTTTCCGCAATTATATAAATAAATAAATTTTAGATTTTATCTTGTTTTATATTTCCTTACAATGGCATTTGTGAAAATTGATGTTTGTATGTATCTATTTTAGCAATATGGATTTGATTCTTTCATTTGTGTTTGTATGTATCTATTTTAGCAACATGTATTGTATGATGAATGAGAACCGTCGTCTTTGGGAAATTAAGACTAATTCCTTGTTCACATGTATATGTGATTCAATTGACGGACTAGGGGATCGGGTACACTAGGTTGTGCACTGGTCAGGTCCACCACAAAGAACGATAAGACTATTCGTCATGATTTACTAAAAGTTTAGTAAATATGGTTATGCTTACAAGATTAAGTGTAATTCTGAATCATTGAAAAATTTTCAATGTATGGCGGAACGAATAAGAAGAATAAAATTAGGTAGAAAGATAAAAGTTTCTCCAATCTGAAAGGAAAGGAGAGTACTTGAGTATCGTGTTTTATGATCATCTTAGTGATTATGAAACCATATCACAATTGGTCCTCTAAGGACATCTTGGTGCATTTGTATGGCTAAGAAGAGTAATCGTGAATTGTTGAAATGGTTAAACCAAGAAGATGAGTCATACTTCGTTCCAAAATCAAGTCTTAGAGTCATACTCCAAGATTGTGACTTGAGTGACATAATCTTAAGAAGGTTTATAACACATTTAGAATTGGTAGTTGTGATGTCTTTAAGACAAAGACCAACTAAGACCAATTGTATGAAGTGTTTTTCCTTAATCAGAATCCGCACTAACTCTTGAATATTTGTTTGTCAAGGAGTGTTTCTTGAAAAGAGAATCTTATATGTCAAGAAGTTAGTGGGAGTTTTAAACATCTTGAAAAGTTTCAGGAACTAATTAAGAATAAACCATTGTTTATCACTAGCACACGACTTGAGGTTTGTAACCCATCGTATTGACATATTCTTGTTTATATGCCCATTCCAGTTGAAGTTGACTATGCATGTGAGTTCTATGAGTTCTCAGTTGTTTACATAAGGCAGTGCACTTTGATTAGTGAAAGTTCATTGATCAGTAAGGGTGAGCTGCTAAGCAACTTGGAAAACATGGTAGGCCCTTGTGCTGCCAAGTGGCAAGAAATTAAGATTGAACAAGTTCAGTCCATATGAGGTTGAGTTTGTTAGAGACCTTATCTTATGGTAATGGTTGGAAATGACAGATTCACATGGATAGGAACACATACACCATAAAATCTAAGTTTCATAAGGTTTCACTCCAATTCATGAAAATGATTGTCAGGAAACGCTTTCACTAAGTAGATTTTAAGGAGATAGCAGTTGTGTTAATTGTGTTCTCAAATTCGATTATGATTATGGCATCCCTCTTCATAGTTCGAATTGTGAGAAATGGCAAATAGTTTGAACATTCGGAACTTATTGATGTAAGTTCTGAAATAGTTTAGACACACATGAGTTTTCTAATAAAACGTGTATGAGCTTAGATAAAAGATTCTCGAAGCATCTCGTATCAGAAATCTGAACTATGGAAAGAAATTCAATAAACATTTCTGGAAGTCCAGCTGATTTCTGGATACATGTCAAATCTAGTGGGAGCATAAGTGTTATGCTAGTAAGATAATAATTATTATGCTAGTAGGAGCATAATTATTATGGTAAGTGTTACGAGTTAGCAATACTATTTATAGGAAACAAAGTTCTAATTTGCAAAGTTGCAAAGGTTGAAAAGTTGTTTCGCTATAGTAAGGGAGAGCATACTTATACTTTATTTCGAATCTAAAAGTTTAGATTGAAGTATTAATCAAACTTAGTCATGGATATATATGAATACCATTTTGAAATATTTCAACATTGGAAATTCTATATATAGAAATATTATAGCAAAAGAATGGTCAAGTATCATGTCTTTATGTAAGACATTATGAATCGTGTCCCATATGCTTCGGATATAGGATCGATTGCATATGCTATAATATTCACGTGTTCTAATTTTCCAAATGCCTAGGGCATTAAGAGGGAAAAAGGACTAGAACCGGATATGACTAAAGTGGTTAAACAACTGTCAAGGACAATCTAAGGTTCGCTAAGGATTGGTTGCTTTAGGACAGTTGGAAGTATAGTAATGAATGGACCATATTGACATGATTATGAATAGACAGAATTCTATTAATATGCATTGTCATATGGCAAATATGGAAATGTTTTCATAATGGGAGTTGGATAGTAAGAATCTATGTGTAGATTAGAAACTTTTATGCAAGAAGGATGTTCAAAGGAATGTATTTTGAATTTGAGACTTCGCTTCCTTGGAATTGTTTTGTTATCAATCTCCAGTGGAAATTTTTGTAATATCGTTGGCAAAGTCTCTGTGACTTTGGTACCACGACATTACAAAAGGAATCATTGCATGATAGTTTAGAATCTAACACTTGTGATAAAGATTTGGAAGTGTGAAATGAGTTTCATTGGAAATGTCTTCTTTTGATCTATTTCACAAAGTAAGGACCATAGGTAAACATAGTGTGCATGTTTGGAGCATAGGATAACTATTGTTTTAGCTCAAGTATTAAGTTGATTGATCGAACCATTATGCAATGAATAATGTGTAATCAATATGGTGACTAAATAAAAGGTGTTTTATTTATATTCAATAGTTTTGAGACCATATTGGATTCCATTATTCTTGTGTTTCACTTCGTATGTTTTGACTTCCTGGATAATAAGATTATTCAAACCATCCACAGTCGATGATACTTTGGAAGTAGGTATTGAGGCAAGACTGTCATGAATCCGTCTATAGATTGTCTAGAGTGTTTAGACATAGCACAAGTTTGCTACAGTGTTCATGAGTACTCCTAAAATAAGATTTGAGTATTGGATTAAACCCACGCTCATCTGAATCACTTCATGGATTTCATCATGAGTGATTGTGAGACGATAATATCTTATATTCTTCAAATGGAGACATATAGTTGCAGTTTACAAGTCGGTTGCACATTGATGATATGAAAACGCACCAGTAACTTGGTGTTATAAAACGTATCATTGTGTGTGATTTGATGAGTAAATAGAGCAAGCATATGAGTCGAAGTTTATCCATTCCTTTTATCCTAAGGGGATAAAGTGATATCTGTGGGCCCCTCGATGATTTAGTGATGACAACCATAAGCGCTTGGCCAAGCCTGGACTGATTTGATTTGTTCAATTAGTCAGTCGTCATAAATCGGAAATTAGGAAACAGTACATGAACAGAGAGAATGATTCTAATCCATGTCTCAGTTCATACGATATCTAGAATAGAGGAATATATGATTCATTATCTAATGGACGCGTCAGAGTTTGACAACGACTTTTAAGAGCTACGATTGCTAGTCGATTTTAAGTCGTACTTGCAGTTATAGTTATTAGACTTATCCAAGTGGGAGACTATTGGATTAGGTGTCTAAGCCCATAACTATAATTGGTATGTACTTAACCCGAGAGTAACATGGTCCATTTCGGGTTGCATTCACCAGGGCAATTTGATAGGATGGATATTTGAGAAAGAGGTTTTTTGTGATTTATTAATGTATTATAAGTACAATATATTAAATTGAGAAATCATATTATTTAACTAGTATTGATGAAGAATTAATTTGGAATTAATTGAGTGATCAAAAGAGACTAATTAAATTATCGGGGACTGATTATGTAAATCAGTGATATATATGTTTTGGGCTATTGATCCATTATAGACTAAGTTTATGTGAGAGTCCATGAAGTGTTAGTCCATAAGAATTATTGGATCATAAGCCTAAGTGTAAGAATTAGGGTTTGCATGTGACTCTTGGAATTCTACACTATATATGTATTTCCCTAAGCCTAAAATTGGACCAATGAGTTCAAAGGAAGACCTAGCCGATTTTCTGTCTCCACACCCCACTCTCATATTCATCTAATTGTTCATGGTGTGTTGTGAACCGTTTGAGGCATCACACTTTGAGGTGCTAAGCTCTTGAAAGGCCAATTTCAACAAGCTACAAAAAGAGGTAATATTCTAACTAGTTTTATGATTCAAATATCAAATGTATGCTAGTTATAGGCTTCATGCTTTGAATAATTTTTATTGCATATATAACTAGAGAAAACTTAGATCCAAAGCATTAGGGCTGTATGTGCACCATAGGAGTGCTATAGTACTTAAAACCCAACACCTTCCACGGTGAGACTTTAAGCAAAACTGAATCTCCAACTTCGAATGTCATCGGTCATCGCTTTTTGTCAGCATAGCTCTTTTTGGCGATCTTTAGCTACTAACATTCTTTCTCTAATCACTTTCAGCTTTTCAGCAGTCTGATGGACTATTTCGGGGCCCATAAATTGCTTTTCTCCGGCCTCAAACCAACAAGACGGCGTACGAAACTTCTGACCATACAAAGCTTGATAAGGTGTCATCGAATTCTAACTATTATTATAGGAAAACTCTACCAGGGGTAAATGCCCATCCCAGTTACCTTGGAATTCTAGGGTACATGCTCTTAGCATATCTTCCAATGTTTGAATCGTTCTTTTGCTCTGACCATCAGTCTGCGAATGGTAGGCTACACTCGAACACAACTTTGTACCCATTTCTTCCTGTAAAATCCTCCAAAATATTGACGTGAAACGACTATCATGATCTGATACAATCGTTAAGGGTACACCGTGAAGTCTTACTAACTCCTTCATGTAAGCATTTGCAAGCTTATCCATAGACCATCTCTCATTGGCTACTAGGAAGTGTGCACTCTTAGTGAATCGATCCACGACAACCCAAATCATGTCGTGACCGTTCTTCGTCATGGGTAGTTTAGTCACAAAATCCATGGTGATGTCTTCCCATTTACCCATGGGTACAGGTAAAGGTTCTAAACTCCCATACGGTTTCTAATGTTGTGCCTTAACTCTCGCACATGTTACAAATATAGCCACATAGTTTGCAACATCGAGCTTCATTGTCGGCCACCAGTAGTAAGGTTTCAGATTCCTATATATCTTAGTGATACCGGGATGATTCCAGTACATGGTCTTGTGAGCTTCTTCCATTAGAAGATCCCTTATTCCTCCTATCTTAGGCACCCAAATCCTATCCTGGAATACCTTCAATCCTTGATTATTCGTTCCGAATACCAACATTTTGCCTAAACGTTCTTCATTTCGGTCATTTTTCTCTAAAGCTTCTTCCTGGAGCTTTCTTCATGCTTTCCACAATTGTTGAGACAACTTCTATTCTTAACGCTCTTCGCCTTTTTCTTTCAAGGTTTACTTTTTGACTTAGAACATCAGCTATAACATTTGCTTTACCAGGGTGGTAAAGTATCTCACAGTCATAATCCTTGAGCAACTCTAGCCAGCTTCGTTTCCTCATGTTCAATCCTTTTTTTTATCAAAGATATACTGAAGACTTTTATGATCAGTGAAGAGTTTTCACTTTGTGCCATAAAGATAATGCCTCCATATCTTTAATGCAAATACTACCGCTGCCAACTCCAGATCATGAGTGGGGTAGTTCTTCTCGTGCTCTTTCAATTGTCGAGATGCATATTCTATCACCTTATCTCTCTAGGTCAGAACACAACCTAACCCAACTCCAGATGCATCGCTATAGACTGTGAAGTCTTCAACGCCATCAGGTAAAGAAAGAATCGGTGCTTCACACAACTTCTTCTTTAGCTTCTCGAATGCTTCTTCATGTTTCTCATTCCATGTATAGGTAGCTCCTTTATGGGTCAAAGTTGTCAATGGAGAAGCTATCAAAGAAAAGTCTTGGATAAATCTTCGATAATATCCAGCTAATCCCAAAAAGCTTCGAATCTCCGTGGGATTGTCTGGTCATTCCCATTTCATCACAACTTCAAACTTTGTTGGATCAACCATTATCCTTTCTTGGTTAACCACATGACCCAAGAATTGTACTTCTCGAATCCAAAAATCACATTTGGAGAACTTTGCGTACAACTTCTCCTTCTTCAAAACTTCTAACACTTCTCGCAGGTGCTTTCCATGCTCCTACTGGCTCTTTGAGTAAATTAGAATGCCATCTATGAACACTATCATGGATTTATCGAGGAATGGTTTACAAACTCTCTTCATCAAATCCATGAATGTTGTTGGTGCATTGGTTAGTCCAAATGACATAACCAAGAACTCATAGTGTATGTATCTCGTTCTGAATGCAGTCTTCTCAATATCTTGCTCTCTCACCTTCAGTTGATGATATCCTGACCTGAGATTGATCTTTGAGAAGTAGCTCGAACCTTAAAGTTAATCGAACAGGTCATCAATCCTTGGCAATGGGTACTTGTTCTTTGTCGTTACCTTGTTCAAAAATTTATAATCTATGTACATCCTCATGCTTCTATCCTTCTTCTTCACGAATAACACCCGAGCTCCACAGGGTGATGAAATAGGTCTAATGAAACCGTTGACCAACAATTCCTGAAGTTTCATTATAAGCTCCTTCATCTCTGTCGGTGCTAACCGATATGGTGCTTTCGCTATTGGTGTTGATCTTGGAAACAAGTCTATTCGAAACTCTACTTGTCTATCAGGGGGTAATCCAGGAAGATCGTCGGCAAAGACTTCCGGATAGTCACATAACACTAGTATTCTTTGTATCTCCTTCTTCTCATTCTTTGCATCTATCAAAAATGCCAAGTATGATGTGCATCCTTTAGACAAACATTTTCTGGCTTTCATCAGGGAAGATTCCAGAATTCACTCTACGTTTGTCCCCGTACACCATAAATGAATCTTTTCCAGGTGGGTTTACTCTTACTATCTTCTTCTTGCATAGTATCTCGGCATCATTGGCGCTAAGCCAACCCATTCCCAGTATGATGTCGAAACCATTCAACTCAATGGGTAACAGCTCCTCATGGAATTCATTCCAGTTCAAATCGATGACGACGTTCTCAATGCAATCGCTAACAGGTATGAATTTGCCACTGGAAACTTCTACAATTAGATCATTATCAAGTTTATCTACAAGCAATGCTAGTCTTCCACCAAATTTGTGCGATATAAAGGAGTAATTTGCTCCCGAATCAAACAATATATTGGCAGTCAATCCATTTACGAGAAAGGTACCTGAAGCATCTACTGCATCTTTTGCGGCTTCCAATCTCATATGGAATGCTCTTGCATTTGGCTTTCGTGGAACATTAGGGCTTGCTGCCTCGTTCTTCTTCGGGCAGTCCCTCGAAATGTGCCCTTCTTCGTTACACCCATAACAGACCTTCTTGTTGAATGTGCACTCATTAGCATAATTCCCAGACTTTCCACACTTAAAACAAGTGACCTCCCCATCATATTTTCCATAGTGCTTCTTTTTGCACTTCTCTCACCACTTAGCTTCACCCCCTCCTCCTCCAAATTTCTTCGAACCAGACTTCGAGAATTTGCTCTTTTTGTTGGACCTTGAAGATCCATCAAACTTCCTTTTCTCACCCAGTTCAACCTTGTTGGAGGCTCTTCCCTTGATCATCTCCTCAACATACTTGGCAGCCCAGATAGCTGCCTCAAGAGTAGGTGACTGGCGTACTGGCACGACATACTCCCATGTTAGTCCTTTCTTATACTTATCGATTTTTGTTAGCTCTTCAGGGACAATGCGTAAAGCAAACTCCATTTTGTCTGTAATGGCAGTGGTATACTCGTTAATGGACATGTTGTCCTTCTTCAGTGTCAGAAACTGATTCTCGAGTTCCAACATTTTTTGGGTTGAGCAGAACTTGCGTTTAAAGTGGACCAAGAACTCTTCCCATGTCAGTTGTAGTGGCTCATTGGGGCTTATGGTTTTCCCCAAGGTGTCCCACCAGCGAACAGCGCCACCCCTAAACTGACGCACTGCAAAAGTGATTTGTAGCTTGCCCTTGCAACCACACGTTATGAAAGCTAGCTCCATTTCAGATATCCAGTCCATAAATCCAATTGGTTCTTCTTTCCCAGTAAAATTTTATGGCTTGCAAGTTGTAAAGTCTTTGGACTTGCATCCATTCCTTTCAACCCCTTCATCTTCATTGATTCTTCTAACCACTGGCGGTTCAGCTCGGCCAACAGTACGGCTGTAGTTTCCTTCTTCTGAATGCCCCTCATTCAGTTTAGGTTGTTCAACATGCACAGTAGGTTCATCCCTATTCTGTTGAGGTAGATGCATTGTCTCTTCCATCTGGTGATCCAACATCATTTGAATCATGGCTTGTACTCCTTCCATTGTGATTGGCTCGGGTGCAGCTACTACTTCTGGTGCACGCTCAATCACACGTGGCTCGTGCTGATTGTTCCCATTAGAATTTCCAACTCCTCTTAGAGTTCTCACCATGTCGACCTATACACCAAAGTAGGTGAATTGAGATCTTTATTTACAATAGACGCTTAATTCCTCCTTGTCACTTCGAAAAGTTACATGCTAGTTCTAATACCGTAATTTATACGTTTAGAATTCTGAACACATAAACTTTTCAGATCCGGTCGGTAATAGACCATAGATCCGATCAATTAATAGCATATAATACATCTTTATAGCTAACATAAATCATTTAGCACATAATAGAAATTTATGTATCTTTCCTAAAATAAGCTAGTGCTCGTGTCTAAAATATAACAGACACTAACCTCACAATCATCACTTAGCATTCTAAGTTTAAGTCTAGAAATCCTACAAATTCCTATCGCTTAAACTAATGCTCTAATATCAATTGTGACATCCCCAATTTCACGGCCAGAAAAAGACCGAGTTGTTTATGCTTAATTTCAAAATCATAGTAACCTTTTAAAGAAAGTGTTGTGGAATTTCTTCCCAAAAATATGATAAAGATTTTATCAAATCATTTCCGAAGAAATGTATTTAATTATATTAAACCTCAGGATGTCATTGTCAATACAGCTCAAAAGCATAAACCGAAACAACATAAGCCTTACAACATTTATTTATATCTACTGACCTATAATCCATAAACTCTCATCCGATCATAACATCTATGCTCTTGTGTCACTACTTGTAATACAAGAAACTGAGTGGGTCAGCCTTGAGAGCCTGCTGACCACATGGGGTTTTCAACCCACCATAATTAAGTTTATTATTTTCATCACATCAATCAACCAGATTACCCATTCCCGTTATCCTCACTTTCTGTCCCTAAAGCATCTAATTCAAGGGACCTAGCCTAAGGATTTTCATCGCGATAGACACTACAGCTAAGGGGATTCCTCAGCAATATATATCCGTAAGGAAACCATGAGGGGGGATGGAGTACACCGGGGAACACATCGTTCACAAACACCTACAGGTTGCGAGCCCGCTAGCGTTCCACTTGATTGTCTAGAATAGTATGTGGTCGTCATTTATACTCTGCTAGATGACTGGAACATCGTAAACGTCGAGGCCTCTCATCATTTTATTTCATCACACATCAACTATTTCATCTACTCATGCTCTACCCAACATATTCGTAGATATAAAATACATATACAGTTTAAATCTTTTAAAACTTGTATAAATCGTTCATCCAGCATAGATATCAGGAACACAAATAATATGCACACATAGCACGTAATTTATATTAAATATTTCATATCTATGTGTAAGATGAAATTAACTATACACTCACTTGTTAAATTGATGATTCCCAACTCAGGCACCACATCGCTTCTAATAATTTAGTTTCATTCGACGAAACCTAGTATTATTACCACTAGATTTTAGTCTTATATTTATCGCTGCTATTTACGAACGTTATTATTTTATAAGTGTTAAACAATAATTTTCAACCACTATGTACAAACAGGGGCCAGACATGAAACACCGGAGGGCAGGACCGTTTTGGCATTATAGCACTTCTGAAATCCAACAACCTTATGCGGCCCTTCAAACCAGATTCCCGTACCGCGAGTAGTTAAAAGATATTATAATAAAACTTTATAATTTATAATACTTAGCACATATATTTTTTATAGGTTCATAATAACGACTCATGACTATAAATATAAGTTACACTAAAAACAGAATAGTGTAGCTTAACTTACCAGGTTTTTAACGAAAACTGGGAAATTACGCAGGCAGAACTCCGACATCTAAAAACTTCTTTCGTTGGCTTTTTTATGACTCGGAGTTTCTCTATCACACCCTAAAACTAGGAGAAAATGATCAAGAAAGAAAGAAGGATTCTAGAGAGAGTTTAGAGGAATGGTGTAAGAAAATATGATGAATTTATCCATTATTTATAGGGGTTTGATCGTAGAGTAGGCCCTAAGTTTTGTCCGTATCTTCCGCGTATGAGCTCTGTTTTCTGCGTTTTTTATATCCACGCATTGGTATTTACGAGTACTAAACCTTTCATTTAGACCCCGTTGGCTAATTCTCATTCTATCTCAGATTTACAAATCTGTATCGAATTTATCGCGCTCGAAGAGTAGGGACTAAGTTTCGTCCATCTCTTTCGCATATGAGCTCTATTCTTGATGTTCTTTATATACATTTGTTGGTATTTACGATTACTATGACTTTCATTTAGACTCCATCAGCTAATTATCATTCTATCTCAGATTTACAAATCTGTATCGAAGGCACCGCGCTTGAAGAGTAGGGACTAAGTTTCGTCCATCTCTTTTGCATACGAGCTCCGTTTTCGACTGTCTTTTTATCGTTGAGATCCTATTAACGAGATCTTCAATTATTGTTTAGATTATTTTGGCTAAAAATCGACCAATCTAAAATTTGATTTCCGGGTTGTGCACTGTTGTGCTAAATCTTACAAAATTATAACTTCCTCACACGAACACTCTCGGTTTAACGTATACTACGACTTTCGTTTAGATCGTTAAGGCTAAAAATTATTTTATCGTAAATTCACTTTTTACGATTCCCAGTGTCGTGCCAGTTTTTCTGCAAAACTTCGACATGTCATAACTTCTTCGTTATAAGTCGGATATCAACGTTCCTTATATCCCCAAAATCCTTGTTATGACTACTTCAACTTTCTTCATAGATATTGGGTCTATCTATTAGTTTATTTTTTACGCATATTTTTATTACTTTATTATTACGTCGTTATAAATAAGTATAATGCACATAAATCACATAATACTCAAATCATTCTTCTTTATTACTTCAAAATAGGTTATAATTGTTGACCCTAACTATTACATCATCATACTAATGCTTAGCCAGAAACATGCGCGTTACAATCTGTGACTGTTTGTTCGGCTAGCCTCCACGACGTGGCTAAGGATTTGCCACGGTGGTGCTACCATATGGAGTTGACTTTGACAGTTGACTTTGACCATTGACTTTAACCGCTAAATTTGTGACTTAGGAGGTATATAACACTTGTTCGTTGGCTATGAGAGTTGTTAGTTGCTGACTATGTCTGCGAGGTGAGTCTTCTCACTGTACTATGCAGGTTGCTAGATTATCTTTGTGACTCTTTCATGAAAGACTATGGTTGGATCATAACACATGTATGAAAGACTGTGGTTGGACTACAACACATGTATGAAATATTGTGGTTGGATCACAACCCTTGTATGAAAGACTGTGGTTGGATCACAACACTTGTATGAAAGACTATGGTTGGATAACAACACTTGTTTGTCTTTGTAACTTGCATGGAAGACTATGGTTGGATCATAGTGGAAAGGTTGTGGTTGGGCTATAATATGGAAGTGATTATAAGACTATGTTTGGATCATAGCGTTCACGTAGTGTTGAAATACACCCCTATGGATGGGCCCAGTAATATTTATGGTATGTGGTAATTTAGGGAACTTACTAAGCTTTGTGCTTACGGTTTTATGATTTAAATAGTTTCAGGTACTTCGAGTTCCAAATTGAAAGGCTCTACTTGACTGCATAACATCCCCTGATGGCTTTTTCCGCACTGCTTATTATCATTTTACTCTGATGTTTGAGATATACATTTTACTATGATTGGTTTTGAATAAATGTTTGTAAGGATTTGATGGTTTGAAAGTAAAAAAATTTTACTAGTATATTTAGGACGTTACAAACCAAACATAGGTTTATCCTCAGCCTAAAGCTTAAATGCAACAAAGTTTGACCAAAAGTCAAATTGCTCAAAAATTCAACGGCCAACAGTCAAGTGGTCAATGACCAAATGCGCAACGACATTCACCTGGCCCGTCGCGTCCAAGGGATGACACACGTATTTTTAAGGCAGAAACACTTCCTCCATTAAGTGCTTAATCCTTTAATCCAAGGGTTCAAACTTTTCTAAAATCCTTCTAATAATAAACTTAGTGCTTAATCCCATAAGGAAGCCCCATGCAAAATCCCAAAACCCTAGATCTAAAAGAGGCCAAAGTTGCTAGAAACTTGATGCATGGCTCAAGGAGGCTTGAGCATGCACTCCTTTTACCCTAATAACTCTAAAAACCAACTCAATACAAGCTTTTGACCAAGAGTTTCCCCAAACTCCAAGGAAACATAATAAAAGGGACGAAAACACCACTAATTGCTACATCTAGAAGCATACAATCATAAGTTTTGGATCTTTAAGACTTACAAAGGTTTAGAAACAAGTGAGAAGGTTGGATCTTCACTGGAGAATGCTCATCTTGGCACCAAATGGTTAACTTCTTCTTCTTCAAAGAGAACCAAAGTCACAAAACAATCAATAGCACACACAAGGGAGGCTAAGCTTTGCTTTCTTCAGGTGGAGGTTGATGAATGAGATAAACCCTAGGGGTTAGTACCTTTAAATAAGGATCAAAGCCCAAGAATTAGGGTTTGGTCCGCCAGTTAAAACGTGTTTCATCAAATGAGTGACTCGCCACGTCGGACATACGCCTAGGAGCATCATATCATCAAATACATGTGTTGCATCTAACCTTGGCCCAACCCTTCACTTAAATCAAAATCACAAGATTTTCCAAAGAAGAACATGTCAAAGCGTTACAATTTTCCTCCACTTGTCTGGATTTTGTCCCCAAAATTTACCTCCGTAAATAACTTTGGGTAGTACTCGTGCGTCTCTTGATCGGGTTCCCAAGTCCACTCAGAACCCTTTCGGTGCTTCCACTACACCTTTACCAACTCAATCACCTTGTTCCACAAGGTCTTTGTCTTTCTCTCTAAAATCCCAATTGGTCTCTCCACATAGTTCAGACGCTCGTCCACCTGGATATCCTCTAATGGTACCATCTTCGTATAGTCTGCCAAGCAATTCCACAATTTAGAAACATGGAAAGTGTTGTGGATGTGACTAAGCTCATCTGACAACTCTAACCGGTAAGCAACTCTCCCAACACGAGCAATGACCCGATAGGGTCAAATATACCTTGGACCCAACTTTCCACTCTACTTGTAGTACCTATTTTTCATAACGTGTATTATTTCAAGGGGTAGAACTTGTTTACGAGAAAAGTAGGAGAAATAAAGCATGAAGTTTGCTTAAAGGTGTGTATACAAAGTGTATTGGTGTTAATTTGTGAAGTTAAAGAAGAAAATGACAACTTATAAGTAGATTTCTATTATTGGAAATGCCACACCCTGGCCGAGGCGACAGAACATGGTGAACTGTGCGACTTAGTTCATGGATCACAAGCAAATTGAATATACATCACAAGTACAACAATAACAATACATCAGTTATATTCCACTTTTAAGTTTGAATACATGGTTCTTACAGATAATAATAATAAGTAAGTACGTGGATTACCTTAACAAATGGGCCGAAATAACAAAACTAGATAAAAGCAGATTACCCGAAATCCATGACAAATTCCTTTTGCTAAAAGTTGGTTCAGTGATCTCCTAAGAATACATTTAGTTTTAGAGTCAACACAATGGTTGGTGAGAGTTACAAGTTTTCTGCTAACCGCATTAATCGTACTTTTAAAAAGTCTGAAAAGTATTTCTTGTGTAGTTAAAAACCATGTTTGAAAATGTTTTATAAAGAGAGAAACCGAATTCGTGGTTTCTAGATAAATAATCCAGTTAATGCTTATAGTGAGTCCTATAACTGAGCTATGTAACTATATATAACCCTTACGATGCTTCATTGGACGTCATGGATAAAGAATAAAAATATTATCACTCGCTTCGATTGATCCGTCGAGGTCGTAGCTAGCAACCGCATGTGGGGGTGTTAACCCGTATAGATCTATACATACGGATCTCGCTCTGAGGATTAATGGTTATAGTTGAGTGAGTATACTAAGTGGTTAAACTTAGGTAATGAATAGTGTCTCACTATAAAGGTCATTAACTAAGGTATACGATAAAGTTTCAAGATATAATGAATAGTGTCTCACTATAAAAGTCGAGTAAGACGATATATCTGCAAAAGTGTATATTACTCGCTTAAATAGATAGTAATATCTCAAGTGCATGAATGGATTTCAAGATATAATTGTTATAATTTATTCATATATATTTAACATATGTATAAATCTATGCATGATATAGGTAAAATAATGCAAAATTGATAAACATGTGTAACACATATTTCATTGACATGCATTATCTCGTAAAATCATAATATTCTTATGACATAATTTATGACATGCTATTTCGTTACATAAAATCATGACATCATATAGTAAAATGATAAGTTATCTTTTCTACTAGTAGCATGTATTAAACCACTATAACATGTGTATGTCAGGATAAAACTAGTTATGATATACTATTTTGACAAAATATCGATTTTAACTAGATATGAGTTTAGCATGCATTTTTCATATTTGATATACGTCTTTTATATGTATTCTCCCCCAAAAATAATAAAACATTAAAATGGGGTCGTAAACATTCATTTTTGTAGCGTCATTTCGAGTTAGCTAAGCGTAGGGTTTGAACCGGGAAACACCACGAGAAGCACGAACTAGCAACGATCCTAAACCGGGGCTGTTTGGTAAAAATATATCAAATAAGGGACCGGTTTTGATTATATGGTAATCAAAGTTGAGGATTTGGGACTAAGTTTGTTAAAAATTTCCATGTGAGGGTTGAAATGATTTAATGGTAATCAAAGTTTGAGAAAGAAAAAGATAACTCTTTCTCCTTTACGTACACTGTTAAAAAAAACAAATCAAGAGAAAATGGTCCCTTGACTTTGGTTGTTTTACAAACAAAAAGAAACAAGAAATAAAGGAGGGAGTGGGGACTAGTTTTGCAAACTTATTTCCAAAGTAGCTATTTTAATTAATTTGACAAAGATAAGGGTTGATTTTAAATAAAGTGAAATGAGGTTTGAACAGTGTGTCTTCCTTCTGTTTCCTTCACAAGTCACAAAAAGAAAATGAGACCCATTTACATAAGGTCTCTTCGATCTCGGCTGAATCACGAACGAAAGGGAGTAAAAAAATTACAAGGTGGTGGTCGTCGTTACCTCTGGTAACAGCGGAGTCTGGTTGGTCGGAAAATAGCGGCGGCAACAGCTGTGATACTGTGGCAGTGAAGGTGGCGGAGCTGCTCCGGCAGCTTTGCTGCCTTCGTCTTTCCCTTCTGTCGGCAGTGAACGAGAGGGAGAGGAGGGAGAGGGTAGTAGTAGGTGGTAAAGGGTGTTTGCTTTTCAAAACAGTGGAAAATAGGTGGAGTTTATGGTGGTGATGTGGTGGCGATTCTCTCCACCGGTGGAGAGAGAGAGAGAGAGAGAGAGAGAGAGAGAGAGTATGAGTGAGGGAGAAAGAACTAGTAAGGGTTGATGAATTGGTGATGAGATGAGAAGGTTAATCTCCCTTTTTATAATCTTAAACATGTCTCAGGCAACATGCATGTCTTACCCTTGTGAAAGTCAAACTACTATAATGGAGAAAGAAGACACGTGATCAAGGGAAGAGATTATAATATTTGTATTTGACGGTGGACATAGATGGAATTAGATGTTAGTTTAGGAGTAGATTATAATATTTGTATTTGAAGGTAAAAAAACTCTTTCAGCTTTTGTGCATGAAATAGGTCAAGCTTGTAAGTTCTATATGGTCTCTCGTTCCTAAATTAACTTATAGACATATATATGTTGACTTTCAAAGTCCAATATATATATATATATATATATATATATATATATATATATATATATATATATATATATATATATATATATATATAAGAGAGAGAAAGAGAGAGAGATGGGGATGTGAAAGAGAGGAGGGAGGGTATGTATGGTTTGATATTTTAGTCTTGTATGCATGCTTAAAGGTACAACCCATGTGATGTCCCCCTTTTAACATTAAAATGATACCAAAAAGCTTTCTCGATTCACGTGCCCAATTCGCGACATCTAATAATTTTTCCGAAGGTGGTGAATAATAGCATTAAATTCAAGGATTCCTAAAACCCGAACGGATTAATTTTTCGAGTTGTAGAACTCCGGGAAATTGCGTTTAAAGTTTTGCGTCTATTTGACCCGAACGTTCGCTTTTTCGACTTTTACAAATATTTTTACTAAAAAAATTACGAGTGTGAAATAAAATAATAGACTATAGTCAGAGTCCAAAAACGCTCTTGGAATTCCCATCTGAGGTGTATAATTGCCTCAAAGGGTCGAAATGGTTTATGCAATCAGGTAAAATCAGTGTTATACCGGTGAGGTTTCTTAAATCGGTCGAAACTTTTGCATACGAACTTCGTTTTAGACGTTCTTTATATTTTCAGACTCAGGTGAACATGTACTATGAGATTAGATTGTTTGCTTCACTCACAAACGCTTAATACAAAATTTCAATTTTTCAGACACATTAACTAGGTTTACAGTTTGTGCTTTATGATTTATTTGAGATTTTCCACAACTGAGTGTAAGATACTTTTTCATAACTTATTGCAAATGTAATAACACTATATATTTATCAAAATATGCATTAAAACTCAATAGATCAAGTTACAATGAGGTTCACGGTGAACTGACTGTTTATAGATTTAGACGTAAATTTTGGGATGTCACAGGAAACCAAGGCGTGGTGTGCTTATGTATTTGCACGACACATTGGGCTAAGTCGGATAAGATCTTGGTAAACATGTCAAGATCAAAGTTGTGGTTAACGGAAGTTAATGACCAAGTCACGGCGCATGAGATAGTTATCGCGACAAGTCAAAGTGTCTAGGCGATGGACATGTTGAGAGATCGAGACATGTGGTGAGTGGTTGAGACACATGGCAACTTTAGACGGTTGCATAGACATGGCGTGCCCATAGAGGGATATTTCCCAAATTTTACTCAATCACTTTTCCCATCTTACATTAATATCATTATACCTTGGAGTACATTTAGATTGTTCTAACCTTGAGTTATTTGAATATTTAGGCTATGTTGGACATGCTACAACTAGCTTATCTTTAGAGATTTTGTAAATTTCATGTTTGAGAAGCCAAAAAAGTATCTTGTAACTAGTATTTTAAAAATCTACATAAAGTCTTAAATTAGTTTTTTAACGAGTTTATTGAGTATTTATAAATTCTTCCAAGTATACCTTTAATTAATTATAAAAAAAATAATTCCTCTACATGACCTTTTATGTTATTTCACATTTCTCAACTAGCTTATCAATTAGTATTACCAGACATCAATTTTTATCAATTAACAACCATTTTTTCAGCTATCAGCTATTAGTTAGCTTTCCAGCAAATCCGCCAAACATAACCCTAGTTTATGGTCTCTCGTATTCTTTCTCCAACTTTAGGTAGTTAACTATTTTTTTGGTATATGTTACTACAAAAGTGGTCGAGGTATAATACTTAACCTAGTTCATATAATTCAAGAATTTAGAAAATGAATTTACAAGAACAAGAACATTGATAAATGCTCTAAACCTATATTTCACATTTCACATTTCCAGTTCCAATATGTAGTTTGACTTTCCTAAAACTCAAATTTGTCAAATTTATTAAGGTTGAATCGCTCCTTACTTGTTCTTGGATGGGCTTAGTTCCAACTTGGAATAGTCAAATACCCATTTATATTCATAAGTTTCTTCATGTACTTCCCTGTTGTTATAACCTTCAAAATTTACCAAAATTTATATTTCCTAACAAAATCTTGACTTTTCCAAAGTCAAAATATGTTTTAATCAACCTTTAAATTCAATGATCATCTTGTACTTTGGATACAATTACTTTCTTATCATTATGGGTTTTTCCGGTAATTCTTTATCTTCATTAAAATTGTAAGTCCCTAATCTGCTTGTGTATCAATCAGATCCGTTTGATGGTGCGGAATCCCAATCAAACGGATGATGTCAGATCAAATAGAAGAGAAGGAGAAGAAGAATAATATGAATCTTGTATGTATTGATATGAATGAAGATCCGGATACAAAATTCACACACACTAACACACACTCTCTTTTCTCTCTCTCTAGAACACCTTCAAATGCACACACTTAAGCTCCTCTGTTTTATGTGTTCATCACTCTACTCCTCACCCCTTACACCTATATTTATACATAAGAAACATGGGATTGGTGAACATGAGCCGTAAATGGGTTTACGGCCGTAAACCTGTTTACGACCGTAAACACAACCGTAAACACGTATACGACCGTAAAAACCAAGTTGTTTACGGTCCAAGACACAAAAATACATTTTCCTAGAAAAGCAAAGTATAAACCATATTTTTGACCCAAAAATCCCCCCTTGGTTTATAGCTTTCTTTTCTTTTCTTAAATCACCCAACAAGCTCCCCCTAAAAAGTAGCTGGCTTTCTTGTTCATCTTCATTGTAAGCTTGGCTTCAGCATTTATCTTCAATGAATGACTTCATCTTGAGCAGCTGGGCATTTCTTCAAGATTTGACATTGAACGCACATTGGGTGAGGAGGCTTGACGTACTGATTCTTGAAAGATAGCGCTTTCAGTTTGAGAATCTTCAGAGAGAACATCAGAGAGAACAAATCTTCTGGATCACTTCAGCAGGTTCATAGATAGCAGCAGACTGATTGAGGAGACTTCAATGCAATCCGTCACCTAATCCTCAAGTGCACTTTCACCTTGCTTCTGGGGTTGAAAGATTGAATGTTGAAAGAATAATCTTCATTTCTTGCTCCTTCGAATGAGAATTCTTCGATGATCACGGATGAAGCCTTGGCTCAGAAATCTTCGACACAAACTCCATGAGTTTCATCTTTACCTGAATTCACTATTCAAGACAAAACAAAACTAAAAGAAAAATTTAGCACACAATATTTATTTTTTTTTTTGGATTTTTTTTAATTTTCTGATTTTTGTTTGGTTTTTAAAATTTTTAATTCTCCCCTAATATTTAAATTAGAAGAAAAATATGAACAAATTTAACAAAAATAAAAATGATATCTAACTTTAAGAGTGATTTGGGATCAAAGTTTTTAGACAGCCTTTATCCGTTTATCAGTACCTCTCCCTTCATGAATAGATCTGGTCAATCGTCGGTATTGTGGTCCACTTAAACACGAGAGATTGTGACAAAATTAGGACATATTAAAAGTGACAAGACAATGCGATCCTAAGTTCCTAGATAATATTCCTTAAGGACCATTCAGCTGACGACGACCAAAGATATTGTTGTCCACCTAAATTGAGCAGCGAGATCTACAGACAACCTAGTGATTGTTCAATTTTAAATGTACTAGAACATGTTTCCCGCTTCCTGACATACCCCAATAATCAGGAACTTCCAAAGTACTCCTTACTTTAGGTGAGCAGACAATTATTATGAGAGAAGTCAGATTTAGAATGCATATGCTATATACCCAGGTCGGATCTCTTCCAATCACGCAGAGGGTGAAACATATGACTAACCAGATTTAGAGGGATTGAGAAGTAGAATGGTGCATATACTGTGTACCAGGTCGGATTGTGAGTCACGCAAAGGAGATAGTATATGGCTAACAGATAGGAAGAATTGCATAGATAGAAGATGCATAGAAATAGAGTTGCATATGTTGCAGTCCAGGTCGGATGTATTTCAATCACGCAGAGGAGGCAACATATGACTAACAGAAGGAAAACAAGAAAATAATTTCCTATAGACCTACTTTATCGGAATTCCCCAGTCGCCCCATCAATACCGGAATTAAGGACAAAGTCCGTACATCGAGGAAGAGTTAAACCACAGTTCTAGATACGGATTACTTTAATGTGACCGGTGGATTATCATGTATATCTCCCTGCTCAACCTATCTGAGCGTCGTATTGTCAGGCTAAATGGATCTATCTAGGTCAAGATTTTTCAATCTCTAGATTCCTTAAGTTCATTAATGCCTAGTCAAGTCCATTTTAATCTTTCGTGCCTACCAGCGCATCGAACACAGAGCCTAGACAATTCAGATTCAGCCCCTTACACAGATTCAGATTGCATGTTATCACATGATTATATCACTTCCCAAAACATCTCCCTCAAGCACATTTCATTAACACCATATTTTTGATTTTCTGATTTTCTAATGTTTTTGCATTTTTTTTTAAAATTTTCTAATTTTTGTTTTGTTTTTATTTCTCCCCCTAAATTTGTGCATAGGAGAGAAACGAAAGTAAATGCACAAATTTAAACTATCCTAAAACAAAAATTAGTCTTTAAAGCGAATCAGCTTAGAAAAACTCAGGAGTATAGAGAGGAAAACTCAAACCGTAAGTCACTGATTGAATTTGCATCCAGAAGGTCTGAGAACAGCACGAGTAATCTCAGAACAGATCCGAAAATTCTTCATGTCATTAAGCACTAACCCCGTTTGTGATCTCTTCCTTTCTTCCTTTCCCGAAAAGGACACATACTCCCAAACAATGTTCTGAGTGTTGTACAGTTGAGAGATGTCTCCTATCATGTGCCAGGAACAGCCACTACCAACAAACCGAAGTCTGATGATATGCCTCCATAGCTGCTCCGATACAGAGCGGGATCAGTTGGTCTTTGGAACCCAATCCATTTTGAAACTGGGTCGACCTTTGTCATCCTTGCACGGTACTCTCTCCCATGACATATCCTGTTTATCATAAACAGAAGATGAAGAAATATTAGAGTCATTAGTTGATTTGGGAGAGTGAGCCTTTGGAACCCATTTGTAGTTGGGTTTAACCCATTTCTTTTTCGATCTGATGGGTGGCTCGGTACTTGATTTTGAACTTGATGTCGGCCGTTGAGATGACTTTGATTTTGGCTTCACGGGAGCATCTCTTGGATTTGGCATCTTGGCCGACATCCCCTTCTTGCCCTTGGGATGCGGATTCTTGGCCTTCTGCGCGTTCCAGTCATCATGGTCTGAACGTGACCTTGAGGGGTTTCTTTTGAAGTATCTCCCTCTTGGCGCGTTTTGCCAGCCTTGTGTATAGTACGGAACGTATGCGCGATTTGGACAGTTTCGGGCAATGTGTCCAGGTGTTCCACAGTGAAAACAAGTCTTTTTCTTCACTGTGAAGTAGTTTCTTCCTGCCCTTGGTGGCGTATCTTTGCCTTGTTTCTTATTGTTCCCACAAGCACAATTGCAGGAGGCACTCTGTTTCACTGGAATTGGTGGTTTGTATTTCTCAACAGCAGGTTGATCAGAAGCAGTTGAGTTCGAAGCAACAGATTCAGAGCTCAAGGAGATGTTGGTTTGTTCAGTGGTGTTCTCCTTGTTCTCATCTTCTGCTACTTTACCTGCATATGAAGTAGATGTGCTAGAAACAGGAACATCAGTATTTTCAAACAAATAATCAAATATGTCAAAAAAATTTAACTCAACATGATCCGATGCAAAAGCATCAAAGGCATCACAAGATGTATCATCAACTTTAACATCAGAAACAGAAGGTTGTTCATTGGAAACAGAAACATCAGGTTCAGGCTCAGTTTTGTTATCAGAAACAGATCCTTCAACTTTGTGCTCTAACTGATCTAAGGATTAATCTGCAGGGGAAGTAGAAATGTTAGTACTTTCAACATTAACAAATCCGCCTGAAACGAAACCCGATGGCTTGCCATAAACCATAAACGGTTCATTGGCAATCTCATCCTTGGATAGGGGTTGATACTAATATGTATGATTATAAGGAGGAGGTACACTATCATATCCTAAACCCTTTGACTGATTTCATTTGAACTGCATGCAGTGATCAATCATGTTGGCAACTACCTCGCTTGATCCATCAAATTTTCTAAAATCAAAATTTGCAGTTTCAAATTGTCTTTTTAATGTATCAAGCTCGGTAATTAGCTCATCATTTTGTCTTTTAACATAATCATAAAGCTCACATTTTTCACTGTATTCTGTCTGAATTCTTTTAAAGTCCTTAATTTTTGTTTCTAACTTGGCCTTTAGGGGTTTCTGTCCTTTTCTAAGTTGATATCCTTCATATCTCAGGTTCTCAACTTCTCTTTTTAATAAATCAATTTGTTCCCGAAGAAATTTAATTATAGTTTCACAAGATGGAGTACATGAAACTTTATTGACTGGAACGTTTAAAGAACTCATTTTTTTTTTTTTAAATATGCCCTTTGACTAAAACCTCAAAAGTCAACCTCAAAAGTCAAATTTGAAAAGTCAAACTCAAAGTCAAACTTGAAAAGTCAAACTTAAAAGTCAAACCGAAGAGCTAAATTTGAAAATTTAAAAGTCAAACGAGAAAGTCAAAGTTTAAAGTCAAAGGTCAAACTTTAAAGTAAAAAGTCAAAAATTAAAATTTTTGGTTGAAATTGGAATTTAAAATGAAAAGAAATTGAATTTTGGGGTTAAAAGTGACAAAAATTCGAAACTGGATGCGACAGGGAGTGGTTTTGAATAAAAATCAGAAGGATTGTAACAAGGTGATTGGTAGATCAACTAGTAAGGCGCAGATGTTGATGAATTAGAGGTCCCGAGTTCGAACCCCGGCACCCCCGAAATCCGTTTCAATTTTTGAAGTCCAAAGGCGAGGCTGCTGCGATGCGAGGGTGCTGCTGCGATGCGAGATGCGAGTCCAAAGTGCGAAGGCGAGGACCTGGTGCGAGGATGCTGCTGACCGAGAAGGCTTGTGAACCGGAAACTACTGCTGACCGAGCCGTCCTTCAAGCCATTCACCGAGCCGCTACCGAATTCCGAGCCGAGGCCGTAAACTCCAGCGACCGTCAACCGACGACCGTAAACACGTTTACGGCCGTAAACTCCGGACCGTAAACTGTTTCCGGCCGTAAACTCCGGGAAACCCTAGCCGCCGCCGGCGACCGTAAACCCTTCAAAGACCGTAAACTCTTCGCAGATTACGTGAAAAACAGTGTTTTTCACCTCTTTTTGCTCCAAAACTCGATCAAAAACACGAAGAACAAACCCCCCTAATTTTCAGAGATCTATCCAAAAACGCAAGAATGTTTCCAAAATAAGATCAAATCGGCTCCAGATCTGACAAAGATGAGTGATACAAACCAAGCTCTGATACCAATTGTAAGTCCCTAATCTGCTTGTGTATCAATCAGATCCGTTTGATGGTGCGGAATCTCAATCAAACGGATGATGTCAGATCAAATAGAAGAGAAGGAGAAGAAGAATAATATGAATCTTGTATGTATTGATATGAATGAAGATCCGGATACAAGATTCACACACACTAACACACACTCTCTTTTCTCTCTCTCTAGAACACCTTCAAATGCACACTTAAGCTCCTCTATTCTATGTGTTCATCACTCTACTCCTCACCCCTTACACCTATATTTATACATAAGAAACATGGGCTTGGTGAACATGGGCCATAAATGGGTTTAAGGCCGTAAACCTGTTTACGGCCGTAAACACAACCGTAAACACATATACGACCGTAAACACCAAGCTGTTTACGGTCCAAGACATAAAAATACATTTTCCTAGAAAAGCAAAGTATAAACCATATTTTTGACCCAACAAAAATCATTACACATAGTATTCAAAGCATATTACTTTCAATCCCTTTCCAAAAGTAGCATTATTCACCTCATAACTTACCTAATTCACACATTAGATTTTATCCTAACGAGTTTTACATTTTTTAGATCATTTAATCTTGTTTTTTTTTTTTGAAGTATCAAATTTTGTCATTCCATAATATCAAATCACCTTGTCAAAGGTCAAATTGTGTATTTTTTTTATGTTTTTTTTATCATGGTTAAGTTAATAATTTGATTTTAACAATTTCCGTACTTTTTTTTGGATATTTCCTTGGTCACTAATTTTCCTCTTCTTGATTTGATTCCATTTTATTTCTTAGTAAACCTTAAAGTCATTTATTCCTTTCTTATGCTTTCCTCAAATGACTAATCATAATGTATATAATCAAACATTATTACGTATAAAATCTAGAGTATGTTAAATATATAATCCAAATCATACTAAGTATCTTGCTACATAAATTCTTCCATTTTGGAACCTGGTTATTTCTTGCATTCACTAAGATTTCATATATCCTAATAGTTACTTCGAGAAATGTCTAAAAGTTTTCTTATGGTCTAGTGTATAAAACTAAGAATTGCTAGGTATAAGATCTTAAAACTAAAATGATCAAATATTAATCTTATCACTGGATAACATCAATTACCAAGGCTAAGTCATTTTATCTATAAGGCATGTAAGTATTGGATGCTAAGATTAAATCCCAAGAGCATGTTTCTATTCCTAATCTACCACTCGACCTTTACAGTTTAAGTCTAAGCACTACTCTAAGTCTTTAAATTCACTAAAATTATAACTCTGATACCAACTGAAACACCCTACATATATGTTATTTAAAATATCCATCTAAAACAACTTTTAAGATAAAAATTTTAAATTGAAAATCATTTAAGAAAACAGTTTGCAGAATGAGGTCCCGAATGGTCAAGTCCCTAACATTAAAAAATGTTTAAAGTGCATGATATGAAATGATAATTCAAAATGTGTCATTGTAATATTGAAGCTCTATTATTTGCGCCATGGACATCCATGAACCATGGTATAAGATTTTTTAGATGCCCAAATTTCAAGGTCTGTGCTCTAAAATGTTTAGGTATGAAGTTTAATGGACTCATTTTTTTGGAAACATTTAATGTGGTATTTTTACAAGAGAAACGAAAACAATGTAAATAATTTAGATGGATAGACGTTGAACCAACTTTACAAAGGTACAACGATTTGCTTCTCAACATGCACAAAGATTTGACATATATGTAGTCAAATTTGAAAAAAATACAGTTTGAGTTGAAGAAGAAAAACAAAATGGTAGTTTGAAATTTGAATATACAAGTCTTATCTTACATAATGTTATTTTAGTCATGACAATTGTGATTATCACATTATACAATAATATTTGTTCTGTTTTCTAAAATACATGTAATGACCTTTGACATAATCTGTTGATTTCCAGAATTAGCATCTTCACAATAGTTATTACTTAACTTTATCGTAGAAAAAAACTTCATGGCATGTTGGTGATATGCTTCATGTCTAACATCACAAATATGCTTCCTCTACCACACACTTCTGATGAACCAAACAATTAATGACAAATGTGAGAAAAGTGTGCTTTCACGAAGAGAATTTGTTTATAACAAACCTTTATCGTTCCTCTCATGTTAGGATAAGGTGTAATCGCGAATTCATGGTCTCATCTTCGCTAATATGAGGTCATATTTATATTTTATAAAAGGCATGATGGTAAAAAAACTTTAATATAATATTCTTTTAATAACTGAAATTAATTATATTTTATTTCTTAATTAGAAATTGCCGCTCCCCGCTTCGCGGGGGACGCACCAATAATTTACAATTGCCTTTGTCAAAATCATAAGTTCCAATGGCCACTTTGCAAGGAGTGTAATATGTAGATTTTCTATTAGGCAGTGACCATTTTTCTAATAGTTTAAACATATGGACCATTTTCCTTAAAAAAAATTATGCACAAAAACTTTTTTTATAAATTACAAGGACAGTTTTGTAATTTATTTTATATAAAGGGACCAAATTTGCCAACATACGGATATATGGCTAAAGTCTCAAACCCAAATAGTATATTATTTAAACACATAGACCATTATGTAAAAAATTTACAGATGGACCAATTCTCTAAATTACAAGGACGACTTTTGTAATTTATTTTCTACATAGGGGCTAAACCTGCCAACATAAAAAGCATTGTGGCCAAATCCTATAACCCAAAACTATTGTGGCCAAAGTCTAAAACCCAAAAATATACTATTCATAAGTCTATACGAAATATAGAAGAATGAGACACGTAACTTGACTTAGCAAGGCCAAGTCACGTCTGAGTTGCATTCAAACACCACCCCTAACCTCCGTAAGTGTGAGGTCTCGTGAGTGAGGCTATGTTGCATTACAAAGGAAAGAAAAACATCCCAACAGTCTTGTGACCGTTTAAAACAGAAAAAAGAACATTTTTAAACCCTCTAAATTATACCTATAAATACCAATAAACCTCTACACTACAACACACAATACTTTCACTTCTTTCTCTATACACTACAATCACAAAATGGATCAAAATTCAAACACCTCATACACACCCACTTCACCCACCATTGATTCGTTCACAAAGTACCTACTTAGTTTTAAATTTATAACCTAACAAACTTTTACTAGCTATGCATGTATGGGCAGTGTACCTACTCAATTTATAGTGTAGTTCTGGTAAGTCGGGTGTCGATCATAAGGAATGGAATTCAATCTAATAAATTAACTACTTGTAATTAAACTATAAAGAAAACTTTGATTTGGGGATTTACTGATTTTTCAAGATCAGAATAACATAATATCAACTAGCAAACAAACAAGCAACGAAAACAAAGCAACTTCAAGAATTAAAAGAATACTTATGTCTAGATCCGATTTCACTTTTCCTATGGTTGATTTCTAGTGTATAGATTATATTGATTACCAATTATCTAGTTCTTATGGTCAAATAACTAGGCTTATCGATTTATGGATGACAAGGCAATGGTAATGCTCAAGTTAAGCACTAAATTGATAATAGCACAATTAGACTATGAATGATATTAGTTACTCTTCTATGGTCAAGTTAAGCAACAAAGCACAAATTAATACTAATTATGCTCTCTAAAATAGTTAAAGTTACTAGCTTTAATTACTTTTAACTAAGATATTATTAATCCTCACTCTAACTATTTAATGGTCATAATCAATTTAGAGATAGATTCATGAAACTATTATGGTCAATTAACACACAAAATCTGATTTATAAGCAATATAAACTAGAACTAAAACATGTTAGGGTTTATATATATCAAACACAAGTAAATCAATAATAATCATCCAATAATTGAAATCAACACATAAGTATCAAGCTAATCTTCACCAAACAGAAGTAAAAGGTGATTATCCTCCCATTGTAGCAGAAAAACACATTAGATCTAAGTAAAATAAGCTATACATAAGTTTAAATAGCAAACCAACTAGATCAATGTTGAATATCTTCTAAATCGTCTTTAATCCTTGAGATCTCATGAAATTCGACTTCCTCTCGGTTTCTAAGGGTTTATTAGTAGCAAATAACCTCAGAGAACCGAATGCATCCTCCCAATTTCGACCTAATGATCGGTGTTTTATATTTTGCGGAAATCTGGCCATCACGTCGTGGTTGACCGCCATGATTATATTTTGCGGAAATCTGGGCCAATGATCCATGATTATGTAGGTGGGCTAAACTAATCCATGGATAGTCCATGGAGGTTAAACCCATGGAGCATGAGAATGTGGAAAGTCATGGGTTATTAGGGTTTACAAAGTGTAACCCTAGCATGTGCAACACTATAAATAGAACCCTTCTAGAGCCAAAATCGGTTACACCATCTCTTTGAGATAAACAACTTATTCTCTTAAGCCTCCTTTTTCATTTTGGTGTTTGTGAACCAATAGAGGCATCACACTTGAGGTGCTCAAGCTTTCAAAGATCAAGAACTCTACCCTACTCAAGAGGTAAGGATCCAAACTAAAGTTTTATATTATATAGCTTCAATTGTATGCTAGATAGGGAGAATGCTTTGGAAAAACAAAATGCATGTATAATTAGAGAAAACATAGATCCAAAGCATTTACGGTTGCATGTGCACCATAAGAGTGTTATAGTGCTCTATACCCAACGGTTGCATGTGCACCATAAGAGACTAGGATTGTTTTCTATTATATTTGATGCTTACTAGTTTTTCAAAGCTGAAAATGTCCAAATTTTTGCACCTGACTGGTGAACTCGCCGAGTACATGACAGACTCGACGAGTCCACTCAGTAAACAGGGCAACTCTATGAGTCAGTTCATACACTCGATGAGTTGAAGGCCCTGTTTGTAGAATTTCGAGTGTCTTGGCCTGGTTTGGATTGGGAACACTACCACAAACTGTTTTGGATCATTGGAAATGTTTTTTATGATATGGTAGTGTTTGTACTCATCCAACCACAAGATAATTGTCAAAGTTTTGAAATAATTGTTGTTTTTATATGATAAAATAAATTGCTTTTAAATTGTTGACTTAAAATTGTTTTGATTATGAGTTTAGTTAGATCATGAAATATGTGATAATTTAGTTGTTAGAAAAATGATCTAAATGATGTTTAATGACCTCCATAACTTGTCCTCAAGTTATGGAAAATGAAAGGGCTCTTCATTAAAATCAAATTAAACTCATAGGTTATGAATGTGAAGAGTTTTGACAAGTTTCAAAACATACCCTCAAGTTTTGGAATTTGCAAAGTCTCATTAAATGAAACTTTAATTCCAAACCCTAGAGTTTTAAAAGTTAAAATTCAACCCTTATACTTTATAATATTATAAGTTTAATAATATATATATATATATATATATATATATATATATATATATATATATATATATATATATATATATATATATGTATAAGAACAAGTCAGTCTTACCGTTAGTAGGCCTCATTCATGAAGCCGGTCTATAAGGGGGTATAAGGTTACTGGCTATAAAACGGTGGTTTAATGGGTGTCCACTCTCACCCACCGCTTCCTTGACTGGTGGAGGGTCGTTAGCCGAACGGGTAGGATAGGACATTAATTCTCCCTCGGTGAAAGTATAATGATAAATATAAAGTAACTAAACTTTTATTAAATTCCCAATCTTAGTTACTTTAGGAAAATGTGAAAATGGTGCTAATCCATGAAATTACACTTTACACCTTTGTTAAGTCGTTAGTGGAGCGTGTGTGGTTAACCGGCACACTAATCCGGAACTGACAATGTGTGGCCAAGGGTAACTTGGTGTTAATCATAGATCAATGGAGCGTATGTGGTTAACCGGCACATTGATTAGGTGATCTGTAACATTGGGTGTACCAAGTTGATTTGCATGGTTATTCACACCTTGTTTGTGATCCTCGGCATCCCAGTCACAAACTTGAAGGGCACACCGAGATTTAAACATGTCATTGAAAAGTTCAATGAATCTCAAAGATCTAGGAATTTCAAACCAATTAAAACTTTATAATCTATTTCGTTTTTCATGGTGGAAATTGGTAAATCGTCATTTACCTACCTTTAAATATTTTACAATTGGATTACGGCATCCCTGTTCACAATTGTAGAATATTGTGTTGGGTCCTAGCCTTAATATTTTATATTGGGTGTATTATTAAGGATTATCATCTAATCTAAACTTTGTTCTTCTTCTTTTCAGATGTTTATCCCAAACAATGCTTCCACACCAATTCCTTCAGGCTCTTTCTCCCTCATGAACTTATGTGGGAGGGTCATTTTCAATGGCTCGAACTTCAATGACTGGATTCGTAACATCAAAATGGCTATTCTCTATGAGGACAAAGAATATGTCCTTGATAAAGAGCTAAAGGAGATTGATGTAACCACTGCAACTCCTGAACAAATCGCTGAACACACTAATCATGAGAGGGATGCGACAAAGGTGTCGTGTCTTATGATTGCAACCACGACTACAGAGCTACATAAGTCCTATGAGGACTACTATACCTATGAAATGTATCATGATTTGATGGAAAGATACCATCAAAGTGCTCGGCAGGAGAGGTATGAGATCATTGCCTCCATGATCACAATCAAAATGAAGGATGGTGAACCCATCACGACCCACTTGCAAAAGATGCAGAGATTCGTGGACCGCTTGCTAAAATTGAATGTTAATTTTGATGAAGAGTTGGCCATAGATATTATTCTACACTCTTTACCTCCTTGTTATGATCAGTTTCGTATGACTTATCATATGAACAAGGAGGAGGTCACTCTTAGCAAGCTTCAAGGCCTTTTAAGGACTGCTGAAAGCAACCTGAAAGGCAAATCGGTTGTGTCTACTCCTACTACTACTTTTGCCCCTATTCTGGCAATCGGACATGGAAAGGGAAAGAAGAGGAAGGCTCCCTCCAAGAGTCGCAAGGGAAAGTCTCTTGATGGATCCTCTTCTAGTGGGACCAAAGTTAGTTCTGCTAATTCCTCTAATCCGAAGGATACAGATGCTTCCACTGCCATGAAAAAGGGCACAGGAAACGAAGTTGCCCCAAGTACTTGCAAGACATAAAGGATGGGAAGATCAAACCCTCCTTTGCAGGTATTTACACTATTCAATTTAAAAACTCATCACATGCTAATTCTTGGGTCCTTGATACAGGCTATGGATTTCACATTTGTTCTGATTTGTAGGGACTAAAAAGAAGTAGGGATGTGGAGCATGGGAAGATAAACTTAATCATGGGAAATAGGAAAATGTCGCCTGTGACCAAGATTGGAGTTTATTCTTTATTGCTTGGTAATGGTTTAAATTTAGATTTTAATAATTGTTGTTACTCGGCCGATATGTCGAGAAATATTATTTCCTTTCACAGTTTGTATAAACAAGTTTTTACCTTTTCTTTTAATAATTAAATTGGTGGTATTAATGCTTATTACAATGGTGTATTTTATTTTGAAGCATTACCTTGCAATGGTGTGTATGAAACTGTGAATGTTGTAGATAACTTAGGAAATAATGTGTTACACATTGATTCTTCCAATGATTTGGATAAATCATGCTTGTGGCATTGTCGTCTTGGACATGTCAACAAGAAGGGCATAGCCCAATTCCAACAGGATGGAGTTTTAGAGTCATTCGACTTAAAGTCGGATGACACTTGCGAATCTTGTTTACTTGGAAAGATGTCCAAGTCACCCTTCACTAGTACTTGTGAAAGGGGTGAAGGTCTGTTGGATCTCATAGACACTGATGTGTGTGGACCATTCAGAACCGCCACAAGGGATGCTGGACGCTTCTATGTGACTTTTATTGATGATAACAGTAGATATGGCTATATCTACTTAATCAAGCATAAGTCAGAAACCTTTGAAAAGTTCAAAGAGCTTAAGCAAGAAGTGGAGAATCAATTGGGCAAGAAGATAAAGATGTTGCGATCCGATCGAGGAGGAGAGTATCTTAATATCGAGTTCCTTGTTTATCTTAAGGAATATGGAATTGTTTCACAATTGACGCCACCTAGGACACCACAGCTTAATGGTGTGGCTGAGAGGCGCAATAGAACCTTGCTAGACATGGTTTATTCCATGATGAGTCGAGCTTCGTTACCTATCTCATTCTGGGGGTATGCCTTAGAGACTGCCGCCCATATCCTTAATCTAGTCCCTACCAAAAAGGCTTCCAAAACACCTCACGAGATGTGGACTGGGAAGGTTCCCACATTAGACCACATCAAGGTTTGGGGTTGCGAGGCTTTCGTGAGACGCGAGACTCATGACAAGCTTGAACCTCGGAGTGAGCGATGTATTTTCATCGGCTACCCGCAAAAGTCCTTTAGGTATCTCTTCTATAGACCGAGTGACAATGTTGTCTTCGTCACGAGGAGAGGAGTCTTTCGTGAGAGAGAACTCATATGTCAAGGGGACAGGGGGAGGCAAATTGACCTTGAAAAGCTTCAAGAGTCAAGCGGTGAAGGAACCTCAAACACTAGCACTCAACCCGAGGAGGAAACTCCGGTTAAGTCAATTGACAAGTCCGTACCTCTGAGGCGTTCCAGTAGAGTTAGAGTTCCACCTGAGTTTTATGGTTTCCATATTACTGCAGCAGGTGATACATTTATCAGTGATAGCACACTGGTAAATCTGGATTAACCTAACAACTACAAGGAAGTTATGGCAGACCCCGAGTCTGCTAAATGGAAAGAGGCTATGGACAGTGAGATTCAGTCCATGTATGACAATCAAGTTTGGAACTTGGTTGACAATGTACCGAGTCGAAAGACAGTCGGGTGCAAATGGATCTTCAAGAAGAAGACCGACATGGATGGGAATGCACACACATATAAGGCGCGACTGGTTGCGAAGGGCTTTACTCAAACTCCAAGAGTTGACTATGATGAGACCTTCTCGCCAGTAGCGAATATTAAATCTATAAGGGTTATGTTAGCCATAGCTGCATTTCATGACTATGAAATATGGCAAATGGATGTCAAAACCACTTTCCTTAATGGAAAGTTGGCTGAAGATGTTTACATGAGTCAGCCATAGGGTTTTGTCTATGCAAAGTACCCTAATAGAGTGTGTAAGCTTGAGAAATCCATTTATGGATTGAAACAAGCATCTCGCAGATGGAATCTTTGTTTTGATGAGAAAGTCAAAGAGTTTGGATTTTCGAGAAGCGAGGATGAGTCATGTGTATATGTCAAAGCTATTGGGAGTATAGTGAGATTTTAGGTATTGTATGTAGTTGACATACTACTCATAGGAAATGACATCCCAACCTTACAAGAGGTTAAGTCCTGGTTTGGGAAGTGTTTCGCTATGAAGGACCTCGGAGAAGCGGCCTATATCTTAGGGATACGGATATTGAGAAACAGAAGTAGAAGACTAATAGGACTTAGTCAAAGTACCTACTTGGACAAGGTGTTGAAACATTTCAGCATGGAGAACTCAGAGAAAGGTAACCTACCTATCCTAAGCAATAACAAACTGAGAAAGACTCAGAGTCCGAGTATAGAGGCTGAGATAGAATAAATGAGTCATATACCATATGCTTCTGCAGTTGTTTCGATCATGTATTCTATGACTTGTACTCGCCCTGATGTGACCTTTGCTTTGAGCATGGTCAACAGATATCAAGGGAACCCTGGTAAAGCTCATTGGACTGCGGTTAAGAACATTCTTAAGTACCTGCAGAGGACTAAGGACTGGGTCCTTACCCTTGGTGGGAGTGATGACTTGAGAGTGACAGGGTAGAGTGACGCCAACTTTCAAACCGACAGAGATAATTTCCGCTCTCAGTCGGGCTGCGTGTTTACCCTGAATGGAGGAGCAGTGACATGGAAAAGTTCCAAGCAGGATACTGTAGCTGATTCGACGTGTGAATCAGATTATATATCAGCAAGCGAATCTGAGAAGGAGGCGATATGGTTGAAAAACTTCATCGGAGACCTTGGAGTTATTCCTTCTATAAAGGAGCCAGTTTATATTTTTTGCGATAATGAAGGGGCAGTTGCCTTAACCAAGGAACCAAGAGATCATGGAAGATCCAAGCATAACGACAGAAAGTACCACTTCATAAGACATCAAGTAGAAGAAGGACACCTCGTGGTGAAGAGGATATCGTCAGAGGACAGCCCAACATATCCTCTTACAAAGGGACTGACTTGGGTTAAGCACTTGCAACATTCAAGGGGCATTGGGCTGAAGGACGATATTAGTTTTAGTGATTAGATAAACCAAAACTTGTAATAGCTAAATTGTAATTGACATTTTATGATGAATAAAAGGAGTTTTATTTATAAGTAAAGTTATTGTCTTGTGTCAATCCTTTACTATTGTTTCACTTTGCATGTTTTGACTTCCAGAATAATAAGATTTATTCAAACTATCCACAGTCGATCATACTTTGGAAGTAGGTATGAAAGAAGACTGTCATGAGTTGGCTTGCAGATTTGTCTAAGGATTTAGGCATAGCAACAGGTTTGCTGCACCATTCATGAGTACTTCTGAAATAAAATTTGAGTATTTGATCAACCCGCGCTCACTTGAATCACTTCATTGGATTTATCTCGAGTGACCGTGAGACGATAATATCATATAAGTCTTCAAACCAAGATATATGAGTTGTTGACTACAAGTTGGTTGTGCATTGATGATACGGAAACGCATCAGTAACTTGATGTTATAAAACGTATCGTTGTGCATGATTTAATGAGTAGTTAGTACAAGAATATAATGTCGAAGTTTATTTGTTCCCTTTTATCCTAAGAGGATTAAAAGTGATATCTTGGGCCCCTCGATGATTTTGTTTTGACTATGTGTCGGGCCCGGACAGAACTAAATTGATGTGTTCAACTATGTTCTATGTCAGACGAATCGGAAATCGGGAAACAAACTGTTGGACAATAAGTATGACATTGTTCCATGTATTTGTCCAGCTGATATCTTGAGAACAGAGGATTATATGATCCCTTATCTAAAGTATGTGTCACTGACTGGGTCAGAGTTGACAGCGGCTTTTGAAAGCTTACGATTGCTAAGTCGGATCCTGAAGTCACATTGGCAGTTATAGTTACTAGACTTATCCAAGTGGGAGACTGTTGGATTTGGTGTCTAAGTCCATAACTATAATTGGGATGTACTTGAGCCAATTGTAGCATGGTCCTTTTTGGGTTGCCATCACCAGTGCAACATGATAGGATGGATTTTGAGAATAAGGTTGGTTATGGTTTATTAATATATTACAAGTATAATATATTAATATGAAATAATATTATTTAATTAATATTGATCAAGAATTAATTTGGAATTAATTTTGTGATCAAAAGAAACTAATTAAATATAGGGGGATTGATTATCTAAATCAATCATTCTTGTAGTGTGGGCCAATGATCCATGATTATGTAGGTGGACTAAACTATTCTACGGTTAGTCCATGGTGGTTAACCCATGGAGCATGAGAATGTGGAAAGTCATGGGTTATTAGGGTTTACAAAGTGTAACCCAAGCATGTGCAACACTATAAATAGAACCCTTCTAGAGCCAAAATCGGTTACACCATCTCTTGGAGATAAACAACTTATTCTCTTAAGCCTCCTTTTGCATTTTGGTGTTTGTGAACCAATAGAGGCATCACACTTGAGGTGCTCAAGCTTTCAAAGGTCGAGAACTCTACCCTACTCAAGAGGTAATCATCCAAACTAAAGTTTTATATTATAAAGCTTCAATTGTATGCTAGATAGGGAGAATGCTTTGGAAAAACAAAATGCATGTATAATTAGAGAAAACAGAGATCCAAAGCATTTAGGGTTGCATGTGCACTATAGGAGTGTTATAGTGCTCTAAACCCAACACGTGGGAAGGCGAAGGCGTGACCGTACACATCCTCTGTTTATGATCTATGATTTTGGGAAACTCTGATGATGGAAATGTTTTGAAAACTATTTTGTAAACACTTCATGTTTTCGGGTTGTATTTAAAAAGTTTAAATTTATCATAATTTTTATGGATGTTACAAGTTGGTATCAGAGCCTTGGTTTGAGTGCATTGGAGGAACACTCGTGTGAATCTAGTCTCAAACTAAGGAAAAAGTTTTTTTTAAATAATTTCCAAATTTTTTTCAAAAAAATACAAGAGGACGCGATGTGTACGATCAGTCAGAGCCAGTAAGTAGACCCTAAATTACCACACTATTATTTGATCTTGTGATATGTTAGACCAACATGCTAGTGATAGGCTAGGGATCTCCAAGAACTGCATGATAGAGTTTCCTGATTATATGATGCCTAGTAGCCTAAGGTTTTCCTTATATGAAATTGACATCATTACTGTAGTTGTTTAGTGTATGAATCATAGTTTTACATAACGAATATTCTATAGCCTGAGAATGTTTGGTTTTGCCTTATCTCCTGTTCTTGTTTGATGAAGGGTTTAGGGTGGAATCAGGTATTCGACTGTCTATAGGATCCGGTGTTATGTATGATTAATATATATGAGTGTTGCAAGGTTGGTGGAAGTTTCATGGATGTGTTGTGTGGTGTCAGTCGGCCAGTTTCGTAATGTTTAGCCTTCCTCTAGGAAGTGAGGATTGAGTGTATGCGTATGCTACATCTGGGTCAAATATGGGTAGGTGTGGAAGGTAGTATGGACCCATACTACTAGAGGCACAAGACTCGTATGTGTAGCAGGGAAGTCACAACCCCTAGGGCTTTGTTGGGAGTTGGTTCCCTGGGTATGATTTGCGTGTTATCTGATATCTCCTTGGTTTATTTTTAGTATGGTGATGACACGACGTTTCGAGGCAGCAGAACAGGATCAGGGACAGGTGGCCAGAATGGGCCAGTTGTGTCTGAGGACAGGATTAGGGAGATCCTTTAGGATTAGGTTGTTGCTCACTTTCGGGCACAAGTTCCAGAGATGGTTGGGTCTATTAAGACCGCCATGGTGGAGTACTTTGATGAGCAATACGTTGCCCTCTCTGAGGCTACTGCTGCAGCCACCGCATCCGTTGTTGTTGTTGGGGTTGGTGCTGGAGGGTTTTCCAGTATTGGGACTTTGACAATACGAATCCCCCGACTTTCGACAGAGTTTAGGATCTGATTATAGCCATGAGGTGGCTATCTAACATTGATGGGTGCTTCTTCACTTGCTCTTGCCCAGCTGACTAGAAGGTCAGGTGCACTGTGAGTACTAGAAATGATGCGCAAGGACAAGGTTTGAAAACTCAAACCTTGAGATAATCTTTAAGATCAATGTCTGCTTTTAATTAGATGTTCCAGTCAAGTCTGGTAATACCAGTCAAGACTTGAAGTAAAGATTCAACAAAGTACTCAAGTATTAAATGAAGAAACTATGAGTATAATCAATGTAAAGACAATAAATGAACAAGAAGAATGTTATGAAAGATCTTGACTTGAGAGAAAAGTGAAAGAGAGTTAAGAACAATATTTGCTATCTTTAGAGAAACAATCCATATATTTCTTGTCATTTAAACACACCTTAAATAGGCTAAGGAGGTACATCGTACAAACTTGTGATACATTTCTAGGACTGGTTAATAATCAATTATTGACAACTGATTATCTAACAGATACAAAATGCTAAGTCCTATGAAACGTTACATCATTGAAAGACAAGAAACAATAAATGTTTAAACAGACTGTCAACCTCGGATCTTTGCACCATCTCGGAGTAGTCTTCACTTCGGACTCCATCTCTAATTCAGAACTTGATGACTTCGGATCTTCAATACTTGTGATTGCTAGAGGTTTACTTTTCAGGTTCCAACAATCCCCCCCCCCCCTAAGTGAACTTAGCAATTTAGTCAGCTTAGTTGGCTTCCTCTTGAATGAACATATGAGCTCTATACAACCAATCTCGAACTTCAAGATACCATTGTAGTTGACTTATAAACTTGGACTCACATGCTCAGGGGCATCTAACTTAGCTACATTTTTTATGAACTTTTGAAGAGCTTTGGAGGGACGAGATGCTTGTCAAGGACTCGGAAGAAGTTGTGACAACCCGAAATTTCTATTATGTACAACATTTCAATTCAATAGAAGTCAGAACAGTTTCTGCTAACTTTCAAGCTTTTTGGAATAAGTTCGAGTCTTTTTAAGTTAGTACTTCAGGAGATACCAGGAGAGAGGATGCTCTAGGGTTTATTGTGCAACAATAAAGTCCCAAAGCTCCAAGAGTTTGGAGTTTACGGCCTAAACAAAGGTGTTTACGGCCGTAAACCCTAAATTGGGGGTATATATATGACACTTAGTCATTATTTACCATTTTTCAAAAATTCAAGATCCAAACTCAATTCTCTCTCAAGTATCATCCAACAATTCTTCAAGATCTTCAACTTGTAAGTGTTTCTAGCCCTATTAAGTTGATATATTGCTTAATCTAGTGATCTAACACACTTCCATCCGTGAAATCATTCCAAAAGGTTAGATCTTCAAGTTTCACCAAGAACACCAAGAACACACACTAGTGTTCTTGGACTTTTAGCACCTTTTCAAGCCTCTATCTTGTAAGTACTTCTATCCTAGAGTATATTAAGGCTTGTTACACTTCTATACATCAAGAAAACACCAAGGAAACCAAGGATCAAAGGTGTTTACGGTCCAAGAACACCTTGGACCGTAAACCCTAAAAAGGGTGCCAAAGTGTGCCCTAGTCCCTTTTAAGCCTTGGAAACTTGCATAGATCCATTCCCTAATGAGTTAAGTACATGAAAACATCAAAAGACCATAAACCATTTGGGTTTACGGCCGTAAACCCAAAGGCAAATGGTCCAAGGACCGTAAACTCCATTTAGGAGTGAAATGGTGCCCTAATTACTTCCATAGGCTTATACTTCAAGTGGAAATGCTTCTAAGGACTTGTAGAGCTTCAAAACAACACATGGTCAAAGAAGCATGAGTTTACGGCCATAAACTCAATGAGTTATGGTCACAAAACCGTAAACTCATAAAAAGGGTTCCCTTGAACCCTAAACTCAATAGCAATGTCCTACAACATTTAGATGAAATCCTTAGCACTTATAACACTTATATAAGGTGTTTTTCATGCCCTAGGATGTCTTAACTTTGTTAATTAGTTGTTTAAAGACTAATTGGATACATATATGTGTTATTATATGTTAACTAGGATCATTGTGTGTGTACAAGTCTTCACTTGACACCTAGCAATCCTATATCATCAGTTCATCCAAACCACTCACTACAGGTGAGTTCATACCCCTTAATTAACCTTTTAAATGTTTTTAAATGCTTTTATGGGGGGGATACAAGTTGAATTATTATAGTTATTATATCAATCACATGTGATTAATAACTACCAAACAAGTGGATTTCTTACTTTTCAAACTGTGTTACCAAACTGTTTTACTTCAAACTGTTTTACAAACTCCTTTTCATGTCAAATACTTTTACTTAAACTCTTTTAAACTTATATTCTGTTAAATGTGTATCTATATAGATATAGTTATATAAGTAGGATTGAAAGGACTTAGGACTGATAGCTCACCTTACTTCCTGTTCCTTGCTTGGTTGTGGACTTAGGGTATTAGGGTTATCTGTCCGAAGGCCGTTTGAATCCTAGTTATATATTATGTATAAGTATATAGATACAAAGGTTCCTTCTTTCATTCAGCTCCATACCTTTGGGTAGCAAGGGTATACATACATGTTCATACATTACTAGTAAGCTACTATAGGAGTAGTTTAGGAAGATACTAATACTATTACTAGAACAATGAAACATACAAAGAGTCAGTTCATACATGAAACAATACCATACAGAGAAAGAGATAACAAACAATACCATACAGAGAAAGAGATAACAAACACCATACAGAGAAAGAGATAACAAACAATACCATACAGAGAAAGAGATAACAAACAATACCATACAGAGAGAACATACAGGCTAGACAGAGGTAGAACATACAATACAGCTAGCACATTCATTACATATACATTATTACAGTTGTGTGAGCCACCTAACGGGGCATGGCACTACCTGCCATGACCGTTTTTGTATCCAGAATCTCCTTAAATGGGGAGCGTATGATTTTGTGTATAGATCTATACTGGATTGACTATCCTAAACCTTGTTGCTCGCTACAGTGGGACTTGCAAGTCTACGGGTGCCAAATGTCATTTCTTACGACGTCTTACATCGTCGTTTTTCTATTGAGTCGGTAGCAGGATACAGGCCGATCACATGGTACTTTAAATAACAATTGGTTTAAAGTAGTTAGTACAACAGTAGTTACTTAATACAACACTACAGTACTATATCATTTTCCCATTACATTTACTTTGTGATATTTACACAATAAACAATAATGTAAAAACTATATTTTTGGTTAATGATAGTCGGATTTGGGAAAATACACACTCTTACAAGAGACACACACACAGATACTAGATGCCTTGGTAGAAGGCTACTTTTAGGAGGAAACATAGGGTTTTCTAGGAGAGTTCAAACAATTACAAACTTTTACAAACATATACAATTACAAACTTACAAAACACTTTCATACAACTACAGACACTAATATACTTATGATCTCACCAGCTTTAAAGCTGATAAACTCTTTCAAAATAACTTGTATTCTCAGGTCGCCAGTAGACAGGTACCGGAGCCAGGTTTTTGCGAAGATGGAGCTCGTTCAAGACTCATCTTTATTTTGATGTATATTATTTTTGGTGTCTATATAACTTGACAGAACACACTTGTATGAAAATATATTATTAATGCAATGGATGATGTTGTTGCTCGTTTACTACTTTGCATTGTTATGATACTGTACATGACGTCCTCCACCCCCGAACGTTTCCGCCGTTCCGGTTTTGGGGTGTGACAGATTGGTATTAGAGCATTGTTTATAGTGAATCGAGTGTATCAACCCATAAAAGATATACGAACTATAAACACAACGGGATTAAAATACTCTGATAAAGAGTTTATACTTTTAAATAATAAAATATTTAACCAAGTATACATACCTGCATTCATACTAAAATCAGTGTCACTAGGACAGAACAAAAGTATTACGATTGTTGGACAGCACAAGTAGACTTAGAGACATATGGTCAACCCTGGGAAGATGTAGCCTGATTAACTACATTATCCGAGGAGTGATTAGCATGTGCCTAACTGTGGTTGTGAGGTTGCAACAAGTCTAAAAACTTACCAACACTTCTACAACAAGAACAGTAGAAGAGAACATAAACTTAAAATACTATAGAAGTATTTTGTGTTACTATTAATTACTTACCTGAGAACTAAAGTTCTTTATTAAGTATGTCAATAGTTGCGGAGTGGATACACAAAGGTTATATGTGTCTAGGATATCATAGACTTAGAATCTGTGATCTTTGCTTTACTTCCTGTTCCTTGTTTGGTTGTGGGCTTAGAGTTAGGATCACTTATTCGAAGGTCTATCCTGTCTAGGTTACCTATGACTGGTATGCACTACTCAAATGTTGGAGTAACTGATAAAGATCATCTTATAATTATCTAGTTAGTTCGTCTATTAATTATTTCCTTATCCCTTTTCTCGCGTTGATATAATGGCTGGATTCCATTTTCCCGGAGACCCGTACTATCCCAACAACGGCAATGCTGGATGGCTTGGAGAAGAGCCAGAAGATGATCATCCAATCCCTTTGGATGATCACGAAGTTGAAGGCTTTTCTGACGGTTCTGACTCTAAGCCAGAAGTCAACAACCAACCCCCAGTTGTCCAAAACCCAACATTTCAAGGACCCACACCTCTGTGGGCCACAAACTTGAATAGGTGGAGTCAGGAACAGGGGCAGCCCATGCCCTACCATGGAGACCGAAGCTTCTACAACCTCACTGAAGGAGGTGCAGCTGACAGGGTCCTACCCATAATGGTCCGTAGGATTGCTTGGAACACTGAGCAAGGTCGAGCAGTTATTGACCGAGTAGTGGAGATTGACGCCAACTCTGGCGTTAACACTGTCCACATTCGCCAACTAGAGTCTGCTCATGAAAGGACTCAGGTCCGCAATGCAGTTCTACAGAGGGAACTTGCTGAAACACAAGCTGAAGTCAGGGAACTTCGAGCTCAACAAGAAAGATCTGATAGGCGCGTGAGAGACATAGAACGCCTTCTGTCGGATTGAAGAACTCACTCTAGTAGTTCTCGTCGTCGATAGAGTCTTACCGACTTCTCTTTTGGATATAACCTAGTTTGTGTAAAAACTCTAGTCTAATTTCCTATCTTTGTAAATCTTAGACCCGTTAGGTCTTGATTTGGTAGTAGTCTGTCAAAATTTTCCATCTTGGTTGATGTAAGACCTACTTCTAGGTCATTTTTCCCGAACTCATTACATCTGTAATCCCAGTATAATTGACAGATATCTAATCTTATGGAAATCAATATCCAATTGCTATCATCTGTTAGTACTAGATCTTCATTCAATCATACTATTCAATCGTGCTATTCACTTGTGCTGTTGGGCTATGGAGAGTCAGTCCATGAGTCATTCTTATCTACTTCCTATTAAATTATTATCAATATCTTCATCTTTCTAAACTTATAGTTAAAAGATGCCCCCACGTAAATCAACAAGACGCGATCCTCCCGCACCGACACCACCTGCTCCTCAATTCGATACAACAGCTCTAAATGTTGTTGTAGCTGCGGCTGTGGCTACAGCCATGGCTCAATATCATTCCTCAGGTTCCACTGGAGGAGGAACCCCTATCCTATCTACTCATGGTGAAATCCCGGTGCGCTTGAGAGAGTGCTCCTATACGGACTTCACCAACTGCAAGCCCAAGTCTTTCAGAGGGACTGGCGGAGTCATTGCCCTCTCGCAATGGTTCGAGAAAACTGAATCGGTTTTCGAGATCTGCTCCTGCCCAGAAGGGAGCAAGGTCAAGTTCGTTGCTTGCACCTTCGAAGACAAAGCCCTGACATGGTGGAATAGCCATGTCAAGTCACTATCTCTAATAGTGGCTAATGCTATGGGATGGGAAACTCTGAGAGATCTAATGATTGAAGAGTACTGCCCGAGGGGCGAGATCCAAAAGCTGGAGGAGGAACTGTGGAGCCTAACCATGAAGGGCTCCGACGTAGTCTCTTATACCGCCAGGTTCTGTGAACTGGTGGCCCTCTGTCCCAACATGGTTCATACGGAGGGAAAGAAAATCGAGAGATATATATGGGGGTTGATGCCACCATACCAGGGAAATGTTTTGGCATCACACCCCACTACATTTGATAGTGCCAAGTGATTGGCACAGTGGCTCATAGACCATGGGGTTCATACCCCGGCCGCAACAACAACCCTGGCCATCTCAGAACCCGCCAGAACCGTTGATTCCAAGCGGAAGTTTTGGGATGACAAGAAAAAGAAGAAGGCTGCCAAAAAGCAGCAGATCGTGGCAGTACATGCTGCAATAGCACCTGCCGCTGCTGCTCCAGTAAGGCAATACGCCGGAAGTTTTCCCAAGTGCAACAAGTGCAACTTCCACCACACAGGAGCCTGCCGGGAAATGCAGTGCTCGAACTGCAACAGGAAGGGGCACACCGCCCGTTTCTGTAAAGCTCCAGCGAGACCACTCAACCAAGTCCCCGGCGCTGGTGTGGGCCAGGCTTGCTACAATTGTGGCGACGTGGGCCACTACAAGAGGGACTGCCCAAAGGCAGAGAATTCTGGTAGAATTGGAAGAGTTCTGGCCATAGGCCACGAGGAAGCGGTTGCCGACCCCACAGTGGTCACTGGTACGTTTCTCCTCGATAACTCATATGCATGTATACTATTTGATAGTGGAGCGGAGAGGAGCTTCGTGAACCAAAGATTTGCTCATTTACTTAAGCAAAAATCACGAGCACTCAAAGAACCGTTCACTGTAGAAATGGCTAATGGAAAGACAGAGAGCACTAACAGTATATTCATAGGGTGTACCCTAACTTTAGATAGCCATTCATTTTCGATCGATCTCATGTCGGTATCTATTAAAAGTTTCGACGTCATCATCGGCATGGATTGGTTGAGTCTTCATCTGTGACATCCACCAAAACTCAGGTCAATACTCATCTAGAACCTTGTCATTTCCTTGTGTGCACTTAACTTGGCTCTATAGTTACAAGTTGAACTAGGTTTGTGACTTAATAGATCCCTCGGAACAAGTAGTGTACCTTAGTTGTATTGAACGATCACATTGATATGTAAAGGAACCAACTGAGTGGTAAAGTGCCAAAGCTGAAACTTAAGTCTAAACATAAAACTATGTTAGATAGATTACAACTCAAGGGTAGGTTATTAACCCTACAAATTTCATATTGGAACAAATTGATGCTTAACAAGGTTAAGTATCACAAGCTAATATGAGCAAAAATTAGATCATAATATGAACCAACTATAAAGTTGATGACAAATTCATACACTTCATGATTCGAAATGTGAACCAAAAGTAAAATCCAAGAATATCAAATTCTTACAATCACATATTATGAATCCTTGTTAGAATTGTTGAAATATGATAAATTGATTTTTATAAAAATTAAATAATAGGTTATCATTATATAAATTAATTCAACAAATATAATTTTTGGAAATCATTACCAAGTGTAAATACCTCAACAAAACCCAATAATTAAAACCTTAGGAAATTATGAAAATGTTTGAGTTTTATAAAATTTAAAATCTAGATTTATAAAAATTCAAGGGAGGCTTTTATTATTTGATCAAATACCAATAAAAATACCATATCCCTCTTAGATTTTTGCCCATTAGGCTTTTCCCTCTCCCCCATGCCTTAAAACCCATCATTACACCTCATTTGAACCACCTACACACTCCATCTCACACTCCTTCTCCAAGAAAACTCTCCCACTTCCAAGACCACTCCTACACATCAGAAAATCCTCCATTCTCTGCCATAATTTCGAAATTGAGAAGGTCTTGAAGTGTTCTTGCTTCTCTCAAGATCAAAACCAAGGTAAACAACACAATCCTCCCTCATAGTTTCATGATTTTACTTCTTTTTCTTCATGGTTCTTCTCTACTCTTCGGATTCTATGCCCTTCTATGGCTAGAAACCCTTACTTTTTCCCTTGTGGTTTGTAGATTCTCACCATAACACAATGCATGTGTTTGAGATGGTGAAAATCCGGGATCAAACCCATGCAAGGAGTGAAAAAGATGCACATGTGTTCATGTGACTTCAAAACCAAGTATTACATCTTCTTCTCCATTTCTTTTGTGTTCTTGCATGACCAAAAGCATTTAAACCATTTCTAGTACATCTTGGATGCTCATTCACTCCATGCATGTGCTAGAAATCGGACCTTAACAGAAGCATGCATGTTGTTCTTGTCAAAGTGCCCTAAGAATGCACTCAAAGCAACCAGGGGAGACATGCAATCTGCCAGACTATTTTGTTCAGATTTGAACGGCCATAACTAGGTCATTACTTAACCAAATCCTGATATTCTTTTCGTATTGGATAGTTCCACGAGTTAGCTTTCAAACCCAACTGGTCTCACTGTAAAAGATTAAATATCGGATTTTTGGCAATTTTTACAAAATGGTTGCGCAAACAGCTCTTTTTCTGTGATCACCATTTTTACTTTACATGATCAGTGGCCTTAAACCCAACCATAAATCTGGGGAAAAATAGTTTAGAAACTTAACATATCCAGTGAATGATGGCTGAAATTTCGTGGCTTAAAACCCCAGAGAATGTGCTACTCAAATTCATGAACTTCAGCCACATTTACATTTCATGCACTATAATGTGCAACATTTCTTAACTTGTTTGGGTTCAATACCCCTATTTCCCTTCTGAATAAATTTTGAACATTTTTCCTTTTGAAAGCTCTCACATACATGTGATAATCTGTAAAATACCAAGGGCTAGAACCAATTCCTTATTTATTTATAAAAATAGTTATTTAATGGCTTTAAATTTTAAATAATCATTTTCGGAAGGTATAAAAATCTGAAAATTTTTATTATGAATGTAATCACAGAATAAGAAAGCCATGTAAATTTTCAGACATTTTGGACACTGTTTGATATTTATTCCATATTTTTCATTAAATTGGAGCATGAAATTATAATCTCGGGTTATTGGACTCAAAGTTCCTAACCAATATTTTTCTCAACCTTAGGAACATTATAAGAACCTGTAAAAATTAAATTGGGAATTTTAGAAACTGTTTACCAATTTATTTGGATTTTCTATATTATTTGATCCTAAATTACAAATAAATATAAAACGACCATCAAAAATGTCTATAAAATATCTGGACACTAATACCCTTCTGTAGAAACATAATATAAAGTTTTACAATTTTTGGAGTTCATTTTCATGCCTTTATGATTTTTTTTTTTTTGAATATAAGACACCATGAATTCAATAATACTAATAATGAACCAAACAAACTTTGGGCACTTAATGACACCACTAGTAGGATAAGTAGACTTAGATAATGGTTTAGTGAATTATATCTCACTAGAGAGTATTTGTTCCGTAGGACGCTATTAGGATTCGCACTCACCAACATCAACCCGCAAAACCCGAGCCGCAAACTTTCCAGAGTGAGTATTCACGCACTCCCGTATTTTCGACAGCCCCCACTCGCCCGGAACCGATGGTCTTATGGATAGCGCTATTTGAGTTCGACAGCCCCCACTCGCCCGGAACCACGAGTGCATATTTCCATGAACTGACATCATGGGAACCATGGACATGATGGAATGGGGCAGGAACGATCGTTAGGCTTGGTTGTGAACGGAATGCAATGGCATTCATCGTCTTCTAAATTGGAACATTTATAGAATAAACTACATTTTTTAAATAATGTATTATTATAAACCTGTGAACTCACCAACTATTTTATAGTTGACCCTCGTTTTTGTATGCTTTTCAGGGAACGGTCAGTGAATCAACAAGACGTTAGCATGATTTAAGTTGTTACCTTTGCTATGTATTAAATTATGTATTGTGAAAACTGAATGTATTTGTTTTGTACGCGATGTAAACTTAAAACGCTTAATGTTTATGGTTGGTACTTCTATTTACCTTTGTGATGAGACCTTAGCCTGTCACTCTTCGTGTTTCCGCTTTAACGGGGTGTGACAGATTTGGTATCAGAGCCTAAGGTTATAGAGAATACCGACTTCCCCTTTCCCTTAGGGACGCCTAAACTATAACCATTGAGTTAATAAAACATGTCATTTAGTATAAGTAATTCCGGTAATGCGCTACTGGACCTTAATTATACATAGCCTGATCACCTATGTATAATTAAGGAAGAGTTAGTGCAAGACCGGAATTGATTATAGTGAATGGTATCAACACCCTAGGATAAACATAATAGAAATTTTCTAGAAGGCTAAAAATTCATCTAAACATTAGAGTTTCTCGTGTACAGCGTAGCCATGTCAAACACTAGCCCTCAAGCACTTGGATCGGCAGATGAGTCTGGTTACGTCACTACGCGCCCGAAAGTCAACCGCGACTCGAGCACCGAACCGACTGAAGATCCGTCTACAGGATCAGAGACTGGATAGGAAGTGAGCAGCCAGGCACCGACTGAGGAAACTTCAGCCCCGCCGATACCCGAGCCTTCGCGACAACTGACACCTCGGCCACCCCTTTATGGACTATACCACAGGAGGACAGCGAGAAAGAGCGCACCAATGCCGAGAGAAGTGTTGAGGTTCGAGCGTCCAGAACCCGTGTCAGCACCTCCCGCACCAAGGGGTGAGCGTCACGAGCCTAGTCAGCCTCGACCCCCAGTCATAGGGACGCCTTATATGCGAGCACCCGGGATGACTTGTCAGGAGCGACGTAGCATGGAGGCCATGGCCCGAGACCTGCATGATGCCCGTAGTAGGATTGCTTATCATCATCACAACATAGCCGACATGTCAGACGTGGTGGATGCGGTGTGTGGTTATCCATACTCCGCCCAGAGGACAGCAATCAGAGCTATGATCACTAGCGCTATCGCTGGAGGGCTAGCATTGATTCTGGCAGTGGCACTTATCTGGGTGATTGTGTTTTGGGGTTGAATCAAAGCGTCATGGTTTATGTTTTATGGTCTTTGGTCTATGTATTTTGATGTAATGCCTTTGGCTTATGGCTTTTGAAAAGTATGGTTGAAGTATCTTTTGTAGCTTGCAGTGCCAAGCAGTATGCTTTGTTAAACCTTTTATTTACAAACTATGAATGAAAATCTATTTTAATGACTTTCAATTTCCATGTTATTTCGCATTTATATTGTTCATAAACTGTAAATTGTTTTGATGATTTGAAATCTTTCTTGAAAATATATTTTATTATATTTATTTCTTGCAAAAAGAGAGAATTTTTCTTTTTATGATGGTAACGTCTTAAATTTTGTTGTGTGTTATAGAACCATGCCCCAAAAAAGGAACACCCGCTCCTGCCAAACACAGCCTGAGAATGCCACTCCCGATATTGCTCAACTGGTCTCACAACAACTGATGGATGCTATCCCTAACATTGTGGCTCAAGTCACTGCGGGAATCCATACTAGTCAGACAAACCGCGGAGGCCCTACACCTACTGTGAACACGGATGGAAGCGGAACTCGTAATGAGGAAACAAGGGGATGCACCTATAAATACTTCATGTCTTGCAAACCCAAGGAGTTTCACGGAACAGAAGGTGCGGTGGGATTGTTGAAATGGATAGAAGGAATAGAGGTCGTACTCCACATCAGCAAATGCTCAAATGACTGCAAGGTTCCCTATGTTGCATGCCTTCTACAAGACAGAGCTTTAACATGGTGGAATGCGCAAGTCCGAAACCGTGGAAGGGAGGCGGCGAACCAGTTAGCTTGGGAGGAATTTAAAGAGTTACTCAAGAAGGAATAATGTCGTAAGGATGAAATCTAGAAAATGGAATCTGACTTCTGGAACCATGCCATGGTAGGAGCCAATGTGGAAGGCTACACTGTGCGTTTCCATGAACTCGCTGAACTAGTGCCGCACATGGTCACCCCGGAGAGCAAAAGGATCGACCGATACATATGGGGATTGGCACCCGAAATCCGAGGCATGGTTACTTCAGCAAATCCTACCTCAATCCATAGCGCTATAGACCTGGCGCACCGACTTACGAATGATAAAGTGAGGGCTGGGATATTGACCATAAGCAACACCAGTAACAAAAGAAAACCGGAGAGCCAGATTGGAAGGAAGAAGAATGACAACTCAGAAAGGAACAAGAGAATGGCAACGAACTTTGTGGTTAAAACAGAGGAACCTCTGCAATACCGAGGGCCTAAACCTAAGTGTGAGAAATGCAGCTATCACCATGAGGGTGCGTGCCCTATTTGCCACAACTGCAACCGATCTGGGCATTTTGCGAAGTATTGTAGGATAGATAAGGATCGCAAGGGTGGTAAACGGGCGTGCTATGAGTGTGGAAGTGTGGACCACTTTAGGAATGCATGCCCGAATCTAAACAAGGGCCCCAACAACAACCAGGCAGGTCATAACAACCGTGGAAATCCAGGAGGTCAGGCTCGTGGGCGAGCATTTGTGATCAAGGCGGAAGAGGCCCGCCAGAACCCGGAGGTGGTAACAGGTACATTCCTCCTAAACAACCACTATGCATCAGTATTATTTGACTCTGGGGCAGATAGAAGTTTTGTGTCACATGAATTTAGATCACTAATCGACTTGAAATCAAAAATGTTGGAACATGCTTACATAATTGAACTTGCTAACGACCATGAAATTAAGGCTAAGGAGATAGTTCCTAATTGTACCTTGAACTTAGCCGGTAAAAATTTTAGTATTGATCTGATACCCATGGAACTCAAAAGCTTTGACGTAGTGGTAGGAATGGACTGGTTATCGAAGAATCGAGCAGACATAGGATGCTTTGAGAAAGTTGTCAAAATGCCCCTCCAAAACAACGAAACCCTATTAGTGTACGGAGAGAAACCAGGCAAGAACCTAAAGATAGTCTCATGCATGAAGATTCACAAATATCTGAAGAAGAAGTACCTTGCGTTCTTGGCTCATGTAGTGGAAAAGAATTCGGAAGAAAAACATATTCAGGATATTCCAATAGTGCGAGAATACCCCGAAGTGTTCCCGGAAGAGTTGCCCGGACCCCCCCCCCCCCAACAAGACAAGTCGAGTTCAGAATTGATCTAATTCCTGGGGCGGCACCTGTAGCTAAAGCACCTTACCGCTTGGCACCTTCTGAAATGCAAGAGCTTTCGAGTCGACTTCAGGAACTTTTGGAAAAAGGATTCATTCGTCCAAGTTCCTCACCGTGGGGCGCACCGGTCTTATTTGTGAAAAAGAAGGATGGATCAATGCGAATGTGCATCGATTATAGAGAACTAAATAAATCGACTATCAAAAATAGATACCCCCTTCCTCGAATAGACGATTTGTTTGACCAACTCCAAGGTGCCTCGTACTTTTCAAAGATTGATTTACGATCGGGATACCACCAATTAAGGGTACGCGACGAAGACGTTCCTAAAACCGCCTTCAGAACTCGTTACGGACACTACGAGTTCTTAGTTATGCCTTTTGGGCTAACTAACGCGTCAGCTGCCTTCATGGATCTTATGAATAGGATTTGTAGGTCGTACCTTGACAAGTTTGTTATCGTGTTCATTGATGACATACTAGTCTATTCCCAAAACAAAGAAGAGCACGAACGACATCTCAGGCTAGTGTTGGAACTGTTGAAAGACCAAAAGTTGTTTGCAAAGTTCTCTAAGTGCGAATTTTGGATTAGGGAAGTACGATTCCTTGGTCATGTGGTTGGAGAAAAAGGAATACACGTAGATCCCACCAAAGTTGAAGCAATTAAGAAATGGGAAACCCCAAGATCCCCGACGGAAATTCGGCAATTTCTCGGATTGGCGGGCTATTATATGCGCTTTATTGAGAACTTCTCCAAAATTGCCCAGCCATTGACTATTCTGACCCAAAAGGATAGGAAATTTGTATGGGAAGAACCACAAGAAGATGCCTTCCAATTGCTAAAACATAAGTTGTGTAATGCGCCAGTCTTGGCATTGCCAGATGGTGTGGAGAACTTCACAGTGTATTGTGATGCGTCACACCAAGGTCTGGGTTGCGTACTGATGCAGAAAGGCAAGGTTATTGCATATGCGTCAAGGCAGTTGAAGGTTCATGAGAAAAACTACACAACCCACGACCTAGAATTAGGAGCGGTGGTATTCGCCCTTAAGATCTGGAGACATTACTTGTACGGAACTAAGTGCACTATTTATACTGATCACAAAAGCCTACAACACATCTTGGATCAAAAGATGCTTAACATGAGACAGAGGCGGTGGGTAGAATTACTCAACGACTATGATTGCGAAATTAAATACCATCCAAGAAAGGCCAACGTTGTAGCCGATGCGTTGAGTAGGAAGGAAAGGGTGAAACCCTCACGAGCTCATGCCTTCGGAGCCCTTGTTCAAACCAGTTTGAAGGACGAAATCCTTGCTGCTCAAGGCGAAGCATTAAAGACTGAGAACTTGAAATGTGAAACATTGCAATGTCTAGAACAACGATTTGAAACAGGTTCGGATGGAGTGAAGTACTTCAAAAATAGAGTATGGGTACCAAAGATCTACGAATTGCGTGAGGTAATTTTAAAGGAAGCCCATAATTCCCGATACTCGATCCACCCTGGAGCCGACAAAATGTACTTGGATCTAAAGGAATACTATTGGTGGCCTGGAATGAAGAAAGATATTGCTTTGTACGTTGGGAAATGTTTAACTTGCTCCAAAGTGAAGGCTGAATATCAAAAGCCCTCCGGTTTGCTTCAGCAACCAGAAATACCTCAATGGAAATGGGAGCAAATATCCATGGATTTTGTTACTAAGCTACCGAGGACCGTGAAAGGACACGATTCTATCTGGGTAGTGGTGGATAGACTGACGAAATCCGCACATTTTCTTCCCATTCGGGAAGATTACCGAATGGAACGGCTTGCTCGAATTTACATAGATGAGATCGTAGTACGTCACGGAGTACCTATTTCCATCATATCGGATAGAGATGGCCGTTTTACATCTCGATTTTGGCAGTCGCTTCAAAAAGCCTTGGGGACACGTTTAGACTTAAGTACCGCATATCATCCCCAGACAGACGGTCAGAGTGAACGAACCATCCAGACGTTAGAAGATATGCTACGGGCTTGCGTGATCGACTTTGGAGGAAGTTGGGATAACCATTTGCCATTAGTTGAGTTCTCCTATAATAATAGCTACCATACCAGCATACAATGCGCCCCCTATGAGGCCTTGTACGGGCGTAAATGTCGCTCCCCACTATGTTGGCTGGAAATTGGTGATAGGCAGTTAACGAGACTGGATTTAATTCAAGCGACCACTGAGAAGATCTCGATAATACGTGATAGACTGAAAGCTACCCGCGATCGCCAGAAGAGCTATGCTGACAAGCGTAGGAAACCTTTGGAATTTCAAATAGGAGACAAAGTACTCTTAAAAGTATCCCCATGGAAAGGAATCGTGCGTTTTGGTAAAAGAGGAAAACTGAGTCCCCGTTATGTAGGACCCTTCGAGATTATCGATAGGGTCGGTCCAGTGGCATATAAATTAAAGCTACCAGATGAACTGAGTGCGATACACGACACATTCCATGTGTCGAACCTCAAAAAGTGCTTGGCGGAGGAATCCCTACACATACCTCTCGGGGACCTCCAAATTAATGATCAACTAAAGTTCGTGGAGGAACCTGTAGAAATTCTCGATCCAGAGGTTAAGCAACTAAAACGAAGTAAAATACCGATCGTGAAAGTTCGTTGGAACTCTAAGCATGGACCCAAGTTTACGTGGGAACGAGAGGATTTCATGAAGAACAAATATCCTCAACTATTCGCTATGTCTGAACCAGTGTTACTGCCAGTTGAATTTCGGGACGAAATTCCCACAACTGGGGGAGACTGTAACATCCACCAAAACTCAGGTCAATACTCATCTAGAACCTTGTCATTTCCTTGTGTGCACTTAACTTGGCTCTATAGTTACAAGTTGAACTAGGTTTGTGACTTAATAGATCCCTCAGAACAAGTAGTGTACCTTAGTTGTATTGAACGATCACATTGATATGTAAAGGAACCAACTGAGTGGTAAAGTGCCAAAGCTGAACCTTAAGTCTAAACATAAAACTATGTTCGATAGATTACAACTCATGGGTAGGTTATTAACCCTAAAAATTTCATATTGGAACAAATTGATGCTTAACAAGGTTAAGTATCACAAGCTAATATGAACAAAAATTAGATCATAATATGAACCAACTATAAAGTTGATGACAAATTCATACACTTCATGATTCGAAATGTAAACCAAAAGTAAAATCCAAGAATATCAAATTCTTACAATCACATATTATGAATCCTTGTTAGAATTGTTGAAATATGATAAATTGATTTTTATAAAAATTAAATATTAGGTTATCATTATATAAATTAATTCAACAAATATAATTTTTGGAAGTCATTACCAAGTGTAAATACCTCAACAAAACCCAATAATTAAAACCTTAGGAGATTATGAAAATGTTTGAGTTTTATAAAATTTAAAATCTAGATTTATAAAAATTCAAGGGAGGCTTTTATTATTTGATCAAATACCAATAAAAATACCATATCCCTCTTAAATTTTCGTCCATTAGGCTTTTCCCTCTCCCTCATGCCTTAAAACCCATCATTACACCTCATTTGAACCACCTACACACTCCATCTCACACTCCTTCTCCAAGAAAACTCTCCCACTTCCAAGACTACTCCTACACATCAGAAAATCCTCCATTCTCTGCCATAATTTCGAAATTGAGAAGGTCTTGAAGTGTTCTTGCTTCTCTCAAGATCAAAACCAAGGTAAACAACACAATCCTCCCTCATAGTTTCATGATTTTACTTCCTTTTCTTCATGGTTCTTCTCTACTCTTCGGATTCTATGCCCTTCTATGCCTAGAAATCCTTACTTTTTCCCTTGTGGTTTGTAGATTCTCACCATAACACAATACATGTGTTTGAGATGGTGAAAATCCGGGATCAAACCCATACAAAGAGTGAAAAACATGCACATGTGTTCATGTGACTTCAAAACCGAGTATTACATCTTCTTCTCCATTTCTTTTGTGTTCTTGCATGACCAAAAGCATTTAAACCATTTCTAGTACATCTTGGATGCTCATTCACTCCATGCATGTGCTAGAAATCGGACCTTAACAGAAGCATGCATGTTGTTCTTGTCAAAGTGCCCTAAGAATGCACTCAAAGCAACGAGGGGAGACATGCAATCTGCCAGACTATTTTGTTCAGATTTGAACGGCCATAACTCGGTCATTACTTAACCAAATCCTGATATTCTTTTCGTATTGGATAGTTCCACGAGTTAGATTTCAAACCCAACTGGTCTCACTGTAAAAGATTAAATATCGGATTTTTGGCAATTTTTACAAAATGGTTGCGCAAACAGCTCTTTTTCTGTGATCACCATTTTTACTTTACGTGATCAGTGGCCTTAAACCCAACCATAAATCTGGGGAAAAATAGTTTAGAAACTTAACATATCCAGTGAATGATGGCTGAAATTTCGTGGCATAAAACCCCACAGAATGTGCTACTCAAATTCATGAACTTCAGCCACATTTACATCTCATGCACTATAATGTGCAACATTTCTTAACTTGTTTGGGTAACTTGTTTGGGTTCAATACCCCTATTTCCCTTCTGAATAAATTTTGAACATTTTTCCTTTTGAAATCCCTCACATGCATGTGATAATCTGTAAAATACCAAGGGCTAGAACCAATTCCTTATTTATTTATAAAAATAGTTATTTAATGGCTTTAAATTCCAAATAATCATTTTCGGAAGGTATAAAAATCTGAAAATTTTTATTATGAATATAATCACAGAATAAGAAAGCCATGTAAATTTTCAGACATTTTGGACACTGTTTGATATTTATTCCATATTTTTCATTAAATTGGAGCATGAAATTATAATCTCAGGTTATTGGACTCAAAGTTCCTAACCAATATTTTTCTCAACCTTAGGAGCATTATAAGAACCTGTAAAAATTAAATTGGGAATTTTAGAAACTGTTTACCAATTTATTTGGATTTTCTATATTATTTGATCCTAAATTACAAATAAATATAAAACGACCATAAAAAATGTCTATAAAATATCTGGACACTAATACCCTCCTGTAGAAACACAATATAAAGTTTTACAATTTTTGGAGTTCATTTTCATGCCTTTATGAAAAAAAAATTTGAATATAAGACACCATGAATTCAATAATACTAATAATGAACCAAACAAACTTTGGGCACTTAATGACACCACTAGTAGGATAAGTAGACTTAGATAATGGTTTAGTGAATTATATCTCACTAGAGACTATTTGTTCCGTAGGATGCTATTAGGATTCGCACTCACCAACATCAACCCGCAAAGCCCGAGCCGCAAACTTTCCAGAGTGAGTATTCACGCACTCCCCTATTTTCGGCTTTTAATGTTTTGGGGTGGAAAGCATGCCACAATATCTATGAACATTATTTTATGAACTTGTGCTATGAATTTGTGATATGAAATTTGTTGTATGAACTTGTATTATGAATTTGGTGTTATGAACTTGTATGATTAAGTCCCCGGAGAACCGATACAACCTATTAACTCATATTTGAGTCGATGGTCTTATGGATAGCGCTATTTGGGGTCGACAGCCCCCACTCGCCCGGAACCGCGAGTGCACATTTCCATGAACTGACATCATGGGAACCATGGACATGATGGAATGGGGCAGTAACGTTCGTTAGGCTTGGTTGTGAACGGAATGCAATGGCATTCATCGTCTTCTAAATTGGAACATTTATAGAATAAACTACATTTTTGAAATAATGTATTATTATAAACCTGTGAACTCACCAACTATTTTATATTTGACCCTCGTTTTTGCATGCTTTTCAGGGAACGGTCAGTGAATCAACAAGACGTTAGCATGATTTAAGTTGTTACCTTTGCTATGTATTAAATTATGTATTGTGAAAACTGAATGTATTTGTTTTGTACGCGATGTAAACTTAAAACGCTTAATGTTTATGGTTGGTACTTCTATTTACCTTTGTGATGAGACCTTAGCCTGTCACTCTTCGTGTTTCCGCTTTAACGGGGTGTGACATCATCGTGCCGACATCATGTGTTATGAAAAGGCTGTCCGCCTTAATCTGTCGTCTGGCGAAACTCTAGTAGTATATGGCGACAAACCCGGCACGAACCTCCGTATCATCTCGGGCATTCAAGCTCAGAAGTTCTTGCGAAAGGAATGTCGCGCATTCCTTGCTCATGTGGTCGATGTGAGCCAAGAAATGAAAGACATTCAGAACATTCCAGTGGTACGCGACTTTCCCGACATCTTTTCAGAAGAACTCCCAGGATTACCTCCGCAACAACAAGTCGAGTTCAGAATCGACTTAGTTCCAGGGGCTACCCCCGTAGCCAAATCGCCCTATCGTCTAGCACCTGCAGAGATGCAAGAACTGTCCTGTCAACTTAACGAACTGCTCAGCAAGGGCTTTATAAGACCAAGCTTCTCACCTTGGGGAGCTCCAGTCTTGTTCGTCAAGAAGAAAGACGGATCGTTTCGTATGTGCATCGACTACAGGGAGCTCAACAAACTGACCGTCAAAAATCGTTATCCCTTGCCTCGTATCGACGATTTATTTGACCAACTTCAAGGGGAGAATTTCTTTTCAAAAATCGACTTAAGATCCGGATATCACCAACTACGAGTGCTAGGGGAGGATGTTCCGAAGACAGCCTTCCGAACTCGTTATGGGCACTACGAATTCGTAGTGATGCTGTTCGGATTAACAAACGCGCCCGCAATATTCATGGATTTAATGAATAGGGTGTGTCGTCCTTACTTGGATCAGTTCGTCATCGTATTCATCGATGACATACTTATCTACTCTCGTAGTAAGGAGGAACATAGTCAACATCTGTGACAAGTCTTAGAAACACTACGTTCGGAGAAGCTCTATGCGAAGTCCTCGAAATGCGAATTTTGGATCCGACGAGTCGAATTCTTAGGGCACGTGGTTAGCGAAGAGGGAATACACGTGGACCCTTCTAAAATTAAAGCCATTGAGAGCTGGTCAGCATCGAAGACGCCTACAGAAATTCGCCAATTTCTAGGCCTCGCTGGCTACTACCGCAGGTTCATTCAGAACTTCTCCCGCATAGCGAAACCTCTTACAACACTGACCCAGAAAGGCGTGGCCTTTGACTGGGAAGAGAAGCAGGAGGGAGCGTTCCAAACGCTCAAGCGAGCCTTGTGCACCGCACCAATACTATCCCTCCCCGAAGGGATAGAAGACTTCGTCGTCTATTGCGATGCGTCAAATCAGGGACTCGGATGTGTTCTGATGAAGCGAGGTAAGGTCATTGCCTATGCCTCGAGACAGCTGAAGACACACGAGGTCAACTACACTACCCACGATCTGGAACTAGGAGCAGTTGTGTTTGCTCTGAAGATCTGGAGACACTACCTGTATGGTACAAAAAGCACAATCTTTACAGATCACAAAAGCCTACAACATATATTCGACCAGAAGGAGCTCAACATGAGACAACGACGGTGGGTCGAGCTACTCAGTGATTACGAATGCGAAATTCGTTATCATCCGGGTAAAGCCAATGTAGTGGCTGACGCCCTAAGTCGGAAAGAATATTCCGGTCGTAGAGTCAAGTCATTGACTATGACTATCCATTCACACTTGTCCACACAAATTAAGGAGGCTCAGCTCGACGCTTTGAAACCTGAAAATGTGGCAGGTGAATCCCTGAGAGGAATGGATAAGAACTTGGAGGTTAAGGGTGGCGGAGCTTATTATCTCATGGATCGGATCTGGACCCCGAAACTTGGTGGTTTCAGAGACTTGGTCATGAACGAGGCGCACAACACTCGTTATTCCGTCCACTCAGGTTCAGATAAGATGTATCTGGATCTTAAAAAGTTATACTGGTGGCCTAACATGAAAGCAGAGATTGCTACCTTCGTAAGTAGATGCCTTACTTGCGCCAAGGTCAAGGTCGAATACCAGAAACCCTCCGATCTACTACAACAGCCAGAGATACCGGAATGGAAGTGGGAGCGGATCACTATGGATTTCATAACCAAGTTGCCCAAGAAAACGGGTGGACTTGATACCATATGGGTCATCGTCGACAGATTGACCAAGTCCGCACACTTCCTGCCTATCAAAGAAACAGATAAGATGGAGAAGCTTACAAGAACTTACATTAGGGAGATTGTACGACTGCATGGTGTTCTGATATCCATTATCTCGGACAGATATAGTAGATTCACTTCAAGGTTCTGGCAGTCGTTACAAAGTTCCCTAGGAACTAGGCTGGACATGAGTACAGCCTACCATCCGCAGACAGACGGGCAAAGTGAGAGGACTATCCAAACCTTGGAAGATATGTTGCGAGCCTGTGTGATCGACTTTGGGAAAGCATGGGATACTCGTTTACCCCTTGTCGCATTTTCCTACAACAACAGTTATCACACAAGCATAAAGGCTGCTCCATTTGAGGCCCTCTATGGCCGCAAGTGCAGATCCCCTCTGTGCTGGGCTGAGGTGGGTGATACCCAGTTAGCTAAAGGACGAGTTCCTGAAAGCACTCTCACAGGTCCGGAGATCATTCGGGAAATGACAGAGAAGATCGTTCAAATTCGTGAACGATTGGAAGCCTCTAGAGACCGACAGAAAAGCTACGCTGATAAACGAAGGAAACCGTTGGAATTCCAGGTGGGCGACCGTGTTCAATTGAAGGTCTCACCCTGGAAGGGCTTGATACGCTTCGGAAAGCGTGGAAAGCTAAATCCAAGGTACATAGGGCCTTTTGAGATTCTCGCAAGAATCGGCCCTGTAGCTTACAAACTTAACTTACCGCGCGAGCTCAGTAACGTACATTCTACTTTCCACGTCTCGAACTTGAAAAAGTGTCTGTCCGACGAGACTCTTGTAATCCCACTCGACGAGATCGAGATCAACGAGAGCCTCAACTTCATGGAAGAACCAGTAGAGATCATGGACTGGGAGGTCAAGCAAACAAAACAAAGCCGTATCCCGATAGTGAAGGTTTACTGGAATGCCAAGCAAGGACCTGAATTCACTTGGGAGCGAGAGGATCAGATGAAACTGAAATATCCTCGTCTTTTTACTTAGTTATTTGTAACTACTTATTTGCTTAAGCTCTAATTTCGGGACGAAATTCCTTCTAAGGGGGGGATGATGTGACAACCCAAAATTTCTATTCTGTACAACATTTCAATTCAATAGAAGTCAGAACAGTTTCTGCTAACTTTCAAGCTTTTTGGAATAAGTTCGAGTCTTTTTAAGTTAGTACTTCAGGAGATACCAGGAGAGAGGATGCTCTAGGGTTTATTGTGCAACAATAAAGTCGCAAAGCTCCAAGATTTTGGAGTTTACGGCGTAAACAAAGGTGTTTACGGCCGTAAACCCTAAATTGGGGGTATATATATGACACTTAGTCATTATTTACCATTTTTCACAAATTCAAGATCCAAACTCAATTCTCTCTCAAGTATCATCTAACAATTCTTCAAGATCTTCAACTTGTAAGTGTTTCTAGCCCTATTAAGTTGATATATTGCTTAATCTAGTGATTTAACACACTTCCATCTGTGAAATCATTCCAAAAGGTTAGATCTTCAAGTTTCACCAAGAACACCAAGAACACACACTAGTGTTCTTGGACTTTTAGCACCTTTTCAAGCCTCTATCTTGTAAGTACTTCTATCCTAGAGTATATTAAGGCTTGTTACACTTCTATACATCAAGAAAACACCAAGGAAACCAAGGATCAAAGGTGTTTACGGTCCAAGAACACCTTGGACCGTAAACCCTAAAAAGGGTGCCAAAGTGTGCCCTAGTCCCTTTTAAGCCTTGGAAACTTGCATAGATCCCTTCCCTAATGAGTTAAGTACATGAAAACATCAAAATACCATAAACCATTTGGGTTTACGGCCGCAAACCCAAAGGCAAATGGTCCAAGGACCGTAAACTCCATTTAGGAGTGAAATGGTGCCCTAATCACTTCCATAGGCTTATACTTCAAGTGGAAATGCTTCTAAGGACTTGTAGAGCTTCAAAACAACACATGGTCAAAGAAGCATGAGTTTACAGCCGTAAACTCAATGAGTTATGGTCACAAAACCGTAAACTCATAAAAAGGCTTCCCTTGAACCCTAAACTCAATAGCAATGTCCTACAACATTTAGATGCAATCCTTAGCACTTATAACACTTCTATAAGGTGTTTTTCATGCCCTAGGATGTCTTAACTTTGTTAATTAGTTGTTTAAAGACTAATTGGATACATATATGTGTTATTATATGTTAACTAGGATCATTGTGTGTGTACAAGTCTTCACTTGACACCTAGCAATCCTATATCATCAGTTCATCCAAACCACTCACTACAGGTGAGTTCATACCCCTTAATTAACCTTTTAAATGTTTTTAAATGCTTTTATGGGGGGGAATACAAGTTGAATTATTATAGTTATTATATCAATCACATGTGATTAATAACTACCAAACAAGTGGATTTCTTACTTTTCAAACTGTGTTACCAAACTGTTTTACTTCAAACTGTTTTACAAACTCCTTTTCATGTCAAATACTTTTACTTAAACTCTTTTAAACTTATATTCTGTTAAATGTGTATCTATATAGATATAGTTATATAAGTAGGATTGAAAGGACTTAGGACTGATAGCTCACCTTACTTCCTGTTCCTTGTTTGGTTGTGGACTTAGGGTATTAGGGTTGTCTGTCCGAAGGTCGTTTGAATCCTAGTTATATATTATGTATAAGTATATAGATACAAAGGTTCCTTCTTTCATTCAGCTCCATACCTTTGGGTAGCAAGGGTATACATACATGTTCATACATTACTAGTAAGCTACTATAGGAGTAGTTTAGGAAGATACTAATACTATTACTAGAACAATGAAACATACAAAGAGTCAGTTCATACATGAAACAATACCATACAGAGAAAGAGATAACAAACAATACCATACAGAGAAAGAGATTACAAACAATACCATACAGAGAAATAGATAACAAACAATACCATACAGAGAGAACATACAGGCTAGACAGAGGTAGAACATACAATACGGCTAGCACATTCATTACATATACATTATTACAGTTATGTGAGCCACCTAACGGGGCATGGCACTACCTGTCATGACCGTTTTTGTATCCAGAATCTCCTTAAATGGGGAGCGTATAAGCTTGTGTATAGATCAATACTGGATTGACTATCCTACACCTTGCTGCTCGCTACAGTGGGACTTGCAAGTCTACAGGTGCCAAACGTCATTTCTTACGACGTCTTACATTGTCGTTTTTCTATTGAGTCGGTAGCAGGATACAGGCCGATCACATGGTACGTTAAATAACAATTGGTTTAAAGTAGTTAGTACAGCAGTAGTTACTTAATACAACACTACAGTACTATATCATTTTCCCATTACATTTACTTTGTGATATTTACACAATAAACAATAATGTAAAAACTATATTTTTAGTTAATGATAGTCGGATTTGGGAAAATACACACTCTTACAAGAGACACACACACAGATACTAGATGCCTTGGTAGAAGGCTACTTTTAGGAGGAAACATAGGGTTTTCTAGGAGAGTTCAAACAATTACAAACTTTTACAAACATATACAATTACAAACTTACAAAACACTTTCATACAACTACAGACACTAATATACTTATGATCTCACCAGCTTTAAAGCTGATAAACTCTTTCAAAATAACTTGTATTCTCAGGTCGCCAGTAGACAGGTACCGGAGCCAGGTTTTTGCGAAGATGGAGCTCGTTCAAGACTCATCTTTATTTTGATGTATATTATTTTTGGTGTCTATATAACTTGACAGAACACACTTGTATGAAAATATATTAATAATGCAATGGATGATGTTGTTGCTTGTTTACTACTTTGCATTGTTGTGATATTGTACATGACGTCCTCCACCCCCGAACGTTTCCGCCGTTCCGGTTTTGGGGTGTGACATAAGTCGTTCTTGTTTGTATTCTTTTGTAAGTAAACATACCCCAACACAGGTTCATTGATTGGCCCTTCTGCCAGTATTTCAGCTTCAGGCAGCTTGAAGTCAATTTTTGCCAAGAACATTTTCAGTTCAGAACAAGTGAGCCATTTCGAAGTCGCATTTGCAAAACTCAGCGACATAATCCTTAACATAATTCATTGTAGCACTGTAGGCTGCACTGCTCATCTGATCGTTTTGACGCGTTCAGAAATGAGCCGCAATGGTCAGGATGTCGTTCGGATTGATCGAGGGGAAGTCAGTGTCTGTGATTGTGAGTTGTGTTGTCTTGTTCCGATATACATAGAAGCGATGCAAAAGGCAATCCAAATCAAACTTTGTCAGCACCTTCCTTCCGAACCCAGAAATCTTGGTTATTCTCTTTCGAGACCACACTTCTTTTTGGGGACGTGCGTTCAAGGAGTAGAATGTCTTCAGACGTTCTCTTTCGGTTCTGATGATCATTTGAGGACCATCTTCTGGATGGAGATTACCAAATTTGATATAGAACTTGTCGTCTGGAGAGATGGGAAGATTGAGCTGGTCCGAATCCTGGGTTGGTAGATCATAATACATGAATGACACTATGTCCAAGTCATGAATCATTCCTTCTCTGCAGAGTGGGGAAAGCCCTAGCATTGGATTGGGGTTGTCTTTGAGAGCTTGAATTCTGATGCTTTCTTCCCGGGCTTGATCTATTTGAGCCTGGGACCAACCTTCAGACTTTTTGGTGATTAGTTCGGAGCTTTGAAATTCCAAGATAGGCTTCTTGCCTTTGTCTTGTTGCTTGTTGAGAACCGAGATGACATGTTGCATGTTTTCATCGATGGTGAACTCTAGAGGAGGAGGAATCAGGGGCTCTTCAAGAATGTTGTCGGGTTTCCGAAGTGGAGAACCTTCATCGATAGGAGCAATTCTTGGCGAGGGAACTGGAGGCAACATTGATTGGGTGGCTCGTAAAGCGTCAATTGTCAGGTTGGTCTTTGCCTTAGCCATTTCACGACTTCTTTGTAGTACGTTGGCTAGGGATGATGGCCATGAGACAGCAAACAATATCTTTTGCTCTTCCTCGATAGGAATTTTGGTTGGAAACTTCCTTGGAGCTTGAATTCCTATCACAGCATTGGAGATGTACTTGTCATCTTCATCATCATCATCATCATCACCGGATGGAGTACCAGTAGGAATGATTTGAACAAAATCATCATCAGACTCATCTCGGATTTGAAATCCGAGGCGGGCTTCCTAGAGATACAGTGATCTCTTTTACTTATGCCTTCTCCCCCTCTTGCATCGGATGGCCTGGAAACCGAGGCAAGCAAAGTTGATTGATGAAACTCTAAGAGACAATCAAACACCTTCTGAAAGCTGGTGTTCATCTGCAATGTAAGGGCGTCATACGCTTCAGCAGTCGGAGCCTGAGCTTTGAGGTGGTCAAATAAAGTGGCAAGGATAGACAACATTTCATCGAACTTATTGTTCGGAACATCCACAATATTTCAGCAGGCTCGGAGGAGTTTGATGAGTACTTGTTGCATGATAAGGTTCATCTCGTCTTTCTTCTTAATCTCCTTCTCCATTCTCTGAATCTGCTTTTCATGGCGAACATGCGTCTGTTTGATCAGTTCATTGGTGGCACTAGTCATATCATCGTGAACTTTAAGCATGGTGGTGATGGAGTCGAGATAATGATCAAGACTTGAATTGTATTTTTCTTCAACCCCCTCTTTGGTGTGCTTGAGTCTGAGGGAGATAAGTTGATCCAGCTGTTGAGCCCTTTCTTTATCCAAGGGCCCTGGTTTCTTGACTTCCGAGAGTGAGAGAAGAATTGCATCAAGCTTAGTGTCAATACCAGACACCTTGGCATCAAGCTTGGATTCAAGTTGGGCAACCGACTTGTCCAATGATTCAACTTTGGAGACTGCAGCAGAGACATTGTCTCGGAGTTCCAACAAGGCAAAGGGATCAACATAGTTTTCCGTTGATGATCCCGTGTCCGAGGTGGAACTCTCATACTTGGCTTTGTCATTTGTTTTCTTGACAGGAGGTTCGGAAGGACCAGGATTGTTGGTGGTTTGATCATCCTTGGGAGGATTTGCTTCTGTTTCACCTCCATGAATGTTGTGAGGTTGATCATCAATACGATTTTCTTCATCAACTGGCTCGGATGAAGATGATGAAATTCTGAAGTCATAAATAGGCCGCGATGAAGATGGTTTCTACAAAATGTGAAAAGATGAGAGAACAGGAGGAGCGGCAATGGAGACATTGTCGTCATCAAACATGAATTCTGACGAGTGTTCCTCATTCGGATCTGGATGCAATGTATCATGTTGGGAGGACTTCGGAATGTTGTTTTGAAGACTCTCTCTTGAAGCAAACTCCTGGTCAGCAACTTCATCGGATGGAGCAACAAATGGAAGGTTTCTTTGAATGGCTTTGTTCCTTATTGAAATGAGAGTAGCTTCGACTTATGATCGAGTGAGCTCTGGATGCCTAGTGTGAGCCCTGATAAAAAAGTCTAGCAAATCTGGATCATCAGTACTTGTTCGTCCTTTACCTTTGCCAGGTAGCAGAATAGTTATGGCATCCGAGGTAGGAGGGACTACTCCAGCTTCGGAATGCTTAGGATCCGAGGCATGGACCTCGAATCGTGCTTGTGCAGAAGAATGAGGGATATCCGAAGTGACTCATGGGTGTGTTCCAGGGCATGCAAGGAACTATGTTCAACACCGGCATCACCTTGTTGGGAAGGTGAGGGTGGATTATGAGGAGACTCCCCGTGAGTGTGTGCATTTAATTTTGAAACTCCAAAGGGTACTTCGGAATAGTGGGCAGGTGTGGTGAGCGGATGACCGGAATCAGTCGGAATGTCTTTGATAGATTCCTGTTGAGAGGAAATATCGAATTTGGCTCTCTTTTTGGCTTTAGGTTTAGAGGGAGAGGTCTTTCTTTTGGTAGCCTTCTTTTTCTTTCCGCCAGTGGAAGCTGGCTTGGCCACATCCGAAGTGGGCTCAATGGTGACTGGGGTAGACTTTGTAGGGCTATACATGATCTAAGTCACCAAATGATGTTTCAAGTGAAGGGACTCGGATGGTAGGGTGGCCAACATATGCTCAGGCGAACTACGAATGGGTCCGAAGGATGCCTGGTTTGGAAGGCGATAAGTTCTAATAACTTTGAAAGATAGAAATACCTCTTTCGGAATTGTGTCGACTGGGATTGGTTCACGCCTTTCTCTGTAGAGTTGTTGGATGGTAAGAGCCCAGAATCTCAGACTCGATATCTCCAGTGGCTTTCTCTTCACATCAAATTTCTAAAAGTCTTGCCACAAGACTTCAGTCAAGTCGACAACATTTGATTTTCCGGAGTAGATACTGTAGATGACATAGAGCCAATCTTTGCTCATTGTGTCTGTACCTCCATGTTTCCCAGACAAACCTCGAAGGATGAGGTGCATGAGAACTGTCTATAGCCTAGGAACTTCAGATTTCTTGAACTTTTTGGCTTTAAACTCTTCTGCATACCCTATGTGATTGAGAAACGTCAGAAACTCTTCAAACAGTGGTTCTTGGACTGTGAAACCCTTAGGGTTTTCAGGAATTGTAAGGGCCCTTAAGAAGGTTTGCTTTGAGAGCGGTATAATACGGTCACCAGTGATTCTAACTTCAAGAACTCCGTCTTCGATCCTGATTCTGCCGAAGGTTGTGTGAAGGATACGAAAGGGAATGGGAGGGTCAGGAATTTTCGTGAGTGGAATTGAGATTGGATGGCGAGATATAAACTCGATCATGACCCGGATGGACTCCTCATAGTCAGTTGGATCCAATGAGAAGAGTTGAGTGGTATACCTGAGGAACGGTTCAGTCAACGATGATGAAGCAGAACCCTTGGAGAATTTCTTCTTAGGAGAAGTTTTGTTGATTTTGGGGGCGGATTGTGAAGATGCCATTGTTGCAGGTTTTGAATGCTCGAAGAACACTTTTCTTGCAGAAAGAAAGAGATGAAGGTTATGAGAGCGTAAAGTGGCAAATGGGTTTTGATGGGGCTTTTATGGGTTATATGATGGTGGGTCGGGTTAGAAAAAGATGTAATGATGAAACCTGGATATGGATATGGACCACATTAAATGTGTTGCCACATTTGGAATGAGTTGACCTGCAAGGACGAAAGAATACTATGGCAAGACGCGCTATATGGAAACCGTCATTTGATTGGTATGATGTCCGTTTTATTGAGACGTGTGCAAAAAGAGTGCGAGTTTCAAAAATTAAGGATAATCATCATTAAAAAAACCGTTTGAGTTATTAAGAAAAAAACGTTTCAGTATTAACAATGAAAAACATTTTGAACTTCTTCCAAAGAAAGAGATCTCGGAGCAAGGAAGTTCCGAGATGATTTGCCAAAAAGATCTCGAAGCAGAAAATTTCCGAGATGGATTGTTTTTGAGATCTCGGACCATGAAAGTTCCGAGATGGATTGTCATAAGATACTTCAAATAATGAAAGTACTAGTACATGATATAGAGTTCGAGATTTCACAGACTTAGACTGAATATCAGAGGTAAAAAGAGAGAAGATCTTAGAGGACATGTTTAAACAGATTATGAGATTCTGAGATATGAAGGAACAAATCTCGGACAAAGGTAAGAAGTGAACACACATTACCATTTCGGACTTGAATTTCGAGATGAACTTCAACTTTAAAGCACACTTTTGATGTGAGATCAAACAAAATACCAATGTGACTATATTGGTCATTAAATTCAAAAGGTTGAGTGAACTGCACAACTTAAACTAGAAGAATATGTTAGATAAAAAGATAGGTAAAACGATCCTATTTATTCCAATAGGAAATGATTCCGAGATGAAAAATAGTTTTGACTTCGAAATTGTTTCACTTCCTGATGGTAACATTAGAGAGTGCAAGCCTCTTGAAAGAAATGAGGATCAGGCAACATCATACCTATTTTGTTCAGAAAACCATTGAATTTGGTTTCGTCTAATGCCTTAGTAAAGACATCAGCAATTTCATCGTCAGATGGAACAAAAATAAGTTCAATGTTTCCTTTTAAAACATGATCTTTAATGAAATGGTACCATATATCAATGTGCTTCAGTATGGAGTGTTGAATTGGATTGTGTGAAATCGCAATGGCACTTTGAGAATCACAATATATGGGAATTTGTTGGAACCGGTAACCATAATCCAAGAGTTGTGATATCATCCAAAGAACTTGAGAGGTGCAACTAGCAGCAACTATGTATTCCGCTTCGGCTGTTGATAGTGCAATGCAATTTTGTTTCTTAGAAGAACAGCTTACCAATCTTCCACCCAAAAATTGACAGCCACCAGAGGTGTTTTGTCCAATTGAAGATCGCCATAGTTTGAATCTGAATATGCTTGTAGGAGGAAACTCTCATTTGTTGGGTACCAGATTCCGAGACTCTTTGTATCTTTGAGGTATCATAATATTTGTTTAATCGCCAAAAGATGAGATATCTTTGGATTGACCTGAAATCTGGCACACAAACATGTAGAAAACATGATGTCTGGACGACTTGCAGTAAGGTAAAAGTAGCAATCCAATCATTCCTCTATATTTATTTTCATCAATAGCAAAACCTGATGGGTCTGAAAAGATCTTATGTCTGAAACCCATAGGTACCTTTGCAGAGGCACAGGTGTCCATTGAGTATTTCTTGAGGAGCTCAGAAATGTATTTCTCTTGGTGAATAAAGATTCCTCTGTTGGTTTATTTTACTTGGAGACCGAGGAAGAAACTTAGTTCACGATTCATACTCATTTGGAATCGACTAACCATTAACTTGGCAAAATCAACCACCAATTGATGGAGCGGTGGACCCAAAAATAATATTGTCCACATAGATTTGAACCAGCATGAGATGTTTTCCATTTGATTTTCGGAACAGGGTAGGATCGAGAATTCCTCTTTGAAAACAAGAACGCTTGAGAAAGTTAGTGAGAGTCTCGTACCAGGCGCGAAGAGCTTGCTTGAGGCCATAAACAACTTTTCAGAGTTTGTAGCAATAATTTGGATAAGATGGATTGACAAAACCGGGAGGCTGTTGGAGACACACTTCAGTATCAAATTCACCATTAAGAAAAGCACTATTAACGTCCATTTTGTAAACTTTAAAGCCTTTATGTGCTGCATAAGCAAGAAAAACTATGATGGCTTCAAGATGGGCAATAGGAGCAAAGGTCTCGTCATCAGCAAGTCCTTCAATCTGTGTGAATCCTTTGGCCACCAGTCTTTCTTTGTACCTACAATGGGATGATCCTGAGGAGGAGAAACAAGAGTCCACACTTCAATTCGATCAAATTCCGCAAATTCTTCTTGCATGGCTGTAATCCAGTCAACATATTCAAGTGCTTCCTTGATGGATTTTGGTTCAACCATTAAAATAAATGTCGAAAAATGACATTCATTTTGGATGTTGATGGCAGAACGAGTTTGTACACCGGCATTGAGATTTCCTATAACTTGGTTTGGAGGATGATCCTTGGTCCAGACGTGTAGTCTTAGAAGCTCTTCTGCAGTAGAAGATCTGATATCAACAATAGGGTTGTGTTGCTCCCCTTGAACAACTTGAATTGGATGATGATGCTCCCCCTGAACTTCTGAACCGGAGATATCAGCATCATTTTCTTTCGGAAAGTCAAAGAAGTTGGCGTTGTCGTCGTTGTTGTCCGGAATAGGATCGAATTCCGCAAATTGATACGTTGCATCTTCGAATCCTTCAACATTTGATTCAAGAGAGGGAAAATCATTCTCCCCCTCGAACTGAGAAGCTTGAATCGGTTCGGAATCAAATGGAGGAAATGTGGGTGTCGGACCTGAAACATTTTGTGAAATTGGAGCTACATTTGAGGATTGTCTTGATCGAGATTCTGATTCAAGAGTTGTTTCATATGGTCCGAACAGGATTTCAAAATCGTCTTCATGAATTATTTGAGGATTCGGACATCCTAGCGATGGAGCATCGGACTCCATGATGTGGGTTATGACATGGGTTGGGCCAGAATTCCGAACATAGTCGTCGTCAAAGGTGACATTAAAATCTTTCTCCAAGAACACGAGTCTGACGATTCAGAACTCGGTAAGCTTTTGATTTCGTTGAGTATCCAAGAAAAATTGCTGCATCGGCTTTTTGGCTGAAATTTCATGAGCTGATCACGATTGTTTTTCATAAAGCAACGACAACCAAATACATGCAGAAAGGAAATACTCGGATTACGACCATTCATGGCTTCATATGGTGTCATATTTATTGGATTAGGTGTCTCAGCCCATAACTATAATTGGGATGTACTTGACCCGATAGTAGCATGGTCCTTTTGGGTTGCCTTCACCAGTGCAATTTGATAGGATGGACTTTTGAGAATAAGGTTATTTGTGATTTGTTAATATATTATAAGTATAATATATTAATTGAGAAATCATATTATTTAATTAGTATTGATCAAGAATTAATTTGGAATTAATTTAGTGATCAAAAGAGACTGATTAAATAAACGGGGACTGATTAAGTAAATCAATGATTCTTATAGTGTGGGCTAATGATCCATGGTTAATTAGGATGGGCTAAACCAATATGATAGTCCATGGAGGTTTAACCCATGGGGCCTAAGTAATATGAAGGGTCATGGTGCATTAGGGTTTGCATGGATGAAACCCTAGCCTTTGTAACACTATAAAAGCACACCCCTAGAGCCAAAATCGGTTTCCCATTCATTCTAAAAGAGTGAAAACCGATTTTGTGCTAACTAGCCTATTCTCTCTATCCTCCTCTTGCATTTGGTGTTTGTTACACATTAGAGGCATCACACTTGAGGTGCTAAAGCTTTCTAAGGCCAAGAACTTCAAACTACATAAGAGGTATTCATCTAACTATGAGTTTTATGTTGTATATTATCTATTGTATGCTAGTTAGGATGTATGCTTTGGAAAATTGAAATTGCATGTATAATTAGAGAAAACATAGATCCAAAGCATCTAGGGTTGCATGTGCACCATAGGAGTGTTATAGTGCTTAAAACCCAACAATGGTATCAGAGCCAGGTTGTTTTCTATTATATTTGATGCTTGGTTATTTTTCAAAGCTGAAAAAATCGATTTTCTGGCCTCTGGCTGATGAACTCGCCGAGTCCAATGCCTGACTCGACGAGTCCACTCATTAAAAGGGCAACTCGACGAGTCTAGTTCATGCACTCGTCGAGTAGAGGCTTCTGGTTGCAGAATTTTGAGTTTTTGGCCAGAATTGGATTAGGATCATTGCCACAAACTATTTTGTAATCATAAAAATCGTATTTTCTGATTTGGTAATGACGATCCTCATCCAATTAAAGGACAATTGTCAAATTTTAAGATAATAAGATAATTATTTGTATTATTTGATATGAATTGTCTTGCTGTGAGTTAGATTAGATCAATAGATAAATTATATGATAATGTTGTTAGTTAAAATTGATCTAAGTTGTTCTTGAAGTGAGTTTTGTAACTTGTCCTCAAGTTACATGTAGAGTCTCATTCATGAACATTAAAACTCATAAGTTTTCATAAGTTATGGAAACCAAAATTTTTTAAGAGTTACAAAACTTGCGCTCAAGTTTTAGAATTTGTAAAATCTCACTAATGAAACATTTAATTCCAAACCTTACAATTTTAAAAGTTTAAAATTCAACCCTTATATTATTATAATAGTATAAGTTTAATATATATATATATATATATATATATATATATATATATATATATATATATATATATATATATATATATATATATATATGACAAGTTAGTCTTACCGTTAGTAGGCCTCATTCACGAAGCCAGTCTATAAGGGGGTATAAGGTTACTGCCTATAAAATGGTGGTTTAATGGGTGTCCACTCTCACCCACCGCTTCCTTGACTGGTGGAGGGTCGTTAGCCGAACGGGTAGGATAGGACATTAATTCTTGTTATAAGTATAATAATAATTATAATGTAACTAAACTTTTATTAAATTCCCAATCTTAGTTTCTTTAGGAAAAATGTGAAAATGGTGTTATTCCATGAGATTGCACTTTGCACCTTGTTAAGTCGTTAATGGAGCGTGTGTGGTTAACCTGCACACTAATATGGGACTAACGAGGGTGGCAAGGGGTAGCTTGATGTTAATCATAGATCAATGGAGCGTGTGTGGTTAACCGGCACATTGATTAGGTGATTTGTAACATTAAGAGTACCAAGCACATTTGCATGGTTATTCACACCATGTTTGTGATCCCCGGCATCCCAGTCACAAACTTGAAGGGCACAATCGAGATTTAAACATGTCATTGAAAAGTTCAATGAATCTCAAAAGAATCTAGGAATTTCAATCCAATTTAAAACTTAATAATCAATTTCGTTTTGCATGGTGGAAATTGGTAAATCGTCATTTATCTACCTTCAAATATTTTTCAATTGGATTACGACATCCCTCTTCCAAATTGTAAAATATTGTGTTGGGTCCTAGCCTTAATATTTCATTTGGGTGTAATATTAAGGATTATCATCTAATCTAAACTTTGTTCTTTTCTTTTCAGATGTCTATCTCAAACAATGCTTCAGGCTCCAACCCTTCTAGCTCATTCTCCCTCATGAATTTGGTTGGGAGAACTATCTTCGATGGGTCAAACTTTAACGATTGGATAAGAAACATTTGTATGGCCCTTCGCTATGAGGACAAAGAATATTTCCTCGATAAAGAGTTGAAGGAGATTGATGAACAAACTGCTACTCCTAAACAAATCGAGGAATACAGGGTTCATAAGAGGGACGCGATAAAGGTGTCGTGCATTATGATTGCTACCATGACTGCTGAGCTTCAAAAGTCCTATGAGGACTTCTGGCCCTTCGAAATGCACCAAGATTTGATGGAAAGATACCATCAAAGTGCTCGGCAGGAAAGGTATGAGATCATTGCCTCCATGATCACAACCAAAATGAAGGATAGAGAGTCCATCACGGCCCACTTGCAAAAGATGCAGAGATATGTGGACCGTTTGCTGAAATTGAATGTCAATTTTGATGAAGAGTTGGCCATTGACGTCATCCTACATTCTTTACCTTCTTGTTATGATCAGTTCCGTATGACCTATCATATGAACAAGGAGGAGGTCACTCTTAGCAAGCTTCAGGGCCTTCTAAGAACTGCAGAAAGCAACTTGAAAGGCAAGTCGGTTATACCTACTCCTACTGCTACTGCCCCTGTACTGGCAATTGGACAAAGGAAAGGGAAGAAAAGGAAGGCTCCTTCTAAGAGCCGCAAGGGAAAGTCTCTTGATGGATCCTCTTCAAGTGGGACCAAAGCTGGTTCTGCTAATCCCTCTACCAATCCAAAGGATGCAGAGTACTTCCATTGTCATGAAAAAGGGCACTGGAAACAAAGCTGCCCCAAATACTTGCAGGAGATTAAGGATGGGAAGATAAAACCCACCTTCGCAGGTATTTACACTACTCTTTCAAATAACTCATCACATGCTAATTCTTGGGTCCTTGATACAGGTTGTGGATTTCACATTTGTTCTGATTTTCAGGGACTAAAAGGAAGTAGGGATGTGGAGCACAGGAAGATAAACTTAATCATGGGAAATAGGAAAATGTCGCATGTCACCAAGATTGAAGTTTATTCTTTATTGCTTAGTAGTGGGTTAAATTTATAGCTGAATAATTGTTGTTACTCGTCGGATATGGCGAAAAATATTATTTTCTTTCATAGTTTGTATAAACAAGGTTTTACCTTTTCTTTTAATAATGAAATTGGTAGTATTAATGCTTATTATAATGGTACATTTTATTTTGAAGCATTACCTTGTAATGGTATATATGAAACTGTGACGGTTGTAGATAACCTAGGAAATAATGTGTTGAATATTGATTCGTCCAATGTTTTGGACAAGGCATGATTATGGCATTGTCATCGTGGACATGTCAACAAGAAGCGCATAGCCCAACTCCAAAAGGATGGAGTCTTGGAGTCCTTCGACTTGAAGTCGAATGAGACTTGCGAATCTTGTTTGCTTGGAAAGATGACCAAGTCACCCTTCACTGGTACTTGTGAAAGGAGTAAAGGTCTGTTGGATCTCATACACACCGATGTGTGTGGACCCTTCAGAACCTCCACAAGGGATGCTAACCGCTTCTATGTGACTTTTACTGATGATTACAGCAGATATGGCTATATCTACTTAATCAAGCATAAGTCAGAAACATTTGAAAAGTTCAAAGAGTTCAAGAAAGAAGTGGAGAATCAATTGGGCAGGAAGATAAAGATGTTGCGATCCGATCGAGGAGGAGAGTATCTTAGTATCGACTTCTTAGACTACCTTAAGGAATGTGGAATTGTTTCACAATTGACGCCACCTAGGACACCACAGCTTAATGGTGTGTCTGAGAGGCACAATCGAACCTTGCTAGACATGGTTCGTTCCATGATGAGTCGAGCTTCGTTACCTATCTCATTCTGGGGGTATGCCTTAGAGACTGCCACCCATATCCTTAATCTAGTCCCTACTAAGAAGGTTGCCAAAACACCTCACGAGATGTGGACATGGAAGGTTCCCTCGTTGGATCACATCAAAGTTTGGGGTTGCGAGGCTTTCGTGAGATGCGAGACTCACGACAAGCTCGAACCTCGTAGTGAGCGTTGAATTTTCATCGGCTGCCCATAGAAGTCTTTTGGATATCTCTTCTATAGACCGAGTGACAATGTTGTCTTCGTTGCGAGGAAAGGGGTTTACCGACAGAGAGAACTCATATTCCAAGAGGACAGTAGGAGGAAAATTGACCTTGAAGATCTTCAAGAGTTAAGTGATAAAGGAACCTCAAACACTAGCGCTCAACCCGAGGAGGAAACTCCTGTTGAACCAATTGACGAGTCTGTACCTCTGAGGCGTTCCAGTAGAGTTAGTTTTCCACCTGTGTTATATGGTTTTGATATAACATCTGAGGGTGATACATTTATCAGCGATAGTACATTGATAAATCTGGATGAACCTAACAACTAGAAGGTAGCCATGGCAGGCCTCGATTCTGCTAAATGGAAAGAGGCAATGGACAACGAGATTATGTCCATGTATGGAAATCAAGTTTGGAACTTGGTTGACAATGTACCGGGTCGCAAGACAGTCGAGTGCAAATGGATCTTCAAGAAGAAGACCGACATGGATGGGAAAGTACACACATATAAGGCGCGACTGGTTGCGAAGGGCTTCACTCCAACTCAGGGAGTTGACTATGATGAGACCTTCTCACCAGTAGCAAAGATTAAATCTATAAGGGTTATGCTAGTCATAACTGCATTTCATGATTATGAAATATGGCAAATGGATGTCAAAACTGCTTTTCTTAATGGAAAGTTGGCTGAAGATGTTTACATGTGTCAGCCAGAGGGTTCTGTCAATGCAAAGTACCCTAATAGAGTGTGTAAGCTTGAGAAATCCATCTATGGATTGAAACAAGCATCTCGCAGATGGGATCTTTGTTTTGATGAGAAAGTCAAAGAGTTTGGATTTTCGAGAAGCGAGGATGAGTCTTGTGTATATGTTAAAGGTAGTGGGAGTATAGTTAGCTTTCTGGTGTTTTATGTGGATGACATACTACTCATAGGAAATGACATCCCAACCTTGCAGGAGGTTAAGTCCAGGCTTGGGAAGTGTTTCGCTATGAAGGACCTTGGGGAAGCTTCTTACATCCTAGGGATAAGTATATTGAGAAACATGAGTAAAAGACTAATAGGACTTAGTCAAAGCACCTACTTGGACAAGGTGTTGAAGCATTTCTGCATGGAGAACTCCAAGAAAGGTGACTTACCTATCCAAAGAAATACCAAACTGAGTAAGACTCAGAGTCCGAGTGCAGAGGCTGAGATAGCAGAGATGAGTCGAGTACCATATGCTTCCACAGTTGGCTCGATCATGTATGCTATGACTTGTACTCTCCCTGATGTGGCCTTTTCTTTGAGCATGGCCAGCAGATATCAAGGGAATCCTTGTAAAGCTCATTGGACTGTAGTAAAGAACATTCTTAAGTACCTGCGGAGGACTAAGGACTGGGTTCTTACCCTCGATGGGAGTGATTACTTGAGAGTGACAGGGTATTGTGACGCCGATTTTCAGACCGACAGATATAATTTGCGCTCTCAGTCGGGCTGGGTGTTTACCCTAAATGAAGGAGCAGTAACATGGAAAAGTTCCAAGAAGGAGACTGTAGCTGATTCAACGTGTAAATCAGAGTGCATAGCAGCGAGCGAAGCATTAAAAGAGGCGACATGGTTGAAAAACTTCATCGGAGACCTTCGAGTTATACCATCCATAAAGGAGCCTCTGGAAGTTTTCAGCGATAATGAAGGGGCGATTGCCTTAACCAAGGAACCGAGAGATCATGTTAGATCTAGGCATATCGACAGAAAGTACCACTTCATAAGACATCAAGTAGAAGAAGGACACCTCGTGGTGAAGAGGATATCGTCAGAGGACAACCCAGCAGATCCCCTTACGAAGGGACTAAGTAGGGTTAGGCACTTGCAGCATGAAAGGGGCATTGGGCTAACGGACGATATTAGTTTTAGTGATTAGATAAACATTTAGAAACTTGTAATATCTAAATTGTAATTGACATTTCATGATTGAATAAAAGGAGTTATTTATAAGTAAAGTTACTGTCTTGTGTCAATTATTTACTATTATTTCACTTTTGCATATTTTGACTTCCAGAATAATAAGATTATTCAAACTATAGACAATCGATCATACTTTGGAAGTAGGTTATGAGGCTAGAATGTCATGAATTGGCTTGTAGATTGTCTAAGGTGTTAGACATAGCAAAAGTATGCTACAACGTTCATGAGTGCTCCTAAAATAAGATTTGAGTATTGGATTAAACCCACGCTCACATGAATCACTTCATGGAATTAATCATGAGTGATTGTGAGATGATAATATCATATAGTCTTCAAACCAAGATATATGAGTTGTTGAAAACGATTTGGTTTTGCATTGATGATATGAAAACGCATCAGTAACTTGATCTTATAAAACATATTGTTGTGCATGATTTAATGAGTAGTTAGTACAAGCATATAATGTCGAAGTTTATCTGTTCCTTTTATCCTAAGATGATTAAAAGCGATATCTTGGACCCCTCGATGATTTTGTTTTGACTTATGTGCCGGGCCCGGTCAGAACTAAATTGATGTGTTCAATTATGTTTTATGCCAAACAAATCGGAAATTAGGAAAAAAACTACAAGACAATAAGTATGACTATGTTCCATGTATTTATCTGCATGATATCTTGAAGAACAGAGTAATATATGATCCCTTATCTAAAGTACGCGTCACTGACCAACTCAGAGTTGGACAACAGCTTTTGAAAGCTACAATTGCTAAATCGGATTTTGAAGTTGCATTGGTAGTTTTAGTTATTAGACTTATCCAAGTGGGAGATTATTGGACTAGGTGTCTAATCCCATAACTAAAACTGGGATGTACTTGACCCGATAGTAGCATGGTCCTTTTGGGTTGCCTTCACTAGTGCAATTTGATAGGATGGACTTTTGAGAATAAGGTTGTTTGTGATTTATTAATATATTATAAGTATAATATATTAATTGAGAAATCATATTATTTAATTAGTATTGATCAAGAATTAATTTGGAATTAATTTAGTGATCAAAAGAGACTAATTAAATAAACGGGGACTGATTAAGTAAATCAATGATTCTTATAGTGTGGGCTAATGATCCATGGTTAATTAGGATGGGCTAAACCAATATGATAGTCCATGGAGGTTTAACCCATGGGGACTAAGTAATATGAAGGGTCATGGTGCATTAGGGTTTGCATGGATGAAACCCTAGCCTTTGTAACACTATAAAAGCACACCCCTAGAGCCAAAATCGGTTGCCCATTCATTCTAAGAGAGTGATAATCGATTTTGTGCTAACTAGCCTATTCTCTCAAGCCTCCTCTTGCATTTGGTGTTTGTGACACATTAGAGGCATCACACTTGAGGTGCTAAAGCTTTCTAAGGCCAAGAACTTCAAACTACATAAGAGGTATTCATCTAACTATGAGTTTTATGTTGTATATTCTCTATTGTATGCTAGTTAGGATGTATGCTTTGGAAAATTGAAGTTGCATGTATAATTAGAGAAAACATAGATCCAAAGCATCTAGGGTTGCATGTGCACCATATGAGTGTTATAGTGCTTAAAACCCAACAATATTGAGGTGTCGATTGATGATGCTACGAATCTGAGTAAAGCAAGCAGTGGACACAGCTTCAGCCCAACGATAAAGTGGAAGATTTGCAAAATTGAGCATCAATCGAGCAGCTTCGACTAGGGTTCTATTACGTCTTTCTACCACACCGTTTTGTTGAGGAGTGTAGGGAGCTGAGAACTTGTGATCAATACCTTTCTCAGATAGGAATTTCTCAATGGTGACATTGGTAAACTCCGAACCATTATCACTTCGAATTCGTCGAACAAACAGTTTGACAAGAACTTCAATTCCTTTGATAAAAGTGATGAGTTCGGAGGCTGTTTCTGACTTAAGCCTAAGGAAGAATACCCTGGTGAACCTTGTAAAATCAGCCACAATCACAAGAATGTATTTTTGTGATGCAAACTTTCTACAATGGAGGGTCCACACACATCTATATGAAGCAGCTCTATCGATTCCGAGATTAATTTTTCAATGATGACAGGATGACCTTTCTTTGATTGCTTCCCACATTCACAGGCATCACATAGATGATCGTTTTCAAACTTGAGGAGAGGAAAACCTCTGACCATTTCACCAGAAACAAGATCACTGATATATTGAAAATTTAGATAAGCAAGCCTTCGATGCCATAACCAACTGACATCAGGAACTGCCTTTGAAGGTAGATAGAGTTGAGGTTTGACCATGATCATGTTGATGTCAAGAGGATACATGTTCTTGTTGCGATTTGACTTAATCAGACATTCTTTCCGGTCTTCAGTCACGACATAGCTGTGTTTCTTGTAGAATTCAACTCGACGATTTGCATCAGTGAGTTGAGCCACACTAATTAGATTATGCTTCATATTAGCTACATATGCCACATTTGATACAGAGAAATTTCCATTTGTGAGGACGCCATAACCTCGGATTTGAGGGATGGAGTTGTTGTCACACGTCACATAGCCAACATTTGGTGGGAGTTTGAGATCACGCATAAATTCTTTCTACATCGTCATGTGCATGGAACAAGAACTATCAATATACCATATTGTATCTTGTTCCGAAGCACAAAGTGCCTACAAAGATTAGTGAAGTTTGGAGTTTTTAGGCTCCAAGTTAGGTTTTGGGACTTATGCACGGGCTTTGGACTTGGATTGTGACTTTTGAGCAACAGGTGTCTCGGAAGGTTTGTTCTGAGATCCTTTGGGAAGGAAGCAAAATGTTAATGTCTTTTCATTGATCCAGAAATCATATTCAACAACAGGTTGTTTTGGAACAACATTTCTCGGACAAACTGTTTTTGGAGTTGTAGGAATCACAGTGTTACTTGAGGTTGCAATATATTTTTCAACACTTTTAGCTCTCCACTCAAACTTTTGTTTTGAATGCTTTGAAACTTTTTGAGTGACAGCGTTTTTAACAAATCGTTCTTTGTTTGCTGTTGTTGATGGTACATTTGGTTTTGAAAGTTGTTGTGGTTTAAAAATCGTACCATCAGATTTAGCAATAAAAACAGCGGAAACAGTCCGAGGAGAGTTATTTCTTGTGGGACAAGTATCAACAATTTTTTTAGGAATGGGACTCACAACTTTGTTTTGAACTACCGAGCTAGGAGGACTGGATGGCCTTCTAAGAATATTAACATGCACAAATGTGTTATGGTTCCTAGTGGTCGAGCTTATAGTCTGAGATACTTTCTTTTTGGAATTCGCAATGAACCTGGAGTCTTGTATTGACCTAATTTCCTTTTTAAGATCATTTTTGGCGTCTATATTAGGATAGACGATATCTCTCCTATTGAATGAAGGTTTCTTCCTTGAGTCAGATGATGACTTGGAAGTTTGGCCAGCAGATGGGTTGTTAAACTTGGGTTTAATTGGAACTGAGGTGGTTTTTGAAATCACTTGAGAATCAGAAACACAAGAATCAGATAAATATTCTACTACAATCTCTTCTTCAACATCACTATCAAAATATGCCCAGACAAAATCTGATGTATCCGAGTCAAGTCCAGTTGTCTCAAGAATAATTTCTTCAACAGCACAATTGTGAGGAGGACTGTGGTTCGGAATTTAAACTACAGTATTGGGAATGCTAGAGGAAAATTTTGAGGTCTGATTCAGGTCCAGGGGTATCAGAGGCGGAAGAGGCGTGGAATCAGGACATTTGACAACTATTAGTTGAAACTCGGGAATCGGGGATGAGAATCGGTCTGAAGTCTCAAGAAGGGGTGACAATGGCGAGACAGGGGTATCCGAATGTTTGTGGTTCAGAATTTCTCCCATAAAAGTTAAGTTTTGTAACTCCTTCAAGGAACGAGCAATAGGTTTCGAAAACTCACTTCCGAGACTAGGTGCTTTAGACCAAGGATGACAAAAATTATGAGTAATCCGTTCATTTGCTTCAATAACATCTATGGAATTATGCAAAGCATCTATTTTGGCATTGAGACGTTTGTTATTAGAAATTAAAACATTTCTTTCAGAATAAGTGATTTCACATTTGTCTATAAAAATGATACATTCATCTTTCGACATTACAAGTTCATGTTCTAAAGACTCTATCTTAAGCTTCTTATCTTCGAAATGTATTCTAAGACGACTTAATTCACTCTCCATCTTCTCACTGGCTTCTATGGTAGACTCATAGGTTTTATAAATGATGTTCATATCTGACTGGATTTGAGTTAGATATGGTTCACAAAGAGATAAATCAAAACTATTGTTAGTAATCATAGATTTTACCTGTTGAACGATGCTTCTACCATGTGGGTCGTTGGTCGCCATGTAGCAGTAGTTTGGTTCAGAATTATCATAATCTTCCTCTGATCCAGATGACCAGTAGCTTTCATCACATTTGATGGTTTGTCTAGCCATAAGACACATGTTTCTACCAGTACTCACATCATCTTCATCTCCTAATGACCAATATACTTCCACATCTCCTGACACAGTGATAACGAATGCTTTCCCACTAGCAGCCATTTCTTGGGCTCGACGTGCATAGTATGAAGAGTCCTTGATCTTGGGTTTTTGTGGTGCTTCAGCCAAGCAGTCTTTGGCAAAGTGGTTTGCATGACCACACTTATGACAAACGATCTTTGGCTTTTCTGACTTCAGAGTCTCGTTAGATTCCGAGGTATGGTTTGGTGTAGAGATTTTGGGTTTATAAGCAAGTGGATTTTGTAATGGTTTAGGATATGGTTGGGGATTACTTTGATGAGGAGCTTGGAAATGGTTGTGATATGGTTTGTGAGTGGGATTGAAGGGACGCTTATATTTCATGGAAAGCAAAGCAAACTCTTGTTGAAAGTGTAGTTCGGAGTCCATTGCTTCAGGGTCGAGGTATCCATCAAACTGATAGTTTGAACTAGTAGGAGCGGGTAAAGTTGGTGGAAAGGGTTGAACAGATGGGATAGTTGGGATAACAGCTTTGAAAGGGTCCGAAACAGAAGGGTTTGAGACATAAGGATCGAAAGAGCTAACAAGAGCAAGAGGACCTCCTGAAAGTTCTCTTAAGGTTTGTGCAACATTTGATTCATGACCTTGAAGTTCGTCACACAGCTGGTATAGCTTCAACTTCTTCAGAAATCCATTACTCTGAAGACACGATTTCACGTTTCCCCATCCTTTACCAAGAATATTGATGAACTTGAGATTGTATTCAAGTGGAGTTCGGACAATCCCATGAGTTGTCATGTTGTTGACGACGATTCGGTATCTGTTAGCGGCAGAGGCAACAGATTCACCGGGAGTTGTAGTGAAAGTATCGAACTCGTTGACAACGGAACTCAGATGCTTAACCTTCATGTTTTCTGATCCTTCGAACAGGTCTTGGAGTGTGTCCCAAATCTATTTAGCAGATTTACACGACTTAATGTGCTCAAAGAGAGAAGGAGGAACACCAAACACCGTTTCGGAAAAAAGCAACTTGATCTGCATGCAATTTCTCAATGTCATCAGCAGTGAGAGGTGTCTGACACTATTCTTCCTGTCCCATGAGAGTTGCAACAACATCTCTTACAGTTTGTCTAACAGGAACTTGTGGACCTTCTTTTATGGATCTCCAGATAGCTTCACCTTTTTCTTTACCAAGTAAAAACCTTTCCATTCTAACTTTCCAGTGATCATACTCTTCAACAACTAGCAATGGGGCACGAGAAGGGCAACCCACGCTATTTGCTATTTGTTTTGAATACATTTGTTGATAATTAGAAGCAACCATTGAAGTTAAGATATTAGAGCAGAAGCGGTATATAGAAGAACTTTTATCCTGAACACAGAAATGATCGAAATACCAAGGTAATTTCGAATCAACTATAATCTTTTCTTATGGATTCAAAGGACAACCACTCAAGCTCTGATACCAATTGTGAGTACTAGAAATGATGCGCAAGGAAAAGGTTTGAAATAATCTTTAAGATCAATGTCTGCTTTTAATTAGATGCTCTAGTCAAGTCTGGTAATACCAGTCGAGACTTGAAGTAAAGATTTAACAAAGTACTCAAGTATTAAATAAAGAAACTATGAGTATAATCAATGTAAAGACAATAAATGAACAAGAAGAATGTTATGAAAGATATTGACGTGAGAGAAAAGTGAAAGAGAGTTAAGAAGAATATTTGCTATCTTTAGAGAAACAATCTGTGTATTTCTTGTCATTTAAAACACTCCTTAAATAGGCTACGGAGGTACATCGTACAATTCTGATACATTCCTAGGATTAGTTAATAATCATCTACTGACAACTGATTATCTAACAGATACAAAAGGATAAGTCCTATGAAACGTTACATCACTAAAAAGACAAGAAACAATAAATGTTTAAACAGACTGTCAATTTCGGATCTTTGCACCATCTCGGAGTAGTCTTCACTTTGGACTCCATCTCTACTTCGGAACTTGCTGAATTCGGATCTTCAATACTTGTGATTGCTAGAGGTTCACTTTTTAGGTTCCAACATGCATTCTGAACCTTCTGAGGTCCGGAGCAAAGGATTGGTGGAGACTTGTTACCAGCTCGTATTCTCCTGAGCAGAGGACTGCAATGACTTGGGAGTAGTTCTCGGAGATATTTCGTTCTAGATATGTTCCGCTGGTGGAACGTGAGAGGTTGGATCAGGAGTACTTGGATTTGAGAGAGGGGACGGAGTCGGTGACAGAGATCACCAAGAAGTTCATGGAGAGGGCCATGTTTTATCTTGAGTTTGCTGCTTCTGAGCAAGCTCAGATAACCCGTTACTTGAGCATGTTCAAGACGGACATCAAGCAGTTTGTATCCACTCAGTTTTATGGTTCATCGTTGGAGTTGCAGGAGGCCGCCAGGCGGCGTGAGATTGAGATGGAGCTCTAGACGAGGGAGCAGGGACCGGCCCCGGCGCAGTCGCAACTTGCGTCGAAGCAGTTTAAGGCCGCTGATGTCAGATATGGGGGTCGGAAGGGTCGAACTTGTGGGAATTGTGGCAAGCTTCATAAGGGTGTTTTCCAATCTTCTTCTAGGTGCCACAATTGTGGCTGGCAGAGCCATATGGAGAGGGATTGCCGCCAGCAGGCCCCAACACTCAGCTCCAAGATTTGTTACCACTGCGACTAGGTTAGCCATGTGAAGGCCAACTGTCCCTCGCTTGTTGCTATGTCGGCGCAGGATCAAATGTCGGCTACTCTGAGGATCACATATGGGATTCAGGGCAGGGCAGAACCCCCGAGGGTTTGAGGTTACGCTTTCCAGCTCACGGCAGAGGAGGCCAGGTCGGCACCAGACGTCATGACTGGTACGTTTCTATTTATTATTTTGTTGAATATATTTTATGTTATGCTCATGTATATACTCCTAATAGGTATGTTCTTAGTGAAATCTTTTCTTGCTCTTGTGTTATTTGACTCGGGCGCGAGTCGGTCCTTTATATCTCGATCATTCAGTAGGGAGTTTGATATGCATATTGGGGAGTTAGAGTGTCCGTTGCAAGTGTCCATCGCCAACGAACACGGGGTTTCAACATATGTAGTGTATCAAGCCTATGTATTGGAGATCTTCAGGGTGCCTGATCTGGTTGATTTGATCCCTGTACCCATGGGGGATGTATGCGTAATAGTGGGTATGGACTGGATGAGCAGGTTTGGTGCCATGATTGATTACGAGGGCCAGCGAGTGGTAGTTCGAACCCCAAGTGGAGGAGAACTGGTTATCTATGGAGAGGGCACCAGGGTTGGTTTCGGGTTTTGTTTGGCAGCCACAGCTCGCCAGTATATCAACACGAGTGTGCAGGTTATTTGGCTTATGTGGTTGATACTCGGGTTGGGGATCATATTTCAGTTTCAGAGGTTCCAGTTGCTAGGGAGCTTGCAGACGTGTTCCTAGAGGAGTTACCCATTGTGCCTCCTTGTTGGGGTACAAAGTTATCCATGTATGACTTTGTAAATGGTTTGATTTTTGTAGACCCACTTGCATGTGGTGCATTAGCCTTGTGACATGAGATAGAGAGTGAGAGAGAGACATGTAAACACCTCTATATAAGGTGGGTTTATTCCACATGTAGAGGTGTGCTTGCGAGATGTAAAATTGAGTGTGTAAGTGTGTGTTATTTATGTAGATTTAGATCTAGATCCTTTTTTGTGTTACACCATACATAATCGAATGCATCTCTTAAACACCGAAATCATTGTGTTCATTGTGTGTTCTTTAATTTTGCATGCCAAACCAATGTTCATAACTCACTACATTTGGTATCAGAACGGGTCTTCGAAGATCAACATGATTTTTTGAAGAAACGATTATCGGTTTGGCTAAATTTGTCACAATTGGAGCATTTATGGTGAGTCTCTCTCTCTCTCTCTCTATGATCTCTCCTAATTTCGTTGATTCGTGCGTTGCATCTTGATTTTTGATCGTTCTGATTCATTGGATTAAATTCGTTTCAAACCCCACTGATGATCCAATAAATTTTTTGTTTAGATCAAGCCCAAAATTATGAGTCATTATTGTTCATGATCTATTTTGAAGTTTAATTTCCATTGAAAAAGGCCAAATCCAAATCAAGATTTCTTTACTAGTTCGTCATTCAATTCATAAGCCCAATCATCAATGAAATACTGTTCATAATCGGCCCATTCATATTTGTTTTAATCCGATATATGTTTAATTAAGCCCAAAGATTCATCCAAATCAGTTTGATATACATATCAATGTGTTGTTCTTTTTACCATACGCATTGATTGGTTGTACATATGTTAAACATACGCAGTATCCGACTTCTTTTATATTGGTTTAGTCTGGTCGTTCTTGCAAATCGATTAATCTCGTTTTTTATTCGACGCTGATGTTATTCGATTGGAATTTGTTCCTGAATCTCGACTTCTGAATCGAGTTTATGTGATTTGATTTGTTACAAAACCGATTTTGTTCTTGTTGAAGTGTAGAAACTGTCATATTAGTTCTTTGATTATGATGAATATTGACCAATAACACTTCAATAGGATGAAGAGCAGTTAGTTGAACTTGTTTTGATCTGAAATTGGGCACTGGAATCTTCGATTTCGTGTTTCTTGCATTTTAATTTCGAAAAGTCAATTTTAGAAAAAGTCAAACTCGATTTCTATTGGTTGATTCGTTGAATTGGAAGTTGAAATCAGTTGATACAAGTTGAACAGAGGCTGTGAATGTCGAAATCGGGTTTAGTTTGGGTTTAATTTTGGAATTGATTGGGAGTGTGTTCTTGATGATGAACACTGTGAGGAACGCAAGTTTGTTCTTGTTTTCATCTTGAACGAAATTTGAAAATCGAATGTTTTGAAGTTAAATTCGTTTTGTAAAAAGGAATGATTCAATGGATAAAGTTCGATGACTATACTCCTAATGTGATGTTGATTTGATGAAAGTGAAGTCTTGGGTTTCACAGTCGATGAATTGAAGTCAAACTTGTGTTAAAAAACTGTATTTCTGTTCGCATAAGAGTCGATTTGGGATCGACTGGGTTTAATAACAAGGTTCGTTATCCTGATGACAAACTATTGGATTCGTTGATTGAGTGTTTGTTCAAAAGTCGACAGGCTAGATGTTGATGTTTGCTTCAATGGTTTGGGAACGAAAAGAACTTGGATTTGGAACGAATCATGAATGGTCGACAAAATGGGTTTGATTTGGAAAAAGGGCTGATGTTTTTAATTTCGATGTTGGTTTGGTGATTTGGAGTCGACTGGATATCTGATTTTGTATGATGAGAACGAATGTTGTGAATTCGTTATTGGGAAGTTGATTATTAACGAAGCGATGGAAGATTTGTGTTGATTTGGGTATGATTTCGAAAATTCGAGTCTAGATTCTTTATTGGAACGTGATATCAAGGGATGAAGAATTGGATGTCGATGAATTTGGAACAGGGACGTAAAGTCGAAAATTTTGAGTCAAGAATCGAATGTTATCATTTGCTCTTAATGTCGATGATTTGGAAAGCATTGTTAACGAAATGTCGATTACGCTACTGAATGATTAAGATGTTATTGTTCACGGTTAAGCGTTCGACATGCTTCGTTTTCGTTAAAATGGTGCTGAAAATTTTTCGTTACAAATGGTGTTGTGGAAGACTTCGTTACCTGATTAACGAAGTGAAGAAGAAGGGTTCGTTGGTTGTCTCTGTAATGAATTGGGAAAAAGGAAGAAACATAGAAATTTTCGGCATTAGTCCTTATTGTTTCGAAAGTTTGTCATCTTTTACAAATTTCGACATTGGGGATAAATTTTCGACATTTTGATGCAATAAGGCAGAAATTTCACATTTGGTCCTTTCTGTTTCGAAAGATTGACAGTTTGCACCCACATTCGACATAAGGACCTAATTTCGAAATCAGTCATTGAATTTTCAAAAGTTTGACAGTTTTTGCCCAAATTTGAAAATGGACTGATTTTGCTGAGAAATTGAAGAATATGCATTTCAGGCCCCTGCAGTTAATGTTAATTGACGTTTTCTACCCAGTTTCGCAAATGGGAGAGAATTTCGCATTTTTGGCTGTTTTGGGTGCACCGGGTCACTACAGAATTTTGAAATTGACAATTTCTACCTATTTTTGAGAAATTTTGTCAAAGGCGGTCCGTGAACGAAGCTAAAAATTGGAAATTTTTTGGATTTTTCGGATTGAAGCAAAAAGTTTATGCCGCATGTTAAGGGGGGGTTTTGGTAAGAAAAAATCCGAATAGAGCACATTCTCTTTCCTTGTTGGTTTTATAATCAAATTTCGATTATAAAAAAGGGGGAGAATTTTATATGGAAATTCGAAAGTTGAATTTATCATATTACGCGAACTTGAAAACCGAAGTGACCTCGAGTATTTGAAGTTTATGAAATGATTCGATTGGAAATTCAGAAGTGATTTCGGTTTATGATGGGTTTGGAATTATTTAAGATTTTTGGGGTGTGTTTTTATGCTCAACTTTAGGGTGATTATTTGGAGTTTGAGAAGCTCTTGATCATTCGTTGATGCCCGGTTCGTATGGTCTCACATCCTAGAACCCAAATTGAAGAATCATGGAAGAATTGAAGATTTGAAGTTCATCTCTACATGTGTCACGCTTGAGGCCGGGATCGCGTAGTTGCTCGATTTTGGAAGATTTGAAGCGGGTCATCCATTCCTAACTTTGAGGGGGAGAATGTGGGGGTACAAAGTTATCCATGTATGACTTTGTAAATGGTTTGATTTTTGTAGACCCACTTGCATGTGGTGCATTAGCCTTGTGACATGAGATAGAGAGTGAGAGAGAGACATGTAAACACCTCTATATAAGGTGGGTTTATTCCACATGTAGAGGTGTGCTTGAGATATGTAAAATTGAGTGTGTAAGTGTGTGTTATTTATGTAGATTTAGATCTAGATCCTTTTTTGTGTAACACCATACATAATCGAATTCATCTCTTAAACACCGAAATCACCATGTTCATTGTGTGTTCTTTAATTATGCATGCCAAACCAATGTTCATAACTCACTACACTCCTGAGAGGCAGGTTGAGTTCAGGATTGATCTTGTGCCAAGTGCGGCTCCGATTTCCAAGGCATCATACCACTTGGCACCACCTAAGATATAAGAGTTGTCATCTCAGCTGCAGGAGTTACTAGGCAAGTAGATCATCAGACCGAGCAGTTCTCCGTGGGGAACGCCGATATTGTTCGTCAAGAAGAAGGATGGTTCACACTAGATGTGCATTGATTACCAGAAATTGAACAAGTTAACGGTGAAGAACCGTTATCCCCTTCCGCGGATTGATGACCTCTTTGATCAGTTGCAGTGTGCATCTTGGTTCTCCAAGATTAATCTAAGGTCTGCGTACCATCAGGTGAGAGTGAGAGAGGAGGACGTGGAGAAGACCGCGTTCGAGACTCGTTATGGGCATTACGAGTTCGTGGTGATGCCCTTTGGGTTCACCAATGCGCTTGTTGTATTTATGGATCTCAGAAATCGGGTATGCATGCCGATGCTCGACCGATCTGTTATCGTGTTCATTGATGATAACTTGGTGTATTCCATGAACATATAACAACATAAGGAGCACCTTCGAGAGCTTCTGGGGGTTTTGAGGCGGGAACGGCTTTATGCCAAGTTCTCGAAGTGCGAGTTTTGGTAATGAGAGGATGGGATTTTGGTCGATCCGGCCAAGATCAAGGCTGTGATGCAGTGGGAGGTTCTGAAATCTCCCTCAGAGATCAGGAGTTTCTTGGGTTTGGCAGGGTACTATCGGAGATTCATTCATGACTTCTCCAAGATTGTGGTACCCCTCACTAGAGATGAGAATTTGTCCTGGAAACCCGAACTGAACGGAAACCCAAACCGAACCAAACGGAATTAGGCTCGAAAAAGCAATTCGATTCGGGTTTCGGGTATCTATATTATGCTAATTCGGTTTTTGGGTTATTCGGTTCAGGTTACCCAAATAAGAGCTTATTCGGTTCTAAATACCCGACGCGAATAAGCATTCCTCCTCTCCTTTCCCTGATCGATAGAAATCAAAATCACGATTCACACTTTTGTCCTCGTCGTTCATAACAAAAAAACCCTATGCTCGTTCTTGTCGTTTCAAAATTGACCAATATTCTCATCTATTTCAAAACTCAAAATCACTTCTGCCTATCCTTCCTCTTGTTTCAAACTTTCAAAAATCAACGCTTCTTATTATCTCTAAATATTCACGAATTCCTACTTTGTCTAGTCATGGAAAATTGGGCTCCAATTCAAAAAACTCAAGTATGTAATTAATTCTCATTATGTTAATCTGCTACGTAAATATTATTCATTTAATGTGTTATTGTGTTATGTTAGTCTTTGAATGTTTTATGTTGATGTATAAAAGCACATTGTTGTTCTATTATTCGGGTTATTTTATAGAATCCTAATATGGTTTATTCGGGTTTTTTCAGTTATATTAGGTTCTTAATCATCTTGTACATGTTATTCGGGTAATACCCGAACCGAACCGATTAATACCCGAACCGAACTGAACCCGTATTATTTAATCGATTAGGTTTTCGATTAATACAATTACCCTTATTCGGTTTTCGGGTTATTCAAGTTCGGGTCGGTTCGGTCCGGTTCCGACCCAAATAACATCCCTACCCGTCACTCGTCTGACGAGGTAGAAGGTGGATTTCCGATGGGGCCCTGAGCAGCAGTCCGCGTTTGAGACTCTTCGACAAAGGTTATGTGAGGCCCCGGTATTGACCCTCCCAGAGGGGGTCGAAGATTTTGTGGTATTATGTGATGCATCCATCAACAGTTTGAGGGTGGTCCTTATGTAGAGAGGACGAGTGATTGCTTATGCTTTGCGGCAGCTGAAGCCATATGAGATGCGATATCCTACGCATGACCTGGGGTTGAGAGCAGTGGTTTTCGCCCTTAAGATTTGGAGGCATTATCTTTATGGGGTCTGTTGTACTGTCTACACGGATCACAAGAGTTTGTGATACTTGATGGACCAGCCGAACCTGAACATGAGGCAACGCAGGTGGCTAGACGTGGTCAAGGATTATGACTGCGAGATCCTTTACCATCCGGGTAAAGCGAATGTGGTAGCGGATACTTGGTGACGCGAGTCGGTTGGGTCTTCGGTCTGGGAGATGTGTATGAGGATATCTTTTGATTCGCCGCTTTTGGGTTTGATCAGAGAGGCTCAGGTTGAAGGAGTTTGAAAAGAGAACTGGAAACAGGAAAGGATCAGAGGTGAGATTGATAGATTTATCACGGATCGTCGAGGGTTATTGACCCAGTGTCGTCGGGTCCGGGTTCCAATTTCTGGTGGGTTCAGACAGATTGTGTTAGAGGAGGCTCATAAATCTCGTTTTTCTATACACCTGGGAGCCACCAAGATGTATGGGGATTTGAGATTAAACTATTGGTGGCCATGTATGAATAGGGAGATAGCCTGGTATGTCGAGAGATGCTTGACCTGCAGGATGGTCAAAGTTGAGCATCAGAGGCCGCATGGAAAGTTGTAGCCTCTGGAGGGTCCCATGTGGAAGTGGGAGCAAATCACCATGGATTTTATCACCAAGTTGCCGAAGACGACAAACGGTTTTGATGTTATATCGGTCATCGTGGATCGATTCACCAAGAGTGCCCACTTGTTGGCCATCCGGGAGAGCTCTTCGGCCGAAAAGTTGGACGATGTTTATGTCCGAGAGATTGTTGCTCGCCATGGGGTCCTAGTTTCCATTGTTTCTGATCTAGATGTGCGGGTTCACTTCTCGTTTCTGGAAGAAGTTCCACGAGGAACTAGGCATGAGGATATACTTCAGCACTGCATATCATCCGCAAATCAACGAACAGAGTGAGCGGACGATACAGACCCTTGAGGATATGTTGCAGGCATGTGTTATTCATTTTGGTGGGAGTTGGGATTTCTACCTACCTTTTGGGGAGTTCTCCTACAACAATAGTTATCACTCCAGCATTGTTGCTCCGCCATTTGAGCTATTGTATGGTCGAAGGTGTCGCACCCCGGTTTGTTAGGGAGAGGTTGGTCACAGGGTTATGGGAAGGATTGAAGTAGTCCTTCATACCACAAAGATTATCCAGCAGATCAGGAAGAGACTGTAGACCGTTCACAGTCGGCAGAAGATCTATGCCCACCAACGCCGATTAGAGTTGGAATTTCAGGTCGACGATATGGTGTTTCTGAAGGTCTCACCCTATAAGGGTGTGATACGCTTCAGGAAGAGGGGGAAATTGGGTCCCCGGTATATTGGACCTTTTCGGGTGATTTCCACGGTTGACAAGGTAGCTTACAGGTTGGATCTACCTGAGGAGCTCAGTCAGATTCATAACACTTTCCATGTTTCGCAGTTGCAAACGTGCGTATTAGATGATGAGGCAGTAGTTTCCTTGGATGATATTCAGGTCGATGACGCCTGAATTACGTTGAGAGACCAATGTCTATTCTTGAAAGGAAGATGAAGGTTCTGTGCAACAAGGATATACCTTTGGTAAAGGTACAGTGGCAACATAGGAGAGGCTTCGTGTGGACCTGGGAGTCGGAGGCTGAGATGCGGGAGCATTATCCTGAGTTATTCGCCACGGCAGACTTCAAGGGCGAAGTTTAGTTCAAGTGTGGGAGAATTGTAACATCCCGATGATAAGATACTTCTAAATTTAATCCTATAATTTTATTATGTGCATTTTGGGTCCCTAAGTAGAAGGAAGTGTGCATGAGAAGCCCTAGTGGCAATTTCGTAATTTGGAGGGTTTGGGAGTACGCCATGCGTACGTGTATACACTTAGTGTACTAATGTGTGCCTTAGTACGCATGGCGTACATAGGTACGCGGGGCGTACGTGCCCAACATGCAAACCTTAATTTTTAGAGTTTGACTCATACTTAAACCCCATTATAGCCTCATTTTCCCTCACCTTATCAAGCTCCACCCTTTCATACGTGTTTGCAACCCTAATATCTTCTTAAGGTGCCATTTCTAAGCTTGTGTGTGTTTTGGTGCCTTTAAAGAAGAAGGAAGGAAGAGAAGTCCACCTTGAAGGAGTGAAGCCCTCTAAATCCAGAATCACACCACCTTTTGGCACCATTTTGATGTATCAAGTCCTGAACTTGGTGTTGTTTCTTGTAGATCTTGTTTTGGGTTAGTGTTAGGTTCTTTTGTCCCAAATATTGTGTTTCATGAACAAAGCGTGTTCTTGACCCATTAAGTTGTCCTTTCAGACCCCTGGGAGGGTCTTGAGTCATAAAAATGGGTTTTAAATGGTTGGTTTTGCTCCATGCATCTTGTAGAATGTATTAATGGATTAAGAAGTTGAGTTAAGCACTTAATGGGCATGCAAAGTCATAAGTTGGAAACTTTATGACTCTTAAGTGTATTTTAGCCATGGATCTAAAATATGGACATAAGTGCTTAAGCCATTAAGCATTTAATGGGTTTTGAAGTTCCTAGGAGTACGCCTTGCGTACGAGGTCAAACACCCTAATGGTGGTCAACATGCGAGGACTCGAGTACGCCCAACGTACCTTCGGTGTACGCCCCGCGTACTCGCACTGGGTCAATTCCGTTGAGTTGAATCGGTTGGGTTGACTCGGCTGGATTGACTCGGTTAGCTTAGTTGGTTTGACCAGTTTGACTTTGACTTTGATCAAGTTTGATCTTAATTGTATTTTAGGTATTTTGGGATTTTGATTTTGATTTTGATTGGTAGTTTGGGTGGATATGTACCAGTTTGAGCTGATATTCGGACTCAGGACCTCATCAGCTACTATTCAGTCTGTGAGGTGAGTTTTCCTCATTGTACTTGCGGGTCGAAGGCACCAAGGTCGGCCCATTAGTTGATATTCACTAATATGCTGAGTATGGAATAGATATGCATTATTATGCTAGTTACTGATATGCTAGTCTGGTAGATCTGTAGGAGTACATGTGATTCTGTTTGCATGATTATATGTATATGTTTATTATCTGGTGTATGTCGACATATTGTGTTGGGTTGAGGTTGTACTGCTCCGTGCGGTAGCAAACAAACCCTCGAGCATTCCAGATATGAGCTGAGGGCCAGGTAGGGCATGCCAGACTCATACTGAGGGCTCATGAGCATTCCAGATATGAGCTGAGGACCGGGCAGTATGCCAGACTCGTACTAAGGGCTTGATGGTATTTAAGTCCAATGACTCATATTGTCAGTGAGCAAGCCATACATAAGTTGTCGGCCCCGAGGGAAAGCCATACTTATGCTGAGGGCTCAGGGGTAATCCAGTCTTTTAGCTGTGGACCCATTGCATGTTGTTATTGTATATGTTATTGTTTATGTGTTGGTACTTTGGGGAAACTCACTAAGCGTTGGCTTATAGTTTTGGGTTATGTTTCAGGTACTTCAAATGACCGCAGGAAGGCGAAGGCATGACCGTACAAATCCTCTGTTTATGATCTATGATTTTCGGAAACTCTAATAACGGAAATCTTTTGAAAACTATTTTGTAAACACTTTATGTTTTGGGGTTGTATTTAAAAAGTTTAAATTTATCATGACTTTTATGGATGTTACAATATATATATATATATATATATATATATATATATATATATATATATATATATATATATATATATGTGTGTGTGTGTGTGTTTGTGTGTGTGTGTGTCCATATGCGCTTATAAACTTACCTTTAATCAAGTAATTCTTAATTATCCCTTATAAAACTGCTTGAAAATAAGTTTCTCAGAGAGTCAACATGAAGAAAGCTTTAACAACCTGCCTGTTTACCTTCACAACCTTAGGTGAACCAACACGTATACTTACACTCACATCAAAACTGATTTGATGGATCGTTTCGAAGCATGTTTTGTGGCTATTGTGTAACGCCCATGTTTCTAGGCTAAGCATTAGTATAATGATGTAATAGTTATGGTCAACCATTGTAACCTAATTTAAAGTAATAAAGAGGAATTACTTGAATATTATGAGAATTATGTGATTTTATGTGCATTATACTTATTTATAAGATATAATAAATTAAGAATAAAAATAAGCGTCAAAAATAAAATAATAGATAAACCCAATATCTATGAAGAAAGTTGTAGTGGTCGTGACAAGGATTTCGGAGATATAAAGAACGCCGAAATTCGAGTTATAACGAAGAAAATATGACATGTCGAAGTTTCGAGACAAAACCGGCACAACGTTGTGTGATGTAAAAAGTGAGTTTACGATAAAGTACTTTTTACCCTCAGCAATCTAAACGAACGTCGTAGTATACGTTAAACCGAGAGCGTGCATAAAAAGAACGTCTAAATCTGACTTCGTATGAGGAATTTATGATTTTTCTAAAATTTGGCATAGCAGTATGCAACTTGGAGTTCGAATATTAGATCGAACGATTTTTAGCCGAAACAACCTAAACGAGAATCGAAGATCTCGTCAACAGGAGCTCAACGATAAAAAGACAGACAAAAACGGATGTCGGATGACAAAGTTATGAATTTTTAACGGCATTTTCCTATTCTGACCTGTTAAAATATAACATTAAAAATAAAGTCAAAATTAGCCGATAGAGTCTAAACGAAAGTTATAGAGTACGTCTCCACGTACGTGTGGATATAAAGAACGTCGAAAATGGAGCTCATATGCGAAAGTTGTGGATTTTAGAAGTTAGGAGTGTGAAATGCGAAGCTGTTCAAGGAAGTCCCCGCGTAGAAGGAACGCCCTATGCTCTCGCAACCCTTGGGTCCGGATCTTCCACGTCGCCCCAGCCAACTTTGGACATGTACCCCTCTCAAACGTGTTGCATACGTAGGAGCACCCTGCACACCCGGAATGTGTTGCGCTCCTCCGAGGAACGTCGTGCGCACCGAGGGTCAGCTCCACTATAAAAGGAGGTGCGAGGGTCTCCATATTTCCCACACCAAAAACCCATTCTCTCTCTCTCTCTCTCTCTCTCTCTCTCTCTAACTTCTCTCTAAGCCCTCCCAAAGCCCTAGTAACCTCAAGGTGCTAGAGGAAAGCCCCGGAGCGCCAGAAGGCTCCGAGAAAAAGAGCTTTTCGGCTCGGAAAGTTCCACCCCCGCAGAGCCCGGTTTCTAGCCAAACCTCCTGGTAAGTGAGCTATACTTACCCCTTACCCTACTTTAAGTATAGTTTAGGTTTAAATTTATTATCGTTATTATGAACTTATAAACAATATATATATATATATATATATATATATATATATATATATATATATTATAAAATATAATATATAAAGTGTTAATATAATATCTTTTAACTACTCACGGTACGGGGAATCTGGTTTGAAGGGCCGCATAGGGTTGTTGGATTTCCGAATTGCTATAATGCCAAATTGGTCCTGCCCTCCGGTGTTTCATGTCTGGCCCCTGACTGTACATAGTGGTTGAAAAGTATTGTTTAACACTTATAAAACAATGTCGCTCGTAAATAGTCGCTATAACTATTAGACTAAAATCTAGTGGTAATAATACTAGGTTTCGTCGAAGGAAATTATATTGGTAAGAAGCGAAGCGTTGTCCAAGTTGGAATCACCACTTTCACAAGTGAGTGCATAGTTACTTTCATCTTACACGTAGATATGAAGTATTTAATATAAATTACGTGCTATGTGTGCATATTATCTGTGTTCTTGATATCTATGCTGGATGAACGATTTATACATGTTTTAAATGATTTAAACTGTATATGTGTTTTATATCTACGAATATGTTGGGTAGAACATGGGTAGATGAAATAGTTGATGTGTGATGAAATAAAATGATGGAAGGCCTCTAGGTTTACGATGATCCAGTCATCTAGCGGAGTATAGATGACGACCACAGACTATTCTAGACAATCCGGTGGAACGCTAGCAGGCTCGCAACCTGTAGGTGTTTGTTTGAACTACGTGTTCAATAGGTGTACTCGATCCACCTCATGGTTGCCTTATTTGACATGTATTGGTGGGGAATCCCCTAATCAATCTTGTCCATCCCGATGAAAATCCTTAGGCTAGGTCCCTTATAATAGATGCTTTAGGGACATAACGTGAGGATGACGGGAACGGGTAATCGGGTTGAATGATTTGATGAAATTAATAAACTTAATTATTGTGGTTTGAAAACCATATGTGCTCACCAGGATCCTAAGCCTGACCCATTCAGTTTCTTGTATACAGGTAGTGGCAAGAGAGCACAGGAGTGATGGTCTGATGAGAGATCAATGGATTATAGGCCACTAGAATAAATAGATGTTGTAAGGCCTATGTTGTTTATGTTTATGCTTTTGATCTGTATTGACAATGACATCCCGAGGTTTTTAATATAATGAAAATACATTTCTTCAGAAATGCTTTGATAAATTCTTTATCATATTTTTGGGAACAAATTTCACAACATATTTCTTTAAAAGTATACTCTGATTTTCAAATAAAACATAAACAAATCGGCCTTTTCTGGCCATGAAAATAGGGATGTCACAGTTGGTATCAGGGCATTAGTTTAAGCGAACTAGGAATTTGTAGGATTTTAAGACTTAAACTTAGAATGTTAAGCAATGATTGTGAGATGAGTGTCTACTAAATTTTAGACACGAGCACTAGCTTATTTTAGGAAAGATGCCTAAATTGCTATTATGTGCTAAATGATTTATGTTTTAGCTATAATGATGCCTTATATGCCATTATTTGACCGAATCTATGGTATGTTGCCGACCGGATCTGGAAACTTTATGTGTTCAGATTTCTAAACGTTCGACTACGATATTAGAACTAGCATGTATCGTTTCAGAGTGACAAGGAAGATTTAAACGTCTATCATAAATAAAGATCTAAATTCACCTACTTTGGTGTATAGATCGACATGGCGAGAACCCAAAGTGGACTCGGAAACGCAAATGGAAATAGAAATCAGTAGGCTCAACCCCAAGTGATTGAGCGTGCACCGGAAGTAGCAGTTGCACCTGAGCCAATCATGATGGCAGGAGTACAAGCCGTGATTCGTGCTATGATGGTCGAACAAAGGGAAGAAATGAGGCAAATGTTGCTGAATAATAGGGATGAACCTATGATACCTATTAAACAGCCCGAACTGAACGACAGACAGTCGGAAGAAGGGAACTACAGTCGGACCATTGGTCAAGCTGAACCGCCAGTGGTTAGGAGGAACAACCAAGATGAAGGAGTCGAGAGGAATGGATGCAAGTATAAGGACTTCACAACTTGCTAGCCATCTACTTTCACTGGGAAAGAAGATCCAGTTGGAGTTATGGACTAGATCTCAGAGATGGAGTTGGCCTTCATAACATGTGGTTGCAAGGGTAAGCTACAAACCACATACGCAGTGCGTCAGTTCAGAGGTGGCGCTGTTTGCTGGTAGAACACTCTGGGAAGACCATAAGCCCCAATGAGCCACTACAAATGAGATGAGCAGAGTTCTTGGTGCACTTTAAGCGCAAGTTGTGCTAAGCTCAAAACATGTTGTAACTAGATAATCCGTTTCTAACGTTGAAGAAGAGCAGCATGTCCATTGATGAATACACCAATGCCTTCATAGACAAAATGGAGTTTTCTTTACACATTGTCCCTGACGAGCTGACGAAAATCGATAAATATATGAAGGGACTACCATGGGAGTATGGCGTACCAATATGCCAGGCACCTACTCTTGAGGCCGCTATCTGGGCTGCCAAGTCTGTTGAGGAGATGATCAAGGGAAGAGCCGCCAGCAAGGTTAAAGTTGGCGAAAAGAGGAAGTTTGAAGGATATTCAAGGTCCAACAAGAAGAGAAAGTCTGGTTCAAGGATATTTGGAGGAGGAGGAGGCGAAGCTAAGTGGTAGGAGAAATGTAAAAAGAAACACTTTGGGAAATGTAGCGAAGAGGTGACTTGCTACAAGTGTGGAAAGACTGAGCGTTACGCCAACGAGTGTGCATCCAACAAGAGGGTGTGCTATGGATGTAATGAAGAAGGTCACATTTCAAAAGACCGCCTGAAGAAGAAAGAGACAGAAAGGCATGACATTCCACCGAGGTCGAAGGCGAGAGCTTTCCAGATGACCCTGGAAGCCGCAAAGGATGCAACAGATGTCGCTTCAGGTACCTTTCTCGTAAATGGATTGCCTGCCAATATATTGTTTGATTCCAGAGCGAATTACTCCTTTATATCACACAAATTTGGTGGAAGACTAGGATTGCCTGTAGATAAACTTGATAATGCTCTAGTTGTAGAAGTTGCCAGTGGCAAATTCATACCTGTTAGCGAGTGCATTAAAAACATCGTCATCGACTTGAATGGAAACGAATTCCACGATGAGCTGTTACCCATTGAGTTGAATGGTTTCGACATCGTACTGGGAATGGATTGGCTTAACGCCAACGATGCCGAAATACTATGCAATAAGAAGATAGTGAGTGTAAAACCACCCGGAAAAGAGTCATTTATGGTGTACGGGGACAAACATCGAGTGAATTTTGGAATCATTTCCCTGATGAAAGCCAGAAAATGTTTGTCCAAAGGATGCACATTATACTTGGCATTCGTGATCGATGCAAAGAAAGAGAAGAAGGAGATACAAAGAATACTAGTGGTGTGTGACTATCTGGATGTCTTTCCCGAAGATCTTCCTAGATTACCCCCTGATAAACAAGTGGAGTTTCGAATAGACTTGTTGCTAGGATCGACACCAATAGCAAAAGCACCATACCGATTAGCACCGATGGAGATGAAGGAGCTTATGACACAACTTCAGGAATTGTTGGCCAACGGTTTCATTAGACCTAGTTCAACACCCTGGGGAGCTCCGGTGTTATTCGTGAAGAAGAAGGATGGAAGCATGAGGATGTGCATAGACTATGAGAGCTGAACAAGGCAATGGTAAAAGAACAAGTATCCATTACCAAGGATTTATTACCTATTCGACTAGCTACAAGGTTCGAGCTATTTCTCAAAGATATTAGGTCAGGATATCATCAGCTGAAGGTGAGAGAGCAAGATATTGAGAAGACTGCATTCCGAACGAGATGTGGACACTATGAGCTCTTGGTTATGTCATTTGGACTAACCAATGCTCCATTAACAATCATGGATTTGATGAACAGGGTTTGTAAACCATTCCTCTATAAATTCATGATAGTTTTCATATACGACATTCTGATTTACTCAAAGAGCCAGCAGGATCTGGCAAGCATCTACGAGAAGTTTTGAAGAAGGAGAAGATGTATGCAAAGTTCTCCAAATGTGATTTTTGGATTCGAGAAGTCGAATTCTTGGGTCATGTGTTTAACCAAGAGGGAATAATGGTTGAGTCAGCAAAGATTGAAGTTGTGATGAAGTGGGAACGACCAAAAAAGTCCCACATATATTCGAAGCTTTTTGGGATTAGGTGGATATTACCGAAGATTTATCCAAGGCTTTTCTTCGATAGCTGCTCCATTGACAGCTTTGACCCATAAAGGAGCTACATATACATGGAGTGAGAAACACGAAGAATCATTCGAGAAACTAAAGAAGAAGTTGTGTGAAGCACAAATTCTTTCTTTACCTGATGAAGTTGAAGACTTCGCAGTATATAGTGATGCATCTGGAGTTGGGTTAGGTTGTGTTCTGACCCAAAGAGATAAAGTGATAGCATATGCATCTCGACAATTGAAAGAGCATGAGAAGAACTACCCCACTCATGATCTAGAGTTGGCAGCGGTTGTATTCACCTTAAAGATATGGAGGCATTATCTTTACAGCACGAAGTGTAAACTTTTCACTTATCATAAGAGCCTCCAGTATATCTTGAATCAGAAGGAATTGAATATGAGACAACGACGCTGGCTAGAGTTACTTAAGGATTACGACTGTGAGATACTTTACCACCCTGGTAAAGCAAATGTTGTAGCTGATGCTCTAAGTCGAAAAGTAAACTTGGAAAGAAAAAGGCCGAGAGCGTTAAGAATTGAAGTTGTCTCGACGATTATGGAAAGCATTAAGAAAACTCAGAAAAAAGCTTCAGAGAAAAATGACCGAAAGGAAGAACATTTAGGAAAAACGTTGGTGTTCGGTACAAACGGTCAAGGATTGAAGGTGTTCCAATATAGGATTTAGGTGCCTAAGATGGGAGGAGTAAGGGATCTTTTGATGGAAGAAGCTCACAAGATCATGTACTCGATTCATCCCGGCAGCACTAAGATGTATAGGGATCTAAAACCCTACTACTGGTGGCCAACAATGAAGCTCGATGTTGCAAAGTGTGTGGTCGAGTGTGTAACATGTGCGAAAGTTAAGGCACAACATCAGAAACCGTATGGGAGTTTAAAACCTTTACCTGTACCCATGGGCAAGTAGGAAAACATCACCATGGATTTTGTGACTAAACTACCCATAACGAAAAACGGTCACGACATGATTTGGGTAGTCGTGGATCGGTTCACTAAGAGTGCACACTTCATAGCAGCCAATGAGAGATGGTCTATGGAAAAGTTTGCAAATGCTTACGTGAAGAAGGTAGTGAGACTTCATGGTGTACCCTTAACGATTGTATCAGATCGTTATAGTCGTTTCACATCAAGGTTTTGGAGGAGTCTACAAGAGGAAATGGGTACGAAGTTGTGTTTAAGTATAACTTACCATTCACAGACTGATGGTCAGAGCGAAAGAACGATTCAAACACTGGAAGATATGCTAAGTGCATGTACCCTAGAATTCCAAGGTAACTAGGATGAGCACTTAACGCTGGTAGAGTTTCCCTACAACAATAGTTACCATTCGAGCATCAAGATGGCACCTTATCAAGCCTTGTACAGACAAAAGTGTCGTACACCGTCTTGTTGGCTTGAGGCTGGAGATAAGTAGTTTATGGGCTCCGAGATAGTCCATCAGACTGCTGAAAAGTTGAAAGTGATTAGAGAAAGGATGTTATCAGCTCAAGATCGTCAAAAGAGCTATGCTGACAAGAAGAGACGACTGATGACATTCGAAGTTGGAGATTCAGTTTTGCTCAAAGTCTCACCGTGGAAGGGACTTATAAGATTCGGAAAGAGAGGAAAGTTGAGTCCAAGGTTTATTGGGCCATTCAAGGTTCTTCAGAGGATTGGGAACCAAGCTTACAAGCTATAACTACCAGAAGAACTAGATGGTATTCATAACACTTTCCATGTGTGCTACTTGAGGAAGTTTACGGGAGAAGCCCCGATATAATTCCAATTTCAGAGTTAAGGATGGATGAAAATAAGAGGCTAATCGAAGAGCCTGAGGCAATTGTTGACCGTAAGACTAAGAAGTTGCGACGCAAGATGGTCGACGTAGTGCTTGTGCGATGGAAACATACGAATGGGCCAAACCTCACCTGGGAAACATAGAGTGACATGATGAGTCGCTATCCACATCTGTTTGCTGATGCATGATTCAGGGGCAGAATTATCCTAAGGATGAGAGAATTGTAACGCCCGTGTTTCTAGGCTAAGCATTAGTATAATGATGTAATAGTTAGGGTCAACCATTGTAACCTAATTTAAAGTAATAAAGAGGAATTACTTGAATATTATGTCAATTATGTGATTTTATGAGCATTATACTTATTTATAAGATATAATAAATTAACAATAAAAATAAGCGTCAAAAATATAATAATAGATAAACCCAATATCTATGAAGAAAGTTGTAGTGGTCGTGACAAGGATTAAGGGGAAATAAAGAACGCTGAAATCCGAGTTATAACGAAGAAGTTATGACCTGTCGAAGTTGCGGGACAAAACCGGCATAACGTTGTGTGACGTAAAAACTTAGTTTATGATAAATTACTTTTTAGCCTCAACAATCTAAAAGAAAGTCGTACTATACGTTAAACCGAGAGCGTGCATAAAAAGAACGTCGAAATCTGACTTCGTATGAGGAAGTTATGATTTTTCTAAGATTTGGAATAGTAGTATGCAGCCCGGAGTTCGAATATTAGATCAACCGATTTTTAGCCGACACAACCTAAATGAGAATCGAAGATCTCGTCAATAGGAGGGAGCTCAACGATAAAAAGACTGATGAAAACGGACGCCGGATGACAAACTTATGAATTTTTAACGAACTTTTCCTGTCCCGACCTGTTAAAATATAACTTTAAAAATAAATTCAAAATTAGTCAACGAAGTCTAAACGAAAGTTGTAGAGTACGTCTCTACCTACGCGTGGATATAAAGAACGTCAAAAACGGAGCTCGTATGCAAAATCTACGGATTTTAGAAGTCGGGAGTGTGAAATGCGAAGTTGTTCAAGGAACGCCTCGCGTAGAAGGAACGCCCTGCGCTCTTGCAACCCTTGGCTCCCGATCTTTCACGTCTCCCCAGCCAGCTTCGGACACATACCCCTCTCGAATGCGTTGCGTACGTAGGAGCGCCCTGCACACCCGGAACACGCTGCGCTCCAACGAGGAACACCCTGCGCATCGAGGGTCAGCTCCACTATAAAAGGAGGTGCGAGGGTCTCCATATTTCCCACACCAAAAACCCATTCTCTCTCTCTCTAACTTCTCTCTTATCCCTCCCAAAGCCCTAGTAACCTCAAGGTGCTATAGGAAAGCCCTGGAGCACCAGAAGGCTCCGAGAAAAAGAGCTTTTCGGCTCGGAAAGTTCCGCCCCCGCAGAGCCCGGTTTCTAGCCAAACCTCCCGGTAAGTGAGCTATGCTTACCCTACTTTAACTATAGCTTAGGTTTAAATTTATTATCGTTATTATGAACTTATAAAAAATATATATATTATAAAATATAATATATAAAGTGTTACTATAATATCTTTTAACTACTCGCGATATGGGGAATCTGGTTTGAAGGGCCACATAGGGTTGTTGGATTTCAGAAGTGCTATAATGCCAAAATGGTCCTGCCCTCCGGTGTTTCATGTATGGCTCATGTCTGTACATAGTGGTTGAAAAGTATTGTTTAACACTTATAAAACAATGTCGCTCGTAAATAGTCACTATAAATATTAGACTAAAATCTACTGGTAATAATACTAGGTTTCGTCGAACGAAATTATATTGTTAAGAAGCGAAGCGTTGTCCAAGTTGGAATCACCACTTTCACAAGTGAGTGCATAGTTACTTTCATCTTACACATAGATATGAAGTATTTAATATAAATTACGTTCTATGTGTGCTTATTATCTGTGTTCTTGATATCTATGCTGGATGAACGATTTGTACATGTTTTAAATGATTTAAACTGTATATGTATTTTATATCTACGAATATGTTGGGTAGAAAATAGGTAGATGAAATAGTTGATGTGTGATGAAATAAAATTATGAGAGACCTCGATGTTTATATTGATCCAATCATTTAGTGGAGTTAAGATGACGACCACAGACTATTCTAGACAGTCCAGTGGAACGCTAGCAGGCTCGCAACCTGTAGGTATTTATTTGAACTACGTGTTCACCAAGTGTACTCCATCCCCTCATGGTTGCCTTATTTGACATGTATTGTTGGGGAATCCCCTAAGCAATGTTGTCCATCCCGATGAAAATCCTTATGCTAGGTCCCTTATAATAGATGCTTTAGGGACATAAGGTGAGGATAACGGGAACGGGTATTCGGGTTGAATGATTTCATGAAATTAATAAACTTAATTATTGTGGGTTGAAAACCATATGTGCTCACCAGGATCCCAAGCCTTACCCACTCAGTTTCTTGTATACAGGTGGTGGCAAGAGAGCACAAGAATGATGGTCTGATGAGAGATCAATGGATTATAGGCCACTAGAATAAATAGATGTTGTAAGGTCTATGTTGTTTCTATTTATGCTTTTGATCTATATTGACAAAGACATCCCGAGGTTATTAATATAATGAAAATACATTTCTTTGGAAATGCTTTGATAAATTCTTTATCATATTTTTTGGAACAAATTCCGCAACATATTTCTTTAAAAGTATACTCTGATTTTCAAATAAAGCATAAACAAATCGGTCTTTTCTGGCCGTGAAAATAGGCATGTCACATATTGGATGAGGTTATATTTGTTTTTTGCACTTTTCTATTGTTTCTTTAAAATATATAATGTTTATACATCTAAATTAATTCATTTTTGTTCCCAAAAAAATATAGATCCATGCATTCATAGGATGCTTCTTGCCTGTCATCTTCATAGGTAGTGTCCCTCTTGGAGGGGATTACCTAAAAACAATGTTTGTAGTGGTTGCTATCGATGGGAACAACCAGACCCTCCCAATAGCATTTGGTTTTGCCGTGGAAAATAATCTATATTGTTGTACATGGTTCCTTGTGAGGTTAAGAGAAGCTCTGAGACAGGGTAGGGAAGTATCGTTCATAACAAATATGGACGATGTCGTTAGTTCTTGCATAGAGCATGTATTCCTTGATTCTTCTCATGGGTATACTTCTAAAAGTGTGTTCAAGTATATGCGCACAAGAGGGGTCTCTGGCAGAACATTACAACCTTTGTTCTGGATGACATCCAACTCATATAATGTGTCTGATTTTGAAGAAAACTTTCATCACCTGAACCTGATGCTCGTGAAATGCTTGCCAACATCGGTCATGCGAAATGGGTAAGAGTCTATTTTCCTAACATCCGTTGGAATGTAGTCAACATTGATGTTCCCGATTTTTTTTGTGTTATGGGTAAATCAACACAATGTATCGATAATAATGCTTACCGAGGCAATTCATGACTACATTCAACGAACTTTCAATGAACGCAAATTAATGACAGGTAAAATACCACGTGAAATATTAAATTTATTTAATTACTTGTACAAGTACCTTATTTGATCATATTTACTTTTCAGTGAGTTTAATTACCGTACTCACCCCTTATGCTGAAATGGTGCTTTATAAAAGGATGAAAAAGTCTATTCGGTGGCAAGCAACAAAGATTCGGCCAAAGATCCCGTCTCCGCTCCCATCTGACATTTGTTGACTTTTTGATTTTAAAAAAACTTGTGTTGTTGATCTGAACTGTCATACATGTTCATGTGACTTCATGAAGTGACTTCATGTACAGTATCATAACAATTGAATATAATTGAAACATAGCAACATAAACATTTATACATTGAGGATTCAAGTTTACATTGTTTACAACACTTTGTTTGTTCAAAAGTTAAATACAAATAACTGAAAAATAGAAAACATGAAATGATGATGTCGGGCCTTGATAACGTCTATTTTATGCATATATTTATGATGTTTTCTTATTATTTTATACTATGCTTTTATGTTATTTAGAACTAAAAGATACTTAATATGTTTTGAAATATTCAGTTACAGTTAAAATGGGAGCTGGAATACAAAAGGAAGAGAATGGAGCTGAAAAGATGCAAAAAGGATATTGCTGGCAGATTGACCCCTCTTCACTGTTTCGGGTATATCTGATGACTCGCCTTGAAGATGAAGCATAAAAGCTGGACGGAAATTCCCTCCAAGCTACTTATTCCCCAAGCACCACTTACCTTATTTTTATTTGCTTAATCCCTAATTCACCATTAGTTTCCTTATTCCTATCCAACTCTAATATTCCATATTAATTCCATCTCCATTCAACTATAAATACCCCATATCATTCACCCATTTTCATAATCTATGATATGCCACTTCGACTTGTGCGACAAAAAACTTCATAACTGCCATTTCGAGGGTCTAGAAGGTGGCCGGAAGGCCGTTAAGCTGGCACGAGCGAAGATCTGAAGGATTAGAGAGTGGATTCGTGTCGGTAATCATGTGGTTTGTTATCGTGACCATGTTTAGCATTCCACTGTGATACTATTGTGTTTCTACTTTCTGATTTTGGTGTCAAAACCATTTGCTTTGAGTTTATGATTAGATGAAACCTTGATTATTGGATTAATTGCTATATTTGATTGTTTTATTCATGTTTAATTTATCTTGTTAAGCTTGTTAAAAGATCCTTATGTGTTAATGACAATTATTTTCTGTTAATTATTAAGTATATCGAGTTGTATGAACATCTGCTTGATTGCTTGCCTCTTATGATTTTGATGACCATCAAGATTATATGCCTAGTAATAGTGAACATGAAACTAGGGTTAACTAGAAAATAAGTAAATTCATGTGTGAGTATATGTGACGACCAATCACATATAAGTTGATTGAATTGACAAATTTAATTAACTATTATTACAAGTCTTGCGTGATACGAACTGAACACTAGGAAACATGTTAGTTTAATCAATTGATCATTCCTTGAATTGACTTGTTTGCTAAAGGATTAGTAATAGTGAACATGAACCTAATCATTTTAGAAATCGGTGAACATGAATAAATAAATCTATGTGTGCAATTATCTATGATTTTAAGATGTAATCTGTCTAAACCAAAGTACCTAAAGATATTTGTCTTCCTGTCAGTTTATCGAGATTTGCTATTTAGTTGTTCGTTTGAGATTTAATAAACCCTTTCTTTACTGCTTTTGTGTGTTTTTGTGTAACCTATAATCAAACATTTTAAATTAATTCACTATCGTTCCCCTTGAGTTCGACACCCTTGCTTATCAAAGCTATACTATACTCGATCGGGTTCTCTGCCTGTAAGGTGTGGTTTAGATGCGATAAAATAGGAATTATAAATAAAAAACTAGTGCATTAAATATACACATCAAGTTTTTGGCGCCGTTGCCGGGGAACGGTTTTCAATTAATTTAGTTTGTTTGATTATTCGTTATTTGTTTGATTCTTAGTTTTTATTTATTTTTGTTTTTATTTTCGTTGATATCATGTCACGTGTCGGGAAGGTTTTTGTTGTTATGTGCAGGAATTTGTGATCATACACATTGCTTGGTTTTACTTTTTGCATGGGTTTCGAGATTGCAAGCGAATAGGGAATTTTTGACTTGTTTAGTCTACTACTTTGGTGATTTGTCCAACTCAATCCACGAGGCGTAGTATAGCAAGGCGTATCGTGGTAGTTAAGTGGAAGACCGAGCTCTTGTTGTTCTTGACTAGTTTGGTCAACTCTTGTTCTACTTATTAGTTAATGGTGCAAAGAAAACAAAGGAAATAGTCTGACAGGTCCCGAAAGTTTTTGTTTTCACGAACCAACTCCTGCATGCAAGGGATTTGTAGAGTTTAATTGTGTTACGTCTTGGGCTTTATGTTTTGTATCCGGATTGGGCATGTCCATCCGTGATTATCTAGTAGGGTTATACTATAAATATGCATGCATGTATGCATAATACGTAGTTGATTATTACGTTTATTGTTTTGTAACCCTAAACACCTCTACAGTCGAAGTTCTTAATCGAGCTCTTCTGAGGTGTTGAAGCATTAATCATACGACATATTCAAAGCCATACTCGTGTTCTTATTTACGTTCATAATTGTTTGCTCGCATAGAATCTAACGATCCTAATAGAACATTGTTCTAACAATTGGTATCAGAGCAGGAGACTGTGTGATCAATACACATTCCTTCTGTATTCAGAATTCCTTAGGGTTTCCGCTTTTATCGTATAAATAGAAGCCGTCTTCTTCATATCGACGGTAACTCTGTTTCTGATAAAACCCTAATCTCAAGTTTACAGGTTTGATTCTAGCAGCTCACCATGTCTCACGAAGATTCGCAAACAAATCCCATCAACATCTCAAACAGCACTGGATCCACTACCAGGATTCCCATTCTCTACACTCAAGACTATGAAGTATGGGCGCATCACTTCGAAGACTACGTGGTTGGATCTGAAGACAATGGCTATCTCATCTGGGAAGCTATCACGCTTGAGCCGTTTGTTCACTCAGGAACGAACACAACAGTTAAGTCTCAAAAGGAATATAACAAGCTGGTGGCGGATGTAGATAAGATGCCACAGGACGAGAAAGACAAATTGCTATGTAATGTGAAGGCCATGAGAATGATCAGATTCGCCTTGCAATCTGACACCTTTCGGTTGGTTGGTTCATGCACGATGGCCAAAGAAATCTGGGATAGGTTGAAAGAACTTTATTCAACTGATGAAGATCTGGAACACTCCATTCAAACCTTGCTGCTGTCAGAGTTTGGAGTTTTCGAACAGAAACCAGAGGAGAAACTCATACAAACTTTCGATCGGTTCAATCATCTCCTAAGTAAGATGATCAAGCATGGAATAGAAAGAAAGTTGATCGAGCAGAAGGTGACCTTCATGAATGGATTGAGACCGGAATGGATGGTTGCGGTTTCAACCGTGAAAGCACACGAACAGTTTAAGTCTTACTCACTAGCGAAACTTGTGGAAATACTTAAGTCCCATGAAAGTGTAGTAACCAAAGAAGCGAAAGTGGTTTCTGGTGTGGGATCGCTGGCTCTTGTCTCAAAAGGAAAAAGCATTGCAGAAGAAGAAGAAGAGTCTGATATGTCTGAGTGTGATCTTACAAGCGAAGAATACGCTATGATGGTCACCAATCCAAAGAAGTTTGCACGAAGAAAATTTCCTGTCAACAAGAACCGAAACTGGCAGGGAAGTTACAGCTTTGAGAAGGTGAAGGATGAAGCGAAAATCACCTCTCAAAAGGATGAAGATAAGAAGGAGAGCAAGCTTGCAGGAGACTCTGGGTACGACTGCAATTACTGTCACGGCAAAAACCACTTTGCCAAAGATTGCATGTTAAGGAAAATGGCTGAGAAAAGAGACGGTGAAGATGATGAGGCGTACTACATGCGCAAGTTGGAAGAGATCAAGAAAAAGAAGGCAACTAACAGCTCTATGAATGCCCTGATTGTGCAGGAGAATGCAGGTGAAGATGAGTTCGGTGGCGTCGAAGTATGGTCAACCGATTCTGAAGATGAAGAGGTGAGAAAGCCCACTCATGGAAAGGCTTATGTGGCAAAGGAAGTAGGTTCGGCTGGAAGGTGTTTAATTGTCAGAGCTGGTTCATCAACCGAAAGTGCAAGTGAGGAACCGAACTTGACTGAGGACAAGTGTTTTGCAGCCAAGCCTGTGAGTGAGAAGATCAACGACTGCGATCGGCTGATCAAAAAGGTACAATCCATCCTTGAATCACTTAAAGTTCCAATAACATATTATGAAGAAGAATTAAATGAATTAAAATTTAAATTTTCTAACTTAAGTGGTAGTCTCATGCAAACTCGCTTAGCGAATTCTAACCTAACCGACCAACTCAGCAGGGTGTCTTCAAAAAGTGAGGAGAGGAGGATGTGGATTGAGCTGAAGGAGGGAGAATTGAATAGAGCTAGGGATGAAAGTATTTATTTACAAAGAGACAATTTAAAGTTTTTAAAACAACGGAATGTTTTTTGTTTAATTGCTAAGCGTTTATACTTTAATATTGCTCAATTGCATTTAAATTGTGAGATAGGAAAGAAGATTCATAAAATGATGTTACCCTTCCTTGAATTTAAGGAGGATGAGGTCATAGCAGAATGTGAATCAGAAGTGTCCTCAGAAGAAACGTCAATTCATTACAAAATCGGACTGGACAAAATAGAAACCTTCATTGACTCTAAGGAACATAAATGTATGCTCAAAGATCTTTTAGATGAAAATGATAGGTTAAAAATAAAGTTCGAAACTATTAAATTATTTGACTCGTCAAACGCAAAATTGATATCAGAAAATAAAATGAACTTAGAAAATACGTCTGAGTTTGATGAGGAAAGTGAGATGAGCGAGATCTCAGTTGAAGACGAAGTTGATTGCTCTGAGTTCATGAAGAAAGAAACCGAGAATGAGAAACCCCTTATTTCAGAAAATTCGGTTGAATTCGCTCGCTTGTCTAAAGAAAAGCCACAGAAACTCAAGGAAAAAGTTATGGTCTATCAAAAGGTTCAAACTGTGCCGAATCAGGTATATGCAGTTACAGGAGTCACTGCTAAACAAACGGCAGAATTAAAGATCTTGGTTGACAAAGACAATGCTGAAGGATGTGACGATTATTTCTGGTCTGCCCCTATTGACAACGCAGACGAAATCGTAGGCTTATCTGAGCAAACTTCATGGAGGGTTAAAGGAAGATATGTTGCTGAACCCATCAACAAACCCTCAAGTTTTGACAAACCAAGCACGAGTGGAACTAAAGAAATTCCTGAAGAACCAATGACAGAAACAATTGTTCCAGCCAATACAACCGAAAGTCAAAAGGAGAAGCTAAAGGCCAGCTTCAATATCCACAAATCTCATAAAGACTTAGCTGAACAAAAACGCTTGAGAAATCAAAGATACGCAAAGAATCTGAATGAACGAAAACGTCACTGGGAATCTCAAAATCCCAACTACGTTCCTCATAAGAAAGAATCAACGGATAAAGGAAAGGAAAAACTGAATGGAAAAGAAAACTTCAGCCCATGTTCCTATTATTCCAAAACTCAGAACCGAAAGTCCAGTTTCGGTCCCCACACAGGCTCACAGAATCAAAACATAAGATTCGGTCTGAACGTTACGGTTAACAACCGAAAGTACGCTTTCGGTCCCAACACCGTCACTCAGAACCGAAAGTCAGGTTTCGGTCCTAAGTCCAGTCTCGGTCCTAAGTCTAGTTTCGGTCCTTCCAAGTCCCAATGCAAAACAAATCCTGTGAAGGACATCAAAGGAAAGGGAAAGCTGGCATCAGATTCTAAGTTTCATAATAAGAAATTATCAGCTAACCCTAAGAGTCAAAAGAAAATTCCTAAACCATCTAACAACACACCAAGTAATGCACCAAAAATCAAACAAGATAAAACTAAAATCAAGGTGTATACCATTAAAAGAAAAGATCAAGCCACTCTAGTAAAAAGAACATATTTGGTTGATATTTCTTCTGTAATTCCTTTCTCTGTGAAAGACTCACCAGGACCCAAGAAATTTTGGGTTCCTAAATCTGCTTGAATTTGCAGGTAATCAGTGACGAGCAGTTCGATGATGAATGGTATATAGACAGTGGTTGCTCGCGTCACATGACAGGAAGGAAGGAAGAGCTGAGGGAGTTTCGGTCCCTGAAAGATGGTGGGTGTGTAAAGTATGGAAATAACTCCTATGGAACAATCAAGGGATACTATATGATAACAAATGGAGATTTCTCAATTCGAAAAGTGGCGTATGTGGAAGGATTGCAACATAACCTCATTAGTGTGTCACAATTAGTTGTGGGCACAGGTTTGAAGGTTTCATTTGATGATGAGGGATCTGAGATAATTGAGAAACAATCTAAGAAGGTTCTGTTGAAATCTGAACGCAAGGGAGAGATGTACCCTTTAAATCTCAACCCAATACGAGGAAAACCAGCAATATGTTTGCTGTCAAAGGCAAACACTGATGAAATCTGGTTGTGGCATCGGCGACTATCGCACCTGAACTTCAAAGACATTAATAAGTTGGTGCTGGGTGATCACGTTTGAGGCCTTCCTCTTCTCAAGTTTGACAAAGAACATCTGTGTGCAGCGTGTGAGATGGGCAAACAAAGCAGAAAGAGCCACCCTACACGAATCAATACGAAGATTGTTGAAGCTCTTGAACTTCTGCATATTGACCTATGTGGACCTTCGACTATCGAGAGCATCGGTGGTAGTAAGTACATCCTTGTTATAGTAGACGATTTTTCGCGCTTCACCTGGGTTTTCTTTCTTAAACAGAAATCACATGCAACTCCCAAGTTGAAGACATTTATCAAGCAAGTAGAAGTACAGCTGAGGAAAACGGTGAGGAATATCAGAAGTGACAACGGTCTGGAATTCAAGAATAACGATTTTGAAGACTTTCTGGCTGACAAGGGGATCACTCACAATTTTTCAGCTCCTTATACACCACAACAGAATGGGATTGTTGAAAGACGAAACCGATCTTTGTGTGAAGTAGCCAGAACCATGCTTAGTTTTGCTTCTCTTCCGTTATACTTCTGGGCTGATGCAGTAGCAGCCGCATGCTACACTCAGAACCGATCTTTGCTCAACAAGAGATTCTCGATCACTCCATACGAGATCATAAACAATCGGAAGCCCAACGTCAAATTTTTCCATGTGTTCGGTTCAAGATGCTTCATCTTTAATTCAAAGGAGAACCGAAACAAGTTTGACGTCAAAGCAGATGAAGGAATTTTTCTTGGTTATTCACTCTCTTCAAAAGCTTACAGAGTGTTAAACAAATGCTCCAAACGTATTGAAGAAACCTATTACGTCACTTTTGACGATAATTACATGAAGAAAGTGCAAAGGAGTGAAGGTGACTTAGTTGAAATATTTCCGGAATCTGGACAAGTCTCGGTTCCAATATCTAACTTGTTTGAAGAGTACATTCGGTTATTCGATGAACCAGAAAAAGCGGCACACTCAGAGGCGAAAGCAGCAGATAACAAAATTGATAATCTCAAAAAGATCATAGATGAAGCTGCCAAAGAAATGGAAAGTGAACCTCTTAAAACTAGAGATGGTCAATCCTCTACTGACTCTCCAATTAACGGCCCAATATTCAAGGGGGAGAGTTCATCAGCACCAAAGACAACTGGAGTATCTTTCGAGGGGGAGAATCCAATTTCATCCCCGATTCTTATAGGTCCAGGTGTAGGGGACAACTCTGCCACAAACCCACTCAATAGTAGTTCAATCGAGGGGGAGAATCCATCTCCAACAGAGGATGCAAATTCTGATACTGCGACAGGGTTCACTTCGCCAGTCGAGGGGGAGAAAGAGAATACAACTGACGAAGGCGAGGGTGATAAATCAGAATTGGAAGAGGAGGTGGATGCCGAATTGGATCCTGCATAGGACCCAAATTATCCTCCATTAGTCAAATGGACCAAGGACCATCCCAAAGCTCAAATTATTGGAGAATCATCTGAAAAAGTGCTCACTCGTTCACAGTTGAAAGCGAAACAAACTGCATTATTCTCTAAAGTTGAATTTTGTATGTTTAATTCATTCATCTCCAAGGTTGAGCCAAAAACAATTAATGTTGCACTTGATCATTCTGATTGGGTTCAAGCAATGCAAGATGAGCTCCATGAGTTTGAACGCAACCGAGTTTGGAGGCTGATTCCTACACCAAAGGATGCTTCAGTGGTTGGCTTAAAATGGGTCTTCATAAATAAATTGGATAAAGAGGGTAATGTCATTCGCAACAAGGCCCGGTTGGTGGTTAAAGGTTATTGTCAAGAGGAAGGGATAGATTATGAGGAAACCTTTGCTCCAGTAGCTAGGTTGGAATCAGTAAGAATCTTCCTTGCATATGCTGCTCACAAAAACTTCGAAGTTTTCTAGATGGATGTCAAATGCACCTTCTTGAATGGAGAATTAGAAGAAACAGTGTATGTTGAACAACCTCCAGGGTTCGTAAATGAGAAATTTCCTGATCATTGCTATGTGCTGGATAAAGCAGTCTATGGATTGAAGCAAGCACCAAGGGCCTGGTATGAAACTTTAACTCGCTTTCTGAAAATGTCGAAATTTAAGCAAGGTTTGGTTGACCCAACCTTCTTTCGAAAGAAAGAAGGCGAACATCTAATGATAGTTCAAATCTATGTCGATGACATCATCTTCGGCTCTACGAATCCTAGCTTAACAGCTGAATTCAGGAAATTGATGGAGACTAAATTTGAAATGAGCGCAATGGGTCCGATTAATTTTTTCCTTGGTTTGAATATTAGACAGGGACCAGAAGGTATCTTTATCAACCAGGAGGCGTATACGAAGACCTTACTAACAAAATTTGGCATGACAGGCGACTCTAAAGTGAAGGTTCCTATGGCATTTGGCACTAAGTTAACACCATCTCTGGAAAAACCTGCTGTTGACATAACACTATATCGTCAAATGATAGGGTCCCTTATGTATCTAACAGCTAGTAGACCGGACATTATGTTTTCTGTTTGTTATTGTGCCAGGTTTCAAGCTAATCCAAGAGAACCTCACATGGTGGCAGTGAAGAATATATTTCGTTACCTGAAGCGAACCTCATCTCTCGGTCTCTGGTATCCTGCAAGATCTGGATTCTTCATTCAAGCCTTTTCTGATGCTGATCTTGGAGGATGTGGTCTAGACCGAAAGAGCACTACAGGTGGATGCCAATTTCTTGATGGAAAACTCGTTAGCTGGCAGTCCAAAAAGCAAACCTGCGTGTCTCTTTCAACAGCCGAAGTTGAGTATATAGCTGCTGCATCTTGTACTTCTCAAGTCATATGGATTCAAAGTCAACTGAGAGATTACGGGCTAAATATGAAGAAGATTCCTCTCTATTGTGACTCAGAAAGTGCAATAAGGATTTGTCACAATCCAGTGCAACACTCAAAGACTAAGCACATTGCACTTAGATATCATTTCATCAAGGATCATGTAGAACATGGGAACGTGGAAGTGCATTTTGTTCGATCCTCTGATCAACTGGCTGACATATTCACTAAGGCCTTACCAGAAGCAAGTTTTAATAAAATTTTACAAGGCCTGGGAATGATGGAAGCAGAGTCGGTACCAAATCCTTAAATCTTACACTAAAAATTAGACAGGCGAAATGGAGCGATCGCTCGGTCTATTTCGGCTCCATAATTTTTGGGAACCGAAATGAACCGAACGCTCGGTCTATTTCGGCTCTGGAATTTTAAGGAACTGAAATGAACCGAACGCTCGGTCTATTTCGGCTCCATAATTTTCGGGAACCGAAATGAACCGAACGCTCGGTCTATTTTGGCTCTGGAATTTTAAGGAACCGAAATGAACCGAACGCTCGGTCTATTTCGCTTCATTCAATAAAGATAAGGTTTCGGCTGTATATTCTGTAATTTCTATAATCTCTATTCTTTTAACTTCTTTCTGTTTTTATTATTTTTCAGAAAACTTCAAAACTCCAAAAATATTTTCTCTTTCTGTTTTTTTTATTATTTTTCAGAAAACTCCAAAATTATTTTCTCTTTCTGTTTTTTTATTATTTTTCAGAAAACTTTAAATCTCAAAAATATTTATTTTTGTTTGTTTTGTTTGTTTGCTTGTTTTGTTTGTGTGGTGTGTTTGTTTGCTCTTTCTTTTTATTAGATCATAAGTGAACCAGTCCAACAGAATTTGGAGCTAAGGCAGGTACAATCATTTCCATAAGAACTAGTTAAGGGTCCCTAGAAGCATGCTGCTGCATGTTGACCAAAGCCTCTTTGACTAAGAGCAAAGCCTTAATGAATCGATCTCTACCTATTGTTTCTTCCCAATCAGGCTATTTAAATTAACTCAGTCTAGAGCTACCTTACTCTTCTCATATGAGTTAAGAGTGATTCTGCTTTGTCCCACCTATATAGCAGAAGGTACCTTCGGTTCTTTAAACCACCTTCCTTATATTCTCCATCTACTTTCGGTTCATCACTGCAACCCTTGAGACTCTCGGTCCTTACCACTGAGGTTTATGGTTACACAAAATCTGTGTTTATGATCTTAGATGCGTATACCACGTGCTAAGTGAAACCCAAAATTCAACACCTATAATGAATTGACGGTGAATTCTTACATTCAAGATCTTACTGATTACCAATTGAAATCTTATTTTTATTTTTGAGTGATCTTTTATGAATTCGTCTAACACCAAGGCTTTTCTTCCCATAAAGATCCAGTTTATTTTTGTTTTTAAGATTGCTATATCTTCTTTAGTCATAATCAAATATCCTACCTACTTATTCAATAGACCACATCGGTCTCACAAGTACTTCTTCCAACGTTCGGTCTTATGTTAAGACTCGAAGTTCGGTTGAAGATAAGCTACCCAAAGCCTAACAATTAAAAGAAGCCTTTCAATGTTTCTCAACAAACACTTGATCGTATTTTTCGGGAAACCACACAAGCACTTCAAGTCTCTCTTGACTTTGAAGGAAGCGATTCTTGCCCGGAATCCCCTGCTTTCTGTCTTATAATGAGACATCACTCACATCCCATACACATTTGCTTTATTTCTTTATCTTTTGTAACTCTATTGCACGGAAATTTTATTTTCCAACTTTCTGGTTGCTGTTGGTTCGAGTATTGTTTATCTTTTGACTAAACATAGGCAATCCTATTTCTTGGAGCAAGATTGAATTTTAAACGACGATTGAAGATAAGAATTTGGGCGCGTGAATTTGAACGGTCTCTATACCCACGCGTGCTGACGTATTCCTGGGAGTAACCACACTGTCACATCGCGCTTTTTCAGGCGACGTTTTAGTGATCACGTCATGCTTTTTCTCTCTCCTGGCAACGGTATATAAAAGGGTTCTCCTTTTGTTTGTCTTTTACCAGCAACAAATTCTCTCAAATTACAAGGCAAGTTCAAACTGTTCATCTTCCTTCTTCGATCAACAATGGCGGCTTCTTCATCAGTTCACGATCAGACTGCTTCGTCCACATTGCTTTCGATAAAGCCAAATCAGAATATGATCATCGAACTCAATCCGTTTTTGTATGATTCATATATGTTGCACGTAGTTGAATGTTTGAAGTATTCACCATTGGTTCTAGCCCTAACGCAGGTGGAAGCCATTCCGATGTCGCTCTTATCGCAGGTCTACTCTACTGCCATGTATGACAAGAACAGAGAACGCATCTACTTTCAAATACATAATAAAAAGGCTTCTATTTCAAAGGGGAGATTTTGTTCGTTGATGCATCTTGTCGTGGATTCCTCTGTCATCTCGCCAGACTTTATCACGACTACTCAATTATTTTCGATGCTTTACGAGATGGGGTATACGGATGTGCTCACCATAGTTACAATGGTTAAGAAGTCGTGTTTACCATCACAGTGGAATGGATTGCTTACTCTTCTCATCAAGAGTTTAGCAGAAAGGAGTGGTGGATCTGATGGCACCAGCAAGGCTTTTCTGACCCTTCTCTATGGACTTTACATTGGTCTAAATCTTGATTATGGGACGATTATATGGTCTCAAGTGGTGCAGAGCCTCAATACTTCTACGAGGCATTCAGAAATTTCATGTGGTCGCTTCTGGACTCTTATCACACGCAGGGCGATTGATACTTTGGACATTCCTGTAATGAATGATGCCCTAGTCGCGTCAATTGCTACGTTTCACACCAAGAAGATCATTATTTCTGATCCAATCAAGTTCCCTCACAATGGCTCTATTCCTGAGTCTATGTATCGATGTGTCACAGCCCAGAGTACGGTAATGGCTGATTATCGCAAACTTACTCCTACAGGACCGAGAGTCCTTTCTCCAGAACAGCAGGCTGCCCTAGAAGCTGTGGACAAGCCTGGAAACCGAGGGAAAAGGGCTACAACAAAGAAGGAGACAACAGAGGAGGACAAGTCTAAGGCTCCTAAGTCAAAGAAGCGAAAGTCTGATAAAGGAGATTCTTCCAAGCCCAAGAAAATTAAAAAGATGGCCAGAAGGTCCAAGAGTCTCACTCCTCCTACCTCAGAAAATGACAAGGAAGATGAAGAAGAGGAAAGTCATCATGAATCACCGAGAGGTAATACTCCTCCCCGCTCCCCAACTCCAACCGAACCTATTCATGACAAAATTTCTACCCCACCTTCATCACCGAAACCGACAGTTCCACTTTCTGTTCCACCTATTCCTCCACCTACCACATCACCAACTACAACTTCTTTACCACCACCACTACCAGTTACTTCTACTCCTATTTCTACAACTTCTTTACCACCTCCAATAATTTCCCAATGTACCACCACCACTATTCTTGAACCGACAGTAGTGGTCAACGTATCTGATACGGGGGCAACTACTGAAACCAAACCTCCTGTCATCACTAAACCTCCTTCACCCACTAACTCAACCGACTCTGGTGCCACTCTCGGTGGTGCTAATGATGAGTATGACTCTACATACTTCAGTCCCTATCGGCTTCCTACTGGTGAGGATGATGATGCTCCTATTACCCGCCAACACTTGCAGAGCATTCATGAGAAGTTGGATAAGTTGCTTGAAGACAGCAAGTCCTATAGTGGAGTGGTGCTCAAAGCTTTTATGGACACTGCTCTAGAGAAATACACAAAGTCAATTGAAAAATCCACAAAAGCCATTGATGCGTCTACCTCCTCTTGCAAAAAGGCCACCAATGATGTTACTGACATTGTTCATACCACTCAGATTTTCCTTGAGTCGCTGAAAGGGCATGCCGACACAAATACAACCAAGGTTCAAGCCTCTGTGGATTCCTTTTCTAAGTCTCTTCAAGAAGAGCAAATCAAGTTTGAAGCTGTGCGTTCATCTATTCAAACCGAGAATTCCTCACTTATTAGCTTAGTGACTTCTCACCTTGAATCTCTTCACGCTAATCTAGCAACAGAAAGTGCTCTGGAGGAAGAACTGGCCCGACATTCCACCACTATTGAAGTACATAAAGTGCAGCTAGCCCAAGCAGAAAAATAGATTTCTTTGTTGAAGACCGAAAGGGCTGTATTTCGTAGCTGTGCAGGAGATGTGAAGGACATGTTGACCAATCTTCTTGGTGCTCATGATCCTATTCTTACTTTGACAATCAGAAATCATCTCACTACAAAACTTCTTCCTGCTCTTGTCATGTTGCACGAATTGAAAGGTGTTTCGGAGCCATTCACTTCTCCAAAACAAGGGGGAAGGTGTTCAACAGAAGGTGATTGTGAAAACAGAAACTACCCAACCAAAAGTCAAAGTCACAACCGAACTGAAGGATAATGTAGCTTCAGGTTCTGGTTCACAAGCTAAGCGAAAAGAGATCAATGATGATAGTGATAGTGATGTGGAAGAAACAATTGTTGAGGCTCTCCAAAGAAATAAGAGAGATCGAGAGTTGGATGAGAATTTAAAGGTTGCGAAGGAAGCAGAGGAGAGGGAAAGGATAAACAAGGAAGAAGAAGAAGCCTTGATCTGCAAGAAGGCCTTGTTTCCCTCATGGATTAAAGAGGCACTTATCAATCAAGCTATAGAGTTTCTAAGTGTTTATTGGTTGGAACCTGTTGCTTCGTTTGACTGTGATAACTCTAAGGACTCGCAGTTCGACATGCCAATCACAAGAAAAGCATTCACGTTTCACTGCTTTGACTCGACTGCTGAGGTTCCTTTTCCTCATCCCAAGGTTGACCGAGAGCTTATTGATTTTTATTTGAAGTATGGACAACCTCAGTACTTGACATGGAGCGCACAGAAAATAATCACTGTCAAGGTACTCAAACCAACACCTGCTGGGAAGTTTGTGAATGTTAATTTCAAAATCACACGAGATTCTGCAAATTCGGTGTCGATTATTTCTTTAGCAGATCTTCCTAATCTTAACCCTCATGATTGGATTTTACTGTTCAACATTCTGCTCACAAATCCGAGAGAATATGAGCCGATTTTGGAACACTTGAAGAGGATGTTGGCTTCTTACATCCATGAGGTTGCGGCTATGGATCAAGAGATAGCAAAAGTGATGAACAAGAAACCGACCATTAAGCCAACACCGAAACCAGGAGATGTGAACAAGATGAGAATGGGCCAAATAGATTCAACACATCTTACTGTGATGTTTACCAAAGGCGAAGCTCACAGATTTTTATTTGCTCTTGTGGATAAACACTTGTTTTCAACCGACTGCTTAGAGCACATCATCAACATTATACATCGGTGCAAGCAGAACTCGGATGCTGATAAGAAGAATTTTACTGACATGCTTCGGTGGTACATAACGTTCCGTCATCATCTTTTGGCTATCATTCCGAAGGTGTTCAAAACAATAAAGAAGACTTATGCAGCTCAACCGAAGTGAGCTTTCGGTTCCAATGACGCAAATGGGGTGATTGTAGAGTTTAATTGTGTTGCGTCTTGGGCTTTATGTTTTGTATCCGGATTGGGCCTGTCCATCCGTGATTATCTAGTAGGGTTATACTATAAATATGCATGCATGTATGCATAATACGTAGTTGATTATTACGTTTATTGTTTTGTAGCCCTAAACACCTCTACAGTCGAAGTTCTTAATCGAGCTCTTCTGAGGTGTTGAAGCATTAATCATACGACATATTCAAAGCCATACTTGTGTTCTTATTTACGTTCATAATTGTTTGCTCGCATAGAATCTAACGATCCTAATAGAACATTGTTCTAACAGGATTTAATCAACAATTGTTGCTTGATTTCGACGAAGACGAGTGATTGTGATATCCTTTTTAGTTATTTTGGTTTGCTATTTTTTTTTGTTATTTTAGTGATTTTTTATTTTTAGTTTTAGTTTTAGTTTGTTTAAGTTTTGTTTTCCATGTTGATGCTCTTGATGTTTCAGATCTTTGCAGAATTTTTGCCCTTCGGATGCTTTCAGAAATTTCAACAATTGGGGTCGAATGATGATTTGTCACGAGAGAAAAAGTCGTGTGAGAGTTTGAAGTTTACAATCGAGAGCCACGACTTTTAATAAGTGTGGGGTGCGTGTCGATATTGTGAGAGTTTTTATATAAAAGAGTGGCATTTCTACCATACATTGATTCCTATGGCATGGATGAGCTGTTCCCACACCATGGAGTTTTATTTTGACGCAAAGCATAATTATTGTCCCGGCTGCCACGACATGGTTGACACTTTCCTATGTCGTGGGGGAGTTTTTCATCGCGAAAGGAGGCTGCCATTCTCGATACCACAACGTGGCCACCAATTACCACGTCGTGGCTATGCTATTATTCGCAATATAGATTTTACTTCACTAGACGACACGACGTGGTCAACACTTTACCACGTCATAGACACTACACATTGCATTATTTTGCAATTCTTTGCACCACATTTCAGAAGTCGGTGTTCTTGATTTTATTTTCCGGCACATTCAGAAGCAGCAGCTCCAGTTTTCTTTCTTCCAGCACATTTACGGAGCAACTTTTAGCAGCCCCAGTCGATCTCGCCACTACTACCCCAGGGGAGTATGTTCCTTTTTCTCTCTTTTTTACTGTTTTTATGTGCTTAATTAGTTTTATGCATCCAATGAGAGCATTGTATGAAATAAGTGTGGGGTAGGGGTCGAAAAAGGAATTTAAATTGGAAAATTAAAAATCGCTAGATTAGGAAACTTTAAAATTTTGAAAACTTGAAATAATAGTTTAATATAGGAAAATCTAGTAATAATTAATTTTTTTTTTGCTAATATTGTGTGGGATGATCCGATGAGAACCCAAATGTTTACCTGAGCCTACACATGTTATAGTGTATTTGTGGCTTCCCATTTCCTAGTGAAAAGTCATGATATATGAAAGGTAATGTGGTAGTTTATATGACATAATATGTTCTGCAGCCTAAACCTGAAATCTATCCAGGAGAGCTTATGTAGTCATTGCACTTAGACTAATACCTTAACTAATAAAGGTTGAAGTTAAGCTCCCTACTTAAGCATGTAGGATATGAGTGAAAAAAGTGAGATATTAAAAAAGAGAGAGAGAGAGAGAGAGAGAGAGAGAGAGAGAGAGAGAGAAATTACCAAAAAGTTGAAAGAATTTTGGAGCAGTCAAGTATGAAATCCAAAGATCAAAATTCTGAAGAATCAAAAAGTTGAAGATACCAAAAATTAAACAAAAAGGTGGTGAATTCAAAGAAATCAAAGCAAATATCAAAGAAGAGATGAATTCCAAGAGCTCCATTGTGGTATCAAAGTGTAATTCTTTCTAGAGTTTATGTATGCTTGGTAGTTTAACCAAAAATACCTTGAGGTTAAGAAAGATTTCTGAGGATTGATTCGGAGGGTTGCAAAAATGAATGTCGTATAAGCTAAGGGGTGAAGGTTCATAAAGATTGTGAGTATTTAGGAGTGGGAAGTTCTTAGGAATTGTAGGACACAAATACATGCATTGCGGTCTTGTGATAATGGATGGGTTTGAAATGGATTATTCTATGCGATATTGGTGAGATAATAAAATCAGTTTTGCTTGAGGGCAAGCAAAAGGCTAGTGTGGGGTAGTTTGATAACGTCTATTTTATGCATATATTTATGATGTTTTCTTATTATTTTATACTATGATTTTATGTTATTTAGAACTAAAAGATACTTAATATGTTTTGAAATATTCAATTACAGTTAAAATGGGAGCTGGAATACAAAAGGAAGAGAATGGAGCTGAAAAGATGAAAAAAGGATATTGCTGGCAGATAGACCCCTCTTCAGTGTTTCGGGTATATCTGATGACTCGCCTTGAAGATGAAGCATAAAAGCTGGACGGAAATTCCCTCCAAGTTACTTATTCCCCAAGCACCACTTACCTTATTTTTATTTGCTTAATCCCTAATTCACCATTAGTTTCCTTATTCCTATCCAACTCTAATATTCCATATTAATTCCATCTCCATTCAACTATAAATACCCCATATCATTCACCCATTTTCATAATCTATGATGTGCCACTTCGACTTGTGCGACAAGAAAACTTCATAACTGCCGTTTTGAGGGTCTAGAAGGCGGCCGGAAGGCCATTAAGCTGGGAGGAGCGAAGATCTGAAGGATTAGAGAGTGGATTCGTGTTGGTAATCATGTGGTTTGTTATCGTGACCATGTTTAGCATTCCACTGTGATACTATTATGTTTCTACTTTCTGATTTTGGTGTCAAAACCCTTTGCTTTGAATTTATGATTAGATGAAACCTTGATTATTGGATTAATTGCTATATTTGATTGTTTTATTCATGTTTAATTTATCTTGTTAAGCTTGTTAAAAGATCCTTATGTGTTAATGACAATTATTTTCTGTTAATTATTAAGTATATCGAGTTGTATGAACATCTGCTTGATTGCTTGCCTCTTATGATTTTGATGACCATCAAGATTATATGCCTAGGAATAGTGAACATGAAACTAGGGTTAACTAGAAAATAAGTAAATTAATGTGTGAGTATATGTGACGACCAATCACATATAAGTTGATTGAATTGACAAATTTAATTAACTATTATTACAAGTCTTGCTTGATACGAACTGAACACTAGGAAACACGTTAGTTTAATCAATTGATCACTGCTTGAATTGACTTGTTTGCTAAAGGATTAGTAATAGTGAACATGAACCTAATCATTTTAGAAATCGGTGAACATGAATAAATAAATTTGTGTGTGCAATTATCTATGATTTTAAGATGTAATCTGTCTAAACCAAAGTACCTAAAGAGATTTGTCTTCCTGTCAGTTTATCGAGATTTGCTATTTAGTTGTTCGTTTGAGATTTAATAAACCCTTTGTTTACTGCTTTTGTGTGTTTTTGTGTAACCTATAATCAAACATTTTAAATTAATTCACTACTGTTCCCCCTGAGTTCGACACCCTTGCTTATCAAATCTATATTATACTCGATCGGGTTCACTGCCTGTAAGGTGTGGTTTAGATGCGATAAAATAGGAATTATAAATAAAAAACTAGTGCATTAAATATTCACATCAGGCCTCAAGAAGAGTTGAATACCTATCTACTGGGTTCCTGAGAATACAAGTGATTTTGAAAAGTGTCAACAATTAAGTTGGTGAGTTCATAAGCGTTTTTGTGTGAGAAAGATTTGTAACGTTTTAGCGTAAAATGATTTGTATACTTGTAGTAACTAACTAGGATGTACTTCCTTTGTTATGAAAGTTATATTTTAGTAAAAGCTTCAAAAATCATGTAGTTTTACAAGTCATAAATTTCTTATGATTTTATAATCTAGATCATGCAAATAATGTCTTATTTTTAACATAAAGGTGAAAATATGTAAATATTTGTGTGATAAACAAAGTTTTGCTTGTATCCCCCCCCCCCACCCCCCAAAAAAAACATGAAAAGCTTGAAAATGTGGGGGTATGAACTCGCCTTGAGTTGATTTTGTCGACAATTTGAAGGAAGAAGATGAGGATTTCGAGTCTAGCTTCTCGTATGGAATTGATGAGCTTCTTGGAGAGGTGATTATCCAAAATTTAAGAATCACTTGGAGAAAAATCAATCCTTAAAGTGTCTTGCTCGATCTTGAGAGAAAGAGAGGAGAGATTTGAAGAATTATGAACTTTGTGAAGGTGGTGAAAGGCCTCTCAGCCAAGGTATAAATGGAGGGAGGAAGAGAAATTTCATGGATGTATGATGGATATAAGCATGTATAGCATGGATGTATGGAGGATATTATCGTGTATAACATGGATGTATGGATGATAAAGAAGTGTAAAGTTGTTTGTGGTTAATTGTGTGCTTTGTATGGAGATATGATGGGTAATGGCTTGTGTTGGATAAAAGGTGGTAAAGTGGATGCATGGTTGTTTGGTGGGTATTAGCATGGTTTGTATGTAAATAGGATGGGTAATAGAAGGTAAAGTTGGTAGGTTAATTCATAAAGTCAACTTCTTGAACTTTACACCCAACCGAGACCCTTAAACCGAGGAGAGTGTAACATCCCAAAAATACCAGCTAAAAATTTCATTTTTAAATTAGGTTAATTCATAAAAACATCGTTACAAAACATTCATAATATTAATTTATGTCTGAGAACCGGTAACATCATAGTAAAATATTCAGAGTACATCCCAGAAAATCCATAGTGTGGAAAACATGAGAGTGTGTGATATGCCGCTACCGCGCCGGCTCCTGTCCCCTAGCTGAAGAGGTACCTGAAAACAAAACTATAAAACGTAAGCACGAAGCTTAGTGAGTTCCCCCATAATGCCACATACCATGCAATCATATAAGGAACAGCTAAGAGATACGGGCCTCGCCCACACCCATAGAGATGCGGGCCTCGCCCACACCCTACTAGCTAGGAGATACGGGCCTCGCCCACACTCTACTTTCTGAGAGATACGGGCCTCGCCCACACTCTGCCACTAAACCATAACATACAAGTATCACACAGACAACAAGTATAAGCAATTCTATCGTACTGGCATATATCACAATTAAACTCAGCTATGAGATACGGGCTCCGCCCACACTCCGATACTAACAAATCGTCTATACGGGCCGGCCTTGGTGCCTTAGACCCGTCCCTACAGGAAGGAAACTCACCTCGAGAGTAGCTGCCGAAAACCTGCTCAGACTACGCCTGGCTGCCGCACCGGTAATCCCTCCGGCTATAAATCCGTAAACATGGGTTAGGTACTCATAAATACCCCTAAGGTCAAATGACCGGTCAAAGTCAACTCCTTGGTCAAAGTCAACCTTCTGATTGACTGGACTCGCCGAGTCCATACGACAACTCGCCGAGTCCTTCTATGTCTAGCCCGACTCTGACTCATCGGGTCCCTGTTCCCACTCACTGAGTCAGCCTGACTCGCTAGACGGGGACAACTAACAAACCCGCGACTGGACTCGCCGAGTCCAAGGGGGTGACTCGCCGAGTCCGACGATCAGATCTCGCAAATCGCTCCAATCTTCCATCAGAACATCAACCTTGGAGATTTGGAGATTCTGGGACTATAGCTACACGTTAAATTGCTAATTCCACGTGCGACTACGGAGGGTTGGACCTCCTACACTTAAACCCTTCTTATCCTAGTGACTGATCATATGACTCGCCGAGTTGGAAGAACAACTCGTCGAGTTCAAGGCTATATTCAAGGGACTCGCCGAGTTTGCAGAACGACTCGCCGAGTACTAGGCAATCTCCATAGGACTCGCCGAGTTGTTTATCCAACTCGCCGAGTCTAAGGCCATCTTCATGGAACTCGTCGAGTACCCTTCGACTCTTCACCCATTCTGGCCAAAACTGAGACATGCAATGGTTCCAACCCATAAATCTAAGCTCCTAGGGTATAAACACACGGAGTTTGGGAGGTTTAAGGTCTTGAAATCCACATATAAGGGACAAAAAGGGAATCTATTATACTAAAGATTAAGAAGGAGCTTTCTTACCTGGTTAGGAGCTTCTCCCAGGGTAGATTTCGGATCTACCACACTTCCTTGCACCCTCCAACTTCCTCCTTCTTCTCTTAAGCTTCAAGCTTCCTTCACCAAGCCAAAATCACTCACAAGGATCAAAATGGGCTAGGGTTTCGCTCTACAGTTCTTTTGGAAGAGAATGGGACGAAATGGGTGTTTTAGAATGGGTAACATGGGGTGAAATGTCTGAAAATAGAGCTTCATCCAGACAGGTGGACTCGCCGAGTCCATGCATCGACTCGCCGAGTTCACCGCTCAAACCCCGTGTCCACCCTGCTGCTACTCGGCGAGTCGGGACGCAGACTCGCCGAGTTCGTGGCAAAATTAAAATAGAAACTTAAATAAAATCATACCATGAACCCGGTGTTACAGAGAGGTTCTCGGGTTTTGAAGCCACCGAGATCAGGAGGGACTTCGGTCCTAGGGTGGCTGAGAACAGCGAGTTTTCGGTCCAACCTTGCTGCCTCACATGGGTTTTCGGTCCAAGGGAGGGGGTTATCGGTTGCAAGTCTTCTCGGCCCAAGCTTGAGTGTTTCAACTACAAATTGAGATTTTGAACTCCTTAATCCAAGTTTAAATATCCACCATGCAAATTGAAATTTCTAGAAATTTTTGATCTATCACATTAAATCTTCAAATGTTTATTACAACAAGATTGTGATGTGGTTTTATACCATCTATAGAGGTACCTTGCTTTATCAAAATTTCCTGGTTGTCACATCATCCCCCCGTTAAAGGGAATTATGTCCCGAAATTAGTTTAGAGTAGGTACTCATGAACTGGGGAAGAGATGTGGGTATTTCCATTTCATCTGATTCTCGCGTTCCCAGGTGAACTCGGGCCCTCGTCTGGCGTTCCATCGGACCTTCACGATGGGGATGCGACTTTGTTTCGTTCTTTTGACTTCCTTATCCATGATTTTAACGGGTTCCTCTATAAAGTGTAGACTCTTGTTTACCTCGATCTCGTCGAGTAGGACCACAAGAGTTTCATCTGACAGACACTTCTTTAAGGTTGGACACGTGGAATGTGGGATGTATGATGTTGAGTTCTTATGGTAACCGAAGGCTATGGGTTACTAGACCGGTCCTGGCGAGGATATCGAATGGCTTAATGAAGATTGTGTACTTGACGCCCTATAGGTAGTGTCTCCCGGCCTTAAGACGAACCATATTGTCACTAAGGTTAAAGTTGTGTGTGGTGCAGCTGGCCTTATGAATCTTAGGCTGTCTTGGGAGTTTCTTCCTATGAAATTCTGAGCTAGTGGTATACCCACTTTGGCTTGTTCCTTGAAGTTAGTTGAATGGAGCGTCGGTTCGGGATAGGGGGTATTGACCCTTGATGATGGGTTTGTTTGGCTCTTGGTAGTCAATTGTCCTATGGACAATTCACCCTTCCTCTTTACGATTCAGATGGGTGCTCTCTGAGGTTAGAGGCTTGATCTGATAACTTCTTACTTATCAGGTCGTTCCATCGGTCGGACCATCTCTGTATTGTTGGTGCTAAGCGGTATTGGGGATTTGGCTACGGGAATGGCTCCAAGAGTCGAGTCGATTCCGAACTCAACTTGGCACATGGGTGGTATTTCTGAAAGAACATTTGAGAACACCTCGGGAAAGTTATAAACCTCTGGGAACCCTTGATGTCTTTTTCTTCTTGTTTCATATTTCTATTATGGGCTAGGAAAGGGCGTGGTACCCCTTTCATAGGTACTTATGAGTCTAGATGCAAGGGATGATTCAGAGGTTTGTCGTTATAGATTGAAAGGGTTTCGTCAATCGGTCGGTTAAGGCGAATGGTCTCTTCGTAGCACGTGAAATTGGTATGGTAAGGACCAAGCCAATCCATGTCAAATGACGATGTTGGAACTTCTTATTGTAACAGATGTTAAGTCGATTTGGAAGGGGGGTGGTTGTGTAGAACGATAGTGTATTCTATGTATATAGTTTTATCCTTGTTATTCCTACTGCGAATATTTTGTACCGAGATTAGTGAGTACTAGCAGTACGAGTGCTTCGATAAATAATGATGAAATTTCGTAGTATGATCCCTACTAGGTCCCTCTATAATCATTTGGTGTAAACTAGTCGTATATAATTAAGATTGAAAAGACAGTCGAATGAGTGACTCTGCCCTAAGCCCACAACCAAACAAGGAACATGAAATAAGGTGGAATCACGCATTCTAAGTCTGTAGAATCTTAATTATATATGACCCTAATGTTTACACTAGCCATCATAGATCATCGGTAAGAATCCTTAACTTTATATGAATGATGTGATTTATTCGGGTGAGGGGGCAATTCACGGCTATGTTTTGTTGCATTTCGAGGTCTATGGTTGGTAAACTTTAATTGGCACTGGTTTTTAGTAAAAAAATTAAGGCCTAAACGTTGTTGTTAGGAAACATACCATTATTCACAGGTGGTTCCGGGAGAGTCTCTCCTGCAGTGATCATAAGTACCCTTCCATCACCACCAACATTCCTTGCCCTTGGACAATCTCTCTTGAAGTGTCCAGTTTCACCACACTCGTAACAAGCCAGGTTTACTCCAACGCCAGGGATTTGGGTGATGGGTTGTGCCGGTGCCCTACAGAAATGAGCGGTGTGCCCCTTCCTGTTGCAGTTTCTATAATGCATGTCTCGACAAACTCCGGTGTGATGGAAATTGCACTTGTTACACTTTTGGAGGTTTCCAACATATCGATTGGGGGGTGCTGAAGTAGCAGCAACAACAGGAACAGTAGCAGCGTGGACTGCCACTGTTTGTTGCTTCTTTGAGGACTCTTGCGACGATTTGCCCTTCCTCTTATTCCAAAAAAATGTTGTTACCTTCTTTGGGTTGCTCATGAATGATTGCCATGAAGCCTTGGCGAACTCCATGATCCACGAGTGTTTGTGCCAGACGTTTGGCACTGTCAAAAGTAAGTGGGTTTGCAGCTATCACGTTTCCTTGAATCCGAGGAGACAGTCCCCAGATATACCTTTCCATTTTCTTACTTTCTGATGTGACCATCCCGGGGCATAGAATATCCAGGTCACTAAATCTGGCAGTGTAAGCTGAGATGTCGGAGTCCTTAATCGTCAGGTTCCAGAGTTCTGGCTCTAGCTTTTGCACCTCGCCCCCGGGCAGTATTCTGCTAGCATTAGGACCTATAGGTCTTCCCAGCTCATGGCATTGGCTACTGGGAGATTCAATGATTCTCGAACCAGCGTGTTAGAGCAATGACACCTCCAGTGACATTAAAGGATTTGAGTTTGACATTCGTAAAGTCTTTATAGGAACACTCTCTTGGGTGTCCGTGGCTTTCTCCGTGGTTAGAATTGTTGGCACCACTACCCGCCCCACTAGCACCGCCTGCGTTGATTTGTGTCATGGCGGCTGTCATGACGGCTGTTACTGCTGCTTGGAAAACATCAGAGTCATACTGTGGTGGTGGCGGCGGCGGTGGAGTTGGTGGTGTGTTGTTGAAACGCCTGTTTGATTTACGTGGCGGCATCTCTTTGTCATAGAATTTAATGATGGAAAGGTGGTAAGTCTTTAGTAGTGGCTATAAGTCGGGTGTTATTGAACTAACTATATTAGTTTCTACACGCACCATGCTCCGACTTAAAAGTATTTTGTAACCAATTCATAATAAGAGTTTATGTAACAAAAAACTTGTGAATTCTAATTATAATGCCTCTATGAAATTCTACGATTTGATTTACCCTTATTAGTTTTGATGTAAGGTGCGATAAGCCTAACACATAGTGTGAGTAATGTAGTCACTAATCCACTAAGTTATATTAGTTTATTAGTTACTAAAGTGACGCGTAAGGTGTCCTGCCATCTTGCATGTCCTGAGGGTGGTCTCCTCTGCTCCCTGTTCTGCTATGATTGTCCTAGTTTTAGCTGCAAGGATTTGTTGTCTCATGATGACTATCCTTTCCTCTAAAGAGTGTAGGTGGTCTGTATTGTTTTCCTGGTCTACTTGTAGGCATGGCATCCATATGGTGTTCTTTGTTCTTCGTGGGTGTGTTGGATTTGCATTGACATGTCCCGGGCTTTGTCACTGATCTCCATTACTTTATGATGGAGAGCCTAAACCCGAATGTCTAAGTGGGCCTCTCATGGTACAACCAGTGACGGTGCTTGATTTGTGGGTGCTAGGGTCTGGAGTATGGTGTAGTGGGTGTATGTATATTGTGGGGATATATATTGGAAGGATAGGGTGAAAGGGTCTCATGCTTGTTCTTGATAAGGTAAGCTTACATTAACGACCTCTCTATCTCCTTTCTCTTCGTCTGATTCCCCCTCGGAATCCTCCTCATGAACTCCCTCTGGTTCTTCCTTAATTCATCTGTTGGTTGTTGTAGTGGGGTTGTGATGTCTAGATATGTCGTTTGTACGAGAATAATGGTATATAAAGAATCTATGAGATTAATAGAAGCATTTAAATTTTTTTTTTTTTTTATGGCGTGATCCTTACCAGGTCCTCCTATAATCACGTAGTGTATACAAGTTGTATAGAACTAAGATCGTATAGACCTTTGAATACGTGATCCTACTCTAAGACCACAACCAAACAAGGAACAGTAAGTAGAGCGAAATCACAAATTCTAAGTCTATAAAATCTTAATTATATATAACTTTAACGTATACACTAAGTAATTATAGACCTGCCAGTAAGGGTTTTTAGTTTTCACATGATTTATTTATAGTATCATAAAATACTCCTATAGTATTTTAAGCTTTATGTTTGGTTCTAGAGTTTCTTGGTATATAGAGTTGGTAAGTTTTAGACTTGTTCCTCACCACAACGATTCCCAGGCATACGCTAGTCACCTCTCGGATAAATATAGTTGATCAGGCTATATTCATCCCAGACCTGATTACGTACACCAAGGTTTAATCGTAGTGTCCAACTTATCTTAATACTTTTGTTTTGTTTTTATTATGACACTATTCTAGTATGTATGTATATATGTATGTATGTATGTATGTATGTATGTATGTATCTATGTATGTATGTATGTATTTTATTGAAAAGTATAACTCTTGGTCAGAGTTTTTTAGTCCCATTGTTTTTATAGTTGTATATCTCGTATGGTTTGATATACTAGTTCACTATAAACAATACTCTAATACCAATCTGTCACACCCCCAAACCAGAACGGTGGAAACGTCTGGGGGCGGATGGAGTGACTTCATGTACAGTATCATAACAACTGAATATAATTTAAACATAGCAACACAAACATTCATACATTTAGGATTCAAGTTTACATTGTTTACAACACTTTGTTTGTTCAAAAGTTAAATACAAATAACTAAAAAATAGAAAACATGAAATGACGACGCCGGGCCTCAAGAAGGGTTGAATATCTGTCTACTGGGTTCCTGATAATACAAGTGATTTTGAAAAGTGTCAACAATTAAGTTGGTGAGTTCATAAGCGTTTTTGTGTGAGAAACATTTGTAATGTTTTAGCGTAATATGATTTGTATACTTGTAGAAAATCCAATATTTTCTTAAATGAGTTGTAGATGTATGTATTTCTATTGTATATTTTCCTTGTAAAATAATAATATATGTTTCCAGAAAATCCAATATTTTCTTTTGTAAATGAAATGTAGTCTTAGGCCTTAAGACCCAAAATGTACAAGTTTTCTTATGCTTAGAAGTTGTGATGCGAAGTATGAAAATTCACGTAAGTAGTGTAACCCTTACTAGCTCCTTGTATGATCACTTAGTGTATACAAGTTATATATAATTAAGATCGAACAGACAGTCGATTGAATGATTCTGCCCTAAGCCCACAACCAAACAAGGAATAGGAAGTAAAGCGGAAATCACACATTCGACTGCCTATCAGTTCTTCATTTTATATAACCCTAACGCATATACTAAGAAATTATAGAGAGAACGATAATGGTCCTATTAGAAATGTAAATTGCACTGTACTAGAAAATAGTATACTGTAATTGTATTTGTATGTAATCCTTTTTAATGTATGTGTCTGGATTCACCATATGTACTGTAAAATATTGTATTATAGTTTTACTATTAAATAAAACTAACTGAAGTTATTTATGTATTCATACACTAATTCGTATTGTTAATACCAAATTGTGAGTCATTATAACCATGCTTGATGACCTAGGATGGCCTGATACGACGTTCTTCAGGCGTCGAAAAATATACGACATTTGACCCCAGGCCTGTCAGCCTAACTGTAGCTAACAGTTTAGGTGCGGGGTTGTAAGTCCCGTATAGATCTATACACAAGTGTCACGCTCTCCCTCCAGGAGACTCTGGTTATAATTTCAGGTCTTTTGTTGGCACTTAGAAAAGTACTTGAAGTGTGTCTCACAAAGCTATATTGACGGTTACGTGTAGAATAATGAAAAGCCTTTCTGTAATAATTAAACTGTATATATGTCTCATAAACTATACCTATTATAGTTTATATGTTTGTTTCCGTAATGTATCCCGAACTTAGTGAAATAGTACATATGTTCCTTAAACTATACCTATTATAGTTTAACATGTTTGTTTGTTAAGTACATTAATATAACCATTTATATAAATATGTAGTAATTATCTTGTCTAGTTTTCAATATGTAAGGTTAAAACATTATGTTTTGGGTTGTAACCCACAAAATAGTAACTAACTAGGATGTACTCCCTTTGTTATGAAAGTTATATTTTAGTAAAAGCTTCAAAAATCATGTAGTTTTACAAGTCATAAATTTCTTATGATTTTATAACCTAGATCATGCAAATAATGTCTTATTTTTAACATAAAGGTGAAAATATGTAAATATTTGTGTGATAAACAAAGTTTTGCTTGTATCCCCCCCCCCCTAAAACATTAAAAAGCTTGAAAATGTGGGGGTATGACCTCGCTTTGAGTTGATTTTGTGGACGATTTGAAGGAAGAATATGAGGATTTCGAGTCTAGCTTCTCGTATGGAATTGATGAGCTTCTTGGAGAGGTGATTATCCAAAATTTAAGAATCACTTGGAGAAAAATCAATCCTTGAAGTTTCTTGCTCGATCTTGAGAGAAAGAGAGGAGAGATTTGAAGAATTATGAACTTTGTGAAGGTGGTGAAAGGCCTCTCGGCCAAGGTATAAATGGAGGGCAGAAGAGAAATTTCATGGATGTATGATGGATATAAGCATGTATAGCATGGATGTATGGAGGATATTAGCGTGTATAACATGGATGTATGGAGAATATTAGCATGTATAGCATGGATGTATGGATGATAAAGAAGTGTAAAGTTGTTTGTGGTTAATTGTGTGCTTTGTATGGAGATATGATGGGTAATGGCATGTGTTGGATAAAAGGTGGTAAAGTGGATGCATGGTTGTTTGGTGGGTATTAGCATGGTTTGTATGGAAATATGATGGGTAATAGAAGGTAAAGTTGGTAGGTTAAATCATAAAGTCAACTTCTTGAACTTTACACCCAACCGAGACCCTTAAACCTAGGATAGGTTCTCGGGTTTTGAAGCCACCGAGATCAGGAGGGACTTCGGTCCTAGGGTGGCCAAGAACAGCGAGTCTTCTCGGCCGAAGCTTGAGTGTTTCAACTACAAATTGAGATTTTGAACTCCTTAATACAAGTTTAAAACATCCACCATGAAAATTGAAATTTCTATAAAATTTTGATCTATCACATTAAATATTCAAATGTTTATTACAACAAGATTGTGATGTGGTTTTATACCATCTATAAAGGTACCTTGCTTGATCAAAATTTCCTAGTTGTCACATTTCGGAATTGATATTTCAGACCATAATTTTGGAACATAAATTGTCATATATTCTTGACGTATGTGTAGTCTTTTCCCAACAGTAAAAGTCTTAGATTCCTAACAGTATGTGTAGTCATTCCGAACAGTAAATGTCAGATTCCTGACAGTATTTCAGACCCTTATTCCGGAACCCCATTATGGATTCGGAGCCACTTTCCGGAATGGCTATTTCGAACACTTGCTTTTCGACCTTAAAATGCACCTAGCATGAATCCTCAATGTTGAAAGAAAATTGGAATGAGTTTATCTCATGATGGTGTTTGGCATTGTGAAGAAGAAGATTGTTATGTTTGTTCAGATAATAACCCGTTTTCGGAAGGCCCAAATTTCTCACTCCCGGATAAAATGTCTGATGACGTTTTCCAAGCTATGAAGGCTGCTGAAGAAGCAAACGAAAGGGAATCTGAAAGAAGTCACACACTAAATCAACGTGCAGACGATCTAGCAGAACAAGTAAATGAAAAAGAAAAATGGGTTGCAGAAGCGATGAAAAAAGTGAAATAAGCTAAGAAGTGGATTGAAAATGCAAATAAGGAGATCAATAAGTTGCTTGGAGAACGGGACCGTCTAACATATGTTGTTAGAATTAGAAGATATTTTATTGACCGAGAACAAAATATGTATCCCTTACAATTTCCTGATTTGTGGAAACCAATCTAAGTACGTAATAGGTTAAATAACGCCTTTTGCAATAATGTTAATGAAAAAGGACGATTGTCATTTTAGATAATCATATCGTTCGTTTTACAAAATTCATTTTGAAAAGACATTACAATATCCATATTTAAAACTAGGTGAGGAACCCCACTATGCGGGGTGCGGATTTGTCGATATTTTTGGTCGTCTCATCATGGGTTATGTGTGTTGTGTAGCCGAGAGGTCGTGTGTGGTTGTTTGTGGTATCAATATTGTAAAAAACGTAAAGTTATAAGTATATACGCAATAAAAAAAGACTTATATTATACAATATCAATATTACACATCCCTGTAAAATCCCTTTACCATCAATATAAAATATTCAGAAATTTGGGGGTAAGTTAACACGCTAACATCAGATTCATGGCCAACATTATAAAACCAAAAGGTTTATAAGAAGAATAGCACATTATCATTCTCGTGAAAGAGATGAATTGACAAAAATAAGTCACCTGCAACAAATGGTCTTCTCTTGTTTGTATTTCATAGCTAAAGTCATCAAAGATGGGTTAATGATTCCTTCTGTTAGTTACAACACCAAATCAAGGGCAAAGTTTTTATTCTTCCCTTCCACACTCCATCCACCTGGTAGCCAATTAGCTAATTAATAACTCCATGTGTTTACATGAACAAAAACATGAATTAAAAAAAAGTGCATAATAAAGAATCCAAAAACAATGGTGTGAAAAACCCAAAAAATATTAACCTAGAAGTTACAGATATGTACCATAGGAGTAACAGGTCATCGAACCTTTCGTCACCGTCTTCTCTCCCGCCTCCTTCATCGGCTTCCTTTTCTCCACCACCTTCTGAGCAGAAATCGAATTGGTTTCTTTTAGTTGATTATGAGAGCTACCAGATGACCGTCGCCAATTTGAAAGGCGTCTGTGATAGGTTAGAAGCAAAAGTGTTCGACATAATTTAGGGGAGTGGTTTAATCGAGTGCTTTTGGGCCTTCTTAATGCATTACCGGATTTAATCGACGACAACGGACACAGTTGCGGCACGTACTTGGAGGAAATTCAGGCGGCCGAGCTCACAACGGTTGAGGTGAGAGGATAAGAGGAGAACTGAAGGCCAATACAGAAACGAAACGGTGGTCATTAACAGACAGGATAAAGGGAGAACAAATGAGGAGTTTTGTAGGTGTTAATCCGATTCACTAACTAAGCTCCAAAATCAAATCTTTTATCAACTTTAATTCAAATCATTCTATTATAAACATTAAAATAGGACTTGAATTCTAACCTTTCCACATGCCATCAAAGTCTTGTCAGGAAGAAACCATTCACTAATATTCAATAGAGGGGCATTATTGTCATTTCCTACTTAGTTGCTTTCCCAGGTATTACCAGAAATTTTTCCAACCTGAAACAAAAAAAATAGATCGAATGCCTACCTCCTCTATTCATAAAATAAGCAGCAATGAAAGAGGGTGTTATTGTTTGAGCCTCGTTCTTGAAGGAGATTTTTGATGATTTTGTCCTTAGTCATTTGTGGTAGGTTCTGACAGTCTGATTTGTCATGCGCTATGTGTTTATTGTTCTGTACAAAGCAAACATGGATTGTAGTGATGCAAAATTACAAAACATAGATAAAGTAACTATTAAAAGTTTAACAAGAATTTTCATGAAACTTATTCAGCTTTATAGACCATTTTTTTACAACGAAAGGCATTCGACTCCTTACTAAGACATCGTCGCAACCGAGTTTGACTCGGTTCGTTCTTTTTTTCAATAGTGAGCTCAAACTTTGGTTCCCTCCCACATTTGAAAGCAGCCGTGCAAGAAACAAATATATTGGGAGCTGACTGTGCCTAAATGAACAAAGAACCAGAGTAAGTAGAAGTAAAATGTTAGTAGTCATATATATTGAGTAAGTAGGAAGTAAAATTTTAGTAGTCATATATATTGAGTAAGTGAAAATGAAAGTTACAATGTCATAAAGTGTAAAATGAATGAAAAAAAATGTAACCTGAAAAGTGTATCTCTTCTCCATCAAACATACGATATTTATCATTTTATGACTCCAATTTCACTAATCATGTCTCTGTTAAGGCCACTAATAACACCAACAGTGAGTGTGTGGTCAAACTCAAAAGGGTTCCTAATGGGTAAACATTGTTGACCAACTTTTAAGAAAGACGATTGGCCGATCTTCATTGGCCTTAAAAGATTTGTAGGTGCTTATGCCCGTAATTTTACCATTTTTATCAATCTACCCACCAAACTATTATAATTAAACCATTAATACTTTTGTTACCATATTAAAGGAACTCTTTTCCCTGATCACAAATCAGGGGAAAAATAGTGAAATACAACAGATAAGATAAAGCTATAAGCACAATATACTTTCACCATTTATTGATCCAGCCGTCCCAAAAACTCTTCCATGCTTATGGCTTATTCCTGCAAATGGAAAATATATATCACAGCTTTCGTATTCATCACAGCGCCACTAAATTGCAAATGAAGATGTCAGTCTATACTTATATTACCAATGTCAGTCTATACTTCTAATAAGATAATTTATACCCGAGTGGTCAACTTCAATTAAAATCATTATAGTGTGCATTTTTTAAGAGTTATTTTCTTTTTTATTAGTAATCAGTTAACTCCAAATGATCCAGCCGTCCTAAAACATTTTCCCTGCTTATAGCCGCTTGCAGATTCTTATACAATCCAACATAAACCATGAAGTAAGTAAAGTAAAAGAGAAAAACGTTTGAGTGGTTAGAACCAAACAGTATACCATGAATTATATAATAGTTAAGGTAATATAAAACCTTTTCAAGCGCATTGGTTTGACTCTATTCCAACTTTGTTCTACCAAGAAGGCATACATTGATTTTGGTGTATGAATTGGTGCAAATCCATTGTTCTACATGACTGAGAACTCTATGAAGCTAGATTACAGACGAACATTGGTAACGGAAACAGGATATGACCTGCAACACAAAGCACGATCATCAAAACCCAAGTTGATACTTCATTTATATATGAAATAATAATGGATAAATGTAATTATTTACATGAATAAGGGACCATGTACGTAGATATATAGTCCAACGTCAATCAATCGCTTCAAATTGACGTGCCAATTGGAAAACTAGCCAATCATGGATCTTATATCATCTAGTGCAAAATCAATGATACTTTTGTTATTGGAAAGAAGTACCCATCATTCTGTAACAGTGAAAAATGTAAAACTTCTCATCAGATACATGATATTTTGAGATTCTTGCACAAATTTAAACAAAATCATCAAAACAGGAGATCATAAGTTAACAATAGACTTCCGTAATGAACCAGGTAAGATATTCAGATGACATATTGAGATCGTATTATAAATCAAATTAAACCCTATGACTGAAAAAACAAACCAGATAAGATTTTTGGAGGTGATGCATGGGCTTTAATGGCAGCACCAATCAAACTACCTTCTGTAATGTAAATTCCCCTAAAAAAAACAGAAGGACGATCTACAATCATTATCAAATCGAAAATCATAACCCTAACATGATCAGATAAAGTTAGAAGATTCGAACCAAGCAGCACCAAGGAAAAGTCGACGCATCCACCCCTGCTCTTCCAAGAGCCATCTGGTCTAATCGCCTCTTGAGTACAAATAAGCAGGCAAAAGGAAAAGTCGGCGACTTCTAATCAAAGATGCAGAACTTTAAAACCACCCCAAAGAACAGTGACACAGATGATGGGTGACTACGGTTAACAAAGGTGGAGTCAATCGGAGTCCGAAACGGAAAATTCGATCGATGAAGTTTGTGATTGTGGTGCTTCAAAAGTAGAATTACAAAGGGTGAAAAGGGTCATTACATACCAGATTTCTTTGGCTCCTTTGGTGCTTCAAAGTCATCTTTGGAGTTTGTGGTTGTGGCTGATGGCGGTGATGGAGTCCGAAACGGAAAATTCAATCCCGGTGACTAGAAGTCGACATCGATACGGTGGGAAACCATATGTAGTCGAAGCTGGGTATCGACTACGCATCTGAAATAGAAGATACAGGAGAAAGATGGACATGCAATTGAAAGAACATAGTAGTAGAAGGAGGAAAATCGATCGGTAGGATGGTTTTAGGGCTTCTGGATGATTCTGATGGTAGAACAAAAGGTTGGATAAGAAGGAAGAAACTGGAAGGACCGATTAACCTACATGTGTGGGGATAAAATGACCGGGAAACCGGAACTGTTCCCAACACGTCTCCACAAAGAATATGGATATTGACATAAAGTGACCCTAGAGACGGATTTGAACAAATATATATAAACAAAGGACCATTTGTGCCAACCTCTTAGGAACTTTACTGTTCCTAAGAGATGCACAACTTTAATATATATATATATATATATATATATATATATATATATATATATATATATATTAATTAGATTACATTTCTGGCTGATAACTTGGAACTTGCATCCGATACCAACTAGCCGTGTCTACATGATTTTCAAACAATTCTATGTAGGTCTCAGTTAGTTTGAAACCATTATCAGTCAATTAAACTCGATCTTCTATTATTAGTCCTACGTGTTTGTTCGATGATGTCCATTGTGTTCACAAATTGTCGTATATCTTCAGGCATGGTAATAAGGAGCATTTATATGTTATACAATGCTACTTTTCTCCGGTCCTCAACCAGTGAAGGCGGTAATGAGATTTCTAATATTACCATTCATTGTTGAACACGTTGATAATCACGAATCATTTCTAATGCAGTCGTATCAACAAGACGTCGTTGCTCGTCTTCATGACGTGGTATAACATACTCTATAGGCAACTCATCCTGATTGTTCGAGTCACTGGATGTTGGAGACTGAAAATAGAATATACCTAAATTATATTAATATACTATTTAAAAACCAATGTGCATAAAAATATTTAATAATAATAAAAAACACTTCCTGAAACATATCCATAACAAAAAAAACATAATTGCAACTAGTCTATCATAACAAGTTTGTCTGCACTTGCTCCGGTGTCATCTTTCGAAGTCCTATCTGCTTTCAATTTAAGTTTTAATGCCCTTTCTGATTGCTTTCTTAATTTTATGGATGTCTTTGTTGGTTTATTCCTTTATCTTATTTTGAAACTCAAGATCGTCGTTTTCTATCTGCCAAAAAAATTGCAAGAACATTTTAATACACTACCGTAAAAATCAATTATATTGTTTTTCGATTTTACCTTTATCGGATGCAATTCCGAAAGCTCCTGTAAATGAAATACAACTTCGTCATCTGTAAAACCCATTTTTTTTAACAACATCCACGCTAACTCGTCTTTGGACTAACATATAATTACGCCCATGTATAGCGAGATAAAAAATTAAACTAAATATTATAAAAACGAAAATTAAGAATAAGAAACTAAACTAACAACGAAAAGGTCTTCATGTTCAAATCCACGCGCGGCCGACGAGCGTCTTGTACGACAGAGTTTTGAGTTGTTCAAGAAACGTAGGAAGTCATCTGACACTTCATAATCCTTGGAGAGAGATAAAAAAAAAAAATTTAAAGAAAAAAAAAACTCCTTTTCTTCCTTTGTTTATGATGGGTTCGATCTCTCTTTCTCTCTCCATCTACACCCATGAATCTCCGTGAAGAAAATTCTGTTTCCCCACTACCCGTTACGGTTTCTCGATAAAAGAAAGAAGAAATTCAGAAAAAGTTTTTAGAGAGAGAGGGGAAATGAGAAGGATTAGAGAGAGAAAGACTGTTTTTGGTGTTCATTCTCCTTCTACTTTTAATGGCAAAAAATTCCAATTTTCATATTCATACACCCAAGAACAAATACTATTGCTGTTAATAGTTTTAATTATTATTAATACAATACCATACACATTTACTTTTGTTTTTATACATTTATTATTATCACAATTCGTCAATCTTCAAATCTCACCGCACATCTCTTTCATGATGATAATATTATGTTAGCTACAAGATCATATGTGGAGAGAGAAAGTAATAGTGAGAGAGAAAGCTTTTGTTAATTTCTTCTTACTTATTGTCTTTACTTTTTCTTCGACGATACCCTAATTTCAGATGCCTATTCTCTCTCAACAAACCCTAGTTTTTCAACCAGGAACTTCGATTTGGTCGAATCAAGTGTTTTTTGATGTTTTAGCTGCTAATTAACCCGGTTTCTGTGTTGGGTTTGACCTCAATTGCAAAACGGAGTTCGCGATTTCGATCTTCTTAAGCTAATGGACGGTGGTGCTAGCGGCCATGGCGGCGGGGGTTCGGAAGGGGAGAACAAAAATTCGGCTGAAGGAGGAGAGCCGAAGGTTAAGAGGAAGATGAAGACAGCTTTCCAGTTGGAGATTCTCGAGAAAACTTACGCTGGTTTGTGTTTCTTTCTAATCTTCACAATCTCTCTTCGTTTTTATCTCACTTCCAATTTAGTAACTTCATAAACTTGATTGAATTTCTAGTTGAGGCATATCCAGCGGAATCTCTTCGAGCAGATTTATCAGTCCAGTTGGGTTTAACCGATCGGCAATTACAGATGTGGTTTTGTCATAGGAGGTTAAAAGATAGAAAAACTCCACCTGTTAAACGACCAAAGAAAGAAATATCTAGTAGTGGTGGAGGAGGTGGTGGTGGTGGTGATGATGTAATGGTGTCCGGTGAGGGTTTACCTAATGAACATGGTGGTTCTGGTGGATCAGGTTCCGGGTCGAGCCCATTTGGGCATACGGGTCGCCCTGTGCCAGCCATGGTTGCAACCGCAAGTGGAAGGGTTCCAGCTGTGGTTGCTGCACCCATAGACATGCCACCTGTCAAGAGGTATTATGAGCCTCCACATGCTGTTTCTGAGGTTAGAGCTATTGCTTTTGTTGAAGCTCAATTAGGGGAAAGATTGAGGGAGGACGGACCGATTCTTGGAATGGAATTTGACCCGTTGCCACCTGGCGCATTTGGAGCACCAATAGGTAATATAGTCAGTATCTTTATCTTGATCTTGCTTTTTTTGTAGGCTCATGTTGCAATTAATGTATTGTATACTTTAGTTAATGCCTGGTTTCTTGATTTATGTTATATATTTCAAGATTCTGAATTTGATCATTAATGGGACTATAACTATTTGCTGCAGTTCAGCAGAAGTCAGCTGTTCGACCTTATGAAGCCAAACTATATGAGCACCCTGATGCAAAACCAGTGAAGGTTGGCTGATGTTTTATTTTCCTTTTTATAGATCTACTTGGTATTGTTATTTTTTATGGATATGCTTGTGTTTTGACTTGAAAATAAGGTTTGACCAAATTTTAAGTCCTAAGTATGTTGCAATATGTAAAAAGATTATGAAAGTATGTTGCTATTATGTGTGACATATTGCTATTTTAGGTAAAAATCTTAATTGGTGAAATTGTTTTTCATAGTCTTTAGGGCAAAATACAGAAAAGCATGATACACTTTCTTTATTTAACAATTTAGCCACCTATCATACTTTCTTCAACTGTTAAAAAAAACATTTTTCTCAGTTACCCGATTTCTCAAAAGGTTAAAAAACAATTTTTTTCAGGGTGCTTCAAAGGCTCTCCATGAATACCAATTTCTACCTGAACAACCATCTGTTAGAAATGACTCTTATGAAAGAGCAATGCCACCTCAATATTACAGCTCACCAAATGACATGGCAAGTAGCCGGACACCTGTAACCACCACCACCACCACCACCCGTTCTTTTACTCATGGAAATGATCAAATGGCCTCTGGATATGTCATACCACCTCCACAAGTAAGGTCAAGCTCAGGCCACCTTCTGCCGCCTGCAGCCGGAGAATTTGATGGTGGTGGTGGTGGCCGGAAAAGTTTGACTGTAAGTGTTGGAGTTGACACAAATCTTGGTGCTCATCCAATAACGGGAATTGAGAATCCGTTTTCTACACCCGTTGAGAAGAGAGTTACTCATGAGGAGGATATTGCACGAATTGAAAGAAAACGGAAGGTTTATGTTTTGAATTTTGATAAAGTTGATTGTTTATTTGTTTTTAATTGTTATTTTTTGGTGTGTTTATTGAATGGGTTTGTGTTTTTTATATAGAGTGAAGAAGCTAGAATTGCAAAGGAGGTTGAAGCACATGAGAAGAGGATCAAAAAAGAGCTTGAAAAACAAGATATGATGAGACGAAAGGTATTTTTATTTCATTGTAGCATTGTGCTTCCATTTCTTTGTGTTCAAATATTTTAGGCTAAATGTAGTAGATAACGATGTACCTTTCATGTTTTTCATTGTTGATTGTACTTCCATTTCTTCTTATTACAACATTAAAAGTTTTTCAAAATGTTTCTTATTCGGGCATTGTGTTTTGAAAAATCTACACATAGTCCTAATAAGAAATAATTTGAAAGTACAATGCTTTAGTATGAAGAAATTAAAGTATAATGCTATTATAAATAAAGGAAAGTACATTGCTATTTCTTCCATTTAGCCCTAAGATTGTATAAATAATAAAAGCATTACAAATTATTAAAACATCTATACAGTTGTCCCAACAATCTATCTTTCTAATCAAAAGACGTAGGAAGTTGTAAGCATTTGAATACACTATTTGCGACATTTGCTTTGACCCATTTGTCCTATTTCAATGTTTAGCCAAGTTATTACTTTTATCTTGATAAGTTTGAGATTTGTGAAGTATATTTTATAAAATTTTTGGTTTTCTTGAAGAGAGAGGAACAAGTGAGGAAAGAAATGGAGAGACAAGATCGTGAAAGAAGAAAAGAGGAAGAAAGATTGTTGCGTGAGAAGCAAAGGGAGGAAGAAAGATACCAAAGAGAACAAAGGCGTGAAATGGAGCGAAGGGTGAAATTTTTACAAAAGGAATCCATTAGAGTAAGACCCTTTTTCTTTTCTTTTCTTTTAAATCTATCACATAACAATGGCAATTGTGTAAATATCCGAGTATTTGAGGTTGCTATTCTTGGTGTATCTTCAGGCTGAAAAGTTACGACTTAAAGAAGATATGAGGAAAGAGAAAGAGGCTGCAAGGCTTAAAGCAGCAAATGATAGAGCTGCTGCTAGAAGAATTGCAAGAGAATCTTTGGAATTAATTGATGATGAACGTTTGGAGCTTATGGAAATAGCTGCTGCAACTAAAGGATTACCCTCTATGCTTGCTCTTGATAGTGACACTTTGGAAAGTCTTGATTCACTCAGAGGTAAATGGTTAGAAAAAGTTTAGTTTTTTAATCACTACAAAAGATAGTTAGGTTGTTAAATTGATGAATGGTGAAAGTACAAAAGTGTTTGATATTGTTTTTTCTTTATACTATTTTTTCGTGTTATTGTGGCTAAAAAAGTTTTCTTTTGCTTTAGATATGCTCCCTGAATTTCCTCCCAAATCAGTACCCTTGAAGAAACCATTTAAAGTTCAACCATGGACAGATTCTGAGGAAAACATTGGCAATCTTCTTATGGTGAAAAATCATTTTACAGTTTTTTCAATATCTATATCTTCATTTTACTTTCTTGAGAAACACATATTGATTTGATTTTTCATATTCTCAGGTTTGGAAATTTGTAATTACTTTTGCTGATGTTCTTGGACTTTGGCCTTTTACTCTTGATGAGTTTGTTCAAGCTTTACACGATCATGTGAGTTCTTTTTTTTTTTTTTTTTTTTAAATCCTTTTGTTTCTATTTCATGTTCACTATTGTAATTACGGTTTTAACCTTGTAGGATCCTCGACTGTTGGGAGAAATTCATGTGGCACTTCTGAAATCGATTGTGAAAGATATTGAAGATGTAGCAAGGGCACCCTCGTCATCTTTAGGAGCAAATCAAACAAGTGCTCCAAATCCAGGAGGTGGGCATCCACATGTTGTTGAAGGGGTAATCTCTAATTCCATTTCATTCTTGGACTTTTTATTTATTTATTGTGAAATGAAAATGGTTTTCTTGATTATTATTTTTTTTTTCAGGCATTTGCTTGGGGTTTTGATATTTGTAGCTGGCAACGCCACTTAAATCCATTGACATGGCCCGAAATATTGCGTCAATTTGCTCTTGCTGCAGGATATGGACCAAAATTGAAAAAAAGAAATGTCGATCAACCACATCCTCATGAAGAAAACGAGGTACCTTTTATTGTAAATTACAAAATTGTCCCTGTGGTTTATCACTTTTATGTAGATATATTATGGTCCATTTGTTGCTTTTTTCCAATTCCCAAGATGACTTTTTGTCAAGTTGATCATTATATCATCTAGTTTTATCAAGAAACCTATAAAATCCTTTTCTATCATGAAATCAAAGTCAAAATCATAACTTGATAAATGGGTATTTGCAAGTGCAGGGTGTTGATGGTGGAGATATAATTTCAAATTTAAGAAGTGGAGTGGCAGCTGAAAAAGCATTGGCCATAATGCAAGAGAGGGGTTTCTCCAATAGAAGGTCTAGGCATAGGTTGACACCAGGCACTGTTAAATATGCAGCATTTCATGTTCTTTCACTCGAGGGTAGCCATGGTCTTTCAATTTTAGATGTGGCTGAAAAGATCCAGGTATAGATTTTGATTTGGATTGATTCCATTCTCTTTCTTTTTGACTCATCATATTGACTTAATAATAATGTTTGTAGAAATCTGGTTTAAGGGATCTGACAACAAGCAAAACACCAGAGGCCTCAATTGCTGCTGCATTATCAAGAGACACAAAGCTTTTTGAAAGAACAGCACCTTCAACATATTGTTTAAGGAGTCCATACAGAAAAGATCCTGCTGATGGTGAATCAATAATCAATGCTGCAAGAGAAAAAATTCATATTTTCAAAAACGGATATTTTGATGGTGAAGAAGCTTTTGATGCCGAAAGAGACGATGCTGAAAAAGACGATGATTCCGAAAGCGACGTTGCAGAGGATCCGGAGATCGATGACATCGGCATCGATGGAATCGGAATTGGGAATTCCGGTGTGAAATCTGAAACTCTAGAAGACACGAAAGTTGGCTCTTCGATTGACAAAGTAAGCGGGACCCACGAGGGGGAGGATACAGTGGTTGATGAAAGTATTTCCGGGGAGCCATGGGTTCAAGGGCTTATGGAAGGCGAGTATTCGGATTTGAGTGTTGAAGAAAGACTCAATGCTCTTGTTGCTTTGATAGCTGTTGCAAATGAAGGAAATTCTATTCGTGTTGTTCTTGAGGTATACCTTTTTCTATTCCTTGTATTTTTTTCTGTCTCATTATTCGGGTATAATTTATTAATTTACAAAAAAATGTTTCACAGGAACGATTAGAAGCAGCAATGGCATTAAAGAAACAAATGTGGGCTGAAGCACAAGTTGATAAAAGAAAAATGAAAGAAGACTTCATGATAAAGATACAATATCCATCTATTGAAAACCAAACCGATTTGGCATCATCAAACAACCACCATCAAGAAACCTCCGGCGACCACCACCCCCAAATCGATCCCACCACCGAAAGGCTACCGGAATATTCTGCGGGCCCGGATAGTTTTCAGCTTCAACAACCGGCATATGCTGTTGAAAAGTCAAGATCTCAATTAAAATCCTTTATTGGCCATAAAGCAGAAGAGATGTATGTCTACAGATCATTGCCACTTGGACATGACCGGAGAAGAAACCGCTACTGGCGGTTTATAACTTCCGCCTCACAGAATGATCCCGGCTCTGGGAGAATCTTTGTTGAGTTACGTGATGCCAGGTGGCGCCTTATTGACACTGAGGAGGTAAATAATAAGAATATGTCTGACTCAGTGACTCAGTTAGATCTATCTGACTCAAACAGTGATTGATTTATTTATTGGTTTTTTACTTTTTAAATGCCAGGGGTTCAACAGTCTTTTGGCATCATTAGATGTGCGTGGGAATCGGGAGGCACATTTGCATTCCATGTTGCAAAGAATTGAATCCAATTTTAAAGAAGCAATCAATAAGAAACGGGTCCCGGTCCGGGTCGGGGTCGGGGTCGACTCTAATAGCCCAATCAGCACCTTATCAATCACAAACACAAACATTTCAGAATTCTCATCCTCTTTCTCAATCGAATTGGGTCAAAGTGGAAAAGAGATAACAAACGCCTTAAAAAGATACCAGGAGTTTGAAAAATGGATGTGGGGAGAATGCTTGAATTTAAGGGCAATGAAATTTGGGAATGCAAGATGTCAACATGTGGTTGGAATTTGTGATAATTGTAGGGATTTATCGTTTTTCGAGGGTAATCGATGTTTTTCTTGTGGTAAAATATGCGATTATTTTATCGGAAGCAATTTGGCATTTTCGAAATGTATATCGGAGTTTAAAGAAAAATTGAAAGGGGAGTCCGGGTTTTATTTTCTTAACCGGGAATCGGGTCGACCCGTAAGATTCCGATTGGTTAAAGCTCAATTAGCACTGATTGAGGTGAGAGATAGAACAACTTACTTTTTACTTTATTTTATTTTATAAACTGTAATTCTTTTATATAGGCTTCGATTCCAGTTGAAGCTCTACAACCTTCATGGACAGACGAATGTAGAAAGTCATGGTGTGTGAAGCTGGTCAAAGCTGTAAATCCTGAAGCCCTTCTCGAGGTGTGTGCATAAGTTTTATATGGATAAAGTGATAAAAATAAAAGATTTGGTAAACAATTTGTAACTTTTTTTTATTAGGCTTTGACGTTATTGGAAAGCGCGATAAAACGGGATTTTTTAGCCATGGATTTTGAGACAACAGATGAGTTATTGGGGTCTAATAACTCAATGACATTATGTGGGACCAGTGATTGTTCCATGGTGTTTGTGCTTCCATGGTTACCTGAAACAACAGCAGGTGTAGCATTAAGGCTCATGGAACTCGAAACCTCAATTCATTACTTAATTAGTCAGAAAGAAGATGCTGAAAAAGACAAAGGAGCCACAAGTTTTCTGGTATGGAAATAAATCTTTCATACACATTTTTACTTTACTTTAAATCTTTAATAAATCATTTGTGTTTTTCAGACTTTTCCATTAAAATATGCGGTGATAAAAAACGGTGAGGAAGGTGACAACAGTGAACAAGTCTACGGATCCGGAAACATCCAAGACCCATGGGCGGATCCGGGCACCTCGGGCAGAGGGCGGGGGCGTGGAAGGGGCAGAGGGCGGGCCCGTGGCGGTAGATCCCAGAGAACCGGTGCCATGGGGTCGAGATCACGAGCTAAAACCGCCGACATTGGGCGGGCGCGTGGCGGCAGTCGCGGCGGCCAGAAGCGCGGCCGCCGCGGTGTCCGGCCAAAGCAGCAGAAGACGGTGAACATATCGAACGAGGTTGATAGCGGTCGGGAGTTTCTATATGAGGAAAGTCCGGTTCCCGGTTTCCAAGAATGGAATGCGGAGGAAACTGCTGACCTCATTGTTGAGGAAAATGCTTCGAGTTCGGAATATGAGAATGAAAATGATAATAATGGTCAGGAGTATGATGATGAGATGTTGGTGGATGATGGGTATCGGAATGTTTATGATGATGTGGCGGGTCAGGGGTATATTGGGGAATATGGTTTAGAAGGGGAGGAAGAGTATGATGTTGAGGAAGAGGATGAGGATGAAGATGAACAGGGGGGTGTGGATGTTGATGTTGATGGTTTTTTTAATGATGATTCGGATGAGAATCGGGAGTTTGATGTAGGAGGGCAAATTGGTAATAATGCGGAGGATGAGACGGAATTATCTTCGTCTGGTTATAGTGATTAACGAAATCTAATGTTGTAGTATAGTGAAGTTCCAAATGTGGATTTTGGGGCTAGGTTGTGTTTCCATGTAGATTTGGGGATAGGAAATTAGATATGTATGATGGAATTAGAGCCAGGTAAAACCTTTTGTGATTTAGCGATCTTGCATATACCCTAATTTTATACGCCTAAGTTATCGTTTATGTTTTGCCTAAATTACTTTGAAGGAAGCGTTCTCTGCAACATTAGGTAAATTTGTAGAAAGTTGGAACTTAAAGAGGGAAGTTCTATTTCCATGACATTGCTTTTAAGAAACTGCTTCTACCCGTTCTACGTCGAAGTAAAAAATGAAATCATATATAGTTTAATGTCGGTCAAACATGAATTTATGGTTTTCTTATCCGTGTGGAAATCCAAGGGTACTGGTTCGATTCTTTTGTTTTCACAATGGGTAATACTAACAGAACCAAAGAAGAAATCAGAAAAAGAAACGAGCCCAACTAAGGAAGTTTGATTGACTTGGGGCGGAAAGACTATTTGATTTGCACAAAAAAAGCGGTTTTTCCCGGTAAGATGTCTTTTTCAGAAACTGGCTGGCTGAATGGTCATTTTTCATCATTCACAGTCAATCAGATGTACAATCAAAAAACATGGTTTCTTTTCTGATCTATAACATTTTTCCAGACAACAACTATCAAACGGGTCCTAAGAAATGGTAACATAAAAACCGGTAGGATAACCAAAGGGATGCGTGAGTAATCTAAGTAGCAAGATTATCTAGGGCTATTTTATTTTATTTTAATTTTAAAAAAGTTCAAAAATAAATAATTACCTATGTGGACAAACTTACTAACTATAAAATTGTAACTTACAAACCGGTAGGAATTGAAATTGATCCACTATTTAGTATGTAAATTAAAATTTTAGTGACCTGCAAAAAAACACTTTGATGACCAATTCTGAAAAAAATAAAAACTTCATTGTGCTATAGTGTTAATTTAAAGAATGAAGAAAGTTCTTCCCGTATTCAAGGTTTTTTTTTGGTATGGTATTTTAGCTGATAAGCGCAAGGCAATTGATTTGTGTAGCCACAAAAATGTCAATAACATGTATTATGTTAGTTTTAAGTCTAAAATGTTATTTCATCAAATTATCTTTCCTTTCTACTGAAAAGAAGTCTACTTTCTTCCCACTGATGAAAACAAATCCGGTCCTGTAAAGCTATGTAGAAAATGAAGTTTTCCTTATTTTATTTTTATTTTTTTATTATTATTATTTTTTTTTGAAACGGCAAATCTAACCTACTCCTAAACTACACCTTAAATTCACCTATGTCCACGGCGGGACTTGAACCCTCAACCTCAAAAAAGGAGGGCAACACCGGATACCGTTGGGTTAGAAGCCCTTTGGTTTTCCTTATTATGTGACTTCTCTAGTTAGTATGAAAAAAATACCAGTTGCACAATAGTATTAAAAAAAAAATCGAATTTCTTTATACTATGTACAGAAAAGTTAGACATTACTGATGCCACTATGTGCAATAACAAAACCGCCCCTGCCAACAAGTCTTAGCTCTATACCATTGGCCACCCCAAATACACTGCCTTAATAATGGAGACATAACACCTTGTCACTTGGATTACCATCAGAAAATGTTGACATTGAGAAACAAAAATAACCAGAATTTGATAAACGAGTGGTAAAACTATACTTATACATGCATAAAATATATTGAAAGTATACGTGTAGAGTTCCTTGTGAAGATATAGATTATGGAGTAATTCTCAAAAAAATAGCAATATTTTGGACATATCATGTTTTAAATCAGACTTTCATAGAATTCTGCTTCACCACTCCCATTTTAGAAGCATATGTTTTGGGCATATACAACTAACTCCTTGGTAGAATTTTGCTCATCAACTACTGCAACATACAAGGTCCTCAACATAACCCCTAAACAACATAAAAGATTACAAGTCGTCCACATGTATGAATCCAAGGCAATGTCATCATCACTTTGAAGTGAAGATCAATCAATAACATGACAATAAATCAATAAAAACATAACGTGTACTTGATTCCAATACAAGTTGGCTCTTCAAGAAAGACACAATTTGTATACAGTTTGTTACTTAAAAAATGGAGTTTAATGTCCGGAATCTCATTATTAGATTCCATACAATTAAATCATTCTCATGTGTTTTGTAGATTTTGCTATTTAAAAAAACAGCCTTACATTCTACAACATCGTAGCTCTTGGCTCCAATTATTAGATTTCATAATCCATATACCATTAAACCATAGAAACTAAAATCCTAAAACAATAAAAACATATGCCCAAAAAAACCACCCTCCAAAACCCAAAATCACAATTAATACATATGCACAAATTCTCTCCATTCCCAACATCTCTAACCATTCAATAACTCTTTAATCCTGCTCTTCTGAGCCGGAGTTAACCTCGCCGGAAACTTCACATCAAATTTGATTCTCAGGTTCCCTTTGCTCGTCGGATCTTTAGAAATCGGCATACCTTCTCTAGGAACCACCTCCTCGTACGCCGGATGGATCACATTATTGATCGGAACAGTGAGATTCCGGCCATCAAGGGTGGTCAAATGAACTGTGTAACCAGTCAACGCTTCTGCCAAACTGATCCGCCGTGTCACCACCAGGTCGTTGCCATCGCGAGTGAAAGTGCTGTGAGGTTTTTCATCGATGATGAAGACGAGATCCGCCGGCGTCGTGTTTGGTTGCTCGTTTCCTTTCTCCGGGAAGGTGATCTTCGTGCCCTTTTTCCAACCGGGCTTTATGTTGATGTTTAAGATCTCCTCCACCGACATTGTTTTTCTAAAAGAAAGAAAAATTCAAGATTTAGGGTTTTATGTTCTATCGAACCAGTTGAATTCGATGGTGAAAAGCTAATTCTAATTTATAATCTTACTTACCCGCTAATGTCAGCGATGTCTCTAGAGATCTTCATCTTCTTCGTTGTACCTTTGTAAAGCTCTTCGAGAGTACATGGAAGAGGCCTTTCGATCGGAGGGTCTTTTCGGGGACCTGAACTGAATGCACCGCCACCGCCGGCACTATTACCAAACGGTGAGCCACCGCCGCCGCCGCCGAAGGAGCTGAAGATGTTTTCGAATCCTCCCATGTTGTCCCCAAATGAATTACTGGAAAACCTGACACCTCTCATACCGGATGGATCTCCACCGCCTCCTGCTCCCCTGAACCCGAAAAACTCTGCGAAGATGTCATCGGCGTTTCTTGGATTGAATGAGAATGGTGTGCCTCCGCCGGTAGAGAAGTAGGTGGCTCCGCCAGGACCTCCAGCTGCATCTGGTGGTGGCACCTGACCCTTTAGCCCTTCTTCACCATACTGATCATATACTGCTCTTTTCTGAGGATCGCTGAGAACCTGAAGATGAATTGAACAAAATCAGTTAATTATAATACTGAAAACAGATGGAATATTCTTTAATTGGATAGAAACGTTCAAAATATAAGGCTCTGTAATCAAATCCGAAGGAATTTGAATTATTCTATCATAATTTCCCCATCCAGTATGAAAACCTAATCAATTAGAAGGTAGAAAGATCGTAGTTGAGATGATTTCATCAAAAACCAATTTTGTCTAGCAAATTTTTCATCAAAATCCGAAAACAACAATCAAACTGAATCCAAAAGTTGCGGATGGAAACATGAACTTATACCGTATTTTAGTTGATTGCTAATGAAAGATTCTGAACATCAATCTATAGAAAAACTACCAAACACCCAATAAAATTCACATAAAAAGATTTTGAACAATTAACGATAAATACGTCATACAGAGAGAAGAGAGACATACATCATATGCTTCAGAGATCTGTTTAAACTTAGCTTCTGCTTCCTTCTTATTATTAGGGTTCTTATCAGGATGCCACTTCATCGCAAGCTTCCTGTAAGCTTTCTTCAAATCATCGTCTTTAGCATTCTTATCCACTTGCAAAATCTTGTAATAATCCACGCCCATGATCGTTTTTTTCGTTTATTACGATCGATGATTGCTTTCTTGTTGTCGAATTTTTTCGAAATCTGAACTGCAGAGATACTCAGAATTGTGTGATATATATGAGTGTGCGGAATTTGTTAGATGTGATTAGGAAGGATGAAGAGAGTGGTCTGGAAGGTCGCGAAGCATGTGGAATGTTCTGGAAGTGCCCTGAAATCGTCAAGCACTTTTACTTGGGTGTATAATACAGGATTGATCGTAAGAAATAATAAGGATATTTTGTTATTTTATTATTGACGTGAATAAGGCTAATGCATTAAAGCTTTAAGGCCGAGACAATGATAAGATCTTTAACATCTTGCCATAAGCAACATAAGATTTTTTTTTAACATAGAAGATGAAGAGAGCGGTAGCAAAAAGGTAAAAAGTGATACCATTTAATCTTGTGTAAGTTTTATTTTGAAAAAATAAAAATAAATAACCAACCATAGCAACCCTTTCCCTTTCTATCCAATTAGCTTCAAGTAATTCTTTCTCTCTCATCTCGTCAAACATGTAACAAGGCTTTTATAGTGAACGCTAGGAGGCGGTGTTCCAAATGCCTAGCGAGCTTCAGCGAGGATGCTTAGCGACTCAACTCCTCCAAGCCTAAAGTTTTTATAAAACATTTTTTTTTTGGTATTTTGAGTTTATTAAAGCTTGAAGGTTATTTAAGTTTTTACATTTTTGTCATTTTAGCAAGTTACTCGGTTTTCTTTTCGGTTGTCTATACACATGGCATGCCAATTCCGCATTAAATGAGTTTATTAGGTGACATGACGCTGATGTAGACTAAGTTTCATTTCCCTTTAAAAAATCCAAATGTGGTGGAGAAAATAGCGACCGCGAGAAATTAAACTCGACTACCCCTATCACAACCAAACGAACTAATCACTAAGCTAAAGTAACTTTTATGTTTTTATCCCTGAAATAGAATATATATTATATAACATTGAAATATTCAAATACAATAATTATTATTATTATTATTATTATTATTATTATTGAAAGTATACATATAATTATAAATATGTTTTTTGATAAACAAATACTTATATATATATATATATATATATATATATATATATATATATATATATAATTACATTTTTAAATGTATATTAAATCTAAAAAAATTATGTTTTTTTGATATATAAATATGTATTTAATAGGTATTTTGATGTATAAATACGATTTGTGTGTAATAAAAAGTTGTATTTATACGTATTTAATATGTATAAATATGTATTTATTTTTTATAAAAATATACTATATATATATATATATATATATATATATATATATATATATATATATATAAAATATGTGAAAAAATATAATTATTCTTTAAAATGTATAAATATGTATATAAACATACAAATATCTTTTGAAAACTATAAGTAACTTTTACAAATACGTTTAAAAAACATGTCATACAAATCCTACGGCTTCATATTCTTGTTCTTCATGTAGGACATCTTGGGGGCTCGGTCTTGGATAATAATATAATCTTTGAACAGGTTTTCTAGCAAATTTGTTATCATAATTGTTAATTTTGTTTATTTGAGTATTATCTATATCTGAATCATCATCTGAGTCTTTATTTATAGTATTAATTTGTAATTTTTTCATTTGTTTTTGCAGAATATCTAGCATATAATCATAATTTTTAAGTTTATAACCAGTAATATTTGGTGGGGGTTGAATAGTAGCATTTATTTGTTGTTTTTTATCTTTTTTCTGTATTATTATATCTTTATTGTTAATGGGTGAATTTATATTTTCTAATTTTTTATGTAAGTCCATTAACTGTTCTCCTAATATTATGGATAATAAATTATGGAAATTTAATTGTTGAATCATACTATTAATATGATTGACATCTATTGTAAGAGTCTTTTCTTCAAAAAGTTTTTGGTAAGCCGAAAATTTTATAGTAACATTGTTATTTGTAATGGTAAAAGGGACTTGGGGTGGAAATATACTTGTTATTATTTTGTCTCCCGATAGAGTATAATCTCTTTCTATGTTGTGAATATTATGTAAAAAAGTATAAGCAAACCAAGGAATAAAATGTATAATTTGATTTATAGAGGATAAATATTCATAAAATCTATTTTGTATTTCTTGTAACTCTTCTTTAGAATAATTTTTAAATAACCATTCTTTAAAAAATGTCCATTTATTCGAATAAAATTCTTCTGAAATAATTTTTCTTGCCTGAGAACCAGGACTAAAATCTATTTTTTCTTTTAAATCCATTAAACTGTAAAATTCATTTCAGAAGGAGTAGATGCCTCCGCTTCATACACAATATCATCATGTATATTTAAATTGTTTATCTTTCTATTATCAACAGAAGCACGAGTAGATGGAATTTCTACGTTATAATCTAGTGGTGATATGTATAAATGTGAAGATCTTGCAGATCTTGTTCGTTTTATTAGGTCGTTATTATACTCTATTTCTTTGTTAAACTCAATAGTAACAACGCCATCAGAAGTTTGTATAATACTTTCTATATTATTATTTATTAAAGGTGTAGGTGGTATATTATTCTCTAAAATCCAGTGTTGGGGAAATTTTATTTCATCCCATTTTATAGCTTTTCTAGTTGTAATTTTTGACACATCAAAATTACTTTGTAGAATAATTTTTCTGACTAGGAGTCCATTTTCCAGAATGAAATCTGACTAAGAATTCTTGCTTACTGTTAGGGTGGATTTGTTTTAAAATTCCTCCAAACCCTATTTCAGAGGCATCTGTTTCTACTATTTTTTCCCAATTAGGATTAGCTAAAGATAAACATGGCAGACTTTTAACTTTGTCTTTTATTCTTTTGACTGCTTGAGTATGATCATTAGTCCAAGCACAAGGATTCTTTTTCAATCTGTCGTATAAAATTGCACTATCTGCTGATTTCTTTGGGACTTCATATTCTTCTATTAACTGATTTTTAATCACCTGCTTATTACTATTTTTGAATCTACTGAATATACTCATGAAGAGTAGAATAACTTGATAATATCACATAGTATTATCATGGAAGCAGTATCATGATCGGCAAATCAAAAAAAAAAAAAAAAAAAAAAAAAAAGAGTCTGGAACGAAAAAGGCAAAGTCGTGTTCTAGCCCGCTTTTGTGGCCATATGTGCCGTTTTAGGGCATTTTACTCATTGACTCGCCTATCTCACCCAACTCTTTTTTGCTTTTTATTTTTCAATATTTTAAAGCTCTCTCAGAATAAGATCCTGCCTCTTTATGGTATCAGAGCATAAAGAGGCAGGATCTTATTCTGAGAGAGCTTTAAAATATTGAAAAATAAAAAGCAAAAAAGAGTTGGGTGAGATAGGCGAGTCAATGAGTAAAATGCCCTAAAACGGCACATATGGCCACAAAAGCGGGCTAAAACACGACTTGAATAAGAGCTTTAAAATATTGAAAAATAAAAAGCAAAAAAGAGTTGGGTGAGATAGGCGAGTCAATGAGTAAAATGCCCTAAAACGGCACATATGGCCACAAAAGCGGGCTAAAACACGACTTTGCCTTTTTTCGTTCCAGACTTTTTTTTTTTTTTTTTTTTTTTTGATTTGCCGATCATGATACTGCTTCCATGATAATACTATGTGATATTATCAAGTTAGCCTTGCATTAGGCTTGAAAATAAAATTAAGTTTAAGAAAGTAAACTGACCAGAAAGGCGAATCCAAAATTGCTGTACCGTAATAAAACTTTGCTTCTCCAAATATAATTCAGACTTTTATTGCAGAAATGTTTTTTACAGAGGAGAGATTACAAGAAAGAAAGAGGAAATTGGCTTTCAGCCTCCCTAAAACATAAGGTAGAGGCTCCTTAAATAGATCAGGAGGACTCAAAAACAAACAAAACCTGAATTATTACATTTAGCATTGGCAGACAACTTTAAGAAAAGTAGAAATGACTTTTTGTTTGATTCTTCTGGCTTTAATAATGTCTGACGAGTATTTTCCTCTGTCTTCAATAATTCTTGAAGAATATATTCTTTTTTTATTTTGGTCCATCCACCTGTCACCTATAGTCTATTGTGGTGATGTCTTTTTGTTTTTTGAAAGATTCTTTCTTTGCGTGATTGACTCCTCAATCATGTCAATTATACAATCAATTGGGAGTTCTCCATCTGGAACTTCTTCATCATCTGGCTGGGATTCCCCTGCTAAGCATGGTGATTGGCCTTGGCTTTGGTTATCAACTGACATATTATCTTGAATATCTTCATTTGAACCTTCATCTGTATCATGTTTTGAAAATCTTTTAAGATTTTCTTTTAATTCAGAACAATATAATCTGAATGACTTGATCATTTCCTCTTTAGTTAAATTAACTTTTTGAGGAGTTGAGGGGGTCACTGCTGTTGAGGAGGCTATTTCCGAAAAGAGTTTTTGGTCTTGGTATTTCTTAATTTGTTGATTGATATGATCAATTGTTTCCTGAGCATTAGGGGTTTTTGTTTCTGGATTCTTTTGAAGCATTTTAGGCCAAAATTTGGTAAAGTATGACCTTTGTAGGGAAGGAAATTTAGAGGGAGTATAATCCACATATGGGGACCATTTCCAGATCCAAGGAATAGAAAATTCCATGAAAAAATGCATAGAAGATATTACTTCCAATCCTTCTGATTTCAAGGGTATAACTTGGTCTCGGTATCTTGGAGAGACAGGTAACCATTCCCCATATAATTTTCTGAATGGTTCCTCAGGGAGGATATCTATACTCGGGCCGTATGAGATCCACCAATTAGTAAACCAATTTGGTATATCTCTGTTTTGGTTATAAACCTTTTCACATACTTTAAAAAACCAAGTATGCTTTCTCTGAGGATTTTCATATAAAAAGGCTTTATGAAAGCTTTCAATATAATCCCAATATGTAAATTTCATTGGTATTTTTGAAGGAGGGATTAAAAATTCTTTTTCCTTGAGGGTACTTAAACCCCATTCCTCAGGTGATATTATCTTTTTGATAATGACTTTACTAAAATTGTAAACACTAGTATTACCTCCGGATGTAAAATGAGAAAATTCAACTGATCCGGTTATTTTCAAAATATTTTCATAATATAATCTTTGTTTGTAAGAATATCCAGCGTATGTCGCTGTATCCAAGTATCTGGTCATTAAAAACCATGGATCGTCATTATTCTCAAAATAAAGCATTATATCTTTATGTTCCAAAATAATAATATTATCTCTATGAGGTGATTCCTTATATTCAAAATTATCGTTGATGGTTTCACCATCTGTGATCATTTGAGCGAGAGTGGGAGTATTTTCCCTTTTTGATTCCAAAAATGCTTTAAACTCCTCATATAATGGGCTTCCAGGAACTGGAAGAGATTGATCATTTGTTTGTGATGAATTTCCAGTTCTATAAGAACTGCTTGAAGCCGTAGGATTTCCCCGACCTCTATGATAACCACCTCTATATGAAGGATGGCCTCTTCCGCGATTGGGATTCATCCTGCAAATGGAAATGTTAATTTAAGAGTAATATGAGTTTGTTTTCAAGATTCTTGAGTTGGATCCTTAATCCTATCAATCTTAAATTAATTCCTGTCTTACTACAATATGGTTCATTGGCTAAGTTGGCCAGTTCAACTTCTGCCTCATTAATTAAATTTTTTATATTAGTAATATCATGTGATAATTGTCTTAGCTGGTGATAACTCATTTAGGAATTCTCTAGTTAAAAAATCGGGTAGACTGTTATCACTTCCTTTTTTATATTGAATTTCAAAATCAAAACATGCTAATGTAGCTTGCCACCTAGTAAACATTTGTTTAGAAACATCATGTTTAAAGTCTTTATTAAACATGAATTTAGCTGCCTGACAATCTGTTTTGATAATAAAATGTTGATTATATAAATCATCTTGAAATTTGAGAATACATTTTACCAGTGCCAAAATTTCTTTAGCAGTAGTAGAATAATTTTTCTGACTAGGAGTCCATTTTCCAGAATGAAATCTGACTAAGAATTCTTGCTTACTGTTAGGGTGGATTTGTTTTAAAATTCCTCCAAACCCTATTTCAGAGGCATCTGTTTCTACTATTTTTTCCCAATTAGGATTAGCTAAAGATAAACATGGTAGACTTTTAACTTTGTCTTTTATTCTTTTGACTGCCTGAGTATGATCATTAGTCCAAGCACAAGGATTCTTTTTCAATCTGTCGTATAAAATTGCACTATCTGCTGATAAATCCTTATAAAAAGGCGATATATAATTTAGGCTACCTAAGAATCTTTGTAGCTGAGTTTTATCCTTTATTTCATCTGGAAATTTCGCAGCAAAGTCTATACTTCTTTGTATAGGAATAATTTGTCCTTTTTCAATATTATGTCCTAAAAATCTTACCTTTGTTTGGAATAAGGACATTTTAGATTGTGATATTACTAAACCATTGTTTACTATTATTTTTTCAAAAGTATGCAAGTGACCAAAATGTTCTTGAATATCCTTCGAAAAGACTAAGATATCATCTATATATACAATAATGAAATTGCTATAAGGATTAAATATATCATTCATTATATTTTGGAATTCTGAAGGGGCATTTTTTAGGCCAAATGGCATAACATTCCATTCATATTGTCCAAAAGGAACATTGAAGGCAGTTTTATATCTGTCTTTCTTATCAATCTGTATTTGCCAATATCCTGATTTTAAATCAAATTTTGAAAATATTAAAGAATCATGTAATCGGTCTAATAAATCCTTTTTATTAGGAATAGGATACCTGATCCATTTTAAGACTTTATTAAGGGGTTTATAATTTATAACTAGTCTTGGTATTCCCCTTTCTTGTTCAGAATGTTTATTTACATAAAAGGCAGTGCATGACCATGGAGATTTGGAAGGTTGTATTAGTTTTTTATTTAATAAGGAAGTTATTTCTTTTTTACATATATTTAAGTATTCGAAATTCATTTGACAAGGTCTTGCCTTGGTAGGAATCTGTTTTTCATTGAAGTCTTCCTCATAAGGAAGGGTAACTATATGTTTTTTCCTTTCCCAAAAAGCATTTGGATGATCATTACATATTTTCAAAGAGAATTGATTTGTTAAAAATCTAATTTTTTCCTGTAACTTAGGTTGTTCTAGTTGTTCATTTATTTGAACATTTCTGATTTCTTCTTTTAGAAAATTTATTTGGTTTCTTTTTAAATTCAACTCATTGACCCAGATAGAATAAGGGTCAGAGACAAAATTTAGTATAACGGGTTGATTCTTATAAGATCCTATGATTTTATCTTTGTCAATAGTTATGGGTAATATCTTCTCTAAAAAGGGATTTCCTAAGATCATAGTATTACTACTCATATTTTTAATTACCGTGAAATTAATAGGTATACAAACATTTTCTGTACAAATTTTTGCATCTGTTAATTTATATCTAATATCTAATTTAGAACCTGATACTTCTCTTAACGTATGTGTTGATTTTTGAAAATATTTAGTAGGTATTAAACCTTCTCTTATACAATTTAAATCTGCACCACTATCTATTAGGGTAACAAAACTTCTTTGGTAATTATAAGTAATAAATAAATTAATTGTGACATGCCATTTTCTAGATATTACCAATTCCATGGACTGAAGGAAATTGTCATTACTGGTACCAATATCTTGGTTATTTTGTAATTTTTCTAATTTGTTAATTCGTTGATTGCTTATTAGCTGGTCATTTTTTATCTTAGATATATCCTGTTTTAGGTTTTGAATTTCAAGCTGTAAGTCTTGTACTGTAGGTGTATTCGTGGAATTTTTACTTCTTCTTTCTTTTAACATATCATGAACGTTTTTCATGGAATATATCCCTTCTTCTTGTGTACTCTGTTCCTTAGTATTTAGATTTTCTATTATTTTTTGCCTTATTTCTGGATCATTTATTTCTTTTAATAAGTTTGCAATATCATTACTAATTACATTTATAGTTAATTCATCTTTGAATTGAGACTGTATTAGGTATAATTGGTGGTCTATGTTACATGAACATTGTTCTGAATTATCACAATTACATTCAATTTCTTCAGATTTTGACGAATAATCAGAATCATATTCTATTATGTTTATATCAGAATCTTCGTCTGAGAGCTCCTCTTCGTCTGACGAATTATCTATCAAATTTATTAATTGTATTTTTATATCCTCACTTATATTCATATTATTAATTTGCTTTTTTATTTTTTTATTCCTGCATTTATTAGCATAATGTCCCATTTTCCCGCATGAAAAACAAGTAGGGGGTTTTTTATAATCTTTTCTATTAAACCTTTTTTTAATATGTTTATCTTTTTTATTAGGATCACTATGTTTTCTCTTATAATATTTTTTCTTCTGTTGAAACTCTTTTTTCTGTTTCCTCCTATTGTTATTAGTTTGTATTCGGAATTGATCACAAAATTCTCCCAATTGTCTTTTTTCATTAAGATGTTGGGTTTTAATTTGGTAATTTAGTTTTATTTCACTACATAAGGCTAAACCTTCCTGTATACAAGTTCCTATCAATTTTCCATACGTATAATCTTCATAAGGAATTGTATTATCTATTCTTAGCTGGTTTTTAACTCTTTCAGCAAAAAGATTTGGTAAACCATCTATGAATTTGGATTTCCAGTAAACACTATTACAATCATTAAGTTCCATTACTCTACTTAAGAAAGTGTCCTTATACCATCGAAAAGATGTAAGAGTTTTACAAAATAGTCCATTTAATAGAGTACAGATATTTTCAGAATTATCTGACCATCTTCCTGTAAAATGTTCTATTATGGTACAAGTTAGAGTATAAACTACATTAGGAGTGGTTATTCCATTTTCTGTTTTAACTGTATTAAGAATAGCTTGTTGTGTTTTTTCATCCACATAATTGTCCCACCAGCCTTTTAATTGGCCAGTAAATCCGACAATTAACATATTAGCCACTTGTTTATCACTATTTCCTGTATTTTTAGCAATTGTACTATACATTAACATTCTATGAATCATGTTATATATTTGTCTTTCAGTATAACCATCTAAATTCCATTCGTAAACATTTTTACCACTATAACTATTATTAATTTCATATTCTTGTTCTTCATGTAGGACATCTTGGGGGCTCGGTCTTGGATAATAATATAATCTTTGAACAGGTTTTCTAGCAAATTTGCTATCATAATTGTTAATTTTGTTTATTTGAGTATTATCTATATCTGAATCATCATCTGAGTCTTTATTTATAGTATTAATTTGTAATTTTTTCATTTGTTCTTGCAGAATATCTAACATATAATCATAATTTTTAAGTTTATAACCAGTAATATTTGGTGGGGGTTGAATAGTAGCATTTATTTGTTGTTTTTTATCTTTTTTCTGTATTATTATATCTTTATTGTTAATGGGTGAATTTATATTTTCTAATTTTTTATGTAAGTCCATTAACTGTTCTCCTAATATTATGGAAATTTAATTGTTGAATCATACTATTAATATGATTGACATCTATTGTAAGAGTCTTTTCTTCAAAAAGTTTTTGGTAAGCCGAAAATTTTATAGTAACATTGTTATTTGTAATGGTAAAAGGGACTTGGGGTGGAAATATACTTGTTATTATTTTGTCTCCCGATAGAGTATAATCTCTTTCTATGTTGTGAATATTATGTAAAAAAGTATAAGCAAACCAGGGAATAAAATGTATAATTTGATTTATAGAGGATAAATATTCATAAAATCTATTTTGTATTTCTTGTAACTCTTCTTTAGAATAATTTTTAAATAACCATTCTTTAAAAAATGTCCATTTATTCGAATAAAATTCTTCTGAAATAATTTTTCTTGCCTGAGAACCAGGACTAAAATCTATTTTTTCTTTTAAATCCATTAAACTGTAAAATTCATTTCAGAAGGAGTAGATGCCTCCGCTTCATACACAATATCATCATGTATATTTAAATTGTTTATCTTTCTATTATCAACAGAAGCACGAGTAGATGGAATTTCTACGTTATAATCTAGTGGTGATATGTATAAATGTGAAGATCTTGCAGATCTTGTTCGTTTTATTAGGTCGTTATTATACTCTATTTCTTTGTTAAACTCAATAGTAACAACGCCATCAGAAGTTTGTATAATACTTTCTATATTATTATTTATTAAAGGTGTAGGTGGTATATTATTCTCTAAAATCCAGTGTTGGGGAAATTTTATTTCATCCCATTTTATAGCTTTTCTAGTTGTAATTTTTGACACATCAAAATTACTTTCTATTAAAATTGTTTCATTTATAGGTTTATTAACTATCTTACATTTAGGATTCATAGTTTTTAATGGTTTAAAATATATACGATAACATATACATATTACTTCTGATCCTGGTAAGTAATTATAACCATGAGTTTTGACATTTAATGTTAATGCTTGAAAAATATTTTTATCAGATAAAGAAAGCTGTAAATTTGGGTAGACATTAAAATATACCGGTCCATGAGACAAACTAGATTCTATTATACCCATTAAAGATTGTTTCCAATTTTTATTTCTAGCATCCCTAAGAACTGCTAAAAAACTTTCAGGTAATCCCTGTAATGTTAACGGTTTAAAAGCAATTTGCACCAAACCAATATGCAAGTAATTATAAATATGTTTATATCTATTAATATCTTGTGGAGTTATTAACTGAACTGTCATGTCATCTTCATTCATAGTTAAATTTTCTTCTGTAGTTTTAAAACTACATAAGAAAATTTAACTATGAATGAAGATGACATGACAGTTCAGTTAATAACTCCACAAGATATTAATAGATATAAACATATTTATAATTACTTGCATATTGGTTTGGTGCAAATTGCTTTTAAACCGTTAACATTACAGGGATTACCTGAAAGTTTTTTAGCAGTTCTTAGGGATGCTAGAAATAAAAATTGGAAACAATCTTTAATGGGTATAATAGAATCTAGTTTGTCTCATGGACCGGTATATTTTAATGTCTACCCAAATTTACAGCTTTCTTTATCTGATAAAAATATTTTTCAAGCATTAACATTAAATGTCAAAACTCATGGTTATAATTACTTACCAGGATCAGAAGTAATATGTATATGTTATCGTATATATTTTAAACCATTAAAAACTATGAATCCTAAATGTAAGATAGTTAATAAACCTATAAATGAAACAATTTTAATAGAAAGTAATTTTGATGTGTCAAAAATTACAACTAGAAAAGCTATAAAATGGGATGAAATAAAATTTCCCCAACACTGGATTTTAGAGAATAATATACCACCTACACATTTAATAAATAATAATATAGAAAGTATTATACAAACTTCTGATGGCGTTGTTACTATTGAGTTTAACAAAGAAATAGAGTATAATAACGACCTAATAAAACGAACAAGATCTGCAAGATCTTCACATTTATACATATCACCACTAGATTATAACGTAGAAATTCCATCTACTCGTGCTTCTGTTGATATATATATATATATATATATATATATATATATATATATATATATAAAGCATATTACATATTTCTTGAAATTTAAGAAGTACAAACTCTAATATATCATTTACAATCATGTTATGCTTATTATTAAGTACTACACATAAAACGTATTTATTTAATTAAATTAAATAAACAAACATAACATAGCAGTCGTATGCACATAAACCCTAATAAGATGCTCCTGTTTTCTCCCACAACATCCGTCGTCTCAACCATTGTTACAACCCGGAATTTCTATCTCGTAAAGTCAAACACATCAACTTAAGGTCAAACTTATAGATTTCTAAGCCTAATATAAGTTAGGGTTGTGTGTTAGGGAGTGAACCACTGAGGATAACGAGTTTGGAGTATAACATTCAGGCCTTAAACCTCATCAAGTGAGGTTCACAGCCGCAAACCAGGTTCACGGCCGTGAACTCCATGCATATATATGAGTTTTAGCCATTTTTCTTCACTTCCTCTCCTTCTAGCCGAGAACATCAAGGTTTTCTCTCAAGTATCATCAAACGTGAACCCTCCTTTCTCCTCAAAAGTGTAAGAAACACTTCCCTTTTCTTGTTATTCATGTGAAACCCTTTGATTCCATCTTTGATTCATCACCTTTTCTTCAAGATCATCATTCGTTCTTGGGCTGTGAACCATCCCAGGGTCGTGAACACATCATCTTGGCCGTGAACACATCAAGTGTTCTTGGGTCGTGATCCCTTCTAAGGACGTGATCATCATTCAACCTCTCATTTTTAGTTCTAACACTTCATTGTAAGTGTTCCCTACTTGCTAAGGCCTTTTCCTTTACACTTTAGTTGTTAAATGCACTAATTGTACACACACACACACACACATATATATATATATATATATATATATATATATATATATATATATATATATATATATATATATATATATGTTATTATATGCTAGATAGGACCCGTTTGTGCTCAGGACTTCACTCGTGAAACTTATCATCCTATATCGAATCTTCAATTGAATCACCCACATAAGGTGAGTTCATACCCCTATAATCTATCTTTTTGATATTTTTAAATGCTTTTAGGGGGGGGGGGGGAATACAAGTTGAACACAATTAATGTTGTGTAAATGTTTACCTGTGATAACAATCACACAAAAGGTTTTCTTATGTTTATAAATATTGTGTTAACAATAAAAGATTACCCAATACTTCCAAAATGATTTAAAGTCATGTAGACTCTTTTTAAACACTGTTAAACTCTTTTCAAATGTTTTATAAACTCTTTAAACTTATAATTGTCAAAATCATGTTCATATATGTATAAGTATATAAATAAGACTTAAAGAGCTTAGGATTAATGAGTTGCCTTATCCCCTTTTCCTTGTTTGGATGTGGGCTTAAGGTGGGGTTATTTGTCCGAAGGCCGTTTCCTTCTTAATTATGTATATTATACATATAGGAATATAAAAGGTTAGTTAAGTCAGTATCAATACCTTTGTAGCACGCTGAGCAAAGGAGTACACCCATGAGAGATCATGCTAATCAGATAGAACGTGTAATTTATAATAGGTATAATTTATGAACGAACCGGAAATCTATTTTACTAATTAAGTACACAAGGTTAGACTACTTTGTTAAGAAGAGAATATAATTCAATCTTTACTTAAATCTGGATAAACCTAAAATGTGATGGTACGATTTCAGGACATAACAATACTTGCTATGTTACACTCTTGTAACCAGAGTCTCCTGGAGGGAGAGCGGACATTGTGTGTATAGATCTATATGGGACTGACAATCCCATATCCCGACTGTTAGCTACAGTCAGGCGGGCAAGCCAAGGGATGACAAATGTTACATTCAGTTTCGACGCCAGAAGGTCGTCGTGTTTATTCTAGTCTATCAGCATGGTTACAACTTTATCACATTTTAAACCCTAATTAACCAGTTTAATAATAGGGTAGTTATTACACCAGTAGTGTATTTTTAAGAAATACTACTGCACCAATCACTTTCCACAAACAAAACGGAAAACATTCTACTTATAATAATTTTATGGTGAGTTAAAATTATGTCAAACTATGTTATAAGTACAATAACACTTAAACGGAACAATTTTATGGGATTAAAACTACTTTTCAGTTGTAAAACGGAAATTATAGGATTTCCTATGGTAAACATCGTTATCTAAAGGTAAACAGTCTCCGATAGAACTTTTTGAAAACAATAACATTTATTACCGAAAACAATGTTTCACAATAGAGTTAGTGAAACTAAAAACTTATTTATAAAATGTTTAATACTTCTTATTAAACTAGTATAACATAAAGGACCTTAAATGGTTAATGCTATAATTCCTTAGTTTATACATTAGAAATATATATAATTAAAATTCGATAGGCAGTGGAATGTGTGATTTCCGCCTTACTTCCTGTTCCTTGTCTGGTTGTGGGCTTAGGGCAGATTCACACATTTAACTGTCCGTTCGATATTAGATTATATATAGCTAGTATAAACTAAGTGATTATAGTAAGAACTATTGTGGTTACCAATTTACTAAAGAAAATATATGACTTTCTTAAAAGAATATTTCCATCAAATGTCATAGAACTATTACAGTTAACTCCGTAAGCACTTAGTGAATACGTCAGGGTTATATACGATGAAAATCTAACAAACAATGGGATGTGTGATTTCCGCCTTACTTCCTGTTCCTTGTCTGGTTGTGGGCTTAGGGCAGATTCACACAATCGATTGTCTGTTTGATTCAGATTGTATATAACTTGTATTCATTATGTACTCATAGAAGGAATCGTAAGAGTCATTTTTGCTTATCATTCATCCCATCAGAAAATATAGGATTTTCTAGAGGAACAGACGAACTTTTCCAAAGAACTTAGAGTATACTTTTTATAACAAAAATACTTATGAACTCATCAGCTTAAATGCTGATCCTCTCTTTCAAAATAACTTGTATTCTCAGGAATCCAGTAGACAGGTACACTCTCGAAGCTTTTGAGAAGACAACCTAGTACCGTGCTGTGTCTTTTGTCTTTTACTATATCTTCTTTTGATGTTTGAATATGTAATGTTTAAACACTTATGTAAAACTTATACATTATTAATGCAATGGTTGTTGTACTTTGATTACTATAATGCATGTGTTGTGATACTTGACATGACGTCCTCCGCCCCCGAACGTTTCCGCCGTTCTGGTTTGAGGGCGTGACAGATTGGTATCAGAGCATTGTTTATAGTGAACTCAGTATATCAGTCATAAAAGATATACAACTGTAAACACATTGGGATAAAAACACTCTGACCAAGAGTTATACTTGAAAATATAACAATATTTTATAAAAGTATAAGTACATGCAGAAAATATATATACTAGAACGAGTATCACAAGAAGAACAAAACAAAAGTATTTGGATGTTGGACACTGTAGTTAAACCTAGACAGTTATGTAATCATATCTGGGATCAATATAGCCTGATGAACTATATTTATTTGAGATATGACTAACATGTGTTTGGGAGTGATTGTAGTGTTGCAACAAGTCTAAAACTTACCTAGGTACCAGAAGAATTCTAGAATCAAACATAAAGTTTAAAATACTATAGGAGTAATTTATGATACTATAGAAACAAAATTGAAAACTTATCAACTTCATATATCTAGAAGTTCAAGAATGAAACATATAATTAAAATACTATAGGAGTATTTTAGGTACCATAAATAACTTTTGGGAATTGTTAAAAAGACCTTTTGTGGTAGGTCTATAATTACTAAGTGTATACGTTAAGGTTATATATAGTTGAGATTTCATAGACTTAGAATAGGTGATTTTCACTCTACTTCCTGTTCCTTGTTTGGTTGTGGTTTTAGAGTAGAATTACTTATTCGAAGGTCTATTTGATCTGAATTATATATAATCTGTACACACTTCGTGATTATAGAAAGACCAGAAAGGATCATCTTCGTAAAAATTTAATTTTTATTAATCTCATAGATTCTTTAGACATTCCCATTCTCGTATAAACCACTTAGATAGATGTAGCCACTCCAACAATCAATAGAAGAGTCAACGAGGATCCAACATAATTTCATTAGGAGGATGCCGAGAAAGAAGTAGATAAGGAGTAAAGAAACTATAGAAATCATTTAGTGCCTTTACCTTAATAAGGGCACCGATGAGAAGTTCGCATGAACTTCCGGGATTCGAACTCTCCATTACGAAGTAATGGGGATCAGTGTCAGAATCGGAAGTAAGACGACACAGGAATTCAATATACCTACGGAGGAGAAGGACACCATATAGATACCAGGAGAGAACAAATCATTACCGCCCAGAGTAGAACAGAGAACAGAGGAAAAACACGCGTGATACATGCAAAGTGTTCGAGTGCCTTTTTGTCACAGTAATAACTAATAAATTAATGCAACCTAGTGAGTTAGTGATTACATTACTCACATTAGGTATTGAGCTTGTCGCCTTTTCCTATCACGACTAATACCAATAAATCGAATCACGAAATCTCAATTGAGAGTGATTATTTATAAAATTCATAAGTCTATTTTATGTAGACTCTGTTATGAATTGTTTTCAAATCTTTTCGAAAGTTGGAACGTGATATCCACCAATCAAAGATAACTTAGTTCGGATGACACTCGTCTTATAACCATTCTTGAAACTTACTTCTGCTCTTTACCAGGACTGCATCATAAGGATGTAGTATATATATATATATATATATATATATATATATATATATATATATATATATATATATATATATATATATATATATAAAATTAGAATACATCTAGAGACAACTTTCGTTGCTCACGAGCTCATTTTTTCTCACCGTGTAACAGAATCATGACTCCGAAGAAACGTAACCAACCCTCCGGTAAAACACCAATCCTTCAGATAGATTCGGCTACGTTTCAAGCTGCAGTCACAGCAGCCGTAGCAGCTGTCATGGCTCACCTTAATGCTAACAACGTAAATGTTAGTGGAAATGTTATCGGCAATCCCGATCGTGGTGATAACCAATTTCAGCAACGAGTGCCTACTTGTAAAGACACTCCGGACCTCAAACCTAATATCCTGAAACAAAAGTTTGAGAACGAGAAAGGGAGTTGTTCAACTCAAGGATCTACCGAAGGGAAACAAAATGGGGCAGTCAATACCCCCATCAACCCTGCTATCCCAACACCGACCACACCATACTTAGGAAACCTCCCACACTGCAGCAAGGGCAACTACCATCATCATGGAGTCTGCCGAGTGCTGCATTGCAATAGATGCAACATGAAGGGGCACACCGCCCGCATCTGTAGGACTCCGGTCGAGTTCATCACTCCAACTACCAATGTTGGAAGCAGTCCAATATGTCATCTTTGTGGTGAAATGGGACATTTCAAGAGGGACTGTGCAACAGAGAAGAATGACGGGGGAGCGGGAGGAGTTTGAACTCGGAACATGTGGAAGCATCAAAGAACCCTGCTAGAATTTTGGGTACGCTTCCAAACCTCAATAATTAATCGTAATTATGATTACTCTCTCGTTTGAACCAAATTGCAGCACTCATATAAAAACTGAGAACCCTAGCAGGTAAGCTATGATGGCTTAATGTATACATTAGAGTAATTTATAATTAAGATTTGTGGATTTAGAGTGAGTGATTCCGCCTCATTTCCTGTTCCTTGTTTGGTTGTAGATTTAGGGCAGGGTCGCTCAGTCAACTGTATTACCAATCTTAATTATACATGACTTGTGTACACCAAACGATTATAGAGAGACCTAGTAGGGATCATTTCATGAAAGTTCATAATTTCAAATTATTAGAACCCTCGTATTGTTAGTACGCGCCAATTTCGAATCAAAAGGGGTTCGCAACAATAATAACAGAATAAAACTGAAAGCGCTGAAAACTTATGTACATAGGATAGTTCATCGTCCTAGTAATCATTTCTTCCAGATCGACTTAATATCTATTTCGTCGAGAAGTTCCGACATCATCATCCGACATGGTTTGGCTTGGTCCTTACCATGCAAAATCCCTATGTTGTGTAAAAGAACTTTTCCCTTAATCAACCGTCAAACGAAATACTTTCAATCTATAACGGCAAATCTAATATGAACCCTTATATCGCCTCTCGCTTCAGAACTCCAAAAGTACCCATGCTAGGGGTACCACACCCTTCTAGCCTACTCTATAGATAGGAAACTCGAAGCGAAAAGCACCAAAGGAGTCTCAGAAGTCAGTAACCACCGAAGTATCCCCAATAGATCTCGTACGAAGATCACGTGTACCGCAGGTCAAGTTCAAGAATAGAGACTAAGAACTCATTAGGTTAATCTATCGCTGCTAAATGTATACGCAAGAGTGGTATATAATTTAGATCAACAATATTTAGGATGTGTGATTCCGCCCTATCTCGTGTTCCTTGTCTGGTTGTGGACTTGGGGCAGAGCCACCCATCCGAACGTTTTGTCAATCTAAATTATATACGACTTGTATACAGGAGGTGATTGTAACATCCCAGGATCAGGTATATCTCTTTGGCCCTTCTTCTTTCCTTAAGTTGTCAAATTTAGCCCTTGAGAAGATTATGTGATAATCGAGTATGCTGGGCATACGGGAGTGTACGTTGCGCGTACTCGTGAGCATGTTCTTGACGCGGAGGTCACCAAGTACGCTGGGCGTACCATAGGGTACGCTGGGCGTACTAGGTTCCGGATGAAAACCCTAATTGAGGGGTGAGCCCTATTTAAAGAACATGATGGCCTCATTTCTGGCCACCATTCCCAGACACCAAACCCTCCTAACCCTAAATCTTCGTCCTTGTAGTTGGAGAGTGCATCTAGGAGCTTGTGAGTGTATCTTTGTGTTCTTAAGGTGAAGAAAGAGCTTGGAGAAGAAGGAGTGAGAGCCCCAGGAGTTTGGATTTGAGCTTTGCTACGTGAGAAGCTTCACAAAAAGGTATAAAGCTTCATGATTTCTGATTCTTTGACTTGGTTCTTTCTTTTGGAGTATTTAGGGTTTTTAGTCCCAAAGGTGGAGACTTTATGAGTAAAGGAGCTCCATAGACCTTGATCTACCCCTTTACAGTGTGTATTGTGATATAGAGCCATAAAAATCCAATCTTGGACGTAAAGAATGAGCCATGCATGAGTTAAGAACTTAATAAGGAAAGGGGATGGGTGTTTTGAGTGTTGGTGACCTTTACAGCCATGCAAAGGCTTAAAGTCACTGACTTTATGGGTTAAGGGACTTTAGGGTGATCAGATCTGCAATATGAGCCTGTGTCTTAACTGATTAAGACCAAAATCGTGAGGAGTGTGAAACTGGGGCATATGATGGGCGTAATCCCAGTACGCGTAGCGTAGGGGTCGAGTATCCCCGATGACTTCACGGTGGCCGAGTACGCCCGGCGTACAGAGCTGGTACGCGCAGCGTACTCCCTGCCGTTGTCTTTCTGTTGACTTTTAGGGTTTGGTCAACTTGAGGACTATAGAGTCCATGGAGGGGTAAAATGGTCTTTTACCCATCTGTGATTACATGGAGGGGTTAGTCTAGACTTTTGAGAGCCATTATTAATTAGAAATAATTATTGTGTGTGATTAGGCGGAGGCTAGACCAGTGTTTCGAGTTCGAGATTACCCAAGTTTTTCCCGAGGTGAGTCTTCTCACTATACCTTACCTAGAGTGGTAATTATGTGTGAACGGAAGGTCTTATGTTCTTATAAGTGTTATGTGATATTTCTCTATGTGATACGTATATGTTGCATGGTTTGGACCGGAAGGTCAACAGGGTTTGGACCGGAAGGTCATCATGGGTAGGACCGGAAGGTCTACCAAAGTTGTGGAACCGGAAGGTCCCACTGAGACACATTGACCGGAAGGTCTCGTAGAGTTATAGCCTCGAGTGGCTAATTATATGTGCGTGGTATTTTGGGGAACTCACTAAGCATGCGTGCTTACCATGTTATGTGATATGTGTTTCAGGTACTTTAGAGGATCACGGGAAGACACCGGCATGATTGTACACACACAGTTGAGATGGAGTTATGTCATGGATCCTGGATTTGATTCAATGTTTTGAAAACTTTGTTAAACTGATATTTGGTGTTTTAATAATATGACATGTGTTTTATGAGATTTAAAAATGAAAAATTTGGTTGAAAATTTTACATCGTTACAAGTTGGTATCAGAGCCTTGGTTTGAGGGATTCGGATACACCTTCGGGTATGTCTGGACTCAAACTGAGGAGTTGAGAAAAGTTTTCAAAAGAATCGATTTTTCTAAAAACGAGTAAGAGATTTTAAAAGAAAGTGGAAAAATAACAATGTGTACAATCAGCCAGCGCCTGAACGGTGATTTCCCAAAATACCCTTACTGTATGTATTATGCGATATGTTATGCATGCTAGAAAGTAGGCTGGGTATTTCATATTTTAGGATTAGAGTGGCCTGATTTGTGATGCCTTAGCCTAAGAATTACTGCTACTGTGAATTTATGTGAGTACAAGTAGGTAGCAGAGAGGAGCTTATGAGGGGTCTACTCGAGAGTAGCCTGTGTTCCGAGAATCATAGAGTAATTGTGATCTGAGGTCCTAGGAGGAGGACTTGGGGTGAATACGAATGCGGTGTGGAAGGTAGTATTAGGCCCGTACTACTGGAAACACCGGATTAGTGAGCAGCCCAAGTAAGAATCCTTTGGATGCTAAGGAACCAGTAGGGTCGGGAGATCGAGTGTGGGTATACTCGAGCGAGTCTCTGATTATTTTGTGTTGTGTTTAAGAGGCATCATGGTGGGAACGCGCCACAACCCAGGAGGCAGTGGTACCAGTGGTACCAGTTACGAAGATATTCGTAGGATGATTCACGAGGAGGTGGCCGCAACTATTCGAGCTGAGATACCGGAGATGTTTGGGTCTATCAAGACCACGTTGATTGAGACATTTGACGAGCGTTATGCTGCTATTACCGAGGCTGCTGCTGCTTCAGCCATCGTAGCTGTAGCCGCTGCTAGGCCATAGGGGGGGGTGACTCGTTGCTGTACCGGGAGTTCAGCAACACGAAGCCACCAGAGTTTGATGGGACTCAGGATCCGATTGCCGCGATGAGATGGGTCTCTGACATTGAGGGATGCTTCTACACTTGTTCCTGTCCGGAGCACTTGAGAGTACGGTTCGCGCTGAACCAGCTTCGCTTAGGAGCAAAGGACTGGTGGAAGTTTGTGACAGCTCATTTCACCCCTGCAGAGCACGTTGCAGTGACTTGGGAGATGTTCACTGCTATGTTCCGAGACGAGTATGTTCCCCCGGTGGAAAGGGAATGGTTGGCCCAGGAGTTTCTGTCCCTCAAGCAGGGGACAGAGTCAATGACTGTCATCACGAGGATGTTTCATGAGAGGGCGATGTTCTGCCCTGAGCACGTGTCGAACGAGCAGGCACGTATGAGCCGTTATCTAAGTATCCTGAGGAGGGACATCCGCGAGTTCATGGCGAACTCGTCGTATCGGACATTTTCCGAGCTTCAGGCAAATGCCCGAAAGAGGGAGATTGAGCTGGAGACTCAGGCCAGGGAAGAGGCAGAGTCTCAGGGGAGGGATCGGCGGACGGCACAGTCTCAGCTAGGAGCCAAGCGGGCAAAGCCCGCCGATTTGAGATCCGGAGGCTAGAAGGGCCGCACTTATGGGAAGTACGGAAAGAGTCATGAGGGGACCTATCGAGCAGGCGCTTGCTACAAGTATGGCAAGGAGGGGCACATAGCCAAGGATTACCCCAAGGGATTCACAGTCTGCTTTCACTGCAACCAGACCGGCCATAAGAAGGCCGAGTGTCCACAGCTTGTCCAGGGACCTGCTACCTTGCGCGTTACTGATGGTCGGCCGGTGAAGGCGGAGGCACCGAAAGGCCGTGGTAGAGCATTTCAGCTGACGACAGAGGAGGTCCGTGCATCACCTGATGTCGTGGCCGGTATGTGTTCTTTTATTATCTTATTCAAGTTAATTTGTGCTTATTATTGATAGGTTTTCAGCATTCTAACACTCCTATGGTGTACATGCAACCCTAGAAACCTTGGATCTATGTTTGACTAAGATACATGCAAATAATTATTTTTCCAAGGTTCTTATCCTAACTAGCATGGCATGGGGTACTTGAATCAAATAAAACTAGTAGAATTACTTACCTTGTAGTAGTAGTTGAGTGCTTGGAGTTTGAGAGCCTAGGACCAATAATGTGGATGCCTCAAATGGAAGTCACAAATCACCACAAACTTGGAAACTTGAGAGAATAGTCACAAACTTCTTGAAATCGGCCCTCTTAGTTTACACACACCAACTAGTGCAATTTCAAGAACCAAAGCCTCCTTTATATAGTATGGTGGATTAGGGTTACATCCATGTAAACCCTAATACCCATGTCTTTTCATTTCCATGAGATCCATGGGTTAAAGCTCCATGGAGTATCCATGGACTTTCCATGCAAGCCTAGCCCATTCCAAATAAGCATTAGCCCACACTATATAAATACAAGAGCCCATATTTAATTAGTCATACTTTTGATCTCTAAATTAATTCTAAATTAATTATAGATCAATACTAATTAAATAATATGATTTTATATTAATATATTAGGACTTATAATATATTAATAAATCATAACTTATACTATTCTCAAACGATTATCCATAAATTGTTCGGGTGAAGTGCAACCCAAATGGACCATGCCGGGTCGGGTCAAGTACATACCAAATATAGTTACTGACTTAGACACTATATCCAACAGTCTCCCACTTGGATAAGTCTAATAACTTTAGTTGCAAGTATGACTTCAGGAACCGATCATCAATCGTAGCTCTTTAAACTCTGTTGAACTATGAAGCGCCATTTTAGATAAGTGATCATATAATCCTCTGTTCTAGATATCAGCCGGACAAATACATGGAACATGGTCTTGCTTATTGTCCAACATTTGTTTCCCGATTTCCGATTTGTTTGACATAGAACTTAACTGAACAGATCAATTTAGTTTTGACCGGGCCCGGTACATAGGTCAAAACAAAATCATCGAGGGGCCCATATATCGCTTCTAATCCTAGAAGGAACAGATAAACTTCGACTCATATGTTTTCTCTACTACTTGTTGAATTACACACAAAAGCACGGTTTATAACATCGAGTTACCAATGCGTTTTCGTGCAATCAATGCATAACCAACTCATAGGCAACAAATCATATCTCTAGGTTTGAAGACTTATATGATATTACCGTCTCACGATCACTCGAGATAAATTCCATGAAGTGATACAAGTGAGCGTGGGTTGAATCCAATACTCAGAACTTATGAGCACTCATGAGTGTTGTAGCCCCGCTTTGTCTAACATCTTAGACCTCTACAAGCCAACCCATGACAGTCTTGATTCATATCTACTTCCAACATATGACCGATTGTGGAGAGTTTGAATAATATGATATAAACCATAACATAATTATTCTGGAAGTCAAAACATGCAAAAAGAAATAATAGTAAACGATTGACAAGAGATAACAACACTTTACTCATAAATAACAGCTTTTATTTATCATCAAATGTCAATTACATTTTACAAATTTCAAGATTATCTAACTACTAAAACTAATATCATCCTTCAGCCCTATGCTCTGAGCATGCTGGAGATGCTTAGCCCGAGTCAGTCCCTTCGTGAGGGGATCTGCTGGGTTCTCATCCGATGATACCCTCTTTGCCATGAGGATTCCTTCTTCTATTCGATGTCTGATGAAGTGATATTTTCTGTCAATGTGTCTGGATCTCCCATGATCTCTTGGTTCCTTGGCTAAGGCAACCGCACTATTGATGTCACAGAAAATCTCCATTGGCTCCTTTATAGCTGGTACAACTCCAAGGTCTCCGATGAAGTTCTTTAGCCATATAGCCTCCTTTGCTGCCTCACTTGCTGCTATATACTCTGATTCACAAGTGGAATCAGCCACTGTCTGTTGCTTGGAACTTTTCCAAGTAATTGCCCCTCTGTTTAGAGTAAAGACCCAGCCCGACTGAGAGCCGAAATTATCCCTGTCAGTCTGAAAGCTAGCATCACTGTACCCTACAACTCTCAAGTCCTCACTGCCACCGAGGGTAAGGACCCAGTCCTTAGTCCTCTGTAGGTACTTGAGGATATTCTTTACCGCAGTCCAGTGTGCCTTGCGAGGGTTGATACCTGCTAACCATGCTCAAAGCAAAGGCTACATCAGGTCGAGTACACGTCATAGCATACATGATCGATTCTACAGCTGAAGCATAAGGTATTCGACTAATTTCTGCTATCTCAGCCTCAGTACTAGGGCTTTGTGTCTTACTCAATCTGGCGTTACTCTGGATGGGTAACTCTCCTTTGTTGGAGTTATGCATGTTGAACCTTTTCAACACTTTGTCCACATAGGTGCTTTGACTAAGTCCAATTAGTCTTTTACTCCTGTTACTCAAAATCCTTATCCCTAGGATATAGGCAGCTTCTCCAAGGTCCTTCATAGCGAAACACTTCCCAAGCCAGGACTTTACTTCCTGCAGGGTTGGGATGTCATTTCCTATGAGTAGTATGTCATCCACATACAGTACCAAAAAGCTGACTATACTCCCACTGGCCTTGATATAGACACAAGATTCATCTTCACTCCATGAAAAGCCAAATTCTTTGACTTTCTCATCAAAGCAAAGATTCCATCTGCGAGGTGCATGTTTTAATCCATAAATGGATTTCTCGAGCTTACACACTCTACTGGGGTACTCTGTACTGACAAAACCCTCTGGCTGAACCATGTAAACATCTTCAGCCAACTTTCCATTAAGGAAAGCGGTTTTGACATCCATTTGCCATATTTCATAATCATGAAATGCAGCAATGGCTAATAGAACCCTAATAGACTTAATCTTGGCCACTGGTGAAAAGGTCTCATCATAATCAACTCCCGGAGTTTGAGAATAACCCTTTGTAACCAGTCGTGCCTTATAAGTATGTACATTACCATCCATGTCGGTCTTCTTCTTGTAGATCCATTTGCACCCAACTATCTTACGATCAGGTACATTGTCAACCAAGTTCCAAACTTGATTGTCATACATGGACTGTATCTCGCTATCCATAGCCTCTTTCCATTTAGCAGCCTCAGATTTACCAGTGTGTTATCACTGATAAGTGTCTCACCTTCTGCAGTAATATGAAAACCATAATAATGCTCAGGTGCATTCCTAACTCTGGTGGAACGCCTCAGAGGTATAGATTCTTCAGGAGTTTCCTCCTCAGGTTGAGGGCTAGGATTTGAGGTTCCTTCACCACTTGACTCTTGAATTTCCTCAAGGTCAATTTGCCTCCCACTGTCTCCTTGGCTCATGAATTCTCTCTCTCGAAAGAATCCTCTTCTTGCTACAAAGACCACATTATCACTGGGTCTGTAGAAGATGTAACCAAAGGATTTCTGTGGGTAGCCGATGAAAATACACCTTTCGCTTCGGGGTTCGAGCTTATCGTGAGTCTCACGTCTCACGAAAGCCTCGCAACCCCAAATCTTGATGTGGTCTAGATTGGGAACTTTTCCAGTCCACACCTCGTGAGGTGTTTTGGTAACCTTCTTTGTAGGGACTAGATTAAGGATATGGGCGGCAGTCTCTAAGGCATACCCCCAAAATGAGATTGGTAGCGAAGCTCGACTCATCATGGAACGAACCATGTCCAACAAGGTCCGATTGCGCCTCTCAGCTACACCATTCAACTGTGGTGTCCTAGGAGGTGTCATTTGTGAGACAATCTCACATTCCTTAAGATAGTTAAGGAACTCAGTACTAAGATACTTACCACCACGATCAGATCGAAGCATCTTAATGTTCCTGCCCAACTGATTCTCCACTTCTTGCTTAAACTCTTTGAATTTCTCAAAGGTTTCTGACTTATGCTTGATTAGGTAGACATATCCATATCTACTAAAATCATCAGTAAAAGTCACATAGAACCGATTAGCATCTCTTGTGGCGGTTCTGAAGGGTCCACACACATCCGTGTGTATGAGGTCCAACAAACCTTCACCCCTAGCACAAGTGCCAGTAAAAGGTGACTTTGTCATTTTACCAAGCAAACAAGATTCACAACTATCATCTGACTTTAGGTCAAATGACTCCAAGACTCCATCCTTTTGGAGTTGGCCTATGCGTTTCTTGCTTACATGTCCAAGACGACAATGCCATAAGGATGCTTTATCTAAGCTAGTGGAAGAGTTAATACACAATACATTATTTCCTAGATTATCTACAATAGATACAGTTTCATACACGCCATCACAAGGTAATGCTTTAAAATAAAGAACATTATTAAAGAAAGCATCAATACTACCATTATTATTATCAAAATAAAAGGTAAAACCTTGTTTATACAATGCATGAAAGGAAATAACATTTCTTGCCATTTCTGGCGAATAATAACATTTATTCAAATCTAATGTAAACCCACTATTTAGCACTAAGGAATAAACTCCTATCTTGGTGACAGGTGAAGCTTTCCTGTTTCCTATGATCAAGTTTATCTTTCCCTGCTCCACATTCTCACTTCCTTTTAGTCCCTGCAAATCACAACATATGTGAATACCACAACCTGTATCAAGGACCCAAGACTTAAAATGAGGTGAGTTATTAGACAATATAGTGCATATACCTGCATGGTTGGGTTTTACTTTCCCATCCTTCAAATCTTGCTGGTACTTTGGGCAGTTTCACTTCCAGTGCGACTTTTCATGGCAATAGAAGCATTCAGCCTCATTAGGGTTAGCAGAAGGAGTGACAAAACCTTTCTTGGTTTTGCTTGAAGAGGAGCCTTCAAGGGTCTTACCCTTGGTACCCTTAGAAGGGTTCTTTCTCTTCTTCCCTTTGCCATGCCCGATTGCCAAGACATTGGCCGCAGTTGGAGTAGGAGTAGGAGTAGTAACAACTGACTTACCCTTTAGACCACTTTCGACGGTCTTCAAGAGTCCTTGAAGTTTGCTGAGGGTGACTTCTTCCTTGTTCATGTGATATGTCATGCGGAATTGATCATAACACGATGGCAAGGAGTGCAAAATGATGTCTATTGCTAACTCCTCAGGGAAGTTCACATTTAGCTTCAGTAAACGGTCCACATACCTTTGCATTTTCTGCATGTGGCCCGTGATGGGTTCACCATCCTTCATTCGGGTTGTTATCATGGAGGAGATTATTTCATATCGCTCTTGACGAGCACTTTGATGGTAGCGGTCCATCAAGTCCTGGTGTATCTCAAAAGGATAATAGTCCTCATAGGACTTTTGGAGCTCGGTTGTCATGGTGGCCATCATGATGCATGCCACTTTTGTAGCATCTCTTTCATGTACCTCATATTCAGCAAGTTCTTCAGGAGTAGCAGTTGGCTCGGGTACCTTCAGCTCCTTGTCGAGAACATATTCTTTGTTCTCATACCGAGTGACCATCCTGATGTTTCTGATCCAATCTGTAAAGTTGGACCCATCAAAGATGACTCTCCCACAAAGATTCATGAGAGAGAAGGAGCTAGTAGGGTTTGAGCCAGAAGCATTGTTATTGGAAGACATCTGAAAAGAAGAGGGAATAGATTAGATTAGATATAAAGATAGTCCTTAACAAAACACCCAAATGTAATATTAAGGCTAGGACCCAACACAATATTTTATAACTTAGAAGAGGGATGCCGTAATCTAAGCTATAAGATATTTGAAGGTAGGTGAATGACGATTCACCAATTTCCACCATGAAAAACGAAATATTTAATTAGGTTTTAATTGGTTTAGAAACTCCTAGATTCTTTGAGATTCATTGAACTTTCTTCAATGGCATGTTTCAATCTCGAGTGTGCCCTTCAAGTTTTGTGACTGGGATGCCGAGGATCACAAAACAAGGTGTGAAGTAACCATGCAAATTACTTGGTACCCTTAATGTATTACCCCTCAATCGATGTGCCGGTTAACCACACACGCTCCATCGATACTATGATAAACATTAAGTCACCCTTTACCTACCTTGTTAAGTTCAAGTTAGTGTGCCGGTTAACCACACACGCTCCACTAACGACTTAAACAAAGTGTAAAGTGTAATTTCATGGATTAGCACCTTATTCACATTTTCCTAAAATAACTAAGATTGGGAATTCAATAAAGTTTAGTTACTTTAGTATTATCATTATACTTTTAATGAGACTTTATAAGTCCTTGTCCTACCCGTTCGGCTAACGACCCTCCACCGATCAAGGAAGCGGTGGGTGAGAGTGGACACCCATTAAGTTGCCATTTTATAGGCAACAACCTTATACCCCCCTTATAGGCCGGCTTCGTGAATGAGGCGTACTAGCGGTAAGACGAGTTGATCTTATACATATATAAATATTATTAAACTTATAATATTATAAAGTATAAGGGTTGAATTTTAACTTTTAAAATTCTAGGGGTTGGAACTAAAGTTTTTAATATGACTTTACATGTTCCAAAACTTGAGGGCAAGTTTTGTAAACTTTCAAAACTTTTCATTTCTCATAACTTATGAGTTAATGGTTATTAGAAATGAAGACTCTTCATTTTTTGTAACCTATGTGTTCTTTTAATGGTTATTTATAAATGTGACTTTTGGTTATCCATAACTTAAGAACTAGTTATGGACTCCATTAAAACACATAAAGATCAAGAATTAATCTAATCAATTATTAGCACATGATTTCTATGATCTTCTAAACTCATATGTTTATGAATGTTCATATCAAAAATTTCAAGAATCGTAAGTACATATACAAAACTTGAAATTTTGATACGAGCTTTTGAACAAAACTTCGATTTTCAAGTTTTTTTTTTTTTTTTTTTTTTTTGCATCAAGTATCAAATAAACAAACCAGTCTCTGATACCACTGATAGGTTTTCAACATTCTAACACTCCTATGGTGTACATGCAACCCTAGAAACCTTGGATCTATGTTTGACTAAGATACATGCAAATAATTATTTTTCCAAGGTTCTTATCCTAACTAGCATGGCATGGGGTACTTGAATCAAATAAAACTAGTAGAATTACTTACCTTGTAGTAGTAGTTGATTGCTTGGAGTTTGAGAGCCTAGCACCAATAATGTGGATGCCTCAAATGGAAGTCACAAATCACCACAAACTTGGAAACTTGAGAGAATAGTCACAAACTTCTTGAAATCGGCCCTCTTAGTTTACACACACCAACTAGTGCAATTTCAAGAACCAAAGCCTCCTTTATATAGTGTGGTGGATTAGGGTTACATCCATGTAAACCCTAATACCCATGTCTTTTCATTTCCATGAGATCCATGGGTTAAAGCTCCATGGAGTATCCATGGACTTTCCATGCAAGCCTAGCCCATTCCAAATAAGCATTAGCCCACACTATATAAATACAAGAGCCCATATTTAATTAGTCATACTTTTGATCTCTAAATTAATTCTAAATTAATTATAGATCAATACTAATTAAATAATATGCTTTTATATTAATATATTAGGACTTATAATATATTAATAAATCATAACTTATACTATTCTCAAACGATTATCCATAAATTGTTCGGGTGAAGTGCAACCCAAATGGACCATGCCGGGTCGGGTCAAGTACATACCAAATATAGTTATGGACTTAGACACTATATCCAAAAATTATGTCATATGCATAGGTACTTTTCTTGTGAATTCTTTACCTGCCTTGGTGTTATTTGACTCGGGTGCGAGTCGATCCTTTGTATCGCTAGCGTTTAGTCGTCACATCAGCATCCGACGAGAGGCGTTGAGTCGACCTTTGATAGTTTCCATAGCCGATGAGCGGGCGTTGTTTGCTACTGATGTGATCCGAGGATGTGTACTCGAGATTTTTGGTGTAGAGTTTCTGATAGATTTGGTTCCAATCGCTATGGGTGATGTGTGTGTCATCGTGGGCATAGACTGGTTGAGCCGATTCGGAGCAGTGATCGACTGTGAGCGTCAGTTGGTGACCATACGAAACCCTGGTGGAGGAGTGCTTACGGTGTACGGCGAGGGTACCCGATCTGGGTCAGCATTTTGCTCGGTTGCCCGAGCGAGACAGAGTTTGCAGCAGGGTTGCATGGGTTTTCTGGTGTATGTGGCGGATACACGGGTTGCTACGGAGAGACCGAGTTCTATCGCTTAGGTTCCGGTAGTGAGTGAGTTCCCAGACGTTTTCCCCGAGGAGTTACCGGGTGTGCCTCCCGAGAGGCAGGTGGAGTTCCGTATTAATTTGATTCCGGGGGCGACGCCTATCGCCAAGGCACCCTATCACCTTGCGCCACCAGAGATGCAGGAGCTATTCTCGCAGCTTCAGGAGCTGTTGGGGAAGGGATTCATCCAACCGAGTAGCTCGCCGTGGGGAGCACCGATCCTTTTTGTCAAGAAAAAGGATGGTTCACACCGGATGTGCATTGATTACCGGGAGTTGAACAAGCTGACGGTCAAGAACCGTTATCCGCTACCGAGCATCGATGATCTGTTCGATCAGTTACAGGGTGCGACTTGGTTTTCCAAGATTGACTTGAGATCTGGATATCATCAGATGATGGTGCGTGAGGAAGATATTCAGAAGACAGCATATAGGACTCGTTATGGGCATTACGAGTTCGTGGTGATGCCTTTTGGGCTCACCAATGCACCAGCAGCGTTCATGGATCTCATGAACCGGGTATGCAGGCCTATGTTGGATCGATCGGTGATCGTGTTCATCAACGATATCTTGGTGTATTCGAGATCCAAAGTGCAGCATGAGGAGCATTTGAGAGAGATCCTTGGAGTATTGAGATCGGAGAGGCTTTACGCCAAATTCTCCAAGTGTGATTTCTGGTTACGAGAGGTCTAGTTCTTGGGGCACCTCGTTAATCAGAATGGGATATTGGTCGATCCGGCCAAGATTGAGGCTGTTATGAGTTGGGAGGTGCCGAGATCCCCCACCGAGATCAGGAGTTTTCTGGGATTGGCCGACTACTATCGGAGATTTATCAGAGATTTCTCCAAGATTGCTGTTCCACTCACTAGATTGATCCGGAAGGGCGTTACTTTTATTTGGGGTCCCGAGCAGCAGCGCTCGTTCGAGAATCTTCGCCAGAGATTGTTCGAAGCTCCGGTGTTAGCCCTTCCCGAAGGGATGGAGGACTTTGTGGTTTATTGTGATTCATCTATATCCGGGTTGGGTACGGTGTTAATACAGAGAGGGCATGTGATAGCATACGCATCGAGGCAGCTGAAGCCTCATGAGACGAGGTATCCCACCCACGACCTAGAGCTGGGGGCAGTGGTGTTCGCCCTCAAGATTTGGCGACACTATTTGTACGGGGTTCGGTGTACCATATACATGGACCACAAGAGCCTGAAGTATCTCATGGATCAACCCAACCTGAATATGCGTCAGAGGAGATGGTTAGATGTGGTGAAAGACTATGACTGCGAGATCTTGTAACATCCGGGCAAGGCTAATGTGGTAGCCGACGCCCTGAGCCGTAGAACAGAGAATACCCCGATCCGAGACGTGTGTATGAGGATGACTGTGGTGACTCCAGTCTTTGATATCATTCGCGAGGCCCAGGTGGAGGCGGTGAGACCAGAGAACCGCAAGAGAGAGCGTGTGGTTGGGCAGGTTTCTGAGTTTGTGACAGACAGTCGTGGACTGATGACCTTCCAGGGGAGGATTTAGGTGCCCTTTGCAGGCGGAGCTCGTCGTATTCTGATGGAGGAGGCGCATATATCGAGATTCTCGATCCATCCCGGGGCCACTAAGATGTACTTGGACCTGAAGAGAGATTATTGGTGGCCCTGTATGAAGAAGGATGTTACCTGGGTAGTCGAGGGGTGCTTGACCTGTCGCCGGGTTAAGGCCGAGCACCATCGTCCTCATGGTAAGTTGCAGCCACTGGAGGTTCCCCAGTGGAAGTGGGAACAGATTTCTATGGATTTCATCACCAAAGTTGCCGAGGACCGCACGGGGTGTTGATGCAATTTGGGTGATTGTAGACCGGTTAACGAAGAGCACCCATTTTCTAGCCATCAGTGAGAGCTCTTCTACAGAGAGGCTGGCAGAGATATATGTGAGAGAGGTGGTGGCTCGGTATGGGGTGCCGACTTCGATAGTGTCAAATTGGGATGTGCGTTTTACTTCCAGGTTCTGGAAGAAGTTTCATGAGGAGTTAGGTATGCGATTGCACTTTAGTACAACCTACCACCCTCAGTCAGATGGGCAGAGTGAGCGGACGATCCAGACACTCGAGGACATGCTTCGAGCATGTGTTATGGATTTTGGTGGAAGTTGGGACACATATCTGCCTTTGGCTGAGTTTTCTTACAACAACATCCACCATTCGAGTATTGGTATGCCTCCCTTTGAGATTTTATACGGGAGAAGGTGTCGGACTCCTATTTGTTGGGGAGAGGTGGGGAAAAGAGTGATGGGTAGCACCGAGATAGTGCTTAAGACAACCGAGCAGATTCAGCAGGTCAGGCAGAGGTTACTGACAGCCTAGAGTCGCCGGAAGAGTTATGCGGATAGACGGCGATCCGAGCTCGAGTTTCAGGTCGGAGACTTTGTACTCCTGAAAGTGTCCCCTTGGAAAGGGGTGATCCGATTCAGGAAAAGGAGAAAGTTGGGACCCCGGTACATCGGTCCTTTCAGAGTTACCGCCAGAGTAGGAAAGGTAGCCTATCGTTTAGAACTGCCTGAAGAGTTGAGTCAGATTCATAACACCTTCCACGTGTCCCAGCTGAGGAAGTGTGTGGCCGATGAAACGACAGTGGTACCACTAGAGGACATTCAGGTGGATGCGAGCCTGAATTACATTGAGAGGCCGATCGCGATTTTGGATCGAAAGGTAAAGGTCCTAAGAAACAAGGGAGTGCCCCTGGTACAAGTACAGTGGCAACATCGAAGGGGATCAGATTTAACATGGGAGCCAGAGTCAGAGATGCGAGAGCAGTATCCGGGACTATTTGCGGAGCATGACTTCAAGGAAGAAGTCTAATTCTAGTGGGGGAGAAGTGTAACATCCCGGGATCAGGAATATCTCTTTGTCCCTTCTTCTTTCCTTAAGTTGTAAAATTTAGCCCTTGAGAAGATTATGTGATAATCGAGTACGCTGGGCGTACGGGAGTGTACGCTGCGCGTAGGCGTGAGCGTGTTCTTGACGCAGAGGTCACCCAGTACGCTAGGCGTACCATAGGGTATGATGGGCGTACTAGGTTAAGGATGAAAACCCTAATTGAGGGGTGAGCCCTATTTAAAGAACATGATGGCCTCATTTCTGGCCACCATTCCCAGACACCAAACCCTCCTGACCCTAAATCTTCGTCCTTGTAGCTGGAGAGTGCATCTAGGAGCTTGTGAGTGTATCTTTGTGTTCTTGAGGTGAAGAAAGAGCTTGGAGAAGAAGGAGTGAGAGCCCCAGGAGTTTGGATCTGAGCTTTGCTACGTGAGAAGCTTCACAAAAAGGTATAAAGCTTCATGATTTCTGATTGTTTGACTTGGTTCTTTCTTTTGGAGTATTTAGGGTTTTTAGTCCCAAAGGTGGAGACTTTATGAGTAAAGGAGCTCCGTAGACCTTGATCTACCCCTTTTCAGTGTGTATTGTGATATAGAGCCATAAAAATCAAATCTTGGACGTTAAGAATAAGCCATGCGTGAGTTAAGAACTTAATAAGGAAAGGGGATGGGTGTTTTGAGTGTTGGTGACCTTTACAGCCATGCAAAGGCTTAAAGTCACTGACTTTATGGGTTAAGGGACTTTAGGGTGATCAGATCTGCAATATGAGCCTGTGTCTTAACTGATTAAGACCAAAATCGTGAGGAGTGTGAAACTGGGGCGTACGCTGGGCGTAATCCCAGTACGCGCAGCGTAGGGGTCAAGTATCCCCGATGACTTCATGGTGGCCGAGTACGCCCGGCGTACAGAGCTGGTACGCGCAGCGTACTCCCTGCCGTTGTCTTTCTGTTGACTTTTAGGGTTTGGTCAACTTGAGGACTATAGAGTCCATGGAGGGGTAAAATGGTCTTTTACCCATCTGTGATTACATGGAGGGGTTAGTCTAGACTTTTGAGAGCCATTATTAATTAGAAATAATTATTGTGTGTGATTAGGCGGAGGCTAGACCAGTGTTTCGAGTTCGAGATTACCCAAGTTTTTCCCGAGGTGAGTCTTCTCACTATACCTTACCTAGAGTGGTAATTATGTGTGACCGGAAGGTCTTATGTTCTTATAAGTGTTATGTGATATTGCTCTATGTGATACATATATGTTGCATGGTTTGGACCAGAAGGTCAACAAGGTTTGGACCGGAAGGTCAACAGAGTTAGGACCGGAAGGTCATCATTGGTAGGACCGGAAGGTCTACCAGAGTTGTGGAACCGGAAGGTCCCACTGAGACACATTGACCGGAAGGTTTCGTAGAGTTATAGTCTCGAGTGGCTAATTATATGTGCGTGGTATTTTGGGGAACTCACTAAGCATGCATGTTTACCGTGTTATGGGATGTGTTTCAGGTACTTCAGAGGACCGCGGGAAGGCACCAGCATGATTTTACACACACAGTTGAGATGGAGTTATGTCATGGATCGTGGATTTGATTCAATGTTTTGAAAACTTTGTTAAATTGATATTTGGTGTTTTAATAATATGACATGTGTTTTATGCGATTTAAAAATGAAAAATTTGGTTGAAAATTTTACATCGTTACAGTGATGGTGGATGAGCCAAGTATGAGTCTTATCATGAACTTCAGAGCAAAAGCCCGCAAGCTTATTACAACAATCGGAGATACCTGAGTGGAAGTAGTAGCGGATTACAATGGGCTTCATAATTAAGTTACCCAAGGCAACAGGTGGACTTGATGCCATTTTGGGTGATCGTCGACAGATTAACCAAGTCCGCGCACTTCCTGCAATTTTAAAGAAATAGGCAAAATAAAGAAGTTAACTAGAACGTGTGTCCGAGAGATTAGTTAGACTGCACGGTGTTCCAATATCTGTTATCTCCATTAGAGATAGTAGAATCATCTCCTAGTTCAGGCAGTCACTTCAGAAATCTTTAGGAACTAGGCTAGTCATGATGCATAGCCTACCATCCACAAACCGACAGACAGAATGATAGGACGATTCAAGCATTAGAAGTCATGCTGAAAGCATATGTGATCGACTTTTGTAAAGCAAGGGATACCCATTTATCAACTAGTCGAGTCCTTTACCATACCAGCATTTAAAGTTGTTCCATTCGAAACCTTCTATGGTCGCAAGTGCAGACCCTCCCTGCACTGGACTAAAGTAGGTGACACGCAACTAGCTAGAGGCCCAATTTCTAGACAACACCCTCGCTGGTCCGGAAATCATACGAGAAAATACCGAGAAGAGAGTATGAATCTAGAAGCGATGTGAAGCTCCCAGAGTCAGGCAGAGAAGCTACGCCTTCGATAGGAGAAAACCCTTGGAATTCCAGGTTGGTGACCTCGTCATGTGAAGGTCTCACCCCGGAAGGGAATGATATGTTGGGTTTTAGTATACTACAACATCCTATGGTGCACATACAACCCTGAATACCTTGGATCTATGTTTTCACTAATTATACATGCAAATGGTTTCCAAGGTATTAATCTTACAACTAGCATGCATTTAACATAACCCTTTTAAGATACTAGTTAGCATAACATACCTTTTGATGGAACTTGAAGTCTTGGTGTATTTGGCCTCAAAGAGCTTAGCCCCAATAGTGTGGAAGCCTCAAGTGGAATCACAACACATCATGGACAAAGGATGAACTTGAGAGAGAATTCCATGCACACAAAAACCACCATGAACTCCAAGAAGATACCAGTTGTGATTTTGGGCAATGAAGTATTCATTTATATGTGGGATTTCTAGGGTCATGGATATAACCCAAATCCATACCCATGGGTTTTATGATCCATGGTTCATGTGGCCCAACTCTTTATGTATTCATACATAAACTTGGTCCAACATGGATCATAAGCCCAACACATATAAATATAACTAATTATCATAATTAGTCCCCATAGATTTAATTAATCTCTTTTGACCACTAAATTAATTCCAAATTAATTCTTGATCAATACTAATTAAAACATATGATTTCATATTAATATATTATTGATGGGTTTTGCACATTCTAACACTCCTAAGTGTACATGCAACCCTAAATACCTTGGATCTATGTTTTCTCTATTATACATGCAATTATGAACTTTCCAAGGTATTACCCTATCTAGCATACAATACTTGATACTTGGGTAATCAAATGGATAGAGTACATACCTTTGTTTGATGTAGCTTGTCTCCATGAAGCTTGAGTGCCTAGTGCCCCAAGTGTGACACCTCAAATGGTTCACACAACACCAAATGCACATGGAATGACTTGAGAGAAATGGAAAACTCCTTAAAATCGTCTAGCCCTCATATTCACACATTAGTGCACGATTTCTTGAGCCATGGGATTCTTTTATATGGTGGCTATTAGGGTTACACCATGTAACTCATAACTTTACCCATTCCTTATGCTCCATGGATTTTAACCTCCATGGAGTATCCATGGGTCACCCCATGGACTTAGTCTAACATAAGGAATCTTGGATCACAAGCCCACATATATAAGAATGAATGATTTACACAATCAACCCATATATTTAATTAGTCTCCTTTTGATCACTTAATTAATTCCAAATTAATTCTTGATCAATACTAATTAAATAACCTTATTAATATATTAGAACTTATAATATATTAACCAACCTTAAGTGTTATTTCTCTCATTATAGTCTATCCAAATGCATGATGCCATGCAACCCAAATGGACCATGCCGGGTCGGGTCAAGTCTTACCAATTATAGTTATGGACTTAGACATTAATCCAACAATTATAACTTATAATATATTAATAAACCATAAATAACCTTCTCTCAAAAATCCATCCTAACAAATTGTCTTGATGATATGCAACCCAAATGGACCATGCTACTCTCGGGTCGAATACATACCAATAATAGTTATGGGCTTAGACACCTAATCCAACAGTCTCCCACTTGGATAAGTCTAAAACTATTATTCAAGTATGACTCCAAGATCCCGACTAGCAATCGTAGCTCTTAAAAGCCGCTGTCGAACTCTGAACAAATCAATGACATGTCCATTAGATAAGGGATCATATATTCCTCCATTCTAGATATCATATGGACTGAGACATGGATTATAATGATTCTCTCTGTCCATTTGTTGTTTCCCGATTTCTGATTTATGACGACTGACTAATTGAACAAATCAAATCAGTCCAGGCCCGGCCGAGCACTTACGTTTGTCATCACCAAATCATCGAGGAGCCCACATATATCGATTTTATCCCTCCAAGAGTAAAAGGAATGGATAAACTTCGACTCATTCTTGTTCTACTACTTGTTGAATCATACACAAAGGCACGTTTTATAACATCGAGTTACCAAATGCGTTTACGTGCAATCAATGTATAACCAACTCATAGGCAACAAGTCATATCTCTAGGTTTGAAGAATATAAGATATTATCGTCTCATGATCACTCGTGATAAAATCCATGAAGTGATTCAAATGAGCATGGGTTGAATCCAATACTCGAATCCCTATTCCAGGAGTACTCATGAATGTTGTAGTAACTCTTACTATGTCCACTACCTTGGACATCTACAAACCCGATTCATGACAGTCTTGCCTTAATACCTACTTCCAACGTATTATCGACTGTGGATGGTTTGAATAACTTAATCATTCGGAAAGAATAACCTAGTTATTCTGGAAGTCAAAACATGCAAAGTGAAACACAAGAATAATACTAATCCTCTATGGTCCCAAGCACCTTTGAGAGTAAATAAAACACCTTTTATTTAAACACCATATTGATTACTCATTATTCATTGTATAATGTTTCAAATAATCAACTTTATACTTGAATCAAAACAATAGTCATGCCATGCTCCAAGCATGCACACTATGTTTGTCTATGGTCCTTACTCTGTGAAACAGACCAATTGAACCTGATTCCAATGATGCTCATTTCACAATCCCACATTCTTATCGTAAATGTAAGAACTCCAAATTCCTACCATTTACTAAATTCTGTTAGATTCTAAAATTACATGCATCGATCTTCTTGTAATGATTATGCACAAAGTCACAAAGACTTGCCAACAGTCATTACAGAGTATTCCAATGGAGAGCATTCCATGGAAACGAAGTCTCAAATTCAAGGTACATTGCTTTGAACAACCTTCTTGCATTAAGTTTCCTAATCTTACACAGATTTAATGAACAACTTCTACCTTTGGGAGTATTTTCATATTCTCATTTTGTCTATCACTTCTAAACAAGAGTTGCCTCTTTTCAGAAAATGTCAATATGGTCCTCTCCAAAAATTAACACTATACTTCCAACTGTCCCTGAGCAACAAATCTTTGGTAAACCTCAGATTGTCCTCGACAATTGCTTAATCATTTTAGTCATATCCAATTCTAGACTTTTCCCCTCTTAATGCCCTGATCATTTAGAAAATTTAGAAAGGATGAATATTATAACACATGCAATCGATCCTATATCCGAAGCATATGTGACATGATTCATGATGTCTCACATAAAGACATGATACTAGACCAGTATTTTGCTACAATATTTTTTATTTGTCATGTTTTCAAAATTTGACTATGAAGAGGGATGCCGTAATCATAATCGAATTTTGAAAACGCAATATATATAGAATTTCCTTAAGTCGAACCATTCCAACATAAAATTCATATATATATATATATATATATATATATATATATATATATATATATATATATATATATATATATATATATATATATATTTGACTAAAGATGATTAAAATCTCAATCTAAGCTTTTAGAATTGAAATGAAGTATAATTTCCTCTCCCTTAATTATAGCAAAACAACTATTCAACCCCTGCAACTTCACGAATTGAAACTTTTGTTTTCTATAATTAACATTGCTAACTTGCAATACTGAACATAATAATCATGCTCCCACTAACATGATAATTATCAGCACAATACTTATGCTCCCACTAGCTTTGACATGTACTCAGAAATCAGCTGGACTTCTAGAAATCAATACTTTATTGACTTTCTTAACAAAGTTCAGTTTTCTGATACGAGATGCTTTGATAAGAATTTATCAAATTCATACACCTTTCCTTAGATAGCTCATATGTGTGTCTAAACAATTTTAGAACTATGAAAAGGGATGCCGTAATCATAGTCTCAATTGTTTAGACCTTTTGCCACTTCTCACAAGTCCATGTTAGTGTTCCGGTTAACCACACATGCTCCACTAACGACTTTGAGAATGCAAATAACACAATTGCTATCTACTTAAAATCTACTTAGTGAAAGCGTTTCCTCACCATCATTTTCATTAATCGGAGAGAAACCTTATGACACTTAGATTTTATGGTGAATGAGTTCCTATCCATGTGAATTTGTCAAAACCATAATCACAAGACAAGGTTAGTGACAAATCCAAACTCATATGGATTGAACTTGTGCAATCTTAACTTCTTGCCAACTGGCAGCACAAGGGTCTGCCATTGCTTCCAAGTTGTTATGCAACCAATTGAGAACTCTCAGAACTCCTATGCAAAGCCAACTTTAACTGGAATAGGCACAGAAATGTCAACACGATAGGTTATAAACCTCAAGTCGTGTGCTAGTGAAGAACTTCAGGTTTTTATTCTTGATTAGTTCTTGGAACTTTCAAGAGCTTTAAGACTCCCACTATCCTCTTGACATATAAGACTCTCTTGTCAAGAACCATTTCTTATCAAGGGTCAGTGCAGATTCTTATCAAGACTAACACTTCACATAATTGGCCTTAGTTGGTCTCTGTTTAACCCAAAACATCACAACTTACCAATTTCAAATGTACAAGAGTAGAGACACATTTTACTCTTACACTTGACAAGTGTTACAAACCTTGCTTAAGATATGTCACTCGAGTTACAATCTTGGAGTATGACTCTAAGACTTGTTATGGAACGAAGTATGATTCATCTTTTGATTTTAACCATTTCAACAATCCACAATTTCTCTTCTTAGCCAAACAAATGCACTAAGATGTCCTTAGAGAATCAATTGTGATATGGTTTCATAATCACTAAGATAATAATAAAACAAGATACTCAAGTACTCTCCCATCTTTTCAGATTGGAGAAACTTTTATCTTCCTGCCTTATTTGATTCTTCTTTTTCGTTCTGGCTAACATTCATACTTTTCCAATGTTTCAGAATTATACTTAAACTTGTAAGTATAACCATATTTACTAAACCTTAGTAAATCATGATGAATAGTGTTATCGATCTTTGTGGTGGACTTGACCAGTGCGCAAGAATGTGTACTCGATCCCTTAGTCCTTCACTTGACTCACATATACATGTAAACAAGGAATTAGTCTTAACTTTCCAAAGTTGAAAATTCTCATTCATCATACAACTTGCATGATTCCAAGTTTCTATCCAACTGAAACTTGGGTGATGAGAATCTTTCCTTATTTGGTAAATTATGACACTTCCACAAACGAAAGAATCAAATCCATTTTTTCAACATTGCTATCAATGGAACCATATAAACAATAATTTTTTACAGATGCCATTGTAAGGATATTTAAAATAAATAAAATTAAATTTTTTTTCTTTTATTTTAAAACTTTGCAGAAAACTTATCCTTACAATCCATATGAAAACATTGTTGTTATCTATTCCTAAGCAATATATCATAACTCTCAAGCAACAGCTCAAAATTTTGATCACCGAACCATGCGATCGAAATCCATCTTCGCGATCAGAATCAGCATATACTTCCTTTAAGCTCCCTCTCTTTTCTTTGATTCTTTTCAACATCAACATGTGACCCAGTCACATCATGTAATAAGAATCTCCAAATAGGAACTTAATAGAGTTAGATAATGGACTTTTCCTGAAGTAGAGTCAAACTTATTGACTTTACCATCCTAATGACCTTTCAGGTAAATTTGGCTGCTTCGCAACCAATGCCCCTTCCTTTGGCAATAGACGGTTTGGGAAGTCGATCTTCTAATAAAATTTGCTTTTACCAGTGCTCAAAATCATTTCTGACTCAGCAGCACCAAGCAAATAGGTAAGATCATTAAGGGTCAAGTCATGGTCTGTCACATAGTAGTCCCAAAGGAACTCACTATGTGACTTAGAAAGTAATTGAACATCCAACTTTCTCAAAACTTTGACACCCAACTCTCCCGGATTGTCAATACATGACTTCATCTCCAAGATGTGATCACACATAGACCTTGCTTGCCAATAGGGCTTGAGTGACCTTGAACTTGTGGGTTAGGGAGAATAATTGGAGGGGGTGAAGGATGATTTGGGAAGATCATAGTTGTCTGAACCAGACATCTACAATGGGAGATATTCAAGTTAGTTGATTTAAGTCCTTAATATAACACCCAATATGAAATATTAAGGCTAGGACCCAACACAATATTTTATAACTTGGAAGAGGGATGCCGTAATCCAAACTATAAAATATTTGAAGGTAGGCGAATGACGATTCACCAATTTCCACCATGGAAAAACGAAATAATTTATTAGGTTTTAATTGGATTTGAAACTCCAAGATCTTTTGAGATTCATTGAACTGTTCAATGGCATGTTTCAATCTCGAGTGTGCCCTCTCAAATTTTGTGACTGGGATGCCGAGGATCACAAAACAAGGTGTGAATAACCATGCAAATTCACTTGGTACCCTTAATATTATCACCTAATCAATGTGCCGGTTAACCACACGCGCTCCACCGATCTATGATAATCATTAAGTCACCCTTTGCCATCCTTACTAGTCCAAGTTAGTATGCCGGTTAACCACACACGCTCCACCAACGACTTGGTAAGGTACAAAGTGTGAATTTCATGGGTTAGCACCAAATTCACATTTTCCTAAGTAACTAAGATTGGGAATTTATAAGTGTTTAGTTACTTAGTATTTATCATTAATACTTTTAATGAAGGGATAATTATAGTCCTTGTCCTACCCGTTCGGCTAACGACCCTCCACCAGTCTAGGAAGCGGTGGGTGAGAGTGGACACCCATTAAACTGCCATTTTATAGGCAGTAACCTTATACCCCCCCTTATAGATCGGCTTCGTGAATGAGGCCTACTAATGGTAAGACTGACTTTATTCTTATACATATATATATATATATATATATATATATATATATATAACTATTAACTATTAATATTATAATAGTATAAGGGTTGTATTTTAACTTTTAAAATTCTAAGGTTCAATTTGGAATTAAAGTTTACATGGGGGGGGGGGTAACTTTACAAATTCCAAAACTTGAGGGCAAGTTTTGAAAATATTCAAAACCATTTAATTCCATAACTTATGTATTTAAAGTAGTTTTAATTAAAACTCTTCAAGTTCCATAACTTGAGGACAAGTTATGGAAGACTTTAAACTATTAAAGAATGTAACTCTTCTTCTTTTGTAACTTATGGAACTAATTAAGGTTACACATTTTTATTATTTAATGAAGTGACTCTTGAACCTCCATAACTTGAGGACAAGTTATGGAGTCATAAAACCATTTAATGAGGACAAGACTCTTCATTTTGTAACCTTTGCCAACTTTATGAGTTTTAAGAAACTTAAATGTGACCTTTCATGTAACTTGAGGACAAGTTACACAAACACATTTTAGAATCAACTCTTAGATTAAAATGGATTAAAGACACATAATCAATTAATTTTTTTCTATTAATCTAAGCAACTCATATGAACAAAGATAATTCACATCAAACTTTTTCATGTAACTAGCATAACTTTTAAACTAACACAAAACATGAATCTATTGACAATTATCTTTGAAATTGGATTAGCATGAACATTCATAATCAACATTTTTCAAGAATTACATAAACATATATAAACTTGAAACTTCGATTATAGCATTGAAATTGGTTTAACACAATCATTACCACATTAAAAACAGGTTTTATAAGACTAAAACAATCAAAGGTAATGATTCTAGACCAATTCCAACACCAAAACTCGAAGATATGCTGTTTGGGGGTCCAACTCGTCGAGTGTATGAACCAACTCGGCGAGTTGGATGAACTTTGCCTTGGACTCGTCGAGTCCATCAGTGAACTCGGCGAGTCCACTGTCCCAGCAGCAAAAAAAACTTCGATTTTAAGCAGTTTGCATCAAGTATAAGTGAAAACAAGCCTAGGCTCTGATACCACTGTTGAGTTTTAGTATACTACAACATCCTATGGTGCACATACAACCCTAAATACCTTGGATCTATGTTTTCACTAATTATACATGCAAATGGTTTCCAAGGTATTAATCTTACAACTAGCATGCATTTAACATAAACCATATAAGATACTAGTTAGCATAACATACCTTTTGATGGAACTTGAAGTCTTGGTGTATTTGGCCTCAAAGAGCTTAGCCCCAATAGTGTGGAAGCCTCAAGTGGAATCACAACACATCATGGACAAAGGATGAACTTGAGAGAGAATTCCATGCACACAAAAACCACCATGAACTCCAAGAAGATACCAGTTGCGATTTTAGGCAATGAAGTATTCATTTATATGTGGGATTTCTAGGGTCATGGATATAAACCAAATCCATACCCATGGGTTTTATGATCCATGGTTCATGTGGCCCAACTCTTTATGTATCCATACATAAACTTGGTCCAACATGGATCATAAGCCCAACACATATAAATATAACTAATTATCATAATTAGTCCCCATAGATTTAATTAGTCTCTTTTAACCACTAAATTAATTCCAAATTAATTCTTGATCAATACTAATTAAAACATATGATTTCATAATAATATATTATAACTTATAATATATTAATAAACCATAAATAACCTTCTCTCAAAAATCCATCCTAACAAATTGTCCTGATGATATGCAACCCAAATGGACCATGCTACTCTCGGGTCGAATACATACCAATAATAGTTATGGGCTTAGACACCTAATCCAACATGATACGCTTCGGAAAGCGTGGAATACTAAATCTAAGGTTCATAAAAACCATTCAAGATTCTTACTAGATTTGATCTAGTAGCTTATAGACCTCGACTACCCCGAGAATTCAATAACATACACCTTACCTTTCACACCTTTAACTTGAAAAGTGTTTGCCCGATGAGACTTTTGTTATCCCACTCGATTAGATCGAGGTAAGCGAGAACCTCAACTTTGTGGAAGAATCCATAGAAATCCTAGATACCAAAGTCGTTAGGACTAATCAGATCCCTATCCCGATAGTGAGAGTCCGCTTAAGTGCATAGCGAGGACCCAAATTCACTTGGGGTTGTGAGGATCATCAGAAACGTAAGTATCCACATCTTTTCCCTTTAGTCCATGTGTATACCTTAGACTACATTTCGGGACGAAATTCCTTTTAACAAGGGGATGATGTCACAACCCAAAATTTCTATCTCGTAAAGTCAAACACATCAACTTAAGGTCAAACTTATAGGTTTCTAAGCCTAGTATAAGTTAGGGTTGTGTGTTAGGGAGTGAACCACTAAGGATAACGAGTTTGGTGTATAACATTCGGGCCTTAAACCTCATCAAGTGAGGTTCACGGCTGCAAACCAGGTTCACGACCGTGAACCCATCCTTGGCCGTGAACTCCATGCATATATATGAGTTTTAGCCATTTTTCTTCACTTCTTGTCCTTCTAGCCGAGAACATCAAGGTTTTCTCTCAAGTATCATGAAACGTGAACCATCCTTTCTCCTTAAAAGTGTAAGAAACACTTCCCTTTTCTTGTTGTTCATGTGAAACCCTTTGATTACATCTTTGATTCATCACCTTTTCTTCAAGATCATCATTTGTTCTTGGGATGTGAACCATCCCAGGGCCGTGAACACATCATCTTGGCCATGAACACATCAAGTGTTCTTGGGTCGTGATCCCCTCTAAGGCCGTGAACCCTTCACTCTTGGCCGTGATCATCATTCAACATCTCATTTTTAGTTCTAACACTTCATTGTAAGTGTTCCCTACTTCCTAAGGCCGTTTCCTTTACACTTTAGTTGTTAAATGCACTAATTGTACACATATATATGTTATTATATGCTAGATAGGATCCGTTTGTGCTCAGGACTTCACTCGTGAAACTTATCATCCTATATCGAATCTTCAATTGAATCACCCACATAAGATGAGTTCATACCCCTATAATCTATCTTTTTGATATTTTTAAATGCTTTTAAGGGGGGGGGGGGGAATACAAGTTGAACACAATTAATATTGTGTAAACGTTTACCTGTGATAACAATCACACAAAAGGTTTTCTCATGTTTATAAGTATTGTGTTAACAATAAAAGATTACCCAATACTTCCAAAATGATTTAAAGTCATGTAGACTCTTTTTAAACACTGTTAAACTCTTCGAAAACTGTTAAACTCTTTTCAAATGTTTTATAAACTATTTAAACCTATAATTGTCAAAATCATGTTCATATATGTATAAGTATATAAATAAGACTTAAAGGGCTTAGGACTAATGAGTTACCTTATCCCCTTTTCCTTGTTTGGATGTGGGCTTAAGGTGGGCTTATTTGTCCGAATGCCATTTCCTTCTTAATTATGTATATTATACATATAGGAATATACAAGGTTAGTTCAGTCAGTATCAATACCTTTGTAGCATGCTGAGCAAAGGAGTACACCCATGAGAGATCATGCTAATCAGATAGAACGTGTAAATTATAATAGGTATAATTTATGAACGAACCGGAAATCTATTTTAGTAATTAAGTACACAAGGTTAGACTACTTTGTTAAGAAGATAATATAATTCAATCTTTACTTAAATCTGGATAAACCTAAAATGTGATGGTACGATTTCAGGACATAGCAATACTTGCTATGTTACACTCTTGTAACCAGAGTCTCCTGGAGGGAGAGCGGACATTGCGTGTATAGATCTATATGGGACTGACAATCCCATATCCCGACTGTTAGCTACAGTCAGGCGGGCAAGCCAAGGGATGAAAAATGTCACATTCAGTTTCGACGCCAGAAGGTCGTCGTGTTTATTCTAGTCTATCAGCATGGTTACAACTTTATCACATTTTAAACCCTAATTAACCAGTTTAATAATAGGGTAGTTATTACACCAGTAGTGTATTTTTAAGAAATACTACTGCACCAATCACTTTCCACAAACAAAACGAAAAACATTCTCCTTATAATAATTTTATGGTGAGTTAAAATTATGTCAAACTATGTTATAAGTACAATAACACTTAAACGGAACAATTTTATGGGATTAAAACTACTTTTCAGTTGTAAAAAGGAAATTATAGGATTTCCTATGGTAAACATCGTTATCTAAAGGTAAACAGTCTCCGATAGAACTTTTTGAAAACAATAACATTTGTTAACGTAAACAATGTTTCACAATAGAGTTAGTGAAACTAAAAACTTATTTATTAAAGGTTTAATACTTCTTATTAAACTAGTATAACATAAAGGACCTTAAAGGTTAATGCTATAATTCCTTAGTTTATACATTAGAAATATATATAATTAATATCCAATAGGCAGTGGAATGTGTGATTTCCGCCTTATTTCCTGTTCCTTGTATGGTTGTGGGCTTAGGGCAGATTCACACATTTAACTGTCCGTTCGATATTAGATTGTATATAGCTAGTATAAACTAAGTGATTATAGTAAGAACTATTGTGGTTACCAATTTACTAAAGAAAATATGACTTTCTTAAAAGAATATTTCCATCAAATGTCATAGAACTATTACAATTAACTTCGTAAGCACTTAGTGAATACGTCAGGGTTATATACGATGAGAATCTAATAAACAATGGGATGTGTGATTTCCGCCTTACTTCCTGTTCCTTGTCTGGTTGTGGGCTTAGGGCAGATTCACACAATCGATTGTCTGTTTGATTCGGATTGTATATAACTTGTATTCATTATGTACTCATAGAAGGAATCGTAAGAGTCATTTTTGCTTATCATTCATCCCATCAGAAAATATAGGATTTTCTGGAGGAACAGACGAACTTTTTCAAAGAACTTAGAGTATACTTTTTATAAAAAAATACTTATGAACTCACCAGCTTAAATGCTGATCCTCTCTTTCAAAATAACTTGTATTCTCAGGAATCCAGTAGACAGGTATACTCCCAAAGCTTTTGAGAAGACAGCCTAATACCGTGCTGCGTCTTTTGTCTTTTACTATATCTTCTTTTGATGTTTGAATATGTAATGTTTAAACACTTACGTAAAACTTATACATTATTAGTGCAAGGATTGTTGTACTTTGATTACTATACTGCATGTGTTGTGATACTTGACATGACGTCCTCTGCCCCCGAACGTTTCCGCCATTCCGGTTTGAGGGTGTGACAACCATCCCTCTGCCCTCGCAACAATTTTTAGGCTACCAATCCCCACCACGATCCATCTCTGCCTCTCTTTACCCAAACTTACTATCCAACCATGACACCACTCACTGTGACAGATAACACAATCGTTGTTTCCCCACCTCCATGACCATATGGTGGTCAAGCGTTAACGGGAACCTTGCTTGGACTCTGACATCGGTACGGCACTATTACATAATATACCTCTTATTATCCACTATGCCTAATATGTATACTTTTATGGTTTCTTGGAATTAATTCAGGAATGAAACGCTAATCTCATTTGTCATCTTTTTCTCTAAACTAACCTTTTCTATGAGTTTAAATCGGAGAGGCGTTTCTGGGAATTAATTGTAATTGTAACGATGAAAATTTCGAAAACAAAATTTTCATTTTCAACACAATTAAACACATGTCACATTCCTCAAAAATCTCAAGTATCAAACATCAACACGTTTTTTTTAAATTGTTTATCACAATCTAGAATCCTTCAAAAACATATCTCCGATACGAGTGTGTGTACCTATTTGTTTCTCAGAACTAGGGGCACCTATTTGTTTCTCAGAACCTTCACCTTTCGATCCAAAATCGCGATCAGCCTCTCAATGTAATTCAATATCGCATCCACCTGAATATCCTCTAGGGGCACCACTGTCGTCTCATCGGCTACACACTTCCTCAACTGGGACACATGGAAGGTTCTATGAATTTGACTCAACTCCGTAGGTAGCTCTAACCTATATGCTACCCTTCCTACTCTGGCGGTCACTCTGAAAGGACCGGTGTATCGGGCCCCCAACTTGCCCCGCTTCCTGAAGCAGATCACCCCTTTCCAAGGGGATACCTTTAGGAGGACAAAATCTCCAACCTGAAACTCTAGCTCGGATCGTCGCCTGTCTGCATAACTCTTTTGGCGACTCTGGGCCGTCAGTAACCTCTGTATGACCTGCTGAATCTGCTCAGTCGTCTTCAGCACTATCTCCGTGCCACCCATCACTCTCTTCCCCACTTCTCCCTAACAAATGGGAGTGCGACACCTCTTCCCATATAGAAGCTCAAAGGGGGGCATACCGATGCTGGAATGGTGGCTGTTGTTGTAAGAAAACTCAGCCAAGGACAAATAAGTGTCCCAAATTCCTCTAAAGTCCATCACAAATGCTCGTAACATATCCTCAAGAGTCTGAATCGTCCGCTCGCTCTGCCCGTCTGTCTGCGGATGGTATGCGGTACTGAAGTGTAACCGTGTACCCAACTCCTCATGAAATTTCTTCCATAACCTGGAAGTAAAGCGCATGTCTCGATCTGACACTATCGAGGTCGGCACTCCATGCCGAACTACCACCTCTCTCATATAAATCTCAGATAGTCTCTGTGCAGAAGAACTCTCACTAATAGCAAGGAAGTGAGCACTCTTCGTCAGCCGGTCCACAATCACCCATATTGCGTCAACTCCACGCGTAGTCCTCGGTAACTTGGTGATAAAGTCCATAGAAATCTGTTCCCACTTCCACTGGGGAATCTCTAAAGGCTGCAAAGGACCATGTGGACGCTGGTGCTCTACCTTTACTCGACGACAGGTCAAGCACCTCTCTACAACCCATGTCACGTCTCTCTTCATACAGGGCCAACAATAGTCTCTTTGCAGGTCCAAATACATCTTAGGTGCCCCTGGGTGGATCGAGAATCTCGATCTATGCGCCTCCTTCATCAATACACGACGAGTTCCACCTGTATAGGGCACCCAAATCCGCTTGTGGAAGGTCATAAGCCCACGACTGTCCGTCACAAACTCGGACACCTGCCCAATCACACGCTCTCTCTTGCGGTTTTCCGGCCTCATAGCCTCCACCTGAGCCTCTCGGATGGTATCCAAGACTGGAGTCATCACCGTCATTCTCATACACACATCCCGGATCGGAGCGCTCTCGGCTCTGCGACTCAAGGCATCGGCTACCACATTAGCCTTTCCTGGGTGATATAAGATCTCACAGTCGTAGTCTTTCACTACATCCAACCATCTTCCCTGTCTCATATTCAGATTGGGCTGATCCATCAGATACTTCAGGCTCTTATGGTCCGTGTATATGGTACACCGGACACCATAAAGATAGTGGCGCCAAATCTTGAGGGCGAACACCACCGCCCCTAACTCCAAATCATGGGTGGGATACCTCGTTTCATGAGGCTTCAGCTGCCTCGATGCATATGCTATCACATGACCCCTCTACATCAACACTGTACCCATCCCTGAAATAGACGCATCACAATAGACTACGAAGTACTCCACTCCATTCGGAAGGGATAACACTGGAGCTTCGCACAATCTCTGGCGAAGAGTCTCGAATGATGCCTGTTGCTCAGGCCCCCAAACAAAAGTAACGCCCATCCGGGTCAATCTGGTGAGAAGAACCAAAATCTTGGAGAAATCCCTAATAAATCTCCGATAGTAGCCGGCCAATCCCAGAAAACTCATGATCTCGGATGGGGACCTCGGCACCTCCCATCGCATAACCGCCTCAATCTTGGCTGGATCAACCAATATCCCATTCTGATTAATGATATGTCCCAGGAATTGGACCTCTCATAACCAGAAATCACACTTGGAGAATTTGGCATACAGCCTCTCCGTCCTCAATACCCCAAGAACCTCTCGCAGATGCTCCTCATGATGCTCTCTGGACCTTGAATACACCAAGATGTCATTGATGAACACGATCACCGACCGATCCAACATAGGCCTGCACACCCGGTTCATGAGATCCATGAACGTTGCCGGTGCGTTGGTGAGCCCGAAAGGCATCACCACAAACTCATAATGCCTATAACGAGTTCTAAAGGCCGTCTTCTAAATATCCGCCTCACATACTCTCATCAGGTGATATCCAGATCTCAAATCAATCTTGGAAAACCAAGATGCCCCCTGCAGCTGATCGAATAAATCGTCGATCCTCGGAAGTGGATAACGGTTCTTGACCGTCAGCTTGTTCAACTCCCGGTAATCAATGCACATACAATGTGAACCATCCTTTTTCTTGACAAAAAGGATTGGAGCTCCCCACGGCGAGCTACTCGGTCGAATAAATCTCTTCCCCAGCAGCTCCTGAAGCTGTGAGGATAACTCCTGCATCTCTGGTGGCGCAAGGCGATAAGGTGCCTTGGCGATAGGCACCGCTCCCGAAACCAAATCAATCCGAAACTCCACTTGCCTCTCGGGAGGCACACCCAGCAACTCCTCGGGAAAAACATCAGGAAACTCGCACACTATCGGAACCTTGAAGATAGAACTCGGCCTCTTTGACACAATCCGTGTATCCATTACGTACGCCAGGAAGCCCATACAACCCTGCTGTAAAATCTGCCTCACCCTGGCAGCAGAGCAGAAGGCTGACCCAGATCTGGTTCCCTCGCTATATATTGTAAGCACTCCCCCACTAGGGTCTCGTATAGTCACCAACTGACGCTCACAGTCGATCACTGCTCCAAAACGGCTCAACCAATCCATGCCTACTATGACACATACATCACCCATCGCGATCGGTACCAGGTCAATCAGAAACTCGACACCAAAAATCTCCAGCACACATCCTCGAAATCCATCAGTAGCAAAAACCGCATGCTCATCAGCTATAGAAACCCCCAGAGGTCGACTCAACGCCTCACGCCGGATACTGATGTGACGACTAAAAGCTAAAGACACGAAGGACCGACTCGCACCCGAGTCAAATAACACTAAAGCAGGTACATAACTCACAAGAAATGTACCTAAATATAGCACAGAATAAGCGCAATGAATCTCAAAATAAATAAATAAGGAAATATGTACCAGCCACGACATCAGGTGCTGCGCGGACCTCCTTCGTTGTCAGCTGAAAAGCTCTCCCACGAGCCTTCAGAACCTCGACCTTCACCGGCCGAACATCGGTAGCATGCAAAACAGCAGGAGTGGAACCCTGGGCTGATCCCTTAACAAGCTGAGGGCACTCGGCCTTCCGATGGCCAGTCTGATTGTAGTGGAAACAAACTGCAAATCCCTTGGGGCAATCCTTTACCATATGCCCCTCCTTGCCACATTTGTAGCAAATCCCCACCCGACAAGATCCCTCATGACTCTTGCCGCACTTGCCACAAGTGCGGCCCTTCTGGCCTCCTGATCTCGAATCAGCGGGCTTAGCCTGCTTGGCTGCCGGGTATGACTGCACCGGCCACCGGTCTCTCCCCTGAGACTCCGCATCCTCCCTAGCCTGAGTCTCCAGCTCGATCTCCCTCCTCCTGGAATTTGCTTGAAGCTCAACAAATTTTCGATAAGACGAGTTCGCCACGAACTCTCGAATATCCCTCCTCAGAATGCTCAAATACCGGCTCATGCGTGCCTACTCAGTCGACATGTGCTTAGGGCAGAACAACGCCCTCTTGTGAAACATCCGCGTAATCTCAGTCACCGACTCTGTCTTCTGCCTGAGAGACAGAAACTCCTGGGTCAACCGTTCTCTCTCCACCGGGGGAACATACTCATCTCGGAACATCACAACAAACCTCCCCTAAGTCACTGCAGTATGCTCTGTAGGAGTAAAACTGGCTGTCTCAAACTTCCACCAGTCCTTCGCTCCCAAGCAAAGCTGGTTCAGCACGAACTGAACCCTCAAATGCTCTGCGCATGAACAAGTGTAGAAACATCCCTCGATATCAGAGATCCACCTCATCGCATCAATCGGATGCTGAGTCCCATCAAACTCTGGTGGCTTCGTGTTGCTGAACTCCCGATACAGCAACGAGTCACCCCCTGTGGCCTGGAAGCAGTGACAACTGCGGTGGCTGGAACAGCAGCTGCCTCGGAAACAGCAACGTATCGCTCATCAAATGTATCGATCAGAGTGGTCTTAATAGACCCAAACATCTTCGGAATAGCCTCTCGAATGGCTGCGGCCACCTCGTCATGAATCATCCTGCGAATCTCGTCATCGCTAACTCCACTGCTCTCTGGGGTGTGGCATGTAACTACCATGATGCCTCTGAAACACAACACAAAATCATCAGAGACACGCTCGAGTATACTTACACTCGATCACTCACCCCTACTTGCTCCTTAGCATCCTAAGGATTCTTACTCAGACTGCCTGCAGATCTGGTGCTTCCAGTAGTACGGGCCCAAAACTACCTTCCACACCAAACCTGAAGTCACCCCAAGTCCTCCTCCTACGATTCTAATTCACAAGTACCCTATTTCTCAAAAATATCGGACTACTCTCTCAGGCTACTCACATGCTCATCTAAGTATCTCCCCTAGATTACTCCTCAACTCAGAAATCGGCACATACTCATAGAAAATAGTAGGTAGCACCGATCAATAGCATCCCCTAGGATAACGCATCACAAATCAGGCAACTCTAGCACTAGAATATGAATTACCTAGCCTTTTTTCTATCATGCATTTCTAATATCACATAATTATCTCATAACATGAATAAGTAAGGGTATTTTGGGAAATCACCGTTCGGGTCTGGCTGATTATACACACTGCTCCAGCTCGTTGTCTCGTAAAACTCTTTCTCGTTTTAGAAAATCATTTCTTTTGGAAGTTTTTATCAAATCCTCAGTTTGAGTCCAAACACACCCGAAGGTGTATCCGAATCCCTCAAACCAAGGCTCTGATACCAACTTGTAACGACGAAAATTTCCAAAACAAAATTTTCATTTTCAACACAATTAAACACATGTCACATTCCTCAAAAATCTCAAGTATCAAACATCAACACATTTTTTTAAATTGTTTATCACAATCTAGAATCCTTCAAAAACATATCTCCGATACGAGTGTGTGTACAATCAAGCCGGGGCCTTCCCGCGATCCTCGGTAGTACCTGAAACACATAACACATAACACTGTAAGCACGAAGCTTAGTGAGTTCCCCAAAATACTGCACACATCACGTTAGCTACACGAGGCTAACTCAATACGACCCTCCAGTCAATGTGTTCCAATGGAGACCCTCTGGTCCCACACTCGGGTGGACCCTCCGGTCCTAACTCAATAAGCTCATAATAATAATACTCAACATAAATCACAAAGACATAATGCATGATATCACAATACACATATAAGCACATAAGACATCTCGGTCACACAAAGATACCACATAGGGTAAGTATAGTGAGAAGACTCACCTTGCAAGAAATCGGCTAATCTTGAACTCAAACCACCGGTCTAGCCTCCGCATAACATATATGACAATTATCCCTAATTAATCACGGCTCTCAAGAGGCTACACTAAACTCACAGAAGGATAAAAGACCATTTTACCCCTCAATGCCCATAATTGTCCACAAACTGAACAAACCCTAGAAGTCAACCAAAAGTCAACGGCAGGGAGTACGATGCGCGTACCAGCTCTCTACGTTGGGCGTACTCAGATGCCATGCAGGCATCGGGGATGCGTGACCCCTACGCTACGCGTACTGGGATTACGCCCAGCGTACGCCCCCGTTTCACTCTTCTCACTCATTTGGTCTGAACCAGTTAATACCTTGGCTCATATCACAGATCTGGACTCCCTAATAACTCTTACTCCATAAAGTCAGTGACTTTAAGCCTTTGCATGGCTGATATGGTCACAAACACACAAAACACTCACTCTTTTATCTCAAGAAGCTCATAACTCATGCATGGCTTGATTCCAACGACCAAGATTGGATTTTTATGACATTACTCCACTAATACACTCAAAGGGGGTTGGTTATAGTCTCTGGAGCTCAAGATCTCATAAACTCTCCACCTTTTGGGACTAAACCCTAAAATACTCTACTATGATGCACATAACAAAAGAGTGGGAACGTTTGAAGCTTTATACCTCTATATGAAGCTCCCAACTCAGATATGCTCAGATCCAAGGGCCTGGACTCCCACTCCTTCTTCTCCGAAGCTTTCTCTCCACTTCAAGAACACACAAGAACTCTCAAAGGCTCTCAAATGCACTCTCAAGCTCTAAAAACGAAGGTTAGGGCACACTAGGGTTTGTTGTCTGAGGATGGTGGACAGAAATGAGGCCATCACATCCTTTATATAGGGGACTCACCCTAAATTAGGGTTTTCACTCTAGGCCTAGTACGCCCAACGTACTAGGTGGCTTCCGCGTCAAAAGCAAGCACATGAGTACGCTGAGCGTACACTCTTGTACGCCCCACATACTCATTCACCACCTTTTCTCAAAAGGGCTAAAATGGACAAATACTCAAAAGACCAAGGGTTACGAAGTATAACTGGACTTGGGATGTTACAGTAATGTATTTTTTCTAATCTATGCTTTTTATTTATCTCATGATCAATGGTCGTGATATCGAACTATTATTCAACACCAGGGGATGCGATCCTGTGAAAAAGGTTTCATTCTTCCACGATTAAAAGGTTAATCATGTAGAACCAAAGGTAAATAGTGTCTCATCTTATTTTTTTTCATTAAAATTAACTTAAATGTGTATGAATTCTTAGCAAAATGTAGGTTGTTATGTCGGAAACATGTTGCACAAACACATGGAATTCTAATTGGGTAAATAATCTCTCATCTTATGTTTTTTCATTAAAATTGGGAATTCATTTCTTTTTGGTTGATAAGTTCCATCGCCATCCACTTGGCATATGTTTTTGTTGTGTCAATATGAGGTGTGTTTAAAAAAGCATCAAGCTTGCTTATGGTAGAATTATGCTCAGACATTACAGTTAGATCTACATCACATGTAATCCTTATTATCCTATGTATCTTTAGTTCTATGCTTTGGATGAAGATAAAAAAGGTTGGGGATTGTTTTAATTGAAATAAAATCATATTTTTTTGGTTTATTTCTTAGCTTTCATTTGATGTGTATGTGTGTCTGCGTTTGTGATTGTTAGATACATTTCCCTAGGAGTGGGACTCCTTCACTCTCAACCTTTACTTATGCACAGTACATCCCTGCACCGGCAATGTAAAAAACATCGCCCAAGCAATCATCAGAAGAGTTAGCACAGGGCCCCAATGCCTATGAAGCAACATCATCAACAATAACATGGACAACATTAGATGCATAATCATCCTTACATGCCATACTAGCAGCAAAAATGCATACTATATGAAATGGTATCTCAAAAACTTATATATTATATGGTAAGTAAATACCATTAATGCCAGTATAGCATTACTTTAAATTTGAATTTATGACTTCTATAAAATTGCTTTTTAGTTTGAATCTTTTTTCTTACTTCACTTTTTCTTTTTATATTTAATTATAATATATGATTGTGTCCTCTCTAGAAAATTTTGTTTTGGAAAGGAAAATATACATCTAATTTAAAGTTATTCCTTTTAAGTCGTTTGCTAATGCAATGCATATGTAATACTGTATTTAGATGAATTTTTATAAATTATATTGCAATTTCTTATATTTGTTATTTTGTAACTATATGGCAACTACAGGTACTAAAGATGGAGAAAAGGACGAGTATGGTGACAAAAATGGGGTTACGCAGTACGTTTCAAGAAATTTTAATTTATATCTTATTCCTTCAAACACACTTGTTTTTTCCCTCATTTCTGCATTCTAGATAAATAAAAAATTCATAATTATTTCATTTCTCATTGAACTTTCTCATGTCTGAACCATATTGTTTGATTCATGATGTACATTATAATGGTTGTCATGATTTTTCTATTGTTTATATTAGTCTTGGCTCTTATCTGAGATTCATTTTTAAGTTTTAATGTAGTAATGCAACCCCATCCCCAAAACAACACATACATCCCACACCACCATAGCAACTAGACCCTTTTGTTTCATTGACATATTAGAACATTCTTATGATTTGGTTTATTTTTCTGTGTATTACGAACAGGTTGAAGCTTTTTGGATAAGGCGATCTCATTTTTATGGAAAATGATTGGAATGACATCATACTTTACACACTTTTATTTTCATTTTTTCTAATCAAGACATTATACATAAAAAAAATATGTCTATGTATATATGCAAGTATGTATGTATTTTTGGCAATTTATAAGTTCTTCTCATGTAATTATTTTACTTGCTTTCTTGACCTTTGATGTTATTTACATATGTTTTAAAGTCTTATGATTTAACTGATGAAAATAAAATTCAAAAAGTGGAAATATCATATTTGAGCAAATTGGTCATTTAACTGATTTTTCTATTGTTTACATTAGTCTTGACTCTTATCTGAGATTCATTTTTAAGTTTTAATGTAGTAATGCAACCCCACCCCGAAACAACACATACATCCCACACCACCATAGCAACTAGACCCTTTTGTTTCATTGACATATTAGAACATTCTTATGATTTGGTTTATTTTTCTGTGTATTAAGAACAGGTTGAAGCTTTTTGGATAAGGCGTTCTCATTTTTATGGAAAATGATTGGAACGACATCATACTTTACACACTTTTATTTTCATTTTTTCTTATCAAGACATTATACATAAAAAAACATGTCTATGTATATATGCAAGTATGTATGTATATTTGGCAATTTATAAGTTCTTCTCATGTAATTATTTTACTTGCTTTCTTTACCTTTGATGTTATTTACATATGTTTAAAGTGTTATGATTTAACTGATGAAAATAAAATTCAAAAAGTGGAAATATCATATTCGAGCAAATTGGTCATTTTAAAAAGTAAAATGCATAGTTCAGTTTAACGATCCAAAAAATAAAATACATATTAAACCTTTCAATATGTACTAAAATTGAAATTAAAAAAAAACCCCTCTAACGTTAAACCATACAAAATGATTAACCAATGGCAATTTGTAATTATCTTTAAAATATAAATAAAAAATAAATTGAGAATTTAGTTAAGGTAGAAAACTGAATAAAATATATAATCAGTCATAAATATCACATTATTATTATTATTATTATTATTATTATTATTATTATTTTTGTAACATACACGTTAATAACCATGTATAATTATTGTGTTTTGTTTAAAAAGTAAATATTATTATATAATATATGAGTTTGAGCATTGAGTTATAACAAGATAGTTTTATGAGACTGAAGTAAAACTATGTTTAAAATCATTCAAAAAGTGATGAGAAGACTTATGAGATTCCGATCAAAAGTCAACTATCGAAATTAACAAAAATATAAAGTTGGAAATAAATTAAAATAATGTTATTGAAAGTTGTATATTATCTCGTTAAAAACATTTAGGCGAAAACCTCATCGAAATCCGAGTTATAACGAAGAAGTTATGACTTATTGAAGTTTCGTGACAGAACCGACACGATGCATATGACGTAAAAAGTGAGTTTATGATAAACTATTTTTTAGCTTTAGTGATCTAAATGAAAGTCGTAGTATTCGTTAAACCGAGAATTTTCATAAAAAGAACGTCCAAATCTGACTTCGTATGAGGAAGTTATGATTTTTCTAAGTTTCGGTATAGCAGTATACAGCTAAAAACTCGAAATAAAGATTGAGTGATTTTTAGCCAACACAACCTAAACGAGAATCGAAGGTCTCGTTAATAGTAGTACAACGGTAAAAAGACAGACGAAAACGGACGTCGGATGAAGAAGTTATAAATTTTTAACGGACTTTTCCTGTCCCGGCCTGTTAAAAATATAATATTAAAAGTGATGTCAAAATTTTCCGACGGAGTCTAAACGAAAGTTGTAGAGTATAATTTCACCTACGCGTGGATATAAAGAACGTCAAAAACGGAGCTCGTATGCAAAAGATACGAATTTTTAAAGTTTTGGGCACAAACTTCGAAAATGGTCCGAAGCCGTACGCCCACATGAGGCTACGCCCATCGTACCTCGCACGTAATCAATCCGGAGTCGGCCACGTCCCCCTCTCCTTCGCATGCAGACACGTCCGAGGTCCGGGAACCGAATAAATGCCACACATCACTCTACGCGCCGCGCACTAAATTTTATGCTCAACGTACAAGGCCGCAAAGTGTACGCCCCGTGTAATGCGAGGTTTCAGCATACTATATATAGAAACCGAAGGCTGCTTTATTTTGTTTACAAACTCTACTTCCTCTCACTCTCTACTTCTTCTTTAGCCTACTTTTAACTCCCCGAAGTCCTAGTATCATCCCCGACACCCGAAACAAGCCCCGACGCCCCGAAATTTCCGAGAAAATAATATTTTCAAGTTGAAACTCTGCCCGCGCAAGGTCCGCTTTTTAACAAAAATCTCCGGTTTCGTTAAAGAAAGTCATATTTAGAGGCGAAGTGTTGCCCAAGTTATCATTTTATCAATCAATTATTTCACGGTGGGTTCAATATTGGGACAATTGTATGTTATGTGTTATATATTCAATGTACTTTCCTGTGTTATATCGGATTTATGCATTTGGCCATGTAGATCATGACTTGTATAACTTCTGGTATTGGCTTTGTGCCTTTGGCCATGTAGAGCATGACTCGTATAACTTCTGGTATTGGCATAGGGCTATGTAGGGCTGAAAGCCTGTATATTCTAGCAAAAATGATAATCCGAAATTGTATATTCTATGACATTTGGGCTGAAGCTTTATTGATGTATATCAAGTTGAAATTATTATGTCTCATTGATTGTAAATCATTGAATCAGGTTGATATGGAAAGCCTGTCATATGAGACATATATGCCTTTGTTGTTCTTTGTCCCTCTTTGCTTCTGTCATATTGAAATGTATATGACATAACGTTATATTGTAACTGTTATTGAACTCACTAAGCGTCACCCGCTTATCCCTCTCAATGTTTAAACTATTGTAGGTGATAAGCATCCAATATAGTCATGTACTGGTAGAAGATGTAGAATAGATAATATTATAGTTTTGTATTTAGTGTTTAATTTCCTGGAAAGTTATGTAATATATATATATATATATATATATATATATATATATATATATATATATATATATATATATATATATATATATATATATATATATATATATATATATATATATATATAATTTTGTAAAAATCTTAATAGCCGGTTTGTATCCAGTCTTTTGTAATTAAACTATCAATGTAAAATATTGTTTTATGAATATGCATGTAGCATGTTTTGGAGTATTATGATGTAGTTTTATTGAAAGGGGTTCTTTCATTATTATTATTATTATTTTCAAATTAAGTGTTGATCAACATATTGAATATCATGTACAATCATATTAAGGTTGTAATCTAAATGAACGCACACCTAAATATATTACGGTATTACTTTTACATGTTCTTGTACATGAAAGCCCTAATCTCCTTTACACACCAAGATACGTCGTCAACCCATATCTCTTTTATCTCTCTCTCTCTTTACTCTTCGGTCTCTGGAAGCCTTCCATTACCACAATATTCCTGACTCTTTCGTTACCATCAGCTTCCTGACGCCGCCGTTGCCACCATCGATGTCCATCACCCCTAACCATATCACTCACTCTCACACACACACACACACACACACACACACACACACACTCTCTCTCTCTCTCTACTATCGCACCATCAGTGAACCGCAATCCACTCTCCGATTGAATATTTGAACTCGCTAAATGTTAGTGATATACACCCTCATTATCTTCTGTTAAAAATTGGGTGCTCAGTAATACTATTACGAAATATCGATCCTTCAAATGGGTTATATATTGGCACCAGATTGATATGTAGAGCTTTCCAGCAAAATGGCATTGATGAAGAGATAATTATTGGCAACATGCTGGAAAAAGAGTTTTTTTTTTTGCCACGAATTGATCTATGTCTGTCTGACGATGAGATGTTCCCATTCAAACTGAAAAGAAAGTAGTTCCCAATTCGGCTTAGTTTCTTGATGACAATCAATAAAGGGACAAACAATTCCAAACGTAGGCGTTTATCTACCAGAATCGACATTCTCACATGTACCTAACTAGAAACTATCCGTTGAAATGAACTATCCGAAAAAATAGTTTACCAAAAGGCCATAATGAACTAGCTCGCGCTTAAACGAAACTAATCGCCATATTAAAACCATCTTCCATAAAAACTATTCGCCGCCCGCTGCTTTGCGCGGGTGAACTGCTAGTATATATATATATATATATATATATATATATATATATATATATATATATATATATATATATATATATATATATATATATAATCATATCCCTCTTTAAATTCTTGCATTCAACTTCCGTTGCTCCTACATTGACAAATCCTCCATGTGTTTGCTTCAATATCTTGAATGCTCTAATTGGACCAATATTTATATCTGAAACATCATGTACAAGTTGTTTCTGATGATATGTAAGCCTCCTGTTACTTTTCAAAAAAACAAAATCTTCTGGATTAACTAGTTCATGTGTGTGTTTCACCTCAAAATATTTGACCACCCAAAGATTTTCATCATTAACCTTCAATCGGATACAAGCTTTACATCGTGTTCGGTGACTTGGCCGATTACGACGCTGTTTGCTCCGGTCTTTCAAACTATCAAATGAACATTTTTTTTCTCTCCCTCCCTATTACATATTATGTACCTACGTGAATAACCATATCCCTTTTTCAAATGCTCTGTAGTTACCTTTCATATTTCAAACCCACTATTACGTGCATATTCTCTGTAAAATGCAGTGCTTCATCATACGAAGGAAACACTTGCCCTACATATGGTTTCAACTCCACTTCTGGTGTCCAACTTTTTCCACAAGTTCTAGAAATTGAACCCCATCAGACTGAATACTTGTTGGTTACGATTCAGGCATATTGTAACACATAAAAAGGTTTATGTCAGATTCAGTGAAAACACAATTAATAAAGATTACCAACTTCATAATTTATCCTGATGGGTTTATTGGAAATGTAGTCTATGAAACAACATAAAATGATGCAGACAACAACTTCAATCTAAAAAGTGATTCATGTATAAACCGATTCACATAATTTTAATTTTACGTTCTTTGATTTTTATACATATTATACGCACTGTAAAATCAGTGTTTTTATACTTAACAATTCAAGTGCTTCATTTTTTGTGACACTTGTGGGCTACTTGTGACAATTGTGTTTTTTTACTGATTCATTAAAAAACCTAAACGGATCGAGTGTTTCATCACATCTGTTTTACCGATTCCAGTACATATATTGTCATGCTATTTAATTAAAATTGGGTTCAACTAACCGAAAAACAGGAGACACAAATCATATTTAATTAAAACCCTTTGTTTAACATTTTTTATATGTCAAGAAACAAATTGCATCAATTATCATCTTCTTTTATAACATGATTGAATAACATAAGTAGCATCACAAAATGTAATGAATCATAAAAATTGTTCATCAGACGGATTTAATCAATAGTTTCCTAGTGTATAAAAACATACATCATATTGAATCAACATATTCACATTAACATAGAGTTAAAAACTGCATTCTTTAGATTCAAATACACAAAAAAAAAATAAGAAAAGAAAAAACGTGAATCAGTAAACTTCTTTAACCAAACATGTGTACTTCTTTCTTCGAATTATGTTTAACGAATCTGTAAATTCTCTGATTAATTAGTTGAATCTTCTAACCTTTGATGCGTCTTCTTTTCTTGGTTGTGAAGTGTGAATTAGAAAACCTCTGCCTCTTGAATCTGGAAATCGGTGGATGTATATGTGAGCTCCTTCATAGAAGTTGGTTGCTCTTTATATCATGCGTAGTTGTTCCAAAAAAAGCCCAGACAAGAAAATAGGCACAAAACCATTTTTAATTTGTAACAGATGAGAATTATTAATATCTATATTGGAAACGTGACTTACTCCTACCCATTTTAAAACCACTTACTTAAATAAATCATTGGCTACAATATTACAATTCTTCCCTTTATGAATCATCAACAAGAAATGGGACAAAATACAAGATTTAACACTCTATAATCAGAAAGCTTGGAACTTGGGGACTTACAAGAGTCCAAAAGATGCACAATAAGAGGACGAGAAGAGTTGCTTGCTGATTTCATGTCTAGAAGTCACCTCATTCTTCTTCTAATCTTCAAAAATCAACACCAAAAAGCTTAGAGAGAAATAAAGGGAGTTAGGGTTTGCTTGGAGGCTGAGAGAGTGTGATGGAGGCTGAGGGTGAGCAACCCTAGTGTGACAACCCAAAAATTTCTATCCGGTAAAGCCAATCAATCTAATCAAATGTCAGACTTGTTTCTGCTATCTTTTAGCATTGTTAGGGGTCTGTTTGAGGGTTCTAAGCTTAGTACACTTAAGGATTGGGTGTAGGGTTATGTCAGCTTAAGTTCATTGGTTTGCAATCGAGATAGAAACTCCATCACAAGGAGTTTATGGCCGTAAACTCTTGGTGGCCGTGAACTATCCTCCTTATATATGAGAATTTGCTTCACTTTTCTTCATTTCTTCAAGTCCTATCCGCAAACTACCCTTTCTCTCTCAAGTATCATCAAGTGAAAGCTATCATTTCACACCCAAAACGTAAATATCTCATCCTTTACTTGTTCATGCTTAACAACCCCTTTGTTCTAGCCTTGAATTCATCACTTCTACTTCAAGATCTTCAAAACTTCATCCTTTCACCAAGAACACCAAGAACACCTACTTGTTCTTTGGCCGTGAACATCCTAAAGCCTTCCAGTTTACTTACATCACTAAAATACTTATGAACTCACCAGCTTAAATGCTGATCTACTCTTTCAAAATAACTTGTATTCTCAGGAAACTAGTAGACAGGTACATGCGCTGGGATTCAGAAGATGGAGCATAGTAGCTTCATGTCTTGTTTTGTTATTTACTTTTGGAGTCTAACTTTTGTAAACCACATACTTTGTAAAAACTTTCATATTAATGCAAAGGTTGTTTGTTACTTTGATTACTATGATGCATGTATTGTGATACTAAACATGACGTCCTCCGCCCTCGAACATTTCCGCCGTTCCGGTTTGGGGGTGTGACAGATTGGTATCAGAGCATTGTTTATAGTGAACTAAGTATATCAACCTATAAAAGATATACAACTACAAATGCAATGGGGCCGAAGTGCTCTGAATAATAATATATTTTAAAAATATAACAATACTTTATAAAAGTATACATACTTGCTTATACATATATACATACTAGAACATGTATCACAAGAAGAACAAAACAGAAGTATTTAAAAGTTGAACACTGCGGTCAAACCTGGACAATTATGTAATCATATCTGGGATCAATATAGCCTGATCAACTATATTCATTTGAGATGTGACCGACATGTGTTTGAGAGTGATGTGGTGTTGCAACAGTCTTAAAACTTACCTAACTCTATTCAAAGGATTTCTAGATCAGAACAGAAAGTTAAAATACTATGAGAGTATTTTATGATACTATAAGACAAACAACAAGTTAAACATACCAAGTTCATTACATTAAAATACTATAGGAGTATTTTAGGCACTATAAATAACTTATGTGAGAACTTAAAAGACCCTTCTGGTAGGTCTATGATTCCGGAGTATATACTTCCAAGGTTTTGTATAATTGAGATTTTATAGACTTAGAATTTGTGATCTATGCTTCACTTCCTGTTCCTTGTTTGGTTGTGGTTTTGGAGTAGGATCACTTATTCGAAGGTCTATTTAATCTTAAATTATATACAACTTGTATACATTGCGCAATTATAGGAGGACCCGGTAAGGATCACCCCATAAAGTTACACTTAATCTCATAGATTCTTTAGACACTTCCATTCTCGTACGACAAACCCAGATAGATGTAACCACTTCCTCATAGCAGTTAGCAGAAGAGTCAAGAAGGAACAAGAGCAGGTTCATGAGAAGTTTTCAAAGAAGGAGCAGCCGAAGAAACAAAACGTCTTATGCGACACACTAATAAATAATAACCTTGATTGACTTAGTGAGCTAGTGGATACACTGCTCACATTATGTGTTAGGATCATTTCTTTTTTCATGCAACTTGTATCAATTATTCAATTCACATAAATTCATTCGAGTTCAGCCACTCCGGATTCATAAAGTTTATTTGATATAGACTCCCTTTATGAATTGTTCCCAGAACCCTATGAAAGTCAGAACCAGATACACTCAGAACTAGGATAACTTTGTCATTCAGCTTTCGGCTTATAACCACTACTATAGACTTATTTCCATCTCATCTTTGTATTCTTTTTATCAAGATGCCTCCACGTCGATCAGAGAGACTCACTACTACGATAACTCCAACTCAAACTCCACTACCTCCTCCACAATTCGATCCTGCTGCTCTCCAAGCAGCGATATCAGCCGCAGTAGCAGCTGCTTTAACTTACATCAGCGAAAGTGGTACCAACGGAACTGGTAGCGGTACCCACTTAACAAACCCCGGAGTTATCCACGGACACCCATGGGAGTGTTCATACAAGGACTTCATGAACTGCAAACCCAAATCCTTTAATGGAAATGGAGGAGTCATTGCTCTAATGCGATGGTTCGAGAAAACAGATTCGGTCTTCGCAATCTGTATGTGCCCAGAAGGGAGCAAAGTTAAGTTTGGTGCATGTACCTTCTCCGACAGAGCCCTAACATGGTGGAATAACCATGTTAAGTTAATGACCCTATCAGTGGCTAACTCAATAGGTTGGGGGAACCTAAAAGAGTTGATGTTGGAAGAATACTGCCCAAGAGGCGAAGTTCAAAAGCTGGAACAAGAGCTATGGGAGCATACCATGATCGGCTCAGACATAGTGACCTACACTGACAGGTTTAGCGACCTGGAAGCACTATGCCCTGAGATGGTTACCCCGGAAAATAAGAAGATAGAAAGGTACATCTGGGGTTTATCTACCCCGATTCAAGGAGATGTACTGTCATCTAACTCAACTACATTCGATAGCGCCAAACGCCTGGCCCAACGACTCGTTGACCATGGAGTCCGCCATGGCGTGGTGGTCCCCGTTCCCGAGCCATCAAAGGGAGGGGACTATAAACGAAAGTTGGGGAAAAAGAGGAAAGAGCGTACAACACAGGAAATCCCGCAGGAACAACAAATGGGTACTATATACGCTGCCACAACACCTGCTACTCCAGCACCTGCCAGTCGATATGCTAGAACTCTCCCGAAGTGTGATGGGTGTAACTACAACCACACCAGAGTATGTGGGGAAATGCAATGCCTGAATTGCCACAGGAAGGGGAACACTTCCCGGTTCTGCAGGGCACCGGCACAACCGATCTCCCAAGTCCTCGAAATAGAAGTAAACCAGGCCTGCTATGGCTGTGGTGAGACATGACACTACAAGAGGGACTGCTCGATAACGAAGAACTCAGGAGCGGATGGACGAATTCTGATGATCACCGCAGGAGAAACTACCCCGGAGTCCCCAGCGACCAGCGGTACGTCTTCGAAATAATAATTACTTTAAAAATTTAATTTATATCTATATAAGATTAAAACAGGGGGGAATATTTAAAAGTAATTATAATAACTCACTCATATGAACAAGTCACAGCATTCATGAGAGAACTAAAGATCCGTTCCGGGAAGCTATGATGGTTTAGTATGTACATCAGGGTTGTGCATAGCTAAGATTTTGCAGACTTAGAGTGAGTGATTCCGCCTCAATTCCTGTTCCTTGTTTGGTTGTGGATTTAAGGCAGAGTCACTCAGTCGACCGTCTTATTCATCTTAATTATACATAACTTGTATATGCCAGGCGATCATAGAGGTACCGAGGAGGATCATAATATAGAGTATCGACACTAGTTACTGAAACACTTGCACTGTTAATACTCGCTCATCGCGGTACGATTTATGGCAGTGGTATTATCAAGGAGAAACCTGAAAGCACTAGAAAGTATACACAGAGTACATTGTCGAGCACACTCGGGATACACCATCGTATAAAAAATGTTTCTTTCAAATCGGCCTAACTTTTGTTTCTGTAAAGAGTCCGTTGTCATCATTCGTCATGGATTGGCGTGGTCCTCACCATACTAAGTTCATATGTTTCGAAATTTCCATCGCCTTGACTGTCAAATTCACGAAACCCTCGTCACTCGTAACGACAACCCGACCTAGACCTCAGTATAGTCTCTTGTCTTCTACACCCCGAAGTACTCATGTGAGGAGTACCTTGCCCTCCGAAACCTTTCCAACGCATACCCAGCAGACCTTCCCGAACTACCACTCGTCCAACAGATCAACTTCATGCACAGAGGATAAGGACGAATACGGCCCACCTATCACTATTAAGTGTATACGCGAGGGTGGTATATAATTAGGATTACGCAGATTTAGTATGTGTGTTTCCGCCCTATCTCATGTTCCTTGTTTGGTTGTGGACCTGGGGCAGAGTTGCACATCCGACCATCTTACTAATCTTAATTATGTACGACTTGTATACACGAGGTGACGATAGATGGACCCGGTATGAATCCTATCATGAGCGTAAGGGCAAGAATTTCCAGGTCTACGAGTGATTAGTCTGCTTTTCAGAGAAGCGCGACCCCATGAATACAGCTAAGAAAGCTAATTTCGGGACGAAATTCCATCTAACGGGGGGATGATGTGACAACCCAATAATTTCTATCCGGTAAAGCCAATCAATCCAATCAAATGTCAGACTTGTTTCTGCTATCTTTTAGCATTGTTAGGGGTCTGTTTGAGGGTTCTAAGCTTAGTACACTTAAGGATTGGGTGTAGGGTTATGTTAGCTTAAGTTCATTAGTTTGCAATCGAGCCGGAAACTCTATCACAAGAAGTTTACGGCCGCAAACTAGGAGTTTACGGCCGTAAACTCTTGGTGGCCGTGAACTATCCTCCTTATATATATATATATATATATATATATATATATATATATATATATATATGAGAATTTGCTTCACTTTTCTTCATTTCTTCAAGTCCTAGCCGCAAACTACCCTTTCTATCTCAAGTATCATCAAGTGAAAGCTCTCATTTCACACCCAAAACGTAAACATCTCATCCTTTACTTGTTCATGCTTAACAACCCCTTTGTTCTAGCCTTGAACTCATCACTTCTACTTCAAGATCTTCAAAACTTCATCCTTTCACCAAGAACACCAAGAACACCTACTTGTTCTTGGGCCGTGAACATCCTAAAGCCTTCCAAGGGTGAGTATTTCTTCTATCATCTTGTTAATTACTAGAAGCTCTTGTATCCTCAGAAGACCAATACCCTTTAAGCTTGAATCAAGACCCAAAGTGCCTCATTTTGGAGTGTTTACGGCCATACAATATCCCATGGCCGTAAACTAATCTCCCATGGCCGTAAACTAACTTCCTTTGGCCTTAAACTAATCTTCCATGGCCGTAAACTCTAGTGTGGCCGTGAACACACTTTCCTTTGGCCGTAAACTCCCTTTAGACAATCACATGTGATTATAACACTTCATTTCATGTGTTTCCTAGTCCCTAAGGTAGTTTCCTTGCATGTTAGTTGTTTTAAACACTAATTACATGCCTATATATGCCAATATATGTCATTTAGGACTCGTTTGTGTCCCAAAAATTCATTCGTGGAACTTCTCATCCTTACGCGGACCTTCATTTGAATCACCCACATAAGGTGAGTTCATACCCCTATAATCAATCTTTTATATGTTTTAAATGCTTTTAAGGGGGGAATACAAGTTGAACACAATGATAATTGTGTAAATGTTATCTGTGATAAACATCATTTTAAAGGATTTCTTATGTGTTATAAGTGATCAAATCATTTCAAAAACTCTTTTAAAGTTATGTTACTTTGTTGTATATAAAACTCTGTTTTTAAAGTACAATCATAACTCAGTAGATAAATGAGTCTTTTCTTCAAGTCAGTAACAATTCAAGTAAACATACTAGTAAAATATAATATGTATAGTTTAGGGGTTCAGTTCATACTACAACTAGTACGGGGAGGAACATACTACAACTAGTACAGGGAGGAACATAAAATACAAATACAAGAATACTATAACATTAATGTGAGCTACTATTTCACGGCTTAGCAATATACTTGCTAGGTCGCGTTTTGTAACTAGAGTCTCCTGGAGGGAGAGCATGAGTTTGTGTATGGATCTATACGGGATTGACACCCCACACCTTGCTGCTAGCTACAGTGGGAATTGCAAGTCTACGGGTGACAAATATCACATCAGTTTCGGCGCCATTAGGTCGTCGTGTTAAAACACGTGTCATATAAGTATGGTTATAATCACATCACATTTTAACCTTAATTAACAAACTGGTTTTAAGGTAGTAAGTGCTTCAGTAATTACTTATACAATATTACTGAATACTTTCATTTTCCCATTACATTCATATTTTGATCTTCTCACATAAAAAGTAATGCAAACTATTTTCTAGTAAAGATAGTCTTAAACTTGGGAAACTTACATCATTACAAAAGACAAACAGTACCGTCGTGTCTTAGTACATTCATTAAAAAGGGGGCCTATAATGCTAACTTTATGATTCCTCGGTAGATACATCAGGGATGTATATTAATCGGGTCCGACAGACAGTAGAATGTGTGCTTTCCGCTTTATTTCCTGTTCCTTGTTTGGTTATGGGCTTAGAACAGATGCACCCATTCTACTATCTATTCGATCTTAGCTATATATATATATATATATATATATATATATATATATATATATATATTCCGTATACACCAAGTAATCATAAGGAGTACCAGGTATGGGTCAGGTCATAGTATACAAATTCATTATACCGTTTTCTAGTACAAAAACATATTTTTCAGTTAGAACATTTAGTAGGCTAAACTAGAAACTTATCAGTAAAGAGTTTAATCCATTTTATTAAACCTGATTAAACTTAAAGGACCTTTAGTGGTTAATTCTATAATACCTTAGTTTATACATCATGGTTATATATAATTGATATCCGATAGGTAGTTGGTTGTGCACTTTCCGTCTTACTTCCTGTTCCTTGTTTGGTTGTGGGCTTAGGGCAGATTCACACAATTAACTATCCGTTCGATATTAGATTATATATAGCTAGTATAAACTAAGTGATTATAGAAGGAACTATTGTGGTTACCATTTTTACTAAAGCAAATAAGGGTTTTTCTTAAAGAATGTTTTCATCAAATAAAGGAACTATTACAGTTAACTCCGTAAGTACCAAATGAATACGCCAGGGTTATATACAGTGAAGATATAACAAACAATGGGATGTGTGACTTCCGCCTCATTCCCTGTTCCTTGTTTGGTTGTAGGGTTAGGGCAGATTCACACAACCGATTGTCTGTTTGATCTGGATTGTATATAACTTGTATCCATTTAGTACTCATAGAAGGAATTGTGGAGTCATTTTTACTTATCTTTCATTACATCAGAAGATATAGGATTTTCTAAAGGAACAGACGAACTTTTCTAAAAAGAACTTTCAGTTTACTTACATCACTAAAATACTTATGAACTCACCAGCTTAAATGCTGATCTACTCTTTCAAAATAACTTGTATTCTCAGGAAACTAGTAGACAGGTACACGCGCTGGGATTCAGAAGATGGAGCATAGTAGCTTGATGTCTTGTTTTGTTATTTACTTTTGGAGTCTAACTTTTGTAAACCACATATTTTGTAAACACTTTCATATTAATGCAATGGTTGTTTGTTACTTTGATTACTATGATGCATGTGTTGTGATACTAAACATGACGTCCTCCGCCCCCGAACGTTTCCGTCGTTCCGGTTTGGGGGTGTGACACCTAGCCATCACATCCCCTTATTAAACTAGGGTGCAAACCTCAGAAATTTAGGGTTTCTCATTAAACAGCTGCCACGCCGTGGCGGCCATTTATAATCCGCGACCCATCATCCCTCACCACGTCGTGGGATGCCTTCAGCACGACTTGGTACCACCCAAAATCCCAAATTCATAAATTTTAAATACCTCAAAGGGTCTGGACGTTACATGATCCTACTCTAGAGCCACAATCAAACAAGGAACATGCAAGAAAGCTAGATCAAGAGTTCTCAATCTATCCTACATGACTACATACAGTCCCTAGGGCATCCCACTAGACAATAACCAACCTGTACTCTAACCAGCATACTACTACTACTCCTACATCTTAGCATAGAAGGATATATATATATATATATATATATATATATATATATATATATCAGATATCAACAACATAGCAACATCCTATAAAAAAATATACATAACCAAGTCTAGTGGGTCAACGTTGGTGCCTTTGACTCACGGGTACAGTGAGGAAAACTCACCTGAATCGAAGAACCCAGAAACACCGCGACACACTCCCTTTTTGCACTGATTACTCCCACGAACCTACTAGCACCAAAACATGATAGAAACTTAATCAACAACCCCAATCCTTCAATTTTGACTCAAAGTCAAACTGGTAAAAAAATCAACGGTCAACGGTCAAGAAAATTCAATGGTCAACTACTCTTCATGACGTGACAACCTCATGGTGACGTCGTGACCAGATAAGGATAAAATAATCGCAACTCTTAAATCATCACAATGTGACAAGCACCTTGTCATGTCGTGAGAACTAGCTGAAAGGCAACTTGATGGAGTAATGTAACGCCCGTAGATTAGGGCTAGTCAATTTAGAGACGATAAGCGTCAAAAATGACTTTTTTATGGAAGATTATCTAGAAGGATTAATCTTACTTAAGTCGTAGTATATGTTACAAGGATTCCGTACACATAAAGAACGCCGAAATCTGAGTTATAACGAAGAAGTTATGACCTGTCGAAGTTTCGCGACAAAACCGGTACGACACAGCACGACGTAAATAGTGAATTTACGTTAGAGCGATATTTGGCCTTAGCGATCTAAACAAAAGTCGTATAATACGTTAAACCGAGAGCGTGAGTGAAAAGAACGCCCAAATCTGACTTCGTATGAGGAAGTTATGATTTTTCGAAGTTTCGGCTTAGCAGTGTACAGCCCGAAGTTCGAATATGAGATCGAGCGATATTTAGCCAAAACAATCTAAACGAGAATCGAAGATCTCGTTGATAGTATTCCAACGGTAAAAAGATAGACGAAAACGGACGTCAAATGAAGGAGTTATGAATTTCTAACAGAGTTTTCCTGTACCGGCCTACTAAAAATAATATAAAAAAAATAAAATAAAAATAAATTCAAAATTAGCCAACGGAGTCTAAATGAGAGTTGTAGATCATAATCTTACCTACGCGTGGTTATAAAGAACGTCGAAAACGGAGCTCGTATGCGAAAGTTATGAATTTCTAAAGTTCGGGGCGTGAACGCCAAGGCTGTGTCAGTTCACGAGGTGAATATTAGAAACTCACGAGGTGAACAGATGATGGACGTCTTCCAGGGCAAGTGGCCATGACAAACACAATGACGTATCGAGCTCACGAGGTGAATATTAGAAACTCACGAGGTGAGTCAGTTCACGAGGTGAATATTAGAAACTCACGAAGTGAACTCAGAAAATTCACCCTATAAATAGAAATCGAGGGTCAGCCGAGTTTGGTTGCTCATCTCTTACTCTCCCACTCCCGATACTCTCTCTAAGCCCTATTTTAACCCCCGAAGCCCCGGTATCATTCCCGAGACCCGAAGCGAGTCCCGAAGCCCGAAGATCCCGAGAAGAAAAGAGTTTCCGAGCCGAAGCTCTTCCCGTGAGAAGCCCGGTGTGTGAAGTGATCCCGGTTTCACCGAAGAATACTACTCTTAGAGCCGTAGTGCTGTCCGATCATCTTCTGATCAAGTGAGTGTATAGTCCCTTTCATAAACACGATCTTAGTACAAATATTGGTTGAATGTATTATATCTATGTTATGAGTGAGTGTGTAGTTACTTTCTTCTAACACATAAATATGAAGTATTTTCTATGAAATACGTGCTATGTGTTTATATATTGTTGTTTATTTGAGATGAGTGCGGAATGGATGTTTTATATAGTTTTTAAATAAGTTAAACTGTATATGTATTTTATATCTACAAATATGTTGGGTAGAACATGGGTAGATGAAATAGTTGGTGTGTGATGAAATAATGTGATGAAGGATAGGTGAGGATATAATGGTGATGATAATTAGGAGATGATAGGTAGGTGATGAATTACGAGTCCAGACGATGTTGTGGCTGCGTATTCATGCGATGATAGTCTAACCCTTATTATAATTTACGAGTCTAGGCGATGTTGTGGCTGCGTATTCATGCGATGATAGTCTAACCCTTATTATAATTTACGAGTCCAGTCGATGTTGTGGCTGCGTAATCATGCGATGATACCCTAACCCTTACTAGACACATATTGAGGGAGTGATCCCCGAATTAGTATTGTCTATGCGATGTAGGCGATGATCCTTAGGAAAAGTTCTTAAGAACAAACATATAAGGAAATAAGATGTAAGGAGATGAGAAGTAAATATGATATAGGAGATGACCGTTAGGATAATATCTTTAGGGAAGATTAAATAAAGATAATGGGGATGGGTAATTGGGTTGATTGTTTGATGATTAAATATAATAATTATATTATTGTGGGTTGAAAACCCTATACGCTCACCAGGCTCCCAAGCCTGACCCACTCAGTTTTCTTTGTATTACAGGTAATGACACAAGAGTATAAGTTGGTTGACTCGACGAGAGATTTTGGATTATAGGCCATTAGATATAAATAAATGTTGTAAGGCCTATATGGTACTGTTTATGCTTTTGGTCTGTATCGGAACATGACATCCCGAGATTTTATTATTTAATGAAAAGTACATTCTCTTTGAGAAATGTTTTGATAAATTTTTATCATATTTTGTTTTTGGGACAAATTCCGCAACTGTTTTCTTTAAAAAGATTACTCTGATTTATAAAACAAAGCATAAACAAATCGGTCTTTTCTGGCCGTGAATTTGGGGATGTCACAAGTAAGCTCTTAATCCATTAAGCCATGGACCCATCTCCTCCAGAAGACTTCCTTAAAACATCAAAATCCATAAAAATCAATGCTTTAAGGTCTTGCATGCTTAATGCAAGTATTGGGCTCAATTTAGGTCACTTTTTGATTATGAAAATCGTTAAGTTATAGTACAGAAAAAGAGTTTATATACAAAGGGAAGAAGGGTAAAATGGGAAAATTAACTAAACTAACTCTATCAGTCACTTATGAAGTAAAGGAGGTCAAGGCCTCTAGCAAGAGCTCAAGCTTCACCAAATTGCAGATCTAGCTCAACCAACCTCCAAGGGACACTAAGGACCCATAAAGTTTCTAAGTTTATGGAATTCCAACACCCAAACTCATCTAACCATAGACAATAAAGCATAAATCTCTAGATCAAGCAACAAGAAACCATAAAGCATGAATCTTGAACACTCACAAGGTTCCAGGGGGGTTGTGAAGAGAAGGTAACTAGAATCATAATGTATGCTCCAAAGATGATCCCTTCGACTTCAAGTTACCAATACACCACCAAATGCCCAAGAACTCATAGATGGGGGTAGGGTTTCATTTCAATGAACTGGAGGCTGAAGAGAATACCCTAGGGCTTAAGATAAGATCCTAACAGTATTATGTTTTTGATTTTTTAGTTATTATTGTATGTTTTATTGCAATTCTAACAGGTTTTGAGGAGGGAAGGGATGTGATCTAGAACATAATTAATATTTGATCATACAAGGATTGAAAGAATTTCAGTTCTGCCTGGATCTTACACATTTTCTGTGTTTTTGTTCCTATAACATAAAGTTAGGAAGGCTTGTAAGGGATGCTCTTCGAGAAATAGACACAATATGATTATTTTAGGATACAAGACTCAAGATTCATGGCTTTAGTTGTGGCTAGTAACTTGAAGATTGAAAATAGTTCGTGCACAAAATACATAGAATAACACACATGTGTTTGCGAGATTCATTGGGAAAGTTAAAGTCAATATTGAAACGGGTTATGGTAGGAAGTAAGGGGGAGGAAAGGATGAATTGTGAAGGAGATGTACATGATGTTAGTTTAGGGTTGGGCCCTCATGAAGAAACATAATACAATTATTGATTAAAAGCACAAAGTTTAAAATAAAATAATAATCTAACACCTATTTAATGAGTGGTAATAAATGATGTTAATAATGAGAACTTGACTAAAAATGTTATTGAACTTTTTTGTAATTTACTAAAAAATGTTATTGACATTATATATACCATATACTTTGTAGAGTGTTGATCATAATCGTTACGGAAGATTCATCGCGTGTTCTTTTGGTTTTATTTTATTTGTTTCCTATTGTTCTCTCCTTCGCCATGAGGGATGAGCATCGGTCCGGATCTGGACCGAACTAGACCGAAAACCGAAGAACCAGAAACTGAGTTAGAGGAAAATATAGAACCGAGAATCGGACCCAATACCCTGGTTTCGGTTCTGATTTTTTTTTCCGGTCTACTCCAATTCCACCGAGTCAAATGTTCATCCTACCCTGAAGTGCTTTCACCAACACTTTATCCATGCGCTAGACCATTTAAACATTGCAATTTTATATTTTGTTAGTCCCTAATTTTTTCTATTTATTGCATAATCTACCCTAAATATTCTGTTTTTTATTTAAATTTCCATATTACCTCCTTAACTTTTCGTAAATTCTTTTTTTAAGTAAATTATTTACATTTTATTTTTTCCTTTATCATATTTAACACCCTTCACCTAATTTAAATACCAAAGGGAAACTATTCTAGCCCGGTAGTATCCGATATTGTCATCTCTCCATAATGTTAAAAGTTCAAGTTTCGTTGTGAACATAGATCAAATTAAAGAATAGTCTACGTTGGAGTAGATTAGATTCACCGTTTAAAAACAAAAATTTACGAGGTTCATTCATTCGTGATTTTAAGATATTTGATTTTTATAAAAAGTTGGAGATTAACGAAATTCATAACAATTATTTTAGATGGTGAAAATTATAAAATACGGAAATAGTCATTGATAATTTTCAATTTGCTCTTTAAACCATCTATTTTCTAAACCACTTAATTTCTAATGGTTAAAATCGACTACTTCTATAAAATAAAATTGAAAGTTGGGCCAAATATAATGTTGAAAAATAAGTGGCACAAAATTTACAAGAAATCTAACAAAATTCATAAATAAGTTTGTGTTATGTGGGTATGATTGTCATTTACAAGAAATACTTTATTGCTAATTCTGGCAAAAACATAATGCTAAACTTTTAGAATATGTAAGAAAAAGTATTTTGTAAATGTGTGAAATATCGTCAACAGTCAATGGTCTGCAAAAATACTTTTCATAAAACACAGTCAATTCTTATTATAATGTTATATTTTAAAAATCTGTTTAATTATAAAAATGCCATTCAAAACACAAAGCATATTTTATAATAGATTTATCGAAATATTATGTGGTAATAAAAAAAGGTGCCATGCATATGCAACTTCTATAACATATGTTTTGTACAATCTTATTGTATACAATACAATATAACATATGTTTTGTACAATCTTATTGTATACAATACAACGTTGTAAGTTATATTTTCATTAATAACTTACGACATAATATTGTAACTTCTATAACTTAGGTTTATCCCAAGTCTCATGATCAAATTATAAAGAATCTAACAAACATTTTCCAATTTTTCTGCCTTATTTATCGTTAATTTATACGGTATTATTCATAGTTTGATCAAACAAATTAGCAAAGATCTTACTTTTTTCTCTTCAAATCCAAGACAGATCTTAAAATGATTACATTAGCATTGCATAAAATACCGAAAATTCCCTTCTGTTCAATAAACCACACAAATCAACTACTAAATAATCTCAATTAATCCAATAAAAATAAATAAAAATCGTTACAACTTCTCCTACAAATCCTTCTAAATACGAATCAAGAACATTCGAGAAAATCCCATCGTGTTCATGTCACGAAAAGTATGTTTAGAAGGATTAACATTAATCGAAAAGAAAAGTCAAGAACTATAATTAACAAGGGATCTGATGAGTAAACCATCTAAGAACTTTAATCGGAAGCTTGATGAGATCCACTGCTAAATTTGCAAGTCCAGCACAACAACAGCAACAAGGGCATAAACAACTTATCACCGATCCAATTATCCAAATCACAGCACCGATAACAGAGATGACCAATGCGATCAAAGCGAATGGTAATCCGATCAGAAACCCTAGCGGCCTGCAATCTCCTTCTCCCATTGCTTCAACTCGAAATCTCCGAATTTAGTGTGTGTTCTTGGTGTTTTGTGTGTGTGTGAGAAGACCCGGAGTTGATGAAGGGGGTTATGTAGGATGAGGTCGTGATGGGAATCATGGGGGGTTTCATGGCGGTTTCCCGGTTGACGAAAATAGCCCTTGAAGGTATGCTTGAATGGGAATGGGTCGTTGGAACTTCCGGGGTTATTTTGGTAATTTGATATGTTGTATAATTGTTGGGTGAATCAATCCGCGTGTGTTTTGGTCGTTGATCGATGAGGAGACTTTCGAGAAAACGTGGGTCGCAAGTTCCTGTGTAGTTCGGTGATGAGACTATTTCTTTTTGGCTTATTAAAAAATAACTTATAACTTTTTTTTTTTAATATAAATTGACAAATATTTATAAAAAATTGGGGTTTAAGTGTTAAACTGTTAATTTTATATAAATGGCCTTATGAGCATAGATGATCCATGTGTTTGACAAAAAAAAAAAGATTTAAATGACTAAACTTTCCATTTTACATAGATGATTCTTTAGTTTTCTATAAGAAGGTAGCATACCCGATCCAAGAGCAGGACCAACTTAGCCAAAGCTTAGGTCAACAATGTGGTTAGGCGTCATGATATGTACAGTTCTTATGGGTATATTTTAATTAGGGCTCAATAATTGGTCCAGATCATAGGTCAAACACTCGAGTCCAACGGGCAATAAAAGCCATAAAGCGAAGATAACGATGGTAATTGATTTATGATTTCTTATGGGTATATTTTATTTAACTTGGTAAATGTGTCGCTCACCTGGTAGGAATTCGCGAGACAGGAAGAACCAACCAGAGAAAACAATGAGACAAGGGCAATATATCAACAATACACAAAGATAACAATGATAATTGATTTATGATTTCTTATTTCAATCGGAGATGTGAGTCACTTAAACCCTAAACTACAATTGTAACATCCCGAGTCCAGGTATACTTCGAGAACCTTGATCTATTGAGTTATTGTCATTTTTGGCCCTTATTATAAAAGAATGAAAAACGAGTATGCGGGGCGTACCTGAGGTGTACGCTTAGCGTACTCGTCAGCGTGCACGAGACGTGGAGACCACCTAGTACGCTGGGCGTACCCGTGAGTACGCTGGGCGTACTAGGCCCAGAATGCAACCCTAATTTGGGGTGAGCCCCCTATATAAGGAATATGATGGCCTCATTTATGGCCACCATTCCTAGAAAGAAAACCCTAAGAGTGCCCTAACCTCTGTTCTAGAGCTTGTGTGTGTGTGTGTGTGTGTGTGTGTGTTTGAGCCTTGAGAGTGTTTGTGTGGTTTTGAAGAGAAGAGAAGGTCTTGAAGAAGGAGGAGTTGGAGTCCAAGCTTCTAGATCCGAGCAAATCAGAGTGGGAAGCTTCTTATTGAGGTATAAAGCTTCAGACTTTGCCTTTCCTTTGTTATGAGCATGTTGTTTGAGCATTTTAGGGTTTTGTCCCAAAAAGGTGGAGTCTTGATGAGATCTTGAACTCCAGAGACTAGGACCAACCCCTTTTGAGTGTATGAGTGTAGTTTTATGTCATAAAAATCCAATCTTGGTTGGTGAAATCACTCCATGCATGAGTTATGAGATCCTTGAGACAAAAGAGTGTATATTTTGGAGGATGGTGCCTAATCAGCCATGCAAAGGCTTAAAGTCGATGACTTTATGGATTAAGAGACATTAGAGAGTCCAGATCTGAGATATGAGCCTATGTCTTAACTGATTAAGACCAAAAATTTGAGAAGAGGGAAACTGGGGCGTACGCTGGGCGTAATCCCAGTACGCGAGGCGTAGGGGTCGAGCATCCCCGATGCCTGCATGGCAGCCGAGTATGCGCAACGTAGAGATCGAGCACGCGCAACGTACTCCCTACTGTTGACTTTTGTTGACTTTTCGGGTTTGGTTAAAAGTGTAGACTATTAAGCCTATGGAGGGGTAAAATGGTATTTTCACCCTTCTATGAGTGTGAAAGGGTTAGTCTAGTTCTTGAGAGCCAATATTGATTAGGGATGATTATTATGTGCTAGGCGGAGGCTAGACTGGTGGGTAGAGTTCGAGATTCCGAGTTCGAGGTTTTCATTTGCTAGCTTACGAGGTGAGTCTTCTCACTATACTTACATTGTGTGGTAATTTTATGTGTGACCAGAGGGTCTTATGTGATTGAGCTATGTATTGAGATATCCTGCTATTTGTTATGTGATATGCTTACTGTGTATGATATTGAGCTGCTGAGTTGAGGGACTAGAGGGTCCATCTGAGTGGTGGGACTGGAGGGTCCCACTGAGACACATTGACCGGAGGGTCTTATTGAGTTATAGCCTTGAGTGGCTGATGAGTTGTGTGTGGTATTTTGGGGAACTCACTAAGCTTTATGCTTACCGTGTTATGTGTTATGTGTTTCAGGTAGTTCCGAGGATCGCGACAAGGCACCGGCATGATTGTACACACTGGCGGAAGATGTTTTTACGATTATGGGATTGTGAATTACATTGGGATATGATTGTCATTTTGGATATTTGTGTTTTTGAGGTTGTGAAATGAGAAATTAATGTGTTTAAAAATGAAAATTTTGTATGAAAATTTACGTCGTTACAAGTTGGTATCAGAGCCTTGGTTTGAGGGATTCGGACGCACCCTCGGGTGTGTTTTGACTCAAACTGAGGATTTGAGAAAGATTTTCAAAAGAGATAAATTTTTCTAAAAATGAGAAAGAGTTTAAGAGAAGACAAGCCGGAGCAGTGTGTACAATCAGCCAGAGCCGAGCGGTGATTTCCCAAAATACCCTCATTTTGTGTTACGAGATATTTTATGAGATATAATGCGTGCTAGAGAATAGGCTAGGTAATTCATATATTAGGACTAGGGTGGCCTGATTTGTGATGCCTTAGCCTAGGGTTTCCTGCTATTAGTGATTTGCCTTGAGTATGAGTATCTAGCAGAAGCGAGCCAATGAGAGGACTACCGTGAGAGTAGCTTGTGAGGTATAGAGTACTTGTAATTGGGATCCGAGGAGGAGGACTTGGAGTGAACGCTGATGCGGTGTGGAAGGTAGTATTGGGCCCGTACTACTGAAAGCACCGAATCGGTGAGCGGTCCAAGTAAGAATCCTTAGGATGCTAAGAAACAAGTAGGTGCGGGTGATCGAGTGTGAGTATACTCGAGCGAGTTTCTGATGATTTTTGTGTTGTGTTTCAGAGACATCATGGTGGGTACACGCCAAAACTCTGGTAACAGTGGGAGTAGTAGTGAGGAGATACGGAGGATGATCCACGAGGAGGTGGCTGCAGCTATCCGAGCAGAGATTCCAGAGATGTTTGGGTCTATCAAGACCACCTTGATACAGACGTTCAATGAGCGATACGATGCTATCACTGAGGCTGCTGCTGCCGCGGCCACTGCAGCCGTCGCCGCTGCTAGGCCTCAGGGAGGTGACTCGTTGCTGTTCCGAGAGTTCAGCAACACGAAGCCACCAGAGTTTGATGGGACGCAGGATCCGATAGCTGCGATGAGGTGGATCTCTGACATCGAGGGGTGTTTTTACACGTGTTCATGCCCCGGCCACTTGAGAGTTCGGTTTGCGCTGAACCAGCTTCGCTTGGGAGCGAAGGACTAGTGGAAGTTTGTGACAACTGGTTTTACCCCTGCAGATCATGCTGTAGTGTCATGGGAGAGGTTTGTTCAGATGTTCTGAGACGAGTATGTTCCCCCGGTGAAGAGGGAACGTTTGGCACATGAGTTTCTGTCTCTCAAGCAGAAGACAGAGTCAGTGACTGAGATTTCGAGGATGTTCCATGAGAGGGCGATGTTTTGCCCTGAACACGTGTCCACTGAGCAGGCACGTGTGAGCCGATGTTTGAGTATACTGAGGAGGGACATACGAGAGTTCGTAGCGAACTCGTCGTATAAGACATTGGCCGAGCTTCAGGCCAATGCCAAGAGGAGGGAGATTGAGCTTGAGTTGCAGACCAGGGAGGAGGAGGAGGAGTCCCGAGGGAGGGACCGGAGACCAGTTCAGTCGCAGCCGACGACGAAGCAGGCCAAGCCCGCTGATTCCAGAGTTGGGGTGGCAAGCGCGACAAGAGTCACGAGGGTTCTTGCCGTTTGGGGATTTGCTACAAATGCGACAAGGAGGGGCACATGGCGAAGGATTGCCCCAAGGGATTCTCGGTTTGCTTTCATTGCAACCAGACCGGCCACTGGAAGGCCGAGTGCCCTCAGCTCGTGCAGGGATCAGCCCAGGAATCTGCACCTACTTCTGTGCGTGCTACTGAGATTCGGCCAGCGAAGGCCGAGACACCGAGGGTTCGTGGGAGATCCTTTCAGCTGACAGCGGAGGAGGTCCACGCAACACCTGATGTCGTGGCTGGTATGTGTTCTTATTATATTCTTTTGAGATATTATGTGATTATATTGTGATTGTATATAGGTACTTTTCTTGTGAGTTCTGTGCCTGCCTTGGTGTTATTTGACTCGGGTGCGAGTAGATCCTTTGTATCATTAGCATTTAGTCGTCACATCAGTACCCGACGAGAGGCGTTGAGTCGACCTCTGAGAGTTTCCATAGACGATGAGCATGCGGTATTTGCGGCTGATGTGGTTCGTGGATGTGAGCTTGAGATCATCGGAGTTAAGTTTCCGATAGATCTGGTACCGATCGCGATGGGGGATGTCTGTGTCATCGTGGGCATGGACTGGTTGAGTCGATTTGGAGCTATTATCGACTGTGAGCGTCAGCTGGTGACCATACGAGACCCTAGTGGGGGAGTGCTTACAGTATATGGCGAGGGTACCTGATCTGGGTCAGCATTTTGTTCGGCCGCCAGAGCAAGACGGAGTCTTCAGCAGGGTTGTATGGGGTTTTTGGCGTATTTGATGGATACGCGGGCTACCGCAGAGAGATTGAGTTCTATCTCCGAGGTTCTGATAGTGTGCGAGTTTCCAGATGTTTTTCCCGAGGAGTTGACGGGAGTGCCTCCCGAGAGGCAGGTAGAGTTTCAGATCGATTTGGTGCCGGGGGCGACACCTATTGCCATGACACCTTATTACCTTGCGCCTCCGGAGATGCATGAGTTATCCTCACAGCTGCAGGAGCTGTTGGGGAAGGGGTTTATCAGGCCGAGTAGCTCGCCGTGGGGAGCTCCGATCCTTTTTGTCAAGAAAAAGGATGGTTCACTCTGGATGTGCATTGATTACCGAGAGTTGAACAAGTTGACGGTCAAGAACCGTTACCCACTTCCGAGGATCGATGATTTGTTCGATCAGTTGCAGGGGCGTCTTGGTTTTCCAAGATCGATCTGAGGTCTGGGTATCATCAGATGAGAGTCCGCGAGGAGGATGTCCAGAAGACGGCCTTCAGGACACGTTATGGGCACTATGAGTTTGTGGTGATGCCCTTTGGGCTCACCAACGCACCGGCAACGTTCATGGACCTCATGAACCGGGTGTGTAGATCCATGTTGGATCGTTCGGTGATCGTGTTCATCGACGATATTTTGGTGTATTCAAGATCCAGGGAGCAACATAAGGAGCACCTGAGGGAGATTTTGGGTGTATTGAGATCGGAGAGGCTCTACGCCAAATTCTCCAAGTGTGATTTCTGGTTACGAGAGGTCCAGTTCCTAGGACACCTCGTTAATCAGAATGGTATTTTGGTCGATCCGGCCAAGATTGAGGCAGTTATGAGGTGGGAGGTGCCGAGATCCCCCATCGAGATCAAGAGTTTTCTGGGACTGGCCGGATACTATCGGAGATTTATCAGATATTTCTCCAAGATTGCTATCCCTCTCACCAGTTTGACCCGGAAGGGCGTTGCATTTACTTGGGGTCCCGAGCAACAGACCTCATTTGAGACCCTTCACCAGAGATTGTGCGAGGCTCTCGTGTTGGCCCTTCCGGAGGGAATGGAGGATTTTGTGGTTTATTGCGATGCATCTATTACGGGTATGGGTGCGGTACTGATGCAGAGAGGGCACGTAATAGCATACACATCGAGGCAGTTGAAGCCTCATGAGACGAGATATCCAACCCACGATCTGGAGCTGGGGGCAGTGGTGTTTGCCCTCAAGATCTGGCGTCACTATCTGTACGGGGTTCGGTGTACCATATACACGGACCACAAGAGTTTAAAGTATCGTATGGATCAACCCAACCTTAACATGAGATAGAGGAGTTGGTTGGATGTGGTGAAAGATTACGACTGCGAGATCCTGTATCATCCGGGCAAGGCTAATGTGGTAGCCGACGCCCTGAGCCGTAGAGCAGATAGTACCCCGATCCGAGACGTGTGCATGAGGATGACAGTGATGACTCCAGTTTTAGATATCATTCGAGAGGCCCAGGCGGAGGCCGTGAGACCAGAGAACCACAAGAGAGAGCGAGTGATTGGGCAAGTGTCCGAGTTTGTGACGGACAGCCGAGGACTTATGACCTTTCAGGGGAGGATTTGGGTGCCCTATACGGGCGGAGCTCGACGTACACTGATGGAGGAGACACATAGATCGAGATTCTTGATCCATCCCAGGGCCACTAAGATGTATTTGGACCTGAAGAGAGATTATTAGTGGCCCTGTATGAAGAGGGACTTTGCGTGGGTAGTTGAGAGGTGATTGACATGTCGCTGGGTTAAGGCCGAGCACCAGCGTCCTCATGGCATGTTGCAACCATTGGAGGTTCCCCAGTGGAAGTGGGAACAAATTTCTATGGATTTTATCACCAAGTTGTCGGGGACCGCGCTGGGTGTCGATGCGATTTGGGTGATTGTGGACCGGTTAACGAAGAGCACTCACTTTCTTGCTATTAGTGAGAGCTCTTCTGTTGAGAGGCTAGTAGAGATATATGTGAGAGAGGTGGTAGCTCGGCATGGGGTGCCGATATCTATAGTGTCCGATCGGGATGTGCGATTTACTTCCAAATTCTAGAAGAAGTTCCATGAGGAGTTGGGTACGCGATTGCATTTTAGCACAACCTACCACCCACAGAAAGACGGACAGAGTGAGCGGACGACTCAAATGCTCGAGGACATGCTTCGAGCATGTGTTATGGACTTCGGTGGAAGTTGGGACACATACCTACCCTTGGCTGAGTTTTCTTACAACAACAGCCACCATTCCAGTATCGTCATGCCTCCTTTTGAGCTTCTTTATGGGAGGAGGTGTCGAACCCCCATCTGTTGGGGAGAGGTAGGGCGGAGTGATGGGTGACACTGAGATAGTGCTCAAGACGACTGAGCAGATTCAGCAGGTCAGACAGAGGTTACTGACGGCTCAGAGTCGCCAGAAGAGTTACATGGACAGGCGACGATCCGAACTCGAGTTCCAGGTTGGAGATTTCGTTCTCCTGAGGGTATCCTCGTGGAAAGGGGTAATACGGTTCAGGAAGAGGGGCAAGCTGGGGCCCCGATACATCGGTCCTTTCAGGGTGACCGCTAGAGTGGCTAAGGTAGCATACCGCCTGGAGCTACCTGCGGAGTTGAGCCAGATCCATAACACCTTCCACGTGTCTCAGTTGAGGAAGTGTGTGCCCGATGAGATGGAAATAGTACCACTAGAGGACATTCAGGTGGATATGAGCCTGAATTATATCGAGAGACCGATCACGATTATGGATCGAAAGGTGAAGGTTTTGAGGAACAAAAAGGTGCCCCTGGTTCAGGTTCAGTGGCAACATCAGAAAGGGTCCGAGATGACTTGGGAGCCGGAGTCCGAGATGCGGGAGCAACATCCGGAGCTATTTGAGGAGCATGACTTCGAGGGAGAAGTCTGATTCTAGTGGGGGAGAATTGTAACATCCCGAGTCCAGGTATACTTCGAGAACCTTGATCTATTGAGTTATTGTCATTTTTGGCCCTTATTATAAAAGAATGACAATGAGTACGCGAGGCGTACCTGAGGTGTATGCTTAGCGTACTCGTCAGCGTGCATGAGACGTGGAGACCACCTAGTACGCTGGGAGTACTAGGCCCATAATGCAACCTTAATTTGGGGTGAGCCCCCTATATAAGGAATATGATGGCCTCATTTCTGGCCACCATTCCTAGAAAGAAAACCCTAAGAGTGCCCTAACCTCTGTTCTAGAGCTTGTGTGTGTGTGTGTGTGTGTTTGAGCCTTGAGAGTGTTTGTGTGGTTTTGAAGAGAAGAGAAGGTCTTGAAGAAGGAGGAGTTGGAGTCCAAGCTTCTAGATCCGAGCAAATCAGAGTGGGAAGCTTCTTATTGAGGTATAAAGCTTCAGACTTTGCCTTTTCTTTGTTATGAATGAACATGTTGTTTGAGCATTTTAGGGTTTTGTCCCAAAAAGGTGGAGTCTTGATGAGATCTTGAACTCCAGAGACTAGGACCAACCCCTTTTGAGTGGATGAGTAGTTTTATGTCATAAAAATCCAATCTTGGTTGGTGAAATCACTCCATGCATGAGTTATGAGATCCTTGAGACAAAAGAGTGTATATTTTGGAGGATGGTGCCTAATCAGCCATGCAAAGGCTTAAAGTCGATGAATTTATGGATTAAGAGACATTAGAGAGTCCAGATCTGAGATATGAGCCTATGTCTTAACTGCTTAAGACCAAAAATGTGAGAAGAGGGAAACTGGGGCGTACGCTGGGCGTAATCCCAGTACGCGCGACGTAGGGGTCGAGCATCCCCGATGCCTGCATGGCAGCCGAGTAGGCGCAACGTAGAGACTGAGTATGCGCAACGTACTCCCTGCTGTTGACTTTTGTTGACTTTTAGGGTTTGGTTAAAAGTGTGGACTATTTAGCCTATGGAGGGGTAAAATGGTCTTTTCACCCTTCTGTGAGTGTGAAAGGGTTAGTCTACTTCTTGAGAGCCAATATTGATTAGGGATGATTAATGTGTGCTAGGCGGAGGCTAGACTGGTGGGTAGAGTTCGAGATTCCGAGTTCGAGGTTTTCATTTGCTAGCTTACGAGGTAAGTCTTCTCACTATACTTACCTTGTGTTGTAATTTTATGTGTGACCAAAGGGTCTTATGTGATTGAGTTGTGTATTGAGATATCCTGCTATTTGTTATGTGATATGCTTACTGTGTATGATATTGAGCTGCTGAGTTGAGGGACCAGAGGGTCCATCTGAGTGGTGGGACCGGAGGGTCCCACTGAGACACATTGACCGGAGAGTCTTATTGAGTTATAGCCTCGAGTGGCTGATGAGTTGTGTGTGGTATTTTGGGGAACTCACTAAGATTTATGCTTACCGTGTTTTGTGTTATGTGTTTCAGGTAGTTCCGAGGATCGCGGCAAGGCACCGGCATGATTGTACACACTGGCGGAAGATGTTTTTACGATTCTGGGATTGTGAATTACATTGTGATATGATTGTCATTTTGGATATTTGTGTTTTTGAGGTTGTGAAATGAGAAATTAATGTGTTTAAAAATGAAAAATTTGTTTGAAAATTTACGTCGTTACAACATTTCTTATTTCATTTAGAGAACTGAGTTGCTTGATTTTTGATACTTGGATTTTTGATTTCAATAGAATTAAATTCTTGATCTATTCTCAAGCTTTCGAAGCTTTTCTAATATTGTAGTGATGCTTCCTGATAGAGACCGATTCGAGATGGACAATCTCCAAGATGGGGCCAATTTGAGATGGCTAATCTCCCACAGAAATAAGAATAAAAAACATAAATACTTTTACTGATAATTCTCATTGTCGTGCAATACAATGAAATAATATTTAAATAGTAATGGAAGTGCTAAAAGTAAGGGACTAGTGACATAACAATAACCCTTGATCCTAGCTAATGAAAAAGCGCTACGTAATTATGGTAATGGAGAGTTAAACTCCATGCAAGGGTATTGCCGACAATTCAGAGAAGCATCACAAGAGTGTCACAAAAGGTAGTTATTGGGTAAGGCCATGGAGGTGGTCTCATGTAGCAACACATACACACATCACTTCCTTTTTCACGATGTAACTTTGAGTTGTTCAGATACTGAAATCTTGATTTTGATTATATTATAACTGTAAATGTTTTCCTATATTAAATCGGGTTTTACTGATTACCGTTAATTCGTTTTGTTCTACTCTTCGTGAAATTCTCTTCAAACAACAATCTACAATGATTATCCATTACATCATGTAACTTTACCAATCATGAACAAAATTCTTGTTGAGTTTTATTCCAAATCGTTTTCCCAAAAATGCTAATAACAACAACAGAAGCTTTAAAATAAAATAAATTTTAAAGTTTTTTTTAACCCATCAAGGATCATTTAGCAAAGTATGAAAAGATTAATACAACCATAGAAATAAAGAAAGAGCTACAACCTTTGAAGACTGTGATTCCTCTCGGGAGGTTGTAAGTTGATAAAGATGACAAAAGACTCAAAATAGAGCTTCTTTAGAAGTATCCACCAAGCAAGAGTAAACTACTTCAAAATGTTACTCTTCATTTGTATTAAGTTGCTCTTAAGCCATTAAGACTTATATCAAATAAGCCTTAAGGAGAAGCAACTTATGAACCCTTAAATCTCACACCAAATTGCAAGACAAAAATGAGAGGGGAGGGTTTAGGAGCCTACCATTTTGGCAACCAAAGAGGAAAGAAAAGATATAGAAAAACTAGCCAAAATTTTCTCTAAACACTTGCTTTTATACTTACGTTCATGAACCATTGACTATACCCTTATTAATTGAAAGAATGACACCAAATAAAATAAAGGAAGTGTAAGACATAAAACTAACACACAATCTCTTCCAAGAGGAAGAGATTGACGATATTACCATGGTGGTAGGGCCATGGAATGTTTTTCACTCCAACTCATAACTAGCTAGTTATATTTCAACTAAATCACTTACTCCATGTGCCTAAAAAAGTTATACATAAGATATATATTTATACCTTATGAATATAACTAGTTTTTTTTTCTCTTTTAATATCATTTCCTAGAAATAATAATTTCCTAATTAGTTGTTAAAGTATTATTTTTCATAAAATAATAATTCTCAAATTATATAAAAATGTTGATTATATTTATTAATAATCAAATTGCTTTAATAAATAATCAATTAGAAGTAACTTGCTATAAGGTGTGAACCTATAAGATCATATGTCATAAACAAATATCATTCTATAATGACTCTTAGGCACAAAGATCTTTCAATCTCTCACTTGCACAAGATTCATCATAGATTGATATGGACAGTGGTGAACATCTAGCAACATTTCACTGTCCCTAATAACACAATACAAAGAATGCCATTCATCAACATCCAATTCCCAATAGCTCAAAGCTACAATTGATGTATAAGGTAAGTTTATCAGTTATGCCTTTGTTACAAACATCCTGTTGAACTTGAGACTTGGATCGTAGTCAATCTCATTTGGTGTTCAACTTTGGGTAATGCACATTTGATGTCTAGCTCTCAACACATAAGAGGAACAAATTCAGATTGACTACATAAGTCTCTTGCATAGTTCATACCACACCTAATATTGGCCTTTATAACTGCCCGATTAAGGATCAACATTTGACCACATCAAAGTATAGAAATCCCTACACTTAAGTCCAACTATGTATCTCAGGTATTAAGGATACAAAGATAGTACCTTTTATCAAGTATCACTCATGATAGCAATCCATGACATGATCTTGTTATATGTCAGTCAAATACCAGTTCTCTGACAAGTACCTATGAATCCTGGTTGCAACCCATTGCCCACTTTCATATTTTGAGAGTTAACCAATCCAATTCATATTAGTCTTCAATTCATAATTGCTCCAATAATCATGACCGACTATGAATTTTTATAATAATTAAATTATTGATGGATTAAAGATGTTAATATAGAACACAACAAGTATTGATGTGAAGATCATATCCAATATATCAAAACAATATAATAGTGTTGTTAAAATGTTCACATATCCAAATACTAAATCCAAATCAAATCCCATTTCTAGAATAACAAAGTCGTACAACTCAAGTGTGACACACTCATGCTTAACTTAAAAGAAAGACTTTATTAATGGGTCTGATTAAATTTAATTGGTGTGAATTTTGTGAATACTATCATCTCCATATTTAACTTTATTCTTAAATATATTAGAGAATACGATTGGTGTTCAGATGTGATTTAGAGTCTCTTATCTTGATTAAGTGTACTCTTAAAGTCAAAAAAGATTTATAGGTTATCCTTGAACGGAACGAATCAACTTAGTTTTTGAATGAACTTATTCATCCAATCATATTTGATTACAACTTTAGAAGTAGCAGTGTATTCTGATACTGTAGTTGACTGTGCAATTATGTTTTACTTGGTCCTCATTCCAACAAAACTTACACTTCATTTCATAATTAATCATAATCTAATTCTAATTCATCTATATATATATATATATATATATATATATATATATATGAAAGACCTCTTTCATACTATTTAACATTATCATAAATTCAAAAAAATGCTACATGCATATTTATATCTTATTACAAAAGACTGGATACAAACCGACTATTAAAGGTTTTTACAAAGTTTTATATATTACATAATTTCCCAGGAATCTAAAATTCTTATACATACATAAACACTAAGTGCAAAAGTAATAACTATTCTAAATCTTCCAACAGTATATGTCTATACTGGATTCTTATCACCTGCAATAATTAAACACCGAGTTGGATAAGCGGGTGACGCTTAGTGAGTTCAATAACGGTTACAATATAACGTTATGCCATATATATATATATATATATATATATATATATATATATATATATATATATATATATATATATATATATATATATATATATATATATGACAGAAGCAAAGAGGGACAAGGAACAACAAAAGCAGAAGTGTATCATATGACAGACTTTCCATATCAACCAATAAATCGATTCTATGATTTGAAATCAATGAGACATAACAATTTTCAACTTGATATACATCAATAAAACTTGAGCCCAAGTGGCACATAAAATACTCAGGATTATTATTTTGCTAGCATATACAAGCTTTCAGCCATATCTAACATTCTGCCAATGCCAAAGTGATGCTTAGACATTCACTTCATGGTCAAAGGTATAGCTCCATTATCATAATAACATGGGAAAGCACATTGCACATATAACACGTAACATACAATTGTCCCTATATTGAACTCACCGAAAAATAATCGGGTGTTAAAATGGTAATTTGGGCAGCACTTCGTTTCAATAAAGGATTTTCTTCGATGAAAACCGGGAGCTTTAATGAAAACCGGGCCTTGCGAGGGTTGAGCTTCAAACCGAAAAGATAAATTTCTTAGGGTCTTCGGGCACTTCGGGACGTTCTTCAGGTGTTAGGTAGGTTCCCGGGGCTTCAGGGGATTAAAAATAGCTTGAAAGAAGGTTTAAGGTGAAAAAGTGTGCACAAATCCAACCAAAACCGGGAGGATTCGCTCCTCCCTTTATATAGGGTGAGAAGGCTCGGATCCGAAGGGGGGAGGGGGCACGTGGCTCGCATGCGAGGGGCCAGGCGTCAGACAGGAGGCGAGACACGCGTCTCGGTTCAGATGCTTCCACCGCGATGACACGCGTCGGATCCGGACTGGGCCGCGCTTCGGATGCGAGGAGCCGGTGACACGCGTCGGACACGAAGCAGATGCGAGAAGCGGATGACGTGGCCGATTCTAGGCCGTGTGCTATGCGAAATTTCTCGGAAATTGTGCCCGAACTTCAAAAATTCATAACTTTCGCATACGAGCTCCGTTTTCGACGTTCTTTATATGCACGCGTATGTGAGATTATACTCTACAACTTCGTTTAGACTCCGTTGGCTAATTTTCATTTATTTTTAATATTATTATTTTTAACAGACCAGGACTGGAAAATCCGTTAAAAATTCATAACTTCTTCATCCGACGTCCGTTTTCGTCTGTCTTTTTACCGTTGTACTACTATTGACGAGACATTCGATTCTCGTTTAGGTTGTGTCGGCTAAAAATCACTCGATCTTTATTTCGAGTTTTTAGCTGTATACTGTTATACCGAAACTTAGAAAAATCATAACTTCCTCATACGAAGTCAGATTTTGACGTTCTTTTTATGAAAATTCTCGGTTTAATGAATACTACGACTTTCATTTAGATCATATAGGATAAAAAGTAGTTTATCGAAAACTCACTTTTTACGTCATACGACGTCGTGCCGGTTCTGTCGCGAAACTTCAATAAGTCATAACTTCTTCATTATAACTCGGATTTCAGTGAGGTTTTCGCCTAAATGTTTCTAACGAGATAATCTACAACTTTCAATAACATTATTTTTACTTATTTCCAACTTTATATTTTCGTTAATTTCGATAGTTGACTTTTAATCGGAATCTCATAAGACTTCCAATATTTTCCGAATGATTCTAAACATAGTTTTACTTCAAATCTCGTAAAAACTATCTTGTTAGAACTCAACACTCAATAACATATATTAGTTAATAATATTCATTTTTAAACAAAACACGATAACTGAACGTGTATGTTACAAATACCTCCTCCTTTTGAGGATTTCGTCCCCGAAATTACAACAATTTAAACAAATGGGGATATTTCGCTCTTATCTCATTCTTATTTTCCCAAGTCTAATTTGGGCCTCGATGGTGTTTCCACTTGACAAACACCAACTCCACTTCTTTATTACGCAATTCTGTCGTTCTTTCGTTTACGATCTCTTCAGGCTCTTCTACATATCTTAATTTATTATTCAGTTTCACCTCGGATAACGGGAACATTTCGTCATATATGCTCAAACATTTACGCAGATAACTCACATGAAATACATCATGAATACCTGCCAAATCTCCAGGTTATTCCAAGCGGTATGCTTGCTTACCAATTCTCTGGATAATTTTTAAAGGACCAACAAATCTAGGACTTAGTTTTCCTTTCTTCCTAAATCGCATAATGCCTTTCCATGGGGATACCTTCAGCATTACGAAATCACCCACCTGGAATTCTATGGGTCGTCTTCTCTTTTCTGCATAGGACTTTTGTCGATCCTGGGCCGCTTTTATCCTTTCTCGTAAAATTAAATCTTGTCAGTGGTGTCTTGAATCAATTCAGGGCCTCCAAGGATTTTCTGTCCTATATCGCACCAACATAATGGAGTACGACATTTACGACCATATAATTCTTCATATGGTGGCATTTTGATTGAAGTGTGGTAACTGTTATTATACGAAAATTCGACAAGAGGTAAGTATTTATCCCAGTTACCACCGAACTTTAAGACACATGCACGAAGCATATCTTCTACTGTTTGGATTGTTCTCTCCGTCTGACCATCTGTCTGGGGATGATAACCTGTGCTGAGAGCAACCCAGGATCCCAATTCACGTTGCATACTCACCCAGAAATGAGAAGTGAAACGAGTATCATGATCGGAAATAATCTTTAGTGGCACACCATGTCTCGCAATAATTTCATCAAACTATACTTGTGCGTATTTCTCCATTGGAGCTGTTTCACGCATGGCAAGAAAATATGCGCTCTTAGTCAACTGGTCAACAATTACCCAAATGCTATCATTCTGTCTAGCAGTCTTTGGCAATTTGGTAATAAAATCCATGGACAGCTCTTCCCATTTCCACACAGGAACACTAAGACTTTCTGGAGTTCCGTAAGGCTTTTGGTGCTCTGCTTTGACTTGTAAGCATACTAAGCATTCCTGCACATATCTTCCAATGTCTCTCTTTAATCCAGGCCACCAATAATCAACTCTTACATCATAGTACATTTTACTTGTACCAGGATGTATTGACAGTTTAGACTTATGGGCTTCATCTAAAATCTTATGTCTCAATCCACCAATCTTTGGAATCCATAGCCGATTCTTAAATACTTTCAGTCCACGTGGATCATCAAGTAAAATATCAGCATAATGTACCATCCCTTCCTTCTTCACATTTTCTGGCTTTAAGGCCTCTACTTGCCATTTCTCTAGTTCGTCAAGAATAGTGAACTTTACTGTAGTGTGAGTAATAGCATAACACACACTATTATGATAAACCTTTCTGCTAAGTGCATCGGCAACTACATTGGCCTTTCCAGGATGATATAGGATTTCACAGTCATAGTCTTTGATAAGCTCCATGGCTCGCTGTTGTCTCATATTTAAAGTTTGCTGACTGAATATATACTTGAGACTTTTGTGGTCGGTAAACAATTGGCATTTTGTACCAAAAAGATAATGCCTCCAAAGTTTTAGGGCAAATACTACTGCAGCGAGTTCGAGGTCATGGGTGGGATAATTTTGTTCATAATCTTTCAGTTGTCTTGAGTCATAGGCTATTACTCTACCACGCTGCATCAACACACAACCGAGTCCCAACCTTGAAGCATCTCCATACACGGAAAAATCATTATCACCTTTCGGGAGTGATAAGATCGGAGGATGAGTCAAAAGATCTTTTAAAGTTGAGAAAGCCTTTTCTTGGGCTTCACCCCATTCGAACTTTGCTTCCTTTCGTGTAAGACTTGTGAGAGGTACAACTATACGCGAAAAATCTTTTATGAATCTCTGGTAATACCCTGCTAGACCCAAGAAACTGCGAATTTCAGAAGCATTACGGGCCGCTTCCCAATTCTGAATGGCTTCAATTTTGGTAGGATCTACTGATATTCCGTCACCAGACGTCACATGGCTGAGAAATTGAATTTGCCGAAGCCAAAATTCATATTTTGAGAATTTAGCATATAGTTTCTCCTTTCGAAGAAGTTCTAATATTTCACGAATATGAATGAAATGATCAACTTCAGACTTGGAATAGATTAGAACATCGTCAGTGAATACGATGACAGATTTATCGAGCATTGGACGGCATACCCGATTCATCATATCCATGAATACGGTAGGAGCATTTGTCAAACCGAATGACATGACAAGGAATTCGAAATGCCCATAACGAGTACGGAAAGCAGACTTCGGTACATCCTGCTCGTGTACTTTCAACTGATGATAGCCATACCTCAAATCAATCTTTGAGAAATAGCTAACACCCTGAAGTTGATCGAACAAATCGTCAATGCGAGGTAGTGGGTACTTGTTCTTGATAGTTACCTTATTTAGCTCACGTTAATCAATACACATTCGCATCGAACCGTATTTCTTCTTGACAAACAATAACGGAGCACCCCAAGGAGAGGTACTCGGTTGAATAAAGCCTTTGTCAAGTAATTCCTGCAGTTGGATCATCATTTCCTTCATTTCAGCTGGCGCAAGACGATAAGGAGTCTTTGCAATTGGAGCAGCACCATGTACAAGATCAATTCAGAATTCTACTTGCCTATCCGGAGGTAGTCCAGGAAAATCATCGGGAAAAACATCAGGATATTCATTAACAACAGGAATATCATTTACAATTTTCTTCTCCTCTTTTGAGATATCAACTGTATAGGCTAGATAAGTAGAATACCCCTTCGATATAAACTTACGAGCTTTTAGAAAAGAGATTATTTTTATGATTTTAAGTCTTTGTTCACCGTAGACATAAATAGGATTCTTCCCTTCAATAGGAATGCACACCATCTTTCCGTAGCACAAGAGTTCTGCGCGGTTCTTTGACAACCAATCCATGCCGAGAATAATATCAAAGTTGGGCAAGGGGATAGGAATCAGGTTAGCCAGAAAATTATAACCTTCAATTTCTATGACACATTCTCTCTATACTTTATCAACAAGTAATGATACACTTCCCGCTGTATCTACATGAAATAGTTGAGCGAGTGCATAGCAAACAATTTGAAAAGAACGTGCAAATTCATCAGACACAAAAGAGTCTGAGGCACCAGAATCAAATAAGATGTGAGCATGTCTAGAATTGACGAGAAATGTATCGGTCACAACATTCGGATTTCACGTGCCTCCTCCGTGGTAATCTGAAATGCACGGCCTTTAGCTTTTGGCACCTCCTCCTTTTTAGTTGAAGTACTCTTTGGTTGTTGAACAGAAGCTTGAATCCCCGCCATTTGACTAGTAAGAGTAGGGCAGAAACGCTTCCTGTGGCCAGTAACACCACAAGCAAAGCATGTAACATTCTTCATCGGGAAAATGGACTTCAGGTGGCCTATTTCTCCACATCCATAACAGACTACTGATCCTTTTTCTAATCTGCATTCGCCCGGATGATTCTTTCCACAATTTCGACACGATGGCGACTGAAGAGAAAAAGATTGTGACCTGCTGCGGCCACGAGAGGTATTATGAGATTGCACTTGCTTGCTAGGTTCAGATCAAACAGATTGAGCTGGTGGAATAGATGAAATAGGAACAGTTCGATCAATACATGGATGTTTCGGAACAGAAAGAGTGGCACCACGTATTTCTAAGTTATGCTCGCATCTTCGGGCATACTCAACAGCTTTACCAAATGACAGAACATCCCGATTGACAACAAAATCGTGGATTTCATGCCGTAGTCCCTCCATGAATAACTGAATTTTCTCGTCTTCAGTTGGAATATACTTTGCAGCAAACCATGCTTTTTGATTGAATTAAGTTTCATATTCATTCACGGTCATTCCTCCCTGTTTAAGCTCGAGGAATTCCTTCTCCAATCTCCTCCTCATGTTTAGAGGATAATACTTCCCTAGAAAACGTGTTTTGAAAATTTCCCAAGATATATTCTCCTGGTCATACTCATTGAGAGGTTCAAATGTTGCTTCCCACCATACCAAGGCTTCTCCGATAAGCATTGCAGAAGCTTAATTAGCCATGTCTTCATTAACCACATGAGAGATACGGAATACTTTTTCTGTGTTCTGGATCCATGTAAGAACAATAATAGGATAAAAGAACACCTAAAAACTCCGTAGCACCATTACTCTTGAAAGTTTTCGTTTCACCTCTCATTTTGAAGATTCCCCAGTGACTTTCTCTTTGCCTTTATCATTATTCTTTTTGTGTTCTTCGAGAGTCTGCCGAATAACACCAGTAAGTTTTTCCATAAGTCGCTCCTCACGAGGGGATACTGGAGTATCTCCTTCATCGGGACGAGGATCTCCACCCACCTCTGGCGTATGACTACTCACCTGTTCAGCCATTGCTCTGAAATTTTGGAGTAATATAGTATTTTAGAATATTAGGATTTATTATTACCTAATACTTTATTTAAGTATTTCCTATGGTTTGTATCCATATACTTACAATGTATCCGTTCATATATTGAACTTCCAATGGTTTAAGTCTAAATACCAATCCGTGATATGTAGTTCACTTAAACTACAACTCTGATACCATGATTGAAAGACCTCTTTCATACTATTTAACATTTTCATAAAGTCAAAAACATGCTACATGCATATTTATATCTTATTACAAAAGACTGGATACAAACCGACTATTAAAGGTTTTTACAAAGTTTTATATATTACATAATTTCCCAGGAATCTAAAATTCTTATACATACATAAACACTAAGTGCAAAAGTAATAACTATTCTAAATCTTCCAACAGTATATGTCTATACTGGATTCTTATCACCTTCAATAATTAAACACTGAGAGGGATAAGCGGGTGACGCTTAGTGAGTTCAATAACGGTTACAATATAACGTTATGCCATATATATATATATATATATATATATATATATATATATATATATATATATATATATATATATATATCAATATGACAGAAGCAAAGAGGGACAAGGAACAACAAAAGCAGAAGTGTATCATATGACAGACTTTCCATATCAACCAATAAATCAATTCAAAGATTTGCAATCAATGAGACATAACAATTTTCAACTTGATATACATCAATAAAACTTCAGCCCAAGTGGCACAGAAAATACTCAGGATTATCATTTTGCTAGAATATACAGGCTTTCAGCCATATCTAACATTCTGCCAATACCAAAGTGATGCTTACTCATTCACTTTATGGTCAAAGGCTACATACCAGTACCAAAGTGATGCTTAGTCATTCACTTCATGGTCAAAGGTATAGCTCCATTATCATAATAACATGGGAAAGCACATTGCACATATAACACATAACATAGAATTGTCCCTATATTGAACTCATCGAAAAATAATCGGGTGTTAAAATGGTAATTTGGGCAGCACTTCGTTTCTATAAATGATTTTCTTCGATGAAAACCGGGAGCTTTAATGAGAACCGGGCCTTGCGAGGGTTGAGCTTCAAACCGAAAAGATAAATTTGTCGGGGTCTTCGGGCACTTCGGGACGTTCTTCAGGTGTTAGGTAGGTTCCCAGGGCTTCGAGGGATTAAAAATAGCTTAAAAGAAGGTTTAAGGTGAAAAAGTGTGCAAAAATCCAACCAAAACCGGGAGGATTCGCACCTCCCTTTATACAGCGTGAGAAGGCTCGGATTCGAAGGGGGGAGGGGGCACGTGGCTCGCATGCGAGGGGCCAGGCGTCGGGCAGGAGGCGAGACACGTGTCTCGGTTCGGATGCTTCCACCGTGATGACACGCGTCAGATCCGGAATGGGCCGCGCTTTGGATGCGAGGAGCCGGCGACACGCGTCGGACACGAAGCAGATGCGAGAAGCGGGTGACGTGGCCGATTCTAGGCCGAGTGCTATGCGAAATTTCTCGGAAATTGTGCCCCAAAATTCAAAAATTCATAACTTTGGCATACGAGCTCCATTTTCGACGTTCTTTATATGCACATGTAGGTGAGATTATACTGTACAACTTTCGTTTAGACTCCGTTGGCTAATTTTGATTTATTTTTAATTTTATTATAATAAACAGACCGGGACATAAAAATCCATTAAAAATTCATAACTTCTTCATCCGACGTCCGTTTTCGTCTGTTTTTTTACCGTTGTACTACTATTGACGAGACCTTCGATTCTCATTTAGGTTGTGTAGGCTAAAAATCACTCGATCTTTATTTCGAGTTTTTAGCTGTATAATGCTATACCGAAACTTAGAAAAATCATGACTTCCTAATACGAAGTCAGATTTTGACGTTCTTTTTATGAAAATTCTCAGTATAATGAATACTACGACTTTCATTTATATCATACAGTCTAAAAAGTAGTTTATCGAAAACTCACTTTTTACGTCATACGGCGTCGTGCCGGTTCTGTCGCGAAACTTCAATAAGTCATAATTTTTACTTATTTCCAACTTTATATTTTCGTTAATTTCGATAGTTGACTTTTAATCAGAATCTCATAAGACTTCCAATATTTTCCGAATGATTCTAAACATAATTTTACTTCAAATCTCGTAAAAACTATCTTGTTAGAACTCAACACTCAAAAATATATATTATTTAATAATATTCATTTTTAAACAAAACACGATAACTGAACGTGTATGTTACAATATATATATATATATATATATATATATATATATATATATATATATATATATATATGTATACACACACACACACACACACACACATATATATATATATATATATATATATATATATATATATATATATATCTGTTTTGAAGTTTGCATCTTATGTAGCTCCTTTACATAAAGATCTTCTAAACTGATTATGTAATGTCCATTCTTTTAGTTATTCTTAAGTACTATTATAATCTCCTTATAGTTATCCAGTGACTTACCATGTATCCAATTGGTATCTTATGATATGTTCATAGCATAATGATATACCTAGTCTTGTGCATAATATGGCATAAATGATGGATTCATTTGTCAAAAAAAATAGAATATAAATCATTTTATCACGATCAGACCTATATAATAGGTCCTTTTGAGGCTAGCTCAAAATGATGCCATGTGGCAATGCCAAGAGTCCTCCAAAGGAATCTTGTATGTTGATCTCCTTCAAGTTATTGTCAATATATGCACAAAGATTTTAAAATTTTAACAATTTTTCTTTATCTATCTCTATAGAATTTACATTCCAAGAATGTATCTTGTCTTTTGCTAAGTGTTTCATCTTAGAAACACTTTCTGAGTTAAAGTGAAACAACCTTGCGTAGTCAAAATATAGTTTCTCATGACTAAGTATGTCTCAATCATACAAGATTAGGAATATCATTATGCTCCCACTAGTTCTTAGTAAACACATATTATCTTCATTTTGATATAAAATTATACCTTGTGTTTTCATATTAAAATGATGATTCCAACTTTAAGATGTTTGATTTATATCCATAAATGGATCTTAAGGCTTAAACATTTTGTTAGGATAACTTGGATCAAGAAAACCTCAAAGCTAAGTTATATATACATCTTCCAAGTATTTTTCTATTAAGAAAAGCAGTTTTTCTTGAAATCTATTTGACATATCTCATAATCAGAATATGTTGTAATGGTAAATAATATCCTTGTTGATCTAATCATAGCGAATTGAGAAAAGGTTTGATCATATTCAATGACATGAGTATGTTTAAATCCTTTAACAACAAGTCTTACTAAATGTGTATAGATCTCCAAGTTTTTATTCCTTCTAAAACTTACTCCTTTTAGCCTTGCTATAGGGAGGAAGATTAATCAAGCCCATTGTTGATACATGCAAGTGACCCTCGATAGCTAAGGTAATTATTATAGATGCAAAGACCTAGTTGGATTATGAAGCAAAGAGTTGTTTTGTGTTGACATGCTGAAGAGTTTCTTGTATTGAGATACTTGAGAGTTTGTGAAGACCGGAGATACTGAAGGAGACTTGGTGAAGAGTTCTTGACTGTTTGTCTGTTGTGATACTGAAGAGTCAGAGCAATGATCACCTTTTGCTGACAAAGAGTATTTGGTTGATTTTTTCAGATCCAGGTGTGGGAAGCATGGCCGTCTATTTCAGTTTTACTTTTATATTATCTAGTTCTAGACATGCACCCTTTTCTCCTATAAAAAATGATCATGTTGATCAATAGGAGTGTGTCTGATCTTACTTCCTTTGTAACTTTCTCATATTGAGATAAAAGTCTCCTTATCTCCATTATCTTATAATTTTTTGTTCATCACTTACTAACTTTTGTTTGAATGCAAACCATGTTATGATTCAAAAAGTATCTATAAGCTTGCTTATATTTATTGATGTATTTTGCTATTATGTTTCCTTTATAATTCCAGAAACATATTAGTGTTGAGCTTTTTAAATATCCATGAGATAAACTTAAATTCCGCACCATAATCTCTTTAGTATAAGTTCTTCTCTCAACAATTGGTATCAGATCGAAAGTGGTTTCTTTTTAACTTTCTGTGAAAACCCTAATCTTTTCTTAGAAAAAATCTGATTTAAAAGGCCTACTATAACACTTAGCTCATCTTTTTCAAAAAAAAAAAACCTAAGGAAAATGGCACAAATTTACTCTTTAAATGTATCTAACATTGTTGGAGGTTTGAATCGAGCTCTAATACTTGTTGAAAGTGAGTATCATCATTGGTCTCAAAGAATGAAAAGATATTTAAGATGACTTGGTAAGGAAGTTTGGAGATCTGTAGAAAAAGGACCACATGTACCTGTCCTTACACCCATTGTTACTGATGGAGCTCATGTCAGACTTGGAGGTGGTCAACTTGCCATGACTAGACCTACCAACATTGACATGATAAGATGGAGAAATATGAAATAGATTTCTATGAAATCTCTTATGGTGTTCCTCTTGACAGATTTGATCTTATCATTAACTACAAATATGCAAAAGAGATATGGGATGTTCTCAAGAATTTCTAAGAGGGGACTGTACAAGCTCAAGACAAGAAGTTAACCACAACCATGAATGACTTCAACAACTTCAAAGATCTTACTAGAGAAAGTATTGATGACTCGTTCAAAAATTCAATTTCATTGTCACTAAAATTTCAAATGTAGGTATTACTCGAAGTGATCATGAAACAAATATGCAGTTCTTGAATGGTTTAGGAAAAAAGTGGACTATGGTGAAGATGATAGTCGAAGGAGATAGCAAGATCAAAAATCTCTTGCTATTAAAACTCTACGATGAACTTCAGGCTCAAGAGTCTATGATGATGAAAGACTGTATGGATCTAGGTGGACAAATCGCCTTGGTCTCTCACTCATCGTAGTGCACAAACAGAGCACATTAGTATCCTCATACCGGAGAGTCCTCATGTCAAACCCCATATGACAACACACTGCAGTCATACGAACCGAAGACGGAACTTGATGACGAAGAAGCCTTTCAAAATTCCTTAGCCTTGGTTAGCCAACAATTCAACATGCTTTCACCACCAAACTATTGCAAAAATCAACAGTTCACTAGACCTCTTTTCAATCGCAGTTTCAACCCACGGAACAAACCTCCTCACTGCTACTCTCAGTCTCCCAGATACCCTCAAAACCTACGATACCAACCGAAGTCTCAAGACATACCTTTGATGCTTACCAACTCCACTAAAGCGTGACATGAAGACAAACCTTCTGACACCTCAATTGTCATCGAATAGAAGAAAGACAAAGGTCTTATCTATCACAAATGTCTCAAGGAGAATCATTACGCAAGAGACTATAAATCTAATGTGGTAAAAGACAAACCGTACTATCTGAGAATGGCGTAAGAAGTGGAAGAGAAGGAGAAAGAAAAGGCCTTATTGGATCATGTGCGACAAGATCATCAATCTTGGTCATCCGGTGATGAATACGAAGAAACTGACAACAAGAGTAAGCGAGGGAAGTTGTGTCTTATTGCAAGGAAAAGTGATGATACTGAAGATGGATCTACAAAGATGAAGAAGAATTACTGCTTCATGGAAAAGGAATGGAACATTAGCATCGTTGGACAGGTAAAATTTATGATATAGTGAAATAATTATAACATGCATGACTGTGAACCTCACCTAGAAAAACTTACTCAAACGTGTGTTGATGTCTTTTCAGATTATAAGAAAGCCTTAGATGAAAAGAACATAGTGACCTAAGAGTTGTACCGCTTAAAAGGAAGACTAGAAGAAAATAAGCTTAAGGTCAATATGTTAAAGATAGGTCTATTGTTACTAAATGATGCTAGGTTGCTTAGTGAAAGTCAGTTAGATGTTGCTTTCAATCAACAAGATCTAATCCGAGCAGAAAATGTATGCTTGAATAATTTAATAAAAAAGCTGTTTAATGAAAGTGAAGCAATCAAAAATCTTGTTAATAATGGATCGGTAGATAACACCTACAACTGGTGTTGGTCAAATGGATATCCTACCGGAGAGAAATCTCCACCGAGGTTTGATACCAATCATCCCTATGTTCCACCTGATAAACCTTTTCATTTTCCTATAAATGAAAAGACTTACCCATAAGATATTCAATGTCATTTTGGAAAACTCCATGAATTAAGCAATATTTGTGTGATAAAAGAGATTCTCCTAGAAACATCGGGAATCTCTAATGATTGTCATTCAATATTTTTCATTGTAATAATCTCGCTTGGCTCAGGATCCAAAGTGAACGAGCTAATTATTTTGGAAGGACCAAACATGTCCCCAAAATCGTATGTTGACGAGGAGATTATTTAAGAAGGACTAGGCTTGCCCATACACACAAATGTCTCCGAAGTTATGACTACTGCATCCTTTGCGGTATCTCATTGTTCACCTTTAACAAAAGTCTCGTTGGAGACCTCTATTAATTCAACTACAAAAATTAAGCTCTTCCAGTAGGACTAAGAATGGACAAATTTGAATTTGGACAATGTCCTCGGTGTCATGAACTCTATAGTTCTGATGACTCATCACCCAAACCTACACCGAAGTCAAAACTTCTCAAAAGCAAAAGACCTAAATTGAACAAATCTGACGTTCTGTCACCAAAGGATGAGGCAAAGCAAGCCTTGAAAGTTGAAATTAAATCTCGCATAGAGAAAAGGCATGATGAGTCAGATCCCAAGGTTACAGAAAACCAAAGGTCAAAATTTTCAAAGAAAAATCTTTCATCAAACTGTACGGTAGAAATATCCTTTCAAATCAAGTCTGTGTAAAACACTTTTGTCCAAAATAACTCTTTGCAGAAACACAAAAAGGAACAAAACATCAAAAGTCCCAACAGATCACCAAGTCCTTCAAAACCTCAGATCCACAAATCTGTGAAGAATAACAACACTGAAATTGTTACTCCTCTAAACAAGACACCTGACCAAAAACTCAAGAACATTATAGTTGAAGACACCGCATTTGATAACCAAAAGATCAAACCAAATGATAAATTTCAAATACAAAGAAATCTTGAGAAACATATTGATTATGTTCCAAAATCTAAACCTAGGCAAACCATCTGGATAAATGAAAAGAAACTGACTTTTAGCTCTTATCCACCCGTGAAGAAAATTACCTCAAGATATAAATCTACTAAGGTAGATTATGTTTCAAAAGGGATTTGGAAACAAAAGGATGTTAAGAACACCTCACCGTCAAAAGTTAGGAAACCACAAACCACAACACATCCAAAACTGCATTTTCTTTTCAAAAATTTGTTAATAGATCACTATTTTTTGTTGTGGGCCCTAAACAAGTTTGGATGCCCAAATTAACTAATTGGTTGTGCAAGCAATGTGCGAGGAGGAATATGAAATAAAATGTTTAATTAATAGCTCCTGCTTCTTGCACATGACAGGAATGTTAGAATACCTTCGTGACTTTAAGGAAGTCACACATGGTGGTCATGTAACTTTTGGAAATGATGCAAATGGAACTATACGAGGATATGTTTTTTTGACGAATGGGAATTTCTCGATTCAAAGGGTTGCCTATGTTGCAGGTCTAAAGAAAAACTTGATAAGTGTTGGACAAATCTGCAAAGCTAGTCCTCGTGTCGAATTTGATGATGAATACAACTACATCATGACGAAGGATAGATCAAGATGTCTAATTAAATCAAAGGCTGCAGGAACAATGTTCCCATTATATATTTCTCTCTTCATCGGTAAACCATAACTGTGTTTTCTGTCAAAACCAGTCTCCAAGGTCAGTTAGCTATGGTACCAGAAACTTGCTCACCTTAATATTCGGTACATTAATAACTTGGTTACTAGAGAAATGGCGTGAGGATTTCCTCTCCACAAGTTTGACAGTGACACGTTATGCCCTGCTTGTGAGTGTGGAAAACAAACGAAAAGGAAGCCACCCATTGATCATAGATTCCTCAGTTGTCGAACCTTTGGAGTCACTTTACATTGATATCTGTGGTCCATCTAATGTTACCAGTCTTCATCATAAGAAGTACATTTTAGTCATCGGTGATGATCACACTCGCTTCACATAGGTTTTCTTCTTGAGATTAAAATCAGAGAAACTATAGACCTTGATAAATTTCATCAAGGAAATCGAATTACAGATCAAGCTTTCCATCAGAAAGATACGAAGTGACAACAGAACAAAATTCACCAATAGACTTCTGAATGACTTCTTGGTGTCCAAAGGAATTAATCACAACTTCTCGGTACCATACTCACCGCAACAGAATGGTGTGGTAGAAAGAAGGAACATTACTCTAGTGGAAGCTGCATGGTCTATGCTCAACTTCGCAAATTTAGTATCTACTTTTGTGATGAGCATTCTCAACAATGTGCTTTGTTCAGAACCGAAGTATCATCACCAAAATCCTTAACAAGACTCCATACGAAGGTTTGAACAATCATAAACCCAATGTTCGTTTCTTTCATATCTTTGGTTGCAGTTGTTTCGTGGTCAACAACAAGGAGCATCTGATCAAATTCGCACCCAAATCTGACGAAGGAATATTTTTGGCATATTCAACAAAAAAGGTTGCATACAGAGTTCTGATCCAAAGAGTAAGAATAGTTGAAGAAATCTTTGACGTGAAATTTGATGATTTCTATCTCTAGAAAACTACTCCTATCAATGAAACAAAGTTTATTATGGAGAATGTCATTCCAATCCATTTCGTACCTCTCAACATCGTTGAAGTTAATAATGATACTCCTTTTGATCCTCCATAGATTGCAAGACCATCTGAAATTTTAGTCTCACCTACTGTGAAACTACAACACACCGAAGAATCCAGACCACCCATCACTGAAGACTCCTCACATATGACTTCCACCTTGTTGGTTGAGGGGGAAAGCTTGTCCAATCATCCAACCATTGTCACAACCATCAAGGTTCCATTCTTAGAAGAAGTGGCTCCAATATTTAACAATCGATCACATGTCTCCGAAGATTTAGAAGAATCCGAAGAAGATGTTGAAGAAGTAGAAACAGAAGATGAAGTTCCATAATTCCCATAGCTTCATTCCAATGGGAACCATCAACTTCATAGGGGAACCTCCAACAACAATTGTGCAACCAATTCTGGTGGTTGAAGATTTATCTGCGGGATGTTGATAAACCGAGGGGGAACAATTTCAAGATGTTCAAAGAGAAATGCCTCCCGAAGTTGAAGACAATCCATCCAATGCATCCAAGAACATCATCAATCACGTCTACACATCTGGACAATAGGTCATCCACCTGGCCAAATAATAGGAAGTCCTTCTGCTGGTATTAGAACTCGATCATCCGAAGATTTAATCAAACATTGTCACTATGCGACATTCATGTCATCATCTGAACCCAAAACCATCAAACAAGCCCTTCTAGATCATGACTGGATCGTAGCAATGCAAGAAGAACTTGCAGAGTTTGAGAGAACCAAAGTTTGGAAACTTGTTCCCAAGCAAAAAGGGACATACCGTAGTTGGAACAGATTGGGTTTTTTGAAACATGTTGGATGATACAGGTATGCTAATCAAGAACAAATCCTGACTTGTAGCAAAATGTTATAGCTAATTAGAAAGAATTCATTATGATGAAACATATGTTCTAGTTGCGTGGCTCGAGGCCACACACATCTTTATGGAGAATGCGGCGCACAAAAATGTTAAAGTACATCAAATGGATGTAAAAAGCACATTCCTCAATTGCAAACTAAAAGAAGAGGTAACTTACATCATCATCCAGGTTTTGAGAATCTTGATCTTCCTCATTACTGCTATAAATTGGAGAAAGCTGTGTATGGCTTGAAGCAGACACCCAGGGCTTGGTATGAAAATGTTTCTATGTTTCATCATTTATCCTACCCTCTTTCAACGTTTGAGTGAAAAGCATTTAATGCTTGTACAGATCTACGTGGCTGACATTATTTTCGGCTCAACTGATCAAGTTATGGTAGACGACTTTGCCAAGCTCATGACAATCATATTTCAAATGAGCATGAATAGAGAGATTAATTTCTTTCTTGGTCTTCAAATCAAGCAAGCCCCACAAGGAATATTCATTTATCAAGAAAAGTATACATGTTAGGGTGCAAAGTCACGCTTGAATGTGGAGTGTTATGGCTTTCCCTCTTGTATGTGTAAATAGGTTGAGTATTTCCTATAAATAGGAAGTGACTGACTCCCATTATGTAATGTTCATTTTGGAGAGATTAGTTTTAGAGAGAGAATTATTGCAAACCGATGTGTACTCTTTCTAACCGAACTAATGAGAGCTTGAAACAATATTTATTTACTGCATGTGTTCATGATTTGTATGATGATTCACTAGATCTTTCATATTTCACATTTGTCATCATAATCAACACCACTACAATTGGTATTAGAGCGGGTATTTTTGATTGGATCAAGAATTGATCCATGATGGCTTTCTTGATTTGGTGATTCTTCATATTTATTTTTGATCTTCGTGTTTTAGAGAGTTTGGACTCTAGAAATCGAATTCATCTTTGATTCTATTCATAATTCGATGTTCTTCACTAGAACTCAAGTGATTTTTACTTTCTCTCTCTAGAAAATCCATTTCAAATCACTTTCTCTCTCTACAAAAACTCAAGATCTTGTTGATTGATCAAAGATGGTGTTCTTGGAGTATGATTCTTGGGTTGTGATCATTAAAGATGTCAAATACAAAGTCAATGAAATCAATTTTGTGGGTTATTGTTGAAAGGAGGATTGATTACATGGGATATTATGGTTTCTTATGGAGGCTTGAAAGATGATCATGGAAGATTGAAATTTCAACCACTTTCGAAGTTTGCATGTTTAATCGAACTTGTTTTGTCTATTAACGGACGTTGTGAAGATCAAAAGGAAGGAGTAGAAAGAGATTTGTTTAAGAAGAAATTCATTTCTCTTATTGAAGACCTAAATGATCTTCGTGCTCTTAAGTATGCTGAATTTCAAGACAATGGAGTTCAATGTGATGTTTTTGATGTTCTTAATATTCTTGAAGTTCATGACAAGAAGATTCAAGTTGATTTTCATGAAGATGCAAAAGTTTTTTGCTCGAATTGATTTCAAACTGATGATATTGTGTGCTCTTGTGATTAGTTTGAAGGAATTATTCGTTATCGAAAGCCGATAATCCAAGAAATTCACAAGTATCAAACTACAAAAGATTTGATTCAAACTTGCAAAGTTGAAGTTGTCAAGAATGAAGTGGTTCTTGAAATCAAATATTTAGTATGCAAAAAGATGAGAAAGAAAAAGAAGAAGAAGATTAAACGTAAAAACAAGCGGGTTTACTCATAAAAATCATCAAGTGTTGTTGTGAAGCAAATTTGGGTTCCAAAGCAACAATCTCCAAAGGTTGCATTGAATTTGAAATCAAAACCCAAAAGTGTTGATGGTTCTTATGAAGATGTTCTTGGATCGGTGAAGAACACTAAGAACGAGTTGTACAACACGCATCGTGAGTGGTACAATGTTCAAATTGGAGATTTTCTTCTTCCAACAAAGAACCAAGATCTTCTAAATTTGATTTGTTAATTGAAAATGGAACTCGATTCGTCAAAAAGGTATCTCAAATTCTCTAATGGATTCCAAAACGTCCATGATTTCGATTCGTATTTTGCGTTTTTCAATTTTGATCGATTTGCCTCATTAGATCAAATTCGTTTCAACCCTTTGATTGATCCAATTACTTTCGTTTAGATCAAAATTCCAAAAATAATTCTCAAATTTGAAATTCATTGTTCATCCACATTCTTAATTAAGTCCAAAAGAAATTTGAAGCAGTATTCATGTCTTATCTTTAAGCCCAATATGATTTGTTTTACTGTTCATTCAATTGATCCCAAAGTCTTTTAACGATCATTGTTCACGATCAATCAAATAAATCCACTTTAAATTCATCGTACAAATCATATTTTTACCGATTATTTCATTCAAATCGGGTTTTTATTGACTTCATCATGAATTCGATCTGATTTTGACTAGTAATGTTGTTTGCATCCTGCTGTCGTGGGTTCATTAATGGAAATCGAATTCTGTTCTTGAAGTTGAATAAAAAAGTCCAACTAAAAAGTCAAAATCCGTGTTCTTGGATGTCGAATGCTCGTTGATTGGGCTGATTGATTCCGAAATCAGTTGGGATTGATTGTCAAATGTGTTGGAATCGATGTTTATTTGATTTTGATTGCAGTCCTAAAGTCGAATGGTTAAAAGAGTAGTTCGCATCGTGATTTACAATTCCGATTTCAAATAGTTAGATGGTTTGATTTCGATGGTCTCGTGTGTTCTTTTGGTGTCGCTTGTCAATTTTGGCAAGCAGGATTATTAATTTCGTAGTTCTATTGGTCATTTGTTTTTGGATCGATGTCGAGAATTGAAGAATTAAAATCGAAGGATTGATTACTAAAAGCAAAGGGTTCTTGTATTAGTTTCGTTTCTGGATTTTGGGTTTGATATCGTTGGCTGTATACTGCTTTCATGATAGATGGTCGATTGATTTTTGATTTTGGGAAGTCGGTTGAGAAGTGATGTCGATTTTGGAGTCAAAGGCAAAGGCTTGGAATTGAGCTTTAGATGACGATGAAACTTGATTGATGATGGTTTCGAAGATTGTTTAGGGAAGATGAATTGTGTTGAGATTGATTGTCGATGGCTTGGGAGTCTAAGTTGATCTTAATTTCGAAGGGTTGTACATGGTTGTATGTTGATAACGAAGGCATAGAATCATGATTTTGATGGTCGTTCATGTCGATGACATAGGTTGACTGATTTCGAAGGCTTTGAATTCAATTGGAAGAATGATCAAGTTTAGATTTGGGAAGAGTAGACAACGAGTTTCGAAGGCAGTTTGAGTAACTGATTTCGAAGGGTTGATTGATTCGTTGTTTGATAAAGGTTACGAAGGGTTGTCTGTGTAGACTTCGTTACTTGTATAACAAATTGTGGAAGAAAACCAAAAGTTTCGAATTGGGTCCCTAATGCTTCGAAGACATGGCACAAGTGGTCCAATTTCGAAATGGTGATAAAAATTATGAAGAATGCAGAAGTTTCGAAGTGAGTCCCTGCAGTTTCGAAATGTTGGAAAAATCCAACTTCGAAATTGGGGTAATAAAGCTGAGAAATTGAAGATTTTACAAGTTCAGTCCCTGCAGTTTGTGCGAATTTACACTTTATACCCAATTTCGCAAATGGGGAGAGTTTCACATTTTAAGTTGTTTTTGGCGCATCGGGTCCCTGCAGAATTATGAAAGTGATAGTTTTTACCTGGATTTTGGAAATTCTTGCAACTCTCACCCAAAAGTCGAAAATTTTCACAAAAATTAGAATTTTTTCGAGGCTTTTTTCGTGATTGTTTTTCCATGCAAGTTTTTCGAGAATTCATTTTTGGCACACACCAAGGGGGAGTTATGTGAATATTAATCCTCAGGCGCTTCTCACCCTTAATGGGTTTTATAATTATTTTTTGATTATAAAAGGGGGAAAATGAAGAGTGGGTATTCGAAGCTTTACGTATTCATTTGCGGATTTGAAGACCAGTATGATTTCGAGGGGGAGTTTGGTCTTGATCGCGCAAGCTCGTTGGATATTGAAGCCGGGACATCCAATCCTAACTTTGAGGGGGAGAATGTTAGGGGTGCAAAGTCACGCTTGGTTGTGGAGTGTTATGGCTTACCCTCTTGTATGTGTAAATGGGTTAAGTCTTTCCTATAAATAGGAAGTGAGTGACTCCCATTATGTAATGTTCATTTTGGAGAGATTAGTTTTAGAGAGAGAATTATTTCAAACCCATTTGTAGTATTTCTAACCAAACTGTTGGGTTTTAGAGTTGCGTCTTTGGGCTCGTTTGTTAGTCTATTTTGTTTACCCGGATTGGGCCTGTCCAACCGAGGTTTATTATTAGGGTTATCGTATATATAATGCATGCATGTATAGCTTACAGATTGTTGTTCTCATTAATTACTTTTGCATTGTAACCCTTACACACCTCTACAGTCGAAGTTCTTCATCGATCTCTTCTAAGGTGTGAGATTTTAATCATTCGACATCATTTGATCCATTCCTGTGTTCTTTACTTGATTGATATTGTTTTTCTGCTTAGAATCTATCGATCTATAGCGCAATATTCTCATCAATTGGTATTAGAGCAGGAGACTGTGTAATACATACGCATCTCTTCTGTTTGAAGAATCCATTAGGGTTTCCACTTTTGTTGAATATATAGAAGCTGTCTTCTTTTGTTCGATAAAACCCTAGTCTCTACATTACAAGTCTGATTCTAGCAGATTCAAAGAAAACGTTCATCATGTCTCACGATGACTCTCAAATCAATCCAATCAACATCTCCAACAGTATAGGATCCGCTACAAGGGTTCCCATTCTTTACACTCAAGATTATGAAGTATGGGCGCATCACTTCGAAGACTATGTTGTTGGATCTGAAGACAATGGCTATCTAATTTGGGACGCAATAACATTGGGTCCGTTTGTTCACTCTGGAACGAACAGAACGGTCAAGACTCAAAGAGAGTACAACCAACTCTTGGCTGACGTAGATAAGATCCCTCAAGATGAAAAAGACAAGGTGTTATGCAACGTTAAGGCAATGACGATGATAAGATTCGCTCTGCAATCCGACACTTTTCGTCTGGTAAGTTCATGCATAACAGCTAAAGAAATATGGGATAGGTTGAAAGAACTATACTCAATTGATGAAGATCTAGAGCACTCGATCCAAACCCTATTGCTCTCTGAATTCGGTGCTTTCGAACAAAAACCTGAAGAGAAGCTTATTCAGACATTCGATCACTTCAATCATCTAGATGATGAAGCACGGTATTGAAAGGAAGGTGATTGAACAAAAGGTTACCTTCTTGAATGGATTAAGGCCCGAATGGATGGCAGTGGTCTCGACCGTGATGGCTCATGAGCAATTTAAATCATATTCACTGGCGAAACTGATGGGTATACTCAAATCTCATGAAAGTGTGGTGACCAAGGAAGTGAAGGTAGTTTCGGGTGTGGGATCACTGGCCCTTGTTTCTAAGAGCAAGAATGTAGCAGACGAGGAGGAGGAATCTGATATGTCAGAGTGCGATCTGTCGAGTGAAGAATATGCAATGATGGTTACAAACCCAAAGAAGTTCGCTCGCAAAAAGTTCCCGGTCAATAAGAACCGAAACTGGCAGGGACGCTACAGTTCAGAAAAGGTGAAAGAAGAAACCAAGAACACCTCTCAAAAGGACGAAGAAAAGAAGGAGAGTAAGCTTGTGGGAGACTCTGGGTACGATTGCAACTACTGTCATGGCAAGAATCACTTTGCCAAGGATTGCATGCTGAGGAAGATGGCTGAGAAGAAGGATGGTGAAGATGACGAAGCTTACTACATGAGAAAGCTGGAGGAGATAAAGCAGAAGAAAGCAACTAACGTATCTACGAATGCTTTAATTGTGCAGGAACATGTTACTGATGATGAGTTTGGTGGAGTAGAAGTCTGGTCTACAGACTCAGAAGATGAAGAGGTTCGCAGACCCTCACATGTAAGAGCTTATGTGGCGAGAGAAGGAGTTGCTGAGTCGGCTGGTAGATGATTAATGGTAACAACCGAAAGTAAGCATGAGGAAGCGAAAGAAGACAAATGTTTCGTTGCCAAGCCTGTGAGTGAAAAGATCAGCGATTGCGATCAGTTGATCAAGAAGGTACAATCAATCCTAGAATCACTTAAAATACCAGTAACAAACTACGAAAAAGAATTAAATGATTTAAAATTCAAGTTTTCTGACTTAAGTGGTAGTCTTATGCAAACTCGCTTAGCAAATTCTAACCTAACTGAACAACTCAGCAGGGAGTCTTCCAAGAATGAGGAAAGAAGGATATGGATACATCAGAAGGAGTTGGAGTTAGTTAGGGCTAGGGATGAATTCATTTATGTACAACGAGACAATTTGAAAATTTTAAAACAAAGAAATGTTTTCTGTTTGATTGCTAAACGATTGTATACTAACATCACCCAGTTACATCTAGATTGTGAGATAGGAAAAAAGATTCATAAAATGATTTTGCCCTTACTTGAGTTTAAGGAAGACGAAGTCATTGCTGAATGTGAATCTATAATGTCTTCAGATGAGATTTCAATAACCTACAAATATGGACTGGACAAAATTGAATCCTTCATTGAGTCCAAAGAACATAAGTGCATGCTTAAGGATTTACTGGACGAAAACGATAAATTAAAAATCAAGACCGAGACTATACACAAGTTTGATTCATCCAACGCCAAATTAAGTTCAGAAAATAAAATAAACTTACAAACCACTTCTGAATTTGATGAGGACAGTGAGATGAGCGAAATCTCCGTAGAAGATGTGGTCGATTGTTCAGAGTTGTTTATCAGAGGATAAGTCCAAGAAACTCAAAGAAAAGGCCGTTGTTTATCAGAAGGTACAAACTACACCAAACCAAGTGTATGCAATCACAGGTGTAACTAAGAAACAAACGGCAGAGTTGATGTCCATGGTCGACAAAGATAATGCTGAAGGCTGCGATAAGTACTTCTGGTCAGCTCCTATCGACAATGCAGACGAAACAGTAGGTCTGTCAGAGCAAACCTCCTGGAGAGTTAAGGGACGATACATACCTGAACCTCTCAACAAGACCTCAAGCTTTGATAAACCCAGTACAAGTGGTACAAAAGAAATACCAAACGAACCACTGAAAGATTCCAGTGAATCAACCACAACCGAACCTCATAAGAAGAAAACGAAACCTAAGGCCAACGTTCACTTGACTCAAGAGCAACTTGCTGAACAGAAACGACAGAGGAACAAAAGATACATGAAGAACCTCAATGAGAGAAAACAGTTTTGGCAATCCCAAAACCCCTCTTATGTTCGCTCTGAAAAAGCTTCTAATCTCAAGAAGGAAGCACATGCCAAATCTCCCTCTTGCAATCACTGCCAGTCATGCAGTCAGGTGAACCGAACTTCCAGTTCCGGTGACAATGCTAGCAGTCACAAGAACCGAAAGTCAGGTTTCAGTCCCAACTCTTACTACGCCAAGAAACGAAAGTCCTGTTTTGGTCCCAACGCAAGTGCTCAGAACAAAACGTCAGGTTTCAGTCCTAAATCTCATCCACCTCACTCTCAACCAAAGTCCAACTCTGTGAAGGATATCAAAGGAAAGGGGAAGCTCGTCTCAGATTCTGAAGTCCGACATACCAAAAAGTCAGCTAACCCTAGGACTCCAAAGAAAAACTCAACTGAAAAACCAACTAACAAAAACCCACCCTAATTGAAGCAAAATAAAAATAAAATCAAAGTTTACAATATCAAACAAAAAGACGAAACCACATTAATAAAAAGAACATATTTGGTTGATCTTTCGGTTGCAATTCCCTACTCTGTAAAAGACTCACCAGGGCCCAAGAAACTTTGGGTTCCTAAATCTGCTTATTTTTTGCAGGTTATCAGTGACGAGCAGTTTGACGAAGAATGGTATATTGACAGTGGTTGCTCACGTCACATGACAGGAAGGAGGGAAGAGCTTAGGGAGTTTTGGTCCCTTAAAGATGGTGGATGTGTTAAATATGGAAACAATTCATACGGCACGATCAAAGGATATGGGATGATCACCAACGGAGAGTTTTCAATACGAAAACTAGCCTATGTGGAAGGATTGCAGCACAACCTCATTAGTGTTTCTCAGTTAGTCGTTGGAACCAGTTTGAAAGTCTCGTTCGATGATGAGGGCTCAGAGATAATTGAAAAGCAAACAAAGAAAGTTCTGTTGAAATCTGAGCGAAAAGGGGAGATGTATCCTCTAAATCTCAACCCAATAAAAGGAAAGCCAACAATATGCTTGCTATTGAAGGCGAACTCAGATGAAAGTTGGTTATGGCATCGAAGACTATCACACCTGAACTTCAAAGATATTAATAAACTGGTGCTTGGAGATCACGTGTGTGGACTTCCTGTTCTTAAATTTGACAAAGAACACCTGTGCGCAGCATGCGAGTTGGGCAAACAAAGCCGAAAGAGTCACCCTTCTCGCATCAATACAAAGATAATCGAACCTCTTGAACTACTGCACATCGACTTATGTGGTCGTTCGACTATCAAAAGCTTCGGTGGTAGTAAGTTTATACTTGTTATAGTAGATGATTTTTCTTGCTTCACCTGGGTTTTCTTTCTTAAACAGAAATCAGAGGCCACTCCAAAGCTGAAGGTATTTATCAAGCAAGTGGTACTGCAGCTGCGAAAGATTGTAAGGAATATACGAAGCGACAATGGTCTAGAGTTCAAAAACAAAGACTTTGAAGATTTTCTGGCTGAAAAGGGACTAACTCACAACTTCTCTGCTCCCTATACTCCACAACAGAATGGGATCGTTGAAAGGCGAAACCGTTCTTTATGTGAAGCCGCCCGAACAATGCTGAGCTTCGCTTCTCTTCCACTATACTTCAGGGCTGATGCAATTGCTGCTGCTTGTTACACACAGAACCGATCCTTCCTCAACAAACAATTTTCTATCACTCCATACGAGATTTTGAATAATCGTAAGCCCAATGTAAAGTTTTTTCACGTGTTCTGTTCAAGACGTTTTATTTTGAACTCCAAAGAGAACCGAAACAAATTTAATGTTAAGGCGGACGAAGGGATCTTTCTTGGTTATTCGCTAACTTCAAAAGCATATAGGGTTCTGAATAAACGCTCGAAAAAGATTGAAGAATCCTACTATATTACTTTTGATGATCATTACGTGAAGAAAATTCAAACAACCGAAAGTCCAACAGAGGAAATCTTTCTAGAATCAGGTCAAGTCTCGGTTCCTATTTCCAATTTATTTGAAGAGTACATGCTGCTCTTTGATGAACTAGAGAAGGCGATCCACTCAGAAGCGAAGGCAACTGATAACAAAATCGACAATTTGAAGAAGGTTATCGACGAAGCTACAAAAGAAATGGGAAGCAAGCCTCAACATCCATCTGAGAAGAAACCTTCAAGCAAATCTCCAGAATCCAGTGAACGTCCAGTTTCCAATGTCCCTCCAAATACAAGCTCTACAATCCAGGGGGAGGGTTCGTCAACACCAAAAACAACCGACATGCCTTTCTAGGGGGAGAATCCATCAAAAACCCAAACAAATGAAGGTCCATTTGAGGGGGAGAGTACTAACCCTGATATGGGATTCGGTTCGCCATTTGAGGGCGAGAATGAAAATGCAAATGACGAAGGCGATCTGTCAGAACTGGAAGAAGAAGTCAATGCTGAGCTGGATCCTGCCTATGATCCAAACTACCCTCCTCTCATGAAATGGACAAAGGATCATCCTAAAACTAAGATTATTGGTGAATCATCTGAGGGTGTTCTTACACGATCTCAAATGAAGGCGAAGCAAACTGCTTTATTCTCTCAACTAGAATTCTGCATGTTTAATTCGTTTGTCTCTAAAGTAGAAGACGGTAAATGCTGCTCGTGATCACTCTGATTGGGTGCAAGCTATGCAAGACGAACTCCGTGAGTTTGAAAGAAATCGAGTTTAGCGGCTGATTCCCACACCAAAGGATGCATCTGTAATCGGTTTAAAATGGGTTTTTAGAAGGATGCATCCAGGTCGGGGATATGGTTCTCCTGAAGGTGTCGCCTTGGAAAGGCGTCATCCGATTCAGGAAGCGGGGCAAATTGGGCCCCAGGTATATTGGACCTTTCAAGGTCATAGCCCGGGTGGGCAAGGTAGCGTATCGGCTGGACCTGCCAGCCGAACTCAGTCAGATTCATAGCACCTTCCATGTCTCCTAGCTAAGGAAATGCCTGGTGGACGACTCGGCAGTGGTGCCCCTAGAGGATATTCAGGTTGATGACAGCCTGAACTACATTGAGCGGCCTGTGGCGATCCTCGACCGAAAGTCGAAGGATCTGAGGAACAAGAAGGTCGGGCTGGTGAAGGTGCAATGACATCATCGGAAGGGCTTGGAATGGACGTGGGAGCCGCTAGACGAGATGATGGAGCATTACCCAGAACTCTTTCAGGATCGAGCAGCAGACTTCGAGGACGAAGTCTAAAATAAGTGGGGGAGATTTGTAGCACCTGGTTCCTGGTATGTATTTCATTCAAGTATTTTGCATATTGGCCTTGGACTCGGCGAGTTGAGGTCCAACTCGTCGAGTCGGAGCGTCTTGGACGCGGGAGTTTAATGACCTACTCGACGAGTCGGCGGCCGGACTCGGCAAGTAGGCGCTGTCCGGACAAAACCCTAGTTTGAGGGTTTGCACCCTATTTAAACCACTTATTCCGCCTTCCTTTCGTCCCTAACACTTCCAGAACTCTCCATAGCAAACCCTAGCCATTTTTGAGAAGAACTAAGGCATTTTGGTGGATTTTGGTAGTTGTGATCATAAGAAGGAAGGAGAAAGACTTGAGGAACCAAGTGGAGACCAGGGGAACCCAAGTTTGTGCATCATCCATAGTTCATCGGAGGTATAAAGCTGTTATCTTGCTCTTTCTTTTGATAGATTCCTTTTTGGGGAGATTTAGGGCTTTTAAGCCATTTTTGGTGACCAACCATGATTGCAAGCATGGTTGGGGGTTGAGGCTTCAGATTTAGGTCATTAAAGGAGTTTCAAGGCAGTTAGGGGCTACTTTTGCACCCATGAAAGGTCCCATGCATCATGAGGGCTTATTTTAGGTGCTTTTGAGCTTAAAGTCCCATGCATACACATAAAGTTTGTAACTTTACGTGCTAGAACGATTGTAGGAGCTTAGATCTATCTTCTGGTCAAGAGTTGTATGCTGGAAATCGAGAAATGAGACTTGGACATACTCGACTTGACGAGCTGTTCTTGGGACTCGGCGAGTCCAAGGCAATCTTCAAGTAACTCCACGAGTTGTTCATACAACTCGGCGAGTCGCGGACTGGCAGTTCATCAGATGGAGACGAACTCGACGAGTCGTTCATACGAATCGGTGAGCCAGTCGAATGACCATTCAATATTCGTACAGAAGGGGAACTCGTCGAGTCATTGCTAAACTCGACGAGTAGGGACGTGGATAAGGGAAGTGGAAAGGATAGGGACTCGACGAGTTGGCGTCCCAACTCGGCGAGTCAGGACAATTGGAAGAGGACTTTGAGTTCGACTTTGACCAGGGGTAAAATAGTCATTTTACCCAAAGACTAGTTAGCAGTGTTTAACTAAGTGTTTCTTTGGGAACTGTAGCCGGGGAGTTACCGGAGCAGCAGTCAGACAGTGGCCGAGCAGTTTTCCAGCAGTCAGCCTTATGAGGTGAGTCTCCTTCCAGTAGGAACGGGTCTAAGGTACCAAGGCCGGCCCGTATACGTGCGACACGTTAGTATCTGAGTGTGGGCAGGACCCGCACCTCCTAGTTGAGTTCAATCATGCTATATGTCTGTATAATAGATTTAGTTATACTTGTTGTCTGTGTGATACTTGTATGTTTGATTAGGTAGCTGAGCGTGGGCGGGGCCCGTACCTCAGTGATAGCGGAGTGTGGGCGGGGCCCGTATCTCCTGATCAGCAGAGTGTGGACGGGGCCCGTATCTCCATGAGTGTGGGCGGGGCCCGTATCTCCTGGTTGCATGTTATACGTGTATGGTATGTGGTACGATGGGGGAACTCACTAACCTTCGTGCTTACAGTTTTCAGTTTTGTTTCAGGTACCTCTTCAGCGAAGGGGAAGGAGCCGGCGCGTTAGCTGCACATCACACACACACCTCAGATTCCGCACTATGAGATTTCTTGGGATTGTACTCTGACATTATCACTGTTTTATGATTTGGGTTTTCAAACATGATACATTGTTTTATGAGATGTTATGATTTGACAGTATTTTCTTACGAATATCATTATTAAATCAATTAATTAAAATGAAATTTTTCGGACGTGAAAATTAGGTTGTTACAAGTTGGTATCAGAGCCCTGGTTTGAGGGATTCAGGCACACCCTCGGGGGTGTCTGGACTCAAATCAAGGGATTAAGAGGTTTTTACAAAAGAAAATGGTTTTCTAAAGTTAAGAAAAAGAGTTTTGAGAAAGAACAAGGTGTGTGATGTGCGCGACTGGCCGAGCTCAAGTAAGTATTCCCCAAAGTACCCGTACAAGATTATGTTATGTTATCTGTTTCAGTAGAACAGCATGCTAGAATAGGACTAAGGATCTAGGAAGGATGCTTTATGTGCCTGCTATATGTGATTCAGCTTTATGAGGATTTCATGCTAGTATCGAGTAGACAGTAGTAGGATAGCCTGATGAGGTTATGCCTGATAGTACGAGCTTAGAATCATATGGTAGTACAGATTCTTGTTATGTGAATAGGATTGCTTTAGTTGTTTCCTTTGTCTGAATGCTTCTTGCTTTGTGCTTTGTGGGACTCGGAGTGATGGGAGTTAGCTATTAGGTGGATATGTTAAGTCACATGCAATCAGGATTGAACAATCTCAGAGTGTTGGATTTGACCCTATTGCGCAGCTCTCGTTTGAGTCCTAACCGTTGTAGGGATGAATCCCTTACTCAAAGGATTATCTGAGCCTCGTTGCATGTGATGGTATCCATGTGGTGGCTAATTGGCATTACAAGGATGCCTTCAGCGGCTGAGGACTGGTTTGGGTGGAGTCAGAGGTTCCCTAGGGCAAGCCTAGGATGAGAGTGGCTGAATTCAGTAGTAGTAGAAGGGACTTGGTGGAGTCAAGGCAGTTCTTGAGGAAAGTATGGATAGATGTGGAAGGTAGTATGGGCCCGTACTACTGAAAGTAGAGGATCCGTACTCAAATCAAGGAAGGCCGAGACAAGACCAAGGGAACTTGTGGTTGAGGTGATTCCTCTAGATGTATCAGTATCACTGACAGTCGTCATTATGTATTGCAGAATGGTGGTACTACATTCGAGGCCAGCGGTGGGCAGTTCGGGAGAGGGGTCAGGTTCGAGATCAGGTACCGAGCCAGTGGACGAGAGGCTACGCGAGTTCATCGCGTCAGAGATCACCAGAGGCATCCTTGATGCAACCCCGATTATCTTTGGGTCAGTCAAGAAAGGGATTGTGGAGTTGATGGAGGAACGCCTCCGGGCATTCAGGAGTGACATGACTACCACCCAGTCAGGATCGCACACACTGTCCTTTAAGGACTTCAGGGGCAGTTGTGCACCGGATTTCCATGGGGCGAAGGACCCCATTGCTGCCAGATGATGGATTGCAGACATTGAGTCTTCACAGTTGACCAGCTTCTGCCCCGAGGGGTCGAAGGTGCGATTTGCGGCAGGGTGTTTGAGGGACAGGGCCAGAGATTGGTGGGAGTCGGTCGGTGACTCTCTAGGAGCCTCGGATATTGAGGTTATGACATGACCGGATTTCGTGACCAGGTTCAGGGCTGAGTTCGCACCCGCTGTGGAACTCCAGCTACTCGCCCAGGAGTTTCTCGACATGAGGCAGACGACGGTGACAGTGGCGGAGATCACCGCCAAGTTTCGAGAGAGGGCTTTATTGGTGCCCCAGTACACGGGAGACGAGGATATGAGGAGGAACCGCTACCACGACATGCTGTGAGCCGACATTCGGGAACATGTCAGCTTCTCAGCTTGTCCCACCCTGGATTCTATGATTGCCAGGGCAAGGGAGAGAGAGATTGATCTGGAGCACATTGGTAAGAGGAAGGCGGAGGAGGGGCAGGTGACTGGGGCTTCGGGGAAGAAGCCCAAGGGGTTAGATGGTAGGCTGAAAGGCCAGTCGGGAGCGGGACACTACAGGAAATGCGGCATGTCACATGATGGAGCATGCAGGATGGGATCATCTGGCTGCTACAAGTGCGGCAAGACGGGACACTTCAGCAGGGATTTTACCGCCCCTGCACCCACTTTCCAGACATCAGAGTTGCTGTGTTTCCACTGCAACCAGAGGGGCCACAAGAAGGCCAATTGCCCCCAGTTGACAATAGCAGCAGCGCCAGTGAAGGCGCCAGCCCCAGCGACCCTGCGGATCACGGACGGCTGGCAGGGCAAGGCAGAGGCTCCAGTGGTGAGGAACCGGGCTTTCCAGTTGACGACAGAGGAGGCACGCGCCGCACCCGATGTGGTGACGGGTATGATTCTTTCTACTGATTTATATATTTAATGCTTATGATATTGATGTGTGTCTTGCGTATGTATGTTAGGATCGTTCCATGTGAACGGTATCCCAGCACATGTGTTGTTTGATTCAGGTGCCACTCGATCTTTCGTTTCTCTTGCACTTAGCAAGAAGTTTTTTGGGTCTTCGGGCATGCTGGATTGCCCATTAGAGGTAGAGATTGCCGATGATCGATCGGTGCGAGCATCAGCAATTTTCAGAGATTGTGTGCTGAGGTTGTTTGAGGAACGCTACCTGGTAGACCTGGTTCCCATACCGTTGCGTGGGAACAAGGTGATTATAGGCATGGATTGGTTGAGCCCTAATGGGGCGGTGATAGACTGCGCTCAACAGCTGGTGCTAGTCAGGACCCGAAGTGGGGGAGAGTTGGTGATCCACGGCGAGGGGGCACAACGTGGGCCCACATTGTGTTCAGCAGCGAGGGCGAGACGCTACCTTCAGCAGGGTTGCACCGGGTATGTCGCCTATGTTATGGACACCTGAGAGGCGGGTAAGGCGACAGTGGGCGATGTTCCGGTGGTGCGAGACTACGCAGATGTATTCTCGGAGGAGCTTCCGGGGATACCTCTGGAGCGACAGGTGGAGTTCAGGATCGACTTGGTTCCTGGTGCGGCTCCGATTGCCAAGGCACCGTATCGATTGGCTCCTCCCAAGATGCAGGAGTTGTCTACGCAGCTGCAGGAGCTGCTAGACAAGGGTTTTATCAGACCGAGTAGTTCGCCTTGGGGAGCCCCGATTCTTTGTCAAAAAGAAGGACGAGTCACATCGCATGTGCATAGACTACTGGGAGCTGAACAAGGTAACGGTGAAGAACCGTTACCCACTCCCGAGGATTGACGACCTCTTTGACCAGCTTCAGGGAGTATCTTGGTTCTCCAAGATTGATTTGCGCTCGGGTTACCATCAGATGAGGGTCAGAGAGGAGGATGTGCAGAAGACCGCGTTTCGGACTCGCTATGGCCATTATGAGTTCGTGGTGATGCCCTTCGGGCTCACCAATGCTCCTGCTGCGTTCATGGATCTCATGAACCGCGTATGTAGACCGATGCTGGATCGGTCCGTGATAGTGTTTATTGATGATATCTTGGTTTACTCCAGGACGCAGGAGTAACATGCGGAGCACCTGCGAGAGGTTTTGGATACTTTGAGGAGGGAGAGCTTGTACGCCAAGTTCTCCAACTGTGAGTTCTGGTTGCGCGAGGTGCAGTTTCTTGGGTACCTTGTCAATCAGAACGGGATTCTGGTCGACCCGGCTAAGGTGGAGGCCATGATGATATGGGAGGTTCCGAAGTCTCCATCCGAGATTCGGAGTTTCCTGGGATTAGCCGGTTACTATCGGAGATTCATCCAGGATTTCTCCAAGATAGCCGTGCCTTTGACTCGGCTTACGAAGAAGGCCGTAGTTTTCCGTTGGGGACCCGAGCAGCAGGCCGCATTCGAGATTCTGAGACAGAGATTGTGCGAGGCACCGATCCTAGCCCTGCCTGAGGGCGTAGAGGATTTTGTGGTATACTGTGACGCGTCCATTGCGGGTTTGGGCGCGGTTTTGATGCAGAGAGGGCACGTTATTACATACGCTTCGAGGCAGCTGAAGCCTCACGAGACGAATTATCCGACGCATGATTTGGAGCTGGGGGCTGTTATTTTTGCCCTCAAGATTTGGCGTCATTACCTCTATGGGGTTCGTTGTACCATTTACACGGACCACAAGAGCCTGAGGTATCTTATGGATCAGCCGAATCTAAACATGAGGCAGCGTCGGTGGTTGGACGTGGTGAAGGATTATGATTGTGAGATCCTTTACCACCCGGGAAAGGCCAACGTGGTGGTCGATGCGCTTAGCCGCAAGGCAATGCCGATCAGAGATATATGTATGCGGATGACAGTAGTGACCCCAGTACTGGAGCAGATCCGAGAGGCCCAGCAGGAGGCTATGAAGGAGGAACATCGGAAGAGTGAGCGTATAGTGGGTCAGGTTTCCTCCTTCGACTATGATAGCATGGGATTACTGACACTACACCGCAGGGTGTGGGTTCCATACCACGGAGGCATGCGCCAGGTTCTGATGGAGGAGGCGCACAAATCCCGATTCTCCATTCATCCCTGGGCGACGAAGATGTATAAGGATCTTCATCTTGATTATTGGTGGCCCTGCATGAAGCGGGATGTAGCATGGTATGTGGAGCGGTGCTTGACCTGCAGGAGGGTCAAGGCCGAGCACCAGAGGCCACACGACAAGATGCAGCCGTTGGATATTCCCCTGTGGAAGTGGGAAGATATTACTATGGATTTCATCACCAAGCTTCCCAGGACCGTGCGGGGAGTGGATTCCATATGGGTCATCGTTGATCAGTTGACCAAGAGTGCCCATTTTATACCGATCCAAGAGAGCATATCGGCCGAAAAGCTGGCTGATATCTATATTCGAGAGGTGGTGGCTCGACACGGGGTGCCAGTCTCCGTGATTTCTGACAGGGATGTTCGGTTCACTTCCAGGTTTTGGAAGAAATTTCACGACGAGTTGGGTACTCGTCTGCATCTCAGCACCGCCGTTCACCCGCAGACAGATGGCCAGAGCGAGCGGACCATCCGGACTCTAGAAGATATGCTGCGGGCTGTTATACGGGAGGAAGTGCAGGACCCCGATATGCTGGGTTCTCCTACAACAATAGCTACCACGCGAGTATCGATCGTCCTCCCTTTGAGATGTTATACGGGAGGAAGTGCAGGACCCCGATATGCTGGGGCGAGGTTGGCCAGAGAGTCATGGGGAGCACCGAAGTGGTGCTCAAGACGACCGAAAGGATTCAGCAGGTCAGTAGCAGACTTCAGACAGCACAGAGTCGGCATAAAAGCTATGCCGACAAGCGCCGTTCAGACCTGGAGTTCCAGGTCGGGGATATGGTTCTCCTGAAGGTGTCGCCTTGGAAAGGCGTCATCCGATTCAGGAAGCGGGGCAAGTTGGGCCCCAGGTATATTGGACCTTTCAAGGTCATAGCCCGGGTGGGCAAGGTAGCGTATCGGCTGGACCTGCCAGCCGAACTCAGTCAGATTCATAGCACCTTCCATGTCTCCTAGCTAAGGAAATGCCTGGTGGACGACTCGGCAGTGGTGCCCCTAGAGGATATTCAGGTTGATGACAACCTGAACTACATTGAGCGGCCTGTGGCGATCCTCGACCGGAAGTAGAAGGATCTGAGGAACAAGAAGGTCGGGCTGGTGAAGGTGCAATGGCAGCATCGGAAGGGCTTGGAATGCACGTGGGAGTCGCTAGACGAGATGATGGAGCATTACCCAGAACTCTTTCAGGATCGAGCAGCAGACTTCGAGGACGAAGTCTAAAATAAGTGGGGGACAATTGTAGCACCTGGTTCCTGGTATGTATTTCATTCAAGTATTTTGCATATTGGCCTTGGACTCGGCGAGTTGAGGTCCAAATCGTCGAGTCGGAGCGTCTTGGACGCGGGAGTTTAATGACCTACTCGACGAGTTGGCGGCCGAACTCGGCGAGTAGGCGCTGTCCGGACAAAACCCTAGTTTGAGGGTTTGCACCCTATTTAAACCACTTATTCCGCCTCCCTTTCGTCCCTAATACTTCCAAAACTCTCCATAGCAAACCCTAGCCGTTTTTGAGAAGAACTAAGGCATTTTGGTGGATTTTGGTAGTTGTGATCATAAGAAGGAAGGAGAAAGACTTGAGGAACCAAGTGGAGACCAGGGGAACCCAAGTTTGTGCATCATCCACAGTTCATCGGAGGTATAAAGCTGTTATCTTGCTCTTTCTTTTGATAGATTCCTTTTTGGAGAGATTTAGGGCTTTTAAGCCATTTTTGGTGACCAACCATGATTGCAAGCATGGTTGGGGGTTGAGGCTTCAGATTTAGGTCATTAAAGGAGTTTCAAGGCAGTTAGGGGCTACTTTTGCACCCATGAAAGGTCCCATGCATCATGAGGGCTTATTTTAGGTCCTTTTGAGCTCAAAGTCCCATGCATACACGTAAAGTTTGTAACTTTACGTGCTAGAACGATTGTAGGAGCTTAGATCTATCTTGTGGTCAAGAGTTGTACGCTGGAAATCGAGAAATGAGAGTTGGACATACTCGACTCGACGAGCTGTTCTTGGGACTCGGCGAGTCCAAGGCAATCTTCAAGTAACTCGACGAGTTGTTGATACAACTCGGCGAGTAGCGGACTGGCAGTTCATCAGATGGAGACGAACTCGACGAGTCGTTTATACGACTCGGCGAGCCAGTCGAAGGACCATTCAGTGTTCGTACAGAAGGGGAACTCGTCGAGTCATTGCTAAACTCGACGAGTAGGGACGTGGATAAGGGCAGTGGAAAGGATAGGGACTCGACGAGTTGGCGTCCCAACTTGGCGAGTCAGGACAATTGGAAGAGGACTTTGACTTCGACTTTGACCAGGGGTAAAATAGTCATTTTACCCAAAGACTAGTTAGCAGTGTTTGACTAAGTGTTTCTTTGGGAACTGTAGCTGGGGAGTTACCGGAGCAGCAGTCAGACAGTGGTCGAGCAGTTTTCCAGCAGTCAGCCTTACGAGGTGAGTCTCCTTCCAGTAGGAACGGGTCTAAGGCACCAAGGCCGACCCGTATACATGCGACATGTTAGTATCTGAGTGTGGGCAGGACCCGCATCTCCTAGTTGAGTTCGATCATGCTATATGTCTGTATGATAGATTTAGTTATACTTGTTGTCTGTGTGATACTTGTATGTTTGATTAGGTAGCTGAGCGTGGGCGGGGCCCGTACCTCTGTGATAGCGGAGTGTGGGCGGGGCCCGTATCTCCTGACCAGCGGAGTGTGGGCGGGGCCCGTTTCTCCTGACCAGCGGAGTGTGGGCGGGGCCCGTTTCTCCTGACCAGCGGAGTGTGGGCGGGGCTCGTATCTCCATGAGTGTGGGCGGGGCCCATATCTCCTGGTTGCATGTTATACGTGTATGGTATGTGGTACGATGGGGGAACTCACTAAGCTTTATGCTTACAGTTTTCAGTTTTGTTTCAGGTACCTCTTCAGCGAAGGGGAAGGAGCCGGCGCGGTAGCTGCACAACACACACACACCTCAGATTCCACACTATGAGATTTCTTGGGATTGTACTATGACATTATCACTGTTTTATGATTTGGGTTTTCAAACATGATACACTGTTTTATGAGATGTTATGATTCGACCGTATTTTCTTACGAATATCATTATTAAATCAATTAATTAAAACGAAATTTTTCGGACGTGAAAATTGGGTTGTTACATATTGTCAGGAAGAAGGGATAGATTATGAAGAGACCTTTGCTCCCGTAGCAAGGTTGGAATCAATGAGAATCTTTCTGGCATATGCTGCACATAAAAACTTCGAAGTTTTCCAAATCGATGTAAAATGTGCTTTCTTGAACGGAGAACTAGAAGAAACGTTATACGTTGAGCAACCACCCGGATTTTTGAACGAGAAGTATCCTGATCACTGCTACATACTGGATAAAGCAGTCTATGGTTTGAAGCAAGCCCCGAGAGCCTGGTATGAAACTCTAACACGATTTCTCAAAATGTCAAAATTCAAACAAGGTTCGGTCGACCCAACCTTCTTTCGCAAGAAAGAAGGCGAACACTTAATGATTGTTCAAATTTACGTCGATGACATCATCTTCGGCTCCACGAATCCTAGCTTAACAGTTGAATTCAGGAAGTTGATGGAGACGAAGTTTGAAATGAGCGCAACGGGTCCGATTAACTTTTTTCTTGGATTAAATATAAGATAGGGACCAGAAGGCATCTTCATTAATCAGGAAGCATACACGAAGACTCTTTTGGCGAAGTTCGACATGACGGGAGATTCCAAAGTAAAGGTTCCAATGGCATTTGGCACGAAGCTGAATCCATCTCTTAAGAAACCGGCTGTTGATGCGACTCTCTATCGTCAAATGATAGGGTCACTAATGTATCTAACGGCTAGTAGGCCAGACATAATGTTTTCTGTCTGTTATTGTGCCAGGTTTCAAGCAAATCCAAGAGAACCTCATATGATTGCAGTGAAAAATATCTTTCGGTATTTGAAACGATCCTCGTCTCTCGGTCTTTGGTATCCTGCAAAATCTGGCTTCTTTGTTCAAGTTTTCTCTGACGCTGATCTTGGTGGATGTGGATTGGACCGAAAGAGCACAACCGGCGGGTGCCAGTTCCTTGATGGCAAACTCGTCAGCTGGCAGTCAAAGAAACAAACCTGCGTGTCTCTTTCCACAGCCGAAGCTGAGTACATCGCTGCAGCATCCTGTACATCACAAGTCATATGGATACAAAGCCAACTCAAAGATTATGGCTTAAGCATGAAGAAGATTCCTCTCTAAACATATTGCACTAAGATACCACTTTATCAAGGACCACGTTGAAGATGGTAATGTTGAAGTTCACTTCGTTCGGTCCTCAGATTAACTGGCTGACATCTTCACTAAGGCCTAACCTGAAGCAAGCTTTAACAAGATACTCCAAGGCTTGGGTATGATGGAAGCTGAGTCAGTACCAAACCCCTTTCAACTCTCTAAAAATAAACAAGCGAAATCGAGCGAACGCTCGGTCTATTTCAGCTCTAGAATTTTTGGAACCGAAATGAACCGAACGCTCGGTCTATTTCGGCTCTAGAAATTTTTGGAATTGAAATGAACCGAATGCTCAGTCTATTTCGGCTCTAGAATTTTCAGGAACCGAAATGACCCGATCGCTCGGTCCATTTCGCTTCATCCTTTCTAAGGTATGGTTTCGGTTGTATATTTTTCTAAAGCTTTCTTATTCTTTCGCGTGTTTATATTGAAAAATATTTTTCTTTTCTGTTTTTATTATTTTTTAGAAATTCCAAAAACCCAAAAATATTTTTCTTTTCTGTTTTTATTATTTTTCAGAAATTCCAAAAATCCAAAAATATTTTCTTTTCTGTTTTTCTACTTTTTCAAAAAAATTCAACAAACTGCAAACAATACTTCTATTTGGTTTTAGTTTTATCTATCTATTCTCACCATAATTCAAGATTAACAGATGCGAAAAACTATGGCATTGTGGCAGGTATAACTTTCTTATCTTTGTACTAGTTAAGTGTCCCTAGAAGCATGCTGCTGCATGTAGACCGAAGCCTCCAAGACTCTGAGTAAAGCCTTAATGATTTGAAATACACCATTCGTTTCTTCCAAACCAGGCTGTAAAAATCACTCAAGTCATGAGCTACCTTACTCTTCTCATAACGAGTTAAGAGTTTTCTGCTTTGTCATTTTTATATAGCAGAGGTACTTTCGGTTCCTTAACCATCTCTTCACATTTCTCCATTAAAGTTTCGCTTCATAAAAGTAACCCTTGAGACTCTCAGCAATTACCACTGAGGTTTATGGTTACACAATCTCTGTGTTAATGATCATAGATACGTACACCATGTGCTATGTGAAACCCAATATCCAATACCATGAATGAATTGACGGTGAACGCTAAAATGTTCAAGCTATTACTTTTTACCTCACGAAATCTCTTTTTATTTTTGAGTGATCTTTATGAAACTGTCTAACACCAAGACGTTTCTCCCAAAAAGATCCAGTTTCTTTTTGTTTTTGAGATTTCTTATTATTATTCGTTACTTTATATATTCTCCAACCTACTTGTTCAACAGATCACATCGGTCTCACAAGTACTTCATCCAAATTTCGGTCTTATTTCAAGTATCGATGTTCGGTTGAAGATAGACTACCCCCTAGAGCCTATATTTGAAAAGATGCCTTTCAATGTTTCTTTACAAACATTTGATCGTATTTCACGGGAAACCACACAGACACTTCTGAGTCTCTCTTGACTCTGAAGGAAGCGATTTGTGCCCGAGATCCACTGTTTCGTGTCTAAACAGACATCACTTACATCCCACGAATATTTTGCTTTATTTCTTTTTCATTGGCACACTCTCGCACGAAGATCTTTATGATTTTCCAAATTTTAGTTCGTAGTACTAATGGCCTTATTCCAGATTTGTGTTTTTGGCTCTAACAGAAATGATGATTCACTTTAATATGGAGCGAAGGTTACTTTGTGTAAAGCGAAAGGCTGAGTTTTGTCTATTGTGGTATGCATTGGGATTTGAAGAGGCGTTAATGGATAAGAACTGAATTGGTCGCGTGAATTTGAAACGATTCCTACATCCACGTATGCTGACGTATATCTACGGAAACCAAGCTGTCACATCGCGCTTTTTCAGGCGACGTTTCAGAGATCGTATCATCATCACAGCGGATAGTTTCTCTCTCCTAGAAACGGTATAAAAGAGGGTTTCTCACACCTCCTGTACATCCATACCTTCTTCAACCTCTTTCTCGAAAAGAACCGGCGATAACCAAGTGTTCATCTACTTCGTCACTGCAACAATGGCGGAAGCTTCCTCTCATCAAGATCAAACTGCTTCATCATGTTTGCTTAAGATAAAACCCAATCAGAATCTCATCATTCAACTAGACCCTTTTCTTTACGATTCGTACATGCTTCACGTTGTAGAGTGTCTCAAGTATTCCCCATTGGTGATTGCTCTTACACAGGTCGAATCAGTTCCCATGTCCCTTCTATCACATGTTTATTTCACTCCTTCGTATGACAAACGCAAAGAACGGATCTACTTCGATATCTTCGATCAAAGAACCTCTGTCTCCAAAGCACGCTTTTGTTCATTGCTAGGGCTTGGTGCAGATGCGTCTGTTATCTCACCGGATTTCATAACAACAACTCAGTTATTTTCAATGTTCTATGACATGGGATACACGGACGTTCTCACTACGATAACAAAATTCAAGAAGTCCTGTTTACCACCTCAATGGAATGGTCTGCTTACACTTCTTTACAAGGGTTAGCAGAAAGGGTTGCAGGGTCCGATGGTGCAAGTAAATGTTTCATGAGCATCCTTTATGGTCTCTACAATGGCATCAATTTGGATTATGGTTCTCTGATTTGGTCACAACTGGTGCAGAGCCTGAACTCATCCTCTAGAGATTCTGAGATTTCATGTGCTCGTTTCTGTACTTTAGTCACTCGCAGAGCTATTGAGACTTTTAAGATTCCAGTTATGGCGGATGCTTTGTCGTCTTCTATCGCTACTTTTCACACGGTCAAAATTATTGTAACTGACCCTACCAAGTACCCATACATCGGTTCTATTCCTGAATCAATGAGCTGATGTGTTACTAGTGAAAGTAGAGTAATGGCTGATTACAGGAAATTGCCTCCTTCGGGTCCACGCCAACTCACTCCTGAGATGCAGAGTGCTTTGGAGGCAGCTGACAAACCTGCCAAGAGAGGGAAGAAACCTGAGACTAAGAAAGCTGAGACCGAAGGTCCCTCATCCCCTAAAAAGCGTAAGGCTGAGAAAGCTGCACCTTCGGCTCCCAAAAAGAAGAAGCTCAAGCAGATGGCTAAGCGACCAAAGGAACCGACACCTTCTGTTTCTAGTGAAGGAGAACAACTAGACAATGAAGAAGAAGAAGTTCAACACGGAGGTATATCAAGAGGAAATACTCCTCCCAGATCTCCATCTCCCGAGGTACATATTCACATTCCAACTCCTCCTCCTTCTCCTAAACCAACTACAATACCAATCTCTCCCATTCCATCACCTGTCACTTCTCAACCTGCCACTACTACCCCACTACCACCACCAATCTTTTCTCAAGCTACAACCACTACAACCACTGAACCTTCGGTAAGTGTCAACGTATCTGATACGGGGGCACATACTGTTACCATTGATACCCCGGTTACCAACAAACCTCTCTCACCATCACCATCAACAGACTCTGAGCCTATTCTGGGAGGTGCCGACTTTGATTTTGACTCCACTTACAACAGTCCTTATCGCCTTCCAAGTGATAATGAGGATGATGCTCCGGTGACAAAGTTAGATTTACAAGCTCTTAATGATAAGCTTGACAAGTTAACTGGTTTCTCTAAAAACTTATTCCGAAGTTTTTTTAAAAGCCTTTCTTGATACTGCTCTTTAGCAATATACAGAATCAATTGACAAATCTACAAAGGCTGTGGATGCTTCCACATCTACCTGCAAGCAAGCAACGACGGAAGTAACAGATCTAGTTCATGAGTCAAAGATCTTTTTGGAATCACTCAAAGCCCATGTTGATTCCAATGCTGCAAAGGTTACTGCTTCTGTTGACTCTCTCTCCAAGTCCCTTCAAGAAGAGAAAGCAAAGTTTGATGCTGTTCGCACTGGTTTACAAGCCGATCACACTTCTCTTCTCACTTCGGTCAATTCTCGCCTTGAGAAGCTTCAGGCTGACCTGGCCACCGAAACGAAGGTTAAGGATGAACTTGCTCAAACAACTACACAACTTGAAGTCCAATCAGCTCATCTTGCTCATGCTCAGAAGGAAATTGCATCACTCAAGGCTGAGCGGGCTGTTCTTAAAAGTTGTGCTGGGGATGTTCTCTCCATTCTCGGTAATATTGTTAATGCTCATGATCCTCTTCTCACCCTTACGATCCGGAATCACTTGACTGCACGACTTCTTCCTGCTATTCAGATATTGAGTCGGATTCAGGGTGTTACGGAGTCCCTAGTCACTCCGCAACAAGAGGGAGAAGGTGTTCAAAATCCTCCAATTCCACCGAAAGTCATTATCGAAACCGAACCAAAGGTTAATGTAGCTTCGGGTTCTGGTGGAAAAGAAAACTTGAAGGAGGTTGTGGAAGATAGTGATGATGAAGAAGAAGAAACGATTGCCGAGGCTTTAAAGAAGAAAAGGGAGAAAGAGATTAGTGAAAATCTAAAAATAGCCAAAGTGGAAGAAGAAAAAGAGCGAAAGGAGAAAGAAGCTCAAGACGCTCTGATTTGCAAGTAGGCTCTCTTTCCCATTTGGACACGGGAAAGATTGATCAAAGAAGCGATTGAGTTTCCTAGTACTCACTAGTTGGAACCTGTAGCCTCGTTTGAATGTGAAAATACGAGGGATTCTCACTTTGATATGCCTATCACCTGTAAGGCATTTGTGTTCCACTGTTTTGATTCAACGGTTGAAGTCCCTTCTCCTCACCCACAGGTTGATCTGGATCTAATTGATTATTATCTAGAATTTGCTCAACCCCAATACTTGACATGGAGTGCTCAGAAAATAACCTCTGTCAAGGTATTGAAACCTGCTGGTGCTGGAAAATTTATTAATGTTAAGTTCAGGGTGACCGGAGGTTCCGATGATTCGGTTCATGTGATCTCCTTGGCTGATCTTCCAAACTTGAACCCACATGATTGGATTCTGCTGTTCAACATTCTGCTTACCAATCAACAGCAATATGAGCCGATCCTCGATCACATTAAAAGGATGTTGGCTTCCTATATCCATGAAGTTGCTAAGATGGATCAGGAGATTGCAAATGTTATGAGGAAGAAGCCAACTGTGAAGCCTATTGGGGAGCCAAGTGATCTGAATAAGATGCAAATGGGCAAGATTGATCCGGTTCATCACACTGTAATGTTCACTAGAGGCGAAGGTGAAAAATTTCTCTTCGAGCTTGTTGACAAACACCTGTTCTCCAGAACCTGTTTGAAGCACGTCCTTGATATAACTCACAGGTGTAAAATGAATAGTGATTCGGATAAGAAGAACTTCTCTGACATGCTTCGATGGTATATAGCATTTCGTCACACTCTTTTGGCCATTATACCGAATGTATTCAAGACAATCAAGAAGTCTACTCTCACTCAACCGAAGTAGTCTCTCGCCTCTATTGACTCAAAGGGGGAGATTGTTGGGTTTTAGAGTTGCGTCTTTGGGCTCGTTTGTTAGTCTATTTTGTTTACCCGGATTGGGCCTGTCCAACCGAGATTTATTATTAGGGTTAGCGTATATATAATGCATGCATGTATAGCTTACAGATTGTTGTTCTCATTAATAGCTTTTGCATTGTAACCCTTACACACCTCTACAGTCGAAGTTCTTCATCGAGCTCTTCTGAGGTGTGAGATTTTAATCATTCGACATCATTTGATCCATTCCTGTGTTCTTTAATTGATTGATATTGTTTTTCTGCTTAGAATCTATCGATCTATAGCGCAATATTCTCATCATAAACTAATGAGAGCTTGAAACAAGATTTATTTACTCTATGTGTTCATGATTTGTATGATGATTCACTAGATCTTTCATATTCCGAATTTGTCTTCATAATCAACACCACTACAATACCACTAAAATGTTAAACAAATATTATATGGATAATTGTTCTTCAACAAAGGTTCCTATGGCCTTTAGTTACAAGACCACTGTAGATCCTGTTGGATTAATGTCTAAGTCCATAACTATAATTGGTAAGACTTGACCCGACCCGGCATGGTCCATTTGGGTTGCATGGCATCATGCATTTGGATAGACTATAATGAGAGAAATAACACTTAAGGTTGGTTAATATATTATAAGTTCTAATATATTAATAAGGTTATTTAATTAGTATTGATCAAGAATTAATTTGGAATTAATTAAGTGATCAAAAGGAGACTAATTAAATATATGGGTTGATTGTGTAAATCATTCATTCTTATATATGTGGGCTTGTGATCCAAGATTCCTTATGTTGGACTAAGTCCATGGGGTGACCCATGGATACTCCATGGAGGTTAAAATCCATGGAGCATAAGGAATGGGTAAAGTTATGAGTTACATGGTGTAACCCTAATAGCCACCATATAAAAGAATCCCATGGGTCAAGAAATCGTGCACTAATGTGTGAGTGTGAGGGCTAGACGATTTCAAGGAGTGTTCAAGTTTCTCTCAAGTTATTCCAAGTGTATTTGGTGTTGTGTGAACCATTTGAGGTGTCACACTTGGGGCACTAGGCACTCAAGCTTCATGAAGACATTCTACATCAAAGAGGTATGTATTCTATCTTGTTATATTTATTATTTTGTATGCTAGATTAGGATAATACCTTGGATGTTCATAATTGTATGTATAATAGAGAAAACATAGATCCAAGGTATTTAGGGTTGCATGTACACTTAGGAGTGTTAGAATGCTCATAACCCAACAGTGGTATCAGAGCCTAGGCTTGTTTTCTTGTTATACTTGCAAAAGTAGCTGAAAAATCGAGTTGGATGCATATATTCGATTGTTTTGGCTGGAATTGGACTAGGAACATTAACCTAAGATGTTTTTGGACTTATAAACTTGTTTTTGATGTGGTAATGTTCATGCTAATCCAATTTCTAAGATAATTGTCATAATTTCAAGATTTGTATTAGTTTGTATGTTCATGCTAATTTCTTGAAGATTGATGATTTGAATTATCTTGTTCTTATGAGGTTCTTAGATTAATAGAAAAGTTGTGTGAAATAGTTGTTTTCAATCCCTTTTAATCTAAGAGTTGATTCCAAAGTGTGTTTTTGTAACTTGTCCTCAAGTTATATGAAAAGTCACATTTAAGAATCATAAAACTCATAAAAGTTGGCAAAGGTTACAAAATGAAGAGTCTAGTTCTAATTAAATGGTTTTATGACTCCATAACTTGTCCTCAAGTTATGGAGGTTCAAGAGTCTCTTCATTAAATTAAAAAAAAAGTGTAACCTTAATTAGTTCCATAAGTTACAATAAAAAAAAAGTTATTTTTTTTTATTAATTAGTTTAAAGTCTTCCATAACTTGTCCTCAAGTTATGGAACTTGAAGAATTTTTTTTTTAATTAAAACTACTATAAACTCATAAGTTATGGAATTAATTAGTTTTGAATAGTTTCAAAACTTGCCCTCAAGTTTTGGAATTTGAAAAGTTTTCACTTATGAATACTTTAATTCCAAGTTAGCCCTTAGAATTTTAAAAGTTAAAATTCAACCCTTATACTTTATAATATTATAAGTTAATAATATTTATATATATGTATAAGAGTAAAGTCAGTCTTACCGTTAGTAGACCTCATTCACGAAGCCGGTCTATAAGGGGGGTATAAGGTTACTGCCTATAAAATGGCAGTTTAATGGGTGTCCACTCTCACCCACCGCTTCCTTGACTGGTGGAGGGTCGTTAGCCGAACGGGTAGGACAAGGACTATAATTCTCCTTTCATTAAAAGTATTAATGATAAATACTAAGAAACTAAACTCTTATTAATACCCAATCTTAGTTACTTAGGAAAATGTGAATTTGGTGCTAACCCATGAAATTACACTTTGCACTTTGCTTAAGTCGTTAGTGGAGCGTGTGTGGTTAACCGGCACACTAACCTGGACTTAACAAGGTAGGCAAAGGGTAACTTAATATTTATCATAGTATCGGTGGAGCGTGTGTGGTTAACCGGCACACTGATTAAGGGGTAAATATTAAGGGTACCAAGTATATTTGCATGGTTATTCACACCTTGTTTTGTGATCCTCGACACCCCAGTCACAAAACCTGAAGGGCACACTCGAGATTGAAACATGCCTTTGAACAGTTCAATGAATCTCAAAGATCTAGGACTTTCAAATCCAATTAAAACCTAATAAATTATTTCGTTTTTCATGGTGGAAATTGGTGAATCGTCATTCACCTACCTTCAAATATTTTATAGCTTGGATTACGGCATCCCTCTTCTAAGTTATAAAATAGTTTGTTGGGTCCTAGCCTTAATATTTCATATTGGGTGTCATATTATGGACTTTAAATCAACTATCTTGAATATCTCCCAAAAAGATGTCTGGTCTAGACATTTATGATCTTCCCAAATCTCTTGAAACAAGCTTTCCTAAATGAAGATGATGTCCCATGGATATCATACTTCTTTCACCTCCTCCAATTATTCTCCCTAACCCACAAGTTCCTAAAAAGTTTAAGGTCACTCAATCCCTATTGGCAAGGCAAGGTCTAGGTGTGATCACATCTTGGAGATGTAGTCACATATTGACAAGCCGGGAGAGTTGGGTGTCAAAGTCTTGAGAAAGTTGGTGGCTCAACTACTTTCTAAGTCACATAGTGAGTTCTTTTGGGAATCCTATGAAACAGACTAAGACAAGACCCTTAATGATCTTATCTATTTGCTAAGATCAACTTCCTAAAACGCTATGCACATTGACAATGATGACATTGGATATCCAGTAAAGCTCTCTCTTCCCAATGGAAAAGGATCGGCCATAGTCAACTCGGTTGACCTAATGGTAAAGAGAGAGGCGAAGTCTGAGATAGTCCCATTATCAAGGGTCCATAGGTAACTATTGCCAAAGGAAGGGGCATTGGTTACGAAGCTGCCAAATTTACCTAAGGATGTTAAAGTGAATAAGTTTGGCTCTACTTCAGGTAAAGTCCATTGTCTAACTCTATTAAGTACATGTTGATTCTGATCGCAAAGATGGATTTCAATCGCATGGTTCGGTGATCAGAATTTTGGGCTATTACTTAAGAGATATGATATTTATATTGCTTAGGAATAGATAACAACAAGGTTTTCATATGGATTGTAAGGATAAGTTTTTCCGCAAAGTTTTAAAATAAAAGAAAAATGTTTTGATTTTATTTATTTTAAGTATCCTTACAATGGCATTTGTGAAAAGTTGTTGCTTATAAGATTCCATTAATAGCAATATTGGAAAAATGGATTTGATTCTTTCGGTTGTGGTAGTGTCTAATATTACCAAATAAGGAAAGATTCTCATCACCGAAGGTTCAATTGGACCGAAACTTGGAATCATGCAAGTTGTATAGTATGATGAGTGAGAACTTTCAGCTTGGAAAATTAAGACTAATTCCTTATGTGAATAAGGAAAGGACTAAGGGATCGAGTACACATTCTTGTGCACTGGTCAAGTCCACCACAAATGATCAAGAAGACTATTCGTCATGATTTACTTAAGTTCAGTAAATATGGTTATACTTATAAGTTTAAGTATAATTCTGTAGCATTGGAGAAGTTTCAATGTGAGACAGAACGAATAAGAAGAATCAAAGAATGGCAGAAAGATAAAAGTTTCTCAAATCTGAAAAGATGGGAGAGTACTTTAGTATCATGTTTATGATCATCTTAATGATTAATATACCATATCACAATTGGTCCTCTAAAGTCATCTTAGTGCATTCTTATGACTAAGAAGAGGAGTCATGAATTGTTGAAATGGTTAAATCAAAAAGATGAGTCATACTTCGTTCCAAAACAATTCTTAGAGTCATACTCCAAGATTGTAACTTGAGTGACATATCTTAAAGAGGGTTTGTTAACACTAGTCAAATGTAAGAGTAAAAGGTTATCTACTCTTGTACATTTGAAATTGGTAAGTTGTGATGTTTTGGATAAAACAGAGACCAACTTAGGCCAATTGTGTAAAGTGTTAGTCTTGATAAAGAATCCGCACTATCTCTTGAATATTTAACAAGGGAGTATAATATGTCAAGAGGACAGTGGGAGTCTTAAAGCTCTTGAAAGTTTCAAGACTTAATCAAGAATAAAACCTAAAGTCCTTCACTAGCACACGACTTGAGGTTTATAACCTATCGTGTTGAAATTTTTGTGCCTATTCAAGTTGGCTTTGCATAAGGAGTTCTGAGAGTTCTCAATTGGTTGCACAACTACTTGGAAGCAATGGCAGGCACCTGAGCTGCCAAATGGCAAGAATTTAAGATTGCACAAGTTTAATCAATATGTGTTTGGATTTGTCACTAACCTTGTCTTGTGATTATGGTTTTGACAAATCCACATGGATAAGAATATATACACTATTAAATCTAAGTGTCATAAGGTTTCTCTCCGATTCATGAAAATGATGGTGAGGAAACACTTTCACTAAGTAGATTTTAGCTAGATAGCAATTGTGATATTTGCATTCTCAAAGTCGTTAGTGGAGCGTGTGTGGTTTACTGGCACACTAACATGGACTTGTGAGAAGTGGCAAAGGTCTAAACAATTGAGACTATGATTACGGCATCCCTTTTCATAGTTCTAAAATTGTTTAGACACACATGTGAGCTATCTAAGAAAGGTGTATGATTTTGATAAAGTTTTATCAAAACAATCTAGTATCAGAAATCTGAACTTTGGTAAGAAAGTCAGCTGATTTCTGAGTACATGTCAAAGCTAGTGGGAGCATAAGTGTTATGCTAATAATCATCACGTTAGTGGGAGCATGATAATTATGACAAAGGTTGCAAGTTAGCAATGTTAATTATAGAAAACAAAAGTTTCAATTCGTGAGGTTGCAGGGGTTGAAAAAGTTGTTTTGCTATAATTAAGGGAGAGGAAATTATACTTCATTTCAATTCTAAAAGCTTAGATTGAGATTTTAATCGTATTTAATCAAGGATATATATATGAATTTCATGTTGGAATGGCTCAACATAAGGAAATTCTATATATGGGTCCATTATTTGCGTTCTAAAATTCGATTATGATTACGGCATCCCTTTTCATAATCTGAATTTTGAGAACTTGGCAAATTGAAAAGGAAATATTATAGCAAAAGACTGGTTTAGTCTTTATGTGAGACATTATGAATCGTATCCCATATGCTTCGGATATAGGATCGATTACATGTGCTATATTCATCCTTTCTAAAATTTTCCAAATGCCTGGGGCATTATGAAGGGAAAAGGTCTAGAATTGGATATGACTAAAATGATTAAGCAATTGTCGAGGACAATCTAAGGTTTACCAAAGATTGGTTGCTCAAGGTCAGTTGGAAGTATAATGTTAATTCTGGAAGGACCATATTGACATAATCTGTAAGGAGGCAACTCTTGTTCAGAAGTGATAGTCAAAATGGAATATGGAAATGTTTCAAAGTTAGAAATTATTCAATCTGTGTAAGATTAGGAAACTTAATGAAAGAAGGATGTTTCCAAGGAGCTGATCTCCTTTGGAATGCTCTGTAATGATTGTTGTTAAGTCTTTCTGACTTCGTGCATAATCATTAATAGGATCAATGCATATAAGTTTAGAATCTAACAGATTTCAGTAAATGGCATGAATTTGGAATTCTTGCATTTGCAGTAAGGATTTGGGACTGTGAAAAGAGGATCATTGGAGTGATGTTCAATTGATCTATTTTACAAAGTAAAGATCATAGACAAACATAGTATGCATACTTGGTGTATGGCATGACTAGTGTTTAGAAAACATAGTGTACATGCTTGGAGCATGGGACAATTATTGTTTTAAATTCAAGTATAAAGTTGATAAAACCGAAACAATGAATAATGAGTAATCAACATGGGATAAATAAAAGTGTTTATTTATATTCATAGGGTTTGATACCATATTTGACTCATTTATTCTTGTGTTTCACTTTGCATGTTTTGACTTCCAGAATAACTAAGTCGCTCTTCCTGAATGATTAAGTTATTCAAACCATCCACAGTCGGTCATATGTTGGAAGTAGATATGAATCAAGACTGTCATGGGTTGGTTTGTAGAGGTCCAAGTTGGTGGACAAAGTGATGCTACAACACTCATGAGTGCTCATAAGTTCTGAGTATTGGATTCAACCCGCGCTCATTTGAATCACTTCATGGATTTTATCACGAGTGATCATGAGACGATAATATCTTATATTCTTCAAACCTAGAGATATGAGTTGTTACTATGAGTTGGTTATACATTGATTGCACGAAAACGCATTGGTAACTCGATGTTATAAAACGTGCCTTTGTGTATGATTCAACAAGTAGTAGAACAAGCCATATGAGTCGAAGTTTATCCATTCCTTTTACCTTCGGGATAAAAGCGATATCTGTGGGCCCCTCGATGATTTAAAGATGATACATGTGAGTGCTTGGCCAAGCCAGGACTGATTTGATTTGTTCAATCAGTCAGTCATCATGAATCGGAAATCGGGAAACAACAAATGGACAAAGAGAATGATTGATAATCCATGTCTCAGTCCATATGATATCTATAATGGAGGAATATATGATCCCTTATCTAATGGACAAGTCATTGACAAGGTCAGAGTTCGACAGAAGCTTTTGAGAGCTACGATTGCTGATCGGTTCCTGAAGTCATACGCAATAATAGTTTTAGACTTATCCAAGTGGGAGACTGTTGGATTAATGTCTAAGTCCATAACTATAATTGGTAAGACTTGACCCGACCCGGCATGGGCCATTTGGGTTGCATGGCATCATGCATTTGGATAGACTATAATGAGAGAAATAACACTTAAGGTTGGTTAATATATTATAAGTTCTAATATACTAATAAGGTTATTTAATTAGTATTGATCAAGAATTAATTTGGAATTAATTAAGTGATCAAAAGGAGACTAATTAAATATATGGGTTGATTGTGTAAATCATTCATTCTTATATATGTGGGCTTGTGATCCAAGATTCCTTATGTTGGACTAAGTCCATGGGGTGACCCATGGATACTCCATGGAGGTTAAAATCCATGGAGCATAAGGAATGGGTAAAGTTATGAGTTACATGGTGTAACCCTAATAGCCACCATATAAAAGAATCCCATGGGTCAAGAAATCGTGCACTAATGTGTGAGTGTGAGGGCTAGACGATTTCAAGGAGTGTTCAAGTTTCTCTCAAGTTATTCCAAGTGTATTTGGTGTTGTGTGAACCATTTGAGGTGTCACACTTGGGGCACTAGGCACTCAAGCTTCATGAAGACATTCTACATCAAAGAGGTATGTATTCTATCTTGTTATATTTATTATTTTGTATGCTAGATTAGGATAATACCTTGGATGTTCATAATTTTATGTATAATAGAGAAAACATAGATCCAAGGTATTTAGGGTTGCATGTACACTTAGGAGTGTTAGAATGCTCATAACCCAACAGATCCCACCTGAGAGTCAGTTGACTAAAAGGTAAAAGGATGAATGTTTGGTTCTATAATGTACCTGACCAAAATTAGGCTAGATATTGGCTTTGCAACGAGTTTGTGTGCCAGATACCAAGTTGATCCCAAGGTATCTCATCTAACCGTAGTTCAGCAGATCTTCAAATATCTTAAAGGCATCAAGGCTTTAGGTGTTTGGTACCTAACAGGCAATGACTTCAGTCTGCAAGACTTTACATACTCAGACCATGTAGGATGCAGATTAGACCACAAAAGCACTTCTGGAGGATGCCAGTTCCTTAATGGAATACTAGTGAGATTGTATTCAAGAAAACAAAATTGCGTCTCTTTCTCCACCGCAGAGGCAAAATACATTGCGGAAACCAGTTGTTGTTTTTCAAGTCTTGTGGATATAAACGCAATTCATGGATTACGGTTATCGAATGCGTCACATCCCAATTTACTGTGATTAAAATCCTATTCAACACTCCAATGCGAAGCACACTGAATTGAGGTATCACTTCATTAAAGATCATATCCTTAAAGGTAACATTGAACTCATATTTGGTCCTACACATGAAGAAATAGCTAACGTTTTCACCAAAGCACTTGATTCCACAAAAATGAACGGGTTTCTAGATATGTTACGAATATTGAGCCCTGATCCTTAGTTTTTCTTGAAGAGATAAATAATGAGGACTATAAAGTCTTTGTATATAACAAATAGATATAATTCATTTATCTGGTTACTGTAACATCCCAAAAATCAAAGCAAAAATTTTCATTTTTAAATCAAGAGAAATATTTGTTTTCATATAAAACCCAAATCAAAACCAAACATTTACAAAACATTTTTCTCAAAAGTAGAAATAAAATATCAGAGTGTACCAAATTGGTATCATCAAAACCAAGAGGATGTGCATGATCACACCTTTTCTTTCCCACGATCATCTGAAGTACCTGGAATATAAAACTGAAACTGTAAGCCAAAGCTTAGTGAGTTCCCCCAAAGTACCACCACACAAACAAATAACAACATGCATATTGGGTCCACAGCTAACAGACTGGATTACCCCTGAGTCCACAACATGAGTCTGGATTACCTTCCGGCCCACAACTCATGTCTGACTTGCCCCTCGGGCTGACAACTTACGTCTGGCTTGCTCCCAGGTTTGTTGGCTTCCGCAAAAATCAGCACCGGCTCAACCCCACCATACAATGTCGACATATACATAACAGATAACATATTTCCAATAAACATATAATCATATAACCACTCCACAGACTCACAGGTAGATCTACAGATCACTATCATATAGCAACATCTTATATACAAGGATACATAACCCAGTGGGCCGACATTGGTGCCTTCGACCTATAAGTACAGTGAGGAAAACTCACCTCTCAGTCTGAAAAGATACTTCAACATGACATAGCTCAGAAAATCAGCTCTACCGGTCACCTATTCATTGGAAAATGACCAACCTTCCTATAAATCAAAATACCCTTAGGTAAAACTTGGTCAAAATCTGGTCAAAGTCTAAAGTCAAAAAGTTAGCCGAGTTGACTCAGCTGAGTACGCCCAACGTACTTAGCTTGTACGCTTAGCATACTTAAAGACCAAAATCGAAGCTCCCATCGCGTACGCGCGGCGTACGCCCAACGTACGTTGGATGAATGTGTTTCTTCCATTTTGTGGCTTATTCGATTAATTCCCTTCGACCAAAAGAAGATTTAGACCCAAAATAACATCTTAAGTCAGAAAGTTTCCAACTTTATGACTTTGCATGGCTAAGAAGTGCTCAAAACTAAAAACCCTAACTTGCTAACTCATTAAGACACTATAACCCATGCATGGAAGAAAACTAATAACCAATATTGCATTTTTATGACCTTAGACACTCCAAAACGTCTGAAAGAACAAACCATTTGGGTCTAGACAAAGAATATTGCACTAAGATACCATTTCATCAAGGACCATGTTGAAGATGGAAACGTGGAAGTACATTTCGTTCAATCCTCTGATCAACTGGCAGACATCTTCACCAAAGCCTTACCAGAAGCAAGCTTCAATAAAATTCTATAAGGTTTAGGAATGATGGAAGTAGAGTCGGTACCGAACCTTCAAACCTCTCTCTAAAAATTAGACAAGCGAAATAGAGCGAACGCTCGGTCTATTTCGGCTCCATAATTTTCGGGAACCGAAATGAACCGAACGCTCGGTCTATTTCGGCTCCGGAATTTTAAGGAACCGAAATGAACCGAACGCTCGGCTCATTTCGCTTCATTACTTTATGGTTTGATTTCGGTTGTATACTTTGTAAACTTTCTATCAACTCTTTTTCTTACTTTATTTTATTCTTATTCCTCAAGATTTTAAAATTTATTTTGTTTTATTTCTATTTTCTGTTTTTCAGACACTTCAAAAATCCACAAATATTTTCTGTTTATTTTTTTTTGGAAATTCAAAATATCAAAAGCTTTTGTTTGTCTGTTTGTGTGGTTTGTTCGTCTTTGTTTATTCCTTTAATAGGTGCCAAGTATATTGTTGATCCATACGTTGGCGCTAGGTCAGGTATGATCACTTTACGTTGAACTAGTTAAGTGTCCCTAGAAGCATGTTGCTGCATGTAGACCAAAGCCTCCAAGACTATGAGTAAGGCCTTAATGATTCGATCAATACCTATCGATTCATCCCAATTAGGTTACTAATTTAAACTCAAGTCATGAGCTACCTTACTCTTCTCAAATGAGTTACAAGTTTTCTGCTTTGTCACTTCCATATAGCAGGGGTACTTTCGGTTCCTTAACCACCTACTCACCATTCTCCATCAACTTTCGTTTCACCAAGGTAACCCTTGAGACTCTCAGTTATAACCACTGAGGTTTATGGTTGCACCCAATCTGTGTTTATGATCTTGGATGCGTACACCACGTACCAAGTGAGACCCAAAGTCCAATACCAATAATGAATTGACGGTGAATATTTTTATTGAAGATCTCACTTGTTACCTATAAAAATCTCATTATTTTTTTTTTGAGTGGTCTTTATGAAATCGTCTAACACCAAGGCATTTCCATCCAAAAAGATCCAGTTTATTTTCTTTTTGAGATTTTTATGCTATCTTGTCATCATAAATCTTATCCAACCTACTTGTTCAACATACCACATTGGTCTCACAAGTACTTTATCCAACTTTCGGTCTGATGTTAAGTATCGATGTTCGATTGAAGATTAGCCACCCTTTCAGTCTGTTATTTAAAAGAAGCCTTTCGGTGTTTCTTTACAAACACTCGATCGTATTTTCTCGGGGAACCACACAAGCACTTCAAGTCTCTCTTGACTTTGAAGGAAGAGATTCTTGCCCGAAATCATCTGCTTCATGTCTTATTAAAGACATCACTCACATCCTATACACATTTTGCTTTATTTCTTTATCTTTGTCACACTCTTGCACGAAAATTCTTTGTGATTTTCCAAAATTCTGGTTGATGTTCCACGTGGCTTGTTTAACGTTTTTATTTGGAGCAACAATGAATTTGAAAAGACAACATGGGGATAAGAATTTGAGCGCGTGAATTTAAATGGTTCCTAAACCCACGCCTGCTGACGTATATCTGGAACAACCACCCTATCAACTCGCGCTTTTTCAGGCGACGTTTCAGTGATCTCATCATCATCACGAAGATTCTTTCTCTCTCTTGGCAACGGTATATAAAGGGTTTCTCGGATCAATTGTCTTTTACCGTCTTCAAAACTCTCTCAAGTATACAAGGTAAACAACAACTGTTCATCTTCTTCTGCATCTCAACAATGGCAGATCATCATCTGTTCAAGATCAAACTGCATCATCGGCATTGCTTGTGATCAAACCTAATTAGAACTTGATCATTCAACTGAACCCCTTTATGTATGATTCGTACATGCTCCACGTAGTTGAATGTCTCAAGTATTCTCCTCTGGTTATCGCTCTCACGAAGGTGGAATCAGTACCCATGTCATTGTTGTCCCAAGTATATTCTACTGTGTCATATGAAAAGAACAAGGAGAGAATCTACTTCCAGATCTTCAATCACAAGGCTTCTATTTCCAAGGCTCGATTCTGCTCTCTGTTAGGGCTTGCTGTCGATGCCTCTGTTATCTCTCCTGACTTCATCACCACAACCCAACTGTTCTCAATGTTCTATGAGATGGGCTATACTGATGTTCTTACCACTGTAACCAGGTTTAAGAAGTCATGTTTGCCTCCGCAATGGAATGGGTTACTTACCCTGATCAACAAAGGTTTGGCGGAAAGGGTAGCTGGGTAAGATGGTACCAGTAAGGGTTTTATGACCATTCTCTATGGTCTCTATAATGGCCTTAATTTGGATTATGGATCCCTTATTTGGTCACAACTGGTCCAAAGTCTCAACACATCGACACGACATTCGTAAATTTCTTGTGGTTGTTTCTGGACAATCGTTACTAAACGATCCATTGAATCCTTGCAGATTCCGGTTATGAAGGATGCAATGGTATCTTCTGTGGCTTCTTTTCATACACACAAGATCATCTTCTCAGATGCCACGAAGTTCTCTCACAATGGCTCTATTCCAGAAACAATGTATAGATGTGTGTCCAGCGAAAGCAAGGTGATGGCTGACTATCGAAAGCTTCCTCCCAAGGGTCCAAGAGAACTGACTCCTGAACAGAAGGCTGCTTTGGAAGCTGTGGAAAAGCCGGCTAAGCGCGGGCAGAGGACCAAAACCAAAAAGGTGGAAACCGAAGGTCCTTATTCTAAGCCTGTGAAGTCCCACAAGTGAAAGGCTGAAAAGGATGATTCTTCGGCTCCTAAGAAGATAAAGCAGATGGCCAGGAAACCAAGGAGTCCCATTCCTTCAAGCTCTGAACATGATAAGGAGCATGGGGTTGATGAGGACGAAGAAGTTCAGCATCATAGTTCACCAAGAGGTAATACACCTCCTCGTTCTCCAACTCCTACTGAATCACTTAATGACAAGATTCCAACTCCTCCTCCATCTCCACCGAGAACAACGGTACCAGTTTCGGTTGCTCCAATTCCACCAACTCCTCCAACTCAAACCACCACCACTGTATCACCACCACCACCAGTTAGTAGAGTTCCAACCTCTACCACTCCTATACCTACTCCAATCTTTTCCTAAGCAACTACCACAACTACTCCTATCTTTACCACTACAACCGAACCTCCAGTAAACGTCAACGTATCTGATACGGGGGCGCATACTGAAACCGAACCTCCTGTTTCACCCTCCGCATCAACTGATTCTGGTGCTACTCTTGGCAATGACAATCTTGAGTTTGACTCCAATTATTATAGTCCTTATCGACTCCCTACTGATGACGATGAAGACGCTCCGGCAACAAGACAACAAATACACACTCTTGATGAGAAGCTTGATCGACTGATCGCTTCTTCTTCAAGTTATAATGATGTTGTGTTGAAGGCCTTTCTGGATACTGCCTTAGAGGAATATACAGGTGCGATTGATAAATCCACTAAGGCGGTTGAAGCATCCACCTCTAAGTGTCAGCAGGCTTCTACCGATGTTGCAGAACTCCTTCACAATTCATAGATTTTTCTTGAATCACTTAAATGTCATGCTGATACAAATATAGCGAAAGTGAATGCATCGGTTGATTCTCTTTCGAAGTCACTACAAGAGGAGCAAGTGAAGTTTGAGAATGTTCGCTCTGAGATTCACACTGAGAACAATTCACTTCTTAGCTTAGTGAATTCTCATCTTGAAAAGCTCCATGCTGATTTAGCAAAGGAGAACACCTTAAGGGAGGATCTTGCTCGTCAAACCACTGCTGTTGCAGTGCAGAAGGTTCAACTGGCTCAAGCTGAACGGGAAATTTCATTATTAAAAACTGAACGTGCTGTATTTCGGAGTTGTGTTGGTGATGTTCAGAACATGCTACACAACCTCATTAGTGCTCATGATCCGATTTTGACATTGACGATCCGTAATCATCTCATCTCTAAGCTCCTTCCTGCAGTTGAACTTCTACATGAGATGAAGGGTGTTTTGGAGAGGTTCGTACCTCCAAAACAAGGGGGAGAAGGTGCTCACCCAACTCAACCGAAGGTGACTGTTAAAATAGAACCGAAGGGTAATGAAGCTTTGGGTTCTGGTACTCAAGAAAAGGAGAGAGTTCCTACTGATGATAGTGAGGAAGATGAAATAATTGCCAAGCCCTTGAAACGAAAGAAAAAGGATAAGGAGGTCGATGAAGCTCTTCGTGTTTCGAAGAAAGCTGAGGAGAGGGAGCGAAAGAACAAGGAAAGGCAAGATGCCTTAGTTTGTAAAAAGGCCTTGTTTCCTCCTTGGACTAGGGAGACGCTCATCAAAGAAGCAATAGAGTTTCCAAGCATGTACTGGCTGAAACCTGTAGCTTCCTTTGATTGTGAGAATACGAAGGACTCACAATTCGATATGCCTATAACACGAAAGGCATTTATTTTTCACTGTTTCGATTCAACAGTCCAAGTTCCCTCGCCTCATCCTCAAGTTGACCGTGAACTTATCGATTTTTATCTCAAGTTCGGTCAACCTCAGTATCTGACTTGGAGTGCCCAGAAGATCTCCACAGTCAAAGTACTCAAACCTTCGCCTGCAGGGAAGTTTGTTAACGTCAGTTTCAAAATCACTCGAGGTTCAGACAACTCGGTGTCTGTGATATCCCTGGCAGATCTTCCCAACTTGAATCCTCATGATTGGATCCTGTTGTACAACATTTTGCTCACTAATGCGACGGAGTATGAGCCGATCCTGGATCATCTGAAGAGGATGTTGGCCTCCTATTTCTATGAAGTCGCTAAAATGGATCAGGAGATTGCTAAGGTTTTGAAGAAGAAACCAACTGCAAAGCCAACTGGAAAGCCTGGAGATGTAAACACGATGCAAATGGGCCGAATTGATTCCACACATCTTACAGTGATGTTCACAAAAGGCGAAGCCAACATATTTCTTTTCGCTATTTTGGATAAGCATCTGTTCTCAACCGACTGCTTGGAGCACATCATCAACATTATACATCGGTGCAAGCAGAACTCGGAGTCGGATAAGAAGAACTTTACTGACATGCTTCGGTGGTAGATCACTTTTCGTCACAATCTACTGGCCGTTATACCGAAGGTGTTCAAGACAGTTAAGAAGTCTTCTATAGTTCAACCGAACTAAGCTCTCGGCTCCATGGACACAAAGGGGCAGATTGTTGGGTATTTGATGTTGCGTCATGGGCTGTCTTTTGTATATCCGGATTGGGCCTGTCCATCCGTGATTATTGATTAGGGTTAAGATATAAATGGTGCATGCATATATATCTTAGATACGGTCGTGATTATCATAATTATTGCTTTGTAACCCTAACCACCTCTATAGTCGAAGTTCTTAATCGAGCTCTTCTGAGGTGTTAAAGTTTAATCATTCAACATCAGTTAAACCATTCTTGTGTTCTTTATTACGTCGTTTATTGCTTTTCTGTTAAGAATCAATCGATCCTACTAAAACATTGTTTTAACAGATGGGAATGGCAAAGGTGGCTGAAACGAATTGAGAAGAGAAAATTTTTATTCAGCTCGAGACTACGACGTGGTCATATCACCACGACGTGGTGAAGCATCAAAGAGAAATTCACTATTTGATCTTTTGGCTCCAGGCTTTTCTTCTTCCGCACACGACTTGGATTGACTTATAGCTGCTTCATGAGTCATTATTGGCTCAGAATAAACCTCTTCCATGGTGTAGATTGCCATGAAATGACGTTGTGACTTTGGGTGGCAACCTTTCATTGACAAGTATGGTCAATTGCCCAAGTTGAGTCTCCACGTTTTTGATAGAAGCTTGATGATTTCTCACATTGGCATTAGTAGTATCATGTCTCTTTTCTGATGCTTCCATAAATCTATGAAGTACCGAATCGAAATCTATCTTCTTTTCAGGTGGTGGTTGCTCTTTTTGATAGAAACCATTCCTGTTTGTCTATACTTCTCATCCTTTTGTTTCTTGTAATCTTCGTATGGTAACCACTCCTTCTTGGGATTCCTCCAATATTCATCATATTTATCACCACTTGAGTAGAACACTTACACCTTCTTGTTCACATTTTCATCTAAATCGCAATCCTTGGTCAAATGTGGACCACTACAATTATCACAACCAACTCTTATGGCATGAATGGGTTGATCTAACTTTGTCATTCGCCTATCCATAGAATCTAGTTTAGATATGATTGCTGCCAAGTTCTCATTCCATCCATTTCCTTTTCCTCTTGTAACATCATCTCGTGGATTGTGGTAATCATGTGAGTGCTTTGCAAATTCTTCAATTAATTCTTTTATTGTTGCCAACTCCTTCTTTGTCACAGGCCCTTGTGAGTCAAGAAGTTGTATACTAATTACATTCACTCCATCATAGAAGATGGAAAATTCTTGTTGAACTTTCAAATCATGTTGATGGCAACTTCTAAGGAAGCCCTTGTATCTCTCCCAAGCCTCATATATGGACTCTCCCACCTCTTGTTGAAAGTTAGAAATCTTTTTTTCGAGCTTTGAAATATTTGAAGGTGGACTAAATTGCTTTATGAAAGCATCACAAAGAGTAGCTCATGTAGTAATGGATCCGGGTGCAAGATATTTTAACCACACCTTTGCTTCACCAGTAAATGTGAACAGAAGAATCATTAGTAAAATGGATTCACTTGGCACATTAGGGACATGAAAGTAGTTTGCAATATCTTTGACTTCATCAATGTGCGTGAAAGCATCTTCATATTCTTTCCCGACGAAAGGTATGTCCTTGAGCATGGATAGAATGTGTAGCTTGAGCTCAAAACTTCTCTCGACTGGTATCACGGGTGGAACTAGACCTGACCCAAGTTCTTCATGTATCGTTTTCTTGTAGTCTCCCATTATTATTCTCATAATGTATGTCATCTCTTCAACCTTGCTTTTTGAACGTTTGTATCGATCAGATACACGTCAAGTATAAAGAACAAAAGTAAACTAATATAAGAAATAAAAGAACAGAAAGTAAATAACACGGGGAGTTCTCCAAATTGTCTTTCTCCAAGAAAGGGTTTGTCTTCACCAAGAAGACGGGTTGTCATAAAGACGGTCACAAAGACGAACTCTCTAAATTAGAGTTTACCCTAATGCAGATTATATACTAATCTATACAAGTATATCCCTTGATTGAAGGGATTGCGTCTAATCTATACTAAGAACCGATCCTCATCACAAGGATATCAGATATGTTATCTATTCTATACTTATCTATATCATTAACTAATATAAAAAAGATTGGTTGAAAATATTTGTATGTGATTGTTACTTGAAATAAGTTGAGTCTAAGTCTATATCTCTTTATCAAATTTTATTAGAAAATTTCAGGTTGGAAAAATCCTGAAGATTCAACAAGTGTCTTTAAAATCAGATGTTGGAGCACTTGAAGTTAACATGGAGCACTTGAAGCTTACATGGAGCACTTTCTGAAAGGAAGTTGGACCATCTAGATCATATGTGGAGCATCAAGACGTTGATGGCTCAACATGAATATTGGTAGCTCATCTCAAGTCAATGGATCAATATGATCACGTTGATGGCTCAACAAGATTGCACTTGGCACATCATGTACAATTATGGCACGTCCAAAATCATAATGACACATGCAGTTACTCCATGGTCCATCATGTACATACGGTTGTACATCTTTAAGCTCAAGACACACTCCAACATTGAAGAAACAACTCAACTTGATCAATGACACTTCTGTAAATTGATAACATCTTAGAAGAAAATGGAGCAACATGATGCTCATCAAGAAGGCTCAAGAGAAATAAAGACTCAAAATTTGGATGGAACCCTAGCGAAATACTAATGGAATTGAAATATTCGATCCATTCTCCGTTAAGTAGGGCAAAGGTGTCAACTGATGACTAAGTCATGATGACATGTCAACACCTGATTGGTCAATCCATGTCATGGGCTTTTCCAAACCTATAATAGGCCCCTTGGGCTCCATTATAAAGTTGCTCAGTTCCTACTTCTTCCTGCTCATTCTGCTCATTTGCTGTTTAGACTAAATTTTAGAGAGCCATTTGAGTGTTTTAGTGTGTATACCATTCAAACACTTGTAACTAAATCTTTATGAATATGGGATACTTTTGAATCATTGATCTTGAACATAAAAATTCTTTTATCATAAGTTTGGTTGATTCAAAACTCTATTTTCCGCATTATTTGCCACTTGACGATTCTGAAACTCCATTTCAGTATTTTCAACACTTGGACTCTTCAAGTCTGGGATACTGAATTTTTTTTTCTCACTTCTTTAGTTGGTATCAAAGCTCATGTAACCGACTTTGAGACTTAGAAAAAATTTCACAAAGAATTTTTTTTTAGTTTCAAACTAGTATCACTTGTTCTAAATGGCAAGTGTGAATCACAACCAAAACGTTCTCTATTCAGTTTCAGTTGCAAATACTCTTAGCATAGGAAATCGTGCACATATCCTTGTACTAAGTGAAGACTCTGTAGGTTCCCATTTTATCGATTGGATCGGTGCGGAAGATATTACCAAGAAGATAATCGTGTATGAACATGATGAACAAGATATGTGAGTAAAAACTATAGTAAATAGATAGAGATATAAAATATTACAAGAACACTCATGGGTTGGGAGAGATAACTCTCCCATGGTGGGAGAGATCCCACCACACTCTCTCTAAATTACAAAGTCTACATAGTGCACTCTTACAATAAAATGACCATCACCTCCACTGTATATACTAGTGGAGGGAATATGCTTTTCATACAAGGGAATATTCTAACCTAATAAACACTCAACATTGTATAGCATTTTCATGCTCCAACAATCTCCCCCTAAATGCTCGAAAATGGTGAGGCTAAAGCAGTGATAAAAGGCAGAACATCCGACAGGTAGGTCCGGTGGGTCTGGTGCTGAAGCGTCTCAGAAGTGATGAAGCTGTCGTGATCTCGGAATCTGGCAATGGAATCACTAGCATCAAGGAACAAACAGAGAAACCCAAATCTTTGAATAAAAGTATGAAATTCCAATCTTCGAATGTGATCAGTCCCCAACAACTAATCATGTTCACAGTCTCCCCCTCGACTGTAGAACCGAAGAGTACAATCTCGAATCACATAACGTCTTCAATATTCCGAAATCGAATGATAATGCACCAAATAATCTCTGAAGAATAACCTGTTGAAAATGTGAAGCATCCAAAAATAAAGTCCGAATGATAAATAATGTGAATCCGAAGACATGGTCTAGCAATGCCAAAAATTTGATCTTAAGATCAAAAATAAGTGTCACGCCGCATCGCTAAAAAAATCATCGTGTTCAAAATATCGCAAATCCAAACACAAGCAATCATAAGATCTGAACCGGATGCAAACACAAATGAGACATCCCAAAGTGTTGAGTCTGAGGATAAACAATCATAATCCGAAGAACCATCTAGTAGTGCCAAAAATTCGATCTATGAAGATCAAAAATCAGTGCCACATCACAATACTAAATCGATCTCCGTCTTCAAATGTCTCTAACTCAAAACTCCAATAATAAACCAAAATGGATGCTCATGATTCTCCCCCTATTTTTGATCGACCATGCAATAAAGACAAAAAATAATCATGAAACCGGGAAAGAAAATACGTCGGATATGATGGAGCATCGCAGGCTCCCCTTGATGTGAGCATCTACCCGTAAAAACGAGGATATTATTTTTCGGTCATGGGTAGACTTGGTGATGTATTGCCGAACTGAACAAACACTGTAGAATATATCATAAAATCCGCTGCTGAAAAATCATAATGCTAAACCAAAGTAAAGCCGAAAACCGAAATACAAACCCGAACTCCCAAATAATGGTCCGAGACCATATAAAAATAGTCCGAAGGGAGTAAAAATGCGAGTAGCTCGGTAGAAGTGAGACACAAAAATAATAATCTCTGAACGAACTGTATCTTCACTCATAATCAGCAAGAAGAATGAAGTCATGAACCATGGGGCTAAAATTGGTGTTAAAAAAATAATTGGTTTTAATTAAAAAAAAATTGGTTTTAAAAAAAGAATTAATTGGTTTAAAATAAAAAAGAAATGGTTTAAGATAAAATTAATTAAAAAAACGATTAAAAAATCAATATGTTGGACGAAATTGGAGCAATAAAAAAAGTTGAATCCAAGAAACAAATTCTATTGAATTCAAAAAGGAAATGAATTCGATCATTTCGCTGCTCAAGCACCCACTTCTGAAGCATATGCTGCGCTTACTCGTCAACACGAGCCTTCAAAAAGTGTTCACCAATTTTGATGATATGAATGACTCCTTGCTACTTGCACCGGTTCCGAAAGCCACCGATGCAAGAGGGGGAGAAGGTCCAAGTCAACCATGGAAGCCTGCCTTGGTTTTTCAACTCCGAAATGAAGATCTTAATTCCGATGATGAAGTCCATGTTGTTTCCGGACTTCTAGGAAAGAACTCTGATAATGATGAAGATAGTGATGAAGAGAAGTACGTTACGAATGGAGTTCTTGGTCTCGAGGCTCCAACCAAGCTCTTTCCAAAGGTGATGACAGAGGAATAAAAGAGAATACGGTCCGCAGTCTCTTGGCCATCCTCTTTGCGTGACGTTCTCCAAAGGGCAATTCAAATGGCCAAAGCGAAATCACTTCTCACAGCCCAAGCCCTCCGAGCCACTCCCTCAATGCTTCCTCCTATTCCGGCTCCAAAGATCGCTCCTTTAGACCAAGTTTCTCCACTCCGGATCCCGGATGACATTCCGGAAGAACCTCTTCCGAACCCTACTCCAAAATTTGTTGTTGATGAGAACATGCAGTTCATCATGTCTGCATTAAAGAAAAACAAAGGCAAACAACCTATGACAGCCGAACAACAAGTCCTCAACTCCGGACCTCCTCTAAATAAAAAACAAGGATGGTCTCAGGAGGAAATTAACAAGGCATTAGAGGACAGCATCCGGATCTAAGCTCTCAAGGATAATCCTGACCCGATGCGTGGAATATCTCCTCTATGTCGTGAAGGCATTCTCCGTGATCATGAAATCATTCCTTTCATGTATTACAATGTTCCGACAAATGACTCCGAACAGCTCGATCTTCCTCTCTCTCCATACAGCAAATACTACATCAAATTCGCTCCTCTTCACCCCAATGACGATCCGAAAGTTATCCTCCGGACTGAGCGTGAAAGACTTGAAACATTCTACACCAAAAATGAACAACCTCTTAAGGAAGTGTGGACAAGGAAAAGAATTACCAAAGTCCATCGATTTGCAAGAAAAATCTTAGTGAAGTTCGAACTCAACTTCACATTATTTCGATTCCACATCTTCCGGAACAAACCAACTTACCGGACCATCACTGACGCTGATTTCCTTCGATGAATCTGAATGACATTCTTACATTGGCTGCTCACTTACGAGGAATTCAAAACAATGATATCAACATGGGTGCTTACCATGCTGCTCTGAGTTTCCTCAAGGACTATGTCGCGGAGTTTTGCAGATGCAACAATGAGTTGGCCCACTTATACAGAACTGAAGACTTTGTTGCGAAAATCAACTTTGTTCTTCCGGAAGCTGAATTGCTTGCAGATGGTCCAATCGATGACCCGGTTCTAGGGTTTGTCTACACAACCAGGAAGACAAACAAGAAGGATTTTTTCCTAGTCCTTAACAAACACCTAGTTCCTACCAAAGCCCTTCGGAAGTTAATTTCTCATGCATCCAAGTCTAAAGCTCCGAAACAGGTCAAAGAAAAGTTTGTAAGTCAACTGACCTGGTACATTGAAGTCAGAGAATGGTTGTTCAGAGCCTACACCTTCATCAAGGAAGAAGTCATATAAGCTGACTGGATTGCTAAGTTCACTTAGGGGGAGATTGTTGGAACCTGAAAGTGAACCTCTAGCAATCATAAGTCCAAACGTCAATTCCGAAGTCAGCAAGTGTTCTGAAGTGAAGAGTAGTTCGAAATCTGTCTGGACTTGGAGAGTAGTAAGATGAGAAGTTTAGAAGTGAAGACATTCCGGAATGGACGTTATGTCCGGAATGTATAATGATCCGGAGTCACTATTTTTTTGTCTCTTTGTGTATTAATTACTTTTGTCTTTTTGCATGATTAGACATTTCATAGGACTTAGTATGTTTGTCAACTTGGACAATCAGCATGTAAGAATCATTCCTTTTATCCTGTCCTATGTATGTTTATTGGTTTGTACCATGTTTTACACACTCCTATTTATAGGAGCTTTCAATGCAATGTTAAGAGACAGATCATTCACTCATTTTTGGCATTTACTAAGTTACTTCAATTATCTTTCAAACATTCTTCTTGTTCTTCATTTATTAACTTTACTTTGATCTTTTATTCTCATTCTTCATTTATGGCTTGATCATTTGTTGAATGCATTAACTCAGACTTGACTGGTCTATCCAGGCTTGACTAGAACATTTATTAGTAAGCAGACATTGATCTTAAGCATTCACTCAAGGTTTGAGTTTTCAAACCTTGTCCCTGCGCATCCGATCTATTTGTTCTCTCAATTGGTGTCAGAGCTTGAGTGGTTGTCCTTTGAATCCATAAGATCAGATTATAGTTGGTTTGAAATTACCTTGGTATTTCAACCATTTCTGTGTTAAGGATAAAAGTTCTTCTATATACCACTTTTGCTTGAAGATATCTTAACTTCAATGGCTGCTTCTAATCCTCAACAAATGATTTCAATGCAAATCGCAAATAGTGTGGTTGGCCCTACGCGTGCCCCATTGATAGTTGTGGAAGAATATGGTCACTGGAAAGTTAGAATGGAAAGATTTTTACTTGCCAAAGAGAAAGGTGAAGAAATTTGGAGATCCGTCAAAGAAGGTCCTCATGTTCCTGTAAGAACAGTTGTGAGAGATGTTGTTGCTTAGCTTATGGGTCAAGATGATACTCATCCAGCTCCTCTAACTGAAGATGATATTGAGAAGTTGCATGCTGATCAAGTTGCCTTCTCAGAAATGGTGTTTGGTGTTCCTCCTTCACTCTTTGAACACATCAAGTTGTGCAAATCATCAAAAGAGATTTGGGACACTCTTCAAGACCTGATTGAAGGTTCGGAAAATATGAAAGACAAGCGTCTCACCTCAGTTGTCAATGATTTTGATACCTTCACTACCGCTCCTGGTGAATCAGTAGCCTAAGCCTCTAACCGTTACCGAATTGTGGTCAACAATATAACTACTCATGGGATTGTCCGAACTCCTTTGGAGTACAATCTCAAATTCATAAATAGTCTCGGCAAAGGATGGGGAAATGTGAAATCTTGTCTCCAAAGCAATGGTTCTTTAAAAAATTGAAGCTCTATCAACTTTTTGATGAACTTCAAGGACACGAGTCTAATGTTGCTCAGACCATAAGGGAACTCTCCGGAGGCCCTCTTGCTCTTGTCAGTTCATTTGAACCAACCATTCCGAACTCATCCACTTCGAATCTTTTCAAACCCATTGTTCCATCTGTTCAATCCTCCGTACCCATCTTACCCACACAAAATTATCCTGTTGATGATTCTGAAGCCATAGATTAAGAACACCGTTTCCAACAACAGTTTTCTCTACTCTCCATGAAATACAAACGTCCTTTCAATCCCTCCTACAAACCATACCAAAATCGGTTCCTTGCTCCTCACCAAAACAATCCTCAACCATACTCAGCTCCGGAACCACAACCGACTTCAGAAAATCCTCCCGCATACAAACCAAACATCATTAAGCCAAATTCTACTCCGGAACCTTCGCAGAATCCTAAATCTGAAAAACCAAAAATTGTGTGTCACAAGTGTGGACATGCAAACCACTTTGCTAAAGATTGCCTGGCTGATGCTCCGCAAAAACCAAAGATCAAGGACTCTGTTTATTACGTCCGAAAAGCTCAAGAGATGGATGAAAGTGAAAAAGCCTTCGTAACAACTGTATCAAGGGATGTTGAAGGATATTGGTCATCTAAAGATGATGATGACATGGTAACTGGAAGAAACATGTGCTTGATGGCAAGACAAACTGTTGAATGTGATGAAGGGTATTGGTCATATGGGTCAGAAGATGAAGATGATGTTGCTGAACCACACTACTGCTACATGGCCACCAACGATCCACCTGGTCGAAGCATCGTTCAGCATGTAAAATCTATGATTACTGATAATAATTTTAATTTGTCTCTCTGTGAACCTTATCTAACCCAGATCCAAACAGATATGAGCACCATCAATAAAGCCTATGATTCGGCCATAAAAGCCAGTGAGAATAAGGAGTGTGAGTTAAATCGTCTTAGGTTACGTTTTGAGGATAAAAAATTGAAAATCGAGTCTTTAGAGCGTGAGCTTGTAATGTCAAAAGATGAATGTATCATTTTAAAAGACAAATGTGAAATCACTTATTCTGAAAGAAATGTCTTGATTTCTGATAACAAACGTCTCAATGCCAAGATAGATGCTTTGCATAATTCTATAGACATGCTTGAAGAAAACGAACGGATGACTCATAATTTTCGTCATCCATGGTCTAAAGCACCTGGTCTCGGAAGCGAGTTTCCGAAACCAATTGCTCGTCCCTTGAAGGAATTGCAAAATCTGACATTTATGGGAGAGGTTTCGAACATCAAACATTCGGACACCCCTGTTTCTCCCTTGTCACCTCTTCATGAGACCACATACCACTTTGCGTCCTTAACTCCTGAGTTTCAACCAATTGTTGTCAAGTGTCCCAATTCCACACCTCTTCCGCCTCTGATAAACTTGGACCTGAATCGGACCATGAAATTTCATCACAGTGTTTCAAATTGCGTAGATTACGTTCCTAAGCATAATCCTCAGAACAACTGTGTTGTTGAAGAAATCATTTCGGTGACAACTGAAACTGTTACCTCTGAGTTTGTATGGGCATCCTTAGATGATAAAGTTGAAAATTCAAGTTGTGTCTCCTCTGATTCTTTCGAATCGGATTCCTTAGTCATCTCAAAAACAAAATTGGTTCCCGTTAATCCCGAGTTTAGTAATCCATCTGCAGGACAAACCTGAAAATCCTCGTTTCACCCTAAGAGAAAACCAATGCTAAATAGGAATGATATTGTAGATTCTAAAGTAGAAGTTGGAAATGCACATAAAAAGGAAGTTAAGACTAGACAAAATTCTAGGTTCCATGAAAACTCCAAAAAGAGTGTATCTCAGAATTCTCATTCATCAACCCATAGTCAAAACTCCTTCACACCCACTAAGATCCTCAAGAGACCTTCTGATTATCTCAGTCCTGTAGAACCCAAAAAAGTAGTCAGTACTACTCAGCCTAAATCTCTTGTAAATGCCATGACTATCCAAAACACTTCTCCTCAGACTGTTTCATCTGTTTTCATTGCTAAATCTGATGGCACGATTTTTAAATCCAATCTTTCGAAAACCAATGTGTCATCAAGCAAATCAAAAACTGCTAAGAAAACAAAATTTTCGAAATCTTCAAAGCAAAATTTTGTGTGGAAAGTCAAATCTCATATTGATGAAACAACAGTTCCGGAGGTTACACCTGTTTCCAACGCTCCGGATGTCAATGGTCCGAAGAAAACTATTTGCAACCCTCAAGTCATTGAATATGACTACTGGATAGATGAAAAGACATTAACCTTCTGTCTGTTTCCAAAGAACTCAAAAAGTACCACCAGGAAACACAAAGTTGTTTAATCAAGTCTATTCGCAACAAGAACATGTACCCACTCGACATCAACATGATTATTGGCAAACCGCAACTCTGCCTTCTCTCCAAAGCCGTTCTTGACGTCAGTTGGTTATGGCACCAAAGACTCGCTCATCTGAACTTTCAGTACATGAATGATCTCGTATCTGGTAAAATGGTGAGAGGTTTACCTCTTCTCAAATTTGAAAATGATCATTTATGTGCTGCTTGTGAGTGTGGAAAGCAATCGAAGAAGAGTCATCCGGTTATCATCGAAAAATCAATCTCGAAACCATTGGAGATTCTACATATTGATCTTTGTTGACCATCCACTGTAGAAAGTCTTCATCATAAGAAATACATTCTTGTGATTGTCGATGACTTTACAAGGTTCACTTGGGTCTTCTTCCTAAGGCTGAAATCCGAAACAGCCTCTGAGCTCATCAATTTTATCAAAGGAATAGAAGTTCTTATCAAACTCCCAGTTAGAAGAATCCAAAGTGACAATGGCTCGGAATTTACTAATTCCACCATTGAGAAATTCCTCACCGAGAAAGGAATTGACCGCAACTTCTCAGCTCCTTACACTCCACAACAGAACGACGTAGTTGAAAGGCGCAATAGATTTCTTGTTGAAGCTGCTCGATCCATGTTAAACTTCGCAAATCTACCACTCTACCTCTGGGATGAAGCCGTATCAACTGCCTGCTTCACTCAAAATCGGAGTATCATCAATCGACGCCTCAACATGACACCGTACGAAGCAATGAATGGTCGGAAGCCAACAATCTTGTTTCTTCACATTTTTGTATGCAGATGCTTTTTCAAGAACAACCGTGATCAGCTTACCAAGTTCCAACCTAAAGTTGATGAAGCCATCTTCCTTGGGTACTCTTCTAAATCAAAGGCTTACAGATTTCTTAATCGGAGAACTCGTGTTCTGGAACAAAGCTTTGATGTTACTTTCGATGACAACTTTGTTCGGAATTCTGGCCAAACTCATGTTACAACTCACATTATGGAGTCCGATGCTCCACCGCCAGGATGTCCGAACCCGCAAACAATTCTTGAAGTTGATTTTGAAACTCTCTTTGGACCTTCCGAAACAGCCCTTGATTCGGAATCTCAAACAAGGCCAATCTCCACTCCAATCTCTCCTTCGGAAGCTCCTGTCTCTCATAATGTCTCCGGTCCAATCCCAAGCCTCCCTCCATTTGATTCCGAACCGTTTCAACCTTATCAGGTTTGAGGGGGAGAATGCTCATCCCTTTCTTGAATCAAATGTGGATGGTTTCCAAGATGCACCTCCTGATTTCGACGATTCGAATCCTATCAACATCGATGAAAATGAAAATTTCTTTGAGTTCCCTTCTGATGATGATGTCAACCTCTCCGGTTCAGAAGTTCAGGGGAGCATCATCCTCATATTCAAACCATTCAGGGGGAGCAACTCAATCCTACTGTTTATATTGGATCGACTACTACACAAGAATGTTGGATTAGTGTCTAAGTCCATAACTATAATTGGTATGTACTTGACCCGACTCGGCATGGTCCATTTGGGTTGCATGGCATCGGAACATTTGGATAGACCGTTTATGAGGAAAAGACATTTTGTGACATATTAATATATTATAAGTTCTAATATATTAATATGAAATCATGTTATTTAATTAGTATTGATCAAGAATTAATTTGGACTTAATTTAGTGATCAAAAAGAGACTAATTAAATATATGGGGATTGATTGTGTAAATCATTCATTCTTATATATGTGGGCTTATGATCCAAGATTTCTTTATGTTGGGTTTAACCCATGTGGTGATCCATGGATACTCCATGGAGGTTAAAACCCATGGAGCATAAGGAATGGGAAAAGTCATGAGTTACATGGTGTAACCCTAATAGCCACACTATATAAGAACCCTTTTAGTTCAAGAAATTGGCGCTAGTGATACATATTTTGAGGGCTAGCCGATTTGAACATGTATGTCTTCTTCTCATGGTAATTCCAAGAGTTCATGATGTTGTGTGAACCATTTGAGGTGTCACACTTGGGGAACTAGGCTCTCAAGCTTCATGGAGTCAAGCAACAACAACAAGGTATGTATTCTATCTATTTTATTATCCTAGTATCAATGTTTTGGTATGCTAGTTAGGATAATACCTTGGATAATCATATTTGCATGTATTATAGAGAAAACATAGATCCAAGGTATTTAGGGTTGCATGTACACTTAGGAGTGTTAGAATGCTCAAAACCCAACAGTGCTATCAGAGCCTAGGCTTGTTTTCAATTATACTTGATGCAAATTGCTGAAAAATGCTGAAAAAGTCGAATTTCGGGCATTCTGGGCACTGGACTCGCCGAGTCCACTGATGAACTCGCCGAGTCCATGAAGAAAATCATCCTACTCGGCGAGTAGGTTGATACACTCGACGAGTAGGAGCCCCAGACAGCATATTTTCGAGTTTTTTGGCTAGAAATGGACTAGAAACATTACCCTAAGATGTTTTTGAACTTATAAACTTGTTTTTGATGTGGTAATGTTCATACTAATCCAATTTCAAAGATAATTGTCAATAGATTCATGTTTTGTATTAGTTTAGTGATTAGGCTAATTACATGAAAAAGTTTGATTTGAATTATCTTGTTCTTATGAGTTGCTTAGATTAATAGAAAAGTTAATTGATTATGTGTTTTCAATCCATTTTAATCTAAGATTTGATTCTAAAATGTGTTTTTGTAACTTGTCCTCAAGTTATATGAAAAGTCACATTTAAGTTTCATAAAACTCATAAAAGTTGGCAATGGTTACAAAAATGAAGAGTCTTGTCCTCAAGTTATGGAGGTTCAAGAGTCACTTCATTAAGTAATAAAATGTGTAACCTTAATTAATTCCATAAGTTACAAAATAAAGAAAAGTTACATTCTTTTATTAGTTTAAAGTCTTCCATAACTTGTCCTCAAGTTATGGAACTTGAAGAGTTTTTTAATTAAAACTAATTTAAACACATAAGTTATGGAATTAATTAGTTTTGAATAGTTTCAAAACTTGCCCTCAAGTTTTGGAATTTGAAAAGTTTCACTTATGAATACTTTAATTCCAAGTTAGCCCTTAGAATTTTAAAAGTTAAAATTCAAACCCTTATACTATTGTTATAATTTTAATTATATAGATATGTATAAGATAAAGTCAATCTTACCGTTAATAGGCCTCATTCACGAATTCGGTCTATAAGGGGGGTATAAGGTTACTGCCTATAAAATGGCAGTTTAATGCGTGTCCACTCTCACCCACCGCTTCCTTGACTGGTGGAGGGTCGTTAGCCGAACGGGTAGGAAAGGACTATAATTCTCCCTTCATTAAAAGTATTAATGATAAATACTAAGTAACTAAACACTTATACATTCCCAATCTTAGTTACTTAGGAAAATGTGAAAAGGTGCTAACCCATGAAATTACACTTTGTACCTTACCAAGTCATTAGTGGAGCATGTGTGGTTAACCGGCACACTAATAAGGACTAGTAAGAGTGGCAAAGGGTAACTTGACTCTACTATAGATCGGTGGAGCGTGTGTGGTTAACCGACACATCGATTAGGTGATAAAGTTAAGGGTACCAAGTTAATTTGCATGGTTATTCACACCTTGTTTGTGATCCTCGGCATCCCAGTCACCAACTTGAGAGGGCACAATCGAGATTCAAACATGCCATTGAAAGTTCAATGTATCTCAAAAGATCTAGGAGTTTCAAATCCAATTAAAACTTAATTATATTTCGTTTTTCATGGTGGAAATTGGTAAATCGTCATTTACCTACCTTCAACTATTTTATAACTTGGATTACGGCATCCCTCTTCCAGTTATAAATAGGTTGTTGGGTCCTAGCCTTAATATTTCATATTGGGTGTTATATTAAGGACTTTAAATCAAATCTCTTGAATATCTCCCAAAAGATGATCTTCCCAAATCTCTTGAAACAAGCTTTCCTAAATGAAGATGATGTCCCATGGAAATCATACTTCTTTCACCTCCTCCAATTATTCTCCCTAACCCACAAGTTCCTGAAAAGTTTAAGGTCACTCAAGCCCTATTGGCAAGCAAAGGTCTATGTGTGATCACATCTTGGAGATGTAGTCACATATTGACAAGCCGGGAGAGTTGGGTGTCAAAGTCTAGAGGAAGCTGATGATAAATCACTTTCTAAGTCACATAGTGAGTTCCTTTGGGACTCCTATGAAACAGACTATGACAAGACCCTTAATGATCTTATCTATTTGCTAAGATCAACTTCCTAAAACTTTATGGACATTGACAATGATGACATTGGATATCCAGTAAAGCTCTCTCTTCCTAATGGAAAGGGATCGGCCATAGTCAACTCGGTTGACCAAATGGTAAAGAGAACGGCTAAGTCTGAGATAGTCCCATTATCAAGGGTCTATTGCCAAAGAAAGGGGCATTGGTTGCGAAGCTGCCAAATTTACCTAAGGATATTAAAGTCAATAAGTTTGACTCTACTTCGGGTAAAGTTCACTATCTAACTCTGCTAAGTTTCTATTCTGAGATTCTTGATACATGATGTGACTGGGTCACATGTTGATGTTTTAAGAATCAAAGAAAAAGTGAAGAAACTTAAAGAAAGAATATGCTGAATCTGATGGCATAGATGGATTTCTATCGCATAGTTTGAATATCGGATTCTTGAGCTACTTCTTAAGAGTTATGATATATTGCTTAGGAATAAATAACAACAAAGTTTTCATGTGCTTTTGCATTGTAAGGATAGTTTTTCCGCAAAGTTTTAAAATAAAAGAATTTTTTTTTTGATTTTATTTATTTTAAAATATCCTTACAATGGCATTTGTGAAAACTTTTGTTGCTTATAAGATTCCATTAAGAGCAAGAGTGGAAATATGAATTTGATTCTTTCATTTGTGGTAGTGTCTAAATTTACCAAATAAGGAAAGATTCTCATCACCTAAGTTTCAGTTGGATAGAAACTTGGAATCATGCAAGTTGTATAGCATGATGAATAAGAACTTTCAAGCATTGGAAAAATTAAGACTAACTACTTGTTCACATGGATGTGTGAGTCAAGTAAAGGATCGAGTACACATTCTTGTGCACTGATCAAGCCCACCACAAATAATCGTTAAGACTATTCGTCATTATTTACTAAAATTCAGTAAATATGGTTATACTTACAAGATTAAGTGTAATTCTGAGACATTGGAAAAGGTTTCAATGTATGGCAGAGCGAATAAGAAGAATCAACTTAGGCAGAAAGATAAAAGTTTCTCAAATCTGAAAAGATGGGAGAGTACTTTAGTATCATGTTGTATAATCATCTTAATGATTAAGAGACCTTATCACAATTCATCCTCTAAGTGCATTCTGGTAGCTAAGAAGAGGAGCTATGAATTGTTGAAGTGGTTAAATCAAGAAGATGATTTATACTTCGTTCCAAAAACAATTCTTAGAGTTATACTCTAAGATTGTAACTTGAGTGACATGTCTTAAAGAAGGTTTAAAACACTTGTCAAATGTAAGAGTAAAAGTTTTCTACTCTTGTACATTTGAAATTGGTAAGTTGTGATGTTTTGGATAAAACAAAGACCAACTAAGGCCAATTGTGTGAAGTGTTTGTCCTGATTAGAATCCACACTATCTCTTGAATATCTGACAAGAAAGTCTTATATGTCAAGAGGACAGTGGGAGTCTTAAAGGTCTTGAAAGTCTCAAGAACTAATCAAGAATAAAACCTGAAGTTCTTCACTAGCACACGACTTGAGGTTTATAACCTATCGTGTCGACATGTCTGTGCCTATTCAAGTTGGCTTTGCATAGGAGTTCTGAGAGTTCTCAATTGGTTGCACAGCTACTTGGAAGCAATGGCAGGCCCTTGAGCTGCCAAATGGCAAGAATTTAAGATTGCACAAGTTTAATCCATATAAGTGTGGATTTGTCAGTAACCTTGTCTTGTGATTATGGTTTTGACAAAATTCATATGGATAGGAACTCATACACCATAAAATCTAAGTGTCATATGGTTTCTCTCCGATTCATGAAAAATGATGGTGAGGAAACGCTTTCACTAAGTAGATTTTAGCTAGGTAGCAATTGTGATATTTGCATTCTCAAAGTAGATTTTAACCAGCACACTAACATGGACTTGTGAGAAGTGGTAAAGGTATAAACAATCGAGACTGTGATTACGACATCCCTTTTCATAGTTCTTAAAATTGTTTAGACACACCTGTGAGCTATCTAAGATAAGGTGTATGATATTGATAAAGTTTTATCAAAGCAATCTAGTATCAGAAATCTGAACTTTGGTAAGAAAGTCAATAAAGTATGATTTCTAGAAGTCCAGCTGATTTCTGATTACATGTCAAAGCTAGTGGGAGCATGAGTGTTATGCTAATAATCATCATGTTAGTGGGAGCATGATAATTATGATAAAGATTGCAAGTTAGCAATGTTAATTATAGAAAACAAAAGTTTCAATTCGTGAGGCTGCAGGGGTTGAAAAAGTTGTTTTGCTATAATTAAGGGAGACGAAATTATACTTCATTTCAATTCTAAAAGCTTAGATTGAGGTTTTAAGTCGTATTTAGTCAAGGATATATATATGAATTTCATGTTGGAATGACTCAACATAAGGAAATTATATATATGGGTCCATTATTTGCGTTCTAAAATTCGATTATGATTACGACATCCCTTTTCATAATCTAAATTATGAGAACTTGGCAAATAGAAATGGAAATGTTATATCAAAAGACTGGTTTAGTCTTTATGTGAGACATCATGACTCGAGTCCCATATGCTTCGGATATAGGATCGATTACATGTGCTATATTTATCCTTTCTAAAATTTTCCAAATGCCTGGGGCATTAAGAAGGGAAAAGGTCTAGAACTGGATATGACTAAAAGGATTAAGCAATTGTCGAGGACAATCTAAGGTTTACCAAAGATTGGTTGCTCAAGGACAGTTGGAAGTATAGTGATAATTCTGGAAGGACCATATTGACATAATCTGTAAGGAGGCAACTCTTGTTCAGAAGTGATAGTCAAAATGGAATATGGAAATGTTTCAAAGTTGGAAATTATTCAATCTGTGTAAGATTAGGAAACTTAATGCAAGAAGGATATTTCCAAGGAGCTGATCTCCTTTGGAATGCTCTGTAATGGTTGTTGTCAAGTCTTTCTGACTCTGTGCATAATCATTATAGGAGGATCAATGCATATAAGTTTAGAATCTAACAGATTTCAGTAAATGACATGAATTTGGAATTCTTGCATTTGCAGTAAGGATTTGGGACTGTGAAAGAGGATCATTGGAGTTATGTTCAATTGATCTAATTCACAAAGTGAAGATCATAGACAAACATAGTATGCATACTTGGTGTATGGCATGACTAGTGTTTAGAAAACATAGTGTACATGCTTGGAGCATGGGACAACTATTGTTTTAAATTCAAGAATAAAGTTGATAGCTGAAACAGTATACAATGAATAATGTGTAATCATATGGTGATAAATAAAAGGTGTTTTATTTATGTTCATAGGTTTTGATACCATATTAGATTCTATTATTATTGTGTTTCATTTTGCATGTTTTGACTTCCAGAATAACTAGGTCGTTGTTCCTGATTGACTAAGTTATTCAAACTATCCACAGTCGGTCATATGTTGGAAGTAGATATGAATCAAGACTGTCATGGGTTGGCTTGTAGAGGTCTAAGATGTTGGACAAGGGGCTACAACACTGATGAGTGCTCATAAGTTCTGAGTATTGGATTCAACCCGCACTCATTGGAATCACTTCATGGATTTTATCACGAGTGATCATGAGACGATAATATCTTATATTCTTCAAACCTAGAGATATGACTTGTTACTATGAGTTGGTTGTACATTGATTGCACGAAAACGCATTCGGTAACTCGGTGTTATAAAACGTGCCTTTGTGTATGATTCAACAAGTAGTAGAACAAGCCATATGAGTCGAAGTTTATCCATTCCTTTTACCTTCGGGATAAAAGCGATATCTGTGGGCCCCTCGATGATTTGGCGATGACAAATGTAAGTGCTTGGCTGGGCCTGGACTGATTTGATTTGTTCAATTAGTCAATCGTCATAAATCGGAAATCGGGAAACAACAAATGGACAGAGAGAATGATTATAATCCATGTCTTAGTCCATATGATATCTAGAGTGGAGGAATATATGATTCCTTATCTAATGGACAAGTCATTGACAAAGGTCAGAGTTCATCTACAAGGTCAGAGTTCGACAGCGGCTTTTGAGAGCTACGATTGCCAGTTGGTTCCTGAAGTCATACGCAATAATAGTTTTAGACTTATCCAAGTGGGAGACTGTTGGATTAGTGTCTAAGTCCATAACTATAATTGGTATGTACTTGACCCGACTCGGCATGGTCCATTTGGGTTGCATGGCATCGGAACATTTGGATAGACCGTTTATGAGGAAAAGACATTTTGTGACATATTAATATATTATAAGTTCTAATATATTAATATGAAATCATGTTATTTAATTAGTATTGATCAAGAATTAATTTGGACTTAATTTAGTGATCAAAAAGAGACTAATTAAATATATGGGGATTGATTGTGTAAATCATTCATTCTTATATATGTGGGCTTATGATCCAAGATTCCTTTATGTTGGGTTTAACCCATGTGGTGATCCATGGATACTCCATGGAGGTTAAAACCCATGGAGCATAAGGAATGGGAAAAGTCATGAGTTACATGGTGTAACCCTAATAGCCACACTATATAAGAACCCTTTTAGTTCAAGAAATTGGCGCTAGTGATACATATTTTGAGGGCTAGCCGATTTGAACATGTATGTCTTCTTCTCATGGTTATTCCAAGAGTTCATGATGTTGTGTGAACCATTTGAGGTGTCACACTTGGGGCACTAGGCTCTCAAGCTTCATGGAGTCAAGCAACAACAACAAGGTATGTATTCTATCTATTTTATTATCCTAGTATCAATGTTTTGGTATGCTAGTTAGAATAATACCTTGGATAATCATATTTGCATGTATTATAGAGAAAAAATAGATCCAAGGTATTTAGGGTTGCATGTACACTTAGGAGTGTTAGAATGCTCAAAACCCAACAAAGAACTCCCAAGGTTACAGATCTGGACAAAGGATCATCCTCCGAACCAAGTAATCGGAAACCCTAATGCTGCTGTACTGACTCGTTCTGCTGCAAGTGTTCAAAATGAATGTCATTTCTTAGCATTTATATCCATGGTTGAACCCAAATCAATCAAGGAAGCAGTAGAGCATGCTGACTGGATTATAGCCATGCAAGAAGAATTGGCAGAATTCGATAGAAATGAAGTGTGGACTCTTATGCCTCCTCCTCAGAATCATCCCATTGTCGGTACGAGATGGGTATTTCACAACAAGTTAGATGACGTAGGAGTTATTATTCGAAATAAAGCAAGATTGGTGGCAAAAGGATTTACACAGATTGAAGGGCTCGACTACGATGAGACCTTTGCTCCTGTTGCAAGTCTAGAAGCCATTAGAATCTTTCTTGCTTATGCTGCTCACAAAGGCTTCAAAGTTTACCAAATGGATGTTAAGAGTGCTTTTCTTAATGGTGAACTTGACACTGAAGTATATCTTCAACAGCCCCCGGTTTTGTTAATATCTCCTTTCCAAACTACTGCTACAAACTTCGGAAGGCAGTCTATGGCCTCAAGCAGGCTCATCGCGCATGGTACGAGACCCTCACTGACTTTCTCAAGCGCTCCGGTTTCCAAAGAGGAATTCTAGATCCTACCCTGTTCTGAAGATCGAATGGAAAGCATCTCACGCTAGTTCAAATCTATGTGGATGACATCATTTTTGGATCTACAAATTCATCTATGGTTGTTGACTTTGCTAAACTAATGATCAATCGATTCCAAATGAGCATGAATCGGGTGTTAAGCTTCTTTCTTGGTCTCCAAGTCAAACAGACTAACAGAGGAATTTTCATTCACCAAGAGAAGTACATTTCGGAACTCCTCAATAAATACTCAATGGCCATCTATGCCTCATCCAAGGTACCAATGGGCTTCGGACACAAGATCTTTGCCGACCCTTCAGGTGTATCAGTTGATGAAAAGAAGTACTGAGGAATGATTGGATCTCTGCTCTATCTCACAACAAGTCGCCCGGATATCATGTTTTCCACATGTTTGTGTGCCAGATTTCAAGTCAACCCAAAGATGTCTCATCTCTTGGTTGTGAAACTAATTTTCCGATACCTTAAAGGTACAAAGAGTCATGGAATCTGGTACCCAGCAAACGAGAGCTTCCGACTTCAAGCATATTCAGATTCAAACTATGGTAGTCTTCAACTTGATAGAAAAATCACATCAGGTGGCTGTCAATTCTTAGGTGGTCGTTTGGTCAGTTGGTCATCCAAGAAACAGAACTGCATTGCACTCTCTACAGCCGAAGCCGAATACATTGCTGCTGCCAGCTGTACATCTCAGGTTCTATGGATGAAATCTCAACTCTTGAATTATGGTTACCGCTTTCAACACATTCCTATCTATTGTGATTCTCAAAGTGTCATTGCGATTTTTCATACAATCCAATTCAGCACTCCATGACTAAGCACATTGATATTAGGTATCATTTTATAAAAGATCATGTTTTAAATGGTAACATTGAACTCATTTTTGTTCCATTTGACGAAGAGATTGCTGATGTCTTTACTAAGGCATTAGACGAAACCAAGTTCAATGGTTTTCTGAACAAGATGGACATGATGATGCCAGATCCTCAGTTCTTTCAAGAGACCTGTTCTCTTTGATAGAAGTATTTAGAAGAAAATTGGTTCTGATCTCAAAAGAATTTTTCATCTCGGAACTATTCTCCCTCGGAATAAATAGGATCATTTTACTTGTCTTTATTTCTGACTATCACCTGAGTTTAAGCTGTACAGTTCATTCTGATCATTTGTTGTTCTAAGTCCACATAGTCATCTCGATCACATTTTGCATCTCGGAATATACTTCATAATGGCATCCCGGAATTCCACTCCGGAAAGGTATTGCATTCTACACTCCGGAACTTTCAAAATTCACTCCGGAAGTTTTTCTCAAATCTTATTCCGGAATGTCTTACAAATCATTTTCCGGAAACTTCTTCAAATCCCTTCCGGAAATTCTTTAAAATCATTATTTCAGAATTTTGCTCCGGAATCATAAACTTCTTTTGACTCCGGAATCGTAATCAATTTTTGACTCCGGAATCGAATTTTTTTTGGAAACTTAAACACTCTCCGGATTAAATCCAATTCCGGACCATTTTTCAAAAGATCATGTTCCGGAGCTCAACTCTTTATCCTCCGGATCTTACACTGTCCAGAATCGCTCATCCGGAATACCAAAGGTTTATAAGGCGAAACGTTTTCTGTTGAAACGGTTACTTTGTGAGGATCCTTATCCAATCTTCCTTGATTTTCGTGCCACGACTGCACATCTCCAAAAGCAACCATCTAATCGCAGTTTGGGTTTTCTATTTCAAGCTTCAAACAACCCTACCTTTCCCTTCCCAAGTCACCTCAATCCCCAAAATCTGTTTTTCATTTAATGCAACCCGATTCAAATTCGGACCCTCATCATTACCATCCTTAACCCGACCCATTTCCCTTACCTATATATACCCATCAAAACCCCCCTTTTCCTCTTTACGCACTCAAACCCTCCAAAACTTCAAATTCTCTCTGTGTTCATCTTGTTGTTCAAGCATTCAACCCTCTGCATCAATGGTTTCCCAATCTTCTTCACCGAAAAACGCACCAACTACTTCCACTCCCAAGAAATCGATTGCCAAGAAGAAACCCTCCAAGGGATCATCATCATCGACATCGCCTGAACCTTTCCTCAGGGATACAACCCAGTTGTTTTCACTAAACCCTATGGATTACGATGAATCCATCAGAGTCATGATCGAGTTCATAGCAAACCATCAAATCTCCATCCCTCTCACAAAAGTCCCTGAACCACCTCTTCCACTTCATCATCTTCATAGAGCCTTCACAAGAATCACAAATGAAGACGGTTTATTGGAAACTAAAATCATTGGCGACAGAATAGTAGCCATCTACAAATCAACATTCCTTAAAGCGATCATTGTAAAAGAAAACCCCAGGGGTTTCAAAGTTCAAGAACCAACTGCAAAAGAGTTCCAATTGTTCTTGAATCACATTGGGTACAACCAGGACTACAAGGCAAAGGACTTCAAGAAATCAGCCGTTTCCGGACTCTAGACCGTGCTGATGCATCTTATCATTCGAGGACTATCCGGAAAGCACGGTGGTATGGATACTCTCAGAAAGGACTGGCTGTATGTGGTATACAACATCTATTCCAGACGCGACAATGCGGTTGACCTTCCGGAAGTGCTATGGCAGGATTTCTGCAAGTTCGCCATCAAGAGAAAGGATAATGAGATTTCAAGCCCTAGGTTCTGGGCTCTCACTATTCAGCAACTCTTCAAGGAGCTTTCTGAACCTCTTCCGTGTGCTGCGATTCCTGTGGAGGTATGCATTTCCTTCAAGGTTGTTAAATCATATAGAATTCCGGACCAATCCTCCTTTGGTCCTATCCGGAGGTTACCTCAACATATGTTGGACCTCATCCCTTCCGAATCTGTTCACTTACAAAAACATTTGGAGACTTCGACTGTGGTCGACCCAACACAATCTGCCCAAGTCCCCATTGAGCCCATTCCGGAAGTGGCCAAGCCAACATCTTCCGGACCAAGGAATACAAAAAAGTATGCCAAGCGGAAAACCTCTCCTACTAAGTCAAAGCCACAAAAGAGAACCAAAGTCGGCTCTTCCTCTCCATAGGAAGATGCTCATGACATTCCAGTTGACTCTGGCCATCCGAACACCCCTCCTGTCCACTCATCTGAGGTACCCCTCAGTGTTTCAAAATCACAAGCACAGACACACACGGGGAGTCTCCTCCTAATCCACCCTCACCTTCTAAAAAAGGTGATGCCGATGTTGATCATAGTTCCTTGCCCCCGTGGAACACACCCACGCGTCACTTTTGATATCCCTCTTGTTTCTACACGCACACACTCTGGAACCCCTGTTCTGGACCCCAAGCATTCCGAGGTTGGAGTTGTCACTGGTCTGATACCCGGAAAGGGTACAGGATGACCAGGAGTTAACTATCCTTTGTGGGAATATTATTTGAACAGGGCACACACTCGGCATACAGAGCTCACCAGATCGCAAGTGGAATCAACCCTTATTTCCATGAAGAAAACAGCCATGCAACGCAACTTGCCATATGTCCCTCCTACTGATGAGTTAGTTGATCTAGAGTTCACATCCGTAGAAACTCCAAAGCCTCCTCCTCAAGCTTCCAATCCTCCAGCTTCAGATGATGAGATTTCCGAAGAAGTTTTACTGACCACCGATGCTACACATGTTGCTAATGCCAACATGGTTTCCTCAGTTCAAATTCACTTAAAGCCATCTTCATCAAAGTCAGCATTTGACTTCGGATCTTCCTCCTCTACTCAGCATGAATCCGAATCAACACAAAAGCTTCATGATGATGCTGCAACTCATCCCGATCCTTCTACAAATCCCACGCCTCACAAGGAAAAGCCTTTACATTCAAATTCCAACACCGGATCCTCAGCTGGTGATTATATCGACCCGTTTGCTCTCCTTGAGCTTCAAACAAACATGTCCGATACCATGAAGAAAGTCTCCTCAATCGAAACTTCCGTAACAGAGCTCAACACCAAAATGGATCAAAAGGTTTCCGGACTGGATTCGAAGCTCGATGCCATCATTCAGTCCTTATCCAATCAGTCCGGACCTTCAATTGCTGAAAGAGAAGCTCAATTAGATCAACTAAACACGGGCCTTCAAAAAGTGTTCACCAAGTTTGATGATATGAAGGACTCATTGCTACTTGCACCGGTTCCGAAAGCCACCGATGCAAGAGGGGGAGAATGTCCAAGTCAACCATGGAAGCCTGCCTCGGTTTTTCAACTCCGAGATGCAGATCATAATTTCGATGATGAAGTCCATGTTGTTTCCGGACTTCTAGGAAACAACTATGATGATGATGAAGACAGTGATGAAGAGAAGTATGTTACGAATGGAGTTCTTGGTCTCGAGGATCCAAACAAGCTCTTTCCAAAGGTGATGCCAGAGGAACAAAAGAGAATATGGACCGTAGTCTCTTGGCCATCCTCTTTGCCTGAAGTTCTCTAAAAGGAAATTCAAATGGCCAAAGCGAAATCACTTCTCATAGCCCAAGCCTTCCGAGCTACTCCCCCAATGCTTCCTCTTATTCCGGATCCTAAGATCGCTCCTTTAGACCAAGGTTCTCCACTCCGGATCCCGGATGACATTCCATAAGAACCTCTTCCGAACCCTACTCCAAAATTTGTTGTTGATGAGAACATGCAGTTCATCATATCTGCATTAAAGAAAAACAAAGGCAAACAACCTATGCCAGCCGAACAACAAGTCCTCCACTCCGGAACTCCTCTAAAGGAAAAACAAGGATGGTCTTAGGAGGAAATTAACAAGGCATTAGAAGACAGCATCCGGATCCAAGCTCTCAAGGATAATCCTGACCCGATGCGTGGAATATCTCCTCTATGTCGTGAAGGCATTCTCCGTTATCATGAAATCATTCCTTTCATGTATTACAATGTTCCGACAAATGACTCCGAACAGCTCGATCTTCCTCTCTCTCCATACAGCAAATACTACATCAAATTCGCTCCTCTTCACCCCAATGACGATCCGAAAGTGATCCTCCGGACTGAGCGTGAAAGACTTGAAACATTCTACACCAAGAATGCACAAACTCTTAAGGAAGTGTGGACGAGGAAAAGAATTACCAAAGTCCATTAATTTGCAAGAAAAATCTTAGTGAAGTTCGAGCTCAACTTCACATTCTTTCGATTCCACATCTTCCGGAACAAACCAACTTACCGGACCATCACTGACGCTGATTTCCCTTCGATGAATCCGAATGACATTCTTACATTGGCTGCTCACTTACGAGGAATTCAAAACAATGATATCAACATGGGTGCTTACCATGCTGCTCTGAGTTTCCTCAAGGACTATGTCGCGGAGTTTTGTAGATGCGACTATGAGCTGGCCCACTTATACGGAACTGAAGAATTTGTTGCGAATATCAACTTTGTTCTTCCGGAAGCTGAATTATTTGCAGATGGTCCAATCGATGACCCGGTTCTAGGGTTTGTCTACACAAGCAGGAAGACACACAAGAAGGATTTTTTCCGAGTCCTTGACAAACACCTAGTTCCTACCAAAGCCCTTCAGAAGTTCATATCTCGTGCATCCAAGTCTAAAGCTCTGGAACAGGTCAAAGCAAAGTTTGTAAGTCAACTGACCTGGTACATTGATGTTAGAGAATGGTTGTTCAGATCCTACACCTTCATCAAGGAAAAAGTCATCTAAGCTGAATGGATTTCTAAGTTCACTTAGGGGGAGATTGTTGGATCCTGAAAGTGAACCTCTAGCAATCATAAGTCCAAACGTCAATTCCGAAGTCAGCAAGTGTTCTGAAGTGAAGAGTAGTCCGGAATCTGTCCGGAATTGGAGAGTAGAAAGATGAGAAGTTTAGAAGTGAATACATGCCGGAATGGACGTTATGTCCGGAATGAATAATGATCCGGAGTCACTGTTTTTTTGTCTCTTTGTGTATTAATTACTTTTGTCTCTTTGCATGATTAGACATTTCATAAGGCTTATTATGTTTGTCAACTTGGACAATCAACATGTAAGAATCATTCCTTTTATCCTATCCTATGTATGTTTACTAGTTTGTACCATGTTTCACACACTCCTATTAATAGGAGCTTTCAATGCAATGTTAAGAGACGGATCATTCACTCATTTTTGGCATTCACTAAGTTACTTCAATTCTCTTTCAAACATTCTTCTTGTTCTTCATTTATTAACTTTTCTTTGATCTTTTATTCTCATTCTTCATTTATGGTTTGATCATTTGTTGAATGCATTAACTCAGACTTGACTGGTCTATCCAGGCTTGACTAGAACATTTTTTAGTAAGTAGACATTGATCTTAAGCATTCACTCAAGGTTTGAGTTTTCAAATCTTGTCCCTGGGCATCAGATCTATTTGTTCTCTCAGACTCTTCATGGGTAGATCGCATCAAGTACTACGTAGAAGGTCATGACTCTGACCTCTGGACCTTCGTTTCCAGTGGGAAACATACTGCAAAATATATGAGAGATACCAAAGTTCCTGAATTCGATGTTTCTCCTGAAACCTCGACAATCATTTTTCGATCTGTTGCTCCTGCTGCTCAACTCCCTGAAAGAAAAATTAAGAAAATTGAGGCTAAGGCAATGCAAGAGCTCTTATATGGAATTCCTCATGACATATACGCACAACTTCCTGATGAAGATATGGGAACACCCTTCAATGTCTGGAATGAAGTTAATAAACAGTTCGAGGGAACTGACAAGATTCTTGAAAATAGGAAGAAAGCCGCCTTGTTAGATATGGATAATTTCAAAATGTTACCTAATTAAACTCTCTTTGATGCAGGTTATAGGTACAACATTGTTGTTAACAGGGTGAAGAAGCCCAAAGGTGAAAGATCGCAAGAGGATTTCAATATGAAATTCTTGAACAGTCTATCTCCTAAATGGAAAACAGTGCACATGATCATGTTACAAACTACAATCAACCTGGATATTATGTCTTTCTTTGATCTGTACGTTGAACTTCAACAACATGAACCTAAAGTCAAGAAGCTAGCTCAACGAAGTCCATATTATAATCAAGGACCTGTCATGGGAAATTCAGAAACCATGGAAAATCATTCTCAAAACTTGATTGAACATCATAATCCAATCCTAAATCGCTTTGTTGATCAGTTTTCCAACAAAGGGTATGGAGCGTATCCTTATCAAAGGTCAAGTATAGCTCAAGAGTACAATCAGAATCCTTACATGCCAAATCAACAACCTCTTCAAATAGCACATGGGTACATGGCAAATCACCAAGCTTTCATTGGAACCACAATGGAATCACCTCAAATCAATGATGAAAATGAGTATGAAGAATACTTGGAACTTCTAACCAAGTTCAATCCAAACTTCAAGAAGTGTGTGAACAAGCCAAATGGGAACTTCATAGCACAAAGTTATAAGCAACACCAACACTATCATCAAAACTCTGTCAACTTCCAAGGAGGGAACAACAATCAACAGAGCTTCAACTCTCAGAATTCCTCCAGCCAACAGAAGTACAACTCTTAGAATTCAAATTTTGAAAGCTACAATCCCCAAAGGTCAAACACAAGGTTTCAAGACAACAAGTCGAAATCTTATGCTGATGATGATGAAGTGGTCAAATGTCACAAATGTCAAGGTCAAATGCCACAAATGTATGGATGCAGTTATTTTTGCTACTAGTAATTTTTTTTATTAATTTCATCGTACATGTTATTTCTCTTATTTCTATTCCTTATTTTAGTAACTATCACATAGGGGGGAAACTGTTGGAAAATATTTGTATGTGATTGTCACTTGAAATAAGTTGAGTCTACGTCTATATCTCTCTAACAAATATTATCAGAATGTTTAAGGTTGGAAAAATAACAAAGTTTATGCAGATGCCCTACATCGCTTGAGGCAATATGTTTTGGATATGGTTGTCGATTTCAGTGTTGACTGAGAAATAGGAAAACTTGGAGAAAAGGAAGCTGATGAGCCAAATTTGGATATGAATGTGGAAAATGAGTTACCTGGAAACATACTGAAAACACCACGTAGAGGATTTGTATTTGCATCTAAGGGACGATTGAGATTTATGAGAACCCCTCAGAAACATCTATTATCTTCATAACTTATTCAAGGCGACATTGGTTTGTTGAAGAGAACAGGAGACCAAGATAATACACTAAGGGTGAAGATAATTCAAGAGCTCACTTGGTTTCTAATTTTTGTCGGTGGTTACTAAAGTAAAGGAACAAAGTTTAGATTGTTTGTTTTTGTTATTTTCTCTTTCTGTTTAAATGTGTGGATGAAGTTCTTTTTTTCTACTAGTAATTCATTTTATTAATTTCATCTTGCATGTTATTTCTCTTCTTTCTACTCCTTATTTCAGTAACCATCACATAGGGGGAAGCTGTTGGAAAATATGTGTATGTGATTGCCAGTTGAAATAAGTTCAGTCTATGTATATATCTATCTAACAAACATTATCAGAATGTTTAAGTTTGGGAAGATCCTAAAGATTTAGTAAGTGTTTGAAGAACTAGATATTGGAGCACCTGAAGTGGACAAGGAGCATTTGTAGTTGACATGAAGAAATTGAAGTTAACTTGGAGCACTTATTGAACATGGAGCACTTGCAGATTAAGTGGAGCATTTGCTGAAAGCAAGTTGGACCATCATGATCTCAGATAGCACATCTAGATCATATACTGGAGCATCAAGACATTGATGGCTCAACATGGATATTAGTGGCTCATCTCTAGTCAATGGATCATTATGATCATGTTGATGGCTCAACAATCTTGCACATGACATATCATATACAATTATGGAACGTCCAAATTCTTAATGGCACATGGAGTTCGTCCATGGTCCATGATGAACATGCGGTTGTACATCTTCAAGTTCAAGACACACTCCAACATTCAAGAAACAACTCAACTTGATCAATGAGACTTCTGGAAATTGATAACATCTTAGAAGACAATATAGAAACAAAATGATCATGGTGTTCATAATATTATCAATGTTGATCAAGAAGGCTCAAGAGAAATGAAGACTCAAAACTATGATGGAACCCTAACAGAATACTAACGGAATTGGAATATTCCATCCATTTTCCCTTAAGTAGGGCAAAGGTGTCAACTGATGACTAACTCATGATAACGTGTCAACACCTGATTCGCCAAGCCATGTCATGGGATTTTCCAAAGCCTATAAATAGGCCCCTTGGGATCCATTATAAAGTTGCTCAATTCCTAGTTCTTCCTGCTCATACTGCTCATTTGCTACTTAGACTAGATTTCAGAGAGCCATTTGAGTGTTTTACTTCATGTACCATTCAAACACTTGTAATTGAATCTTTATGAATATGAGACACTTTTGAATCATTGATCTTGAACATACAAAAACATTTTTATCATAAGTTTGGTTGATTCACAACTCTTTATTTTTCGCATTACTTGCCACTTGATGATTCTGAAACTCTGTTTCAGTATTTTCAACACTTGGACTCTTCAAGTCTAGGTTTACTGAATTTTTTTCTGACTTATTCAGTTGTTATCAGAGCTCATGTGATCGAATTTGAGGCTTAAAAAATTTTTCACAAATATTTTTTTTAGGTTTCAATCTAGTATCACTTGTTCTTAGTGGCAAGTGTGAATCAAAACCAAAATGTTCTCTATTCAGTTTCAGTTGCAAACAGTCTTGGCGCAGGAAATCGTGCACCTATCCTTGTACCAAGTAAATACTGTTCATGGGCAGATCGTATCAAGTACTACTTGGAAGTTCATGACTCTGACATCTGGACCTTCATTTCCACTAGGCAACATACTGCAGAATTTATGAGAGATACCAAAGTTCTGCTACTCAACTCCATGAAAGGAAAAATTAAGAAATTTTAGGATAAGGTAATGCTCTCATGAAATATATGAGCAACATCCTTATGAAGATAAGGGAACACCCTTCAATGTCTGGAATGCACTTAAGAAACAGTTCGAGGGAACTGACAAGATTCTTGCAAATATGAAGAAAGCCACCTTGTTTGATGTGGACAATTTCAAAATGTTACCTAATGAAAATCTCTTTGATGCTTATTCTAGGTATAACATTCTTGTTAACAGGGTGAAGAAGCCCAAAGGTGAAAGATCACAAGATGATTTCAATCTAAAATTCTTGAACACTCTATATCCTAAATGGGACACAGTGCACATGATCATGTTACAAACTGCAATCAACCTAGAAGTATATCTTTGTTGACCTGTATGCTGAAATTCAACATCATGAGTCTAAAGTCAACAAGCTAACTCAAGGAAATACCTTTGATAATCAAGGACATGTCATGGGAAATTCAACAACCATGGTAAACCATTCTCAAAATTTGATTGCACATCATAATCCAATCCCAAACCACTTTCTTGATCAGTTTGCCAACCAAGGATATGGAGAATATCCTTATTAAAGTTCAAGTATGGATCAACAGTACAATCAGGATCCTTACATGCCAAATCAACAATCTCTTCAAATAGCAAATGGGTACATGGCAAATCACCAAGCTTTCATTGGAACCACAATGGAATCACCTCAAATCAATGAGGAAAATGAGTGTGAAGAATGCTTGGCACTTCTAACCAAGTTCAATCCAAACATTAAGAAGTTTGTGAACAAGCCAACTGGGAACTTCAAAGCACAATCTTATAAACAACAATCAACAGAGCTTCAAATCTAAGAATTCCTCCAACCAACAAAAGTAAAACTCTCAGAATTCAAAATTCTAAAAGTTACAATCCCTAGAGGTCAAACACACGATTTCAAGACAACAAGTCGAAATCTTATGATGATGATGATGAAGTGGTCAAATGCGACAAATGTCAATGTGAAAATCACTTTGCAAAAGATTGAAAAATGAAAATCAATAAGGTGAAAGATGAAAAATATTTCCTTCAGAAAGTTGAATAACTCAAAAAGAAATCAAAGGACTAAGCTTTCATGGTCATGGAGACCCCAAGTGTGGAAGTTTAGGAAACAGATGATGAAGCCGATCAAGCAGAGGAAACAGAAGCCTACAAGAATTATTTATGCTTCATGGTTGATGTTGACAACACTACAAGAAAAACGCGATTTTGCTAGGGAAGGATTCCGTTACGAAAAGCTGAAATTCCGTTGCAAAGGACGAATAGCGACGAAATTTGCGACGACCGACTTTCGTCCTAAAAAGCTCTGTAGCAAGCGTTTTCTAGGGAAAAAATCATTCCATTGCAATTGTGACAAGGAAATGAAATCCGTGGTAGATGGTATTCCGTAGTGTATTCCGTAGTAGGATTTCATCACAAAATCTGTGGTAGTTATTCCATCACAAATTCCGTTGTAGTTAATCCCTAGTAAAATTCGTTGTCATGATTCCCTAGCAAATTCCATGGTGGTGAATCCCTAGTAAATTTCGTGGTGGTTATTCCCTAGTAAATTCTGTGGTGGTGATTCCCTAGCAAATTCCGTGGTGATGAATCCCTAGCAAATTCTGTGGTGGTGAATCCCTAGTAAATTTCATAGTGGTCATTCCCTAGAAAATTTCATGGTGGAGATTCCCTAACAAATTCCGTCGTGATGAATTCCTAGCAAATTCCGTTTGATGACTTCCTAGAAAATTCTGTGGTCATGTATCCCTAGCAATTTTCGTGGTGTATATTATATATGAGATTCCATATGGACGGATGGATAATTGATTTATAAATTAGATCCAAGTTATTTTGTAGTAATATATGAAAAACAAAAATAACAAAAAAATCAAAACCATTATATCATAAAATAATACAATAATTATTTATTACATGGAAAAAGGAAAGTTGCTAATCTAAAATAAATACTCTGCAATAAACATATATCAACACTTTATGACCTACTATTGTTGTTGTTTTGTAAAGACATTAATAAGATCCAAGGCCGTTTGAAGTTGTTTTTCAAGATGCCCAACCCTTGCTTTGTTTTCTTCTTGTTGGGCCTTCATCATTTCTTTAAGCTCTTCGTTTTTCTCTTTTTGTTTAGCAACAAGCTCCCTCATTTTTCTATTTCATCATTTTTTTCTGGAATGTAAGATATATCCGTTCTACCGTTCCTATTGGGAACCGCCTTTGCAAAAGAGCCTAATCCATAAAGTCTTATTTTTTTTGTCATGACTACCAACAACATCATAATATAGCTTGTCCTCCTTAAATTCAGTACCTTCAGCTTCCAACTCTTCCCGTTTTTCTGTATAGGCCGCCTACAAAATAAAAATAATATAAGGTAAAAGATATCAAAGTTATGAATGATATTATGGACTAGCTACAATATAAAAGTTTAACACTGAAATGAATATTACATGAATTTGTCTATCTTTTTCATTTGTGAAAGTAACTCCATCGTGATTCTTCGTGTGTGTAAACAGGAACAATTCACTATGGGGTGGATCACGTCCTAATTTCCTCTTCTGCATAAATACCATAAAATGTTAAATATATAGATCAACATATATAAACATTGATCTACCATTAAAAAAATTACCAAATCAGAAGCTTTCTGCAAATTACTTGCGGATCCAACGTTATTTGTAGGTTTTGCTACTCCATCAGCCACACCGTTACGCCTATTTTCTTGTTCTTCTCGGATTTTAGCTTGTATTCATCTGTATTCCATTTTAATTGCCAGGAGTTCCAGACTTCCTGTGGAATATGAGCTGGTTTAAAGCCCTGTTGGTTTCTTTTTGGGCTCCGCGTGTTGAAGAGATATTGTCCATAACTTTGTGCCGCTTTCCTTGCCCAAGCTTGCCTCACCAGCGAGTCTATTGTTTAATCCCAACAACACTTTTTCTACACATTAAGAATATAAAAATAAGTTTAAATGTAAATGTTTACCAAACAAAAATTTATCACATATAGTTAACTACCTGAAACTCCTCCCAATATAATTCGCGCATTTCTTTGGTTACTTTTCCCCAAGTGTACCCTTGTGGATCTACTCTTTGTAAAAAGGACCGACTAATAAAGTTTGCACAAGGGCCTAGTGGCATGAGCCTGCAAGTAATCAAGAAGGCTCAAGAGAAATGAAGAATCAAAACTAGGATGGAACGCTAACAGAATACTAACGGAATTGGAATATTCCATCCATTTTCCCTTAAGTAGGGCAAAGGTATCAACTGATGACTAACTCATGATAACGTGTCAACACCTGATTCGCCAAGCCATGTCATGGGATTTTCCAAAGCCTATAAATAGGCCCCTTGGGATCCATTATAAAGTTGCTCAATTCCTAGTTCTTCCTGCTCATACTGCTCATTTGCTACTTAGACTAGATTTCAGAGAGCCATTTGAGTGTTTTACTGCATGTACCATTCAAACACTTGTAATTGAATCTTTATGAATATGAGACACTTTTGAATCATTGATCTTGAACATACAAAAACATTTTTATCATAAGTTTGGTTGATTCACAACTCTTTATTTTTTGCATTACTTGCCACTTGATGATTCTCAAACTCCGTTTCAGTATTTTCAACACTTGGACTCTTCAAGTCTAGGTTTACTGAATTTTTTTCTGACTTATTCAGTTGTTATCAGAGCTCATGTGATCGAATTTGAGGCTTAAAAAATTTTTCACAAATATTTTTTTTAGGTTTCAATCTAGTATCACTTGTTCTTAGTGGCAAGTGTGAATCAAAACCAAAATGTTCTCTATTCAGTTTCAGTTGCAAACAGTCTTGGCGCAGGAAATCGTGCACCTATCCTTGTACCAAGTAAATACTGTTCATGGGCAGATCGTATCAAGTACTACTTGGAAGTTCATGACTCTGACATCTGGACCTTCATTTCCACTAGGCAACATACTGCAAAATTTATGAGAGATACCAAAGTTCTGCTACTCAACTCCATGAAAGGAAAAATTAAGAAATTTTAGGATAAGGTAATGCTCTCATGAAATATATGAGCAACATCCTTATGAAGATAAGGGAACACCCTTCAATGTCTGGAATGCACTTAAGAAACAGTTCGAAGGAACTGACAAGATTCTTGCAAATATGAAGAAAGCCACCTTGTTTGATGTGGACAATTTCAAAATGTTACCTAATGAAAATCTCTTTGATGCTTATTCTAGGTATAACATTCTTGTTAACAGGGTGAAGAAGCCCAAAGGTGAAAGATCACAAGATGATTTCAATCTAAAATTCTTGAACACTCTATATCCTAAATGGGACACAGTGCACATGATCATGTTACAAACTGCAATCAACCTAGAAGTATGTCTTTGTTGACCTGTATGCTGAAATTCAACATCATGAGTCTAAAGTCAACAAGCTAGCTCAAGGAAATACCTTTGATAATCAAGGACATGTCATGGGAAATTCAACAACCATGGTAAACCTTTCTCAAAATTTGATTGCACATCATAATCCAATCCCAAACCACTTTCTTGATCAGTTTGCCAACCAAGGATATGGAGAATATCCTTATTAAAGTTCAAGTATGGATCAACAGTACAATCAGGATCCTTACATGCCAAATCAACAATCTCTTCAAATAGCAAATGGGTACATAGCAAACCAACAAGCTTTCATTGGAACCACAATGGAATCACCTCAAATCAATGAGGAAAATGAGTGTGAAGAATGCTTGGCACTTCTAACCAAGTTCAATCCAAACTTTAAGAAGTTTGCGAACAAGCCAACTGGGAACTTCAAAGCACAATCTTATAAACAACAATCAAGAGAGCTTCAAATCTAAGAATTCCTCCAACCAACAAAAGTAAAACTCTCAGAATTCAAATTCTGAAAGTTACAATCCCCAGAGGTCAAACACAAGATTTCATGACAACAAGTCGAAATCTTATGATGATGATGATGAAGTGGTCAAATGCGACAAATGTCAAGGTGAAAATCACTTTGCAAAATATTGAAAAATGAAAATCACTAAGGTGAAAGATGAAAATTATTCCCTTCAGAAAGTTGAATAACTCAAAAAGAAATCAAAGGACTAAGCTTTCATGGTCATGGAGACCTCAAGTGTGGAACTTTAGGAAACAGATGATGATGCCGATCAAGCAGAGGAAACAGAAGCCTACAAGAATTATTTATGCTTCATGGTTGATGTTGACAACACTACAAGAAAAACACGATTTTGCTAGGGAAGGATTCCGTTACGAAAAGCTGAAATTCCGTTGCAAAGGACGAATAGCGACGAAATTTGCGACGACCAAGTTTCGTCCCAAAAAGCTCTGTAGCAAGCGTTTGCTAGGGAAACAATCATTCCGTTGCAATTGTGACAACGAAATGAAATCCGTGGTAGATGGTATTCCGTCGTGTATTCCGTAGTAGGATTCCATCACAAAATCTGTGGTAGTTATTCCATCACAAATTCCATTGTAGTTAATCCCTAGTAAAATTCGTTGTCATGATTCCCTAGCAATTTCCATGGTGGTGAATCCCTAGTAAATTTTGTGGTGGTCATTCCCTAGTAAATTCTATGGTGGTGATTCCCTAGCAAATTCCGTGGTGATGAATCCCTAGCAAATTCTGTGGTGGTGAATCCCTAGTAAATTTCATAGTGGTCATTCCCTAGAAAATTTCATGGTGGTGATTCCCTAGCAAATTCCGTCGTGATAAATTCCTAGCAAATTCCGTTTGATGACTTCCTAGAAAATTATGTGGTCATGAATCCCTAGCAATTTCTGTGGTGTATATTATATATGAGATTCCATATGGACGGATGGATAATTGATTTATAAATTAGATCCAAGTTATTTTGTAGTAATATATGAAAAACAAAAATAACAAAAAAATCAAAACCATTATATCATAAAATAATACAATAATTATTTATTACATGGAAAAAGGAAGGTTGCTAATCTAAAATAAATACTCTGCAATAAACAACACTTTATGACCTACTGTTGTTGTTGTTTTGTAAAGACATTAATAAGATCTAAGGCCGTTTGAAGTTGTTTTTCAAGATGCCCAACCCTTACTTTGTTTTCTTCTTGTTGGGCCTTCATCATTTCTTTAAGCTCTTCGTTTTGCTCTTTTTGTTTAGCAACAAGCTCACTCATTTATTCTATTTCATCATTTTTTTTCCGGAATGTAAGATATATCTGTTTTACCGTTCCTATTGGGAACCGCCTTTGCAAAAGAGCCTAATCCATAAAGTCTTATTTTTTTTGTCATGACTACCAACAACATCATAATATAGCTTGTCCTCCTTAAATTCAGTACCTTCAACTTCCAACTCTTCCCGTTTTTCTGTATAGGCCGCCTACAAAAGAAAAATAATATAAGTTAAAAGATATCAAAGTTATGAATGATATTATGGGCTAGCTACAATATAAAAGTTTAACACTGAAATGAATATTACATGAATTTGTCTATCGTGATTCTTCGTGTGTGTAAACAGGAACAATTCACTATGGGGTGGATCACGTCCTAATTTCCTCTTCTGCATAAATACCATAAAATGTTAAATATATAGATCAACATATATAAACATTGATCTACCATTAAAAAAATTACCAAATCAGAAGCTATCTGCAAATTACTTGCGGATCCAACGTTATGTGTAGGTTTTGCTACTCCATCAGCCACACCGTTACGCCTATTTTCTTGTTCTTCTCGGATTTTAGCTTGTATTCATCTGTATTCCATTTTAATTGCTAGGAGTTCCAGACTTCCTGTGGAATATGAGCTGGTTTAAAGCCATGATGTTTCTTTTTGGGCTCCGCGTGTTGAAGAGATATTGTCCATAACTTTGTGCCGCTTTCCTTGCCCAAGCTTGCCTCACCAGCGAGTCTATTGTATAATCCCAACAACACTTTTTCTACACATTAAGAATATAAAAATAAGTTTAAATGTAAGTGTTTACCAAACAAAAATTTATCACATATAGTTAACTACCTGAAACTCCTCCCAATATAATTCGCGCATTTCTTTGGTTACTTTTCCCCAAGTGTACCCTTGTGGATCTACTCTTTGTAAAAAGGACCGACTAATAAAGTTTGCACAAGGGCCTGGTGGCATGAGCCTGCAAGTAATCATGTGATGGGTTAAGTTTGGAATTGATATGGACGTGTAAACCAAAAGGTTATACATAGAAAAAGTTGTAAGATATGATTGGTAACTCACGTTTTTTTCCCAAACATTAACAGTTAAACGTCCATCTCCTTCACAATCTTCAGAGGAATTGTTTTCACCTTCTACATTTTCCACTACAGATCCATTCATGGTTGGTTGTGATGGTGATGGGGTAGATTCTGGGATAAGTGTTGTTGATGGGGTATATTATGGGGTAGGTGTTGGGATAGATGTATATGTTGAGGATGTGGTAGTTCCTTTACTTAATGAGGATGTGGTAATTATTGTAGTTGTGGAGGATGGTAGTGTAGATGCAGGTTTTGAGGTTGTGGTAGTAGATATAGGTGTTGATGATGTGGTAGTGGATGTCGGTGTTGAGGACAGTTTAGATGATGTAGGTGCTGAAGTTTTGGTTATTGATGTAAGTGTTGAGGATTGTATTGTTCCATTTTCTGAACTTTTGGATGTATTTGCTAAGGATGATGTGGATGTTGTAAGTGATGCCGAGGAACTGGTAGTCATGGTTGGTGTTAAAGATTTAGGTTTAGGGGTTTTGGTGGTAGATGTTATAGGTGCATTGGATGTGGTTGTTGGTATTGGGAAGTCGATTTCTTCATCTTGTAATTGTATGCTGATGAATTTTGCACTTGAAGTCTTGTTGCGGTTCAAAACCTGTGGTGCAATGAATTTAGTTGGCTTCACACCGGATGCTCCTTTTGCTTTCAAGTTCGACATCTTTCTTGCTAAAAAATAAACAAAAAACTCTAGTCAATACCAATGTATTAAAGATGATAAACTACTGATGAGCATAGAGAACAAACAAACAATAAAAATAAATTATAGATGAAGGTATTACTACGCATGCAAAGTATTGAATACAATCAAAACCAATTTACTTGTAATTTAAGATCATAATATACATGAAGATGATCAAAGAACAAGAAACGATGATCACGACAATAGTAAATTAAATAAAAATAAATTTTAGATGAGTGAAAACCTATATCGCCAAAGTCAGTGCACAAACGTAATGAACAAAGATTTCGATCAATTAGCCGCCGGAGATGATAATTACAGAAAATCTAAAACCTATTTCTAATCAGTAAACTTACCCTAATATGCAGCCTAAACATGTGTTGGTTGGAGGGAAAGGAATTGCGAAATATTTTGAAGCTCCGCTAATGAAAAATTCGAACTGTGCTAATTAGCGCTAAATATTTAGTAATTCATATATATATATATATATATATATATATATATATATATATATATATATATATATATAACATCAAGAAACATAGACTAACGAGGTGTTCATAACATAATTTTAATTTAAAATTATAAACAATAATTAAACAACAATAAACATTACATCTTTATGATGTTATGTTTAAACCAAAATTTATATATAAAAGACGTACGGGTCATGTCAATATGGTAGTTGCTTCGAGTGTCATGGTATACCCATGTATGGATGATATACGGGTCATTGGTCAACATGGTAGATGCTTATAGTATCATGGTAACAGCCATGGATGACATATGGGTCATTGGTTAACATGGTACTTGCTTATAGTGTCATGGTATACCCATGGATGACATTTGGGTCATTGGTCAACATGGTAGATGCTTATAGTGTCATGGTAACACGTACCCACGGATGACAAATGGGTCATTGGTCAACATGGTAGTTGATTATACTGTCATGGTAACACCCATAGATGACATACGGGTCATTGGTCAACATGGTAGTTGCTTATAGTGTCATGGTAACACCTATGGATGACATACGAGTCATTGATCAACATGGTAGTTGCTTATAGTGTCATGGTATACCCATGGATGACATACAGATCATTGGTCAACATGGTAGATGCTTATAGTGTCATGGTAACACCCATGGATGACATACGGGTCATTGGTCAACATGGTTGTTGCTTATAGTGTCATGGTATACCCATGGATGACATACGGGTCATTGGTCAACATGGTATTTCTTATAGTGTCATGGTATACCAATGGATGACATACATGTCATTGGTCATCATGGTAGTTGCTTATAGTGTCATGGTATACCCATGGATGACATGCGGGTCATTGGTCAACATGGTAGTTGCTTATAGTGTCATGGTATACCCATGGATGACATACGGGTCATTGGTCAACATGGTAGTTGCTTATAGTGTCATGGTATACCCATGGATGACATACGGGTCATTGGTGAACATGGTAGTTGCTTATAGTGTCATGGTATACCCATGGATGACATACGGGTCATTGGTTAACATGGTAGTTGCCTATATTTTATGGTATACTCAAGGATGACATACGGGTCATTGGTCAACATGGTAGATGCTTATAGTGTCATGGTAACACCCATGGATGACATACGGGTCATTGGTCAACATGGTAGTTGCTTATAGTGTCATGGTATACCCATGGATGACATACGGGTCATTGGTCAACATGGTAGATGCTTATAGTGTTATGGTAATACCCATGGATGAAATGCGGGTCATTGGTCAACATGGTAGTTGCTTATAGTGTCATGGTATACCCATGCATGGATGAGATACGGGTCATTGGTCAACATGGTAGATGCTTATAGTGTCATGGTAACACCCATGGATGATATACGGGTCATTGGTCAACATGGTTGTTGCTTATAGTGTCATGGTATACCCATGGATGACATACGGGTCATTGGTCAACATGGTAGTTGCTTATAGTGTCATGGTATACCCATGGATGACATACGGGTGATTGGTCAACATGGTCGATGCTTATAGTGTCATGGTAACACCCATGGATGACATACGGGTCATTGGTCAACATGGTAGTTGCTTATAGTGTCATGGTATACCCATGGATGACGTACGGGTCATTGGTCAACATGGTAGATGATTATAGTGTCATGGCAACACCCATGGATGACATACGGGTCATTCGTCATCATAGTAGATGCTTATAGTGTCATGGTAACACGTACCCATGGATGACATACGGGTCATCGGTCAACATGGTAGTTGCTTATAGTGTCATGGTAACACGTACCCATGGATGACATATGGGCTGCCATATGAATGAACATAATATTAAGGTTATTCAATTTTACAAAATGGAAGTTACTTTAGTTTAGCTGGAAGACGCGTCTTACTTCTTTCCCGAAGTCGCAGGTTCGAATCCTACTTCCGTCAATAATTTTATTTAAATTTGTCTTTTTCATTTAAATTGTAAAAGTTCCACTTTGACCTATAAAAAGTTATAATGTTTGAATAATTTATTTTTACACAAATGCCTGTAGGTGTTGACAAAAATACCCTAACCATTTACGTATTAACCTTTGTACGTTTAAGGTAAATTATGTCAATTCATAATCTAAACACTTAGGCGCCATAATTTGGAGTCAGAGTCATCCCGTCATCTCAGTTTATCGGCGATGGATCAACTAAAATCCATTCCCAACCATCAAAATTCTGGCACATTGATCAATAAACCCTAAAATCGTTGTTGTTACATAATTTGAATTACACTCGAAGCAGTTCAACATCATGGCAACGAGTTCTTCATCAGAAAGAATGCGAACAAGACAACGAGGAACAAGGATCACTGTTTTGCCATCGCAAATGATCGAAAAAATAGTAACTATGGTTGGGGGAAAATCACCAATCGATGCTTTTAAGTGCAAGTTAGTTTAAGTATGGTGTACAATACTTCTATTATATTTGTATACATAGTTAATTTAGTGTTTAATAGATGAATTTTGTTGATTTGTGAATTATAGTTGCAAACTCTTTAGATATTATGCAACATCAGACGCAGTATATCAAACCATGGACACAACTCGATTAAGGTTTCGTCCATTTAGTGTTGATATGTATGAAGTCATCCGCATATGTAGAAAGTTGAACAACCCAAACATACTCTTCAACAATGGCATGGTACTCTTTTTTATGCATACGGATAATTACGAATGCAATTTGTTTTCTATATTTGTATTATTAAAATTGTATGATTACTTAATGTATGTCAGGCGAAGTATTTTTTGTTAGGAGAAGATGAAGCAGGGAAACATTTGCTTCAAGATGCAGTCGATAAGGGACAGTAGGATGCGATCTTCGTTCTTGGAATGCTGTTGATGGCCGAAGGCAGTGAAAGGAAGCAAGAAGCTCTGATCAAGTTGAATAATGCTTACATTAATAGAAGAAGAAGTTGGAATCTGAGACAAACCTATTACAAGGTTCGAAGCCACTTGGTAAGGGGAAGGAGATCAAAGCAGATACAATTCCATGGCCTACATAAAAGTTGTGCAAAGCATCCTTCTGTGAGTAGTTATGGAAAAGCTTTTATGCATCAATACAGTTGGTTGTTTAATTGTGATATTTGTTTGTGATATATTACCAATTCAAAAACATATCATTCAAACCATATCTTACAAATTCCATTGATCATAATAATAATTCATCCATAGAATAAGAAAATTAATTAATCATACAACATCCCAACAAAGAAACAAACCATACATACCATCATGAACTTGATGATTCCACGAGTTTTATTGTCGGTGCAAATTTCCATAGCTAAATATATATGAAATTGAACTACTCATTATCAACGTTGCTATGGAATATAATTTCGTAACAAATCCCGTCACAAATTAGCTACGCTTTTTGTTCCATAGAAAAACAAGAAAACGAAATCAAATTCCATAGCAGAATTCCCTAGCAAATACCTACGAATGGTACTTCCATAGCAAATCAACTATGGAATTGGTTTCCGTCACAAAGTCTGTTGCATAGTAACCACGATAATTAATTCCATAGCAGCAGTACACCGGAAAGTAATTTCGTAACAAATGTCGTTGGAAAATTGCTACGAATTTTTGTTCCACATAAATGTCGGTAGCATAATACCAACGGATATGGAGTTGGTAGCATTTTCCCTAGCAAGTCCCATTCTCGCTACCAGAAATAAAATCCGTAGACAATGTGGTAGCAACATTGATATGGAATGACATTCCATAGCACGATCCATTGCAGATTAAAAACGAAAATACGTTCCATAGCGACCTTACCTAGCAAAATCACGTTTTTCTTGTAGTGCAAAGAGGCTTCTCCTATCCATTAACAAGTTTTTGAGAAGGTACATTTTATGCTTTGTGATAATCATTTAAATGTTGAACCTTTCTTTGTTGACATTGACCACATTTCAGAAATAATAAAATAATATGTCGCCAATGCTGAATATCGTGTCAATTTCTACAAAGACGAACTAATCGCTACGCAGTTCATAATTGAAGAATTGACATGTAAAATGGATAAGTTAGAAAATGACATTGAAATTGAAACTAAGGCACGTCTTATGTCAGTTGAACAATATGAAATTGTATTGAATCAATATGACATCATTGCAAAATAAAATCGTGAGATGTACGCCTAGATCAACACAAAGATCAATAGTTATAAGGCATCCAAAACCCTTCTTGAAGTGAACTCATATTTCATTCTCAATTGACCAAAACCATCATGGATCAAATATGGTCTTGGTTATGATGAAATGAAAAAACAAATCATGAGTCCCAATACTCAACCAGAGTTATTTCCATGTGATCCAAGTCTCTTCACTGGAGACAATGAGAATCAAGAAGATTTGGTAACTTGCAGTCCTGATGTAATTAACACTTTATTCTCAAGCATCCCATTGGAATTCAAATCATCCCATGATCTTCCAAACTTGAATACTGTGAGTGACGAGAAAAACATTGTTCAAATACTCAAAAGACCTTTTGTTCCAATAAAAATCACTTCAACCAGTCCCAAAAAACAAGAGACAAATATAAAGCCAACTAATGTCTCCGAAGATAAAGGAAAAAAGAAATTTAATTTCTCTAAAGAACAAGGTCCAACTATAGTCCATACTTCAAAAACCAAAGTGGTTAAAACTACAAATAATGACCAGGAAAGAAAGACCAAGAGATTAGCAAAGGCTAAGATAAGCCAAGGGAAGACTAGACACACCAGTCCTCCTAAATTATGGATTTCCAAATTATGGATTTCCAAACCAAACTGGATCCACTATCAGAATAGTTTCAGACCTAACAATCTTCCATATTTGTCTGAATGATGAGACCAAGACCTGTTCCAACCAACCCATTCATGTATCAGGATATTAATTACCATATGAATTCTATTCTTGGTCCATATTGTGGTTTTGAATCTATCCATGGGAGGGAACCACATGTTTGGGGGAAAGTCTCGGTTTCCAATGATCAATCAGTTTGGGGGAAATACCCAGTTTCCCATGTTTGATCAATTTGGAATGCCTGTGAACTATGGATTTCCTTCTCTAGGAATTCCTACTCAGTTCACTAACTCTCCATCTTTCACACAGACCAAACTTCAAAAGAAGACCTCTAAGAAAGCCAAAACCAAGGTCTCTAAAAACCAAGCAAACCCCAAAGAGGTTGATGCAAAACAAGAAAATATTGTCCCAACTCCAACAAGCCCAAAGAAAGATAACATACAAGGACCCAAACAAACATGGGTACCTAAACCTTCTCTCTAAATGCAGGCTTTTTTGTACTGATGTACCACACGACGATACATGGTACATTGACAGTGGATGCTCCAGGCACATGACCGAGCACAAAGGTTACCTTAGAGACTTCAAGATCACAACGCCAGGTCAGTATGTTACTTTCATAAACAACATGAAGGGAGAAGTTATAGGACATGGAAACATCTCAAATGGGAACTTTATGGTTAAACATGTAGCGTACGCAGACAGTCTTAAACATAACCTTATCAGTGTTGCACTAATGTGTGACAATGATCATGTGGTTTTGTTCACCAAAACCAAGAGTTTGATCATTGATACCAACAAGAATATCCTTACTGATTCCCTACGAAATGGAAACATGTATCTACTTGATATTGAACTAATTGAGGGAACTCTATATATCTGTCTTCTTTCCAAAGCTGTTTCTAACATTAGTTAGTTGTCGCATAAAAGACTCTCTCACCTCAAATTTGGTTATATTAACAAACTCATTGGAAAGGATCTTGTGAGAGGACTACCATTGTTAAAACTTGAATATGATATACTTTTTGTTGCCTGTGGACAAGGCAAAATTTCCAAATCACCACACAAAAGTATTACAAAACATAGTGTATCTGAACCTCTTTAGCTTATACATATCGATCTGTGTGGTCCCACTACAGTTCCTAGTTTAAGTGGTAAGAAATACATCCTTATGATTGTTGATGATCATACCAAATTCACTTGGGTTTACTCTCTGCAAAACAAATCTGAAACCATCAATGAGCTAATTAATTTCATTGGCTACATAGAAGTTAGGGTAGGCAAGCCACTTAGAAGGCTAAGAAGTGAAAATGGTGGTGAATTCAATAAAAACGCCTTAGATAGCTTTCATGTATGTAAAGGCATCGAGCACAACTTTTTTGCACCCTATACTCCAAAACAGAATGGTGTAGTTGAAAGGAAGAACTGGACACTATGTGAAGTTGCTCAATCCATGTTGATCTTCGCAAACCTAACACAATACTTTTGGGCCGAAGCCACTGCAGCCGCTTGTTTAACTCAAAACAAATCCCTGATCAACAGGCATGAAGTTACTCCTTATGAAACAATGACCAAGAGGTAGCTCGATATCAAATTATTTCACATCTTTGGTTGTTGTTGCTATATCAAAAACCATAGGATCAATTAGGTTAATTCGACCCAAAGGCTGATGAAGGTATATTTCTTGGATATTGCCTTCATGCTGCAACCTATAGAGTTCTGAACAAGCGAACCAGGGTGATAGAGTAAAACAGTGATGTTACATATGAAAAGGCTATGTGAGTGTTCTAGATAACCGCTTTGGTCCACAATTGGTAGTACCTTTTGATAAAATGAACCAGCCATCACTTGTTAATGCTTCTACTCCAGTCCATGCTACTGAAGTAGATTTTAAATTCCTCTTTCCAACTAAACCTTCTGGCTTAGAATCTGAAAAAAATCACTAAATAAGCTTCTCCTGATGTATCTCAACCTCATCAACCATCAAAAGACTGAAGTTTCACAAAAGCTAATGTTGATGGGGAACCATCTTCAAATGGTTCTATTACTAAAAGTCCTTTAGAATCTTCTGAACCATCTACCCCAAACTCCCATCTTCAATCTGGTCCAATCATAAATCCATTCACTGCATCTTTTGAGGGGGAACCACCTTTGAATGGTTCCATTGTTAAAGGTACTTTACAAACGTCCCAACCATCCTGTCTATGGTTTCTGGGTGAACCCCACTTGAATGGTTCAAGTCCTTCAAGTTCCTTCACATCCACTCCATCTGTTAAATTGAGGCATGCAACAATTGAGGGGGAACCACCTGTTTCAGGTAGTTCTGGACTCTTTCAATACAATATTTTTAAAGGAACATTCACTTCTGACTACCCACCTCGTCCAAGAGAACAATATGAGACAGTTTGCACCGCTCAAATTCTTAAGGAAACTCGTCTCACTAAATGGACAAAGGATCATCCAGCCGATCAAATCATAGGTGATCTAGATTCTGGAGTAGTGACTTGTTCATCAACCAAAAATGAATGCGTGTGCGCAATAGAGACTAAAGTAGTTAAAGAGGCTCTACAAGATGCAGATTGGGTAATAGCAATGCAAGAAGAGTTAGCTGAATTTGAACGCAACAACGTGTGGGACTTAGTAGCAACACCAGAAAGTGTATTAGTTGTAGGTTCAAGATGGGTCTATAGAAACAAGAGTGATGAAGATGGAGTCACCATCCAAAAAAATCGAGATTGGTTGTCAAAGGCTACTCGCAACAAGAAGGCATAGACTACGATGAAACCTTTGCACTTGTTGCAATAATATAAGCTATTAGGATTTTCTTGGCATTTGTTGCACACAAGAACTTTAAGGTTTACCAAATGGATGTTAAGTGTGCATTCTTGAACGGCGAAATCGATAGGGATGTCTATGTTTAACAACCTCCTGGATTCGAAGATCCAAAGTTCTTTAACCATTGCTATAATCTTCAAAAGGTTGTTTATGGATTGAAGCTAGATTCCAAAGCACTTTGATAATGTTCCAAATTGGAATCTTCAATGTTTAACAACCTCCTGGATTCGACATGGTAGATCCAAGCACTAAAATGTCTAGATCTTCGAATCCAGGAGGTTAAAAACTCCAAAGTTCTTTAACCATTGCTATAATCAAAGTGCTTTGGATCTTCGAATCCAGGAGGTTGTTTAACAACATTTTAGTGCTTTGGATCTTCGAATCAAAGTGCTCTAGACATTTTAGTGCTTGGAAGATTCCAAATTTGGAAGATTCCAAATCGAACTATGGAATATTATCAAAGTGCTTGGAAGATTCCAAATTTCAAAGAGGTTTTATCGATCCCACTCTCTTTAGGAAAATCCATAACAACCATCTGATTGTTGTGCAAATTTAGAATGAGTATGATGGGTGAGCTCAATTATTTCCTTGGTGTACAAGTTCATCAATCTCCTAAGGGAATCTTCATTGTTCAAGAAAAATATATCAAAACCCTTTTAAAGAGATACTCCATGGAGAACGCATCAACTGCAAAGGCACCAATATCTACATCCTACATGCTTGATTCAGACCTTGATGAGAAATCTGTAGATCAAAAGCACTATAGAGGAATGCTTTGCTCATTATTTTACCTTAAAGCTAGTCGACCAGACATCTTGTTTTTAACATGTCTATGTGCACGCTTTTAAGCCAAACCCAAGGAATCGCACCTCATGGAAGTCAAAAGAATGTTCAAATCTCTAAAAGGAACTACTTCTCTGGGTCTATTCTATCCTACTAAAGGATACTTTTACCTCCAAGCCTTTACTGACTTAGATTATGGAGGATGCAAGCTCGACAGAAAGAGCACTTCTGGTGCCTGTCAATTCTTAGGTAGCAGATTGCTTAGTTAGACTTCAAAGAAGCAAACATGTGTTTCAACCTCTACTACTGAAGTTGAATACATTGCTGCCGCCAATTGTATCTCTCAAATGCTATGGATGCAAACACAACTGAGAGATTATGGATTCAAAATGCAACAAATCCCCATCTATTATGACTCTAAGAGTGCAATTGCAATCTCTCACAATCTAGTCAACCACTCAATGACCAAGCACATTGATATCAGGTATCACTTCCTAAAAGATAATATTCAGAAAGGTCACATTGAGCTTCATTTTGTTCCTATAGATGAAGAGACTACAGATGTGTTCACAAAAGCTCTGGATGAATCCAAGTTCTTACACTTTCTAGGACGACTCGACATGCTTAATCCAGATTCTCTAGACATTTTAAGTTTAAAAAAAACATACAAAAGATTTTCTTTGTGTTTCCTAAGAAAACTCCAAAAAGATTTTATTTTGTCTTTATTTTTACACAAAATAAAACTCCAAAAAGATTTTATTTTCGTTTTTACTTTACACAAGAGAAAACTACAAAACGATTTTATTTCTATTTATTGTCTTTACTTTAAACAAAAGAAAATACTAAAAAAATTACTTTTTTAGGATAATGCAAGTTCTTATCATAATTATGCAAATCAAGAAGGATAGTTTCTCCACACTTTAATGATATTTCAAAATACCAAATTTTGTGGTTCTTCAGTTTGCTTCAGTACACAACTAAGAGTTATAACATATATCAGGTACTAATGTTATGGGGGATAATGTGAAGCGAACTCTAAGGTTGAGTTAAGCCAATGTGTTATAGTATATTGGTGGCTTCCCTGTCCTAGTGAACTCATGAGACAAAAACACGAACTTATGTAGTTTGAGTGTCATAAAAAGATTTTCTTTGTGAATATCTATACCTAATAAAAAGCATATCGATCGACGATTTATCTCCCGTGTTCTTTCTATTAAAATAAAGTGAGTCAAGTTCCAAGTTTATCTGTTTAATTATTGCACTTTGAGTCTAGTTATATATTATATAAGTAATAGTTCAGGAGTGGAGTCAATCTGTGACCTTTGAAAACTCGGCCAGTAAACCCCTTAGGATATTGAAAATCTGTACACCTACAGTACATTAACACGGATCAGAACAGGAAGAAGTCTGCTACATTGGTTTTCATAGAAATTCATGGACTATATTATTAGCCTTTGAGATTCCGAGTACTCTAATAAATTTCTTAGAAAGCAACGAACTATAATTCTAATAGAAATAAAGCTAGAAACTATTTGCTTGTTTATTCTGTCAAAGTTGTAGTTAGGAGGAAAAAAATCAAAAATCAAAAAAAAAAAAAGAGTTCCACAAAGATGTAAAGAAGTGTAGTTATATTCTTAGGTCAATTATTATATATAGTACTTTATCTTTTAAAGTCGTCTGACTTGGAATTTGGCAACAACTTTTGAAATGAAAGGGGGTAAATAAAAGGGTATAGGTAGTAGGAATGCCAAAAATGAATGTTGATCAAAATAAGTGGGAAAAGTTTATGAGGATTGTTAGTATTTCGGATTTGGGAAGTAACTAGTCCTTAGACAAAAATATATGCATTGCGGTGAGACAAAATCGATGAGTTCAAAATGGATTATTCAGTGTGATGTTAATGAGTTCAAAAATAATCAACAAAGGAAATTCTATACAATGCGAGGTGAAGGATCATACACATGATTTAGTTGGTTGATAAATCTATAAGTGATAGCAAGATAATCCACAATGCTTCTAAATTTGTCATCCTTCTAAGTTTTAATTTTTCTTTAGATTATTTCTTCCACATGCACACACTTCACTGCATTTATTTGTTTCCTTCTCAGATCCTCTATTCACATGCACACACATCACCATAAAAGAGAGATTATCTAGTGTTGCATTTCATGATTTCTACTTATCTCATACCTTAGAATCTAGGAAAAGCATCTAAGTTAGATAGAGAAAATCACTTACTTGATCATGGAGTATCCTTAGCCAAGTGGAGCATCTTTTGACAAGTGGACCATCCTCTTCAAGAAAACCAAATGTGCTTGTCTTGGTTCATGGAGCGTCTCATATATAGTGAAGAAGGGAAAGATGAAAAGCTTCATTGACTATCTTGGAGCAACTTCAAGTACATGGACCAAATTTGGAGCACTTCATTCAACTTGTAGCATCTTAGATTCTCTTGGAGAAACTACACCAACTTAAAGGATCTTGGACCAACTTCATTAACTTGGACCAACTGGAAGTTCCTTGGAGCAACTTCTCCAGTTTGAAGAATCTTGGACCAACTTCATGCACTTGGACCATCTCGGACCATTTACACTTCCTTGTACCAACTGGACGTACGATTGAATAATCTTCATTCATCTTGGATCATCTTGGACCGTCTTCACCAAATTGATCTCTTGGACCATTTTTGACCATCTCCACTACCTTGGATCAACTGGACGTCACTTGGAGTAACTTGGATATCTTGATGCATCTTCATTCATCTTGGATTATCTTGGAGCATATTCACTAACTTGGAGCATGTTCAAGAACTTGGAGCATCTTCAGCCACTTGGTGCATCACGTCCATATGGATCATCATGTCCACATAGAGTATAATAAATGTGCCATTGACATTTTTAATGGACCATGCACATCTCCAGTAAGCGATGCACGTCCAAAGATGTAACACTAACCCTATATTGGACCAACTTCTACTTCTTGGTCATCAATTCTATTCTTCTGAGCCAAGTCTCTCCTAGGTGTGCAATCCCTCTCTCTGATGTGCCACCTATCTCTCTTGTAACCCTAGTTGCACCATTCTATCTCTCTTGATCCCCAAGTCATCATTCTCTTGCTCGCAACTAAATTTGACATCCTCTTATTTATACTAGGGTGCCATTCAAGCCTTCTGGGTGCACAAGTTGGCCCATTCAAGCCCTACTACGTCCCGTTGAAAAACAAACCTAGCAACCCCCACCTATAAATACATCACTTCTATTTCACATTCTTTTTTTCATACTCTCTCATAAATTCTAGCTGTCATGCCCATTTGGAGCAACTTCTACCCAAAATTACATTTCGAGAAATTTCGGAACCTACATTGATCCTTGGAGAAACTTCGGTTTAATTTAGCCTTGGAGTGACACCGCTTTGTTATCAACATCGTGCGAAGCTTCTTTTGGCGCAACACTGTGAACAAAACCTTAGGCCTTGTCGCAACTTTGTTCTTGGCGCATAATTAACACCTTGTAGAAGATCCTTGGCGCAACTTCGGTCTTGGTGCATGATTAACACCTCGCAGAACATCCCTGGCACAACTTCGGTTTGGCGCATCATCGTCACCTCGCGGAAGAGCCTCGGCACCACTTTGGTTTGGCGCATCATATCCACCTTGCAGAAGACGCTTGGCGCACCATCAGTTTGGCACATCCTCGTAAGCCTTGGTGCATCTCCTTCTCTCTATCACCTGCTTGGCGCATATCCTCCCCCACCCGCTTTTGCAAGGCTCCCTTGGCACAACTTCCCCCTCCCCCCTCACATACTCCTTCTTGTGCCACACCTCTTTTCGGTTACACACTTATCATGCGCCACACACTTCTTTCTCGCGCCACAATACTCCTTGCACCATACGACAAGTTGGACCCAAGGCACATCATCTTTTTGGCGCAATACCCTAAAACGCAATCTATATATTTAGAGTAACATCTCATACGTCTGTCACTTGCACCATACATCTACTCCACTTGTGTCATTCCCTTCTTAAGCCAACATCGACACATTCTTTTTTGTCTGGCGCATCTGATTAGGTCTCACATCCCCTCTGGCGTAACTTCATCTTGCGCCATGTTTCTTTCCTTGAACCATCTAAATATTCTTATGCAACACTCAAAGTATCAAAACCCTTGCCAAAAATACTCCTATAAAACCTTCATTCCCTCGAGATTTCCTCTTGGTAACATCTTCGATTTTTTTTGGCGCATCTGATCTTGAACATGAATCTTTGGAGCAACAAAACTTAGATTCAAAAACCTACTTGTGTCATCATCTTATTAACTACTTGTGCCATCAAGCAAATCCCTTCTTGCGCCATACTCTCACTTGTGCCATAAGCTACTCCACCTAAATCCTAGTTTGGCGCAACAATGATCTCTTTTGACACTCTTGGCGCAAGTACAACTCTTATGCCACAATCCATCTTGCTCCACCTATTCCTTGCATCCCACCCTAGCCAAGATACTCTACAAAGTCTTTGGAGAAACATTGAAGTATACAACAATACCTCATGGCGCATCATCTGAATCCAAGTGATGATCACAATTGTGAGCAACATCACAACTATGAGCAAAAACCTCTTCGTAAGCAACATCGCCTCGATAGTATCTTGGAGCAACATCAGATTATTTGGCGCATCATCGTGACATAAACCTCTTTCTAGTGCAACTTTCCACTCGTGCACAACAGTCTTGGCACAACATCCTTTTTTGCACATCTCGATAACCGAGAGCATACTTGCGCCTACTCTTCTTCTTTCATGATCATCAAGAAAAAATCGAGGATACCTTTCTCTTGTGCCATCAACAGTTGAAGCAACATCACTTGGCCTTAAAAACCTACTTGCACCATTCACAAAACCTAGTTTCTTCTTTGGAGCATCACTTAATTTGTTGTGTTAGAACATCATCCTTCTAACACAGCTTCTCTCGTGGACCATCTCCAAAGTCTAGGTAAGCATCATCATCTTGGTATGAAACCCTAGTTGTCAAGATTTTTTTTCATGAGCATCATCATGTGTTGTATACACAATACTTCATTATTATGTGTACATCATAACCTTTTTATTGATCACTCTATGCTTAGTCAACACCATCAAGGGTTTCACCATCATTATTTATTAAGTATCATATACCTTGATCACTCTAGGTAAGTATTCATTTTCTTTCTTTTCAATCAATGATGATCATGGTGTACATCTCCTATTTTCTTTACTTCTCTTGACATAACATAGATTTAAAAATCGCAAGTGTCATAGTCAAAGTGTTGCTTTATATTTGTGTTACTAATTGATTCAACAAGACATCAACCGGTAAGTCATATCTCTCTTGCTTGTTCACATGACCTTATGTGATAATTTGGTCTTTCCTTTGTTGATGATTAGTGTGTTCATTAGTCTATACATATGTTCCTTTGTTCAGGTTCCCCTAGTCTTAGACTATCATTTTCTTCTTTGTGAACACCTCTTCTTGTTGCAATCATATTGGGTGAGCACCACCCTTTTTTCTATTCATTTTTATTATCATTGATTCATGCTCACTATATCATGCTTACTATATCATGCTTAGGTTACTTTTTGTTGTATTATTGATAATTTCTCTCCTGTGAACGTCATATTTACTTATACACTCCATAGGTAAACATTCTCATTTTTCTCTATCCATGAACCAATTGTTTATATAATCACTCTTATATGGTTCTCTTGATCATGGATAGTTCATGGGAATTTTCACTTAGTGTACATCTTGCTTTTCCATCCTCACTAGTGTATTACCTTCACTTTTCTTCCTTAAGGTAATATCTCTTTTCTTATCTCTTTTGTGATCTTAATTCTTATGCTTCATAAATGTTCTTTTAGGATCAATGTTTTTTTTACAATTCTATCTAAATTCATTCACTCTTCTATGCGTTATTGGATTTACCTATATAGTTGCCACTTAATGTCTCTATAACCCCTAATTTTCTGTTACTATCTAATGACATCATTGTTTGATATGCCATAGTCATCATAGGACATGACTTAGCAGTTTTTTCTTGATCCTTGCACTTTTGCTATGATTTAGTAACATCAATTTTTTACATGACATCAAATCCTTTCTTTCCTTTTCTTGATATGTCATTCCCTCTAAGGCCTATACTTAGTGATTTCGAGTATTCAGATTCTTCTTATCTATAGTTGAATCATTTATACTACTCAAATCAAAATTTTGTTTAGTTAATGCAAATTCGAACATTTGTTTTCTCCCCCTCCCCCCCCCCCCCTTTTGGAATTTAGTTAAGATTATAAGTTATCATTCTCTAGCTATCTCTCTTCAACTAACAATAAATTCTAATTTTTGCTCATTTTTGTCTACTCAAGATATGGCTCCCAAAGAAGATGGACAGACATCTAAAGCAAAATCTTCTCATAAGGCAACCAAATTTCAAGCAACGGGACCTTCCACTGTGGCTGACACATCATTACCAAAAATCACCATGGCTATATCTAACTATATTGCATTTCTTGACACTTAGGCACAACCTAAAGAAGTAGGTGTCATGGTTGAATATCTACAAAAATGCCCACTGGCATATGTACTCACTGCTACCTCTCAGATTCCAGACTCTCTTTTTTTCAAAGTATTTCAATCTGTAATTATCACTCCAATGGCGCGTTCAAAAGAGCTTGATGTTGAATTTGACTTTGGAAAAACTACCTTAGTACTAAATAAAGAAGGATTTACGACTTGCTTAGCTCTAAACAATGATTCTCGTGAACTGTCAACATTTGTCACATCTTCCACTGCTCAACTATTGACAATGCTCAAGGAAATGGGGTACACATTTGAGGCAAAAGTTGAACCCAACCTCTTAAGAATAAAGAAATCTCTCATTCCCGTGTAATGGCACTTTCTCAGTTGGTTCCTCTCTTGGTGTCTTGTCGAATCAGTTGGTGGATGCAGTCGTGGCACATATTTCTTTGGACTGTCATGTATGGTCCTTTCTATGATACCAAAGTCGACTATGCATCTATTCTTTGGGAAGACTTTCTTACCTTTCTTCCTGCTTCAAAGAATATGTTCAAAGTTCATCATCCTCGCTGGTGGTCCATCATTATCAATGATACCATAACTAATGGTACTCTTCCACCAGAAGAGATTCAAGAAGGCCAAATACCTATTTTCTTGCATATGACACCATATCGGATACGTGTTGCATCTGAATATGAGTTTTGACATCCAGTCCTCCTTCCAGATGTTATCCTAGCAAAGTTAGAGGATGATAGTGTTTCTCTACACTTATATCAAAAATACATCTAGGGAACTACTTCATCTCCTAAAAGGAAAATGAAGCACTCAGATCACGCATCAAATATGTTGGCAAAGAAAAAGAGGAAATCAAAGTCAGATCAACCACACTTTATTCAATCTCTAGACGTACCTGAAGATGAACTTGGAGTAGATTTAGATGATCCCACATCTCCTCCTAAATTTGGTACAACCTCTAAGCCACTCACTATCTTAGATTCCTTATTTCAAGCTCCATCTGATTATGTCCAATCGTCATCCCCAGCTCCAGAGTCACCAACATATTTTCAGTCAGATCTAGTAGGTCCAAGCAATCGTGTCTCCTTGGTTGATTATGACTCAGATGAGGACAATGGACAAGAAGGTGAAAAACAATCCGAACTTGAAGATCTCTACAAGCTTTCAAGTAAAAGATGATCCATATGAGGATACTCCTATGCAGACGGTAGACATACCTTCTAGTGAAGGACTGATAGTTGATGACGAACCGAATGACATGTCAATTGTCCTATACTCCAGAGCATTTACTAGATCCTTCAACATTGATCTTGATGATTACTCTCCCTCACCACAAAGAGAGTCTCAAGAAAACGATGATACTCAAGAAGCAATGTTCTTTTCTCCTCAACCGGATCCTCTTCAGGAAGATGATACTCCATCAGATACAACTAAATCAAATACATCCGAACCTGATATTAAACGTATTAGACTAACTGCCCAGATGGTAGCTGATGTGTAACGACGTAATTTTTCAAAACAATTTTTCATTTTTTTTAATCATACTTTCAATTACACGGTAATCATATAAAATAATGTATTCACTGTGTCATAACAAAACATGTCCTAGAATCTCAATAACATAAACTCCGTAAGTGTGTACGAATCATGCCGGTGCCTTCCCGCGATCCTCGCTAGTACCTGAAACACATATCATAACAACTGTAAGCATATATTCTTAGTGAGTTCCCCAAAATACCACATACCACACATACGCCTTTCCAGGCCATAACTCTGTAGGATCTTCTGATCCATGTGTCTCAGGGACTTCCGTCCCAAATCCCGATAGACCTTCCGGTCCTACCCGTATCGACCTTCCGGTCCGTAACCTCTTGACCTTCCGGTCCATATCATCTTGACCTTCCGGTCCATATCATCTTGACCTTCCGGTCCATGACATCTTGATCTTCTGGTCCATACCATACATAACATACATAGCACATACATATCACATAACCGCATATAGCACATACATCTCATAGCATACAAGACCTTCCGGTCACCCATATCACATAACCGCATATAGCACATACATCATAGCATACAAGACCTTCCGGTCACCCATATCACATAACCACGTATAGCACATACATCATAGCATACAAGACCTTCCGGTCACACATAGGTACCCTTCCAGGTACAGTATAGTGAGAAGACTCACCTCGGGTAACTCGGTAATCTCGAACTCGGTAAAATCTGCTCTAGCCTCCGCCTAATCACATGGAATAAGCACTCTAATCAATACAACTCTCAAGGCTAGACTGTTCCCTCTCTTAGCACTCTTAGAAGGCTAAAAGACCATCTTACCCCTCAACGGTCCCAAAAGTCCAATTGTTTGACCAAACCCTATAAGTCAACAAAAGTCAACTCTCCGGGTTACGCTGCGCGTACCGAACCTGTACGCTGGGCGTACCCGGCGACCTCACAGAAATGGGGAACGCGACCCCCTACGTCGCGCGTACTGGGATTACGCCCAGCGTAACTCCCAGTTTCAGACTCCTTAGCTTTTGGGGTCTTAAACAGTTAAGACACACGTCCAACTTTCAGATCTGACTACCCCTTAGCCTCTTAATCCATAAGGTTGGTGACTTTAAGCCTTTGCATGGCTGTAAGAGTCACCAACACCCAAATCATTCCACTTCCAACACTTTAAAGCCCATAACTCAAACATGACTCCCTAATGACGACCAAGTTGGGATTTTTATGGATCTACAACACATATATCACTGAAATGGGACAGATCTAGGTCCATGGAGTCCCTTGTGCTCATAAAGTCTCCACCTTTGGGACTTTAACCCTAGAAATGGACCATGAATCACCAAACCAAAATAAAGAGGAAAGTTCTTTGCTTTTTACCTCTAAGTGAAGCTCCTTCCTCTGAAGAACTCAGATCCAAGCTTGTACTCCAACTTCTAGCCTTTACAAGAACCTCCTCTTCTTCTTCACTAACACATAAAGGCACTTTTAGCTCAAAACCCTCACACACAAGCTTTAGGACGAAGGAAATGCTCTCTTAGGGTTTCTCTCTTCGAAATGGTGGCTGAGGATAAGGCCATATCATTCCTTATATATTGCACAAGTCTCATTTAGGGTTTGCATCTGGACCAGTTACGCCCAACGTAACTTTGGTACGCCCAGCGTACCTTAAAGGGTCCGCGTCCATTTCAAGCGCATGAGTACGCGCATCGTACTCTCCAGTACGCCCGGCGTACTCATTTGCAACTTTTCTCACTTAGGGACTAATCTTGACAACTTGACAAAAGAGAAGGGTTAAATAGATGTACCTGAATTTCGGGATGTTACAATTCTCCCCCACTAGAACCAGACTTCGCCCTCGAAGTCTCATGTTGTAAACAACTCTGGATGCTGCTCCAGCATCTCTGACTCTGTCTCCCAAGTCAGCTCAGACCCCTCCGATGTTGCCACTTAACCTGAACCAGGGGCACCTCCTTGATCTTTCGATCCACAATCGCGATTGGCCTCTCAGCATAATCCAGGCTCGCATCCACCTGAATATCCTCCATTGGTACCACCGCCGACTCGTCGGCTATACACTTCCTCAACTGAGACACATGGAAGGTATCGTGAAGCTGGCTCAACTCCGCAGGTAGCTCCAACCGATATGCTACCTTGCCCACCCTCGCGGTCACCATGAACGGACCGATGTACCGGGGCCCCAGCTTGCCCCTCTTCCTGAATCAGATCACTCCTTTCCAAGGGGACACTTTCAGGAGTACGAAGTCCCCCACCTGGAACTTCAGCTCGGATCGACGCCGATCCGCATAACTCTTTTGACGACTCTGAGCCGTCAGTAACCTCTGTCTAACCTGTTGTATCTGCTCTGTCGTCTGAAGCACTATCTCAGTGCTACCCGTCACGCGCTGCCCTACCTCTCCCCAACAAACGGGAGTCCGACACCTCCTCCCATACAACAACTACCTCGGCCCAGTGACACTCAAGTCATGAAGTTCGCTTAACCCTAAGCGAATGCTACCTTCCCAACCGGAGATCGACTCAACCCTGACCTCTATCATCTGATACCCATCGTTCCATGCAACTTGCGGTACCACCCGTACCTGAGTACTGACCGATACAGGTCTAAGACATCATCTGACAACAATATTCCTCAACATGGAACCCACCTCAGAATCCAGAATCTCATCTCGCCTATCTTACGCACCACCAGAGCCAAACTCAACTCGAGAGTTTGGTCCGTCCAAGATTTGGAACCACTCGTCCCAACGAAGCACTCAACTCAGAACTCATTTCTCGCAACCCATGCGTACCTCACTTATCCTATTCTTTCGGATTGTGATGACCACAACTCACTTCGACCATAATGACTCCCTATCATTGAGGAGACCCCGGTCTCGCCCCTGGTCCAACCACCAGGTGCCCAAAAATTCGTAAATTAGGGCCATCTCATGCCTAAAACTCTTCTGCACCATGCTCTGATCAAAGAGTACTTTATAATGACAACTTCTCGCTGACTAGCATGAACTACGTTTCCCCCGTAGCATCACATCAACTTCTCATTGATTGGTGAGTACTACGGCTTCCCGCAGTATCACCACAACCTCTGACTAGCTAGTACTACGGCTTCCCATAGCATCATAACAACCTCTGACTAGTGGGTACTACGGCTTCCCGTAGCATCACAACAACCTCTAACTAGTGGGTACTACGGCTTCCCGTAGGATAACAACAACCTCTGACTAGTGAGTACTACAGCTTCCCGTAGCATCACAACAACCTCTGACTAGTGAGTACTACGGCTTCCCATAGCATCACAACAACCTCTGACTAGTGAGTACTACGGCTTCCCGTAGCATCACAACAACCTCTGACTAGTGAGTACTACGGCTTCCCGTAGCATCACAACAACCTCTGACTAGTGAGTACTACGGCTTCCCGTAGCATCACAACAACCTCTGACTAGTGAGTTCTACGGCTTCCCGTAGCATCACAACAACCTCTGACTAGTGATTAATATGGCTTCCCGTAGCATCACAACAACCTCTGACTACAATCGTCATTACAAAACACCCTTCCCCAACAGCTCCTGAAGCTGCGAGGATAACTCCTGCGTCTCTGGCGGCGCAAGGCGATAAGGCGCCTTGGCGATAGGCGCTGCCACCGGAACCAAATCAATGCGGAACTCTACCTGCCTCTCGGGAGGCACACCCGGCAACTCCTCGGGAAAAACATCCGAGAAGTCACGCACTATCGGAACGTCATCCATCGAACTTGGCCTCCCAGCGGCCTCTCGTGTGTCCATCACATAGGCTACAAACCCGCTGCAGCCCTGCTGCAAACTCTGTCTCGCTCTGGCGGCAGAACAAAACGCCGACCCACATCGGCTACCCTCGCCGTACACCGTAAGTACTCCCCCACTGGGGTCTCGTATCGTCACGAACTGTCGCTTGCAGTCTATGACAGCCCCAAATCGGCTCAACCAATCCATGCCCACTATGACACATACGTCCCCCATCGCTATCGGGACCAGATCTATCGGGAACTCAACGCCGAAGATCTCGAGTACACATCCTCGAATCACATCCATAGCATACATCGCTCGCTCGTCAGCTATGGAAACTCGTAAAGGTCGTCTCAACGCCTCTCGTCGGCTACTGATGTGTCGACTAAACGCTATCGACAAAAATGATCGACTCGTACCCGAGTCAAATAACACTAAGGTAGGTACAGAACTCACAAGAAAAGTACCTATGCATAGCACAATATCTCATCCCATCATAAATAAATAAAGAATACATACCAGCCACAACATCGGGCGCTGCACGGACCTCCTCCGCTGTCAACTGGAAAGCTCTCCCACGAGCCTTCGGTGCCTCGGCTTTCGCTGGCCGAACCTCGGTAACCCTAGCAGCAGGTGCAGATCCCTGTGCTGATTCCTGATGTAGCTGCGGGCACTCGGCCTTTTGATGGCCAGTCTGGTTGCAATGAAAGCAAATCATAAATCCCTTGGGGCAATCCTTGGCGATATGCCCTTCCTTGCCAAACTTGTAGCAAGCACCCGATCGACAGACCCCATCATGTCCCTTGCCACACTTCACACAAGTGTGGCCCTTCTGGCCTCCAGATCTCGTATCCGCAGACTTTACCCGATTGGATGCCGGCTGAGACTGTGTTGGCCGCCGATCCATCCTCTGAGACTCGGCCTCCTCCCTGGCCTGAGTCTCCAACTCAATCTCCCTCTTCCGGGCATTTGCCTGAAGCTCAGCAAATGTCTGGTAAGTCGAGTTCGACACGAACTCCCGTATATCCCTCCTCAAATCGCCCAAATACCGGCTCATGCGTGCCTGCTCAGTAGACACCTGCTCAGGGCAGAACATCGCCCTCTCATGAAACTTCCTGGTAACCACAGTAACCGAATCAGTACCTTGCTTGAGGGTCAAGAACTCCTAAACCAACCGTTCCCTCTCCACACGGGGAACATACTCATCTCTAAACATGATGGTGAACCTCTCCCAGGTCACCACTGAAATCTCTGCAAGAGTGAAGCTCGCCGTCACGTACTTCCACTAATCCTTCGCTCCCAAGCGAAGCTGGTTCAACGCGAACCGTACCCTCAGATGCTCCGGACATGAACATGTGTAGAAGCATCCCTCGATATCAGCAATCCATCTCATCGCAGCGATCGGATCCTGCGTCCCATCAAACTCTGGTGGCTCCGTGTTGCTGACTCTTGAAGCAACAACGAGTCACCTCCCTGAGGTCTGGCAGCAGCCACTACTGCAGTAGCTACAGCAGCCGCAGCCTCAGTCACCGCTTCATACCGCTCATCAAAAGTCTCAATCAATGTGGTCTTGATAGACCCAACATCTCCGGAATCTCGGCTCGAATCGCCGTTGCCACCTCATTGTGGATCATCTGACGAAGCTCCTCGTCACTCACGCCACTTAGCTCAGGTCTGTGACGTGTCCCAACCATGATGTCTCTCAAATACAACATAATAACATCAGAGACTCGCTCGATCATACTTGCACTCGATCACTCAACCCTACTTGTTCTCTAGTACCCAAAGGATTCTTACTTAGAGTGCGTACTGCTCCGGTGTCTTCAGTAGTACGGGCGCTATACTACCGTCCACACTGCATCAGTATTCATCCTAAGTCCTCCTCCTTGGATCCTAGATCACAAGTACTCTATATCTTACTGGCATAGGCTACCCTTCGGTAGACCTCTCTTCATCTCCTCACTGCTACCTACTCGCTCTCAAGCATCACATAGCAGCAAAATCCTTCCTAGGCTAAGGCATCACAAATCAGGCCACTCTAGTCCTAATATGAATACCTAGCCTACTCTAGCATGCATATCATATCATAACATATCTCATAATACATAATGTAAGGGTATTTGGGAAATCACCGTTCAGGCGCTGGCTGATCGTACACACTGCTTCCTTCTGCCTTTCTCAAAATCTTTTACTCTTTTAGAAAAATTGTTTTTTTTATGAAAAACTTTCTCAATTCCTCAGTTTGAGTTCAGATTCATCCGAAGATGCACCCGAATCCCTCAAACCAAGGCTCTGATACCAACTTGTAACGACGTAATTTTTCAAAACAATTTTTCATTTTTTTAATCATACTTTCAATCACACGATAATCATAAAACATAATGTATTCACTGTGTCATAACAAAGCATGTCCCGGAATCTCAATAACATAAACTCCGTAAGTGTGTACGAATCATGCCGGCGCCTTCCCGCGATCCTCGCAAGTACCTGAAACACATATCATAACAACTGTAAGCATATATGCTTAGTGAGTTCCCCAAAATACCACATACCACACATACGCCTTTCCAGGCAATAACTCTGTAGGATCTTCCGATCCATGTGTCTCAGGGACTTCCGTCCCAAATCCCGGTAGACCTTCCGGTCCTACCCGTATCGACCTTCCGGTCCGTAACCTCTTGACCTTCCGGTCCATATCATCTTGACCTTCCGGTCCATATCATCTTGACCTTCCGGTCCATGTCATCTTAACCTTCCGGTCCATACCATACATAACATACATAGCACATACATATCACATAACCGCATATAGCACATACATCTCATAGCATACAAGACCTTGCGGTCACCCATATCACATAATCGCGTATAGCACATACATCATAGCATACAACACCTTCCGGTCACCCATATCACATAGCCGCGTATAGCACATACATCATAGCATACAAGACCTTCCGGTCACACATAGGTACCCTTCCAGGTACAGTATAGTGAGAAGACTCACCTCGGGTAACTCGGTAATCTCGAACTCGGTAAAATCTGCTCTAGCCTCCGCCTAATCACATGGAATAAGCACACTAATCAATACAACTCTCAAGGCTAGACTGTTCCCTCTCTTAGCACTCTCAGAAGGCTAAAAGACCATTTTACCCCTCAACGGTCCCAAAAGTCCAATTGTTTGACCAAACCCTAAAAGTCAACAAAAGTCAACTCTCCGGGTTACGCTGCGCGTACCGAACCTGTATGTTGGGCGTACCCGGCGACCTCACAGAAACGGGGAACGCGACCCCCTACGCTGCGCGTACTGGGATTACGCCCAACGTAACTCCCAGTTTCAGACTCCTTAGCTTTTGGGGGCTTAAACAGTTAAGACACACGTCCAACTTTCAGATCTGACTACCCCTTAGCCTCTTAATCCATAAAGTTGGTGACTTTAAGCCTTTGCATGGCTGTAAGAGTCACCAACACCCAAATCATTCCACTTCCAACACTTTAAAGCCCATAACTCAAACATGACTCCCTAATGACGACCAAGTTGGGATTTTTATGGATCTACAACACATATATCACTGAAATGGGACAGATCTAGGTCCATGGAGTCCCTTGTGCTCATAACCCTAGAAATGGACCATGAATCACCAAACCAAAATAAAGAGGAAAGTTCTGAGCTTTTTCCCTCTAAGTGAAGCTCCTTCCTCTGAAGAACTCAGATCCAAGCTTGTACTCCAACTTCTAGCCTTCACAAGAACCTCCTCTTCTTCTTCACTAACACATAAAGGCACTTTTAGCTCAAAACCCTCACACACAAGCTTTAGGACGAAGGAAATGCTCTCTTAGGGTTTCTCTCTTCGAAATGTTGGCTGAGGATAAGGCAATATCATTCCTTATATAGTGCACAAGTCTCATTTAGGGTTTGCATCTGGACCAGTTACGCCCAGCGTAACTTTGGTACGCCCAGCGTACCATAAAGGGTTCGCGTCCATTTCAAGCGCATGAGTACGCGCAGCGTACTCTCCAGTACGCCCGGCGTACTCATTTGTAACTTTTCCCACTCAGGGACTAATCTTGACAACTTGACAAAAGAGAAGGGTTAAATAGATGTACCTGAATTTTAGGATGTTACATGATGGTATTGAGGAAATCTGCTTCCACACAAGTTTGAGCTTGGGGTATTTTGGGTATTTTTATGTATAGCCAACTTGGTCATTTTCCAATGACTAGGTGACCAATAGAGCTGATATCCGGAGTTGTGTCCTGTTCAGCGATCTTTTCAGACTGAGATGTGAATTCTCCTCACTATACTTGTGGTTCAAAGGCACAAATGTTGGCCTATTGGGTTATGTATCCTGGTATATAGGATGTTGCTATGCGATAGTGATCTGTAGATCTACTTGTGAGTCTGTGGAGTGGTTATATGGTTATCTCTTTATTGAATATATGTTATTTCTTATGTATATTTCGAGATTGTATGGTTGGGTTGAGGCGATGCTGCTTTGTGTGGAAGCCAACAAACTTGGGACCAATCCAGATGCAAGTAATGGGCTCGGGAGTAAGCCATACATGAGTTGTGGGCCTGAAGGCAAGCCATACTCCTATTATGGACTCAGGGGTATTCCAGTCTTTAGTTGTAGACCCAATATGCATGTTGTTATTTGTTTGTGTGGTAGTACTTTGGGAGAATTCACTAAGCTTTGTCTTACAGTTTCAATTTTATCTTTTAGGTACTTTAGATGACCGTGGGAAAGCAAAGGCGTGATCGTGCACATCCTCTTGGTTTTGGTGATACCGATTTGGGACACTCTGATATATGATTTCTAATTTTGAGAACAATGTTTTGTAAACGTTTGGTTTTAATTTGTATTTTATCTGAAAACAATGATTTCTCTTGATTTAAAAATGAAATTTTTTTCTTTAATTTTTTGGGATGTTACAAGTTGGTATCAGATTTGAGAGAATTGGATAAGCATTCGTGCGGATCCAGACCCAAACTAAGGATCTGTAAAAGTTTTCAAAAGTAACCAAGGAAAGATGAGATGTGTACGATTATCCGGAGCAAGAAAAGTATACCCCAAGTTACTCACACTGTTATTTTTTATTGATGATTATGATAGAACTGCATGCTAGTGGTAGGCTAGGGATCTTCAGGAATTACATTATAGTATTGCCTGTTATATGATGCCTGATAGCCTAGGTGGACTTCTTATGTGCTAGATGGAATTGGTATCATTATTGTAGTTGCTTACTGTGCATCATAGTTGTACATAACTTGGATTCGATAGCTTGAGAATGTTTAGTTTAGCCTTATTTCTTTTTCCTTGTTTGGTTGTGGGCTTAGGGTAGAATCAAGTACTCGACTGTCTATAGGATCCATCGTGAGGTACGATTACCATGCACAAGCGGCTATAGGGTTAGTGGAAGTTTCATTAGTGAGTAGGTGTGTGAGCAGCCGGTCAGATAAGAAAAGATTAGCCACTCTCGATAAAGCGAGGATAAAATGTATGCGCATCCTGATTGTTGTATTTATTTTCGGGAGGTTGTGATGATCCTTGAGACAAATACAGGTAGGTGTGGATTGTAATATGGGCTCGTACTACTATAAGAATAGTACCCGTATGCGTAGCAAGGAGGTCACAAACCCTGACGTTTTGGTCTCGTCATGTGATTGTAGCAATGTGTATTATGGCCTTTCTGATATGTCTTGGTTTATTTTTCAGACTGATGGAGACAAGAGGATTAGGATCTAGAGCTAGTGACTAGGGTAGGCCAGGATTGACTGATGATCAGACTCGGGAGATCATCGCCACTAACGTGGCTGCTGCTGTTCGGGGTTCTATGTCGAAGATGTTTGGGTGTATTAAGACTGTTATTATTGAGCTCTTTGATGATCGCTATGCTTCTCTTTCTGAGGTTGTTGTTGTAGCTACCGCAATAGTTGTTGTTGTGGGGATTTGAGGGGAGAGATCCTTCCAATACCGAGACTTCAAAAATACGAAGCCCCCAAAGTTTGATGGGGTCAAGGATACGTTTGTGGTGATGAGGTGGTTGTTTGATGTCGAGGGTTGTTTCTTCACATGTTCGTTCCCGAATGACCGGAAGGTCAAGTGCGCACTGAACCTTCTTCGGTCAGGGGCGAATGATTAGTGGAGATTGGTGACTGGTTCGTACGCTCCTGAGCAGAGGGCTGCTATTTCTTGGGAGCAGTTCTCTGAGATGTTCCGTACGAGATATGTTCCCCTGGTGGAGAGGGCGATATTGGATCAAGAGTACCTGCATCCGAGACAGACAATTGATACGGTGAAGGAGATCACCAATTTTTTTTATGGTGAGGGATCTTTTCTGCCCTGAATTTCCTGCTTCAGAGCAGGCTCAGATGACCCGATACTTGAGCATGCTCAAGACGGATATCCGACAGTTTGTTTCCACCCAAATTTATGGTACCCTTTCCGAGCTTCAGGATGTCACGAGTAGGTGAGAGATCAAGATGGAGCTTCAGACGAGGGAGAAGCGGTAGGCTCCCATTTAGTCACAGCTGATAGCGAAGCGGTTCAAGCCCGTTGATTCGGGTTCTGGGGGACAGAGTGGCCACACTTGTGGAAAGTGTAACAAGGTTCATGAGGGTTCTTGACATTCATCTTCTGGGTGCCACAATTGTGGCAAGATGGGACATTATGTGAAGGATTTTCTTCAGCAGGCCCTAGTACCGAGCACCATGATTTGTTACCACTATGATTAGGTTGGCCATGTGAAGGCCTACTGTTCCTTTCTCGCAGCGAGACTGGCGCATGCTCCATCACCAGCTACCTTGAGGATCGCAGATGGATGCCAGGGCTGGGCGGAGCCCCCGAGGGCTTGGGGTTGTGCTCTCCATCTCACAATAGAGGAGGCCAGGCGGTGCCGGATGTCGTTACTGGTATATTTTCATTTATAATTTTATCTATCATTTTATGGTATGCTTATATTTATGATTATGCTAGGTACCATATTAGTGAACTCCTTTCCTGCTCTAGTTCTTTTTTAACTCAGGTGCGAGTCATTCTTTTGTATCTCAGTCTTTCAACAAGAGTCTTAATATGACCCTGGGAGAGTTGGAGCGTCCGTTGCAGGTTTTTACCGCCAACGAACATGGGTTTTTTGCATCAAGAATTTATCAGGGTTATTTTTTGGAGATTTTCTGGGTACCTTATCCGATTGATCTGATCCCTATTTCCATGGGGGGTGTATGCGTGATTGTAGGGATGGAGTGGCTGAGTAGGTTTGGTACGATGATTGAATGTGAGGGTCAGCGGCTGTTAGTTTGAACCCCAATTGGGGAAGAACTGACTATTTATGGAAAGGGTACTAGGATTGGATCAGCCTTTTAATCTGCTACCAGGGCTAGGCAGTATCTACCGTACGGGTGTATGGATTATCTTACGTATGTGGTTCACACCCGAGTTGGGAAGGAGATTTCGGTTTCGGATGTGCCTATTGTTAGAGAGTTTGCTGATGTGTTCCCGGAGGAGTTACCCAGTGTACCTCCTGAGAGGAAGGTTGAGTTTAGGATCAATTTGGTCCCCGGTGCGGCCCCCTATTGCTAAGGCGTCATACCAGTTGGCACCACCAGAGATGCAGGAGTTCTCCTATCAGCTTCATGAGCTGTTGGGCAAGCAGTTTGTTAGGTCGACCAGTTCACCATGGGGAGCAACAATTTTGTTTGTCTAGAAGAAGGATGGTTCACATCGGATTTGCATTGATTATCAGGAGTTAAACAAGTTGACGGTGAAGAATCGTTACCCACTTCCGCGGATTGATGACCTCTTCGAGCAGTTGCAGGCTGCATCTTGGTTCTCCAAGAATAATATGAGGTCGAGGTATTATCAGATGAGGGTTAGAGAGGAGGACGTGGAAAAGATCGTGTTTCAGACTCGTTATGGTAATTATAAGTTCATGGTAATGCCGTTTGGGCTCACCAACTCGCCTACAACATTAATGGATTTGATGAATCGAGTATGTAGGCCGATTCTCGATCGTTCAGTCATTGTTTTCATTGATGATATCCTGGTATATTCCAAGACCAGGGAGCAACATGAGGAGCACCTTCAAGAGCTTCTGGGAATTTTCAGGCGGGAACGACTATATGCCAAGTTCTTAAAGTGTGAGTATTGGTTACGGGAGGTCCAGTTCTTAGGACACCTCGTTAACCAGAATGGGATTTTGGTCGACCCGACCAAGATCGAGGCGGTTATTCAGTGGGAGGTTCTAAAGTCTCCCGCGTAGATCAAGAGTTTTTTGGGATTAGCCGACTATTATCGGATATTTATTCAAGATTTCTCCAAGATTTATGTACCGCTCACTCATCTGACGAGGAAGGGCGTGATTTTCTGTTGGGGCCTTGAGCAACAGGCTGTGTTCGATATACTGAGACGAAAATTAAAGTGAGGCCCCAGTGTTGACCCTCCACGAGGGTGTTGAGCATTTTGTGGTATTTCATGATGCATCCATTTCTGGGTTGGGGCAGTTCTTATGCAGCGGGGGAGGGTTATCGCTTTTGCTTCTCGATAGCTGAAGCCTCATGAGGTCCGTTATCCGACTCATGATTTGGATTTAGGAGAAGTGGTATTTGCTCTCAAGATGTGGCGGCATTATTTGTATGGGGTTTGGTGTACTATCTACACGAATCAAAAGAGTATGAAATGTCTCATAGATAAGTCAAATCTGAACATGAGACAACATAGGTGGCTTGACGTGGTCAAGGATTATAATTGCGAAATTCTTTACCACCAAGGGAAAGCGAAAGTGGCCGTTGATACCTTGAGAAGTAAGTCGGCTAGTTCTGCTGTTGGGAGCCTATGTATGAGGATTTTGAATGATTCGCCATTGCTGGATTTGATTAGGGAGACTCGGGCTGAGGGAGTCAAGAAAGCGAACCAGAAGCAGGAGCGAATCAGATGTGCCATCCCCAAATTCACAGTCATTTAAAAAAATTTATTTATGCTTATTTGAAAATCAGAGTATCATTTTTAAAGAATAATATTGTGAAATTTGTTCCCAGAAAAACATGATAAATATATTATCAATCCCACAATGTTATATCACACACACACACACACAAACACATACACACACATATATACATATATATATATATATATATATATATATATATATATATATATATATATATATATATATATATATATATATGTTTAAAAAACTCACAATATATACAATTTTACCTCATATAAGCAATTTCACCCCACCCTCTCGCTCCTCACAAAGTTTAAAAAACTCACAATATATACAATTTTACCTCATATAAGCAATTTCACCCCACCCTCTCGCTCCTCACAAAGATACGATCTATACTCTCGGATCTAAAATTAACCTCTTTACCTAATCCATACTCCCGGATCGAGTATGTCTAATCCATGATCTCGATTAATAACTATGCCCATTCCATACTCTCGGATTAGGGACAATTGATTATGTCTAATCCATGCTCTCGGATCAATAACTATGCCCATTCCATACTCTCGGACTAGGGACAATTGACTATGTCTGATCCATGCTCCCATATTAATGACAAATAACTATGTCCTCTCCATACTCTCGGACTAAGGACAAGTGACTAAGTCTAATCAATGCTCTCGGATCAATGAGAAGTTTTAAAGTTCTACCCTCCGTGTATAACTCACTCGTACTCATAAGGAGATACTACCCAATATTTCTCTTAATTAATTTAGGTTTACTCTGTATCCTAAATCATCATATATTATCATATATGCTCTTAACATGTATTTCAGGCAATAACAAATAATTCACACACAAACATATATTTAATACTTTAATCAATACTTGTATTTAAATCATGTTCATGAAAGGGACTATGCACTCACTTGTTACAGTGATGATTCCGAACTCGGGCAACACTTCGCTTCTAACAATTCTATTTTCCTTCGACGAAACCTAGTATCATTACCGCTAGATTTTAGTCTAATATTTATTGCGACTATTTACGAGCGTTATTATTTTATAAGCTTTAAAAAATATTTTTCAACCACTTTGTACAGATAGGGGCCAAACATGAAACACCGGAGGGCAGGAGCATTTTGGCATTATAGCACTTCTAAAATCCAACAAACCTATGCGGCCCTTCAAACCAGATTCCCCGTACCGCGAGTAGTTAAAAGATATTATTATAACACTTTGTACATTATATTATATAATATATTTATTGTTTATAAGTTCATAATAATGATATTGAACTTAAACATAAACTACACTTAAAGTAGGGTAAGCATAACTTACTTATAAGAGGGTTTGGCTAGGAACCGGGCTCTACGGGGGCAGAACTTCCGAGCCGAAAAGCTCTTCTTCTCGGAGCCTTCTAGCACTCCGGGACTCGCCTCTTAGCACTTGTGAAGTACCAAGGTTTGGGAAGGGTTTAGAGAGAAGTTAGAGAGAGAGAGAGAAGGGTTAAGGTGTGAGAAATTATGACAGCCCTCGCATGGTATTTATAGGCCCGGGTCTTCGGTTACGCTGGGTGTATTCCTCGGAGTACACTGGGCGTACTTTGGTAAGCAGGGCGTATGAGAGTACGATGTGTATACGTGGGGGCACGTGGAGAACTTCGGATGGGGAGATGTGCAGTCTTCTGGGCCGCGCATGCGATACCACGGGGCATAGATCTTGGCTACGCGGGGCGTACATGTGTACCCTCGCATCAGCCTCTTCAGACTTCTAAATTCCTTAATTTTTGCATACGAGCTCCGGTTTCGACGTTCTTTATATCCACGCATAGCTGGAGACGTACTCTACAACTTTTGTTTAGACTCCGTCGGCTAATTTTGACTTTATTTTTAAAGCAATATTTAAACAGGCCTGTATAGGTAAAGTCCGTTGAAAATTCTTAACTTTGTCATCCGACGTCCGTTTTCGTCTGTCTTTTTATCGTTGAGCTCTTATTAATGAGATCTTCAATTATCGTTTAGGTTGTGTCGGCTAAAAATCGGTGGATCTAACATTTGAATTCCGGGTTGCATGTTGTTATGCCAAATCTTAGAAAAATCGTAACTTCCTCATATGAAGTCAGATTTGGACGTTATTTGTATGCATGCTCTCGGTTTAACGTATACTACAAATTTCATTTAGATCGCTAAAGCTAAAGAGTATTTTATCGCAAACTCACTTTTTACGTCACACAGTGTCGTGCCTGTTTTGTTGCAAAACTTCGACAGGTCATAACTTCTTCGTTATAACTCGAATTTCATCATTCTTTATATGTACGAAACCCTTGTGACATATACTAAAAGTTGGTTAAGATTATTCATTCTAAATAATCTTCTATCAAAAAGTCATTTTTGACGCTTATTGTCTCTAAATTGACTAGCCTGAATCTGCGGGCGTTACAATTATCTCCCCCTTAGGATAATTACGTCCCAGAATCATCAATGATACATGGCTTGTATAATGACTCCATATGTTATCTCTTCATCCTAAGTAATAACCGTATTTTTTATGTTCCTTCGAATGAGTATCTAACTCTTGGACTTCTTGACTGCAGGCGGTCCTCAATCTTGCACCCGCTCTTTATCCTATGTTGGACTTTCAGTCGTAACCTTTGAGTTACAACATTGATCCTTATTTGATACTCCTCCTTCTTCTTAAACAGACTTAACTTAAGAGAAGTTCTTTACTTCGATTATCATGACAGACCGATGGGTCATGTTCTAATGACATCATGTCGTCTGATGCAACGCTTAGACTCAGGTCTTTTAGAGTGGAATTACAAAATGGAATATACCTTCCTTCATGTTCTAATGTGATATAATCACACTATATCATGTAGCACTTCTAGCTACAAGTTCTTACTTTAACAACGATCGCGATACTTCTACTGATCGCTTCGATTATATTTTATTTCGATCTGCTGGCTTAAGTCAGACGCTACCTCGATCTTTGTCCTTTGAACCACGTAACATAATCGTATTAGTCGGACTCGATTTGATATGACCACTAGGGTCGAAATGACAATCATCTTCTTAGTCATCACCGAAACGATGGTAACAATATATTTAAACAAAAAAGAATCAATTACTAGCTTCTTAGTAACCTTGTGACTTTTCCTGATCCAAGTGTGAGTCTTATGATTCCGATAGTATATGCATCTACTAACTTTCACACCTACTCATACCCATCCCAAGTATTGTCTCGTTGTTCTCCAAGTCACCGTAGAAGAATTTCACATAGTCATTTAACAATCCAGATAACAAAACCAAGCTATATATTATTTCTTGAAATGATTACATAGATGTTCAAGTTCAACCTATATTATGCCCCTAATAGGCTACACCACATGATACCATCTATATGGATACTTCATACCCTGATCTTCGGATGTATAGATCCTCACTCCTGATAATTGTCACCTGCCTCATTAAGGACCATCTGGATTGCTCTCTCCTTTGGCTTCGGTGGTACGTTTTGGCTTTGTAGCTCCTTCTCTATTTGGGAAGTCTTGCTTGAAGTGTCCTTCTTCACCACACTTAAAGCAGGCTTCTCTCTTGGTCGTGCATTCGCCACCATAGTGACCAGTCTTCCTGCATTTGAAGCAGGTCACTTCTTTAGAGCATCTCCCAATGTGCTTCCTTATGCACTTGTCACGCCATTTTTCTTCATTACTATCCCCCATACCTTTTTTTGTTGGAGTCAGACTTCAGGAACCTATTTTTCTTATCAGATCTTGAAGATCCCTCAAACTTCCTCTTATCACCAACTTCAACTATCCCCACACCCTTTTTCCTTATATGGGTCTCAACATTCTTGGTTGCTCTAACGGCTGTCTTCAAAGTAGTTGCCATTTTGACCAATAGGCCAAAGACCGTTGGCAATCCGTTAGTAAACCTATCTATATTGGAGAGTTCAGTAGGCACCAAGTAGGGGAATAGCTTCATTCTCTCGGTGAATGCGGTGGCATACTCATCAACAATCATCTTCCCTTTCTTCAGGTTCTAAAACTCATTGTTTAGGTCTATCAGATCTATCTCTAAGTAGTATTACATTTTCAATTGCTCCATGAATACTTCCCACGACATCCGCATGGCTTCTCCCCGTGGCATTGTATCTGCCAACGACTTCCACCAAATTAAAACTTCGATCTTTACTTGTCTGACTGCAAAGACGGTATTTTGCTTATCGTTGCAGTTACAGCTTTCAAATACCATTTACATCTCGGAGATCAAGTCCATAATTTCCATTGGCTTTGGACTTCTAGAGAGACTTGGTGGTTTGGCACCCAAGAAGTTCTTATACATGCGCCCATCCCTGTCAATCTCTCTCTTCGGGTCATTCCTCCTGACCACTCTGGGTTCAACTTGTCTCACAGTACGACTGTAATTTCCCTCCTCTGAAAGCTCTTCATTTAGTTTGGGCTGCATAATAGGCACAATAGGTTTATCCTTATTCTATTGAAGTAAACGCCTTGTCTCATCCATCTGACGATCCAACAACATTTGTATCCTTTCCTATACTCCTGCCATTGTGTTTGGCTCGTGTGCAGCTGCTACCTCTGGTGCATGCTCAATCACTCGTGGCTCAGGCTGATGGTTACCGTTTCCCAGTCCACTTCGAGTTCTCACCATGTCGATCTATACACCAAATCAGACATTCGGTGTGAAGTGACGGGAATTAAGATAGGAAAGCTTTATTCACGATAAACGTATACATCTCTTTATTACGTTGAAAAGTTACATACGAGTTCTAATATCATAATTAAACGTTTAGAAATCTGAACACATAAAGTTTCCAGATCTGGTCGGCAACAGGCCATAGATCCAATCAAACGATAGCATCATAAAGTATCTCAAATCATTTAGCACATAAAAGCATTTTAGGCATCTTCCCTAAATAAGTTAGTGCATGTGTCTATTCAGGTGTACTACCTAAAATATATTAGACACACTCCTCATGTTCATCCCTTAGCATTCTAAGTTTAAGTCTAGAAATCTCCTAAAATGCCTAGTTCGATTAAACTAATGCTCTGATACTAACCGTGACATCCCCAAATTCACGGTCATTTTAAAAATTTTATTTATGCTTATTTGAAAATCAGAGTATCCTTTTTAAAGAATAATATGGCGGAAATTGTTCCCAGAAAAACATGATAAATATATTATCAAAGCATTTCTAAAGAAATGTATTTTATTTATATTAAAACTTCGGGATGTCATCGTCAATATAGAAAAATAAGCATAAACAGACCGTACATTCATTTACACTAGTGATTTACATCTCCTTTAATCTCTCAGTGTAATGTAGCTTCGTATCGATACCTATGATACAAATAAACTGAGTGAGTCAGGTTGGGAAACCTGGCATAGGGATTTCAATCCCACAATGTTATATCATATATATATATATATATATATATATATATATATATATATATATATTATAAAACTCACAATATATACACTTTCACCTCAAATAAGCAATTTCACCCCACCCTGTCGCTCCTCACAAAGATACAATATATAAAGTGTTGGATTTCAGAAGTGCTATAATGAAAAAATGGTCATGCCCTCCGGTGTTTAATGTACTCGGACTCTGAGTCTTACTCAGTTTAGTATTGCTCTGGATAGTTAAGTCTTCTATCTTGGAATTCTTCATGCTGAAACGCTTCAACACCTTTTCCAAGTAGGTACTTTGACTAAGTCCTATTAGTCTTTTACTCCTATTTCTCAATATCCGTATCCCTAGAATGTAAGCAGCTTCTCCGAGGTCCTTCATAGCGAAACACTTCCCAAGCCAGGACTTAACCTCCTGCAAGGTTGGAATGTCATTTCCTATGAGCAGTATGTCATCCACATACAACACGAGAAAGCTAACTATACTCCCACTATCTTTGACATATACGCAGGACTCATCCTCACTTCTCAAAAATCCAAACTCTTTGAATTTCTCAAAGAAACAAAGATTCCATCTCCGAGATACTTGTTTCAATCCATAAATGGATTTCTCAAGCTTACACACTCTCTTAGGGTACTTTGCATTGACAAAACCCTATGGATGATTCATGTAAACATCTTCAGCCAACTTCCCATTAAGGAAAGCGGTTTTGACATCCATTTTCCATATTTCATAACAATAAAATGCAGCTATGGCTAGCATAACCCTTATAGATTTAATATTAGCCACTGGTGAGAAGGTCTCATCATAGTCAACTCCAGGAGTTTGAGTAAAGTCCTTAGCAACCAATCATGCCTTATATGTGTGTATTTTCCCATCCATGTCGATCTTCTTCTTGAAGATCCATTTGCACCCGACTGTCTTACAGTCTGGTACATTGTCAACCAAGTTCCAAACTTGATTGTCATACATGGACTGAATCTTGTTGTATATTGCCTCTTTTCATTTAGCAGACTCGGGGCCTGCCATGGCTTCCTTGTAGCTATTAGGTTCATCCAAGTTTACCAGTGTACTATCACTGATAAATGTGTCACCTTCAATAGTAATCTGGAAACCATAAAACTCAGGTCCCTGTCTAACTCTACTGGAACGCCTAATAGGTAAGGACTCGTCAATCGGTTCAACTGGAGTTTCCTCCTCAGGTTGAGTGCTAGTGTTTGAGGTTCCTTCATCACTTAACTCTTGAAGCTCTTCAAGGTCAATTTGTCTCCCACTGTCCTCTTGGCATATGAGTTCTCTCTCGCGAAAGACTCTTCTCCTTGCAACGAAGACCACATTGTCACTCGTTCTATAGAAGAGATATCCAAAGGACTTATGTGGATAGCCGTTGAAAATACATCGCTCACTACAAGGTTCGAGCTTGTCGTGAGTCTCTCGTCTTACGAAAGCCTCGCAACCCCAAACCTTGATGTGGTCTAGCGAGGGAACCTTCCTTGTCCACATCTCGTGAGGTGTTTTGGAAACCTTTTTAGTTGGGACTAGATTAAGGTTATGGGCGGCAATCTCTAAGGTATACCCCCAGGATGAGATAGGTAACGAAGCTCGACTCATCATAGAACGAACCATGTCTAGCAAGCTTCGATTGCGCCTCTCAGCCACACCATTAACCTGTGGTGTCCTAGGTGGCATCAATTGTGAAACAATTCCACATTCCTTAAGATAGTCATGGAACTCGCTACTAAGATACTCTCCTCCTCGATCAGATCGAAGCATCTTTATCTTCATGCCCAATTGATTCTCCACTTCTTGCTTAAACTCTCTGAACTTTTCAAAGGTTTCTGACTTATGCTTGATTAAGTAGATATAGCCATTTCTGCTGTAATCTTCAGTAAAAGTCACATAGAAGCGGTTAGCATCACTTGTGGCGGTTCTGAAAGGTCCACACACATCTGTGTGTATGAAATCCAACAGACCCTCACCCCTTGCACAAGTGCCAGTGAAGGGTGACTTTGTCATCTTTCCAAGTAAACAAGATTCACAAGTGTCATCCGACTTTAAGTCAAATGACTCCAAGACTCCATCCTTTTGGAGTTGGGCTATGCGCTTCTTGTTAACATGTCCAAGGTGACAATGCCAAAAGCATGCTTTATCCAAACTATTGGACGAATTAATATGCAATACATTATTTCCTAAGTTATCTACAACCATCACAGTTTCATATATGCCATTGCAAGGTAATGCTTCAAAATAAAATACACCATTAAAATAAGCATTTATACTACCAATTTCATTATTAAAAGAAAAGGTAAAACCTTGTTCATACAAACTGTGAAAAGAAATAATATTCCTCGCCATATCAGACGAGTAGCAACAATTATTCAAAATCTAATTTTAAACCATTACTAAGAAATAAAGAATAAACTCCAATCTTGGTGACATGCGACTTTCCCCTATTCCCCATGATTGTTCGTCTTCCCGTGCTCCACATCTTTAGATCCTGCAAATCAGAACAAATGTGTAAACCACATCCTATATCAAGGACCCAAGAATTAGCATGTGAAGAGTTATTAGATAGAATAGTATAAATACCTACGAATGAGGGTTTGATCTTCCCATCCTTTATGTCCTGCAAGTATTTGGGACAGCTTCGCTTCCAGTGCCCCTTTTCATGACAATGGAAGCACTCTGATTCCTTTGGGTTTGAGGAGGGTGTAGCAGGACCACCTTTGGACCTACTAGAAGAGGATTCAACATGGGACTTTCCCTTTTGGCTCTTAGAGGAAGCTTTCCTCTTCTTTCCCTTTCAATTTCCAATTGCCAAAACAAGGGCGATCCACAAATCTTTACATCTTTTGCATGTAGGCTGTGATGGACTCTCCATCCTTCATTTTGGTAGTAATCATGGAGACTATGGTTTCATACCTCTCCTACTGAGCACTTTGATAGTACCTTTCCATCAAATCCTAGTCCATTTCATAAGGCCAAAAGTCCTCATAGGACTTCTGAAGTTCAGCAGTCATGGTTGCAATCATAATACACGACACCTTTGTCGCGTCCCTCTCATGGGTCTTGAAATCAGCAATCTGTTCGGGAGTAGGGGTAGATTCATCAATCTACTTAAGCTCTTTATCTAGGACATATTCTTTGTCCTCATAGCGAATGGCCATTCGGATGTTTTGAATCCAATCATTGAAGTTCGATCCATCAAATATGACCCTCCCACATAGGTTCATGAGGGAGAAAGAGCCAGAAGCAATTAAGTTTGAAGTAGTGTTGGAAGACATCTGAAAAGAAAGACAAAGTTTAGATTAGATAATGGATCCTTAATATAACACCCAAAATGAGATATTAAGACTAGGACCCAACACACTATTTTACAATTCTGAAGAGGGATGCCATAATGCATTTGCAAAATATTTGAAGATAGGTAAGTGACGATTTCCCAAATTCTACCATGAAAAACGAAATTGGTTATTAAGTTTTAAATGAATTGAAATTCCTAGATTCTTTTGAGATTCATTGAACTTTTTCAATGGCATGTTTAAATCTCGATTCTGACCTTCAAGTTTGTGACTGGGATGCCGAGGATCACAAACAAGGTGTGAAAAACCATGCAAATTAGCTTGGTACACTTAATGTTACAAATCACCTAATCAATGTGTCGGTTAACCACACACGCTCCATTGATCCATGATTAACATCAAGCTACCCTTTTCCACACATTGTCAATCCCAAATTAGTGTGTCAGTTAACCACACACGCTCCACTAACGACTTAAGAAGGTGCAAAGTGCAATTTCATGGAATAGCACCATTTTCACATTTTTCTTAAAGTAACTAAGATTAGGAATTTATAAAAGTTTAGTTACTTTAATAATTATCATTATACTTATTAATGAGAATTATGTCCTATCCTACCCGTTCGGTTAACGACCCTCCACCAGTTAAGGAAGCGGTGTGTGAGAGTGGACACTTATTAAACCACAATTTTATAGGCAATAACCTTATACCCCCCTTATAGATCGGCTTCGTGAATGAGGTCTACTAATGGTAAGATTGACTTGTCTTATAATATATATACGTATTAAACTTTAATATTATAATAGTATAAGGGTTGAATTTTAAACTTTTAAAATTCTAGGTTTTGGAATTAAAGTTTCATTAATGTAACTTTTCAAGTTCCAAAACTTGAGGGCAAGTTTTGTAACTTGTCAAGACTTTTGAAATTCATAACTTATGAACTTTTATGTTCCATGAATGAGACCTTTCCAATTCCAAACTTGAGGACAAGTTATCAGTGACAACCGTCAAAATTCGAGTCGGTTATAGATTTGATTAAACTTAGTTGCACATATAGGCACGACACATACTAGACTTAGTAACTAGAAGCTAATTTATAATCTACTAGAAACTTGGAAACAATTAGAAACGATGAACATTGTACTTAGATTTCACATTGTTATGTGAATTCTACAACTACTTAAATGTAGAGACTATCCATATTCGGATCACTCTTTGACTCGAACACCTTTTCATGAATCATATACACACATCTTGCATTTGACCTAGTAGTAGAAATTAGGTCTGAGTCTCGTTGGAACTTAAGTCAAAGTTGAAAGCTAGGACTAGTATACTTGATTCCTCAATTTCGCTTGAATCTCGGAATCACTACATAAAATGCCAATAAACCGATAAAATAAGTTACAAACATTATTTATATCTTTAAAAGAGTTATAATACCATAAGATAAATTGAAGTCTCAAATATTCTATTGATTTTGATATCCAAAGTTTATTAAACTCCAAAACCCTTAAATGCCCTAAAACCTGAATTTATAAAATTTAACCTTAAAAAATTCTATAAAAATAATTATGAAACTTATAATATTATCTTAAAATAATTAAATTCAGGGAAATATAATCAAGGAAAATAAAAAAAAAATTAAGTTATTAACATTTACCCTTGATTTATAAGTCAAAAATCAAAGTTATATGAATAAAAACTAGGTTAATGTGCACATTTTATAAAAAAATGATATTTTTATAAAATAATTGAATTTTATAAAAATGGATGAAAATAAAACCCTCTCTCATCCCCTCAATTTCGTTCTCCCCCTTTCGTTCTACACTCTCTCTCACACTCCACCAATTACCACACTCAAACTCTCTCATTCTCTCTCCAAACCCACAAAATTCTCCAGCCAAGAACACCTCTCAGCCTTCAAATCTTCATCTTCTAGGGTTGTTCTTCAAGGTAATCACGAAAATCCTTCATTTTCCTTCACTTTTCTTTCTTGTTTTAAAGGTTTTTCTTGCACTTCTCATTCTTCTACACCATTCTTTATGAACATTCATGAACATATCCATGAATGTTGAGTTTGATGATGATGGTGGTAGGGTTTCACCCGAGAACAACATGCATGTTGTTTAATGGTGAAATCCAAGGACCAAAACGTATGTTAAACCCTAAAATACGGATTTTTACAAGTTTTAAAGGTTCATCTAGCTTGTGCATTCAAGTTTTTCCTTGATGATCAAAGTACATTGTTAATAGTGCATGTAAATCATTTTATTTATATAAAAATCTACAAATCCTTTTATGTTCAAAACAAAATTTCCTCCGAATCCCAGTAAGATAATATGAGGATTTGTAAAATCCCAAGAGTTTTTAATCATTTCCTTGATTTATTAAAATTGTTACAAGAAAACAAGGCCATAAATCATTTAAAATACTTTCCGAGGTCTATAAATCCTAGTTAAATTCTTGGATGACCCCTAAAGTAAATGATGACATCTCAGTGAGTTTCATCGATTTTGGTTACTGTTTGCTATGATTTTGAATTTTCTTTTTGTTTAATCCAAATATATCATAAAACCACTTTAGAGAATGTGAAAAGGGTATCTAATAATTTTCTCAGCTCATACCCTATGTGTAAGACTCAGAAAACTATTTTTAGAATTTTTCATAATGCATTCCTATTTTTCTCCGATTTTTATATTTCTAATCGACTAAAAACAGGAAAAATAGCTCTACTCACCCAAAACTCATGAAAATTTACCAGAAGACTTTATAATATATTAGAACTCTAAATAAAAATTTGGATAATTTTTCTATTCAGTATGTTATTTTTCTTCTATTTTCTAAGATTAAATACACTTAAATCCACAAAATCGGATTCCAATAGATAAAACCCACCTTTGGTATTTTTAACATATTATTTACATTGTAAATGAAGTTTAAATGTTTTTTTTGGTAATTTACTTAACTGTTTAATAATTATTCTCCAATTAATGATTATTTAAGAGGATAAAACAAAGAAAAATAGCAAGACTAATTGAAAAATATCTTTTATATTTTTGCCAGCTTCTATATGTATAATAGCAGTATTACAAAAAGTTTGGGCAATTTTGGAAACAATTTTCTATTTATTTCAATTTTTATTAGAATAAATGCACAAAATTCATAAAATTTGGTTAAACAGTTTAGAAATCTATTTTTATATTTTTCCCAGCTTAAGTATGTCTGATGGCAGTATTATAAAAAGTTTAGAAATTTTTATCATCTGGATTCTATTTTTCGCGAATTTATATTGTTATGAAAACATAAAAATTTGGAAAAATAGTTAATCACATCAAAAATTCAAGGGAAACTTTTTGGAAGACCTCTACTGTGTTTAAAATGAAAACGCAAAGTTTGAGAATTTTTGGAAACTGTTTGATAATATTTTGGATTTTTATGAGTTTAAAACACCTTTAAATGTGTTGAAATACCCTCAATTAATATTACAAAAATCTGGAAATTAATATCCAAAATTGTCTTAATCACATGAGTTATAAAATTTCACCATTTCATAAAAATGTTTGTAACTTATCAATATTAAATTTTGACACAATATTGGCATAATTCTATTGTAATAACAAGTATACTAGTATTGGCTTTCTATTAGAGACTCATTAGTGTGTAACATCGTGTAGGAATCGATAGTGGTACAAGTGGAATGTAGTTCAAGTAATCATATGCATAGTCTCAAAGCATTGTGAGTACTCACGACTCCCCCTATTTTCGGTTTTTTAAATGTTTTGGGGTGGAAAAGCATGTCGTAAACTATTTATGTTCGTTGTATTTATTTTGACTCGTATGAAACTTGGTTGCTATACTTTGTATGTATGTGTATGTTACTTTAATTCATGAGGATTGTATCGCGGTTAAGTCCCTGGAATCTCTCGACACAACTCATTAACTCTTTTGAGCCTATGGCTATTATGGATAGCGTTATCAGGAGGTAGACAACTCCTCGCTCGCACGATTCGCTTGAGTGCATTTTACCATTTTATTCTCTATGTTTGCGATACACATAGTAGTCAATAGGGCACAATTCGGTCATTAGGCTTGGGTTGTGAACTCATGAATGGAAACTTGATGCACATACGAATCTTACATCGCATTTTAGCGACGAAACTTGTATACTCATTTTAGCAATGAAACTTGTATACTCATTTTAGCAACGAAACTAGTATACTCATTTTAGCGATGAAACTTGTATACTTATTTTATCAATGAAACTTGTATACTCATTTTAGTAACAAAACTTGTTTACTCGTTTTACCAACGAACTTTATATCCCATGAGAATATGAACTTTGCATCTCATTTTGGCAACATACTTTATTTCTCATGATGACAACGAACTTTGTTTATGCAAACTTAATTTACTCATTTTAACAATATACTTTTATTTATGGAAACTTTTATCAAAACTTTGATTTCGATTCATGAAACCAATATATTTTTTTTATCTGTGAGTACTCACCAACTATTTTTATAGTTGACGCTCGTTTTACATGCTTTTTCAGGAATCATCGAGTAAGTGGCACTTAGGGACACTTCACTTTTAGGAGCATTCGCATGTGTTGTATTTCAGTTTACATTGTAATTTCTTTTAAAAATTTGTTCAAACTCATTGTAGTTTTGTAATGCTTTTTAATATTATGGTTGGTGTTGTCTTTTCACTTTTGCTATGAAACCCATTGTACTGCCACGCCCTGTGTTTCCGCTTTAGCAGGGTGTGACAAAAAAGGTATCAGAGCCGAAGGTTATAGAGAATACCGGTTTTCCTTTGGAGAGCCACAACTATAGCCAAAAAAATTTAAAATGTTTTAAAAATACTTAACATACTACTGGTATAACTAATTCGAGTACGCATTATAGGACTTTAATTAAGTATAGCCTGGCCAACTATGCTTAATTAAGGAAAGTTAATGTGAGGCTGGAAACGGTTATAGTAGAATTATGTTCAAAACAATTTTCAACTTAAACTTTTGAAAAACAAACTTTTTCGGTGTGCGTACGGGCATTTCATATTATAAGCATTCATCTAGATACACTTAGAAACTAAGTGCACTTTTATAACAGTGCCTTTATTTAGAAATATTATTATTCCTTATCAAGTGCTAGGTTAACCACCTAGGGTATATCACTAGCCACTCTAGGAACAATGCACTTAGTACTAAGAATGAGTATTCCTTGGTAGCTATTGACTTTAGATGTAAGTTTAGTAGCTAGATATACACTAGTAATAATCTTAAGTCGAAACCTATACCAATTATTCCTCAATACCTCTTCATCGTCTTCATACTAGAGTTACAATTACGAAAGTGTTCCTATACCGACACGGATGAAAATTTGTGCATCGCGTAAGGAGGTAGATGAGTCATTAATAAGTAATAACTTGGATACCATTGGCGAGCATTCCAGATTTGACTCACGAGGAGACACGGAGGTATAACCCATTTGTGAGACCTTATTACTATGCTACGATTTAGCTCTAGGTTATTTCCCACCTTGAGCTTAAAACTTAACATAGGATATCCCTTTGACCTCTATAAAAGGTCGTAAACTGCATTGACACCATAAAGCGTTTTACAAACAATTTCTCTTGTATTTTATCTTGGGGAAAAGACATCGGTACTTGCCTTATACTCACCTTGTACTCGTCTTAGTATTTAGGTACGATCAGCTACACTAATATACTTATTCCTTACTTCTTAATCTTCCATCGAAAAGTTATTTCACTTTATCAGTTTTATTTGTCATCAATAAAATACTTTGTAACCGCTTCATACAACTTAGTAGACCTTTCCTAACAATGTAAGCCATATTCTCGCTAAAATCTCTTGACAAGTTGCTGTAACCTAACACTTTTCTTCAAAACTCAATTTAACCACTATTGGTTTTAACGTTGCTATTACAATTTCATTTCAAATCCATTTCAATGGATAGATGTGCTTTTAAGGGCATATAAACCATTTTAAACCTTGCTTACCATTTTGGCACATTTTCGAAAAACTTAGAAACATTTTCTTTTATAAAAGTGTTTAAGACTCTAGGCTATAAAACTTAAACATATGACATTGAAGTTCATAGTATGTGTAAAAGCTTCATCGAATCTTCAAAACACTTTTGTTTTGACACTTTTAACAGCTTTCTCATTTAGACATTGTAATTTACTTTAATGTGTTTTCTCGAAACCCAACATGATATTTATGCAAATTTCTACTTCAAACATGTTTATAAGACATCTCTAATGCTTGTATTTCAAAACATACCTTATTTCTGTACTTTGCTTCAATATAGTTTTATAATCTATAAAGTTTTTAAAATATATAGCATTTGAAAACTTAGTGTTCACTTTTAAATTTCCAGTGATACACTCTCAACAATGAATAATTATTCTTCTAAATATATTGAGTCTTTACCTTATCCATTTTAATCATTGTTGGACTTCAGTCTAAAAAGTCAAAATTGTCAGATTTTCATTTACCATTTGTAGGGTTTCTTCTTTTTCACAAATGAAGTTTAACTTAATAAATAACTTATGAATTTTTAGCAATCCTTAGCAAACACTTTAAAACTTCCACATTTATATCTAATCATCAAAATACATTAAGGATTGAATTTTGAAGTATTTCTCAACTCATTTTTTTTATCTACCTATATGTATTGTTCTTAAAATTTTAACAATAGTAATCATTGCTGCTACCTTCCTTTTCTTTCCCCCGAACATGATTTCTCGCTCTCCTTCTGATTTTAGATCTCGCACGCCTATAATAATAACATAATACATTGTCTAACTTTGTTTCTATCTATTTTGCTTCTCTTGGTATCATGTTCGTACACATATAGACTAGAAGTCTACCCTTTCGTTTGGAGTGATTAATATGTGTACAGTCGTGAGGCATAATTTTGATTTAGTCAACTTTGATATATTCAATTATTCCTTTTATCATATACATTTTAATTTTATTATGAAATCTACTGTAAACAAGTAATCGTTATTTACATTTTCTCTTTCGTACTAAATTCGGAAACTTGATTTAAAGTGCAATTTTGATTGTATTTTCCTTACAATTAATACACAAGATGAATACCATTGTTCTTATCATTTTTCTATATCCGGAAAAATATATGTGAAGGATATGTTTTCTTATGTTTCTTCTTTTCTTTAAATACATCAAAAGTCTTCAATTTTACTATTATCTTTTCTCTAAATGATTGTTTTTGTAGAAACACTAAATTAAGAATGCACTATTTTCAATGATCGATAATTTTACACCTTTCTTAAAATAGCATTCTACTTTGTAATTTTCAGTGAGTTCCTAAACTCTCAACCTTGTTTTCATAAATATTCTGACTCATAAGCTTGAATTTGTCCTGACTTAGACAATTAGACAATTTTTCAAAAGAGTAATCAAAATATTTATGTATAAATTCCCTTATTGATGACTTAAACTTGTAACGTCAATTAATCTTTATATTATTTTACTACTTCGTTTGATCGCCACACATGTATCTTCATTATCTTGGAATTATTACAGATTTTGATAATAGTGAGATTAATTATCATTTCTAAACACACATTTTGATAACAGTGAGATTTTTATCACTTCTAAACACTTAAAAATGCTATCTACACAATGTGATTTAAAATATCATAAACTTTCACCGCCTTCATTAGAAACAATGACTCTCTAATTATATACACTCTTCGAATATAGTTCTGTTATTGTAAGAGTAACTGTAGTAGTAATTATAGCCTCGGAGATCCTCAATCATTTCGTAATATATTTTGTAGACGCCACTTAAATAGCCTTTACATTTGAGATGTACCAAACTTCGTTGCCTACCCTTAGTACGTATTTTTAGGAAGTTACCATCGATCGCTTCCCTTTCATTCGTGCTACCCCTTCTTATTTCGGAATATATCTTTTCCAGATGTAGTAGCCAACTCGGAAGTGAACAAATTGTTCTTAATATCTTCTTTATTAGGCGGCAAATTTACACTTAGCGACAATTTAGAACGTGACTTAAGGATCAATGTGGACTTAACACTTAATACAGTTGGTGCTTCAGCAAAACTTATAGCACTCTTTTAAGTTAGAAAATATCTAACTATATAATCTTTTTGTCTAGGTCGCCATGGTCGGATCATGATTCCATGAACCAAATTTCCCACAATCTAGACTATAGAACTCGAATTACGGAAACACTAACTGGATTATAGTTAAAGAAACTGGGCTCTTCCCTTGAGGAATTAACCCAAAATAATTGAAGAACTCTTCAAGTCACCATCTATCCAACTATACAATTGTATTCGGCTGAGTTCTAATAGAATACGTCACGAATTGAATTTCGGGACGAAATTCTTTCAATCGGGGGAGACTGTGACAACCGTCAAAATTCGAGTCGGTTCTAGATTTGATTAGACTTAGTTGCACATATAGGCACGACACATACTAGACTTAGTAACTAGACGCTAATTTATAATCTACTAGAAACTTGGAAACAATTAGAAACGATGGACATTGTACTTAGATTTCACATTGTTATGTGAATTCTACAACTACTTAAATGTAGAGACTATCCATATTCGGGTCACTTTTTGACTCGAACACCTTTTCATGAATCATATACACACATCATGCATTTGACCTAGTAGTAGAAATTAGGTCTGAGTCTCGTTGGAACTTAAGTCAAAGTTGAAAGCTAGGACTAGTATACTTGATTCCTCAATTTCGCTTGAATCTAGGAATCACTACATAGAATGCCAATAAACCGATAAAATAAGTTACAAACATTATTTATAACTATAAAAGAGTTATAATACCATAAGATAAATTGAAGTCTCAAATATTCTATTGATTTTGATATCCAAAGTTTATTAAACTCCAAAACCCTTAAATGCCCTAAAACCTAAATTTATAAAATTTAACCTTAAAAAATTCTATAAAAATAATTATGAAACTTATAATATTATCTTAAAATAGTTAAATTCAGGGAAATATAATCAAGGAAAATAAAAAAATTAAGTTATTAACATTTACCCTTGATTTATAAGTCAAAAATTAAAGTTATATGAATAAAAACTTGGTTAATGTGCACATTTTATAAAAAAAATGATATTTTTATAAATCTATTTTTATATTTTTCCCAACTTAAGTATGTCTGATGGCAATATTATAAACAGTTTAGAAATTTTTATCATCTGGATTCTTTTTTTCATGAATTTATATTGTTATGAAGGCATAAAAATTTGGAGAAATAGTTAATCACATCAAAAATTCAAGGGAATATTTCTGGAAGACCTCTACTGTGTTTAGAATGAAAATGCAAAGTTTGAGAATTTTTTGAAACTGTTTGATAATATTTTGGATTTTTAGGAGCTTAAAACACCTTTAAATGTGTTGAAATACCCTCAATTAATATTACAAAAATCTGGAAATTAATATCCAAAATTGTCTTAATCACATGAGTTTTAAAATTTCACCATTTCAGAAAAATATTTGTAACGTATCAATATTAAATTTTGACACAATATTTGCATAATTCTATTGTAATAACAAGTATACTAGTATTGGCTTTCTATTAGAGACTCATTAGTGTGTAACACCGTGTAGGAATCAATAGTGGTACAAATGGAATGTAGTTCAAGTAATCATATGCATAGTCTCAAAGCATTGTGAGTACTCACGACTCCCCCTATTGGTTTTTTAAATGTTTTGGGGTGGAAAAGCATGTCGTAAACTATTTATGTTCGTTGTATTTATTTTGACTCGTATGAAACTTGGTTGCTATACTTTGTATGTATGTGTATGTTACTTTAATTCATGTGGATTGTATCGCGGTTAAGTCCCTGAAATCTCTCGACACAACTCATTAACTCTTTTGAGCCTATGGTTATTATGGATAGCGCTATCAGGAGGTAGACAACTCCTCGCTCGCACGATTCGCTTGAGTGCATTTTAACATTTTATTCTCTATGTTTGCGATACACATAGTAGTCAATAGGGCACAATTCGGTCATTAGGCTTGGGTTGTGAACTCATGAATGGAAACTTGATGCACATACGAATCTTACATCGCATTTTAGCGACGAAACTTGTATACTCATTTTAGCAATGAAACTTGTATACTCATTTTAGTAACGAAACTAGTATACTCATTTTAGCGATGAAACTTGTATACTTATTTTATCAATGAAACTTGTATACTCATTTTAGTAACGAAACTTGTTTACTCGTTTTCGCAACGAACTTTATATCCCATGAGAATATGAACTTTGCATCTCATTTTGGCAACATACTTTATTTCTCATGTTGACAACGAACTTTGTTTATGCAAACTTAATTTACTCATTTTAACAATATACTTTTATTTATGGAAACTTTTATCAAAACTTTGATTTCCATTCATGAAACCAATATATTTTTTTTATCTGTGAGTACTCACCAACTATTTTTATAGTTGACGCTCGTTTTACATGCTTTTTCAGGAATTATCGAGTAAGTGGCACTGAGGGACACTTCACTTTTAGGAGCATTCGTATGTGTTGTATTTCAGTTACATTGTAATTTCTTTTAAAAATTTGTTCAAACTCATTGTAAATTTGTAATGCTTTTTAATACTATGGTTAGTGTTGTCTTTTAAATTTTGCTATGAAACCCATTGTACTGCCACGCCTTGTGTTTCCGCTTTAGCGGCGTGTGACATTATGAAACCATTCAAGAATCTTTGAATTCTATAACTTACATTAGTTAATGGTTTCATAAATAAAGACTTTTCATATTCCATAACTTGAGGACAAATTATGAAACTTTTCAAGAATACATATGGATCAAATTAACTAGTCCAATTATGATATGATGATAATTTACCAATTTGACCTAATTTGATTCATATTCAAGATAGTTTTAAATTTTACAAATGACTAGTATTTCACAAAAATCAAGTTGTTATCATTGAATTTGACAAACATCATGTTATTAGATGGGGGTTAACATTTACATATCATTAAAATCGAATTTTATGAACCAAAACAGTTTGTGGTAATGTTCCTAATCCAAAACAGGCCAAAAACTCGAAGATTCTGCCCACAGACAGTCCAACTCGTCGAGTGCACTTATGAACTCGACGAGTTCATCATCATAAGGCAACTCTTTGTCGAGTTCATATATGGACTCGTCGAGTAGGCCCTGGCAGAATCCAGTTTTGCAGTTCTTTCAGCTTTGAAAATTACACAGTTGCATCAATACAATAGAAAACATCTGAGGCTCTGATACCACTGTTGGGTTTTATGCACTCTAACATTCTTGTGGTGCACATACAACCCTAATGCTTTGGATCTAAGTCTTCTCTAATTACACATGCAACATTGTTTTTCCAAAGCATAAAGCCTAAACTAGCTGCAAGGTAACATTTAAATCATAAAAACTGTTAGAAGAGTACCTTGTGTAGTAGCTTGCTTGTCTTTGACCTTTAGGAGCCTAGTACCTCAAGTGTGATGCCTCAAATGTCTTATAACAAACCAAGAATAAGAGAATGGACTTGAGAGAGAGGCGTGGGAGCTCAAAATCGGCTAGCAACTCTTAGTGTGCATGGGGGTAACCGATTTTAGGTGTTAGGAGTTTCTTATATACTCTAGGCTTACATCCATGCAAACCCTAGCCCACCATGACCCTTCATATTTCATAGGCCCTTTGGGCTAAACCTTTATGTACTTGCATATAGGCTTAATCCAATTCTAATCAACATGGGTCATGAGTCCAACTATAAGAATTAATGATTTACTTAATTAGTCCCCATAACTTTAATTAGTTTTTTTTATCACAAAAATTAATTACCAAATTAATTCTTGATCAATACTAATTAAATAATTTGATTCCTCAATTAATATATTATACTTATAATATATTAATAAATCACAATAACCTCTCCTTCAAGTATCCATCCTATCAAATTGTTACAGAGTGTTACAACCCAAATGGATCATGCTATTATCGGGTCAAGTACATACCAATTATAGTTATGGGCTTAGACACCTAATCCAACAGTCATGTCATCATGACTTAGTCATCAGTTGGCACCTTGCCCTCCTTAACGGAGAATGGATGGAATATTCCAATTCCGTTAGTATTCAGTTAGGGTTCCATCCAAGTTTTGAGTCTTCATTTCACTTTAGCCTTTTTGATCAACATTGAAAGTATGATGAGCATCATGAGCATCATGTTGCTCCATTGTCTTCTAGAATGCGATAAAATTTTAGAGGTGTCATTGATCAAGTTGAGTTGTTTCTTGAATGTTGGAATGTGTCTTGAACTTGAAGATGTATAACCACGTGTTCATGATCGACCATGGGCGAACTGCATGTGACATTGAGAATTTGGACATGTCATCATTATACATGATATGCCATGTGCAATCTTGTTGAGCTATCAACGTGATCATATTGATCCATTGACTTGAGATGAGCCACCAATATTCATGTTGATCCATCAACGTCTTGATGCTCTACATATGATCTAGATGTGACATCTGCGATCATGATGATCCAACTTGTTTTCAACAAGTGCTCCATTTAATCTGCAAGTGCTCCATGTTCAATAAGTGCTCCAAGTTAACTTCAAGTGCTCCATGTCAACTTGTGGAAAAAAAATGACCCTCTTCAGCTAAAAGGAACCGCAGACCTTTGCCTTGATGATATCATAGCGAAGATCCTACCAGCAAATGTTTTTGTCTTTTGTGACCCGTATAGTTAAAGATGAACCGCAGAGTGGAGTTATGCATGAAGATAGTTCAAGTTACTTTACTGACATTGCTTGTATTCTGTGTAATATCCGGTGAACCATTCATGGTCACCGTAGTCAATCATTTTATGATTATTGTACTCTTTGATGTAACTTTTAGGACTCTATAAATATAGCATCCCTCTTCATGTATTTCTTACCAATTATCAACTATTAATCAATCATTGAAAGTTTATCAAATATCAGATTGTTCATGTCTATATATTAAGTTATCTTAACTGATACTTAAACCGAGTCCCTCTTCACTTGTGTTGTTCATCTTATACTAACTTGTGTTTGCATGCAAACCTTGTTACAATTCAACGTTGTGTCTACTTGTTTACTGCTTATTGATATAAACTTGTTGCTATTTATTTTCCTTACATTTCCGCAATCTAACTATTATTATTTTTGAGCTAACAAGATCCACTGAGATTAACATTAATTCCACAACTTATTATCTCGTTACTAATGTTTGTTCAAGTTTTTCTCTCAACAATTGGTATCAGAGCCAAACTGGTTGCCATTTAATTCCTTTCAAAATCGAATCTTTTATTCTCAGAACGCTGATTTAAAAGGCCTTCTATACCACTAAAGCTCATAAGAAAATTTAAAAAAACAAGGAAAATGGCACAAGCTTATTCTAAACGTTTCAAACAGGGTTTGTTGTTTTAATAGAGCCCCAATACTTGTTGCAAGTGAATAATATCATTGGTCCTAAAGAATGGAAATATATCTAAAAAGGCTCGGCAGAGATGTGTGGAGATATGTAGAAGAAGGACCTCATGTCCCTATTCTCGCTCTCGTTGCAGCAGACGGTGCTCAAGAAAGACTTGGTGGAGGTCAATCAGCCATGAACAGACCTACCAACGATGACCTAGAGAAAATGGAGAAATATGCAATAGCTTTCTACAAAATCTCATGTGGTGTTGCTCCTGACAACTTTGACATCATCATCGACTGTGAATCTGCTAAAGAGATCTGGGATGTTCTCAAAAATCTCTATCAAGGGTCTGAACAGGATCAAGACAAAAAGCTTACTACAGCTCTCAGTGAATTCACCAACTTTAAAGCCTTACCCGGTGAAAGCCTTGATGACTCCTTAAAGAGATTCAACCTCATTATCACCAAACTTTCAAACGCTAGCACTATAAGAAGAAATCATGAAACAAACGTATAGTTTCTGAACGGTTTGGGTAGACATTGGTCTACGGCTAAAATGATAGTCCAAGGAGACAAAAAGATCCAAACTCTCTCACTATTCAAGCTTTACGGTGAACTTCAAGCCCAAGAATCGACGGTGTTAAAGGAATGTGCAGAGCTAGGTGGACCACTCACCCTGATGGCTCAAACTCCACATTTTAAAACTCCTCAGTACCAATATTCAACATAGTCATCATACCAACACTTATATGACAGCTCACCGCAGTCTTATGAAGTTGATGCAGAACTTGATGAAGAAGAAGAGTTTCAACATGAAATTGCCCTGGTCAGCCAACAGTTCAATAGACTCCCACGACCCTCCTTTCGAAAAATCAAAAGTTCACCAAACCACCTTTCAATCGCAACCTCAACCCGCAGAACAACCAACCAAGATCTCCCAGAAACCCTCATCACCAATCTCAGCCACAGAATGTATCTTCAAAAGAAACCCTGCAGACTAACAAATCTTTAGACTCTGGTACCACTATTGAAGAGAAAGACGGAGTTATTGTTTGCCATAAGTGCCACAAAGAAAACCACTTTGCCAAAGACTGCAAAACAAACACGGTAAAAGACAAGTCATTCTACCTCAGAATGGCTCAAGAAATGGAGGATAATGAAAAAAAAGGCAAGAGCTTATGTTGCTCAAGTAAGAAGGGATCAACAGGTGTGGTCCTCAGGTGATGAAGATGAAGAGGTTGACAACAACCGGAAGAAAGGGAAAATATGCATGTAGCAAAAAGTGAGGAAGACGGATCAATGAACCTGCAGAGGAGTTATTTCTACATAGCAAAGGATGGAACCTTAAAGCATCGACGAACAGGTAAAAATTATGATTCAGGCTAATGATTACAGCATACATGATTATAAACCATACTTAGAAAGACTTAATGACACATGTGCTGCCATCCTTACAGACTACAACAAAGCGCTAGATGAAAAGGACATAGCAACCCAAGAGCTGTATCATGTGAAAGGAAGACTGGAAGACACAAATCTTAAGGTCACTATGTTAGAAAAATATTTGTTGTTAGAAAATGATGCTAGAATGTTAAGTAAAACTCAATTAGATATAGCTTTGAATCAAAAGGATCTTGCCCGAAAAGAAATTGTACGTTTGAATCGTCTAATTGAAAATTTGTTTAATGAAAGTGAAGCAATTGAGAACTTAGTTAACAATGGGACCGTAGACAACACTTATAATTGGGGATGGTCCAATGGGTACTCTACCGATGAGAACTCTCCTCCTCGGTTTGATGCCCATCATCCCTATGTCCCACCAGACTGGATGTTTCATTATCCAGTCAATGACAAGAATTTTCCCGAAGACATATGATGTCACTTCGGTAGACTTCATGAATTTAGCAATAGTTATGTCATTGAGGAAGTTCTTCCTGGATCCTCGGGTAACCTGGATTATCTCTTACCTATCATTGGCACAATTTGTCCCGACTCTCAGTCCAGTTCAGATATGGACGAAGAAATTGTTTTGGAAGGACTCGAATTACTTTTAGATTGTCCATCCTTTCCTTCCAAGACATGTCCCAACCAAGAGTCACAATTGACATACTCTGCGGTACTCTAGTCCTCTTTACCCTAGACCCCAGTCAAAAGCACAACTACTCTTCAACCTATTTTGCATGAACTACCCATAAAAAATTTTGAATTTGGACAATGTTCTCAAAGTCATGACCATTCTAGTTCTGATGACTCAAGTCCTCGATTTTTGCCTCAAACAAAGAATTTCAAGAAACCTCAATTAAATGTTTATGATGTTGTCCCACCAAAGGTTGAAGTAAAATTGGTTCTAGAAAAGGAGATCAAACCCCGACGTGAAAAGCAGGAAGCTGATTCCAAAAACAAAAATTTCAAAAACCAGACCAAGTTTTCAAACAAAAGGAATTTTGAAAAACCCACCACTACAAAAAAAAACTATTCAAATCCACTGCAGTCGATGGATCGTGCAAAAAGTCATATACAATGACTAAATCTCTTAACTCAAACAGAACTGAAAATTTTAAAAAGGGAGTCAAGTCACCATCACTAAATTCCTTAAAAGACACAAAAATGAAGGGTATTCTACACAATTCACAATTTTTGAAATCCCTTCCATCAGTCAAAAGGTCTAAACCTACGACAAATTCCTTCAACAAACCTATTCAAAATCCAGTGGACAATTCCAAGAAACACCAAACTCAAACCAGCCAAAAGCAAAAGACCACACCCTCCAGACCATTGACTAAGTATGGTATGTGGATTAATGAAAAGAACTTATCTTTTTTGCTTTTATCCACTGTCATCAAAGACTAGTCCAATCCCAACTCTAAAAACTCAAAAAGATGTGACACATCGTCGTCCCAAACAAACATGGAAAAAGAAACATGTTTCCAAGTCCCACATGCATGCATCTGTTAAGAAAGTTTCCCACGTTACTATGGGCTCCAAACTTGTTTGGGTGCGTAAACTAACAAACTGATTGTGCAGGCAATGTTCGAGGAGGAACAAGAAGAAGAATGGTTAATCGATAATGCCTGCTCCTTGCACATGACCGGAAGGTTGGAATACCTTCGAGATTTCAGGCCAATCAGTGGTGGTGGATACGTCACCTTTAGGAACAACGCAAATGGGATTATCAGGGGATATGGAGTTTTGACTACAGGTAGCTTCTCTATTCAACGAGTTGCTTATGTAGAAGGTCTAAAACATAATTTGATCATTGTGGGTCAATTATGCAAAGCTGGTCATCGGGTTGAGTTTGATAGTGAGTATTGTTATATCATTACGAATGACAGAAACACATGCTTGATCAAATGTAAATCCGAAGGGACAACGTATCCATTGGATGTCTCTTTGATCATCGGCAAACCGCAGTTGTGTTTCCTGTCAAAAAGCAGTGTCTGAAGTGAATTGGTTATGGCACCGCAAACTCACTCACCTAAACTTTTAATACATCAACAACTGGGTAACTGAAGAGTTATTCTGAGGACTACCAATCTTAAAGTACAACAATGATACTTTGTGACCATATGTGAATGTGGCAAACAAAATAAGGGTAGCCATCCTCTGATAGTTGTTTCTTCAATCGTTGAACCTCTAGAGCTTCTTCACATCGATCTCTGCGGTCCATCAATCGTAACCAGTCTTCACCACAATAAATATATTCTGGTCATTGTTGATGACTTTACTCACTTCAATTGGGTCTTCTTTTTAAGACTCAATTCAAACACACCACATATCATGATCAACTTCATCAAGGAAATAGAGCTCCAGATCAAACTACCTGTCAGACGGATAAGAAGTGATAATGGCACTGAATTTACTAATCAACTCTTGAATAGTTTTTTAGTCTCCAAGGGAATCAGTCATAACTTCTCGACACCTTGCACACCACAACAAAATGGAGTAGTGGAGAGAAGGAATACAACATTGGTCGAAGCAGCTAGATCAATGCTTAATTTTACCAAACTACCTCTCTACTTCTGGGCAATTGAGAACTTAGTTAACAATGGGACCGTAGACAACACTTATAATTGGGGATGGTCCAATGGGTACTCTACCGATGAGAACTCTCCTCCTCGGTTTGATGCCCATCATCCCTATGTCCCACCAGACTGGATGTTTCATTATCCAGTCAATGACTAGAATTTTCCCGAAGACATATGATGTCACTTCGGTAGACTTCATGAACTTAGCAATAGTTATGTCATTGAAGAAGTTCTTCCTGAATCCTCGGGTAACCTAGATTATCTCTTACCTATCATTGGCACAATTTGTCCCGACTCTCAGTCCAGTTCAGATATGGACGAAGAAATTGTTTTGGAAGGACTCGAATTACTTGTAGATTGTCCATCCTTTCCTTCCAAGACATGTCCCAACCAAGAGTCACAATTGACATACTCTGCGGTACTCTAGTCCTCTTTACCCTAGACCCCAGTCAAAAGCACAACTACACGTCAGCCTATTTTGCATGAACTACCCATAAAAAATTTTGAATTTGGACAATGTTCTCAAAGTCATGACCATTCTAGTTCTGATGACTCAAGTCCTCGATTTTTGCCTCAAACAAAGAATTTCAAGGAACCTCAATTAAATGTTTATGATGTTGTCCCACCAAAGGTTGAAGTAAAATTGGTTCTGGAAAAGGAGATCATACCCCGACGTGAAAAGCGGGAAGCTGATTCCAAAAACAAAAATTTCAAAAACCAGACCAAGTTTTCAAACAAAAGGAATTTTGAAAAACCCACCACTACAAAAAAAAACTATTCAAAATCCACTGTAGTCGATGGATCGTGCAAAAAGTCATATACAATGACTAAATCTCTTAACTCAAACAGAACTGAAAATTTTCAAAAGGGAGTCAAGTCACCATCACTAAATTCCTTAAAAGACACAAAAATGAAGGGTATTCTACACAATTCACAATTTTCGAAATCCCTTCCATCAGTCAAAAGGTCTAAACCTACGACAAATTCCTTCAACAAACCTTTTCAAAATCCAGTGGACAATTCCAAGAAACACCAAACTCAAACCAGCCAAAAGTAAAAGACCACACCCTCCAGACCATTGACTAAGTATGGTATGTGTATTAATGAAAAGAACTTATCTTTTTTGCTTTTATCCACTGTCATCAAAGACTAGTCCAATCCCAACTCTAAAAACTCAAAAAGATGTGACACATCGTCGTCCCAAACAAACATGGAAAAAGAAAAATGTTTCCAAGTCCCACATGCATGCATCTGTTAAGAAAGTTTCCCACGTTACTATGGGCTCCAAACTTGTTTGGGTGCGTAAACTAACAAACTGATTGTGCAGGCAATGTTCGAGGAGGAACAAGAAGAAGAATGGTTAATCGATAATGCCTGCTCCTTGCACATGACCGGAAGGTTGGAATACCTTCGAGATTTCAGGCCAATCAGTGGTGGTGGATACATCACCTTTAGGAACAACGCAAATGGGATTATCAGGGGATATGGAGTTTTGACTACAGGTAGCTTCTCTATTCAACGAGTTGCTTACGTAGAAGGTCTAAAACATAATTTGATCATTGTGGGTCAATTATGCAAAGCTGGTCATCGGGTTGAGTTTGATAGTGAGTATTGTTATATCATTACGAATGACAGAAACACATGCTTGATCAAATGTAAAACCAAAGGGACAACGTATCCATTGGATGTCTCTTTGATCATCGGCAAACCGCAGTTGTGTTTCCTGTCAAAAGCAGTGTCTGAAGTGAGTTGGTTATGGCACCGCAAACTCACTCACCTAAACTTCTAATACATCAACAACTGGGTAACTGAAGAGTTATTCTGAGGACTACCAATCTTAAAGTACAACAATGATACTTTGTGACCATATGTGAATGTGGCAAACAAAATAAGGGTAGCCATCCTCTGATAGTTGTTTCTTCAATCGTTGAACCTCTAGAGCTTCTTCACATCGATCTCTGCGGTCCATCAATCGTAACCAGTCTTCACCACAATAAATATATTCTGGTCATTGTTGATGACTTTACTCACTTCAATTGGGTCTTCTTTTTAAGACTCAATTCAAACACACCACATATCATGATCAACTTCATCAAGGAAATAGAGCTCCAGATCAAACTACCTGTCAGACGGATAAGAAGTGATAATGGCACTGAATTTACTAATCAACTCTTGAATAGTTTTTTAGTCTCCAAGGGAATCAGTCATAACTTCTCGACACCTTGCACACCACAACAAAATGGAGTAGTGGAGAGAAGGAATACAACATTGGTCGAAGCAGCTAGATCGATGCTTAATTTTACCAAACTACCTCTTGGGTTATTCAACCAACAAAGTTGCATACATTATTCTCATACGGCGTACAAGACTAATAGTCGAAAGCTTTGACGTCAAACTCGATGACTATTATGTTCGCAACACTGCTCCATCAACTGAAACAAAGTTCATACTAGAAAGTGATATCCCAACCTCCTCCGGTCCGCTAAACATAGTTGAAGTTAACTATGATGACCTCTTCGATCCCGCAGAGACAGCTCATCTTTCAGAAATTTTGGTGTCTCCGGTAGCACAACAACATGCAGAAGTATCTGGACCAATCATGTCTAAAGGAACATCATTCAACACTTCCACCTCGCCGGTTGAGGGGGAAAGTTCTACTCCTTTAGAAGTTACAACCATCAAGGTTCCAGTACTTGAAGATGCTACTCCATTTCCAACACACAATCTGATCAATCCATCAACCGTGTCTGAAGACTGTGAGGATGAAGAAGTTGGAAAAATTGATACAAGGATGGATTCAAGGGTTTTTAATCACTCATCAGTCCAGGGGGAACTAACATCATCAGTTCAGAGGAAACTCTCATCTTCAATCCAGGGGGAACCTCCACTACCAACCGCGTAACCAATCTCAACAGTCCAAGATTCATTTGCGGGTTGCTCTCAATTCAAGGGGGAACTACCTTCATCAAACAGACCCGAAGACTCTTCTGATGTAGAAGATATTCCCTCAAATGCAGCCGCATACCATCATCAATCTCGTCTACATATTTGGTCGAAAGATCACCCATTGGGTCAAATCATCGGCAATCCATATCCAGGTATTCAAACTCGTTCCTCTTCTGATTTAAATAACCATTGTCACTATGCAGCATTCATGTCATCGGTCGAGCCCAAAATCACAAAAGAAGCACTTATAGACCCCGAGTGGATCATTGCAATGCAAGAGGAACTTGTTGAGTTTGAATGTAATAAAATTTGGAAATTAGTACTGAAGCCAAAAAGCCACACTATTGTCGGTACAATATGGGTTTACAAGAACAAGTTAGATGAATCTGGTGTGCTGGATCCCACTTTGTTTAGACGAGCAAATGACAAACATTTTATGCTTTTTCAAATCTATGTGGATGACATCATCTTCGGTTCAACGGATCAGGGAATGGTGGATGAATTTTCAAAGCTCATGACAAGCAAGTTTCAAATGAGCATGAATAGAGAGATTAATTTCTTTCTACGTCTTCAGGTTAAACAATTCCCTCAAGGGATTTTCATCCATCAAGAGAAATACGCCTCTGAATTGTTGAATAAGTTTTCAATGGATACTTGCTCCTCGGCAAAGGTCCCCATGGCCTTTGGGTATAAAAGCTCAGCTAACCCTATCGGAGAGTCAGTTGATCACAAGATATACCGAGGAATGATTGGGTCATTGATGTACCTAACTGCTAGTCGACCACACATTGTGCTTGCTATGGGTTTATGTGCTAGATACCATTCTGATCCCAAAGTATCTCACTTGACAGCAGTCAAGCAGATCTTTAGGTATATAAAAGGGAGTAAAGCCTTTGGTATTTGGTACCCTGCGGGTAACGACTTCAGTCTTCAGGTTTTCACAGACGTAGATCATGTCGGATTCAGACTCGATCGAAAGAGAACTTTGGGTGGATGTCATTTTTTGGGTGGAAGATTAGTTAGCTAGTCTTCAAGAAAACAAAACAGTGTTTCATTGTCTACCGCAGAAGCAGAATATGTGCCCACATCCAGTAGTTGCTCCCAGGTCCTTTGGATGAAGACACAACCTTTGGACTACAGGTACACAATGTTGCGGGTACCCATCTATTGTGAGTTTGAGAGTGCAATAGCGATTTCTCATAATCCTATTCATCACTCGAAGATGAAACAAATAGAACTACGATATCACTTCATCAAAGATCACATCCTCAAAGGTAACATTGAACTTATTTTTGTTCCAACTCATGAGGAAATAGTTGATGTTTTCACCAAAGCACTCGACACCACAAAATTGAATGGATTTTTGGAAATGTTAGGAATGATGAACCATGACTCGTAGTTCTTCCTAAAAGGATAGGTACCACAAACCCTATCAGGTCTTCAGGTATGAATAAACTGCTTCTTTTCTTTTCAAAACTAAACTCTCGAAGCATTTTACTCATTGCGGTTTCTTTCTAGAATAACTGATATAGTATACACTTCATAATTGTTCCTCGGTATACTTTGTATACTGAACTCACTTATGATCTATATACTCCTCGGGTCTCTTTATTTCCTTTATTTCTAACATTTATGATCTAGTTTGTCGTTCAGCTACAGCAGACGCATTAAATGAACCCGCAGACATCATCTCACAAAAGCTTTAAAGGACAATGTGTGCTACTTAATGAAATTAAAAACATTCTTCAAAACATTCAATTTTTCGCACATGATTTTTCAGTCATTTTTCAGATGACATTCCTCAGTCGGGCGTATTTTTGGATAAAAAGTAAATAAACCGATTTGCATTTAACAAAATCTTTTTTGCAAATCCTTTCCAATCACATCAAGCAACCGTTGGGGTCTAATATGTTCCACTTCCCCATTTTTACAACGGATAAACCATTTCTCACCCCAGGTTTAACCAACGTGTCATCATGGGCCTCCAAATTAGTAAATGCTCCTCTTTTCCCGAATAATATTTCTTTTTGATTTATTTTAATTTAATCTAATAATGGTAAAAACACAAAGGTTTTTAGCTTTAACAGCTGTAATTAAATCAATATCAATACTTTTTGAAATTCGGAGGTATAAAATCCCTATTTTCTTCCCAAGAGAACTTTTACACTTTCTGCATCTTGATTAGATGAACTTCATCTCCTTCACCTTCTTGCAAAAACTCTTTCAAAGTAAGTTATTCAAACCATTTCTGAAACAATGGTGAAATCAGGCATATCAATGAAACAATCCAAAGCCTCTGGTTTAGCACGACCAACTGGATCAGAATCCACGATCAAAGACCTAACTCCATCAATCGCAGCTAGTAATTACAAAGGAATCTTTGAAGATCACCAATCGTACAATGAAGCAATCAAACTCATGATAAAGTTTCTCCCAACTCACCCTTTGTTTGGAGCCTTTGATTCCTATACTAAAGCTATTCCACAAGCAGTCATGTTATAGTGCACATTTTCTACATTCAGACCTCATGACAAACTTCAAGAAGTTCATCTCAATCTTATCGATGATTCTTTGGTGGTTCTGACAAAAGAGAAATTTCTTTATGCAATCAACTTGAGGGTGCTTCCTTCAACCAAGTTTTACTCTCCAAGCACATCAGATGTCTTTTCTACACTTTACCAATTGGGGTACCAGGTGAAACTCAAAGGAGTTTGTGAATTCAAAAAGAGAAAATTGCCTGCTGTTTGGCAATTTGTGTGTCACTTTGTGATTCGTTATCTTTCAGACAGAACTGGAGGGACAGACAACATGGGAAAGAAACTACTGGACATAGTGTGGAGTATTTTCACTGGCAATGTGGTCAACTATGGGCAAATCATATGGGATGATTTTCTGCAATACATCTCCAAAGATGCCCCGTAGGAAGGCATGACAGAACTCACATTTGCTAGGTTCTGGTCATTATGCCTTTTGGATCTTCACAAAGATGCTAATCTTAGCATGGGAAACGACACCAATTTATTTTCTGCTCGCGATCTTAAAAGGTACAATCCCTCCAAGGATCAATCTATTTTTGGTCCCATTCGTCGTTTTCCTATGTATATTCTTGAGTCAGTTGGACTTACAACAATAGAGGTGGTTGATCACATTATGGCTACGAGTGATATTGCCCCATATCACTCTTCCCCGCCAAGACCTGGTCGGCCTACCGTAGTCCAGGACTCGCAGCCAAAACCAAAAAGGGTTAAATCTATTGTTATCTCAAGAAAAACACTAGTGAATGTTGACACAAAGGGAGCTGGTCCCTCAAAGAATAGAAAGGATCAGAACGCAGAGCGTACTCTTCAAGCTCAACCTTCTCCTTCCAAGGCTCATGACCCACCTATGAATGTCATTGATGACAACCTAGATGAGCCTTAGGAATCCGTAGACATTTTTCAAAGGAAAAAGTTGAAGCTTACCCCTAGTCACGGCCAAATGAAAACCAAGGCAAATGTCGGAGTCTCTCAAAAGACTCTCGCAGCCATTCGAGTCACTGCAGACTCACATGCAAGAATCCAAACTCACCACTTTGATATAATGAGCGTATCAGTTTCATCTCAAATTGGAGACAGACCCCCATCTGGAGCCCAAGTGGATCCATATGTGAATACTTGCCCTAAGGTCTCCAGGGCTTCACGATTGCACGTTTTTACTACCGAGGATTTGCACTCAATTTTTCTTTGTGTCACACAAAAAGATCAAGCACTTGTTGTACCACAAGGCCCTAGCCGAAACAGACCCGAGGCCAAAACTTGATTTTAGATCTAGGAGACCAAGGAAGCTCTATAAATCCTATACTGCATTCATTACACTCAAGCGGTTTAGGCATGGTAAGCACAAATTTGCAAGGATCCATGATCCCAAGGGACACCTTGGTGTGTAAAGGATTTGTCGGATATACATCCGACGACTCGTGGTCCCGATACCGCCCAACAACCGAGTCTGGGCTAAGGAAGTTTGAAGCCTTCAAAAGGGCTCTGCAGGCAAGAAAAAATCAACAGGTGCAGCAACAACCACAAAAGCAGAAATCTCTTCTCCTTGTGGCAAGATATTGGGCCACCATGATAAACAATGCCAAGACAATGCATGACATCCATACAGTTCAACAATGGATGTCAGACCTGGAAAACACTTTCTAGAAGATTCAAGATATGGAAAACGTTGTTGGTCCCTCCAAGCCTCCCACAAACAATGAAGCTCATGATTCCAACGATGATGGTACCGCAATAGAAATCAGCTCTGCCCCAATGTTTGGTCTCGATGATGTTCAACAGCCTCCTCCTTCAGACGACTTCATTATGGTTTTCGATGACGAAGAATCCAGTGGTTCTCAACATTCTACTTCAAAGCCCAAACAAAAAAAGAAGAAGAAGTTAGCAGTATCCAGAAAAGAATTCCTCGACATACAAGCCAAAGTTGATCAAATCTTAGCTGCAGTCACCACCAAAACACCGCAGAGCACTAAGACTCCAAACACACAATCACTCATTGATCATGTTGAGATCTTAGAAAAAAGAGAAAGAATGACTGCAGAGAGGGTTCTTCCGCGGATAGAAATGGCCATCATGCAACTCGAAAATCAACGGACATCTAATCACAAGGAATTCATGTCCAACGCTGAACACTTCATCAAGGAAGTGAAAGAATTAAAAACAGATCTTCAACAAACCCTTCAAACTCAAGCAAGCAACTCAAAGCATCTTTTTGAAGAAACTCACACCACATATGAATCAGGGTGTGCGGTACTTCAAGAAACAACCAAGGGATTGAGAAGATCACTCACTGCCAAACAAAGTGTTGATGAAATCCTCTGTCTCACAAAGGAGATTTATGAACACCTTTTCAATCCTAAGATCCCCAACAATAAAGAAGTGTGTACCCAGATGAAAACACAATTCGATGCCATATTTCTGAAGATTGATGAATTGAAACGATGGTTTGAGGAGCAGATTGAGCCTACTTCCTCAAAAGGGGGAAGTGATAATGATCAGAACAGAGGGATAAGAATTTCGACTTCTGAATCGTCAGAGTCCAAGACCCTTTTAGCTCAAAAGTTTCAAACCCCTCCTCAGAACTAACGTCCAACCGTAGAGGTCAACAAAGAACCAACTCCACGGCCATCTCCTAAAAATCCAACTCCTCATGGTGCACCTCAACAATCAACTTCTCCTCACTTGGAAGATGAAATGTCTTCAGATCACACTGATGACTCCCATACCACAGCTCAGAGAAAACGTGACTGGAGAGCCGCTAAGTTTGCGGATGAAATCTGGAAAGAACAAGGGTATGACACTACGTTTGACGAAACCTTGATCGACTCATGGGTAAACCCAACCTGTAGACTTCTGGATACTGATCACATTCCTCATCTCACATATGCAGAACCACCATCCGATGGCTATTGGGATATTCCAGTTTCTCCAAATTCCAATTATTTCCCAGTCTTTCAGCTTCTTGATCTCAGCATTCCTGATGACAGAAGACTCCCGATGGAGTTTGAACGTTTAAACCTGTTCCATGCAAAACACGGTGGAAAGTTTGTGAACCTCTGGTCCAACGATATACCAGACGGGGTGAAGAATTACAAAGTTGGAAAATTCATGAAATGTGAATTTTTCCAATACACCCTGACCCAGAGAGGAAGTGAGTACATCATAAGTCAAGCTGACTTTGTGTGCATGAATACTGAAGAGATCTTCTTGATAGATCGAGTGTTTCAGCTAAAGGCAGAAAAGTACCCGAAGATGAAAATTGCCTTCGAAAGGGCCTATGAATTCTTGAAGGCCTTAGTATGTGATTTTGTAAAAATCGATGCTAAAATACATCATGTCCTTGCCAACAAATTCGATTTTCCTCCTTTCGAGCATGTACCATCCGTCACTGAAGGTTTCCAAGAAATGACCGTTGGTGCTAAAAGCTACCCTGAGCTAGGGATTATGTACAAAAAAAATCAAGATGCTCCAAAGTACTTTATTCCGGTAATCGCAATGCCCCATCTTACAAAGAAGCAACTGGATGTCACTCTGGCTTCAGTGCAAAGATCAAAGCACACAAATGATGAAGTCAAGTTCGAGATTACAAGAAGGATCCAATGGCTTTTCGAAGTCAGAAAATTTTGGTGGATCATCATCAAGTTCCTTAAAATGAACAAATAAAGAAAATAGTTGAGAGGTCACTTTGGGGGAAATTGTTGAAACAAAAAGTGACCCTCTTCAGTTAAAATGAACCGCATACCTTTTCCTTGATGATACCATCGAGAAGATCCTACCGGGGAATGTTTTTGTCTTTTGTGACCCGCAGAGTTAAAGATGAAACGCAGAGTGGAGTTATGCATGAAGATAGTTTAAGTTACTTTACTGACATTGCTTGTATTCTGTGTAATATCCGGTGAACCATTCATGGTCACCGTAGTCATTCACTTTACAATTATTTTACTCCTTGATGTAACTTTTGGGACTCTATAAATAGAGCATCCCACTTCATGTATTTCTTACCAATTATCAACTATCAATCAATCACTGAAATTTTATCAAATATTAGATTTTCCATCTCTATATCTTACGTTATCTTAACTGATACTTAAACCAAGTCCCTCTTCACTTGTGTTGTTCATCTTATACTAACTTGTGTTTTCATGCAAACCTTGTTATGATTCAACCTTGTGTCTACTTGTTTACTGCTTATTGATATAAACTTGCTTCTATTTATTTTCCTTACATTTCCGCAATCTAACTATTATTATTGTTGAGCTAACAAGATCCACTGAGATTAACTTTAATTTCATAACTTATTATCTCGTTACTAACGTTTGTTCAAGTTTTTATCTCAACACAACTGCAAGTGCTCTGACATCTGATTCTTCAAATACTTGTTGAATCTTAAAGATCTTTCTGGTCTGAAACATTCATATAATGTATGTTAGAAAATGTAAATCAATACTTAACTTATTTCAAGTGAGAATCACATAAAAATATTTCCAACAGTTTCCCCCTATGGGATGGTTACTAAAATAAGGAGTCTTAAAAAGTATGAAAAAGGAAAAAAAATATTGACTTTACATTTTCCCCCTCTACTTTAATGGAGTTTTCTGTTGAAGCAAATACACACAAAAAAAACTTTAAAAATAATTCGAGAGAAAGTGTTCCTCGAACTTGAAAGATTTAGTTAAAGAAAATTCAACTGTCAATATGACAATTGTAAAAAAATTTAAAATTTTGGAATTGATTTAAAAAATGTTCGAATTTTCACGATCTGGACAAAAATTTATTTTGTCAGGATAGGAAAGTGAAGTGACAGATTGAAATAACTTGCAAATTCATGTTGTGTTTTATTTAGGCTAGAAGTTTGAAGAAAAATCAAGTGTTGAATAAGAGTGAAAGACTTGATATTTTCTACAAAGTGAAAAATGAATAATAACTTTGATATTTTTCTAAATCATATCAACGGGTGTTATGATAAAACAAAGTTGCTAAGTCTTGACCTTAAAAGACTGTAACATATCAAAAAAATTTGAAAGAAAGAAAAAAAAACCCCTTTTTTTTATCATAAATGATATTTTCAAAATATGTTTGGATAAAAAAAATTGTTTGTATATATCTCTTGAATATCATATAAACACTAACATCCTATAAAAAGATAAAACTTTGAAATTTGAATAGGGATAAGGTTAGTAAGTTTTTTTTATCCAATAGACAGCTGTAAAAGCTGGTATCCAAAACAAAAATCATGAAAACAAAAAAATAATAAAAAAATGTGTGCATGTGATATGTAAAAAAATAATTATGCATGTTTGCAATGTGTGTTTACAACAAAGGGAAGGTTTGCATGACATACACATATGTTGTGTGTTTCCCTTTTCTTATTCTAGCTTTTGCGACACATGACTGTCACAAATGAGTAACATGCTAAAATGTTCAAGTGTCACAAAAAAAACAACTATCATCAAAAAAACGTTTGTGAAACTTTGTTTCTTCATACCTACATGTTGGGTTTTCTTGATACCAGCATTTCACGTTGGCTTTACAAGACACTTTAAGTTGGTTCACAGAGGTGCTCACAAGATAGATGGTGATGAGAATTGAATGCTCATGAGGGTGAGATGATGCACCAAGGGAGTATAAAACTCACGTCAATGTGAGGATGCACAAAGGGGGTGTTGAAATTGCGAGAAGAGAAGAAAACTGGATTGATAAGCACACAAAAAAATGTGAAGCTCGCCTAGGATTTGTATATGTACTATGAAGGCTCCAAGTGATATCACTTGAGGAGTTTGGAGATGACACACCAAATTCAATAATAGTGAACCAAAGAAAAGAAATTCTTATCATATACATTGATTGGATGTTAACAAACAAAAAATTCTTGACAAATCGTGTAAAAAAAACTAACAAAAAAGGAATGTTGTGCAAGTGGGATACCTACGATCACAGGTAGGGATTAACATGAGATGCACCAGATTGATCATGAGATGATCCAACACAAAAGAAGTGTTGATGCTCCAAACAAAAATCAATGCTGATGAGGGATGGCGAAACAAGAAGTTATGATTTGCCAAAAGGTTGACGTTACGCCAAACGAGGGAGACGGCACTAGGGTTTGATCGAGTAGAATCGATGATGGATGGTTTTGGCGCAAGTTGTTGATGATGCTCACCATGACTTCAATGTTGCTCTAATATGTTTTGTGATGGCGCAAGAAGAAGTCGCGAGAGATTATGGATTAGCGCCACACAAAACAATTTGTGTACCAATCACAAGATCCGATCAGGAAGATATGCTCCAAGGCAGGATGAGTTAGATCAAGATTGTAGATTGTTGATGGGCCAAGATAAGATGATGGATGCGTGCCTCGTCTATATGACCACAATGTTTGTTGAGTAGAAGATGCGCCAAGGTGAAAATGAGATAAATATGGTCGATGTTTTGCAAGTTGCACCAAGATAGAGGTATTGATCAGATTTGATCATGTGCCAAAGAGATTTCCAATAGTGAGAGTTGTGCCAACTTTTATAGATGAAGTCTCGGCTAGGGTTTTGATGCAAGATGGTCATTTGGAGAAGTTGATGTTCACGATAATTAGGTGTGAAGGAGATCATTACCAGATGCGCCAAAGGAGATCTTCATTTCAAGTTCACCAAGTAGATTTGTTTTAGAGAAAATATGCGCCAAGGAGAATTCCAGAAAATGTTGCGCCAAAAGTATAATGTCTGCAGATTCGGGCTAGTCAATTTAGAGGCAATAAGCATCAAAAAATGACTTTTTGATAGAAGATTATTTAGAGTAAATAATCTTAACCAAGTTATAGTATATGTCACAAGGATTTCGTGCATATAAAGAACGCTTAAATCCGACTTATAACGAAGAAGTTATGACCCGTCGAAGTTTTGCGACAAAACTGACACGACATTGTGTATCGTAAAAAGTGAGTTTGCGATTAAATAATTTTTAGCCTTAGAAATCTAAACGAAAGTCATACTATATGTGAAACTGAGAACGTACATAAGAAGAACGTCCAAATCTGACTTCGTTTGAGGAAGTTATGGTTTTTCTAAGATTTAGCATAGCAGTACACAGCCCGAAAATCGAATTTTATATCGATCGATTTTAGCAAAAATGATCTAAATGAGAATTGAAGATCTCATTAATAGGAGTTAAACGATACAAATACAGTCGAAAACGGAGTCCGTATGTAAAAATTATGAATTTTACACGGTCGTTACCAGTGTAATCTTCTTAGACTATTAAATTTAAAATCGGTCAAGAATTAGCCAATGCGGTCAAAAGGAAAGTTGTAGATCTTGTCCATACCTACGTGTGGATATAATGAACATTAAAAATGGAGCTTGTATGTGAAAGTTATGATTTTTTTAAAATTGGTTGTTTTACCTGCGCCTGACGCCACATGTCAGCACCAGGCGAAACCTTGGTGCCTACGCAAGGCTCACGAAGTGAAAGGCATATCTTACGACATGAGAGGCCCCCAGACAGCCTATAAATAGATGCGCAAATCTCTCATTTCTTCACGCCATACCCATTCTTTCTCTCCCAATACCCCCAAACCCTCTCTTCCATTCCCTAACACTTCCCAAGTGCTAGAGACGAGTCCCAGAATGCTAGATGGCTCCGAGAAGAAGAGCTTTCGGCTCAGAAGTTTTGCCCTTGCAGATCCCTGATCCTAGCTAAACCTCCTAGTAAGTGAGTTATGCTTACCATACTTTAAGTATAGCTTATGTTTAAGTTTAATATCGTTATTATGAACTTATATATATATATATATATATATATATATATATATATATATATATATATATATATATATATATATATATTATAAAATATAATATACAAAGTCTTATTATTATATATTTTAACTACTCGCGGTACGGGGAATCTGGTTTGAAGGGCCGTATAGGGTTTTTGGATTTCAGAAGTGCTTAAATGCCAAAATGGTCCTGTCCTCCGGTGTTTCATGTCTGGCCCCTGTCTGTACATACTAGTTGAAAAGTATTGTTTAACACTTATAAAAGAATAACGCTCGTTGACCTTGAGCTAATTAGTCATAATAAATATTAGATTAAAACTTAACAATAATAATGTTAGGTTTCATAAAAGGAAAAGACGATTGCTAGACGAAGCGCTGTCCAAATTTTGAGTCATCACTTTAACAAGTGAGTTTATAGTTACTTTCATCTTACATATAGATATGAAGTATTTAATATATATATATATGTGCTATGTGTGCTATTATTTGTGTGTCCTGATATCTATGCTAGATGAACGATTTATACATTTTTACGTGATTTAAATTGTATACGTATTTTTGTACTTATTAATATATATTGGGTAGCGATGGGTGAAGAGAGATATGTGACGATAGAAAGGTGATGATAATTAGGTGATTATGGATAAGTGATGATAAATAGGTGATGTGAGATGAGAGGAGATACCATAACCTTGACCAGCGATATGGTGATGTGGCAATGTAGTCATCTACCAAAGTATAGATGGCGACCAAGGACTATTCTAGACAGTCATGTGGAAACGCCAGCATGCTCATAACCTGTAGGTGAAGAATTACGAGTCCAGGCGATGTTGTAACCATATCTTCATGCGATGATACTCTAACCCCTACTTTGAATTATGAGTTCAGGAGATTATGTAACTACGTATTCATGCGATGATATCAAAACCCTTACTGGACACGTATTGGGGGAGTAATCCCCGAACTAGTAATTTCTATGCGATGTAGGCTCTTATCCATAGGAAAAGTCCTTAGGAACAAACATATAAGGAAATGTGATGTAAGGAGATGAGAGGTAAATACGATATAGGAGATGACGCTTAGGATAAATCTTTAGGGAGGATTAAATGAAGAAAATGGGGATGGAAAATCGGGTTAATTGTTTGACATGAATTATGTGAAGAAACAAATTAATTATATTATTGTACGTTGAAACCCCTATGTACTCACCAGCTTTCCCAACCTGACCCACTCAGTTTATTTATATCACAGGTGTCGATTTGAAAATACATTACACTGAGAGATTAAAGGAGATGTAAATCATTAGTGTAAACGAATGAAATGTCTGTTTATGCTTATGTTTCTGTATTGACAATGACATCCCAAAGTTTTAATATAAACAAAATACATTTCTTCGGAAATGCTTTGATAATATTATTTATCATGTTTTCCAGGAACAAATTCCGCAATATTATTTTTTAAAAAGGATACTCTGATTTTTAAATAAACATAAATAAAAATTTTAAAATAACCATGAATTTGGGGATGTCGCAGTTGGTATCAGAGCATTAGTTTAAGCGAAATAGCTTACTAAGCGATGATCATGAGGAGTGTGTCTATTATATTTTAGGTAGTACACCTGAATTGACACAAGCACTAGCTTACTTTACGATTAGATGCCTAAATTGCTTTTATGTGCTAAATGATTTATGTGATAACCTTATATGCATTATGATGCTATTAATTGATCGGATCTATGGTCTATTGCCGACCGGATCTAAAAATTCTATGTGTTCAGATTTCTAAATGTTTGATTACGATATTAGAACTGGCATGTAACTTTTCGGAGTAATAAGGAGGATTACACTTCTAAACCTTCTCTATCTATATTCTCATCCCGATATGCTGAACGCATGCTTCTGTGAACATAACATCATGGTGAAGACTCATAGTGAACTCAGTGAAGGGATTGATCAGTTCGAGGTGTGAGAGTGTTGGTGTGGTTCTCTGGTTCTTCAGTTCGGGTGAGTTTCTCACTATGCCACGTATCACATTCTATATCCTTTACATGTTAGGATTGTTGGGTTTTATGTCCTCTAACATTCCTATTGTGCACATTCAACCCTAATGCTTTGGATCTAAGATTTCTCTAATTATACATGCAACATTGTTTTTCCAAAGCATAAAGCCTAAACTAGCATGCAAGGTAACATTTAAATCATAAAACAGTTAGAAGAGTACCTTGTGTAGTAGCTTGCTTGTCTTTGACCTTTAGGAGCCTAGCACCTCAAGTGTGATGCCTCAAATGTCTTATAACAAACCAAGAACAAGAGAATGGGCTTGAGAGAGAGTCTTGGGAGCTCAAAATCGGCTAGCAACTCTTAGTGTGCATGGCGTAACCGATTTTAGGTGTTAGGAGTTTCTTATATAGTCTAGGTTTACATCCATGCAAACCCTAACCCACCATGACCCTTCATATTTCATAGGCCCTTTGGGCTAAACCTTTATGTACTTGCATATAGGTTTAGTCCAACTCTAATCAACATGGGTCATGAGTCCAACTACAAGAGTTACTGATTTACGTAATCAGTCCCCGTAACTTTAATTACTTTCTTTTGATCACTAAATTAATACCAAATTAATTCTTCATCAATACTAATTAAATAATGTGATTCCTCAATTAATACATTATACTTATAATATATTAATAAATCAAAATAACCTCTTCTTAAAGTATCCATCCTATCAAATTGTTCCAGAGTGTTACAACCCAAATGGACCATGTTATTATCGGTCAAGTACATACCAATTAGAGTTATGGGCTTAGACACCTAATCCAACAAGGATAGTGTTAGTGTTATAGTATGGGATGCTAGTCGACTAGGATAGCTCTTTGTTCTTCATGTGCAATGTAGAACACCTGGTGTCATGGTATGCTAGACTGATAGAGTCTTTCCTGAGAGTTATGTGATATTGCTAGGTGTCATGATTGGTTAGTATAATATTGTCTATTTGTTGAATGATTACCCTATTGGATTATATGAAGACAAGTTGGATGGCCTAAGAACTTTTTGGTATAACGACCGACTGCATGGTTCTTGTTTGATTTTGTATTTGTTCGAATGTCTATCTGGTTCAGACTATGTATGGCTTTTCCATTGTATGGAAAAATAGGATTTGGCCCTGGAAATTATACGGAAGACCAAGATGTAGGTCCTGGCACAGGGGTTTGGACCTGTTTACTCCTTGGGTTGGGCTCGTTATGTATGTTGGGTTAGGCCCATTATGTATGTTTGGGTTGGGCATGTTGTGTATGTTTGAGCAGGGCTCGTTATGTGAGTTGGGATGGGCCTGTATACTCTTGGGTTGGGCCCGTAGCATATGATATATATATATATATATATATATATATATATATATATATATATATATATATATATATATATATATGTGGATGGGAGATTCGGTTGCTCGACACTAGATTCGAGGATTGTATGTGGATGCATTGTATGTATGATGGAATATATTGTATATACTGGGGAAGTCACTAAGCTTTATGCCTAGAGTTGTGGATTAAACATTTTGTAGGTCGTTCGTGAGAAGAGCTCGGTGGGACTGTATACATGCATCGAAGATATTTGTTTCTGTGGTATAATAAACTTAACTCTAATAATGTATGGTTTTAATCAAACAAATGTTACTCAAAGGTTTTTTAAAACAAAGGTTTATTTGGTTAATCTATTTTATCAAAAAAAAAATCTCTTTGTAAGTTTTGGGATGTTACACACCATTAATCCACATCCATAATTTTCAGTTTGGATGAGATGTTTTGGTGTCTACACATTTCGGGAAATATGTTGACTAGATGCAATTATTAGAAGCATTAACTACTATTTATGTGAGTCATTTACTTAATACGTAAACTTTGGGTTGCTTTAAGAACCATTTGTTGTTTAAATTGATTTTTCTTACCCAATTTAAATCCATTCGCTCTACTTATTAATATACCATCTTCATCTTTGTTTTGCATCCCTCTCTCTCTCTCCTTCTATCTTTTCGTACCTCTTTCTAATGGAGATTAGTGCACATAGTCATAACAAGTCCGTTAATATTACTATAAATAGCAGTGTCCTTTTGGATTACACGCAAGAACAAAATAAAGCATATTTGAAAAGATATTTATAAAAGGGACTTGTTTTGTTAATTAACGAATAGTTTAATTAATTAATTTAAAAATAATGTAATATGGAATATTCCATAGTCATTTGAATTTCATAGATAATTATAATTAAATTTTGTAATTATCTCTATGGTTTCAAGTCACCACCCTATATAAACGGAGCTCAAAATCTGGTTTTGAGGCATGAGAGATAACCCTTTAGTTATCAAAACTTCGAAAATCCCAAAAACCCAAAGAATTCCCGAAGTGCAGTTCCCACGTCGTGGTCGACCACGGAATCGAGATTTTGATTCAGTTTCAAACTCATAGTTCAAGGGTTTCTTAGATTTGCTTGTGTCTTGTTTCTTAGGTGCGATTTTAGAAGAGAAAGTCTATGTTAGGTTGTCTTGTCCATTCAACTGACTCATCGAAAGAAGAAACCTACAAAGAGAGAAAAGGTATGATTATATTCTATAAGATGCATGGATAGTTAAGTTAGATCTAGTTGTTTCGAGTCTTAGATTAGAATTGTTTTTTGTTTCTGTTGCCCAATGGTTGATCTTTGATAGGCTAAAACCCATCAGTAGTATCAGAGCTCAGTTAACTCAAGTCTATTGCATTTAGATTGTGTCTTAACAAGCATGTTATGGTTTTTATGTTTAGGGGTTCTGTTTTAAATCGTTTTAAATGACTTTAAATTTGCCTTGATAAAAATTGTATTTGTTTATACTTGAAAAAACAACGTTTTGGTCGTTTTCCCTCTTCGGCACGTCGTGGTTGGTATTCCACCACCTCGTGGGCTCAGACGATGCTAAAATTTAATCGCAACCGCCTTCGTTACCATGTGATGGTCTCTTCTTGGCCACGTTGTGGTTAGCTGTTGACAACCTAAAATAATAATTTAATAAATCGTGTGTTTTCTGTGTGCCATGGCGTGGTTGTTCCTTCCCTACGTCATGGAACCTGAAGTTCCAAAATTTTCTAAATTTCTTGATTATTTTGATTACACGTCTTTTTCGATTTTAAACACATACAAACTAGCATTTATACTAAAGATGAAGTCAATTTGATTTAATTATAAGATTAATTAAACGACAAAAGATTAGGAGACATATAATTTAATTGTTGACTTTTAGTTAATTGAGTTAAAAGACTTATCAATCTAAATGTGTATATTTATTAAAATCCTATTTATATGTATCACACTAAAATTACAAACATTGTGTCCTCGTGTGTTTCTTAAATGTGCATTGTTAGTCTTACCAAGACTAGGCTCATCCACTTTGATTTCTATAAGGAATGTTTAATGTAGGTCTCTTTGATTCCTAATAAGGTTGGATTTTAAGTGGCATTCATTGCTCGCCACCCTCATCTCCTTCTTGCGTTTTGAAGTGGAGTTATCGAAAGGGTTTGATAGGACAATGGTGCAAAGTTAAAAGTATTAACTTTACAAGTAAAAAAACAAAATCCCATTTTGTATTAACAATGTTAATCTTATGCTTCCCATGGAATCCATGTGTATATTCTTTTTGATGTAAGCATGTGTGGTTTACTGGCTCGTCAAGAGACGAATATAGTCAAAGAAAGGTATATATTGGTCGTCATTCTAAAGTGTTACTTGAGTCAAATCTCATTGTAACTTCACATGGTCGATTCACCATTTGGATTCATGATCCTTGGCTAATATAATCATGATTGTCAAAGGAGCATTAGAAGAAATTAACATGCTATTGACATAAGTCAATAAATCTCGTTTTTTTAGAAATCTCATAGAGATTGAAATAGACAATAGTTTGTCCACCTAAATAACTTCATTTTGTAACTTTAGGCTAATCCATTTTACATTGTGAAGCCAAATATAGATCCTAGCCTTTTGATTAATACTTTAATATTAGGAAATTATAATAAAAGAAGTACTTGATCAAACTAATTGTTTTCTCTTTTCTTAAATAGATGGCTTCTGGTGCTACTCCTCTTCCTCCTCCTCCAACACCAACCTCTTCATCAAACTTCTCACTACTCCAACTCCTCTCACTAGATAAGCCCATTGGTCCTAACTATCATGATTGCATTCATAACATGTGGACTGCTTTGAGGTACGAAAAGAATGAATATGTTATGGACGAGTATCTTAAAAAGGAGCTTCCTGACAATGCTACTGAAGAAGAAGCAACCAAACATGAAAAGCATCGTTATCACTCTGATGCATGTACGGGGTGTTTGCCTTTGGATTTTTCTGGGATTACAGCGGAAACAGTAAATAAAGGATAGATTGATAGACAACCTATACCTATAGATTGAATATCGGTGGAAAACAAACCAAGACCTATTGGTTTGAGTCCTATCAAAATCAGGAAATCCTCCTTCAATTGACAAAGTTTGAGTGTAGAAACAACTTAATGAACAAATGTTCTTTGGTTAAATTCTCGAAAACTGAATGGTTACAAATGCAAGTTAAGTGACACAACTAATGGTTACAAAAGGAAATAACTACCCACTAAAATAAACTCCCACTAAATAACTTCCCACTAATAGGAACTGCCTCTAAGACTTATTGGAAACTAAAATATCAGAGAAAAAGTCATAACCAGTAGCTAGAAATTCCCATCCTTAGCCCACGTGAGTTATCATGCAAACACCACGTGCTATGGATCCCAACAAGTGACTTTCGTACCCAACAGTAAGTATGCTTTGTTCGAAGTCGGGTGCACAAGAGTCCATTGTCTGGCAAATTTGTTCGCAACCGATAGTATCCCAATGCAACGCCTACGTTTCCCACTAGACCTTAATAAAGATGATGTAGTGGTTAGGTTCAATAATTGTAATATTTTGAGGTTAATAAAAGAGGGTTATTTGATTATTACGTGGTATTTGTGTGTGTGTGTGTACATACACATTGTGTGTTTATAGCTACGTAATAAATTAGGGATAGAATTCGCGTCTAAATAGAATAAATATTAGGACGAATAGCCTATGAGTGAGACGAAGTAGTCGTAATAAGGATTTTGTAGGTATAAAGAGTGCTCAAAACAGACTTATAACGGATGAGTTATGACCCGTTGAAGTTTCACGTTCAAACCGGAACGGCTAAGATATAGTTAATAGGAAACCAGAGTTAGGACGATTATTAGCCTTAGTAATATAAATAAAGTCGTAGTAGTCATTAAACCGAGAGTGTATATATAGAGAATGCCCCAATCTGACTTCGTAAGAAGAAGTTAGGATTTTTAGAAGTTTCAGCTTAGCAGTATACGGCTCAAAAACCGAAGTATAAATTGGTTGATTGTTAGGAAAAGCAATCTAAATGAGGGTTAAAGATATCATCCATATGGTTCCGTCGATATAAAGACAGTCGAGAATGGATATCATATAAGGAAGTTATAAATTTTTAACGGACTTTAACAGTCTAAGCCTGTTAAAATTATAACTTTAAAAATAAAGTCAAAATTAGTCGACGGAGTCTAAACGAAAGTCGTAGGTCTCGTCGAGTGCTATCCGAGGGTATAAATAACGTCGAAGACAGAGCTCGTATAAAGTCGATACGATTTTCTAAAGTTTTCTGAGAAGCAGCACGTGCAGGTGGGTTGCACGGCGTACACCTTCTAGAACATAGGGGGTAGACCACCATATTTGCGACATGTGGCGGAAAACGGGAGGAGGAACATATTAGTTGTGAACGACGCACACACCAGGCGCAACGTGTAGTTGTGCTATAAATAGGCTTCAACTGATCATTAGTTTCCTTACTCCCCATCATCCTCTCTCTCGAAATTCTCTCGATTTTAGCCCATTTCCCTTAGTTTTAGCCTTCGGCGAAGCCCTGCAATCTATGAAGAAATAGTAGCTAGCGCGTAGAAGCTATGCCAGTTCAATTTCCTAACTTCTGTCAGGAAGAACCTTTGTAAGTTAAGCTACACTCTAGTCTTTTCTGTGTAACTTATATTTATAGTCATAAGTCGTCATTATGAACCTATAAATAAGATTTATCAGTAATTCCATGTTGTTATACTGATTGGTCTACTTATGGGAGAGGTGTCTAAAATGGTCATGTTGGCATGGTTATTGGATTTCAGAAAAGCTATTATGTTGAAATGATCCTGCCTCCCAATTGTCATGTCTGGCTGATCCTTACTTGATAGATCTTGATGTATACATTGGGATTAGTGAGGATTTAGACTATTCTTAGTCTATAGGATCATTAGACTAAAACTCTGTAGTAATTATACTTAGGTCACATCAAGGAATACCTGAGGTGTTAGACGAAGCTCTGTCCAGATCACCAATCACCCATTTTATCAAGTAAGTGCATAGTTACTTTCATCTCACACATAGATATAAAGTATTTAATATAATAACATAATATATGTGCTTATTATATGTGTTCCTAATATCTATTCTAGATGAACGATTTGTACATGTTTTACTCGATTTTAAATTGTATATGTATTTTATTACCTATAAATATGTTGGGTAAAGATGGGTAGATATATGATGACATTGATGATGAGAGATGAAAGGTGATATAGATGATGAGAGATATGAGATGAAAGATGATATAGATGATAAGAGGCCTTGACTTTAAAGATGATCCAGTTGTCTAGTGGAGTATAGATAACGACCACAGACTATTCTAGATAGTCCAGTGGAACGCTAGCAGGCTCGCAACCTGTAGGCGTTTTTGAACTTAGTGTTCACCAGGTGTACTCCATCCCCCCCTATGGTTGCCTTACTGGCATATATTGCTATGGACTCCCCTAAGCATTATTCTCTATCCCGAAGATAATCCTTAGGATAGGTCCCTTGATATTAGATGTTAGGCACAAAGAGTGAGGATAGCGGGAAGGGGTAATCGAGTTGATGATTTGATAATAATAAACAAAGATTTAATTATTATAGGTTGAAAACCCTATGTGCTCACTAGGCCCCCAAGCCCGACCCACTCAATTTCTTATATTATACGTAGTGGCACAAGAGCACATGTGTGATGATAAGATGAGAGATTCATGGATGCCTATAGGCCAGTAGTTTATATAAACAACTGCAAGGCCTATATTATTTCGTTTATGCTTATGTACTATATCGACAATGACATCCTAAGGTTTTTAATACAAATAAAATACGTTTCTTTGGAAATGTTTGATAATACCATTATCATGTTTTTGGGAACAAATTCCGCAATATTATTCTTTTAAGGATACTCTGATTTCAAAATAAGCATAAATAAACCGTCTTTTCTGGTCGTGAAATTGGGGATGTCACACCCGAGATTCGCATCACCACGCCTCCTAATGATCGCAACCAATCATGACGATTCCTTCCAACTGCAATGGCTTGCAATCATTCACATCAGGTCGCAATCGAAAACGTTCAACATCCCTTTTGACTGCAACGTCTTTCGATCATTCGCATCCAGTCGCAATCAAAAACACCCATATTGAAATTTGACGTTTTTAACTATAACATACACATTCAGTTATCGTGTTTTGTTTAAAGATGAATATTATTAAATAATATATGATTTTGAGTATTGAGTTCTAATAAGATAGTTTTATGAGGAATTGAAGTAAAACTATATTTAGAATCATTTAGGAAGTATTGGAAGTCTTATTAGATTCCAATCAAAAGTCAAATATTGAAATTAACGAAAATGTAAAGTTGGAAATAAATAAAAATAATTTTATTAAAAGTTGTAGATTATCTCGTTAGAAACATTTAGGCGAAAACCTCATCGAAATCCGAGTTATAACGAAGAAGTTATGACCAATCGAATATCCGCGACAAAACCGACAAAACACTATTTAGCGTAAAAAGTGAGTTTTCGATAAACTACTTTTTAGCTTTAGTGATCTAAATAAAAGTCGTAGTATTCGTTAAACCGAGAATTTTCATAAAAAGAACATCCAAATCTGACTTCGTATAAGGAAGTTATGATTTTTCTAAGTTTCAGTATAGTAGTATACAGCTAAAAACTCGAGATAAAGATCGAGTGATTTTTAGCCGACGCAACCTAAACGAGAATCGAAGGTCTCGTCAATAGTAGTACAACGGTAAAAAGACAGACGAAAACGGACATCGGATGAAGAAGTTATGAATTTTTAACGGGTTTTCATGTCCCGGTCTGTTAAAAATAATAATATTAAAAATAAATTCAAAATTAGCCGATGGAGTCTAAACGAAAGTTGTAGAGTATAATCTCGTCTACGCGTGCATATAAAGAACGTCAAAAACAGAGTTCATATGCGAAAGTTATGAATTTTTGAAAATCTAGGCACAAAGTTCGAAAATTCTCGCAAACACTAGGTCCGAATTAGGCCACGTCGCCCCTCTTCCCGAGCCTGTCCCGTGTTCCGTTCTGGTGAGTCATCCGACGCGCGTCACACCCTCCTCGCATCTGAAGTGCGGCCCACCGATAATGCGACGCGTGTTCAGCGCAGTGGCGCATCCGAGTTCAGACCCGTGTCCGCCTGCGAACCGAGCCGCTTGTCCCTTATCTTCTTCGGTCCGAGGTCCTTCGCACCCTATATAAGGTAGGTGCAAACCCGCCCGGTTTATTTTAGCAATTTTCACACTTTTACCCCTAAACTTATTTTTAAGCTATTCCAACTTCCCCCGAAACCCCGGGATCATACCCAACATCCGAAGAACGTCCCGAAGTGCCCGAAGACCCTGAGAAATTTATCTTTTCGGTTTGAAGCTCAACCCTCGCAAGGCCCGGTTTTCAATAAAGCTCCCGGTTTTCATCGAAGAAAGTTAATTATAGAAACGAAGTGCTGCCCAAATTACTATTTTAACCTCCGGTTATTTCACGGTGAGTTCAAATGATAGGAACAATTGTATGTTATGTGTTATATGTGCTATGTGCTTTCCCGTGTTATTATGATAATGAGCTATACCTTTGACTACGAAGTGAATGACTAAGCATCACTTGGGTATTGGTATGTAGCCTTTGACCATGAAGTGAATGTGTAAGCATCACTTTGGCACTGGCAGAATGTTGGATAGGGCTGAAAGCCTATAAATTCTAGCAAAATGTTAATTCAGAAATCGTTTATTTTCTGTGCCACTTGGGCTAAAGTCTTATTTATGTATATCAAGTTGAAATTGTTGTATCTCATTGATTTTAAATCTTTGAATCAAATCATTTGTTGATATGGAAAGCTTGTCACATGATTCACATATGCCTTTGTTGTTCTTTGTTCCTCTTGCTTCTGTCATATTGGTGTGTGTATATATATATATATATATATATATATATATATATATATATATATATATATATATATATATATATATATATATATATATATATATGTGTGTGTGTGTGGCTTAACGTTATATTGTATCTATTTTTGAACTCACTAAGCGTCACCGCTTATCCCTCTCAGTGTTTAACTATTGCAGGTAATAAGGATCCAATATAGACACATACTGTTGGAAGATGTAGAATAGTTAATAATATTAGTTTTGTATTTAGTGATTATGTATGTATAAAATTATAATTTCCTGGGTAGTTATGTAATATACTAAAACTTAGTCGGTTTTTATCCAATCTTTTATAATTAAACTATCAATGTAAAATATTGTTTATAAATATGCATGTAGCATGTTTTGGAGTAATATGGAGTAATAATGTTAAGTATCCAAAGAGGTTCTCTCATTAACACTTCGTCCCTTAGACTTGTATCATCTGTTCGCCCTTTGAAATGAATTGAACTCAATTCATTCAACCCATCATTGTCAATATAGGGTGAAATATCTCCAACGTTGAATGTAGCATGGACATCATATTATCCTGGAAGCTCAACCTTATAGGCATTATCATTCACACATTTTACCACTTTGTAAGGACCTTCTGATCTTGGCATCAACTTGTTTTTTTGTTTGCTTGAGAATCATTCTTTTCTACAATGCACCTACACCAAATCACCTTCAGCAAACAGTTGAGGCTTCTTGTTTTTGTTGGACTTCTATTTGTAAGTTGCATTAATAGCTTCGATGCAATCACGAACTTGGTGTAACTTAATCATCAAATTCAGTTTAGCTTCAACATCCTTGTGAACCAACTCTTGTTGGATTAGGTGTCTAAGCACATAACTATAATTGGTATGTACTTGACCCGATAGTAGCATGGTCCATTTCGGGTTGTCTTCACCAGAATAATTTGATAGATGGATATTTGAGTAAGAGGTTATTTATGATTTATTAATATATTATAAGTATAATATATTAACTGAGGAATCATACTATTTAATTAGTATTGATCAAGAATTAATTAAGAATTAATTTAGTGATCAAAAGAGACTAATTAAATTGATACATATGAGTTGGGCTAATGATCCATGGCTTGATTTGTGATGGGCTTATGGGTTAAACCATGAAGTATATATCCAAATCAAATGGATGGATCATGGGCTAATGTGTATGGATTAGGGTTACATATATATATATATATATATATATATATATATATATATATATATATATATATATATATATATATATATATATAGTGCTAAGCTCTAAATCGACCACTACTTGCATTCCAAGTAGAGAAATCGGTTTTTAGTTTCCTTGGCCTCTCTCATATCCATCTAGTTGTTTATTTGGTGTTTGTGAATTGTTTGAGGCACAACACTTAGGGTGCTAAGTTCTCTCAAGGCCAAAGTCTTACTAGCTACATCAAGAGGTAACTTTCTAACTTATTTTATGATTCATATGTTAAATATTGTATCCTAGTTTAAGCTTCATGCTTTGGAAACCAATGTTGCATGTATAATTAGAGGAAACTTAGATCCAAAGCATTAGGGTTGTATGTGCACCATAGGAATGTTAAGTACATAAAACCCAACAACTCTTCCTTTGGCAATGGGATTAAGTCTACTGGAAGGTATGGATAAATACCATAAACAACTTCAAATGAAGAATTACCAGTAGCGAAAGTACGAGAACGATTGTATGCAAATTCAGCATGTGCAAGCTTGACATCCCAATCCTTTTTTGTTTCGCTGACCTAGCATCGTAACAACGTACCCAAGGTCCTGTTGGTAACTTCGGTTTTTCCATATGTTTGTTGGTGATACAATGTGCTTAACAATAGTTTCATTCCCACATTCCTCCAAAGTGTGTTCCAGAAGTAGCTCAAGAACTTAGAGTCCCGATCTGAAATAATGGTTTTGGGGATCCCATGCAAACGTACAAATTCCTTGAAGTATAGGTCAGCAACATTGCTTGTATCATCGATATTGTGGCAAGAAACAAAATGGGCCTTCTTGGAAAATCTGTCCACCACCACCACGATAGCATCTTTACCCCTTTGAGTGTGAGGCAAGGCTACAACAAAATTCATCGACACGTCTTTCCAAGGGCGAACAGGAACTGTTAATGGCGAGTGCAATCTGTGTTTGAATGAACTTTTATCCATCTGACACATCACACACTTTCCCACATCTTTATTTACGTCCCCTAACACCTTAGGCCAAAAGAAATGCTCCTTTAACACCTCCAAAGTCTTGATGACTCGGAAATGCCCAGCCAATCCCCCACCATGGGCCTCACCAACTAGTAACTCACGGATTGCATGCCTTGGAACACAAAGGCGATTGCCTTTGAAGAGAAGCCCATCTTGCAACATGAATTCACCATTGGGGCCAACTGGAAAATTTTCAAACAATTCTCTAAAATCGCCACCTTTCCCATAGTAGTCCTTCAAAGTTTCAAACCCCAACAAACAAACATCTAAGGTTTCCAACAATGTGTAATGCCTCGATAAAGCATCAACAACGACATTACTCCTGCCCACCTTGTACTTGGAAGAAAAATGAAAAGATTGTAAGAATTCCACCCACTTTGCATGCCTAGTGCTCAGCTTTTGTTTACCATTGATGTATTTTAAGGATTTGTGATCTAAGTGCAATATGAAGTGATTTGCACGTAGATAGTGATTCTAGTGGTCCAGTGCTCGAACAATGGCATAGAATTCCTTGTCGTAAGTGCAATAGTTTAAACGAGCACCTCATAACTTTTCAAAGAAGTATGTGATCGGACGTTTGGATTGAATCGGAACAGCACCAATACCAACCACACTCGCATCACACTCCAATTCAAATGGTTGCAAGAAATCTGGAAGAGCCAAAACGGGAGCAACACACAGCAGTTCCTTGATTTTCTCAAATGCTTTCTGGTCATCTCCCCTCCCCCCTACGAAAGTTCCTTTCTTCAAACAGTTTGTGGTCGGGCTTGTGATTGTACTGAAGTCATGGATGAACCTCCTGTAAAATGAATCACGACCATGGAATGATCTAACTTCTAAAATGTTTGTAGGAGTAGGCCAAGACCTGATTGCTTCAATCTTGGTTTGATCAACCGATACATTATCCTTTGACACAACATATCCCAAGAATATCACATTATCCATCATAAACAAACACTTTTCTAGCTTCCCATAAAGTTTTTGAGCTCGAAGGGTTTCAAACACTCTCTTCAAATAAAATAGGTGTTCTTCATTTCTGCTGCTATACACCAATATATCGTCCAAGTAAAAGACAACAAACCTTCCCAAAAACGACTTCAACACTTCATTCATCGACCTCATAAATGTGCTAGGGGCATTAGTGAACCCGAAGGGCATTACGGTCCACTCATACAACCCATACTTACTCTTGAAAGTTGTTTTCCACTCATCGCTGTTGAATCATAAAAAGTGACCCTCTTGAACTTCAGCTACCGCAATCTCTTCAGCTACCGCAGTCATCCAGCACCCGCAGTCAAGCTTCTTCATCAGCAACCACAACCGGAGTCTACCTACCGCAGTCACTTAGCTAGATTACTTTACTTGTCTTTATTGTAATACACTCTATTGTCCAGTATGCCTTGCATGGCTACTCATAGAGATGTAATCTAGTGCTCTTCATGAGTCTCTATAAATAAGAGCTCATTCTCTTGTATTTAATACGGATAACTCACACATCTATTCTGAATACATTTCTCTAAGTTATCTTTTCTATTCCTCTATCTTATTTCTCATCCCTCCTTACTCTCAATCCTTCCTAGAACATAACTGATTATAACCTCTCTCTGGAGCAAGTCCTCTGTGACTTAATCACTAAGTTTGATCTTCCTTATTAACTTGGTTTGAATGCATTCCTTGTTATGAATCAACTTATGTGTATACTTGATATAACAATTGTTGTCATTTCTATTTCTTTACTTTTCCGCAACTAACTCTCTAACTATCTAACTATAACTTATTAATATTATTGTTGAGCTTTTAGATCCTTCGAGATTAACTATTCCGCAATCCACTTGTTCTAACGTTTGTTCAAGTGTGTCTCCAAGTTTTTCTCTCAACAATTGGTATCAGAGCCATAGTGGTTGCTTTTTGAAAACGGATCTCTGATTTTTCAAAAGGCCTTCTATACCACTTAAGCTCATTTCTTTAAAAAAAAAACAATTTCAAATGCCACAATCGTTATCTCTGAACGTTTCCAACAGTGTTGGTGGTTCTAACCGAGCCCCAATACTGGTAGCAAATGAATATCATCACTGGTCACAAAGAATGGAAAGATACTTAAGGATACTTGGTAGAGATGTATGGCGATCCGTAGAAGAAGGACCACATGTCCTAGTCCTTACACCTGTCCAAACCGACAGCGCTACAACCAGACTAGGAGGAGGTCAACCAGTTATGAGCCGTCCAACCAAGGATGATCTCGATAAAATGGAAAATGATGTTGTTGCTTTTTATGAAATCTCCTGTGGAGTTGCTCCTGACAACTTCGATATTATCATAAATTGCAAATCAGCAAAAGAGATCTGGGAAGTTCTCAAGAATCTGTACGAAGGCTCAGAACAAGCACAAGATAAGAAGCTTACTACCGCACTCAATGAGTTCAACAACTTCAAAGCTCATACCGGCGAAAGTTTGGAAGACTCCTTCAAAAGGTTCAATCTGATAGTCACCAAGTTATCCAATGCGGGCACCATCCGCAGTAACCATGAAACAAACCTTCAGTTTCTTAATGGTTTGGGAAGACATTGGACTACGGCTAAGATGATAGTCCAAGGCGATAGAAAGATTCACTCTTTGTCACTCTACAAGCTCTATGGAGAGCTGCAAGCACAAGAATCCACCGTACTCAAAGATTGTGCTGACTTCGGAGGACCACTTGCTCTCATAGCACAAGCTCCACCGCAGTCACCCTACTCTTCATTGTATGACACTCCACCGCAGTCATATGAAGCTGACTCAGAGTATGATGATGAAGAAGAATTTCAGAAGGCTATTGCTCTGGTTAGTCAACAGTTCAACCGTCTACCACCTCCTTCCTTTCGCAAGAATCAACAGTTCAACAAACCTCCATTCAACCGTAACTTCGGTTCCCAGAATAACCATTCTCGATATTCCAAAAATTCTCATCCACCACCGCAATCTCAAATTAATCAACCAAAGGAGGTACCGCAGTCTCCTCAAACCACTGACTCCGGTACTCCCTCAGAAGACAAAACTGATGTTGTAATTTGTCACAATTGCAACAAAGAGAACCACTTTGCAAGAGATTGTAAGGCCAACGTAGTAAAAGACAGAGCATTCTACCTTAGAATGGCTCAAGAGTTGGAAGATAAAGAAAAGGCAAGGGCATACGTAGCCCATGTCAAAAGAGACCATCAAGTGTGGTCATCTGGAGATGAAGATGAAGCCATCAGCAGTATCAAAGGAAAAGGGAAAATCTGCATGCTGGCAACTGCGGATGATGATGAGTCCACAAAGCTGGAAAAGAACTACTGCTACATGGCAAAGGATGGAACTCTAAGCATCGTCGAACAGGTAAAACTCATGATCCAAACTCTAAACTATAGCATGCATGACTATCAACCATACATAGATGATCTTAATGACACGTGTGCTGCCGTCCTTACAGACTATAACAAAGCCTTAGATGAGAAGAACATTGCATCCCAAGAGATGTTCCATGTAAGAGGACGACTGGATAACAAAAGACTCAAATTGGCTATGTTAGAAAAAGACTTAGAGTTAGAGAAAGACGCGAGAATGTTAAGTGAAACACAATTAGAGATAGCTTTGAACCAAAGAGATTTAGCTCAGAGAGAAATTGTACGCCTAAATCTTTTAATCGAAAAATTGTTCAATGAAAGTCAAGCTATTGAAAATTTAGTGAATAATGGAACCGTGGACAATACATATAATTGGGGTTGGTCAAATGGATATCCTACCGCAATGGATTCCTCACCCCGGTTCAATAAAAACAGATTGTATGTCCCTCCAGACCGAGAATTTCTTTTCCCAGTCAATGACAAGACTTTTCCCGAAGACATCAAAACTCACTTCAGTAGACTACATAGTCTAAGCAAAAATTGTGTCATTGAGGAAATTGTGCATGAGGTTTCAGGTCACACATGTGATCAAATTCCTATCTGTGGCACCATTTACCCAAATTCTCAAACCTCATCCGTAGTTGATGAAGAAATTGTCATTGAGGGCCTCGAAGTCTCAAAAGACTTTCCACCTCTGTCTTCAGACCGCAGTGTATCACACTATAGTCAAAAGTCCCACAAAAGTCCCACCGCAGTCTCAACTCAGACTTACTCTGCAGTAGTTAAAACATCACTACCGGAATCATTAGTAAAAGGAACCGTGACCCTTCAGGCAATTCATCATGAATTACCTATAGAGAACTTTGAAGTGGGTCAATGCTCACAAACCCCAGAATCTTCAAGTTCGGATGACTCAAGCCCACGTTTTCAAAATCATTCTAAAAATTCCAGGAAACCGCAGTTGAACAACAATGACTGCGGTTCACCAAAATCTTTGGCCAAAAAGGCCTTCAAAGAGGAATTTAGATCTCGAGGCACAAATAGACAAACTTTTTCGAAAAACAAGAAGCATGTCAGAATTCCAAAGTCCAAGAGTCCAGAAAAATTTGTTTTCTCACACTACTTTTCAAAAAACTCTCCAATCAAGAAAACAAACAAAAAGGAAAGTACAGCTTCCTATCCAAAGTTGTATCCGAAGTCAGCTGGCTATGGCACCGCAAGCTAGCTCATCTCAACTTCAGGTACATCAACAACTTGGTCACAGGAGAACTAGTCAGAGGTCTCCCTATTCTCAAATTCAGCAACGATACTCTCTGTCCGGCTTGTGAATGTGGTAAACAGTCCAAAGCAAGTCACCCTCTGGTAATGGATTCTACAATTTCTGAACCACTGGAGCTATTGCACATTGATATCTGCGGTCCATCAACCGTAGCCAGTCTCCAACACAAGAAGTACATACTGGTTATCGTAGATGACTTTACACGCTTCACATGGGTCTTCTTCCTCAGACTCAAGTTAGAAACACCGCAGATTTTCATCAACTTCATCAAAGAGATCGAACTTCAGATCAAGCTTCCAGTAAGACGTATCCGCAGTGATAATGGAACCGAGTTCACTAATCATCTTCTCAACAGTTTCTTGGTGACCAAGGGCATCTCTCATAACTTCTCAGCTCCCTACACACCGCAACAAAATGGAGTAGTAGAAAGAAGGAACCGCACACTCGTAGAAGCAGCCAGATCTATGCTCAACTTCGCACACCTTCCTCTCTACTTTTGGGCTGAAGTTGTAGCAACCGCATGCTTTGTTCAAAATCGAAGCATTGTGTTCAAACGTCTCAATAAAACACCATATGAGGGCCTTAACAACCGCAAGCCAAATGTTTGCTTCTTTCATATCTTTGGGTGTAGATGTTTCGTGATCAACAACCGCAATCAGCTTAACAAGTTTGCACCAAAGTCTGATGAAGGCATCTTCCTTGGTTATTCCACTAACAAGGTTGCTTATCGAGTGCTCATCAGACGTACAAGGCTGATCATTGAAAGCTTCGATGTGAAATTTGATGATTCTCACATCCACAACGCACCTCCATCCACTGAAACCACCGCAATAATGGAAAGTGATATTCCTGCCTCTTCAGGTCCTTTAAATCTAGTTGAAGTCAATTATGACGATCTTTTCGATCCTGTTGAAACGGCGAAACTATCTGAAGTTCTTGTGTCACCCGCAGCTCAACAACAACACGCTGATGTTTCTGGACCATCTCTATCCGAAGTCGCTTCTCTCAATACTTCCACCTCTCCGGTTGAGGGGGAAAGCTCTACTCCGGATCTAACAACAACCGTCGAGGTTCCAGTACTTGATGCTGCTCAAGTTCCTATCCGGAGAGAATTATTACCATCAAACGTATCGTCAGATTCGGATGATGAACTCATAGAGACCATTGACACGAGAATCGATCCAAGGATTATCACTCTCCCATCTGCAGTCCAGGGGGAACCTTCTCAGGTTCCAGAGGAACGCCCATCCGCAATCCAGGGGGAACCTCTCCCAACTACTCTAGAAAACTCCATTCTTGTTTCAACAAACCAAGATGACTCAGCAGGATGTTCTCAAGTCCAGGGGGAACTGCCATCTCCAACCGCAGACTCTCCTGATATTCAAGATATTCCCTCTACCGTAGCTGCTGATCATCTGCAACCCCGTCTACACGTATGGACAAAGGACCACCCACCAGGTCAAATCATTGGCAACCCATCCGCAGGTATCCAAACTAGATCTTCCAAGGACCTATCTGATCACTGCCACTACGCAACATTTATATCCTCGGTAGAGCCCAGAACGATCAAAGAAGCATTGCTGTCCAGGGGGAACCTTCTCAGGTTCTAGAGGGACGCCCATCCGCAATACAGGGGGAACCTCTCCCAACTGCTCTAGAAAACTCCATTCTCGTTTCAACAAACCAAGATGACTCAGCAGGATGTTCTCAAGTCCAGGGGGAACTGCCATCTCCAACCGCAGAGTCTCCTGATATTCAAGATATTCCCTCTACCACAGCTGCTGATCATCTGCAACCCCATCTACACGTATGGACAAAGGACCACCCACCAGGTCAAATCATTGGCAACCCATCCTCAGGTATCCAGACTAGATCTTCCAAGGACCTATCTGATCACTGCCACTACGCGGCATTTATGTCCTCGGTAGAGCCCAGAACGATCAAAGAAGAATTGCTTGGACCTATCTGATCACTCTCCCATCTGCAGTCCAGGGGGAACCTTCTCAGGTTCCAGAGGAACGCCTATCCGCAATCCAGGGGGAACCTCTCCCAACTGCTCTAGAAAACTCCATTCTCGTTTCAGCAAACCAAGATGACTCAGCAGGATGTTCTCAAGTCCAGGGGGAACTGCCATCTCCAACCGCAGACTCTCCTGATATTCAAGATATTCCCTCTACTGCAGCTGCTGATCATCTGCAACCCCGTCTACACGTATGGACAAATGACCACCCACCAGGTCAAATCATTGGCAACCCATCCGCAGGTATCCAGACTAGATCTTCCAAGGACCTATCTGATCACTGCCACTACGCAGCATTTATGTCCTCGGTAGAGCCCAGAACGATCAAAGAAGCATTGCTTGAACCTGACTGGATAGCTGCAATGCAAGAAGAGCTAGAAGAATTTCAAAGAAACAAAGTTTGGCAGCTCGTTCCGAAGCCACGTGGTCATTCTATTGTTGGCACTAGATGGGTATTCAAAAACAAGCTGGATGAATCTGGTGCGGTAGTCAGAAACAAGGCAAGACTAGTTGCAAAGGGGTATAGTCAACTTGAAGGCATTGACTATGATGAAACGTATGCTCCGGTAGCACGCATGGAGGCTATCTGGATCTTCCTAGCATACGCAGCCCACAAGAACGTCAAGGTACACCAAATGGACGTTAAGAGTGCTTTTCTCAATGGGGAATTAAAAGAAGAGGTTTACCTTCAGCAACCTCCAGGTTTTGAAAATGTTGAATTCCCATACCACTACTACAAGCTTGAAAAAGCAGTCTACGGTCTGAAGCAAGCCCCAAGAGCATGGTATGAGACTCTCTCTGAATTCCTTGTCTCATCCGGGTACAAGAGAGGAGTGATTGACCCCACGTTATTTAGAAAAGCAAATGATAACCACCTTATGCTTGTACAAATATATGTGGATGATATCATCTTCGGATCGACTGATCAAGGAATGGTGGATGAATTTGCGAAGCTCATGACCAACAAGTTCAAAATGAGCATGAATAGAGAGATTAACTTCTTTCTAGGACTTCAAGTGAAAGAAATTCCGCAAGGGATATTCATTCATCAAGAGAAATACACCACTGAACTATTAAAGAAATATTCCATGGACAACTGTTCTTCTGCTAAGGTCCCCATGGCCTTCGGTTATAAGATCTCTGCTGATCCCTCAGGCGAATCTGTGGATCACAAGACTTATAGAGGTATCATTGGCTCTTTGATGTACCTCACCGCAAGCAGGCCAGACATTGTCTTTGCAACTGGTGTATGTGCAAGGTATCAGGCTGACCCAAAAGTGTCACACATGACCGCAGCCAAAAAAATTCTACGGTACCTGAAAGGAAGCAAATCTCTTGGTCTATGGTACCCCGCAGGCAATGACTTCAGCCTGCAAGCTTTCACAGATGCGGATCACGCCGGATGCAGATTAGACCGCAAAAGTACCTCAGGTGGATGTTAATTTTTGGGTGGAAGACTCGTCAGCTGATCCTCAAGGAAACAAAGTTGTGTTTCTTTGTCTACCGCAGAAGCTGAGTATGTGGCCGCAGCTAGCTGTTGCTCTCAAGTCCTTTGGATGAAAACTCAACTATTGGACTATGGGTATAGAATGCTGCGGATACCAATCTATTGTGACTCTGAAAGTGCTATTGCTATTTCTCACAATCCAATTCAACACTCCAAGACTAAGCATATTGAACTACGGTATCACTTCATCAAAGACCACATCTTGAAAGGTAACATTGAACTCATCTTTGTCCATTCTCAAGAAGAGATTGCTGATGTGTTCACAAAAGCACTCGACTCCACAAAACTTAACACCTTCCTGCAAATGTTAGGAATGATGAATCCAGACCCGCAATTCTTTTTGAATTGTTAGATACCGCAGACCATTCTTGGTCTCCGTTGCGGTTCTAACTGAAAGTTACTTATGATAGATGGTTTTGGTACCGCAGTCTAGGTACCGCAACCATATATCATACTTATTTTTCCATGGGTCTTTATTGTTTGTTATTACTAATTTTTGTACAAGTGCTCTTCTCAGTTTCTTCTACTGAAGTCATAAATCTACCTATCCGCAATGACATTTGTTCATCCGCAGTGACATCTGGTCATCCGCAATGACGTTTCCATCCGCGATCATTATTGATATTTCTCAACTGTTTCTATTTAATGATCCTTCATTAAATAAAACATTAAATAAAAAACATTCTCTTTAGAAACTGTCTCATTCTCTTTCTGAATAAACCTTGTGTCAGACCTATTTTAGGTATAATGACAAAAAGAACGTTTTTCCATAACCTCATCCTTAATCTGTCTTTTCCTCTCCCCAACACGTCCCATCCGTTACAACTTCCTTTCTCCTCACCCCACGATCACCTGACACATTGATAGATGTCTGACTTTTCATTAAATGCAAACCCTCCTTTAGTAAATCTCCTAAATCTTTTTTAAACCGTTTCATTATTTGTGGCTGAGATTTAATCCCCAATTCAAAGATTCCCTCCAAACCCCAAACGGCGTTTTTACCTTATCCTTACCTTTTACCTAGGGTTAAAAAGTTTTCACCTCTTTATAAACCCATCTTCTTCCCCAAAAGCACTTTACGCTTTCTGAACATCGAACCTTCTCTCTCAAACCCTTCAAGAAATCTATTTTCTACTCCATCTCTCAAAGCTCCTACAATGGTGAAATCAGGTGCATCAAAGAAACAATCCAAGGTTTCAGGCTCAGTGAATCCTACCGGTTCAGACTCTCCAACGATTGCTTCAAGCAACTTTCGAGCAGTGTTTGAAGATCATTATTCATACAATGCTCCAACCAAACTGATGATCAAGTTTCTCAAGAATCACCCTCTGTTTGGCCCTTTCGACGCTTTTACAGATGTTGTTCCAGTCTCGACCCTCTTCAAATGTGCATTCTCCGCTTATCGCCCAATCGAAAACCCTCAAGAAGTTCACCTCAACCTGATTAATGATTCTTTGGTCATCCTGTCCAAGGAAAAGTTTCTTTCTGTAATAAACCTTCTGGTTCATCCCTCCATCAAGATCTTCTCTCCTTCCATGGCGGACGTTACCTCTGCCCTTTACCAAATGGGGTATCAGAAACCAATTAGAGGAATTGGTGAATTCAAGAAAAATCAGTTGCATGCGGTTTAGCAGTTTGTGTGCCATTTCATCATCCGTTGTCTATCCGGCAGAACCGGAGGCATAGACAACATGGGACTCAAGCTACTGGAGTTGGTGTGGAGCATATTCACAGGACACGATGTAAACTACGGCAGATCCTATGGGACGACTTCCTTCAATATATTCCCAAAGAAAGTCCAAGGGAGAACACAACCGAGCTCACTTTTGCAAGGTTCTGGTCACTCTGCATTTCAGACCTTCATGCGGACGCTGGAATCGACATGGGCAGTGACATCAACTTCTTTGTCACTAAGGATCTGAAAAGGTACAATCCCTCTACTGATCAAACTGTTTTTGGACCTATCTGCAGACTCCCTACCCACATTCTTTCCACACTCGGTCTTGAGACTGCTGATGTCTCAGATCACATTGAGGCTACGGAAGGTATTGCCCCATACCTTCCTACCCCGCCTCTTCAACTCCCATCCGCAATTGTTAACCCTGAAGGTACCGCAGTCCATTCTGCCACTACACTCTCCAATCTTTCTCAAAGAAGAAAGCAATTGGCAACCAAGAAGAAACAAAGAACCCCTAAGAAGGATGCTCCCAAACCAACCGCACCCACCAAGAAACGTAAAACCAAACCAACCGCACCTACACCTAGTAGTGATTCTGATGAGGATAGGCAACCAATTGTTATCCTTAAGAAAAGAAAAACTGCTTCCCCTGGCCAAATGGGTGACCGGGCCGATACTGAAGCCTCTCAAAAGGCTCCGGTAGTCCTTGGGGTGGCCGCAGACCCATTCAACACCACTATCATTTTCCAATCAGACTCAGAAAGTGAGTCTGATTCATGACATCGTGAAGACTCCCCCCAGTTCACTCCCAAGAGGATGACACTGGTGCTCGCCCTAAGGTCTCCAGGGCTTCCCGACTGCATTTCTTTTCACCTGAGGAGTTGCACTCCATCCTTTTGAACGTCACCCAAACACTTCAAACACCTTCCCAACCGCAGGGCACTTCTTCCGCCCATGCCATAACTGAGCCGAGGCCAAACTTGACCACGGGTCAAGGAGACTGAGGAAGCTCAAGAAATCCTACTCTGCTTACATCCGCAGCAGGTGGTTTAGGCATGGTGAGCACAAATGTGCAAGGATCTGTGGACCCGAAGGACACTTCGGTGCGTTTCCAAGGTTTTGATGGAGGTGAATCCAATGACTCATGGTTACAGTACAATCCGGTAACTGAGTCAGAAATCAAGAAATATGATGCTTTCAAAAGGGCATTTCAAGCCCGCAAGGAACAACAGATCAAGCAGCAGCAGCAAAAGGAGCAAGATATCCAGTCAGTGGCACGGTATTGGGCTGATGCAATCAATTGAAGAAACAATGAATCAAGTAATGAATTAATCAGAGTATGAATTCAGGTAATGATGCGAGATTTAGACACAGGATGTAAATATGATCTTGTTTCAGCTCTATTACGCTTTCAAGTTTTACAGAGTACAAGATGTAATTCTGTAAAAGACTTCGTTATTATGACCCTAGTAAGCACTCCTATTTATAGGAGAGGAAAGAGTACAAAAAATATACTAAGGACTAAGCGTTAAGCTTCGAATACAATGCCCTAGTAAAATAGATTACAAAAATGTTCGAAAACACTAAAACATACTTCGACTAATTACAACACTTCGACTCTAACAATCTCCCCCTTTGTAATTATAGTCGAAGTCTTCAGTTTGTAGAAGTGTGATGGAGTACAAAAACACCCTTCGAACCTCTGTATACCATGAGATAATCTTCTTCAACTCCTTCTTGTCTCCTTCATTATTCTTTTTGCAATGATTCATACGAACAATTAAGTTCGTATATTAAGACGTTGAGTACCTTTCTACTTCACTTGCCTGGAACAAGAAACGTTTAGCTTTTCCTGCTTTGTCTTTTCCAGAAAATACTATTCCAAATGGCTTAAGATAAATTTCTCCATCAGCAAATTTCTTTAATTCTGCTTGAGTCTTCGAAGGAGCCATTGGAGCTTTTATTTCCATTCCCTGGGCAGTTGCTAACTCCACATCAGTCATTGCCAAACACTCACAGTAATTTTCGATGAAGATTTTGATGTGAGCAACTCCAATCTTGAATTCTTCTGGATATGTGTTTTGTAGGAATGAAAATGATTTATCTTTTAAAAGCAATGGAACTTGTATGAGATCATACAAGTTCATCAAAGGAAAATCAGCAACAGTAAATTCACAAATCTTTCCATCTGCCCTGGCAACCACGTATTTAAAGTTTTGGACTGTGTTTTCGAAAACCACATCCTTTTTCATGCTGATCACTTTCTTTATTTTCATTAAAGACCAAACATCTTCAGGGGCTTTTCCAAGAACAGCATGAAAACGTATTTTCATGTGTGTACCATCATCCTTGTTTTTAAAGTTCCCTTCTGCCTTGAATTGTGGCATGATAAACATCATTTCGTTTATCGGGAAATCCAGCTGGCTTGTGTCAGTATTTGTGAACAAATAGCTTTGCTTTGGTTTCTTTTCGAATGTGTACATGTGATTGACAGCAACCTTGGCCTCAATTGTCTCGTAGTTATAATGTTTAGCTGGATCCCCTTTGTCCATTCCCTTCGGATCATTAGCTCGCTGAGCCATTATACTTTGAACAATTCTGAGCTTTTCAATCTCAGCCTCTGCTTCAGCCTTCTTTTCATCTTTCGATTTTTCAACAAGAATCGATTTCCCTTTGTCTTTTATTGCTGGATTATCTATTACCTCCTTTGGTTTTGAACCACTCCCATCAGTTTCCAAAGATTTACCAATTACAATCCCTTTGGAAAAAGTTCTTGTAATGGGTAATGTTGTTACAACTGTTGAAGTCACTGGTTCAGCAGAAACAATCACCGGTTTTGTTGTAGGAATTTTCGAAGAAAATACTTTGCCTACCACTTTCGCATCTTCTTCACATGACTTCCTTTCTCCCCCTTGCACCCCTGTGAAAACAGGAGGGGAAGTGGTTGTGGGAAGAAGACTAGATATGCGAAAGAGCGGTGCAAGTTGCTTGTTAAGTATGGCTTTAAATTGAACAAACTTCTGAGATAAAAAAATCCGGAGTAATCAATGAAGAAGAAATCGGCTTGACAGACATCTCCTTCAACTCCTTAAGCAGCTTAAGCATCTCCTCGAAGCTTGTTTGTTCGAATGTTGAAATTTGAGAAAGTTGTGGACTCAAATTTTCATACAAATTCACAAATCGTGTAACTGCATCACAAATTATATCGACCTTCTGATTCAATGAAGCATAATCTTGTTGAACATTGACTATTTCTTTGTGCATATCTTCACGAAGTTCGTGAATCTGAAAATTGACATCTTCGCGCACCTTCTTCACATCTTGAACAAAAAGCACATGTCGTTCCTTTGCTACATTCTTCAATTCTTTTAAATCACTAGCAAATTTCGAACTTTGAGAATTGAGTCGAATTTCAGTGTTTTGATCATTGAGATCAACTTTCTCCACCAAATCCCTCATTATCTGTCTCTGTTTCCATTTCAATGGTTTCTTGAATAGGAGAAGTTGATTTTGGTGGCTCAGTAGATTGTGAAGAAAAGATTGAAGTAAAAGGTTGATCAAGAATATGTTCGAATGTTGGAGAATGAGTGGATGACGTAATGGGAATAGTTGATGGTGAGACAGAAACAATAAGAGTAGAAATAACAGGACCTTGATCGTCATGCTTCGAACCTCCTTCACCCATATCGACATTTTCATCCGTATCAGATACGTAGCAGGGATGCCTGAAGTTCGAACCTCCTCAAAAATTGATTTGGCAATCGAAACTTCGGGTGGTATGACAACTGTCTTCTCAGGAGTGGAACTTTGAATAAGATGAGTGAACTCTGGAGTTTCTGGAATTCTTTCTGCATCATCTTCAGTCGACTCAGTGGAAATCACCAACTTTCGAGCCTTCTTCTTCTTTTTCTGTGACAACTTCTTTGCCATATCCTCAGCCCTCCTTTTCTTCGACACCGGAGAAACAGGTGCTGGTACTTCTCTAATTAACACACCTTGATGTGTAATTTGGGGTTTTCGAATCATTTGTTGTGTAGGAGACTTGCGTTTATGAGAGGACTTCATTTTAATTCGTTGAAACATTCCTGTTTTCGAAGGAATGACAACCTTCTCTTGTGTTTCTTCAATGATGGGCTCAATTACTTGTGTTTCAGCAACAGATACTCCAACAGTTTCAGGCTTTTTCTTTGGAGACTTCGAGGATGTCGAATCCTTGGTTTTCTTATCAGATGAAGCAGGATCAGCCTTCTTTGACTTTTTGGACTTCTTCTCTTCCCTAGGCAACAAGATCCCAGTCTGAACAGAAGAATCGATTGTTTGCAAATAGGCCACTAAAACGGAATTCGTAGGATCAACCCGTTTGAGCATCGCACCTGGAATGCGAGCCACAGATGGGAAATCATCAGCATTTTCTACAACTTCCTTCGGATAATGGTATGATTGAAAATTAACTTTCTCTTCGTCATTTGGTATGAGAATCCCTTCCTTATTATAAAAATACTACAAAATAAGGCTCCAGTATCGTCCACACGAAATGCCATGAACAGCATTCGTATGTTCTACACCCTTTTGGAATTCCTTCCATAATTGTGTGGAATAATCCTCTTGCAGGTCATAGTATAGACCTGCAACCATTGCATACACCTCCATCCTTCCTTCGTCTAATCCAACTGTTCTTCCGGTTAAACATCGGAGAAAAATCCCAAATAAGAAATTCCATAGCCGAGGAAGACCAGATTTCTTAAAGTCACTTATCTTGGACAATGGGGGCTGATATCCCATCTCATTAAACATATGAACTATTTGTGGGAATGTGAAATCAACATAAGGAGGTGAATTCGGAATATCAAGAATCTGGCAGAAGAGTTTCTTGGATAGCCTAACCTTTTTATCGTTCACCAGATGGAAAGTGATCGTATCAGATGCTTTATTGTAAGTTGCAGTGGATCCTGCTTGAGAAAGCCAGGACAATGGAACAGAAAAGGAATTGAACATCGCCGTGGATAAAACAGAGTGTTTCAGAGCAACGATGAGCATCTTCAATTCCTCTGGGTATTGAGAATTTCACCATCCACATAATAGTTAGTGGATTGAATCTTCATGACAGGTGCGGATGAAATATCTTCAGTGGATGGATCGACATGAGCAGAAGTCGCCATTGTTAGGGTTTTGAAGATGATGATGAACAGAGAAATTGCGAATTTGTGCTTTTTGATCGCGTAAACTGAGAATGAACCCTTGAATCCCCTTTTATATGTAACCCTGATTTTTGAATTTGAAGCGGGATGCATTTAATGAGATCCGACGTGGCACCTTGAAAATCGGACCATTACTGCGGAAAAGTAGCCATGCATCAAAAAGTATCTGTCACATCGCCTTGAAAACCGGACAGAATACCATACGTCATTTATACACAGCCTGTCTTTATATCCCCAAGAGAATTGTAACCGTCAGAACCCTTCGAATCGAGGCAGGGCTCTTTCACTTTTGGGATAAAAAGCGAAGTCATATGCCAGAAGTTCGAAATCATCAGCCTGAGTTGGTAGTACGCAGATTCTCAAGGATTTTGTGAGTGCAGTGTTCCAAAGAATATAGATAAGAAGCAATGATAAAAAAATTTTCGATTAGTGTGATGTCAAACAATTGACACAAAAGCAGGTTAAATCCCGGGCAAATATTACTTCATTAATCATTAAGAGAGATGATCAATAGCTTGTGTAGGTTCCCATGAATTACAATCGAATACTTTTTGATAAGTATCAAAGGGCTTCTTTTGAGAATACTTCGTGAGTAGGTTCAAAATTTCGTTACATGTCATCCTAAACATAAGGTGATAAATTGTAACAGAAATTATTTGTTTGACCAGTGTAGTCAGTGACAAGTTGGCTTTGATAAATTTTAAAATGACTAGGACATTCGAATAAAACTCACACTGAAATCATATTCAAGAAAAAAATTTGTATGTTGAATCTTGTTGGGTAACAAACATCGTGGGCTTCGAATGTTTGATCAAGACCACTCATGCAAAATAAATATGATTTGGAGTTTCAAACCTTGGTACAGAAACAAAAGTTTCGTGAATATCTGGAACATTGTTCCCCGTCAATTCCTTAACAAGAGTATGAAAATTGGGTTTCACTTTCATCACGGTCTCATGATGTCAGATCACAAACACGGATTTTTGATATGTCTAAGTCTCGATTGGTTTGATTAGAGACCTCTCGGACATATGTCTTCGTGTGTGATCGTGTAAGAATTTTGATGAAAAAGATGGATTTAAGACACGAAAAGTACCTCTGTTATATTTTTGGACCAAACAGTAAACTCTTAACTCATTTTAAGAAGAGTAAGGTAGCTCAGAGACTAATATGAATATAAGCCTGATTGGGAAGAAATTTTCGTATGAATAATTTCATTAAGGCTTTCGTACACACACATTGAGTCATGGAGGCTTTGGTCAACATGCAGCAGCATGCTTCTAGGGACAACCTAACTAGTTTGAATGATGAAAAATTTATCACTTCATACGAAAAAATAATACCTGACCCAAATACTGCATGCTAAATCCCCTCTGTAGCATCATGATAATCTGCAACAAAATACTAAAAAGAAGTAAGAATCAAAATATTTTTGTTGTTTTGATTTTTCGAAAATAATGACAACACAATCTAAAATCTTTTTGGAGTTTTGAATTTTCGAAAATGAAGTAACAAAACAAAAGAAAATCTTTTTGGATTTTTGATTTTTCGAAAATGAAATGACAAAACAAAAGAAAATCTTTTTGAATTTTTAAATTTTCGAAAATTTGAAATACAAAACTTTTTGCAAACAGACGAAATTTTATAGTGATAAATGTACGAATTCGAAGCGGTCGAAGCGTTGACTATGAACAGTAACCACTGAATCAACACTTAAAATAAGTGACAAACGTGCGAATTCGAAGCGGTCGAAGCGTTGACCATGAACAGTAACCGTTGAATGCTGAATGACTTTGCGTTATCTTTTATTCAGCGCCTCTGATTTATTCTGTGTCACCCATCATTCTTCTTTTTCGCATGGAACAGAATTTCCATCGATCATTCCAAGCCCTTCTATTATTCTCACAAGTGACTTTTCATCTAATGGTTTTGTGAAAATATCAGCTAACTGATCAGTTGTTTTCACAAAATGTACTTCAATATTTCCATCCTCCACGTGATCTTTTATGAAATGATAACGAAGAGCTATATGTTTAGTCTTCGAATGTTGCACAGGATTATGACAAATTCTTATCGCACTTTGAGAATCACAATATAATGGAATCTTTTTCATATTTATTGCATAATCACGCAATTGACTTTGGATTCATATTATTTGTGAAGTCCAAGCAGCAGCAGCCACATATTCTGCTTCAGCTGTGGAAATTGATACGCATGTTTGCTTTTTCGACTGCCAGCTCACCAATTTGCCATCAAGAAATTGACATCCACCACTTGTGCTTTTTCGATCAAGATTACAACCACCCAAGTCTACATCTGAGTATGCTTGTACAAAAAATCCAGTTTTCGAAGGATACCACAATCCTAACGAAATTGTTCCTTTAAGATAACGAAATATATTCTTCACAGCAATGAGATGTGGCTCTCGTGGATTTGACTGATACCTGGCACAATTACACACAGAAAACATTATATCAGGTCGACTTGCTGTGAGATAAAGTAATGAACCAATCATGCTTCGATAAAGAGTTATGTCAACTGCAGGTTTATCTAATGATGGTGTCAACTTGATGCATGTTGCCATAGGTACTCGTAACTTCGTGCTATTCGTCAATCCAAACTTTTCTAACAGATTCTTCGTATATTTTTCTTGATTGATGAAGATCCCTTCTCTGTTTTGACGAATATTTAAACCAAGAAAATTATTGATTTTTCCCATCATGCTCATTTCGAACTTACTTTTCATCAAATCTTCGAATTCTCTAGACAAGACAGGGTCAGTTGAGCCAAATATAATATCATCAACATAAATTTGAACAAGCATAATATGATTCCCCACTTTCTTTCGAAATAATGTGGGATCAACATATCCTTGTTTAAATTTAGATTGTTTCAAAAATGATGTAAGAGTTGCATACCATGCTCGTGGTGCTTGTTTCAAACCATAAACTGCCTTATCTAAAATATAAACATGATTTGGATATTCTTCGTTAATAAAACCTGGAGGTTGTTCCACGTAAACTGTTTCTTCAAGATCTCCATTTAAAAATACACACTTCACGTCCATTTGATAAACATCAAAGTCCTTATGAGCTGCATAAGCCAGAAATATACGAACCGCCTCGAGTCTTGCGACAGGGGAAAAAGTTTATTCATAGCCGATTCCTTCTTGTTGTGAATATCCTTTAACAACAAGTCTGTCTTTGTTTCGAACAATATTTCCATCTTTGTCGGTTTTATTTTTGAAAATCCATTTTAACCCGACAATCGAAACATTTTCAGGCTTAGGAATTAATCTCTAAACCTTGTTTCGTTCGAATTCAGACAATTCAGATTGCATTGCAACAACCTAATCTGAGTGTTCCATTGCATTCTTAACTGTTTTTGGTTCAATTTTAGAGATGAAAACATTGAACATGCAAAATTCTTGATGAGTATTCAGTACCTCATTCTTTGCACGAATTTGAGCTCTTGTTAAAATTCCCTCTTGTGGATTCCTAATTACTTGATCCTTCGGATGATCTCTTGTCCATTTTTCCATTGGTGGATATCCTGGATCAAATTCCAAAGGTGCATCTTCGTACATTTCATCGTTTTCTGAACCTGCAATTGAACAAGCATCATTAACATCATCATTATGCTCCCCCTCAACACTATGCTCCCCCTCAACATCAGCATTCAATCTTTCTTTCTCCCCCTCGAAAGAATGTTCTTCAACATTTAAAGTATTCGAATCCAAGTGCTCCCCCTCCAATGAATTATTTTGCATACTGTCGCCTTCTTGAGGAGTTGATGTTGATTCATCAGTAAACTTCGTACATTCTGGCATGTGATTATCAGGAGCATTAATTTCAGTATCGACTGCATGATCTGAAATTCCAAAAATCAAATCATAATCAATATCATCCATTTGTAAAGATTCAGTTTCAACTTGTGTTTCTTGTCAAATTGGATGATTTGTAAATTTATGCTCATTTTGTTTAATATAGTAATCATCGAATGTGAGATTGAAAGTTTCTTCCACTTTTCGTGTTCTCTTATTTAACACACGATATGCTATAGAATTGTGCGAATATCCAAGAGAAATCCCTTCATCAGCTTTTGCTTGAAATTTCGAAAGATGATCCTTGAGATTCATAATAAAACACCTACATCCGAAAACATGAAAGAATTTCACATTAGGTTTACGATTATTCAGAATTTCGTATGGTGTAATATTAAAACGCCTGTGTATGAAAGATCTATTCTGAGTAAAACATGCAGTGGATATTGCCTCAGCCCAAAGATATTGAGGTAAATTCGTATATGCCAACATGGTTCTTGCTGCTTCGCATAGTGAGCGATTCCTTCGTTCTACAACACCATTTTGTTGTGGTGTGTATGGAGAGGAAAAATTATGCGAAATCCCTTTGTCCACCAAAAATGAATCAAGAACATTGTTCTTAAATTCAGTTCCATGATCACTCTTGATCTTTCGAACAATCTTCTTTAATGTCGTTTCCATCTTTTTGATAAAATCAATCATGATTTGTGCAACTTTGGATTTAAGCCTGAGAAAATAAACCCACGTAAATCTGGAAAAATCATCAACAATAACTAAAATGTACCGTTTCTTGTTGAGAGTTGAAACAGTCGAAGGACCACACAAATCAATATGTAAAAGTTCCAGAGGTGCGACAATTTTCGAATCTATTGTTATTGGATGACCTTGTTTATGTTGCTTGCCAACTTCACAAGCTGCACATAACGAATCATTTTCAAATTTAAGTACAGGTAAACCTCTTACCAGATCTTGTACCACAAGTTTATTAATGTTTCGAAAGTTGAGATGTGAAAGTCTTCGATGCCATAGCCAGCTTAGATCAGATGTGGCTTTCGAAAGAAGGCATACAGCAGGTTTGCCTACAATAGGATTGATGTCCAGAGTGAACATGTCACCTTTCCTTTTGGATTTTAGTAACACTTCGTTTGTGTTGACATTCGAAATAGTACTTCCTTCTTCGTTAAAGAGAACTTGATTGCCAGTGCCCACAACAAGTTGAGAAACACTAATCAAGTTATGTTGAAGACCTCCAACATATGCAACACGATTCACTGTGAATTGTCCATTCGTGATCTTCCCATATCCTTTGACTTGACACTTTTGATTGTTCCCAAATTTAACTACTCCAGCATTTTGGAGACTTCGAAAATCTCGTAAATTCTCCTTCTTTCCAGTCACGTGACGAGAGCAACCACTATCAACATACCACTTGTTATCATATTGCTCGTCACTCAGTACCTGCAATTAGTAGAAAAATTTAGGTACCCAAGGCTTTTTGGGTCCTTGGAAATTAGATTTTAATTTCGAATGTAATGAAGAACTTTTAACCCAATCACAAACTTTGGTTTTGAGACTATCAATTAAGTTCACTTCATCATCTAAAGAAACCGAAACATAAGTGTTTGTTGGTTTCGAATGTGCACTAACACTACCCTTCGAATTCTGAGTTTGAAAATGAACATTCTTTGCCTTTGAGACTGGTTTCCAAGCTTTGACCGAGATGTTCGAATCCTTAGAAGATGAACTTCCCTTCGAAGAAGTATTCACATATTTTTCATATGCTTCATGAATTTGCTCCTTTTAATATGCATTCGACTGATACATCTTTCCTTTGCCTTCAAGCCAATGATCAATGTTCTTCCTTGAAGTTATTCCTTTTTCATGTGACTTTTTCATAGTTTCTTTCTTCGTATGATTAGGAAAATTTGGCTTTTGAGGAACAAAATCAACTTTGGGATTTGTTAGAAAAGAATAAGCATATGATGAATCACCTGTTGATTTAAAATTTTGTCGTTGAACAAATGTTTGATTTGGATTAGGTTTATTTGAAAATGCTCTTGATTTGTTAGTTTCAAAAACTTTCGAAAACTTTGGTTGCTTATTCACTTCAGACCTTGTATGAATTGATTGAGATGACTGTTGGGTTTTTGTTGAAAAATAGGAATTTTTAGCTTTGAAAACATTTTTGTTTGATTGTGATTCAGACATCTTTTGAGACTCAACATTTTGCCAAAATATTTTCTTTCTTGCTTGTCTTTTCGAAATGTTGTTTTCCTTCGAAAATTTGTCAATTTGATCTTTAAATTCCTTAGAATTTAGTTTAACAACTTTTTCAGTTTCTTTTTCAACAGGTTTTGAATTCTCTTTTTCAAGTTTTGATTTTTCAACCCATTGTCTTTGTGGTTTTTGATGTAGAAATACATACGAATTCATTGTTAAGTTGTTTTCAACTATGCTTTGATTTGCGAAAAAACCTTCTTCAGTTGTTTTTGAATTGTCCTCCTCAACCAACTTCTTTAATTTTGGTTTGATATTCTCAACATTTCCAATTGTGACGAAAACTTGATTTGGAAAAATGACATCATCTGTGCATTTGAAATTTGGATAAACCACTGTATTCGTTTCAAGATAATGTTCACCTTTTTCATTCATTACTTTTTCGAACTTTTGTGTATCACCATACACTTGATCAACAACTATTCGAGGAATTTCTTCTTCCTTTGAAGATTTCTTTTCTTTCGAAATTTTCTCTTCATCTTCATCATCACTATCATCAGTTTGGCTGTCTTTGAGATCCATGAAGTTCATTTCACAAACTTTCGAAGTTGAAGGTATATCAGTTTCATTTTCAACCATCAAATCCTTAACTTTTTCTTTCCCTTTAGATGTTGAAGCAACATTAACAACAGACAACTGAGAACAATCAATATCTTCAAGCTCACTAATTTCACTAATATTATCAGAATTATCTTCAATATCAGCAAAATTAGATTGAGAATCAGACGTTGAATTCTCAGTCTTTTTCAAAATTTGAATTTGTTCAGATTTAGTCAAAGTATCATTCATAATATTAACTAATTCATTCGCATCAACACATTCATCAAATTTGACTATTCCATATCTATACTTATCATTCGGAACTTTGTTAAAATCAGCTATTTCTTTTTCACAATCATATGAAATGTTATCTACCGTAGCTCTTTCATAAGCTAAAAATGGCAGCAATTTTCTATGTTGTTCTTTACTGATTTCGCATGAATCATGTAGTTCAGTTAATTTCCCATACAATCTTTTAGCCGAATTACAGTAAATGTTTCTCTGGGCTAACAACAGTTTAGTTTCACTAGACAAATTATCCCTATCAACCATGATATTTGTTATTTGAAGTTCTAAACAATCTATCTTAGTAATTTTCGAATCTAGTTTCTTCTGTGTCTCTAACAACTGCATAGACAGCTTCTTAGCCTCATTGCTAGCAGACACCACAATTGAATCAAAATAAGTAACAGTTTCATCGAAAGATACTAATTCATAATTATAAGCATGTACTGGAATATTGAAAGATTCAAGAATATTACGTACCTTTGTGCTCATCGGAGATTTGTCAGCAGCTTTTGATACGAAGCATTGTCCTCTCACTTCGAATTCCTCATCCTCTGAATCCTCCTCTATTTTCGCATACATCGCTCCATGCGTCGGATTCTTTATCTCCTCATCGTCTGACCCGGATGACCAAATCTGATAAGTTCCATCTTCTTCTTGTTCACCACGAGCAACTAATGAGAGATTCTTTGCCGTCGCACGCACCTCCTCCAATTTTTCCACATAATACGCTTCATCCTTTATCTTATTCTTTTTCTCATCTTTCTTCCTCAGCATGCAATCATTAGCTAAATGATTAGCCCCATTGCAGTAATGACAATCAATCCCAGCATCTCCCTTTAACTTCTTCTCTGTTTTACCCTCAACAAACTTCGTATCTTTCTTCTCTTCCTTTTTCTTCTCATCCCCAACACTTTTACTCATAAAATTCCCTTTTGTCTCAGATGAATTTGCCTTCGGATTGAATGGATTTTTGAAGAACTTTTTCACACGATTGTTCGAATAGAAAGCAATCGCCTTATCATCTGAGTTCATGATGAACCCTTCGTCTTCATCTGAAACATCTTTCTCAGCTTCCCTTTCAGAGATCTTCGAAACCAAAGCTAGTGGACCTCCCAAACTTGCCTTCAGTTCTTCAGCAATTTCGTTCACTTCGCTTTCATGAGACTTCAGCTGATTGTACAAATCATTCAAAGTTGACGTATCAAAGCTCTGTTGATTCTTAACCATCATGCTCACACTACGTCGCTCCTTACGAAGACCCATAACAAAAATTAAATTGAACTCCATGGCTGATCTGGTGATTCCATATCGATTGCATCGATAGATTAATTCATTAAGACGATCGTAGTAAACTTCAATCGTTTCACCATCTTTCTGTCTGAAATCCTTCAGTTCCACTAAGCATTGCTTCACAGAGTTAACTTTTGTCTTCTCACTCCCCTGAAATTTCTCCTTGAGATTGTTCCAGATTTCCTTTGTAGTTGTACAACTCCTCACATAGTTGTAAACAACTGGACGCAAAGCACCTCTTAGCTCTCTCACGCATCTCTTCTCTAGCTTTTTCAGACGATCAGACTGATTTTCAACATCATAACTTCCAGAAGATGATCCAATGGGTTGAACATTCGTTGGTGGATTGAGATTGCCAGAAATGCAATTCCACAGTTCTTTATCCAATCCATTGAGATAATCCTGCATACGATCAGCCCATTGATCGTAATACTCATGGATTAGCATAGGAATTTTGGTGGATGATCCCAGAAGATGAGAAAACGAAGTCATGGAATTAAGATTGAAAGACGCCATTGATGTACGGAAAAAATCCTTGAGAATTTTTGAAGAAACTTTGAGAATTTGACAACAAACTATATGATTCAAATCAGAATCACTAGTAGAACACTCGATTCAATGATTCAAATGCAGAATCGAATCACAGACTAAGATCTAGACAATTTTTCACTTTCAAAAAGTGCGGAATCTTTTGAATCAAAAATTAATTCAAAAACCTTTTGAACAACGTGAAAATCATATCAGAGGTATGATTCCTGCTCTGATACCAATTGAAGAAACAATGAATCAAGTAATGAATTAATCAGAGTATGAATTCAAGTAATGATGCGAGATTTAGACACAGGATGTAAATATGATCTTGTTTCAGCTCTATTACGCTTTCAAGTTTTACAGAGTACAAGATGTAATTCTGTAAAAGACTTCGTTCCTATGACCCTAGTAAGCACTCCTATTTATAGGAGAGGAAAGCGTACAAAAAATATACTAAGGACTAAGCGTTAAGCTTCGAATACAATGCCCTAGTAAAATAGATTACAAAAATGTTCGAAAACACTAAAACATACTTCGACGAATTACAACACTTCGACTCTAACATCAATAATGCCAATACCGTAGCCACCATTCAAAAGGTTCAGGACTGGATGACCGAGATGGCTGAAATAGTCCTTAAAGCTCAGGCAGCAGTTGAAGGTGCAGGTACCTCCAGAGCTACTCCAAATCCCATTCCAACTCCAACAGTCAATGAATCACAAGACGAAGGAACCGCAATCGAAGTCAGTTCTACTCCCACCTTCGGTCTTGATGATGAAGACATTCAGGAGGTAAACAAGCCCAGTCCTTCTGATGATGACCTCATGATGTTCGTTGAGGAAGAGGAATCCAGTGGCTCTCAACATTCGTCTTCTAAACCCAAAGAAAAGAAGAAAAAGAAGAAGAATGTTGTCACCAGGAAAGAATTTCTGAGCTTATAAGCTAAAGTCGATCAAATATTAGCTGCGGTCAAACCAACTCATCCGCAACCAGAAGACATCCCGGGATCGCAGTCCCTGATCGAACGTATAGAGCGTCTGGAAACAAGGGAACGCTTGGCTGCTGAGAGAATTTCTCTCAAAGTGGAGATGGGGATCCAGTCCCTTGACAACAACCGCAAAGCAGGTCACAAGGATTTTATGGCTGCTGCGGAACGCCTCATCACTGAGGTGACCGCAATCAAAATGGATCTCCAAGCAGCCATTGCGGATCAAGCCACTCAGTCTCAGAAACTGATAGCTGAGACTCACACTGTGTATGAGTCCACTATCTCAGTTCTTCAAGCAACAATCAACAGACTGCAATGATCCCTGTCCTCCAACTTCCATGGTCCCGAGATCCTCCAGCTCATAAAGGAAATACACAGGCTACTCTTCAGCTCCTCCATTCCCAATAATCAACAGTTGGCCGAAGCCCTCAAAGCTCAATTTCAAGAGGTTTTTGCCAAGGTTGATGGCCTTAAGAAATGGCTTGAGGAATCACCTGCATTGAATTCCTCAAGAGGGGGAAGTAAAGACGAAGTCCATCAAAGTGAAGAAGAAGAAGTCCATCACTCTGATCACTCCATCTCACAACATCAGAGTCCCTCCATCATCACAGAAAAAATTCCTACACCGCAACCCTTACCGCAACCGTCTCACCATACTCCACCCCATAACACTCCACCGCAAGAGAAGGTCACTCCTCAAAACCCAGAGACTCCCCCTCACTTCAAAGATCTGGCTGAGCATATGTCCTCTCCGAGCTCAACTGACTCTCCTGCCACCACCCAAAGGAAGAAAGATTGGAAGGCAGCCAAACTTGTAGAGCTTATATGGAGAGAATGCGGTTTTGATACTATAATGGACGAACCCTTAATAAACTCTTGGATCAATCCTCACCGCCGACTGCTGGATGAAGATTACAGACCCCACCTCACCTATGCTGAACCCCCTACTGATGGCTACTGGGATGTCCCAATTTCTCCAAATGCCAAATACTTCACAGTATTTGAGCAATTCGACCGCAGCCTTCCTGATCACAAAAGACTGTCAATGGAATTTGAGAGACTTAGTCTTTTTCAAGCTAAACATGCCTCTTCCATTGAAAATATATGGTCTAACGATAGACCATCCGCAGTCAAGAACTACAAAATCCGAAAGTTCATGAAGGCTGACTAAATCCAGTATACCCTCACTAGAAGGGAGCATGACTACATCCGCACCCAGGCAGACTTTCCCTGTATGAATCCGGAAGAAATATTTCTTATTGCCAAGGTGTTCCAAAACAAGTCAGAAAAGCACCCGAAAATGAAGATCGCGCTTGAAAAGGCCAATAGTTTTCTGAAGGAAACGGTCTGTGATTTCGCCAAGATCGATGCAGATATCTATCCTATAATTGCCAAGAAATTTGATATGCCACCTCTCGAGCCTGCTCCAATGCCTACCGAAGGCTATCAAGAAAGATCCTTAGGCGCAACCAACTTTCCTGAACTTGGAGTCATTTTCAAAAGGAAGATAGATAATGTCAAATACTTCATTCCTATGACTGCCATGCATCGCCTAACCAAGAAGCAACTTGACATCTGCCGAACCGCAGTTGAAAGATCAAATCACACTACTGCAGAAGTCAAGTTCGAGATCTCAAGGAGAATCACCTGGCTGGAAAACATCAGGAAGTTTTGGTGGATCCTGATCAAGTTCCTCAAACTTGATAGCTGAACAAAAGTTAAAGAGGTCACTTAGGGGGAAATTGTTGAATCATAAAAAGTGACCCTCTTGAACTTCAGCTACCGTAATCTCTTCAGCTACCACAGTCATCCAGCACCCGCAGTCAAGCTTCTTCATCAGCAACCGCAACCGGAGTCTACCTACCGTAGTCACTTAGCTAGATTACTTTAATTGTCTTTATTGTAATACACTCTATTGTCCAGTATGCCTTGCATGGCTACTCATAGAGATGTAATCTAGTGCTCTTCATGAGTCTCTATAAATAAGAGCTCATTCTCTTGTATTCAATACGGATAACTCACACATCTATTCTGAATACATTTCTCTAAGTTATCTTTTCTATTCCTCTATCTTATTTCTCATCCCTCCTTACTCTCAATCCTTCCTAGAACATAACTGATTATAACCTCTCTCTGGAGCAAGTCCTCTGTGACTTAATCACTAAGTTTGATCTTCCTTATTAACTTGGTTTGAATGCATTCCTTGTTATGAATCAACTTATGTGTATACTTGATATAACAATTGTTGTCATTTCTATTTCTTTACTTTTCCGCAACTAACTCTCTAACTATCTAACTATAACTTATTAATATTATTGTTGAGCTTTTAGATCCTTCGAGATTAACTATTCCGCAATCCACTTGTTCTAACGTTTGTTCAAGTGTGTCTCCAAGTTTTTCTCTCAACAATCGCCTTCTCGTATTTTGATCTGATGATATCCACTTCGCAAAACAATTTTTGAGAACACTACCAATCCATGAAGCTCATGCAACATATCATCCAGCCTTGGAATTGGAAATTGGTATTTTATGGTAATATTGTTCATAGCCCTACTATCAACACACATTCTCTACGTTCCATCCTTCTTAGGCACAAGCAAAACTAGAACAACACATGGTTAGACTTTCACGAACATAACCTCTGTTCATAAGCTCATCTATTTGTCTTTGCAATTCTTTGGTCTCCTCTTGGTTGCAACGGTAAGAAGCCTTGTTAGGAAAAGATGCACCTGGAATAAGATTGATCTAATTTTCAAATACCATGGAGTGGAGGCAATCCTAGTGGTAGATCACTCAGAAACACATCTAATATTCTTCAAGTAGCATAGCAATTGGGCCCTCTTGTTGCGAAACCTGCTCCTCTTTCGCATCGTCTTTCGCAACCAACAAGTAAACGATCTCTCCATGGTCCAACACCTGCTCCAATTCTCTTTCGCAAGCCAAAATCATAAGATTTGGCTTCTTGACCTGCTTGTTTCCCATTAATCTCACTGTTGTCGGTGATATGGGACTTAGCACGATTTTCTTGCCATTGTGTTTCAATTCGTATTCATTACTCCTTCCCCTATGTTTCACGTCCCTATCAAACTGCCAAATTTTGGGTTTTATGTACTCTAACATCCCTATGGTGCACATACAACCTTAATGCTTTGGATCTAAGTTTTCTCTAGTTATACATGTAATAAAATTATACAAAGCATTAAGCCTACAACTAGCATACAATTTGATATTTGAAACATAAAATCAAGTTAGATGAATACCTCTATATTGTAGCTTGTAGAATTTGGTCTTTCAAGAGCTTAGCACCTCAAGTGTGATGCCTCAAACAAGTCACAAACACCAAGAGCAAATGGATGAATATAATAGAAAGGTTATGAAGCTCAAATCGGCTAGGCATACACCTTAGGAGTCTTAGGGCCGATTTTAGCAAACTTAGGGCTTAATTTATAGTTTGGAATTCCTAGGGTTTCAACTTGTAAACCCTAATTCACTTGGGATTTTAATCCAATAACTCATTAGCCTTTTGGACTAACTCCTCATGGACTCTCACAAAGATTTAGTCCAATCCTAATCAACATGGATCATTAGCCCAAACTATAAGTATTACTGATTTACCTAATCAGTCCCCGCTAATTTAATAGTCTCTTTTGATCACTAAATTAATTCCAAATTAATTCTTGATCAATACCAATTAAATAATATGATTCCTCAATTAGTATATTATACTTATAATATATTAATAAATCACAAATAACCTCTTTCTCAAATATCCATCCTATCAAATTGCTTTGGTGAAGGCAACCCGAAATGGACCATGCTACTCTCGGTTCAAGTACATACCAATTATAGTTATGGGCTTAGACACCTAATCCAATAGTCTCCCACTTGGATAAGTCTAATAACTATAACTGCAAGTACGACTTGAAAAACCGACTAGCAATCGTAGCTCTCAAAATCTGCTGTCAACTCTGATCAATAATGCGTCCATTAGATAAGGGATCATATATTCATCCATTCTAGATATCGTATGAATTGAGACATGGATTATAATCATTCTTTTTGTCCATGTGTTGTTTTCTGATTTCTGATTTATGACGACTGACTAATTGAACAAATCAAATCAGTACAGGCTTGGCCAAGCGCTTAGGGGTGTCATCACTAAATCATCGAGGGGCCCACAGATATCGCTTTTATCCCTCTTAGGGTAAAAGGAATGTATAAACTTCGACTCATACACTTGCTCTATTTACTCATCAAATCACACACAACAATACGTTTTATAACAGCAAGTTACTGGTGCGTTTACGTATCATCAATGTGCAACCGACTTGTAAACTACAACTATATGTCTTTGTTTCAAGAATATAAGATATTATCGTCTCACAATCACTCGTGATAAAATCCATGAAGTGATTCACGTGAGCGTGGGTTCAATCCAATACTCAAATCTTATTACAGGAGTACTCATGAACACTACAACAAACTTGTGCTATGTCAAAACACTTAGACAATCTACATTCGGATTCATGACAGTCTTACCTCATTACTTACTTCCAAAGTATGATTGAATGTGGATGTTTGAATAACCTAGTTATTCGGGAAGTAAAACATGCGAAGTGAAACACAAGAATAATCAAATCTAATATGGTCTCAAAACTTTTGAATATAAATAAAAACACTTATTATTTAATCACAATATTGATAACACATTATTCAATGTATAATGTTTCGACTAATCAACTTAACACTTGAATTAAAACAAGAGTTATCCCATGCTCCAAGCATGTACACTATGTTTACCTATGGTCCATACTTTGTGAAATAGATCAATTGTAAACATTTGCAACGACACGCATTTCACAATGCCAAATCCTTATCGTAAGTGTAAGAATACGAAATTCTCGCCACTATTAGAATGTGTTAGATTCTAAACTATTATGCAATGATCCTTTTGTAATGTCAATGCACCAATGTCACAGAGACTTGGACAATGATATTACAAATTACTCCACTGGAGATTGTTACAGGACAATTCCATAGATGTGAAGTCTCATATTTCAAGTACATTCCTTTGAACATCCTTCTTGCATGAAAGTTTCTAACTTACATGTAGATTCTTAATATCCAACTCCTATTATGGAAACATTTCCATATTTTCCATGTGACAATCTTATCTATTCATAATCATGTCAATATGGTCCATCCATTACTATACTTCCAACTGCCCATAAGCAACCAATCTTCGACGAACCTTGGATTGTCCTTAACAGTTGTTTAACTACTTTAGTCATATCCGGTTCTGGTACTTTTTCCCTCTTAATTCCCTAAGCATTTGGAAAATCAAAACAAACGAATATTATAGCATATGTAATCGATCCTATACCCGAAGCATATGGGACACGATTCATAACGTCTTACATAAAGACGTGAATCTTTTGCTATAATATTTCCATGTATAGAATTCTTAATGTTGAAACATTTCAACATGAAATTCATATATATCCATGACTAGCTTTGATTAATATTTCAATCTAAGCTTTTAGATTCGAATAAAGTATAAGTATTCTCTCCCTTACTATAGCGAAACAATTTTCAACCTTTGCAACTTTGCAGATTAAAACTTTGTTTCCTAGCATTGCTAATTCGCAACACTTAACATGATGATTATGCTCCCACTAGCATAATAATTATTCCTTATCATCATAACACTTATGTTCCCACTAACTTTGACATATATCTAGAAATCAATTGGACTTCTAGAAATTAATACTTATTGACTTCCTTTTAGATTTCTGATATAAGATGCTTTGATAAGACTTTATCTAGGCTTCTCAAACTCATACACCTTTCCTTCGATAGCTCATATGTGAGTCTAAACTATTTTAGAACTTACAGCAATAAGTTCTGAATGTTTAAACTATTTTCCATTTCTTGCAATTCCAACTATGAAGAGGGATGCCGTATTCATAATCGAATTTGAGAATGCAATCTACACAACTGCTATCTCCTTAAAATCTACTTAGTGAAAGCATTTCCTCACACTCATTTCATGAAGTGGAGAGAAACCTTTGTCACTTAGATTAATGGTGTATGTGTTCCTATTCATGTGAATTTGTCATAACCATAATCACAAGACAAGGTTAGTGACAAATCCAAACTCATATGGACTGAACTTGTTCAATCTTAATTTCTTTCCATCTAGTAGCACAAGAGTCTACCATTGCTTCCAGGTTGTTTAGAAAACAATTGAGCACTCATAGAACTCACATGCATGGTCAACTTCAACTAGAACGGCACAGAAACAAGAATGTGTCAACACGATAGGTTACAAACCTCAACTCGTGAGCTAGTGATACACAATAGGTTTATTCTTGATTAGTTCCTGAAACTTTTAAAGATCTTTAAGACTCCCACTGACTTCTTGACATATAAGATTCTCTTGTCAAGAAACACTCCTTGACAAACAAATATTCAAGAGTTAGTGCGGATTCTTATCAAGGAAAAACACTTCATATAATTGGTCTTAGTTGGTTTTTGTCTTATTAAAAACATCACAACTACCAATTTGAAATGCGCAAGAGTAAGAAAACATTTTTCTACTCCACATTTCATGATGTGTTATAAACCTTCTTAAAATTATGTCACTCAACTCACAATCATGGGGTATGACTCTAAGACTTGATTTTGAAACGAAGTATGACTCACCTTAATTGATTTAACCATTTCAACAATTCTCGATTCCTCTTCTTAGCCATACAAGTGCACTAAGGTGTCCTTAGAGGATCAATTGTGATATGGTTTTCATAATCATTAAGATGATCATAAAACACGATACTAAAGTACTCTCCTTTCGTTTCAGATTGGAGAAACTTTTATCTTTCTACCTAATTGGATTCTTCTTATTCGTTCTGCTATACCTTGAAACTTTTTCAATGTTTCAAAATTACACTCAAACTTGCAAGCATAACAATATTTACTAAACTTTTAGTAAATCATGACGAATAGTCTTATCGATCTTTGTGGTGGACATGACCAGTGCACAAAAAAGTGTACTAGATCCCCTAGTCCTTCACTTGACTCACATCTACATGTGAACAAGTGATTAGTCTTAATTTCCCAAAGATGAAGGTTCTTATTCATCACACAATACAAGTTGCATATTTCCTAGTTTCTGTCCAATTTAAACTTGGTGATGAGAATCTTTCCTTATTTGGTAAATTTAGACTCTACCACAAACGAAAGAATCAAATCCATATTGCTAAAAATAGATACAAACAAACATCAGTTTTCACAAATGCCATTGTAAGGAAATATAAAATAAGATAAAATCAAAAATTTTCTTTATTTATAAAAAAAAATTGCGGAAAAACTTGTCCTTACAATGCATTACAAATGAAAACTATGTTAGTACATATTTCTAAGCAATCTATCATAACTCCTAAGTAGCAGCTCACAATTCTGATCATCGAATCATGCAATCGAAATCCATCTCTTCGTGATCAGACTCAGCATGTTTTTCCTTTAAGCTTCCTTTCTTTTCTTCGATCCTACAAAACATCAAAATGTGATCTCATCACATCATGTATTAAGAATCTTCAAATAGGAACTTAATAGAGTTAGATAGTGGACTTACCTGAAGCAGAGTCAGCCACTTTGACTTTACCATCCTTGTGATCCTTCAGGTAAATAAGGTAGCTTCACAACCAATGCCCCTTCTCTTGGCAATAAAAGCAAACAGACTCTTTTGGAATGGCACACGGGACAATATCATACTTAGCATTTCTCTTTACCATTTGGTCTAATGGTTCGACCATGACCGATCCCTTTCCATTGGGAAGAGAAGACTTTTCTGGACTTTCCAATGTTTCCATTGTCAATGTCCATGGAAGTTTGGGAAGTAGATCTTCCAATCAAGTTTGCTTTACCAGTGCGCCAAATCATTTCTGATTCAGCAGCAATTAGCAAATAGGTAAGATCGATAAGGGTCACGTTGTGGTCTGTCATATAGTAATCTTTAACGAACTCACTATATGACTTAGGAATTGATTGAAAAACCAATTCAACAGCCAACTTCCTCGAGACAACGACACCTAACATTTCCAGCTTGTCAATGTGTGACTTCATCTCCAAGACGTGTGCACACACAGACTTTCCATCTTTGTCTTTGCTAGCCAATAGGGCTTGAGTGACCTCGAACTTTTTAAGTCGGCGAACATGTGGGTCAAGGAGAATTATTGGAGGAGGTGGAAGAAGTGAAGTATGATTTCTGGGAACATCATCTTCATGAGGAAAGCTTTTTCCATAAGATTCGGGAACACCATAGTTGTTAGAACTAGACATCTACAAGGGAGAAATTCAAGTTAATTGATTTAAGTCCTTAATATAGAACCCCAAATGAAATATTAAGGCTAGGACCCAACACAATATTCTGATTTTCGGAATAGGGATGCCGTAATCCAATTGCAAAATATTTGAAGTTAGGTAAATGACGATTTACCAATTTCCACCATGAAAAACGAAAATGAACATTAGGTTTTAAATGAATTGAAATTCCTAGATTCTTTTTAGATTCATTGAACTTTTCAATGGCATGTTTAATCTCGATTATGCCCTTCAAGTTTGTTACTGGGATACTGAGGATCACAAACAAGGTGTGAATAACCACGCAAATTAGCTTGGTATTCTCGATGTTATTAATCACCTAATCAATGTGTCGGTTAACCACACATGCTCCATTGATCAATGATAATTTACGAGAAACTCATTGCCATCCTTCATTAGTCCACATTAGTGTGTCAGTTAACCACACACGCTCCACTAACTGACCAATAAGGTGCAATGTGCAATTTCGTGGGTTAGCATCAAATTCACATTTTTCCTAAAGTAACTAAGATTGAGAATTTATAAAGTGTTTAGTTACTTTGTATTTTCATTATACTTTTAATGAGGATTTAAGTGTCCTATCAAACCCGTTCGGCTAATGACCATCCACTAGTCAAGGGTGCGGTGGGTAAGAGTGTATACCCAATGGCGATCATTTTACAGGCCGCTTCCTTAAACACCCCTTATAGACCAGCTTCGTGAATGAGGCCAACTAACGGTAAGACTGACTTTTTACTTATACATATATAATATATTAAACTTTTAATTTTATATAGTATAAGGGTGTATTTTAAAATTTCAAAATACTAGGTGGTTTAATCTATTAATTAAACTAGACTTTTAATTTAATTGAACTCAAACCATATAATTATGGATTTATTAATACTCTTTTAATTAATTATCAACAAACCCATAATTAAACTTTTCAGTCTAAATTTAAGTTATGAAGTCAAAAGGTTTAGAATTTAATATTTCACAATTAAAACTTTTAATCAAATTTTAAATTCCAAAACTTGAGGGCAAGTTTTGAAACTCTTCGAAACCTTTTAGATTCCTAAACTTGATTGCAAGTTTTGTAACCTTTCAAGACTCTTGAATTCCATAACTTAAGGAGTTAATTTGTTTCATGAATGAGACTTTTCAAGTTCCATAACTTGAGGACAAGTTATGAAACTCTTCAAGAAACATTTAGATCAAACTTTAAACTAATAAAATAATCATATCATTTTATCTTTTACTAAATTGATCTAGTTCAACTCTTGTAGCAAAATGATTCAAATTTTACAAATAATTACTTTTTCAAAAAAATCAAGTAATTATCTTAAAATTTGGCAAGCATCATGCTATTGGATGGGGATAATCATTACCATACCAACAAAATCAAATTTTATGAACCAAAACAGTTTGTGTTAATGATCCTAATCCAAAACAGGCCAAAAACTCAAAAAATTCTGCAACAGACTGTCCAACTCGTCGAGTCAGGGCATGGACTCGACGAGATCATCCCCAGATGAACCAACTCTGCGAGTCCACTCATGAAACTCGTCGAGTCCAGCAGTCAGACGGCAAAAATTGAAATTTTTCACCTTTTAAAATTAACTAATGCATCTATATAACAGAAAACAACCCATGGCTCTGATAACACTGTTGGGTTTTATGTACTGTAACATCCCTATGGTGCACATACAACCCTAATGCTTTGGATCTAAGTTTTCTCTAGTTATACATGCAATAAAATTATCCAAAGCATTAAGCCTACAACTAGCATACAATTTGATATTTGAAACATAAAATCAAGTTAAATGAATACCTCTATATTGTAGTTCGTAGAATTTGGCCTTTCAAGAGCTTAGCACCTCAAGTGTGATGCCTCAAACAAGTCACAAACACCAAGAGCAAATGGATGAATATAAGAGAAAGGTTATGAAGCTCAAATCAGCTAGGCGTACACCTTAGGAGTCTTAGGGCCGATTTTAGAAAGTTAGGGGCTTAATTTATAGTTTGGAATCCCTAGGGTTTCAACTTGTAAACCCTAATTCACTTGGGCTTTTAATACAATAACTCATTAGCCTTTTGGACTAACTCCTCATGGACTCTCACAAAGATTTAGTCCAATCCTAATCAACATGGATCATTAGCCCAAACTATAAGTATTACTGATTTACCTAATCATACCCCACTAATTTAATTAGTCTCTGTTGATCGCTAAATTAATTCCAAATTAATTCTTGATCAATACCAATTAAATAATATGATTCCTCAATTAATATATTATACTTATGGTATATTAATAAATCACAAATAACCTCTTTCTCAAATATCCATCCTATCAAATTGCTTTGGTGAAGGCAACCCGAAATGGACCATGTTACTCTCGGGTCAAGTACATACCAATTATAGTTATGGGCTTAGACACCTAATCCAACACCAAGGACATCCCAAAAGGATATGGCAAGCATCCATGGGGATAACATCACACAAAATCTCATCTTCATACGATCTCATGGCTAGACTAACTCTAACTTGGTTTGTCACCTTCACCTTCTTCCCATCGTTCAACCAATGGAGTGCATAAGGCTTGGGGTGGGCTGTCATGACTAAGCCCAATTTTGTGACCATCTCGTTCGAAGCAGCATTAGTACAACTTCCGCCATCGATAATCACGCTACACCACTTATCCTTCAACACAACTTTTCGTATGAACGATTTGGTCTCTTTGATCAAAATTAGCATGCATCGCTTGGGCTTGTAAGGTTCTAAGTACCAAAGTCATGTTATAAATCGGTGCCTCATACTTTTCTTCTTCCTCCTCGACTTCGCACACTTCTTCAGTTACGAACATATTCCCCAGCCTCTCTTCTTCCTCAAACAACTCATCACGGATCTCAACAGCTTCCCTTAACGTCATCACCCTCCTATTTAGAAAAGCATTCTGATAATGCCTAGATCCTTAACATTTGAAACAACGAACCTTGGATAAGTTGGTTTCCCTGTTTGCACTGGTCACCTTTGGGGTCGCTATGGAACCACTCGTAAAAGTGGGAACAGTCGTTGTGATCTCCTTCATCCCAATTTCAGACATAACCCAAGGATTTGGCATGACAGATTCCGGACTAGATTTCCCTCCAAACCTTGTTTTCATTTGGGCTTCTATCTTCAAACAAAGGCCACACAACATTTCAAAGTCAGAGTAGGGGTAACGTTCTACCGTATTGGACATGTTGTAATTCAGGCCACATAGGAATCGTGTCATCTTCTGTTCTTCTATCTCCTCAATAACACCCAACAACGATAGTTTCTCAAACTCATCGGTGTATTCTCCCACACTCATCTTTCCTTACTTTAATTCAGCGATCCTTCTATAGGTGATGATCCTATAGTTGGTCGGAACATATCTCTTCTGGAGTTTGCGCTTTAAGGACTCCCAAGAAGATATCTTCTCCTTTCCTTCACGGTTTCTCTTGGCCTTTAGCCCTTCAAACCAGAGTGAAGCCCCCCCCCCCCCATTCAACTTCAAGATGCCATATTTTCAAGACTTCTCATCATCTAACTCCTTGAACTCGAACATTCTTTCAATTTTCGTTTCCCACTCTAAGTATCTATATGGATCTGTTCCCCCTACGAACTTAGGTAGTTATGTGATCTTGACGCCCTCCACATGGTTCAATTCACGCATAGGGTGCCTTCGATTTGGATCTTTAGTAATATTTCTTAGGTCTTCATGAAGGTTGCGTAGAAAAGCAGGGTCTTCCCAATCCATCTGAACCGAGCTCTGATACCACTTATGATGTGTGTATGGATAGATTGATAGATAACCTACATCTATAGATTGAATATCGGTGGAAAACAAACCAAGACCTATTGGTATGAGTCCTATCAAAATCAGGAAAGCCTCCTTTTTAGTGTAGCAACAACTCGATGAACAAGTGTTCTTTGGTTAAATTCTCAAAAACTTATTGGTTATAAATGCAAGCTAAGTGGCTATTTATAGTCTAATACAACTAATGGTTACAAAAGGAAATAACTTCCCACTAAATAACATCCCACTAAGAGGAATCGCTTCTGAAGACTTATTGGAAACTAAAATATCGGAGAACGTAACCAGTAGCTAGAAACTCCCATCATTAGCCCACGTGAGTTATAATGCAAACTCCACGTGCTATGGATCCCAACAAGTGACTTTCATACCCAATAGTAAGTATGCTTCGTTCGAAGTCGGGTGCACAAGAGTCTGTTGTCTGCCAAAGTTGTTCGCAACTGATAGTATCCCGAGATTCTCATCGCCACACCTTCTGATGATCGCAACCAGTGATAACGATTCCTTCTGACTACAACGGCTTGCGATCGTTAGCATTTGGTTGCAATGAGTCGCAATCGCAACCATTCAACATCCCTTTCGACTGCAACGTCTTGCGATCGTTCGCATCCGTTCTCAACGAGTCGTAATGAAAAACATCCAGATTGTAATTTGACATTTTTTATGCTTCGTCCCTTAGACTTGTATCACTCTCTATTTAGGGATCGTGTCTGATGTTGTCGACCATGTCTTCTGAACTCCAAAAGAGTTGCAAGAACCTTGGGGCGTACGACATGAACTAGCAGCTCAAATACATGCTTCAAGAGCAAGCTCAAACTGATAGATTCTAGGTGATGCAATCAATTCTAGGTTGCAAGAAACATGATAATGATTATGTGAGTGACCATGTTCTAAAACTAAAAGGGTACTTTGACAGGCTTCATCGTATTGGCTTCCCATTCACTCAAGAATTAGTTGTTGATGTCATTCTTAACTCTTTGACTAGTGCATATAAGTAGTTCACTATGAACTACTATATGAATGGTTTAGAGAAAAGTATCATGGAGCTACATGGGATGCTCAAGACAACTGAAGAGAGTGTTATTCCACCTAGGAACACAAGCTCAACCATTCATGTTCTGGGTATTAGGGAAGGTGGTTTCAAGAGAAAAATATCATCTCATCCCAATGCTAAGGTAAAAGAGAAAGGGAAAGTTGGTACTCTAAATTCCAACCCTAAAAAGAATGTTTCTAACATACCACAAGTGAATGACCCTAAAGAAGCCATTTCCTACTACTACCAAGAGAAGGGCCATTGGAAACGTAGCTACCCTAAATATTTGGAGGATCTTAAAAAGAACAAGCCCAAAGTTGTTGGCACTTCAAGTATCTTTACAATTGAATTACATTCATCCCCTACTTCTAATAATTAGATACTTGACACGGGATGTGGAACCCACATTTGTTCTAATGTGCATTGACTAAGACGAAGTAGGAAGCTAAGGCATGGAGAGCTTGATTTGATCATGGGTAACAAGAGCAGAGTAGTTGTTACCAATATTAGAGATTACGAGCTTTCTTTAACTTCTAGTTTTTCATTTGTTTTAAAAGATTTTTTATTCAGCATACACGACAAGACACATTGTTTCATTATATTCATTATGGCGTGACGGTTGTACTTTTGGATCTGATAATAATAATGCTAGTATTTTGGTTTACAAAGATAATACTCTTTGTTTGAAAGAAAATCCTTGCAATAGCATATATAAATATGTGATTACTCTAAGTAGAAATGATAACTTAATCTTAGATGTTGGATTATCTACTTTGGATAAATCATGTCTATGGCATTGTCGCTTTGACCATATAAATAAGAGAATCGCCAAGCTCCAATCAGATGGAATCTTCGAACCATTTAACTAAGAGTTTAATGGAGATTGTGAATCTTTTTTACTTGGTAAGATGACTAAGTTTCCTTTCACATGCAACTTTGAGAGAGGGACAAATCTGTTGGACATCATCCATTCGGATGTATGTGTTCCGTTAAAATACATCAGTAGACATGGTGAAAGATACTTTTTCACATTTACTGATGATTTCAGTAAATATAGGTATGTTTATCTGATTAAACATAAGTCTGAGATATTTGATGTATTCATGAATCTCAAGAGAGAAGTAGAGAACCAGTTGGGCAAGAAAATCAAGATACTTCATTCTAATAAGGGCAGAGAGTATCTTAGCGATGAATTCTATGATCATCTTAGAAATTGTGGGATAGTCTCACAATTAGCCCCACCAAGAACACAACACAATGGTATATCTGAAAGGAGAAGCTGAACCTTGCTAGACACGGTTCGTTCTATGATGACTAATACTACACTTCCAATAAGTTTATGGGGTTTTCTCTAGAAATTGCCGCTTATATTCTAAACCTTGTACCAACTAAGAATGTTGAGAAAACACATTCGAAATGTGGAAAGGGACTCGTCCCTCTCTTGAACGAATTAAGGTTTGGGGTTGTGAGGCTTTCGTTCATCGTGAAGCACTCGAAAAACTTGAACCTGGATCAGAAAGTTGTTACTTCATTGGCTATCCCAAAGATTCTTTTGGATAATTGTTCTACAAGCCTACTAAGAACAATATTTTTTTTGTTGCTTGTAGGGCAGACTTTCATGAAAGAGAGTTGTCATCTCAAGAAAATAGTGGGAGTCTAATTGATCTTGATGAGATTCAAGAGTCAACCAATGAAGTACCTGAAGTTGACACTAGACCTTAACAAGAGGTTGAACAGCCTATTGAGGAATCTGATATACTTCCACCACTACCTTGGAGATCTGATAGAGAACATCGTCCACCAGAGTTCTATGTGTTCCATATAATTCAAGAGGATGACAACATGTTAAGCGGTGATGAGCCACACTGCTATCAGAAAGCCATGGCGAGCCCAGAGGCTGCAAAATGTAAAGAGACAATGGATAACGAGATTCAGTCCATGTACGATAACCAAGTATAGAACATGGTTGATCGTACACATGGCCTTAAACCATTGGGTGTGGATGGGCCTTCAAGAAGAAGACCGATGTGTATGGGGACGTACAGACTTATAACGCTCGACTAGTTGCGAAAGGTTATACTCAGACTCAAGAAGTTGATTATAAGGAAACTTTCTCACCAGTAGTTGTGACTAAGTCCATTAGGATACTACTTGGCATAGTTACTTTTCAAGACTATGAAATATGGAAAATGGATGTAAAAATTATTTCCATTAATGGGAAACTGACTCAGGATTTTTACATGGCTCAGCCAGAAGGTTTTGTACAGTCCAAGTCTCCAAATATGGTATGTAAGCTTGAAAAGTTTATATATGGACTCAAACAAGAGCCTCGTAGGTGGAATATTTGTTTCGATGAGAAGATCAAGGAGTTTGGTTTCTTAAGAAATGAAGATGAACAATGTGTGTATGTTAGATCTAATGGGAGGGTAGATGTCTTCCTTATCTTATATGTCGTTGAAATTCTTCTAATAGGAAATGATATCCTAACACTAAAGAGTGTAAAAGCACAGCTTGGGAAGAGTTTCTCTATGAAGGATTTAGGAGAAGCTTCTTACATACACGGTATTAAGATCTACATGGAAAGATCTAAGCGACTAATAGGACTTTGCCAAAACACATACTTAGATAAAATCTTGAAGAGACTCAATATGGAAGAATCTAAAAAGGGATTTGTACCTATGCAACGTGGCATGGTTTGGAGTAAAACCCAATATCCCAGTACTATTGAAGAACTGGAAAAATGAGTCCAATCCTATGCATCGGCTATAGGATTGATCATATATGTCATGATATGTACAATTCTGTAAGTCCCAAAACACTTAGATCAATACGATATCAATCAAACTATCTAAAGAATGCAGAATATGAATCAGATAGTGATTCAGGAACACACAAATAACTCTTAATGCACACGATTTATTAATTGAAATCGTCTGGTACACCAAGAACTTCTTAACAGCCGAAAGCAATAATGATGAACAATTAGAACTCCTAAACGGCTGAAAAGCTATTTATACAAACCTAGTACAAAGCTTTAACAGGCCCAAGCCCAAGCTGACCGAAATCACTATGTGATTTCGGTCCCCATAACCGAAAACACCATAAGCCCACTAACAATAAACATTCCTAAGCCCAAGTACAATAATAAACTAGAAACCCAGCATAAACCATTTAAATATGACCCAAAAATCTCCCCCTTGGTTTATTGTTGGCTGACTTTACGGCTTCTCCACAAGATGAACATCAGAATCAGGCAACGCTCCTGCCCACAGCCTCTTATCAATGATTGTCGTTATCATGCCGGTGAAAGCCTTTGCAGCAGCTTCAAACATTTCATTTTCCACCATAAGATGATGTTTGGATAAAGTATGAATGTCATGGTCGCCAAATTTCAACAAATCCCTAGGATCAACAAGACGAATCGGATCCTTTTTCAACTTGATTACGACAATCGTTGTAGCCTCATCATATACCCAATATAGTAAATCATTCAAAGAACCATCAGGTATACGCTGAGTGATAGGGATCCTTTTCGCTTTATTTGTAGGCGGCCACATAACATTCACCATAGTCTTGTTGGTGCGTGGATCAATAACACCCTTGACCCTTTTAATGAACGATGATGTTGTTTTCAATCCTTCAAAGTTCTGCTTTGCTTTGACTTCTAGGAACTTCTTAAACGCCAATGTCGTGGGTTCATTTATTGGATTGTGGAACGGTGCATGTCAAGCTCTGCAAGATCAACTTTTGTCCAAGACACAAAGTCAATCTTCTTCGCATAGTACTCAATGTTTCCACTCTTTCGCTTTACAATCCACATCTTCTTATCAGCTTCATATCCCCACATAAGAATTCCAGAACGATTACCATATCTGTCAGCAAATTTTCTTTTTCCAATTTCTTTAATAAACATCTTTGGGTGATCACCAGGTGCATTCTGATCAGAGTTTTTCATCATAAGCATTTTGTCTTTCCTCAGCTTATCAACTTTTCTCTGCTTCTACCTTCTTTCTTTAGCTGTGACAGGGCCAGAAGACAGAAATTGATAAAGGTTAGAATCTGGGGTAGGACAAACCACGACTCTTTCAGATGTCTCTGAAGCTTTTTCATCATCAGAACCTGAAGTCTTGAACTTATCACCAAATTTTCCAATTAATTTGTCTTTGAGATCAAAATAAATAGATGTCAACCCGCCAAAATTAGCTTGAAGGTCTGAGATTTGCTTACTCATTTGAGAATTTTCTTTTTCAAGCTCAGAAACTCTCACATCCAAATTGTCAATCAGTAAGTCCTTCTCAATGGACTCCTGCTTCAAAATTATGATCTCTTGTTTGAGCTCAGAAATGGTTTGTTGAGAGTCTTCATCACCTCCTTGCCCTGAGCCAATAGATATTCCCTTTCCTCTTGACTGAGGAATAAAGTCTTTGAAAAGCATGTAGCTTGGCTAATTTGAAAGATGCAGAATCGTGCTCTGGAGGTGGTGGGGCAGAAGAGCTTCCCGAGGCAAAAGTTTCCTCATTAGCTAAGAAGTCTTCGTCAAAAATTGGGCTTCGATCATCTTGATTAACCTGGGTTGGTTCAACATTTGAAGTAGGTTGTTGTACTGGTTCAGTAATAAGCACTCCCGGCCTTGGATCTCTACGTCTTCGCTTTCTTGGCATCAGGGAGGCATTTGAATCATCTTTATCACTCCCAGATGGAAACTCAGTAGTAACAAGAACTATTTGGGGACGCTTCCTCGCAGTTGACTGTAATTTTTCGATAAGGGCTTCCATCTGTTCGGGTGTTGGATCGTTTGGTTGCTTGAAAATGTTGATTTCTTTCTCTGTCTCAGCTAGAGAAATCACAGCCTCATTGACTAGCTCCTTCGATGGTTCAAACATACGAACATCCTCATCATCATCATCATCATCATTATCATTAACATCATGATCATCATCATCAGAAACATCATCAAAACCCTCAAACGAAAAACCGAGATTTGATTTTGATGGTGTCACATGTTCTTCAGCCTCCATAGCAATTGGAACACCAGCAGTTTGAATACCTTCTATCTCTGCGAATTTACCAAATTTCACCAGTGCTTTTGTTCCCTTGAAAACAACCTTTGACGCTTTCTGTATTTGTTTCATGAGTCCAAAGGTGTTTGGACCCAGGGATTTGACATCAAGAGTATCGGGGGTCCTTTCCAGCTCGGGATGCCTGGCATCAAAGATCATTTGTAAAAATCGAGGATACATCAATAAAATATCATTCTTTTTCCCAGAAAGGTTGCTCCTCTTTTCGTCAAAAACAAATTTTGAGAAATTGTACTCCCAGTCCATTGTTAGTGCTACAAAGGCTAATATTGATGTTTGGCTTATCTCGTCCGACCCGCCCTTTCTTCCAAAGATGCAGCTAAAAAAATTATGAGCCAAAAATCTCCAGTAAAGGGGAAGTAGCTTCTTGACTGTTGGAGGAAAAATTCCTTCGTAATTCATCTTCTTTAATACTTCTGTGATCTTGGCAGCAGGGAGTTCTGTTGGGAAAGCAAGTTTATCTCCGAATTAAAGCACTTCCTGAATGACTTGCTCTGTAATAATAATTTGCTTGCCTTTCACAGAGGATTCAATAGCACCAGCACCATCCGATCCTTCACAGTTGAACGATGCATTACTCCAGAAATCATTAATCATGTCCTTGCGTATGACTGGATTGACACGTAGACCGTGGGAAATTCTGCAATTCTTCAAACCCACGATCATGGATTCGAATTCATTGTGAACGGCAGGTGGATCCAGGAGATATCCAACAATATTGTGAGAATCAACAAACTTCAACTAGTCCGCCATTTATCTGCACCAAACGAGCCAAGTGAGAACAATAAAAATTAAAATTAAAATTCTATTTTCTCAAAAATTCAAACTTTGGTTAAAAAGGTTGATTTCGGTCAAAAGTAAGTGATTTCAGTCAAAACATAGTGATTTCGGTCAAAGAAGGATGTTTTCGGTCAGATTAAGCTGTTTTTGGTTGGATTCGATCGATTTCGGTCGGACCCGAGTCAAACCGAAAACCCGACGTTTCAAAATTTTCAAACCCTCAATAATTTCGTCGGAAACCCACCATTAAACTCGCCGGAAACCCTTTGAACACCTGCAAAAACTCCAAGAAAGGATATAATAATTGAAGCATGCTACTCAAAATCCACATACCTAGTCAAAATTGCAAAGAATCAAAGAAAAAATTAATGATTTGAGCTGAGAATGAAGATAAATAGATGAACAGTGAGCAAGAGGGGTTTTCGCTTAGATTTTGTGAGAAGGAAGGTGATTTCGGCGGTGGAAATGTGATTGAAACAAAAAACCCCTATTAAACCCTAAAATGGGTTCTCGGCCCTTGGGCCACCGAATTCGGTGGGCCCCAAAATAAAATCCATTTAACAATTCATTTCTTAGATTAACAATGAAATGAAATAAACTAAAATTTAAAATTTGAATTGAATGCAAATTAAATGCAAAATAAAAATAAAATAAAATAAAAATTTTAGAAATAAAATAAAATAAACTAAAACAAACACATTTTAATAACTAAATTTAAAACTTTTGGGATCAAAAGTTGTCAAGCAATTTAATATCGTTTATCAGCACACACCTGCATGGATAACTCTGGTCAATCACCAATATTGTGATCCACTTAAACACAAATGATATTTGCAAGTTGGACAGATTATAAGGGACAAGACATTGCAATTATATTCCTAAATAGACCATTTTGCTGACGACGACCAAGGATATTGTTGTCCACTTAAATTCAGCAGCGAGATCTACAGTCAACCTTTAGTCATGAACCAATTCAATTTTAAGCGCACTAGAACGTGTTCCCCACTTCACGACATACCCTAGCAATCAAGGAATTCCAAAGAGCTCTTTACTTTATGTGAGTGTTCAATTATATGAGAGAGAAGATGGATATAGAGATGCATATGATGTATCCCAGGTCAGATCTCTTCCAATCACGCAGAGGGACAACATATGACTAACATAGATAGAGGGATAGAGAGATAGAAAGGTGCATATGTTGTGTCCCAGGTTGGATCTCTTCCAATCACGCAGAGGGGACAACATATGACTGACATAGATAGATAGAGAGATGCAGAGATAGAGAGATGCATACATATGTTGCATCCCAGGTCGGATCTCTTCCAATCACGCAAAGGGGGCAACATATGACTGACATAGAGGATAAGAAAGAAAAACAATTTCATACAGACCTACTTTATCAGAACCTCCCAGTCACCCTATCAGCACCAGAATTACGGACATAAGTTTGTACGTCGAAGAAGTGTTGAGCCACAATTCTAGATGATAAGTAACTTTAATGTATCTCGCAGGCTCCCTTGTTTATCTCACTGCTCAATCTATCTGAGTGTCGTATGGTCAGTCCAAATGTAACTATCTAAGTCCATATGAGTTAACACAGTCAAGTCCTTTCATTGTCAACAGTGTCTAGTCCTTTCATTTTGAATCCTTCGTTCCTACCAGCACATTGAACACAGAGTCTAAACAATTCAGCTTCAGTGCATTACACGTATTTCATATTGCCGTTTAACACTAAACTTCATATCACTTCCCAATAACACTTACGAAAGAAGACATATTTTTGGAATTTTTGATTTTATAATTTTTTTAATAATTTTTTTTATATATATTTGATTTCTCCCCCTAAATTTGTGCATAAGGAAGAAAGGAAATAAAATAAATGCGTAAATTTAAACAAACAAAAAAAATAAAAAATTAGTCTTTGAAACGAATCATTTTCAGAAAACCCACAAGCACATGGAAAAGAGCCTTACTGAAAGGTTTGGTGAACAAATCCGCCACATTTTTATCGGTGTGTATTTGTTCCAAATGAATGAGCTTACGCTCATAACAGTCTCGAATAAAATGAACTTTAATGTCGATGTTCTTGGTTTTTGAATGTTGAACGGGATTCTTTTGCAATTTCAATGGCCGCATCATTATCACAGAAAATGGAGGTATCAAGAAAATTCAAACCGTAATCCAGCAATTGGTGTTAAATCCAGATAACTGAGAGCAACAGGCTGAGGCGAAAATGTATTCAGCCTCAGCAGTCGAGGTTGACACTGTTTGCTGTTTCTTGCATTGCCATGACACCAATCGGTCCACCAAGAACTGACATCCACCCGATGTAGATTTTTTGTCAAGATCACAACCTTCATAGTTGCTATCAGCAAAAGCATATAAATCAAATTCGGGATTTTTAGGATACCAAAGACCCAATTTATGGATACCTTTAAGGTACCTAAAAATCCTTTTAACAACAATTAAATGGAAAAGTTTAGGATTAGCCTGATAACGAGCGCATTGACAGACGGAAAACATGATGTCAGGTATGCTGGCAGTCAGATACATCATAGATCCGATCATCGATCAATATTCAGTTTGATCTACAGATTCTCCTTCTGGATTTGACGTCAACAGTGGTCTTTCTGCCATTGGAGTGGAAGCAATTTTTGAATCTTTAAACCCGAACTTTTCTAGCATGCCTTCCACATATTTGCCTTGATGTAGTAAAATTCCAGCCAACTCTTGTCGAACTTGTAACCCTAGAAACATTGTCATTTCACCCAGTGAGCTCATCTCAAATCTTTTCTTCATTACTTCCTCGAACTCTTTGCATAGCTCTGTGTTGGTTGACCCGAAAATCATGTCGTCTACATAGATTTGGACGACAATCAAATTTGCATCCACTTTCTTGATGAATAACGTCCGATCGATCGTTCCCCTTGTGTGCTCGTGCTCCAACAGATGATCAGTTAAGGTAGCATACCAAGCTCTAGGAGCCTGATGCAAACCATATAGAGCCTTGTCCAGTTTGTAGACGTGATTTGGAAACTTTAGATTGACAAACCCTGGTGGTTGATCAACATAAATCTCCTCCTTCATGACTCCGTACAAAAAGGCTATCTTGACCTCCATCTGATAAACCGTAAACCCCATGTGGGAAGCGTAAGCTAGGAATATACGAATGACCAAACGAGCTTTGTTGCATACAATCACCCTGCAATCATCTTGCTTATTTCTAAACACCCAACGTGTATCTAAAGAGTTCTTGCCCTTTGGTAGCTCAACCAACTGCCATACTTTCAACTTCTCGAACTGATTTAGCTCTTCATGCATTGCATCCACCCAGCTCGGTTCATTTAGAGCCATGTCCACATTCTTTGGTTCAATTTGAGATATGAAGCACGAGTAAAGACACTCATTGACATGTCCACTTTGACTTCTGGTAAGAACCCCGCGTTCTAGTGGACCGATAATGTTCTGGATAGGATGATCGCGTTGAACACTGGTTGTGGTTGGATGGCTAATATCATTGACTGTTACTGGAAGATTTGTGATGTTTTCAAATCTGCTCACTTCTGAATCACCCCCTCCAGACGGTATGTGATCATGAGAAGTACTTGCCACAAATTCATTTGCGAACGGTTCTGGAAAGAGAAATTCCATGAAAGTTTGTGTGGCAGTTACATTGTCCCTTGACAGAATCTCAGCTTCTTCGGGAGTAAGGGGAGTGGCTTCGGTGTCGAAACTAGACTTTTGGACTGGTGAGGAAGGAGGTGTACTTGGTGTAGCTGCATATATCGTAGGGGATTCAAGAATCACCACAGATGGTTTGAATGAGCCAATGACAACATCTTCCTCATCATCTTCAACAGCTGCACTCGAACCTGAATATGAACCTGAAACATCATTTGAAAACACATTAAATGATTTAAACAAAGAAGTGTGATCAAATAACCAGTCTGGTCCAACTCGAGCTTCCGTCGCGTTCTCTTCCAGCCAGGGCACATTGAATGACTCCACGATATGTTTTGTGGATTTGTTGTAAACTCGATACGCAGTGCGTCCAGCATATCCCACGAAATAGCATTCATCAGCTTTTGAATTAATCTTAGGAGTTGAATCCAGGTGAAGTAGCGTGCAAGGGCATCCAAAGATCCTAAAGTGAGCAACCATTGGCTTGTGACCATATAGAATTTGATATGAGGTCTTCATATGTTGTTTGTTGATCAGAACATGGTTCTGAACATATCACGTCGTGTTAATGGCTTCAGTCCATAAAAAGACCGGTAATTTAGAGTCACAAAGCATGCTCCTTGCCGCATCAATTAAAGTACGATTTTGCCGCTCCGCTACGCCATTTTGTTGAGGTGTCCGAGCAGCACTGTGCTGACGTTGTATACCTTTTTCAGCACAAAAGTGATCCAGGACAGCATTCTTGAACTCTATGCCATTATCACTTTGAATCCCATTCACCTTCTCATTGGTCTGATTTTCAATGAGCACAATAAACCTCTTGATAAGTTCAGCAATTTCACTCTTATTGGACAATAAGAAAACCCAGGTGAACCGTGAGTAATCATCAATTATAACCAAGCAATAAGAGTTCTTGTTGATGCTCAAAACATTCACGGGACCAAATAAATCTTTATGTAGCAGCTGGAGGGTTGTGTTGATTGTCTTGACCAGTTTGGGCTTGTGTAGCTTGCGATGATGTTTGCCTTGAGCACAGGCCACACATTTCTCAAAAGTGATGAAGTCCTTTATTGGAAGACCACGGACAATGTCATTCTTAGCAAGACGATTGAGGTTCTTAGTGTTTACGTGACCGAGACGACAATGCCAGAGCATAGCATTATGTTCTGAGACCTTTGAAAATAGACATGTGACTTAGTCGGGAATGTTGTGATTCATGTCAATGATGTAAGCATTCCCTTCGCGTTCAAATCTCACCAAAATCCAATCCTCTGGTATGATGATACCATGCTTTAAAATTAGACACTCCTTGTTTGTGAAATGAGTTGAAAAACCTTTGTCACAGATCTAAGAGACGTTCAGCAAATTGTGTTTCAACTCTGGAGAAAAAGTAACATTCTCAAAGCTCAAAACGCCGTTAGTAACCGTACCCTTCTGAGTGATTTTTCCTCCTTCTCCTCCCGCAAAGGAAACATACCCTCCATTAAAGTTCTGAATACCATGCAGTTGAGATGTCTCCTGTCATGTGCCTGGAGCAGCCACTATCAACATACCAAGGTCTGATGATATTCATGTTGGGTTTTGAGCATTCTAACACTCCTAAGTGTACATGCAACCCTAAATACCTTGGATCTATGTTTTCTCTTTTGATGTAGCTTCATTCCATGGAGCTTAAGAGCCTAGTTCCCCAAGTGTGACACCTCAAATGGTTCACACAACATCAAATACAGAGAAATGAGACACTTCATGAAATCGGCTAGCCCTCACAATTCATTCATAGTGGCCGATTTTTGTCAAGAATAAGATGCTTATATAGTGTCACAATTAGGGTTACACCATGTAAACCCTAATTGTCATGGCCTTTCATTTCCATGATCCATGGGTATAAAAACACCATGGAGCATCCTATGGGTTTTAGCCCAACTTGATAATCCATGGAGCATTAGCCCACTATACAAGTATGGATGATTTACACACTCAACCCATATATTTAATTAGTCTCCTTTTGATCACTTAATTAATTCCAAATTAATTCTTGATCAATACTAATTAAATAATCTTATTAATATATTAGAACTTATAATATATTAATAAACCTTAAGTGTTATTTCTCTCATTTTAGTCTATCCAAATGCATGATGCCATGCAACCCAAATGGACCATGCCAATCGGGTCAAGTACATACCAAATATAGTTATGGACTTAGACACTAATCCAACAGTCTCCCACTTGGATAAGTCTAAAACTATTATTGAGTATGACTTCACAAACCGACTGGCAATCGTAGCTCTTTAAGCCGTTGTCGAACTCTAACGTTGTAACTGAACTCTGATCTCGTCAATGACTTGTCCATTAGATAAGGGATCATATATTCCTCCATTCTACATATCATATGGACTGAGACATAGACTATCAATCATTCTCTCAGTCCATTTGTTGTTTCCCGATTTCCGATTTATGACAAACGACTAATTGAACAAATCACATTAGTCCTGGCTTGGCCAAGCACTTCGGGGTGTCATCACTAAATCATCGAGGGGCCCACAGATATCGCTTTTATCCTGAAGGTAAAAGGAATGGATAAACTTTGACTCATATGGCTTGTTCTGCTACTTGTTAAATCATACACAAAGGCATGTTTTATAACATCGAGTTACCAATGCGTTTTCGTGCAATCAATGTACAACCAACTCATAGTAACAACTCATATCTCTAGGTTTGAAGAATATAATATATTATCGTCTCATGATCACTCGTGATAAAAATCCATGAAGTGATTCAAATGAGCGTGGGTTGAATCCAATAATCAGAACTTATGAGCACTCATGAGTGTTGTAGCACCCTTTGCTATGTCCAACAACTTAGACATCTACAAGCCAACTCATGACAGTCTTAATTCATATCTACTTCCAACATATGACCGACTGTGCATGGTTTGAATAACTTAGTCATTCGGAAGAATAACCTAGTTTATTTTGGAAGTCAAAACATGCAAAATGAAACGTAAGAATAATCGAATCCAATATGGTCTCAGAACTTATGAATATAAATAAAACATCTTTTATTTATCACCATATTGATCACACATTATTCATTGCATACTGTTTCAAACTATCAACTTTATACTTGAATTAAAAATAATAGTTGTCCTATACTCCAAGCATGTACACTATGTTTTCTAAACACTAGTCATCCCATACACCAAGTATGCACACTATGTTTGTCTATGATCTTTTACTTTGTGAAATAGATTGATTGAACATAATTCCAATGATTCTCATTTCACAATCCCAACCCCTTACCGCAAATGCAAGAATTCCAAATTCCTGCCATTTACCTAAATATGCTAGATTCTAAACTTATATGTACTGATCCTCTTGTAATGACTATGCACAAAGTCACAAAGACTTGTCAACAAACATTACAGAGTATTCCAATGGAGATCATCCCATGGAAACGAAGTCTCAAATTCAAAGTACCTTACTTTGAACATCCTTCTTGCATTAAGTTTCCTAATCTTACACAGATTTAATGAATAACTTCCACCTATGGGAATATTCCCATATTCTCATTTTGACTATCACCTCTGAACAAGAGTTGCCTCTTTTCAGAATATGTCAATATGGTCCTTCCAAAATTAACACTATACTTCCAACTGTCCCTGAGCAACCAATCTTTGGTAAACCTTAGATTGTTCTCGACAATTGCTTAATCACTTTAGTCATATCCAGTTCTAGTACTTTTTCTTTCTTAATGCCATATGCATTTGAAAATTTTAGAACAGATGAATATTATAGCACATGTAATCGATCCTATATCTGAAGCATATGGGACGCGATTCATGATGTCACACATAAAGACACGATACTAGACCAGTCCTTTGCCATAATATTTCCATTTCTATTTGCCATGTTCTCACAATTCAGATTATGAAAAGGGATGCCGTAATCATAATAGAATTGTAGAACGCAAATAATGTTCCCATATATAGAATTTCCTTATGTTGAGCCATTCCAACATGAAATTCATATATATATCCTTGACCAAAGAAGATTAAAACCTCAAGCTAAGCTTTTAGATTTGAAATGAAGTACAATTTCCTCTCCCTTAATTATAGCAAAACAACTTTTCCCAATTGAACTTTTTTTTTCTATAATTAACATTGCTAACTTGCAACACTTATTATAATTATCATGCTCCCACTAACATGATGATTATTAGCATAACACTTATGCTCCCACTAGCTTTGACATGTATCCAGAAATTAGCTGGACGTCTAGAAATCAATACTTTATTGACTTCCTTACCAAAGTTCAGACTTCTTATACGAGATGTTTTGATAAAACTCTATCAAAATCATACACCTTTCCTTAGATAGCACACATGTGTGTCTAAACAATTCCAGAACTATGAAAAGGGATGTCGTAATCATAGTCTCAGATGTTTAGACCTTTGCCATTTCTCACAAGTCCATGTTAGTGTGCCGGTTAACCACACACGCTCCACTAACGACTTTGAGAATGCAAATATCACAACTGTTATCTACTTAAAATCTACTTAGTGAAAGTGTTTCCTCACCATCATTTTCATGAATCGGAGAGAAACCTTATGACACTTAGATTTTATGGTGTATGTGTTCCTATCCATCTGAATTTGTCAAAACCATAATCACAAGACACGGATAATGACAAATCCAAACTCATATGGACTGAACTCAATCTTAATTTCTTGCCACCTGGCAGCACAAGGGCCTGCCATTGCTTCCAAGTGGTTATGCAACCAATTAAGAACTCTTAGAACTCATATGCAAAGCCAACCTTAACTGGAATGGGCACAGAAATAGAAATATGTCAACACGATAGGTTATAAAGCTCACGTCGTGTGCTAGTGTCAAACTATAGGTTTTTATTCTTGATTAGATCTTGAAATTCTTTCAGGATCTTTAAGAATCCCACTGTCCTCTTGACATATAAGACTATCTTGCCAAATATTCTAGAGATAGTGCGGATTCTTTACCAAGACAAATACTTCACATAATTAGCCTTAGTTGGTGTTTGTTTTATCCAAAACATCACAACTTACCAATTTCAAATGTACAAGAGTAGAAAACATTTTACTCTTACATTTGACAAGTGTTATAAACCTTCTTTATGATGTGTCACTCAAGTTACAATCTTGGAGTATGACTCTAAAGTACTCTCCCATCTTTTCAGATTTGAGAAACTTTTATCTTTCTGCCTAATTTGATTCTCCTTATTCGTTCTGTCATACATTGAACCTTTTTCAATGTTTCAGAATTATACTCACACTTGTAAGTATAACCATTTTTACTAGGCTTTAGTAAATCGAAACGAATAGTCTTATTGATCTTTGTGGTGGACTTGACCAGTGCACAAGAATGTGTACTCGATCCCTTTAGTCCTTTACTTGACTCACATATACATGTGAACAAGGAATTACTCTTAATTTTCCAAAGCTGAAAGTTCTCATTCATCATACTATACAACTTGCATGATTTCAAGTTTCGGTCCAATTGAGAACTTGGGTGATGAGAATCTTTCCTTATTTGGTAAATTTAGACACTACCACAAATGAAAGAATCAAATCCATTTTCCAATATTGCTATCAGTGGAATCATATAAACAACCATTCTTCACAAATGCCACTATAAGGATATTTAAAATAAATATAAAATTAAAACCTTTTTTATTTTATTTTAAAACTTTGCGTAAAAAACTTATCCTTTCAGTGCAAATGCATATGAAAAACTTGTTGTTATCTATTCCTAAGCAATGTATCATAACTCCTAAGCAATAGCTCAAAATTCTGATCACCGAACCATGCGATAGAAATCCATCTTCGCGATCAGAATCAGCATATACTTCCTTTAAGTTTCTTCACTTTTCTTTGATTCTTAAAACATCAACATGTGACCCAGTCACATCATGTAATAAGAATCTCAGAATAGAAACTTAACAGAGTTAGATAGTGTACTTTACCTGAAGTAGAGTCAAACTTCTTAACTTGATCAACCTTATGATCTTTCAGGTAAATAGGTAGCTTCGCAATCAATGCCCCTTCCTTTGACAAGAGAAACATATGGACTCTTTGGGAATGGTACATGGGACTATCGCAGACTTAGCCTTTCTCTTTACCATTTGGTCAACCGAGTTGACTGTGGCCGATCCCTTTCCATTGGGAAGAGATAGCCTTTTTCTAGATATCCAATGTTACCATTGTCAATGTCCATTGGGAAGTTGATCTCCTAATCAAATTTGCTTTACTAGTCCTCAAATCATTGTTGATTCAGCAGCACCAAGCAAATAGATAAGATCATTAAGGGTCATGTCATAGTCTGTTTCATAGTAGTCCCAAAGGAACTCACTATGTGACTTAGAAAGTGATTGAACATCCAACTTTCTTAAGACTTTGACACCCAACTCTCCCGGCTTGTCAATATGTGACTTCATCTCCAAGATGCGATCACACATAGACCTTGCTTGCCAATAGGGCTTGAGTGACCTTGAACTTGTGGGTTAGGGAGAATAATTGGAGGTGGTGGAGGAAGTGAAGTTCCAAGAGATTTGGGAAGATCATAGATGTTTGAACTAGACAACTTTTGGGAGATATTCAAGATAGTTGATCTAAAGTCCTTAATATAACACCCAATATGAAATATTAAGGCTAGGACCCAACACAATACTTTTATAACTTGGAAGAGGGATGCCGTAATCCAAGCTATAAAATATTTGAAGGTAGGTGAATGACGATTCACCAATTTCCACCATGAAAACGAAATAATTTAATTAGGTTTTACTAGGATTTGAAACTCATAGATCTTTTGAGATTCATTGAACTGTTCAATGGCATGTTTCAATCTCGATTGTGCCCTCTTAAATTTTGTGACTGGGATGCCGAGGATCACAAAACAAGGTGTGAATAACCATGCAAATATACTTGGTACCCATAATATTTAACCCTCAATCGATGTGCCGGTTAACCACACGCGGTCCACCGATACTATGATAAACATTAAGTTACCCTTTTCCTACCTTGTTAAATCCAGGTTAGTGTGTCGGTTACCCACACGCGCTCCACTAACGACTTAAGCAAAGTGCAAAGTGTAATTTCATGGGTTAGCACCAAATTCACATTTTCCTAAGTAACTAAGATTGGGAATTTATAAAAGTTTAGTTACTTTGTATTTATCATTAATACTTTTAATGAAGGGAGAATTCTAGTCCTTGTCCTACCCGTTCGGCTAACGACCCTCCACCAGTCAAGGAAGCGGTGGGTGAGAGTGGACACCCATTAAGTTGCCATTTTATAGGCAACAACCTTATACCCCCCCTTATAGACCGACTTCGTGAATGAGGCCTACTAACGGTAAGACTGACTTGCTCTTATACATATATATATTATTAACTTATAATACTATAAAGTATAAGGGTTGAATTTTAACTTTTAAAATTCTAAGGGCTAATTTGGAATTAAAGTATTCATGGGGAAAACTTTACAAATTCCAAAACTTGAGAGCAAGTTTTGAAACAATTCAAAAACTATTCAATTCCATAACTTATGAGTTTAAAGTAGTTTTAATTAAAAAAACTCTTCAAGTTCCATGACTTGAGGACAAGTTATGGAAGACTTTAAACTATTAAAAGAATATGACTTTTCTTTATTCATAACCTATGGAAATATTTATGAGTTTTATGAATCTTAAATGTGACCTTTCATATAACTTGAGGAAAAGTTACAAAAAACACATTTTAGAATCAACTCTTAGATTAATTTGGATTGAAAACACTTTTTTCACATAACTTTTCTATTAATCTAAGCAACTCATAAGAACAAGAAAATTCAAATCAAACTTTTTAATGTAATTAGCCTAATCCTTAAACTAATACAAAACATGAATCTATTGACAATTATCTTTGAAATTGGATTAGTATGAACATTACCACATCAAAAACAGGTTTATAAGTTGAAAAACAGCTTAGGGTAATGTTCCTAGTCCAATTCCAGCCAAAACAGTCGAAGATATGTTGTCTGGGGGTCCAACTCGTCGAGTGCATGAACCAACTCGGCGAGTTGGATGAGTTTAGCCTTGGACTTGTCGAGTCTCTTCATGGACTCAGCGAGTCTGCTGTTCAGACAGCAACAAACTTCGATTTTTCAGCCAATTTTGCAAGTATAACAAGAAAACAAGTCTAGGCTCTGATACCACTGTTGGGTTTTGAGCATTCTAACACTCCTAAGTGTACATGCAACCCTAAATACCTTGGATCTATGTTTTCTCTTTTGATGTAGCTTGATTCCATGGAGCTTAAGAGCCTAGTGCCCCAAGTGTGACACCTCAAATGGTCACACAACATCAAATACACTTAGAATAACTTCAGAGAAATGAGACACTTCATGAAATCGGCTAGCCCTCACCATTCATTCATAGTGGCCGATTTTTGTCAAGAAAAAGATGTTTATATAGTGTGTCACAATTAGGGTTACACCATGTAAACCCTAATTGTCATGACCTTTCATTTCCATGATCCATGGGTACAAAAACACCATGGAGCATCCTATGGGTTTTAGCCCAACTTGATAATCCATGGAGCATTAGCCCACTATACAAGTATGGATGATTTACACAATCAACCCATATATTTAATTAGTCTCCTTTTGATCACTTAATTAATTCCAAATTAATTCTTGATCAATACTAATTAAATATTCTTATTAATATATTAGAACTTATAATATATTAATAAACCTTAAGTGTTATTTCTCTCATTTTAGTCTATCCAAATGCATGATGCCATGCAACCCAAATGGGTCATGCCAATGGGTCAAGTACATACCAAATATAGTTATGGACTTAGACACTAATCCAACAATTCCTCTATAGATGTTCCAGCACAATGTGCGAGATTAGTTATATTTGGGAACCCAATCCATAGTGACACTAGGTTGACCATTTCCATCTACACATGAAACTTCTTGCCATACCATATCCTTTGAATCAAATAATATACATGACGAATTTAAAGGACGGTGAGGTCATTGGGCTGCAGGACTTTTGGGCACCCATCTGTAATCAGGTTTAAGAATTTTATTACTGACACAGACGAGGGCTTTGACATTTGATTGTGAAGAATTTTTTTCCTTTGTGTTTGATCTTTTGGGTATCCATGTATGCTTAGATGGTGACCCATGAGATGACTTTGGTGACAACGATCTTGGTTTGGCCAATTTCGATTTCACTAAATTATCTCTTGAATTTTGTTTCAAAATCTTTTTGTCCTTATTTTCTTTGACAGCCTGATTTTTGTCCTTGTTTGCATTCCGATCACCATCACTGGAACGTGGCCTCGAGGAATTTCTTTTGAAAGATCTTCCTTGTGATACGTTCTACCTACCTTGTGTATAGTAGGGAACATATGCACGATTTGGGCAGTTTCTGGCAATGTGTCCAGGTGCTCCACAGTGGAAACATGTTTGTTTCTTCACATAAAGGATGTTACCGCTTGTCCCTGGTTGCGTGTCCAGATTGTGTCCACAAGCACACTTACAGTTAGCAGTCTGTTTGGCTTGTTTTGGTAGCTTATATTCACTAACAGCAGGTCCATTAATATTGGAATTCACAACCACATCATCACAAATATTAGAAACAAAAGAAGTACCAGTTTTCAAAGAGACATTGTTTGAACAATCAACAGAATTAACGAAAATAGCAGTATCAGTTTTCAAAACATTATTTTTCAAAGCAGTGTCATTTTTCAAAACAGAGACACTTTCTCCATCCTCTTTCCTGTCTTGCACTAGGGGTTCATCTGCATATGAGGTAGAAACATTAGTATCGTTCACCCTATCATTATTTACTAGCTCAACTACAGTATGTTTGCCATACTGTAGGTGTGCTTCCCTTGCCTTTTCTTCCTCAGTCATAGGAGTAAAAGTGTAGTTATCATTGAATGGAGGAGGAACACTATCATAACCAAGACCTACATTCTTTTTACCTTGCCATCTAAGTTGCTTTTCAATCATTGTCTCAGCTTTCTTACTTGACACATCAAATTTTTTAAAATTAAAATCTGTATTTTCAAACTTAATTTTCAATGTGTCAAGCTCGGTAGTTAGACTGACAATCTTTTCTTGAGCATAATCATAGTGCTCACATTTAGTGTTGTATTCTTCCTTAATTCTTTTTAGCTATTTGGTTTGGGCCTCTAACTTTTCTTTTAAGGGTTTTTGGGCCTTTCTGAGAGTATATCCTTCATATTTAAGGTCCTCAATTTCCCTAATTAATAAATCATGTTGATCGCGATAATGTTTAACTGTATCACTACAGGCTTGAGTACAGAAAGTTTTACTAACCTCTTTTGTGGCAGGTGTGGTGGAGACCATGAAGGCGAATTGCAGCTCCATCATCTCTTCTTCAACTTCATCCACCTTTGAACTCTCACTGATCTGCGCCAAATTTGTTGTTTCATGTCATGTCAGATTCAGCGCCTGCATTTGATCCTCCTAGTCGAATCTTTGTGCCACCATCGTCAAGTTAGTTGTTTCATTATTGGATGCAACTCCTCTGTTGTTCCCTGCAGGCACCAGCATCCTAACGGGATTGTTCCTAGTATCTGGCTTGGTGCATTCACGAGTAAAATGACCTGGATTGTGACAGTTGTAACACCAGAGCTTACTCTTGTTGAACCCCACCTTCTTCTCCATGTTCATTCCCCAGTTGTTCTTCCCTATGCACTGAGTAAACTTCTTTTCCCTGAACACAGCCATAGCTATTTGCCACGTGATGTCCATCTCTTCCACGTCCTCAGGATGAATCTGATCCAGTTCTCCAATCATGATTAGAGGAGCTAAATCTCCTGCCAATAGAGCCTTGTAGCAATTTATGAACCCAACCATTAAATCCATGTTCTCTTCAGCTTCTTTTGGAATTAATGAAGTTTGAACTGTAGTTGTGGCTTTAGAACTTGAACCAGAAGAACTTGAAGGTGTCAGATGTTGATGAGGTACAACAGGATGAACAGAATGTGTCTGTTGAGCTGAGAAGGCACTATTTGTTGAGATTCCTAGATTGACAGAAGAATAGAAATTCACATGGTTGATTTCACGTTGCTTATCATCCATGTCACATGCCTTGATTATAGCCATCACTTCTGCAAGGGAAAGCTTGATCAGATCTCAAGTCTTTTTTATCACAGACACATTCATGTCCCAACTACGTGGAAGAGAATTCAGCAGCTTCTTGTAAATCTTTGTACGTGGTAGATCGATCCCAGTCGTACTCATCTCTGTAGTGAGAGTAACAAGTCTTTGCAGCTGGACTTCAAGAGACTCCCCTAGAACATGATTAAATATGTTGAACCTCTCTCAAAGTAGATCTTGTCTGTTCTGCCTCATGTCCTCATTTACCTCATAAACCTCAATCAAAGCCTCCCATAAATCCTTTGCAGACGTATATTGCCTAAATCCTTGGGCAATTTCAGGAGATAAGGCCATGGTAAGAGTGGCAAGAGCTCTGTCATGTTCTTCAATCTTTTCAAAGTCCTCATCCGTGTAGTTCTCTATCCTTTTATCAACAAAAGTTTTAGCTTCATCATCCAAAGTTGTTGTAATCCTGATTGGACCTCTGAGAATTCTCCTCCATATCTTGGCATCCTTCATTTTAATGTACTTCTCAATTCTGAATTTCCATTCCTGAAACCCATCAGTGGAAAAAAGACGAGGAATTCGAGTGTCAGTCCCCATAATAGAATCCAACTCCTGATGCACTGAACTGTTGTACTGAGATTCCATTTTAATTAACAAAACCGAGAACACCAAAAAAAAACAAAAAAAATGACCGAAAACAAGGAAAGTCAACAGGTGAGTTGACCGAGAACTGTTGATTATGGCCGAGAATGAAACCGAAAAATGCTTATTTCTTGTACAGATTTCGGTCAAAACGTTGACCGAAAACCTTCAACTTTGACCAAGACCCACCGAAAACCCTTAAGATTTTAGAACCGAAAACCTTGCTTTCTTATCAGGAAGTCACCGAAAGCCCTTAAATTTCGTGATTTTAATTGATACGGATCCAAATTAATCCTGCAAATTCAGATGAAGATCCACGATGAATACGAAGAATCCCAAGAACAGTTAATCGATGAACAACAAAAAATTTATCAATTTAAATTGAAACTTATCAATTTTCGATTAAACCAATGATCTCAAAACAGCTAAAAACGAGTCCCCAAGGTCCTTGAATCAATTGATACCTTTTCAAAGATCTGATACCAATTGTAAGTCCCAAAACACTTAGATCAAAACGATATCAATCAAACTATCTAAAGAATGCGGAATATAAATCAGATATTGATTCAAGAACACACAAATAACTCTCAATGCATACGATTTATTAATTGAAATCGTCTGGTACACCAAGAACTTCTTAACAGCCGAAAACAATAATGATGAACAACTAGAACTCCTAAACGGCTAAAAAGCTATTTATACAAACCTAGTATAAATCCTTAACAGGCCCAAGCCCAAGCTGACCGAAATCACTATGTGATTTCGGTCCCCATAACCGAAAACACCATAAGCCCACTAACAATAAAAATTCCTAAGCCCAAGTACAATAATAAACTAGAAACCCAGCATAAACCATTTAAATATGACCCAACAAAGTCCATACGCCTCATATGCCATTAATATGATGCGTCGTTATCAAGCCAATCCAAGTGAAAGTCATAAGACCGCAGTAAAACATTCTGACGTATCTAAGGAAAACTAAAGATATGTTCTTGGTTTAGGTTGGGTGGTAAGGAAGAGCTAAGGGTCAAAGAATATGTGGATGCAAGTTTCCAAAATGAAAGGGATAATTTCATATCACAGTCTAGTTTTATGTTCATGTAATGGAGGAGCAGTGACTTGGAGAAGTTCCAAGTATGAGACTATAGTTGACTCAACTACAGAGTCAGAGTATATTACAGCCAATGAAGTGGCTAAATAAGTAGTATGGCTCAAGAACTTCATCAATGATTTGGGTGTTGTTCCTAGCATAAATGAACGAGTTGAGATCTTATGTGATAACAATGGAGTAGTTTCTTTAGCTAAAGAACCTCGAGATCACAAGCGCACAAGGCATATATGTATATATATATATATATATATATATATATATATAGAGAGAGAGAGAGGGAGAGAGAGAAAGTTTCACTATATCAGGAAACTAGTTGAAAATGGAGACATTATTATGAGTCGAGTTCCGTCAAAAGATAATTCGGCAGATCCGCTCACCAAACCACTGTCACAGATTAAGCATGATGCTCATACTAGGTTTATTGGCATTAGATTTGCTAGTGAATTGGTTTGATTACACAATTTTTATTTTGATCATTTGGAACATTTATAGATGTTATGTTTATGGTATTTATTAATAATAAATTACTGTGTTTGTTCATATTATCTGTGTTCCTACGTTTGCATGTTTAGAACCACTTCCAGAATATTTTTATTCAAACTTCTAAAATCAGTCATACTATTGAGAGATAGTAGTGAATTAAGATTGACATAGTATTTGTAGATTGTTCATAGGGATGAACATAACAAAGCCCTACGATCAATATTGATGAGTACTTGAAAATGGAGATTTTAAGTATTAGAGTAACCACACTTAAAGATTACTTCATGGATCATGTCATAAGTAAATTAAGATGGTTGTATTTATTATTCTTCAAATGGAGATACATGAGGTCTTGTTCTACGATCTGTTGTGTTTTGGTTTTTCCCCAACGTTATCTGTAACTGGCAGCCATACAGGGATTGACTAGATATTACATGAGGAATAGCACTAGCCTATGTAGTCAAAGTTTATTTGATCTTTTTCCAGAAATAGAGAAGTATATATCTCTGGGCCCCTCGTTGATTTGGTGTGGACAACAAATCGATAGTCAGTCTGAATGTCACCATAAGTCGGTATCGGGATACATAATCTTGAACCATGAGATTGACCTTAGATCCAGTCTCTAGTTCATAATAAGATATCATGAAGATCAAAGGAATTTGAAGTTATTAATCTCAGGGTTGTAAAGTTGTTATAAGTACAGTAGTTGCATTGGACTGTCACTCACTGTTGTCTCTAGTAAGTATTAAATCGGTCAATTGTTGATGCCTAAGTGCAAGTGGGAGTTGATGGAGAATAGTGTCCATAGTCATAATAAGTACAGTAATATTACTATAAATAGCAGCGCCCTTTTGGGATACACGGAAGAACAAAATAAAGCATATCTAAAAAGATATTTATATGAGGGACTTGTTTTGTTGTTGATTATTATAGTTTAATTAATTAATTTGAAAATAATGGAATATGGAATATTCCAGAATGATTTGAATTCCATAGATGATTATAATTAAATTTGGTAATTATCTTTAGGGTTTCAAATCACCACCCTATATAAAGGGGATCTAAATCCGATTTTGAGGCATGAGAGATAACCCTTCATTCATCAAAAGTTCAGAAATCCCGAAAACCCTAAGAATTCCCAAAGTGCAGTTCCCACATCGTGGCAGATAGTTTACCACGTCATGGCGACCACAGGATCGAGATTTCAATTATGTTTGAAGCTCATAGTTCGATGAGTGCTTAGATTTTCTTGTGTATTGTTTCTTGGGTGCGATGTCAGAAGAGAAACTCTACGTCGGGTTCTCTAGTCCTATCAACTGGCTCGTCAAAAGAAGAAAAAAATGGTATGATTCTATTATGTGTTCTATACGTTGCATGGCTACTTGAGTTATAATTAGTTGTTTCGAGTCTTAGATCAGAATTGTTTGTTGTTTCTGCTACCCAATGGTTGATCTTCGATACGCTTGAAATTCATCACTTTCACCATATCAACAAACACATTTCCAAAGAAATATTACAAACACAATGTGACTTTTTTCGGAATCTTGTAATGAGAAACCGATGCACCACACCAGGTTGATGATGGATAGTAGAGCTTTACTTCAATCCGGCAAACAGATGAAATTGGAACAACTTTAAGCAATGAGAAATAAAAACACATTCTAAGATCATAAGATTGACAATATCATTCCATTTTGAACAAAACTCTAATGATAATGCTTTATTGGGTCTATAGAAGAGATTTTATGGTGTATTGAAGATTTAAAAAATCTAATACGTCTATTTCTATTTTTAAAATAATGCAATATTTTAATATGTATCTAATTTTTTAAAATATAAATAAATAAAATATGATTTTGTCAAGAAAATACTTTAATATGTGTGTTTATTATTTTCAAACTTAATATTTTTACGTCATATTCACACGGCTCTATCCTCTATTAATACAATATGATGTGATGTCCGTAGTCATTGCCAATCATTCCTAATAAATAAAAAACTTTTTGTCACATGTCATCTTCTCCTTCATTTGGACACATGTCATTTTCTAGAATTTTTGATTTTTTCTATTTTCCACTTGTCATTTTATTGTATTTTTCATTTTATTAAATTAAAATTCCTTATTTAATATGTAAGATAATATATATGTAAGGTATTTACTGGAAAGGTTTATATATGTAATGTATTCAATACATTAAAGCCTCATTAATATTATTAATTCAAAATTTTTCTCATTTTTCTTATAAATTCAAACTTTTCAAATTGTTAAAATTTCATTAATTTTTTTTAAATAAACTCATGTAATACATGGGTGTCACACCTAGTTCCCAATATGTATGAATAAGTATCATCATCGGATTGTTACCTATGAAAAATATAACACATAAGCACCACATAAGTTTTTACCATTTTTACCACATTTTACCTATGAATGGGATGTGCTAATATTTTTACCTTTAAAAAAAAGCCTTAAGTTTGCAACCACCAATCATCAGCTAAAATGTAACACGTGGATATTTACCTTTGTAATAAAACCCCAAAGTATTCAAAGGGGCAGAGCACGAGCAATATAAATAAGGGGCCAACCGAAACAAAGAGATACCCATAATTTTTTATTTCAAAATGGGAGAAAACTCTAAACAATGTATATATATACAACAAATATTTCACTATAAAAAAATAAATATCATAGAAAAGTTGCTGTTGTGCTAATTTGTTTGTTTCAAAAGTGATATTCATATAGCAAACTTAGACATGTCTAGTTTATATATAACTTCATATCCTAGTCAAAAGGAATACAAAAACAACAAGTATACTAATATAAATATAAAAACGAACATTAGACATTAGGTTACAGTTAATTAAAACACTACATATTTGATAGAAGTTGTTATTGAAAAAGTAATTAACATAACACAAAAGATAACAGCTAACACATAACACTCAACGTACAATTGACAATACTTTAAAAGAGAAAAGGGCAATAGTACACTACGAGTCTTGGAGAAATTAGAATTAACTGAAAAATAATTTAGACATTACTATAACAGGCTAGCAACACATGTGACCGAAGCAATCCTCAAATTCTATTAAATAACAAATTAAAGCTATAGGCTATACCCTAAAAGTAATCAATTGAAAACAAATGAGAGGATAAAACCAAAAGTGCCACCAAAACTAGAATTAAAAAAGTATTACCTTGATTACGATTATCCTCATAACTGATAAGAAACATAGCTGCAAAAAAAGAACCACATGGAGATGGTATAAACGGGGAGGCTAGAAGTGCGTAAGTAGTGGGCACGATCCATGAAGGATGAATTGCATAATGAGAACAAAGATAAGAAGACATGTTATGGATGCATTATTTTTTTTTTCCTGTTTGATTTATTTCCTTTTATGTTCACATAATAATGGATTGGATTGTTTGATCCTATACTATTATCTATTTTGAAATTTGAGGGAGGTCGATATAGTGATTATCTTTAAATAAAAGTCTAATTTATAATTTTTTAATTTAAGAGGCTAAAAACCTGGGGGCCAGGGGCCCTCTGACCCCGGATTTGTCATTGGTATTCAATTTTTACCGACGGTGGAAGTGTATACCGGCGGTGAAAAATCAGGTAAATGACAGTGTTTACCGCCGGTAATAATATCAAAAAAGATGGTTAAACCTTAAACTGATGTACCCTTTTTCAGTCCATTTTGTACAATTCGCCGTTATTCATGTCTTCAAGACCATTATATTATGATACTATAGAATATTAATTTTTATTTAAAAGCAAAAGAAAAAAAAACAAGTGAAAGAAGGTCAAAGACCTTTTACTTTCTTATTTCTTCTTTAGACTTTTCCTTTTCAATCTGACGACAATTACGCCACTTTTAGTTTTAGGAAGGGTTAATGAGATAAAAACCCTCAAGTTTACAGGGTTTTGTCGGTTTTGCTCAAAGTTAACATTTATGTCCGTTTTTACCCAAACATTTTCGAAAAAATGTTCGATTTTACCCTTTTACCGGTGATAACAGGTTTTCCAGGTTACCATTATATTAAATTCGCAAAAAACCCTTAAGTTTACCATTTTTTTGTATTTTTACCCTTAAGTTTATAATTTTTTTTTACACTTTTACCCTAAGTATATTTTTTTCATAATATACATATTTATGCAGAAAAATCGTATTTATAAATACCAAAAAATATTTAATTAAATATTGTATTTATATTTTTTAATGTTATATATATATATATATATATATATATATATATATATATATATATATATATATATATTTGTTTGTTTGTGTGTGTTTGTGTTTTTGCATGGTTATACCATTTAAAAAGATAAATAATATTTTTAGAATTATGAATATGTGTTTTATAGATATAGTTTTTAGAAGTATAAATACATATTTTTACATTTTTATATATTAATATGTATCTATACTTCTAAAAATATATTTATACTTTAAAAAAACATATATCAAAATACATATTTACACTTCTAAAAATATATGTATATACTTATATAAACATGTTTATGAATGAACAAGTTTTTTTTATTGATATGTATATTTTTAAATACATAAAAATACGTATTTGTAGTTCTAAAAACATATTAATTTGTTTTTTTTACATCTTAAATGGTTTATCCAAGAAAAAAAAATCCATACACACACACACACACACATATATATATATATATATATATATATATATATATATATATATATATATATATATATATATAAAGAATTAACATTAAAAAATGTAAATACAATATTTAGTTAAATTTTTTTCGTTTATAAATATGATGGTAACTTGTTATCACCGGTAAAATGGTAAAACCGAACATTTTTTGGAAAATGTTAGGGTAAAAACAGACATAAAATTCAACTTTGGGCAAAACCGACAAAACCCTGAAAACTTGAGGGTTTTTATGACATTAGCCCTTTTAGGAATACATATTTAAATATCCTTCTTTAAATCATTAATATTATTATCAAACTTATTATAAATTTTAATTACGTAAAAGAGTGACACACATTTGTTTTTCTTTTATTAGCGCCACCACCCAGACAACAATAGATCTAATTATAATATTACTTATTTATCCATTTAACTCTTGAAAATTATAAATGTATCAACTTATTCATAAAAGATTACAATTTCTTATTTTTTATTTACAGTATTAATATATTTTTAAACCATTTAATATAATGGAATTATTATTTTTACTGTCATTGTGTGTAAAATACTAGCTCCTTGCTAGCCTTTTGTTTGTTTTTTCTTTATATAAATGCCGTTTAAAAAAAAAAAAAAAAAAAAAAAAAAACTACGTGTGATCGTTGACAACCTTATTAAACAAAATAGTAAATTGTTAAAAACAAATTGCACTTTTTGTAGTAACCCAAAATGTTATATTAGTAATGCTATATGTTTAAAATATGTCTCCTATAATTGCATTAACTATTTCTTTGAAATTAGGTACAAGAGTTTTGTACTTGTCATTTATAGTAAACTAAAAGAAAGTATAATGATTCAAGGTAGCGTAAATTGAGTGCATCCTCACCCCACTCAACCCCACCCTACCCTTGCTTTAAACATTCTCATTATATCCACATGCCACAAGACTCCATCATTTTAAGTCTGCCCCACCCATCCTCAATCACCGCATTTCATTTCGGTTACAACCCTTATAAATCAACCATTTTGGGATCTCAAATCTTGCCACCAAAACCACATCTTTTGTGCCATGGCCTCCATTACTAACACCTTCTCTTTTCACTTCCTCTTGCTCATTCTCATTTCTCTGTCCCTCCAACCACATGCTAGGGAGAGCAAGTTCTTCACCAAGTTCACTCGTAATTTTTCTAATGCACCAACAATTGTGTTGTCACCGTCACCGGCACCAGCACCGGTGTTGGTTCCGGTAATTGAGTCAGTCCTGGCACCAGACCTAGCACCGGGACTGGCTCCAGCACCGGCACCAGCTGAGGAAGAAAATGGTTATGGTCTTTATGGTCATGGGTCGAGTGAGTCTTCCTCGGAGGAATTCTACTCAACCAATGAAACCCCGGAGAAAAAGGAGACTTTTGGTGTTGATGAATTCAAATCGGAAACGGAGACTCCGTTTGAGAAGTTGCTAAGTAGCGAGAGTTACTCTAATGGTAATAATGGTTATTCGAGTAACAATGGGAATGGCTACTCTAGCTCGGTGAATGAGAACAATGGCTACAACAATAACGAAAATGGTTATGATGGCTACAACAAAAATGAGAATAGCTACGTGGTGTCTGAAAACAAGATCAATGGCTACAACCAAAATACGTTTAGCAGCAATGGTAATGGATACTCAAACTCGATTAATGAGAACAACGGCTACAAGACAGATAGCTATAGCGAGAACAACTACAATAACGACAACGACAACGATATGAGCTTTGAAAATGAGAAAAATGGCTACAATGTCAACGGATACACGAACACGGAAGAAGAAAACAATGGTTATAACAACAACAACAATAATGGATATGTGATGGGGCAACAAGGATTGAGTGACACAAGGTTTTTAGAGAATGGTAAGTACTCATATGATGCAAACAACAATGGAAATGACCATGAAACAAGTTATGAGGAAGAAGTGAGCGACAATGGTGAAGTCTATTATAGAAATAATGAAGATTCAAAATATGAATTCGACTCCATGAGGGGCGACAGACAAAGCGGGTATGTAAAGTGGCACCCATAAGAATGATGAAACATAATTTGTCCACATAAGTTATGTAAAACCATAATTACAAAGCATATTTGAATGTTGGGAGACACGAAGAAGATTAGAACTCATAGTTTTTGGTTATGTGTTTGTGACTCTTCACAATTTTTGCTTTTGTTTTGTATTTGGTGTCAAATTCAGTAGGGTTTGGTAAGTATGTATTTTTGAAGATGATTATGTAAAAGGGGCTTTTATCATATGAAGTCAGTTGCTTATAATTAAGTTATATATAAATATGTTTTTAGCTTGTTAGTTTATTAGCTTATTGCGGTGGGAATAAGCAGTTTTTAAAAAGTGTTTGGATTAGCTTATTTAACTTATTCATACCAAAATAAGCAATAAGCATTCCTCCATTGCTTATTAAAATCAGCTTATTTAACTTATTCCTACCATAATAAGCTGATTTTTAAGCTTCTTATCCAAACACTTCAACTCAGCAATAAGCAGTTATTTTTTTTTCTATCCAAACACTCCTTCGTTAATGTTGACCAAAACGTCGACATCGAGGAAAAAAAAAAGGCTTTTCACTTTTTTATTATTATTATTTTTTTTTTGCCATCATTTATCATTTTTTCCATTTTTTTTAAGTATGTGTCATTTTAGTAAATATATTTTAAATATCATTTACTCATATAGCACTTTATGGTATAAAGTAATTAGTCTAATCTTTAACTATTGCCATATTACGTAAATACGTACATAATATGATATTACTAAAATTTATCAATACGCATATCAAAAAATGGCCTTGTTGTGCAAAATAAATGCACGAAAAGAAAGAAAATATAAGAGCAAAGTAAAGTCAACAATAGAATTAAAAGAAATCCATTGAAGAGAACTTAAGAAATTGTTAACAAGTTCCGTAAACATCGTTCCAGTAGATTGACAAAAGTCACCATGCGAAAGTCGTGTGCTCTCTTTTTCTACAATACTGCCCTTTTTCTTTTTAAAATACATTTTTATATATTTTCAATAAAGCTACTGGGTGTGGGCAACATGTTATTACATGTTACCACACCCAAAAGGTGTCACATCATCATCCTAATCATAAATAGGTGTTATAACACCAAATATGGAAATGGGCAACACCAAATAACATGTAATAATTGTTGGTGATTTTAGTGTCACCATGTCATTTTAAGTAACTGGAACTAACATGTGAGCTAAGGGGGCTTCATGATTTGTACTCTAATATATGTACGGGGTTGTGCGGAGTGCACGCATGTATAAGATCGAGTCAGAAGCCGGTTCGACGACTAGTCGGGGGTCCGGGGGCAGCGCCCCCGGGTCCGGGGTTTCCAAAGGGGCAGCGCCCCTTTGGCGGGGTCTAGGGGCAGCGCCCCTAGCGGGGTCCAAGGGGCAGAGCCCCTGGCTGGGGTGATTATGGTAAACTCAATTTCTTGAGGGTGATTATGGTAAAACTCACCGAATTTTGCATGTGGGAACATAATGGAAAACTCAATTTCTTGAGGGTGATTATGGTAAAACTAACGAAACTCATTAGTTTTGGTAACCCTAATCTGGATTAATATTACTTGCTTCCAAAGCAACTAATGACGGCCCAACCCTAATGAAACCCTAATCGTGTTTAATATATAAACAATTCTTCCTTTCCAGAAGGGGGTTACGTTCTTGAGCTCTCGTTTTTCATCACACATTCACAGAACCCTTTAGCATATTGGCTTACGTTTTCTGTGCCTAGAAACGTAAGTGTCCACTTGGATTATCCTAGGCTGAATTTCTTGTAACCCAGGTATAGGGTAGAAATATCAGTTCGGAAAGTGATATCACGATCCAAGTTGGTATCCAGATCTCCACTACAAACCCTAACCTAACCAACAATCGAACTGATATTCACTGTTTCTGGAGATGGGTGACTCAATCCGCGAGATGACCACTAAGTTTGCCAAGTTGGAGAAGTTTGAAGGCGTCGATTTCAGGCGCTGGAAAAAAAGATGCACTTCATGCTGACCACTCTAAAAGCAGCATACGTGCTGACTACTACAAGACCAGCAAAGCCTGAGGAAGGTGTTGTTGAGACGGCTGAAGAGACAAGAAAGAGACAGAAGTGGGACAATGATGACTACATCTGCAAAGGTCACATTCTGAACGGTATGTCTGATGCTTTATTTGATATCCATAGTGAAGCCTTGTGTGCCAAGGAGTTGTGGGATACCCTTGAACTGAAATACATTACTGAGGATGCTTCTAGCAAGAAGTTTCTGGTTAGTGACTTTAATAATTATAAGATGGAAGATTCAAGGTCTGTCACTGAACAGTACAATGAACTCCTTGGCATATACGGACAGTTTAAACTGCACAAAATGAATATGGATGAATCCATAGCTGTGTCCACTATCATTGACAAACTGCCTCCGTCCTGGAAAGACTTCAAACATAACTTGAAACATCAAAAGGAGGAACTGTCATTGGTTCAACTTGCTAGTCACATTCGTATTGAAGAATCTCTTCGTGCGAAGGAAAGTGACAAATCTGAAAAACCCAAAGGAAAAGTTGAACCTGGACAGCCCTCGGTTCATATGGTTGAAAACAAACCAAGGAACCCGAACCACAAAGGACATGGCAAACGTAAGCAGGAACATGTCCCAGGCAACTCCAACAAAAAGAGAAAGGATCTGGTTTGTTGGAGGTGCAATCAAGTTGGGCATTGCAAGTGTGATTGTCGTGTGAATTTGGGCAACAATGGTGCTGGAAACAGTGGAGCCAATGGGAAAGTGAACGGGTCTTCGGCCCAAGTTAAAGGAGGTCAGTTTTTGACTAACTTTGATAATTCTAATCAGAATTATGTTTATTATTTTTCATTTATCCCTGAATCATTCTATGTGCAGGATGATGATGTTGCTTGGTGGATTGACTCCGAAACAACGAACCATGTATGCAAGGATAAACGGATGTTTGAAACATTAACTCCGCTTGGAGATGGCTCGGTGCTGAAAATGGGAGACGATTCTTTTATTCCTATTTGTGGTTTAGGTGTCGTGTGTCTTGAATTTACTTCTGGAAAGACAATTAGGTTATTTGATGTTTTGTTTGTTCCCAAGATTCGCAAGAATCTTGTTAGCTCTAGTTGTTTGAATTCTGATGGTTTTAAACAAGTTATTGAGTCGGATAAGTTTGTTTTGTCTAAGGGTGGAATGTTTGTTGGCTTTGGATATTTAAATAATAGAATGTTTCGTTTGAATATTGTTAACAATTTATTACCTGTTCAGAATTCTGCATTTGTATCTTCTGCTTCTAATGTTGATAAATCTATGCTTTGGCATGTAAGATTAGGTCATGTCAACTTTAGAAGGATGCATGAGATGTCAAAAGATGGATTAATTCCAGCCTTTGATATGACATCTGATAAATGTAAAACATGCATGCTTACAAAAGTGACAAAACAGCCCTTTCCTAGTGTCACTAGAAATTCAGCTGTTTTGGAACTTGTACACAGTGACCTGTGTGATTTTCATTCAACTCCTTCTTTAGGGAATAAAAAGTATGTAGTCACTTTTATTGATGACTGCACTCGGTTTTGCTATGTGTATTTGTTGCATTCTAAGGATGAAGCCTTAGATAAATTCAAAATATACCAAACCGAGGTGGAATTGCAATTGGGCATTCAGGTTAAATGTCTCAGGACTGATAGGGGAGATGAATATATGGATCCTATATACTTCCAATCAGTGGGTATCATTCATGAGACCACGGCACCTTACACGCCTCAACAGAATGGCATTGCTGAACGCAAAAATCGAGTTTTAAAGGAAATGGTAAACTCGATGCTGTCTTACTCGGGATTGAGTGAAGGATTCTGGGGAGAGGCCATGTTAACGGCCTGCTATTTGTTAAATAGGGTTCCAAATAAAAGGAACAAAACAGTCCCATATGAACTTTGGTTCAAGAAAAAGCCGAATTTGAGTTATTTTCGGGTTTGGGGATGTCGGACAGTTGTAAAACTTACCGAGCCCAAAAAGAAAAATTTTGGGAGAACGTGCAATTGATTGCATATTCATTGGATATGTTGAACATTCCAAGGCATATAGGTTTTATGTAATACAACCTAATGATTCGGTTTCAATTAACACTGTTATCGAATCGCGGGACGCAATTTTTGATGAGATGAGGTTTTCATCGATTCAAAGGCCTAAGGATCTGACTTTTGATGCTAATAAAGAGCAAAATTCAGAAAGTCAAGATGGTGGTATCGTGCAAGAACCACAAGATATTCGTAGAAGCAAAAGAGGTCAAGTTGCGAAAAATTTCGGATCCGACTTCCAACTGTACTTGGTGGAAGGTTCAAGGGATGAAATTAATCTTGAATACTCTTATTGCTATAGTATTGAAGATGATCCTAAGACTTATCAAGAGGCCATAAAGTCTCGTGATAGTGCCTTTTTGAAGGAAGCAATTGATGATGAAATGTCATCAATTCTTGAGAACAATACATGGGTGTTGTCTGATTTGCCTCCGGGTTCTAAACCTCTTGGTTGCAAATGGATTTTCAAAAAGAAAATGAATGTTAATGGGACTATTGACAAATTCAAAGCCAGGTTAGTCATTCAAAGTTTTAGACAAAAAGCCGGTATTGACTATTTTGATACGTATGCTCCAGTTGCACGTATTTCTACTATTAGATTGTTGGTTGCCTTGGCAAGTATCCAAAATCTGGTTATTCACCAAATGGATGTGAAAACAGCCTTTTTAAATGGTGATCTTGACGAGGAAGTTTACATGAAACAACCAGAAGGTTTCATTATGCCCGGTAAAGAGCATATGGTTTGTAAACTTGTCAAATCTTTGTATGGGCTGAAACAAGCGCCTAAACAATGGCATCAAAAATTTGATGAGGTGATTTTGTCTTTTGGTTTCAAAACAAACCAATGTGACAAATGTGTTTATAGTAGATTTGATGATGCTACTAGATCTGGAGTGATCATTTGCTTATATGTAGATGACATGTTGATTTTTGGTACCGACCAAAATCAAGTGGATGAAACAAAGAAATTGTTGTCATCCAAGTTTTCCATGAAAGATTTAGGAGAGGCTGATGTAATTCTTGGAATAAGAATTAAGAGGATGAACAAAGGATTGGTAATGACTCAAAGTCATTATATTGAGAAAATTCTTAAGCGGTTTAATTTTACCGAGTGTTCTCCTGTGAGTACTCCTATGGACCCAAGTGTGAAATTAATGCCAAATAATGGTATTCCCATTTCACAGTTGGAATACTCTAAGGCTATTGGTAGCTTGATGTATGCCATGACAAGTACCAGACCTGATATTGCGTTTGTTGTGGGTAAGTTGAGCAGGTACACTAGCAATCCTAGTGCTCAACATTGGCAAGCAGTGAATAGAGTGTTTAAGTATCTCAAGGGAACCATGAATTATGGTTTGAGTTACTTGGGGAGTCCTTCGGTTTTAGAAGGTCATTCAGATGCAAGTTGGATTACCAACATGGAGGACCATTCCTCAACTTTTGGTTGGGTATTCTTGCTTGGGGGAGGTGCCATTTCTTGGGCTTCCAAGAAGCAATCTTGCATTACAAACTCGACAATGGAATCTGAGTTTGTTGCGTTAGCAGCTGCTGGTAAAGAAGCAGAGCGGCTAAGGAATTTGGTCTATGAGATTCCTTTGTGGTCTAAACCGATAGCACCTATTTCTATCCTTTGTGATAGTGTTGCCGCTTTGGCTAAGGCATATAGCCAGGTTTATAATGGCAAGTCTAGACACCTAGGTGTTAGACATAGTATGATTAGAGAACTAATCATGAATGGTGTGATTTCGGTTGAGTTTGTGAAATCGCAACAAAATTTGGCAGATCACTTGACTAAAGGTCTGACAAGAGACTTAGTGCACAAGTCTGTAATTGGGATGGGATTAAAGTCCATTTAATTCTATAATGATGAGACACCCAATTCCCTCCTAATATAATGTTAAGAGTTGAATTCAATGTGGAAAGCTCATACTTATAGATTGGAACACATGAAGTATTCATCCCAGGTATGTGTTCGGTTCTGCAAGTTAGCCAGGTTGAAGTTTAACTTCTTAATAATTCCTTTGATAAATGTATGTGCAGATACATGGAAAGGAGTTACCTACGTGATTGTGAAGTGTAGCCGCATTTCAAGAGGTTGTGGACTTGACCTTGATACGATCATGAGAGGATTGGGACACACGGCTTTATAATAGTGTCAAGTTGTATTATGCTAGAAATTCAATAAACTAGTATGTATTTTACTTTCTGGTATTCAAATGGGTTGATGGGTTCAATTCTTAGAACACCCTGATTCTCGAGTATTTTCAAGTGTATGATACTAAGTGGAAATTCAATCGTTTCGATATTTTCATTATGTACTAGTTTGGTTTGTTGTTGATAAGGTTATGTTTGTTCAATGGTTACACTAAATTGGGGGAGGATTGTTGGTGATTTTAGTGTCACCATGTCATTTTAAGTAACTGGAACTAACATGCGAGCTAAGGGGCTTCATGATTTGTACTCTAATATATGTACGAGGTTGTGCGGAGTGCACGCATGTATAAGATCGAGACAGAAGCCGGTTCGACGACTAGTCGGGGGTCCGGGGTTTCCAAAGGGGCAGCGCCCCTTTGGCGGGGTCTAGGGGCAGCGCCCCTAGCGGGGTCCAAGGGGCAGAGCCCCTGGCTGGGGTGATTATGGTAAACTCAATTTCTTGAGGGTGATTATGGTAAAACTCACCGAATTTTGCATGTGGGAACATAATGGAAAACTCAATTTCTTGAGGGTGATTATAGTAAAACTAACGAAACTCATTAGTTTTGGTAACCCTAATCCGGATTAATATTACTTGCTTCCAAAGCAACTAATGACGGCTCAACCCTAATGAAACCCTAATCGTGTTTAATATATAAACAACTCTTCCTTTCCAGAAGGGGGTTACGTTCTTGAGCTCTAGTTTTTCATCACACATTCACAGAACCCTTTAGCATATTGGCTTACGTTTTCTGTGCCTAGAAACGTAAGTGTCCACTTGGATTATCCTAGGCTGAATTTCTTGTAATCCATGCATTGGGTAGAAATATTAGTTCGGAAAGTGATATCACGATCCAAGTTGGTATCCAGATCTCCACTACAAACCCTAACCTAACCAACAATAACACCACTTATTTTCTATTTTTTTTTTAATTTTTTTTTTATGTTTGTAATTCCCATTTTTCTATTTTGTTTTATTTTTTTAATTTATGTCATAATAATTTTTAAAAAAAACATATAAATTAAATAACACATAATTAAAATAAATACTAATTAAAAACTACATTCCAACGAAAAAACATAAAACGACATTCCAATGAAAAAAAAACGTAGACCGTAAAAAAATAACAAAAAAAACATTACAACGAAAAAAAACACTAATCTTCGTCTAAATATTTCTGCTCAATCTTCGTCTTCATTTTTCGGAGTGTCTCCAACCGTCTCTGTGGCAAATTATCCTCGCTAGTTTGAAGAATTGTCAAATCTTTCGCAATACGATCGTCGTCGGCTTCACGACGCAAGAACTTAAAATGTTCCCGTTGCAACTCATTCTTTTACGCGCGATTTCGTTGTGCTCGTCAAATTTTTGTTTCATTTCGGCTTGCTCTCATCGTCTACTTTCGGCTTCATCCGCGTGCCGTTGAGCACGCCTTGCTTTGTCGCGGCCTATCGGTCGTCGAGGCGGAGAGATCTCTTCAAGGTCGTTCAAGTCGTCCGGTATCTCATCCGTGTCCGCATTGAGGTCGATGTTCGTCCGTGCGTCCGAAACATCGACCGAACCATAGTCGCGCGACCTCTTCAATTGTTGTTCCGTAAATGTGTCCGTTTTATTCCACTTTGGGTCTTCCTTCACAATCTCCCAAATTTTTTCGTGCTAAAAAACGTGACCGGTCTCCACATGATATTGCTCCATCGCCGCTCTCTAAACGTCAAAATCGGTCGCACCACTTTACTTGTGCGAGGAAAGTTTGTTGTAGATGGAATTGAACTTGGTACACTTCTTGCTAATTTGAGTCCACTTGCTACTCAACATGTCATGATTGCGGTAGTTTTCATCTTTATTCAAAATGGCACGAAATTTCACGATCACGGCTTCCCAAAAAGCAACTCTTCGCATGTGGTTTCCTTGCGTTGGATTTTTTGATGTCCCGCACCAAACCACCGCCAACGCGTATTCCTCGTCCGCGGTCCACCATGTAGGAGGTTTGTCTTCCGATTGCTCCACCGCAACCGCTTTCCCTTTCCTTCGTCCTCTACCTTTTTGGGTCGTTTTTTTCCCGCTCCCCCCCCCTCCCCGCTTGCGTCTCGGGTACAGTTTCTTGGGTGGGTTGTGGTTGTGTGGTATTTTTTTGCATTGTAGCAAATGGGTTGAAAATGTTTTGTGGAAGGTTTGTAGTGAAATGTGGTGGGGGTGAGGCGAGATTTAAAAAGTTGTCTTGTGTGTTGAGAATGTTAGCGTACATTCCGTATTGTGCAAAACCAAGAGAAGGAGGTGTGTTTTTGTTTGGAGGAGGAGTGTTGGGGTTTTGATCCATAGTAGGGAAAATAATTTTTTTTTTTGAAGATTTGAGAGTAATAAAAGGTTTGTAAAATATAAAGGTTGATGTATGTATATATATAGTTGAAAAAAGATTGAAATTGTATTATTATTACTTTTTTTTTTACATTTTTGACCGTTTTACAACGGTTGAAAAATTAAAAATATAGACGTTGGATCATTTTTGCTTCGAATTCTTCCCGTTGTCGAGCGTTACCACAGTAACGTATTATAATGTAACGCCTAATAACGCACGCCGGGCGCGGTGTTCAGCGCGTTATACCGGCGTTTTTACACCTCCACGTCGGATTAACGCGAATACGCGTTGCCCGTACCTAGCTGCCTAATGCAACGTATCATAACTTTTAATTATAAAAATAGAGACACTTTTGTTTTTCTTTTATTAACAGCATTTAATAAAAAATAGTAAATATAACAAAATATTAATGATAGTTAGAATTGAATCCATTATAGATTTATTGTAACATCTTTAAAAGTATGAAAATAATAATGTGTATGTTTACTAGTGTGTATGTAAATTTATCTGTAAAATAATAATATGGTCCAATGTAACAAAAGTTATAAAATGTTAAACATTTTGTTTAGTTGATATCTTATTATATGATAAATTATGATATTTAGAAATTTTTATTTAAAGATGTTCATTGGTTCAAATCCAATGGATTTCGACGGAACCGCTCCAATCTAATCATCCATTGGATATGGATTTTGTCAATGCAATTTAGTATAAAAAAACCGAACCGAATCGATCCAATTGGATGTTGGATTGGTTGGATTTTATCCATTGGATATTTTTATTGGTTATATCTACTGTCCAACAAATTCTAATCCATTTCTATCAAATAACCAATATAACTATGAAAGATAAAAATAAAACTTCACACAATTACGATAAATAATAATATTGGACTTCAAGTATTCAACTTATTTTTTTTATGGAATAATTAATAATATTAATAAGATTTGGATAATAATATTGGATTAAAATTAGATTAAAACTGGATATCCAATTGGATTTGATCAGTTCAGTTATCTATTGGATTTACAGTACAGTTATCCATTGGATTTACAGGATGATCCAATAACCGATCCAATCCAATTTGATTTTGAAATTTCGCATCTGATCCAATCCAATTCTATTTGGATATCCAATCTAATTGATTGGTTCGTAATTGGATAGGTCGGTTCTAATTGGATCGGTTAATCCTGCACACACCTATTTTTATTATGATAACAAAATATGGTTTGGATCATGGATTGTGTATTTTTGGTTATAATGGTAAAATAGAAAATTAACTAGGTACTAAAATCTACAGACAAGAACGTGTCACATGATCTTGGATTACGCGATGCATAGAGGCCCTTTTGACGTAGAACGGTGAAGTACATTGCTATTACAAAAATATATAATGTACAATGTGAATGAGATGCATAAAATGGTATTAAGTGTTGCATCCAAATATACAATGTTAGATTATGATAATGTGAACGCGACACATGTACGTACTAGATTATGTGTTACAACTTAAACTGTGAGCGCCACATACATGTGGTTAGATGTCGTCTAACATGGCTTCAAATAAGATCTTTACCGGATTTGAGTTGGTCATTTGTGTTTCTCATATATCCTCTTGAGAGATAGAAAGGAGGGGCGATTTCCTGAAGGTGTAGGCCAGAAATCGAAGCTACAACCATAGGATTGCAAGGAGAAGCAAGAATAAAGTCATTTAAGTAGATTAAGGTATCGCATCTCTCATCTAGTTAAGTTTTAATGTCCACCAATGGTGGGGTTGAAAGAATTGATAGAACTTGGTCCAAATGACTTGAATCCGTAATATGATGTAGTAGAAGTGATGCGATCATGATTTTAAGCTTTTTGTGGTAAAGTTATGGTGGAATACATGAATTTAAAGATGATGAACTCAAACTCTAATTGAGTGATATGTTAGATAAGTGAAATTAAGCTCATATTTTAAAAAGATTAAGACATATGGATGATATATTCATGAAACTTAATTAGTTGTGCTGACGTTGAAGAACCAACCAAGTTAAGTGTAAGGATTGTAAACCCTAACTAAATGAATTGTTAAGCCAATTGGGAATAGCCCAATTGGTAGAGGCTTGGCCTCTTAGTATGGGAGAATGGAGATGTCAGGGTTCGATCCTTGGTGCTAACAAGAATTTGAGTATTAACACTAACATCTAACCAGTCAAGCTGCCGTTCAAAAAAAATATACTTGAAATTAAGCTCATGTCTTAATGAACTAAGACATGTAGATAAATTATTGGTGGACCTTAATTGATTTTGAGCATAAAATTTGAAATGAGAAATTTATGTGATTAGGTGAATAATCATTTTGGAATATGGATTTGGATTAAACTCTTTATGAAATGAGACAAGTTATTATGCTATTTGAATAGGTTTTGACAAGGAGAATTGGTCAAACGGACCAAGTGAAGAATAGAAGTCAAAGTGGTAGTTAGTTTTTACTAACCGGCAAAGTGAGTACGTGTGACTTTTTTCCAATAAGGTACATGGCTTAATTAGGAGTTTTAATTCTATGAGTTATTTTGGAAGAATGTGTTGATATTATTGAATAATTAGAAAAGATAAAAGCATTATTTGAGTAATTAATTACTTGATGTTTTTAAGGTTGGTGGTGTAATAAATGTTTTTTGATGAACTCTTTCAAAGCGTAAGAAAACATTTGAATAGCCTTGAAAGTAAAATGTTTTGATTGACGATCATGTGAACTCTTTTCAAAAGAGTAAGTTAAAGTTTCGAAAAGTAAATGATTTGAATAAATGAACTCTTTACAAAAGTAGGTATTGAATATATGTGAATTTAAAAGATTAAGAGCATGGAAAAATAAATTAGTTGAATAAATGAACTCTTTACAAAAATAGGTATTAGTTGTATGTGCTTATGAAAGACAAAAGTATTATATGAGCTTATACTAAATGTTCTAAGGGGATAGGGAATATACATTACAGCCTCACCTAAGCTTAGGTACTAAACCTCTAAAATATGTCGTTTTAACATGCTAAATATGCCCGGTTTGGTTTCACTTGGTAAATATATCATCATCCATAACATTTCTTTCTTTCATTATCGTTTTACCATCTCTGTTTTCTTTCCTCAATTATCGTTTATTACTTCACCCAAGTGAACATTACTAAACCATAAACCTTAACCCTAAACCCTAAATTTAAACCCTAAACCCTAAACCCTAAATCTAAACCTTAAACCCTAAACCCTAAACCCTAAACCTAAACCCTAAACCCTATTGTGTCGATCTTGAATTTACATCTTGAAGTATTAACTGTGAATCCATTAACCGTAATCTTTATATAGTAAAACAATGTATTTTCAAGAGGTTTAGTACCTAAGCTTAGGTGGGGCTGTAATGTATATTCCCTTTTCCCATGTTCTAAATTGGTTAATACATTATTTGATAAATTGCTTATAGTAAGAAAGTCAATATCGATAGATAAATAGAACATGATAATTTATGTGATTGGGTCACAAAAAGAAAAGTGGTGAGCATGTGTACAATTGATGTGATTGCAAAGTATAAATTAGTGTCCGGATAACTGTGTTATCCCAAGAACGGAATAAGGGACGGACCCTACCGAGATCCTATTTCTCTTCGTGAGATAGATGTCGAGAGATACCTTAATGTACGTTGTCTTGGGTAAGGTTTTTGATTTTTGGTAATGTTACTCTACATATTCATGACCTTTCGTTTTAAAGTTTCTACTTAAAAATAACATCAAATTTGTTTCCCTTGCAGTAGGCAATTCATGAACCCAAAATGCACGATTTTAGGCCTTCATTTCAATCATGTTCTTTGGATTTCAGAGCCTCATTGTATATTTTTATATGTTTGGTATATTGCATTGGGTTTAAGATTTTCTTAATGTACAATTTGGGAAATGTTCTTCAGATTTCATATTTCAGAGTTGAATTCACACGCCTTAAGTTTGTATTCCTTCGTGTTGTTGGTAGGGGTTCATTAATAGTAAAAAAAATGAATCTAAAAAGGTTATCATTTACCTGAAAAAATCGTTAAAAATGGTGTTTTCTTCCAACTTAGTGTGATTACATAATAAAAAATGGATTGTATCTTATGCCAAAATTACCATTTTTTAATATTTATAAAAATAATAATAATAATAATAATAAAATAAATAAATAAACATCAAAATTAACTTAGAAAATAATCTCAACTACCATTAAAAAAAATTACCACTAAATATATTTCGGCAAAATCCTTCTATTCTTTTTTTTATTTTGTTGCAAAATCCTAACTTGGGCCATTCATAAAATACTTTTAAATCACAAAACAAATTTTACTAAATTGGTGGTTTTTTTGGTAACAAATGTTCAAAAGCTTGTAGTCAAATAAAGTTAAAAACAAGCTAAGGAATCATTGAATAAAAAGCAACAAAAAAAAACAAAGGAAATTCAACAACAGAGTTGGAGATAATATATGAAATTGTTCACATGTTCCATAAAATCCGTTTATTTGATACACAAAAGCATTGAATCTTGGATAAGTTTTGTACTCTCTTTCACTCATCCGAGACACCTGAGAACAAGATATTAAACAAAAACTTGGCATCAAAACTACTCATTTATGTTTTTTTAAATACAAAAAGGTCATGAAATAACGGTTTTTTTTTTCATTTATCAATGTCATAAAATTCAGAACAAAAAAAAAATACCTAATGTTCATCTCCATGACCATGTCCATGCCCTTCCCAAGGATGCCTCCATCCCTAAATTATATACAAACAAGAACAAATTAATCATAACTCAAATATTAAGACATTTTAATTGAAGTATCAATGGCTTCAATAAAAAAATTAATAAAAAATAAAAACTATAAGTAGAAGAAACACAAGTAGGATGCTATAATACACAAATAAATGAAAGTGAGTTTTAAATGGAGATATAAATTGATGCTCACCAGAACTACAGGGCCATCTTGCTTAGCCCGATATAGAATCCAAAACCTGAAATATATTTTATTTGGTAAGCTTTTAGAATTATAAAACAAATAAAATATATTTATAGGTACAAAAGATAGAAAATTTGATCTCAATGAGCATCAAATGATTCACTACTTTTATCTTTGAATTCAGAAAAACGAAGTAAAAACCATGATTAACATAAATCACGATTGTCAGAGATGAACAAAAATACTTCAATTTTGAATGCAAACATAATTATTTTTAGCATTAGGGATATGAAAAACCCAATTCGTAAACACTTGCAATAAAAAGTTAAAAACTTTAAAAAACTTCAATAATTACATTATTTAAGAACAGATGGGGGTGTACAAGATTGATAGACTATTAACATTGTCCTGATGAGAACTATACGACAATCAAATTCAAAATGAAAAGCACAATGTCTGAATCTCTATTTAGGGTTGAGTAGATCATGTGGTTTCTTTGATTTCGATTTTGATATGAACTAGATCTTTATGAGATCTAATCAAGATATTTTCAATTTCGCCCTCAAAAGTCAAATTTAGGGCAAAACAATACTACATCGAAGATTAAACCACCTAATAAAAAAACATGAAATTAATACTAGACATAATACAGTGATCATCCGATACGCAGAGGGAAAGATGGAATCGGTGGATCAGGTTGAGGAATCCTGAAATTATAAACAAGATGAAAGCTAGAAAAGGGTGGAGTAATTTACCACATCATGGCGCACATGCCCTTTCCAGTGACTGTATGCCATCGCTTAGGCTGATGCAAATTGACACCTTTGTAAGTTCCTTGCCCATACCCTCCTCCTGCCATCTCTCTTGCGCTCTCAAACTGCCTTCAAGTTCTTCGACTATGGCCCTAGGTTTTGGGGAAAGACTACTGAATAGGTTAATCCTGATCTTTGACCCGACCCGTGTCAAGGTAACCCGCTACCAAAGGTATATATATATATATATATATATATATATATATATATATATATATATATATATATATATATATATATATATATATATATATATATATATATATATATATAATATGGGGATAGCGAATATACATTACAGCCCCACCTAAGCTTAGCTACTAAACCTCTAAAATATATCGTTTTAACTAAGTAATTATACTCGATTTGGTTTTCACTTGGTAAATATATCGTCCCCAATAACAATTTTTCCCTCCATTATCGTTTTACCATATTTGTTTTCTTTTCTCCATTATCGTTTATTACTTCACCCTAGTGAACATTATTGTTTTCCATCGTCACGAAGGAGGAAAATAATCAATGTTCTTGCTTCCTTATCAAAACTATTGTGTACATCATGAAACCACATCTTCAAGTGTTAATCGTGAATCCCCTAATCGTAATCTTTATATAGTAAAACAATGTATTTTCATGAGGTTTAGTACCTAAGCTTAGGTGGGGCTGTAATGTATATTCATTTTTCCATATATATATATATATATATATATATATATATATATATATATATATATATATATATATATATATATATAGGGGAGCGTTCAATCGAGAACATTTTCCCCGCGAGAACATTTGAGAACAAATTTGGACCACACAATTTTTTAATTAAAATTATAAAATAATATTTATATAAATCAAAAAATAGTTACAAACAATTAAAAAACCCACTAACTAACACCACTCACCACCCAACCAACACCACCCACCACCACCACCCACCACCACCCATCACTACCCACCAATATCACCACCACCACCACCACCACCCGCCACCACCATCACCACCCACCACTATCACCACCCAACCACCACCACCTGCCACCACCACCCATTACCACGACCACCCATTACCACCACCACCCATCACTACCCACCACCACCACTTATCACTAACCACCACCACCACCACCCACCACCCACCACCCAACCACCACCACACGCCGCCACCACCCACCTCCACCACCCATCACCACCGCCCCCCACCACCACCAACAACCACTACCTACCACCCATAACTACCCACCACCACCAACCAATACCCACTACCCATCACTACCCACCACCCACCCACCATAACCATCACCCACCACCACCAACCACCACCCGCCACCACCACTCATCACTACCCACCACCACCAACCATCACCCATACTACCCACCACTAACCACCACCACCACCCACCACCCATCACTACCACCACCATCACCACCACCCGCCACCACCATCACCACCCACCACTATCACCACCCAACCACCACCACCTGCTACCACCACCCACCTCCACCACCCATCACCACCGCCTGCCACCACCACCCATAACCACTACCTACCACTCATTGCCACCACCCACCACCACCACCCATCACTACTCACCACCACCAACCATTACCCACCACCACCACCTATCACTAACCACCACCACCAACCACCACCCACCACCACCAAAAACAACAACCACCACCCGCCACCACCACCACCACCCACCACCCGCTGCCACCTCCCACCTCCACCACCCATCACCACCGCCCGCCACCACCAACAACAACCACTACCTACCACCCATAACTACCTACCACCACCAACGACTACCCACTACCCATCACTACCCACCATCCACCACCACCCACACATCACTACCCACCATCCACCACCACCCACCACCCACCCACCATAACCACCACCAACCACCACCCGCCACCACCACTCATCACTATCCACCACCACCCATACTACCTACCACCAACCACCACCACCACCCACCACCCATAACTACCCACCACCACCAACCACTACCCACCACCCATCCCTACCCACCACCCACCACCACCACTTGCAACAACCCACCCACCCATCACCACACACCAACACCACCCATCACCACCACCCCGCCTCCACCACCGGCCGCCACCACCCCCACATACACCTACAAAAATTTGTTATTGTGTTTTTGATTCATTAGTTTTTCTCGTGTATATAATCACATGTGATTATATGTATCGAGTCACATGTGATTATATGTATTGAATCATATATGATTTATATGTTATTAAATACATATAATCACATGTGATTAAATACATGTGAAAAAACTAGTGAATCGAGAATGCAAAAAAGAATATATCCACGTAAATCATATGTGATTAGATACATATAATTACACGTTATTATATGCATTTAATAAAATATTATTTACGTGGGCCGTATTTATTTTCGTGTTTTCAATTTTATAATTGGCATCGTGTATTAAATCACATGTGATTATATGTATTTAATTACATATGATTTACATGGACAATATTTGTTTTCACGTGTTGATCCAATAGTTGTTCTTGTGTATTTAATCACATGTGATTATATTTATTTAATCACATATGATTCGTATGGAAAATATTTATTCTTGCGTCGATTCAATAATTGTTCTAATATATTTAATCACATGTGATTATATGTATTTAATCACATATGATTTATGTGGACAAGATTCATTATTTCTTTCTCAATTCAGTAGTTGTACTCATGTACTTAATCACATGTGATTATATGTATCAAAATGCATATGATTTATATTGATAATATTCATGATTTAATATTTTTTCTTATGTATTTAATCATAGGTGATTTTATGTATTAATCACATATAATTAATGTGGAAAAAGAAAAACTATTTAATAAAAAACGTGAAAATGAATATTGTGTACAGAAATCATACGTGACTAAATGTATAAGAACAACTATTGAACAAGAATGTGAAAATGAATATTGTCCATATAAATCATATCTAATTAGATACATATAATCTCATGTAATTAAGCACACAAGAACAACAACTGAATCGAGAACGCGAAAATAAATATTTTCCACATAAGTTCTATATGATTAGCTACATATAATCACATGTGATTATATGCATTTAATCACATATGATATATGTGGTCAATATTTATCTTTGTGTTCTCGATTCAATATTTGTTCTTTTGTATATAATCATATGTAATTATATGTATCTAATCACATATGAAATTATATAGACATCATTATGATTATATGTATTTAATCACATATGCTTACAGTGGACAAAGAACAATTATTGAATCGAGAATGTGACAATGTATCTCATCCATATAAATCATATATGATTGGATACATATAGTCACATGTGATTATATGTATTTAATCAAATATGATTTATGTAGACAATATTTATTTTTGCGATTTCGATCGAATAATTGCTTTTGTGTAATTAATCACATGTGATTATATGTATATAACCACATATGATTTGAGGTGGACAAGATTTATTTTTTCCTTCTCGATTCAATAATTGTGCTCATGTACTTAATCACATACGATTATACATATAATCACATGTGATAGACTACATGAGAACAACTATTGAATAGAAAATATTTGTTTTTTCCAAATAAAATCATATGTGATTAGAAACATATAAATCACGTCTGATTAAATGTATTTAACCACCAGCCACCACCACCACATATGATTATATGTATACATATGATTTATATGGATACAATTCATTTTTGTCTAAATAAATCATATGTGATTAGATACATTTAATCACATATGATTAAATACACGAGAATAACAGAAAAATGTATACTATCCACAAAAATCACATGTGATTAGACATATATAATCACATTTGATTATATGTTTTAATCACATATGATTTATATGAACAACATGCATTTTCGCGTTGTTGATTCGTTAGTTGTTCTCATTATATGTATGATGTATCTAATCACATATGATTTATATTGACAAGATTCATTTTCACATTTTCTCTTCAACAATTTTTTTTATGTTTTTAATCACATGTGATTTATGTGGGCAATATTTATATTTGTGTCGATTCAATAATTTTATCATGTATTTAATCATACATGATTAATGTGGATTATATATATTTAATCACATATGATTAATGTGGAAAAACAAAAATTGTTGAATCGAAAACACGAAAATGAATCTTGTGTACATAAATTATATGTGAGTAAATGTACAAGAACAACTGTTCAACGAGAATGTGAAAACGAATATTCTCCATATAAATCATATATGATTAGATACATATAATCTATGTAATTAAATACACAAGAACAACTGAATCGAGAAGGCAAAAATAAATATTTTCCACATAAATTCTATGTGATTAGATACATATAATCACATGTGATTATATGCATTTAATCACATATGATATATATGGACAATATTTATCTTTGTGTTCTCGATTCAATAGTTGTTCTCGTGTATATAATCTTATGTGATTATATGTATCTAATCACATATGATTTATATAAACATTATTATTTTTTGTCCATATAAATCATATGTGATTAGATACATATAATCACATGTGATTATATGTATTTAATCACATATGATTAAAGTGGACAAAGAACAATTATTGAATCGAGAATGTGACATTGAATCTCATCCACATAAATCATATATGATTGGATACATATAATCACATGTGATTATATTTGTTTAATCACATATGATTCGTATGGAAAATATTTATTCTTACGTTGATTCAATAATTGTTCTAATATATTTAATCACATGTGATTATATGCATTTAATCACATATGGTTTATGTGGACAAGATTCATTGTTTCTTTCTCAATTCAATAGTTGTACTCATGTACTTAATCACATGTGATTATATGTATCAAATCGCATAGGATTTTTATTGATAATAGTCATGATTCAATATTTTTTCTTATGTATTTAATCATATGTGATTTTATATATTAATCACATATGATTAATGTTGAAAAAGAAAAACTATTTAATCAAAAACACGAAAATGAATCTTGTGTACAGAAATCATATGTGACTAAATGTACAAGAACAACTATTGAACGAGAATGCGAAAATGAATATTGTCCATATAAATCATATCTTATTAGATACATATAATCTCATGTAATTAAATACACAAGAACAACAACTGAATCGAGAACGCGAAAATGAATATTTTCCACATAAATTCTATGTTATTAGATACATATAATCACATGTGATTATATGCGTTTAATCACATATGATATATTTGGACAATATTTATCTTTGTGTTCTCAATTCAATAGTTGTTCTCGTGTATATAATCATATGTGATTATACGTATCTAATCACATATGATTTATATAAACATCATTATTTTGTGTCCATATAAATCATATGTGATTAGATACATATAATCACATATGATTATATGTATTTAATCACATATAAACAATTACTGAATCAAGAATGTGACAATGAATCTTATCCACATAAATCATATATGATCGGATACATATAATCACATGTGATTGTATGTATTTAATCAGATATTATTTATGTAGACAATATTTATTTTTGCGGTTTCGATTAAATAATTAATTTTGTGTATTTAATCACATGTGATTATATGTATATAATCACATATGATTTGAGGTGGACAATATTCATTTTTGCCTTCTCGATGCAATAGTTGTGCTCATGTACTTAATCACATACAATTATACATATAATCACATGTGATAAAATACATGTGAACAACTATTGAGTCGACAAAGCGAAAAATGAATTGTGTCCACATAAATCATATGTGATTATATTCATATAATCACACGTAATTAAATTTATTTAATCACATATGATTAATGTGGAAAAAGAAAAACTATTGAATCGAAAACACGAAAGTAAATCTTGTGTACATAAATCATATGTGACTAAATGTAAAAGAACAACTATTTAACGATATTCTGAAACGAATGTCCATATAAATCATATCTGGTTAGATACATATAATCTCATGTAATTAAATACACAAGAACAACAACTGAATCGAGAACGCGAAAATGAATATTTTCCATATAAATTCTATATGATTAGATACATATAATCACATGTGATTATATGTATTTAATCACATATGATATATGTGGACAATATTTATCTTTTTGTTCTCGATTCAATAGTTGTTCTTGTGTATATAATCATATGTGATTATACGTATCTAATCACATATGATTTATATTGACATCATTCTTTTTTGTCCATATAAATCAGATGTGATTAGATACATATAATCACATGTGATTAGATGTATTTAATCACATATGATTAAAGTTGACAAATAACAATTACTAAATCTAGGATGTGATAATGAATCTTATCCATATACATCATATGTGATTAGATACATACCTTTCTTTGTTTACTCTACCGGATTAGGGTATCCGTGAAAAATAACATAAAAAAAGTAATGCCTACATAATAGGAGAGTTAGTGTAACTCACCTCCTTGAACTTGAAAATTAGCTAGCTTGAGCTAGATGGATCATTTCCTTTCCACGAACCTACACAACAATTATAACATTATTTAGCTTGTGCTTTGTTGTATTACTCTTATGAAACTTATGTACATATTTCCTTATTTTCTATTTGATTGTAGGGATCTGTTTGGGATCTGTTTTCTTACCTTTCAACCCATTCTTAAATTTCAATAAAATAATATTGGTAAAGTACCCCTTTTTATCTATTCATAAATATAAATATCTCGTTCTAACGATTTATGGTTTATTTTATATTAAATTTACAAGTTAGTAACTTTAAGCTGTCACTTTCTGGACCACTCAGCACTCTTGGAATAAACTGTACCAATCTAATAGGAATTACATCAGTTCCTTTATATGTAGGAAACTATATATCCACATCTAACTATAGGATTTGGAATTTTAGCATTTGAAGTTCTAATGAATTTATTATAATTTTTTGAAGACAATGCATGAAATCTGTGACAGCATTGACCAGCCTGAGAAGATTGACAATTTTACCCCTCAAGGAGTTGGAATTTCGAAATGTGATTCAAAGTTTGAAGAAACTAGACACACTAAGATTTCCATAAAACTAAGTCTCATGATTTTTAGATGTTCTTATTGACCTGCACAGATTTTAGAAGTTGGAGGATAGATTTGGGAAAATTGATCATAATAACTTCTAAATCACTTTTGGTGTTCTATTAAGTAATTAATGGTTAAGCCTTAAGTTTATCACTTTTAACATGATTTTTTGTTACTTATTAGGCTATATAGATGTGAAATTCAATTTAAACCGAGGGCCTTAATTCTTGGCTTAATGAGGGTTCAAAGTTAAGGATTTTCACATAAAATGCGACTTTCACACTTATTAGGTTCTTTCAGACAATATGACAAACACCTGGTGTGCATGAAATCCTACAGTGACCATCAACTCTCTAATAGACTCCAATTCAGCCTCTAGAGCTTACAATTTATATCATAAGTGCTTGCAACTTTATTACCCTTATCGACACCTTTATATGATCTTGACAACATTTTTCGACGTGAATAATCAATGAAATTAGGACATCTTTTACACCTAAGTTCTGAAATTTGCAACTTCGTTGCTTAACTTAATTCCATATCAAGACAAAATATAAATCAAGACCAACAGGAAGTAATTAAGAATTAAGCTATCATATTTCCCTTGCAATTCCCATGTATGTTGAAAACCTAATTGAACAAAGTATTCGAAACAAAAAGGCATCATTTAGAGAAATGTGATGCAATAATTACCTTGTTCCACGACCAGAAGATAATGGAACTAGAGGATGAGGAAGAATCACGGAGCTGAGAAGAAGCAAGGAAACGTCCGACGATGGATACAAGGCCGAGAGGAGGAGAGGCGCATGAACGGTAGCAGAGATGTTCTGCACCAGAACAAAGGTCCCAGCAGCCAATTTCGGCTTCAATGGATGAAGAATCGATGACGACTTCGTCTTCCATTTATAGAGAATTTAAGGGCTTGATGGAGGTTCGATTGTAGAGACGGCCACAAATGCAGAGGAGATGGAAGCTGCAAGAAAATCAACGAATTGTGGGTTTAGGAACAGCACTAGGAGGGTTTGAACTCATAAGAACAAAGTTACTTAAATAGCCCTAAAAGCAATTAGACAAAGAAAAGCGCGTGATTTTTGAACTTGTAGGCTAAAAAATGTTCTCAAATGTTCTCAATCTCAAAAATGTTCTCATTTGAACATAACTCTCTCTCTCTCTCTCTCTCTATATATATATATATATATATATATATATATATATATATATATAGGGTTAGGTTATTTTGTTTTTACTAAGTATTGTGTGCCAGAATGCACAGATCTGGACCAACGGATGAAATTAATCAATGGACATGATTTGAGAGTGTATGATATTACAATGGGGTAACATGTACCATATAATCACACAATTTTTAGCAAAAGAGTATTTCGGACAATTAACTACATTTATAAAAGGAAATTTTCGAATTTTTAGGGATGATTAATTCTCCTAATTTAAAAAAATCTGAATTTTTTAATTAATTCAATTTCAATTTTTACCGATTTTATTCTGTCAGAATATTTTTTGTTAGAATGATACTCTTTCAGAATTTTATTCTAATAGAATATTATTGAAGAAAAACAAAATTCTTGACCCAAATGTTGAAAATTAACAAACATTCTGATATATTCTTATATATCCGAACTTAAATACAAATTCATACATATTCTTACAGACTAAAAGTCTTATACATTTTAATATAGTTATAAAATATTCTAAAAGAATATCAACAAAAATGAATAACATTCTTAAAAAATAACAACATTCTGCTAGAATACTCCGGTTCTCCATGTTTTCTTTATTTTCCACATCAATGGCAGCCCCTTCAAAACCTAAATCCAAAAAAAAAACATAATCAACTTTAAAATAGTATAACTTTCAGTATATTCTAACAGAATAAAACTATAATTCTAACAGAATGTGTTAGACATTAAAGACTTTTAATTTATTCTAACAGAATGTACTCGAGTCACTTGATCAAGTATTCCCCGAGTCACCTGATCCAAATTATCGACTTAATCTAATTACAATGACTACATTGTAGCTAACACAGAGGACAGTACTTTGGAATATTATTATGTATTTTTTAAAGATCACAAATGTTTCTGAACAAAGAGTGCTAAAAATACAGCTGTAACATCGCATGTTCGAAGGACTATAACTCAACCAATATTAATCAAATTTAAATGACTTCTGAACCTAACTTGTAGCTAACACAAAGGAGAATATGCATAAACAAATTTCATATCATTCCAAGCTAGTATGAAAGAGATATGATAGTTCAAATATTACAAAAAAAAATTGGCTGAAATATTTGATTCAAGCATTTTAACAAACATTTGGCGGGCAAAATCAGATGCACAAATCTTTATACTCCATTTGATGAAACATACAACATATGTAATTAATAGAGTGTTGAGGAGACAAAACAGATAATAGAGTGCATACCTCGAAGCCGATTCCAGAATCTCTCATAGATCGAAGAACACATCCATGGCTATCGCCAAAGTCATACGTGAAGAACAGGCCGGTCGATTTCACGAATTTGGGGATTCCGATGAAGACGATTTTAGATTCTCGTTGGATTTAAGTGAAGAAGGAGTTTCAGCAAAAGAGATCGATTCGCGAGGCTGGACTGTTTTTCCTCTTTTCAATCGCGATCTTCTCATCAAGGATGAAGTTAAATCAAAGGATAATGAGATTCATGCTTCTGATTCTATCACCAGTTCATTACGGAAGCTGTTAATTGATGAACCAGAAAAATCTTATGCGTGTTCATCATCAGAAGCCGACGAATTGGAAGTGGGTACTGTGTGAGATGAAGAGGGAGCGTAAAACCCTAATCTGGTGGGGGTGAGGTTTTAAAACTGATATCCTAATTTAAAAGGGGATATTATTTGATTTTATCAATTTACCATAATTAATTATAGTATAGATTACTATTATACCCTTATATTTATTATTAATGATTTATTTTTTCCTAAATTTCTATTGGTGCATTCATGCACACAATAGTTGCTGAAAACATTTGAACCTAGCTCTCTCTCTCTCTATATATATATATATATATATATATATATATATATATATATATATATATATATATATATTTCTATTATATTTTTTAAAATAATTTTTTTATTAATCGAGCTTTAATAAATATATAATATTATTTTTATTATAATAAATTTATAAATTATATTATCATAATTTTTTTTAAATAAAATTATAACAAAATATTACCGCTGTCACAAATTAATTATCCACATTTGATTTTTGAAGTCATTATTTTTCAACTTTGACTTTAAATATTTTTGTTTTTGATAGATAATATTTGATGCAAAATATATGAATGAACGGTATTTTAAATGTCTTTTCAATGTTATAAGTTTCATCAAGTACTATATAACACAAATAAAAATATTTAAGGTCAAAGTTGAAGAAAAATTATTTCAAAAATCAAAAGCGGACAATTAATTTGGGACGGAGGGAGTATGTTATAGTTTTAGAAAACTATTTAAATCTTTATATGGATTTAATATACAAAAATATTATAAATACTAGATGCATAAATGATAAATTAAATTAGACTGAAAATTATAAATCTAAATAGAAAGGGAGTATAATTAAGAACCAAAAGTTTTAATTCATTACAATGCAAAATGAACAATATAACTTCCTATTCCGATTTAGAGTAATATTATTTATTTGTTAGGAAATAAAACGATGTTAGAAATGTATAAAATAGGAACACTGGCGAATCTATAGTGGTGTCCGGTGTTGCACTGACAACATCTATGCTCTAAAGTGACAATATATTATGTATTTCTATTATACAAGAATCATTTTTTGGAAAATATAAGAAAATTATCATAAATTCTATGAATCTTCATCTGGATTGGTGAGATTTGATTTTTAGCTGAAAATTTTCGTAAGTATATAGCAACTCCCCAAATGGTTATTCTTATTATATTTTATCTAGTGTGTTAAAAAGTATTTGAATTTGAATATATCTCAATATCTGAAATTTCGATCTGAAAACTTTCAGAATTTTCGGATATCTAGTTTTCCGAGTTCAAATTCGGATAGTGATTTTCAAATTTTTTAATATTTCAAATATCTAATATTCAAATACATGACTTTTTATACTTTTTTATATTTTAGCTTTTATTTGACAATAGAAGAAAATACATGAATTATTATCATTTTACATGTGTTAGTTACATTTGGTATTCGTTTTTATTTTTCTGTTATGTATGTCATTAGCATTACTTTCTATATGACTTAATTTAATATATTTAATGGTGATATTATAAATCTTTTAAAAGATTGTTTGGTAAGTCTTTTATTGGAACCATTAATATGTAACATTTTAATGTTTCAGTATGGATAGCATTTGGTATAAACCATGCTAGCTCTTCCCACAAAAATACAAAACATTTAGGTCTTTAACCATTTCAACCAACACACTAGTCAATAGGGGTGTGCAAAAAAAAGGAAAAACCGGAAAAACGAACCGATCCGGCAAACCCGAAACCGAAAAATCGGGCACCTACGGGTTGGTTTCGGTTTGGATATTTAGATATTCATTGATACTCGAACCGAACCGTCAAATATATATATATATTACGTCGATAACCACCTAAATTGGTGGAGTTTGTAGTTTTGATTGATTCTTACTTTTTATATTTAACGGATACCCGTGAACCGAACCGTGGTTACCCGCTTTTATCCTGGTCGGTTCGGTTCGGTTCGTTTTTTTAGCAATTCGGTTCGGTTACGGTTAGTGCTAGCAAAGTACCCGTCCCGCTATCACGGTTCACAATTTCATTACTATCAAATCCAAACCGCCCCGTGAACATCCCTACTAGTCAAACCTGATTTTCAACAAATTGTCATTTTCAACCAATTTTCTAAATTTTCCTAATTAACCAAATTTCATGACTTCAGTAATCATTTTAATTGATAATATAACTTTATTATATAATTAGTTATTTTTAAATCATTTAATTAATTTATTTTGATTTTATTTTATTTATTTCTAAAAAATGTCTTTTACTTAAAATGTCACACTACTATGTCCATTTTGAGGATCTTACGGTTACTCACCCTTTAAAAAGGATTACATCCTTGAAATCATCACGAAAGAATAAAAGTTATAAAATACTTTTTAAGAATTTCAAATCGTCTAACTTTATATTATGAAATTAATTTTTATTAATAAAACATATTAATGTGTTATGTCCATAATTTCAAAGGCAAAGTTTTCATTATCATTTATTAAAAATATAAGTCTTACAAAACATTATAATTCATTATTATATAAAAGAGTATCTTAGCGGACGTCTATAAATTTTTATTGATGTTTCGATGCTGATACACTCATGCGTAAGCTTTTCCATGGTCAGATGAACAACATGCAAATCAGTTATTCAACAACTGTAAGTCGAGGCTTAGTGAATTCCCTCAAAATAATTCATATCACAACACATATACAATGCATACACACAATGGCCTTCAACATACAGTTTGTCCGCCCCTTTGGCCTTCAGCATAAAGTTGGTCCGCCCTATTTTGCCTACAACACATAGTTGGTCCGCACCTTGGCCTTTAGCATAAAGCTAGTCCGCCCAAGTCTATTGGCCTTCAGCACGAAGCTGGTTCGCCCTCAATTCCCACATAATATTTTAACACATATAGCAAGCATTATTCCTACGTTACACAAACTATCTAGCCTATTTTCTTAAGTGTATACTACAGACATCTATATCCTAACATATAGTGGATACATACTGGAGTATACAATATAGTGAGATGAGCTCACCATGACAAATTCTCAGAAGATTAATAGCTAACCGGACAATTGAGCAATACCTCCATGGGGATTAACCTATATTAATATAGTTTATTAGTTCCTATGGAAATCTGGTAAAAAGGATTAGATTTATTGCTAATCCCAATTAATATTGATAGTTATATCAAATAAGGATCAGTCAGACATGACAGTTGGGAGGCAGGACCATTTCGACGTTTAGATTTTCTGAAATCCAACAACCAAGCAACATGACCATTCTAGTCACTTCTCCCATAAGTAGATCAATCAGTTTAACAACTTGGAATTACTGATAAATCTTAGTTATAGGTTCTTAGTAACGATTTATAACTATAATTATAAATTACACAGAGGCAGAGTAAGTGTAGCTCACTTAAGAGTACTATTGATGAGAACTAGGATCAAAACGGGCAGAATACTGACTCGAGATCTCTTACTCGAAGACAACTGCTGAGCTGGGTGTCGCGAGACTTCATCGTAGGCTAGAAACGAAGGAAAAAAAAAGGCTAAAACAGGCTAGAACTCGAGAGAGAGGGATCTAAGGGTGTGGAGAACAAATGAAGAGCCGAACCCTATTTATAGGGGATTTTCTTGGGATGCACGTCGTGCAAGGGCATGTGCGCGCCACACACATATATGAGGTGGCTCCTCTGGATTGTCAACACGTGTCCGAAAAGGGGTGGGACAGCGTGGCTAGCTTCGGGCGCAAGCTATGCGTGGTGTGCGTGCGGGCGTGGCGTTTTTCGGATTTTCAAAATTTAATAACTTCTTTATACGAGCATCGTGTTTGACGATCTTTATATCCACGGAAAGCTCTCGATGAGATCTACAACTTTCGTTTAGACTCCATCGACTAATTTTGAATTTATTTTTTTCACACAGTCTTAGACTATTAAAGCCCATATTAAATGCGTAACTTTCTTATCCGGAGTCCGTTTTCAACTATCTTTATATCGTTGAATTCCTATTAACGAGATCTTCAATTCTCGTTTAGATTGTGTCGGCTACAAATCGACCGATCTAGAATTCGATTTTTGAGTTGTACACTGCTATGTCGAATCTTAGAAAAATCATAACTTCCTCTAATGAAGTCAGATTTAGACGTTCTCTATGTGCACTCTCTTGTTTTAACGACAACTATGAATTTCGTTTAGATCACTTAGGCTAGAGAGTAATTAACCAAAATTTTAGTTTTTACGATACACTGAGTTGTGTCGGTTTAATCGTGAAACTTCGAAGAAGTATAACTCCTTCTTATGAAGTCGGATTTACGTGTCTTATATATCTTCAGGAACCGTATCAACATTTCCTACGTGTCTATGATAATTACTTTGGCTCAAGAGTATTATATTTTATTTCGTATTTTATTACAATATACCGCTATGATAACATGGGGTGTTACAACTCTCCCCCACTTACAAGGATTTCATCCCCGAAATCTAACTAAATAACTATGGATAGTTGTTCCTCATCTCTTCCTCTGGCTCCCAAGTCCATTCTGATCCTTTTCGATGTTGCTACTGAACCTTTGCTATTTTAATTACCTTGTTGCACAAGGTCTTCATCTTCTTATCCAAGATCGCCACTGTCTTTCCACGTAGTTCAGACGCTCGTCTACGTGAATGTCTTCCAAAGGTAAAATTGTGGATTCATCCGTTATACACATACTTAATTGGGAGACGTGGAAGGTGTTATGTATCTGACTTAGCTCTTCCGATAGATGCAAACGATAGGCAACCTTGCCCACTCGAGCAATGACTCGAAAAGATCTAATATACCTAGGGCCTAACTTGCCCCTCTTCTGGAACCTGATTAAAACCTTCCATGGTGAAACCTTAAGTAGTATTAGATCTCCTACCAGGAATCCAGGATCCGTTATTTGTCAATACGTATAACTCTTACGCCGACTCTAAGCGGTCTGCAGTCTCTCTCGTACCTTTCTAAATAAGTTCGGTGGTCTTGATCACAACATCAGTGCTCCCCATGACTCGTTGAAAAACTTATCCCCAACATATGGGCGTCCGACACTTCCTTCCATAGAGCATTTCGTAGGGAGTTCTACCAATACTAGAATGGTAGTTGTTATTGTACGAGAATTCTGCTAATGGTAGATATGTATCCCAGCTTCCACCGAAATCAAGCACACATGCCCTCAACATGTCTTCAAGAGTTTGAATAGTCCTTTCGATCAGTTCATTAGTTTGAGGGTGATAAGTTGTGCTGATATGCAATCGGGTGCCCAGGTCACCATGGAACTTTCTCCAAAAATGAGAAGTGAAATGGACATCTCTGTTAGAGACTATTGAGATTGGTACTCCCTTCCGAGAGATTACTTCCTTGACGTAAATCTCTGCAAGCTTCTCAACTGAGGAGCTTTCTTGGATAGGCACGAAGTGGGAACTATTGGTTAATCTATCCATTATCACCTAGATAGTGTCTACTCCACGAGGAGTCTTTGGCAACTTGTTGATGAAGTACATCGTTATCTAATCCCACTTCCACATCGAGATATCAAGATGTTGTAATTTTCCATGCGACATCTGGTGTTCGGCCTTGAACTTCTGACAAGTCAAACACCTTTCGACATACCATGCTACATCTCTTTTCATATAAGGCCACCAATAATTATGCCTGAGGACCCTGTACATCTTTGTAGCTCCTGGATGAATCGAGAACTTGGACTTGTGTGCCTCATCCATTAGCATTTGTCGAGTTCCTCCTGAGTATGGAACCCAAACTTTTGCCATGTAGAGTCAACAACCCGCGACTATCTATGTCGAAGGTTGATATCTACTTTATAACTCTCTCGTTCTTTCGGCTTTCTTCTTTGACTGCTTCGCTTTGAGCTTGCTTGATCATATCCAGTATTGGGGTAACTACTATTATCCTTAATCACATGCCCTTCATTGGCATGTTAGTCGTCTTTCGACTTAATGCATCAGCTACTACGTTGGCCTTACCTGGGTGGTAAAGGATTTCGCAGTCGTAGTCTTTCACTACATCCAACCAATGATGGTTGCCTCCTGTTTAGGTTGAGCTGATCCATTAAATATCTCAAGCTCTTATGGTCGGTGTAAATGGTATACCAAACTCCATACATGTAATGACTCAAAATCTTGAGGGCAAAGACTACTGCTCCTAATTATAAATCGTGTATCGGGTAGTTATATTTGTGAGGCTTCAACTGTCTGGAGGCGTATGCGATTAACTCAACCTCACTGCGTGAGGAAGACTCCAAAACCCATGATTGATGCATCACATTAAACTACCATGTCATCAACACCTTCCGGGAGGGCTAACAATGGAGCGTCACATAACTTTTGCCTCAACGTCTCGAATGCTAATTGTTGCTCAGGTCCCCAACAAAAAGCAACTCCTTTCTTCGTCAGACGGGTCATAGGTACTGCAATATTGGAAAAGTCTTGAATGAATCTTCTATGATATCCGGCTAATCCCATAAATCTTCGAATTTGAGGGAGTAGTTGGGACCGGCCATTTCATTACTGCCTCTATTTTGGCTGGATCTACTAAAATTCCATTCTGGTTGACAAGATGCCCGAGGAACTGGACCTCTCGTAACCAAAATTGGCATCTGGAGAACTTTGCATACAATTTTTCCCTTCTTAGAACCTCAAGTACTTCTCTTAGGTGTTCCTTATACTGCTATTGAGTCTTTGAAAAGACCAACATATCGTCGGTGAACACGATTACCAATCAATCCAGCATAGGTCTACACACTCGGTTCATTAAATCCATGAATGTGGCGGGTGCATTCGTGAGCCCAAAAGGCATCACTATGAACTCATAATGACCATACCGAGTTCTGAAGGCAGTCTTGGGTATATCTTATTCCCTTACTCTCATCTAATGATATCTTGAACGTAGATCAATTTTGGAAAACCATGACTCTCCATGAAGTTGATCGAAAAGTTTGTCTATCATAGGTAAGGGATTACGGTTCTTTAGTGTGAGTTTGTTAAGCTCTTTATAGTCCATGCACATCTTTTACGACCCATCCTTTTTATCAACGAACAAAATCGGTGCTCCCCACGGAGAACTACTTGGTCGGATGAACCCTTTTCCATCAGCTCTTGAAGTTGTTTAGACAATTCTTGCATCTCTGGAGGTGAAAGACACTAAGGTGCCTTGGTTACATGTACCACACCAGGAACTAGGTCGATCCTAAATTCTACTTGATGTTCCCGAGGCACACCAGGCAGGTCCTCGGGAAACATATCGGGTGTCGATTACATAGGCCAAGAATCCCTCGCATCCATGTTGTAGGTATTTTCTGGCATTTGCGGCGGAACAAAATGCCGACTTACTTACAGTACTCTCGCCTCAGATAGTAAGTTCTGTTGGGTCAAAAATATGGTTTATACTTTGCTTTTCTTAAATGTTGTAGTTTTCGGTCTAAGGCCGAAAACTCCTTGGGTTTATTTGTAGCTTGAACTGAAAACCCATGTGTTTTCGGTCTAGCATTTTGGTTTGGGCCTTGGGTTTTCGGCTCATATATATAGTAGCATTAATGGGTGTAGCCATATGGTACAAGGGAGCATTCATTGTTAGATATGCATGTGCTAGAGAGAGAAAGTTAGAGAGACGAAGTGTGTGTGTGTGTGAATCTTATGTTGGATCATCATTCATATCATCAATACATTGAAGATTCATCTAGTTCTTCTTCTCCATTCTATATTGCATCATCCACTTGATTGGGATTTCGCACCATCAAGTGGATCAGATTGATACATCAAGCGATTTTAGGGACTTACAGTTGGTATCAGAGCTTGGATCGTATTAATCATTTCGGCAAGATCTGGGGCGTTTTTGGACTTTTTCTGGAAGGATTTTACGTTTTTGGATAGTTTTTAAAAAAATATTAGGGGTTTGTTCTTCGTGTGTTTTCATAAAAACGACTTTTTGATCGAGTTTTGGAGCTAAAAAGGTGAAAAATCGTGTTTTTCTTCGAGATTTTGCGAGGGTGAGGGTCTAATCTGTCACATCCCCGAACCAGACGGCGGAAACGTTTGGGGGCTTGTGCGTGACTTCATCTTGTAATATCATCACAATGTATATAATTGAAACAAGACAACACCATCATCATACATATCAAAATACAACCAACATTGTTTACATCAAGTATAGTATCATAAGTTACATGCCATAATATTCAATGTATGATGATAACAAAAATATGAAAAACTCCACATGTCCTTGCTGACCTTTCCGCTTAACGATTCCCTGAGAATACAAGTTATTTTGAAAATGTCAACATATATAATGTTGGTGAGTTCATAAGCATGTTTGAATGAAAAGTTTTGTATTGTTCATAAAACGCCCGAAAATCCGATATTTTCTGAAAATGGTTTAAAAATGATGTGTCAAAATCAAGTACCAATGCATGTGTGTTTTCTGTTTTTGGAATGTATATAAGAATGTAATCCGGAAAAGATCCTGTAATTTTCTGTTGTAAGTAGAAGGTATTGTTTAACTGTATATTTCCCCAGAAAATCCTATATTTTCTGTTTACAAAAGTGTCGTGGTCTCAAAACCCTAAGACCAAATATAAGGCGTTGTTTGGTTTTTTTTTAAAAAATCACTTCAGACCACTTATTGCTGCACCGCGCAGCACATGCGCAGCACTTGGCCTTTCGTAGCTGTTTGTTTTCCTGAAGACTTCTGACTTAAAAACTGTTGCGCGTGTGCTGTGTGGCGCAGCACTAAACCAACTGCTTCAAACCTCTTCGCGCCTTACTTTAACTTACTGCAGCAGTCTGCAGACGTTAAAAAACAAACAGACTTTTTATTAAATGTTGCAGCCTTTTGTTCCACATCTTCTGCTACAGAGGATTGCAGAGGTGGTCCGCAGACTTAAGACATTTTCGCTTCGAAAAAACAAACAACACCTAAGTGTATGTATGTTTTTGTATCAACAAGAGTTTATATGTATTCCGTAAAATTTTGATGGAGAGAATCTCTACTTGAGCCGTTTTAACCATACTTGATTTTTGAGGAAATCGCATGTCGTGGCGTTTTCAGGCGCCGACTTGATTAACGTAAGGTTTGTCACCCTAGACTGGCCTAGTCTAACTGTAGCGAACAGCTCAGGTGTGAGGTGTCACCCCGTATAGATCTATACACAAACTCTCGCTCTCCCTCCAGGAGACTCTGGTTATAACTACAGGCTACAATTGTACACTCGAGAGGTGTCAACCAACATGTCTCACTAGAATCCTTAACTGAGTTTACGCGAATATTGTATTACGTTATGTATAATGTTTTCGTGTACGTTTTATGTTTGAAAAGTCCAACGAGTATGTATATGAATGTACGAGGCCCAACAGACATGTAGAAGGACCACTAAGGCCCAATAAACATGTAATGTATAGTCTAGGCCCAATAAGCATGTAAATGCATAGTCTAGGCCCAATAAGCATGTAAATGGGCCACTAAGGCCCAATAACATGGATTGTGGGTATTAGGCCCAATAAACATGTAATCGAAGAATTTAGTTCGTTTGTTATTACATTGTTTGTTTTAGTTTGATTGTTTTCTAAAATGGCATAAAAAGCCCACTTTGTGTAATGATGACAGTTTTGGCCCATTAAGCCGAAATTTGCAATTTAGGCATATTTTTGATGAAATTGACACTTTAGGTCCTTCAAGACCAAAAATTTACCTTTATGGACTCATTTCAAATAAAATGACATTTTTAGCCCACTTTGGTTAAAATAACATTTTTGGCCCAATATCATGAAAATTGACATCTTCGGCCCCATTGTATATAAATTGACATTTTTGGCCCAAGTATATATAAATTGATGTTTTCGGCCCATTATTATAAAAATTTACATTTTCAGCCCATTTTAGATAAAAATGACATTTTCGGCCCAAGGTTTGTGAAAATAACATTTTAGACCCAAATTCAAATAAAGTGGCAATTTCAGCCCATAAAACCGTAAATTTTACATTTTTGGCTCAAATTTGTGTTAAATGACAATTTAATCCATAAAAATCATAAATTTACAAATTTAGCCCAAGGAACCCGTGAAGGCCCATATTAAGGCCCAATATGCGAAATTTAACACTTTTGGCCCTTTTTAAAACTATGATTATCATAAAGACCCATTTTATATAAATATGATTCTTTTAGTCCTTGTAAAACCATAGTATCATAAAAATTTCATTCTTTTTGTTTATTTATCAAAAATGGTCCCTTGACAAGATCTAGTTTAGTCTTACAACATCTTTAACATGTATAATACTTTCATCTTCAAGGTAAGTTATATAAAGTGGTTTAGTTCACAAATATCATCAAGTTTTTGTTAGGTTTTCGAGATTTATGGAGTTTCATCACAAAATCACAACACATAACATGGAAAACACACATAAATTGTTGGGTTTTGAGCATTCTAACACTCCTATGGTATACATGCAACCCTATAAACCTTGGATCTATGTTTTCTCTATTATACATGCAAATATTAACTATTCCAAGGTTTCATCCTAACTAGCATATTATGAAGCACCTATACTACAAAGTTCTAGTTAGATGACATAGCTTTTGATGTAGCTTGATGTCTTCAAGCTTTAAGAGCTTAGCCTCAATAGTGTGGAAGCCTCAAATGGAATCACAAATCACCAAAACACCTTGGAAGAACTTGAAAGAATATGTATGCACACTAAAATCGGCCCACTCTTATTTTCATACACTTGTGCCAATTTTGTGAGCCAAGGACCCCTTTATATATTATGGAGGATTAGGATTACATCCATGTAAACCCTAATACCCATGACCTTTCATTTACATAGGATCCATGGGTTAAAAGCTCCATGGACCATCCATGAAAGCTTAGCCCAACCTAAATGAACTTGGCCCATTCCATATATATAAGAGTCCATATTTAATTAGTTCTTTTTGATCACTTAATTAATTCTCAATTAATTCTTGATCAATACTAATTAAATAATAAGATTCCATATTAATATATGAGAACTTATAATATATTAACATAAATCATAAATATACTATTCTCAAAAGACTATCCATATAAATTGTGCCGGTGAAGTGCAACCCAAATGGACCATGCCGGGTCGGGTCAAGTACATACCAAATATAGTTATGGACTTAGACATTAATCCAACTGTCTCCCACTTGGATAAGTTTAAAACTATTATTGAGTATGACTTCAAAACCTAACTGGCAATCGTAGCTCTTAAAGCCGTTGTCGAACTCTGACCTTGTCAATGACTTGTCCATTAGATAAGGGATCATATATTCCTCCATTCTAGATATCATATGGACTGAGAAATGGATTATAATCATTCTCTCTGTCCATTTGTTGTTTCCCGATTTCCGATTTATGATGACTGACTGATTGAACAAATCAAATCAGTCCTGGCTTGGCCAAGCACTCACATGTGTCATCGCTAAATCATCGAGGGGCCCACAGATATCGCTTTTATCCCGAAGGTAAAAGGAATGGATAAACTTCGACTCATATGGCTTGTTCTACTACTTGTTGAATCATACACAAAGACACGTTTTATAACATCGAGTTACCAAATGCGTTTTCGTGCAATCAATGTATAACCAACTCATAGTAACAACTCATATCTCTAGGTTTGAAGAATATAAGATATTATCGTCTCATGATCACTCGTGATAAAATCCATGAAGTGATTCAAATGAGCGCAGGTTGAATCCAATACTCAGAACTTATGAGCACTCATGAGTGTTGTAGCACCACTTTGTCCACCAACTAGGACCTCTACAAACCAACCCATGACAGTCTTGATTCATATCTACTTCCAACATATGACCGAATGTGGATGGTTTGAATAACTTAATCATTCAGGAAGAGCGACTTAGTTATTCTGGAAGTCAAAACATGCAAAGTGAAACACAAGAATAAATGAATCAAATATGGTATCAAACCCTATGAATATAAATAAACACTTTTATTTATCACCATACTGATTACTCATTATTCATTGTTTCGGTTTTATCAACTTTATACTTGAATTAAAAACACTAGTTGTCCCATGCTCCAAGCATGTACATTATGTTTTTCTTAAACAATAGCTTTGCCATACACCAAGTATGCACTCTATGTTTGTCTATGATCCTTACTTTGTGAAATAAACCAATTGAACATAATTTCAATGATTCTAATTTCACACTCCCAAATCCTTATCGAAAAATGTGAGAATTTCAAATTCCTATCATTTATCGAAATCTGTTTAGATTTTAAACTTATATGCACTGACCCTCCTGTAATGAATATGTACAAGGTTACAAAGACTTGTCAACAGTCATTATAAGGTATTCCAATGGAGATCAACTCCATGGAAACTAAGTCTCATATTCAAAGTACATTGCTTTGGACATGCTTCTTGCATTAAGTTTTCTAATCTTACACAGATAACTTCCACCTATGGAGACAACTCCATATTCTCATTTTGACTATCACTTCTAAATAAGAGATGCCTCTTTTCAGAATATGTCAATATGGTCCTTCCAAAATTAGCACTATACTTCCAACTGTCCCTGAGCAACCAATCTTTGGTAAACCACAGATTGTCCTCGACAATTGCTTAATCATTTTAGTCATATCCAATTCTAGACCTTTTCCCTTCTTAATGCCTCTGGGCATTTGGAAAAATTTAGAAATGACAAATATTATAGCACATGCAATCGATCCTGTACCCAAAGCAAATGGTACACGATTCATGATGTCTCACATAAAGACATGATTCTAGACCAGTCTTTTGCTACAATATTTTTATTTGCCATGTTTTCAAAATTTGACTATGAAGAGGGATGCCGTAATCATAATCGAATTTTGAGAACGCAATATATAGAATTTCCTTAAGTTGAACCAATCCAATATGAAATTCATGTATATATATTCTTGACTAAAGATGATTAAGGTCTCAATCTAAGCCTTTAGAACTGAAATGAAGTATATCCTCTCCCTTAATTATAGCAAAACAACTTTTTCAATCCCTGCAGCCTCACGAATTGAAACTTTTGTTTTCTATAATTAACATTGCTAGCTTGCAACACTAACAATAATTATCATGCTCCCACTAACATGATGATTATTAGCATAACACTTATGCTCCCACTAGCTTTGACATGTACTCAGAAATCAGCTGGACTTCTAGAAATCAATACTTTATTGACTTTCTTACCAAAGTTCAGATTTCTGATACGAGATGCTTTGATAAAACTTTATCAAAATCATACACCTTTCCTTAGATAGCATGCATGTGTGTCTAAACAATTTCAGAACTATGAAAAGGGATGTCGTAATCATAGTCTCAATTGTTTAGACCTTTTGCCATCTGCTTCAAATCTACTTGGTGGAAGTGTTTCCTCACCATCATTTTCATGAATCGGAGAGAAACCTTATGACCCTTAGATTTTATGGTGTATGTGTTGTTATCCATGTGAATCGTCAAAACCATAGTCACAAGACAAGGATAATGACAAATCCAAACTCATATGGACTGAACTTATGCAATCTTAACTTCTTGCCACCTGGCAGTACAAGGCCTGCCATTGCTTCCAAGTTGTTATGCAACCAATTGAGAACTTTCAGAACTCCTATGCAAAGCCAACTTTAACTGGAATGGGCACAGAATATGTCAACACGATAGGTTATAAACCTCAAGTCGTGTGCTAGTGAAGAACCTCAGGTTTTATTCTTGATTAGTTCTTGAAATTCTTTTTAGGATCTTTAAGACTCCCACTATCCTCTTGACATATAAGACTATCTTGCCAAATATTCAAGAGATAGTGCGGATTCTTGATCAAGACAAACACTTCACACAATTGGCCTTAGTTGGTCTTTGTTTTATCCAAAACATCACAACTTACCAATTTCAAATGTACAAGAGTAGGACACTTTTACTCTTACATTTGACAAATGTTTTAAACCTTTCTTTAAGATATGTCACTCAAGTTACAATCTTGGAGTATGACTCTAAGAATTGTTTTGGAACGAAGTATGACTCATCTTCCTGATCTAACCATTTCAACAATTCATGACTCCTCTTCTTAGTCATAAGAATGCACTAAGATGACCTTTAGAGGACTAATTGTGATATGATTTCTAAATCATTAAGATGATCACAAACATGACACTAAAGTACTCTCCCATCTTTTCAGATTTGAGAAACTTTTATCTTTCTGCCTAATTTGATTCTTCCCATTCGTTCTGCCATACATTGAGACTTTTCCAATGTTTCAGAATTATACTTAAACTTGTAAGTATAACCATATTTACTAAACTTTAGTAAATCAAATAGTCTTAATGAGCTTTGTGGTGGACATGACCAGTGCATAAGAATGTGTACTCGATCCCTTTAGTCCTTCACTTGACTCACACATCCATGTGAACAAGTAATTAGTCTTGATTTTCCAATGCTTGAAAGTTCTCATTCGTCATACTATTCAACTTGCATGATTCCAAGTTTCGGTCCAATTGAAACTTGGGTGATGAGGAACTTTCCTGATTTGGTAAATTTAGACACTACCACAAATGAAAGAATCAAATCCATTTTCCAATATTGCTGTCAGTGGAATCATATAAGCAACAATTTTCCACAAATGCCATTGTAAGGATACTTCAAATAAATAAAATTAAACAATTTTCTTTTATTTTAAAAATTTGCGGAAAAACTTATCCTTACAATCCACATGGAAAATTGTTGTTATCTATTCCTTAGCAATATATCATAACTTCTTAAGCAACTGCTCAAAATTCTGATGCGATCGAAATCCACCTTCGCGATCAGAATCAACATATACTTCCTTTAAGATTTCTCTCTATTCTTTGATTCTTAAAACATCAACATGTGACCCAGTCACATCATGTAATGAGGATCTCAGAATAGAACTTAACAGAGTTAGATAATGGGCTCTACCTGATGTAGAGTCAAACTTATTGACTTTAACATCCTTAGGTAAATTTAGCAGCTTTGCAATCAACGCCCCTTCCTTTGGCAAAATAAACATATGGACCCTTTGGTAATGGGACTATCTCAGACTTAGCCTTTCTCTTTACCATTTGGTCAACCGGGTTGACTATGGCCAATCCCTTTCCATTGGGAAGAGAATGCTTTTTCTGGATTTCCAGTGTCACCATTGTCACTGTCCATAAAGTTTTTGGGAAGTTGATCTTCTAATCAAATTTGCTTTACTATCGTTCCAAATCATTGCTGATTCAGCAGCACCAAGCAAATAGATATGATCATTAAGGTTCATGTCATAGTCTGTTTCATAGTAGTCCCAAAGGAACTCACTATGTGACTTAGAAAGTGATTGAACATCCAACTTTCTCAAGACTTTGACACCCAACTCTCCCGGCTTGTCAATATGTGACTTCATCTCTAAGATGTGATCACACATAGACCTTGCTTGCCATTAGGGCTTGAGTGACCTTGAACTTGTGGGTTAGGGAGAATAATTGGAGGAGGTGGAGGAAGAGAAGTATGACTTCCATGAGCCAAACTCGGGAAGTCATATTCATTAGGAAAGCTTGGTTTGGGAAGATCATTGTTGTCTAAACCAGACATCAACAATGGGAGAAATTCACTTAAAGTTGATTTAAGTCCTTAATATAACACCCAATATGATATATTAAGGCTAGGACCCAACAAACTATTTTATAACTTGGAAGAGGGATGCCGTAATCCAAGCTATAAAATATTTGAAGGTAGGTGAATGACGATTCACCAATTTCCACCAAGATAAACGAAATGTATTATTAGGCTTTAATTGGTTTTGAAACTCCTAGATTCTTTTGAGATTCATTGAACTTTTCAATGGCATGTTTCAATCTCGAGTGTGCCCTTCAGGTTTTGTGACTGGGATGCCGAGGATCACAAAACAAGGTGTGAAGTAACCATGCAAATATACTTGGTACCCTTAATATTTACCCCTCAATCGATGTGCCGGTCAACCACAAACGCTCCAACGATACTATGATAAACATTAAGTTACCCTTTGCCTACCTTGTTAAGTCCAGGTTAGTGTGCCGGTTAACCACACACACTCCACTAACAGCTTAAACAAAGTGCAAAGTGTAATTTTATGGATTAGCACCTTATTCACATTTTCCTAAGTAACTAAGATTGGGAATTTATAAGTGTTTAGTTACTTAGTATTTATCATTATACTTATAATGAAGGGAGAATTATAGTCCTTGTCCTACCTGTTCGGCTAACGACCCTCCACCAGTCAAGGAAGCGGTGGGTGAGAGTGGACACCCATTAAACTGCCATTTTATAGGCAGTAACCTTATACCCCCCTTATAAACCGGCTTCGTGAATGAGGCCTAGTAATGGTAAGACGACTTGCTCTTATACATATAATATATTAAACTTTTAATATTATAATAGTATAAGGGTGTATTTTAGACATTTAAAATACTTGGTGGTTTAATCTATTAATTAAAGTATACTCTTAATTTAATTAAATTTAAACCATGTCATTATGGAATTATTAATTCTCTTTTAATTAAACACTTTAATTATCTATTAATAAAGTCCATAAGAGTTAATTGAATTATTCAATAAAAACATCATAATTCCAATTATTAAATTCAAAATTAAAACCATTTAATTAATTGTTTAAGTTATGAACCCAAGAGTTTTAGAATTCAATTCTTTTTTTTTTATCATAAAAAACTTTTTCCAAATTCCAAAACTTGAGGGCAAGTTTTGGAACTCTTGAAAACTTTTGGATTCCATAACTTATGGAGTTAAATACTTGTTTTATGATGAAACTTTTCATGTTCCATAACTTAAGAACAAGTTATGGAATTCTTTAAAACATTAAGACCAAGTTTTGTAACTCCATAAAAAACTTTGAATCAATTTTTTTAAAAACCTTTTCATATCCATAACTTATGGAGGTTTCAAAAAACTCTTTAGATCAAACTTTTAAAACTAATAAAATAATCATATCATTTTATCTTTTACTAAATTTGACCTAATTCAACTCATAGTGCAAATGATTCAAATTTTACAAATAATTAGTTTTTCACAAAAACAAGTAATTATCTTAAAATTTGACAATCGTCATGTTTTTTTTTCCTTTTTTTTCAACTTGAAAATAAAACATTTGCATCAATATAACAGAAAACAACCCATGGTTCTGATACCACTGTTGGGTTTTGAGCATTCTAACACTCTTATGGTGTACATGCAACCCTATAAACCTTGGATCTATGTTTTCTCTATTATACATGCAAATATTAACTATACCAAGGTTTCATCCTAACTAGCATATTATGAAGCACCTATAGTACAAAGTTCTAGTTATATGACATACCTTTTGATGTAGTTTGATGTCTTCAAGCTTTAAGAGCTTAGCCCCAATAGTGTGGAAGCCTCAAATGGAATCACAAATCACCAAAACACCTTGGAAGAACTTGAGAGAGTATGTATGCACACTAAAATCGGCCCACTCTTATTTTCACACACTTGTGCCAATTTTGTGAGCCAAGGACCCCTTTATATATTATGGAGGATTAGGATTACATCCATGTAAACCCTAATACCCATGACCTTTCATTTACATAGGATCCATGGGTTAAAAGCTCCATGGACCATCCATGAAAGCTTAGCCCAACCTAAATGAACTTGGCCCATTCCATATATATAAGAGTCCATATTTAATTAGTTCTTTTTGATCACTTAATTAATTCTAAATTAATTCTTGATCAATACTAATTAAATAATATGATTCCATATTAATATATTATAACTTATAATATATTAATATAAATCATAAATATACTATTCTCAAAAGACTATCCATATAAATTGTGCCGGTGAAGTGCAACCCAAATGGACCATGCCGGGTCGGGTCAAGTACATACCAAATATAGTTATGGACTTAGACATTAATCCAACATAAACATGCACAAATACATAGATCTATCACATAAGCAACTTGTATCCTCCCCCAAAACATAGTAAAACCGAAAAACAAGGGGTATGAACTCACTTTGGGTTGTTGTTCTCGGTTTGATGAAGAGTTTGAAGGAGATTTTCGGCCCTTGGAGTTTCCTTGAGGAGGTTTTCGAAATCTATGAAGTTTAAGAGTATAGATCATGAAATGGTGTGAGTTAGGAAGAGATTTTTGATGAAATCTTGAAGTTAAACCATAGGTTTAGGCAAGGACTTACAAAGAGTGATGAACTTGATGAAAAACCTCTTGTAAACACACACCAAAGTCACGAAAATAGCAAGGGAAGTGAGGGAATTTTCCTTGAGCTTGAGAGGAATTATGAGAGAGCTTGAATAAATTTTGAAGTGGAGTGTGGAATGAGGGGAGGTCTCGGCCGAGAGATAGAGTGAGAGATAAGAGTGAGGAGATTAGTCTTTACTTAGTGGTTAATGTGTTAGTTGCCTCAATATTTGTGGGGTAATATGCATGTTTACATGCGGAATAATATGGAGGTGGCACAACTCTAGCCATCCCCACATTTCCTTTTTTTTTGTTTTATAGTTGGGCCGGAAATAAGGGAGAAGAGAAGAAAGGAGAAATAGTTTGGGCTTGATTTCGATAATATGAGGCCCAAATGGATGGTTCTCGGCCCATTGGGATAGAAGAAATGGAGTTTATGGCCTATTAGGGCTAATGAAATCATTTATGGCCCATCATGGCCCATTAGGGATAAAATGAACAATTCTAGGCCCACATGACCCAAAATATTTTAGTTTCATGAATGTGGGTTCAATTAGAGCCCAATTAGGGTTCCTGGGCCCAAAATAGTCAAATTGAAAGTTTATTGGTCCATTAGGCCCAATAAGAGGATCCTAGTCCATATTAACTTGAATTGGGATTTATAGGATTTTCAATCCATATGAGATGTATTGTATTTAGGTTTTGAACTTAAATCAAGAGTTTGGATTCAAATGGATGGTTTTGATTAAGCATAGAGTATGATTTTCACTTAGAGTACATGCCTTACAATAGATGATGTTTACATGAGAATAGAATTTCCTAGCTAAAAATTGCTAGTTGTGACATGATCTGAGGTGTTTACAGCCGAAATCTCGGAGTCGGTCAGCAGGTTTTCGGTCCGAAACTCGTTTACATCCGATAACGAGGTTTGCGGTCAGGGGGAGCGTGTCTGAGGTTGCGGTCAGGAGGAGCGTTTGCAGTCGTGATACGTTTTCGGCTTCGGACATTGCGTACGTGTTCGGCCAGCAGTTCTAGCACGTGTTCGGTCCAGTCCTCGTTTGCGGTTCTCGCAGGTCAGTAGCCTCGTTTACGGTCAACAATCTTGTTCTCGATTAGCGAATATTTAAAAAAATTTGGCAGGAACAGGGATCGAACTCGGGCCTCTTTCACACTCAACCCACGATCTTGCCACTTGGTCTAGCATGCCACATGTTTAACATCCTTTCGGTTTAGTTCATATAGCCTCGCAATTTCGACCTTAATTTCGGAATTTTGACAATTTTAGCCCAAAAAAAAATCATTTTTTTGAATTTTGAAATTTCGTTTTCAACACAAAACTTTGACTTTTAATTTTTGACTATCATTTTTGACTTTTGACCTTAAAATTTGACTTTGACTTTTCAAGTTTGACTTTTTAAATTTGACTTTTAGATTGACTTTTAAGGTTTCTAGTCAAAGGGCATTTTATAGTCAAAGGGCATTTTTGGTAAACAATGAGTTCCGCAAACATCCCGGTCAATGAAGTTTCATGCACTCAATCTTGTGAAACTACGATTAAGTTTCTTCGTGAACAAATCGATATATTAAAAAGAGAAAATGAGGACCTTAAATATGAAGGCTATGCCCTAAGGAAAGGTCAAAAACCCCTAAAAGCACAACTAGAGGATAAAACAAATGACTTTAGGAAACTTCAAGATGAGTATAACAATAAATGTGCAAATTATACCCATGTTAAGAAACAACTTGTCAGTTTGACTGTTGAACTTGACTCATTAAAAAATAAGTTTGAAAATGCAGATTTTAATTTCAGAAAATTTGATGTGTTGAGTGAGGTAGTTGCGTCCATGATAGAGAAACAATTAACATTTAAAGATAATCAAACTAAGGGTTTAGGGTATCACAGTGTGCCACCTCCTTTCAATGACAACTATAACCCACCCCTTGAATCCAACGAGGAAAAGATACCTGTTCAGTATGGCCAAACCCCTGTACCAGCTTCAGTTAAGACTGAACAATCTGGGCCAACTGAGGGTGTTGAGATAAAAGATACTAATGAGTCTACTTTCTGTGCAGGTAAAGTAGTAGAGGATGAGGACAAGGAGAACAGAACTAATTCTAGTTCTATAAATTCTGTTGACTATCAAACCAATGACTCCTTGAACTCTGAATTTGTTGCTTTTAATCAACCTGATGTTGGTAAATACAGGCCACCAGAACAAGTGAAACAACCGACTTGCTGTATGTGTGCATGTAGGAACAATCAGAATCGACGCAAAAGCACGCCACCAGGGGCAGGAAGAAACAACTCCTACGTGAAGAAACAAACATATTTTCACTGTGGAACACCTGGACACATTGCCAGAAATTGTCCAAATCGCACATACGTTCCCTACAACGCACAAGGGTGGCAAAATGCGCCAAGAGGGAGATCCGCCAAAAGAAGCCCTTCAAGGTCAAAATCGCGAAATGGTGACTGGAATGCAAAGAAGACCAAGAAATCAACTCCTAACAACAAGAAGGGAATGTCGGCCAAGAAGCCAAGCTCAAGAGATGCTCCAGTGAAGCCAAGACCGGTTAGGTTAAAGCAATCTCGACGGCCGACTTCAAGTTCAAAAGCAAGTACTGAGCCACCCATCCGATCGAACAAGAAATGGGTTAAACCCAACTATAGATGGGTACCAAAGGTTCAATCTCCCAAATCTTCTAATGATTATAATATTTATACAGCTTCTGTTTGTGATAAGCAGGATATGTTATGGGAGAGAGTTCCTTGCAAAGATGACAATGCTCAACCCAGTTTTAAAATGGACTGGGTTCCAAAGACCAACTGATCCCGCTCTGTGTCTGAGCAGCTATGGAGGCATATCATCAGACTTCGGTTTGTTGATAGTGGCTGTTCCAGACACATGATAGGAGTCATCTCTCAACTGTACAACACTCAGAACTTCAATTGAGAGTATGTGTCCTTTGCGGGAAAGGAAGAAAGGAAATGATCACACATGGGGTTTGTACTTAACGATGTGAAGAATTTTCAGATCTATTCTGAGATTGAAATATACGTGCTGTTCTCAGACCTTCTGGATGTAAATTCAATTGATGACTTACGGTTTGAGTTTTCTTCACGATACTCCTGAGTTTTTCTTCCAGTGATTCGTTTTGAATACAATCTTTTATTTTCTTATTGTTTTTCATTTGTAAGTATTGTTAATGGGGAATTGATATGAAGCTTAGTGCTAAAGGGCATTTTGAAAATCATATATTGCACTAAAGCCGAATTGTTTAGACTCTATGTTCAATGTGCTGGTAGGCACAAAGGATTCAAAAGGACTAGACATAGATTGATAATGAAATGACTTGACAGTATGGACTTAGATAGTTCTATTTGGACTGACAATACGACGCTCAGGTAGATTGAGTAGTAAGATAAGCATGGGAACCTGCAGGATACACTAAAAATCATATGTATCCAGAATTGTGGCTTAACATTTCCTCGATGTATGGACCCATGTCCTTAATTCCTATACTGATAGGGCGACTGGGGGGTTCTGATAAAGTAGGTCTGTAGGAAATTATTCTCTTGCTTTCGATCTGTCAGTCATATGTTGCTTCCTTTGCGTGATTGGAACATATCCGACCTGGAATGCAACATATGCAACTTTATCTCTATGCATATCCTTATCTATGAAATTCTTTCTATCTGTTAGTCATATGTTGTCCCCTCTGCGTGATCAAAAGATCCGACCTGGGACACAACATATGCACCCTACTATCTCTCTAACCCCTATCTATGTTAGTCATATGTTGTTCCCTCTGCGTGATTGGAAGACATCCGACCTGATATACAACATATGCACTTCTATATCTGACTTCTTTTCTTAATGATTGAATACTCACCTAAAGTAATGAGTTCTTGATTACCGGGGTATATCGGGAAGTGGGGAACACGTTGTATTACATCTAAAATCGAACCATTTAATAGGTTGTCTGTAGATCTTGCTTCTGAATTTAAGTGGACAATAATATCCTTGGTCGTCATCAGCTAAATGGTCTATTTAGGAATATAGTTGGAAATGTCTTGTCACTTATAATCTGTCCAATTTGTCAAATATCCTTTGTGTTTAAGTGGACCACAATACCAGTGATTGACCAGATCTAAGCATGCAGGTGTGTGCTGATAAACGATATTGAGTTGTCTGAAAACTTTGATCCCAAATCAGTCTTAAAGTTAGCTATTATTTTTGTTTTCGTTAAATTTGTTCATAGTTTTCCTCTATGCACAAATTTAAGGGGGAGAATTAAAAATTTTTTAAAAAAATCAAACAAAATAAGAAAATTAAAAATCCAAAAATAGTATTATTTCTGTTCTATTTCTTTTTCAGAAAAATCAATAATCCAAAAATATTTTTGTTTCTGTTTTATTTTATTTTCAAAAAATATGAAAAATCCAAAAATATTGTGTACTAAGTTGTCTTTTAGTTTTGTTTTTATTTCAAAGTTTTGTTTGTCTTGAAAAGTGATTTCAGATGTAGATGACACTCAAGGAGACTGTATCGAGATTTTCTGAGCCAAGGCTTCATCCGTGATTGTCAAAGAATTTTCATTCGAAGGAACAAGAAATGAAGATTATTCTTTCAACATTCAATCTTTCAACCCCAGAAGCAAGGTGAAGCTGTATTTGAAGAATATGTGACAGATTGCAATGTAGCCTCCTCAATCAATTTGCTGCTATCTATGAACCTGTTGAAGTGATCCAGCAGATTTGTTCTCTCTGTTATTCTCTCTGAAGATTCTCAAGCTGAAAGTGCTGTTTTTCAAGAATCTTTTCAAGAAGCCTCCACACCCAACGTGCGTTCAAAGTCAAATTTTGAAGAAAAACCCAACTGTTCAAGATGAAGTCATCCACATAGAGGATTCATATGCTCATATTGAAGTCGTGAAGAAATCAAAGATAAACGTTGAAGCCAAGCACGGAGTGAAGATCAAGAAGAAATGCAAGCTACAAACCAAGGGGGAGTTTGTTGGGTCAATAGAAAAGAAAGTTATAAACCAAGGGGGAGATTGTTGGGTCAAAAATATGGTTTATACTTTTCTTTTCTTAAATGTTGTAGTTTTCGGTCTAAGGCCGAAAACTCCTTGGGTTTATTTGTAGCTTGGACCGAAAACCCATGTGTTTTTGGTCTAGCATTTGGGTTTGGCCCTTGGGTTTTTGGCTCATATATATATATATATATATATATATATATATATATATATATATATATATATAGTAGCATTAGTGGGTGTGGCCATATGGTACAAGGGAGCATTCATTGTTACATATGCATGTGCTAGAGAGAGAAAGCTAGAGAGAGAAAGTTAGAGAGAAGAAGTGTGTGTGTGTGTGTGTGTGAACATTATGTTGGATCATCATCCATATCATCAATACATTGAAGATTCATCTAGTTCTTCTTCTTCTTCTTCTTCTTCTTCTTCTTCCTCTCCATTCTATCTTGCATCATCCACTTGATTGGGATTCCGCACCAGCAAGTGGATCGGATTGATACATCAAGCGATTTTAGGGACTTACAAGTTCTCCCCCACTTGGAGTCCGAACTCTTACTTGTTGGATTAATGTCTAAGCCCATAACTATTTTTGGTATATACTTGACCCGGTTGTGCATGGTCCTTTTGGGTTGCCTTCACCAAAGCAACTTGACAGGATGATTTATAGAGAGAGAGAAAGGTTATTATGGTTTATTAATATATTATATGAATAATATATTAAAGGAGAAATTATATAGGTTAATTCATATTAGTCAAGAATTAATAAAGAATAAATTATGTGGCTGAAAGAGATTAATTAAATAAAGGGGACTGGAACTGTCAATTGTGTGATAGTTAGTTATTGGGCTGAGAATCCTTATGGATTAGGGCATGGACGAAATTAAGATGAAGTCCATCTTGAATTCGTCCAAGGAGGCCTTATTCCAGAAGGTTCCTTGGATTGCTTAAGGCCTAAGCTGTCCATTAGGGTTTTGACTGAAACCCTAGCAGCACATGTATAAATAGAACCCTAAGGGCATCAAATTTCGGCCACTGGAAACCCTAGAGAGTTCATAGCCGAAATTGTGATCCCTTCTGTCACACCCCCAAACCAAGGATGGCGGAAATGTCCGGGGGTGGAGGACTTCATGTATAGTATCATAACAACAATTGTAATAGTAATTCAAGCAAACCCAACCAACATATATATAATTGAAAAAGTTACATCATTGTATGAATTACATGTTTACGAATCAATTACATTATGTTGACAAAATATGAAATAGTAGACGCCTTAGCGTCCCATCCTCAAATGCACTTGGTTACCTGTTTAATGATTTCCTGAGAATACAAGTTGTTTGAAAAAGTGTCAACACAAAGGTTGGTGAGTTCATAAGCTTTTGTTTAGTATTATTAAAAGCCTTTCGTTTATAAAAGTATTATTTGTTTTAGAAAATCCAATATTTTCCTTAAAATGTATATGTAGTCTTAAATCCAAAGACCGAAATGTATAAATAACTTTTCTTACTTATAATAAATAATGTAAGTTTAAATCGACATAAACTCGTTTAATTTTAATGAAGTTCCCGTAAATTCCAATATTCATTAATACTTTATGTGAGTTTATTAAAGCCTTTTCTTGTAAAAGTAGTGTTCATTCCAGAAAATCCAATATTTTCCTTAATGTGTAAATGTAGTCTTAAAACCCAAAGACCGAAATGTACAAGTAGTGTTCGTTCCTTATAGTAAAACAATGCAAGTTTAAATCGACATAAACTCGTTTGATTTTAGTGAAATCCCCGTAAATTCTATGTTTGTTAATACCACATGTGAGTTATTATAACCATGCTATGACCTAGTTGGCCTGAAACGACGTTCTTCAGGCGTCGGAAATGTTATGACATTTGTCACCCCAGACCTATCGGTCTAACTGTTGCATGCAGTTTAGGTGTGGGTTTGTCAAACCCAATATAGATCTATACACAAGTATCACGCTCTCCCTCGAGGAGACTCTGGTTATAATACATGACTTATTTGTAAATTGAATCGAATGTCTCACAGAAGTCATTAACGAATTTACGTGTAGTGTAATGAAAACTTGGTACCGTATGGCCGTACCTTGCTTAATGAAAATATCCTTTGTATAAATGTACCCTTTTTAAATGTATGTGTTATGTAATGTTTCATAAAGTCATTAACGGAATTACGTGTTATGAAAACTTGGTACCGTATGGCCGTACCTTGCTTAATGAAAATATCCTTTGTATAAATGTACCCTTTTTAAATGTATGTATTATGTAATGTATCATAAACTATACCTGTTATAGTTTATCAACCAAGGGTAGTACGTAGTAATGTATGCAAAATATATTCAAAATAGTTTATTAAATGTTTGAATGTATCGGTTGTACTTTGATTATAATCACTTGTTATTATTTATATTTTATATGTCCAAATCCATTTGTAAACTGATGTGTGTCTAAATATTAAGATAAAATGTCATATATTGCAATAACATATAATCACATAAAGATATACACCTTGCTCAACATGTTACAAGGTGAAATGAAATTGACAGCAACTTTTTGTTGTATACAGTTTCTGTTACTGTTCTTAGAAAATTTATAGAAAAATTATCAAAGCTCTAAATCCAAATCCGCAAATTCTGAGAGTTTGGAATATGAGTCTAGTTTGTTCGTAAATTTTATCATGATTTTTAGTGATCTCTAACAGAGGTGAAAATGTTCATAATCACAGACTGGTCCGGGTTTGCCTCTGAAATGATAGGCAGTTTTGTAAAAATCACCATAAATTGTAGAAAAATCATTTGGAGATGTGCAAGTAGCCATTTTGAAAGCTAAGAGTTTGAACTATTTGCACCTGGAACAGTTTTGAAAACTAAAATATTTAAGTTGACCAAAACAGTCTGTGATCGAAGTTCATCTTTTCTGATGTAATCTGTTAGAAAAAGTTTAATTGTGTTCTTGATGATTTTACTTGTATTCCCCCCTTAAAACTTAAGAAAACATGTAAATGTAGGGGTATGAACTCACCCTATGTGGTTTCAGTAGATGAAAGTAAGAGAGAGGAAGTGTTCAACCCAAGAACACTAAGAAGATGTCTTGATGATTCGAGAATCTAACACCGAATAAGATGGAATTTGTGTAAGATATCAATGATTTGAGTAGAATGGAGTGTAATAATTATATAAATGATGAAGATACTTACTAATTGAAGAAAGAAATCCCTGGAGAAAGCCTTGAAGTTCTTGAAGTTGAGAGAAAAGATGAGAGAATTTTGGAGAGTGTTCTTTGGTTGTTAAGTGTAGAATGAAAGGACTTTATGGAGAATGAGGAGAGAGGATCAATCCTCCAGCTCTTAGAACGTGGGAAGAGCTGGAGATTGGGTGTAAAGGTCCACTAAGGTGACAAGGAGTAGTGGGAAAGAGTGGCTAATCATAGAGGAGGTGGTGGTGGCTTGCTTTTGTCATAAAATAAGGAAAAGCAAATATTCCCTCAATAATTAGTCCAACCACCAATTCTTTTAATACATTTTTATAAAAACCCTGGAGATTTATATATTTTGGGGCCTTAGTTTATAAAATAAAGTTTTGGGTGAAAATCCCATGTTAAAATAATGAAAAACGGAGTTAAAACGAAGTCGTAGTCGAAAAACCGGTAAAAAGGGGCCGTCTGCGAGACCTCTCGGATGGGGGCCGAGACTTCGGACCCTCGCATGCGAGGCTGCTGTCTGATGGCTTCGGATTCGGTCTCCTGAGAGGCTTCAGCTTCGGTCCTGATGAGAGGCTTCGGATCCGAGGCCTCGGATGAGAGGCTTCGGAACTGAAGCTTCAGTTCCAGGTCCTTAAGGCTATTTTACCTGTTTTTACCCCGTTTCAAGCGATTTTTGACCCGGTTAAGGGTCGATATGACCCAAATGATTACAAAACGTTAAAGTAACTTTTGAGAGAGATTTGGGAGAGATTTCAAATAGAAAGAGATAGAGTGAAAACGATTTAGAGAGGTTTCGTTTGTGATTAATTTGAGTGTCCGGCTTCACAACGCAAGGTTCGTAAACCCCGTTAAACCATGTTTTAGTGTCGTACACACTCCCGATGAGTGTGCAATAATGTTTTATCGTTTTGGTTCAATGTTTACTTAGGAAATTCAACACACGAACTTTCCAAATGATGTTTCTCTCATTAAGATATTGCATTGTACAGTAATTACATAGTGTAAACCCTAATATACAAGGGTTAATTGAGTCGATTGGTTTTGACTTTGTTTGACTTTGACTTGACTCAATTTTGACGGTTGTCACATCATCCCCCCGTTAGAAGGAATTTCGTCCCGAAATTTGCATTTGACTGGGACATCAAGAGTTTGGGAAAAGATGTGGGTTTTTTTGTTTCATTTGATCTTCGCGTTCCCAGGTGAACTCAGGCCCTCGTTTAGCGTTCCAACGGACCTTCACGATGGGAATACGACTTTGTTTCGTTCGTTTGACTTCCCGATCCATGATTTCGACTGGTTCCTCCACGAAGTGGAGATTTTCGTTAACTTCGATTTCGTCGAGTGGTATTACGAGTGTCTCATCAGACAAACACTTCTTTAGGTTCGACACGTGAAATGTGGGATGTACTTTGTCGAGTTCCTGTGGTAATCGAAGTTTGTATGCTACTGGCCCAATCCTAGCAAGGATTTCGAATGGCCCGATGTACCTTGGATTTAGTTTCCCGCGTTTCCCGAATCGTATCATTCCTTTCCAAGGGGAAACTTTTAGTAGTACACGATCACCTACCTGGAATTCCAAGGGTTTGCGTCGTTTGTCTGCGTAACTCTTTTGCCGATCGCGAGACGCTTTCAGTCTTTCTCGAATTTGAACGATCTTTTCTATGGTTTCCCTTATGATTTCAGGGCCAGTGAGGGTGCTATTAGAGACTTGCCCTCTAGCTAGCTGTGTATCCCCCACCTCCGCCCAACACAGGGGTGATCTGCATTTGCGACCGCAAAGAGCTTCGAATGGAGCGACTTTGATGCTAGTATGATAGCTGTTATTGTAGGAGAATTCGATAAGCGGTAGATGGGTATCCCATACTTTACCGAAGTCTATCACACAAGCTCTTAACATATCTTCCAACGTTTGAATGGTTCGTTCGCTCTGTCCGTCGGTTTGTGGGTGGTAGGCCGTACTCATGTCAAGCCTAGTTCCCAAGGATTTTTGTAGAGACTGCCAAAACCGTGAGGTAAATCTACTATCTCTATCGGAGATAATGGATATCGGCACACCATGGAGTCGTACAATCTCTTTAATGTACGTTCTAGTCAGCTTCTCCATCTTGTCGGTTTCTTTTATCGGTAGGAAGTGTGCTGATTTGGTCAATCTGTCTACGATTACCCATATGGTGGCAAGCCCGCCCGATGTCTTAGGCAGCTTGGTTATGAAGTCCATGGTTATTCGTTCCCACTTCCACTCAGGTATATTCGGCTGTTGTAATAGCCCGGATGGTTTCTGGTATTCGATTTTGACCTTGGCGCAAGTCAGGCACTTGCTCACATAGGTAGCAACCTCAGCTTTCATGTTCGGCCACCAGTATAATTTCTTGAGGTCCAGATACATCTTATCCGACCCGGGATGGATGGAGTATCGAGTCTTGTGTGCTTCATTCATGATGACGTCTCGGAGTCCACCGAACTTCGGTGTCCAAATCCGGTTCATGAGATAACGTGCCCCATCATCCTTGACTTCTAAGTTTTTATCCATTCCCCTTAATGTCTCTCCTGCCACCTTTTCTGGTTTCAAAGCTTCCAGTTGAGCTTCCTTGATTTGTATGGTCAGGTGGGAATGGATTGTCATTGTTAAGGATTTTACTCGGCGGCCCGAGTACTCCTTCCTGCTTAGAGCATCGGCCACTACATTGGCCTTGCCCGGATGATAACGAATTTCGCACTCGTAGTCATTCAGCAACTCTACCCATCTCCTCTGTCGCATGTTGATCTCTTTCTGATTGAGGATATGCTGAAGACTTTTGTGATCAGTGAAGATAGTGCATTTCGTGCCGTAGAGGTAGTGTCTCCAGATCTTCAAAGCAAATACTACTGCTCCTAATTCCCGGTCGTGCGTAGTATAATTAACCTCGTGCGTCTTAAGCTGTCTTGATGCATACGCGATAACCTTCCCTCTCTGCATGAGCACACATCCGAGGCCTTGATTCGAAGCATCACAGTACACTACGAAGTCTTCGGTTCCCTCTGGGAGAGACAAGATCGGTGCTCTGCATAGGGCTTGTTTTAACATTTGGAAAGCAGTTTCTTGTTTATCTTCCCACTTGAATATCACACCTTTCTGCGTCAAGGTGGTGAGTGGTTTCGCAATCTTGGAGAAGTTTTGTATAAATCTTCGGTAGTATCCAGCAAGCCCAAGGAATTGTCGAATTTCGGTTGGCGTCTTGGGTGCTGACCAATTCTCGATTGCCTTGATTTTGGAGGGATCCACATGTATGCCTTTCTCACTTACCACATGGCCAAGGAAGTCCACTTCTCTAATCCATAATTCGCACTTAGAGAACTTAGCATAAAGCTTCTCAGCTCTTAGTGTCTCTAGCACTTGCCGTAGATGTAGGCGATGCTCTTCTTCGCTTCGCGAGTAGATCAAGATATCGTCGATGAATACGATTACAAACTTGTCTAGGTAGGGTCGACACACTCTATTCATTAGGTCCATGAATACCGCAGGTGCATTTGTTAAACCGAAGGACATCACCACAAACTCGTAGTGCCCATAGCGAGTTCTGAATGCAGTTTTGGGAATATCTTCTTCTTGAACTCGTAGCTGATGGTAACCTGACCTTAGGTCGATCTTTGAGAAGAAATTTGCTCCTTGGAGTTGGTCGAAAAGGTCGTCGATTCGGGGTAGAGGATATCGGTTCTTGATGGTGAGTTTGTTTAGTTCCCGATAGTCGATGCATACGATTTTATACTTTTAATTGAACCAATACATTGGGTTATGAGGTAAAATGAAGGTATAAAATATTTTGACTGAGTTTCATATAAAGTGTCCATACGGTGACAAGGTGTATTATGTTGTTTTTCCGGTATGTTTACGATACATACGATTTTATACTTTTAATTGACCCAATACATTGGGTTATGAGGTAAAATGAAAGTATAAAATATTTTATTTGAGTTTCCTTGTTTCCAAGTATATGACCGTTTGTAAAAGTTTCACACATACTAATTTAGTCGGGACATAATTAATATATTTATGTTTTAAAAAGATCTTTATCGGTTACTTCATTAGTTGCAAAGTGCATACCAGTCATATGTGATTAAGATATAATAGTCCTTCGAATAGATGACCCTAACTCCAAGACCACAACCAAACAACGACAGGAAGTGAAACAAAGATACATAAACTCTAAGTCTATAGCATCTTAGTTACATATGACCTTAGCGCATCCACTTAGCAGTTATTGATCTATAAATAAAGACCTATTTAATTCTCAGATAATTTATTATAGTAACACAAAATACTCCTATAGTATTTGTAAATGTTTAGTTTTGAGTTCTTAAAGTATCCTTTGTAGTGTGTTATTAGGTTTGTTAGATTTGTTGCCCATCCTGACCATCCCCCGGTATATGCAAGTCAATTCCCGGACAGATATAGTTGATCAGGCTATATCCTTCCCAGACTTAATCCACATATACTAAGGCATACTCAAAATGTTCAACTCTTCTTCTTTTGCTTTATGTTTTCGCTAGTTATGATACCATGCGAGCATGTAATGTATGTATGTATACTTTAATCAAGAAAATCATTTATTTTCTAAAAGTATATTTATTTGAAAAATGCACAAATCAGAGACTATTAGTCCCAATTGTGTTTATAGTTTGTATATCTTATGTGGTTTGATATACTTAATTCACTATAAACTATGCTCTCATACCAATCTGTCACACCCCCAAACCAAGGATGGCGGAAATGTCCGGGGGTGGAGGACTTCATGTATAGTATCATAACAACAATTGTAATAGTAATTCAAGCAAACCCAACCAACATATATATAATTGAAAAAGTTACATCATTGTATGAATTACATGTTTACGAATCAATTACATTATGTTGACAAAATATGAAATAGTAGACGCCTTAGCGTCCCATCCTCAAATGCACTTGGTTACCTGTTTAATGATTTCCTGAGAATACAAGTTGTTTGAAAAAGTGTCAACACAAAGGTTGGTGAGTTCATAAGCTTTTGTTTAGTATTATTAAAAGCCTTTCGTTTATAAAAGTATTATTTGTTTTAGAAAATCCAATATTTTCCTTAAAATGTATATGTAGTCTTAAATCCAAAGACCGAAATGTATAAATAACTTTTCTTACTTATAATAAATAATGTAAGTTTAAATCGACATAAACTCGTTTAATTTTAATGAAGTTCCCGTAAATTCCAATATTCATTAATACTTTATGTGAGTTTATTAAAGCCTTTTCTTGTAAAAGTAGTGTTCATTCCAGAAAATCCAATATTTTCCTTAATGTGTAAATGTAGTCTTAAAACCCAAAGACCGAAATGTACAAGTAGTGTTCGTTCCTTATAGTAAAACAATGCAAGTTTAAATCGACATAAACTCGTTTGATTTTAGTGAAATCCCCGTAAATTCTATGTTTGTTAATACCACATGTGAGTTATTATAACCATGCTATTACCTAGTTGGCCTGAAACGACGTTCTTCAGGCGTCGGAAATGTTATGACATTTGTCACCCCAGACCTATCGGTCTAACTGTTGCATGCAGTTTAGGTGTGGGTTTGTCAAACCTAATATAGATCTATACACAAGTATCATGCTCTCCCTCGAGGAGACTCTGGTTATAATACAGGACTTATTTGTAAATTGAATCGAATGTCTCACAGAAGTCATTAACGAATTTACGTGTAGTGTAATGAAAACTTGGTACCGTATGGCCGTATCTTGCTTAATGAAAATATCCTTTGTATAAATGTACCCTTTTTAAATGTATGTGTTATGTAATGTTTCATAAAGTCATTAACGGAATTACGTGTTATGAAAACTTGGTACCGTATGGCCGTACCTTGCTTAATGAAAATATCCTTTGTATAAATGTACCCTTTTTAAATGTATGTATTATGTAATGTATCATAAACTATACCTGTTATAGTTTATCAACCAAGGGTAGTACGTAGTAATGTATGCAAACTATATTCAAAATAGTTTATTAAATGTTTGAATGTATCGGTTGTACTTTGATTATAATCACTTGTTATTATTTATATTTTATATGTCCAAATCCATTTATAAACTGATGTGTGTCTAAATATTAAGATAAAATGTCATATATTGCAATAACATATAATCACATAAAGATATACACCTTGCTCAACATGTTACAAGGTGAAATGAAATTGACAGCAACTTTTTGTTGTATACAGTTTCTATTACTGTTCTTAGAAAATTTATAGAAAAATCATCAAAGCTCTAAATCCAAATCCGCAAATTCTGAGAGTTTGGAATATGAGTCTAGTTTGTTCGTAAATTTTATCATGATTTTTAGTGATCTCTAACAGAGGTGAAAATGTTCATAATCACAGACTGGTCCGGGTTTGCCTCTGAAATGATAGGCAGTTTTGTAAAAATCACCATAAATTGTAGAAAAATCATTTGGAGATGTGCAAGTAGCCATTTTGAAAGCTAAGAGTTTGAACTACTTGCACCTGGAACAGTTTTGAAAACTAAAATATTTAAGTTGACCAAAACAGTCCGTGATCGAAGTTCATCTTTTATGATGTAATCTGTTAGAAAAAGTTTAATTGTGTTCTTGATGATTTTACTTGTATTCCCCCCTTAAAACTTAAGAAAACATGTAAATGTAGGGGTATGAACTCACCCTATGTGGTTTCAGTAGATGAAAGTAAGAGAGAGGAAGAGTTCAACCCAAGAACACTAAGAAGATGTCTTGATGATTCGAGAATCTAACACCGAATAAGATGGAATTTGTGTAAGATATCAATGATTTGAGTAGAATGGAGTGTAATAATTATATGAATGATGAAGATACTTACTAATTGAAGAAAGAAATCCCTGGAGAAAGCCTTGAAGTTCTTGAAGTTGAGAGAAAAGATGAGAGAATTTTGGAGAGTGTTCTTTGGTTGTTAAGTGTAGAATGAAAGGACTTTATGGAGAATGAGGAGAGAGGATCAATCCTCCAGCTCTTAGAACGTGGGAAGAGCTGGAGATTGGGTGTAAAGGTCCACTAAGGTGACAAGGAGTAGTGGGAAAGAGTGGCTGATCATAGAGTGAGGTGGTGGTGGCTTGCTTTTGTCATAAAATAAGGAAAAGCAAATATTCCCTCAATAATTAGTCCAACCACCAATTCTTTTAATACATTTTTATAAAAACCCTGGAGATTTATATATTTTGGGGCCTTAGTTTATAAAATAAAGTTTTGGGTGAAAATCCCACGTTAAAATAATGAAAAACGGAGTTAAAACGAAGTCGTAGTCGAAAAACCGGTAAAAAGGGGCCGTCTGCGAGACCTCTCGGATGGGAGCCGAGACTTCGGACCCTCGCATGCGAGGCTGCTGTCTGATGGCTTCGGATTCGGTCTCCTGAGAGGCTTCAGCTTCGGTCCTGCTGAGAGGCTTCAGATCCGAGGCCTCGGATGAGAGGCTTCGGTCCTGAAGCTTCAGTTCCAGGTCCTTAAGGCTATTTTACCCGTTTTTACCCCGTTTCAAGCGATTTTTGACCCGGTTAAGGGTCGATATGACCAAAATGATTACAAAAAGTTAAAGTAACTTTTGAGAGAGATTTGGGAGAGATTTCAAATAGAAAGAGATAGAGTGAAAACGATTTAGAGAGGTTTCGTTTGTGATTAATTTGAGTGTCCGGCTTCACAACGCAAGGTTCGTAAACCCCGTTAAACCGTGTTTTAGTGTCGTACACACTCCTGATGAGTGTGCAATAATGTTTTATCGTTTTGGTTCAATGTTTACTTAGGAAATTCAACACACGAACTTTCCAAATGATGTTTCTCTCATTAAGATATTGCATTGTACAGTAATTACATAGTGTAAACCCTAATATACAAGGGTTAATTGAGTCGATTGGTTTTGATTTGTTGACTTTGTTTGACTTTGACTTGACTCAATTTTGACGGTTGTCACACCTTCCCCTCTCTCTAATATCATCCTCTTGCTTGTGGTGTTTGTAAGCCATTAGAGGTGTGATATTTGTGACACTAAGCTCCAAGATTCGAAGATTCAAGCCATTCAAGAGAGGTAATCATCTAGATCTGATCTATTAGGTTAATTTCGAAATATGTATGTTAGATCTAGGGTTCACAAGTCTTGGATGAATTGCATGTACAATAGAGAAACCTAGATCCAAGCTTTAGGGTTTTGCATGAGCACATAGGATTGTTCTTTTGCTCTAAACCCATCAGTGGTATCAGAGCTTTTGATGGGTTTCAATTGTATTTGATGATCATATGTTCGTTCATAGCTTGAAAAAGAAAATCGTTTTTGAAAACACCCAACTCGCGACGTGACTCACTGAGTTCACGACGTGAGTCCAGTCTGTCTGACAGACTCGACGAGTGCAGTTGGCTGCTCGACGAGTCAGTTGATCAGTTGGCTCAAAACTCGTTTTTTTGACTTATTTTGTGTTTGGATAATTGCCAAAAATTGTTTTTGAATAATAAAATCCGATTTATATATATATATATATATATATATATATATATATATATATATATATATATATATATATATATTGTGATTATCCTTACCAAAATAAAAGATATTTGTCATTTAATTAGATAATTATTACCTTATTTGATAAATATTAATTATTTGAATTATTTGATCAATTATCTTGGATGAAACTGGATTAGGTCAAAATTAGATAATCACCAAAATTAATTGTTTAATTATTTATTTGAATTTTGATCTAGATTGTTTTGAAATGTTTCAAAACTTGCCCTCAAGCTTTGAAATTTAAATTTTTGGATTAAAAGTTTAATTTTGAAATAAGCCAAACCCTAGAATTTTTCAAGTTTAAAATTCACCCTATACTATTATAATATTATAAGAATAATTATTATATATGTATAACATAAATGCTAGCCTTACCGTTAGTAAGCCTCATTCACGAAGCCGATCTATAAGGGGGGTATAAGGTTATGGCCTATAAAATGGTCGTTTAATGGGTGTCCACTCTCTCCCACCGCTTCCTTGATTGGTGGAGGGTCGTTAGCCGAACGGGTAGGATAGGGCAACCCTTTCCTCATTAAAAGTATAATAAATTATAAAGTAACTAAACGTTTTATAAAATTCTCATTCTTAGTTACTTTAGGCAAAAAGTGAATTTGATGTAATACCATGAAATTACACTGTGTACCCTTGCTAAGGTGTTAATGGAGCGTGTGTGGTTAACCGGCACCCTAATTTGGCTCTAAGCAAAGGTGGCAAAGGGTGACTCGATGTTTGTCATAGATCGATGGAGCGTGTGTGGTTAACCGGCACATCGATTAGGTGACTGTAACATTGGGGGCACCATGTATATTTGCATGGTTATTCACACCCTGTTTGTGATCCTCGGTATCCCAATCACAAACTTGAGAGGCATATCGAGATTTAAACATGCTATTGAAAAGTTCAATGAATCTCAAAAGATCTAGGAGTTTTCAATACATTTAAAACTTAATTGTTTTCGTTTTTCATGGTGGAAATTAGTGAATCGTCATTCACTTACCTTCAAATTATTTGCAATTTAAATTACGGCATCCCTCTTTTAAGTTGTAAATAATGTTGTTGGATCCTAGCCCTAATTTCTCATTTGGGTGTCTAATTGGGGATTCTTATCTAATCAAACTTTGTCTCTTTTCCTTTTCAGATGTCGAACTCAAACAACAACAATGCTTCAGGCTCGAACTCTTCAGGCTCGTTCTCACGCATGAATTTGTGTGGGAGGGTAATCTTCGACGGAAACAATTTCAATGACCGGATCCGCAACATAAGGATGGTTACCCGCTATGAGGACAATGAATATGTCCTCGACAAGGAGCTGAAGGAAATCAATCTCGAAACTGCTACTCCAGAGGAGATTGCTGCTTAAGAAACTCACGAGTGTGATGCTACGAAAGTCCATTTTATCATGCTCGCTACCATGACCGCATAACTCCAAAAGTCCTACGAGGACTTCTACCCCTACGAGATGCATCAAGATTTGATGGATAGATACCATCAAAGCGCGAGGCAGGAGAGGTACGAGATCATCATTTCGATGATCACGACCAAGATGAGAAACGAAGAGTCTGTCACTGCTCATCTTCAGAAGATGCAAAGATATGTTGATCGCCTGCAGAAGTTAAATGTGGACTTCAATGAGGAGCTGTAAATTAACATAATTCTTCACTCCTTACCTCCATGCAACCAATTCCGCATTACCTACCACATGAACAAAGAGGAGGTCACATTGAGCAAGCTTCAAGGGTTGTTGAGGACTGCTGAGAGAAACCTCAAGGATAAATCTGTTACATCAACTCCCGCTACAACTGCCCCCGTCTTGGCTATTGGGTAAGGGAAGGGTAAGAAGAGGAAGGCTCCCTCAAAGATCCACCATAAGGGAAAGTCCCGTGATGGCACCTCTTCAAGTGGAACCAAGGTTGGTCCCGCTGCACCCACCTCAAACCCAAAGGATGCAGAGTGCTATCACTGCCACGACATAGGGCATTGGAAATGAAGCTGCCCGAAGTACTTGCAAGACATCAAGGATGGGAAGATCAAGCTGTACTTCGCAGGGCCTAAGAAGAAATAGGGATGTGGAGCATGGGAATATAAACTTGATCATGGGGAACAGAAGATCGTCGCCTGTCACCAAGATTGGAGTTTACTCTTTAGTGCTTAGTAATGTATTAGGACTAGATTTGAATAACTGTCGCCAAATATGGCAAGAAACATCATTTCATTTCATGGTTTGTTTAGACAAGGATTTAGATATTCATTTGATAATGAAAAGGGTTCTATTAATGCTTATCTTAATGGTGTTTTCTATTTTGAAGCATTGCCTTGTAATGGAGTATATGAAACTGTGATGGTTGTAGATAATTTAGGAAATGATGCGTTGTGTATCGATTCTTCAAATAGTTTGGACAAAGCATGCTTGTGGCATTGTCGTCTTGGACATGTCAACAAGAAACACATAGCCCAACTCCAAAAGAATGGAGTATTAGAGTCATTCAACCTTAGGGACGATGACGTGTGCGAGTCTTATTTACTTGGAAAGATGACCAAGTCACCCTTTACTGGTTCTTGTGAAAGGGGTGAGGGTTTATTGGATCTCATACATACAGATGTATGTGGACCCTTTAGATCCATCACAAGGGATGCAAGCCGCTTCTACGTGACTTTTACCGATGATTATAGAAGATATGGCTATATCTACTTAATCAAGCATAAGTCAGAAACCTTTGAAAAGTTCAAAGAGTTCAAGCAAGAAGTGGAGAATCATTTGGGCAGGAAAATCAAGATGCTTCGATCCGATCGAGGTGAAGAGTACCTTAGTCTTGAATTCCACGACTACCTCAAGGAATGCAGAATGGTTTCGCAATTGACGCTGCCCAGGACACCGCAGTTGAATGGTGTGGCTGAGAGGCGTAATCGAACCTTGCTCGACATGTTTCGTTCCATGATAAGTCGTGCTTCACTACCTATCGCATTCTAGGGGTATGCCTTAGAGACTGCCGCCCATATCCTTAACTTAGTCCCTATGAAGAAGGTTGCCAAAACACCTCACGAGATGTGGACAGGGAAAGCTCCCTCGTTTGCACATATCAAGGTTTGGGGTTGTGAGGATTTCGTAAGACGAGAGACTCACGACAAGCTCGAACCTCGTAGTGAGCGGTGTATTTTCATCGGCTACCCGCATAAGTCCTTTGGTTATCTCTTCTATAGACCGAGTGACAATATTGTCTTCGTTGCGAGGAGAGGGGTTTTACGAGAACGAGAACTCATAAGCCAAGGGGAAAGTGGGAGGCAAATCGATCTTGAAGAGCTTCAAGAACCGAACGATGAAGGAACCTCTGACACTGGCGCTCAACTTGAGGAGGAAACTCCTGTTGAACCAATTGACGAGTCCTTACCTCTTAGACGTTCCGAAAGAGTTAGTGTTTCACCCCGGTTTTATGGTTTCCATATCACTACTGAAGGGGATACATTTATTAGTTATAATACACTAGTAAATTTGGACAAACCTAACAGCTATAAGGAAGCCATGGCAGGCCCGGAGTCTGTGAAGTGGAAAGAGGCTATGGACAGCGAGATTCAGTTCATGTATGACAACCAAGTTTGGAATTTGGTTGACAATGTGCCAGGTCATAAGACGGTCGGGTGCAAATGGATCTTCAAGAAGAAGACCAACATGGATGGGAAAGTACACACTTATAAGGCACGATTGGTTGCGAAGGGCTTTACTCAAACTCCCGGAGTTGACTGTGATGAGACCTTCTCACCAGTTGCGAAGATAAAATCTATTAGGGTGATGCTAGCCATTGCTGCATTTCATGACTATGAAATATGGCAGATGGACGTCAAAACCGCTTTCCTCAATGGGAAGTTGGCTGAGGATGTTTACATGAGTCAGTCAGAGGGTTTTGTCGATGCGAAGCATCCTAATAGGGTGTGTAAGCTTGAGAAATCCATTTATGGATTGAAACAAGCATCTCGTAGATGGAATCTTTGTTTTGATGAGAAAGTCAAAGAGTTTGGCATATTGCGAAGCGAGGATGAATCGTGTGTATATGTCAAAGCTAGTGGGAGTATAGTTAGCTTCCTCGTATTGTATGTCGATGCCATACTGCTCAAAGGAAACGACATCCCGACCTTAAAGGAGGTTAAGTCCTGGCTTGGGAAGTGTTTCGCTATGAAGTACCTCGGAGAGGCTGCCTATATTTTAGGAATAAGGATAGTGAGAAACAGAAGTAAGAGACTAATAGGAAATAGTCAGAATACTTACTTGGATAAAGTACTAAAACGTTTTAGTATGGAGAATTCCAAGAAAGGGGAGTTACCGATCCAAAGTAATGCCAAGTTGATTAAGACTCAAAGTCTGAGTACCGAAGTCGAGATAGCAGAGATGAGCCGAGTACCTTACGCTTCCGCAGTTGGCTCGATCATGTATGCTATGACTTGCACTCGCCCTGATGTGGCATTCGCTTTGAGCGTGGTCGGCAGATATCAAGGGAACCCTAGAAAAACACATTGGACCGCAGTCAAGAATATTCTTAAGTACCTTCGGAGGACCAAGAAATGGTTTCTAGTCCTCAGTGGGAGCGATGACTTAAGGGTGCGAGGGTATAGTGACGTTAGTTTTCAAACCGACCGAGACAACTACCGTTCGCAGTCGGGCTGGGTCTTTACCCTAAATGGAGGAGTAGTAACTTGGAAAAGTTTCAAGCAGGAGACCGTAGCTGATTCAACGTGTGAATCAGAATACATAGCAACGAGCGAGGCGTCAAAGGAGGAGATATGTTTGAAGAACTTCATTGGAGACCTTGGAGTTGTACCAGCCATAAAGGAGCCTATGGATATTTTCTGTGATAATGAAGGAGCGGTTGCCTTGACCAAGGAACCGAGAGATCATGGCAGATCTCGACATATCGACAGGAAATATCATTTTATTCGACATCGGGTGGAATAGGGACTCCTCGTAGTGAAGAGGGTATCGTCAGAGGATAACCCAGCAGATCCCCTTAAGAAGGGACTGAGTAGGGTTAAGCACTTACAACAAGCTAGGAGCATTGGGTTTGAAGGACGATATTAGTTTAAATTAGATAGCTTAGAAACTTCATGGACGAAATTAAGATGGAGTCCATCTTGAATTCGTCCAAGGAGGCCTTATTCCAGAAGGTTCCTTGGATTGCTTAAGGCCTAAGTTGTCCATTAGGGTTTTGACTGAAACCCTAGCAGCACATGTATAAATAGAACCCTAAGGGCATCAGATTTCGGCCACTAGAGGTGTGACATTTGTGACACTAAGCTCCAAGATTCGAAGATTCAAGCCATTCAAGAGAGGTAATCATCTAGATCTAATCTATTAGGTTAATTTTGAAATATGTATGCTAGATCTAGGGTTCATAGGTCTTGGATGAATTGCATGTACAATAGAGAAACCTAGATCCAAGCTTTAGGGTTTTGCATGAGCACATAGGATTGTTCTTTTGCTCTAAACCCATCAGTACTATCTTCTGCCTACAGTAGATTAGTACCTCAAACTCGTTCATCCAATCCATGCATAGGAATGGGAATAAGGTTTATTGGGAAACTAGCGTTACTGATTTCTAAGGTACAAATACGATATAATTTTGATGCATTAATCATTCGATCGTCAACTATTTCTACTCTAATAGGACGATCTAAATTTCCTATGGCGTGATTAAAGTTTTTGCTAAACCTAAGCGATACAAAAGAATGACTTGCTCTAGAATCAAATAATACTAATGCAGGCACGGAGTTGACTAGAAACGTACCGGCTACGACGTCAGGTGCTTCTTTGGCTTCCTCTATCATGAGATGGAAGGCTCGTCCCTTAGCCCTGGGGACTTCAGCTCTCCCTTGACGTCCATCAGTTATCCTTAGGGCGGCAGGCGTTGGAGCCTGCATTGCTCCCATCTGCTTTAGGATAGGACATTCAGCCTTGAAGTGTCTGAGTTGGTTACAGTTGAAACACACACACATGTTTTGCTTGTAGTCTCTAGCATAGTGACCTTCCTTGCCACACTTGTGGCATCCTGATCCTGTTCTACAAGGACTAATGTGGAACTTTCTGCACTTATTGCAACTGCGTCCCTTCTGACCTCAAAAACTTGAACTAGTAGTTTTGAACTTTTTGGCTGCCGACTGTGATGGAGTCGGAGTCTGCCTCTTCTCTTTTGCTTTGATCACCAACTTTATTTCTCTTCTCCTAACATAATCTTGCATCTCTACCAAGGTCTTGTAGCGATTGTTTGCTACGAACTCTCTAATGTAAGTCTTGAGTATACTCAGATACCTAAACATCTTCACTTGTTCCGAGGATGCATACTTGGGGCAAACAAGGCTCTCTCTATAAACATTTTGGTGATCTACATCACCGTTTTGGTTGTCTGCTTGAGTGACAAAAACTCCTGAACCAGCCGCTCCCTTTCCACTAGGGGTACATACTCCTCCCTGAACTTTTCTACAAATTGTTCCCATGTCACTGCATCCTTTTCTGCCAATGAGTAATCCTTTGTGACAAAGTTCCACCAGTCCTTCGCCCATTGACGGAGGAGATTATGCGCATACATAAACTTCAGGTTAACCGAGCAGACGCAAGTATAGAAGCATCCTTATACATCAAAGATCCATCTCATGGCAGCAATTGGGTCTCTTACTCCGTCAAACTCTGGAGACTTGGTGTTATTGAACTCTTGATAAGGCATGTCCTTATCTACAGATGAGGCTGCAGCAGCAACAACAGTAGTGGCTGCGGCAACAGTCGTACTGGCAACGACAACATGCCACTTTTCAGACAGAGCAATTAGTTTGATTATGATTGTTACGAACAATTCTGGGATCATCTATCTTACAGCTGCTGCTAGTGTTGTCTCTATCCAATCACGTATGTCAGCCTCTCTTGGTCCCGACCCTTCCAATCCAGAACCAGAACCACTTGCTCTTGTGATCATCACCATGCTTAGGATAAGAAACATGGGTGGTTTAATATGGATTTATTTTAGTTATCTAGAGATAACACTCAACCCTGCCCAGTTCCTTAGTAGCTTTGCAACTCCTCCTGATTCCTGTATGGATCTTGTGCTTCCAGTAGTACGGGCCCATACTACCTTCCACACCTATCTATACTAGATCCAAGAATTATCCCAATGTTTCTAAGTTAATACACTCTCTTATCTACTGTCCTTTTCACACACTCAGTGTTTAAGGATCTATCTGCTCTCTTTCCTAGATGTACTTCCTAGGATTCTTCTCACTATCTCCTACTATCGGCCGTGGAAGAACTTCTACTAATACCAACTAATTACCAAACGAAATATGATTACATGTTGTAGGATTAAATAGTCTATTGACTGGAAGGTCTTAAACTACAACGGTTGGATTCAAACGAGAGCTGCGCAATAACGCCAAATCAGGCAGTCTAAAACAATCCAATTCTAGAGCATGCAATCTAACGTACTTTTGTCAAATAACTACTTGGCATTACTATAGGCTCTAAGCAACCTTTTACAAGCAATTCCATGGACTATAAGGCATCTTAGGTATCAGGAAATTCTAATCTATAATTCCTGAAAAAGATCCCTAACCAACATACTAGCATGCATTTCTAACATATCATATATCAGCATATATAACAATATGAATATTTTAGGAATTACTTTTCCTTTTGTGAACTCTTCCTGACTGTATGTATCACATCTTTTTCCTATTTATATCATTTCTTTTATAAAAAATTTGTTTAAGATATTCAGATCCTTAGTTTGAGTCTGGAACCACACGAGTGTTCATCCAATTCGCTCAAATCAGGGCTCTCATACCAACTTGTTATATCCCTAATTTCAAAGGTAAAATTTTAATTTTAATTTATTAAAAATAAAGGTCTTACAAAACATTATAATTCATTATTATATAAAAGAGTATCTTAGCGGAAGTCTATAAAACTTTATTGATGCTTCGATGCCAATACATTCATGCGTGAGCCTTTCCACGGTTAGATGAACAACCTACAAAGCAGTTATTCAACATTTGTAAGTCGAGGCTTAGTGAATTCCCTCAAAATATTCCATACCACAACACATATACAATGCATATACACAATGGCCTTCAACATATAGTTGGTCCACCCCTTTGGCCTTCAACATAAAGTTGGTCCGCCCCATTTTGCCTGCAACATATAGTTGGGCCGCACCTTGTCCTTTAGCATAAAGCTAGTCCTACCGAGTTTATTGGTCTTCAGCACGAAGTTGGTCCGCCCTCAATTCCCACATAATATTTTAACACATGTAGCAAGCATTATTCCTACGTTACAGGCAACTATCTAGCCTATTTGCTTAAGTGTATACTACATGAATCTATATCCTAACATACAATGGATACATACTAGAGTATACAATATAGTGAGATAAACTCACCTTGACAGATTTTCAGAAGATTAACAGCTAACCAGACAATTAAGCAATACGTCCATGGGGATTAACCTATATTAATATAGTCTATTAGTTCCTATGGAAATCTGGTAAAGAGGATTAGATTTATCGCTAATCCCAATGAATACTGATGGTTCTATCAAATAAGGATCAGCAAGGCAGGATAGTTGGGAGGCAGGACCATTTCAACGTATGGCTTTTCTGAAATCCAACAACCAAGCCAACATCAACATTGTAGTCACCTCTCCCGTAAGTAGATCAATTAGTATAACGACTTGGAATTACTGATAAATCTTAAGTATAGGTTCCTAGTAACGATTTATAGTTATAATAATAAATTACACGGAGATAGAGTAAGTGTAGCTCACTTACAAAGTACTGTTGTTGAGAACTGTGATCTAAGTGGGCAGAATACTGACTCGAGATCTCCTACTCGAAGACTACTACTCAGATGGTGTCTCGAGACTTCGTTGTAGCCTAGAATCGAAAGGGAAAAAGGGCTAAAACAGGGTAGAACTAGAGATAGATAGATAGAGAGAGAGAGGGGGGGATCTGAGGGTGTGGAGAATAAATAAAGAGTTGAAACCTATTTATAGGGGATTTTCTTGGAATGTGCGCCACACAAGTCCATGTGCGCGCTGTGCACAGAGGTGAGGTGGCTCATCTGGTTCGTCGACACGTGTTCAGAAAGGGGTGGGGCAGCATGGCTAGCTTCGGGCGCAAGCTATGCGCGACATACGTGCGCGCGTGACGTTTTTCAGATTTTCAAAATTGTATAACTTCTTCATATGATATCCGTTTTTGACGTTCTTTGTATCCACGGAAAGTTCTCGATGAGATCTACAAGTTTCGTTTAGACTCTATCAGCTAATTTTGAATTTATTTTTTCACACAGACTTAAACTGTTAAAGCTTATATAAAATGCGTAACTTTCTTATCCGGAGTCCGTTTTCGACTATCTTTATATCGTTGAACTCCTATTAACGAGATCTCCAATTGTCTTTTAGATTGTGTCAGTTAAAAATCGATCGATTTAAAATTCGATTTTTTAATTGTCCACTGATATGTCGATTCTTAGAAAAATCTTAACTTCCTTTATTGAAGTCAAATTTAGAAGTTCTCTTTATGCACGCTCTCAGTTTAACGACTACTACCATTTTCGTTTAGATTAATTAGGATAAAAAGTAATTTACCAAAATTTTACTTTTTATGATACGTTGAATCGTGTCGGTTTAATCGTGAAACTTCGAAGAAGTATAACTCCTTCTTATGAAGTCGGATTTATGCGTTCTATATATCTATGAGAATCGTATCGACATTTCCTATGTGTATATGATAATTACTTTGGCTCAAGAGTATTATATTTTATTTCGTATTTTATTACAATCTACGGCTATGATAAAATGAGATGTTACATAATGAATATTTTGAATGATTCATTCAACAATAAATTCATAGGGTGGAATTGATGATTATATAGTTTGATTACCCAAAATTTGAATCTATTCTTTAACAACCAATAATAGTCAACTCTCTTAGTAAATCTGTTTTGCTAAACTAAATCATAATTTTTTAAGTTTAGAATCTGTAGTTGCTATTTAATCGACTAATGAAACGAGATCAAAGTTGAAATGAATTAATAACACAGAGAGTAAATATAATCTTGTTTCAGCTCATATTATGCTTTCTCAAATACAAAGTGTTTTAGACAGAAGTGTTTCAAAAGTTCTATCTATCTATTGTATCCACCCCTATTTATAGGAGAATAGAAAGCATACAAAAAATACAAAGGACTAGACAATACAATTTCGAAACAACGATGCCTTTGTAATAACATTACATTACTTCACGAATACTACATAAACTTTCGACACCTTACAACAAACTTCGACTCTGTTGGGTCAAAAATATGGTTTATACTTTGCTTTTCTAAACATTTATTATTTTTAGTCTTGGGCCGAAAATAATATTTAGTTTATTTGTAGCTTGGACCGAAAACCCATGTGTTTTCGGTCTAGCATTGGGTTTGGGCCTTTAGTTTGCGGTCCATATATATATATATATATATATATATATATATATATATATATATATATATATATATATATATATATATATATATAAGGGTGAGGAGTCAAGAGAGCATTCATTCATAATCATACTGTAGAGAGAGAAAGTAGAGAGAAGAAGTGTGTGTTTGTGTATGAACCTCATGTGTATGGAGCATCATTGAATATTATTCAATACATCATTGATTCATCAAGTTCTTCTTCTTCTTCTTCTCCATTCTATCTTGTATCATCCACTTGATTGGGATTCTGCACCATCAAGTTGATCTGATTGATACATCAAGCTAATTTTTGGGACTTACAGTTGGTATCAGAGCAAGGATTGTATCAATCGAATTGGCAAGATCTTGAGCGTTTTTGATCATTTTCTTGAAGGATTTTACGTTTTTGGATAGCTTTTGAAGAAATATTGGGGGTTTTTTCTTCGTGTTCTTGATAAAAATAGCTTTTTGATCGAGTTTGGAGCTAAAAAGTGAGAAAAACGCTGTTTTTGACGTAATTTTGCGACTTCCAGCGAGGGCGTGGCAGCGGCCAAAATCTCGGATTAGGGTTTCCTCGGAGTTTACAGCCGAAATTCGTTTTCGGTTCGGGGGTTTATGGTCTTAGGTCTCGCAAGTTTTTGGGCCAACAACGTTTTCAGCTTCGGACATTGCGCACGTGTTGGGTCTGAGTTCTAGCACGTGTTCGGTCCAAGCATTCGTGCGAGTTCTCGGTCCGGTTCAACATCTCGAGAAAAAATCCGTGGTGTGCAAGATTCGAACCCGGGTCTCTCACACACGCAACCCACTCCTGTACCTATCCGTCTAGCAAGCCACACGTTTAACATCCTTCCGATTTAGTTCATATAGCCTCGCTATTTCGACCTATTTTCGGATTTTGACAATTTTAGCCCAAAATTCATTTTTTTTTAATTTTAAAGTTTCATTTTCAACCCAAAGCTTTGACTTTTAATTTTTGACAATCATTTTTGACTTTTGACCTTAAATTTTGACTTTGACTTTCAAAGTTTGACCTTTGACTTTAAACTTTGACTTTCTCGTTTAACTTTTAAGTTTTCAAGTTTAGCTTTTCGGTTTGACTTTTAAGTTTGACTTTTCATGTTTGACTTTTTAAACTCTACTTTTAAGGTTGACTTTTGAGGTTTATAGTCAAAGGGCATTTTTGGTAAACAATGAGTTCCGCAAACATCCCGGTCAATGAAGTTTCATGCTCTCAATTTTGTGAAACTACGATTAAATTTCTTTGCGAATAAATTGATTTGCTAAAAAGGGAAAATGAGGACCTTAAATATGAATGATATACACTTAGGAAAGGTCAAAAACCCTTAAAAGCACAACTAGAGGCCAAAACAAAGGACTTTAGAAAACTTCAAGAAGAATACAGTAATAAATGTGTGAATTATGATTATGTTAAGGGACAACTTGCCAGTCTAACTGCCGAGCTTAACACATTGAAAAACAAATTTTAAAATGCAGATTTTAACTTCAAAATTTTTTGATGTGTCAAGTGACAAAATTGAGACTATGATTGAGAAACAATTGAAATTTAAAGATAATCAAACTAAGGGTCTAGGGTATCATAGTGTCCCACCTCCTTTCAATGACAACTATAACCCACCCCTTGAGACCAACGAGGAAGAAATACCTACTCCATATGGCCAAACCCTTGTACTAGCTTCAGTTAAGACTGAACAATCTGGGCCAACTGAGGGTATTGAGATAAAAGATACTAATGATTCTACTTCTTGTGCAGGTAAAGTAGTGGAAGATGAGAACAATGAGAACATTAATTAACAAACAAATGACTCCTTGAACTCTGAATTTGTCGCTTCTAATAAACCTGTTGTTGGTAAATACAGGCCACCAACACAAGCTAAACAACCGACTTGCTGTATGTGTGCATGTAGGAACAATCAGAATCGAGGCAAGAGCACGCCACCAGGGGCAGGAAGAAACAACTCCTACGTGAAGAAACAAACATGTTTTCACTGTGGAACACCTGGACACATTGCCAAAAATTGTCCAAATCGCACATACGTTCCTTACTACGCACAAGGGTGGCAAAATGCCCCAAGAGGGAGATCCGCCAAAAGAAGCCCTTCAAAGTCAAAATCACGAAATGGTGACTGGAATGCAAAGAAGACCAAGAAATCAACTCCCAACAACAAGAAGGGAATGTCGACCAAGAAGCCAAGCTCAAGAGATGCTCCAGGGAAATCAAGATTGGTTAGGTCAAAGTCATCTCAGCAGCCGACTTCAAGTTCAAAAGCAAGTGACAAGGCATCAATCCGATCAAACAAGAAATGGGTTAAACCTGACTACAGATGGGTTTCGAAGGTTCACTCTCCCAAATCACCTAATGATTCTAACATTTCTTCATCTTCTGTGTGTGATAAACAGGATATGTCGTGGGAGAGAGTACCTTGCATAGATGGTAAAGGTCAACCCAGTTTCAAAATGGATTGGGTTCGAAAGACCAACTAATCCCGCATTGTGCTGGAGCGGCTATTGAGGAATATCATCCGACTCTGGTTTGTTGATAGTGGTTGTTTCAAGCACATGGTAGGGGACATCTCTCAACTGTACATCATTCAAAACTTTAAGTGAGAGTATGTGTCCTCTGCGTGAAAGGAAGAAAGGAGAGGATCACAAATGGGGTTTGTGCTTAATGATGTGAAGAATTTTTGGATCTGTTCTAAGATTGAAACACAACTAAGGCTGAATTCGTTGCTGCTTGCATCTTCAATTGCTGACTTTTCGGTTTGAATTATTTCGATACTCCTGAGTTTTTCTTAAAATGATTCGTTTCAAAGACAAATTTCTTTTAATTTTGCGCTTTTATTTTATTTCTTCCCTATGCTCAAATTATGGGGAAGAAATCAAAATACAAAAAAAAAAAATCAAAAATTACAAAAATATGTTTTTCTTTGGTTAGTGTTTTTGGGAAATGATATGGAGTTTAGTGATAAAGGGCAAGTTAAATTGCTTGACAACTTTGATCCCAAAAAGATTTTGTATTTTTACTTTTGTTTTGGTTAAATTTGTTCATATTTTCGTATATGCACAAATTTAGGGGGGGGGGGGGAATTAAAAAAAAACAAAACAAAAATTAAAAATTTCAAAAATCCAAAAATATTGTTTTTGAGCGTATTTTTCTTTTATTTTTATTTCTTAGTGTGCTAAGTTTACATTTATTTTTTATGTTTATCTCAAAATTTCATTTGTCTTGGAAAGTGAATTCAGAAGAAGATGGGAATCAAGGAGACTGTATCGAGATATTCTGAGCAAGGAGAAGAAACCTGAAAGTAGAAAGGAATTTACGGTCATTACACTTCACACTACTTTCACAAGGAATTGACGGATGTTTCATATGCGAGTGATAGACTCTTTCGTATTGAGACATATACCAGTCTTAATAGAAGTCTTCGCATCAAATGTTAATGATCAAAGGTTATTTTTACCATGACCAATGTGAAATACCCAACCATTCTTCACCCATATCTAAAATTTTCTCCATCAAATCATTTCCACGTACCGGTACCCCTTGAGGTTCGATTATAAAACAACTCGGCTGACGGTTGCCAAAAACACTGTGTTTATGATCTTAGATGTTGTTGTCACAATGACTCTAAGTGAAACCCAAAATCTAAAACCATTTATTAATGAATTGACGGTGAACATTTTTAATGTTCTAGATTTCACCCATGAATTGACGGATAATGGCTTCTTATCTAAGAACTGTCGTATCTAAGGAATTGAAAGTCTGAAACTGTACAAATTGTCAGATTGGTCTTGTCAGCTTTCTTTACCTAAGAACAGTCACGACACCAGGGCGATTCACCCAACAGGGAAACATGTATCGTTGAACGTCTCGCCAAGGGCCAAGTTACTTGATAACTGTATTGAGATCTATGATCAAGGATATACAGGGGCTAACATAAAAACTAGCCACGAGTAGTTCTCTGATACTCAACAAATCGCAGTGCGTTCCTCCGAGTTCACACAGATACTGCGAGAAGTCTCTTTCTGAGCCAAGAATTCATCCTTGAACAACTGTGGTGAGAAGGGTATTTATCATTCTTTCTGTGATCCACAGGGACTTTTTAGTCACGGTTACTTCTCAAGACGTATCGGTGATCATTCTAGAACATTCATTCGAAGGAACTAGAAGTGAAGATCATTTTTCAACATACAATCTTTCAACCCCAGAAGCAAGATGAAGTTGACTTGAAGATTATGTGACAAGTTGCATTAAAGCCTCCTCAATCAATTTGATGCTATCTATGTACCTGCTAAAGTGATCCAGAAGATTCGTTCTCTATGTTATTCTCTCTGAAGATTCTCAAGTTGAAAGCGCAGATTTTCAAGAATCTCTACCAGAAGCCTCCACACCCAACGTGCGTTCAAAGTCAAATTTTTGAAGAAAAACCCAACTGTTCAAGATGAAGTTATTCATATAGAAGATTCATATATTCATCTTGAAGTTGTGAAGAAATCGAAGATTAAAGCTGAAGCCAAGCACAAAGTGAAGACTGAAGAGAAAGGCAAGCTACAAACCTAGGGGGAGCTTGTTGGGTCAAATGAAAGAAAGCTACAAACCAAGGGGGGGGGGGATTATTGGGTCAAAAATATGGTTTATACTTTGCTTTTCTAAGCATTTATTATTTTTAGTCGTGGGCCGAAAATAATATTTAGTTTATTTGTAGCTTGGACCGAAAACTCATGTGTTTTCGGTCTAGCATTGGGTTGGGCCTTGAGTTTGCGGTCCATATATATATATATATATATATATATATATATATATATATATATATATATATATATATATATATATATATATATATATATATATATATATATATATATATATATATATATATATATATATATAGGGCTAGGTTATAATGTGGATTAACAACTATTGTGTGGACGTATGAACGATGTTATTCTATGAGAATTACTAAAAGAATAAGTTGTTTAGTAATGTGAATACGTTCAACCTCACTCAATTATTGTCATTTCCATACATTTTCACTAATTCTTATTCGTTTTTGTTCTCACGCATCGTTTTTCACTCATTTTCATTCTTACAGAATACGACTCAATAAATATCCTGACAATATTCTGACAGAATGAGAATAATAAAAAAGTCTATAATAACCTTATAGACGATTTAATTGGTGACAATGTGTGATAATGACAATAATTATGTAAGATTGAATGTATTTACATTATCAAACAACATATTTTCTTTGTCATTCTCACATAATAGCACTGTCCACACGTCCGCACAATAGATGTCAATCCACATTTGAGCCTAGTTCTATATATATATATATATATATATATATATATATATATATATATATATATATATATATATAAGGGTGAGGAGTCAAGAGAGCATTCATTCATAATCATATTGTAGAGAGAGAAAGTAGAGAGAAGAAGTGTGTGTTTGTGTGTGAATCTCATGTGTATGGAGCATCATTGAATATTATTCAATACATCATAGATTCATCAAGTTCTTCTTCTTCTTCTTCTTCTTCTTCTCCATTCTATCTTGCAACATCCACTTGATTGGGATTCCGCACCATCCAGTGGATCTGATTGATACATCAAGCTAATTTTTGGGACTTACAGTTTACAATCTCCCCCTTTGTAAGTAGTGTCGAAATCAGGTTATCAAAACTTGAGCAGCCATATGCAATGTTCTTCTTATCTCAGCATACCAGTTCATGACTTTCTTCAACTCAGCCTTATCCCCATCATTATTCTTCTTACAACTATTCATACGCACAATTAAGTTTGTATATTGAGTAGTTGTATATCTTTCGACATCACATGATTGGAATAAGAACTTCATTTGTTTTCCCTTCTTGCCCTTTCCAACAAAAACGATCCCCGACGGCTTCAGACATATCTCCGCATCTACATAATTCTTTAAATAAACTTGACTCTTCAACACTGATTGAGGAACCGTGATTTCTTTTCCCATTGACATTGCTAACTCAACATCAGTCAATTCTAGACAATCATAGTAATTGTCTATGAAAAGCTTGATATGACCTAACCCCAACTGTAGCACTTCTTTACTTGTTCCTTGAAGTTTCGAAGCATCCATGTCTTTGAGAATGTTCGCAACTTGAATCAGGTCATTCAAATTCATCAAAGGGAAATCAACAATTGAGAAGTCGAAAGTAACATTATTTGCCCGCACAACATGATATCGAAAATTCTATTGCTTATTTTCGAATATCACATCCTTTATTATGATCAACACTCGAACAATCTTCACTAGTGACCAAACTTCTTCCTGATTCTTTCCCAACACAATGTGGAATCTCAGCTTCATATGAATAAAGTCATCTTTATCCTTGAATTGATCAACAATATTATACTGAACTGTGAGAAACATCATCTCATTGATAGGAAAATCGAGTTGATTCATGTCAGAATTCTCGATAGCATAACTTTTCCTTGGCTTCTTTTCGAACTCATACATTTCGTTGTAAGCAACTCTCGCTTCGATATTCTCATAACTGTGTAGCTTTCTTGGATCACCTTTGTTCAAAGTAGGAGGATTATTTTGATGAAGCCTCAAGATACTTTGAATTTGGCGTTGTTTCTCTATTTCTGCATCAATCTCAACTTTTCTTTTTTCCTTTGATTTCTCTACAACAACCCCTTTTCCTCTATCTTGATTTGTTGTAGTTTTCTTAGGCTTTTGAGGAACTCCCTTCACCTGTTGACCCAATTACAATGTCTTTAGTAATTGGGCTTGTAGTTGTTGTAGTTGCCATCACCGGTCCAGCCTTCGAAATTGTCGGTTTTGGTGTAGGAATATGAGTTGTAAAAACTTTACCAACAACCTTTGCTTCTTCATTCGTTTTCCTAGAAGCACCTTCTCCTTTACCAAAAACTTTCCTTTCTCCCCCTTGCACTCCTATAACAACAGGCGGGGCATTTGTTGGTAAGAGATTGATCAACTGAAACAATGGGGCCAACTCCTTATGAATTGTAGTCTCGAATGAACGAAACTTCTGAGTTAAAAACGCAGGAGTTAAGAGAGATGAAGACTCAGACTTCGAAATCATCTCTTTTAATTCACAAAGCATAGTATCAAGCTTCCCAAAACTAGTAACATCACTAGTTGCTTTTTCATCAAACTTGGGAAGAAGAGATTGATACCACTCTACGACTTTTGTTACAGCCCCTGCAACAATAACTACTTTCGAAAGTAGAGAAGAGTAATTGGTATGCAGCTCTTTAATCTCTTTTGCCACATTAACCTTCAATTCCTCAAGCTTTCTATCCACCCCTTCTCTAATAGTCTTAACATCCTGAATGAAGAGAGCATGTCGTTCCTTCACAACCATCCTTAGCTCCTTGATTTCACTATTGAAAGTGTCAGATTGAACTTTTACTTGGAGCTCATTGTTTTTATCCATGACATCCAACTTTTGTTGAAGTCGAAGCTCCTGAGCTTTGAGCATGACATCGACTTCAATGCCCGAGACGGAATGTTTGCTGCCAGCATCTGCTTGTGACTGTAATAAGGAGTTAAGCTTTCTGTTGAGAATCTTGAATTGTTTCCCCAACTTAAGAATGTGATCTGGAATGTCTTCTTCTTCAGGATCAAATTCTAAATCAGCAAATGATCCTCCAAATCCTCCATCATCAGTATCATCATCATTCATTGTTTTGGGTGGGTCAGTGGATTGGGATGGAAAAAGAGAAGTGATAGGTTGATTCATGACTTGATCAAATGTTGGTGAATGAGTGGATGTAGAAACTGTTGTGAAAAATGGTGGTAGAGAAGTATTGGTAGGGATGGTTGAAGTTTCGAAAATACCTTGAGTAGACACTGGGTTTTCTTTGTTCGAGATTCCTTCACCCATGTTGACATGTACATCCGTATCAGATACGTGTGTAGGGATGCGTGAGGTTCGAACCTCCTCATGAAATGAATTGGTTAACGAAACCTCGGGTGGTATGACCGAAGTTTTCTCAGGAATCGATAATTTTGTGGAATCACCAAGAATAGTAGTTGTGTCCACTGTAGAAGTTTTCACAGAGCTACTTGAAATTCCTATCTCCTTGAAAGTCGATTTGACAGGAGATTTCTTCTTGGATGAAACATCACCGTCTGGTGTTTCAGGAACTTCTTCTTCTTCCATTGAGTCATCCTGAAGAATAAATTTTCTCTTCTTCGTCTTCTTTGAAATATATTTTGCAACATCCTTAGCCATTCGCTTCTTAGAGGATGGATAAACTGGTACAGGAACTTCACGCAGAACAAGACCTTTTCGAGTTACATGATGTTTTTTAACCATTGATGGTGAAAAGCTAGATGACCATTCAGGAGAATTTCATGACCTATGAGCTTTCTTTTTTAGACGCTTGAACACACCAGTTTTCGAATGAACTATTTCCTTTATAGGCTCAACTGTTTCAACCTCAATACGATTTCTTTGGTGACTTAGTGACTTTTTCCACTTGAACAGGTTTCTCAGGAGTAGTTTCATCAACCTTCTTTGTCTTTCGAGATTTCTTCGAAGGACCTTCGTCAGACCTTGGTAGTAAAACTCCAGTTTCATCATTAGGGCTAATAGTCTGCAAGTACGCCATTAGCACTGGATTCGTTGGATCAACCTTTTTGAGCGTTCCATCAGGAATTCGAGCAACTGAAGGAAACACAGTAACATCATCTTCAATAGTCTTTGGGTAGTGGTATTTCACAAACTCTGCCTTTGGTTCATCATCAGGAATCTGAACACCTTCCTTCTCATATGCATATCGAAGAATCAAACTCCAATACCTACCACAAGATACCCCATCCACTGCATTAGTATTCTCCACACTTTTCAAGAACTCCTTCCACATCTGTGTTGCATAATCCACTGCTAGATCGTAGTATATTCCAGCCACCATAGCATACACCTCCAGTCTTCCTTTATCCAAGCCAACACTTCGACCAATCAGACATCGAAGATAAATGCCAAAAAGAAAATTCCAGATACTGGGAAGGCCTGACTTCTTGAACTCGCTTATCTTAGTAAGAGTAGGTTGATAACCCATCTCATTAAACATGTGTAGCACTTGTTCATTAGTAACTTTGTAGAAAGGTGGAGAATTAGGAATTTCGAGAATCTTGGCAAATAGCTTCTTGGTCAAACGAACCTTCTTGTCATTCACTAGATTGAATGTCACAGTGTCCATTGTCTTGCTGTATGAGCCAGTGGAACCAGCAATTGAGAGCCAAGACATCGGAACTTCAAAAGAACTAAACATTACAGTAGACAAAACTGAATGTTTCAAGGCGACTATCAGCATCTTGAGTTCTTCTGGGTATACAGAAACGTCACCATCAACTTGAAAGTTGGTACTTTGAATCTTCATTATGGGTTGTGAAGATACGTCGTCAGTAGTGTTGGATTGAGGAGCATCTATTACTAGGGTTTTTCTTGAAATCTTGAAGAACAGAGAGAAAAAGGGCACAGATCGTCTTTGAGAATATTTGGTAAGCGTAAAATTGGAATGAAGACCCTATTTCCCTTTTTATATGTATCCCTAATTTTAATATGAAACGGTTACCATTAATGAACATGACACGTGGCCCTTGAAAGTTGCACCATTAGCCGTTAAAGACGCCATGTCAGAAAAAGTGATGAGCACAGTTTCCTAGAAACGCGCACGGTTATCAAACCGTCACATCAGAAGTCTCTTCGTGAGTACCAAGTAGATAAGTACCAAAAACCTTCGGAATGGAGGTTGGGCTCTTTCGTTTTGGGGTTTGAAAACGAAGTCATATGCCAGACTTACGAAATCATCAACCTGAGTTGGTAATACTCAGAACCTCAAGGATTTCGTGAGTGCTGTGTGCCAAGGAAAAAGATAAGAAGCAAAATAAGAAAAAATTGAATCTGTGATGTTGAAAATATAATTTCGACATAAAAGCAGATAAACCCCGGGCAAAGATTGCTTCGTTAATCATCAAGAGAGATGATCAACAGCTTGTGTCGTTTCCTGTGAATTACAATCGAATACTTGTTGAAAAGTATCGAAGGGATTCTTTTAACATGGCTTCAAAGGTGGCTTAAAATTTCGTTACAATGCACAACTAAACATAAGTGTGACAAGTTGTAAACGAAACTACCTGTTTGACCAGTGTAGTCAGTGACAAGTAAGCTTTGAAAATTTTATAAAGTAACTAAGGTTTTGAATGATACTCAGACAAAAATCATATCCTTAAACCAAAATTAGTCCTAAATCTTGTTAGGTAACAAATGTCGTGGGTTTCGAACATTTGATCAAGATTACTACAAAGAAAGAATATGATTTTGAGCATCGAAAACAGGTACTGAAACAAATGTTTCGTTAATTCTGGAACAGAGTTCCCCGTCAATTCTTGAAGTTGGTTCGACATTTTGGATTTCACTTTCATCACGGTCTCATGATGTTAGATCATTAACACAAAATTTTGATATGTCTAGATCCTGATTGGTTTTTACCAGAGATCTCTTGGACATATGTCTTTGTGTGTGAATGTGTAAGAATTTTGGGATGAAAAAGATTTAGTAAAATAAACGAATGTACCTCTACTAAGAATTGACCAAGCAGTAAACTTTTAATTCATATGAGAAGAGTAAGGTAGCTCATGAATGAATGAGAAGATAGCCTAATTGAGAAGGAATTCTCAGAATGAGAAAACCATTAAGGCTTCGAAGCTCAAAGCATTATTGAGGTTTGGTCAACATACTGCAACATGCTTCTAGGGACATCTAAACTAGTACATAGTTTTCGAAAATATACGTTCCCAAGAAATAGCAAGCATGTACCAAGAAAATTTTCCATTCGTTATGATTTTGAGTAAAAGCTTCGCTGCATCTACACAACAGGTGAAAAAAAATATACAAGAAAAGAAAAATTATTTTTGGATTTTTATTTTTATAAAATGAAAATAACAAAAAATAAGAAAATATTTTTGAATTTTTCAAAATGGAAAAATAAAACAAAAATATTTTTGGTATTTTAGAATTTTTCGACATGACAGTAACAAAAAAAATAAAACACAAATATTTTTGTTGTTTTTGATTTTTCGACATAAAAGTAACGAAAAAAAATTTAGTACCAAACTAACGAAATTTTGTGATTAAGCAGATTGTACATGATGTCGAAATCGAAGCATGTCGAAGTGCTGAACGTGAACAGTATCCTCTGAATAATGAACTGTCTCCTCTGAATGACCATTCAGCACCACTGAATCAACACTTTTGCACCTTTTTCCCTTGTCATTCTTTCGAAAGAATTCCTGGAACAAAATTCGCTTCGATCAATCCCAGTCCATTTAGTATTCTTACAAACGACTTTTCATCCAATGGCTTTGTAAAAATATCAGCAAGCTGATCCGTTGTTTTTACAAAGTGAACTTCGATATTTCCATCTTCCACATGATTCTTGATAAAATGATAACGAAGTGCAATATGCTTTGTTTTTTAATATTGTACTGGATTATGACAAATGCGTATAGCACTTTGTGAATCACAATACAATGGAATCTTCTTCATGTTTATAGCATAATCTCGTAATTGACTTTGAATCCAAATTATTTGTGAAGTGCAAGCTGCAGCAGCAACATATTCTGCTTCTGCTTTGGAAATCGAAACACATGTTTGTTTCTTCGGCTGCCAGCTTACAAGCTTCCCATCTAAGAGTTGACATCCACCACTTGTACTTTTTCGATCAAGACTACAACCTCCCAAATCATTATTAGAAAAAGCTTGTATGAAAAAGCCAGTTTTTGAAGGATACCACAATCCTAACGAAATTGTTCCTTTGAGATATCGAAAAATATTCTTCACTGCTGTTAAGTGTAGTTCTCTGGGATTCGATTGATATCTGGCAAAATTACAAATAGAAAACATAATATCAGGTCGACTTGCCGTAAGGTAAAGTAACGAACCTATCATGCTTTTGTATAAAGTAATATCAACAACAAGTTTATCTAACGAAGGATTGAGCCTTATTCCAACCGCCATTGGTACTCGTAACTTTGTGCTATTCGTCATTCCAAAATTTTCAATCAGATTCTTTGTGTACTTTTTTATTGATAAAAATTCATTCTCTGCTATGACGAATATTCAAACCTAGAAAGTTGTTTATTTTTCCCATCATGCTCATCTCAAATTGGCTTTTCATCAAATGTTCGAATTCACTAGACAAAGCAGGATCAGTAGAGCCAAAAATAATATCATCGACATAAATTTGAACAAGCATAAGATGATTCCCAACTTTCTTTCGAAATAAAGTGGGATCAACTGACCCTTGTTTAAATTTCGATTGTTTTAAAAAATTGGTAAATGTTGCATACCAGGCTCTTGGTGCTTGTTTTAACCCATAAACAACTTTATCTAACACATAACAATGATCAAGATATTGAGAACTGATAAAACCTGGTGGTTGTTCGATATAAACTGTTTCTTCTAGAACTCCATTAAGAAATGCACACTTCACATCCATTTGATAAACATCAAAATCCTTGTGTGCTGCATAGGCTAAAAAGATTCGAATAACCTCGAGTCTTGCGACAGGGGAAAAGGTTTCCTCATAGTCGATACCTTCTTGTTGCGAATAACCTTTAACTACAAGCCTAGCCTTATTTCGAATAATATTGCCTTCTTTATCAGTTTTATTTTTGAAAATCCATTTTAATCCAATCAAAGATACATCATCTGGTTTTGGAATTAAACGCCAAACTTTATTTCTTTCAAATTTAACCAACTCAGATTGCATAGAAACAATCCAATCAGGATCTTCCATAGCAATCTTGACTGTTTTTTGTTCAATTTCGAAATAAAGACGTTGAACATGCAAAATTCTTGATGAGTATTGAGTACCTCATTTTAGCACGAAGTTGAGCTCTCGTAAGAACTCCATCTTGAGGATCACCAAGAACTTGTTCCTTTGGATGATTTCTTGTCCATTTTTCCAATGGTGGATATCCTGGATCAAAATCCAATGGCGAATCTTCGAACATTTCATCATTCTCTAAACCTGCAACAGAAATATTATCATTTAGATCATTATTCGACATATTAAGCTCCCCCTCGACAATTTCATTTTCAAGTTGCTCCCCCTCAACAAAATCATTCATTCTCCTATTCTCCCCCTCGAAAGAATGCTCCCCCTCAACATGAGAATTTGATTGCAAGTGCTCCCCTCCACTTGATTATTTTGCATACTTTCGCTATGTTCAGGAGAAGGAGATGTCGAGTTCAAATCAACATCATCCTGAGTAAGTGTCGAATCGTCAGAATGCTTTGATGATTCAGGAAGTAGATTATCCTCAACATTTACTTCAGCATCAACAACCCTATCTGGAACACCAAAAATTAAATTATAATCAAAATCAAACGAATTAGCACTTTCAGATTCATGTTTTGATTCATTAATAATTGGTTTTTGTTCAAAATACTTTTCAACTTGTTTGATATAATAATCATCGAAAGTTAGATTGAATGTTTCTTCTATTTTCCGAGTTCGTTTATTCAATACTCGATATGCAACCGAATTATGAGAATAGCCCAAGAAAATTCCTTCGTCAGCTTTGGACTGAAATTTCGAAAGATTATCCTTGAGATTCATGATAAAACACCAGTAACCAAAAACATGAAAGAATTTGACATTAGGTTTTCGGTTATTGATAATTTCATAAGGAGTAATATTGAATCTTCGATGAATAAACGATCTATTTTGTGTAAAACATGCAGTAGAGATTGCTTCAGCCCAAAGATATTGAGGAAGATTCGCATATGTGAGCATTGTTCTTGCTGCTTCACAAAGAGAACGATTTCGCCTTTCAACAACACCATTCTGCTGAGGTGTGTAGGGTGAAGAAAAATTATGCGAACTTCCTTTTTCAGTTAAAATGAATCAAGAACATTGTTCTTAAATTCTGAACCATTATCACTCTTGAATTTTCGAACTTTCTTCTTCAAACTTGTTTCGATTTTCTTGATAAAATCAATCATTACTTGAGCAACTTCAGATTTTAACTTGAGAAAATAAACCCAAGTAAATCGAGAAAAATCATTAACAATAACCAAAATGTACCGTTTCTTGTTGAGAGTTTCAACAGTCGATGGTTCACAAAGATCAATGTGAAGAAGTTCCAACGGTTCGATAATTTTCGAATCAATCACAATTAGATGTCCTTGTCGATGTTGTTTCCCTTGTTCGCAAGCTGCACATAAAGTGTCATTATCAAATTTTAATACAGGTAATCCTCGAACAAGATCATTTACCACCAGCTTATTAAGATTTCGAAAGTTCAAGTGTGAAAGACGTCGATGCCAAAGCCAGCTAACATCTGATGAAGCTTTCGAAAGTAAGCACATCGAGGGAATTCCAACTATTGGTTTGATGTCGAGAGTGAACATATCTCCATGTCGTTTGGATTTAAGTAAAACTTCATTTGTATTGACATTCGAAATTATACTTCCTTCTTCATTAAACACCACTTGATTGCCAGTGCCCACAACAAGTTGTGAAACACTTATCAAGTTATTTTGAAGACCTTCGACATAAGCGACACGATTAACAGTGAATTTCCCATTAGTCACCTTACCATATCCTTTAACTTGACACTTTTGATTGTTGCCAAACTTTACAATTCCTGCATTTTCCAGACTTCGAAAATCACATAAATTTTCTTTCCTTCCATTCATGTGACGAGAGCAACCACTATCGATATACCATTTTTCATCATATTGCTCGTCACATAAAACCTGCAATCAGTGAAAGAATTTAGGCACCCAAGGCTGTTTGGGTCCTTTATGATTAGTTTGAAACACATTATGAAATGAAAAACCTAAAATCTAACTATGAACTTTAGATTTGACACTATCAATTAAGTCCACTTCATTTTGGAAAGGCTCAGAAATATAACATTTCGAAGGTTTAGGACTTTCACTGACTTTCACCTTTTTCTTCTCAGCTTGTGTCTTTGTAGTCTTTTCTTTCGAAACAGGACGCCATGCTTTGACTAAAGATGTCGAGTCTTTCGAAGATGAACTGACATTCTACATTTCATTCAAATATTTCTCATAAGCACTTTTGATTTGTTGTTGAGAGAATTTTCCAGATTGATAAGATTTCCCTTTTCCTTCAAGCCAGTGATCTATGTTTTTCACATTTGATTGACCCTTGATTTTGAAAGCTTGTTTCGCAGGAGGATTAGGAAAATTTGGTTTTTGAGGTGTGAATTTGACATTTCTTTTTGAATGAAATTGATCAAACTTTTTATTTTCAATCTGTGACTCAAAATGTTGTTGTGTAGGACTTCGATGTTGAAAAAATGATGAGTTGTTCTTTGATTGAAATAATTTTGAAAAACCATTATGTGAAAACTTTTTTTGATTAGTAGAATGAAACTTCTTCAAAGATTGTGAATTTGAAAACTTCTTTTCATGATATGTTTGACTATGATTTCGTGACAAAAACTTTGTTTCTTGATTTTTGGTTTTCGAAAAATCATTTTTTGAAGTTCTTTCAGACACATTCTTTTTAGGTAGAGCATGATTTTTCTTATTAACTGAACTTGATGAAGATTTTGTCTTAACCTTTTTAGACACATTCTTTTCATTTGTTTTCTTTTTCAAATCGTTTTGTTTCTTTCGTGACTTAAAAATTTGCCAAAAGACTTTCTTTCGTGCCAGTCTCTTTGAAATTCCATTTTCTTTCGAAAAATTGTCAATTTGATCTTTAAATTCTTGTGAATTTATTTTCACTGTTTGTGACACAACTTCAAATTGTTTTTGAACTTCTTTCGAAATTGTTGATTTTTCTACCCATGTTCGCTGTGGTTTTTGTCTTTGAAACATGTATGAATTCTTTGTTAGATTATTTTTGACTGTATTTTGATTTGATAAAAAATCTTCATTCGATGTTTGCTTATTATCTTCTTTTACCAATTTGTTAAACTCAGGTTTGATCTGATCGACATTCCCAGTTGTAACAAACACTTGGTTTGGAAAAATAACATCATCTGTACACTTGAAATTCGGATACACAACCGAATGTGTTTCTAAGTAATGAGCACCTTTTTCTTTCATCACTTTGTCGAAATTTTCTGTTTCACCATACACCTGATCAACAACAACTCTTGGTATTTCATTTTCTTTCAAAACATCTTTTGTGGTGGTTGTTTCTTTCGAAATTTCGTCATCGTCCTTCTCATCATCACTGCTGTCAGTTTCACTATCTTTGACATTTACATGATCGAAATCACAAACTTTCGAAGTTGAGGCTTGATCAGTGTCAGTATTAACCATTGAATTATTATATTTTTCTTTGCCTTTAGTCAAAGATGTGACATTAATGACAGACAACTGAGAATAATCGATAGATTCTTCTTCCTCAATTTCACTAATTTCGCTAATATTATCAGAATTATCTTCGATATCAACAAAATTAGATTGGGAATCAGATTTTGAATTCTCAATTCTTTTCAAAATCTTTATTTCTTCATTCTTGGTTAAGGTTTCATTCACAATGTCAACTAATTCATTAGCATTCAAAAATTCATCTATTTTCACAATTCCATAAGCAAATCTGTAATGCCCGTGTTTCTAGACTAGGCATTAATATTTATATGATAGTCTAGGTTAACCTTTGTGACTCATTTTGGAGAAATGAAAAGGAATTATGTGAATATTATGTATTTTATGTGTTTTATGCTTAATTATTAGGATTTAATTAATTAAGATTAAAAATGAGCGTCGAAAATAAATATTAGATAAAGCCTATATTTATTAAGAAAGTTGTAGTGGTCGTGACAAGGATTACAGATATATAAAGAATGCCGAAATCCGAGTTATAACGAAGAAGTTATGACCTGTCGAAGTTTCACGACAAAACCGGCACGGTGCTGAATGTCGTAAAAAGTGAGTTTTTGATAAACTACTTTTTAGCCTTAGTCATCTAAACGAAACTCGTAGTGTTCGTTAAACCGAGAAGTTCGATAAAAAGAACGCCCAAATCTGACTTCGTATGAGGAAGTTATGATTTTTCGAAGTTTCAGCTTAGCAGTAGACAGCTAAAAACTCGAATTTTATATCGAGTGATTTTTAGCTGACACAACCTAAACGAGAATCGAAGGCCTCGTAAATATTAGCACAACGGTAAAAAGTCTGACGAAAACGAACGTCGGATGAAGAAGTTATGAATTTTTAACGGATTTCCTGTCCCGGTCTGTTAAAAATAATAATATAAAAATTAAACTCAAAATTAGCCGACAATGTCTAAACGGAAGTTGTGGAGCGTAATTTTACCTACGCGTTCATATAAAGAACGTCAAAAACGGAGCTCGTATGCGAAAGTTATGGATTTTAGAAGTTTTGGCGCGAAAAACGAGAAAAAATTGCTAAAACCGAGAAATTTCGCAAGGTGGACTTCGGCCACCTCACCCTCGCTTAGAATGTGCCACGTGTCCGAAAAAGTGCTGAGTCATCCGAGCTGCTGAAGCTGATCCGAAGTGGTCCACTGAGAAGGCGACACGTACCCTCTTCCCTCGTGTCCGAACCCTCGCAGGCTGCCACGGAACCCTCTACTTCGGACCTAGGCCTCGGTCCAATCAGGAGCTGCCAACAGCCCCTTTGCACGCGCAGCCCACATGCGAGCCCTCCCCTGCGAGCCTCAGATCTTCACCACCTGGAGGCTTCTCAGCCGTCCGATCAGAAGCTTCTCCCTATAAATAGAAGGCTGCGAGCCTTCTCGGATATTTTTAAGAAATTGCCACTTTTAGCCCCTTTCTTCATATTTTCTTCATTTTAACATCCCCCGAAGCCCCGGTATCAATTATAACCCCCGAAATATGCCAGGATGTGCCCGAGAAGCCCGGAAAATTTATCTTTTCGGTTACGAAGCCCGACCCTCGCAGAGCCCGGTTTCTAATTAAAACTCTCGGTTTGATTAGAAACGAACGTTTTAGGAAACGAATTGCTGCCCGATTTTCATCAAATCATGTGAGTGTGTAGTCACTTTCATCTTACACATAGATATGAAGTATTTTATATAAAATACGTGCTATGTGTATATATGTTGTTTGTTTATTTGAGATGGATGTTGAATGAATGTTTTATACATGTTTAAAATGATTTAAAATGTATATATATTTTATCTTCAAATATGTTGGGTAAAACATGGGTAGATAAAGTATGAGGGATAGAAGTACAGTATAGATGTACGTTGGTAGCTATGAATTCAGTACAGTATAGATGTACGTTGGTAGCTACGGATTTAGTATGTTGGCAGCTATGGACTTAGTGCCTGTTGTATAAACCTTGGCGACGATGTGACTTCGTGCCTATTTGACATAAATTGTTGAAGCAAAACAATGTTGTCACCCCGGTGTTTGTTTTATTTGACATAAATTGCTGAGGGAAAGCAATGTTGTCACCCAGGTGTTTGTTTTAGTTGACATAAATTGCTGAAGGAAAGCAATGTTGTCACCCCGGTGATCGTTTTATTTGACATAAATTGCAGAGGAAAGCAATGTTGTCACCCTATTGGTGGTCATATTTGACATAAATTGCTGAGGAAAGCAATGTTGTCACCTTATTGGTTGTTTTATGTTAGGTTGTCTTGTTTGACATAATTTGCTGAGGAAAGCAAAGTTGTCACCCCGATGGTTGTCTTATTTGACATAAATTGCTGAGGAACCTCCGAAGCAATGTTGTCACCCCTAATGAAAATCCTTAGGCTAGGTCCCTTGTGATAGTTGTTTTAGGGACGTAGGGTGAGGATAACGGGAATGGGTAATTAGGGTTGTTTTTGGTTGATGAAATTAATAAATTATTTGTTGATTGATAAACTTAAAGAGTTTATTATTTATTGTGGGTTGAAAACCCTATATGCTCACCAGGCTTCCAAGCCTGACCCACTCAGCGTTTTATATTACAGGTAGTGGACCCCGAGCATAGTCGGATGATGATGATGAGTGATTTTTGGATTATAGGCCAGTAGTTATAAATAACTGTTGTAAGGCTTATAATGTCTTGTTTATGCTTTTGATCTGTATCGGAACATGACATCCCGAGGTTTTGATATAAAAGGAAATTATATATTTCTTAAAGAAAGGTTTTGCCAAACTTTTCTCATGTTTTGTTTTGGGGACCAATTCCGCAACATCTTTTAAAAATATTTCTCTTGATTTTATTTTAAAGAGCATAAATTAAATCGGTCTTTTCTGGCCGAGAAATTAGGGGATGTCACAAAATCTATTATCAGGAACTTTATCAAACTCAACTATTGTCTTTTCACAATCATAAGACACACAATCAATCTTTTCTCTTTCAAAAGTTAAGAATGGTAATAACTTCCTATGTTGCTCTTTGCTTATATCAGAAGAGTGATGTAAAGCAGTTAACTCTGCATATAGTCTTTTAGCTGAATTACAATATATGTTTCTTTGAGCTAATAACATGCGAACATCATTATTCAAATTGTCCCTATCACACATGAGATTAGTTATTTGTAACTCTAGATATTCTACTTTCAATTTCTTCGAATCCAACTGATTCTGTGTCTCTAGTAATTGAGTACTAGATTTCTTAGCTTCATTACTAGCAGAGATAACCAAATTATCAAAATAAGCAACAGTGTCATCAAAAGCAGTTAATTCAGAATCATAAGCATTCAAAGGAATATTAAAAGATTGAATTATAGAACATACCTTCGTGGTCATTGGTGATTTGTCTCCACTTTTTGTCAGAAAGCAACGACCAGTAACATTCTCTTCATCTTCTTCCTCAAACTTTGCATACATTGCGCCATGCGTAGGATTATGCATTTCGTCATCATCAGAGCCTGATGACCAAACTTGATACTTCCCTTCATCATCATCTTCTCCTCTCACCACCAAAGATAACCCTTTCGCTTTTGCTCTCACTTCCTCCAGTTGTTCGGCATAATATGCTTCGTCTTTGATCTTACTTTTCTTCTCCTCTTTCTTTAGAAGCATACAGTCACTTTCCATGTGATTTGCACCATGACAATAGTGACAATCGACACCTGAGTCACCTTTGAGCTTCTTTTCAACTTTCGAATCTTCAGACTTTGATTCTTTCTTTTCGAACTTCTTCTCCTCATTCACTTTCCCAGCAAAACTCACTTTCGCCTCACAAGTCCTTACTTTCGAACCAAATGGCTTTTTATAAAATTTCTTCACTTTGTTGTTGGAGTAAAAAGCAATCGCTTCGTCATCTGATTTAACAATAAAGCCTTCGTCATCAGAACTCTCTTTTCCAGTAGCTTCTTTCTCAGATACTTTCGATACTAAAGCAAATGGCCCTCCCAAGCTTATCTTCGATTCTTCAGCCATTTCGATAACTTCTGGCTCATGAGTTTTCAGCAAATTGTAAAGATCATTCAGTTTGAAGTATCGGAGCTCTGTTGAGTTTTCACCATGAGACTAACATTTTGTCATTCTCTTCATAGTCCATAATGAAGGTGAGATTAAAATCCATGGTTGTCTTGGTTATTCCATTGCGACTGCATTTGTAGATGAGTTCATTCAAGTGATCATAATAAAGTTCGATAGATTCACCTTCCTTTTGCTTGAACACTTTCAATTCCACCAAACAATGCTTCACAGAATTGATTTTCGTCTTTTCACTCCCTTAAAACTTCTTTTTTAGAGTATTCCAGATTTCTTTTGCAGATTTACAACTATGAACGTGTGACATCCCCAAATTCACAGCCAGAAAAGACCGGTTTTAATTTATGCATTTAAAATAATTTCAGAGTATTCCTTTGATTAAAAGAGTTGCGGAATTTGTTCACAAAACGAAATATGATAAAATAAGATTTACCAAAGCATTTCTTAAAGAAATGTATTTTCATTATATAACAAAACTCTGGATGTCATGTTCCGATACAGACCAAAAGCATAAACGACACATTATAAGCCTTACAACAGTTATATACACTACAGGCCTATAATCAAAATATCTTGATAAGTCGTTCAACTTATGCTCTCGCGCCACTACCTGTAATACAAAGAAAACTGAGTGGGTCAGGCTTGGGATCCTTGTGAGCATATAGGGTTTTCAACCCACAATAAATAAATTTATTAATTTCATCAAACAACAATAACCCGATTACCCATTCCCGTTATCCTCACTTTACGTCCCTAAAACAATTATCACAAGGGAACTAGTCTAAGGATTTTCATCGGGGCGACAACACTGCTTTGGGGGTTTCCCATCAATTTATGTCAAATAAGGCAACCATGTGGGGGATGAAGTACAACAAATGAACACCCAAGCTCATTAACACCTATAGGTTGCGAGCCTGCCAGCGTTCCACATGACTATCTAGAAAAGTCTTTGATCGTCATCCATACTCCGCTAGATGACTGGATCACAATAACATCGAGGCCTCTCATCATTTTATCACATACCAACTATTTCATCTACCCATGTTATACCCAACATATTTGTAGATAAAATATATATATATATATATATATATATATATATATATATATATATATATATATATATATACAGTTTAAATCATTTTAAAACTTGTATAAAACATTCATTCAACAACCATCTCAAATAAACAATCAATATATATACACATAGCACGTATTTATATAAAATACTTCATATCTATGTGTAAAATGAAAGTGACTATACAGTCACTTGATAAGACGATAATCGGGCAGCACTTCGTTTCTTAAAAAGACCGTTTCCAATAAAACCGGGGGCTTTAATGAAAAAGCGGGCCCTGCGAGGGTGGAGCTTCAAAACTGAAAAGATAAATTTTTCCAGGTCTTCGGGCACTTCGGAACGTATTTCGGGTGTTGGAAATGATATCGGGGCTTCGGGTGAAGTGGAAATAGCTAAAATATGGATTTAGGGTGAAAAAGTTCCAAAATCCCAAAATTACTCGGAAAGTCTCGCAGCCCTCCCTTTTATAGGGTGCGAGCTTCAGATCCGAGGGCTAAGAAGCGAACACGCGGCAGCAGATGCGAGGGGGGAGGGCACGCGTCGGACATGCGAGGGGCCAGGCGTCGGTCTCGAAAGCTGTACACGCGTCGCCTTCGGATTGGGCCACGCCTTCGGACACAGAGCGGCTCGCAAGGGAAGGGCAACATGGCTCGCTTCGGTATGCCACGGACCAGACACGCGTCTCACATGCGCAGGTGCTACGTAGCCGAACCTGAGCCATGCGAACTTTCTCGGATTTCAGGATTTTCTCGATTTTTGTGTTCCAAACTTCTAAAATCCATAACTTTCGCATATGGGCTCTGTTTTTGACGTTCTTTATATGCACATGTAGGTAAAATTATGCTCTACAACTTTCTTTTAGACTCCGTCGGCTAATTTTGATATTATTTTTAATATTATTATTTTTAACAGACCGGGACAGGAAAATCCGTTAAAAATCCATAACTTCTTCATCCGTCGTCCGTTTTCGTCTGTCTTTTTACCGTTGTACTACTATTGACGAGACCTTCGATTCTTGTTTAGGTTGTGTCGGCTAAAAATCACTCGATCTTAAATTCGAGTTTTTAGCTGTCTAGTGCTATACCGAAACTTAGAAAAATCATAACTTCCTCATACGAAGTCAGATTTTAACGTTCTTTTTATCAAAATTCTCGGTTTAACGAATACTACGACTTTCGTTTAGATCACTAAGGCTAAAAAGTAGTTTATCAAAAACTCACTTTTTACGTCATTCGGCGCCGTGCCGGTTTTGTCGCGGAACTTCGACGCGTCATAACTTCTTCATTATAACTCGGATTTCGGTATTATTTATATATATCTGGAATCCTTGTCACGACCACTACAACTTTCTTAATAAATATCGGCTTTATCTAATATTGATTTTCGACGCTTATTTTTATTCTTAATTAATTAATTCCTAATAATTAAGCATAAAACACATAATTCACATAATATTCACATAATTCCTCTTTATTTCTTCAAAATGAGTTACAAAGGTAAACCTAGACTATTATGTCAATATTAATGCCTAGCCTAGAAACATGGGCGTTACAGAACTTAATTATAAACAACAGGAGGAAGAGCACCACGAAGCTCTCTCATACATCTTTTCTCATTCTTCTTCAGCCTTGTTGATTGTTCAGAAACACTTTGAGTTGAAGCAGATGAACCAATAGCTTGAACATTCGCTGGAGGAAGAACATCTCCTGAAATACAATCCCAAAGCTCCTCATCAAGTCCATTCAAGTAGTCTTCCATGCGATCAGCACACTGATCATAATACTTTGGAATAAGCATTGGAATTTTTGTTAAAGATCCTAGAAAATGAGAAAAATACGTCATCGTGTTCATATTGAAATTCTCCATTGATGTACGGTCGAATTATCAGAAAAACTTCAGAAATTTGAGAATTTATGGATGAACTGATCAGAAAAGGCAAGCAGAACACTCGATTAAACAAACTAGTTGCAGAATCGAATCACGACTGAAGATCAGAGATGATTTTTAGTATCAAAACTGCTGAAACTTTTGAATCCAAAACGAGACTTAAAATACGATTGATACAAGATGAAAATCAGATCATTGCAGTATGATTCCTGCTCTGATACCAAATGTAGTTGTTATTTAATCGAGTAATGAAACGAGATCAGAGTTGAAATGAATTAATAACACAGAGAGTAAATATAATCTTGTTTCAGCTCATATTATGCTTTCTCAAATACAAAGTTTTTTAGACAGAAGTGTTTCAAAAGTTCTATCTAACTATTGTATCCACCCCTATTTATAGGAGAATAGAAAGCATACAAAAAATACAAAGGACTAGACAATACAGTTTCGAAACAACGATGCCTTTGCAATAACATTACATTACTTCATGAATACTACATAAACTATCGACACCTTACAACAAACTTCGACTCTTACAGAATCACTCAAAAAAAACATTTATACTAGGGTTTATGTAACACCCCGACTCCCAAGTATAAGTTTTAAAACCTTATATACATGTTTATGGACCTACTCAACGAGTTGGTTGCCCCAACTCATCGTGTAGAGGCGGGTTAGACCGCATGGATTATTGGACCTACTCGGCGAGTCGGAGGACCCTGACTCGACGAGCAGGAACTGGAAAATGAAACCCTAATTTCCGGGGTTTTGCACCCTATTTAAAGGATCATCAGCCTCCCTCAGCCTCCCTTACCGTCCCCCTTGAGTCCAGAAAACCCTAATCTCGAATACCCTCCATTTGTGTGTGTGAAGAAGCTTGGAAAGCGGTTTTTGTGAAGAAGGCTTGAAGTCTAAGGAGCTTGGAGCAAAGAAAAGCTTGTGTATCTGACTTTACTTCATCTTGGCATCATTTTTAAGGTAACAAGTCGTTACATTGACTTCCCTCTAGCTAGATCTCTCCATGCTTAAGTTTAGGGGCATTTTAGCATATTTGTGAACCATTTCGGGTATTGGTCATGATCTAAAGTTGTAACTTCAGATTTGGACTTCTTTAAGTCCCTATTGCCATAAAGTTATCTGATTTAGCAAGCTTGGGCCCTTCTCTTTGGGTTAAACCCTTCCTTTAACTTGGTTTTGGCATCTAGGATCATGCTTGCACGTAAAGTTTACAACTTTACATGGAAACCATTGTCACACCCCCAAATCGGAACGACGGAAACGTTCAGGGGCGGAGGACGTCATGTACAGTATCATAACAGGTGCATAATAGTAAAACAAGCAACAATATCCATTGAATTTAAAATAGTTAATACATGTGTGTTCTGTGTATTGTTTGTAAGACACCAAAAATGTATAGCAAAATAAAAGCAGAGTCTTGATTAAGCTCCGAGTCTTCTCAAAAACCTGGGTGAGTGTACCTGTCTATTGGTTTCCTGAGAATACAAGTTATTTTGAAAAGAGAGTATCAACATTTAAGTTGGTGAGTTCATAGGTATAAAGTAATTTAAGTTTGTATTTGTTCAATGAAAATGATAGTATGTTCCCCAGAAAATCCCATATTTTCTCTATTAAATGAAGAGCAGTCTTAGGCCTTAAGACCAAAATGTTTGTATGTTAATGTACTCTGAAATAGTATGAGTGTGTGTTTTCCATAAATGTATGTTCTCTTTGATAGAAAATACTATACTGCACTTGTAAGAACTCTATAGTGTAATAGTTTTGGAAAATAATGATAGGTAGTCTTACTACTTAATATAAAACCACTGAAGTAATGTTTCTTTTGTAAAACATAATGTTTTAGTTAATGCTTAATGTGAATGAGGTTATAACCATGCTAAATTGACTAGTATTCTACACGACGTTCTTCAGGCGTCGAAAAGTTATGACATTTGTCACCCGTAGACCTGCCGGTCCCAACTGTAGCTAACAGCCAAGGTGCGGGATTGTCATTCCCGAATAGATCTATACACAAACTCACGTTCTCCCTCCAGGAGACTCTGGTTATAAAACAGGACCTAGCAAGAACATCACTAAGTACACTGAAGTAGTATCTCACATTCTAGTATTAACTCGTTTACATATAGTGTATATATGTTTTCTTGTTCTTGTAACTGAATGGTATTTTTGTAAAGTAAAGTAATTGTACTTATGTGTTTGTTCATGTAATGTATCCTTAAACTAGTAAATAGTGTGAATTGATACTTGAACTATACCTATTATAGTTTACAAGTTGTTATGGTTGAAATGAAAATGATTAACAAAGTTATTGAAATAAGTTTAATATTCATATATATATTTGGCATGCATAATTAAGGTTTAACCGACAGTCGGACATGTGATCCTACCCTAAGCCCACAACCAAACAAGGAACATGAGTTAAGGTATTAGCAATAGTCCTAAGTCCGTTAAAGCCTAGTTATACATAAATATACATATGAATATGATTTTGATAAAAACAGTAATCTAAATAGTTGGAAATAGTTTAAAAAGGGGTTTTGACAAGTTTCATAAAAGTAATTGTTTTCTTTTGATTGCTTTCATTTGTACTTATGTTCTAACACAATTTCATTGGGTTTTGCTTGTATTCTCCCCCTAAAGGAATTGTAAAACGGTAAAATATAGGGGTATGAACTCACCTTATGTGAGTGTTCGAGTGAAGATACAGTGTAGTAGAGTTAATTCCACGAGTTAGAACCCGTAACAAAACAGAGTCCTAATAGCATTTCACGCAATAAGGAATAGCCTAAAATGTGAAATTTACTTACAATAAGGAGTGCTAGAAGTAAATCGTGAGGCTGTTGGGAGTTTTCGGTCAGCCTTTGGGTTTTTGGTCATTTGATGATTCAAGTGGTGTTCTTGGTGAAACCAAGAGGATCAAGGTGTTTTCGGTTGGGTTTTAATGAGATTGGATTATGATTGCTTGATCGTATGAAGAACACTTGAAGAACTCGGTATTATCCTATGAAGATTCAAGTGATCTTCGGATGATAGTTGAGAGAGAATGGTGAGTTTTTGGTTGTGACTTTGAGAGGAAAAAGAGGTGTTTTCGGCTAGCAAGAGGAAGAATGAAGTGTTGATTTCGGTATACTAGTGTATATGGACGAAATCATGATGGGACACTTACATTGGGAATGACAAAACACTCAAAATCTTGTGCCAATGGATAGAATTTAGGGGTTCTCGGTCAGGCACTCTATCCGAGAAGTAGTTTTCGGCCGAGAACGGATACCATGCGAGGTTTGCGGTCCGAAGGGTTTACGGCTGAGAATACGATTGCGGTCCGAAGGAGTAGTCTCGCAGGTTTGTGGCCGGAAAGGATTTTCGGTGCGAGGGTTTGGACTTATGCGAGGGTTTTCGATCCTCGCATTTGGATCTTTATTATACAACACTTATTACATTAAGAGGTTTAGTTATATATAAAACATTAGATAAGCTTCTATTAAATAAATAACTCATAAGTTTGACTTTTATTTAACAAGTTTTGACTTTTGTTGACTTTTACAGACATCAAAATAACGGGTTGTCACAACCATGCCCTAGGAGGTTAGATCTGCGTGGACTCAGCAAGTCAGTGAGACGACTCGACGAGTCAGCTAGGGTTTTCCCGACTTTTTGCCACGCATGGACTCGGCGAGTTGCCTGGAAACTCGGCGAGTCAACTAGGGTTTTCACAACTTGGAGGGATGGATCTTTGGAAGACTTGAACTTGTTCTTGAGAGTATTATGGAGGAATGAAGAAGATGAAGTGAGAGATGAAGATAAAGAGAGAGGGGGGAGATGTGAACGAAATTTATAGGGGAGGTAGGGTGGTGGGGTGGGTAGGGGTTAAGAGGTGGGGTGAGGTGATGTTTGCGTTGTTATATATTGGGTAATGGTCTTGCTACATGTTGGTTAATGTTTTATGTTGGGAAAAGATGTAACAATCATGTCACTAAGTCAACTCTTCTTATTTTTATAAAAATCTAGGTAATTTATAAAAGTGGGGTAATTTTTATAAAAAGATGATATTCTTTATAAAAAGTGTGGTATTTTTATAAAGAAAATATGATATAAATGATGTATAAATATTTAATTTGAATTATAAAAATTCCAATTCTTAATAAAATAATTATTATAAAAAATAATAATATGTTACACGAAAATTAGGTTGATCTCTAAATTCTTTTCGTTAAAAGTTGGGCGTTTTAGGCCGGGTATGAAATTTGTCGTATTTGGTGACGAATTCACCAAAAATTTGTATTTGTAGCATTTGTTATGAATTTGCCATGTAGTGTAGGGATTATGAATTCCACTACATCGTGTTATGAATATTATTTATACTAAAACAATATAAAATTGAATTACCGAATTGTTACGATACTAACCTTATTTAGGGTTTATGTTCTATAATTTCCAATAAGAGTGGTGCTTTGTATTATAACTTGTCAATCGTACATTGGACGCATTAGGGAATATCACAATTCACCTAAAATTCTAATACAAGTTGAGTTAACCTGGTTGACTTTTTTTGATTTTGTTTGACCCATAATTGACAGTTGTCACATCATCCCCCCGTTAGAGGGAATTTCGTCCTGAAATTAGCATCTGGGACAGCTCTTGCAACTAGGAGAAAAGTTGCGCGTATCTCTATTTCGTCTGATCTCTTCGTTCCTAGGGAAATTTAGGTCCTTGCCTGGTGTTCCAGCGGACCTTCTCTATTGGTATCTAACTTTGTTTCGTTCTTTTGTTTTTCCCTGTCCATGATTTCCACATGTTCCTCTTTGGGGTGTAGGTTCTTGTTTACTTGTACACCTGGAATGTTGGATGCATGATGCTGAGTTCTTGTGGTAACCGAAATTTATGGGCTACCGGACCGATCTTGGCGAGGATCTCGAATGGTCTAAGGAAGATTGTGCACTTGACGCCCTAAAGGTAGTGTCTCTAGACCTTAAGAAGAACACTATGGTCTCTAAGGTTAAGGTTGTGTGTGGTGCGGCTGGCCCTACGAGTCTCAGGTTGTCTTGGGAGTTTCTTCTTACGGAGTTCTGACCTAGGGGTATGTCGACCTTTGCTCGTTCCTTCGAAGTTGGTCAAATGGGTCGTTGAGTCGGAGTGGGAATGTTGGCCCTTGGTGGTGGGTTTGTTTGACTTTTGGTGGTCAACGGTCCTATGAACAATTTGTCCTTCCTCTTTGTGAGTCATACGGGTGCTCTCTGCGGTTAGAGGCTTGGTCTGATAATTTCCTTGCTTATTAGGCCGTTCCATCGACCGGACAATCTCTGTGTTTATGTTGGTGCTAAATGGCATTGGGAATTTGGATATGGGAACGGCTCCAAGAGTCGAGTCGATTCCGCACTCAACTTGGCACATGGGTGATATTTCCTAAAGACCTTCTGGGAAAATACTTCGGAAGGGTTATACATCTCTGGGATACCCTTGATGTCTTTTGCTTCTTGTTTCCTATTTCTATTATGGGCTAGGAAAGAGCGTGGTATCTCTTACATAGGTACTTATGAGTCTAGATGCCAGTGATGATTCGGGGATTTGTCGTTATAGGTTGAAAGGGTTTCATTAATCGGTCGGTTAAGGTGAAGGGTCTCTTCGTGGCACATGAAATTGGTATGGTGAGGACCAAGCCAATCCATGTCAAACGACGACCTTGGAATTTCTTATTGTAACAGGTGTTAAGTTGATTTGGAAGAGATGATTGTTTAGAACGATAGTGTATTCTTTGTATATGTCTTTAATTTTAAATTTTATCCTTGTTACTATTACTGCGAATATTTTGTACTGGAATTAGGGTGTACTAGCAGTACGAGTACCTTGATAGATGATGAAATTTTGTAGTCTGATTTCTACTAGGTCTCCCTATGCTAGTTTGGTGTAACCTAGTCATATATAATTGAGATTGAAAAGACAGTCGAATGAGTGACCCTACCCTAAGTCCACAACCAGACAAGGAACAGGAATTAAGGCGGGATCGCGCACTCTAAGTCTATAGAATCTTGATTATATATGACCCTACGTTTACACTAAGCCGTCATAGCTCACCTGCAAGGATCTTTAGTTTTTCTATGAATGATATGATTTGTTCGGATGAGGGAGCAATTTATGATTTTGTTTTTAATTGGTAAAAGTTTTAGTGAAAATTTGATGCTTAATTATTGTTGTTTGAAAACGTACCGAAAATCCCAGTAGGGTTCCTAGTTTTTTCATCATGTCCTGTTTTTAAACTCCTTCCGCTCCTCTGTCATTCCTCTCTGTTGGACAATCTCTCTTGAAATGTCCCGTTTCACCGCATGTGTGGCATACTGGACTTAGTCCAACATCAGGGGTTGGAGCGATGCATTGGGTCGGGGTTTTACGGTGGCGGGAGGTGTGCCCCTTCCTGTTGCACCTATTGCAATGTAACTTCCGGCAGACTCCATTATGATGGAAACCGCACTTGTTGCATTTTGGGAGGCTTCCAGCATATGGTTTTCTCGGCATTGAGGTAGCAGGGTTAGTGGGGGTATGGACTGTTGCAGCTTGTTGCCTTGTGGTAGGTCCTTGAGTCGAACTTCCCCTTTCTCGTTCCCGAATTTTCGTTTCATGTTCTTAGGTTTGGGTTTTGGGGCGTCCTTGTAAGTAGTTACTCGTTGGTTTCCTTGGTTGTTACTACGGTTGGAATTATCGACACTGTTTCCATTTTCGTTTGTGTTGTTAGCGTTGACTTGCGCCATGAAAGCTGTTACGGCGGCTTGGAATGTAGCGGAGTCTATCTGTAGAATTGGTGTTTCGCCGGTTGGCCGCTTGTTTCCATGTGAAGGCGTGATTCTGTTGCATGGCGAGAAACGAGCTCGTAAGTAACTTTGGTCGTTTCTAGTTGTATCTTATCTATATACATTTATGTATACACGTATATAAGTCACATGTTTTGTTGTATGATCCCTAAAAGTTTCGACCACATTCCCAAAATGTACTTGTGGTGATAAGTAGTAGTAGGTATTGTACGAACATTAAGTTTATCAAAATAGAATATAGTTATCAATACAATTAGTTGATTCGAATTACATAGGTTCTTGGAGGGTGTACCTCCCTTGATTTACTACTACTAGTTGTGATGAAAGACATAATAACCATAATACATAGGGAAAGTAGTGTAGTTACTAGCTCACTTGGCTATCCTAGTCTATCACATGCAAAAATGACGCTCAAGGTGCGCAACCATTTCACTCATTTCGCGGGTGGCCTCTTCTGCTCTCTTTTCTGCTAAGGTTGCCCTAGCCTCAGCTGCAATGATCTGTTGTCTCAGGGTGACCACTTCCTCCTTTAAGGAGTGTAGACGGTTTGTAAGGCCCTCCTGCTCTGCTTGTTGATTCAGTATTGCTCCTGAATAGTGTTTTTGTCCTCCTCTAAACCAGGCATGCTGTTGGGTTGCCCCTTGTGGAGGTGCATCCTGGACAAGGTGAATGTTAGCAACGAAGTTTTCCCTTGCATGAGCATCCCAATAGAACTTCTATTGGATGTTTACGTACCTGGGAGGAGAGAGATGAAAGGGTCTCTTGCCTGCTCCTGTTAGGGTAAGGCTCGCTAAGAATCTCTCCAGCGCCTTCATCCTCATCAGAACCCTCCCCCTCATAGTCCATCTCTTGGTATTATTCAGGACCCACTTCTGGGTTCTCCCCATGAACCTCTTCTGGCTCCTCCTCGATCCACCCGTTAGCTACTAAGGCAGGGTAGTGGTGGTCTTCGTGGTGAAACTTGTTGGATTAGGTGTCTAAGCCCATAACTATAATTGGTATGTACTTGAATTGATAGCAGCACAGTCCTTTTGGGTTGCCCTCAACCTAGCAACTGGACAAGGAAATTATGAAAGGAGAGATATTAATTTATAAGATTAATAAATTAATATATATATATATATATATATATATATATATATATGATTTATTAATATGTTAATGGATTAGTATATTAATTAGAAATCATTATGTTTGATTAATTGTTAGCCATAAATTAATCAGAATTGATTTTGGGGTTAAAAGAATTAATTATAAGGTGGAGGGACTAGTTTGCAATTATCTAATAGTTGAGTGGAAGGCTCTAGAACCCCCTTGGAAGAGGGTGGACGAAATCTTTAGGGGAAACCCTAATAATTTCGTCCATAGGGGCTTGGATAAGGCCCTTGGGTTTGCTTAGGCCCTAAGCAAAGGATAACTAGGGTTTCCCTTAAACCCTAGATCCCTCAGCTATATAAGGAGCCTCCTGGTTCATGTTTTTGGACACTCTTTCTTTTGAAGAAACCCTAAGGCCGAGATTTTGCATACTCCCTCTCCCCTCTCTCTTCTACTTTCCTTCTTGCTAGTTTGGGTGTGATTCCATTAGAGGCATTACACTTGTGGTGCTAAAGCTTCCAAGAAGATCAAGATCAAGATCAAGGGAATATCAATTGTTTGCTATAACAATTGAAAGGTATGTAAACCCTAAACCCTAGTTTGTTAATTTCGAAATTAGCCTCTCTCTTCTAGGGTTCTTGTTTTGCAATTCAAAGTTGTATGTTCAATAGTTAAAACATAGATCCAAAGTAGGTTGCATGTGAACTTAGGAATTGTTTTCTAGTTTATTTGTTGTACCTAAAACCCATCAGTGGTATCAGAGCCATTGTTGTTTTAAATTGAATTGCTACAATTGTTGAATTGCAAATTAGGGTTTATAGCTATTAAACCCTAAAGGCCAATTTTTCGATTTCTAGGGTTTTGGATCAAAGGGTTTTTCGAAAACCCTAGCCTCCAAAGAACCCTAATCGAAATTAGGGTTAGGGTTTTGAAAACCCTAGCCTCCTCCCTTATGAATTTCGAAATATGCTAAGAGGATAACTAGGGTTTCTTGTTTTTGGATAATTGTTACTTAATTAGATTAATTGGATAATTATCCTTACCCTATTTTTCGAAATTAGAGGGATAAGGATTAGGATTAAATTAATTGATTAATTTAATTAGATAATCCTTACAAGATTTAATAATTTGATTAATAGTTAATTAATAGATAAATATTAAATCTAGTTAATTGGTTTATTTAAATTTGAATTTAACAGCTTAAATTTCGAAATTTATATAAACCCTTGAAGTTTTAAAAAGTCTTAAAACACACCTTATATATATATTATAATTAAAGGTTTAATATTATATGTATAAGAATATGGTCAGTCAAATCGCTAGTATGTCTCATTCACGAAGCTAATCTATAAGGGGGGTATAAGGAAACTGCCTATAAAATGGTGGTTGAATGGGTGTCCACTCTCACCCACCGCTTCCTTGATTAGTGGAGGGTCGTTAGCAGAACGGATTTGATAGGACAACTACTTCTCATTAAAAGTATAATGATATTAAAAGTACTAGAACATTATTTTCAAAAATCCCAACTCTAGTTACTTTAGGAAAAATGTGAAAAGTATGCTAATCCATGAAATTGCACATTATGCTTTATTGGTCGTTAGTGGAGCGTGTGTGGTTAACCAGCACACTAAAAGGCACTAATAAAGAGTAGTAATGGGTATCTCATAATTGTCATTTTGATGGAGCGTGTGTGGTTTACCAGCACATCAATAGTTAATGATAAAGACAATGAGGTTACCAAGCACATTTGCATGGTTATTCACATCTTGTTTGTGATCCTCGGCATCCCAGTCACAAATAGAAGAGCATAATCTGAGATTAAAACATGCCATTGAATAGTTTCAATGTATCTCAAAAGAATTAGGAATTTCACTTCGTTTGTTTCGTCTAATGGTGGAATTGGTGAATCGTCATTCACCTACCTTTATGAAATTTGCACTTGGATCTCGGCATCCCATTTCTAAGTTGTGAATCTTCATAGTTGGATCCTAACCTTGATATTATATCTTTGGGTTATTCTATTAAGGTATCTTGAAATCTAACTAAAACTTTCTTTCTTTTCAGATGTCTACTCCTGGAAACACTTCTGCTTCGTCCTCCTCCAACCAAAACTTCTCCCTGCTCAATATATGCTCCAAAGTCGTTATGGATGGCTCAAACTATAACGATTGGATGCGCAACATCAAAATGGCTCTTCGTTTCGAGAACAAAGAATATGTTCTTGAAAAGGAGCTCAAAGAGCTTGATGAGAATGAAGCTACTCCTGAAGATCTTGCTGCCTACAAGAAACATTACGATGATGCTACCAAAGTGGCATGCATCATGGTGGCAACTATGTCCCCAGAACTACAGAGGTACTATGAGGACTACTGGCCTTTCGAGATGAACAAGGACCTTATGGAAAAGTACCATAAGCGAGCTCGTCAAGAAAAGTTCGAAGTAGTCAAGTCACTCATGGCTTGCAAGATGAAAGATGGGGAGTCGGTTGTGTCACATGTGCAAAGAATGCAACGCTACATAGAGCGTTTGGTCAAGCTCAATATTCACTTTGATGAGGAATTGGCCATTGACATGGTTTTGAACTCACTTCCTGAATGTTATGGTCAGTTTATTCTAACTTACCATTTGAACAATACAGAGCAGACCTTGGCCCAATTGCACAACTTGTTGCAGACAGCTGAGGCAGGGATGAAGGGTAAAAGTATACCCTCCACACCTACGAGTGCCCCTGTTTTGGCTATTGGACAGGGAAAGGGGAAAAAGAGGAAAGGTCCTCCCAAACAAAACTGGAAGAGCAAGGCTCAAGCTGGGTCATCTAGTAATGGCCCAAATGCTAAGCCCAATGGTTCCACTCCCCATGTTTCTGATCCAAAAGAGGCAGTTTGCTTTTACTGCAACCAAAAGGGGCATTGGAAGAGATCTTGCCCACAATATCTGCAAGATATCAAGGATGGCAAAGTGAAGCCATCTTCGGCAGATATTTACACTATTTCTGCTAATAACTCATTATCTTCTCGTTCATGGGTCCTTGATACAGGATGTGGTTTTCATATCTGTTCTGATTTGCAGGGTCTAAAGGAAAGTGAGGAGATAGAGCGAGGAAGGATAAACCTGATCATGGGAAACAGAAAGTCTTCACCAGTAACCAAGATCGGAGTTTATCAGCTTCTGCTTAGTAACGATGTTAGATTAGATTTAATAAATTGTTGCTATTCGTCTGAGATGACGAGAAACATTATTTCATTTCATGCATTGTTCAGACAAGGTTTTACATATTCTTTTAATGATTTGAATGGTTCAATTTCTGTTTATAAGAATGGTGTTTTTATGTTTGAAGCTTTACCTTGTAATGGTGTGTATGAAACAGTGACTTGTGTTGATAGCCTAGGAAATAGTGTACTTAATATTGACTTGTCTAATAGTGCAGACAAGGCATGCTTGTGGCATTGTCGTCTTGGACACATTAACAAGAAACGCATAGCCCAACTCCAAAAGGATGGAGTGTTGGAATCATTTGACCTAAAGTCAGATGATATGTGTGAATCTTGTCTTTTGGGAAAGATGACAAAATCACCATTCACAGGGTCTTGTGAAAGAGGTGAAGGTCTGTTGGATCTCATACACACAGATGTATGTGGGCCATTCAGATCAACTACAAGAGATGCTAATCGATTCTATGTGACTTTCACTGACGATTATAGCAGATATGGATATATCCACTTGATCAAGCATAAGTCAGAAACTTTTGAAAAGTTCAAAGAGTTTAAGCATGAAGTCGAAAATCAATTGGGCAGAAAGATAAAGATACTTAGATCCGATAGAGGCGGGGAGTATCTTAGTATCGAGTTTAACGACTATCTGAAAGAATGTGGGATAGTCTCACAATTGACTCCTCCTAGGACACCACAGTTAAATGGTGTAGCTGAGAGGCGTAATCGAACCTTGTTAGACATGGTTCGTTCTATGATGAGTCGGGCTTCGCTTCCCATTCACTTCTGGGGGTATGCCTTAGAGACAGCCGCCCACATCCTCAATCTTGTCCCTACAAAGAAGGTTGCCAAAACACCTCACGAAATGTGGACAGGGAAAGTTCCCTCGTTAGCACACATTAAAGTCTGGGGTTGTGAAGCTTTCGTAAGACGAGAGACTCACGACAAGCTAGCAGCTAGAAGTGAGAAATGTGTTTTCATTGGTTACCCAAAGCAGTCTTTTGGATATTTGTTCTACAGGCCTAGTGAGAACGTGGTCTTTGTAGCACGAAGAGGAGTCTTTCTTGAAAGAGAGCTCATATTCAAAAAGGACAGTGGGAGCACTATTGACCTTGAAGAAATTCAAGAGTCAGCCAATGAAGGAACCTTAGATGACACTAGCACTCAACCAGAGGAAACAGTTCCTGTTGAACCAATCGATAACTCATTACCTCTTAGAAGATCCACTAGGGTGAGTGTGCCACCTGAGTTGTATGGTTTTCATATTACTTCAGATGGTGACACATTCATAAGTGACAGAACACTGGTAAACTTAGATGAACCAGTCACTTATAAGGAAGCAATGGCAGGCCCAGAGGCTTCCAAGTGGAAAGAGGCAATGGACAGCGAGATTAAGTCCATGTATGACAACCACGTTTGGAATTTGGTTGATAGTGCACCAGGTCGTAAGACAGTTGGGTGCAAATGGATCTTCAAGAAGAAGACAGACATGGATGGAAATGTGCACACATTCAAGGCTCGACTGGTTGCAAAAGGTTTCACTCAAACCCCAGGGGTTGACTATGATGAGACCTTCTCACCAGTAGCTAAGATTAAATCTATTAGGATATTGCTCGCCATAGCTGCCTTTCATGATTATGAAATCTGGCAGATGGATGTCAAAACTGCTTTCCTTAATGGGAAGTTGGCTGAAGATGTTTACATGAGTCAGCCAGAGGGTTTTGTTGATGCAAAGTTCCCCAATAGAGTGTGCAAGCTTGAGAAATCCATTTATGGATTGAAACAAGCATCTCGCAGTTGGAATCTTTGCTTCCATGAGAAAGTCAAAGAGTTTGGTTTCTCTAGAAGTGAAGATGAGTTCTGTGTGTATATCAAGGCTAGTGGGAGTATAGTAACTTTTCTGGTGTTGTATGTCGATGACATATTACTCATTGGTAACGGCGTTCCAACCTTGAAAGAAGTTAAGTCTTGGCTTGGAAAGTGTTTTGCCATGAAAGACCTTGGAGAAGCTGCCTATATTCTTGGGATTAGAATATTGAGAGATAGAAAGAAGAGACTAATTGGACTTAGTCAGAGCACATACTTGGATAAGGTACTAAAGAGGTTTAGTATGGAAAATTCCAAGAAGGGAGAGCTACCTATCCAGAGCAATAACAAATTGAGTAAGACTCAATGCCCGAGTACAGATGTTGAAATAGATGACATGAGTCGTGTACCTTATGCTTCCGCTGTCGGATCGATCATGTACGCTATGACATGTACTCGCCCTGATGTGGCATTTGCTTTGAGCATGGTCAGTCGCTATCAGGGAAACCCAGGTAGAGCTCATTGGATAGCAGTTAAGAATATACTCAAGTATTTGCGAAGGACAAAGGACTGGGTTCTTGTGCTTGGTGGCAGTGATACTTTGAGAGTAGATGGTTACAGTGATGCCAGCTTTCAGACGGATAGAGATAACTTCCGTTCTCAGTCGGGCTGGGTATTTTTACTGAATGGAGGAGCAGTTACTTGGAAGAGTTCCAAGCAAAATACGGTGGCTGATTCTACTTGTGAATCAGAGTACATTGCAGCAAGTGAAGCGTCGAAAGAAGCAGCTTGGTTGAGGAACTTCATCGGGGATCTCGGAGTTGTTCCAACCATCCAGGAGCCTATGGAACTGTTCTGCGATAATGAAGGAGCGGTTGCCTTGACAAAGGAACCGAGAGATCATGGTAAGACCAGACATATCGACAGAAAGTACCATTTCATTAGACATAGAGTTGAAGAAGGCCATCTTATAGTAAAGAGGGTGTCATCTGAAGATAACCCAGCAGATCCCCTCACAAAGGGTCTGAGTAGGGCTAAGCATATTCAGCATGCTCGGAGCATAGGACTGAAAGATGATATTAGTTTTAGTAGTTAGATTAGTTTTTGAAACTTGTAACAAAGTAAATGTAATTGACTTTTGGTGATTAAATAATAAAGTATTATTTATAAGTTTGGCTACTACCTTTTGTCAATTGTTTATTATTGTGTTTCATTTTTGCATGTTTTACTTCCTGAATAATGAGATTATTCAAACTCCACAGTCGCTCGTACTCTTGGAAGTAAGTAGTGAATTAAGACTGTCATGAATTGGATTGCAGATTGTCTAAGGATAGACATGGCAATAGAATTGCTGCAATGTTCATGAGTACTCAGAAATTGAGATTTGAGTATTGGATAAACCCTCTCTCAGAGTATCACTTCATGGAATTCATCACGAGTAATACTGAGACGATAATATCTTATAATCTTGAAACGAAGATATATGAGTTGTAATTTACAAAGTCGGTAATACATTGGTGATACGAAACCGCATCAGTAACTTGGTGTTATAAAACGTATTGTCATGTATAATTTGATGAGTAAAAGATACAAGCATATGAGTCAACGTTTATTCGTTCCTTTTGCCCTAACAGGAAAAGCGATATCTGTGGGCCCCTCGATGATTTGGTGTTGACTTATGTGCTGGGCCCAGCCAGGACTAAATTGATGTGTTCAATTAGAAGTCCTACATCATCACAAATCAGGAATCGGGAAACATAGATTCTGGACAAAGAGATTGATTACATTCCATGTCTTATGTCTAGGGATATCTAGCAGAACGAAGGATTATATGATCACTTATCTTAGGACACGTAACTGACTGGGTCAGAGTTCGGCAGCAGCTTTTGGAAGCTACAATTTGCTGGTCAAATTTAGAAGGCATACTAGCAATTATAGTTACAGACTTATCCAAGTGGGAGACTGTTGGATTAGGTGTCTAAGCCCATAACTATAATTGGTATGTACTTGAATTGATAGCAGCACAGTCCTTTTGGGTTGCCCTCAACCTAGCAACTGGACAAGGAAATTATGAAAGGAGAGATATTAATTTATAAGATTAATAAATTAATATATATATATATATATATATATATATATATATATATAAATGATTTATTAATATGTTAATGGATTAATATATTAATTAGAAATCATTATGTTTAATTAATTGTTAGCCAGAAATTAATCAGAATTGATTTTGGGGTTAAAAGAATTAATTATAAGGTGGAGGGACTAGTTTGCAATTATCTAATAGTTGAGTGGAAGGCTCTAGAACCCCCTTGGAAGAGGGTGGACGAAATCTTTAGGGGAAACCCTAATAATTTCGTCCATAGGGGCTTGGATAAGGCCCTTGGGTTTGCTTAGGCCCTAAGCAAAGGATAACTAGGGTTTCCCTTAAACCCTAGATCCCTCAGCTATATAAGGAGTCTCCTGGTTCATGTTTTTGGACACTCTTTCTTTTGAAGAAACCCTAAGGCCGAGATTTTGCATACTCCCTCTCCCCTCTCTCTTCTACTTTCCTTCTTGCTAGTTTGGATGTGATTCTATTAGAGGCATTACACTTGTGGTGCTAAAGCTTCCAAGAAGATCAAGATCAAGATCAAGGGAATATCAATTGTTTGCTATAACAATTGAAAGGTATGTAAACCCTAAACCCTAGTTTGTTAATTTCGAAATTAGCCTCTCTCTTCTAGGGTTCTTGTTTTGCAATTCAAAGTTGTATGTTCAATAGTTAAAACATAGATCCAAAGTAGGTTGCATGTGAACTTAGGAATTGTTTTCTAGTTTATTTGTTGTACCTAAAACCCATCAAAACTCAGCCATGTTGCCTGTGCAAGAATAGAGGTATGAGAAATACGTAGGGGGTGTAAGTGTGTGGTTCCACAGTATCCTGAAATACTCCTATAGTATTTTAAATGTTGTGTTTGATTTTGGGTATCTTGGTGTTGGTAAGTATAGACTCGTCGTTTACTACGACTATTTCCCAACATATGCTAGTTACTCCTCGGATAAATATAGTTGATCAGGCTATATTTATTCAATGTCTAATTACATATCCTGAGGCCTACCCGTAGTTTTCAACTCATCATATTACTTTTATTATGCCCTCGTTATGACACTTCCCTAACTTGTATGTACTTCTACTTTACTTAAAATATTATGATATTTTTAAAAGTATATTTGTAGTCAGAGTGTTTTAGCCCCATTGTATTTATAGTTGTATATCTTGTATGGTTTGATATACTAGTTCACTATAAACAATGCTCATTTACCATTTTGTCACACCCCTAAACTAGGACGGCGGAAACGTCTGGGGCGGATGGAGTGACTTCATGTACAGTATCATAACAACTGAATAGTAATGAAACATAGCAACACAAACATTCATACATTGATATTTCAAGTATTACATTGTTAACAAAACTCTGTTTGTTCAAGAGTCGAATACAAATAGCTGAAAAGTAGAAAAACATGAAACGACGACGCCGAACCTCAAGAAGGGTTGAGTACCTGCCTACTGTTTTCCTGAGAATACAAGTGATTTTGAAAATCGTCAACATTGAATGTTGGTGAGTTCATACCCCTTCATTTTCAAGTTTTTCCAAGTTTTAGGGGGGAGGGGGGGGGGGAATACAAGTAAACAAATCCTATTTGGATGATCTAAAGGCTTTGTAAACTAAAAATACAAGTTAGGTCACTAAAACATATCTAAGCTTAAAAATCAGCTTTTTACAGAAAAGTTGTGATCTGTTCACGGTCTATTTTACTCTTCTTAAACTTAATATATTTCAAAACTGTTCAATAGGCAAATAGTTTAGGTCTATACCTTTTTAAGGACTACTCGCACGCGTTCATACGATTTTTCTACAAGTTATGGTGATTTTTACAAAACTGCCTATCATTTCAGAACATTTTCGGACCAGACTGTAAAAATGAACATTTTCACTCTGGTTAGTCGGATGCTTCTATTGATTGTTTCAATTATCTTTGACTTCAATCTTATGGATTAAGTCGGATGCTACATCGAACTTGGTTCTTTGAACCTCATAGAATACATATCTTAGTTGGAATCAATATGATATGACCACTAGGGTCGGAATAATAATCATTTTCTTAGTCATTACCGAAACAATGGTAACGACATACTTGAACAAAAGGTAATCAATTACTAGCTTCTTGGTAACCTTGTGACTTTCCCTGATCCAAGTGCGAGTCCTATGCTTCCGGTATTATAGGCCTCTACTACCATTCACACCTACTCATACTCGTCCCAAGTATTGTCTCGCAGTTTTCCAAGTCACCATACAAGAATCTTACATAGTCATTTAACAAATCGAATAACATAACCAAGCTTTATATTATTTCTTGAAACGATTACATAGGTGTTCAAGTTCACCCTACACTATGCCTCTTATATTAGGCTACACCACATGATACCATCTGTGTGGCTAGATCCTTAATCCTAATCCCTCGCATTCTCGCCTGCTTCATTAAGGATCATCTGGAATGCTCTTTCCTTTGGTTTTGGCGACACATTTGGCTTTGTAGCCCCCTCCCTATTCGGACAGTCTTGCTTGAAGTGTCCTTCTTCAACACACTTAAAACAGATTTCTCTCTGGGTTTTGCATTCGTGGGCATAGTGACCAGTCCTCCCGCATTTGAAGCAAGTCACCTCTTTAGGACATCTCCCGGTGTGTTTCCTTCTTCATTTGTCACACCACCTTTCTTCATTACTATCCCCATATCTCTTATTGTTGGGGTCAGACATTGGGGACCTATTTCTCTTTTCGGATCTTGAGGATCCCTCAAACTTCCTCTTCTCCCCTACCTCAGCTCTTTCCAAACCCTTTTCCCTAAGTTGGATCTCCACATTTTTGGCTGTTCTAATGGCTGTCTTCAAGGTAGTTGCCATTTTTACTGTTGCACCAAAGTCAGCTGGCAACCCGTTAGCAAACCTATCTATCTTGGAGAGTTCAGTAGGCACCAAGTAGGGAAATAGCTTCATCTTTTCGGTGAATGCGGTGGCATACTCATCGACACTCATCTTCCCTTTCTTAAGGTTCTGAAACTCGTTGTTTAGGTCTATCAGATCTATCTCTGAGCAGTATTGCATTTTCAACTGCTCCATGAATGCTTCCCAAGACATCCTTAGGGCTTCTCCCTGTGGCATTGTATCTGGCAACAACTTCCACCAACTTAAAACTCCAGTCTTTAGTTGTCTGACTGTAAAGACGATTTTCTGCTTGTTGCTGCAATTGCAACTTTCAGATACCATCTCCATCTCGGAGATCCAGACCATGATCTCTATAGGTTTCGGGTTTCCAGAAAGACTTGGTAGCTTGGCACCCAAGAAGTTCTTATACATGCGCCCATCCCTGTCAATCCTCCTGTCCGGGTCGTTCCTCCTGACCATTCGGGGTTCAATTTGACTCTCTGTCTAACTATAGGTCCCTTCATCAGATTGCCCAATGTTCAGCTCGTGTTGTTCAACAGGCATAGTAGGCTCATTCCTATTCTGTTGAAGTAAACACTTTGTTTCCTCCATCTGACGATCCAACATCATTTGGATCATTGCTTGCACTCCTGCCATCGTGATTGGCTCAGGTGCAGTTGCTACTTCCGGTGCACGCTCAATCAGTTGTGGCTCAGGCTGCGGGTTACCGTTTTTGAATCCGCTTCGAGTACTCACCATGTCGATCTATACGCCAAATTCAGACGTTCGGTGTGCAATGACGAGAATTTAGATAGAGAAAGCTTTATAGACATATAAATCTCCTTATCACTCTGAAAAGTTATTTGTCAGTTTTAATACCGTAATTAAACGTTTAGAAATCTGATCACATAAAATTTTCAGATCCGGTCGGCAATAGATCATGGATCCGATTAAATAATAGCATCATAAAACATATAAGGATATAATATAAATCATTTAGCACATAAAAGTAATTTAGGCATCTAATCCTAAAGTAAGCTAGTGCTTGTGTCAATTCATGTGTACTACCTAAAATATAACAGACACACTCCTCACGATCATCGCTTAGCATTCTAAGTTTAAGTCTAGAAATTTCCTACAAATTCCTAGTTCGCTTAAACTAATGCTCTGATACCAACTGTGACATCCCTAAATTCATGGCCAGAAAAGAACGATTTGTTTACGCTTTATTTAAAAAATCAGAGTATCGTTTTAAAGAAAAGTGTTGCGGAATTTGTTCCCAGAAACACATGATAAACATATTATCAAAGCATTTCTGAAGAAATGTATTTTGTTTGTATTAAAACTTTGGGATGTCATTTTGTGACAACCGTCAATTTCTGGTCAAGTCAAAGTCAAATAAAGTCAACAAGTCAAACCGGTCAACTCAATTAACCTTGTATATTAGGGTTTACATTATGTTACTACTGTACAATTCGCTATTTTAGTAAGAAGTTATCACTTGGAAAATTTCTAGGTTCAGAATTCTTAAACCCTAATCAGGGTAAGTGATGAAATTACTTGGTAAAAACATTATTCCGTACCCCTCGGGGGCGTATAACATTCATAACAAGGCTTAATGGGGTTTACAAACCTTACGTTGCAAAGCTAAGCATCCAAAAAGGTCACAAACGAAGTCTCTCTCAATCTCCCTCTATCAATCTCTCTCTCTCCCAAATCTTTCCAAGTACGTGAAATCTCTCCAAGTATGTGAAATCTCTCCCAAATCTCTCTCAAAATCTTTTTCATAAAAATATAATCACTCGGGGCATCCTGACCCTTAGATTATTCGAAAACAACTCGAAACGGGAAGATAAATGGAGAAACTCTTTAAGGAAACCGAATCCCTAATAGAGCCGAACCTCCCTTAAAGAACTGAAGCCTCCTAGACCCGAAACCACTCTTGGAACCGAAACCTGCATTAGAACCGAACTTACCTCTAGGACAGAAGCTGCATGGGACCGAAACTAGCCTTATTGGACCGAACCTCTCTAAGGAACCGAACCCTCCTGATGGAACCGAACTTACCTTCAGTTATTCCCTCACAACCGAACCCTTCTCGGATCGAACCTGCCTTCGGTTCTAAGCCTCAAGGACCGAACCTTCGGCCCTGAACCCGGATTTTCGCAGACTCGCTCCTTTTTCCCGGTTTTCAACCACGACTTCGTTTTAAGCTCGTTTTTGGTGATTTTAACGCGAGATTTTCACCCAAACTCGTATTTTGGCATATGAGACCTTATGTATTTATATTTTAATCAGTTTTGGGGGAAAATCTTATTCTAAAATGAAAAGCTATTGGTTAAGATTTGGTGATAGAGTGTTGACTTTCCCTAGAGTGTGACATAAGCTATCCCCCCATACCCTCCTAGGACAATCCTCAGTCACTATTCACCCATACCTAGTCAACTATTTGTCCTTTGACACCCCTCCTCCAGCTGCATAGCTTCATCAAAAGCTGGAAATCCTCATATCTCCCTCCACTTTACTCACACTCTCACCAAAAAGCAAACACCTCTCTCTCTCTCTTACTATCCCTCTCTAGAACTCGAGATTTTCAAGGTTGTTCTTGAGCTATTCACTCCAGTCTTGGTAAGTATAATCATTCTACACTTGAATACTCTACACTCCTTCACTCAAATCATAGATTTCTTACACAAATATCGACATATTTCTTCTTAGATCTTCGAATCTTCAAGCATCTCCCAAGTGTTCTTGACTTGGAAACTTTAGCTCTTCATCATCCATCTTAAGGTATCACTCAAGGTGAGTTTATAACCCCATATTTTCATGTTTTCTTCAAGTTTTAGGGGGGAGAATGCAAGCTAAAATACCAAAAACTCAACTAAACTCGAACAACAGCTTTCATCAGAAAAGTGGTGTCCTATTCACGGACTGTTTTAACCAACTTAGACTTAATATCTTTCAAAACGGTTTAATATGCAAATAGTTCAGGTTCATACCTTTAAAATGACTACTTTCACATCACCATACGATTTTTCTACAATTTTTGGTGATTTTTACAAAACTGTCTATCATCTCAAAAACGGATTCGGACCAGTCTGTAAATATGAATATTTTCACACAAGTTAGAGACTTCTAAAAATCATAATAAAATTTTATTAATAAACTAGACACATTTTATAAACTCTCAGAGTTTACGGATTCAGTTTTTGACTTCGTATGATTTTTCTATGAATTTTCTAATACAGTGTAGAAAAGTTAAAAACGAGTTAACAGCTTAAAATTTTCGTAATACTTTGTAACATGTTGAGCAAAGTGTAATCTTTGATGATTCCATATTTTGCATGTGTCTTCTGTTGTGATATATTTATATAACAGAAAATATCCTCTTAAATATAAGAATCCTTTGTAATTACAAATATTGCAAAATGAAACATAAGAAGTATAGTTATGTATTTGCTCAACTATTACATACACATGAAGAGTCTTGTCATGTACAAATGGATTTTAATTAATACATAATAAACTATAATAGGTATAGTTTATGAAATTCACATCACCAATTTAGTACACAGATGGAGACTTCATTTCCACCACAGAAAAGGTTTTACTCGAACACTACACGTAAACTCGTTAACGTAAGTTGTGAGACATCTCTTCATTTGTACTCTTAAAGTACGAGTTAAAATTCCTGTAAGTTATAACCAGAATCTCTTGTAAGGAGAGCGTGGTAATTGTGTATAGATCTATATTGGGATTGACACCCCACACCTTGCTGCTAGCTACAGCTGGACCTGCAGGTCTACGGGTGACAAAAGTCATAACAAATTTTAACGTCTGAAAAACGTTGTAGCAGGTCATCCGGTTGTAGTATGGTTATAGCAACTCACATAGGGAGTTAACATCACTTAAAGTTTACGGGAAATTATATTTAAAAAAAAGGGTTTTATCTATTTAAAACTGCATTCTTCGTTACAATTACGAATACACCCTCATACATTCGGTCTTGGGATTTAAGACTACATAACATTTTATAAGGAAAATATTGGATTTTTCTTGTGCATACATTACATTTTACAAACAAAGGTTTTTCCAACATTTCATCCAAAAGCTTATGAACTCACCAACTTAATTGTTGACACCCTTTCAAAACTACTTGTATTCTCAGGAAACCAGTGAAACAGGTAACCAACTGCTTTTGAGGATGGGACGCAAGACGTCAATATATACATTTTGTCATCATAATGTAATTGATTTTGAAACATGTAAACTTATACTATGGTGTAACTTTTTCAATTATATTTATGATGGTTGTATTTACTATGAGCACTATTATACTCGTTGTTGAGATACTATACATGAAGTCCTCCACCCCCGGATGTTTCCGCCATCCTTGGTTCGGGGGTGTGACAGATTGGTATCAGAGCATCGTTTATAGTGAACATAGTATATGAAACCACATAAGATATACAAACTATAAACACAAAGGGACTAAGATTCTCTGATATAAAGGTTTTCTCTACAAATATACTTTTAAAAATAATAAAAGCATTATTTTTATGAAAAAGTATAAGTACATACATGTATACCGATATAGTGTCACGTCTAAGGAAAACGCAAAAGTTAAAAATAGAGGAGTTGTGCAATGTGAATATGCCTTGGGACATACAATCAAGTCTGGGAGGAATATAGCCTGATCAACTATATTCGTCCGAGAAGTGACTAGCATATGCCAGGGGATAGTCATAGTGGACAACAAGTCTATCAACTTACCAACACCCATACAAGAAACACGTTAAGAATCAAACACAACCGTTAAAATGCTATAGGAGTATTTTATGATTAACTAAGCATAATATTTCTAGAATTCTTTATGTGCCCCTTACACCCTTATTCTCGTATAGACGGCATGGCAAGATTTCATTTACCCGGAGACCCCTACTTTCCGAACCAGGGGAACGGTGGTTGGTTAGAAGCAGAACCGGAAGAGGATCCCGAGGAAGTATTCGAGGAGGAACCCAAAGAAGACTCCGAAGAGGACGAAGAAGAAGAAGAAGAGGAGTCGGAGGAGGAAGTCATCAACCATCCTTACATTGCCAGGGTGCCTGCGAACCGTTTCGGCTACAACGGGCCTAAGCCCCATTGGGCAACAGTGATCGAGAGATGGAGCCGTCAACAACGACAACGATCACCATTTGGTGATCAACAGGGTTACTACGACCTCAGTCATGGGGGAACGGCCGACAGAGCCCTCCCAGTCGTGATTCAGCATGTCACGAACCTTGGGGATCAGAATAGGATTATGGCGAATCAAGTTCAGGACCTCAGCGCTGTTGTAGAAGCATCTGATGCTCGTACCCGGGACTTGGAAAGAGACTTCTATCCCATGGACCAACTCATTGAGGACCTCACCACCGCTCAGGCAGAGGTAAGGGAGTACCAGATAAGGCACGCGGCTCTCGAGGAGAGAGTAATCGTGATCGAACGCCGAACTGCGAAGCTGTAGGGAGCCTCAACCTCGTCTCAAGGCCACAGTGGACCAGCTGATACCACTCGCCTCGAGTAGTGTTTGCACTACTCACATTTTGTTATAAACTAGGTTTATGAGTATGCGTTGAGGCTACTCTTTCCTGTAAGTAGGTTTAACCCTGCGTCTAAGTGACTACACTAGTCGAAGGGTCTAGGTGCTGCCAAAAGTTTCTATTACATTGATATGATGTAGACCTTCTATAAGGTCAGATTTTCCTAAAAACAAGTACTAAATTGTATCAATGAAAATTGGCATGCACTTTATTATTGGGAGTTCACCTCAAATTGCATAACATAGCATTACAAACGATTTGCATATGGCAACTCTGAGATTATTTAATATGTACCTCGAGGTTATGTGTAATCAAGAGGCGATCAACTTAGAAATGGTGAGTCCGCCTTGGATCTTGTTCCTTGTTTGGTTGTGGGCTCAAGGCAGACTCATTAAAGTTCGACGGTCTGTTGAACCTTAGTTACACACAACCAGTATACATTGAGTGGTCTTATGAGTGGATCAGTCATGGAAACACGATTAAATTTTTTCATTACTACTAAATTCATAAGTTTATTTATATAGACTTCTGCTATGAATTGTTTGCAACATCCAAAAATCAGGAAATACTATACTTGAAAACTAATAACCTAGTTTCGCAACACCCGACTAATAACCATTACTAAAAGACTTATACTCATTTCGTTTTGAAATTCTATGGCAGAAAGATGCCGCCTCGTAGATCTGCTAGACGCACTGGCGGAACGCAAACAAATCCACCACCGCCGCCCCCCCCCCCAGTATGACCCTGTTATGTTCCAAGCTGCGGTCACGGCCACGGTGGCAGCTGCTATGTCCCACATCAGCATTTACGGTGCCAGGAGGACAGGGAGCGGTACTAATAACTCCACTCAAGGAGATAGCCAAGGGCGTTCGAGAGAATGTTCCTTTAAGGACTTCACTAATGGCAAACCCGATTCGTTCAATGGTAGCGGGGGAGTCGTCGATTTGATGCAGTGGTTCGAGAAGACCGAATCTGTCTTCGAGATCTGTGCGTGCCCTGAAGCGAACAAAGTCAAATTCGCAGCTGGCACTTTCACCGGTAGGGCCCTCACTTGGTGGAACGGCCACGTGAAATCTCTAACTCTTGTCGTGGCTAATTCGATAAGCTGGGAAGATTTGAAAGCCATGATGCTAAAGGAGTATTGCCCGAGGGGTGAAGTGCAAAAATTAGAACAAGAACTGTGGAGTCTCAAGATGAAGCGTTCTGACCTGGCAACCTATACTGCCCGATTCAATAATCTAGCACTCCTCTGCCCGGCGACGGTCACTCCGGAAAACAAGAAGGTGGAACGATATCTCTGGGGACTATCATACCAGATTCAAGATAGTGTGTTGGCCTCAAAACCAACCACTTTCGACAGTGCCAAGGAGTTGGCTCAACAACTCATCGATCATCGGGCCAGCCATGTCAATCTGACAACCCCCTCCGATCAAGAAAAGGGAGGGAACAACAAGAGGAAGTTCTGGAACAATAAAAAGAAACAACCGGCGCAAGACTCCGCCAAGAGACAACAAACTGTTGCCATCCATGCTGCCACTACTCCTTCCTCCCTAGCCCCACTGAGACAATATGCTGGAACCCTTCCCAAGTGCAACAAGTGCAATTTTCACCACAACGGTCTTTGTCGGGAAATGCACTGCAACAGTTGTAACAAAAAGGGGCATACCGCCCGATTCTGCAGGGCGCCTGCCCAACAAGCCAACCCGGCCGCCAACGTCGGAGCAAGCCGAGCCTGCTATGGCTGCGGGGAGACTGGGCACTACAAGAGGGACTGCCCAAAAGCTAAAAACGCAAACACCAGTGGTGTCGGAAGAATCTTGGCCTTAGGGCAGGGGGAAGCAAGGGATGATCCCACGGTGGTTACCGGTACGTTTCTCCTCAATAACTAATATGCATGTATATTATTCGATAGTGGAGCGGAGAGGAGTTTCGTTAGCCACAAATTCAAACAATTGTTAAAACAAAATCCCCAATCACTAAATGATACATACGCGGTAGAAATGGCAAATGGTAAAACATAAAGCACTAACGACATATACTCAGGGTGTACCCTCACTCTAGACAATCACTCATTAAAAATCAATCTATTGCCGGTTTCAATAAAAAGCTTCGACATCATCATCGGCATGGATTGGTTAAGCTCAAATCGTGCTGATATTTTGTGTTACGAAAAGGCCGTTCGCCTTAATCTGCCAAGTGGCAAAGCTCTCGTCGTCTATGGCGACAAGCCTGGTGCAAACCTACAAATCATCTCTTGCGTCAAAGCCCAAAAGTATCTCCGCAAGGAATACCACGCCTTCTTAGCCCACGTTGTGGATAAGAAACAGGAGGTGAAAAACATTAGGGACATCCCGGAGGTCTGTAATTTCCCTGACGTATTCCCGGAAGACCTTCCCGGAGTTCCACCCACACGACAAGTCGAATTCCGAATCGACCTAATCCCCGGAGCTACCCCCGTAGCCAAAGCGCCCTACCGTCTAGCGCTAGCCGAGATGCAAGAACTATCCAGCCAACTAAACAAACTATTGAGCAAAGGGTTCATTAAACCCAACTTCTCGCCTTGGGTAGCACCAGTTCTGTTTGTGAAAAAGAAGGATGGATCGTTTCGCATGTGCATTGACTACCGCGAGCTAAATAAGCTTACCATCAGAAACTGATACCCTTTACCCCGAATCGACGACCTATTTGACCAACTCCAAGGAGCATCTTACTTCTCAAAGATTGACCTGAGGTCGGGATACCATCAACTACGAGTTCAGGAGGAGGATGTTCCCAAAACGGCATTCAGAACTCAGTACGGTCACTACGAGTTTGTAGTAATGCCCTTCGGATTGACAAACGCACCCGCGGTGTTCATGGATCTAATGAACCGAGTGTGCCGGCCTTACCTAGACAAGTTCGTGATTGTCTTCATAAACGACATCCTGGTCTATTCCAGGAGTAAGGAAGAGCATAGCCAACATCTACGACAAGTATTGGAGACACTAAAGGCGGAGAAATTGTATGCAAAATTTTCGAAGTGTGAATTTTGGATCCGAGAAGTGGACTTCCTCGGTCATGTGGTTAGCTAGAAAGGGATACACGTGGATCCCTCTAAAATTAAGGCGATCGAGAACTGGTCAGCACCAAGGACGCCCACAGAAATCCGCCAATTCTTAGGCCTCGCTGGCTACTACCGAAGGTTCATCCAGAACTTCTCTAAGATTGCCAAACCACTTACCACCCTGACCCAAAAGAGTGTGACTTTCAGCTGGGGGGAGAAACAAGAAACCGCTTTCCAATCATTAAAGTAGGCCCTGTGCAGCGTCCCGATTCTATCCCTGCCGGAGGGAACCGAAGACCTTGTGGTCTACTGCGACGCATCAAACCAGGGTCTGGGGTGTGTGTTAATGCAACGAGGAAAGGTCATTGCCTACGCATCAAGGCAATTAAAAACGCACGAGGTCAACTATGCCACAAATGACCTCGAACTGGGAGCAATAGTGTTCGCCCTAAAGATCTAGAAGATGGAGCTCGTTATCTCATGAATCGAATTTGGACACCGAAATTCGGCAGGTTCAGGGACGTCATCCTGAATGAAGCATACAAAACTCGATACTCCGTACATCCCGGTTGAGACAAGATGTACTTAGACCTGAAGAAACTCTACTGGTGGCCGAACATGAAAGCCGAAATCGCTACATACGTGAGCGAATGTCTGACTTGCACTAAGGTTAAGGTAGAGTACCAAAAGCCTTCGGGTTTGCTACAGCAACCTACGATACCCGAATGGAAGTGGGAGCGAATAACCATGGATTTCATAACCAAACTGCCTAAGACAATGGGTGGTCTTGATACCATTTGGGTAATCGTCGATAGATTGACCAAATCCGCTCACTTCCTGCCAATAAAGGAGACCTACAAGATGGAAAAGTTGACTAGGACGTACATCAAAGAGGTTGTACGACTACATGATGTGCCGATATCCATTATCTCCGACAGAGATAGTAGATTCACTTCACGGTTCTGGCAGTCCTTACAGAAAGCTCTAGGAACCAGGCTAGACATGAGTACGGCCTACCATCCACAAACCGACGGGCAGAGCGAAAGGACCATTCAAACCTTGGAAGATATGCTAAGAGCATGCGTGATAGACTTCGGTAAAGCTTGGGATACCTATTTACCACTTATTGAATTCTCATACAACAACAACTATCATACTAGCATCAAGGTCGCGCCATTTGAAGCTCTTTATGGCCGCAAGTGCAGATCGCCACTGTGTTGGGCCGAAGTGGGAGATACACAGTTAGCAAAAGGGCGAGTCCCTAACAGCACACTCACTGGCCCTGAAATCATAAGGGAAACTACGGAAAAGATAGTTCAAATTCGAGAGAGACTAAAAGCGTCTCGAGATCGACAGAAGAGCTACGCCGATAACCGACGCAAACCATTGGAATTCCAGGTTGGGGACCGGGTGCTACTGAAAGTCTCACCATGGAAAGGAACGGTACGTTTTGGTAAACGTGGTAAACTAAATCCAAGGTATATCGGACCGTTCGAAATCCTTGCCAGGATTGGCCCGGTGGCATACAAACTTCGACTACCCCAAGAACTTAGCAATGTACACCCGACCTTCCACGTGTCAAACTTAACCTTGTATATTAGGGTTTACATTATGTTACTACTGTACAATTCGCTATTTTAATAAGAAGTTATCACTTGGAAAATTTCTAGCTTCAGAATTCTTAAACCCTAATCAGGGTAAGTGATGTCCGACCTTCCACGTGTCAAATTTAAAGAAGTGTCTGTTCGACGAGACTCTTGTGATCCCACTCGAGGAAATCGAGGTCAACGAGAGTCTCCACTTCGTAGAAGAACCGGTAGAAATCATGGATCGAGAGATCAAGAGAACAAAACAGAGTCGCATCCCTATAGTGAAGGTCTGTTGGAATGCTAAACGAGGACCTGAGTTCACCTGGGAACGCGAGGATCAAATGAAACAAAAATACCCGCATCTTTTCCCCAACACTTGAAGTCCCAGTCAAAACGCTAATTTCGGGACGAAATTCCTTCTAACGGGGGATGATGTGACAACCGTCAATTTCTGGTCAAGTCAAAGTCAAACAAAGTCAACAAGTCAAACCGGTCAACTCAATTAACCTTGTATATTAGGGTTTACATTATGTTACTACTGTACAATTCGCTATTTTAATAAGAAGTTATCACTTGGAAAATTTCTAGCTTCAGAATTCTTAAACCCTAATCAGGGTAAGTGATGAAACTACTTGGTAAAAACATTATTTCGTACCCCTCGGGGGCGTATAACATTCATAACAAGGCTTAACGGGGTTTACAAACCTTACGTTGCAAAGCTAAGCATCCAAAAAGGTCACAAACAAAGTCTCTCTCAATCTCCCTCTATCAATCTCTCTCTCTCCCAAATCTCTCCAAGTACGTGAAATCTCTCCAAGTATGTGAAATCTCTCCCAAATCTCTCTCAAAATCTTTTTCATAAAAATATAATCACTCGGGGCATCCTGATCCTTAAATTATTCGAAAACAACTCGAAACGGGAAGATAAATGGAGAAACTCTTTAAGGAAACCGAAGCCCTACTAGAGCCGAACCTCCCTTAAAGAACCGAAGCCTCCTAGACCCGAAACCACTCTTAGAAACGAAACCTGCATTAGAACCGAACTTACCTCTAGGACCGAAGCTGCATGGGACCGAAACTAGCCTTATTGGACCGAACCTCTCTAAGGAACCGAACCCTCCTAATGGAACCGAACTTACCTTCGGTCCTGCCCTCACAACCGAACCCTTCTCGAACCGAACCTGCCTTCGGTTCTAAGCCCCAAGGACCGAACCTTCGGCCCTGAACCCAGATTTTCGCAGATTCGCTCCTTTTTCCCGGTTTTCAACCCCGACTTCGTTTTAAGCTAGTTTTTCGTGATTTTAACGCGGGATTTTCACCCAAACTCGTATTTTGGCATATGAGACCTTATGTATTCATATTTAATCGGTTTTGGGGGAAAATCTTATTCTAAGAATGAAAATCTATTGGTTAAGATTTGGTGATAGAGTGTTGATTTTCCCTAGAGTGTGACACAAGCTATCCCCCCATACCCTCCTAAGACAATCCTAAGTCACTATTCACCCATACCTAGTCAACTATTTGTCCTTTGACACCCCTCCTCCAGCTGCATAGCTTCATCAAAAGCTGGAAATCCTCATATCTCCCTCCACTTTAATCACACTCTCACCGAAAAGCAAACACCTCTCTCTCTCTCTCTCTTACTATCCCTCTCTAGAACTCGAGATTTTCAAGGTTGTTCTTGAGCTATTCACTCCAGTCTTGGTAAGTATAATCATTCTACACTTGAATACTCTACACTCCTTCACTCAAATCATAGATTTCTTACACAAATATCGACATATTTGTTCTTAGATCTTCGAATCTTCAAGCATCTCCCAAGTGTTCTTGACTTGGAAACTTTATCTCTTCATCATCCATCTTAAGGTATCACTCAAGGTGAGTTTATAACCCCATATTTTCATGTTTTCTTCAAGTTTTAGGGGGAGAATGCAAGCTAAAATACCAAAAACTCAACTAAACTCGAACAACAGCTTTCATCAGAAAAGTGGTGTCCTATTCACGGACTGTTTTGACCAACATAGACTTAATATCTTTCAAAACTGTTAAATATGCAAATAGTTCAGGTTCATACCTTTAAAATGACTACTTGAACATCACCATACGATTTTTCTACAATTTTTGGTGATTTTTACAAAACTGCCTATCATCTCAAAAACGGATTCGGACCAGTATGTGAATATGAATATTTTCACACAAGTTAGAGACTTCTAAAAATCATAATAAAAATTATGAATATACTAGACACATTTTGTAAACTCTCAGAGTTCACGGATTCAGTTTTCGACTTCGTATGCTTTTTCTATGAATTTTCTAATACAGTGTAGAAAAGTTAAAAACGAGTTAACAGCTTAAAATTTTCGTAACACTTTGTAACATGTTGAGCAAAGTGTAATCTTTGATGATTCCATATTTTGCATGTGTCTTCTGTTGTGATATATTTATATAACAGAAAATATCCTCTGGAATATAAGAATCCTTTGTAATTACAAATATTGCAAAATGAAACATAAGAAGTATAGTTATGTATTTGCTCAACTATTACATACACATGAAGAGTCTTGTCATGTACAAATGGATTTTAATTAATACCTAATAAACTATAATAGGTATATTTTATGAAATTCACATCACCAATTTAGTACACGAATGGAGACTTCATTTCCACCACAGAAAAGGTTTTACTCGAACACTACACGTAAACCCATTAACGTAAGTTGTGAGACATTTCTTCATTTGTACTCTTAAAGTACGAGTTAAAATTCCTGTAAGTTATAACCAGAATTTCTTATAGGGAGAGCGTGATAATTATGTATAGATCTATATTGGGATTGACACCTCACACCTTGCTGCTAGCTACAGCTGGACCTGCAGGTCTACGGGTGACAAAAGTCATAACAAATTTTAACGTCTGAAAAACGTTGTAGCAGGTCATCCGGTTGTAGTATGGTTATAGCAACTCACATAGGGAGTTAACATCACTTAAAGTTTACGGGAAATTCTATTTAAACAAAAAGGGGTTTTATCTATTTAAAACTGCATTCTTCGTTACAATTACGAATACACCCTCATACATTCGGTCTTGGGATTTAAGACTACATAACATTTTATAAGGAAAATATTGGATTTTTCTTGTGCATACATTACATTTTACAAACAAAGGTTTTTCCAACATTTCATCCAAAAGCTTATGAACTCACTAACTTAATTGTTGACACTCTTTCAAAACTAATTGTATTCTCAGGAAACCAGTGAAACAGGTAACCAACTGCTTTTGAGGTTGGGATACAAGACTTCAATATATACATTTTGTCATCATAATGTAATTGATTTTGAAACATGTAAACTTATAATATGGTGTAACCTTTTCAATTATATTTATGATGGTTGTATTTACTATGAGCACTATTATACTCGTTGTTGTGATACTATAAATGAAGTCCTCCACCCCCGGATGTTTCCGCCATCCTTGGTTCGGGGGTGTGACACATTGTCAATACAGAAACATAAGCATAAACATACATTACATTCATTTACACTAATGATCTACATCTCTTTTAATCTCTCAGTGTAATGTAGCTTCGTATCGACACCTGTGATACAAATAAGCTGAGTGGGTCAGGTTGGGAAACCTGGTGAGTACATAGGGATTTCAATCCCACAATGTTATATCATATATATATTTTAGAACTCACAAAATATACAATTTCACCATATATAAGCAACTTTACCCCACCTCGTCGATCCTCACAACGACACGATCTATACTCTCAGATCTAAAATTAACTCTTTACCTAATCCATACTCCCGGATCTAAAACTTACCTCTTTACCTAATCCATACTCCCGAATCGGGTATGTCTGATCCATACTCTCGGGTCAATAACTATGTCCATTCCATACTCTCAGACTAGGGATAATTGACTATGTCTTAATCCATACTCCCGGATTAATAACAAATAACTATGTCCTGTCCATACTTTCCGACTAAGGACAACTGAATAAGTCTAATCCATACTCTCGGATCAATGACAAATGATTATGCCCAATTCATACTTTCGGACTAGGGACAATTAACTATGTCTTAATCCATACTCCCGGATTAATCACAAATAACTATGTCCTATCCACACTCTCTGAATAAGGACGAATGACTATGTCTTAATCCATACTCCTGGATTAATGACATATTTTAAAGTTCTACCCTCCGTGTATATCTCACTCGTACTCCTAAGAAGATACTACCCAATATTCCTCTTAATTAATTTAGGTTTACTATGTATCCTAAATCATCATATATTACCAGATATGCTCTTAACACGTATTTCAGGCAATAACAAATATTTCAGACACATATATTTAATACTTTTAATCAATACTTGTATTAAAATCATGTTCATGAAAGGGACGATGCACTCACATTAGTAGCGTGATGTGATAGAATCTAACTAGAAACGGTCAGCGGTTCATGATCGTCGGGCTCGAGACGCGAAAATGGCCTTTGGAAAATGAGAGAGAATGAAAGTAGAAGGTGTAAGAAATGAAAGAGTCGAACTTGCTATTTATAGGCTGATTTTTGGTCTCTCACATCATGAGAATCAATGCTCACATCGTGAGCCATGGCTGTATCATCTCGTAGACTTTCCATATGTGTTTATTGCTCCGAAAGGTGTCCGGACGACTTCTCACGTTGTGAGAATGATATGCTCACGTTGTGAGCTTCCAAGAGTTATCCCGTAGCTTTCCCATGTGTTTTCTAGCCTCGATTAGTGTCTGTTTGACTCCTCAAGTCGTGAGAAAACAGGCTCACGTCGTGAGACCAGTCAGATTAGGGTTTCTGACACGTGTCATGCTCTCAGACAACTGCATATTCGGAAGGTCATAACTTTTGCATACGAGCTCCGTTTTTGACGTTCTTTATATCCACGCGTAGGTGGAGACGTACTATACAACTTTCATTTTGAGCCCTAAGGCTAAAAAGTATTTTATCGTAAACTCACTTTTTATGATTCCCGGTGTCGTTTCGGTTTTGTCGCGAAACTTCGACAGGTCATAACTTTTTCGTTATAACTCAGATTTTGGCGTTCTTTATATGTACGGAAACCTTATGACATATAATAAAACTTAGTTAAGATTATTTATTCTAAATAATCCCCTATCAAAAATTCATTTTTTTTTACGCTTATCGTCTCCAAATTGACCGGCCCGAATCTGCAGACGTTACATTAAGAGTAGATTAGTTTAACGTTTAAAAAAAATAATTAACTCAAAAATAGAAAATGCATTGGATGGGGGTGTTAATACAAATTGTGAATAGTTCAAGGGTATTGAGTGTAAATTTCTATGGAAAGGGTTTAAGCAGGGGATTTCATCCCGACTTCCCCGACTTCGTATCATTCAGATCCAATCGCCACATCAAGATGGCCAGCGCCGCCGCTGCCCGAACATTTTTTCGGTCAACTTCCATCCGTAACGCCGCCGCTAGAATGTCCTTCGAAGCCAAATGCAAATCCGCCCCGTCTCCCTCTGCCTTCCGCTTCCCAACCACAAAACCTCTTTCTCATCGCATATTCAGGTGATACACAAATCACACGCACTAATTAGACCTTCTTAATGTCTTTCAATACATATTTGCAGGAATTCATGTTTTTTTGGTGAATTTAAGGTGTCCAGTTGAAATGAGCGCTTGCTTGGAAACGATGCAACCTTTTCATTCAGTCACTGCTTCGGCTCTGATGACATCTATGCTCACTCTCTCTCGCGGAGGATACGGTTGGCTTCCTGAAGGTAATCAAAATTCCACTGCTTCTCTCTTTCAATCTATTTCTATCCGATCTTTCTGAACACAATCTGTTTGATGATACAATACCCTTTTTGCAATTTCAAGGTTTCGTTTAGTTCTTTACTTCCTTTACATGTGTACTCTTCTGTTGTAGCGTTAGTTATTGCAGGTTATTACCATCGAAGGTTTTTAGGAAACAATTTGATGTGGATTTTGTTACAATCTAGTTCTAATATTCTCTTTTATTTGAAGTATTTGTTCTAAGTTTCAATAGAGTTTCTAATTCTTTCGAAAAGATTTCAAGAAATGGTATTAACTTGGAGTTGCAAAGTAGACCCTTTTCCTCAATAACTGAAATTTACATTTAGTTTCTTGATTGGTGGAATAAACTTGTTCTCTATTATTGGTAATTACTAATTAGCTAAAATTTAACATCTTTATTTGGACACATTTGCTATTAAAACTGTAACTTCTAGCAAAATATGTTCATTTCTTTTCTGATAATAGCAATATGTAATAGTGAGAGAAAAGTATTTCAAAATTAGTAAATTAGTAAAAAATATTGTGTTGATAAAATTGTACTTGCTTCATTTGTAGGAGTTGATGATACTAGCTGAAGATCAAGAAGCAAAAGAAGGATAATTTGGAATTATATTAGGTCCACCATAACATCACTTAAACTATTTTTGAAATATTGAAACATGTACTTTATGATATTTAATTTTACAATTTAATTATTTCAAACTGCATGCCAAATACATCCAAGTGGAAGAAATAGCAATGTACTTTTATTTATTTGTTTATTTAGCATCCTGCTTTCATTTCTTCGTATTACAGAACAAATTCTGTCTCATTGACATATGTGTCAGTCTCAGACTCTCAGTCCAAATGTACCTGTTTTGTCTTGTTAACAAGAGAGCAGTATATTATGTGACACTGATGTTTGGTTTTGTGAACTCAATCAGCTTGCAATAATGATTTGTGATGGATACGAGAGGGAGGATTCATGCAATACTTTCTGTTGACATTCTGAATGGATTCAGAAGAAGCTTTAGTCATCTCCTTATAAGACTTGATAACTCACATGTAGCTACTAATGTGTTGTTTCTTTTTTCACCTTGTGGATTTAATGGAGATTTAATTTAATTTTGTAAGCTATACACAAGTTTTTTTAATTAATAATAAAAGCAAAAAAGAACGACTTAATATAAAAAGTCAAAGAAACGAGGTTTTTCTTGTCAAACATAATTTTTTCATTTGCATGTATATAGTATATACCCTTATTTGAGCTTTTCACTTCGATTTTCAAAATCTGCCATTTTCTGAGATGGAATAAAATGTGTTCAAGAGAAAAAAACTGTAACCACAGTTTTTTCATGTTCTCAAAATAAATCAGCGTCGAATTTGATGTCGCATTGGTTTTTTTGTTACAACATTCTTTATCAGGGAAAATTGTATTTATTTTAAGAAGTTATACTATGCAATGGTGTGTCAAATTGTTGAAACCACATAACGAAATTAACAAATACAACTTACTACTTACGATAATTACATATTATATATATAAAGGTAGGTTATGTTGAGATTCAAAATAAAATAGAGATCTTGAGATTCAATATCGGCCACATAATTCACATCTGCCGCTCTAATGCTCCGGCGTACCGGTGTGGAGAGTCAGTTATAATCGTAAATGATTATGTAGCGCCGTTCGTTCTTTTTACCTCCGCCACCTTCCCCACAACCGCCACCGCCACCACCACTACCAGGGGCGGAGCCAAGATTTGGGAATAACGGGGCTTAAATAGTAAGAGGGGCAGGTGTGGGCAACGCCCGTATGGCGTTATCCGATGTGGTAGCGCCATAACGGGGGAACACCGCCCCCTCCCCCCTCCCGTTATTACACGTTATGTTATCTCGCGCGATGGTGGTAACGTACGTTAACGCGTAGAAAATCGAACGTTGCAAAATCAAACCGTTTAAAAACGGTACAATTTCAAAAATCAACCGTTTAAAAACGGTAACTTTAATAATAATTTTTTTTTACTAATTACATTTTCATTATTATATATACCTCATTCTTTTTACTACACATATTTCTCTATATCTATCTCTATTTCTATATCACTCAAAACACAAACACAAAAATCAACCAACTATGGATCAAAACCCGAATACCCCTCCTCCGAACACAAACACATCCACTCCATTAGGTTTTGCGGGATACGAGGGATACATGAACCTTCTAAACTCCCAAAACTCACCACAAATTCCATATTCCAGCAATTTTTTCAATCCCGCCTCACCCCCACTACAATTCTCTACCTCGCCATTTATGCAACAAAATGCAAACATTCAACAAAACCTTTTTAACACATTCGGTCCCATGCGCCAAACAGTCACACAACCCCCACCCACGCAAGAAACCGTTGTCGAGACGCAAGCCGGGAGTAGTCAGAAAGCATCGGGAAAAAAGGGAGACCAAAAAAGAAAGGGAAAGAGGTCGTTGTCGGGGCGGATCAAACGAAAGCACCTCCAACATGGTGGACACCGGAGGAAGAGCATGCATTGGCGGTGGCTTGATGCGGTACTTCAAAACAACCAACTATGGGGAACGATATGAAGAAAGTTTCTTTTTGGGATGCCGTAATTGTCAGATTCCGCACAATTTTGAACAAGGGTGACACATATCGCAATAATGATATGCTTAGTGGCAAATGGACTCAAATTAGCCGGAAATGCACCAAATTCAATTCCATATACAACAAACTTTCTTCGCAACGTCAAAGTGGTGCCAATGATTTTGATGTGTTTAGAGCCGCGAGGGAGGAATATCACACGCAAATGGGTCATGTAATTGAGTACGAAAGTTTGGGAAATCGTGAGGAAAGATCTAAAATGGATGAAAACGCCAACATCATCGGAACAACAATCAAAGAGGTCTCGTGATTAGGGTTCGGTTGACGTTTCCGACGGACACACGAACATCGACTTCAACGCGGACACCGATGAGATCCCGGACGAGTTTGATGACATCGAGGAAATCTCTCCGCCACGACGACCGATGGGGCGCGACAAAGCCAAGCACGCGCAACGATATGCGCAGGAGAATGAAAGTCGGCTTCGAGAGCACGAGGAAATGAAAAAAAAATTGACGCCCACACGGAAATCGCAAATAAAAGATATGAATTGCAATGGGAGCATTTACATTTCCTTCGTCAAGAAGCCGAAGAAGATCGCATATCGAAGGATTTGACAATTCTTACGACAAACGAATAAAATTTACCACCGGGACGAGCTGAAGTGATACGGAGGATGAAGGCAAAGATCGAGAGCAAATACTTGGGCGAAGAATAGTTTGTCGGTGTTTTTTTTTAATCATTAGGACTATCGTGTGTGTTTTTTCAATGTTTTTTTTTGGTTTGTAATGTTTTAAGTTTGTATGGTATTTTTAATTTACTATTTAATGAAATTATGTTTTATTAATTTATATGTTTTTTTATAGATATATGACATAAATACAAAAATAAAACGAATTAGAAATATATGAAGTAAATAAAAAAACTAAAACAAATTAGAATAATAGAAATTAAAAACATTCAAAAAAATAAAATAAAATAAGAAATAGAAAATAGAATGTGTTATCTCATGTTATTTGGTGTTGTCTATTTCCACCTTTGGTGTTATAACACCAAATTGTGACAAGGATGATGATGTGGACAATTTGGCTGTGATAACATGTAATAACATGTTGCCCACACCTAGTAGTCTAAAAAAATAATAATAAATATTGGTTACTAGTTTAAAATGGAAAGTCATTTCTTCAGGTAACACTAATTAGCTCGTCGATATTACAAAATTGCTATTTTTTCAACTTGTAGGCATTTATTATAAATATCTTTCCCTAAAATTGTCTCTAACAATATGCAAGTGTGGTTCATGAACATTTTTGTTTTCATATAAAAAAAAACCAGTGACTCTTTTGTTGCTCATAATTTATAATATGATCATAAAAAAACCAAATTACTAATCATTATAAAATTACAAATTATAAATTTCAAAAATTAAATATGTAAGAATTCAAGATTACTTATTATTATTGATTGAAGAATGAAAGCAATGGCTAACACCTTAATGAAAATCAACTCCTCGCAATAAAATAAAAGAAATATCCATTTTAAGAAATTAAAATAGATTGAGAGGGCTTTGAATTTAGTTTACTGAGATGAGCCATATAATTACTCAAGGGCTAGAATACATATAATACAATCATTAAATAATTAAAAGGGTTGGAGGGGCGCAACACCCGGCTGCCACCCTACTGGCTCCACCATTGACCACTACCACCACCTCTACCACCAGCCGACCCCATCACTGTCACATCCGTCACTTATACCACCGCAACCTTTGCCACCACCATCTCTTCTACCACCAACCGTTATAATTATATATGATTACTCAATCTGTGACATATATGTATAATCATTTATGATTAGGCATACCCTGCTGCTACCGGTACACTGGAGCGTTAGAGCGACAAATGAAAAATATGTGGCTGATGTTGAATTTCAAAATTTCTATTTTTTTTTCTTTTGAATCTCAAGTGACCCGTCATATATATATATATATATATATATATATATATATATATATATATATATATATATATATATATATATATATATATATATATATATATATATATATATATATATAGGGAAAAGTGAATATACCCTTAAGGGTACATAAGCTTAGGTAACCAAACCCATCATAATACGTCGTTTTGTTTGATATATTCATTATAATGTTCTTTAACTTCAATTCCTAACTTGATTTACAATTAAGATTTTCGAAAATTCACTATTATCTTCCTCTTACATCACATCTTTTTGCCGAACACCTACTAGACTATATATATTATAGTTGAAAATGAAAATTATGTAAGAGAGAGATAAATGTGAAATTTATAAAAATCTTGGAAGTAAATCAAGTTATAAGTTGAATTATAAGAACATTGGACAATTATAACGTATATATACGTGATACAAAACGACATAGTATTGTGTATTTGGGTACCTAAGCTTATATACCCTTAAAGGTATATTCACTTTTCCCATATATATATATATATATATATATATATATATATATATATATATATATATATATATATATATATATATATATATATATATATAGAGAGAGAGAGAGAGAGCTAGGTTCATTTGTTTAAACTAAGTATTGTGTTATCGTATGCATAAATGTGGGCCAATCAAAATTAAATAAAAAATTAAATAATTAAATAAATAAATAAGGGTAATTTAGTCATTTGTTGTAACGACCCAATTTTCACGCCCAAAAATTTCATTTAAAATAAGTGGTTTGCGAAACATTTGTAGTAAAACATCATCCGATCATATCATTTCATAAAAACATATCTCGTGTCTCAAAACCAAATCATAAAAATAATAATAATGTCAGAGTACAATCCCAGAACATCTCATAATGCGGAAAAACCAATGCGTGTGTGTATGATGTGCCGCTACCGCGCCAGCTCCTTCCCCTTCGCTGAAGAGGTACCTGAAACAAAACTGTAAACTGTAAGCACAAAGCTTAGTGAGTTCCCCCCCCATCGTCCACATACCATACAATCATATAGCATACATACTGCCAGGCATTTCTGGGGTGCCCGACCTACCCGGTACGGCCATTCTGGGGTGCCGACCTACCCGTGCGGCTATTCTGGGGTGCCGTCCTACCCGTGTCAAGCCATTCTGGGGTGCTGACCTACCCATGTCGAGCCATTCTGGGGTGCTGACTACCCTTCGGTCCTACAACCGAACCTCAGGGACTATTTCACCCCCTACTACTACTGTCACATATATCTTAGCAATATCTACTGTCAGGCATATCTGGGGTGCCTAACCTACCCTTCGGTCCTAACAACCGAATCTCGGGGACCATTCCCCCCTCTACTACCTCTATCTCGTATAACATATCATGCTAGCAGCTAAACATATCATAACATAATGTTAGGCATATATGGGGTGCCTAACCTACCCTTCGGTCCTAACAACCGAATCTCTATCACTATCACATATCATATCACGCTAGCATATAACATATCAGGTAGTAGCAACACAGATGAATATCACAAAGACAAACATCTATCATACGATCCCTACTGGTGGGCCGGCATTGTGGCCGTAGACTCACCGCTACTGGAAGGTAAGTCACCTCGTAGTAGCTGCTGATCTGTGCGGGAACTCTCTATCTGCTGCTGCTGCTCCGGAAATCCTCCGGCTATAAATCCCACAAAACACACAATCAGAGTCTAATATCTACTCTTTGGGTAAAATGACCATTTTACCCCTGATCAAGTCAAGTCAAAGTCAAAGTCAACTTCCAGTTGACCTGACTCGCTGAGTTGGCTAGCCAACTCGCCGAGTCCCTAACCTTCCATTTGTCCTTATCCACGACTCTACTCGTCGAGTTGGGCCGTCAACTCGACGAGCTCTTCTCTCATATGAACGTCACATGAAAACTCATCCGACTCGCCGAGTTGATGAACAACTCGTCGAGTTCTAAGAAGATTGCCTTGGACTCGCCGAGTCCAAGAACGGACTCGCCGAGTCCAGTCTTGACCAATTCCATACAGTTGATTTAAAAAATGGGATCTAGCACACCAAAACCATAGATCTGGCCTCCTAATGTCCACTTTATACGTAAAGTTCCAAACTTGATGCACATGCATGGGGTTTTTAGCTCAAAAATCCACATAAAGTGTCCTACAATGCACATGGGGCTCTCATGGCCCTAAAGTTGGCACCTTTATGCCATGAAACCCCTCTTAAGGCCCAGATCTGAAGTCAAAACCCACTCCACACTTCCAATACCAAAACATGACTTAGCAATCCAAAGAAATCCCAAGTTAAAGATGAATAACACATAGATGAGTCAAGACAGGGGCATTATACCTTGAAGCTGCTGAAAATGAAGTAAATTCTCTGGATCTACTGCCCCCAACTCAGGTTCCAAGCTCCTTTCTTCCTTCCAAGCTTTACAACCACACAAGAACACCAAAAATGGCCTCAACAATGCACAAACAGCTAGGGTTTCAATGAGAAGTGTTTTGGGAGCATAAAGGACAATATGACCGTCATATCATTGCTTAAATAGGGTGAAAACCCTCAGATTAGGGTTTTTGGTCCGAACAGCACCTACTCGCCGAGTCCGGGACCCGACTCGCCGAGTTCATCACTTAAGTCCCGCGTCCCTTCTCGCTTCTACTCGGCAAGTTGGTCCTTCAACTCGCCGAGTCCAAGGCCAAAATGCAAAATATTTAAAGAATTAATAAAAAGAATACGTACCAAGAACCAGGTGCTACAAATCTCCCCCACTTATTTTAGACTTCGTCCTCGAAGTCTGCTGCTCGTTCCTGAAACAGCTCGGGGTAATGCTCCATCATCTCGTCCACCGGCTCCCAAGTCCACTCCGACCCCTTCTGGTGCTGCCATTGCACCTTCACGAGTTCCACTCTCTTGTTCCTTAAATCCTTCGACTTCTGGTCGAGAATCGCCACAGGCCGCTTTATGTAGTTCAGGCTTTCATCAACCTGAATATCCTCTAGGGGCACCACTGCTGAGTCGTCCACCAGGCACTTCTGCAGCTGGGAGACGTGGAAAGTGTTGTGGATCTGACTGAGTTCGGCTGGCAGATCCAGCCTGTACGCCACCTTGCCCACCCGGGCTACAACCCTGAATGGTCCAATGTACCTTGGGCCCAACTTGCCCCGCTTCCTGAATCGGATGACGTCTTTCCAAGGCGACACCTTCAGGAGAACCATATCCCCGACCTGGAACTCCAGGTCCGAACGACGCTTGTCGGCATAACTTTTCTACCGACTCTGAGCAGTCTAAAGCCTGCTCCGGACCTGCTGAATCCTCTCCGTCGTCTTGAGCACCACTTCGGTGATCCCCATGACTCTCTGGCCAACCTCGCCCCAACATATCGGGGTCCTGCACCTCCTCCCATACAACATCTCGAAGGGAGGACGGTCGATGCTCGCGTGGTAACTATTGTTGTAGGAGAACTCTGCCAATGGAAGGTAGGTATCCCAACTACCTCCGAAGTCTAAAACACATGCCCGCAGCATATCCTCCAGAGTCTGGATGGTCCGCTCGCTCTGGCCATCCGTCTGCGGGTGAAAGGCGGTGCTGAAATGCAGACGAGTACCCAACTCGTCGTGGAATTTCTTCCAAAACCTGGAAGTGAACCGCACATCCCTATCCGAAATCACCGAAACTGGCACTCCGTGCCGCGCCACCACCTCTCTGATATAGATATCGACCAATTTCTCGGCCGAGATGCTCTCCTGAATCGGGATAAAGTGGGCGCTCTTGGTCAATCGATCGACGATGACCCAAATCGAATCCACTCCCCGCGCGGTCCTGGGAAGCTTGGTGATAAAATCCATCGTAATATCCTCCCATTTCCACAGCGGAAAATCCAACAGCTGCATCTTGCCGTGTGGTCTCTGATGCTCGGCCTTGACCTTCCTGCAGGTCAAGCACCGCTCCACATACCATGCCACATCCCGCTTCATGCAGGGCCACTAATAGTCAAGACGAAGATCCCTATACATCTTCGTCGCCCCGGGATGAATGGAGAATCGGGATTTGTGCGCCTCCTCCATCAAAACCTGGCGCACGCCTCCGTGGTATGGAACCCACACCCTGCGGTGTAGCATCAATAATCCCCTGCTGTCATAGTCGAAGGAGGAAACCTGAACCACTATACGCTCACTCTTCCGATGTTCCTCCTTCATAGCCTCCTGCTGGGCCTCTCGGATCTGCTCCAATAACGGGGTCACTACTGTCATCCGCATGCAGATATCTCTGATCGGTGCCGCCTTGCGGCTAAGCGCATCGGCCACCACATTGGCCTTCTCCGGATGGTAACGGATCTCACAATCGTAATCCTTCACCACGTCCAACCACCGACGCTGCCTCATGTTTAGATTCGGCTGATCCATGAGGTACCTCAAGCTCTTGTGGTCCGTGTAAATCGTACAACGAACCCCATAGAGGTAATGACGCCAAATCTTGAGGGCGAACACAACAGCCCCCAGCTCCAAATCATGCGTCGGGTAGTTCGCCTCGTGAGGCTTCAGCTGCCTCGAAGCGTAAGCGATAACATGCCCTCTCTGCATCAATACTGCGCCCAAGCCTGAGATCGACGCATCACAGTACACGACGAGATCCTCCATGCCCTCTGGCAGGGCTAAGATTGGCGCCTCGCATAATCTCTGTCTTAGTGTCTCGAATGCAGCCTGCTGCTCAGGCCCCCAACGAAAGACCACGACCTTCCTCGTTAGCCTGGTCAGGGGTAAGGCTATCTTGGAGAAATCCTGGATGAATCTCTGATAGTAGCCAGCTAATCCCAGGAAACTCCGAATCTCAGATGGAGACTTCGGAACCTCCCATCTCATCACGGACTCCACCTTGGCCGGATCTACCGAAATCCCGTTCTGGTTGACAAGGTGCCCAAGAAACTGCACCTCGAGCAACCAGAACTCACACTTGGAGAACTTGGCATACAAGTTCTCCCCCCTCAAAGTCTCTAGAACCTCTCGCAGATGCTCCTCGTGCTCCTCCTGCGTCTTGGAGTAAACCAAGATATCATCAATAAACACTATCACAGACCGGTCTAACATCGGTCTACACACGCGGTTCATGAGGTCCATGAACGCGGCAGGAGCATTGGTGCGCCCGAAAGGCATCACCACGAACTCATAGTGGCCATAACGCGTCCGAAACACCGTCTTCTGTACATCCTCCTCTCTGACCCTCATCTGATGATACCCTGAACGCAAATCAATCTTGGAGAACCAAGATGCCCCCTGTAGTTGGTCAAAGAGGTCGTCAATCCTCGGGAGTGGGTAACGGTTCTTCACCGTTACCTTATTCAGCTCCCTATAGTCTATACACATACGATGCGACCCGTCCTTCTTCTTCACAAACAGAATCGGGGCTCCCCAAGGCGAACTACTCGGCCTGATGAATCCCTTGTCTAGCAGCTCCTGCAGCTGCGTAGACAACTCCTGCATCTCGGGAGGAGCCAACCGATATGGTGCCTTGGCTATCGGAGCCGCACCAGGAACTAGGTCGATCCTGAACTCTACCTGTCGCTCCGGAGGTATCCCTGGCAACTCCTCGGGGAATACATCCGCGAACTCTCGTACTACGGGCACATCGCCCACCGTTGCCCTACCCGCCTCCCGGGTATCCATAACATATGCGACATAACCTGCGCAACCTTGCTGAAGGTAACGCCTAGCTCTCGCTGCTGAACACAAAGCTGGTCCTCGCTGTGGCCTTTCGCCCTGAATCACTAACTCTCCCCCACCTGGGGTCCTGACTCGCACTAGATGTTGTGCGCAATCTATCACCGCCCCGTTGGGGCTTAGCCAATCCATACCGATAATCACCTTGTTCCCCCGTAAAGGTATGGGAACCAGATCCACCAGGTAGCGCTCCTCAAATAATCTCAGTACACAATCTCGGAAGACCTCAGATGCTCGTACTGATCGGTCGTCCGCAATCTCGACCTCTAGAGGGCAATCCAACATGCCCGAAGACCCAGAAAACTTCTTGCTAAGCGCAAGAGAAACAAACGATCGGGTAGCACCCGAATCAAACAATACCTGAACTGGGATACCGTTCACATGGAACGATCCTAAACAGAGCACATATCAATATCATAAACATCATATAAATAAATCAGAGGGAAAGAATCATACCCGTCACCACATCGGGTGCGGCGCGTGCCTCCTCGGTAGTCAGCTGAAATGCCCGACTCCTCACCACCGGAGCCTCTGCCTTGCCCTGCCAGCCATCTGTAATCCGCAGGGTCGCTGGAGCTGGCGCCTTCACTGGCGCTGCTACTGCTGTCAACTGGGGGCAGTTGGCCTTCTTGTGGCCCCTCTGGTTGCAGTGGAAACACAGCAACTCAGACGTCTGAATAACAGGTGCAGGGGCGGTACAATCCCTGCTGAAGTGCCCAGTCTTGCCGCACTTATAGCAGCCCGACGACCCCAATCTACATGCCCCCTCATGTGGCCTGCCGCATTTCCTGCAGCGGCCCGGTCCTGACTGGCCTTTCGGCCTACCATCTGATCCCTTGGGCTTCTTTCTTGAAGCCCTTATCGTCTGTCCCTCCTCTGCCTTCCTCTTCCGGATGTGCTCCAGATCTATCTCCCTCTCCCTTGCCCTGGCAATCATAGAATCCAGGGTAGGGCAAGCTGAAAAACTGACATGCTCCCGAATGTCGGCTCGCAACATGTCATGGTAGCGGGTCCTCCTCATATCCTCATCACCCGCATACTGGGGCACCAGTAACGCCCTCTCCCGGAACTTGGCGGTGATCTCCGCCACAGTCTCCGTCGTCTGCCTCATATCCAAAAACTCCCTGGCCAGCTGTTGAAGCTCTACAGCTGGCGCAAACTCTGCTCTGAACCGGGTCACAAAGTCCGGCCATGTCATAGCCTCAACAGCCGAGGCTCCCAATGAGTCACCAACAGACTCCCACCAATCTCTAGCTCTGTCTCTCAAACACCCTGCTGCATATCTCACCTTCGACCCCTCGGGGCAGAAGCTGGTCAGCTGCGCAGACTCAATGTCTGCAATCCATCGTCTGGCCACAATGGGGTCCTTCGCCCCGTGGAAGTCCATCGCACCACTGCTCCTGAAGTCCTTAAAGGACAGTGTGCGAGATCCTGACTGGCCAGATGCCATGTCACTCCTGAACGCCCTGAGGCGGTCCTCCATCAGCTCAACTATCCCTTCCTTGATCGACCCGAAAATGATGGGGGTCGACTCAAGGATGCCTCTGGTGATCTCTGACGCGATGAACTCGCGTAGCCTCTCATCCACTGGTTCGGAACCTGAACCCGAACCCGATCCCTCTCCCGAACTGCCAACTGCTGGCCTCGAACGTAGTACCACCATTCTACAATACATAACGACAACTGTCAGTGGTACTGATACATCTTAGAGGGATCACATCTACTGCAAGGTTCCTGGTCTCGCCTCAGCCTTCCTCAATTCAAGTACGGATCCTCTGCTTTCAGTAGTACGGGCCCATACTACCTTCCACATTTATCCGTACTTTCCTCAAGAACTGCCTTGACTCCACCAAGTCCCTTCTACTACTACTGCTGATCTCATGCTACTCTCATCCTAGGCTTTCCCTAGGTAACCACCAACCCACTCTCCGTCATCAGCCGCATAAGAAGTCCCTGCTTTCTTCCCCTAACTAGCTCGCGAATACTATTACATATTACTCAGACTAGATAATTCTTCGAATGAGAGATCCTACCCTACAACGGTTGGACTCAAACAAGAGCTGCGAAATAGGGCTAGACCCAACCTTCTGGAATTATTTAGTCCTTGCAATATGTAACTTAACGTATTCGTTTACTAGTTAGTGAAAGACAGCTAGAACTCCTAAAAGCACAAAGCAAGCAACATTCAGACAAAGGAAACTACTCAAGCAAATCTATTTTCATAACAAGAAACTGTACTAGCATACAATGTTAAGCTCATACTATCAGGCATAACCTAAACAGGCTATCCTACTGCTGTCTAGTCAATACTAGCATGCAATTCTCATAAAGTTGAAGCACATAAAGCAGGCATATAAGGCATCATTCCTAGATCCTTAGTCCTATTCTAGCATGCAGTTCTACTGAAACTGGTAAATCATAACATGAACTTGTATGGGTACTCTGGGGAAAAATTACTTGAGCTCGGCCGGTTGCGCACATCACACACCTTGTTCTTTCTCAAAACTCTTTTACTTAGCCTTTAGAAAATCATTTCTTTATAAAAATCTTTTAATCCCTCGATTTGAGTCCAGACACCCCCGAATGAGTGTCTGAATCCCTCAAACCAGGGCTCTGATACCAACTTGTAACGACCCAATTTTCACGCCCAAAAATTTCATTTAAAATAAGTGGTTTGCGAAATATTTGTAGTAAAACATCATCCGATCATATCATTTCATAAAAACATATCTTGTGTCTGAAAACCAAATCATAAAAATAATAATAATGTCAGAGTACAATCCCAGAACATCTCATAATGCGGAAAAACCAATGCGTTTGTGTATGATGTGCCGCTACCACGCCAGCTCCTTCCCCTTCGCTGAAGAGGTACCTGAAACAAAACTGTAAACTGTAAGCACAAAGCTTAGTGAGTTCCCCCCCATCGTCCACATACCATACAATCATATAGCATACATACTGCCAGGCATTTCTGGGGTGCCCGACCTACCCGGTACGACCATTCTGGGGTGCCGACCTACCCGTGCGGCTATTCTGGGGTGCCGTCCTACCCGTGTCAAGCCATTCTGGGGTGCTGACCTACCCATGTCGAGCCATTCTGGGGTGCTGACTACCCTTCGGTCCTACAACCGAACCTCGGGGACTATTTCACCCCCTACTACTACTGTCACATATATCTTAGCAATATCTACTGTCAGGCATATATGGGGTGCCTAACCTACCCTTCGGTCCTAACAACCGAATCTCGGGGACCATTCCCCCCTCTACTACCTCTATCTCGTATAACATATCATGCTAGCAGCTAAACATATCATAACATACTGTTAGGCATATCTGGGGTGCCTAACCTACCCTTCGGTCCTAACAACCGAATCTCTATCACTATCACATATCATATCACGCTAGCATATAACATATCAGGTAGTAGCAACACAGATGAATATCACAAAGACAAACATCTATCATACGATCCCTACTGGTGGGCCGACATTGTGGCCGTAGACTCACCGCTACTGGAAGGTAAGTCACCTCGTAGTAGCTGCTGATCTGTGCGGGAACTCTCTATCTGCTGCTGCTGCTCCGGAAATCCTCCGGCTATAAATCCCACAAAACACACAATCAGAGTCTGATATCTACTCTTTGGGTAAAATGACCATTTTACCCCTGATCAAGTCAAGTCAAAGTCAAAGTCAACTTCCAGTTGACCTGACTCGCCGAGTTGGCTAGCCAACTCACCGAGTCCCTAACCTTCCATTTGTCCTTATCCACGACTCTACTCGTCAAGTTGGGCCGTCAACTCGACGAGCTCTTCTCTCATATGAACGTCACATGAAAACTCATCCGACTCGCCGAGTTGATGAACAACTCGTCGAGTCCACCTTCATCTGATGAACAAGATCTGTCCTCGACTCGCCGAGTTGATGAACAACTCGTCGAGTTCTAAGAAGATTGCCTTGGACTCGGCGAGTCCAAGAACGGACTCGCTGAGTCCAGTCTTGACCAATTCCATACAGTTGATTTAAATGGGATCTAGCACACCAAAACCATAGATCTGGCCTCCTAATGTCCACTTTATACGTAAAGTTCCAAACTTGATGCACATGCATGGGGTTTTTAGCTCAAAAATCCACATAAAGTGTCCTACAATGCACATGGGGCTCTCATGGCCCTAAAGTTGGCACCTTTATGCCATGAAACCCCTCTTAAGGCCCAGATCTGAAGTCAAAACCCACTCCACACTTCCAATACCAAAACATGACTTAGCAATCCAAAGAAATCCCAAGTTAAAGATGAATAACACATAGATGAGTCAAGACAGGGGCATTATACCTTGAAGCTGCTGAAAATGAAGTAAATTCTCTGGATCTACTGCCCCCAACTCAGGTTCCAAGCTCCTTTCTTCCTTCCAAGCTTTACAACCACACAAGAACACCAAAAATGGCCTCAACAATGCACAAACGGCTAGGGTTTCAATGAGAAGTGTTTTGGGAGCATAAGGGACAATATGGCTGTCATATCATTGCTTAAATAGGGTGAAAACCATCAGATTACGGTTTTTGGTCCGAACAGCACCTACTCGCCGAGTCCGGGACCCGACTCGCCGAGTTCATCACTTAAGTCCCGCGTCCCTTCTCGCTTCTACTCGGCGAGTTGGTCCTTCAACTCGTCGAGTCCAAGGCCAAAATGCAAAATATTTAAAGAATTAATAAAAAGAATACGTACCAAGAACCAGGTGCTACATTTGTTTAATAACTTCCAAAAATAATCCCTATAATCATGGTATCTCTCCAGTTTAAATCTCCTTCCCCTCTTTATCTAAAAACCGATTTCTGAAAACCCTAAATTGAAGAAATCGACACCCCCACCCTTGTCCCTCCAGCCGTCATTTCCCCTTTATTCCGGTCTGCATCAAGTTCCGATTTCGGCTCGGAGTCGGACGACGAAGCTCAAGCTGCTCTCGAATTACAAACCCTAGAAACGGAGCTCTCGACAAGGAGCAGCGAAGCAGCGGCGCAGGTGAGTATAAAAACTATTGGGAGACCAATATGTTTCTCCAAACTGAAGAATTCGATAGGTAATCATACTAATTAACTAATCATATGATCTTCTCCTTTTCTCTTTGTTGTTTAAACCTGAATCCATCGTTTTCTTCTGCAATTTCTGAAATACAGTTGGGGCGGATTGGAGGAAACATTTTCCGGCTACTGTGATTCAAGTTCGTCGGACGGAACTCAGTCGTTGGCGGCCTCCAAGGGAGGATTATTCAAGAGGAGATAATGAAACTAGAGTCTCAAAAATCAGAATCTGGGGTTTACGATTTTGATCAGGACACAGTGTTCTTGTCAACGGAAAAATCAAAGAAGAAAAGGATTCAGCAATCTCCAGATACAAGTGATTCAAGGGCCTTTCCGATTGAAATTATTGAAGTAAGTCAAAGTCTTGAACTATTTTTACATACTCTCATGATTTTATCTCAAATTGATGATTGTGTTAAACTGTTAATTAACAGTTAAAAGTGTCATACGTGGGAGAGAAGATAGCATTGGTGAGTTTGAAATGCAGGAAAAGAAGAGACACGATGGTCAAGATTTGTGAGATTTTTGAATCTTTGAAGCTCAATGTTGTCACTGCCAACATCACTGCTTTTCCTGAGACCCTTTTCAAGACACTCTTCATTCAGGTTTGGACTAGAAAACATACACTTCGGTGGTGTGTTCTTGACTGAAAACGAAGAAGAGAAGGAATGCAGGGGTGATTTTTCCTTTGTATTAAATATTGATTGTGAATCGATGCAGAAAAGAATAGAGAATGGAAGAGAGTTTATGTAGATGATTCAATGGATGATATTGGTGATATTCCAATTCTATTGGAATGGAATCACGAATTCCAATTCTATTGGAATGGAAAGACGAATTCCAATTCTGTTGGAATCACAGATGTTGATGCTTGAAGAACAAACCACAAAATTGAAACGAACCACATTATTCTTTTAGAATGTATTAGTCGTTGTTAGATTTTGATGTTTTCTTTCCCGTTTTGATTGTTTTTTAGTTTTATTCCTTAACAATAAATGTAATTCTTAACAATTGTTACCCGTATTCTATAAGAAATAATGTGTTTTTTGTTTTTATTCTTCAATTGATTATTCAAGGATTTGTTATTCTACAAGAAGTTTTTAAATTCATGATCAAGAAATAGGTTCAAGAATATTTTTATTATTTATGGTTCAATAATATTTTTATTTTTGAATATACTCATAAACATATTCTGTCAGAATGTCCGAATTAAAAAAATTATAATACGTAAAATCGGATTTTTAAAATTAATAGAATCTATGATCCCTTAAAAAAATGCAATTTTCCTTTATTAAATCTATATCAATTGACTAAATTACCCATGTAATTAATTAAGATGATATTTTCAATTATATTTAATTCAATAATATATATTAATCACTTTCTTAAAATAAGTAAATTTGATTGGCCCACATTTATGCATACAATAACACAATAATTATTTTGAATAGAATAACCTAGGCTATATATATATATATATATATATATATATATATATATATATATATATATATATATATATATATATGGTCCAGATTCGGTGAGGCTTCAAAAAATGGTGAGGACTGCAAGGACAATTCTCATCCAATCGTGCTCATTAAGGGCATTTCTGTCAACCAACAAATGAATTGGGTTGCATACAAATAAATGATATGGTTGCAAAAGATTGGGCTCAACTAATATAGAAAATGAATTGGGTTATACTTAAAGATAATCGGATTGAGAATGCAAACATTCGAGTAGATCGTCTTCCTTCATTCATCAAGCAAAATCGAAGACAATATAAAGCAATGAAATCTCGATCATTTCTACTAAAAGCTACAATATTCGTTTCAAATCATGCAAATCAGGTTATATTCGAAAAATGATTTTTTTACTATTCATCATCTTCTTCTGTTTGTTTATAATGTCGGATAAGATGTCTAAATCCATAACTTTATTTGGTATATACTTGACCCGACCCGGCATGGTCCATTTGGGTTGCACTTCACTGGAACAATTTATATGGATAGTCTTTTGAGAATAGTATGTTTATGATTTACATTAACATATTATAAGTTCTAATATATTAATATGGAATCGTATTATTTAATTAGTATTGATCAAGAATTAATTTAGAATTAATTTAGTGATCAAAATGAACTAACTAAATATGGACTCTTATATATATAGCATGGGCCAAGTTTATTTAGGTTGGGCTAAGCTTGCATGGATAGTCCATGGAGTTTTTAACCCATGGATCATATGGAAATGAAAGGTCATGGGTATTAGGGTTTACATGAATGTAACCCTAATCCTCCATACTATATAAAGAGGTCTTTGGCACATGAAATGGCACTAGTGTGTGAGGATACAAGAGTGGGCCGATTTCTAGAAGTGCTTTCTATTCTAACAAGCTTTCCAAGGTGTTTTGGTGATTTGTGATTCCACTTGAGGCTTCCACACTATTGGGGATAAGCTTTTAAAGTTCAAGACTTCAAGCTACATAAAAATGTATGTTGTCTAACTAGGCTTATGTAGGATAGTTGCTTCATATTATGCTAGTTAGGATAAAACCTTGGAATATTGAATATTTGCATGTATAATAGAGAAAACATAGATCCAAGGTTTATAGGGTTGCATGTACACCATAGGAGTGTTAGAATGCTCAAAACCCATTAGTGGTATCAAAGCCTAGGCTTGTTTTAAATTATACTTGATGCAAATTGCTGAAAATCGAAGTTTGTATGCTGCCTGGACAGCTGACTCGCCGAGTTCATTAAGGGACTCGACGAGTCCATGCCTAAATTCATCAAACTCGTCGAGTTGGTTCATGCACTCGACGATTTGGACCCCCTGACAGCATATCTTCGAGTTTTAAGGCTGGAATTGGTCTAGAATCATTACCTTAAACTGTTTTGGACTTATAAAACCTGTTTTTGATGTGGTAATGATTATGGTAAACCAATTTCAAGGTTATTATCAAAATTTCAAGTTTATGTGTGTTTATGTAATTCTTGAAATTGTTGATATGATTGTTCATACACTTATGAGTTTTGGTAGATCATAGGACTTATTTGCAAAGTGTTGTTAGTTAATTCTTGATCTAAATGTGTTTTAATGGAGTCCATAATTTTTCCTCAAGTAATGGATTACCAAAAGTCATTTATTTTAAAGATCCATTAAAATGCATAAGTTACAAAATTGAAGATTCTTTTTGTTTTATGAACTCCATAACTTGTCCTCAAGTTATGGATGTCCAAGAATCTCTTCATTTAAGTTTTTTAAAGCCTTAGTTAAACTCATAAGTTATGAAAATCCAAAAGTTTTTGAATTGTTCAAAACTTGCCCTCAAGTTTTGGAATTTGTAAAGTCTCACACACACTTTAATTCCAACCCCTAGAGTTTTAAAAGTTAAAATTCAACCCTTATACTTTATAGTATTATAAGTTAATAATATATATATATATATATATATATATATATATATATATATATATATATATATATATATATATATATGTATAAGAGCAAGTCAGTCTTACCGTTAGTAGGCCTCATTCACGAAGCCGGTCTATAAGAGGGGTATAAGGTTGTTGCCTATAAAATGGCAGCTTAATGGGTGTCCACTCTCACCCACCGCTTCCTTGACTGGTGGAGGGTCGTTAGCCGAACGGGTAGGACAAGGACTATAATTCTCATTAAAAGTATTAATGATAAATACTAAGTAACTAAACACTTATGAATTCCTAATCTTAGTTACTTAGGAAAATGTGAATTTGGTGCTAACCCATGAAATTACACTTTGCACTTTGCTTAAGTCGGTAGTGAAGCGCGTGTGGTTAACCGGCACACTAGCTTGGATTTAATAAGGTAGGCAAAGGGTAACTTAATGTTTATCATAGGATCGGTGGAGCGCGTGTGGTTAACTGGCACATCGATTAAGTGATAAATATTAAGGGTACCAAGTAGATTTGCATGGTTATTCACACCTTGTTTTGTGATCCTCGGCATCCCAGTCACAAAACCTGAAGGGCACAATCGAGATTGAAACATGCCATTGAAAAGTTCAATGAATATCAAAAGATCTAGGAGTTTCAAATCCAAGCAAAACCTAATAAATTATTTCGTTTTTCATGGTGGAAATTGGTGAATCGTCATTCGCCTACCTTCAAATATTTTATAGCTTGGATTACAGCATCCCTCTTCCAAGTTATAAAATGTTGTGTTGGGTCCTAGCCTTAATATTTCATATTGGGTGTTATATTAAGGACTTAAATCAACTAACTTGAATATCTCCCATTGTAGCTGTCTGGTTCAGACAACTATGATCTTCCCAAATCCCATTGTAGCTGTCCCGGAAATCATACTTCACTTTCTCCACCTCCTCCAATTATTCTCCCTAAACCCACAATTTTAAAGTTCTTGTAAAGTTCAAGGTCACTCAAGCCCTATTGGCAAGCAAAGTCTATGTGCACTCACATCTTGAAGATGAAGTCACATATTGACAACCCGGGAGAGTTAGGTGTCATAGTCTTGAGGAAGTTGGTTGTTGACGAGGTTCTTCAATCACTTTCTAAGTCACATAGTGAGTTCTTTAAAGACTACTATGTAATAGACTATGACATGACCCTTAATAATCTTACCTATTTGCTTGATGCTGTTGAATCAGAAATGATTTGGAGCACTGATAAAGCAAATTTGGTTGGAAGATTGACTTCCCAAACTTCCATGGACATTGACAATGGTAACATTGGAAATCCAGAAAAGCTTTCTCTTCCCAATAGAAATGGATCAGCCATACTCAACTCGGTTGACCAAATGGTAAAGAGAAAGGCTAAGTCTGAGATTGTCCCGTGTACCATTCCCAAAGGGTTCATATGTTTCTATTGCCAAAGGAAGGGGCATTGGTTGTGAAGCTGCCCTATTTACCTGAAAGATCATAAGGATGGTAAAGTAAAAAAGGTTTAACTCTACTTCGGGTAAAGTCCACTATCTAACTCTATTAAGTTCCTATTCAAAGATTCTTATTACATGATGTGACTAGGACACATGTTGATGTTTTAAGAATCAAAGGAAAGAGGAAGCTTAAAGGAAGAATATGCTGATTATGATCGCGAAGATGGATTTCGGTCGCATGGTTCGGTGATCAGAATTGTGAGCTGTTGCTTAAGAGTTGTGATAGATTGCTTAGGAATAGATGACAACAAGGTTTTCATATACCTTTTCATTGTAAGGATAAGTTTTTCCGCAAGTTTTAAAATAAAATAAAAACTTTTAGTTTTATTTATTTTAAATATCCTTACAGTGGCATTTATGAAAAATTGTTGTTTATATGATTCCATTGTAGCAATAATGGAAATATGAATTTGATTCTTTCTTTTGTGGTAATGTATAAATTTACCAAATAAGGAATGATTCTCATCACCTAAGTTTCAATTGGACCAAAACTTGGAATCATGCAGGTTGTATTGTATGATGAATGAGAATTTTCATCTTTGGAAAATTAAGATTAATTCCTTGTTCACATGTATATGTGAGTAAAGTGAAGGACTAAGGGATCGAGTACACATTCTTGTGCACTGGTCAAGTCCACCACAAAAGATCAATAAGACTATTCGTCATGATTTACGAAAACTTAATAAATATGGTTATACTTACAAATTTAAGTACAATTCTGAAAACATTGGAAAAGTTTCGATGTATGGCAGAACGAATGAGAAGAATCAAATTTGGCAGAAAGATAAAAGTTTCTCAAATCTGAAAAGATGGGAGAGTACTTTAGTATCATGTTTTATGATCATCTTAATGATTGTGAGACCATATCACAATTCATCCTCTAAGGACATCTTAGTGCATTCTTATGGCTAAGAAGAGGAGTCATGAATTGTTGAAATGGTTAAATCAAGAAGATGAGTCATACTTCGTTCCAAAGCAATTCTTAGAGTCATACGCCAAGATTGTAACTTGAGTGACATATCTTAAAGAAGGTTTATAACACTTGTCAAATGTAAGAATAAAATGTGTTCTACTCTTGTACATTTGAAATTGGTAAGTTGTGATGTTTTGGAAAAAACAGAGACCAACTAAGGCTAATTGTGTGAAGTGTTTGTCTTGATAAAAATCCGCACTATCTCTTGAATATTTGTTTGACAAGGCATGGTACTTGGCAAGAGAGTCTTATATGTCAAGAGGACAATGAGAGTCTAAAAGATTCTGAAAGAGTTTCAAGAACTGATCAAGAATAAAACCTGTAGTTTATCACTAGCACACGACTTGAGGTTTATAACCTATCGTGTTGACATATTACTATTTCTATGCCCATTCCAGTTAAAGTTAGCTTTGCATATGAGTTCTGATAATTCTCAATTGGTTGCATAAAGCAATGGCAGGCCCTTGTGCTGCCAGATGGCAAGAATTTAATATTGCACAAGTTCGGTCCATATAAGTTTGGATTTGTCACTAACCTTGTCTTGTGATTATGGTTTTGACAAATTCACATGGATAGGAACTCATACACCATAAAATCTAAGTGTCATAAGGTTTCTCTCCGATTCATGAAAATGATGATGAGGAAACGCTTTCACTAAGTAGATTTTAAGTAGATAGAAATTGTGATATTTGCAATCTCAAAGTCATTAGTGGAGCGTGTGTGGTTAACCGACACACTAACATGGACTTGTGAGAAATGGAAATGGTCTAAACAATTGAGACTATGATTACAGCATCCCTTTTCATAGTTCTAAAATTGTTTAGACACACATGTGAGCTATCTAAGTAAAAGGTGTATGATTTTGATAAAGTTTTATCAAAGCATCTCATATCAGAAATCTAAACTTTGGTAAGAAAGTCAATAAGTATTGATTTCTAGAAGTCCAGCTGATTTCTAAGTACATGTCAAAGCTAGTGGGAGCATAAGTGTTATGCTAATAATCATCATGTTAGTGGGAGCATGATAATTATGATAAGTGTTGCAAGTTAGCAATATTAATTTGAGAAAACAAAAGTTTCAATTGGGAAAAAGTTGTTTTGCTATAATTAAGGGAGATGAAATTATACTTCATTTCAATTCTAAAGCTTAGATTGAGTTTTTAATCATCTTTAGTCAAAGATATATATATATATATATATATATATATATATATATATATATATATATATATATATATATGAATTTTATGTTGGAATGGTTCAACTTAAGGAAATTCTATATATATTGCGTTCTCAAATTCGATTATGATTACGACATCCCTCTTCATAGTCGAATTGTGAAAACATGGCAATTAAAAAATATTGTAGCAAAAGACTAATAAAGGATCATGTCTTTATGTGAGACATCATGAATCGTATCCCATATGCTTCGGATATAGGATCGATTGCATGTGCTATAATATTCATCCTTTCTAAATATTCCAAATGCCCAGGGCATTAAGAGGGGAAAAGTCTAGAATTGGATATGACTAGGCAATTGTCGAGGATAATCTAAGGTTTACCAGAGATTGGTTGCTCATGGACAGTTGGAAGTATATTGTTAATTTTGGAAGAACCATATTGACATATTCTGAAAATAGGCAACTCTTGTTCAGAAGTGATAGTCAAAATGGGAATATGGAAATGTTTTTCATAGGTGGAAGTTATTCAATCTGTGTAAGATTAGAAAACTTAATGCAAGAAGGATGTTCAAAGCAATGTACTTTGAATATGAGACTTCGTTTCCATAGAGTAATCTCTATTGGAATACTCTGTAATGACTGTTGACAAGTCTTTGTGACTTTGTGCATAATCATTACAAGAGGATCAGTGCATATAAGTTTAAAATCTAACAGATTTCGGTAAATAGTAGGAATTTGGAATTCTTATATTTACGATAAGGATTTGGGATTGTGAAATGAGAATCATTGGAATTATGTTCAATCGATCTATTTCACAAAGTAAAAGATCATAGACAAACTTAGTGTGCATACTTGGTGTATGGCATAACTAATGTTTGGATAAACATAGTGTGCATGCTTGGAGCATGACATGACTATTGTTTTAATTCAAGTATAAAGTTGATTAGTTGAAACGTTATACAATGAATAATGTGTAATCAATATGGTGATAAATAAAAGGTGTTCTATTTATATTCATAAGTTCTGAGACCATATTGGATTCGATTATTCTTGTGTTTCGCTTTGCATGTTTTGACTTCCAGAATAACCATGTCTTTCTTCCCGAATGACTAAGTTATTCAAACCATCCACAGTCGATAATACATTGGAAGTAGGTATTAAGGCAAGACTGTCATGAATTGGGTTTGTAGATGTCTAAGGTGTTGGACATAGCAAGAGTTGCTACAACATTTATGAGTGCTCCTGGAATGAGATTTGAGTATTGGATTCAACCCACGCTCATTTGAATCACTTCATGGATTTTATCACGAGTGAATCATGAGATGATAATATCTTATATTCTTCAAACCTAGAGATATGAGTTGTTAACTATGAGTTGGTTATACATTGATTGTACGAAAACGCATTGGTAACTCGATGTTATAAAACGTGCCTTTGTGTATGATTCAACAAGTAGTAGAACAAGCATATGATTCGAAGTTTATCCATTCCTTTTACCCTTGTTGGGATAAAAGCGCTATCTGTGGGCCCCTCGATGATTTAGTGATGACACCCCTAAGTGCTTGGCCAAGCCTGGACTGATTTGATTTGTTCAATTAGTCGGTCGTCATAAATCGGAAATCGTGAAACAACATATGGACAGAGAGAATGATTATAATCCATGTCTCAGTCCATATGATATCTAGAATGGAGGAATATATGATCCCTTATCTAATGGACAAGTCATTTGACAAGGTCAGAGTTCGGCAACAGTTTTAAGAACTACAATTGCCGGTTGGTTCCTGAAGTCATATATGCAAGTATAGTAATTAGACTTATCCAAGTGGGAGACTGTTGGATAAGGTGTCTAAGTCCATAACTTTATTTGGTATATACTTGAACCGACTCGGCATGGTCCATTTGGGTTGCACTTCACCGGAACAATTTATATGGATAGTCTTTTGAGAATAGTATGTTTATGATTTATATTAATATATTATAAGTTCTAATATATTAATATGGAATCGTATTATTTAATTAGTATTGATCAAGAATTAATTTAGAATTAATTTAGTGATCAAAAGGAACTAATTAAATATGGACTCTTATCTATATAGCATGGGCCAAGTTTATTTAGGTTGGGCTAAGCTTGCATGGTCCATTTGGGTTGCACTTCACCGGAACAATTTATATGGATAGTCTTTTGAGAATAGTATGTTTATGATTTATATTAATATATTATAAGTTCTAATATATTAATATGGAATCGTATTATTTAATTAGTATTGATCAAGAATTAATTAGAATTAATTTAGTGATCATAAGGAACTAATTAAATATGGACTCTTATATATATAGCATGGGCCAAGTTTATTTAGGTTGGGCTAAGCTTGCATGGATAGTCCATGGAGTTTTTAACCCATGGATCCTATGGAAATGAAAGGTCATGGGTATTAGGGTTTACATGAATGTAACCCTAATCCTCCATACTATATAAAGAGGTCTTTGGCACATGAAATGACACTAGTGTGTGAGGATACAAGAGTGGGCCGATTTCTAGAAGTGCTTTCTATTCTAACAAGCTTTTCAAGGTGTTTTGGTGATTTGTGATTCCACTTGAGGCTTCCACACTATTGGGGATAAGCTCTTAAAGTTCAAGACTTCAATCTACATAAAAAGGTATGTTGTCTAACTAGGCTTATGTAGTATAGTTGCTTCATATTATGCTAGTTAGGATAAAACCTTGGAATATTGAATATTTGCATGTATAATAGAGAAAACATAGATCCAAGGTTTATAGGGTTGCATGTACACCATAGGAGTGTTAGAATGTTCAAAACCCATCATATAATCAATCTTCAGAACATAGTGAATTCATGTTAAAAAACAATAGTTTTTTTTTTCAATATTTTGGTAAGAACGTTAATTTAAATTTAAATTCGTAACTATTCAAAGTTAATGAGCATCAAAAAACATGATTTAGAACAAAGATGTTCATCTAAATCTCTGTTTTTAGAAGTGTAAATAGCACAAAAGACACTAAGGAGGTGTTTGGTACAGGGAATTGGAAGGAGAGAAATAGAATCAATTCCATTTCTCTTGTTTGGTTTGTGTTAAAAATAGAGAGAAATGGAAAAGAATGAATTCCATTTCCATCAAATTGATTCCCTATAATTAATAGAGAAAAGGTGGGAAAAAGAAAAGCAAAGTCGCTGGGAAATAGAAAAAAAAAAGCGGAGAAATAAGCATCCCCGACTTCGAGCCCTACCAACAACATCTCAGTTTCTAATTAGGCTTCGTATAATCGTATATGGATTTATCATGCGATTGTTTATGGAATCAGCCTAGTTCTTCTCTTCTGTCTTTGGTTCCTACCTTTCATAACGGTATTGCACGCTTTACCCTACCAAAATATCGTTTTTTGTTTTTTGTTCTTGGTTGATTTTCAACAAATGTCCAATTTAAAGTATTAATCACTTCATAGAATTTCAATTAAGTTCAAATATGTTGTTCTTACAATTCTTGATGTGTGAAATGGAATCAATATCTTTGCTATCTTTCATATTAATTTGGATTGTTTGGGAACTATACATTAATTCGATTTTTTGTTGGTATTCTTCCTGTTCTCGCTATGTTGAGTATTGGTGTTGCTAGCTTTACCTAGTAATTTTACCGATTTTCTCTGATGCTAAGGTGAATCAAGTAATATTCAGTGAATCTGGAACTTTTCTGAATCCTCCTAACATTGTTTTGTGATTTATATATATATATATTTTAACATAACAAGTGATTGAATTTGTTTCTCTTTATAAAAATGTAGCGTTTAGATGTAATCACTATGAGACGATTATACCCCTGATTTGAGAAGTTCAATCCATTGGTGGTTTCACTCCCAAAAGTTCATGGCTTAATTTGATTGGGGATTGTCTACTTTATTCACAGATTAAAGGTTTGCTGGCAGCTTCAGTTTTTCTAGATATGACTTTTTTACCCTTGGGTCTACTTACTACTTGTTGAGATCAAACTTGGGTGGCAGTTATTTGAAGCACTCTTTGTAGTTCATAGAAATTCAGCAATATTTGTAGTTCATAGAAATTCTGTTTCGACAAAGTGTTCAAGACTGTCATATTTGAATCATCTATGTAATCCTTTTTCATTAGATATGTGCAACAGGGCATATAAATTAAATTGGCATATAAATTAAATTGGCTCTTACATGTATGATATATGTAATCCTTTGTTCTTGTTTTGTTAACTTATTGTTATTATTTTGATTGATTAATTATAAAAAAATGTTGTTTAAAAAATAAAGATGGTAACAGTTTAATTTCCATTTCATTGTTTATTGCAACCAAACAAGAGAATAGATTCTCGTGTATATTTCTATGATAAATTCTCCGTTGTACCAAACAGTGGAATCAATTCATTTTCCTCAACTTAATTCTCTTTCTCTGCATTTCCATTCTCTGTTACAATTCTATTTCTCTCTACCAAACGCACCCTAAGTTTATATAAAAGTTCTAATTTGACACTGTGTTTTTTTGTCTCAAATTTGATATTGTGTTTTCTAATTTTTTTTACAATTCTGACCACTTGACAGGTCAACCCGGTTATTTGCTGACGTGACATGATGACATGTCAAAATCGAAATTTTTTCCCATAAAAAACACCAATTTTTCAGTTTTTTCGATTTTGACACTAAGTTTTTTTTTTCAATTTTGATACTTTGTTTTTTGTTTCAAATCAAACATCATTTTTCTAATTTTTTTTCAATGTTGACCATTTTCCATTTGAAACCGTATAAATAAATTTTTTTATTACATTTTAAACCATATAAATATTTTTTTTTTCATTTAAAAACCACATTTTTATATAAATACAAGTTTTTTTTTTTTTTTTTTTTTTTTTTTTTTTTTTTTTTTTTTTTTTACATTCAATGCATAGTGTTATGCATAAATTATATCATGAGAACCAAACTAACCATAAGCTTCGAATAAGATGTAAAATTTTACGGGTTGCAAACGTGACCTCTGGGCCTTGATCGACTAGATGTCTCCAAACCTCGAAACTCATTTTAAAGTTGTGTATTTAATATAAAACACAGTTCTTATATAACTAATACATTTTTATACATAAAATTATGGTTTGAATGTAAAAAAACCTTGTATTTATATAAAATTATGGTTTTTAAATGAAAAAAATGTATTTATACGGTTTAAAATGTATTAAAAAATATTTATATGGTTTAAAATGTATTAAAAAATATTTATACTGTTTCAAATGGAAAATGGTAAATATTGAACAAAACTGGAAAAAATAATGTTCAATTTGGAGCAAAAAAACAGAGTGTCAAAATTGAAAAAAAAAACTGTGTCAAAATCCGAAAAAATTAAAAACTTAGTGTCTTTTGTGGTAAAAAAATTCAATTTTGACACGTCAGCATGTCATGTCAGCATTCCACGTCATCAAAAACTGACACGTTGTCATGCCACATCAGCAGGTAATCGGGTTGACCGGTTAACTGGTTAGAATTGTACAAAATTAAAAAACACAGTTTCAATTTGAGACAAAAAAACACAGTGTCAAATTAGAATTTTGGTGTAAACTTAGTGTCTTTTGTGTTATTTTGGTTAAAATCAAAATTTTATTCAATAAAAGTTATAAATAATCTGAATTTGTGTATGAAAACCAATGTTTTTTTAGTGTTTTGGTAGGAAAATTGATTCATACTAAAATTAAGGCCAATCAATGCTAATGGACATCAAAACATGATACTTTGAATCATATGATTTCTCTAAAATCCCAATTTGATGAAGCACTCAAGTTATTTGTTAAAATGTCTCTATGAAGTTAAATACACATAAGGTGTTTAAAATGTTTTTCTAGAATTTTGATGTGCTTTGTGCAGACAAGTTGATTGTATTTATGTATGTGTGAGTTGTATGTGAGTGATTTCATACTCTTCATTTACACTTTTTTTCTTCATGTAAAATTTGTAAATAAAATAGAAGTATGGGCGAAAGGGTGAGACAATTCTGGATTTCTGGGTATGTGTAGAAGTAAGAGGGTCACAAAAAAAAGCTGTAACACCCAGAATCAGAAATACCAAGAAAAGAAAGGAAAAGCTTTAAGTCAAGGAGTCGACTCGTCGAGTCCAGGGAAGAACTCAACGAGTCGGAGCGGGATCCGGGTCATAGAGTAAGTGACCGACTCGGCGAGTCGGCAAGCGGACTCAGCGAGTCTGGTCTGGGCGAGAAAAACCCTAATCTTAGGGTTTGCACCCTATATAAAGAACATCATATCCCTCCCTCAGCCTCTGTACCACCCTTTTGAGATCCAGAAACCCTAAATCGTGAGTGAGAGTCCTTGGGAGCAATTTGGAGCTTAGATAAGTGGTTTTTGTGAAGAGATCTTGAAGATCAAGAAGCTTGGATCAAGGGGATTTACAGAGATTTGGATTATTCTTCAGTGGGAGGTCATCTTGGAGGTAATAAGCTGTTACCTTCACCCTTTTTGCATCTAGATCTATTCTTGAATGAGATTTTGGGGCTATTTTGGTGAGATTGAGATCTATTTCGGGTTTGGGGCTTAGATCCGATGTTGTTACTTCAGATCTAGGGTTGTGATGGTCCAGAATGTCTTAAAGCAGCAGTCAATGAATTGTTGGTGAAGCCCCTTTGTCTTAAACCCTAGCCCTAGAGTGTTTTGGGCCTTTAGCTCCTTGGTTTCACGTAAAGTTTGCAACTTTACGTGGGGGTTAGACTTTAGAAGAGTGGATCTATGGGTTGGAGCCCCTGCATGGCTCGAAAAGCCACTGTATGGATTAAGGACTGAAGAGACTCGGCGAGTCACATGGGTGGACTCGGCGAGTCACATGGGTGGACTCAGCGAGTTGTATGATGATGGGCAGGGACTCGGCGAGTTGGAAGAACAACTCGGCGAGTCTGTTGAAGATTGTCGTGGACTTGGCGAGTCTGTTCTTGGACTCGACGAGTCAGGTCGCAGACCCCCAACCTCTTCTGGTTAAGGCACAGATTAGTGAGTTGAGTGGTGACTTAGTGAGTTGGACAGGATGGGACTCAGAGATCGTTGAACTCGACGAGTCTTGGGGTGACTCGGCGAGTTGAGTCGTATTATGAGAGTTTCTGAGTTTAAGAACTCGGCGAGTCTATGGGTTGACTCGGCGAGTAGAGTCAATCAGGAAGGTTGACTTTGGCCAGGACTTTGACTTTGACCGATTGACATCAAGGGTATTATGGTAATTTGGATATTTATGTCAATGGTTCATTGATGGCTTTAGGTGTTGGAGTTTGGAGCAGTAATTCGGGGTTGTGCTTTCGTGGTTCAGCTTCAGCAGTAGGATGTGAGTTTCCCTTTTGTGTGAATGGGTCTACGGCCACAATGCCGACCCATGTAGTTATGAGTAGGAAGACCCGGGGGTTAGCCCTAGGCACAGTATGCTAGTATGAAATTCGGGACTAAGGTCCAATGTTAGCGGGCGGGTGCCCAAGGAATGGTTTGTATGATAGTTATACTTGTTGTCTGTGTGATACATGTATGTACCTGGTAGGGAGGTGAGTGTGGGCGAGGTCCCGTATCCCACCAATAGCAGAGTGTGGACGGTGTTCCATACCTCATTAGCAGCAGGGGCGAGGCCCAAGTTAGGATAAGAGTGAGTGTGGGCTGGGCCCGTATCTCACTATCAGTAGGAGCGTGGACGAGGTTCCATGATTCGTCAGTAGCAGGACAGGGGCGAGGCCCAAGATAGGCGAGGCCTTAGCACAGTAATCCAGTATAGTATGTTAGTTATGTGTTGTGATGTGATTGTATGCTAGTATATGTTAGCGGGCGGGGCCCGGAGACAGGCGGGGCCTAAGGAAAACAGATCTGTACGCCGAACGGGGCTCGAAGCCAAGCGGGGCCTGGTGGCGGACGGGGTCCGATAGCGGGCGAGGCCCAATGCAGCGGGCGGGAGCCCAGTATGTGGTTATGTGCTCAGTATTATGTATAACATGTATGGATCAGTAGATATGTATGGTATGCGGTAGGTTGGGGAACTCACTAAGCTTCGTGCTTACGGTTTTCAGTTTTGGTTTCAGGTATTCAGTTTTCAGAAGAGGAGCTCGGGAGGATTGCAGTGCACACACCATGACAAGTTAGCCTGGGATGTTTACTCTGATAATTAAACAAGTGTTTTGGAAATGAAACTATGATCTGTCATATAAACCCTTTTAGTATGTTTGAATGTCTTAATGCTATGAATTACTAATGTTTTTAAAAGAAATTTTTGGACCCGATTTTTGGGATGTTTCAAAAGCAAATGTCTAAATTTATAAAAAACATTTATACAAGTCTATTATGTAAAAAAGAAGTCATCACTAGATAAGATGTAGGACTATTGGACTAGTTATCTTTATCAAATGCACCATAAATATGTAATATTATTGCAGCTTATTCTATTTATGATTAAATGTATTTGGAGCATTGTGTTTTGGATCATAATATTTATGTATCATAAAAATTCTGGAACCTAGATCATATCATTGATTTGTTTTTCATAACATGTTTGGATCATAAACAATTAGAGGATCAATGTTTTTATTGATTAGTAATATTTCGATCATAAGATATTTACTTCATATAGTTTTTTTAATGTCATGATCCTCAATCATCATTCAATGGCATTATATTCATCATGATATATCAGTTGGAGAACCCCTATTTATGTGGTGATAAGATGTATGCTTTAATAACTAGGTATGTATTCTTATATATATATATATATATATATATATATATATATATATATATATATATATATATATATATATATATATATATTAGTTTATAAACCGTGGAAACCACAGTTATACAATTAATTAAACTTTAATAGTGAGAACTCAAAATTATTAATCAATTATTTTAAATAAATTATTAATTAAGAGATATTTTTTAGTTCTATAAAATTATAATCGTTAATTTAAATAAATATGTGAAATTATATCACCTCATATTTTGTATTAATTTTATTTTAATTTTTATTCTAATGTTGTTAATTTAATGTAATTAGAGTGAAAAATTTATAATTTGAAATTTGAAATTGAAAATTAATAGGTTGACAAGTGAAATGCATTAATTAAGAGGCGTAATAGGGTGATACATGACCAAAGAAGAATAAAATATGCATTAATTAGGAGGCCTAATAGGATGACACATGTCAAAAGGAGATTAAAACTATTCTTTTATTAGAATATATATATATATATATATATATATATATATATATATATATATATATATATATATATATATATATATATATATATATATATATTAGGCGAATGCACGCGCGTTGCGCATAAACACATATATAGTTGAAGTCTTTACAAATATATGTTTTTTTAATATAGCAATAACGTTGTTGTTAAATTTTATATAATAATTTGTATACTAAATTGATATAATATATTGATTATTTTGAATTACATGATAATATATACATCTATTATAACTGCATAATCTCAATCGTTTGAATGACTTCTACACACAAGTTACACATGAATAAAATTAAATATAATATATAATTTAATGTTATTTATAGTTGTTGTTATTTATATATATACTAATTTTGAAGTACATGATGAACAGGAGTTGATTTCTATTGGAACACTTATATTTTTTTTTGTTCCTTTTTTGGTCTGTATGGTTTTTTTTAATGTTTTTTGTAGACGGTGGATTACACGTGCAATCAGCTCTGTGTGTTTGCTGGACGTGACCTTTTCCACCGTTTAAGAGTTCCTCGCTTTTGATCCTTCTTTCAATCGGTTTCTATCTGATGGTAGACCATTCCACCGTCTCTCTCACAACGTCGCAACTTATCAGCTTATGCTTCTGGATCGACGCCTCCAATTACCTTCTAATCGACCGATGAGGTCGACGCATACTACTTCTTCGACGGCGGTTTAGGTAGAGGACGTTGGTAGTTAGATTTTACTCCAGTCAAGCAGGAACCACCAATTTTTTATTGGACTTGATCATAAAGGTAAACTTCAGACCCTAGAATTTATAATTTCTATTGAGATCCTAAAATTTGTGATATATGATGAAATTGTTTCCAGGCGATTGATAATGGCCACTTTGAAGGACGTTACAGAGCACAACAACCCCAGGCACCGATAACACCCAGGCACCGACGACCAACCTGTGGTTATAGAAGACAAGGAGATTTTGAGGCGGAGCAGGATTTCCGATGAAGTTTGATGCAGGGAGTTTAATCGAAGAAGTAGAACGATTACAACTTGAAGACACCTCTAAACCTCTCTCAAAGCGTCAATCCCCGTCACCCATCGATGCTTCCTCAACCACTCAATTTATCCTCTCTCAAATCAATTCTCCTACCTCCACCGCCGACGGTCGGTGTTGTTATTCACCATCCATGATGGCGATGCAGCCAAGGGAGAGAAACCCTCTCCATTTCCCTCCTGCATCGATAAGCAGACAGGAAAAAAAAGAATAACATTCGTTGGCGTTGCTGGCTACTGTGGTGGTCCGACGGGACTGTAGGGACGAAATCGTTGACACCCCATCAGGTTCGGTCTTCTTGGTTCTAACTTTAAATTGATTATGCTTCACAAATTGGCCCATTTACAGTTAATTAATTACATAAATTTTGTTGTTTCTTATGTTTTCAGATAAAATCCCAAACCTTCCTATCCTTATTTTATCAATTGGTATCAATCGACTTTTCTTTTGATATTCAATCGAAATTTTGAGTGCAATACATTGATCTTGACATCAAATGGCTTCATCGTAACCATCTGCAATTAATTCCACTGTCCTTTTCTCTTTCTTTCTCTATTCTACACCACAGAAACTCCAAATGATAAACATTGTCGTTTCCTTTGCCCAATATCTACCTTATTCGTGTTTGTCATGTGGAGGTTTGATTCCGTTTCTTTTTATCGTCACTGACACCAAAGTTCCTTAATCCCTATATAACCTCATTCAATCCTTCTTTAGGATGCAAAAGAGTAGCTTAACATTTTGGCATCCGTATTTATATATGGGTTTTGTTATTATGCATGTAAACTGTTCGACAAAATGCCTCAATGAGTAAACATATTGGAAACTATAAATGTAAACTTTTAAGTATTTACTCCATTCATTCATATTCTTGTATGCGCAATACAAAGAGAGTTAATTGCAGGTGTTTGCAGCTGATACTGATAAACTTTTATTTAATGAAATTTAGTGTGAATTACATGCTATAAAAGGAGTTGCAGAGAAGCTATGTCTAATGAGATTTGTGTTGGATAGGGTTGTTTAGACTTCAACATGTGTGCTTTTGGGATGGCGGCAAGTGCTTCTTCCTTTAATTTACCCTTTTTCTTTTTGAAACCCACCCTAAGTTATCTACAAATGGAATTTGTATTTCTGTTATGGTAATCTAATTTTTCAGTGGAATTGGAGTTTGAAAGAATTGTAATCTATCACGTTTTTGTTTCAAAAGAAATAGAATGAAATCCAATTCCAATCCCGCAAAGCGGGATTCTTCTCTAGTTGTTAATTAATTTTTTAAAATTTATTTGCTTAATGTTTTAATTTTTATCATTATAATTATTTAAAACATGAAACATTGTTTTTCGATTTTAAAGGTAACAATATAATCATTTATATAGAGTTATTTTTAACTATTGTTATTGTAAGTTATTTTAAGCTACTTATTTGAAAACTTTTAACGATAATAAAAATATTTTTAGGAAATATTTTAGTTAAATTGAGATTACAATTTCGTTTTTTGCATTTATCACTACAATTTATCACTTTTAACTATTTACAAAATATTCTTTGGTTTTTTAAGTGGAACTAAAATTTATATTTAAGTTGACATTGTAATGTTATATTTAAAATAACAATTTAAGTATTTTGTACAAATTGTTCAAAAGTTGTAGCTTTAAACTGATAATGGTTTACATACAACAACATATTAAATCTAATAAATTAAGTATAATACGTTAAAAGTTAAAGACATAAATTTATAAGTAAAGTAAAGATATTATATTAAAATTGAAATTTAGTATATTTATAATTACACTTTAGGTTTGATATTTATTTAACTTTATTAATAAACTTATAACTATTATTAGAAAAATACTACAATTAATCACTTTTAACTACTTACAAAATATTCTTTGGGTTGTTTAAGTTCAACTAAAATTTATATTTAAGTTGACCCCGTAATGTTAAATTCAAATTAATAATTTAAGTATTTTATACAAATTGTTTCAAAATTGTATCTTTAAAATGATAATGGTTTACATCCAACAATATATTAAAACTAATAAATTAAGTATAATATGTTAAAAGTTAAAAAAACACCACTTAATAAGTAGAAGTAAATATATTATTTTAATATTGAAATTTAGTTTATATATGATTACACTTTAGGTTTGATATTTATTTAACCTTATTAACCAACTTATAATTATTATTAGAAAGAAATTGAAAAGTCATGAGAATTTCAAATGAATGTGGTGAAAGGAAAAATGCATGGGAGTTTCAAATGAATGTGGTGATAGGAAAAATGCTTCCTTTATAATATAACTAGGCGAAACCCCGCGCGTTGCGCGAGAATAGAATTATATAGTTAAAATAATAACTTTTACCAAATTATTATTTAATATTTGTACTTTGAAACAAAATGTTAGTAGTAAAGCAAACATATAGTTAACATATTAGTTTTATTAAACATTATAGTTTAATTTTTGAGTCATTGTGATATATACAATTATTTGATAATTTTATAAACCGTTTAAAATTGTGTAAATTATATATCAAATAAATGATAATATAACGGGTAACAAAACGTATGAACAAAAATATGAACTGCAACTTTTAGTAACATAAAATTAGGAAAACATCTATTATAACATTTCTATTAAAAAGATATATATATATAACGAATAATAAAAAATATGAAAAATAAACACTATAACTTTTAATAATATAAAAACACTAAAACATATATTATAACATTTATATTAACTCTTTATATTTAAATCACAAATCTCTTCAAATACATTAATGTTTTTAATGAGCAAAACTTTACAACCTTATAAAAGAAAGGAAAATAAAAATTTATTAGTGATTACTAATTAATAATCATAAGTTAAAAACTCTTGAGTTGTAACTAAGAAATATACATAAATTAGAAAACTCCTGAGTTGTAGTGTGAGTATCAAATGAATGTGGTACTTGGACATGTATATTTATTATTATTATTATTATTATTATTATTATTATTATTATTATTATTATATTCGTCTAAATAATTGGTTTTGATGCATCATTTTAATCCCTTCAATTATTAAACATAAAGATATTTAATTATAAATTTATAACATACATAAGTGCATATACATCTTAAACAAATAACATATAATATATATTTTCGTAAGTGTCATATGTAATTCTTGTCGTACTAATAACATTTATATCAACTCTTCATATTTAAATCACAAATCTCTTCAACTACATTAATGTTTTTAATGAGAAAAACTTTACAACCTTATAAAAGAAAGGAAAATAAAAAGTTATTAGTGATTACTAATTAATAATCATAAGTTAAAAACTCTTGAGTTGTAACTAATAAATATACATAAATTAGAAACTTTTGAATTGTAGTGTGAGTTTCAAATGAATGCAGTACTTGGAAATGTATATTTATTATTATTATTATTATTATTATTATTATTATTATTATTATATTCGTCTAAATAATTGGTTTTGATGCGTCATTTTAATCCTTTCAATTATTAAACATAAAGATATTCAATTATAAATTTATAACATACATAAGTGCATATACATGTTAAACAAATCACATATAATATATATTTTCGTAAATGTCATATGTAATTCTTGTCGTAGTAATATGGATAAATTATTTTCATATGAAGAACATATCATGATAAGTCTATCATAATTACATATCAAATGTTCAAAATTATGTTATCTTTTAAATATTGTCTTTTAAATATGTTGTGTAGGATAACCCAATAAAAAATAATAGAAAATAAACATAATCAAAATAGAAAAACTACAATCAAATAAATAAGAGCATTGGGTGGTTGAATATATAAATAAAGATGTTACATAAACATGCATTTAAATCAAAAGAAAAAACTAACATTCGTCAACTTTGCTCAAACAAAAAAACCTATATCCATTTTATGAATCTTCTTTCTTCATTTAACACCATTCAACCATAGAAACTTGATGACAATTCTTCACTAAACTGCAATTAAAATATTTTTCTTCAAAAAGAATAATCAGAAAGATATTCCAAGCAAAACATTGATGTTTGGAGAGTCACATTCAAGATTGACTAATACACACAAATCACATATAAAGATTAAATGAGAAATTGAATATAAAGAAAGAATAGAAAAGCTTCATTTGTTTTGGTTGAAAGAAAAAATCATATTACAATTACCATCGATGCGACATAACCCATTTCTTCAAATCATCATATTTGGATCGTCAATGCTTCAACTATATGAAAACTTTTGAATCACAATATCTTCAAATCATTCTTACATGTAAGATTTTATATAACACAAAAGACACAAAAGATTGGCCTTTTTATAGTAACTTTTCACTAAATGCTAATTAAACATAATATAAGTTATCAAACTTTTTAGTGTTAAATCATAATTAAGAAAACTTTTGAGTTGCATTAGTTAAAAAAGGGGGTTTCAAATGAATGTGGTTTGAGGAAGTTAAAAAAGAGGGTTTCAAATGCATGAGATTCAAGAAAAAATGCTAGCTTTATAAGTATGTATGATATAACCAACTTATAATTATTATTAGAAAGAAATTGAAAAGTCATGAGAGTTTCAAATGAATGTGGTGAAAGGAAAAATGCATGGGAGTTTCAAATGAATGTGGTGATAGAAAAATGCTTCCTTTATAATATAATATGATATGATATATATATATATATATATATATATATATATATATATATATATATATATATATATATATATATATATATATATTAATGATTAAATGCACTGTTCATTTGGGTAATTTTATCACCTGATTTTACTGCAGATTTATTGTAAGCTCTAATAGGAGAGTTCTTTATTCTCCAACTAGATGCAAAACTTCATCGATCCATAATCTTCGTGTTTCAGGAAACAATCTATATATTTTGACATGGCTTGTATCAAATGTTGTAGAGGAATTGAAGACAATGAGAGCTTCCTTTTTGTGTTCCCGAATACGTCTTACTTGCTAAAGATCCTAAATTTATGTCTGGTCTAAACGAGAGACATGATAACCCTTTGATGTTGATATTTTGTTTGAGCCCAAAGTCAAATTCGTAATGTAATTTAACATGTACATCTCTATTTGTAATTTAAATTATTTACATAGGGAAATAAACAAACAATCTATGGTTTTTAAAGGAATCATTGATTCATGTTTTACTCCTAAATTGTAGATTCTTGCCTAATAGATTGAAAGAAAGAAACAAAATTATTCCAAATCATTTGGTCATATCAATAAATCTCATAAAAATACAAGCTTATGTCATGATCTATATGTTTTATAATGTTCAAGCATTTGAATTTTTATATATTCTGACTAAGGGGGCGTTTGATAGTTGCTGATTGGGTTAGTGCTGACTGAGTTAGGGCTGACCGAGTTAGAACTTCTGACTGAGTCCACATCTGACTGAAACCATGTTGTTTGATTATATCTCTGACTGACTATGATTAATAATGAAAAATGACCATATTACCCTTGATGGAAAACTTTATATAGCGTAAAAAATAACAATGAATTTTATTCTTGATTTCAGAAAAGGCAATAAACTTTGATCCAACCATGAATTCACCATTGAGATATGTTTTGATGGGAGTTTATGATACAACAAACAAATAAAGTAATTCAAGAAAATATTGAAGGTATGATCAACCATAAAATGTATTTTTTTTGTTCAAAATGAGCTCATTCAAATGACAATATCATTGAGTTGACTATAGTTCATACATAGTTTAAACAACACAACCATTGAGCACAATTTTCTAATAATACAACTATTGAGAATTGTGGTAAACAGAGATCAGAGTATAAGTTTACAAGCTTACATATACCTTAAAATCAAATGGCACATCATTACTAAAGAAATGGAATCACAAACCTAGAAAAGAATTACTACAAGTAACAACATCCATCCATCAATTCACATAGCTAATAAAAGGATTCAGCCCTCGAGAATCATTTAGGTCTACACCAAATATTGATTGGCAAGAGGAGTGTTTGAGCTCTGATTGTGAGCTTGATTTTTTTTGGTCAAAAGGAGTGTTAAGCCTGATTACACAACCTTCACCCTCTATCCACACACCATCGACCACCATCATCAACCCCTGCCATTTACCTGTATAAAATCAGCCACACCACCACCTTAAACCCTTCTCCATCTCTATACCAGCCTCTCCGCCAAACCACCAACCATCACCCCAAAACTTGACCACCACCATCATCAGCCACTTACATCCTTATTCCTCCTTTATAGCCACTACAAAACACCATACCAACACTAACAACACCACCAGGCATCATCAAACCGACAAAAATCATCACCATATTACCACCATAAATAACAACCAAACCACCACCATCTTGACTGACATTCATCACCATTACACACCTTAACCCACCAAAATTCACCACATATCTCCTTATCACCCACCACCAGACGCAACATCACCATCTCTGAACAACTTATCAATTGAAGGGAAAGAAGGTGAATATCGAATTTTTTGGGATTGATTGGAGGACTGGTGTGTTAATTTCTGAGGCCAAGATAGAGAAGAGGTTGCGATTTTGAGTTTCTTGTTGGGTACCAGACACGCACACAAGGTCATCGATTCCAATACTAATGAAGCGAACACCAAATACCGATTGCAAAAGAAATCCAGACAGAGAAAGAAAATAGATAATACGAACCTAGACACAGTGCAACAAAGAATCGTGTTCTTGTTCTTCAAATCGCAGGGCTTGAGTGAGATGAAATCGATTGAAATCTACTCTTCTGATCGACCCTTCAATTACTGATTTGAGGAGAAGTTGAGAGAGAAAATAGAGAGAGTGGCAGGTTTGAGGAGAGCAGTGGGCGGAGAGGTCGATCGACCAGAAAGGAAGAAAGAAGGGAAAATGAGGGCAAATGGGTTTCTTTACCAGTCAGCTACATTTTTTACACTTACCGGGTCAGGAGATTGGTCTGCTATTGCTGACCGAGTAAGTCAATTTGGGGCTCTACCAAACGGCCTGACCGGACCGAGTCAGCCAAAATTTACTGACCGGACCCGGTGAGTTCATTATCAAACAACCCCTAAGAGATTGTAGATAATTTTTTAATATTCGGTTATGATGCAAATGGCTTTATGCTTTGGATCATTCATAATCATATGTTACACGATTGTTTGTTCATATCAGATTTATCAATATATTATTATGCAAATTTAGGCATACAAAAAACAGTTATATGCTTTGAATCTTATTATTTTGAATCATATCAATTTTTAATCATACAATTTTGAATCATGTATAGTTTTTCACATATGTTTTAATTCATAATAGCTTTTGGTTAATAACAGGTTTTGGTTTAAACTAGGTTTTGGTTCATAAATGTTATGATCCAAAACATGAGAGTAGGTTATTAATAATTAAAATTCATGATCCAAAATTGATAATCCAAACGAGAGGATGCATAATGTTGTCTATGATCTAAGAATACAATATATAAAAGTTTGGATCTTTATCAATGATTGAAATTGTAACATCCCAATCTTCAAGTATGAATTTAAAGCTTATATATGTATTTTCAGGGCAACTCGACGAGTTGGGAGGTGCCGACTTGCCGTGTAGAGTTATAATGGCCGTGCATTTTCAAGGTCTACTCGACGAGTTGGAAGGCCCTAACTCGAAGAGTTGACGGCTGCTTATGAAACCCTAATTTTTAGGGTTTTGCACCCTATTTAAAGACCTTATGACTCATTGTTGGCCTCCCTTATCGTCCCCTCAGTCCAGAGAAACCCTAATTTGTGCCTCATCTCGCATTTTGAGTGTGTGTGAGCTTGGAGTGTGATTTTTGGTGCTCTTTTGGAAGGAACTTGAAGCTTGAAGAGGATTGATTCAGAGGAAGGCCTTGGATTCGGGATTTTCATTGTTGTTGCAGTCATTTTGAGGTATAAAGTCGATATCTTGATCATCCCTTTGCTAGATCTCTTCATTTGAAAGTTTATGGCCATTGTTAGCTTATTTTGAGACCATTCTTGGATTTGAGCATTTTATGAAGCTATGACTTCAGATCTGGACATCTCATGGCCTCCATGGACTTAAAGCCGTCAAATTTATCAAGTTTTGGCCCTCTTTCATGCTCTAAGTCCCTTAATAAGCTTTGTTTAGTGTTTTAGCCTCTTGATGCCTTGCATGGACGTAAAGTTAGCAACTTTACGTGGTATTTCAGTTCTAAGGGACCAGATCTATGGTTTGTAGTGCTACATTCGCTTGGGAATTGGTTGAATGCCTTAAGACAAAGAGAACTCGACGAGTTGAATCGGGTCTTCCCGTTTTCTGGATACTGTAGAAACTCGACGAGTTGTTCTCACAACTCGGCGAGTGATAAGTCTATTTTATGAATGTACTAAATAGTCATAAATCTGTTGAATTGATGTATAATTGTCCAAAAATGGCACTACTTTGATGATTTGTTGAACTTCATATGCATGTCAATATATTATACTAAAAGTGGGCGGAACCTGCAAGTAAAATGACTTGCTAAAAGAATGAAGAAACGTTGCTGGGGGGAATTGACCACGCTTCAATATTTTGATCATATCTCAAGTTTTGGAGCTCCGATTGACATGAGTAAAGAAGTTCTGGAAACTAGACAATATTTTCTAAAACTTTCGTGTTTTGTGTTTCTGTTAGGTATGTCATTTTGATCACCAAAACGTGCATGGAAGGTGAAGGACGCCACCAGGTGTCTAAGACCCCTAGGACGTCCAAGTCAAACGGTCAGCGTCTGGGCGAATTTCGGAGCAGAAAAGAAGAGGAGGATCCCGTCGGCGTCTTACACGGCGTCTAAGACATCCACTAGGATGTCCAGGCGTTTTAGGGGCGTCTCATGTTGGAACGACGTGTCTCGGAAAGCATAGGAATCAAGGAAGGATGTCCTAGAACGCGTCTAAGACGTCCCCTAAGACGTCCAACGTTTTTGGCCAATTTTTTGTGTATTTCAAAGACGTCAGAAGGCATGCAAAGATGTACAAAGAACTCCAAGGCGTTATACATGACATCTAAGACATCTCCTAGGACGTCCAACGTCCCACATCGCCCGATTTTGTTATTTTCTGCCAAATAATATAAATAGGGACTTAGGCATTCGTTTTTAGGGTTCCCAACTCCAATTTTGAGATCTTTTTCCTGCGTTTTTGAGGCTTCTAAACCCTTTGAAACACAAATTCATTCCATTTCAATCCGGATTGAAGGCAAGATTCGATTCAATTCTTCATCAAGCAACATTTGAAGGTCATTCAAACGGTGATTCTCATCAATTCTAGTAATTTTCATAAACGATTACTCCTTCCCCAAGGTTTATTTGTTTCGTATTTTGATAATCATTAGGCTACAATTGTTGGATGATTTTAAGTTTGTTTATGAATTCTACTATGCATTTTATTTCTTTCATCCAAGTTAGTGTTTTTATGAATTCAATGGAAGGCTAAATTATTAGGTTACTTCCGGGGATGTTTATGATTTTTGGATGAACACACTTGATTATTACTTTATTCTAGTTAATTTCAATTGTTTTTTTTATGCTTCATGTGATGATCTTTGGTAATGATAATTGAAATTGGGTTGTATGAATTTCTTTGATGTCATAATTAAGATAGTCTATTGTCAATTCATCATTTGTTCCAAGTTCAAATAGTTTAGGAATAAAGACGAGTGATTGAATCAACATATATTATTCCAACTTATGATATTGAATCTTAGTATGGTAATAGGTTGTTGGAAGACACTTTATTGTGAGTTCACTAATTGTTCATAATCCATTTAGACACAGGGAGTAAGACAAGTAGTTGAATGAACATATTGTGTGCCCAAAATTATGTGTTACAAGATAAGAAACCCCAACTGCATCTAAGTAACTGAATTAGGATTCTAAGGAAGAAAGTGTGTGAATCTAAACTGTCCATAACTGAACCGGGAGTACTCTAGTTTTCTCATTGAGATTGTCGTTTTAATTAATAAATTTCAAAGATTTTTGTTTGATATTTGCTTTAATATTTTTTCGTGACAATTGCTAGTAGTTTTTCGTTAACTATTTTAACACAAAGTTTGACCACAACCTCCGTGTGGATTCGACCCTTAATTACCCTAGCTATCTAGTGTGTGTGTGTGTGAGGTTTATTTTTGACCGAGACAACGACCTCGATCAAAATTTGGCGTCGTTGCCGGGGAGATTGTGCACTTGAACTGTTGTGTTTAAGTAGTCATAGTCTTTTATTTTCATTTTTAATTATTTTTTGCAGTTCACGTTTGTTTTATTTGTGTTGTGACGGCACACCAGTGCATGCATACAAGATGTAGCGGACGTTCTTCACCGCTTGCATTTGATCCGGAAATCGAACGAATAGCTCGCTCAAATCGGGTCATCAGAAGGAATAGCAACACTATGAGTGTAGATAATGTTGTCGTGGAAGATGTGGTCGAGGGGCATGAGGATGCTGTCAATAATCCTCCACTACTAGTTCCACCACCAGCTCCTCAATTCCCAAACAACAACATTGGAAACAATGGGAACAATGGGAACAACAACAATGTCAGTGCACCAATCATCCAACCAGTACAGCCACAACCGAATAGAAACAACCGTGGTTAAAACGATGGAAACGGAGGAAATTGGGCAAAAAATATAGGAGGTAATGTAGGAAACCACAATGGTGGTAATGTTAGAAATCAGAAACAAAATCCTAGAAATGTTGGTCCTCAATTCGATAATGAGGGTAATGGCGGTAACGAGGATGACTGAGATTTTGATGATGGAAGTGACAATGGAATTGGTTGGAATCAAAACCACAACGGTGGTAATAGGCGGAATCAAGGTAATCGGGGTGGAAACGGAAATTACAACAACTGGAACAACCAGAACTTCCACAATGGTGGCAACAACGACTACAATGATGGGTTTGGAAATCAAGGCTTTGGGAATCAATACCGAAGGAACCCAAATGGTGGATTCAACAATGCAAATGGAGGATACTACAACGAAGGTAATCAATTCCCTCATCTTTACTTTCCGCAACCTAATAGACAATCCATGGCATCTCATTTTCAGCCAGGAGAGTATGATGATGCTTCACCTATACTCTTCACGGAAGGAAACGAGCACCATGTCGAATTAAGGCCACAACTAATTAGTGTCTTACCCGTCTTTAGAGGTCATAAAACCGATGATCCATACAATCACCTCTACGAGTTCCTTGCAATTGCTAACGCGAATACTCCGCGAGGAACTTATAGAGATTCCTTTAGACTTCACTTATTTCCATTCACTTTAAAAGAAAAAGCTAAGTATTGGTTCACTTCTCTTGCCCCCCATAGTATTACTACTTGGGAGCAATTAAAAACTAAATTTTTGCAAGAGTTTTACCCTGCTAGTAAAACAACGGAAATAAGGAAAACAATACAAGATTTTGCACAAAAACCCAATGAAGAATTTCATGATGCATTTGAACGTCTCAAGGAATTGTTGCGTTCATGTCTCGATCATGAATTTCCCTGTTGGCAACTTGTACGTTTATTTTATGATGGAGTTGACACTGTCAATCAAACTATGATTAATGCCTCATCCTGTGGCACTATCATGATGCAAGATAGTGAAGACGCTTGGCGATTCTTGGAGCAGTTGAGTCATGGTTCAAAAACCAATTACTCAGCTAAGAAACGGGACACCCCAGTTTCATCTGCTGCTTCAGTTGGACTAGAAAAAAACTGGAAAAATGAAGTCAAATATGATATTAATTCTTTAAATAAAAAATTGACTTACTACTCTCTAGTCTACGCAAAGATAAAGGTGTGTTTTTTTCACAGGTACAGAAGATATGTGTAAGTTGTGGAGATTCAGGACACATTGCAGATGAGTGCATGAAAAGTCAAGAGGAAATCAATCAAGTGCACGACTATGGTCAATTCCAAAATAGTCCACGATCATTCAATTGGAACTACAACCAAGGCGGGAACTACAACAACAATGAGAATTTCAACAACAAAAGTCGTCAAGGGAATTACCAAAACCAAAATCAGCCAAAACAATTCCAGCAGTCCAACTTTAACCAAGGTGGAACATCAAAGAAGAAGGAAAGTGATGGCAACAAGTTGGACAAAATCATGGAGTTCATAACCCAAACATATCAGAAATCCGACACTAAATCCAAGTCCATAGATGCTATCGAGAAGCAGATTGCTCAACTGGCGGAGAAAATTGGGAAACAAGTTTCCAAGCACCACAACAGTCAACCCATCTCACACCCAAAGACCCGGAAAAGAGCATCAAGTGAACGAGGTAATCACCTTGCGTAGTGGGAAAAAGGTTGACAACAAGGTAAGTGCTCCCAACTCAGATAATGACAGTGACACTGAAGTCATCTTTGATGAAAAAGAAGAGTTTGAGAAAGGTTTCAAATCTGAAAAACAAAAAGTGGCTAAGGGTAAAAATGACTCTAAAGCTGGGGAGCATGGTGTGGAGGTTAATACAGCATCATACCCTTCGACTTTAGGGAAACCAACATCCTTCCCTTTTGGGAAGCGAGGGCCGAAAATGGAAGACATGTGGGATCTATTTAGTCAAGTTAAAATAAATATCCAGTTAGTCAAACTTATTAAGGAGGTACCTTCTTATGCTAAATTTTTGAAGGATCTGTGTGTTCAAAAACGCAAACTCCAAGCACACCTCCCTAAAAATATTGATTTAACCGAGCATGCGAGTTCCATAATATCAAATAAACTTCCACCCAAGCTTAAGGATCCCGGAGCACCTTTAATTTTTGTTACCCTAGGTAACATTAATATCAAAAAGGCGCTCCTTGATCATGGAGCTAGTGTTAATATAATCCCGAAAAATCTTTTTGATCAACATGACTTAGGCACTTTGGAATAGACTGATATTATTTTACGATTGGCCGATAAGTCAACAAAAATTCCTCGGGGTATATTATCTGATGTCATCATTAAAGTGGAAGATTTCTATTACCCAGTTGATTTTCTTGTGTTTGACATCGAGAGCACCTATAAAGAAAGTCAACCTTCTATTATTTTGGGTCGCCCTTTTTTGGCAACAATAAATGAACAGATTAATTGTAGAACGGGTGCCATGGATATCTCTTTTGGAAATAGGAAACTTAGAATTAATGTGTTTAATACATTTCTTAACTCACCATCAGATTATGAATGTTATCGGGTGGATGTGGTTGATGACTTAGTGTATCAATTCACTCCCAAGATCTTACACCCCGATCCGTTGGAGCTTTTTCTTTCTAATGACAGGGACGAAGTTTTAGACTTGGATGACATCAAGATGGTTGAGGAGGCATTTGAAAATGCTATTGAGCAAGAGAGACCACCATGGAGTTATCAAGTTGAAAAATTACCAACAAGTTTTTCGGACCCACTTAAGCCATCTGTGGAGGAGCCGTCCACTCTTGAACTTAAAACTATTCCTTCACATCTTAAATACTCTTTTTTTAGGATCTAAAGAGAACTTACCAATTATCATATCTTTTGATTTGACAGGACCACAGGAGGAAGCATTATTGAAGGTGCTTTCCAAGTACAAGGGAGCAATTGGATGGACCATAGCAGACTTGAAGGGGATTAGTGCAGCCACATGTATGCATCGAATCATCACTGAAGCCGGAGCAAAACCATCCCGAGATGCACAACGAAGGCTCAATCCGAATCTGCGAGAAGTTGTTAAAAAGGAAGTGTTGAAATGGATTGATGCGGGTATTATCTACCCGATAGCTGATAGTGATTGGGTGTGCCCGACACAGACGGTGCCAAAGAATTCGGGCATTACAGTGGTAGATACAAAAGATGGAGAGAATATCTCAACAAGATCGGTCACCGGATGGAGAGTTTGCATCGACTATCGCAAACTCAATGCTGCAACATCAAATGATCATTTCCCTCTCACTTTTATTGATCAGATCATTGGAAAATTGTCCGGGAAATTTTTTTATTGCTTTTTGGATGGATACTTGGGGTATAATCAAATTGCCATCCACCCCGAGGATCAATCCAAAACCACATTCACGTGTCCCTATGACACATTTGCTTTCTGAAGGATGTCATTCGGCTTGTGTAATGCCCCCGCTACATTCCAAAGATGTATGATGGCTATTTTTTCAGATATGGTGGGGGACTCATTAGAAATTTTCATGGATGATTTTTCTATTTTTGGATCATCTTTTGAGACATGCTTAAACCAATTAGAAAAAGTTTTGAAACATTGTATTGAGTCTAATTTGGTTTTAAGTTGGGAGAAGAGTCATTTCATGGTAAAAGAGGGAATTGTACTTGGCCATGCTGTCTCCGACCGTGGTTTTGAAGTCGACCGGGCCAAAGTACAAATTATATCTACTCTTCCCCCACCCACTTCGGTAAAAGGCGTCCGTTCTTTTCTTGGGCATGCCGACTTTTATCGAAGATTTATCAAGGATTTTAGTGCAATCTCAAAACCTCTTTGTAATTTACTTTTAAAAGACGCACCATTTTCCTTTGATAAAGCATGTATTGAAGCTTTTACAACATTAAAGAACAAATTTGTTGAAGCCCCTATCTTGCAATCACACGATTGGACTTTACCTTTCGAAATTATGTGTGATGCGAGTGATTACGCGGTAGGGGCAATATTGGGACAACGAGTGAATAAAAAACCTGTTGCAATTTGTTATGCGAGCAAAACTTTTTCGGATGCACAATTGAATTACACTACTACCGAAAAAGAGTTGCTTGTGGTCGTGTTTGCACTCGACAAATTTAGATCCTACATTTGGGGGTCTAAAGTTGTAATTTTCACCGACCATCGTGCCATTCGCCACATCTTGGAAAAGAAGGATGCCAAACCACGTCTCATTAGATGGATCCTTCTTCTTCAAGAATTTGATCTTGAAATCCAGGAAAAAAAGGGTTCCGAAAATGTTGTGGCGGATCATTTATCTAGAATAATTAATAATGAAAACTCACCGGAAGTTATTCAAGAAAACTTTCCGGATGAGCATATTCTTGTTGTCAAAACTATACCATGGTTTGCTAATTTAGTGAATTACTTTGTGACAGGGGAAACTCCATCATATTGGACTGCTCAACAAAGGAAGTTCTTCCACTCTCAAACAAAATACTACATATAGGAGGACCCAAATCTTTTCAAAATTGGAGCGGATCAAGTGATTAGGCGATGTGTACCACACACAGAACAAGAAGACATTCTACGACATTGCCACTCATATGCATGTTGAGGGCATTTTAGTGCCAAAAAGACAGGGCACCGGGTTCTACAAAGCGTTTTTTTCTGGCCCTCTATTTTTAAAGATGCACATACATTCGTTAAAGCTTGTATTCGTTGCCAACAAGTTGGGGGGATCTCAGACGGGACATGATGCCAATGACCCCAATTTTAGTAGTTGAAAATTTTGATGTATGGAGCATTGATTTCATGGGTCCGTTCCCCACTTCTTTTGGCAATCTATACATTCTTGTAGTCGTCAGTTATGTATCAAAATGGGTCGAAGCTGAGGCTACACGTACGAATCACCATAGTGTTGTTTGTAAATTTGTTAAAAAGAACATATTTTCTAGACACAGAATCCCTCGAACTATTATTAGTGACGGGTGTTCCCATTTTAAAAATTGGCATTTTTCAAATTTACTAAAACACTATGGTGTCACACATAGGATTGCTACTCCATATCACCCACAAACAACTGGACAAGTAGATGTGTCAAATAGGGAAATTAGAAGTATCTTGGAAAAGACTGCTCGTCCCGACCGAAAAGATTGGTCCCTAAGATTAGATGATGCATTATGGGCATATCGTACAGCCTAAGATACCCATTGGAATGTCCCCGTACCGGCTTGTTTAAGGAAAGCCATTCCATCTCCCGGTGGAGTTGGAACATCGTGCTATGTGGGCCATTAAAAAGGCTAACTTTGAATTAAGTGATGCAGGTATGGAAAGAAAACTCCAACTTGTTGAATTGGAAGAGATTCGAAAAGAAGCTTACGAAGGCTCAAGGATCTATAAAGAAAAGACGAAGGCATTTCATGACCGACATATTGTCCGAAAATAATTCGTTGAAGGACAATTGGTGTGGCTATTTAACTCTCGTCTCAAACTCTTCCCCGGAAAGCTTCGGAGTAAATGGAGTGGACCTTTTGTGGTGACAAATTTGGTGGATCATGGAGCCATTGAAATCAAGGACACGAAAGGCGGTGAACCATTCAAGGTAAACGGACAAAGACTCAAACCATACATTTGAATGGTAGATGGTGAAACGACACTCGTTGAGAAAACAACGCTCGAGGTACCACAATATTCAGAAACAAATTAGTCGAGGTAAACCGTCCGGCTGAAGACGTAAAACTTACCGCTTTTCGGGAGGCAACCCGTGGTTTAGTATGTTTTTACTTTTATTTTTCGTTTTGTGTGTTTTAATTTTTTTTGTATCGAGGACGATCCAAAGTTTAAAGTTGGGGAGGGGGTATTTAGTTTTTGTTTAAAATTAATTTTTGCTTACGATTAAAAAAAAGAATAGCATCAGGCGTCCTAGAAGACGTCTAAGACGCCTACGGGCTGTCAAGTTTTTTACCCCGATGAAATCCCTGCTGAAATTCCGAAAACACCCTCGCTTTAGGTGACGTCCTAGGACGCGTCTAAGACGCCACCTAAGACGCCATCGCGTGTTTCAGCTTATTTTGAGCATTTTAGGACACGTTTTCTGCATAAGTTTTAGTCTCCTCCTTCCCTAAACTGCCATGGCCGAAAACCCACTTGTTCTTGCCTATTTTTTTTATTTCTTCCACAAATCTCAACCAAAACTCTTGATTTTTTTTGCAATCTTCAAGAAATCAACTAAGAAACATCACATTGCAAGATTTACACACTCTAATCACTTATTTGGGGCCGATTTCAAAACCCACAAAAACTAGTGTTTCGAAAATTTGACTTATTTTGGGTTTTTGCTTCTTCTTTCTTATCAACACAGTCTCAACAAGGTATGTGCTTCAAAACTCCATTTCTTTATGGTAATTTCGAATTTTTGTTGGTATGTTCATATATACTAGAAAATTTCGAAAATTTTGAGAATATTAGCATAAAATGGTGTGAAATCTTATGGATAAATGTTTGTTGTTGCTAGATAGATGTTCCAAACAAGTTACATGTGTCATCTGAGAATTTTCTGAAAATTGAATTTTGTTGTTAATTGTTAAAAATAAAAAAATGCACATATAATGTTGGAAAATCATTGTTACGATTACACTTGTGCTTAGATTAAAAATTCAAGTTTTTAGAAATTTTCAGAATGACACTGAATTTTGACACTGCATTGTTAGTCTGAATATTTTTCTGTTACAGTTCTGTTATAGTTTTAGTTATAACTTGTCAGTTGCAGTTAACCTTTGGTTTAGCTGTGTTTTTACTGATTGGATAAATTTTGAAAAATATTTAGTTACTGAAAACATAACAGGACTTAAAACAATTATTTATTCAGACTGCGTTTAAATTAACTGTGTTTGGAACAGCTTGCCAACTGAATCTTTGTTTTATTTTTGTGACACTTATGTGTTTATTGGCAAGTTTGGTTTTGTGGTTTTGTGTGTGACTGATTTTGCAGATGCCAGTAAAGAGATCAAGGGTAGCATCAACAAGCAGTGCAGCCAGGCAAACCGCGAGACAACTAGTTAGACAGCCGGAGCCAAATGTACTCGTGGCTTTTAACCCACAGTATCATACATTGCATGAGCATCCAGACAACATTCGCCCAACAGTTTATGAGGCAAATAATTCGATTACTGGTTTTTATTGTGGAGTACATGGTGGAGCGACCGAGCTTCATTGGGTACAATATTGTGGAGACGTGATCGCTGTGGATGGGGTGGAGCGTTAGACTTCAATCCTACGCCGATCTATGTTGATATAGTGCGGGAATGGATGAGGACACTTCGACGTGTTGAGGTTCCTGGTAGGCCGTAGGAGTTGCAGCTGATTGGTACGGTTCGTACTCATGATATAGTGATGACTGTGCAGGGTATTCGGGACATGTTTCATGTAGATACTGGATATCATCTGCATAATCTTGAGAATCAGCCGACTAAGTATAGATGTATTGACACGAGGGAGGGGTAACCCTGGGGTTAGCATGGCAGAAGTATACCGCACAGTATTCCGCCAGGGGATGAGGGTATATGACAAGTTCCGCGAATTGGTGCCTTTAGCAAAGGCATTACATAACATTATCACGAAAAATGTGAACCCGAGGAATAGTGATCCCAGGGCGGTGAGGACACAGGACTTATATGTATTATATGGATTGATGACAGGATCCATATTTATCTATTATACATATAATGCTATGTGCAACATATGGTCCTGTTTTGATATCCAGAACAAAGTCACCACCCCCCATGTCGCCCTGATATCGACATATGTGACTAGGGAGCTGGGGAATAGGACCAGGGTCCCACGAGCTACATCATACTAGCGTATTCTTTGCCCCACTGCTACTTCTTTCAGACACATCTCATTTAATGTTGAAAATGGGAGGCATACTCTGAGGGATTCTGCCACGAATCTAACATACACGACACCACTCGGAGTGGGGGATGAGGAGCCATTCGTTGGTGATTTTCAGGGTGATCAGCAGCAGCAACAGGGACATACAGCAGGTCAGGGATGGAACATGCGGGCATCATGGGAGGACTTTGTAGGGAGGCAAACAACGCATAACCATGAGGTACAAAATTGGATGGGGAGGATAAATCTTTGGATGGAGGGTGTCGACACGACACTAGCTGATCTTACTGAGCAGATGCTGCCTACAGACAGAGTCATGTCTAGTATAAATCGATGGACATTGATTAGCCACAGTATCGATATCGAACTCCAGCTCCGGTTTTCTACCGATCCGAGGATCCGAGCAACTATCCACTGCCATCCGAGTATGAGCATTATCAGCCACCACCAGTTACAGAAGACTCTACTCGCTTTGATGATTTAGCTGGCTCGATCTTTGGGTATCCTCCACCATACCCACGATATCCTCCACAGCCGCCCTCGCAATGAACTTTGGTGAGATCTTCTTTTGATTTTTATTTTTATGGTTGTGTGATGAAGACTTTTTATTTTTATTTTTATTTTTCTTTTGATTTTTATGTCTTTTATTTGGGATGAATGTACTGCTATTAAACTTAATATTATTATTATTCTCTCTTGGGTTGGTTCTATGAAATATGTGATGATTTAGTAGCATCTCTATATCTTGAATGTAACTATTCAAGATGGAAAATGATAGGAGTTTCGTACATCGAGTCATAATATCTATTTAATATTGATTTTGTGGGTTGCTCAACCGGCTTGGAAATATTTATATTTATTTAAAAATTGTTATGTGAAATACCCCAAGTGTTTGAAAAATAAAGGTTTTTGGCTGGAGCCTACGATCTTTCAATTGAGGACCCAGCCGAACAATATGTACCATCATGCTCTGAGTACTTGGTCTTACTTACTCCTGCGCCTTTGGGGTTGGGAGGGGACTATTATTGTTTTCACACAGCCAAAAAGCATCAGAAGACATTAAAGAACTTACAAGTATATATATTCATGCTCAAGTCAAATACAAAAATGATCAAATCCAATGAAGCCATCAAAGAACTTGAAGAATGCACAATCAAGATAAATATGAAGAAAAGTTCAAGTCGAAGACATTGTGTGAAAAAATATGTGACCCCTTGATAGCGGGAGTGTATGGGTTGGCCCATTAAGTGTTACCGACCGCGCTAACTATGTTAGTGAACCTTGAAAACGAGACTTTGGCAATGAGTTCAACAAATTACTCATGAGGTTGATTATTGGAAAGAGTTCAAAAAGTGGAGGGTGTCAAACAACAAAGTAAAATAAGCATAACATGTATTTTGAGTTTAAAAGACCGGATAAGCAACTAATAATCCCCGAAATCAATATATTGTGCTTATTGAAAGTATTGTGATAAAATGTACGAAATTCGTGATTCCATTTGAGTTTTTCTTAGGATGAGAGAGTAGGCCTATGTTGATTATTTTGGCCAATCTAGGGACGAGTTTGGAATAAAGTTGGGGAGGTTGATAAGTCTATTTTATGAATGTACTAAATTGTCATAAATCTATTGAATTGATGTATAATTGTCCAAGAATGGCACTACTTTGATGAGTTGTTGAACTTCATATGCAGGTCAATATATTGTACAAAAAGTGGATGGAACCTGCACTTGCTAAAAGAATGAAGAAACTTTGTTGGGGAAAATTGGCCATTCTTCAATATTTTGATCATATCTGAAGTTCTGGAGCTCCGATTGACATGAGTAAAGAAGTTCTGGAAACTAGACAAAATTTCTACAACTTTCTTGTTTTGCGTTTCTGCTAGTTATGTCATTTTGATCACCAAAACTTGCACGGAAGGTGAATGACGCCTCCAGGCATCTAAGACGTCCCCTAAGATGTCGTTTGGGCGAATTTCGGAGCAGAAAAGAAGAGGAGGATCCCGTCGGTGTTTTATACGGCGTCTAAGACGTCCCCTAGGATGTCCAGGCGTTTTAGGGGCGTCCCGTGTTGGAACGGCGTGTCTCGGAAAGCATAAGAATCAAGGACGGACGACTTAGAATGCGTCTAAGACGTCCCCTAAGATATCCAGCGTTTTTGGCCAATTTTTAGTGTATTTCAAGGACATCAGAAGGCATGCAAAGACGTACAAAGAATGCCAAGGAGTTATACATGACGTCTAAGACATCTCCTAGGACGTCCAACGTCCCACATCGCCCGATTTCGTTATTTTCTGCCAAATAATATAAATAGGGACTTTGGCATTCGTTTTTAGGGTTCCCACCTCCGATTTTGAGACCCTTTTCCTGCGTTTTTGAGGCTTATAAACCCTTGGAAACATTTGGAAACACAAATTCATTCCATTTCAATCTGGATTCAAGGCAAGATTCGATTCAATTCATCATCAAGCAACATTTGAAGGTCATTCAAACGATGATTCTCATCAATTCTAGTAATTTTCAGAAACGATTACTCCTTCCCCAAGGTTTATTTGTTTCGTATTTTGATAATCATTAGGCTACAATTGTTGTATGATTTTAAGTTTGTTTATGAATTCTATTATGCATTTTATTTATTTCATCCAAGTTAGTGTTTTTATGAATTCAATGGAAGGCTAAATTATTAGGTTACTTACGGGGATGTTTATGACTTTTGGATGAACACACTTGATTATTACTTTATTCTAGTTAATTTCAATTGTTGTTTTATGCTTCATGTGATGATCTTTCGTAATGATAATTGAAATTGGATTGTATGAATTTGTTTGATGTCATAATTAAGATAGTCTATTGTCAATTCATCATTTGTTCCAAGTTCAAATAGTTTAGGAATAAAGACATGTGATTATTTCAACATGTATTATTCCAACTTATGATATTGAATCTTAATATGGTAATCGGTAGTTGGAAGACACTTTATTGTGAGTTCACTAATTGTTCCTAATCCATTTAGACATAGGGAGTAAGACAAGTAGTTGAATGAACATATTGCGTGCCCAAAATTATGTGTTACAAGATAATAAACCCCAATTGCATCTAAGTAATTGAATTAGGATTCTAGGGAAGAAAGTGTGTGAATCTAAACTGTCCATAACTGAACCGGGAGTACTCTAGTTTTCTCATTGAGATTTTCGTTTTGATTAATAAATTTCAAAGCTTTTTGTTTGAGCTTTCCTTTAATCGTTTTTCGTGACAATTGCTAGTAGTTTTTCGTTAACTATTTTAACACAAAGTTTGACCACAACCTCCTCGTGGATTCGACCCTTACTTACCCTATCTATCTAGTGTGTGTGTGAGGTTTATTTTTGACCGAGACAACGACCTTGATCAATGAGTTGGTTAGGGTTTTTCTCATTTTTCTGAGTACCGAAGGAACTCGACAAGTTGATAGATGCACTCGACGAGTTGAGTCAACATGGACTGTTGAACTTGGCTATTTACCTTGACTGTTGACTTTGACTTTGGCCATGGTTGACCAAGTGTGACTTTGAGGGCATTTTGGGTATTTGGAGGTTTTGATAGAATGGTTATATGGTGATTGTAGGCTGTTGAGTCCGGAGCTGAGTCTTGGCGTTGGATTTTACCGGTTCAGCACTGCTTGAGAGGTTAGTTTTCATCACTGTACTTGCGGGTCGAAGGCATCAATGCCAGCCCAACAGATTGATATTTTTCTATGCATGTTGCTATGTTGTTATGATCTGTTAGATCGATATCCTGGTAGATATGATGATGCTATGCTTAGTGGTCTGTTAGATATGTTTGGTTGCATGTAGACTATTATATGATTATCTGTTATATGTGCACATATTTGATTGGTGGCTGAGGCTTTTCTGCTTTGTGTGTAAGCCAACAGGTCAGGGCATTCCAACCTGATGGTTGAGGGTCAGGGGTATTCCAACTCGAAGGTTAACGGGACCCGTAGTATGTTGGCATTCCAACCCGATGGTTGATTGGGTCCATAGTATGCTGTTATTATATGTGTGTTGTTGTTGTATTGGTATTTTGGGGGAACTCACTAAGCTTTGGGCTTACAGTTGTGGATTTTGTTTCAGGTACTTCGGATGATCGCGGGAAGGCGAATGGTTGATCGTGAACCTCCTAATATTTTATGTTATGATTTCTTGGATTACTCTGATGATGAACTATTTTGAAAACAATTTGTAATAAAGGGTGGTTTTTGGATGTTTGAAAAAGTTTAAAACTTTTATGAATTTTCTGGATGTTATAGAAATATGTAATTTTGAATCAATACTATATGATCCATAAATAGAAGATGCAAAATTTAGTTTCAAAAAAAATAGTTATATGTTTTTTTTTATTCATATCGTTTTTGAATTAGACTATTTTAAATCTTGTATAGTTTTCATACATTTTAAATTCACAATAGGTTTTTGTTCATAACTAGTTTTGGACCATAATAGGTTTTGGTTCACAAATGTTATGATGCACAATGTATATGATCTAAACATGAGAGTGATTTATTAATGATTGATATTTATGATCCTAAATATATAATCCAAAAGTTATGATGAAGAATGTTATCTATGTTATAAAAATACAAGTTGTAAAGGTTTGGATCTTTATCATTTTTGAAATGTATAATTACGAGTCAGTACTAGATGATATAAAAACAAAAGATACATTTTATAAAAATATATGAGTTATAAAATATGATATGTGCAACTCCAATGTTTCATATCAAAAAATGCATTACTAAAAAATAAAAATGCACCTTACTTAATTTCACCACAATCATATAAAAATATCCAAATCAAATTATCAACATAATAATAAACAATAAAAAAACATGCAATTAACAATTGAACTAAAGAAGATATCAAACTAAAAAATTGTTTCTTAACCAAGTTCATAACAAGATAGCAATCACAAAACTCTGATTCATTGGACCCTGCCTTTTTTCGTATTTTAAAATATGATTAAAGAATACATGATTAAGAAAAATCCATATTTGTATGATCCTAAATTTTTTGATCCAAAGTAACATGATGCAATTTTTTATGATTTATAAATGTATGATTCAAAACTTTTTTTGATACATAAAAACATGATCCATACTTTTATGAATCAAATTTTTTGATGAATATGTGTGACATCCCCATTTTCACGGCCAGAAAAGACCGATTTTGTTTATGCTTGTTTGAAAATCAGAGTAACATTTTTAAATAAAAGTGTTGCGGAATTTGTTCCCAAAATAAAATATGATAAGGATTTATCAAAACATTTTCGTAGAAATGTATTTCATTAAAAGCCGCGGGATGTCATGTTCGATACAGATCAAAAGCATAAACAGTACAATATAACCTTACTACATTTGTTCATAATCTCTCATCCCAAATATCATGTCTATGCTCGTGCGCCACTACCTGTAATACAAGAAACTGAGTGGGTCAGGCTTGGGAGCCTGGTGAGCACATACGGTTTTCAACCCACAATAAATAAGTTTATTAATTTCATCAACCAACAATAACCCGATTACCCGTTCCCGTTATCCTCACATTACGTCCCTAAAACACCTATCATAAGGGACCTAGACTAAGGATCAACATCGGGATGGACACTACTGCCAAGGGGTTTCCTCAGCAATAAATGTCCTAAAGGCAACCATGAGGGGGATGGAGTACACCGGTGAACACATCGTTCACAAACACCTACAGGTTGCGAGCCTGCTAGCGTTCCACTAGACTGTCTAGAAGAGTCCGTGGTCGTCATCCATACTCCGCTAGATGACAGAATCAACAACAACAACATCGAGGCCTCTCATCATTTTATCACACATCGTCTTATTACATCTACTCATGTTTTACCCCAACATTTTTTTGTAGATATAAAATACATATACAGTTTAAATTATTTAAAACATGTATAAAAATCTTTCATCAGTATAGGCAGCAAGTATTCAGATAATATGCACACATAGCACGTAATTAATATAAAATACTTCATATCTATGTGTAAGATGAAAGTAACTATGCACTCACCTGATTAGGTGGTGACTCGGTACTCGAACAGCACTCCGTTATCTCAAAACAATATTTCCTTGATCAAAACCTAGTATTAATACCACTAGCGTTTAGTTTTAACGTTAACCGCAACTAATTAATAGTCTGGCTATTATTATTATTATACAAGCGTTAAATAACACTCAATATATAAATAATAATAGCCCAAATAATTATTTTAAGGACCTAATAACATTACTATAATTATTTAAAAGTTATATTAAAATTTTCGTAGGCGTACCTTACTTACAGCGGGTTTTTTTTTCTCAAAACCGGGCTTCGGTGGAGCAGCGTTTCCGAGCCGAAAGGTTCTTTTCTCGGGACTCCGGGAGCCTCGGGACTTCCTTCGGGTGCTAGGGGGTTTACCTAGACTTTAGGGGCTCAAGGGAGCTTAGAGAGAGAGTTTAGAGAGAGAAAGTGGAAGAGGAAAGGTGTAAGAATTGAGAGAACCCAGCACTTCTATTTATAGTGAGTTGGGGCATGTGGTGGCCTTCTGGTGGTGCCACTTGTCCAAATTCTGGTGGTGTCACATGTCCAATTTCTGGTGGTGCCATGTGTCCAATTTCTGGTGGTGCCACATGTCCAATTTCTGATGGTGTCATGTCACCTAATATCGCGTACCGGCCTCCCGTCTTATAAAAATCATAACTCTCGCATACGAGCTCCGTTTTTGACGTTATTTATATCCACGCGAAGGCGGCAACATAATCTACAACTTTCGTTTAGACTCCGTTGGCTAATTTTGAATTTATTTTAAAAGTTATATTTTTAACAGGCCGGGACAGGATTGGTCCGTTAAAAATTCATAACTTCTTCATCCGACGTCCGTTTTCGTCTGTCTTTTTATTGTTACGCCACAATTAAAGAGCTCTTCGATTCTCGTTTAGGTCGTGTCGGCTAAAAACTCGCTTTATCATCAATTCACTATTCACGCTTCCCGGTATCGTGCCGGTTCCGTCGTGAAACTTCGTCGGGTCATAACTTCTTCGTTATAACTCGGATTTCGGCGTTCTTTATATCTCCGGAATCCTTGTTTTGACCACTACAACATTATGTAAAGATATCAGGCTTATCTCATATTTTAATTTTGACGCTTATTTTTATTCTTTATTAATTATACATTTATAATTAAATAATAAGCACATAAATTCACAAAATACTCAAATATTTCATTTTTATTACATCAAAAGAGTTACAATAGTTGACCTAGACTATTACATCGTCTAAAAATGCTTAGCCCCGAAACCCGGGCGTTGTATCATAAATTATAGATCATAAAATTTGCATCATCAATTACTGTTGATTATAATTTTTTACAGTAAAAGAGTAACAAAGTTTAAAAAAAACATCTAGCAAAACTATGCATATTAAACACAATCCAGAAAATCCTTCATAAACCTACAACTACTATCTTTAATATCGAAACCATATAACTAATGAAACTAAAAATGTATCCAAACTATTTTACCAACAACCAAATAAACATATCAATGTAACATTGTTTCTTAACTACATTACAAAACAACCATGAAAACTTACAACAATAAAACATAATTATCCAAGTAACATTGTTATTTAACCACAACAAACCAACAATGAGAATTTACAACTAATAAAAAATCTTCAACAACACCCAAACCACCATTTATATAACACCATATGCTTGAACTGTTACTTAAAAATCATGGAAATGACTTGCAACTTTTTATTTATTGTTGTAAGTTACCAACTAATCAAAATCTTCCATAGTTGAAAGTAGGATGATACAATAAGCAAATAAATGAAAGTAAAATTCTATTTTGAAACTTTTACCCTTGCTTTTAGTGGACTAAAATTTGAACCAGAGGGAGTCTAGGTAATGAAAATCAAGATGAAAAATGACTTTTCAATGTTATTAAAAGGAATAGTTACTCTCGTCCCAATAACATATCAGTTAGTAGTAACCCCATCAATGATTTGTATGATATAATGTCTCTTAGGATAAAATCATAGCATAATGATATTTTGCTTTCTAAATGTTTATATCACTTATTAAAGCCAAAATCATAGATCTGCACCATACATAAAGTTATGATACATACCAAATTTTGATTTTGACAGCATTGTTGTTGGTATTTTACCTTTTGAATGCATTTATCATTATGTACAACATGTTAATTTCAAGGGAAAATCAATGATATTTGTCATAAGAAACTACATAAGTACTTATCACATATATGAACAAATGAAATAAAACAAAAAACCATTTAAGAATTCAAATTTTCCAATATGTTGTTTCTTTTATACATTAGATTGAACACCTTATGAGCATTATTATACCAAACTTTATTTTGATGCTTTTATCTAAATTCTTCATCTAGAAATCTCTTGTCAAAACTCAAAACTTAAGAGAATTGATATCAATATTCAATCTCATATTTATTAAAGCTCTAATATTATCGACATTAAGATAAAAACAAGGGTTTCAAAAATAAAAAATGGTAACTATATTTAGGTTTATCATAAAAAATCGCAATATCTTACAGCCTATATTCAGTATCACGTATAAAGTTACCTAGCAACAAAAAATCAAAGATAAATCAAATAATAAAAATAAAAAATAGCTTCCCAAAACCACAGATCAAAAAAATCAAAGAAAAACTCTAGTATAAAACACAACTCTTTAAACATACAAGTAAGAAAACAAGTTTACCTGATTCCATTGAGTTAAAACTTCAAGAAAATAACACATAACGAAGTGAATGTTGGAAGAAATTGATCGATTCAAACTGATAGAAATCGATAGAAAACAACGACGAAGCTACCGATCAACTCCAATTTGTGTTTAAGCTTGAAGTTATACGAACAAATTCGAAGAATAATTGAAGAAATAGGGAGAAACCATTGATGAAATTAATAGAAGCCATTGATGAAGCTGTAAAAATCACACAGAGATATGTTTATGATACGTCCAGGGAATTATAAACACAAATTGACCATTTAACCCTTGGATATTTTGCCCTTATTAGGAAAAGTAGAAAAGGTTCATCTTATTCACAAGTATGCCACCTTTCATATTAATACAGAAATAAAAAATTTGGAATAATCTCAACCACATTTTTAATAAACCGAATGGACAAGATTTGTCCTCGCGGTCCTAACCATTTTTCGAGTCCTCACCCAATCATATATATATATATATATATATATATATATATATATATATATATTGAGAGAGAGAGAGAGAGAGAGAAAGAGGTGGGTTAATATGTTTTTGACAACTATTGTGTACTTATAAGGACCAATGAGAATTCTAGAAATAATAAATAATTAAATAAATAAATAAGGGTATAATGGTAATCTTAATATATCTTATTATGGTAAAAGAATAATTCAATTAATGTCTCCTAAAAGTAGTGCAATAAGTTAAACCCTACAAAACGAACATCCCTTTATCAGTCGTTGACCACAAGATCATTACATATCCCGTCTCAAAACCCTATAACAATTCCACCACCATCATCGTATGTTATTCCACACAAAGACAGCAAGCACAGTGGGATCTCGTCTGCAGTGTTTTCCCCCTAATCCCCTTGTGATTCTTGAAGAGATAAGGGGCAGAGCTGCCCTTTGCACCGACGATGATGCGATTCTTGTGTGTGTAATCGAACCATCAAATTCGTTCCTCCACCTTCTTCTTCAACATCCCAACCAATCATCTTCAATCTCCTTATTCCTTTTCTCCTTCTTCGATTAAAATTGTCACACCCCAAAACCGAGAACGGCGGAATACGTTCTGGGGTGGAGGACGTCATGTACAGTATCATAGCAATGCATAATAGTAAAGACAAACAACAACATCCATTGCATTAATATAATAATTGTAATACAAGCGTGTTCTGTACAGTTTGTTAGACACGAAAAGTATAATCAAAATAAATAGGAGTCTGGTATATGCTCCATCTTCTCAAAAGCTGCATCTGTACCTGTCTACTGATCACCTGAGAATACAAGTTATTTTGAAAGCGAGTATCAGCATAAAGCTGGTGAGTTCATAAGTATTTAGTGTCATTGCTTGTATAAAAATGTTTACAACAAGGTGGTATAATATCTAGTTTCAATGTTTGAAAATAGTATACTCCCTAGAAAACCCTATGTTTTCCAGTAAAAAGTAGCCTTCTACCAAGACTCAATTGTTTGTATATTTGTTCTTTCATAAATGTGGAGATTTTCCCAGTGAAACTATTATTATGAAAATATAGTTTTTGACCTCATTAATGTAAAGAAATGGGAAAATAATGTTTTACCCCAACAGTGTCACTGCCGGCTGAATGTAATGAAAATGCAGACTCCAGGTGGTATTAAATGTACAATACACATCGGGGAGTCTGTTTTGCCTTTAATTCTTAAAGTGTTAATTAAAGGTCTGAATGTGAACTCGTATGTAACCATGCTGATTGACGATCGAATAACTGATGACCCTCCAGGTCACACGTAGTATGGTGACATTTTGTCACCCCTGGGCCTAGTCGGCTCGGACTGTAGCTAGCAGTCGGGATGTAGGAGTGTCTGTCCCGCATAGATCTATACACATAATGCCCGCTCTCCCTCCAGGAGACTCTGGTTACACGGTGATAGCACAATGAAGTGTCGTATCGAGAAGTAGTATGTCACATTCTGTTTTAGTATATTCTCTTGTATATTGTATAATGTATTTTCTGGTATAATGTATAGAGTGTTCTCTTGGATAGCATATAGTATTCTCTTCGTATAGTATTTATCATGTATTGACTCATAGCGGTACTGACTCGGGTAGATGTCGTTGCCATAGTAGTAATGAGTAGTAATCCTTAACTATACCTATTATAGTTAAATAGTAATGTTGGTTGCATGCCTTTGATACACAAAGGCACTGAATTGAAATGAAGACTTTTTGTTCTAACACAAGTATAGAAGATATATAACTAAGAATTCAACGACAGTCGGACAAATAACAAAATACCCTAAGCCCACAATCAAACAAGAACAGGAAGTAAGGTGAGCTATTAGTCCTAAGTCCTTCAAGTCTTACTTATATATATATATATATATATATATATATATATATATATATATATATATATATATATAGATATTGGTGTAGATATGGTTTGGGAATAAAAGAAGTTTAAAAGAGTTTGGAAATAGTTTTATAACAATTTAATACGAAAATGAGTTTGATAAACATTTGAAGCAGTTTTGTTGGCAAAGCAGTTGAAAGTATAGAAAATCCTTTTGGTTGCAAGTTATAAATCACATGTGATTGATACTATAACTTGTTTGATTCAACTTGTATTCCCCCCCCCCCCCCCCATAAAAGCATTTAAAAACATTTAAAAGGTTAATTAAGGGGTATGAACTCACCTGTAGTGAGTGGATTTGATGGAAGTGTCGGGTAGGATGCTAGGTGTCAAGTGAGGACTTGAGCACACACACAGATCCTATGTAACATGTAGTGATACATAAATGTATCTAATTAGTTATTTAATCCCTAATTAAGTAAGTAAAGACACTCTAATGCATGAAAACACTTTGCTTCAAGTGCTAGGAGTGCTAAGGGTTGCATCTAAGGAAAGTATGGCCTCACTATGGAGTTTACACCTCAAATGGTAGTCCCTATGTGTGTTTACGGTTTCTGGACCATTTCCCCCATGAGTTTATGGCCGTAAACTCATGGGAATGGTGCATTTGTGTGTTTTAAGGTCTCATGTTTCACAAAGAAGTGTCCTAGGGTTGAATCAAAGGCTTAGGAAGTGGTTAGGGTTCGAAATGGCACTCCCTTGGAGTTTACGGTCCTTGGACCACTCCTTGGGAGTTTACGGTCGTAAACCCTAGAGTTTACGGCCGTAAACCCTTGGCCACTTCATTCTTTTCGTGTTTTGTGGTTCTTAGTTCATGCATGTAAGTTCTTAGCCTCTTATCCAAACATTAGAAGGTGTTAGGGGCATCAAAACACCCTTTGGGGGTGTTTACGGTTTTGGGAGATCCCCAAACCGTAAACACATGTTCTTGGGGATTTTTGGTGTTCATTCCATGGATTTGTAAGCACACTAAGCAAATAACTAGTTAGGAAGAGTATACTTACTTATAGGAAGCTTGTAAGAGTGTTTAGGACCCAAGAACACTAGTGTGTGTTCTTGGTGTTTTGAAGAATACTTGAAGATCTATGTAAAAACCAAGAATCCATGGATGAAATGATGTATAAACACTAGATTAAGTGTTGTATGAACGAATTTAGGAAGGAAAACTTACACTTTGGATTTGGAAGAATGGACTTATGATACTTGAGAGAAAAGCCTTGTGTTCTTGAGGTGGGAGGTGGAGAATGAGGAAAAGATGTGTAAACTCATGTTATATGCATGAGTCTTGGGAAAATGGTGTTTACGGCCCAAACACCCCTTGTTTGGCCGTAAACACCTAACTAAGGTGTTTATTGTTTTGTTTGCTACATATCGCTAATAACGTCACTTCTTTTTATTTAATCGTTTGACGAAAAATAAAATAAAACACCCAAACGGACTTAAATCCGGCCAAAAATGTACTGAAATGTTTTTGACTAATATTTGAAGTGTTTGACTGTAGAAATTATACAAATGAAAATTTCGGGTTGTTACAAAAATAGTTGATGAAGAATTACAATGAAGGCTCCATCCACAACAACCCATCGTGGAATTCTTGGGCTCAACCCAACAATGGTGATAACACATGGATATTCTGATTAAGCTTTGAAAAATCATATAAATAATCATGAAGCATCAACTAGGCCGCCAAGAAATAAATCAAGTATTTAATCCTATCTATTTGATCTAATTGAATTTTGTTTTGATTTCTTCCTCGTGTTTTTTTTGTTTTCACCACTTTTTATTTATTTTTATTACTCCACTAGCTAGATCTTGAAACTTCATTGAAAATTAAAATCACTCAGCCAATCCTGAATTTATTATTTCCTTTTGGTTTGTGTTATGGAAAATATGATTCATTTTGACATTTAAAATCAAGATTAGACCATAATTTTAATATAAAGGCATATTTTTATTTAATTAGAAAATTGTTTTCGTTGGATTTAAAGCAATTTGAAATTACTTTGTCCTTGCTTTGTTGTGATAATGAATTAAAAGCTATTAAGTTTTTAGAATTATGGTTTTAATAATTTACTAATTTATAGATAAGTTGCTAATTATTCATTATCTGTATTCAACATGACATTAGCTTTTGGAATTGAATTCAAAAATTGATGATTGTGATGAGACTTTAGAAGGTAAATCATTTGGAGTTTTGCATGATAGTTTTTATTTTTCTTATATCATGTTATTCACTCTCTTTATTTGTCAATGTATTCTAAGAGAATACTAATTTTTTTAGGAAAATCAAATAAACAATATAATGTATTCTAAGAGAATACTAATTTTCAAGAATTAATGTAATTATTGATTCTTAAAGAATAAAATTTGTTTCATATAAAATCTGTATTCTTTAGAAATTGTTATTCTTGATAATATATGTTGTAGAATTCTTAAATCAAGTTAATTATCAAAAATATCCGAAATGAAACTATATTTTGTAAGAATAAAATCGGAAATATATTTACTAGTTTATGGTTATCATTCTAACAGAATAAATTCGGATATTATAAAAGATTACGTTAGAATTCAAATTCAGATTTTTAAAATCAGGAGAACTATTTATCCCTAAAAATATGAAAATATCCTTTTTTAAATATAGTTAATTGTCTAAAATACCCTTATGTTGAAATTTGTGTGATTATATGATACATGTTATCCCATTGTAATATCGTAGACTCTCAGATCATGACCATTAATTATAATCATCATTTGTTCCAGAATTATGGTTATAAACACACAATAGATGCAGTGAATACAATAACCTAGCCATAAATATATATATATATATATATATATATATATATATATATATATATATATATATATATATATATATATAAAAGTAGGATCATGTTGGAACTCAAAACACAAAAGGAACCGTAAGAACTAATCGTTGCCATTTATTTGGAAAATTGAGCAGTTAAGATTAATCTAATCTTTTTCTTTTTTTCTTAATTTCGAAATGAAATTTTTTGTAAATATTAATTAAATTTCCGAAATTTCCTACGAAGGGTTAAACTTAAAGGGTTAAAAATGGCAAACTAATAATATTGGATACAATCGCATCGATAAGATGGGCGTACATGCACCCATTCTCTCTCTCTCCCTCTCTCTCTCTAACACATGTCAACTCTGGGTTTATTATTTTTTCTACCCGTTTAGTTTTTCGGCCATTATTTTTTGTTTTGAAAAAAAAATTCTGAAAAACCAAAGTTCTTAAAATTTAATTATCGACAAAATGACCACATGTAACATCTGAACCTTAAGATATATTTTAATTTAGTAAATTATGATTTTGGGGTTGCCACGACGTGGCCAAATGTTAGTAAACACGTATCCGGTTTTGGTGGCCACGTCGTAGCGGTGTTTTGGCCATGACGTAGCGACCGCCTAATGACCAAAACCCTAATTTTTCGGGTTTGATCCATTTTAAAGGAAAGTGAGGGCTAGGTTTGCTCATCCCCAGCCTCTATCACTCTTCTCTAGACTCAGAAACCCTAACCATATCCTCTCTTGGTGATTCTTGGTCCTTTTGGTGCTCTTGGTAGTTTGGAGAAGAAGAAGAAGGTGCTTTAGAGTGTGGATTCAGCAAACAAGTCTCATCATTTTTCCCTTGTGTATTCTATGGACCTTTGTAAGTGTCCAAGATCCAATCTTTTTGTCAGTTGCTTCTAGATCTAGGCCTTTTGTCCGTTAATCTTAATGTTTTGGAAATTTGGAAGGTTAGATTCCATAAAGTTGGCATCTTTATGGATCCTTGTGGTCATCTTAGTGTTATATGAGAATTGCATGATAGAATGCTGGGAGAGATGTCTTTATATGCTTGTTGGTTAAGCTTCTAGAACTGCATGCTAGTATGGATATTTGATGATTGGATAGAATGTCCTAATTAGGTGATGTACCGGTTAGATTTTCCGATGCTCGAATGTTGCTTGCTTTGTGCGTGGTGCGACTCATATTGATGTGAGTTAGTTAATACATGAATATGTTAAGATACATGCAATAAAGGTTAAATAATCTTAGAGTGATTGACCCAACCTTATTGCGCAACTGTTGTTTGAGTCCAACCGTTGTAGGGTTGAGTCTTTTAGCCGAAGGGTTATCTAAGCTTTGTTGCATGAAATTGTATTCATGAAATAATTAGCTGACATCAGTAGAGGTTCTTCAGCAGCTGATGACGGGGTGGGGTGAGGAACCTAGGAGAGCCTAGGAAGTGTTTAGTGGGTTTGGATGCATTGTTTAGTGGGTATTTGGAGTACTAGTTTGAGAAGGTAACTTAGAGGATTTGGGATGATTCTTGAGGAAAGTATGGATAGGTGTGGAATGTAGTATTCATCTCATACTACTGAAAGCACAAGATCCGTACTCGAATCAAGGAAAGTCACGAAGAATCTAGGAAGCCTGTGGGCTGAGGATTCTTGGGTATGTTCTAATCATTTGTATGATTGCTTTTCAGAATGATGATGAGCACATGTGAGATCCCCAAATTCACGGTCATTTTAAAATTTTTATTTATGCTTATTTAAAAATCAGAGTATCCATTTTAAAGAATAATATTGCGGAATTTGTTCCTAGAAAACATGATAAATATATTATCAAAGCATTTCCGAAGAAATGTATTTTATCAAAACATTGGGATGTCATCGTCAATACAGAAACATAAGCATAAACAGACCTTACATTCATTTACACTAATGAATTACATCTCCTTTAATCTCTCAGTGTAATGTATCTTCGTATATAGCCACTTGTGATACAAATAAACTGAGTGGGTCAGGTTTGGGAAACCTGGTGAGTACATAGGATTTTCAACCCACAATAATATAATTATTATATTTAATCATCAAACAATTAAACCAACTTCCCATCCCCATTATCTTCTTTATTCTTAAGGATCTACCCTAAGAATAATCTATTCTTCATTCATTCATTTCTAAGGATTGTCCTAAGGAATAGGCACGAACTCCATCGCTGCCAGGGTTTATCCAACAGGCACTAAGTCCATAGTTGCCGATGTTATTTGTTAGGCACTAAGTTCATAGCTGCCAATATTTATCTATAGGGCACTAAATCCATAGGTGCCAACGTTCATTTGTAAGGCACTAAGTCCATAGCTGCCAAGGTTTTTAGGGTACATCTGGTGAACACATCGTTCACAACACCTACAGGTTGCGAGTCTGCTAGCGTTCCACTAGATTGTCTAGAATAGTCCGTAATCGTCATCTATGCTCTGCTAGATGACTGGATCATCGTTAATATCAAGGGTTCTCATCATCTTTCACCTCTTATAGTCTATATCATATTTCATCTCTCATTATTCATCTCATCTTTCATCTACCCATCTTTACCCAATATATTTATAGGTATAAAAATACATATACAGTTTAAATCAAGTAAAACATGTATAAATCGTTCATCTAGCATAGATGTCAAGAACACAGATAATAAGCACATATGGCATGTATTAATATTAAATACTTCATATCTATGTGTAAGATAAAAGTAACTATGCACTCACTTGTTAAAGTGATGACTCAAAATTCGGGCAGCGCTTCGCTTCTAACAATCATTTTTTCCTTCGACGAAACTTACAAGGGGGTTTAGCGAGGAACCGGGTCCTGTGCGGGCAGAACTTCTGAGCCGAAAGATCTTCTTCTCGGAGCCTTCTGGCGCTCCTGGACTCGCCTCTAACACTTAGGAAGTGCTAGGGAAAGGGGAAGAGGGTTTGGGGTGTTTGGGAGAGAAGAGTTAGAAAAGGTGTGAAGAGGAATGAAGAAATACGCCTTTATTTATAGGCTGGAGGTCCGACTTATGCGGGGCGTAACTTTGATGTACGCTGGGCATAATTGGTACGCTGGGAATACCAAGCCCAACGCGGGGCGTACGCTGCCAGGTGTCGTAATCCGGAGGCAAGACGTGGGGAGGAAGCACCGGTCCAGATCTTGCCACGTGTCAGCTTCAGAGCTTAACTTAAAAATTAATTATCTTAGCAATTTTGGTCCTTGTTTATACATAATATCACGTAAGTCTTAAGAAAAATATTTTTTTTCCTGTTTAGGATTTGGCCACATTATTTTTATAATAGATCCACTTTTAGTCCCGGGTAACCAAAAAATTTAAAAAAAAAAAAAGACCTGGGGTGAAGCCTGGGCTTTTTTTACTAGTTTTAAATAATAAACAAAAATCCCTTATTATTTTATGCATTTTGAATAGTATGTGTCTTACGCAAAGAGACATTGACCATTAGGCTGCGTCCCTGAAAATTTGACCCTGCTTTCCTGTGCTACACATTAGTACAACCTAATAGTGAAATTATTATTTGTTCAAGAGTTCCACGACAACATTTTACCGATACTCACACGGTGATGGTGATCTGGAATGATCCTTATTTTATTTAGATGATGATATGGAAAATGATATTAACCTTTGGAAAGACAAAACATAATATGATTTCAATTAGATGTTTTGATAATTTATTATGCAAAAAATATATGAGAAAAAAGGAAATATGATATTCTATTGCCAACTTTTCAAGATTTAGGCAAAATTTAGCTATCGGACCAAAATAGTCAAAATTTTCGTAGTGACATCTGCGGAAATCTTTAAACAACATTGTTTTTAGAATTTTTACAGATGACATTTCCAGAAATCTAATCCACCTGAGAGCAAAATGGGTATAAATTTAAAAAAGAAATCATCTATTTTTTTAAAAGACATCGTCTATGAAAATCCAGATTTACCTGCAAAAATCAAACTTTACATAGGAAGATTTAAAAAAAAACATTATTTTTGATTTCCCCATTTTTCTTTTTGGTGTTAGAAGTCTTTTAATCTATTTACACAACAAAAAACCTTAGTATTATAGTTTTATCTAGAAAAATACTCACAAAAATGTTGTTTTAGAGATTTTCACAAATGACAAGATTTTCGGAGATATCTTCTACGGAAATCCATTTTTTGTTATTTTCATAGGTAAACTAAAATTTTAAGTTTTATTTTATTGTGAATAAGGATTAAACAAAAAACAAAAATCAGTTTGGGACTTAGTTTTGGAGTTTTTAACCAAAATAGAGTTATTGGAAAAAGTATTTACCAATATGTACTTTCAAAAATATTACCATATTGATGTTTTTTATACTTTTTCTCAATTTTTTTTTCAAATTTTAAATATCAATTTTTTTACTAAAGAGTATCCTTTAGTTTTGTATATCCCTTTTTATTTCAAATTTGGCACGACACTCGTTCATAATTTCCATCTCCATTTAAAATCAATTGAACTTTTAATTTATTAAATCACTTATAATAATATTTTATTAAAATTAAATTAAAAAAGTAATTCGAAAAATTATTCACTTGCATCATATTTTCTTTACTAGCCAGGAAATATATTTTTATTCGTCCCAAAAATTCAATGTAGTAATTGTGATTACAAGTGAAGAATACATCAATAGTATAATCATCACAACATACATTAAAATCATTACTAATACCATAAACTACAACAAAAATTTATAAATAAAAAATTGTAACAGATTGGTTACTACTTGATTGTTGGTGATTTTATATCACTAATATTATTTAAGTGTAATGGGATTAATTTGTTGATCAATGTCACTTTGACAATTATCGAACAAATTAGTATGGTGCGGAGTGCACATTTGTTTGATTTTGTCATTGTTGAGAGTGTACTGCTATTTAGGGGCGAAGCCCCTGAACTGACGGGGGTCCGGGGGCAGCGCCCCTGGGAGAGGTGTCCAAGGGGCGGCAGCCCCTGGTGGGGTCCAAGGGGCTGAGCCCCCTGGTTGGGGTTTTTTATATGAGTTATGTTGCTATATAAAAAATGTCCCAGAAATCCGTATTTTGGTAAAAATACCCGGTTTTGTGATCCATTTATAGACCCGGTTTTATGGTAGTTTATGACAGGTAATATGACCGTTTTTGGACAGGAAGTTATTTTCCTATAACTACCATATGACAGTTTTAAGACTGAAAGTTAGTTTTCTGTTATATGATCAATTTCAAATTCTTTTTGGGTACAGATTCATAACATCTTCTTCATTCTCCATTCTAGAAAACAGTGAGTTTCATCCGATCAGAGATTTTGAGTGTACCCTCGAAATGCTTTAATCTGAAAGTGTTTCACAACTCTCACTAATCCAAGTATATCTATATCCCGTTTTTATAACAAAGATTAAAGCATTCTGTTATCATGACAAATGGTGATTCTGTGAAGGAAATGACAAGTAAGTTTGAAAAACTGAACAAGTTTGAAGGGCAAGATTTTCGTAGATGGCAGAAGAAGATGAAGTTTCTCCTTACCACTCTGAAAGTGGTGTATGTTCTGAGTACACCCATGCCAGTCTTACCAGAATCTGTTGAAGATGAACCTTTGGTGGCAACTATAAGAAGATCAACGTGGGAAAATGATGATTACATATGTCGTGGTCATATTCTCAATGGTATGTCTGACTCTCTTTTTAATATCTATCAAAATTTCGAATCTGCAAAAGAACTGTGGGATTCTCTTGAATCCAAGTACATGACTGAAGATGCTTCTAGTAAGAAGTTTCTTGTTAGTAACTTTATGGGTTACAAGATGATTGACTCCAGGCCTGTTATGGAACAATTCCATGAAATGTTAAGGATTCTGGGACAGTTTGCTCAACACAATTTGAAAATGGATGAAGCCATTTATGTGGCTGTGATCATTGACAAACTCCCCCCTTCTTGGAATGATTTTAAACACAATCTGAAACATAACAAAGAGGAATTGACTTTGACTCAACTTGGAAGCCATTTAAGGATTGAAGAATCCATAAGGACTCAAGAACTTGACAACAATCCTAAAGGCAAGAACCAAGTTGGTTCCTCTTCTGTGAACATGGTGGAAGGAGAAAGTTCAAAGAATCCCAAGAAGTCTAATGGAAAAATGAAGTTTAAAGGAAAGGATGACAAGTCTTCCAACAAAAAGGCTAAGTTGGTTTGTTGGAATTGTAACAACCCGGGTCACTTCAAGAAAGATTGTCGTCTTCGCAAAGTGAACAAGGATGGTGCTGGACCAAGTGGATCCAAGGATCCAGAAAAGTAACAAGGTCAGATTTCTGTTTTCATGCAGAATTCTAAATATATTCAGAATTGTAATTCTGTGATTTCTAAAGCATTTTATGTGCAGGATGATAAAGTTGCATGGTGGGTTGATTCGGGAGCAACAAGTCATGTTTGCAAAGATCTATATTGGTTCAAGGACTTTCAACCAATTGAAGATGGATCTGTTGTGAAGATGGGAAATGTTGCAACCGAACCAATCAAGGGCATATGATCTATTTACTTACTTTTACTTCTGGGAAATGTTTGTTTTTGAACAATGTTCTATATGTTCCGGGGATTCGTAAGAATATCGTGTCTGAAATTGTTTTAAATAATTGTGGTTACAAACAAGTATTAGAAAGTGAAAAGTATATCTTGTCAAGACATGGTTCTTTTATGGGATTTGGATATGTATGCAATGAAATGATTAGACTTAATATTAATTATCCTTTTATTGATAATTCTGTTTGCATGACTTCTACTAGTACTAGCAATAATTTTAATAAATCTGAATCATGGCATGCTAGACTAGGACACATTCATTACAAGAGATTAAAAGACATGTCTAAAATGAGTTTAATTCCTGCTTTTGATATGCAAAATAATGAAAAATGTAAAACATGCATGCTAACTAAAATCACTAGGCAACCTTTCAAAGATGTTGTTAGGGAAAGCAAGGTGTTGGATCTTATACATAGTGGTTTATGTGATTTCCATGCAACACCTTCCCTTGGAAACAAAAAGTATGTTGTTACTTTTATTGATGATGCATCTAGATATTGTTATATCTATTTGCTACATTCTAAGGATGAAGCACTTGATAAATTTAAATTTTATAAACAACAAGTTGAGCTTCATAAAAATGAATTAATAAAAGTCTTGCGTACTGATAGAGGTGGTGAGTATTATGATCCAATTTATTTTGAATCAACTAGAATAATACATCAAACCATAGCTCCTTATACACCACAACAAAATGGTGTAGCTGAAAGGAAGAATAGGACTTTGAAAGAAATGGTTAATTCCATGTTGTCCTATTCTGGATTAAGTGAAGGGTTTTGGGGTGAGGCAATGTTAACTGCATGTTACATCTTAAATAGAACTCCAAATAAAAGGAGTAAGAATACTCCTTATGAACTTTGTTGTAAAAAGATACCAAATTTGAGTTATCTCAAAGTCTGGGGCTGTAGAGCAGTTGTAAGGCTCACTGAACCTAAAAGGAAAACATTGGGTGAGAGATGTGTAGATTGTATCTTTATTGGATATGTTGACCATTCCAAAGCATATAGATTCTATGTTTTAGAGGCTAATGACTCTGTGTTTGTAAACACAATGACAGAGTCAAAAGATGCTATTTTTGATGAAGAAAGATTTACATCTATACCTAGACCAAGGGACATGATTCATCAATCTTCCAGCAAGAGTATTACTCAAGCTGAAGATGTTTCTGGTGGTGCAAGTTCTGTACCTAAACCTAGGAAAATCACAAGAGCTAGAAAAGCTAGGATCTGATTTTCAACATTATCTAGTTGAAGGAACAAGGAATGAGACTATATGTCAACATTAATATTGTTTTAATATTGAGGAGGATCCAAAGACTTTTAGTGAGGCTATGGCTTCTAGGGATGTTCATTTATGGAAAGAAGCAATTCAGGATGAAATTGATTCTATCATGCATAACAATACTTGAGTATTTGTGACAACCCAAAACTTCTATCTTGTACCTTAGTCAAATTCTATCAATGTTAAACTCGTTTCAGCTATCTTTAGCACTGTTTTGAGCCTGTTTGGATAATCTAAAGCCTTGTACAACCAAAGTTTGAATTAGGGATGGGTTGGTTTAAGATTTAGGGTTGCAAATAGGCCAAACACTCCATCAAAAGGAGTGTGTGGCCGCACACATGAGTGTGTGGCCGCACACCCGAGTGTATGGCCATACACATGAGTGTGTGGCCGCACACCCGAGTGTATGGCCGCACACACGAGTGTGTGGCCGCACACCCATCCTCCAGCCGCACACTCATCCCTATTTATATAGGGTGACCCCTTCACTCATTCCTTTCATTTGGCTGCACTCTACTTTCTCCATCTACTTTCTCTCTCTAAAAAAACTTCATCCAAGAATGCTCTCAAGGCCTCAAAAACGTGAGTTTTCCATCACCTAGCTTATCATACATGAAGGACCCATTGATCTAAGCCCCTAACCATCAAAGTTCATCATGTTCTTCATCACATAAAGGTGTACGGCCGCACACCTTCATAAGGTGGCCGTACACACCTTAAAGCTCTCCAAAGTGAAGAGTTTGGCCTTCATTCACTAGTAGGACTTGGTATTAGCACTAGAACATCTAAAAGTTGACATTTCGGGCACAAATGAGGAGTGTACGGCTGCACACACCCTCTGTACGGCCGCACACTCCTGTGTGCAACCGTACACACAGCCTGGCCGCACACCCTGGCCGCACACACACCCTAATGACCATACACCTCCTTTGTTTGATCACATAAGGTCCCGACAAGCATTTCCAAGTCTTTAGGGTGGTTTCCCGTCATGTTTTGTCATGGAATACCTAAATCTAATACATATATGTGCTATTATATGTTACTAGGATCCACTTGAGTGCGAAACCTCAATTGACACTCAACACTCGTAACCGATCATCCGCTCGAATCATCCGTCAAACAGTGAGTTCATACCCCTACATTTTCCATGTTTTAATGTTTTCAGGGGGGGGGGGGAATACAAGCCAAACTCTAAGTATTTTGTTAAGTTTTAAACTTATTGATGCAGTCCAACGATTTCCACGTTTAATAACATATTCGAATATTTTATCGCTTTTTGGTAATATGTTGAGCATAAGGGAAACTTCTATTTTGGAAATCCAACTTCATAGTTTTCAGAAATTTTTTACAAAGCATTTTCCATATCAACTCTAATAAACTATAATGGGTATAGTTTGGGATAACCCTCTAGGCAGTCTCTACTTAATCAGATTTCATAAATAAATATATATAAACTATGGCAGATTTAGTTTATGTTATATGTTTTTTCAGAAGTATAAAGTACATTTATTCAAGGATAATTACTATTTTATACTGATTTCTCGCTAGTAAACTAGATTATACATAATTGTGAGGCGCTACTTCAATACTGTACCCTTAGGTGTATAGTGATAAATCCTTTTAGTATAACCAGAGTCTCCTGGAGGGAGAGCGTGAGATTTGTGAATAGATCTATTCGGGACTGACAATCCCACACCTGAACTGCTAGCTACAGTTAGGCGGGCACGCCTGTGGTGAACAAATGTCATTTAGCTTAACGCCTGAAGAACGTTATAAAGGTCTCTCGGTCATATCAAGTATGGTTATACGACTCGCAAATAAGTATAAACTAATTTTGTTCACGGACTCTCTTCTTCATTTGTTTTATTTTAAGTAATAAAACTACTTTTATATATGCTGTTAGTAATCAAGGATTTCTAAACTGGCATCTCTACCTCTAGGACGGAGAACATGTTTTCTAAAACTGATGGTTTATTTTCTACTATTAGACACTCTTTCAAGACCGCTTTTCATAAGAAAATACAGGATTTTCTTGAAGAACACTTTTCAAATGGATTCAAAGAACATTTTCTCACTAAAACTAAATGCTTATGAACTCACCAGCTTTATGCTGATATTCTTTCAAAACTGCTTGTATTCTCAGGGAATTAGTAAACAGGTACTTCCAGGAGTTCGGAGAAGACGAAGCGTTAGAGTCGCGTCTGTCTATTTTACTTTTGATATGAATAAAACTATGTATTAAACAATGTAAACCTTTTTCACATATGTATTCAATGTCTGGTTGTGTTTACTATGCTTGCTATGATACAATTGTTGTGATACTACGCATGACGTCCTCCACCCCGGAACGATTCCGCCATCACGGTTTCGGGGTCTGACAGTATTGTCTGATTTACCTCCTGGTTGCAAGGCATTAGGAAGTAAATGGATCCTCAAAAGGAAAATGAAGGTGGATGGTACAACTGATAAGTATAAAGCCAGATTGGTTATCCAAGGCTTTAGGCAAAAGGAAGGCATTGACTTCTTTGATACTTATGCTCCTGTTGCTAGAATTTCCACAATTAGAATATGGTTAGATCTTGCAGCTATACATAATCTTGTGATTCACCAAATGGATGTAAAAACTGCATTCTTGAATGGTCACTTAGATGAGGAAATTTACATGAAACAACCTGAAGGGTTTGTGATGCCTGGTAATGAACATAAGGTGTGTAAGTTGAAGAAATCATTATATGGTTTGAAACAAGCATTAAAACAATGGCATCAAAAGTTTGATGATGTGATATTGTCTAATGGTTTTGCATTAAAACAGGCTGACAAATGTGTATATAGCAAATTTGATTCTTCTGGTAAAGGAGTTATAATTTGTCTATATGTTGATGATATGTTAATCTTTGGTACTAATCAAGGTGAAGTTGATAAAACCAAGAAATTTTTATCATCTAGTTTTGACCTGAAAGACATGGGGGAGGCTGAAGTAATTCTTGGTATAAGAATTAGAAAAGGAAATAATGGGATTTCAATTTCTCAATCTCATTACATTGAGAAGATATTGAAGAAGTTTAACTTTGAGAATTGTTCTCCTGTTAGCACTCCTATAGATCCTAGTCTTAAGCTTCTACCTAATAAAGGATCTCCAGTGTCTCAACTTGAATACTCAAGGGCTATTGGTTGTCTAATGTATGCCATGATTAGTACTAGGCCTGATATAGCATATGTTGTGGGAAGGCTTAGTAGATATACTAGTAATCCTAGTTCACATCATTGGCAAGCTGTGAGTAGAGTATTCAAGTACTTAAAAGGGACCATGAATTATGGTTTAACTTATAATGGATATCCTTCTGTTTTGGAAGGTTATTCAGATGCCAGCTGGATTAACAACTTAGAGGATCACTCTTCTACAAGTAGTTGGGTGTTTCTTCTTGGAGGAGGTGCTATTTCTTGGGCATCCAAGAAACAGACTTGTATTACTAACTCAACCATGAAATCTGAGTTTGTTGCATTGTCTGCTGCTGGTAAAGAAGCTGAGTGGCTAAGGAATTTGATTTATGAAATTCCATTATGGCCCAAACCGATATCTACCATTTCTATCAGATGTGATAGTGCTGCAACCTTGGCTAAGGCTTATAGTCAAGTGTACAATGGAAAGTCTAGACATTTAGGTGTTAGACATAGCATGATTTGTGAGCTCATCATGACTGGTGTGATATCTGTGGAGTTTGTAAGAACTCAGTTGAATTTAGCCGATCATCTAACCAAAAGGTTAGCAAGAGATCTTGTGCACAAGGCGACTGTAGGGATGGGTTTAAAGTCCACTTAAAATCTTTTATATTGAGATACCCAATTCCCATCTAATGTAATATTATATGTTGAATTCAATGTGGAAAGCTTGATATTTGAAGATTGGAACACATTATTAACATCATCCCAATGTATGTGTTCAGTACTACAAGTTAAGGAGGTTGAAATTTTATTTCTTAATAGTTCTTTGAAAAATTGCATATGCAGGTGCAAGAACAAAGGAACTACCTATATAAGCATGAAGTTTAGCTGCTTCAAGAAATTGGGACTTGGCTTTGATATGCTTATTGAAGGATGGGACACAAGCTAGTAAAATATAGTGTCAAGTTAGAACTTTGAGAATGAAAACTATTGTGTATATTATCTTCGTGTATTCACTTAGAATAGAAAGGGTTTGATCCAAAGTGACACCCTGATATTCGAATATTTGGAATGAATAATATACTAATGTGAAATTCAATCGTCATGATATTTCATTTATGCATCAGTTTGTTGTTGTTATGATTTTATTTTAAGTTAATCAAGATTACACTTAAATGGGTGAGGTTTGTTGGTGATTTTATATCACTAATATTATTTAAGTGTAATGGGTTTGTTGATCAATGTCACTTTGAAAATTATCGAACAAATTAGTATGGTGCGGAGTGCACAATTGTTTGATTTTGTCATTGTTGAAAGTATACTGCTATTTAGGGGCGAAGCCCCTGAACTGACGGGGGTCTGAGGGCAGCGCCCCTGGGTGCGGGGTCCAGGGGGCGGCAGCCCCTGGCGGGGTCCAAGGGGCAGAGCCCCTGGCTGGGGTTTTTTATATGAGTTATGTTGCTATATAAAAAATGTCCCAGAAATCCGTATTTTGGTAAAAATACCCGGTTTTGTGATCCATTTATAGGCCCGGTTTTATGGTAGTTTATGACAGGTAATATGACTGTTTTTGGACAGGAAGTTATTTTCCTATAACTACCATATGGCAGTTTTAAGACAGAAGGTTAGTTTTCTGTTATACGATCTAAGGTTCGCCAAGGATTTGTTGCTTGTGAGTAGTTGGAAGTATAGTATTGGATGGACCATATTGACATTATTATGAATAGATAAGATTCTATTTAGAATGAGTTGTCATATGGCAAATATGAAAATGGTTCCATATTGGAAGTTGGAAATTGAGAATTTATGTCTAGATTAGAAAACTTTATGCAAAAGGATGTTCAAAGGAATGTACTTTGAGTGAGAGACATCACATCTATAGAATTGTTTGTAACAATTTCTAATAGAGACCTTGTAATTTCATTAGCCAAGTCCTGGTGACTTTTGTGCTATGACTTTGCGAAAGGATCGTTGCATAAAATGTTAGAATCTAACGTATTCTAGTAGTGGCAAGAACCTTGTGTTCTTACACTAACGATGAGGATTAGGAATTGTGAAATGAGCGTCATTGGAAAAGTTTTCAATTGATCTATTTCACAAAGCATGGACCATAGGAAACAAAGTGTGCATGCTTGGAGCATGGGACAATTATTGTTGTAATTCAAGTAATAAGTTGATTTTCTGAAACAGTAAACAATGAATAATGAGTAATTAATATGGTGTTTAAATAAAAGTGTTTTTATTTACGCTCAAAAGCTTTGGGGCCATATAGGATTAAGTATTATCGTTGTGTTTCATTTTGCATGTTTTGACTTCCAGAATAACTGGGTTATTCGAACCTCCACAGTCGGTCATACGTTGGAAGTAGGTATGAAGGAAGACTGTCATGAATCTGTCTGTAGATTGTCTGAAGTGTTTAGACATAGCACAAGTTTGCTGCAAAGTTCATGAGTGCTTTGATAAGATTAGAGTATTGGATCAAACCCACGCTCACTTGAATCACTTCATGGTTTTTATCATGATTAATTGTGAGACGATAACATTGTATATTATTGAAACCGAGACGTGTGAGTTGTTATTTGTTGGTCGGTTGCGCATTGATAATAAGAAAACGCACCAGTAACTTGGTGTTATAAAACTTATTGTTGTGTGTGATTCGATCAGTAAATGCAAGCGCGCATTTGAGTCGAAGTTTATCCATTCCTTTTACCCAAAGTGGGATAAAAGCGATATCTGTGGGCCCCTCGATGATTTAGTGATGACACCTAAGCGCTTGGCCAAGCCGGGACTAAGTTGATGTGTTCAATTGTAGTCTGTTGTCAGTCGTCATAAATTGGAAGTCGGGAAACAGTATAGAGAGAATGATTAAAATTCATGTCTTGTGTCTATACGATATCTTGAGAATGGAGGAATATATAATCCCTTATCTAAAGGACACACGTATCTGATAAGATCAGAGTTGACAACGGTTTTTGAAAGCTACGATTGCTGATCAGGTTCTGAAGTTATGCAAAATAGTTATTAGACTTATCCAAGTGGGAGACTGTTGGATTAGTGTCTAAGTCCATAACTATTTTGGAATGTACTTGACCTGATTATGAGCATGGTCCTTTTGGGTTGCCTTCACCATAGCAATATGTAGGATGAATTAAGGAGAGAAAGGTTTAATTATGATTTATTAATATATTATGAGAATAATATATTAAAGGAGAAATCATATTGTTTAATTAATATTAGTCAAGAATTAATAAAGAATTAATTTTGTGACTAAAAGAGATTAATTAAACTTAAGGGACTTATTGTGTAATTATAAGATAATTACATAATTGGGCTATGGATCACCTTGGAATAATAGGTTGGACGAATTCTATGGGGAAGCCCATTAGAAATCGTCCAAGGCATGTTCCAGAAGGGGTCCATGGGCTGCTTAGGGCTTAAGTAGTCAGATTAGGGTTTCCTAGCTGAAAACCCTAATAGCCAGCATATATAAGGAACCCTTATGGCCCCAAAAACGTGGTGAACTAATCCTTTAGGGTTTCCAGCCGTTTTTGATGCCTCCTCTCTCCTCTCTCTTCATCCAAGTTGCTTAGTGGTGTTTGTGACTCCATTAGAGGTGCAACACTTGAGACACTAAGCTTTCTGAAGCCAAGGATTGATTGTTATTGCTATATAACAATCAAAGGTAAGATCTAAACCCTAATTTCAGTTATAGTTTCTTAGATCTAGGGTTTATGGCTTTGGATTATCAATTGCATGTTCATTAGACAAACTAGATCCAAAGCTATTAGGGTTTGCATGTACACCATAGGATTGATGTATTGCTCGAAACACATCAGGTGGTGGGTTTTCTTTCGATTTTTGGCCAAGCAAACACACACACATACAACATGCACTGGAATACGCACACCAGTGGCTAGGAGATGGCGGCGGCTGGAGGTAGGGGTATAAGGGTGGCGGCTGCAATGTGATGTAAGGTTAGGGTTTACATGAAAGCCAATAGGAGGGTGACGGGGTTTAACTCGCCTCCAATTCAAACTTCAGTGCATTTGTACAGGATTGCTCCTTGCCTCCACAAATCCTTTTCAATTTAAATCCAATAATTACCAAACAACCCTTGCTTCACGGATTTCTTTACATTTCAAGTCCTAATGTTACAATATAGACCCCAAATTCTGGAAATTATATCATATAACTCTTTATGGCTAACACTGATAAATTATTACAGAATTAGGGCTAAAATAAAATAATATATAAAATAAACTCGGGGGTTTAGGGCTTATTATTTATTTATTTACTTATTTTATTTTATTTATTTTATTTTAAACAGAATGTTACATGTTATCTACAAAAATATGTTAAACAATGTCGTATTTAGAGATGATAGATTTTTTACATATACTATTACTAGTTGTGAGACCCGTATATTATACGGGTCGGGTAAAACAAAAAATTAAATATGAAGGTTTAAACAAAAATTTATTTAAATTTGAAATTTAAAATTTAAAATTTAAATTTCAAAGGAAACATATTAAATACACTAAATGAGTTGTAATATTGTAATTTATTGACTATTTTTAATTAAGGCAGTTATTAATTGAGGTGTAAATGTCATGTGTTAATTAAAAAAAGATAAAAATGAGAAAATGACAAATGAAAAAAACATTTATTAAAAAATATTAGAAAATATCATGTGTCCAAACGAAGAAGAGAATGACATGTCCGAAAAAGTATTTGATTTATTAAGGAGAATTTTTGAATATCATTGTTTATTTTGGACAAAACTGCAAAAATGGTCCCTGTGGTATGCATTTTTTGGGGTATTAGTCCAAACCATGACTTTTTTGGCTTCGTGGTCCTTTTGGACTAGTTTGTATGTGAAAATAGTCCCCCCGAAAATTAAAATGACTATAATACCCTTAGGGTATTTATTTTTTATTTTTCTTTCCTTTTTTAAAAATTTAATATTTATTTATAGGCATGAGCAAACAGACCGAACTGGCCGGAACCGGCCCGACCCGGGAACTGGCTTCGGCCACAATCAAGAACCCAACCACCCCGACGGTTCTACCGGTTCCGGTTCTGGGTCCGGTTTTTGCCGGGTTTTCGATTTTGGAACCGGTCTGATTTGACACGCTTCCTTGCAGGGCTTGTAACTCATTCACTTTTTAACCAAATCAAGCGTTTTTATAGTCTAAACTTAACTCCAAAACCTAAACTATGTGTAGGAAAAAGATTCAGGTTAAAAAAACTTAAATTGAGTAAGTTATGCACATTTGAACAACAAAGTCAGATTACCTTTAATTGATGTAACATAAAAAATTCTGATTTGACACCCTTCCTTGCGGGGCTTGTAAATCATTCAATTTTTAACCAAATCACGCGTTTTTTTAGTCTAAACTTAACTACAAATCCTAATATACATGTAGGAAAAAGATTCAGGTCAAAACAAGTTAAAATGAGTGAGTTATGCACATTTGAACAACAAAGTCAGATTATATTTAATTGCTGAAACATAAAAAAATTTCTGATTTGACACCCTTCCTTGAGGGGCGTTTGTAACTCATTCAATTTTTAACAAAATCAAGCGTTTTTATAGTCTAAACTTAACTACAAATCCTAATCTACATGTAGAAAAATATTCAGGTCAAAAAAAGTTAAATTGAGTGAGTTATGCACATTTGAACAACAAAGTCAGATTATATTTAATTGCTGAAACATAAAAAAAATTCTGATTTGACACCCTTCCTTGCGGGGCTTGTAACCCATTCAATTTTTAACCAAATCAAGCGTTTTTATAGTCTAAATCTAACTAAAAATCATAATCTACATGTTGGAAAAAGATTCAGGTCAAAAAAAGTTAAATTGAGTGAGTTATGCAACTTTCAAACTTTGAGTGAGTTATCCGGTCCGGTTCCCGGTTTTGGGCCGGTTCCAACGACCGGTTCTTACCGGGTCCCGGTTCAAAAAATTGACGAAATTATAGTATCGGTCCCGGGCCGACCGGTTCCATCGGGTTCCGGTTCTGGGACCGGTTCCGACCGGTTCCCCGGTCCATATGCTCATCCCTATTTATTTATTTATTTTAACAATTAAAAAATAATAGAGGACCCACCTCTCTCTCTCTCTCTCTCTCTCAACCACCCCGTATCTTCCAGATTCATGCTTGTCTTCTTCACCTCCACATCTTTAATACAAAGAGTACAACTTTTGTAGAAATCCAATCAACAAATCTTCTATGCTTCTACACCCATAAAATCAAGAACCGGGTGTAGCTCTCAATCGATTAACAACATTGGGTCTTCTTCTTCTTTCCGCCAAAGTGTATACAGAGAGAAAAAAACAGGTCTGTTCCTCACCGCATTTTTTTGGGTCTTCTTCTTCTTCTTCTTCTTTCCGTCAAAGTCTATCACAATCGTAATTAATATCATCGGACCCACAATCTCTTGAAATCAACCACTTAGACCTATCATACTAATGTCTACTGAAAACCTGAAATGAATACTGAGTCAAAGAGAATCGATTGGACCGAAATGAGGCACAATGTCCAGTATCAATTTGGGGAAAACTCGATAAATTAGGAAATACTAGTTATATTCAATTACCTTTACGGAAACACGTTTTCCAATAACATGCAGTTTGCGATTTCGATTACGATGAAGAAGAAGAAAGTTAGACTTAAGTTAAGTTAAGTTAAGAAGGTAGATACATATATACTGCATCAGTTTAAGAAACGAGAATCGAAAATGCAGAGCATGATACGTTGAATTTACCTATTGCGTGGAGTGCAGAGTTGATTGCCATGGATTAGAAAAGGTGTAGTATAAGTAGCTCGAAGTTTGATAAACAAAATGTGTGATGAAGCTAGAGATGAGTGACGAGGAATACATGAAATATGTGAAGACGATGTGTTTGTTGACGGTGATGGTTTGGTGTGTGCATTTTGAGAGAGAGAGAGAGAGAGAAGTGGACCCCTCTTTTTTATTATTAAAATAATTATTAAGATAAATAAATAACTATTAGATTTTAAAAAAGTGAAAGAAAAATGAAAAACAAATACCCCAAGGGTATTAAAGTTATTTCAGTTTACCAAGGGACAAAATCCGCAATAAAACTAGCTTAAAAGGACCACAAAGCCAAAAAAAAATTGAGGTTTGAACTAAAACCCCCATAAAAAATACATATACCATTTTTTGCAATTTTGTCATTATTTTGGATATATTTAACTTTTAATTAAACTTTGAAAAATGAATAATAAAATAAAAATAACATAGAAAGGTCAAATTGAAAAAGAGTTGATTCAGATAATGAGGAATCTGAATCATCGTCGTCATCCCATCCAAGTTCCAACTACTACCAAGTACTACTAGTTCAAGTGCTCTTCTACGGCCGGCCATCATTTTCGCTCTTCCTACTGCAATCTATCGATCAACAACAACAACAGAGATCAAAAACTCAAATGGGTTTCAATCAATACACCAAATTACTCCAAAGTCTCATCAATACCTCTCGATCAAGAACAACAAATTACACTTGTTCTTCGCTATATTCTAATCAATTGAGAAGATCAGTGACACCTTCTTCACCTTCTTCTTCAGATCACCCAAAAACAAATTCATTTTCAACAATATCGAGTTCATCGTATCACCTGAATGGTGGACCATCGTATATGCGAGGAGCTGTTTTCTGGGAACCAAATAAGCCTATGACCTTTGAAGATTTTGAAATGCCTCGCCCTAAAGTCAACGAAGTGCTTATCAAAACCAAAGGTATGATATCAGAAAACAATCCCTTTCTGCTTTCGATTAGGCATTTTTCTTCTGATTTCCGTAGCACAACACTGAAAATTTGTGCCCTAAACCTTTCCTCTAATTTTTGGGGTTTACTTTTGACCAGATCATCATATGCATGTGTCAATTTGTATTTCGAAAAGTTGGAATGCAGTAATTTTGACCATGTATATGTGTCGAATAAGTAAAGAAATTTACTGATTCATATGAAATTATGGCTAGGAGAACTCTCATACATGATTAATTGGATCTTTTACTATTGAAATATATCAATATTGAAGGAATGATCAAATGACACATAGAAGTTAAATTTGTAACTGAATTCGGGAAGTATTTGACAAAGCTTGAAAATTAAAATCATGTGAGTTTGGGAATTTGGGAATTTTGGTTCTCTTATAAAGACATTATATACTTTGAAAGTAAAATCCTATAATAAACAAATCAATAAAACTACATTGCTATTTCTTGCATAATTTAATTTTTTAATTTTTTAATTTTTTTTTCAGCTTGTGGTGTTTGTCATTCCGATCTTCATGTAATGAAGGGTGAACTCCCGTTTCCATCACCATGTGTTGTGGGCCATGAAATCACTGGGGAGGTTGTTGAGCATGGGCCATTGACTGACACTAAAACAATCGAAAGGTTTTTAATTTTTATTTTATTTCTTTTTACCAAAAATCTATGAGAATTTGTATTATGTTTTATCTCATGATGATTTATATTTATTTTATAGGCTTCCTTTGGGAGCTCGTGTTGTGGGTGCATTTATTATGCCTTGTGGTAACTGCTTCTTTTGCACTAAGGTGAACATAGCTTGTAATCGTATTATCTCATTATGATATTATAAATATACATATGCACACATAGATAAGTTTATGTGTGTGCATTTGATTCTTGCAAAACAGGGTCAAGATGATTTATGTGAAGCTTTTTTTGCTTATAATCGTGCAAAAGGTACACTCTATGATGGGGAAACACGTCTTTTTCTCCGTGGAAGTGGTAAGAGTGCGTTAAATTAAATCAAACATATTGAAAATTACATTACTCTTTTCAAACCAAAAAAGGCCTAATAACTTTATTATGCTAACATAATTATTATTTATGTATGCAGGAAAACCAGTGTATATGTATAGTATGGGAGGTCTTGCTGAATACAGTGTGGTCCCCGCAAATGCTTTGGCTATTTTACCTCACACATTACCATATGCTGAGTCAGCGGTAATTGGTTGTGCGGTTTTTACCGCCTATGGTGCCATGGCTCATGCCGCCCAAGTCCGCCCTGGTGATGCGGTTGCTGTAATTGGTGTTGGTGGTGTAGGATCAAGGTGAGAGAATATTATTTAGTGCTGAATGATTCAAACCTCTTAATGGTTAAGAGAAGCTAGGCTTCCTTAACTATTCAGAGGCTGTATCAAATACATCCATCATTTTATTGATTTGGTAACTGATTATGTGGTTGAATTGATAAAAAGTGATAGTTGAGGGGCTAAAATCGTAAAATAGTGAAAGTATGTAATGATTTTTAGTATTTTTGCCCTATGATAAATTTGTTTATGCTATTGAGTTGGATATAAAGGAAAAAGACGTGGTATGTTTTAAATGTTTTTCGTCTTCTCAAGGTGAAGAGAAAGTGAAAGAAAGCTAAAAGTTTAAAATTACAATTTTACCCTTCTTGTGTGCGTTTGTCGTTTCATAAGTTTAGCGAGAAGGGTAGTTTTGTCGTTAGAGAGTTTAGAATGCCTTTTGTTTCCTTTCTTTCTAAATAATGTTTTAAAAATACTTAAGAAAATGACAGGAAAATTAGAGAAATCCAAGGGAAAAAAAGTAAATTAGGGCAAATTTACAAAAAAATAGGATGCATTGTTCAATTAAGTCGTATCTTTCTTATCGAATTTAATATTGTTCCCAACTAAAATCATCAAGAAACAACACCTAATTATTTTATTTCTTTAAATTAGAATCACCACCATTTTTTTTTGGTGTTTTTGTTGCAGTTGTTTGCAAATAGCACGTGCATTTGGTGCATCCGAGATTATCGCTGTTGATATACAAGATGATAAACTCGAGAAAGCTAAAATATTTGGAGCCACTCATGTTGTAAATGCTCGAAATGAAGATGCGGTTTCAAGGATCAAAGTATTTATAAATTATATATATATATATATATCCTTTTCTTTTCTTATTTTCACAACAATAGTTTTGACACGTGTGTTGAAATTATTGGACAGGAAATAACGGGAGGGATGGGTGTTGACACGTGTGTTGAAGCATTGGGAAATCCAAAAACATTTATGCAATGTGTACAAAGTGTAAGAGATGGTGGAAAAGCTGTAATGATTGGTCTTACACTCACGGGAGCTAAAGGTGAAATAGATATAAACCATTTGGTTCGTAGACAGGTATGTCTAATAATATAATTTTTTTTTTGTTTTTATTAAAATACACACATGTTAATTATTATTTAAAAAACAGATTAAAGTAATGGGATCTTATGGAGGAAGAGCGAGACATGATCTTCCAAAACTTGTGAAATTGGCAGAAAGTGGGATTTTCAATCTTGATGCAGCTGTTTCAAGAAAATGTAAGTTTGAGGAGGCAGGAAAAGCGTATGAAGATTTAAACAAGGGAAGTATTATAGGTCGTGCTGTGGTTGAAATTATGTAATTCTGTAAAAGAAATTATTACAATTTATTTCTTTTAACTTTGTTAACTTTTCTGTTTCCATGGATGTTGTAGAGTTTTAATGTTTGATAAAACTGAATCATTTAGAGGCTTTTGATTTGTTGTTGTATCAAAATGACTCATTAAAAGGTGACCTCTTATATCATTCGGTGTACATAACTAGAAAATCGAGTTTGGGTTGTGTAATATTGGGTTAGTGTACTTGTTAATGGGCTCATATTGTGGAAATTGGAATTAATCTTTTTTTTTTCTTACTAAAGAGATTTATTTCCTTTAAAGTTTCAAGTATAAAAATTGGACATTAAAAACATATTTAAATAAGCAAGAAAAATCAAGAGGTTTAAACACTCAAGTGTTAACCAAATGAATATTAGGATAATTTCACTCAATAGTAATCAACTTTTACAATTCTTAGACTTGGGTTTTTCAAATTTTATTATAAAGATTACAAGTAGTAAGTTTCATTTTTGTTTCATTGTTGTCTTTTACAGCATCTGCGTTCTTCTGTTTTCAAATGGGATGATACTGTTTATATCCAACTATTTTGAATTTACTCAAAAATACTAGTTTTCACACTATAACAATATAGAGCTAACCGACAACGTACTAGTACCCATTATACCTCATGACCTACAGGCTACAATAGCTCGTTTACCACATTACCCCTCACTTATCAACTTTTTTACCAATTTGCCTTTAGGCTAAAGCTTTTAGACCATTTCCAATTGATCTTTATTTTTCTTCTTATAAACAGAGTAAAAAAAAAAGGTAAATAAATCATATTTTTTACTACAAAAAATATATTAATATTTTATAGTATATTATATTTTTGTAACTTACATATATTGTCAAACACACCCGTCTACTAATTAAATTTTAACAAATATATATTCTATATTTTTTCATTACAATAATATTATAAATTATATTATCATAAAATTAAATATTTATATATATAATAAATTTTGAATTAATTATTAATTTATTATAAAAAATTATTAAGTAAAAAAGATTATATTTATAACAAATATATATTCTATATATTTTTTAATACGTTTAAATCGAAATTTTTTTTTTTAAAATTGACTGTCTTCATCCATTGTCCTTTCAACCTCAATTGGTAACACTTCTTTTGTAACTTCAATTAGTACGTCAAGGTCACCTTCATCATCGACTACCATATTATGTGAAATAATGCATCTAGTCATTATGTTATGTCGATTTCAATTATAAGCTTTTATAAATATGTTACCCTGCTTCAAATCTTTATTATGTATTTAATTTTTTTTATATGAATTCGATAAATAAGTATTAACTTTTATATTTATGATTAATTAATATAATTTAATATATACCAAGATTTTATAAATATTAAATATTAAAATTAAAATATAACCATTAGATAAAAATAACAAGAAATGTATAGAATAAAAGAGAGACAAAATCGACAGCTGAAACTTCAACTCCATTTTTAGAGAAATTAATGGTGTTCCTCGTTATTGAAGGAATACTATTTATATCTCAAAAAAATAGAGACATAAATGGGGTAAGATGGGAGGAAATGAAAGACAAAATAAGAGAAAAGAAATGAAATTTGGGAATGGTTTAAAGATGCTCTTAGAAAAATGACAAAAAAAACTACTTTTCTACACAATTTAAGGAAATTTTCCCAATAACCACTAATTTTGTAGCACCCCGCTACAAATAAAGAAGGCACTCCGAAGCCCATAGAGCGTTTTCATTTGAAGTTTAAAGTGGGGCCTTGCAAAATGGGTACTCCAATGCAAAATTAACTAGAATATAAGACAAACTACGGAAGACTCTCTGTTTTGGGGGTTGGAAGGCATGTAATTATGAACTGTTTTAGTCATGAAGTGTGTACAATAACATGTTAAGGAGAACATTTTATTTATTTATGATAGGCTGCAAGAAAGACTAGAAAATGTCTATGATACACATTTATTGTACAACATAAAATGAAACAATTCATTTTTGGATAACTTTTTAATCAAGTGTAACATATTTTCCAATGACATAAATGCAAGAAATAGCAATGTACTTCCTATTCCCTTCTATTACAACATTGTACTTTCAATTTTTTTTCTTATTAAAACATTTAACTCTACCCAATAATAGCGGTGTACTTTCAACAAAATTTTCCTTATAAGGACGTTATGCTTTAACAAACTGCGCAATAATAGCAACAAAAAACAGCGTTGTATTGGATCTGCAATGCCACTTCTAAAACTTCCAATCCCTTGGCCTGTGACACATATATATCTTCTAACATCAAGTAACCTTAGACGTAAATCTTTCTTTCATGTTAATATTATATTTACACAAACTGAAATAGGACCTTGTTTGTAAATAGATTCCCCTTCTTCTTCATGAATGCAGCAGCAAAGCTACCAAGTTCAGGGCTTAGACCTAACTTGTTACTACACCGACGAAGAAAAGTAAAGAGTAATTTACACTTTCGTTCCTAAAAAGTTCTCTTGTCAATTTCTTGGATCCAAAGTGTAAAAATCAGCTATAGTAAGGTACCAAAAGTAGTCATTTGATTTGGAAGATAGACGAAAATGGTTTTAAAAACCTCAATTAATGAAACAAATTGAAAGAGAAAAGTTTTAGGGACCAAAATTGCGAAAATAAACTATGCTCATCTACCAAAATGTAAGTTACTATAGAAGTAAGTATCTGATAATAAATGAAAAATGTAATTTACTATAGAAGTAAGTATCTAGGTAATCAGGCTAAAACTCAAAACTCGTAATCTTTAATTCAAGCAGAAAAAAGACTTATAACAAAAAATATTACCTTCACAATAGCATAGATACCAAATATGTCTATTTCTTTGTTGACCAAACTGTGAGCTGAAAATATTTAAAGATTTTATTAACTAACTTCAAAATCATAAAAACAAATTTAGAATTTTTCCATGATGTTCCGTTAAAGGTTACAAGGGATTGAGTAAAGAGGCATATCATCATCCGTTTTGAATAATATGAACACTTAAATAATTAATCCAGAAAAAGAATTATTTGTGTAAATGTAAAGATTTGAAGATCCTAATATTGTAACACAAACCTCTAATCCAGTGAATATTAAAGGCTCCTTTGCTACAAATTGTGTGGTGAATATTGCATCCTTCTATCTTGTTTCTCTCACAGGCTGCAACCTGGATGAAAGATGCAATGTAAATATAAATTGATCCAAAACAGAGACCAAAACATAACATCAGACGATGAAACTAAAGCCATAAGATTGTATAAAAGCTCCATAGGGATTCTCAAGAAAATGTTCAAACCTAGTTATTCGAAACGAAATTCTAAATACTATTAACTTTAAGGAGGCAATAAACACCCATAATTTTTTTTACCATGAACACTTATCTTATTAGATGTAGCGTACCTTCAATACAGATGGCTAAAGTGAACTCAAAAGGCTCTATCTGAAACAAAACTCACTTCAATTGCCACATTTGATCTATCTAATGGTTTTATCATAGTTGCCATGTATGTAACGCAATTAAAAGTAGAAAGTGAATATTTATCAGTTCTAATGCATAAACATCATTTTATGTTAGTATATCATCATAAAAAAATAAGACATTACACATCCTTCTTCCATGTTTGTTTATGTTAACCTTCTAACATATGAGAGTTGGAGTTGAGTGAAGATGTGAACCTATGAAACTGTTGAACATATACTACTAATGGTAAAAATACTATAACCCATTAGAAGAAAACAAAAATAAAAGAGATTCGACCTGGAGATCTCTTAAAAGACCTCCCAACAAACTCCTACCACAATAACGAAGCATTGATGTATTTGATCCTTCTTATAAAAAGTCAAGAAAAAAAATAAGCTTAACTTGATTGGTTTCACTGAGGCAATCCATCTGAACAGTTGTTGTGCATTTTAAAAATCAGACATCTACTGTTACTTACCTATTTCCAACCTACAAACCACATAATTTAAAGCAATCATGATAAAAAATAAATGAAATATTATGGTATAGGATGTAACTAGATTTAAGAATGTTACTCTTTTACCTCATGGCAAGAAGAAATTGAAATCAAATGGGGAGGGAAGAGAGCGAGGACCCTTAGGATTATGGTGTTATCTTTCAGCACATGTGTCACAACTGGCATTTTTGTCAGGAAATTCTGTCATCATGTAAACGTCATCTATCATAATACTTGTAACTCTAACTTGATATCATACACTATGTACACTCTATGACCACACACTTAATCAAGATTCACAAGTGAAGTTCAAAACTTTACACAAAGTATCCAAATAGTCAACTGGGGAGTTGAAAACCCTAGAGATCCAGGTTCAAGTTCATTATGGGATAGGAATTCCTTATTGGGCCTAATGGACCAATAAGCATCCAATTCAACTATATTGGGCTTAGAAACCCTATTTGGATTCTAAATGGACCCAATTCATAAATCTATAACATTTTGAACCATTTGGGCCTAGAATGATTGATTCTAACCCTAATGGGCCTTATTGGGCCATAAGAGAATTAATTAACCCTAATGGACCATAGACTCATTCCTTTGTATCATATTGGGTCGTAAACATCAAGGAGGGCCCAATGGGCCGAAAAGTAAGTTGGGCCTATAAAAATTCGATCAAAGCCAAGGATTTGGGCCGAACACCATTTTTTCATCCCACTAGGCCCATTCTCGGCCCAATGAGCAAAAACAAAAAAAGAAGAAAACAAGATTAATTGTGCACTTGCCACCTCTTTATTGCATGGTGGATCTCCATGCACATCACCTCACTCCCTCTCTCCTCTCTCTTCTTCTTCTCGGCCGAAACAGCTCACACCACCCTCACTCTCTCAAAAATCTTTCAAGAAAATTCTCTCAAACACTCAAGAACATCCTCCTTCCTTCCATCCAAATTTTTGAGAATTCTAAGTGTTTCAAGAAGATCTTCACCAAAAATCATCTTTCCTTGGTAAGTCCTTACATATCCAAGTTGTATAACTTCATTCTTATGTTAAGATCACTCCTTCTAAGCATTTTTGTGATCATACTCTTAGAAAACCCCCATAAGCTCGAGATCTATTCAAGGAAGGCTTGCTAGAGCCGAAACCTCTTCCCTTTCTTCTTCAAATCGAGATCAAACAAGCAAGGTGAGTTCATACCCCCTTGTTTTCGGTTTTTACTTGTTTTTGGGGGAGAATACAAGTGTTTATGTGTAGATCTATGTATATATGCATGTTATGTGTGATTTTCTAGGGTTATGTTGTGATTGTGTGATAAACTCGATGGATCCATGAAACTTCAACAAAAATATGTGAGATTCATAAACAAAAACACTCTAGACACCATACTACAAAGTTAAAGGTGTTATAAATGCCTAAGTTGTGAAAAACTAAACAAAATCTTGTATAAGGATCATTTTTGGCAAATGAACAAAAGTTTGGGGACAAGAGTGACACCTACGGTTTTATAGGGGCTAAAAGGGTATTATTAGCTTAAAAATGAGTTTTTATAACAACCATTTTTTTCTAAGGGTGAAAAGTGTAAAATTTGGCATTTTGGGCCTTAATGTGGGCCTCACGGCTTATTGGGCCCAAATTGCAAGAATATTAGTTTTTGGGGATTAAAATGTTATTTAATTAAAACTTGAGCCAAAAATGAGAATAAACCAGATTACGGGCTGAAAATGACACTATCTCAAGATTTGGAGCAAAAATGTTAATTTTATAAAAATTGGGCCGAAAATGTTATTTTATGCAAATAAGGGCTGAAATTGTAATTTTCTGCAAAAATAGACTGAAAATGTCATTATATGTATTTTTGGGCCAAACCCGTCAATCACTAAACATTTGGGGCGAAAATATAATTTTTTATAAATTTATGGACTAAAATGTTATTTTTAATTTAAAATAGACCAAAATGACTTTTTATGTAAAAATAAGCCTTTAAATGCTCAAATTAGTTCTTAAGGCACCTAAAGGTAATTTTTAATAAATACGGGTTCAAATTATAGAATTTTGACGTATCAAACTAAAAATATCATTATAACGAAACATTGGACTTTTTTTTATAATGCTATGGATAAATAATTCGATTAAACGAAATACAACAATGGTGGGATTATTGGGCCTAGTACTTGTTATATTTGTTTATTAAGCCTTCGTGATCCAGTTACATGTTTATTGGGCCCAATGTATTCATCACATGTCTATTGGGCCTCAGTGACCCAATTACATGCTAAATGGGCCTAATTTAGCTTTTACATGTTATTGGGCCTTAGTGGCCCATTTACATGCTAATTTAGCCTGGAAATAAACGTCTAATGGGCCATAGTTGCCTTTTCTTCATGTTTTTTGGGCCTTATCTTTTCATTTCATACATCATCTAGTGTCGAACTTCTAAATACATATAACATTATACAAATTTATGTGAAAACAAATGGGATCTAGTGAGACGTGTCGGTTGACATCATTGAGTGTATGGCCGTAGCTTGTAGTTATAATCAGAGTCTCCTGGAGGGAGAGCGAGAGTTTGTGTATAGATCTATACGGGGGTGACTCCCCCACACCTGAGCTGTTCGCTACAGTTAGACTAGGCTAGTCTAGGGTGACAAAACCTTGATCGAAAATCCGACGTTTGGAAAAATGCCAAGACAGGCAAATCAGTCGCTATCATGTATGGTTACAACGACTCATATAGAGATCCATTCCCATTAAGACATTACGGAAAATTAAAAACTCGTCAGTCTTAATGATACAAAACAATTCTACAGTGCAAAGACCGTGACATTTTTATAAATCAGAAAATATCGGATTAACAGGGGCAATACTATTATTCAAATACCACTTACTTACAACAGAAATAATACAAAGAAATTTGAACTGCATTCCTATATGTTATTACTATGAAATTCACACATGCATTATACTCGATTTCACATCATTTTTCAGACTTTTTACAGAAAATATCAGATTTGCTGGGTTTTACAAACAATACAAAGACTTTTATTCAAACATGCTTATGAACTCACCAACATTATATATGTTGACCGTTTTCAAAATAACTTGTATTCTCCGGTAATCGTTAAGCAGAAGGACTTTCAAGTGTGTATGGTTTTATTTTGTGTAATGTCACACATCATGCTATTAATACTTTGGATTTATGTAATCTATGACAATGTACTTGATGTGAACAATACCAGTTGTAATATGTAATGTTTGGTGATGAATGTGTTATGTTTCATGTATATTCATTGTGATGATATTTCAATTGATAGTCGCACGAGCCCTTGGACGTTTCCGCCGTCTGGTTCGGGGGTGTGACAGGTTGGTATCAGAGCATTGTTTATAGTGAACTAGCTAGGGGTGCAAACGAGCCGAGCCGAGCCCGAGCCTGGCTAGGCTCGGCTCGGGCTCGTTTAAGTTATATGAGGCTCGAGCTCGAGCTCGGCTCGATTCGAGCTTTCTTTTACTAAGCACGGATCGAGCTCGTAAAGAGTTATACAAGCTCGGCTCGGGCTCGGGCTCGACTCGTTTTTATCTGACGTGCCTAAATAAGCTTAAGCTCGGATCGAGCTCGTTAAAAAGCTCGTTTACTAATACTCTAAATTCATAATTCCCCTAATATGTTTTTATTTTAATATATATAAATAATAAAAAAATATATTATATAAAGGCTCGTTTAGGCTCGCGAGCCTAATCAAGCTTAGTGACATAAGCTTAAGCTCGAGCTCGTTTAATAAACAAGCTTAATATTAAGCTCGAGCTCGACTCGGGCTCGTTTAAAATCGGCTTCGAGTCGAGCAATTAACGATCCGATATCGAGTAGCTCGCGAGTAGCTTGGCTCGTTTTCACCCCTAGAACTAGCATATTTAACCATACTTGATATGCAACTATAAATACAATGACACTAAAACACTCTGAATAAAGTGCATACATTAAAACAATAACATTAAAAGTCTCTAGTGGAAATGGAACGCTGTGATTAAACCCGGGCAGTTATGTAGTTGTATTGGGGGTAATTATAGCCTGATCAACTATATTTATTCAAAATATGACCAACATGTGTTTGGGGGTAATTATGGCGGGAAATTGACCTAGAAACTTACCTCATATCCAAAACTTCTCAGGAATTCAAACATAAATAATTAAAATACTATAGTAGTATTTTGGAAATACTATATGCATACGTGATTTATTTTTTTTACAAACGTCTTACACCCCTCGTGCAGACTTTATGGCGGGATTTCATCATCCTAGGGATCCCTATTTCCCCAATTATGGAAATGGTGGATAGCTAGAACCCGAAGAAGAAACCGAAGAACCCGTGGAAGAACCAGAAGGGGAGCATGAAGAGGAACCCGTGGGAGGATTGGCAGAACGTTTAGCTGACTCGGACAAGGAAGAGGCAGAGGGTAGCGACTCAGATGACTCGGACACAGGGTCCGAAGTCATCAACCCTCCGTACATGGCCAGGTTTCCCCCATACCGAATGGGCCCCAACGGACCTATGCCCCCATGAGCACACAACATTTGGAGATGGAGCCACCAGCAGGGGATGCGACCCCCATTTGGTATGGACTGGAACTATTACGACCTGAGCCACGGTGGACCCGCCGATCGGGCCTTGCCAGTGATAGTAAGGAGGACTCGCGACATCGGCGAGCAGGCGCATGCGACCGCTGGCCAAATGGTGGCCATGAGAGCCGCGATGGAGCGTACGGAGAGGATGACGCACGGGGTAGTCAGGGACTACCAGATGCGTCAGGCAGCGTTGGAATCCCGACTTCTGGACGCCGAGCGCCATCTGGATAGACTTCAACGCGCCTCCACCTCATCATCAGCACCACCAGATCCACCCCACCGCGGCTAGCACCTGTTCATGTGCTCCTATTACGATTTCCATCCCTATGTTTTACTTTATGTACTACCGACCTTATGTTTAAGTGATTACACTACTCATAGGGTCGTCATACTGTCGGATTATATGTTTTCCTATGTACTGTATTCCTTCTGGCAAATTTTCATGTATTAAAAACAATTAGTATTAATGAAAATGTTTTATGTTTTTATCGTGATGTTGTTATCTGCTATGTTTTTATTTCCTTGTTTTATATTAATACATGGAATCACCTAAATGCACACTCGATACGTCGAGCCTATGGAATTCTAAACTCGGAATATGATATGTACTCAACATCTTTCCGTTCTTTGACAGAAAGATGCCTCAAAGACCCAACCGTGGAAACAACGCAACACCAATCCCGCCGGAGATAAACTCGGTTGCATTCCAAGCAGCAGTGTCCGCTGCGGTCACTACAGCGCTTGCGTAGATTCGCAATGGAAACAACGGAGAAGGCAACAGACAGGGAACCGGAAGCACAAATCAAGGAACAAACCACGGAGCCACATAAACATGCACCTACAAGGACTTCACCAACGCCAAACCTCGAACCTTCAATGGAACAGGAGGCGTAATAGCTCTGAAACGATGGATCGAAAAGGTGGAATCAGTTTTTGAAATTTGCGGGTGTCCGGATGGATGCAAGGTCAAGTTTCCGGCCTGCACATTCACTGATCAAGCTCTCTCCTGGTGGAATGACCACATAGAGGCCATGACACTCCCAGTGGCGAACGCGTTGCCATAGGAAGAGCTTAAAGAAATGATGCTGGCTGAATACTGTCCAAGAGGCGAAATTCAGAAGATGGAACAAGAATTGTGGAACCTCACGGTTCAAAACTCCGATACCGATGCATACATAACTAGGTTTAGTGAACTATCTCTCTTGTGTCCCGGAATGATCACCTCAGAAGGGAAAAAGATTGAGAGGTTTATCTGGGGATTGACTGCACCTATCCAAGGGAATGTCATTGCGGCAAACCCTAAGACGTTCGACAGTGCCAAGAGGCCGGCTAAGAAATTGTATGATCATGGAAACAAAAAGGGTGCCAAAACAATAGAAGCAGAGGTTAAGAAAGAAGGTGAGAGCAAGAAAGGGAAAAACAACAAGCGAAAGGGAAAACAGAACTCCGAATAATCAAAGAAACAACAAACTGTGACTGTCCATGCTGCAACTCAAGCTACCACCACACCACATGTTCCAACCTCGTCCACGCCAAATGCTTCAAAGCAGTACTCAGGAAATCTCCCCAAGTGTAACAAATGCAACTTCCACCATCAGGGGGAATGTAGAGAGATGATTTGGACCAGGTGCAACCGGAAAGGGCATATAGCAAAGTACTGTAGGACTCAGCTTCAACAAAAACCGATGCTAAACAACAACAACAATAACAACCACAACCATAACAACAACAACAACACCAATGCTGGGGCCAGTTATACCTGTTACGGATGTGGGAAAACCGGGCATTTCAGGCGTAATTGCCCCAATGTTAACAATCAAGGGGCTGGAGGATCCGGAAGAGTTTTGACTTTCGGACAGGGTGAAGCAGTCCAGGACCCTACCGTTGTCACTGGTACGTTCCTACTTAACAACACCTATGCATGCATCTTATTCGACATTGGAGCAGAGCGAAGTTTCGTTAGTAACAAGTTTAAACATTTACTAAAACAACGACCCCAGAAGCTCAATGAAACCTTCACGGTGGAAGTGGCTAATGGGAAGACTGAATCAACTAAAGATATCTATATAGGATGCACGTTAACACTAAACAACCACTCTTTCCAAATAGATTTGATGCCTGTAAATGTTAGGAGTTTTGATGTGATAATTGGCATGGACTGGTTAAGCCCCCATCATGCTGATATTATGTGTCACGAGAAGGCCGTTCACCTTCATCTTCCCAATCACGAAACCCTAACAATCTATGGAGATAAACCCGACACAAATCTTCGCCTTATCTCGTGTATCGAGGCACAAAAGTGTCTACACATGAAGAACTATACATTCCTCGCTCATGTCGTAGATAAAACCAAGGAAGAGCTAAACATTCATAACATCCCAGTGGCATGTGACTTCCAGGATGTGTTTCCAGAAGATCTTCCGGGAATACCTCCAGAAAGGCAAGTCGATCCGAATCGACCTCGTGCCTGGAGCCACTCCGATCGCCAAATCACCCTATAGGTTGGCTCCCGCTGAAATGAAAAAAATTATCAAGCCAACTGAGTGAACTCCTGGATAAAGGATTCATAAGACCAAGCTTCTCTCCATGGGGAGCTCCGGTTCTTTTCGTTAAAAAGAAAGACGGATCCTTCAGGATGTGCGTTGACTATAGGGAATTAAATAAGCTCACCATCAAAAACCGGTATCCACTTCCACGAATCAATGATCTATTTGACCAGATTCAAGGGGCTAGTTACTTTTCGAAGATAAATATGAGATCCGGTTATCATCAACTCAAAGTCTGAGATGAGGACATTCCTAAGACTGCTTTCCGAACTCGCTACGGTCATTACAAATTTGTCGTGATGCCCTTCGGTCTGACAAATGCCCCCGCTGCATTTATGAACCTCATGAATCGAGTCTGCCGCCCTTTCCTTGACAATTTCGTAATCGTTTTCATCGATGATATTCTCGTATACTCTCGAAGCGAAGAAGATCATAGTCAACATCTCCGACAGATCTTAGAGACTCTGCGGGATGAAAAGTTGTATGCGAAACTCGCCAAATGTGAGTTTTGGATCCGCAGTGTAAATTTCTTGGGTCATGTTGTTAGCAAGGAAGGAATTCATGTAGATCCTTCCAAGGTCAAAGCCATTGAAGGCTGGGCAAATCCGACAACACCAACGGACATTTGCCAATTCTTGGGTCTTGCAGGCTACTACCGAAGGTTCATTCAGAACCTTTCCAAGATAGCCAAACCCCTCACCACATTGACACAAAAGGCGTACCTTTCAACTAGATTGAGAAGCAAGAGATTTCCTTCCAAACCTTGAAGCAAGCCCTCTGTAGTGCACCAGTGCTATCCTTACCGGAGGGAACCGAAGACTTCGTAGTCTACTGTGATGCTTCGAATCAAGGTTTAGGTTGTGTCTTTATGCTACGCAGGAAGGTAATTGCGTATGCGTCAAGGCAACTAAAAACTCACGAAGTGAATTACACCATCCATGATCTCGAATTGGGGCGGTGGTCTTCTCCCTGAAAATTTGGAGGCACTACCTTTTTGGTACCAAGTGCACCATTTTCACCGATCATAAAAGCGTCCAACACATTTTAAATCAAAAGGAACTAAACATGAGGCAGCGAAGATGGGTTGGGCTGCTAAATGATTATGAGTGTGAGATCAAGTACCATCCAGGCAAGGCTAACGTGGTAGCCGATGCCCTGAGGCGAAAGGAGTATTCAATTCGCCGCGTGAAGACTCTATCAATCACCATCCAATCTCATCTAGCCTCACAGATCAAGGAAGCCCAATTGGACGCATTGAAACTGGAGAATGTCGCTAGTGAATCACTGCGGGGAATGGATAAGGGATTTGAAGTTAAAGAGGACGGAACTCACTACTTCATGAACATGATCTGGGTTCCCAAGATTGAGGGATTCAGAGAAGTAGTCATGCATGAAACCCACGAGACGCGATATTCTATTCATCCGGGGTCAGATAAGATGTATCTGGATATCAAGCAACATTATTGGTGGCCTAATATGAAGGCAGAGATAGCCACTTACGTGGGCAAGTGTCTTACTTGCGCCAAGGTGAAAGTGGAATACCAAAAGCCCTCGGGATTATTGCAACAGCCAGCGATACCCGAGTGGAAATGGGAAATGATAACCATGGACTTCGTGACAAAATTACCAAAGATAGCAGAAGGATTGGATGCTATCTGGGTAATCCTCGATAGGTTAACAAAATCCACTCATTTCCTGCCAATAAAAGAATCCTACAAGATGGAAAAGCTGACCCGAATCTACATCAAGGAGATCGTGAGACTCCATGGAGTGCCAGTGTCTATTATCTCGGGTCGAGATAGTAGGTTCACTTCAAGATTCTAGCAATCTCTTCAAAAAGCAATGGGAACACAGCTAGATATGAGCACTGCCTATCACCCACAGACGGATGGTCAGAGCGAGCGTACCATCCAGACACTGGAGGACATGCTCCGAGCTTGCATAATTGACTACGGCAAGTCATGGGATCCCCACTTGCCTCTGATCGAATTCTCATACAACAACAGTTATCACAAGAGCATCAAGGTTGCTCCTTTCGAGGCTCTTTACGGACGTAAATGCAGATCGCCCCTATGTTGGGCGGAAGTGGGTGACACCCAACTAGCAAAAGGGCAATCATCGAACAATACTTTAACATGGCCAGAAATTATTCATGAGACTACGGAGAAGATTATCCAAATCAAAGCTCGACCTCAAGCATCGTGAGACCGACAGAAGAGCTATGCTGACAAACGGCGAAAGCCACTAGAATTTCAAGTCGGGGATCGCGTGCTATTAAAGGTCTCTCCTTGGAAAGGAATGATTCGCTTTGGGAAACTGAACCCGCGATACATTGAACCATTCGAGATTCTTGCCCGGATTGGTCTAGTGGCTTACAAGCTACAGCTACCTGCCGAGCTCAGCAACGTACACCCTGTGTTCCTCATCTCGAATCTAAAAAAGTGCCTATCAGATGAAACTCTTGTCATTCCTCTAGAAGAGATCGAGATCAACAAGAATCTCCTGTTCGTCGAAGAACCAGTCGAGATATTGGATAGGGAAGTAAAGCATACAAAACAAAGCCGCATTCCGATTGTGAAAGTTTGATGGAACGCCAAGCGTGGAACGGAATTCACATGGGAACGCGAAGATCAAATGAAGCAGAAGTACCCTCACTTATTCTCTCCTTCCTAATCCTAGTTTTCAAAAGAATTTCGGGACGAAATTCCCTCTAACGGGGGGATGATGTCACAACTGGCATTTTTGTCAGGAAATTCTGTCATCATGTAAACGTCATCTATGATAATACTTGTAACTCTAACTTGATATCATACACTATGTATACTATATGACCACACACTTAATCAAGATTCACAAGTGAAGTTCAAAACTCTACACAAAGTATCCAAATAGTCAATTGGAGAGTTGAAAACCCTAGAGATCCAGGTTCAAGTTCATTATGGGATAGGAATTCCTTATTGGGCCTAATGGACCAATAAGCATCCAATTCAACTATATTGGGCTTAGAAACCCTATTTGGATTCTAAATGGACCCAATTCATAAATCTATAACATTTTGGACCATTTGGGCGTAGAATGATTGATTCTAACCCTAATGGGCCTTATTGGGCCATAAGAGAATTAATTAGCCCTAATAGACCATAGACTCATTCCTTTGTATCATATTGGGCCGTGAACATCAAGGAGGGCCCAATGGGCCGAAAAGTAAGTTGGGCCTATAAAAATTCGATCAAAGCCAAGGATTTGGGCCCAACACCATTTTTTCATCCCACTAGGCCCATTCTCGGCCCAATGAGCAAAAACAAAAAAAAGAAGAAAACAAGATTAATTGTGCACTTGCCACCTCTTTATTGCATGGTGGATCTCCATTCACATCACCTCACTCCCTCTCTCATCTCTCTTCTTCTTCTCGGCCGAAACAGCTCACACCACCCTCACTCTCTCAAAAATCTTTCAAGAAAATTCTCTCAAACACTCAAGAACATCCTCCTTCCTTCCATCCAAATTTTCGAGAATTCTAAGTGTTTCAAGAAGATCTTCACCAAAAAGCATCTTTCCTTGGTAAGTCCTTACATATCCAAGTTGTATAACTTCATTCTTATGTTAAGATCACTCCTTCTAAGCATTTTTGTGATCATACTCTTAGAAAACCCCCATAAGCTCGAGATCTATTCAAGGAAGGCTTGCTAGAGCCGAAACCTCTTCCCTTTCTTCTTCAAATCGAGATCAAACAAGCAAGGTGAGTTCATACCCCCTTGTTTTCGGTTTTTACTTGTTTTTGGGGGAGAATACAAGTGTTTATGTGTAGATCTATGTATATATGCATGTTATGTGTGATTTTCTAGGGTTATGTTGTGATTGTGTGATAAACTCGATGGATCCATGAAACTTCAACAAAAATATGTGAGATTCATAAACAAAAACACTCTAGACACCATACTACAAAGTTAAAGGTGTTATAAATGCCTAAGTTGTGAAAAACTAAACAAAATCTTGTATAAGGATCATTTTTGGCAAATGAACAAAAGTTTGGGGACAAGAGTGACACCTACGGTTTTATAGGGGCTAAAAGGGTATTATTAGCTTAAAAATGAGTTTTTATAACAACCATTTTTTTCTAAGGGTGAAAAGTGTAAAATTTGGCATTTTGGGCCTTAATGTGGGCCTCACGGCTTATTGGGCCCAAATTGCAAGAATATCAGTTTTTGGGGATTAAAATGTTATTTAATTAAAACTTGAGCCAAAAATGAGAATAAACCAGATTACGGGCTGAAAATGACACTATCTCAAGATTTGGAGCAAAAATGTTAATTTTATAAAAATTGGGCCGAAAATGTTATTTTATGCAAATAAGGGCTGAAATTGTAATTTTCTGCAAAAATAGACTGAAAATGTCATTATATGTATTTTTGGGCCAAACCCGTCAATCACTAAACATTTGGGGCGAAAATATAATTTTTTATAAATTTATGGACTAAAATGTTATTTTTAATTTAAAATAGACCAAAATGACTTTTTATGTAAAAATAAGCCTTTAAATGCTCAAATTAGTTCTTAAGGCACCTAAAGGTAATTTTTAATAAATACGGGTTCAAATTATAGAATTTTGACGTATCAAACTAAAAATATCATTATAACGAAACATTGGACTTTTTTTTATAATGCTATGGATAAATAATTCGATTAAACGAAATACAACAATGGTGGGATTATTGGGCCTAGTACTTGTTATATTTGTTTATTAAGCCTTCGTGATCCAGTTACATGTTTATTGGGCCCAATGTATTCATCACATGTCTATTGGGCCTCAGTGACCCAATTACATGCTAAATGGGCCTAATTTAGCTTTTACATGTTATTGGGCCTTAGTGGCCCATTTACATGCTAATTTAGCCTGGAAATAAACGTCTAATGGGCCATAGTTTCCTTTTCTTCATGTTTTTTGGGCCTTATCTTTTCATTTCATACATCATCTAGTGTCGAACTTCTAAATACATATAACATTATACAAATTTATGTGAAAACAAATGGGATCTAGTGAGACGTGTCGGTTGACATCATTGAGTGTATGGCCGTAGCTTGTAGTTATAATCAGAGTCTCCTGGAGGGAGAGCGAGAGTTTGTGTATAGATCTATACGGGGGTGACTCCCCCACACCTGAGCTGTTCGCTACAGTTAGACTAGGCTAGTCTAGGGTGACAAAACCTTGATCGAAAATCCGACGTTTGGAAAAATGCCAAGACAGGCAAATCAGTCGCTATCATGTATGGTTACAACGACTCATATAGAGATCCATTCCCATTAAGACATTACGGAAAATTAAAAACTCGTCAGTCTTAATGATACAAAACAATTCTACAGTGCAAAGACCGTGACATTTTTATAAATCAGAAAATATCGGATTAACAGGGGCAATACTATTATTCAAATACCACTTACTTACAACAGAAATAATACAAAGAAATTTGAACTGCATTCCTATATGTTATTACTATGAAATTCACACATGCATTATACTCGATTTCACATCATTTTTCAGACTTTTTACAGAAAATATCAGATTTGCTGGGTTTTACAAACAATACAAAGACTTTTATTCAAACATGCTTATGAACTCACCAACATTATATATGTTGACCGTTTTCAAAATAACTTGTATTCTCCGGTAATCGTTAAGCAGAAGGACTTTCAAGTGTGTATGGTTTTATTTTGTGTAATGTCACACATCATGCTATTAATACTTTGGATTTATGTAATCTATGACAATGTACTTGATGTGAACAATACCAGTTGTAATATGTAATGTTTGGTGATGAATGTGTTATGTTTCATGTATATTCATTGTGATGATATTTCAATTGATAGTCGCACGAGCCCTTGGACGTTTCCGCCGTCTGGTTCGGGGGTGTGACAGGTTGGTATCAGAGCATTGTTTATAGTGAACTAGCTAGGGGTGCAAACGAGCCGAGCCGAGCCCGAGCCTGGCTAGGCTCGGCTCGGGCTCGTTTAAGTTATATGAGGCTCGAGCTCGAGCTCGGCTCGATTCGAGCTTTCTTTTACTAAGCACGGATCGAGCTCGTAAAGAGTTATACAAGCTCGGCTCGGGCTCGGGCTCGACTCGTTTTTATCTGACGTGCCTAAATAAGCTTAAGCTCGGATCGAGCTCGTTAAAAAGCTCGGATCGAGCTCGTTAAAAAGCTTGTTTATAGTGAACTAGCTCGGAAATGGAACGCTGTGATTAAACCCGGGCAGTTATGTAGTTGTATTGGGGGTAATTATAGCCTGATCAACTATATTTATTCAAAATATGACCAACATGTGTTTGGGGGTAATTATGGCGGGAAATTGACCTAGAAACTTACCTCATATCCAAAACTTCTCAGGAATTCAAACATAAATAATTAAAATACTATAGTAGTATTTTGGAAATACTATATGCATACGTGATTTATTTTTTTTACAAACGTCTTACACCCCTCGTGCAGACTTTATGGCTCGATTTCATCATCCTAGGGATCCCTATTTCCCCAATTATGGAAATGGTGGATAGCTAGAACCCGAAGAAGAACCCGAAGAACCCGTGAAAGAACCAGAAGGGGAGCATGAACAGGAACCCGTGGGAGGATTGGCAGAACGTTTAGCTGACTCGGACGAGGAAGAGGCAGAGGGCAGCGACTCAGATGACTCGGACACAGGGTCCGAAGTCATCAACCCTCCGTACATGGCCAGGTTTCCCGCATACCGAATGGGCCCCAACGGACCTATGCCCCCATGGGCACACAACATTTGGAGATGGAGCCACCAGCAGGGGATGCGACCCCCATTTGGTATGGACTGGAACTATTACGACCTGAGCCACGGTGGACCTGCCGATCGGGCCTTGCCAGTGATAGTCAGGAGGACTCGCGACATCGGCGAGCAGGCGCATGAGACCGCTGGCCAAATGGTGGCCATGAGAGCCGCGATGGAGCGTACGGAGAGGATGACGCACGAGGTAGTCAGGGACTACCAGATGCGTCAGGCAGCGTTGGAATCCCGACTTCTGGACGCCGAGCGCCATCTGGATAGACTTCAACGCGCCTCCACCTCATCATCAGCACCACCAGATCCACCCCACCGCGGCTAGCACCTGTTCATGTGCTCCTGTTACGATTTCCATCCATATGTTTTACTTTATGTACTACCGACCTTATGTTTAAGTGATTACACTACTCATAGGGGCATCATACTGTCGGATTATATGTTTTCCTATGTACTGTATTCCTTCTGGCAAATTTTCATGTATTAAAAACAATTAGTATTAATGAAAATGTTTTATGTTTTTATCGTGATGTTGTTATCTGCTATGTTTTTATTTCCTTGTTTTATATTAATACATGGAATCACCTAAATACACACTCGATACGCCGAGCCTATGGAATTCTAAACTCGGAATATGATATGTACTCAACATCTTTCCGTTCTTTGACAGAAAGATGCCTCAAAGACCCAACCGTGGAAACAACGCAACACCAACCCCACCGGAGATAAACTCGGCTGCATTCCAAGCAGCAGTGTCCGCTGCGGTCACTACAGCGCTTGCGTAGATTCGCAATGGAAACAACGGAGAAGGCAACAGACAGGGAACCGGAAGCACAAATCAAGGAACAAACCACGGAGCCACATAAACATGCACCTACAAGGACTTCACCAACGCCAAACCTCGAACCTTCAATGGAACAGGAGGCGTAATAGCTCTGAAACGATGGATCGAAAAGGTGGAATCAGCTTTTGAAATTTGCGGGTGTCCGGATGGATGCAAGGTCAAGTTTCCGGCCTGCACATTCACTGATCAAGCTCTCTCCTGGTGGAATGACCACATAGAGGCCATGACACTCCCAGTGGCGAACGCGTTGCCATAGGAAGAGCTTAAAGAAATGATGCTGGCTGAATACTGTCCAAGAGGCGAAATTCAGAAGATGGAACAAGAATTGTGGAACCTCACGGTTCAAAACTCCGATACCGATGCATACATAACTAGGTTTAGTGAACTATCTCTCTTGTGTCCCGGAATGATCACCTTAGAAGGGAAAAAGATTGAGAGGTTTATCTGGGGATTGACTGCACCTATCCAAGGGAATGTCATTACGGGAAACCCTGAGACGTTCGACAGTGCCAAGAGGCCGGCTAAGAAATTGTATGATCATGGAAACAAAAAGGGTGCCAAAACAGTAGAAGCGGAGGTTAAGAAAGAAGGTGAGATCAAGAAAGGGAAAAACAACAAGCGAAAGGGAAAACAGAACTCCGAATCATCAAAGAAACAACAAACTGTGACTGTCCATGCTGCAACTCAAGCTACCACCACACCACATGTTCCAACCTCGTCCACGCCAAATGCTCCAAAGCAGTACTCAGGAAATCTCCCCAAGTGTAACAAATGCAACTTCCACCATCAGGGGGAATGTAGAGAGATGATTTGGACCAGGTGCAACCGGAAAGGCCATATAGCAAAGTACTGTAGGACTCAGCTTCAACAAAACCCGACGCTAAACAACAACAACAATAACAACCACAACCACAACAACAACAACAACACCAATGCTGGGGCCAGTTATACCTGTTACGGATGTGGGAAAACCGGGCATTTCAGGCGTAATTGCCCCAATGTTAACAATCAAGGGGCTACAGGGTCGGGAAGAGTTTTGACTTTGGGACAGGGTGAAGCAGTCCAGAACCCTACCGTTGTCACTGGTACGTTCCTACTTAACAACACCTATGCATGCATCTTATTCGACATTGGAGCAGAGCGAAGTTTCGTTAGTAACAAGTTTAAACATTTACTAAAACAACGACCCCAGAAGCTCAATGAAACCTTCACGGTGGAAGTGGCTAATGGGAAGACTGAATCAACTAAAGATATCTATATAGGATGCACGTTAACACTAAACAACCACTCTTTCCAAATAGATTTGATGCCTGTAAATGTTAGGAGTTTTGATGTGATAATTGGCATGGACTGGTTAAGCCCCCATCATGCTGATATTATGTGTCACGAGAAGGCCGTTCACCTTCATCTTCCCAATCACGAAACCCTAACAATCTATGGAGATAAACCCGACACAAATCTTCGCCTTATCTCGTGTATCGAGGGACAAAAGTGTCTACACAAGAAGAACTACACATTCCTCGCTCATGTCGTAGATAAAACCAAGGAAGAGCTAAACATTCATAACATCCAAGTGGCATGTGACTTCCAGGATGTGTTTCCAGAAGATCTTCCGGGAATACCTCCAGAAAGGCAAGTCGATCCGAATCGACCTCGTGCCTGGAGCCACTCCGATCGCCAAATCACCCTATAGGTTGGCTCCCGCTGAAATGAAAAAATTATCAAGCCAACTGAGTGAACTCCTGGATAAAGGATTCATAAGACCAAGCTTCTCTCCATGGGGAGCTCCGGTTCTTTTCGTTAAAAAGAAAGACGGATCCTTCAGGATGTGCGTTGACTATAGGGAATTAAATAAGCTCACCATCAAAAACCGGTATCCACTTCCACGAATCAATGATCTATTTGACCAGATTCAAGGGGCTAGTTACTTTTCGAAGATAAATATGAGATCCGGTTATCATCAACTCAAAGTCTGAGATGAGGACATTCCTAAGACTGCTTTCCGAACTCGCTACGGTCATTACAAATTTGTCGTGATGCCCTTCGGTCTGACAAATGCCCCCGCTGCATTTATGAACCTCATGAATCGAGTCTGCCGCCCTTTCCTTGACAATTTCGTAATCGTTTTCATCGATGATATTCTCGTATACTCTCGAAGCGAAGAAGATCATAGTCAACATCTCCGACAGATCTTAGAGACTTTGCGGGATGAAAAGTTGTATGCGAAACTCTCCAAATGTGAGTTTTGGATCCGCAGTGTAAATTTCTTGGGTCATGTTGTTAGCAAGGAAGGAATTCATGTAGATCCTTCCAAGGTCAAAGCCATTGAAGGCTGGGCAAATCCGACAACACCAACGGAAATTTGCCAATTCTTGGGTCTTGCAGGCTATTACCGAAGGTTCATTCAGAACCTTTCCAAGATAGCCAAACCCCTCACCACATTGACACAAAAGGTGTACCTTTCAACTAGATTGAGAAGCAAGAGATTTCCTTCCAAACCTTGAAGCAAGCCCTCTGTAGTGCACCAGTGCTATCCTTACCGGAGGGAACCGAAGACTTCGTAGTCTACTGTGATGCTTCGAATCAAGGTTTAGGTTGTGTCTTTATGCAACGCAGGAAGGTAATTGCGTATGCGTCAAGGCAACTAAAAACTCACGAAATGAATTACACCATCCATGATCTCGAATTGGGGCGGTGGTCTTCTCCTTGAAAATTTGGAGGCACTACCTTTTTGGTACCAAGTGTACCATTTTCACCGATCATAAAAGCATCCAGCACATTTTAAATCAAAAGGAACTAAACATGAGGCAGCGAAGATGGGTTGAGCAGCTAAATGATTACGAGTGTGAGATCAAGTACCATCCAGGCAAGGCTAACGTGGTAGCCGATGCCCTGTGGCGAAAGGAGTATTAAATTCGCTGCGTGAAGACTCTATCAATCACCATCCAATCTCATCTAGCCTCACAGATCAAGGAAGCCCAATTGGACGCATTGAAACTGGAGAATGTCGCTAGTGAATCACTGCGGGGAATGGATAAGGGATTTGAAGTTAAAGAGGACGGAACCCACTACTTCATGAACAGGATCTGGGTTCCCAAGATTGAGGGATTCAGAGAAGTAGTCATGCATGAAACCCACAAGACGCGATATTCTATTCATCCGGGGTCAGATAAGATGTATCTGGATATCAAGCAACATTATTGGTGGCCTAATATGAAGGCAGAGATAGCCACTTACGTGGGCAAGTGTCTTACTTGCGCCAAGGTGAAAGTGGAATACCAAAAGCCCTCGGGATTTTTGCAACAACCAGCGATACCCGAGTGGAAATGGGAAAAGATAACCATGGACTTCGTGACAAAATTACCAAAGATAGCAGAAGGATTGGATGCTATCTGGGTAATCCTCGATAGGTTAACATAATCCACTCATTTCCTGCCAATAAAAGAATCCTACAAGATGGAAAAGCTGACCCGGATCTACATCAAGGAGATCGTGAGACTCCATGGAGTGCGAGTGTCTATTATCTCGGGTTGAGATAGTAGGTTCACTTCAAGATTCTGGCAATCTCTTCAGAAAGCAATGGGAACACAGCTAGATATGAGCACTGCCTATCACCCACAGACGGATGGTCAGAGCGAGCGTACCATCCAGACAAGCGTACCATCCAGACACTGGAGGACATGCTCCGAGCTTGCATAATTGACTACGGCAAGTCATGGGATCCCCACTTGCCTCTGATCGAATTCTCATACAACAACAGTTATCACAAGAGCATCAAGGTTGCTCCTTTCGAGGCTCTTTACGGACGTAAATGCAGATCGCCCCTATGTTGGGCCGAAGTGGGTGACACCCAACTAGCAAAAGGGCAATCATCGAACAATACTTTAACATGGCCAGAAATTATTCATGAGACTACAGAGAAGATTATCCAAATCAAAGCTCGACCTCAAGCATCGCGAGACCGACAGAAGAGCTATGCTGACAAACGGCGAAAGCCACTAGAATTTCAAGTCGGGGATCGCGTGCTATTAAAGGTCTCTCCTTGGAAAGGAATGATTCGCTTTGGGAAACTGAACCCGCGATACATTGAACCATTCGAGATTCTTGCCCGGATTGGTCTAGTGGCTTACAAGCTACAGCTACCTGCCGAGCTCAGCAACGTACACCCTGTGTTCCTCATCTCGAATCTAAAAAAGTGCCTATCAGATGAAACTCTTGTCATTCCTCTAGAAGAGATCGAGATCAACGAGAATCTCCTGTTCGTCGAAGAACCAGTCGAGATATTGGATAGGGAAGTAAAGCATACAAAACAAAGCCGCATTCCGATTGTGAAAGTTTGATGGAACGCCAAGCGTGGACCGGAATTCACATGGGAACGCGAAGATCAAATGAAGCAGAAGTTGTTGGGTTTTGAGCATTCTAACACTTCCTAAGTGTACATGCAACCCTAATAAACCTTGGATCTATGTTTGTCTAAGGTACATGCAAAATATTAATTTCCAAGGTTTGTAACCTATCTAGCATGGCATGGGGTACTTTTAAACATAAAAGGACTAGATGAATTACATACCTTTTGTTGATTGTTGATTCCTTGGAGTTTGAGAGCCAAGCACCAATAATGTGAATGCCTCAAATGGAAATCACAAATCACCACAAATTTGGAAAATGTATGAGAGAGTATACTAACACTTAGAAATTGGCCACCACTATTACACACACACTAGGGTAGTATTTCATGCAACATGAGCTTGTTTATATAGTGTGCATGGTTAGGGTGAAACCGTAATAACCCATGTCTTTTCCTTTCCAAGGATCCATGGGTTAAAAGCTCCATGGATCATCCATGGACTTCCACATAAGCTTAGCCCATTAGCAAATGAGTATTAGCCCACACCATATAAATATAATAGCCCATAATTTAATTAGTCTTCCTTTTAATCACTAAATTAATTCATAATTAATTCAAGATTAAAACTAATTAAATAACATGACTTTATATTAATATATTATAACTTATAATATATTAATAAATCGTAAGTATACAATTCTCATAAAATTATCCATAAACAGTTTGGGTGAAGTGCAACCCAAATGGAACATGCCGGGTCGGGTCAAGTATATACCAAATAAGTTATGGACTTAGACACCTTATCCAACAGTCTCCCACTTGGATAAGTCTAATAACTGTATTTGCGTATGTTACTTCAGGAACCAACCAGCAATCGTAGCTCTCGAAAACTCTGTTGAGCTATGAAGCGCTATTTTAGATAAGTGATCATATAATCCTCTGTTCTCATGATATCAGCCGGACAAATACATGGAACAACGTCGTACTTATTGTCCAACAGTTTGTTTCTCGATTTCCGATTTGTTTGACAAAGAACTAAATTGAACACATCAATTAGGTTCTGACCGGGCCCGGTACATAGGTCAAAACAAAATCATCGAGGGGCCCAGATATCGCTTCTAATCCTCCAAGGACTAGAAGGAACAGATAAACTTCGACTCATATACTTGTTTCTACTACTTGTTGAATTATACACAAAGGCACGTTTTATAACATCAAGTTACTGATGTGTTTACGTGCAATCAATGCACAACCAACTCATAGGTAACAACTCATATCTCTAGGTTTGAAGACTTATATGATATTACCGTCTCACGATCACTCGAGATAAATTCCATGAAGTGATACAAGTGAGCGTAGGTTAATTCCAATACTCATAACTTATGAGTACTCATGAATGTTGTAGCAACTATTGCTATGTCTAAACACGTTTAGCCATCTACAAACTCGATTCATGACAGTCTTAATTCATACCTACTTCCAACATATGAACGACTGTGGAGTGTTTAAATAACTTAGTCATTCGGAAAGAATAACCTAGCTATCCTGGAAGTCAAAATATGCAAAGTGAAACACAATAATAATCGAATCCAATATGGTCTCAGAACCCTTTTGAGTATAAATAAAACCACCTTTTATTTATCACCATATTGATTACACATTATTCATTGTATAAGGTTTCAAATAATCAACTTAATACTTGAACAAAACAACAGTCGTCCCATGCTCCTAGCATGTACACTTTGTTTTTCTAAACAATAGTTATGCCATACTCCAAGTATGCACACTATGTTTGTCTATGATCTTTACTTTGTGAAATAGATCAATTGAACATGATTCCAATGATGCTCATTTCACAATCCCAAATCCTTATTGTAAATGTAAGAATTCCTAATTCCTACCATTTACCAAAAAACTGTTAGATTTTAAACTTATATGCACTGATCCTCTCGTAATGATTATGCACAAGGTCACCAAAACCTTGTCATCAGTCATTACAGAGGATTCCAAAGGAGATCAACTCTATGGAAACGAACTCTCATATTCAAAGTACATTGCTTTGAACATCCTTCTTGCATAAAAGTTTCTAACTTTCTCATAGATTCTTAATATCCAACTCCCAATATGGAAAATTTCTATATTCCTATTTTGATTATCATATCTGAACAAGAGCTACCTCTTTTCAGAATATATCCATATGGTCCTTCCAAAATTTAACACTATACTTCCAACTGTCCCTGAGCAACCAATCTTTGGTGAGCCTTAGATAGTCCTCGACAATTGCTTAATCATTTTAGTCTTATCCAATTCTAGACTTTTCCCTTCTTAATGCTCTGAGCATTTGGAAAATTTAGAAAGGATGAATATTATAGCACATGTGACCGATCCTATACCCGAAGCATATGGGACACGATTCACGATGTCTCACATAAAGACCTGATACTGGATCAGTCTTTTGCTACAATATTTTTTTTTATTTTCCATGTTTTCAAAAATCGACTATGAAGAGGGATGCTGTAATCGAATTTGAGAACGCAATATATATAGAATTTCCTTATGTTGAACCATTCCAACATAAAATTCATATATATATATATCCTTGACTAAAGATGATTAAAACTCAATCTAAGCTTTTAGAATTGAAATGAAGTATAATTTCCTCTCCCTTAATTATAGCAAAACAACTTTTTCAACCCCTACAACTTTACGAATTGAAACTTTTGTTTTTCTATAACTAACATTGCTAACTTGCAACACTAAACATAATAATCATGCTCCCACTAACATGATGATTATCAGCATAACACTTATGCTCCCACTAGCTCTGACATATTTCCAGAAATCAGCTGGACTTCTGAAATTTAGATTCGTACACCCTTTCTTAGATAGCTCACATGTGTGTCTAAACAATTTCCAGAACTATGAAAAAGGATGCCGTAATCATAGTCTTAATTGTTTAGACCTTTGCCATTTCTCAGAAGTCCATGTTAGTGTGCCGGTTAACCACACACGCTCCACTAACGACTTTGAGAATGCAAACATCACAATTGCTATCTACTTAAAATCTTCTTAGTGAAAGCATTTCCTCACCATCATTTTCATGAATCGGAGAGAAACCTTATGACACTTAGATTTTATGGTGTATGAGTTCCTATCCATGTGAATTTGTCAAAACCATAATCACAAGACAAGGTTAGTGACAAATCCAAACTTATATGGACCGAACTTGTGCAATATTAAATTCTTGCCATCTGGCAGCACAAGGGCCTGCCATTGCTTTATGCAACCAATTGAGAATTATCAGAACTCATATGCAAAGCCAACTTTAACTGGAATGGGCATAGAAATAGTAATATGTCAACACGATAGGTTATAAACCTCAAGTCGTGTGCTAGTGATAAACTACAGGTTTTATTCTTGATCAGTTCTTGAAACTCTTTCAGAATCTTTTAGACTCTCATTGTCCTCTTGACATATAAGACTCTCTTGACATATAAGTTTCCCTAGTCAAGCACCATTCCTTAACAAAACAAATATTCAAGGCATAGTGCAGATTCTTATTAAGATAAATACTTCACACAATTGGTCTTAGTTGGTCTTTGTCTTATCCAAGACATTACAACTTACCAATTTCAAATGTACAGGAGTAGAAAACATTTTACACTACATTTGATAAGTGTTTTAAACCTTACTTTATGTCACTCAATGTTACAATCTTGGAGTATGTGTCACACCCCCAAACCAAGGATGGCGGAAACGTCCAGGGGTGGAGGACTTCATGTATAGTATCATAACAACAATTGTAATAGTAATTCAAGCAAACACAACCAACATATATATAATTGAAAAAGTTACATCATTGTATGAATTACATGTTTACGAATCAATTACAATATGTTGACAAAATATGAAATAGTAGACGCCTTAGCGTCCCATCCTCAAAAGCACTTGGTTACCTGTTTACTGATTTCCTGAGAATACAAGTTGTTTGAAAAAGTGTCAACACAAAGGTTGGTGAGTTCATAAGCTTTTGTTTGGTATTATTAAAAGCCTTTCATTTGTAAAAGTAGTATTTGTTTGTAGAAAATCCAATATTTTCCTTAAAATGTATATGTAGTCTTAAATTCAAAGACCGAAATGTACAAGTAGTGTTCGTTCCTTATAGTAAAACAATGCAAGTTTAAATCGACATAAACTCGTTTAATTTTAATGAAGTTCCCATAAATTCCAATATTTATTAATACTTTGTGTGAGTTTATTATAACCATGCTATGACCAAGGTTGCCTAAAACGACGTTCTTCGGACGTCGGAAATGTTATGACATTTGTCACCCCAGACCTATCGGTCTAACTGTTGCATGCAGTTTAGGTGTGGGTTTGTCAAACCCAATATAGATCTATACACAAGTATCACGCTCTCCCTCGAGGAGACTCTGGTTATAATACAGGACTTATTTGTAAATTGAATCGAATGTCTCACAGAAGTCATTAACGAATTTACGTGTAGTGTAATGAAAACTTGGTACCGTATGGCCGTACCTTACTTAATGAAAATATCCTTTGTATAAATGTACCCTTTTTAAATGTATGTGTTATGTAATGTTTCATAAAGTCATTAACGGAATTACGTGTTATGAAAACTTGGTACCGTATGGCCGTACCTTGCTTAATGAAAATATCCTTTGTATAAATGTACCCTTTTTAAATGTATGTATTATGTAATGTATCATAAACTATACCTATTATAGTTTATCAACCAAGGGTAGTACGTAGTAATGTATGCAAACTATATTCAAAATAGTTTATTAAATGTTTGAATGTATCGGTTGTACTTTGATTATAATCACTTGTTATTCTTTATATTTTATATGTCCAAATCCATTTGTAAACTGATGTGTGTCTAAATATTAAGATAAAATGTCATATATTGCAATAACATATAATCACATAAGATATACACCTTGCTCAACATGTTACAAGGTGAAATGAAATTGACAGCAACTTTTTGTTGTATACAGTTTCTGTTACTGTTCTTAGAAAATTTATAGAAAAATCATCAAAGCTCTAAATCCAAATCCGCAAATTCTGAGAGTTTTCAATATGAGTCTAGTTTGTTCGTAAATTTTATCATGATTTTTAGTGATCTCTAACAGAGGTGAAAATGTTCATAATCACAGACTGGTCCGGGTTTGCCTCTGAAATGATAGGCAGTTTTGTAAAAATCATCATAAATTGTAGAAAAATCATATGGAGATGTGCAAGTAGTCATTTTAAAGCTACGAGTTTGAACTACGTGCACCTGGAACAGTTTTGAAAACTAAAATATTTAAGTTGACCAAAACAGTCCGTGATCGAAGTCCATCTTTTCTGATGTAATCTGTTAGAAAAAGTTTAATTGTGTTCTTGATGATTTTACTTGTATTCCCCCCCCCCTTAAAACTTAAGAAAAACATGTAAATGTAGGGGTATGAACTCACCCTATGTGGTTTCAGTAGATGAAAGTAAGAGAGAGGAAGTGTTCAACCCAAGAACACTAAGAAGATGTCTTGATGATTCGAGAATCTAACACCGAATAAGATGGAATTTGTGTAAGATATCAATGATTTGAGTAGAATGGAGTGTAATAATTATATGAATGATGAAGATACTTACTAATTGAAGAAAGAAATCCCTGGAGAAAGCCTTGAAGTTCTTGAAGTTGAGAGAAAAGATGAGAGAATTTTGGAGAGTGTTCTTTGGTTGCTAAGTGTAGAATGAAAGAAGTTAATGAGAATGAGGAGAGATGACCAATTCTCCAGCTCGTAGAACGTGGAAAGAGCTGGAGATTGGGTGTAAAGGTCCACTAAGGTGACAAGGGGTAGTGGGAAAGAGTGGCTAATCATAGAGTGAGGTGGTGGTGGTTTGCTTTTGCCATAAATTAAGGAAAAGCAAATATTCCCTCAATAATTAGTTCAACCACTAATTCTTTTAATATATTTTTATAAAAACCCTGGAGATTTATATATTTTGGGGCCTTAGTTTATAAAATAAAGTTTTGGGTGAAAATCCCACGTTAAAATAATGAAAAACGGAGTTAAAACGAAGTCGTAGTCGAAAAATCGGTAAAAAGGGGCCGTCTGCGAGACCTCTCGGATGGGGGCCGAGACTTCGGACCCTCGCATGCGAGGCTGCTGTCTGATGGCTTCGGATTCGGTCTCCTGAGAGGCTTCAGCTTCGGTCCTGATGAGAGGCTTCGGATCCGAGGCCTCAGATGAGAGGCTTCGGTCCTGAAGTTTCTGTTTTGGGTCCTTAAGGCTATTTTACCCGTTTTTACCCCGTTTCAAGTGGTTTTTGACCCGGTTAAGGGTCGGGATGACCCGAATGATTCCAAAAAGTTATGGGAACTTTTAAGAGAGATTTGGGAGAGATTTCAAATAGAAAGAGATAGAGTGAAAACGATTTAGAGAGGTTTCGTTTGTGATTAATTTGAGTGTCTGGCTTCATAACGCAAGGTTCGTAAACCCCGTTAAACCGTGTTTTAGTGTCGTACACACTCCCGATGAGTGTGCAATAATGTTTTATCGTTTTGGTTCGTTGTTTAGCACTGTTAAGGCTAAGGAAAAATCAAACACATGAACTTTCCAAATGATGATTTCTCATTAAAATAGCGAATTGTATAGTGATTACATAACGTAAACCCTAACATACAAGGGTTATTGGAGTTGACCGGTTTGACTTGTTGACTTTGTTTGACTTTGACTTGACCGAAATTTGACGGTTGTCACATCATCCCCCCGTTAGAAGGAATTTCGTCCCGAAATTTGCATTTGACTGGGACATCAAGAGTTTGGGAAAAGATGTGGGTATTTTTGTTTCATTTGATCTTCGCGTTCCCAGGTGAACTCAGGCCCTCGTTTAGCGTTCCAACGGACCTTCACGATGGGAATACGACTTTGTTTCGTTCGTTTGATTTCCCGATCCATGATTTTGATTGGTTCCTCCACGAAGTGGAGATTTTTGTTAACTTCGATTTCGTCGAGTGGTATTACGAGGGTCTCGTCGGATAGATTTTGTCAATCATATTTTTTTGGGTAAAAAAAAAAAAGTTTTATTAGTTACCTATAGCGACGACTTGTCGTCACCACAGGTTTAATCTATTACGATGACTTGTTGTCGCTATAGGTTTTTAACAATAGCCAACGACATACCTATAGCGACACACAAGTCATAATTTGCATGTGTGAAGACTTGGAGTACTTTCTAACTGGTTCATGTGTGAAGACTTGGAGTACTTTCTAATGAAAACTGTGCTACTGGGGAAATTGGAAACTGGAACGTAGCTTCAAAGTCAAGAATATGCAGTAGGCATGTGATGCATTAAATGCATGAGGCACACAAGTCATAATTTGCAGCAACATATCCGTATATGTGTGTGAATTGAAGAAGAAGGTTACGGCTCAAAGAATATATATATATATATATATATATATATATATATATATATATATATATATATATATATATATATATTCATTTTCTCTTCATTTGTTAGATACACAATAACCATAACATCATAGACTATATATATTCCATTTCATTTGTAATTTTCACTAGTTTATATTCTGCGAGTGTTACCGAAATCATTTATCAATTTTTCAGAAGTGCTTAACTTGTTTTGTTGCATTCCCAACAATTTGCTTATTAATTACTTCTCCCACTTTACTTATATAAATCATCACATTCTTACCGCGACTTTTAACTTCTCCCTCACAAATGGATCCACCTGCAGATCATCAAAACCCCATAGATGACCTCGATTGGTTTCAGTACTTTGATCATCAAGATCTTTTCAGGTATATATAAACGTCACTCATTACACCATCTTACGCACAGAAAAGTGATTTTGTCGACATTGATCAAAACATGGTTTAGATTTGTAGTGATCAAAAAGAGTCTTTCATCGTGTTGGATTTGATTATCTTGAGTTTTTTTTTTATTTTTGCAGTGGTGACATGCTCAACCATCATGATTACGAGTTGTCGGAAAAATTGCATGAAGTGCTCGATCAGAACGTTTCCACAGTACTTAACAAAGATCAAAACATCATTTCTAGAAATGAGTTTCACGATCTTGATCCCCTTGAAGATATAAGCTTATGGGATTGTTGGGAGGATGGTAATTTACCATTGGTTAGTTTCAGTGAAGACTGTAAATCCGGTGGTGAGGCTACATGTAGTTCTAGTGCTGTCACCACTGATCACGGTGGCCGGAAGGTAACAAAGAGATTGAGACCATTGGAGTTTGAAGAGATAGAGAAGTACTTTGAGATGCCGATAATCATGGCAGCAAAGGAACTAGGGATAAGTTTAACAGTGTTGAAGAAAAGATGCAGAGAGTTAAACATAAACAGATGGCCTCATAGAAAACTTAAGAGCCTTCAATCCCTCATTGAAAATGCCAAGGTAAATTATGATAATAACCTTCTATACATTACTCATGCACTTGGTAACCAAAGTAGTTTTGGTATTTTCTAAAATTTTAATCGTTAGCTTCTTTATAACTAAACATAGGTCCTAGGCATATGCCACATCAAATCAATTGATTTACTACGATCTCCTGATTTATATTTATATAAACTTAACTCATTGTAAATTTTGTGAACTCACATGAAAAATATATTGTATCTACCTTTAAAAAAATTAGGAGTTGGGATTAAACGAGGAGATAGAGACGTTAGAAGGGCACAAGAAGATGATGGAGAAATTGCCAGGCATGGAATTGACAGAAAGAACAAACAAGCTTAGGCAAGCTTGCTTCAAAGCTATTTATAAGAAGAGAGGACTTAACAATCCTTAGCCATTTTGTTATCATTAGTGGATTTTAATCTACATTGTATGTGTTTTTCTCTTGATAGTTTGATACTCTTTTTTTTTAGTTTCATTTTATGTATTTGTCTATTGATTTTTAATGCAGAAAATTTTGTATAATTTGGGTATTATAGTTTGTATTATGTATTTAGCCATATTTTAGATTGCCGACACGACTACGCCGACGACTCTATACCAGAGGTCTATATAAATAGACTTATGAATTTAGTAGGAATAACTTGATTATAATCTTGTGATTTGTTCCATGTCTGATCCACTCCTAAGATTCTCTTGACATGCCCCCAGTTATGTGTAATTAAAATTTTATTAGACTGTTGATCCTAATGAGTCTACCCTAAGTCCACAACCAAATAAGGAACAGGTCCTAAGGCGGACTCACCATTTCTAGGTCAATCATTCCTTAATTACACATAACTTCGAGGTACACCTAAAGAATCTTAGAGTTACCAGTTGTAAATTGTTTGTAATACCAAGTAGTGAGATTCAATGAAATAAAATGCATGCCTATTTCATTGATAAACCTTTTAGTAAATATCCTTACCATTTATATACACATGTATATTTTCGCACTTTAGTGAACTATTCTTGGTGTTTCTGTTAACGTCTTGGAGATGGAGTTATGGTAGTGGGTAGAAGTAGGTTTTGTATGGGCGTTAAAATTTACACATCATGTTGCTCCTGCGAGAATAGGGGTAGAAGAGATAATTAATAGACGCCTAATCCTATAATTACTTATAGGGGTGATCCTTATTAGTTACGTCTATAATCACGTAGTGCATATCAGTTATACATAATTTGAGATAGAATAGACTTTCGAATAAATGACTCTACTCTAAGTCCACAACCAAACAAGGAACAGGAAGTAGAGCAATAGTCATAGATTCTGAGTCTATAATATCTTTAATTATGTATAACCTTGGCGTATGCACTCAGTTATCATAGGCCTACTAATAGAGGTCTTTAGTTTTCACATAAGTTGGTTATAGTATCACCAAATACTCCTATAGTATTTTTAGCTGTTTAGATTCGATTCTTAAAGTATTCTCTGTAGGGTGTAGTTAGGTTGATAGATTTGTTGCCCATTATGACTATCCCCCAGTATATGCAAGTCACTCCTCGGACAGATATAGTTGATCAGGCTATATCCTTCCCAGACTTGATTTACATATACCAAGGCATACCCATAATGTACAACTCCTCTTCTTTTATTTTATGTTCTTCTAGTTATGACACTATATGAGCATGTATGCATGTATTTATACTTTTAATAAAAAATCATTTATTTTCTAAAAGTATATTTATTTGAAAAATACACAAATCAGAGACTATTAGTCCCAATTGTGTTTATAGTTTGTATATCTTATGTGGTTTGATATACTTAATTGACTATAAACTGTGCTCTGATACCAATCTGTCACACCCCCAAACCAAGGATGGCGGAAACGTCCAGGGGTGGAGGACTTCATGTATAGTATCATAACAACAATTGTAATAGTAATTCAAGCAAACACAACCAACATATATATAATTGAAAAAGTTACATCATTGTATGAATTACATGTTTACGAATCAATTACAATATGTTGACAAAATATGAAATAGTAGACGCCTTAGCGTCCCATCCTCAAAAGCACTTGGTTACCTGTTTACTGATTTCCTGAGAATACAAGTTGTTTGAAAAAGTGTCAACACAAAGGTTGGTGAGTTCATAAGCTTTTGTTTGGTATTATTAAAAGCCTTTCATTTGTAAAAGTAGTATTTGTTTGTAGAAAATCCAATATTTTCCTTAAAATGTATATGTAGTCTTAAATTCAAAGACCGAAATGTACAAGTAGTGTTCGTTCCTTATAGTAAAACAATGCAAGTTTAAATCGACATAAACTCGTTTAATTTTAATGAAGTTCCCGTAAATTCCAATATTTATTAATACTTTGTGTGAGTTTATTATAACCATGCTATGACCAAGGTTGCCTAAAACGACGTTCTTCGGACGTCGGAAATGTTATGACATTTGTCACCCCAGACCTATCGGTCTAACTGTTGCATGCAGTTTAGGTGTGGGTTTGTCAAACCCAATATAGATCTATACACAAGTATCACGCTCTCCCTCGAGGAGACTCTGGTTATAATACAGGACTTATTTGTAAATTGAATCGAATGTCTCACAGAAGTCATTAACGAATTTACGTGTAGTGTAATGAAAACTTGGTACCGTATGGCCGTACCTTACTTAATGAAAATATCCTTTGTATAAATGTACCCTTTTTAAATGTATGTGTTATGTAATGTTTCATAAAGTCATTAACGGAATTACGTGTTATGAAAACTTGGTACCGTATGGCCGTACCTTGCTTAATGAAAATATCCTTTGTATAAATGTACCCTTTTTAAATGTATGTATTATGTAATGTATCATAAACTATACCTATTATAGTTTATCAACCAAGGGTAGTACGTAGTAATGTATGCAAACTATATTCAAAATAGTTTATTAAATGTTTGAATGTATCGGTTGTACTTTGATTATAATCACTTGTTATTCTTTATATTTTATATGTCCAAATCCATTTGTAAACTGATGTGTGTCTAAATATTAAGATAAAATGTCATATATTGCAATAACATATAATCACATAAGATATACACCTTGCTCAACATGTTACAAGGTGAAATGAAATTGACAGCAACTTTTTGTTGTATACAGTTTCTGTTACTGTTCTTAGAAAATTTATAGAAAAATCATCAAAGCTCTAAATCCAAATCCGCAAATTCTGAGAGTTTTCAATATGAGTCTAGTTTGTTCGTAAATTTTATCATGATTTTTAGTGATCTCTAACAGAGGTGAAAATGTTCATAATCACAGACTGGTCCGGGTTTGCCTCTGAAATGATAGGCAGTTTTGTAAAAATCACCATAAATTGTAGAAAAATCATATGGAGATGTGCAAGTAGTCATTTTAAAGCTACGAGTTTGAACTACGTGCACCTGGAACAGTTTTGAAAACTAAAATATTTAAGTTGACCAAAACAGTCCGTGATCGAAGTCCATCTTTTCTGATGTAATCTGTTAGAAAAAGTTTAATTGTGTTCTTGATGATTTTACTTGTATTCCCCCCCTTAAAACTTAAGAAAAACATGTAAATGTAGGGGTATGAACTCACCCTATGTGGTTTCAGTAGATGAAAGTAAGAGAGAGGAAGTGTTCAACCCAAGAACACTAAGAAGATGTCTTGATGATTCGAGAATCTAACACCGAATAAGATGGAATTTGTGTAAGATATCAATGATTTGAGTAGAATGGAGTGTAATAATTATATGAATGATGAAGATACTTACTAATTGAAGAAAGAAATCCCTGGAGAAAGCCTTGAAGTTCTTGAAGTTGAGAGAAAAGATGAGAGAATTTTGGAGAGTGTTCTTTGGTTGCTAAGTGTAGAATGAAAGAAGTTAATGAGAATGAGGAGAGATGACCAATTCTACAGCTCTTAGAACGTGGAAAGAGCTGGAGATTGGGTGTAAAGGTCCACTAAGGTGACAAGGGGTAGTGGGAAAGAGTGGCTAATCATAGAGTGAGGTGGTGGTGGTTTGCTTTTGCCATAAATTAAGGAAAAGCAAATATTCCCTCAATAATTAGTTCAACCACTAATTCTTTTAATATATTTTTATAAAAACCCTGGAGATTTATATATTTTGGGGCCTTAGTTTATAAAATAAAGTTTTGGGTGAAAATCCCACGTTAAAATAATGAAAAACGGAGTTAAAACGAAGTCGTAGTCGAAAAATCGGTAAAAAGGGGCCGTCTGCGAGACCTCTCGGATGGGGGCCGAGACTTCGGACCCTCGCATGCGAGGCTGCTGTCTGATGGCTTCGGATTCGGTCTCCTGAGAGGCTTCAGCTTCGGTCCTGATGAGAGGCTTCGGATCCGAGGCCTCGGATGAGAGGCTTCGGTCCTGAAGTTTCCGTTTTGGGTCCTTAAGGCTATTTTACCCGTTTTTACCCCGTTTCAAGTGGTTTTTGACCCGGTTAAGGGTCGGGATGACCCGAATGATTCCAAAAAGTTATGGGAACTTTTAAGAGAGATTTGGGAGAGATTTCAAATAGAAAGAGATAGAGTGAAAACGATTTAGAGAGGTTTCGTTTGTGATTAATTTGAGTGTCTGGCTTCATAACGCAAGGTTCGTAAACCCCGTTAAACCGTGTTTTAGTGTCGTACACACTCCCGATGAGTGTGCAATAATGTTTTATCGTTTTGGTTCGTTGTTTAGCACTGTTAAGGCTAAGGAAAAATCAAACACATGAACTTTCCAAATGATGATTTCTCATTAAAATAGCGAATTGTATAGTGATTACATAACGTAAACCCTAACATACAAGGGTTATTGGAGTTGACCGGTTTGACTTGTTGACTTTGTTTGACTTTGACTTGACCGAAATTTGACGGTTGTCACAGTATGACTCTAAGAGTTGTTTTGGAACGAAGTATGATCCATCTTCTTGATTTTAACCATTCCAACAATTCATGACCCCTCATCTTAGTCATGACAATGCACTAAGATGTCCTTAGAGTATGAATTTGTGATATGGTTTCATAATCATTAAGATGATCATAAAACATGTATGATCCATCTTCTTGATTTTAACCATTCCAACAATTCATGACCCCTCATCTTAGTCATAACAATGCACTAAGATGTCCTTAGAGTATGAATTTGTGATATGGTTTCATAATCATTAAGATGATCATAAAAACATGATACTAAAGTACTCTCCCATCTTTTCAGATTTGAGAAACTTTTATCTTTCTGCCAAATTTGATTCATCTCATCCGTTCTGCCATACATTGAAACTTTTCCAATGTTACAGAATTATACTTAACCTTATAAGTATAACCATATTTACTAATCTCTAGTAAATCATGACGAATTGATCTTTGTGGTGGACCTTGACCAGCACACACCCAGTGTACCTAATTCCTTAGTCCTTCAGTTGACTCACATATGCATGTGATCAATGAATTAGTCTCAATTTTTACAAAGATGAAAATTCTCATCCATCATACAATACAACTTGTATGATTCCAAGTTTCTGTCTAACTGAAGCTTGGGTGATGAGAACCTTTCCTCATTTGGTAAATTCAGACACTACCACATATGAGAGAATCAAACTCATATTTCCAATATTGCTAGAAACATACAAACATCAATTTCCATAAATGCCATTGTAAGGGGATATAATATAAAGTAAACTAAACAAAACTTTTATTTCTTTATTAAAATGCGAAAAAATATTCCTTACGATGCATCTTCAAATGAAAACTATGATATTACATATTTCCTAGCAATCTATCATAACTTTTAAGTAGTAGCTCAAAAATCCGATCCTCGAACCATGCGATAGAAATCCATCTTCGTGATCAGATTCATCACACTCTTATTTTAACCTTCCTTTTGCTCGATCCTTCTAAACATCAAGATGCAACCTAGTCACATCATGTAATAAGAATCAACAATCAGGAACTTTAACAAAGTTAGATAGTGGACTTACCTGAAGCCGAGTCAAACATTTTGTCTCTACTTGCTTTCAAATATTTTAGGTATTCAGGGCAGCTTCGCTTCCAATGTCCCTTCTCATGACAATAAAAATATATAAACTCTTTGGCAATGGTACACGAGACAATCACACACTTAGCCTTTCCCTTTACCTTTTGGTCAACCGGGTTGACCAAGGCCGATCCCCTTCCATTGGGACGAGAAAGCTTTTCTGGACTTCCAATGTTACCATTGTCCATGTCCATGGAAGTTTGAGAAATAGATTTTCCATCAATATTTGCTCGACCGTTGCGCCAAATCATTGCTGATTCAGCAGCAACAAGCAAATAAGAAAGATCTATTAGGGTTATGTCGGGATCTGTCATATGGTAGTCTTTAATAAACTCACTATATGACTCAGGAAGTGACTGAAGAACCCAGTCAACAGCAAACTTCCTTGAAATAACAGCACCGAACATTCTCAACCTGTCTATGTGTGACTTCATTCCTAAGACATGAGTGCACACAGGTCTTCCATCTTTATGTTTCATTTCTAGTAGAGCTTGAGTGATCTTGAACCTTTCAAGTCTTCGGGCTTGTGGGTCAGGGAGAATAAATGGAGGAGGTGGGGGGAGTGAAGCATGATGTTGAGGGACATCATCTTCAAGAGGAAAGCTTGTTTCAAGCGATTTGGGAAGATCATAGTTGTCTGAACCAGACATCTACAATGGGAGAAAATCAAGTTAGTTGATTCAAGTCCTTAATATAACACCCAATATGAAATATAAAGGCTAGGACCCAACACAATATTTTATAACTTGGAAGAGGGATGCCGTAATCCAAGCTATAAAATATTTGAAGGTAGGTGAATGACGATTCACCAATTTCCACCATGAAAAACGAAATAATTTATTAGGTTTTAATTGGATTTGAAACTCTTAGATCTTTTGAGATTCATTGAACTTTTCAATGGCATGTTTCAATCTCGATTGTGCCCTTCAGGTTTTGTGACTGGGATGCCGAGGATCACAAAACAAGGTGTGAATAACCATGCAAACTCACTTGGTACCCTTAATATTATCACCTAATCGATGTGCCGGTTAACCACACACGCTCCACCGATCTATGAAAAACATTAAGTCACCCTTCGTGATCCTTACTAGTCCAAGTTAGTGTGCCGGTTAACCACACATGCTCCACCAACGACTTGGTAAGGTACAAAGTGTGAATTTCATGGGTTAGCACCATATTCACATTTTCCTAAAGTAACTAAGATTGGGAATTTATAAAAGGTTTAGTTACTTTATAATATTCATTATACTTTTAATGAGAATTTAAAGTCATTGTCCTACCCGTTCGGCTAACGACCCTCTACCGATCAAGGAAGCGGTGGGTGAGAATGGACACCCATTAAGTTGCCATTTTATAGGCAACAAACTTATACCCCCCTTATAGACCGGCTTCGTGAATGAGGCCTACTAACGGTAAAACGACTTGATCTTATACATATATATAATAATTAACCATTAATGTTATAAATAGTATAAGGGTTGAATTTTAACTTTTTAAAACTCTAAGGGTTTGGAATTAAAGTTTATTAAAGTGTGTGAAACTTTACAAATGCCAAAACTTGAGGGCAAGTTTTGTAACTATCCAAAACTTTTCATTTCATAACTTATGAATTAAAGGTTCATAAAAATGAAGACTCTTCATTTTATGTAACTTATGTGTTTTAAGTGTGTGTTTAAAAGAAGTGACCTTTGGATATCCATAACTTGAGGACAAATTATGGACTCCATTAAAACACATAAATGATCAAGAATTAATCCTAAACAATTCAGCAAATAATTCCTATCATCTTCTAAATTCATAAGAACATGAACATGATCATCAAAGTTTCAAGAATTATATGAACACATACAAAGCATGAAATTTTGATATAAGCTATTGTAAATGGATTAGAACTACCATTACACCAACTAAAACAAGTTTTAAAACACCAAAACAGTTTAGGGTAATGTTTCTAGTCCATTTCCAGCAGCAAAAGTCGAAAATCTGCATTCTGAGGCTCCTACTCGCCGAGTGCACGAACCTACTCGGCGAGTAGGATGAGTTTACACATGAACTCGGCGAGTCCCCCCATGGACTCGGCGAGTTCATCAGTCAGACAACAAAAAATCGATTTTTTATCACTATTTTGCATCAAGTATCAAACAAACAAGCCTAGGCTCTGATACCACTGTTGGGTTTTGAGCATCCTAACACTTCCTAAGTGTACATGCAACCCTAATAAACCTTGGATCTATGTTTGTCTAAGGTACATGCACAATATTAATTTCCAAGGTTTGTAACCTATCTAGCATGGCATGGGGTACTTTTAAACATAAAAGGACTAGATGAATTACATACCTTTTGTTGATTGTTGATTCCTTGGAGTTTGAGAGCCAAGCACCAATAATGTGAATGCCTCAAATGGAAATCACAAATCACCACAAACTTGGAAAATGTATGAGAGAGTATACTAACACTTAGAAATCGGCCACCACTATTACACACACACTAGGGTAGTATTTCATGCAACATGAGCTTGTTTATATAGTGTGCATGGTTAGGGTGAAACCCTAATAACCCATGTCTTTTCCTTTCCAAGGATCCATGGGTTAAAAGCTCCATGGATCATCCATGGACTTCCACATAAGCTTAGCCCATTAGCAAATGAGTATTAGCCCACACCATATAAATATAATAACCCATGATTTAATTAGTCTTCCTTTTAATCACTAAATTAATTCATAATTAATTCAAGATTAAAACTAATTAAATAACATGACTTTATATTAATATATTATAACTTATAATATATTAATAAATCATAAGTATACAATTCTCATAAAATTATCCATAAACAGTTTGGGTGAAGTGCAACCCAAATGGACCATGCCGGGTCGGGTCAAGTATATACCAAATAAGTTATGGACTTAGACACCTTATCCAACAGAAGTACCCTCACTTATTCTCTCCTTCCTAATCCTAGTTTTCAAAAGAATTTCGGGACGAAATTCCCTCTAACGGGGGGATGATGTCACAACTGGCATTTTTGTCAGGAAATTCTGTGATCATGTAAACGTCATCTATGATAATACTTGTAACTCTAACTTGATATCATACACTATGTACACTATATGACCACACACTTAATCAAGATTCACAAGTGAAGTTCAAAACTCGACACAAAGTATCCAAATAGTCAATTGGAGAGTTGAAAACCCTAGAGATCCAGGTTCAAGTTCATTATGGGATAGGAATTCCTTATTGGGCCTAATGGACCAATAAGCATCCAATTTAACTATATTGGGCTTAGAAACCCTATTTGGATTCTAAATGGACCCAATTCATAAATCTATAACATTTTGGACCATTTAGGCCTAGAATGATTGATTCTAACCCTAATGGGCCTTATTGGGCCATAAGAGAATTAATTAGCCCTAATGGACCATAGACTCATTCCTTTGTATCATATTGGGCCGTGAACATCAAGGAGGGCCCAATGGGCCGCAAAGTAAGTTGGGCCTATAAAAATTCGATCAAAGCCAAGGATTTGGGCCCAACACCATTTTTTCATCCCACTAGGCCCATTCTCGGCCCAATGAGCAAAAACAAAAAAAAGAAGAAAACTATATTAATTGTGCACTTGCCACCTCTTTATTGCATGGTGGATCTCCATTCACATCACCTCACTCCCTCTCTCCTCTCTCTTCTTCTTCTCGGCCGAAACAGCTCACACCACCCTCACTCTCTCAAAAATCTTTCAAGAAAATTCTCTCAAACACTCAAGAACATCCTCCTTCCTTCCATCCAAATTTTCGAGAATTCTAAGTGTTTCAAGAAGATCTTCACCAAAAATCATCTTTCCTTGGTAAGTCCTTACATATCCAAGTTGTATAACTTCATTCTTATGTTAAGATCACTCTTTCTAAGCATTTTTGTGATCATACTCTTAGAAAACCCCCATAAGTTCGAGATCTATTCAAGGAAGGCTTGCTAGAGCCGAAACCTCTTCCATTTCTTCTTCAAATCGAGATCAAACAAGCAAGGTGAGTTCATACCCCCTTGTTTTCGGTTTTTACTTGTTTTTCGGGGAGAATACAAGTGCTTATGTGTAGATCTATGTATATATGCATGTTATGTGTGATTTTCTTGGGTTATGTTGTGATTGTGTGATAAACTCGATGGATCCATGAAACTTCAACAAAAATATGTGAGATTCATAAACAAAAACACTATAGACACCATACTACAAAGTTAAAGGTGTTATAAATGCCTAAGTTGTAAAAAACTAAACAAAATCTTGTATAAGGATCATTTTTGGTAAATGAACAAAAGTTTGGGGACAAGAGTGACACCTACGGTTTTATAGGGGCTAAAAGGGTATTATTAGCTTAAAAATGAGTTTTTATAACAACCATTTTTTTCTAAGGGTGAAAAGTGTAAAATTTGGCATTTTGGGCCTTAATGTGGGCCTCATGGCTTATTGGGCCCAAATTGCAAGAATCAGTTTTTGGGGATTAAAATGTTATTTAATTAAAACTTGAGCCAAAAATGAGAATAAACCAGATTACCGGCTGAAAATGACACTATCTCAAGATTTGGAGCAAAAATGTTAATTTTATAAAACTTGGACCGAAAATGTTATTTTATGCAAATAAGGGCTGAAATTGTAATTTTCTGCAAAAATGGACTGAAAATGTCATTATATGTATTTTTGGGCCAAACCCGTCAATCACTAAACATTTGGGGCGAAAATATAAATTTTTATAAATTTATGGACTAAAATGTTATTTTTAATTTAAAATAGACCAAAATGACTTTTTATGTAAAAATAAGCCTTTAAATGCTCAAATTAGTTCTTAAGGCACCTAAAGGTAATTTTTAATAAATACGGGTTCAAATTATAGAATTTTGACGTATCAAACTAAAAATATCATTATAACGAAACATTTGACTTTTTTTTATAACGCTATGGATAAATAATTCGATTAAACGAAATACAACAATGGTGGGATTATTGGGCCTAGTACTTGCTATATATGTTTATTAGGCCTTCGTGATCCAGTTACATGTTTATTGGGCCCAATGTATTCATCACATATCTATTGGGCCTCAGTGACCCAATTACATGCTAAATGGGCCTAATTTAGCTTTTACATGTTATTGGGCCTTAGTGGCCCATTTACATGCTAATTTAGCCTGGAAATAAACGTCTAATGGGCCATAGTTGCCTTTTCTTCATGTTTTTTGGGCCTTATCTTTTCATTTCATGCATCATCTAGTGTCGAACTTCTAAATACATATAACATTATACAAGTTTATGTGAAACCAAATGGGATCTAGTGAGACGTGTCGGTTGACATCATTGAGTGTATGGCCGTAGCTTGTAGTTATAATCAGAGTCTCCTGGAGGGAGAGCGAGAGTTTGTGTATAGATCTATACGGGGGTGACTCCCCCACACCTGAGCTGTTCGCTACAGTTAGACTAGGCCAGTCTAGGGTGACAAAACCTTGATCGAAAATCCGGCGTTTGGAAAAATGCCAAAACAGGCAAATTAGTCACTATCATGTATGGTTATAACGACTCATATAAAGTTCCATTCCCATTAAGACATTACGGAAAATTAAAAACTCGTAAGTCATAATGATACAAAACAATTCTATAGTGCAAAGACCGTGACATTTTTATAAATCAGAAAATATCGGATTAACAGGAGCAATACTATTATTTAAATACCACTTACTTACAACAAAAATAATACAAAGAAATTTGAACTGCATTCCTATATGTTATTACTATGAAATTCACACATGCATTATACTCGATTTTCACATCATTTTTCAGACTTTTTACTAAAAATATCAGATTTTCTGGGTTTTACAAACAAAACAAAGACTTTTATTCAAACATGCTTATGAACTCACCAACATTATATATGTTGACTGTTTTCAAAATAACTTGTATTCTCAGGTAATCGTTAAGCAGAAGGACTTTCAAGTGTGTATGAATTTATTTTGTGTAATGTCACACATCGTGCTATTAATACTTTGGATTTATGTAATCTATGATAATGTACTTGATGTGAACAATACCAGTTGTAATATGTAATGTTTGGTGATGAATGTGTTATGTTTCATGTATATTCATTGTGATGATATTTCAATTGATAGTCACACGAGCCCTCGGACGTTTCCGCCGTCTGGTTCGGGGGTGTGACAACATGTCTTGGTAGGATTCAAACGTCTCTCTGAGAAGGAGATGGCCAATCATCTGTCCTCAGTCTGTCAATTCCTATGATGCATTAACAAAACAAAAGGATACGCAAAATCGAGGATCGTATACTACATAAAGAAGACAGGAAGTCAGAGACTTATGAAAATGAAAGCAATATGTATGTATTGAAGATAGATTAATTAAGAGACGAAAATGAAAGCTAATAGAAACAACAACGAAAGACAAAAACAAAACATCCAGAAGCATATAAAAGGCAAAAAGAAAGAAAAGAAGTCGAAAAGAATACCAAACAGAGAATGGAAGCAGAAAATACGGGAAATTGAGGAACCGATTAACTGTAGCAACACACTTAGAGCTGACGAAGAAGATGATGAAAGAGAAGAAGACAAAAAATCGAAGAATAGATTATCGGTAGTGAAGCGTACCTTCTCTGCAAGTATCAATCTGCTCAGTAACCTTTTCAATATTCCATCATGGACTGGTCACTTGGGAGATGTTTTCAGACACTAGAAGATACGTCAAATCAAATTAATTTGAGGCGTGGGAAGGAGAAATTGATTTATGGAGTTTGTTGGTGCAGATGACAACCGGTGAAGCATGAGATCGGCGGTGGGTTGAGGTGGATGAAAGCAGAGGAGAAGATGGAGATGTACCTACAATGATATAGAGGTATTTGAGGCGGTGGATGGTGTAACCAAGGTGGAGTCAAATAACCTGATGAACAGTATCCGGGTTAGGTACTGTTCATAAGGGAATTATATATATATATATATATATATATATATATATATATATATATATATATATATATATATATATATATATATATATATAGCTAGGTTCAAATGTGGATTAACATCTATTGTGCGGACGTGTGGATAGTGCTATTCTGTGAGAATGACAAATAAAATATATTGTTTGATAATATGAATACTATTAATCTTATATAACTATTGTCATTATCACACATTCTCACTAACAATAGTTGTGTGAGGTTGAACGTATTTATATTACTAAACAACTTATTCTCTTAGTAATTCTCATAGAATAGCATTGTCCACACGTCCGCACAGTAGTTGTCCATCCATATTATAACCTAGCCCTATATATATATATATATATATATATATACACACACACACACACTCACACACACACACACACACACACACACATATATATATATATATATATATATATATATATATATATATATATATAGTTTTCAGGCTTCTCTTTCATTTTATACCGAAAATGCATTTTGAAATCTTTTTCAACCCTAACTCCAAACTGCAATATTTGTTGAAATATCATAGCATATAGGTAATGATTCCAAGTTTATCAACATATAGGAAAATGGTATGTAGAATATGTGAATATAAGTTTTTAATGTGTTCGCTCGGTGTATCTTTTGTTGATGCCATTTCTAATGTAGAAAATGGCTACTTCGCATTATGGTACGGACAAAACAGATTACAGAGAGTATTGTGAAGTGATCATTTTCCACACTAAAAAGTGGCCCCCTTTCACAACCTTGGCGGTCCTGGGGTGTGAGGGCGGTTCTGTAAAAATAGTTTCTAAGTTTTTGTTTCAAATCTTGTATTATAGCATGTGTATCCTTGTTTTATCTTGTTGAAAAAAAAATGTATAGAGAGTGATTCCCAGAAAATCCTGTATTTCTATGTCATGAGAAATTGTGGTCTTAAAACCAAAGACTGGAGTGAGGTGGATAATACAATTAATCAACCCAATGTTTATCCTTTGCAAAACTGAGTGGTATGTATATTCAGCGTAAAACTTATGATAGTTTTTGTTATTCTCTATATTAGTCGTTATAACCATACTAATATGACAGAGTGCCTGTCTTGACGTTCTTCAGGCGTCGGTTTCTGAGAAGACATTTGTCACCCTAGAGTGGCATGTCTAGCTGTAGCGAGCAGCTCAGGTGTAGGGTGTCAACCCCGTATATATCTATACACAAATTCCCGTTCTCCCTCCAGGAGACTCTGGTTATAACTACAGGACTTACAGTGTACACTAAGGTAGGTACGATGAAGGTGCGTCTCACAACAGCCTTAACGAAATTCCTACGCGAATAGTGTGTTTCATTATTTCAGCGTTAAAATAATGTTACAAGTGTATATTTTTGAATATAACTCATAACTAGTAAAAATGTAATCATTTTTATCGGAAGTGTCTGAATAGTTCGTTGTTTCATCGTTGTTATCAAAATAGTCAATTGTTTACGATACGGTCACGAGATGCCCAATTTACATAAAATTGATACTAAGGCCCATTTGACATAAAAGATGTCATATAGGGCCCAATTAGGAGAGAATTGGCCACATAAGGCCCATTTTGACTTAAGTATTCAAGAATGGCCCATATTTGTTAGTTTGTTCACTTTCGGCCCGTTTTAATTTGAAATATCATAAATGACCCATTTTTATGATAAATGACACTTTTGGCCCAATAGTACCGAAAATGTCTATAAAAGCCCATTTTTATGAAAAATGACACTTTTGGCCCAATACTACCGTGAATGACATTAAAAGCCCATTTTTATAAAAAATGACACTTTAGGCCCAATAATATCGTGAATGTCATTAAAAGCCCATTTTTATGAAAAATGACACTTTTGGCCCATAAATACCGTGAATGTCCAATAAAACCCACTTTTATGAAAAATGACAAATATGGCCCCTTTTATGATTTCTTTAGTTTTGTTGTGAATATTCAAGCTTAAATAACATCTTTAACCAAAAATAAGAAGATACATAATGTAAGTTATTCCAACAACTTCAAGGTTTGGGTAAATCTCAAAATTTTGGAGCTTTTAGCATAATATCACAACATAATAACACATATATTATACCAAACATACACATGCAAGCATACATAACACGATTTTAGACAAAACTAGCTTGCATTCTTCCCTAAAAGATAGTAAATCATGAAAAACAAGGGGTATGAAGCTCACCTTGAGGTTTGATCAGTTTTGAAGAGAAAAATGAAGGAAGCTTTCGGCCTTAGCTAGCTTCTTGGAGAGGTTTTCGGTGTTGATAGGGTTCTAAGAAGCATGAACACAAAATGAAGTTGTATAAGGAAGAATTCTTAGTGTAACATGAAATGAGAATAAGGAGTTTGTCAAGAACTTACCAAGTCATGAAGGTTTGGAAGGAACTCTTTGCAAAGCCACCCACAACTAACGATTTTTGGAGAAGTAAGGAAAGGATTTATTTGAGTTTTTGAGAGAGAGAGATATGAGAGGATTATGTGTGCTTGAATGAAGGATGAATGGGGATAAAGGGGGTGGTGATTGGCCGTATGTAGGGAAGGGAGAGGGAAGATCCCTCTTGGTTATATGTTGGACAAACAATTCACTCCTAGATACATGCTAGGTAACCACCTAGATGCATGGTAGACAATTTTGAGGTGGCACCAACAAGTCAACTCTCCTTTTCATTTTGTTTTTTTCTTGAATGGGCAAACCGATCGACACATTAGGATAAGGGAGAAAGAAAATCGTTTGGGATTAAAGGATTACCAAGAACACTTGGCCCATTTATGTTTTGAGTTATTTTGGACTTGGTTCGGGCCCAAGGACGTTCATGGTCCATTATTAGGCCCAAAAGAAATGGGCTCGGTCCAAATGAGGTCACATGGATGAGTTTTCGGGCCAACTAGGGCCCATTAGGAGGTTCTCGGCCTAATTGTTGACCCATTTGAGAATTTGGCCCAATAAGAGCTCCATTAGTGATTTCCGGCCCATAAGGATCTAAGAAGATGTTTACGGCCCAATAAGGCCCACTAAGTGTCTTACGGCCCAAATTAAAGTTGAATAATCAATTTCGGCCCAACTAGGGCCCAATTGTGGTTGTTTGGCCCAAAAGAGCCAAGGTGAGAGGTCACCGGCCCATTAGGCCCAATAAGAGAGTTTTTGGTTTAAAGGCCCAAAGTTGAATAGATATAGCTTATTGGATTAGGGTTAGAGTTTTCACAAGGGAGTTTCAACTAGAGACAATTTCTGGATGTATAAACTGATATAACATTCGAAGTTTGGCTCACATTTAACATAGCGTCATAGTTACACGAAGAAATATCTTGTACATGAATAGGAAATCGTGACCCTAAAATGCTAGTTGTGACATCATCCCCCCGTTATAGGTAATTTCGTCCCGAAATTCTTTCGTGAGATATCCTTAAAGGTTAGAATAGAGGTGAGGGTACTTTTGCATGATTTGATCCTCGCGTTCCCATGTGAACTCAGGCCCGCGTTTTGCATTGCATCGTACTTTTACAATAAGAATGCGGCTTTGCTTCGTACGCTTCACTTCCCTATCCATGATTTCGACTGGTTCTTCAACGAACAGGAGATTCTCGTTCACTTCAATCTCGTCAAGTGGAACCACGAGGGTTTCATCCGATAAGCATTTCTTGAGGTTTGACACGTGGAAGACAGGGTGTACGTTGCTGAGCTCCGATGGTAGCTGCAGCTTGTAGGCTACCGGACCGATCCTGAAAAGGATCTCGAATGATCTGATGTATCGTGGGTTTAGCTTTCCCCGCTTCCCAAACCGTATCATCCCTTTCCACGGAGAGACTTTTTTTGCGGCACGCGATCACCTACTTGGAACTCCAGCGGATTTCGTCTCTTGTCTGCGTAGCTCTTCTGTCTATCCCGAGATGCTTGGAGCCGTACCCTGATTTGGACGATTTTCTCAGTTGTTTCTCGGATAATCTCAGGTCCCGTGAGTGTGCTGTTTGGCACTTGTCCCCTTTCCAGTTGGGTGTCTCCTACCTCAGCCCAACACAGAGGTGATCTACATTTTCGACCGTACAGGGTCTCAAAGGGAGCAACTTTTATGCTTGTGTGGTAGCTGTTGTTGTAGGAGAACTCGACTAGTGGCAGGTGGATATCCCATGCCTTGCCAAAATCTATCACACAAGCTCTCAACATATCTTCCAATTTATGAATGGTTCGCTCACTTTGGCCGTCGGTCTGGGGGTGGTAGGCAGTACTCATATCAAGTTGGGTCCCCATTGCTTTCTGGAGTGACTGCCAGAATCGTGAGGTGAATCTACTATCTCGGTCAGAGATGATAGATATCGGCACTCCATGAAGTCTCACCACCTCCTTTATGTAGATCCGAGTTAATCTCTCCATTTTGTATGTTTCTTTTATTGGTAGGAAATGGGCGGATTTAGTCAACCGATGGACAATCACCCAAATGGCATCCAGTCCGTCAGCCGATTTAGGTAATTTGGTTATAAAATCCATCATTATTCGTTCCCATTTCCACTCGGGTATCACCGGTTGTTGTAATAATCCCGAGGGCTTCTGATATTCTACCTTAACCATTGCGCAAGTCAGGCACTTTCCCACGTAGGTAACAATCTTCGCTTTCATGTTCGGCCACCAATAATGTTGCTTGATATCCAGGTACATCTTATCAGAACCCGGATGAACGAAGTATCGTGTCTTGTGTGCTTCATTCATGACTACGTCTCTGAACCCTCCAAATTTTGGGATCCAGATCGGGTTCATGAGATAGTGTGCTCCGTCCTCCTTGATTACAAAATTCTTGTCCATTCCACGCAAAGCTTCATTTGCAGCATTCTCCGGTTTTAGGGCTTCTAGCTGAGCCTCTTTGATTTGTGAAGACAAGTGGGAATGGACGGTCATTGTCAGTGTTTTTACTCGGCGGCCCGAATATTCCTTCTGCTTAAGGCAGCGGCCACCACGTTAGCCTTACCGGGATGATACTCAATCTCACATTCGTAGTCGTTTAGCAGCTTGACCCATCACCGCTGCCTCATGTTTAGCTCTTTCTGATTCAACATATGCTGGATGCTTTTATGGTCCGTGAAGATGGTGCACTTTGTACCGTAAAGGTAGTGCCTCCAAATTTTTATGGTGAAGACCACAGCTCACAACTCCAGGTCATGAGTGGTATAATTCACCTCGTGGTTTTTCAGTTGCCTGGATGCGTAGGCAATCACCTTTCCACGCTGCATTAGCACACAGCCCAAACCCTGGTTGGAAGCGTCGCAATACACTACGGAATATTCCGTTCCCTCGGGCAGCGTCAAGACCGGAGCACTGCCGAGGGTCTGCTTCAGAGTTTGGAAAGCAACTTCTTGTTTTGCATCCCATTTGAAGGGTACGCCTTTTTGGGTGAGAGCGGTGAGAGGCTTGGCGATTTTGGAGAAATTCTGAATGAACCTTCTATAATAACCAGCAAGGCCCAAGAATTGCCTGATCTCCGTTGGCGTCTTCAGGATTGCCCAGCCCTCAATAGCCTTGATCTTAGAAGGGTCCACATGTATCCCTTCCTCACTGACTACATGCCCCAAGAAATGCACCCTGCGAATCCAGAACTTGCATTTGGAGAATTTTGCATACAACTTCTCCGCCCTTAGAGTTTCCAAGACCTGCCTTAGATGTTGACTGTGATCTTCCTTGCTTCATGAATAAACGAGTATGTCATCGATGAAGGCGATTACAAAGTTGTCGAGGAATGGTCGGCAAACTCGGTTCATGAGGTCCATAAATGCTGCAGGTGCATTTGTCAGACCGAAGGGCATTACCACGAACTCGAAATGCTCGTAGCGGGTTCGGAAGGCAGTTTTGGGATATCTTCTTCTCGGACCCGTAGTTGGTGATATCCGGACCGTAGATCTATTTTGGAAAAGTAACTGGCTCCTTGAAGCTGGTCGAATAGATCATCAATCCGAGGGAGAGGGTATCGGTTCTTGATAGTGAGTTTGTTTAACTCCCGATATTCAATACACATTCTGAAAGATCCGTTCTTCTTCTTGACAAACAAGACCAGAGCTCCCTAGGGTGAGAAGCTTGGTCTTATAAACCCTTTGTCGAGGAGTTCGCTTAGTTGGCTCGATAACTCCTGCATTTCTGTAGGGGCTAACCTATAGGGTGATTTGGCAATTGATGTGGCTCCAGCTATCAGGTCAATTCGAAATTCGACCTGTCTATCGGGAGGTATCCCCGGGAGATCTTCCCGAAATACGTCTGGAAAGTTGTGCACATCCGGAATATCTTTGATGTTATTTTTCCCTTTCTGTTTGTCCACCACGTGGGCTAGAAATGCATGATTTTTCTTGTGCATGCACTTTTGTGCCTTGATGCATGAGATAAGACGAAGGTTTACACCAGGTTTATCGCCGTAAATGATTAGAGTTTTGTTGGTGGGTAGGTGAAGGCGAACGACCTTCTCGCGGCACATAATATCGGTAAGGTGGGGGCTTAACCAGTCTATACCGATTATCACATCAAAACTTCGAATATTAACCGGCATTAAGTCGATTGAAAATGAGTGGTTATTTAGTGTTAACTTGCATCCTACATAAATGTCTTTGGTTGTTTCAGTTTTCCTATTAGCCATCTCCACCGTGAAGGCTTCACTTAGCTTTTGGGGTTGTTGATTTAGTAGGTGTTTGAATTTGTGACTCACAAAACTCCGCTCAGCCCCACTATCAAATAAAATGCATGCATAAGTGTGGTTGAGGGGAAACGTACCAGTGACAATAGCCGGATCTCGAACTGCTTCACCCTGCCCCAATCTTAGTACCCTGCCGGATCCTCCTGCACCTTGATTGTTGGATTTTAGACAGTTCCGCTTGAAGTGGCTAGCCTCTCCGCATCCGTAACACGTGCGACTGGACCCAACATTGTTGGATTGAGGGTTGTTTTGCTGTGGCTGCGACCTGCAATATCGGGCAATGTTCCCTTTTCTATTGCAGTTTGTGCATTGGAAGTCCTTGCATGCCCTAACATGATGGAAACTACACTTTTCACACTTCGGGTGGGAACCTGCGTAGGGTTCGCGGGTGCTGGGTTGGTTGTAGTGGTTGCACTTGGAGTTGATGAGGTTTGAGCGGTAGCAGCATGAACTGCTACCGTTTGCTGTTTCTTAGAAGATCCTGAAGACTGTCCCCCTTTCCTTTTATTTCCTGAATTCTTCTTGTTGCCTCCTTCCTTCTTGGCTTCTGTCTCTGTAGTCTTGGTGCCTTTCTTGTTTCCATGATCATAAAGCTTCTGAGCTAGATGCTTTGCACTATCGAAAGTTTCAGGATTTGCTGCAATCACGTTCCCCTGAATTGGATGAGTTAACCCTCAAATGAAACGTTCGATTTTCTTTCTCTATGAGGTTATCATCCCAGGGCATAGAAGTGCCAGCTCGCTGAACCTAGTGATATAAGCTTCAATATCTGAGTTTTGCACCGTGAGATTCCATAACTCCTGTTCCAGCTTCTGTATTTCCCCACGGGGATTGTATTCAGCCAACAACATCTCCTTGAGTTCCTCCCATGGCATGGCATTTGCAACTGGAAGTGTTAAGGCCTCAACATGGCCATTCCACCACGATAGTGCTTGATCGACAAACGTACAGGCCGCGAACTTTACTTTACTCTCTTCAGGGCATTCACATATCTCGAAGACTGACTCAATCTTCTCGATCCAACGTTTTAAAGTTATCACCCCACCGATTCATTCCATGGTTGGAGCTTCGTGTTCCCTGGCCATTTTCGCCTCCATTGTTTCCATTGTGGATGTGAGCCAACGCTGCAGTGACTGCAGCCGATACTGCTGCCTGAAAAGCAGCAGAGTTTATCTCTAGCGGAGGCGGCAATGTGTTGTTGTTTCTACGAACGTACCTTCGAGGCATCTTCTGTCATAGATCAGAAGGACGATGAGTACTTAATAGTTGTTTCGGCGATTCGATTTGTGCTTATAAGTGAAATCATACAGTATCAAGAAATAATAAAAATAGAACTCATAGCAGATAACAATATCACAAATAAAACACACACTTGTTTCATTACTGATAAAGGTTTGGTACATGTTATGTGAAAATTTGGCCTTTATAAAGCCTATAGTACATGGAATAATAGTCAAACAGCATAACAACCCCATCGAGTAGTGTAGTCACTTAATCGATGGGTTAGCCCTACCCACACAAAGTAAAAAAAAGAAGATAACATCAAATAGCACAATAATACTAACTAGTAAAGCGGTGACACTCATACACCAAAATGACGCACAAGGAGTTCGGCCATTTCACTCATCTCACGAGTGATCTCACTTCCTTTTGTTCTGCTCGAACTGCCCTAGCTTTGGTTGCAAAGAGTTGTTGCTTGAAAGTGGCTACCTCCTCCTCCAAGGAGCGTAATTGACCAGTGGAGTCTTCCTGTGCTATGTGCTGATCCGGTATTGCTTCCGAAGGGTGGGGTTTGTTCCCGATTTCTCCGATGTCTTCTTCCTTATCTGACTCCTTATCAGATTTTCCACCCTCATAGTCCATTTCGAGATATTCTTCTGGTCCTACTTCTGGGTTTCCCCCTTGAATCTCTTCTGGTTCTTCATCAATCCATCTGTTGGCCACCAAGGCCTGATAGTAGTGGTATCCGTGCTGATACTCATCCATGGTGCCTGCGCGAGAATGGAGGTGTGAGGAGCGTGTAGAAAGTGTACGTGCGACGGTTATATGATATCATAAAATACTCCTATAGTATTTTAATTATTTAGGTTTGATTCTTTAAAGCTTTTGGATACAAGGTTGGTAAGTTTTAGATTCGTTGCCCACCACGATCACTCCCAAGCACAGGTTGGTCGTATTTTAAATAAATATAGTTGATCAGGCTATATTTATCCCCAATACGATTACATAACTGCCAGGGTTTAACCACGACGTTCAATTCCTCTAAAGACTTGTATAGTTTCTTATCTTGACAATACTCTAGTATGCACACATAGGTATGTATTTTATTTTTGTTCAGAGTATTTTAGTCCCAATGTATTTATAGCTGCATATATTGTATGATTAGATATGCTAGTTCACTATAAACATTACTCTGATACAAATCTGTCACACCCTTGAACCGGAACGACAGAAACGTCTGGGGGCGAATGACTTCATCTTGTAATATCATAAAAAGTGTATATAAATGAAACATAGACAATCATCATCACCATACATAAAATATCACAACATACATGGTTTGCATCATTGTATCCATCCATAAATTACATCCCAAAAAATAATACGTGTATGGTGAAAACAAAAATACATCAAATTCCCACAAGTCCAAAGCTGCCAACCTGGTTAATGAGTTTCCTGAGAATACAAGTTATTTTGAAAAGCGTCAACATATAAAATGTTGGTGAGTTCATAAGCATGTTTGTATGAAAACTTTACATTGGTTTGAAAACTCCAGAAAATCCGATATTTTCTGTAAAAATAGTTTGAGTTTTTGTTTCAAATCTTGAATTATAGCATGTGTATCCTTGTTTTATCTTGTTGAAAAAAAATGTATAGAGAGTGATTCCCATAAAATCTTGTATTTTCTGTGTCATGAGAAATTGTGGTCTTAAACCCAAAGACTGGAGTGAGGTGGATAGTACAATTAATCAACACAGTGTTTGTCCTTTGCAAAACGGAGTGGTATGTATATTCAACGTAAAACTTATGATAGTTTTTGTTATTCTCTATATGAGTCGTTATAACCATACTAATATGACGGAGTGCCTGTCTTGACTGGTCTGTCTAGCTGTAGCGAGCAGCTCAGGTGTGGGGTGTCAACCTCGTATAGATCTATACACAAATTCCCATTCTTCCTCCAGGAGACTCTGGTTAGAACTACAGGACTTACAGTGTACACTAAGGTAGGTACGATGAAGGTGCGTCTCACAAGAGCCTTAACGAAATTTTTACGCGAATAGTGTGTTTCATTGTTTTAGCGTTAAAATAATGTTACAAGTGTATATTTTTGAATATAACTCATAACTAGTAAAAATGTAATCATTTTTATCGGGAGTGTCGGAATAGTTCGTAGTTTCATCGTTGTTATCAAAATAGTCAATTGTTAATGATACGGTCACGAGAGGCCCAATTTACATAAAATTGATACTAAGGCCCATTTGACATAAAAGATGTCATATAGGGCCCAATTTGGATAGAATTGGCCACATAAGGCCCATTTTGACTTAAGTATTCAAGAATGGCCCATATTTGTTAGTTTGTTCACTTTCGGCCCGTTTTAATTTGAAATATCATAAATGACCCATTTTTATGATAAATGATACTTTTGGCCCAATAGTACCGAAAATGTCTATAAAAGCCCATTTTTATGAAAAATGACACTTTTGGCCCAATACTACCGTGAATGACATTAAAAGCCCATGTTTATCAAAAATGACACTTTAGGCCCAATAATACCGTGAATGTCATTAAAAGCCCATTTTTATGAAAAATGACACTTTTGGCCCATAAATACCGTGAATGTCCAATAAAACCCACTTTTATGAAAAATGACAAATATGGCCCCTTTTATGATTTCTTTAATTTTGTTGTGAATATTCAAGCTTACATATCATCTTTAACCAAACATAAGAAGATACATAATATAAGTTATTCCAACAACTTCAAGGTTTGGGTAAATCTCAAAATGTTGGAGCATTTAGCATAATATCACAACATAATAACACATATATTATACAAAACATACACATGCAAGCATACATAACAAGATTTTACACAAAACTAGCTTGTATTCTCCCCCAAAAGATAGTAAATCACAAAAAACAAGGGGTATGAAGCTCACCTTGAGGTTTGAACGGTTTTGAAGAGAAAATGGAAGGAAGTTTTCGGCCTTAGCTAGCTTCTTGGAGAGGTTTTCGGCGTTGATAGGGTTCTAAGAAGCATGAACACGAAATGAAATTGTATAAGGAAGAATTCTTAGTGTAACATGAAATGAGAATAAGGAGTTTGTCAAGAACTTACCAAGTTATGAAGGTTTGGAAGGAACTCTTTGCAAAACCACCCACAAGTAACAATTTTTGGAGAAGTAAGGAAAGGATTTCTTTGAGTTTTTGAGAGAGAGATATGAGAGGATTATGTGTGCTTGAAAGGATGAATGGGAATAAAGGGGGTGGTGATCGGCCGTATGTAGGGAAGGGAGAGGGAAGATCCCTCTTGGTTATATGTTGGACAAACAATTCACTCCTAGATACATGCTAGGTAACCACCTAGATGCATGGTAGACAATTTTGAGGTGGCACCAACAAGTCAACTCTCCTTTTCATTTTGTTTTTTTCTTGAATGGGCAAACCGATCGACACATTAGGATAAGGGAGAAAGAAAATCGTTTGGGATTAAAGGATTACCAAGAACACTTGGCCCATTTATGTTTTGAGCTATTTTGGACTTGGTTCGGGCCCAAGGACGTTCTTGGTCCATTATTAGGCCCAAAAGAAATGGGCTCGGTCCAAATGAGGTCACATGGATGAGTTTTCGGCCCAACTAGGGCCCATTAGGAGGTTCTCGGCCTAATGGTTCACCCATTTGATAATTTGGCCCAATAAGAGCTCCATTAGTGATTTACGGCCCATAAGGATCTAAGAATATGTTCATGGCCCAGTAAGGCCCACTAAGTGTCTTATGGCCCAAAGTAAAGTTGAATAATCAATTTCGGCCCAACTAGGGCCCAATTGTGGTTGTTTGGCCCAAAAGAGCCAATGTGAGAGGTCACCGGCCCATTAGGCCCGATAAGAGAGTTTTTGGGTTAAAGGCCCAAAGTTGAATGGATATAGCTTGTTGGATTAGGTTTAGAGTTTTCACAAGGGAGTTTCAATTGGAGACAATTTATGGATGTATAAACTGATATAACATTCGAAGTTTGGCTCACATTTAACATAGCGTCATAGTTACATGAAGAACTATCTTGTACACGAGTAGGAAATCCCGACCCTAAAATGCTAGTTGTGAAACATATCCTCTCTGAGACATCTTTCTTCCTTTTAACAACAGGTCTTCCATGCATCTTTCTTCTTTGGGGAGGTAATGGTGGGGTAAATGATGTCTCTGGCCACATGTTACTACCATTCATAGGCAAGATATTGTTCAAGTATGTTTTATTGTAATTTGACCTACATACAATAGGATCGACAAAAGTCTTAACATCCCAATTAAGAAATAAGATTGTAGAAACTGAATGTGCACACCCATATCGATTCAGTTGCCATAACCTACAAGAACATGTTTTGTTGTCAAGATGCACATCATAAGCTTGCCCTTCATTTCTAGTCTCAAACGTGTTTAATTTACTTGGGAGCACCTGCTAGTACCTAGCTTCAATCTTTAAACCATTTAGCAACTGCCTGATGGCAGGACTTACCTCCTTTGACCATTTTTTGTGTTTCAAGTTATACTTCCTCTCCATGATATGTAACCTCAGCTCCTCCAACAAAGTGAGAATAGGTTTCCTTCTGTCTTCCACAACTAATGCATTAATGCTCTCTGACAGACCATTCTCCACTGCAGCACAAGCCCTGCCGACCTCATAAAAAGCCCTTGACCAAGTCTTTGGATCCTTTTCCATCAAATAGTTATGGGCTTCTGGGTTTAGTTTTTCCATTTCTTTCATGAACACATTGAAAGACTGTAGTGTTGTTGCATTACAAGCCTTCCAAAAAAGGTTCTCAAAAATATTCCCTGCAAACTTTTTCTTAAAGTTTGCAACAATGTGCCTGGCACATTGTCTATGCTCAGCACAAGGAAGCATCGCCTTAACTGCCTCCATAAGACCCTTGTGTTGATCAGATATTAATGTGAAGCCATTGCCCATACCTAGTTCAAGATCATCTTTAAGCAGCTCCAAAAAACTACATACAATTTTCTTTATTCTCAACAGACACTATTGCCCATGCAACTGGGAAAATGTGGTTGGTAGCATCTCTGCACACAACACATAGTAACTCCCTAGTGTATACACCCTTAAGGAAACACCCATCTTTCCCCAACACCTTTCTACACCCTTCTAACCAAGAAGATTTCACATTAGCAAAACACACATAGAACTTAATGAAGTAATTCAAACCATCAGGCATGCATTAGACATCAATTTTTACTGTTGAACCTGGATTGGTTCTTCTAATTTCCTCCCAATAAGACCATAATTTTGTATAATGCTCAGTTAGGGTCCCCTCAATAAGACTCATTGCATGTGCCTTTGCCCTTCTACATTGACTTAAACTTACCTGTATTCCAAACTTCCTTATGACCTCCAATCTCAATTGTCTAAAAGTGAGCTTCTGTCTGTGCAAGATTTCCTTAGTATAATGTTCTCCTATCCGTGAGTATGTGACAATAGAACCTAGTTTGTAGTTTCTAGCACAATTATGTTCAATCTTCAATGTCTTAATTTGAAATGACACCTCCTGATTCATCCATGTAGCCCATAATCTGAATGGGCAAGCTCCTTTGCAACAAACCACCAACAACCTTTTATTGTCATTCTTCTTGAAACATAGTTGGCATCCATTCGCCACAACATAGTTACATAACATGTTTTTCAGTTGCTTTGGACTTTTAAACTTCATCCCTAGAACAGTTACTTGCCTCTTCCATTGCAAATCAGGGTTGAAAATGGAATGTATCTCAACATCTTCTTTTTCAACTTCATTGTCACCAGTATCTCCTTCAGGAGGACATAACTTATTAAGAAAATCATCCTCACTTGTCTTGTTCAAGGGTGTGTTGTCATGGTCAATGACTTCATCTTCAAGACCTACATTGGGATGGGTTCCATCAGAGACAATGTTTCCTTCATTTGTAGCTCCACCCTCATATTCAAGGCCACTTTCGTCTTCACTAACAACTAGATTCATGTCATCATCCCACCGTTACTCCAAACCATTCCCATTACGATCAACATAAATTGAAATTTCCCCATACTCATACCCAGTATCTATAAACTAGGCATAATCTAAGTCATCTACAATGGGAAGAATCCCTCTAGATAAAGGATTGTTAGGTATGCAATAGTAAAGGTTTTAAAACTCTTCCCCTATAGCTCTTTCAAGAAAAGCAAAACAGTCCCTTACATCCATACCTGCCCAGTCAATGTCAGTAAAGAGGAAGTGACTCCCACCAACAAATCCAGAAGGATGTCGCACAAATACACCATTGTAGTGTACATGAACTCTCAGATAGACAGCTTTGTTTTCGTTCTTATCCATGCAAGAGTGTAACAAAACTCAGAGAGTATAATATCTTCGATAGCAACAATGTAATCTGAATAGTGGCTATTATTGTTAAAAACCCTAGTTCGATATCTTCCTTCCTCTTCTTATATACCACATACAAACCAAGGAAAATAAAATTAAACATTTTGATGATTATACAGTCAGGAATAACACACATGGCAATATTTACAGTTGACTACCAAAGTCAAAGGCCACGTCATTTGTTTAACCGAATAAATTAATTCAAATATCAATAATGACAAAAGTGACATGTAAATTTCTTATTTGGGGGTCTATAAAGACCAAATAAAATAATAATGGGCTTTTAAAACCAACTGTAAAAGATAGTAGGGTCTCTATGACAAAAACCCTAGGAATAAATCTATTGGTTGATTTGACTTTATAACTTGTATGATTATATGGTATCATATATTGGCTAAAAGTAAATTACCTGAGCAAACAACTTAAATCTATGACTATGCATAGAGTTATAACTTCTTTTTTCGTAACATCCCAAGATTTTGCAGGTATTTCCAAACCCTCTTCTATCATTACTTTGTCATTTGTAGTCCTTGGCGTTGGAAGTGTAGAGCCAATATAAGTATAAGGGCCAAGGTTGCAACCTTGGGTCAAGGAGGAGTACGCTGAGCGTACATAAGAGTACGCTAAGCATACTAAGGTCCGCCTTAGTACGTTGGGCGTACTTCTGTCAGGATAAAACCCTAATATTTAGGGTTTAGGGGCTACATAAGCAACATTATGAGCATATAACCCACCCTTACCTCAGCCTCCACTGCTTAGAGTCGTTTTCCCCAAACCCTAGCTATTTCCTTGAGTGTGTGAGCTTATTAAATGTTTCTTGAGTGTTTTAAGAAGAAGGTGTTGCATCACGGAGTTAGAGAAGAAGATCAAGCTTGTAGATATGAAGTTGGTTTGTGCCCTAGAAGCTCCAGAAGGTAAAAAGCTTTAAACTTTATGCATATATGTATAGATCTTGCCATTTTTCTTTAAAGAACCATTTCTTGTCCCAAAAAGTCCCAAGATGGTGCATGATGTGATTTGGACGAAATGAACTGTCCTTCTAGACTCTTGAAGGGGTTTTGAGTGATAAAAATAAGGTCCTAATGGCTTAAGATGTACCATGCATGGAGTAGGAAGGTCTTAATGGATTAAGACAAAGTATTAAGAGCTTTCTGGACGTCCAAAGTGATAAAGTTCGTGTCATTATGGGTCCTAGGCACATTTGGTCACTGGATCTGAAGTTTGGGTTTAAGTGCTTAAGCCATTAAGCACTTATTAAGATTTTGGAAAACCACTACGTACGCCCATCTTAAATCCAGTACGCCCAGCATACTGGGCCAACCACCTCGATCGTGGTCAACATCAGAAGAAGTACGCCCAGCGTACCAGAGGACTACGCCCCGCGTACGTCCTCTGTTGGGCTTTTAACATTTGGGCTTCGTGTTTTGTGCTGTTTATGGACTAGTTGGATTTGGGCCTTTGCTGGACTTTATGAATATGATGTTTTGGGCCAAGTTTTGTGTAACGCCCGCAGATCCGGGCTAGTCAATTTAGAGACAATGAGCATCAAAAATGAGTTTTTGATGGAATATTATTTAGAAGGAATAATCTTAACCACGTGGTGGTATATGTTACAAGGGTTCCGTACATATAAAGAACGCCGAAATCCGAGTTATAACGAAGAAGTTATGGTCCGTCGAAGTTTTACGGCAAAACCGACACGACACCGGGAGACGTAAATAGTGAAATTACGATGGAGGACTTTTTAGCCTTAGTGATCTAAACGAAAGTTGTAGAATACGTTAAACCGAGAACATACAAAAAAAGAACGCCCAAATCTGACTTCGTATGAGGAAGTTATGAATTTTCTAAGATTTGGCTTAGCAGTGCACGGCCCGAAACTCGGATTTTAGTTCGAGCGGTTTTTGGCTTATGTGACCTAAATGAGAGTTGAAGATCTCATTAATAGGAACTCAACGATAAAAAGACAGACGAAAACGGAGTCTGTATGAAGAAGTTACGAATTTTACGCGGACATTTAACAGTGTAATATTCTGATACTATTAAATTTAAAATCGGTCCAGAATTTGCCGATGGAGTCAAAGGGAGAGTTGTAGATCTTGTCTTTACCTACACGTGGATATAAAGAACGTAAAAAATGGAGTTCGTATGCGAAAGTTATGAATTTTTAAAGATTGGCTGTTTTACCTGCGTCCGGCACCACGTGTCAGCACCAGACTTCGCCTTAGAGCCTACGCAAGGCTCACGACGTGAGCACCCTTTCTCACGACGTGAATTGGCCCAGACAGCCTATAAATAGAGGCGTAATTCACCCCCAAAACTCACACCTTTCATACTCTTTCTCTCCCATTACCCCCAAACCCTCTTCCCCCTTCCCTAACACCTCCTAGGTGTTAGAGGCGAGTCCCGGAGCACCGTAAGGCTCCGAGAAGAAAAGATTTCGGCTCGGAAGTTCTGCCCCTGCAGAGCTCGGCTCCTAGCCAAACCCCTGGTAAGTGAGATATGCTTACCCTACCTTAAGTATAGCTTATGTTTAAATATAGTAATGTTATTAGGACCTTATAATAAATATACGGGCTATTATTTTGAGTTATATAAGAGTGTTACTTAACGCTTATATAATAGTAATAATAGCTACACTATTAATTAGTCGCGGTTAACTTTAGACAAAACCCTAGTGGTATTGATACTAGGTTTTGTCAAGGGAAAATTGTGTTGAGATAACGAAGTGCTGTCCGAGTACCGAGTCACCACCTTACCAGGTGAGTGCATAGTTACTTTCATCTTACATATAGATATGAAGTATTTTATATAAGCTACATGCTATGTGTGCATATTATCTGTATACTTGCTATCTATGCTGGATGAACGATTTTATACGAGTTTTATATGATTTAAACTGCATATGTATTTATATCTACATAATATGTTGGGTAAAACATGGGTAGATGAAATATGAGTTGGACGATAAGTTGAGAGGTAATATAGACCATGAGGTAAGGGTAAGAGGTGGACGATGTAAGAAGCCTTGTTCCCAAATGCTGGCCCCGTCATCTAGCAGAGTATGGATGACAACCACAGACTACTCTAGACAGTCCAGTGGAACACTAGCAGGCTCGCAACCTGTAGGTGTTGTGAACGACGTGTTCACCCGGTGTACTCTAAACCCTGGCGATCATGCAGACTTGGTGCCTAAACCTTGGCGATCATGTAGACTTGATGCCAAAACCCTGGCGACTATGCGGACTTAGTGCCTGTTGTATAAACCCTGGCGACTATGTAGACTTAGTGCCAAAACCCTAGCAACTATGCGGACTTAGTGACTGTTGTATAAACCCTGGCGGCTATGCAGACTTAGTGCCTAAACCCTGGCGACTATGCGGACTTAGTGCCTGTTGTATAAATCCTGGCGACTATGCAGACTTAGTGCCTAAACCCCGGTGACGATGGACTTCGCGCCGATTCCTTAGGATGATCCTTAGGAATGAATGAACGAGGAATAGTTGATTCTTAGGGTAGATCCTTAAGAGTAAAGAAGATAATGGGGATGGGTAATTGGGTTGATTGTTTGATGTTTAAACATAATAATTATATTATTGTGGGTTGAAAACCCTATGTACTCACCAGGTTTCCCAACCTGACCCACTCCAGCTTATTTCTATCACAGGTGTCGATATGAAGTTACATTACACTGAGGGATTTAAAAGAGATGTAGATCACTAGTGTACATGAATGTATGTTCTGTTTATGCTTATGTTTCTGTATTGACGATGACATCCCAAATGTTTTAAAATGAATAAAAATACATTTCTTCGGAAATGCTTTGATAACGTATTTATCATGTTTTACTGGGAACAAATTCCGCAACATTTTTATTAAAAGAAGTACTCTGATTTTTATAAAGCATAAACAAAATCTTTCTTTTCTGGCCGTGAAAATGGGGATGTCACATTTTGATAATGGATCTTGGAATTAGGCCCAATTAGGGAGTTGGGGCCAATTTGGTAAATTGGGCCAATAATGGGCTTTGCATAAGGACTTTCAAGGATATGGAGTTGGCATTGGGCCTTGGCCCAATAAAGAGAATGGACATGATGGATTGTGTGGACCGTTAGTCAAGACTGTTATGTTGTTTATTGACTTGGTATTTATTATGTGATAGTTCAGGATTTTCGGTGAGACAACGATCAGAGGTTTTCGGTACTTCAGCACTACTTGTGAGGTGAGTTACCTCACTATACTAAAGGGTCTAAGACACCAAGGCCGACCCATTGGATATGATATCCTAGCAGTTGGTAGTATGTTGAGTATGAGTTATTGTTGCATGCTAGCTTCTATGCCAGTTAGGTAGATCTGTAGGACTACCTGTATTATTATGTGATTACTTGTATGCACATTAGTTGTGTTATATGTCGACATTTTATGTGGGGTGGGTTGAGGTGATGCTGCTCCGTGCGGTAACCAACAAACCCAGTAGCATTCCAGATACGAGCTGAGGGCCATGTGGGCATGCCAGACTCGCACTGTGGGCTCAGGAGCATTCCAGATACGAGCTGAGGGCCAGGTGGGGCATACCAGACTCGTACTGTGGGCTCGGTGGCAATCCAGATGTGAGTTGTAGTCCAGTAAGGAAATCCAGACTCACACTGTGGGCCCGGGGGTAATCTAGTCTGTAAAGCTGTGGACCTAGTACATGCTGTTATTTGTATATGTGTTATGTGTAGTGTATCGGTATTTTGGGGGAATTTATTAAGCCTCGGGCTTACAATTTCAGTTTATTGTTTCAGGTATATCAGGTGATCGCGGGAAGGCAAAGGCGTGATCATACAGCTCCTCATATTTATGTTTATGCTTCTGGGATACTCTGATATTATACATTTTGAAAACAAGTTTTGTAATGATTAATGGTTTTGAAATGTTTTTAAAAGTTTAAATTTGGCATGATTTTTATGGGTGTTACAAGTTGGTATCAGAGCCTTGGTTTGAGTGAATTGGAGGAACACTTGTGTGAATCCAGTCTCAAACCAAGGAAAATATTTTCAAAATGATTTTTCAACAAGGTTTTCAAAATATCAATGGAGGATGCACGTTATATGATCAACCGGAGCCAGTAAGTAGGCCCCAAAATACCATATGGTTATTTGATATTATGATATCTTAGAACATCATGTTAGTACTAGGCTAGGGATCTTCAGGAATTGCATGATAGAATTTCCTGATTACATGATGCCTGCTAGTCTAGGGTTTTCTTTATATGAGATTGACATCATTACTGTACTTGCTTAGTGTATGCATCACGATTATGCATAATTAAGATCTTATAGCCTGAGAATGTTTGGTTTGGCCTTATGTTCTGTTCTTTTATGATTGGGGGCTTAGGGTAGGATCAAATATTCAAAAGTCTATGGGGTCCAACGTTATGCATGGCTAGCATACACTAGTGCTGTAGGGTTGGTGGAAGTTTCATGGATGGGTGGGTCGTGCGAGGCCGGGAGGCCAGTTATGAGATATTTAGCATTCCTCTAGGAGTGAGGATTGAGTGCTCGCTATGTTTTTGTATATATATGGTTAGGGTGTTGTGGTGATACTTGAGACAAATATGGGTAGGCGTGGAAGGTAGTATGGGCCCGTACTACTGAAAGCACAAGACCCATACGCGTAGCAAGGAAGTCACAACCCCTAGGGTTTAGTTGTAAGTTCGTCCCCTGTTATCATGTGGATTATTTGATATCTTTTTGGTATGTTTTCAGAATGGTGGTTACGAGACGCTTTGTGACTGGATCCGAGTCAGGATCAGGATCAGGAGACGGAGGCCAGGGGGGGCCAGCAACACCTGAGACTGTGGTGCAGATGGGGACAGAGGAGCTAGATGCCATGATTCGAGAGATCCTGGATGATGAGGTTTCCGCTATGTTCCGGGCATAGCTACCGGAGATGTTTGGGTCTATTAAGACCGCCATGGGCGAGTATTTCGACGAGCGTTACACAGCCCTTTCAGAGAAAGCTGCCGCTGTATCTGCATCGGCTGTAGCAGCGGCAGGAGGAAGAGGACGAGCCATTTGGGGCTTCCAGTACCGGGACTTCGATAACACAAAGCCCCTGAAATTTGATGGTACCCAGGATCCGATTAGAGCCATGAGGTGGTTATCTGACGTGGAGGGCTGTTTCTTCACGTGCTCATGTGCTACTGACCAGAAGGTCAGATGTGCCCTGAACTTGTTGAGGCTCGGGGCCAAGGACTGGTGGAGATTGATGATAGGGTTGTACACTGATGATCAGAGAGCTGCTGTTACTTGGGAGCAGTTCAGGGATATGTTCTGCGCCCGTTACATTCCACAGGTCGAGCGAGAACGTTTGGCTCAGGAGTTTTTCAGTTTGAGACAGGATGAGGAGTCGGTGGCAGAGATCACCCGTATGTTCACTAAGAGGGCGATGTTCTGCCCGGAGTTTGCTTCTGAGCAGGCCCAGATTACACGTTATCTGAGCATGCTCACGACTGACATTCGTCAGTTTGTTGCCACATAACGATGTGGTACTCTACTGGATTTACAGGAGGCCGCTAGGTGGCGTGAGTTGGAGATTGAGCTGCAGTTGAGGGAGCAGCGACAAGCCCTGGCAGAGTTACAGCCGGCGCTGAAGCGGTCTAAGACCGCTGATTCTAGGACCGGGGGTCAGCAGAGCCACACTTGTGGAAAGTGCGGAAATGGTCATTCTGGGGTTTGTCTAGCTGGTATTGGGTGCCACATGTGTGGGAAGGAGGGGCATTATGCGAAGGATTGTTGCCAGCCTCCGCGGTTCCAAGTATGAGGTTATGTTATCACTATGATCAGGTTGGCCACTTGAAGGCCAACTGTCCGTTGCTTGCCGCTAAGCCGGCACAGGCTCCCGCTCCAGCTACATTGAGGATTACAGACGGGAGGTCAGGTAGAGCAGAGCCCCCGAAGGCTCAGGGGCGCGCCTTCCAGCTCACCGCAGAGGAGGCCAGGGCAGCACCAGATGTGGTTGCTGGTATGTTTCTATCCCTTATCTTACTGATCTTATATGTTTTATGCTTATTTGTCTATAACTGTGTTTAGCTACGGTTTTAGTGAACCCTTGCCTGCATTGGTTTTATTTGACTCGGGGGCGAGTCGGTCATCTGTATCACAAACATTTAGTAGGGAGGTCAGTGTGCCAGTAGGCGAGCTATAGTGTCCGTTGCGAGTCTCTATCGCCAACGAACACAGGGTTTCTGATTCTTCGGTCTACCGAGGATGTGAGTTGGAGATCTTCGGGGTATCCTTCCCGATAGACTTGATTCCGATTCCCATGGGGGATGTGTGCGTGATTGTGGGGATGGACTGGCTCAGTCGATTCGGTGCCATGATTGATTGCGAGGGTCAAAAGGTAGTAGTTCGAACCCCAAGTGGGGGAGAACTGATTGTATATGGGGAGGGCACCAGAGTGGGATCATGTTTTTGTTCAGCTACCAGGGCTCGACAGTATATTCAACACGGGTGTGCGGGTTATCTAGCGTATGTGGTGGATACGCGGGTCAAGGATCAGACTCCAGTTTTAGAGGTTCTAGTGGTTAGAGAGTTTGCTGACGTGTTCCCGAAGGAGTTACCAGGGATACCTCCGGAGAGGCAGGTCGAGTTCTGGATCGACCTGGTGCCGGGTGCAGCCCTTATCGCTAAGGCGCCGTACCAATTGGCGCCACCCGAGATGCAGGAGCTGTGATCACAGCTGCAGGAACTGCTGGGCAAGCAGTTCATTCGACCGAGGAGTTCTACATAGGGAGCACCGATCCTCTTGTCATGAAGAAGGACGGTTCACACCGGATGTGCATTGATTATAGGGAGTTGAACAAGTTGACGGTGAAGAGCTGTTATCCACTCCCGAGGATAGATGATCTCTTTGATCAGTTGCAGGGTGCATCTTGGTTTTCCAAGATAGACTTGAGGTCTGGGTATCATCAGGTCTGGGTTATATAGGAGGACGTGGAGAAGACCGCGTTTCGGACTTGCTATGGACATTATGAGTTTGTGGTGATGTCATTTAGGTTCACCAACGCACCAACAATATTTATGTACCTGATGAATCGGGTTTGTAGACCGATGCTTGACCGCTCGATCATCGTGTTTATAGATGATATCTTGGTATATTCCAAGACCTGAGAGCAGCACGAGGAGCACCTTAGGGAGTTACTGGGAGTTCTGATACGGGAACAGCTGTATGCCAAGTTCTCGAAGTGTGAGTTTTGGTTACGAGAGGTCCAGTTCCTCGGACATCTCGTTAACCAGGAGGGGATTTTGGTCGACCCGGCCAAAATCGAGGCAGTCATGCAGTGAGAGGTTCCGAAATCTCCCTCAGACATCATGAATTTTCTAGGATTGGCAGGGTACTACCGGAGATTCATACATGATTTCTCCAAGATTGCAGTACCCCTCACTCGTCTGAAGAGGAAGGGGGTGGATTTCCGGTGGGGCCCTGAGCAGTAGAGGGCGTTTGAGACCCTCCGACAGCGTTTGTGCGAGGCACCAGTATTGACTCTTCCAGAGGGAGTCGACGATTTTGTGGTGTTATGTGATGCATCCATCATAGGAATGGAGGCGGTCCTCATGCAGAAAGGACGGGTGATAGCCTACGCATCGCGACAGCTGAAGCCGCATGAGACGAGATATGCTACTCATGATCTGGAGTTAGGAGCGGTGGTATTCGCTCTCAAGATTTGGAGACATTACCTCTATGGGGTCCGCTGAACCATATACACGGATCACAAGAGCCTGAGACACATCATGGATCAGCCGAACCTAAACATGAGACAGCGCAGGTGGCTGGATGTAGTCAAGTATTACGACTGCGAGATCCTTTACCACCCCGGTAAAGCAAATGTGGTGGCGGACGCTCTGAGCCGCAAGTTAGTTGGATCTTCCACCCCATCGATAAGTATGAGGATAGCGGTGGATTCTCCACTTGTGAGTTTGATTAGAGATGCTCAAGCTAAGGGAATGCGACCAGAGAACTGGAAACTAGAGAGGATCAGGGGCGAGAACGCCCAGTTTGTGCAGGATAGCCGGGGATTATTGACCCGATGCGGTCGGGTATGGGTTCCGATGTCTGGTGGGGTCATACAGACAGTTATGGAGGAGGCTCACAAGGCTCACTTCTCTATTCACCCGAGGGCCACCAAGATGTACCGGGACTTGACTTTGAGTTACTGGTGGCCGTGCATGAAGCGAAAAATCGCTTGGTACGTCGAGAGGTGCTTGACCTATAGGGTGGTCAAGGCCGAACATCAGAGGCCGCATGGCACGCTGCCGCCCCTATAGATTCCCATGTGGAAATGGGAACAGATCATGATGGACTTCATTACCAAGCTACCGAGGACGGCGAAGGGGTTTGATGCTATATGGGTCATCGTGGATCGATTGACCAAGAGTGCCCATTTCTTGGCCCTACGAGAGAGTTCATCAGCCGAGAAGTTAGCCGACGTGTATGTCCGCGAGATCGTCGCTCGCCACGGCGTTCCGGTCTCCATTGTTTCCGACCGAGATGTTAGATTTACCTCCCGTTTGTGGCAGAAGTTCCACGAGGAACTGGGCACGCGGCTGCATTTTAGCACATCATATCATCCGCAAACCGATGGTCAGAGCGAGCGGACCATTAAGACCCTCGAGGACATGTTGAGGGCGTGTGTCATTAACTTCAGTAGGAGCTGGGATTCCCACCTACCCCTTGCAGAGTTCGCCTACAACAACAACTATCATTCCAGCATTGGCGCCCCGCCTTTCGAGCTGTTGTATGGGCGGAGATGTCGCACCCCGATTTGTTGGGGTGAGGTTGGACACATGGTGATGGGACGGACAGAGGTAGTCTTACAGACTACCGAGAAGATTCAGCAGATTAGAAAGCGTCTTCAGACTGCTCAGAGTCGGCAGAAGAGTTACGCCGACAGACGCCGATCTGAGTTAGAGTTCCATGTCGGTGACATGGTATTCCTGAAGGTCTCGCCCGGGAAGGGTGTGATCTTCTTCAGGAAGAGGGAAAAATTGGGTCCCCGATACATTGGGCCGTTTAGGATCGTTGCCAGGGTTGGAAAGGTGGCATATAGGCTAGAGCTACCGGAGGAGCTTAGTCGGATCCACAACACTTTTCACGTTTCGCAATTGCGAAACTGCATTATGGATCAGGAGGCAGTAGTATCGTTGGATGATATTCAGGTCGATGAGCGCCTGAATTACGTGGAGAGCCCCGTGGCCATTCTGGAGAGGAAGATGAAGGTTCTATGGAACAAGGAGATACCTTTGGTAAAGGTACAGTGGGAGCATTGGAGGGGGTCCGAGTGGACATGGGAGCCCGAGTCCGAGATGCGGGAGCATTACCCGGATCTATTTACTACAGCAGACTTCGAGGACGAAGACTAGGTCAAGTGGGGGAGAATTGTAACATCTCGAGATTTTGCAAGTATTTCCAAACCCTCTTCTATCATTATTTTGTCATTTGTAGTCCTTGGGGTTGGAAGTGTAGAGCCAAGATAAGTATAAGGGCCAAGGTTGCAACCTTGGGTCAAGGAGGAGTACGCTGAGCGTACATAAGAGTATGCTAAGCGTACTAAGGTCCGCCTTAGTACGCTGGGCGTACTTATGTCAGGATGAAACCCTAATATTTAGGGTTTGGGGGCTATATAAGCAACATTATGAGCACATAACCCTCCCTTACCTCAGCCTCCACTGCTTAGAGTCGTTTTCCCCAAACCCTAGCCATTTCCTTGAGTGTGTGAGCTTATTCAGTGTTTCTTGAGTGTTTTAAGAAGAAGATGTTGCATCAAGGAGTTGGAGAAGAAGATCAAGCTTGTAGATATGAAGTTGGTTTGTGCCCTAGAAGCTCCAGAAGGTAAAAAGCTTTAAACTTTATGCATATATGTATAGATCTTGCCGTTTTGCTTTAAAGAACCATTTCTTGTCCCAAAAAGTCCCAAGATGGTGCATGATGTGATTTGGACGAAATAAACTGTCCTTCTAGATTCTTGAAGGGGTTTTGAGTCATAAAAATGAGGTCCCAGTGGCTTAAGATGTCCCATGCGTGGAGTAGGAAGGTCTTAGTGGATTAAGACCAAGTATTAAGAGCTTTCTTGATGTCCAAAGTGATAAAGTTCGTGACTTTATGGGTCCTAGGCACATTTGGTCACTGGATCTGAAGTTTGGGCTTAAGTGCTTAAGCCATTAAGCACTTACTAAGATTTTGGCAAACCACTACGTACGCCCAACGTAAATCCAGTACGCCCAACGTATTGGGTCAACCACCCAGATGGTGGTCAACATCAGAACGAGTATGCCCAGCATACCAGAGGAGTACGCCCAGCGTACGTCCTCTGTTGGGCTTTTGACATTTGGGCATCGGGTTTTGGGCTATTTATGGACTAGTTGGATTTGGGCCTTTGCTGGACTTTATAAATATGATGTTTTGGGCCAAGTTTTGATAATGGATCTTGGAATTAAGCCTAATTAGGGAGTTGGGCCCAATTTGGTAAATTGGGCCAATTATGGGTTTTGCATAAGGACTTTCAAGGTTATGGACTTGGCATTGGGCCTTGGACCAATAAAGAGAATGGACATGATGGATTGTGTGGACCCTTAGTGAAGACTGTTATATTGTGTATTGACTTGGTATTTATTATGTGATAGTTCGGGATTTCCGGTGAGACAACGATCAGAGGTTTTCGGTACTTCAGCACTACTTGTGAGGTGAGTTAGCTCACTATACTAAGGGGTCTAAGACACCAAGGCCAGCCCATTGGATATGATATCCTAGCAGTTGGTAGTATGTTGAGCATGAGTTAGTGTTCCATGCTAGTTTCTATGCCAGTTAGGTAGATCTGTAGGACTACCTGTATTATTATGTGATTACTTGTATGCGCATTAGTTATGTTATATGTCGACATATTATGTGGGGGTGGGTTGAGGTGATGCTGCTCCGTACGGTAACCAACAAACCCGAGAGCATTCCAGATATGAGCTGAGGGCCAGGTGGGGCAAACCAGACTCGTACTCTAGGCTAAGTGGCAATCCAGATGTGAGTTGTAGGCTCGAAAGGCAATCCAGACTCACACTGTGGGCCCAACGGTAATCCAGTCTGCAAAGCTGTGGACCTAGTACATGCTGTTATTTGTATATGTGTTATGTGCAGTGTATCCGTATTTTAGGGGAACTCACTAAGCCTCGGGCTTACAGTTTCAGTTTATTGTTTCAGGTACATCAGGTGATCGCGGGATGGCAAAGGCGTGATCGTAATGCTCCTCATATTTATGTTTATGTTTCTGGGATACTCTGATATTATAGATTTTTAAAACAAGTTTTGTAATGATTAATGGTTTTGAAATGTTTTTAAAAGTTTAAATTTGGCATGATTTTTATGGGTGTTACAATTTTTGAATGGATCCAGTGTTTATTAAAAAAAAATTAAAGAACAATTTAAAAAATAACGAGAGTGACGTTGGGTGTTCAGAATCAGTACATGAACTTTTACCTCAATAGTCATTCATGATTCAATATTTTGTGTACATAGTTGATCAAGCTATTGGTTCATTAGAATTAAAGTTTAAACAATACAAACAATATGAAGACATTTTTGGTTTTTTATTCACAATAGAAAAATTGACATCACTGAATACTAGTGAGTTAAAGTCAAGTTGTAAAAATCTTGAAAAGAGGTGGCAAAATGGTCATATCTCAGACATCAATGCTCATGATTTATCCAACGAACTTAAATTGTTACAAAATTTTATCAGTTGAAAATAATACAGCTAATAGAATACTAAATTTCTTAAAAATGATAAAGACTTATCTAGTTTCTTGTCTAACATACACAATATTGGTGATTGTTTCCATTACCATTGTATCAACAAAAAAAAGATTTTCAAAACTAAATCTTTTAAAATCTTATTTACGCTTGATGATGTCTCAAGAGAGATTAAACGTTTTGGCTTTAACTTCAATTGATAACGAATTTATTGATAAAATTGATTGTGAATGTGTAATAGATGATTTTTTCTAAAAATGCTAGAAAATCAATGTTTAGAAAATATTATTCCACTGACTTTTTATCTTTTTTTAAGAAAAAGTTGCTTGTAACAATTACAACTTATTACTAATGTGTGCAGAAATGATGTTGTGGTACTGAATTTACTAGATGTTTGTTAACAAATTTAAAATTTGAAATTAATGGTAGCAAAATTACTTAATAATATTTTACCGAAAAAAATTATGGGAGCTCACTTTCATTTTCGCACAAGGCCTCCGAAATTTCAGGACCGGGCCCGTTTCACATTAGCTTCATTTTGTAGTACTTAGTCTTTATTTTAAGTTTTGTAGGTTTTGGGCAGTTGCGTTGTCAACAAACTACAACACATATCCCTTATGGAAGCCCCTTCATGTGTTGGGTCTTTCGGTGGGGATTAGTTGGAAATCATTGTTATCTCTAACGGTCGAAAGTTCACAAGAATATAAAGTAAAAAAACACAGACAATCTGGTGCATGAAGGCCACTAGAAGCCCACAAATATAGAAAGTAAACATACCCACATTTTTTTTTGTGGATCCAGCATATTTTATTAAGAAATAGAAGAGAGAAGAAAACCTAGCCTAAACAACATATAGGTTGGGAGGAGAAAAAGAAAACCACTCCACATCATACAAGATAGTACCCTCTATTTCTACTGTTACATAAGTGTTTTAATACACCATTCTTGCATATTATAAACTTCATTACTACTTCTATGTTTGAACCATAAGAATACAGTTGACTGAACAATGTTCATGATCTTAGTTGGTGTAATCCTTGCTTGATTGAATGTTCTATCGATGTTCACTTTCCACAGACCAAATCGTTCCGTAGCAAATACCCATCGAAACTTTTTTCTTTTTGTGGACAGTTTCCCCATGTAGCCGCAAACTCTAACACCTCAGTTGTCTTATCAAATGAAGGCATATGGATGCCACACCATCTAAAGAATCATTACCATGTCTCTTTGGCAAAGGGAAAACACATAAAATGTGATCAGCTGACTCCTCGGCTAAATTACATTCGCTACAATTAACAGTAACTATACTGATTCCTCAGTTTTTGAGAGCCAAAGCAGAAGGAATATGGTTTTGAACTGCCCTCCAGACAAATCATGACACCTTTATAGGTAGTTCTTTAAGCCACACAATTAAGCTTATGTCCGATCCACTTTGAGATTGGGTTAGTCTCTGCCTACATGCTTCCACCGAGAAATACATGTTTGAAACTAAATTGGTTGACCATGAATCTCTGTTTGAGTTTAGATGAACTGTTCCAAGAATCCATATCAGTTGTTGTACTTGTCTTGGATAAGGTTGATTAGACCAAGACCACGAGAATCCACCAGCATATATCCGATCCGAAATCTTGCATCTCTTGTGTGATTCCAAACAATATAGACTGGGAAATACAAGTTTCAAAGGTCCGCTACCAATCCTGTCATCACTTCAAAATAGTGTATCATCTCCAGAGTTAACCGTTCTTTTGATGATTGTGCTCAATGGAATGTTCCACTTCTCCAACACTTCCTTCATTCTAGTTATGTCCTTCCACACCCCCATTGTAGATTTATTGGATAGTTTGTAAGAAGATCTTTAGTCCAGTTTATGTATGCTTGTGACAACTTTGTTCCGTAATGACTCCTTCTCCATCTAAGTCTCCACCACCACATGCAAATTAGAGCTATGTTTAGATCTTTTATCGCCGCAAGTTCGAGTCCACCTTTTTCTTTGACTTTTATGATCTTGCTCCACCCACCCAACTTATTTTCCTATTGTCTTCTGACCCACCCCATAAGAATCTCTGTTTGAGCTTTTCCAATTGAGAGATCACACCTGAAGGGGCAACAAAAAAAGATAGATAGTAAGTAGGGAGATTCCCTAACACCCACTGAATCAGTGTTAGACACCCTGTAAAAAAGAGATTTTTGGCTTTCCAGTCCGAGAGCTTTTCTTGAAATCTCTCAATGATAAGTTTCTAGTTTCTATTCATATTCATATTTGCGCCTACCGGGACACCTAGATAATTGAAGGTAAATATGAAGGATCACAACCAAGAAGATGTGCCCACTATACACGGGATCGACATAAATCCCTTTACGGGATCGACATAAATCCCTTTACGATATCGACATAAATCCCTTTATGACTGACCACATGGCTGAGGAAATGCACGTATTTTATCCAAAACTCACATTCAAAAAACTTTGCATAAAGTTTCTCTTTTCTTAATAGTTCCAAAATTAAACGTAAGTGTTGGCCATGTTCTTCCCTGTTTCGTGAATATATCAATATTTCGTCGATGAAGACGATCTCGAATTTATCCAAGTAGGGTTTACACACTCTATTCATAAGATCCATGAATACAGATGGTGCGTTGGTCAGTCCAATTTCCATAACTAGAAACTCATAGTGACCATATAGAGTCCGAAATGTCGTCTTTGGATTATCTGCTTCTTGAACTCTGAGTTGATGATAGCCGGAACTTAGATCGATCTTCAAGTAGTAACAGGATCCTTGCAGTTGGTCGAACAAGTCGTCGATCCTCGAGAGTGGATATCGGTTTTTGATGGTGAGCTTGTTCAACTCTAGATAGTCAATGCACATCCTGAACGATCCATCCTTCTTTTTGACAAACAATACCGGGGCTCCCCATGCAGAGAAGCTTGGCCAAATAAAACCTTTGTCGAGAAGTTCTTGAAGTTGACTGGATAGTTCTTGCATTTCTGATGGAGCCAAAAGGTAAGGAGATCATGCCACTGGTGTTGCACTTGGGATTAGGTCAATTCGGAATTTGACATGTCTGATTAGGGGTACTCCAGGTAGATCCTTTGGAAATACATCCGGGTAATCACACACTTGCGGTATGTCTTTGATTTCCTTACCCTTGTCTTGCATATCCACCACATAGGCTATGAAAGAGAAGCATCTCTTCTGCATGTACTTCCTTGCCTTCATGCAAGTTATGACTCTTAGGTTCTTCCCTGATTTATTTCTGTAAATCGCAAGGGCTTTGTCGTTTGGTAAGGGTAGTAGAACGCCCTTTTCGTAACATAATATTTCTGCTCGGTGTAGTGATAACCAATCCATTCCGATAATTACATCGAAGCTTCCAATGGTCATTGGTATTAGGTCAACATGGAAGACGTGACTATTTAGTGTGAGTAGGCAATTGGTGAGTATTTCTAAGGTGCTTTCTATTTGACCATTTGCTACTTCTAGCGTGTAAGCTTCATTAAGTTGGCATTATTTACGATTTATCATTCTTCTAAACTTATGGGAAATAAAGCTTATATCGACACCAGTGTCAAATAATACGGAAGTATAAATATCGTTGATAGGCAACGTACCACTAACCATAGTTGGTTCCTAGGTTGCATCTCCCACACCTATCACCAATGCCCTTCCTTTTAACACCCTGGTTCTTCAGTTTCGGACAATATTTATTGAAATGCCCTGGTTGGTTGCATTCAAAACAGGTTCGACTTCTTCTTGCATCAATGGTTGAGGTTGTGTTGTTCGGGGCCTTTCTTCAAAACTTAGCGGTGTGACCCCTTAAGTTGCAGATGCTGCAGATCAAGCAATTTCCAACATGGTGGAAGTTTCACTTAGTACAGTGGGCTAGGGTTCCAAAATAGGGCTTTGCTGGAGTGGGAGTGTTTATGGTTGCATCATACTCACATGTTCTGGATTTGGCTTGTGATGCTTGAAGTTCCCTTTTGGCTTCCCATGGAACTTCCTTTTTGTACTCCCCGCTTGGTTCTTCTCCTTTGGTGGGGTCATGGTACCTTGACAGATACACTGTTCAGTCAATTGATAGGCCAATTGTTTGGCACTATTGAAAGTAGAGGGTCTGGATGCAGTAACCAGACCTTGGACTAATGATGCAAGTCCCCAAATTTATCTATCCGTTTTTTTGTCTTTCGGGGTCACCATTCCTACGAAAAGGTCAGCAAGGTCATTGACTTGGGAGATATTGGCAGCCACCTCTGATCCTTGCATGGTCAGATTCCAAAACTCCTACTCTAGAGCCTGGACTTCCTATCGTAGGCAATACTCCTTGATCATCATATGTTTCAGAGGTTCCCAACCTATGGAACAGGCTTCATTGATTCCCATAGACTTGGCATGGTTATTCCACCAAGTTAAGGCATAATCCATCAGTGTGCAGGTAGAGTACTTGACCCGACAGTCATCAGGGCAAGAACTGATGTGAAATACTGCCTCCATCTTTTCTATCAAGTGGGAGAGACCAATGAATCCTTCCATGACATAAAAGGATCGGGGTTTACACCCCATGAACTCTTTTTATGAACAAGTTCTAGAATTGTTTTGATTAATAACTGGAGTGCCTCCACCTTTTCTACTGTTCCCAGTGTTGTCATTTTTGGCAGCCTTGTATGCGACTAAGGCTGTAGCAATCCCTTGCGTAAGCAGGGTCTACTTTAGAGCAGGATCCATTTGAAATGGTGTGTTTGAATTAGTTACGTCTAGAGCTCCTCCGAGGTTTGGAGTTTCTACTGAAGTTTGAGTTACTTTTGGAGTACTTCCTGGGTTACCTTGGGGAGTTGGTGGTGGACGAACTCATGGACTTTTTTCTGGAGGCATCATCCTAATATGTTTTAGACGGATATGTTAAGTTTTTTTACAGTATGTAGTCATAAACAAGTTGTATTTTGTGATAGTGTATTTATGTAACTTGATCCTGAAATCTTACAGATTTCCAATTCATAGTATGAGAGTTGTAACGATGTTTTTAACTGAATAATGATAGTATGTTCACATTCAATAAATATTAAAAATAGTTTCATATATTATAACTGCTTGTTTTTTGTTACAAATGTACCAACCATGAAAGGTTAGAAATGAAAAAGCTTTACACAAGATCATTTTCAAATCAGACAATGATAAATACTTGCAAAAATAAAAGCTATTCCTCAAAAGTTCTAACCCTACCCTAAGCCACAAGCCACCCTAGATGAAACGTCTATTGTAACATCCCGACTCCCAGATATAATATTTATATAGTTATTTATGAGTTGTTTAAGCAAGTCGACGAGTTGGATGCCCCAACTCGTCGAGTAGAGGCGGATTGACCACATGGGTTTTATGACCAACTCGACGAGTCAGAGAGACCAACTCGGCGAGTTGGCGCTGTGAGAGGAAACCCTAATTCTACGGGGTTGGGTCCTATATAAAGGACCTTAAGCCCTCATTTCCGCCTCACCAGCCACCTTACTCCCCTGTGTGAAACCCTAATCGCCTATATTGAGATAAGATAGAGAGAGAGGGAGAGAGAGAGATAATCTTTGGGGATTTTAGTGCACATTTTGAAGAGAAGAGTGGAGAATCCAAGAAAGGAATGAGAAGAGACTGTTGGATCTGGTGTTATTTCATCGAGAGCTTCTGTTGAAGGTAAAAAGTCTCCACCTTGCTCATTAGTTTGATTAGATATCATTTTATGGAGTTTTAGGGCTTATTGCATCTTTCCTTAAGGCTTTGAGTGTGTTGAGCTTACCAAGAGATTTAGACTTTAGATCTGGACCTTGTGAGGTCCCTAGAGTCCAAAGGTCCCAACTTTATCCAACTAATAGAAGAAATTTCATGATTAAGACCCTAAATGGAAGTTGTTTTTGGCATTTCAAGCCCTAAGTGCCATGCATGGACGTAAAGCTTGCAACTTTACGTGGTATATCAGCCTTGGGAGGCTAGATCTAGAGTTTGGGGTTGTAAATCTGCCTTAAAACGTCTGAATGAGAATATAGTCTGAAAGGACTCGACGAGTCGGAGAACTGACTCGATGAGTCGGTTAGGGTTTTCCCCGACGAGTCTGGACACGTGTGACTCGGCGAGTTGATAAGACAATTCGACGATCTAAGGGGGACTTTCGCGACACTTCTGGAAACAAGGGGACTCGATGAGTCACATATGTGCACTCGACGAGTCGGGTCAACATGGACTGTTGACTCGAGTTTTGACTTCTGTTGACTTTAGGGTTTGGTCAAGACAGAGAATAGGGAGACCATGGAGGGGTAAAATGGTCTTTTACCCATTCCAAAAGATTAAAGAGAGAAAATAGCTTGGTTTACTTAGAGTTGTGATTTAAGTGTTAATTAGAGATAATTATCGTATGTGTTAGGCGGAGGCTAGATCGGTGATTCGTGTACGAGATTTATTTTCTTGCTTACGAGGTGAGTCTTCTCACTATACTTACCTTGAGTGATAATTTGTGTGACCAGAGCGTCTTGTATGCTATTATTGAGTATTGTGATATCCTGCATTATGTCTTTGTGATTTACGCTGTGTATTATTCTGAGCTTTACTGAGTTAGGACCGGAGGGTCCACCCGAGTTGTGGGACCGGAGGGCCCCACTAAGACAGATTGAACGAAGCATTTTATTTGAGATATAGCCATGAGAGGCTAATGAGATGTGTGTGGTATTTTGGGGAACTCACTAAGCCTCGTACTTACTGTGTTATGTGATATGTGTTTCAGGTACTTCTCAGGATCGCGGGAAGGCGCCGACTTGATTGTACACACACACGAGATGGAGTTTATGTTTGATCGATCCTGGATTTTATCAAACAATTTATGAATTTGTGTTTTGACAATTTGACAATTGTGGTTTTGGAATGTGATATTGAGAATTATGTGTTTTAAAAATGAAAAAAATTGTCTGAAAATTTATGGTGTTACAGCCCATATCACGAAATCATGTAGAGGACCAGTTCCTCGAAATACTCATGGTTCTGATGTCGCTCTTGCGCGACAACAACCGCTCGTTACTCAACCACATCCATCCGACTCTTGGCGATCTGGGTCCTGTAGGCTAGTTCTATGTAATGAGCATTCATAGAATTTGCCTCGGTGCGGTTAGCACCTACGCGATCATATAGTGTCTGAATGGCCTCAATGTCCTTCTCCTCCTCGAGTCTTTCGACTCGCTGCTCTAGTAATCCGACTCTATCAAATAGCTGGTCACCTAGAGTCATAAGGTGGGGGATTAGATCATTCTCAGGGTCATCCCGGTCCAGAGGATATATACTCATATATATATATATATATATATATATATTATTGTTGGTGAGGTTTGTCGTAATATTAATTTTTGTTTTGTACTCCAAGACTACCACAGACTGACGAGGGCCAGACAAGAAGCATCAGAGGGTGGGATCATTTTAGCAATTAAGCTGTTTTGAATCCAGCAACCCAAGCGACCCTTCAAACAAGATTCCATGTGCCGTAAGTAGTCAAGAAGTAGTGTAATTAATAATACTACTTTTATTCGGAGCTTGTTGCTATAGTTGTATTCCTCTTTCGAGGATACGAGTTCTCTATAGCCAATATAGCTCTGATACCAATCTATCATACCCCAACCGAGGCCGTGGAACATGCTGGGCTGTGCGAATACGTTCATGGATCACAGCTAAACTGAATATACATCATAAGTACAACAATAAACAAAACAACATTTGTGTTCCATCTTTAAGATTGAATACAAGGTTCTTACCGATAAGAATAATACATGAATTTCCTTAACATGTAGGCATATATAACAAAAACTAGTAAACTAGTTTGCCTGAAATCCATGATTATCCGTCGTCTAAATGCTTGAATTACTGATTCCCTGAGAATACATGTAGTTTTGAGGGTCAACACAAGGTTGGTGAGAGTTATAGGTTTACTGCTAACAACACTCTGATACTTTTAAAATGTCTGAAAGTATTTTCTTTGCAAGTATAACCATACTTAAAACAATGTTTGTAAAGGATCTTCGAATAAGCTTTGAAAACCCAAGTGTATCCTTGCATAAGTAAATTCATACTTAAAATAGTTTTGAAAACAACCAAGCCCATGGTTTGTAGTAAAAGAGAGAGACTCTAGTTAATGTTTTTAGTGAATCCTATAACCGAGCTATATGACTGGGTGTATCCCCTACAACGCTTCATTGTATGTCGTAGGAACGATAGAAGAGATTTACCACCCGCTTCGATTGATCAGTCGAGGTTGTAGCTAGCAATCACATGTGAGGATGGCAACCCCGTATAGATCCATACATACTCTCTCGCTATGAAGATTAACGGTTATAGTAGTGTGGGTATGCTAAGTGTTTAGACTGAGCTAATGAATATAGTCTTGATAAAAAGCCCTTAACTAAGGTATGCGAATAACTCTCGACACTAACTTATAAGTGGATAAGTTACTACGCATAATGAATTGTATAAAGTTTATAAAAGCCGAGCATGACTGATATGCATGTATAGTATAAGGAACTAGCTTTTATAACGAAGTGTGTTTCATGTATAAACTTTGCATATGTACATGTATAACTTAAATCCTTAGAAATACTAAAAAGTTTTATGACATGCTATTATGATGTACAATGTCACATAAAATCATAGGGTTTTGTAGTAAAAAGTCATATGTTATTTTTAAAGTCGTATCATTTTTAACATCATAACATATGAAAATATTGAGGTTTGAAACTAGTTTGTGTGTTTATAACATATAAATGTCAAACCAATATTTTCTAACGAGTTATAGTTTTTACATAAAATAATAACATTTTATGTGTATTTTTGTATAAATTTGTACAACTTGGCACATATATTCTCCCCCAAAACAAATAAAAGTATAAAAGAAGAGTCGTAACACTCACCTTATCGTGTGGTTGTTGATTTGTTTCGAGAATTTGACGCGAGAAACCGAAATGTGTCGCTTCTAGAACGAACCGCCAGGATTAATTTAGTTACCTAATAAATAGATGGGAAATTTTGGTTCAAATTAATAAGTGTGGGTTATTTTGTAATTTAACCAAACCATAGGGTTGAGTTGTTAAAATAAATAAATTAAATGAGATCGATTTTGTTAAAAATAACCAAAGAAGGGACTAAAATAGTTTATTTAAAATCCAAGTTTGAGTTTCGGACTTATTTTGTAAAGAATTTCTCAAGGGGTGGTTTGTAGTTATTGAAAATAAAAGTTTGAAGACTTTGGACTCATTTGTAAAGAAAGTTTAAAAGAGGGTGGGTTTTAAATAAATTAAATTGAAGTTTGAGTGGTTAGGACTTAAGTTGTCAACAAATCTCAAAAGAGGGTGTAAATTAATTAAATGAAATGGACGTTTAATTAGTTAGGACCTATTTTGAAAGGAATTTCAAGGGAGAGGGGTTGAGAATTAATTTGGAAATGAAGTTTAGGACTTTAGGACTTGTTTTGTAAATTTTTTTCAGGGAGGAGGAGTGGGGGGGGGGGGGGGTTTCGAATAAATGGAAATGGAGTTTAAACAATGGAGTTGATCACCTCCTATGATCGACGCAGCCATGCAACTCAAAAAAAAGTCTTGGTTTTGGCTATTTGCGGTCGACATGGAAACGAAACAAAACACAAAATAATAAAAGGAAGGTGGACTCACAATGTGTGGGAGGAGTGATTGAGGTGGTGTTTGGGTGGCGATTTTCGATCAAAAGTAGGTGTTATAAGGTGGTTTCGGTAATGGTGTGTGGTGGTTTAAACAACGAAAAAAAGAAGAGTGAAGAGACGAGGGATTTAGGCTTGATCTTGCTGTGATTTGTGTGGAATAAGGGTTCTAATGCCCTCTATTTATAGCTAGAAGGATCACACACAAGCTTGTAATGCCATGCTTTGAAAACTAGGTCAACACACAATTCCATCCATGCTTGTACCTAGTAGATGATATGTGCACACTAATAGGGATGGCATAAAAAAAGTGGGCAAGGCAAGATAAGGGCTAGTCATTTTGTCTGTCACAAGTCTAGTAGGCCCTACAATGATGTTATGTTTAGCAAAAGTCCCAAAAACATTCCTATTTTGGTGTATCGAAATCCCGACATCGAATAATTTTTTCTGAAAGTGTCGTTAGATAGAGCTGAGTTCAAGGATTCCATAAACCTGAACGGATTAACTTTTCGAGTTATAGAACTCTGCGAAATCGTGTTTAAAGTTTCACGTCTAAATGACCCGAAACACTCGATTTTTCGACTTTTGCAAATATTTTTGTTAAAATTATTTCGAGTATGAAATTTAATATTAAAATAAAACCTGAGTCCAAAAACGCTCTTGTAATTTCCATATGAGGTGTGCAAGTGCCTTAACGGATCAATTCAGTTTTAGCAGTTTAAAGAAAGTCAGTGTTTTAGTGATTTGTTTTCTTATAATTGTCGTATATTTTGCATACGAATTCCGTTTTGGACGTTCTTTATATTTTCGGAAACATGGGAACATGTATTATGATATTATAATGTTTGCTTCATTCACAACTGCTTAATACATATTTTTAGATTTTTAGACACATTAACTAGGGTTATAGTTTGAGCTGTCTGATTCGTTTGTCAGTTTACACATTTGGAAGTAAGATATCATCTAGTATTTTATAGTAGTTGAGATGAACTCATTTATTTTACAAAAGAGGCACTAAAACTCAATGAGTTAAATTACAAAGAAATTTACTATGAATTGACCGTTCACAGTCTTTGACCTAAATTCTGGGATGTTACATAAAACTGTGGACCATAAATGTTTGCAAAGACAATTTTATCTCTCACACCAATCCAGTTTCCAATTGTTATCAGTAAATGTCAAGATTTTCTGATCTTAAAACATTGGAATATAGAGTTATCCCAAATGCTAAGCGGTCCACCAGATCGATCATGGGACTCGACACCGTCAAAATCAATGTTACTATTACCCCAACATCCCCCAATATTTACATCCTCGGCATTAATTAATTGAGTCTCTTGAATGCAAATGTACGATAACATATATTGATTTTTGAGACGCCTTAACCAACTCACTTTATGGTCCTCGCCTATGCTGTTCAATGTTCAATGACAGACAATTCATTGTCCACCAACATGCACTCCTAATTCTTCCATTATTTGAACAAGAACTGGGCTATCGACTTCAACATCGAAACCTAATTCCCGCCCAATGGCTGTAGTTTGTTCTTTCTCGTTAGTTACAGTAAATAATTCTGTATTATCTTGTAATTGGTCGATCATTTGTTGGGTACCTATGTTACGATTAAGATCTGGAAGAGGTGGAGCACCCAAGATAGAATCGTCACCCAACTTCAAGGATGAGTAATTAGGACTAGGAATGGGCTTAGACTTTTGTGAGGGGTTTATAATTGAGGGATATTGCTATTTATCCTTCTTTTAGTACTAAAGCCGCTTCCCAATTTTCCAAAGGGATTTAGATCATTTTGATTTCTCATACGATTTGCTATAATGTTAATGAGCGAACTAGTAGGTCTAATCCCAACTAAGAATGAGAAGGTCCCAAAGCAACCATCCTACCAATGATTTTAATGGCCCAATTAGTACCATTGGCGACCCAAAGTTTGGAGTTTCTTTGACAAATACAGGATCAGTATACTTACCTAGGTTTTCCACGTTGCCGTTGTTACCATTAAATTAATTAAAGCTTGGCGTCGATGAATCCCCGACCATCGATTCACATATTACTTCCAAATTGATTTCCCTCAGATCAATGTTCGCCGGAGCCGGCAGTGGTGGTGGGGGATGGGGGAGATAGGGGTGGTGACGACAACTCCGTAGGGGGATTTTCAATTTGATTATTTTTAATTTCTCCTTCCTCCATATCATTGTCTTCTATATTCGTTTGTGTATCTGAGATTTCCTCCTCATCTTCGTCTGATTCTGTTTTATGATCATGTTGCTCCGATGAATCAAATTTAAACGGGAACCAGTACTGGTCTTTAAACTCGATAATGGCCACATCCAGTGGCGGATCCAAAACCAAAATTAACAGGGTGCCAAAATATATAAGGGATAAGTAAAAAAAAATGAACTTTTGTTAGTGTTTCTTGGATTTTTTCAGTGAGAATGGGTGCCAAAGAAAACTTATGTGGGTGCCAATTGTTCAATTACATAACAAAAACTTGTTTTTTTGCTAAAATTTCTAATGTAAGCTAGTTTTAAGTGGGGCCATACACTCCACTTGTTATACACTAGATCCGCTATTGGCCACATAAAAGTTTTTCCATCCATCGAAACCTTAATTTCTTCATTTATCTTCAAAGTTATACTCCGTGGGAATTCCGATTTTTATGCAAGAGTAATCCACCCTAGACACAATGTTTTCGAAATTTGATATGATTCTCCCGTATCTTTTTAATATCACACTGAATTTCTCTTCACTCCATAGGTTGATTGGCATAGCATTAATTCGAACCCACACCACCCTATCGATGCTTCTTTCGTCCTCTTTGCAGTGCCTCAACTAGATAAAACAATCTTGCCATTTGTTCTTATGGTTTAGAAAGGCATCGACTTCAACTAATATGAAGAAGTGTAGAGCGAAGATGAGACCACCCATGTACTTGATATCAAAGTCCTCATCATTTCCCACACTCGGCAAGGAAGGGAGATGTCCAAGGTGCTCAAGAAGATTTTGTTTCACCAATAAGTGAAAATGCCGAATGAGGTCCCAAAAGTTCAAGTATTTTATTTTTTTAAAAAAATGTAAGGTTGTAATAATTAACCAATATCATAAGTAAAGTAAATGGTTTTTACATATAAAAAGTCTTCTAAAATTTCCAAGCTTCTTCTACCCTCCATCTTCTTCAAATAACCTAATGAGAATACATGTTAGAATACATAACTTGGCCTTAGAAATCCTGGTGAGTTTTTTCGGATTCAACACAGGTTAAGTACAATGAATTTGCACAATCCTTGCACATTGTAAAATTATTTATATGTAAGCCCCAAAATTAATTTTCAAAACCATAACAAATTTAGTAATAGCTTATACTTAGAGAAGGAAGCATCAAGATTCAAGAACACTAAATCAACAAATTTAAAGCAATGCAATGCAAAATCCTTGTAATTTCAAAACTCAACTCAGTGTCATAGTCTAAAATTTAACAAATAATCTTGTTTAAACCGTAATCCTATAATATAATTTACACTTCAAACTTGATCCACAACAAGCACATAACTCACTCTACACTCCCAACTCAGACTCCTAGGTACCAAGGTCCACCACCTATGTACCATTAGGGAGAGTAATTCCCATATGCATGAGAGGCCTATGTAGAATGCCACCACCGTTAAACATTGATGTATATCTCAAGTATAAGTTTGATATCCATAAGTACCACACCAGTCAACCTATCCTAAATGGATGCACATGATCATGGTTAGAACCAAATCCAAATCAATGATTTTTTTTCCATATTATAGAAATCTTTATAAAAATCAATCCATGAATACACACATTTTACATATAATATTCACATAGTCTATGCATATAATATTTCAAAGAAAAAGAGAACTTAGGTAAGAGAATATAATTAGGCATACATTTTTGGGTAATAAACTAACCTCAACTTAATTTCAAGTGTGTTTTGGATGTCTAGTTGTGACTTAAGGATAAACATAAATCATGTAACCAAATAATCGACTTTATAAACATCTAGGGAATAGATTATAAACCTCAAAAAAACTCATTATATACCAGTCATATCATCCACAAGTTCATAGGAGAACGATGGAAGCAACTAGAGTTCATTTGGATGATAATGAAAATTTTATATTCCTCCATAAAGGGTTACTTAACGGAGTAGAATTTCTCTATGATTCCACTCTTGTGATTGTTTCATTGGATGATATACAACCAAAATCTATCTTCCTGTAATATATATTTACCTGATTATTGAATATAGTGCAACAACTTCACCATCTGAATTGAGAAAATTTTCATATTCTGTAGTGTCCTCTTGTTCATGCAAATCATCAGCCTAAATCATCTTTCTATTACTTTTTTTGGAAACAAGAGAAATCGGACCACCATATGGTTTATCTTCTAATGCCTCAAAAACGTCATCCTCATGAGAATTCAACAAATTGAATAGTTCATTTACCGAATACAAATACATATTTTCATGAGATTTGAGCATCATAATTATGTTTTTTCACTCTTTCTAAATACATTTAATGAAATTTATGTTAATTTCAAGTGAACTCCTTTCAAACTTATTTTTCAAGTTTATAAATAAGAACACAAAAATTTTAACCTTATATTTCTCTTATATTACTTGATAAGTCAAGATTCTAAATGATAAATCAGAATGTAAAATAAAAATGAACAACAATCTAAATAACATGTTTCCGATCTTTGATTGATTTCAAAAATGTTACAATGATAAAGCTCCAATAACAGAGAGTTATGAGTACAATGAAGCATGGGAACTCATTACTTGATATCTAGACATACAACTATATATATATATATATATATATATATATATATATATATATATATATATATATATATATATATATATATATATATATATATATATATATATATATATAGAAATATCTTTTCCCATGAGTCATTATATTTTTCTGATATTACTTGATAAGTCAAGAATCTAAATGACAAATCACAATGCGAAATAAAATGAACAACAAAAGGATGTAACGTTTTTATTTTTTAGGTGATTTATCTTTCCATACATACATACATACATACATACATACATACACACACACACACACATATATATATATATATATATATATATATATATATATATATATATATATATATATATATATATATAAACACAAACAAACACAAAATTAAAGGTGTATACTGAATCATATATTAACATGTGGATATACACACGTAAATGCCTACAATAACTGCTAACACTAACCCACAATATTTATTAGGAGCAAGATACTCCATATGATAAACTACATATCGAAGGAGCTTAATAAGCTCTACATACTACTTCCATACCAAAAACCTCCACTCTATCTTCATTGCTTCGATATAAATAGAATTCAGAAATAAAAGTTTTTTTTTTTGGACTTCGTCATAACATAAATTGCACTCTATACTCATAAGGTGAAAGAATTTAATAATGTAATTCTTTGTATATAAGAAGATCAAGTATATTTCACATAGAAAAATAAATTTAAATTTTCATTAGGGACAAATAGATCATTACCAGCTTACCTTGATCATGGATGTGATACACACACCAATTATATGCGCATATGTTCTCAAACCTGGTAGAATGTCAACATGGTTTCTGAAATATCATGTTGTAATGAGATTTGAGAATAGAGGTCGCATTTAAAAGTTTAAATAGGTAGACACAAACCGATGAATCTATTGCAGTCAAATTACAAACATTGAAAATCTAAAACTAGTTCAAAAAATATGATTCTAGTTCCGACTATATGAGTAACGATTAACTCTCGAACAATAAACTAGTAAAGTAGGTAACTATAAATAATGGAATATTAAACAATAATAAGTAAACAAGTAAATGAAGAACAAATAGAAATGAAGAAGAACATTATTGTGTTGATGAAGCTAAATATAGGCATGTTACAACTGATCCTTACATCGATATTTTAAGGAGTATACTGAAGTATATGTTGGAGACAATTAGGATGAAAGTGGAAATGATACATTCTGAGAATTACAATAGTTCATGGAATGGTACTTTATTAAGAAATATGTTTAGATATTGTCAAAGGGATAGGAGGTTCCTTGCCAAACCCCCTCTTACATACGTCTTAATTGCAAGTTACCACAACTTTGAATTAATTGGAAGTATAGGAATTAGGGGTTGTTTGTGGGTATATAAGAGAGTGTAGGACTTAGTTTTATGCTAATTTTCAACTCTGTGACATCCCATTATTTTTCAGAACTGATTAAAATGTTTTATTTACGATTGATGTATTGAGTTGTAGAAATTCTCAGTTAAAGAAAACATTTGAGATAACAAAAGTTATCTAATTTATATTAACTGTGAAATCCCCATTTTCTCGGCCAAAAAAGAGCGATTTTTTATGCTTTATTTGAAAATCAGAGTATACTTTTGAAGAAATATGTTGCAGAATTTGTTCCCAAAATATGATAAGTAAATTATCAAAGCATTTCCGAAGAAATGTGTTTTCATTATATTAAAAATGTTGGATGTCATTGTCAATATTGTACATAAGCATAAATAGAAATAGTACAGGCCTTACAACATCTATTATTCTAATGGCGTATAATCCATTGATCTCTCATCAGATCATCACTCTAGTGCTCTATGGCCACTACCTATAATACAAGAAACTGATTTGGGTCAGGCTTGGGAGCCTGGTGAGCACATAGGGTTTTCAACGCATAATAATTAAGTTCATTAATTTCATCAAATCATTCTACCCGATTACCCGTTCCTGTTATCCTCACTTTCTGTCCCTAAAGCATCTAATTTAAGGGACCTAGGCTAAGGATCATCATCGGGAAGACAGTATTGCTTAGGGGATTCCTCAGCAATATATGTCCGCAATGCAACCATGAGGGGGATGGAGTACACTAGTGAACACATTGTTCACAAACACCTACAGGTTGCGAGACTGCCGACGTTTCACTAGACTGTCTAGAATAGCCTGTGATCGTCATCTATACTCTGCTAGATGACTAAATCAGCTTAAACATTGAGGCCTATCATCATTTATTTCATCATATATATCATCTAACCATCTTTACCCATCATAATTATAGGTATAAAATACATATATACAGAAAATACATATATACAGATTAAATCAAATAAAACATGTATATTTTGTTCATCCTGCATAGATATCAAGAACACAGATAATATGCACACATAACGCATAATTTATATTAAATATTTCATATCTATGTGTAAGATGAAAGTAACTATGCACTCACTTGTTAAAGTGATGACTCCAAACTCGGACAGCGCTTCGCTTCTAACAATTTTATTTTCCTTCGACAAAACCTAGTATCATTATCACTAGATCTTAGTCTAATATTTATTGCGACTAATTATTAGTCTAGATTTATCATTAACTCGTGGTATACGAGCAATATTGTTTTTCTTGTATTTTGTAAGTGTTAATCAATACTTTTTAACTACTATGTACAAACAGGGGCCAAACATGAAACACCGGAGGGCAGGACCATTTTGGCATTTAAGCTGTTATGAAATCAAACAACCCTATGTAGCCTTTCAAACCAGATTCCCGATACCACGAGCAGTTAAAACGTATTATAATAACACTTTGTATAATTTATAATACTTAGCACATGTATTTTTTTATAGCTTCATAATAACGGTAATGGACTTAAACATAAGTTATGCCTAAAGTAGGGTAAGCATAACTCACATACAAGGGGGTTTAGCTAGGAGTCGGGCTCTGCGGGGGCAGAACTTCTGAGCTGAAAGCTCTTCTTCTCGGAGCCTTCTGGCGCTCCGGGACTTACCTCTAACACTTGGGAAGTGCTAGGGAAGGGTAGCGGCTAAGAGGAGTATTTGAGAGAGAAACAATGGGAAAGGTGTGAGAAAAATGGAAGATTTGCGCCTCTATTTATAGGCTGGAAGCTCGGAGTATGTGGGGCGTAACTTCGGAGTATGCTGGGCGTATGCGGGACAGGTGTCACAATCCGGTGCGAAGCCGTGGAGAGAAAGGAAGGGTCCAGATCTTGCCACGTGTCAGCCTCACATCAACCCATAATTTAATTAACTTCTAAATTCCGTAACTTTCGCATATGAGCTCCGTTTGTGATGTTCTTTATATCCACGCGTAGGTAGCGATGTGATCTACAACTTTAGTTTAGATTCCGTCGGCAAATTTTGAATTTAATTTTGAAGTTATATTTTAACAGGCTTAGAGAGATAAAGTCCGTTAAAAATTCATAACTTTGTCATCCGAAGTCCGTTTTCATCTGTCTTTATATTGTTGAGTTCCTATTAACGAGATATTCGATTCTTGTTTAGATTGTGTCGGCTAAAAATCGATCGATCTAAAATTAGATTTCTGGGCTGCATACTACTATGCCAAATCTTAGAAAAATCATAACTTCCTCTAACAAAGTCAGATATTGGACATTCTCTATACGCGCGCTCTCGGTTTAACGTATACTATGATTTTCGTTTAGATCGCTAAGGCTAAAAATTATTTTATCACAAACTCACTTTTTACGATACACAACGTCGTGCCGGCATTGTCGCAATCTTCAACGGGTCATAACTTCTTGGTTATAAGTCGGATTTCTGCATTCCATATATCCCCGAAATCCTTGTTGCGACCACTTTAACTTTCTTCATAGATATTGGGTCTATCTATTATTTTATTTTTGACGCATATTTTTATTATTATTTTATTAGTTTGTTATAAGCACGCATATCACACATAAATCACATAAATCACATAATACTCAAATAATTCTTCTTCATTACTTCAAAATAGATTACAATTGTTGACCCTAACTATTACGTCATTATAGTAATGTTTAGCCTAGAAACACGGATGTTACGTTAACACTCCGAGATGTCATCGTTCATATCGAAACATACATTAAAATGTAAATATATAAAAGGTCCTGAACTACTATAACAAACACATCTCTTTATTACACTCGACATCCTAACTAAGCTCCAGTAGCCTTACATCCACTACCTGTGATGCACATAAGATAAGTGGGTCAGGTTTGGGAAACCTGGTGAGATGCATAGGGTTTTCAAGCCCATACTAATTTAATGATAATAAATCATAGTATCATTCATGCAAAACAATTATTTGACAAATAATATAGGTATATAAAATATGACATAAATATCCTTAAGACATTCTACCCAGCCCAACTAATTCTCACGAATTCTAGGTCAATGATTATCTCGAGGAATCACCCTACCTAATAAACTGTTTGATACCTGATAAACCGTTTGAGTATCTGGTTTACTACACAACTAGGGGGAGTACATGGATAGTGTAAGTCATATAAAGGCAACCAATGTTCAGAGCTATTGATAAATACATTTTCTACATCGGTGGGTTATAAGTCCACACTAGCAACGTAATTTACTAGACCGCCTAGAATAGTCAAGTGTTGTCATCTACTCTGGTCGATGACCCAGACATACCTACCGGTTGTTTGATCTGGACCCACCATTTCTGGTCATCCAAGAAAGAGGAGGAATATGACACTCCACTCTGATCTCACACTCTACACCAAAATGATACGTAAACAATATCCTAGCTTATTGGGAGCTAGCACCTTATACAAGTCATAATATAACTAACCAGACTTATACTAAAGGTAAACGATGTCCAGTATAGTTGCTAGTACGCAGTACTATTATAGTTATATAAGTAGCACAGAGTATAAATAAAAAAATTAGCATTTAATAAATACTTTTATTACATTATACTCTTGGAAGTAACTACACACTCACCTGAGGTGACTAGAGGTTAGGGCAGCGCTTCACCTTAATACTTTTCATAGACCTAAATGTATAACACTAAGTCTAAGTCTAGTTTCATAATACTGGCGAATATATAATGATAGTCTAGATTCTTAAATAATTCCAATGTCTACATCAAGATCTATAAAGTAAGGAATAACCAGGTAGGATCATACCGTTTGGTATACAAAGTATATTTTTTTGGAAATCTCACTTTAAACACCTCACTAAATCCAGCCTAGATATCACTCCCGTAAGTATATCAGTCAATATAATGACTTGGAATCACTGAAAAATCTTAATTATAGGTTCATAATAACGACTATGACTACAATTAAAAGTTACATTTAAAATAAACAAGCGCAGCTTGACTTACAGAGTAATCTAACAAAAAACGGGAATTATGCGGGCAGAACTCTGACCCGGGAGCTTCTATTAGATAACTACTACTAGTCAGGTACTTTAGGTATTGCATGGCTTCACCGGGATGCTAGAAAACTTAAGGAAAATAGGATAGAGGAGGGAGAACTGAGAGATAGAGGTTATAGGGGTGAGATATGAGGAGCATATACGGAGGGCTATTTATAGGTAAAAAATTTATTTGCACGGCGTACATTTGGTCGGGCCGGGTGATGTTGTGATTCCTGATTGGTGACATGTGTTGCAGTTTGGTTGGGGTGTCAGATGCACGTCGTGCATCTTGTCTGTGCGTGCGGCTGTGTGCGGGAATTTATAATTTCTTAGAAAATTCATATATTCTTCATAAGAGCTCCGATTTTGACAGGATTTATATCCACACGTAGCTATTGAAAGGATTTACAAGCTTAGACTATTAAAGTCTGTGTAAAAATCACAACTTTCTCATACGATATCCGTTCTCGATTGTCTTTATATCGACAGATAAGTATGGACGGGATCTTCAGCTCTTGTTTAGATTGTTTTTCCTAATAATCGGCCGATTTCAATTTTGGTTTCTGTGAGGTACACCGATGTGCTGAATTGCCTCTAAAACTTCAAAAATTCATAACTTCTTTGTACAAAGTCAGATTTGGGCATTCTTTATATGCACGGTTTCACTTTTTTTAATTTATATTTTAGCCCTATTAATTACATTACACGTAAGAATTTACACATTTATCATATACACCTAATATCTATAAAATTCACATAAACACAAACATAAATGAATAATTCCCTTTTATTTATTTATAAATGATTACAATATATGACCGAAAGTTATAGATCTAATAACTAAGCCTAGTTGGAAATGCGAGTGTTACAATTGTCTCCCCATATGATGATTCTGTCCTAGAATCATGCACCCACAAATAGATGTGGGTAGGGACTTTTCATTTTGCTTTGTGACTCCCGGGTGAGGTTTTACTCTACCGAATGTTTCCATCACACTAGCATTAAGTCAATCATCTTATGGAGTAACTTCTTTGTCTTAAATTCAACAATTGCTTCAGGCTCTTCAATCAGCCTGTTATCCTCATCAATCCTTAATTTTGAAAGTGGGATCATATCGGGTTCTCCTCCCTCGTAGTTCCTTAAATAACAAACATGAAAGGTGTTGTGGATACCATCTAGTTCAGCGGGGAATTTAAGCTTGTAAGCTTAATTCCCTATCCTTTGAAGTACTTTGAATGGTCCTATAAAACGAGGACTCAAATTTCCATGCTTCCCAATTCTAATAATTCCCTTCCATGGAGAGACTTTGATAAAGACTCCATCGCTGACCTTAAACGCTACATGTCATTGCTTCTTATCTGCATAGCTCTTTTGGCGACTTTGAGCGACTAGCCTTCTTTCTCGAATGATCTTTACTTTATCAGCGGTCAGTTGAACCATCTCAGGACCCACAAATTGTTTTTCTCTTACTTTTAGCCAACAACATGGTGTACGACACTTCTTTTCGTACAATGCTTTGTAAGGAGGCATCTTAATACCTGAGTGATAACTATTGTTGCAGGCGAATTCTGCCAATAGTAGGCGATCATCCCAACTACCAGTGAATTCTAACGCACATGCCCGCAACATATCCTCAGAAACGGTCAACGGAAGCATTAAAAATAACAAGTTTATAACAAAACCAAACCAATAAGGATCCATTTATAGAGGTTAGAATGAAATAAAAAACAACCAAAAAGTTTTTATAATGACAACCTTTTAAGCCTTTGAACCCACTTGGTTTTGGGGTGGTGATGAAGATAACAAAAATCAAATAATATGATTTCTTTATGTGTATCCACCATCAAGAGTAAGACACATGAAATGCTAGTTCCTTCTTGTATTGTTGAGTGTCTTAAGCCTTTAAGTGCTTAACTCAAATAAGAACTAAAGGGGACAACTCAGGAAGGCTTCTAATGCTGTAACAATCTTAAAAAGACAACAAGAAGAGGAAGAGAGAAGAGAATTTCCGCCATAGAGAGAAAGAGGAGATTTCACTAAAAAAACAAGCCAAAAACTCATGCAAAACACTCTCTTATATACTGAATGCAAGCTAAGGGCCTTATAATAAAATACTCTAAAGTATTTGTAGCATTTAGAAGCATGGGGAGACAAAGCATGGAGGTTGACAAGAAACCCCCTTATTGTTTAATATTTCGACCATATCTCTTGAAAAGCGAATAGTTCTTTAATTTTTATAAATTCTAAGTCTATAAAATATAAACTTTGTCTTTAAGTAAAACACAAAAGAATTCAACTAGTCCAAAAGGCTGTACACGAGTTAATAATTCATACCATATGAAATAATAAATAGTTGTACTCTCTTATAATTATTATTTTCACAAGACAATAATTATTCCTTAATTAAATACAAGAACTGATATTATTTATTAACAATCATATTAATAATAAATATACAAAATGTGCCAACTTGATAAAGGTGTGACCCTATACGATCATATATTATTAACAATGTCACTCAATAATGATTTTTGGGCATATAGAGTCAACAATCTCCCACTTGCACATGATTCATTACAGACCGACATAGATAGTAACTAGCGTCTAGCAACGGGCTACTGCCCTAACAACATATAAAGGGTGCCATCTCATCAGCAGCCAATTCCAGGAGCTCTAAGCTACAATTGTTACTAAAGGTGTGGTATCAATTATTCCTTTGTCTCAGACATCATATTGAACATGAGATATGGATCGCCATCGATATCATTTAGTGTTCAACTTTTAGTAAGGCCTTAGATGTCTAGCTCTCAACGAATAAGAAGAATAGATCCCATCTTGACTACATGCGCCCATCAATGTAGTTCATGTCATACCTAACGATGTCCCTTATGACTGCCTTTTACACAACAACGTTAAACTATGTCAAAGCACAACAATTCCTACACTTCAAGTCCCAAATATGTATCTCAGGTCTAAGAATATGTGACATCTCCAAATTCACGGTTATCTTAAAAGTTTTATTTATGCTTATTTGAAAATCAGAGTATCCTTTTTGAAGGATATTTTTGAAGAATTTGTCCCAAAAAATATGATAAATATATTACTAAAGCATTTCCGAATAAATGTATTTTATTTATATTAAAACATTGGGATGTCATCGTCAATACATAAACATAAGTATAAACAGACATTACATTCATTTACACTAATGATTTACATTTCCTTTAATCTCTTAGTATAATGTATCTTCGCATCGATACCGGTGATACAAATAAACTGAGTGGGTCAGGTTGGGAAACCTAGTGAGTACATAGGGTTTTCAACCCACAATAATATAGTTAATTTGTTTCTTTGCATACTTCATGTCAAAAAATTAACCCAATTACCCATCCCCATTATCTTATTTATTCTTAAGGATCTACCCTACGAATCATCTATTCTTCAATATTTATTCCTAAGGATTTTCCTAAGGAATAGGCACGAAGTCCATCGCTGCCAAGGTTCGTCTAACATGCACTAAGTCCGTAGCTGTCGATGTTATTCATTAGGCTCAGCTGCCAATGTTATCTATTAGACACTGAGTCCATAGCTGACAATATTCATAAGGCATTAAGTGCACATCTTCCAGGGTTTTTAGAGTTCATCTGATGAACACGTCGTTCATAAACACCTACAGGTTGTGAGCCTACTAGCGTTCCACTGGACTGTTTAAAATAGTCTGTGGTCGTCATCTATACGATGACTGCATCAACTTCAATGTCAAGGCTTCTCATCATCTTACACCTCTCAACCTCTATATCATCTCTCATCATCCATATCATCTTTCATCTACCCATCTCTACCAAATATATTTATAGGTATAAAAATACATATACAATTTAAATCAAGTAAAACATGTATAAATCGTTCATCTAGCATAAATATCAGGAACACAGATAATAAGCACGTATAACATGTATTAATATTAAATACTTCATATCTATGTGTAAGATGAAAGTAACTATGCACTCACTTGTTAAAGTGACGACTCAAAATTCGGGCAGCGCTTCGCTTCTAGCAACTTTCTTTTCCTTTGACGTAACATAGTGTCATTATCATTACGTCTTAGTTTATTATTTATTGCGACTAATTATTAGTCTAGATTCATCATTAACTCAAAGTCTACTTCACGATCTATCAAGTAAGGAACAAACAGGTAGGATCATATTGGAGGTAGGGTCCGTTTGGTATACGAAGTATACTGTTTGGAAATCCCACTTTAAACACTTCACTAAATTAAAGCCTAGACATCATCCCCGTAAGTAGATAAATCGGTATAACTACTTTGAATCACTGATTAATCTTATTTATAGGTTCATAATAACGACTTATGAATATAAATATAAGTTACATTGAAAACAGAATAGTGCAGCTTAACTTACCGGGCTTTTAATGAAAACCGGGAATTACGCAAGCAGAACTTCGACTCTAAAAACTTCTTTCGTCAGTTTTTTCACGACTCAGAGTTTCTCTATCGCACCCTAAAACTAGGAGAAATCGAAAAAGAAAGAAAGAAGAATTCTAGAGAGAGTTTAGAGGAATTGAGTAAGGAAATATGAAGAATTCATCATTTATTTATAGGGGTTTGATCATAGAGTAGACCCTAAGTTTCGTCTGTATATTCCGCGTATGAGCTCCATTTTCTATGTTCTTTACATCCACGCATTGGTATTTATGAGTACTACAACTTTCATTTAAACCCCGTTGGCTAGTTCTCATGCTATCTCAGATTTACAAATCTGTATCGAATTTATCGTGCTTGAAGAGTAGGGACTAAGTTTCGTCCATATCTTTAACATACGAGCTCTATTCTCGATGTTCTTTATATCAACATGTTGGTATTTACGAGTGCTACCACTTTCATTTACACTCCATCGGCTAATTCTCATTCTATCTCAGATTTACAAATCTGTATCGAATTCGACACGCTTGAAGAGTAGGGACTAAGTTTCGTCCATATCGTTCGCATACGAGCTCCGTTTTCGACTCTCTTTATATAGTTGAGCTCCTATTAACGCGATATTCTATTCTTGTTTAGGTTGTGTTGGCTAAAAATCGGTCGATCTAAAATTCGAATTCCGGGCTATATATTGCTACACCGAATCTTAGAAAAATCATAACTTCCTCTAACGAAGTCAGATATGGATGTTCTCTATATGCACGCTCTTGGTTTAACATATACAATGACTTTTGTTTAAATCACTAAGTCTAAAAAAGTATTTCGTCAAAAATTCACTGTTTACGATACGCGGAGACGTGCCGGTTTAATCGTACAACTTCAATGGGTCATAACTTCTTTGTTATAAGTTGGATTTTAGTGTTCTTTATATGTACAGAATCCTTGTGACATATACTATAACTTTGGCTAAGATTATTTATCCTAAATAATTTTCTATATAAAATTCATTTTTAACGCTTATTATCTCTACATTGACTAGGCCGAATCTGCGGGCGTTACAATTATCTCCCCCTTAGGATGCTTACGGCCCGGAATCATCAACGAAACAAGATTTGTATAATGACTCCATATGTTACCTTTCCATCCTAGGTGGTAATTGTAATTATTATGTCCTTTCAAATGAGTATCTAACTTTTGGACTTCTTGATTGCTGACAGTGCTCAATCTTGCACCTTCTCTTCGTACTATGTTGGACTTTCAATTGTAGCGTTCGAGTTACAAACTTAATCGTTATTAGCGACGCCTTCTCCTTCTTAAACAAACTTAGCTTAAGATAAGTTCTTTACTTCGATTATCGTAACAGACCGATGGGTCATGTCCTAATAACCTCTCATCGTATGTTGCAATGTTTAGACTCAGGTCTTTTAGAGTCAAATTCCATAATGGAAGATATCTTCCTTCATGTTATAATGTGGTATAATCACGTTCTAGCATGTAACACTTCTATCTAAAAGCTTCTTATTTTCACGGTAATTGTGATACTTCTATTGATCGCTTCGACTATCTTTCACTTCAATCTTCTGGATTAAGTCGGATGCTACATCGAACTTGGTTCTTTGAACCACATAACATACTTATCTTAGTCGAACATGATTTGATATGACCATTAGGGCCGAAATAACAATCATCTTGTTACTTATTACCAAAATGATGGTAACAACGGAAACAAATGAAACAAACTCAACTACTAATGCCTTGGTAACCTTCTGACTTTCCCTGATCCAAATGTGAGTCTTGTGCTTCCGGTAGTATAGGCCTCTACTACCTTTCACACCTACTCATACTTGTCCCAAGTATTGCCTCGCAGTCCCCAAGTTCTTATTTCCTAAAATCACAAAACGATTTAACACATACGAATGTGTCAAAATAATCTTAAAATTTTCCCTAGACTCTACTAGGACTTCTTCCATGCATATCTTCAACAACAATTCTGCTTCAAATCGGTTGGTGGTGGAAACGCCATATGATAGGACCACTTCAAGAATTACACCAATCATTTTATCATCCTACCAATCAAATGTGTACATTTGTATGTACTGTACTCCTCTGGATGTACTGTTATTTTATCAGATGAATTTTAAAGGCAAGATACCACTCTTACGATATCTTCCAATAAGTGTCATTCACCATCGTAATCCTTCTCATTTCCTCCATTTACTTAATTCGCTACGAGTCTTCACTATGACGTTATGTTCACGGAAGCATGCGGTCAGTGTATCGGACGAGAATATAGATAAAGAAGGTTTAGACGTATAATCCTGCTTATTACTCCGAAAAGTTACATGCCGGTTCTAATATCGTAGTTGAACGTTTACAAATCTGAACAAATAAAATTTCCAGATCCGGTCGGCAATAGAGCATAGATCTGATAGCATCATAAATCATATAAGGCATATTATATCATAAATCATTTAGCACATAAAAGAAATTTAGGCATCTTCCCTAAATAAGCTACTGCTCGTGTCTATTCAGGCATACATACTAAATATAGTAGACACTCATCTCACAATCATCACTTAGCATTCGAAGTTTAAGTCTAGAAATAAATCCTTACTCCTAGTTCGCTTAAGCTAATGCTCTGATACCAACTGTGACATACCCAAATTCACGGTTATTTTAAAATTTTTATTTATGCTTATTTTAAAATCAGAGTATCCGTTTTGAAGGATATTATTGCGGAATTTGTCCCCAAAGATATGATAAATATATTACCAAAGCATTTCTGAAGAAATGTATTTTATTTATATTAAAACATTGGGATGTCATCGTCAATACAGAAACATAAGCATAAACAAACCTTACATTTATTTACACTAATGATTTACATCTCCTTTAATCTCTCAATGTAATGTATCTTTGCATCGATACCTGTGATACAAATAAACTGAGTGGGTCAGGTCGAGAAACCTGGTGAGTACATAGGGTTTTCAACCCACAATAATATAGTTAATTTGTTTCTTTACATGCTTCATGTCAAAAAATTAACCCAATTACCCATCCCCATTATCTTCTTTATTTTTAAGGATCTACCCTAAGAATCATCTATTCTTCAATATTTATTCCTAAGGATTTTCCTAAGGAATTGGTACGAAATCCATCGCTGCCAGGGTTTGTCTAACATGCACAAAGTCCATAGCTGCCGCTGTTATTCATTAGGCCTAGCTGGCAATGTTATCTATTAGGCACTAAGTTCATAGCTGCCAATATTCATAAGACACTAAGTCCATAGCGGCCAAAGTTTTTAGAGTACATCTGGTGAACACGTCGTCCACAAAAACCTACAAGTTGCGAGCCTGCTAGCGTTCCACTGGACTGTCTAGAATAGTTCGTGGTCGTCATCTATACTCTAGTAGATGATTGGATCAACTTCAAAGTCAAGGCTTCTCATCATCTTACACCTCTCAACCTCTATATCATATCTCATAATCCATATCATCTTTCATCTACCCATATTTACCCAATATATATATATATATATATATATATATATATATATATATATATATATATATATATATATATATATGTATGTATATATATATAGAGGTATAAAAATACATATAAAGTTTAAATCAAGTAAAACATGTATAAACAGATATCAGGAACACATATAAAAAGCATGTATATCATGTATTAATATTAAATACTTCATATGTATTTGTAAGATGAAAGTAACTATGCACTCATTTGTTAAAGTGACGACTCGAAATTCGGGCAGCGCTTCGCTTCTAGCAACTATCTTTTTCTTTGACGTAACTTAGTGTCATTATCATTACGTTTTAGTTTATTATTTATTGCGACTAATTATTAGTCTAGCTTCATCGATAACTCAAAGTCTACTTCACGATCTATCAAGTAAGGAACAACTAGGTAGGATCATATCGAAATTAGGTCCGTTTAGTATACAAAGTATACTGTTTGGAATTCTCACTTTAAACATCTCACTAAATCAAACGCTAAACATCATTGCCGTAAGTAGATAAATCAGTATAACGACTTTGAATCACTGATAAATTTGATTTGTAGGTTGATAATAACGACTTATGACTATAAATATAAGTTACACTGAAAACAGTATAATGTAGCTTAACTTACCTGGCTTGAAACGAAAACCGGGAAATTACTGGGTAGAACTTCGACTCTAAAAACTTCTTTCGTCGGTTTTTTCACGACTCAGAGTTTCTCTATCGCACCCTAAAACTAGGAGAAATCGAACAAGAAAGAAAGAAGAATTCTAGAGAGAGTTTAGAGGAATTGAGTAAGGAAATATGAAGAATTCATCATCTATTTATAGGGGCTTGATCATAGAGTAGACCCTAAATTCCGTCTGTATCTTCCGCATATGACCTCCGTTTTCTACGTTCTTTATATCCATTCACTGGTATTTACGAGTACCACAACTTTCATTTAGACCCCGTCGGCTAATTCTCAATCCATCTCAGATTTACAAATACGTATCAAATTTATCGCGCTCGAAGAGTCTGGACTAAGTTTCGTCTATATCTTTAACATACGAGCTCTATTCTCGATGTTCTTTATATCAACGTGTTTTTATTTACGAGTGCTACCACTTTTATTTAGACTCCATCGGCTAATTCTAGTTCTATCTCAGATTTACAAATCTGTATCGAATTTGCCGCGCTTGAAGAGTAGGGACTAAGTTTTGTCCATATCTTTCGCATACGAGCTCCGTTTTCGACTGTCTTTATATCGTTGAGCTCCTATTAACGAGATCTTCATTTCTCATTTAGGTTGTGTCGGCTAAAAATCGTTCGATCTAAAATTCGAATTTCGGGCTATATACTGCTAAATTGAATCTTAGAAAAATCATAACTTCCTCTAAAGAAGTCAAATTTGGACGTTCTCTATATGCACGCTCTCAGTTTAAAGTATACAATGACTTTTTTTAGATTGCTAAGTCTAAAAAGTATTTCGTCAAAAATTCACTTTTTACAATACGCGAAGCTGTGTCGGTTTAATAGCAAAACTTCAACGGGTCATAACTTCTTTGTTATAAGTCGGATTTCAGCTTGCTTTATATGTACAAAATCCTTGTGACATATACTATAACTTTGGCTAATATTATTTATCCTAAATAATCTTCTATCTAAAAGTCATTTTTAACACATATTATCTCTAAATTGACTAACCCGAATCTGCGGGCGTTACAGAATACAAAGATACAACCTTGATGAAAACATAACTCTTCACTACAATCCATAAAGTGATTTTGATGCGTGTCAGGTCCAGTACTTATTCTCCTAATTAAGTACCTACGAATATTTTCATCTCCATGAAAATTAACCAATCCACTCATATTAGTTTTACATCATAGATGCTCCCACTACTATGAACGACTAAGGACATTTAGAATAACCTAATTATTCAAGGATTTAAACATGATAATATAGAACACAACAATTATTCAATGAAAGACTCATATCCAATATATCAATTCATTACAATATATGTTTCTTGTACTGTTCCAATATCCAAATACTAAATTTCAATCAAATACATCTACTTATATCAACAAGGCCCTATAGCTACAACTTGACTTTCATGCTTTAGCTAATGAAGGATTTTTGTTAAGTGGATTTGACAAACTTGATTTGTATAAACTTTGTGAATACAAACATATTAAGTTTTATATATATAACTCATATATAAAGAAAACTATTGAGAATGTATTAGATGTTTAAATATGAATTAGATACCAATACTTGCGTAATTATTCATAGTCATAATGAACTATACATTAAGCATCTTTGTATGTGGTTCCCCGAACAACAATGTAATCCAACTCTGATGTGTAACTGTAATTCAAAACTACACGAAAACACTATCCATGTAACTTTCTCTTCATTCATAATAAGGAAATGCCCGATTGTAACTGTGAGTCGTCTCAATCTATTTGAATGTTTAGCACATGTGTAACAGCTTTAAACATAACTTTCTTTCAAATACTCCAAGGATTAGGAATATTTCTCCGGTTCTCGCAAGTACTTTAGAATTTTCCTATAAGTTACACAATGATTTGTTCTCGGATTATACTGGTATCAATCGACATGCTCTAAGCATATGACTTATTTGGCCTTTATGCAGAATCGTGACATATATGATTAATCCAATTGCAACAACATATGGAATACAATCATAATATGTAGTTCAAATCATTTGCACTAGGATTTTACTCAAAATCATTTCATGTGGTATTTGACAAGGTAAACTCTCTTAGAGTCATTTATCTTAAGCTCTTTAAGATCCTTGACAATTAAAGCAATTTTTACTTAATCCTTTAAGTTACCATGATCTATCTATTTAGATCTTTATTCCAGGTATTAGTATGTCGACTACGTATAAAACTAGGAATGTTACTGCGCTCCCACTAGCTTTGTAGAAAACACTAGAGTCATCTTGATTTATGATCAAATGACACTATGCAATTATCTTATAAGAAAGAAGATTCATACTTTGAGATGTTAGCTAAAATCTTGGAAAGATTTTCATTCATGTATGTTTTCTCCTCTGAAAAACTCACTTACTCTTTGTATTCATAATATATCGAGGAAGATTAATCAAGCTCATACTTGATAATCATACATAAATGCATTTCTATGTGTTTTATTAGTTTTTGATAAACTATTGAGAAAATTCAACAACATTTGAAAACTTGCTAATTCCAAACGATGATGCGTTTAGTTTATGGATCTTTAGCTCTTAAATTTTCAAATTGCTCCCACTTAGAAAAAGAACTTTCTAAGAACTTTTCTTATGGAATGACAATTAGTGGGATTAGTAAAAACTTCATCCTAACGATCATTTTGGATAGTCTACATAAATGCAATTAGTAGATGCTAGAGTGGTTAAACTTATTGTCTAACATAAGCTCTATAACTCCATAACTTTTAGATAAGGATAAACCATTGCATCCTTTGTCTAATGAAAGTATTTAATCCAATTGTTTGGTTGGAAAATATATATTCAATATATATTTGTTGTAGTGAGCATAATTCCAAAAATTTATAAAGCAAATAGTTCTTTAAAACGTCATATAATAGACTACAAGGTCTATGTTTTATCCTCTTCAAAAACTTGTACTATCGAAATTCAACCATTGGCCAGGTGACCCTATCCCACTATAGAATATGAAGGCTACCTCGAAAATCAAAAGATAGATCCAAGTGACCAGGTGATACTGTGCCATAAAAACCATACTAATGATGAGTGAGTGTTTTTGTCGGAATGAGTTGTGAATCGATTCCACAACTCGTAAGATGTTCCAAGAAGACTTGGTTTAAAAAACTCATTTTCTTTATCACAAGGAAAGGTTAATGATGGTCTCATTAAGTTGTATATCAATCTTCACAATGAAACAATATGATCAAATCAAAAGTTTCAATAATAACGAATAAAAGTCGTCAGTGAAATTGATTAAACATCTATCACCAAATCTATTTATAGATTGAAAAGATTACATACATCACTTATGTATAATTCTTTTTTAATCCTTTTGTTCTTTAACTACTAATAGATAAAGACACTTGTGAATCATCTTCCCATATAAATAGGATCCACATATATTAAATGAATCAAGCTCATTTGCCTTCAAAAATTTCCATCCTTTTGAAGTTGGTATATGTATTTCTTATTTATATAGTCATGATGATTATGACATAGATAAGTTTCAATCAAATATCATTTGATCATTTAGGTGTTATGATCGGAACTATCAATTTAATGAAAGCTTATAGATTTATTCATAATTATCATTATGAGAAAATATTCTTTAACATAGAAGAAATTGTTTCAGATCATGAATGTTAACATCCATTAAACGATAAGTAAATATAGATTTATTCATAAATTTACAACTGTTACATGTCCCTATAAAATAGGTACAAAACATCTGCTTTTTAAATAAAAGACTATAACAACACTTTTTATATCTTCGAAACGAAATATCATTCGTTTGTAATTAGTTGATTTTTTCTTCCAATCATCAACACATAATATCAATTATTAGTGTAACTTGAAGTATAACATACTCAAGTAAATGACGGAAAAATAAATAGTTCTATCATATAGATATCTGAAGTCTTGTACAAGTTAGACTTCTTCAGCTCGATGAGATTAGAGGAGCAATTCCTCCTTTAGTGTCTAGTTTCTTCTACAATAGAAACAACACTAATCATTTGGTCATTTCTTGATTTCTGGGTCTATGCTGTATTTCCCTTAACTGAAATATAAGTCTATATGAGTACACAATCTCTTAGAATTCGTTTATTCAATGCTTGAACAGACTTGAAGCACTTTCTAGTGTTCCGATTAAATATCTGCTTTACTTGATGAGACATCTGATATGTCTCATAATTATCCAAGGCTTTCTGCAAGTTAAGGTTAATTACTCCAGTATGATGTGACACACATCAATATCATCACAATAATACTTCCATCAAAGTATCATGATCAGACTGACTGGTTGCAGAGGTTATTCAGGTATGGGATATAGGATCTTTCAGTATATATTATTTATATTTATCCTTAAGCTAGGACCTTAAGATGTTATACCAGTTATAGAAATTATAATCATCAAATGTTACTGTCTCTTTAAATCAACAAGAGAGATGTTTTACAGGGCGAAAGGGTATTAACATTTATTAACATAATTTAACAAAGTTTCATTTAGTATTTTCAATATTTAGTCTTTAAAAATTAATACCTTTTACTGTTTCTTAAAACATTAATTTATTAAAGTCTAGGATCCAAGTAATGAAACAAGTAAATGGTTAGATGACCTTTATCCCATAAACTTAATCAAACCCGGTAGGTAGCGATTACCAATTGCATATGATATGTAACTCCTAGATTATGGGATCATACATAACTATTGCTTAACTTGGCATGTTTATCCCATCTACGCCTCATACCTCTCATGCTTAGGTGACCTTTATCACACAAGATTCCGATCAAGTCATCCTACTTGAAACAACTTGTAGTATTGTAACTAACCAGTGACAAGGTGACCCTTTAGAAACCCAAAACTACAAAACTAACCAGAACATCATAAGACAATCCTAATGACTAGGTGACACTGTGACACTAAGACCATACAAATGATAACGAGTGTTTTTCAATAGAACTACTTGCATTTTTATAAAAAATTTTATATATGTTTTACAATTATATTTTATAAAAATACGGTCTCATGAATATTGCATGCATCCAACCATTCATGTGCCCTTTTGTAAAATTCATATCACTTGTTATGAGGTTCTTTAGGTTCCAAATAAAACTTCATTTTATTTTTCATTAGCCGCGATCAATTATAAACTAAAATCCGGTATTTTAAAGTTTAGTCGTAGATCGGTTTTAAGAACTGGTAATAGTCTTAATAAAATTTCATTTTATACTTAAGACATGGAGTATGGATGAGTTATAAAATCAGTATTTTAAATCTCCTTTTAACAATAAAAAACTTATGACTTCATGAATTTATAAAATAAACTCATTTTATTTTATAAACTCAATTTTATGCATCTTATGATCAAAGTCATATTTTGATAAACAAAAACTTGGATGATGATACTTATGTTTAAATTCTCATTTGAGATGCATAAAACATAATATCAACATGTTGCATTATGTTTAAAACACCAATATCATATATTAAGTTTCGACGCAAAAAATAATCACTAGTTTTATTATTTGCTGTTATAACGCTGTTGGGTATTTTATGTTGCGTCATGGGCTTAGTATTGTATATCCTGATTGTGCATGTCCATCCGTGATTATTGAGTAGGTTTTAGCTATAAATAGTGCATGCATGTATGCCTTAGATACTAACGTGATTATAGTTATTATTGCTTTGTAACCCTAAACACCTCTACAGTCGAAGTTCTTAATCGAGGTCTTCTGAGGTGTTAAAGTTTAATCATTCGACATTAGTTAAACCATTCCTGTGTTCTTCGTTACGTATTTAATTGTGTTTCTGCTTAGAATCTATCGATCCGACCAGAACTTTGTTCTAACAATTGGTATTAGAGCAGGAGACTGTGTGATCAATACACATTCCTTCTATGTTAAGAATTCTTTAGGGTTTCCGCTTTTATCGAATATAAAGAAGCCATCTTCTTCCTGTCGACGGTAACTCGTGTGTTTGATAAAACCCTAATCTCAAGTTTACAGGTTTGATTCTAGCAGTTCTAAGGAAAGGCTCACCATGTCTCACGAAGATTCTCAAACTAATCCCATCAACATCTCCAACAACATTGGATCTACTACAAGGGTTCCCATTCTTTACACTCAAGGATATGAAGTATGGGCGCATCACTTTGAAGATTACGTGGTTGGATCTGAAGATAATGGTTATCTCATCTGGGAAGCTATCACGCTTGGGCCGTTTGTTCACTATGGAACGAACATAACAGTGAAGACTCAAAAAGAATATAATCAACTCGTGGCGGACGTAGATAAGATGCCACAGGATGAAAAGGACAAGGTGCTATGTAATGTGAAGGCCATGAGAATGATCAGATTCGCACTGCAATCTGACACTTTTCGGTTAGTTGGTTCATGCACGACGGCTAAATAAATCTGGGATAGGTTGAAAGAACTGTACTCAACCGATGAAGATCTAGAACACTCTATTCAAACCTTGCTGCTCTCAGAATTTAGAGTTTTCGAACATAAACCTGAAGAGAAACTGATACATACCTTCGATCGATTCAATCATCTCCTTAGCAAGATGATCAAGCATGGTATAGAAAGAAAATTGATCGAGCAAAAAGTAACCTTCATGAATGGCTTAAGACCAGAATGGATGGCAGTGGTTTCAACAGTGAAAGCTCACGAACAATTTAAATCTTACTCACTTGCGAAAATGGTAGGCATACTTAAATCCCATGAGAGTGTGGTAACCAAGGAGGCGAAGATAGTTTCGGGTGTGGGATCGTTGGCCCTTGTCTCAAAAGGCAAAAGTGTTGCAGAAGAAGAGGAGGAGTCAGATATGTCTGAGTGTGACCTTACAAGCGAAGAATATGCAATGATGGTCACCAATCCAAAGAAGTTTGCACGAAAGAAGTTCCCTTTCAATAAGAACCGAAACTGGCAAGGAAATTACAGCTCTGAGAAGGTGAAAGAAGAAACGAAGAATACCTCTCAAAAAGATGATGACAAGAAGGAAAGCAAGCTTGCAGGAGACTCTGGATTCGACTGCAATTACTATCATGGCAAGAATCACTTTGCCAAAGATTGCATGCTTAGGAAGATGGCTGAGAAAAGGGATGGTGAAGATGATGAGGCGTACTACATGCGAAAGTTGGAAGAAATCAAGAGAAAAAAGGCGACTAACAGTTCAATGAATGCCTTGATTGTGCAGGAAAATATGGATGAAGATGAGTTCGGTGGCGTTGAAGTCTGGTCAACCGATTCTGAGGATGAAGAAGTAAGAAAGCCCACACATGGAAGAGCTTATGTGGCGAGGGATACTGGTTGGGCTGGAAAATGTTTGACGGTTATAGCTGGAAGACCAACTGAAAGTGAGCATAAGGAGCCGAACCTAACTGAGGACAAGTGCTTTGCAGCCAAGCCCGTGAGTGAGAAGATCAACGACTGTGATCGGCTGATCAAAAAGGTACAATCCAACCTTGAATCACTTAAAGTTCCAGTAACAAATTATGAAGAAGAATTAAATGAATTAAAATTTAAATTTTCTAACTTAAGTGGTAGTCTCATGCAAACTCGCTTAGCGAACTCTAACCTAACTGACCAACTCAGCAAGGTGTCTTCAAAGAGTGAGGAGAGAAGGATGTGGATTGAGCTGAAGGAGACGGAGTTAAATAGGGCTAGGAATGAGATTATTTATTTGCAACGAGACAATATAAAGTTTTTGAAACAACGGAATGTGTTTTGCTTAATTGCTAAATGCTTATATACAAATATTGCTCAGTTGCACTTAAGTTGTGAAATAGGGAAAAAGATTCATAAGATGATCTTACCCTTCCTTGAATTTAAGGAGGATGAGGTCATCGCTGAATGTGAATCCATAATGTCCTCAGAAGAAACATCCATCGCTTATAAAATCGGACTAGACAAGATAGAGACCTTCATTGACTCTAAGGAACATAAGTATATGCTCAAAAATCTTTTAGATGAAAATGATAGGTTAAAAATTAAGTCCGAGACCATTCAATCATTTGACTCGTCTAATGCCAAATTAATTTCAGAACATAAAATGAATGTAGAAAACATGTCTGAATTTGATGAGGAAAGTGAGATGAGCGAAATCTCGGTAGAAGATGTGGTTGATTGCTCTGAATTTATGAAGAGCGAAACCGAGAATGAGAAACCCCTCATATCTGAAAACTCGGTTGAATACGCTCGCCTGTCAAAGGACATGCCACAGAAACTCAAAGAGAAAACAATGGTTTATCAAAAGGTTCAAACTGTGCCAAATCAGGTATATGCTGTTACAGGGGTCGCTGCAAAAGAGACAGTAGAATTGAAAATCTTGGTCGACACAGACAATGCTGAAGGGTGCGACGATTATTTGTGGTCAGCCCCTGTTGATAACGCAGACGAAACCATCGGCTTATCGGAGCGAACCTTATGGAGGGTAAAAGGTAGATATGTTGCTGAACCCATCAACAAACCCTCAAGTTTTGACAAACCAAGCACAAGTGGAACAAAAGAGATACCTGAAGAACCAAAGAAAACACCGAATGTTCCTTCCAAGACTACCGAAACTCAAAAGGAGAAGCCAAAATCAAGCTTCAATATTCATAAATCTCAAAAGCAGTTAGCTGAACAGAAACGCCAAAGAAATCAGAGATACATGAAAAATCTGAATGAGCGAAAACGGTATTGGCAATCTCAAAACCCCAACTACGTTCCTTCGAAGAAAGATTCAATTGTCAAAGAAAATGAAAAGCCAAAAGGAAAATAAAATTTCAGTCCAAGCTCCTACTATTCCAAAGCTCAGAACTGAACGTCTAGTTTCGGTTCCCACACCAGCGCTCAGAACCGAACGTCAAGTTTCGGTCACAACGTCAAGGCTAACAACCGAAAGTCAAGTTTCAGTCCTTCCTACTCCCAAAGAAAACCAAATTTAGTGAAGGACATCAAAGGAAAGGGAAAGCTTGATTCAGATTTTGATATCAATAATAAGAAAAAGTCAGCTAACCCTAGGATTCAAAAGAATATTCCAAAACCATCTAACAACACACCATCTAATACACCACAATTTAAACAAGATAAAAACAAAATCAAGGTGTATACCATCAAAAGAAAAGACCAAACCACTCTAATCAAAAGAACTTATTTGGTTGATATTTCTACTGCTATTCCTTTCTCTGTAAAAGACTCACCAGGGCCCAAGAGACTTTGGGTTCCTAAATCTGCTTGAATTTACAGGTTATTAGTGACGAGCAGTTTGATGATGAATGGTACATAGACAGTGGCTGCTCGCGTCACATGACAGGAAGGAGGGAAGAGCTGAGGGAGTTTCGGTCCCTTAAGGATGGTGGATGTGTGAAGTATGGAAATAACTCTTATAGCACAATCAAAGGATATGGAATGATAACCAACAGAGACTTCTCGATTCGAAAAGTAGCTTATGTGGAAGGGTTGCAGCACAACCTCATCAGTGTATCACAATTGGTTGTGGGAACTGGTTTGAAGGTTTCATTCGATGATGAGGGATCAGAAATAATTGAGAAGCAATCCAAAAGAGTTCTGTTGAAGTCTGAACGCAAGGGAGAGATGTATCCTTTAAATCTCAACCCAATTCGAGGAAAACCAACAATATGCCTGCTGTCAAAGGCGGACACTGATGAAAGCTGGTTGTGGCATCGACGCCTATCGCACCTGAACCTCAAAGACATTAATAAGTTGGTGTTTGGTGATCATGTTCGAGGCCTTCCTCTTCTCAAGTTTGATAAGGAACACCTATGTGCAGCGTGTGAGATGGGCAAACAAAGCAGAAAGAGCCATGCTACACGTATCAATTCAAAGATTGTTGAAGCTCTTGCACTTCTGCATATTGACTTATGTGGACCTTCGGCTATTAAAAGCTTCGGTGGTAGTAAGTTCATTCTTGTCATAGTAGATGATTTTTCACGCTTCACCTGGGTTTTCTTTCTTAAACAGAAATCAGACGCGACTCTCAAGTTGAAAACGTTTATCAAGCAAGTGGAAGTGCAGCTGCGAAAGCTGGTGAGGAATATCAGAAGCGACAATGGGCTTGAATTCAAGAATAAAGATTTTGAGGATTTTCTGGCTGACAAGGGAATAACTCACAACTTCTCGGCCCCCTATACACCACAACAGAATGGGATTGTTGAAAGACGAAACCGTTCTTTATGTGAGGCAGCCCGAACCATGCTAAGCTTCGCTTCTCTTCTGCTATACTTCTGGGCTGATGTAGTTGCAACCGCGTGCTATACTCAGAACCGATCCTTACTCAACAAACAATTCTCCATCACTCCGTATGAGATTCTGAACAATTGAAAGCCAACGTTAAATTTTTCCACGTGTTCGGTTCAAGGTGCTTCATTTTCGCTTCTCTTCTGCTATACTTGGGGAAAATATTTCCTGAATCAGGACAAGTCTCGGTTCCAATTTCCAACCTGTTTGAAGAGTACATAAGGCTATTTAAAGAACCAGAAAAGGCTGCACACTCGGAGGCGAAAGCAGCAGACAACAAAATCGACAATCTGAAAAAGATCATTGATGAAGCTGCAAAAGAAATGGAAAATGAACCTCCTAAACCGACTGGTGGTCAACCCTCAACTGAACCTCAAAACAAAGGCTCACCGTTCAAGGGGGAGGTTTCATCTACACCAAAAACAACCGATAGTCCAGTCGAGGGGGAGAATCCAACTCCATCTCCAACCCATAAAAGTCCAGTTGAGGGGGAGCATCCAACTTCAACAGAGGAGGAGAATTCTGAACCTGACAAGGGATACACTTCACCATTTGAGGGGGAGAATGAGAATACAAATGACGAAGGTGATCAATCAGAACTTAAATAAGAAGTAAATGCAGAGTTGGATCCAGCCTATGACCCTAATTACCCTCCTCTAACGAAATGGACTAAAGATCATCCCAAAGCACAAATAATTGGTGAATCATCTGAGCGAGTTCTCACACGTTCTCAATTGAAAGCGAAACAAACTGCATTATTCTCTAGTGTTGAATTCTGTATGTTTAATTCGTTTGTCTCCAAAGTAGAACCAAAGACGGTTAATGCTGCACTTGATCATGCTGATTGGGTACAAGCTATGCAAGATGAACTCCATGAGTTTGAACGTAATCGAGTTTGGAGGCTGATTCCCACTCCAAAGGATGCTTCAGTGGTCGGCTTAAAATGGGTCTTCAGGAATAAGTTGGACAAAGAGGGCAACGTCATACGCAATATGGCTCGGTTGGTAGTGAAGGGATACTGCCAAGAAGAAGGGATAGACTATGAGGAGACCTTCGCTCCTATAGCAAGGTTGGAATCAGTCAGAATCTTTCTGGCATATGCTGCTCATAAAAACTTTGAAGTTTTCCAAATGGATGTGAAATGTGCTTTCTTGAATGGAGAACTAGAAGAAACGGTGTATGTTGGGCAACCACCTGGGTTCGTGAACGAGAAATACCCTGATCACTGTTATGTGTTAGATAAAGCTGTATATGGTCTGAAGCAAGCACCGAGGGCCTGGTATGAAACTTTAACTCGCTTTCTTAAAATTTCAAAATTCAAGCAAGGTTCGGTTGACCCAACCTTCTTCTGAAAGAAAGATTTCGAACATCTAATGATAGTTCAGATTTATGTCGATGACATTATCTTTGACTCCACGAATCCTAGCTTAACGGCTGAATTCAGGAAGTTGATGGAGACTAAATTTGAAATGAGCGCAGTGGGTCCGATTAATTTTTTCCTTGGTTTGAATATAAGACAGGGACCAGAAGGTATTTTTATCAACCAGGAGGCCTACACGAAGAACTTGCTGGCAAAGTTCGGTATGACGGGTGATTCGAAAGTGAAGGTTCCTATGGCATTTGGCACAAAGTTAACACCGTCTTTGGAAAAACCTGCTGTTGACTAACACTCTATCGTCAAATGATAGGGTCTCTTATGTATCTAACGGATAGTAGACCAGACATTATGTTTTCTGTTTGTTATTGCGCCAGGTTTCAAGCAAACCCAAGAGAACCTCACATGGTGGCAGTGAAAAATATTTTCTGTTATCTGAAGCGAACCTCTTCTCTCGGTCTTTGGTACCCTGCTAGATCTGGTTTTTTTTGTTCAAGCCTTTTCTGACGCCGATCTTGGAGGATGTGGACTGGACCGAAAGAGCACAACTGGTGGATGCCAATTCCTTGACGGTAAACTTGTTAGCTGGCAGTCCAAGAAGCAAACCTGTGTGTCTCTTTCAATAGCCGAAGCTGAGTACATAGTTGCAACATCCTTTACCTCTCAAGTGATATGGATACAAAGCCAACTAAGAGACTACAGACTAAGTATGAAGAAAATACCTCTCTATTGTGACTCAGAAAGCGCGATAAGAATATGTCACCATCCAGTGCAACACTCAAAGACAAAGCATATTGCACTAAGATACCATTTCATCAAGGACCATGTAGAAGATGGGAACGTGGAAGTACATTTCGGTACCGAATCCTCAAATCTCTCTCTGATAATTAGACAAGCGAAATAGAGCGAACTCTCGGTCTATTTCGGTTCCGGATTTTTCGGGAACCGAAATGAATCGAACGCTCGTCTTATTTCGCTTCATTCTTTTACGGTTTGGTTTCGGCTGTATATTTTGTACACTCGTTTTAAGTCTATTTCTTACTCTATTTTAAGAGTTTTTTTAGAGTGTTTTGTGGTAATTTCTTTTTGTTTATTTTTCTGTTTATTTTTATTATTTTTCAGAAATTTCAAAAATCCAAAAATATTTTTCCAAAAGTTTTTTTTGTTTCTTAATTATTCTTTTTGTTTTTTTTTGTTTGTTTTGTTTGTGTGGTTTGTTTGTTTGCTTGTTCTCTTTACTAGGTCTCAAGTACTTCAGTGCAACATAATTTGGAGCTAAGGCAGGTATGATTCTTTTAATATGAACTAGTTAAGTGTCCCTAGAAGCATGCTGCTGCATGTCGACCGAAGCCTCTAAGACTAAGAGCAAGGCCTTAACGAATCGATTTATACCTATCGTTTCTTCCCAATTAGGCTGGTAAATCCACTCATGTCATGAGCTACCTTACTCTTCTCAAATGAGTTAAGAGTTTTCTGATTTGTCACGTTTATATTGCAGAGGTACTTTCGGTTCCTTAACCACCTCCTTTACATTCTCCATCAACTTTCGGTTCAACACTGTAACCCTTGAGACTCTCAGCTTTTACCACTGAGGTTTATGGTTGCATAAAATATGTGTTTATGATCTTAGATACGTACACCACGTTCTAAGTGAGACCCAAAATCCAACACCAATAATGAATTGACGGTGAATCTTTATATTCAAGATCTTACTTGTTACCTAACGAAATCTCATTTTATTTTTGAGTGGTCTTTTATGAAATTGTCTAACACCAAGGCATTTCTTCCCAACAAGATCCAGTTTGTTTTTGTTTTTGAGTTTTTTATAACATCTTTAGTCACAACAAATTATATCCAACCTACTTGTTCAACAGACCATATCGGTCTCACAAGTACTTCATCCAACGTTCGGTCTTATGTTAAGAATCGATGTTCGGTTGAAGATAAGCCACCCTTAGACTATTATTAAAAAGAAGCCTTTTGGTATTTCTTTACAAGCACTCGATCGTATTTTCTCGGGAAACCACGCAAGCACTTCAAGTCTCTCTTGACTTTGAAGGAAGAGATTCATGCCCGGAATCATCTGCTTTATGTCTTCTAACAGACATCACTCACATCCTATACACATTTTGCTTTATTTCTTAAATTTTGGCACACTCTTGCACGAAAATACTTTGTGATTTTCCAAAATTTTGGTTGATGTTTCTTATGGCTCGTTTGAAGTTTCTTTTAGGCGCGAAAGTGGTTATTATCACATCTGGAGCGAAGGTGAATTTGAAAAGACCATATGTGGATAAGATTTTGGGCGCGTGAATTTGAACGGTTCCTAAACCCACGCTTGCTGACGTCTATCTGGGGAAACCAAGCTGTCACATCGCGCTTTTTTAGGCGACGTTTCAGTGATCGTATCATCATCACGGAGATTCTTTCTCTCTCCTGGAAACGATATATAAAGGGTTTCTCGCACAAATTGTACCTTCTTACTTTCTTCAAATTTTCTCAAATACACAAGGCGATTTGCAACTGTTCATCTTCTTCCTTACCTCAACAATGGCGGATTCCTCATCTGTTCAAGATCAAACTGCTTCGACCTCATTGCTCGTGATCAAACCCAATCAGAACATGATCATTCAACTAAACCCCTTTCTGTATGATTCATACATGCTCCAGGTTGTTGAATGTCTCAAATAATCTCCTCTGGTTATCGCACTCACACAAGTGGAATCTGTCCCAATGTCTCTTCTTTCCCAAGTCTATTCTACTGCAACCTATGAAAGAACAAGGAGAGGATCTACTTTCAAATCTTCTCGCACAAGGCATCAATTTCGAAAGGGCGATTCTGTTCCCTGTTACAGCTTGTCGTCGATGCCTCTGTTATCTCTCCCGATTTCATCACTATAACCCAACTGTTTATGATGCTTTACGAGATGGGATACACTGATGTTCTTACCACAGTGACGAAGATTAAGAAATCGTGTTTGCCGCCACAATGGAATGGATTGCTTACTCTTCTCAACAAGGGTTTAGCGGAGAGGGTTGCTGGGTCAGATGGTACCAGTAAGGATTTTGTGACCATTCTCTATGGTCTCTACAATGGAATTAATCTCGATTACGGGTCGATCATTTGGTCGCAATTGGTACAAAGTCTCAACACTTCGACGAGACATTCTGAGATTTCTTGTGGACGTTTTTGGACCATCGTCACACGCAGGGCCATTGATACTTTACAGATTCCAGTCATGAAGGATGCATTGGTCTCTTCTGTGGCTACTTTTCATATGAAGAAGATCATCTTCTATGATGCCACCAAGTTCTCCCACAATGGTTCAATACCTGAGACGATGTACAGGTGTGTGTCAGGCGAAAGTAAAGTGATGGCCGACTACCGAAAGCTTCCTCCTAAAGGACCAAGACAACTGACTCCTGAACAGCAAGATGCTTTAGAAGCTGTGGAGAAGCCAGCCAACTGAGGCAAATGGGCAAATACCAAGAAAGTGACAACCGAAGGTCCTTCGTCTAAAGCTGACAAGTCTAAAAAGCGAAAGGCTGAGAAGGGTGATTCTTCGGCTCCAAAGAAGGTTAAAAGGATGGCAAAGAAATTAAAGAGTCCTTCTCCTTCAAGCTCAGATAATGATGAGGAGCGATCGGCAGATGAAGAAGAGGAAGTTTAGCATCATGGTTCACCGAGAGGTAATACACCTCCTTGTTCTCCAACTCCAACTGAACCACTTAATGACACGATTCCAACACCTCCTCCATCTCCACCGAAAACCACTGTTCCAGTTTCGGTTACTTCTATTCCACCACCACCACCAGTTAGTACCATACCAATCTCTACAACTCCTTTACCACTTCCTATCTTTTCACAAGCAACTACCACAACTACTCCCACCACCACAACAACCGAACCTCCAATAAACGTCAACGTATCTAATACGGGGGCTAATACTGAAACCGAACCTCCGGTTACTTCCAAACCTCTTTCACCCTCACCCTCAACCGATTCTGGTGATACTCTCGGTGGTGATAATGTTGAGTTTGACTCGGCTTATTACAATACTTATCGGCTTCCAACAGACGAAGATGAAGAGGCTCCTGTCACCAGACAACAAGTGTAGAGTCTAGATGAGAAACTTGATCAATTGCTCGCCTCTACAAAAACATATAAGGATGTTGTGCTCAAAGCTTTTCTGGACACCACTTTTGAGCAATATACTGGAGCTATAGACAAATCAACAAAGGAGGTTGAAGCTTCCACTTCTTCTTGCAAGAAGGCCACTACTGAAGTTGCAGAACTTGTTCACAGTTCTTAGATTTTTCTCGAATCCCTCAAAGGTCGTGCTGATTCGAATGCCGCTAAAGTGAATGCTTCAGTTGATTCTTTATCCAAGTCACTTCAAGAGGGGCATGCTAAATTTGAGAATGTTCGTTCTTCCATTCAAGCTGAGAACACTTCTCTACTTAGCTCAGTGAATTCTCACCTTGAAACATTCCAGACTGATTTAGCGAAAGAGTGTGCGTTAAAGGAGGATCTTGCACGACAAGCCTCTACTATTGAAGTTCAGAAAGTTCAAATAGCTCAAGCTGAAAGGGAGATTTCATTATTGAAGACTGAGCGAGATGTATTCCAGAGTTGTGCTGGTGATGTAACGAATATGCTAACCAATCTTCTTCGTGCTCATGATCCGATACATACTCTGACCATCAGGAATCATCTGACTTCTAAGCTTCTTCCTGCCCTTGCACTCTTACATGAAATGAAGGGTGTTTTGGAGAGATTCGTACCTCCAAAACAAGGGGGGGAAGGTGTTCAAACGACTCAACCGAAGGTCACTGTCAAAACCGAACCGAAAGGTAATGAAGCTTCGGGTTCTGGTAATCAAGATAAAAAGAAGGGACTTGATGATGATAGTGATGAAGAGGAAACAATTGCCGAAGCCCTGCAACGAAAGAAAAGGTATAAGGAATTGGATGAAACCCTTCGGCTTGCGAAGGAAGCAGAAGAGAGGGAGCGAAAGAACAAAGAAGAGCAAGATGCCTTAAATTGCAAAAAGGCCTTGTTTCCTCTTTGGACTAGAGAAACGCTCATCAAAGAAGCAATAGAGTTTCTGAGCATGTACTGGCTGGAACCTGTAGCTTCTTTTGATTGTGAGAATTCGAGGGACTCACAGTTTGATATGCCTATAACACGAAAGGCAATTACTTTTCATTGCTTTGATTCTACTTTTCAAGTTCCCTCACCTCACCCTCAGGTTGATCGTGAACTCATCGATTTTTATCTCAAGTTCAGTCAGTACCTGACATGGAGTGCACAGAAGATTATAACTGTCAAGGTGCTGAAACCTTCACCTGCAGGGAAGTTTATCAATGTTCGTTTCAAAATAACCCGAGGTTCAGTAAAATCGGTTTCGATTATATCCCTGGCAGATCTTCCAAACTTGAATCCTCATGATTGGATCTTGTTGTTTAACATACTGCTCACCAATGCGAAAGAATATGAGCCGATCCTAGATCATCTAAAGAGGATGTTGGCCTCCTATATCCATGAAGTAGTTGCAATGGATCAGGAGATAGCTAAAGTTTTGACGAAGAAACCCACTGTAAAGCCAACTACAAAACCTGGAGATGTGAATAAAATGAAGATGCGTCAAATTGATTCTAAACATCTCACAGTGATGTTCACAAGAGGCGAAGCCAACAGATTTCTTTTCGCTCTTGTTGACAAGCATCTGTTCTCAATGGACTTCTTAGAGCACATAATTAGTATCATCCATCGGTATAAACAGAACTCTAAGGCAAACAAGAAGAACTTCACGTACATGCTTCGGTGGTATATCACTTTTCGTCATACTCTTTTGGCCATCATACCGAAGGTGTTCAAAACTGTCAAGAAGTCTTCTATAGCTCAACCGAATTGAGCTTTCGGCACCATTGACGCAAAGGGGGAGATTGTTGGGTATTTTATGTTGCGTCATGGGCTTAGTATTGTATATCCGGATTAGGCATGGCTATCCGTGATTATTGAGTAGGGTTTAGCTATAAATAGTGCATGCATGTATGCCTTAGATACTAACATGATTATAGTTATTATTGCTTTGTAACCCTAAACACCTCTACAGTCGAAGTTCTTAATCGAGCTCTTCTGAGGTGTTAAAGTTTAATCATTCGACATCAGTTAAACCATTCATGTGTTCTTCGTTACGTCTTTAATTGTGTTTCTGCTTAGAATCTATCGATCCGACCAGAACTTTGTTGTAATAAACGCTGTAAACCGATTTTAGTCTTTTTAATAAGAATTCCTTATTTATTATAAAGACATGGAGTTTATATAATGTTTAAACATCTTTTAAATCATTTCAAACATTTTAAAGTTGGGTATTTATAAGTTTTACAATAAAACTATTCTTAATAAAAAAAAATCGATTTTTAACCGGTAACCGGTAGAAATGTTTTTATAAATATCCAATTATAAACTTCTTATGTTATCTTTTAAATATTTTTTACACTAACTCCAAGTGATATTATTTTATGGAAAAATGTTATTTAACATGTAAAAACAATTTTCATACATCAAACTAACATACAAGAGCATAAAATAAACATCACAAACTTGGATTAAAACATATGTGCATAAACCAACCAATTCTAGTGACATTTTGTGAGCAAACACTAAATGTCAAGTCCATTCCTAAAGGACATATAATGGGACCAAAATATAATTGTAATGTTGTTGTTGAAGCTCCCACTTGATGAAACATCCATTGCTTGCAAATGTGGAAAAACTTCTTGAAAGTTAAATAATTCATCAATGCAAGACTTTTCAGAAAAGGTTGCATCAGGAGCAACGTTCCTTTTGCAATAGCCATCAGTGACAGCTATAGCGACACTTTTTTGAAAACTGTCACTAACATTCTTGTAAACTTATTAAAGCCGAAAATCACCTTTTGGTCTTCAAAAAATGGCTCCATCTTCAATTCTTGTTACAGTTTTGTATAAATAAATTATTTATAAAAACTAATCTAATACTTTACAAAATAAACCAAGAAACTAATCTATTTATTTTATTACATACCATATGAATAAAGAAATATTACAACCATTTTTAACAAAACAACCAACACAACAAACACAATGGTCAATGGCTAGTTTATGGACATCATATACATATCAAATATAATAACAAACAATTTTTTGTTTTTTTCTAAGGCAACTTTTATATAACCAAAATGCATGGAAAATGGTTATATATAAAAATTAATGATTTTAACCAAGAAGTTGCCAAAGAAGACAAATATGGAATTTTCTTAACAAAAAGAAATCCATGCTTGTTTTCCAAAAACCAAAGATTATCAAACATAAAAAATCATTCTAACATATAAGAGATGGCTTTGATACCACTGATGGGTTTTGATACAAAATATAAGTTTGTTTTTCATAAAAACGGTCAACAGAAGCGTTAAAAATAACAAGTTTATTTTTAGTTTATACAAAACCAAACCATCAAGGATCCATTTAAAGGGGTTAGAATGAAATAAAAAACAACCCGAAAGTTTTTAGAAGGACAACCTTTGACGCCTTTGAACCCATTTGTTTTTGGGGTGTTGATGAAGATAACAAAAATCAAAGAATATGATTTCTCTATGTGTATCCACCATCAAGAGTAAGGCACCTGGAATGCTAGTCCTTCTTGTATTCTTGAGTGTCTTAAGCCTTTAAGTGCTTTACTCAAATAAGCACTAAAGGATACAACTCCAGAAGGCTTCTAATCTTGTAATAATCTTCAAAAGACAACTAGAAGAGGAAGAGAGAAAATAATTTCGGCTATAGAGAGAAAAAGAAGATTTCACTAAAAAAACTAGCCAAAAACTAGTGCAAATCACTCTCTTATATACTCCATGCAAGGTAAGTGTCACACCCCAAAACCGAGACGGCGGAACGTTCGGGGTGGAGGACGTCATGTACAATATCACAACAATGCATAATAGTAAACAAGCAACAACATCATCCATTGCATTAATAGTAATAATTAATATACAAGCGTGTTCTGAAGTTTTTAAGACACCAAAAATGAATAATCAAAATGAAAGATGAGTCTTGAATGTGCTCCATCTTCTCAAAAACCTGATCATCGGTACCTGTCTACTGGCGACCTGAGAATACAAGTTATTTTGAAAGCGTAGATCAGCATTTAAGCTGGTGAGTTCATAAGTGTTTTAGTGTCGTTGTTTGTATAAGTTGAATAAAGTATTTGTAAATTTTTGACGTAAGAGTTTGTAAGTGTTTGTTGAAAATGTTTGTAAACTTCCTAGAAAATCCTATATTTTCTACTAAAGTGGTCTTCTACCAAGACCCAACTATTTTCTATGTATGTTCTTTTGTAAAAGTGTGCGTTTTCCCAATATATGACTATCATTATAAAAAATATAGTTTTTCATTACCGTTTATGTGAGAAGATCACAATATGAATAAAATGGGAAAATAAAGATGTACTAGTAGTTTTATCTAGGTAACTACTAATTGTACTAACTACCCTTAAACTGGTTAGTTTAATTATGGTAAAATGTGATATGATTGTATCCATGCTTGATTTTACTTAGTATAACACGACGTTCGAGACGTCGAAGCGATATGACATTCGTCACCCGTAGACCTGCATGTCCCACTGTAGCTAGCAGCAAGGTGTGGGATGGTCAATCCCGTATAGATCTATACACAAATTCATGCTCTCCCTCCAGGACACTCTGGGTACAAAACGTGTCACAGCAGTATATGCCGCACCACAAAGTAGTATCTCACATTAATGTTATAGTATTCTAGTATAGTATTCTGTCAGTCTAGTATGTAGTATGTTATCTATTATGTAGTATGTATTGATTCTCGTTATAGTATTCTCTATCTGTTTCTCTTTATAGTAAGTGTTGTTTCTCGTTATAGTATGTACTGACTCTTAGTATGTTTCATTGTTCTAGTAATAGTATTAGTGACTTCCTAAACTATACCTATTATAGTTACTAGCAATGTTGTTGGTATGAATGAACATGATTGAACACCTTTGCTACCCAAAGGATCCGAACTGAATAAATAATTTTATATATATATACATATAAATAATATATAGCTAAGATTCAAACGACCTTCAGACAAACAACTGATGCCCTAAGTCCATAACCAAACAAGGAACAAGAAGTAAAGCGAGTTGTCAGTCCTAAGTCCTTTCAATCCTACTTACATAACTATATCTATATAGATATGTTTTTGACAAAGTATAAGTTTAAAAGACTTTGATAAAGAGTTTTGCATATAAATAAGTTTGTTGAAACGATTTGAAGTAGTTTGTTTGAAAACACAGTTTGAAGTATAAGAAATCCATTGTTTGATAGCTATTAATCACATGCGAATGATATAATAACTATAATGTTTCTACTTGTATTACCCCCATAAACGCATTTAAAATCATTTAAAAGGTAGGTTAAAGGGGGTATGAACTCACCTGCAGTGAGTGGTACGAATGAAAGTTCGGTTTGTAGGATGCTAAGTCCCAAGTGAAGACTTGAGCACAACGGATCCTAATAAGCATATATTGGCACATATATGTATATAATTAGTCTCTAAACAACTAATCATGAAAGGAAAACACCCTAGGACTTAGAAAACACTTAGATTGAAGTGTTAGAAGCATCAAAAGTCATCTGAAATGGGTGTACGGCTGTACAGGGGCGTGTGCGGCCACCTGGTGTGCTGCCCATTGGGTGTGCGGCCAGGTGTGTGCGGCCATGGAGTGTGCGGCCGCACACTCCTTGTCAAAATGCTCAAAAACATATTTCCAATATCATATCTTGTATCCCTTAAGTGTCTTTGTTCATGTGCTAGAATACAAGTTGAGTTTGAGGCCTTAAGGCACTAAGATAAGGGGTGTACGGCCACATGAGTGTGTGCGGCCGCACACTCCTTGAAGATCGAGTTCTGGACATTTTCAAAGGCTCAATATAGCTAATAACATGCAGGAGTAGGGTACTTACGATGTAGAAGCATATAGGGGTGTTTAGAGCCCAAGAACTTAGTAGGTGTTCTTGGTGAAACTGAAGAACACTTGAAGATCTACTAAAATGGAGTGATTTCATGGATGAAATCAGTGATCTACACTAGATGGAGGAAGGAATCAACAAATCAAAGGGAAGAAACACTTACCACTTGAAGATCTAGCTGAAAAATCAGGTGCTACTTGAGAGAAAACGAGTTCTGGTCTAAGAGGGTGAAAAGCATTGAATGAAGGCCAAGACTCTATTATATAGGCATGAGTGTGCTGCCAGACGAGAGTGTGCTGCCGGAGGAGGGGTGTGCGGCCGCACACCCAAGTGTACGGCCGTACACTCCTTAAGTTGGAGTGTTTGGCCAATTTTTGTGTCGGGTGAACTTACGGAACCCAAATCTAGACTTCTAACTTGAAGATACTAGGTTTAGACCACTCAATTGACTCAAAACAATGCTACAAAGTGGCAGAAACGAGCTTGACTTTGATTGATTTGAAAGATAGTACAAGAGAGAAATTTCAGGTTGTTACATCATCCCCCGTTAGAGAGAATTTCGTCCCGAAATTAGAGTTTAAATAAACAAGCTATTACAAATAACTAAGCGAAAAGATGAGGATATTTCAGTTTAAACTGATCCTCGCGCTCCCAAGTGAATTCAGGTCCTCGCTTGGCGTTCCACAAACCTTCACTATCGGGATAAGGCTTTGTTTCGTTCGCTTGACCTCTCGGTCCATGATCTCCACCGGTTCTTCCACGAAGTTGAGGCTCTCGTTGATCTCGATCTCGTCGAGTGGGATAACATCAGTCCCGACGGACAGACACTTTTTCAAGTTCGAGACGTGGAAGGTAGAATGTACGTTACTGAGTTTGCGAGGTAGTTTGAGTTTGTAAGCTACAAGGCTGATTGTGGCTAGAATCTCAAAAGGCCCTACGTATCTTGGATTTAGCTTTCCACGCTTTCCGAAGCGTATCAAGCCTTTCCAGGGTGAGACCTTCAATAGAACACGATCACCCACCTGGAATTCTAACGGTTTCCTTCTCTTGTGCGCGTAGCTTTTCTGTCGGTCTCTAGAGGCTTTCAATCGTTCCCGAATCTGAACGATCTTCTCTGTCGTTTCTCGAATGATTTCCGGACCTGTAAGAGTGGTGTCAGGAACTCGTCCTTTAGCTAACTGTGTGTCGCCCACCTCAGCTCAGCACGGAGGGGATCTGGACTTACGGCCATAGAGGGCTTCAAATGGAGTAGCCTTTATGCTCGTGTGATAACTATTATTGTAGGAAAATTTGACAAGGGGTAAATAAGTATCCCATGCTTTCCTAAAGTCTATCACGCAGGCTCGCAACATGTCTTCCAAAGTTTGAATAGTCGTCTCACTTTGTCCGTCGGTTTAAGGATGGTAGACTGTACTCATGTCCAGCCTAGTTCCTAGGGAACTTTGTAGCGACTGCCAGAACCTCGAAGTGAATCTACTATCTCTATCAGAGATAATAGATATGGTAACACCATGCAGTCGTACGATCTCCGTAATGTAAGTTCTTGTTAGCTTCTCCATCTTGTCAGTTTCTTTGATCGGCAGGAAGTGTGCGGACTTTGTTAACCTGTCTACGATCACCCAAATGGTATCGAGACCACCCGTTGTCTTGGGTAATTTGGTTATGAAGACCATCATGATTCGCTCCCACTTCCATTCAGGTATCTCCGGTTGCTGAAGCAAACCTGATGGTTTCTGGTATTCGACCTTAACCTTCGCGCAAGTAAGGCATTTACGTACGAAGGTAGCAATCTCTGCTTTCATGTTAGGCCACCAGTATAACTTTTTAAGATGCATATACATCTTATCTGAACTTGGGTGGACGGCATATCGAGTGTTGTGCGCTTCGGTAATGAACAAGTCTCTGAAACCACCATGCTTCGGGGTCTAGATCCGATTCATGAGATATAAAGCTCCGCCACTCTTGACTTCCAAGTTTTTATCCATCCCTATCAGGGATTCGCCCGCCACATTTTCAGGTTTCAAAGCTTCGAGCTGAGGCTCCTTAATTTGTGTGGACAAGTGTGAATGGATAGTCATAGTCAATGATTTGACTCTACGACCAGAATATTCTTTCCGACTCGGGGCGTCAGCTACTATGTTGGCCTTGCCGGGATGATAACGAATTTCGCATTTGTAATCACTGAGTAGCTCGACCCACCGTTGTTGTCTCATGTTGAGCTCCTTCTGGTCGAATATGTGTTGTAGGCTTTTGTGGTCTGTAAAGATAATGCTTTTCGTACCGTCTAGGTAATGTCTCCAGATCTTCAGAGCAAACACCACTGCTCCTAACTCAAGATCATAAGTGGTGTAGTTGACCTCGTGTGTCTTCAGCTGTCTTAAGGCATAGGCGATGACCTTTCCTCGTTGCATCAGGATACAGCCGATCCCATGATTGGAAGCATCGCAATAAACTACGAAGTCTTCTGTTCCTTTGGGAAGGGACAGTATCGGTGCGGTGCATAAGGATCGCTTTAGCGTTTGGAACGCTTTCTCTTGTTTCTCTTCCCAGTCAAAGGCCACACCCTTCTGGGTCAATGTTGTAAGCGGTTTCTTAATCCGGGAGAAGTTCTGAATGAACCTGCCATAGTAGCCAGCGAGGCCTAGAAATTGACGAATTTCTGTAGGCGTCTTCCGTGCTGACCAGTTCTCAATGTCTTTAATTTTGGAAGGGTCCACGTGTATTCCCTCTTCGCTAACTATGTGCCCTAAGAATTCGACTCTTCGGATTCAAAATTCGCATTTCGAGAACTTTGCATATAGCCTCTCCGATCGCAACGTTTCTAAGACCTGTCGAAGGTGTTGACTATGCTCCTCCTTACTACGAGAGTAGATAAGTATGTCATCGATGAAGACTATGACGAATTGATCCAAGTAAGGACGGCACACCCTATTCATTAAATCCATGAATACTGCGGGTGCATTGGTCAATCCGAACAGCATCACTACAAACTCATAGTGTCCATAATGAGTTCGAAAGGCTGTCTTCGGAACATCCTCCCCGAGCACTCGTAACTGGTGATACCCAGATCTCAGGTCTATCTTTGAAAAGAAATTCGCCCCTTGAAGTTGGTCGAACAAATCGTCTATGCGAGGCATAGGGTAACGATTTTTGCGGTCAGTTTGTTCAGTTCTCTGTAGTCGATGCACATCCGGAACGATCCATCTTTCTTCTTGACGAACAAGACCGGTGCTCCCCATGATGAGAAGCTTGGCCTAATGAAGCCCTTGCTGAGCAATTCGTTAAGCTGACTGGATAGCTCATGAATCTCAGTCGGTGCTAGACGGTAGGGCGATTTGGCTACTGGGATAGCCCCTGGAACTATGTCGATTCTGAACTCGACTTGACGTTGCGGGGGTAATCCTGGGAGTTCTTCTGGAAAGATGTCGGGAAAATCGCGTACTACTGGAATGTTCTTAATGTCTTTCGTCTCTTGGCTCACGTCGACAACATGAGCAAGGAATGCGCGACATTCATTTCGCAAGAATTTCTGGGCTTTAATGCTCGAGATGAGGCGAAGGTTGGTGCTGGGTTTGTCGCCGTAGATTACTAGAGTTTCGCTAGATGGCAGATTAAGGCGAACCGCCTTTTCGTAACACATAATGTCGACACGATGAGAACTCAACCAATCTATGCCGATTATGACGTCGAAACTTTTAATTGAGACTGGCATGAATTCGATCGGAAATGAATGGCTATCTAGTGTTAGTGTACATCCTATGTATATGCTGCTAGTGCTCTCTGTCTTTCCGTTAGCCATTTCTACAATGGACGGTTCTTTAAGTGCATGCGATTTATTTTTAAGCAAGTGAGCAAATTTCTGGTTCACGAAACTCCTCTCCTCTCCACTATCAAACAGAATGCATGCGTAAGAGTTATCGAGGAGAAACATACCAGTGACCATTGTGGGGTCAGCAACTACTTCCTCGTGGCCTATGGCTAAAACTCTTCCCACGCCGCCGGCGTTCCCTGCCTTCGGGCAGTTCCTTTTGTAGTGGCCCACCTCGCCACAACCGTAGCAAGCCTGGCCCACACCAGCGTCGGGGACTTGAGTGATTGGCCTTGCCGGAGCCTTGCAGAAACGGGCAGTGTGCCCCTTCCTATTGCAGTTAGAGCACTGCATTTCCCGGCAGGGTCCATTGTGATGGAAGCTGCATTTATTGCACTTAGGCAAGTTGCCCGCGTACTGATTTACCGGCACAGCAGCGGCAGGTGCTACCGCAGCATGAACAACTACGACCTGCTGCTTTTTGGCAGCTTTCTTCTTCTTCTTGTCATCCCATAACTTCTGCTTGTTGGTAGCGGTTTTGGAGGGTTCTGAGATGGATAGGGTTGTTTTTAGAACAAAGTTCAATTAGGATCGTTAGATTCTATGCAGACAAAGTAATTATGAACACGAGAATGGCTTTGAATGTGTCGTATGATTAAAACTTCAACACCTCAGAAGAGCTCGATTAAGAACTTCGACTGTAGAGGTGTTTAGGGTTACAAAAACAATAAACTTAATAATCAACAACGTTAACCTCCTAACGCATACATGCATGCATATTTATAGTATAACCCTACTAGATAATCACGGATGGACAGGCCCAATCCGGATAAAAAAAATAAGCCCAAGACGCAACACAATTAGACTCAACAATCTCCCCCTTTGCGTCAATGGGACAGAAAGCTCACTTCGGCTGAGCTGCAGAAGTCTTCTTTATTGTTTTAAACACCTTCGGAATGATAGCCAGCAAATGATGACGGAACGTTATGTACCACCGAAGCATGTCCATGAAGTTCTTTTTGTCTGCTTCTGAGTTCTGCTTGCACCGATGAATAATGTTGATGATGTGCTCCAAGCAGTCAGTTGAAAACAAATGTTTATCAACAAGAGCAAATAAAAATTTGTGAGCTTCGCCTTTTGTAAACATCACAGTAAGATTTGTTGAATCGATTTGCCCCATCTTCATCTTATTCACATCACCTGGTTTCGGTGTTGGCTTGATGGTCGATTTCTTATTCATCACTTTCGCTATCTCTTGATCCATAGCTGCAACCTCACGTATGTATGAAGCCAACATCCTCTTCAAGTGCTCCAATATCGGCTCATATTCCCTCGGATTTGTGAGCAAAATATTAAACAAAAGAATCCAGTCATGAGGATTTAGATTAGGAAGGTCTGCCAGGGAAATAATCGACACAAGACCCTCGAGTGATTTTAAAATTGACATTTACAAACCTCCTAGCAGACGTAGGTTTCAGTACCTTGACAATGATTATCTTTTGTGCGCTCCATGTCAAGTACTGAGGTTGTCCATACTTCAGATAGAAATCAATAAGCTCTTGGTCAACCTTTGGATGTGGAAAAGGAACCTCAGCAGTCGAATCAAAGCAGTGAAACGTGAATGCCTTTCGTGTTATCGGCATGTCGAACTGCGAGTCCTTAGAATTATCACAGTCAAACGAAGCAACAGGTTCCAACCAATAAACACTTGGAAACTCTATAGCTTGATTGATAAGTGCCTCTTTTGTCTATAAGGGAAACAAGGCCTTCTTGCAATTCAAGGCTTCTTCTTCTTCCTTGTTTCTCCTTTCCCTCTCCTCTGCTTCCCTTGCAACCTTCAAGGTTTCATCAAGCTCTTTATCCCTCTTCTTTCGCTTAAGAGCCCCAGCAATAGTTTCCCCAGATTCATCATCGCTATCATTATCAATCTCCTTTTTCTTGGCTTGTGAACCAGAACCTGAAGCTACATTATCCTTCAGTTCGGTTGTAACTTTGACCTTCGGTTGAGCAGAATCGGTTTCAGTTTTAACCTTCGGTTGATGAGCACTCTCTCCCCCTTGTTTGGGAGCAATGAATTTCTCCGAAACACCCTTCATCTCATGTAACAATGCAAGGGCAGGAAGAAGTTTGGTAGTGAGATGAGTCCTAATGGTCAAAGTGAGGATAGGATCATGAGCACCAATAATATTGGTGAGCATATCTTTCACATCCCCTGCACAGCTGCGAAAAACAGCTCTCTCTGTCTTCAACAAAGCAATTTCTTTCTCAGCTTGATCTAGCTAAACCTTCTGAACTTCAATCGAGGAAGCTTGTCGAGCAAGTTCTTCCTTCAGAGCACTTTCTGTTGCCAAACCAGCGTGAAGAGATTCAAGTCGAGAATTCACCGAACTGATAAGTGAAGTGTTCTCGGCTTGGATGGAGGAACGTACAGCCTCAAACTTTGTTTGCTCTTCTTGAAGAGACTTGGAGAAAGATTCCACAGAAGCATTCACCTTTGCTGCATTCGTATCAGCATGCCCTTTAAGTGACTCAAGAAAGATCTGAGTACTATGAACAATTTCATTAACATCAGTGGTGGCCTTTTGGCAAGTGGAGGTAGACTCATTAACAGCTTTGGTGGATTTTTCAATGGCATCAGTGTATTGTTCAAGAGCAGTGTCCAAAAAGGCTTTAAGCACAACACCACTATAGGACTTGCTGTCATCAAGTAATATATCCAATTTCTCATGAACGCGCTTCAAGTGTTGGCTGGTGATAGGAGCATCATCATCCTCATCAGTAGGAAGCCTATAGGGACTGAAGTATGTAGAATCATACTCATCATTGGCACCACCGAGAGTGGCACCGGAGTCGGTTGAAGGTGAGGGTGAAAGGGGTTTAGAGGCAACTGGAGGTTCTGTTTCAGTAGTCGCCCCCGTATCAGATACGTTGACTCTTACTGTCGGTTCAGGAATAGTAGTGGTAGTGGATTGGGAAATTATAGGAGGGGTTAAGGGAGTTGTAGAAATAGAAACAGAAGAAACTGGTGGTGGTGGTGGAAAAGAAGTTGTTGTTTGAGATGTGGTAGGTGGGGGAATAAGAGCAACCGAAACTGGAACTGTCTGTTTCGGTGATGGAGGAGGTGTTGGAATTTTGTTATGAGGAGATTCGGTTGGAGTAGGAGAACGGGGAGGAGTGTTACCTCTCGGTGAGTCATGATGAATTTCTTCTTCATCATCTTCCTCATTATGTTCTGAAGTGGGAGGAGTAGGACTCTTGGATCTTCTCGCCATTTTTTTAACCTTCTTTGGTTTAGAAGAATCCCCTTTGTCAGATTTTCGCTTTTTGGACTTAGCAGTCTTCAACTTATCATCCTCTGTGGGCTCTTTCTTGGTAGTAGTCCGCTTCCCTCGGTTACTAGGCTTGTCAACAGCATCTAGGGCAGCCTGTTGTTCAGGAGATAGGACTCTCGGTGCCGTTGGAGGAAGCCTGCGATAATCCGCCATAACTTTACTCTCAGTTGTGACACACCGGTACATTGTCTCTGGGATAGAGCCAATGTGAGGGAACTTCTGAGGATCAGAAATGATGTTTTCTTGGTGTGAAACGTAGCAATAGATGCAACTAGGACATCCTTCATCACTGGAATTTCCAAAGAATTAATTGCCCTACGTGTAATGAGAGTCCAGAATCGGGAACACGAGATTTCAGAATGCCTCGTTGAAGTTTTGAGGCTTTGCACCACTTGAGACCAGATAATCGTCCCATAATCAAGATTGAGACCATTGTAAAGACCGTATAGAAGGGTCAGAAAACCCTTGCTGGTGCCATCAGATCCAACACTTCTCTCTGCCAAACTCTTGATGAGAAGAGTGAGCATTCCATTCCATTGGGATGGTAAGTAGGACTTCTTAACCTTCGTGATTGTGGTAAGCACATCAGTGTATCCCATTTTGTAAAGCATAGAGAAGAGTTGAGTAGTGGTGATGAAGTCTAGTGAAATAACAGATGGATCCACAGCTAGGTGCAATAGGGAACAAAATCTCCCTTTTGAAATTGAAGTCTTATGAGAGTGGATTTGGAAGTAGATTCGTTCCTTGTTCTTGTCATAAGTAGCAGTAGAGTAAACATGTGATAAAAGTGACATCGGAACGGCTTCTAAGTGTGTTAGGGCTAGAACCAGTGGAGAATACTTCAAACACTCAACCACCTGCAGCATATATGAATCGTACAGAAACGGATTGAGTTCAATAATCATGTTCTGATTTGGCTTGATCGAAAGCAATGTGGACGAAGCAGTTTGATCGTGAACTGATGAAGAAGTCGCCATTGTTGATCGAAGAAAGAAGATGAACAGTTTCAACTTGCCTTGTAATTTGAGAGAATTTGATGCGGATATAAGACAAATAAGATTAGAAACCCTTTATATACCGTTGCTAGGATAGAGAAAAATCATCATGATAATGACGCGATCACTAAAACGTCGCCTGAAAAAGCGCGATGTGACAGGTTGGTTACTCCCAGGTATACGTCAGCACGCGTGGGTATGGAGACCGTTCAAATTCACGCGCCCAAATTCTTATCCTCAATCGACGTTTGAAATTCAGTTTCTCTCCAAAATTTAGAATTACCCCTGTTTCGTCAAAAGATAAACAAAAATCGAACTAACAGCAACTAGAATGTTGGAAAATTAAAATTTTCGTGCAATAGCGTGACAAAAGATAAAGAAATTAGGCAAAATGTGTATTAGATGTGAGTGATGTCTAATATAAGACAGAAAGCATGTGATTCCGGGCAAGAATCGCTTCCTTCAAAGTCAAGAGAGACCTTAAGTGCTTGTGTGGGTTCCCGTGAAATAACGATCAAATGTTTGTAGAGAAACATTGAAAGGCTTCTTTTTAAGTCATAGGCTTAAGGAGGATGATCTTCAACCGAACGTCGATTCTTAACATAAGACCGAACATTGGAAGAAGTACTTGTGAGACCGATGTGGTCTGTTGAACAAGTAGGTAGGATATATTTTATATTGACTAAAGAAGTTATAGAAATCTCAAAAACAAAAATAAACTGGATTTTTATGGGAAGAAAAGCCTTGGTGTTTGACAAATTCATAAAAGATCACTTAAAACTAAAAATGAGATTTCATTAGGTAACCAGTAAGATCTTGAATATTACAATTCACCGTCAATTCGTCGTAGGTGTTGGATTGTGGGTTTCACTCAGAACGTGGTATACGTATCTAAGATCACAAACACAGATTTTGTGCAACCATAAACCTCAGTGGTAAAGACTGAGAGTCTCAAGGGTTACAGTGATGAACCAAAAGTTGATGGAGAATGTAAGGAGGGTGGCTAAAGAACCGAAAGTACCTTCTGCTATAAAAACGTGACTAAGCAGAAAAACTCTTAATTCATATGAGAAGAGTAAGGTAGCTCTAGACTGAGTCGATTTTAATAGCCTAATTGGGAAGAAACGATAGGTAGAGATCGAATCATTAAGGCCTTGCTCTAAGTCGTAGAGGCGTTTGTCAACATGCAGCAGTATGCTTCTAGGGACCCTTAACTAGTTCTTATGGAAATCATTATACCTGCCTTAGCTCCAAATTCTGTTGTACTGGTACACTTATGACCTAATTAAAAGAACAAAACAAACAAACACACCGAATTTTTTTTTTTTTTGAAGTTTTGAGATTTTCTGAAAAATAATAAAAACAGAAAAAGAAAATATTTTTGGATTTTTGAAGTTTTCTGAAAAATAATAAAAACAGAAAAAGAAAATATTTTTGGATTTTTGAAGTTTTCTGAAAAATAATAAAAACAGAAAAAGAAAATATTTTTGGATTTTTGAAGTGAACAAAATGTACAACTGAAACCTTATCTTAGAAGAATGAAGCGAAATAGACCGAGCGTTCGGTTCATTTCCATTCCTTAAAATTCCAGAGCCGAAATAGTCCGAGCGGTCGGTTCATTTCGATTCTCGAAAATTATGGAGCCGAAATAGACCGAGCATTCGCTCCATTTCGCTTGTTTAATTTTTAGTGAGAGAATTGAGGATTCGGTACAGACTCTGCTTCCATCATTCCCAGGCCTTGTAAAATTTTATTGAAACTCGCTTCAGGCAAGGCTTTAGTGAATATGTCAGCCAGTTGATCAGAGGACCGAACGAAATGAACTTCCACGTTCCCATCTTCTACGTGGTCCTTGATAAAATGATATCTAAGTGCAATATGCTTGTTCTTAGAGTGTTGCATAGGATTGTGACAAATCCTTATTGCACTTTCCGAGTCACAATAGAGAGGAATCTTCTTCATACTCAGCCCATAATCTCTTAGTTGAATTTGAATCCATATGACTTGAGAGGTACAAGATGCTGCTGCTATATACTCAGCTTCGGCTGTTGAAAGTGACACACAAGTTTGTTTCTTGGACTGCCAGCTAACCAGTTTTCCGTCAAGAAATTGGCATCCACCTGTAGTGCTCTTTCGGTCCAGACCACATCCTCCAAGATCAGCATCAGAAAAGGCTTGAATGAAGAATCCAGATCTAGCAGGATACCAGAGACCGAGAGATGAGGTTCGCTTTAGGTAACGGAAAATATTTTTCACCGCCACCATGTGAGGTTCTCTTGGATTAGCTTGAAACCTGGCACAATAACAAACTGAAAACATAATGTACGGTCTACTAGCTGTTAGATACATTAGGGACCCTATCATTTTTCGATATAGTGTTATGTCAACAGCAGGTTTTTCCAGAGAGGGTGTTAACTTAGTGCCAAAGGTCGTAGGAACCTTCACTTTTGAGTCTCCTGTCATGCCAAATTTTATTAGCAGGTTCTTTGTGTACGCCTCCTGGTTGATAAAGATACCTTCTGGTCCTTGTCTAATATTCAAACCAAGGAAAAAATTAATCGGACCCATTGCGCTCATTTCAAACTTAGTCTCCATCAACTTCCTGAATTCAGCCGTTAAGCTAGGATTCGTGGAGCCGAAGATGATGTCATCGACATAAATTTGAACTATCATTAGATGTTCGCCTTTTTTTCTTTCGGAAGAAGGTTGGGTCAACCGAACCTTGCTTAAATTTCGACATTTTCAAAAAGCGAGTTAAAGTTTCATACCAGGCTCTCGGTGCTTGCTTCAAACCATATACCGCTTTATCCAGCACATAGCAATGATCAGGGAATTTCTCGTTCACAAACCCGGGAGGTTGCTCAACATACACTGTTTCTTTTAGTTCTCCATTCAAGAAAGCGCATTTGACATCCATTTGGAAAACTTCGAAGTTTTTATGAGCAGCATATGCCAGGAAGATTCTAACTGTCCAACCTAGCTACTGGAGCGAAGGTTTCCTCATAATCTATCCCTTCCTCTTGGCAATATCCTTTCACCACCAACCGAGCCTTGTTGCGAATGACATTCCCCTCCTTATCTAATTTATTTCTGAAGACCCATTTTAAGCCGACCACTGAAGCATCCTTTGGTGTGGGAATCAGCCTCCAAACTTGGTTGCGTTCAAACTCATGGAGCTCATCTTGCATTGCTTGAACCCAATCAGAATGATCAAGTGCAACATTAACTGTTTTCGGCTCGACCTTGGAGATAAACGAATTAAACATACATAATTCAACTTTAGAGAATAATGCAGTTTGTTTCGCTTTCAACTGTGAACGAGTGAGTACTTTCTCAGATGATTCTCCAATAATTTGAGCTTTGGGGTGGTCCTTGGTCCATTTGACTAACGGAGGATAATTTGGTTCATATGCTGGATCCAATTCAACATTCACTTCCTCTTCAAATTCTGATTGATCACCCTCGCCTTCGTCATTTGCATTCTCTTTCTCCCCCTCGACTGGCGAAGTGTAATCTGTGGCAGCATCAGAGCTTGCATCCTCTGTGGGAGTTGGATTCTCTCCCTCGATTGAACTACTATTGGATGGGTTTGGAGTAGTATGTTCCCCCTCGCCTAGACCTTGATGAGTTAGGGACGGAATTGGATTCTCCCCCTCGAAAGATACTTTGGTTGTCTTTGGTGCAGATGAACTCTCCCCCTTGAACGATGAGACTCTGTTTGGAGAGTCAGTGGAGGGTTGACCACCTGTCGGTTTAGGAGGTTCATTTTCTATTTCTTTGGCAGCTTCATATATGATCTTTTTGAGATTATCGATTTTGTTATCTGCCGCTTTCGCTTCTGAGTGTACTCCTTTCTCTGGTTCATAAAATAACCGAATGTACTCCTCGAACAAGTTGGATATGGGAACCGAGACTTGTCCTGATGCAGGAAAAATTTCCCATAAATCACTTTCGCTCCTTTGAACTTTATTCATGTAATTATCGTCAAAGGTTACATAATATGTTTCTTCAATTCGTTTGGAGCGTTTGTTCAACACTCTGTATGCTTTTGATGTTAGCGAATAACCCAGAAAGATTCCCTCATCGGCTTTGACGTCAAACTTATTTTGGTTTTCTTTAGAATTGAAAATAAAGCACCTTGAACCGAATATGTGGAAAAATTTGACATTTGGCTTTCGATTGTTTAAGATCTCATATGGAGTGATTGAAAATCTTTTGTTGAGCAAGGACCGATTCTGAGTATAGCATGCGGTTGCAACTGCATCAGCCCAGAAGTATAACGGAAGTGAAGCGAAACTGAGCATAGTTCTTGCTGCCTCACATAAAGAACGGTTTCGTCTTTCAACAATCCCATTCTGTTGTGGTGTATAAGGGGCCGAAAAATTGTGAGTTATCCCCTTGTCAGCCAGAAAGTCCTCAAAATCGTTATTCTTGAATTCCAGACCGTTGTCACTTCTGATATTCCTCACCGTCTTTCTCAGCTGCACTTCCACTTGCTTGATAAATGTCTTTAACTTGGGAGTTGCATCTGATTTCTGCATAAGAAAGAAAACCCAGGTGAAGCACGAAAAATCATCTACAATAACAAGAATGTACTTACTCCCACCGATGCTCTCGATAGCTGAAGGTCCACATAAGTCAATGTGCAATAGTTCAAGGGCTTCAACAATCTTTGTATTGATTCGTGTAGGGTGGCTCTTTTTGCTTTGTTTGCCCATCTCACACGCTGCACACAGATGTTCCTTGTCAAACTTGAGAAGAGGGAGTCCTCGAACGTGATCACCAAGAACCAACTTATTAATGTCTTTGAAGTTCAGGTGTGATACATCTCTCCCTTGCGTTCAGACTTTAGCAGAACCTTTTTCGATTGCTTTTCAATTATTTCAAAGCCCTCATCATCAAATGATACTTTCAGGCCTGTTCCCACAACTAATTGTGACACACTGATGAGGTTATGCTGCAATCCTTCCACATACGCCACTTTTCGAATCGAGAAATCTCCATTGGTTATCATACCATATCCCTTGATTGTTCCATAGGAGTTATTTCCATACTTTACACACCCACCATCTTTTAGGTACCGAAACTCCCTCAGTTCTTCCTTTCTTCCTGTCATGTGACGCGAGCAGCCACTGTCTATATACCATTCATCATCGAACTGCTCGTCACTAATTACCTGCAAATTCAAGCAGATTTAGGAACCCAAATTTTCTTGAGTCCTGGTGAGTTTTTCACAGAAAAAGGAATTACAGTGGAAATATCAACCAAATATGTTCTTTTTACTAGAGTGGTTTGATCTTTTCTTTTAATGGTATACACCTTGATTTTAGTTTTATCTTGTTTAAATTTTGGTGTATAAGTTGTTGTGTTGTTAGATGGTTTAGGAATTTTCTTTTGAATTCGGGGGTTAGCTGACTTTTTCTTATTTTGTAACTCAGATTTTGATTTGAGCTTTCCCTTTCCTTTGATGTCCTTCACTGAATTTGTTTTGCTATGGGAGTTAGAAGGACCGAAACTAGACTTGGGACCGAAACTTGACTTTCGGTTTTGAGAGCCCATGTGGGGACCGAAACTTGTCTTTCGGTTCGGTACGCTAGTTTGGGAACCGAAAGTAGATGTTCGGTTCTGAGATTTGGAATAGTAGGAATTTGGACTGAAGTTTTCTATTCCTTTCAGTTTTTCCTTTCCTTTATTCGTTGATTCTTTCTTAGGAAGTACGTAGCTGGGATTTTGAGATTCCCAGTGACGTTTTCGCTCATTCAGATTTTTGTGTATCTTTGATTTCTTAAGAGCTTCTATTCAGCTAACTCCTTCAGTGATTTGTGGATATTGAAGCTAGCCTTTGGCTTTTCCTTTTGACTTTCGGTTGTATTTGTTGGAACAGTTGGTTCTGTCATCGGTTCTTCAGGGATTTCTTTAGTTCCACTTGTGCTTGGTCTGTCGAAACTTGAGGGTTTGTTGATGGCTTCATCAACATATCTTCCTTTAACCCTCCATGAAGTCTGCTCAGATAAGCCTACGGTTTCCTCTGCGTTGTCAATAGGGGCAGTCCAGAAGTAATCGTCGCATCCATCAGCATTGTCTTTGTCGACCAAGACTTTTAATTCTGCCGTTTGTTTAGCAGTGACCCCTGTAACTGCATATACCTGATTCGGCACAGTTTGAACTTTTTGATAGACCATAGCTTTTTCCTTGAGTTTCTGTGTCTTGTCTTTTGACAAGCGAGTGAACTCAACCGAATTTTCAGATGTGAGGGGTTTCTCATTCTCGGTTTCACTCTTCATGAACTCAGAGCAATCAACTTCGTCTTCTACTGAGATTTCACTCATCTCACTTTCCTCATCAAATTCAGACGTTTTTTCTAAGTTCATTTTATTTTCTGAAGTTATTTTGGCATTGGACAAGTCAAATGATTGAATAGTGTCTGACTTAATTTTTAACCTATCATTTTCAGCTAAAATAGTTTTGAGCATGCATTTTTGTTCCTTAGAATCAATGAAGGTTTCTATTTTGTCCAGTCCAATTTTGTAAGACATGGATGTCTCTTCTGATGATACTACTGATTCACATTCTGCTATGACCTCATCCTCCTTAAATTCAAGGAAGGGTAAAATCATCTTATGAATTTTCTTTCCTATCTCACAACTTAAATGCAATTGAGCAATATTAGAGTATAGACGCTTAGCAATTAAACAAAAAACATTCCTTTGTTTTAAAAACTTGAAGTTGTCTCTTTGTAAAAAAATACTTTCCTCCCTAGCTCTATTTAATTCCGCCTCCTTCAGCTCAATCCACATCCTTCTCTCTTCACTTTTTGAAGACACCCTGCTGAGTTGGTCAGTTAGGTTAGAGTTCGCTAAGCGAGTTTGCATGAGACTACTACTTAAGTTAGAAAATTTAAATTTTAATTCTTTTAATTCTTCTTCATAGTCTGTTGTTGGAACTTTAAGTGATTCAAGGATGGATTGTACCTTTTTGATCAGCCGATCGCAGTCGTTGATCTTCTCACTCACAGGCTTGGCTACAAAACACTTGTCCTCAGTCAGGTTCGGTTCCTCACTTGCACTTTCGGTTGATGAACCAGCTGTGACAATTAAACACCTTCCAGTCGAACCTACTTCCTTTGCCACATAAGCCTTTCCATGAGTGGGCTTTCTCACCTCTTCATCTTCAAAATCGGTTGACCAAACTTCAACGCCACCGAACTCATCTTTATTAGCATTCTCCTGCACAATTAAGGCATTCATAGAACTATTTGTCGCCTTCTTTTTCTTGATCTCTTCCAACTTGCGCATATAGTATGCCTAATCATCTTCACCGTCTCTTTTCTCAGCCATTTTTCTTAGCATGCAATCTTTGGCAAAGTGGTTCTTGCCGTGACAGTAATTGCAGTCGAACCCAGAGTCTCCTGCAAGCTTTCTCTCCTTCTTGTCTTCATCCTTTTGAGAAGAGATTTTCGCTTCATCCTTCACCTTCTCAGAACTGTAACTTCCTTGCCAGTTTTGGTTCTTGTTGATAGGAAATTTTCTTCGTGCAAACTTCTTTGGATTGGTGACCATCATAGCATACTCTTCGCTTGTAAGATCACACTCAGACATATCAGACTCTCCTTCTTCTTCTGCAATGCTTTTTCCTTTTGAGACAAGGGCTAGCGATCCCACACCAGAAACTACCTTCGCTTCTTTGGTTACAACACTCTCATGGGACTTAAGTATTCCCACAAGTTTCGCTAGCGAGTAGGATTTAAACTGTTCATGCGCTTTCACGGTTGAAACCACAGCCATCCATTCTGGTCTCAGACCGTTCATAAAGGTCACCTTCTGCTCGATCAACTTTCTTTCTATTCCATGCTTGATCATCTTACTTAGGAGATGATTGAACCGATCGAAAGTTTGTATGAGTTTTTCTTCTGGTTTCTGTTCGAAAACTCCAAATTCTGACAGCAACAAGGTTTGAATGGAGTGTTCAGATCTTCATCAGTCGAATAGAGTTCTTTCAGCCTATCCTAGATTTCTTTGGTCGTCGTGCATGAACCAACCAACCGAAAAGTGTCAGATTGCAAGGCGAATCTGATCATTCTCATGGCCTTCACGTTACACAACAACTTGTCTTTCTCATCCTGTGACATCTTCTCTACATCCGCCACCAGCTTGTTATATTCCTTTTGGGACTTAACTGTCGTGTTCGTTCCTGAATGAATAAACGGCCCAAGTGTGATAGCTTCCTAGATGAGATAGCCATTATCTTCAGATCCAACCACGTAGTCTTCAAAGTGATGCGCCCATACTTCATAGTCTTGAGTGTAAAGAATGGGTATCCTGGTTGTAGATCCAATGCTGTTTGAGATGTTGATGGGATTTGTTTGCAAATCTTCGTGAGACATGGTGAGCTGCTAGAATCAAAACTGTAAACTTGAGATTAGGGTTTTATCTGAAACAGAGTTGTCGTCGATATGAAGAAGACGACTTCTATTTATACGATAAAAGCAGAAACCCTAAAGAATTCTGAATACAGAAGGAATGTGTATTGATCACACAGTCTCCTGCTCTGATACCAATTTTTAGAACAAAGTTCAATTAGGATCGTTAGATTCTATACAGACAAAGTAATTATGAACACGAGAATGGCTTTGAATGTGTCATATGATTAAAACTTCAACACCTCAGAAGAGCTCGATTAAGAACTTCGACTGTAGAGGTGTTTAGGGTTACAAAAACAATAAACGTAATAATCAACAACATTAACCTCCTAACGCATACATGCATGCATATTTATAGTATAACCCTACTAGATAATCACGGATGGACAGGCCCAATCCGGATACAAAACATAAGCCCAAGACGCAACACAATTAGACTCAACAGTTGTTATTGCTGACGGGGTACGGACCCCATGGTCAATGAGTCTTTGTGCCAATCGCTTAGCACTATCGAAGGTAGTGGGGTTGGAAGCTAGAACGTTCCCCTAAAATGGAGGCACCAGCCCCCAGATATACCTCTCCACCTTCTTCACTTTGGTGGGGACCATTGATGGACATAACGCCACCAGATCTCTAAATCTGGCGGTGTAGGAGACTATGTCGGAGCCCTTCATGGTTAGGCTCCATAGCTCCTGCTCCAACTTCTGGACTTCGCCCTTAGGGCAGTATTCCTCGATCATTAGCTCCTTGAGAGCTTCCCAGCCAATAACATTAGCCACCACTAGAGATAGTGACTTGACATGGCTGTTCCACCACGTCAGAGTTCGGTCCGCGAAGGTGCAGGCGGCAAACTTTACCTTGCTACCCGCCGGACAGGCGCAGATCTCAAAGATCGACTCCATCTTCTCGAACCATTGCGAGAGGGCAATGATTCCGCTAGTACCGTTGAATGCCCTGGGCTTGCATTTTGTGAAGTCCTTGTACGAGCACTCCCTAGAAGGCACTGGAGTTTCAATTGGGGTGGGAGGCACATTCGTCCCACTCCCGCTAGTACCGATGGTGGTGAATTGTGCTAGAGCTGCCGTAACAGCCGCATGCACAGCAGCTTGAACAGCTGCTGGGTTGAATTGTGGAGGAGGAGGTGGAGATTGATTTCGAGGGTTGCGTCTCGTTACTTGGCGTGGAGGCATCTTGTAGCTATAAGTTTAACAGATGAAGATATTGATAAGATTTCAAAGAGAGAGAATGATGAGAGTGAAACATGGACTAACTCTCCATAGCCCAACAACACAGATGAAAGTATGATTGAATAGGAATCTAGCACTAGAAAATGAAAATATTTGGATAAAAGTTTCCATGAGATTAGATATCTGTCAATAAAGTTGGTATTACAGATGTAATAAGTTTGGGAAAAATGACCTAAGAGAAGGTCTTACATCACACCAAAGTAAGAAAATTTTGACAGAATAAAGACCTATCGACTGAAAGTTCAAGGTCTTAACATAGACATGAAACTAAAACTAGAGTTTTTACATAGACCTAAGTTATATCCAAAAGAGAAAGTTGATTAGACTCTATCTGCGATGAGAACTACTAGAATGAGTCCTTGATTCCGACAGACAGCGCTCCATGTCCCTCATGCGCCTTTCAGATGTCGCCTGCCTAGCTCGAAGTTCCCTGACTTTGGCTTGGGTTGCAGTAAGTTTTCTCTGCAGAGCCGCATTCTGGATCTGAGTTCTTGCATGAGCAGACTCCAGCTGGAGGATGCGTACGGTATTGACTCCCGTATCATAATCAACCTCCATGATTTCGTTGATGGCCGCCTTACCCTGCTCATCATTACGAGCAACCCTACGGATCAGAATAGGCAGAACTCTGTCCGCTGAGCCTCCCTCGCTCAGGTTATAGAAACTTCGGTCCCCATTGTATGGCATGGGTTGAACCTGTTCTTGACTCCATCTGTTCAAGTTTATTACCCACAAAGGTATGAGGCCTTGAAATGCCGTATGTGGGTTTGGATTTGGGTTTGGAGCTACTAGGGGTTGATCGTTGACTTCGGGCTCGGAGTCAGAATCCTCCGGAAAGTTCTCAGCAAAGTCATCGTCCAGTGGAATTTCAGGTTCCTCTTCAGGCTCAACATCAAGCCATCCACCGTTGCCTTGGTTGGGAAAGTACGGGTCTCCGGGGATATGGAATCCAGCCATGTTATCTAAGCGAGAAAGGGATAGAAGGAATAGTTAATAGACGTACTAATTAAGTTAATTATAAGATGATCCTTATCAGTTACTCCAACATTTGCTTAGTGCATACCAGTCATATGTATCCAAAACAGGATAGACCTTCTAAGTCTAAGTCCACAACCAAACAAGGAACAAGAAGTAAAGCAAAGATCACAAATTCTAAGTCTATAACACCTTAGTCACATATAACCTTAGCGTATCCACTCAGCAACTATTGACATACTAATAAAGATCTTTTTATTTTTCACATAAGTAATTATAGTAACACAAAATACTCCTATAGTATTTTAAGTTTATGTTCTGTTCTAATGTTTTCGTTGTAGTGGTGTTGGTAAGTTTTTAGACTTGTTGCAACATCGCAAACATCCCTGGACACATGCTAATCACTTCTCGGAAAGATATAGTTGATCATGCTATATCACTCCCAGATCTGATTATATGTCCCCAAGACTACTTGTGCTGTCCAACAATCGTAATACTTTTGTTCTATCCTAGTGACACTGATTTTAGTATGAATGCAGGTATGTATACTTAGGTTAAAAATTTTATTATTTAAAAGTATAAACTCTTGGTCAGAGTATTTTAATCCCGATGTGTTTATAGTTGTATATCTTTTATGGGTTGATATACTCAATTCACTATAAACAATACTCTGATACCAATCTGTCAAACCCCAAAATGGAGACGACGGAACGTTCGGGGGTGGAGGACGTCATGTACGGTATCACAACAATGCATAATAGTAAACAAGCAACAACATAATCCATTGCATTAATAGTAATAATTCATATGCAAGCGTGTTCTGATGTTTTTAAGACACCAAAAATGAATAATCAAAATGAAAGATGAGTCTTGAATGTGCTCCATCTTCTCAAAAACCTGATCATCGGTACCTGAGAATACAAGTTATTTTGAAAGCGTAGATCAACATTTATGCTGGTGAGTTCATAAGTATTTTAGTGTCGTTGTTTGTATAAGTTGAATAAAGTATTTGTAAATGTTTGACGTACGAGTTTGTAAGTGTTTGTTGAAAATGTTTGTAAACTTCCTAGAAAATCCTATATTTTCTACTAAAGTGGTCTTCTACCAAGACCCGCCTGTTTTCTATGTTTGCTCTTTTGTAAAAGTGTGTGTTTTCCGAATATATGACTATCATTATCAAAAATATAGTTTTTCATTACCGTTTATGTGAGAAGATCACAATATGAATGAAATGGGAAAATAAAGATGTACTAGTAGTTTTATCTATATAACTACTAATTGTACTAACTACCCTTAAACTGGTTAGTTTAATTAAGGTAAAATGTGATATGATTGTATCCATGCTTGATTTGACTTAGTATAACACGGCGTTCGAGACGTCGAAGCGATATGACATTCATCACCCGTAGACCTGCAGGTCCCACTGTAGCTAGCAGCAAGGTGTGAGATGGTCAATCCCGTATAGATCTATACACAAATTCACGCTCTCCCTCCAGGATATTCTGGGTACAAAACGTGTCACAGCAGTATATGCATCACCACGAAGTAGTATCTCACATTAATGTTATAGTATTCTAGTATAGTATTCTCTCCGTCTAGTATGTAGTATGTTCTCTAGTATGTAGTATGTTCTCTAGTATGTAGTATGTTATCTAGTATGTAGTATGTATTGTTTCTCGTTATAGTATTCTCTATCTGTTTCTCTTTATAGTAAGTGTTGTTTCTCGTTATAGTATGTACCGACTCTTAGTATGTTTCGTTGTTGTAGTAATAGTATTAGTGCCTTCCTAAACTAAACCTATTATAGTTTACTAGTAATGTTGTTGGTATGAATGAACATGATTGAACACCTTTGCTACCAAAAGGATCTAAACTGAATAAAGACTTTTATATCTATATACATATACATAATATATAACTAAGATTCGAACGACCTTCGGACAAACAACCGATGCCCTAAGTCCACAACCAAACAAGGAACAGGAAGTAAAGCGAGTTGTCAGTCCCAAGTCCTTTCAATCCTACTTCCATAACTATATCTATATAGATATGTTTTTGACAAAGTATAAGTTTAAAAGAGTTTGATAAAGATTTTTGCATATAAATAAGTTTGTTGAAACGATTTGAAGTAGTTTGTTTGAAAACACAGTTTGAAGTATAAGAAATCCATTGTTTGATAGCTATTAATCACATGCGAATGATATAATAACTATATTGTTTCTACTTGTATTCCCCCCCCCATAAAAGCATTTAAAATCATTTAAAAGGTAGGTTAAAGGGGTATGAACTCACCTTCAGTGAGTGGTACGAATGAAAGTTCGGTTTGTAGGATGCTAAGTGCCAAGTGAAGACTTGAGCACAACGGATCCTAATAAGCATATGTTGGCACATATATGTATATAATTAGTCTCTAAACAACTGATTATGAAAGGAAAACACCCTAGGACTTAGAAAACACTTAGATTGAAGTGTTAGAAGCATCAAAAGTCATCTGAAATGGGTGTACGGCCGTACAGGGGAGTGTGCCGCCACCTGGTGTGCTGCCCATTGGGTGTGCGGCCAGGTGTGTGTGGCCGCACACTACTAATAAAAATGGTCAAAAATGTATTTCCAAGGTCATATCTTGTATCCCTTAAGTGTCTTTGTTCATGTGCTAGCATACAAGTTGAGTTTGAGGCCTTAAAGCACTAAGATAAGGGGTGTACGACCACATGAGTGTGTGCGGCCGCACACTCCTTGAAGATCGAGTTCTGGACATTTTCAAAGGCTCAAATATAGCTAATAACATGCAGGAGTAGGGTACTTACGATGTAGAAGCGTATAGGGGTGTTTAGAGCCCAAGAACTTAGTAGGTGTTCTTAGTGTTCTTGGTGAAACTGAAGAACACTTGAAGATCTACTAAAATGGAGTGATTTCATCGATGAAATCAGTGATCTACACTAGATGGAGTAAGGAATAAACAAATCAAAGGGATGAAACACTTAACACTTTAAGATCTAGCTGAAAAATCAGGAGCTACTTGAGAGAAAACGAGTTCTGGTCTAGGAGGGTGAAAAGGATTGATTGAAGGCCAAGACTCTATCATATAGGCATGAGTGTGCTGCTTGACGAGAGTGTGCTGCTTGACGAGAGTTTGCTGCCGGAGGAGGGGTGTGCAGCCGCACACCCAAGTGGACGGTCGTACACTCCTTAAGTTGGAGTGTTTGTCCAATTTTTGGGTCGGGTGAACTTATAGAACCCAAATCTAGACTTCTAACTTGAAGATACTAGGTTTAGAACACTCAATTGACTCAAAACAATGCTAGAAAGTGACAAAAACGAGCTTGACTTTGATTGATTTGAAAGATAGTACAAGAGAGAAATTTCGGGTTGTCACAGTAAGGGCCTTATAACAAAATACTCTAAAGTATTTGTAGCCTTTAGAAGCATGGGGAGACAACGCATGGAGGTTGACAATAACCCTCATATTTGTTTAATATTTCGGCCATACCTCTTGAAAAGAGAAGAGTTCTTTAATTTTTATAAACTCAAAGTTTATGAAATAGAAACATTATCTTTAGGTAAAAGACAAAAGAATTCAAATAGTCCAAAAGGTTGTACATGACTTATTAATTCATACCATATGAAATAATATCTAGTTATACTCTCTTATAATATTTTCACAAAACAATAATTATTCCTTAATTAAATACAAGAATTGATATTATTTATTAATAATCATATTAATAATAAATATATACAGAATGTGCCAACTTGATAAGGTGTGACCCTATAGGATCATATATTATTAGCAATGTCACTCAATAATGATTATCGGGCATATAGATTCAACATGATATTTTCCACAATCATTGAGATCACTTCAATCTTCAATGATCTGGCTCTCTTCTTTTCTGGAATCATCTTTCTACTTAAGGTATCAACTACAATATTCGCTTTACCTGGGTGGTAAAGTATCTCACAATCGTAGTCTTTAAGTAGCTCCATCAATCGCCTTTGTCTCATGTTTAATTATTTCTTAGCAAAGAGATATTGAAGGCTCTTATGATATGTAAACAGTTTGCATTTGGTTCCATAAAAGATAATATATTTATATCTTTACGGAGAAAACCACTGCTGCAAGGTCTAGATCATGAGTTGGGTAATTATACCCGTGAGTATTTAATTCTCTCGAGGCATAATCTACTACTTTGTCTCTCTGGGTGAGGACACATCCCAATCTAATTCCAGAAGCGTCACTGAATACTGCTAAGTCATCAATTCCCTTTGGCAATACAAGGATTGGTGCTTCACACAAACACTTCTTCAATTCACCAAAGTTCTTTTCTTGCTTCTCGCTCCAAGTATAGACAACTCCCTTTTTGGTTAGGGCTGTCAGTGGAGCCACAATATAAGAAACATTTTGGATGAATATTCGATAGTAACCTGCCAATCCTAGAAAACTACAAATTTCAGTGGGAATCTTTGGCATTTCCCATTTCGTAACGACTTCTATTTTTTCTGGGTCGACCATTATGCCATTCTAGCTATCCACCTGACCCAAGAATTGTATCTCCCGAATCCTAAAGTCACACTTGGAGAACTTTGTGTAAAGCTTCTCCCTCTTAAGGACTTCTAACACCTCTCAAAGATGTCTATTGTGATCTTGCTTGTTCTTAGAGTGAATTAAGATGTCATCTATGAACACTATTATAGATTTATCGAGGAAAGGTTTACAAACTTGATGCATGAAATACATGATTTTTCTGGAGCATCCGTTAGTCTAAAGGACATATCAAGGAATTCATAGTGTCCATACCTTGTTCTAAAGGCTGTCTTCTCGATATCTTGCTCTCTTATCTTCAACTGGTGATATCTTGACTTGAGATCAATTTTGGGGAAAACGGTTGCTCCCTGCAAATGATCGAACAAGTCATATATCCTAGGTAAGGGGTATCGATTCTTTATCATGGTCTTGTTTAGCTCCTGATATTCAATATAAATTCTCATTGTACCATCCTTCTTCTTTACGAACAATACATGAGCTCCCTAGGGTGATGAACTAGGTCTGATGAAACCTTTGTCCAATAACTCCTGAATTTGTGGCCTTCTTTTCTATAGGCGCTAAACGATACCTTGCTTTTGCAATTGGAGTCGTGCTTGGCAATAAGTCGATTATGAACTCTACCTGTATCTCTGGTGGTACTCCTAGTAATTCATTCGGATATTGTTGGGTTTTGTATACTACAACATCCTATGGTGCACATACAACCCTAAATGCCTTGGATCTATTTTTTCTCTAATTATACATGCAATATTGTTTCCAAAGCATTAAGCCTACAACTAGCATACAATTGATATATAAATCATAAAAGTAAGTTAGAAGGTTACCTCTTTGTTGTAACTTGTAGACATTGGCCTTTTAAGAGCTTAGTGCCTCAAGTGTTGCACCTCAAATGGTTCACAAACACCATGAACAATTGGAAGACAAATGAGAGAGAGGTTAGACACCACAAATCGTACACACTCTTGCAATATCACTCGTATGTCCGATTTTGGCTAAGGGGGTGCTATATATATATATATATATATATATATATATATATATATATATATATATATATATATATATATATATATATATGTTAGGAATCCAAGAGTCATGGGTAAACCCTAATCCATACTCTTGGGCTTATTATCCTTGATTGATGATTTAAGTGGGCTAAATCTTTATGGATTCTTCCATGAACTTAGTACATCATGTATCATAAGCCCAAAACATATATGCATAACTAATTTACACAATTAGTCCCCATTAATTTAATTAGTCTCTTTTGACCACTAAATTAATTCCAAATTAATTCTTGATCAATACTAATTAAATCATATGATTTTATATTAATATATTAGAACTTATAATATATTAATAAATCATAAATAACGTTTTCTCAAAAGTCCATCCTATCAAATTGACGTGGTGAAGGCAAACCAAATGGACCATGCTACTCTCGGGTCAAGTACATACCAATTATAGTTATGGGCTTAGACACCAAATCCTATAGTATCCCACTTGGATAAGTCTAATAGCTATTATTGCAAGTACGACTCCAAAACCCGACTAGCAATCGTAGCTCTCAAAAGCTGTTGTCGAACTCCGAACAAATCAAATGACGCGTCCAGTAGATAAGGGATCATATATTCCTCCATTCTAGATATTGTATGAACTGAGACATGGATTATAATCATTCTCTCTGTTCATGTGTTGTTTCCCGATTTCCGATTTGTGATGACTGACTAATTGAACAAATCAAATCAGTCCAGGCTTGGCCAAGCACTTAGGTTTGTCATCACTAAATCATCGAGGGGCCCAAAGATATCGCTTTTATCCCCTTAGGATAAAAGGAACGGATAAACTTCAACTCATATGCTTGACCTGTTTACTCATCAAATCACATACAACAATACATATTATAACACCAAATTACCGGTGTGTTTAATATTATCAATGTGCAACCGACTTGTAAACTGCAAATCATATGTCTTGGTTTCAAGAATATAAGATATTATCGTCTCATGATCACTCGTGATAAAATCCATGAAGTGATACAAATGAGCGTGGGTTGAATCCAATACTCAAATCTTATTACAGGAGTACTCATGAATACTGCAGCAAACGTGTGCTATGTATACCACCTTAGACAATCCTACAGACCCATTTATGACAGTCTTGCCTCAATACCTACTTCCAAAGTATGATCGACTGTGGATGGTTTGAATAACCTAGTTATACGGGAAGTTAAAACATGCAAAGTGAAACACAAGAATAATACTAATCCTATATGGCCCCAAAACTTTTGAGTGTAAATAAAACACCTTTTATCTAATCACCATATTGATTACTCATTATTCATTGTATAACGTTTCGAATAATCAACTTAATACTTGAATTAAAACAATAGTTATCCCATGCACCAAGCATGCACACTATGTTTGCCTATGGTCCTTTCTTTGTAAAATAGACAACATTTAGTGATGCTCATTTCACAATTCCAAATCCTTATGATAAATGTAAGAATACCAAATTTTTGCCATTTACTGAAATCTGTTAGATTCTAAACTTTTATTCATTGATCCTCTTGTAATGACTATGCACAAAAGTCACAGAGACTTGGTAACAGACATTACAAAGTATTCCAATGGAGAGCAATTCCTTGGAAATGAAGTCTCACATTCAAAGTACATTCCTTTGAACATCCTTCTTGCATTAAGTTTCCTAATCTTACACAGATTTAATGAATAACTTCCACTTATGGAAATATTTCCATATTCCCATTTTGACTATCACTTCTGAACAAGAGTCACCTCTTTTCAGAATATGTCAATATGGTCATTCCAAAATTTTCAAAATAATTCCAACTCTCCATGAGCAACCAACCTTTGGTAAACCTCAGATTGTCCTTGACAATTTCTTAACCACTTTAGTCAAATCTTGTTCTAGTCCCTTTTTCCCTCTTGATGCCCTAGGCATTTGGAAAAATTAGAACACAAGAATATTATAGCATATGCAATCGATCCTATACCCGAAGCATATGGGACACGATTCATAATGTCTTACATAAAGACACGATACTTGATCAGTCTTTTGCTATAATATTTCTATTTTTATTTGCCATGTTCTCATAACTCGAACTATGAAGAGGGATGTCATAATCATAATCGAATATGAGAACGCAATTAACCTTTCCATATAGAATTTCGTTATGTTGAACCATTCCAACCTAGCATTCATATATATCCTTGACTAAATTTGATTAAAATCTCAATCTAAGCTTTTTAGAATTGAAATGAAGTATAAATTCCTCTCCTTTAATTATAGCAAAACAACTTTTCAAACTCTGCAACTTTGCAAATTGAAACTTTTGTTTTTCTATAATTAACATTGCTAACATGCAACACTTACCATAATAATTATGCACCCACTAGCATAACAATTATTATCTTACTAGCATAACACTTATGCTCCCACTAGCTTTGACATGTGCCCAGAAATCAGCTAGACTTCTAGATATCAATACTTATTGACTTTCTTACCAAAGTTTATATTTCTGATATAAGATGCTTCGATAAGACTTTATCTAGGCTTCTCAAACTCATACACCTTTCCTTAGATAGCTCACATGTGTGTCTAAACATTTTTAGAACTTACAGCAATAAGTCTCAAATGTTTAGACCTTTTGCCATTTCTCACAATTCGAACTATGAAGAGGGATACCGTAATCATAATCGAATTTGTGAATGCAAATTATCACAATCGCTATCTCCTTAAAATCTACTTAGTGAGAGCGTTTCCTCACAATCATATTCATGAATTGGAGAGAAACCTTATGACACTTAGATTTTATGGTGTATGTATTCCTATCCATGTGAATTTGTCATAACCATAATCACAAGACAAGGTCAGTGACAAATCCAAACTCATATGGACTGAACTTGTTCAATCTTAATTTCTTGCCACCTGGTAGCACAAGGGACTACCATTTCTTCCAAGTTGTTATGCAAACAACTAAGAACTCACATGCATTGTCAAATTTAACTGGAATGGTCACAGAAACAAGAATTTGTCAACACGATAGGTTACAAGCCTCAAGTCGTGTCCTAGCGTTAAACAATAGGTTTTATTCTAGATTAGTTATTGAAACTTTTCAAGATCCTTAAGACTCCCACTGACCTCTTGACATATAATTTTCTCTTTTTCGAGGAACATTATGTCACAACCCGAAAATTTCTATTTTGTAAAGTCCATCAAATCAATCAAAAGTTTAGACTTGTTTTTGTTATCTTTTACTGAGTTAAGGGTCATTTTATGAGTTGTAGGCCTAGTACACCAAGGGATTGTGTGTTAGGAAGTGTTAGCAAGAGATCAGTGGATTGCATTCGATCCGGAAACACCTTCAAAAGAGGTTCACAGATGCAAACTAGGTTCACGGCCGTGAACCCATCCTAGGTCCGTGAACGCATGCAATATATATGAGTTCTGGCTCATTTTCTCTTCACTTCTCATCTTTCAAATGTGAACGCTTCCTTTCTCTCTCAAGTATCAACCACAAAAGGGTCTCCTTTCACCCAAAAAACGTTAGTACCTTATCCCTTTTCTTGTTATTCATTAGAAACCATTTGCTTTCAGGTCTTGATTCATAATCTTTTCATAAAAGATCTTCAAGAGTTCTTGGTCGTGAACCCTTCATAGATTCAAGCTAGGGACGTGAACACTTCAAGTGTTCTTGGATCGTGAACCACTCTAAGGCTGTGAACCCTCTTTGTTTGGCCGTGATCAAGTTTCAACCCCACATTTTCCATTATAACACTTCATTGTAATTGTTTCCTAGATCCTAAGGTTGTTTCCTTTACATATTAGCTGTTATAGGCCCTAATATCATACATATATATGTTAATATATGCTAAATAAGATCCATTTGTGCTCGAGACTTCACTTGTGATACCAAGCATCCTCTATCGAACTTTCATCCGAATCACTCACATCAGATGAGTTCATACTCCCAAACCTTTTCCAACTTTGTAATGTTTTTAGGGGGGGATCAAGTATAACACAAGGAATCTTGTGTTAAATAATATAAATTGCTTAATATGTCTTTCTTACCTTTAAAAATGTATTTAGAACATGAAACTTGTGAAAACATGGAAATAAGCTTTTAAGCTATAAATTAGTTTATGAAATCAAAGGAAATTTTTTTACTAACTTATCTATTAATCAACAAAAAGGGTTTTTCCGCACCATTACTTGTGAAGTTGTTAATCTAGCTTGTGACATACGTCTTCGAGTACTCACGTAAGTACCGACAGAATTCTACCCTTATGAACAGAGTCTCCTGGAGGGAGAGCGTGAGTTTGTGTATAGATCTATACGGGATTGACAATCCCGCACCTTGCTGTTAGCTACAGTCGGACCGGCAGGTCTGCGGGTGACAAATGTCATATTTTTCGACGCCTACAATAAGTCGTGTTTTACACTAGTCAAATTTAGTATGGTCATAAAACTCACAAATAGATAAAAGCGATATATTTACGTATTAATATACCCTTCATGATCAGTCTCAAAGGATATTAACTATGTGCTTACTTAGTATGTACCACAAGGTTAGATAAAACTGAAGTCTGGTAGACAGTGGAATGTGTGATTTTCGCCTCATTTCATGTTCCTTGTTTGGTTGTGGGCTTAGGGAAGATTCACCCATTCAACTGTCTGTTCGATCTTGGTTATATGCAACTCGTATGTATTAAGTAATCATAGGAGGGTAGTATCATCGTATCAGGATTCCAGAACAACCAAGTCTTCAGATAGTATAACTTATCAACAAAACTAGATAACATTACAGTAAGTACAGTATTTGTACTTATGCTTTTCAAACTTGGAACAACTTAGACAACCAGTTAGCTTTATAGAAAATATAGGATTTTCTATGGTAAACATCGTTCTTTTAAGGTAAACAATTTTCCATAGAACTTTCTGATAACAATATTTCACAATAGCGTTAGTGAAACTAGAAACTCATTAATAAAAGGTTTAATACTTCTTATTAAACTAGTATAACATAAAGGACCTTAAATGGTTAATTCTATAATACCTTAGTTTATACATCAGACTTATATATAAATAATATCTGATAGGCATCGAAATGTGTAACTTCCGCCTCATTTCCTGTTCCTTGTTTGGTTGTGGGCTTAGGGCAGATTCACACATGTAACTATTCGTTCGATATTAGATTATATATAACTAGTATAAACTAAGCGATTATAGAAGGAACTATTTTGGTTATCATTTTAATGAAGAAAATATATGATTTTCTTAAAGAATATTTTCATCAAATATCAAAGAACTATTACAGTTAACTCCGTAAGCACCTTGTGAGTACATCAGGGTTATATACAATGACGATCTAACAAACAATAGAATGTGTGACTTCCGCCTCATTTCATGTTCCTTGTTTGGTTGTGGGCTTAGGGCAGATCCACACAATTCATTGTCTGTTTGATCTGATTTGTATATAACTTGTATTCATTAAGTAATCATAGAAGGAATTGTAAGAGTCATTTTTACTTATCATTCATCACATCAAAAAATATAGGATTTTCTAGAGGAACATGCGAACTTTTCTAAAGAACTTAGACTGTACTTTTAATAACAAAAATACTTATGAACTCACCAGCTTAAATGCTGATCTACTCTTTCAAAATAACTTGTATTCTTAAGAAACTAGTAGACAGGTACGCGCCCAGGGATTCAGAAGATGGAGCATAGTAGCTTCAGGTCTTTGTTTTGTTATTTACTTTTGGAGTCAATCTTTTGTGAATCAAATATAATGTAAACACTTTAATATTTATACAATGGTTGTGGTTGCTTGTTTTACTATGATGCATGTGTTGTGATACTGAGCATGACGTCCTCCGCCCCCGAACGTTTCCGCCGTTCCGGTTTGGGGTGTGACAGATTGGTATCAGAGCATTGTTTATAGTGGAGTAAGTATATCAACCTATAAAAGATATACAACTATAAATACAATAGGGCCGAAGTGCTCTGACTAAAAGTATATTTTTAAAGTATAACAATATCTTTATAAAAATATACATACCTGCAAACATATATATATATATATATATATATATATATATATATATATATATATACATACTAGAACAAGCATTACAAGAAGAACAAAATAGAAGTATTTAAAGGTTGGACACTACGGTCAAACCTGGACAGTTATGTAATCATATTTGGGATCAATATAACCTGATCAACTATAGTTATTTGAGATATGACCAACATGTGTTTGGGAGTGATGTGGTGTTGCAACAGACATAAAACTTACCTAACCCTATACATAAAGGATTTCTAAAACAGAACATATAGTTAAAATACTATAGGAGTATTTTATGATACTATAAGATAACAACAATTTTAAAACTTACCAAGTTCATACCATTAAAATATTATAGGAGTATTTTAGGCTATAAATAACTTATGTGAAAATCTAAAAGACCCTTCTGGTAGGTCTATAATTTCGGAGTGTATACTCCCAAGGTTTTATATAATTGAGATTTTATAGACTTAGAATTTGTGATCTATGCTCTACTTCTTGTTCCTTGTTTGGTTGTGGTTTTAGAGTAGGATCACTTATTCGAAGGTCTATTTAATCTTAAATTATATACAACTTGTATACACTGCACAATTATAGGAGGACCCGCTAAGGATCACCCCATAATGTTCCACTTAATCTCATAGATTCTTTAGACACTTCCAGTCTCGCACGACAAACCTAGATAGATGTAACCACTCCATCATAGCAGTCAACAGAGAAGTCAAGGAGGAACAAGAAGAGGTTCATGAGGAGTTTCCCAAGGAGGGATTAGCCGAAGAAACCAAACGTCTTATGCGTTACACTTATAAATAATAACCTAAAATGACATAGTGAGCTAGTGAATACACTACTCACATTATGTGTTAGGATTATTTCTTTTTTTGTACAGTTGGTAACAGTTATTCAATTAACAGAAATTCATTCAAGGATCGCCACTTCTGATTCATAAAGTTTATTTTATATAGACTCCCATTATGAATTGTTTTTCAGAACCCTATGAAATTCAGAACCGGATACACTCAGAACTAGGATAACTTAGTTATTCAGCATTCGGCTTATAACCCCTGCTATAGACTTATCACAATTTCATATTGTATTCATTATAGCAAAAGATGCCTCGCGGTAGACCTGTAAGGCGCGTAGTCAATAACACAACAGAGAATCCACCACCACAACATGACCATGCTGCTCTCCAAGCAGCGGTAACAGCCGCAGTAACAACTGCTATGAATCAAATCCACGCAAGTGGTACCAGTGGATCTGGTAGCGGTACCCACCTATCTAACCCCGGAGTTACCCACGGACACCCATGGGAGTGTTCGTACAAGGACTTCATGAACTGTAAACCCAAATCCTTTAATGGAAATGGGGGAGTCATTGCTCTAATGCGATGGTTGGAGAAAACAGAATCAGTTTTCGAAATCTGTCTATGCCAAGAGGACAACAAAGTGAAGTTTGATGCCTGCACTTTCTCCGACAGAGCCCTAACATGGTGGAATAGCCATGTTAAGTCACTGACCCTCCCAGTGGCTAACTCTATGGGTTGGGAGAACCTGAGAGAGATGATGTTGGAAGAATACTGCCCAAGATGCGAAGTTCAAAAACTGGAGCAAGAGCTATGGGAGCATACCATGGTCAGCTCAGACATAGTGGCCTACACTGACTAGTTTAGCGACCTGGCAGCACTGTACCCCGGTATGGTTACCTTGGAGAGTAAAAAGATAGAAAAGTACATCTGGGGCGTATCTACCCTGATTCAGGGGGATGTACTCTATTCTAATCCAACTACCTTCGATAGCGCCAAACGCCTGGCCCAGAGACTCATTGACCATGGAGTCTGCCATGGCGTGGTTGTCCCCGTTCCCAAGCCAGGAAAGGGAGGGGACTTTAAACAAAAGTCGGAGAATAATAGAAAGGAACGAACAACACAGGAACCCCCGCAGGAGCAACAAGTAGTTACTGCACATACCGCCACAACACCTTCCACTCCAACGCTTGTTAGTCGATATGTTGTAACCCTTCTGAGGTGTAGTAAGTGTAACTACCACCACACTGGAGCTTGCCAGGAGATGCAGTGCATGAATTGTCGTAGGAAGGGGCATACTGCCCGTTTCTGCAGGGTGCTGGCACAACCAATCTCCCAAGTCCCCGGAGTAGAAGTAAAACAGGCATGCTATGGCTGTGGTGAGACTGGGCACTACAAGAGGGACTGACCAATAACGAAGAACTCAGGCGGGGAAAGGCAAATACTGATGATCACCGCAGGAGAGACAGCCCCGGAACCACCAGCAAACAGTGGTACGTCTTCTAGATATAAATTACTTTAAAGATTCAAATTTATATGAATATTAAAACTTGGGGGAAAATTTAAAAGTAATTATAATAACTCACTCGTCCGAACAAGTCACAACATTCATAAGAGCACTAAAGATCTGTACAGGTGAGCTATGATGGCTTAGTATGTACATCAGGGTTATGTATAACTACGATTTTGTAGGCTTAGAGTGAGTGATTCCGCCTCATTTTCTGTTCCTTGTGTGGTTATGGATTTAGGGCAGAGTCACTCAGTCGACCATCTTATTCATCTTAATTATACATAACTTGTATACTCCAAGCGATCATAGAGGTACCAACAAGGATCATAATATAAATTATCGACACTAGTTATCAAAGCACTTTCGCTGCTAGTACTCGTTTATTGCGGTACATTTAGTGGCAGTGGTAATATAGTGTAAGCACTTGAAATCCTACACAGAATACATTGTCTAGCACACTCGAAATACAGCATTTTTATTGTGACAACCCGAACCTTTTTCCATTTCCGTTATCCAAATTCCGTTAATAAAAATTTGGATTTTTATTGGGTCCCGTCGAATTCCTTTGGCTTGGAAAGTCATTTTGTTATAAAATTGAGCTTCATATATGAGTCGGGACCAAAACTACGCGAAATTTCGAGTTTTCCGTCGATCAAAACAACCGTTCACAGCCGGACTTGGGTTCACGGCCGTACACCCGTGTACGGCCGTACACTCGTATACGGCCATCGTCGGGTGGACCCCACCACCTACTACAAAAACCCCTATAAATACGAGACCCTACCCCTCATTTACACTTTTCTGGCCGAACACCCTCTACTTCTCTCTCTAGACTCTCGACCGTACACCCCTAAAGCACCTTTATTCTTCCGTAAAACATCGAATACACCATTGGGGATTCATTTCGAAGCATCTAGGACACGTATTCATCGATTCCAGTACTCTTGTTCTTGAGTGTACGACCGTATACCTTCAAGTTCGTTGACCGTACACTCATCCACGACCGAACACCTTTAAAGGCCGTACACCCTTCAAGACAGTCTACGGCCGTACACGGTTTACGGCCGTACACTCCCTTTCACGGCCGTACACACTCCTTAAGTGGTACATTAGGCTGAAAACCCGCTTTCCTCGATTCAATCAAGTCCCGGTAACATTCCTTAACCGAAAGCAAGTGTTTTTCCAACACTTTATTTAATGAAATCGCTAATTTAGGTACATATATGTATTTAATTGTTATTAGGATTCCGTTAAGTGCCACGTACAACAACTCGAGGGTCTTCGCTTCCAGTTTATTGATTCGACGCTTGCACACAATTAACGATGAGTTGATACCCCTATATTTTTCCAAGTTTTCAATGTTTTCAGGGGAAGGATACAAGTAAAAGCACAAGTAATCTTGTGTTTAAAAATATAATTTGGTTTATTATATTTTTCCTAATCATTAGGATACATTGAACACAGAACTTACTAAACATGATGAACATAGCTACTACTAGACTTGAAATCATTTTACAAAATATGTTAAGATACAAATGTTACAAGAACAGCTTTCGAAACAAAGGAAACAAACTTATGAATTATGAAATGAAAGGTACTATTTCATAGGGATTCATGTTTATAACAAAATAAGTTTTCATAGTATTATTCGTGGATTCGTTGAGAGAATTACAGTGTGAGACGCCTTATAACTAGAGTCTCCTGGAGGGAGAGCGTGAGTTTGTGTATAGATCTATATGGGAGTGACAATCCCACACCCTGACTATTAGCTACAGTCAACCTAGGGTGACAAACGTCATTTTTCACGACGTACGTCCGAGTACATCGTAACGTTGAACGTCTATAGTATGGTTATAAGAATCCACAGGTGAAACAACGAGTCGTCCACACAATAATATACTTAACGAACAAACACTAGGGTTAGTAACTATATGATAACTTAGTATATACACTAGGGTAATATGAAATTAAAATCCGAATTGCAGTGGGATGTGTGATCTCCGCCTAATTTCCTGTTCCTTGTTTGGTTGTGGGCTTAGGGCGGAATCACCCAATCGACTGTCTGTTCGATCTAGATTTCTATAACTCGTATGTACTAAGTGATCACAGGAGGGTATTAACAGCACTTTCAACTTACAGAACACACTATACATACTGGTGGTAGCCAGGGTATTCACACTACGGTATTCATACAAAGGTTTTTCATACAGAGGTTTCATACAAAGGTTTTTATACAAAGGTTTTAATACAAAGGTTTTCATACAAAGGTTTTCCATACAGAACATACTGGCTTTCAAACAGAACAAGGCTTAACAATATAAGTATGGTAGATGCTTATACTATTCGGTTTGGAATAGATAATTCAATAACTTACACTTAGGGAAAATATAGGATTTTCCAGGGTAAACATCAGTACTCTATAAACAATCGGTTATTCATTTCACTAATGAACATTCATTGTTAATTCTGTAATTCCTTAGCTTATGCATCCAGGCTATGTGTGAGGAATATCCGATAGACTATGGAATGTGTGGCTTCCGCCTCATTTCCTGTTCCTTGTTTGGTTGTGGATTTAGGGCAGATCCACACAATCAATCGTCTGTTCGATATTGGTTTATACATAGCTACTATGAGCTAAGTAATTATAAAAAGAATTGGTTAATCATGCATTCAATAAGAAAATAATGGATTTTCTTGAGGAACACTTTCAACAGATATCAAAGGACCAATAAAGTTAATTTTGTAAGTATCTAGTGAATACTTCAGGATTATGTACATGAGGATCCGACAACCATTGGAATATGTGGCCTCCGCATCATTTCCTGTTCCTTGTTTGGTTGTGCGATTGGGGCAGAACCGCACCATCGATTGTTTGTTCGATCTAGATTGTATATGATTTGTATACACTAAGTACTCGCAGGGAGACCTTGTAAGAATCATTTTTACTTAACTACATCAAAAAATATGAGGTTTTCTGGAGAAATATAACGCACTTTCTGAAAAGAACAAAGAACAATTTTTCCAAAACAAAACGCTTATGAACTCACCAGCTTTATGCTGATACTCTTTCAAAACGTACTTGTATTCTCAGGACATTAGTAGACAGGTACACGCACCGGGTTCAAGAAGACGGAGCATAGTAGCTTTGAGTCTTTACTTGTATTTACTTTTGGAGTCAATCGTGTATGATTCAAATATAATGTAAACATAATACTATTAATTCAATTGTTGTTCTTGCTTTGATTACTATTATTCAATTGTTGTGATACTGTACATGACGTCCTCCGCCCCCGAACGTTTCCGCCGTTTCGGTTTGGGGGTGTGACAGATTGGTATTAGAGCATTGTTTATAGTGAACTTAGTATATCAACCAGTAAAAGATATACAACTCTAAATACAATGGGGCCGGAGTGCTCTGATTAAAAGTATACTTTTAAAATATAAGTATTTTACGATAAGTATACTAATAAGCATACATACTAAGAACAAGTATCACAATAAGAACAACTAAGAACAAAACAAACAAAAGTATTTAGATGTTGAACACTACAGTCAAACCTAAGCAGTTATGTAATCATATCTGGAATAAATATAACCTGATCAACTATATTTATTTGAGATACGACCAACATGTGTTTGGGAGTGATAGTGGTGTTGCAACGAGTCTAAAACTTACCTAACTCCATATACAAAAGTATCCTTAGAACAAAGCATAAAGATAAAATACTATAGGAGTATTTTAAGCACTATAACAAACTTATATGAAAACTAAAAGACCTTTACTGGCAGGTCTATAGTTACGAAGTCCATGCTTCCAAGGTTATATATAATTAGGATCTTACAGACTTAGAATTGATGATCTTCTCTCTACTACCTGTTCCTTGTTTGGTTGTGGTTTTGGAGTAGGATCATCTATTTGAAGGTCTATTTGATATTGGTTATATACAGCTTGCATGCAATGCTTGACTATAGGAGAACCCAGTTTAGATCACCAATAACTACAGAAGAAATGTTCTACTTAATCTCATAGGATTCTTTAGACATCCCCATTCTCGCGCAAACAACCTAGATAGAGATAGCCACTCCACTACAATCACCAACAGAGGAGCCAAGGAGGAAGCAGAGAGGATTCATAAAGAGGGTTCCTAGAAGGAATCATACGAGGATGCAATTCTTCCATCAGGAAGTGATGGAGATCTGTGGTAAAACCCGAAGCATGATCTACAGTGAATAGGAAAACCATAAGAAAACCCAGAAACAACAAAACCTCACAACTGAATTCATGACCATCATAACTAGAACAGAAACTCCTCCCGAGGCGCGCAAGGTGGTAGAGCACCATATATACGTCATACTAATAATTAACTAACTAATATGATCTAGTGAGTTAGTGATTACAATGCTCACACTATGTGTCAGGCTTATTGCCTTTATCATATCAGCTAAGTAACAGTAAACCAGATTCCATAACTTCATTAAGAGGGTAGTCACTAGCAAATTCATAAGTCTATGTTGCGTAGACCTCTGTTATGAATTACTTCAAACGTCAGAACATGAAACACTCAGAACTAAGATAACTTCGATTCAGAATACACTTGATTCGCAACATCTAAGGACTTACCCTCGTTTCGTCTTTTAAACCTTTGGGCAGCATTATGCCACCGAAGAAGTCGAAAAAAAACAAAAACAACGCACCGCCGCCGCCACCTCCTTAGTATGACCCGATTATCTTTCAGGTGGCAGTAACAGCCACAGTGACAACTATCATGACTCAAATCAATGCAAGTGGTACCGGTGGATCGAGTAGTGGTACCAACAGCTTTAGCAACGGACACACAAGGGAGTGTTCATACAAGGACTTCATGATTTGTGGACCCAAATCCTTCGATGGAAGTGGGGGAGTCACCACCCTAATGCAATGGTTCGAGAAGACATAATCGATTTTCGAGTTATGCACGTGCCCCGAAGGAAGCAAAGTGAAGTTTGCTGCCTGCACCTTCTCAGACAGAGTCCTTACATGGTGGAACAGCCATGTCAAGTCATTGACTCTTCCTATAGCAAACGCAATGGGATGGGAAAATCTAAAGGAAATGATGCTGGAAGAATACTGCCCGAGGGGCGAAGTACATAAACTAGAGCATGAGCTGTGGAATCTTACCATGGTAGGCTCAGACATTGTATCATACACTGATAGGTTCAGCGACTTAGCTGCACTATGCCCGGGGATGGTTACCCCAGAGAGCAAGAAGGTAGAGAGATATATTTGGGGACTGCCTTCTCTAATCCAAGGAAACGTATTGGCAGCAAAACCTCTTACGTTTGACAGTGCCAAACGCCTGGCTCGAACATTGTGGATTATGGGATCCGCCAAGGCATAATAGACCCCGTTCATGGGTCAACCAAAGGAGGCGATGATAATCAAAGGCCCGAGAGCAGAAATATGAGACAATCAACACAAGAACCCTCTGAGGGACAACAGACGGGTGCAGCCTATGCTGCTACGACACCAACCACCCCAGCACCCGGCAATCGCTATGCTGGAACCCTCCCTAAATGTAATAAGTGCAACTTCCATCATATTGGAAGGTGCCGAAAGTTGTATTGCAAGAACTGCCTCAAAAGGGGACACACCATCCGCTTCTCTAGGGCACCGGCACGACCAATCTCTTAGGTCCCATTTGAGGAAGTGAGTCAGACCTGCCACGAATGTCGTGAAACGGGAAACTACAGGAGGGATTGTCCATTGGCCATGAATCCTGGTGAAGAGGGAGGAATGGTAATGATCACTGCAGGAGAGTCTACCCCGGAAACCCCCGAGAACAGCGGTACGTCTTCCAACTCGAATCTTTTCCCAAGCCTACATTTTCAAGGAAACTGTCTCTTAACTAAATTCTAACTATAATATTTTCTTCCTCGTTTAAACACAGCACATAGTTTATGTAGAAACTAAATACTCTTTCTGTTAAGCTATAATGACTTGGTGTAAACATTGGGGCCATATATAATTAAGGACCAATAGACTTAGAGTGCGTGATTCCGCCTTATTTCCTATTCCTTGTCTGGTTGTGCATTTAGGGCAGAGTCACTCAGTCGACCATCTTATCCAACTTAATTATATATGACTAGTAGACACCAAACGATTATAGAGGAACCGAATAGGGATCATAATATCAAGTATCATTCACCAAAACGATCTTTCGCTAAGTACACACTTAAGGCAGTACAAAACATTCACAGTTGTAATAACAAGGTCAACAAAGAAAGCACTAGAAACATTCACACACAGATACACTGACACCATAACGAAACTCCCCTTCCGAACTAACTTAACACGCGATCCTACGATGTCATCCCGCTTAGTCTGACTGAGTCTGCGTTATACCAAACCCACGTGTCACCGAGGAGACCCTTTGCCTTAAACCGATAAAATAACAAAACTCTGGTCACTCATAACGACAAACTAGATGTGAACCTCGAAATTTCATCTCACTTCAAACCCCCGAAAATACTTATGCGAGGAGTATGGTATCCACCTGTAACCTTCCTTAAGCACCCTCAGCAGACCATTTTGGAAACATCACTCGCGCAGCAAGTCAAGTTCAAGCACAAAGGCTAGGGACATATATGGTTAGCCTATCGATGTTAAATGTACATGCGAGGGTGGTATATAATTAAGATTCTACGGACTTAGGATGTGTGTTTCCGCCCTATCTCCTGTTCCTTGTCTGGTTGTGGACCTAGGGCAGAGTCACCCATCCGACCGTCTTATCAATCTTAATTATATACGACTTGTGTACATGAGACAATGGTAGATGGACCAGGTACGAGTCCTACCATGAACTTCAGGACAAAGGTTGTTCAGAACTACAAAAGGACATTCTACCAGTTGGATGAACATAGTTGAGCAAGCTAAACCTACACGCCCATGCCAGATCAGAACAAAGCACCCATCAATGATGATCCGCTGAAGCAACCATCGAGGATCTGAATTCATTAAAAGAACGCAAGGATTGAATGGAACCAAAGTAATCGTCTCCTTTCCGTATCCTTAACCATCCGCTCGGAATCCGAATTTCGGGACGAAATTCCCTCTAACGGGGGGATGATGTGACAACCCGAACCTTTTCCATTTCCGTTATCCAAATTCCGTTAATAAAAATTTGGATTTTTATTGGGTCTCGTCGAATTCCTTTGGCTTGGAAAGTCATTTTGTTATAAAATTGAGCTTCATATATGAGTCGGGACCAAAACTACGCGAAATTTCGAGTTTTCTGTCGATCAAAACAACCGTTCACGGCCGGACTTGGGTTCACGGCCGTACACCTGTGTACGACCGTACACTCGTATACGGCCAACGTCAGGTGGACCCCACCACCGACTACAAAAACCCCTATAAATACGAGACCCTACCCCTCATTTACACTTTTCTGGCCGAACACCCTCTACTTCTCTCTCTAGACTCTCGACCGTACACCCCTAAAGCACCTTTATTCTTCCGTAAAACATCGAAAAACACCATTGGGGATTCATTTCGAAGCATCTAGGACACGTATTCATCGATTCCAGTACTCTTGTTCTTGAGTGTACGACCGTATACCTTCAAGTTCGTTGACCGTACACTCATCCACGACCGAACACCTTCAAAGGCCGTACACCCTTCAAGACAGTCTACGGCCGTACACGGTTTACGGTCGTACACTCCCTTTCACGGCCGTACACACTCCTTAAGTGGTACATTAGGCTGAAAACCCGCTTTCTTCGATTCAATCCAGTCCCGGTAACATTCCTTAACCGAAATCAAGTGTTTTTCCAACACTTTATTTAATGAAATCGCTAATTTAGGTACATATATGTATTTAATTGTTATTAGGATTCCATTAAGTGCCACGTACAACAACTCGAGGGTCTTCACTTCCAGTTCATTGATTCGACGCTTGCACACAATTAACGGTGAGTTCATACCCTTATATTTTTCGAAGTTTTCAATGTTTTCATGGGGGAGGATACAAGTAAAAGCACAAGTAATCTTGTGTTTAAAAATATAATTTGGTTTATTATACTTTTCCTAATCATTAGTATACATTGAACACAAAACTTACTAAACATGATGAATATAGTTACTAGTAGACTTGAAATCATTTTACAAAATATGTTAAGATACAAATGTTACAAGAACAGCTTTTGAAACAAAGGAAACAAACTTATGAATTATGAAATGAAAGGTACTATTTCATAGGGATTCATGTTTATAACAAAATAAGTTTTCATAGTATTATTCGTGGATTCGTTGAGAGAGCTACAGTGTGAGACGCCTTATAACTAGAGTCTCCTTGAGGGAGAGCGTGAGTTTGTGTATAAATCTATACGGGAGTGACAATCTCGCATCCTGACTATTAGCTACAGTTAACCTAGGGTGACAAACGTCATTTTTCACAACGTACGTCCGAGTACATTGTAATGTTGAACGTCCATAGTATGGTTATAAGAATCCACAGGTGAAACAACGACTCGTCCACGTAATAATATACTTAACGACCAAACACTAGAGTTAGTAACTATGTGATAACTTAGTATATACACTAGGGTAATATGAAATTAACATCCGACTTGCAGTGGGATGTGTGATCTCCGCCTCATTTCCTGTTCCTTGTTTGGTTGTGGGTTTAGGGCGGAATCACCCAATCGACTGTCTGTTCGATCTACATTTCTATAACTCGTATGTACTAAGTGATCACAGGAGGGTATTAACAACACTTTCATCTTACAAAACACACTATACATACTGGTGGTAGCCAGGGTATTCACACTACGGTATTCATACAAAGGTTTTTCATACAGAGGTTTCATACAAAGGTTTTCATACAAAGGTTTTCATACAAAGGTTTTCCATACATACCATACTGGATTTCAAACAGAACAAGGCTTAACAATATAAGTATGGTAGATGCTTATACTATTCGGTTTGGAACAGATAATTCAATAACTTACACTTAGGGAAAATATAGGATTTTCCAGGGTAAACATCAGTACTCTATAAACAATCGGTTATTCATTTCACTAATGAACATTCATTGTTAATTCTGTAATTCCTTAGCTTATGCATCCAGCCTATGTGTGAGGAATATATGATATACTATGGAATGTGTGGCTTCCGCCTCATTTCCTGTTCCTTGTTTGGTTGTGGATTTAGGTCAGATCTACACAATCAATCATCTATTCGATATTGGTTTATACATAGCTAGTATGAGCTAAGTAATTATAAAAAGAATTGGTTAATCATGCATTCAATAAGAAAATAATGGATTTTCTTGAGGAACACTTTCAACAAATATCAAAGGACCAATACAGTTAACTTTGTAAGTATCTAATGAATACTTCAGGATTAAGTACATGAGGATCCGACAACCAGTGGAATGTGTGGCCTCCGCCTCATTTCCTGTTCCTTGTTTGGTTGTGGGATTGGGGCAGAACCGCACAATCGATTGTTTGTTCGATCTGGATTGCATATGATTTGTATACACTAAGTACTCGCATGGAGAACTTGTAAGAATCATTTTTACTTAAGTACATAAGAAAATATGAGGTTTCCTGGAGAAAAATAACGCACTTTTCGAAAGAACAAAGAACCGTTTTTTTCAAAACAAAACGCTTATGAGCTCACCAGCTTTATGCTGATACTCTTTCGAAACCTACTTGTATTCTCAGGACATTAGTAGACAGGTACACCCACCGGGTTCAAGAAGATGGAGCATAGTAGCTTTGAGTCTTTACTTGTATTTACTTTTGGAGTCAATCATGTATGATTCAAATGTAATGTAAACATAATACTATTAATTCAATGGTTGTTGTTGCTTTGATTACTATTATTCAATTGTTGTGATTCTGTACATGACGTCCTCCGCCCCCGAACGTTACCGCCGTTTCGGTTTGGGGGTGTGACAGTTATAACAGAAGTTTCACTCGAATCGACTTAACACTTGTTTCTATAAAGAGTCCCATGTAGTCATTCGACGTGTATTGGAGTGGTCCTCACCATACCAAGTTCATTTGTTACGATAACCCACCGCCCTAACCGACCGATTAACGACACCCTCGCCACTCGTAACGATAGCCCGACCCAGACCTCCAAATTTTCTCTTGTCTTCTAAACCCCGAAGTACTCATAAGAAGAGTACTATGACCTCCGAAACCTATCTGTAGTATACCCAGCAAACCTTCCAGAAACTACCACTAATCCATCACGTCAAGTTCAAGCACCGAGGCTAAGGACAAATACGGTTAAACTATTACTACTATGTGTATACGCAAGAGTAGTATATAATTAAAATTCTACGGACTAAGAATGTGTGCTTCCGCCCTATCTCCTATTCCTTGTTTGGTTGTGGACCTGGGTCAGAGTCGCACATCCGACCGTCTTACTAATCTGAATTATATACGACTCGTATACACGAGGTACTGATAGATGGACTAGGTATGAATCCTATCATGAACTTCAGGGCAAAGTCGCCCAGGTCTACGAGTGGATATTCTACCATTCAGGGGAGCACGACCTCAGGAGTCCTAATGAGAAAGCTAATTTCGGGACGAAATTCCATCTAACGGGGGGATGATGTCACAACCCGAAAATTATTATTTTGTAAAGTCCATCAAATCAATCAAAAGTTCAGACTTGTTTCTGTTATATTTTACTGAGTTAAGGGTCATTTTATGAGTTATAGGCCTAGTACACTTAAGGGATTGTGTGTTAGGAAGTGTTAGTAAGAGATCAGTGGATTGCATTCGAGCCGTAAACACCTTCAAAAGAGGTTCACGGCCGCAAACTAGGTTAACGGCCGTGAACCCATCCAAGGGCCGTGAAATCATGCCATATATATGAGTTTTGGCTCATTTTCTCTTCAGTTCTCATCTTTCAAACATGAACCCTTCCTTTCTATCTCAAGTATCAACCACAAAAGGGTCTCCTTTCACCCCAAAAACGTGAGTACCTTATCCCTTTTCTTGTTATTCATTAGAAACCATTTGCTTTCATGTCTTGATTCATCATCTTTTCATCAAAGATCTTCAAGAGTTCTTGGCCGTGAACCCTTCATAGATTCAAGCTAGGGCCGTGAACACTTCAAGTGTTCTTGGACTGTGAACCACTCTAAGGCCGTGAACCCTCCATGTTTGGCCGTGATCAAGTTTCAACCCCACACTTTCCATTCTAACACTTCATTGTAAGTGTTTCCTAGATCCTAAGGTTGTTTCCTTTACATATTAGCTGTTATAGGCCCTAATATCATACATATATATGTTAATATATGCTAAATAGGATCTATTTGTGCTCGGGACTTCACTTGTGATACCAAGCATCCTATATCGAACGTTCATCCGAATCACTCACATCAGGTGAGTTCATACCCCCAAACCTTTTCCAACTTTTTAATGTTTTTAGGGGGGGGGGAATACAAGTATAGCACAAGGAATCTTGTGTTGAAAAATATAAATTGCTTAATATGTCTTTCTTACCTTTAAAAATGTATTTACAACTTGAAACTTGTGAAAACATGGAAATAAGCTTTTAAGCTATACATTAGTTTATGAAATCAAAGGAAATATTTTTACTAACTTATCTGTTAATCAACAAAAAGGGTTTTTCCGCACCATTACTTGTAAAGTCGTTAATATAGCTTGTGAGATACGTGAGTACTCACGTAAGTACCGATAGAAGTCTACCCTTATGACTAGAGTCTCGTGGAGGGAGAGCGTGAGTTTGTTTATAGATCTATACGGGATTGACAATCCTGCACCTCGTTGTTAGCTACAGCCAAACCGGCAGGTCTAAGGGTGACAAATGTCATATTTTTCGACGCCTACAATACATCGTGTTTTACACTAGTCAAATTTGGTATGGTCATAAAACTCACAAATAGATAAAAACGATATATTTACGTAGTAATATACTCTTCATGATCAGTATCAAGGGATATTAACTATGTGCTTACTTAGTATGTACCACAGGGTTAGATAAAACTAAAGTCCGATAGACAGTGGAATGTGTGATTTCCGCCTCATTTCATGTTCCTTGTTTGGTTGTGGGCTTAGGGCAGATTCACCCATTCAACTGTCTGTTCGATCTCGAATATATGCAACTCGTGTGTATTAGGTAATCATAGGAGGGTAGTATCGTCATATCAGGATTCTAGAACAACCAAGTCTTCAGATAGTCTAACTTATCAACAAAACTAGATAACATTACAGTAAGTACAGTATTTGTACTTATGCTTTTCAAACTTGGAACAACTTAGATAACCAGTCAGTTTTATAGAAAATATAGGATTTTCTATGGTAAACATCGTTCTTAAGGTAAACAGTTTTCGATAGAACTTTCTGATAACAATATTTCACAATAGCGTTAGTGAAACTAGAAACTCATTTATAAAAAGGTTTAATATGTCTTATTAAACTAGTATAACATAAAGGACCTTAAATGGTTAATTGTATAATACCTTAGTTTATACATCAGAGTTATATATAATTAATATCCGATAGGCAGTGGAATGTGTAACTTCCGCCTCATTTCCTGTTCCTTGTTTGTTTGTGGGCTTAGGCAGATTCACACATTTAACTGTCCGTTCGATATTAGATTATATACAACTAGTATCAACTACGTGATTATAGAGGGAACTATTGTGGTTATCATTTTACTAAAGAAATTATATGATTTTCTTAAAGAATATTTTCATCAAATATCAAAGAGCTATTACAGTTAACTATGTAAGCACCTGGTGAATACATCAGGGTTATATACAATGAGGATCTAACAAACAATGGAATGTGTGACTTCCACCTCATTTCCTGTTCTTGTTTGGTAGTGGGCTTAGGGAAGATCCACACAATTCATTGTCTGTTTGATCTGGATTATATATAACTTGTATTCATTAAGTACTCATAGAAGGAATTGTAAGAGTCATTTTTACTTATCATTCATCACATCAGAAAATATAGGATTTCATGGAGGAACAGGCAAACTTTTCTAAAGAACTCAGATTGTACTTTTAATAACAAAAATACTTATGAACTCACCGGCTTAAATGTTGATCTACTCTTTCAAAATAACTAGTATTCTTAGGAAACTAGTAGACCGGTATACGCCCAGGGATTCAGAAGATGGAGTATAGTAGCTTCATGTCTTTGTTTTGTTATTTACTTTTGCAGTCAATCTTTTGTGAATCAAATATAATGTAAACACTTTAATACTTATACAATGGTTGTGGTTTCTTGTTTTACTATGATGCATGTGTTGTGATACTGAGCATGACGTCCTCCGCCCCCGAACGTTTCCGTCGTTCCGGTTTGGGGGTGTGACACATTACTTGACAAACAAATATTCAAGAGTTAGTGCGGTCTCTTATCAATAAAAACACTTCAGAAAATTGGTCTTAGTTGGTATTTGTCTTATCCAAGGCATCACAACTTACCAGTTTCAAATGTACAAAAGTAGAAAACATTAGACTCTACATTGGATAAGTGTTATAAACCTTTCTTAAGATTATGTCACTCAAGGCACAATCTTGGAATATGACTCTAAGACTTGTGTTTGGAATGAAATATGACTCATCTTCTTGACTTAACCATTTCAACAATTCACGATTCCTCTTGTTAATCATACAAATGCACTAAGATATCTTTAGAGGATCAATTGTGATATGGTTTTCATAATCATTAAGATGATCATAAAACATGATGCTAAAGTACTCTCTCTTCTTCTCAGATTGGAGAAATTTTTTTATCTTTCTGCCTAATTGATTCTTCTTATTCGTTCTGCTACACATTGAAACCTTTTCAAAGATTCAGAATTACACTTAATCTTGTAAGCATAACCATGTATACTAAGCTTTAGTAAATCATAACGAATAGTCTTATCGTTCTTTGTGGTGGACCTGACCAGCGTACAACCAAGTGTACCCAATCCCCTAGTCCTTCACTTGACTCACATATACATGTGAACAAGGAATTAGTCTTATTTCCCAAAGTTGAAAATTCTCATTCATCACACAATACAACTTGCATGATTCCAAGTTTCTATCCAACTTAAACTTGGGTGATGAGAATCTTTCCTTATTTGGTAAATGTTGACACTACCACAAACAAAAAATCAAATCAATTTTCCAATATTGCTATCAATGGAAACATACAAGCAACAATTTTCACGAATGCCATTGTAAGGAAACTTAAATTAAGATAAAAATCAAAAAACTTTCTTTAATTAAAAAGTGCGGAAAACTAGTCCTTACAATGAAAATACAAATGAAAACTATGTTGTTGTCTATTCCTAAGCAACCTATCATAATTCTTAAGCAGCAGCTCAAAATTCTGATCATCGAACCATGTGATCGAAATCCATCTCTTCATGATCAGAATCAGCTTACTCTTCCTTTAAGATTCCTTTCGATTCTTCAAAACATCAAAATGTAATTACATTACATCATGTATTAAGAATCTCCAAATAGGAACTTAAGAGAGTTAGATATTGGACTTACCTGAAGTAGAGTCAAACGTTTTTGACTTTACCATCCTTGCAATCTTTCAGGTAAATATGACAGCTTCGCAACCAGTGCCCCTTCTTTTGGCAATAGGAGCATATGGACCTTTTAGGAATAGTATATTGGACTATCTCAGACTTAGCCTTTCTCTTTACCATTTGGTCAATTGACTTTACCATGGCCGATCCCTTTCCATTGGGAAGAAAAAGCTTTTCTGGACTTCCAATGTTAACATTGTCATTGTCAATGGAAGTTTGGGGAGCACACCTTCCAATCAAATTTGCTTTACCAGTGCACCAAATCATTGTTGATTCAGCAGCAACAAGCAAATAGGTAAGATCAATAAGGGTCATGTCGTGGTCTCTCATATAGTTGTCCTTAATGAACCCGATATATGACTCAGGAAGTGATTGAGGAACCCAGTCAACAGCCTACTTCCCTGAGACTTCGACACCCAACTCTCCCAGCATGTCCATATGTAACTTCATCTCCAAAATGTTGGCACATACAGACTTCCATCTTTGTGTTTGCTTGACAATAGGGTTTGAGTGACCTTAAAATTTTCAAGAGTTTGAACTTGTGGGTTAAAGAGAATAGTTGGAGGAGGTGGAGGAAGTGAAGTATGATTTCCAGTCCCATTAATGCACAACAAAGGGATTAATCTTTCACCTTGATCGCCATGTGGGATATCATCTTCATTAGAAAATTTTTTCTAAAAGGATAAGGAAGACCATACTTGTCAGAACTAGACATCTATGAGGGAGAAATTCAAGTTAGTTGATTTAAGTCCTTAATATAACACCCAAAACGAAATATTAAGGCTAGGACCCAATACAATATTCTACAATTGCGAAAAGGATGTCGTAATCCAATTGTAAAATATTTGAAGGTAGGTAAATGACGATTTACGAATTTCCACCATGAAAAACGAAATAGATTATTAAGTTTTAATTGGATTTGAAATTCCTAGATCCTTTGAGATTCATTGAACTTTTCAATGGTATGTTTAAATCTCGATTGTGCCCTTCAAGTTTGTGACTGGGATGCCGAGGATCACAAACAAGGAGTGAATAACCATGCAAATTAGTTGCGTACACCCAATGTTACAAATCACTTAATCAATGTGCCGGTTAACCACACATGCTCCATTGATCTATGATTAACATCAAGTTACCCTTTGCCACACATTGTCTATCCCAGATTAGTGTGTCGGTTAAGCACCCACGCTCCACTAACGACTTAACAAGGTGCAAAGTGGAATTTCATGGATTAGCACCATTTTCACATTTTTCCTAAAGTAACTAAGATTGGGTATTTAATAAAAGTTTAGTTACTTTATATTTTTTATTATACTTTTAATGAGGGTGAATTAATGTCCTATCCTACCCGTTCAGCTAACGACCCTCCACCAGTCAAGGAAGCGGTGGGTGAGAGTGGACACCCATTAAATTGCCATTTTATATGCAGTAACCTTATACCCCCTTATAGACCGGCTTCGTGAATGAGGCCTACTAACAGTAAGACTGACTTGTCTTATATATATATATATATATATATATATATATATATATATATATATATATATAATTATTAAACTTATAATAATATAATAGTATAAGGGTTGAATTTTAACTTTTAAAACTCTCGGGTTTGGAATTAAAGTATTCAAAAGTGAGACTTTACAAATTCCAAAACTTGAGGGAAAGTTTTGAAACTTGTCAAAACTTTTCTTTTCCATAACTTATGACTTCAATATGGTTTTTTATGAAAAAAATTTCAAGTTCCATAACTTGAGGACAAGTTATGGATGACTTAAAAACCATTTAAGATTACTTTTAAAAATGAGACTTTTCATTTTCCATAACTTGAGGACAAGTTATGGATTTCATAGAAGGCATTAAGATCAAATATTCTAACAAACTAAAATCAAACAATTTGTCTATGATCTAGTTAAACTCATAAGAACAAGATAATTCATATCATCAATCTTCAAGAAATTAGCCTAATTATATAAACTAATACAAATCTTGAAATTATAACAATTATATTTTAATTGGACAAGCATGATCATTACCTTATGAAAAAACAGATTTCATGGTCAAAAAACAGTTTGGGGGTAATGATCCTAATCCAATTTTCTGGCCAAAACTCGAAAATCTGCAAATAGGGGCACCAACTCGTTGAGTACATGAACTTGACTCGGCGAGTTGGTGGTTTACTGAGTGTAATCGTCGAGTTTGTTCATGGACTCGGCGAATTCAGCTGTCAGACTGCAGAAAATCGATTTTTCCAACTTTGAAAATTAAGCAAGCATCAAATATAATAGAAAACAACCCATGGCTCTGATACCACTGTTGGGTTTTGTATACTACAACATCCTATGGTGTACATACAACCCTAAATGCCTTGGATCTATGTTTTCTCTAATTATACATGCAATATTGTTTCCAAATCATTAAGCCTACAACTAGCATACAATTGACATATAAATCATAAAAGTAAGTTAGAAGGTTACCTCTTTGTTGTAGCTTGTAGACATCGGCCTTTTAAGAGCTTAGTGCCTCAAGTGTTGCACCTCAAATGGTTCACAAACACCATGAACAATTGGAAGACAAATGATAGAGAGGTTAGGCACCACAAATCGTCCACACTCTTGCAATATCACTCTTATGTCCGATTTTGGCTAAGGGGGTGCTCTATATATATGTTAGGAATCCAAGAGTCATGGGTAAACCCTAATCCATACTCTTGGGCTTATTATCCATGATCCATGATTCAAGTGGGCTAACTCTTTATGGATTCTTCCATGAACTTAGTCCATTATGTATCATAGTCCCAAAGCATATATACATAACTAATTTACATAATTAGTCCCCGTTAATTTAATTAGTCTCTTTTGACCACTAAATTGATTCCAAATTAATTTTTGATCAGTACTAATTAAATCATATGATTTTATGTTAATATATTAGAACTTATAATATATTAATAAATCATAAATAACCTTTTCTCAAAAGTCCATCCTATCAAATTGTCCTGGTGAAGGCAACCCTAATGGACCATGTTACTCTCGGGTCAAGTACATACCAATTATAGTTATGAGCTTAGACACCTAATTCAACAGATATACCTCAGGAAAATCTTACACCATAGGTATATCAATCAATGCCCTCTTTTCCTTCTTTGCTTCAATCACGTATGCCAGGAATGCTAAACATCCCTTTGATAGGCATCTTCTGGCTTTCATCATCATGATGATTCTGACTTCTCTACACTCTTGTATCTATATACGACGAATGGCTCTCTTCCAGGTGGATTGATACACACCATATTCCTTCCACATAAGATGTCCACGAGGTTTTCTCTCAACCAGTCCATGCCGAGAATTACGTCGAACTTACTTAACTCGAAAGGCAAAAGTTCTCGACGAAATCCGTTTCCGTTCAAGTTAATGATTATGGCCTCTAACTTATTGCTAACATATACATTCTTACCACCAACTACTTCTACTAAGATAGGGGTATTTAGTCTAAGCGGTGATAACTTATGCTTTCTACCAAATTCATGCGATATAAAGGAGCGATCTGCTACAAAATAAAAAAATATCTTTGTAGGAACTTCATTAACTAGGAATGTACCTGAAGCAACATCAGTCTCATCTTTCGCTTCATTGAGGGTCATTTGGTAGCTTCGACCCTTGGGTTTTGCTGGCAGGATTCTTGGAGTTTGCTTCTAAGCTTTTGGGCACTCCGCCGTGGTGTGCTCCTCATATCCAAAGTTGAAACAAACATTTCCTTTCACTTGGAAATTTGTGGAAATATGCCCTAGCTTCTTGTATTTGAAGCAGACAACACAATCTCCAAAGTGCTTTTTCATGCACTGGTCGCACCACTTCCCTTCTCGGGTGATTCCAAATTTGGTACTTGACTTGGAGAACTTCTTCTTCCTCTTGCTGTTGTTGTAGTTTCCTGAAAACCCAACGGCTTTCCTCGGACGTCAGTGTTTTCGACTGTCCTTTTCTTCATCATCACTTCAACAGACTTTGCAGCTCAGACGGCCGCCTCAAAGGTAGGTGCCTGCTTAACCGAAACAGTGTACTCCTAAGTTAGCCCCTTGGTATACCTGTCAATCTTGGTTAGTTCGTCAGCAATAAGTCGCACAACAAAATCCATTTGTCTATGAAAGCATTGGTGTATTCGTCAAATGTCATGCTTCCCTTCTTTAAGTGTAGGAGTTGATTCTCTAACTCAAGTATGTTCTCAGGTAAACAGTACTTCCTCTTGAAATGGGTCAAATATTCTTTCCACATCACCTACAATGGCTTGTTAGTACTCAATATCTTTCCTAACGTGTTCTACCAACGAAGTATTGTGCCCTTGAACTGCCTCACAACATAGGTGGTTTGTAGCTTCCCCGTGCAACCACATGTTACAAAGGCTAACTACATTTCAGAGATCCAGTCCGTAAATCCTATTGGATCTTCCTTCCCGTTAAATGATGATGGCTTGCAAATAGTGAAATCCTTATACTTGTAGTAGCATCTGGGTTCATCATTTCTTCGGACCTCTAGTTTCTTCTTTGGCCCTTGATGACTTTCTGAGTTATCATTATTTCCTTATTGAACCATTTCTGGATGAGAAGGAATCGGTCAATTGTTGACTTGTCAACCACTACCAATTTGTTGATCACAGGAGCTCCACCACTAGCATTACCTAGTTATTAAGCTAGGAGATCTCTAAACTCGCGTCGTTGCTGATCGAGCATCTCTTGCATTATTTCTTGGGCATCATTAATTGTTACCTAAGCAGATTATGCTCTGGTGTTTTGAGGTGTTGGACCTCCTTCATTGTTGACGACTCTTCCATTCTATGTGATCGTCATTACGTTTTATAGTCGTAGAGGTGAGTAGTTTCATAAGGCGGTATATTAGTTACTATATACATACATATTTAGCAGTTAATGAATCTTCCTATAATATGCTAGTGCTAGTGTCTAAAGCAACTAAGGTATTTATCCTAAAGCAGTCTATCGCACAACTCACTGATCATACTTAGCTTCTAAGTTTATGTCTAGAATTTACCTAATTCCTAGTTTGCTTAAACTAATGCTTCGATACCAACTGTGACATCCCCTTATTTTTCAGAACCGATTACAACTTTTTATGTACGCTTGATATATTGAGTTGCGGAAATTCCTTGTTAAATAAAACATTTAAGATCACAAAAGTTATTTCATTTATATTCAGACTCCGGGATGTCATAGTTCATATCGACACATACATTACAAAATAAATATACAAAAGGTCCTAAACTACTATAATAAACACATCTCTTTATTACACTCGACATCCTAACTAAGCTCTAGAAGTCTTACATCCACTACCTGCGATGCACATAAAATGATTGGGTTAGGTTTGGGAAACCTGGTGAGATGCATAGGGTTTTCAAGCCCATAATAATTTAATGATAATAAATCATAGTATCATTCCTGCAAAACAATCATTGATGGATAATACATGTATATAAAATCTAACATAAATATCCTTAAGACATTCTACCCAACCCAACTGATTCTCAAGAATCCTAGGTCAATGATTATCTGGAGGAATCACCCTACGTGATAAACCGTTTGAGTATCTGGTTGACTACACAGCTAGGGGAGTCCATGGCTAATGTAAGTCGTATAAAGGCAACCAATGTTCAGAGCTATTGATAAGTACATTATCTACATTTGTGGGTTATAAGTCCACACTAGCAACGTAATTCACTAGACTGTCTAGAATAGTCAAGTGTTGTCATCTACTATGGGCGATGAACCCAGACATACCTACCGGTTGTCTTATCTGGACCCACCATTTCTGGTCATCCAAGAAAGAGGAGGAATACGACGCTCCACTCTGATCTCACACTCTACCCTATAATAAGACCTAAACAATATCCTAGCTTATTGGGAGCTATACATCTTATACAAGTCATATTATAACTAATTCAAACTTATACTAAAGGCAAACTATATCCAGTTAGTTCCTAGTTCGCAGTATTATTATAGGTGTATAAGTAGAACGGAGTATAAATAAAACAATTATCATGTAATAAATACTTTTATTAAATTATGCTCTTAAAAGTAAGTACGCAGTCACCTGAAAAAAGTAGGTAACTAGAGGTTAGGGCAGCGCTTCGAATTAATACTTTTCAAAGACCTAAATGTATAACACTAGGTTTTAGTCTAGTTTCATAATACTGACAACTATATAATGATAGTCTAGATTCCTTAATGATTCCAATGTCTACATCAAGATCCATCAAGTAAGGAATAACCAGATTGGATCATATCGGAGGTAGGGTCCATTTGCTATACAGAGTATACTGTTTGGAAATCCCACTTTAAATACCTCACTAAATCCAACGTAGACATCACTCTTGTAAGCAGATCAATCAGTATAATGACTTGGAATCACTGATAAATCTTAATTATAGCTTCATAATAATGACTATGCCAATAATTAAAAGTTACACTTAAAATAAATAAGCGCAGTTTGACTTAAAGAGTAATCTAACGGAAACTGGAAATTATGTGGGCAGAACTCTGATCCAGGAGCTTCTACTAGATAGCTACTACTAGTTGGGTACTTCAGGTATTGCAGGGCTTCACTGGGATGCTAGAAAACTTAAGGAAAATGGGTTAGAGGAGGGAGAACTGAGGAGCATATATGTATGACTATTTATAGGGAAAAAACTTTATTTGCACGTCGTGCATCAAAGTGCACGCCACGCATTTGGCCAGACCGAGTAATGTGGTGATTCCTGAATGGTGACACGTGTGGCAATTTAGGTTGGGTGTCAAATGTGTGCACGGCTGCATGCAAAATTTTTTTTGATTTCTTAGAAAATTCATATCTTTTTTCATACGAGCTCCCTTTCTGACGGGTTTTATATCCACGCGTAGCTATCGACGATATTTATAACTTTCATTTAGACTCCACCGGCTAATTTTTACATCATTTTTAAAGTTATATTTTTTACAGGCTTAGATTGTTAAAGTCCATGTAAAAATTATAACTTTCAAATACGATATCCGTTCTCGACTGTGTTTATATCGACATATAGGTATGGACATGATCTTCAACTCTCGTTTAGATTGTTTTTCCTAACGATTGACCGATTTCCATTTCAGTTTCTGTGTGGTACACTGATATGCTGAATTGCGTCTAAAAATTCAAAAAATTACAACTTTTTCGTACGAAGTCAGATTTGTTCGTTCTTTATATTCACGGTTTGACTTTTTCAATTACTACGAATTTTGTTTAGATTATTCATCTAAAATAATCTTTTATTTTTAATTTATATTTTAGCCCTATTAATTACGTTACAACGTAAGAATTTACATAGTTATCATATACACCAAATATCTATAAAATTCACATAAACACATATATAAATGAATAATGCCCTTTTATTTAATCATAAAAGATTACAATATTTGGCTGGCAAGTTATAGATAAAATAACTAAGCCCAGCTGGAAATGCGGGTTTTACAAACTCTTATTCCCTTTCTTTTGCACAAAAACGAGATTTCTCTCTAGCTCTCTCTCTGGCTCCCTTTTGAAGCTATTTGCAAGCATTGGTGTTCTAAAGTGCTTCTCTTTTAGTGCTTAATCGTGTTAAGCACTTAAAGGATTAATAATTCACAAATAAATGAAGGGAACTCGTATTTCATTGTGCCTTATTCTTGATGGTGGATACTTATAGAGAAGATCAAGCTTCTTGTTGTTTTCTATCTTCATCAACTCCCCAATTCCAAGTGGGATCAAAGGATCCAAATGTTGTCTTCTTATTTTCCCATGTGTTGTTATAATCTTTCTATTTTATGTAATTGGATCCTCTTGGTGGTTTTGCTAAAATGGGTTTTAAAGTAAAGTAGTTATTTTAAATGCTTCAGTTACCTCTAAAAATTGTTTTATTAGAAAGATCGTTTTAGCTTCCCAAAACCCATCAGCTACACCCCAAGGTATGTGCTTATTGATGGGTTTTGATAACTAAAGACGATATTTTTTATAAAACATTTTTAAGGACGACAAACGAAAGACTTTAAAAATAACTAGTTTATTTTTAGATCACATTAACAAAACTACCAAGAGGATCCAAATGCATGAACTAGAAAGATTATAACAACCATAGGGAGTTAAGAAGATAACATTTGAAGCCTTTGATCCCACTTGGAATTGGGGAGTTGATGAAGATAACAAAAACTCAAGAAAAGAGTTTCTCTATAATGTATCCACCAGTAAGAGTAAGACACTTGGAATGCTAGTTCCCATCTTGTATGAAGTACTTCTTAAGCATTTAAGTGCTTATCTTAAATAAGCACTACAAGAGAAGCATTTATAAGCACCATCACTTGCAACAACTTCAAAAGAAAAACAAGAAGAGAGGTAGCATGCATGCTACACTTTTTGGTGAAGAATCAAGGGAAAAAAGGTCTAGTGCTTAGAAAGAATTACACTCCTTTATATAGTTCCAAGCATGGTCAAAAGCTACTCCATAAAATACTATAAAGTATTGCCTAGTAAAGTAAGCATGGGGAGCATGGGAGGGAGGTTAACAAGCAACCTCCCATACCACTTAGTTTTCGACCATGGTGTAAGAGAAGAGACAAAACCATTGTCTAATTTCTGTATCTAAATAAAGGTAACTAACTACTAAGTCTAAGGGGTAACGTCCCTAGCTATAGGGTTCCAAGGGGTAGCGCCCCTGGACACCACACTTCTTCTTTTCCTTGGCCGAGAGAGAGAGAGAAAGAGAAAGAGAGAGAGAGAGAGAGAGAGAGAGAGAGAGATTTGACTTGTTTATTATTTCCTGTTAATTATGAACACTAAAGCATCTTTTAGATTTAAGTGGTGTGTTTTTCCAAACCCATTCTTACTAGCTGAATATAAATGGAAATTATCAGAAAAATCTCAATATTTTCGAAAAAGTTACACTTTATTCTCAAGATTTTTATTAAACATAAGAGCCCCGATTATTTCATTTTGACTCAAATTTACAAAAATATCATTTTTCTTTCTTTTAACGGGAAATGACATATTATCGTGTTTTTAAAAATAATCGGTACTTTTATGTTAAAAAAAATATTGGAACTAAAGTGTAACTTTTCTGAAAATATTGAGATTTTTCTGACAATTTCCCAAATATAAAAGCTCAAATGTATTTTTTTTCTAATTAATTAAGAAAGTTAATTAAACAGTTTAATGTTCAAACTATTTACTTATTTATTTATTTTGTATCTAAATAACTATTATTTTATTATTTATGTTAAATTGACAAATAATAAATCTATATAGTAATAATTTTATTATTTATTTGTTCGTATTATAAGTGGTTTAATATGTAATTCTACAAATTCATCAAAAAAAAACAATAAACAAAACTGCACAAATGGTCCCTGCGGTATGTCGAAAATTGCCACTTTAGTCCTAAATGGTTTAGACTAGCACTAGAGTTCCAAAGAAAGCAATGGACGAATTCTATATGAGAGTCCATATAGAAATAATCCAAGGGGCCTTCTGGAAGGATCCTTTGGGCTGCTTAAGGACTAAGCAACTGGATTAGGGTTTTGACTGAAATCCTAACTGCTCAGCTATATAAGGAACCCTTGGGCATGCCAAAAACGGCCACTTGAAACCCTAGAAGGTGCTCTGGACGTTTTGTGCCTCTCCTCCCTCTCCTAAGTCATCTTGTTGCTAAGTGGTGTTTGTGACTCCATTAGAGGTGCAACACTTGGGGCACTAAGCTTTCAGAAGTCAAGATCAAGAAGGATTGTGATTGTTATTTCTACATAACAATCAAGGTAAGATCTAAACCCTTATTTACATATGATTTTCGAGATTAGTATGTTAGATTTAGGGTTTATGCTTTGGATGATTATTTTCATGATAACTAGAGAAAAACCTAGATCCAAAGTATTAGGGTTGCATGTACACCATAGGATTGATGTAATGCTCAAAACTCATCAGTGGTATCAGAGCCCAGGTTAGTTTTTCTGTTATTTTGATGCAAGAGTTCAATTTTCGAAGCTAAAAATTCTGAAATTCGAATCTGACCTTATTCACGTCATGTTCATATTGTTCGCGTCGTGAACCCAGTCTCACAACATGATTTCGAAAATTTTGCCCTAATTTGATTTGGATAATTATCATAAGTTGTTTTTCCAAATTAAAATCAGATTTTTCTGTTATGGTAATTGATATCCTAATCAAATTAATGGATAATTGTCAATTTAAGATAAATACTTGTTTTATAAGATAAAGATTAGTTATTTGTATTTTGATTTAAATTATCTTGTAAGAAAAATGGATTAGGTTAAATTATGTGATAAATATTAATTATATGATATTTAATTATTTTTTAAATTTGATCTAAAAGATATTTTGAAAAGATTCAAAACTTGCCCTCAAGTTTTAGAATTTAAAATTTTTGATTAAAAGTTTAATTTTGAAATATTTAAATACTAAAACCCTAGTATTTTGAAAAGTTCAAATTACACCCTTATGGTTTTATTAATTTAATTAAGAGTATAATTAAAAGAGAGTTAATAAATCCATAATGATATGATTTATATTTAATTAATTTAAAAAGTATAATTTATTAAATTAAACCACCTAGTATTTTAAAAGTGTAAAATACACCCTTCTACTATATAAAATTAAAAGTCTAATATTATATTTGTATGAGTAAAGATTCGTCTTACCGTTAGTAGGCCTCATTCACGAAGATGGTCTCTAAGGGGTGTTTAAGGAAATTGCCTATAAAATGGCGATTGAATGGGTAGCCACTCTTACCCACCGCACTCTTGACTAGTGGAGGGTCATTAGCCGAACGGGTAGGATAGGACACAACCTTCCATTATAGGTATAATGAATACGAAGTAACTAAACGCTTTTATAAAATTCTGAAATCTTAGTTACTTTAGGAAAAATGTGAAGTTGGTGCTAACCCATGAAATTACACTTTGCACCTTGCTGAGACGTTTGTGGAGCGTGTGTGGTTAACCGACCCAGTAATTTGGGACTGGAAAGGGTGGCAAAGGGTAACTCGATGTTAATCATAAATCAATGGAGCGTGTGTGGTTAACCGACACATTGATTAGGTGATTTGTAACATTAGGTGCACCAAGTACATTTGCATGGTTATTCACACCTTGTTTGTGATCCTCGGCATCCCAGTCACAAACATGAAGGGCATAATCGAGATTAAACATGCCATTGAAAAGTTCAATGAATCTCAAAGATCTAGGAGTTTCAATTCATTTAAAACTTAAAATTCTTTTTCGTTTTTCATGGTGGAAATTGGTAAATCGTCATTTACCTACCTTCAAATGTTCTACAACTGGATTACGGCATCCCTCTTCCGAGTTGTAGAATATTGTGTTGGGTCCTAGCCTTAATATCTCATTTGGGTGTTTTATTAAGGACTCAATCGACTAACTTGAATCTTCTCCCGTTTTGTAGATGTGTGATTCTAACTGTGGTCTTCCCAAATCCCATGGAAAAGGTTTTCCACATGAAGATGATATTCCACGATTCGATCGAGGAACACGAGATCATTCTTCAATTCCTCCACCTCCTCCTATTGTTCTCCCTGACCCACGTGTTCGAATGATTGAAAATTTCAAAGTCACTCAAGCCCTATTGGCAAAAAGACACCAAGATGGAAATTCTGTGTGTGCACATGTCTTAGATATGAAGTCACACATTGATAGGTTGAGAATGTTGGGTGTCGATGTCTCAAGGAAGTTGGCTGGTGACTGGGTTCTTCAGTCACTTCCTGACTCATATAGTGAGTTCATTAGAGAGTACTATATGATGGACCAAGACGTGACCCTCATTGATCTTACCTATTTGCTTATTGCTGCTGAATCAGCGATGATTTGGCAGATTAGTCAAGCAAATTTGTCTGGTAAATCAATGTCCCAACCTTCTATGGACAATGGCAACATTGGAAGTCCAGAAAAGTTTTCTCTACTCAAGAGAAAGGCTTAGTCTGAGATAGTCTCGTGTACCATTCCAGAAGAGTCCATATGTTTCTACTGCCAAGAGAATAGGCATTGGATGTGAAGCTGCCGTGTTTACCTGAGAGATCGCAAGGATGGGAAAGTCAAGATGTATGACTCTACTTCAGGTAAATTTACTATCTAACTCTATTAAGTTCCTATTTGTAGATCCTTAATACATGATGTGATAAGATTACATTTTGATGTTTTGTAGGATTGAATAAAAGAAAGGAAGCTTAAAAGAAAAGTGAGTTGAGTCTGATCACGAAGAAATCGATTTCGATCGCATGGTTCGATGTTCAGATTTTTGAACTGCTACTTAGAGAGTTATGATAGATTGCTTAGGAATATGTAAAAACATAGTTTTCATTTGAATTGTGTTGTAAGGACAAGTTTTTTTCCGTGTTTTATGAATAAAATAAATTTTGATTTCTTGTTTATATTTCCTTGCAATGTCATTTGGGAAAATTGGTGTTTGAATGTTTCTATTGTTAACAATATTGTGAATGGATTTGATTCTCAATTATGTTATTTGTGGTAGTGTCGAAAGTTTACCAAATAAGTAAAAATTCTCATCACCCAAGTCTCAATTGGACAGAAACTTGGAATCATACAACTTGTATTGTGTGATTAATGAGAACCTTCGTATTTGGAAAATTAAGACTAATTCCTTGACAAAGAAGTCAAGTGAAGGACTAAAGGATTTAGTACGCATTGTTGTGCACTGGTTAAGTCCACCACAAAGAACAATAAAAATATTCGTCATGATTTGCTAAAATTTTAGTACATATGGTTATGCTTACAAGATTAAGTGTAATTCTGAATCGTTGAAAAAGTTTCAATGAATAGTAGAACGAATAAGTAGAATCTATTAGGCAGAAAGATAAAATTTTCTCCAATCTGAAAAGAAGGGAGATTACTTTTGTATCATGTTTTATGATCGTCTGAATGATTATGAAATCATATCATAATTGATCCTCCAAGGACAACTTAGTGTATTAGTATGGCTAAGTAGAGGAATCGAGAATTGTTAAAATGGTTAAATCAAAAGGTGAATCATACTTCGTTCCAATATCGAGTCTTAGAGTAATACTCAATGATTGTTACTTGAGTGACATAGTCTTAAGTAGGTTTATAACACTTATCAAATATGGAATAGGAAAAGTTTTCTTATTTTTGCACATTTGAAATTGGTAAGTTGTGATGTCTTGGATAAGACAAAGACCAACTAACACCGATTGTGTAAAGTGTTTGTCTTGACAGGAACCCGCCCTAACCCTTGAACATTTGTTTTGTCAAGGAATGTTTATTGATAATAGAATCATATATGTCAAGAGGTCAGTGGGAGTCTTCAAGATCTTGAAAAGTTTCAAGAACTAATCAAGAATAAACCAATTGTTCATCACTACCACACAGCTTGAGGTTTATAACCTATCGTGTTGACATATTCTTGATTCTGTGCCAATCCAGTTGAGTTGACTGTGCATATGAGTTCTGTGAGTTCTCTTTTGACTGCATAAAGGCAAGGTACCTTGATAAATGGAAAGTACATTGATATGTATTGGTGAGCTGCTTAACAATTTGGAAGAAATGGTGGGCACTCGTGCTACCATGAGGCAATAAATTAAGATTAAACAAGTTCAATACATATGAGTTGGATGTGTCGCAAACATTATCTTATGATTATGGTTATGACAAATTCACATGGATAGGAACACATACACCAGAAATCTAAGTGTCATAAGGTTTCTGTCCGTTTCATGAAAATGATTGTGAGGAAACGCATTCACTAAGAGAGATTTTAAGGAGATAGCAATTATGATATTTGTGTTCTCAAATTCGATTATGATTACAGCATCCCTCTTTATAGTTCAAATTGTGAGATTTGGCAATTAGTCTGGACATTTGGGACTTATTGCTGTAAGTTCTGAATTGTTTTAGACACACATGTGAGCTATCTAAGGAAAGGTGTATGAGTTTGAGAAGCTTAGATAAAGGTTTATCGAAGCGTCTCGTATAAAAAATCTGAACTTTGGTAAAAGTCAATAAGTATTGATTTTTTGGGTACATGTCAAAGCTAGTGGGAGCATAAGTGTTATGCTGGTAAGGATATAATCATCATGTTAGTGGGAGCATGATTATTATTTTAAGTGTTCCAAGTTAGCAATATTAATTATAGAAAACAAAAGTTTCACTTTGCAAAGTTGCAGGGGTTGGAAGTTTGTTTTGCTATATTTAAGGGAGAGAATATTATACTTCATTTCAAATATAAAAGTTTAGATCGAGAAATTTTAATCAAAATTAGTCATAGGACATATATGCATGTTATGTTGAGAAGATTCAACGTGAGAGAATTCTATATATGGCAATATTATAGCAAGAGACTGATAAAGTATCATGTCTTTATGTAAGACATTATGAATCGTGTCCCATACGCTTCGGGTATAGGATCGATTGCATATGTTGTAATATTCGGCCGTTCTAATTTTCCAAATGCCTAGGGCATTAAGAGGGAAAAAGGACTAGAACCGGAAATGACTAAAATAATTGAACAACTGTCAAGGACAATCTAAGGTTCGCCAAGGATTTGTGTCACTTGTGGACAGTCGGAAGTATAGTAATGGATGGACCATATTGACATTATTATGAATAGATAGGACTCTATTTAAAATGAGCTGTCACATGGCAAATATGGAAATGTTTCCATATTGGGAGTTAGACGTTAAGAATTTATGTCCATATTAGAAACTTTTATGCAAGAAGGATGTTCAAAGGAATGTACTTTGAATATGAGACTTCATGGAATTGTCTTGTAACAATCTCCAATAGAGTACTTAGTAATTTCGTTGGCAGAGTCTTGGTGACTTTTGTGTTGTGGCATTACAAAAGGATCATTACATAAAATATTAGAATCCAACATATTCTAATAGTGGCAAGAATTAGGTATTTTTACACTTATGATAAGGATTAGGAATTGTGAAATGAACATCATTGGAAATGTTTTCAATTAATCTATTTCACAAAGTAAGGACCATAAATAAACATAGTTTGCATGCTTGGAGCATGGGACAACTGTTGATATAATTCAAGTAATAAGTTGATTATCCGAAACATTATGCAATGAATAATGAGTAATCAATATGGTGATTAAATAAAAGGTGTTTTATTTATACTCAAAAGTTTTAGGGCCATATAGGATTAGTATTATTCTTGTGTTTCATTTTGCATGTTTTGACTTTCAGAATAACTAGGTTATTCAAACATCCATAATCGGTCATACGTTGGAAGTAGGTATGAGGTAAGACTGTCATGAATCCGTCTGTAGATTGTCTAAGGTGTTTAGACATAGCACAAGTTTGCTGCAGAATTCATGAGTGCTCCTGTAATAAGATTAGAGTACTGGATTAAACCCACACTCACTTCAATCACTTCATGGATTTTATCACGGGTGATTAGTGAGATAATAATATCTTATATTCTTGAAACCGAGACATATGAGTTGTAATTTACAAGTCCGTTGCACATTGATAATATGTAAACGCACCAGTAACTTGGTGTTATAAAACATATTGTTGTGTATGATTTGATGAGTAGGTACAAGCGAGCATTTGAGTCAAAGTTTATCCGTTCCTTTTACCCAAAGTGGGATAAAAGCGATATTCGTGGGCCGCTCGATGAGTTAATGATGACAACCCAAAGCGCTTGGCCAAGCCTGGACTAATTTGATCTGTTCAATTAGTCAGTCGTCATAAATCAGAAATCGGGAAACAACACATAGACAAAGAGAATGATTATAATCCATGTCTTATGTCTATACGATATCTTGAGAATGGAGGAATATATGATCCCTTATCTAAAGGACGCGTTACTAATAAGATCGGAGTTTGACAGCGGCTTTTGAAAGCTACGATTGCTAATCAGGTTCTGAAGTCGTACTTGCAAAATAGTTATTAGACTTATCCAAGTGAGAGACTGTTGGATTAGGTGTCTAAGCCCATAACTATTTTGGTATGTACTAGACCCGATTATGAGCATGGTCCTTTTTGGGTTGCCTTCACCATAGCAACTGATAGTATGAATTAATGAGAAAGAGGATTAATTATGATTTATTAATATATTATGTAAATTATATATTAAAAGAGAAATCATATTTTTTAATTAATATTGATCAAGAATTAATTTAGAATTAATTTTGTGGTCAAAAGAGATTAATTAAATAAAGGAGACTGATACTGTAATTATAAGATAGTTACAAAGTTGGGCTTAGGATCCATAAGATAGCAATGGACGAATTCTATATGAGAGTCCATATAGAAATTTTCCAAGGGGCCTTCTGGAAGGATCCTTTGGGCTGCTTAAGGACTAAAGAACTGGATTAGGGTTTTGACTGAAACCCTAACTGCTCAGCTATATAAGGAACCCTTGGGCATGCCAAAAACGACCACTTGAAACCCAAGAAGGTGCTCTGGACGTTTTGTGCCTCTCCTCCCTCTCCTAAGCCATCTTGTTGCTAAGTGGTGTTTGTGACTCCATTAGAGGTGCAACACTTGGGGTTACATATGATTTTCGAGATTAGTATGTTAGATTTAGTGTTTATGCTTTGGATGATTATTTGCATGATAACTAGAGAAAAACCTAGATCCAAAGTATTAGGGTTGCATGTACACCATAGGATTGATGTAATGCTCAAAACCCATCAGTTTCCACATCTTCGATGTTTCGATTTTTAGATCGATGTTTCGCTTAGATCGGCAGTGTTGCAATGTCCTTATCTACGGTCGTAGTTCGTTTGCTGCATTTTCTCGGTTTGTCTACCGCCGACCAAAAACCCTAGATATTTCAGATCTTGGTTCTTCTTCTCCGCCAATTCTTCTCTAGGTTACGAAGGCTTTTAAATCGAAGGGTTTTGAGAAGGGTTTTCCAGATCTATGGGTTTTCAGATTGAAGCGGTGGCGGTGTTGACGGCTCCGACAAAGGTTTTCTAGATTGAAGGTTCTGACGGCTCTAATGGCTCCGAAGAAGGGTCATAGTGATCTTAAATGACCGGAGAAAGTGGCTGACGGCTCCAGTGAAGATGGGGGATGAAGAGGAGGGTGTTTTAAGATCGGAGGTTTTTTTGTCTTCGTCGGAAATTCGGGCGTGTTTTTGTTTCTTCCAGAAAATCGATGGTTGTGGTGGTGTTGAACCGTGGTGGTGGTGATTTTGACAGGTGTTGGAGGTACAAACGGTGGTGGTGGCATTCAAAGGAGACAACGAAATGGGTGACACTGACAAAGACCTCGCTAGCGCCAGAAAAACGATGGTTTAAGTGTGATTAATGTAGAGATAGATAAATGGGGGAGGGTGGGAAAGATAACACAACACAATTTTTTTTAATGTTTTTTTCCTTATTGTAATAAAATAATAATAAAAATATATATACTAAGGGTAAACTTAAGGTTGTCAAGATCGGGATCCTACATAGGATCGTTTTTGGGTTTGCAAGATTGGGATCGGGATCCTAAGATCCCAAAAATAAATATAATTTTAATTTATAATTTTTAATCATGAAAAATATTTCAAACATTCAATTTTTTGTTCAAAAGTTATAAAAACTTCAAAATATTAGTCATAAGTCACAACACAAAATGATAAATGATAAATTGGAAAAGAGTAAAATACATAAAGTGTTAAAAATTCATTTAAAAAAAATCAAAGGAAGGTAGGATCAGATCGGATCTCGATCCTACGATCCTACCTACGATCTTACGATCCTACCTGCGATCCTACCACAAATACGATCCGTTTACGATCCAGATCGTTTTTCATACCTAGGATCGTAGGATCGTACGATCCTATGATCAGGATCGCGATTTTGACAACCATGGGTAAACTCATCATTTCAGAAGAAATCAAAACAAAACGAACCAAACTCGTAATAAAATGAAAATTTTGGACCACCAGTGCTAATCCAAACATTTTTGGACAAAAATGATAATTTTCGACATAGGACAATTTGTGCATTTTAGTCAACACAATACACTTAATATTTTATATACTTCGCATATTAATTCCAAAGCCATGCTCACTTGTGTTGTGCCTCTTCAATTTAAAGATTTCATGATATTGTTATTAAATAAAAACTAGGTGGGGAACCCCGAGTTGTGGGGGTCGGATGCGACAATTTTTTCCGTTGTTTGTTCTTTGTAAATGTTATTTGACCAACTATTTGTTTATAGTTTGAGTATTGTTATGGCGCAGTAAGAGCTTCTGGGAAATCTTCAACTGTAATCTGTAAATCCCAATTGGAATTGAAGTTGTTGTTCTTAGATATGAACTACATATAATATAAATTTCAAACTACATAAAACTTCATGTAAAGATAATTATATGGAATAGTGGAAATAAAGTAGTCTGTACATCTCAACATTACATTCGTTCCTCCAAGCACCAAACATAAGTGTAGCAGTGTAAACTGTCTATTCAGCGTTACATTTTAACAGATGTATTGTTCTTCTGTTGTTGGAGCCCCAACCACCTGCATATGTATTCAAATAAAGTTTCATCTCTTAATAGTGGCCAATGAGCAAATGGGGATTCCCACCCTTTCTATTGTTGGAGATAATCCTGAAAGAACTAAAAGAATTCAACACTGACATTCAAACTTATAATAAATAATAATTAAATATTTGAAATTCTCTGTTATAGAATCAGTAATTGTTCATAAATATGAATAATTATGTGCCTTCCCTTATATTAGCAACAATAATTATCTTACATTGGTTCGCTGCGACACATCTACCATCTAGGAAGGTTCATCTAAGACATTAGTTTCGCTGCAAGAGGAATTTATAGGACCCAAGCAGACAAATAAAAATGGAGTTTTAGGATGAGCATCATTACAAAAAAAATCACTATAAATTCGATTTCTAATAAACTATCTTTACAAACCTCAAACTATCATTATATGGTTTCATTCAAAAACATAAACAAACCCTTAATAAAAGAAATACCTGTCTTTTGAATGTTGGTGACAATACCTGAAATTGTTGGTGTGGAACGGTTGGTTTCCATCCATTTGAGTACTTTTAAAGCAATCATACATTTTGTAACATAGTAGGCAGTTTTTATGAATATACTTTTGCTATGGATATGCAGGTTTCGTTGACTTGGATCAAACTCCTGCCCAATCCAAACAGTGAAAACCACAATGAACCAAAATGAACCAAAAAAAACTCCACAATCAATTTACCTAATTGTATTTGCATGACAGACTTTTAATAAAAGAAAATGAAATGGAATTCCATAATTTGTTAACATTTGTATGAAGATGGAAAATAACCGAAGTTGTTGCTCGTTATGACCTAATAAGCAAAAAAAAATAGAAAAATATGCTATTATTTCTTTCTTTGAGTCTGTTAACTGTTAGGCTTTGCATCTGCATTACCCAATCTTTTTTATCCAAATCCAACAAAATAGAAAAATAATAGTAACAATAAATGAAAGTATATTGACATTTCTTGCACCAGCAACCTTGGGAGTATAGGCAACCAAAATAAATGAAGGTGGATGAAAAGAGATGAAATCCTTGAACACGAAGCACCAAAACAGCACCACACCTGAAAACAACGAGCAGGGGCTAAATAGTCAACATATTGTAAAATTTCCTATTAACAATCTTTAACATAATCATCCGCCTACAATACAAACAGACCAGAAATAAATCCAAGAAACTATAACACCATACCTATTTTGGAAGATTTGTACTTTACATTTATTGATGATAATACCTGAAATTATTGAACATATTCAAAAGCTGAATCAAAGTATCATATAATAACAAAGAAACAATTTGCAAACATACTGTGATGCCTATATTTAAGAAAGATATATGCCAAAATAAAAAAAAACATTTATGCTTAAATATAAGAAAAAAAGTACCAAAACTGATTCTGCAAAGTGGAAAGCAAACTCTAACAGCATGTTGACACAAATTTCATGAAAGCAACGATCCTATTCATCCATCATTCAATGACAATGTTAAAGATTTGGACTAAATGAAAGAAATAGCAACAACCATAGGGTTTTGTATTATGATTTTCAAAGGTCGGATGGTATGGAAAAATACCCGAATCCACAAATCCGATCACAATCCCCTCTCCGGCCCAGTCAAATCCACCTCCGGTAGGCCAAACTCCGGTGGGAAGCCCTACAAATTCCGGCGTATGTATAGTCGGTTTCCTCACCTTCCAATCTCTATCCACTGATTTCACACCTAGGTTCGTCTAAGCATATCTGCTTGCTAATATCATTTACAATATATAAGAATAAGACAATTTCTATATGGCCAAAAAGTAAGGTAAACAGGTTGGTTGTGACCTCTTTCAGATTTTATAGCCTCATTAGAATTCATAACCTCCTTGAACCTTTCTTCAGTAATGCATGCATGCATACAAACAACAAAAACAAAACATCACAACTAATTTATGATGGGTCAATCTCATCACTAACGTTTAAATGTTTGGTAGAGTAGTAAAAGCAAATAAAGTTTTTTTTCTATATTAGAAATGAAAAAAAAAATGTATAAGAGTTTAATATATGTTATTCGATATAACTCAATAAATATTTTTGGTTATAGTCATATGCTTAATACTTAATAAATATAGATAAAATATATAAAACACAATATAATTAACAATATTGGATATTTATCATTAATTAAATGGAATTGAAACATAGAAATGTGCATAGATAATTGTTTCTATAAAATCGCCGCATGATGGACAATGGGTACTTCTGTCCTATTATTACATCACTACTCTTACTTATTAATTACGTAGTGAAACGTACCTCAAATTTTTTAAGCAAATATGTCAATCTTTCATGCCTTCGTCTTCTTGCATTATCATCATCACCTCCTATCTCAGTTGGTCACTTTCTGCTACTAATTTCGTATTGCAATATTAAAACTGGTGAAACATCGTTAAAGATATGAAAAAAAAGAAAAAAGATTAAACCTTTTTCCACATGTTGTGCACACATATTGTTGAATTGTGGTCTATATATCTGCAATAAATAGTAATTATGTGAATAAAAAAATAAAAATAATAAAAAGGTAAAAAAGAAAACATAAAATTAGGCCGTACTTAGTCCAAACAACAATAATAATGAACGAGGGTGATATTTAACCTTTTCATTCATCTCCTATTTCCATCAGATAAGGTACATTGGAACTCCAAAAGGAAAACTTTCCATCATGAATATAGAACAATAAAGCAGGAAACACAAATATAAAGCCAGAATAAAAGGCTGAAATGAAGAACGAATATTTAAAGGAGATACCTTCATGATGAAAAAATAGAGACGAAATCAGTCTGGGATGAAATTTTGCATCCGTTCCAAATCCTATCATCACCAACAAATAACAATCTATCATCTCAGTGAAAAGAATTTTGGTTCTAATCAAACAAAATTAACCTTTAAAGGAACCATTATATTGGTTCATCAAGCAAATTAAGAAATAACAACAATTCTTCGTCTGTTCTTATTTTATCCCTTGTCTACTGGTTCATTACATATATAATAGTTGGGAATTCCACCGTTAGGGCCTGCAAGATTCTATTCAATCTTGTATTGATAATATCGAACTATCGAACCAAAAATTAGAGTGTAATCGAACCTAAAAATCGATCCATAAAACTGAAGCATGACGTATTAGAGAACAAAAACCAGGAGGAGTGAAGAACAAACAACAGAGAACATAGACTGAATATTTCTCCTCCAAAGATTTCCAAAATTAATGAACCCTAGGTATATTATTACATTTGAACATACCTTAACACTTCGAAAATCAAAAAGATGGAGACGTGCTCTTCTCCTGTCTCTCTCTCTCAGCCTAAATCGGAAGCTGAAATTCAGACTTGACGAAGGAAACCCTACTGGAAGATAAGGCAGGAATACCCAAAAAAACGAAAATTAAAAACACTAAACCTGGAAGACGAATGATTCAAACGAAGTACGAACCTGGTGAAGGAAGTTTGTAGAAGCAACAATGGAGAATTCGGGGCACCTAAAAAGCGAATGGGGCCGACAATGGTGCATTCCTGGTCACCGTTCAGCTCCAAACCAGAAATTTTACCCTATTCCTTCAACCGATTTAGGGCTGAAGTAAATAAGCCAATGAATATGTAACCTCGCAGTGGTGTTCTTCAAAAGATGAAAGAGTAGAAGGTCCGATGGATTTTGATTTCGACAAAACAAATCGAATCATCATAAATGGGTATGAGAAACAGACCTGATGCGTGTGTCGATGTCTGCATCTTCATTCCTAAAGACCGAAATCGCCGATGTTGTGGACCTCATCAAGGGAAACACCGATCTGGTCTCCGGCAAAATACTCACCACTGATTCGTATGGCGTGCTAGTCATAATCGATAATATCCGCCCTGAACCGGTGGTTCCAGTGGCGTGATGGTGATAATCTACACCTAACCGGCCGACCGAGTGGAGCAAAAAAAAACCGAAAACATCGAAGCCGTTAATGACTTTGACGCGGTGTAGAAGACAACGGATGAAAACGAAGACGGTGGAAGGATCGGCTGCGAACAATCTGAAATGAGTCGGAGGTGTGGCGATTGTGTTTAGAAGTGTCCTTCAGAAATGGAGAAATCTAGAAAAGAAATGGTGGGAAGCACAGGAAGCGAGGCAGAACCGGTGGGGGAGACGTGGGAATGACACGTATCGGAGTCCATCTTTATCTTTTTACTGTTAATAATTTGCCAATAGCACAAACTTTAGTGCCAAAAATCCGAACCACTAAAAATATGAAAACTTATGGACCCGTTTTGCCAAAAGAACACCATGTTCACTATTCATAAAGATGGTCATCTTTAATATATATATATATATATATATATATATATATATATATATATATATATATATATATATATATATATATATATATATAGAGAGAGAGAGAGAGAGAGAGAGATAGGTTCAAGTGTTTAAAGTAAGTATTGTGTTATTGTATGCATAAATGTGGGCCAATCAAAATTAAATAAAAAATTAAATAATTAAATAAATAAATAAGGGTAATTTAGTCATTTGTTTAATAACTTCCAAAAATAATCCCTATAATCATGGTATCTCTCCAGTTTAAATCTCATTCCCCTCTTTATCTAAAAACCGATTCTGAAAACCCTAAATTGAACAAATCGACACCCCCACCCTTGTCCCTCCAGCCGCCATTACCCCTTTATTCCAGTCTGCATCAAGTTCCGATTCCGACTCGGAATCGGACGACGAAGCTCAAGCTGCTCTCGAATTACAAACCCTAGAAACGGAGCTCTCGACAAGGAGCAGCGAAGCAACAGCGCAGGTGAGGTTTTCGGAGGTGTTTGCTTGACCGGAGAATGTGTGGGATGCGATTGGGGGCTGCTCCAGTAATCTCCTTGCTCCCCCTTTCTTTCTGATTTAATAGCCAACAACGAAGGAAAATGGAAGTAGGTAGAAAACGATCTAAGGGAGTTTTTTGTTTGTTTGATTCTTTTAATAGGGAAAGATAGAAGGAAAAGGGAGAGGCTGTTGGTCTCTTGATGTTCTTGGCAGAAATCAAAGAAGAAGAAGAAGAAGAAGAAGAAGAAGAAGAAGAAGAGAAAGGAGCTGCTGATCTCTTCTGTTTGCACTAGAAAACATCCACTTCGGTGGTGTGTTCTTGACTGAAAACGAAGAAGAGAAGGAATGCAGGGGTGATTTTTCTTTTGTATTAAATATTGAATGTGAATCGATGCAGAAAAGAATAGAGAATGGAAGAGTGTTTATGTAGATGATTCAATGGATGATATTGGTGAGATTCCAATTCTATTGGAATGGAATCACGAATACCAATTCTGTTGGAATGGAAAGACGAATTCCAATTCTGTTGGAATCACAGAAGTTGGTGTTTGAAGAACAGACCACAAAATTGAAACAAACCACATTATTCTTTTAGAATGTATTAGTCGTTAGATTTTGATGTTTTCTTTCCCGTTTTGATTGTTTTTTAGTTTTATTCCTTAACAATAAATGTAATTCTTAACAATTGTTACCCATATTCTATAAGAAATAATGTATTTTTTGTTTTTATTCTTCAACTGATTGTTCAAGAATTTGTTATTCTACAAGAAGTTTTTAAATTCATGATCAAGAAATAGGTTTAAGAATATTTTTATTATTTATGGTTGAAGAATATTTTTATTTTTGAATATCCTCATAAGCATATTCTGTAAGAATGTACGAATTAAAAAAATTATAATACGTAAAATTGGATTTTTAAAATTAATAGAATCTATGATCCCTTAAAAAAATGCAATTTTCCTTTATTAAATTTATATTAATTGACTAAATTACCATTGTAATTAATTAAGATGATATTTTCAATTATATTTAATTCAATAATATATATTAATCACTTTCTTAAAATAAGTAAATTTGATTGGCCCACATTTATGCATACAATAACATAATAATTACTTTCAATAGAATAACCTACGCCTATATATATATATATATATATATATATATATATATATATATATATATATATATATATATATATATGGGTGAGCATTTGGACCGGTGGACCGGACCGGATCGGACCCTTTTTTGGACCCCCGGGCCGGTTCTCGGTTCTAAGATTTCTATCCGGTCCGGTCCGGTTTTTTTCCCGGTTCGGTCCGGTTTTTACCGGGTCCAGAACCGGTTGGACATGGTAAAAAAATCAAATTGATCGGCCTTATATTATACGAATATACCAGCACTAGCGACGTTCCCTTTCCCATAACACGTAGCGTAATAGCGTACTGATTTCCAAACCAAAGAAAAATTCGTTTGATGTCGATTATCTCAAATCGCAAATCGTGCCTTCCCTGATTATCTCAAGTCGCAAATCGGCAGTGGAGCCCTTCTCTCAAGTTGCAAATCGGCAGTGGAGCGGCTCCAGTCGCAAGTCACAAGTCGCAAGTCTCAAGTGTCGATTCTGAATCCTCAAGTCGCAAGTCGCAAGTCGTTTCTGAATCCTGCTCAACTCTCAAGTGTCGATTCTCCCTCTCTCAAGTCTCAAGTGTCGATTCAAGATTTCTGTGAAACTCAAGTCTCGATTCAGAAGTAATGGAATCAAAAATCGGGAATGCTAATTGGATTGGACTTGATGATGATGAAATTCAAGTAAGGGTTATGATTTTTGGTTGTTTTTTTTTAATTTTTGTTGAAATAACAAACAATATTGTTATATTTAGTTGAATACTTGTCAAAAAAAATTTATTGTTATTATATGTAAACTAAGGTTATGTTTTTTGGTTGAATTTTGTTAATATTTGTTGAAAGTTATAAAGTATGTTGCTATATTTTGTTGATTAATTGTGAAAAAGTTTTTGTTTTGATTGTATGTAAACTAGGGTTATGATTTTTTGTTGAGTTTTGTTAATTTTTGTTGAATGTCATAAAGTATGTTGTTATATTTAAGTTATTTGTTGTCAAAAAAAATTTATTGTGATTGTATGTAAACTAAGGTTATGTTTTTTGGTTGAATTTTGTTAATATTTGTTGAAAGTTATAAAGTATGTTGCTATATTTTGTTGATTAATTGTGAAAAAGTTTTTGTTTTGATTGTATGTAAACTAGGGTTATGATTTTTTGTTGATTTTTGTTAATTTTTGTTGAATGTCATAAAGTATGTTGTTATATTTAAGTTATTTGTTGTCAAAAAAAATTTATTGTGATTGTATGTAAACTAAGGTTATGTTTTTTGGTTGAATTTTGTTAATTTTTGTTGAAAGTTATAAAGTATGTTGCTATATTTTGTTGATTAATTGTGAAAAACTTTTTGTTTTGATTGTATGTAAACTAGGGTTATGATTTTTTGTTGATTTTTGTTAATTTTTATTGAATGTCATAAAGTATGTCGTTATATTTTGTTGATTAATTGTGAAAACATTTTTGTTGTGACTATATGTAATGTAGGATACGAATGTTGATGAAGAGGAATTTATTGAGGATACACCACAAATCAATTTAGTTGATGATTCGGCAAAAGATGATCAATCAAATTTTAACAAACGAAAAAGAACAAATAGCAAAACGAAAACAAGTCACAAAAAAAAAAACAAGTGGCAAAGAAACATCCTCTTGTTGTGACTCATTTGATAAAGTTATGATAAAAGAGGATGATGGTATGGAAAGAAGATACGGAAAATGTCATTGGTGTGAAAGGCTACTAAAGGCGGATGTGGAAAGAAACGGGACTTCTAGTTTACTCAAACACGTAGGTCGGTGTCAAAAAAACCCAGATAAGCTACAAGATCCAACTCAAACTAAATTGAATCTAAAGAAGGAGTCAAATGGAGATACTAGTGTTAAAACATGGAAACACGATGATGCAAGGATCAAAAAAGCATTACTTAACCTTTTTGTGGTAGGCGAATTACATTTCAAGTTCGTTGAAAACGAGGCTTTTGTGGAATACACCAATGCACTTAATGCTAAGGTTGTGTTGCCATCTAGACATACAATATCCCAGAATGTTTCCAAATTTTACATAGAAGAAAGAACCAAAATGCTTCAATTTTTAAGTAACCCAAAGACCGCTATACATTTGACAACGGACACTTGGACGTCTTCTTGTCAAAGGACTACTTACATGGTGGTCACGGCTCACTTCATAGACGAGAATTGGATGATGCACAAGAGAATTACAAACTTTAGGGAGATAGATAGCCATAAGGGAGAGGATATGGGCCAAGAATGACTCGATTGTATTCGTGGATGGGGAATGAAAAATGTCATGACCATTACCTTGGACAACGCCGCTACAAACGACAAGGCAATTGACTTTTTGGTCAAAAAGTTGCCCAATCTTTACGAGGGTGGAAAGCATTTCCAAGTTAGGTGTATGGCCCACATTTTAAACCTTATCGTAAAGGATGGACTAAAATACCAAAACTATCATGTTGAGTGTATCCAAAAGGCGGTACGGTACATTAGATTGTCACCACAAAGAATAAACAAGTTCAAGAAGGCGATGAAAGATTGTGGCTTACAAACGAAGAAGTTTCTATGTGGTGACACTCCTACCCGATGGAACTCGACTTTTGAGTTATTGAAGTCCGCATATCAGTTACGAGAGGCATTTACGGAATTTGGCATAAGAGGTAATATTTATTTTTAAGTTATATATCAGCTTTTCAGCAAAATTATTAAGATTTTGTAATCTGTGACGTTTTTTAAACACCCATAACTCATTCGTTTTAAGTCGGATTGACCTCCGGTTTTTTCCAACATTTAGTTTACAGTTTGTAGATGAATTTAGACTATAATTTTGTTTATTTTGGTATTATATTCACTTAGTTACAATCATTCAAAGTAGAGCTATCAAAGCTGAAAAAATTCAGCTTTTCAGCAAGATGTTGTAATCTGTGACGTTTTTTAAACACCCATAACTCATTCGTTTTAAGTCGGATTGACCTCCGGTTTTTTCCAACATTTAGCTTACAGTTTGTAGATGAGTTTAGACTATAATTTTGTTTATTTTGGTATTATATTCACTGAGTTACAATCATTCAAAGTAGAGCTATCAAAGCTGCAAAAATTCAGCTTTTCAGCAAGATGTTGTAATCTGTGACGTTTTTTAAACACTCATAACTCATTTGTTTTAAGTCGGATTGACCTCCGGTTTTTTCCAACATTTAGTTTACAGTTTGTAGATGAATTTAGACTATAATTTTGTTTATTTTGGTATTATATTCACTGAGTTACAATCCTTCAAAGTAGAGCTATCAAAGCTGAAATATTTGTTTGTTTAGACTATAATTTTGTTTAATTTTGTTTGTTTACGTATCTTTGACAGATAAATCATATGAAAGGGATCTCGATAGAGTACCGGAAAATTATGACTTTAAAGTTGTAACCGAAATGGTGAAATTCTTTGAAAAATTCAAAACAAAAACAGAGCTTGTTTCGGCTACATCAAAACTTTTGGTAAATCTTTTTATCCGGGAAGTCTTAGATGTGGACATACATCTAAGAAAGTGGTCAACCAAACCAATGTTTCTCGATATGGTAAAAGATATGAGGACGAAATACGACAAGTATTGGGGTGCATACAACAAGATGAACGATTTTATGTACTTTGCGGTTTTACTTGATCCTACCACCAAATCACCTTTTTTGTTACATGCTTTTAAAAAAATGATCGGGTACATGGAACCATCATTGACCCCCGCGGGCATGGACATAAAAGCACGTCAAATGGTCCGAGAGGTTGAGAATAGGATGAAAAATTTATTTATGACCTACTTGGAACGATTTGACAGCGATGGATCATCTCAACAAGAAGCGAGTCAAATAGTCATTGATGTTGATGATGATAACGATTTTTTCGGTGATTTTCTTTGTACGGGAGGTAGCAACTCGGATCCAACGGATAACGAGTCATTGATGTCAAATAGTCATTGATGTTGATGATGATAAAAAATTTGTGTCGTTTAGTAAAAAAAAAAAATACACTTAATATTTTATATACTTAGCATATTAATTCCAAAACCATGCTCATTTGTGTTGTGCCTCTTCAATTTAAAGATTTTATGATATTCTTATTAAATAAAAATTAATAGACAAATAGATTGAACAAGAAAAAAGGAATCTCGACAAAAATAACATTGTTTATTTAGGGTTTGAAGACAGCTTGACCTTTAAATCCTATATTTAATGTTATTTTCAAAACGTATCCAAGTTGAATACAAATTGAGAAATTAAATATCATATTATTTTTTTTCCGTTTTTTTTTTATCAATTTTGATGTTGATAATTGTAATTAAAAAAATATTAATTTTATTAAATATGACAAGGTCATGTTGAATTGTTTTTTTTGGAAGGATATTTGATTTCCCATACAAATTATTTTCTCATACAACTTATTTAGGTTTCAATACAAATCGATAAATGATTATTTTAATCCATATTTATTGCAATTTTTTTGGACGCACAATTATCCACAGTACTCGCATATATTATCCTACTACTGTTTTGCATGTCTCAAGCAAAACGCTTTTACCCTCCCAATTGCATCTTCAAGTACTTTCGGTTCTGAAGCAAAACTCACTCGGACCCAGTTCTTCAAACCGACAGCATACCCTACAGCGATATTACAATACACCAATTAATACACTAATATAAAGGAAGGACCACTATTTGCGTTTAGGATTGCGAGAGATTATAAGGGTGTTCTTTTACCCGGAAAAAGGATGATCGATTCCTCTTTAGCCAACTTCATACAGAAGTCTGTATCATCAACTACGTCATCAAAAGCTGATATATTTATCTTGACCTGCAGAAGCAGATCATATGCATTATTTAAAACCTTCTATATAGAACCAATACTAGTGACATTATGATAAATCTTTACCATGGCAAACATTGAGCCCTCGGGTTTATGTGGGCATTCAAGAAGGGGTATCTCCTTAAGTCTCTCATAAAACAAGTCCGCTGCCTCCTTTAGTAACTTGTTGATGTTCAAGAAGAAAGACTCTGGTGTGTTCTCCATAATGTGGGGAACTGCCGCCTGTAGATGGTGGATATGATTAAATTAACTGAACATGAAATACTCATTAAGATCGAAGACTGGAATCATATACCTGAATTACAGTGGGTGGGTCTGCTGTTAACTCGAGACAACTCTTTATGGAACTAGAAATCTGACACGATCATAAATGTACCACAAAAGGAAAACTTGATATGTGATATGGAAGTATATAAAAATATGATAAATATTCAAGAAACGGGCAAGAAAGAAAAAAGGAATAGAGAAAAACCCCAGTTTTGTGAAGAATGCCAGTAGGATCAGTTATTGCTATCCAACCAAAGCGCCAACCTGGAACAATCCATCGTTTTGATAATGTCCCAAGCGTCACAACTGGTGCTATATCTCCAAATACTCCCATGGGGATGAATGGGTTTTCTCCAAAAACTTGATAGGCATAAACTTCGTCTGCTATCACCAAAATCCCAAGTTGTCTTGCTGTTTCTGCTATCTTGAATTATAGAAAAAAAGAAAGAAGTGTAACAAAGGATCAAATAAACCTGTCTTAATGTTTTTCTTTGGTTTGACTTGTAATTATTAACCAAAAGGTATCACATAATATTTATCTTGACTTTAAAATCTGAAGTGTATACTATATATATCTATGGTTGTGGAATGAAATGAAGTTACACGCAATAACCACACCTTTTGCATATGCTCAAATGTGAAAACGTTTCCACAAGGATTCCCTGGGTTAATGAGAACTATAGCCACCGTGTTATCGTCTGCCAAAGCTTTGACACCATCAATATCAACTTCCCAACCTTTCTCAGCGATGAGATCAAAATGACGAACCTCAAGTAGATTACATCGACTTTGAGCTTCATATAATGAATAGTTAGGTCTAGCAAAGAGTATATTTGCACCGGGTCTAGCAAGAACTTTCACTAAAACTTCGATAGCATGGTTTGCTCCAACTGTTAGAAATATGTCATCGGTTGTTAACTTGTAGGGAAGGTCTCTTGATAGATGCTCCGCAACAGCCCTATTATCGAACCAAACAGATAGTTTAAGGCGTGTTCCCAACCCTCAGGAGCATAATCAAAATCTGGATATGTTGATGAATCTTTAAATGAAAAGAGTATTAAGTTAAAGAAAGGTAGCAAACCTTCTTGCAGGAATAATTCCAACTCCTGGAGCATAACAGTTATACTTGGCGGATCGAATGGCTTCAACAAGTGCATCTTCGACTACTGTAGATGTTTGAAAGCAAGGATAAACAGAAGGATCACCATGTCCAAGATGAATCATTGGTTTTCCAGTCCGTGTTTCATCAATGTTTCCAATGATGGCTTGAAGAATGTTTCTGACCGTTATAGCTGCAGCAGCATGCAGCTCATGGTTCTCCTTGAAACCCCATTTCTGCTTCTCCATTCTTCTTCCTCTTCTTCCACTATTTTTCCTTCGTTTAAGATAGCAATCGAGTGATTTATGAGCGCTCAAATGTGGTTGTTGGGGACAGGTGGGTCCCTACACAACCATACGTGCTTGGACTTGCTGCAGGTAACAATCTTCCTGGCAATTACACTAGCATGATGATGGGAGTATTGTTCAAAGTTATTTTGACTCTGGAATATTTATTGAAGATAAAATTTTGAACTCTTCACTTATCTCTGGAGGTGTCTTTTGGCGTGATTATGTTTTTTGTCATCTTGTAAGTCACCTAACGAACAAAAAAAAAAAAAAAAAACAATAAATCTTTTATGATTAAATTATAGTATATATTTCAAAATAACTTTCGCAAATTGTGGTTGAGAGATTCTTTTATTCAAAATCGGAACAAAAGAAGAGAATTTACAAACGTACTGTTACAGGAAAAACAATCATATGTAGTTAATCTGTATTTTTATTCTATATAATTTAAGAAGAGTTTTGCTGAGTTGTTGAAAACAACACATATTTAGACCTCATGACATGACATGTGCAATTCGATTCTATTTTTGAAAAATAGCATGTTGTAAAAGATCATTTTCTGACATGTCGTTATATTGGGAATGACTCTCCCCTGGGCTGCAATTACGTCTTATGTATTTGTCCGTTTATTGTAGCGTTTAATCTTTCGGTTGCCATTGTAACCAGTCGTTTTTGTGTGTATAAATGAGACTTTCTTGGAAAAATAGTTCAACAAACAATTTATTTATGCTAATTTTTCTGTATAGATGTTGACTTGTGAGTTTTCTTATTGGTTTGTTATTTTCTATCGAAATTGAACAATATTGCTAATTGAGGTATCTACTATTCGTTGCTTTATTTTGCATTATTTGTTTGATCATGCCATGGAAATGTATTTTGTTACCGATAAGAGTAACCTGATAGCGAAATTCAATGGATTGCTCAAACGATGAAACATATGTCTTTGTTCGTAAAAATCTTTCCTGATTGAAAATCGAAAATGATAAATAGGAATTAGTGGAAATGAATTATAACAATTTAAATTATTTGAGTGTTCGTTTTCATTGGTGCGGTGTAATTTTTATTAAATACATCATGTAATATTTGTTCAACAAATATCATATATTGTAAACTTTTTTCCATGTTGCAACTATTAGACACGACACATTATTATTATTATGTATAATTTTCTACTAACCGAATATGATTCCATTACCTTTCCAAGAAACCGACACACCTTTCTATATATTTTGATTATGATATACCTTGTCTTCTTTGATTACTTTTCTCAATAAAATTTAGGTACGAGAAAATAGAAATACGTTTGGTTAATTTATCCACATTATTATTATCTCATATTATTATTTTAAAGTGTATGCCTCACTATATTGAGTCAATTTGATATTTACATTGTATTATGATTATTTTTAGTCATTTTATCCACATTAGTATTATTCTCATATATTATTATTTTAAAGAGTAGTTGTCACTACATTGAGTCAATTTGATCTTTACATTTACTTATGTACTTTTATTAATTTTCACAATAAAATTTATGTCCCAAAAAATAGAAATGAGTTTAGTCAATTTATCTATATTATTATGATCTCATATTATTATATTAAAGTGTAGTCTTCATTACATTGCGTCTTTTTTACTTGCCAATCAGTCATCGTCTTATGATAAAGATGGTCATGATTATGTACCATTTAAGAGTACTCATAATTACATTTTGTCTTTTTCAGTTGCAAAAAGTCTTATGAATTTGAAGAGGCCGACATACCTTTCTATATTTATTGATAATATATTTAGTTTTGATCTTTACATTTACTCTATCTACTTTGATTACTTTTTCAATAAAATTTAGGCCCTGAAAAATAGAAACATATGCTCTCACCAAATACACCAACATTCAAAATGTGCTACAACATGATCTCGATAGGAGAAAAATGTCAACGAGAAGATTAGGAAGGTTTTTAGTGATGTTGGTGAAGAGTATGAAGCGAATGATAAATTGTTGAATGAAATCAAATATTTGTTAGACTCACTAGAGCACATGATATTAAAACGATTTCTCATTGATCTAAAGAACATATTTTTTTAGACAACGAGGGATTTGTTGCATGTTCTTATATTCATTGAAAAGTCGATCTAGGAGCAACATATGTTACTTGAAAGTTAGTTGATGTTTAATTTAGACCAGTTTAAAGTAACCACTAAGAGGATCCAAATACATGAAGTAAAAAGATAATAACAAGCATATGAAGATCCCACTTGGAATTAAGGCGTTGATGAAGATAACAAAAACATAAGAAAGCGTTTCTCTATAATCATCCACCATCAACAGTAAGGCACTTGGAATCCTTGTTCCCATCTTGCATAAAGAGATTTCTTAAGCCTTTACGTGCTTTTCTAAAGTAAACACTAAATGAGAAACACTTATGAACACCTAAAGTCTTGCAACAAGCTTTAAAAGAACAACAGAGGAAGAGAGGAAAGAGGCTATGATTTTGGAGCTTCACAAGGCCAAAAGAACTAGTTTTCTCATGCACAACACTCACTTATATATCCCCATGCAAGTAAAGCAAATCACTTATAATAGTCTAAATTAATATAAAGGAGAGTAAACATGGGGTATACGTAAGGGGAGGTTGACAAGAAACCTCCCATGCCCATATAAAACCTAGGCCACATGGTTAAAAGAAGAGGACAAAAAGTTAGGGTAGTTTCTTCAACTAAAAAACTAACGAACTAGTAAGTCCATAGTTAAACAAAGTTTCTAAAACATTTGTACATGACTTATTAATCGTATTATATGGTATAATAATTAGTTATACTCTCTTTAATTATTATTTTCATAAAAATAAAAATTATTCCCTAATTAAATACAACAATTGATATTATTTATTAATAATCATATTAGTAATGAACATTCAAAGTGTGTCAATTTGACAAAGGTATGACCCTATATGATCATATGTTATTAGTAATATCATTTAATAATGATTCTTGAGGATATATACGCAACAATCTCCCACTTTCACATTATTCATTATAGATTTACATAGATAGTAACTGACGTCTAGCAACGAGTTACTCCCCTAACAAAACACAAAGGGGTTCCATCTTATCAACAACCAATTACAGGAGCTCAAATCTACAATTGTTGTTAAATGTGTGGTATCAATTATTCATTTGTCTCAGGCATCATGTTGAACATGAGATATGGATCTCGATCAAACTCATGTGGTGTTCAACTTTTAGTAAGTCCATAGATGTTAACTATCAATGAATAAGAGGAACAAATTCCATATTGACTACATATGCCTATCATGTAGTTCATGTTTTACCTAATGATGACCCTTATAACTGCCTTTTACAAAACAATTTTAAACCATGTCAAAGCACATCAATTCCTACACTTAAGTCCTAAATATGTATCTCATTTCAACGAATAGAAGGATACTACGTTGATGAAAACATCACTCATGACTGCGATCAATAAAGTGATTTTGATACGGATCACGTCCAATACTTATTCTCTCAATCGAGTACCTATGAATTTGGTAGCAGCTCTTCAATTTTCATCTCCATGAAAATCAACCAATCCATTCATATTAGTCTTACCTCATAGGTTCTCCCACAACTATGAACGACTATGGTCATTTAGAATAACCAAGTTATTCGAGGATTAAACATGCTAATATAGAACACAAAAATTATTTAATGAAAAGACTATATCCAATATATAAGGCCATTACAATATATGTTGCTTGTATTGTTCCAATATCCAAATACTAAATTTATATCATTTCCAATCACTTAGAACAACAAGCTCCTATAGCACCAACTTGACTTTCATACTTTAGCTAATGAAGGAACTTAGTTAAGTAGATTCGGGAAACTTGATGTGTATAAACTTTACGAATACCAAAATTTTCATATATATATATATATATATATATATATATATATATACCTTGTATATAGAGAAACCCCTTGACAATGCTCTAGATGGTTAAATATGACTCAGATACTAATACTGGTGTAATGAGATTACTCATAATCATAATGAACAAATCATTTAATTATCTTCATATGTGGTTCCCCGAACAACAAACTATTCTAACCTGATGTGTAACTGTAATTAAAATATGTATGGAACTCCCATCCATGCAATTTCACCTTCACTCATAATGAGGACACACCCGATTGTGATTAAGGGTCATCTCAATCTATTTGGAAGTTTAGCATATGTGTAATAGTTTAAAAATAACTGTAATTAAAATATGTATGGAACTCCCAACCATGCAATTTCACCTTCACTCATAATGAGGATACACCCGATTGTGATTAAGGATCATCTCAATCTATTTGGAAGTTTAGCACATGTGTAATCGTTTAAAAATAGCCTTCTTTCAAATACTCCGCAGATTAGGAATATTTCTTCAGTTCTTCATAAGTACTTTAGAATGTTCCTATCAATCGTATGATGACTTATTCTCGGATTATGCTAGTATTTTTTCCTCATGCTCCAGGCATATGATTTATCTGGCTTTCATGCATAACATGACATATGATTAATCTAATTGCAATAGCATATGAAATATAATCATACTATCTAGTTCAACTATAGTACTAGGATTCTAAGGCATGCTCAAAATCATGTCATGTAGTATTGACAAGATAAACTCTCTTAGAGTCTTGTATCTTAAGTTCTTTAAGAACATTGATAATTAATGCAATTTTACTTAATCTTTTAAGTTGCCATGATCTAATTTTATAAATGTTTATTCAAAGAATTAGTACAACGATCACATACAAGACTAGGAATGTTACTACGCTCCCACTAGCTTTGTAGAAAACACAAGAGTCATCTTGATTTGTAATTAAATCACACTATGTAGTTATCTTATAAGAAAGAAGATTCTTACTTTGAGATGTTATGTTAAATCTATAAAGATTTCCATCCATGTATGTTTTCTTCTTTGAAAACTCACTTACTCTTTATTGTCAAACTATATCGAGGAAGATTAATCAAGTCCATACTTGATAATCATACACGAATGCATTTATATGTGTTTCATTAAATTCTGATAAATTATTGAATATTTTCAACACCATCTAAAAAACTTGCTAGTTCCAAAATATGATGCATTTAGTTTATGGTTCCTTAGATCTTAAAGTTCCATATTGCTCCCATTTAGAAAAAGAACTTTCTACGTACTTGTCTTCCGGAATGACAATCAATCGGATGATAGAAATTTCATCATAAACAATCATTTAGGATAGTATCCATAAATGAAATTAATAGATTTCAGGTTGAGTTATGCTTGTTGTGTAGCAAAAGCTTCATAACTCTATACTTTTTATATAATGATAGAACTTTTCATCATTTGTCTAACGAAAGTATTTTATCTACTTGTTTGGTTGGAAATATATATTTATTGTAGTGAACATAGCTCAAAAAATTATATAAAGGAAATAGTTCTTTAATTAATATAACATATTGTAAGGTCTGACTTATTTTATTCAAAAACATGTACTATCGATATTCAACCAGTGGCCATGTGACCCTATCCCACTAGAGAACACGAAAGCTACCTCGAACATCATAAGACAAATCCATGCAACCAGGTGATCCTGTGACACAAGAACTGTACAAATGACAACTGAGTATTCTTTGACGGAATGAGTTGTGAACCAATTCCACAATTCCAAAGATGTTCCAAGAAGACTTGGTTTAAAAACTCATTTTCTTTATCATAACGAAAGGTTAATGATGGTCTCATTAAGTTGTATTTCAGTCTTCACAATGAAACAATTTTAGAAAATAAAAAATTTCAACAATTACAAATAAAAGTCGTCAATGAAATTGATTAAGTATCTATCACCAAATCTATTCATGGATCGAAAAAATTACGTACATCACAATGTATAATTCTTTATCAAGCCCTTTGTCCTTTCATTAATAATAGAGAAAGACACTTGTGGATCATCATCCTATATAAATAGGATTCACATATATCAATTGAATTAAGCTTATTTGCCTTCAAAATCCCATTCTTTGAATTTTGTATATATGTTTCAAGTTTATAGAGCCACGATGATAATGACACAGATAATTTTGAATCAAATATCATTTGATTATATAGGTGTTATCATTAAATCTATTAATTTAATGAAATCTTATAGATTTGCTTCATAAATAAATTTTTGAGAAAATATTCTTAACATAGAATATATCATTTTAGAACATGAATATTACCATTCATTAAACGATAAGTATATCTAAATTTATTCCAAAAATTTCAACTATTACATTTTCCTATAAGAATATGTACAAAAAATCTATTGTTTAAATACAGATTATTTGGTTATCAAAAGTTCCTACAACATCAATAACAGCTCTTGTTACCATCATGGAATAACATTTGTCCGTAATTAGTTGCTTATTTCTTCCAATCATCTACACATAATATCAAGTAGTAGTGTCACATGCAGTATTAGATACTCAATTGAATGATGGAAAAATAGATAATTCTATCATATAGATATCTGATGTCCTAGCTATGCCAGACTTCCTCATCTTAGTGATATAAGAGGAACAATTCCTCTTCCATTGTCCAGTTTCTCCACAATAGAAACAACACTGATCATTTGGGCCCTTTCATGATTTATTGGGTTTATGATGTATTTCACTTAACTGAACTATAGGTCTATTATAGTACACAATCTCTTAGACTCTCCTTTTATTCAATGATTGAACATGTTTGAAGCAGGTTCTACTATTCAGAGTGAATATTTTCTTTACTTGATGAAACATCTGATATGCTTGATAAGTATCCAAGACTTCCTGCAGGCCAAGGGCAGTTATTCCATATGATATGAGATACATCAACATCATCAAAATAGTACTTCCCTCAAAGAATTCTGATCAGATTGATTGGTTTGTAAATGTTGTTCAGGAATGGGACATTTTAGTATGTATAATTTTTGGTTATCCTTGAGGAAAAAACTCAAGGCATTATACCAGTTATAGAAGTTATAACCATCAAATGTTACTATCTCTTGAAACTCATCAATAGAAAGGTTTACAGGGGAATATAGAGTTGGATTTTGGTGTACCGAGTTGGATTTTGGTGGAAACTCGCATTGGGAATCACGAGTGTATTCGTATAAGTCCTTTATTTCATTAAGATATGAATTAAGGAATCTGTATGCCAAGGGCATCAGCTGAAGGGTTTGGGGGAAAAGGGATGTTTTTGGTTATGATGGTAGGAAGAGTCCTTTTGATCGTGTTTTGGAATGATTCTACCTGTGTGTGGGTTGGGCGGCTTTGGAACTTCAGATTTATAGCAAAAGCATATCGGTTCAGCTGTTAAGGAAGACGTGACTTGTTCAACACTAGAAGGTTTAACTCCCAGATTGTCTCTCGTTGTTCATTATGTTCATGGAATCATTAACATCAGGATGAGCCTCTTCTCAAAGGAATATATAATCCATTTCATCAAGTGAAAAGTTCCCGACATCAACATATGGTATGTGATCCTGTTTTCTAGTGGGAACCCCATGTAATTGGAGGTTGAGTAGTTAGTTTGGAGGACAAGTGGAATGGAATTAGCAGTGTTTCAGTATGGGTGGTCTGTCGGGGAGTCAGACAAATTCGAGATTTCAGAATTCGGGTAGAGTAGAAGTGGTTACTCTGCAAGGGACTAATTTAGGCTGAGAAAGGAATCGTTGCTCATCAGAGTTAGGAGCTCTGCTAAGGTTGGGTTTGGTTTCTTTTGGGAAGGCCGTTGAATGCTCGGGGAAGTGGTTATGCTCCTTAGGTTGTCTGGCGTGCCTGGGATGATAAGGAATGATTTCGAGGACAAAATCTAATTTAAGTGGGGGAGAATTGTAAAACTTGGTTCATTGTGCTTTTTAGTTTAGACCCTTGGGGGTGGAAGGTTTTGCGGATTTGGTCCCTGGGGGGAGGGGGCAAAATTTTCAACTTCGGCGAAGTTGGACTACGCTGGGCGTACTCATGCATGTTGGTAATGGAGCTCATCCACGTATGTTGGGCGTACGTGGAGTACGCTTAGTGTACGAGAGCAAGTTGAAAAGCCTAATTTTAGGGCTTATAACCTACATAAACCATAAGATAGCCACTTTTTGCCTTGTTTAACCAGCCTCCATACCCCTAAAAACCTTAATTCGTTCCTTAGCCTTTGTGTGGTGCTTTTGAGCTCTTGTGAAGATTTTGGTGGGTGTTGTGCATCTTGAAGTGGTAGAAGAAGAAGCTTGAAGACTCATGCTTTGGAGGAGAGCCTTGAGATCCAGCTTTAGACTCATTCTATGAAAGCAAAGCAAGCCATCAGGTAAATGGATCTTTCTCTTTTTACTATCCTTGATCTATATTAAACATGCAATCTCAGGCTGACTTAAAAATCGGAGAAAAATACCATGGGAGACCACGATATATCTCACACTCCTTTGTTTATGTCAACATGTCACATGTAGGAAATCACCATAACCAATGTAATTCTAAGATTGGAAAAAGCGGTGTATCATTATCGATAACATCTGAAATTTTCATTATCTAAGTGATGAATCACACCTTCAAACAAATACAATTAGGAAAATACAAAACCAAGGTCATAAGCAAAAACACAAAAGAAATAAATCATTTTATAACACGTACGATGATAACATACTAGCAAAAACTCATATAACTGTAAGTCCCGATCTATAGATCCAAATCAGTAATCAATGAATAGCAAACAATCAAACAGAGTGTAGAAGGAGTATAAGGAGAATAAAGCCAAGCATGCACACATCTATAACGTACAAATGTCAGGTACACCTTGGGAAACACACACACATACGTCACTTGACACTGACACAGACACATACTATTTATACCACCCCCAGCAGCACACAAGAGTACCACCACACACGAGTGTGTGGCCGCAAACAGGGTGTACGGCCGCACACATGAGTCCGGCCGCACAAACATACAAAAGCTACACACACACCATAGACAACCCCAAGACCAAAACAAGATCATTACAAGATAAATTCCTAGCACAAACCACTAAATCATAGCCTTTCAATCTCCCCCTTGGTTTGTGGCCAACACGGTCTTCAAGTACTTGGTTTCTCGAACAGCCTCAGGTCAGATTTTCCCATGGATCCCATCCAAAGTTTATCCTTTATGATTGTGGCAACCATTCCAGTGAATTCTTTCGCAACAGCTTCCATGACCTCCCTTCTGCAAATGATCTGATGGCGAGCTAGGGTATGAATGTCTCTCTCTCTGAATCTCAGAAGATCCTTGGCGCTGATGAGCCTCAGAACGGTTTCGCTGTTTTTGAACTTTATCGCCGCAGTTGCCGTTTCGTCATCATAGGCCCAAAATTCCATATTGTCAAGATGTCCATCACGAAAGTGTTGTGGAATAGGAATCTCCTTGACTTGATTTGTAGCGGGCCACAACATGATCTTCATTGGTTGGTTAGTTTCAGGATCAATAATATCCTTATCCTTTCTAACCAACGCTATTGCAGTCATCATTGATGGGAAGTTATCCCTGACCTGTCTGTCCAGGAACTGCTTGAAAGTTGTAGCGCTAGGATCTTTAGAGGGGTTGTGGAATGGGGCTCTTGAGAGCTCAGAGAGATCGACCTTCATCCATGAGTTAAAATCATGGATGTTTTTGTAGTATTATGAGTTACCAGAATTCCTTTTAACCACCCATAATTTAGACTCAGGGTCATAACCCCACATCTTGATCCCGGTACGATCACCATATTGATCACCAAATTTCCTCTTTTTAGTCTCAGTCACTGTGAGATCAGGTTCATCTGCCCTACGATTCTTATTTGAGCTTTTTAAGAAAAGCAGGCCTTCCTTTTGCTCAGCAGTGACGGTTCTTTTGCCTTATTTGATTTTTATCCGAGGAAAGGCATTCACAGGCTCTTTTTCAAATCGATCAACGATTCTTGTTCTAGGAGGAGGTTGGTCAAAAGAAGCTTCATTTTCGGAAGGCTGGTCGGAAGCAGTGGGAGGGTCTTCTATACCATGAGGCTGCTGAAATAAAGATTTAAGCTTATCCCCAAAAGCGTCAAATAACTTGTTCTTCAAATCGAAGTAAAAGGCAGTTATTGACCCAAGATTGGTTTGCAGATCAGTAATCTGTTTTGTCTTTGAAGCATTTTCTGCTTGGAGCTCAGCGATAAGGTTACCATGTTGTTCAAGCATGATGTCCTTTTCAATGTTCTGTTGTTTCAGAATACCAATTTCTTCTTGAAGTTTGGACACTAAAGTATTATCATCCCCTGAGCGACCTTCCTCGAAAGATATTCCCTTTCCACGGGAGGAAGATTCTGGGCTAAATTGAGACAAGTGCTTAGCGAGTCTGATAGAAGCCTCATCTAGCAACGGTCTTGTTGGGGAATATTCTGGAACAGCAGACGGTCCGCCTGTCTCAAGCATGGTACTTAGACCTTCTTTAGATTGAAGAGGTGGTGTTGTAACAGTTGTGGTGATGACTGTAGCTGAAACTGGTGGTGTTTGGCCTTGAATAGACACTCCCTGCCTCAAATTTTGATGCCTTCCTTTATAGGGGGCAGAGAGGTCTGTGCCTGTGTCGGGTTACTTGTAAATGGAATTGATGTAGGAATAGCAGAATCAAGGGGAGGAATCCTTGAATCTGCACCCTGTTGGCTTGAAGTTTCTTCCATTAAGGTAGATGAAGGAGGAATAGTTTCAACAGTCTTCTTCGCAGCCCTAGTCTCAGTTGTAGTTTGAACAACTTCATCGACTTTATCAAAGAACCTGTCAGAGAGATCCAGACTTGTGTCAAATCCACCTTCTTGTTCAAAATCGAAGTTAAGGGGAAGGGCTACATTGTCGAGGCCTGAGAAATCCATATCATGGAGAAACTCGTCATTTCCATCATGTTCTCCTTTATCTCCCTCTTGATCAAAATCACTCTCAACTTCCGCATTTTGTAGCTGTTCATGCTCCTCTGCAATCCTTGCTACAGGAGAGATAAAACCTTCCTCAGTTTCATGTTCAGAGGTAGAGATAACTACATCGTCGGTCTCCGTAGGACAAGAAGATTCGTTGGGTTCAGACTGATCACTCTCCTCAGCAAATATACCAAATTTGATCAATGGATGCTTTCCTTCAAAGTTAAGCTTTCCTGATCGGTTTTGTTTCATTAATCCAAAAGCACATGAGCCCACTGACTTGATGTCCAGGGTCTCTCATTTTCTTTCAATCTCAGGATGCATGACATTTAGGATCGGCTGAATAAACCTTGGATACATCAGAAATTTGTCCCTTTTGTTTCCTTCAACATTCAAAATCATCTCATGCAAGATAAATTTTGAAAAGTTGAAGTCTACTCCAGAGGCCAAGGCAGCAATAGCACCAGTGTTGACCAAGGATATCTCATTTGCACCTGATCTTCGTCCTAAGATGCAACTCACAAATGCATGGGCCAGATATTTCCAACATGGCGGCAACAGCTTCTTGTGAGTGGGTGGAAAGGTTCCTTCATAGCCCATTTTATCTAGAACTCCTTGTATCTGGTCAAGTTCAATTATCTTTGGAAATTCACGCTTATCACCAATCTGCAGAGCTTCTCGAATAACATCTTCAGACACCAACACTTTCTTTCCTTGTATAGTAGCTTCAAGATACTTTGCTCCTTGGTCATCCTTCTTTGCAGCCGCGTTGTTCCAGAAGTCTTTAATCAATTGCTGGTAGATGACTGGGCATGTGGTGAAAGCAGTCAGCAAGCAACATCTTCTTAATCCATTGACAACAAATTGAAATTATGAGTGAGCTGCTGGAGGATCATCAAGAAAAATGGCCACGTTGTGAACCTTTGCGAATTCAAGTCCTAACATGCTGAACAAACAACAAAAATTTATAAATGATCATCTAGTATATCCCATTAATAAGAAATATTAAACATTTACAGGCTTAATCTCAAAGTTTAAAGGGCAAATTGGAGTGTACGGCAGCACACCGAAAGTCAACCGTACACGAGGAGTACGACCGCACACGGAGGATGCAACCGTACACCAAGTATGTGACCGCATACAGAGTGTGTGAACGTACACCGATTGTGCGACCGCACACAGAGTGTGCGACCGTACACGGAGTGTGCGGTCAATCAAGCGTGTGCGGCCCGGCCGTACACATCCCGACAACCAAAATTCCTTCAATTGGACACTGTTTTTCAGTCGATTAAGCCTCAAAACATTATTTCGATAGTCGATTAAGTGATACCTGCACGAATGAATGGTTAATTTCAAGAAAGTTGAGTTTTGAAATTCGAGATAGAGAGAGAGAGGAGGGAGCAGTGTGCGGTCGATCTTAAGAGGATGAAAAAGTGAAAAGGTTTTGACCGCACACCCCCTTTTATACTTCCCAACAAAAGGCTGCCATTTACCACTCTTAACAATAAAAGCCCAATACCCAAAAATATTTAAAAATGAAACTTTTTGAGGATTAATTACAAAATAAAATTAAAAATAAAAATAAAATTAAAATAAAAACATTTTCTAAAAAATTTATCAAACCTAAAAATGAAAATAAAATAAAATAATAAAAAAATACTAAAATTTTAATTCAACCTAAATTTAATCCTCTATCTTAAAATTGATAACCTTTTGTGATATGGGATCAAAGTTGTTAGACAATCATTTTCCATTTATCAGTACCTCTCCTTTCATGAATAGATTTGGTCGATCGCCGGTATTGTGGTCCACTTAAGCACGAAAAATTGTGACAAATTTTAGGAATGCTATCAGTGACAAGACAGATTGATCCTAAGTTACTAGATAAAAATACCTAAGGACCATTTATCTGACGACGACCAAGGATATTGTTGTCCACCTAAATTGAGCAGCGAGATCTACAGACAATCTAGAATTGTTCAATTTTAGATGTACTAGAACACGTTTCCCGCTTCCTGACATACCCCAATAATCCAGAACTTCTGAGATACTCCTTACTTTAGGTGAGCAGACGATTATTCATAGAAAGGATAGATTTAGATTGCATATGCTATACACTCAGGTCGGATCTTTCAATCACGCAGAGAGTGAAACATATGACTGACTAGAATTTCAGAGGGATTAAGAAGTAGAAGGTTGCATATGCTGTGTACCAGGTCGGATTGTTAATCACGCAAAGGAGACAGCATATGGCTAACAGATAGGAAGAATTGCATAGATAGAAGATGCAAAGAAATAGAGTTGCATATGCTGCAGTCCAGGTCGGATCTTTCGATCATATAGAGGAGGCAATATATGACTAACAGTAGGAGAGAAAGAAAATGATTTCCTACAGATCTAATTTATCGGAATTCCCCAGTCTCCCCGTCAGTACCGGAATTAAGGACATAATCCGTACATCGAGGAAAAGTTAAACCACAGTTCTAGATACGGGTTCTTTAATGTGACTGGTGGATTCTCATGTGTATCTCCCTGCTCAACCTATCCAAGCATCGTATTGTCAGGCTAAATGGAACTATCTAGGTTAGAATTTATCAAGTCTCTAGATTCCTTAAGTTCATCTGCACCTAGTCAAGTCCATTAAAGTTTTTGTGCCTACCAGCGCATCAAACACAGAGCCTAGACAATTTAGCTTTGGTACTTTACAGAGACTCAGATTGTCTGTTATCACAAGCTGATATCACTTCCCATCACATCACTTCACAGTAATATTTTTGATTTTTCTGATTTTCTAATGTTTTTGGATTTTCTGATTTTCTATTGCTTTTGGATTTTTTAAAAATTTTCTAATTTTTTGTTTGGTTTTTGTTTATTTCTCCCCCTAAATTTGTGCATGGGTGAGAATGAAATAAAAATGCATAAATTTAAACTAACCTAAACAAAAATTAATCCTCAAAGTGAATCATTTCAAAAAGTTTACCAGCACATCGAATCGAGCTTTTTAGCAGTGTGAACCTGTTCTAGCCGAATGAGCGAGCGCTCATAACAATCTCAGATAAAATGAACTTTGATGTCGATGTGCTTGGTTTTTGAGTGCTGGACCGGATTTTTAGCAATTTGGATCGCAGCCTCGTTATCACAGAATATAGGGGTTTCTTGAAAATTCAAACCGTAATCCAACAGCTGATGTTGGATCCATATAACTTGAGAACAACAAGCAGACGCAGCTACGTATTCTGCTTCTGCTGTTGAGGTCGAGACAGTAGTCTGCTTCTTGCACTGCCAGGAAACTAGCCTATCTCCGAGAAATTGACATCTGCCTGAAGTCGATTTCCTATCAAGCTCGCAGCCGCCATAATTGCTGTCTGCAAAAGCATAAAGATCAAATTCGGAATTTTTCGGATACCAAAGACCCAATTTTGGGCTGCCTTTGAGGTACCGAAAAATCCGTTTAACAGCAATAAGATGAGATAGTTTAGGATTAGCCTGGTAGCGCGCGCATTGACAGACCGCAAACATAATTTATGAGCGACTGGTAGTCAGATACATCAGCGATCCGATCATCGATCTGTAGTATGTTTGATCTACGGATTTGCCTTCAAGATCAGGAGTCAGCAGTGGTCTCTCCGCCATGGGCGTTAAAGCAGGTTTGGCGTCTCTGAACCCGAACTTCTTGAGCATATCATCCACATATTTGGCTTGATGAATCAGGATTTCGGCTGAAGATTGTTTGACCTGAAGCCCCAAAAACGTGGTCATTTCCCCCAAAGAACTCATCTCGAACCGCTTTTTCATAACGTCCTTGAACTCCCTGCATAGCTGAGGACTCGTCGACCCGAAAATGATGTCGTCCACATAGATTTGAACAAGAATTTGATCTGGACCGGCATGCTTGATGAATAGGATCTGATCAATAGTGCCGCGTGAGTAGCCATGATTGAGCAAGTGCTGTGTTAGGGTAGCATATCAGGCTCTAGGAGCTTGATGCAGCCCATACAAAGCCTTGTCTAACTTGTAGACATGGTTGGGAAGTTTTGAGTTAACAAACCCAGGAGGTTGGTCAACATAAATCTCCTCCTTCACTTTGCCGTACAAGAAAGCCGTCTTGACGTCCATTTGATAGACAGTAAAGTTCATGTAGGAAGCATAGGCGAGGAAGATACGAATAGCCTCCAAGCGCGCCACCGGAGCATAGACTTATGTATAATCAAGACCCTCAATTTGCCTGAACCCACGGACCACCAATCTCGCCTTATTCCGTACAATGACACCCGAATCGTCTTGCTTATTCCGAAACACCCATCTGGTGTCGGGAGATTTCTTGCCTTTAGGCAGCTCCACCAACTTCCAAACCCCGAGCTTTTCGAATTGATTCAGCTCGTCATGCATGACATCCACCCAGCTGGGCTCATTCAAATCCATTTCGACGTTTTTGGGCTCTATTTGAGAAATGAAGCAAGAATAGAGACATGTGTTGACGTCTCCACTCTGACTTCTCGTTTGAACTCCGTCGCCCAGCTGGCCAATGACGTTTTCTATCGGATGATCGCGCTATATGCGAGAGGGGATTTCGTGACTAATTTCATGTACTGAAACGGGAAGAGTATGGATATTAATAGCTCCGTCATGTGCTGAAGAATCCACGGTAGATGTATCGGCTTCGTTTGGTGGATTTGCTATAAACTCATCAGCGATGTGTTCGGGAAAGAGAAGTTCCATTAGATTTTGAGTGACAGCGGAAGCATCTTGGTTCATGAAATCTCTTTCGACCGGAGTTAGAGGAGTAGCATCAGCATCTGGAGCATATTGTTGCGTTGATGACTCAGGAGAAACGATTGGAACAGAACACACCACCGGAGGATCAGTAGCAGAAACCAATGGTGATCTGTAGACAACCTCTTCATCTTCGTCTTCAATGATAGTCTTCGAGCCAGAGGTAGACCCAGCTTGGTTATCAGAAGACACACTAAAGGATTTGAATAGTGATGTGTAGTCAAATAGCCAATCAGGACCCACCCTAGCGTCCTTTTCATTCTCTTCAAGCCAGCGAACATCGAAAGACTCCACGATTTGCTTCGTCTTCTTGTTGTATACCCGGTAAGCAGTACGAGCAGCGTATCCGACAAAATAACAATCATCGGCTTTTGCATTGAATTTTGGGTTGGATTCCAAGTGGAGAAGGGTGTAAGGGCAGCCAAATACTCGGAAGTGGCTGACAGATGGCTTGTGTCCATAGAGAATCTCATATGGGGTTTTCATCTGGGCTTTGTTGATCAGAACACGATTTTGAACGTAACAAGTTGTGTTGATCGCCTCCGCCCAAAAGAAAATTGGAAGTTTAGAATCACAAAGCATCGTCCTCGCGGCGTCTTGTAGCGTCTGATTCCTCCGTTCAGCAACACCGTTTTGTTGTGGTGTGCGAACAGAGCTAAATTGACGCACGATCCCTTTCTCAACGCAAAAATGATCAAGAACAGCGTTCTTGAACTCTGTTCCATTATCTGTGCGTAGCGCTTTCACTTGGTGGTTGGTTTGGTTCTCAATCATTACAATGAACTTCTTGATGAGATCAGCGATCCCAACTTTGTTGGACAGAAAGAAGACCCACGTGAAACGAGAGAAATCGTCTATCACAACGAGACAATATGAATTTCGGTTGATAATGAGGACGTTGACCGGACCAAACAAGTCCATGTGCAACAACTGGAGCACCTGATTGATGGAGTTGACCTGCTTTGGCAGATGTGGTTTCCGATGGTGTTTGCCTTGAGCACAGGAAACACATTTATCAAAAGTAATAAAATCTCTGACAGGCAGACCGTGGACCATTTCGTTCTTAGCAAGCCGGTTCAGGTTCTTTGCATTTGCATGGCCAAGTCGACGATGCCACAACATTTCATTTTGTTCGGAGACTTTGGAAAAGAGACAAGTGACTTCATCGGGTACATTGCTGTTCATGTCGATAATATAGGCATTCTCATCCCGCTTGGATTTGACGAGAATCCACTCCTCTGGAATGACATTGCCTGGCTTTAAGATTAGACATTCTTTATCGGTGAAGTGTGTCGAGTAACCCTTGCCACAAATTTGAGAAACGCTCAGCAGACTGTGCTTCAGCTCAAGAGCATAGTTGACATTCTCAAAACTGAGCACTCCATTCGTCACCGTTCCTTTCTGCGTTATCTTTCCGCCTTCTCCGCCGGCGAAGGAGACATATCCCCCATTAAATGACTGAATGTCGTGCAGTTGGGAGATATCTCCAGTCATGTGCCGGGAGCAGCCGCTGTCGACATACCACGGTCTGACGACATTCCTCCGCAACTGTCCCTGCACGATGAACGGAATTATTTAGATTTGGGGACCCAGGTCATTACAGTCCTGGGTTGACCCTTAACGTTCACAGATTCATCTTTTAATTTCTCTTGTGATTTTTCTTTTTCAACATATATATAGAGGAGGATGATGACTGATCAGATTTTAATTTTGGCATCCATTGATAATTAGGTTTTGAAACAATTTTCGTTTGAGTTTGCTTCGAGCCGGTGGATTTTCTACTCGAAGAGTTTGAAGATCCAGACCTACTCTTTGACGAAATCGACTTTGGCTTAGCTTGGGTCGATTTTGGCCAACTGTTTGTGAATTTATTGAAAACCTGTTTGTTCTTTTGAAAACAAGCCATATTCTTGTTTTGATTTGTTTTCCAGTCATCATCTCGAGAGCGAGTTGTGGAGGGTTTTCTGATTAAAGATCGTCCTCTATACTCATTCTCTCCCCTTTTTGACATGTGATGCACAAACATCCGATTTAGACAATTTCTGGCAATATGACCAGCAATACCACAATTGAAGCAAATTTGTTTATTATCATTGAAAATGGTACTGCTCTTGTCAGTTTTCTTGCGTTTATTATCTTTTCTATCATTTTCACATTTGCAAGAACAAGCACTAGATTGTGTAGCAAACGTGGAAGATGTAGAAGCATTCAAATCAGATTTAGCAATTTTATCAGAAACAACACCATCATTTTCAAAATTATCAGTCTGAAACAATACACCACCAGAAAAAAAAACATTAGTGTTTGAATCTAACACAGATTCATCACAAAATTCAACACCAAATTTAGACACAAAGTTATTTGACTCAGACTTTTCAACTTCTTGCTCCCCCTGAACTACTGACGTATCTGCACTTGAGGTAGAAATGTTAGTATCCAAAATTTTATCATTAGAGCATGTTGCTTGTGCAGAAGCAGGCTTTCCATAAATTAAGAAAGGCTCTCTATCAATCTCTTCTTGAGATAGAGGAATGACAGTATAGGTATGATTGAATGGAGGAGGGACACTCTCAAAACCTAATCCTACTTTCTTTTGGTTTCCTCAAGTAATGTCCTTCCACTGCATCTGTCCCTCTATCATTTTTGCAACTACTTCACTTGACCCATCGAATTTGTTAAAAATAAATTCAGTATTTTCAAGACGAGTTTTCAATGAATCAAGTTCAGCGGTCACATCAACAAATTTTCTTTTGAGATTATCATAGTTCTCGCATTTGTTGCGATAATCCTCTTGCAGTTTCTTAAAGTCCTTTGTTTTATTCTCTAATTGCGTTTTTAAAGGCTTTTGATTTTTCCTAAGTGTGTAACCCTCATACTTAAGGTCCTCGTTCTCTCTCTTGATTAATTCAATTTGATCACGTAAGAATTTAACAGTCTTAATGCAAGATTGAGAGCAACCAAATTCACTGACCTCGGGTTTGGCTGGCTCAGGAGTAGTTTGCACCATGAACGCAAACTGAAGATTCATCATCTCTTCTTCTGGGTCTCTCTCTGCTTCTTCCCCCACACCATCCTTGATCTGAGCAAGATGCGCATTTTCAGGTCCTGAAATATTCAGAGCCTGAATTTGATCTTCCCAATCAAAGGATTGGGCCACCATCGCCAAGTTAGCAGTCTGATTGCTTGAAGAAGATCCCTTGTTGACATAGGTCACCGGCACCATGGTTCGCTCAGAATTCTCTCTTCGATCTGGCTTTGGACATTCTCGAGCAAAATGTCCAGGTTCATGACAATTGTAGCATCTCAGCTTCCCTTTGTTGAACCCCACTTTCTTGTCTGAATTCACACTCCAGTTGTTCTTTCCGGTTTTCTTGGAGAACTGCTTTGCCCTAAAAACAGCCATGGCCATTTTCCAGGTGATGTCCATCTCCTCCACATTGTAACAATTCACCAGCCATGGCAAAAGATAATTGTGGGGAAAGCTCTCCGGCCACAAAAGCATTGTAACAATTCACCAGACTATTGGCGAGGGCCAGATTTTCTTCCTTCTCTTTCAATGATGAAGCTTGAGAACTTAATCCATGAGATTGAATGGGTGCAGCTGTGGATGAACCAACACTAGAACCAACTTGTTGAGGTAAAGTTTGAGGTTGATGAACTTGAACGTGTTGCATTTGAGGGATCACGTATGAGGTAGGCTGATGAGTCACATAGGGTTGAACTTGTGGAACATGAGAAACTGGAGGAACTTGAGGGGTAGAAAAGCTTGAGAAAGCAGTGTTGTTGGTAGTTTGGATCACAAGATTTGTTGTGGAGTATGAATTAACATGGTTAATCTCCCTTTTCTTATCATCGAGATCGCAAGCCTTAATGATTGCCATTGTTTCTGCCAAACTCAAACGGTTCAAATCTTTGGTCTTTTTGATCACTGAGACATTCATATCCCAGGATTTTGGTAGAGAGTTTAGCAGCTTCTTGTTTATCTCTGATCTTGTCACCATAACACCAGCATAGCTCATTTCTGTGGTAAGTGTGATAAACCTCTGCAACTGATTTTCAAGTGTGTCTCCCAAGACATGGTTAAACATATTGAACTTTTGTCGCAGCATATCTTGGCGACTCTGTTTCATGTCTTCGTTGCCTTCATAGACTTCTATCAATGCTTCCCATAAGGCCTTTGCTGATGTATACTCACGGAAACCTTGAGCAATTTCCGGAGATAATGCCATGGTAAGTGTGGCAAGAGCCTTTTCCTGCTCCTCGACTCTCTCGAAGTCATCGTCAATATAATTCTCAACCTGCTTGTCAATTATGGTTCCATCTTCCAATGTAGTTGTGATACGGATTGCACCATTTAGAATACTTCGCCATATCTTGAAATCCTTTATTTTGATGTACTTCTCGATCCGATATTTCCATTCTGGAAATCCTTCAGCGGATAACAGTCGGGGAATTCGAGAAGTGGTTCCCATAATCGCATCTAATTCATGGTGAGATGACATGCTTTGAGATTCCATTTTTGAACAGCAAAAGTTTTGTTAATTAATATGAGTGTGGCCGCACACTCCAACCGCACACGTTAACAGCACGCTCCAACCGCACACGTAAACAGCACACTCCAACCGCACACGTTAACAGCACACTCCAACCGCACACACCAACAGCACACTCAACCGCACACTCAACCGTACACTCAACTGCACACTAAACTGCACACTCCAAGCGTACACTCAACCGCACACTCCAAGACCTAACCGCACACCTTCAAAGTCTCAACCGCACACCTTCGAAGTCTCAACCGCACACCTTCAAAGTTCCAGCCGTACACTCAAAAATACTAGATTTTGAATTAATTTTGATTCCAAACTAGTAAAAACAATGATTGGAAGCAGTTTCTCAATCAAAAAATATAAATGCACCTCAAAAGCCACAACTATCTTCAACCGCACACTCTTATGATTCTTCAAATTGACACTGAATTGGCTCTGATACCAATTGTAAGTCCCGATCTATAGATCCAAATCAGTAATCAATGAATAGCAAACAATCAAACAGAGTGTAGAAGGAGTAGAAGGAGAATAAAGCCAAGCATGCACACATCTATAACGTACAAATGTCAGGTACACCTTGGGAAACACACACACATACGTTACTTGACACTGACACATACACATACTATTTATACCACCCCTAGCAGCACATAAGAGTACAACCACACACGCGTGTGCGGCCGCACACGGGGTGTACGGCCGCACACACGAGTCCAGCCGCACAAACATACAAAAGCTACACACACACCATAGACAACCCCAAGACCAAAACAAGATCATTACAAGATAAATGCCTAGCACAAACCACTAAATCATAGCCTTTCAATAACCAATCGATTACAACACTTTCCCATATCATAGAAATACCACAAATTATGGCTTCACCCCCGAGATGGAAAGAGAATCACAAGATGCAAGCAATAATTTACTACCATCTAACTATCATGTACCTAATCGACATACGTAGACAGGTACGAACAATGTAAATAAATTGAAAGTAAACACCACAAACAACAAAAAAAATAGACCAGAAAAATGCAGTAACAGTCCAAAGGACAAACAATCAAGGTCACGGAAAAAACCATAAGTTCACCAAATATACTCTTCGAAGGATAAAAAATGAAATAAGGAACACGAACACGAGATGAAGTTCTCATTGTACGCATACATATCTATGGAATACTCATCCACCAAATCTTCTTTGATAGTGACAGATCAATATAAATCATGTACACACATTTCTTCTCTAAAATACCACATAACATTAAAAAGGAAATGAAACACCTATCAAACTTCGCGAGTCATTCAGTATGGCTAGTCGGAATGATTTTGCTACCATTGACATTAGAAGATCACTAGCAAAAAACCAGTAGCACGAAAATAACAAATTCCATTATAACATAAGCACCACCACCATATAACATAATATTTGGCCACAATACAATGAGAAAATTTGAAACAATCGCCTCTACTATACATGAGGCTATCAACTTCAGAATGATTCGATGATTATTAACCCACTTAATCGTTTTTCAAAAACGATCACATTCATATTATTAAATGGTTAATTTTATTTCGTGAATTAAATTTATTAATATTTAAAAGTAAATATTAATGTTTTTTCTAATCAATAGTTTTGTATACAATGGAAACACTTCTGGACTCAAATGTGATTTAATTTCAAACATATCCATGACATTGTTAGCTTTATGGTATAAACAAATCATATATTCCAACTTCAAAGAGTGGATTTTTGAAGGCTTATAATTATGATTTATTTGATATATGTGAATCTTATTTTCATTGAAAACGACTAATGCTATTTTCTCTAATGGAAGTGAAAATATTTTTTTAATAATCGTATATAATGACTAACATAGTCTTTTCAAATAAATGTATAAAAATTATGCGAGATACCTCATAAACTTCACTGACAACTATAGTCATTGTTATTATATTTTATTTGATAGAACATAAATATAAAACTTTTAAAATGTTCAAGTTGTTTCAATATGAAGTTGAAAAACTACTCAATGGGACCATTAAAGGCCTTAGAAATAATAAAGGAAGAAACAAACCTTATTATATATGGTTCACTATGTAATGAGTAGAAGTACTCTCATTTTATCATTTTGGAGTTATACCTTACTCACTACCGCCAACATTTTGAATATGGATTGAACCAAAGAAAAGAGATTAAACATATTATGAGATTTGGCATGGAAAAGTTCTAACCTTATCTTACGTAAAGGTGAGGGGATGTGAAACTTATGTAAGACAAGCAGCTTCTAGCAAACATCAACCCGAGAGCTACTATATGCATATTTGTAGGATATCCTAAAGATTGGTTAGGATATTACTTGTATAATCTCACTGAGAATAAGATCTATATTTCTTGGAATGATGAGTTATTACAAAGAATGCTTTTAGCAGGAAAAGTGAGTGGGACACATATGAGACTTAAACAAGATCAATAACTATAACCTAATGTAGAAAATGTTGGCAGTAGTACTTAATAAGAAATTGTTGAACTTCAATAAATGGTTACTCAGGAATCTACCGAAATACTTTGTAACGTCCCAAAAATACCGAGTGAAAATTTTTGTTTAAATAATGAAAAACCATTCATTCATTACCCCAAAATACGATTAGAGTAAAAGCATTCTAAAAACATCAGGGTATGATCATAAACAATCATTGCAGAATAAAATCTTTAGGGGATGTTGTGCGATCAAGCCAACTCATCCTTTTAAAACCAGATGTACCTGAAACCAAAAACATGAAACCATAAGCACGAAGCTTAGTGATTTCCCCAGAATAACACATACCATACAAGCAACGGGTCGCACCCAATGAGTATAATAGACCTCACCCTAACTCGCATAACAGGCCCCGCCCAATGAGTATAACAGGCCTCACCCTAACTGGCATAACAGACCCCACCCAATGAGTATAACAGGCCTTGCCGTAACTCGCATAATGGGCCCCACCCATTGAGAATAACGGGCCTCGCTCTAACTCGCATAACGGGCCCCGCCTAATAAACAAAACATCCAAGTATGACACAGACAACTAACATCATACAACAATATCCAGTGGGTCGACATTAGTGCCTTCGAAAACGAGTACAGTGAAGGGACTCACCTCTCAGACGATAATCAACTGTTGCTGCTCTCACTGTCAACAATAAAAGTAGTACTCCACACCTAGATAGTCATACAAGGTAAACCCTTAGTCTACCTTCCAAAGCTAAGAGTTGGCCAAAAGTCAAGTCAAGTCAAAGTCAAAATCAAATTGAGTTGACCTCCACGTCGTGGCCAATCTTGGCCACGCTGTGGCCCATAGGTCTAAACCCGATCCAGACCCAAGTTGAAGAAGTCAAAAATCTATTAGCAAATCCTCCATGCAGTGGCCTTCCTTGGCCATGCCGTGAGTGTAAGATGAAAAAACAATCGACTGGTCCCTACTCGCCACGCTGTGGCGGCCTAGTGCCACACTGTGGGGAACAGTCAAATTAAATTAATCAAATTAAGCTACTTTTAACTCAAAACCAAAGGCTCAAAAAACCAGATCTACTCCTTCTCAATGCCTTAGTGGATAAAGTTTCCAAATTTATCCATTAAGACACTTCAATAAGACAAGATCTCTAATCAAAGCATTAATAAAGGGAAAATCATGAAATGGGCTTAACCATTATGCACTTTTCCTCAAAGTCCTTAGTCTAACCAACTCCATAAGAGTTTCTAATACCAAATCTAACATAATGTTGGGCGCTTTATAGATATGCATGTCTATTTCATGTCTAGATTCCACTTTAGTTCAAATAGAGAAAAAAGTTGACGAAAAATCATACAAGGCTAAGAATCCCAACCAAAGTCTAGATCTTCATGATATGTTGCTCATGGGACTCAGGAGAGTCATAAACTTGCAAGCTTTATCACATCAAACCTACCAAACATCACTAATCTAGATCTACAACCAAAGAATCATCAAGATTGAAACTTGAGGACTTACAATTGGTCCAGATAGTGATTCTAAGGATGGGGAGAGTTTGTTGCTCGATATTTGGGATAACACCTTCTTCTTCTTTCTTCAAAATGCAACCAAACACCACAAAAATCTCAAATCACACAAGGGAGGATATGGTTAGGGTTTCTGGTCTTGAGAGGGTGATGGAGGCTGAAACATCATGAAACCCTAGCCATAAAGTCCTTTAAATACTCGAAAATTTAAGGTTTAAGACATTAGCGGCGACCACACCATGGCCTTTACTTGCCACATCGTGGCGAGTCAAAAAAGACCTACGACCAAAAATGCCTCGCCACACCGTGGCAGTCCTTCCGCACGTCGCGACGACTCCCTAAATCAAATTTTAATTAAAATAAAATATACCTCATAACCGGATGTTACATACTTAGTGTTCATAGATATGGTATAAATCATCATGAACATGAGAATTGTGGATTTTTCATTGATGAACGACTCTTGATAGATTTTGATAAGCTCGTCAACTCCTAGAATGCTAGTGAAATTCTAAATCAACAAATAGCTTAAATCAAGTGTGAGACTTGGTTGATATTCCTCTCCATAGTAAGGCTATTAGCAGTGAGTTTTCAAGAAAAAAACAAACATAGATATAAATCTACACACATTTAAGGCAAGACTTGTTGAAAATAGTTTTCACTCAAACTTGTGGTATTAAATATGAGAAAACCTTTTCTCTAGTTATTTGGTTAGATCAATTAGGATACTCTTTTCCATAGATGCATATTATAGCTTTGAGATATCGCGAACACTTACTTGAAGATTTCCATATGGTTCAAATTAAAGTTTTTATCTATCCAAAACATCTTAAGAAAATGTGCGTGCTTTAGAAATCTATTTATGAATTTAGATAAAACATCTCGAAATAGGATTCTTTATTTTCATGAGGAAATCACAAAGCATGGTTTCATTAAAAACTGAATATAACATTTATGTTTTCATGAAAACTAGATAGAGCATGGCGAGATTCCTACTCTTGTATTTGAAATACATACTACTCATAGGAAATTACATTCCGACTTTGCAAAGCGTTATGTCTTGAATCGAGAAATATTTCTAATTGAAAGATTTGGGAGAGGCATCTTATATTCTTGGAATAAAGATCTATAAAAATAGATCAAAGAGATTGATATGGTTATGTTAAGGTGCATATATTGACAAGATATTGAAAGTGTTCAAGATGAAAGACTCCAAGAGAGGATTCTTGCGAATGCCACATGATATGATTTTCAACTCGTATTAAAGGCCTAGAAAAAAAAAAGTTAGGCTAGATAAGATGATTGGCATTCCATTCACTTCAGTAATTAGATTCATCATGTATGAAAATGCTTTGAGCATGACAGTAAGATATCTACAAGATACAAGGGAAGGACATTGGATTACTACCAAGAACATTCTAAAAGTACTTACAAAGCATTGAAGAATTGTTCCTAAGATTGGAAGAAGAACATATAAAATGTATTGTACTGATGATGGCTTCTGAATAAGTTGAGACGGTACTCAAACACAAATGGGTATATATTTATTATGAATGAAGAAGCAGTTTTGTCGGAAGAAGCTTCAAGCAAAACATGGTTGCACATGCTACTACAAAATAAATATACATTGTTGCTTGCAATAAAAAAAATAATCGCATGAGTTCGTTGAAAAAATACAATGAATCCTTCCATTCAGGATCTCCTAGAAATATTTTATGACAACAAGGGTGAACTTACTCAAGCTAAGGAGCCTAAGTCTCATCATAACACCAAACATTTTCTCTGAAGATTTAACTATATTTGGAAGAATTTAAATAAAGTGATGATTGTATTTGGGTAATTCACTCATATAAAAATTTAATCGGATGTATTCACTAAGCCGTTCCACATGCTAAGCACGAAGATTGTGCTTGAACAATAGGACTTTGTTATTCTAGTAATGGGATTTGATTTGGATTTAGTGTTTGGATATTGGAATATTGTAACATAAACTATTGTATTTTTTTGATGAGTTAGGACATGATATTTTTCATTAATATTTGTTGTGTTCTAGAATAGCATGTTTAATCCATGAATAATCAAGTTATTCTAAAAGGTCCATAGTTAGTCACAGTTGTCGGAACAACTATGAGGTAAGACTAATATTAATTGGATTCGTTGACATTCATTGGATGAAAGTGGCAAAGTGTTGCATCCATTATTTATAGGTACTTGTTAGAGACCAAGTATTGGACATGACCCATATTCAAGATCACCTCATGGATCATTATCATTAATGATACTTGATAAAGATAATATCTTTGTATCCTTAGACATGAGATACATATTTAGGACTTAAGTGTAGGGAATACTATGATTTGATATGGTTAAATGTTGTTTCTTGACCTAAAAGTTAAAAGGGATATTATTAGGGATAATATAAACTACACAACAGATGTATTTGGTAAAGAATGGATTTATTCATCTTATGTGTTGAGATTTAGACATCTAAGGAACATTACTAAACGTTGAACAATAGATGAGATTGATTGCGATCCATATATCATGTTTAACCTGATGTATGTGACAAAGGGATAACCGATAACTTACCTTATACATCAACTAATTATGTGAGCTTTTTGGGAGTTAGATTTTGTTGAACGGAACATATCTACGTGTTATTGAGGACATATATATGTGCTGGACTTTCACCAATGTCTATTTCAATCTATACAGAGTCTTGTGTAAGTGTGAGATCGAAGGAGTTGTATGGTCAAGAATCCTTTTAGAATGATATTACCAATAATATATAATCATATGGGGTCACACCTATAACAAGTAGACATAAATTGAATATTTATAATAATTTGATTCTAGAAAACTATTTATAACTTTTTCAAATTAATTAGAAAGTAATATTTTTTATAAACACTAATACTATCAATATGAGTATCGAAGTTTATATATCATAAGGTATGTCACATAAAGTCATGTACATATTTTGGACAAAAAAGTTTTTTGTTTAAAATATATTTACATAACATATGAAATATATAAAAGTGTAAGAATTATATATATATATATATATATATATATATATATATATATATATATATATATATATATATATATATATATATATATATATTCTCTTTTATTTTATAAAATACAAGGAGAATTGGATAAGATGGGTCAAGATTAAGCTAGTTACTTGTTATCTTAATATGTCATGCTTTAAGAAGCATCTATTTTTTCATCATTAAGTATAGGAAGGTGTGTCTTAAAGTGTTAAGATTTATTTGACTAAGATTTAAGCATAAAGGCTTTCTTCCTTCTCTTCCTTTCACTTGTTTGAACTGTGAATCTCCTTCCCTTCTTCATTTTCTCTATTAAATTGTTAAGAAATTAAAAGGAAGACTTAGATACTTCATACTCTCTATTATGAAAACAAATTATTCTTGTTCTTAAATTAATCAAAGCTTTATTTTGCAAAGAGCGAACTAGAATTCAAGTCTCTTACAAATGTTGGTGGAATTCTCTAGGGGAACTCGATATGTGTTATTGCTATCTCCATCCATTTCTATCAACTTCCATCCTGCCAAGATCATTCAAACTCTTCAAAGGTTGTTACTTATTAATCCTTCTATGCGTTTGTTTAATATTTCATGTTCATGCAAAATAATCCTTGGTGGGAACACAATTACTTTATGTTATTCAAAGTTTATAATGCTTCTGTTGCCAACATTATAGTGCATTTGATCTACATCTCTTGTTACCATCAAAATAGTTTAACAATAAAGATGTCATGGTTAAGACCTAAGAGTGTATGATTTTAGAGCAAAACCACTCATGGATATAAGGTTATCATATAAGTGTTTATGCATGTAATATTATCTAAGGACTAAAAATAAAGGTGTCCATTGATTAAATATTGTCATTACCTATTTAAAGTTATAATATAATCACTTTTCTATATGATAATATATGTTGCTCAATAGGTTGAGAATGTTAAGAAAATAACTGGTAACTTTTCAACAGGCCTGATGTACCCGAATTGGAAATGAGTTGGTCGGGTTAATTAGGTACTGATTATTTTCAACAAGCCTAGTTACTATCTACTCCTCTATCCATTGAAGTGTTTGAAGAGTTTATCTTGTCAGTTTCCTTGGATCAAGATGTTCAATCGACATATTTAAGTAATAGAGAAGGTAATGCTTCTTTTTCTCCATAGACTCAAAGTCTATCTTCATAGGTATTAAAATGACCCATAACTTCTTCCACCGTCATATTTTTCAAATCTCTGAATTGATTGATAGATGTTACGATTTTCATAAATTGTAATTTCCTTGATCTTTTTCCCTATAGATTGAATATCTGTCACAATAGTATTCAATCTCCTGAAAAATGATCAACTGATTTACTATATTTCATCTGTATCACCTCTAAGTTAATTATTAAGGTTTTCACTTTGGACTCATTTACGCGATCGGCGCCCATGTGCATCATCTTAAGAGTTTCCCATGCTTCTTTAGTTGTATCCTTCTTAACTAACATTAGAAACACATGCTCTATAATTGATTAATAATTATCCGTATAAGCTAACTTATATTTATCTTTGTCCACTTCTGCATCTTGAATTGTATCACACACTCCTTGAGCTTGAAAATTCACTGCTTTTTTTTATAGATAACACTGAGTACTTCAACTTTGTGAATGTTTGGTAGTGTAAGGTAACACTACTATCCTTTCCAATCCTTTGAATTAATTCATATGAAAATTCATGCATGCTAGGAGTGTTTTTTCTTGGTATATACTTGGGCATTAACTTGTAACTTTTCCAAAAGTATAGAGAGAAAACTATAGTTTTGAATTACAAGGACCTATATGGAAACTTTGTTTGAGTATAAGGATCAAAATGAAACTTTATAGAAGTATAGGGTCAAAATGAAACTTATGTAGAAGTAAAGGGACTACACTATAATTTTTCTGAAAACAAGGCTAAACTGTAAGTTTTTGGAAGAATAGAGACCAAATTAATCTTTTTCAGAAATACAGGGACCAAAACAAACTTTTCAAAATTTGGATAGTTGATGGTGTCACTGATGATGTCACCAATGATGTCACATCATCTTCTTCAACTAATTAGGTTTTAGGCGAACCTTTTACAGATGATTTGAGGGCTTTCCTATGGTAAAAAAATTTCTGAAAAATATATATTCAAAATTTTTAGAATACGACATTTCCAATGGTGTTCTCAGAGAGAGAGAGAGAGAGAGAGAGAGAGAGAGAGAATTGGAGAAAATAAGTACTTTGAAAAACAACAGAGAACATGCCGCTGGATCAAAGCCAAACTCTAATATCATTGGTTAGGGTTGAAAGATTATTTGATTCAGAACTATAACAAAAGAAAATAACTTATGCACTAACTGATACAACAAAAATATTCTCTAACTAATACTCACTCAATGTATTTACTCTTTAAATCTCTATATTTTGTAGTGTTATACAACTGATATTAGAGCTTCTATTTATAGCTAAACTAGTCATTATAACAAGTCTTACCATTTATTGTTATTACCATATGACAATAAGAAGTTACCATCGTTGGTTCTCATTCTCAACAAAAGAGACTCTAACAAAAGAAACATCTACCAAATTGTAGTTAAATTGATATCACTATACATATAGACTTGCTTGTTTTGTTGGTTTTATTTTTTTTCCTTTGTGGACAAATTGCAATAAAAACAACCCACACATTTGTTAATCATAAGGGCATCCATAACACATTGAGCTATATGGATTGAATGAATTGAAATATCATTATTTTATTTTTCATACAACTTTATCATTATTCCTTTATTACATTAAACTATTTTAACAATAATTTAAAAGTGAAGTTTAGAGAGGAGCTAGGGGTGAAACTTAACTTAAACATTCAATATTCAACCCATTACTGTTCGGTCGCTTTATATTAGATTCTCTCCTAACTCTAACTTTCATCCGGTTCAATATCCCAATTTTGATGTCGAAATTTACATCATTATTGTTTCAATTTTTTTATGTGGAATATGTAGTCATTACAATGGTCCTATAAAACCCACCCTAATACAATAAGGACCACCATGATTCCAGATTGAAGCTTGCTAATTGCCGTATATTAGCACCGACTGCAAAAAGTTATTGAATCAAACCAACGGTAGTAGGGATCTCATTCCTCAATTTCTTATGGATTGATCTCACCTATTTGCTTGTGCATAAATCAATGAAGATGTGAAGTTTTTTAGGGGCTAATGTCGCAGAGAGGAAAAAGGGAGGGACTTGTACTGACATCGATTCTCTGTAAGTTGGTTCGCATGGGAAATCTTCAAAGCCTGATTTTCCAAGATCAAATATTGGCTTTCCCTGGCTAATATGACTTCAGCTGGTTTCAATAAGATTTTGTTCTAAGAATGAGGTGTCAACAATCCTCCGTATACATTATACTACAAGAAATCAAAGCATTAGGGGCACCTAAAGTCACAGTTAATAAGGTCACATGTTGCCACTATTGCTTTTATCGACAACATTTCACTGCTGTTGCTGCATCACTAATTCTATTTTATCACCACTAATATTGTAACTTCTAATGGTGTCACTGCTATTTCTCCATGCATTCACTACTAGGATTGTCATTATTTTTCGTTTTTATAATTTTTAACGTATTATGAAACCGCTCAAGGAAAAACCAAAGAACAATGTGTTAATGATTGATGGTGTTCAGTTTTGATAATTTTACTTTGTAAGTATTAAGATATGAATGCAGGAGATTGGTTAATTAAAGCATATTAGAGAATATTAAGGTATAAGTGTATGGAATTACTTAACCTAAAACCTAAATCTAGAAAGTATGACATGTTCGAATTGGAATGTAGAAGGCAACACATAAAATGTGTAGCAAACGAGCATCATAGGTTAATAAAAGGATAATGCACTACAAGAAACGAGACCTATAGGGACGACAAATGTCGTCTCTACAGGTTATAGAAAGTCGTCCCTATAGCCTTTGTCCCTATAGCCCCGTCGCAATAGATAGCTTGGGTCGTCGCTATAGATATCATCGCCATAGATACCTTTTAGAGACGGCATATCGTTTTTGTTGGTTCGTGGTTGTCATCCCCATTTCTGGACCTATAGAGACGACACGTCGCCCCCATAGCTAGACCTATAGAGACGACATGTCGTCCCCATAGCTAGACCTATAGAAACGAAATGTCGTCTCTATAGATATTGTATAGAATTTACATTCAGCTTCTATTTTTTGTTTACTTTTCCAGTTATCTCAAATACAAAACTGCAAAAACACTAAATTTAACTACAAAAACATTAAATCATACAATATCAAAACATTTGAATATCTTATACAATTGTTGTCACACCCCTGAACCAGATGGCGGAAACGTCCGGGGGCTTATGCGTGACTTCATCTTGTAATATCATCACAATGTATATAATTGAAACAAGACAACACCATCATCATACATATCAAAATACAACCAACATTGTTTACATCAAGTATAGTATCATAAATTACAAGCCAAAATATTCAATGTATGATGATAACAAAATATGACAAATTCCACATGTTCTTGTAGACCTTTCCGCTTAACGTTTCCCTGAGAATACAAGTTATTTTGAAAATGGTTAACATATATAATGTTGGTGAGTTCATAAGCATGTTTGAATGAAAAATTTTGTATGGTTCGTGAAACGCCAGAAAATCTGATATTTTCTGAAAAATGGTTTAAAAGTGTTGTGTCAAAATCAAGTACTAATGCATGTGTGTATTCTATATTTGGAATGTATATAAAAATGTAATCCGGAAAAATTCTGTAATTTTTCTGTTGTAAGTAGAAGGTATTGTTTAACTGTATGTTTCCCCAGAAAATCCTATATTTTTTGTTTATAAAAGTGCAGTGGTCTCAAAACCCTAAGACCGAATATCAGTGTATGTATGTTTTTGTATCAACAAGATTCTATATGTATTCTGTAAAATTATGATGGAGAGAATCTCTATGTAAGCCGTAATAACCATACTTGATTATGACGAATTCGCCTGTCGTGGCGCTTTCAGGCGCCGACTTGTTTAAGGTAAGGTTTTTCACCCTAGACCGGCCTAGTCTAACTGTAGCGAACAACTCAGGTGTGGGGTGTCAGCCCGTATAGATCTATACACAAACTCTCGCTCTCCCTCCAGGAGACTCTGGTTATAACTACAGGCTACGATTGTGCACTCTAAAGGTGTCAACCGACATGTCTCACTAGCATCCTTAACTGAGTTTACGCGAATATTTTATTATGTTATAGATAATGTTTCCGTGTATGTTTTTTGTTTGAAAAGTCCAATGACTATGTATATGAATGTACTAGCCCAACATACATGTAGAATGACCAATAAGGCTCAATAAACATGTGATGTATAGTCCAGGCCCAATAAGCATGTAAATGGACCACTAAGGCCCAATAAACATGTAATGTATAATCCAGGCCCAATAAGCATGTAAATGGACCACTAAGGCCCAATGAACATGTAATGTATAATCCAGGCTCAATAAGCATGTAAATGGACCACTAAGGCCCAATAAACATGTAATGTATAATCCAGGCCCAATAAGCATGTAAATGGGCCACTAGTGCCCAATGACATGGATTTTAAGTATTAGGTCCAATAAACATGTAATCGATGAATTTAGTTCGTTTGTTATTACAATGTTTGTTTAAGCTTGATTGTTTTCTAAAATGGCATAAAAAGTCCACTTTGTGTAATGATGACAGTTTTAAGCTATTAAGCCGAAAATTTATAATTTAGGCATATTTTTGATGAAATTGACACTTTAGGTCCTTCAAGACAAAAAATTTACCTTTGTGGGCCCATTTCAAATAAAATGACCTTTTAGCCCACTTTGGTTAAAAATAACATTTTTGGCCCATTATCATAAAAATTGACATCTTCGGCCCATTTATATATAAATTGATGTTTTCGGCCCATCATTATAAAAATTTACATTTTTGGCCTATTTATATGTATAATTTACGTTTTCAGCCCATTTTTGATAAAAATGACATTTTCGGCCCAATTTTTGTGAAAATAACATTTTAGGCCCAAATCCAAATAAAGTAACATTTTCAGCCCATAAAACCGTAAATCTACTTTTTTGGCTCAAATTTGTCTAAAATGACAATTTAATCTACAAAAGTCATATTTTTTCCAAGTTTGGCCCATAAAACCGTGAAGGCCCAATTTAAGCCCATTTTGTGAAAAATTTACTCTTTTGGCCCTTTTTAAAACCATAATGTCATAAAAACCCATTTTTATACAAAAATGACTCTTTGGTCCTTGAAAAACCGTAAATATCATAAAAGTTTCATCTTTTTTTTTTCTTGTCAAAAATGGTCCTTTTACAAGATTTTGTTTAGTTTTTCGACATCCTTAACATGTTTAGCACTTTCATCTGATGATAAGTTGTATAAAGTGTTTTAGTTTACAAATATTGTCAAGACTTGATAGAGTTTTCGAGATCTATGAAGTTTCTTCACATAATCACCACATATAACTTATAAAACACACATAACATGCACAAATACATAGATCTATCACATAAGCAACTTGTATCCTCCCCCAAAACATAGTAAAACCGAAAACCAAGGGGTATGAACTCACTTTGGGTTGTTGTTCTCGGTTTGATGAAGGGTTTGAAGAAAATTTTCGGCCCTAGGAGTTTCCTTGATGAGGTTTTCGAAATCTATGAAGTTCAAGAGTATAGAACATGAAATGGTGTGAGTTAGGAAGAGATTTTTGATGAAATCTTGAAGTTAAACCATAGGTTTAGGCAAGGACTTACCAAGAGTGTTGAACTTGATGAAAAACCTCTTGTAAACACACACCAAAGTCACGAAAATGACAAGGGAAGTGAGGGAATTTTCCTTGAGCTTGAGAGGAAATTATGAGAGAGTTTGAAAGTGGAAATGTGTGTATTTGTGGGTGCTCTCGGCCTAGACTAATAAGAGAAGAGAGATAGAGGAAGATTGGTTAATACATGGAAGATTAAGATGTAGAGGTTTAGATACATGTGATGTAATTTTCTTGGAAGTCCACTAGTTAAAAGTGAGGTGTCACTTAATTAGTTTATTTACAATTTTTTTTTGAACCGTGAATGAGGTGACGGAAGGAAAGAATATGATGTTGGGCTTGAATTGAATATATCCGAAAATAGAAGGTCCACTAAAGGAAGTTTTCGGCCCATTGGGCCCACCTATGTGTTTACGGCCTAATAAGATAAAAAGGAATGGAGTTTACGACCCATTAGGGCTAAGGAATCATTTATGGCCCAACATGGCCCATTAGAGATAAAATGAACTATTCTAGGACCACATGACCCAAAATGTTTTACTTTCATGAATGTGGGTTCAATTAGAGCCCAATTTGGGTTCCTTGACCCAAAATAGTCAGATTGAAAGTTTATTGGTCCATTAGGCCCAATAAGAGGATCCTAGTCCATATTAACTTGAACCGGGATTTCTAGGGTTTTCAACCCATAGTTGACTATATGAAATGCATTGTATTAGGTTATGGGCTTCTTGAGTGAGATTCGATTCAAATGGATGATTTTGATTAAGCATAGAGTATGATTTTCACTTAGTGTACATGCCTTACAATAGATGATGTTTACATGAGAATATAATTTCCTAGCTAAAATCTTAGTTGTGACATCATCCCCCCGTTAGAGGGAATTTCGTCCCGAAATTCTTTCGAAAGGTAGGATCATGAATGAGAGAATAAGTGAGGGTACTTTTGCTTCATCTGGTCTTCGCGTTCCCATGTGAATTCCGGTCCACGCTTAGCGCTCCATCGAACCTTCACAATCAAAATGCGGCTCTTCTTCGTACACTTCACTTCCCTATCCATTATCTCGACTGGTTCTTCGACGAACAGGAGATTCTTGTTTATTTCGATCTCTTCTAAAGGAATGACAAGAGTTTTATCTGATAAACACTTTTTCAAATTCGAGACGTGGAACACGGGGTGTACGTTGCTGAGCTCCGAAGGTAGCTGCAACGTATAAGCTACCGGACCAATTCGGGCCAGGATCTCGAACGGTGCGATGTATCGTGGGATCAGTTTTCCCCGTTTCCCAAAACGGATCATTCCTTTCCAGGGAGAGACTTTCAATAGCACCCAATCCCCGACTAGGAATTCCAGAGGCTTTCGCCAGTATAGCTCTTTTGTCGGTCTCGTGATGCTTGAAGTCGGGCTTTGATTTGGATTATCTTTTCGGTCGTTTCCCGAATGATTTCTGGCCCAATGAGAGTGATGTCTGGTGATTGTCCTTTTTCTTGTTGGGTGTCACCCACCTCAGCCCAGCATAGAGGCGATCTGCATTTGCGACCATATAAAGCCTCAAAAGGAGCAACCTTCATGCTCGTGTAATAACTATTGTTGTATGAGAATTCAACCAAAGGCAAGTGGGTATCCCATGACTTGCGAAAATCAACCACACAGGCTCGGAGCATGTCTTTGAGTGTTTGGATGGTTCGTTCGCTTTGGCCATCGGTTTGAGGGTGGTAAGCAGTGATCATGTCTAGTTGTGTTCCCATTTCCTTCTGAAGTGACTGCCAAAATCGTGAGGTAAATCTACTATCTCGATCCGATATAATAAACACTGGCACCCCATGAAGTCTTACGATCTCTTTGATGTAGATTCGCATCAACCTTTCCATCTTGTAAGATTCTTTTATTGGCAGGAAATGAGCGGATTTAGTTAACCTATCGACGATTACCTAGATAGCATCCAATCCGTCTGTCGTCTTAGGTAATTTGGTCACGAAGTCCATAGTAATCCTTTCCCATTTCCACTCGGGTATTACTGGCTGTTGTAATAGTCCTGAGGGCTTTTGGTATTCCACTTTCACCCTGGCGCAAGTGAGACACTTGCCCACATAAGTGGCGATCTCTGCCTTTATATTTGGCCACCAATAATGTTGCTTTATGCCCAGGTACATCTTATCCGAACCCGGATGGATGGAATATCGCGTCTTGTGGGCTTCGTTCATGACCATTTCTCTGAATTCCCCAAGTTTAGGGACCTAGACTCTATTCATGAAGTAGTAAATTCCGTCCTCCTTGGTTTCAAATTTCTTTATCCATCTCACACAGTGTTTCATTTGTGACGTTCTCCGTCTTCAATGCATCTGTTTGGGCTTCCTTGATTTGTGAGGTTAGGTGGGATTGGATGGTTATTGATAAGGTTTTCACCCGGCGACCTGAGTATTCTTTTCTGCTCAGGGCATCGGCTACCACGTTAGCCTTACCTGGGTGGTACTTGATCTCGCACTCATAATCATTTAGCAGCTCAACCCATCTTCGCTGCCTCATGTTTAACTCCTTTTGGTTTAGTATGTGTTGGAGGCTTTTGTGATCGGTGAAGATGGTGTACTTTGTACCGTAGAGGTAGTGCCTCTAAATCTTTAGGGCGAAGACCACGGCTCCCAGCTCGAGATCATGAGTGGTGTAATTTACTTCATGCGTCTTTATTTGCCTGGATACGTAAGTTATCACCTTTCCACGATGCATGGGGACACAGCCTAACCCTTGATTCGAAGCATCGCAATAGACTACAAAATCATCGGTTCCCTCTGGTAAGGATAGCACTGGTGCACTACAAAGGGCTCGCTTCAGGGTTTGGAAGGCGGCTTCTTACTTTTTTGTCCAGTTGAAAGACACACCCTTTTGTGTCAAGGTGGTGAGGGGTTTGGCTATCTTAGAAAAATTCTGGATAAACCTTCGGTCGTAGCCTGTGAGACCCAAGAATTGACGGATTTTTGTGGGTGTTTTCGGAATCGCCCAGCCTTCAATGGCCTTGATCTTGGAAGGAGCTACGTGAATCCCCTCCTCGCTGACTACGCGACCCAAAAAGTTTACACTGCGGATCCAAAATTCGCATTTGGAGAGCTTCGCATATAATCTTTCAGCTCTTAGGGTTTACAAGATTTGTCGGAGATGTTGACCATGCTCTTCTTTGCTTCGAGAGTAGATAAGAATATCGTCGATGAAGACAATCACGAATTTATCAAGGAATTGGCGGCTGACTCGATTCATGAGGTCCATAAATGCAGCGAGGGCATTTGTTAGACCGAAGGGCATCAAAACAAATTCGTAATGACCGTATCGAGTTCGAAAGGCAGTTTTTGGAATGTCCTCTTCCCGAACTCGAAGTTGATGATAACCGGATCTCAGATCTATTTTTGAAAATTAACTAGCTCCTTGAAGCTGGTCATATAGATCGTCGATCCGAGGAAGTGGGTATCGATTTTTGACAGCGAGTTTGTTTAATTCTCTATAGTCGATGCACATTCTGAAAGATCTGTCCTTTTTTTGACAAACAAGACCAGAGCTCCCCAGGGTGAGAAGCTTGGTCGGATGAATCCTTTGCTTAACAGCTCGCTTAGTTGGTTGGATAACTCCTGCATTTCGGCGGGAGCTAACCAGTAGGGTGATTTGGCAATTGATGTGGCTCCTGGTATTAGGTCAATTCGGAATTCGACCTGTCTTTCTGGGGGTACTCCCGGATGATCTTCTGGAAATACATCCGGGAAGTCACATGCCACTGGAATGTCTTGAATGTTTACTTCTTCCTTGGTCTTATCTACTACATGAGCGAGGAATGCGTAGTTCTTCTTGTGTAGCACTTTTGTGCCTTGATGCACGAGATAAGATGAAGATTGGTGCCATGTTTACCACCATAGATTATTAGGCTTTTGTGATTGGGGAGATGAAGGCGAACGGACTTCTCGCGACACATAATATCAGCATGATGGGGGCTTAACCAATCCATGCTGATTATCACATCAAAACTCCTAATATTTACTGGCATCAAATCTATTTGAAAAGAGTGATTATTTAGTGTTAATGTGCACCCTATGTAAACATCTTTGGTTGTTTCAGTTTTTCTATTAGCCATTTCCACTGTGAAGGCTTCGTTGAGCTGCTGGGGTTGTTGATTTAGTAAGTGTTTGAATTTATTACTAACGAAACTTCGCTCCGCCCCACTATAGAATAAGATGCATGCGTATGTGTTGTTAAGTAGGAATGTACCAGTAACAACTGTTGGGTCCTGAACCGCTTCACCTTGATCCATTGCCAATACCCTTCCTGACATTCCTGCCTCCTGGTTGTTGGCTTTCGGACAATCGCACTTGAAATGACCGGTTGCTCCACACCCATAGCAGGTGTAACTGGCCCCAACATTGTTGTTATTATTACTATTGTTGCGATCGTTTTTGTTGTTGTTGTGGTTCGACTGTTGGTTCTGTTGTGGATGAGTTCTATAGTATCTTGGAGTGTGACCCTTTCGGTTGCAACTTGTGCAATGCATCTCCCTGCATTCTTCGTGATGGTGGAAATTGCATTTGATGCACTTGGGTAGGGTCCCTGAGTATTGTTTGTGTGCATTTGGTGTGGATGAGGCTGGAGCATGTGGTGTTGTGGTAGCTTGAGTAGTAGCATGGATAGCCACAGTTTGTTGCTTATTTGATGACTATGAGTTTTGTCGTCCCTTTCGTTTGTTGTTTTTACCCTTCTTGTTATCACCATCTTTCTTAACTTCTGCTTTCCGTGCTTTGGTACCCTTTTTGTTTCCATAGTCGTATAATTTCTTGGCTAGTCTTTTTGCACTGTCATACGTGGTCGGGTTTTCTGCTATCACATTCCATTGGATTGGTGCGGTCAAACCCCAAGTAAATCTTTCGATCTTCTTCCCTTCATATGTGATCATTCCTGGACACAAGAGAGACAAATCACTAAACCTTGATATGTAAGCATCGATGTCAGAGTTTTGAACCGTGAGGTTCCACAGCTCTTGCTCCATTTTCTGGATTTCTCCCCTTGGATAGTATTCGGCCAACAACATTTCCTTAAGCTCCTCCCATGGCATAGCGTTCGCCACCGAGAGTGTCATGACCTCCACGTGGCCATTCCACCAAGACAGAGCTTGATCGACGAATGTGCAGGCCGCAAACTTGACTTTGCACCCTTCCAGACATCTGCAGATCTCAAACACTGATTCCACCTTTTCTATCCATCTTTTCAGTGTTATTACGCCTCTCGTCCCGTTGAAGGTTCGAGGCTTGGCGTTGGTGAAGTCCTTGTAGGTACATGTTCTTGTGGGTCCGTGATTTGTTCCCTGATTTGTGCTTCCGGTTCCCTGCCCGTTACCTTCACCGTTGTTTCCGTTGCAAATCTGTGCCAGTGCTGCAGTGACTGCAGCTGACAATGCTCCTTGGAATGCGACTGAGTTTATTTCTGGTGGCGTCGGTGCCGTGTTGTTTCTGCAGTTTGGTCTTTGAGGCATCTTTCTGTCATGGAAGGGAAATATGTTGAATATTCAATGTATTTAGTTTCACGATTTCTTGGTTAAAGCACAGTGTCAGTGATTCAGTTGTGTATAAGTGAGTGAATGCATACACTCAACATGGAGTAAAAGCAGTAGAACACATAGCAGATAACAACATCAGGATAAAATATATATCCGTTTTCATTAATGATAATCATTTGAGTACATGAAATTTTGCCTATATAAGGCATACAATACATGTAGTGAAATAAAATTCGAAGAGTAATGACTCCATGAGTAGTGTAGTCACTTAATCATGTAGTCGATATACATAGGGTAGTACATAAAAGAAAACCATAACGGTGGTACGTGAGTGGGTACTGTTTAGAGAAAAACTTTGAGACACACTTGAACAAACGTTAGAACAAGTAGATTGCGGAATAGTTAATCTCGAAGGATCTAAAATCTCAACAATAATATTAATAAGTTAGAGTTAGATAGTTAGAGAGTTAGTTGCGGAAAAGTAAAGAAATCGAAATGACAACAATTGTTATATCAAGTATACACATAAGTTGATTCATAACAAGGAATGCATTCAAACCAAGTTAATAAGGAAGATCAAACTTAGTGATTAAGTCACAGAAGACTTGCTCCGGAGAGAGGTTATAATCAGTTATGTTCTAGTACGATTTGAGAGTAAGAAGGGATGCGTAGTAAGATAGAGAGATAGAAAAGATATCTTCAGAAATGTTGAGAGTTGTTGTTAAGTAAGAACGAATGAGCTCTATTTATAGAGACTCAGAAAGTACACTAGATTACATCTCTAAGAGTAGCCATGCAAGGCATACTGGACAATAGAGAGTATTACAACAAAAGACAAGTAAAGTAATCTAGTAAAGAGACTGCGGTAGATAGTGACTCCGGATGCGGTTGCTGATGAAGGATCTTGACTGCGGGTGCTTGTCGGCTGCGGTAGCTGAAGTTCAAGAGGGTCACTTTTTATGATTCAACAATTTCCCCCTAAGTGACCTCTTTAACTTTTGATCAGCTATCAAGTTTAAGAAACTTGATCAGGATCCACCAAAACTTCCTGATGTTTTCCAACCAGATGATTCTCCTTAAAATCTCGAACTTGACTTCTGCAGTAGTGTGCTTCGATTTTTCAACTGTGGTTCGGCAGATATCAAGTTGCTTCCTGGTGAGGCGATGCATGGCAGTCATAGGAATGAAGTATTTGACATTATCGATCTTCCTTTTGAAAATGACTCCAAGTTCAGGAAAGTTGGTTGCACCTAAGGATCTTTCTTGATATCCTTCGGTAAGCATTGGTGCAGGATCGAGTGGTGGCAGATCATATTTCTTGGCAATGGTGGGATAGATGTCTGCATCGATTTTAGCAAAATCGCAAACAGTTTCCTTCAAGAAAATATTAGCCCTTTCAAGCGCAATCTTCATCTTCGGGTGCTTCTCCGACTTGTTCTGGAACACCTTAGCTATGAGAAAGATTTCTTCCGGATTCATGCAGGGGAAGTCAGCTTGGGTGCGGACATAGTCGTGTTCCCTTCTAGTGAGGGTGTATTGGATGAAGGCAGCCTTCATGAATTTCCGAATCTTGTAGTTTTTAACTGCGGATGGTCTATCGTTAGACCATATTTTCTCAATGGGAGAGGCATGCTTAGCATAAAAATGACTAAGTCTCTCAAATTCCATTGGCAGTCTTTTGTGGTCTGGAAGGCTGCGGTCGAATTGCTCAAACACTGTGAAGTATTTGGCATTAGGGGAGATTGGAACATCCCAGTAGCCATCCGAAGGGGGTTCAGCATATGTGAGGTGAGGTCTGTAATCATCATCCAGCAGTCTGCGGTGAGGATTGATCCAGGAGTTTATCAAGGATTCGTCCATGATGGTGTCAAAACCGCATTCTCTCCATATGAGCTCAGCCAGTTTAGCTTCCTTCCAATCTTTTTTCCTTTGGGTGGTGGCAGGAGAGTCATTTGAGCTCGGAGAGGACATGTGATCAACCAAGTTTTTGAAGTGAGGGGGAGTCTCTGGTTTCTCAACCGTGATCTCTTTTTTAGGTGGAGTCTGATGAGATGGAGGAGTGTGATGAGATGGAGGTGGAGAAGGTTGCAGTGTTGGAATTTTTTCTGTAATGATGGGGGGCTCTGATGTTGTGAGATGGAATGATTGGAGTGATGAACTTCATCTTCACTGTGATGGACTTCGTCTTCACTTCCCCCTCTTAAGGAATGCAACCCAGGAGCTTCCTCAAGCCATTGTCGAAGGCTATCAACTTTGGCAAAAACTTCTTGAAATTGAGCTTTAAGGGCATCGGCCAACTGTTGATTATTGGGAATGGTGGAGTTGAATAGCAGTCTATGAATTTCCTTGGTGAGCTGAAGAATCTCGGGACCATGGAAATTTGAGGATAAGGATCGTTGCAGGCGGTTGATTGTGGCTTGAAGAACTGAGATAGTGGACTCATACACAGTGTGAGTCTCAGCTATCAGTTTTTGAGACTGGGTGGCTTGATCCGCAATGGCTGCTTGGAGATCTTTCTTGATTGCGGTTACCTCAGAGATGAGGCATTTCGCAACAGCCATGAAGTCCTTGTGATCTGCTTGTCGATTGTTGTCAAGGGACCGGATTCCCATTTCAACTTTGAGAGAAATTCTCTCGGCAGCCAATCGCTCACGCGTTTCCAAGCGCTCTATCCGTTCGATCAATGACTGCGGTCCGGGGGTGTCTTCTGGTTGCGGTTGAGTTGGCTTGACCGCAGCGAGAATTTGATCAACCTTTGCTTGCAGGCTCAAAAACTCTTTCCTTGTGACAGTATTCTTCTTCTTTTTCTTCTTCTCTTTGGGTTTTGAAGTGGAATGGTGAGAGCCACTGGATTCCTCTTCTTCATCGAACATCATAAGGTCATCATCAGAGGGAGAGGGTATGTTTACCTCTTGGAGATCAACATCATCAAAACCGAAGGTGGGAGCAGAACTGACTTCTATTGCGGTTCATTCGTCTTGTGATTCATGAACTGTTGGAGTTGGAATTGGATTTGTAGTTGGAGTTGGAGTTGGAGTTACTCTGGAGGGGCCTGTACCTTCACCTGTTGCTTGAGCTTTGAGGATTGACTCAGCCATCTCGGTCATCCAGTCTTGAACCTTCAGAATGGTGGCTACGGTATTGGCATTATTGATTGCATCTGCCCAATACTTAGCCACTGACTGGATTTCTTGTTCCTTTTGTTGTTGTTGCTTGATCTGTTGTTCCTTGCGTGCTTGGAATGCCCTTCTGAAAGCAGCATATTTATTGATGTCTGACTCAGTCACCGGGGTGTAGCGTAACCATGAGTCGTTTGATTCATCCCCGTCAAATCCTTGGAATCGCACCGAAGTGTCCTTCGGGTTCACAGATCCTTGCACATTGGTGCTCACCGTGCCTAAACCACCTGCTTCGGATGTAAGCAGAGTAGGATTTCCTGAGCTTCCTTGGTCTCCTTGACCCGTAGTCAAGTTTGACCTCGGCTCAGTTCTGGCTAGGACGGAAGAAGTGCCCTGCGGTTGGGGAGGTGTTTGAAGTGTTTGGGTTACGTTCAAGAGGATGGAGTGCAACTCCTCAGAAGAAAAGAAATACAGTCGGGAAGCCCTGGAGACCTTAGGGCGTGAACCAGTGTCATCCTCTTGGGAGTGAACTCGGGGGGAGTCTCCACGATGCGGTGAATCAGACTCACTTTCTGAGTCTGATTGGAAAAGAATAGTGGTTTTGAATGGGTCTGCGGCCATCCCAAGGACTACCGGAGCCTTTTGAGAGGCTTCAGTATTGGTACGGTCACACATTTGGCCAGAGGTATTGGTTTTTGTTTTCTTAAGGATTGCAATTGGTTGCGCATCCTCATCAGAATCACTATCAGGTGTGGGTGCGGTTGGTTTGATTTTACGTTTCTTGGTGGGTGCAATTGGTTTGGGAGCATCCTTCTTTGGTGTTCTTTGTTTCTTCTTTGTGGCCAATTGCTTTCTTCTTTGAGAAAGATTGGAGAGAGTAGTGGAGGAAGGGACTGTGGTACTTCCAGGGTTAATGATTGCGGATGGGTTTTGAAGAGACGGGGTAGGAAGGTATGGGGCAATACCTTCCGTAGCCTCAATATGATCTGAGACATCAGCAGTCTCAAGACCAAGAGTGGATAGAATATGGGTAGGAAGTCTTCGAATTGGTCCAAAAATAGATTGATCAGATAAGGGATTGTATGGAGGTCTGAAATGCAGAGGGACCAGAACCTTGCGAAAGTGAGTTCGGTTGGGTTCTCCCTTGGGCTCTCCTTGGGAATGTATTGAAAAAAGTCGTCCCATAGGATCTGCCCATAGTTCACGTCATGACCTGTGAAGATACTCCACACCAGCTCCAGAAGTTTGAGTCCCATATTATCCGTGCCTCCGGTTCTGCCGGATAGACTGCGGATGACGTAGTGGCAAACAAATTGCCAGACCGCAGGCAGTTGGTTTTTCTTGAATTCCCCAATCCCTTTAATCTTCTTCTGATATCCCATTTGGTAAAGTGCAGAAGTGACGTCTGCCATGGATGGGGTGAAAATCTTGATGGAGGGATGAACAAGGAGGTTAATGGCAGAAAGAAACTTTTCTTTGGACAGAATGACCAAATAATCGTTAGCTAGGTTAAGATGTACTTCTTGGGGGTTTTCGATTGGTCGATAGGCTGAAAAAGCACATTTGAATAAGGTTGAGAGTGGGACAACATCTGTGAAAGCATCGAAGGGGCCAAACAGGGGGTGATTCTTCAGAAACTTGATCATCAGCTTGATAGGAGCATTGTAGGATGAATGATCTTCGAGCACTGCCCTGAAGTTGCTTGAAGCAATCGTGGGTGTGAGTTGTCGTGAAGCAGAATCTGAACCAGTAGGGTTCACTGATCCAGATGCCTTTGATTGTTTCTTGGATACACAGGATTTCACCATTGTTGAAGTTTGAGAGAAAGTGTAGAAAAACAGAGTATGATAATGGAGAAAGGATTCAATGTTCAGAGAGCGTAAACTGTTCTTGGGGAAGAAGAAAGGTTTTTATAGGGGCTTATGGGAGCGGGAAACGTTTTTTTTATTTACCCTAGGTAAGAAAAAGATAAGGTAAAAAAAAAATTAGGGGTTCTTTTGATTTAAGGAGATGAAATCTCAGCCACACATTATGAAACGATTTAAAATTTTTGGATTTTACCAAAAAGGGATTTGCATTTAATGAAAAGTCAGACGTACATCATCACGTCAGGTGATCGTGTGGTGAGGGGAAAAGAAGTTGTAACGGATGGGACGTGTTGGGTAAGCGGAAAAGACAGATTAAGGATGTGTTTATGGAAAAACGTTCTTATTGTCATCATACCCAAAATAGGTCTGACACAAGGTTTATTCAAAAAGAGAATAAGACAGTTTCTCAAGGAATGTTTTTTTTAATTAATGTTTTACTTAATGAAAGATCATTAAATAGCACACCATGATTCAAGGATTAATGAAACAGTTGAGAAATTATCAATGTGATTGCGGATGGAGATTGCATTGCGGATGACCAGATGTCATTGCGGATGAACAGATGTCATTGTGGATGAACAGATGAATGTTTGCAGTATAGGAACTGAGGAGAGCACTTGTACAAAAGGTTAGTAATAACAAACAATAAGGACCCATGAAAGATAAGTATGATATATGGTTGCGGTACATAGACTGCGGTACCAAAACCATTTATCATAAGTAACTTTCAGTTAGAACCGCAACGGAGACCAAGGATGGTCTGTGGTATCTATCAATTCAAAAAGAATTGTGGGTCTGGATTCATCATTCCTAACATTTGCAGGGAGGTGTTAAGTTTTGTGGAGTCGAACGCTTTTATGAACACATCAGCAATCTCTTCATGAGTATGGACAAAGATAAGTTCAATGTTACCTTTCAAGATGTGGTCTTTGATGAAATGATACCGTAGTTGAATATGCTTAGTCTTGGAGTGTTGAATTGGATTGTGAGAAATAGAAATAGAACTTTCAGAGTCACAATAGATCGGTATCCGCAGCATACTATATCCGTAGTCCAATAGTTGAGTTTTCATCCAAAGGACTTGAGAACAACAGCTGGCTGTGGCCACATACTCTGCTTTTGCGGTAGACAGAGAAACACAACTTTGCTTTCTTAAGGACCAGCTGACGAGTCTTCCTCCCAAAAATTGACATCCTCCTGAGGTACTTTTGCGGTCTAATCTGCATCCGACGTGATCCGCATCTGTGAAAGCTTGCAGGCTGAAGTCATTGCCTGCTGGGTACCATAGACCAAGAGATTTGCTTCCTTTCAGGTACCATAGTATTTGTTTGGCTGCGGTCATGTGAGACACTTTTGGGTCAGCCTGATACCTTGCACATACACCAGTTGCAAAGACAATGTCTGGTCGGCTTGCGGTGAGGTACATTAGAGATCCTATGATACCTCTATAAGTCTTGTGACCCACAGGTTCTCCTGAGGGATCAGCAGAGATCTTATAACCAAAGGCCATGGGGACCTTAGCCGAAGAACAGTTGTACATAGAATATTTCTTTAACAGTTCGGTGGTGTATTTTTCTTGATGAATGAAAATTCCTTGTGGAATTTGTTTCACCTGAAGTCCTAGAAAGAAGTTAATCTCTCTATTCATGCTCATTTGGAACTTGTTAGTCATGAGCTTAGCAAATTCATTCACCATTTCTTGATCAGTTGATCCGAAGATGATATCGTCCACATATATTTGTACGAGCATAAGGTGATTACCATTTTCTTTTCTAAATAAAGTGGGGTCAATCACTCCTCTCTTGTACCCGGACAAGACAAGGAATTCAGAAAGAGTCTCATACCATGCTCTTGGGGCTTGCTTCAGACCGTAGACTGCTTTTTCAAGCTTGTAGCAATGGTCTGGGAATTCAACATTTTCAAAGCCCGAAGGTTGCTGAAGATAAACCTCTTCTTTTATTTCCCCATTGAGAAAGGCACTCTTTACATCCATTTGATGAACCTTGATATTCTTGTGGGCTGCGTATGCTAGGAAGATACAGATAGCTTCCATGCGTGCTACCGGAGCATACGTTTCATCGTAGTCAATGCCTTCAAGTTGACTATACCCCTTTGCAACTAACCTTGCCTTGTTTCTGACTACCGCACCAGATTCATCCAACTTATTTTTGAATACCCATCTAGTGCCAACAATGGTGTGACCACGTGGCTTCGGAACGAGCTGCCATACTTTGTTTCTTTGAAATTCTTCTAGCTCTTCTTGCATTGCGGCTATCCAGTCAGGTTCAAGCAATGCTTCTTTGATCGTTCGGGGCTCTACCGAGGACATAAATGTTGTGTAGTGGCAGTGATCAGATAAGTCCTTGGAAGATCGAGTCTGGATACCTGCGGATGGGTTGCCAATGATTTGACCTGGTGGGTGGTCCTTCGTCCATACATGCAGACGGGGCTGCAGATGATCAACAGCTGTGGTAGAGGGAATGTCTTTGATATCAGAAGACTCTGCGGTTGGAGATGGCAGTTCCCCCTGGATTTGAGAACATCCTGCAGAATCATCTTGGATTGTTGGAGCGAGAAAGGAATTTTCTTGAGCAGTTAGAAGAGGTTCCCCCTGGATTGCTGATGGGAGATCCTCTGGAACCTGAGAAGGTTCCCCTTGGACTGCGGATGGGAGAGTGATAATCCTTGAATCGGTTCTTGTGTCAATGTTCTCTATGAGTTCATCATCCGAATCCGAAGATACATTTGATGGTAATGATTCTCTGCGGATGGGAACCTGAGCAGCATCAAGTACTGGAACCTCGACGGTTGTTGCTTGATCCGGAGTAGAGCTTTCCCCCTCAACCGGAGAGGTGGAAGTATTGAGAGATGCTACATCGGATAGTGATGGACCAGAAACGTCAGCGTGTTGTTGTTGAGCTGCCGGAGACACAAGAACTTCGGATAGTTTCGCCGTTTCAACAGGGTCGAAAAGATCATCATAATTGACTTCAACTAGATTTAAAGGACCTGAAGAGGCAGGAATATCGCTTTCCATGATTGTTGTGGTTTCAGTGGATGGAGGGGCGTTGCGGATGTGAGAATCATCAAATCTCACATTGAAGCTTTCAATGATTAGCCTTGTTCGTCTGATGAGAACACGATAAGCATACTTGTTAGTGGAGTAGCCAAGAAAGATGCCTTCATCATACTTCGGTGCAAAATTGTTAAGCTGATCTCAGTTGTTGATCACAAAACATCTACACCCAAAGATATAAAAGAAGCGAACATTTGGGTTGCGGTTGTTAAGGCCCTCACACGGTGTTTTATTGAGGCGTTTGCACACAATGCTTCGGTTTTGTACAAAGCATGTGGTTGCTACAGTTTCAGCCCTGAAGTAGAGAGGAAGGTGTGCGAAGTTAAGCATGGACCTCGCTGCTTCTACAAGAGTGTGATTCCTTCTCTCTACTACTCCATTTTGTTGAGGTGTGTAAGGAGCAGAGAAGTTGTGAGTGATGCCTTTGGAAACCAAGAAACTGTTGAGGAGATGATTAGTGAACTCGGTTCCATTATCACTGCGGATACGTCTTACTGGAAGCTTGATCTGAAGCTCTATTTCCTTGATGAAATTGATGAGAATATGCGGTGTTTCTGACTTGAGTCTAAGGAAGAAGACCCATGTGAAGCGTGTAAAATCATCTACAATAACCAGTATGTACTTCTTGTGATGGAGACTGGCTACGGTGGATGGACCGCATAGATCAATGTGGAAGAGCTCTAGAGGTTCAGAGATTGAAGAATCAATCACCATGGGGTGACTTGCTTTGGATTGCTTTCCACATTCACAAGCCGGACAGAGAGTATCGTTGCTGAATTTCAGAATAGGGAGACCTCTGACTAGTTCTCCGGTGACCAAATTGTTGATGTACCTGAAGTTGAGATGAGCTAGCTTGCGGTGCCATAGCCAGCTGACTTCGGATACGGCTTTGGATAGGAAGCACAACTGCGGTCTGCCAATGATCAGAGAGACATCCAAAGGATACATGGTACCTTCGGATCGGGATTTGATCAGACACGTGTTCCTATCACTTGTCATTTCATAGCAAAATTGATCATCAAATTCAACTCGGTGTCCTGCCTTACATAGTTGGCCAACACTGATGAGATTGTGTTTAAGGCTTTCTACATAAGCAACCTTTTGAATAGAAAAGTTCCTCGTAGTGAGAACACCATAACCTCGGATGACTCCATTCGCATTGTTGCCGAATGTGACATTTCCACCATTGCATATTGGCCTGAAATCCCGAAGGTATTCTAACCTTCCGGTCATGTGCAAGGAGCAGGCACTATCAATTAACCATTCATCTTCTTGTTCCTCCTTGTACAAAGCCTGAGAATTACACGGTTAGTTTAGGCATCCAAACCAGTTTGGAGCCTGGGGCAATTGGTGAATTTCTGAATGATGCATGGACCGAGGTTGCAGGGACGGGTCTCTTGTCAACTTTTAATCCTAGTCCTGGGTGTTTGTGCAGATTTGGAGTGTTGTGAGTTTTTGAAAAAGTACGAGGTTTCTGTCTCCGACTAGATTTGACATAGGATGAATCCTTTTGACAGCTACACTGACATTTACAAAAAGAGATTTTGTCTTTTTATATGACACTATGCTTGGTCAGCGGTCTAAAGGATGAATTGGACTTGTTACATGTCCGAGGTTGGTAATCCCTGACATGAGTGTTGTTGGGTTTTGAAAAAGTTTGTTTTTGAAAGGTTTAGCACGTGTAGGTCTTTGAGTTCTTTTTGGTGGAGTTGGTAGAATACCCTTCCACTTTTTGAAATTTTGACGTGACTTTAAAAGTGTTGGAGTGGGTAAGATACCCTTCCATTTTGGATCATCTGAGGAATAGACTTGAAAACCATTGTTTTGAAAAGACTTTACATTTTTTTGATTTTTGTCAGATGAATTAGGAATGACTAATGAAACTTGACATTCCTTTTTGTGTGTTTTCTTGATAGGAGAGTTTTTTGAAAAGTAGTGTGAGAAAACAAATTTTTCTGTACTTTTGGATTTTGGAAATCTGACATGCTTCTTGTTTTTCGAAAAAGTTTGTCTATTTGTGCCACGGGATCGAATTTCCTCTTTGAAAACCTTTTTAGCTAAGGATTTTGGTGAACCGCAGTCTTTGTTGTTCAACTGTGGTTTCCAAGAACCCTTTGAAAATTTTTGAAAACGAGGGCTTGAGTCATCAGAACTTGAAGATTCAGGGATTTGAGAGCATTGACCCACTTCAAAGTTTTCTATGGGTAATTCGTGATGAATTGTGTGAAGAGTGGCAGAACTTTTGTTCGAAGACTGCGTTAGGGATGACTTGACTACCGCAGAGTAAGTCTTAGTTGGGACTGCAGTGGGACTTTTGTGGGACTTATGACTACAGTGAGAGACACTGCGGTCTAAGGGCAGTGATGGAAAGTTTTGCGTCACTTTTGGACCCTTAACAACTATTTCTTCATCGACTTCGGATGAAGTTTGAGAACTTGGGTAAATGGTGACACAGATAGGAGTTTGATCACCTGTGTGACCCGAGACCTCAGGCACGATTTCCTCAATGACACAATTATTGCTTAGATTATGGAGTTTACCGAAGTGTGTTCTTATGTCTTCGGGAAAGGTCTTGTCATTGACTGGGAAATGAAATTCTCGGTCTGGAGGGACATACAATTTATCTTTGTTAAACCGGGGTGAGGAATCCATTGCGGTAGGATATCCATTTGACCAACCCCAATTGTATGTATTGTCCACGGTTCCATTATTTACCAAATTTTCAATAGCTTCACTTTCATTGAACAATTTTTCGATTAAAAGATTTAAGCGTACAATTTCACTCTGAGCTAAATCTCTCTTGTTCAAAGCTATCTCTAATTGGGTTTCACTCAACATTCTTGCATCTTTTTCTAACTCTAAGTCCTTCTCTAACATAGCCATTTTGAGTCTTTTGTTATCCAGTCGTCCTCTCACATGGAACATCTCTTGGGATGCAATGTTCTTCTCATCTAAGGCTTTGTTATAGTCTGTAAGGACGGCAGCACATGTGTCATTAAGATTATCTATGTAAGGTTGACAGTCATGCATGCTATAGTTTAGAGTTTGAATCATGATTTTTACCTGTTCGACGATGCTTAGAGTTCCATCCTTTGCCATGTAGCAGTAGTTCTTTCCTAGCTTTGTAGACTCATCATCATCCGTAGTTGCCAGCATGCAGATTTTTCCTTTTCCATTGACACTGCTATTGGCATCATCTTCATCTCCGGATGACCAAACTTGATGGTCTCTTTTGATATGGGCTACGTATGCCCTTGCATTTTCCTTATCTTCCAACTCTTGAGCCATTCTAAGATAGAATGCTTTGTCTCTTACTACATTGGCCTTACAATCTCTTGCAAAATGATTTTCTTTGTTGCACTTGTGACAAATCACAACATCCGTTTTGTCATCTGAGGGAGTACCGGAGTCAGTGGTTTGAGTAGACTGCGGTGCCTCCTTTGGTAGAGTATTTTGAGATTGCGGTGGTGGATGAGAACTTCTGGGATAACGAGAATGATTGTTCTGTGAGTTGAAATTTCGGTTGAATGGAGGTTTGTTGAACTGCTGATTCTTGCGGAAGGAAGGAGGTGGTAGACGGTTGAACTGTTGGCTAACCAGAGCAATAGCCTTCTGAAATTCTTCTTCATCATCATACTCTGAATCAGCTTCGTATGACTGTGGTGGAGTGTCATACGAGGGAGAGTAGGATTGATTGAGTGGGGCTTGTGCAATAAGAGCAAGTGGTCCTCCGAAGTCAGCACAGTCTTTGAGTACGGTGGATTCTTGTGCTTGCAATTCTCCATAGAGCTTGTAGAGAGACAAAGAATGAATCTTTCTATCGCCTTGGAATATCATTTTGGCCGTAGTCCAATGCCTTCCCAAGCCATTGAGAAACTGAAGATTTGTTTCATGGTTACTGCGGATGGTGCCCGCATTGGATAACTTGGTGACTATCAGGTTGAACCTTTTGAAGGAGTCTTCCAAACTTTCGCCGATATGAGCTTTGAAGTTGTTGAACTCATTGAGTGCGGTTGTAAGCTTCTTGTCTTGTGCTTGTTCTGAGCCTTCGTACAGATTCTTGAGAACTTCCCAGATCTCTTTTGCTGATTTGCAATTTATGATAATATCGAAGTTGTCAGGAGCAACTCCACAAGAAATTTCATAAAAAGCAACAACATCATTTTCAATTTTATCGATATCATCCTTGGTGGGACGGCTCATAACTGGTTGACCTCCTCCTAGTCTGGCTGTAGCGCCGTCAGTTTGGACTGGTGTAAGAACTGGGACATGTGGTCCTTCTTCTATGGATCGCCATACATCTCTACCAAGTCTCCTTAAGTATCTTTTCATTCTTTGTGACCAGTGATGATATTCATTTGCTACCAGTATTGGAGCTATATTAGAACCACCAACACTATTGGAAATGTTCAGAGATAACGATTGTGCTATTTTTGAAGTTTTTTTTTTGTGTTTTAAGAAATGAGCTTTAGTGGTATAGAAGGCCCTTTGAAAATCAGAGTTCCGTTTTTCAAAAAGCAACCACTATGGCTCTGATACCAATTGTTGAGAGCAAAACTTTGAGACACACTTGAACAAACGTTAGAACAAGTAGATTGCGGAATAGTTAATCTCGAAGGATCTAAAAGCTCAACAATAATATTAATAAGTTAGAGTTAGATAGTTAGAGAGTTAAATGCGGAAAAGTAAAGAAATAGAAATGACAACAATTGTTATATCAAGTATACACATAAGTTGATTCATAACAAGGAATGCATTCAAACCAAGTTAATAAGGAAGATCAAACTTAGTGATTAAGTCACAGAAGACTTGCTCCGGAGAGAGGTTATAATCAGTTATGTTCTAGTACGATTTGAGAGTAAGAAGGGATGCGTAGTAAGATAGAGAGATAGAAAAGATATCTTCAGAAATGTTGAGAGTTGTTGTTAAGTAAGAACGAATGAGCTCTATTTATAGAGACTCAGAAAGTACACTAGATTACATCTCTAAGAGTAGCCATGCAAGGCATACTGGACAATAGAGAGTATTACAACAAAAGACAAGTAAAGTAATCTAGTAAAGAGACTGCGGTAGATAGTGACTCCGGATGCGGTTACTGATGAAGGAGCTTGACTGCGGGCGCTTGTCGGCTGCGGTAACCGAGGTTCAAGAGGGTCGCTTTTTATGTTTCAACAGGTACTAGTTGCGACGGGATGGGTCTGGTGGTGCTGACGAGGTAGATGCACCATGAAGTCTTGCCAGGTGGTGCTCGGCGGCTCGAAGTCGGGCTTCCAATGCTGTCTGGCGCGCCTGGTAGTCTCTGACCACCTCATGTGTCATCCTCTCCGCGCGCTCAACTGGGCTCTCATGGTCACCATCTGGCCAGCGGTTGCTTGCGCCTGTTCGCCGATATCGCGTGTCCTCCTTACTATCACAGGCAAGGCTCGGTCGGCGGGTCCACCGTGAATCAAGTCGTAGTAGTCCCGGTTCATACCAAATGGGGGTCGCACCCCTTGCTGGCGACTCCATCTCCAGATGTCGTGTGCCCATGTAGGGGTAGGACCATTGGGCCCCATCCTGTATGGGGGCACCCTTGCCATGTACGACGGATTGATGACTTCGGACCCCGTGTCCGAGTCATCAGTGTCGCTGCCATCAACTTCCTCCTCGTTCGAGTCAGCTACCGGTTCTGTCGGTCCTCCAATAGGCTCTTCCTCTGGTTCTTCCTCTGGTTCCAACCATCTGTCATTCCCCTGGTTGGGGATATAGGGATCTCCAGGATAATGAAATCCGGCCATAGTGTCTGCACGAGGGGTGAGAGACGTTGTAAAAAGAGTATGCATATAGTATTTTCAAAAATACTCTTATAGTATTTTTATTATTTATGTTTGAGTTTCTTAAAGGTTCTGGATACGAGGTAAGCTTCTAGATCCATTTCCCGCCATGATTACTCCCAAACACATGTTGGTCATATTTTGAATAAATTAAGTTGATCAAGCTATATTTATCCCCAACATGACTATATAACTGTCCGTGTCTAATCACAGTGTTCAATTTCCTCTAGAGACTTTTAGTGTTATTGTTTTAATGTATACCTAGGTATCATTTTATTCAGAGTGCTTTAGACCCATTGTATTTATAGTTGCATATCAAGTATGATTAGATATGCTAGTTCACTATAAACAATGCTCTGATATCAATCTGTCACACCCCCGAGCAGACGGCGGAAACGTCCGGGGGCTTGTGCGTGACTTCATCTTGTAATATCATCACAATGTATATAATTGAAACAAGACAACACCATCATCATACATATCAAAATACAACTAACATTGTTTACATCAAGTATAGTATCATAAATTACATGCCAAAATATTCAATGTATGATGATAACAATATATGACAAATTCCACATGTTCTTGTAGACCTTTCCGCTTAACGATTCCCTGAGAATACAAGTTATTTTAAAAATGGTCAACATATATAATGTTGGTGAGTTCATAAGCATGTTTGAATGAAAATTTTTGTATGGTTCGTGAAACACCAGAAATCTGATATTTTCTGAAAAATGGTTTAAAAGTGTTGTGTCAAAATCAAGTACTAATGCATGTGTGTTTTCTGTATTTGGAATGTATATAAAAATATAATCCGGAAAAATTCTGTAATTTTTCTGTTGTAAGTAGAAGGTATTGTTTAACTGTATGTTTCCCCAGAAAATCCTATATTTTCTGTTTATAAAAGTGTCGTAGTCTCAAAACCATAAGACCGAATATCAGTGTATGTATGTTTTTGTATCAACAAGATTCTATATGTATTCCGTAAAATTATGATGGAGAGAATCCCTATGTGAGCCGTTTTAACCATACTTGATTATGACGAATTTGCCTGTCGTGACGTTTTCAGGCGCCGACTTGTTTAAGGTAAGGTTTGTCACCCTAGACTGGCCTAGTCTAACTGTAGCGAACAGCTCAGGTGTGGGGTGTCACCCCGTATAGATCTATACACAAACTCTCTCTCTCCCTCCAAGAGAATCTGGTTAAAACTACAGGCTACGATTGTACACTCTAAAGGTGTCAACCGATATGTCTCACTAGCATCCTTAACTGAGTTTACCCGAATATTGTATTATGTTATAGATAATGTTTCCGTGTACGTTTCATGTTTGAAAAGTCCAACGAGTATGTATATGAATGTACGAGCCCAACAGACATGTAGAAGGACCAATAAGGCCCAATAAACATGTGATGTATAGTTCAGGCCCAATAAGCATGTAAATGGACCACTAAGGCCCAATAAACATGTAATGTATAATCAAGGCCCAATAAGCTTGTAAATGGACCACTAAGGCCCAATAAACATGTAATGTATAATCCAGGCCCAATAAGCATGTAAATGGGCCACTAAGGCCCAATGACATGGATTTTAAGTCTTAGGCCCAATAAACATGTAATCGATGAATTTAGTTCGTTTGTTATTACATTGTTTGTTTAAGCTTGATTGTTTTCTAAAATGGCATAAAAAGTTCACTTTGTGTAATGATGACAATTTTGACCTAATAAGCCGAATATTTATAATTTAGGCATATTTTTGATGAAATTGACACTTTAGGTCCTTCAAGACCAAAAATTTACCTTTGTGGGCCCATTTCAAATAAAATGACATTTTAGCCCACTTTGGTTAAAAATAACATTTTTGGCCCATTATCATAAAAATTGACATCTTCGGCCCATTTATATATAAATTGATGTTTTCGGCCCATCATTATAAAAATTTACATTTGTGGCATATTTTTATGTATAATTCACGTTTTCATCCCACTTTTGATAAAAATGACAATTTCGGCCCAATTTTTGTGGAAATAACATTTTAGGCCCAAATCCAAATAAAGTGACATTTTCAGCCCATAAAACCGTAAATCTACATTTTTGGCTCAAATTTGTTGGCTCAAATTTGTCTAAAATGACAATTTAATCCACAAAAGTCATAATTTTTCCAATTTTGGCCCATAAAACCGTGAAGGCCCAATTTAAGCCCATTTTGTGAAAAATTTATTCTTTTGACCCTTTTTAAAACCATAATGTCATAAAGCCCATTTTTATACAAAATGACTCTTTGGTCCTTGAAATACCATAAATATCATAAAAGCTTCATTTTTTTGTTTTCTTGTCAAAAATGGTCATTTTACAAGATTTTGTTTAGTTTTTCGACATCCTTAACATGTTTAGCACTATCTTATCGTAAGTTGTATAAAGTGTTTTAGTTTACAAATATTGTCAAGACTTGATAGAGTTTTCGAGATCTATGAAGTTTCTTCACATAATCACAACATATAACTTAGAAAACACACATAACAGCACAAATACATCGATCTATCACATAAGCAACTTGTATCCTCCCCCAAAACATAGTAAAACCGAAAAACAAGGGGTATGAACTCACTTTGGATTGTTGTTCTCGGTTTGATGAAGAGTTTGAAGAAGATTTTCGACCCTACGAGTTTCCTTGAGGAGGTTTTCGAAATCTATGAAGTTCAAGACTATAGATCATAAAATGGTGTGAGTTAGGAAGAGATTTTTGATGAAATCTTGAAATTAAACCATAGGTTTAGGCAAGGACTTACCAAGAGTGATGAACTTGATGAAACACCTCTTGTAAACACACACCAAAGTCACGAAAATGACAAGGGAAGTGAGGGAATTTTCCTTGAGCTTGAGAGGAAATTATGAGAGAGTTTGAAAGTGAAAATGTGTGTGTTTGTGGGTGCTCTCTGTGACAACTGTCAATTCAGGTCATTCTCGGACTCATGCATCTTTATAAAAACCATTCATGCACAACATGCCATGGCCTAGTAGTATAAATTAGGTCAAAATCTTGCATAAACTAGGACCCAACTAAGATCTAGGACTAATATACTTGACACTTAGGATTCTAGTAAGTTGCTTAACTACAATAGGAAATGCCAATGCTATAATTAGAATAAACTTCAAACCTTGCTACAATTGAAAAGGGGTATAAAACCCTAAAAATAAATTAAAATATTCTAATTTCATTTCAATATGATGGTGAATATCAAACAATGTTCCAAAAACCCTAAAGAGCCCAAAAATCCAAATTTATAAACTTTAAAACCTAAAAACTCTATAAGATTTGTTATGAACCTCATTAGATAAAATTTAAATAATTAAGTCATAAGGATATAATCAAAGATATAAAGATTTAATTATCAAACATAAATCATATTTTATGAGCTAAAAACAAAGATTCTTAAATAAATCATGAATTACATAAAGAGGCATTTTTATAAAAATTTGGGTTTTATAAAAATTGAAGGGAAATTTATTTAGTTTGAATTAGGAGAGAGAGGGCCTCTCTTACACTCATAAAATCTGCCACCCTCTCCCCCATGCTCCATTTTTCCCCAAAAATTCTTAATCATTTTATTCTTCTCTTACACTTCAACTTCCCATACACACTCTCTCTCTCACTCCTTCTCCAAGAAGATTCCCCACCTCAAAAACCTCTCCTACACCTCCAGGAAATCCTCCATTCTCTGCCATAATTTCGAAATTGAGAAGGTCTTGAAGTGTTCTTGCTTCTCTCAAGATCAAAACCAAGGTAAACAACACAATCCTCCTTCATGGTTTCATGATTTTACTTCCTCTTCTTCATGGTTTTCTCTACTCTTCGGATTCTATGCCCTTCCATGGCTAGAAATCCTTACTTTTCCCTTGTGGTTTGTAGATTCTCACCATAACACAATGTATGTGTTTGAGATGGTGAAAATCCGGGATCAAACCCATGCAAGGAGTGAAAAAGATGCACATGTGTTCATGTGACTTCAAAACCGAGTATTACATCTTCTTCTCCATTTCTTTTGTGTTCTTGCATGACCAAAAGCATTTAAACCATTTCTAGTACATCTTGGATGCTCATTCACTCCATGCATGTGCTAGAAATCGGACCTTAACCAAAGCATGCATGTTGTTCTTGTCAAAATGCCCTAAGAATGCACTCAAAGCAAACATGCAATCTGCCAGATTACATTGTTCAGCTTTGAACGGCCATAACTCGGTCATTTCTTAACCATATCCTGATATTCTTTTTGTATTGGATATTTCCACGAGTTAACTTTCAAACCCAACTGGTCTCACTGTAAAATATTAAATATCGGATTTTTGGCAATTTTTACAAAATGGTTGCGCAAACAGCTCTTTTTCTGTGATCACCATTTTTGCTTTGCGTGATCAATGACCTTAAACCCAACCATAAATCTGGGGAAAAATAATTTAGAAACTTAACATATCCAATGAATGATGGCTGAAATTTCGTGGCTTAAAACCCCACTGAATGGGCTACTCAAATTCATGAACTTCAGCCACATTTACATCTCATGCACCATTATATGCAACATTTCTTAACTTGTTTGGGTTCAATACCCCTATTTCCCTTCTGAATAAAATTTGAACATTTTTCCTTTTGAAAGCCCTCACATGCATGTGATAATCTGGAAAATTTCAAGAGCTTTTATCATTTCTTTGATTTATTAAAATTATTGCAAGAAAACAAGGGCATAAATCACATAAAATACTTCCAGAGGTCTATAAATCCGGAATAAATTCATGGATGACCCCTATGGTGAATAATGACCCCTCACTAAATTTCATCGATTGTTGTTGCTGTTTGGTATGATTTCCGATTTTCTTTTTGTTTGGGTATAAAAAATCACAAAACCACTTTAGAGAGTGTGAAAATTGTATCTAACAATTTTCGCAGCCCTTACCTGTGGTGGGTGACTCAGAAAAATAATTTCAGAATTTTTCATCATGCCTTACTATTTTTCCCAATTTTTGGTAATTATAATGGCCTAAAAATAGAAAAAACAGTTCTGATTATCCAAAATTCATGAACATTTTCCAGAACATCATGTTGTACAGTAGGAAATTACATAAAAATTTTGATGATTTTTCTCTACTGTAAACTATTTTTCTTCTATTTTCTAAAGTTAAATACACTTAAATACACATAAATACCCAAAACCGGACTATACAATATGAAAACCACTTTTGGTATTTTTCCCAGATTACTTACACTGTAAATGATGTTACAAAAAATTTTGGTAATTTATTTTAACTGTTTGTTATTTATTCTTCAATTAATGGTTATTTAAGGGAATAAAACAAGGAAAAATAGAAATACCCACTGAAAAATATCTTTTATATTTTTCCCAGCCTAGTTATGTATAATAACAGTTAAATAAAAAGTTTGGCTAATTTTGGAAACTGTTTTCTATTTATTTAAATTTTTATTGGAATAAATGTTCAAAAATCGTAAAATATAATTAAACAGCTTGGAAATTCATTTTTATATTTTTCCCAGCTTAGTAATGTGTAATAACAGTAAAATAAAAAGTTTGAGAATTTTTATCCTTTGAATGCTATTTTTCGTGAATTTATGTTGTTATGAAGGCTTAAAAATTTGGAAAATAGATAACCATATCAAAAATTCAAGGAAAATTTTCTGGAAAACCTCTACTGTATTTAGAATGAAAAATACAAGGTTTGACAATTTTTGGAAACTATTTGATAATATCTTACATTTTTAGGAATTTAAAACACCTTTAAATGTGTTGAAACACCTTTAAATTTATATTACTAAATCTGGAAAATTAATATCCCAAAGTTGTATTTATCACATGACTTGTAGAATTTCATCATTTCAGAAAAAGTGTAACCAATTAATATAAAATCCAATATTAGAACATAAATTGGCATTTCACTATATGTAGAGTTTAGTATATTAGCATTAGATTTCGACATGGAAACTCACTAGTGTGTGTTTGATGTCGTAGGATCCCGGCATTAAGACGTTGGTGTATTCCAAGGCACCACTTGTATCTACTCGAAACATTGTGAGTATTCACGCACTCCCCTATTTTCAGTTTTTATGTTTTGGGGTGGAAAAGCATGTCCAGAAAAACTATTATTTGCATGTTGTATTTAAATTGAATTGTATCAAACACGATTGCTATTGTATTGCTATGTTTCTTTATGTATGTCTATGCAACACGAAACATGAGAACTTATCGTACTAAGGTCCTTCCCTTATCTCTAACCATTAACTCTTTGAGCCAATGGTCATTATGGATAGCGCTATTAGGAATTGACAACTCCTCACTCGCCCTATTGCTGGAGTGCATGATACCATATTCATCTATGGAACGATAAGCATAGATCTCGATAGGGCTTCAGTCATAGGTTTGGCTGAGACTCATTGTTTGCTCATACACATACAAACTCGTTTCTCGTTATAGCAATAAACTTGTATTCATTAATAGCAATCAACTTGGTTTATCATTAAAGCAATGTACTTGTAATTACGAAAAGCCTTATTTCAAGCACGATTTTATATACTTGTGAACTCACCAACTATTTTCATAGTTGACGCTCGTTTTACATGCTTTTTCAGGAAATAATTAGTAAGTGGATATAGAGATTCATCATCATAGAGCATGCTGCATCGTGTGGAAGTTATTTTATGAAGTTATATATTTTGAACAATGTCATTTTGGAAAACTTGTACTTTGTTTTGTTTAAGCTATGGGTTGTAAACTTTTTAATATTGCTATGGTGATGTATCTTTATCTTTTGCAATGAAACCTTTGTCGCTGTCATACCTTGCGTTTCCGCTTTAGCGGGGTGTGACAGAAGTGGTATCAGAGCTAAAGTTATAGAGAACATCAGTTTTCCTTTAAGAAAACACAACCTATAACCAAAACTTATAAAAATTCTTTTTTTTACATCAAACATATTACTAATATAATTAGGTCGGGAATTGTATCGTTGGACCTCAATTAAACATAGCCTGATCACCTATGTTTAATTAAGGAAAGATTTATACAAAGCTTGAGCTAATTATAATGGGAATATGTTCAACAAAATTTTTGAGAAAACTTTATTTCAAAAATTCAAAAAGGTTAATTTTTGGTGTGTGTAAGCATTGCATATTATAGGCATGCATTGTCATTTATTTCATATCTCATTGAATCTATGTCTCAGTCCCCTATGTCGACATCGTCATCTTCTCACGCTACCGCCTCGGCTGATGAGTCCGGCTACGTCACTGTTATCCCTCGACATAACCCCCCCCCCCCCGCCTCGGTAGAAGAAGACCCATCGGAGGATACGGAAGATACAGGAAACTCGGTGGAGATCAGCAATGACAACGCCCCGAGTCAACGACGCGAGGCATCGCCTTCATCGGTGTTGCCACAGCCACCACTTTATGGGCTTCGTATTCGGAGGACGGCGAGGAAGAGTGTTCCTATTCCAGGAAGGATAGCCACCAGCACAGCAGGACTTGGCACGGCAGGACCTAGCGGGGTAGGACCCAGCGTTGCAGGATCGAGAGCACCCTCACCACAGCAAGTCATAGGGATACCTGTCAGGCAGCCAGGTATGACCCCGGAGGAGTCCCGGAGATTGCAGTCGATGGCAGCGGGCCTACGTCACAGTCTCGCTGTGATAGCTGGGCATCGGGAAGTTTTGGATGAAGTCTTGACAAGGATGGAAATCCTGTTTCAGCATTCGATGGAGGCTGCTGACACTGCTAGTGCTGCTAGACGACTGGCATGTCGTGCGATGACCGCATATTATGTGCTTGTTGGGCTATTACTGATTGTGGTGCTGATGATTCTTGTTGGGATAGCGATTAGTGTTTGGTTCTGATTTCAATATTTTATTTTATTTTGTCATGAAATGAAAACCCATGTTGGGTGTCTTTTGGGAAAGACATTTAAAACTTTATTTTGGGATTGATGTATTGGTTTGGTTTTAAGACAATTTCAAATGGTAATGAAGAATTTTATTTTATGTTTGAAAACTTTTACTATGAGGTCAAACCCTAGAATTTAATTGGTAAATGGTCAAATAAAGAGATTTTTCTTTTCTTTTCTTTCTAAAATATATATGCCTAGTATTAATGCAAACCAATGATTTGACAACACTTACGGTTTTCAAAATAGTAGTGAACTAAATATTATACATTATTTTATGTATTTATACGTATTTCTTCTCCTGTGTAATAGAACCATGTCAGGAAGGCCTAATCGCGGGCGCCCACAGAACGAAACACCCGATGTTGCTCAAGTGGTAGCACAACAACTCATGGCAGCAATCCCAAACATTGTTACTCAAGTAACTGCAGGACTTAATGCTAACCAAGGAAGTAGTGGAGGAAATCGGGGAAACAATGAAAGAGAATGCAACTACAAGTCCTTTATGGCCTGTAAACCTAAGGAATTCCATGGAAAGGAAGGTGCGGTCGGGTTGCTGAAATGGATTGACAGTATGGAGTCGGTCCTTCACATTAGCAAATGTCTCAAACGCAACAAAGTGGAGTATGCAACTTGTCTACTTCAGGATAGGGCATTGACCTGGTGGAATACTTTAGTGCAAACCCGAGGTCGTGCAGCGGCATATCAGCTAACTTGGGAAGACCTAAAGAAGCTGCTGATAGAGGAGTATTGTCCCAAGGATGAAATTCAGAAGCTTGAATCTGAGTTCTGGAACCATTCTATGGTTGGAACACAAATAGAGAAGTACACAGTCCGATTTCATGAACTAGCAAAACTGGTACCTCACATGGTTACTCCTGAGGAGAAACGGGTAGATCGTTACATCTGGGGTCTGGCACCAGAGATTCGGGGAATGGTTACTTCAGCAAATCCAACTACTATTCAGAGTGCAGTAAGTCTAGCAAATCGACTAACCAATGATGTGATAAGGATGGGAGCATCGACAAAGGAAAACTCTAGTAGCAAGAGGAAGCCAGCAGATCAGGGAGAGAAGAAGTATGGAGGCAAGTCAGGGAGGAAGCAGAAAGTCTCAAGAAACTTTATGGTAAGAGCCCAGGAGCAAGAACCAGTGAAAACTCAGGAACCGTAAGTCATGGAAGTGCAGGAGCGAAAGCAGTACTCAGGACCGCTTCCGAAGTGCAATAAGTGTAACTTCCATCACAAGGGAGCTTGCCCAGTGTGCCAAAACTGTAAGCAAACAGGCCATTACTCGAAGTATTGTAAGCTGAATAAGGAGGGAAAAAGGGCATGTTACGAGTGCGGGAGTATTGATCATCTCCGTAGAGCATGTCCCAAACTGAACAAAGGGCCTGGTAACAATGGACAAGGCCAATCCAGGCAAAACTTCCAAGGAAATCAAGTTGGACGGCCAAGAGGTGTAGCCTTTGTGATTGGTGCAGAAGAAGCTCGTCAGAACCCTGAAGTGATAACAGGTACGTTTCTCCTGAACAACCATTTTGCATCGGTAATATTTGATGCAGGAGCAGATAGGAGTTTTGTTTCTTTAGCATTTAGACCGTTAATTGGCTTGAAATCGAAAAAGATGAGGAATGCTTATGCTATTGAACTTGCTGATGGGTATGAAATTAGGGCTAATGATATAATTCCTGGTTGTACTCTGAATTTAGCTGATAAACTCTTTAGCATTGACCTAATTCCTATCGAGCTAGGTAGTTTTGATGTAATAGTAGGAATGGATTGGTTATCCAAGAATAGAGCGGACATTGGTTGTTATGAGAAAGTCATTAGGATACCTCTCCCTAATGGAGAAACCCTTATCATACACGGTGAGAAGCCAGGAAGAAGTTTAAACATTGTATCGAGCATAAAGATTCATAAGTATCTGAAAAAGGATTGTATCGCATTCATGGCCCACGTGATAGAAAGAGAACCTGAAGCTAAGCAACTCAAGGAAATCCCGATGGTTCAAAACTATCCCGAAGTGTTTCCGGAGGAATTACCCGGTCTACCCCCTCACAGACAGGTCGAATTTCGGATAGACTTAATTCCCGGAGCGGCACCGGTAGCAAAAGCACCATATCGCCTCGCGCCATCCGAGATGCAAGAACTGTCCGGACAACTTCAAGAACTTCTAGACAAAGGATTTATTCGACCAAGCTCTTCACCTTGGGGAGCCCCAGTGTTATTCGTCAAAAAGAAAGACGGGTCATTCCGAATGTGTATTGATTATAGAGAACTGAACAAGTTGACAATCAAGAATCGATATCCTCTCCCTCGAATAGATGACTTGTTCGATCAGTTGCAGGGCGCTTCATACTTCTCAAAGATCGACCTCCGATCAGGATACCATCAACTAAGAGTTCACGAAGGAGACATTCACAAAACAACATTTAGAACCCGTTATGGACATTATGAGTTCTTAGTCATGCCTTTTGGACTAACGAACGCACCCGCTGTTTTCATGGATTTGATGAATAGGGTCTGTAAACCATACCTAGACAAGTTTGTAATTGTATTTATCGATGACATACTTGTTTACTCACAAACCAAAGAAGATCATGAGAGACATCTGAAGCTAGTGTTGGAGCTGCTGAAGGAGCAGAAATTGTATGCCAAGTTCACTAAGTGTGAATTTTGGATTCGGGAAGTACATTTCCTTGGTCATGTGATCGGCGAAAGAGGAATTCATGTAGATCCAGCTAAGATCGAGGCAATCAAGAAATGGGAAGCCCCCAAAACCCCGACAGAAATACGACAGTTCCTAGGATTAGCTGGGTACGACAGACACTTCATTGAGAATTTCTCTAGTATTGCTCAACCATTAACATCTTTGACCCAAAAAGACAGAAAATTTCTCTGGGAAGAGAAACACGAAGAGGCGTTTCAAATCCTGAAAAAAAAAGTTGTGTAATGCACCAATTCTGGCTTTACCAGAGGGATCAGAGAACTTTGTAGTGTATTGTGATGCGTCTCATCAAGGATTAGGATGTGTGTTAATGCAAAAAGATAAGGTCATTGCGTATGCTTCTAGACAACTCAAACCGCATGAGAAGAATTATACCACCCATGATCTAGAACTAGGAGCAATAGTTTTCGCTCTTAAAATATGGAGGCATTATTTGTACGGAACCAAGTGCACCATTTATACCGATCACAAAAGCCTTCAGCACATCCTAGATCAGAAAATGTTAAACATGCGGCAGAGGAGATGGGTAGAGTTGTTTAGTGATTATGACTGTGAGATACGATATCACCCAGGGAAGGCTAACGTAGTAGCCGACGCTCTTAGTAGAAAAGAAAGGGTGAAACCTTCCCGTGTGAGAGCTTTGGGAATGGTAATTCAGACAAACTTGAAATCTCAAATCATTGATGCCCAGGAGAAAGCTTTATTCAAGGAAAATCCTCCAGGTGAAACTTTACATGGTTTGGAAGTGAGATTTGAAACCAAACCTGATGGAGTTCGTTATTTTAAGGACAGGTTCTGGATTCCAAGGGTTAACGATCTGAGAGACATGGTACTAGAGGAGTCTCATCGATCTAAATACTCAATCCACCCTAGAGCGGATAAGATGTACAAGGATCTTAAAGAATACTATTGGTGGCCTGGAATGAAAAGGGATATTGCCTTATATGTTGGGAAGTGTTTAACTTGCTCAATAATCAAAGCTGAACATCAAAAACCATCCGGCTTATTGCAACAACCCGAAATTCCCCAATGGAAATGGGAGCAGATATCCATGGATTTCGTTACCAAACTTCCTAGAACTTCTAAAGGTCACGACTCAATTTGGGTCATAGTGGATCGACTGACGAAATCTGCTCACTTTCTCCCCATTCGGGAAGACTTCAAGATGGAAAAATTGGCCCAAATCTACATCGACAAAATTGTTTCTCTGCATGGTGTACCCCTATCCATCATTTCTGATAGAGATAGTCGTTTTACATCACGATTTTGGTGGATGTTACAGAAGGCACTAGGAACCAAGATAAATTTGAGCACAGCTTACCACCCTCAGACAGATGGGCAGACAGAGAGAACAATACAAACATTGGAAGACATGCTACGGGCGTGTGTCATTGAGTTCAAAGGAAATTGGGATACTCATTTGCCTCTAATTGAGTTTTCCTACAATAACAGTTACCACACGAGTATCCAATGTGCCCCATACGAAGCATTGTATGGACGCAAGTGTCGTTCTCCATTGTGTTGGACAGAAATCGGAGACAGACAATTGACTAGACTCGACCTTATCCAGGAAACAACTGACAAGATTGCTATCATCAAAGATAGGCTTAAAGCCGCCAGAGATCGTCAGAAAAGTTATGCGGATAATCGTCGAAAACCATTAGAATTCCAAGTTGGAGACAAGGTACTTCTAAAGGTGTCGCCTTGGAAAGGGCTTGTACGTTTTGGTAAGAAAGGAAAACTAAGCCCAAGATATGTTGGACCCTTCGAGATCATTGAAAGGATTGGTCCGGTGGCATATAAACTCCGATTACCACAAGAGTTAAGCGCCATTCACGACACATTCCACGTCTCCAATCTTAAGAAATGTTTAGCCGACGAAGCATTGATAGTACCCCTCGAGGAATTCAAGATCAATGATAAGCTAAACTTTGTTGAGGAACCGATAGAAATCCTTGACAGGGAGGTAAAACGACTCAAGCGGAGTAAGATTCCGAATGTGAAAGTTAGATGGAACTCAAAACGCGGGCCGGAGTACACCTGGGAGCGTGAGGACTTCATGAAGGAAAAGTATCCACAACTTTTCCCATGCGATGACAAACGATGACATAGAATGAATTTCGGGACGAAATTCTTTTTAAGTGGGGGATACTGTGACAACTGTCAATTCAGGTCATTCTCGGACTCATGCATCTTTATAAAAACCATTCATGCACAACATGCCATGGCCTAGTAGTATAAATTAGGTCAAAATCTTGCATAAACTAGGACCCAACTAAGATCTAGGACTAATATACTTGACACTTAGGATTCTAGTAAGTTGCTTAACTACAATAGGAAATGCCAATGCTATAATTAGAATAAACTTCAAACCTTGCTACAATTGAAAAAGGGTATAAAACCCTAAAAGTAAATTAAAATATTCTAATTTCATTTCAATATGATGGTGAATATCAAACAATGTTCCAAAAACCCTAAAGAGCCCAAAAATCCAAATTTATAAACTTTAAAACCTAAAAACTCTATAAGATTTGTTATGAACCTCATTAGATAAAATTTAAATAATTAAGTCATAAGGATATAATCAAAGATATAAAGATTTAATTATCAAACATAAATCATATTTTATGAGCTAAAAACAAAGATTCTTAAATAAATCATGAATTACATAAAGAGGCATTTTTATAAAAATTTGGGTTTTATAAAAATTGAAGGGAAATTTATTTAGTTTGAATTAGGAGAGAGAGGGCCTCTCTTACACTCATAAAATCTGCCACCCTCTCCCCCATGCTCCATTTTTCCCCAAAAATTCTTAATCATTTTATTCTTCTCTTACACTTCAACTTCCCATACACACTCTCTCTCTCACTCCTTCTCCAAGAAGATTCCCCACCTCAAAAACCTCTCCTACACCTCCAGGAAATCCTCCATTCTCTGCCATAATTTCGAAATTAAGAAGGTCTTGAAGTGTTCTTGCTTCTCTCAAGATCAAAACCAAGGTAAACAACACAATCCTCCTTCATGGTTTCATGATTTTACTTCCTCTTCTTCATGGTTTTCTCTACTCTTTGGATTCTATGCCCTTCCATGGCTAGAAATCCTTACTTTTCCCTTGTGGTTTGTAGATTCTCACCATAACACAATGTATGTGTTTGAGATGGTGAAAATCCGGGATCAAACCCATGCAAGGAGTGAAAAAGATGCACATGTGTTCATGTGACTTCAAAACCGAGTATTACATCTTCTTCTCCATTTCTTTTGTGTTCTTGCATGACCAAAAGCATTTAAACCATTTCTAGTACATCTTGGATGCTCATTAACTCCATGCATGTGCTAGAAATCGGACCTTAACCAAAGCATGCATGTTGTTCTTGTCAAAATGCCCTAAGAATGCACTCAAAGCAAACATGCAATCTGCCAGATTACATTGTTCAGCTTTGAACGGCCATAACTCGGTCATTTCTTAACCAAATCCTGATATTCTTTTTGTATTGGATATTTCCACGAGTTAACTTTCAAACCCAACTGGTCTCACTGTAAAATATTAAATATCGGATTTTTGGCAATTTTTACAAAATGGTTGCGCAAACAGCTCTTTTTCTGTGATCACCATTTTTGCTTTGCGTGATCAATGACCTTAAACCCAACCATAAATCTGGGGAAAAATAATTTAGAAACTTAACATATCCAGTGAATGATGGCTGAAATTTCGTGGCTTAAAACCCCACTGAATGGGCTACTCAAATTCATGAACTTCAGCCACATTTACATCTCATGCACCATTATATGCAACATTTCTTAACTTGTTTGGGTTCAATACCCCTATTTCCCTTCTGAATAAAATTTGAACATTTTTCCTTTTGAAAGCCCTCATATGCATGTGATAATCTGGAAAATTTCAAGAGCTTTTATCATTTCTTTGATTTATTAAAATTATTGCAAGAAAACAAGGGCATAAATCACATAAAATACTTCCAGAGGTCTATAAATCCGGAATAAATTCATGGATGACCCCTATGGTGAATAATGACCCCTCACTAAATTTCATCGATTGTTGTTGCTGTTTGGTATGATTTCCGATTTTCTTTTTGTTTGGGTATAAAAAATCACAAAACCACTTTAGAGAGTGTGAAAATTGTATCTAACAATTTTCGCAGCCCTTACCTGTGGTGGGTGACTCAGAAAAATAATTTCAGAATTTTTCATCATGCCTTACTATTTTTCCCAATTTTTGGTAATTATAATGGCCTAAAAATAGAAAAAACAGTTCTGATTATCCAAAATTCATGAACATTTTCCAGAACATCATGTTGTACAGTAGGAAATTACATAAAAATTTTGATGATTTTTCTCTACTGTAAACTATTTTTCTTCTATTTTCTAAAGTTAAATACACTTAAATACACATAAATACCCAAAACCGGACTATACAATATGAAAACCACTTTTGGTATTTTTCCCAGATTACTTACACTGTAAATGATGTTACAAAAAATTTTGGTAATTTATTTTAACTGTTTGTTATTTATTCTTCAATTAATGGTTATTTAAGGGAATAAAACAAGGAAAAATAGAAATACCCACTGAAAAATATCTTTTATATTTTTCCCAGCCTAGTTATGTATAATAACAGTTAAATAAAAAGTTTGGCTAATTTTGGAAACTGTTTTCTATTTATTTAAATTTTTATTGGAATAAATGCTCAAAAATCGTAAAATATAATTAAACAGCTTGGAAATTCATTTTTATATTTTTCCCAGCTTAGTAATGTGTAATAACAGTAAAATAAAAAGTTTGAGAATTTTTATCCTTTGAATGCTATTTTTCGTGAATTTATGTTGTTATGAAGGCTTAAAAATTTGGAAAATAGATAACCATATCAAAAATTCAAGGAAAATTTTCTGGAAAACCTCTACTGTATTTAGAATGAAAAATACAAGGTTTGACAATTTTTGGAAACTATTTGATAATATCTTACATTTTTAGGAATTTAAAACACCTTTAAATGTGTTGAAACACCCTTAAATTTATATTACTAAATCTGGAAAATTAATATCCCAAAGTTGTATTTATCACATGACTTGTAGAATTTCATCATTTCAGAAAAAGTGTAACCAATTAATATAAAATCCAATATTAGAACATAAATTGGCATTTCACTATATGTAGAGTTTAGTATATTAGCATTAGATTTCGACATGGAAACTCACTAGTGTGTGTTTGATGTCGTAGGATCCCGGCATTAAGACGTTGGTGTATTCCAAGGCACCACTTGTATCTACTCGAAACATTGTGAGTATTCACGCACTCCCCTATTTTCAGTTTTTATGTTTTGGGGTGGAAAAGCATGTCCAGAAAAACTATTATTTGCATGTTGTATTTAAATTGAATTGTATCAAACACGATTGCTATTGTATTGCTATGTTTCTTTATGTATGTCTATGCAACACGAAACATGAGAACTTATCGTACTAAGGCCCTTCCCTTATCTCTAACCATTAACTCTTTGAGCCAATGGTCATTATGGATAGCGCTATTAGGAATTGACAACTCCTCACTCGCCCTATTGCTGGAGTGCATGATACCATATTCATCTATGGAACGATAAGCATAGATCTCGATAGGGCTTCAGTCATAGGTTTGGCTGAGACTCATTGTTTGCTCATACACATACAAACTCGTTTCTCGTTATAGCAATAAACTTGTATTCATTAATAGCAATCAACTTGGTTTATCATTAAAGCAATGTACTTGTAATTACGAAAAGCCTTATTTCAAGCACGATTTTATATACTTGTGAACTCACCAACTATTTTCATAGTTGACGCTCGTTTTACATGCTTTTTCAGGAAATAATTAGTAAGTGGATATAGAGATTCATCATCATAGAGCATGCTGCATCGTGTGGAAGTTATTTTATGAAGTTATATATTTTGAACAATGTCATTTTGGAAAACTTGTACTTTGTTTTGTTTAAGCTATGGGTTGTAAACTTTTTAATATTGCTATGGTGATGTATCTTTATCTTTTGCAATGAAACCTTTGTCGCTGTCATACCTTGCGTTTCCGCTTTAGCGGGGTGTGACACTCTCGGCCGAGAGTAATAAGAGAAAAGAGATAGAGGAAGATTGGTTAATACATGGAAGATTAAGATGTAGAGGTTTAGATACATGTGATGCAATTTGCTTGGAAGTCCATTAGTTAAAGGTGAGGTGTCACTTAATTAGTTTATTTACAATTTTTTTTTGAACAGTGAATGAGGTGAGGGAAGGAAAGAATTTGATGTTGGGCTTGAATTGAATATATCTGAAAATAAAAGGTCCACTAAAGGAAGTTTTCGGCCCATTGGGCCCACCTATGTGTTTACGGCACAATAAGATAAAAAGGAATGAAGTTTACGGCCCATTAGGGCTAAGGAATCATTTTATGGCCCAACATGGCCCATTAGAGATAAAATGAAGTATTCTAGGCCCACATGACCCAAAATGTTTTACTTTCATTAATGTGGGTTCAATTAGAGCCCAATTAGGGTTCCTTGACCCAAAATAGTCAGATTGAAAGTTTATTGGTCCATTAGGCCCAATAGGAGGATCGTAGTCCATATTAACTTGAATCGGGATTTCTAGGGTTTTCAACCCATAGTTGACTATATGAAATGCATTGTATTAGGTTATGGGCTTCTTGAGTGAGGTTCGATTCAAATGGATGATTTTGATTAAGCATAGAGTATGATTTTCACTTACTGTACATGCCTTACAATAGATGATGTTTACATGAGAATAAAATTTCCTAGCTAAATTGCTAGTTGTGACAATTGTTTACTAAAACATACTACATAATTTGAAATTCTTTAAAAGTTTCATATATACAACATCAAGAAAACTGGTTATGTAGCCATGTTTACTTGGGAGAAGCTCATGACTTGGAGAAACTTTTGCAAGTAAGATGAAACCAAGATGGTTTGTAAGGCCTACTCACATGTGAATCCCCACAAAAAATAAATTGACCTTGCTGTCCACAACTATTTTATCTGTTAATCTTCCTGTAGTGAAATTGAATACCTGAGACAATAATTATATAAAAAAAATGAGACTTTAAAATGTACAAAATAAAACGGAATTTAACAAAAAGAAAACAATTGATGATGAGATAACTTTTATTTGTGTGATTTTTAGAATGTACAACATCAACTATAATTAGTAATGTTGTTTTAAACAACCAACTATCCAAAGTGTCTACTTTAGTCCCTCACTTAGGCTTTCAGTTTATTTGTGTGATTTTTTTATTACAAATATTAATAAAAGAGAAAAAATAAAATTAGAAAAGCCACATCAGCAAGTGAAGTTTTTATTATTGTTTATGGATTATTTGTTTCCGCTTCTGTTGTCACAAAGGCAATGAACTTTCCCTTCGGTGTTACATTGTGAGAATATTAACAGCAAAACAAATAACTAAAGAAAAAACTTAAGTCATTTGAAAATTTGTAGATATGTTATTATTGAGGGGTAAAAAAGTAATTATTACATGTCAGATTTGCGGCCTAGTTGTTTTTGGGGTAGGATGACTTGGGTTGAATGAGCATCATTAGTGTGTGGGATGGGGTGACTCATGATGCAAATAGCACGTGCTACTTTTCTAACTGCTTTTACCTGTTTCAACAAATGAGATTTTTTTTTGATTTTAATTTCTAGTGAAAAAGGTAAGAATAAAAGTTTATTAAAATTAAATTTTATACCTTATCGGGTAAATATGAGGGATCACATACTACTTTTTTTGCATTTTGCAGTTTCTCATTCTGATGTAACACCAATTGCTTTCCCATCTTCAAACTCTGCCTGTTTTTTGAAAGTAACTGAATCTGTCAATGGAATTGGAATATGACAAAGGGTATTTTGGTCTTTTTGTAAAAAAATGAAAAATGGAATGGAATGGAATTGAATTCCCTTCACTCATGAAACATGGGATTTGAAGGAATCTAACAAAACTGAATTCCATCCTTGGAATGGAATGGAATCCGGAATTCCAATTCTGTGGATTACCTTGCATTCTGGTTTGTTGAGCATGTAGGTGCCACCATAGACTGCACTCAAACGAGCAAATGCCTGAAAATATTTATCAGATAAAGTTAAAATATTTTCAAATAGCAAATTAAATAATTAAATAATTAAATAAACGAATCTTTTGTTATTGATTATACCTGAGGTAATTCACCTAGTCCATAGAGAGGGTAGATATATGGAGAACCTCCTGCAAACCTAGCTAATGACTCTGCATATAACTATTCAAGAAATATAAAATACTATCACACAATGAGAAAAAATAACATCTTTAAAGCATTGTATTCATCAAAATTAGGGCTTAAGGTTTAGAGTTTCTTACCTTCTACACAGGTCAACTTCTTCAGTGCAGTCAACCCTCCCCATAATGATACAGCCATCTATTTCTGGATCATGTCTGGGAACACAAAGGTAAGTCAGCAAGTAATAACCATTTAGTGAACATCAAGTAAAAATGGCAATCACCTGGTTCCAGGACTACTCAGGTGGCTAGGTGGCTAGGTGGCTGCAACTTCATTCGATTCTCCAGCCTGGTAATAAAATTGTGATAAGCTACATAGCCTTTGCCATTGCATCTCCAATCCTACACACACCACAATTGTGCAATTCAAAAGCATAATAAACAAGTATGCATACAAGAATTGAAAAAAAATCAAGTACACACACAAGAATCGCATAAAAGGAAGTCGATAGTCAGAATTATAGGTTTTAGAAGATTACCGAGTTGTACATACAACAGATTGACATGATTGCAGCTAACTTTGTTTACATCAAAGAGTTATCGAGATTTGTAAAAACAAAGATGAGGTTCAACAATAATATAACTTACCTTAATTTTTGGTGTGGTGTAAGATAAGCTTCCGAAATAAGCCATTTGAACATACAATAACCTTGCTGTAGCCAAAGAAACCGTACAAAGCGAAATTGAAAACAAATCTGTATCGAATTTGAGTTTGTCGTCGTCATCATCGTTAACTTATATCCCAATTCCAGTTTAAAATACATAATTGCTAACATATACCTCAATTATAGGTTCAAACAGATAATTACTAACCTGGTAGCTGGTGTAGGGCTTGTATTCAATAGTAATTGTAACTGAATGTGAAAAGGAACCCGATAGTCAGAATCGGCGGCGTTGAAACTAATCGACGTTGTTGAGCCTAATGGTGGTGTTAGACAACTAGCATGAGAATCCATGGAGAGAGGAAGAAGATGCACGGGGAGTGGGAGGTGAGGAAGTCACCATAGGAGAAGATAATGGTCGAAATTAGGGAAGGGAGAATCTCCGATCGAGAGTGAGAGAGAGATAGAGACTAATGATCGAGTGTGCGTGAACGAAACAAAGGAGGTTGTTCTCCTAGTTTAAGTTGTAGAAAGATATGGGGAAGACAAATCATCCCTATAGCTTTCCCCAAAACGCTCCTAATCCAGTTTCCTTCCATGTAGCTGCAAAAGTAAAAAACAAAACAATTGTCAACTATATAGAAGAGACGACATGTTGTCCCTATAGGGTATCTATAGAGACGACATGTTTCGTCCCTGTAGACCTCGTCTCCCATAGATGCTTATTGTTGTTGTAGTAATGGTGCACAAAAAAAATTGTATCTCAAGAAATAAAGCGTCATCTAGTTTGAGGATGATAAATTATTCTCTTAACTTAAGGATAAGGCCCCTTTACTTCTTATATTCTCAAGATAATAGTCAGTGGTGTAGTGGTAAAGTTTTAGTGGTGTAACAGTAAGGTTGCAATGATTGCGTCAGTGGTGGATGGTAGCGAAGGTTAGTAGTTCATGGTGGTTGCATTTAAGTTTTTCGAATCTATAAGTAGGAGAACAATGTTTTAAGGATGGTGGTGGTGACTGTAACACATATCCGGTTGTACCAAAAGACCAACCATTAATTGTCCAACGTTTGTATATATTGGATTAGTTTAAAGATATCAGACATATCCTAAGCAATAACGGAGACATGATTATTGAAGACATATTTAAATGGTATTAGTGGCGACTCAAAAAAGATGGGGGTAAAAATCCTAGCTTATTTGGGGAAGGGGCAATAACGGCGACACTAATAGGGGCAAGAAGGGCATTAAGGTGACATCCAACCGGATACGATGAGTTAATGGTGGTTGCATTTAATTTTTTTGAATATAGAAGTGAGAGAATAGAGTTTTAAGGGTGGTGGTGGTGGATATCACACATATCCAATTGTAACAAACTATCAGATTTTTTATTACAGTACATTCGTTGTTCACTTATTAATAAAACGTATCCTTGATTTTTATTTATAGTTTAAGTATCGTTCGTATATGAATATGACACGTAATAAAGTTTCTTACTTGAAATATATATTTTTACATCATCTTTCTTCATATATTCTATTTATATATAAATAAAACGTGTATTAGTTGTCGTCATATTTTATATTGATATATGAATAAAACAGTTATCAGATTTTTGTTACAACTAATTTGTTATTCATGTATTAATAAGTTGTATACTGTAAAAAAATTAATTATATATTTTTATTCATAAGTGAATAATGAATGTACTGTAGCAAATATGGATGTCTATTTGTAGAGAATAAAAAATCATGAATTTTGGTATATTTAAAATCATTTTTCGATAAAAATATCTTTTTAAAAATTTAAAAAAAAAACGAAAAAAACCATGTTTTTGTATATATTAAGGTAATGATTAGCGTAGTTTAAGGAAACATGTTTTGTTGGAAAACACATGTTTATTTCTTTCCAATTTCAAATGTGAGAATGATTCCCTCATTCTCAATCTTTTTTATTTTTCTCAATTGAACTTACATTTCTCTCTGTATATATATATATATATATATATATATATATATATATATATATATATATATATATATATATATATATATATATATATATATATATATATAACTTTTCATATATATGAGTAGATGTAAAATGACATTAAATCCGACGTGTTATATTTTTATACTTATTATAAAAATATAAGTAATTTTATACGTGCTCATGAATTTTGGTACATACCAACGCGTGTGGATTATTAACTTTAAAAATCGTATTATTATAGATGCTGTAATTTTACCGATTTTGTAAACTATCTATCTTATGGAAATTATTGGTTTCATATTGGTTGAAACCTGACTTTTTGTCAAAACACAACCGTTATACTGCCCGATTTTAATCACAAAAAATAATATAATTTTTGGAAATATTAAGTCTTGTAAGTTATATAATTTAAAGACTCGACCATCGTCTCTCAAAACGATAGGAACTAATATTAGGGCCTGTTTGATAAGCCTGCTAATTGGGTCGGAAGCTAGGACTCGGTCCGCAAGCTTCAGTCCATATGTTTGATTTGGTGCATTTCGTCGGACTCGGTCGGAAGAAGTGGATTCAATCGGAAGTTTTCTCCTGATTTGGTCCTCGGGAAAAAAGGTGCGGACTCGGTATTTTCTTTTACATTTCCTTAATTGCCCTCAAATTTTGATTCTTCTCCATCAACCCACCAACGACGCTGCTACACACACCAGCACCACCACCAACGGTAGAGACACAATCGATTAGGTATGATTATTGTATACTTCTTGCCCTTTTAGAAATCAAATCGATAGATGGAAGCCTCACAAACATGATTGGGATTCCAATTCATAGATATTCCTTCATTTGCTAACTTTTTAATTTGTTAGTAAGGATCCTTCGGTGATTTTCCTTGGATTCATTTGTTGGAAATTACATGGGTGCCCCACAAACCATGGGTCAAATGAGATGAGAAGTGAATAAATAAGTTTTTGTTTATTGGATTGAATTGTAACGCTATGAGAAAAAGGTTGCAATTTTCACTTTCTTCTTTGCATTAGGTACATTTTCTTCTTCTTAGGCTTTTTTATATTGTTTTTCGATAATTTGATTTGAGATATATGTGTTTTCTTTTTTCGTTTCTAATTTCAAACGTTTTCGATTGTTGAGTTGTTAAATCATTGATATATCTGTGTTTTCTTATTTGTAACTTCATTATTGATGAATGATTGGTAGATAAATCTCAGTTTTTCACAATTTTTTTTGCTCATAATCATTGATATATATTTTCTTATAAATCATGTTATAAACAAAGAGTAATTGTATGATATTTGTATTGAACTTGGTGTTCTGAATCTATTTGCTATGTGGACTGTGGTTTGTCTTTCTCTTTTGTATATATGTGATTTGATCTCCTATTTTAGTTTGATGGTTTAATTAATAATTGAATTTTGAAGGACAAAAAAGCCTCCAGATCAACACATAGTGATTTTTTGCTGGAAGGGATAATAATAGTGATTTTTTGCTGGAAGGGGTAATAGAAGATGGAAGAACACTTGCAGTTGTCATAAAAATTAATTGGCTCTTTGAATTTTGAATGGTTAGCAATTATCCAAGTTGCCCATGAAAGTATTGAAGAATTTGTATCCAAATAACTAAAGGTGAGCATTTGGACCGAACCGGACCTGACCGGCTCTTGGACCGGACCGGTTATGGAGAATATTATGGACCGTGGACCGGACCGGATGTGTCGTGTCCGTGTCCGTGTCCGGGTCCGGGTTTTCCGGTTCTTGGACCCGTTTGGACCGGTACAACTTTAATTGCATAGAGTACAAGTCGTCAAAATAAGTTTTTGGGTTTGATAGAACTCGTTAAAAAAAATATGTTATTGGGTTTGATACGATACAACTTGTAAAAATGATTACGTTTTCGTTTCATGCATAACTACTCTACCTTGATGTTAGAATATGATAACTTGCAAAATTAATTTTCCAAATAAAAGCAACTAACATATAAATCAAGTTCACCATGATCCCTTTCATATGATTTATCTTTCAAAGATACATAAAATTCATAATTATAGTCTAAAATAATAGTTAAAAGGTTGAAATATTTCAGCTTTGATAGCTTAACTTTGAAGGATTGTAACTCACTGAATAGAATACCAAAATCAACAAAATTATAGTCTAAATTCATCTACAAATTGTAAACTAAATGTTGGAAAAAACCGCAGGTCAATCCGATTTAAAACGAATGAGTTATGATTGTTTAAAAAATTTTACAGATTACAAAATTTTAAAAATCTTGCTGAGAAGCTGAAATTTTTCAGCTTTGATAGCTCAACTTTGAAAGACTGTAACTCATTGAATATAATACCAAAATCAACAAAATTATAGTCTAAATTCATTTACAAACTGTAAATTAAACGTTGGAAAAAAGCGCGTGTCAATCTGACTTAAAACGAATGAGTTATGATTGTTTAAAAGAATTCACAAATTACAATTTTTTTTAAACCGGGTCCAACCGGTTCTAAACCCGGTAAAAACCGGACCGGACTGGGAAAAAAACCGGACCGGTTTTGATGGATTCCTAGAACCGAGAACCGGCCCGGGTGTCCAAAAAAATGGTTCGGTCCGGTTCGGTTTACCGGTCCGGTCCGGTCCACCGGTCCAAATGCCCACCCCTACAAATAACCCAAGCAATTGTCATTTTATTTATTGGTTTCTTGAATGGTTAACCGTTGTCCAATTTCTCCATGAATTTACATGATGTTTGGATATTGATGCTGTTTTTTTATATATTTTTATGTTGGATAAAACTGCAATGTATAAATTAAATGGTAAATCATAAAGGAATTATTATAAAAAATATTGTTTGAGGGTAATATAGTCATTTTGCATAGTTGGTCAGATATAAAATCAAACAAGAAGTTTCAGTCAGAAGTTAACTCAGTCAGAATTTCTAACCCAATCAGCTTCTAACCTAGTCAACTCTAACCCAGTTAGCCACTATCAAACGACCCCTTAGTCTATTAAAAGTTTACGACTAGAACATTTGCACATCGAAAAGGATCACTAAAACTCGGGATTTCTTATATTTGTTGTTTCTCTTTCATCAACTAAGTCCTCAAATCTTAGTGAAAACCCTTTGTATTATAACTGTTAATATGCATGGAATGAAGAACTGTTTGGTATAGATCTATACGAGTGGACTTGCCCGCCTGTGGCTGCTAGATACAACCTACGTATGACGAGTCAACGGACGCAAAAGTTATGTCTCTTATTATCCCACGACATCGATGAAACATCGGTGGTGTTCTCAACATGCAACTTATGCAGTGCGATGTTCGCAGCATGATTCAGTGCTACCCCAGAGGTATTTGCGTCTATAGTTTGGTTATAGGTTCATCATAGGCCCCAAAGTTCGTTAAAATATACATATTGAATTGGAATGATAGTTATACGTGGATTTAGTTCACCCATACGAGTTGAAATAGGACCATATTTAGTAGAATTTTTTCACCCACACAGTTAAGTGTCAACTAATGAGTTAAGTAAATTAATACTTAATAAACATTATGACAAAACCTTCACATTGTTCATAAACTTATTACGTAAGTTATTTACATAAACAAACGTAATTGCTTGCAAGAGATTGCAAAGGGATAAACAAAATGTTTTATACATTTGGTTTTTGGAAAAATGTACTTTATTCTATAATCACCAAGTTTATATGAAATAATGTTTTTGGTCATAATAGAACCCGAAGTAAAAAACCTGTAGAACTCACCAACAATCTTTTGTTGACGTACTTTAATACATGTATTCTCAGGAAATTAAGACGCATGAATTATCTCATGGATTATATGGATCTTTCATTTCATATAAATTATGTTTTTTGCCACGATTCGTACCAATGAAGATTTGTAATGATACTTGTAACGATGGAAGACATATTGATGATATTTGTTATTAAAACCTTATGTTATTTTATATGTTGTTCATGTATGCTTTGACTATGATATTCGATTGACGTCACTACCCTGACAATTCCACCGTCGGCTGGGGGCATGACAGGAGAAATAGTGGTGACACTAATTGGGGTCGACCACATCGCGTCCAACTCTATGTCGCCTTAATGCCATTTTCGCCCCTATTGGTGTCGTCTCTACTACACATATTTCTTGTAGTAATTGTTGGGTTTTATTAGCATGAATAAACTTTCTAAAGACAACGAAAATAATCATAGATTAACTAAGTGTACATGCATCCTAAGATCTAGGTTTTACTAGTTATAACAACGAACTTTAAAAAAAATACAAAAATAAGAATACTAACCTCTTGGTTCTTTGCTTGAGATCTTGTGCATGCCAGTGACTACAAAGGATGAAGGATCCAAAGTTGAATCCCTCTAATGTAGTCAGACCCACAAAAACCAAAAGCCAACAAGGAATAACCCTATATTAGGGTTTACGTGAAAGTTCAATAACCCTAAGAGAGGGGTTATAATTTTTGTAGAGAGGGAGATAGAGAAGCCTTGGATGAGAATTAGAGAGAAAAAGAACCATTGTTTGACCCCTAGTATACTATTTATTCACTGCAGTTAAATCGTTAATAGATTCAAACTCTTCAGGGTAATCCTTACTTGCTTTAAAACCTGCCATATCCCTATCCTAGTGTGACATCCATCAAAACTCAGATTAGCACCCAACTCGAACCATACAATTTTCTTATGTGAACATAACTTGGTTCTAGTTGATACAAGTTGAACTAGGTTGCGGCTAAATAGATCCCTCGGAACAATTGGTTGTAACTTAGCTTGTACTAATCCATCACATGGATATGTGAATGCACCAACTCGGTTATAAAGTGCCAAACCTCAATCTCAAAACCTAACACAAAAACTATGTTCAGTTGATCAAAGCTCGAGGAGAATTTGAATACCCTAATTACCCAATTAGAAGGTTCCAAATGCTTAACAACTTTACGTATTTTTAAAAATGCGAAATAATAATTAAATCATAATATGATTTAATTACAAATTAGAGACAATATTCAAGCAATTTATAATTTTAATTATGAATCAAGTGGATTGTCTATGCCTACATTCTTATATTGTGAACCCTTATTTCATTTATATGAAATATAAATTTGATTTTTATATTTCAAGTGATGATTTAGTCCCTTGAACATGCAATACAAAACTAGTACTCACAAAAAATATGTTGTTGGGGTGTCAGTTTTAAAACAAGTTCTTACAACTTGTATTTTAATTGATTATATTAATAAATTGGTCAACTTATAAATTTTATGCCAAACTTTGAGGTCCTCAAATTTCATGTATTAAAACATTGTACAAGTATCTACAAAATTCTTAAACTTTTAGTTCAATTTCAAAGTCATGTACTAAATAATACTACTGTTCATGACTTACTGGGGTTGAATACCCCTATTAAACTCAAAATGAATATTGAGTTAATTTGTTTTATGCAATTAATGTTACGGGAAAGTGTTATATAAATCCCCAAGTGTTAGAACAAAATCCTTATTTTTTTTTACTAAAATAAAACATTTATGGTCGTAAATCCAAATTAAATGTTTATAGAAAGAATAAAAATTTGGAAAATTGTGAAATTGATTTATGCATCGAATGATGATCCAACCTAAATTTTCTCACACTTTGGCACTTTTTGATATTTTAATCGGATTTTACTTTGACTTAGAGAATGAATTTCTAAAACTAGGTCTTAGGCTTCCAAATCTCAAACCAACATTTTTCCCAACCCAGGGAAGGTTAAGAGAATCAGTAAAAACTAATTTGAGAAGTTTTGATACTATTTACTATTTATTCCAAAATTTTCCTATTTTTTGATCTTAAATTAAGAATAAATACTAAATGACCTCCAAAACTCTCAAAGTAAATTTCAGGAATCTTGTAACTCCTACTAGTCTATGAAAATAATTTTTTATGATTTTTGAAGATCATATTCATGTTTTTGTGGATTTGTGAACATAAAAACACTGTTAATATGTTATTTACCAATAACAATCCGAACAAATTTTTGGCACTTTATAACACCACTAGTTGGCTAAGTAGTTACTAGATTATGCTTTTGTGAAAAATATCTCATTAGAAACTTATTTTTTTCATAGGACGCTAGTAGGAATCGACCTCAACGACCCCAAACGCGACGCACAAACTGTAGACTCCCTCTCCTGAGTATTCACATCCCCATTTTTACTATTTTCATGTTTTTGGTTGGAAAGCATGCTACTGTCATATGAACTGACCATACATTTTGTGAACTCGTTGAACTTGATTTTATGATGTCACATCCCCAAATCGGAACGACGGAATAGTTCGGGGGCTGAGGACGTCATGTTTAGTAACACAAGACATGCATCATAGTAATCAAAGTAACAAACAACCATTTCATTAGAAAGAGAGTGTTTATAAAGTATGTGGTTCACATAAGATAGACTACAAAAGAATATAACAAAACAAGACATGAAACTACTATACTCCATCTTCTGCATCCCAGTGCGCGTACCTGTCTACTGGTTTCCTGAGAATACAAGTTATTGTGAAAGAGTAGATTAGCATTTAAGCTGGTGAGTTCATAAGTATTTAGTGATGTAAGTAAGTTGTAAGTTCTTTTAGAAAAGTTCGCCTGTTCCTCCAGAAAATCCTATATTTCCAGATATGATGAAAGATAAGTAAAAATGACTCTACAATCCTTTCTATGAGTACTAACTGATACAAGTTATATAAAACCCAGAGTAAACAAATAATCGATTGTGTGAATCTGCCTTAAGCCCAAAACAAAACAAGGAACAGGAAGTAAGGCGGAAAGCACACATCCCTTTGTTTGTTAGGTCATCGTTGTATATAACCCTAGTGTATTCACTTGGTACTCACGGAGTTAAATGTAACAGTTCCTTTATATTTGATGAAAACATTCCTTAAGAAAACCCTTATTTCTTTTAGTAAAAATGGTAACTACAATAGCTCATTCTATAATCACTTTGATTATATTAGCTATATATAATCTAATATCGAATAGATAGTTAATTGTGTGAATCTGACCTAAGCCCACAACCAAACAAGGAACAGGAAGTAAGGCGGAAAGCACACATCCAACTATCTATCAGATATTAATTAGATATAACCCTGATGTATAAACGAAGGTATTATATAATTAACCACTAAAGGTCCTTTAAGTTATACTGGTTTAATAAAATGGATTAAACCTTTTACTCGTAAGTTTCTAGTTTTGTCTACCAAATGTTCTATTGGTAAAGTATGTTTTGTACTAGAAAACGGTGTATTGAATTAGTATACTATGACCTGACCCATACCTGGTACTCCTTATGATTACTTGGTGTATACAGAATATATATATAGCTAAGATCGAATAGATAGTAGGCTGGGTGAATCTGCTCTAAGCCCACAACCAAACAAGGAACAGGAAATGAAGCAGAAGGCACACATCCTGCTACCTGTCGGATCCGATTAATATATATCCCTGATGTATCTACCGAGGAATCATAAAGTTAGAATTATGGGCCCCCTTCTAACTGAATGTACTAAGAATCGACTGTTCTGCTTGTCGTTCGTAATGATGTAAGTTTTCCCTAGTTATAACTATCTTTACTAGAGAATAGTTTTCATTACCTTTTATGTGAGAATATCACAATATGAATGTAATGGGAAAATAAAAGTATGCGGTAGTCTTTTAAAGTGACTACTGAAGTACTTGTTCATGTTACTAGTGTGATATGTAGCGTTGTTCTATTGTTTAGACAATTACTAGGAGTAATGAAATCCTATACTCAATCTATACTGGTGAGTTTTGTATATATTTATGTGTTTTATTTATTAATGTACGGTACTTTGTAGATGTACCCTATATATATATATATATATATATATATATATATATATATATATATATATATATATATATATAACGTTATACCGTTTTTATCATCATCTTTTGTTTAGAACAATGACTTAATGATACTTTCCCTTCCTAGGTTACTGGGAATTTATAGTATAAGTATGTAAATCATGATTTGTTCTTATGTTATAGTATTAGTATGTTCCTCCCTGTACTAGTTATAGTATGTTCCTCCCTATACTAGCTATAGTATGAACTGAACCCCTAAACTATACCTATTATAGTTTACTAGTGTGTTTACTTGAACTGAATCTGTTTTGTAGAAAAGACTCTATTATCTACTAAGTTATGATTGTACATTAAAAACAGAGTTTTATAAACTATAAAGTGACATAACTTTAAGAGAGTTTTTGAAATGATTTGATCACTTATAAACACATAAGCAATCCTTTAAAATGATGTTTGTCACAAATAACATTTACACAATTATCATTGTGTTCAACTTGTATTCCCCCCCCCCCCTTTAACGCATTTAAAACATTTAAAATATTGATTATAGGGTTATGAACGCACCTTATGTGGGTGATTCAATCGAATATGCGCGTAAGGATGAGAAGTTCCACGAATGAAGTCCCGAGACAGAAACGAGTCCTAAATGACATATAATGGAATATATTGGCATGTAATTAGTGTTTAAAAGCAAGTAACATGCAAGGAAACTACCTTAGGGACTAGGAAACACTTGGAATGAAGTGTTACAATCACATGTGATTGACTAAAGGGAGTTTACGGCCAAAGGAAGGTGTGTTTACGGCCTAGGTGTGTTCACGGCCAAGGCGTTCACGGTCATTGATGTTCACGGCCATGGGTATTCACGGCCTAAGATGATCTTGAGAAGGGTTTACAGCCAAGGGAGATTGCATGGCCGTAAACTCTCCAAAATTATGCCATTTTGATCTTTATCTATGTTTATAAGGTGTTGGTTTCATGAGGCTTCAATAGTTTCTAATGAATAACAAGATTATGGAAGAAATACTCACTTTTGGAAGGCTTTAGGGAGTTCACGGCCACCAAGAACAAGTGTGTGTTCTTGGTGTGCTTGGTGAAAGATGATGATCTTGTAGATCTAGACCAAAAAGTGATGAATTCATGGATGAAATCAAAGGGTTTCACAAGATCAAGAAGGATATCATGAAACAAATGGAAGAATCACTTACAATATGGAAGAAAATGGAAGTGTTATTGATGATACTTGAGAGAGAATGGATGGTTTGCAGCTAGGACTTGGAGAAATGAAGGAAAATGAAGCAAACTCTCCTAAATGGGGGATAGTTCACGTCCACCAAGAGATTACGGCCGTAAACTCCAAGTGATGGAGTTTCCGGCTTGATTGCAACTTGAAGAACTTAAGCTGACACATCCATACACTCAATCCTTAAGTGTACTAGGCTTAAAGCTCACTAGAATGACCCTTAACAAGGCTAGAAGGCAATAGAATTGAGTCTGACTTTTGGTTGATTGGATTGTCTTTACAAAATAGGAATTTTCGGGTTGTCGCATCATCCTCCCGTTAGATGAAATTTCGTCCCGAAATTAGTTTTCCTATTAGTACTCCTGGGGTCGTGCTCCTTTGAATGGCAGAATACCCACTCGTAGACCTGGGCAACTTTTCCCTTATGCTTATGATCGGATTCATACTTGGTCCATCTATCATCACCTCGTGTATACAAGTCATATATAATTAAGATTAGTAAGACGGTCGGATATGCGACTCTGCCCCATGTCCACAACCAAACAAGGAACAGATATAGGGCGGAAAAACACATACTAAATCTTCATAATCATAATTACATACCACACTCGCGTATACACTTAATAATGATAGGTGGGCTGTATTCATCCTTAGCCTCTGTGCTTGAACTTGATCTGCTGGATGAGTGGTAGTTCGGGAAGGTCTGCTGAACATACGATCGTCAAGGTTTCGGAGGGCAAGGGACTCCTCGCATGAGTACTTCGGGGTTTTTAGAAGGCAAGAGACCAAACTGAGGTCTAGGTCGGGTTGTCGTTACGAATGACGAGGGTTTCGTTATTTTGTCGGTTAAGGTGATAGAATCTTCGAAACATATGAACTTAGTATGGTGATGACCATGCAAATTCATGAAGAATGATAGCAACATAATCTTTATAGAAGCAAAGGTTAGGCCGATTTGGAAGAAACGTTTGTTATACGATGATGTATCTCTAGTGCGTTCGACAATGTACTCTGTGTAGACTTTCTAGTGCTTTATGTTTTCTCCTTGATATTAACACTTCTACGTATCGTACCGCAATGAGCGAGTACATACAGTGAAAGTGCTTTGATAACTAGTGTCGATACTTTATACTACGATCCTCCACGGTACCACTATGATCGCCTGACTATACAAGTTATGAATAATTAAGATGAATAAGACAGTCGACTGAGTAACTTTGCCCCAAATCCACATCCAAACAAGGAACAAAAATTAAGGCGGAGTCACTCACTCTAAGTCTGCAAAATCTCAGCTACGCACAACCCTGATGTACATACTAAGCCGTCCTAGCTTCCCTGAATGGATCTTTAGTTTTCTCATGAATGCTGTGACTTGTTCATATAAGTGAGTTATTATAATTACTTTTAAATGTTTTCCCTAAGTTTTAATCTTATATAAATTTAAGTTAATTTTTAAAGTAATTCTTAATTCGAAGACGTACCAAAACGGGCAGTGTGCCCTTTCCTGCTACAAGCTCATTCGTCTTTCCTCTCTGTTGGACAATTCATCTTAAAGTGTCCAGATTTTTCGCACTTGAAACAAGCTAGGTTTACTTGGGGGGATTGGCCGTGTCGGCGCCTTACAGAAACGGGCAGTGTGCCCTTTCCTGCTACAAGTGGTACACTACATCTCTCGGCAAGCTCCGTTGTGGTGGTAGGTGTAATTGTCGCACCTTAGGAGACTCCCAGCATATCGTTTGACGGAGGTTGTAGTGGCAGATAAAGTGCCAGATTTTGTGACTGTTGTTGTGACCGCAGGGGTAGCCACGGGCTGTCGTCTCTTGTTAGAACCTTAAGCCGACTTTTTCCCCCTTTTTGTCCCAGAACTCCCGTTTCTTGTTCTTAGGTTTGTGGTCTAGGGTGTCCTTGTCACCACACACCAGCGGGTTCCCTTGATTGTTATTGTGATTAGCATAACCGGCACGACTTCCGCTTCCGCTGGCGTTATTAGCATTGAGTTGTGCCATGACGGCTGTCATAGCAGCTGTGACCGCAGCCTGAAAAGTAGCGGAGTCTATCTACAGAATTGGTGCCTCGCCTGTTGGTTGGTTTCCTCCTTGTGAAGACATGAATCTGTTGCATGGCGAAGAATGATCTCATGAGTAATGATGGTCATCACTAGTTGCATTCCAACATATTAATTATACTTAATAGTTTCACGCTTTGCTGGACTATTCTCAATGTTTCTGACAACATTCCTGAGATGTGCCGATGGTATTGGGTAGAAGTAGGTATTGTACTAGTGATATTTAAACTAAGTTATCCCTGGTCTGAGTGTATCTGGTTCTGACTTTCGTGGGGTTCTGGAAACAATTCATAAAGGAGTCTATGTAAAATAAACTTTATGAATCAAAAGTGGCTATCCTCTAATGAATATTTGTGAATTGAATAACTGATACTAGTTGCATGAAAAGAATAAAATAATCCTACACATAACGTGAGCAGTGTCTTCACTAGCTCACTAAGTCAAACAAGATTATTATTTATTAGTGTGACGCATAAGACGTTTTGGTTACTTTGATTGATCCTTCTTTGAAAAACTTCTCATGAACCTGTTCTTGTTCCTCATTGACTCTTCTGTTGACTGCTACGAGGATGTGGTTACATCTATCTGGGTTTGTCGTGCGAGAATGGAGGTGTCTAAAGAATCTATGAGATTAAGCGAAACATTATGGGGTGATCCTTACAAAGTCCTCCTATAATTGCACAATGTATACAAGTTGTATAGAATTTAAGATTAAATAGACCTTCGAATAAGTGATCCTACTCCAAAACCACAACCAAACAAGGAAGAGGTAGTGAAGCATATATCACAAATTCTAAGTCTATAAAATCTCAATTATATAAAACCTTGGAAGTATACACTCCAAAATTATAGACCTATCTGTAAGGGTCTTTTAAATTATCACATAAGTTATTTATAGTGCCAAAAATACTCCTATAGTATTTCAACGTAATGAACTTGGTATGTTTTATACTTGTTGTCGTGTTATAGTATCATAAAATACTCCCATAGTATCTTAACTTTATGTTCTGATCTAGAAATCCCTTCAATAGAGTTAGGTAAGTTTTAAGACTGTTGCAACACCACATTACTCCCAAACACATGTCGGTCACATCTCGAATGAATATAGTTGATCAGGCTATATGGATCCCAGATATGATTACATAACTGTCCAGGTTTGACCGCTGTGTTCAACCTTTAAATACTTCTGTTCTGTTCTTCTTGTGATACTTGTTCTAGTATGTATATAAGTATTAACATGTATGTATACTTTTATAAGGTATTGTTATATTTTTAAAATATATTATTATCCAGAGCACTTCGGCCCCATTGGATTTATAGTTGTATATCTTTTATCGGTTGAGATATTTAATTCACTATAAACAATGATCTGATACCAATCTGTCACACCCCCAAACCAGAACAACGGAAACATTCGGGGGCGGAGGACGTCATGTTTAGTATCACAAGACATGCATCATAGTAATCAAAGTAACAAACAACCATTTCATTAGAAAGAGAGTGTTTACAAAGTATGTGGTTCACATAAGATAGACTACAAAAGTATATAACAAAACAAGACATGAAGCTACTATGCTCCATCTTCTGAATCCCAGTGCGCGTACCTGTCTACTGGTTTCCTGAGAATACAAGTTATTTTGAAAGAGTAGATCAACATTTAAGCTGGTGAGTTCATAAGTATTTAGTCATGTAAGTAAGTTGTAAGTTCTTTTAAAAAAGTTCGCCTGTTCCACCAGAAACTACTATATTTCCTGATATGATGAAAGATAAGTAAAAATGACTCTACAATCCTTTCTATGAGTACGAAATGATACAAGTTATATAAGACCCAGAGTAAACGAACAATCGATTGTGTGAATCTGCCCTAAGCCCACAACCAAACAAGGAACAGGAAGTGAGGCGGAAAGCACACATCCCATTGTTTGTTAGGTCATCGTTGTATATAACCCTGGTGTATTCACTTGGTACTCACAGAGTTAACTGTAATAGTCCTTTATATTTGATGAAAACATTCCTTAAGAAAACCCTTATTTCTTTTAGTAAAAATGGTAACCACAATAGCTCCTTCTATAATCACTTAGTTTATACTAGCTATATACATTCTAATATCGAACGGATAGTTATTTGTGTGAATCTGCCCTAAGCCCACAACCAAATAAGGAATAGGAAGTAAGGCGGAAAGCATACATCCAACTATCTATCGAATATTAATTAGATATAACCCTGATGTATAAACTAAGGTATTATAAAGTTAACCACTAAAGGTCCTTTAAGTTATATTGGCTTAATAAAATGGATTAAACCCTTTTACTGGTAAGTTTCTAGTTTTGTCTACTAAATGTTCTATTTGAAAAGTATGTTTTGTACTAGAAAATGGTGTATTGAATTAGTATAATATGACCTGACCCATAACTGGTACTGCTTATGATTACTTGGTGTATACGGAATATATATATAGCTAAGATCGAATAGATAGTAGGCTATGTGAATCTGCTCTAAGCCCACAACCAAACAAGGAACAGGAAATGAAGCGGAAGGCCCACATCCTACTACCTTTCGGATCCGATTAATATATATCCCTGATGTATCTACCGAGGAATCATAAAGTTAACATTATGGGCCCCCTTCTAACTGAATGTACTAAGACTCGACTGTTCTGCTTGTCATTTGTAATGATGTAAGTTTTCCCTAGTTATAACTATCTTTACTAGAAAATAGTTTGCATTACCTTTTATGTGAGAATATCACAATGTGAATGTAATGGGAGAATGAAAGTATGCAGTAGTCTTTTAAAGTGACTACTGAAGTACTTGTTCATGTTACTAGTATGTTATGTAGCGTTGTTCTATTGTTTAGACAATTACTAGGAGTAATGAAATCCTATACTCTTAACGCCTCAGTCTATACTGGTGTGAGTTTTGTATATATTTATGTGTTTTATTTATTAATGTCCGGTACTTTGTAGATGTAACCTTTATAAATAAATCTGGTACTTTGTAGATGTACCTCATATATAACTCCGGTACTTCGTAGATGTACCCCATATATATAAATCATGGCATATTGTAGATACACCATATATATATATATATATATATATATATATATATATATATATATATATATATATATATAACCTTATACCCGTTTTATTATCATCTTTTGTTTAGAACAATGAGTTAATGATACTTTCCCTTCCTAGGTTACTGGGAATTTATAGTATAAGTATGTGAATCAAGATTTCTTCTTCTGTTATAGTATTAGTATGTTCCTCCCTTTACTAGTTATAGTATGTTCCTCCCTATACTAGCTATAGTATGAACCGAACCCCTAAACTATACCTATTATAGTTTACTAGTGTGTTTACTTGAACTGAATCTGTTTTGTACAAAAGAGTCGATTATCTACTAAGTTATGATTGTACTTTAAAAACGAAGTTTTATAAGCTATAAAGTAACATAACTTTAAGAGAATTTTTGAAATGATTTGATCACTTATAAACACATAAGCAATCCTTTAAAATGATGTTTATCACAAATAACATTTACACAATTATCATTGTGTTCAACTTGTATTCCCCCCCTTAAAAGCATTTAAAACATTTAAAAGATTGATTATATGGGTATGAACTCACCTTATGTGGGTGATTCAATCGAATATACGCGTAAGGATGAGAAGTTCCACGAATGAAGTCCCGAGACACCAACGAGTCCTTAATGACATATTATGGCATATATTGGCATGTAATTAGTGTTTAAAAGCAACTAACATGCAAAGAAACTACCTTAGGGACTAGAAAACACTTGGAATGAAGTGTTACAATCACATGTGATTGACTAAAGGGAGTTTACGGCCAAAGGAAGGTGTGTTTACGGCCTAGGTGTGTTCACGACCAAGGTGTTCACGGTCATTGATGTTCACAGCCGTGGGTGTTCATGGCCTAAGATGATCTTGAGAAGGGTTTACGGCCAATGGAGATTTCATGGCCGTAAAATCTCCAGAATGATTCCATTTGGATCTTTATCTATGTTTATAAGGTGTTGGTTTCATGAGGCTTTAAAAGTTTCTAATGAATAACAAGATTATGGAATAAGTACTCACTTTTGGAAGGCTTTAGGGAGTTCACGGCCACGAAGAACAAGTGTGTGTTCTTGGTGAAAGATGATGATCTTGAAGATCTAGACCAAAAAGTGATGAATTCACGGATGAAATCAAAGGGTTTCACAAGATCAAGAAGGATATCATGAAACAAATGGAAGAATCACTTACAATATGGAAGAAAATGGAAGTGTTTTTGATGATACTTGAGAGAATGGAGGGTTTGCGGCTAGGACTTGGAGAAATGAAGGAAAATGAAGCAAACTCTGCTAAATGGGGGATACGTCACGGACACCAAGAGATTACGGCCATAATCTCTAGTTTACGGCCGTAAACTCCAAGTGATGGAGTTTCCGGCTCAATTTCAACTTGAAGAACTTAAGCTGACACATCCATACACTCAATCCTTAAGTGTACTAGGATTAAAGCTCATTAGAATGACCCTTGACAAGGCTACAAGGCAATAGAAATGAGTCTGACTTTTGGTTGATTGGATTGCCTTTACAAGATAGAAATTTTCGGGTTATCACATATGAACTTATTGTACTTTGCTTATGAACATATTGAACTTGGAACTGAATTGTTTTATGAACTCCATGTTATGAACTTTGTAGGATAAGTCCCCAAGAACTAAATTACAACCAATTAACTTGTATTTGAGCCGGCGATATTATGGATATCATTATTTGGGGTAGACAACCCCACTCAGTGAGAACTGTGAGTGCATATTTCCGTGAACTCACATCATGTAAATGATAGACATGATGGAATGAGGTAGTCCGGTTATTAGGCTTTGTTGTGAAGAGAATGTGTTGGCATTTACAATTTTTATTAAGCGGAACCTTACATGTACAATATTATTCTTCTGAGCTGGTGAGCTTTTATAAACTTGAGAACTCACCAAATATTTTTATAGTTGACCATCTTTTTTGCATGCTTTTCAGGGAACAATGAGTGATCAAATTAAAGACACCATAATGATATTTGTTTTCTACTTTTGATATGTACTAGAAAAATTAGTATGGTACTTGATGTAATTTGTTTTAAATGCTTTATGTAAGCTTAAAACGTATGATGACTATGGTTGGTGTTTCTTTTACCTTGAGTTATGAGATTTAGCTTTTTATACTCCGTGTTTCCACTTTAGCGAGGTGTAACACCTAGGGATATCAAAACCATTCACGATAAGGCTTTAGGCCATTCTAAAATATTCCAATTAATATCTATGAACTAATTAATATTCAAGCTCTGTAATTAATTAAATCTGTTTAATTAATTCCTAAAATAATTTCTAATTAATTTATTAATTACTTAATAAATTTACAGCATATTTTCTCAATTTCCTTTTAACTACTTGGGTTATGAGGCGAATCTAAAAGGACCATACTATTATTACAAATATTAACAAAACAGTTAATAACCTTGGAAATTATTTGCAATAGTCTCCTACTTGGACCAGTCGTTAACTTTTCACAGTCTTAATATTTCACTAACAATAAACACAAAGTAGTCATCCAACACAACTGCCAAACTCTAATCAAAATCAAAATTTAGTTCTTAGACAAGTGATCAATTATTCCTCCATTCTGAATATCTCTATGAACATGAGACATGGATAAGGGTCAATCTCAATGTTCAACATCCTATTTTCCGATTAACGATTTCTGATGATAACATCTGACTTCTAAATCGATCACATCAATTTAGTCAGGGTTAGGCCAAACACTTTTGATGTCAAAACCTAATTATCAAGGGGCCCATAAATATTGTTTCTCAGTTACGAGAAGGAACAAATAAACTTTTACTACATAGTTTTTTTCCACTCTTCATGTCATGCATGTACATACCATTTATGACTGCCAGTTACAGATAGCGTTTGAGCGTACCAATGCACAAATTGTTTTATAAAAAAACCCAAATGTATCTCGGTTTGAAGATTAAAAGATATTTTCATCTTAGATCTACTTGTGACTAGATCCATGAAGTAATTTCTAAGTGCAGGTTGTTCCAATAGTTAAAATCTATATTTTCAAGTACTCATGAGTGTTAGCGCAATCTCTATTGTACTTTCCAATCATGTTAGGTCTCGGAGTCTGTATGTGTTGTGTCTGAGTCTGATTGTGAAAGCTTTCACATTTGTATCTTAGTCTTTAATGTTTAATTCAGATTGTATATGTGGTTTTAGAGTTTTGTACACCTTAAGTTTCATAGTGAATATTGTGTAATTGTTTTATAGCTTGTCACTGCCTATGTGTCGTAAACTTATTGGTTATTCTCTAACCGACTCGTTTTTTTGTCAACCTATAAATAGGGATGTTAATTAGAATATAGATTAAGAATTTTGCGAGTTCTTACACTTAACAGTTGTAATCGAACTTTCTTATTCTAATTCAAATCAGGAAATTATTTACTCTTTCGTGTTATCATATCTCACATTCAAACATGATTTCAATCATATCAAACTAGTCTATCGATATTACAAGTATTATCAGAGCAGGAAAGCTTTGAGTTGAATACACATTGTTGAGTTTTGTTGTGTTTGTTGATTTTATCGTTCGTTATTTTGATTTTCCTAGATCTGTTCTGTAATTGCAATTTGTTTTCAATTTGATCAAGAAGTTCTTATTCCAAAAATTGTTTCGATTTGAATTTTCTATTTTCCTCATTTATTTGTTTTGTTGTTCAAATTGCAATTGAAATAATGGAAAAAGAGGATTCTCACATTGTTGGGTGTAATACTTGTCTTTTGTAACCAGATATCACTTTAGAAGATATACAATGATATACGACGAGCATGAGAAATAGAGCATGGAGTTACTTTAATTTGAGAAATTCTATTTAGCAAAAGATAATTAATTAATGTTGTAGATCTCGTTGAGAGGATTCTGTGGATATAAAGATCATCAAAAATGGCCCTTTGAAGTTTATGTGAAAGTACATTGTTATTTTGAGAAAGTCAACAGAAGTCAAAGTGAATGGTCAAACTCTTAATCTTCACGACGTGAATATATATTGTCACGGCATGAAAATCTGACCCTCACGATGTGAAGGATAATCCCTCACGATGTGAGAAATGTTGAATCACCGAGACACACGGCGAGAGGGTACGACACATGGCAGAACCGAGTTTAGATGCATCTCACGACATGAGATCATCGTGCTCAAGATGTGAGACACCTCTCAGTATAAAAATGAGTGTTTTGAGTCATTTGGTAGAGTTTTAGACGCGTTCGATCTAGGTGTTGTCGAGATTCGATTACAAGATGTCGTACGAGAGGAGTATGCAGGTATACGGGAGATATGAGGCTCATGGAGGTATCATTTACACCGTTGTTATTGTTATTACGAAATCGTTATATATGATTTTTATTAAGATTTTATATACCCCGAGTATATGTTATGGTTATCTGTATTATGGTGCTATTACGGACCCGTTGGTAAGTTTTGTGTGTAAATCCTACGATTAATGATTTACTTGAGACTGCAAGGTTTATAAACCCTAATATTTGTGAAACACCCGTTGTGGGAGATTTAACTAATGGCTTTGGAGTTATGACAAGACTGGAGAAACTAGTTATTTAATGATTAGGTGCTACCACATGCCGAGCTGATAGGAAATGAAGGAATGAATCCGATACTGGAATTAGTCTGCTGACTAGCCAGGTGAGACACTACTCTAACATCCATTAATATACTATCTGATTTATATGATTAATTGTTAAACATAAATTAATTGATACTGGAGAAATCGATTATTCCAAAAGATAAATATTTGAATGATAGATTGATTTTGATTGATGAGATAGATTATATCTAAGAGATAAATTACATTAAAATAGATAGATTATTTATGAATATTTGCTTATATAAGATTTGTGATATATGTGATATTTATGATATCTATGATATGCGATATATGAATTGTATAGGGATTTAAATAAATTGATTTTGTTGAGAAATTATTCATTACTACGAGTTAAAACATTATTGAAAAATACATTATAATTGATAGATTAATTATAAATAATAGATAAATAGTGATTGATGAATTAGTCATGAACAAGTCAAAGATTAGGATAAAGAGATTAATTCTTATTGAAGGAGATAGATCTTTATAGAGAGATTTATTAATATCTAGAAAGATATATTATGATAGTGAGGGACATTGATAAATTAACTGTGAATTGGGAGTTAGATCATGAGAGAGAGAGAGAGAGAGATTTTATGTGTGTGTGTGTGTCTGAAAGAGAGAGAGTGAGAGAGAGATAATTGATTGTGAGTTGTTACGATTGAGAAATAGATTAATGACTGATAGATAGAATATTAATTGAGGAATAGATTGTGAATGAGAAATAAATTATCACTAAGAGGATGGTTATGATAACACCATTAATTACCTAAGTTAATTGTTACCTAAGTGAAAAATAAGTTATAATATGATTTATATGATTTATCTGATTATGTTGTAGAAATTGTTATTCACTAAGTCGCGAGGCTTATGTTGTTATGATGATTTGTTTTGCAGGTATTATTGTAACGCCCGACTTGATCCTGGACTTGAGGCCAGTACGATCCTTGTGATAACTAATTGTATTCTAGAGTGCTAATGTACACCAAAATTATTGTAAACGTTTAAATAATAAATTAAAATATTTGGGGCGTACTTGGTATGAAATCGTGGGTGTTACATTGGGTTTAATCTACCAAGTAGCATTTTTCGAATACTGGATTTCCAACACTATTTCCTCATGATTATGAATTGTGGGTACTTCATTTTGAATATTACACCATTGGTATTGAGAAGGTTGAGTGTTATATCTAGAAATCAATAATTGTTGGTCCATACAAGTTCACGAAGACGAAGGATTTTTTTTTCCCTTGCTGAGTATGAACAACTACGTGAAAAGTATACTGACATGACGGTTAAAGAGAAAGAAAATATTGAGTATGACATGAAAGCAAAGAGAGAGATTTGCTTCACTCTTACACCTAATACTTTTAGGTTTGTAAGTTCATGTAAATCTGCAAATGATATTTGGAAGTGTCTAAAAGAGTTGTATTCAGGTGATGATGATTAACATCACTCTATTCAAACTTCATTGCTTTCAGAGTACTGATCATTCAAACAAAAGGTTGGAGAAAAAATTGATTGGCATTCTGAAGGGTACAATGACTTGCTGACTCAACTGGTGAAGTATGATTTCGATCGTTAATTAATCGAGAAGATGGTTACATTTCAATAAGGAATCCTTTTTAAATGGAAATCAATTGTGTCGACTGTGAAGGCTCATGAACAATTCAAATCTTAAAAGTTGTCGCAAGTGATAGGAATTCTAAAATCACATGAAGATGAAGTCACCGAAGGTTTAAAGTTAATTGTTGATGCTGGTCCATTGACTTTAGTTACAAAAGAAGAGGTTTCCAAAGTAAAGAAATCGAAAGAAAAAGTTGAAGAAGATTCCGATTCCGATGTTACAGATGAGTAATCCAAAGAAGTTTTTCAAGAAAAAATTTTCGAAGTCTAAGAATGGTGGTAACTCAAGGATTGATAGTGAAGGTTTTGGATACAAAGGTGTTAACTCATTTTTTGGTAAGAACAAAAGTGATAGCTATAAAAATTATCAACAATCAGATGATGAAAAGAAAAATAAGAAGTTGATTGGGTGATTCTGCTTACGATTGTACTATTTGCAATATGAAGAATCATTTTGCCAAGGATTGTGTGTTGAAGAAGAAGACTGAGAACAAAGAGAAAATGAAGAATGAAGTGTATTGCATGAAGATGATTGACGATCTCATGAAGATGAACACTCAAGGGAAGGCACTGATTGTGGATGAAGAGGATAATGATGCAGGAAAAATTAAAGTTTGGTCTACAAACTTTGAGGATGAGGAAGTGTGAAGGGCAAGTCAGGATGCTTTGTTTGTTTCTACTGTTTTTTGTAGTTACAAAGGATAGCAAGTGTCTGATGGTGAGAAGTTCAAACTCTGAAGGCCCATGCTACAACTCTGAAGGTGGAGGAGAATTAGACTCTAACACACATGATTCATGATTTTTTTTTGCGAAGAGTATTGGAGAGTACATGGAATCTTACGAGAAGGTAATCGAGAATGTACAATCTATTTTCAAATATTTAGGTATTTCTATTTCTCGTTATGTTTTTGAATTGAATGAATTACGAGATAGTATTTTAGAATTAGGTGATAATACAAGATGGAACAGGAGAAAAGCGACTAATCTTGATGATGATCTTAGTATGTGCACATTTAGATAGAAAAAAATTAGAAGTTGATATTGTAAGAATAAGAGATGGTGTGTGTGTTTTGAAAAAACAAGAACAAACTGATAATGGAACAATAAAAGGTGTTTTTTCAAATTGCGAAATGATTATATACCCAAAATACACCACTCTATCATAATTGAGAAATTTTTGAACAAATACATAGAAATATGTTACCATTTTTGGAATTTCAAGAAAGAAAAGATAGATGCAATATGTAATGAATGTGAATATTTTGTAACGTCCGAAAAATTAAGACCAACAATTTTGATTTTTATATTAATAAAACAATCATCCATAACAATATCATAAAACCATAGTGAAATCGGAATATATCAAATAACATCCTAGTACAATCATAGTCATATAAAATGTGGAACAATGTGGTGTGTGCACTGCAATCATCCTGAGGCCTACCCCTTCAAACCAGAAGTACCTGAAACATAAACAGAAAACCGTAAGCATAAAGCTTAGTGAGTTCCCCAAAATACCACATACCATACATATCAAACGTATAATGGGCCCAGCCCGGCATCGAGCCCCGCTCGGAACAGATCTGTCAGTCATCAGGCATTGCCTGGCATCGGGCCCCGCCCGGTATATATGCAAACAGATAAACACATGCATAAATCATTTAAGATAAATAACATACAATAAAATCATCAGGCCCCGCCCGGTAAACCTATCAGAAAAATGCATGCAGAGTCACGCAGATAACTAGCATCCTTATCATAGTAAACCATGGCCTGAAATTGGTGCCTTGGACCACTAAACATAGTGAGGAAACTCACCTCAAGCTGCTAAATCTCTTAGATAAAATCTCGGTCTGCTGATCCGGAAAATCCCTGCACTAGCATCATCAAATAATATCCAGTTAATAATTGGATCTCTACCCATAATTAAGAATCTAAATTACTTGTCCAACATCCTGGGTAAAAGACCATTTTGCCCTTTTCTTACTTGGACCAAAACCAAGGCCCAACCCATTTACTCAAAAGGTCTAAATTCGTAAATGACATCCCAAGCTCCACTATGGCCCAACATCCTAACTCGGCCCAAAAAATCATCATGGACCTAATTTTAAGAAAGCCCATAATCTATCCATAGCCCAAAGTCAGAAGTCCAATGGCCCAAACCCTAAAAGCCCGAAATATGGCCCAAACCTGTGAAAGTCAACCCAAAAGTCAAACATCTGAGTACGCTGGGCGTACTCAAGCTTATGCTTAGCGTACTCCTACCGGGGACACTACACGCAACGTACGAGCCGAGTATGCCCTGCGTACTCTACAGACAACCAATCCAACCCATTAAGCACTTAATCAGTTAAGCCATCATGCCAAACTCTCAGGTATGATCCTAAATGGTGACTTAACACGTAAAGTTCGCAACTTTACTCTCATGCATGTCATAATAAGATCCAAAACTCAAGGAAAACCATAACAAGGAACCCAACACATGCATGACCAAAATAACTCATAAAGGTTGCATTTTTATAGACAAAGGACCTCAAATGTGCTAAGATCTAACATCCATGGCTTCTGGAGTAGACCATAACCTCAAATATGTCTTAAAAGACCCACCAATGCATAAATAACACCCTAAGTTGGGTCTAGCATAAAGAACCATCAAGATGAGAGCTTTTTACCTCAAATGGCTTGCTAACATGAAGATGACTCTGGATCTACAAGCATAAACCACTCCCAAGCGACCTCCAAGTGTTCTTATTCTTCTACTTCACCAAAAACACCACAAAAACTCACTTTCAACCTGAAATCTTACAAATGACACTTAGGGTTTCGATATTAGTGTAAGGAGAGAAGGAGGGAGGGTGTTCATTAGAATGTCCAAGGGTGTGATAAGTTACTTAAATAGGGCAGAAACCCTAAAAATTAGGGTTTTCCCCAGCATTACGTATGCCATGCATACTCCCCCGTACGCCTCACGTACATGGGTGAACCCATGATCCTGAAACGATCTAGTACACTAAGCGTACTTGATGAGTATGCCCCACATACTATCTAGGGACTAAATTTTAAAGAAAATTTTCATTAAGGGGTTAAAAAAGAAACATACCAAATCTCGAATGTTACAATTCTCCCCCACTTGAAGCAGACTTCGTCCTCGAAGTCCGCTACCCCAAATAACTCTGGGTAGTTCTACCTCAACTCGTCCTCCGGTTCCCATATCCATTATGACCCCTTGCGGTGTTGCCACTGAACTTTCACCAAATCCACAACCTTATTCCTCAAGATTTTCGTCTTTCTGCCAAGAATCGCCATCGGTCTCTCGATAAAATTCAGGCAATCATCTACCTAAATACCGTCCAATGGAACCACCGCGTAATCATCTAGTAAAAATTTCCGCAACTGAGAGACGTGGAACGTGCTATGGATCTGACTAAGCTCCTAAGGAAGATCCAAGCGATAAGAAACCCGGCCCACCCGGGCCAAAACCCTGAAAGGAACTATGTACTTGGGGCCCAACTTGCCCCTCTTCCTGAATCAGATGACACCTTTCCAAGGCAACACCTTCAGGAGAACCATATCCCAAACCTAGAACTCTAGATCTGATCGGCGTTTGTCGGTATAGCTCTTCTGCCGACTCTAAGCTGTCTGGAGTTCACCCCGAACCTGTTGAATCAACTTGGTAGTCTTGAGTACCACTTTGGTACTCCTCATAACTCGCTGACCGACCTCAACCAAACATATCGGGGTCATGCATTTCCTCTCGTAGAGCATCTCAAAAGGATGTTGATCAATAATGGCATGATAATTGTTGTTATATGAAAATTCCGCTGACTGACCTCACCCCAAAATGTCGGGGTCCTGCATTTCCTCCCATAGAGCATCTCAAAAGGAGGTCGATCAACACTTGCATGATAACTGTTGTTATATGAAAATTCCGCTAATGGAATATACGTATGCCAACCCCCACCGAAATCCAATACACACGCCCGAAGCATATCCTCCAAGGTCTGGATGGTCCGCTCGCTTTGTCCATCAGTCTGTGGGTGGAAAACCGTGCTGAAATGCAGACAAGTACCCAACTCCTCATGTAACCTCTTCCAAAATCTGGAAGTAAACCGGAGGTTACTGTCTGAAAACACAGAAACTGGCACCCCATGTCGTGCCACAACCTCCCTGATGTATATATTGGCCAACTCCTCCGCTGAGATACTCTCCTTAATCGGAATAAAATGCACACTCTTGGTCAATCGAATCCACTCCGCACGCTGTCTGCGGTAACTTCATAATGAAATGAATAGTGATCTCCTCCCATTTCCAAATGAGAATGTCTAACGACTACATCTTGCCATGAGGCCGCTGATGTTTGGACTTGACTTTCCTATAAGTCAAGCACCTCTCCACATACCAAGCTACATCTCGCTTCATACATGGCCACCAATAGTCATGAGGAGATCTCTATACATCTTCGTCGCCTCAGGATGAATGGAGAATCTTGTTTTTTGCGCTTCTTCCACCAGAACCTGTCGCGCACCACCGTAATAAGGAACCCACACTCTTCGATGGAGAGTCATTAACAACTGACTATCATAATCGAATGAAGCAACCTGACCCACTATGCGCTCACTCTTCTGGTGCTTCCTCTATCAGAATTTGCTCCAAGAGTGGAGTAATCACTGTCATCCTTATACAAATATCCATGATCGGATCCGTGACCGCCTTGCGGCTGAGAGCATCAGTGACCTCATTGGCCATCCTCGGATGGTAAAGGATCTCAAAATAATAATCCTTCACCACATTCAACCACAGGCGCTGCCTCATGTTCAGATTTAGTTGATCCATCAAATACCTCAGGCTCTTGTGATCCGTGTAAATAATATAACAGACCCCATAGAGGTAATGACGCCAAATCTTGAGGGCGAAAAACACTGTTCTGAGCTCTAAATCATGCGTCGGATAATTCGTCTCATGAGGCTTCAGCTGCCTCGAAGTGTAAGAAATCACGTGACCGCTCTACATCAGAACTGCACCCAAAGTTGTGATCGACACATCACAATAAACCATGAAATTCTCACATAATCTCTGTCTCAGGGTCAACAAAAAGTGATAGTCTTCTTCGTCAACCGAGTCAGAGGAACCGTTATCTTGGAGAAATCCTGAATCAACCTCCGGTAGTAGCCTGCCAACCAAAGGAAACTCTGAATCGCAGATGGAGACTTCAGAACCTCCCACATCATCACGACCTCGACCTTGGCCATATTGACCAGAATATTATTATGGTTGACAAGGTGCCCCAGAAACTGCACTTTGCGCAACCAGAACTCACACTTGGAGAACTTCGCATAAAGTCTCTACCTCCTCAGAGTCTCCAATACCTCCCTCAAGTGCTCCTCATGTAGCTCCTAGGTCTTAGAGTAGACCAGGATGTCATCAATGAATACAATCACAGATCGACCAAGCATCGTATTGCATATGCGGTTCATGAGGTCCATGAATACGGCTGGAGCATTGGTGTGCCCAAAGGGCATCACCAGGAACTCGTAATTACTATAACGAGTCTGGAAGGCCGTCTTCTGCATATCCTCCTCTCTTACCCTCATCGGATGATAACCTGAACGTAGATCAATCTTGGAAAACCAAGATGCACCCTGAAACTGGTCAAACAAATTGTCAATCCTCGGGAGTGGATAACGGTTCTTCATCGTTAACTTATACAACTCCTGGTAATCAATACACATCCGATGAGACCCATCATTATTCTTCACAAACAGGATAGGTGCTCCTCAAGGCGAACTGCTCGCTCAAATGAACCCCTTGTCTAACAGCTCCTGTAACTCCTTCATCTCTGGAGGAGCTAACCGATATGGTAGTTTTGGCTATCGGAGCCTCATCCGGAACCATGTCAATCCAAAATTCCACCTGGCTCTCCGGAGGCACCCCAGGAAAGTCCTCCGGAAACACATATGGGTACTCCCATACAATTGGCAAATCATCTAATGTCGCCTTACCCTTATCTCGGGTATCTATAACATAGGCAACATATCCATAACAACACTGTTGAAGATAGCATCTAACCCTAGCTGCTGAATATAGAATCGGCCCACGCTGAGCACTCTCCCACTGATCCACTATCTATCTGTACTTTCCTCAAGGATCGATTTGAATCCTCCACATCACTCCTTATCCATACATACAATCCTCAACAAGACAAGGCTCCTAGCACTAAATCTCTTCCTAGGTTTTTCCTAGGGCAACCACTGCACTACTCCCCGCCATCATCTGCAGAAGGAACTCCCCTAACATCCTTTAACTACCTCACAATTACAATTATGTATCACCGACACCAGATAAATCTTTGAATAAAAGGTCTCACACTACAACGATTGGACTCAAAGAAGAGCTGCGCAATAGAGCTAAAAGATAACCTTCTAAAATTATTTAGTCTCAACAATATGTAAGTTAGTATATTCGCTTACTAGGTAGGTGAAGTTAATGGAAACTCCTAAAAGCACAATGCAAGCAGTTCGAGCACCGAGTAATTGAAACAAGCATAACCTAAGCAGGTTATCCTATCACTGACATATCAATACTAGCATGCAAGTCTACAAGCTCATACAATAGGCATATAAATCCTTTATCAGGAATCCGAATTACTTGTCCAACATCCGGGGTAAAATACCATTTTACCCTTTTCTTAATTGGCCAAAAACAAAGGCCCAACCCATTTACTCATGGACCTACTTCTAAGAAACTCTATAGTCTATCCATAGCCCAAGGTCAGAATTCCAATGACCCAACAAGGCCCAAACCCTAAAATCCAAAAATATGGCCCAACCCCGTGAAAGTCAACCCAAAAGTCAAACAGTTGAGTATGCTGGGCGTACTCAGGCTTACGCTTAGCGTACTCCTACCTAGGCCAGTACACACAGCGCAGGAGCCGAGTACGCCCCGCGTACTCCGCAGAAAACCAATACAACCCATTAAGCGGTTAATTAGTTAAGCCATTGTGACAATCCGAAATTTCTAGCTTGTATAAACATTCAAATTTATCAGAGTTAGTCTTGTTTGTTAACTTTTAGCCCTATTTAGAGTCTATTCGAGTATTCTAAACTTAGTACATCAAAGGAATCAGTGTTATGATGAATTGGTTGAAGTTCTAGTCATGAAGCTAACCGAAAACCTCCTCAAAAAGGAGTTTTCGGTCAAGACCTTAGAGTTTTCGGTCAAGGTGACCAAAAACTCCATCCTACATAAATATTTCATGATCATTTGGATCATTCTTTCCTTTTCAAACCTATAAACATCCATTCTCTCTCAAGTATCATCGAGTTCTTCACTTTGATCTTCAGAATTGTAAGAATTCTTTCCATTTGATTTGTTGTTAGAAAGCTTTAACTAGTAACACCCTTCGATTTCATCCATTAACTTCATCTTTTGGGTTTGATCTTCAAGAACACCAAGAACACCAAGAACACACACTAGTGTTTTGGTCCAAAATCAACTCTATTAGCCTCTAAATCGTAAGTATTACTTCCCTATACTTGTTATCTAGTTTAAACTCTTGATTTAGGGCCTTGAAATCGTCATTATCCAAGAACAAAAGGTGTTTTCGGTCTAGTGCATCTCCTTAGACCGAAAGCCCTTATGAAGGGTGCAAAATGACTTTAAGCCTTTCCTAATACTTAGTATTGAGTCTAGAACACTTAATTGATTGTGGAAAGCCCTTGGAAATCACCTTATGCAACAAAGACCATGGGTTTTCGGTCAAATCCATTTGGACCGAAAACCATATGGACCGAAAACCATTTGGACTGAAAACTCCTTTAAGTAGCTATACAACCCTTAGATGCAACCCTTGGTACTTCTAGCACTTGAATCAAAGTGTTTTCCATGTCCTAGGGTGTCTTAACTTGGTTAATTAGTTGTTAAATGACTAATTGGATACATATATGTGTCATTATATGTTAAATAGGATCCATGTGTGTGCTCAAGTCTTCACTTGACACTTAGCATCCTATACCATCTGTTCTTCCAAACCACTCACTACAGGTGAGTTCATACGCCTTAATCAACCTTTTAAATGATTTTAAATGCTTTTATGGGGGGGGGGGAATACAAGTTGAACTGTTATAGTTATTATATCAATCATATGTGATTAATAACTACCAAACAAGTGGATTTCTTACTTTTCAAACTATGTTATCAATCAAACTACTTCAAACTGTTTTGCAAACTCTTTTACATGTTAAATATTTTCATTAAACTCTTTTAAACTTATACTTTGTCTAATGTGTATCTATATAGATATAGTTATATAAGTAGGATTGAAAGGACTTAGGATTGATAGCTCGCCTTGCTTCCTGCTCCTTGTTTGGTTGTGGACTTAGGGTATCGGTTATTTGTCCGAAGGTCGTTTGAATCCTAGTTACATATTATGTATATGTATATAGATATAAAAGTTACTTCATTCAGTTCAATACCTTTGGGTAGCAAAGGTATACAAACATGTTCATACATACAAACAACATTACTAGAAACTATAATAGGTATAGTTTAGGAAGTTACTAATACTATTACTAGAACAATGAAACATACAATGAGTCAGTTCATACATGAGTAGCTCTGGTCGTAGAGTCAAATCATTGACTATGACTATCCACTCACACTTGTCCACGTAAATTAAGGAGGCTCAGCTCGACGCTTTGAAACCTGAAAATGTGGCGAGTGAATCCCTGAGAGGGATGGATAAGAACTTGGAAGTCAAAGGTGGCGGAGCCTTATATTTCATGGATCAGATCTGGACACCGAAACACAGTGGTTTCAGAGACTTGGTCATGACCGAGGCGCACAACACTCGATATTCCGTCCACCCAGGTTCAGATAAGATGTATCTGGATCTTAAAAAGTTATACTGGTGGCCTAACATAAAAGCAGAGATTGCTACCTTCGTAAGTAAATGCCTTACTTGCGCCAAGGTCAAGGTCGAATACCAGAAACCCTCAGGTCTTCTACAACAGCCGGAGATACCAGAATAGAAGTGGGAGCGGATCACTATGGACTTCATAACCAAGCTGCCCAAGACAACGGGTGGACTTCATACCATATGGGTCATCGTCGACAGATTGACCAAGTCCGCACACTTCCTGCCTATTAAAGAAACAGACAAGATGGAGAAGCTTACAAGAACCTACATACGGGAGATTGTACGACTTCACGGTGTTCCCATATCCATTATCTCGGACAGAGATAGTAGATTCACTTCGAGGTTCTGGCAGTCGCTACAAAGTTCCCTAGGAACTAGGCTGGACATGAGTACAGCCTATCATCCACAAACCGACAGACAAAGTGAGAGGACTATCCAAACTTTGGAAGATATGTTGCGAGCCTTTGTGATCGACTTTGGGAAGGCATGGGATACTCATTTACCCCTTGTCGAATTTTCCTACAACAACAGTTATCACACGAGCATAAAGGCTGCTCCATTCGAGGCCCTCTATGGCCGAAAGTGCAGATCCCCTCTGTGCTGGGCTGAGGTGGGTGATACTCAGTTAGCTAAAGGACGAGTTCCTGACAGCACTCTCACAGGTCCGGAGATCATACGGGAAACGACAGAGAAGATCGTTCAGATTCGTGAACGATTGAAAGCCTCTAGAGACCGACAGAAAAGCTACGCATATAAACGAAGGAAACCGTTGGAATTCCAGGTGGGCGACCATGTTCTATTGAAGGTCTCACCCTGGAAAGGCTTGATACGCTTCAGAAAGCGTGGAAAGCTAAATCCAAGATACATAGGGCCTTTCGAGATTCTCGCTAGAATCGGCCCTGTAGCTTACGAACTCAATCTACCTAGTGAAATCAATAATGTACATCCTACTTTCCACGTATCGAACTTGAAAAAGTGTCTGTCCAACGAGACTCTTGTGATCCCACTCGACGAGATCGAAATCAACGAGAGCCTCAACTTCGTGGAAGAACCAGTAGAGATCATGGACCGAGAGGTCAAGCAAACGAAACAAAGCCGTATCCCGATAGTGAAGGTTCGCTGGAATGCCAAGCGAGGACCTGAATTCACGTGGGAACGCGAGGATCAAATGAAACTGAAATATCCTCACCTTTTTACTTAGTTATTGTAACTACTTATTTGCTTAAACTCTAATTTCGGGACGGAATTCCTTCTAACGGGGGGATGATATGACAATCCGAAATTTCTAGCTTGTATAAACATTCAAATTTATCAGAGTTAGTCTTGTTTGTTAACTTTTAGCCCTATTTGGAGTCTATTCGAGTATTCTAAACTTAGTACATCAAAGGAATCAGTGTTAGGATGAATTGGTTGAAGTTCTAGTCATGAAGCAAACCGAAAACCTCTTGAAAAAGGAGTTTTCGGTCAAGACCTTAGAGTTTTCGGTCAAGGTGACCGAAAACCCCATCCTACATAAATATTTCATGATCATTTGGATCATTCTTTCCTTTTCAAAGCTAGAAACATCCATTCTCTCTTAAGTATCATCGAGTTCCTCACTTTGATCTTCAAAATTGTAAGAATTCTTTCCATTTGATTTGTTGTTACAAAGCTTTAACTAGTAACACCCTTCGATTTCATCCATTAACTTCATCTTTTGGGCTTGATCTTCAAGAACACCAATAACACACACTAGTGGTTTGGTCCAAAATCAACTCTATTAGCCTCTAAATCGTAAGTATTACTTCCCTATACTTGTTATCTAGTTGAAACTCTTGATTTAGGGGCTTGAAATCGTCATTATCCAAGAACAAAAGGTGTTTTCGGTCTAGTGCATCTCCTTAGACCGAAAACCCTTATGAAGGGTGCAAAATGACTTTAAGCCTTTCCTAATACTTAGTATTGAGTCTAGAACACTTAATTGATTGTGGAAAGCCCTTGGAAATCACGTTATGAAACAAAGACCATGGGTTTTCGGTCAAATCCATTTGGACCGAAAACCATATGGACCGAAAACCATATGGACCGAAAACCATTTGGACCGAAAACTCCTTTAAGTGGTTATACAACCCTTAGATGCAACCCTTGGTACTTCTAGCACTTGAATCAAAGTGTTTTCCATGTCTTAGGGTGTCTTAACTTGGTTAATTAGTTGTTAAATGACTAATTGGATACATATATGTGTCATTATATGTTAAATAGGATCCGTGTGTATGCTCAAGTCTTCACTTGACACTTAGCATCTTATACCATCCGTTCTTCCAAACCACTCACTACAGGTGAGTTCATACCCCTTAATCAACCTTTTAAATGATTTTAAATGCTTTTATGGGGGGAATACAAGTTGAACTATTATAGTTATTATATCAATCACATGTGATTAATAACTACCAAACAAGTGGATTTCTTACTTTTCAAACTATGTTATCAATCAAACTACTTCAAACTGTTTTGCAAACTCTTTTACATGTTAAATACTTTCATTAAACTATTTTAAACTTATACTTTGTCAAATGTGTATCTATATAGATATAGTTATATAAGTAGGATTGAAAGGACTTAGGACTGATAGCTCGCCTTGCTTCCTGTTCCTTGTTTGGTTGTGGACTTAGGGTATCGGTTATTTGTCCGAAGGTCGTTTGAATCCTAGTTATATATTATGTATATGTATATAGATATAAAATTTACTTCATTCAGTTCAATACCTTTGGGTAGCAAAGGTATACAAACATGTTCATACATACAAACAACATTACTAGTAAACTATAATAGGTATAGTTTAGGAAGTTACTAATACTATTACTAGAACAATGAAACATACAATGAGTCAGTTCATACATGAGTCAACACATACTATAAGGAGAAATAGATAGAGAATACTATAACGAGAAACAAATGATAACATACAGAGAGAACATACATACATACTAGACAGAGAGAGAGAACATACAATACAGCTAGTACATACTATACATTATACAAGAGAACATACTATTATGAGAAACAGAGAGAAGATACATACATACTAGACAGAGGAGAGAACATACAATACAGCTAGTACACACAATACATATACAAGTACATTACAACAGTTATGTGAGCCACGTAACGGGGCATGGCATCACCTGTCATGGCTCGTTTTGTATCCAGAATCTCCTTAAGTGGAGAGCGTTGAGTTTGTGTATAGATCTATACTGGATTGACTATCCTACACCTTGCTGCTCGCTACAGTGGGACTTGCAAGTCTACGGGTGCCAAATGTCATTTCTTCCGACGTCTTTCATCGTCGTGTTTTTAGTCGGTAGTATGGTACAGGCATATCACATGGTACTTTAAATAACAATTAGTTTAAGGTAGTTAGTACAGCAGTAGTTACTTAATATAACACTACAATACTATTTTATTTCCCCATTGCATTCATTTTGTGATCCTCTCACAATGAACAGTAATGTAAAAACTATATTTTTGGTTAATGATAGTCAGAATTGGGAAAATACATACTCTTACAAGAGATACACATACAAACATTTGATGCCTTGTTAGAAGGCTACTTTTAGTAGAAAACATAGGGTTTTCTAGGAGTTACAAACAATTACAAACATTTACAAACTTATACATCAAGTACTTACAAACACTTTCATACAAACAACGACACTAAAATACTTATGATCTCACCAGCTTTAAAGCTGATAAACTCTTTCAAAATAACTTGTATTCTCAGGTCACCAGTAGACAGGTACCGGTGCCAGGTTTTGAGAAGATGGAGCTCATTCAAGACTCATCTTTTATTTTTGTTTCATATTTTTGGTGTCTATTAAACTTCACAGAACACACTTGTATTAAATTATATTATTAATGCAATGGATGATGTTGTTGCGTGTTTACTACTATGCATTGTTGTGATACTATACATGACGTCCTCCACCCCTGAAGGTTTCTGCCGTTCTGGTTTTGGGGTGTGACAGCCATCATGCCAAACTCTCAGATCTTACCATAAAAAGGAACCTAACACATTCATGGAACAAAATAACTCATAAAGGTTTCCTTTTTATGAATAAGGGACCTCAAATGTGCTAAGATCTAACATCCATGGCTTCTGTAGTAGCCCATAACCACAAATATGGCTTAAAAGACATACCCTAAGTTAGATCTAGCAGAAAGAACCATCAAGATGAGAGGTTTTATCTCAAATGGCTTGCTAAGATGAAGATGACTCTGGATCTACAAGCTCAAACAAGTTCCAAGCAACCTCCAAGTGTTTTTCTTCTTCTAGTTCACCATAAACACCACCAAAACTCAATTTGAAGCTTAAATCTCACAAATGACACTTAGGGTTTCGATATTAGGGTAAGGAAAGATGGAGGTTGTTTATTAGAAGGTCCAAGGGTGTTATAAGTTGCTTAAATAGGGCACAAACCCTAAAAATTAGGGTTTTCCCCTGCATTACATATGCCATTCCTACTCCCACGTACGCCTCGCGTATGTGGATGAACTCGTGATTTGTAAATGAGCTAGTACGCTAAGCGTAGTCATAGAGTACGCCCCACGTACTACCTAGTGACGAAATTGAGAGGAAATTTTGAATTAAGAGGTTAAAAAGGAAACATACCAAATGTCAAATGATAAATCTTTGGTTTCATCAAATGAATATTTAAGTGATGCTTTTAGTTGGTTTACAAAAGGTAGAATAATTTTTGAAAACCAAGAAAATTAAGAAAATGATGAAAGATACTGTAACGGAAGAAGATAAGAAACAAATTCAAAAGAATTCAAATGATAAACATTTCTTTTTGTGTAACAAATTGTAAAGTGACGAGGCTCGAATTTTGAAATTGAATCTAATTTTGATGAAAGTGATTTAAGTGAAATTTCATTGGAAGATGAAATTCATTGTTAAAACTTTCCTTTAAATGATAAAAAACCAAAAAGAAATTTGATTCTTGAGGATTCCTTGATTATGAAAATGTTATGGTAAAAAAAAAAAGAGTTAAAACTTTGGTTTAGAAAGTGATTACTTTTCCCAAAATCCAATGTACTATTCATGAAGTGTTTGTTACGAAAGAACTGGATAAAGTTGATACTATTGATTTTACCACTATTGTGAAGACTGAAGACTGATAATGCTAATTCTTGTCAAAATCATTTTTGGTCGGTTCCGATAGATAATATTGATGAAATAATAGGACTTTCAGAAAAAGGTTGGGATCATTTGATGGTTTTCTAAATTTATGTTTATGACATTATTTTTGGTTCAACGGATCCTAAATTGAGTGTTGAATTCATAAATTTAATGGAAACTAAATTTGAGATGAGCTCAATGGGTTCTATTAACTTTTTCATTGGTTTAAACATAAGACAAAGTTAAGAGGGCATTTTTATCAAACAAGAAGCTTTCAAAAATACCTTATTAACAATGTTTGGAATGAATGAAGATTCTAAGGTCAAAACACCAATGTCGTTCCGAACGATGCTATCCTCTTCACTTGCAACCCAACTGCAAATATCACTTTGTATCATAGTATGATTGGGTTATTAGTTTATTTTATATCTAGTAGACATAATATCAAGTTTTTTTGTTTGTTACTGTCATAGGTATCAATTGAATCCATGGGTACCAAATTTGACGACAGTGAAGAGTATTTTCCGTTACCTTCGCTAAACAACATTCTTAGGCTTGTGCTATTCAGCAAATTCAACTTTCTTTATATAAGCATACTCTGACGATGATCATGTTTGATGTGGTTTGGATCGCAAAATCACAACTGGAGGGTGTCAATTTTTAGATAAAAATATTGTTTTTCGAAAATCTAAAAAACAAACATTTACTTCACTTTCTACTACACATGCTAAATACATAGTTGCGGCTGCTAGCACTTCTCAAATCATATGGATACAAAGTTTATTAAGAGATTATGCCATAAATATGAAGAAAATTCTTTTGTATTGTGATTCAAAGTCAAAGATGAAGCATATCGTAGCCTAATATCACTTTATCAGAGATCATGTGGAAGATGGGAATGTTGAGATTCATTTTGTAAAATCATTTAATCAACTTGCATATTTATTCACAAAAGGCATTACCTAATGATGCTTTGAATCATATTATTCAAGCATTTGGAATGATTGAAGTTGAATCCGTTCCAAAATCAAATTGAAAGTGTTTACTCTTCAACTTCGAAGGTCTCCAAGGTATTGAACTGTATTGGCGTAGGTAAAATTTCACTATTTTATCTTACGCGTCAGTTTCACAATATGCGATTATTGTTCATTTTTTATGGGCTTTGATCCATCAGATCGTGTCGTAGTTTGTTTATTTGCTTTTTTTTTTTTTCTATTCTTAGTTTACTATTCATTTGCAATGGACTCTGAGCCGTCGTAGACCATCAGAGTCTTAATTTTTTTGTTTGTTCAAAATTTTCTAAAATCCAAAAATATTTTCTTTTTTTAAAATTTTGAACAATTCAAAAAGATTTCCTTTTCCAAAATTTGAAAAATCAAAAAAAAATTTCTTTTTTTAAATTTTTTTGAAATATCCAAAAATATTTTTTTTCTGATGATTTGGTTCATCAATCTCAATGAAATGACAATGAACATCTATTGTTCTAAACTAAAACAAAGGAATTGAGGTCCAAACTTTATAGTTTCGTAATGTCATGATGATTTTCATCACTAAAACCAATGATATTTTGAGTTTATACCAACTTGAAATTAGGGTATTACAAATTATGTATTTATGAACAAAAATCATTGTAACCATGATTTTTGTGCAGTACCAAAAACCTTACCTTTCTCTATCTTAATTCTTTTTCACCTCACACAATTTCACTTAAACCGTTAATATTTAAGGGTTATATCAACTTGAAATTGTTGTTTACAAAGTCTCTGTTAGTGATCTTAAGTCATTATTACCATGGTTTTCGTGAAGCCCAACAACTTTACCATATTCTATCTCATTTATTTATCACATCATACCATTACACTAAAACCCTTGATATTTCAAGTATATACCAAGTTGAAATTATTGTTTTCCAATTCTGTATTTGTGATCTAAAATCATTGCTAACATGATTTTGGTGAAATACCTAAAACTTTACTTTCTTCTTTCTATTTTCTTTAACACGTCACATTCACATCACTTAAAACCATTTATATTTCAGGTTAATTCCAACCTAAAATTTCGGTTTTACAAACTTTGTGTTGATGATTCCAATAATTGTTAACATGACTGTGTTGAAACATCAAAATCACTACCTTACTTCTGGTTACGAAAATGATTCATGCTCTGATGGTGGTTCTTATTATGATGATGACTATCACTTCGATGATGAAATTTTGCGAGTGATTTCGAAAGATGTTATTACGAAACTGAAAGAGAAAAAATGGCATGTTTCTAGTTATAACAGTGCTTAGCTGGCTTATTCGGACTAGTTCGATTTATCTTTGATGATGATCATGGGTAATAGGAATGTAAACTTGGCATGTAATTGGATGCGCATTTAATGCTAGAATTGGTAGTTTCTCTCTCCACTTATTCCATGATGTTTGAAATTCAAACATTAACCGTTTGAAATTCTTTTATCGATATAAATACCCTTTCTATAACCATTTACCTGTTTACGCTCTCAAATTACCTTTAAACAGTTACCCATAACTTCCTTTGAATCTTCCTCTGTGTTCTTCATGTTCTTACTTGAGCTATCATCAATGGTTGTGACTGTTGATCACGTCGCATTCATAAGTTACACTCTCAATCAAGTAAAAATCCATGGCAGATTTGGACTCTTGAAAGTATCCGGTTGTTGTTCATGAAGGTTTTTGAGCATTCTAACACTCCTATGGTGTACATGCAATCCTATAAACAATGGATCTATGTTTTCTCTATTATACATGCAAATATCTAATATTCCAAGGTTTCATCCAAGCTAGCATAAAACAATACAAGAATCTAGTAGAATGACATACCTTTTGATGGAGCTTGAAGTCTTGAACCTTTAAGAGCTTAGTGCCTCAAGTGTTGCACCTCAAATGGTTCACACAACACCAAAAATGACTTGGAATAACTAGAGAATAAGGATACTTAGGTTTACCCCTTATGAAATCGGCCTTGCCCTCTTTTGTGTATGCACACTAATCCTTAGCATTATTTCATGAACTATATACCTCTTTATATAGTGTGGAGGATTAGGGTTACATTCATGTGTACCCTAATACTCATGACCTTTCATTTCCATAAGATCCATGGGTTAAAACACTCCATGGACTATCCATGAAAGCTTAGCCCAACCTAAATGAACTTGGCCCACCCTATATATAAGAGTCCATATTTAATTAGTTCCTTTTGATCACTAAATTAATTCTAAATTAATTCTTGACCAATACTAATTAAATAATATGATTTCATATTAATATATTAGAACTTATAATATATTAATATAAATCACAAGTATCCATTTTCTCATTTTGTCTATCCAATTGTTCCGATGCCATGCAACCCAAATGGACCATGCTACTTCGGGTCGAGTACATACCAATAATAGTTGTGGGCTTAGACATCTAATCCAACAGTCTCACACTTGGATAAGTCTAAAACTATTATTGCGTATTACTCCAAGAACCGACTAGCAATCACAGCTCTTAAGGCCGCTGTCGAACTCTGATCTAGTCAATGACGTTGTCCATTAGATAAGGGATCATATATTCCTCCATTCTAGATATCATATGGACTGAGATATGGCTTATAATCATTCTCTCTGTCCAATTGTTGTTTCCCGATTTCCGATTTATGACGACCGAATAATTGAACAAATCAAATCAGTCCATGCTTGGACAAGCACTTCGGCGTGTCATCACTAAATCATCGAGGGGCCCACAGATATCGCTTTTATCTCACCAAGGGTAAAAGGAATGGAAAAACTTCGACTCATATGCTTGTTCTACTACTTGTTGAATCATATACAAAGGCACGTTTTATAACATCGAGTTACCAATGAGTTTTCGTGCAATGAATGTATAACAAACTCGTAGTCAACAACTCATATCTCTAGGTTTGAAGAATATAATATATTATCGTCTCATGATCACCCGTGATAAAATCCATGAAGTGATTCAAATGAGCGTAGTTTTAATCCAATACTCAGAACTTATGAGCACTCATGAATGTTGTAGCAACTCTCGCTATGTCCAACATCTTAGACATCTACAAGCCAACTTCATGACAACCTTGCCTTAATACCTACTTCCAACGTATTATCGACTGTGGATGGTTTGAATAACTTAGTCATTCGGGAAGAATGACCTAGTTATTCTGGAAGTCAAAACATGCAAAGTGAAAAACAATAATAATCGAATCCAATATGGTCTCAGAACTTATGAATATAAATAGAACACCTTTTATTTATCACCATATTTATTACACATTATTCATTGTATAATGTTTCAATTAATCAACTTTATACTTTAATCAAACCAATAGTCATGCCATGCTCTAAGTATGCATACTATGTTTATCCAAACAATAGTCATGCCATACACCAAGTATGCACACTATGTTTGTCCCTGATCTTTACTTTGTGGAATAGATCGATTGAACATAATTCCAATGATTCTCATTTCAAAATCCCAAATCCTTACCGTAAATTTAAGAATTCCAAATTCCTACCATTTACCGAAATCTGTTAGATTTTAAACTTATATGCACTGATCCTCTTGCAATGATTATGCACAAAGTCACAAAGACTTGTCAACAGTCATTACAGAGTATTCCAATGGAGATCAACTCCATGGAAACGAAGTCTCATATTTAAAGTACATTGCTTTGAACATCCTTCTTACATTAAGTTTTTCTAATCTTACACAGATTGAATAAGATCCACCTATGGAAACATTTCCATATTCCCATTTTGACTATCACTTCTGAACAAGAGTTGCCTCTTTTTTCAGAATATGTCAATATGGTCCTTCCAAAATTAACACTATACTTCCAACTGTCCTTGAGCAACCAATCTTTGGTAAACCTTAGATTGTCCTCGACAATTGCTTAATCATTTTAGTCATATCCAATTCTAGATCTTTTCCCCTCTTAATGCCCCTAGGTATTTGGAATTTTAAGAACGGATAAATATTATAGCACATGCAATCGATCCTATACCTGAAGCATATGGGACACAATTCATGATGTCTCACATAAATACATGATTCTAGACCAGTCTTTTGCTACAATATTTTTATTTGCCATGTTTTCATAATTCGACTATGAAGAGGGATGTCGTAATCATAATCGAATTTTTAGAACGCAATATATATAGAATTTCCTTAAGTTGAGCCATTCCAACCTAAAATTCATATATATATATATATATATATATATATATATATATATATATATATATCCCTGACTAAAGATGATTAAAATCTCAATCTAAGATTTTCATAATTGAAATGAAGTATAATTCCTCTCCCTTAATTATAGCAAAACAACTTTTCGCAATTGAAAATTTTGTTTTCTAAAACTAACATTGCTTACTTGCAACACTTAACATAATTATCATGCTCCCACTTGCATGATGATTATTAGCATAACACTTATGATCCCACTACGTTTGACATGTATCCAGAAATTAGCTGGACTTCTAGAAATCGATATTAATTGATTTTTTTTACCAAAGTTCAGATATCTGATACGAGATGCTTTGATAAGACTTTATCAAAATCATACACCTTTCCTTAAACAGCTCATATGTGTGTCTAAACATTTTTAGAACTATGAAAAGGGATGCCGTAATCATAGTCTCAATTGTTTAGACTTTTTCCATTCCTCACAAGTCTATGTTAGTGTGCCGGTTAACCACATACGCTCCACTAACGACTTTGAGAATGCAAATATCACAATTGCTATCTACTTAAAAGCTAAATAGTGAAAGTGTTTCCTCACCATCATTTTCATGAATCGGAGAGAAACCTTATGACACTTAGATTTTATGGTATATGTGTTCTTATGCATGTGAATGTGACAAATCCAAAGTCATATGAACCGAACTTGTGCAACCTTAACTTCTTGCCACCTGGCAGCGCAAGGGCCTGCCATTGCTTCCAAGTAGTTATGCAAACAACTGAGAACTTGTAGAACTCAGATGCAAAGCCAACTTTAACTGGAATGGGCACAGGAATATGAATATGTCAACACGATAGGTTATAAACCTCAAGTCGCGCACTAGTGATAAACTACAGATTTTATTCTTGATTAGATCTTGAAACTCTTTCAGGATCTTTTAGACTCCCACTGTCCTCTTGACATATAAGACTCTCCTGCCAAGACCCATTCCTTGACAAACAAATATTCAAGAGATAGTGCAGATTCTTATCAAGACAAACACTTCACACAATGGGCCTTAGTTGGTCTTTGTTTTATCCAAAACATCACAACTTACCAATTTCAAATGTACAAGAATAGAAAACATTTTACTCTTACATTTGACAAGTGCTATAAACATTCTTTAATATATGTCACTCAAGTTACAATCTCGGAGTATGACTCTAAGAATTGTTTTGGAACGAAGTATGACTCATCTTCTTGATTTAACTACTTTAACAATTCATGGCTCCTCTTTTTAGCCATAAGAATGCACTAAGATGTCCTTAGAGGATGAATTGTGATATGGTCTCACAATCATTAAGATGATCATAAAACATGATACTATCTCCCCCATCTTTTCAGATTTGAGAAACTTTTTATCTTTCTGCCAAATTTGATTCTTCTCATTCGTTCTGCCATACATCGAAACTTTTCCAATGCTTCAGAATTATACTTAAACTTGTAAGTATAACCATATTTACTAAACTTTAGTAAATCATGACGAATAGTCTTATCGATCTTTTGTGGTGGACTTGACCAGTTCACAAGAGTGTGTACTCGATCCCTTAGTCCTTCACTTGACTCACATATACATGTGAACAAGGAATTAGTCTTAATTTTCCAAAGATGAAAATTCTCATTCATCATACAATACAACTTGCATGATTCCAAGTTTCTGTCCAATTGAAACTTGGGTGATGAGAAACTTTCCTTATTTTGTAAATTTAGACACTACCACAAATGAAAGAATCAAATTCATATTTCCATTATTGCTAGAAACATACAAACATCAATTTTTCAAAAAAGCCACTGCAAGGATATATAAAATAAAGTAAATTTTTTTTATTTATTTATAAAATGCGGAAAACTTTTCCTTACAATGCACATTTAAATGAAAACTTATGCTATTAGATATTTCCTAGCAATCTATCATAACTCCTAAGAAGTAGCTCAAGAATTTGATCTTCGAACCATGCGATTGAAATCCATATTCGCGATCAGCTTCAACATACTCTTCTTTCAAGCTTCCTTCCCTTTGCTTGATCTTGCCAAACACCAAACTGTAACCGAGTCACATTTTGTATTAGGAATCATCAATTAGGAACTTAACAGAGTTAGATAGTGGACTTACCTGAAGCAAAGTCAAAATTTTTGATTTGACCAACCTTATGATCTTTCAGGTAAATAGGGCAGCTTCGCAACCAATGCCCCTTCCTTTGGCAATATAAGCATATGAACTCTTTGGGAATGGTACACAAGACTGTCTCATACTTAGCCTTTCTCTTTACCATTTGGTCAACCGAGTTGACTATGGCCGATCCCTTTCTATTGGGAAGAGAAAACTTTTCTGAATTTCCAATGTTACCATTGTCAATGTCCATGGAAGTTTGGGAAGTCGATATTCCAATCAAATTGGCTTTACCCGTGCTCCAAATCATTGCTGATTTAGCAACATCAAGAAAATAGGGAAGATCATTAAGGGTCATGTCATGGTCTGTCATGTAGTAGTCCTAAAGGAACTCACTATGTGACTTAGAAAGTGATTGAAGAACATAGTCAACATCCAACTTCCTCAAGACCTTGACTCCCAACTCTCCCGGCTTGTCAATATGTGACTTTATCTCCAAGATGTGAACACACATAGACTTTGCTTGCCAATAGGGCTGGAGTGACCTTGAACTTTTCAAGTACTTGTGGGTTAGGGAGAATAATTGGAGGAGGTGAAGGAAGAGAAGTATGATTTCCATGAACCAACCATGGGACATCATCTTCATGAGGAAGGCTTGTTCCTAGGGATTTGGGAAGATCATAGTTGTCTGAACCATATATCTACAATGGGAGATATTCAAGTTAGTTGATTTAAGTCCTTAATAGAACACCCAATATGAAATATTAAGGCTAGGACCCAACACAATATTTTATAACTTGGAAGAGGGATGCCGTAATCCAAGCTATAAAATATTTGAAGGTAGGCGAATAACGATTCACCAATTTCCACCATGAAAAAACGAAATAGTTTATTAGGTTTTACTTGGATTTGAAACTCCTAGCTCTTTTAAGATTCATTGAACTTTTCAATGGCATGTTTCAATCTCGATTGTGCCTTCTCAAATTTTGTGACTAGGATGCCGAGGATCATAAAACAAGGTTTGAATAACCATGCAAATATAATTGGTACCCTTAATATTTATCACTTAATCGATGTGCCAGTTAACCACACGCGCTCCACGGATCCTGTGATAAACCTTAAGTCACCCTTTGCCTACCTTGTTAAATCAAGTTAGTGTGCGGTTAACCACACGCGCTCCACTACCGACTTAAGCAAACTGTAAAGTGTAATTTCATGGGTTAGCACCAAATTCACATTTTCCTAAAGTAACTAAGATTGGGAATTTATAAAAGGTTTAGTTACTTTATATTTATCATTATACTTATAATGAAGGGAGAACTATAGTCCTTGTCCTACCCGTTCGGCTAACGACCCTCCACTAGTCAAGGAAGCGGTGGGTGAGTGTGGACACCCATTAAGCTGCCATTTTATAGGCAGCAACCTTATACCCCCCTTATAGACCGGCTTCGTGAATGAGGCCTACTAACGGTAAGACTGACTTGCTCTTATACATATATATATATATTATTAACTTATAATACTATAAAGTATAAGGGTTGAATTTTAACTTTTAAAATTCTAAGGGCTTAACTTGGAATTAAAGTATCCATGAGGGGAAACTTTACAAATTCCAAAAATTGAGGGCAAGTTTTGATCTATTAAAAAACATTCAAATTCCATAACTTATGAGTTTAAAGTAGTTTTAATAAAAAAAACTCTTCAAGTTCCATAAGTTGAGGACAAGTTATGGAAGACTTTAAAGCATTTAAAAATGAGACTCTTCATTTTTATAACTTATGGAATGAATTCAAAAACCTTTGGATTTTCATAAGTTATGAGTTTAATTAAGGTTTTAAAAACTTTAATGAAGAGACTCTTAAACATCCATAACTTGAGGACAAGTTATGGAGTCCATAAAACTATTTTATGAGAAAGACTCTTCAAATTATGAAACCTATGAATTTTTAATGGATGTTAAAAAGAAATGACTTTTGGTAATCCATAACTTGAGGACAAATTATGGACTCCAGTAAAACAACATTTATATCAAGAATTAACTAACAACAATTTGCAATTAATTCCTAGGATCTACAAAAACTCATAAGTGTAAGAACAATCATATCAACAATTTCAAGAATCACATAAACAAACATAAAACTAGAAATTTTGATAATAACCTTGAAATTGGTTTACCATAATCATTACCACATCAAAAACAAGTTTTATAAGTCCAAAACAGTTTAAGGTAATGATTCTAGACCAATTCCAACCTTAAAACTCGAAAATATGCTGTCAGGGGCTCCTACTTGTCGAGTGTATGAACCTACTCGATGAGTAGGATGAATTTCTTCATGGACTCGGCGAGTTCACAGTCTAGACAGCCAGAAAATCGATTTTTTTCCATCTTTTTCAGCAATTTGCATCAAGTATAAATGAAAACAAGCCTAGGCTCTGATACGACTGACGGGTTTTGAGCATTCTAACTCGTATGGTGTACATGCAACCCTATAAACCTTGAATCTATGTTTTCTCTATTATACATGCAAATATCTAATATTCTAAGGTTTCATCCTAGCTAGCATAAAACAATACAAGAATCTAGTAGAATGACATACCTTTTGATGGAGCTTGAAGTCTTGAACCTTTAAGAGCTTAGTGCGTCAAGTGTTGCACCTCAACTAGTTCAGACAACACCAAAAACAACTTGGAATAACTAGAGAATAAGGATACTTAGGTTCACCCCTTATGAAATCGGCCTTGCCCTCTTTTGTGTATGCACAGTAATCCTTAGCCATATTTCATGAACCATAGACCTCTTTATATAGTGTGGAGGATTAGGGTTACATTCATGTAAACCCTAATACTCATAACCTTTCATTTCCATAGGATCCATGGGTTAAAACACTCCATGGACTATCCATGAAAGCTTAGCTCAACCTAAATGAACTTGGCCCACCCTATATATAAGAGTCCATATTTAATTAGTTCCTTTTGATTTCTAAATTAATTCTTGACCAATACTAATTAAATATTATGATTTCATATTAATATATTAGAATTTATAATATATTAATATAAATCACAAGTATCCTTTTTCTCATTTTGTCTATCCAATTGTTCTGATGCCATGCAACCTAAATGGACCATGCTACTTCTGGTCGAGTACATACCAATAATAATTATGGGCTTAGACATCTAATCCAACAGTTCAACCAATGTTTGAATGTATTGGTGCTTTAATTTTGAAGAAGGCTTTGATGAATTTTAAAGAAGTTCCTCTCTCTACATTGATCCTTACCTACTCTACTACAATCTACAACAGGGGAATGGATATTGTGAATTTGAGATTCAAGGTCACAAAATGGCGATTTCTATGAATATTTTTTTGCAAACGTTTTGCTTATCTTTAGATGAATCAGTGTATCATCCTAACAATATGACGTTGGCCAACATGTTGAAAGTTCTTTATTAAATGGGTACACTCCAGCTTTGGTTCAATTGGCCAAGTTTAAGAAGACGCGCTTTCATGTAATGTGGAATGCGATGTTTACAGTTTTCTTCAAGTGCCTCTCAGAAAGAACTACAGGGTCAGATAATGAAAGGAAGTTATTTCTCCAACGCACGTTCCTGCAAACTTACAAGCAATGTTTGATGCAAATATAGTTACGAGAAGAACTGGTGCTGGTTGTAAGAGAAAAGAGAAAGTGGTTGAAAAGGTTGTAGTTTCAAAGCCTGAGAAGTAGAAAATGTTTAAAAAGAAATCTATACCTTCAATTGTTGATGAGGAGGTACATGAAGAATGTGATGAGACAACAATCAGTGATATTCACATAGAGACTAATGTTTATTATGAAGAGGTTTTGTGAAGTTTTCATAGGTTCCAAAGACGTCTGAGCAACCAAAGACTAATGTAATAACGATGGTCACTAAAAATATGCAGGCTTCAAAGAATCCCAAGGTATCTTTAGGTCTGAAAACAACCACTTCTCCTATTCCTACATAAACTTAGAATGAGATCTTTAAAACAACTCTGGAGAATCCAATTCTCAATTTCAATCTGATGTTGTTCCTCCATTAACACAATCGATTATCACAACTACACGATTGATTGTTTCTTTACCACTACTAACTCCAATTTTAACTTCTTCTACTAATCTATGTGCAACAAATACAATAACTTCAGTTGTTAGAACTCCAGTTGTTGATGACAGTGAGTTTTTTGTTGATGACGATGAGCTAAATACGAATATTGGAGGTACTAATTTTTAAGACTTTCTTGCTCCAATACTAACTCCTTCGCGTCTAGATGATGAAAGTGAGTCAGATAAAAATGAATCTTGACGATGACAAGGAAGGATTAGAGAGCACTTAATATAAAGTTCAATATTCTTGTTAGTCATGGTGAATCATTTTCTTAAAATTCTTTCCAAACTGTGATTTATGTTCATGAAGCAACTATCAAGACGTTGCTTTTGGAGAATGCAAAGTTGGTTTCATGAAACCAGGAATTGGTGATAGAGCATGAAAAGAAGATGGAGGTTGCTATTAATGAGATCAACGAGCTACACATGCTTATATTGAATGATAACACTGTGCATAATTCATTAATTGCAAATTTGATTCAAGATTTGAATCTGAAATTGAGATGGTAGTGCAACTTGAAAGGATGAATGAGAAGATTGATTTACTCAAGCAAGAACTTCATTTTGTGACTGAAGATTTGCCAAATAGTTGATGAATCGGAGGATCGGCAAGATAGTTGATGAAAAGGATGTTATGTATGTTGATTACATTTCAACATTGTTAGATACGAAGCTTCAACCCTTATTTTCCAAGTTTTCTATTACATAAGTTGTTCCAAAAGAGGTGCTAGTTTGTAACAAGGAAGAGAAGGGATGAGTATGGTGAATCTGTATGTCGTGCCTATGATGACTAAGAAGCCTGCTACAGATAGAAATAAAAGAATCAGTTTTCAACCATTGGCAAAGAAGTTGGAGAATGTTGTTGAAACCAAACCATCAGGATCTGGTTCTCTTACAATCTTTAATTCTCCATACGTGAACTTTGAAGATGACCAAGATAAGAATGATGAGGAATTAGATAAGGTGAGACAGTTTGAGATTGAGATAAGGAATGACGAGGTTGAGAAAACAGAGAAAGAGGCCACATAACTTACTTTGAAAGCTCTATGGCCAGAATGGACGATAGAAAGGATGATGAACTTGGAAATCAAGCATGTTGAATAATATTGGCTCAATTCGAGATCATAATTTCTATTGGAAAAAAATTGATTTTCAGTTGGACTTTCCAATGACTCTAAAGACATTTTTGTGGAGGCATTTTTTGAGTATATATGGGGTTCCGATAAACAATGGAGGTATGAAGGGAAATCTCTTTGAGATTTACTCTTCGTAGTCAAGGCCCCAATATGAAGTTTACAGCTTGAAGAAAATATCTTCCATTAATGATTGCCAAGTTGAAGGGTGATTGAATCATTAGTTTGTCAACTTCAAATTCAAGGTTGTGAGAGGAAGTAATTGTGGCATCCATATTTTCACGACCAAAAAAGACCGATTTGTTTATGCTTATTTAAAAATCAGAATATCCTTTTTAGAACTAGTATTGCAGAATTTCTTCCCAGAAAACATGATAAAGATGTTATCAAAGCATTTCCGAAGAAATGTTTTTTTTATTTAAAACATTGGGATATCATCGTCAATAAAGAAACATAAGCATAATGAAATATTACAAGCCTTACAGTAATTAAACTAGTGGCCTAGTACTCCTTGAATCTCTCGGCATAATGTATCTTTCATGTAGCCACCTGTGATACAATAAACTGAGTGGGTCAGGTTGGAAAACCTGGTGAGCACATAGGGTTCTCAACCCATAATAATATAATTATTATGTTTAATCATCAAACAATTAACCCAAGTTCCCATCCCCATTATCTTCTTTATTCTTAAGGATCTACCATAAGAATCATATATTCATCATTCATTTATTCCTAACGATTGTCCTAAGGAATAGGCACGAAGTCCATCGCTGCCAGGATTTATCCAACAGGCACTAAGTTATAGCTGCCAATGTTACCTATTAGACACAACTGCCAATGTTCATTTGTAAGGCACTAAGTACGTACCTGCCATGGTTTTTAGAGTACATATGGTCAACATGTTGTTCACAAACTCTTACAGGTTGCGAGCCTGCTAGCGTTCCACTGGACTATCTAGAATAGTCTGTGGTTGTCATCTATACTCTGCTAGATGACTGGATCATCATTACAGTCAAGGCCTCTCATCATCTTTGACCTCTCATCATCTATATCATCTTTCATCTCACATCACTCATCTAACAATATTTACCCAATATATTTATAGGTATAGAAACATATATACTGTTTAAATCACATAAAACATGTATAAATCCTTCATCTAGCATAGATATCAGGAACACAGATAATAAGCACGTATAACATGCATTAATATTAAATACTTCATATCTATATGTAAGATGAAAGTAACTATGCCCTCACTTGTTAAAGTGACGACTCGTAATTCGGGCAGCGCTTTGCTTATAACAATTGTCTTTTCTGTTGACAAAACCTAGTATCATTATAACTTAGTCTTAGTCTATTACTTATTATGACTAATTATTAGTCTAGATTCATCATTAATTGAAAGTCTACTTCGAGATCTATCAAGTAAGGAACAACCAGGTACGATCATATTGGAGGTAGGGTCCATTTGGTATATGAAGTATACTGTCTGGAAATCCCACTTTAAACACCTCACTAAATCACAGCTAGACATCATCCTCGTAAGTAGATCAATCAGTATAACGACTTGGAATCACTGATAAATCTTGTTTATAGGTTCATAATAACGATAATGTACTTAAAAATAAGTTATACTTAAAGTATGGTAAGCACAACTCACTTACAAGGGGGTTTAGCGAGGAACCGGGCTCTACGTGGGCAGAGATTCTAAGTCGAAAGCTCTTATTCTCGGGACCTTCTGGTGCTCCGGGACTCGCTTATAACAACTAGGAGGTGCTAGGGAAAAGAATAGAGGCTTTGGGGGGGGGGGGTGGGCGGATTGAGAGAGAATGGGTTAGAAATGTGTGAGGAATTGAGTGATTTACGCCTTCTATTTATAGGCTGTCCATGGGCGTTCCGCGTAGTGACACATAGCTTTCGTGTCGTGACCTTGCGTAGGCACCAAGGCTTCACCTGGTGCTGACACGCAACACATGACATAGGTTAAACAACCAATTTTAAAAAATTCATAACTTTGGCATACGAACTCCATTTTTGACGTTCTTTATATCCACGTATAGATATTGACAAGATCATCAACTTTGGTTTAGACTCCGTCGACGATCTTTGAATTTATTTTTAACGCTATATTTTAACATTCTTACACCGTTAAAGTCCGATAAAAATTCATAACTTTGTCATCCGACGTCCATTTTCGACTGTCTTTATATCGTTGAGCTCCTATTATAGAGATCTTCAATTGTCGTTTAGGTTGTGTCAGCTAAAAATCGATCGATCTAAAATTCGATTTCCGGGCCGGTTTAGCCGCGAAACTTCGACGATTGATAACTTTTTCGTTTCAAGTAAGATTTGAGCATTCTATACATGTACGGAATCCTTGTGGCATATACAATAACTTTGATTAAGATTATTTATCGTAAATAATCTTCTATCAAAAAGTCATTTTAACGCTTATTATCTCTAAATTGACTAGCCTGAATCTGCGGGCATTACAATTATCTCCCCCTTAGGATGATTACTGATGGGTTTTAAGCATTCTAACACTCCTATGGTGTACATGCAACCCTATAAACCTTGGATCTATGTTTTCTCTATTATACATGCAAATATTCAAAATTCCAAGGTTTCATCCTAACTAGCATAATATGAAGCAACTATACTACAAAAGCCTTGTTAGATAACATACCTTTTGATGGAGCTTGAACTCTTGATCTTTAAGAGCTTAGGCCCAATAGTGTGGAAGCCTCAAGTGGAATCACAAATCACCAAAAACACCTTGAAAACTTGAGAGAATAGCTAGCACTTCTAGAAATTGGCCCACCCTTTGTTCTCACACACTAGTGCCAATTTCAAGTGCCAAGGACCTCTTTATATAGTATAGAGGATTAGGGTTACATTCATGTAAACCCTAATACCCATGAACTTTCATTTCCATAGGATCCATGGGTTAGACACTTCATGGACTATCCATGAAAGCTTAGCCCAACCTAAATGAACTTGGCCCATTCCATATATATATATATATATATATATATATATATATATATATATATATAAGAGTCCATATTTAATTAGTTCCTTTTTATCACTAAATTAATTCCAAATTAATTCTTGATCAATACTAATTAAATAATATGATTCCATATTAATATATTAGAACTTATAATATATTAATATAAATCACAAACATACTATTCTAAAAAGACTATCCATATATAATTGTTCCGGTGAAGTGAAACCCATATGGACCATGCCAAGTTGGGTCAAGTACATACCAATTATAGTTATGGGCTTAGACACTAATCCAACAATTACGTCCCATAATCACTAACAAAACAGGGCTTGTATAATGACCAGTGTTGTAAAACTCACCGAGTTGGCCGATTACTCCTCCGAGTACTCGCTACTCGGCCCCTTACCGAGGCGAGTTACAGAATCCTGAGTACTTACTGATCAGCCCCTTACTGAACTGAGTAATGTTGTAAAACGCGGTCAGCTTGGTGATTAATGTGTATAATATACTTAATGATTTATTATTTAACACACACATGTGATTATTACTACATATATATCTTAAATTTTCAGTAATTATTCACGAAGTGAGATCATTATGGGTTTTTATAGCTTTTGTGTATTCACATGTATCTAATTTTGTTATATATTTCAATCAACATATGATTTTAACTTATGATTTTGACATATATAGTTTCCCTAAAAATCTTTCTACATGAATTACCGAATCCGAGTACTCCCCGAGTACTCCCGAGTACTCCCGGGTACTCGCTACTCAGTAGTCGGCCGAACAGGTACCGAGTAACGAGGTCTACAATCTTGATAATGACTCCATAAGTTATCTTTTCATCCTAGGTAATAATCGTAGCTCTTATGACTTTTCTAACGAGTTTCTAACTCTTGGATTTCTTGACTGCTGGCGGTGCTCAATCTTGCACCCGCTCTTTATCCTATGTTGGTCTTTCAATCATAACGTTCGAGTTACAAAGTCGATCCTTATTGGAGAATCTTGCTCCTTCTTAAATAGACTTAACTTAAGATACGTTATTAACTTCGATTATCGTAACAGACTGACGGATCATGTTCTAATGACCTCTCATAGTATGATGCAATGCTTAGACTAAGGTCTTTTAGAGCCAAATTCCAGAATGGAAGATACCTTACTTCATGTTCTAATGTGATATAATCACATTCTAGCATGTAGCACTTCTAGCTACAAGCTCTTACTTTAACGGTGATCGCGATACTTCTATTGAAGGTTCTAGTTTATGGTTTGGGCTAGGCTATTTGATGTATAGGTCTTAATGGGTCTTTTGTCATGTAATAGAGTTGTTTGGAAGTGTTTACGGCCAAAAGTCTGTTTACGGCCGTGAACAGGTTTACGGCCGTAAACCTGTTTACGGCCAACGTTTCCCTTTTATATAGGGCTTGTCAGAGTCTGTCAGTGGTTGTTGCCGAATCATAGAGTTTACCGTCTATGTGTGTGTGTCCAAGTTGTACCTGACGTTTCTTTGATATAAATGTGTGCAAATCATTGTTTAATCTTATTCTACTCCATTCTAATCTTGTTTGATTTTTATTTGTTTGATCACTGGTTCGGATGCTAGATTTCAGGGCCTTACAATTGGTATCAGAGCAAATCCGGTGTCAAATCAACTTACAATCAAGTTCACTGTCTCAGACTTGGCCTTTCTCTTTACCATTTGGTCAACCGATTTGACTATGGCCGATCCCATTCCATTGGGAAGAGAAAGCTTTTCTGGATTTCCAATGTCACCATTGTCAATTTCCATAAAAGTTTGGGAAGTTGATCTTCTAATCAAATTTTCTTTACCAGTTCTCCAAATCATTCCTGATTCAACAGCACCTAGCAAATAGATAAGATCATTAAGGGTCATGTCATAGTCTGTTTCATAGTAGTCCCAAAGGAAACTCACTGTGTGACTTAGAAGGTGATTGAACAACCAACTTTCTCAAGACTTTGACACCCAACTCTCCCGATTTGTGAATATGTGACTTCATTTCCAAGATGGGAGCACACATAGACCTTGCTTACCAATAGGGCTTGAGTGACCTTGAACTATTCAAGAACTTGTGGGTTAGGGAGAATAATTGGAGGAGGTGAAGGAAGAGAAGTATGATTTCCATGAACCAACCATGGGACATCATCTTCAATAGGAAAGCTTGTTCCTAGGGATTTGGGAAGATCATAGTTGTCTAAACCAGACATCTACAATGGGAGATATTCAATTCAGTTGATTTAAGTCCTTAATATATCACCTAATATGAAATATTAAGGCTAGGACCCATCACAATACTTTTATAACTTGGAAGAGGGATGCCGTAATCCAAGCTATAAAATATTTGAAGGTGGGAGAATGACGATTCACCAGTTTCTACCATGAAAAACAAAATAGAAATATTAGGTTTTAATTGGATTTGAAACTCCTAGATATTTTGAGATTCATTCAACTTTTCAATGGCATGTTTCAATCTCGATTGTGCCCTCTCAAGTTTTGTGACTAGGATGTCGAGGATCACAAAACAAGGTGTGAATAACCATGCAAATATACTTGGTACACTTAATATTTATCACTTAATCGATGTGTCGGTTAACCACACGCGCTCTACCTATCCTATGATAAACATTAAGTTACCCTTTGCCTAGCTTGTTAAATCCAATTTAGCGTGCCGGTTAACCACACGCGCTCCACTAACGACTTAAGCAAAGTGCAAAGTGTAATTTCATGGGTTAGCACCAAATTCACATTTTCCTAAAGTAACTAAGATTGGGAATTTATAAAAGGTTTAGTTACTTTATACTTATCATTATACTTATAATGAGAATTATAGTCCTTGTCCTACCCGTTCGACTAACGACCCTTCACCAGTCAAGGAAGCGGTGGGTGAGAGTGGACACCCATTAAGCTGCCATTTTATAGGCAACAACCTTATACCCCCCTTATAGACCGGCTTCATGAATGAGGCCTACTAACGGTAAGACTGACTTGCTCTTAGACATATATATATATATTATTAACTTATAATACTATAAAGTATAAGGGTTGAATTTTAACTTTTAAAATTCAAAGGGCTTAACTTGAAATTAAAGTATTCATGAGGGGAAACATTACAAACTCAAAGCTTGAGGGCAAGTTTTGAACTCTTCAAAAACTTTTCAATTCCATAACTTATGTGTTTAAAGTAGTTTTAATGAAAACTCTTCAAGTTCCATAACTTGAGGACACGTTATGGAAGAATTTAAAACATTTAAAAATGAGACTCTCCATTTTTCATAACTTATGGAAATATTATGAGTTCTTAATAATCATAAATATGACTTTTCATATAACTTGAGGACAAGTTACAAAAAACACATATTATGAACAACATTTAGATCAATTTGGATTGAAAACATATTATCACATAACTTTTCTATTAATCTAAATCGACTCATAAGAACAAGATAATTCAAATCAAACACTTTTCATGTAATTAGCCTAACCATTAAACTAATACAAAACATAAATATATTGACAATTATCTATGAAATTGGATTAGCATGAACATTGCCACATCAAAAATAGGTTTACAAGTTCAAAAACAGCTTAGGGTAACGTTCCTAGTCCAATTCCAGCCAAAAAACTCGAACATATGCTGTATGGGGGTCCAACTCGCCGAGTGCATGAACCAAGTCGGCGAGTTGGATGATTTTACACATGGACTCGTCGAGTCCCTCAATGGACTCGTCGAGTCCCCTGTCCAGACAGCAAAAAATTCGATTTTTCCAACTTTTTTCAGCAAATTGCATCAAGTATAAAAGAAAACAAGCCTAGGCTCTGATACCACTGATGGGTTTTGAGCATTCTAACACTCCTATGGTGTACATGCAGCCCTATAAACCTTGGATCTATGTTTTCTCTATTATACATGCAAATTTTCAATATTCCAAGTTTTCATCCTAACTAGCATAATTTGAAGCAACTATACTACAAAAGCCTACCTTTTGATGGAGCTTGAACTCTTGATCTTTAAGAGCTTAGCCCCAATAGTGTGGAAGCCTCAAGTGGAATCACAAATCACCAAAAACACCTTGAAAACTTGAGTGAATAGCTAGCACTTCTAGAAATCGGCCCACCCTTTGTTCTCACACGCTAGTGCCGATTTTAAGTGCCAAGGACCTCTTTATATAGTATGGAGGATTAGGGTTACATTCATGTAAACCCTAATACCCATGAACTTTCATTTCCATAGGACCCATGGGTTAGACACTTCATGGACTATCCATGAAAGCTTAGCCCAACCTAAATGAACTTGGCCCATTCCATATATATATATATATATATATATATATATATATATATATATATATATATATATATATAAGAGTCCATATTTAATTAGTTCCTTTTTTATCACTAAATTAATTCCAAATTAATTCTTGATCAATACTAATTAAATAATATGATTCCATATTAATATATTTGAACTTATAATATATTAATATAAATCACAAACATACTATTATCAAAAGACTATCCATATATAATTGTTCCGCTGAAGTGAAACCCAAATGGACCATGCAAAGTCGGTTCAAGTACATACCAATTATAGTTATGGGCTTAGACACTAATCCAACAATTACGTCCCGTAATCACTAACAAAACAGGGCTTGTATAATGACAAGTGTTGTAAAAAATCACCGAGTTGGCCGATTACTCCTCCGAGTACTCACTACTCGGCTCCTTACCGATGTGAGTTACAGAATCCTGAGTACTCACTGATCAACCCCTTACTGAACTGAGTAATGCTGTAAAACACGGTCAACTCGATGATTAATGTGTATAGTATACTTAATGATTTAGTATTTAACACACACATCTGATTATTACTACATATATATATTTTAAATTTTCACTAATTATTCACGAAGTGAGACCATTATGGGTTTTTTAGGTTTTGTGTATTCACATGTATCTAATTTTGTTTTATATTTCAATCAACTTATGATTTTAACTTACGATTTTGACATATATAGTTTCCCTAAAAATATTTCTACATGAATTACCGAATCCAAGTACTCCCCGAGTACTCCCGAGTACTCCCGGGTACTCGCTACTCAGTAGTCGGCCGAACAAGTACCGAGTAACGAGTTCTACAATCTTGATAATGACTCCATAAGTTATCTTTTCATCCTAGGTAATAATCGTATATCTTATGAATTTTCTAACGAGTTTCTAACTCTTGGACTTCTTGACTGCTGGCGGCGCTCAATCTTTCACCCGCTCTTTATCCTATGTTGGTCTTCCAATCATAACCTTCGAGTTACAAAGTCGATCCTTATTGGAGACTCTTGCTCCTTCTTAAATAGACTTAACTTAAGATAAGTTCTTAACTTCGATAATCGTAACAGACCGACGGATCATGTTCTAATGACCTCTCATAGTATGATGCAATGCTTAGACTAAGGTCTTTTAGAGCCAAATTCCAGAATGGAAGACACCTTACTTCATGTTCTAATGTGATATAATCACATTCTAGCATGTAGCACTTCTAGCTACAAGCTCTTACTTTAACGGTGATCGCGATACTTCTATTGAACGTTCTAGTTTATGGTTTGGGCTAGGCTATTTGATGTATAGGTCTTAATGGGTCTTTTGTCATGTAATAGAGTTGTTTGGAAGTGTTTACGGCCAAAAGTCTGTTTACGGCCGTAAACCTGTTTACGGCTAGCGTTTCCCCTTTATATAGGGCTTGTCAAAGTCTGTCAGTGGTTGTTCTCGAATCATGGAGTTTACGGTCTATGTGTGTGTGTCCAAGTTGTACCTGACGTTTCTTTGATATAAACGTGTGCAAATCTTAGTTTAATCTTATTCTACTCCATTCTAATCTTGTTTGATTGTTATTTGTTTGATCACTGGTTCGGATGCTAGATTTCAGGGCCTTACAGTTGGTATCAGAGCAAATCCGGTGTCAAATCATCATACAATTAAGTTCACGGTTAAAGGAGCTTAGTTTCGTCATTGTTCGAGGCATGATTTGGTGTATTCGTAGCATAAGGGGATCAGATCTACTTAAAATTCGTGTTTTCGTCAAAATCTGTGCATTTACGGTCAAGAGTTCACGGCCGTAAACTCCTATTCACGGCCTTAACTAGCATTCTTCAATAACCGTATAATGTGTATCTTCAGAAACCGTAAAAAGCCAATCTTTGTAATACCCCTAAAATTTGAGCCAATTTAAAACTTTTTAAATTATATAAAACCATTCAGTTATTACAGTTTGTTTTCAAAATAGTTTAGCCATCAGAGTTCCCAAAAATCATAATCATAAATTGAGGAAGTGTACGGTCACGCCTTCGCCTTCCCGCGGTCATCTGCTGAACCTAAAACAATAAACTGAAACTGTAAGCCCGAAAGCTTAGTGAGTTACCCCCAAGATACCAACCCAGAAACAACCATAACATATCATATAATAAACACATAACAACTATGTATCTTGAGTCTACAGTGTGATTGGTCCGCCTGCACCGGACCTTCAGTCCACCCTGTCCACTCTCTGAGTCTACAGTCTGAATGGACCGCCCGCGCCGGGCCTTCAATCTATCTGGTCCACTCTCCGAGCCTCGGCACGTCTAGACCGCCTTATCGGGGCCTTCAGCCTATACGGACCACTCGCCGGGCCTTCGGCCTGACTAGATTTTCCCGTCCCGGGCCTGCAGTCTACCCGGTCCGCCCAGGGTGTCTTGGCCTACTGCACACAGCAGGACCTGCCTCAACCCTTTCCCCCATACCAATCAAACAATCATGTGCACATAAATATCATACGCTAGCATGTATATAACAGATAATCATACCGATCTAACAGATCACTAGCATAACAACCATCCTATAACCAGGATACCGACCTAATCGGTCACTAACATAACAACGTCCTATATACCAGGATACTGACCTGAACCAGGTCACTAACATAATACCATCCTAACTACCAGGATGCAGATCTAGCAGATCAATAAACATATCAACAAATACCCGGATACAAATCCGATAAAGGGCCGGCCTTGGTGCCTTAGACCCTGTTGATATAGTGAGGATAACTCACCCCCCAAATGTCGCACTGGAGTGATAGGCTAAACTCTCGAATCACCAACACGAACTCCACCACCTAAAGTTACCATAAAACCCTTTTTCATAAATTTCCAAATTACCAAAATACCCCCAGAGGTGAATTGGTCAACCCTTGGTCAAAGCCAAAGCCAACAGTCAAGGTCAACAGTCCATGTTGACCCGACTCGTCGAGTGCACTTTACCGACTCATCGAGTCCTTCCTGAAGTCGAGAAGTCGTGAAATCATTGGTTGACTCGTCGAGTTCCCTTATAACTCGCCGAGTTCATGCATGTCCAAAGGTTTGGGAAAAACCATAGCCGACTCGCCGAGTCATTCGACTGGCTCGCCGAGCCCAAGGCAATCTTCATCGGACCCGCCGAGTTGTTCATCCAACTCGTCGAGTACATGACTATCTTCATATGACTCGCCGAGTCGACCTTGCGACTCGCCGAGCCCCATTAATCCTTCAACCATACAGATGCTTTTTAAGTCATGCAAAGGCTCCATATTGCAGATCTAAGCTCCTAGGGCATACTTCTTATGTAAAGTTGCAATCTTTACGTACATGCAAGGCGTTAATGACTTAAATCAAGCTAAAGAATTGGTTCTTAGGCAAGGGATCACACTAGCATGCTAAGGGCTGAGACTTTATGATTGTAAGGGCCAAGATGAGCCTAGATCTGAAGTTGCAACTTCAGATCTTGGTTCACCACTCAAATGAAGTACCAAAATGCCAAAAAGTCCCCAAACCCAAACATAGGAGAATCTAACTAAGAGAAGGTCAAGGTAACAGCCTAATACCTTCAAAAGGGTGTCAACTGGAGTAGTTCTATGCTTCCCATGAGTTTCCTTGCTTCAATCCACTTGTTTTCCCGAGCTCTTCTCCCCAAGAATCCTCTTCCAAAGCTTAACACACATAATAGAGCACACACACACACGCATTAGGGTTTCTGGACTCTCAAGAGGCAGTAAAGGGAGGCTAAGGGGAAAATGATCCTTTAAATAGGGTGCAAAACCCCGTAAATTAGGGTTTCTTCCTCCAGCTCCTACTCGTCGATTCCCTTCTTGGACTCGGCGAGTAGGTCACTTAAGTGTGCGGCCTAACCCGCTGCTACTCGACGAGTCAGGCAACCAAGTCGTCGAGTAGACCTTGAATCCATGAGAATTTATCATCATAAATTGATATTCGAGAATCGGCGCGTTACAATTTTCCCCCACTTGAACTAGACTTCGTCCTCGAAGTCCGCCTCGGGCTCCCACGTTCACGTAGACCCTGTTCGGTGTTTCTTCCGCACCTTTGCCAAAAGTACCTCTTTGTTCCGTAGAACCCTCACCTTCTTCTCCAGAATGGCCACGACCTCTCAGTATAATTCAGGTGCTCATCGACCTGAATGTCATCCCACACAACCTTACTCTATCTAACTCGCAATCTGGAACTTGGATCTAGCCTGGCTCCCTGACAGACCACTCATACTAACCATTGCTAAATCTCTTCCCAACACCACTAACGGACTATTCAACCTCGGGATTCTAAGATTCCTACCCAAAAGTAGAACCATGGATCACATTCTGCTGAACCACTGTGCCTACGACCTACCGTCAGCCCGTACCGGGTACCTTGGCCTACTACATAGAGCAAGACCACCTCAGCCCGATCAAGTACAACATGCCACCTAATAGCCCATCCGGATAAAATGTACACACAGTACCGACGATCATCCAACATGTCGCTCCTTGTCGTCGACCCCATCCATAGAATACAGCCCCGCAAGCGATTACCACCAACAACATATCTACCACTACCGACCCACCAGCAGGGCACTCACATCTATCCCATACCACCCTCCGGGTGGGAATACCAATATACCAAGTCTAAATGCTCATAGGGTCTGGTCATCCTCAGGATGGAATACCCTAGATTGATCTAGCAACATGTTGAATCAATTCAACCATCGAGTTGAAACTCCCAGGGTTTTTTGGCCTACCGCCTCAACCCTGCCGCTCCTCTTGAGCCTCCGTGTCTACGAATTTCAGTCGGCCCGCATTGGGTATCTTGGCCTGCTGCATACAGCAGGACCGCCTCAACCCTTCCCACATATAATGTGTCGCCATAGACGATCAGGAGAAAAATCTAACCCGAACGCGCTCCTACAAAAGACATAATCAACACAATCTCTATGCCCACATCCTATGATTGGAATACCCTTACAAGGTCCTCAACATAAGCCTGGATTGCCTCTTAGCCCACAACATGAGTATGGTATGCCTTCTCCGGCCCTCAGCTCATGATTGGAATGCTCCCGATAACCCATCGACATCACCGTCGACACCTCAGATGCCCAACACTACGTCCTGGAGGTACTCATCTCCTCCATTACCCAAGAAGACCTAATCAATGTCCTTTACAACTCCAACAAGCGTCACAGTGCTGAAACCTCACCCTATACTATCCACTTGCAGAACAAGTTGCTACCCCGTAACACACATATAAATTCAGAACCTAATCATGAAACTAACAAAACCCATGCAAAGTCTTCAGCATACTCCATTAGCATGTTCAATACTTGGGGACAGACCTACTGATTGCTATAACATAGCAACATACTCAATACCTGCACATACATCTACAAACACACGCACCCACAGTCTTCAACATGACCGGACCGCCTCACCAGGCCTTCAGTCTACCTGGACAACTGTCGGAACCTTCAACATGTCTGGACCGCCTCTCTGGGCCTTCAGCCTGTCTGGACCGTTCCCCGCGCCTTCGGCCTGACTGGTACGCCCCACCGGCCTTCAGTCTATCCGGACCGCTCTAACCTGTTGAGCATCTCCCTAGACCATCGATCCTGGTGATCTCGCTCATACAGATTGTTCTCACCCACTTGGGGTTCCGAACTCCTGATCCATTCCATGGACTCTAACCCAGCCTAACCGTAGGTCTCATGTCGATCGCCCACCTTCTCGGAAAACCGTGGTCTGTTCTCTGACCCGCGTATCTACCACATATGCTAAATAACCCGCACACCCGTGCCGAATGTACTGCCGAGCCCCGAGAAGCTAACAAAACCCTCAATCTATCAATCCAAAAAACTTCAGAGTCGAGCACACCCTCGATCGAATATTCGAACTGAACTCAATTCATGACTAGAACTCCAACCTGGTTCCCCAACTTCTTCTATCAGCACCAAGAAGACGTGTTTCTTATGCTGGGGAGTTTTACCGAACCCCCAACCGACACAACCCTCAAACCAAGCACCCACTGGGGCCTCCATTCTCCCTGTCGGGTTGTGTAACTTATCCCCGTTTCAAAACCGCTCGCGCTTCTGTATCCCGGGACGATTCTCCCCCACTTAGATTCGACTAAGTCTTCACAATACATGAAAATTGGAGAATTCCCAATCCTTCTCATTGTGCAACGATCGATCCGATAACAACCAACTCTTCTAACTAGCGCTCCAACTAATAACTCAGCGACGAGCTACTTCCCTTGGTGCTTTCGCCCGCCAACCCATGACGGTTACTAAAGCCACTAAATCCTGACAATGCTGAATAACCATTCCGTGGGATCCTATCCGCAGACCTCCCACGTAATGCCCCTTTTTCCAAAGGTGTTCCAAACAAGTTCCCCGCTCAGCTGTTCATAGCTGAACTGCAGTAGCTGAAGCAACCTCTTACCTAAACCGGGCTACAAAATATTCCCAAGACATAGTGTATAATCCCAAAGTTGCAATAGGTCTTACTATCAATCCTTACCACCTGATACAAAAATTCGAAGGTAAACCGGACCTCACAAAATACTTATGTCACATCGAACCATCTGCGTTGAATTAATATCGCCAATCCATGCAACCAACTGACCCCGAGCTGGAATACAGCCCGATCTTGGGGTCACAAGCCTGCTCACTCTTTTGAGCTCGAAAAACTGAAAGGGTACAACCCTAGCCATAGATGAAAGAAAGAATTCTAATCAACCACTCTACTTCCCATCCTCTAAAGAATCCCTGAACTCTAATCACCTACAATCCTTTGATAATAAATTCCTCCTGACACCTCCAATGGCCTAACAACTCATGAAACTCCGCAACACATAGATCAGACAGAACAGGTAACTAACCCGAAATTACTGCTTATCCATACTCAACAATATTCTAAGACAGAATAAATACCGATCACAGACGACTTGACCACAATATTATTACAAAATGGGGTTTTCCAATTACATACCAGAGACTTCTTGCGGCTCTACCTTGACCTCCTGAGGAACGATGATCGCTAGAATCTGAATTCCTTCCTTCCTAAACGCAGGACAGCTGGACCTGAAATGACCTGGCTGGTGACAGCGAAAGCATATCTGATTCTTCTTGCAATCCCATTGCAGATGCCCTTTCTCCTCGCACTTGTCGCACCTGAATTTGTGACAAGCAAATTCGTGGGTTCCCTCACACTTGCCATACACCTCGTGACCCTTCTGACTTCGAGTACTTAAGTTAACTGTCTCCAACTCTTCGTCCTTTGCTGAACAGTCCCTCATCCTCTTTCCTAGTTGTGACCCCACCACCGGCACTCCCCCAGTAGTCATCCCGGTAGCAACATCTCTCACAGATTGCAACGCTGAAACTTGCTCCTCGAACTTGGCGATCACCCTGGCGGTGACCCGGTCCACGACACCGAATAATTCTTCTCGCAAAATCTGAGAAACCTCCACGGAAATCATCTCCCGTATCTGATCGATGGACAATACTGGCCTATCCTGGCCACTCGCTCCGTATCCCGATCCGAATCCCGCCTCAAATCGATTTGCCATCACTATACTGAACATATACCAGGAAGATATCAGATAATCCGCATACATGACGGGGAACCTGTTGGGTTTTAAGCATTCTAACACTCCTATGGTGTACATGCAACCCTACAAACCTTGGATCTATGTTTTCTCTATTATACATGCAAATATTAACTATTCCAAGGTTTCATCCTAACTAGCATATTATGAAGCACCTATACTACAAAGTTCTAGTTAGATGACATACCTTTTGATGTAGCTTGATGTCTTCAAGATTTAAGAGCTTAGCCCCAATAGTGTGGAAGCCTCAAATGGAATCACAAATCACCAAAACACCTTGGAAGAACTTGAGAGAATATGTATGCACACTAAAATCGGCCCACTCTTATTTTCACACAGTTGTACCAATTTTGTGAGCCAAGGACCCCTTTATATATTATGGACGATTAGGGTTACATCCATGTAAACCCTAATACCCATGACCTTTCATTTACATAGGATCCATGGGTTAAAAGCTCCATGGACCATCCATGAAAGCTTAGCCCAACCTAAATGAACTTGGCCCATTCCATATATATAAGAGTCCATATTTAATTAGTTCTTTTTGATCACTTAATTAATTCTAAATTAAGTCTTGATCAATACTAATTAAATAATATGATTTCGTATTAATATATTAGAACTTATAATATATTAATATAAATCATAAATATACTATTCTCAAAAGACTATCCATATAAATTGTGTCGGTGAAGTGCAACCCAAATGGACCATGTCGGGTCGGGTCAAGTACATACCAAATATAGTTATGGACTTAGACATTAATCCAACAGTCTCCCACTTGGATAAGTCTAAAACTATTATTGAGTATGACTTCAAAACCTAACTGGCAATCGTAGCTCTTAAAGCCGTTGTCGAACTCTAACCTTGTCAATGACTTGTCCATTAAATAAGGGATCATATATTCCTCCATTCTAGATATCATATGGACTGAGACATGGATTATAATCATTCTCTCTGTCCATTTGTTGTTCCCGATTTTCGATTTATGATGACTGACTGATTGAACAAATCAAATCAGTCATGGCTTGGCCAAGCACTCACATGTGTCATCGCTAAATCATCGAGGGGCCCACATATATCACTTTTATCCCGAAGGTAAAAGGAATGGATAAGCTTCGACTCATATGGCTTGTTCTACTACTTGTTGAATCATACACAAAGGCACGTTTTATAACATCGACTTACCAAATGCGTTTTCGTGCAATCAATGTATAACCAACTCATAGTAACAACTCATATCTCTAGGTTTGAAGAATATAAGATATTATCATCTCATGATCACTCATGATAAAATCCATGAAGTGATTCAAATGAGTGCAGGTTGAATCCAATACTCAGAACTTATGAGCACTCATGAGTGTTGTAGCACCACTTTGTCCACCAACTTGGACCTCTACAAACCAACCCATGACAGTCTTGATTCATATCTACTTCCAACATATGACCGACTGTGGATGGTTTGAATAACTTAATCATTCAGGAAGAGCGACTTAGTTATTCTGGAAGTCAAAACATGCAAAGTGAAACACAAGAATAAATGAATCAAATATGGTATCAAACCCTATGAATATAAATAAACACTTTTATTTATCACCATACTGATTACTCATTATTCATTGTTTCGGTTTTATCAACTTTATACTTGAATTAAAAACACTAGTTGTCCCATGCTCCAAGCATGTACACTATGTTTTTCTTAAACAATAGCTTTGCCATACACCAAGTATGCACTCTATGTTTGTCTATGATCCTTACTTTGTGAAATAAACCAATTGAACATAATTTCAATGATTCTAATTTCACACTCCCAAATCCTTATCGAAAAATGTGAGAATTTCAAATTCCTATCATTTATCGAAATCTGTTTAGATTTTAAACTTATATGCACTGACCCTCCTGTAATGAATATGTACAAAGTCATAAAGACTTGTCAACAGTCATTATAAGGTATTCCAATGGAGATCAACTCTATGGAAACTAAGTCTCATATTCAAAGTACATTGCTTTGGACATGCTTCTTGCATTAAGTTTTCTAATCTTACACAGATAACTTCCACCTATGGAGACAACTCCATATTCTCATTTTGACTATCACTTCTGAATAAGAGATGCCTCTTTTCAGAATATGTCAATATGGTCCTTCCAAAATTAGCACTATACTTCCAACTATCCCTGAGCAACCAATCTTTGGTAAACCTCAGATTGTCCTCGACAATTGCTTAATCATTTTAGTCATATCCAATTCTAGACCTTTTCCCTTCTTAATGCCTCTGGGCATTTGGAAAAATTTAGAAATGACAAATATTATAGCACATGCAATCGATCCTGTACCCAAAGCAAATGGTACACGATTCATGATGTCTCACATAAAGACATGATTCTAGACCAGTCTTTTGCTACAATATTTTTATTTGCCATGTTTTCAAAATTTGACTATGAAGAGGGATGCCGTAATCATAATCGAATTTTGAGAACGCAATATATAGAATTTCATTAAGTTCAACCAATCCAACATGAAATTCATATATATATATTCTTGACTAAAGATGATTAAGGTCTCAATCTAAGCCTTTAGAACTGAAATGAAGTATATCCTCTCCCTTAATTATAGCAAAACAACTTTTTCAATCCCTGTAGCCTTACGAATTGAAACTTTTGTTTTCTATAATTAACATTGCTAACTTGAAACACTAATAATAATTATCATGCTCCCACTAACATGATGATTATTAGCATAACACTTATGCTCCCACTAGCTTTGACATGTACTCAGAAATCAGCTGGACTTCTAGAAATCAATACTTTATTGACTTTCTTACCAAAGTTCAGATTTCTGATACGAGATGCTTTGATAAAACTTTATCAAAATCATACACCTTTCCTTAGATAGCATGCATGTGTGTCTAAACAATTTCAGAACTATGAAAAGGGATGCCGTAATCATAGTCTCAATTGTTTAGACCTTTTGCCATCTGCTTCAAATCTACTTGGTGGAAGTGTTTCCTCACCATCATTTTCATGAATCGGAGAGAAACCTTATGACCCTTCGATTTTATGGTGTATGTGTTCTTATCCATGTGAATCGTCAAAACCATAGTCACAAGACAAGGATAATGACAAATCCAAACTCATATGGACTGAACTTATGCAATCTTAACTTCTTGCCACCTGGTAGTACAGGGCCTGCCATTGCTTCCAAGTTGTTATGCAACCAATTGAGAACTTTCAGAACTCCTATGCAAAGCCAACTTTAACTGGAATGGGCACAGAATATGTAAAAAACAATAGGTTATAAACCTCAAGTCGTGTGCTAGTGAAGAACCTCAGGTTTTATTCTTGATTCGTTCTTGAAATTCTTTTTAGGATCTTTAAGACTCCCACTATCCTCTTGACATATAAGACTATCTTGCCAAATATTCAAGAGATAGTGTGGATTCTAATCACAAAAAACACTTAACACAATTGGCCTAAGTTGGTCTCTGTTTTATCCAAAACATCACAACTTACACTTACATTTCACTAGTGTTAATAAACCTTCTTTAAGATGTGTCACTCAAGTCACATTTGTGGTGGGCTTGATCAGTGCACAAGAATGTGTACTCGATCCCTTAGTCCTTTACTTCACTCATACATCCATGTGAACAAGTAATTAGTCTTAATTTTCCAATGCTTGAAAGTTCTCATTCATCATACTATACAACTTGCATGATTCCAAGTTTCTATCCAACTGAAACTTGGGTGATGAAAATCTTTCGTTATTTGGAATATTTAGACAGTACCACAAATGAAAGAATCAAATTCATATTTCCACTCTTGCTATTAATGGAATCATATAAGAAACAATTTTTTTTTCCTTTTCACAAATGCCATTGTAAGGATATTTTAAAATAAACAAAATAAATTTTTTTTTTCCTTTTATTTTAAAAACTTTGCGGAAAAAACTATCCTCACAGTGCAAAAGCACATGAAAAACTTTGTTGTTATCTATTCCTAAGCAATATATCATAACTCCTAAGCAACAACTCAAAATTCTGATCATAGAACCATGCGATCGAGATCCATCTTCGCGATCAGAATCAGCATATACTTCCTTTAAGTTTCTTCACTTTTCTTTGATTCTTAAAACATCAACATGTGACCCAGTCACATCATGTAACAAGAATCTCAGAATAGAAATTTAACAGAGTTAGATAGTGGACTTTACCTGAAGCAGAGTCAATCTTCTTGACTTGATCAACCTTATGATCTTTCAGGTAAATAGGCTGCTTCGCAATCAATGCCCCTTCCTTTGGCAAGAGAAACATAGGGACTCTTTGGGAATGGTACATGGGACTATCGCAGACTTAGCCTTTCTCTTTACCATTTGGTCAACCTAGTTGACTATGGTCAATCCCTTTCCTTGGGAAGAGAAGGCTTTTCTAGATATCCAATGTTACCATTGTTAATGTCCATGGTAGCTTGGGAAGTTGATATACTAATCAAATTTGCTATCCCAGTGCTCCAAATTATTGCTGATTCAGCAGCACCAAGCAAATAGATAAGATCGTTAAGGGTCATGTCATAGTCTGTTTCATAGTAGTCCCAAAGGAATTCACTATGTGACTTAGAAAGTGATTGAACCACCAACTTTCTCAAGAGTTTGACACCCAACTCTCCCGGCTTGTCAATATGTGACTCCATCTCCAAGATGCGATCACACATAGACCTTGCTTGCCAATAGGGCTTGAGTGACCTTGAACTTGTGGGTTAGGGAGAATAATTGGAGGAGGTGGAGGAAGTGAAGTTCCAAGAGATTTGGGAGGATCATAGATGTCTGAACCAGACATCTTTTTGGGAGATATTCAAGATAGTTGATCTAAAGTCCTTAATATAACACCCAATATGAAATATTAATGCTAGGACCCAACAAACTATTTTATAACTTGGAAGACGGATGCCGTAATCCAAGCTATAAAATATTTGAAGGTAGGTGAATGACGATTCACCAATTTCCACCAAGATAAACGAAATGTATTATTAGGTTTTAATTGGTTTTGAAACTCCTAGATTCTTTTGAGATTCATTGAACTTTTCAAAGCATGTTTCAATCTCGAGTGTGCCCTTCAGGTCTTGTGACTGGGATGCCGAGGATCACAGAACAAGGTGTGAATAACCATGCAAATATACTTGGTACCCTTAATATTTACCCCTCAATAGATGTGTCGGTTAACCACACACGCTCCACCGATATTATGATAAACATTAAGTTACCCTTTGCCTACCTTGTTAAATCAAGCTAGTGTGCCGGTTAACCACACAAGCTCCACTAACTGACTTAAGCAAAGTGCAAAGTGTAATTTCATGGGTTAACACAAAATTCATATTTCCCTAAGTAACTAAGATTGGGTATTATTAAGAGTTTAGTTACTTAGTATTTATCATTAATACTTTTAATGAAGGGAGAATTATAGTCCTTGTCCTAACCGTTCGGCTAACGACCCTCCACCGGTCAAGGAAGCGGTGGGTGAGAGTGGACACCCATTAAACTGTCATTTTATAGGCAGTAACCTTATACCCCCCTTATAGACCGGCTTCGTGAATGAGGCCTACTAATGGTAAGACGACTTTACTCTTATACATATATATAAATATTTTTAACTTATAATATTATAAAGTATAAGGGTTGAATTTTAACTTTTAAAATTCTAAGGGCTTAACTTGGAATTAAAGTATTCATAAGTGAAAACTTTACAAATTCCAAAACTTGAGGGCAAGTTTTTGAAACTATTCAAAACTTTTCATTTCATAACTTATGAGTTTAATGGTTCATTAAAATGAAGACTCTTCATTTTTTATGTAACCTCTTATTCTTTAATAACACTTTTAAAGAAGTGACTCTTAAACATCCATAAGTTGAGGACAAGTTATGGAGTAATAATATTATTTAATGAAAAAGACTCTTCATTTTTTTTTTATGTAACCTATGGCACTTTTATGAGTTTTAAGATTCATAAATGTGACCTTTTATGTAACTTGAGGACAAGTTATGGAGTAATAATAGTATAAGGGTGTATTTTAGACATTTAAAATACTTGGTGGTTTAATCTATTAATTAAACTAGACTTTTAATTTAATTAAACTCAAACCATATATTTATGGATTAATAATACTCTTTTAATTAAACGCTTTAATTAACTATTAATAAAGTCCATAAGAGTTAATTTGAACTATTCAACAAAACATCATAATTCCAATTATTAAACTCAAAATTAAAACCATTTAATTAATTGTTTAAGTTATGAACCCAAGAGTTTTAGAATTCAATTCTTTTTTTCATAAAAAACTTTTCTCAAATTCCAAAACTTGAGGGCAAGTTTTGTAATTCTTGAAAACCTTTGGATTCCAAAACTTATGGAATTAATGGTGTTTTATGATGAAACTTTCCATGTTCCATAACTTAAGAACAAGTTATGGAATTCTTTAAAACATTAACACCAAATTTTGTAACTCCATAAAAACTTTGAATCAATTTTTTTTTTAAAAAAAAAACTTTCATATCCATAACTTATGGAAGTTTCAAAAACCCTTAAGATCACAATTTTAAAAAAAAAAAAACTTTTGAGCTCCAAAATTTTATGACAAAATATGTAACTCCTTAAAACATTTAGATCAAACTTTTAAAACTAATAAAATAATCATATCATTTTATCTTTTACTAAATTTGACCTAATTCAACTCATATAACAAATGATTCAAATTTTACAAATAATTCGTTTTTCACAAAACAAGTAATTATCTTAAAATTTGACAAACGTCATGTTTTTTTTTTCTTTTTTTTCCAACTTGAAAATAAAACATTTGCATCAATATAACAGAAAACAACCCATGTCTCTGATACCACTGTTGGGTTTTGAGCATTCTAACACTCCTATGGTGTACATGCAACCCTATAAACCTTGGATCTATGTTTTCTCTATTATACATGCAAATATTAACTATTCCAAGGTTTCATCCTAACTAGCATATTATGAAGCACCTATACTACAAAGTTCTAGTTAGATGACATACCTTTTGATGTAGCTTGATGTCTTCAAGCTTTAAGAGCTTAGCCCCAATAGTGTGGAAGCCTCAAATGGAATCACAAATCACCAAAACACCTTGGAAGAACTTGAGAGAATATGTATGCACACTAAAATCGGTCCATTCTTATTTTCACATAGTTGTACCAATTTTGTGAGCCAAGGACCCCTTTATATATTATGGAGGATAAGGGTTACATCCATGTAAACCCTAATACCCATGACCTTTCATTTACATAGGATCCATGGGTTAAAAGCTCCATGGACCATCCATGAAAGCTTAGCCCAACCTAAATGAACTTGGCACATTCCATATATATAAGAGTCCATATTTAATTAGTTCTTTTTGATCACTTAATTAATTCTAAATTAATTCTTGATCAATACTAATTAAATAATATGATTCCATATTAATATATTAGAACTTATAATATATTAATATAAATTATAAATATACTATTCTCAAAAGACTATCCATATAAATTGTGCCGGTGAAGTGCAACCCAAATGGACCATGTCGGGTCGGGTCAAGTACATACCAAATATAGTTCTGGACTTAGACATTAATCCAACAGAACCTACTCCCAACCAAACCCTAGGGGTTGTGACTTCCTTGACACGCGTATGGGTCCTGTGCTTTCAGTAGTACGGGCCCATACTACCTTCCACACCTACCCATATTTGTCTCAAGTATCACCACAACACTCTACCATATAAATATACATAGCGAACGTTAAATCCTCACTTCTAGAGGAATAATAAATATCTCATAACTAGCCTTCCGGCCTCTCACTACCCACCCATCCACCAACTGCCACACGAGCCTCCATTGGTGCCAGTTAACTATTGAATGAATACAATCACATACTACACAACTTAAACAATCTTAGACTGAAAGATTTAATCCCACAACGGTTGTACTCAGACAAGAGCTGCACAGCAGGACGAAATCCCTTACCCTAAGTGCACTTAACCCATGTAGCATGTGACTTAGAGTATTCACCCAATAGTTAGTTCACACGCGAAAGAGTACAAACAATCAATGAGGTACTCTACATAAGATAAGGCATCAAAGATCATGAAATTCTATCTCACGATTCCTGAGGATCCCTATATAGTTATTAACATGCTGTTATAACATATCCCAATATCAAATAACCGTATGGTATTTTGGGGTCTACTTACTGGCTCCGGCTAATCATACACTTCACATCCTCTTTTACTTATTTTGAAAACCATTTGAAAATCATTTTGAAAATCCTTTCCTTGATTTGAGACTGGAGTTACATTATAACACCATTCATTTATTACTGTTTTTTTTCAAAATAGTTTAGACATCAGAGTTCCCAGAAATCATAATCATAAATCGAGGAAGTGTATAGTCACGCCTTCGCCTTACCGCGGTCATCTGCTGAACCTGAAACAATAAACTGAAACTGTAAGCCTGAAAGCTTAGTGAGTTACCCCCAAGATACCAACCTCATACAACCATAACATATCATATAACAAACACAGAACAACCATGTATCTCGAGTCTACAGTGTGACTAGTTCGCCCGCACCGGGCCTTCAGTTCACCTGGTCCACTCTCTGAGTCTACAGTCTTACTGGACCGCCCGTGCTATGCCTTCAGTCCATCTGGTCCATTCTCCGAGCGTCGACACGTCTGGACCGCCCTTTCGGGGCCTTCAGCCTATCCGGACCGCTCGTCGGGCCTTCGGCCTGACTAGATTTGCCCGTCCCGGGCCTGCAGTTTACCCGGTCCGCCCAGGGTGTCTTGGCCTACTCCACACAGCAGGACCTGCCTCAACCCTTTCCCCATTACCAGTCAAACAATCATGTGCACATAAATATCATTCGCTAGCATGTATATAACAGATAATCATACCGATCTAACAGATCACTAGCATAACAACCATCCTATAACCAGGATACCGACCTAACTGGTCACTAAAATAACATCGTCCTATATACCAGGATACCTACCTAAACCAGGTCACTAACATAATACCATCCTGACTACCAGGATGCAGATCTAGCAGATCAATAAACATATCAACAAATACCCGAATACAAATCCGATAAAGGGCCGGCCTTTGTGCCTTAGACCCTGTTGATATAGTGAGGATAACTCACCTTCCAAATGTCGCACTGGAGTGATAGGCTAAACTCTCGAATCACCAACACGAACTCCACCACCTACAGTTACCATAAAACCCTTTTTCATAAATTTCCAAATTACCAAAATACCCCCAGAGGTCAACCCTTGGTCAAAGCCAAAGCCAACAGTCAAGATCAATAGTCCATGTTAACCCGACTTGTCGAGTGCACTTTACCGACTCGTGGATTCCTTCCTGAACTCGAGAAGTCATGAAATCCTTGGTTGACTCGTCGAGTTCCCTTATAACTCGTCGAGTTCATGCGTGTCCAAAGGTATGGGAAAAACCCTAGCGGACTCGCCGAGCCCAAGGCAATCTTCATCGGACCCGCCGAGTTATTCATCAAACTCGTCGAGTACATGACTATCTTCATATGAATCGCTGAGTCGACCTTGCGACTCGCCAAGCCCCTTTAATCCTTCAACCATACAAATGCTTTTTAAGTCATGCAAAGGCTCCATATTGCAGATCTAAGCTCCTAGGGCATACTTCTTACGTAAAGTTGCAAACTTTACGTACATGCAAGGTGATAATGACTTAAATCAAGCTAAAGAAGTGGTTCTTAGGCAAGGGGTCACACTAGCATGCTAAGGGCTGAGACTTTATGATTGTAAGGGCCAAGATGAGCCTAGATCTGAAGTTGCAACTTCAGATCTTGGTTCACTACTCAAATGAAGTACCGAAATGCCAAAAAGGCCCCAAAACTCAAACATAGGAGAATCTAACTAAGAGAATGTCAAGGTAACAACCTAATTCCTTCAAAAGGGTGCCAGCTGGAGCAGATCTATGCTTCCCACAACTTTCCTTGCTTCAATCCACTTGTTTTCCCAAGCTCTTCTCCCTAAGAATCCTCTTCCAAAGCTTAACACACAAAATAGAGCACACATACACGAATTAGGGTTTCTGGACTCTCAAGAGGAAGTAAAGGGAGGCTAAGGGGAAAATGTTCCTTTAAATAGGGTGCAAAACCCTGAAAATTAGGGTTTCTTCCTCCAGCTCCTACTCGTCGAGTCCCTTCTTGGACACGACGAGTAGGTCACTTAAGTGCGTGGCGTAACCCGCTGCTACTCGACGAGTCAGGCAACCAACTCGTCGAGTAGACCATGAATCCATGAGAATTTATCACCCTAAATTGATATTCGAGAATCGGGGCGTTACAATCTTCAAAGACCATAAAGTACCAACTGTAAACTCCTCAACCGTAATCTGCCAACCGTAAACTCCTCAACCGTAATCAGCCAACCGTAAACTCCTCAATCGTAATCAACCAACCGTAAACTTGTTTACGGTCGTAACCTTGTGCCCGTAAACTAGATATTTGGCGTTTTAGTTTATTTTTTTAGTCGTTTTCAATTTTAAAAAAAACAACAAAAACAAAAACAAAAACAAAAACAAAAACAAAAACAAAAACAAAAATGGATTCTCAAAGCTCAGCAATTCGTCATGAATTGGATTCAATCATGTGAACAACCACTCGCATTCCACGCTTGTTATCAGCAGAAGGGTTCCCGGAATGGAAATACCGGATTGAGAAATACATCAAGATGAAAGACTTTAAGGTTTGGCGAAGCATTCTCAGAGGACCAGTCAAAATCACTACTACTCTTGCGAATGGACAAATAATTGGCAAAGTGTATGCTGATTACACTGATGAAGACTTCGAAAAGGTTGAAGAACAGGAAAGGACATTGGCTACTTTAACTATGGCTTTATCTCCTGATATTGCTCAAGGATTCAAAGAGTATGATTCAGCCAAGGCATTGTGGGAAGATTTAATTGAAGTCTATGAAGGTAATGAAGACATGAAACAGAGTCGCCAAGACATTTTAAGACATAAATTCAATATGTTTAATTATGTTCTTGGAGAAACTCTAGAAGCCCAGTTGCAGCGTTTTATCATACTCACCACTGAAATGAGTTCAGCTGGGATTTATGTGACTAAGTCCTAGATAAACAAAAAGTTGCTGAATTCACTTCCGAAGGCATGGGATATGAACGTGGCTGTCATCAAAAAGACGAAAGATCTCAATCGTCTCAGTCTTGCTGAAAATATGGCAATCATCAAAGCCTGTGATCTTGATGATAAGCAAAGAGAGATCAATCCTGTAAATTCCTACTAGACTGCAAATCTTGAGATTTCTTCAAATAATGCCTTTTCATCTTTTACCTCCTCTCCAAGTCAAGCTTTTTCCATTCAACAACCTCAGAATCAAACCTTTGTTGCTCCATCAGCTGCACCATTTGTTGCTTCATCATCCATGTCTTATCCACAAAGCCAGTCTTTTGTTGTTCCACAAGTGGTTTCCTCCTCCATAGCACCAGTTATGATTCCTACTCCCAATCCCAAAGAAAGCGATGAAAAATTAGCTCTTGCCACTGGACTTGTCAATTGCTACAATGCTTTTGTAGCTGGATGTCACACCCCAAAACCAGGAACGGCGAAAACGTTCTGGGGTGGAGGACGTCATGTAAAGTATCACAACAGTGTAAAGTAGTAAACAAGTAACAACATCATCCATTGCATTAATAGTAGAATTTTAATACACGTGTGTTCTTTCATAGTATACGACATGATAATAATAAGAAATCAAAATAAAAGACGAGTCTTGACTGCTCCGTCTTCTCAAAACCTGGTCAGCATACCTTTCTACTGGTGACCTAAGAATACAAGTATTTTGAAAGCGAGTATCAGCTTTAAAGCTGGTGAGATCATAAGTAATTTAGTGTCATTGATTTGTAAATCTGTAAAGAAAAGACTTGTAATAGTTTTATGAAAACTTTGTATAAGTATGAAAAACCCTAGAAAATCCCATATTTCCTATTAGTATAAAAGCAGTCTTCTATCAAGACTCAACTGTTTTGAAGATTTGCACTTCCGTAAAAATGAAGGTTTTTCCCCTAGTATAACTATTATTATCTAAATATAGCTATACATAAACGTGTGTGTGAATAAATCACAAAGTAACTGTAATAGGGAAAATAATATTTTACTTCAGCAATGACACTACTGGCTATAAAGTGATTAAAACACAGACTCCAGGTGGTATTAAATGAACAATACGCCTCGAAAAGTCTAAATGAATGAAATGCAGACTCCAGGTGGTATTAAATGAATAATACGCCTCGAAAAGTCCAAATGCAGACTCCAGGTGGTATTAAACGAATAATACGCCTCGAAAAGTCCAAATGAATGAAATGCAGACTCCATGTGGTATTAAATAAATAATACGCCTTGAAAAGTCCAAATGCAGACTCCAGGTGGTATTAAATGAATAATACGCCTCGAAAAGTCCAAATGCAGACTCCAGGTGGTATTAAATGAATAATACACCTCGAAAAGTCCAAATGAATGAAATGCAGACTCCAGGTGGTATTAAATGAATAATACACCTCGAAAAGTCCAATTGCAGACTCCAAGTGGTATTAAATGAATAATACGCCACGAAAAGTCCAAATGAATGAAATGCAGACTCCAGGTGGTATTAAATGAATAATACGCTTCGAAAAGTCCAAATGCAGACTCCAGGTGGTATTAAATGAATAATACGCCTCGAAAAGTCCAAATGAATGAAATGCAGACTCCAGGTGTAGGATGGTTAGTCCCGTGAGGAGTAGTGTATGTACTAGTGCACCTTCATATAGCATGTAATATATTTATTAGACTTATATGTATAAAGTAGTGTCTCTTCATATAGCATGTAATATATTTGTATAGACTCATGAATGAACTGACTCTTTTGTGATCCCTTGCACTAGGAATAGTAAATAGTATCTCCTAACTATACCCATTATAGTTACTAGTAATATATGTATATGAATAAATGGAAGTATGCCTTTGCTACCCAAAGGTACTGAACTGCTTGATAGAACTTTTATGTCTATATAGGTATACATAATATATAACTAATATTTAGACGACCTTCGAACAAATAACTGGATACCCTAAGTCCACAACCAAACAAGGAACAGGAAATAAGGCGGGTTAGCAGTCCTAAGTCCTTTAAACATTACTTATATAACTATACATATATAGGCATGCATTTGACAATATCACAGTTTAAAGTATAAGAAATCCCTTATGTGGAATATAGTTTAAAGTACATGAAAACCTTTGTTTGAAACATAGTCAAAACAGAATTTGAAAAGAAAGATGTAGTTTAGAAAACAAGTTTGATAAAGATTTCAACGTGTAAAAGCATTCGGGAAATCATTTTGAAGTAATTTGCTTGATAAAACAGCTAAAATTGTAGTAATTCGATAGTTTAATAGTTATTAATCACATGTGATTGATATGATAACTATCATGATTCAACTTGTATTCCCCCCATAAAAGCGTTTCAAAACATTTAAAAGGTTAATTAAGGGGTATGAACTCACCTGCAGTGAGTGGTTTGGATGGAAGTGCCGGATAGGATGCTAAGTGTTAAGTGAGAACTTGAACACACACACAGATCCTATTTAACATGTAGTGATACATAAATGTGTTTAATTAGTCATTTAACAACTAATTAATCAAGTAAAGACACCCTAATGCATGGAAACACTTTGATTCAAGTGCTAGCAGTACTAAAGGGTTGTATCTAAAGAGAGTATGGCCTCATATTGGAGTTTACTTCCCATATGGTAACAACACATGAGTTTACGGCCCATGGTCATTTCCCCCATGAGTTTACGGCCGTAAACTCATGGTAATTTGTGCTATTGTGCGTTTTAAGGTCTTATACCCCTCAAGGAAGTGTTCTAGGTTTGTATCAAAGGCTTAGGAAGGGACTAGGGCTCAAAGTGGCCCTTCATTGGAGTTTACGGTTCTTGGACCACTCCTTGGAGTTTACGATCGTAAACCCTTGAGTTTACGGTCGTAAACCCATGAGTTTACGACCGTAAACTCATGGTCACTCCAACCATTTCGTGTTTTGGGGTTTCTAGCTCATGCATGCAAGGTTCTAGTCCAATATCCAAGCCCTAGAAGGTGTTGGGGGCACTTAAACACCACTTGATGGTGTTTACGGTTCAAGGAGATCCCTTGACCATAAACCCATGTGTTGTTGGGGATTTTTGATTTTTTCCAATGGTTTAGCAAGTATACTAAGCAAACAACTATATAGGAAGAGTGTACTTACTTATAGGAAGCTTGTAAGAGTGTTTAAGGACCAAAAACACTAGTGTGTGTTCTTGGTGTTTCGAAGAACACTTGAAGATCTACACAAATGGAATGATTTCATGGATGAAATCATGTAAGATCACTAGATTAAGGTAGAGAACAATTAATCAAGGTAAGAAACACTTACTTTCTTGAAGATCTTTGAAGAAAAGTCGGATGATACTTGAGAGAGAAATGGGTTTTCTAGGCTTCAAATGGTGAAAAAGTGATAAAAATGACTAAGTGTCATATTTATACTCCTTGGGGTTTACGGCCGTAAACACCGTGTTTGGGCCGTAAACTCCAAACTCTTGGAGTTTTGAGACTTTATTGATGCATAATAAACCGTAGGGTATCCTCTCTCCAGTTATCTCCTGAAGTACTAAGCTTTAATACACTCAGACGAACTTTATACCGGCTAAATTTAGCAGAAAAGTATTTGACTTTTATTTGAAGTGCTAGACTGTAGGGTTTGTACGAATGGAAATTTCGGGTTGTCACATCATCCCCCCGTTAGAAGGAATTTCTTCCCGAAATTAGAGTTTAAACAAATAAAGTAGTTACAAAAATAACTAAGTAAAAGATGAGGATATTTCAGTTCCCTCTGATCCTCTCGCTCCCAAGTGAATTCAGGTCCTTGCTTGGCGTTCCAGCGAACCTTCACTATCGGGATTCGGCTTTGCTTTGATTGCTTGACCTCTTGGTTCATGATCTCTACAGGTTCTTCCACGAAGTTGAGGCTCTTGTTTATCTCGATTTCGTCGAGTGGGATTACAAGAGTCTCGTCGGGCAGACACTTTTTCAAGTTTGAGACGTGGAAAGTAGAATATACGTTACTGAGTTCGCGGGTAAGTTAAGTTTGTAAGCTACAGGGCCGATTTTAGCGAGAATCTCGAAAAGACCTGCGTGACATTTCTGTCGGTCACTAGAGGCTTTAATCGTCCACTAATCTGAACGATCTTCTCTAATGATGCCCTCTTACTCTAGATCGTGAATTTCATAGCTAGCTTTAAGGGTTTCTAACTGATGGGAGGCTTAGGTAATGACCTTACCTCGTTACGTCAAAATGCAACTGAGCCCTGGATTTGGAAGTGTCTACTTGAATTCCCTCTTCACTAACAATGTGACACAGGAATTTGACCCTTCGAATCCAAACTCGCATTAAAGAGAATTTCGCGTAGAGCTCCTCTGATCGAAATGTTTCCAAGGTCTGCTGAAGTTGTTGACTATGCTCCTCCATACTACGAGAGTAGATAAGTGTGTCATCGATGAAGACGATGACGAACTTATCTAAGTAAGGACGACACACCTTATCCATTAACTCTATGAATACTGCGGGTGCGTTTGTTAATCCGAATGGCATCACTACGAATTCGTAGTGCCCATAACGAGTTCGGAAGGCTGTCTTCGGAACATCCTCCCCTAGCACCCGTAGTCGGCGATACCCGGATCTTGGATCGACTTTTGAAGGGAAGATCGCCCTTTTTCCGTCGATCAGATAATTCGTCTATGATAGGCAAAAGGGTACTGATTTTTTATGGTTAGCTTGTTGAGCTTCCTGTAATTAATGTATATACGAAGTGATCAGTCTTTCTTTTTGACGAACCAGACCGGATTTTCCCCAGGGTGAGAAGCTTGGTCTTATAAAGCCCTTGCTGAGTGGTTCGTTAAGTTGATCAGACAGTTCTTGCATCAATGCAGTTGCTAGACGATAGGGCGGTTTGGCTACTGAGGTAGCCCATGGAACTAAGTCGATCCTAAATTCGAGTTGACGTTGCGGATGTCATCTTGGGAGTTTTCTGTTCTACCTGAAACTACTGTCTCGATCGGTGAGAAGGCATTTGATTGGATTCTAAGTTTATCCGGATGGCAGTACGATTATTCGTAGTCTTGGGCAGTCTCCGTCTTAAAGTTCATATCAGAAGTCATATTTGGTTCATCAATCACAGCTTCGTGTATACGAGTCGTATATAATTAAGACTAAAAAGGCAGTCGAATAAATGATTCTTCTTTAAGCTCACATCCAAACAAGGAAAAGAAGTTAAAGCGGAATTATTAATTCTAATCCTGTAGAACCTTGATTGTATACCACCCTTGCATATACCTTCTCCAGCGATAGATCAACCGTATGGGTCTTCGGGTTGAACTTGACGTACTGTACGAGTGGTACTCCGGGGAGGTTTACTGAGGTGTCTTCGGGAAGGATACGAAACATAAGATACTCTTTGCATGAGTACCTCGGAGTTTTGGAATGACGGCTTCGCTAGAAGGCGATTTTGGAGAAAAGAATTTACGCGTGAGACTGGTATTGTGAGGGTAGGATTCGCTCAAGTTATATGAAAATGTCGGACTACTCGGAATAAAAGGCATTAGACTTAGTTCAAAAAGGTGTTACAAACTAAACACAACAGTGCAACTTTAACAGAGTTTCAGTACTTTAGTTTACTACAAGACTACTGCTGCGAATAAAGTATACTACAAAAGCAAGTATACGCAGCACGAAAGACCCTTAACTGGCGGGATCTCGCAAAAGACAAGACTCGAGTTGCACTAGTGTTTAATGATGGGTTTTATGTACAACAATTAAACTAGAAAACAATTCCTAAGTTCACATGCAACCTACTTTGGATCTATGTTTTAACTATTGAACATACAACTTTGAATTGCAAAACAAGAACCCTAGAGGAGAGGGGATATTTTCGAAAATAGTAAACTAGGGTTTAGGATTTACATACCTTTCAATTGTTATAGCAAACAATTGATATTCCCTTGATCTTGATCTTGATCTTCTTGGAAGCTTTAGCACCACAAGTGTAATGCCTCTAATGGAGTCACACCCAAGAACTAGCAAGAAGGAAAGTAGAAGAAGAGAGAGGGGAGGGAGTATGCAATTTCGGCCACTAGGGTTTCTTCCAAAGAATTCAGTACCCAAAATGTGAGCCAGGAGGCTCCTTAAATAGTTGAGGGAACTAGGGTTTAGGGAAAACCCTAGTTATCCTTTGCTTAGGGCCTAAGCAAGACCCAAGGCCTTATCTTGGAGCCCTTGGACGAATTCTCTAGGGTTTCCCCTAGGGTTTTCGTCCACCCCCTTCCAAGGGGGTTCTGGAACCTTCCACTCAACTATTAGTTAATTGCAAACTAGTCCCTGCACTTTATAATTAATTCTTTTAACCCCAAAATTAATTCTGATTAATTTCTGGCTAACAATTAATTAAACATAATGATTTCTAATTAATATATTAATCCATTAACATATTAATAAATCATTTATATTAATTTATTAATCTTATAAATTAATATCTCTCCTTTCATAATTTCCTTGTCCAGTTGCTAGGTTGAGGGCAACCCAAAAGGACTGTGCTGCTATCAATTCAAGTACATACCAATTATAGTTATGGGCTTAGACACCTAATCCAACAGTCTCCCACTTGGATAAGTCTGTAACTATAATTGCTAGTATGCCTTCTAAATTTGACCAGCAAATTGTAGCTTCCAAAAAGCTGCTGCCGAACTCTGACCCAGTCAGTTACGTGTCCTAAGATAAGTGATCATATAACCCTTCGTTCTGCTTGATATCCCCAGACAAAAGACATGGAATGTAATCAATCTATTTGTCCAGAATCTATGTTTCCCGATTCCTGATTTGTGATGATGTAGGACTTCTAATCGAACACATCAATTTAGTCCTGGCTGGGCCCAGCACATAAGTCAACACCAAATCATCGAGGGGCCCACAGATATCGCTTTTCCTGTTAGGGCAAAAGGAACGAATAAACGTTGACTCATATGCTTGTGTCTTTTACTCATCAAATTATGCATGACAATACGTTTTATAACACCAAGTTACTGATGCGTTTTCGTATCACCAATGTATGGCCGACTTGTAAATCACAACTCATATATCTTCGTTTCAAGATTATAAGATATTATCGTCTCAGTATTACTCGTGATGAATTCCATGAAGTAATACTCTGAGCGAGGGTTTATCCAATACTCAAATCTCATCTTCTGAGTACTCATGAACGTTGCAGCAATTCTATTGCCATGTCTATCCTTAGACAATCTGCAATCCAATTCATGACAGTCTTAATTCACTACTTACTTCCAAGAGTACGAGCGACTGTGGAGTTTGAATAATCTCATTATTCAGGAAGTAAAACATGCAAAAATGAAACACAATAATAAACAATTGACAAAAGGTAGTAGCCAAACTTATAAATAATACTTTATTATTTAATCACCAAAAGTCAATTACATTTACTTTGTTACAAGTTTCAAAAACTAATCTAACTACTAAAACTAATATCATCTTTCAGTCCTATGCTCCGAGCATGCTGAATATGCTTAGCCCTACTCAGACCCTTTGTGAGAGGATCTGCTGGGTTATCTTCAGATGACACCCTCTTTACTATAAGATGGCCTTCTTCTACTCTATGTCTGATGAAATGGTACTTTCTGTCGATATGTCTGGTCTTACCATGATCTCTCGGTTCCTTTGTCAAGGCAACCGCTCCTTCATTATCGCAGAACAGTTCCATAGGCTCCTGGATGGTTGGAACAACTCCGAGATCCCCGATGAAGTTCCTCAACCAAGCTGCTTCTTTCGACGCTTCACTTGCTGCTATGTACTCTGATTCACAAGTAGAATCAGCCACCGTATTTTGCTTGGAACTCTTCCAAGTAACTGCTCCTCCATTCAGTAAAATACCCAGCCCGACTGAGAACGGAAGTTATCTCTATCCGTCTGAAAGCTGGCATCACTGTAACCGTCTACTCTCAAAGTATCACTGCCACCAAGCACAAGAACCCAGTCCTTTGTCCTTCGCAAATACTTGAGTATATTCTTAACTGCTATCCAATGAGCTCTACCTGGGTTTCCCTGATAGCGACTGACCATGCTCAAAGCAAATGCCACATCAGGGCGAGTACATGTCATAGCGTACATGATCGATCCGACAGCGGAAGCATAAGGTACACGACTCATGTCATCTATTTCAACATCTGTACTCGGGCATTGAGTCTTACTCAATTTGGTATTGCTCTGGATAGGTAGCTCTCCCTTCTTGGAATTTTCCATACTAAACCTCTTTAGTACCTTATCCAAGTATGTGCTCTGACTAAGTCCAATTAGTCTCTTCTTTCTATCTCTCAATATTCTAATCCCAAGAATATAGGCAGCTTCTCCAAGGTCTTTCATGGCAAAACACTTTCCAAGCCAAGACTTAACTTCTTTCAAGGTTGGAACGTCGTTACCAATGAGTAATATGTCATCGACATATAACACCAGAAAAGTTACTATACTCCCACTAGCCTTGATATACACACAAAACTCATCTTCACTTCTAGAGAAACCAAACTCTTTGACTTTCTCATGGAAGCAAAGATTCCAACTGCGAGATGCTTGTTTCAATCCATAAATGGATTTCTCAAGCTTGCACACTCTATTGGGGAACTTTGCATCAACAAAACCCTCTGGCTGACTCATGTAAACATCTTCAGCCAACTTCCCATTAAGGAAAGCAGTTTTGACATCCATCTGCCAGATTTCATAATCATGAAAGGCAGCTATGGCGAGCAATATCCTAATAGATTTAATCTTAGCCACTGGCGAGAAGGTCTCATCATAGTCAACCCCTGGGGTTTGAGTGAAACCTTTTGCAACCAGTCGAGCCTTGAATGTGTGCACATTTCCATCCATGTCTGTCTTCTTCTTGAAGATCCATTTGCACCCAACTGTCTTACGACCTGGTGCACTATCAACCAAATTCCAAACTTGGTTGTCATACATGGACTTAATCTCGCTGTCCATTGCCTCTTTCCACTTGGAAGCCTCTGGGCCTGCCATTGCTTCCTTATAAGTGACTGGTTCATCTAAGTTTACCAGTGTTCTGTCACTTATGAATGTGTCACCATCTGAAGTAATATGAAAACCATACAACTCAGGTGGCACACTCACCCTAGTGGATCTTCTAAGAGGTAATGAGTTATCGATTGGTTCAACAGGAACTGTTTCCTCTGGTTGAGTGCTAGTGTCATCTAAGGTTCCTTCATTGGCTGACTCTTGAATTTCTTCAAGGTCAATAGTGCTCCTACTGTCCTCTTTGAATATGAGCTCTCTTTCAAGAAAGACTCCTCTTCGTGCTACAAAGACCACGTTCTCACTAGGCCTGTAGAACAAATATCCAAAAGACTGCTTTGGGTAACCAATGAAAACACATTTCTCACTTCTAGCTGCTAGCTTGTCGTGAGTCTCTCGTCTTACGAAAGCTTCACAACCCCAGACTTTAATATGTGCTAACGAGGGAACTTTCCCTGTCCACATTTCGTGAGGTGTTTTGGCAACCTTCTTTGTAGGGACAAGATTGAGGATGTGGGCGGCTGTCTCTAAGGCATACCCCCAGAAGTGAATAGGAAGCGAAGCCCGACTCATCATAGAACGAACCATGTCTAAGAAGGTTCGATTGCGCCTCTCAGCTACACCATTTAACTGTGGTGTCCTAGGAGGAGTCAATTGTGAGACTATCCCACATTCTTTCAGATAGTCGTTAAACTCGATACTAAGATACTCCCCGCCTCTATCGGATCTAAGTATCTTTATCTTTCTGCCCAATTGATTTTCGACTTCATGCTTAAACTCTTTGAACTTTTCAAAAGTTTCTGACTTATGCTTGATCAAGTAGATATATCCATATCTGCTATAATCGTCATTGAAAGTCACATAGAATCGATTAGCATCTCTTGTAGTTGATCTGAAGGGCCCACACACATCCGTGTGTATGAGATCCAAAAGACCTTCACCTCTTTCACAAGACCCTGTGAATGGTGATTTTGTCATCTTTCCCAAAAGACAAGATTCACACATATCATCTGACTTTAGGTCAAATGATTCCAACACTCCATCCTTTTGGAGTTGGGCTATGCGTTTGTTGTTAATGTGTCCAAGACGACAATGCCACAAGCATGCCTTGTCTACACTATTAGACAAGTCAATATTAAGTACACTATTTCCTAGGCTATCAACACAAGTCACTGTTTCATACACACCATTACAAGGCAAAGCTTCAAACATAAAAACACCATTCTTATAAACAGAAATTGAACCATTCAAATCATTAAAAGAATATGTAAAACCTTGTCTGAACAATGCATGAAATGAAATAATGTTTCTCGTCATCTCAGACGAATAGCAACAATTTATTAAATCTAATCTAACATCATTACTAAGCAGAAGCTGATAAACTCCGATCTTGGTTACTGGTGAAGACTTTCTGTTTCCCATGATCAGGTTTATCCTTCCTCGCTCTATCTCCTCACTTTCCTTTAGACCCTGCAAATCAGAACAGATATGAAAACCACATCCTGTATCAAGGACCCATGAACGAGAAGATAATGAGTTATTAGCAGAAATAGTGTAAATACCTGCCGAAGATGGCTTCACTTTGCCATCCTTGATATCTTGCAGATATTGTGGGCAAGATCTCTTCCAATGCCCCTTTTGGTTGCAGTAAAAGCAAACTGCCTCTTTTGGATCAGAAACATGGGGAGTGGAACCATTGGGCTTAGCCTTTGGGCCATTACTAGATGACCCAACTTGAGCCTTGCTCTTCCAGTTTTGCTTGGGAGGACCTTTCCTCTTTTTCCCCTTTCCCTGTCCAATAGCCAAAACAGGGGCACTCATAGGTGTGGAGGGTATACTTTTACCCTTCATCCCTGCCTCAGCTGTCTGCAACAAGTTGTGCAATTGGGCCAAGGTCTGCTCAGTATTGTTCAAATGGTAAGTTAGAATAAACTGACCATAACATTTAGGAAGTGAGTTCAAGACCATGTCAATGGCCAATTCCTCATCAAAGTGAATATTGAGCTTGACCAAACGCTCTATGTAGCGTTGCATTCTTTGCACATGTGACACAACCGACTCCCCATCTTTCATCTTGCAAGCCATGAGTGACTTGACTACTTCGAACTTTTCTTGACGAGCTCGCTTATGGTACTTTTCCATAAGGTCCTTGTTCATCTCGAAAGGCCAGTAGTCCTCATAGTACCTCTGCAGTTCTGGGGACATAGTTGCCACCATGATGCATGCCACTTTGCTAGCATCATCGTAATGTTTCTTGTAGGCAGCAAGATCTTTAGGAGTAGCTTCATTCTCATCAAGCTCTTTGAGCCCCTTTTCAAGAACATATTCTTTGTTCTCGAAACGAAGAGCCATCTTGATGTTGCGCATCCAATCGTTATAGTTTGAGCCATCCATAACGACTTTGGAGCAGATATTGAGCAAAGAGAAGTTCTGGTTGGAGGAGGATGAAGCAGAAGTGTTTCCAGGAGTAGACATCTGAAAAAAAAGAAAGTTTTAGTTAGATTTCAAGATACCTTAATAGAATAACCCAAAGATATAATATCAAGGTTAGGATCCAACTATGAAGATTCACAACTTAGAAATGGGATGCCGAGATCCAAGTGCAAATTTCATAAAGGTAGGTGAATGACGATTCACCAATTCCACCATTAGACGAAACAAACGAAGTGAAATTCCTAATTCTTTTGAGATACATTGAAACTATTCAATGGCATGTTTTAATCTCAGATTATGCTCTTCTATTTGTGACTGGGATGCCGAGGATCACAAACAAGATGTGAATAACCATGCAAATGTGCTTGGTAACCTCATTGTCTTTATCATTAACTATTGATGTGCTGGTAAACCACACACGCTCCATCAAAATGACAATTATGAGATACCCATTACTACTCTTTATTAGTGCCTTTTAGTGTGCTGGTTAACCACACACGCTCCACTAACGACCAATAAAGCATAATGTGCAATTTCATGGATTAGCATACTTTTCACATTTTTCCTAAAGTAACTAGAGTTGGGATTTTGAAAATAACGTTCTAGTACTTTTAATATCATTATACTTTTAATGAGAAGTAGTTGTCCTATCAAATCCGTTCTGCTAACGACCCTCCACTAATCAAGGAAGCGGTGGGTGAGAGTGGACACCCATTCAACTACCATTTTATAGGCAGTTTCCTTATACCCCCCTTATAGATTAGCTTCGTGAATGAGGCATACTAGCGATTTGACTGACCATATTCTTATACATATATAATATTAAACTTTTAATTATAATATATATATAAGGTGTGTTTTAAAACATTTTAAAACTTCAAGGGTTTATAAATTTCGAAATTTAAGCTATTAAATTTAAATTTAAATAAACCAATTAACTAGATTTAATATTTATCTTTTAATTAACTATTAATCAAATTATTAAATCTTGTAAGGATTATCTAATTAAATTAATCCATTAATTTAATCCTAATCCTTATCCCTCTAAATTTCGAAAAATAGGGTAAGGATAATTATCCAATTAATCTAATTAAGTAATAATTATCCAAAACAAGAAACCCTAAAACTTCTAAGCAAATTTCGAAATTTACAAGGGAGGAGGCTAGGGTTTTCAAAACCCTAACCCTAATTTCGATTAGGGTTCTTTGGAGGCTAGGGTTTTCGAAAAAAACCCTTTGATCCAAAACCCTAGAAATCGAAAAATTGGCCTTTAGGGTTTAATAGCTATAAACCCTAATTTGCAATTCAACAATTGTAGCAATTCAATTTAAAACAACAATGGCTCTGATACCACTGATGGGTTTTATGTACAACAATTAAACTAGAAAACAATTCCTAAGTTCACATGCAACCTACTTTGGATCTATGTTTTAACTATTGAACATACAACTTTGAATTGCAAAACAAGAACCCTAGAGGAGAGGGGATATTTTCGAAAATAGTAAACTAGGGTTTAGGATTTACATACCTTTCAATTGTTATAGCAAACAATTGATATTCCCTTGATCTTGATCTTGATCTTCTTGGAAGCTTTAGCACCACAAGTGTAATGCCTCTAATGGAGTCACACCCAAGAACTAGCAAGAAGGAAAGTAGAAGAAGAGAGAGGGGAGGGAGTATGCAATTTCGGCCACTAGGGTTTCTTCCAAAGAATTCAGTACCCAAAATGTGAGCCAGGAGGCTCCTTAAATAGTTGAGGGAACTAGGGTTTAGGGAAAACCCTAGTTATCCTTTGCTTAGGGCCTAAGCAAGACCCAAGGCCTTATCTTGGAGCCCTTGGACGAATTCTCTAGGGTTTCCCCTAGGGTTTTCGTCCACCCCCTTCCAAGGGGGTTCTGGAACCTTCCACTCAACTATTAGTTAATTGCAAACTAGTCCCTGCACTTTATAATTAATTCTTTTAACCCCAAAATTAATTCTGATTAATTTCTGGCTAACAATTAATTAAACATAATGATTTCTAATTAATATATTAATCCATTAACATATTAATAAATCATTTATATTAATTTATTAATCTTATAAATTAATATCTCTCCTTTCATAATTTCCTTGTCCAGTTGCTAGGTTGAGGGCAACCCAAAAGGACTGTGCTGCTATCAATTCAAGTACATACCAATTATAGTTATGGGCTTAGACACCTAATCCAACAGTCTCCCACTTGGATAAGTCTGTAACTATAATTGCTAGTATGCCTTCTAAATTTGACCAGCAAATTGTAGCTTCCAAAAAGCTGCTGCTGAACTCTGACCCAGTCAGTTACGTGTCCTAAGATAAGTGATCATATAACCCTTCGTTCTGCTTGATATCCCCAGACAAAAGACATGGAATGTAATCAATCTATTTGTCCAGAATCTATGTTTCCCGATTCCTGATTTGTGATGATGTAGGACTTCTAATCGAACACATCAATTTAGTCCTGGCTGGGCCCAGCACATAAGTCAACACCAAATCATCGAGGGGCCCACAGATATCGCTTTTCCTGTTAGGGCAAAAGGAACGAATAAACGTTGACTCATATGCTTGTGTCTTTTACTCATCAAATTATGCATGACAATACGTTTTATAACACCAAGTTACTGATGCGTTTTCGTATCACCAATGTATGGCCGACTTGTAAATCACAACTCATATATCTTCGTTTCAAGATTATAAGATATTATCGTCTCAGTATTACTCGTGATGAATTCCATGAAGTAATACTCTGAGCGAGGGTTTATCCAATACTCAAATCTCATCTTCTGAGTACTCATGAACGTTGCAGCAATTCTATTGCCATGTCTATCCTTAGACAATCTGCAATCCAATTCATGACAGTCTTAATTCACTACTTACTTCCAAGAGTACGAGCGACTGTGGAGTTTGAATAATCTCATTATTCAGGAAGTAAAACATGCAAAAATGAAACACAATAATAAACAATTGACAAAAGGTAGTAGCCAAACTTATAAATAATACTTTATTATTTAATCACCAAAAGTCAATTACATTTACTTTGTTACAAGTTTCAAAAACTAATCTAACTACTAAAACTAATATCATCTTTCAGTCCTATGCTCCGAGCATGCTGAATATGCTTAGCCCTACTCAGACCCTTTGTGAGAGGATCTGCTGGGTTATCTTCAGATGACACCCTCTTTACTATAAGATGGCCTTCTTCTACTCTATGTCTGATGAAATGGTACTTTCTGTCGATATGTCTGGTCTTACCATGATCTCTCGGTTCCTTTGTCAAGGCAACCGCTCCTTCATTATCGCAGAACAGTTCCATAGGCTCCTGGATGGTTGGAACAACTCCGAGATCCCCGATGAAGTTCCTCAACCAAGCTGCTTCTTTCGACGCTTCACTTGCTGCTATGTACTCTGATTCACAAGTAGAATCAGCCACCGTATTTTGCTTGGAACTCTTCCAAGTAACTGCTCCTCCATTCAGTAAAATACCCAGCCCGACTGAGAACGGAAGTTATCTCTATCCGTCTGAAAGCTGGCATCACTGTAACCGTCTACTCTCAAAGTATCACTGCCACCAAGCACAAGAACCCAGTCCTTTGTCCTTCGCAAATACTTGAGTATATTCTTAACTGCTATCCAATGAGCTCTACCTGGGTTTCCCTGATAGCGACTGACCATGCTCAAAGCAAATGCCACATCAGGGCGAGTACATGTCATAGCGTACATGATCGATCCGACAGCGGAAGCATAAGGTACACGACTCATGTCATCTATTTCAACATCTGTACTCGGGCATTGAGTCTTACTCAATTTGGTATTGCTCTGGATAGGTAGCTCTCCCTTCTTGGAATTTTCCATACTAAACCTCTTTAGTACCTTATCCAAGTATGTGCTCTGACTAAGTCCAATTAGTCTCTTCTTTCTATCTCTCAATATTCTAATCCCAAGAATATAGGCAGCTTCTCCAAGGTCTTTCATGGCAAAACACTTTCCAAGCCAAGACTTAACTTCTTTCAAGGTTGGAACGTCGTTACCAATGAGTAATATGTCATCGACATATAACACCAGAAAAGTTACTATACTCCCACTAGCCTTGATATACACACAAAACTCATCTTCACTTCTAGAGAAACCAAACTCTTTGACTTTCTCATGGAAGCAAAGATTCCAACTGCGAGATGCTTGTTTCAATCCATAAATGGATTTCTCAAGCTTGCACACTCTATTGGGGAACTTTGCATCAACAAAACCCTCTGGCTGACTCATGTAAACATCTTCAGCCAACTTCCCATTAAGGAAAGCAGTTTTGATATCCATCTGCCAGATTTCATAATCATGAAAGGCAGCTATGGCGAGCAATATCCTAATAGATTTAATCTTAGCCACTGGCGAGAAGGTCTCATCATAGTCAACCCCTGGGGTTTGAGTGAAACCTTTTGCAACCAGTCGAGCCTTGAATGTGTGCACATTTCCATCCATGTCTGTCTTCTTCTTGAAGATCCATTTGCACCCAACTGTCTTACGACCTGGTGCACTATCAACCAAATTCCAAACTTGGTTGTCATACATGGACTTAATCTCGCTGTCCATTGCCTCTTTCCACTTGGAAGCCTCTGGGCCTGCCATTGCTTCCTTATAAGTGACTGGTTCATCTAAGTTTACCAGTGTTCTGTCACTTATGAATGTGTCACCATCTGAAGTAATATGAAAACCATACAACTCAGGTGGCACACTCACCCTAGTGGATCTTCTAAGAGGTAATGAGTTATCGATTGGTTCAACAGGAACTGTTTCCTCTGGTTGAGTGCTAGTGTCATCTAAGGTTTGACCTACATCCCTATGATGCAGCCCTAGTAAGGTGTAGAAGAAAGTTCATAGAATGGTTATAAGACGATTGCTATCCAACCTTCGACAAGGATTGGAAGTGATCCCTGAGCTAAATTACCATAGGTCAATAACTTGACTAGAGTGAGTTTTAGATAGAATTCTAGCGATAGTAGGATGAAAGTATTTGAACAAAGATTGACACATAAATTAGCCGACTGTCCATATCATTGATATTTATGATGTAATAAGTCTGGGAAAAAATTTGACCTTGTAGGAGGTCTTACATCATATCTGGAGTAGAAAAGTTTTGACAGCATAGGGCCTAACTAAAAGTACTCACGGTACTGGGGTAGTTACATAGAAAAGTGCTACATAGGGCATAGACAGGAAAACGATTCCTTATAATAAGGAAGGAAAAATAAAGCATCTTTTACTAGTGACGGTCATCCCTCTGGTGAACCCTTAGTTCAGCCAGTTGACGTTCCATATCTAGCAGGTGTGTTTCGTACACCCTCTGGCGTATTCGGAGCTCTATGACTTCAGCTCGAGTTTCGGCTAGTGCTTGCAGTAGGGCCTCATTGTCTCCGTTAGATCTCTCCCGAGCATCTTCCAGACGAATGGTACGGAGGGTATGCATTCTCGCATTGGCGTTAACTTCCATGATTTGATGGAGTGTTGTCCTGCCCTGAATGTCGTTTCGGGAAACCCTGCGGACCAGGATTGGCAGAAACCTGTCTGCTGAGCTTCCCTTGCTCAGGTTATAGGAGTTTCGGTCTCCGTTAAGCGGCATAGGTTGACCTTGCTCTTCGCTCCACGTCTCCAAACATTCTACCCAAGGAGGCGTCGGGCCTTGAAAAGCCGGACGAGGGTTAGGATTTGGATTGGGAGCCACCGGGGGTAGATTCTCAACCTCAGGCTCGGAGTTAGCACCATCCGAAGAGCCTTCAGCATAGTGATCGTCCAAAGGGATTGGATGATCATTCTCTGGCTCTTCTCCAAACCATGCAACATTGCCTTCGTTCGGGAAGTACGGGTCGCCGTGGGGATGGGGTCCAGCCATGTTATCTATGTGAGAATTGGGGTAACGAAATAATTATTAGGCGTACTAGATAATTATATGATAATCTTCATCAGTTTCTCCAAATTCACAAGGAACAGGGGGAGGGGGGTAAGGCAAAATTTCACAGATTCTAAGTCTATGTCATCCTAGTTACATATAATCTTAGCGTATTCACTTAGCAACTATTGGCCTATTAATGAAGATCTTTAGTTCTCAACTAAGTAATTATAGTAACACAAAATACTTCTAATGCTTTCATTGTGGTAGTGTTGGTAAGTTTTTAGACTTATTGTCATATCACAACCATTCTTGGGCATATGTTAATCACTCCTCGGACCAGCATAGTTGATCAGGCTATGCCACTCCCAGGACTGACCATACATCCCCGAGCTTACTTGTGATATTCAACAATCGTAATACTTTTGTTTTTGTCATTGTGACACTGATTTTAGTATGAATGCAGGCATGTATAATTAGTTAAATATTTTATTATTTAAAAGTATAAACTCTTGGTCAGAGTATTTTAATCCCATTGTATTTATAGTCTGTATATCTTTTATGGGTTGATATACTCGATTCACTACAAACAATGCTCTGATACCAATCTGGCACACCCCAAAACCAGGAACGGCGGAAACGTTCATGGGTGGAGGACGTCATGTAAAGTATAACAACAGTGTAAAGTAGTAAACAAGCAACAACATCAATCATTGCTTTAATAGTAGAATTTTAATACATGTGTGTTCTTTCATAGTATACGACATGATAATAATAAGAAATCAAAATAAAAGATGAGTCTTGACTGCTCCGTCTTCTCAAAACCTGGTCAACATATGTGTCTACTGGTGACCTGAGAATACAAGTATTTTGAAAGCGAGTATCAGCTTTAAAGCTGGTGAGATCATAAGTAATTTAGTGTCATTGATTTGTAAATCTGTAAAGAAAAGACTTGTAATAGTTTTATGAAAACTTTGTATAAGTATGAAAAACCCTAGAAAATCCCATATTTCCTATTAGTATAAAAGCAGTCTTCTATCAAGACTCAAGTGTTTTGAAGATTTGCACTTCTGCAAAAATGAAGGTTTTTCCCCTAGTATAACTATTATTATCTAAATATAGCTACACATAAACGTGTATGTGAATAAATCATAAAGTAACTGTAATAGGGAAAATAATATTTTACTTCAGCAGTGACACTACTGGCTATAAAGTGATTAAAACACAGACTCCAGGTGGTATTAAATGAACAATACGCCTCGAAAAGTCTAAATGAATGAAATGCAGACTCCAGGTGGTATTAAATGAATAATACGCCTCGAAAAGTCCAAATGCAGACTCCAGGTGGTATTAAACGAATAATACGCCTCGAAAAGTCCAAATGAATGAAATGCAGACTCCAGGTGGTATTAAATGAATAATACGCCTCGAAAAGTCCAAATGCAGACTCCAGGTGGTATTAAATGAACAATACGCCTCGAAAAGTCCAAATGAATGAAATGCAGACTCCAGGTGGTATTAAACGAATAATACGCCTCGAAAAGTCCAAATACAGACCCCAGGTGGTATTAAATGAATAATACGCCTCGAAAAGTCCAAATGAATGAAATGCAGACTCCAGGTGGTATTAAATGAATAATACGCCTCGAAAAGTCCAAATGCAGACTCCAGGTGGTATTAAATGAATAATACGCCTCGAAAAGTCCAAATGAATGAAATGCAGACTCCAGGTGGTATTAAATAAATAATACGCTTTGAAAAGTCCAAATGCAGACTCCAGGTGGTATTAAATGAATAATACGCCTCGAAAAGTCCAAATGAATGAAATGCAGACTCCAGGTGTAGGATGGTTAGTCCCGTGAGGAGTAGTGTATGTACTAGTGCACCTTCATATAGCATGTAATATATTTATTAGACTTATATGTATAGAATAGTGTCTCTTCATATAGCATGTAATATATTTGTATAGACTCATGAATGAACTGACTCTTGTGTGATCCCTTGCACTAGGAATAGTAAATAGTATCTCCTAACTATACGCATTATAGTTACTAGTAGTATATGTATATGAATAAATGGAAGTATGCCTTTGCTACCCAAAGGTACTCAACTGCCTGATATAACTTTTATGTCTATATAGGTATACATAATATATAACTAATATTTAGACGACCTTCGAACAAATAACAGGATACCCTAAGTCCACAACCAAACAAGGAATAGGAAATAAAGCGGGTTAGCAGTCCTAAGTCCTTTAAACATTACTTATATAACTATACATATATAGGCATGCATTTGACAATATCACAGTTTAAAGTATAAGAAATCCCTTATGTGGAATATAGTTTAAAGTACATGAAAACCTTTGTTTGAAACATAGTCATAATAGAATTTGAAAAGAAAGATGTAGTTTAGAAAACAAGTTTGATAAAGAGTTCAACGTGTAAAAGCATTCGAGAAATCATTTTGAAGTAATTTGCTTGATAAAACAGCTAAAAGTGTAGTAATTCCATAGTTTGATAGTTATTAATCACATGTGATTGATATGATAACTGTCATGATTCAACTTGTATTCCCCCCCCCCCCATAAAAGTGTTTCAAAACATTTAAAAGGTTAATTAAGGGGTATGAACTCACCTGCAGTGAGTGGTTTGGATGGAAGTGTCGGATAGGATGCTAAGTGTCAAGTGAGGACTTGAACACACACACGGATCCTATTTAACATGTAGTGATACATAAATGTATCTAATTAGTCATTTAACAACTAATTAATCAAGTAAAGACACCCTAATGCATGGAAACACTTTGATTCAAGTGCTAGGAGTAATAAAGGGTTGTATCTAAAGAGAGTATGGCCTCACATTGGAGTTTACTTCCCATATGGTAACAACACATGAGTTTACGGCCCATGGTCATTTCCCCCATGAGTTTACGACCATAAACTCATTATAATTTGTGCTATTATGCGTTTTAAGGTCTTATACCCTTCAGGGAAGTGTTCTAGGTTTGTATCAAAGGCTTAGGAAGGGAATAGGGCTCAAAATGGGCCTTCATTGGAGTTTATGGTTCTTGGACAACTCCTTGGAGTTTACGGTCGTAAACCCTTGAGTTTACGGTCGTAAACCCATGAGTTTACGGTCGTAAACTCATGGTCACTCCAACCATTTCGTGTTTTGGGGTTTCTAGCTCATGCATGCAAGGTTCTAGTCCAATATCCAAGCCCTAGAAGGTGTTGGGGGCACTTAAACACCACTTGATGGTGTTTACAGTTCAAGGAGATCCCTTGACCGTAAACCCATGTGTTCTTGGGGATTTTTGATGTTTTCCAATGGTTTAGCAAGTATACTAAGCAAACAACTAGATAGGAAGAGTGTACTTACTTATAGGAAGCTTGTAAGAGTGTTTAAGGACCAAAAACACTAGTGTGTGTTCTTGGTGTTCTTGGTGTTTTGAAGAACACTTGAAGATTTACACAAATGGAATGATTTCATGGATGAAATCATGTAAGATCACTAGATTAAGGTAGAGAACAACTAATCAAGGCAAGAAACACTTAATTTCTTAAAGATCTTTGAAGAAAAGTCAGATGATACTTGAGAGAGAAATGGGTTTTCTAGGCTTGAAATGGTGAAAAAGTGATAAAAATGACTAAGTGTCATATTTATACTCCTTGGGGTTTACGGCCGTAAACACCATGTTTGGGCCGTAAACTCCAAACTCTTGGAGTTTTGAGACTTTATTGATGCACAATAAACCCTAGGGTATCCTCTCTCCAGTTATCTCCTGAAGTACTAAGCTTTAATACACTCAGACGAACTTTATACCGGCTAAAATTTAGCAGAAAAGTATTTGACTTTTATTTGAAGTGCTAGACTGTAGGGTTTGTACGAATGGAAATTTTGGGTTGTCATACTGGAGAGCTTCCACCTCAACTCTCATTTGCTGATCTGGATAAAATTCATCCAGAAGATATGGAAGAAATGGATATTACTTGGCAGATAGCAATGGCAGTGTTCAGGGCAAAGCAATTTGCAAATAAGACGGGAAAGAACAACTGGGGGATGAATGCTGACAAGAAGGTTGGGTTTAAGAAGGGCAAGCTTCGATGTTATAATTGCCACGAGCCAGGTCATTTTACTTGTGAGTGTCTGAAGCCAGACAGAAGGGTAAGAAATGATTGAACAATGGTTCCAGTGGGAAATAGTCGTGGAAGTGTTGCTGTCAACAGTGAGTCTGCTAATCTGGAAGTGGTTGCTCTGTCCTTTGATTGGGAGAACCAGATTCAGGAACTGAATATTTTAGGACCTGAGAGTGCTCACTTTGCTCAAATCAATGATGCTCCTGAAGAGAAAGCTGAGGTTGATCTTGAAGAAGAGATGAGGGAGTTGCGGATTGCCTTTATGGTATCTTTTACTCCAGAACCTGAGAAGAAAGAGGTAAGACGGTCTTCCTATTCTCAAACATGCATTGATAATGTCAAAATTTTACTTAAGCATATAGAATTATTGCAAAGAGAGGACGAGGACCTAAAATATGAAGGGTATCAACTTAGGAAAGGACAGAAACCTCTAAAAGCTCAATTAGAAGCAAAAACAAATGATTTTAGAAAACTTCAGGAAGAGTATAACAATAAGTGTGCCAATTATAGATTTTTGACAGAACAACTTGCTGAGTTGTTGGGTCAAAATTTGGTTTATACTTTACCTTTCTAGGAAAATGTACTTTAATGTCTAGGACCGTAAACAGCTTGGTGTTTACGGCTGTATATGAGTTTACCACTGTGTTTACGGTCGTGAACAGGTTTACGGCCGTAAACCCATTCACGGCCCATATCTACTATATATAGTGAGGAGTGCATGTGAGGAGTGGGTGTGAACAAGAGAGGAGTGTAAGGCTAGAGAAGTGGGAGGAAAAGGCTAGAGAGAAGGAGAGCATATTCTAGAGAGAGAAACTAGAGAGAAGTTTTGTGTGTGTGAATCTCTTGTATCTGGATCTTCATTCTAATCAATTCATACATAGATTCATCATATTCTTCTTCTCCTTCTCTTCTATTTTGATCTGGAATCATCTGTTTGATTGGGATTTCGCACCATCAAACGGATCTGATTGATACACAAGTAGATTGGGGACTTACAAGTGGTATCAGAGCTTGGATTGTATCAATTAATTTTGTCAAATCTGGATCTTATTTGATCTTATTTTTTAAGGATTTTTGCGTTTTTGGATTGATCTCTGAAAATTAGGGGGGGTTTGTTCTTCGTGTTTTTGATAAAAAAGGGTTTTTGATCGAGTTTTGGAGCTACAAAGTCGAAAAACGTTGTTTTTGATCGTAACCAGCGAGGTGGTGGCGGCGTGTACGGCCAGCAGCTAGGGTTTCCGAACAGTTTGCGGCCGAAGTTTACGGTACGAGGAGTTTGCGGTCAGAGGGTTTACAGTCCGAGGGCTCGTGAGTTTACGGTCCGAAGTCTCGTGTACAACCTCGGAGTTTACGGCTTCGGACGTTTACGGCTCGGAGTCTACGACCAGCCTCGCACGTTTACGGCTCGGAGTTTACGGCCAGCAGCTCCAGCAAGTATCCAACCATCTTCGCACACGGGCTAGTCCTTGCATCGCACCAGCCTCAGTCTCGCATTTGCAGCCTCGTCGTCGCAGCAACGTCCAATAAAAAATAAGGAAAGGCACTGGGGGTGCCGGGGATCGAACCCGGGTCTCGTGCATCTTTAACTCAGCGCCTTACCATTTGATCTACCTTTCCACATGCTACTTTCCTTTTGATTTTGATTCAAAGGCATTCCCTTTCGCACCTATTTTCTCAAAATTGACACTTTTAGCCCAAAATTCAAATATTTTTAATTTTAAATTCTATTTTCTTCCAAAATTTTAGCTTTAAATTTTTAAATTTCTAAATTGACTTTTGACCTTAAAATTTTGACTTGGACTTTCAAGATTGAACTTTGACTTTAAACTTTGACTTTTTAGTTTTAGTTTCAAATTTTCAAATTTAATTTTTCGGTTTGACTTTTTTAATTTGACTTTTAAGGTTGACTTTTGAGTTTTTAGTCAAATGGCATTTTTGATAAACAATGAGTTCTTCAAACAACAAAGTCAATGAAATTTCTTGTTCTCAAACATCCATTGATAATGTTAAAAATTTACTTGAGCATATCAAATTATTACGCAGAGAGAACGAGGACCTAAAATACGAAGGATATCAACTTAGGAAATGTCAAAAACCCCTAAAAGAACAATTAGAGACCAAAACCAAGGACTTCCGGAAACTTCAGGAAGATTATAGCAGTAAATGTGCCAATCATAGATTTGTGACTGAACAACTTATTGAGTTAACTGTTGAGCTTGACACATGGAAAAACAAATTTGAAAATGCAGATTTTAATTTTAGAAAATTTGATGTGTCGAGTGAAGTAGTTGCAACAATGATGGAGAATAATTTGAGATTTAAAAATAATCAGTCAAAGGGTTTAGGGTACGATAAAGTGCCTCCTCCTTTTAATCATACCTATTCTAATAACCCTTTGACAAAAGAGGAATAGGGCAGAGAGCCACATCTTAAATATGGATTTGTGTCAGGAGGTAGTATTAATGGTGAGAGTACTAATGTTTCTACTTCTTATGCAGATCAACCACTAAGTCATTGCAAACAAGCTGCTGAAGAGAGTGTTTTTGATAATAAGATTGTTTCAAAGTCTGATGACTTAAATTTTTTCGATATATTTGATGATATTTTTGATAATTATGTCGTGGATGTGCCAGAAAGTGTTGAGCTGAACGATTCTAATGCTTCTACTTCTTGTGCAGGTAAAGTAACGGAAGATGAGAACAAGGAGAAAACTGTTGAACAAACCAATGTCTCCTTGAACTCTGAATCTGTTGCTTCGAACTCAGTTGCTTCTGATCAACCTGATGTTGAGAAGTACAGGCCACCAAAACAAGCGAAACATAGTGCTTGCTGTAATTGTGCTTGTAGGAACAACAAGGAACAAGGCAAGGACACGCCACCAGGGGCAGGAAGAAACAACTTCCCAGTGAAGAAAAGGACATGTTTTCACTATGGAACATCTGGACACATTGCCAGACATTGTCCAAATCGTGCATACGTTCTCTACTACGCACATGGCTGGCAGAACGCACCAAGAGGGAGATTTTCCAAAAGAAATACCTCAAGGTCACGTTCAGACAATGGCGAATGGAATGCCACGAAGGGCAAGAGTTCAACTCCCAAGGCCAAGAAATCAACTCCCAACAACAAGAAGCGAATGACGGCCAAGAAGCAAAGATCAACAGATGCTCCAGTGAAGCCAAGAACGGTTAGGTCAAAGCCATCTCAACGGCCGACATCAAGCTCAAAATCAAGTACCGAGGCACCCATCTGCTCGTAAAAGAAATGGGTTAAACCCAACTACAGATGGGTACCAAAGGTTCAATCTCCCAAATCATCTAATGCGTCTAATATTTCTACATCTTTTATTTGTGATAAACAGGATATTTCATGGGAGAGTGTATCTTGCAAAGATGACAAAGGTCGACCCAGTTTCAAAATGGACTCGGTTCCAAAGACCAATTGATCCCGCTTTGTGTCGGAGCAGCTACGGAGGCATATCATCAGACTTCGGTTTGTTGATAGTGGTTGTTCCAGGCACATGATAGGAGGCATCTCTCAACTGTACAAAACTCAGAACATTGTTTGAGAGTATGTGTCCTTTGTGGGAAAGGAAGAAAAGAAGGGATCACACATGGGGTTAGTGCTTAATGACATGAAGAATTTTCGGATCTGTTATGAGATTATGCATGTTGTTCTCAGACCTTTTGGATGCAAATTCAATCGGTGACTTACGGTTTGATTCTTCTTCTCGATACTCCCGAGTTTATCTTACATTGATTCATTTCAAAGACAATTTTCTTCAATTTCCTTATATGTCTTTCTTTAGTTGGTTGTTTTGGGAAGTGATATGAAGTATAGTGCTAAAGAGCAATTTATGATGCGTGTAATGCACTAAAGTCGAATTGTCTAGACTATGTATTCAATGTGCTGGTAGGCACAAAGGATTCAAAAGGACTAGACATTGATTGACCATGACAGGACTAGACAATATAGACTTAGATAGTTTCATTTGGACTGACCATACGACGCTCGGGTAGATTCAGCAGTGAGATAAACATGGGAACCTACGAGATACACTAAAAGTTAATTATCTAGAACTGTGGCTCAACATTTCCTTGATGTATGGAATCATGTCCTTAATTCCGGTATTGATAGGGCGACTGGGGGTTCTGATAAAGTAGGTCTGTAGGAAATTATTTTCTTGCTTACTATCTGTCAGTCATATGTTGCTTTCTATATTTGGAAGTTCTTGATTACCGGGGTATATCGGGAAGTGGGAAACATGTTCTAGTACAACTAAAATTGAACCATTTAGTAGGTTGTCTATAGATCTTGCTGCTTAATTTAAGTGGACAACAATATCCTTGGTCGTCGTCAGCTAAATGTCCATTTAGGAATATATATATATATATCACAATGACTTGACACTTATAATATGTCTAAATTGTCAACATCCTTTATGTTTAAGTGAACCACAATACCGGTGATTGACCAGATCTAGACATGCAGGCGTGTGCTGATAAACGATATTGAATTGCTTGACAACTTTGATCCCAAATATTTTTGTTTTTGTTAAATTTGTTCATAGTTTTCCTCTATGCAAAAAATTTAGGGGGAGAATTAAAAAAAATTCAAAAATCAAACAAAAATTAGAAAAATTAAAAATCCAAAAAGAGTGTTATTTCTGTTTTATTTTTTGTTTTTGTTCAGAAAATCAAAAATCCAAAAATATTTTTGTTTCTGTTTTATTTTTTCAGAAAATTTGAAAAATCCAAAAATATTGTGTGCTAAGTTTTCTTTTAGTTTTGTTTTGTCTTGAAAAGTGTATTCAGATGTAGATGAGACTCATGGAGACTGAATCGAAAATTTCTGAGCCAAGGCTTCATCTGTGAGCATCGAAGAATTCTCATTCGAAGAAGCAAGAAATGAAGACTATTCTTTCAACTTTCATATCTTTCAACCCCAGAAGCAAGATGAAGCTGACTTGAAGATTATGTGACAAGTTGCGTTGAAGCCTCATCAATCAATTTGCTGCTATTCTTGCACCTGCTGAAGTGATCCAGAAGATTAGTTCTCTCTGTTTTTCTCTCTGAAGATTCTCAAGCTGAAAGCGCTATCTTTCAAGAATCTTATCAAGATGCCTCCTCACCCAACGTGCGTTCAATGCCAAATTCTTAAGAAAAGTCGAACTGCTCAAGATGAAGTCATTCATCGAAGATTCATATGTTCATCTTGAAGTCATGAAGATATCAAAGATTAAAGTTGAAGCCAAAGCTCCCAATGAAGATTAACAAGAAAAGTCAGCTACGTTTTAGGGGGAGTTTGTTGGGTCACTTAGAAAAGAAAGCTATAAACCAAGGGGGAGATTGTTGGGTCAAAATTTGGTTTATACTTTACTTTTCTAGGAAAATATACTTTAATGTCTAGGATCGTAAACAGCTTGGTGTTTACGGCTGTATATGAGTTTACGGCTGTGTTTACGGCCGTGAATAGGTTTACGGCCGTAAACCCATTCACGGCCCATATCTACTATATATAGTGAGGAGTGCATGTGAGGAGTGGGTGTGAACAAGAGAGGAGTGTAAGGCTAGAGAAGTGGGAGGAAAAGGCTAGAAAGAAGGAGAGCATATTCTAGAGAGAGAAACTAAAGAGAATTTTTGTGTGTGTGAATCTCTTGTATATGGATCTTCATTCTAATCAATTCATACATAGATTCATCATATTCTTCTTCTCCTTCTCTTCTATTTTGATCTGGCATCATCCGTTTGATTGGGATTCCGCACCATCAAACGGATCTGATTGATACACAAGCAGATTGGGGACTTACATGAGTTAACTGCTGAGCTTGACACGTTGAAAAACAAATTTGAAAATTCATATTTTAATTTTAGAAAATTTGATGTGTCAAGTGAAGTAGTTGCGTCAATGATGGAAAATAGTTTGAGATTTAAAAATAATCAGTCAAACGGTTTAGGGAATGATAAAGTGCCTCCTCCTTTTAATCACACCTAGCAGTATAACCCTTTGACTGAAGAAGAGATGGAAAGAGAGCCATTTATTAAATATGGATCTTTGTGTCAGGAGGTAAATGTTGAAAATACTAATGTTTCTACTTCCCATGCAGATCAATCTTTAAGTCAATCAAAGCAAGAAGCTGAACGATGTGTTTCTGAAAATAAAAATGTTTCTGAACATGCTGTTTTTATTTCAAATGATAACACTTTTGTTTCTGATGTTAAAATAAAGGATGTATCTTGTGGTGATTATGCATCACAAAATGATTACTAAAACTTTTTCGATATATTTGATGATTTGTTGAACAATACCGATGTTTCTGTTTCAAGCACATCCACTTCACCAATCACACAACATGGTTCATCCTCATCAATCACACAATCTGATTCTTGCACATGTTCTTGTGGTAAAAGTAAGGGTGTCATTAAATAAAGTAAATCAGAGAAATGCAGTACCAGTTACAATAGGGCATTTATGCATTTTTCGTCTCAAAGAGGAGAGAACGACTCTCGAGGAAGGTCTTTAACTAGAAAGTCCTTGAGATGTCGCCATCGAGATGATGATTGGAAGGCTAATCAAAACAAGAAAAGGGCAGTTTTTCAAAAGAACAAACATGTTTTTAATAATAAAGTCACAAATAGTTTGCCAAAATCGAACAAGGCTAGGTCGAGGTTGGTTTCGTCAAAGAGCAGATCTGGATCTTCAACCACTTCTGGTAGAAAATCCAAATGCGCAAAGCAAACAGGGTGGAAAAATGTTTCAAAATCACCCGTGATTTAAAAAAAAAACTAAATACCAGTGGGTGCCCAAATTAACTTCCAACCAATCAACGTCATCTTCTGAAAGTGTTTTAAATGATGATTCAAAATCAAAAAGTTCAAAAGATAAATCTGTGATCGTAAAGGTTCAACCCAGGAAAGTAATGACCTGGGTCCCCAAATCTAAATGATCCTGCTCATTTTGCAGGGACAGTTGCGGAGAAATGTCGTCAGACCTTGGTATGTCGACAACGGCTGCTCCCGACATATAACAGGAGACATCTCCCAGTTGAACGAAATTCAAACTTTTAATGGGGGATTTGTTTCCTTTGCGGGCAGAGAAGGCGGAAAAAGCACTCAGAAAGGAAGTGTGTCAAATGGAGTCCTGAGTTCCGAGAACGTCAACTATGCTCTTGAGTTAAAGCATAGCCTGTTGAGAATCTCCCAGATTTGTGACAAAGGTTATTCAACTCACTTCACTGATAAGGAATGTCTGATTCTGAAGCCAGGCATTGTCATCCCGGATGAGTGGATTCTTGTTAAATCAAAGCGGGATGGAAATGCATACATCATCGACATGAATAGCAACATTCCTGAACAAGTCACCTGCCTCTTTTCAAAAGTCTCAGAACAAAATGCCATGCTGTGGCACCGACGACTAGGTCAGGCGAACGATAAGAATCTGAATCGTCTTGCTAAAAATGAAATGGTGCGTGTCCTACCTGTCAGAGACTTCATAACATATGAAAAGTGTGTGTCATGTGCTCAGAGAAAGCATCACAAAAAACCACACCTGCCAAAACAGGTCAATTCAATCAGCCAGGTGCTCCAATTATTACACATGGATTTATTTGGTCCGCTCAATGTCCTAAGCATCAACAGAAATTCATACTGTCTAGTTGTGATCGATGACTTCTCGCATTTCATGTGGGTCTTCTTCTTATCCTACAAAGCTGGGATATCTGATCGGATTAAGAAGTTCATCGTAATGCTAGAGAACCAAACCAATAACCGGGTGAAGGCGCTTTGAACTGATAATTGAACAAAATTCAAGAATGCGGTTTTTGATCACTTTTGCACAGAAAACGGAGTCGTTCGTCAATATAGTTCCGTTCGCACGCCTCAACAAAACGGTGTTGCTGAACGAAGGAATCGAACATTGCAAGACGCTACAAGGACAATGACGTGTGACTCAAAGTTGCCAGTTTTCTTTTGGGCTGAGGCGATCAGCACAGCATGTCATGTTAAAAATCGTGTTCTGATCAACAAAGCTCAGATGAAGACTCCGTACGAAAATCTATATGGTCACAAGCCATCTGTCAGTTACTTCCACGTATTTGGCTGCCCGTGTACCCTTCTTCACCTGGAGTCCAACCCGATGTTCAATGCCAAAGCTGATGACTGCTATTTTGTGGGGTATGCTGCTCGCACTGCGTACAGGGTCTAAAACAAAAGAACAAAGCAAATCGTAGAATCCTTTGATGTGCGCTGGTTGGAGGAGAATGAAACGGATGCTAGAGTGGGTCCTGATTGGCTGTTTGATTACACATATTTGTTCAAATCGTTCAATGTGTGTTCATATAGTTTATCTGGTTCTACTTCTGGTTCGAATACTGTACCTGAAGAAGAAGACGAAGAAGTTGTTTACAGACTGCCGATAGTGCCTTCTGCAATTCCTTCGGTGGAGTCATCTATTCCAATTACTTGTCCAGAATCTCGAAGTCAACAACACGCTCCAGATGCTGATGTCACACCTCTTACTCCTGCTGAAGGAGAGTTCATGTACAGAGATGCTTCCGCTGCTACTCAAACTTTTATGGAGCTTCTCTTTCCTGAGCAAATTGCTAATGAGTTTGTGGCAAATCCTTCGAACGAGACAGGTTCATCTGAAGTGGATCATTTGGAAAATGATGGAGTTATCAACATTCACAATCTTCCCGTTTCATTCAATGACATTAGCCATGAGATACCTTCTCGTCTTCAACGCGATCATCTAATCGAAAATGTCATTGGCCAGCTGGGTGATTGTGTTAGAACAAGAAGTCATAGTGGAGATGTTAATACATGTCTCTATTCTTGCTTTATCTCTCAAATTGAGCCAAAGAATGTTGAAATGGCTTTGAATGAGCCCAGCTGGGTAGATGCTATGCACGAAGAGTTAAATCAATTTGAAAAGCTCAGGGTTTAGACACTGGTGAACTACCTAAGGGAAAAAAGTCTATTGAAACACGTTGGGTATATCGCAATAAGCAGGATGATTCCGGAGTCATAGTGCGCAATAAGGCGAGATTGGTGGTTCGTGGGTTTAGACAGATCGAGGGTCTTGACTACACCGAGGTTTATGCTCCGGTGGCTCGCTTGGAGGCTATCCGTATCTTCCTTGCATACGCCTCCTACATCAACTTCACGGTTTACCAGATGGATTTCAAGACAGCCTTCTTGTATGGCGCGGTGAAGGAAGAAATCTACGTTGATCAACCCCTTGGGTTTGTTAACTCGAAGTTCCCCAATCATGTCTACAAGTTGGACAAGGCGTTGTATGGGTTACATCAAGCTCCTCGAGCGTGGTATCCAACTCTCACAAAGAACTTGCTCGAGCATGGATATTCTTGTGGCACTATCGATCAAACCTTGTCATCAAGCATGTGGGTAATGATCAGATTCTAGTTCAAATCTATGTTGACGACATTATCTTCGGGTCTACAAGTCCGCATCTATCCAAGGAGTTTGAAGGCGTTATGAAAAAGAGGTTTTAGATGAGTTCGTTGGGTGAAATGACCATGTTTTTGGGGCTTCAGGTCCAACATAAGTCAACCGGAATCCTGCACCATCAAGCCAAGTATATGGAGGATATGCTGGAGAAGTTCAGGTTTCGAGACGCTAAACCTGCATTGACACCGATGGCCGAAAGACCCCTGCTGACTCTGGATACTGATGGCGAACCCATAGATCAGACCGACTATAGATCGATGATCGGATCGTTGATGTATCTAACTGCAAGCAGACCAGACATCATGTTTGCAGTTTGTCAATGCGCTCGATATCAGGCCAGTCCTAAACTTTTACATCTTATTGCTGTCAAAAGAATCTTTTGGTATCTCAAAGGCAACCTAAAATTGGGTATCTGGTATCCGAAAAATTCTGAATTTGATTTATATGCTTTTGCTGACAGTTATTATGGAGGCTGTGAGCTTGACAGGAAATCAACTTGAGGAGGATGTCAATTTCTCGGTGATCGTCTGGTGTCGTGGCAGTGCAAGAAATAGCACACTGTCTCAACCTCAACAGCAGAAGCAGAATATGTTGCGTCCTCTGCTTGTTGTTCTCAAGTTATCTGGATCCAACATCAGCTGTTGGATTACAGTTTGAACTATCTAGAAACCCCTATTTTTTGTGATAATGAGGCTGCAATTCAGATTGCTAAAAATCCAGTCCAGCATTCGAAAACCAAGCACATTGATATCAAAATTCATTTCATCAGAGATTGTTTTGAGCGTTCGCTCATTCGGCTGGAACAGGTTCCCACTGCTAATAATGTGCCGGATCTGTTCACAAAACCGTTTAACAAAGCTCGATTTGATGTGCTTGCGAGCTTTTTGAAAATGATACGTTTTGAGGACTAATTTTTGCTTTAGGTTAGTTTAAATTTGCGCATTTTAATTTCATTCTCTCCCATGCACAAATTTAGGGGGAGAAATAAACAAAAACCAAACAAAAATTTAAAAATTCAAAATCCAAAAACATTAGAAAATCAAAAAATCAAAAATATGTTGCTCTTAGTTTTTGTTTGTAGGTGATGTGTTGGGAAATGATATAATCATGTGATAATAGGAAATTTGAATCTGTGTAAGGTACCAAAGTTGAATTGTCTAAGCTCTGTGTTCGATGCACTGGTAGGCACGAAAGTTTTTAAAATGGACTTGACTAGGATCAGATGAAATTAAGGAATTTAGAGACAAGAAAAATATTGACCTAGATAGTTCCATTTAGCCTGAAAATACCACGCTTGGGTAGGTTGAGCAGAGAGATATACATGGGAATCTGCGCATACATTAAATAATCTGTATCTAGAACTGTGGATTAACTTTTCCTCGTTGTGCGGACTTTGTCCTTAATTCCGGTATTGACGGGGCAAATGGGGAATTCCGATAAATTAGGTCTGTAGAAAATTATTTTCTTTCTTTCTTACTATCAGTCATATGCTACCTCCTTTGTGTGATCGAAAGATCCGACCTGGACTGCAACATATGCAACTCTGTCTCTCTTCATCTTCTTCTATGCTATTCTTCCTACCTGTTAGCCATATGTTGTCTCATTTGCGTGATTAACAATCCGACCTGGTACACATCATATGTAACCTTCTACTTCTCAATCCCTCTAAACTCTAGTTAGTCATATGTTTCACTCTCTGCGTGATTAGAAGAGATCCGACCTGAGTGTACAACATATGCATTCTAAATCTGACTTCTTTCTTAATAATTGTCTGCTCATCTTAAGTAAGGAGTATTCTGGAAGTCCTTGATTATTGGGGTATATCAGGAAGCCGGAAACACGTTCTAGTACAACTAAAATTGAACATTTATAGGTTGTCTGTAGATCTCGCTGCTAAATTTAGGTGGACAACAATATCCTTGGTTGTCGTCAGCTGAATGGTCCTTAGGAAGTTTATCTAGAAACTTAGGATCAAAATGTCTTGTCACTTATAGCATGTCCAAAAAAATTTCACAATTTTTCGTTCTTAAGTGGACCACAATACCGACGATCGACCAGACATGGACATGAAGGTAGAAGTACCGATATGTGGATTAAGGCTGTCTAACAACATTGATCCCAATATCACAAAAATATTATTAGCGTTAGTTGAGGTGAGATTAGTGTTAATTCATTTTAATTTCAATTTTATTTTTATTTTTTATTTTTTATATTTATTTTATTTTCAGTTTTTTTAAATATTAAATTTTTTAAAAATAATAATAATATTTTAGTTTGATTTTTAAAATTTGTTTGATTTTATTTTTATTTTATTTTTAGTACTCAAAATGTTTTATTTTTAAAATTTTTGGGTATTGGACTTTATTTTTAAAGCATTATGGGTTGCAGCCCATTGATTTTGGAACGAGTATATAAGGTTTTCAGTTCCAGCCAAAAACTCTTTACCTCTTCATTTTGTTTCTCTCGGCCGTAAAACCTGATTTTCTCTCTCTACTCTTTGAATTTTTTTTTGTGAAATTGACTGATTGTACGTGCAGGTATGCTATTTTCGATCCTCAAAATGCCATTCTCGCATTGAATCGACCTGTATTGAGGGTGTAATCGAAGGAAAATCGTTTTCGAAGTTTACGGCCAGAGCTTACGGCCAGGAGCTTACGGCCATGAGTTTACGGCCATAAACTCCCTTTGGCCGTAAAACTCAGTTTTGGACAACAAAATTTGATTTTTCTTCATTTGTCCCCTTTAAGAGCCTAATTAAACTGTTTCAACAGTAAAACACCATTTTTAAATGTATAAATAAATTGTTTTCTCACTTGGCTTGGTTTGTACAGGTTGAAATGGCAGATCTAAAATTCGCTGACAGTCACAACTTGACAATTCTTTTGGCTGATCCTCTTGTTGCTCATGGAGAGTTCAAGTCAATGATACGTGGTCTAAGGGAATGTTGCCTGACCACTGCTCTTACTTTGAATCCAACAATTTATCAAGGCATAATCAAAGAATTCTGGAGGTCAGCTGATGTAAAGAAAGGAGAAGATGGATCTGTATATGTTGAAGCTACTGTAAAGGGTTGCAAAATCATCATAACAGAAGAATTCATCAGGGACGTTCTGAAAATCGACGATCAATCTACCTTCCCTATTGAGATTGAAACTGATCAAGTTCAGGAACTTCTCAACAAGATGGGCTATGAAGGCGAATTTCCTCCGACAACGAAGAAGCTGCTACCACCTTACTGGAGGTTCTTAGCTCATGTCTTTGTGAGCTGCATATCAGGAAGAAAATCGGTGCGGATGAAATTTCTTTAAGGAACACAGTTGCCATCATTCCACTTGCTGTGGGACTGGGTTCAACTTCTCCAAGTTCATCCTTGACGAGCTGATTGTAAACATCAAAGGAAAAACAAGGGACAAGTTCTTGATGTATCCAAGGTTTATTCAAGTGTTCATCAATGAGCAATTTCCTGTGATGCTTAAAGAAGGAGAAATTCTGGACATGAAGTCTCTTGGGCCAAACAATGTAGGGCTAATCAAGAAAAACCGAAGGGGAAAAGTTACACTTCAAGGAAAGTATCCCTTAGTGAAGTTTCGTATGTTTGCCGATTCAAGCGAGGCAACTGAGTCTCATGAGTCTTCAGACCGCGTAACTTCTGAAGACAATGTCATTTCCAAAGAAGATGTTATTCATGTATCATATCACGAAGATAATGTAGTTACACCTGTTGCTATAGTGGATGAAGAGCATAACTTGCAATCTGTGCATGTTGAGAGTGACTACAATGAGGGAACGATGGAGGATGCAATTGAAAATGAATGAGATGATGATGATTCGTTTAATGATATTGATCTTTCAGGTTTTGATAAGGATGACATTTCTTTGAATTTTGGAGGCAATGATAACCTCTTGTCTAATGAAGACCTTGACTCTTTTTTTGGCAGTATCCGTGATGTTGCTCATCCAACAACGGAGATAAGGGATACAGAAGATGTTCTTGAAACAACTCCTCCTACTTCCAACCAAATGGCTGACACTAAAACACCTATGGAGACAACTTCAGGGATTGCTCCCCTTGAGGATGTTATTCCTACTACTGATCCATCTGTGAGTGAACCGTTGACAACTTAGACCTCCCAGTCTCCGTTGAAAAGGAGAAGACGTGATCCGAGGCAGGGAGTATTCATTCCAGAACAATCTCAAGGCCATCTGACTCAACCAACAACTACTCCAACAACTACTTTTGCTGCTGATTCATCTGTTCCATCCCACAAAGGACCAAGCATCATTTTTGAAGTTGGTGGTTCATCAGCTCCCCCAGGATCATCTCCTCCTAGGCCTTTTCATGATGCTGCCTCTGAGAGGCTTGCTATGCATCTGGCCCAACAACAAAGCTCAGTGCCTTGCTCCCGCGCTAAAGGAATTTCTATAGAGGAAAGCCACTCAGGAGAGGATGATTCAACCATGCATGTGATGGGTTTTGCGCATTCTAACACTCCTAAGTGTACATGCAACCCTAAATACCTTGGATCTATGTTTTCTCTATTATACATGCAATTATGAACTTTCCAAGGTATTACCCTATCTAGCATACAATACTTGATACTTGGGTAATCAAATGGATAGAATACATACCTTTGTTTGATGTAGCTTGTCTCCATGAAGCTTGAGTGCCTAGTGCCCCAAGTGTGACACCTCAAATGGTTCATACAACACCAAATGCACATGGAATGACTTGAGAGAAATGGAACACTCCTTGAAATCGTCTAGCCCTCATATTCACACATTAGTGCACGATTTCTTGAGCCATGGGATTCTTTTATATGGTGGCTATTAGGGTTACACCATGTAACTCATAACTTTACCCATTCCTTATGCTCTATGGATTTTAACCTCCATGGAGTATCCATGGGTCACCCCATGGACTTAGTCCAACATAAGGAATCTTGGATCACAAGCCCACATATATAAGAATGAATGATTTACACAATCAACCCATATATTTAATTAGTCTCCTTTTGATCACTTAATTAATTCCAAATTAATTCTTGATCAATACTAATTAAATAACCTTATTAATATATTAGAACTTATAATATATTAACCAACGTTAAGTGTTATTTCTCTCATTATAGTCTATCCAAATGCATGATGCCATGCAACCCAAATGGACCATGCCGGGTCGGGTCAAGTCTTACCAATTATAGTTATGGACTTAGACATTAATCCAACAGTCTCCCACTTGGATAAGTCTAAAAATATTATTGCGTATGACTTCAGGAACCGATCAGCAATCGTAGCTCTCAAAAGCTTCTGTCGAACTCTGACCTTGTCGATGAACTCTGACCTTTGTTAATGACTTGTCCATTAGATAAGGGATCATATATTCCTCCATTCTAGATATCATATGGACTGAGACATGGATTATAATCATTCTCTCTGTCCATTTGTTGTTTCCCGATTTTCGATTTCTGATGACTGACTGATTGAACAAATCAAATCAGTCCTGGCTTGGCCAAGCACTCACATGTGTCATCGCTAAATCATCGAGGGGCCCACAGATATCGCTTTTATCCCGAAGGTAAAAGGAATGGATAAACTTCGACTCATATGGCTTGTTCTACTACTTGTTGAATCATACACAAAGGCACGTTTTATAACATCGAGTTACCAATGCGGTTTCGTGCAATCAATGTATAACCAACTCATAGTAACAACTCATATCTCTAGGTTTGAAGAATATAAGATATTATCGTCTCATGATCACTCGTGATAAAATCCATGAAGTGATTCAAATGAGCGCGGGTTGAATCCAATACTCAGAACTTATGAGCACTCATGAGTGTTGTAGCACCACTTTGTCCACCAACTTGGACCTCTACAAACCAACCCATGATAGTCTTGATTCATATCTACTTCCAACATATGACCGACTGTGGATGGTTTGAATAACTTAATCATTCAGGAAGAGCGACTTAGTTATTCTGGAAGTCAAAACATGCAAAGTGAAACACAAGAATGAATGAATCAAATATGGTATCAAACCCTATGAATATAAATAAACACTATTATTTATCACCATACTGATTACTCATTATTCATTGTTTCGGTTTTATCAACTTTATACTTGAATTAAAAACACTAGTTGTCCCATGCTCCAAGCATGTACACTATGTTTTTCTTAAACAATAGCTTTGCCATACACCAATATGCACTCTATGTTTGTCTATGATCCTTACTTTGTGAAATAAACCAATTGAACATAATTTCAATGATTCTAATTTCACACTCCCAAATCCTTATCGAAAAATATGAGAATTTCAAATTCCTATCATTTATCGAAATCTGTTTAGATTTTAAACTTATATGTACTGACCCTCCTGTAATGAATATGTACACAGTCACAAAGACTTGTCAACAGTCATTATAAGGTATTCCAATGGAGATCAACTCCATGGAAACTAAGTCTCATATTCAAAGTACATTGCTTTGGACATGCTTCTTGCATTAAGTTTTCTAATCTTACACAGATAACTTCCACCTATGGAGACAACTCCATATTCTCATTTTGACTATCACTTCTGAATAAGAGATGCCTCTTTTCAGAATATGTCAATATGGTCCTTCCAAAAATTAGCACTATACTTCCAACTGTCCCTGAGCAACCAATCTTTGGTAAACCTCAGATTGTCCTCGACAATTGCTTAATCATTTTAGTCATATCCAATTCTAGACCTTTTCCCTTCTTAATGCCTCTGGGCATTTGGAAAATTTTAGAAATAACAAATATTATAGCACATGCAATCGATCCTGTACCCAAAGCAAATGGTACACGATTCATGATGTCTCACATAAAGACATGATTCTAGACCAGTCTTTTGCTACAATATTTTTATTTGCCATGTTTTCAAAATTTGACTATGAAGAGGGATGTCGTAATCATAATCGAATTTTGAGAACGCAATATATAGAATTTCCTTAAGTTGAACCAATCCAACATGAAATTCATATATATATTCTTGACTAAAGATGATTAAGGTCTCAATCTAAGCCTTTAGAACTGAAATGAAGTATATCCTCTCCCTTAATTATAGCAAAACAACTTTTTCAATCCCTGCAGCCTCACGAATTGAAACTTTTGTTTTCTATAATTAACATTGCTAACTTACAACACTAACAATAATTATCATGCTCCCACTAACATGATGATTATTAGCATAACACTTATGCTCACACTAGCTTTGACATGTACTCAGAAATCAGCTGGACTTCTAGAAATCAATACTTTATTGACTTCCTTACCGAAGTTCAGATTTCTGATACGAGATGCTTTGATAAAACTTTATCAAAATCATACACCTTTCCTTAGGTAGCATGCATGTGTGTCTAAACAATTTCAGAACTATGAAAAGGGATGCCGTAATCATAGTCTCAATTGTTTAGACCTTTTTCCATCTGCTTCAAATCTACTTGGTGGAAGTGTTTCCTCACCATCATTTTCATGAATCGGAGAGAAACCTTATGACACTTAGATTTTATGGTGTATGTGTTCTTATCCATGTGAATCGTCAAAACCATAGTCACAAGACAAGGATAATGACAAATCCAAACCCATATGGACTGAACTTATGCAATATTAACTTCTTGCCACCTGGCAGTACATGGCCTGCCATTGCTTCCAAGTTGTTATGCAACCAATTGAGAACTTTCAGAACTCCTATGCAAAGCCAACTTTAACTGGAATGGGCACAGAATATGTCAACATGATAGGTTATAAACCTCAAGTCGTGTGCTAGTGAAGAACCTCAGGTTTTATTCTTGATTAGTTCTTGAAATTCTTTTTAGGATCTTTAAGACGCCCACTGTCCTCTTGACATATAAGACTATCTTGCCAAATATTCAAGAGATAGTGCGGATTCTTTATCAAGACAAACACTTCACACAATTGGCCTTAGTTGGTCTTTATTTAATCCAAAACATCACAACTTACCAACTTCAAATGTACAAGAGTAGGACACTTTTACTCTTACATTTGACAAGTGTTTTAAACCTTTCTTTAAGATATGTCACTCAAGTTACAATCTTGGAGTATGACTCTAAGAATTGTTTTGGAACGAAGTATGACTCATCTTCCTGATCTAACCATTTCAACAATTCATGACTCATCTTCTTAGTCATAAGAATGCACTAAGATGACCTTTAGAGGACTAATTGTGATATGATTTCTAAATCATTAAGATGATCACAAACATGATACTAAAGTACTCTCCTATCTTTTCAGATTTAAGAAACTTTTATCTTTCTGCCTAATTTGATTCTTCCCATTCGTTCTGCCATACATTGAGACTTTTCCAATGTTTCAGAATTATACTTAAACTTGTAAGTATAACCATATTTACTAAACTTTAGTAAATCAAATAGTCTTAACGAGCTTTGTGGTGGACATGACCAGTGCACAAGAATGTGTACTCGATCCCTTTAGTCCTTCACTTGACTCACACATCCATGTGAACAAGTAATTAGTCTTGATTTTCCAATGCTTGAAAGTTCTCATTCATCATACTATTCAACTTGCATGATTCCAAGTTTCGGTCCAATTGAAACTTGGGCGATGAGGAACTTTCCTGATTTGGTAAATTTAGACACTACCACAAATGAAAGAATCAAATCCATTTTCCAATATTGCTGTCAGTGGAATCATATAAGCAACAATTTTCCACAAATACCATTGTAAGGATACTTCAAATAAATAAAATTAAACAATTTTCTTTTATTTTAAAACTTTGCGGAAAAACTTATCCTTACAATCCACATGGAAAATTGTTGTTATCTATTCCTTAGCAATATATCATAACTTCTTAAGCAACTACTCAAAATTCTGATGCGATCGAAATCCACCTTCGCGATCAGAATCAGCATATACTTCATTTAAGATTTCTCTCTATTCTTTGATTCTTAAAACATCAACATGTGACCCAGTCACATCATGTAATGAGGATCTCAGAATAGAACTTAACAGAGTTAGATAATGGGCTCTACCTGATGTAGAGTCAAACTTATTGACTTTAACATCCTTAGGTAAATTTGGCAGCTTTGCAATCAACGCCTCTTCCTTTGGTAAAATAAACATATGGACCCTTTGGTAATGGGACTATCTCAGACTTAGCCTTTCTCTTTACCATTTGGTCAACCGGGTTGACTATGGCCAATCCCTTTCCATTGGGAAGAAAATGCTTTTTCTGGATTTCCAGTGTCACCATTGTCACTGTCCATAAAGTTTTTGGGAAGTTGATCTTCTAATCAAATTTGATTTACTATCGTTCCAAATCATTGCTGATTCAGCAGCACCAAGCAAATAGATATGATCATTAAGGTTCATGTCATAGTCTGTTTCATAGTAGTCCCAAAGGAACTCACTATGTGACTTAGAAAGTGATTGAACATCCAACTTTCTCAAGACTTTGACACCCAACTCTCCCAGCTTGTCAATATGTGACTTCATCTCTAAGATGTGATCACACATAGACCTTGCTTGCCATTAGGGCTTGAGCGACCTTGAACTTGTGGGTTAGGGAGAATAATTGGAGGAGGTGGAGGAAGTAAAGTTCCAAGAGATTTGGGAAGATCATAGATGTCTGAACTAGACATCTTTTGGGAGATATTCAAGATAGTTGATCTAAAGTCCTTAATATAACACCCAATATGAAATATTAAGGCTAGGATCCAACAACCTATTTATAACTGGAAGAGGGATGTCGTAATCCGAGTTATAAAATAGTTGAAGGTAGGTAAATGACGATTTACCAATTTCCACCATGAAAAACGAAATAATGTAATTAGGTTTTTTAATTGGATTTGAAACTCCTAGATCTTTTGAGATTCATTGAACTTTTCAATGGCATGTTTCAATCTCGAGTGTGCCCTTCAGGTTTTGTGACTGGGATGCCGAGGATCACAAAACAAGGTGTGAAGTAACCATGCAAATATACTTGGTACCCTTAATATTTACCCCTCAATCGATGTGTCGGTTAACCACACGAGCTCCACCGATACTATGATAAATATTAAGTTACCCTTTGCCTACTTTGTTAAATCCAGGTTAGTGTGCCGGTTAACCACACACGCTCCACTAACGGTTTAAACAAAGTGCAAAGTGTAATTTCATGGATTAGCACCTTATTCACATTTTCCTAAGTAACTAAGATTGGGAATTTATAAGTGTTTAGTTACTTAGTATTTATCATTAATACTTTTAATGAAGGGATAATTATAGTCCTTGTCCTACCCGTTCGGCTAACGACCCTCCACCAGTCAAGGAAGCGGTGGGTGAGAGTGAACACCCATTAAACTGCCATTTTATAGGCAGTAACCTTATACCCCCCTTATAGACCGGCTTCGTGAATGAGGCCTACTAACGGTAAGACTGACTTGCTCTTATACATATATTTATTATTAACTTATAATACTATAAAGTATAAGGATTGAATTTTAACTTTTAAAATTCTAAGGGCTAACTTGGAATTAAAGTATTCATGGGAAAACTTTATAAATTCCAAAACTTGAGGGCAAGTTTTGAAAATATTCAAAACTAATTAATTCCATAACTTATGTGTTTAAAGTAGTTTTAATTAAAAAAAACTCTTCAAGTTCCATAACTTGAGGACAAGTTATGGAAGACTTTAAACAAATAAAAGAATGTAACTTTTCTTTATTTTTGTAACTTATGGAACTAATTCAGGTTACACATTTTATCATTTAATGAAGTGACTCTTGAACCTCCATAACTTGAGGACAAGTTATGGAGTCATAAAACCATTTAATGAGGACAAGACTCTTCATTTTTGTAACCATTGCCAACTTTTTATGAGTTTTATGAAACTTAAATGTGACTTTTCATATAACTTGAGGACAAGTTACAAAAACACATTTTAGAATCAACTCTTAGATTAAAATGAATTGAAAACACATAATCAATTAACTTTTCTATTAATCTAATAAACTCATATGAACAAAGATAATTCACATCAAAAAAAATTTCAAGTAATTAGCATAACTTTTAAACTAATACAATTCGATTTTTCAGCTAATTTTGCAAGTATAACAAGAAAACAAAACCTGTCTCTGATACCACTGATGGGTTTTGCGCATTCTAACACTCCTAAGTGTACATGCAACCCTAAATACCTTGGACCTATGTTTTCTCTATTATACATGCAATTATGAACTTTCCAAGGTATTACCCTATCTAGCATACAATACTTGATACTTGGGTAATCAAATGGATAGAATACATACCTTTGTTTGATGTAGCTTGTCTCCATGAAGCTTGAGTGCCTAGTGCCCCAAGTGTGACACCTCAAATGGTTCACACAACACCAAATGCACATGGAATGACTTGAGAGAAATGGAACACTCCTTGAAATCGTCTAGCCCTCATATTCACACATTAGTGCACGATTTCTTGAGCCATGGGATTCTTTTATATGGTGGCTATTAGGGTTACACCATGCAACTCATAACTTTACCCATTCCTTATGCTCCATGGATTTTAACCTCCATGGAGTATCCATGGGTTACCCCATGGACTTAGTCCAACATAAGGAATCTTGGATCACAAGCCCACATATATAAGAATGAATGATTTACACAATCAACCCATATATTTAATTAGTCTCCTTTTGATCACTTAATTAATTCCAAATTAATTCTTGATCAATACTAATTAAATAACCTTATTAATATATTAGAACTTATAATATATTAACCAACCTTAAGTGTTATTTCTCTCATTATAGTCTATCCAAATGCATGATGCCATGCAACCCAAATGGACCATGCCGGGTCGGGTCAAGTCTTACCAATTATAGTTATGGACTTAGACATTAATCCAACAGCATGAACTTAGAAAGGAGATCGGCGTGCTAAAACAGAAAAACATTGAGCTTGATATTCGTGTAGCTGATCTTGAAGTCGGAAAAGCTCAGCTTAACATTCATGTTGTAGATCTTGAAGCAGATAAGACTCTAAAATCAAAGCAAATCTCTAATCTGCAAACACACCTGGGAACCATAACTGCATGCTACTTTGAATTGAAAAAGAAACTGGTAGAGGAACTTGGCGACAAGTTCAAATCATCCGTTCAAGAATTCAATGCTGGCCAGTCATCTCAAGATCCCCCTGTTGACCCGCCCGCTGAAAGAAGAACTCGGATCGTTGATCGTTTTGAAAAAGAACCAGTTCAAGCACCCAATGTTGCTGCACTAAAACGCGCCAAATTAGCAGCATCCACCAAGAAAAAGTAACTATTGTTCAAGAAGAGCTCAGATCAGAACGCTCCTGGAGGTCAACCCAAAGTCACCGTCACTGATCTTGAAAAGAAAAGATTTGGACACAAGTACGGTGATAGATCAGAAATTGTATCATAGGGCTTTCATGACAGGGTAAACATGTGGATAGTGAGACGCAAAAGCTCCAACGTGGAGTATTACATAGACTTCCATGATTTCAGTTCATGGACAAGGGTTGATCTTTCAGAACTATCAAATGCTCCATTTGCAAATCCATTAGGTGATCCACAGGCAACTCATTTCAAGCTTTATTTGGAGAACCAAGTAAAGAAGGGATTTCCTAACAAGAAGACTGTTGATTCCACCATTAAAAGATTCCCTGACATACTGGATCCCGAGACAAATCAGCCTTTCCAGACTGTGATGTGGCCACCGACCAACCAAGTTAGGCAGATTCTTGTGTTGCAGAACTTCTGTGATGGATCTCTTGCGAATATGCTTTACTGGGTGTATGATGAAACCACTGCGACTGCTATCATTAAGTTTCAAGATGGTTGCTTTTGCTTGTTCGACAAAAGAGACCTACTTCAATTCGGAAAGTAGGATATTCATCATTTGGCATAACATTAGATCAAAGTGGCTGAAGAGATCTTCGAGAGTGCTGCTAAAGAATACATGTCAATGGTTGTAGAGATCATCACAAAAGATATGTGGAGTGGCACGATTGGGGGTCCGATGTGCTTATCGTTCCAAAGGACTAAGTCAAAGCTAGCCTCAAACCAAAGGGGAGATTGAAGGGTCTAGTTTATGGTTTGGGCTAGGCTATCTGATGTATAGGTCTTAATGGGTCTTTTTTCATGTAATAGAGTTGTTTGGAAGTGTTTACGGCCAAAAGTCTGTTTACGGCCGTGAACAGGTTTACGGCCGTAAACCTGTTTACGGCCAGCCTTTCCCCTTTATATAGGGCTTGTTAGATTCTGTCAGTGGTTGTTGTCGAATCATAGAGTTTACGGTCTATGTGTGTGTGTCCAAGTTGTACCTGACGTTTCTTTGATATAAACGTGTGCAAAGCTTGGTTTAATCTTCTTCTACTCCATTCTAATCTTGTTTGATTGTTATTTGTTTGATCACTGGTTCGGATCCTAGATTTCAGGGCCTTACATCTATTGATCGCTTCGATTATCTTTCACTTAAATCTTCTGGGTTAAGTCGGATACTACATCGAATTTGGTTCTCCAAACCACTAGGGTTGGAACAACAATCATCTTCTTAGTCATTACCGAAACGATAGTAACGACAAACATGAACAAAAAGGAATCAATTACTAGCGCCATGGTAACCTCGTGACTTTTGCTGATCCAAGTGCGAGTCTTGTGCTTCCGGTAGTATAGGCCTCTACTACCTTTTGAACCTACTCATACTCGTCCTAAGTATTCTCTTGCAGTTCTCCAAGTCACCACACAAGAAAAATCATATAGCAACTTAACACATCAGATAACATATTTATATTATTTCTTGAAACGATTACATAGATGTTCAAGTTCACCATACACTAGGCCTCTTAAAATAGGCTACACCACATGATACTATCTACATGGCTAATTTATATATTGAACTTCAGATATATAAATCCTTACTCCTGGTCCCTCGCATTGTCGCCTGCTTTTTTAAGGATCATCTGGAATATTTTTGCCTTTGGCTTCGGCAGCGCATTCAGTCTTGTTGCTTCATTTTTCTTCGGGAAATCTTTTGACATGTGCCCCTTGTCTCCACATACATAACAGACCATCTTTTTGAATGTAAACTTATTGGCATAATGCTAAGTCTTCCCACACTTGAAGCAAGTCACCTCCTCACCACATTTTCCAGAGTGTGTTGTTTTGCGTTTCTGACACCATTTTGCTTCACCTCCTCCTCCTTCAGACTTTGAGAGCATGCTACTCTTGTTGGACCTTGAAGATCCCTCAAATTTCGTCTTCTCGCCAACTTCAACCTTGAAACACGCCCAGACGGCCGCCTCAAGAGTAGGTGACTGACGTACTCGCACAGTGTACTCCCATGGAAGTCCCTTTGTATACTCATTGATTTTTGTTAGCTCGTCAGAGATGATGCATAATGCATTGGTATAATCATCAATGGATATATTGCCCTTTTTCAACGTCATTTCTATAATTGGTACGTACTTGACCCATGAGTAGCATGGTCCATTTCAGGTTGCATATCACAAGGACAATTCGTTAGGATGGACTTTTGAGAAGAGGTTGTTTATGATTTATTAATATATTATAAGTTCTAATATATTAATATGAAATCATATAATTTACTTAGTATTGATCAAGAATTAATTTGCAATTAATTTAGTAATCAAAAGAGACTAATTAAATTAATGGGGACTAATTGTGGTAATTAGTGAAACATATGGATTGGGCTATTGATCCATGTTGGACTAAGTTTATGTAAGTATCCATAAAGAGTTAGCCCACATAAACCATGGATCATAACCCATGTGTATTGATTAGGGTTTACCCATGACCTTTGGAATCCTACACTATATATATATATATATATATACATATATATATATATATATAACTCCAAGAACATGTCTAGCCGATTCTAGGTGTGTTGTGAACCGTTTGAGGCATCACACCTGGGGTGCTAAGTTATTAAAGGCCTAAACTACAAGCTACAACAAAGAGGTAATTCTATAACTCACTTTTGTGTTGATTATGTCAACTGTATGCTAGTTGTAGGCTTTATGCTTTAGAAACAATATTGCATGTATAATTAGAGTTTAAAAAATTTGCCCTCAAGTTTTGGTATTTGAAAAGTCTCAAATTTAGAAACTATTGTAATTAAAAAAGATGTAACTATTGGGTTCATAAATTAAAAAATTAATTAAATATGTTTTAATTTTGAATTTTTTATATTGAGAACCTTGAAGTATTTGAGGAGTTCAAATTCCACCTTATGGACTTTATTAAATTAATTAAAGTGTTTAATTAAAAGAGAAGTTTAATCAAATCCATAATAACATGGTTTAAGATTAATTAAATTAAGAGTATAGTTTAATTAAAAGATTAAACCACCAAGTATTTTAAAAGTTTAAAATACACCCTATACTATATATAATTATAAGTTATTAATTATATATATGTATAAGACAAGACAGTCTTACCGTTAGTAGGTCTCATTCACGAAGCCGGTCTTTAAGGGGCGGGGGGTATAAGGTTACTGCTTATAAAATGGCAGTTTAATGGGTGTCCACTCTCACCCACCGCTTCCTTGACCGGCGGAGGGTCGTTAGCCGAACGGGTAGGATAGGACATTAATTGTCATTAAAAGTATAATTAAAATACCAAGTAACTAAACACTTATAAATTCCCAATCTTAGTTACTTAGGAAAAATGTGAATTTGGTGCTAATCCATGAAATTTCACTTTTCACCTTGCCAAGTCGTTAGTGGAGCGTGCGTGGTTAACCGGCACACAAAATTGGACTAACAAGGGTGGTAAATGGTGGCTCGATGTTTGTCATAGATCAATGGAGCATGTGTGGTTAACCGTAAGATTGATTAGGTGATAAATGAGATCGAGAGTACCCAGCTAATTTGCATGGTTATTCACACCTTGTTTGTAATCCTCGGCATCCCAGTCATAAACTTGAAGGGAATAATCGACATTAAACATGCCATTGAAAAGTTCAATGAATCTCAAAAGATCTAGGAATTTCAATTCATTTAAAACCTAAAGTTCAATTTCGTTTTTCATGGTGGAAATTGGTAAATTGTCATTTACCTACCTTCAAATATTTTGCAATTGGTTTACGACATCCCTCTTCCGAATTGTAAAATATTGTGTTGGGTCCTAGCCTTAATATCTCATTTTTGGTGTTATATTAAGGACTTAAATCAACTAGACTTGAATTTCTCCCTTGTAGATGTCTAGTTCAGACAACTATGGTCTTCTCGAATCCTTTATTTATAAATATGATATTCCACAAGATGATCAAGGTGAAAGATTAATCCCTTCTTCGTGCTGTAGTGGAAATTCACTTCCTCCACCTCCTCCAATAATTCTCCTAACCCACAAGGTCAAAGACTTGAAAAGCTCAAGGTCACTCAAACCCTATTGGCTAGCAAACACCGAGATGGAAGATCTGTGTGTGCACATGTCTTGGAGATGAAGTCACACATTGACACGCTGGGAATGTTTGGTGTCTTTGTTTCAAGGAAGTTGGTTGTTGACTTGGTTCTTCAATCACTTCCTAAGTCATCTACCCGGTACTTTAAGAACTACTATATGGGAGATCACGACATGACCCTTATCGACCTTACATATTTGCTTGTTGCTGCTGAATCAGCAATGATTTGGCGCACTGGTAAAGCAAATTTGATTGGAAGATCTACTCCCCAAACTTCCATGGACATTCACAATGGCAACATTTGAAGTCCAAAAAAGCTTTCTCTTCACAATGGAAAGGGATCAGCCATGGTCAAGTTATTTGACCAAATGGTAAAGAGAAAAGCTAAGTCTGAGATAGTCTCGTGTATCATTCCCAAAGAGTCCATATGTTTCTATTGCCAAAAGAAGGGGCACTGGTTGCGAAGCTGCCATATTTACCTGAAAGATGGTAAAGTCAAAAAGTTTGACTGTACTTCAGGTAAAGTCCACTATCTAACTCTATTGAGTTCCTATTTGGAGATTCTTAATACATGATGTAATGTAATTACATTTTGATTTTTTGTAGAATTGAAGGAAAGAAAGGAATCTTAAAGGAAGAGTAAGTTGATTCTGATCGTGAAGAGATGGATTTCGATCACATGGTTCGATGATCAGAATTTTGAGCTGGTACTTAAGAGTTGTGATAGATTGCTTAGGAATGGATAACAACATAGTTTTCACTTGTAATTGCATTGTAAGGACAAATTTTCCGTAGTTTTATAAATAAAAGGAAAAGTTTTGATTTTATTTTATTTTAAGTTTCCTTACAATGGCATTTGTGACAATTGTTGCTTATATGTTTCCATTAATAGCAATATTGGAAAATGGATTTGATTCTTTCGTTTGTGGTAGTGTTATAATTTACCAAATATGGAAAGATTCTCATAACCCAAGTTTCACTTGGATAGACACTTGGAATCATGCAACTTGTATTGTGTGACGAATGAGAACTTCATCTTTGGGAAATTAAGACTAATTGTTTGTTCAAATGTATATGTGAGTCAAGTGAAGGACTAGGGGATCGGGTACACTTGGTTGTGCGCTGGTCAGGTCCAGCACAAAGAACGATAAGACTATTCGTTATGATTTACTAACGTTTAGTAAATATGGTTATACTTACAAGATTAAGTATAGTTCTGATTCATTGGAAAAGTTTTAATGTATGGCAGAACGAATAAGAAGAATCAAATTAGGCAAAAAGATAAAAGTTTCTCCAATTTGAGAAGAAGGGAGAGTACTTGAGTATTGTGTTTTATGATTATCTTAGTGATTATGAAACAATATCACAATTGATCCTCTAAGGACATCTTAGTGCACTTGTATGGCTAAGAAGAGGAATCATGAATTGTTGAAATGGTTAAATCAAGAAGATAAATCATACTTCGTTCCAAAATCATGTCTTAGAGTCATACTCCAAGATTGTAACTTGAGTGACATGATCTTAAGAAAGGTTTATAACACTCATCAAATATAGAGTAAAATGTTTTCTACTCTTGTACATTTGAAATTGGTAAGTTGTGATGTTTTGGATAAAACAAAGACCAACTCAGGCCAATTGTGTGAAGTGTTTTTCTTGATAAGAAACCGAACTACTCTTGAATATTTGTTTGTCAGGTAAGCTTCCATGACAAACTGAATCTTATATGTCAAGTGGTCAGTGGGAGTCTTAAGGATCTTGAATAGCTTCAAGAACTAATCAGGAGTAACCCTATTGTTAATGACTAGCACACGACTTGAGGTTTGTAACCTATCGTGTTGACATATTCTTGTTTCTATGCCCATTCCAGTTAAGTTGACTGCGCATGTGAGTTCTATGATTTCTCAATTGTTTGCATAACATATTGGATGCAATGGCAGACACTTGTGCTGCCAAATGGAAAGAAATTAAGATTTAACAAGTTCAGTCCATATGAGTTTGGATTTGTCACTAACCTTGTCTTTTGATTATTGTTATGACAAATTCACATGGATAGGAACACATACACCATAAAACATTTAAGTGTCATAAGGTTTCTGTCCAATTCATGAAAATGATTGTGAGGAAACGCTTTCACTAAGTGGATTTTAAGGAGATAGCAATTGTGATATTTGCATTCTCAAATTCAGTTATGATTACGGTATCCCACTTCATAGTTCGAATTGTGAGAAATTGCAAAGGTTTAAACATTTGCGACTTATTGTTGTAAGTTCTAAAATTGTTTAGACACACATGTAAGCTATCTAAGGAAAGGTGTATGAGTTTGAGAAGCCTAGATAAAGTCTTATCGAAGCATCTATTATCAGAAATCTGAACTTTGGTAAGAAAAGTCAATAAGTTTTGATTTCTAGAAGTGCAGCTGACTTCTGGGTACATGTCAAAGCTAGTGGGAGCATAAGTGTTATGCTAATAAGAATGTAATTATTATGCTAGTGGGAGCACAATTATTACGTTAAGAGTTGCGAGTTAGCGATGTTAATTATAGAAAGCAAAAGTTTCAATTTGCAAAGATGCAGGATTTGACAAGTTGTTTTGCTATAATTAAGGGAGAGGAATTCATACTTTATTTCGAATCTAAAAGCTTAGATTGAGATTTTGATCGAATTTAGTCATGGTCATATGTGAATGTTATGTTGAAATGATTCAACATAAGGAAATTCTATATATGGAAATGTTATAGTAAAAGACTGGTAAAGTATCATGTCTTTATGTGAAACATTATGTATCGTATCCCATATGCTTCAGGTATAGGATTGATTACATATCCCGTAAAATTAGTATGTTCTAATTTTCCAAATGCCTAGAGAATTAAGAGGCAAAAGGGACTAGAACGAGATATGACTAAAATGGTTAAGCAATTGTCGAGGACAATCTTAGGTTTACCAAATATTGGTTGATCATGGACAGTTGGAAGTAAAGTTTAAATTTTGGAAGGACCATATTGACATACTCTGAGAAGAGGTAACTCTTGTTCAGAAGTGATAGTCAAAATGGGATTACGGAAATCTTCCATAAGTGGAAGTTGATCATTAAATCTGTGTAGGATTAGAAACCTTAATGCAAGAAGGATGTTCAAAGGAATATACTTTGAATATGAGACTTCGCTTTCATGGAATTGGTCCAGTAACCAATGTCCAAAGGGAATACTTTTTAATATCATTGGCATAGTCTTTGTGAACTTTGTGCATTGACATTACAAAAGAATATTGCATTTGAGTTTCGAATCTGATAGATTATAGTAAGTGGCAAGAATTTGGTATTCTTACATTTACGATAAGGATTTGGAATTGTGAATGAGAATCATGGAAATGTTGTCCATTGATCTATTTCACAAAGAGAGGACCATAGGCAAACGTAGTGTGCATGCCTGGAGCATGGCATAACTATTTTTTTAATTCAAGTATTAAGTTGATTAATCGAAACATTATACAATGAATATTGTGTAATCAATACGGTGATTAAATAAAAGGTGTTTTATTTATATTCATAAGTTCTGAGACCATATTGGATTTAATTATTCTTGTGTTTCAATTTGCATGTTTTGACTTCCCGAATAACTAGGTTATTCAAACCATCCACAATCGATCATACTTTGGAAGTAGGTATTGAAGCTAGACAGTCATGAATGGGTCTGTAGATTGTGTAGGTGTTATAGACTTAGCACAAGCTTGCTGCAGTGTTCATGAGTACTCCTGGAATAAGATTCGAGTATTGGATTAAGCCCACGCTCATCTGAATCACTTCATGGATTTTATCGCGAGTGATTGTGAGACGATAATATCTTATATTCTTGAAACAAAGACATGTGAGTTGTAATTTACAAGTCAGTTGCACATTGACATGTGTAAACGCACCAGTAACTTGGTGTTATAAAACATATTGTTGTGTGTGATTTGATGAGTAAGTACAAGCAATCATTTGAGTCGACGTTTATCCATTCCTTTTACCCTTAGAGGGATAAAAGCGATATTTGTGGGCCCCTCGATGATTTGGTGATAACAAACCTAAGTTCTTGGCCAAGCCTAGACTGATTTAATTTGCTCAATTAGTCGGTCGTCATAAATCGGAAATCGGGAAACAACAGATGGACAGAGTGAATGATTACAATCCATGTCTCAGTCCATATTGATATCTTGTAGAACGGAGGAATATATGATCCCTTATCTAATGGACGCGCCACTGACTAGGTCAAAGTTCGACAGTGGCTTTTAAGAGCCACGATTGCTAGACGGGTTGTGGGTCGTACTTGCAATCATAGTTATTAGACTTATCCAAGTGGGAGACTGTTAAATTAGGTCTCTAAGCCCATACCTATAATTGGTATGTACTTGACCCGAGAGTAGCATGGTCCATTTCGGGTTGCATATCATCAGGACAATTTGTTAGGATGGAGTTTTGAGAAGAGGTTATTTATGATTTATTAATATATTATAAGTTCTAATATATTAATATGAAATCATATAATTTAATTAGTATTGATCAAGAATTAATTTGGAATTAATTTAGTAATCAAAAGAGACTAATTAAATTAATGGGGACTAATTATGGTAATTAGTGAAACATATGGATTGGGCTATTGATCCATCTTGGACTAAGTTTATGTAAGTATCCATAAAGAGTTAGCCCACATGAACCATGGATCGTAACACATGACCTTTGGAATCCTAAACTATATATATATATATATATATATATATATATATATATATATATATATATATATATATATATGTTTCTCATACCCTAATAATCTCTCTCAAGTTCTCCTTTTCCCTAGGTGTGTTGTGAACCGTTTGAGGCATCACACTTGGGGTGCTAAGTATTAAAGGCCTAAACTACAAGCTACTACAAAGAGGTAATTTTATAACTCACTTTTGTGTTGATTATGTCAATTATATGCTAGTTGTAGGCTTTATGCTTTGGAGACAATATTGCATGTATAATTAGAGAAAACATAGATCCAAAGCATTTAGGGTTGTATATGTACCATAGGATGTTGTAGTATACAAAACCCAACACAAAAAACCCCTCCCCTATACTGACGCACATCATAACTGGTTTTTAGCTTGCCCTTGCAACCACATGTTATGAAAGCTAGCTCCATCGCAGAGATCTAGTCCGTAACTCCGATTTGATCTTTTTTCCCAGTAAAATTTCATGGTTTACAAGTCGTAAAGTCATTATACTTGCATTTTTTCCTTTCAATTCCTTCTTCCTGGTTATTTCTCCTAACCACTTGTGGTTCGACTTGATTAACGATTATACTACAATTTCCTTCTTCTGACTGTTTCTGATTCAGGTCAGGTTGCACGACCGGTATAGTAGGTTCATCCCTATTAAGCAACAGTTTTCTCATATCCTCCCTTTATTCGACCATAATCACCCGAATCATTGCTTGGACTCCTACCATCATGATTGGCTCGGGTGCAGTTGCTACCTCTAGTGCATGCTCAATCAATCGTGGCTCAGGCTATTGGTTTCCATTAGCATTTCATAAACCGCTGCGAGTTTTCTAACCATATCGATCTATACACTCTAGCAGATGTTCAGTGTATAGCGACGAGAATTAAGATGCGGAAAGATTTGATAGACGTATAAATCTCTTTATCACTCCGAAAAGTTATATGTCATATCTAATACCGTAATTAAACATTTAGAAATCTGAAACCATAAAATTTCTAGATCTAGTCGGCAATAGACCATAGATCTGATAGCATCATAAAGCATATAAGGCTTATTATAGCATAAATCATTTAGCACATAAAAGCAATTTAGGCATCTCCTAAGCTATTGCTCGTGTCTATTGAGGCATACATCCTTAAAATAGAAGACACTCATCTCACAATCATCGCTTAACAATCTACGTTTAAGTTTAGAAATAAATCAGTATTCCTAGTTTGCTTAAACTAATGCTCTGATACCAACTGTGACATCCCCATTTTCATGGCCAGAAAAGACCGGTTTGTTTATGCTTATTTAAAATTAGAGTATCCTTTTTGAAAAATAGTATTGCGGAATTTGTTCTCAGAAAACATGATAAAGATGCCATCAAAGCATTTCCGAATAAATGTATTTTTATTTAAAACATTGGGATATCATCGTCAATACAAAAACATAAGAATAACGAAATATTACAAGCCTTATAGTGATGAAACTAGTGGGCTAATACTCCTTGAATCTCTCAGCAGAATGTATCTTTAATATAGCCACCTATGATACAATAAACTGAGTGGGTTAGGTTGGGAAACCTGGTGAGTACATAGGGTTCTCAACCAGTAATAATATAATTATTATGTTTAATCATCAAACAATTAACCCAATTCCCCATCCCATTATATTCTTAATTCTTAAGGATCTATCCTAATAATCTTATATTCATCATTTATTTATTCCTAAGGAATAGGCACGATGTCCATCTTTGCCAGGGATTATCCAATAGGCACAAGTCCATAGCTGCCGATGCTATCTATTATGAACAGGTGTCAATGTTCATTTGTAAGGCACTAAGTCCATAGGTGCCATGGTTTTTAGATTACATCTGGTGAACATGTCGTTCACAAACACGTACATGTTGCGAGCCTGCTAGCGTTCCATTGGACTGTATAGAATAGTATGTGGTCGTCATCTATACACTGCTAGAGGAATGGATCATCGTTAAAGTCAAGGATTCTCATCATCTTTCACCTCTCACCATCTATATCATCTTTCATCTCTCATCATTTATCTAACCATCTTTACCCAATATATTTATAGGTATAAAAATACATATACTGTTTGAATCACGTAAAACATGTATAAATCGTTCATATAGCATACATATCAGGAACACATATAATATGCACATATAGCATGTATTAATATTAAATACTTCATATCTATGTGTAAGATGAAAGTAACTATGCACTCACTTGTTAAGGTGAAGACTCGCAATTCGGCTAGCGCTTCGCTTATAACAGTTGTCTTTTCTTTTGACGAAACCTAGTATCTTTTGTTAGGTTTTGAGCATTCTAACACTCCTATGGTGTACATGCAACCCTATAAACCTTGGATCTATGTTTTCTCTATTATACAAGCAAATATTAACTATTCCAAGGTTTCATCCTAACTAGCATATTATGAAGCACCTATACTACAAAGTTCTAGTTAGATGTCATACCTTTTGATGCAGCTTCATGTCTTCAAGCTTTAAGAGCTTAGCCCCAATAGTGTGGAAGCCTCAAATGGAATCACAAATCACCAAAACACCTTGGAAGAACTTGAGAGAATATGTATGCACACTAAAATCGGCCCACTCTTATTTTCACACACTTTTGCTAATTTTGTGAGCCAAGGACCCCTTTATATATTATGGAGGATTAGGGTTACATCCATGTAAACCCTAATACCCATGACCTTTCATTTACATAGGATCCATGGGTTAAAAGCTCCATGGACCATCCATGAAAGATTAGCCCAACCTAAATGAACTTGGCCCATTCCATATATATAAGAGTCCATATTTAATTAGTTCTTTTTGATCACTTAATTAATTCTAAATTAATTCTTGATCAATACTAATTAAATAATATGATTCCGTATTAATATATTAGAACTTATAATATATTAATATAAATCATAAATATACTATTATCAAAAGACTGTCCATATAAATTGTGTCGGTGAAGTGCAACCCAAATGGACCATGCGGGGTCGGGTCAAGTACATACCAAATATAGTTATGGACTTAGACATTAATCCAACAGTCTCCCACTTGGATAAGTCTAAAACTATTATTGAGTATGACCTCAAAACCTAACTGGCAATCGTAGCTCTTAAAGCCGTTGTCGAACTCTGACCTTGTCAATGACTTGTCCATTAGATAAGGGATCATATATTCCTCCATTCTAGATATCATATGGACTGAGACATGGATTATAATCATTCTCTCTGTCCATTTGTTGTTCCCGATTTTCGATTTATATTGACTGACTGATTGAACAAATCAAATCAGTCCTGGCTTGGCCAAGCACTCACATGTGTCATCGCTAAATCATCGAGGGGCCCACAGATATCGCTTTTATCCCGAAGGTAAAAGGAATGGATAAACTTCGACTCATATGGCTTGTTCTACTACTTGTTGAATCATACACAAAGGCACGTTTTATAACATTGAGTTACCAAATTCGTTTTCGTGCAATCAATGTATAACCAACTCATAGTAACAACTCATATCTCTAGGTTTGAAGAATATAAGATATTATCGTCTCATGATCACTCGTGATAAAATCCATGAAGTGATTCAAATGAGCGCGGGTTGAATCCAATACTCAGAACTTATGAGCACTCATGAGTGTTGTAGCACCACTTTGTCCACCAACTTGGACCTCTACAAACCAACCCATGATAGTCTTGATTCATATCTACTTCCAACATATGACCGACTGTGGATGGTTTGAATAACTTAATCATTCAGGAAGAGCGACTTAGTTATTCTGGAAGTCAAAACATGCAAAGTGAAACACAAGAATGAATGAATCAAATATGGTATCAAACCCTATGAATATAAATAAACACTATTATTTATCACCATACTGATTACTCATTATTCATTGTTTCGGTTTTATCAACTTTATACTTGAATTAAAAACACTAGTTGTCCCATGCTCCAAGCATGTACACTATGTTTTTCTTAAACAATAGCTTTGCCATACACCAAGTATGCACTCTATGTTTGTCTATGATCCTTACTTTGTGAAATAAACCAATTGAACATAATTTCAATGATTCTAATTTCACACTCCCAAATCCTTATCGAAAAATGTGAAAATTTCAAATTCCTATCATTTATCGAAATCTGTTTAGATTTTGAACTTATATACACTGACCCTCCTGTAATGAATATGTACAAAGTCACAAAGACTTGTCAACAGTCATTATAAGGTATTCCAATAGATCAACTCCATGGAAACTAAGTCTCATATTCAAAGTACATTGCTTTGGACATGCTTCTTGCATTAAGTTTTCTAATCTTACACAGATAACTTCCACCTATGGAGACAACTCCATATTCTCATTTTGACTATCACTTCTGAATAAGAGATGCCTCTTTTCAGAATATGTCAATATGGTCCTTCCAAAATTAGCACTATACTTCCAACTATCCCTGAGCAACCAATCTTTGGTAAACCTCAGATTGTCCTCGACAATTGCTTAATCATTTTAGTCATATCCAATTCTAGACCTTTTCCCTTCTTAATGCCTATGGGCATTTGGAAAAATTTAGAAATGACAAATATTATAGCACATGCAATCGATCCTGTACCCAAAGCAAATGGTACACGATTCATGATGTCTCACATAAAGACATGATTCTAGACCAGTCTTTTGCTACAATATTTTTATTTGCCATGTTTTCAAAATTTGACTATGAAGAGGGATGTCGTAATCATAATCAAATTTTGAGAACGCAATATATAGAATTTCCTTAAGTTGAACCAATCCAACATGAAATTCATATATATATTATTGACTAAAGATGATTAAGGTCTCAATCTAAGCCTTTAGAACTGAAATGAAGTATATCCTCTCCCTTAATTATAGCAAAACAACTTTTTCAATCCCTGCAGCCTCACGAATTGAAACTTTTGTTTTCTATAATTAACATTGCTAACTTGCAACACTAACAATAATTATCATGCTCCCACTAACATGATGATTATTAGCATAACACTTATGCTCCCAATAGCTTTGACATGTACTCAGAAATCAGCTGGACTTCTAGAAATCAATACTTTATTGACTTTCTTACCAAAGTTCAGATTTCTGATACGAGATGCTTTGATAAAACTTTATCAAAATCATACACCTTTCCTTAGATAGCATGCATGTGTGTCTAAACAATTTCAGAACTATGAAAATGGATGCCATAAGCATAGTCTCATTTGTTTTGACCTTTTGCCATCTGCTTCAAATCTACTTGGTGGAAGTGTTTCCTCACCATCATTTTCATGAATCGGAGAGAAACCTTATGACCCTTAGATTTTATGGTGTATGTGTTCTTATCCATGTGATTCGTCAAAACCATAGTCACAAGACAAGGATAATGACAAATCCAAACTCATATGGACTGAACTTATGCAATCTTAACTTCTTGCCACCTGGCAGTACAGGGCCTGCCATTGCTTCCAAGTTGTTATGCAACCAATTGAGAACTTTCAGAACTCCTATGCAAAGCCAACTTTAACTGGAATGGGCACAGAATATGTCAACACGATAGGTTATAAACCTCAAGTCGTGTAGTAGTGAAGAACCTCAGGTTTTATTCTTGATTAGTTCTTGAAATTCTTTTTAGGATCTTTAAGACTCCCACTATCCTCTTGACATATAAGACTATCTTGCCAAATATTCAAGAGATAGTGCGAATTCTTTATCAAGACAAACACTTCACACAATTGGCCTTAATTGGTCTTTGTTTTATCCAAAACATCACAACTTACCAATTTCAAATGTACAAGAGTAGGACACTTTTACTCTTACATTTGACAAGTGTTTTAAACCTTTCTTTAAGATATGTCACTCAAGTTACAATCTTGGAGTATGACTCTAAGAATTGTTTTGGAACGAAGTATGACTCATCTTCCTGATCTAACCATTTCAACAATTCATGATTCCTCTTCTTAGTCATAAGAATGCACTAAGATGACCTTTAGAGGACTAATTGTGATATGATTTCTAAATCATTAAGATGATCACAAACATGATACTAAAGTACTCTCCCATCTTTTCAGATTTGAGAAACTTTTATCTTTCTGCCTAATTTGATTCTTCCCATTCGTTCTGCCATACATTGAGACTTTTCCAATGTTTCAGAATTATACTTAAACTTGTAAGTATAACCATATTTATTAAACTTTAGTAAATCAAATAGTCTTAACGAGCTTTGTGGTGGACATGACCAGTGCACAAAAATGTGTACTCGATCCCTTTAGTCCTTCACTTGACTCACACATCTATGTGAACAAGTAATTAGTCTTGATTTTCCAATGCTTGAAAGTTCTCATTCATCATATTATTCAACTTGCATGATTCCAAGTTTCGGTCCAATTGAAACTTGGGAGATGAGGAACTTTCCTGATTTGGTAAATTTAGACACTACCACAAATGAAAGAATCAAATCCATTTTCCAATATTGCTGTCAGTGGAATCATATATGCAACAATTTTCCACAAATGCCATTGTAAGGATACTTCAAGTAAATAAAATTAAACAATTTTCTTTTATTTTAAAACTTTGCGGAAAAACTTATCCTTACAATCGACATGGAAAATTGTTGTTATCTATTCCTTAGCAATATATCATAACTTCTTAAGCAACTGCTCAAAATTCTGATACGATCGAAATCCACCTTCGCGATCAGAATCAGCATATACTTCCTTTAAGATTTCTCTCTATTCTTTGATTCTTAATACATCAACATGTGACCCAGTAACATCATGTAATGAGGATCTCAGAATAGAACTTAACAGAGTTAGATAATGGGCTCTACCTGATGTAGAGTCAAACTTATTGACTTTAACATCCTTAGGTAAATTTGGCAGCTTTGCAATCAACGCCCCTTCCTTCGGCAAAATAAACGTATGGACCCTTTGGTAATGGGACTATCTCAGACTTAGCCTTTCTCTTTACCATTTGGTCAACCGGGTTGACTATGGCCAATCCCTTTCCATTGGGAAGAGAATGCTTTTTCTGGATTTCCAGTGTCACCATTGTCACTGTCCATAATGTTTTTGGGAAGTTGATCTTCTAATCAAATTTGCTTTACTATCGTTCCAAATCATTGCTGATTCAGCAGCACCAAGCAAATAGATATGATCATTAAGGTTCATGTCATAGTCTGTTTCATAGTAGTCCCAAAGGAACTCACTATGTGACTTAGAAAGTGATTGAACATCCAACTTTCTCAAGACTTTGACACCCAACTCTCCCGGCTTGTCAATATGTGACTTCATCTCTAAGATGTGATCACACATAGACCTTGCTTGCCATTACGGCTTGAGTGACCTTGAACTTGTGGGTTAGGGAGAATAATTAGAGGAGGTGGAGGAAGAGAAGTATGACTTCCATGAGCCAAACTCGGGAAGTCATATTCATTAGGAAAGCTTGGTTTGGGAAGATCATTGTTGTCTAAACCAGACATCAACAATGGGAGAAATTCACATAAAGTTGATTTAAGTCCTTAATATAACACCCAATATGATATATTAAGGCTAGGACCCAACAAACTATTTTATAACTTGGAAAAGGGATGCCGTAATCCAAGCTATAAAATATTTGAAGGTAGGTGAATGACGATTCACCAATTTCCACCAAGATAAACGAAATGTATTATTAGGTTTTAATTGGTTTTGAAACTCCTAGATTCTTTTGAAATTCATTGAACTTTTCAATGGCATGTTTCAATCTCGAGTGTGCCCTTCAGGTTTTGTGACTGGGATGTCGAGGATCACAAAACAAGGTGTGAAGTAACCATGCAAATATACTTGGTACCCTTAATATTTACCCCTCAATCGATGTGCCGGTTAACCACACACGCTCCAACGATACTATGATAAACATTAAGTTACCCTTTGCCTACCTTGTTAAGTCCAGGTTAGTGTGCCGGTTAACCACACACACTCCACTAACAGCTTAAACAAAGTGCAAAGTGTAATTTCATGGATTAGCACCTTATTCACATTTTCCTAAGTAACTAATATTGGGAATTAATAAAAGGTTTAGTTACTTCGTATTTATTATTAATACTTTTAATGAAGGGAGAATTATAGTCCTTGTCCTACCTGTTCGGCTAACGACCCTCCACCAGTCAAGGAAGCGGTGGGTGAGAGTGGACACCCATTAAGCTGCCATTTTATAGGCAACAACCTTATACCCCCCTTATAGACCGGCTTCGTGAATGAGGTCTACTAATGGTAAGACGACTTGCTCTTATACATATAATATATTAAAATTTTAATATTATAATAGTATAAGGGTGTATTTTAGACATTTAAAATACTTGATGGTTTAATCTATTAATTAAACTAGACTTTTAATTTAATTAAACTCAAACCATATATTTATGGATTTAATAATACTCTTTTAATTAAACGCTTTAATTAACTATTAATAAAGTCCATAAGAGTTAATTTGAACTATTCAACAAAACATCATAATTCCAATTATTAAACTCAAAATTAAAACCATTTAATTAATTGTTTAAGTTATGAACCCAAGAGTTTTAGAATTCAATTCTTTTTTTCATAAAAAACTTTTTCTCAAATTCCAAAACTTGAGGGCAAGTTTTGTAATTCTTGAAAACCTTTGGATTCCATAACTTATGGAATTAATGGTGTTTTATGATGAAACTTTCCATGTTCCATAACTTAAGAACAAGTTATGGAATTCTTTAAAACATTAACACCAAATTTTGTAACTCCATAAAAACTTTAAATCAAATTTTTTTTTAAAAAAAACTTTCATATCCATAACTTATGGAAGTTTCAAAAACCCTTAAGATCACAACTTAAAAAAAAACTTTTGAGCTCCAAAATTTGTAACTCCTTAAAACATTTAGATCAAACTTTTAAAACTAATAAAATAATCATATCATTTTATCTTTTACTAACTTTGACCTAATTCAACTCATATAACAAATGATTCAAATTTTACAAATAATTCGTTTTTCACAAAACAAGTAATTATCTTAAAATTTGACAAACGTCATATTTTTTTTCCTTTTTTTTCCAACTTGAAAATAAAACATTTGCATCAATATAACAGAAAACAACCCATGGCTCTGATACCACTATTGGGTTTTGAGCATTCTAACACTCCTATGGTGTACATGCAACCCTATAAACCTTGGATCTATGTTTTCTCTATTATACATGCAAATATTAACTATTCCAAGGTTTCATCCTAACTAGCATATTAAGAAGCACCTATAGTACAAAGTTCTAGTTAGATGACATACCTTTTGATGTAACTTGATGTCTTCAAGCTTTAAGAGCTTAGCCCCAATAGTGTGGAAGCCTCAAATGGAATCACAAATCACCAAAACACCTTGGAAGAACTTGAGAGAATATGTATGCACACTAAAATCGGCCCACTCTTATTTTCACACACTTTTGCCAATTTTGTGAGCCAATGACCCATTTATATATTATGGAGGATTAGGGTTACATCCATGTAAACCCTAATACCCATGAACTTTCATTTACATAAGATCCATGGGTTAAAAGCTCCATGGACCATCCATGAAAGCTTAGCCCAACCTAAATGAACTTGGCCCATTCCATATATATAAGAGTCCATATTTAAGTAGTTCTTTTTGATCACTTAATTAATTCTAAATTAATTCTTGATCAATACTAATTAAATAATATGATTCCATATTAATATATTAGAACTTATAATATATTAATATAAATCATAAATATACTATTCTCAAAAGACTATCCATATAAATTGTGCCGGTGAAGTGCAACCCAAATGAACCATGCCGGGTCGGGTCAAGTACATACCAAATATAGTTATGGACTTAGACATTAATCCAACATCTTTATCACTAAGTCTTAGTCTATTATTTATTGCAACTAATTATTAGTCTAAATTCATCAATAATTCAAAGTCTATATCGAGATCTACCAAGTAAGGAACAAGAAGGTATGATCATATTGGCGGTAGGGTCCATTTGGTATAAGAAGTATACTGTTTGGAAATCTCACTTTAAACACCTCACTAAATCACTAACTAGACATCATCCCCGTAATAGATCACTTAGTATAACGACTTGGAATCACTAATAAATCTTGTTTATAGGTTCGTAATGACGATAATGAACTTAAACATAAGTTATACTTAAAGTATGGTAAGCATAACTCACTTACAAGGGGGTTTAGAGAGGAACCAGGCTCTGTGCGGGAAGAATTTTTGAGCCGAGAGTTCTTCCTCTCGGGGCCTTCTGGCGGTTTGGGACTCGCTTCTAACACCTAGGAGGTGCTAGGGAAAAGAATAGAGGCTTTGGGAGGGGGGGGGGGTGATTGAGAGAGAATGTGTTAGAAAGGTGTGAGGAATTGAGTGATTTGCGCCTTCTATTTATAGGATGTCCAGGGGCGATTCGCATTGTGATACATAGCCTTCGCGTCGTGACCTTGCGTAGGCACCAAGGCCTCGCCTGGTGCTTACATGTGGCGCAGGACGCAGGTAAAACAACCAATTTTTAAAAATTCATAACTTTCGCATACAAGCTCATTTTTTGACAATCTATATATCCACGTGTAGGTATTGACAAGATCTACAACTTTCATTTAGACTCCGTCGGCTAGTTTTGAATTTATTTTTAAAGTTATATTTTAATAGGCTTAGACCGTTAATGTCCATTAAAAATTCATAACTTTCTCATCCGACGTCCATTTTCGACTGTCTTTATATTGTTGAGTTCCTATTAATGACATCTTCAATTCACATTTAGGTTATGTCGGCTAAAAATCAATCAATCTAAAATTCGATTTCCGGGTTGTGTACTCCTATGCTAAATCTTAGAAAAATCATAATGTCGTCAAACAAAGTAAGATTTGGACGTTCACTATATGCACGCTCTCAGTTTAAAGTACACTACGAATTTCGTTTATATTGCTAAGGCTAAAAACTAGTTTATAAAAAAGTCACTTTTTACGATACGTGACGCCATGTCGGTTTAGTCGCGAAACTTTGATGGGTCATAAATTCTTCGTTATAAGTCGGATTTTAGCGTTCTTTATGTGTACTGAATCATTGTGACATATACAATAACTTTGGTTAAGATTATTTATCCTAAATAATCTTCTATCAAAAAGTTATTTTCAACGCTTATTATCTCTAAATTGACTAGCCCGAATCTGCGGGCGTTACAGTAACAATGACAAGTTTGTGTTTTCATTTGTTGATCTACCACTCATGAACACTCATGACTGGTTCATGTTATTTTCTATTTTTAATAGGGAAAAGAAAATATATGTGAATGAAATCATTCATTTGAAAAAGATAATCATATTTTACTTCCTAGAGATTTGCAAGACGGACGTTGAGTTAGCTGAATTTTTGAAGAAGAAGACAACTATTGGTCCTTGTGATTAGCCTGAAGGAATTCACAGTATGAAGGACAAAAAAATACAAAAAGATCCATAGGGAGTGGTATATAAGACTTTTGTGAATAGAGTTTTGAAGAATCGAATGATGTATATGCAAGACAAGCATTGCTACAAGACATCAACACAAAATTACATTTTGTTGAAGGTTGAAATTTGCAAAATGAATTCGAAGAATGAAACTTAGCTTGTGTTTGATATTTTGTGATGGTGTATTATGGTTCGGATGGTAGTGCTTGGCTTCACTCCACAAGTTTTTTCTAAAAGTAATTGAAGACTTATTTTTGTGAGTAGAGACAAAGGGGGAAATTGCTAGGTCTTGGACTTTGTATGTGTTGTATCTGAGTCTGATTGCAAATGCTTTCACAGTGGTATCTTAGTCTTTAATGTTTAATTTTGTTTCTACGTTTGGTTTTGGAGTTCTATACACCTTAGGTTTCATAGTGAATGTTCCATAACTATTTAACAATTTGTCACTCCCTAACTGTTGTAAACCTTATTGGTTATTCCCTAACCGACTATTTTTTGCAATCGAACTTTATTACTCTAAATCAAATCAGAAAACTATTTACTCTTTCGCATCATATCTTTCACTCTAACATGATTTCAATAATATCGAACAAGTGTATAAATCTTAAAAATCTCTCTAGCCAATCAACTAATATTCAATAGTGTTAAGTCATTCACTTACGTCCCAAAGTGTAACCGACTGTGGAGATTGAAATATAATTAAACATTCGGGAAGTGGGGTTAATGTTAGGTTTTATATACTCTAACATCCCTATGGTGCACATACAACCCTAATGCTTTGGATCTAAGTTTTCTCTAGTTATACATGCAACAAAAAATTTATCGAAAGCATGAAACCTATACCTAGCATACAACTTGATATTTGAAACATAAAACAAGTTAGACAATTACCTCAAACAAGTCACAAACACCATGAACAAGTGGAGAATAATGAGAGGGAGGATAGGAGCACCAAAAACGGCTAGGTTTACACCTTGGAGTACTAGTGGCCGATTTCGCAAGCTTAGGGGTTTAATTTATAGTTTAGAATTCCTAGGGTTTCAACTTGTAAACCCTAATTCACTTGGGCTTTTAATCTATTAACTCATTAGCCTTATGGACTAACTCTTCATGGACTCTCACAAAGTTTTAGTCCATTTCTAATTAACATGGATCATTAGCCCACACTATAAATATCACTGATTTACATAATCAGTCCCTACATATTTAATTAGTCTCTTTTGATCACTAAATTAATTCCAAATTAATCTTAACCAATATTAATTAAATAATATGATTTCACAATTAATATATTATACTTATAATATATTAATAAATCACAAATAACCTCTTTCTCAAAATCCATCCTATCAAATTGTCCTGATGAAGGCAAACCGAAATGGACCATGCTACTCTGGGGTTTAAGTACATACCAATTATAGTTATGGGCTTAGACACCTAATACAACAGTCTCCCACTTGGATAAGTATAATAACTATAACTACAAGTACGGCTTCAAGAACCGACTAGCAATCGTTGCTCTCAAAAAACTGTTGTCGAACTCTGAACAAATCAATGATGCGTCCATTAGATAAGAGATCATATATTCCTCCATTCTACAATATATCGTATAGACTGAGACATGGATTTTAATCATTCTCTCTGTCCATGTGTTGTTTCCCGATTTCAGATTTATGATGGCCGACTAATTGAATATATCAAATCAGTCCAGGCTTGGCCAAGCGCTTAGGGTGTCATCACTAAATCATCGAAGGGAGCATGAATATCGCTTTTATCCCTCATCGGGTAAAAGGAACGGATAAACTTCGACTCATATGCTTGCTTTATTTACTCATCAAATCACATACAATAATATGTTTTATAACACCAAGTTACTGGTGCGTTTACATATCATCAATGTGTAATCGACTTGTAAACTACAACTATATGTCTCCGTTTCAAGAATATAAGATATTATCGTCTCACAATCACTCGTGATAAAATCCATGAAGTGATTCACGTGAGCGTAGGTTTAATCCAATACTCAAATCTTATTATAGGAGTACTCATAAACACTGCAACAAACTTTTGCTATGTTTAAATACTTAGACAATCTACAGACGGATTCATGACAGTCTTACTTCATTACTTACTTCCAAAGTATGAACGAATGTGGATGTTTGAATAACCAAGTTATTCGGGAAGTAAAACATGAAAAGTGAAACACAAGAATAATCGAATCCAATATGGTTTCAAAACTTTTGAATATAAACAAAACACACTGATTATTTAATCACCATACTGATTACACATTATTCATTGTATAATGTTTCGACTAATCAACTTAATACTTTAATTAAAAAGATAGTTATCCCAAGCTCCAAGCATGCACACTATGTTTACCTATGGTCCTTACTTTGTGAAATAGATCAATTGTAAACATTTCCAATGACTCTCATTTCATAATTCCAAATCCTTATCACAAGTGTAAGAATAACAATTCTTGCCACTATTAGAATGTGTTAGATTCTAAACTATCATGAAATGATCCTTTTGTAATGACAATGCACCAAAGTCACAGAGACTTTGACAATGATATTACAAAGTACTCTACTAGAGATTGTTACAAGACAATTCCACAGATACGAAGTCTCACATTGAAAGTACATTCCTTTGAACATCCTTCTTGCATGAAAGTTCCTAACTTACACATAGATTTTTAATATCCAACTCCCATTATAGAAACATTTTTCCAAATTTTCCATGTGACAACTTATTCTTAACAGAATCCTTATCTATTCAAAATCATGTCAACATGGTCCGTTTATTGCTATCATCCAACTGCCCACAAGCGACAAATCCTTAGCGAACCTTAGATTGTCTTTGACAGTTGTTAACCACTTTAGTCATATCCGGTTCTAGTCCTTTTCCCTCTTAATACCCTCGGCCTTTGGAAAATTAGAACACATGAATATTATAGCATATGCAATCGATCCTATATCCGAAGCATAAGGGACACGATTCCTAATGTATTACATAAAAATGATACTTTACCTGTCTCTTGCTATAAAATTTCCATATATAGAATTTCCTTATGTTGAATCATTTCATCATAACATTCATATATGTTCATGACTAAATTTTATTAATATCCCAATCTAAGCTTTTAGATTTGAAATGAAGTATGAGTTCCTCTCCCTTAATTATAGCAAAACAACTTTTCAAACTCTGCAACTTTGCGAATTTAAACTTTGTTTTTCTATCATTTGCATTGCTAACTCGCAAAAATTATCGTAATAATTGTGCTCCCACTAGCATAGAAATTATATTCTCACTAGCATAACCATTATGCTCCCACGAGCTTTGTCATATATCCAGAAATCAGCTGGACTTCTAGAAATCAATACTTATTCACTTTCTTACCGAAGGTCAGATTTCTGATATGAGATGCTTCGATAAGCCTTTACCTAAGCTCATACACTTTTTATTAGAAAGCTCATATGTGTGTCTAAGCATTTTCAGAACATACAACAATAAGTCCCGAATGTTCAAACTATTTGTCATTTCTCACAATTCGAACTATGAAGAGGTATGTCGTAATCATAATCGAATTTGAGAATGCAATTAACACAACTACTATCTCCTTAAAATGTACTTTGTGAAAGCGTTTCCTCGCAATCGTTTTCATGAATTAGAGAGAAACCTTACCACTTAGATTTAATGGTGTATGTGTTCCTGTCCATGTGAATCTGTCATTTCCAACCATTATCATGAGACAAAGGCCTACCATGTTTTTCCAAGGGCCTACCATGTTTTTCCAAGTTGCTTAGCAGCTCACCCTTACTGATCAATGAGCTTTCACTGATCAAGGTGCATTTCCTTATGTAAACAACTAAGAACTCATAGAATTCACATGCATAGTCAACTTTTAACTGGAATGGGCACAGAACCAACGATATGTCAACACGATAGGTTACAAACCTCAAGTCGTGAGCTAGTGATACACAATAGGTTTCTTTTTCATTAGTTCCTGAAACTTTTCAAGATCTTTAAGACTCCCACTGACTTCTTGACATATAAGATTCTATTGTCAAGAAACACTCCTTTACAAACAAATATTCAAGAGTTAGTGCGGATTCTTATCAAGGAAAAAAAACACTTCATACAATTGGTCTTAGTTGGTCATTGTCTTATAGACATCACAACTACCAATTCTAAATGTGTTATAAACCTACTTAAGATATGTCACTCAAGGCATAATCTTGGAGTATGACTCTAAGACTTGATTTTGGAACGAAGTATGACTCACCTTAATTGATTTAACCATTTCAACTATTTCCGATTCCTCTTCTTAGCCATACTTATGTACTAAAGTTTCCTTAGTGGATTAACTGTGATATGATTTTCATAATCATTAAGATGATCATAAAACACGATACTTAAGTACTCTCCTTTCCTTTTCAGATTGGAGAAACTTTTATCTTTCTGCCTAATTGATTCTTCTTATTCGTTCTGCTCTACATTGAAACTTTTTCAATGATTCAGAATTATACATAATCTTGTAAGCATAATTATTGTTAAGTACATTTCATGCACCCATTTTGTAGCTTTATTCCATAAAAGTGCATTGCATTTATGTTTAAACTCATGCATTTTGCAAGTTTTTCGGGATTTTTCATGAGGCAATTTCATTCACACATTTTTGTGATATTTCAGGGACTTTTGGAGGTAAGATATTGTTGGTGGAGGTAAATAAGAGTTGCGGACAAAATTTTGGGACTTACGGAGCACCGAGGAGAAAGATATCACAGAAATGAAGATTTTGGCTTTACAGAGATTTACACGGTCGTGTAAATGGAAGCCTTGCGTTTACACGCCCGTGTAAACATAGATTTCTACGCAGTGTATTTTTGCGTTTATGCGGGCGCGTAAATGACCGTGTTAATTTACGCGGGCCGTGTAAACGTAAATGCGGGTTTTAAAGCAGTTTTTCACCATTCTTAAAGGGGGGAACCGATTTTTTTAAGGGGGGTCGATTTTGGGAGCAGAGAAGGCAATTTTCTGGAGGATTTTGGAGTTGATTAACACTTGGGAACATTTGATTTCATTTTGTAAGAACTTTAATTTCATTTTCTAGATTTGTGATCTTGTTCTAGTCATGAGTGGCTAGAACCCTAGATTCTCCAACTTTATGTCTTGACTTCTAGTTGTGATTTCAATCATATGACTTGACGTTTGCTTTCAATTTTCTATCTAATGAATTTTATTTTGTTTCAATCGAATGTTTGATTCTAATTGTGATTCTTATTGGCCATTTGAATTAGGGTTAGATCATTCAAGTTATCTAATTGCAAAATCCGTAATTGTTTTGTAAATTGGACCAGGTAACAAGCACTAAACTGATTTATATTGAATGAATTTAGTGTAAATCTTATTCACACATTCTTATGCTCCCGAGCTTATGAGGAGCATTGAGTGTTGTTGGGAACATTCACATAAAGTTTAATGCATTCTTTCAACCTAATTCTAAGAGCTTGTTTAGATTAGATTGGTAAGGTTAGGATTAATCAAAGAGCTTATTTTGGTTAATCAATGTGGTGAATGGGAGGTGCTAGAGCTTGTTAGCATTTCCAAGTACCAATTTAGATAGAATTGAACAAATATCATTTCATCATTGGAATCACATTGCTAATTTGTCTTGCATGGAGTTGGAGTCATTCCAAATCTTGAATCTACTTCATTTAATCAATCATTTACTTATTGCTTTATTCTATTGTTTAAATCATTGCTTATAAATTCCCCCCATTCTGTGACCATTTTTGTACCTTACGCAAAAAGGTATAAGCACTTGTCCCGTGTCTCTGTGGATCGACCATGCTTACCTTGTATTACATTTTTAGTGCAAAGTAATAGTGTTTTGGAGTCATTTTGTACCCCTTTATCTGTTGGGTTTGATACGCCTAACAATTATATTTACTAATCTTTTAGTAAATCATGACGAATAGTCTTATTGTTCTTTGTGGTGGACCTGACCAGTGCACTGTAGGGTTTTGAGCATTCTAACACTCCTAAGGTGTACATGCAACCCTAGAAACCTTGGATCTATGTTTTACTAAGATACATGCAAATTTTGATTTCCCAAGGTTCTTAAACTAACTAGCATGGCATGGGGAACTTTGAAACATAAAAACTAGTAGAAGAAAATACCTTTCTTGTTGCTTGGATTCCTTGAGAACCTTGTGAGCCTAGAACCTCAAGTGTGATGCCTCAAATGTTTCACACAACACGACAACACTTGGAATAAATTTGAGAGAAGTCCACACTCACTCAAAATCAGCTAGCTCTCTTGCTCTACACATAGTGCCGATTTTGGTAGCCCATGGGGTCCTTTTATAGTTGTGTCACAAGTAGGGTTACAACATGTAAACGCTAATTGACATGGCTTTTCATATTCCATGATCCATGGGTTTATAACCTCCATGGACTATCCATGGAGCACCTTATGGGTTTTAGCCCAACTTAATAAAACATGGATCATTAGCCCACTATTAAAGAATGGATGATTTACACAATCAACCCCATATATTTAATTAGTCTCCTTTTTTTGATCACCAAATTAATTCTTGATCAAAACTAATTAAATAATATTATTAATATATTAGATCTTATAATATATTAATAAACTATAAGTGTCCTTTCTCTCATTTAGTCTATCCAAGTGTTGCAATGTCATGCAACCTAAATGGACCATGCCAGCCGGGTCAAGTACATTCCAGAAATAGTTATGAACTTAGAGACCTAATCCAACAGTCTCCCACTTGGATAAGTCTAATAACTATAACTGCAAGAATGACATCAGGAACCGATCAGCAATCGTAGCTCTTTCAAGGTCTCGCGGAACTGAGATGATGATGATACGCCATTTAATATAAGTGATCATATAATCCTCTGTTCTAGATATCAGCCGGAAAAATACATGGAACAATGTTGTACTTATTTTCCAACAGTTTGTTTCTCGATTTCCGATTTCTTTGACATAGAACTTAATCGAACACATCAATTTAGTTCTGACCGGTCCCGGTACATAGGTCAACACAAAATCATCAAGGGGCCCAAATATCGCTTCTAATCCAGGAAGGGACAGATAAACTTTAACTCATATGCTTGTTCTACTACTTGTTGAATTATACACAAAGGCACGTTTTATAACATCGAGTTACCAATGCGTTTTCGTACAATCAATGTATAACCAACTCATAGTCAACAACTCATATCTCTAGGTTTGAAGACTTATATGATATTACCATCTCACGATCACTTGAGATAACTTCAATGAAGTGATACAAGTGAGCGTGGATTGAATCCAATACTCAGAACTTATGAGCACTCATGAACATTGTATCAACTCTTGCTATGTCCAACACTTTAGACATCTACAAACCAACTTCATGACAGTCTTGCCTTAATACCTACTTCCAACGTATTATCAATTGTGGATGGTTTGAATAACTTAGTCATTCGGGAAGAATGACCTAGCTATTCTGGAAGTCAAAACATGCAAAGTGAAACACAAGAAAAATCAAAACCAATATGGCCCCAAAAACCTTTGAGAGTAAATAGAACACCTTTTATTTCAACACCATATTGATTACTAATTATTCATTGTATAATGTTTCAAATAATCAACTTTATACTTCAATCTCAAACAATAGTCATGCCGTGCTCCAAGCATTCACACTATGTTTGTCCAAACAATAGTTACGCTATACACCAAGTATGCACACTATGTTTGTCTATGATCCTTACACTGTGGAATAGATCAATTGACCATAATTCCAATGATTCTCATTTCACAATCCCAATTCCTCATCGTAAATGTAAGAATTCCAAATTCTTGCCATTTACTGAAATCTGTTAGATTCTAAATTTATATGCATTGATCCTCTCGTAATGAGTATGCACAAAGTCACAATGACTTGTCACAATACATTACAGAGTATTCTAATAGAGATCATTTCATGGAAACGAAGTCTCACATTCAAAGTACAATGCTTTGAACATTCTTCTTGCATTAAGTTTCCTAATCTTACACACATCTAATGAATAACTTCTACCTATGGGAACATTTCCACATTCCCATTTTGACTATCACTTCTGAACAAGAGTTGCCACTTTTTAGAATATGTCAATATGGTCCTCTCCAAATATTTACACCATACTTCCAACTGTCCCTGAGCAACCAATCTTTGGTAAACCTTAGATTGTCCTCGACAATTGCTTAATCACTTTAGTCATATCCAGTTCTAGTACTTCTTCCCTCTTAATGCCATAGGCATTTGGAAGAATTTAGAAAAGATGAATATTATAGTACATGCAATTGATCCTATATCTGAAGCATATGCGACATGATTCATGATGTCTCATATAAAGACATGATACTAGGCCAGCCTTTTGCTATAATATTTCTATTTCTATTTTTCATGTTCTCATAATTCAGATTCTGAAAAGGGATGTCGTAATCACAATTGAATTTTAGAACGCAAATAATGTTTCCTTATTTAGAATTTCCTTATGTTGAACCATTCCAACATAACATTCATATATATATATATATATATATATATATATATATATATATATACTTGACTAAATTTGATTAAAATCTCACGATCTGAGCTTTTAGATTTGAAATGAAGTATAATTTTCTCTCCCTCAGTTATAGCAAAACAACTTTTCCCAATTAAAACTTTTGTTTTCTATAATTAACATTGCTAACTTGCAACACTTATTATAATTATCATGCTCCCACTTTCATGATGATTATTAGCATAACACTTATGCTCCCACTAGCTTTGACATGTATTCAGAAATCAGCTGGACTTCTAGAAATCAATACTTTATTGACTTTCTTACCAAAGTTCAGATTTCTGATACGAGATGCTTTGATAAAACTTTATCAGAATCATACACCTTTCCTTAGATAGCTCACATGTGTGTCTAAACAATTTTAGAACTATGAAAAGGGGTGTCGTAGTCATAGTCTCAACTGTTTAGACCTTTTCCATTTCTCATAAGTCCATGTTAGTGTGTTGGTTAACCACACACGCTCCACTAACGACTTTGAGAAGGAAAATATCACAATTGCTATCTAATTAAAAACACTTAGTGAAAGCGTTTCCTCACCATCATTTTCATGAATTAGTGAGAAAGCTTATGACACTTAGATTTTATGGTGTATATGTTCCTGTCCATGTGAATTTGTCAAAACCATAATCACAAGACAATGTTAGTGACAAATCCAAACTCATATTGACTGAACTTGTGTAATCTTAACTTCTTGCCACCTGGAAGCACACGGGCCTGCCATTGCTTCCAGGTTGTTATGCGACCAATTGAGAACTCTCAGAACTCATATGCAAAGCCAACTTTAACTAGAATGGCCATAGAAATAAGAATATGTCAACACGATAGCTTATAAACCTCAAGTCGTGTGCTAGTGGTAAACTACAGGTTCTATTCCTGATTAGATCTTGAAATTCTTTCAGGATCTTTAAGACTCACACTGTCCTCTTGACATATAAGACTCTCTTGCCAAATATTCAAGAGATAGTGCGGATTCTTTATCAAGACAAACACTTCACACAATTGGCCTTAAAATAAATAAAATCAAAACCATTTTTTCTCTTTATTTTAAAACTTGCGGAAAAGCTTATCTTTACAATGCAAATGCATATGAAAACAATATTATCTATTACTAAGCAATCTATCACAACTCTTAAGCAGCAACTCAAAATTCTGATCACCGAACTATGCGATCAAAATCCATCTTCACGATTAGAATCAGCATAAACTTCCTTTAAGCTTCCTCTTTTTTTCTTTGATTCTTAAAACATCAACATGTGATCTAGTCACATCATGTAATAAGAATCTCCAAAGAGGAACTTAATATAGTTAGATAGTGGACTTACCTGAAGTAGAGTCAAACTTTTTGACTTGACCAACCTTATGATCTTTCAGGTAAATAGGGCAGCTTCGCAACCAATGCCCCTTCCTTTGGAAATAGGAACATATGGACTCTTTAGGAATAGTTCACGAGACTATCTCAGACTTAGCCTTTGTCTTTACCATTTGGTCAACCGAGTTGACTATGGCCGATCCCTTTCCATTGGGAAGAGAAATCTTTTCTTGATTTCCAATGTTACCAATGTCAATGTCCATGGAAGTTTGGGAAGTCAATCTTCCAATCAAATTTTCTTTACCCGTGCTCCAAATCATTGCTGATTTAGCAGCATCAAGCAAATAGGTAAGATCATTAAGGGTCATGTCATGGTCTGTCATGTAGTAGCCCTAAAGGAACTCACTATATGACTTAGAAAGTGATTGAAGAACCTGGTCAACAACCAACTTCCTCAAGACCTTGACACCCAACTCTCCCGGATTGTCAATATGTGACTTTATCTCCAAGATGTGAGCACACATAGACTTTGCTTGCCAATAGGGCTTGAGTGACCTTGAACTTTTCAAGAACTTGTGGGTTAGGGAGAATAATTGGAGGAGGTGAAGGAAGAGAAGTATGATTTCCATGAGATTTGGTAAGATCATAGTTGTCTAAACCAGACATCTACAATGGGAGAAATTCAAGTTAGTTGATTTAAGTCATTAATATAACACCCAATATGAAATATTAAGGCTAGGACCCAACACAATATTTTATAACTTGAAAGAGGAATGTCGTAATCCAAGCTATAGAATATTTGAAGGTAGGTGTATGACGATTCACCAATTTCCACCATGTAAAACGAAATAAATTATTAGTTTTATAATTGGTTTTTGAAACTCCTAGATTCTTTTGAGATTCATTGAACTTTTCAATGGCATGTTTTAAACTCGATTGTTGTGGCATCCCCTAATTTCTCGGCCAGAAAAGACCAATTTAATTTATGCTTTTAAAACAAAGTCAGAGAAATCTTTTTAAAAGATGTTGCGGAATTGGTCCCCAAAACAAAACATGATAAAAGTTTATCAAAACCTTTCTTTAAGAAAGTATATATTTTCCATATATATATCAAAACCTCGGGATGTCATGTTCCGATACAGATCAAAAGCATAAACAAGACATTATAAGCCTTTCAACAGTTATTTACAACTACTGGCCTATAATCCAAAAATATCTCGTCATCGTCCGACTATGCTCGGGGTCCACTACCTGTAACATAAAACCTGAGTGGGTCAGGCTTGGGAGCCTGGTGAGCATATAGGGTTTTCAACCCACAATAATAATAAACTTATTAAGTTCACCAATCAACAATAACCCTGATTACTCATTCCCGTTGTCCTCACTTTACGTCCCTAAACACCTATCACAAGGGACCTAGCCTAAGGAATATCATCGGGTTGGACACTACTGCTAAGGGGACTCCTCAGCCATACATGTCCTAAAGGAAACCATGAGGGGGATTGGAGTACGCCAATGAACATTTAGTTCATCAACACCTACAAGTTGCGAACTTGCTAGTGTACACTGGACTGTCTAGAAAGGTCTGTGATCGTCATCTATACTCCGCTAGACGACTACAACAACAACAACAACATCGAGGTCTCTCATCATTTTAACACGCATCGACTATTTCGTCTACCCATGTTCTACCCAACATATTTGTAGATAAAATACATATACAGTTTAAAACTTGTATAAAACATCTGTTCAACAGTCACCTCAAATAAACAATTAACATATTTACACATAACACGTATTTTAAGGTAAATACTTCATATTTATGTGTAAAGTGAAAGTAACTACACACTCACATGATTTGATGATAATCGGGCAGCAATTTGTTTCCTAAAACGATCGTTTCTAATAAAACCGGGAGTTTTATTGAGAAACCGGGCTCTGCGAAGGTCGGGCTTCGAAACCGTAAAGATAAATTTTCCGGGCTTCTCGGGCACTACGTGGCGTATTCCGGGGGTTATAATTGGTACCGGGGCTTTGGGGGATGTTAGAATGAAAGAAATATGGGTTTAGGGGCTAAAAGTGACAAGTTTTCAAAATATCCCCGGGAGTTCTCGCACCCTCCTATTTATAGGGGCCGAGGGTGCTGATCCAAGGGCTGAGAAGCCTCCACGCGTCAGCAGATCCGAAGGCTCTCAGGTGGCTAGCACGTGGGTTGTGCATGCGAGGGGCTCACTGTCATCTTCTAAGTGGACCGAGGTCTAGTCCGAGGAGGGGGGGGGGGGTCTGTGGCATCATGCGAAGGCTCGGACACGAGGAAAGGGGCACGCGTCGGATTTTTAGTGGACCGCTTCGGATGACTCAGCGGTTTCGGACACGTGGCACATTCTAAGCGAGGTTGAGGTGGCCGAAGTCCACGTATGCGAGATTTCTCGGTTTTGACAATATTTCTCGATTTTCGCGCCAAAATTTCTAAAATCCATAACGTTCGCATACGAGCTCCGTTTTTGACGTTCTTTATATGCACGCGTAGGTAAAATTACACTCTACAACTTTCTTTTAGACTTCTTCGGCTAATTTTGACTTTAATTTTTATATTATTATTTTTAACAGACCGGGACAGGAAAGCCATTAAAAATTCATAACTTCTTCATCCGACGTCCCTTTTCGTCTGTCTTTTTACCGTTGTGCTACTATTGACGAGACCTTCGATTCTCATTTAGGTCGTGTCGGCTAAAAATCACTCGATCTAAAATTCGAGTTTTTAGCTGTCTACTCCTAAGCTGAAACTTCGAAAAATCATAACTTCCTCATACGAAGTCAGATTTGGGCGTTCTTTTTATACCTACTCTCGGTTTAACGAAGACTACGAGTTTCGTTTAGATCACTAGGGCTAAAAAGTAGTTTATCAAAATCTCAGTTTTACGACATTCGGCACCGTGCCGGTTTTGTCGTGAAACTTCAACAGGTCATAACTTCTTCGTTATAACTCGGATTTTGGTATTCTTTATATATCCGTAATCCTTGTCACGACCACTACAAATTTCTTAATAGATATCGGCTTTATCTAATATTTATTTTCGACGCTCATTTTTATTCTTAATTAATTAACTCCTAGTAATTAAGCATAAAACATATAAAACACATAATATTCACATAATTCCTTTTTCATTTCTTCAAAATGAGTTACAAAGGTTAACCTAGACTATCACATCAATATTAATGCCTAGCCTAGAAACACGATTGTTACAATTCTCTCCCCCTTAGGATGATTCCGTCCCCGGAATCACACATCAACAAATAACTGCGGGTAGCAACTCATCATGTCACTCTCCGTTTCCCAGGTGAGATTTGGCCCATTCGTATGTTTCCAACGCACAAGCACTAAATCAACCATCTTGCGTCGCAACTTCATAGTCTTACGGTCAACGATTGCCTCAGGTTCTTCAATCAACCTCTTGTTTTCATCCACCCTTAATTCAGAAATGGGAATTATGTCGGGCACATCTCCCGTGAACTTTCTCAAATAACACACATGAAAGGTGTTATGAATACCCTCCAGTTCTTCCGGTAATTCTAGCTTGTAAGCTTGATTCCCGATCCTCTGAAGAACTTTAAATGGTCCAATAAACCTTGGACTCAATTTTCCCCTTTTACCAAATCTTATAAGTCCCTTCGACGGCGAGACTTTAAGTAAAACCGAATCTCCAACTTCGAAGGATATCCGTTGTCTTTTCTTGTCAGCATAACTCTTTTGTCGATCTTGAGAAGCTAACATCCTTTCCCTTATCACTTTCAACTTTTCAGCAGTCTGATGGACTATTTCAGGTCCCATAAAATGCTTTTCCCCATCTTCCAGCCAACATGATGGCGTTTGACCCTTTTCTCCATACAAAGCGTGATATGGTGCCATCTTGATGCTTGAGTGGAAACTATTATTATAGGAAAATTCTACTAGAGGTAAGTGTTCATCCCAGTTACCTTGGAATTCCAGGGTACATGCTCTCAGCATATCCTCTAATGTTTGAATCGTTCGTTCGCTTTGACCATCAGTTTGCGGATGGTAAGCTGTACTCAAACACAACTTGGTACCCAATTCCTCTTGTAGACTCTTCCAAAATCTTGAGGTAAAACGGCTGTCACGATCGGATACAATCGTTAACGGAACACCGTGAAGCCTCATAATTTCCTTCACGTAAGAATTCGCAAGTTTATCCATAGACCATTTCTCTTTGGCTGCTGTGAAATGCGCACTCTTAGTGAAGCGATCAACGACCACCCAAATCATGTCGTGACCGTTCCTTGTTCTGGGCAGTTTAGTCACAAAATCCATGGTGATGTCTTCCCATTTACCTATGGGTACAGGTAAAGGTTCTAAACTCCCATATCGTTTCTGATGTTGTGCCTTAACCCTAGCACAAGTTACACACTCGACCACATACTTAGCAACATCAAGCTTCATCGTCGGCCACCAGTAATAGGGTTTTAGATCCCTATACATTTTAGTACTGCCGGGATGAATCGAGTACATGGTCTTGTGAGCTTCTTCCATCAGAAGATCTCTTACTCCTCCCGTCTTAGGTACCCAAATCCTATCTTTGAATACCTTCAGTCCTTGACCGTTTGTATCAAACACCAACGTTTTGCCCAAACGTTCCTCATTCCGGTCATTTTTCTCTAAAGCTTCCTCCTGAGCTTTCTTTATACTTTCCACAATTATAGAGACAACTTCAATCCTCAACGCTCTTGGCCTTTTCTTTTCAAGATTTACCTTCCGACTGAGAGCATCAGCAACAACGTTTGCTTTACCAGGGTGGTAAAGTATCTCACAGTCGTAGTCCTTGAGTAATTCCAGCCAGCGTTGTTGCCTCATGTTCAATTCCTTCTGATTAAAGAGATATTGAAGACTCTTATGATCAGTGAAAAGTTTGCATTTAGTACCATAAAGATAGTGCCTCCATATCTTTAAGGCGAATACTACAGCTGCCAACTCCAGATCATGAGTGGGGTAGTTCTTTTCATTCTCTTTCAATTGCCTCGATTCATACGCGATTACTTTATCCCTTTGGGTCAGAACACATCCTAACCCAACTCCAGAGGCATCACTATAGACCGCGAAGTCATCAACTCCTTTAGGTAACGAAAGAGTCGGTGCTTCACACAATCTCTTCTTTAACTTCTCAAAGGTTTCCTTATTCTTTTCATTCCAAGCATAAGTAGCTCCTTTGTGGGTCAAAGTTGTTAATGGAGTAGCAATCGAAGAAAAGCCTTGGATAAATCGGCGATAATATCCGGCTAATCCTAAAAAGCTTCGAATCTCCGTAGGACTTTTTGGTTGTTCCCACTTCATCACAGCTTCAATCTTTGCTGGGTCAACCATTATTCCATCTTGGTTAACCACATGACCTAAAAATTGGACTTCTTGAATCCAAAATTCACATTTGGAGAACTTTGCATACAGCTTCTCCTTTTTCAGAACTTCTAGCACTTCCCGCAGATGCTTTTCATGCACCTGCTTGCTTTTCGAATAAATCAAGATATCGTCTATGAATACTATCATGGATTTATCAAGGTATGGTTTACAAACCCTGTTCATCAAATCCATGAAAGCTGCAGGGGCATTGGTTAGTCCGAACAACATAACCAAAAATTCATAGTGTCCATATCTTGTTCTAAACGTAGTCTTTTCGATATCCTGCTCTCTCACCTTTAGTTGATGGTATCCCGACCTAAGATCGATCTTCGAGAAATAGCTCGAACCTTGCAACTGGTCGAACAGGTCATCGATCCTCGGCAATAGGTACTTGTTCATTATTGTTGCTTTATTCAGCTCTCTGTAATCGATGCACACTCTCATGCTCCCGTCTTTCTTCTTTACAAATAACACAGGGGCTCCCCAGGGTGATGAACTAGGTCGAATGAAACCTTTGTCCAATAACTCCTGAAGTTGTGTCATAAGTTCTTTCATCTCTGTTGGTGCTAATCGATACGGTGCTTTTCTATCGGCGTTGTTCCTGGTAACAAGTCGATACGGAATTCTACTTGTCGATCAGGGGGCAATCCGGGAAGATCTTCGGGAAAGACTTCCAGATAATCACACACCACTGGAATATTCTGCACCTCCTTCTTTTCCTTCTGCGCATCGATCACGAACGCTAGATATGATGTACACCCCTTGGCCAAACACTTTCTGGCTTTCATTAGGGAAATAATTCCAGAATTTACTCTGCGTTTGTCTCCATACACCATAAACGACTCCTTCCTTGGCGGGTTTACTTTTACTATCTTCTTCCTACATAATATTTCGGCATCATTGGCGCTAAGCCAATCTATTCCTAAAACTATGTCGAATCCATTTAACTCGATAGGCAATAATTCCTCGTGGAACTTATTCCCATCCAAGTCAATGAGGATGTTTTTCATACGATGGCTAACAGGTACAAACTTGCCACTAGCAATTTCGACTATTATAGCATTAACTAGTCTATCTACAGGCAAAGCTAGTTTTCCACCAAATTCATGCGAAATAAAAGAGTAATTGGCTCCAGAATCAAACAAAATTTGGGCAGGCAATTCGTTTACGAGAAAGGTACCTGAAGCGACATCGGCTTCTTCTTTCGCAGCTTCAAGTGTCATCTGAAAGGCTCTCGCCTTCGGCTTTGGTGGCAGATTGGGTTTTGCTGCGTCTTTCTTCTTCGGGCAATCCCTCAAAATATGCCCTTCTTCATGGCACCCATGACAGATGTTATTAGTGAAGGTGCATTCATTGGCATAATGCCCTGGCTTTCCACACTTGTAACAAGTGATTCCCACGCTGCATTTCCCAGCATGTTTCTTCTTGCACTTGTCACACCACTTGGCTTCGGCTCCTCCTCCGAATTTTCTGGAACCAGACTTCGAGAATTTGTTCTTTTTATTGGAACCTGAGGTTCCTTCAAACTTTCTCTTTTCGCCAACTTCAACCTTGTTGGCGGCTCTCCCCTTAATCATATCTTCAACAGACTTGGCAGCCCAGATAGCTGCCTCCAAAGTAGGTGCCTGACGTATTGGCACCGCATACTCCCATGGAAGTCCCTTTGCGTACCTGTCAATTTTTTCCAGCTCATCTGGGACAATACGCAAAGCAAACTCCATTTTGTGTGTGAAGTTATTCGTATATTCATGAACGGTCATACTTCCCTTCTTCAACGTTAGAAATTGGTTTTCTAACTCAAGTACGTTTTGGGCCGATCAGTACTTGCACTTAAAGTGAACCAAGAACTCTGCCCAAGTCAGATGCAGTGGCTCATTAGGGCATAGGGTTTTCCCCAGAGTGTTCCACCAACGAGCAGCACTACCCCTGAACTGACGATCTGCAAATGTGGTCTGTAACTTGCCTTGGCAATCACAAGTCATGAAAGCCAATTCCATTTTCGAGATCCAGTCCATTACTCCGACAGGATCTTCTTTTCCAGTGAAGGTCGATGGCTTGCAAGTCATAAAGTCCTTATACTTGAACCCATTTCTCTCCACTCTACCCTCGTGGTTATTTCTCCCAACCACGAGCGGTTCACTATGACCAACCGATCTGTTGTTGTTCCCTTCTTCGGATCGATCGTCATTTAGTTCACGTTGTTCAACTGGAACTGAAGGTTCATCCCTGTTGTTCAGCAACATTTGCCTCAATTCCTCCCTTTGTTCAGCCAACATGGTCTGAATCATAGTTCGTACTCCAGCCATGGTGATGGGTTTGGGTGCAGCTCCTACTATAGGCACCTGTTCCACCACTTCGGGTTGAGGTTGTTGGTTTATGTTTGCATTTCCCGCTCCACTTCTAGTTCTTGCCATTACAATCTATATACCGAATAAGGCGAATTTAGGTCTTTATCCTTGTTAGATATTTCAATTCCCTTATCACTCCGAAACGTTTACATGTTAGTTCTAATCTCGTAATCATGCGCTTAGAATCCTACACACATAAGGTTTCCAGATCCGGTCGGCAACAGACCATAGATCCGAACAAATAATGGCATATATGGCAAACATATAGCATTTAGCACATAAAGGCATTTTAGGCATCTTTCCTAAAATAAACTAGTGCTCGTGTCTAAAATATGGTAGACACTCACCTCACAATCATCACTTAGCATTCTAAGTTCAAGTCTAGAAATCCTACAATTTCTTAGTTCGCTTAAACTAATGCTCTGATACCAACTGTGACATCCCCTAATTTCTTGGCCAGAAAAGACCGATTTAATTTATGCTTTTAAAACAAAGTCAGAGAAATCTTTTTAAAAGATGTCGCGAAATTGGTCCCCAAAACAAAACATGATAAAAGTTTATCAAAACCTTTCTTTAAGAAAGTATATATTTTCCATATATATATCAAAACCTCGGGATGTCATGTTCCGATACAGATCAAAAGCATAAACAAGACATTATAAGCCTTTCAACAGTTATTTACAACTACTGGCCTATAATCCAAAAATATCTCGTCATCGTCCGACTATGCTCGGGGTCCACTACCTGTAACATAAAAGCTGAGTGGGTCAGGCTTGGGAGCCTGGTGAGCATATAGGGTTTTCAACCCACAATAATAATAAACTTATTAAGTTCACCAATCAACAATAACCCTGATTACCCATTCCTGTTGTCCTCACTTTACGTCCCTAAACACCTATCACAAGGGACCTAGCCTAAGGAATATCATCGGGTTGGACACTACTGCTAAGGGGACTCCTCAGCCATACATGTCCTAAAGGAAACCATGAGGGGGATTGGAGTACGCCAATGAACATTTAGTTCATCAACACCTACAAGTTGCGAACTTGCTAGTGTACCACTGGACTGTCTAGAAAGGTCCGTGATCGTCATCTATACTCCGCTAGACGACTACAACAACAACAACAACAACAACAACATTGAGGCCTCTCATCATTTTAACACTCATCACCTATTTCGTCTACCCATGTTCTACCCAACATATTTGTAGATAAAATACATATATACAGTTTAAAACTTGTATAAAACATCTGTTCAACAGTCGCCTCAAATAAACAATTAACATATTTACACATAACACGTATTTTAAGGTAAATACTTCATATTTATGTGTAAAGTGAAAGTAACTACACACTCACATGATTTGATGATAATCGGGCAGCAATTTGTTTCCTAAAACGATCGTTTCTAATAAAACCGAGAGTTTTATTGAGAAACCAGGCTCTGCGAAGGTCGGGCTTTGCAACCGAAAAGATAAATTTTTTAGGCTTCTCGGGCACTTCGTGGCGTATTCCGGGGGTTATAATTGATACCGGGGCTTTGGGGGATGTTAGAATGAAAGAAATATGGGTTTAGGGGCTAAAAGTGACAAGTTTTCAAAATATCCCCGGAGGTCTCGCACCCTCCTATTTATAGGGGCCGAGGCTGCTGATCCAAGGGCTGAGAAGCCTCCACGCGTCAGCAGATCCGAAGGCTCTCAGGTGGCTCGCACGTGGGTTGTGCATGCGAGGGGCTCACTGTCATCTTCTAAGTGGACCGATGTCTAGTCCGAGGAGGGGGGGGGGGGGTCCGTGGCATCATGCGAAGGCTCGGACACGAGGAAAGGGGCACGCGTCGGATTTTCAGTGGACCGCTTCGGATGACTCAGCGGTTTCGGACACGTGGCACATTCTAAGTGAGGGTGAGGTGGCCGAAGTCCACGTATGCGAGATTTCTCGGTTTTGACAATATTTCTCGATTTTCGCGCCAAAACTTCTAAAATTCATAACTTTCGCATACGAGCTCCGTTTTTGACGTTCTTTATATGCACGCGTAGGTAAAATTACGCTATACAACATTCGTTTAGACTTCGTTGGCTAATTTTGATTTTAATTTTTATATTATTATTTTTAACAGTCCGGGACAGGAAATCCGTTAAAAATTCATAACTTCTTCATCCGACGTCCGTTTTCGTCTGTCTTTTTACCATTGTGCTACTATTGACGAGACCTTCGATTCTCGTTTAGGTCGTGTCTGCTAAAAATCAATTGATCTAAAATTTGAGTTTTTAGCTGTCTACTGCTAAGCTGAAACTTCGAAAAATCATAACTTCCTCAAACGAAGTCAGATTTGGGCGTTCTTTTTATACCTACTCTTGGTTTAACGAACACTACGAGTTTCGTTTAGATCACTAAGGCTAAAAAGTAGTTTATCAAAAACTCACTTTTTACGACATTCGGCACCGTGTCGGTTTTGTCGTGAAACTTCAACAGGTTATAACTTCTTCGTTATAACTCGGATTTTGGTATTTTTTATATATCCGTAAATCCTTGTCACGACCACTACAACTTTCTTAATAGATATCGGCTTTATCTAATATTTATTTTCAACGCTCATTTTTATTCTTAATTAATTAACTACTAGTAATTAAGCATAAAACACAGAAAACACATAATATTCACATAATTCCTTTTTCATTTCTTCAAAATGAGTTACAAAGGTTAACCTAGACTATCACATCAATATTAATGTCTAGCCTAGAAACACGAGTGTTACAATTGTGCCCTCTCAAGTTTTGTGAATGGGATGTTGAGCATCACAAAACAAAGTCTGAATAACCATGCAAATATACTTGATACCCTTAATATTTATCATGTAATCGATGTGCCGGTTAACCACACGCACTCCACCGATCCTATGATAAACATTAAGTTACCCTTTGTCTACCTTGTTAAATCCAGGTTAGTGAGCCGGTTAACTACACACGTTCCACTAACGATTTAAGCATAGTGCAAAGTGTAATTTCATGGATTAGCACCAAATTCACATTTTCCTAAAGTAACTAAGATTGGGAATTTATAAAACATTTAGTTACTTTATATCCATCATACTTTTAATGAGGATTAAAGTCATTGTCCTACCCGTTCGGCTAACGACTCTCCACCAGTCAAGGAAGCGGTGGGTGAGAGTGGACACCCATTAAGCTGTCATTTTATAGGTAACAACCTTATACCCCCCTTATAGACCGGCTTCGTGAATGAGGCCTACTAACGGTAAAACGACTTGTTCTTATATATATATATATATATATATATATATATATATATATATATATATATATATATATATATATATATACTAGTCGTTACTCGCGCAAAGCGGCGGCGATGAATAGTTTGTTTCGACATTTTAGGTTATTTTCACCAGACAATGATTAGTTGCAATTCAGCGAATGGGTGCTAAAAAATAACTGAATCCGAAAACCCGATCCGAAAAATCCGATATCCGATCTGAAATTATCCGGAAATTCAGATATCCGGAAATTTGGATATCCAATTTTTCGGATTCGGATACGGATAATCATTTTGAAAATTTTCGGATAGTTCGGATATCTAATGTCCGAAATATATAACTTTTTATTTTTTATTTCTTTAGTTAATGATCAAATGATGGGCTAAACTTACATTTTCATGAGTCTTAGATAAATTTCTTATATTTTATATAAAAAATGGATGATGTATGAATACAATAATAACTATGATCGAAAATTAGTGACATTTTCGGATAATAACTACCACTTCAATTTCAACTAACAATATATCCTTTATTTTGTATTTTGTTTTTGAACTTGATACTTCATTTAATATTATTTATATTTTATTTCCTTTTTCATTTCTATGTTTTTTGAATTTTTACTTTAAAATTAATGTATTAGCAACTACTGTTTATTTGTGAATATGTGAATATTCTTCCGCAATAATTAATGTTACCTTGTCTACCTTTTAATGTATTAAACATATCGATTATATATTTTTTTATGATTCTTAACTGTTTTTGCTAACATAATTACTTATCATAAGCAATAAATCAATGTATTTCACAGAAGTGTTAATTAGTATAATGAAAAGGCTTTTTGTTAATAAAAAAAAATTATGGCCTTTAAAAAGTATTTTTTTATAGCTATAAAGTAACTGAAACATGCTTTTTTTTTTTTTTTAAAAAAAAACTAACCATATTTTTAAAAGATATTTTTGAAGAGGAAACATTTTCGGATATCCGGTCAAATATCCGAATCCGTATCCGAAATTTCGGATACGGATTCGGATATCAATATTCACTATCCGAAATTTTCGGATATTCGAATTTCAGATATCTGAAAAATTCGGATATCCGATTTTGAATACCCCTAATTCAGCGATTAGTTTGCTTTATAAAAGATGTAATATTAAAATCAAGACGTTATGTATTGGCAAATATATAAGCATTAGTTTCAATTCTGTAATTTTTTTCCAACAAACAATGCATTCTTTAATATATTAGGAAACACATAACCGATCGTATAATTTATAGTTTTTTATATAAAAGATAATTTGTACTTATCAAGAGCTTTCACAAAATTTTTAATAAATTTGTATAAAGTTTTGATCATTGTCTGGGACAATCAATGTTTTAAATTTAGAGATGTGTTTAGTGCTCATTTTACAATTACTAAAGATGTTTAAAAACATATATTTATCCTCATATTTATTTTTAGATCGTTTTTAATAATAAAATTTGACATTTACGCTAAACGTGTTTGAGCTTATTTTATTGTTATTTTAAGTTAGTTGAATAGTTGATTTATTTTATTTCAGATTTTTTAGAAACGTGTATTTTGTTAACTTATGGGGTATTTTTAAACCAATTTTTATTTTCATTTAAACCAATTTTAGATTTTTATTTTAAACCAAATTTATTTTATCTAAAATCAAATTTAAACGTCTTTCCTAAACCACCATCATTTTCAATTTCTATATTTTTTCTTTTACCTAAAACCAATTTCTTATAAATATATTTTTAAACTTAAACCATTTTTAAAACCGAACTTATTTTGTTAAAATCATTAATAAGATATATAATTTTTTTAATCCCACCAATTTATTATCATGCTAACAACTCAAAAGATGCAAATGAATGGTTGATTAATTTGTTGCTGTCGATTCTCAAAACACATACAAGTTTTGCACTTTACACCACATCATCCATGATCATTGTCTCCAAACGATCCTTGTCTCCGAGTGCTAATACTAAACAAAAGAAAAAAAATCAAATACAATGAGTAGTTAATGACTAAAAAAAACTGCATGCAAATTTTCAGCAGCAATGGAGCGACACACAAATATAAATAAAGCAGTATAAAGTAGAGTGAATAGATAGGATTATTTTTATTTTGTAGTAAAACTCCCATGTACCAAAAACACAAGCTTTGAACCACCACGGCACCATCACCGAAAAATGCATGTTGCATCACCCAAAAACAAATCTTCATAAAAAACAAATCAATACCCAAAAAATACATGTTGCATCACCGAGCATCATCGTCTTCACCAGCCGAACACCTCCATTCCAGCCACCTTCCAGAACCTTTTGCCAAGCAACCTTCATACCTGCTGCAGCCTATCACCATGAACCTCAACCCACTTCTGGCAGCACCATACACCTTCACCGGTTCCAACTGTGTTCATTGCCGGAAACCTCTAGCTTCACCGAAACCATCTTCTCGTTGTTTTCCTCCATCAATACATGTTACAGCCTACACCCATCAAGGGAGATAGCAAAAGTAGGTTATTATAAACACAAAAAACAAAAGTGTATTGTTATTTCTTGCATCTGGTCCTTAGAAAAAAAATACATGCCTATCCGGGTCTAAAACCCGAAACTAGTTCCAATTACCAATTTTGCGGTTACATATCCAATTTACTTTACCCGGTCTGATACCCGGAACTGAACCGGAAGCGGTTCCTTTATACCGGTCGGGTTCTCGGTTCCTCTAATCCTTCAATTCTGGTAGAGTCCGGACCTACTTTCATCCATACTTTCAAGTTCAACACCACAAGGAACCTTGGACAGTAAGAACTTCACTTCCTCCTGCACAAAATTTCAAACCAATTAATATTTGAACTTTAGTACTTCACTTCCTCCATTTCTATAACTACACTTAATTGTGTGGACAAATATGCCCTTGAAAATCAAACATCTCAATAACTAAACCCAAACCATCCAAACAATCAAATTGTTAATCTTCCACATAAGGTTCGTTATCTTACCCATTAAAACAACAATGATTATTTACTGGGCTTATGAAAAAGCCATTTAGCACAAATTTTCGGAGTTAGACCCATATGAGACGACATTTACCAACCCAGATTCATTACTGGTATCCAACTTGACTGTCAAAAAACCCTTGTACATTATCTGTAAAATTTCAAGGTAAATGTTTTTTGGTTGTTTCCCTTTCATCATCTGTATGAGCTAAAAATCTTCTTGTCTTATTTGTTCTAATGACAACGTGACTTGTTACCTTCGGGTTTCACTTTCATCATCTGTAGGAGTTGTCATTTCATTGAACCGTTGGTCAGCAGCTATCGCGATCTTTAGATGTATCTACCAAGAGAGATGTTATTAGCCATGTAAATTGTTACAACAACAAGATAACTTAAATTGAATACTAAATACAAATTAAACATATATCTTGTTTTTAAATGTTATAATATTGACCTTATCTGTACAAAATATTGTTATTATGATTTCACCATTTTAAATACTTAATTGAAAAAACACAGCAAAAACATGAAACACACCCAAATTAAAACATACATATAGGTAATATATTATATCCACTAAAACCATCATGAACCAAAATACCAAGAAAGGTATAAACACTGCAACATACAACTTTCAAGGCATGGGTGTCAACTGTATTAGCAAAAACATATGTAGACAGCCATCCACCATCATCTGATGTTACATCAGATTGCCCCATCTTACAATTACCACCCAATTGCACTTGGATACAACCATAATTATTTTGGAACATGACATGTAGACACGCATTCTCCATTTCTATGTATATACAGGAAACACATAAGCTTAAGTGAAGAGCATTCCCATCTTTTATGTCATATATAAAATACATAACCTAAAAACTTTATATCAAAGAGAAAAAAGATCTACCTGGGATCATTGTCACCAAATACTCGATCCGTCGCACATACCATCATCGTATGTCCATTTTCAACCTACCACAATCTTTATTTCATTAAAATCATGAATCTTATGTTAAGCAACTTTTAGCTCTATGGATACACTAATCAAGATTAAAGTCACCTTAAAGCATTACAAATTAGGACATGTGGTGTGAACTTCCCCTGATTTCATGATGTCTTCTTTGGAGTTGCTCAGACGGGAAGCCAAGCCACTAAAACCAAGCAGCCAAAATTTCCCAAATTGATCAATATGTTGAAAGAGACCTAGCTTGCTCATTGGAGGAAAAAAGTTTCACCGATGTGGGTAGCACCTATATTTAAATCCCCAAAAGTTTTAGTAACTTTATGAAGAAATTCTTTGTGGCTTTAGCTCAAGAAAACTCAAACCAATATCATTTTTCTTATTTTACAAACAATAATCCCCAAAACACAAAAAATAAATAAATAAATAAATAAAATAAGTTGAAGAAAGTACTGGAAACCTGCCATTCACAATAATCAAAGCAAATTTGAAATTGAAACCAAAAACTCCAGATGCAAAGAAAAAAAAAGATAATCTTACATGTTCTTTGATTTGTTCAAAACTTTCACAACCAGATACAAAAAATAAAAACAAAATCAATGTCAGACACAAATTCTAAAACTTCAATTTTGGAACACATACAAACTCCTCAACTGATCTCATCGGTTTAGTTGCATTTTGTTAAGTATAACATAAGTTCTGTACCTGATATTTGTGATGTGTCAATACACAAATAAGCGCTGAGTAGAGGTGGTGTTGCAGTTCTTCTTCCAAGAGTGTGGATTGAGTAAGAGAGAGAGGAGAGATCGTGACCTACATAGGTTTCCTCTTCACGATGTGTGACGATAGTGAGAACGGTCATACGATGGTATGGGGTTTCTCAGAGAGAAAGAGGTGGAGGAAGAGAGAAGTCAGTGGTGAGCGATGTTGGTGGCTGTAGGTTTTCCGTCATAATGATGGATAGGTGACAAGTTTGGTTGAAAGCGAGGGATAGAGACCTTAGTGGTGGTGCAAGTGCGGGTTTGTAGAAAGGGTGGTGACTATCTGACCTTGGTAAGTGATCGGCTACTACTTAGGTCAGAGAGAAGGAGATAAGGTAAAAGAATGAAGATGAACATACGTGGGGTTCAAATTCAAAATAAGAATGATGGGGGTGGTGGGGAAAACTGAATTGCTAGATATAAATGAAGAAAAATGAATTTTTTAGACTTTTCCATTCCTCAAATTTGAAATAGTCTCTAAACAAAGAATCGTTCATTTTGAGCTAAAAAGGAGGATTTTGCGATATATACTGGGAAAGTTGAGTAGCCAGGTCAATACGGGATAAGGTTTTGAGAATTGACTGACTATGCATTATATATTTATACATATTGCATTATCATTTGTAATATTTGTAATATAATATTATTATATTAACGTTCTGTTGTACTTTAAGCTTAAACATTTGTACGTCTTAATCTATTTTTAGAAATAGGAAGGTTTATATAATAATATAGTAAGATATATATATATATATATATATATATATATATATATATATATATATATATATTATTAACTTATAATATTATAAAGTATAAGGGTTGAATTTTAACTTTTAAAATTCTAGGGGTTGGAACTAAAGTTTTTAAGGTGACTTTACATGTTCCAAAACTTGAGGGAAGGTTTTGTAACTTTCAAAACTTTTCATCTTTCATAACTTATGAGTTAATGGTTTAGCCCTTCATTTTATGTAACCTATGTGTTCATTAATGGACTTAAAAAGGAAGACTTTTGGTAATCCATAACTTGAGGACAAATTATGGATTCCATTAAAACACATCAAGATCAAGAATTAAACTAACAAACTATTTTCAAATAATTCTTATGATTTTCTAAACTCATAAGTTTATGAACATTCATATCTAGGGATGAGCAGCGGAAGCGGGTACCTGCTTTCGGAACCGGAACCGCCTCGGAACTGCTGGTTTTGGAACTGGAACTGCCTTAAGCGGTTCCGGTTCCGGTTCCTAAAGTTGTGGAACTGCCTTAAGCGGTTCCGGTTCCAATTCTCATTTTTACAAAACCGATATCCGCTGGATACCCGCCGGTTCCGGTTCCAATAACGGGTACCCGGAACCGGCGGTTACCCGGAACCGGTACCGACGGGTACCCGCCTTTTTATAAAAAAAATATATTTAATTTTTATATTTTGGTGCCTTTGTTTTTAAAAATTAGGGTAAAAGAACTAATAATGGGAAGTATTCGTTTTTAGGGTTTGTGACGGTGTGATTCATTCTTACAAACAACAGCCGACACCCTACACTCTATTCTCTCGATCGAAAGACACAGTCTCACCATTTCTATTCCCGCTGGTAATCAACTCATTTGATACGCTGGAGTAGAAGACGACGGTGGACTCCCTCAATTCGAGTTCGTATCTCGTAACCCTCCTTCAATCTTCCGCTCACGCTATTCTCCATGTTCAATCGACGACCATCGATGTTCAATCGCCGACCATCGCCGCAACTGCAAGTCTTCATCTTCAAGGTCAGATTCTCGAACTGTTGCCTCCATCTGTTAATATGTCGATTTCGATTATTCCATCTGTTAATCTGTCGATTTTCTGTTGATTGTAAATTGGAATTACGAAATTGCATCTGTTGACTGTAACTTGGAATTTGGAATTGTTACCTGCTGTTTTTAGATCTGCTCAATCGAAGGTTTAATCGAAGTTTCAATTGAAGGTTCATCTGTTCTGTAAGTTCTTTTTTTATCAGCTTTTACAATAATCAAATCAATTGGTAAAATCAGTTCAGGTATAATCGAAGGTTCAGTCTTTAATCAACTTGTAAAATCATTTCACTTGTTTTGTGCTTTGTGGTATAAATGAAGGTTCAATCTTTAACTCAGTTCACTTGTTTTGTGCTTTGTGTTTGTTTTTCTTATTCTTGGTAGAACCACAACCTCAAATCAAAATATGATTTTCATAGTTATATGATTCGATCCATGGAAAGAGAATTTTTTCAGAGAATAGTTGGAATAACGTAAGTAAATTTTATTTAATCACATTTGCAGTAATTTTAATTAGGGATTATCTTGTTGTAATGTGGTTATTAGATATTAATATTTTATATTTACGAGGATTAACGAAGTTTTGATTGATAACCTTAATTAAGATTGTAGACATTATAAATTCTTTAAGGCCAAATGTTGCTAGTGGAAATGCTCTCTTCAAATAAATATTTGGATCAAGTGAGGCTTAGTTAACTGTATGCTCACACAGCAAACACATTTGTGGTATTGAGACAACATGCTTGTGAGTGCCATGATACATATTCACATTTATTATATATATAAATATTTTTTTTAAATACACTTAATTTTATTTTTTCACTCCCTTTGTTAATCTTGCTACAAATATCATTCTCTCCATAAGCATCTCAAGCTTTTTATTCGAAGAGCCAAACACTGCCCACATTCAGAGCTGTGATATTGTTGCCTTCAACAAGATCTGTAAGTTCATTGTTATAATCAAATCTTTTTCGTTTTTTTCTTGAAGTTATATTATTGATTAGTTTGCTAATGTGACTGGTTTTGTGATTGCAGAATTCGATGATGTTGTTGTTGCTGTTTTGTGATGTTTTGCTATTGCTTTTTTTTGTTGTTTCGAGACTGTTTATGTTTTGTTGTTTTGTAGTTTGTTACGGACTTGTTAAATTCCATTTGTTGCTGTTTTCCTGTTTTGAGATCAAGTTTTTTTTAATTGCTTTAGTTTATATTTTGAATTCATATTTTACTTATAAAACTTAATTTCAATGGCATGTATAAAATAAAAAATTTAATATTCAAAAAACCGGGTACCCGGAACCGGAACCGGTCTTGGCGGTTCTGGGAGCGGTTCCAAAATTTTAGGAACCGGTGTAAGCGGTTCCGGTTCCAATACCAATAATTTCATAACCGCCGGTTCCGGGAGCGGTTCCGGTTCCAGCTAAAATAGGCGGGTACCCGGTTATGCTAATCCCTATTCATATCAACAATTTCAAGAACCATAAAAAACACATACAAAACTTGAAATTTTCATAATAGCCATTGTAAATGGATTAGCATAACCATTACACCATCTAAAACAAGTTTTATAAGACCAAAACAGTGTAGGGTAATGTTTCTAGCCCATTTCCGACAGCAAAACACGGAAATCTGCATCCAGGGCCTCCTACTCGTCGAGTGCAAGAACCTACTCGACGAGTAGGATGAAATAACACATGGACTCGTCGAGTCCCCTTATCGACTCAGCGAGTTCACTCAGCAGGATGCAGAAATCTTGAGTTTGTTCAACAATTTGCATCAAGTATCAAGAAAACAAGCCTAGGCTTTGATACCACTGTAGGGTTTTGAGCATTCTAACACTCCTAAGGTGTACATGAAACCCTAGAAACCTTGAATCTATGTTTTACTAAGATACATGCAAATTTTAATTTTCCAAGGTTCTTAACCTAACTAGCATGGCATGGGGAACTTTGAAACATAAAAACTAGTAGATGAACATACATTTCTTGTTGCTTGGATTCCTTGAGAACCTTGTGTGCCTAGCACCTCAAGTGTGATGCCTCAAATGTTTCACACAACACCACAACACTTGGAATAACTTTGAGATAAGTCCACACTCACTCAAAATCGGATAGCTCTCTTGTTCTACACATAGTGCCGATTTTGGTAGCCCATGGGGTCCTTTTATAGTTGTGTCACAAGTAGGGTTAGAACATGTAAACCCTAATTGACATGGCTTTTCATATTCCATGATCCATGGGTTTATAACCTCCATGGACTATCCATGGAGCACCTTATGGGTTTTAGCCCAACTTAATAAACCATGGATCATTAGCCCACTATAAAAGAATGGATGATTTATACAATCAACCCCATATATTTAATTAGTCTCCTTTTTTTGATCACCAAATTAATTCTAAATTAATTCTTGATCAAAACTAATTAAATAAGATTATTAATATATTAGAACTTATAATATATTAATAAACCATAACTGTCCTTTCTCTCATTTAGTCTATCCAAGTGTTGCAATGCCATGCAACCCAAATGGACCACGCCAACCGGGTCAAGTACTTTCCAGAAATAGTTATGAACTTAGACACCTAATCCAACATGTACAACCAAGTGTACCCGATCCCCTAGTCCTTCACTTTACTCACATATACATGTGAACAAGCAATTAATATTAATTTCCCAAAGACGAAGGTTCTCATTCATCACACAATACAAGTCGCATGATTCCAAGTTTCTGTCCAATTGAAACTTGGTGATAAGAATCTTTCCTTATTTGGTAAATTTAGACACTACTACAAACGAAAGAATCAAATCCATATTGCTAAAAACAGATACATACAAACATCAATTTTCACAAATGCCATTATAAGGAAATATAAAATAAGAAAAAATCAAAATTTTCTTTATTTTTAAAATTGCGGAAAAACTAGTCCTTACAATGCAATTACAAATGAAAACTATGTTACTACATATTTCTCAGCAATCTATCATAACTCTTAAGTGGTAAATCAAAAATCCGATCATCGAACCATGCGATCGAAATCCATCTCTTCGCGATCAGGCTCAACTTACTCTTCCTTTAAGCTTCCTTTCGCTTCTTCGATCCTACAAAACATCAAAATGTGATCCTATCACATCATGTATTAAGAATCTACAAATAGGAACTTAATAGAGTTAGATAGTGGACTTACCTGAAGCAGAGTCAAATACTATGACTTTACCATCCTTGTGATCCTTTAGGTAAATAAGCCAGCTTCACAACCAATGCATTTTCTCTTGGCAGTAGTAACAAACAGACTCTTTTGGAATGGCACACATGACAATCTCAGACTTAGCCTTGCTCTTTACCATTTGGTCTAATGGTTCGACTATAGCCGATCCCTTTCCATTGGGAAGAGAAAACTTTTATGGACTTCTAATGTTCCATTGTCGATGTCCATCGAAGTTTGGGAAGTAGATCTTCCAAATAAATTTGCATTACCAGTGCACCAAATCATTTCTGATTCAGCAGCAATAAGCAAATAAGTAAGATCGATAAAGGTCACGTCGTGGTCTGTTATATAGTAATCTTTAACGAACTCACTATATGACTTAGGAAGTGATTGAAGAACCAAGTCAACAGCCAACTTCCTCGAGACAAGGACACCTAACATTCCCATCTTGTCAATGTGTGACTTCATCTCCAAGACGTGTGCAAACACAGACTTTCCATCTTTGAGTTTGCTATCCAATAGGGTTTGAGTGACATTGAACTTTTCAATTCGACGAACATGTGGGTCAGGGAGAATAATTGGAGGTGGTGGAGGAAGTGAAGTATGATTTTAGTGAACATCATCTTCAGAAGGAAAGCTTTTTCCAGAAGATTCGGGAAGACCATAATTGTCAGAACCAGACATCTACAAGGGAGAAATTTAAGGTAATTGATTTAAGTCCTTAATATAACACCCATAATGAAATATTAAGGCTAGGACCCAACACAATATTCTGCAATTTGGAAGAGGGATGCCGTAATACAATTGCAAAATATTTGAAGGTAGGTAAATGACAATTTACCAATTTCCACCATGAAAAACGAAAATGAAGATTAGGCTTTAAAGGAATTGAAATTCCTAGATTATTTTGAGATTCATTGAACTTTTCAATGGCATGTTTAATCTCAATTATAGCCTTCAAATTTGTGACTGAGATACCGAGGATCACAAACAAGTTGTGAATAACCTTGCAAATTAGATTGGTACTCTCGATGTCATTAATCACCTAATCAATGTGCCGGTTAACCACACACGCTCCACTGATCAATGATAATTTACGAGAAACCCATTGCCACCCTTCATTAGTCAACATTAGTATGCCGGTTAACCACACATGCTCCACTAACTGACCAATAAGGTGCAATTGCAATTTCATGGGTTAGCATCAAATTCACATTTTTCCTAGAGTAACTAAGATTGCGAATTTATAAAGTGTTTAGTTACTTTGTATTTCATTATACTTTTAATGAGGATTTAAGTGTCCTGTCAAACCCGTTCGGCTAACGACCCTCCACTAGTCAAGGGTGCGGTGGGTAAGAATGGATACCCAATGGCAGTAATTTTACATGCCGCTTCTTTAAACACCCCTTATAGACCAGCTTCGTGAATGAGGTCTACTAACGGTAAGACTAACTTTTAACTTATACATATATAATATATTTTAATTTGATATAGTATAAGGGTGTATTTTAAACTTTTAAAATACTTTGTGGTTTAATCTATTAATTAAACTATACTCTTAATTTAATTAAACTTAAGCCATGTGATTGTGAATTTATTAATCTTCTCTTTTAATTAAACATTTAATTAATTTAATGAAATCCATAAAGATGTAATTTGAACTTTTTAAAACATCAAGGTGCTAAATATAAAAATTCAAAATTAAAAACTATTTAATTAATTTTTAAGTTATGAAGCTAAGAGTTGCATCTTTTGAAACCTTTCAATTACAAGAGTTAATGTTTTCATGAATGAGACTTTTCATATTCCATATCTTGAGGGCAAGTTATGAAACTCTTGAAAACCTTTGGATTCCATAAATTATGGACTTAATTTTGTAACTCCATAAAAACATTTGAGTTCCAAAACTTCATGAAAAGTTTTGTAACCTCTTAAAACATTTAGATCAAATTTAAAACTAATAAAAATAATCATAATATTATCTTTTTACCAATTTGTCCTAATGCAACTCTTATAGCAAAATGATTCACATTTTACAAAAAAATTGTTTTCACAAAATCAAGTAATTATCTTAAAATTTGGCAATCATCATGTTATTGGATGGGGATAATCATTAGCATATCAAGAAAATCAAATTTTATGAACCAAAACAGTTTGTGGTAATGATCTTAATCCAAAACAGACCAAAAACTCGAAATTTCTGCCAACAGACTGCTCAACTCGTCGAGTCAGCTTATGAACTCGCCGAGTTCCATAGTGGACTCGTCGAGTTCATGCTCGCAGAAAGCAGTTTTTTAATTTTTTTTTTCAGTTTTGAAAATTAACAAACGCATCTATATAACAGAAAACTATCCATGGCTCTAGTACCACTGTTGGGTTTTATGTACTCTAACATCCCTATGGTGCACATACAACCCTAATGCTTTGGATCTAAGTTTTCTCTAGTTATACATGCAACAAAAAAATTATCCAAAACATGAAACCTATAACTAGCATACAACTTGATATTTGAAACATAAAAAAAGTTAGACAATTACCTCTTTGTTGTAGCTTGTAGAGTTTTGGTCTTTCAAGAGCTTAGCACCTCAAGTGTGATGCATCAAACAAGTCACAAACACCATGAACAAGTGGAGAATAATGAAATATCATTGATTTACATAATCAGTCCCTGCATATTTAATTAGTCTTTCTTGATCACTAAATTAATTCCAAATCAATTCTTGACCAATACTAATTAAATAATATGATTTCACAATTAATATATTATACTTATAATATATTAATAAATCACAAATAACCTCTTTCTTAAAATTCATCCTATCAAATTGTCCTGATGATGGCAACCCGAAATGGACCATGCTACTCTCGGGTCAAGTACGTACTAATTATAGTTATGGGCTTAGACACCTAATCCAACAGTTAAAACATGCAAAAATAAAATATAGTATTAAATTAACACAACATTGATAACAAAGAAAAATTCTTTATTAAGTCACTATGAAATAAACATCAAAATGGTTACACTTACTATTGTTAAAATGTTTCTAAGCAATTCAAAATAATCAACTTAACTATTACATCATATAACTATCTAGTTTCATGCCAATAGTCTATGCATGACCATCATGTTTCTTTCTTCATAGTGGCTTCGTAAAAGGATCATTAGGATTCTCATCAGATGATACTCTATTCATGAATACATTTTTTCTCTACTCTATGTCGAACATAGTGGTATTTTCTGAGTATGTTTCTCGAATTACCATGGTCCTTTGGTTCTTTAGTCAATCCGACTACACCATCATTATCATAAAAGATATCTAAAGGTTCTTTGAGCTTAATACAACCCCACAATCATTGATGAATTTCTTTAACCGTGTAGCTTATATTTCCCGCTTCGCTAGCTACGATACACCACCACTAGCTCTTTCGTTTAGCAACAACACACATCCTGATTACGAACAAGAGCTATCCCTGTATGTCTAGAAACCTGCATCTGAATAACTTATAACTTGCAACCCTTCTCTACCACCATATACTAAGAACATATCCTTAATTCTCTTCATATACTTGAGGATATTATTCACGGTTGTCTAATGACTATCACCAGGATTATCTTAATATTTACTCACCGTGGTCAAAGCAAATGTGATATCGGGTATAGTACACGTCAAGACATACATGCTCGATCCTATACCAGAAGCATATGTGACTCGACTCAATCTTTCCAGTTCTTCTTTGGTTCTGGGAGATTGATCCTTACTCGATCCAATTCCATGTTACATGTGTTGAGTCAAGAAATATCGAATCTAATGATGGGGTATTTATGAATGATAAGGCTAATGTAGAAGCTTCTCTACTGAAGGCTGATAGAGAAGGTGATAGAGAAGGCTGATATGGAAGCTTCTCTGTTGAAGGCTGATGGAGAAGCTTTTCTATTGAAGGTCATGAGTTGTACTCTATATCTGAGGTTGCGTACTTTTGATATATCTATGTATTTCAGAGAGCACTTATGTTGTAGCACTTTGAAGGTTGAAGTATCTTTGTATATTTTGAGTTTGTGATAGCACTATGTATAGTGTTGTAGTCTTAAGTGTTAGAGAGGGAGAGAGGGAGAGAGAGAGAGAGTTCTTAAATTTTCATATTTGTACCCTTGAGATTCCTTCCACACCTTATTGAGCTTAAACAATGTTATTTACACTTTTTTTCATTTCATTATCGTTTGATTCATGCTTGATTGTCTTATTTCCCCTATGTCATTTCATTGGGATACTACATGTGGTATCAGAGCCTAATCTTGGATGTTTAAGCAACTATATCAAGAAAATGATCCGAAATGGCAATCTAATCTCGTAAATCTTACATTGTTCTTCAGGTTTTGTAAGTATTATGTTTTGGAAGGAAATCTTGCCCTAGAAATCGACTTTTATTCATTTATTCTTCCAGTTATGATTTTATCTCTCTAGAAAATTTTCAGATCTTGTTTCTTATTCGAAAATTCATTCAGATCTATTATTGATTCTTGTTTTAGAATCAATTTTGTTGAAGAAATTCAAATTCTATCCATAGATTCATTTAAGATCTTTTAAAATTTGTTTCAGATCTACTTTCTCTATCTAGAAATCTTTTCAGATCTATTTTCTCTCTCTTAAAGTATCCAAGATATGGTGATCTTTTTGGTATCTAAGCTGAAATGGTAGAAGTAGTTAATGATAGATGGTTTGTAATGGCTGGACGTTATTCTTATACTTACACCTTTGAAGATATTCTTTATTGCTTGAGTGTTGGATTGCTTAAAGAATATGCACTCATTTCTTTTGGTGAAAAGGATAAGTATGGAGAATTAATTTTATATCCACTTGATCATGTAAACAACAATTTTTTTTGATCGATTGATTGCCAATTATCAAGAGAGACGAAAGACTAAGAAAAAAGGTGAAGTGACAAAAAGAATTCATCTTGATGAATGTACATATGGTTTCAATATACTTGAAATTTATCTAGATATTCATGAAGTTCTTAATGATGGTCTTGATGTTCCAAAAAAGGTTATAACCCCAAATGCTCAGGTTGACGGAGAGTTAGGTAACTCTAGTTATGATGTTTTGAGTACATGTTCAAAATCAAATTTTGGTGTATCAAACTTCCCAACTTCTCCTATATCATCAAAAAAAGAACAAGTGACGGTTCTTTATATGGCTGAAAGTTGTAAGGGAAGTAAACTTGATGTTTCTTCAAGATCGAGTAATTCTATGGAAGGTATGAAACCATATCGAAAGCCAAAAATTCAAGATGATTCGACGTCAAAATCTCGAAAAATTTGGGTACATAAATGCAATGTCGAAATTGTGAACAAATATGCTGAGTCTCTTGGTTTAAAAAATTCAAGCTCAACAAAGTCGAAAAAGAAGAAGAAGAGAAAGGGTGATTCCAAGAAACATTGGGTGCCTAAGCAAGAATTTTCTAATGTTATTATGATGTCAAATTTCAAAGCAAAAAATATCGAAACAAAAAATGTTTCTAGAATTTGACATGATGAAGAAGTTAGATATTGGAGAAGTGACAAAAAGTTTCATGGATGATACGATGTGATATTTGATAATTTGTGTGTGTCTACAAAAGAGCCTAGAAGTTCATTTTATTCTTAGAAGTGTGATATTGGATCGTCTATATTCAATTTATATTTTTCGAAAGATCTACAAAGTTACATGGAATTTTGTCCAATTTTCAGTCTCCAATGGGTCCCTAAAAAGTCTTGTTTATATCGAAGATTTGTTTGGGGGGGGGGGGGTGGGCTAATAAATATTTGAAGTGCGTATATAATTCAAAATGGAGAAGTTTAATATCGAAGGTAGGAAATGTTGGTATTCGAAATGCGTGAATCAATATGTTGCAGAAAAAGGGACAAGTGGCTTATACTTTGAAACCCATCAATTCTCTAATTAATGATCTGTCAGAAAAGGAAAAGAAGACAATGACAGTTGATTGATATCTTGAATACCAAGAAAGTTTGTTTTGCAAAAGGAAACCCGTTGTAAGTTAGTGGTTGGTCAACATAAAAGAAAAGATGACAACAATGTGTCTTACTGGTCTCGTGTAACGTGTGTATTGGTGAACAGGAGACAACTAGCATTGGATACCGTGTTTTGCTGGAAAGTGGGTCTACGTAGTTGTAAAATATTATGGGAAGTGTGTCCATGCTTGCTTTGAAAAGTGAATTCTCAGGTGTTTTTTGAAAATGTGAGCAGTTGGTCCATCGAAGGGTTTAGATGTTTTGTGCATCGAAGGCTACCCATTGACATAATGTTTTTGGTGTAAATTTTGCAAATCATCTTCGACATCTGGGAAACTAAAGGGGTTGCATCGACATTATATCGAATTCTTAGACATAACATCATATTCTTCGACATGATATTAAAGTCTTCCAAACAACAACTGATTTCATCACCTACCCATTAACCTCAACCACTTTCATTTTTTCTTTCTACCCTCACATATCGAAAATTTCTCAAATAACATCCCCTCCATCTTATTTTTGTTTCTTATCTTCTCTTTTTTCTGAAACACTAGAAAATCAAAAACACAAAAAGATTTTTGTTTTAATTCTTTGATACTTGAAACCTCATAAAAAGCTGAAAAACTAAAAAAGTTCTTTGTATTTTTCGTTCATTTTGTTTGAATCCTCAGAAAACACCGAAAAATCAAAAACATAATGTTTTAGTTTATTTTCGGGATTTGAGTATCGATGTTATTCTTTACACTTTGATGCTTCGTTTTTTACACTTCGGTGTTTACCTTGGATATCGAAGATACTGTTCACACTTCGATTTTTCAACCATAATCGATTACCTTGGAGATTTTAAAGCTCAAAGTTTGCTTGAAGAGTTTAAAGGTTGAAGATACTTCAAGTTTAATATTGGAACTGATTTATTCAGAGGTTACAATTCATATTCAGAGCTTCAACACTCTTCATATTCGACATTCTCGCTAAACCAGTGAGAAGAGTGAGGTTTACGGTCTAACTTTTGACATGATTTAAGTTCGAGTCGAAGGTAATGTTCCCTCTTAGATATTTATGATGATAACGAAGGTATTGTTCATTCTTCAAGGTCAAAGACTCAATATACTTCTCAGTTGAGTCGAAGTTACTATGCATTCTTCAAGTCAAAGGTTCTGCTCATTTTTCAGAATTTTAAGATCTTCTCCATGTCTATCTCGAAAATTCAAGGAGGAGATTTGTTTCTTCAAGGGGGAGTTTGGAATATGTTTTCAAGATTTTTTGCTTTCTTTTTGAAGTCCCTAGATGCTGATGATTCTCGCACTTTCAGGGGGACAACGCCAAAGGAGAAAATAGTGTTCCTCATCAGATTCAACATTTAGGGGGAGAATGTTGAGTAAAGAAATATCGAATCTGATGATGTGGCTTTTATGATAGAGAAAGCTTATGTAGAAGCTTCTCTATTGAAGGTTGATAAAGAAGGTGATAGAGAAGGCTGATGGAGACACTTTTGTATAGAAGGTCCTGATTTGTACTCTATATCGAAGGTTACGTACATTCGATATATCTATGTATTTTAGAGAGAACTTATGTTGTAAAACTTTGAAGGTCAAAGGCTCTTTGTGTCACACCCCCGAACCAGACTGCGGAAACGTCCGAGGGCTTGCGCGTGACATCATCTTGTAATATCATCACAATTGTATATAATTGAAACAAGACAACACCATCATCATACATATCAAAATACAACCAACATTGTTTACATCAAGTATAATTTCATAAATTACATGCTATCATGTTTAATGTATGGCGATAGCAAAATATAACAAATTCCACAATTCCTGCTGACCTTACTGCTTAACGATTCCCTGAGAATACAAGTTATTTTGAAAACGTCAACATATATAATGTTGGTGAGTTCATAAGCATAATTGAATGAAAAGTTTTGATTTATTTGTAAAACACCAGAAAATCCGATATTTCCTGTATAATAGTATGTAGTAATGTGTCAAATCAAGTATTAATGCATGTGTGTTTTCCGTTTTTGAATGGTATATAAAATGTAATCCGAATAAAACACTGTATTTCCGTAGTAAGTAAAAGGCATTGTTTAACTGTGTATTTCCCCAGAAAATCCTATATTTTCTGTTTATAAAAGTGGTGTGGTCTAAAACCTAAGACCGAATATCAGTTTATATATGTTATTGTCTCAACAAGATTTTACAGATGTTCCATAAAATTATGTTGGAGAGGATCTCTAAGTGAGCCGTTTTAATCATACTTGATTTTTGACGAATTCGCCTGTCCTGGCGTTCTTAGATGCCGGTTTGATTTATGGTAAGGTTTTTCACCCTAGACTGGCCTAGTCTAGCTGTAGCGAACATCTCAGGTGTGGGGAGTCACCCCGTATAGATCTATACACAAACTCTCTCTCTCTCTCCCTCCAGAAGACTCCGGTTATAACTACATGCTACGATCGTACACTCTAGAGGTGTCAACCGACATGTCTCAATAGCATCATTGACTGAGTTTACACGAATATTGTATTATGTTATATAATGTTTACTTGTATGTTTTTTGCTTGAAAAACCCAACGGGTATGTATATGAATGTATAATGCCAAACAAACATGCAAAAGGACAACTAAGGCCCACTAAACATGTGACGTATAGTCTAGGCCCAATAAGCATGTAAATGGACCACAAAGGCCCAATAAACATGTAATGAATATATTAGGCCCAATAAACATGTAAATGGACCATAAGGCCCAATAAACATGTAATGGAAATATTAGGCCCAATAGACGTGTAATCGTTGTTCTTAGTTCGTTTGTCTTTTCGCTGTATGTCTTAGTTCATTTGTTTACCGAAATAACATAAAAGGCCTAATTTTTGTAATAATGTCATTTTTTGTCCATTAAATCTAAAATTTACGATTTTTGCACATTTTGGCAAAATTGACGCTTTAGGTCCCTTAAGACCAAAAGTTTACATTTATGGGTTTATTTCAAATAGATTGACATTTTTAGCCTTCCTTTGTTAAAATAACATTTTTGGCCCAATATCATGAAATTGACATCTTTGGCCCAATTATATATGACTTTACATTTTTGGCCGAAATATATATAACTTGACATTTTTGGCCCAAATGTATATAACTTGACATTTTTGGCGTATATATAAAATATTAATTTCGTCCATTTTTATAGAAATTTACACAGCCCATTTTTGATAAAAATGACATTTTCGGCCCAAGTTTTATAAAAATAACATTTTAGGCCCAAATTCAAATAAAGTGGCATTTTCAGCCCATAAAACCATAGATGTACATATTTGGCTCAAAATTGTATTATATGGAAAATTTAATCCATAAAAATCGAGATTTTATAATTTAGGCCCAAGAAAACCATAAGGGCCCAAATCAAGGCCCATTATGCAAAAATTTACACGTTTGGCCCTTTGGTAATTATGACTATCATAACGACCCATTTTTATGCAAATATGACTCTTTTAGTCCTTGTAAAACTGTAAATGACATAAAAGTCTCAACTTTTGTTTATTTGTCAAAGATGGCCCATTTTCAAGGTTTTGTTTAGTTTCTTATGGATCTTCAAATGTTTAACACATTTATCTTTATAGTAAGTTGTATGAAGTGTTTTGGTTTACAAATATCACAACTTTTGGTTAGAATTTTTCGAGATCTATAGTGTTTCATCACATAATCACAAATTAACCAAGTAAAACACACATAACATGCATAAATACATAGATCTACCACATATGCAACTTGTATTCACCCCTAAAACATGTTTAAAACCGAAAACAAGGGGTATGAACTCACCTTGAGGCTTGGATCTGGTTTTCATTGAAGAAGGTGAGGAGATTTCGGCCCTAGCAACTCCTTGAGGAAGTTTTCGAACTTAGATGGTTCTAGGGAGTTAGATCACGAAATGATATGGGTTAAGAAGAGATTTTGATGAAATATTAGAAGCTAAACCATAGATTCAAGTAAGAACTTACCAAGGATGATGATCTTGATGAAAAATCCTCTTGAAAACACACCTAAAATCTCGAAAATTTAAAGGAGGAAGGAGGAGTTCTTGAGAGATTTTTTTATAGAAATGCAGATGCTGAGGGAGGATGGTTCGGCTGAGAGGTAGAAGAAGAGAGGGGAAGAAAAGATTGAGGTGATGTTTGCATGGAAAACCACCATGCAAACATGAGTTGTCACAAGTAATATAATTCCTCATTTTCAATTTTCTTTTTTTTTTCTTTTTTTTTTACATATTGGGCCGAGTATTTGGGCTAGGAGAAAGGAATTAAGGAAATTTGGACCTTCTCTTGACTTGTTCGATTTTATGAGCCCAATAGTAAATTTTCAGCCCATTGGGCCCTTAGGAGACTTCACGGCCCAACAAAAGTCCAATAGGTAGTTTACGACCCATTAGGGATAATTGAATTAGTTGTGGCCCATTAGAGTTAAGATGCATTGTTCTAGGCCCACATGGCCCAAATTGTTAAAGTTTCATGAGTGTAGTCCCAATTAGAGCCCAATTAGGGTTCCTAGGCCCTAAATAGCCAAATTGGAAGTTTATTGGTCCATTAGGCCCAATAAGAGAATCCTAGTTCGTCTTAAACTTGAACCGGGATTTTTAGGTTTCTCAACCATTGTTTGACTAAATGAGATGCTTTGTATAAGGTTTTGAACTTTACTTGTGAACCTTGATTAAGTTTGTTGTCATTGAATGAGCATAGTGCATAATATCGAATTAGAGTTATAAGTATCACAACAGATGATGTTTACATGAGTACATTATTTCCTAGCTAAAATGTTAGTCGTGACACTTTGTATTTTGAGTCTATGATCACACTATATATAGTTATGTAGTCTTAAGTGTTAGAGAGAGAGAGAGATAGATAGAGAGAGAGAGAGAGAGAAAGAGAGAGAGAGAGATAAAGAGAGTTCTTAAATTTCCATATTTATACACTTGATATTGCTTCCAGACTTTATTGAGCTTAAACAGAGTTATTTCAACCTTGTGTTTATTTCATTATCGTTTGATTCTTGCTTGGTTGTCTTAATTCTTCTATGTCATTTTATTGGGATCCTACGACGTGGGTAGATAGCATTTCTTAGAATCTTGCAGTTTGAATGTTTTTAGAACTTTATCTAAGCATGTACTATGGCTTACTCCAATTAAACATTTCGATATATCTATATAGATACTAATGCCCAATATATAAGCCGCATCTCCCAGGTCCTTCAAAGCCAAACACTTTCTAAGCGAAGTATTCACACTTTTCAACATTGGAATGTCGTGTCGTATAAGTAGTATGTCATCAACATAGGATACTAGAAAGACTACATTATTCCTACTAGCTTTGAAATATATTCAAGACTCATCCTCACTTCTAAAAAATCCAAAATCCTTGACCTTCTCATGAAAGCGAAGATTCGAGCTTTGTGATGCTTGTTTGAGTCAGTAAATGGCATTCTCAAGCTTACACACTCTGTTAGGATATTTCAAATTAATGACGCCTTCAGGTTGTGTCATGTAGATATCCTCTATCAATTTCACGTTAAGAAACATGGTCTTCACATATATTTGCCATATTTCATAATCATAGAAAGCAATTATGGGAAGTAATATTCTGATAGATATAATATTTCCTATTAGAGAGTCGGTTTCTTAATATCCAATTCCTTGAGTCTGAGTGTAACCCTTCTCGACCAGCCTAACTTTAAGTATGTGGACATTCCCATCTATGTTGGTCTTCCTCTTGAAGTTCGACTTGCACCCAAGAATTTTAATGCTAGACATCCGATCAACCAATTTCCAAACTTTGTTATCATACATGGATTGAATTTCAGAATCTATATTATCCTTCCATTTAGCAATTTTGGTGTCTTCCATCGCTTCTTTATAGTTGGATGACTTGTTCATACTAGCTAGTATGAGATCATTGGAGGAAAACAAATTCTTTTAGACATGCAAGGAAAAGGAGTTGGAATTATGTTGGTTTTCTCAAAAGGTTGATCAACCTTAGGTTGAGTGCCAGTTTCAACTACAGGTCCTTCTTTATTTGACTCTTGAATCTCTTCAAGATCTATTGTGCTCCCACTAGCTTCTTTAAAAATAAGGTCCCTCTCGAGGAAGAAGCCCCTTCGAGAAGCAAAAACCTTGTTCTTAGAAGGATTATAGAACAAGTATCCAAAAGACTTATTTTGGATAGCCTACAAATTAATACTTTTTCTATCTAGGTTCTATTCTATTATTAGCCTTGCAAAGAACAAAAAGTACACAATGCCAGACTTCCAAATAGGCAAGACTGGGAGGTTTATCATTTCATATTATAGAACGTGTCTTATCAACCTACTTAGTTGGTAGGTGGTTTAATATATTAGCGACTGTCTCTAGTGCATTGCCCCATAACCTTACTGGAAGCGTCGCTCGAGTCATCATAGATCAAACCATATCTAATAGCATTATATTTCTTCTTTTAGCAACACCATTTAGTTGTTGTGTTATGGGAGGAGAAAATTGTGAGACAATCCCACAGTCCTTTAGATAATCAATAAATTAAAGACCCAATTATTCTTCACCCCTATCGGATCGTAACATTTTGGTCTTCTTTCCCATTTGGTTTTCAACTTCCCTTTGTAACTCTTTGATTACTTAAAAAGTTTCTAACTTATGCTTCTCTACGTAGATATATGCAGATATACTAAACTCATTAATAACAATCACAAAGTAATGTTCACCATGCCTTGTGGCAGATTTGAACGGTCCACACACGTCGGTATGGATTAATTCCAACAAATCATTTTCGCGTTCACAGTTTCCTATGAAAATGCACTTTTTTCATCTTTACACGTAAGCAAGACTCGCATACGTCATTCGAATCTAAGTCAAATGATTCCAAGATCTCATCTTTTTGGAGCTTAGCGATGCATTCTTGTTGACATGCCAAAGACGACAATGCCACGATCATGACTTATCCAATACATTATTGGAAGAACCAACATTAAAAATTAGATTATTAGAGTTTCCTACAGAAACAAGAGTTTCATACACACCATTAAAAGAACTAGCTTTGCAATTAAAAGAACCATATTTGTAAACTAAAATTATTATCAAATGAAAACTGAAAAACTTCCTTGTACAATGCATGAAAAGAAATAATGTTTTGAGCCATAATTAGCGAATGTCAATAATTATATAAACTAAAAGAAACACCATTACCTGACACAAGCTTATATTCCCTGATCCTTGTAACAGGCTCAGTTCCTTTATTTGCCATGATCATGTTTAGTTCCCCATGCTTCAGTCTTCTAGTTTCCTTTAGTTCCTGCAAATCCAAGCAATTGTGAGTACCACATCCAGTATCAAGAACCTAAGAACTAGAAGTTGACATACTATAGAGTTCCATCATAAAAATACCAAAGGTGCCAATACCCTTGTATTTGTTTTTCTTCAAATCCTCCAGGTACTTCGAGCAGCTACGTCTTCACTGACCATTTTTTTTCAGTAAAAACAAAATCACTCTTTTGGGTTGGTGTTGGGATCTATCTCAGAGTCGGATCTTCTCTAAATACATTTATTGGAATATCCAACATTGTCCATACCCTTATGGTCAGAAAAAGTCTTCTTATTGTTAGCACCACCGTGCCTAATGGACAATACTAGAGTAGCAAGGTTGGATCTTTTTCCTTTAACCAAGCTAGCTTCGGCAGTTTTCAAAATTCCATGAAGCTCCATGAAGGTATTGTTGAGATTGTTCATATTATAATTCTTGATGAACTGGTGATACAAACTAGAAAGCAAGTTCAAGACCATGTCAATGGCGAACTCCATTGGAAACTTGACACCCAAGTTCCCTAGTCTATCATTATATGACATTATTTTCTAAATGTGGACACATACAAAATTCCCATCATGATGTTTACAAGCCATCAAGGATTTCACGATCTCAAATCTTTCGTTCCTAGTTTACTCTTAAAACATTTTCTTGAGATACACATTAATGTCGAGCGCCTAAAGGCTCTCGGGACACTTTGGGAGTTCGGGAAACATGGTTGTCAACTGTACAAAATCAACTTTCCTTGATTCATCATAATGCTTGTTATAAGAAACCACTTCTTCTTCTTTAGAGGAGTCATCATCCAGTAGAGGGATATGTTAATAGAGGACATAGTCTTTACCCTCGTACCTCAAAGCAATTTGCAAATTACAAATCCAGTCTAAATGGTTTTGACTGGTTAGTTTCTCCCATGAAAGAATGGATGTGAGTGAGAAGTTGGAGTTTGGGGCACGTGGAGGAGGAAGAGGAAGGTTGTTGTTGTTGTTCGATATCTATAAGACGAAAGAGTTTAGTAAGTTTGAATTCATCCTTAAAAAATTATTAACCCTAAATGTATTAACAAGGCTAGGATCTATATTTGGCTTTGCGATGTGTAAAGGGATGCCGCAAGCACACAACAAAGTTATTTAGTTAGGCAATTGTCAATTTCGGATTGTGCTCATCTCAATTCAATGACGGGGATGCAACAGATCATTTAATAAATGGTGAATCAACCATGAAAAACTGCTAGAAAAATTATGCTTATGTTGATGTGTCGGTTAACTTCACATTCTCCATCAACAAAATAATTTCTCGAGTAAGACATCATATTAACTTATATTTTCGCAATCACATGCTGACTATCCATAGATGCTCCATCATCAAAATATAAAAAATATGTGTGTTTTCATGGGTAACACACGACTCACCTTTTTTATATAAAATAAAAGTTTCGTTTTATGACTTGATTAATAACTTTAATCTTGAAATAAAATCTGATCGAAACCTTTCGATAAATCCATCTCTAAATACAAAAACGAGGTGAGGGTGGTATTCAATGATTCTTTTAAAAACCGACCTCATTTGGAATCATAGAGACCTCATTAAACCTTTCTTAGAGTATTACAGTGGGTGAGCGCAGCCTTGATTCAACGATAATGTTTTTATTAAACATGTGAGGACACATGTTGTATGATTGTTATACATATAGTAATCGTACCATATACTAAATTTAAATTTTTTTTATTTATATTCTTACATTCTAATTTAATTCTCTTATTAAATAAAGATCACGATAAATATTCATATCTTAAATTCAAGTTTAAATAATATTCAAATTTTAATTAATTAAATTATCAGATTTAAATTCGTATAAAATAATATCTCAAATTAATCTAAAGTTCAAATATTCAAATATAAAGAACTAAAACAATATTTTAATCAAGACGTTTATCCCAAAATTTTCCAAAAATTAAAAAATAAAGTTTGATAAACTCAACCCTACGCGCCGCGTAGACCTGGCATGCGCCTAGTAGGCCGAAATCTTAGATTCCAGTATTTGATTTTTACCAAGTTGTGCAATTAACTAAAACATGTTAGGCTCTGATACCACTGTTGGGTTTTATCAGCATAAATACACTTTCTAAAGACACCGTAAACAATCATAGATTTACCTAAGTATACATGCACACTAAGATCTAGGTTTTACTAGTTATAAAAACGAACTTTAAAAAGTAAAAAAAAAATACTAACCTCTTGGTTCTTTTCTTAAGATCTTATCAATGCCAGTGATTGCAAAATTATGAAGGATCTAAAATAAAATCCCTCTAATGAAGTTAGATCTACAAACACCAAAAGCCAACAAGGAATAACCCTATATTAGGGTTTATGCGAAAATTCAATAACCCTAGAGAGAGGACAAAGAGAAGCCTTGGACGGAAATTAGAGAGAAAAAAAAAACCATGGTTTGACCCCTAGCAATCTATTTATAAATTGCAGTTAAAGCCTTAATGGATTCAAACTCTTCAGGTTAATCTTTATCTAATTCAAAAATGTCATATCCCTATCTTGGAGATATAAAAACCATCCGCCATAATGCCTATATAACTCGGTTATATCTATCCACATATTTAGATCCATATATTTAGCCCACATGTACATTACTTTGTCAAATATTGTGACCGTAGATATCTCCATTAGTTAGCCGACTCTTTCAATATATATACCCTAATTTTAATCCTATGTATAATCAATTCAATCAATACAAATACAATTTTGTATTTATCTTCTCTCTCTTCAGTAAGCTTTATGTGGTATCAGAGCTTGGCTCTGCACAAACCACACCTACGAATTCTCCCCATATTCTCCAAAACAAAATATGTCCAACAATGATTCCTCCTCTTCTCTCACTATCAATACCACCATGAAAGATATCACCATCGTCAATTTCCCAGCAACTCTGACATTGACATCCATAAATTACCTTGGGTGGAAACTCAGATCGAAACTTTTTTACACGGCCTAGATCTATACCAATTTATTAATGGAACATATCTAGCTCCAACCTCAATAATTGCTGTTGATGGTACAACCACTCCACACGGAAACTACCAAAAATGGGTCAGGCAAGATCGTCTTCTGTTTGGCAGTTTAGTGGGAACCTTATCATCTCAGATCGTTCCACTTGTGACAAATGCTTCATCTTCTTGTGAAGCATGGCAAACCCTAGCCAATACATATGCATCTCCATCACGAGGGCATATTAAACAATTACAATACCGCCTGAAACAACTTACCAAAACCTCCAATCAAATAATCACTGAATACATGCAGAGTGTGAAAACTGTTGTTGACGAGCATGCAATTCTTGGAAAGAAACTTGACCAGGAAGACATCATTGATGCTGTTGTTAATGGGTTAGATCAATCCACTTACAAACCCATTGTGTATGATATCCACACAAGAGACAATCCCATATCCTTTAATAAACTGCATGAAAAGCTAATAAATCATGAACTAGCTCTTTCTCAACAGGTACCTGCTACTGGCATTCACCAACCAACCACCATCTTCTATACAAACCACTAGTCCAGTAAGAAGTCATGGCCTCCTCGACAGCAAACCACCACTCAAGGATTGCTTCCCATACCCTCGAAACATGTCTCTTTAGTCACTCAAACTCCTGGTTAACGCCCATTCATGGGGAAGTGTCAATGGTGCCACTAGAAATGACACTATTTAAGTCGTTGCTCAACATTTAAAAGGTCTTTTCCACATGCTTCTATCCCTCCTTATCGTAACATGTAGGTCCAACATGCTCAAGCTCACATCATGAATCCTATCAACACATCTCCACCAACCACATCAAACTAGTTATTTGATAGTGGAGCAAGTTTTCATGCAACAAACGATCTCAATAATCTCTCAATCCATGCACCATACGATGGCACTGAAGAATTGGTAATTGGTGATAGTTCATGCTTACAAATCTCTCACATTGGTTCTACCATAATTTACACACCAAATACACCATTAATTCTCAAAAATGTCCTCTATGTTCCCCTTCTTTCTCGAAATATAATATCTATCTCTCGTTTATGCATTGAAAACCAATTCCTAATAGAATTCTACTCTTTTGTTTTTGTTATCAAGGACCTAGCATCCAAAATTCCACTCTTCCAGGGAACAACAATCAAGGGAATGTATGAATTGCGCTCTTCTCCATCACTAACTTCTCTCACCATGCATTGTATCAGTCCCTCCATGTGGCACCACCGTCTAGGCCACCCACAAAATAAAGTTTTTTAGCAGTTATCTCCATCTCTTTCATTCAATTCTAGTGCCGATGATCATTGTAACTCATGTCGAATTAATAAAAGTCACTGTTTACCTTTCAATGATTTGTCTCTTACATCCACCGCTCCATTAGAAATCATATTTTCTGATGTATGGTGCTCTCCAGTTGCATCTTTTGATTATTACAAATACTATATAATATTTGTTGAACATTTCACCAAATACACATGGCTCTACTCTATGAAAAAGAAGTCTGATTCACTAGACATCTTCACTCGTTTTCACAGACTAGCTGAAAAAAAAATTAACGCCAAAATAAAACAATTATTCTTAGATAATGGTGGAAGATACCTAAAACTCGCCACTTACCTTGCATCCTCTGGGATTTCGCGTCTCACATCCCCACCTCATACCCCTCAAGACAACGGATACGCCGAAAGGCGACATCGACACATGGTCGAGACTGGTCTTGCATTGTTATCTCATTCCAACATTCCAACCACATTCTGGCCTTTTGCTTTTACCACCCCTGCCTATCTCATAAACAAATTACCAACTTCTACCCTATACAACCTATCACCTCTCCACTATCTCTTTCAAAAAGAACCAAACTACTTAAAACTCTGAAGCTTTGGATGCTGGCTAAGACCTTACTATCCTCACAAACTATACCATAGATCAACCCCTTGCATTTTTGTTGGCTACTCTCCCACTCAAAGTGCATACTATGCTTATGATCTAAAATCCTACAAGATCTATACATCCTGTCATGGTGTCTTCATTGAAACTGATTTCCCTTTCAATAAAATCACCAGCTCATCTACTACTGAGCCTCCTATCAACCTTGATCAATGGATTCTTGTCTCCCTTCCATTCGAAAATTATGCTACCCCTTCAACAAATCAACCATCACCACCTTCACCCTCCACCACTACTAACATTCCTATTCCTGAAACTCCCCCTGTTATCATCAAGAATCAGCCTCCTATCCCAAATAACTATCCCCCTCACTCCTCTAATCCTCTCCCCTCCTCCATAATGAACACACGTCCTCAGCCTAAACCAAACACTCGTTATAACAATTCTGATTTTCAAACATACACAACCTTTCCTTCATATCCAACCGAACCTTCTACAATCTCTCAAGCTCTAAAACACCTATCATGGCGTAATGCCACGCAAGAAGAATTTAATGCCCTCCAACGCAACCATACTTGGTCTCTTGTACCATCTTCCCAAGCTCACAATCTTGTCGAATGGAAGTGGGTCTATAGAACAAAATACAAACCCGACGGATCAATCGACCGTATTAAGCACGCCTAGTTGCCAAAGGTTTCCATCAACGTCCCAACATTGATTACCGAGAAACCTTCAACCCTGTTCTTAAACCAGCTACTTTACGACTCATACTTTTTCTTGTTGTCTCTAACGATTGGGCTCTTAGGCACTTGTATATAAACAACGCCTTCTTACAAGGTACCCCTCGCGAAGACGTTTACATGTCCCAACCCCCAGGCTTTGTCAACCCATCTTACACTCACCATGTTTTCAAATTAAACAAAGCCCTATATGGGCTTCGACAAGCATCTTGCACCTGGTATGATGAACTCAAAACATACCTCATCTCTCTTGGATTCAAAGACACAATTTCTGATCCATCTCTCTTTATTCTAAAAAAATCCAAATTTTCATTCTACTACTTGTCTATGTTGATGACATTATAGTCACCGGTCCATCCCCCACCCACTTGTCTAAATTTATAACTCACCTTTCAGCTAAATTTTCTCCAAAAGATCTCGGTTCCTTATCCTACTTCCTAGGTGTTGAAGTTCTTCCCCACTCAAATGGAATCCTACTCTCTCAACGAAAATATATTCTTGATATTATCACCAGAGCCAAAATGACAGATTGTAAGCCTGTTTCCATACCAATGATCAGTTCAGAAACTCTCACATTAAAAGGCGGCACACCACATCCAGTTCCAACTGAGTCTTATACTTTAGTTGGCGCCCTGCAATATCTGTCCTTCACAAGGACAGCCATATCTTTTACTGTCAATCGTTTGTCTCAATTTATGCAAGCTCCAACTTCTATACACTGGACAACTTTGAAACGATTAATACGATATCTGCATGACACTCTTCATCATGGCATAGTTATACATCGCAAATCACCGCTTACATTTCATGCCTTCACTGATGCTGACTGGCAGGAGACAAAGATAAATATATAAGTACTACTAGATATATTGTTTACCATGGTTCAAATCATATCTCGTGGAGCTCCAAACGCCAAAGCACTCTTGCTTGAAGTTCTATAGAAGCCGAATTTAGAGCTGTTGCATCCACAACCACTGAAGTTCAATGACTCATCTCATTGCTAAGTGAAATAGGCATTTCACCTTCTACCATACCTGCTATATACTGTGACAACCTATGTGCAACTTCATATTCAGCAAACACAGTCTTCCACTCAAGAATGAAACACCTTGCATTAGACTTCCACTTTGTAAGAGAAAAAGTACATCAAGGTTCTATACGGGTGCAACACATAGCATGTGATTATCAACTAGCTGATGCCCTCACCAACCTTTACCAATACCATGGTTTCATTATCTCATTTCCAAGATTGGTCTTCTCACTGGATCGTCCATCTTGCGGGGGCATATTAAGATATAACTCAGTTATATCTATCCATATATTTAGATCAATATATCTAGCGCACATGTACATTACTTTGTATAATATTGTTTCCGTATATATCTCCATTAGTTAGCCACCTCTTTCAATATATATACCCTAATTGTAATCCTCTATATAATCAATTCAATCAATACAGATACAATTTCTATTTGTCTTCTTTCTCTTCTGTAAGCTTCATATTCAGGAGTTTGTGGAATATTCCAATTAATCTCCATAAATTAATTCATATTCAAGCTCTTTAATTAATTAAGACTATTTAATTAATTACCAAAATAATTTCTAATTAATTTATTAATTACTTAAGAATTTAACAACTTATTTTCTCATTTTTCCTTTTAGCTCTTTGGGTCATAAGGCCAACCCAAAATGACTTTACTATTAAAAATATTACTAAAAAAGTTAATGACATTGTACACTATATTCAACATTAATTAGAGTGAAAGTGGACCAAATTCTACCTTGCTTACCAACAAATCTTACCCACATAATGCCACCATCCAAACCATGAATAGATTGGATAACCCTCTTTCACATTGAGCCTTCTTGATTCTTCAATCTCCACCATCATTTTGTAAGCATCATAAGACTGAAGGCTTATACGCTACATATGTCTAGATCCCCTTTCTCCCTATAGTTGAGAACTCACTTCCATTCAACCAATGTCACCTTTTTATAAATTTATATTGCAACCTCCTCAAAAGAAGTTGTTACATATTTTTTCCAGACAAATTGATCACTATAGAAGGGTTTTGAAACATAGAGAACATATACCTACCTAGAATACCAAATGAAACGTTACATAAAGTTAAGCGACCACCATAATGAAGATTTCTAGCCTTCCAACTCAAAGGTATTTTTTATGGAAATTTACTATTAAGGGCTACCAATTGCTGATTTTGGACATCCTACGTTGAACATGAACATCAATGTAATTGAAAGGAATGATTTGGTGCTACAATTTAACCACATAATCATAATAGAGATCTTGATGTAACTCACGCCAATGTTTATAACCTTGCTTTTGGATAAGTTTAGTTTTAGACTTAAGGTAAGGAAGAAGCATCTACGAATCTGAATGAAATTCAAAGAATTCTCCAAGATCATTCGTGCAAAAACCCAGAACATCCACATACTAAGATATAAAGAGGCAATCACCGGGGTTTGGTAGATTCACCCCTATATTGATACACTTTTTCTATAGCCTCTGGAATATTCGCTCTAAGACCTTTAGTTGCAATAATAAGGAGGAAAGAGCCCATTAATCTCATCCTATTCACTATCAAGGAGCAACATACTTAGGCCATAAACACTATAATAATCGAATTTGAAGACTACAAAATTCAGTGAAACATTTATTTTAAACTTGAAAGGAATTTCTTTTTACTTATTGCATAGTTTTTTTACCATTAAATTCCTAATATGCCGGTGTGTGTTCACCAACTACCATTAGTAAGAACATAATCGAATAACCAAAGAAGAAAATGAAGCTAACAACCTATATCTCAAAGATAATTATCAACTCTAGAAAACGAATTGTTCTAAATTGGATTCCCATTTATAAAGAGACAGAGAACACATTAAATTATTTCTTCACCAAACACGTACTACATTTTTTACTTGCAACTACCATAAAAGAATTAATAATAACAATAACAAAGTCATATATGCTATACGGAAAATTTATCTTTACTAAATAAACTACAATGTGAAAGGATAGATGGGAAGATAAAAGGAAAAAGACAGGATAAACAAATCCACCTCGCTTTAGGAAGGCTTTTCTCCGGAGTTAAATTCTTAATTTATGATGTGCTAGTAATTCTAGCATCGATACTTTTTGGCTGTTAAATTATTGTTATGAGAAAATTACTATATAGTTTTGCAAGTGTATTTGATAAACAGTAAACGACCACATAACAAAATGCGTACTTGGAATGAGATACCTTACACTCATTTCTTAATACATATATTCAACTTAGATTGAACTATAATATTAGATACAAATTGAAATCAAAATACTACCTGTCAACAAGAGAAATAATATCTTACAAGTTACAACCATTACCTAATTAACCTGGAAATTCAACTCAAAATATGTTACCAAGGTTTTAACACGGCATAACAAGCTAGATTCACCATGTATATGAACAACTTTTGGTATTCCACTCATCAATTGTCGCACGTATTGTACTAATAATGTTTTGCATGCCTCAAACAAAACGCTTTCAGCCTCCCAATTGCATCTTCTAGTACTTTTGGCTCTGCTGCAAAACTCACTCGAAGCCAGTTTTTTAAGCCAACAGCATCCCCTGCCGTGATTTGTCATAGTAATAGGAATATGAATAATAATAATGGTAACATTAACGAATGAGGTAATATTATCTTTAAGATACTTTTAACTATGTTATTGATCATACCTGGTAGAAGGATCATGGATTCTTCTTTAGCCAACTTCATACAGAAGTCTGTATCATCAACTACATCATAAAAGCCTGATAGATTTAACTGCACCTGTACAACCATTATCAGATGACTTTATACACATTCTATATATTTTACGTAAATTAGTTATCCATACAATTTTTTTTACCAGGACAAACATAGATCCCTCGGGTTTGTGTGGGCATGCAAGAAGGGGTATCTCCTTAAGTCTCTCATAAAACATATCAGCTGCTTCTTTTAGTAACTTGTTAATATTCACGAAGAATGATTTCGGCGTGCTCTTCAGTATACGAGGAATAGCACCCTGAAACGTTTGTTTAATCATTACATTAACTGAAACAGTAAACGATTAAGAAGATTGTGGAATCATGTACCTGAATAACAGTGGGGGGTTCTGCCGATATCACCAGGCAACTCTTCAGGGAACTAACAATCTGAAACCATATATAGTATGTGTAAGAATAAGGAAAGTTTTGACCTATGATAAAAGTTCATGAATTTAATTAGAAAGAATGAGTGATGTAGAAAGAAAATTAAACCCCAGTTTTGTGAAGAATGCCAATTGGATCGGTTATTGCAATCCATCCAAAACGCCAGCCAGGAACGATCCATCGTTTTGACAATGTCCCAATCGTCACAACAGGCGCTATTGCACCAAATACTCCCATGGGGATAAATGGTTTTTCTCCGAAGACTTGATGGGCATAAACTTCGTCTGCAATCACCAGAATTCCAAGTTCTCTTGCTGTTTCTGCAATCTTTCATCATGAACAAGAAAGATCGTCATGACAAATATTATCCAAATAGCTTGTGTGATTTTTATTTGTCTTCTAAATATGTGTGTTTGGTTCTACAATTAATTTATATAAGCGTTACCAAATATATATAGAATCTAGGTTTTTGGTGTAAAGTACTACAGCTAGCACGTAATAAAATTTTCGCAAAAACTTCCAGATTCCATTTTGTGTATAAACATTATAATATTTAAGTATATGTGTTGCAGACAGTAATCACACCTTTTGCATATGATCATATGTGAAAACACTTCCAGAAGGATTCCCTGGATTGATGAGAACTATAGCGACTGTGTTATCATCTGCCAATGCTTTGACACCATCAAGATCAACTTCCCAACCTTTCTCTGGGAGGAGATCAAAATGACGCACCTCGAGTGAACTAAATCTGGCTCGAGCTTCATATGTTGGATAATTAGGTCTTGGAAAGAGTATATTTGCACCAGGTCTAGCAAGAACAGTTAGTAACACATGAATAGCGTGTTCTGCTCCAACGGTAAGCAAAACGTCATCGGCTTTTAATGTGTAAGGAATATCTCTCGACAGGTACTCAGCAACAGCCCTATTAATAAATAAAATAATTTGTTAATAGCTTTGTTTGAAACCCAGCAAAATGTAAAAAAACTTGAAACATCGACGATGTTGTAGATCCAAAATATGAAATTGATGAAAGGTAAGTAATTAATTAATTAACCTTCTTGCAGGATCAATTCCGGCTCCAGTAGAATAACAGTTGAAGTTAGCAGATCGAATGGCATCCACTAGAGCATCTTCTACTATTGGAGATGTTCGAAAGCAAGGGTAAACTGAAGGATCACCATGTCCAAGATGAATCATCGGTTTTCCTGTCTGTGTAACGTCGATGTTACTCATGATTAATTCAAGGGTGTTTCTCATTGTCAAAGATGCAGCTGCATGTACTTCGTTGTTCTCCTTAAAACGCCATTCCTCTTTCACCATTTTTCTTCCTCTTCTTTCCTGTTTTGCATTTGTTTAGGTTATCAGTGGCTACTTATAGGCATTCTAATGAGGTTGGTATGTAGACCGGTCAGTCCCGGCAACGAAATGTGTAACTGCATTCAACTTGGTGTAAACAACATCCACATGACATTTACACTACCATGATGACAAGGTGCTCTGACGTATGCCATATGCCTTGGTTTTACGATATATTAAAAATGGAAGTAGCATGTTGGTTGTAATTATTATGATTACTATACTCGTCCATGGATTATTATAGTTTCGTATGTTTAATTAGTTATTGTAATGTAATTTAACTCGTTGGAGATATAATCAACGCGGCACCTACAAAAATAGTAATTTACTTGTTAATGCAATTATTATGAATATTATACAAGCTTATAATTTGATATGTTTAATTAGTTATTGTAATTTAACTCGTTGGATATATATATAATCAGCTTGGCAGCTCAAAAATTTGTAATTTAATTGGCCAACGTTAAAAACACTGTTCGGGATGTATTATTATATCCGTGCTTAAAGGTATAAAAGTAAAACATAAGATACGTCCATATATATATATATATATATATATATATATATATATATATATATATATATATATATATATATGAGCTTGCTTGCCTGAAACAAATTTAGTTAAATATAAAAGTTAAATATAAGTTTACGTTAGCTGTATTAGCTCATATGTTATTAGCCCACAGATTATGAGTATTTTGTCTTTAACCCTTTAGGGTTAGTTCCCTTTCTAGCTATATATTAACCTCATTCTTTTTTTATGGCCCTAACACTTTCTAATGACCAATTAACTGTTCTCTTTTTCAAGTATGAATATTGTTCAATCTTCATGGTATCAGAACTAATATTTGATAATTTGTTAGAAAGTTTTGTAGCAATCATCTGTAACGCCACTACAAGAATAAGCATTTGTCCCGATGACATCTATTCCGACAGCAGCTGTCGTCGGTAAAAATTTTGTTGTGTCGATGACATGTTGTCGGTAGAGTGTTATGTTTACTTTGACCAAATAGCATTGACCTGGGACTCTATTCCCGCCGACTTGTCAGTATAGGTTACGAATTTTATGATTTTGATTTATTTATTTTCTTTGGTGCAAGAATTATTAACGACATCGTTTGGTGCAAAGCTATCTCGACGACATGTCCTTAGGATAAAAAATGGTGATCTGGGTGATAGCTCTATGCCGACGACATGTCTTCAGTATAGGTTACAAATTTTTTGATTTTGATTTATTTATTTTCCTTAGTGCAAGAATTACTAACGACGTCGTTTGGTAGAGAGCTATCACGACGATATGTCGTTTGGATAAAACATGGCAATCCGTGTGACTGCTCTATACCGAAGACATATCGTTGTTAAAGGGTTGTAGCCTAATAGCACTCAGTAGACATCGATTTCAATTTCAACGTTTGTTTCCTTTGTTCCTCCACCTCCCAACGAAGACTTATGCTTCCAGCCCCTCATCTTCCAGCCCCTCCCCTCCCCTTCACTGGTGAAACAATTCTGGTGTACATCTTCCGGTCACTTCTCTTCACCGACGACGACAACGAATTCCCACTTCTGGCCACCATAGCCCATAACTGGTAAGCTTTCTAATTTTTTTTTTTAATTTCACAGCTTTTTATTTCATTGATTTGGTTGTTTTCCTGTGAAGTAGTGATCGGAGGACCACCTGCGATGACTCACCTTGTCCTTCCGGCCACCACAACCAACAAAACACGTAGTATGTTTGATTTATAATTTTTCTTTTCTGAATTGGTGTTTTTCTGGTGACCACCGGCCACCACCGGAGGACCATAGTAGAAGTCGACCACCAGAATCCCACAAGCATATACCATAGAACAACTTATAAACTTTTTGTCTGTTTTTTTTCCAGTCTATTGTACCTACGATATGTCGTCGGAATATGTATAAATAAAACTTTTTTTACATCGAAAATAGCTCCCGACGACCATTTGAAGACGACAAGTCGTCGGTATTGGTTTCTCTGTACCGACGATATTTTTCACTTTTACCGACGGGGCTATTCTGACGACTTTGTATAGATACATGTCATCGGTATAGGTTTTCCCGACGACAGTCCTCGACATAGGGGTTAAAAATGTCCTCTGTATAGACATCGTTCCTTGTAGTGCGCAGATCGAACTTTTTGAGGGTTTTGTAGCATTCATCTAATTTTTTTGTAGCGCTAACACTTATTGTAGCTGTTCGTTTGATGTTGTTGTTCGTCTGCCATAGTTCTTCCCTTACTGCTTCCGCTGGTTCCATTTCTGCTGGTTTGATTTATGTTGTTTGATTGCTAGTTTTTCAATTTGCTACATCCGATGTTTGTTGTTGTTCTTGTTCTTTGATTGTTTGTCGATTATTGTTGTTGTTATTGTTGTGGTTATCAATATGTTGATAACATGAATGAAAAGGATTATTTCCTTCATTCAATCAGTAATCGATTAGATAGGAAACATTACATGTATTGGAGAAATGTTATGATAACTTTCTTCGTGGGAAGAATATGTGGGTCTATGACACTGGTGTTAAAGCTAAACCTTCAGCGTCTTAAGCTCCAAATTTCGCTATGTTGGTTGATACTTGGGAAACCTATAACTCCAAGGCTATTACTTGGATTAATAATTCTGTTACACAATCCATTGGTATGAAATTGGCTAAGTGTGACACAACAAAGGAAGTTTGAAATCATTTAGAGAGATTGTATATCCAGTCCAACTTTGCGAAATAGTACCAATTCGAATATGACATTTGTAACACCCAGCCAATCAGGTATTTCCATTATTATCTAATGTATAAAAATTGTTGCAAAAGCAGTCCTTGAGCCGTGCATACTTGGGGTGTATGTATGGAACAATTCATTAAAAAGAACGTGTGTCTTTATTAGTATGTTGGGTGTACTAAATGGGTACGTTGGGTCTACTCGACAGATATGCAAACCCTAAATCCGGGGTTTTGAGCCCTATTTAAGCAACTTAATCCTCATAAACCCCTTCCAACTTAGCCTCCATCCTCCTAAACGACCCCTTACAAACCATAATAATCATTGAGAGATTTTGAATTATTTGAGTGTTTTGTGTTCATTCTTGAAGGAAGAAGATCATTAGAGTGCAATTGGAAAGTTCCAAGCATTGTAGATCTGGGATTTTCACCTCTTAAGCAACTTTTAGAAGGTATAAAGTTCTGAACTTTATCGATGTTTCACTAGATCTTGCTAGTTCTTGAGTTTTTGTGCATTTTGGTCCCATAATCTTGGTATATATGAGTATGGTCTACTCAAGACCAAATGAGTTGTCCTGTCAGATGTTTTTGAGTGTTTGTAATCATAAAAATGTGATATTGGTCCCTTTCTCCCATTCATGCAAGAGTTATGAAGCTTGGGTTTTGGTGTAACATCCATGAAATTCATAAAAAATTAAAACTTTTTCAAGCATCCAAAAACCATTACTTTTTACAAAATATTTTCAAAATAGCTTCATATCAGAGCATCCCAAAAATCAAAATCATAAAATATGAGAAGGTGCACGATCAAGCCTTCGCCTTCCCATGATCGTACTAAGTACCTGAAACAAAATCCAAAACTGTAAGTCCAAAGCTTAGTGAGTTCCCGCAAAATACCCGCACAACAAATAACACACATATAATAACAGCATACTATGGGCCCAAACAACCATATGGTTGGAATGCCCCAGGCCCTCAACCATCGTGTTGGAATGCCAACATATTATAGATCTAATCATCCTCGGGATGGTACACCCTCGGCCCACAACCATTGGGTTGGAATGCCCACATACTATTAGTCCAATCATCCTTGGGATGGGTTACTCTCGGCCCACAACCATCGGGTTAGAATGTCTGGTCTGTTGGCTCTCGCAGAAAGCAGAAAAGCCTCAACCAGCAATCAATCATGTGCACATATATCAGATAATCACATAACAGTCTACAGCCAGTCAAGCGGATCTACAGATCACTAAGCACAACAACATCATATCTACCAGGATACCGATCTAACCGATCATAACCACATATAAACATCCTATCTACCAGGATACCGATCTAACAAATAATAACCACATATAAACATCCTATCTACCAGGATACCGATCTAACAGATCTCACTATTAGTAAAGAAGGATAAGAATCCAAAGGGTCGTCCTTGGTGCCTTCGACCCTTGAGTATAGTGAGGAAAACTCACCTCACAAGTAGTGTTGTAGTGACAATATCCAACTCCCAATCACAGCTCCGAACTCAACTGCCTGTAACCACCATATGACTAATTCCATCAAAATCCAAAATTACCAAAATACCCTCAGAAGTCAAACTTGGTCAACCCTTGGTCAAAGTCAAAGTCAACGGTTAAGGTCAACAGTCCATGTTGACCCAACTCGTCGAGTGTAGCTTACAGATTCATCGAGTTCTTTTAGAACTCAGAAAACCGTGAAAACCCAAGTCAACTCGCCGAGTTACCAAACAACTCGTCGAGTCCATGTAGTGTCTAGAAGATCGGGAAAATCCTAACCAACTCGTCGAGTTGGCTATGCAACTTGTCGAGTTCCTTCAACCCTTTTCGGATTCAGACGTTTTTAAGCGAAACCAAGGCTCCAAACTATAGATCTAGCCTCCTAGGGTGTAGTTCCCATGTAAAGTTGCCAACTTTACGTGCATGCAAGGCCTCAAGAGGCTAAACCACCCAAAACTACTCTGAAGAAGAGGTTTAGGGGATAGAGAAAGGGCAATACTAAATAAAGCTGATTACTTTATGACTATGGGGGCCTAGAGGAGTCTAGATCTGAAGTTACAACTTTAAATCATGCTTAACTTCCAAAAATGGATCCAAAGTGGACTAAAAATAGCCTAAACTCTTGAATGGAGAGATCTAACAAGAAAATGATCAAGGAAACGACGTTTTACCTTCAAAAGGTTGCTACAACTGAGTAGATGTCGGATCTATAAGCTCCTTCTCGTTCCAAGCTCCTAAACCTTCAAGTTTCTCCAAGAAATGCACCAAAAACACACTCTTTAGCCTTGTACACACTCAAAATGGAATGTTAGCTCGTTTAGGGTTTTCTTCTGGACGATAGGGTGTTAAGGGAGGCTAGAGAGAGGACTTAAGGTCCTTTAAATAGGGTGCAAACCCTAAAAATTAGGGTTTTCATGCACAACCTCAACTCGTCGAGTTGGGGTCCTTTAACTCGTCGAGTAGGTTCCATAAACCACGCGGCCTGATTAGTTTCTATACAACGAGTTGGGGCCTCCAACTCGTCGATTAGGTCTTAAATGATGTATAAAAATTCTTGAAATTCATACCTGGGAGTTGGGATGTTACATTTAGGTAGAAAGTTCGGGTTTGGATGTTAAGCACTTCTAGTCATACGAAGTCATAAATTTGGAAACTTTATGATTTAGGTGCTTATTTGGGACTAGATATGAGTTTTGAACATAAGGTCTTAATGGAACAGTCTCTTAATGAGGGTTTTGGGAGTTGACTGAGTATGTTGGGAATACTATGGGAGTATGCATGGTGTACTAAATTCGAACCCTATATTCTAGGGATGACACTCTCTACGTTGGGTGTAGAATTGGAATACAGAGGGCGTACTCGGCCTGTGTCGACCTTTTGACTTTTGACTTTGACCTTTGATCATGGTCTTGACGATGTTTGACTTAAGGGATTTTTGGAAATTAAAATAGTAGTTTGAGATTGGGACCATGTTATTTGTATAGGCGATATGTGGAGGCAGTATTTGAAACAGTGACCTGTTTAGCTATTTTTCAGTCTAAGAGTTGAGTTTTCCTCACTTTACTTGTGGGTTGAAGGCACCAATGCCGACCCATTAGGTTATGTATCCTAGTATACGAATGTTGCTTTGTTGTAGTAATATGTTAGATCTGCATGATTATCTATTTACACTTATGTGATCTTATGTGTTGCATATGTCGACATAGTGCGGTTGGGTTGAGATGATATTGCTCTGTGCGGGAGACAACAAACTTGGAAGCAAGCCATACATAAGTTGTAGGCTGGAAAGGCTAGCCAAAATTATGTTGTGGGCTCGGTAGCAAGTCAGTCAGATGTTGAACGTCGGAAAGGCAAGCCAGACTTATGTTGTGGGCTTGGGAGCAATCCATACATGAGTTATGGGCTCAGGGGGTAATTTAGTCTGATGGCTATTTGCCCAGTATGCATGCTGCTATATGTTGTGTGGTGATATTTTGGAGGGAAACTCACTAAGCTTTAGCTTACAGTTTGATTTTATGATTTCAAGTACTTTAGAGGACATGAGCAAGGCGAAGGCCTGATCATGCACATCATCCTGGATTTTATGAGATTATGATTTTAGGAATACTCTGATTTTTTTCTTCTATGAATTTTGGAAACAATGATGTTATAATATTTGTGGATTTTACATTCGTTTAAAAATAAGAAAAATGTCCTTGATTTTTGGAATGTTACAAGTTGGTATCAGAGCCCTGGTTTGAGAGAATTGGATGAACATTTGTATGAATCTAGTATTACATTTTAGTTCAAAAATAGTTTCAAAAACCTCATACCATGGCAAACGGAAGATTTTAAATTTCGAAACTAACATAAACATTTTATACCCACCAAGGATCATCTTGCAAGTTATAGAAAGATTTAAACACCAACCATACAAAGGATGAAGAAATAACAACCTTTGTTGTTCTTTGGCTCCTCTTGGGAGGCTTGGAAGTTGATGAAGAATGTGGAACCTTTGAGACACAAACAATGACTCAACTTGATGTAGCTGCTAGTTCATAAACTCTTAAACCATTACGCTTTAAGTTCATAACCAATATGAACTTAAAAATGGCATGAAGATGCAAGTAACATCAAGAAATGATGAACAAAGGAGAGAGAGTAACCTCCTCTAAGGAGGTTACGGTTTTAAGAGGGAGGAATGAAACACACAATTCAAGAGTTGAAGCCTCATATTTATATTTTCTTAAAGTGAAGTCTTTAACCATTAGGTCCTTCCACTTTAGACAAGCATGTCCCTAAAGCTTACATGTCTCCCATGCATGGACCATGCTTCATTTCTTTTGAATAAACAAATTGAAAGACCATATCTCTTTATCTATCATCATTTTCGACTATAATGATAAAAAAAGAGAAGAAAGAGTTTATATTTTATAAACTCAAAGTTTATAAGATATAAACTTTGTCTTTTTCTAAAAGACAAAAAGCTTACCTAGTCCAAAATGTTGTACATGACTTAATAAATCATAGCATATGATATATTATGTTACTTGCTAATGAAAATTATTATTTCCATGAAATAAATAATTTTCAATTTAATTATAAGAGTTTTATTGAATATTTATTAAAATCAATTTCTAATAAATAATCAATTATATCAAGTTGTTGTTAGTGTGACCCATTAGTATCATATGTTAATTAGCAATATCACTTTAATATGACTCTTGAGCATACTAGACATTTCAATATCCCACTTGCGCAAGACTCATATTAGACTGATATAGACAGTGGTGAACGTCTAGCAACATTTCACTGCCCCCAACAACATACGACTTTGTGCCATTCTATTAACGCCCAATTCCCAAAAACCTCAAAGCTACAATTGGTGTATAAGGTAAGTTTATCAGTTATCCGTTTGCTACAGACATCATGTTGAACATGAGATATGGATCACCCTTAATCTCATTAGTTGTTCAACTTTTGGTAAGGCGCCTTAGATGTCTAAATCTCAACACATAAGAGGAACAAATCCCATCTTGACTACATAAGCCTCTTGAATAGTTCACACCATACCTCAAAAATGGCTTTTATAACTGTCTGGTTAAGGAACAACATTTGACCATATCAAAGCATAGTACTCCCTACACTTAAGTCCCACTATGTATCTTAGGTGTTAAGGATACAAAAATAGTACCCTTTAATCAAGTAACATTCATGATAGCGATCCATGAGATGATCTTGATGCGGGTCAATTCAATACTACTTCTCTGACAAGTATCTATGAAACTTGGTTACAACCACTTGCCTACTTTCATCTGGTGAGAGTCAACCAATCCACTTCATATTAGTCTTACTTCATAATTGCTCCCACAATTATAGCCGACTATGAACTTTTTGAATAATAACATTATTCACGGATAAAACATATTAATATAGAACACAACAAGTATTAATGTGATGACTATATCCCAATATATCATAACATTATCTAATAGTTGTTGTTATAATGTTCCAATATTCAAATAGTAAATCCAAATCAAAAACTCATTTCTAGAATAATAAAGTCTTATAACTGAAGTTTCATTCATACTTAGCTCAAAAGAATGACCTTATCAATGGATCTGATAAAATTCAGTATGTGTGAATTCTTGTGAATACTATTATCTCCATGGTTAACTTTACTTTATGTGTAGTTAAATATCTTAGAGAATATGATTGTTGTTCTTTCGTGACATAGAGTATCTTATCTTGATTAAGTATACTCTCGACGTCATAAAGATTTCTATGTGATCCTTGAATGGCAGAAATCAACATACTTTTTCAATGATCCCATTCATCCAATAATATTTGAATTCAACTTTTAAACTAGTGTATTCTTATTTTGTAGTAGATTGTGTCATTATGTTTTGATTGGACCTCATTCCAACAAAACTTACTCTTCATTCCATAATGAAGTAAAAATCCAACTATAATTCATAATTATTTATATCTGTTTAGAAAGTAACATCTTGTGTAGCTCTTTCCATAAGATCCTTTATAAACTGATTGTTTCATATACTGTCACACCCCCGAACCAGACGGCGGAAACGTCTGAGGGCTCGTGTGACTTAAATTGAAATATCATCACATTGAATATACATGAAACATAACATAAACATCACCATGCATTAATATATTACAACTGACCTTGTTCACATCAAGTACATTGTTTACATTACAACATCACATAACATAATTGTTTAACGATTGACATTGCACAAAAGAAATTCCGGAAACGCTTGATGATTCTTCATTCTAACGGTTACCTGAGAATACAAGTTATTTTGAAAGCGGTCAACATATATAATGTTGGTGAGTTCATAAGCATGTTTGATATAAGAATAGTTTGTATTGTTTGTAAAACCCAGAAAATCCGATATTTTCTGTAGCAAAAGTTGTTTACGAAAAGGTGTGATGATCTCATAAGTGTATATGTATGTGATTTCAAAACATGTAAAAGTGAATGTTCTTCATAATTGTTCTTTGTATTGTAGTTGTTGTATGTAGGAATGAATAATGTCGTTCTCCGGAAAACCCGATGTTTTCCAATATAAATAGTACGATAGCTTTGTATTATTGTATGAATCACTTTGCATCGTCGCAACGTATGAATATGATTTCCCCATGATTACTTAGATGGTAATGGATCTCTATGTGATTCGTTATAACCATGCATAATAATGACTAATTCACCTGTCTTGGCATTTTTCCAAACGCCGGTTTTGATCAAGATTTTGTCACCCTACACTGGCCGAGTCTAACTGTAGCGAACAGCTCAGGTGTGGGGGAGTCACCCCCGTATAGATCTATACGCAAACTCTCGCTCTCCCTCCAGGAGACTCTGATTATAACTACAGGCTACGGCCGACACTTATTGGTGCCAACCGTTATTTCTCACTAAATCCAAATGAAATTGAATAGCATTGTTTTACAACCCGATTTATGTTTACGTGAATATAAGGTATGCCTAACAGACAAGAAAGAGGACAACGAAGGCCCACTAACTTTGTATGTTATTAAAGGCTGTCGAGTATGCTACGGACACGTTAGCCCATCAAGCATATGATAATTGATTTGGCCATATTAGCAATGCAAATGGGCCACGAAGGCCCAATAGCATGTAAAAGCTAATGAGGGTCCATTAGGCATGTAATTGGGTCACCGGAAGCCCAATAAACATGTGTTGATTATATTGGCCCAATAATCGTGTAACTGGGTCACCGGAAGCCCAATAAGCACGAATAGGAAACATTGGGCCCAACCGTCGTATCATTTATAGGTTTATCGATATAAGTTCGTAGTGTAGGTATTTGTTGTATGCTAAATGTTTATTCGCAATGTTCAAAATACTTTGACGTTTGATTTATAACGAAGCTTTGGTTATATATATATATATATATATATATATATATATATATATATATATATATATATATATATATATATATATATATATATATCTATAAACATTTTTAAAAACCATGTGTTATAAACTTAATATTTTTAACCCAATAATTTAATATTAGCCTATTTGGCCCAAAAATATTTATTTTGAGCATTCCAACCCCTTTATCTATAAAAATGGCACTTTTAGTCCCTTTTTATGAAAATTGACATTTTTGGTCCTTAAACCATTTTTCTTGACATTTTCGACCCAAACTTTTTTTAAGTAATAATTTCAGCCCAAAACTATTGTATTTGCCATTTCCAGCCCTTATTTGTAAAAACTTTACACTTTTGGCTCAAATTCCGTAAGTTTTACAGTTTTGAACCCAAAATCAAAAACTTTGCATTTTTAGTCAAAATTTTGCATCAAAGTCATTTTCAGCCCCTGAAATAGTTTATTTACGTTTTAGACTCATATTTTGATAAATTTACAACTTCAGCCCCCAAAACTCTTCATTTTTTGCAATTTTTCGGCCCAAAAACCCGTGAGGTCCAAATGTAAGCCCAATAAGCTATAATTTATGTTTTTGACCCCTTGAAAAGTGTTATTTTCATAAAAGTCATATTTTTATGTATATAATACTATTTTATCCTTATAAAACCGAAAATATCATATTTTACCTAAATCTTTGTTATTTTTGTAAAAATGACACTTATAAAGATTTTTGGCTTTGTTTTCACTTCTTAAGCCTAAAGACTCTTAGATCTTTGAAGTATGTTGTTTATTATGTTATTTGTTTATGTAATGTTTCACACTTTAGCCATAGATCTCGAGATATAACAAATAATTTCACATTTTCACAACACCAACCAAAGAAATCACATATAACATGCACACACACATAGAGCAACATATTTACTTGTATTCTCACCCCAAAAAACAAGTAAAAACCGAAAACAAGGGGGTATGAACTCACCTCGCTTAGTTGCTCATGGTTTTGAAGAAAAGATGGAGAAGTTTTCGGCCTTGAACAAGCTTTCTTGAGTGATGCTAGGACTTAGAAGGTTTCTAAGAGTTAGATCATGAAGTAAAGCTATGTAAGAAGGAGTTTTTGTATCAAGATAGAAGTAGATGTTTGTGTTTTGATACCAACATACCAAAGGTTGAAGAAAACTTGATGAAGATCCTTAAAAACTCAAGCAAAATTCGAGATATATTGATGGGAAATAGAGGATGACCTTGAATGTGTTTTGGAGAAGATTTGAAAATGTGTGTGTGTGTGTGTGTGGTGCTCTCGACCGAGGATAAGAAGAAGAAGAGAGGACAGAGGGTGAGGTGACATTGCGTGGATGTCCACCATCCAATAAAGAGGTGTCATGCTCACAATTTTCCTCCTAAATCCATTTTATTTTAATTCCTCTTCTAATCTTTTCTTTCTTTTTTTTATATAAATGGGCCGAGAATTGCATTAAGAAGGGGAGAGGATTCATTTTGGCCCAATTCTTGATCCTTACTCGAAATCAAGAGGTCCATAAAGAAGTTTTCGGCCCATTGGGCCCTTAGGGTGGTTCACAGCCCAATTAGCATAAAAGAATGGCCTTTATGGACCATTAGTGTTGACTAGATTTGGTGTGGCCCAACAAGGCCCATTAAGGATAACCTAATCCATTTTAGACTCATAAGGCCCAAAAAGGTTAAGTCTCATGAGAGTGGGTCCAACTAGAGCCCGTTTAAGAGTTCTAAGCCCAAAATAGTCAAATTGGTAGCTTATTGGTCCATTAGGCCCAATAAGGAAATCCTAGTCCACAATGGACTTAAGTCGGGATTTGTAGGATTTCCAATCTTTACTTGACTATTTGAAGTGTTTGCATAGAATTTTTGTTGGAAATTTTGTTGTCATTGAATAATCATCATGCATGTTTACCAATTTTGTTTACAAGTGTTATCATCATTATTGTTACAGGGATATACAATTTCCTAGTTGTGACATCATCCCCCCATTAGAGGGAATTTCGTCCCGAAATTCTCTTTAAGGTTAAGCTTGAGAATGCGAGAATAAGCGAGGGTACTTTTGCTTCATCTGGTCTTCGCGTTCCCATGTGAATTCCGGTCCACGCTTTGCGTTCCATCGAACTTTCACAACTGGAATGCGACTTTGCTTAGTACGCTTCACTTCCCTGTCCATGATTTCAACTGTTCTTCCACGAACATGATATTCTCGTTGATTTCGATTTCTTCCAATGGGATGAGAAGAGTTTCATCACATAAGCACTTTTTCGGATTGGAAACATGGAACACGGGGTGTACGCTGCTGAGCTCGGCAGGTAGTTGCAGCCTATAGGCCACTGGACCGATTCGGGCTAGAATCTCGAATGGTCCAATGTATCGTGGGTTTAGTTTCCCCTGTTTCCCAAAACGAATCACCCCTTTCCAGGGAGAGACTTGTAATAACACCCGATCCCCGACTTGGAATTCCAAAGGCTTTCGCCGTTTATCAGCATAGCTCTTCCGTCGGTCCCGTGATGCTTGAAGTTGAGCCTTGATTTGAATTATCTTTTTCAGTTGTTTCACGGATGATCTCTGGTCCGGTTAAAGCACTGTTTGGTGCTTGCCCTTTTGCTAGCTGAGTGTCACCCACCTCAGCCCAGCATAGAGGTGACTTGCATTTGCGACCGTAAAACGCTTCGAAGGGAGCAACCTTGATGCTCGTGTGATAACTGTTGTTGTAAGAGAATTCAATCAAAGGCAAGTGGGCGTCCCAAGACTTGCCGAAGTCGATCACACAGGCTCTAAGCATGTACTCAAGCGTCTATATGGTGCGCTCGCTCTGTCCGTCTGTTTGAGGGTGGTAGGCAGTGCTCATGTCTGAATGTGTTCCCATTGCCTTCGGCAGCGACTGCCAAAATCGTAAAGTAAATCTATTGTCTCGGTCCGAGATAATAGATACTGGCACCCCATGGAGTCTCACGATCTCCTTGATGTAGGTTCGGGTCAAATTTTCCATCTTGTAAGATTCCTTTATTGGCAGGAAATGGGCGGATTTGGTCAAGCTATCGACGATTACCCATATAACATCCAACCCATCCGCTGTCTTGGGTAATTTAGTCATGAAATCCATGTTAATCCTTTCCCATTTCCACTCAGTTATTTCAGGTTGTTGTAATAGTCCCGAGGGCTTTTGGTATTCTACCTTTACTTTAGCGCAAGTGAGGCACTTGCCGACGTAAGTGGCAATTTTTGCCTTCATGTTAGGCCACCAATAATATTGCTTGATATCCAGGTACATTTTATCTGAACCCGGATGGATGGAGTATCGTGTCTTATGAGCCTCATTCATGACTATCTCTCTGAATCCCCCAAGTTTAGGGACCCAAATTCGGTTCATGAAATAATATGTTCCATTCTCCTTGACTTCAAAATTCTTTTCCATTCCACGTAACGCTTCACTTGTTATGTTTTCCGTCTTCATGGCATCAAACTGAGCTTCTTTGATTTGCGAGAATAGATGGGATTGAATGGTTATCGAAAGAGTTTTCACACGAAGATTCGAGTATTCTTTTCGACTCAAGGCATCAGCTACCACGTTAGCCTTGCCTGGATGGTACTTGATTTCACACTCATAATCGTTTAGCAGCTCAACCCATCTTCGCTGCCTCATTTTTAACTCCTTTTGATTTAATATGTATTGGAGGCTTTTGTGGTCAGTGAAAATGGTGCACTTTGTACCGTAAAGGTAGTGCCTCCAAATCTTCAAAGCAAAGACCACAGCTCCTAATTCAAGATCATGGGTGGTATAATTCACCTCATGCGTCTTTAGTTGTCGGGATGCATAAGCTATCACATTCCCACGCTGCATGAGTACAGAGCCTAAACCCTAATTCGAAGCATCGCAGTAAACTACGATGTCCTCAGTTCCCTCTGGTAATGATAGTACTGGTGCACTACAGAGAGCTCATTTCAGGGTTCGGAAGGCAACCTCTGGCTTTTCTGTCCATTCATAGGGTACACCCTTTTGTGTAAGCATGGTAAGAGGCTTGGCTGTCTTGGAGAAGTTCTGGATGAATCTTCTGTAATAGCCTGCGAGACCCAGAAATTGACGAATTTTTGTGGGTGTCGTTGGGACTGCCCAGCCTTCAATAGCTTTGATCTTAGAAGGGTCCACATGTATCCCTTCTTGGCTGACAACATGACCTAAAAAGTTCACGTTACGGAGCCAGAACTCACACTTAGAGAGTTTTGCGTACAACTTTTTGGCTCGCAGGGTTTCTAAGATTTGCCGGAGATGTCGATTATGTTCCTCTTCGCTTCGAGAATAGATCAGGATATCGTCAATGAAAACGATTACGAAGTTGTCAAGGAATGGTCGGCAAACTCGATTCATCAGGTCCATAAATGCGGCAGGGGCATTCGTTAGGCCGAAGGGCATTACAACAAATTCATAATGTCCATAGCGAGTTCGGAAAGCGGTCTTGGGGATATCCTCCTCCCGGACCTTGAGTTGATGATAGCCGGATCGCAGATCTATCTTAGAGAAGTAATTTGCTCCTTAAAGTTGGTCGAATAGATCTTTGATTCGTGGAAGTGGGTAGCGATTTTTGATAGTGAGCTTATTCAGCCCTCTATAGTCGATGCACATCCTAAAGGATCCGTCCTTCTTTTTAACAAAAAGGACCGGAGCTCCCCAAGGCGAGAAGCTGGGTCGGATGAATCCTTTGTTCAAGAGTTCGCTGAGTTGGCTTGACAATTCTTGCATCTCCGCAGGAGCCAACCTATAGGGCGATTTGGCGATGGGTGTAGCTCCTGGTACAAGTTCGATTCGGAACTCGACTTGTCTTTCTGGGGGTATCCCCGGAAGATCTTCAGGAAGGATGTCCGGGAAGTCGCTAGCCACTGGGATGTTTCGAATATTAATCTCTTCCTTGGATTTATCCACAACGTGAGCCAGAAACGCAAAGTATCTCTTTTGTAGACACTTTTGTGCCTTAATACATGAGATAAGACCGAGGTTCGTACTGGGTTTTTCTCTGTATATGATTAGGGTTTCGCGGTTAGAAAGATGAAGGCAAACGGCCTTCTCGTGACACATAATTTCAGCATGATGGGGGCTCAACCAATCCATGTCGATAATCACATAAAAACTCCTAATAGTTACAGGCATCAAGTTTATTTGAAATGCGTGGTGATTTAAGGTTAGGGTACATCCTACGTAGATTTCCCCAGCTGATTCTGTTTTCCCATTAGCCATTTCCACCATAAAGGTTTCATTAAGCTTCTGGGGTTGTTGTTTTAGCAATTTTTTGAATTTATTACTAACAAAACTCCGCTCTGACCCGGTATCAAACATGATGCATGCATATGAGTTGTTAAGGAGAAACGTACCAGTGACAACAGCGGGATCCTGAACCGCTTCCCCTTGACCCATAGTCAACACTCTCCCTGCTCCTCCATTCCCTTGGTTGTTGATATTGGGGCAGTTTCGACGGAAATGCCCAGTCCTTCCACATCCATAACAGGTGTGGCTAGCCCCAGCATTGTTGTCGTTGTTGTTGTTGTTGTTGTTGTTTGTTGTTGTGGTTGTTGTTGTTGTTGTTGTTGTTGTTGTTGTTGTTGTTGTTGTTGTTGTTGTTTCCATGTTGCTGGTTCTGGGGAGGATAGGTCCTACAGCATCCTCCCAAATTGCTTGACGTACATGAAAGTTATGGATTACTTCCTGAGTTTCTCGTTCCGCTCTTGCCAGTGCGGCTCGCATCTGATTCAGTTGCTCGGCTGTGTCCTGGGCTAGGTCGCCAGTGTTCCGTAATTGCCTCACCATGACAGGAAGTGTTCGGTCAGCCAGTCCTCCATCCCTCAAGTCATAGAACTCACGTGCCATGCCAAACGGGGGTCGTTATCCCTGTTGTCTGCTCCATCTCCAAATGTCGATACCCCAGGGAGGGATAGGGCCGTTAGGGCCCATTCGGTGAGCTGCCACCCTCACTCGGTATGGGGGTTGATGACTACAGACTCAGTGTCTGAATCATCGTCGCTGTCGTCACCAGACTCTTCTTCTTAATGTCTACCACAGGTTCTGCAGGTCCCTCTTCGATTTCTTCTTATGGTTCCTCTTCTTCCACAGGATCCTCTTCAGGTTCCTCGTCGGATTCCTCTAGCCATCTGTTATTTCCCTGATTAGGAAGGTAGGGATCTCCAGGGTGGTGGAAACCAGCCATACTGACTGCACGAGGGTGCGTAAACAAATCACGTTTTGAATATTTCCCATAGTATATTTTTAGTTGCTTAAGTCTTGGGTTCCCTAGAGTTTTGGAGAGTAAGGTAGGCTTTTGGATTCATTTACCGCTATGATTACTCCCGAACACATGTTGGTCATGTTCCGAATAGATATAGTTGAGCATGCTATATTTATCCCTAATATGACTACATAACTGCCCAGGTTTAATCATAGTGTTCGATTTCCTCCAGAAGCTTTTATTTGATGTTATATTGTCGTTTTTAATATAAGCACATAGGTATGAAATTTTATTTATTTATTTATTTATTTTTGTTCAGAGTTATTTATTCCCATTATGTTTATAGTTGGATATCATGTATGGTTAGATATGCTAGTTCACTATAAACAAAACTCTGATACCAACCTGTCACACCCCCGAATCAGACGGCGGAAACGTCCGAGGGCTCGTGTGACTTAAATTGAAATATCATCACATTAAATATACATGAAACATAACATAAACATCACCATGCATTAATATATTACAACTGACTTTGTCCACATCAAATACATTGTTTACATTACAACATCACAGAACATAATTATTTAACGATTGACATTGCACAAAAGAAATTTTGGAAACGCTTGATGATTCTTCATTCTAACGGTTACCTGAGAATACTAGTTATTTTGAAAGCGGTCAACATATATAATGTTAGTGAGTTCATAAGCACGTTCGATATAAGAATAGTTTGTATTGTTTGTAAAACCCAGAAAATCCGATATTTTCTGTAGCAAAAGCTGTTTACGAAAAGGTGTGATGATCTCATAAGTGTATATGTATGTGATTTCAAAACATGTAAAAGTGAATGTTCTTCATAATTGTTCTTTGTATTGTAGTTGTTGTATGTAGGAATGAATAATGTCGTTCTCCGGAAAACCCGATGTTTTCCAATATAAATAGTATGATAGCTTTGTATTATTGTATGAATCACTTTGCATCGTCGCAACGTATGAATATGATTTCCCCGTGATTACTTATATGGTAATGGATCTCTATGTGATTCGTTATAATCATGCATAATAATGACTAATTCACCTGTCTTGGCATTTTTCCAAACGCCGGTTTTGATCAAGATTTTGTCACCCTAGACTGGTCGAGTCTAACTGCAGCGAACAGCTCAGGTGTGGGGGAGTCACCCCCATATAGATCTATACGCAAACTCTCGCTCTCCCTCCAGGAGACTCTGATTATAACTACAGACTACGGCCGACACTTATTTGTGTCAACCGTTATTTCTCACTAAATCCAAATGAAATTGAATAACATTGTTTTACAACCCGATTTATGTTTACGTGAATATAAGGTATGCCTAAAAGACAAGAAAGAGGACAACGAAGGCCCACTAACTTTGTATGTTATTACAGGCTGTCGAGTATGCTACAGACACGTTAGCCCATCAAGCATATGATAATTGATTTGGACCATATTAGCAATGCAAATGGGCCACGAAGGCCCAATAGCATGTAAAAGCTAATGAGGGTCCATTAGGCATGTAATTGGGTCACCGAAAGCCCAATAAACATGTGTTGATTATATTGGCCCAATAATCGTGTAACTGGGTCACCGGAAGCCCAATAAGCACGAATAGGAAACATTGGGCCCAACCGTCGTATCATTTATAGGTTTATCGATATAAGTTCGTAGTGTAGGTATTTGTTGTATGCTAAATGTTTATTCGCAATGTTAAAAGTACTTTGACGTTTGATTTATAACGAAGCTTTGGTTATATATATATATATATATATATATATATATATATATATATATATATATATATATATATATGTATATATATCTATAAACATTTTTAAAAACCATGTGTTATAAACTTAATATTTTTAACCCAATAATTTAATATTAGCCTATTTGGCCCAAAAATATTTATTTTGAGCATTCCAACCCCTTTATCTATAAAAATGGCACTTTTAGTCCCTTTTTATGAAAATTGACATTTTTGGTCCTTAAACCATTTTTCTTGACATTTTCGACCCAAACTTTATTTAAATAATAGTTTCAGCCCAAAACTATTGTATTTACCATTTCCAGTCTTATTTGTAAAAAGTTTACACTTTTGGCTCAAATTCCGTAAGTTTTACAATTTTGACCCCAAAATCAAAAACTCTGCATTTTTAGTCAAATTTTTGCATCAAAGTCATTTTCAGCCCCTGAAATAGTTTATTTACGTTTTAGACTCATATTTTGATAAATTTACAACTTCAGCCCCCAAAACTCTTCATTTTTCGCAATTTTTGGGCCCAAAAACCTGTGAGGCCCAAATGTAAGCCCAATAAGCTATAATTTATGTTTTTGACCCCTTGAAAAGTGTTATTTTCATAAAAGTTAGATTTTTATGTATATAATACTATTTTATCCTTATAAAACCGAAAATATCATATTTTACCCAAATCTTTGTTATTTTTGCAAAAATGACACTTATAAAGATTTTTGGCTTTGTTTTCACTTCTAAATCCTAAAGACTCTTAGATCTTTGAAGTATGTTGTTTATTATGTTATTTTTTTATGTAATGTTTCACACTTTAGCCATAGATCTCGAGATATAACAATTAATATCACATTTTCACAACACCAACCAAAAAAATCACATATAACATGCACACTGTCACACCCCCAAACCGGAACGGCGGAAACGTTCGGGGGTGGATGTCGTCATGCTCAATATCATAACCATAGTGAAGAAAGTAACACACAACCATCATAGATATAATTTAAAAGATTACATTGTTTCCAAAATACATGTTCCAAAAATACATGTTTTCAATTAAATTACATATGATGATAAAATGTAGCAAAATAATCTACGCCTTAGCGTCTTGACTTCAGAAATCTTGCGGTTACCTGTATTACTGATTACCTGAGAATACAAGTTGTTTTTAAAGAGAGTATCAACATAAAGCTGGTGAGTTCACAAGTATTTTATAAAAATAAATGTTGTTTCCTTAACGTTTGTTACAAGTTTGTTTCCAGAAAATCCAATATTTTCAAAAAGATTTGTTGTAAACTGAATTGAAACAAGACCTAGTATGTGTAAGTAAATCGTCATACTTAGGTGTGTGTTTTATATTTAAATAAAACTCTTTTGTATAAAGCCTTAGAATTTCCGTGAATTTTATGATGTGTTAATATTCCATGCGAGATGTTATAATCATACTAAAGACTAGATGGCCTTGAATGCGACGTTCTTCAGGCGTCGGAAAGTTATGACACTTGTCACCACAGACCTGCCGGTCTAGCTGTTGCAAGCAGCTCAGGTGCGGGTTTGTCGGACCCAGTATAGATCTATACACAACTATCACGTTCTCCCTCTAGGAGATTCTGATTATAACTAAAGGACTTTACTGTGGTACTTAGAGTACCCCGAAGGAGAATGTCTCACAAATATTCATTAACAAGTTCACATAGCGTGTAGTGAACTATTCGTTTTGTAAATCGATAGTTTTACCGTTTTCTTTGTTAAATGAAGTGTTCAAAACTATATCTATTATAGTTTATCAAAAGTGTTGTATGATGGTATGAAACCTTGTTATGCATGTCTATGTATTCCAATAAAATGACATTGAAATTACTAAGTGTAAATCTTACACACCTTGCTCAACATGTTACAAGGTGTGAATAACTCTTAAATATGTATTTAACAGTTTTACCCTTAACTGTCACTGTTTTTGAGAAATTATAGAAAAATCATCGTAAGTCGAAAACTGAATCCGCAAACTCTGAGTATTTGGAAAACGTGTCTACTGTGTTCATAAATTTTCCCATAATTTTTGGTGGTCTCAAACTAGTGTGAAAATGTTCATTTTCACAACCTGGTCTGATTTCGTTGCTGCAGTGATAGGCAGTTTTGTAAAAATCACCATAAATTGTAGGAAAATCGTATGGAAATGTGCAAGTAGTCATTTTAAAGGTATAAACCTGAACTACTTTCATATTATACAGTTTTGAAAAATATTAAGTTTAAGTTGGGTAAAACAGTCCGTGAACAGGTCACAACTTTTCTGTTGTAAGCTGTCAAGTTAACTTTTGAATATGTTTTGGTGTTTTAACTTGTATTTACCCCCTGAAAACTGAAGAAAACTAGAAAATATAGGGGTATGAACTCACCTTGAGTGATGACTTGAAGAGTGGAAGGTCGAAGACGGGGAGTATCAAGTCAAGAACACTTGATGAACACGTGAGAGTTTGGATGATCCTAAGAACGATTTTTGGGTGTTAAGATATGAGTCAATGATCCAAGAGTGTTATGAAATTATGGAATGACACTTGAGTTTAGATGGAATACTTACCAAAAAGTGTTGTAGCAACTCAAGAACACTTGCACAAGGTGGTGGAAAGTAAAGAGAAAGAAGCTTTCTTTAGTGGTGATATGAGAAGTGTATATGTTTGAAATGAGCAAGTAACTCAAGAAATCCTTCAGGGATTTCCTTATATGGAAGGTTGCTGGAGTAACTTGTGAGCTTGAAGTGATGTGTGCATTAGTTTGTGTGATGTTGATAAGGTGGCAAGTGAGAGGGTGACACATGGAAGGCAAGCGGGCACACTTGACCCACTTGTGGGGTGAATATCTACGTAGTATAAACTAATGATTTTTAATTAATAAACTCTTGAGAAATAAATAAAATAAGAGTCCTGGGGATTAAAAATGATAAAATATGGATTTTAGTGAAAATCCCACGTTAAAATCATGAAAAACGGGCTTAAAACGAAGTCGTGGTCGAAAACCGGGTAAAAAAAAGGGAAAATCCGAAGTCAGGCTTGGTTCCGGGTCTTGGCTGTCTTAGAACCGGAGTGGCTTGGTCACTGAAGTGGATCCGAAGGGAAAAAAAGGATTGCGGTTCGGAGGCTACGCTTGCTGGCTGCGGTTCGCTTGGCTACGGTCCGGGGGCTGCGGCTAGCCGGCTGCGGCTACACAAGGGCCTCCGGTTCAAGTAGGGTTTGGTCCCTATAGAGGGACCTCGGTTCAAATGGGGTTTGGCCCCTATAGAGGGACTTCGGTTCAAGTAGGCTATTTTCCAAGGTATCTTCCCGTTTTGTATGGTTTTTCACCAAGTTAAGTGTCGGGATGCCCCAACTGATTACAAAAAGATCAAAAGAGGTTTTGAGAGAGATTTGGGAGAGATTTCACATACTTGGAGAGATTTCACATACTTAGAGAGATTTGGGAGAGATTTCACATTCTTGGAGTGATTCCACATACTTAGAGAGATTTCACATACTTGGAGAGATTTCACATACTTAGAGAGATTTGGGAGAGATTTCACATACTTGGAGAGATTTGGGAGAGATTTCACATACTTGGAGAGATTTGGGAGAGATTTCACATACTTGGAGAGATTTCACATACTTAGAGAGATTTGGGAGAGATTCCACATACTTGGAGAGATTTGGGGGAGATTTGGGAGAGATTTTAATCTTAGCCTTTATTATTGTATAATCTCGTAATGCAAGGTTCGTAAACCCCGTTATGTTTCGTTTATGATTGCTTTAAGTCCCCGAAATGGTCCTTAGTCGTGTTTTGATGCGTTTAACTCCCTTTTTAGGGTTTTTACACTTGTTAACACATAGATTTTTCGAGACACTTGAATTTTTGACATACAAATGCACATTTTTATTCATAGAATAACTTCTAACATACATGCACTAATTAAATTCGACCGGTTTGACTTGTTTGACTTTGACTAGAATTTGACGGTTGTCACAGTATCCCCCCGTTAGAAGGAATTTCGTCCCGAAATTTGCATTTTGAGTGGGACATCAAGGGTCGGGGAATAGATGTGGGTATTTTTGCTTCATTTGGTCCTCACGTTCCCAAGTAAACTCGGGTCCTCGCTTGGCGTTCCACCGGACCTTTACGATGGGAATGCGGCTTTGTTTCGTCGATTTGACCTCTCGGTCCATGATTTCAACAGGCTCCTCTACGAAGTGGAGGTTCTCATTGATCTCAATTTCTTCCAAAGGAATGACAAGGGTCTCATCCGCCAAACATTTCTTCAGGTTTGACACATGGAATGTAGGATGAACGTGCTTGAGTTCCTGTGGTAATCGTAGTTTGTATGCCACCGGGCCAATCCTGGCGAGGATTTCGAATGGCCCGATATACCTTGGATTTAATTTCCCTCGCTTTCCGAAGCGTATTAAACCCTTCCAAGGTGATACCTTTAGAAGTACCCGATCTCCAACCTGGAAGTCTAAAGGTTTTCGTCTCTTATCTGCGTAGCTCTTTTGTAGGTCCTGCGAAGCCTTCATTCGTTCTCGAATTTGGACGATCTTCTCGGTTGTTTCCCTTATGATTTCCGGGCCAGTGAGTGCGCTGTTAGGGACTTGCCCTATTGCTAGTTGCGTATCGCCCACCTCGGCCCAACACAGGGGTGATTTGCACTTGCGGCCGTAGAGGGCTTCGAACGGAGCAACTTTGATACTAGTGTGATAACTATTATTGTAGGAAAACTCAATAAGAGGTAAATGAGTATCCCACGCTTTACCAAAGTCTATCACGCAAGCTCTTAGCATGTCCTCTAACGTCTGAATGGTTCTTTCACTCTGACCGTCGGTCTGTGGGTGGTAGGCTGTACTCATGTCTAGCCTAGTTCCCATAGCTTTCTGTAGCGACTGCCAGAATCGTGACGTGAACCTACTATCTCTGTCGGAGATGATGGATATCGGTACTCCGTGGAGGCGCACTAGTTCTCTAATGTAAATCCTCGTCAGCTTGTCCATTTTGTCTGTCTCTTTTATTGGTAGGAAGTGTGCGGATTTGGTTAACCTGTCGACGATTACCTAGATGGTGTCAAGCCCACCCGTGGTCTTAGGTAACATGGTAATGAAATCCATCGTAATCCGTTCCCACTTCCACTCGGGTATCTCTGGTTGTTGGAGTAGTCCCGAGGGCTTTTGATATTCTACCTTAACCTTGGCGCAAGTCAGGCACTTGCCCACGAAGGTAGCTATTTCAGCTTTCATGTTCGGCCACCAATACATCTTCTTGAGGTCTAAGTACATCTTGTCTGAGCCGGGATGCACGGAGTAGCGAGTTTTATGAGCTTCGTTCATGACAACGTCCCTGAATCCACCAAATTTTGTTGTCTAGATCCGATTTATGAGACAACGAACTCCATCATCCCTGACTTCAAGATTTTTGTCCATTCCTCTTAATGCTTCACCTATCATGTTCTTTGGCTTCAAAGCTTCCTCCTGGGCTTCCTTGATTTGTGCGGACAGGTGTGAGTGGATGGTCATGGTCAATGCCTTCACTCAGCGGCCCGAGTACTCCTTTCTGCTTAAGGCGTCTGCAACCACATTGGTCTTTCCGGGGTGATAACGAATCTCGCATTCGTAATCGTTTAGTAATTCCACTCATCGCCTTTGTCTCATGTTGAGTTCCTTTTGATTGAGGATATGCTGGAGGCTTTTGTGATCGGTGAAGATGGTGCACTTGGTGCCGTAAAGGTAATGCCTCCAGATTTTTAGGGCGAAAACTACGGCTCCTAATTCAAGGTCGTGCGTCGTGTAGTTTACTTCATGCGTCTTCAGTTGTCTTGAGGCGTAGGCAATGACTTTTCCTCGTTGCATTAACACACACCCTAGACCTTGGTTTGATGCATCGCAGTAAACCACAAAGTCTTCGGTTCCATCTGGTAGGGACAAGATCGGAGCACTACATAGAGTTCGTTTTAGTGTTTGGAATGCAACCTCTTGCTTGTCTCCCCAGACGAATGTCACCCCTTTTTGAGTCAGGGTGGTGAGTGGTTTTGCAATTTTGGAGAAGTTTTGAATGAATCTCCGGTAGTAACCGGCGAGCCCTAAAAATTGTCAGATCTCCGTGGGTGTTCTTGGTGCTGCCCAACTTTCAATTGCCTTGATCTTTGAGGGGTCCACATGGATTCCTTCCTTGCTGACTACATGCCCAAGGAAATTCACCTCTCGGATCCAGAACTCACACTTTGAAAACTTTGCGTACAATTTCTCCGCTCTCAGCGTCTCCATGACTCTACGTAAATGCTGGCCGTGTTCTTCCTTACTTCGGGAGTAGACTAGTATATCATCGATGAAAACAATTACGAACTTGTCTAAGTAAGGTCGACATACCCGATTCATCAGGTCCATAAACGCTGCGGGTGCATTTGTTAAACCGAAAGGCATCACTACAAATTCGTAGTGACTATAGCGCGTTCTGAACGCTGTCTTGGGAATATCATCCTCTTGAACTCGTAGCTGATGGTATCCAGATCTAAGGTCAATCTTCGAGAAGAAACACGCTCCTTGTATTTGGTCGAAGAGGTCATCGATTCGAGGTAAAGGGTATCGGTTTTTGATGGTGAGTTTGTTTAATTCGCGGTAGTCAATACACATACGGAACAATCCGTCCTTCTTCTTAACGAAAAAAAACCGGTGCTCCCCAAGGCGAGAAGCTTGGTCTAATGAAGCCTTTGCTCAGTAGTTCGTTAAGTTGACTGGACAGTTCCTGCATCTCGGCTGGAGCTAGACGGTATGGCGATTTGGCTACGGGGGTAGCTCCGGGAATTAAGTCGATTTGGAATTCGACTTGTCGAGGAGGGGGCACTCTGGGAAGGTCTTCTGGGAATACATCGGGGAATTTACAGACCTCCGGAATGTCCTTGATGTCTTTCATTCCTTGACCCTTATCTACGACGTGGGCTAGGAAGGCGTGGTACTCCTTGCGGATATACTTTTGAGCCTTGATACAGGAGATGATCTGAAAGTTTGTGCTAGGCTTGTCGCCATAAACGACGAGGGCTTCGTCACTCGGCAGATTAAGGCGAATGGCCTTTTCGTGACATAGGATCTCCGCATGGTGATGGCATAACCAATCCATGCCAATGATAACGTCAAAACTTTTTATGGTGACCGGCATAAGGTCGATTTGGAAAGAGTGATTATTTAAGGTGAGGGTACACCCGGTGTAAATATCGTTAGTGTTCTCTGTTTTTCCGTTAGCCATTTGTACGGTGAATGTGTCTTTTAGTGTTTGTGGTGTTTGATTAAGCAAGCGTTTAAATTGGTGGCTCACGACGCTTTTCTCCGCGCCACTATCGAAAAGAATGCATGTGTAGGTATTGTTTAGGGGAAACGTACTGGTAACCACAGTTGGATCTGCGATGGCTTCCTCATGACCTATTGCCAGAACTCTGCCCACTTCGTCGGGGTTGGGGTTCCTTGCCTTCGGGCAGTTACGTTTGAGGTGTCCTGCTTCTCCACATCCATAGCAGGTTCGGCTTGCTCCGGCGTTGGCAGCTTGTGCGTTCGGTTGGGCTGGAGTTCTACAGAATCGGGCGGTGTGCCCCTTTTTGTTACAGTTGGTGCAATGCATTTCACGGCATGCACCGTTGTGGTGGTAGCTGCATTTGTTGCACTTGGGCAGGTTTCCGGCGTATTGCCTTATTGGAGTGGGGTTAGCAGTGGTTGTGGCAGCGTGCACAGCAACCACTTGTTGTTTCTTGGAAGGGTCTTGAGTAGACTGGTCCTTTTTCTTGTTCCAGAATTTTCTTTTGTTGTTTCCACCTTTTGCTTGCTCAGAGGTGGTCGTTACAGTGCCATGGCTGGCGTTATGGTCGATGAGTTGTTGTGCCAGTTCCTTGGCACTGTCGAAGGTAGTTGGCTTTGAGGCCAATACGTGCCCATGAAGTTGTCGAGATAATCCCCACACATATCTTTCCACCTTCTTGCTTTCAGTAGGAACCATCCCGGGACACAGCATGGCTAGATCACTGAACCTCGAGGTGTACGACAGGATGTCAGAGCCTGTCATTTTAAGACCCCAAAATTCTTCTTCCAGCTTCTGTATCTCACCCCTGGAGCAGTACTCCTTCATTAACATGGTTTTCAGATCTTCCCATGTTATCGCATTAGCCACCGGAAGCGTTAGTGCCTTGACGTGACCCTTCCACCAGGTGAGGGCTCTTTCGGAGAATGTGCATGAAGCAAATTTGACCTTGCTTGCTTCAGGGCATGCACATATTTCGAAAATGGTCTCGGTTTTCTCGAACCATTGTAGAAATGCTATGACACCTCCACTCCCGTTGAAGGGTTTGGGCTTGGCGTTAGTAAAGTCTTTGTAGGTACACTCTCTTGAGCGTCCCTGGCCGTCCCCGTTATTAGAATTCGAGGCACCACTGCCTGCACCTCCCGAATTACTGGGGTTGATTTGGGCTATCACGGCTGCCACTGCGGCCGCTATCGCAGCCTGGAACATGGTTGGGTCGAACTGAGGAGGTGGTCGTGGGGGCGGTGCAGTCCCAGCTGCTTCGCCGCGTCTAGGATTTCTACGAGGTGGCATTTTCTGCCATTTTACAAGAATGAAAAGACAATAAGTCTTTGATACAAGTCGAGTGTTAAACTAAACATTATTAGTTCTTTATATGCATCATGATTCTGAGTTGTAAAAATGTTGTAAGAATTCATTCATACTAGAAGTCTATAAACAATGAAATATAGACTTTATGAACTTCGATAGTATTGGTTCTCATGAAATGTCTGCGATAGTATCCATACCGGGTCCAACCAATAATCACTTGATGTATAATATTTACATGTAATTAAGATTAAATAAACTTTCGAATCTAATGGTTCCGCCCTGGGCCCACAACCAAACAAGGAACAGGATCCAAGGCGGAACCACCATTTCTAGGTCGACATGGTCTCAATTACATATAACTTTGGTTTATACTTCAGGCGATCATAGGTTGAGCACCAGTAAATTTTTATCTGAAAAAAAAATAGTTCATGTTATGAATCTGATGTAGTGTTCCCAATAAAACAAATGGTGCATCAATATCATTGATATAACTTAGTATACAATACTTTGGAAAAATTTGACCCTACTAGGGGTCCATGCTACATCAATGTATGGAAAATTTTGACCGCCTAACAGATCCCGAAAGTGTAAACACTTAAATCGCGAGATCGGAGCTAGAATACTAGAAAATAATAGTAATATTTATCCGCAAACTAGATTAAACTGGGTCGGGCAGTGCAATACTACTTGCGGTGTTTGAAGCTCTGAGGAACACGAAGTGTAGACATGAAGTTCCTCATTTCAGCTCGGGATTCCGCCGCTTGGCGCTCTGCTTCAGCCAAGCGTCCTTCTAAAGTTGCTCGGTGTTCTTGGAGTTCTTGCACTTCCGCTCGGGTCGCAGTCATCTCCCGTCGAAGAAGCTCGGTGCGGTCTCGAGTCCGATCGTGTTCATCATCCAGCCGGCGGATGCAAACGGAATTGACTTGGCTGGTGGCACAAACCTCCATGAGATGTCGGGTGTTAACTCTTGTTTGCTCTTCGTGGCGTGTGACACGGTGAACTATGACAGGGAGGGCTCGGTCGGCTGACCTTCCTCTGCTGAGATCGTAGAAACCTCGTTGCATGCCGTAGGGAGGTCGTTGACCTTGCTCTCGGCTCCATCGATGTATAGTTTCGGCCCATTGGGGCGTCGGGCCCTGGTAGTGTTGTGGAGGAATGGGGGCAGGGTGTGGATTGTAAACTTCGGGTTCCGAATCGGTTCCATCTGAGTCTTCTTCTTCTTTTTCTTCTTCTTCACCGTCTACTGATTCTTCTTCTTCCATGGGCTCCTCATCTTCCATGGCTTCTTCTTCGGGATCTTCCTCTGGGTCTTCCACAATCCAACCGGTATTCCCTTGGTTGGGAAAGTAGGGATCACCTGGTAAGTGGAATCCTGCCATCGTACCTGTACGAGAATGGGGATAAGGAGGAATGTCGCGAGAAAAACTTTGGGAATCAAGAAGTTAGTTGTCGAAGTTGTGACTATGGCTTTTTGTGTTAAAATACCCCTATAGTATTTTTAAGTTTGATTTTTGAAATTTTTGGTAAGCTGCAGACTTGTTGCTCACCATGATCCTTCTTCGGCATACATTGGTCCTACCTTGGCTGAATATAGTTGATCAGGCTATATTCATCCAAGATCTGACTACATACCCCGAAGTTGAATCATGGTGTTCAACTGGTCTTGATACTTTTATGTTACTGCCATTATGATACTGAATTAGTATGGACGATTGTGCGAATACTTTTATAAAAATATAGAATTTTATTTTAAAGTATTTTTTTTTTGAAAAGCTAAGTCAGAGAATTTTGTCCCGTTGTATTTATAGTTTGTATACTTACGTGGTTCGATATACTTAGTTCACTATAAACAAAGCTCTGATACAAATCTGTCACACCCCCAAACCGGAACGGCGGAAACGTTCGGGGGCGGATGACGTCATGCTCAGTATCATAACCATAGTGAAGAAAGTAACACACAACCATCATAGATATAATTTAAAAGATTACATTGTTTCCAAAATACATGTTCCAAAAATACATGTTTTCAATTAAATTACATATGATGATAAAATGTAGCAAAATAATCTACGCCTTAGCGTCTTGACTTCAGAAATCTTGCGGTTACCTGTATTACTGATTACCTGAGAATACAAGTTGTTTTTAAAGAGAGTATCAACATAAAGCTGGTGAGTTCACAAGTATTTTATAAAAATAAATGTTGTTTCCTTAACGTTTGTTACAAGTTTGTTTCCAGAAAATCCAATATTTTCAAAAAGATTTGTTGTAAACTGAATTGAAACAAGGCCTAGTATGTGTAAGTAAATCGTCATACTTAGGTGTGTGTTTTATATTTAAATAAAACTCTTTTGCATAAAGCCTTAGAATTTCCGTGAATTTTATGATGTGTTAATATTCCATGCGAGATGTTATAATCATACTAAAGACTAGATGGCCTTGAATGCGACGTTCTTCAGGCGTCGGAAAGTTATGACACTTGTCACCACAGACCTGCCGGTCTAGCTGTTGCAAGCAGCTCAGGTGCGGGTTTGTCGGACCCAGTATAGATCTATACACAACTATCACGTTCTCTCTCCAGGAGATTCTGATTATAACTAAAGGACTTTAGTGTGGTACTTAGAGTACCCCGAAGGAGAATGTCTCACAAATATTCATTAACAAGTTCACATAGCGTGTAGTGAAATATTCGTTTTGTAAATCGATAGTGTTACCGTTTTCTTTGTTAAATGAAGTGTTCAAAACTATATCTATTATAGTTTATCAAAAGTGTTGTATGATGGTATGAAACCTTATTATGCATGTCTATGTATTCCAATAAAATGACATTGAAATTACTAAGTGTAAATCTTACACACCTTGCTCAACATGTTACAAGGTGTGAATAACTCTTAAATATGTATTTAACAGTTTTACCCTTAACTGTCACTGTTTTTGAGAAATTATAGAAAAATCATCGTAAGTCGAAAACTGAATCCGCAAACTCTGAGTATTTGGAAAACGTGTCTGCTGTGTTCATAAATTTTCCCATAATTTTTGGTGGTCTCAAACTAGTGTGAAAATGTTCATTTTCACAACCTGGTCTGATTTCGTTGCTGCAGTGATAGGCAGTTTTGTAAAAATCACCATAAATTGTAGGAAAATCGTATGGAAATGTGCAAGTAGTCATTTTAAAGGTATAAACCTGAACTACTTGCATATTATACAGTTTTGAAAAATATTAAGTTTAAGTTGGTTAAAACAGTCCGTGAACAGGTCACAACTTTTTTGTTGAAAGCTGTCAAGTTAAGTTTTGAATATGTTTTGGTGTTTTAACGTGTATTTCCCCCCTGAAAACTGTAGAAAACTAGAAAATATAGGGGTATGAACTCACCTTGAGTGATGACTTGAAGAGTGGAAGGTCGAAGATGGGGAGTATCTAGTCAAGAACACTTGATGAACACGTGAGAGTTTGGATGATCCTAAGAACGATTTTTGGTTGTTATGATATGAGTCAATGATCCAAGAGTGTTATGAAATTATGGAATGACACTTGAGTTTAGATGGAATACTTACCAAAAAGTGTTGTAGCAACTCAAGAAAACTTGCACAAGGTGGTGGAAAGTAGAGAGAAAGAAGCTTTCTTTAGTGGTGATATGAGAAGTGTGTATGTTTGAAATGAGCAAGTAACTCAAGAAATCCTCCAGGGATTTCCTTATATGGAAGGTTGCTGGAGTAACTTGTGAGCTTGAAGTGATGTGTGCATCGGTTTGTGTGATGTTGATAAGGTGGCAAGTGAGAGGGTGACACATGGAAGGCAAGTGGGCACACTTGACCCACTTGTGGGGTGAATATCTCCTTAATATAAACTAATGATTTTTAATTAATAAACTCTTGAGAAATAAATAAAATAAGAGTCCTGGGGGTTAAAAATGATAAAATATGGATTTTAGTGAAAATCCCACGTTAAAATCATGAAAAACGGGCTTAAAACGAAGTCGTGGTCGAAAATCGGGTAAAAAAAAGGGAAAATCCGAAGTCAGGCTTGGTTCCGGGTCTTGGCTGTCTTAGAACCGGAGTGGCTTGGTCACTGAAGTGGATCCGAAGGAAAAAAAAAAGGATTGCGGTTCAGAGGCTGCGCTTGCTGGCTGCGGTCGGCTTGGCTACGGTCCGGGGGCTGCGGCTACACAAGGGCCTCCGGTTCAAGTAGGGTTTGGTCCCTATAGAGGGACCTCGGTTCAAATGGGGTTTGGCCCCTATAGAGGGACTTCGGTTCAAGTAGGCTATTTTCAAAGGTATCTTCCTGTTTCACATGGTTTTTCACCAAGTTAAGTGTCGGGATGCCCCAACTGATTACAAAAAGATCAAAAGAGGTTTTGAGAGAGATTTGGGAGAGATTTCACATTCTTGGAGAGATTCCACATACTTAGAGAGATTTGGGAGAGATTCCATATACTTAGAGAGATTTGGGAGAGATTTCACATTCTTGGAGAGATTCCACATACTTAGAGAGATTTAGGAGATATTTCACATACTTGGAGAGATTTCACATACTTAGAGAGATTTGGGAGAGATTTCACATTCTTGGAGAGATTCCACATACTTAGAGAGATTTGGGAGAGATTCCACATACTTAGAGAGATTTGGGAGAGATTTCACATACTTGGAGAGATTTCACATACTTAGAGAGACTTGGGAGAGATTTCACATACTTGGAGAGATTTGAGAGAGATTTCACATACTTGGAGAGATTTGGGAGAGATTTCACATACTTGGAGAGATTTCACATACTTAGAGAGATTTGGGAGAGATTCCACATAGTTGCAGAGATTTGGGAGAGATTTTAATCTTAGCCTTTATTATTGTATAATCTCGTAATGCAAGGTTCGTGAACCCCGTTATGTTTCGTTTATGATTGTTTTATGTCCCCGAAAGGGTCCTTAGTCTTGTTTTGATGCGTTTAACTCCCTTTTTAGGGTTTTTACACTTGTTAACACATAGATTTTTCGAGACACTTGAATTTTTGACATATAAATGCACATTTTTATTCATAGAATAACTTCTAACATACAGGCACTAATTAAATTCGACCGGTTTGACTTGTTTGACTTTGACTAGAATTTGATGGTTGTCACACACACACACATAGATCAACATATTTACTTGTATTCTCCCCCCCCCCCCAAAAAAAAACAAGTAAAAACCGAAAACAAGGGGGTATGAACTCACTTTGCTTAGTTGCTCACGGTTTTGAAGAAAAGATGGAGAAGTTTTCGGCCTTGAACAAGCTTTCTTGAGTGATGCTAGGACTTAAAAAGTTTCTAAGAGTTAGATCATGAAGTAAAGCTATGTAAGAAGGAGTTTTTGCATCAAGATAGAAGTAGATGTTTGTGCTTTGATACCAACATACCAAAGGTTGAAGAAAACTTGATGAAGATCCTTAAAAACTCAAGCAAAATTCGAGATCTCTTGATGGGAGATAGAGGATGATCTTGAATGTGTTTTAGAGAAGATTTGAAAGTGTGTGTGTGTGTTTGGTGCTCTCGGCCGAGGATAAGAAGAAGAAGAGAGGAGAGAGGACGAGGTGACATTGCATGGATGTCCACCATCCAATAAAGAGGTGGCATGCTCACAATTTTCCTCCTAAATCCATTTTATTTTAATTCCTCTTCTAATCTTTTCTTTCTTTTTTTTCTTTTTTTTATAAATGGGCCGAGAATTTCATTAAGAAGGGGAGAGGATTCATTTTCGCCCAATTCTTGATCCTTACTCGAAATCAAGAGGTCCATAAAGAAGTTTTCGGCCCATTGGGCCCTTAGGGTGGTTCACGGCCCAATTAGGATAAAAGAATGGCCTTTATGGCCCATTAGTGTTGACTAGATTTGGTGTGGCCCAACAAGGCCCATTAAAGATAACCTAATCAATTTTAGACTCATAAGGCCCAAAAAGGTTAAGTCTCATGAGAGTGGGTCCAACTAGAGCCCATTTAAGAGTTCTAAGCCCAAAATAGTCAAATTGGAAGCTTATTGGTCCATTAGCCCAATAAGGAAATCCTAGTCCATAATGGACTTAAGTCGGGATTTGTAGGATTTCCAATCTTTACTTGACTATTTGAAGTGTTTGCATAGAATTTTTGTTGGAAATTTTGTTGTCATTGAATAATCATCATGCATGTTTACCAATTTTGTTTACAAGTGTTATCATCATTATTGTTACAGGGATATACAATTTCCTAGTTGTGACATCATCCCCCCATTAGAGGGAATTTCGTCCCGAAATTCTCTTTAAGGTTAAGCTTGAGAATGCGAGAATAAGCGAGGGTACTTTTGCTTCATCTGGTCTTCGCGTTCCCATGTGAATTCCGGTCCACGCTTTGCGTTCCATCGAACTTTCACAACTGGAATGCGACTTTGCTTAGTACGCTTCACTTCCCTGTCCATGATTTCAACTGTTCTTCCACGAACAGGATATTCTCGTTGATTTCGATTTCTTCCAATGGGATGAGAAGAGTTTCATCACATAAGCACTTTTTCGGATTGGAAACATGGAACACGGGGTGTACGCTGCTGAGCTCGGCAGGTAGTTGCAGCCTATAGGCCACTGGACCGATTCGGGCTAGAATCTCGAATGGTCCAATGTATCGTGGGTTTAGTTTCCCCTGTTTCCCAAAACGAATCACCCCTTTCCAGGGAGAGACTTGTAATAACACCCGATCCCCGACTTGGAATTCCAAAGGCTTTCGCCGTTTATCAGCATAGCTCTTCCGTCGGTCCCGTGATGCTTGAAGTTGAGCCTTGATTTGAATTATCTTTTTCAGTTGTTTCACGGATGATCTCTGGTCCGGTTAAAGCACTGTTTGGTGCTTGCCCTTTTGCTAGCTGAGTGTCACCCACCTCAGCCCAGCATAGAGGTGACTTGCATTTGCGACCGTAAAACGCTTCGAAGGGAGCAACCTTGATGCTCGTGTGATAACTGTTGTTGTAAGAGAATTCAATCAAAGGCAAGTGGGCGTCCCAAGACTTGCCGAAGTCGATCACACAGGCTCTAAGCATGTCCTCAAGCGTCTATATGGTGCGCTCGCTTTGTCCGTCCGTTTGAGGGTGGTAAGTAGTGCTCATGTCTGAATGTGTTCCCATTGCCTTCGGCAGCGACTGCCAAAATCGTGAAGTAAATCTACTGTATCGGTCCGAGATAATAGATACTGGCACCCCATGGAGTCTCACGATCTCCTTGATGTAGGTTCGGGTCAAATTTTCCATCTTGTAAGATTCCTTTATTGGCAGGAAATGGGCGGATTTGGTCAATCTATCGACGATTACCCATATAGCATCCAACCCGTCCGCTGTCTTGGGTAAAGAAGTTTTCGGCCCATTGGGCCCTTAGGGTGGTTCACGGCCCAATTAGCATAAAAGAATGGCCTTTATGGCCCATTAGTGTTGACTAGATTTGGTGTGGCCCAACAAGGCCCATTAAAGGTAACCTAATCCATTTTAGATTCATAAGGCCCAAAAAGGTTAAGTCTCATGAGAGTGGGTCCAACTAGAGCCCATTTAAGAGTTCTAAGCCCAAAATAGTCAAATTGGAAGCTTATTGGTCCATTAGGCCCAATAAGGAAATCCTAGTCCATAATGGACTTAAGTCGGGATTTGTAGGATTTCCAATCTTTACTTGACTATTTGAAGTGTCTGCATTGAATTTTTGTTGGAAATTTTGTTGTCATTGAATAATCATCATGCATGTTTACCAATTTTGTTTACAAGTGTTATCATCATTATTGTTACAAGGATATACAATTTCCTAGTTGTGACATATACATGCTCTTAGTTCTCCTAAAGTAATCTTAGAATGCTCTCTTAGTCATCCAGTGACTTAACCATGTATTCAATTAGTATCCTATGACATGCTTACAGCATGATGAAATACCATGTCCTATGCATAATATGGCATAAATGATGAATTCATTTGCCCAACAAAGAGAATATAAATCATTTCATCTAGTTCAAGCCTATGAGCCATATACTTTTGAGGCTCGCTCAAAATGGTTGCATATGACAATGGCAAGAATTCTCCAAAAGAATATTGTGTCTTGATCCCTTTCAAGATATTTCCAATATATGTATAAGTACATGAAACATTTAACATTAATTTTATCTATCCTTGTAGATTTTACATTCCAAGAATGTATCTTCTCCTTCCCAAGTCTTTCATTTTAGAAACACTTTCCGAGTCAAGGTGAAAACGACCTTGCTTAGTCAAAATGTGATTTCGAATGATTAAGTATATCTTATTGATACAAGATTAGGAATTTCACTATACTCTCACCAGTTCTTAGGAAACACACATGTTCTATTCTTTTTTATATAAAACCACACCTTGTGGTTTTACATAAAATGATGATTATAACATTTAGATGTTTTTTTTATATCCACAAGTGGATCTCAAGCTCTACACATCTTGTTAGAATAACTTGGATTAAGAAAACCTCTAGGATAATATATGTATATATCTTCTAGTAGATGTCTATTAAGAAAAATGGTCTTTCTTGAAATTCATTTACTATATCTCATATTAAGAAGATGAATTTATAGAAAATAATATCCTTGTCGATCTAATCATAGCTACCTGTGAAAAATGTTTGATCACAGTAAATGTCATGAGTATGATGATGACCACAATCAATGACATGAGTATGAGAAAATCCTTTTACTACAAGTCGTGATTTAAATGTGTATGGTTATCCATGTAATTTATTCTTTCTAGAAGAATCAATTACTCGTTATAGGCTTACTATAGGGATACATTTTAATCAAGCCCATTCTTGATTATCATACATGGATTGCATCTCATGTTCATGACTCTAATTCATTTATCAGATTCGAGATCTGACATAGCATCTTGGTATTTGATGGATTTTCCATAAACCATCAATAAGATCTCATTAATGAGAGATTCCACATTTCTCAAGTCATAGATGAATTCTACCATTAATGCGAACAATTTGTGTTTGTGAATAGCTATTATTCAATTTTAACAATCCTTGTTAAAACTAGTGCCAACTATTACTACATAAGATTATGGTTCTTGAGCTGCTTCAAGTTCCATGTACCTCCCACTTGCGTTGTTATTATAAGTTTGCTTTCTATTAACTTAGCTTTCATAAGAATAAAAGAACTTATTCTTGGTGGGTTTGGATATGATAGTGTAAGCCACATTTAGAGTATTACACGAATATGTATTTAGTAGATTTTAGGTTTAGAAGCTTTAGTCCAACATCGACTTCAAATCCATAAAACATTAAGTAAGATGAGGATGGCGCCCTTCCATACTAAGTCTTATAAAGTGTTTAATCTACTTATTAGTTGGTATTTGTATTCAAGATACAATTAATAGTGATTGAACTATTATCCCAAAGAGATTAAAGGAGGATATTTCTATCGATTAGAAAGCTAATCATACCAAGAAAGATTTAATTCATCCTTTATTATCATTAAGGCTTTAGATGGTTCTTACAGGTTTGTATCTCAACTTTTGAAACCTTCAACAAAGATTTCACAATTATGCTTTACCACGTAAAATAGAATTAAAACTACTATAGTTGTTAATAAAGTTGATTTGATATCTTGTGCTAAATCTCAGACATTCATGAGAAAGGAAATCACACACCAAAGTGTATTGTTCCTTAATTATTTTCTCTACACCTTAGTGAAAATATCATTAGGAATCCTTTACATATAAATAAGGTTCACATATGTCAAATAAACTACATTATTTGCCTTCAAAGATCCTTTTCTTGAAGTTGGAATATGTGAATGCCATTTATATAATTAAGATAATAATGTCAAAGATGAGTTTGACTTAGAACAAGTTTAAGTCAAAAAGTGCTTGCATATAGAACTTAATTTTATTTATAAGAATGTTGATATTTACTTCAAAATTCTATTAAGAGATCTAGTCTCATAAATAGAAGTTAATCATTTCAGAATATGTATATTATTGTTATGAAAAACAATTGAGTAAATTATCAAACATTTGAATAAAATAACTAAGACATAAATTTAGATATGCTAAATTAAAACATACATTGTTCGAAAACAAATATTATTTTACATTACAAGTAATTTATGTTCTAAGCATAAATAATAAACTAAACTCCTATAGTGTAGTTCCAACTTGATTGTGCTCAGCTTGGTTATTCTTCAGTAAATATCTGCAAGCCATTTACAGATATTAGATTAACATTTAAGTACCAAGTACCTAAGTGTTATATCAAAAGTATGAGTTTTATCTAGTAGATACTAGAAGTACTAGTCTCTTCCAGTGTCCAGTTTCTTCACAAAAGAAACAAGATCCATCTATGTGGGCTTTAGTAGATTTTTTGCGCTTAAAGGTGTTCAGTCCATAAAACGTGGGCCTCTTAGTTCACACTAGGTGACTCTTTTAGCCTTGCATTATTCCAATGTTTAAACTAGCTTTAAAGAAAATATCACTGTATTTATTGGAATATTGTTTGACCTGTTATATATCCTCATATATATGTTTAAATTATCCAAGACTTCATACAAGTCATGAATAACTATTCCTATCTTGATGATAGAAGCATCTTAAGCATCACAGTGATGCCTTTACTAGGTATCATGTTCAGGTTTAATTTCTCAAAGCAAATAGTTTAGGACTAGGACCTTTAAGTGTATACAATTTCATATCTCTCACGATATTGTCTCCTAATACATGAACCCATTAATTGAAGTTGTATCTATTGAATGTTATTGTTTAATTTAGTTATTAAAGAAATGAACAATTCTTGATAATGAGAATGGATTATATTACTACAAAATTTTAACGGAATTCATTTAGTATTTTCAATATTTAATCTTTAATAATTAATACCCTTTTAGTTTTCAAAAACATTAATTATAAAAGTCTAGGATCCAAGTTGCAAAACAGATAAATGGTTAGGTATCATTTATCCCATCCATTTGAATTCAACCCGGTAGATATTGATTATCAATTATATCTTGCTATATAATTCCTAGATTTATCGGATCTCTAATAACAAATTTAATTAGACATGTTTGATCTCATATGTGCCTCAGAACTCTCTTGCTTAGGTGTCCTTTATCACAAAAGATTTTCGATCAAATAGTCCAATTTAAAAAACTTGTGTAATCGGCCTTTAACTTGGTTATAGAAACCGTGAAGACATCCCGGCCATCAAAAGACAACACTAAGCGGTTAGGTATCCTTTGTCCCACTAGTGCTTATAAGAGATGTGCGGGTGTTTTTCAAAAGGATTGCATAGATTTGAGTTTTGTAAAAGAAGGGTCTTTATATGTTTTATAATTCTAGTTTAAAAACATATGATATCATGATTATTACATACATATAATAAACCATGGTATCAGTTTTCAAAAGAAAAATCACTTTTAAAGGTTCTATATAAAAAGCTAGTTATATATAATTTAACGCAATTCAATATTAATAACCGCTCCCCATAAGTGTGGAGAGCTTTTCTTTTCCCTTGCTTTATACTGAGAATCTCTCTGTGCAAATTTGAAACTTTCTCCTCAGGAAAATATGTCTCTAGAAAAAGTGTGGCGAGTTCGTTCCATCTTGTTATCGAACCAGACGGGAGGTCATATAGCCACTCCTTTTGTTGCATCTTGAACTGAGAAAGGGAATGCCCTTAGCTTGATCTGGTCTTTGGTAACTGCATGGGGCTTCATTCCAGAACAGACGACATGGAACTCCTTGAGAAATTTGTGAGGGTCTTCGTTCTCAAGGCCTCGGAACGGGGGCAATAGATGGATTAAACCAGATTTGAGCTCAAAGTTTTGAGCTTCGGGAAAGGTGATATATAGATGTTGTTGGGTAACCTCTTGTGTTGCCCATTCGCGAAAAGTCTTTTCAGCATCATCTCCATTTTCGATCATGGAAATTTCTGTTTCGGGTTCTAAATCAGAAGGTTTAGGTGTTTCAGATTTGATGGAAGAGGTGGGTGAGTAATTCTTGAATGGACTGCTAGAAGGGTAGGAGGGGGTGATTTTGGAAAGGAAAGAAATGAAGCTTCAGGTTCATTCCACAGGGAAGTGCCTTTGTGGTGTGGGTGTTTTATAGTGCAATGGGGGAGAGGAGGTTGAGGTTCCTGATTGTTGCTTCCCAAGTTTTACCTCTTTCTTTAGCTTCCTAGCAGTCTTCTCAATCTCTGGATCAAAAATTAGATCAAGTATACGTGAAGATCTTGGCATAAAACTTTTACTGTTTACTGTGTCCCCGACAACGACGCGAATTTGTTAAAACCGATGTCATGCACAATTTAAACAAATAAAAATATAATTAGACGACTCTATTGCACTAACAGGTAGTATAGGTAAGCAGGGTCGAATCCTCAGGGACACATCCTAAAGTTTACACCTCTTTGTGTAAGGTATGAACTAATTATTGTTAAGTGAATAAAACATAAAAAAGGTGGTTTATTTCGAAAAATTGAAACTAATAAAAATTGGAAATCATAAAAGAATAGCTCAATTTAAAGGATGGGAAAATTCAATAAAGATAAAACATTTCCAGTTCCGCGGTGATTCCATGATCATGTAATTAACGTTCAACACAATATTTGACTGTACACTTGTTTAAACTGGTACTGAAGTTCATTAACAAGTTCTAATGACCTCTATTACAAAGATTATTTAATCAAGAAAAGTTCTTTGAATTAAACCTAACTTTTTACCAAATTAACCAAACAAGCTCTTGATTAACAAAGAAAAGTTGCATTAGACTCAATGTAATTCCTAGTAAAGTCCAATACCTCTCATAAGCTCGAAGGTGTAAAAACTTGTTTGATCAATTAATATTGGACTTAATCCTAAACACGGAATTAATCCAATACTTGTTACTTTTTACTAATTAATCTAGACAATTACGGATCTAAACAATCAGATAACTAGAATGATTCACAAACAATTTAAGTGGCCAATAGAGATTGAAATCAAAATCAGACATTCAATTAAACACAGAAATGATCAAACTAAACAGTAATCACAGTCAAACATCGTGCCTAATGATTAATCACACGAAAAGGTTACGTCTTGCGAAACTGAAATATGTGTTTTTAGCCTGACATGGCTAAAAACGAATTACAAACACTAGAAACGGAATCTAAACGATAAATCTTACTTAAAAATGAAAAGGGATCGAATCGTCTCCTTCGGATTTGCGTTCTTCACTAGAAAGTCTCTGAAAATCGCCTTGGAATCATCAAGAATCGCCAATTAGGGTTACTAGACAAGTATGTGTGTCTATTTATACGTCCAACAGTAAAAACGACGTGCATGCAATCGCATGTATGGAAGTTGTGACAGCATGTATTGTTGAAAACGTGTCCCGAGCCTTTTAAATGAAGTACGTTGTAGTTTCGCGACGTTTTGGCCAAGTTGTGATCGCAAGTAAGGAAGTTGCGATCGCATGTTGTGATGTTGTGATCACATGTACAATCTTTCTCATCCTTTTGAATTTTTGGCACGAAAAATCTCTGAATTGAAGTTGCGACCCATGACTCGCTAACCGACCTCACCCCAACAAATCGGGGTCGTGTACTTCCTCCTGTAGAGCATCTCAAAAGGAGGTTGATCAATACTAGCATGATAACTGTTGTTATACGAAAATTAGGCTAACGGAAGATACGTGTCCCAATTAACTCCCACCAAAATCCAACACGCATGCACACAGCATATCCTTAAGAGTTGGAATAGTCTGTTCACTCTGACCATCGGTCTGCGGATGAAATGCTATACTGAAAGGGCGACGAGTGCCCATATTGTCATGAAACTGCTTCCAAAATTTGAAATTAGAACAAACATCCCTGTCTGAAACCACTGATACCGGCACCCCATGACGTGCCACTACCTCCCTCACATAAATCTCGGCCAACTTTCTGCCGAAATACTCTCTTGGATTGGAATGAAATGCGCTCTCTTGGTCAAACGCTGCACGATGACCCAAATAGAATCCACTCCGCGTGTAGTCCTGGGAAGCTTCATGGTAAAATTCATAGTGATGTTTTTCCATTTCCATACGGTAATCTTCGATGGCTTCATCTTGCCATGAGGACGCTGATGCTCGGCCTTGACTTTCCTACGAGTCGGGCATCGCTCAACATACCATGCTATATCCCGCTTCATGCAGGGTCATCAGTAATCAGGACATAGATCCCTATACATCTTTGTCGCCCCTGAATGAATGGAGAACCTCGACTTGTGGGCCTCCTCCATAAGAACCGGGCGCACACCGCCCTAATAAGGTACCCATACTCGCCTATGCAGAGTCAACAATCCATGGATATGATAATCGAAGGAAGTCACCTGACCCACAATGCTCTCACTCTTCCGGTTCTCTTCCTTCATAGCTTCTTCTTGAGCCTCACGAATCCGCTCTAACAATGGAGTAATCATGATCATCCTCAAATATATATCTCTGATCGGCACCGCGACCACCTTGCGGCTGAGATCATCGGCCACCACATTGGGCTTCCCCGGGTGATAAAGGATCTCACAATCATAATCCTTCACCACATCTAACCATCGATGCTGCCTCATGTTCAGATTCGGCTGATCCATCAGATACCTCAAGCTCTTGTGACCCATGTAAATAGTACAACGAACCCCATATAGGTAATGCCGCCACATCTTGAGGGTGAAAACCACAGCCCCCAACTCCAAATCATGTGTCGAATAATTCGCCCCATAAGGCTTCAGCTTCCTTGAAGCGTAAGCTATCACACGAACCTGCTGCACCAACACTGCCCCCAGAACAGAGATCGAAGCATCACAATAAACCATAAAGTCATCAACACCCTCCGGTAGGGTCAGAATCGGCGCCTCACACAATTGTTGTCGAAGAGTCTCAAAAGCTGCCTGCTGCTCAGGCCCCAACGAATTGTCACCAACTTCCTCTCCAGTCTGGTCAATGTAACAACGATCATGGAGAAATCCTGGATAAATCTCCGATAATAACCAGCCATGCCAAGAAAACTCCAAATCTTAGATGGAGATCTCGGAACCTCCCACTGCATCACGGCCTCGACCTTAGCCGGTGTCACAACTAGCATTCTAGCTAGGAAATTTTGTACTCTTGTAAACATTATCTACTGTAAACTCGTAAACCCTAATTCATGTTGTGCTTGAAATTCAACCCACTTTCATGAAATTTAACTTTTAGGCCATAATGGGCCTAGAATGGATTGGTTTACTTTAATGGGCCTCATTGGGCCATAACAATCCAATAAGCCCTAAAGAGCCACAAATCCATTCTTTCATGCAAGATTGGGCCGTAATCCACTCCAAAGGCCCAAATGGTCCGAAAACTATTAATTTGGGCTCCATATTATGGACCCTAACACCAAGGCCCAAATCTTTCCTTTCCTTCTCTCTCTCTCTCGGCCCAAGTTAAAAAAAAGGAAAATAGACGTAATTAGGGAGGGTTGACTTTGATGCCACCTCCCTATTATCCAACATGTATCAATGTTATAAACTACCATACTTCCATGCATGTCAACTTATTATATCTCTCTTGCCCTCTCTCTTTCTTCTCCGGCCGAGAACACAAGGAAAACACACACACACATCTTCAAACTCTCATCCCAAATACTCTCAAGCACATCCTCTTCTCCATTCAAATTTTCGAGATCTTGGAGCATTTCAAGGAGGTTCTTCCACAAGAATCATCATCTTAGGTAAGTTGAATGCTTGGATCCATAATCTAGTCTCTTTATTTCATCAAGAATCTCTCTAAACTCACATAAACTCATGATCATCATCCTAGAAAACTCTAAGTTCGAGATCCACCCAAGAAGGCTTACTAGGACCAAAACTCTTTCATTTCTTTCTTCAAAATCAAAAACATCAAAGCAAGGTGAGTTCATACCCCTCTATTTTTGGTTTTCATATGTTTTATGGGGGAGAATGCAAGTAAAATGTGAAGATCTATGTGTATTTGCATGATATGTGTGTTTTCTTGTGTTTTTGTGATATATTTCTGCTAAAATGAAAGATATTTCGAGATCTATAGTTCAAGAAGGAAACATATGTGACCTAGTTCATATTTCACTTAACATGGCAAGATAAACTAAGATACAAGCTTTAAAATAACACACTAAAACATAAAACTCATTTTTGGACTATTTTTGTCAAATAAACAAAAGTTTGGGAAAAAGTTGTCATTTACGGTTTTTACAAGGTTCAAAATGCCAAAACAGCTAAAATGGAAGTTTTTATGAACATTATGTTTTTCAAAGGACTAAAAATGAAATTTATGTCTTATTGGGCTAAATTTTGGGCTTTCGGCCCATAGGCCCAAAGGTGCGAAAAAATGGATTTAAGGGGGGCTAAAATGGTAATTTCTCAAAACAGTGGGTAGAAAGGTAAATAAATCTATCTCTGGGGTTTAAAATGATCATATTTGTTAACAAGGATTGAAAATGCAAAGATTTTTGGAATTTGGGTAAAAAGTGTAAAAATTGCGAAAGAAGTGGACTAAAATGCAAATCTTTTAACTAAAGGGGTTGAAACATTCAAAGATTTACTTTTGGGCTTAAAACATTATTTAAATAAGTGTTTGGGTCAAAAATGTCAAGAAAAATAGTTCAAGGACCTAATATGTCATTTTTTTTTATAAAAAGGGCTAAAATTGCCAACTTTACAAAATAAGGGGCCGAATGGGTCAAACTAATGTTTTTGGTCAATTATAATAATAATAATAATAATAATAATAATAATAATTGGGTCAAAATATGCAAAACTTTATAACTTATGAGTTTTAAATAGAAAAATAACTATTTTTATAAATCTATAAATCGTTATAAAACAAATTCGTGATTTATACGACACATCGATTAAACAACTTGCAACATTAATTCTATATAAAACAAGTAAACGTTCAAATGGTTGGGCTTGAGAGATTCTAATCATGCTTAATGGGCCTTCGTGACTCATTAACATGACTTTTGGGCCCAACATAAATAATACATGTTATTGGGCCTCCTGTGACCCAATTACATGCTTAGGGGACCCTCAATGGTTTTTACATGCTATTGGGCCTCAGTGGCCCATTAACATTACTATTAAGGTCCAAATTAATCATATGCAAAATGGGCCAACGCGCTTTTCGTATACTCGACAGCCTTAAATAACTTACGAAATTAGTAGGGCCTAGTAGTCATCTTCTTCTCGTCTGTTAGGCTTACCTTCTCTTCAAGTAAACTAAAATCGGATCATTAATCAAGGTTGAACGAATTCATGTGGATTGAGTGAGTAATAACGGGTGACACCAATAGGTGTCGGTCGTAGTCTGTAGTTGTAATCAAAGTCTCCTGGAGGGAGAGCGAGAGTTTGTGTATAGATCTATACGGGGTGACTCCCCCACACCTAAGCTGTTCGCTACAGTTAGACTCGGCCAGTCTAGGGTGACAAAGTCTTAAGATCAAATTTCGGTGTTCATTAGAATGCCAAGACAGACGAACTAGTCATATAGCACTTCTGAAATCCAACAACCCTATGCGGCCCTTTAAACCAGATTCCCCGTACCGCGAGTAGTTAAAAAGATATTATCACAACACTTATATAAGTCATAATAATATCCCTAATATTTATTATAAGTTCATAATAACAATACTAATTTTAAATATAAGCTATATTTAAAATAGGGTAAGCATAACTTACTTACAAGGGGGTTTTAGCTAGGAGTCGAGCTCTGCAGGGGCATAACTTCGTCGCTGAATCTTTCTAAGAAAGATTCGTGTAGCGCTTCAGTGCTCACCTTACTATAATAAAACTACAGAAAGAGAGGTCGAATCACGAGGGACCGAAATGCTCGGGGGATAAGAAGAGAAAGACACTTGAATCAAGACAATGGTGCAACAAATATGAGAGCCCAAGGCTCTTATTTATAGTAATTGAATTTTCGAAAACTACCCTCATAGTTAGTTAATGACCTTATAGTTATATAAACAACTAAACACCCCTTTATTATACTATTTTAAATAGATTTAACGATATTTGTACTAAACTAATGTCGAAAGTATTCAACACTAGTCTTATAATGACCGCATCGTCGATACCTTTATAATGATATAAACAACTAAACACCCCTTTATTATACTTTGTTTTTGATGCTCTTTATATCCACGTGTAGGTAGAGACGTATTCTACAAATTTCATTTAGACTCCGTCGGCTAATTTTGAATTTATTTTTAAAGTTATATTTTTAACAGGCCGGAACAGAAAAACTTCGTTAAGAATTCATAACTTCTTCATCCGACGTCCGTTTTCGCCTGTATTTTTACCATTGCACTACTATTAATGAGATATTCAATTCTCATTTAGGTTGCGTTGGCCAAAACTCGATCGATCTAAAATTCGAATTTCTGGCTGTGCACTGCTATGCCAAGTCTTAGAAAAATCATAACTTCCTCATACGAAGTCAGATTTTGACGTTCTTTTTATGCACACTCTTGGTTTAACGTATATTAAAACTTTCATTTAGATATCTAAGGCTAAAAAATAGTTTATTAAAAATTTAGTTTTTACGTTACGCGGCGTCGTGTCGGTTTCGCCGTAAAACTTCAACGGGCCATAACTTATTCGTTATAACTCGGATTACGGCGTTCTTTATATGTACGGAACTCTTGTAACATATACTATAACTTGGTTAAGATTAATCCTTCTAAATAATCTTCCATCAATAACTCATTTTTGATGCTCATTGTCTCTAAATTGACTAGCCCAGATCTGCAGGCGTTACAATTATCTCCCCCACAGGATGATTACGTCCCGGAATCATCAACGAAACAGGGATTGTTTAATGACTCCATACGTTATCCTAGGTAATAATCGTAACTCTATGTTTCTTTGAATGAGTATCTAACTCCTGGTTTTCTTGACTGCAAGTAGTGCTAGATCTTGCACATGCTCTCTATCTCATGTTAGACTCAACATTATGACCTTCCAATCACAATCTTGATCCTTATTGGAGACAAACTTAAGATAAGTTCTTTTATTACTACAATGGACCGATGTGTCATATTCTAATGACCTATCATCGTATGTTGTAACGCTTATACTTAGGTCTCTCAGAGTCAAATTTCCAGAACAGACTATACCTTCCTTCATGTTCTAATCTGATTTAATCACACCTTAAAAGGTAGCATTTCTAGCTACAAGCAATTATCGTGACACCTCTACTGATCACTTTGATTATCTTTTATTTCAATCTTCCGGCTTAAATCAGATGTGACATCGAACTTAGTTCTCTTAATCACGTAATATACTCATCTTAGTCAGACTCGATTTGATATGATCACTAGGGTCGAAATAACAATCATCTTCTTAATTATTACTGAAACAATGGTAACGACATACTTGAATAAAACAAAATCAATTACTAGCTTCTTGGTAACCTTGTGACTTTCCCTGATCCAAGTGTGAGTCCTGTGCTTCCGGTAGTATAGGCATCTACTACCATTCACACCTACTCATACTCGTCCCAAGTATTGTCCCGCAGTTTTTCCAAGTCACCATAAAAGAATTTCACATATTCATTTAACACATATGAAAGTGTCCAAATAAAAATTTCCCTAGACTCTACTAGGACTTCTTCCATGCGTATCTTCAATCATCAATTATGCATCAACCCGGTTGGTGATGGAAATGCCAAACAATGGGATAACTTCACGGATTATACCAAAAAAAATATTTCTTTCTGCCAATTGAAAGTGTACTTCTCCCGTACTAAACATATTATTTATCAGATGCATTCTAAAGGCAAGATACCCCTCTTACGATATCTTCCGATAGGTGTCATTCACTATCACAATCCTTTTCATTTCCTCCATTTACTCAATTCTCTACAAGTCTTCACCATGACGTTATGTTCACGGAAGCATGCATCCAGTTTATCGAGACGAGAATATAAATAGAGAAGATTTAGACGCGTATTCCTCCTTATTACTCCGAAAAGTTACATTCCAGTTCGAATATCGTAATTAAACGTTTAGAAATCTGAACACATAAAATTTCCAGATCCGGTCGGCAATAGACCATAGATCCGATCAAATAATGGCATCATAAAAGCATCACAAATCATCTAGCACATAAAGCAATTTTGGCATATTCCCTAAATGAGCTAGTGCTCGTGTCTATTCAGGTGTGCTACCTAAAATATATTAGACACACTCCTCACGATCATCGCTTAGCATTCTAAGTTTAAGTCTAGAAATAAATCCTTATTCCTAGTTCACTTAAACTAATGCTCTGATACTAACTGTGACATCCCCATTTTTACGGCCAGAAAAGACCGATTTGTTTATGCTTTGTTTGAAAATCAGAGTAACCTTTTAAAGAAAAGAGTTGCGGAATTTGTTCCCAGAAAAACATGATAAATACGTTATCAAAGCATCTCTGAAGAAATGTATTTTATTCATTTTAAAACATTGGGATGTCATCGTCAATACAGAAACATAAGCATAAACATAACTTACATTCATTATCACTAGTAATTTATGTCTCCTTAATCTCTCAGTGTAACGTAACTTCATATCGACACCTGTGACATAAATAAGCTTGAGTGGGTCAGGTTGGGAAACCTGGTGAGTACATAGGGATTTCAATCCCAAAATGTTATATCATATATATAATTTAGAACTCACAAAGTATACAATTTCCCCATATTTATAATCAACTCTTACCCCACCCTGTCTATCCTCACAACGAGACTATCCATACTCTCGGACCTTAAATTTTACCTCTTACTCCCAGATCTAATCCATATTTTCCGATCAATAATTGTGCCCATTCCATACTCTCGGATTAGGGACAAATGTGTACGTCTAAATCCATACTCCTGGATTAATGACGGATGACTATGTCCTGTCCATACTCCCGGACCGACTATGTATTACTCCATACTCCCGGATTAATGACAATTGACTATGTCCAATCCATACTCTCGGACTAGGGACAATGACTATGTGTAATCCATGCTCCTGGATCAATGACATATATTAAAGTTCTATTCTCTGAGTATAACTCACTCGTACTTGTAACAAGATACTACCCAATATTCCTCATAATTAATTTAGGTTTACTTTTTATCCTAAATCATCATATATAATCAGGTATGTTCTTTAACACGTATTTCAGGCAACATCAAATAACTCGCACATAAACATATATTTAATACTTTAATCAATACTTGAATTAAAATCATGTTCATGAAAGGGACTATGCACTCACTTGTTAAGGTGATGATTCCGAACTCAGACAGCGCTTCGCTTCTTAAAAGTAATTTCCTTCGACGAAACCTACTATTATTACTACTATATTTTAGTCTAATATTTACCGTGACTAATTATTAGTCTTATTATTATTATTATATAAGCGTTTAAACAATATTTTCCCACCACTGTATACAGACATGGGCCAGACATAAAACACCGGAGAGCAGGACCATTTTGGCATATAGTACTTCTGAAATCCAACAACCCTATGTGGCCCTTTAATACAGATTCCCCGTACCGCGAGTAGTTAAAAATATATTATAACAATACTTATATAAGTCATAATAATATCCCTAATATTTATTATAAGTTCATAATAACAATACTAATTTTAAATATAAGCTATATTTAAAATAGGGTAAGCATAACTTACTTACAAGAGAGTTTTAACTAGGAGCCGAGCTCTGCAGGGGCATAACTTCGTCGCTAAATCTTTCTAAGAAAGATTTGTGTAGCGCTTCAGCACTCACCTTACTATACTAAAACTACAGAAAGAGAGGTCGAATCACGAGGGACCGAAATGCGCGGGGGATAAGAAGAGAAAGACACTTGAATCAAGAGAATGGTGCAACAAATATGAGAGCCCAAGGCTCTTATTTATAGTAATTGAATTTTCGAAAACTACCTTCATAGTTAGTTAATGACCTTATAGTTATATAAACAACTAAACACCCCTTTATTATACTATTTTAAATAGATTTAACGATATTTGTACTAAACTAATGTCGAAAGTATTCAACACTAGTCTTATAATGACCGCATCGTCGATACCTTTCTAATGATATATATATATATATATATATATATATATATATATATATATATATATATATATATATATATATAGAGAGAGAGAGAGAGAGAGAGAGAGAGTCAAGATCAAATAAGAAGGAAATTTTTGGTAGGAAGGTAAGAAGTTTTTTTCTACATATTTTTTTCGCGAACAAACAAAATGAATCATTAGATTATTCATTTGTAAGATGATTCACAAGAAAAAAATCTCAAAAAAACATCTCGATGATTCATTTATACAATGATTTTGGTGTTATTCACTAAAATTGTCATAAAAGTGAATTTTTTCTTAATTTACTTAAAAATATTTAATAATGATGTTTTTTTTGGGAATTTTTTCTTGTGAATCATCTTACAAATGAATCATCTAGTGATTCATTTATTTTGTTCGTCAAAAAAATATGTAGAAAAAAACTTCTTACCTTTCTACCAAAAAAAATTTCTTACCGGATATAGTGAATAACAACAAAATCATTGTATAAATGAATCATCGAGATGTTTTTTTGAGAATTTTTTCTTGTGAATCATCTTACAAATGAAACATCTAATGATTCATTTTGTTTGTTCGCGAAAAAAATAAGTAGTAAAAAAACTTCTTACCTTCCTACCAAAAATTTCCTTCTTATTTGATCTTATATATATATATATATATATATATATATATATATATATATATATATATATATATATATATATATATATATATGTGTGTGTGTGTGTATGTGTGTATGTGTACGTATATATGATTTATACTTTATTTTAATACGTAAATATGCTATTATAATTTGTAACACGTTCATACGAACTCTGTTTTTGACGCTCTTCATATCCACGTGTAGGTTGAGACGCACTCTACAAATTTCATTTAGACTCCGTCGGCTAATTTTGAATTTATTTTTAAAGTTATATTTTTAACAGGCCGGAACAGGAAAACTCCGTTAAAAATTCATAAATTCTTCATCCGACGTCCGTTTTCGTCTGTATTTTTACCATTGCGCTACTATTAATGAGATATTCAGTTCTCATTTAGGTCGTGTTGGCCAAAAATCGAACGATCTAAAATACGAATTTCTGGCTGTGCACTGCTATGCCAAGTCTTAGAAAAATCATAACTTCCTCATACGAAGTCAGATTTTGACGTTCTTTTTATGCAGACTCTTGGTTTAACGTATATTAAAACTTTCATTTAGATATCTAAGGCTAAAAATTAGTTTATTAAAAATTCACTTTTTACGTTACGCGGCGTCGTGCCGGTTTCGCCGTAAAACTTCAACGTGCCATAACTTCTTCGTTATAACTCGAATTACGGCGTTCTTTATATGTACGGAACCCTTGTAACATATACTATAACTTGGTTAATATTAATCCTTCTAAATAATCTTCCATCAATAACTCATTTTTGATGCTCACTGTCTCTAAATTGACTACCCAGATCTGCAGGCGTTACAATTATCTCCCCCATAGGATGATTAAGTCCAGGAATCATCAACGAAGCAGGGATTGTTTAATGACTCCATACGTTATCCTAGGTAATAATCGTAACTCTATGTTTCTTTGAATGAGTATCTAACTCCTGCTTTCTTGACTGCAAGTAGTGCTCGATCTTGCACATGCTCTCTATCTCATGTTAGACTCCAAATTATGACCTTCCAGTCACAATCTTGATCGTTATTGGAGACAAACTTAAGATAAGTTCTTTTATTACTACAATGGACCGATGTGTCATATTCTAATGACCTATCATCGTATGTTGCAACGCTTATACTTAGGTCTGTCAAAGTCAAATTTCCAGAACAGACTATACCTTCCTTCATGTTCTAATCTGATATAATCACACCTTAAAAGGTAGCATTTCTAGCTACAAGCAATTATCGTGATACCTCTACTGATCGCTTTGATTATCTTTTATTTCAATCTTCCGGCTTAAGTCAGATGTGACATCGAACTTAGTTCTCTGAACCACGTAATATACTCATCTTAGTCAGACTCGATTTGATATGATCACTAGGGTTGAAATAACAATCATCTTCTTAATCATTACTGAAACAATGGTAACAACATACTTGAATAAAACAAAAAAAATATTTCTTTCTGCCAATTGAAAGTGTACTTCTCCCGTACTAAACATATTATTTATCAGATGCATTCTAAAGGCAAAATAACTCTCTTACGATATCTTCCGATAGGTGTCATTCGCTATCACAAGCCTTTTCATTTCCTCCATTTACTCAATTCTCTACAAGTCTTCACCATGACGTTATGTTCACGGAAGCATGCATCCAGTTTATCGAGACGAGAATATAAATAGAGAAGATTTAGACGTGTATTCCTCCTTATTACTCTGAAAACTTACATGTCAGTTCGAATATCTTAATTAAACGTTTAGAAATCTGAACACATAAAATTTCCAGATCCGGTCGGCAATAGACCATAGATCCGATCAAATAATGGCATCATAAAAGCATCGCAAATCATCTAGCATGTAAAGCAGTTTATGCATATTCCCTAAATGAGCTAGTGCTCGTGTCTATTCAGGTGTGCTACCTAAAATATACTAGACACACTCAGCATTCTAAGTTTAAGTCTAGAAATAAATCCTTATTCACTTAAACTAATGCTCTGATACCAACTGTGACATCCCCATTTTTACGGCCAGAAAAGACCGATTTGTTTATTCTTTGTTTGAAAATCAGAGTAACCTTTTAAAGAAAAGAGTTGCGGAATTTGTTCCCAGAAAAACATGATAAATATGTTATCAAAGCATCTCCGAAGAAATGTATTTTATTCATTTTAAAACATTGGGATGTCATCGTCAATACAGAAACATAAGCATAAACAGAACTTACATTCATTATCACTAGTAATTTATGTCTCCTTAATCTCTCAGTGTAACGTAACTTCATATCGACACCTGTGATACAAATAAGCTTGAGTGGGTCAGGTTGGGAAACCTGGTGAGTACATAGGGATTTCAATCCCAAAATGTTATATCATATATATAATTTAGAACTCACAAAGTATACAATTTCCCCATATTTATAATCAACTCTTACCCCACCCTGTCTATCCTCACAACGAGACTATCCATACTCTCGGACCTTAAATTTTACCTCTTACTCCCAGATCTAATCCATATTTTCCGATCAATAATTGTGCCCATTCCATACTCTCGGATTAGGGACAAATGTGTACGTCTAAATCCATACTCCTGGATTAATGACGGATGACTATGTCCTGTCCATACTCCCGGACTGACTATGTATTACTCCATACTCCCGGATTAATGACATTTGACTATGTCCAATCCATACTCTCGGACTAGGGACAATGACTATGTCTAATCCATGCTCCCGGATCAATGACATATATTAAAGTTCTATTCTCTGAGTATAACTCACTCGTACTCGTAAGAAGATACTACCCAATATTCCTCATAATTAATTTAGGTTTACTCTTTATCCTAAATCATCATCTCTAATCAGGTATGTTCTTTAACACCTATTTCAGGCAACATCAAATAACTCGAACATAAACATATATTTAATACTTTAATCAATACTTGTATTAAAATCATGTTCATGAAAGGGCCTATGCACTCACTTGTTAAGGTGATGATTCCGAACTCAGACAACGTTTCGCTTCTTAAAAGTAATTTTCTTCGACGAAACCTAGTATTATTATTACCACTAGATTTTAGTCTAATAATTACCGTGACTAATTATTAGTCTTATTATTATTATTATATAAGCGTTTAAACAATATTTTCCAACCACTATGTACAGACAGGGTCCAGACATAAAACACCGGAGAGTAGGACCATTTTGGTATATAGCACTTCTGAAATCCAACTACCCTATGCGGCCCTTTAAAGCAGATTCCCCGTACCGCGAGTAGTTAAAAAGATATTATAACGACACTTATATAAGTCATAATAATAGCCCAAATATTTATTATAAGTTCATAATAACAATACTAATTTTAAATATAAGCTGTATTTAAAATAAGGTAAGCATAACTTACTTACAAGGGGTTTTAGCTAGGAGCCGAGCTCTGCAGGGGCATAACTTTGTCGCTGAATCTTTCTAAGAAAGATTCGTGTAGCGCTTCAACGCTCACCTTACTATACTAAAACTACAGAAAGAGAAGTCGAATCACGAGGGACCGAAATGCTCGGGGGATAAGAAGAGAAAGACTCTTGAATCAAGAGAATGGTGCAAAAAATATGAGAGCCCAAGGCTCTTATTTATAGTAATTGAATTTTCAAAAACTACCCTCATAGTTACTAAACACCCCTTTATAATACTATTTTAAATAGATTTAACGATATTTGTACTAAACTAATGTCGAAAGTATTCAACACTAGTCTTATAATGACCGCATCGTCGATACCTTTCTAATGATATATACATATGTATATATATTTGTATGTATATATGATTTATACTTTATTTTAATACGTAAATATGCTATTATAATTTGTAACTCGTTCATACGAACTCTGTTTTTGCGCTCTTTATATCCACGCGTAGGTGGAGACGTACTCTACAACTTTCATTTAGACTCCGTCGGCTAATTTTGAGTTTATTTTTAAAGTTATATTTTTAACAGGCCGGAACAGGAAAAGTTCGTTAAAAATTCATAACGTCTTCATCCGACGTCCGTTTTTGTCTGTATTTTTACCGTTGCGCTACTATTAATGAGATATTCAATTCTCATTTAGGTTTCGTTGGCCAAAAATTGATCGATCTAAAATTCGAATTTCGGGCTGTGCACTGCTATGCCAAATCTTAGAAAAATCATAATTTTCTCATATGAAGTCAGATTTTGGTGTTCTTTTTATGCACACTCTTGGTTTAACGTATATTACAACTTTCATTTAGATATATAAGGCTAAAAATTAGTTTATCAAAAATTCACTTTTTACGTTACGCGGCGTCGTGTCGGTTTCGCCGTAAAACTTCAACGGGCCATAACTTCTTCGTTATAACTCGGATTTCGACGTTCTTTATATGTACGGAACACTTGTAACATATACTATAACTTGGTTAAGATTAATCCTTCTAAATAATATTCCATCAAAAACTCATTTTTGATGCTCATTGTCTCTAAATTGACTAGCTCAGATCTGCGGGCGTTACAGCGGTTAACTAAAGTCAACGATATATGTTGACTTTGATTGTTGACTTTTTTACTTGAGTTGACTTTTGGTCAAACTCTTTGTTCTGGAAGAAAAAATAAGGGCTTACCTTGTGTAATATAAGTGGTGCATAACATCGTTATTCCTGGCAGTTAAAGTAGTGGCAGTTGATTATCGACTAAGAGTTGAGTCTCCTTACTGTAGTTATGGGTCAAAGGCACCAATGATGTCCCATTGGATTATGTTATGTACGAAGACCAGGTAGTGGCCCGTGGTAATTTTATGAAAGATCTAGATATGGCTCCTAGGAAATTGTATAAAAGACATGGATATGGCTCTCGACAATATGTATGTAAGACCATGGCTGGACCCTAGCAATTATATGTAGGATGCTAGTTGTCTTTGTGATACTTGCATGGAAGACGAGGATGTAGCTCTTGGCACTTCTTTATAAGACCTAAGTTTTGACCCATCGCTTGGCAACGAAAGACCATGATACGACTCATGGCAGGTTAGTAGTTGTAAGACTATGGTTGGAACATATCATTCTCTATTGTATGTATGGTATGTGGTATTTTGGGGAACTCACTAACCTTTGTGCTTACAGTTTCATGTTTATGGTTTCAGGTACTTTCGGTTCAAAAGGGTAGGGCACGGCGTGACTGAACATCATCCCCAGAGTTTTCCGCATTGGCTATTTGTGATTTTTAATCTGATCTTTAAATAATATATTTACTTTGATTGGGTTTGGAACAACTAGTTTATATGGTTTATTGTTTTAAAAATGTAAATTTTACTATAAACTTTTTGGACGTTACAGATTCCCTGGGTTGATGAGCACTATGGCTACAGTTTTGACATCTGTCAATGTTTTGACACCATCAAGATCAACTTACCAGCCTTTCTATGGGAGGAGATGAAAATGAAGCACCTCTAGTGAGCTAAATATGGCTCGATCTTCATATGTGGGATAATTAGGTCTAGGAAAAAGTATATTTGCACCAGGTCTAGCAAGAACAATTAGTAACACATGAATAGCTTGTTCTGCTCCAACAGACAGAAGCATGTCATCGTTTCTTAATTTGTAAGGAATATTTCTCGACAGGTATTCAAAAATAGCCCTATTAATAAAATAATTTATTAATCACTTTCATTGAGACCCACCAAAATGTAAAAAAAACAAAACAAAACTTGAGAGAAAGCTAGGTAACCTTCTTGCAGGATCAATTCTGGTTCCAGTAGCATAACAGTTGAAGTTAGCAGATCGAATGGCACGGATTAGAGCATCTTCTACTACTGTAGATGTTTGAAAGCAATGGTAATAACTGTATGTAGCCTTCTTGTAGGATCAATTTCAGTTCCAGTAGCATAACAGTTAAAGTTAGCAGATCGAATGACATGCATTGTAGTATCTTTAACTATACTTAGAATAATGTCAAATATGGAAAAGATAGTATTGGCATAATACATTCAAAATTAAATTTACTCAGACCCATTAATAACGTGTTTCTTTTGAACAAAGCATGAAGGGTGAAGTTTAAGTTATAAGACTTTGTTATAATGGAAATGGTATTTGATTTGGATTTAGTATTTGGATATTGGAACAATAACAAAACAACTATTATATTGTTTAGATATATTGGGATATGATCTTCACATCAATACTTGTTGTGTTCTATATCAACATGTTTAGTTCATGAATAATGTAATTATTCTAAAAGTTCATAGTCGGTTATAATTGTGGGAGTAATTATGAAGTAAAACTAATATGAATTGGATTTGTTGACTCTCATAAGGCGAATCTAGGCAAAGGCTTGTAACCAAGATTCATAGGTACTCATAAAAAGAACTAATATTGAACGTGGGCGGCATCAAAATCAGCACATAGATCGTTGTTATGGGTGATACTTGATAAAAAAAAAGGTACTATCTTTGTATTCTTAGTACATGAGATGCATATAGGGACTTAACTGTAGGAAATGTTATACTTTGATGTGTTAAAATTTTGATCTTTAAACAGGCAGTTGTAAAGGCTATTATCAGGTTTGGTATAGACCATACAAGAGGCTTATGTAACCAATATTATATTTTTCCTCTTATGTGTTGAGAGATAGACATCTAATGTGCATTACCCAAAGTTGAACAAAAAATGAGATTTATTGTGATCCAAGTCTCATGTTTAACATAATGTCTATAACAGTGGGATAACTGATAAAATTATATTATACATCAGTTGCATCTTTAAGCTTATAGGAATTGGATGTTGATGAATGAAATTATTCTTCCTGTGTTATTGGGGGCAGTAAAATGGTGTTAGATGTTCACTACTGTCTATATCAATCTATAATTAGTCTTGTGCAAGTGGGAGATTGAAAGATCGTTATGCCCAAGAGTCATTATATAATGATATTTTCTAATGACATATGATCCTATAAGGTCACACCTTATAGCAACTTAGTACTAATTGATTTTTTATTAATGAAATTTGAATATTAAAAAAATACTATCAACATATGTATTTAATTGGAGAATTATTATTTTATGAAGATAATACATTCAGAACTAATTGGGAAATTATTATTTCCATGAAATTATAATAAAATAGAACAAAACTAGTTATATTCATAAGGTATGAATGTATATGTTATATAAAAATTTAATTGACTTTTTGAGTAACCATCTAGGTAGTATATAAAACTAGTTAGTTCGATGAAAAAAACAATACACAAACACTTCACACTCCATATAGGAGCCATGGTTTCTCTTCATTTACAAGAGGTTGAGTGTTGGTCTTAATTCCTCCACTCCATGCTTGTAAGAGAGACCATACATTCCTTTATGACTAGCTTTGAGTCATGTACATGTCTCTTAGTAGATAAAGGAGTGTATGGGTGAAAAACTTGCTTCTCTTTCAATATTTTTCTCCTCCATCTTGGCTGCCAAAAACTGAGAGCTAGTAGAAAATGGTTGTTATTTTGGTTCATTCTCTCCTTTTGTTGGCTTGCAAATCCGAGGGTGCTCATTCCACATCCTATCCTCCTTGTCTTACAATTTTGTGTAAGATTTACAGGTTCATAAGTTTCTTCTCCTAATACTTATTTGGTATAAGTTTTAATGGCTTAAGAACAAGTTAATACAAGTAAAGACTAACTTGTTTTAGTGGCTGATACTTGTATGGTAAATACATTATAGAGAGCTTGCTTCTATGTTCGATTTAATTTTTCCATGATCGCAAATTGATCATTGATGGGTTAAATGATTATTTCGATTCATTCTCTCCTTATGTTGGCTTGCAAATCCGAGGGTGCTCATTCCACATCCTCTCCTCCTTATCTTACAGTTTTGTGTAAGATTTAAAGGTTCATAAGCTTCATCTCCTAATACTTATTTGGTATAAGATTTAATGGCTTAAGAGCAAGTTAATACAAGTAAAGACTAACTTGTTTTAGTGGCTGATACTTGTTTGGTAAATACATTATCGAGAGCTTGCTTCTATGTTTGATTTAATTTTTCCATGATTGCAAATTGATCATTGGTGGGTTAAACGATATTCAATGAAACACAACAAATATATATATATATATATATATATATATATATATATATATATATATATATATATATATATATATATATATCGTTTAGGCTTATTTCGACTTGCAAACTCACAAAATTGTTCAAGAGCTGAGCTCGAACTTCTTTCTGATGGCTCAAATCATACTGAACTCAAGTTCGAGCTTTTTAAAAATTAAACGAGTTGTGCTCGAGCTTCTTAAAAATCAAACGAGTCGTGCTCGGTTTAGCTCGTTTACCTCCCTACTTATAAAGCTTTAGGTTTGACGACAACATAATATCACATTTCATGCATTTAAAACCTTCATAAAACATCGTGTATAGTCATTATGAAGAGATGCTATATTTTATGGAAATTTTTTATGTAAATTTTTATGAAAGTCTTTGTAAATTGGGTATTAAGTATTAACCATTACAACTTGATAATTATAAAACATTGATTTTGACATAAAATTTACAAAATTTTAATAATTTTTTAATGGTAGTGGCTGGTAGGAAAATACACGGCAACATCCAATCTCATTTCTCATGTAATCAATATCGTGTAAAAAGTTAAAATATCAATATAAATAGATCAACTTGAAATATAAAATTCTCTATGTTTAGTATACTTTTTTAATTCGAAGTTTACTAATAGGATTGATAATGATTTTTTGAATTTATGGATTTTCGTTTGTACATTTAAGAAGTATCTTATAACGGATTCATATATTTCTCAAAATTTTACATAAATCGAATGATTCTTGGGGTAATAAATCGTTAATATGGTCATAACTATAATAACTGTAATGTAATATATATCCTATATAACTAGGTTACAACCCGTGGATACCACGACAGTAATATTTATAAAATAAAGAAATTATTAATAACATTTATGATTTTATAAAACATTCTTATTGATTATTCAAAATAAATATTAATATTTGTTTGAATATCCAATATACATTAAGTTTTGATTGAAATCTATAAAAATCCCTTGTATATACGTTCGCTCGGATATTTATATCCTATTCAAATATGATAAAAAAATTTAGTTAAAAAAATTTAAATTTAATAAAAAATTAAATTAGAATTTAAAATAGAACTTAGTAAAACAATATTATAAAAGTGGATTTTACCAACCTATCTATCATGATTATCTCTAATGATTTTACTATATTTGGGTTTGTATCCAAGACTAATTGCCACAAACGGATAATACGGATTTTTAACATGTATTCATCTTTCATATTATACTATTCATTTATGAAATTGATGTTTTGGGCAGACATTGTCTCTGTAAAAAGCAAAAAAAACAAAAAAAAGGGAGCAAAACACATATACATTAACGTGGATCTATACTTTATGTTTATTTGGAAAATGTTTTGCAAGAAAACAAAATATTCTCGAACACAACACATATACATTAACGTAGCTTAAGCAAATTTTTTGTTCTTGATTGAGAAATAAAACAAAAGGAATTACATAGAAACGTTGTAAGTAAGAATGACAAATGTTCGTGCAAATTGATAGTCAAAACGTTTTCAATCTTATATAGAAGTGAACTAAGATAAAAAGTAAGAAGTAAATTAATTGAAATGTAATTTGAATTTAAAAAATAAGATTTAAGTGGTTATCACTTCCTGATTTTCAGGGAGTTGATTGGAGTGATTAAATTGTTTTGTAACCTCGAAATTTCATACAAATTTTAGGAAAATGAATTTGTTTTTTTGATGAATAAGGACCATTTATGAAACTTATTAAAAGAAATAGGGAGCATATATGTAAAATTAAGAAATAACACGGAAAAATAAATGATAATGAGTAATAAAGTTATTTATTTACCCAGATTATGACTTCTTTATTTTAAGGGATTATCACTTCCTTATTTTAAAGGATTTTGAGGGAGTTTATTATTATAGAGGGACTTTATTAGAGTGAATATGGTATGTTTTGAAAATCACATAAAATAAGATATTAGTTACAATGTCAAATGAGCAGTACATGTAATGTAATCGACATAATATATGAAGGAACATCAATTAGGAATTTAACATTGAAGGAGGATTGTTGTTGAAAGATACACGTGGCCATTAGGAGTGTTTTACTAGAATGGTAGATTTATGCAGGCTTTTGTTGATTTGTTGAAAACTCTGCATTTCAAGGCCATGTAGCATTTTTTTTTGAAAAATAAAACTTTTATAAAAAAAACTAACAAGAATCTAGATGAAATACACAAGGCTAGAGCCTAGATTCCCAACTTAAGGTTCTGAGACCTTTACCTCTACAACTGATCCACAAAAATGAGAAACTCAATACATCAGCAACTAATTGATGAATGTTTTTCGCCTTGTCATTAAAACATATGTCATTTCTGTAACACCACATAAAACACAAGGAAGCTTTGACAACTAACTCAAAGTTTACGACCCGGAGAAAAGTTGGGATTCTCCAAACCAACAATCAGATCTTCAACGGAGTTGTCACTCGCTAAAACAAGAAGGGCAAACCATCACATGTGAAGGTTGGCCATAATCTTCTTAGCCGATAAGCACTTCAGGAAAAGATACTCCTCATTCTTGAGATTCGATTTACATAAAGGGAAAATTAGGGAGACTCCCATTATAACAGTATAAAACGATAATAACATCCTTCTAAAGGTAGTCGGGACTGACACTAAACCTCCACCACCTTTTAGTTAGGGGGAAATATTGGAAGCACAATGGATTCCCACATATACCCCTCCATGATCTTTAGAATTCATTGTTTTGCTCCATGATATCCAAGTAATTTTCATCACCTTTACATCCCCAAAAAAATATGCTCTTGATGCTCTCTAATTTGGAAATGACTTTAGCAGGTGCGTTATACATGGAAAAGAGAGAGGAACCAATAGAGCTCAATAATGATTTGCACAACATCAACCATCCCTTAAACGATACAGAATGGGCCTTATAACTCGGAAATTTGCTTTGAAATCTATCTATAAGAGGAACCCAGTTCACAAAACAGGACAAGCATCTCCGACCAGCATACCAAGGTACTTGAAAGGGAAACAATTGCCTTCATATCCCAACCATTGGACCATGTCTTCTATCTCCAGGGAGTTAACCCCGACTCCAAAAACTTTGCATTTATGGAGATTGATTTTAAGACCATAAGCCGAATGGGAACATGTTAGAATGTGAAGAAGATTAGTTGCATTTTTCTTAGACGAATCTCCTAAAAATATAGCATCATCCACGTAGTAAATAATATAGAGGTTCAGTCCTTCCTCATGTAACTTAATACCTTTAAACACACCTTTTTCAACGACCTCATGCGTAGCAACACGGATGCCCTCGACAACGATAACAAAGAAGAAAGGTGAAAGGGGGTCCCTTTACCTAATCCCCTTCTCAATATGGAATTCCTTAGAAGGGTACCCCTTCTCAACATGGATGTAACGTCCCGAAAAGCATGACATAAAATTTTTTGTTTTTAGATTAATAAATCGTTGATACATATATTTCCCATAAAACAAGAGTAACGAAGGTTTAGCAAAACATTGAGAAATCAGAGTAATTCACAAAAAAATGAAAACATGTAGTGTGTGCTCTGCAATCATCTCGAGCCCTTCCATTAGAAAACCGAAGTACCTGAAACATAAACTAAAAACCATAAGCACAAAGCTTAGTGAGTTCCCCAAAATATCATACAACATACAACCACTGATTATCATGTGATACACATATAGTTGCAATTGGCTCCCACCATGCTCTTTATCTAGTATGCCATGGGCTCCCCCCATGGCCTTTACATGGAATGTCATTGGCTCCTCCCCCGATGTTCTGATATGCAAATGCCTCGAGCTCCCCCCGTAGTCTTCCATGCAAGTATCACAAAGACAACTAGCATACTACATAACACGTAATGGGCCGGCATTGGTGCCTTCAACCCAGGGATATTGTGAGAAGACTCACCTCACATTCCTGAATCACACAGACAAACCCCGGCTGCTGGCTGACAGATCCCTGAACTTTCAATCATCAAAACAACACCCAATTAACAATTGGGTGCCAATGCATAACTATAAATCCATACTTGGGGTAGAAGGACTATTATACCCCTGACCTAGCTTGGTCCAAGACCAAGGCCCAAACTCAAACTCTGGAGGCACAAAAGTCAAATAATCAACCAACACCCAATTATGGTACAATTTTCCAAATTGGGCCCAAACCCTTTACATAGGCCTTACCCTGAAGCCCATTCAATTTTTCTAGTCCTTACACTTGTTCTTAGATGGCCTATCAAGAGCCCAAACACCTAAGCCCAAAAGAAAGGACCAACTCGAAGCCCAAACAAAATTAGGGTTTTCACATAAAATGACGATTAGGGTTAAGTAAGATCACTTAACCCATTAAGGACTTAATCCATTAAGACCATCACTCTACCAGGTCAATCATACAATATGGTTGGACATAATTCATAACTCTAATCCAATGGTCCAAAACATGGGTCACGGCAAGTCACAAACAAAAGTCTCTAAGATTAGGGTTTTCTAAACCCTAATTAGGGTTTCCAACCCAAACACATGCCAATTAGGTCCAATGGTTAAGTTTTTAGGCTGATTAGAGTTTCACCAAGTTGGGTACCACCCACTGCCACCTCGGGCGGTGGTGGTCGACGACAGTTTACGGTGGTGGTGGGGGGTTTTCCTTGATTTTCTGGCCAAAGATTTTTCTCCTACAACATCATGCCATAATACACACACAAATGTACACCAATACACACAGCCACCTCCAACGGTCGCTGGTGGCGACTAGAGATGGCAGCAGGCGACAACCACCATGGTTGGCGGCCATGGTGGTTATTTTTCGGTTTCCAGCCAACAAACACACACACACACATAGCCAACAACCACACCAAAACACACCTACACACGAGCGCACACACACAAACACACACAGCAGCCTCCCTTGGAGTGATGAATGTTGACCGGAGCAGTGGAAGAAGAATTGTACGGACAGCAGCGACAATATTTGACAGGTCTGAATGGAAACAAAGGGAGAAGGAGCGGTTACGGCGGGGAGGTGGTGGTTATCCGTCAATGGAAACAACAACAAATGGGCCAAGCTAACTCGATCTTTGAAGTGCCCACAGATGGACGTCGGCTTCATAGTTCTTGATTTCGCGGGCAACAGAAACAGCGGCGGTGGCGCTCGTCGGCTCACATCGGTGGCAAGGCGTCGGTTGATAACGGTGGCCGCTTGGGTGATCGTAAAAATAAGGTAGGAAGGGTGTTGGCTACAGCTGGAGCGAAGATAGGGTTAGGGCTTGGATCTTTATTTCTTAAAAACGGGAGGGAAGGGTAGTGACGAGTTTAACCCCGTCTATAACATAACTTCATCCATTTGTGACATTCGGCCCCTCCTTCTCTAATCATTACAATCCAAGTACATATTTTACTCTTTAGCCCCTGCTCTGTCACACCCCCAAACTTGAACGGCGGAAACATTCGGGGGCGGAGGACGTCATGATGTTCAAAAGATTTTATTAACGCCTGATCGTCAATTACAATATGATGTTCATAAGATTTTATTAACGCCTGAGCGTCAATTTGACATGATTGTAAGTATTACATGTTCCAAAAGTCAATTACAATATGATGTTCAAAAGATTTTATTAACGCCTGAGCGTCAATCTTCAAAAGTAGTTGACAAACTGATTTAGAGACTTCCTGAGAATACAAGTTATTTCAAAGAAAAAGTGTCAACAACTAAGTTGGTGAGTTCATAAGTAGTTAATTAAATAAATGCATGCCCTTCGTTTTGTTTTCAGAAAATCCGACATTTTCTATAAAATGAATTATGATTTGATGTTGTATAAAATGGATATATTGAACCCAGAAAATCCTATATCTTCCTAAAAATTGAGAAGTAGTCTTAATAATCCAAGATCGTAACTTGTAAGTAAATATGCCATACTTAGCCTGATAAAATATAGTGTTATTAGTAAATAAAACTATCTGAAGATTTGCATTTTCACGTAAAAACAATTGTATTATTACATTTTACGAAAGATTTAATACCATAAAAGTCGTCTATCATGTGAGTTTTCATAACCGTACTAAGATGGGTTTTCTTGTAGCGACGTTCTTCAGGTGTCGAAATGTTATGACATTTGTCACCCTTAACCTGCCGGTCGGGCTGTAGCTAACAGCTAGGGTGCGGGATCATTAATCCCGTATAAATCTATACACACTTATCACGTTCTCTGGACAGAGACTCTGGTTATAAAACATGACTTTCTTGTATACCTTGATAGGTACTAGGAAGACGAATGACTCACAAATTCCCAACGAGATTACGTATTTTCGAAATAAATGTAGTTATGTCTGAAATGGTTACCCTATTTACGATGTTTATTAAGGCATAAAATAAATCATATATATATATATATATATATATATATATATATATATATATATATATAAACATAATTTTATTCCGAGAGGGTAAAATGGTGTCATGAGATGTTTTGCATGCTGATATTTTCAGATAAAAGTTATAACAAGAACAAGAAAATATAGCAAAGATTGATATTTTTAACACGATTTATTCACGTGTTTACTTGTATTCCCCCCCCCCCCCCCTAAATATGTAGAAAAGATATGTAAAATAGGGGTATGGACTCACTTGGTAAGAGTGACGGTTTGATGAAGACGATGCTTTACTCGTGCAGCACTTCGACTGGAAAGAAGTTAATTTCTCGGGAGTTTCGGGGCTTCGGGCTTCCGTCAGAGCTTGGACACGTAACCGGGGCGTCGGGTAGTCTCGAGAGGCTTAGAACAGAGTAATCGTAGGAGAGATGATAGAATTGAGCAACGAAAACCGGAGCCCTCAGTTTCTATTTATAGGGTGATATTTTTGAGTTCACGATGTGAACACGAAATTGTTCATGTCGTGAACTTGGTCATGATGCAGCTCGTAGACTCGACGTCTCATAGCCCGGCTCTAGAACACATCAATCACGGTTTCACGTCGTGAACCCCTGACTCACGACGTGAGTCTCTGACAGATGTTCGAGTTCGTGTCCCGAACTTCAAAAATTCATATATGTCGCATACGAGCTCCGATTTTAACGTTGTTTATATCCACGCATAGGTGAGATTATACTCTACAACTTTCATTTAGACTCCGTTTGATAATTTTGACTTTATTTTTAATATTATATTTTTAACATGCCGGGACAGGAAAAGTCTGTTAAAAATTCATAACTTCTTCATCCGACGTCCGTTTCCGTCTGTCTTTTTACCGTTGTACTACTATTGACGAGACCTTCGATTCTCATTTAGGTTGCGTTAGCTAAAAATCACTCGATCTTTATTTCGAGTTTTTAGCTGTCTACCGCTATTCCGAAACATAGGAAAATCATAACTTCCTCATACGAAGTCAGATTTGGACGTTCTTTTTATGTATGTTTACGGTTCAATGTATTCTACGACTTTCATTTAGATGCCTATGGCTAAAATGTATTTTATTGAAAATTTACTTTTTACACTTAACAATGTTTTACCGGTTTTGTCGCGGATCTTCGATTGGTCATAACTTCTTCGTTATAACTCAGATTTTAGTGTTCTTTATATTTCTAAAAACCTTGTTACGATATCTATCACTTTATACATCCCAATTGAGATTTTTGAACATTTCATTTTTGACGCTATTTTTATTATTTCAAAAAAATAGGTCACAGTACTTGACTTTAGATCATTACATTGACTCGAAATATCGGGTTGTTACATCATCCCCCCGTTAGAAGGAATTTCGTCCCGAAATTATTTCTAAAATGAGTATTTATGGACTAGGGAAGAGATGCAGATACTTCTGTTGCATCTGATCTTCGCGCTCCCAAGTGAATTTAGGTCCTCGCTTGGCTTTCCAGCGAACCTTCATTATTGGTATGTGACTTTGTTTTGTTCGTTTGGTTTCCCTATCCATGATTTCAACGGGTTCCTCCACAAAGTTAAGATTTTCGTTAAATTCGATCTCCTCAAGTGCAATTACAAGAGTTTCATCCGATGGACACTTTTTCAGATTTGACACGTGAAACACAGGATGTACATTGTTAAGTTCGAGTGGTAGCTGGAGTTTATAAGCTACTGGACGAATCCTTGCAATAATTTCAAAGGGTCCAATATACCTTGGATTTAGTTTTCCACGCTTTCCAAAGCGTATCATGCCCTTCCAGGGTGAGACTTTCAGTAGAACACGGTCACCAACCTGGAATTCCAAGGGTTTTCGTCTCTTGTCGGCGTAGCTCTTTTGTCTATCTCATGAGGCTTTCTGTCGTTCTCAGATTTGGACAATCTTCTCAGTCGTTTCTCTAATGATTTCTAGGCCAGTGAGAGTGCTATCAGGGACTACGCGTCTCGCCAACTACGTGTCACCCACTTCTGCCCAACACAGAGGTGATCTGCACTTGTGGACGTAGAGAGCATCAAATGGAGCAGTCTTTATGCTAGTGTGATAACTATTGTTATACAAGAATTCGACTAATGGTAAGTGGGTATCCCATGCTTTACGAAAATCTATTACACAAGCTCGTAACATGTCTTCTAGGGTTTGAATAGTTCTCTCACTCCGTCCGTTAGTTTGAGGGTGGTAGGTTGTACTCATGTCTAGCCTAGTTCCTAAGGATTTCTGTAGTGATTGCAAGAACCGTGAAGTGAATCGGCTATCTCTGTCCGAGATAATAGACATCGATACTCCATGAAGTCGTACGATCTCCCTGATGTAAGTTCTTGTCAGCTTCTCCATCTTATCGGTCTCCTTGATTGGCAGGAAATGGGCAAACTTGGTTAATCTGTCAACGATCACCCATATGGTATCGTGACCACTTTGCGTCTTGGGTAGTTTGGTTATGAAATCCATGGAAATCTGCTCCCACTTCCACTAAGGTATTTCAGGTTGTTGAAGTAGACCTGAGGGTTTTTGATGTTCTACTTTGATTTTGGCGCAAGTTAAGCATTTGCTCACGTAGGTAGCAATCTCTGATTTCATGTTTGGCCACCAATATAGTTGTTTGAGATCCAGATACATATTATCTGAACCTGGATGTACGGAGTATCGAGTCTTATGTGTTTCATTCATAACCACTTATTTGAATCCACCAAATTTCGGTATCCAGATTCAATTCATGAGATAACGAACTCCGTCACTTTTGATTTCAAGATTCTTGTCCATTCCTCTAAGTGCTTCACCTGTCACGTTTTCTGATTTCAAGGCTTCTTGTTGAGCTTCATTGATTTGTGTCGACAGGTGTGAATGGATTGTCATGGTTAACGCTTTAACTCTTCGACCAGAGTACTCCTTTCGACCGAGGGCATCTGCCACTACATTGGCTTTTCCGGGATGATAACGAATTTCGGATTCGTAGTCATTGAGTAGTTATGCCCATCATTGTTGCCTCATATTTAGCTCCTTCTGATCGAATATATGCTGAAGGCTCTTGTGGTCTTTGAAGATGGTGCATTTTGTGTCGTATAAGTAGTGTCTCCAAATTTTTAGAGCGAACACTAAGACTCCAAGTTCCAGGTCGTGGGTGGTGTAGTTAACCTCGTGGGTTTTTAATTGTCGTGAGGCGTAAGCAATAACCTTCTCTCGTTGCATCAGCACACAACCCAGCCCTTGATTGGACGCATCACAATATACTACAAAGTCTTCTGTCCCTTCTGGAAGAGACAAAATGGGTGCGCTGCACATGGCTTGCTTTAGAGTATGAAATGCATCATCTTGTTTTTCTCCACATTTGAAGGTTATGCCCTTCTGAGTCAGCGTAGTAAGGGGTTTGGGGATGCTGGAAAAGTTTTGTATGAATCTGTGGTAATAGCCAGCAAGGCCTAAAAATTGGCGGATTTCGGTTGGCGTCTTTGGTGCTGACCAGTTCTTGATTGCTTTGATGTTGGAAGGGTCCACATTAATTCCTTCTTCTTTTACCACATGACCTAGGAAATCTACTTTCCTAATACAAAACTCTCACTTTAGGAACTTTGCGTATAGCTTTTCTACTCGTAGTGTCTCCAAGACTTGTCTAAGATGCTGACCATGTTCTTCTTTACTCCTTGAATAGATGAGTATATCATCTATGAACACGATCACCAATTTGTCCAAGAAAGAATGACATACCCGGTTCATTAATTCCATGAACACGGCGGGTGCATTAGTTAGTCCAAAAGGCATCACTACAAATTCGTAGTGACCATATCTAGTTCGGAATGCCGTTTTGGGAACATCACTTTCCAGGACTCGAAGTTGATGATATCCGGATGTTAGGTCGATTTTGAGAAGTAATTTTCTCCTTGTAGTTGATCGAACAGATCGTCTATTCGTGGCAAAGGGTATCTATTCTTTATGGTGAGTTTGTTTAGCTCGCGATAGTCGATGCACATTCTGAACGATCCATCTTTCTTCTTCACGAACAGGACTGGTGCTCCCCAAGGTGAGTAGCTTAGTCTGATAAATCCTTTGCTGAGCAGTTCGTTTAGTTGACTGGATAATTCTTGCATCTCTGTTGGGGTTAAACGATACGGTGCTTTGGCTACGAGGGTGGCTCCAGGAATTAAGTCAATTCTGAATTCAACTCGTCTTGTTGGTGGTACTCCTGGAAGATCTTCGGGAAATACGTCGGGAAAATTACAGACATCAGGAACGCTCTTGATGTCTTCTACTCCTCGCTTTCCATCCACTACGTGTGCCAATAATGCATGGCATTCCTTGCGTAAATATTTTTGAGCTTTGACGCAAGAGATGATACGAACATTTGTACTGGGTTTATCGCCATAAATAACGATGGTTTTTCCATTTGGCAGATTAAGGCGAACGGCCTTTTCGTAACATAAAATGTACGCACGATGAGAACTCAACCAATCCATGCCTATGATAACGTCGAAACTTTTTATTGAAACCGGCATGAGGTTGATGGAAAAAGAATTGTTGTTTAGTGCGAGAGTACAGTTTCGGTATATTTCTTTAGCGCCTTCTATTTTTCCGTTAGCCATTTCTACTATGAATGTTTCGTTTAATGGTTTGGGTGTTTGTTTGAGTATATTTTTAAACTTGTGACTCCCGAAACTCCTCTCCGCTCCACTATCAAAGAGAATGCATGCATAAGAGTTATCGAGGAGAAACGTACCCGTAACCACCGTAGGATCTTCATTGGCTTCCTCTTGTCCCATTGCGAAAACTCTGCCTCCTCCACCAGCATTCCCATTATTTGCCTTCGGGCAGTCCCTCCTGAAGTGCCCCACTTCACCGCATTCATAACAAGTGCGACCCACTCCGACATTTGTGGTTGGAGCGGCCGGTTGGATCGGTTCCTTGCAAAAATGGACAGTATGTCCCTTTTTATTGTACCTCGTGCAGTGCATTTCACGGCATGGTCTGTGATGATTATAATTGCATTTATTGCACCTCGATAGGTTTCCGGAGTACGGATTTGTTGGTGCTGGGGTGGTATGGACAGTGACAGTGTGAGCTGCCATTATTTGTTGTCTTTTTGGGTTTTCCTGTGTTGTTTTCCCCTTTCTTTTGTTCCAGGATTTCCTTCGGTTCTCACTCTCTTTTGGTGGATCGGAAGTGATTGCAATTGTGCCCTGGCGAACCCTATGGTCAATTAGTCGTTGAGCCAAGGGCTTTGCGCTGTCAAACGTGATCGGGTTAGATGCTAGGACATGCCCTTGGATCTGGGGCGACAGTCCCCCTATATATCTCTCTACCTTGTTCTGTTCCGAACTCACCATCCACGGACACAAGGCAGCTAAATCACTGAACCTGGCCGTGTATGCGGCAAGATCAGATCCAGTCATCTTTAGATTCCACAACTCTTGCTCTAACTTCTGAATTTCGCCCATTGGGAAATACTCCGACACCATTAAGATTTTTAGATCGTCCCAGCTCATGGCATTAGCAATCGGGAGAGATAAGGCTTTCACATGGCCCTTCCACCAAGTGAGGGCTCGATCAGAGAAAGTACAAGCAGCGAACTTGACTTTACTTTCTTCCAGACATACACAGATTTCGAAGAACGTTTTGATCTTCTCGAACCACTGCATAAGTGCAATGACTCCTCCGATTCCATTAAAAGTTTTTGGTTTCGCATTTGTAAAATCCTTGTATGTGCATTCTCTGGAATAACCATGACCAGTGCCATGGTTGAACTGGTTGGTACTACTTCCTGCTCCACATATGCCATTAGAGTTTATCTGTGTCAAAGCAGTTGCAAGTACTGTAGTTATAGCAGCTTGTACCATAACGGGGTCATATTGGGGAGGTGGTGGCGGTGGTGTTGGTGTTGCATTGTTGACGCATCTACCAGACCTACGAGGAGGCATCTTTCTGCCAAAGAATTAAAAATGAAAGACAATATGTCCTTGATAATTTGAAGTCGAGTGTTAGTAAGTTAACCATTTTGGATTGTTCATGTTTTAAGATTCGACTTTAAGATGTGATTTGTATTTAATTCATAATAAGAGTTTATATAAAAGATCAACTTATGAATTTCGAGTGATATGTAACGAAGTATAATGCAAAGCAAATACTTTAATATAATTATATATATATATATATATATATATATATATATATATTGGATACATCGTGATGTTGGGAAAATTGGACCTTCTAAAGGTCTACGGTACATAAAGTTAATGAAAGTAAAACATTTAGCCGAAGTCCTACTCTATAACAAAATTTGGAAGTAGTTCAAGTACTACTTGCGACGCGTACTGTGACATCCCCAAATTCACGGCCAGAAAAGACCGGTTTAATTTATGCTTTTGAAATAATTTTAGAGTAATCATTTGATTAAAAGTGTTGCAGAATTTGTTCCCAGAAAAACATGATAAATATGTTATCGAATCATTTCCGAAGAAATGTATTTTATTCACTTAAACTATTGGGATGTCATTGTCAATACAAAAACATAAGCATAAACAAAACTTACATTCATTTACACTAGTGATCTACTTCTCTTTTAATCTCTCAGTGTAAAGCAACTTCGTATCGATACCTGTGATACAAATAAACTGAGTGGGTCAGGCTTGGGATCCTGGTGAGCATATAGGATTTTCAACCCACAATAAATAAATTTATTATGCTTAAACATGAAACAATCAACCCAATTACCCAATCCCCATTATCTTATTTATTTCTTAAGGATTTACCCTAAGAATCAACTATCACTCATTCCTAAGGATTCATCCAAAGGAATAGGCACGAAGTCCATCACTGCCCAAGGTTTATACTACAAGCACTAACAACGTCGATCCCCACATACTGATCCTATACAGTGATCTTACTAGATCTAGCCTAAAGGATCGATATGAACAACCAACTAATGAAACTGCTTCGGAAATCCCCTAGCAACAAACAAGGATCGATAAAGACATCGAATGAATGGAATAAGTTTAACCACGAACCTTTGTTCGGAAAAGAAAGAACCACAAGACAATTAAGTCAGGGGTAGTTATCAATGCCTACGTTGTGGTCTGAATATCGTGAGGTATATAACCCCCAGACTCACCCTATCCGACATCGAAAATGGAAACACTAACTAATGCCTAGGCTATGGTCTGAACCCCCAGACTCACCCTATCCAGCATCGAAAATGGAAACACTGACTAATGCCTAGGCTGTGATCTGAATATCGTGAGGTATATAACCCCCAGACGTACCCTATCCGGCAATGGAAATGCTGACTAATGCCTAGGCTGTGGTCTGAATATGGTGAGGTATATAACCCCCAGACGCACTCCTATCCGACATCGAGAATGGAAACACTGACTCGTGAAGCTCGTCCGATCACTTCATAAAAGAAACAAAGACTCCCGACACGTAATAGTGTCAAAAAGAAGAACTATCGTACAATCTTGTACCCCGACACGTAATAGTGTCAAAAAGAAGAACTATCGGATGAACACATAGTTCAAAAACACCTAATGAACATATAGTTCGAGAACACCTTATGAACATATAGTTCAAACATACCTACCGATTACGAGTCCGCTAACGTTCCACTGGACTATCTAAAGTAGTCCGTGGCCGTTGTCTATACTCTGCTAGATGACTAGATCATCTTAAACATCGATACCTCTCATCACTTTTTATTTCATCACACATCATCTAATTCATCTACCCATGTTTTACCCAACATATTTGTAGATAAAAATACATATACAGTTTAAAACTTGTATAAAACATCTATTCAACAGTCATCTTAAATAAACAATTAATATAATTACACATAGCACATATTTTAAAGAAAATACTTCATATATATGTGTAAGGTGAAAGTGACTATACACTCACTTGATTTAACGATAACCGGGCAGCACTTCGTTGCCTAAAACGATCGTTTCTAATAAAACCGGGAGTTTTATTGAGAAACCGGGCACTGCGAGGGTGGGGCTTCGAAACCGAAAAAATAAATTTCCCGGGCTTCTCGGGCACTCCGGGACGTGTTCCGGGCGTTGGAATTAATCCCGGGGCTTTGGGGAAGTTGAAAATAGCTAAAATATTGAAAAATGGGTGAAAAATGACAAATTTGGAATTCTACCTGGAAGATCTCGCCGCCCTTCTATTTATAGGGCCGAGGTTCGGACTCTGGAGGCTAGGAAGAGAGCACGTGGCAGCAGCAGGGAGGCTCGGACGCGGCAGCTGGCACGCTTCGGACGCGAGGAGTCACCGGCTTCGGATGTGTCATCGGCTGGGTCTCCGGCTCGGACACCTGTATGACACGCGTCGGATGTGCGAGGGCAGAGACTTCGGTCGAATCCAGAAGCGACACGTGACTGCCAGCTGCTCGGATGACTCAACCATTTCGGACACGTGGCACATTTTGGGCGAGGGTGACGTGGCTGAAGCCACCTATGCGAACTTTCTCAGTTTTTGTGCAAAAACTTCTAAAATCCATAACTTTTGCATACGAGATCCGTTTTTGACGTTCTTTATATGCACGCGTAGGTAAAATTACGCTCTACAACTTTCGTTTAGACTTCGTCGGCTAATTTTGACTTTAATTTTTATATTATTATTTTTAACAGACCGGGATAGGAAATCCGTTCAAAATTCGTAACTTCTTCATCCGACGTCCGTTTTCGTCTGTCTTTTTACCGTTGTACTACTATTTACGAGACATTCGATTCTCGTTTAGGTTGTGTCGGCTAAATGAACACTACGACTTTCGTTTAGATCACCAAGGCTAAAAAGTATTTTATCAAAAACTCACTTTTTACGACATTCGGCACCGTGCTGGTTTTGTCGCGAAACTTCGACAGGTCATAACTTCTTCATTATAACTCGGATTTCTGTATTCTTTATATATCCGTAATCCTTGTCACGCCCACTAAAAGTTTCTTAATAGATATCGGCTTTATCTAATATTTATTTTCGACGCTCATTTTTATTCTTAATTAATTAAACCCTAATAATTAAGCATAAAACACATAATTTTCACATAATATTCACATAATTCCTTTTCATTTCTTCTAAATGAGTTACAAAGGTTAACCTAGACTATAATGTCAATATTAATGCCTAGCCTAGAAACACAGGCGTTACAATTCTCTCCCCCTTAGAATGATTCCGTCCCCGGAATCACACATCAGCAAACAAATACGGTTAGCGACTCATCATGTCACTCTCCGTTTCCCAGGTGAGATTTGGCCCATTCGTATGTTTCCAACGCACAAGCACTAAATCGACCATTTTACATCACAACTTCTTAGTGTTACGGTCAACGATTGCCTCAGGTTCTTCAATCAACCTCTTGTTTTCATCCAACCTTAATTCAGAAATGGGAATTATGTCGGGCACATCTCCCGTGAACTTTCTCAAATAACACACATTTAAGGTATTATGAATACCCTCCTGTTCTTCCGGTAATTCTAGCTTGTAAGCTTGATTTCCGAATCCTCTAAAGAACTTTAAATGGTCGAATAAACCTTGGACTCAACTTTCCCTTTCTACTAAATCTTATAAGTCCCTTCTACGGCGAGTGTCACACCCCCAAACCAAGGATGGCGGAAACGTCCGGGGGTGGAGGACTTCATGTATAGTATCATAACAACAATTGTAATAGTAATTGAAGCAAACACAACCAACATATATATAATTGAAAAAGTGACATCATTGTATGAATTACATGTTTACGAATCAATTACAATATGTTGACAAAATATGAAATAGTAGACGCCTTAGCGCCCCATCCTCAAAAGCACTTGGTTACCTGTTTAATGATTTCCTAAGAATACAAGTTGTTTGAAAAAGTGTCAACACAAAGGTTGGTGAGTTCATAAGCTTTTGTTTGGTATTATTAAAAGCCTTTCGTTTGTAAAAGTATTTGTGTTAGAAAATCCAATATTTTCCTTAATGTGTAAATGTAGTCTTAAAACCCAAAGACCGAAATGTTCAAGTAATTTGTCATATTTATAGTAAAACAATGCAAGTTTAAATCGACATAAACTCGTTAAATTTTAATGAAGTTCCCGTAAATTCCAATGTTTATTAATACTATATGTGAGTTTATTATAACCATACTATGACCAAGGTTGCCTAAAACGACGTTCTTCAGGCGTCGGAAATGTTATGACATTTGTCACCCCAGACCTATCGGTCTAACTGTTGCATGCAGTTTAGGTGTGGGTTTGTCAAACCCAATATAGATCTATACACAACTATCACGCTCTCCCTCAAGGAGACTCTGGTTACAATACAGGACTTAATGGTAGTTTGAAGTAAATGTCTCACAAAGTCATTAACGGAATTACGTGTTATGAAAACTTGGTACCGTATGGCCGTACCTTGCTTAATGAAAATATCCTTTATATAAATGTACCCTTTTTAAATGTATGTGTTATGTAATGTATCATAAACTATACCTATTATAGTTTATCAACCAAGGGTAGTACGTAGTAATGTATGCAAACTATATTCAAAATAGTTTATTAAATGTTTGAATGTATCGGTTGTACTTTGATTATAATCACTTGTTATTCTTTATATTTTATATGTCCAAATCCATTTGTAAACTGATGTGTGTCTAAATATTAAGATGAAATGTCATATATTGCAATAACATATAATCACATAAAGATATACACCTTGCTCAACATGTTACAAGGTGAAATGAAATTGACAGCAACTTTTCGTTGAATACAGTTTCTGTTACTGTTCTTAGAAAATTTATACAAAAATCATCAAAGCTCTAAATCCAAATCCGCAAATTCTGAGAGTTTGGAATATGAGTCTAGTTTGTTCGTAAATTTTATCATGATTTTTAGTGATCTCTAACAGAGGTGAAAATGTTCATAATCACAGACTGGTCCGGGTTTGCCTCTGAAATGACAGGCAGTTTTGTAAAAATCACCATAAATTGTAGAAAAATCATATGGAGATGTGCAAGTAGCCATTTTAAAGCTAAGAGTTTGAACTACTTGTACCTGGAACAGTTTTGAAAACTAAAATATTTAAGTTGACCAAAACAGTCCGTGATCGAAGTTCATCTTTTCTGATGTAATCTGATAGAAAAAGTTTAATTGTGTTCTTGATGATTTTACTTGTATTCCCCCCCTTAAAACTTAAGAAAAACATGTAAATGTAGGGGTATGAACTCACCTTATGTGGTTTCAGTAGATGAAAGTGAGAGAGAGGAAGTATTCAACCCAAGAACACTAAGAAGATGTCTTGATGATTCGAGAATCTAACACCGAATAAGATGGAATTTGTGTAAGATATCAATGATTTGAGTAGAATGGAGTGTAATAATTATATGAATGATGAAGATATTTACTAATTGAAGAAAGAAATCCCTGAAGAAAGCCTTGAAGTTCTTGAAGTTGAGAGAAAAGATGAGAGAATTTTGGAGAGTGTCCTTTGGTTGCTAAGTGTAGAATGAAAGAACTTTATGGAGAATGAGGAGAGAGGATCAATCCTCCAGCTCTTAGAACGTGGGAAGAGCTGGAGATTGGGTGTAAAGGTCCACTAAGGAGACAAGGGGTAGTGGGAAAGAGTGGCTGATCATAGAGTGAGGTGGTGGTGGTTTGCTTTTGCCATAAATTAAGGAAAAGCAAATATTCCCTCAATAATTAGTTCAACCACTAATTCTTTTAATATATTTTTATAAAAACCCTGGAGATTTATATATTTTGGGGCCTTAGTTTATAAAATAAAGTTTTGGGTGAAAATCCCACGTTAAAATAATGAAAAACGGAGTTAAAACGAAGTCGTAGTCGAAAAACCGGTAAAAAGGGGCCGTCTGCGAGACCCCTCGCATGGAGGCCGGATTCGGACCCTCGCATGCGAGGCTGCTGTCTGATGGCTTCGGATTCGGTCTCCTGAGAGGCTTCAGCTTCGGTCCTGATGAGAGGCTTCGGATCCGAGGCCTCGGATGCGAGGCTTCGGTCCTGAAGCTTCAGTTCCAGGTCCTTAAGGCTATTTTACCCGTTTTTACCCCGTTTCAAGTGACTTTTGACCCGGTTAAGGGTCGATATGACCCAAATGATTACAAAAAGTTAAAGTAACTTTTGAGAGAGATTTGGGAGAGATTTGGGAGAGATTTCAAATAGAAAGAGATAGAGTGAAAACGATTTAGAGAGGTTTCGTTTGTGATTAATTTGAGTGTCCGGCTTCACAACGCAAGGTTCGTAAACCCCGTTAAACCGTGTTTTAGTGTCGTACACAATCTCGATGATTGTGCAATAGTGTTTTATCGCTTTGGTTCGTTGTTTAGCACTGTTAAGGCTAAGGAAAATCAAACACATGAACTTTCCAAATGATGATTTCTCATTAAAATAGCGAATTGTATAGTGATTACATAACGTAAACCCTAACATACAAGGGTTATTGGAGTTGACCGGTTTGACTTGTTGACTTTGTTTGACTTTGACTTGACCGAAATTTGACGGTTGTCACAGCGAGACTTTAAGTAAAACCGAATCTCCAACTTCGAATGATATTGGTTGTCTTTTATTGTCAGCATAGCTCTCTTGAGCAGCTAACATCTTTTCCCTAATCACTTTCAACTTTTCAGCAGTCTGATGGACTATTTCAAGTCCCCTAAACTGCTTTTCCCCAGCTTACAGTCAACATGACGGCGTTCGACACTTTTCTCCATACAAAGCGTGATAAAGTGCCATCCTGATGCTTGAGTGGAAACTATTATTATAGGAAAATTCTACTAAAGGTAAATGTTCATCCCAGTTACCTTGGAATTCCAGGGTACATGCCCTCTGCATATCCTCCAACGTTTGAATTGTTCGTTCGCTTTGACCATCGATTTGCGGATGGTAAGCTGTATTTAAACACAACTTGGTACCCAATTCCTCTTATAGACTTCTCCAAAACCTTGAGGTAAAACGGTTGTCACGATCGGATACTATCGTTAACGGAACACCGTGAAGCCTCACACTTTCCTTTACGTAAGAATTCGCAAGTTTATCCATAGACCATTTCTCGTTGGCTGCTATGAAATGCGCACTCTTAGTGAAGCGATCAACGACCACCCAAATCATGTCGTGACCCAGTTTAGTCACAAAATCCATAGTGATACCTTCCTGTTTACCCATGGGTACAGGTAAGGGTTCTAAACTCCCATACAGTTTCTGATGTTGTGCCTTAACCCTAGCACAAGTTACACACTCAACCACATACTTAGCAACATCGAGCTTCATCGTCGGCCACCAGTAATAGGGTTTTAGATCCCTATACATTTTCGTACTGCCGGGATGAATCGAGTACATGGTTTTGTGAGCTTCTTCCATCAGAAGACCTCTTACTCCTCCCGTCTTAGGTACCCAAATCCTATCTTTGAATGCCTTCAATCCTTGACCGTTTGTATCAAACACCAACGTTTTTCCCAAACGTTCCTCCTTTCGGTCATTTTTCTCCAAAGCTTCCTCCTGAGCTTTCTTTATACTTTCCACAATTGTCGAGACGACTTCAATTCTCAGCGCTCTTGGCCTTTTCTTTTCAAGATTTACCTTCCGACTGAGAGCATCATCAACAACATTTTCTTTACCAGGGTGGTAAAGTATCTCACAGTCGTAGTCCTTGAGTAGTTCTAGCTAGCGCCGCTGCCTCATGTTCAATTCCTTCTGATTAAAGAGATATTGAATACTCTTATGATCAGTGAAAAGTTTACATTTGGTACCATAAAGATAGTGCCTCCATATCTTTAAGGCAAATACTACTGCTGCCAACTCCAGATCATGAGTGGGGTAGTTCTTTTCATGCTCTATCAATTGCCTCAATGCATACGCTATCACTTTATCCCTTTGGGTCAGAACACAACCTAACCCAACTTCTTTAACAACGAACGCGATACTTCTATTGATCGCTTTGATCATCCTTTACATCAATTAGACTTAAGTCAACTGCTACATCGAACTTGGTTCTCTGAACCATGTAACAAACTCATCGTAGTCGGACTCAATTTGATATGACCACTAGGGTCGGAATAACAATCATCTTCTTAGTCATTACCGAAACGATGGTAACGACAGACTAGAATAAGACGAAATCAATTACTAGTTCCTTGGTAACTGATATGTGTATTTTTATGTATATTTTTATGCATTATATCTTAATATTTTGGCCTTTATTATTCTCTTTTAGAACTAAAAGGTACTTATATTGCTTTGAATTATGATTTGCAGCAATTAGTTGTCGTTAGAGCGGAAAAGAAAAGACTGGAGCGGAAATCGGGTTTCGAAGCTAAAAGAATAAAAATGATGAAAAGTGCAATTACGCCCAGCGTAGTTTATGGTTACGCCCAGCGTACTGGGTGTTTATCCAGGCTTCCTAATTGCGGTGGACTTCTATCTACGCCCAGCGTAAACCGACTTACGCCCAGCGTACGTAAGTCGGTCCCAAGGGTTATAAAAGTCGATTATCAGCTAACCAGAAGGGGGGATTCGACTTCCAACTTAATTTAGTCGATAATTAACTTCTGTTAAGCCGTTTTGAGGGTCTAGAAGGCGGCCGGAAGGCCGTTAAGCTAACGGGAGCGGAGATCAGAAGGATTGGAGAGCGGATACATGTTGGTAATCATATGGGTTGTTAACGTGACCATGTTTAGCATTCCATTGTGTTACTATTATGTGTTTAGTTTCTGATTTAGGTGTAAAAACCTTTTACTTTGCGTTTATGATTGAATGAAGCTTTGATTATTAGACTAATTGCTATATTGAATTGTTTATTTATGTTTAATTTATCTTGCCAAGCTTGTTAAAAGATCCTTACGTGTTAATGATAATTATTTGCTGTTAATTATTAAGTAAATTGAGTTGTATGAACATCTGCTTGATTGCTTGTCTCTTATGATTTTGATGACCATCGAGATTATAAGTCTAGAAATAACGAATGTGAAACTAGGATTAACTTGAGAATAAGTAAGTTAATGTGTAAGCCTTGTCTGATGACCATCAACACGAGGTTAATTGAACGACCAATTTGATTAACTATATTTACAAGTCTTGCTTGATACGAACTGAACACTAGGAAGCATGTTAGTTTAACCAACTGATCACTGTTTGAATTGACTTGTTTGCTAAAGGATTAGTTATAGTGAACGCGAATCTAATCATCTTAGGAATCGGTGAACATGAATAAATGAATTTGGGTATGCAATTGTCTATGTTTTTAAGGTGTAATTTATCTAAACCAAAGTACCTGAAGAGATTTGCTTTCCTGTTAGTTTATCGAGAGTTGTTAATTAATTATTCGTTTGAGATTTATTAAATTACTTCTTTATTCTTTTCGTGTGACCTGTAACCTATAATCAAATATTTTAAATTAATTCACCACCGTTCCCTGTGATCGACACCCGACTTACCTAAGCTATACTGTAATCTGACTAGGTACACTGCCTATAAGTGCATAGTTAGTCTAAGTTTGTTAGGTTATAAATATTAAAATTAGTGGGTACTCTTGTGCACATCAAGTTTTTGGCGCCGTTGCCGGGGAACGGCGTTTAATTAATTTCGTTTATTTGATTATTCGTTTTATTTTTAGTTAGTTTTTATTTTTAGTTTTATTTTCGTTGATATCATTTCACTTGTCGGGAAGGTTCTTGTTGTTAATTGTAGGAATTTGGGATCGTACACATTGATTGACTTTACCTTTTGCATGGGTTTCGATAATGCAAGCGATTAGGGAATTCTTGACCTGCTTAGCCTACTACTTTGTTGATTTGTCCAACTCAATCCATGGGACGTAGTATAGCAAGGCGTATTGTGGTGGTTAAGTAGAAGACCGAGCTCTTGCTGTTCTTGACTAGTTAGGTCACCTCTTGTTCTACTTTTAGTTAAAGGTGCAAAGAAAACAAAGGAAATATTCTAACGGGTCCCGAAAGTGGTTGTTTTCGCAAACCAATTCTTGCGTGCAAAGGTTTTTGATCAACCGTTGTTGTTTGACCTCGACAAAGACAAGTGATTATGACGTCTCATTTTTTTTTAAATGTCACTCATCGGAAAGTCATGGCTGTCGTTGAAGCAATTAAAGGAAAAAAAAATTAATTAATAATATTTATAAATCTCCCAAATTAATTAGTTGAAAAAAAAAAGAGAGGGAATTTCAAATAAGGTAAAGGAAATATTTCAGCTAAAATTACGCCCAGCGTAATTGTAATTTACGCCAAGCGTAATGAACCATTGATCGCGGATGGCCTTTTCACGGAGTTGGGGTTACGCCCAGCGTAACTTTTCCTTACGCCCAGTGTAAATCAACGACAGGTTATATCTGTTTACCCTTTGACTTTTTTTTGTTATTCTTTCAATTCTCTTTTCCTTCGCCGCGTACTGTGACGACAAGCTCTCCCAAAAATCTCCGATTCTTCTTCTTTTCTTGTAAAATTCGACACACAGGTATGTTATTCGGTTACTCAATGGCTTTGATTTGTGTTTAATCGATGAAATAAGCTGCATTATGCCTTTGTTCGAAATCTAGGGTTTATGTATTTTTCGAATTAGTGGACGATTTCACAAATGTATGACTGATTATGGCTTAAATAGACCGATTTCGATCAATAGACTAAACCCTAGGACTTAATTTGGTCTTAATCCCGTCCCATGACCGCCGATTTGAGCTTGGGGACGGACGCCTAGCGTACGCCTATATTCTCTTCGATTTTTTTTTACTGCCTTGAACCACGCAGTTGTATGTTCGATATGCCCCCCCATTTTATAACAACAGGGGATTTTTACCCCATTTTATTTGAATATCTTGTAGAATACTCCTGCGTAGTTTGTTGGAGTGTATTGTATGGCCTTTGAATGAGCAGGGGGACAGCTTCGTGAAACAGGACGTACGCCCAACGTATGCTGGATGTACGTCCAGCGTATAGCCCATACCAGCACCCATATTTTTCATATAATTCTGTTTAATGCTGTGGTATTTTGTTTTGGTTTTGTGTTGTTTGTATTTACACAGATTATGGCTCGTAGAACTCAAAGAACCAACCCACCCGAGGACGTGACCGATCACCGTTTCTTGCAATTCCCGCAAACTCTAAACAATGAAACCCGAGCCAAATATGTGAGAAATCTGAGTCTTCTGCTTACTAAGGAGATTGACATAGCACCTTCATTTGATTGGGAATTGGCGGCCCAGACTGGACTTGATGCGCTGATCGAGAATTTTTTGCAATACACCCACTCGGACGCGAGTGGCGTGCCTTTGTTCGTATGTCAGGGTTGGGCAAGATTGTTCAGGATCCAGGAGCCTGTGTATCGGGAATTTTTGCTGGAGTTTTATGCTACAGTTTCCTATGACCCTAGGAAGACACCCGATGATAGGACAGCCTTTTCTTTTAGACTGGGTGGTGTGAGTCGGGAGTGCAGTGTGATTGAGCTTGCCACTCGAGTTGGGATATATACAGTAGACGAGACGAGGAATGTCCACTTCCCGGCATTCCTTGCTGATTGCCTCACGGGCCGGCCAGATGACTACAATGAAAACACTTTCTGGACAGAGATTACTGAGGGAGTGTACACACCATCTACTGCACGGGGGAGGATGATTCGGTCTACCACATATAGATTGCTCCACCGTCTGATTTCCATGTCTCTCACGCACCATAAGAATAGTGAGAGAGTGCCTTCTACAGACTTGTATTTCTTATGGGCGCTTGTTACTCCAGGGAAGCACCTAACCTTCCAATTGCTTTAGCTGCTTATTTGGGTAGGAGGGCCAGGGGACTTCGGGAGGATAGCCCGATTTGCGGGGGGCATTTTATCACACGATTAGCTCGATCCTATCAGTTGTTGACGCGCGAGATTACGAGATCGATGGTGTTTCATGATATGAGGCCGATGAGCCTTCAGTTGTTGGAGTCGATGCGTGTATTTGAGCGGGGCGAGGATGGTGTCTTACGGGTACGACCAGATGACGTGGCCGACGAGGAGGGTGCAGTCGAGCCACAGCCGCGACGAGCCCAGCGGCGTAGACCTGCTCCTCGAGGAGCGCAGCAGGGACCTGAACCAGAGATTGATATACGTTACCTGGCCCAACGCGTGGACGAGGGATTTCAACGCATTGACGAGGGATTTCAGAGTCTGGGTGAGCGTGTTGCACACGTAGAGAGACGACAACAGTGGTATGGGGATGCGCTGACCGCATTTTTTGCCCACCAGGGATTTCAGTACCCGGTTCCTTTTCCTCCGCCATTCCAGTCACGCTCTGATGGAGCCGGTACATCTGGGACACAGTAGCATGGTGACGAGGATGACGAGTGATTTAGTTTATCCTTTTTATTTTTTTTATTTTTGTGTTATTTTTAGTTTAATTTTTTGCGTTGCTTAGTATTAGTATTTTTATTTGGTATGTAATTAGTTTAATTTAGGTTGTTTTACTTTTGTTTTCCATGTTGATGCTCCTTGGTTGTTTAGATCTTTGCAGAATTTTCGCCCTTAGAAAGCTGGCAGTAAGTTCAGCAGCTAGGTCCGACTGTTGCTAGAGAGAGCCGTGTGAGAGTTCGAAGATTATGGTCAAGACCCACGATTTTACATAAGTGTGGGGTGCGTGTTGATTTCGTGAGAGATTATTTAGAAGAGTGGCATTTTTACTATATTTTGAATCTTATGGTATGGATGAGCTGTTCCCACACCATAGTGTTTTCTTTTGCCGCGAGGTAGAAGTATCATCCCGGCTGCCACGATATGGTTGACACTTTCCTATGTCGTGGGGGAGTTTTCATCGCGAGAAGAGGCTGCCATTCTTGATATGACGATGTGACCAACGATTTTCACATTATGGCCATGTTTAGATTTCACATCTCTCGACGAGACGACGTGGTTGACACTTTCCCACGTCATGGTTACTACATATTGCATTTATTTGCAATCTTTGCACCACCTTACAGAAGTCGGTGTTCTTGATTTTATTTTCCGGCAAATTCAGAAGCAGCAGTTCCAGTTTTCTACCTTCCACCACATTTATGAAGTAACTTGTAGCAGCCCCATTCGATCTCGCCACAACTACCCAGGGGAGTCTGTTCCTTTTTCTTCCTTTTTATGTGCTTAATTCGTTTTAGCATACAATGAGGGCATTGTATGAAATAAGTGTGGGGTAGGGGGTCGAAAAAGGAATTTAAATTGGAAAATTAAAAATTGCTAGATTAGGTAAATTTAAAAATTTAAAAACTTGAAATAATAGTTTAATTTAGAAAAATCTAGTGATAATTTAAAATTTTTGCTAATATTGTATGAGATGATCCGATGAGAACTCAAATGTTTAGTTGAGCCAATACACGTTATAGTGCATTTGTGGCCTCCCTTATTTTAGTGAAATCATGGAACAAAAACATAACCCCGCTTGGTTTGAGGGATGCAATATGTTTAGCAGCCTAAACCTGAAATGTATCCAGGAAAATTATTATCATTAACCAATAAAGGTTGAGGTTGAGCGCCTCTGCTTAAGCATGTAGGTTTTGAGTGAAAAAAGCGAGGTACATGTAATAAAAAAAAGAGAGAGAGAATTGCAAGAAAAGTTTGAAGAATTTTGGAGCAAATAAAGTGAAGATCAAAAGATCAAAATTCCAAGAAATTCAAAAAGTTGAAGATACCAAGAAATCAAATTAAATAAGGTGGTGAATTCAAAGAAATCAAAGATCAAATTATCAAGAAAGTGAAGAATTCCAAAAGAGCTCCATAGTGGTATCATAAATTGTAATTCTAGATTATGTATGCTTAGGTTGCTCAACTAAAAATACCTTGAGGATAGGAGGTTTTCTGCGGATGGATTCGGAGGGTTGCATAAAACGAGCATTGTTCGGAAAAAGTGGGCAAGTGTTTATGAAGATTGTGAGTATTTAAAGTATGGGGGGGGGGGTACTTTAGGAAAATTTTAGACACAAATGCATGCGTTGAGGTCTTGACATAATGGCTGAGTTTTAAATGGATTGTTTAGTACGATATTGGTAAAATAAAAGTAAAATTTGCTTGGGGGCAAGCAAAGGCTAAGTGTGGGGTATTTTGATATGTGTATTTTTATGTATATTTTTATGCATTATATCTTAATATTTTGGCCTTTATTATTCTCTTTTAGAACTAAAAGGTACTTATATTGCTTTGAATTATGATTTGCAGCAATTAGTTGTCGTTAGAGCGGAAAAGAAAAGACTGGAGCGGAAATCGGGTTTCGAAGCTAAAAGAATAAAAATGATGAAAAGTGCAATTACGCCCAGCGTAGTTTATGGTTACGCCCAGCGTACTGGGTGTTTATCCAGGCTTCCTAATTGCGGTGGACTTCTATCTACGCCCAGCGTAAACCGACTTACGCCCAGCGTACGTAAGTCGGTCCCAAGGGTTATAAAAGTCGATTATCAGCTAACCAGAAGGGGGGATTCGACTTCCAACTTAATTTAGTCGATAATTAACTTCTGTTAAGCCGTTTTGAGGGTCTAGAAGGCGGCCGGAAGGCCGTTAAGCTAACGGGAGCGGAGATCGGAAGGATTGGAGAGCGGATACATGTTGGTAATCATATGGGTTGTTAACGTGACCATGTTTAGCATTCCATTGTGTTACTATTATGTGTTTAGTTTCTGATTTAGGTGTAAAAACCTTTTACTTTGCGTTTATGATTGAATGAAGCTTTGATTATTAGACTAATTGCTATATTGAATTGTTTATTTATGTTTAATTTATCTTGCCAAGCTTGTTAAAAGATCCTTACGTGTTAATGATAATTATTTGCTGTTAATTATTAAGTAAATTGAGTTGTATGAACATCTGCTTGATTGCTTGTCTCTTATGATTTTGATGACCATCGAGATTATAAGTCTAGAAATAATGAATGTGAAACTAGGATTAACTTGAGAATAAGTAAGTTAATGTGTAAGCCTTGTCTGATGACCATCAACAATAGGTTAATTGAACGACCAATTTGATTAACTATATTTACAAGTCTTGCTTGATACGAACTGAACACTAGGAAGCATGTTAGTTTAACCAACTGATCACTGTTTGAATTGACTTGTTTGCTAAAGGATTAGTTATAGTGAACGCGAATCTAATCATCTTAGGAATCGGTGAACATGAATAAATGAATTTGGGTATGCAATTGTCTATGTTTTTAAGGTGTAATTTATCTAAACCAAAGTACCTAAAGAGATTTGCTTTCCTGTTAGTTTATCGAGAGTTGTTAATTAATTATTCGTTTGAGATTTATTAAATTACTTCTTTATTCTTTTCGTGTGACCTGTAACCTATAATCAAATATTTTAAATTAATTCACCACCGTTCCCTGTGATCGACACCCGACTTACCTAAGCTATACTATAATCTGACTAGGTACACTGCCTATAAGTGCATAGTTAGTCTAAGTTTGTTAGGTTATAAATATTAAAATTAGTGGGTACTCTTGTGCACATCAGTAACCTTGTGACTTTCCCTGATCCAAGTGTGAGTCATGTGCTTCCAGTAGTATAGATCTCTACTACTATTCACACCTACTCATACTCGTCCCAAGTACTGTCTCGCAGTCCCCAAGTCCTAAAATCACAAAACTATTTAACACATACGAATGTGTCCAATTAATCATAAAATTTTCCTAGACTCTACTAGGACTTCTTCCATGCGTATCTTCAATCATCAATTCTACTTCAACTTGGTTGGTGATGGAAATTCCATACGATGGGACAACTTCAAGAATTACACAAATCATTCCATCATCCTGCCAATCGAAGGTGTACTTCAGACGTACCGTACCCCTCTAAACGTTCCGTTATTTTATTAGACATATATTAAAGGCAAGATACCACTCTTACGATATCTTCTGATAGGTATCATTCACTATCATAAGATTTTCATTTCCTACATCTACTCAATTCTCTACAAGTCTTTACCATAACATTTTGTACACCCAAGCAAACGTTCGGTGTATTGGGCAAGAACTTAAGATAGGAAAGCTTTATTTACGATAAACGTATAAATCTCCTTATCACTTCGAAACGTTTACATGTTAGTTCTAATCTCGTAATCATACGCTTAGAATCCTACACACATAAGGTTTCCAGATCCGGTCGGCAACATACCATAGATCCGAACAAATAAAAGCATATAAGGCATCCTTATAGCTATAACATAAAATATTTAACACATAAAACATTTTAGGCATCTTTCCTAAAATAAACTTGTGCTCGTGTCTAAAATATAGCAGACACTCATCTCACAATCATCACTTAGCATTCTAAGTTTAAGTCTACAAATTGTAGGATATTTCTTAGTTCGCTTAAACTAATGCTCTGATACCAACTGTGATATCCCCAAATTCACGGCCAGAAAAGACCGGTTTAATTTATGCTTTTGAAATAATTTCAGAGTAATCATTTGATTAAAAGTGTTGCGGAATTTGTTCCCAGAAAAACATGATAAATATGTTATCAAATCATTTCCGAAGAAATGTATTTTATTCACTTAAACCATTGGGATGTCATTATCAATACAAAAACATAAGCATAAACAAAACTTACATTCATTTACACTAGTGATCTACTTCTCTTTTAATCTCTTAGTGTAAAGCAACTTCGTATCGATACCTGTGATACAAATAAACTGAGTGGGTTAGGCTTGGGAGCCTGGTGAGCATATAGGGTTTTCAACCCGCAATAAATAAATTTATTATGCTTAAACATCAAACAATCAACCCAATTACCCAATCCCAATTATCTTATTTATTTCTTAAGGATTTACCCTAAGAATCAACTATCACTCATTCCTAAGGATTCATCCTAAGGAATAGGCACGAAGTCCATCGCTGCCCAAGGTTTATACTACAAGCACTAACAACGTCGATCCCCACATACTGATCCTATACAGTAATCTTACTAGATCTAGCCTAAAGGATCGATATGAACAACCAACTAACAAAACTGCTTCGGAAATCCCCTAGCAGCAAACAAGGATCGATAAAGACATCGAATGAATGGAATAAGTTTAACCACGAACCTTTGTTCGTAAAAGAAAGAACCACAAGACAATTAAGTCAGTGGTAGTTATCAATGCTTAGGCTGTGGTCTGAATATCGTGAGGTATGTAACCCCCAGACTCACCCTATCCGGCATCGAAAATGGAAACGCTGACTAATGCCTAGGCTGTGGTCTGAACCCCCAGACTCACCCTATCCAGCATCGAAAATGGAAACACTGACTAATGCCTAGGCTGTGGTCTGAATATCGTGAGGTATATAACCCCCAGACGCACCCTATCCGGCAATGGAAACGTTGACTAATGCCTAGGCTGTGGTCTGAATATCGTGAGGTATATAACCCCCAGACGCACTCCTATCCGGCATCGAGAATAGAAACACTGACTCATGAAGCTCGTCTGATCACTTCATAAAAGAAACAAAGACTCCAAAGCTCTTCAAAATAAAGGTATAGGGAAAATACTAATAAAGTACTCTCGTACACTCCCGTACCCCGACACATAATATTGTCAAAAAGAAGAACTATCGGATGAACACATAGTTCAAAAACACCTAATGAACATATAGTTCGAGAACACCTTATGAACATATAGTTCAAACATACCTACCGATTACGAGTCTGCTAACGTTCCACTGGACTATTTAAAGTAGTCTGTGCCCGTTGTCTATACTCTGCTAGATGACTAGATCATCTTAAACATCGATACCTCTCATCACTTTTTATTTCATCACACATCATCTAATTCATCTACCCATGTTTTACCCAACATATTTGTAGATAAAAATACATATACAGTTTAAAACTTGTATAAAACATCTATTCAACAGTCACCTTAAATAAACAATTAATATAATTACACATAGCACGTATTTTAAAGAAAATACTTCATATATATGTGTAAGGTGAAAGTGATTATACACTCACTTGATTTAAAGATAACCGGACAGCACTCTGTTGCCTAAAACGATCGTTTCTAATAAAACCGGGAGTTTTATTGAGAAACAGGGCTCTGTGAGGGTCGGGCTTCGAAACCTAAAAAATAAATTTCCCAGGCTTCTCGGGCACTCCGGGACGTGTTCCGGGCGTTGGAATTAATCCCGGGGCTTTGGGGAAGTTGAAAATAGCTAAAATATTGAAAAATGGGTGAAAAATAACAAATTTGGAATTCTACCTGGAAGATCTCGCAGCCCTTCTATTTATAGGGCCGAGGTTCGGACTCTGGAGGCTAGGAAGCGAGCACGTGGCAGCAGCAGGGAGGCTCGGACGCGGCAGCTGGCACGCTTCGGACACGAGGAGTCACCGGCTTCGGATGTGTCATCGGCTGGGTCTCCGGCTCGGACACCTGTACGACACGCGTCGGATGTGCGAGGGCAGAGACTTCGGTCGAATCCAGAAGCGACACGTGACTGCCAGCTACTCGGATGACTCAACCATTTCGGACACGTGGCACATTTTGGGCGAGGGTGACGTGGCCGAAGCCACCTATGCGAAATTTCTCGGTTTTTGTGCAAAATTTCTAAAATCCATAACTTTTGCATACGAGATCCGTTTTTGACGTTCTTTATATGCACGCGTAGGTAAAATTACGCTCTACAACTTTCGTTTAGACTTCATCGGCTAATTTTGAATTTAATTTTTATATTATTATTTTTAACAGACCGGGACAGGAAATCCGTTCAAAATTCGTAACTTCTTCATCCGACGTCCGTTTCCGTCTGTCTTTTTACCGTTGTACTACTATTTACGGGACATTCGATTCTCGTTTAGGTTGTGTCGGCTAAAAATTACTCGATCTAAAATTCGAGTTTTTAGCTGTCTACTGCTAAGCTGAAACTTCGAAAAATCATAACTTCCTCATACGAAGTCAGATTTGGGCGTTCTTTTTATACATACTCTCGGTTTAACGAACACTACGACTTTCGTTTAGATCACCACGGCTAAAATGTATTTTATCAAAAACTCACTTTTTACGACATTCGGCACCGTGCCGGTTTTGTCGCGAAACTTCGACAGGTCATAACTTCTTCGTTATAACTCAGAGTTCGGTATTCTTTATATATCCGTAATCCTTGTCACGCCCACTACAAGTTTCTTAATAGATATCGACTTTATCTAATATTTATTTTTGACGCTCATTTTTATTCTTAATTAATTAAACCCTAATAATTAAGCATAAAACACATAATTTTCACATAATTCATTTTCATTTCTTCTAAATGAGTTACAAAGGTTAACCTAGACTATAATGTCAATATTAATGCCTAGCCTAGAAACACGGGCGTTACACGCACTGCGCCGGGTACTAGACTCTGCTTCTTGGTGTTTGGTTCCCATCAACTGACTTTCCAAGTTAGTTTGATTCTCCCTCAACTCTCTCATTGCAGCAAGGGCTGCACTCATTTGGCCTAGTAGCGCCTCAGTGTGGGTTTGGGTTTCATCATGTAACTCGTCCAGACGACGTATATCTGCAGTGTTGATTTGTGTCGTCGCATTGACTTCCAGAATCCGGTTTATCGAAATTCTCGCCTGATCGGTTTGGCGAGCTATCTTATCCACGATCACAGGGAGTGCTCTGTCGACTGAACCTCTGTTACTAACGTTTTAAAAGTCTCGACACATTCCACATGGAGGGCGCACTCCTTGTTGTTGGCTCCAGTGATGTATGAGATTTCCCCAAATTGGCGTTGGTCCTTGAAAACATCTCCTGATTGCAGGAGGTGGGATGTTTGGTGGGGGATTCTACACTTCAGGTTCTGTATCGGTACCCTCTGACTCTTCATCTTCTTCTTCCTCTATGGGTTCCTCTTCTTCTTCCTCCTCGTCCATAATTTCTTCTGGATCCTCTTCCGGATCGTCTTCTATCCATCCTCCATTGCCTTGGTTCGGGAAGTAAGGGTCCCCTGGTAAATGAAACCCGGCCATTGTGTCTGTACTAGAATAGGGATATGAGAATTTCATGAAAAACTAAAGCATATAACAATTAAACATTGAAGTTGAACTATTGTATTTATAAAATACTCCTATAGTATTTTAATTTTTTATGTTTGATTCATATGTTTATAAGTTTGGTATGTTTTAGACTTGTTGTCCGCTGCAACTATTCCCTGGCATATGCTAGTCGGCTCTCGGATAAATATAGTCGATCAGGCTATACTCATCCCAGACCCGATTTCATATTCCAAGGCATACTTGCAGTGCACAACTCATCTATAATACTTCTATACTGTTTTTATTACGACACTTCTACTGGTGTATAATGTATGAATGAATACTTTTATAAAATTTATTTTTTAAAAAGTATGACTCTTTATCAGAGTGTTTTTTCCCAGTTGTATTTATAGTTGTATATAAAAAATGGTTTGATATACTTAGTTCACTATAAACAATTCTCTGATATCAATCTGTCACACCCCCACACCTGAACGGCGGAAACATTCAGGGGCGGAGGACGTCATGTACAGTATCATAACAATTGAATAGTAAAGAAAGTACACACAACCATCATATACGTCATTGAAAAGTTTACATGATTGTAAGTATTACATGTTCCAAAAGTCAATTATAATATGATGTTCAAAAGATTTTATTAACGCCTGAGCGTCAATCTTCAAAAGTAGTTGACAACATGATTTAGCGATTTCCTGAGAATACAAGTTATTTCAAAGAAAAAGTGTCAACAACTAAGTTGGTGAGTTCATAAGTAGTTAATTAAATAAATGCATGCCATTCGTAAGTTCATGTTTGCTTCCAGAAAATCTGACATTTTCTATAAAATGAGTTATGATTTGATGCTATATAAAATGAATGTATTGAACCCGGAAAATCCTATATCTTCCTAAAATTTGAGAAGTAGTCTTAATACCCCAAGACCGTAATTTGTAAGTAAATATGCCATACTTAGCCTGATAAAATATAGTTTAGTAAATAAAACTATCTGAAGATTTGCATTTTCACGTAAAAACAATTGTATTATTACTTTTTACAAAAGATTTAATACCATAAGAGTCGTCTATCATGTGAGTTTTCATAACCGTACTAAGATGAGTTTGCCTGTAGCGACGTTGTTCGGGTGTTGAAATGTTATGACATTTGTCACACTTAACCTGCCAGTCGGGCTGTAGCTAACAGCCAGGGTCCGAGATCATCAGTCCCGTATAGATCTATACACACTTATCACGTTCTCTAGACAGAGACTCTGGTTATAAAACAGGACTTTCTTGTATACCTTGATAGGTACTAGGAAGACGAATGACTCACAAATTCCCAACGAGATTACGTATTTTCGAAATTAATGTAGTTATTTCTGAAATGGTTACCCTATTTACGATGTTTATTAAGGCATAAAATAAATCATATATATATATATATATATATATATATATATATATATATATATATATATATATATATATATATATATATATAAACATTATTTTATCCCGAGAGGGTAAAATGGTGTCATGATATGTCTTACATGCTAATATTTTCAGATAAAAGTTATAACAACAACAAGAAAATATAGCAAAAGATATGTAAAATAGGGGTATGAACTCACTTGGTAAGAGTGACGGTTTGATGAAGACGATGCTTTACTCGTGCAACACTTCGACTGGAAAGAAGTTAATTTCTCGAGAGTTTCGGGGCTTCAGGCTTCCGTCAGATCTTGTACACGTAACCGGGGCGTCGGGGTAGTCTCGAGAGGCTTAGAATAGAGTAATCGTAGGAGGGATGATAGAATTGAGCAGCAAAAACCGGAGCCCTCGGTTTCTATTTATAGGGTGATATTTTTGAGTTCACGTCGTGAACACGAAATTGTCCACGTCGTGAACTTGGTCATGATGCAGCTTATAGACTCGACGTCTAATAGCCCGGTTCTGGAACACAACAATCACGGGTTCACGTCATGAACCCCTGACTCACGACGTGAGTCTCTGACAAATGTTGGAGTTCGTGTCCCGAACTTCAACAATTCATATATGTCGCATACGAGCTCCGATTTTGACGTTCTTTATATCCACACGTATGTGAGATTATGCTCTACAACTTTCGTTTAGACTCCATCGGCTAATTTGGAATTTATTTTTAATATTATATTTTTAACAGGCCGGGACAGGAAATGTCCGTTAAAAATTCATAAGTTCTTTATCCGACGCCCGTTTCCGTCTGTCTTTTTACCGTTGTACTACTATTGACGAGACCTTCGATTCTCATTTAGGTTGCATCGGCTAAAAATAACTCAATCTTTATTTCGAGTTTTTAGTTGTCTACCGCTATTCCGAAACTTAGAAAAATCATAACTTCCTCATACGAAGTCAGATTTGGACGTTCTTTTTATGTATGTTTACGGTTCAATGTATTCTACGAATTTCATTGAGATACCTAAGGCTAAAAAGTATTTTATTGAAACTTCACTTTTTACATTTAACAGTGTTTACAGGTTTTGTCGCGGATCTTCGATTGATCATAACTTCTTCGTTATAACTCGGATTTTAGTGTTCTTTATATTTCTGAAAACCTTGTTACGATATCTATCACTTTATACACCCCAATTGAGATTTTTGAACATTTCATTTTTGATGCTATTTTTATTATTTTAAAAAAATAGGTTACAATACTTGACTTTAGATCATTACATTGACTCGAAATATCGGGTTGTTACATGCTCCAAAAAATCTATTCAATACAAGTCAAGTTGATACAATTTAGACTCCAAATTCCCGAAATTGTGACATTTAACTCCCATGGCTAACAATGATATATTATTATGGATTTAGGGCTACAATAAAATAATATCAAAATATAATTCACATCTCGGGGTTTTAGGGTTTGTTAATTATTTACATATTTTATTTAATTTTATTTATTTAATTTTAAACGGAATGTTACAATTCTCCCCCACTTAAATTGAATTTCGTCATCGAAATCATTCCTTACAAATCCCAACAAGCCAACATCCTGAGTAGCAAGCCCACAACCCCGAGCAAACCACAACTTTCTCAAGGCAACAAAATCCAACCCTCGCAGGGCTCCACAACCCGAAGATGAACGAATTCCTTCCAACATAAACACATTTATTCAATCTGAAATCTGAAGTCTCGATATGGTCTGACTCCCTGACAGACCGACCAAACTGAATTATTATTATTGAATCCCGTCCACTTATCTCCCAGCTAACTACTCATCTTCTGATAACTTGAGGTTCCCACAGGAAAATAGAATCACAAACCAAATATCCTTGTAGAACACTTATACTTGACAAAAGGCTTAGATAATCCTTCGGGTAGGAGACTCATCCCTGCATAAACAGTATCGAGTGATTTACTCTGAGATTATCCAAGCCCATCTGCAAGTGACCTAACATCTCCTCTGAATAGCAAGCTACCCCACACATAAGTTCCAAATCAATGATACTGCCTTGACTTATCTTGATGCCCTCCACAAATAGAACCAATCCAAGACACAGTCACAAGATCTGATCTACCATCCAAAACTGAATCCATTAATTACCCTTGAACCCTTCGATTGATGCCCTCGGCATATAGATACCCCAATCCTCAACCCACGGAAACGAAAATTCTGCACAAAACACTCCTGATACCCGACTCGAGATCTTACCCATAAACCAACCTGATACTCAACTCACAAACCGAGATCCACGAATCTGCACTTGCATTTTCCCCAACACTTTCTGATTCACGACAACCCCTCACTAGACTGAGATATAAGGGTTCCCAAACCACCGCTGAGACTACCAATCTCGCACCTGATCCAACCACCAAATTCCCAAGAGTCCAAATAACAAGACTATCCAGCCTATAAACCTCTTTGCATCACACATTAACCACCCACTAGATTCTGCGATTCAAGATCCAAATCCTTGACCCACCGGTGTCGATAAGGTCCTACCTATATCGCCATAATCACACGGGCCTCACCCACGAGTCCCACCCATCTAGGGCTACACTAGCCCGACTCTGCCTCAGACCCCAATGGTCCTCAACCTATAACGAAGAAATAGTCCTTGACAATCCCGACCGGTGTGCCCAAGGCACGAACTGATTCCCCCTTTACACCCACGACCACTACCAACGATAGTCTACCTCGAACTGGTGAATGCTACGATCTTATCACAAATTTACAACACCTTAAGCCGACCATGGATACCACCCATGGCCTTACACTCCCAAAACGTCACAACCCCACTCATCCAGAGCTGAAAACTGCATCCAACTACATCAAGGCAGGTGTTCGGTCATACTTTGAATTCTGAAGCCCTCAACCTAGGCTTAATCGCAAGCCTGCTATGCACAATATAGAAGACGCCGACCAGTGGTTGAAAGTTTCTTGAATTCCCACTTATACAACCTCAATATAAACGGCCACATGAGCCGTCTCTCCTCCTGTCTAGGATGTGAAACTTGCCCTAATTCACATCCTTCCTGCCTCCCTGAAAAGCCTAATCGATTCTCCCCCACTTGGTTTCGGTGAAGTTTTCTCATACCTTAAATATGATGGGTTCCAAACCAATCAACCCCATATAGCATGAAGTGCCTATGTCATGCACTAATCAGCACTAACGTTCCATTGTTATCCGAACTCAATTAACGCCCATTTGCTAAAATCCTAAAGAATACAGTAACACTTGGTTTGGGATTTGCTTCGTTTCTCGGGGTTGCGGCCCAATAATCAGTTGTCATAAGGTTTAGGGCCTTGGGAAAGGAAGGATTTGGCCCAATTCGGATGTAGGTGTCATAGTATAAGTGATCCAAGTATTCGATTGTGTCTTCGGAGGCCAAGGGTATAATCGTAATTGGATATCTCGATCTTTTATGGATTTTGGGTTTTTTTAGGAGGTTTTAAGGTTTGGGTGTCTTACTAGCAGCATAGGGCATCTTGCCACCTTTTTCGTGGATATAAGGTTCGTTGGAAACGTACATAGGATGAGGGAGTTATGTTATTTTGAAGATACTGACAGATTTGGCCCCTAATGGAAATATTTGGTAAATATGTCCCATGCATGCAAGGATGCATACGCGTGTTGGCTGGGAACGCGTAGCGTAGAAAGATAAGTGGTCGCTGGTGGTTTGTGAGTACGTCGGGCGTACTAAGGGGTACGCAAGGCGTACTCACTTTAGAGCAAAACCCTAATTTCATGGTTCCTACCCTATATAAGCAACATTATACCACACCTTTGGTCATTTTAAGTCAGCCTCCACCCCTTTTAACGTTCATGAAACCCTAGAGTGCCTTAGGTGAAGCTTGGAGCTTGAAAGAAGATTCTTGGTGGTTTGTGCAAGAGAACAAGAAGGTGAAACACTCAACCTCTAGAGAAGAGCTTAGAGATCCAGTGTTAGCATCTCCATTTCGAGACTTTACAGTTATAAAGTCTCTATCTTGGATATTCATTGTATATATCTACTTTGGGTTGGGTTTTGGCCATTTTAGTCCCTTTTTCTTGGTCTTGGTGAGCTACGGTTGTTTTAGGAGCTTAATCTAGTAGATCTAGACATTTTAAGGGACCCTCATTCATAAATGAGCAAGCTTTGTGGAGTTTTTGAGTTCAAGCATGAGTTAAGACCATCCATTAAGCTCTTTTGAGCTTTAGAGTCCCATTAAGCCATGCAAGCTAGTAAAGTTTCCAACTTTACTTGAAAAGTCATCCATAGGAATCAAACTAGAGAGTTGGAGCCCGGGCTGAAGTGATTAAGTTCTTATTGGAGAAGTTTGGAGTCTAGGGGAGTACACTCACCTGGTACGCTGCGTGTACTGGCCCCAAAGGGTGTACGCTTGGTGTACCATATGAGTACGCAGGGCGTACTATCTGGTTGACTTATCTTGTTTTGTTGACGTTTTGGGCCTTGGACCTTGGACCAGGAGTTGACTACGGTTTACCATTCAGTATTTCAAGCCTTTTTGGATATTAGGCCTTCCCGGGATAGGTCCACGATATATTTGGGCCTTATTGCGCCTTATGGTGCCATTTCGGGTTTGGGCTATCTTATTGGCTTGTATTACATAGGGTTCTTTTGGGCTAGCTATGGCTATGTGTTTTGGTTCAGAAAAAGTAAATGGCTTTAGGGAAAGGCCGATGTAAGGGTTTGGGGCCCAATTTGGAAAAGTGGGCCATTACTAGGCTTTATGGATCATGGTTTGGAACCCAATTTCTAATTGGGTGATATTTTGGTGTTGATTAGCTCAGGAAGTTGTCAGGGCAGCAGCTAGGGATTTTTTCAAGGAGCTTTTGCATTCGAGGTGAGTTTTCCTCACTGTACTTATGGGCGAAGGCACCAATGCCGGCCCTGTTGGATTGTTATCCTGGTTTAACGTATGCTTGTATGTTGTGGTGATCTGTTAGATCTGTATCCTGGTAGATAGGATGTTGCTATGCTATCATGATTAGTTAGATATGTATCCTGGTATATAGGATAATGTTATGCTTAGTGTCTTAGTGATCTGTAAGATCTGCCTATTTGTATATTGACTGGTTATATGTTAACTGTTATGTATATGTCGACATGTGTGTGTGGTTGGGTTGAGGCGGTCCTACATTGTGATGAAGGCCAAGAGACCCAGGGCGGTCCGGATAGACTGAAGGCCTGCAAGGCGTACCAGTCAGGCCCTAAGGCCCGGAGAATGGTCCAGAAAGGTTGTAGTCTCGGTGAGGCGATCCAGCTATGCTGAAAGTTCTGTGAGCGGTCGAGACAAGTTGTATGCCCGTGGAGGCGGTCCAGACATGTTGAAGGCTCTGTATACATGTTGTTATATATATATATATATATATATATATATATATATATATATATATATATATATATATATATATATATATATATATATATATATATATATATATATATATATATATATATATATATATATATATATATATATATATGTTATATGTTTGGGTGTTAGTACATTGGGGGAACTCACTAGGCTTCGTGCTTACAGTTTTTGTTTATGGTTTCAGGAACTTTAGTGGATCGTGGCAAGGTGAAGGCGTGACCGTACACATCCTCGTATTTTGGACTTATGATTTTTGGGAAACTCTGATATTGTGAATGTTTTGAAAACTACGTTGAAAGAGATTCTGATTTTTAAATAATGTTTTAGGAAAAACGGTTTTGTAAACACTTCTAAAGAAAAGGGTTGTTTTGAAAAGTTTAAATTTTATGAAATTTTATGGATGTTACAAGTTCGTATCAGAGCCTTGGTTTAAGTGAATTGGAGGAACAATCGTGTGAATCCAGTCTCAAACTAAGGAAAAATATTTTCAAATGGTTTTCAAAATACTTAAGGAGGATGCGATGTGTACGATGTGTCGGAGCCAGTAAGTAGACCCCAAAATACCATACTGTTATTTAATATTCTGTCATGTTAGAATAACATGCTAGTGATAGGCTAGGGATGTTCAAGAATTGCATGATAGAATTTCCTGATTATGTGATGCCTTACTTCCTATAGAACTCCCTTGTTTGGCTGTTGTTCCGATAGAGTGGATACGCTAAGTCACATGCTACATGGTTTAAAGAATCCTAGGCTGAGGGGTTTGGTAATGCTGCACAACTCTTGTCTAAGTCCAACCGTTGTGGGATTCAATATTTTAGCCTAAGATTGTTTAAATTATGAGGCATGTGATTGTATTCATGCGATAGTCGCCTGTCACCAATGGAGAGTCGCGTGGAAATTAGTTGTATGGTGAGTCATATGTGGTCAGCCAGCCAATGATGTTATTGGATGAGGAGGCGGTGGTTTTCTTAGAAGGGGCTCAATTCTTAGTGGGTCAATGCAAGGAATGATCGGCCACTCTTGATAATGTGGGAGTAGGGAGAAGGTACACTGTGGTGTTGGGAGTTTGAGAGCGAGGATTCCGTAGGAGGATCTGTCAGATTTTATTGCATTTTAGTACCATTCGGCTCCTCTCCACGAATGTTGCATGCTTTGTGCTTTGTGGAAAATTATGAGTGATGTGAGTTAGGTATTAAGTGAATATGTCAAGTCACATGTGAGAAAGGTTAGATAATCTCAGAGTGATGGATTCGAACCTGCTGCGCAGCTCTTCTTTGCGTCCAACCGTTGTAGAGATGAGTCTGTTACTCGAAGGATTATATGAGCTTTGTTGCATGTGATTGTTTTCATGGAATAGCTAATTGACATTGTGAGAAGTTCTTCAGCAGCTGATGGTAGAGAAGTGTGGAACCCTAGGATAGCCTAGGGAGTATTCTAGTGTAGTTGTTTCCCTGTTGAGCAGGTTTCATGAGTATTTTTTGATTAGGTCTTAGAAAACCTGAGGGGATTCTTGAGGAGAGTATGGATAGGTGTGGAAGGTAGTATTGGGCCCGTACTACTGGAAGCACAAGATCCAAACTCAAATCGAGTAGCATTTAGGAGATTCTAAGGACTAGTCAGGGTAGATAACATGGTTGGATACCATGGTTTGAGACAGTGGTTCCGTATCTGTTGATCTTTTGGCTTGGGCCGCTCAGGCGAGAATGGGTTTTGTGTTGTTCATTCCCCTGTGGCAATATTGTTGTAGGTTGAATGGTTCAGACCCAGATGAGTATGTTGATTGGAAGTCTCGAGGGTTTTGTTAGAGGTCGTGACTCGAGCCTCGAGACACGAGGAGGAAGTGGTTGTCATGATCGGTTTGGAATTGCATCTGGGATTTAAGTGTCGGATTTTCGGTTTGGGTTGTCATTATCTGTGGCAGGGATATTTTTGCCTTTAGCTTTTCCGAGTTAGAGGGAGTGGATGTGCTTTTGACTTCCCGAGTTAGGTTGGATTCTCAGCTGGAGTTCTGTTGGTTGCAGTGGTTGGAAACAACATGTCAGCACTGGTGTGCGCAAGTGGTTTGACGTGGCACGAGTATATTAGCGGTGTGAGCAAGGGTCGTATCCTTGGGAGATGGGAAAGCCAGGTGTCGGATTGTAGTATGGGTTGCATGCAGGGGTGTATGTTTGGATCGTAAACCGGCAGTTGCTTATGCTTTGTAAGTGGTTATTATGAAAGATGTGAGGTCTTCAGTTGTATTTCAGGTTCCTCGTGGGGTTCGTTTGATCCGTCTGGAGGACCATTCTGCAGGTGATATTTGTTTCATGGTCAGGTATGGTTGTACATGGATGGGCTCCTCGGGTTATGTTGTGGTTCATCACTAGTGGGCGGTGGATCAAGACCTAAGTGGGGGAGAATTGGGATTCCCAGGTTGAACGTCAGTCATTGAGGGTTCTGTCAGTTCGCTGGTCAGTTTACTGCTTTCAGATTTGTTAGGAAGATGTTGGTTGGTGGAACCTTTTCAGAAGCAAGTATCTTCAGCTCCAGGTGGGTTGTGGTTGTCTGGTTGAGGTGTCAAGGTGTCCTAGACCATTGGACGTTGAGTTCGTCTTTTAGTGGGAATTCTATAAAGGATTCAAGTGGTGACACTTTAAGAGCCAGGAATGCGTCACCTACCCTCATGTGCAGTGTGTTTATGATCCCCTGCTCCTTGGGTATGTTACCCTCAATGATGAAGTGGAATTCTGATTCGTAGCAGACTCAGGTTTTGGTAACTTATGGGATCATCTTGGAGGTTTTCTCAAGTTAGTGGTGCAGTGATGGAATCCGTTCAGTCTCAAACAAGTATGGGGTCTTGTTTGACCGGTGATTATAATGTTTCTGTTTTGATTAAGGTGGCGTTTCGATTATCGCTGGTGTTTCTTTTCTCTTTAGAGGAGATTATGGGTTTCTAAAGTATGTGTATGGGGGTGCTCCTTATGAGCTGGGCAAGAGGGCATTGGGGCTCTTGGTTCGAATTATATGCATGGTACTCTTGGATTTCAGCTTCCGATTTGGATCAAGATTGCAACCATTATCCCATCCGCGGATCGTGTGTGACTTCGTTTTCGTAAGGTTTTGCTTGGTAGTTGTTTTGTAGTGCTCAGTTGGTGTCGTAAGGGAGTTGTTTAGGTACCTTCAAGGTAATGGAATTAGGTGGGTATCTTCAGGTCCGGAGTGTTGGGCCAATGATGCGATGACAAAAACGTCGGTTGGTTATCAGGAGCATTCCAGTCATAGGCTGTGGGCCTAGCGATCATAATGGTTCATTTATTTTGCTTGTAGTGCTTTCGGTGTGGACGCATTGATGGGGGTCGGGCGAGTCATAAATCTATTGGTTGATAAGGGAAGTAGTAAGGACTGAGGGAAGTATCAGTCAGGTATCAGAAAGTCTCGGTAGGTTGTATGCAATATAATTCCAGTTTTTCGCAAGTTGTTGTTACATTTGTGATTCTCAAGTTGTAAATTTCTTATGCAGTCGTAAGTCATCAAGTTCTTGGTGATTGTATCGAGTGGATGCGTAGGTGGGGGTGCTCCGTAGCCGGTAAGGGTTGGATGTATCGTAGAGGTTCATGGTTTGATCGTCGTTGCTCGACGAAGCAGTGGTTGGAATTGGCATAGAAAAGAGTCAAGGGTTGTTAAGACTTTGGGTTCATCATATGGTTCGGTTTTGGGTCAATTTCGCAGTCGGTATGATTTGAGGATCAGTCTTCATGGTAATGGTAATGTCCCAGTTAGGGACTGGAGGTAGATTCAAATGCATATTCATCAATTGGAGGGTTCATAATGTAGTTTATGTGTATGGGCTCTAGGATGGCTCCATCTTGCAAAAGAAGGACAAGTGATGAGGTTTTCAGGCTATAAGCAGTAGTGTATCGGCCTGACAGTCGAGGAAGTCTATATTCTCTATCTCTTGTGTGTCTGTGGATTTGTTATCATCAAAGGTTGAATAGATTGTTCGATGGATAAGTATCATGGTTTTAAAAATCGGTTCAGTTTGGGAGGTCTACCAAGGAGTCCGACCATTATAGATTTCAGATCCCGGAAGATAGAAGTGCCTTTGCGGGAGCTTAAGGGTCGTTTTCTTAGGGATTCGAGTTTCAGGTGGGTTTCGGTTGTTTTGTGAAGGTTGTCTTATGCGCAGAATCTTTGGTTGGGTTCCTCAGATTGTTTGTTTTGATATGGGTATTAGTAAGGAGCGATTTCGAGGACGAACTCTAATTTAAGTGGGGGAGAGTTGTAATACTCGATTTTGGATTTGCTTCGTTGGTCGGGGCTGTAGCCCAATCATCAGTTGTCATAAGGTTTAGGGCCTTGGGAAAGGAAGGATTTGGCCCAATTCGGATGTAGGTGTCATAGTTTAAGTGATCCAAGTATTTGATTGTGTCTTCAGAGGCTAAGGGTATAATCGTAATTGGATATCTCAATCTTTTAAGGATTTTAGGTTTTGTTTGGGAGGTTTTAAGGTTTGGGTGTGTTGTTAGGAGCGTAGGGATTCTCAGCACCTATTCATGGATATAAGGTGCGTTGGAAACAGACTTAGGATGACGGAGTTATGGTATTTTGAAGATATTGATAGATTTGGCCCTTAATGGAAATATTTGGCAGATCTGTCCCATGCATGCAAGGATGCATGCGCGTGATGGCTGCGTACACCTAGCGTAAGCTGGGGTACGCCCAACGTAAAGATAAGTGGTCGGGAGTGGTTTGTGAGTACGCCGAGCGTACTACCCTTTAGAGCAAAACCCTAATTTCGGGGTTCCTACCCTATATAAGCAACATTATACAAACCCTTTGGTCATTTTAAGTCAGCCACCACCCCTTTTAACATTCATGAAACCCTAGAGTGCCTTAGGTGAAGCTTGGAGCTTGAAAGAATATTCTTGGTGGTTTGTGCAAGAGAAGAAGAAGGTGAAAGACTCAACCTCTGGAGAAGAGCTTAGAGATCCAATGTTAGCATCTCCCTTTCGATACATTAGAGTTATAATGTCTCTATTTTTCTATTCATTGTATAGATCTACTTTGGGTTGGTTTTTGGCCATTTTAGTCCCTTTTCCTTGGTCTTGGTGCACTAGGGATGTTTTAGGAATTAAATCTAGTAGATCTTGACATTTTAAGGTCCGTCATTCATAAAGGAGCAAGCTTTGTGGAGTTTTTGAGTTCAATCATGAGTTAAGAACATCCATCAAGCTCTTTTGAGCTCTAGAGTCCCATTAAGCCATGCATGCTAGTAAAGTTGCCAACTTTATTTGAAAAGTCATCCATAGGAATCAGACTGGAGAGTTGGAACAAGGGTTGAGGTTATTAAGTGCTTATTAGAGAAGTTTGGAGTCCAGGGGAGTACGTTGGGCATACCCACCTGGTACGTTGTGTGTACTGGGCCCATAAGGTGTACGTTTGGTGTACCATATGAGTACGCAGGGCGTACTTAGCCTATTGACTCATCTTGTTTTGTTGACTTTTTGGGCCTTGGACCTTAGACCGGGAGTTGACTAGGGTTGACCATTCATTATTTCAGGCCTTTTTGGATATTGGGCCTTTCTCGAGATAGATCCACGATGGATTTGGGCCTAATTGGGGTAATTGAGCCTTATTGGGCCTTGTGGTGCCATTTCGGGTTCGATCTATCTTATGGGCTTGTATTGCACGGGGTTCTGTTAGGCTAGCTTTGGTAATGTGTTTTGGTTTAGAAAAAGTAAATGGGCTTTAGGGAAAGGCTGATGTAAGGGTTTGAGCCCAATTTGGAAAAGTGGGCCATTAGTGGGCTTTATGGATCATGATTCGGAACCTAATTGCTAATTGGGTGATATTTTGGTGTTGTTTAGCTCGGGAAGTTTTAAGGGAAACAGCTAGGGATTTTTTTCAGGGAGCTTCTGCATTCGAGGTGAGTTTTCCTCACTGTACTTATGGGTCGAAGGCACCAATGCCGACCCTTTTGGATTGTTATCTTGGTTTAACGTATGCTTGTATGTTGTGGTGATCTGTTAGATTTGTATCTTGGTAGATAGGATGTTGCTATGCTGTTATGATCTGTTAGATCTGTATCCTGGTATATAGGATGATGTTATGCTTAGTGATCTGTAAGATTTTCCTGTTTGTCTGTTGACTGTTATATGTTAATTGTTATGTATATGTAAACATGTGTGTGTGCAGTTGGGTTGAGGCGGTCATGCTTTGTGTTGAAGGCCAAGAGACCCAGTACGGTCCGAATAGACTGAAGGCCTGCGAGGCGGAACAGTCAGGCCGAAGGCCCGGAGAACGGTACAAACAAGCTATAGGCTCGGTGAGGTGGTCCAGACATGCTGAAGGTTCTTTGAGCGATGCAGACAGGCTATAGGCCCGGGGAGGTGGTCCAGAAATGTTGAAGGCTTTGTATACATGTTGTTATTTGTATATGTTATATGTTTGGGTGTTAGTACTTTGGGTGAACTCACTACGCTTCGTGCTTAAGGTTTTGGTTTATGGTTTCAGGTACTTTAGTGGATTGTGGCAAGGTGAAGGTGAAAACGTACACATCGTTACATTTTGGACATATGATTTCTAGGAAACTCTGATAATGTGAATGTTTTGAAAATTACGTTGAAAGAGATTCTGATTTTTAAATAATGTTTGTCACGCCCGCAGATTCGGGCTAGTCAATTTAGAGACAATAATCGTCAAAAATGACTTTTTAATAGAATATTATTTTGAATAAATAATCTTAACCAAGTTATAGTATATGTCACAAGGATTCCGTACATATAAAGAACGCCGAAATCCGAGTTATAACGAAGAAGTTATGACCTGTCGAAGTTTTACGGTAAAACCGGCACGGCACCGGGAATCGTAAAAAGTGATTTTTTGATAAAATACTTTTTAGCCTTAGAGATCTAAATGAAAGTTTTAGTATACGTTAAACCGAGAACATACATAAAAAAGAACGCCCAAATCCGACTTTGTATGAGGAAGTTATGATTATTCTAAGATTTGGCATAACAGTATACAGCCCGAAATTCGAATTTTAGATCGACCGATTTTTAGCCGACACAACCTAAACAAGAATCGAAGATCTCGTTAGTAGGAGCTCAACGATAGAAAGACAAACAAAAACGGACGTCGGATGAAGAAGTTATGAATTTTTAATAGACTTTTCCTATTCCGGCCTGTTAAAAATATAACTTTAAAATAAATTCCAAATTAGCCAATGGTGTCTAAACGAAAGTTGTAGAGTACGGTCCCACCTATGTGTGGATATAAAGAACGTTAAAAACAGAGCTCGTATGGAAAAGTTGCGGATTTTAGAAGATAATTAGTTTTTAGAGTAACCAACGAGTGACATGTGGCACAATCTGAGCCGCACCTTCTTCCCCACGGCTTTGCATGAGATCGCGACACGTGGCACATTACACCTACAGTAATTTTGAGTACGCTTAGCGTAACCCTTAAAAACCCATTACGCTCAGCGTAATTCTTGAGTACGCTCAGCGTACTCGGCGCTGGCAGCCTATAAATAGAGGCGTAAATCGCCCCATTTCTTCACACCAAAACCATTATTTCTCTCCCATTACCCCCCAAACCTCTCTTCCCTTCCCTAGCAACTTATAAGTGCTAGAGGCGAGTACCGGAGCGCCGGAAGGCTCCGAGAAGAACAGCTTTCAGCTCAAAAGTTCTACCCGCACAGAGCCCGGTTCTTCGCTAAACTCCAATATAAGTGAGTTATGCTTAGCCTACTCTAGGTATAACTTATGTTTAAGTTCATTATCGTTATTATGAACTTATAAAAAAGATTTATCAATGATTCCAAGTCGTTATACTGATTGATCTACTTACGGCGATGATGTCTAGGTTGTGGTTTAGTGAGGTGTTTAAAGTGGCATTTCCAAACAGTATACTTCATATACCAAACGGAGCCTACCTGGTTGTTCCTTACTCGATAGATCATGAAAGTAGACATTGAGTTAATGATGAATCTAGACAAATAATTAGTGGCAATAAAGATTAGACTAAAACTTAGCGATAATAATGCTAGGTTTTGTCGAAGGAAAAATAGAATCGTTAGAAGCGAAGCGCTGCCCGAGTTTGGAATCAATCTTTTAACAAGTGAGTGCATAGTTACTTTCATCTTACACATAGATATGAAGTATTTTATATAAATTACGTGCTATGTGTGCATATTATCTGAATACTTGCCGTCTATGCTGGATGAACGATTTTATACATGTCTTGAAGGATTTAAACAGTATATGTATTTTATATCTACAAAATATGTTGGGTAAAACATGGGTAGATGAGATATGAGTTGGATGATGAGATGATAGGTGATAAGGACCATGATATAAGAGTGAGAGGTGAACAATGAGAGAAGCCTTTTACCCAAGCGTTGGCCCCATCATCTAGCAGAGTATGGATGACAGCCACAGACTATTCTAGACAGTCCAGTGGAACACTAGCAGGCTCGCAACCTGTAAGTGTTCCCGGTGTACTCTAAAAACCCATTGACATGTATTGCGAGTGGACTATCGAAAATAATACTATCAATAAACGACATAAACCCTATCGACTATGCATACTTAGTGCCTAAACCCTGGTGACTATGGACTTAGTGTCTGTTGTATAAACCCTGGCGACTATGCAGACTTAGTGCCTAAATCCTGGTGACTATGGACTTAGTGCATGTTGGATAAATCGTGGCGACGATGGACTTCGTGCCGGTTCCTTAGGATAATCCTTAGGAAAGAATGAACGAGGAATAGCTGATTCTTAGGGTAAATCCGTAAGAGTAAAGAAGACAATGGGGATGGGTAATTGGGTTAATTGTTTGATGATTAAACATAATAATTATATTATTGTGGGTTGAAAACCCTATGTACTCACCAGGTGACCCATTCAGTTTATTTCTATCACAGGTGTCGATATGAGGTTACATTATACTGAGGGATTAAGGAGATATATAAATAACTATTGATAATGAATGTAAGTTCTGTTTATGCTTATGTTTCTGCATTGACGATGACATCCTAATGTTTTAAAATGAATAAAAATACATTTATTCGGAAATGCTTTGATAACGTATATATCATGTTTTTCTGGGAACAAATTCCGCAACACTTTTCTTCAAAAGGATACTCTGATTTTTCAATAAAGCATAAACAAATCGGTCTTTTCTGGCCGTGAAAATGGGGATGTCACAATGTTTTAGGAACAACGGTTTTTGTAAACACTTCTATAGAAAAAGGGTTGTTTTGAAAAGTTGAAATTTTATGAAATTTTATGGATGTTACAAATACTCTTGAAATCTTAACCAATCCGATAATCCAAATCACTTCCCATGATACCATATCAATTCCTTAAGTTCTTATGTTGGCTACTAAAAACCACAACCCTTTCCATGCACTGATGAATATCCACTCCAATTTCCATTCTCAAAGAATTACTGAACTCTAACCAACTACAACCCATGCGGATATAAAACTCCCCTGACACTTCCGATGACCAACAATTTGCTCAAGCAATTGACCCACCATCTTCCTACTACCGCTCCCTTCCTAGAAACGCCAGTGTTTGAGCCCTACAACTCCCCCAAAGGTAACTGCCGCTCCTACCAGAACAATGCTAATATCACTGAATCCTGGTGATACTGGAGAACTAACCCGCTGAATCTTGTCCAAAGATCTTCCACACCAGAACCTATCTTGACCAAACCCAAAATAACAATCAAACACATTGGAACCCGCTACACAAGATACAACCCCTCAATGAACCACTAATGATTCATGGCATGGAAAAGAGATGAAACAATTCCCGAAGATTTAACCCAACAATAACATAGCAATAACCCGAAGATAACGCTTACCCAAATAAACATAAAATACCAAGCAACAAGAAAATTGATAACAACCGAAGAAAAGCAAAAGACAGCATACCCGCAATATTACATGCTGGAGTACTAGCCTCTCCCGGTCCAACACTGAAATAACTGACTACTCTTTGTTGGGGCTCCTGCCCTACCCTCATGGCTATCAGAAATACGCAAATAGCCAGATCAGGTGCAATCGATGCTCCTCCCCTCATCCTCGGATAGACGCCCCCCTTTTCCCTAGGTGCTCTAAATCAATTTCCCTCTCTTGGGCTCTAGAAATCATATCATTTAGGGTCCTACACACTGAAATACTCTCACATTCCCTGATATCATCCCTCCACATATCATGATACGTCACCTTCTTAATTTTCTCGTCTGCCGCATACTGTGGAACCAACAAAGTCCTCTCCCGGAGCTTAGCTGTGATCTCTGCCTTGGTCTCAATAGTCTGGAGGAGATCCTGAAACTCTCGTGTCAACTGTTGGACCTCAATCTCTAATGGGACTCAGCTTGGAACCTGATTGAGAAATCATCCCATGACATAGCATCAACAACATCATCTCTTATCTTACGACCAATCTCATCCCGCCAATCGCGCGCCCTGACGTTCAATAGGCAGGAAGAATATATGACCCTCGCGCTACTCGAGCAGAAACTCATCCTGAACGTGGTAGCCATATCTGCTAACCACCTCCTACTGGAAACGAGGTCCATTTCCCCTTAGAATGCAGGAGTTCCCCAAACACGAAACTCACAGAATGAAGGTGTGCGAGCCCCAACGATAGCCAAAACCTCAGCACGGAATGCTCCCAAGTGCTCATCCAAGATCTCCAAAAACCCCTCCTTGATCGAACCAAAGACCACATGAGTCTTCTCCAAAACACCACGGGTAATCTCCAACGAGATGAATTCTCGCATCTGCTTGCTCGTCGGCTCAGTACCTGCACCTGAGCCGAAACCAAAACATGAACCTTCTCGTTGAGCACTCATAACCAAACTAAAATACCATCATTAAAAAGATCAGAATAAACTAAAGAATCCTTTTCCCCGAGCTTCTTAGATTCTACAAGACTCTCCCCGATTCAAGTATTGTCACAACTAGAAAAAATTAGATTAAGATGTGAATTCCTATATGATGTAAACCTTTGAGTAACATTACAAAATCTCATCTAGTGAAATTCAAAACTTCACTGCCATTTAAGCTCATACTTTCATATATTGTGATCCAAACCCAATCATTTTTGTGCCTTAGCCCAAGAATTGTCAACCCAAAACCCTTATTGGACCACGACTTTGTCATTAGGCCCTTTTGGGCCGATAACTACTATATTAGGTCTTGTTGGGCCGAAAACCATTCCTAAGACCTTAGTGGGCCGAAAACTTCTTTAGGCCAAGTCAAGTTCGAAGCCCACCATTCATTTTGGGCCATCATATGGGCCAAGAAACCCTTAAATTCGGTTGGCCCATTGAAATAAAAAAAATGATAATGATAATAATTGTGTAAAAGGCATGACACCTCATTATTACACATCAAACATCTAAGCTATTGACCCACAAACATCTATGTAATTTGGTAAATATCCAACATGTCTCAAGGCTAAAAGATCCATCTCTTCCCCTCCTCTTCTCTATCTCTCGGCCTATATACACACATACACACTCCACAAACTTCATTTCCTTCACTTAATTCACTAGAACTTCCTCCCCTTTTCTCTCCGAAAAAATTTCGAGTGAATGCATGTCATTTGTGAAGTTTCTTCAAGACACCTCAAGAACTTGGTAAGTACTCTTGTTAATTTCAAAGATTATCACCTCTTTCAAGCTAAAACTCTTGTTTACATCCTTTATTTTGTGTTAAAACTCTTAGATCCACCACCATTTCGAGATTCTCTCAAAGAACTTAAGCTAGGTTCAAAGATCCTTCTTCTTCTTCATCTACATCTCTAAAACCCCCAAGGTGAGTTCATACCCCCTTGTTTTCGGTTTTATAATGTTTTTGGGGGAGGATACAAGTGCTTTTGTGTTAGATCTATGTATATGTGCATGTTTATGTGTTTAACTTTTAGATCTTTACTTGAACATGAAGTTTATCACTTGGATCTTCATAAAAACCTTCAGAAAAGTATGTGTTATCACATATAAAACATGTAAACTTGTAGATCTGGGATTTATACACTTAAAATAGCAAAAACAAGTGTTGTGAACAAACATGGATAACTTAAACTCAAAAATCAGCATTTGACATAAAAGTTTTAGTCTAATCTTGGACTGGTTTGACCCCCCTTAATGGTAATATTTTTCAAACCTGTTTCACATGCAAGACGTTCAGGTTATTACCTTTAAAATGACCACTCTCACGTTTTCATACGATTTTTCTACAATTTTTGGCGAATTTTACAAAACTGCCTATCATATTTGAAATAATCTCGGACCAGCCTGTGAAGGTGAGCAATTTCACACTTTTTTTAGGACATTAAAAATTATGAGAAACATTTTGAACAAAGTAGACAAAATTTTCAAACTTCCAGAGTTTACGGATCCAAATTTCGACTTACGATGATTTTTCTACAAATTTTCCAACAACCGGGTCAGAAAAGTCAAAAACCACAAAAATGTGTATTTTCACAAAAATCAAGCCAAAAATGATATTCTTGATAAAAATGGGTTAAAAATGTTATCTTTACCAAAAACTAGCCATAAATACAAGTTTTGAACAAAATGGGGACTAAAGTGTTATTTTTACTCAAATTGGGCCTTAATTGAAAATTTGTGGTATATTGGGCCAAGAACGTCATTTTTACAAAAATTAGGCTTTTTATATGAATTTAGTAAATAATCGAGCTAAAATTAGCAATATAATAACAAATGGGCTAATTAGGTTATTTTCATGTTTATTGGGCCTTAGTAACCCATTAATATGTTTGATAGGTCCTGAATATTATTTATATGTTTATTGGGCCTCATTGACCCATTAACATATGCGACGGACCTTGGATTCTATTTGCGTTCTGTTTGGGCATGTGAATACCTTACATGTGAAATGGGCCTTAGTTGTCCTTTTACATATATTTTGGGCTCAAGTTATATAATATCATTTCTATAGGGCCTTGAAATGACCTACATGTTTAGCGATGCCTTAGTGGTTAACTTACATGGTTCATTGGGCCTGGTAATGAGTTTTATATGTTTTTCTTCTTTTTCCGCGTAAACTTTGATTAAGGATCTAGTAAGATGTTTCGTTTGGCACCATATGAGTGTACAAACGTAGCCTGTAGTTATAACCAGAGTCTCCCGGAGCGAGAGCATGAGTTTGTGTATAGATCTATACGGGGGTGACACCCCACACCCGAGCTGTTCGCTACAGTTAGACTAGGCCAGTCTAGGGTGACAAACCATACCTTAAGCAAGTCGGTGTTTAATAGACGTCATGACAGGCGAAATTGTCATTATCAAGTATGGTTATAATGGATCACTTAGAGGAATTAACATTATAAAATTTACGGGAAACCATTCTATTTTCTTTTGATAAAACGGTAATCTATACGCACTGGTACTCAACCACGGGGGTTGTGATTCCAACATTCTCTATCGCAGACAACATCGGGTTGTCTGAAATCATTCTATTTCTATTTTCGCAAACATTAACACAGATGCAATAATATAAGAGTGGGCACAAATATTTCAAACCATTTCTTTTTAGAAAATATCGAATTTTCTGGGAACGTTCGCTTTACTTTTACAAACAAAAGATAACAAAGGACATGCATGCATATATTCATAGTTTTAGAACGAGACTTACAAACTATTTTATAGAAAATATCTAATTTTATGAAATCACTATGAGAACTACTCTAAACAAGTACAAAACCATTTTATACAAAAATGCTTATGAACTCACCAACTTTTTAGTTGACGCTTTTTCAAATCGACTTGTATCCTCAGGAATCTAGTAGCAGGTAATATGCTCGACTAGGAGATCGAGTGGTGCGACTTCAAGAAATTTTACTTTTATTACTTTTGTGTAACTGATGAACAAGTTCAATATGTAAACTATGTAAGTGTTTATTTCTAATGTATGATGTTTGGTTGCTATGCCTCATTCATATTCAATTGTTATGATACTGTACAATGACGTCAACCGCCCACGGACGTTTCCGCCGTCCCGGTTCGGGGGTGTGACAAGTATCGATCCTGTGCTTTCAGTATTACGGGCCCAATACTACCTTCCACTCCTATCCATACTTTCCTCAAGAATCATCCTGAATCTTCTAACTCACCTTCTCAAACTGATGCACTAAAGCTCACTAAACAAGGCGACTACAACCACTGTAGCACTCCCTAGGCACACCTACGTACCCGACCTCACTCTGCCATTGCCTACTGAAGAACTCTTCATAATGCCAGTCATCCACCTCATGAATACCTTACTATTCACTTAGTAGCTGACTCCCATCATCCAAGAGTTCCAAAAAGCACAAAGCAAGAAGCATTCGTGTAGTAACACTCCAATCCATAAAACTATCATAGAACATTCAACCCGCACACTACTACTTATGCTAGAAATTCCACCCTTACTGTCAGTTGCCTGATGAATGCAAATTATACACAGAACAAGATCAAATAGACTGTCGAATAACAGACTCTACTCTAGAACCACAACCAGACAAGGAACAAGAATAAGGCCAAGTCAATTATTCTAGGGCTATAAGATCATAACCGTAAACAGTTTTTTTAAAGCATACACTTAGAAATTACAGATTCCAATAGATATTCCATCTCAGCTTAGCATCCAATACACCCAATGCAAAAAGGTATCACATATAAGGCCAAACTACCTCTAACTAATTACAGTAGCGTGTAAGTCTACCAGCTCATACGATATACATGCAAAGGCATCATTCCTAGCATTATTACATGCAAGAACTAAGAAGATCCTTAGCCCTAACTAGCATGCAATTCACGGATTCATAATCAAATCATAACAGATAACATGTATGGTATTCTGTGAAACTTACTTGAGGTCGGCTGATTGCATGCACCACACTCTTCTCTTATCAAGGCTCTGATACCAACTTGTAACGTCCTGAAAATCATGACATAAAATTTTTTGTTTTTAGATTAATAAATCGTTAATACATATATTTCCCATAAAACCAGAGTAACGAAGTTTTAGCAAAACATTGACAAATCAGAGTTATTCACAGAAAACGGAAACATGTGGTGCGTGCTCCGCAATCATCCCGAGCCCTTCCATTTGAAAACCAATGTACCTGAAACATAAACTAAAAACTATAAGCACAAATCTAATTGAGTTCCAAAATACCATACAACATACAACCACTGATTATCATGAAATACACATATAGTTGCCATGGGATCCCCCATGGTCTTTATCTAGTATCTCATAGGTTGCCCCATAGTCTTTACATGGAATGTCATGGGCTCCCCCATGGTCTGATATCCAAATTCCATCGGCTCCCCCATGGTCTTCCATGAAAGTATCACAGAGACATCTAGCATACCACACAACACGTAAAGGGCCAGCATTGGTGACTTCAACCCAAGGATATTAATGTTGGATTAGTGTCTAAGCCCATAACTATTATTGGTATATACTTGACCTGATTTGGCATGGTCCATTTGGGTTGCACTTTACCGGAACAATTTATATGGATAGTCTTTTTAGAATACTATGTTTATGATTTATATTAATATATTATAAGTTCTAATATATTAATATGGAATCATATTATTTAATTAGTAGTGATCAATAATTAATTTAGAATTAATTTAGTGATCAAAAGGAACTAATCAAATATGGACTCTTATATATATAGTATGGGCCAAGTTCATTTAGGTTGGAAATGAAAGGGCATGGGTATTAGGGTTTACCTGGATGAGACCCTAATCCTCCATACTATATAAAGGGGTCTTTGGCACAAGAAATTGCACTAGTGTGTGAGGATACAAGAGTGGGCCAATTTCTAGTGTGCTTACTATTCTCTCAAGTTTTCCAAGGTTTTTTTGGTGATTTGTGATTCCACTTGAGGCTTCCACACTATTGGGGCTAAGCTCTTAAAGTTCAATACTTCAAGCTACATAAAAGGTATGTTATCTAACTAGGCTTTTGTAGTATAGTTGCTTTATATGATGCTAGTTAGGATAAAACCTTGGAATATTGAATATTTGCATGTATAATAGAGAAAACATAGATCCAAGGTTTATAGGGTTGCATTTACACCATAGGTGTGTTAGAATGCTCAAAACCCATCAATTGAGAGAAGACTCACCTTACACTGCCGAATCACAAAGAGAAACCCCGACTGCTGCCTGAAAGATCCCCGAACTATCAATCATCAAAACAACACCCAATTAACAATTGGGTGCCAATGCATAACAATAAATTCATACTTGGTGTAAAAAGATTATTTAACCCTAACCTAGCTTGGTGCAAGACCAAGCCCCAAACTCAAACACTGGAGGCCCAAAATCCAAATAATCAACCACGATCCAATTATGGCCAAATTTTCCAAATTGGGCCCAAACCCTTTACATTGGCCTTACCCTGAAGCCCATTCAATTTTCCTAGTCCATACACTTGTTCTCAGATGGCCCATCAAGAACACAAACACCTAAGCCCAAAAGAAAGGCCTAACTCGAAGCCCAAACAAAATTAGGGTTTTCACATAAAATGACGATTAGGGTTACGTAAGATCACTTAACCCATTAAGGACTTAATCCATTAAGACCATCACTCTACCACGTCAATCATACAATATGGTTAGACATAATTCATAACTCGAATCCAACGGTCCAAAACACAGGTCCCGACAAGTCCCAAACAAAAGTCTCTAAGATTAGGGTTTTCTAAACCCTAATTAGGGTTTCCTACCCAAACACATGCCAATCAGGTCCAATGGTTAAGGTTTTAGACTTATTAGAGTTTCACCAAGTCGGCCACCACCCACTGCCACCTCGGGAGGTGGTGGTCGACGACGGTTCACGACGGTAGCCACCACCTCATGGTGGTGGTGGGGGATTTTCCTTGAATTCCCGGTCGAATATTTTGCTCCTACAACATCACGCCATAATACACACGTAAATGTACACCAAAACACACACACACACACACATAGAGACACCTCCCACGGTGGCTGGTGGTGGCTAGAGATGGCAGCAAGCGGCAGCCACCATGGTTGGTGGCCATGGTGGTTCTTATTCGGTTTACGGCGAACAAACACAAACACACACACACAAACACAGCCAACAACCACACCAAAACAGCCTACACACGAGTGCCCACACATAAATGCGCACAACAGGCTACCTTGTAGTGGTGAATGTTGACCGGAGCAGTGAAAGAAAATTTGTACGGGCGGCGGCGAAAGTATTTAACAGGTCTGAACAGAAACAGAGGGAGAAGGAGCGATTACAGCGGGGAGGTGGTGGTTATCCGTCACTAGAAACAATAAAAAATGGTCCATGCTAACTCGATCTTTCAACTGCCCACGGATGGACGTCGGCTTCGCAGTTCTTGATTTCGTCGGCAACATAAACAGCGGCGATGGCGCTCGTCGGCTCACATCGGCGGCATGGCGTCAGCTGAGAACGATGACCGCTTGGCTGATCGTAAAATTGAGGTTGGAAGGGTGACAGCTGCAACTAGAGCGAATATAGGGTTAGGGTTTGGTTCCTTATTCCTTAAAAACGGGATGGAAGGGTAGTGACGGGTTTAACCCCGTCTACAACATAACTTCATCCATTTGTCACATTTAACCTCTCCTTCTTTAATCATTACAATCCAAGTCCATATTTTACTCTTTAGCCTCTTCTTCCAAAAATCTATTCAATACAAGTCCAGTTGATACAATTTTGACTCCAAATTCCCGAAATTGTGACATTTAACTCCCATAGGTAACACTGATAAATTATTATAGATTTAGGACTACAATAAAATAATATAAAAATATAATTCACATCTCGGGGTTTTAGGGTTTATTAATTATTTACTTATTTTATTTTATTTGTTTATTTAATTTTAAACGGAATGTTATAATGGAATTCCAGTTTAGGGTGCCGAATGCTTTCTAAAAAATCTACTTTAAGCATCATTATTCTCTTCTTGGCTCGTTTTGCCCATGAAATTACATCACTAGTCATCAAGGACCATCTATTATGTTTCTTCCTCGAATAAAAGTGCTTTATTCTTTGCCTATTACCTTGTAAATAACACATTTAACGTGTTTGGTAAGGTTTTATATATGATCTTTGTGATGCACCCGATGAGATTAATTGGTTTGTAGTCAGTGATGTTGATCGGGTTGGAATATTTAGAGCAAGTATGATAAAGGAATTATGATAATCGGGGGTGATGATCTTATGCACCACAAATAATTAGATAGCTTCAATTACCTCAGGAACTATCACTTCCCAAAGTGTTTTTATACAATGGAAGTTACTGTTCTCTGGCTCCAAGGCCTTGTCATTGCCACAAAGCCAAACCGTAATTCATCGCTATTTTCAAGAAAATAGCTTCTAGTAAGGGGTCATTTTCCGAAGTATCAATCAATTAGGAGACACTCTTCGTTAGGATGCAGGTAGGGGTTCTTGTGAATTTCATTTTGAGCTTTTTATGTCTTTCAATTAAGTATGACTTCAGTACTAGAAAACAACCCTTTAATGACACGCACTGATTTACGATACGCATTTTTTGTGTGTCCTAAAAATAATGTCAGTATTCTAAAATTTAAAGGATAGAGGACACGTATTTATACATGCCCTAAAATTAGTGTCAGAAAGAAAAAAATACGGAGGGCGCCTATCATAAAATGTGTGTCATGTAAGTGTGTTGCTTTATAATTTGTTTAATGAAACACGCATTTTAAGGGGGAAATGAAATCCAGAAAAATTAAACCCCCGCCTATTCTATCTGAAAAATTAAAACCCCCGCCTCTTTGATTTAGCAAGAAGGAAGCCCTAGGGTATTCGTCTTCACCCGCCTTCAACGCTTCCCTTGTACCTACTCTAATTTATTTCCTTTGTCCCTTCCTCTTCCTCCTCCTCCCTCCCCCCCCCCCCCCCCCCCCCCCCCGCGCGCGCGCGCGTCGTTTTCGGTCGCTGACACGCTTGAGTGAGATGAACCAACTGTGTGCGCATAGGTTGAGGATTCTGGCAATGATTTTTGACTGACGAGGACGATAAGCCGTCCATTTCTGTTAGAGCTTATTTATTCCCTTTTTGATCTCCTTTCTTTCACCAGTAAGATCAACTGAACAGTCAATGTCCTCTATCACAATTGACTTACTTGATGTGTTGATAAGTTTCTTCCTCAAATCTATGTTATCATTCACGGAGGTTAATTAAAGATCATAGATGTAGTAATCAAGAAGGTTAGCCATGGAAACTATCAGACTAGACATTCCAAATATTAGGGTGCAAAGTCACGCTTGGATGTGGAGTGTTATGGCTTACCCTCTTGTATGTGTAAATGTGTTGAGTCTTTCCTATAAATAGGAAGTGAGTGACTCCCATTATGTAATGAATGTTTTGGAGAGCATTAGTTTTAGAGAGAGAAACTAGCAAACCCATTTGTACTCTTTCTAATTCAACTAATGAGAGCTTAAAAGATTTATTTACTCCATGTGTTCATGATTTGTATGATGATTCACTAGATCTTTTCTAATTCTGCACATGCCATCATAATCAACACCACTACGATTGGTATCAGAGCAAGTGTTCTTGATTTGATCATGAACAGATCCTTGATGGCTTTGTTGATTTGGTGATTCTTTATTTTTGATCCTTGATCTTCATTTTTTAGAGAGTTTGGATTCTAGAAATCGAATTCTTCTTTGATTCTATTCATAATTCAATTTTCTTCACAAGAATTCAATTGATTTTTACTTTCTCTCTCTAGAAAACCCATTCAAAATCACTTTCTCTCTCTAGAAAAACTAAAGATCTTATCGATTGATCAAAGATGGTGTATTTGGATCATGATTCTTTGGTTGTGATCATTGAAGATGTTAAATACAAAGTTAACGAATTTCAATTTTATGGGTTATTGTTAAGTGGGTTGATTTCATGGAGTACTATGGTTTCTTATGGAGGTTTGAAAGATGATCATGGAAGATTGATACTTCAACCGCTTTTGAAGATTGAATGCTTGTATGATCTTTCCATTATCATGTTAGTTCGTAGCAAAAATCGAGAGGAAGGAGAAGAAAGACATTTGTGTAATAAGAGATACATTTCTCTTATTGAAAATCGAAGTGATCTTCATGATCTTAAGTTTGTTGAAGATGTTATTGATGTTCTTGATGTTTTTGAAGTTCATGATAAGAAGATTCAAGTTGATTTTCGTGAAGATGCAAAAGTTTTTTGCTCGATTGGAGTTCAAACCGATGATATTTTGTGTTCTTGTGATTCGTTTGAAGGAATGATTCCTTATCGAAAGTCGGTAATCCAAGAAATTCACAAGTATCAAACTCCAAAAGGTTTGATTCAAACTTGTAAAGTTGAAGTTGTCAAGAATGAAGTGGTTCTTGAAATCAAATCTTGAAGATGCAAAAAGATGAGAAAGAAAAAGAAGAAGAAGATTAAACGGAAAAACGAGCGGGTTTATTAACAAAAATCGTCAAATGTTGTGAAGCCGAAATCCATGAAGCAAATTTCGGTTCCAAAGCAACAATTTCCAAAGGTTGCATTAAATTTGAAGTCAATACCCAAAAGTGTTGGTGGTTCTTATGAAGATTTTCTTGAATCGTTGAAGAACACGAAGAACACGAAGAACACGAAGAACACGAAGAATGAGTTGTGCAACACGCATCGTGGGTGGTACAATGTTCAAATTGGAGATTCTCTCGTTCCGACAAAAGAACCAAGATTTTCTAAATTTGATTCGTTCGTTGCAAATGGATCTCAATTCGTCAAAAAGGTATCACAAATTCTCAAATGGATTCCAAAACGTCCATGATTTTGATTCGTACTTTGCGTTTTTTCAATTTTTGATCGATTTGCCTCATTGGATCAAATCATTTTCAACCCCGTGGATTGATCCAATTATTTTTGTTTAGATCAAAATCCTAAAAATAAAAACCAATATCATTTTACTTCCATGTTCATATGATCCGATACATTACTGTTCATCATGTAAAAATTTGCCCCAAAATTTTACTGTTCATCTAATTTGAACCCAATCATCTTCTCTAAACTGTTCACAAATCAGATTTCTTATCATATTTTTTTCGTTGATCGAATTGTAAACTATTCTGTTCTTGATCAATATTGTCGCTGATGTCGCTGACTAACTCTTGTCTCTTAAAATCAATATTGAAACTGAATCTCGATTGATTTCTTGAAGACGAACTTGGAGTTGATCACATAATCAGTTTCAAATAAGAAACTATTTCGATTTTGACTTAGTTCTTGATTTTTGGAGTCGATTCAAAAGAAAAGTCAAACTTGAAAAAGTCAAAATCAAACTTTCAAGTGTTGTTTCAAAGGATTGACTATTGATTTGGATGTTGTAGAAGGCTTCGATATTAGTCATTGATTTGAATTTCTAATTGAATTCTGGATTTGATGCGGAGTCAACAGTCTTGATGTCGAAGGGTTAATTTTGATTACTTGCAAGGCTGATTTCGAATGTCTTGGAAACGACTGTATTGGGAGGTAATTGATGGATTCTGAAGGTTGCTCAGTGCATAGGGAACGATCGATTTTCGTTACTGGTTCAAGATGTTATATGGAAATCGATTTCAAAAGTATTGGAAAAGTAATCGCCTGGGAAAAGCGAAGGCTATGAAATCAAGTAAGGTCGTTGTTGTCGATGTCGATTTTGATGTCGACATGAGAAAGTCAATGTTGACTTGAGATTGAGAACGGAATCTGGGATAAGCCAAACAGGTCTTTCTTATATGAGAATCGAATGTGAGAATTTGGACTTGACATTGTGATTTGGAAACAAGACTCGAGATTGTTGGTCGAGGATTTTGGAATGGTGATACTTGGTCGATATCAATGTCGATAGGTTACTGGGAGTGGATGATAACGAATAAATTAGATGTTGATTTTGATTTCGAAATTGGCGTCTTGATTTGGGAAGGCTATATGCTTGATAACGAAGTATTTGGAGTCAAAGGCTTTGTTAACGTATTCTTTGAGATGAAAATCGAAGGCTTGAAAGTGAACTATCGATGGTCAATCGGTAACGAATAATCAAAGGGTCGATGGTCGATGAAACGTGAAGGTTCGAAATAGGTTGAATGAGTTTCAATGATCGACATTCTCATCTAGTATCACATTGGGCAAGAACATTAATACTTTCGAATTTGGTCCTTATTTTTTAACGAAATGACAAAATTGGTCAAATTTCGAAATTGGTGTAACAAATTGTGCAGAATGGCAGAATTTCTCATTTAGCCCCTGCAGTTTCGAAATGTTGGCAGAAATTACCCAACTTCGAAATTGGGCTAACAAAGTTGAGAAATTGAAGAAATTAAATTTCAGGTCCCTATAGTTTGTGTGAATTTACACTTTATTCCCACTTTCGCAAATGGGGTAGAGTTTCGCATCTTAAGCTGTTTTTGGTGCAACAGGTCCCTGCAGAATTCAGAAAATCACAGTTTTTACCCGGAGTTTGGAAAATCTTGTAACTCTCACCCAAAAGTCGAAAATTTTCACAAATTGGAAATTTTTTCGAAGCTTTTTCGTGATTATTTTTCCATGCAAGATTTTAAAGGTTTCATTTTTGGCACACATCAAGGGGGAGTATTGTGAAGATTATTCCTCGAACACTTCTCACCCTTAATGGGTTTTATAATAATTTTTTTGATTATAAAAAGGGGGAGAATAAAGAATGGATATCCAAAGCTTCTTGGGTATTTCGGGTATTCCATTTGCGAATTTGAAGACCGGTGTTACTTCGAGGGGGAGTTTGGTCTTAATCGCGCGAGCACATTAAAGATTGAAGTCGGGACATCCAATCCTAAATTTTAGGGGGAGAATGTTAGGTGCAAAGTCATGCTTGGATGTGGAGTGTTATGGCTTACCATCTTGTATGTGTAAATGGGTTGAGTCTTTCCTATAAATAAGAAGTGAGTGACTCCCATTATGTAATGAATGTTTTGGAGAGCATTAGTTATAGAGAGAGAAACTAGCAAACTCATTTGTACTCTTTCTAATTCAACTAATGAAAGGTTAAAAGATTTATCTACTCCATGTGTTCATGATTTGTATGATGATTCACTAGATCTTTTCTAAGTCCGCACATGCCATCATAATCAAACCACTACACCAGCTCCTGGAGGGCCATAAAGAAGATATCCTCGCTTCCATGACTTTCTCACCTTCTTGTAGTAGTATATCGACTTGATAAAGCTCATATGATCATTCAAAATATCCTTATTCTTTTCCGGATGCATTGCAAGAATATCAAATGTTGAAGGGTGGTCGAATATGATGTCGCTCCACCAGCTTAGAATTGATTTCACAGTCATACTTTTGTATTTAATATATTTTCATATCTGTAAAGAAATAGCAACCAGTCAGAATTTGATTGAATTTGTTGTTGATGCAACTTTTGCTTGTGATTTTGATGAATGATGTTCCTAGTCTCTGAAATAAATTATATCTATGTGTTTCATTTGTCATATTTATAAGTTTTGAATTGTTCTTCATGCAACTTTTGCTAGTGATTTTGATGAATGATGTTCCTAATTTCTGATATAAGTGATATTTATTCCTTTTGGTTGTGATATCTTTCCGAATCGAGATAAATCGATAATATGTTAGATGATAGCCAGTGTATATATGGTGCAATGTGATAACATCACCTATCAGACTGTTGTTATTTAGTTAAGCGAGATATCTCCAGAAAAGTCCCAATATTTTGGGCAAATTTTTAATAAATCCTAAATTTTATTTTTTGAATAAAAAAGTCCTGACTTTTTCACCTTTTGAATAGAAAAGCCCAAGAAACCGGTTAATTTATTCACTTTAGTCCTTTTTGACCTGTTCAGCAGGTCATGGGACCAAATTGTTAAATTTACGAAAATAATGGGACTCTTTTGCTAATTTCGTCAAAATTTTTACATAATGTATAAACATATTTTTTTACATATCTATATCTATTTTTACATATTTGTGTATTTTTTTTTATGTTTTTATATGTATATATTTACATATTTTTATGTATTTTAAATGTATTAACGCCTTTGTTTTATTTATTTATATGTATTTTTAACCATTTTACATATTTTTATGTATTTTTATGTGTTATTTTTATGTGTTATTTTTATGTATTATGGTATTTATATGTATTTCTATGTATTTCTACGTATTTATGTATTTTTTAAAGCTTTTTATATAGATGTTTATGTACTTTAAATGTATAAACGTATTTTTTACGTATTTATATATATTTTTAAGTATTTTACATATTTTTTATGTATTACGTATTTATGTATTTTCTTTAAGTGTTTTATATAGATGTTTTGTATATTTATGTATTTTAAATGTATAGACGTATTGTTTTACGTATTTATATGTATTTTTTAAGTATTTTACATATTTTTTGTATGTTTTTTATGTGTTTTTTACGTATTATGTATTTATATGTATTTTTGCGTATTTATGTCTTTTTTTAGTTTTCTTATATAGATGTTTATATATTTTTATGTATATTAAATGTTTAATTGTATTATTTTTACGTGTTTATTTATTTTTTACGTAAAAATAATACAATTAAACATTTAATATACATAAAAATACATAAACATCTATATAAAAAAACTAAAAAAATACATAAATACACAAAAATATATGTAAATACATAATACATAAAAAACACACAAAAAATATGTAAAATATTTAAAAACTACATATAAATACGTAAAACAATACGTTTATACATTTAAAATATATAAATATACAAAAACATCTATATAAAAAACTTAAAAAATACATAAATACGTAATACAAAAAAATATGTAAAATACCTAAAAATAGATATAAATACGTCAAAAATACGTTTATAAACTTAAAATACATAAACATCTATATAAAAAGCTTTAAAAATACATAAATACGTAAAAATATATAAAAATACATATAAATACATAATACATAAAAAATAACACATAAAAATACATAAAAAAATATGCAAAATGGTTAAAAATACATATAAATAAGTAAAAATATACGTTTATACATTTAAAATATATAAAAATACATAAATATATACATATAAAAACATAAAAAATACAAAAATACATAAAAATAGATATAGATATTTCAAAAATATGTATAGACATTATATAAAAATTTTGACGAAATCTGCAAAAAAAGTCCTATTATTTTCGAAAAATTAGCAATTTGGTCTCATGACTTGCTGAAAAGGTCAAAATGGGCTAAAGTGAATAAATTAGCCAGTTTCTTGGGTTTTTCTATTCAAAGAGTGAAAAAGTCAGGACTTTTTTTATTCAAAAAATAAAATTTAGGATTTTATTAAAAAATTGCCCAAAATATTGGGACTTTTCTGGAGATATTCCTTAATTAAGCAAAAGTGGATTATAAACAAAAAAGGAAAATTTTGATAAAAGTATGTTAGAATGGGAATGTATGAAGCAAATGATGTTTATAAGTTAAAATCAAACTTGTATACTGTGATGAATAGAACTTTATTTATCTAATATTGGGCGAAGAAGGTAAACATTTAATGAAAACATATGTTGCCAAATCATTAGTTATTTGTGTAAGTGCTTTACGTTGTGTCACTTTGGTTATTTAAACAATCTATGTAGTTTCTAGGTTGACAAAGGATGTGATATGATGGGGGAGATAATACGCTTTTCCCAATCTAATAAGAAGTTAGAGTTGAGAATTAGTACTACCCAAAAATTTCCCAAAAGCTCTTTCCTTGGTTTATTTGCAAAGAAATCTTCAAAGAAGACACTTAAATGTGTGACTTCAATGAAAGTCAGCCAGTGGTGTGTTGACTTTATACTGTTTGACTATTTATTTTTAGAGTAAATTATATTTTTGGTCCCTAAGTATATCTGATCTTTTTGTTTTCAATGTTGGTCGCAAAAGGTTTTCTCTTTCAATTTTGGTCTTTATTTGAGTTTTGTTACAAGTAAAATGACTATTTTTAGGACCAAAATGAATCATATTACTTTGAACAAGGACTAAAAACGTTACAAGAGCCTCAAATAAGGACCAAAGTTGCAAGAGAAAATCTCATGGGACCAAAATTAAAAAAATCAGTTATATTAATCAGGGACCAAAAATGTAATTTACTGTTTCTTTTAATAATCATTTGCATATACTTATTATATTGGGTATTATATGTATTAATCAGGTGTAGGTGGTAAAGCCTGATGTACTCCTTCGGTTGTCTAGAGTTGGTGGTTTGTTTTCTAAAGAGTTATAATGTTTTTATACAGTATTTATTTAGTAAAAACATTTGATTGATTAATTTGTAGCAGTCTAAGGAACTTCGTATCTGCTTCTCCAAGAAAGGAACCAAAGATTTAGGTAATTGTGTACTATTGGATTTGGTTGTATATATATATATATATATATATATATATATATATATATATATATATATATATATATATATATATATATATATATATATATATATATATATATATATATATAGTTGTAATGTAATAGTCTCCTATTTTAAAAAAAAAATTATACGCTTTGGGTGTTGGTGAAGTATGGTTATAGTTTGGCTTTGTAGAATGTTTATATACATTAAAATACTTTTTTGTTTATTGTAAATAAGTAAATGTATGTATAATATATGTGTGGTTTTGATTCCTGTGGCTTTGTTTGGGGGGTCTGGAAACTATGCCTCCGCATTATATATTGTAGCTGCAAAAGCCAAAACATTGGAAAAGGTTGAAGCCGAGCTTGTTGATCTTGTTGCAGCCTCTCAGAAATCCCCAACTTTCTCACAGTTCATGAAGGATTTGGCAGTGCCAGCAGATACCCGAGTCAATGCTATGACTCAGATCTGTGATAAAGCAAAATTGTTATGCATGTATGTGATATATAAATCCAATCAATTGGCCTAAAAAGACGAGTATACCCTCCTTGTCTGTAAAATGTGTTTTTTAAAGATTTATGTTTTTTTAGATCACTTGCTATGATCAAGCGGTTTAACATCAATACACAAGACAACACTTGGTAAGTATACGTTTTTTTTGTCATTTTTTCTCATAATTTGTGGTTTTTTTATGATGATTGACAATTATGCTCATGTTTTCACACAAATCATGATTGAGGATGATGTGATGATGCTTCTTGATTTGGTGAAAGTTGATTCATGTATCTTAATCTGTTCTAATGTTCCATTGGTTATTGATTATACTTTTCAGGTCAAATTTAGAGAGATTATCTGTATACATTATATATTTGTATATTGAGATTATTGAAAGTGATTTAGTTTAAATGCTAATACATTTATCGTATGAAATGAATTGTTTTATTATTATTCGTAAATGTGTGTCGTAAATGCGTATCGTTAATGGCTGTTGAACTTTATGACACACTAATGCATGTCATATTCATTTATGATAGGGGCTTTAATGATACACAATGCGAGTCGTAAATACGCGTCGTAAGGTTACAACACACAAATGTGTTTTGTCTTTATTTATGACAGGGCCTTCCTCGACACGTATTGCTTGTCGTAAACGTGCGTCATAAATGCGCGTCGTAAATTTACGACACGCAAAAGCGTGTCGTCCATCGTTATGACAGGGCATTCATTGACACGCATTTGCATGTCATCAGTGCGTTTTATGACATACAACGTGTGTCGTTAAAGGGTATTTTTGTAATAGTGCTTGAAACTATGTTGTAACCTGTTGATCTATTCACATGTTCAAGAGTTGATGCTAATGTTTGTTGTTTGTACAAATGAGGCACATGGTGTGTTAATTTTAGTTATAATTGTTGTTAGATATTACTATTAGAAATATTGTACTATTTGAGATGGTCCACAATATCAATATATTAGTTACTTGAATATGTACTTGTAAACCATACAAGCCTATACTTGGACTACATATAATTATTATTCCTATGTATATTAGTGTTTTTAGAGTGTACCCTATGTTACCAAGATACTATAACCGACCTATATGACTAGATCAAGCCTCCGTTTGGTGCTTTAGTGAATGCACCACAATGCTTTAGTGAATGCATCGCAACAAGTTCTCAAACACTTCATCGACGTAGAAACACAAAAATTGACAGTTGTCACCTGTTATTACTCATCAGGCAAAGGTTGTAGCTAGCAACCACAGGTCGGGGTGTCAATATATATATATATATATATATATATATATATATATATATACACACACAAAACTTCCTCACTTGCTCTTGATTAGCGGTTATAGTAAATAGGATTTTTGATACGTTTTCATTCTTAGTTTGATAAATGGATATCTCATCTATACTCCTCGATTTGAGCATATCTAAAAGTGAGTGAGTGGATGAATTTTTTAACTAATAAAGTTACTAGACAAAAGGTTCAACCGTCCGTAATAATTGTGTAAAATTCCAACAAAATCGGCTATCATAAGGGTATAAAGTAAGTAAAAACTAGGTTTTTACCAATGAAAACCAACAATTACAAATACGTGTAATAGTCTAAATAGATATGTATATCGTTTTTGATAATGAAACAACTATTTAACGATTTATAAATATATAATTATAAATAACTATTTAACATTTATAATTTTAAAACGATGCTGCTCTTAAACTGTTGTGATGTTCGTATTGGAAGCCGAAATTGAATTTCTGATTGGGACGCCACGAACAACAATTCATTTCCACAAACGTTGAAAAAGGGTTTACATCAGGTCAAAACGAGTTTGAAAAACTGAAGTTTTCCATCGTTGGAGCCTTGCCAGAATCTCGTCGAGAGCGACGGTTTGAGGTTGTTCTCGGCTTTTTCGGCGGTGGTTTGTTCCGTAAGAGTTGTTGATTCGAGGGAGTATAAGAAGTAGGTGGCTACTGGAGGTGGTCGACGATGAGGTAGTGGTGGAGGTGTGGCAGCCGGTTGTGGTTTCGGTGGGCACAGATAGATAGATAGAGAGAGAGAGAGTGTGTGTGTGTGTGTGTGTGTGTGTGTGATCTTTCTATCTCTCTCTTTCTCTCTCTCTCTATCTATTTATAGAGATATGGTAGAGAGGTGGATGACCACATTTTTTACAATTGGCTCCATGCATTGAGTGACATATATTACCATTATAATGGTGACATGTGTCAACCCCTTGATCCGCATGCAAATGTCTGATTAAAAATAACATGTCACATTTTTTTCGAAAATAGTAGTTCTATGTCGGGGAAGTTACAGTTCAGAATATGTAACCATATTTTCCTAACGAAAGACATAACTATGTCATAAACACGTTTGAACTCGTAAATCAGATGTTTTCTGGTCTCAGCGTTTCCACTAATTTTGTAAAACGATTAAGACATGCTGATAACAAAATTTTGTGAATGAAATCAAATATTAGGCTATCGCCTGATTCCAAAAATGCATTCAAAAGTACTTAACTGATTTGTTTTCATTAAATGGTTCTAACTTTTGTGTACAATCTTCATTTTCAACGTTCTTCATATCTACATATTCATGTTCTCTTGCTCTATCTATTTAGAGTATTATTTGTACATAATAATACTTAATACATTAATCTTATTTTTAATGCATTAATTCATTACTTATGTATTATGAATAGTTTCTTTCTCACACGATTTAGATCCCTTAAACACTAAAATGGTATTTTGTATGTATTTCTAAGTGTTAAAACTCCAATTACATTAAAATTGTGAAATATAATACATTAGGTTTATTACATAGTAGGTATGTGGTCGTTTTGACCGGTATGATGACCTATTTTAACCAGTTGTCGCAAAGAGGCCATATGTTAGTACTACTGAGAAAATGGTCATTGGAAACGTAGCTGCCCAAAATATCCGTAGGACATGAACAAGATCAAAGTCAAGGGTATTGGCTCTTCATGTAAGTTTTCTATTGAATTACATCAAGATTCAGCTTCTAATAATTGGATTCTTCATATAGGATGTGGAACCCACATTTTTTCATATGTTTGGGGACTAAAGGGAAGTGGGAAGCTTAAACATGGTGAGGTCGATTTGATCATGGGACGCCACGAGTAAGGTAGTTGTTACCATGATTAGAGATTACGAACTTTCAGTGTCGCTAGTTTTTCAATTTGTTGATTCTATTGTTGATATTCGCCTTAGATGGCAAGAAACATTATCTCATTTTGTGATTTGTGGCGTGACGGTTTCACTTTTCGATTTGTTAATAAAAATGCTAGTATTTTGGTTTACAAAGATAATACTCTTTATTTTAAATCAAATCCATGCAATGATGTATATGATTTTGTGATTGGTGTAAGGAAAAATGATAAATTAATCTTAAATGTTTTTTCGTCTAATTTAGATTAGTCATGTCAATGACATTCTTGTCTTATAGTCAATGAAAGTGTTCTTATAGGAAACGACATCCCAACACTGAATAATGTAAACCTTCGGCTTGGGAAGAGTTTCACTATGAAAGACATATGTGAAGCTACATACATACTTGGTATCAAGATCAATAAGGATAGATCTAGGTGACTGATAGCACATAGCTAAAATGTCACACCCCCAAACCAGAACGGCGGAAACGTTTGGGGGCGGATGACTTTCATGTATAGTATCATAACAATTGAATAGTATCAATCAAAGCATTACAACCATTGTATTGAATATTTAATAAGTTTACATTGTGCTCAAAACTTTGATTACATGATATCAAATTCATATGACAAAAATAAATAACGTGATGCGACGACATCTCACCCTCCAAAAACTCTTTGGTTACCTGTTTACTGGTTTCCTTAGAATACAAGTGATTTTGAAAAGTGTCACAAATTAAGTTGGTGAGTTCATAAGCCTTTTGTATGAGAAAGATTTTTGTAACTGTTTCGTGTAAAATGGTAGTGTATACTTCCATAAAATCCAATATTTTCCTTAAAATGAACTGTAAGTCTTAATCCAAAGACTAAAATGTAAGTAATGTTGTACTGGAAAATAGTGTGATGAAGTTTTATCTTTATATAAAACTACTTGAATATATGTTATCCCCTAAACCAAATGTTTGTTAATACCCTATGTGAGTTATTATAACCATACTAATGCGACTAGTTGGCCTGAACGACGTTCTTCAGGCGTCGGAACTGTTACAACATTTGTCACCCTAGACTGGTCGGTCTAACTGTTCCTAACAACTGAGGTGTGGGGTTGTCAATCCCATATAGATCTATACACAAGTGTCACGCACTCCCTACAAGAGACTTTGGTTATAATTCAGGACTTAGGTGTGTACTCTGGTAGGTACGGTGAAGCCAAATGTCTCACAACCAGTATCATCTGATTTACGTGAACTGAAAACTCCTTTTTCTTGTAAATGAAATAATTATACCTTTAAATAGTTATATATATATTCTGAAATAATAGTTTAGTGTTTGTGACTCCCAAACTATACCAATTATAGTTTATCTTGTTTGTTTGTTAAGAACATTTATATAATCATTTATATAATACATTATGATTATCTTGTCTGGTTTCAAAATGTAAGGTCAAACAACATATTTTTGGGTTGTAACCCACAAAATAGTGAAATAACTAGAATGTACTCCTTTTTGTTAGAAAACCTATATTTTGGTAAAAAGCTTCAAAAACCATGTAGTTTTACAAATCATAATTTTTCTTATGATTTTTATAGCATAGATTATGTTTTGTTTTGCTAGTTTTGCATTCCAAAAATAATTTATCACAAGTAATTGTATAAAAGCTAGTGATAACCATATCTTATGAAAATAATATCTTATATTCAACATAAAGATGAAAACATGCAAGTATTTGTGTGATAAACAAAGTTTACTTGTATTCCGCCCCTAAAACATGAAAATTTTCAAAATATGGGGGTATGAACTCACCTTGAGTGGATTTGTTGGTTGTTTGAAGAGATGGTGTGAAGAAGTCCAAGCCTAAAACGCTTCAATGTGGTTGATGAACTCTTTGAATGTGATATTATCCTAAGAGTTTTAACACATAATAATATGTGTAAATATGATGAAACTAACATGATAGTGTATAAAAACACTAGATCAACAAGAAAAGCTTACCAAGATTCTGAGAACAAGCTTGGAGGATTTGAACTTGGGAGATCTAGACTTGATTCTTTGAGAGGAAATGGAGTTAACAGAAAGTAGTATGTGAATGGTGGATGATTTAAGGGGTAATTTCGGCCTTAGATAAAGAAAGAAAGTGATGGGATATTTGCTTGGTTATTTGCTGGACAATTACCTTGATAACTGTTGGGTATAGTTTTGCATTGGAAAGGAGGAATCAACTAAATCACAAAGTCAACCCTCCTTATCTTCTTTTCCAGACGAGAACCCATTGAAAACTACCTAGTATGACCGAAATCACATGTGATTTCGGTCCTAGGCATGACTTTGACCAAGTGTGATTTCGGCCTAGCTATGATTTCGGCCATCACATCACCCACTAAAGGGTGATTTCGGTTTTGGCATGGAATTTGGGTCCTTAGCATGATTTCGGTCCTAGTGGTATTCCTAGCATGGTATTTCGGTTTTGGGGTTACTCACTAAAGGGTGATTTCGGTCCTAGGCCAACTGAAATCACTAGGTTGGTGGGGTACTTGGCTAAAAACCCTAAAGCAAAGTTTTAATTCTTGATTTATGCTCTAACTATTTGACTTGTCTTGACTTGTTATAACTTGTTGACTTTCAAAAGTTCATTACAATTATTTACTTATACAAATAATGCCCTTTTAGTTTTCGAAGTTTTATTGCAACAAAGATACGTTGTGAATTTACTTATGCACAGTTGCAATTTAGACTTTGCTTGTTCCAAAATTTTCCAATTGTCACATAAAACACATACTTAGATAAAATCTTGATGAAATTGAAATTAGAAGATTTAAGAAAGGATTTGTACCTATGCAACATGGAAGTGTATTGAATATAATTAAATGTGCCAGTACTAGTATATAACTGGACAAAATCAGTCGAGTCCCATATGATTAAGATATATATAGGATCAATCATGTACGCCATCATATGTACAACTTCAAACGTCTCATGTGCTTTAAGCATGACGAGACATTATCAGGCTAATAATTACGAGAGTTATTGGATTACTTTCAAGAGTATTCTGAATTATATTATGAGGACTAAAGATATGTTCTTGGTCTATGGTGGTAAAAAAGAGCTAAGTGTTAAAGTATATGTGGATGCAAGTTTCCAAACTTATAGAGATTATTCTCAATCTCAGTCAGGTTTTGTGTTCTTATTAAACGGAGGAGTAGTAACTAGAAGAGTTCCAAGAAAAATATTGTAGTGGATTTAAAGAAAGAGTTAGAGTATATTGTGGCTAATGAAGTTACCAATGATGCAATGTGGCTCCATAAGTTCATCAACGATGTGGTTGTTGTTCCAAGCATATTTGAACCAGTTTAGATCTTCTTTGAAAAAGAGAGTTCAGTCGCTTTAGCTACAGAACCCCGAGATCACAAGCATTCAAGACATATACTCAAACAGTACCACTACATAAGGAAGCTAGTTAAAGATGGAGACATTATTATTAGTTGTGTTCCGTCAATAGATAATCCTGCTGATCCTCTCACCAAACTATTGTTCCAAAAACAAATTATAGTTTGAGTTTAATTTTTTGAACATATTCAGATTGTATTATTTTGATTTGGTGATTAGTTATAATAAGTTGCAACCTTTTCATTAATATTTTATGTGTTCCTTCTTTTTCATGTTTAGAACTACTTCCATAATAATATTTTATTCAAACTTCCAAAATTGGTTCTATTGTGGGAAGATAGTAGTGAATTACGATTGTCATGGAGTATTGCTAGACTATTCATCAAGATGAACGTAACAAAAAGTTGACGACCAATATTGATGAGTTCTTGAAAATGAAAATTTTAAGTATTAGAGTCATCACACTTAAAGATTACTTCATGTGTCATGTCATGAGTAAATTAACACGACTATATTTATTATTCTTCAAATGGAGATGCATGAGGTTTTTTTTTCTATAATCTGTTGTATCTTGTTTTCTACCCAACATTGTTTGTAACTGGTAGCTATACCTGGTTTGATTAAATATTGTATGAGGAATAGTACTCGCCTATATAGTAAGAGTTTGTTTGACCTTTCTGCCAAAAAATGGAGAAATAGATATCTTTGGGTCCCTTGATGATTTGGTGTTGACAATAAATGTTGGGCCGAGTTGAGACTGAGTTGATTTGATTCAACTGTCAGTCTGGAAAATTCACCACAAGTCATTATTGAAAAACATAATATTAAATAATGAGATTGGTCCTTGATCCATGACTCAGGTTTATAACAAAATATCATGGAGATCAAATGAATTTGAATCCACGAGTCTTAGGGTTATTTATAGCATAGTTGCGATAAGTACATTAGTTGCATTGGACTGCCCCTTGTTGCTCGTTCCTAGTAAGTACTTGAGCGGACTCTTATTGATGCCTAAGTACAAGTGGGAGCAGATGGAGAATATTGTCCATAGCCATAACAAGCCTGTAATATTACTATAAATAATTGTGTCCTTTTAGGTTTCACACAAGAGAAAACAAACAAAACTGGAAAAATATTTATTTTAGAGACTTGTTTTGTTAATTAATTTATAGTTTAATTAATCAATTAGAAAAAACATGAAGAATATGAAATATTCTAGAAACATTTGATTCTAGGATAATTACCGAAAGTCTAGATAATTACTAATATATTAGGTAATTATCTTTAAGGATTCAAATCACATCCTTATAAATAAAGGAGTCAAATCCCGATTTTAAAACAATGCAATTATAGCCATATACCTCTAAAAGTCGAAAACCCAAAAAAAAACCCTAGAGAAGTCGTAGCTCGTCGCCACGTCGCAGTCTCGATCAGATCCTATGATTGAGTTTAGCTCATGCTGGTTTTCGAGGTGCTTTCCGATATGTCGGTGTTTTGCGTCTTGCGTGCGATCAAATGAGAGAAACTCTACATTATGTTCTCAAGTCCGATCAACTAGCTAGATCAAAGAAGTCGAAGAAAACCACAAAGGTACGATTCATTTCTATTAACTCCTTGAGTTGCATAGATAGTTCTATTGAGTTAGGTCTGTAGTTATGAGTGTAAAGATTAGAATTATTATTGCTTTCGCTGTCACATGTTGGTCTTTAGCTAGGCTCATAACCCGTCATAAATTCTTAATATGCCCGTTTGTGCTCACTAAGAGCATCCACAATGATGATTTAAATAAGAGAGTTGAATGATGTAACAACTCTATTTGTCATTCAATGAATTAAACTCTATAATAGTGAGATGTCATCTTGACATACAATGGATTTGGAGTTCTCTGTTTAATGAGAAAATGAAAGTTTTTAATTTTTAAATGTATACTATAAATTACTTTTTGTAATTTTCTATTGAACTTTGTAGAGATCAATGCATTGTATCAAAAAATTGAGAGTTATATGGAGTATAAAAAAAATTGATGTAGCAATCTATTAAACTCTATGAAGTTTAATGCATTGTGGATGTCCTAACTACCAATAGTAAGAACATAATTGATCAACCGAATAAGAAAATGAAGCTAACAACCTATACCTCAAGGATAATTAACAACTCTAGAAAATGAATTGTTGTAAATTTGATTCCCATTTATTAAGAGACAAAAAACACATTAAATTATTGCTTTAACGAACATCGTACTACTTTTTTGTTTAGTTGCAACTACCATAAAAGAATAAATAATAACAATAACAAAGTCATAGGTGCTATATATATGGAAAATTTATCTTTACAAATAAACTACAATGTGAAGGAGTATATGAGGAGAGAAAAGGAAAAAGACAGGATAAAGAAATCCGATAACTTTTGGAAGGCTTTTCTACAGAGTTAAATTCTTAATTTATGATCTGCTAGTAATTCTAGCATCGATACTTTTTGGTTGCTCAATTATTGTTATGAGGAAATTATTGGTGTATTTGATAAACAGTAAACGACCGCATCCCAAAATGTGTACTGCGAATGAGATACGTTACACTCATTTCTTAATACATGTATTCAGCTAAGATTGAGCTATAATATTAGATACAAATCAAAATGAAAATACTACCTGTCAACAAGTGAAATAATATCTTACAACCAATTGAATAACTTTTGGTATTCCACTCATCAATTGTAGCACGTATTGTACTAATAATGTTTTGCATGCCTCAAACAAAACGCTTTCAGCCTCCCAATTGCATCTTCTAGTACTTTTGGCTCTGCTGCAAAACTCACTCGAAGCCAGTTTTTTAAGCCAACAGCATCCCCTGCCGTGATTTGTCATAGTAATAGGAATATGAATAATAATAATGGTAACATTAACGAATGAGGTAATATTATCTTTAAGATACTTTTAACTATGTTATTGATCATACCTGGTAGAAGGATCATGGATTCTTCTTTAGCCAACTTCATACAGAAGTCTGTATCATCAACTACATCATAAAAGCCTGATAGATTTAACTGCACCTGTACAATCATTATCAGATGACTTTATACACATTCTATATATTTTACGTAAATTAGTTATCCATACAATTAATTTTACCAGGACAAACATAGATCCCTCGGGTTTGTGTGGGCATGCAAGAAGGGGTATCTCCTTAAGTCTCTCATAAAACATATCAGCTGCTTCTTTTAGTAACTTGTTAATATTCACGAAGAATGATTCCGACGTGCTCTTCAATATACGAGGAATAGCACCCTGAAACGTTTGTTTAATCATTACATTAACTGAAACAGTAAACGATTAAGAAGATTGTGGAATCATGTACCTGAATAACAGTGGGGGGTTCTGCCGATATCACCAGGCAACTCTTCAGGGAACTAACAATCTGAAACCATATATAGTATATGTAAGAATAAGGAAAGTTTTGACCTATGATAAAAGTTCATGAATTTAACCCATTAGAAATCGCCCAAGGCTTCTAAAGAGGGAGTCCATGGGCTGCTTAGGGCTTAAGTAGTCAGATTAGGGTTTCCTAGCTGTAAACCCTAATAGCTAGCATATATAAGGAACCCTTATGGCCCCAAAAACGTGGTGAATACTTCCTTTAGGGTTTCCAGCCGTTTTTGGTGCCTCATCTCTCCTCCCTCTTCATCCAAGTTGCTTAGTGGTGTTTGTGACTCCATTAGAGGTACAACACTTGACGCACTAAGCATTCTGAAGCCAAGGATTGATTGTTATTGCTATATAACAATCAAAGGTACGATCTAAACCCTAATTTCAGTTATAGTTTATTAGATCTAGGGTTTATGGCTTTGGATTATCAATTGCATGTTCATTAGACAAAGTAGATCCAAAGCTATTAGGGTTTGCATGTACACCATAGGATTGATGTAGTGCTCAAAACCCATCAGAACCAACTCCCAATAAAGCCCTAGGGGTTGTGACTTCCCACTTATGCGTACGGGTCCTGTGCTTCCAGTAGTACGGACCCATACTACCTTCCACACGTACCCGCATTTTTTCCAAAGGATCATCACAAGAAACCTAACGATTCACACTTGCATAAACATACACTCGATCTATACACCCTAGAGGAAAGGATAATCATCTCAGAACTGGCCGGATGACCCCATAGAACCTATCCATGAAACTTCCACCAACCCTGCAACACTCGTGTATGCTAGTCATACATAACGCTGGACCCCATAGACAATCGAATATCAGATCCTACCCTAAGCCCTTCATCAAACAGGAACATGAAATAAGGCCAAATAAAACATTCTCAGGTTATAGAATCTTAGTTATTCATGGCCATGATGCATACACTAAGCAACTACAGTAATAATGTTAATTCCATGTAAGAAGAACCCTAGGCTATCAGACATCATATAATCAGGAAATTCTATCATGCAATTTCCTGAAGATCCCTAGCCTATCACTAGCATGTTGTTCTAACATATCATAATACCAAATAACAGTGTGGTAATTTGGGGTCTACTTACTGGCTCCAGTTGATCGTACACATCAAATCCTCCTTGATTATTTTGAAAAAATTTGAAAATTGTTTTGAAAAAATCTTTTCCTTCGATTGAGACTGGAATCACACGAGTGTTTCATCCAATTCACTCAAACCAAGGCTCTCATACCAACTTGTAACATCCATAAATTTCACGAAAAATTTAAACTTTTTAGAAAACCATCATTTGTTTACAAAATAGTTTTCCAAAACATGTCTATTGTCAGAGTTTTCCCAAAACCATAAACAAAACATGAGGAGGTGCACAATCAAGCCTTCGCCTTCCCGCGATCATCTTAGGAACCTGAAACATAACCCAAAACTATAAGCCCAAAGCTTAGTGAGTTTTCCCCAAAGTATCAACACAACACATGGCCATAACAATAACAGTAAACAACATGCATACAGAGCCTTTAGTCTGACTGGAACGCCCCATCGGCCTGCAGTCTATCTGGTACGCTCATAGAACCTTCACCATGACTGGGATGCCTCACCGGGCTTTCAACCTATCTGGAACGTTCTCCGGGCCTTCAGCCTGACTGGTACGCTACACTGGCCTTCAGTCTATCCCGGACGTCCTGGGTCTGTTAGCCTTCAGCACAAAGTAGGACCGTCTCAACCCAACCACATACATCGTGTTGACACATATATACATAGCAGAAAAGCATACAAATAACCAACCAATAACAAGCAGACATATCCTATAGATCATTAAGCATAGTATCGTCTTATCTACTAGAATACAAACCTAACAGATCACCACAATACTTAATCATACGATAATCAGGATAACAATCCAAAGGGGTCGGCCTTGGTTCCTTCGACCCATAAATACAATGAGGAGAACTCACCTCACACTGATGAATCACAATGAAAGTCTCCGACTGCTAGCTCACTAAAATCCCTGCACTATTACAACATAAAAGTCATCCAATTAATACTTGGATTACAATCTAAGCTAGTAGTCCAATATTAGGGTAAATGGCCACTTTACCTTTTTTCTTAGTTGGGCTAAGACCCAGGCCCAAATCTTGATCCAAAAGGCCTAACAACTAAATAACCATCCAAGACCTATAATTGGCCCCATTTTCGAAATTGGGTCTAACTCCTATTTGGGCCTTACCCCAAGGTCAAACACTTCACTTAGCCCAATAACACCCATACTCAGATGGACCAATAAGGGCCCAAGCATGCAAGCCCAAAAGGTGGCCCAAAACTTGAAGCCCAAACTCGAAAACCCAACACGTTGAGTACGCGGGGTGTACCCAGCTGTACACTCAGCGTACTCCACCTTGACCAAAACGCGATGCTGACCACCTAAGTCCAACGTACGCCCCGGTACACCTAGCATCAGTGGTGGCCATGCACAACTTCGAAAAATGCTTATTCCATTCAGACTAAACGTCCAAAAACCAGATCCAAGTCTAAGAAGGTGGTCTTAACCATAAAGTTTCCAACTTTATGGTTATGCATGCATCATTAAGACCCAAAACCATCATCCTAGATGGTATTAACCACTAAGGACCCCTACACTTTGCATGCAAACACTAAATGAGTCAAGAAATCATTTTTATGACTTAACACAACTCAAATCTTCTGAAAAGGTAGCTCTTTTGGTCTTAGAGTAGCATTTACTCATCAAGTCCAAGAAAAGGGGACAAACACATAAAACTCCATATTGCTAGATCTCTAAGATATACAAGTAAAGTTTAAGACTTTATACCCATTGGAGCTCCCCAAAGAGATGAAGTTCTCAGATCTACAAGCTTGAATCCCACACCAAAGCTTCTCATAGGATCCCTTCTTCTTTCTTCAACACTAAGAACACACACACACACACTTAAGCTCAACACACACAAGGGTTAGGGCTTGCAAAATCGACTCAAAGAGGGTGGAGGCTGAAAGGGTGAAGGAAATGAGGCTATAAGGGGGATTATATAGGTCTGAACCCTAAAAATTAGGGTTTTCCATGTCTGATGAGTACGCCCCACGTATGTTGATGTGCGCCCCGCATACTAGGGTGCGCCTTAGTACGCTAAGCGTACACTCGTACGCATGGCATACCCTTATCCTTTCAAAATTATGGTTTTGCCACTAGGGCTTCACATGGCTACTTTCTTCTATCATACAGAACAAACTGACATAAAGCAAAACCATAAGGATGGATTTGGAAGTACCTAAATATCATGGTGTTACATTACAGACTCATCACATAGCCGACTCCGGTGGTGATCCAGACACCATTGATTGGATAGCAATATTTGAGAAGGTGTTGGGTACTCGAAAGGGGCATGTGAGAGGCATTGGGCCTAAACCTTCTTCAGCAGCGGGTATAAGTGTTCCATCCCATTGGCAGTCACAATCACAAGCACCACAACCAACACGAGTACTTGTTAAATTCTTAAAGAATTTGGTAGCTTTGCTATATTGTTATGAACTTGATGCATTTATAGTAATTTTTGGTAGTTTGGTAGTTTGTTAAATTTTTAAAGACTTAATTGATTTGGTGGTTTAATAGTTTTTTAAATTGTTACCGACTTAATTCATTTGGTGGTTTGATGGTTTGATAGTTTGTTAAATTGTTAACGACTTAATGTGCTTGTGACTTAATTGTAGGATGTTGATGTGAATGCTTTTCTTCAAAACCTGACGTTTGTGACGACCATTAGAGACATTATTTGTTCGTTTAAAAACCAAGTCAACAACGAGGAAAACAACGATGAGGAAGACGTAGACACAATATTTCTTGTTTTATGTTATGAATGATGTTATTTTGGATTTATTAGATAGTATATAGATGATATATTAGATGTTTATTTGGGATTTATTAGATAGTTTATGTAATGTGGTATATTTGATGTTTTATGTAATGTGGTATGTATTTTTATTAAAGTTGCATTTTATAATATATACAAACTAATATCATAAATAAATTGTTTTTTCAAAAAAAAAAACATTAGCAGCGACAGCTTTAGGAACGACATTGACAAATTGCCACGACAACTGATTCAGGGAAGAGTAGCCGGAAAAATAATAGACACGACGCCAATAGCGACGACAGTGACCATTTAGCGATGACAAGTATTACAGTAGCCTGATACCATGTTACAAAATATAATTTCCCATAAAGAAACAAGCCTTTAGGTGTAATATATATAAGAAATATAGTATTGGGCTCAATGTACAAGAGTGGGCTAAGTAGATAACATAATACTTGGGCTAACAAGGATTTAGCATACAAATACATATAATGTCTAACACCAATCATCATTTCTTGTGTTTGAAAATATACGTAATATTGGCCAACTTGATCTTTCTAATTTCATGCTTGAAGATGGACCATAAGCAAAGCACTTGTCATTTCCTGATCTATAAATTGTTCAGCTCGTGTGTCTATATTATACCTTGCATTGAGATGAATTTACTTATGGTCCAGTTGAGCTTCCATATTTGTTTGATATCTTATCCGACTAAAAACATCCACCATGCTATAAACATCTACGATGCATAGTTCATTGATTAAGTTGGAGTTGTCAGAATTAAACTCTACTATTGGTACCAGGGGTGATGACATTGAATTGATATGGATCAATCACCCATTGAACTCTTTAATTGGAAAAAATGAAACTTTTTTAATTCTAAAATATATTTCCCATTCAACTTTATAGGGACTCAAACGCATTAAATAAAAATTTTGGTGTGAGTTGTGAGGAGAGTACAATGATATGTAGATAGGTATCGATAAGGGTAAAGAATTCAATGCATTTTACATTTTCATTGTAGATGTTCTAAGCTAAACTTTGTTTAAGGCATGCAAGTCGCTATACATGCACGTGTATCTTATATTTATTTATACCTTAAAGCACGGATTTAATAATACATTCCAATCCGTGTTTTTAAGGTTCATACCACCGGCTCATTAAATTACTATTTTTTTAGCTGAACGAGTTAAATTACAATAACTAATTAAACATATCAAACTATGGCATGGAAGAGTATAATACTCATAATAATTTTAAAAACAACCAAGATGCTACTTCCAGTTTTTAAAAGACCGTAAAACCAATTCAGGCATATGGCATACGTGAGCACCTTGTCATTATATATGGTAATGTAAATGTCATCTGGAAGTTGTTTACAGCAAATTAACCAATGACACATTTAGTTGCCGGGACTGACCGGTCTGCATACCAAGCACAATAAAACGCCTATAAATAAAGCCATTGCTTACCTAAACAAATGCAAAGCAAGGAAGAAGAGCAAGAAAAATGGTGAGAGAGGAGTGGCGTTTTAACGAGAACAATGAAGTGCATGCCGCTGCATCTTTGACAATGAAAGACATCCTTGAATCAATCATGGGTAACATCGACGTTACAAAGACAGGGAAACCGATGATTCATCTTGGACATGGTGATCCTTCAGTTTACCCTTGCTTTCGAACATCTCCAATAGTAGAAGATGCTTTAGTGGAAGCCATTCGATCGGCTAAGTTCAACTGCTATGGTACTGGAGCCGGAATTGATCCTACAAGAAGGTTACTTACCTTTCTTTAATTTCATATTTTGGATCTACAACTTTGTCGATGTTTCAAGTTTTTTTACATTTTGGTGGGTTTGAAACAAAGTTATTTATTAATAGGGCTGTTGCTGAGTACCTGTCGAGAGATATTCCTTACACATTAAAAGCCGATGACGTTTTGCTTACCGTTGGAGCAGAACACGCTATTCATGTGTTACTAACTGTTCTTGCTAGACCTGGTGCAAATATACTCTTTCCAAGACCTAATTATCCAACATATGAAGCTCGAGCCAGATTTAGTTCACTCGAGGTGCGTCATTTTGATCTCCTCCCAGAGAAAGGTTGGGAAGTTGATCTTGATGGTGTCAAAGCATTGGCAGATGATAACACAGTCGCTATAGTTCTCATCAATCCAGGGAATCCTTCTGGAAGTGTTTTCACATATGATCATATGCAAAAGGTGTGATTACTGTCTGCAACACATATACTTAAATATTATAATGTTTATACACAAAATGGAATCTGGAAGTTTTTGCGAAAATTTTATTACGTGCTAGCTGTAGTACTTTACACCAAAAACCTAGATTCTATATATATTTGGTAACGCTTATATAAATTAATTGTAGAACCAAACACACATATTTAGAAGACAAATAAAAATCACACAAGCTATTTGGATAATATTTGTCATGACGATCTTTCTTGTTCATGATGAAAGATTGCAGAAACAGCAAGAGAACTTGGAATTCTGGTGATTGCAGACGAAGTTTATGCCCATCAAGTCTTCGGAGAAAAACCATTTATCCCCATGGGAGTATTTGGTGCAATAGCGCCTGTTGTGACGATTGGGACATTGTCAAAACGATGGATCGTTCCTGGCTGGCGTTTTGGATGGATTGCAATAACCGATCCAATTGGCATTCTTCACAAAACTGGGGTTTAATTTTCTTTCTACATCACTCATTCTTTCTAATTTCCCCATAGAATTCGTCCACTCCAACTTCTATGGAGTCCATTATCCCATCTATGTAATTATCTTATAATTACACAACAAGTCCCTTAAGTTTAATTAATCTCTTTTAGCCACAAAATTAATTCTTAATTAATTCTTGACTAATATTAATTAAACAATATGATTTCTCCTTTAATATATTATTCTCATAATATATTAATAAATCATAATTAAACCTTTCTCTTATTAATTCATCCTACATATTGCTATGGTGAAGGCAACCCAAAAGGACCATGCTCAACATCGGGTCAAGTACATACCAAAATAGTTATGGACTTAGACACTAATCCAACAGTCTCCCACTTGGATAAGTCTAATAACTATTCTGCATAACTTCAAAACCTGATCAGCAATTGTAGCTTTCAAAAGCTGCTGTCAACTCTGATCTTATCAGATACGCGTGTCCTTTAGATAAGGGATCATATATTCCCTCATTGTACAAGATATCGTATAGACATGAGACACAGATATAAATCATTCTCTCTGTCTATGTATTGTTTCCTGACTTCCGATTCATGACGACCGACAACAGACTACAATTGAACACATAAACTTAGTCCCGACTTGGCCAAGCGCTTAGGGTGTCATCACTAAATCATCGAGGGGCCCACATATATCGCTTTTATCCCACTTTGGGTAAAAGGAATGGATAAACTTTGACTCAAATGCTTGCTTGCACCTACTAATCGAATCACACACAACAATAAGTTTTATAACACCAAGTTATTGGTGTGTTTACTTATCATCAATGTGCAACCGACCAGCAAATAACAACTCACACGTCTCGGTTTCAAGAATATACAATGTTATCGTCTCACTAATTACCCGTGATAAATATATGAAGTGATTCAAGTGAGCGTGGGTTTAATCCAATACTTTAATCTTATCAAAGCACTCATGAACTCTGCAGCAAAATTGTGCTATGTCTAAACACTTTAGACAATCAACAGACAAATTCATGATAGTCTTCCTTCATACTTACTTCCAACGTATGACCGACTGTGGAGGTTCGAATAACCCAGTTATTCTGGAAGTCAAAACATGCAAAGTGAAACACAATAATAATATTAATCCTATATGGCCCCAAAACTTTTGAGCGTAAATAAAAACATTTTTATTTAAACATCATATTGATTACTCATTATTCATTGCTTACTGTTTCAGAAAATCAACTTATTACTCGAATTATAACCACAATTGTCCCATGCTCCAAGCATGCACACTTTGGTTTCCTATGGTCCATACTTTGTGAAATAGATCAATTGAAAAACTTTTCCAATGAAACTCATTTCACAATCCCCAATCCTTATTATTAGTTTAAGAATACCAAATTCTTGCCACTTTTAAAATATGTCAGATTCTAACATTTTATGCAATGATTCTTTCGTAATGTCATAGCACAAAAGTTACCAAGACACGGCTAATGAAATTACAAGGTAGTCTATTGGAAATTGTTACAAGACAATTCCATATACGTGAAATCTCACATTCAAAGTACATTCCTTTGAACATCCTTCTCGCATAAAAGTTTCTAATCTAGACATATTTCTTAATATCCAACTCCCATTAATGGAAACATTTCCATATTTGCCATATGGCAACTCATTCTTAATAGAATCTTATCTATTCATAGTAATGTCAATATAGTCCATCCAATACTATACTTCCAACTACTCATAAGTGACCAATCCTTGGCGAACCTTAGATCATCCTTTGATAGCTGTTTAATTATTTTAGTCAAATCCACTTCTAGTCCTTTTTCCCTCTTAATGCCCTAGGCATTTGGAAAATTTTAGAATGGTCAAATATTATAGCATATGCAATCGATCCTATACCTGAAGCGTATTGGACACGATGCATAATGTCTCACATAAAGACATGATACTTTATCAGTCTTCTACCATAATATTTTGTTAGCCATGTTCTCACAATTCGAACTATGAAGAGGGATGCCGTAATCATAATCGAATTTTGAGAACGTGCTATGTATCCTTGACTAAATTTTATTAACATTTCTCGATCTAAGCTTTTAGATATTGAAACGAAGTATAATATTCTCTCTTTTAATTATAGCAAAACAACTTTCAACCCCTACAACTTTGCAAAGTTAATCTTTGTTTTCTATAATTAATATTGCTAACTTGCAATACTTACTATAATAATCATGCTCCCACTAACATGATGATTATTTTCTTACCAACATAACACTTATGCTCCCACTAGCTTTGACATGTATTCAGAAAACAATTGAACTTCCAGAAAACAATGCTTATTGAATTCCTTAAGTTCATATTTCTAATACCTAATGCTTTGATAAGCCTTTATCTAAGCTTTTTAAGCTCACACATATTTGCCTTAGATAGCTCACATGTGTGTCTAAACAATTCAGAATTTATGTTACTAAGTCCCAAATGTTCAGACCAATTGCCAAATCTCATAATTCGAACTATGAAGAGGGATGCCGTAATCATAATCGAATTTGAGAATATAATTATCACAATTGCTATTTTCTTAAAATCTCTCTTAGTGAAAGCATTTCCTCACAATCATTTTCATGAAGGAGGGAAACCTCATGACACTTAGATTTTAAAGTGTATGTGTTCCTATCCATGTGAATTTGCCAAAACCAAAGTTTGCGACAAATCCAAACTCATATGGACCGAACGTGCTCAATATCGATTTCTTGCCTCATGGTAACATGAATGCCCACCATGTCTTCCAAGCAACTCACCCTTTCATATCAATGTACTTTCCATTGATCAAGGTGCTTTGTCTTTATGCATTCAAATGAGAACTCATAGAACTCACATGCATCATTAACTCAATTGGAATGGCACAGAAAAAGAGTATGTCATCCACGACAGGCTTTAAACCTCAAGTCGTGTGCTAGTGATGATCAACTAGGTTTAACTCTTGATTTGTTGTTGAAACCTTTCAAGACCATTAAGACTCCCACTAACTCCTTGACATATAAGATTCTCTTGTCAAGAAACATTCCTTGACAAAACAAATATTCAAGAGTTAGTGTAGTTTTTATCAAGACTATCACTTCACATAATTGGTTCTAGTTGGTCTTTGTCTTATCCAAGACATCACAACTTACCAATCTCAAATGTGCAGGAATAAGAAGACTTTTTCAAATTCCACATTTGTTGAATATTATAAACCTACTAAAGACTTGTCACTCATGTTACAATCTTGACTCTAAGACTTGATATTGGAACGAAGTATGATTGACTTCTTGATTTAACCATTTCTACAATTCTCGATTCCTCTTCTTAGACATGCAATTGCACTAAGACTCACTTAGAGGATCAATTGAGACATGGTTCTTAATCATTAAGACCTATCATAAAACACAATAAAAACTACTCTCCCTTCTTCTTAGAATAGAGAAACTTTTATCTTTCTGCCTAGATTCTTCTTATTCGTCCTGCTATTGATTGAAGCTCTTTCAATCAACTCAGAATTATACTCAATCTTATAAGTATAACCATATTTACTAAACTTTAGTAAATCATGACGAATATCTTTATCACTTTGTGGTGGACTTGATCAACGTACAACCTAGTGTACTCGATCTCCTAGTCCTTCACTTGACACTTTGTCAAAGAATTAGTCTAAATTTCCCAAATGTGAAAGTTTTTCATTCATCATACAATACATGTTGCATGATTCCAAGTTTCTTTCCAATTGAAACTTGGGCGATGAGAAACTCTCCCTATTTGGTAAATTCTCGACACTTCCACAAATAACCTAATTAAGAATCAAATCCATCATTGATAATAATGGAAACATTCAAACATCAATTTTCCATACATCTCATCGCAAGGATAAATAAATAAGACAAAATCAAAATTTATTTTATTGCGGAAAAAATTTGTCCTTACAATGCAATTCAACTGAAAAACTATGCTATTACATATTTCTTAGCAATCTACCCTAACTCTAAAGTAGCAGCTCAAAAATCTGATCTTTGAATCCATGCGATCGAAATCCATTTCTTCGTGATCAGATTCAGCACGCTTCTTCCTTAAGTTTCCTTTCTTTTCTTCGATCCTGCAAAACATCAAAATATAATCTTATCACATCATGCATTAAGAATCAAAAATATGAACTTATAGAGTTATTTAATGGATTTTACCTGAAGTAGAGCCATACGTCTTGACTCTCTCATCTCTTACATCTCTCAGGTAGCTAGGGCAGCTTCGTCTCCAATGCCCCTTCTCTTGGCAGTAAAAGCAAATGGACTCCTTTGGTACATAGGAAGGGACAATCTCAGTCTTTTCTGGACATCCAATGTAGCTAGTGTCCAATGAAGTATGGGAGTTTGATCGACCAATCAAGTTTGCTTGACCAGTGCGCCAAATCATCGCTGATTCAATAGCAATAAGCAAATAGGTCAAATCAATGAGGGTCACGTCTTGAACCATCGTATAGTACTCTCTTACGAACTCACTATACGAATCAGGAAGTGACTGAAGAACCCAGTCAACAGCCAACATCTCTGAGATATCGACACCCAACATCCTTAACCTATCAATGCGTGACTTCATCTCTAACACGTGTGCACACATAGGTTTCCCATCTTCGTGCTTACTTGCCAATAGGGATTGAGTGAGCTTGAACTTTTCAAGCCTTTGAACTTGTGGGTCAGGGAGAACAATTGGAGGAGGTGGAGGAAGTGAAGCATGACTCTCATTTCCTTGATCTTATCTTGGAACGCCATCTTCATTTGGAAAGCTTGTTCCAATGGATTTGGGAAGACCATTGTTAGATTCAGACATCTACAAAACGGGAGAAATTCAAGTCAAGTTGATTAGAATCCTTGATGTAACATCCAAATGAACCATCAAGGCTAGGATCCAACACAATACTCTACAACCTAGAAGAGGGATGCCGTAATCTAGTTGGCGAATATTTGAAGGTAGGTAAATGACGATTTACCAATTTCCACCATGAAAAACAAAAATGAAGTTAAATTTTAAATGAATTGAAACTCCTAGATCTTTTGAGATTCATTGAACTTTTCAATGGCATGTTTAATCTCGATTATGCCCTTCAAGTTTGCGACTGGGATGCCGAGGATCACAAACAAGGTGTGAATAACCATACGAATCACGTGGTGCACCCAATGCTACTATCACCTAATCAATGTGCCGGTTAGCCACACACGCTCCGTTGATCTATAATAAACATCGAGTCACCCTTCGCCACCAATGTCAATCCCAAATTAGTGTGCCGGTTAACCACACACGCTCCACTAACGTTTGACAAGGGTACAAAGTGTAATTCCATGGATTAGCTATGATTTGGGAATTTGGAAAAACATTTAGTTACTTTGTACTTCATTATACTTATAATGGAAGGTTTCTGTCCTATCCTACCCGTTCGGCTAACGACCCTCCACTAGTCAAGAGTTCGGTGGGTAAGAGTGGATACCCATTCAATCGCCATTTTATAGGCAATTTCCTTAAACACCCCTTATAGACCAGCTTCGTGAATGAAGCCTACTAACGGTAAGACTGACTCTTTACTCATATATATATATATATATATCATATTAGACTTTTAATGTTACATATATATAGTATAGGGTGTATTTTACACTTTTTAAAATACTAGGTGGTTTTATTAACTTTCTCTTTTAATTAAACTTTTAATTAACTTAACAAAACCATGTGGGTGTAATTTGAACTTTTCAAAATACTGGGGTTTTTAGAATTTAAATATTACATAATTAAACTATTAATCAAAATTTTAAATTTCAAAACTTGAGGGCAAGTTTTGAAACATTTCAAAACATTAGGGTCTAGAATTTAAATATTTCAAAATTAAACTTTTAATTAAAAAATTTAAATTCCAAAACTTGAGGGCAAGTTTTGAAACTTTTTCAAAACATTAGGGTTTAACTATTTAAATTTCAAAAACAAAACTTCTAAGTTCAAATTTAAACTATAAAACCTAAAGGGGAAAATCGAAACTTTTTCACAAGATAATTCAAATCTAAATTACAAATAATCAATCTTTATCTAATAAACCAAAAGATTATCTAAATTTTGACAATTATCTTCTATTTTGGCAAGGATAATCTCCAAATATTGATAAAAAATCGTTTTTTATTAATAAAATTTGTTTTAGGAAATTATCCACAGCCAAAACAGGTCAAAATCCCGAAATCTGCTCCATCTGACCCTCTGACTCGTCGAGTCAGGCTTGGACTCGTCGAGTTCACTATGGACTCGGCGAGTCACCCAGTTGACTGGACGAGTCAAGTCAAAAAACCTCAAAAAATTCGATTTTGAGTCAATTTTCGATCAAATAAGCATCAAATTCACTAACAAACAGCCCTAGTCTCTGATACCACTGATGGGTTTTGAGCACTACATCAATCCTATGGTGTACATGCAAACCCTAATAGCTTTGGATCTAGTTTGTATAATGAACATGCAATTGATAATCCAAATCCATAAACCCTAGATCTAATAAACTATAACTGAAATTAGGGTTTAGATCTTACCTTTGATTGTTATATAGCAATAACAATCAATCCTTGGCTTCAGAAAGCTTAGTGCCTCAAGTGTTGCACCTCTAATGGAGTCACAAACACCACTAAGCAACTTGGATGAAGAGGGAGGAGAGATGAGGCACCGAAAACGGCTGGAAACCCTAAAGGAAGTATTCACCACGTTTTTGGGGCCATAACGGTTCCTTATATATGCTGGCTATTAGGGTTTACAGCTAGGAAACCCTAATCTGACTACTTAAGCCCTAAGCGGCCCATGAACTCCCTCTTTAGAAGCCTTGGACGATTTCTAATGGGTTTCCCCATAGAATTCGTCCACTCCAACTTCTATGGAGTCCATTAGCCCATCTATGTAATTATCTTATAATTACACAACAAGTCCCTTAAGTTTAATTAATCTCTTTTAACCACAAAATTAATTTTTAATTAATTCTTGACTAATATTAATTAAACAATATGATTTCTCCTTTAATATATTATTCTCATAATATATTAATAAATCATAATTAAACCTTTCTCTTCTTAATTCATCCTACATATTGCTATGGTAAAGGCAACCCAAAAGGACCATGCTCAACATCGGGTCAAGTACATACCAAAATAGTTATGGACTTAGACACTAATCTAACAGGTTCCCTGTTTGATATGTGTGTCATACGATATTCCCTGGTTTATTTTCAGTATGGTGACGACGAGGCGAGTTGAGACTGGGTCCGGATCAGGATCAGGAGCTGGCAGTCAGGGTTGGTCAGCTGCGTTGGATAACAGGATTAGGGAGATTCTTTGTGAGGAGGTTGTGGCTATTGTCAGGGATCAGATATCGGATTTATTTGGGTTTATTAAGACCACGATGATGGAGTTCTTTGATGACAGATATGCAGTCGTTGCTGAGAGTGTTGCTGTTGCAGCCTCAACAACTATTGCAGCTGTAGGTGTTGGACCGGGTCAGGTTTTTCAGTATCAGGACTTTAACAATACAAAGCCACCGAATTTCGATGGAGTTTAGGACCCGATTGTAGCCATGAGGTGGCTATCTGATGTCGATGGATGCTTTTTCACTTGCTCTTGCCCTGCTGACCAGAAGGTCAGGTGCGCTCTGAACCTCCTGAGGTCCGGAACGAAGGATTGGTGGAGACTTGTTACGGGATCATATTCCACTGAGCATAGGGTTGCGGTATCTTGGAATTAGTTCATAGAGATGTTTCGTACTCAATATGTGGTGTGGGTAGAGCGCGAAAGGTTGGCCCAGTAGTTATTGGATCTGAGGCAGGGATCAGAGTCGGTGATGGAGATCACCAGGATGTTTACTGAGAGGGCCATAGTTTGCCCAAAGTTTGCTTCGTGGGTTTCGTGGGTTTGGCAGGGGGTGGATTTCTCCAAGATTGCAGTACCCCTCACTCGTCTGACGAGGAAGGGGTGGATTTCTGATGGGGCACTGAGCAGCAGTCAGCATTTGAGACCCTTCGGCAGAGATTATGCGAGGTCGCGGTATTGACCCTCTGAGAGGGGATTGAGGATTTTAGCTGCAAATAACTTGTACATTTTTTTAGTGCTATGCATCTTCATTTTGGAGGCACCGCTGCATAAAAAAATATTAGTCAAAATAATTCTTTATATACATACAATATTAAATACAATTAATTAGAATAAATCTTAATTGCCATCGATTTGGTGATCAACAAAACCTCCACCGAACGGATGTGGTGGCTCGTCACCACCGTCACCTCCATGGCCCATCACAACAGCCATGAGATGGAGCAATACAATCCAAAAATAAGACATCCTGAAAAATTATAACACAATATGAATATATATACATATAATATGATATGATTACAACAAATACAAACCTTATTTTACTAGTCAAATGTAAAGACTTGTTAATCATTCTCGCCCTCAGACACTTCAGTGTCTGCTGACACATCACTATCATAATCGTAATCATCCTCATCATAATCAGTCTCGCAATCAGACACATTATTTATGATACCCGTTGGGTGACCTAGAGGGTATTAGCGGCGACCTAGAGGGTATTAGCGATGACTAGCTGGAGGGAACTAAACGCGCCATTTCTGGAGATTATTGACTGTTGGATCGCATAAGAATTTTAGGGCCAATATTTCATTCAATGTAGGTCAAGGGATCGACACCAATAGCGACGACATGCCGCCGCTAAAGGTGACATCTCTATTTCCTTCCACAAGAACGAACCCTAACTGTTAGATCATGTTCAAAACCAAGGGCCAAGATTGAAAGTGGCGTGTCTCTGACTGATCTCCGCTCCATGCCTTTAGTGACGACCCTATTAGCGACGACATTGTCTTTTAGTGGCAGCACCAAGCGTGGCTTGTCTGGTGTCGTCGCGAAAAGCGGTGTCTCTAATACTCTTTTTTCTTGTTGTTTTCTTCTATTCTACTACATCTGTTCTTCTCTCTGTTTACCTCAAAGCTTCTCCTTTCTCGTTCTTCGTTATCTTCTTCTACTCTTATACCTTCTCCTAATGATAAAATTTATGGGATAACCAACATTAAATCTTATGTTCCCCTTCTTCTTGATCTCGACCGCTTGAATTATGACTCCTGGAAAGTACTTTTTAAAACTCACTACATTGGATACAAAGTTTATGGTCATCTTCTTGGCACTTATAAGATTGAAGATGATACAAAATGGGACACAATCGAGAATATTGTCAAATAATGGTTATATAGCACTCCCACTCAACCTATTCTCCAGTCTATTCTCAAACCCAGCGCCATAGCAGCAGACATATGGAAGATCATTGAAGATTTGTTTCATAAGAATAAAGAGACAAAAGCTGTGGAATTAGATGATGAACTTCTTACGATCACCATTGGAGATTCTTCAGTTATGGAGTATTGCACTCGCATCAAGTACATCTCCGACCTTCTTGCTAACATTGGATCCCTGGTACCTGAAAGAAACCTAGTCATTTATTCCATCAATGGCTTATCTCCGAAATTTGCTCACATCGTCAACACCATTCGACATCAGAAGTCATTTCCCACCTTCCTTGAGATGCACTCCATGCTCACACTTGAAGAATGATCCATGATTAAAGACCACTCATGCTAATTTCAAGCTTCAGACCAAGATAACACATCATCACCCACTGTTCTCGCAACAAAGCACCAAAATCGTCCCTCAAATTCTCGATTCCGCAATTCAGGGAGTAGAGGAGATGGCCGAAATCAGCGAGGCGACATGAGAGGTAGTCGGAATGGCGGCAAAAGTGGAGGAAGACAAGGAAGGTACGACACCGATGGCTTTGGTCGCGATCCAAACAATTGGGGAGGGGCGGCTTTTACCCTTGGTTGACATCGCAAGGTCAACAACAGCAACATGGGTTGCTGCAATATCTAACGACCCATCAGGCTTAATGGCCCAATGGTGCAAATTCCATTTTCCCTCAGAATTGGCCCACTTCAAATCCAGCTTCAGCCCAACAAAATGTTTTTTTCTCCATGGCACAACAGCCCAATAACCAACCCAATAGCTGGAAATGGTTTCAACACCCGAATAATATGGATCAACCGACTGCCTTACTACAAGCGTTCAATACTATGACCCTTCAAGATCCATGCAATGCAGATTGGTACATGGACACCGGGGCAATCACGCACCTTTATGCCGATTCAGGTACTCTCAAGTCTTTAAGCAAGACGTGCAACAATTCAAATTTATCGGTATTAGTCAGTGATGGATCTCGTTTTCCGGTCACTAAACTTGCTCAATCTCATATTCATTGAAATCCTTTTTGTACTCTTGTCCAAGAAAATATTCTTATTACACCACAAATTATTAAAAATCTTATTTATGTGCGCCAATTTACTCGTGCTAACAAATGTTCTATTGAATTTAACGAGTTTGGTTTTTGTGTGAAGGACTTTCGCACCAAACGCATCCTCCTTTGATGTGATAGCACGAGTGATCTCTACTCGGTTTCCACCCCCACTCCTGAAGCCCTTCTCGGTCTCAACGCTTCCTTGTAGCACCAAACGCATCCTCCTTCGATGTGATAGCACGAGTGATCTCTATCCGGTGTCCACCTCCACTCCTCAAGCCCTTCTTGGTCACCAACTACTTTGTAACAACTCATTTGGAATGTTCTAGACAAGGTTATGTTGTTGTTATCCTATTCGCTATTTGGTGGAAATATTCTTCCGATTTTTATTTGAATCAACATACATAATAACCATACATATAAATTATTAGCGCTCTGACACCATTCTATTACTAGCTCTCAGCCGTCTACTACCCCCGGCTATCGGTCGTCCACTACTATTGATTGTCATCGTCCACTACTATTGGCACTAAGCCGTCCATAACCTTTGGCTTTCACGCTTACCATAACCATATCGAGGCTACTACTAATAAGGACAATTGTCTTATGAATGCATAATCATACGTGGTTAATGAATAGAATAGATAGTCGAACAAACGATCCTGCCCGAGAGCAATATATCAAACACGAACCATGCAATAAGGCCTAGACTAGAGTTCTCATGATATCCAACTTAAACTACATACCATCCCCACGATATTCACATAGTGATCAACTTATATTACCAATAGTCATTCAATCATAACTTATAATATTATCACACAACCAGTCATTCATATTTATAACAAGACTAACAAGTCTACTAGCATATTCGTACCCTAACGGAACATATATCCTAATGTACAAATGATATGAAATGTCACAATCAGTATAGTGAGAAAACTTACATGAGCTAAATAACATGATCGCAACAACAAATTCAGGAACGAATATGCACCGTACCTAGGCATTTCAGCTCACATTTTGACTTAATGTATTAATGCATAAAGTTTCTATCTTTAGCCAATAATATGGTCCAAACACCCAATTTCTAAAATGACTAAATGGGACATATCGGTTACATGACTTAAATGGAATGCAAAAGGTCCCAACTTTCGAAGTCCAAAACGTACAGAGAGCCTTCATAGTTCCTCACAATGTGCTCAAGTTCTCTTATGTAACATCCCGACTCCCAAGTATAATATTTATTTATTTATTTATTGAGGAAATCGACGAGTTGGCGCCCCGACTCGTCGAATAGAGGCGGGTTGACCACGTGGGTTTTATGACTAACTCGACGAGTCGGAGAGACCAACTCGAAGAGTTGGCGTTGTGATAGGAAACCCTAATTCTACGAGGTTTGGTCCTATTTAAAGGACCTTAAGCCCTCATGTCCGCCTCACCAGCCACCCTACTCCCCTGTGTGAAACCCTAATCGCCTATATTGAGCTAAGAGAGAGAGAGAGAGAGAGAGAGAGTGTGTGTGAGAGAGAGAGAGCTAATATTTGGGCATTTTAGTGCACTTTTTGAAGAGAATAGTGGATTATCAAAGCAAGGAATGAGAAGAGACTATTGGATCTGGTGTTATTTCATCTAGAGCTTCTGTTGAAGGTAAAACGTTTCCACATTGCTCATTAGTTTGATTAGATCTCGTTTTATGGAGTTTTCGGGCTTATTCCCTCTTTCCTTGAGGCTTTGAGTGCGTTGAGCTTACCAAGAGAGTGAGACTTAAGATCTGGACCTTGTGAGGTCCCTAGAGTCCAAATGTCCCGGCTTTATCCAGCTAATAGAAGAGCTTTCATGATTAAGACCCTAAATGAAAGTTGTTTTAGCATTTCAAGTCTTAAGTGCCATGCATGGACATAAAGCTTGCAGCTTTATGTGGTATATTAGCCTTGGGAGGCTAGATCTAGAGTTTGCGGTTGTAAATTCTCCTTAAAACGTCTGAATGAGAATAGAGTCTGAAAGGACTCGACGATTCGGAGAACTGACTCGACGAGTCGGTTAGGGTTTTCCCCGACGAGTCTAGACATGTGTGACTCGGCGAGTTGATGAGACAACTCGACGAGTTAAGTTGGGTTTTCGCGACTTTTCTGAAGGAACAAGGGAACTCAACGAGTCACATAGATGCACTCGACGAGTCGTGTCAACATGGACTGTTGACTTGAGTGTTGACTTTTGGGTTTGGTCAAGACAGGGATTATTGAGACCACGGTGGGGTAGAATGGTCTTTTACCCATTCCAAGAGTTAGAGAGAGAGAATAGACTTTGGTTTATTTGGGGTTGATATTGGAGTGTTAATTAGAGATAATTATCATATGTGTTAGGCGGAGGCTAGATCGATGATTCATGTACGAGGTTCAATTTCTTGCTTACGAGGTGAGTCTTCTCACTATACTTACCTTGAGTGGTAATTTGTATGACTGGAGGGTCTTGTATGCTATTATTGAGTATTGTGATATCCTGCATTATGTCTTTATGATTTATGATGTGTATTATTCTGAGCTTTACTGAGTTAGGAACGGAGTGTCCGCCCAAGTTGTGGGACCGGAGGGTTCCAATGAGACACATTGACCGAAGGTTCTTATTTAATATATAGCCATGAGAGGCTAATGAGCTGTGTGTGGTATTTTGGGGAACACACTAAGCTTCGTGCTTACTGTGTTATGTGATATGTGTTTCGGGTACTTATTTGGATCGCAGGAAGGCGCCGGCTTGATTGTACACACACACACACACACACGAGATGGAGTTTACCTTTTGATGATCCTGGATTGTGCTTAAACAATTTATGAAAATGTGTTTTTGATAAATTGTCATTTTGGAGATTTGTGAACTATGTTTATGAGAATTATGTGATTTTTAAAATGAAAAAATTGTTTGAAAATTTACGGTGTTACAAGTTGGTATCAGAGCCTTGGTTTGAGGGATTCGGATGTACCTTCGGGTGTGTCTGGACTCAAACTGAGGATTAGAGAAAAAAATTAAAAAGAAATGATTTTTCCAAAATGAGAAATAGTTTATGAGAAAAACGAGTGGAGCAGTGTGTACAGTCAGCCAGAGCCCGAATGGTGATTTCCCAAAATACCCTTACTTAATTGTGTTATGAGATATTTATGAGATGTTAGGAATGCATGTTAGAGGATAGGCTAGGTATTTCATATTTAGGGCTAGTGTTGCTTGCTTTGTGATGCCTTAGCCTAGGAGTTGCTGCTATATGTTGTTTGCCTTGAGTATGTGCTGAGTAGGAGTACCTAGCAGGAATCACTTAGAAAGAGTTATAAGTCGAGGGATAATCTAGGAGAGGTACCTAGATGAGCATATGAGGGGTCTACCGAGAGAGTAGTCTGTTATTCGTGAGAGATAGAGTACGTGTGAATTGGGATCCTAGGAGGAGGACTTGGGGTGACTACAGGTTGGTGTGGAAGGTAGTATTGGGCCCGTACTACTGAAAACACCGGATCTGTATGGAACCCAAGTAAATGTTGGATTAGTGTCTAAGCCCATAACTATAATTGGTATGTACTTGACCCGATTAGCAAGGTCCATTTGGGTTGCATGGCATCAGAACAATTTGGATAGACTTTTGTGAGAAAAGGATATTAATGATTTGTTAATATATTCTAAGTTCTAATATATTCATATGAAATCATATTATTTAATTAGTATTGATCAATAATTAATTTGGAATTAATTTTTTTTTATCAAAATGAGACTAATTAAATATATGGGGATTGATTGTGTAAATCATTCATTCTTATATGTGTGGGCTTATGATCCATAGTTCTTCATGTTGGGCTAAACCCATGGAGCATCCCATGGATACTCCATGGAGGTTTTAACCCATGGAGCATGGAGAATATGGAAAGACATGAGTTACATGGTGTAACCCTTATAGCCACAATATATAAGGTCCCCATGGCTCAAGAAATCGGCACTAAGGTGTGTACACATGAGGGCTAGCCGATTTGAGCAGGAGAACCTTTTCTCCCAAGTTATTCGAAGATATTGGTGATGTTGTGTGAACCATTTGAGGTGTCACACTTGAGGCACTAGGCTCTTAAGCTCCATGGAATCAAGCTACAACAGAAGGTATGTATTCTAACTTGTTTTATTACCCATGTATCAAAGATTGTATGCTAGTTAGGTTAATACCTTGGAAACTTCAAGTTTTGCATGTATAATAGAGAAAACATAGATCCAAGGTATTTAGGGTTTATGTACACCATAGGAGTGTTAGAATGCTCAAAACCCTTCAGTGGTATCAGAGACTAGGCTTGTTTTCTTTTATACTTGATGCAAATTGCTGAAAATCGAAGTTTATATGATGTCTGGTCAGCTGACTCGACGAGTCCAGTAAGGGACTCGAAGAGTCCATGCCTAAATTCATCCAAATCGTCGAGTTGGTTCATGCACTCGACGAGTTGGACCCCCTGACAGCATATATTCGAGTTTTAAAGCTGGAGTTGGTCTAGAATCATTACCTTAAACTGTTTTGGGTTTATAAAACCTGGTTTTGATGTGTTAATGATTATGGTAAACCAATTTCAAAGTTATTATCAAAATGTCAAGTTTTATATGTGTTGATGTGATTCTTGAAATTGTTGATATGATTGTTCATACACTTATGAGTTTTGGTAGATCATAGGAATTATTTGCAAAATTGTTTGTTAGTTAATTCTTGATCTAAATGTGTTTTAATGGAGTCCATAATTTGTCCTCAAGTTATAGATTACCAAAAGACATTTCTTTTAAAGATCCATTAAAATGCATAGGTTACAAAATTGAAGAGTCTTTGTGTTTTATGAACTCCATAACTTGTCCTCAAGTTATGGATGTTTAAGAGTCTCTTCATTAAAGTTTTTTAAAACCTTGATTAAACTCATCAGTTATGAAAATCCAAGAGTTTTTGAATAGTTCAAAACTTGCCCTGAAGTTTTGGAATTCGTAAAGTTTCCCCTCATGAATACTTTAACTGCAAACCCTAGAGTTTTAAAAGTTAAAATTCAACCCTTATACTTTATAGCATTATAAGTTAATAATATATATATATATATATATATATATATATATATATATATATATATATATATATATATATATATATATATATATATAAGAGCAAGTCAGTATTACCGTTAGTAGGCCTCATTCACGAAGTCGTCTATAAGGGGGGTATAAGATTGTTGCCTATAAAATGGCAGCTTAATGGGTGTCCACTCTCACCCACCGCTTCCTTGACTGGTGGAGGGTCGTTAGCCGAACGGGTAGGACAAGGACTATAATTTTTCATTATAAGTATAATGATAAATATAAAGTAACTAAACCTTTTATAAATTCCCAATCTTAGTTACTTTAGGAAAATGTTAATTTGGTGCTAACCCATGAATTTACACTTTGCACTTTGCTTAAGTCGTTAGTGAAGCGTGTGTGGTTAACCAGCACACTAACCTGGATTTAACGAGGTAGGCAAATGGTAACTTAATGTTTATCATAGGATCGGTGGAGCGCGTGTGGTTAACCGGCACATTGATTAAGTGATAAATATTAAGGGTACCAAGTATATTTGCATGGTTATTCAGACCTTGTTTTATGATCCTCGACATCCCAGTTACAAAACTTGAGAGGGCACAATCGAGATTGAAACATGCCATTGAAAAGTTCAATGAATCTCAAAAGATCTAGGAGTTTCGAATCCAATTAAAACCTAATATTTCTATTTCGTTTTTCATGGTGGAAACTGGTGAATCGTCATTCGCCTACCTTCAAATATTTTATAGCTTGGTTTACGACATCCCTCTTCCAAGTTATAAAAGCATTGTGTTGGGTCCTGGCCTTAGTATTTCATATTGGGTGTTATATTAAGGACTTAAATCAACTGACTTGAATATCTCCCATTGTAGATGTCTGGTTCAGACAACTATGATCTTCCAAAATCCCTAGGAACAAGTTTTCCTAATGAAGATGATGTCCCGTGGTTGGCTCATGGAAATCATACTTCACTTCCTCCACCTCCTCCAATTATTCTCCCTAACCCACAAGTTCTTGAATAGTTCAAGCTCACTCAAGCCCTATTGGAAAGCAAAGTCTATATGTGCTCACATCTTGGAGATAAAGTCACATATTGACAAGCCGAGAGAGTTGGGTGTCAAGGTCTAAAGGATGTTGGTTGTTGATTGGGTTATTCAGTCACTTTCTAAGTTACATAGTGAGTTTCCTTTAGGACTACTACATGATAGACCATGACATGACCCTTAATGATCTTATCTATTTGCTAGGTGCTGCTGAATCAGCAATGATTTGGAGCACTGGTAAAGAAAATTTGATTAGAAGATCAACTTCCCAAACTTCCATGGACATTGACAATGGAAACATTGAAAATCCAGAAAAGCTTTCTCTTCCCAATGGAAAGGGATCGGCCATAGTCAACTCGGTTGACCAAATGGTAAAGAGAAAGGCTAAGTCTGAGACAGTTTCGTGTACCATTCCCAAAGAGTCCATATGCTTATATTGCCAAAGGAAGGGGCATTGGTTGCAAAGCTGCCCTATTTACTTGAAAGATCATATGGTTGGTCAAGTCAAAAAGTTTGACTCTACTTCACGTAAGTCCACTATCTAACTCTATTAAGTTCCTATTTGGAGATTCTTATTACATGATGTGACTGGGTCACATGTTGAAGTTTTAAGAATCAAAGAAAAGAGAGGAAGCTTAAAGAAGAGTATGTTGATTCTGATCGCGAAGATGGATTTCGATCGCATGGTTCGGTGATCATAATTTTTGAGTTGCTGCTTAAGAGTTGTGATAGATTGCTTAGGAATAGATAACAACATAGTTTCCATATGCGTTTGCATTGTAAGGATAAGTTTTTCCCCAAGTTTTAAATAAAAGAAAAGTTTCGTTTTATTTATGTTAAGTATCCTTACAATGGCATTTGTGAAAAATTGTTGCTTATATGATTCATTTAATAGCAATATGGAAAATGGATTTGATTCTTTCATTTATGGTAGTGTCTAAATTTACCAAATAAGGAAATATTCTCATCAACCAAGTTTCAGTTGGATAGAAACTTGGAATTATGCAAGTTGTATTGTATGGTGAATGAGAATTTTCATCTTTGGAAAATTAAGACTAGTTCCTTGTTCACATGTATATGTGAGTCAAGTGAAGGACAAAGGGATCGAGTACACATTCTTGTTCACTGGTCAAGTCCACCACAAAAGATCTATAAGACTATTCGTCATGATTTACTAAATTTTAGTAAATATGGTTATACTTACAAGTTTAAGTATAATTCTGAAGCATTGGAAAAGTTTCGATGTATGGCAGAACGAATGAGAAGAATCAAATTTGGCAGAAGGATAAAAAGTTTCTCAAATCTGAAAAGATGGGAGAGTACTTTAGTATCATGTTTATGATCATTTTAATGATTATGAAACCATATCACAATTGATTCTCTAAGGACATCTTAGTGCATTTTTTTGACTAAGAAGAGGAATCGTGAATTGTTGAATTGGTTAAATTTAAAGATGAATCATACTTTGTTCCAAAATTGAGTCTTAGAGTAATACTCCAAGATTGTAATTCGAGTGAAACATCTTCAAGAAGGTGTATTAACACTTATCAAATGTAAGAGTAAAATGTGTCATACTCTTGTACATTTGAAATTGGTAAGTTGTGATGTTTTGGATAAAACAGAGACCAATTAAGACCAATTGCGTGAAGTGTTTATCTTGATAAAAATCCGCACTGTCTCTTGAATATTTGTTTGACAAGGCATGGTTCTTGGCAAGAGAGTCTTATATGTCAAGAGGACAGTGGGAGTCTAAAAGATCTTGAAAGAGTCTAATCAAGAATAAAACCTGTAGTTTATCACTAGCACACGACCTGAGGTTTATAACCTATCGTGTTGACATATTCCTATTTCTATGCCTATTCTAGTTAAAGTTGGCTTTGCATATGAGTTCTGATAATTCTCAATTGGTTGCATAACAACTTGGAAGCAATGGCAGGCCCTTGTGCTGCCAAGTGGCAAGAATTTAAAATTGCACAAGTTCAATCCATATGAGTTTGGATTTGTCACTAACCTTTTCTTGTGATTATGGTTTTGACAAATTCACATGGATAGGAACACATACACCATAAAGTCTAAGTGTCATCAGGTTTCTCTTCGATTCATGAAAATGATGGTGAGGAAACACTTTCACTAAGTTGATTTTAAGTAGATAGCAATTGTGATATTTGCATTCTCAAAGTCGTTAGTGGAGCGTGTGTGGTTAACCGGCACACTAACATGGACTTGTGAGAAGTGGCAAAGGTCTAAACAATTGAGACTATGATTACGGCATCCCTTTTCATAGTTCTGAAATTGTTTAGACACACATGTGTGATATCTATGGAAAGGTGTATGATTTTGATAAAGTTTTATCAAAGCATCTCGTATCAGAAATCTGAACTTTGGTAAGAAAGTCAATAAAGTATTGATTTCTAGAAGTCCAGCTGATTTTTGAGTACATGTCAAAGCTAGTGGGAGCATAAGTGTTATGGTAATAATCATCATGTTAGTGGGAGCATGATAATTATGATAAGTGTTGCAAGTTAGCAATGTTAATTATAGAAAACAAAAGTTTCAAATGGGAAAAGTTGTTTTGCTATAATTAAGGGAGAGGAAATTATACTTCATTTCAAATCTAAAAGCTGAGATCGTGAGATTTTAATCATCTTTAGTCAAGGATATATATATATATATATATATATATATATATATATATATATATATATATATGAATTTTATGTTGGAATGGCTCAACTTGAGGAAATTCTATATATATTGCGTTCTCAAAATTTGATTATGATTGCGACATCCCTCTTTATAGTTGAATTATGAAAACATAGCAAATAAAAAATATTGTAGCAAAAGATTGGTATAGAATCATGTCTTTATGTGAGACATCATGAATCGTGTCCCATATGCTTCGGGTATAGGATCAATTGCATGTGCTATAATATTTATCCTTTCTAAATTTTCCAAAGTGCCTAGGGGCATTAAGAGGGGAAAAGGTCTAGAATTGGATATGACTAAAATGATTAAGCAATTGTCGAGGACAATCTAAGGTTTACCAAAGATTGGTTGCTCAGGGACAGTTGGAAGTATAGTGTTAATTTTGGAAGGATCATATTGACATACTCTGAAAAGAGGCAACTCTTGATCAGAGTTGATAGTCGAAATGAGAATATGGAAATATTCCATAGGTGAAAGTTATTCAATCTGTGTAAGATTAGAAAAACTTAATGCAAGAAGGATATTCAAAGCAATGTACTTTGAATATGAAACTTTGTTTCCATGGTGGTGATCTCCATTGAAATACTCTGTAATGTCTGTTGACAAGTCTTTGTGACTTTGTGCATAATAATTACAAGAGGATCAGTGCATATACGTTTAAAATCTAACAGATTTCGGTAAATGGCAGGAATTTGGAATTCTTGCATTTGCAGTAAGGATTTGGGATTGTGAAATGAGAATCATTGGAATTATGTTCAATCGATCTATTTCACAAAGTAAAATATCATAGACAAACTTAGTGTGCATACTTGGTGTATGGCATAACTAATGTTTGGACAAACATAGTGTGTATACTTGGTGTATGGCATGACTATTGTTTGAATAAACATAGTGTGCATGCTTGGAGCATGGCATGACTAGTGTTTTGATTCAAGTATAAAGTTGATAATTTGAAACAGTATGCAATGAATAATATGTAATCAATATGGTGATAAATAAAAGGTGTTCTATTTATATTCATAAGTTCTGAGACCATATTGGATTCGATTATTCTTGTGTTTCACTTTGCATGTTTTGACTTCCAGAATAACCAAGTCGCTCTTCCTGAATGACTAAGTTATTCAAACCATCCACAGTTGATAATACGTTGGAAGTATGTATTAAGGCAAGACTGTCATGAAGCTGGTTTGTAGATGTACAAGGTACTGGACATAGCAAGAGTTGCTACAACATTCATGAGTGCTCATAAGTTCTGAGTATTGGATTAAACCCATGCTTATTTGACTCACTTCATGGATTTTATCGCGAGTGATCATGAGATGATAATATCTTATATTCTTCAAACCTAGAGATATGAGTTGTTGCCTATGAGTTGGTTATATATTGATTGTACGAAAACGCATTGGTAACTCGATGTTATAAAACGTGACTTTGTGTATGATTCAACAAGTAGTCAAATTTTATCCATTCCTTTTACCCTTAAAGGGATAAAAGCGAATATATGTGGGCCCCTCGATGATTTAGTGATGACACCCCGAAGTGCTTGGCCAAGCCTGGACTGATTTGATTTATTCAATTACTCAGTTGTCATAAATCGGAAATCGGGAAACAAAAAATGGACAGAGAGAATGATTATAATCCATGTCTCAGTCCATATGATATCTAAAATGGAGGAATATATGATCCCTTATCTAATGGACGTGTCATTGATTTGTTCAGAGTTCGAAAGCAGCTTTTAAGAGCTAAGAATGCTAGTCGGGTTTTGGAGTCATATGCAATAATAGTTTTAGACTTATCCAAGTGGGAGACTGTTGAATTAGTGTCTAAGCCCATAACTATAATTGGTATGTACTTGACCCGATTGGCATGGTCCATTTGGGTTGCATGGCATCGAAACAATTTGGATAGACTTTTGTGCGAAAAGGATATTAATGATTTGTTAATATATTATAAGTTATAATATATTAATATGAAATCATATTATTTAATTAGTATTGATCAAGAATTAATTTGGAATTAATTTTCTGATCAAAAGGAGACTAATTAAAAATATATGGGGATTGATTGTGTAAATCATTCATTCTTATATGTGTGGGCTTATGATCCATACTTCTTCATGTTGGGCTAAACCCATGGAGTATCCCATGGAGGTTTTAACCCATGGAGCATGGAGAATATGGAAAGACATGAGTTACATGGTGTAACCCTACTAGCCACAAGATATAAGGACCCCATGGCTCAAGAAATCGGCACCAAGGTGTGTACACATGAGGGCTAGCCGATTTGAGCAGGAGAACCTTTTCTCCCAAGTTATTCCAAGATGTTGGTGATGTTGTGTGAACCATTTGAGGTGTCACACTTGAGGCACTAGGCTCTTAAGCTCCACGGAATCAAGCTACAACAAAAGGTATGTATTCTAACTTGTTTTATTACCCATGTATCAAAGATTGTATGCTATTTAGGGTAATACCTTGGAAACTTCAAGTTTTGCATGTATAATAGAGAAAACATAGATACAAGTTATTTAGGGTTGCATGTACACCATATGAGTATTAGAATGCTCAAAACCCATCATTAAGAATCTTGGGATGTAGGGGCGGGAAATCGATTGTGAGTATGCCCGAATGAGTCTCTGATTATTTTCGTGTTGTGTTTCAGAGACATTATGGTGGGTACACGCCACAACCGCGAGGGCACCAGTAGTACCAGTGATGAGGAGATCCGCAGGATCATCCATGCTGAGGTGGGCGCAGCTATCCGAGAGGTGATACTGCAGATGTTTGGGTCTATTAAGACCACGTTGATTGAGACATTCGATGAGCGCTATGATGTTGTTACTGAGACTGCCCCTGCCACAGCCACTGCAACTCTAGCTACTTCGAGACCACAGGGGGTGACTCGTTGTTGTTTCGGGAGTTCAGCAACACGAAGCCACCAGAGTTTGATGGGACACATGTCACACCCCCAAACCAGAACGGCAGAAACGTTCGGGGGCGGAGGACTTCAGGTAAGTATCACAACACATGCAATATAGTAATCAAAGTACAAACAACAATTGCATTAATAAGTATACATTTTACATAAGTGTTTAAACATTACATATTCAAACACCAAAGTAGGTATAGTAGAAGACAAGAGTCGCGGTACGGTACTAGGTAGTCTTCTCTAAAGCTTCAGGAGTGTACCTGTCTACTGGATTCCTAAGAATACAAGTTATTTTGAAAGAGTAGATCAGCATTTAAGCTGGTGAGTTCATAAGTATTTTAGTTCTATAAAGTATACTCTAAGTTCTTTGGAAAAGTTCATTGGTTCCTCCAGAAAATCCTATATTTCTGAGGTGATAAACTAATAACCTCAATAGTTCCCTCTACAATTACTTAGTTTATACTAATTATATATAACCTAATATCGAATGGACAGTTAAATGGGTGTATCTGCCCTAAGCCCACAACCAAACAAGGAACAGGAAGTAAGGCGGAAGTCACACATTTCACTGTCAATCGGATATTACTTATGTATAACTCTGATGTAAAAACTAAGGAATTATAGAATTAAACACTAAAGGTTCTTTATGTTATACTAGTTTACAGAGAGTGAATGACTAAGTTCCAATGGTAAAAGTAGTTTAATCCCATAAACCGTTTCATTTGTAAAAGTAGTTTAATCCCATAAATCATTTCATTTGTAAAAGTAGTTTAATCCCATAAACCGTTTCTTTTGTAAAAGTAGTTTAATCCTATAAACCGTTTCATTTGTAAAAGTAGTTTAATCCCATAAACTGTTTCTTTTGTAAAAGTAGTTTAATCCCATAAACCGTTTCATTTGTAAAAGTAGTTTAATCCAATAAACCGTTTCATTTGTAAAAGTATTCTTAGTTATATCCGTTCTACAGTAAAACATTAGTATTAATCCTGGAAAATATTATATTATCCATAATACTGCTTTGTGGTTTTAAATGTTCTAAAACCAGAAGTACAAGCATATTTGACATACATGATTTCATGATACGTAGTTTTTACTGTAAGTAAAAACTAACAGAAGGTACATTTTGTCAGGATGTAATTATCTTTTCTTACTATTTTAAGAGAAGTACATTACTAAGTAATTTACTCGTTGTTTTATCCATGTGAGTTATATTAACCATACTAATATGACGGATGTGCCTGATGCGAAGTTCTTCAGGCGTCGAAAACGATATGGCATTTGACACCCTAGGCCTGCCGGCCAAACTGTAGCGAACAGTGAAGGTGCGGGATTGTCAGTCCCATATAGATCTATACACAAATTCACGCTCTCCCTACAGGAGATTCTGGTTAATAAGTCAGGACTTAAGGTCGTACTTAGATAAGTACACCATGAAGAGTCTCACAAATTTATTGTTTCAACGAGATTACGATGTATTATTACCCCGTGATTGCTAACCCTGGTACGTTGTATTTGTACCCTTGTTAATGCAAACCCGGTATGATGTATTATTACCCCGTGATTGCTAACCCTGGTACGTTATATTTGTACCTTTGTTAATGCAAACCCGGTATGATGTGACATTTGACATTTGACATTTGACACCCTAGGCCTGCCGGCCAAACTGTAGCGAACAGGGAAGGTGCGGGATTGTCAGTCCCATATAGATCTATACATAAATTCACGCTCTCCCTACAAGAGATTCTGGTTAATAAGTCAGGACTTAAGGTCGTACTTAGATAAGTACACCATGAAGAGTCTCACAATTTTATTGTTTCAACGAGATTACGATGTATTATTACCCCGTGATTGCTAACCCTGGTATGTTGTATTTGTACCCTTGTTAATGCAAACTCGGTATGATGTATTATTACCCCGTGATTGCTAACCCTGGTACGTTGTATTTGTACCTTTGTTAATGCAAACCCGGTATGATGTATTATTACCCCGTGATTGCTAACCCTAGTAAATTGTATTTGTACCTTTGTTAATGCAAACCCGGTATGATGTATTATGACCCCGTGATTGCTAACCCTGGTATGTTTGTACCCTTGTTAATGCAAACCCGGTATGATATATTATTACTTCTTTAATATATTATCCTTATACTAAAAGTATTATACATATCCTGGTATAGATAAATAAATTGTTGGTAATTTCCTTGGAAAGTATACAATCGTGAATCATACTTGTATATTTAGTTTTGAATAATAAATTATACCTATTATGATTTATATGTTCTATCTGATTAGCATGATTTCTCATGGATGAACACCTTTGCTCAGCATGATTCAAAGGTATTGATACCGAATGAAGTAACCTTTTATATTCCTATATGTATAATATATATATATATATATATATATATATATATATATATATATATATATATATATATATATATATATATATATATATATATATATATAATTAAGATGGAAACGAGCTTCGGACAAATAACACCACCTTAATTCCACATCCAAACAAGGAAAAGGAAATAAGATAATTCATTAGTCCTAAGCCCTTCAAATCTTATTTATATATTTATACATATATAAACTTGATTTTGGCAATTATAATTTGAAATAGTTTATAAAACCTTTTTCAAAGAATTTAACGGAGTTTACATGACTTTAAAGATTTAACATGGCTTTAAGTCATTTTGGAAGTATTTGGTAATCCTTAAAAGCATAAGGAAACCCTTTGTGTGATTATTATCACATACAATTATTTACACAATTTATATTGTGTTCAACTTGTATTCCCCCCTAAAAAGCATTTAAAAACCATTAAAAAGGTAGATTATAGGGGTATGAACTCACTTGATAAGTGGTGATTTGGGCAGCGTTTCGTTTCTATAGATGATCTTTCTTGAAGAAACCGCGAGTTTTTTGAGTAAAAACCGGGCTTTATGCGGGCAGCACTTCGACTGGAAAGAGGTTTGCTTCTCGAGAATTCCGGGGCTTTGGGGCTTGCTCCGGGTTTTAGATATGATACCGGGGCTTCGGGGGGTTATAAGGAAGTTTACGGGGGTGAGAGAAGTGAAAGAGGATGAAAAATAAGGTAAAAATGGTGAAGGAACCGGGAGGGTTCGCACCTCCTATTTATAGTCCGAAGTCTCAGACAGGTGGCGAATGGATGGAAGAGTCAGCAGCTGTGTGGCAGCGAGGGAAGAGGGACGCGTATTCGGTTCGCAAGAAGCCACGAGGCCGAGGCTCGGAAGCAGCCACGGTGCGAGGCGCGTGTCCGATGAGGAGAGGGCCGAACTTCGGTCCAATCAGGAGACGCCACGAGCAACTTCCGTCCAATCAGCAGCGAACACGTGGAGGACACGGGGAAGCCTCGCATACGAGGGTGACGTGGCCGAAGGGTGACCTTGCGATTTTTCCCGTTTTTCATGTTTTTTCTATTTTCGTGCCAAAAACATGCGAATTCATAACTTTCGCATACGACCTCCGTTTCCGACATTCTTTATATGCACGCGTAGGTAAATTTATACTATACGACTTTCGTTTAGCCTTCGTCGGCTAATTTTGACGTTATTTTTAATATTATTATTTTTAATATTATTATTTTTAACAGACCGGGAGAGGAAATCCGTTAAAAATTCATAACTACTTCATCCGATGTCCGTTTTCGTTTGTCTTTTTACCGTTGTACTACATTTGACGAGACCTTCGATTCTCGTTTAAGTTGTGTCGACTAAATATCGATCAATTTATATTTCGAATTTTTAGCTGCCTACTGCTAAACCGAAACTTAGAAAAATCATAACTTCCTCATATGAACTCAGATTTTTACGTTCTTTTTATGAAAGTTCTCAGTTTAACATATTCTACAACTTTCATTTAGATTGTTAAGGCTAAAAAGCCTTTTATCGAAAATTCACATTTTACACTAAAAAGTGTTTTGCCGGTTTTGTCGCGGATCTTCGATTGGTCATAACTTCTTCGTTATAACTTCGATTTCAGTGTTCTTTATATTTTTCGAAACCTTGTTACAATCTCTACCACTTGGTGCATCCCAATCACGATTATTGATCAATTTATTTTGACCTAAATTTGACTGGTGTCACATTATTCCCCCGTTAGAGGGAATTTCGTCCCGAAATTAAGTCTAAAAGTGATACTCATGGACTAGAAAGATGTGGATATTTTCATTTTATCTAATCTTCCCTTTCCTAAGTGAATTCAGGTCCCCGGTTTGTAATCTAGCGGACCTTCACTATCGGGATAAGACTTTGCTTGGTTCTTTTGATTTCCCTATCCATGATTTCCATTGGTTTTTCTACAAAGTGTAGACTTTTATTTAACTTGATTTCATCGAGTGAAATAACAAGTGTTTCATCGGATAGACACCTCTTTAGATTAGATATGTGAAAGGTGGGATGAATGTTATTAAGTTTTTGTTGTAGTTAAATTTATAAGCTACAAGACCGATTCTGGTAAGAATCTCAAATGGTCCTATGTACCTTGGATTTTAGTATTTCACGCTTTCTCAGGCGTATCTTGTCCTTCCGGGGTGAGACCTTCATATGACAACGTCATCAACCTGGAATTCCAAGGGTTTTCTTTTATTGAATCTGTAGCTTCACTGATTAACTCTGGAAGCTTTATGTCGCTTCCTTATTCGTATTCTCTTTTCGGTAGTTTCTCGGATGAATTCCAGATGAACGAAGGTGTTGTGTGGAAATTTGACCTCTAGCTACTTGCGTGTCACCAACTTTAGTCCAGTGCAGATAGGATATGCACTTGCGACCACAGAAGGTTTCGAATTAAGCAACTTTAAATGCTAGCATGATCAAGGACTCGACTAATTGGTAAATGGGTATCCCATACTTTACCATAGCCGAACACATAGGCTCATGACTATTCTAGTTCCCAGAGATTTTTGAAGTGACTGCCTGAACTGGGAGATGATTCTATTATCTCAGCAGAGATAACAGATATTGGAACACCATGCACTCACACGTTTTAGTTATCTTTTCTACTTGCTTGTTTCTTCAAAATTGTAGGAAGTGCGCGGACTTGGCTAATCTGTCGACGATCACCCAAAATGGAATTAAGTCCACCTGTTGCCTTGGTAACTTGATTATAAAGCCCATTGTAATCCGCTACCACTTCCACTCAGGTATCTCCGGTTGTTGTAGTAAGCCTGCGGCTTGTGCTTCGATAAGATTCATACTTGGCTCATCTATCATCACCTCATATATACGAGTCATATATAATTCATATTTCACAAAACGTTCGGATGGGTGACTCTGCCCCAGGTCCACAACCAAACAAGGAACAAGAGATAGGGCGGAATTGCACATCCTAAATCTTGTTAAATCTAAATTATATACCACTCCCGTGTATACGCTTAGTAGCGATAGATTAACCTAATGAGTTCTTAGTCTGTATTCTTGAGCTTGACCTGCGGTACAATGATTTTCCTACGAGATCTACTGGGTACTTCGGTGGTTATTGACTTCTAAAACTACTTCGGTGCTTTTCGTTTGAAGTTTCCTGTCTACTGAGTAGGCTAGAAGGGCGTGGTACCCTTCGCATGGGTACTTCTGAAGTTTTGAAATGAGAGACAACCTAAGGGTTTGCGTTATGGATTGGAAGAATTTCGTCTTACAGCTGATTAAGGAAAAAGTTCTCTTACACAGCATAAGAATTTTCACATGGTAAGGGCAAGGCCAAACCATGTCGAATGAGGATGTCAGAATTTTTTTAACGAAATAGTTATTAAGTCGTTCTAGGAGGAATGATTACTAGGATGATATCCTATGTACCTAAGTTTTCAGCGCTTCCGGTTTTATTTTGTTATTACTGTTACGAATCCCTTTTTTGATTCGAAATTGGTGGGTACTACCAATACGAGGGTTCTGATAATTATGAACTTCCATGAAAGGATCCTTACTAGGTCTCTCTATAATCGCTTGGTGTATACAAGTTATGTATAATTAAGATTGGTAAGACCTTTGACTGAGCAACCCTGCCCTAAATCCACAATCAAACAAGGAACAGGAAATGAGGCGGGATTACTCACTCTAAGTTTACAAATCTTAATTATAAATGACCCTTATGTATACACTAAGTCATCATAGCTTACCTGTTAGGGTTTGAAATTTTATATAAATGCTGTGATTTAATTTGAACGGGAGAGTACTCATAATTATAGATAATTATCGGGGTTTGGAAGCGTACCAAAATATAGCAGGGTTCTTTGATGCCTTCCCATGTATTGGGGTCAAACTCCTCCTGCTGCCCCGTCGTTCTTCTCTGTTGGACAGCCCCTCTTGTAATGTCATATTTCACCTCAAAGGTTACATATGGGAATGGTTCCGACATTGGCAGTTGAAGTGATGAACTCAACCAGAGTTCTACAGATGCAGGTGGTATGCCCCTTCATGTTGCATCTATTGCAATGCAGCTCTCGACAAACTCCATGATGATGGTAGTTGCACTTGCTGCAGTGTGGGAGGTCTCCTACGTACGACGTGGTCGGTGCTGGAATAATAGGGCTGATGGGGGTATTGACTGCCCCAGTTTGTTTCCCTCTGTTAGGTTCTTGAGTTGAACAACTCCCTTTCTTGTTCTCGAACTTTTGTTTCAGGATATTAGGCTTAAGGTTCGAAGTGTCCTTACAAATAGGTACTCGTTGCTGTACTTGGCCATCACCACGATCGGGGTTACCGATAGCATTACCACTAACATTTGCATTGTTAGCATTAAGGTGTGCCATCACAGCTGCTACAGCTGCTGTGACTACAGCTTGAAATGTAGCCGCATCTATTTGAAGGATTGGTGTTTTGCTGGTGGGTTGGTTACGTTCCCTCGGAGGCATGATTATGTTTCATGATAAGAAAATGAGCTCGTGAGCGACTATCGTTGGCTCTAGATGTATTCTAACCATTTGTATCTTTGTATAAATCTTTCGTTTTGTTATATTGTTCTCAATGATTCGACCTACATCCCTATGATGCAGTCCTGGTAAGGAACATAAATAAGTTTCTAGAATGGTTATGAACTGAGTATCATCTGAACTAAGTTACCTTCGATTTGTGGATTTCGTTTTCCAACTTTCGAAATGATTTGAAAATAATTCATAATAAAGTCTACATAAAATAGACTTATGAATTTGAGAAGTAATCATTATCAATTAAGATTTCGTGATCTGATTTATTGTTATAGTCGTGACAAGAAAAGAGGATAAGCTCAAAACCTAATGTGAGTAATGTAATCACTAACTCACTAGGTTGAATCGATTTACTAGTTATTACTTAGATGAAAAGGTGCGCAAACACTTCACATGAATCACACGTGGTTTTCCTTTGTTCTCTGTTCTATTCTGGGTGGTAATGATTTGTTTTCTCCTGGTATCTATAGGGTGTCCTTCTCCTCCGTAGGTATATTGAATTCCCGAGCTATCTTACTTCCAATTCTGACACTGATCCCCATTATTTCGTAATGAAGATTTTGAATCTCGGAAGTTCATGCGAATCTCTCATTGGTGTCCTTAATAGGGTAAAGGAACTAAATGATTTCTATAGTTTATTTACTTCTTATCTGTTTCTTTCTCGGAATTCTCCTAATGAAATTATGTTGGATCCTCCTTGACTCTTCTATTGGTTCCTGGAGTGACTACATCTATCTAAGGGGTTTATACGAGAATTGGAATGTCTAAAGAATCTATGAGAAAATTTAAATTTTTATGAAGGTGATCGTTTCTGGTCCTTCTATAATCATATGGTGCGTACCGATTATATATAATCCAGATCAAATTGACCTTCGAATAAGTAATCCTACTCTAAAACCACATCCAAACAAGGAAAAGGAAGTAGAGTGAAAATCACATATTCTAAGTCTATAAAATCTCAACTATATATAACCTTACCATAACCATTTAGTAATTATAGACTTATCAGAAAAGATCTTTTAAAATTTCCCAAAAGTTTATGATATTTAAAATACTTCCTTGGTATTTTAATTATAAGTTTGATTCTTAGACTTCTAGATATAAGAAGTTGATAAGTTTTCAGTTTTCTTGTTATAGCATCCTAAAATACTCCTATAGTATTTTAATCTTTTTGTTTGGTTCTAGAATTCTTCTGGTACCTAGGTAAGTTTTAGACTTGTTGCAACACTACAATCACTCTCAAACACATGTTGTTCATATCTCAAATGAATATAGTTGATCAGGTTATATTGATCCCAGATATGATTAGATCACTATCTAGGTTTAACTGTAATGTCCAACATCCAAATACTTTTGTTTTGTTCCTCTTGTGATACTCATTCTTGTATATATGTTATGCATGTACTTATACTTTTATAAAATATTGTTATATTTTTAAAGTATAACTCTTGGTCAGAGTGTTTTTATCCCAATGGGTATATAGTTGTATATCTTTTATGATTGATATACTGAGTTCACTATAAACATTGCTCTAATACCAATCTATCACACCCCCAAACCATAATGGCAGAAACGTTCGGGGGCGGAGGACTTCAGGTAAGTATCACAACACATGCAATATAGTAATCAAAGTACAAACAACAATTGCATTAATAAGTATACATTTTACATAAGTGTTTAAACATTACATATTCAAACACCAAAGTAGGTATAGTAGAAGACAAGAGTCGCGGTACGGTACTAGGTAGTCTTCTCTAAAGCTTCAGGAGTGTACCTGTCTACTGGATTCCTGAGAATACAAGTTATTTTGAAAGAGTAGATCAGCATTTAAGCTGGTGAGTTCATAAGTATTTTAGTTCTATAAAGTATACTCTAAGTTCTTTGGAAAAGTTCGCTGGTGCCTCCAGAAAATCCTATATTTCTGAGGTGATAAACTAATAACCTCAATAGTTCCCTCTACAATTACTTAGTTTATACTAATTATATATAACCTAATATCGAATGGACAGTTAAATGGGTGTATCTGCCCTAAACCCACAACCAAATAAGGAACAGGAAGTAAGGCGGAAGTCACACATTTCATTGTCAATCGGATATTGCTTATGTATAACTCTGATGTAAAAACTAAGGAATTATATAATTAACCACTAAAGGTCCTTTATGTTATACTAGTTTACAGAGAGTGAATGACTAAGTTCCAATGGTAAAAGTAGTTTAATCCCATAAACCGTTTCATTTGTAAAAGTAGTTTAATCCCATAAACCGTTTCATTTGTAAAAGTAGTTTAATCCCATAAACCATTTCATTTGTAAAAGTAGTTTAATCCCATAAACCATTTCTTTTGTAAAAGTAGTTTAATCCCATAAACCGTTTCATTTGTAAAAGTAGTTTAATCCCATAAACCGTTTCATTTGTAAAAGTATTCTTAGTTATATCCATTCTACAGTAAAATATTAGTATTAATCCTGGAAAATATTATATTATCCATAATACTGCTTTGTGGTTTTAAATGTTCCAAAACTATAAGTACAAACATATTTGCCATACTTGATTTCATGATACGTAGTTTCTACTATAAGTAAAAACTAACAGAATGTATATTTGGTCAGGATGTAATTATCTTTTCTTACTGTTTTAAGAGAAGTATATTACTAAGTAATTTACTTGTTGTTTTATCCATGTGAGTTCTATTAAGCATACTAATATGACGGATGTGCCTGATGCGACGTTCTTCAGGCGTCGGAAACGATATGACATTTGACACCCTAGGCCTGCCGGCCAAACTGTAGCGAACAGTGAAGGTGCGGGCGTTGTCAGTCCCATATAGATCTATACACAAATTCACGCTCTCCCTACAGGATATTCTGGTTAATAAGTCAAGACTTAAGGTCGTACTTAGATAAGTACACCATGAAGAGTGTCACAAATTTATTGTTTCAACGAGATTACGATGTATTATTACCCCGTGATTGCTAACCCTGGTATGTTGTATTTATACCCTTGTTAATGCAAACCCGGTACGATGTATTATTACCCCGTGATTGCTAACCCTGGTACATTGTATTTGTACCTTTGTTAATGCAAACCCGATATGATGTATTATTACCCCGTGATTGCTAACCCAGGTACGTTGTAAACCCGGTATGATGTATTATTACCCCGTGATTGCTAACCCTGGTACGTTGTATTTGTACCTTTGTTAATGCAAACCTGGTATGATGTATTATTACCCCGTGATTGCTAACCCTGGTACGTTGTATTTGTACCTTTATTAATGCAAACCCGGTATGAGGTATTATTACCCCGTGATTGCTAACCATGGTACGTTGTATTTGTACCTTTGTTAATGCAAACACGGTATGATGTATTATTACCCTGTGATTGCTAACCCTGGTACGTTGTATTTGTACCTTTGTTAATGCAAACCCGGTATGATGTATTATTACCCCGTGATTGCTAACCCTGGTACGTTGTATTTGTACCTTTGTTAATGCAAACCCGGTATGATGTATTATTACCCCGTGATTGCTAACCATGGTACGTTGTATTTGTACCTTTGTTAATGCAAACCCGGTATGATGTATTATTACCCCGTGATTGCTAACCATGGTACGTTGTATTTGTACCTTTGTTAATGCAAACCCGGTATGATGTATTATTACCCCGTAATTGCTAACCCTGGTACGTTGTATTTGTACCTTTGTTAATGCAAACCCGGTATGATGTATTATTACCCCGTCATTGCTAACCATGGTACGTTGTATTTGTACCTTTGTTAATGCAAACCCGGTATGATGTATTATTACCCCGTGATTGCTAACCCTGGTACGTTGTATTTGTACCTTTGTTAATGCAAACCCAGTATGATGTATTATTACCCCATGATTACTAACCCTGGTACGTTTGTACCCTTCTTAATGCAAACCCGGTATGATATATTATTACTTTTTTAATATATTATCCTTATACTAAAAGTATTATACATATCCTGGTATAGATAAATGAATTTTTGGTAATTTCCTTGGAAAGTATACAATCGTGAATCATACTTGTATATTTAGTTTTGAATCATAAATTATACCTATTATAATTTATATGTTCTATCTGATTAGCATGATTTCTCATGGATGAACACCTTTGCTCAACATGATACAAAGGTAATGATACCGAATGAAGTAACCTTTTATATTCCTATAAGTATAATATATATATATATATATATATATATATATATATATATATATATATATATATGATTAAGAAGGAAACGAGCTTCGGACAAATAACACCACCTTAATTCCACATCCAAACAAGGAAAAGGAAATAAGATAATTCATTAGTCCTAAGCCCTTCAAATCTTATTTATATATTTATACATATATAAACTTGATTTTGGCAATTATAATTTGAAATAGTTTATAAAACCTTTTTCAAAGAATTTAACGGAGTTTACATGACTTTAAAGATTTAACATGGCTTTAAGTCATTTTGGAAGTATTTGGTAATCCTTAAAAGCATAAGGAAACCCTTTGTGTGATTATTATCACATACAATTATTAACACAGTTTATATTGTGTTAAACTTGTATTCCCCCCCTAAAAAGCATTTAAAAACCATTAAAAAGGTAGATTATAGGGGTATGAACTCATTTGATAAGTGGTGATTTGGGCAGCGTTTCGTTTCTATAGATGATCTTTCTCGAAGAAACCGCGAGTTTTTTGAGTAAAAACCGGGCTTTATGCGGGCAGCACTTCGACTGGAAAGAGGTTTGCTTCTCGAGAATTCCAGGGCTTCGGGGCTTGCTTCGGGTTTTAGATATGATACCGGGGCTTCGGGGGGTGATAAGGAAGTTTACGGGGGTGAGAGAAGTGAAAGAGAATGAAAAATGAGGTAAAAATGGTGAAGGAACCAGGAGGGTTCGCACCTCCTATTTATAGTCCGAAGTCTCGGACAGGTGGCGAATGGATGGAAGATTCAGCAGCTATGTGGCAGCGAGGGAAGAGGGACGCATGTTCGGTTCGCAAGAAGCCACGAGGCCGAGGCTCGGAAGGAGCCACGGTGCTAGGCGCGTGTCCGATGAGGAGAGGGTCGAACTTCGGTCCAATCAGGAGACGCCACGAGCAACTTCCGTCCAATCAGCAGCGAACACGTGGAGGACACGGGGAAGCCTCGCATGCGAGGGTGACGTGGCCGAAGGGTGACCTTGCGATTTTTCCCGGTTTTCATGTTTTTTCGATTTTCGTGCCAAAAACTAGCGAATTCATAACTTTCGCATACGAGCTCCGTTTCCGACATTCTTTATATGCACGCGTAGGTAAAATTATACTATACGACTTTCGTTTAGACTTCGTCGGCTAATTTTGACGTTATTTTTAATATTATTATTTTTAATATTATTATTTTTAATATTATTATTTTTAACAGACCGGGACAGGAAATCCGTTAAAAATTCATAACTTCTTCATCCGATGTCCGTTTTCGTCTGTCTTTTTAGCGTTGTACTACTTTTGACGAGACCTTCGATTCTCGTTTAAGTTGTGTCGGCTAAATACCGATCGATTTATATTTCGAATTTTTAGCTGCCTACTACTAAACCGAAACTTAGAAAAATCATAACTTCCTCATATGAAGTCAGATTTTTACGTTCTTTTTATGAAAGTTCTCAGTTTAACATATTCTACAACTTTCATTTAGATTGTTAAGGCTAAAAAGCCTTTTATCGAAAATTCACATTTTACACTAAACAGTGTTTTGCCGGTTTTGTCGCGGATCTTCGATTGGTCATAACTTCTTCGTTATAACTTGGATTTCAGTGTTCTTTATATTTTTCGAAACCTTGTTACAATCTCTACCACTTGGTTCATCCCAATCACGATTATTGATCAATTTATTTTTGACCTAAATTTGACTGGTGTCACAACACAGGATCCGATTGTTGCTATGAGATGGATCTCCGACATTGAGGGATGTTTTTACACGTGTGCATGCCCTGAGCACCTGAGATTTCGGTTTGCACTGAACCAGCTTCGCTTGGGAGTGAAGGACTGGTGGAAGTTTGTGACTGGCAGCTTTACTCCTGCAGATCATGTTGCAGTGACATGGGAGAGGTTTACATAATTGTTTCGAGATGAGTATGTTCCCCTGGTGGAGAGGGAATGTTTGGCCCAGGAGTTTCTGTCTCTCAAGCAGAAGACAGAAACTGTGACCGAGATCACGAGGATGTTCCATGAGAGGGCGTTGTTTTGCCCTGAGCACGTGTCTAATGAGCAGGCACGTGTGACCCGATATCTGAGCATACTGAGGAGGGAAATACGAGAGTTCGTGGCGAACTTGTCATACCGGACATTGGCTGAGCTTCGGACCAATGCCAGGCGCAGGGAGATTGAGCTTGAGTTACAGGCTAGGGAGGAGGGGGAGTCTCATGGGAGAGACCGGAGTCCAGTGTAGTCGCAGCCGGCTGATACAAGAGTTGTGGGCCAGAAGGGCCGAACTAGTGGCAAGTGCGGAAAGAGTCACGAGGGATCGTGTCGGGTAGGTATTTGCTACAAATTTGGCAAAGAGGGGTACCTAGCGAGGTATTTCCCCAAGGGGTTTGCAGTTTGCTTTCACTGCAACCAGACCGGCCATCGGAAGGCCAAGTACCCTCAGCTCATTTAGGGATCATCCCAGGGTTCTGCTCCTGCTGCTTTGTGAGCTACTGATAGTCGACCAGCGAAGGTCGAGGAACCGAAGGCTCACGGGAGAGCTTTTCAGCTGACATCAGAGGAGGTCCGTGCAGCACCTGATGTCGTGGCTGGTACGTATTTCCTTATTCTTGTTACTTTGAGATTTGTTTTGTTTACATTGTGTTGTATATAGGTACTTTTCTTGTCAGTTCAGTACCTTCTTTGGTGTTATTTGACTCGGGTGCGAGTTGATCCTTCGTGTCTTTAGCCTTTGGTCGTCACATCAGTGTCAGGCGAGAGGTGTTGAGTCGACCTCTGAGTATTTCTATAGTCGACGAGCATGCGGTTTTTGCCACAGATGTATTCCGAGGATGTGTACTAGAGATTTTTGGTGTTGATTTTCTGATAGATCTGGTGCCGATAGCCATGGGTGATGTTTGTGTAATAGTGGGCATGGATTGGTTGAGTCGGTTCAGAGCTGTGATCGACTGTGAGCGTCAGATGGTGACCATACGAGACCCTAGTAGGGGAGTGCTTACGGTGTATGGCGAGGGTACCAGCTCTGGATCAGCTGTCTGCTCTGCTGCCAGAGTGAAGCAGAGTCTACAGTAGGGTTGTATGGGTTTTTTGGCGTACGTGATGGATACGTTGGTTGCTACAGAGAGGTCGAGTTCTATCTCCAAGGTTCCAATAGTGTACGATTTCCCGGATGTTTTCCCCAAGGAGTTGCCGTGTGTGCCCCCTGAGAAGTAGAGTTCTGGATTGATTTGGTTCCGGGTGCGGCACCTATTGCCAAAGCACCTTACCGCCTGACGCTGGCCGAAATGCAGGAGTTATCCTCATAGCTCTAGGAGCGGTTGGGGAAGGGTTTTATTAGACCGAGTAGCTCACCGTGGGGAGCTCCGATCGTTTTTGTCAAGAAATAGGATGGTTCACACCGGATGTGCATCGATTACCGGAAAGTGAACAAGCTGACGGTCAAGAACCGTTATCCACTACCGAGGATCGACGACTTATTCGATCAGTTGCAGGGGGCATCTTGGTTTTCCAAGATTGATTTGAGATCTGGATATCATCATATGAGAGTTTGCGAGGAGGATATCCAGAAGACGGCCTTTAGGACTCGTTATGGGCACTACGAGTTTGTGGTGATGCCTTTCGGACTCACCAACACACCGACAACGTTTATGGATCTCATGAACCAGGTGTGCAGACCCATGTTGGATCGATCGGTGATCGTGTTTATCGACGATATTCCGGTATACTCGAAGTCTAGAGAGCAGCACGAGGAGCATCTTTGGGAGATTCTTGGAGTATTAAGGACGAAGAGGCTTTACGCCAAATTCTCCAAGTGTGATTTCTGGTTACGAGAGGTCTAGTTCCTAGGACACCTCGTTAATCAGAATGGGATTTTGGTCGACCCGGCCAAGATTGAGGCAGTTATGCGGTGGGATCTTGGTCTGGCAGGTTACTACCAGAGATTTATCATGGATTTCTCCAAAATTGTCGTTCTTCTTACGAAATTTACCCGGAAGGGTGTTACGTTTACCTGGGGGCCCGAGCAGCAGGGCTCATTCGAGACTCTTCGCCAGAGATTGTGCGAAGCTCCAGTGTTAGCCCTTCCCGAGAGAATGTAGGAGTTCGTAGTTTACTGTGATGCATCTATATCAGGGATGGGAGTTGTGTTGATGCAAAGGGGACACGTGATTTCATATGCATCGAGGCAGTTGAAGCCTCATAAGATGAGGTATCCCACCCATGACTTAGAGTTGGGGACGGTGGTGTTCGCCCTCAAGATCTAGCGCCACTATCTGTATGGAGTCTGGTGCACCATATACATAGACCATTAGAGTCTGAAGCACCTCATGGATCAGCCCAACCTGAATATGAGACAGAGAATGTGGTTGGATGTAGTGAAAGACTACGCCTGCAAGATATTATATCACCCAGGCAAGGCTAATGTGGTAGCCGATGCCTTGAGCCGTAGAACAGAGAGTGATCCAATTCGAGATATGTGTATGACGATGACGGTGATGACTCAAATCTTAGATACCATTCGAGAGGCCTGGGTGGAGGCCGTGAGACCGGAGAACCGCAAGAGGGAGCGGGTGATCATACAGGTTTCCGAGTTTGAAACAGATAGTCGAGGGCTTACGACTTTCCGTGGGCGGATTTCGGTGCCATATACCGGTGGAGCTCGGCGCATACTGATGGAGGAGGCACATAGATCGAGATTCTCGATCCATCCTGGAGCCACTAAGATGTATTTGGATCTGAAGAGAGATTACTGGTTGCCCTGTATGAAGAGGGATATGGCATGGGTAGTCGAGAGGTGCTTAACCTGTCGTCGGGTTAAGTCGGAGCACCAGCATCCACATGGCCCGTTACAGCCTCTAGATATTCCCCAGTGGAAGTGGGAACAGATTTCCATGGATTTTATCACTAAGTTACCGAGAACCACGCAAGGTGTCGACGCGATATGGGTGATTGTGGACCGGGTGACGAAGAGTGCTCACTTCCTTGCTATTAGTGAGAGCTCTTCTGCAGAGAAATTGGCCGAAATTTATGTGAGATAGGTGGTTACACGGCATGGATTGCCGACATCGATAGTGTCAGATCGGGATGTGCGTTTTACTTCCAGGTTCTGGATGAAGTTTCATGAGGAGTTGGGTACCCGATTGCACTTTAGTACCGCATACCACCCACAGACAGACGGGCAGAGTGAACGGACGATTCAGACGTGTGAGGACATGCTGTGTGCATGTGTTATGGACTTCGGAGGAAGTTGGGACACCTATTTGCCCTTGGCTGAGTTTTCTTATAACAACAACCATCTTTCCAGTATTGGTATGCCTCCCTTTGAGCTCTTATATGGGAGGAGGTGTCGGACTCCCATCTGTTGCGGAGAGGTTGGGCAGAGAGTGATGGGTAGCACTGAGATAGTTCTCAAGACGACTGAGCAGATTCAGCGGGTCAGACAGAGGCTACTGACAACTCAGAGTCGTCAGAAGAGTTACGCAAACCGGCGACGATCCGAGCTAGAGTTCCAGGTTGGAGATTTTGTCCTCCTGAAGGTATCCCCGTGTAAAGGGGTGATCCGATTCAGGAAGCGGGGAAAGTTGGGTCCTAGATATATCGGTCCTTTCAGAGTGACTGCCAGAGTGGGGAAGGTATCTTATCGGTTGGAGCTACCCGCAGATTTGAGCCAGATTGATAACACCTTCCACGTGTCCCAGTTGAGGAAGTGTGTAGCCGATGAGACGGCAGTTGTACCCTTAGAGGACATTCAGGTAGATGCTAGCCTGAATTACATTGAGAGACCGATAGCAATTCTGGATAGAAAAGTTAAGACCCTGAGGAACAAGGAGGTGCGACTGGTTAAGGTGAAGTGGGAGCACCGCAGGGGATCCGAGTGGACTTGAGAGCCGGAGTCAAAGAGATGTGCGAGAAGTACCCAGAGTTGTTTCCGGAGCAAGACTTCGAGGGCGAAGTTTGATTCTAGTGGGGGAGAATTGTAACATCCCGACTTCCAGGTATAATATTTATATATTTATTTATTTATGAGTTGTGTGAGCAACTCGGCGAGTTGGTGCCCCAACTTGTCGAGTACAGGCGGGTTGACCACGTGGGTTTTATGACCAACTAGAAGAGTCGGAGAGACCAACTCGAAGAGTTGGCACTGTGAGAGGAAACGCTAATTCTACGGGGTTGGGTCCTATTTAAAGGACCTTAAGCCCTCATGTCTGACTCACACCAGCCACCCTACTCCCCTGTGTGAAACCCTAATCGCCTATATTGAGCTAAGAGAGAGAGAGAGAGAGAGAGAGAGAGAGAGAGAGAGAGCTAATCTTTGGGCATTTTAGTGCACTTTTTGAAGAGAAGAGTGGAGCATCAAAGCAAGGAACGAGAAGAGACTATTTGATCTGATGTTATTTCATCTAGAGCTTCTATTGAAGGTAAAAAGTCTCCACCTTGCTCATTAATTTGATTAGATCTCATTTTATGGAGTTTTAGGGCTTATTCCATCTTTCCTTGAGGCTTTGAGTGTGTTGAGCTTACCAAGAGAGTGAGACTTCATATCTGGACCTTGTGAGGTCCCTAGAGTCCAAAGGTCCCAGCTTTATCCAGCTAATAGAAGAGCTTTCATGATTAAGACCCTAAATGGAAGTTGTTTTGGCATTTCAAGCCATAAGTGCCATGCATGGACATAAAGCTTGCAGCCTTACGTGGTATATTAGCCTTGGGAGGCTAGATCTAGAGTTTGGGGTTGTAAATCTTCCTTAAAACGTATGAATGAGAATAGAGTCTGAAAGGACTCGACGAGTCGGGGAACTGACTCGCCGAGTCGGTTAGGGTTTTCCCCGACGAGTCTGGACATGTGAGACTCGGCGAGTTGATGAGACAACTCGACGAGTTAAGTTGGGTTTTCGCGACTTCTCTGAAGGAACAAGGGAACTCAACGAGTCACATAGATGCACTCGATGAGTCGGGTCAACATGGACTGTTGACTCGAGTGTTGACTTCATTTGACTTTAGGGTTTGGTCAAGACATGGATTATTGAGACCATGGAGGGGTACTTTTACCCATTCCAAGAGTTAGATAGAGAGAGAGAGAGAGTAGCCTTTGGTGTATTTAGGGTTGAGATTGGAGTGTTAATTAGAGATAATTATCATATGTGTTAGGCGGAGGCTAGATCGGTCATTCGTGTACGAAGTTCATTTACTTGCTTACGAGGTGAGTCTTCTCACTATACTTACCTTGAGTGGTAATTTGTGTGACCGGAGGGTCTTGTATGCTATTATTGAGTATTGTGATATCTTGCATTATGTTTTTGTGATTTATGTTGTGTATTATATTGAGCTTTAGTGAGTTAGGACCGGAGGGTCCACCCGAGTTGTGGGACCGAAGGGTTTCACTGAGACACATTGACCGGAGGGTCTTATTTGAGATATAGCCATGAGAGGCTAATGAGTTGTATGTGGTATTTTAGGGAACTCACTAAGCTTCGTGCTTACCATGTTATGTGACATGTGTTTCAGGTACTTCTTTTGATCGCGGGAAGGCGTCGGCTTGATTGTACACACACACACGAGATGGAGTTTACCTTTTGATGATCCTGTATTATGCTTAAACAATTTATGAACATGTGTTTTTGATAAATTGTCATTTGTGAGATTTCTGAACTATGTTTATGAGAATTATGTGATTTTTAAAATGAAAAATTTGTTTGAAAATTTACGGTGTTACATCTTAACTCCAAAGGCATAAGTCAAATGGACCAAAAAGTGGCAAATACAACAATGAACTAGATCTGATGAACTAAAGAGCCATGTATGAACTTTATACTCTTAAAAGTATGGTAATGGAGTTACTTTGATAGGTCCAAAGTTTGAACCACATTTTCTACAATAAGGAAACCTTCTTGATCTTCAAGCTTGACTCAAAAATGAAGAAATAAGCTTTCAAATCATCAGAATTCTAAAAAAAAAAAGGTTAGGATTTCACAAGAATTCTTCTAAGGGTGATGGAGCCTAAAAAAAGATCAAACCATGTGGGTTCATTACCATTAAATAGTACCAAGACCCTAATAAAACATTCCGTCCATGGGCCTATGCGTATCGGGCCCCATGAGTAAGCACCCCGTGCCTTAGTATAATTATTAAAATTGTTAGTTTTCAGTGAATTAAACAAATTCAAGTTAGATTAAGATATGTATTGGGAACTAGAGTGTTAAACATTGGTTTGTACTACAAGAAACACATGATACGTACGTGGATCATAAGGAGTCACAATATTTCTAAGGCATTATTCGGTGTGTATATAGTATGGAATAACACTATCAAATTGTGTTGATTTGTTCTCGTGTTTATCTATAGTAGGGAGTTGAATGGTCAGGGGGAAAGATAGGATTATTAGCATGAGATGACTAGAGGAAACAGAGAGTTCCTTTCACACCAATTTTTTCCCGATGAGGAAAGGGTATAGTTTTCTATGGACGTTCTACATCATGCTTCGAGGGGTTGTTGAGATGTGATTCCTCTCTCTGTTATTGCGGTTAAGATAGACACCATGTTATGGATTTAGTTTATGATTTGATTCAGGGAGGAGTAGGCATTTCCATTATTGACTAAGAGTGTGACTCGAGAGAGTGTATTGGAGGTCCAACATGGAGTGGAGGAGGAAGTCCAAGATGTAACTCAGTTGAAAGCTATGTTGCTCAATACTGTCGATTTAGGATAAAAAAGGAAAAGGGGCACCAAGTATGGTAGGTTCCAGAAAACACATAGTGGAGTGTTCGGATGAACTGGGTGCCACAAGTGTTATAAGGAGGGGCACTATAGGAAAACATGTGAATTGATTATGCATGTATGGTACGATTGTGATCAGATGGGCCAGATCAAGGTCATTTGTCCCCTACCTGCAATAAAAGCAATGCAAGCCCCAGTTTATGTGACCTTGAGTCTGTGGGATGCACAACGCGCAAAGGAATCAGGAGTGGATCCTATTGATGTTATTGGTACGTATTCGATTTAATTTATTTATATGTTTTTCCTTTTATTTCATTCTTTTGTATATGTGCTTGGTAATGTTTCTGGTGAATCCTTTGTCTTCCTATTTTTGTTTTGTTGTGTGATCCTTGAACTAGGATCCCCAAGATCTTAGGGACTTTTAAAGGAACGAAGTTTCATAGGCTTAAAAGATTAGACATGGCCATTCCTTACGCCCTTCTATAATAAATTTCTACGACATTGTTGAATGGTTTGATGTACTGTCTGATTACGCCTTAGTCTTATCCTATTAGAAACAAGATTGTTATGAGTTGGGTGAGCCAATCTGGAACTTTGGCTTAGCATGGACATCATAAAGTATAGGGTGCGAATCTCCAACTGAGGGAGAGTGGATATTCTGTCGCAAGAGTGTGAGGAGCTACTTAGTCTACTGATTTTAGAATCATCACTGTTAAATGTGACTTGAGCATTTGGAACATTCATACAAAGCATTTGAGTTCAATGGAGCACTTGGAACTCAATTAAATCCCCATATCGTCTTGCATCGTCAGAGATGCAGGAACTGTCCAGCCAATTGAACGAACTTCTCAGTAAAGGATTCATTAGACCAAGCTTCTCACCCTGGGGAGCACCGGTCTTGTTTGTGAAAAAGAAGGATAGATCGTTCAGAATGTGCATAGACTACCAGGAATTGAATAAACTCACTATCAAGAACTGATACCATCTACCACGAATAGACGACCTCTTTGATCAACTTCAAGGAGCCAGTTTCTTCTCCAAGATTAACCTGAGATCAGGGTACCATCAGCTATGAGTCCAGGAGGCCAATATTCCAAAGACTGCTTTTAGAACTCGCTACGGTCACTATGAATTTGTAGTGATGCCCTTTGGTCTAACGAATGCACCCGAAGTGTTCATTGACCTAATGAACCGTGTGTGTCGACCTTACTTAGACAAGTTCATTATAGTTTTCATTGACGATATACTAGTCTATTCTCGAAGTAAGGAAGAACACAGCCAACACTTACGACAAGTCTTGGAAACCTTAAGGGTAGAGAAATTGTATGAGAAGTTCTCGAAATGCAAATTCTGGATTCGAAAGGTGGACTTCCTAGGTCATGTAGTCAGCAAGGAAGGGATACATGTTGATCCCTCCAAGATCAAGGCTATCGAAAACTGGGCGACCCCACGAAAGAGATTCGTTAATTCGTAGGTCTCACTGGCTACTACAGGAGATTCATCCAAAACTTCTCAAAGATCGCGAAGCCACTCACCACCTTGACCCAGAAATGTGTAACCTTCAATTAGGAAGAGAAACAAGAAACTGCTTTCCAGACACTAAAGCGAGCCCTTTGCAGCGCGCCGATCTTATCCCTCCTAGAAGGGACGGAAGATTTCGTAGTTTACTGCGATGCATCCAAGCAAGGGCTAGGTTGCGTCCTTATGTAGCGAGGAAAGGTCATATCCTACACCTCGAGATAGCTTAAGAACCACGAGGTCAAATATACCACACACGACCTTGAACTAGGAGCAGTGATTTTTTCTCTGAAGATCTGGAGACATTACCTTTATGGTACGAAATGCACAGTCTTTACAGACCACAAGAGCCTCCAGCACATATTCGATCAAAAGGAACTGAACATGAGGCAATGACGATGGGTAGAGCTACTCAATGATTACGAATGCGAGATTCGCTATCATACCGGTAAAGCCAATGTAGTAGCAGATGCCCTTAGTTGTAAAAAGTACTTGGGCCGCCGAGTAAAGTCTCTGACTATGACAATCCATTCGCACATGTCTACCTAGATCAAAGAGGCTCAGCTAGAAGCCTTGAAACCAGAGAATATGACAGGTGAAGCCTTAAGAGGAATGGAAAAGAACTTAGAAATCAAGGGTGGTGGAGTTCGTTATCTCATGAATCGGAACACGTGGAAAACTAAATCCGAGGTACATCGTACCATTCGAGATTCTTGCTAGAATTGGTCTGGTTCCTTATAAACTCAAACTACCGCATGAACTCAGTAACATACATCCCACTTTTCACGTCTCTAATCTCAAGAAGTGTTTGTCTGACGAGACTCTTGTAATCTCACTCGATTAGATCGGGTTAAACGAGAGTCTACACTTCGTAGATGAACCAGTGGAAATCATGGATAGGGAAGTCAAAAGAACAAAACAAAGTCGCATACCAATAGTGAAGGTTCGTTGGAATGCCAAGTGGGGACCAGAATTCACTTGGGAACGGGAAGATTAGATGAAACAAAAGTACCCACATCTTTTCCCTAGTTCATGAGTACCACTTTAAAAACAATTTCAGGACGAAATTCCCTCTAATGGGGGGATAATGTAACCACCCGTTATTTCAAGTCAATTTAAATCAAACTTATTCAAATAAAATTCTAAACTACATCCGTATATAAGTGAATCCACATAATAACATTGATGCATTAAGAACTTTAAATAACATAAGGGCATGTTTATATACTTATTATATGAGTATACCTTGGGAAAACATACTTATATAAGTTATAAATACTTATATATTTAAAACCATGCAAATATATGTTTAAATAAGATAAAATGAGTCAACATAAGTCAAAAGGTGAAGTTATAATCCACATTTAACACCTTGCATAGGTGCTTACGGTCTAAGAAATTTAGAATCAAGGTGTTTAAAGTCTAAGTAATCTTGAATCAAATGTGTTTTCGGTCATAAGCTTATAGAAATAAAGGGTTTACGGTTTGAGCATCTAATACCATCTTGTGTTCACGGTTTGGGGTCCTCCACTAGGACCGAAATAACTCCATGAGCACACCTTAGGACCGTAATCTATACCATGTTGCAAATATGGACCGTAATCTACTTCTTTTCTTAGCCGAAAACACTCTTAAAAATCTAGATATTTTACATATTTAACTTCCCAATGTGATATAATCCAATTACCACTGTAAACCTCACATTCACCGCCTCATGAGTTTCCTTCATACTTAAGATACAAATGAATTCATTTGAAACATACAGTAAACTCATTTCACTCATATGCTCTCAAAACACATATCAAATCCTTCGCATCTGCAAGCAGTTACCCAGAAATATTCAAACCTTCAAACTTTCATAAGAACTTCTCTTCAATTAGTAACTAATCTATACAAACTAATGTTAATTATCATGTTAAATTATTATATATCTAATTTATGCATATAATTATGTGTAAAATATAATTAGGATACGGTTAATTACATGTATTATATCCCGGGAATCATCGCAACCACATCGAATCTAACCAGAAACACACACTCGAGGTGAGTTCATACCCCTACGTTTTCATGATTTTTCACTGTTTTAGGGGGGAATACAAGTGTAACACATGAAAATTTGTGTTAATACCTAACTGTTTTCAATATTTATTAATCGTTGCTGTTAATAAAATTTTATATATATATATATATATATATATATATATATATATATATATATATATATATAAATTATATAATTAGGGTTCAACAGGCTTAGAATTGATAATTTGGCTCCATTTCCTGTTCCTTGTTTGGTTGTGGGCTTGGGGTAGAACTATTTATTCGAATGTCTATTTAATCATAATTATATAAATATTATGGATCATATGCACTACAATACATATTCATAATACATTACAGAAAACAAACATATAAACTATAATAAATGTAGTTTATGAGATATACTTACAGTTTATCAATTTCAAAGTAACTTTTCATTATTCGACTTGTAACCGTCAATATAGCATTTGTGAGACACACTTCTCGTACTTATTTAAGTATCAACCAAGTCCTGAAATTATAACCAGAGTCTCTTGGAGGGAGAGCGTGACACTTGTGTATAGATATATACGGGACTGACAATCCTGCAACTGAGTTACTTGCAACAGCTAGGCCGGCAGGCCTGATGTGACAAATGTCGTACCGATTGCGACGCCTGAAGAACGTCGTGTTCAAGCCATCTTAGGTCATCAAGCATGGTTATGATAACTCACAATTTGGTATTGAACAATACGATTAGTGTAAGAATAAGTAAACATCTTCACATAGTTTTACTAAATAATAAAATTATAATACAATATTTTACAAGTATAAATACAGAATACTAAGTCAGTACAGAGAAAACATACTTTTCATGGTTTCATATGGATTAAAACTATAGCATACTATATCAGAGTACGATAACATTTACACGTTTTGAGTACAACATATTACAACATAAAATATAGGATTTTCTGGGAAAATTATGTTTACATTTTTAAATAACAACGACAGATTTCAATTACAAACATGCTTATCAACTCACCAACTTAATTGTTGACACTCTTTTCAAAACTACTTGTATTCTCAGGAAATCAGTAAACAGGTATCCACAGGTTTTGAGAAGACGGAGCTTCATAGACTCATGTCTTTTAATTTTTGCTATACATTTTGGTGTCAATATACAATGATTTGAACACATATGTAATAACTTATACTTTATCAATACATGGTTGTTGTACTTTGATTACTATTATGCAATTGTTGTGATACTGTACATGACGTCCTCCGCCCTCGAATGTTTCCGCCGTTCCGGTTTGGGGTGTGACTAGACCCAACCTTCTCTATTCTCAATATCGAAGTTTGGTTCTTGTTAGAGGATTTAACAATGGAAGTTCGATGTTTGTTAGAAGGTGATGTGATTGTTGTGCAGATGATGTCAGCTTACTGTTTCGTTATCTCCGTGAGAAGGAAACTACTTATTACCCTTACACGTGGCAGACAGTAACAATGTCTCTTCAGTTACCTGCTTTCCACGTGGCATATTTTTATTGGAAAACATTTCAAATTCTAATTTGACGCCATAAAAAGGGGATTGACGATTCTAATTCGTTTTTTCCGCTCTCACAAAATTCTCTTAAGAACCCTAACCCTAAATTCTCCCATGTTCTAAAAATCAACTTGATTGAGTATCATCATGTCTAATGTGGATTTGTTCAACACTACCGATGACGATACCTCCATTCGTTTAAAATAAGACACTTCAGGTATGGTTATTTCCTTCGCTGAAGACATCTAGATCGTACTCTTTTCTCTTTTGGCCAAAGTTTTTGTACCAAATGTTTTCTACGGAAACGTTTTTAATGAGGCATATGAATATTCTTTTGTTTTATAGATATAATAAAAGAAAGAAAATCAAAGAGTTTACTGAATGCTAACTTGGAGAATTGATTTTATCAAAGAGTTTACTGAATGCTAACATGAGACTGAAAAACAACCCATGATCAGTTCAACAATTGTGGAGCAGTGGAGCATGACTTCTCAAGTTAAAACAAATTTGTTCCTCATAAAGGAGGTATTATTCATCAAATTGCAAAAAAGTGAGCCTTAAAGACACGGAATGCAAAAACCTCAAGACAATTTTCCATTGTCACATATTTTATTACTCCTGTTTTGCATGTCTCAAACAAAACGCTTTCAGCCTCACAATTGCATCTTGAAGCACATTTGGCTCGGCAGCAAAACTCACTCGAACCCAGTTTTTCATACCGACAGCATACCCTACACAGATATAACATTAAAAGTTAAAATTAAAATTATAGTAATATAGACAAGTGACCACTGTTTATGCTAATGAAGGTGCTATTTCACCTGGAAAAAGGATCATGGATTCCTCTTTAGCCAACTTCATACAGAAGTCTGTATCATCAGCAACATCAGCAAAAGCTTCTAGTTTCAACTTCACCTGTACAAGCAAATTCAGTCAAATTTTAACAAATTGTATTTAACGAACAATAGCTTTATTAATAAATATCTCTACCATCGCAAACATTGATCCCTCGGGTTTGTGTGGGCATGCAACAAAGGGTATCTCTTTAAGCCTCTCATAGAACATATCGGAAGCCCCCTTTAGTATTTTGTTGATATTCAAGAAGAAAGAGTCTGGCGTGTTCTTCATGATATAAGGAATAGCTCCCTACATACGTTTTAAATATTCAATGTAATTGAAATGAGTCATTGTTCAAAAATATTAATTATTCAACTACGGACCTGAATAACGGTTGGGGGATCTGCTGCTATCACAAGAGTACTCTTTATGGTTTCAGCAAGCTGACATGATTACAAATGTTAGATACGAGAAAATTTTGATTTGTACTTCTGGAAAAATACATATATAAATGTTAGAGAAGTTCAAAAGGCTAGAGAGAAAGAACAAGGAATAGAGAAAAACCCCAGTTTTGCGAAGAATGCCATTAGGATCAGTTATTGCTATCCAACCAAAACGCCAACCAGGAATGATCCATCGTTTTGATAATGACCCAAGCGTCACAACTGGTGCTATATCCCCAAATACTCCCATGGGGATGAAAGGTTTTTGTCCAAAAACTTGATAGGCATAAACTTCATCTGCTATCACCAAAATCCGAAGTTCTCTTGCTAATTCCGCAATCTATAGTTTTGGAACAAACAAAAACAAGAATCTATGTTCAGTTTACTAAAATCCACATCATTGACTACACGTTACGTACCACATAACATCTATGTTTTTAAACAAAAACTAGAGTACATATCACATAATATTCAACCATATTTGTAATAGGCATGCGATTATTCTATGGCTGCATGTGGGAGAAATGAAACTAAAAGAAATAACCACACCTTTCGCATATGGTCGATTGTGAAAACATTTCCGCAGGGATTTCCAGGGTTGATGAGGACAATAGCCACCGTATTTTCATCTGCCAATGCTTTGACACCATCAAGATCAACTTCCCATCCTTTCTCAGGGAGGAGATCAAAATGGCGGACCTCAAGTGGACTAAATCTAGCACGGGCTTCATAAATTGGGTAATTAGGCCGAGGAAAAAGTATATTAGCACCCGGACGTGAAAGAAAAGTTAGTACGACTTCGATAGCATGATTTGCTCCAGCCGTAAGGAAAACATCATCAGCTGTTAATTCGTAGGGAAGGTCTCTCGTTAGATACTCAGCAATAGCCCTGTTAATGAACAAAATAGTTGCAACCCATCATAATGATATTGTTGTATCTTTAATAATGATGCTTAAAATCAAAATCTGGAAATAAAGATAATACTAGAAGTACAAATTTTTAAAGTAGAATGGAGGTAACAAACCTTCTTGCAGGAATAATTCCAACACCAGCAGGGTAACCATTGAACTTAGTGGACTGGATTGATTGAACTAAGGCCTCTTCTAATACAGGAGATGGTTGGAAGCATGGATACACAGAAGGATCACCATGTCCGAGATGAATCATTGGTTTCCCAGTTGCGGTTTCATCAATGTTGCCCATGATGGCTTCCAGGATGTTTCTGATCGTGAAAGATGCAGCAGCATGAAGCTCATGGTTCTCCTTGAAACCCCATTCCTGCTTCTCCATTCTTCTTGCTCTTCTTCCTTAATTTTCTTTGTTTATGTCGACAATGGCTTGATTTATAGAAGTCCAAATGTGGTTGAGTGGTTGCTAATAGCGGTGGGTCCCAGCAAATGGACATGCACTGGGTTTAAATTTCTGCTGGTCGCTTGCCAACAAATTCTTAACCACCTTCCACACATTTACTCTACCATGATGATGAAGGGTTCACATGTTAAGGACATGTCACAGTCATACAATTAACAGAACAAATTTTTCTTTGTTTCGGCAATTTCCATGTGCCACTTACTCTGCATTATATTGATGAGACGCTCACATGTTAGGGACATATACATGGGTGAAGAGGTTATTATATTTGAATGTACTCATTGGTTGTTATTCAAATTATAGACATAAAAACAACATTTCTAGCTTAAAGTCCCAACAATTATCTTGCAATATGACAACTCATTCCTACCATAACAAGTTCTTGAAAAGAACAAATTTTACGCACCATTGGCACTTTAACCCAACTATAATTATATTTTCACAAAGCATTAATTGGCGGTAATATAGATGCATGCACCAACGGAAATAAGGGTTTGAATGCGGATAATTGCCCATTGGTTACCTATTTTACCAACGATTTTTTTTTTAGTAAATTACACGATTCGTCCTTGGTTCAGTGTCAAATTGGGCGTTTAGTCCTTATTTTCAAAAATTAACTCGGACCGTCCTTTATATTGTTAAAAGTTGCACATTTCGTCCCTATCAAACATAAAATGACTATAATACGCTTTTCTATTTCTTTTTACTTTATTTTTAATTTGTTTATAATTATCTATTAATTATAAGTATTCTAAAAAATGAAATGGACCCTAAGTCTTCGAGGTACACTCTCTCACTCAGAACATCTTCTCCATCTTCAGTGAGAACACCAGTGCCACCCTTTCTGCCAGAAACCACTGCATCAGCCGGCTGCTATCCCTTCTGTCGGAAACATCCTCTGCCGCCATTATCTTTCACCCCATCGAGATCCAACACCAGACGCTCTAACCTAGATCACCAGCGTTCCTCTTCCTTCTCTTTTCCGACCGTTGGAGCTAAACACAGAGAGATAGAGGGGTGTCGCCACCTCCATTGCCACCTGCACATCGTCCTCGTCACACCATTATCACAATCTCTCTCTTACTCCAAGCTTCCTACTTGTGCACCACCATCGATGTAGACCTGTACTCCGGAAAAAAAATGAATCTCAGATCTACACCACCATCTCGGGTATCAACATTAAACGGACATCATCTCTGATTTGCACCTTTTTTCTCAGATTTGCATCTCTTCTTCTCAGATATGTAAACCGCTCATGTTCTCCGTTTGACTACAATCTTCATATTCTCAGATCTATAAACCCTTCATATTCTCCGTATGACCACTGTCTTTAGGTGGCTGGTGGTCGGATGGTGTTGGTGGCTGGAACTCTTTATCTTCTTGGATGTTTGTTGGTTGGTAGTGGTGTTGCCGGAAAAACTTGTATGGTGAAATAAGGAAACGAGAGTGTGAGAGGTGTATGGTTTTGTTGGGATTGATGGATTTTCTAGATTTACAGATTTTGATGGGTAAGGGTATCAATGAAGGTCGTTTCAAGGTCGGCGGTAGGTGGTCGGAGATAGTGCTCGGCAGTAGGTGGTCGGAGATGGTGGCCGGCGGGTGGGTCTACTTCCTGAAACTTCAAAGGGGTGGGTGGTTTGAGTGGGGGTGGGGTATAGGGGGTGGACCATTTATTTATTTTTTATTTAATAAATTGAAAATAAAACAATAAGTAAAATAAAAAAAATAAATGATAAGGGTAAAATAGTCATTTTATGTCCGTTAGGGACGGTCCGCGTGAAAAAATAACATCACAGCGACGGTCCGAGTTAATTTTTAAAAATAGGGACTAAACGCGCAATTTGACACTCGGACCATCGTGTAATTTACTCTTTTTTTTTCATCAAACCATATAAATCACAAAAATCATCTTGCCATGGTTTATCGCGATACGGTTTGTATTTCACAAATATTTCAAACGGCACTATAGTATGCAGTGCAGAGCTTGTGGTTTTAAATTCTAAAAGTGTGAATCAAAACGTACCGCATGTATGTGACTGATATATATATATATATATATATATATATATATATATATATATATATATATATATATATATATATATATATATATATATATATATATATATATATATATATATATATATATATATATATATATATATAGGGTTGAGATCGGTTGAGAACTCATAGTTTCCCGAGAACCCGAGAACTAAAAGTGGAGCGTTGGATCAAAAGTAATTCATTAAGGACATGATCGTTATCTTACCAATCTCATTTAATGTTTAATTTTTTTGTGCTATTTAACATATTAATATAAATGTCTAAAAATTTACATCATAGATCAAATTTTCATATTTTTTTAAAAAAATTGTATTTTTCGGTTTTTTTTTTAAATGCAGATTTTTTAATTTTTTATAGAAAAACATGAATATTCGAAAAAAAAAATTGAAAATTTTTTTTTTAAAATAACTGCAATTTTTTTAAAAAAAACTGTATTTTTTTTCAAAAAAGCTGCAATATTTTTAAAGAAAACTGCATTTTTTTTCAAAAAAAACTGCAATTTTTTTTAAAAACTGCATTTTTAAATAAAAAACTGCAATTTTTTCAAAAAAACTGTAATTTTTTTTAAAGAAAGTTATATTTTTTTCAGAAAAAAACTGAATTTAACAAAAAAAAACTACAACTTTTTAAAAAAAACGACATTTTTTTTTAAAAAAAAAGTAAATTTTTAGGTGCATATATGCATATTTTTTCAAATGCACATATATACATTTCTTATACTATAATATTCGTAAGTAAATCACAACAAATCTCATATTTATTAATTAATCTATAAACATAATAGTACAACTATTTTATTCGATACAAAATAAAATATAAAAAATAAAAAAAATGCAACAAATTTCAAAGCGTTTTCATGTCTTCGTGTCAATATTTCCATATTTTCTTCAATTTATCATTTTCCACCTCTTCAATATTCACTACAATTTCTTCCAAATCTACAAGAAAATTAAAAGGAAATTGATTGATGCAAAAACATTCACAAAAATACATATGTGATTTACATGTGAATCATATGTAATTCATATCTGATTTACATGTGTATCACATTTAATTCATATGTGAATTACATGTGAATCACATGTAATTCATATGTGATTTACATGTGAATCACATGTAATTCATATGTAAATTACAATTCATATGTGAATTACATGTGATTCACATGTAATTCATATGTGAATTACATGTGATTTATATGTGAATCACGTGCAATTCATATGTGATTCACATGTGAATCACATGTAATTCACATATGAATTACATGTGAATCAAATGTGATTCATATATGAATTACATGTGATTTACAGGTGAATCACATGTGATTTACATGTGAATCACATGTAATTCATATGTTTCCATGTGATTTTATTTACTAAACCAAATGATTTTAGTTACCAAAATATCTAACATTAACACCAGTTAAATGCTTATCACTTTAATACCAATTTAAACAGCTGACATGAATTATGACACCAAGTTTCATTCAGTTTATTTCTTATTGGCCATTGTATTTTGAAAAATCTAAACTAAAACTATAGCTACCATTGTACTTTCAACTTTTAAAATAAAAATAAGCAATAATTTTCTATTTTTTCAAGTAAAATGTTGTAAGCATGTAACTGGAAGAAATGAAAGTAGAAGGCTATAATAAACAAATTAATCAAAATACGTATAGGGACAATAATGTAATTTACACTATAAGATGGATGGATTAATATACCCCACGATATGTTTCTCCTTGCAAATATTGTCGGATGGTCAAGTCCATAGTTCCAACAATACTGTTCAACACAGTTCTTTTCACATTTTCACTTCCTTTTTAACCTGAAATGTCAAAAGTCTACATGATTTCTACTAGATATATCATATACTGTATATATCACAGGCTGAATTATACCCAAATCAGTCTATGCACACACAAACACATACAAATATAAAAATGTAATTCATAAAAGTCTAAAACTAACATATATAATGGAATCATTTTCTACACATATTAACAAATAAATAAAACATCAAAATCATGAAACCAGAAACTTACTTCTTTTATAGAAACATTTCTAAGGTTATTTCATTCCTATACAGTAACCACACATGGTCATGGAATGTAACACTAAATTCCACCACCTTGTTTTTTCAATTACCATGTCCATTCCATTCCACTGTCATCCCATTGCATTCCTTCAAAACCAACAGACCCGGCCTAATCTTAAGCTGATAAGCTATTGAATGAAGACAATCAATAACATATCTAAAAGCAAGTTACAGAATTATAGAATTGGGACTCTGCAATCACGAAATCAACTGTATTTTTCAAAAAAAAAAAAAGTATAACAATGTGCCACCTGAATTAATTCTAAATGCTTCATCAGTTGATTTCTCAAGAATAGCAGCCTGTACAAATGAAAAAAGTGTTCATGTTTCTAAATAATAGAAAGAATTTGAAGTTTTTTTAAAAGTGTTTTTCATTTATGATTTGACCTGAGGTAGATTTATTAGGACATAAAATTGGTCAAATGTAAACAATCAGTGGTCTCTCTCTCTCTCTCTCTCTCTCTCTCTCTTGGGACATAAAACTGACCACTATTTTAAGGCCAAGGAAGAGAAATTGCATAACATTTCCTACAATAATTTCTCTAGTCCAATTCAAAATTCAATTTTGATCTTGAGTTCACACACACAATCCGAAATTCAATTTTGATCAGAAGCTTTAATGGAGCTTCGGTTAGTTCAGTCGCAGGTTGTTAGTAGCATACCTGCAAAAGGCTTTATAGAATCGCAGCAATTCATATGCTATCGCCAACTTATCAAATCGTTCGGAACGAAGAGAATTGTTCAGGCAAATGCTATCAAGCTCAGACCTGTTCGATTCAAGGTTCAAGCCGCTGGTATTACATCAATGCAGTTTATTTCCTCCAAATTTTGCAATGTGAATCGTTATTTCTGATAAATCGTACGTTTAATTTGTGGTTTGTAACTTGAATTCGAATTTGGTTTTCCAATTGATTAACGATGGGAAAAACTCACCTGTGATCAACGAGATAAAGCCGCTCATCATCGAGGTCGGACAGACTCTGTATTGAACGGACGGTGTTGCTGCTTCCGAACATCGAGTCGTCCTCTGGCTCAGAGACCGAAAGCTCAGAGGCGAAGGAGAATCGGGAGGTTCAGAGCGATCGGACCTCTGGTTGATTTATTAGGGCACGAAACTTCGAGAGGGAAGAATGACGCAACCACCGCGATGTTAAATCTATCAATCATCGGAGAATCTTCAATGAAGGCGGTGGTTGTTGACAGATGTAGGGTGGTTGTTAGAGGGAGGAGGGAGGGGTCGACGAAGAGGGAGGAGGTAGATGGAGTCAGTGAAGAATCGGAGAAGGGAACGAGCGATAGAAAGACTAATCACGATCTGATATGTTTATTAGGGGAGCTAATTACATGTTCCCTTAAATGCCCTTATCTTATTTTATTAAGATACCCTTCCTTGTTTTTTTCCTATTTATTTACAAAATTGCCATCAAAGATCTTAGCCCTTAACTTTTTTAATCTAATGGTCCACTTTTAGTTCTCAGGTTCTTGGGAAAATATGAGTTCTCAAATGATCCTTGCTATATATATATATATATATATATATATATATATATATATATATATATATATATATATATATATATATATATATATATATATATATATATATATATATATAGTGGCTGTTTACCCGCGGAAAGCAGCGGGCGGCGAATAATAATTTCGGCAATTAATTTTTTCGGTGAACACTGATTAGTTTCAATTCAACGATTAGTTTGTTTTATGAAACATGTCGAATTAAAAATAAGATAAAATGTATTGGTGTACCTAGATGATGCGACGACTTAAAATTGTCCATTGAATAGTTTCTAAGGGTGATTAATTTTTTTCAACATGCTATTTTGAATTAAAAAAATTATGATGTTGTTTTGGGTTTAAAATACAAATATTCTTAGTTTTTGATTAAAATTAAAAATATATTTTTGTCTTGGGTTCAAAAGAATAGCATTGTTTTTGGGTAAAATATAAGTAGTTAAGTATTTTGTTTGTTTAGGTTAAATTTTTTTTTTATTTAAAAACATGTTCTAAAAAACACATAATGCATTGGTTGATCGAAGCTGGATTTTGGAAGAGTATTTTGTGTATATTGGATATGCATTTTAATTTGTTGATATTTTTTTGTGTGTTCTGTATAGGTTTTCTACCGATGGATTCATTGTACCGAAGTTATATCATTTATAGCTACATTTTTGGTACCCATGAAAAATGATGACGGTGAATAGTATTCTTTCGAATATGTGATAATCTAAAAAACACGTGGCAGACACAATTTTTTATTGCTCGATTTTACATTAGGTGCATGTGTATTTTTATTATATTGTTCGAATATGAAGAAATTGACAAAAAAAAATTGCTTCTTGTAATATATCAATTGTTTTTTTCATTTGTTGCATGCATGTAGGTTTTTTTTTTTTTTTTGATCAATTTAGAAAATGATCCAAAATCACTTATCGAATGTTTGTTTCGCTTTGGAACGATTTTGTCCATCCTATTTGTTGCCTAAATTGGTTATTTATTCTTATTCAGTTTATCATATTTAATTATTTATATATTTAAAATATCTTTATATATGGAAAAAAATATACTATTTTATTAATATATATGGTTTTAACTAACATAAAACATGAAAGTTAATAGAACTTAAAATAATAATAAATTTGCAAAAAAAATTATTTGAAACTAATGTTTTGTCTTTAACTATATAAAATGTTGTCTAACTATATAAAGTGTTGTCTGCAGCGGTATAATTTGTCAACCGCCAATAAACCTGATGTGATTGTACAAAAAGTAATTAGGCAATTTGGAATTCATTATCAACGGTAAAATTATATATGTTCAATCCATTCTTACAATTTCTATAAACTTTGAGTATAGTTTTGTTATTCTAACTTTTAGATGGAATAATTATGCCTCTTATAAATAAAAACTGACAAATAAAATATTATGTAATAACAAAACCATTACAAAATAACAATTAGTGGCTCGCTAAAGCGCTTTGACACTAAATACACCATTCCCTCTTATTTACGGTGAAAGCATAATGTAAAACATTTAATACAAGATTTTACCCAAATAAGAGTAAATTTGCATGAAACATATTTCAAAGTCTAAAATAACAAAGGTCATGAAATTGTGCTAACTAACTGACAAATGAAATCTAACTTGGGATTTCTTATGTAGGATTAGATAGTGATCTTACTATTGGGTTTTTCATACAATAAATGAAATGGTCTTTTTTATGTCTAAAAAAATGTGTGTGTGTGTATGGGGGGGGGGGGGGGGGGGGGGGGGGGAAGGGATTTTACACGTTAACGGAAAATGCACCATCTCACTGAATAAGCCTGGTTGTTCCTCTTTTTCTCTCCCGACGTACCCTATGTTCAAAAATCAAAATCCAAACACATTTAGTAAACCTAAAACATATTTTGAACTGATGTTAATGAGTTAAAGTAAAATTATAAAAACATTTGAGTTATATCAAAGGGGAAAACCAAAGCTTCGTCTTTGTATCTTATATGTTAGTGGAAGAAAACAAGCTTAATAGAAAAAGAACACTAAAATGAAGCATTGTATCAAAGTTTGAACAAAGCAAGGCTTACTTGTTGGAAGATTTTATTTTTTCACTAAATAGGTTCCTTTTCCCTTAATTTCTTCAATTATTGCTTGAGGGCCAGGGTTTCTGAAGAGCGCTTGCAAAACTCTACTTTTAGATGGCTCTGTCATTTTAACCTGATTCCATCGGTCCAAAACCATAACGAAATAACCTGCAAAAAAGGAATAACAAAATAAGAAATAGGCTTATTGGAAGAACAACACATGATTTAATAGATTTTTGAAGAAAATTTACAAGGTATTTGAACAATGAGCAGACTTTTAATACTGGAAAAAAAATTATAAGATAAAGAATCAAATTCACCTCAAATAGTACCAAAACAGTGAACCCATGTTTCAAGATTTCACTTAGGCGTTTTAACAAAGACTTGGGCTCATATAGAACTTTCAAAATAATACCATAATCATTGTTTTCAATAAGTAGATACCAACTATTAATACATGTAAGAACTAAAACTGAAGCATGTTTCCATTTCATCAACTCCAAAAACGGATTGCAGGCACACCATGTACTATCTAAACATCAGAATACGTACCATCACCCATAGCAAGCTGCATTTCATGTTGTGTATATGATTTTGAAAGATTTTTAATCGATTCGTGTCTATCCTCTTCAAATCGGAGCATCACCAAGTTATCTACACATGCAGAGAATAAAAACAAAAAATTCAATTTAGGGAGAAAAAATATATAAAAGACTTCAACTTATTGGGTCATTCCTTTCTCAAACCATAAATAATACCTTAAACACCTATTTTCCTACGTTCAAAATCAATCATGTTTGATGCGTCTGTGTATGTTGAAGAGGTAAAAGAAGAGATATAGAAAGGGTTTTGTTTTTGCAAACACACAGAGAGATAGAAGGGTAATCGGGGTGTTTTACCTCTTTTGAATTAAAAGAGGACGTCAACTGTAGATACTCATCATCTTCAAATAAATAAATAAAAACACCGGTCTTAAGGTAAATAAAGATGGTACCCGAATTGTTGTTGGTCTCTTGATCTACATCCATATCCATGAAATCGAAATCACAAGAGTGTCATGTGTTACAGAGTTTGACATACAAATGTATTTGTTGCTAAAAAAGAGAAACAAATTAGATATTTATTTACAGCAAAATAGTGGTCTTCATCAAGCCCTAATCACAAAAATTAAGAACTAAATTAAAACCCTGCATACAGAAGATACAGAGGAATAAGAGAAATAGAAACACTATTGATTTGGGGAGGGATAAAGATTGATAGAGATGTAGCGTTGCAGCGATGATGATGGAAACGGGAGACAGCGTTGGTGGCGGAGTGGAAGGGTGGTGCCGACAGTTTGGCAACTTCTTATGATTGTTGGTGGTGTTTGTAGGAGAATAATGTGAGGGCGGAGACAGAGTGGTGGTGCACTGGTGGTGGGGGAAAGCATCTGGTTATTTAGGTGGAACGATGTAGATGAAGTGGTAGTGCGAAGATGGCATCTAGGGTTTTGAGAGGAAGAACTGTAATCTTACTTCATGATGTAATTATACATTCGGTCAAAATTTGAAGAAGTAAGAGAAAGTTGAAAAGTTCTGCGCCGGGAAAGGTGGGCCAGAATAGACGAGATATAAGCTCAACTGGATTAGACCTATGGCCTACCGGTCAAAAGCCATTAAAAGATAAAGAAATGATGCATTCTGTAATTGTAATTTCAGCCTAAAAGTTTGGACTATTTAAATTATAATATTATTATATTAATGATTGGTTGTACTTTAAGCTTAGACACTTGAACGTCTTAAAAAAATATTATTATTATATTGAATCTATTATGGAAATAGTAAGATTTCTTTTATAAGATAGTATATATATATATATATATATATATATATATATATATATATATATATATATATATATATATATATCATCCTTAATAAATGAAAATAATTTTATCATTTATCATCCTATTATGCATTATGTCATATGTCATTTTAAGGTAAAATTTAGATTAAATATATGGATGTGTCATTTTGTGTTTTTTTCTATTTTATTAAATTTCATATAATACTTAAATGTAATAGTAAATAAGCATTTTAATTGTTATAAATTCAACTTTTCTTATAACTTCTAAAATTTTAAATTAAATCCAGTTATTTTAATTGTTTATTTATTTAATTTATTAGTTTAAATTTAAAAGATAAATAAGCATTTCAATTTTAATAATTAATATTTTACTTTTTGTTCTTATAAATTTAAATATTTTAAATTGTTAGATCTTCATGTTTGTTTATTTTTTTAAATAAACTCGCGTAATATATGAGTGTCACAACTATATATATATATATATATATATATATATATATATATATATATATATATATATATATATATATATATAGAGAGAGAGAGAGAGTAAATTACATGAATAGTCCATATAGTTTGTGGTAATCTGTGCTTATTCTCTAGCTTCTTTTTTTAACTCGGACGATCTCTATTATGTTTTTTTTATTACGTGTTTGGTCCCTACCATACCTAAAATGAAAATTCTGCCATTATTCACTTAATGTCTAATATATTTATTTTTGCATCTTATTATTTTTATTATTATCAAATAGTTAGGGCCCACAGATCACCCCTTTTCCCTTCCCTCCCTCAACATTTCTCTAAAATGCGAAGATTTTATAAAACCTCCTACAACCAACAATATATTCATGAATATTTGAGAATCAAACAAGCACTTGTGATCACTTTAGCTTCCAAGCTAGATAAAACACTCATCATCGTCTTGTCTAGAAATAAAAGACATAATCGTGCCCAAAAAAAACATAAATCAAACATGCTCATTAGTTAAAATTAAATTAGATGAACAAACAATAAAGTACTACAACATGTGCTTCTTGAAATTAAAATTTATTAAAACAAATTCAGTAACAATCAGATATTCAAAAACCCAAATACAATCCCTTACAAACGGATATGTGACTGTCTGACTACTGAGGAAATATGTAGAAAGAATTAAATCTTGAATCAAGCTTCCAACACTATGAATCTACCCTATTTCGACGACTTTTTTTAACCCTATGACAACGACAAGTCATCGGGATAGCTTATACTGACGACAAGTCGTCGGTACAAAGTCGTTGACATAGATGTCGTCGATATAGCTACCCCTACACCGACAACATGTCGTTTGCACAAGCTCTGTCGGGACTGATTTTCGAAGAAAAAAATAAAATTTTATTATTTACTTGTACCGACGACATGTCGTCGGGACAAGGGTAATATCAATTACAATCTGATTAGCAACTGAAGGTTTATCATACCAATAAATCTAAGTCCAATTTGGTCAAAACAACAAAAGATTTAGTACCAAAGACAACCAAAGATTAATAGGAAGATACCAAAATCAGATTCTATACTATTCAACATGAACCATCATCATACAAGATTCATAAAACATCACCATTGAGTTAAACCTTCAATCAGACAAAGTATACTAACCAGGTGTCGGATCCATAAACGAGATAGAGATATGAACAAACCTGCAACTTCCGGTGAGGATACATAAATCAAACTTGGATCAATAATCATGCTTTATTCTTAAACCAAAATCGCAGAATCTTGGTGGAATAGGGCATGATGGTAGGAAACATGATGCATGTCGTCGATGGTGGAATAGGGCATGATGAGAGTTCGTGGTGTTGGAGATGATTTCGAATTAGGGTCTAGAACCATCAATTGTTTCCCTGTGACGACCGAGGATCTGCGCTTGACGACTTCAATCTGTTGGAGGTCGAGAACCATCGTACGAAAGAAGAGAAAACAAGAGGATATAGAGGAGGTATGTAAAGTTTGTGGGTGGGGCCCACTACATTCTAACAATATATAAAAATCAAAAAAAGAATTGAATACACTACAAGAAAAATACCCTTTAATGACACGCATTGCGTGTCATAAAAGGGTACAGATGACACACAAATGCGTGTCAAAGAAGGTCATGTCATAAAGGAAGACAACACGCATTTGCGTGTCGTAACCTTACGACGTGCATTTACGACACGCATTTACGACACGCAATGCGTATCATTAAAGCCCCTGTCAAGAAAGGTCATGTCATAAATGCAGATGACACACATTTTTGCGTATCGTAAATTTAAATGTTTAAAAAAATATTTATAAATTTACTAATTTTCAAATTAAATTTGCATTTAATGTCTCATAATAGAAAATAAAATACCATATAAAAAAATATAATCCATTGCACAAAATTTAATGTCATACAAATCTATTTCTTACAATAAATGTATCAACATCATTCATCTAATCTATTTTGTGTTTCATACAAAAAATCTATTTCGGTAGTACAACTAACGATTGAAATGAAGAATGCAACTCTTGTATATCTGCAAAAAAACTTGAAAAAAACAACAAAGATTTAATGTTTATATATAACAAGAACATATTAAATGCAGATAATAACAAGAGCTAATAGGAAGTCATTTTCTATTCCCTTCTCAGTATGTGATGATTGGGGCTGTTGATTGCAATAATTAAGCATCTGCTTTTGATGAAAGTAGATGCCATTTTCACAAAATAGTTTCCTTTATGCAACAACAATATCAATATCATATCCAAGATGTTAGTCACGCATACCTGAAACTAAAACTAATTTATATCTTGCATTTATACCAAAAACATATATACATAAAATAAAGGAAGAATTAGAAAATCCATTTTGGTGCTTTCAATGGCAGAAATGGAAATCACTTCTGGAATATTGGATATGGCTTGTACATCTGAGGAACCGAAGGTGAAGGAAGTAGGGACCTGGCTATGGGAAAGGACTGTTATACCCTTCTTTCTAGAAATTCAAACCATAGAAGTGCAAGAAAATCAAACAGCAAAGAAAGTCAAAAAAACATATATTTGTCTTAGATTTTCTTCTCATGGTTCGCGTATCATTAAAGGGCTATTTTCTAGTAGTGATAAGGGCAGTATGATCGTTTCTAGTCTAGTAGGGACTAAAGACGTAACATAAAAACATAACAGGACTGTCTGAGTTAAAGAAAGATTTTAGGGACTAAGCGTACAGTTTACCCAATCTTTGCATTTATAGCGGTCCAAAATCAAATAATGGTCAAGGGTCGTTATTCAATATATATGTTATCGCGGTGGGGATATCAGTGGGATATCGGTATTTTTATATTACGTATAATTTATATATATATATATATATATATATATATATATATATATATATATATATATATACACACTAAACATAAAACATATATAAATATAATAGCAACTAGCAAATTCAAAAAGTGTCAATGTTTTAGACATAATCTAATCGAAACATAATTTAATAATAAGCCATGAAATCTTCTTCCGAGTCCACATCAACCAAGACATCCAATTGTTTATCAAGATCTTCCACTTCAATTCTAATATCATCATTAGCATCATCTCTATAGCTCTCTCCTTTGCTCCTAGTTGTTACCCTAACTTCTTCGTTTCTTCCCATTTTCTCTTGTGTAGCTGACTAAAGAAGACCATCTCTACCATCAACAAACAATTGAAGCTTAACTTCTGTTGGAATAATCCAATCATCATTTTCCTCTACGTCTCTCAACAAAATAGGATCCAAATATCTATTAGCTTTCTATGAATTAAATCACCTTTGTAACCTTGTGTTGTAGTGGACGAATACAAGCTCATTAAGTTTTTGCTGCAAAAGACAATTTCTTTTCTTTGAATGTAACTGCACATAAAGAATAAAAGAATTACTTAATGAAGTAAATAAGTTAAATTTAATATTATTTATAAAAAGTACTTGGTAGAAAGCAATTACATTGTCAAATGCACTCCAATTGTGTTCATAAGGTGAAGCACTACATGTCTGACTAAGGACTATGATAGTAAATGTTTGGAGCAAAGGTGTGTTGATCCCATAAGTACGCCACCATATTTCTACATTTTATAAATAAATGAAATGGCCTAATAAAAATTATGCTATAAAAACATGTGAATATATTTAAAATGTTTTACATAGATGGTGCAACTTTCTTCCTAGCCCTTATAGCAGCTAGAGATCTAAATTGCCCAACTGAATCAATGTATAGATTCAAGTCTTGCCTCACTTTATCATTGTCATCATTATCGGGCACTATACGATCAATAGCAACATAAAGTCTCGTCGCAATGTCTCTGAATTGTATAAAACTGGGTTGCAAACCTAGTTACACAAGACCTATGCATCTCTTAGTTCTTCATCAACTTCCTCACCAGATTAAGAATTCTTCCGTGATTGTAAATGTAAGCCACAATTGCTCTTGCATCAGTCAAAGTATTTTTTTATCTTCTGTATTTTCTCAACAATATCTCTTATCATGATATTCACACAATGTGTTGCACATGGAGTCCAAAACAACTTAGGATGTTGTTCTTCTAAAATCTTTCTAGCATCTTTAAAGTTTGACCCTTTGTCTGTAATGAACTATAAGAAATAATAAAGAATTAATTAATAACATGAACATAAATTTAAAATAACAAATAATATTTAGAAAACTGGAAAGCAAAACTACCTGCACAATGTTCTCCTCTCCAACATATTTTATCACCTCATTTATCATCTACACAATCAATTGAGCATTCTTCACATGCTCTGATGCATCAATTGATTTCATGAAACCATTCCAAGAGGACAATTGACTAAGAAGTTTATCAAACATCTTCCTTTACCGTCTATCAGACATAATGCTACATCAATATTCCTCCCAATGTGGTCGGAACGAATCCACAAAGTTTTGAGTATCTTCTAAATGTTTTTTCATCAATGTGACACAGATATTATGATAAGATGGAGCTGGCATACCTAATATAAAGTCATAAAATTAAGTATTTAAGTAATAATCAAATAACCAATAAATCTTTAATCACATTTAAATACCTCTCCCATATTCTCCAATGGAATTGATCATATCTTGGAAACCTTCGTCACGTACGACATTGAAGGGTAAACCAACCGAATAAGCCCAAGTTGCAATTTTATCCCAATAATTCATCTTTAACTTTTCTTTTATTGGATTATTTTTATCAAGTGTACTTTGGTTTGTTTTTCCATGATTAGTCTTATAAATTGTATCGAGAGGACCTCACACGTTGCTAGCACCCACAAATTTCTTTTTTTTTTGAAACATTTCTTTTTGCACTAACTTCTTGTACGTCGACTTCCTCATCCTCATCTTCATCAAAAAGATCAAATGTGTTTGATCTAAGAATTTGTAACTTTCTTTTCTTTTTTTGTATCTTTTCTTTTTCTTTAATTGATGTCATGACTTTCTTTTGGATATCCACAGTTACATTTGGACAATCGATGACTTGTCCTCCGGTATGAGTAAGATATTGCTTCAACCGTATGATTCCTACACTTACCTTCTTACCACGTAATGTGCACCAAATTCTTTGTTTTTTCGAGAGATCTCTCCACTCTCCCCATTCCCATGCCATATCTCCATTCAAACATTTTGAGCCGGTTCCGACATCAGACCATATTGTATTATTGTTTGTGTTTGTAGGGTTTATAGATGCATATGAGTATGGACCATCCATTATCAAACCTGTTGCGAAAAGCACGATCATTAACAAAGTAACAAAACAACGGGATCATTTAAGAATTAAGTACTTAATACTTATTAAAATTTTACAACAACATGATCAAAGAAATTTGTAGCAACAAGCAACTTAACAGTTAAAACTTAAGTATTTAACACGATATAACAATAACATGATCGGTTAATGTTTAAAACCTTGAATCCATGGCTTTATAGTAACAACTAAGTTAAGAAAAATAGACAACATATTGCAGAAACTAAATTACTGAAGATTAAGAGTAGGAGGGTAGCATCATAACATCAATAAGTTAGTTTACTTATTTAGCTTAAAAATAAAAATTGATGGAAGAACCAAAGAAAAAAGATACTTGTTGAAGACGAAGAACAGTAGCTCCTTAGCTACTTAATAGTGGAAGAACCGAAGAAGAATAAAGGAACAAGAGTTGTCGCACCACATACCAAAGGAATCACAAATCAGTTGAAGTCGCAGATCGATGTTGTCGAGGGTTGAATATGAACAAATACAATCTGATTGAAAAAGCTACGTATATGATTGGGAATTTGGGATTAAGACTTTAGGTGTATGGGATTATGAGTTCGTAAATTAATTCCAAAAAAAATCAATGTTTATTAGCTTATCCACAATTTGGCCTGAAAATAGATTTACTGGAAAATCGGTGATATAACCGATATTTATGAATCAAAATAGTACTCAAATATCGGTAATTATCGTCGATATTTGCGGTTCCGGTATCCTGGGCCGATATTTGATACCAATATTTTGAAAGGTACCGATAACCGATATCTCACCTAGATAGCACCAATATTAACAGCCGAGTACCCAATATCACAAGGACCATCCATGTAATTTACTCATATATATATATATATATATATATATATATATATATATATATATATATATATATATATATATATATATATAAAGAGAGAGAGAGAGAGAGAGAGAGAGAGAAAAGAGAGATAGAGGGAGAGAGGGGGAGTGTGTGTGTGTGTATGTGTATGTGTTATGATAAAATGTAAATCACAAGTATAGTGTAAGTGATGTTGGCCTTCGAATGCCTTATATGCAGATCTAAAAAAAGGTTATTTCTTTAATTAGTTTGATTGGTGTTATAACCCTTCACAAGAATGTGTCAAATTCATGTAATTCTAGCTTCTTGCTAGCTTGTTTTGTATAAATTTCTTGTTGTTCAAGAAAAAAAACAAGTATAGTGTGTGTGTGTGACCAAATTGTGGTTATTACATTAAAATAATAAAAGGTTGTGATCTTAATATAGATGTTATTATCATGTAATAACATTTACTATATAGTTTGACTTAATTAATTATAAAGGTAAATATGACATTTTACTAAGAGAGAAATTTAATATTGTCTTTATTTTAGGAAACTAATTCAAATTAATTAATATAATCAAATGAAATCTTGGATTTTATTCAACATAATCAAATTAAATTAGATTTTTTTTAATATGACTTTCATTCAACACTTTCAAATATGGTTTCCAATTCCGTCTCAGATATATTTCTTTCATTCAAGAGATCTTTTTAGAATCAACAATCTTAATGAATACAAATGCATATGTTCAAGAATAACAATTTCCATCAAAATAATAATAATTCCTATTACAAATTACAAATAGAAGAAAATGCCTACTTTAATAATAAGTATGAATTGCATTCATTATCTACAAAATTCCAATCATTCTTAAAAATGTGATAAGATTGAATGAGAATGGGTGACAATGAGTGAGAAAATTTTGAGAATGATATATAATTTCACAAATCACATGCATTCTTAAAGAATAAACTAAATTGCATACATTCTCAAAATATAATATAAGTATATTCTATAAGAATTAAAAAGAACTTGATGCTAGTAATATATTTGAATAAATAAAATAAATTATTGAAAAAAAATAAGAGACATTCTTGAAAGGAATATGAAATATTCTTTAAAAGTAAATAACATTATGAAAGAATAAGAATTATAAAAGAATATCATTCTGAAAGAATATATGCAAAAGATGGTCACGAACACAGGTTGTGTTCTAATGGTGGTTTTGGATGTGAAGCTAGTGATGAACAAGGTTGTGTTTCGACGGTGGTATTGGTTGGTAATCGGTTGTGTATGGTGGTTGAAGAACCAGTAAGGTGGCTTAGAGGGGGCTTGTCATTAATTTTTTTCTTGGCCTAAGCAAGAAGGTTTCGATGGTAGTTTCTCCGATTGATATAGATTATCACATGCATAACCATTCTCTTATGCCACCTACATGCATAAAAATCCCATTATCAAGACTTCATCATCGCAAACCACCTCCATCAGCCATTGTTAATTCTTTAAAAATTAGAGTTCATTCTCTAAGAATCAAAAGATAATTCTTTAAGAATGCATTAAATAACAAAAGCATTAAAATGCTATTATATTTCTCAAAATCTGGGATGAATTTTGGTCTTTAGAAAGAAGCAATAAAACCATTTTTGGAATAAATATACTACAATATGAACTAATATTTTGAAAAAAAAAAGGTATGAATGTAACATTATTAGCTGATCACCATCTTCTTTTCACTTGAATCATGCATTTAATGAAAAAAAGGTATGAAAACATGTAAAAGTGTGAACTTTTTCATTTAAATTTTCAATATAAATAAAAAAGATAGATATCAAAGAACTCAAGATCTTTTAAAGGTGAACTTACTTCTATTTCCACATAGAAAGAAGACATGTGTCCTTAAGTCTATTTTCTCTGTTTGTGGATGTAGCATTTGTATGTAATTATTGCATCATCATAAGTAGAATATGCCCATGAATTTAGAGTAGATACCGAGGATATTGATTAAAAAGTAGGAGATTAAATCGGATGAGAAATACTCACATGAACAAACTAAAGAAGAAGACACTCCCAAACATTCATATCAGCAGAATGATCCATGGATAATTGAGATAAAAGCTAATACAAAGTTAATGATAATAAACAAAATATAATCTAGATCCTATTCATAGGTTCACTGGGAAATGGAATTTGGGGATTAACATACCTTATAAGCACTAACATAAACTTTGTTACATAACATGTCTTTTACCATTCCACATAATCGAACTAAAGTGTTTGGTTGAACACGATGAACAGTTGATGATGTTAGTATAGGACCAAGATAAGGTGGTACAAAAACATAATCAAAAGTAGTAGTAAGTAAACTTAAAAACAAATGAACAACCTAAAAATTCATAAACGAAAGAGCTTTCTCTAGATTAAATAAAGGAACTTGCATAACAACTTAAAGATACATATATTGAAATACGAAGAAAGATTTTTTAGTAATTCATAATGTAAAACCCTTTTTGTAAGTTGATAATATAAATAGTTAATTAGTTGTCACTCGTATTGTTTATGTTAAGAGCTTAATGTAGTAAGAAGACAATTTTGTTATTTTGTGCATTTTATGAGTTTTAGCTAATTTCTTTGTAAACTTGAGCTGATAACATTGTTATACTGATAGAGATAGTTGTTTGAGCTCATTTATATTATGAGTTGTATCTGCTAAAAAGGGAAATTATAATAATAGGGTAAATTTGGAAATAAAAAGAAGTCTTGAACTGACCTCCATTACGCGACGTGTAATATAGATTTACGTGGTGCGTGCATTTGACGTAAGGCAAGGATTTGTGTTGTAATTTAAAGAGTAACAATGTACTTTACATATATACAATGCGTAGGGCAAGGAAACACAACACATTATATATTGCCATGTTCAGAACCAAGACAAGTAGAACACAACGGGTACCATAGAATTACATGGCCCTTTAGGGTTCGTTTGATGTAAAATTTTGTTGTATGTTGCTATATTGGTTAAGGTCAATGTACTTTATAACTACGCGACATGTAGTGTTAGAATACACAAAATGTTCAAAGTACAATGTCAAAGCGGTAGAGGAGTAACATGACGTGTTAGAAATCTATGCAACACATGATAGAACACGTGGTCTACCAAGTTAGTATGTGACATGTAAATTCCTATATAGGAAAAGAAACCAAGAAATCAATCATTTGCTCAATATCCTCCCAAAAACACTCCAAAAGCAAAACAATGAACATCTAGTGATTTTGAGTTGAAAAGGTGGGGAAAAGAAGGGGAAACAATAAGGAATTCAGATGTGTTGATCATTACACCAATTGATTAATGGCAATTATCTCATTCCCTTGATAAATCCATCTTAATGAGATAAGTTGATTTCAGAGTTAAAATGTCAAACTAAGAGACATATGGACTAATAATGTGATTATGGTAGTAATTAGGGGCAATTGTGCCAAAATAGAAAATAATGAATAAGAAGCCTTATTTTATCAGTCTCTTTATTTACTTGTTGCCCAATTCGCTCCTCTTCCCATAACATTTTACATCTTGATCAAAAACAAAAACATAGCCACCATCTCCAAAAACTGGTGCTCGAAAAAGTTAATACAAAGCAAGATCGTCATCTACGATGGTGAGAAGGGTGAGGAACAAGACAACTAGGGAAAAAGACGAGGTGGAGACGTTGCTGTTTTGCTACATAGTGATCATAAGATGGCCATTAGGTGGCGGCAGTGGTTTCTGCCATCGAGAAGAGAGACGAACGAGAAAGAGAGAGAGAGAGGTGGGTGTGGATGGGGAGATGGTGAATGCGACTGTCGTTAGCGTTAGGGATATGGGTTTTTTTCATTTTTTTCAAAATAGTATTAACTGAAGAAAGTCTATAATAAATAAAAAAGGGTAAATAAGTCTTTTTATGTGGATGATTGACCAACCACGATAACAATTGAAACCGCAAGGACCTTCCATGAGACCGAAAAGAATTTGGGACTAAACATCATAATCTAGGGAAACCATATGGACAATTTATGAAGAATTGTCTTTTTTAAACATCACAATTTGTTATTTAAAAATTTAAATATCATTAGTTGTTATTTAATTTACAATGAAGTTGAACAAGTGCATGACATTAATTGGTCTGACCATAAAATACATCCAAATCCACAAATATATATTCTAAAAGTCTCACGTGCTCGCTATAAGTTCATCTTTTCCTTATCGTTTCTGTCATCCGGAGAGTATCGAATTAATGAGGTGATACTTGATACAATTAGTATATATGTATCAAAACAAATTTTTATGCAAGGTCATTTATATGAGGCTGTTTCATTCTAAGTTCATATGAAGATATGATAGATAAGACTTAATAAAAACATTATTTACAAAGAACTGTGTAACACTCCAAATCAGGTAAATACCGTTTGTACCCTTAAAATGAAAAAGTATAGTATAATGGTCCCTTACATACGTTGGGCGTACTTCAGGAGTACGCTTGGTGTACTAAGGATGGATGATTGCGATGGGTCAGCACATACGCTGGGCGTACCAAAGGGTACGCAGGGCGTAGGTGACGAATATTCAAAACCCTAACTCTCGGAGTTGACACCTATTTAAACATCCTTAAGTCTCTTGGACCAAACCCTAATCAACCTCCATAGCCTCATTTCGCCCTTTCACCCCAGATTTCTTTGTGAGAGTGTTCTTGAGCTTAAAGAGTGTATTTGTGGCTATTTTAGAGATTATCCAAGAAGAAGAAGAAGTTAGTGAGCAAGCTTGGTGTGGCATTGAGCTTCAAGATCTTTCATCTAGTTCATCTTGAGGAGCTTCTGGAGGTATAAAGTCTTAATCTTGGCATCTTATTCATTAGATTGATCATCTCTTGGGAGTTTTAGAAACTCCAGAGCTTAGGAAGAGTAGATCTGAGGTCTCTTAGTTTATTCATACCATAAAAATGCAGTCTTGATGAGTATTTTGACCTCATGCATGAGTTAAGACCCTTGGAAAAGTCTTAATGGGTTATAAGGGGGTTGTTGGGAACATATGGAACATGCAAAGGCATAAAGTTGTCAACTTTATGCCTTAAGACATCTTAATGGACTCAGAACTAAAGTTAGACGTCAAAATCCCAATCATTAAGAGCTTAATGGTCGTTTGTGCATGTCTGACTGGTACCCCGCACGTAGTAGCATGTACGCAGCGCGTACTGCTTAAGGAACTAGTACATTGAGCGTACTGGAGTGGTACGTAAGGCGTACGCACTCAGATGAGTTTTGGGCTGGTTTTGGGCCCGCAAGCCATCTAGCCTTATTCAACGTTGGGTTTGGACTCCTTTTTTAGTTTTGGGTTGATTTTGGTATTTTGGAGCCATACTTGTTTTGGTTGGGCCTTAGTGGGCCATGTGGCCCATTAATAGCTTTGGACATGGACTTTGAGCCCATCAGCAAAGGAAAGACTCTTGGGCCCATTAATAGCTTTGGACATGGACTTAGGCTTAGGTAATTGGGCTCTTTAATTAGATTGTATTTAATCCTAATTTTGAGTTAATGGCATTATTGTTCAACACGGGTGGTTTCGGACTGTTAGGCGAGCAGCTTTCGTGTTCAGCAGACCAAGGTGAGTCTCCTCACCATACCAATGGGTCGAAGGCACCAAGGCCGACCCATTTTGTGATATGTGGTACACTAGTTGATGTAGTGATATGTGGTATACTAGTTTGTTATATGTTATGTGGTATGCTAGTTGTTTCTGTGATATTTGCATGAAAGACCATGGGGGAGCCCATGGAACTTGGATATCAGACCATGTGGGGGAGCCCATGGCATTCCAGGTAAAGACCATAGGGGAGCCCATGGTACTTGGATATCATACCATGTGGGGGAGCCCATGGCTTTCCAGCTAAAGACCATGGGGGAACCCATGGCAAATAGGTGTAAAACCTTGGGGGAGCCCACGACATCCTGGAGTAAGACCCTGGGGGAGCCCATGACATCCCTATATGTTATATGAATGGCTTATGTGATTGATATGGATTATATGATTATGTGGATTACATGATTATATGATTATGTGGATTATGTGGGGTATGCCCTGGGGAACTCACTAAGCGTTAGCTTACAGTTTGTTGGTTGTTTCAGGTACTTCAGGATCTAAGGGCAAGGGCCCGACGTGATGGCGTGGCATGCACTCTCTGGCGTTTTATCTGGGTCACTCTGATATTATGAATAATTTATATCTTATGGAAATGATTTGATTATTAAAAATGAAAAAAATTATCGAAAATTTGGGTTATTACAAGTTGGTATCAGAGCCTTGGTTTGAGGGATTCGGGCACACTCTCGGGTGTGTCAAAACCCAAACTGAGAAATGGAAAAAAAATTGTTTTCAAAAATCAAAGTAAAAAACGTTTTAAAACCGAAAAAGGGAGAGTGCAATGCGCGTAATTGGCCTAGCTCAAGTAAGTGGTTTCCCCAATATGTTAGCCATGCTATATTTGGAATGTGATAGTCGTATGGATTTTGCTATGTGTATGCTTTAAAAATTGTATACAGTTAGGATCTTATAGCCTTGGAATAATTGATTTGGCCTTATATCCTGTTCCTTGTTTGGTTGTGGTCCTAGGGTAGAGTCTGCTATTCGACAGTCTATTTGATCCTGTTCTATGTATAATTTGCATGCATAAGGCAACATGTTATGATTGATTTAAGTTCTGGTTGATAGGATTGAGCAAATCTTAGGATAGCCTAGGTTTTGAGTTATGCGTAGTTTGTGAGATATGTTTTGTTCTGGGACGAATTAGAGTTATCAAGTAGAGCCTTGGGGAAGGTACAGGTAGGTGTGGAAGGTAGTATTGGGCCCGTACTACTGAAAGCACAGGACTTGTACCCGAATTAATGTTAGATCTGGAAGCTCTAAGGAGAACCGGTGTGGAAGGATTACCGTTTTGAATATCTTGATCATTCTGTCTTATGGTATTTCAGCACAGTATGGTGATGACACGTCATGGAGCAGGGGGATCGAGATCAGGATCTGGGTCGGGCTACGCTACTGAGCCCCTTGATGAGAGGTTGCGCGAGCTTATCGCAGCCGAGGTTACGAGGGGAATTCTTGACGCTACCCCTGTGATTTTTGGGACCATCAAGGAAGGTATGATGGAGATCATAGAGGAGCGGCTCAGGTCGTTCCGAGCTGAGATTGCTGCAGGCCAGGTCGGGGCCCGAACTCCCTCGTTCCGGGAGTGTAAGGCGTGCGAGGCGGCGGAGTTATTTGGGGTCAGGGACCCCATAGTTAGTCAACGTCGGGCGGCAAACATGGAGAATGCCTACCACACGAGCTCTTGCCCCGAGGCGGCAAAAGTGGGGTTTGCTTGGTGCATGTTGAGGGACCGAGCCAAGGATTGGTGGGAGTAGGTGACCCACAAGGTTGGATCAGCTGGAGTGGATGAGATGTCATGGTACGTGTTTGTTAGGCGTTTTGAGTTGGAGTTTGCACCATCCATTGAGGTGCAACAGATTGTAAGGGAGTTCCAGGAGCTACAGCAGACCACCAAGACTGTGGCGGAGATCACCGCCAAGTTTCGGGAACGAGTATAATTGATCTTGCAGTATGCTGCGGATGAGGATATGAGGAGGAAGAGGTATCATTCCATGATGAGGGATGATATCCATGAGTTCGTGAGCTTTTCAGGGTGCAGGTACCCTGGATGAGATGGTGGATCAGGTCAGGGAGCGGGAGATGGAGTTGGAGTTCCGCACCAAGCGGAAGCTAGAGCAGGTCCAGACAGCTGTAGGTCAGGCTAAAAATCCTAAGACCTCTGATTCTTCTAGTAGGGGAAAGAAGGGTTGTAGCCGGTGTTCCAAGTGCGGTAAGCCACATAATGGGGCTTGTCGAGCAGCAGGCTCGGGATGTTACACGTGTGGCCAACCGGGCCACCTGAGTAGGGATTTCCCCAACAAGGGCTTGATTTGTTTCCACTGCAACCAGATCATCCATAAAATGGCTGATTGTCCGAGGTTGCAGGGAGGAGGAGGAGTAGTGGCGGCGCCTGCGCCTTCCACAATGAGGATCACTGATGGTCGCCCTGCCAAGGTGGAAGCTCCTGCGGTGAAGAGCCGCGCATTTCAGCTGACCACAGAGGAGGCTCGAGCTGCACCAGACGCAGTGGCTAGTACGTAATCTATTTTTCCTGTTTGATATTATTTGTTATGCTTATATGTATATATGTGCGCTTGTATAGGGACCTTTTTGGTCAATGGTATGTCGGCTCATGTTCTTTTCGATTCGGGAGCTACCTGATCATTTGTATCTCTTGCACTTAGCAAGAAGTTACGGGATGCTCCGGGGACTTTGTATTCCCCGTTGGAGGTTGAGATTGCGGATGACCGCACCGTGAGTGCTGCGAGGGTATATCGTGACTGTGTCCTAAATGTGTTTGGGGAGAGGTTCCATGTTGATCTGGTTCCGATACCGTTGAGAGGGCTGAAGGTGATCATCGGGATGGACTGGTTGGGGGCCAATAGGGTCATGATAGACTGCAAGCACCAACTGGTGAGAGTTCGAACTCCAAGTGGGGGAGAACTAGTTATTCATGGGGAGAGGGCCTCGTAGGTGCCAACCCTCTGTTCAGCTGCGAGGGCTAGGAGACTTCTCCATCAGGGTTGTTCAGGATTTTTGGCATACATCTCGGATACGAGGGTTAAGACCACGACAGATTTGGGCAGTTTACCGGTTTTGCAGGATTTTCGAGATGAGTTTCCTAAGGAGTTGCCTGTGGTGCCTCAGGAGAGGTAGGTAGAGTTTCGCATTGATTTGGTGTCGGGTGCTGCTCCGATAGCCAAGGCACCGTACCAGCTAGCTCCGCCTGAGATGCAGGAGCTGTCTATAAAGCTTCAGGAGCTGCTATACCGAGTAGATCTTTGTGGGGAGCACCAATCCTGTTTGTAAAGAAGAAGGACGGGTCACACAGGATGTGCATTGATTATCGGGAGCTGAATAAGCTAACGGTGAAAAACCGTTATCCACTTACTAGGATCGATGATTTGTTCGATCAGATTGAGGGTGCATCTTCGTTTTCCAAGACTGATCTTTGGTCGGGGTACCATCAGATGAGGATTAGGGATGAGGATATACCGAAGACAACTTTCAGGACTCGGTACGGTCACTATGAGTTTGTGGTGATGCCATTCGGGCTCACCAATGCCCCATCAGCGTTCATGGACATCATGAACAGGGTGTATAGGCCAATGTTGGATCAGTCTGTGATCGTTTTTATCGATGATATCTTGGTCTACTCTAATACCAAGGAGCAGCACGAGCAGCATTTGAGGGAGGTGTTGGAGACACTGAGGACGGAAAAGCTTTATGCCAAGTTCTCAAAGTGTGATTTCTGGTTGCGTAAGATGCAGTTTTTGGGGCACATCATCAACCGAGAGGGTATATTGGTTGATCCAGCCAAGATTGTGTTGGATTTGGTGTCTAAGGCCATAATTATAACTGGTATGTACTTGACCCGATTGTAGCATGGTCCTTTTGGGTTACCTTCATCAGTGCAATTTGATAGGATGGATTTTGAGAATAAGGTTATTTATGGTTTGTTAATATATTACAAGTTTAATATATTAATACGAAATTATTTAATTAGTATTGATCAAGAATTAGTTTATTAATTTTATGATCAACAGAGACTAACTAAATATATGGGGATTATTTATGTAAATCAATCATTCTTGTAGTGTGGGCTAATGATCCATGATTATGGGCTAAACTACTCCATGGATAGTCTATGGAGGTTAAACCCATGGAGCATGAGAATGTGGAAAGTCATGGGTTATTAGGGTTTACCAAGTGTACCCCTATCATGTCCAACACTATAAATAGAACCCTCCATAGACCAAAACCGGTTGCCTCTTCTCTTTGAGATAAATAGATTATTCTCTTACATTATCCTTTTGCATATTGGTGTTTGTGAACCATTAGAGGCATCACACTTGAGGTGCTCAAGCTTTCAAGGGTCAAGAACTACAAGTCCTTCAAAAGGTATGTCATCTAACTAGATGTTTTATTTATTTGGAAATTTGTATGCTAGTTAGGACAAAGCTTTGGAAAAATTGAAAATATGCATGTATAATAAAGAAAACATAGATCCAAAGCATTTAGGGTTGCATGTGCACCATATGAGTGTTATAGTGTTCAAACCCCAACAGTGGTATCAAAGCCTAGGGTTGTTTTCTATTATATTTGAAGCTTACTAGTTTTTCAAAGCTGAAAAAGTCGAAATTTTTGCATCTGACTGATGGACTCGCCGAGTCCACTGGATGACTCTCCAAGTTCACTCAGAAACAGCCCAACTCGGTGAGTCCAGTTCATGTACTCGACGAGTTGGTGCCCCTGTGTGCAAAATTTCGAGTTTCTTGGCCTGGTTTGGATTGGGAACACTACCACAAACTGTTTTGGATCATTGGAAATGTTTTTTATGATATGGTGGTGCTTGTACTCATCCAACCACAAGATAATTGTCAAAGTTTTTAAAATAATTGTAGTTTTATTTGATAAACAAAGTTGCTTTTAAAATTGTTGATATGAAATTGTCTTGATTATGAGTTTAGTTAGATCATGAATTATGTGATAATTTAGTTGTTAGAAAAAATGATCTAAATGATGTTTAATGACCTCCATAAATTGCCCTCCAGTTATGGAAAATGAAAGGTCTCTTCATTAAAATCAAATTAAACTCATAGGTTATGAATGTGAAGAGTTTTGACAAGTTTCAAAACTTGCCCTCAAGTTTTGGAATTTGCAAAGTTTCATTAAATGAAACTTTAATTCCAAACCCTAGAGTTTTAAAAGTTAAAATTCAACCGTTATACTTTATAATATTATAAGTTTAATAATATATATATATGTATATATATATATATATATGAACAAGTCAGTCTTACCGTTAGTAGGCCTCATTCACGAAGCCGGTCTATAAGGGGTTACTGCCTATAAAATGGCAGTTTAATGAGTGTCCACTCTCACCCACCGCTTACTTGACTGGTGGAGGGTCGTTAGCCGAACGGGTAGGATAGGACATTAATTCTCCTTCATTAAAATTATAATGATAAAAATAAAAAGTAACTAAACCTTTTTTAAAATTTTCAATCTTAGTTACTTTAGGAAAATGTGAAATGGTGCTAATCCATGAAATTACACTTTGCACCTTGTTAAGTCGTTAGTAGAGCGTGTGTGGTTAACCGACACAGTAATCTAGGACTGACAATGTGTGGCAAAGAGTAGCTTGATGTTAATCATAGATTGATGGAGCGTGTGTGGTCAACCGGCACATTGATTAGGTGATTTGTAACATTGGGTGTACCAAGCTAATTTTCATGGTTATTCACTCCTTGTTTGTGATCCTCAGCATCCCATTCATAAACTTGAAGGGCGCAATCGAGATTTAAACATGCCTTTGAAATTTTCAATGAATCTCAAAGATCTAGGAATTTCAAACCAATTAAAACTTAATAATTTTTTTCATTTTTCATGGTGGAAATTGGTAAATTGTCATTACCTGCCTTCAAATATTTTACAATTTGATTACGGCATCCCTCTTCGCAATTGTAAAATATTGTTTCGGGTCCTAGCCTTAATATTTCATTTTTGGGTGTTATATTAAGGACTTAAATCAACTAACTTGAATTTCTCCCTTGTAGATGTCTAGTTCAGACAACTATGGTCTTCCCGAATCTGTTGGAAAAAGTTTTCCACATGAAGGTGATATTCCACAATATCATACTTCACTTCCTCCATCTCCTCCAATAATTCTCCCCGACCCACAAGTTCAAAGGCTTGAAAAGTTCAAGATCACTCAAGCCCTATTGCCAAGCAAACTTGATTGGAAGATCTACTTCCCAAGCTGCCATGAACATAGGCAATGACATCGATAGTCCAAAAACGATACCTTCTACTAAAGGAAAGGAATTGGCCATGGTCAAAAGCTTTGATCATAAGAGAAAGGTCGGTTTTGGGATTGTCTCATGTGCCAATGCAAAAGAAGCCATTTGTTTATGTTGCCATTTGAAGGGACATTGGAAGCGAAGCTGCCCTGGTTACCTGAAAGATCTGAGAGAAGGTAAAGTCAAAAAGTTTGACTCTGCTTCAGGTAAGTCTATTACCTAACTCTATTAAGTTCCTATTTGTATATTCTTAATACATGATGTGATAAGATTACATTTTTATGTTTTTTAGGATCAAAGGAATCTTAAAGGAAAGGCATGTAGAGTCTGATCGCGAATAGATGGATTTCAATCGCCTGATTCAATGATCGGATTTTTTGAGCTGCTGCTTAGGAGTTATGATATATTGCTTAGAAATTTGTAATAGCATAGTTTTCATTTTTAATTGCATTGTAAGGAAAAAAATTTTCTGCACCTTCTATAAATAAATAAAAGTTTGATTTTTTTATCTTATTTATATTTCCTTGCAGTGGCATATGTGAAAATTGATGTTTGTATTTTTAGCAATATGGATTTGATTCTTTCGTTTGTTGTAGTGTCTAAATTTACCAAATAAGTAAAGATTCTCATCACCCAAGTTTCAATTGGATAGAAACTTGGAATCATGCAACTTGTATTGTATGATGAATGAGGACCTTCATCTTTGGGAAATTAGGACTAATTCCTTGTTCACATGTAAATGTGAGTTAAGTGAAGGACTAGGGGATCGGGTACACTTGGTTGTGTGTTGGTCAGGTCCACTACAAAGAACGATAAGACTATTTGTTATGGTTTACTAAAGTTAGTAAATATGGTTATGCTTACAAGATTAAGTATAATTCCGAGTCATTGAAAAGTATCAATGTATAGCAGGACGAATAAGAAGAATCAAATTAGGCAGAAAGATAAAAGTTTCTCCAATCTGGAAATATGGGAGAGTACTTGAGTATCATGTTTTATGATCATCTTAAATGATTATGAAAACCATATCGCAATTTGATCCTCTAAGGATCTTAGTGCATTTGTTTGGCTAAGAAGAGGAATAATGAATTATCAAAATGGTTAATTCAATTAAGATGAATCATACTTCGTTCCAAAATCAAATCTTAGAGTCATACTACAAGATTGTAACTTGAGTGATATAATCTTAAGAAAGGTTTATAACACTTATCAAATGTAGAGTAAAATGTTTTCTACTCTTGTACATTTGAAAATTGGTAAGTTGTAATGTTTTGGATAAAACAAAGATCAACTAAGACCAATTGTCAATAGTGTTTGTCTTGATAAGAAACCGCACTAACTTTTGAATATTTTTTTGTCAAGTAATGTGCTTGACAGAGAGAAATTTATATGTCAACAGGTTAGTGGAGTCTTAAAGGTCTTAAAAAGTTTCAAGAACTAATCAAGAGTAACATATTGTTAATCACTAGCACACGACTTGAGGTTTATAACCTATCGTGTTGACATATTCTTTTTTCTGTGGCCAATCCAGTTGAAGTTGACTATGCATGTGAGTTCTATGAGTTCTCAATTGTTTGCATAACAACTTGCAAGCAATGGTAGGCCCTTGAGCTGCCAGGTGGCAAGAAAATAAGATAAACAAGTTCGGTCCATATGAGTTTGGATTTGTCACTAACCCTGTCTTGTGATTATGGTTATGATAAATTCACATGGATAGGAACACATAGACCATAAAATCTAAGTGTCATAAGGTTTCTCTCCAATTCATGAAAATGATTGTGAGGAAACGGTTTCACTAAGTAGATTTTAAGGAGATAGCATTTGTGATATTTTCATTCTCAAATTCGATTATGATTACGGCATCCCTCTTCATAGTTCGAATTGTGAGAAATGGCAAAAGGTCTAAACACTCGGAACTTATTGATGTAAGTTCTGATATAGTTTAGACACACATGTGAGCTATCTATGGAAAGGTGTATGACTTTGAGAAGCTTAGATAAAGGCTTATCGAAGCATCTTGTGGGAGCATAAGTGTTATGCCAGTAAGATAATAATTATTATGCTAGTGGGAGAATGATTATTATGGTAAGTGTTGCAAGTTAGCAATGTTAATTATAGAAAACAAAGGTTTCAATTCGCAAAGATGCAGGGTTGAAAAGTTGTTTTGCTATAATTAAGGGAGAGGAACTTATACTTCATTTTTCAATTCTAAAAGCTTAGATTGAGATTTTTTATCAAATTTAGTCGAAGACATATATGAATGTTATGTTGAAAAGATTCGACATAAGTAAATTCTATATATGGAAATGTTAATTGAATTCTCAAAATTCGATTATGATTACTGCATCCCTCTTCATAGTTTGAATTGTGAGAACATGGCAAATAGAAATATTATGGCAAAAGACTGATCAAGTATTATGTCTTTATGTAAGAGATTATCAATCGTGTCCTATATGCTTCAGATATAGGGTCGATTGCATATGTTATAATATTCATGTGTTCTAATTTTCCAAATGCCTGGGGCATTAAGAGGGAAAAAGGACTAGAACTAAATATGACTAAAGTGGTTAAACAACTATCAAAGACAATCTAAGGTTCGCTAAGGATTGGTTGCTTATGGATAGTTGGAAGTATAGTAATGAATGGACCATATTGATATAATTCTGAATAGATAGGATTCTATTAAGAATGGATAGTCATATGGCAATTATGGAAAAGTTTCCATAATGGGAGTTGGATATCAAGAATATATGAGTAAGTTAGAAACTTTTATGCAAAGAAGGATGTTCAAAGGAATTTACTTTGAATTTGAGATTCATCTCCATGGAATTGTCTTGTAACAATCTCCAAAGGAATACATTGTAATACCGTTGGTCAAGTCTCTGTGACTTTTGGAACTTATACATTACAAAAGAAATCTTTGCATAATAGTTTAGAACTAACACATTCTAATAGTGGCATGTATTTGGTATTCTTACACTTAAAGATTTGGAATTGTGAAATAAGTTTAATTGGAAATCAAATTGATTTATTTCACAAAGTAAAGACCACAGGTAAACATAGTGTGCATGCTTGGAGCATGGATAACTATTGTTTTAATTCAAGTATTAGGTTGATCAATCAAAACATTATACAATGAATAATGTGTAATCAATATGGTGATTAAATAAAAGGTGTTTTATTTACACTCACAAGTTTTGGGGCCATATAGGATTAGTATTATTCTTGTGTTTCACTTTGCATGTTTTGACTTCGTGAATAATAAGATTATTCAAACCATCCACAGTCGATCATACGTTGGAAGTAAGTATGAAAGAAGACTGTCATGTGTTGGCTTGTAGATGTCTAAGGCGTTATACATAGCAAAGTTTGCTACACCATTCATGAGTGCTCCTGAAAAAAGATTTGAGTATTGGAATAAACCCGCGCTCACTTGAATCACTTCATGGAATTTATCTCGAGTGATCGTGAGACGATAATATCATATAAGTCTTCAAACCTAGATATATGAGTTGTTGACTATGAATTAGTTGTGCATTGATGATACGAAAACGCATCAGTAACTTGATGATATAAAACATATCGTTGGGCGTAATTTAATGAGTAGTTAGTACAAGCAAATAATGTCGAAGTTTATCTGTTCCCTTTTATCCAAAGAGGATTAAAAGCGATATCTTGGGCCCCTCGATGATTCTGTTTTGACTATGTGTCGGGCTCGGTCAGAACTAAATTGATGTGTTCAGTTATGTTTTATGTCAGACGAATCGGAAATCAGGAAACAAACAGCTGGACAATAAGTATGACATTGTTCCATGTATTTGTCCAACTGATATCTTGAGAACAGAGGATTATATGATCCATTATCTGAAGGACGCGTCACTGACTAGGTCAGAGTTCGACAGCAGCGTTTGAAAGCTTACGATTGCTAAGTCAGATCCTGAAGTACATTAGCAGTAATAGTTATTAGACTTATCCAAGTGGGAGACTGTTGGATTTGGTGTTTAAGCCCATAACTATAACTGGTATGTATTTGACCGATTATAGCATGGTCCTTTTAGGTTGCCTTCACCAGTGCAATTTGATAGGATGGATTGTGAGAATAAGGTTATTTATGGTTTGTTAATATATTACAAGTTTAATATATTAATACGAAATTATTTAATTAGTATTGATCAAGAATTAATTTATTAATTTTGTGATCAAAAGAGACTAATTAAATATATGGGGATTGATTATGTAAGTCAATCATTCTTGTAGTGTGGGCTAATGATCTATGATTATGGGCTAAACTAATCCATGGATAGTCCATGGAGGTTAAACCCATGGAGCATAAGAATGTGGAAAGTCATGGGTTATTAGGGTTTACCAACTGTAACCCTAGCATGTCCAACACTATAAATAGAACCCTCCATAGACCAAAATCAGTTGCCTCTTCTCTTTGAGATAAATAGATTATTCTCTTAAATCATCCTTTTGCATATTGGTGTTTGTGAACCATTAGAGGCATCACACTTGAGGTGCTCAAGCTTTCAAGGGTCAAGAACTACAAGTCGTTCAAAGGATATGTCATCTAACTAGATGTTGTATTCATTTCTTAATTTGTATGCTAGTTAGGACAATGCTTTGGAAAAATTGAAAATACGCCTGTATAATAGAGAAAACATAGATCCAAAGCATTTAGGGTTGCATGTGAATCATAGGAGTGTTATAGTTATCAAAACCCAACAGATTGAGGAAGTGATGCGATGGGAAATACCGAAGAACGCATCCGAGATTCGTAGCTTCTTTTTCCTAGCGGGGTATTACCAGAGATTTATTCAGGATTTCTCCAAGGTTGTCGTACCTTTGACTCACTTAAGTAAGAAGAATGTGACATTTCAGTGGGGCCCGGATCAGCAGTTGGTTTTCGAGACCTTGAGATAGAGACTATGTGAGGACCCAATATTAGCACTACCCGAGGGGCTGGATGATTTGGTGGTGTATTGTGATGCATCTATCATAGGGTTAGGGGCTGTTTTGATGCAGAGGGGGCATGTGATCGTGTACGCCTCGAGGCAGCTAAAGCCTCATGAGGCGAACTACCCCACTCACGACCTGGAATTGGGGGCGGCAGTGTTTGCTCTGAAAATCTGGAGGCATTACTTGTACGGAGTTCGGTGCACCATCTATACTGACCACAAAAGTTTGAAATATTTGATGGATCAATAGAACCTGAATATGCGGAAGAGGAGGTTATTGGATGTATTGAAAGACTATGATTGCGAGATTTTGTACCACCCCGAGAAGGCCAATGTGGTGGCCGATGCCTTGAGTCGCAAAGCGGCGAGTGCTCCGATTAGAGATGTTTGTTTGAGGATGACGGTGATTTCCCCTTTGTCGCATATGATCAAGCAGGCTCAGGTGGAGGGTTTGAAGAAAGAGAACCGGAAGATAGAAGGGACTCGAGGTCAGATTCCCTTGTTTGTTCGGGATGGTCGGGGTCTTTTGACACAGTGTGACCGGGTGTGGGTACCGGCATCTGGGGGAGTGAGACAGAATATCTTGGAGGAGGCATACAAGTCCAAGTTCTCTATACATCTGGGGGCTACGAAAATGTACATAGATTTGAGGTTGAGTTAATGGTGGCCCTGCATGAAGCGGGAAGTCACATGGTTCGTGGAGCGGTGCTTGACCTGCAGGAAGGTCAAGGTCGAACTGTTGGGTTTTAAGTACTATAACACTCCTATGGTGCACATACAACCCTAGATGCTTTGGATCTAATTTTTCTCTAATTATACATGTAATATTCATTTTCCAAAGCATGAAGCCTAACTAGCATGTAACTTTGATATATGAATCATAAAAACTAGTTAGATGTCTACCTCTTGTTGTAGCTTGTAGTACTTGGCCTTATAAGAGCTTAGAACCTCAAGTGTGATGCCTCAATCAAGTCACAAACACCAAGAACAATTAGAGGAATATGAGAGAGGTTTAAGAGACACAAAAATCGGCTAGCTCCTTCTTGGAATACTTGTGTGTCGATTTTGGAGCTAAGGGAACACATTTATAGTGTAGAATCTCAAGGGTCACTTGTAAACCCTAATTCATACACTTAGACTTTTAATACAATAACACTTCATGGACTCTCATATGAATTTAGTCCATTACTAATTATTCATGGATCATTAGCCCAAACTATACGTATAACTGATTTACATAATCAGCCCATGTTTATTTAATCAGTCTCTTTTGATCACTAAATTAATTCCAAATTAATTCTTGATCAATACCAATTAAATAATATGATTTCTCAATTAATATATTATTCTTATAATATATTAATAAATAACAAATAACCTCTTTCTAAAATATCCATCCTATCAAATTGCTCTGGTGAAGGCAACCCAAAATGGGCAATGCTATTACCGGGTCAATTACATACCAATTATAGTTATGGGCTTAGACACCTAATCCAACAGTCTCCCACTTGGATAAGTCTAATAACTATAACTGCAAGTACGACTTCAAAAACCGACTAGCAATCGTAGCTCTCAAAAGCCGCTGTCGAACTTTGACACGTCCATTAGATAAGGGATCATATAATCCTCTGTTCTTCAAGATATCTTGTGGACAAAGACATGGTATAAAGTCATACTCATTGTCCAATAGTTTGTTTCACGATTTCTGATTTGTTTGACATAGAACTTAATTGAACACATCAATTGAGTCCTGACCGGGCCCAACATATAAGTCAAAACAAAATCATCGAGGGGACCAAGATATCGCTTTTAATCTTATTAGGATAAAAGGAACAAATAAACTTCGACTTATATGCTTGTACTAACTACTCGTTAAATCATACATAACAATACGTTTTATAACATCAAGTTACTGATGCGTTTTCATACTATCAATGCACAACCAACTCACAATCAACAACTCATGTATCTCCGTTTGAAGACTATACAATATTATCGTCTCACAATCACTCGTGATAAATTCCATAAAGTGATTTATGTGAGTGTGGGTTTAATCAAATACTCAAATCTTATTTCAAGAGCACTCATGAATGTTGTAGCAAACTTTTGCTATGTCTAACACCTTAGACAATCTAACAAACCCATTCATGACAGTCTAGCCTGATAACCTACTTTCAAAGTATGATCGACTGTGGATAGTTTGAATAATCTTGTTATTCTGGAAGTCAAAACATGCAAAAGTGAAACAATAGTAAACAATTGACACAAGATAGTAACTTTACTTATAAATAAAACTCCTTTTATTCAATCATCAAATGTCAATTACATTTTAGCTATTACAAGTTTCTAAATATCTATCTAATCACTAAAGCTAATATCGTCCTTCAGCCCGATACTCCTAGCGTGGTGCAAGTGCTTAACCCTACTCAGTCCCTTCGTAAGGGGATCTGCTGGGTTATCCTCTGACGATATCCTCTTTACTACAAGGAGTCCTTCTTCAGCTCGATATCTTATGAAGTGATATTTTCTGTCGATGTGCATTGATCTGCCATGATCCCTTGATTCCTTAGCTAAGGCGACCGCACCCTTGTTTTCACAGAAAATCTCCATAGGCTCCTTTACAGCTGGTACAACTCCAAAGTGTCCAATGAAGTTCTTTAGCCATATCGCCTCCTTTGACGCTTCGCTTGCTACTATGTACTCTGATTCGCACGTTGAATCAGCTATAGTCTCATGTTGGGAACTTTTCCATGTTACTGCTCCTCCATTTAGGGTAAATACCCAACCCGAATGAGAGCGGAAATTATCTCTGTCGGTCTGAAAGCTGGCATCACTATACCCAGTCACTCTCAAGTCATCACTCCTACCGAGGGTAAGGACCCAGTCCTTATTCCTTTGCAGGTACTTAAGAATGTTCTTAACTACCGTCCGGTGAGCTCTACCAGGGTTCCCTTGATATCGGTTGACCATGCTTAAAGCAAAAAAGTCACATCAGGGCGAGTACATGTCATAGCATACATGATCGAGCCAACTGCAGAAGCATATGGCACTTGACACATATCCACTATCTTTTCATCAGTTCTCGGACTCTGAGCTTTGCTCAGTTTGGTATTGCTCTGGATAGGCAATTCTCCTTTCTTGGAATTCTCCATGCTGACACGTTTCAACACTTTGTCCAAGTAGATACTTTGACTAAGTCCTATTAGTCTTTTACTCCTATTTCTCAATATCCTTATCCCTAGAATGTAATTAGTTTCCCCAAGGTCCTTCATAGCAAAACACTTCCTAAGCCAGGATTTAACCTCCTGCAAGGTTGGAATTTTGTTTCCTATGAGCAGTATGCCATCTACATACAATACAAGAAAGTTAACTATACTCCCACTAGCTTTGACATATACACAGGACTCATCCTCGCTTCTCGAAAATCCAAACTTTTTGACTTTCTCATCGAAACAAAGATTCCATCTGCGAGATGCTTGCTTTAATCCATAAATGGATTTCTCAAGCTTACACACTCTATTAGGGTATTTTGCATCTACAAAACCCTCTGGCTGATTCTCGTAAACATCTTCAGCCAACTTCCCATTAAGGAAAGCGGTTTTGACATCCATTTGTCATATTTCATAATCATGAAATGCAGCTATGGCTAGCATAACCCTTATAGATTTAATCTTCACTACTGGTGAGAAGGTCTCATCATAGTCAACTCCAGGAGTTTGAGTAAAGCCCTTCGCAACCAATCGCGCGTTATAAGTGTGTACTTTCCCATCCATGTCGGTCTTCTTCTTGAAGACCCATTTGCACCCAACGATCTTATGACCTGGTACATTGTCAACCAAGTTCCAAACTTGATTTTCATACATGGACTGAATCTCGCTGTCCATCTCCTCTTTCCATTTTGCAGACTCGGGGCCTGCCATGGCTTTTTTGTAGTTGTTAGGTTCATCAAAATTTACCAGTGTGACATCACTGGTAAATCTATCACCATCTGTAGTTATATGGAAACATAAAACTCAGGTGCCATTCTAACTCTACTAGAACATCTTAGAGGTAAGGACTCGTCAACTGGTTCAACTGGAGTTTCCTCCTCTGGTTGAGCGCTAGTGTTTGAGGTTCCTTCATCACTTAACTCTTGAAGCTCTTCAAGGTCAATTTGCCTCCCATTGTCCTCTTGGCATATGAGTTCTCTTTCGTGGAAAACCCCTCTCCTCGCAACAAAGACAATATTGTCACTCGGTCTATAGAAGTGATATCCAAAGGATATATGTGCCTCGCCGGTGAAAATACAACGCTCATTTCAAGGTCCGAGCTTTTCGTGAGTCTCTCGTCTTACGAAAGCCTCGCAACCCCAAACCTTGACATGTGCTAATGAGGGAACCTTCCCTGTCCACATTTCGTGAGGTGTTTTGGCAATCTTTTTAGTTGGGACTAGATTAAGGATATAGGCGGCAGTCTCTAAGGCATACCCCCAGAATAAGATAGGTAACGAAGCTCGACTCATCATGGAACGAACCATGTCCAACAAGGTTCGATTGCGCCTCTCAGCCACACCATTAAGCTGTGGTGTCATAGGTGGCGTCATATGTGAAACAATTCCACATTCCTTAAGATATTCGTGGAACTCGATACTGAGATACTCACCACCTCGATCGGATCGGAGCATCTTTATCTTCCTTCCCAATTGATTCTCCATTTCTTGCTTAAACTCTTTGAATTTTTCAAAGGTTTCTGACTTATGCTTGATTAAGTAGATATACCCATATCTACTATAATCATCGGTAAAGTCACATACAAGCGGTTAGCATCCCTTGTGGCAGATCTGAAGGGTCCACACACATCGGTGTGTATGAGATCCAACAAACCCTCACCCCTTTCACATGAACCAGTGAAGGGTTACTTGGTCATCTTTCCAAGCAAACAAGATTCACATGTATCATCTGACTTTAGGTCAAATGACTCCAACACTCCATCCTTTTGGAGTAGGGTTATGCGCTTCTTGTTGACATGTCCAAGACGACAATGCCACAAGCACGCTTTATCCAAACCATTGGACGAATCGATATGCAACACATTATTTCCTAAATTATCTACAACCATCACAGTTTCATATATACCATTACAAGGCAATGCTTCAAAGTAAAAGTTACTATTATAATAATCATTAATACCACCAATTTCATCATTAAATGAAAAAGTAAAACCTTGTTTATACAAACCATGAAAATAAATAATGTTTATCGCCATATCTATCGAGTAGCAACAATTATTCAACTCTAAATTTAACCCACTACTAAGCAATAAAGAATAAACTCTAATCATGGTGACAGACGACACTTTCCTATTCCCCATGATCAAGTTCATCTTCGTGTGCTCCACATCCCTATTCTTTTTAGACCCAGCAAATCAGAACTAAGGTGAAAAACACATCATGCATCAAGGACCCAAGAATTAGCATGTGATGAGTTATTAGATAGAATAGTGTAAATACCTGCAAATGTGGGCTTGATCTTCCCATCCTTTATGTCCTGTAAGTATTTGGGGCAGCTTCGTTTCTAGTGCCCTTTTTCATGACAATGGAAGCACTCTGCTTCCTTTGGATTTGAAAATGGTTTAGCAGAACCAAATTTGGTTGCACTAGAAAAGGATCCATCATGGGATTTTCCCTTGTGGCTCTTAGAAGGAGCCTTCCTCTTCTTTCCCTTCCAATGTCCAATTACGAAGAGAGGGGAAGCAGTAGTAGGAGTAGGTACAACAGACTTGCCTTTCAAACTACTTTCAGCAGTTCTCAAAAGGCCTTGAATCTTGCTTAGATTGACCTCCTCCTTGTTCATATGATAAGTCATACGAAACTGATCATAACAAGAAGGCAAAGAGTGTAGGATAAAGTCAATGGCCAACTCTTCATCGAAGTTGACATTTAACTTCAGCAAGCGGTCCACAAACCTTTGCATCTTTTGCAAGTGGGCCGTGATGGACTCTCCATCCTTCAATTTTGTTGTGATCATGGAGGCAATGATTTCATATATTTCCTGTCGAGCACTTTGATAGTGCCTTTCCATAAAGTCTTGGTGCATCTCATAGAGCCAAAAGTCCTCATAGGACTTTTGAAGCTCAACAGTCATGGTAGCAATCATGATACACGACACTTTTGTCGCGTCCCTCTCATGAGCCTTATATTCAACAATCTGTTCAGGAGTAGCAGTGTTTTCATCGATCTCCTTTAACTCTTTATCGAGGATATATTCCTTTTCCTCGTATCGAATGGCCATGCAAATATTTCGAATCCAGTCATTGAAGTTCGATCCATCAAAGATGACCCTCCCACATAAGTTCATAAGGGAGAAAGAGCCGGAAGAGTTTGGGTTTGAAGCAGTGTTTGAAGTAGACATCAAAAAAGAAAGACAAAGTTTAGATTAGATAAGGATCCTTAATATAACACCCAAATGAAATATTAAGGCTAGGAACCAACACAATATTTCACAATTTGGAAGAGGGATGTCGTAATCCAATTGTAAAATATTTGAAGGTAGGTAAATGACGATTACCAATTTCCACCATGAAAAATGAAAATGAAGATTAGGTTTTAAATGAATTGAAATTACTAGATTCTTTGAAATTCATTGAACTTTTCAATGGAATGTTTAAATCTCAATTACACCCTTCAAGTTTGTGACTGGGATACCGAGGATCACAAACAAGGTGTGAATAACCATGCAAATGTGCTTGGTACTCTTTATGTTACTTATCACCTAATCAATGTGTCGGTTAACCACACACACTCCATTGATATATGATAAACATCAAGCTACCCTTAGCCACCCTTGTTAGTCCCAAATTAGTGTGACGGTTAACCACACACACTCCACTAACGACTTGGCAAGGTGCAAAGTGCAATTTCATGGAATAGCACCATTTTCACATTTTTCCTAAAGCAACTAAGATTGGGAATTTATAAAAGTTTAGTTAATTTATAATATCATTATAATTTTTAATGAAAATTAATGTGCTATTCTACCCATTCGGCTAACGACCCTCCACCAATCAAGGAAGCGGTGGGTGAGAGTAGACACCCATTCAACCACCATTTTATAGGCAGTTTCCTTATACCCCCCTTATAGATCGGCTTCGTTAATGAGGCCTACTAACGGTAAGACTGACTTGTCTTATATATATATATATATATATATATATATATATATATATAAGTATTAAACTTTTAATATTATAATAGTATAGGGTTGAATTAATGATTCATAAATAAGACTTTTCAAAATCCAAAACTTGAGGTCAAGTTTTGAAACTCTTCAAAAACTCTTGAGTTTTAGAATTTATGTCACAGAAATGAGACTTTCCAAATTCCATAACTTATGGATCTAATATTTCATGAATGAGATTTTTCACATTCCATAACTTGAGGACAAGTTATGAAACTCTTCAAATCCATTTAGACCAAATTTTAAACTAATACAATTATCAAATAATATATCATTTACCAATTTGACCTAATTTAATTCATATAGCAAAATAATTTCAAATTCTACAAATAATTAGTTTATCATATCAACTAGCAATTATCTTAAAATTTTGATAATTATCTTTTATACTTTGGATGAAAATAATCATTACTTTATCATAAAAAACGATATTTTTAGTAGTCAAAACAGTTTGTGGTAATGATTCTAATCCAAAACTTGATCAAAACTAAAAATCTGCCCACTGGCCATACACCACGTCGTGGTAAATATGACCACGTCGTGGTCATCAGGCAGATTCCCCAAAAAAACGATTTCCTTGCTTTGAATAATTACTAATGCATCAATATAACAGAAAACACCCTAGTCTCTGATACCACTGTTGGGTTTTAAGTATTATAACACTCCTATGGTGCACATACAACCCTAGATGCTTTGGATATAAGTTTTCTCTAATTATACATGCAATATTCATTTTCCAAAGCATGAAGCCTAACTAGCATGTAACTTTGATTTACGAATCGTAAAAACTAGTTAGATGTTTACCTCTTGTTGTAGCTTCTAGTACTTGGCCTTATAAGAGCTTAGCACCTCAAGTGTGATACATCAATCAAGTCACAAACACCAAGAACAATTAGAGGAATATGAGAGAGGTTTAAGAGACACCAAAATCGGCTAGCTCCTTCTTGGAATACGTATGTGTCGATTTTGGAGCTAAGGGAACACATTTATAGTGTAGAATCTCAAGGGTCACTTGTAAACCCTAATTCATACACTTAGGCTTTTAATCCAATAACACTTCATGGACTCTCATATGAATTTAGTCCATTACTAATTATTCATGGATCACTAGCCCAAATTATATGTTGCACTGATTTACATAATCAGCCCATGTTTATTTAATCAGTCTCTTTTGATCACTAAATTAATTCCAAATTAATTCTTGATTAATACCAATTAAATAATATGATTTCTCAATTAATATATTATTCTTATAATATATTAATAAATCACAAATAACCTCTTTGTCAGATATCCATCCTATCAAATTGCTCTGGTGAAGGCAACCAAAAATGGACCATGCTACTATCGGGTCAAGTACATACCACTTATAGTTATGGGCTTAGACACCTAATCCAACACGAACATCAGAGGCCTCACGGAAAGGTCCAACCGCTACCCATTCCCATGTGGAAATGGGAAGAGATCACCATGGACTTCATCACGAAGTTACCGAGGATGGCAAGGAGTGTAGATTCCATTTGGGTCATTGTGGATAGGTTGACGAAGAGTGCCCATTTTATTTCCGATCTCCGAGAGTATCTCTGCTGAGAAATTAGCAGATATCTATGTGTGAGAGGTGGTGGTCAGGCACGGAGTGCCGGTGTCCGTGGTCTCGAACCGCGATGTCTGATTCACCTCAAAGTTTTGGAGGAAGTTCCATGAAGAGTTGGGCACCCAGTTACATTTCAGCACCGCTTACCACCCTCAGACCGATGGTTAGAGCGATCGAACGATTCAGACGCTCGAGGATATGCTTTGAGCTTGAGTATTGGACTTCAGAGGGAGTTGGGATACCTACCTCCCACTAGCAGAGTTTTCATATAACAATAGTTATCATGTTAGTTGAAAGACCCAAACTTTCATACTAAAGATATTGTTACTCCAAGTTACTCCAAAACATGCTACATGCATATTCATAAAACAATATTTTACATTGATAATTTGATTACAAAAGACTGGATAGAAACCGACTAAGTTTTAATATATTACAAAACTACCAAGAATATTATAATTTTATACATACTTAAACTCAAATACAAAAGTAATTGTATAAACTATTCTAAATCTTCCAACAGTATATGACTATACTGGTTGCTTATTTCCTACAATTGTTAAACACTGAGAGGGGTAAGCGGTGACGCTTAGTGAGTTCATAGATACAATATAACGTTATGCCATATATATACATCAATATGGCAGAATCAAAGAGGAAAAAGGAACAACAAAGGCATATGTGAATCATGTGACAAGCTTTCCATATCAATCAATGATTTGATTCAAAGATATATAGTCAATAAGACATAACAATTTCAATACTTGATATACATCCATAAAGCTTCGTCCCAATGGCACGGAAGACATACAATTTATGATTAAACATTTTGGTAGATTTCAGGCTTTCAGCCCTATCTAACCTTCTGCCAATGTCATAATGGTAGAAGTCATTCTCTTACGAGACATGCTCTACACGACCAGAGGCTACATACCAATACCACTGTGAATCTAAGTTCTTTCACTGATCACATGGCCAAAGGTACAGTTTCTCTATCAAAATAGCACGGAATACTAACAAAGGAAAATAGCATGGAAAAGCACATAGCACATATAACACATAACATACAATTTTTCCTATATATTGAACTCACTGTGAAATAACTGGAGGTTAAAATAGTAATTTAGGCAGCACTTCGTTATAATAAATAACTTTCTTCGATGAAAATCGGGAGCTTTATTGAAAACCGGGCCTTGCGAGGGTTGAGCTTCAAAACCTCAAAGATAAATTTTTCGGGGTCTTTAGGCATTTCGGAACGTTTTTCAGGTGTTGGGAATGATTCTGGGGCTTCGGGGAAGTTGAAATAGCAAAAAAAAAAATAGGTTTAGGGGTGAAAAATGTGAGAATTTCCAAACTAAACTGGGAAGGCTTGCACCCCCCCCCTTTATATAGGGTGCGAGGCGAGGATCTACGGCCGAAAAGGAAACACGCGACAGCAGCGAGGCAAGGCAGATGGCGCGCATCGGACGGAGACACGCGTCGGTCTCGGATTGGGCCGCGCTTCAGATGCGAGGAGTCGGCGACACGCGTCGGCAGCTGGCTTCGGACGCGCCACGACTTTGAATGACTCACCGGTATCAGACACGGGGCAGGCTCGCATGTGAGGGTGACGTGGCCAAATTCAGGCCATGCGAAATTCCTCGGATTTTGTGATTTTCTCGGTTTTTGCATCCCAAACTTCAAAAATCCATAACTTTCGTATACGAGCTCCGTTTTTGACATTCTTTATATGCACGCGTAGGTAAAATTATGCTCTACAACTTTCGTTTAGACTCCGTCGGCTAATTTTGAATTTATTTTTATTATTATATTTTTAACTGGCCGGGACAGGAAAAGTCAGTTAAAAATTCATAACTTCTTCATCCGACGTCCGTTTTCGTCTATCTTTTTACCGTTGTACTACTATTGATGAGAACTTCGATTCTCGTTTAGGTTGTATCAGCTAAAAATCACTCGATCTTTATTTTGAGTTTTTAGTTGTCTACTGCTATACCGAAAATTAGAAAAATCATAACTTCCTCACACGAAGTCAGATTTGGACGTTCTTTTTATGAAAATTATCGGTTTAACGAGTAATATGACTTTCATTTAGATCACTAAGGATAAAAATTATTTTATCAAAAACTCACTTTTTACGCAAAATAGTGTTCGCCGGTTTTGTCGCGGATCTTCGATTGGTCATAACTTCTTCGTTATAACTCGGATTTTGATGAGGTTTTCGCCTAAATGTTTCTAACAAAATTATCTACAACTTTCAATAATACTATTTTTATTTATTTCCAACTTTATATTTTCGTTAGTTTCAATATTTCAATATTTGACTTTTGATTGGAATCTCATAAGACTTCCAATATTTTCCGAGTGATTCTAAACATAGTTTTACTTCAATTCTCATAAAACTATCTTGTTAGAAATCAACATTCAAAATCATATATTATTTAATAATATTCATTTTTAAACAAAACACGATAACTGAACGTGTATGTTAAAAATGCCTCCTCCTTTTGAAGATTTCATCCCCGAAATTTACAACGATTTAAACAAATGGGGATATTTCGCTCTTATCTCATTCTTATTTTCCCAAGTATAATTTGGGCCTCGATGGTGTTTCCACTTGACAAGCACCAACTCCACTTCATTATTACGTAGATTAGTCGTTCTTTCGTTTACGATCACTTCAGGCACTTCTACATATGTTAACTTTCTATCCAGTTTCACCTCGGATAACGGGACCGTTTCATCGCATATGTTTAAACATTTACGCAGATAACTCACATGAAACACATCATGAATACCTACCAAATCTTCAGGCAATTCCAGGCGGTATGCTTGTTTACTAATTCTCTGGATGATTTTGAAAGGACCAACAAATCTAGGACTCAATTTTCCTTTCTTCCCAAATCGCATAATGCCTTTCCATGGGGACACCTTCAGCATTACGAAATCACCCACCTAGAATTCTATGGGTCGTCTCATCCTTTCTACATAGGACTTTTGTCGATCCTTAGCCTCTTTCATTCTTTCTCGTACAATTTGAATCTTTTCAATGGTGTCTTGAATCATTTTAGGACCACCAAGGACTTTATGTCCTACAACACGCCAACATAATGGAGTACGATACTTATGCCCATATAGTGCTTCATATACCTTCAATATATTTTCTACTGTTTGGATTATTCTCTCCTTCTGACCATCTGTTTGGGGATGATAAACTGTGCTAAGAGAAACACGAGATCCCAATTCACATTGCATACTTGCCCAAGAATGAGAAGTGAAGCTACTATCACGGTCGGAAGTAATTCTTTAGCGGCACACCATGTCTCGCAACAGTTTATCCAAGTATACATGTGTGTATTTCTTCATTGGATCTGTTTCATGCATGGCAAGAAAATGTGCACTCTTAGTTAGTCGGTCGATAACTAGCCAAATGCTATCATTCTGTCTAGCAGACTTTGGCAATTGGAGCAGCATTAGACATTAAGCTAGTTCAGAATTCTATTTGCCTATCGGGGGAAGACCAGGCAAATCATCAGGGAAAACATTAGGATATTCATTAATAACGGAAACATCATTTATAGTTTTCTTCCCCTCTTTTGAGATATCAACTGTATAAGCCGGATAAGTAGATTATCCCTTCGATATAAATTTACGAGTTTTTAAGAAGGAAATTATTATTTTCACCGTAGACATAAATATAATCCTTTCCTTCGATAGGGATGCATACAATCTTTTCGTAGCACAAGAGTTCTGCGTGTTTCTTTTATAGCCAATCCATGCAGAGAATAATATCAAAGTTGGGCAAGGAAATAGGAATCAGGTTAGCAAGAAAACTATAACCTTCAATTTCTATGACATAATTTCTATAGACTCTATCAGCAAGTAATGATACACTTCCCGCGATATCTACATGATATGATTGGGCGAATGTAAAACAAGAAATTTGAAAGGAATACATGAATTCATGAGACACAACAGAAACTGAGGCACCAGAATAAGATGTGAGCAGGTCTAGAATTTGACGAGAAAAGTACCAGTCACAACATTTGGGTCCTAACGTACCTCCTCTGTGGTAATCTAAAATGTACGACTTTTAGCTTTTGGTTTGCCAAACGATTGTCAAATTCTTCTAATTTCTTAATTAATAGCGGTGCTCAAACTTGCACTTGCTCTTCATTTCTCTATTGGGACTTCGGTTCTAATCTCCGAGTTAAAAACTCAATTCTCATTGCAGAATTTTGCTCCTTCTTCGTTTATAGACTCAACCCAAGATAAGGTCTTAACTTTTGCTACAACAACAACTAGAATGGTCATATTCTAATGACCTTTGATTTTATCACGCAAAAGACACATAACGAACCATACTCTTGTATTAGAATCAGATCGAACATATCGAGCTGATGGAATAGAGAAAACAGAGACAGTTTGATCAACACGTGGATGCTTCGGAACAGAAAGAGTGGCACCACGTATTTCTAAGTCATGATCACGCTTTTGTGCATACTTAACAACTTTGTCGAATCATAGAATATTTTGATTAATTACGAATTCACGGATTTCATACCGTAATCCTTCCATTAATAACTAAATTTTCATCGTCTTCATAACAGGTAGCATCTCTGGCTAATGGTTGCTCAATCCTTTAATGAAGATCGTTATATTTCTATCGACTACCTTGACCATCTCCTTCTTCAATCTTCCGATTGAAGTTTCGTCGCTACACGAAACATGGTTCTCTGAACCAATCAACTCACTTCACAGATCTATATTAGTCGGACTCGATTCTTTACGACCACTAGGGTCTGAACGAAAATCATCTTCTTAGTCATCACTGAAACGAAGGTAATGACATACTCGAACAAAAACGGAATCAATTTCTAGTTTCTTGGTAACCTTGTGACTTTCCCTGATCCAAGTGTGAGTCATGTGCTTCCAGTAGTATAGGCCTCTACTACTATTCACACCTACTCATACTCGTCCCAAGTATTGTCTCGCAGTTTTCCAAGTCACCATTCAAAAGTTTTCACAAAACAACTTTTCACACCTGGGTGTGTTCAAACAAGTATATACAACAATTTCTCCTAAACTCAACTAGGGATTTCGCGTTTCTATCAAACATATATTGGATTTCTTAAATTCACCTTCTATAATTCTTCATATAAATTCTTTCTCGGATAGTGTCTACTTTAAAAGACACACTATACCAGAATTTACTCTAGTAGTGTGGAGACAAACGGTCTCTAACTATCTGCATCATCTTCTAACTCATGCAAATCACCATGCACATTTATTCATTTCATTATCCTTTCATGACATCGTCATTCCTTTATATGTGAAAATTTTCTTCTCATGGGTGTATTTTTTAAGTCTACTTCTTAAGAATCTATCCTAGGAATTCTGCATTTGAACTGCATCTCAGCATATTCTACTAGCTTCGACTTGGTTCTTTGTCATTCCTAACAGCAATATCTCTTCTCATACAATACTATGAGTGTATATCTTCTTCAACTATATACTCTACCTTACTCTGACTAGTAAGTCATTCAACCTTTCACAACCATGCTAATCATGTATGTTAAAGTCGGCTTAACACACTATGGAACTTTCATAAGGATGTGATAGAAGTCAATACTAAGTCTAAGCATCTTGTATAGGGTTACATATCATCTCTTACCATACTACTCGAACTGCATACTACATCACAATGTTAGGCAAGGTGTTGGCCTACTGAGTCTAAAAACTCTGTTAGCCTTTCCTTTAATCTTCATTGAATTCTTCTAAATCTTGCACAACATCAATTTCGATATTGTCGAAGTATTTATCACCATCTTCAGCTCTTCTAACTCTATAAACAATCACTGCTTCAATCTGGACAACGATGGAACAACTTCATAGATTGCACCAACACATTTATCTTGCCCAAATGTGTTTCAAACGCACATCATTCTTCCAAAGATGTTATTATTTCATTAAACATAATTTAAATGTACAATACCACTCTATGGGTATTAATACACTATTTACGATAACACTTCATTTTTACGATATCCCTCGATCGTTTATCTATAAAATTATCGATGTCAACTATCATAAGTCTCTTTATCACTTCGAAAAGTTTCTTATCAGTTATAACACGGAAATTTTAGAATTTGGAATACTTAAAATTTCTTCTTCCAGACCAAGGTCGGCAACAGACCTTAAACTTTCTCAAGTAATAGCAATATAAGTAAGCAACCTAAGGCATGCTAAATTCATTTATCATTTAGCACATATTAGAATATAAGGCATATCTCCTCTAATATTCTAGTGCTTGTGTCCATTTGGTTATTCAACATAAAATATACTAGATACACGTCGTATCATCATCCCTTAGCAATCCATGTTTAAGTCTAGAAATTCTCAAAATACCTAGTTCACTTTAACTAATTCTCTGCAAAATTTTGACGTAACTTAATATTTTAGAATACTAGGGTTTATCACTACCCAATACCCCACTTAAATCTTTCATGTGGTTTGTATCCCTATACTTACAATGAATCTGTTGATATATTGAACTTCCGATGGTTTCAGTCTAAATACCAATCCGTGGTATTTAGTTCACTTAAACTATTGCTCTGATACCATGATTGAAAGACTCAAACTTTCATACAAAAGACATTGTTACTCCAAGTTACTCCAAAACCTGCTACATGAATATTCATAAAATAATATTTTACATTGATAATTTGATTACAAAAGACTAGATACAAACCGACTAAGTTTTAATATATTACAAAACTACCCAGGATATTATAATTTCATACATACTTAAACTCAAATACAAAAGTAATTGTATAAACTATTCTAAATCTTTTAACAGTATATGACTATACTGGTTGCTTACTTCCTACAATTGTTAAACACTGAGAGGGGTAAGCGGTGACGCTTAGTGAGTTCAATAATAGATACAATATAACGTTATTCCATATATATACATCAATATGGCAAAGGCAAAGAGGAACAAGGAACAACAAAGGCATATGTGAATCGTGTGACAAGCTTTCCATATCAATCAATGATTTGATTCAAAGATATATAGTCAATGAGACATAACAATTTCAATACTTGATATACATCAATAAAGCTTCGGCCCAATGGCACAGAAGACATACAATTTTTGATTAAACATTTTGGTAGATTTCAGGCTTTCAGCCCTATCTAACCTTCTGCCAATGCCATAGTGGTAGAAGTCATTCTCATACGAGACATGCTCTACACGGCCAGAGGCTACATACCAATACCACTGTAAAACTAAGTTCTTTCACTGATCACATGGCCAAAGGTACAGCTTTGCTATCAAAATAGCACGGAATAATAACATGGGAAAATAACATGGAAAATCACATAGCACATATAACAAATAACATACAATTGTTCCTATATATTGACTCACCGTGAAATAACCGGAGATTAAAATAGTAATTTGGGCAGCACTTCGTTCTAATAAATAACTTTCTTCAATGAAAATCGGGAGCTTTACTGAAAACCGGGCCTTGCGAGGGTTGAGCTTTAAAACCGAAAAGATAAATTTTTCGGGGTCTTCGGGCACTTTGGAACGTTTTTCAGGTGTTGGGAATGATTCTGGGGCTTCGGGGAAGTTGAAATAGCAAAAAAATATGTTTAGGGGTGAAAAATGTGAGAATTTCCAAACTAAACTGGGAAGGCTCGCACCCCCTTTATATAGGGTGCAAGACGAGGATCTACGGCCAAAAAGAAAACATGTGGCAGCAGCGAGGCGAGGCAAGTGGCATGCATCGGACGGAGACACGCGTCGGTCTCGGATTGGTCCGCGCTTCGAATGCGAGGAATCGGCGACACGCGTCGGCAGCTGGCTTTGGACGCGCCACAACTTCGAATGACTCACCGGTATCGGACACGGGGAAGGCTCGCATGCGAGGGTGACGTGGCCGAACTCTGACCATGCGAAATTCCTCGGATTTTATGATTTTCTCGGTTTTTGTGTCCTAAACTTCAAAAATCCATAACTTTCGCGTACGAGCTCCGTTTTTGACATTCTTTATATGCACGCGTAGGTGAAATTATGCTCTACAACTTTCGTTTAGACTCTATCGGCTAATTTTGAATTTATTTTTATTATTATATTTTTAACAGGCCGGGACAGGAAAAGTCCGTTAAAAATTCATAACTTTTTCATCCGACGTTCGTTTTCGTCTGTCTTTTTACCGTTGTACTACTATTGACGAGACCTTCGATTCTCGTTTAGGTTTGTCGGCTAAAAATCACTCGATCTTTATTTCGAGTTTTAGTTGTCTATTGTTATACCGAAACTTAGAAAAATCATAACTTTCTCACACGAAGTCAGATTTCGACATTCTTTTTATGAAAATTCTCGGTTTAACGAGTACTAAGACTTTCATTTAGATCACTAAGGCTAAGAAGTAGTTTATCAAAAACTCACTTTTTACGCTAAATAGTGTTCGCCGGTTTTGTCGCGGATCTTCGATCGGTCATAACTTCTTCGCTATAACTCGGATTTCGATGAGGTTTTCACCTAAATGTTTCTAATGAAATCATCTATGACTTTCAATAATATTATTTTTATTTATTTCCAACTTTATATTTTCATTAATTTCAATATTTCTATATTTGACTTTTGATTGGAATCTCATAAGACTTCCAATATTTTCCGAGTGATTCTAAACATAGTTTTACTTCAATTCTCATAAAACTATCTTGTTAGAACTCAACATTCAAAATCATATATTATTTAATAATATTCATTTTTAAACAAAACACGATAACAGAACATGTATGTTACATTAGTATTGACCGACCCCCATTTGAGATGTTGTATGGTCGGAGGTGCAGGACTCCCGTATGTTGTGGAGAGGTAGGACATCAAGTCATGGGGAGCACCGAGGTGGTGCTCAAAACTATCGAGTTGATTCAGCAGGTGCGCGACAGGTTGCGAGTCGCATAGAGCCGTCAAAAAAGTTATGATGACCGGCGCTGATCGGATCTCGAGTTTCAGGTGGGAGATTTTGTTTTGTTGAAAGTGTCACCATGGAATGGTGTCATTAGATTTCAGAAGAGTGAAAAGTTGGGGCCCCGATTTATTGGTCCGTTCAGGATTTCCTCCCGATTCGGCAGGGTTGCTTATCGACTGGACCTCCCGGATGAGCTGAGTCGGATTCATAACACCTTCCAAGTGTCCCAGCTTCGGAAATGTGTCACTGATGAGGCTGCAGCTATCTCTTTGGACGACATTCAGGTGGATGAGAGCCTGAACTACATTGAGAAGCCTATTGCAGTTTTGGATAAGAAGACTAAGTTTCTTCGTAACAAGGAGGTGAAGCTAGTGAAGGTGCAATGGCAGCACCAAAAAGGCTCCGAATGGACTTGGGATACGGAGGATGAGATGCGGAAGCATTACCCGGATCTGTTTGCGTCTGCGGACTTCGAGGATGAAGTTTAGTCCAAGTGGGGGAGAGTTGTAACACTCCAGATCAGGTAAATACCCTTTGTACCCTTGAAATGAAAAAGTATAGTATAATGGTCCCTTACATACGTTGGGTGTACTTCAGGAGTACGCTTGGCGTACTAAGGATGGATGATCGCGAAGGGTCAGCACATACGTTGGGCGTACCAAAGGGTACGCGGGGCGTACGTGACGAATACTTAAAACCCTAATTCTTGGACTTGACACCTATTTAAACATCCTTAAGCCTCTTGGACCAAACCCTAATCAGCCTCCACAGCCTCATTTCGCCCTTTTACCCCAGATTTCCTTGTGAGAGTGTTCTTGAGCTTAAAGAGTGTATTTGTGGCCATTTTAGAGATTATCCAAGAAGAAGAAGTTAGTGGGCAAGCTTGATGTGGCATTGAGCTTCAAGATCCTACATCTAGTTCATCTTGAGGAGCTTCTGGAGGTATAAAGTCTTAATATTTCCATCTTATTCATTAGATTGAGCTAGGGTTTGCTATATTGTCCCTTATGTGTTCATGGATCATCTCTTCGGAGTTTGAGCAACTCCAGAGCTTAGGAAGAGTATATCTGAGGTCCCTTAGTTCATTTAGACCATAAAAATGCAGTCTTGATGAGTAGTTTGACCTCATGCATGCCTTATGACCCTTGGAAAGGTCTTAATGGGTTATAAGGGGGTTGGTGGGAACATATGGAACATGCAAAGACATCAAAATCCCAAGCATTAAGAGCTTAATGGTCGTTAGTGCATGTCTGACTAGTACGATGCGCGTAGTAGCATGTACGCAATGCATACTACTTAAGGAACTAGTACGTTGAGTGTACTGGAGTGGTACGCAAGGCGTACGCACTCAAATGAGTTTTGGGCTAGTTTTGGACCTGCAAGCCATCAAGCCTGATTCAACGTTGGGTTTGGACTCCTTTTTGAGTTTTGGGCTAATTTTTGGTATTTTGGGGCCATAGTTGTTTTGGTTGGGCCTTATTGGGCCATATGGCCCATTAATAGCTTTGGACATGGACTTTGAGCCCATTATCAAAGGAAAGACTCTTGGACCATTATGGAAGGACTTGGGCTTAGGTAATTGGGCTCTTTAATTAGATTGTATTTAATCCTAATTTTAGCTTAATGGCAGTATTGTTCAGCACGGGTGGTTTCGGACTGTTAGGCGAGCAACTTTCGTGTTCAGCAGATTAAGGTGAGTCTCCTCACCATACCAATGGGTCGAAGGCACCAAGGCCGACCCATTTTGTGATATGTAGTACACTAGTTGATGTAGTGATATGTGGTATACTAGTTGGTTATATGTTATGTGGTATGCTAGTTGTTTCTGTGATATTTGTATGAAAGACCATGGGGGAGCCCATGTCAGTTGGATATCAGACCATGTGGGGGAGCCCATGACATTCCAGGTAAAGACCATGGGGGAAGCCCATGACACCTGGATATCAGACCATGTGGGGGAGCCCATGGCTTTCCAGGTAAAGACCATGGGGGAGCCCATGGCACATAGGTGTAAGACCTTGGGGGGAGCCCACGACATCCTGGAGTAAGACCCTGGGGGAGCCCACGGCATCCCTATATGTTATATGCATGGCTTATGTGATTGATATGGATTATATGATTATGTGGATTATATGATTATATGATTATGTGGATTATGTGGGGTATTCCCTGGGGAACACACTAAGCATTAGCTTACAGTTTCTTGGTAGTTTCAGGTACTTCAGGATTTAAGGGCAAGGGCCCGGCGTGATGGCGCGGCATGCACTCTCTGGCATTTTATCTGGGACACTCTGATATTATGAACAATTTATTTGATGTTATGGATTTTGAAAACATATGTGAATGGAAATTTTATATCTTATGGAAATGATTTGATTATTAAAAATGAAAAATTTTATCGGAAATTTGGGCTGTTACAAACTGTTTGTTGGAATGTTGTAAAAAATGTTTAGGAATTGTGTATGCTAATCTTGCATTATACTCCCTCCGTCCCAAAATTATTGTCCACGTTTGATTTTTTAAGTATTTTTTGTTCAACTTTGACCTTAAATAATTTACTTTTTGTTATATAATTTTTTATGCAAGATATATGAATAGATTGTTCTTTAAATGTACTTTCATTGTTATATATTTCATCAAATATTATACAACACAAATAAAGTTATTTATGGTTAAAGTTGATATAGAAAGACTTCTAAAGTCAAACGTGGACAATAATTTTGGGACAGAGGGAGTATACTTTATAGGTTTTTCTATTTGTGAGAATATGAAATGAAATATTTGAAATTCTACTCAGTCTTATTTTATAATTTTATTAGAGTAAATTACACGAATCGTCCCTCGTATAGGTTTCAAAAAGCACGTTTAGTCCCAATTTTTAAAAATTAACTTGGACCATCCCTTATATCGTGACAATGTGCAAGTTTCATCCCTAAAGTCATTTACCAGACTTAAAATGTCTATTTTAACCTTCTCCATTTATTTTTGATTTACTGTTTAAATTATTTATTTATTTATTACGTTTGAAAAAGAAAAAGAAAATAGCCCATCCTTTTTTATCATAGTTTTTAACCAAATTGGTGTTTTTGAAAAACTTATTTACCTGATAGGTATATTTTAAAATTATTTATCAAATAGGGTTATTTAATTATATAAAGAAAAATCTTGTGCCCTCATTCTTTCTTTCTTACCGAACAAACTCCACCCTTGGCAAAAAACGAAGTGTCATACGTCTTTTATCTTCGGCGGCGAATCCTGCAACCTCTCCAACTGGCGAATCTACTCCAGGCGACTCCACTCACAGGTTCGATTCCACTGCCGGCGATTCCACTCACAGGTTCGATTCCACTGCCTTGGTCCATTTGTTTAATGTACACGTCCAATTTTGAACTGCAATCATATAATCATGTCTCATCTATTAGGTCTATTCTATTTTTCATGATATTAAGGATTTCAAGTTCTAAATTATTAAAATAGCCATTATGAATATGATATTTTTAAAATATGATATTTGTGATATTATTTTTCCGAAATTGCATTGGTTCTCATTTTTTATATATGAAAATTTGATTAAGTGAATATCTAAAATTTCTGATGATAGTTTTTTAAAATTTTAATGGCTATGATATTAAATTTCTGAAATTGTGATTAATTGAAAATTTGCTATATCAAAGTTTACTTTTCTAATGTAACACTTGTTCCTGGTTTTTGAGGTCATTTATAATTTATAAGGGTTTTGTGCATGGACTCGGCGAGTTGGGAGTCCAACTCGTCGAGTAGGGTCGTGTACCTTGGACGCGGGTCGGAAGTGACTCGGGGAGTCAGAAGGCTCGACTCGGCGAGTTTGAGCTGTTTAATGAAAACCCTAATTTTGAAGTTTGCTCCCTATATAAACATCATTATAATCCCTTGTGGCCTCCCTTAACACCATAAAAGACCGTTTACGGCCGCAAACTCGCTGGAGTGTGAAGTGGGAGCATTTGGGAGCTTATCCTTGGGATTTTGGGGAGATTTCCAAGCCTTAAGAGGAAGTAACGAGGGAGAAGCACTAGATTGAGCATCTATTTCGTGTTGGGCAGCAGATTGAGGTACTAATCTGTTACTTTCAGCCTTAGATCCTTAGAGTTCTTGAGGAAGATTATGGCCATGTGAGGCCTTGCATGCACGTAAAGTTTGCAACTTTACGTGTTATCTACACTAGTAGAGGATAGATCTGAAGTTTGGGACCTTGAGTCCCACTGGAAAGGGCCGTAAACATGATGGGCTAAGGGAACTTGACGAGTCGTGCAAGTGACTCGGCAAGTCGAGAGGGTTTTCTCATTCACGGTTAAGTGTTCACGACCAAGGGTTCATGGTCATGGGTTTTCGGTTGGGAGTTTATGGCCGTGAACATCAAGTAACTCAACGAGTCACTCAAGTGACTCGGTGAGTTGACGAGATAAGCAAGGAACTCGACGAGTGGCTGGTTAGACTCGACGAGTTGAGGTCAACATGCACTGTTGACCTTGATTGTGGACCTTGACTCAGACCAGGGTTGATCCGGAGGGCGGTTGTGGTAATTCAAGGTCGTGACAGGTTAAGCACCTGATGATTGCAGGCAGTTGATTTGGAGTAGTATGTCGGGACTTACTGGGTCTTACCCTGTTAGTCCAGCAGCTGGAGTTTCGACTGCGGGATTTCGACAGTGCGAGGTGAGTCTTCTTACCATACCTATGGGTCTAAGGCACCAAGGCCGGCCCAGTTTATGATAGTTGATATACTTGCTATGTAGAGCTGTGTGATTTGTATGTATGCGTGATATGCGGTAGAGATAGCCTTTGTGGCTAATGGTAGAGACAGCATTTATGGCTGATGGTAGAGATAGCCTTGTGGCTAATGGTAGAGATAACCTTCTGACTAATGGTAGAGATAGCCTTTGTGGCTAACGGTAGAGATAGCTTGTATAGCTAAATGATATGTGCCAATGGTAGAGATAACTTTTATAGTTATGTTGTTGAGTCTAGGGTGTTGCGTCTTTGGGCTCGTGTTATAGTCCATCATGTATTCACGGTTCAGGCCTATCCAACTGTGTTTTGTCTTTAGGGTTAGTATATATAGTGCATGCATGCTTAGTTATGATTAAACTTCTGATTGATTGTTTTGCTATTATTGCACTGTAACCCTAGCACACCTCTACAGTCGAAGTTCTTCATCGAGCTCTTCTGAGGTGGAGCATAATTTAATCATTCAACATTCGTTTGGTTCATTCTCATGTTATTTTATTACTTTATATTTGTTTATCTGTTAAGAATCTGTCGATCTAATAGCGCATTATTCTCATCAATTGGTATCAGAGTAGGAGACTGTGTAATACATACGTATCTCTTCTGTTTGAAGAATCCTTTAGGGTTTCCGCTTTTATCGTATCTACATGAGCCATTATTTCTTTATCGACGGTGTTTCTTGTGTTTGATAAAACCCTAAGTCAAACTTTACAAGTCTGATTCTAACAGATAAAAGAAGAAGGTCATCATGTTTCATGACGATTCTCAAACCAATCCGATCAACATCTCCAACAGCATTGGATCCACTACTAGGATTCCCATTCTCTACACTCAAGACTATGAAGTATGGACGCACCACTTCAAGGACTACGTGGTTGGATAAGAAGATAATGGCTATCTGATCTGGGAGGCGATTACCTTGGGTCCATTTGTTCACTCTGGAACGAATAGAAAAATTAAGACTCGAAAGGAGTATAACCAACTCTTGATAGATGTGGCGAAGATTCCTCAAGACGAGAAAGACAAGCTGTTGTGTAATGTCAAAGCCATGAGAATGATTAGATTCGCTTTGTAATCTGACACTTTTCGTCTAGTAAGCTCATGCACTACAGTAAAAGAAATATGGGATAGGCTGAAAGAGTTGTATTCCACTGATGAGGATCTAGAGCACTCAATCCAAACCCTATTGCTCTCTGAGTTCGGTGCTTTCGAACAAAAACCAGAAGAGAAACTCATTCAGACATTCGATCGCTTCAACCATCTGCTTAGCAAAATGATCAAGCATGGTATTGAAAGGAAGGTAATAGAACAAAAGGTTACATTCATGAATGGCTTAAGACCCGAATGGATGGCAGTGGTCTCGACTGTGAAGGCTCATGAGCAATTTAAATCCTATTCACTGGCAAAACTGATGGGTATTCTCAAATCACATGAAAGCGTGGTGTCAAAAGAAGCGAAAGTAGTTTCGGGTGTGGGATCCTTGGCCCTTGTTTCTAAGAGCAAGAATATGACAGAAGAAGAGGAAGAATCAAATATGTCAGAATGCGATCTGACAAGTGAAGAATATGCAATGATGGTTACTAACCCGAAGAAGTTTGCTCGTAAAAAGTTCCCTGTCAACAAGAACCGAAACTGGCAGGGAAGCTACAGTTCTGACAAGACGAAAGAGGAGACCAAGAACATTTCTCAGAAGGACGAAGAGAAGAAGGAGAGCAAGCTTATGGGAGATTTAGGATATGATTGCAACTACTGTCACGGCAAGAACCACTTTGCTAAGGATTGCATGCTGAGAAAGATGTCTGAGAAGAAGGATGGTGAAGATGATGAAGCTTACTACATGTGTAAGCTGGAGGAACTAAAGAAGAAGAAAGCCTCTAACAGTTCTATGAATGCTTTAATTGTGCAAGAAAATTGTGATGATGATGAGTTCGGTGGCGTGGAGGTCTGGTCTACCGACTCCGAAGACGATGAAGTACGAAATCCCTCGCATGGCAGAGCCTTCGTGGCGAAGAAAGAAAATGAAAAGTTTGTTGGACGATGCTTAATGGTGACGGGTGGAGTATCACAAATGAGGGGCTATACGACCGAAGGTGAGCATGATGAAGCGAAGCAAAAGGAAGATAAATGTTTCGCTGCCAAACCTGTGAGTGAAAGGATTAACGATTGCAATCAGTTGATCAAGAAGGTACAATCCACTCTCGAATCACTTAAAATACCATTAACCAACTATGAAAAAGACTTAAACGAATTAAAATTCAAGTTTTCTAATTTAAGTGGAAGTCAAATGCAAACACGCCTAGTGAATGCTAACCTAACTGATCAACTCAGCAGGGTGTCTTCCAAGAATGAGGAAAGAAGGATGTGGATAGAGCAGAAGGAATCGGAGTTAGTTAGGGCTAGAGATGAACTTATTTATTTGCAATGTGACAATTTGAAGTTTTTAAAATAGAGGAATATTTTTTGTTTGATTGCTAAACGTTTATATACAAATATCACCCAGTTGCATCTAGATTGTGAAATAGGCAAAAAGATTCATAAAATGATTTTGCCCTTCCTTGATTTCAAGGAGGATGAAGTCAATGCTGAATGTTATGAGTGTGAATCTATTGTGTCCTCAGAGAAGGTTTCAGAAACCTACAAATACGGACTGGACAAAATTGAGGCCTTTATTGAGTCCAAAGAACACAAAAGCATGCTTAAGAATCTATTGGACAAAAATGACAAATTAAAAATCAAGGCCGAGACCATACAGAAATTTGACTCATCGAATGTCAAATTAAGTTCAGAACATAAGATTAATATGGAAACCACTTCTGAATTTGACGATGAGAGTGAGATGAGTGAAATCTCTGTAGAAGACGTGGTTGATTGTTCTGAGTTTCTTAAGAACGAACCCGAGCCCGTGAAACCGCTCATATCTGAAAATTCTGTTGGGTACGCTGGCTTGTCCAAGGGAAAATCCAAGGTCCTCAAAGAAAGGGCAGTTGTTTATCAAAAGGTGCAAACTGTGCCTAATCAAGTGTATGCCGTCAAAGGGGTAACTAAAAAACAGACATCGGATTTGACCTCCTTGGTTGACAAAGATAATGCTGAAGGTTGCGAAAATTACTTCTGGTCCGCCCCCATTGACAACGCTGACGAAACAGTCGGTCTGTCGGAGCGAACCACATGGAGAGTCAAGGGCAGATACGTGGCTGAACCAATCAACAATCCTTCAAGTTTCGATAAACCAAGTTCAAGTAGTACAAAAGAAATACCACTAAAAGCTTCCAGCGAATCATCAACAACAACCGAAGCTCATGAGAAGAAAACGAAACCAAAAGCCAATATTCACTTGACCCAAGAGCAACTTGCAGAATAGAAACGCCAGAGGAACAAAAGATATTTAAAGAATTTTAATGAGAGGAAATAGTTTTGGCAATCCCAAAACCCTACTTATGTTCACTCTAAAAAGGCTTCCAATCTCAAGATGAAAGAGAAATCAAAAGCCACGTCTCCTTCATACAATCACTGTCAGTCATGCAGTCAGTTGAACCGAAAGCCCAGTTTCGGTCCCAACACTAGCAGTCACAAGAACCGAAAGCCCAATTTCGGTCCTAAAACCCATAATCCCCAACCAAAGACGAACCAAGTGAAGGATATCAAAGGAAAGGGAAAGCTCATATCGAATTCTGAAGTCAGGATTAAGAAAACGTCAGCTAACCCTAGGGACCAAAAGTCTAACAAACCAACTAAAAATAAACCATCTAAATCATCTCAACCAAAACAAGCAAACAAAAAAATTAAAGTTTTTACCATCAAAAGAAAAGATGAAACCACCTTAATAAAAAGAACATATATGGTCGATCTTTCTGTTGCAATTCCCTATTCTGTAAAAGACTCACGTGGGCCCAAGAGACTTTGGGTTCCTAAATCTGCTTAATTTTTGTAGGTTATAAGTGACGAGCAATTCGACGACGAATGGTATAGTGATAGTGGTTGCTCACGTCATATGACAGGAAGAAAGGAAGAGCTAAGGGAGTTTCGGTCCCTTAAGGATGGTGGATGTGTCAAATACGGGAACAATTCATATGGCACGATTAAAGGGTATGGTATGATCACAAATGGTGAATTATTAATACGGGAAGTAGCATACGTGGAGGGATTGCAGCACAACCTCATCGGTGTCTCTCAACTAGTTGTGGGAACCGGATTGAAAGTTTCGTTCTATGATGAAGGCTCTGAGATAGTTGAAAAGCAAACGAAGAAAGTTTTGTTGAAATCTGAGCGCAAAGGGGAAATGTATCCTCTAAATCTCAATACAATTCGAGGGAAGCCAACAATATGCCTGCTGTTGAAGGCTAACTCAGATGAAAGTTGGTTGTGGCACTGAAGGCTCTCGCACCTCAACTTCAAAGATATTAACAAACTGGTGCTTGGTGATCACGTGCGAGAACTTCCAGTTCTCAAATTTGATAAGGAGCATTTATGTGTTGCATGCGAAATGGGAAAGAAAAGCCGAAAGAGTCACCCTACTCGCATTAATACAAAAATCATCGAACCTCTTGAGTTCTGCACATTGACTTATGTGGCCCTTCGGGAATCGAAAGCATCGGTGGTAGTAAGTTTATACTTGTTATTGTAGATGATTTTTCACGATTCACCTGGGTTTTCTTTCTTAAACAGAAATCAGATGCGACTCCTAAGCTAAAGATTTTCATCAAGCAAGTGGAACTGCAACTGCGAAAGGTGGTGAGGAACATAAGAAGTGATAACGGGCTAAAGTTCAAAAACAAAGACCTTGAAGAATTTCTAACTGAAAAGGGGGTGTCTCATAACTTCTCTGCTCCCTATACTCCACAACAGAATGGGATTGTCGAAAGGAGAAACCGTTCATTGTGTGAAGCCGCCCGAACCATGTTGAGTTTCGCTTCTCTACCGCTATATTTCTGGGCTGATGTTATAGCCGTTGCATGCTATACCCAGAACCAAACCTTCATCAACAAGCGATTTTCCATCACTCCATACGAAATTCTGAATAATCGCAAACCCAATGTAAAGTTTTTTCATGTGTTCGGTTCAAGATGCTTCATTTTCAACTCCAAAGAGCACCGAAACAAGTTTGATGTCAAGGCAGATGAAGGGATTTTTCTTGGTTATTCGCTTACTTCAAAGGCATATAGGGTTCTGAATAAACGCTCAAGGAAAGTTGAGGAAACCTACTATGTGACTTTTGATGATAACTACATGAAGAAAATTCGAACAAGCGAAGGTCCAACGGAGGAAATCATTCCTGAATCAGTTCAAGTCTCAGTTCCCATATCCAATCTGTTTGAAGAATACATGATGCTTTTTGATGAATCGGAGAGAGCAATTCACTCAGAAGCAAAAGCAGCAGATAATAAAATCGAGAACTTGAAGAATATTATCGACGAAGCTGCTAAAGATATGGAAAACGAACCTCAAGAACCAACCGAGAAGCTGACTCCAAGTGAACCACTCAAATCAAGCAATCCTCCAACTTCAAATGACCCTCCAAAAGAAAACTCTAAATTCTAGGGGGAGAGTTCGTCAACACCAAAATCAACTGATTTGCCTTTCCAGGCGGAGAATCCATCACCAATAATAAACCATAGTTATCTAACCGAGGGGGAGAATTCTGAACCTGACATGGGATTCACTTCACCATTTGAGGGGGAGAATGAAAATACAAATCACGAAGGCGATCTATCAGAACTGGAAGAAGAAATAAATACTGAGTTGGATCCTGCCTATGATCTTAATTACCCTCCTCTCACGAAATGGACAAAAGATCATCCTAAAACTCAAATCATTGGTGAATCATCTGAGGGAGTTCTCACACGCTCTCAATTGAAGGCGAAGCAAACTGCTTTATTCTCTCAAGTAGAATTCTGCATGTTTAATTCGTTTGTCTCCAAAATTGAATCAAAGACGGTAAATGCTGCCCTTGATCACTCCGATTGGGTGCAAGCTATGCAAGACGAACTCCATGAATTTGAACGAATTCGAGTTTGGAGACTGATTCCCACTCCAAAGGATGCATCCATTGTTGGATTAAAATGGGTCTTCAGGGATAAGATGGATAAACAGGGTAATGTTATTCGCAACAAAGCGAGGCTGATGGTGAAAGGATACTGTCAGGAAGAAGGGATAGGCTATGAAGAGACCTTCGCTCCTGTAGCAAGGTTGGAATCAGTAAGAATCTTTCTTGCGTATGCTGCACACAAAAACTTCGAAGTTTTCCAAATGGATGTCAAGTGTGCTTTCTTGAATGGAGAAGTCAAAGAAACGGTGTACGTTGAGCAGCCACCTAGATTTGTGAACGAGAAGTATCCGGATCATTGCTACATTCTGGATAAAGCAGTCTACGGTTTGAAACAAGCCCCGAGAGCATGGTATGAAACTCTAACACGCTTTCTTAAGTTGTCCAAATTCAAACAAGGTTCGGTTGACCCAACCTTCTTTCGCAAGAAAGAAGGCGAACACTTAATGATAGTTCAAATTTACGTCGATGAAATCATCTTCGGCTCCACGAATCCTAGCTTAACAGCTGAATTCAGGAAGTTGATGGAGACTAAATTTGAGATGAGCGCAATGGGTCCGATTAACTTTTTCCTTGGACTGAATATTAGACAGGGACCAGAAGGCATTTTTATTCAGGAGGCTTACACGAAGACTCTGCTAGTGAAGTTTGGTATGATGGGAGACTCTAAAGTAAAGATTCCAATGGAATTCGGCACAAAGTTAACACCATCTCTGGAGAAACCGGCTGTTGATGTGACACTCTATCGTCAAATGATAGGGTCTCTTATGTATCTAACAGCTAGTAGACCAGATATTATGTTCTCTGTTTGTTATTGTGCCAGGTTTCAAGCAAGCCCAAGAGAACCTCATATGGTTGCAGTGAAAAACATCTTCGGGTATTTGAAGCGAACTTCGTCTCTCGGTCTCTGGTATCCTGCAAAATCCGGCTTCTTTGTTCAAGCCTTCTCTGACGCTGATCTTGGTGGATGTGGACTGGACCGAAAGAGCACAACTGGGGGGTGCCAATTCCTTGATGGTAAACTCGTCAGTTGGCAATCAAAGAAACAAACTTGTGTGTCTCTTTCTACAACCGAAGCTGAGTACATCGCCGCAACATCCTGTACTTCACAAATCATATGGATACAAAGCCAACTTAGGGATTATGGCCTAAGCATGAAGAAGATTCCCCTCTACTGTGACTCCGAAAGCACAATTAGAATTTGTCACAATCCAGTGCAACACTCCAAGACGAAACATATTGCACTAAGATACCATTTCATCAAGGACCATGTTGAAGATGGTAATGTCGAAGTCTATTTCGTTAAATCTGCTGATCAACTGGCTGACATATTCACCAAGGCCTTACCTGAAGCAAGCTTTAATAAGATACTCCAACGCTTGGGAATGATGGAAGCTGAGTCAGTATCGAAACCCCTTTCTTCTCTTTAAAACTGTACAAGCGAAATAGAGCGAACTCTCGGTCTATTTCGGTTCCGGAATTTTCGGGAACCGAAATGAACCGAACGCTCGGTCTATTTCGGTTCCGGAATTTTCGGGAACCGAAATGAACCGACCGCTTGGCCCATTTCGCCTCATCTTATCTTAGGATTGATTTCGGTTGTATATTTTTGTATAACTTGTTTATCCTATCGCCTGATTTACTTTGGTATTTACTTTATTTTCTGTTATTTTTCAAAATTTTACAAAAATCCAAAAATATTTTATTTTCTGTTTTTATTATTGTCCAGAAATTACAAAAATCCAAAAATAATTTATTTTATGTTTTTATAATTTTTCAAAAAAAAATCCAAAACCACAAAAATATTTCCATTTGTTTTTAGTTTTTTTTCTCAATTCTTACCTTGTTTCAAGTTCACAGATGCGACACAAAATGATGTTGGGGCAGGTATAACTTTCTTATCGTTGTACTAGCTAGGTGTCCGTAGAAGCATGTTGTTGCATGTAGACCGAAGCCTCCAAGACTCTGAGTGAAGCCTTAATGATTCGACAAACACCAATCATTTCTTCCCAATCAGGCTACAAAAATCACTCAAGTCATGAGATACCTTACTCTTCTCATATTGAGTTAAGAGTTGTCTGCTTTGTCATTTTTGTATAGCAGAGGTACTTTCGGTTCCTTAACCACCTCCACTAATTTCTCCATTATGTTTCGTTCCATAAACGTAACCCTTGAGACTCTCAGCAATTACCACTGAGGTTTATAGTTACACAACATCTGTGTTAATGATCTTAGTTTCGTTCACCACGTGCTAAGTGAAACCCAATATCCAATACCTTAAATGAATTGACGGTGAACGCTCTAATGTTCAAGCTATTACTTGTTACCTCAAGAAATCTCTTTTTATGTTTGCATGATCTTTATGAAATTGTCTAACACCAAGACGTTTCTTCCCATAGGATCCAGTTTTGTTTTATTTTTTTTGAGATTTCTAATATTCATCAAGTCACTGAATATTTTATCAAATCTACTTGTTCAACAGGCCACATCGGTCTCACAAGTACTTTATCCAACATTCGGTCTGATTTCAAGCACTGAAGTTCGGTTGAAATTAAACCCCCCCTTTAAAGCCTTATTTTGAAAAGAAGCCTTTCAATGTTTCTTTCCAAACATTTGATCGTATTTTAACGGGAAACCACACAGACACTTCTAAGTCTCTCTTGACTTTTAAGGAAGAGATTCGTGCCCGGGATCTACAGTTCCGTGTCTAAATTGACATCACTTATATTCCCACAAATAATTTTCTTTATTTCTTTTTATTGGCACACTCTTGCACGAGAATCCACGTGATTTTCAGAAGTCTAGTTCGGGTTACTAATGGCTATTTTCAGATTTAAAAGTTCGGTTTCATATGTTATCATGGTGCATTCTCCTAAAGACTGAACTATATGCATCTTATTTGAATCGATTGGTTGGGTCGCAGTTGGTCAATGAACTTGAAGAGTCTTTGAAATTGAAGAGGCGGTAACTAGATAAGAATTCAAACCGAGTCACAGGATAAGAATTGGTATGGGCACGTGAATTTGAAACGGTTTCTGCCATCACGCCTGATGACGTCTTCATAGGGAAACACAGCTGTCAAATCGCGCTTTTTCAGGCGCCATTTCCGAAGATCGTGGAATCATTACTCAAGATCCTTTCTCTCTCATGGTAATCGTATAAAAGGTTCAGACTTTCCTCTCTCACCTTTTTACCATTTACTACAACTCTCTCAAGAACACACCGGCGATTATACTGTTCATCTTCTTCTTCAAACCAGCAACAATGGCTGAATCTTCTTCAGTTCATGAACAAACTGCCTCATCGAATTTGTTGGTTATCAAATCTAATCAGAATCTTCTTATCGACTTGAATCCCTTCCTCTATGATTCTTATATGCTACAAGTGGTTGAATGTCTAAAATATTCACCACTCTTAAATGCTCTCACCAAGGTGGAATCTGTGCCAATGTCTCTACTTTCCCAAGTGTATACCTCTGCCGTCTATGACAAACGCAAAGACATAATCTTTTTCGAAATCTTCAATCACAAGACCTCAGTCTCCACAGCTCGTTTATGTTCACTGTTAGGGCTTCCTACTGATGATTCTTTGGTGAATCCTGATTCCATCACCACCACTCAGTTATTCACAATGTTCTATGATATGGGGTATACTGATGTCCTCACCACGGTAACGAAGTTCAAGAAATCCTGCCTTCCACCACAATGGAATGGAATTTTTACTCTTCTAGTTAAGGGTTTATCAGAAAGGGTTGCAGGTTCAGACGGGGCAAGCAAAGGGTTTATGACTATTCTCTATGATCTCTACCATGGTCTAAACCTCGACTATGGAACGCTTATTTGGGCTCAAGTGGTACAGAGTCTCAATTCATCTTCAAGCGACTCAGAGATTTCGTGTGGTCGGTTTCGGACCCTCATAACTCACAGAGCGATTGAGACCTTTCAGGTTCCAGTAATGGCGGATGTCGTGCGCTCATCAGTTACGACCTTTCACACAAAGAATATCATTGTTACTGATCCAACCAAGTTCTTGTTCATTGGGTCCATTCCTGAATCTATGTACCAAATTGTTGCTACTGTAAGCAATGTCACGGCTGAATACATAAAACTTCCTCCTACGGGACCAAGGCAATTGACTCCGGAGATGCAGAGTGCTCTGGACGCGGTTGAGAAACCAACAAAACGGGGGAAGAAACCGGATTCCAAGAAGAAAGAGACCGAAGGTCCTTCATCACAAGCTGCAACGCCCAAAAAGCGTAAAGTTGACAAGCAGCTCCTACGGCTCCAACGAAGAAAAATATTAAGAAGATGGCAAAGAAACCGAAGGCATCCTCACCTAGTGACTCAGATTATGTTCCTTCTGATGGTGATCAAGAGAAATCAGTCGAAGGTGAAGATGTTCACCATGAAGACTCACCAAGGGAAAACACGCCTCCACGTTCTCCAACTCCAGAGGTACCACTTAATGACTCGGTTCCAACTCCTCCTCCTTCTCCATCTAATACTACTGTTCCTATTTCCATTGTACCACTTCCACCACCTATTTCTTCTATACCCACTTCAACTATACTTCTACCACCACCCATCATTTATCAAGTATATTCAACAACAACAACCACAACCGAACCTCCGGTTCATGTCAACGTATTTGATACGGGGGCACTTACCCCAGGGACCGAAACCACTGTTACAAACCCACCTCCATCTCCATCACCCTCAACTGAATCTGGCCATACTCTCAGTGGAGCTGATATGGAATTTGAGTCATTTTACTATAGTCCGTATCGAGTTCAAAGTGACGAAGATGATGATGATGTTCCTCTTACCAAGCGTCATTTGAAGGATCTCAATGCCAAGCTTGACCAGCTACTGGGATCTTCTGCTACTTCCTCCACTTCAGCATACTCTAATGCTGCTATGAAGGCTTTAGTTGAGACTTTGATCAAACAGCATGATCAATCTATTGACAAAGCTACTCAAGCTGTTGATGCTGCCACTCTCTCTTACTACAACGCTATTGGTGAGGTCAAAACTCTCGTTTCTGATTCAAATTTATTCATGGAATCTATTCAAAGCACTGCAGCGGTCAATACCAGTAAAGCAAATGAAGTCATTGCCTCTCTGTCAAAATCTCTTAAGGCTAAAAGAGGAAATTTTGAAGCAGTTCGTCAAGGTCTTCAAGATGATAGTGTTACTCTTCTTTCTTCTGTTGATTCACGTCTTGCCAAATTTCAAGCAGACCTTGCCCTGGATAACCAAGTGAGGGAAGATCTCGCTCTCTCCCAAACTCAGATTGTCACTCTCTCTTTGGGACTTAGTCAAGCGCAGAAGGATATTGAAGCCCTCAAAACCGAACGCATAGTGATTAAAAGCTGTGTGAGTGACGTGCATCTACTTCTTTCAAATCTTTTGGATGCTCACGATTCGGTTCTCACAATCACTGTGTGAAACCAATTAAAGGAGAAACTTTTTCCTGCTCTGGAAATGTTAAGTAGGATTGAGGGTGTTACGTAGGGGTGCAAACGAGCCGAGCCGAGCCAGAGCCTTGTCAGGCTCGGCTCGGGCTCGTTTAAGTTGTACGAGGCTCGAGCTCGAGCTCGGCTCGATTCGAGCTTCTTGTACTGAGCTCGGCTCGAGCTCGTAAATAATTATACAAGCTCGACTCGGGCTCGGGCTCGGCTCGTTTTTTTCTGACGTGCCTAAATAAGCTTAAGCTCGGCTCGAGCTCGTTAAGAAGCTCGTTTACTAATACCCTAAATCCCTAATCCCCAATATGTTTTTATTTTAATATATAAAAATAATAATAAATTATTTTTTTATAAAGGATCGTTTAGGCTCGCGAGCGTAATCGAGCTTAGAGACATAGGCACGAGCTCGAGATCGTTTAATAAACAAGCTTAATAATAAGCTCGAGCTCGGCTCGGGCTCGTTTAAAATCGGTTTCGAGTCGAGCTTTTAACGATCCGATCCCGAGTAGCTCACGAGTAGCTTGGCTCGTTTGCACCCCTAGTGTTACAGAGCCGATTGTTACTCCGCAACAAGGGGGAGAAGATTCTCAAAATCCTCCCAAACAACCACCTTCAAAAGAGTCTGGTAACAATCAGTCACACCCCCGAACCAGACGGCGGAAACGTCTGGAGGCTCGTGTGACTAACAATTGAATTATCATTAAAATGAATATAAATGAAACATAACATCATCATCACCATGCATAATTTAATACAACTGCCATTGTTTACATCAAGTATAATCTTTTAAGTTACATGACCAAAACATTCACTAGATGATGTTTAACAGTACACAAAACACAATCTAATATTCTTGATGATTCTTCTGCCTAACGAGTCCTTGGGAATACAAGTTATTTTGAAAAGGTCAACATATATTATGTTGGTGAGTTCATAAGCATGTTTGTTTGAAAAGTTTTTTATAGTTCGTAAAGCACCAGAAAATCCGATATTTTCTGTAAAGTGGTTTGAAAATGATGTGTCAAATCAAGTATTAATGCATGTGTGTTTACTGTTTTTGAAATGTATAAATAAATAAAAACTTAATCCAGATAGAAACCCTATATTTTTTTGTTGTTAGTGGAAGGTGATGTATAAATGTATTTATCCCAAAAAATCTGATATTTTTTACATATAAAAGTATCGTAATCATAAAATTTCCAAGACCGTGTATCGTTGTAGTTATGTTTTTGGTATCGTCTAGATTTGTATAAATATACTGTAATCCTTGATGAAGTTAGTCTCTAAGTGAACCATTATAACCATGCATGATAATGACTAGGTCGCCCGTCTTGGTATTTTTCCAAATGCCGGTCTTGCTAAGGATGTTGTCGCCCTAGACTGGCCTAGTCTAGCTGTAGCGAACAGCTAAGGCGTGGGGGGTCACCCTGTATAGATCTATACACAAACTCCCGCTCTCCCTCCAGGAAACTTTGCTTATAACTACAGGCTACGATTGTACACTCACAAGTGCCAACCGACAAGTCTCACTAGAATCTCAACCTCTAATACCATGTTTAATGTTTACGTGTATGTTGTATGTTATCAAATCCAAAGGTACATATATAAGTATACGAAGTTCAATAATTATGTAAAGATATAATTTCAATCTACTAAACATGTAAGTTTCAGTCCAAGCCCAATTAACATGTAAATGAATCACAAAGGCCCAATAACATGTAAGTGGGTAATTTGGGCCAAATAGGCATGTAAATGGACCATGAAGGCCCAACAACATGTGACCCATAATTCAGGCCCAAATTAACATGTAAATGGGTCGCATGGCCCAATAAACATGACATGGAAAATATTGAGCTAAATATGCACTTAAATGGGCTCTTAAGGCCCATTGGACATGTAACATGAATATTTGGCCCAATAAAATTGTTATCGTTGTATTTCACCCATTTGTTATTGTATTGTTGCTTATTTTTGTTCGAGGTTTACCAAGTTGATTATAAAAAGTCTCCTTTTTGTAAAACAACATTTTTGGTCCAAAAAGCCTCAAAATTTTAATTAAGGCCCAAAGTTAATAAAAATAACACTTTTGTCCCCATTTTGCTCAAAACTTGTATTTATAGCTACTTTTGGTAAAAATAACATTTCTAACCCATTTTTGTCGAAAATATCATTTTTGGCTTATTTTTGTGAAAATACACATTTTTATGGTTTTTGACTTTTCTGACCCGGTTGTTGAAAATTTGTAGAAAAATCATCGTAAGTCGAAATGTGGATCCGTAAACTCTGGAAGTTTGGAAATTTTGTCTACTTTGTTCATAATTTTTAATGGTCTCTAACAAGTGTGAAATTGCTCACCTTCACAGGCTGGTCCGAAATTATTTCAAACATGATAGACAGTTTTGTAAAATTCGCCAAAAATTGTAGAAAAATCATATGAAAACGTGAGAGTAGTCATTTTAAAGGTATAAACCTGAAATTTGTTCACGTATAACATTTTTGAAAAATATTATCATTAAGGTGGTCAAAACAGTTCGAAATTGGACCAAAACTTTTCTGTCAAGGGCTGATTTTTTAGTTTAGTTTATAGATCTTTGAACCCACCACTCATTTTTGCTATTTTAAGTGTATAAATCCCAGATCTACAAGTTTACATGTAGTATATGTGATAACACATACTTTTCTCAAGGTTTTCATGTAGATCCAAGTGATAAACTTCATATTCTTAACATATTTCTAGATTTATGCAGAAAATAACACATAATCACACAAGACATGCATATAACACATAGATCTACACATTTTACTTGTATTCTCCCCCAAAAATCATGTAAAAACCAAAAACAGGGGGTATGAACTCACCTTGGGGTGATGGATCGATTTTGATGAAGAAGTGGAAGAAGATTTTTTCTATCCTAGCAGGCTTTCTTGAGTAGATCTTGAACTTAGATGGTTCTAAGAACATGATCCACAAAAATATGGGTGTAAGAGGAGATTTTTGAAGAGATATAGAAGTTAAATCATAGATCTAAGTGAGAACTTACCAAAGTTGATGATCTTGAAGAAGAATCTCTTGAAGTATACTCTAATTCTCGAAAATTTAGAGGAAAATGTAGGAGTGTTCTTGTAAGTGTTTGAGAGATTATTTGAGAGAGTTAGTAAGTGAAGTGTGTGTGTGTGTATCTTTGGCTGAGAATGAGAGAGGAGAGGGAGAGAGACTAGTCTTGAAGTATGTTGGGTTATACATGTCTACATATAAGTATGAGAAACAATTTCCTTGTTGTATGGTGAATAATATGGATGTGGCACCTCCAAAGTCAACCCCCATTTCATTTTTTTTTTGTTAAGTGGTGTTGGGCCGAGATTTTGGGCCAAGAAGGTAGGAATTGGAATAGCTTGAGCCCACTAAACTTTAGTTAGGATTTTTGGAGCCTAATCATAACATCTTTCGGCCCATTGGGCCTTTAGGGTATCTCACGGCCCAATAGTATAAAAGAATGGGTTCTAAAGTAAGTTAAGGTTAATTGGAGTTGTTATGGCCCAATTAGGCCTATTAGGGTTAGAATGAATCATTCTAGGCCCAAATGGTCCAAAATGTTATAGATTTGCGAATTGGGTCCATTTAGAATCCAAATAGGGTTTCCACGCCCAAAATGGTTGAGTTGGATGCTTATTGGTCCATTAGGCCCAATAAGGAAATCCTAGTCCAATATGGATTCAAACCGGGATTCTTAGGGTTTTCAGACTCTTAGTTGAACACATGAGGTGTATTTGAATGAGCATAGAGCATGATTTTCTCTTAGTGTACAAGTTAGTACACTAGGTGAATAATTACATGAGAGTAGAATTTCCTAGCAAAAATGCTAGTTGTGACACAATACAACAAATCAACTGAAGGTCACCACTAAACCGAAGGGTAATGAAGCTTCGGGTTCTATTGTGTTTGACAAAAATCAGGGTATTATGGGTCAGAGTGATGACGAAGAGGAAACTGAGGAAGACGCTCTAAAAAGAAAGAAAGGTGATGAAGAGCTTGACGAAACTCTGAAAGTGGCAAGAGAAGAAGAGAGAGAGAGAGAGAGAGAGAGAGAGAGAGAGAGAGAGAGAGAGAGAGAAAGAGAGAGAGAGAAGGGAAAAAGAAGCACATGATATGTTGGAGTGCAGGAAAGCTCTATTTCCTTTATGGACTGTGGAGAAGCTGATAAAAGAAGCGATTGAGTTTCCAAGTACTCATTGGCTGGAACCAGTTACTTGTTTTGATTGTGATAACACCAAAGACTCACAGTTTGATATGCCTATCACCCGAAAGGCGTTTGTGTTTCACTATTTTGATGCGACAGTAAATATTCCTTCTCCAGACCCGAAGGTTGATCGGGATCTTATTGATTTTTATCTTAAATATTCTCAACCACAGTACTTGACGTGGAGTGCACAGAAGATTACATCCGTCAAAGTATTGAAGCCTACTTCGGCAGGGCCATTCGTCAATGTTAGTTTCAGGGTGACCCGAGGGTCAAATGATTCGGTTCATATGTTTTCACTGGCCGATCTACTGATCCTGAATCCTCATGATTGGATTCTTCTGAACAATATTCTGCTTTCTGATCCATAGCAGTACGAGCCAATTATTGATCATATCAAGAGAATGCTAGCTTCCTACATTCATGAGGTTGCTAAGATGGATGAAGAGGTTGCTCTTGTTATGAGGAAAAGGCCTATAGTCAAACCAATTGGAACATCATGATGCTACCAAGATGAAGATGGGCAAGATTGATTCTAAGCATCGTGCTGTTATGTTCACTAGACAAGACAATCAGAAGTTCATGTTCTATCTTGATGACAAACACCTGTTTTCCATGTCTTCCTTGGAGCATATTTTGGATATCATCCACAGGTGTAAACAGAACGAAGAAGCAGATAAGAAGAACTTCACGGATATGCTTCGGTGGTACATAGATTTCCGTCATACTCTTCTTCCTATCATACCAAAGATCTTCAAGACCGTGAAGAAGGTTATTTTTGCTCAACCTATTTGATCTCTCGCCTTTATTGACGCAAAGGGGGAGATTATTGAGTCTAGGGTGTTGCGTCTTTGGGCTCGTGTTATAGTCCATCATGTATTCACGGTTTGGGCCTGTCCAACCATGTTTTGTCTTTAGGGTTAGTATATATAGTGCATGCATGCTTAGTTATGATTAAGCTTCTCATTGATTGTTTTGCTATTATTGCACTGTAACCCCAGCACACCTCTACAGTCAAAGTTCTTCATCGAGCTCTTCTGAGGTGGAGCATAATTTAATCATTCGACATTCGTTTGATTCATTGTCATGTTCTTTTATTACTTTATATTTGTTTATCTGTTAAGAATTTTCCGATCTAATAGTGCATTATTCTCATCATATGTGATACGTGATATGTGGCAGGAGTAGCTTATATGGCTAATTGATGTGTGCTAATGGTAGAGAGAGCTTTTATAGCTATTTGATATGTGATACGTGGTAGAGTAGCTCTTATAGCTGATTGATATGTGATAACGGTAGAGATAGCTTTGACAGCTAATACGATATGTGTTATGTGGATTATGTGTGGGGTATGCTCTGGGGGACTCACTAAGCTTTGTGCTTACGGTTTACAGTTTTGATTTTGGGTTTCATCGATTTGGAAATGAAGGGCTCGGATTGATCGCAGTGCACACACCTATCATTTCCACAATGAATGATTTTGGGATAAACTCTGATAAATGATTACTTAACAATGATTTTGAATGTTTGGAATAAATGGTATCAATGTTTTAGTTATATTATAAATGAAAATTTTACCCTTGATTTTTGGGTCGTTACAAGTTGGTATCAGAGCCTTGGTTTGAGGGATTCGAACACACTTTCGGGTGAGTCTGAACTCAAACTGAGGATCGGTAAAGTTTTCAAAAGAAAAATGTTTTTAAGTAAAGAATTTCTAAGACAAGAAAGGGTGTGGTGCATGTAATCAGCCGAGCTCAAGTAAGTTTCCCCAGAATACCCACATTTGTTATCTGTTATGATTTGATTTATGAATCTGAGAATCGCATGCTAGTTAGGGCTAGGGGATATGCCTATATATGTTGTATGAGTTAGTGAACTTGCATGTTAGTGCTGAGTAGTCAGCAATAGATTGGCCTGATATGTGATGCTTGTAGCCTTGGGAATATTTGATGTCATGCTAGAATGAGAATGATTGTTGGTATTAGTAACTGCTACGTGTATGCTTTTAAAATTGTACACGGTTAGGATCTTATAGCCTTAGAATAATATATTTGGCCTTATTTCCTGTTCCTTGTTTGGTTGTGGTCCTAGCGTAAAGTCTATTATTCGACGGTCTATTAGATCATGTTCTGTGTATAATTTGCATGCATAAGGCAGCCGACAGTGAGAATGGATGGATGTGGATAGCTCGAGTTGCAATATGTGGGCTGAATGTACTATGGTTGTTCTTTGGATCGGAGTGCTACTGCACGAATGCTGTTTGCTTTGTGCTTTGTGGAACTCTTGAGTGATGGGAGTCAGCCACTAAGCGGATATGATGATATCCAGGAGGTGGATGGCTGGCATCATGGGGAGTTCTTCAGCAGTTGATGGCAGGGTGAGGTTGGGAACCTAGGGGAGTCTAGGAGTTGTTTCGGTGAGTATCGTGCTGCTGTTTAGCGGATATTTGGTGCACCAGTCGGGTAGGTGACTTAGAGGATTCGGGAGTATTGCTGAGGAAGGTATGGATAGGTGTGGAAGGTAGTATGGGCCCGTAATACTGAAAGCACAGGATCCATACTCGAATCACTGAGAGTCTTGGAGAATCTAAGAAGTTGATGGGAAGGAGAATTCTTGGTTATGATTGGACCATGGGGATAACTGCTATGCAGAATGTGGGTGAGCATGCAAGGGGAAGTACCAAGGTATAGTCCCGGCTCCAGTAGTGAGCCAGTTAGCGGAAGGACTGCCAGGATTTGGAGTTCACCTTGTATCTCTTGTATCAGGCGGCAAGGATTGATTGTGCGATCTATTACACTTTTTGGATTAGAGACTATGTATTGGGGGTAGTTAGTAGCCCGGTTTAGAGTAGAGGTTGCTCCAGTTATTGCAGTGTAGTCATGACGATTGAGCTAGTGAGTGGGTCAGAGTGCGAGACCCGGGATGATATGGATTCCAGAGCCCGAGGGCAGAAGATTGATTAGGAGTACCTCGAACAGAGAAGTTCAGTTCATCTGAATTTAGTGGAGGATCTCGGGAAGAGATCCAGAAGTTTGGATCAGCTTTTAAGAGGCCATTAGGGCCGGATTCGGTGCAACGCTTGCGGAAACTGCACGATGGAGTTTCTTTCCAAGAGTTGGATTGTCATTAGGATCGGAATAAAGTATTACATCATGTTCTCAGGATGGTCAGGGGTAACTTAGGAGGAGGTGGTCAGGATTCCTCCAGATGTTTGCGGACATGCTATCTTCAGCCATTCCCGGTGGACATCGGGAATTTTCATTGCTTGGGAATGGTGATAAGTTGGATCTCGGTTCGGTTCTCTGCTATTTTCTGGGATAGCAAGGGTTGTCAGATGCTAGCCAGCATGCCGAGGAATTTTGAGGATTCTTCATACGGACATATCTCGTGGAGCGGGTCCCGCTTATACCGTGATTGCTCCGAGTCGTTGTCGGAATTTGTTCGGTGATCTGGATTGCTACGGGTGTAGCAGCTTTGGCCACGTTAGCAGGGACCGCCCATAGGGGGCAAGACCGTCATATTATCATTGTGGGCAGGTGGGTGACAAGGAGGTCGACTACCTGACGATCAGAGAGGAGCGGTGAGTGTATCCGCTCTGGCTATTTTGAGGATCACCAATGGATGAGAGGGTAGAGCCGGAGCCCAGCAGAGAGGGGCCCCACTTTGCAGGATCGGACAGGAGAGATCGGAATTTCGACAAGCAAGGGTGCGAGGTATATACCCTTTTGCCTCCTAACCAGCATGAGTAGACGTATCGTTGGTTGTTATCTCTGATTGTGGTTGGGTTATATGTATCTTCAAGAAGAGTTAAATGCCATCTGCATGCCATGATTCTGGGTGGAATAGCACGAGGTTGTCTTCTTGTATATTGCAGATTGTCCAGTGTTTGAGTATCATTTTGGGAATGGTCGGATTTGGTTCAAGGGTTGATACGATGGAATTATGTCTAGATTTCAATAACCTTAGCTATTATGTTTGGAAAGGCTTTCCGGGTTCTCAAAGGAAGAGATAGTTGTTGTTGTAGTTTTGATTGGAGCATCCGCCTTTTGGACTTTCGAGATCTGAGTGTGATATCAGTTTGGGAACCTAGAGTCATTGGCATTGTTGGGATTCAAGAAGTGTTAGCTGGTTTTCGAGAGCCGTGTTGTTTGGGAAGAGTTATTCATGGTGTTCAAGCTTTGCTAAGCACCGGCCGTCAGCAGATTGATCACTTGAACGAGGGAGGGTTCGGGAATCCTTCAATTCTCATATACTGAGCGGACATAGTGTAAGGGTCTAAATGTTGTAATTATTCGAAGTATGTTTTGTACCCTTCGAACATTTTGTAATCTATTTTACTAGGGCATTGTTTTCGAAGCTTAACGCATAGTCCTTAGTATATTTTTTGTACGCTTTCCTCTCCTATAAATAGGAGTGTTTACTAGAGTCATGAGAACGAGTCTTTACAGAATTATCATTTGTACTCTGTAAAACTTGAGAGCGTAATAGAGCTGAAACAAGATCATATTTACATCTGTGTTCAAATCTCGCAATCTTACATTGATCATTAAACTCTGATTAGTTTCATACTCGATTCATAGCTTCATCAATTGGTATCAGAGCAGGAATCATATCTCTGATCTGATTTTCATCTTTTCAAAAGTTTTTAAATCAACTTTTTGGTTTAAGAAATTCCGCACTTTTTGAAAGTGAAAAATTCATTGGATCTAAGTTTGTGATTCGATTCTGCACTTGAATCATTGAATCGAGTGTTCTGCTAGTGATTCTGATTTGAATCATATAGTTTGTTGTCAAATTCTCAAAGTTTCTTCAAAAATTCTCAAGGAATTATTCCGTACATCAATGGCGTCTTTCAATCTTAATTCCATGACTTCATTTTCTCATCTTCTAGGATCATCCACCAAAATTCCTATGCTAATCCCTGAGTATTACGATCAATGGGCTGATCGTATGCAGGATTATCTCAACGGATTGGATGAAGAACTGTGGAATTGCATTTCTGGCAATCTCAATCCACCAATGAATGTTCAACCAATTGGATCATCTTCTGGAAGTTCCGAAGTTGAGAATCAGTCTGATCGTCTGAAAAAGCTAGAGAAGAGATGCGTGAGAGAACTAAGAGGTGCTTTGCCTCCAGTTGTTTACAACTATGTGAGGAGTTGTACAACTGCAAAGGAGATCTGGAACATTCTCAAGGAGAAATTTCAGGGGAGTGAGAATACAAAAGTGAACTCTGTGAAGCAATGCTTAGTGGAACTGAAGGACTTCAGACAGAAAGATGGTGAAACGATTGAAGTTTACTATGATCGTCTTAATGAATTAATCTATCGATGCAATCGATATGGTATCACCAGATCAGCCATGGAGTTCAATTTAATTTTTGTTATGGGTCTTCGTAAGGACTGGCGTAGTGTGAGCATGATGGTTAAGAATCAACAGAGCTTTGATACGTCAACTTTGAATGACTTGTACAATCAGCTGAAATCTCATGAAAGCGAAGTGAACGAAATTGCTGAAGAATCGAAGGCAAGTTTGGGAGGTCCACTAGCTTTGGTTTCGAAGATCTCTGAAAGGGAAGCTGAGAAAGATGTTTCGGACGAAGACGAAGGGTTTATCATGAACTCAGATGATGAGGCGATTGCTTTCTATTCAAACAATCGTGTGAAAAAGTTCTTCAAAAAGCCATTCAATCCGAAGGCAAAGTCATCTGAGACAAAAGGGAATTTTATGAGTAAAAGTGTTGGGGATGAGAAGAAGAAGGAAGAGAAGAAAGATACGAAGTTTGTTGAGGGAAAAACAGAGAAGAAGTTAAAGGGAGATGCTGGGATTGATTGTCATTATTGCAACGGGGCTAATCATTTATCTAATGATTGCATGCTAAGGAAGAAAGATGAGAAAAAGAATAAGACGAAGGATGAAGCGTACTATGTGGAAAAGTTGGAGGAGGTGCGTGCGAAGGCAAAGAATCTTTCATTAGTTGCTCGTGGTGAACAACAAGAAGATGGAACTTATCAAATTTGGTCATCTGGATCACATGATGAGGAGACGCGAAATCCAACCCATGGAGCAATGTATGCAAAGATGGAAGAAGATTCAGATGAGGAGGAATACGAAGTTCATGGGAGATGCTTCGTATCAAAAGCTGCTGACAAATCTCCGATGACCACGAATGTACGTAATATTCTTGAATCTTTCAATATTCCAGTACATGCTTATAATTCTGAATTAGTATCTTTCGATGAAACTGTTACTTATTTTGATTCAATTGTGGTATCTGCTAGCAATGAGGCTAAGAAGTTGTCTATGCAGTTGCTAGAGACACAGAAGAAACTAGATTCGAAAATTACTAAGATAGATTGTTTAGAACTTCAAATAACTAATATCATGGTGGATAGGGATAACTTGTCTAGTGAAACGAAACTGTTGTTAGCCCAAAGGAACATTTACTGTAATTCGGCTAAAAGATTGTATGGGAAATTAACTAAACTACATCATTCATGCGAAATCAGTAAAGAACAACATAGAAAATTGTTGTCATTTCTAGCTTATAAAAGAGCTACAGTAGATAACATTTCGTATGACTGTGAAAAAGAAATAGCTGATTTTAACAAAGTTTCAAATGATAAGTATAGATATGGAATAGTCAAAGTAGATGAATGTCTTGATTCAACTGAATTGGTTAATATTGTAAATGACACTTTGACTAAGTCTGAACAAATTCACATTTTGAAAAAGACTGAGAATTCAACATCTGATTCTCAATCTAATTTTGCTGATATTGAGGATAATTCTAACAATATTAGTGAAATCAATGAGATTGAGGATGTTGATTGTTCTCAGTTGTCTATTATAAATGTTGCATCATCATTTAAAGGAAAAGAAAAAGGTAAGGATTTGTTGGTTGAAAGTGACATTGATCAACCCTCAACTTCGAAAGTTTGTGATGTGGACTTTGAGGAAGTCAAAGACAGCCAAACAGGTGATAGTGATGATGAAGAAGAAAAGAACATTGAGAAAGAAAAGGAAACTACAAAAGAAGAGGCAACTCCTCGAATAGTAGTTGATCAAGTGTATGGAGAAACACAAAAGTTCGAAAAAGTAATGAATGAAAAAGGTGAACACTATCTTGAAACAAATACAGTGGTTTATCCAAATTTCAAATGTACAGATGATGTCATTTTTCCAAATCAAGTTTTCGTAACTACTGGAAATGTTGAAAATATCAAACCCGAACTAAAGAAATTAGTTGAGGAGGATAATTCAAAAACAACTGATGAAGGCTTTTTCGCAAATCAAATCACAGTTGAAAACAACTTAACAAATAATTCGTATGTGTTTCAACGACAAAAACCACAAAGCCAATGGGTTGAAAAATCAAAAATTGAAAAAGAGAATACAAAACATGTTGAAAAGGAAGATGAAAAAGTTGTCAAACTAAACTCTAAGGAATTTAAAGATCAAATTGACAAATTTTCGAAGGAAAATAACATTTCAAAACGACAAGCAAGAAAGAAAATATTTTGGCAAAATATTGAGTCTCAAAAATTGTCTGAATCACAATCAACCAAAAATGTTTTCAAAGCTAAAAATTCTTCTTTTTCAACAAAAACTCAACATTCATCTCAATCTATTCATACAAGGTCTGAAGAGAATAAGCAACCAAAGTTTTCGAAAGTTTCTGACACTAACAAATCAAGAGCATTTTCAAATAAATCTAATTCAAATCAACAAGTCTTTCAAAATCAACATTTTAAATCAACTGTTGATACATCATATGCTCATCCCAAAGTTAATTTTGTTCCTCAAAGGCCAAATTTTCCTAATCATACGAAGAAACAAACACTAAAGGTTTCACGAGAAAAAGGCATAACTTCAAGGAAAAATATAGATCACTGGCTCGAAGGACGAGGAAAAGTTTATCAATCCAACAAATACTCAGAAAAACAAATCAACGAAGCTTATGAAAAGTATGTCAATACTTCTTCGAATGGATTTCATCCTCAAAAGATTCGAACATCTCCATCAAAGCTTGGAGACCAGTCACAAAAGCGAAGACAGTTCAGTCACAAACTCAAAATGCGAAGGGTAAAGTCAGTGAACATCCGAAACCAACAAAATCTTATGTTTCGGTTCCTACAAATGATGATGTGGACATTATTGATAGTCTCAAAACTAAAGTTTGTGACTGGGTCAAAAATTCTTCATTTAATTCCATGTTGAAATCTAATTTCCAAGGACCCAAAAAGTCTTGGGTACCTAAATTTTTCCACTAATTGTAGGTACTATGTGACGAGCAATATGATAACAAGTGGTACATTGATAGTGGTTGCTCTCGTCACATGACTGGGAAGAAGGAAAATTTACGAGATTTTCGAAGTCTCAAAAATGCTGGAGTAGTAAAATTTGGGAACAATCAAAAATGTCAAGTCAAAGGATGTGGGAAGATCACAAATGGACAATTCACAGTGAATCGTGTTGCATATGTTGAAGGTCTTCAACATAACTTGATAAGTGTTTCTCAACTTGTTGTGGGCACTGGCAATCGAGTTCTCTTTAACGAAGAAGGAAGTATTATTTCGAATGTCAACACAAACGAAGTGTTACTGAAATCCAAAAGGAAAGGTGACATGTTCACTCTGGACATCAATCCTATTGTAGGCAAACCTGTTGTATGCCTTCTTTCGAAAGCCACATCTGATCTAAGCTGGCTATGGCATCGAAGACTTTCACATCTCAACTTTCGAAACATCAATAAACTGGTGGTACAAGATCTGGTAAGAGGTTTACCTGTACTTAAATTTGATAATGATTCTTTATGTGCAGCTTGTGAAGTTGGCAAGCAACATAAACAAGGTCATCCAATAACGATAGATTCGAAAATTGTTGCACCTCTGGAGCTTTTACATATTGATTTGTGTGGCCCTTCGACTGTTTCAACTCTCAACAAGAAACGGTACATTTTAGTTATTGTTGATGATTTTTCCAGATTTACGTGGGTTTATTTTCTCAGGCTTAAATCCGAAGTTGCACAAATCATGATTGATTTTATCAAAAAGATGGAAACGACATTAAAGAAGATTGTTCGAAAGATCAAGAGTGATCATGGAACTGAATTTAAGAACAATGTTCTTGATTCATTTTTGGTGGACAAAGGGATTTCGCATAATTTTTCATCTCCTTACACACCACAACAAAATGGTGTTGTAGAACGAAGGAATCGCTCACTATGCGAAGCAGCAAGAACCATGTTGGCATATGCGAATTTACCTTAATATCTTTGGGCTGAGGCAATATCCGCTGCATGTTTTACTCAGAACAGATCTTTCATACACAGGCGTTTTAATATTACACCATATGAAATTCTAAATAATCGTAAACCTAATGTGAAATTCTTTCATGTTTTCGGATGCAGGTGCTTTATTATGAATCTCAAGGATCATCTTTCGAAATTTCAAGTAAAAGCTGATGAAGGGATTTTTCTTGGATATTCGCACAATTCTGTCGCATATCGTGTGTTAAATAAGCGAACACGAAAAGTGGAAGAAACTTTCAATCTCACATTCGATGATTACTATGTTAAACAAAATGAGCATAAATTTGCAAATCATCCAATTTTACAAGACACACAAGTTGAAACTGAATCTTTACAAATGGATGATATTGATGATGATTTGATTTTTGGAATTTCAGATCATGCAATCAATGCTGAAATTCATGCTCCTGATAATCACATACCAGAATTTGCAAAGTTTACTGATGAATCAACATCAACTCCTCAAGAAGGCGAAAGTATGCAAAATAATCCAGTGGAGGGGGAGCACTTGGATTCGAATACTTTAAATGACGAAGTGCATTCTTTCGAGGGGGAGAAAGAAAGATTGAATGCTAATGTTGAGGGGGAGCCTAGATTTGAGGGGGAGCATATAGAAAATATTGCAAATAATAATGATTTTGATGATGTTTGTTTGATTGCAGGTTCTGAGAATGATGATATATACGAAGATGCTCCTTTGGAATTTGATCCAGCATATCCACCAATGGAAAAATGGACACGAGATCATCCGAAGGATCAAGTAATTGGGAATCCACAAGAGGGAGTTTTAACAAGAGCTCAAATTCTTGCAAAGAATGAGGTATTGAATACTCATCAAGAATTTTGCATGTTCAATGTTTTCATATCTAAAATTGAACCAAAAACAATTAAGGTTGCAATGGAACACTCAGATTGGGTTGTTGCAATGCAATCTGAATTGTCTAAATTTGAACGAAACAAGGTTTGGAGATTAATTCCTAAACCTGAAAATGTTTCGATTGTCGGGTTAAAATGGATTTTCAAAAATAAAACCGACAAAGATGGAAACATTGTTCGAAACAAAGCCAGACTTGTTGTTAAAGGATATTCACAACAAGAAGGAATCGACTATGAAGAAACTTTTGCCCCTGTCGCAAGACTCGAGGTTGTTCGAATATTTCTGGCATATGCAGCTCATAAAGATTTTGATGTTTATCAAATGGACGTGAAGTGTGCTTTTTTAAATGGAGAGCTTGAAGAGACTGTTTATGTGGAACAACCCCCAGGTTTTATTAACGAAGAATATCCAAATCATGTTTATATTTTAGATAAGGCAGTTTATGGTTTAAAACAAGCACCAAGAGCATGGTATGCCACTCTAACTTCGTTTTTGAAACAATCTAAATTTAAACAAGGATCTATTGATCCCTCATTATTTCGAAAGAAAGTTGGGAATCATCTAATGCTTGTTCAAATTTATGTTGATGATATTATTTTTGGCTCAACTGACCCTGCTTTGTCTAAGGAATTCGAAGATTTGATGAAAAGTAAGTTCGAAATGAGCATGATGGGCAAAATCAATAATTTTCTTGGATTGAATATTCGTCAAAATAGAAATGGAATTTTCATCAATCAAGAAAAATATACGAAGAATCTGCTCGAAAAGTTTGGATTGACGAATAACACGAAGTTACGTTTTCCAATGGCAACAGGCATAAAGTTGACACCATCGTTAGATAAACCAACCGTTGATATAACTCTTTATAAAAGCATGATTGGTTCATTACTTTATCTCACAGCAAGTAGACCTGATATCATGATTTCTGTGTGTAATTGTGTCAGGTATCAGTCTAATCCACGAGAGCCACATCTCACTGCTGTGAAGAACATATTTCGTTATCTTAAAGGAACAATTTCGTTAGGATTGTGGTATCCTTCGAAAACTGGATTCTTCGTCCAAGCATATTCGGATGCAGACTTGGGTGGTTGTAATCTTGATCGAAAAAGTACAAGTGGTGGATGTCAATTTCTTGATGGCAAATTAGTGAGCTGGCAATCGAAAAAGCAAACATGTGTATCCATCTCAACAGCTGAAGCTGAATATGTGGCTGCTGCTGCTTGCACTTCACAAATAATATGGATTCAAAGTCAATTACATGATTATGCAATTAATATGAAAAAGATTCCATTATATTGTGATTCTCAAAGTGCAATACGAATTTGTCATAATCCTGTGCAGCATTCGAAGACTAAACATATAGCTCTTCGTTATCATTTTATCAAGGATCACGTGGAGGATGGAAATATTGAAGTACATTTTGTGAAAACAACTGATCAGTTAGCTGATATTTTCACGAAGGCATTAGATGAAAAATCTTTTGTGCGAATTATAGAAGGACTGGGAATGATCGATGGAAATTCAGTTCCATGCGAAAAAGAAGAATGATGGGTGACAAAGCATGAATCAGAGGCGCTGAATAAAAGATAACGCAAAGTCATTCAGCATTCAGCGGTTACTGTTCATAGTCAACGCTTCGACCCCTTCGAATTCGCACGTTTGTCACTTATTTTAAGGGTTGATTCAGTGGTTACTGTTCATAGTCAACGTTTCGACCCCTTCGAATTCGTATATTAATCACTTCTCAGGGGATAATAAAATTTCGTGTTTTGCAACAAGTATTATTTCAAATTTTCGAAAAATAAAAAATTCAAAAAGATTTTCTTTTGTTTTTGTATTTCAAATTTTCGAAAAATCAAAAATCCAAAAATATTTTCTTTTGTTTTTGTCTTTCAAATTTTCGAAAAATTAAAAATCCAAAAAGATTTCTTTTGTTTTTGTCTTTCAAATTTTCGAAAAATTAAAAATCCAAAAAGATTTCTTTTGTTTTTGTCTTTCAAATTTTTGAAAAATTAAAAATCCAAAAAGATTTTTTTTGTTTTGCATTTCAACTTTTCGAAAACTTCAAAACAACAAAAATATTTTCAGTTTTATTTTGTTGCAGAACATCATGAAGAAATAAGATGGAATATGTTTGCAGTTTTAGGGTCAGGTAAATTTTTTCGTATGAATTGATCAATATTTTTCGCATTTTGAACTAGTTAAGTTATCCCTAGAAGCATGTTGCTGCATGTTGGCAAAAGCCTCCGATGACTCAATGTGTGTGTACGAAAGCCTTAATGAAATTCTTCATACGAAAATTTCTTCCCAATCAGGCTTATATTCACATTAGTCTCTGAGCTACCTGACTCTTCTCAAAATGAGTTAAGAGTTTCCTGTTTGGTCCAACAATAACAGAGGTACTTTTCGTGTCTTAAATCCATCTTTTTCACCCAAAAGTTCTTACACGATCACACACAAAGACATATGTCTGAGAGGTCTCTGATCAAACCAATCGAGACTTAGACATATCAAAAATCTGTGTTTATGATCTGACATCATGAGACCGTGATGAAAGTGAAACCCAATTTTCATTAACTTGTTAAGGAATTGACGGGGAACTAAGTTCCAGATTTTCACGAAACTTTTTGTTTCTGTACCCAAATTCGAAACTCCAAATCATATTCATTTCGAATGAGTGGTCTTGATCAAACATCCGAAACCCACGATGTTTGTTACCCAACAAGATACAGCACACAAATTTTTTTTGAATATGATTTCAGTGTGAGTTTCATTCGAATGTTCTCGTCATGTTAAAATTTATCAAAGCCAACTTGTCACTGACTACACTGGTCAAACAAGTAATTTCTGTTACAATTTCTCACCTTATGTTTAGGTTGACATGTAACGAAATTTTTTTTTCTACCCACGAAGCCTAATAAAAAGAAGCCCTTTGATACTTATCAATAAGTATTCGATTGTAATTCACGGGAACCCACACAAGCAATTGATCATTTCTCTTAATGATTAATGAAGTAATCTTTGCCCGGGATTTAATCTGCTTTTGTGTCAATGGTTTGACATCACATTATCCCATATTTTTATTATATTTGTTTCTCGTCTATATTCTTTGGAACACTGCACTCACGAAATCCTTGAGGTTTTGAGTAATACCAACTCAGGCTGATGATTTCGAACTTCTAGCGTATGACTTCGCTTTTCAACCCAAAAGTGAAAGAGCCTTGCTTCCATACGAAGAGTCATAACGGTTACAAATCATCTTGGGGATAACAATACAGGCTGTCTGTATATGACGTATGGTATTCTATCCGGTTCTCTAGGAGATGTGACATTTCCTTTTTGACGCATGGCTACTTTTACCCAGTAATGGTCTGATTTTCAAGGTACCACGTCGGATCTCATTAAATGCATCCCGCTTCAAATTCAAAAATCAGGGTTACATATAAAAGTGGATTCAAGGGTTAATTTTCAGTTTACGCGATCAAAACAAACAAATTTCTAAATTCTCTGTTCATCATCATCCTCAAACCCTAACAATGGCGACTTCTGCTCATGTCGATTCTCATACCACTGAAGATGCTTCTTCATTACCGATCATGAAGATTCAGGCTACAAACTACTACTTGGAGGGTGAAGTTTCTCAGTACCCAGAAGAGATGAAGATGCTAATCGTTGCTTTGAAGATTTCTGTTTTGTCAAAGGCGATGTTTAACTCTTTCTTCATTCCATTATCCTGGCTTTCACAAGAAGGATCAACTGCAACATACAACAAAGCTTCTGATACGATCACTTTTCATCTTGTGAACGACAAAAAGGTCAGGTTATCCAAGAAAATTTTCTGTCAAATTCTTGATATCCCGAATACGCCTCCATATGTTGCTGTTACTTTTCCCCAAATTGTTCACATGTTCAATGAGATGGGTTATCAGCCACCATTGTCCAAGATAAGTGATTTTAAAAAGTCTGGTCTTCCACGACTCTGGAATTTCCTGTTTGGGATCTTTCTAAGGTGTTTAACTGGGCGTTCTGCTGGTCTGGATAAAGGAAGGATGGAAGTATATGCCATGGTAGCTATGATCTTCGAGTAGATTATTCTACTCAACTATGGAAGGAATTTCAAAAAGGAGTAGAACACACGAATGCCACTCACGGTATTTCGTGTGCAAGATACTGGAGTCTAATTCTGCAACATTTTTACAATAAGGAAGGAATTTTGGTGCCCAATGATGAAGAAAGAGCAGTTTTCCAACCATACCACTGTCCGAAGGATGTCACTGATAATGTTGATATTTTTCCATCAGTTGCTAGAATTCCAGATGCTATGCTTAAAAGAGTTGATCCTTCGAACTCTGTCTTGGTAACATATTTGCAGACCATCGATTCTACAATTGAAACTGGCAAACTCCTGGAAATCGATGAAACAAAAACCAAGAAGTCAAAGAATACTAAAACTGAATCAAAATCTTCGAAATCTCCGAAGAAGAAGTCGGTGGTTGTTGAAGTATCTGTTGCTGAGACCCAAGTGATTGAGCCTATCATTGCAGAAACTCAAGAGAATGTCAATATTCCTTCGAAGACTGGAATGTTTCGAAGGATCAAAATGAAGTCTACCCATAAACGCAAGTCTCCTACACCACAAATGATTCGAAAACCCCAAATTACACATCAAGGTGTGTTAATTAGAGAGGTGCCAGCACCGGTTTCTCCAGTGTCCAAGAAACGAATGGCTGAGGATATGGCCAAGCGTTTGACCAAGAAGAAAAAGAGGAAGACTCGAAAGCTGGTGATTTCTACTGAGTCAACTAAAGACGATGACGAACAAATTCCTGAAACTCCTATTTTTGCTCAGACTTCGACTCCTGAGAAAATACTCATCAGTACACCCGAAGATTCGATTGCCAAATCAGTTCCTGAGGAGGTTCGAACTTCAGGCATCCCTGCACACGTATCTGATACGGATGCAAATGTCAGTATGGGTGAAGGTCTTGTTACTTCTGCTCCTTTCGAACATATTGTTTCTTCATCACCATCTATTCCCATCTCATCAACCATAGATTCACCTACATTTTAACATATTATCAATCAACCATTCACTTCTATTTTCTCTTCTCAATCCACTGACACACCCAAACCACCTTTACCTATTCAAGAAACGATTGAAATGGAGACAGAGACAGATAATGAGGGATTTGGTGGTACGTTTGAAGACTTAGAATTTCATGAAGAGGAAGAGGAGTTTCCAGATCATATGCTAATGACCATGAAGCAGTTCAAAATTCTGAATCAGAAATTGAATTCTATAATTCAATCTCAAGCGGATATAGGGGTGGTTCATCAGTGTCGAGTTTGGAGGTTGATTCATTGTTAAAAATGCTTGAAGCCAGAGTTATTAGCAAATTCTCTGGAATGATTAATGATTCAGAATCTCGAATTTTGGAGAAGGTTGACTACACTGATCAGAATAACGAACTTCGTGTTAAATCTCAACGATCTGATTTTATGGGTGAGGTCAAGAATCTAAAAAGCATAACAAAAGAACGACATGTTCTTTTTGTTCAAGAAGTTAAGAAGGTACGCGAAGATGTCAACATGCAAATTCGTGAACTCCGCGAAGACATGCAGAAAGAAATTGGCAATTTTCAAAAAGATTATGTTTCTTTACATCAGAAAGTTGATATCATCTGTGATGCAGTCACACGATTTGTGAAGTTGTATGAAAATTTGAGTCCACAACTTACTCAAATTTCAACATTCGAACAAACAAGCTTTGAGGAGATGCTTAAGCTGCTTAAGGAGTTGAAGGAGATTTCAGAAAGGCCGGTTTCGTCTCCATTGATAACTCCTGAATTTTTGTCTCAGAAATTTATCCAGTTCGAAGCCAGCCTCAACAAGCAACTTGCACCACTCTTTCGCATATCAAGTCTTCTTCCCACAACAACTGCCCCTCCTGTTTTCACTGGGGTGCAAGGGGGAGAAAGGAAGTCAAGTGAAGAAGATGCGAAAGTGGTGGGAAAGGTTTTTTCTTCGAAAATCCCAACAACAAAGCCAGTAATAGTTTCGGCTGGGATGGTGAGTTCAACAGTTGTAACAACATTACCCATTACAAGAACTTTTTCGAAAGGGATTGTAATTGGTAAACCTTCAGAAACTGATGGGAGTGGTTCAAAACAAAAGGATGTAATAGACAATTCAGCATTGAAAGACAAGGGGAAATCGATTGTTATTGAAAAGTCGAAGGAGGAAAAGAAGGTTGAAGCTGAAGCTGAGATCGAAAAGCTCAGAATCGTTCAAAGCATTATGACTCAGCGTGCAAGTGATCCAAAGGGAATGGATAAAGGGGATCCAACGAAACACTATAACTATGAAACAATCGAAGCCAAGGTTGCATTCAATCACATGTATTCGTTTGAAAAGAAACCAAAGCAGAGTTACATGGTCACGAATACTGATGCAAGCCAGTTGCATTTCCCGATAAATGAAATGATGTTTATCATGCCTCAGTTCAAAGCTGAAGGGAATTTCAAAGAAAAAGATGAAGGCACACACATGAAAATTCGTTTTCATGCTGTACTTGGAAAAGCCCCTGAGGAAGTATGGTCACTGGTCAAAATAAAGAAAGTGATCAGCATGAAAAAGGATGTGATTTTCGAAAACACAGTCTATGTGGTTGCCAGGGCAAATGGAAATATTTGCGAATTCACAATTGCAGATTTTCCATTGATGAACTTGTATGACCTTATACAAGTTGCATTACTTTTGAAAGACAAATCATTCTCTTATCTTCAAAACACAGAACCGGAGGAATTCAAGCTTGGAGTTACTCACATCAAGATTTTTATTGAAAACTATTATGAGTGCTTGGCATTAACTGATGTAGAGTTGGCTACTGCCAAGGGAATGGAAATAAAAGCTCCAATGGCTCCTTCGAAGACTCAGGCTGATTTGAAGAAGTATGTTGATGGTGAAATTTGCCTAAAGCCTTTTGGATTAGTCTTCGCAGGAAAAGACAAAGCTGGAAAAGCGAAAAGGTTTTTATTTCAGGCAAGTGAAGTGGAAAGGTATTCAACGTCACAATATACGAACTTAATTGTTCGTATGAATCACTGCAAGAAGAACAATGAAGGAGATAAGAAAGAGTTGAAGAAAATTATCTCCTGGTACACTCAGATTCGAAGGGTGTTGCTGTACTCCATCACACTTCTTACAAACTGAAGACTTCGACTATGATTACAAAGGGGGGGATTGTAAGGGTCTAAATGTTGTAATTAGTCGAAGTATGTTTTGTACCCTTCGAACATTTTGTAATCTATTTTACTAGGGCATTGTTTTCGAAGCTTAACGCATATTCCTTAGTATATTTTTTGTACGCTTTCCTCTCCTATAAATAGGAGTGTTTACTAGAGTCATGAGAACGAGTCTTTACAGAATTATCATTTGTACTCTGTAAAATTTGAGAGCGTAATAGAGCTGAAACAAGATCATATTTACATATGTGTTCAAATCTCGCAATCTTACATTGATCATTAAACTCTGATTAGTTTCATACTCGATTCATAGCTTCATCACTTAGTTGAATCTAAGTGGGGGGGGAACCATTCAGATACCCAGGTGGAAGCTAGTGTGAGACGAGGATGTGTTTCACATCCCCATTAGGGAAGGAAAGGCGGCCTTAGGGACCGATTGAATATAGGATATCGTGGGATGGGAGTTCGGGAAACTCTCTAACATTTGGATCGCGTCCTCTTGACTTCAAGTATCAGGTTTCGGGGGAGGGAACCAGGTTGGGTCCCAGTCAGTATTTGAGTTCGGTTGGGAGGACATACCGCGTGGGTGCTCAATGTTGAGATATGTTCGAATTGATAGATGAGTGATAGGGTCATGGGCAGCGATCGTGTAGGGTGAAAGTGTTGTAAGACTACGGGGTAGTCGTAGCATTCACGAATTCTTTCAAGTGATTGAGGCTAGGATAGACCAGTTCGCAAGATTGTGGGAAAGCCACAACTTTGTGGAATCAGGATCAGAGGTGATTATTCGACCGGTTATCCGTGGGCGAGCCCGGATGGTTATGGGAATTCGAAAAGGAACTGGTAGAGACTGTTGAGTCAAGGGTTTGGATCCCGAGTTACAGGATCTTGTGGATATATGGTACGTGACGCAGTAGGACTACGGATGGGTAAGTCCTGATATTTGATCTCTTGGGAACCTGGTGGTTGGACCGGGTGCGAGACCGGTAGTCTCGGGGATGGGCTAAGGAGATATATTTACCGGTCAGGTAAGGGATGTCGGAAGTTATGGTGCATTATATATCTCGAGGTAGTATCAGGGTATCGATTCGTTTTCAGAATGGATTCTGAATCGGGGTTCGCGCATGTTCTCGCACAGGATTTGTTTCAGTGGGATGAGATTTGGGAGGATAAGGATGCCAAGGGCATCAACTGCAGGATATTAGGGTAATGAATGGGTTTGGTTCAATGGTAGCATAAGCCATCATGATGTGTCTCGGGCTGGTTTCATTAGTAAGAGCGCCACGACATGACGGAATCAGGAAACGGCAGGACGAAGGAGAATGGGAATGACGAAAGACTACCGTATTCGGGTAGCGCGCCCTATTGTATTGGACTCAATGGCGACAGGTTGTTGCGTTACGATGATTTGAAGTGTTAGAAGGATGAGCAGAACCAGGAGTGGTGATATGGCCGGGACAGTTGCTTTTAAACGAGGTTTCGGAGGTCATGTGGGGCGAATGTGAGGTTGCTAGTCGGTTCAGCAACCAGTCAGGAGACCGATTTTTTCAAAAAGAATTGTATTCGGTCATGATGGGTGAATCCAGTTAGTTGATAGCACCGTTTCGATAAGCATTAGAGAGAGTAAGGAGCGGTTGAGTCTTGTTGCTGTAGTGGACGGTCATGGAATGCAGGGGTGACAGTTGTATCCCTCGAGACGACGAGTGTCGGTATTTGTTGGGCTCAAAAAGGGTCGTCGATGTGGGTAAGAGTTGGATACTTAAGCTTCTTCATGGTTGAAGTTCTCTCAAGGCTGCGCTCTATAGGGGTGGCACCCGATATAGGGAGAAGGGCGGAAGGCCAGATATGGTGAGTCAGTCCGGATTTGGCCCTGATAGGGCAAGGGGTGCATCATGAAAGTTTGCAGAGGATGTTGGATTAATGTCTAAGTCTATAACTATAATTGGTAAGACTTGACCCGACCCGGCATGGTCCATTTGGGTTGCATGGCATCATGCATTTGGATAGACTATAATGAGAGAAATAACACTTAAGGTTGGTTAATATATTATAAGTTCTAATATATTAATAAGGTTATTTAATTAGTATTGATCAAGAATTAATTTGGAATTAATTAAGTGATCAAAAGGAGACTAATTAAATATATGGGTTGATTGTGTAAATCATTCATTCTTATATATGTGGGCTTGTGATCCAAGATTCCTTATGTTGGACTAAGTCCATGGGGTGACCCATGGATACTCCATGGAGGTTAAAATCCATGGAGCATAAGGAATGGGTAAAGTTATGAGTTACATGGTGTAACCCTAATAGCCAACATATAAAAGAATCACATGGCTCAAGAAATCGTGGACTAATGTGTGAATATGAGGGCTAGACGATTTCAAGGAGTGTTCCATTTCTCTCAAGTCATTCCATGTGCATTTGGTGTTGTGTGAACCATTTGAGGTGTCACACTTGGGGCACTAGGCACTCAAGCTTCATGGAGACAAGCTACATCAAACAAAGGTATGTATTCTATCCATTTGATTACCCAAGTATCAAGTATTGTATGCTAGATAGGGTAATACCTTGGAAAGTTCATAATTGCATGTATAATAGAGAAAACATAGATCCAAGGTATTTAGGGTTGCATGTACACTTAAGTTTGTTAGAATGCTCAAAACCCATCAGTGGTATCAGAGCAAATGCTTGTTTTCTTGTTATACTTGCAAAATTAGCTGAAAAATCGAATTGTATTAGTTTAAAAGTTATGCTAGTTACTTGAAAAAAATTTGATGTGAATTATCTTTGTTCATATGAGTCTATTAGATTAATAGAAAAGTTAATTGATTATGTGTTTTCAATCCATTTTAATCTAAGAGTTGATTCTAAAATGTGTTTTTGTAACTTGTCCTCAAGTTATATGAAAAGTCACATTTAAGTTTCATAAAACTCATAAAAAGTTGGCAATGGTTACAAAAATGAAGAGTCTTGTCCTCATTAAATGGTTTTATGACTCCATAACTTGTCCTCGAGTTATGGAGGTTCAAGAGTCACTTCATTAAATGATAAAATGTGTAACCTTAATTAGTTCCATAAGTTACAAAAATAAAGAAAAGTTACATTCTTTTATTAGTTTAAAGTCTTCTATAACTTGTCCTCAAGTTATGGAACTTGAAGAGTTTTTTTTTAATTAAAACTACTTTAAACACATAAGTTATGGAATTAATTAGTTTTGAATATTTTCAAAACTTGCCCTCAAGTTTTGGAATTTGTAAAGTTTTCCCCATGAATACTTAATTCCAAGTTAGCCCTTAGAATTTTAAAAGTTAAAATTCAACCCTTATACTTTATAGTATTATAAGTTAATAATAAATATATGTATAAGAGCAAGTCAGTCTTACCGTTAGTAGGCCTCATTCACGAAGCCGGTCTATAAGGGGGGTATAAGGTTACTGCCTATAAAATGGCAGTTTAATGGGTGTCCACTCTCACCCACCGCTTCCTTGACTGGTGGAGGGTCGTTAGCCGAACGGGTAGGACAAGGACTATAATTCTCCCTTCATTAAAAGTATTAATGATAAATACTAAGTAACTAGACACTTATAAATTCCCAATCTTAGTTACTTAGGAAAATGTGAATAACGTGCTAATCCATGAAATTACACTTTGCACTTTGTTTAAACCGTTAGTGGAGCGTGTGTGGTTAACCGGCACACTAACCTGGATTTAACAAAGTAGGCAAAGGGTAACTTAATATTTATCATAGTATCGGTGGAGCTCGTGTGGTTAACCGGCACATCGATTGAGGGGTAAATATTAAGGGTACCAAGTATATTTGCATGGTTACTTCACACCTTGTTTTGTGATCCTCGGCATCCCAGTCACAAAACCTGAAGGGCACACTCGAGATTGAAACATGCCATTGAAAAGTTCAATGAATCTCAAAAGATCTAGGAGTTTCAAATCCAATTAAAAACCTAATTACATTATTTCGTTTTTCATGGTGGAAATTGGTAAATCGTCATTTACCTACCTTCAACTATTTTATAACTCGGATTACGGCATCCCTCTTCCAGTTATAAATAGGTTGTTGGATCCTAGCCTTAATATTTCATATTGGGTGTTATATTAAGGACTTTAGATCAACTATATTGAATATCTCCCAAAAGATGTCTAGTTCAGACATCTATGATCTTCCCAAATCTCTTGGAACTTTACTTCCTCCACCTCTTCCAATTATTCTCCCTAACCCACAAGTTCAAGGTCACTCAAGCCCTAATGGCAAGCAAGGTCTATGTGTGATCACATCTTAGAGATGAAGTCACATATTGACAAGCTGGGAGAGTTGGATGTCAAAGTCTTGAGAAAGTTGGATGTTCAATCACTTTCTAAGTCACATAGTGAGTTCCTTTGGGACTACTATGAAACAGACTATGACATGAACCTTAATGATCATATCTATTTGCTTGGTGCTGCTGAATCAGCAATGATTTGGAACGATAGTAAAGCAAATTTGATTAGAAGATCAACTTCCCAAAAACTTTATGGACAGTGACAATGGTGACACTGGAAATCCAGAAAAAGCATTCTCTTCCCAATGGAAAGGGATTGGCCATAGTCAACTCGGTTGACCAAATGGTAAGGAGAAAGGCTAAGTCTGAGATAGTCCCATTACCAAAGGGTCCATATGTTTATTTTGCCAAAGGAAGGGGCGTTGATTGCAAAGCTGCCAAGTTTACCTAAGGATGTTAAAGTCAATAAGTCTGACTCTACTTCAGGTAGAGCCCATTATCTAACTCTGTTAAGTTTCTATTCTAAGATCCTCATTACATGATGTGACTGGGTCACATGTTGATGTTTTAAGAATCAAAGAATAGAGAGAAAGCTTAAAGGAAGTATATGCTGATTCTGATCGCATAGGTGGATTTCGATCGCATCAGAATTTTGAAGCTGTTACTTAGGAGTTATGATATATTGCTTAGGAATAGATAACAACAAGTTTTTCCGTATGCATTTGCACTATAAGGATAAGTTTTTTCCGTAAAGTTTTGAAATAAAATAAAAGTTTTTAATTTTATATTTATTTTAAATATCCTTACAAGTGGCATTTGTGAAAAATGGTTGTTTATATGATTCCATTGATAGCAATATTTGAAAAAAAAATGGACTTGATTCTTTCGTTTGTGGTAGTGTCATAATTTACCAAATCAGGAAAGTTCCTCATCGCCCAAGTTTCAATTGGACCGAAACTTGGAATCATGCAAGTTGAATAGTATGATGAATGAGAACTTTCAAGCATTGGAAAATAAAGACTAATTACTTGTTCACATGGATATGTGAGTCAAGTGAAGGACTAAAGGGATCGAGTACACATTCTTGTGCACTGGTCATGTCCACCACAAAGCTCGTTAAGACTATTTGATTTACTAAAGTTTAGTAAATATGGTTATACTTACAAGTTTAAGTATAATTCTGAAACATTGGAAAAGTCTCAATGTATGGCGGAACGAATGGGAAGAATCAAATTAGGCAGAAAGATAAAAGTTTCTCAAATCCGAAAAGATGGGAGAGTACTTTAGTATCATGTTTGTGATCGTCTTAATGATTTAGAAATCATATCACAATTAGTCCTCTAAAGGTCATCTTAGTGCATTCTTATGACTAAGAAGAGGAGTCATGAATTGTTGAAATGGTTAGATCAGGAAGATGAGTCATACTTCGTTCCAAAACAATTCTTAGAGTCATACTCCAAGATTGTAACTTGAGTGACATATCTTAAAGAAAGGTTTAGAACACTTGTCAAATGTAAGAGTAAAAGTGTCCTACTCTTGTACATTTGAAATTGGTAAGTTGTGATGTTTTGGATAAAACAAAGACCAACTAAGGCCAATTATGTGAAGTGTTTGTCTTGATAAAGAATCCGCACTATCTCTTGAATATTTGGCAAGATAGTCTTATATGTCAAGAGGATAGTGGGAGTCTTAAAGATCCTAAAAAGAATTTCAAGAACTAATCAAGAATAAAACCTGAGGTTCTTCACTACTACACGACTTGAGGTTTATAACCTATCGTGTTGACATATTCTGTACCCATTCTAGTTAAAGTTAGCTTTGCATAGGAGTTCTGAAAGTTCTCAATTGGTTGCATAACAACTTGGAAGCAATGGCAGGCCATGTACTGCCAGGTGGCAAGAAGTTAAGATTGCATAAGTTCAGTCCATATGAGTTTGGATTTGTCATTATCCTTGTCTTGTGACTATGGTTTTGACGATTCACATGGATAAGAACACATACACCATAAAATCTAAGGGTCATAAGGTTTCTCTCCGATTCATGAAAATGATGGTGAGGAAACACTTCCACCAAGTAGATTTGAAGCAGATGGCAAAAGGTCTAAACAATTGAGACTATGATTACGACATCCCTTTTCATAGTTCTGAAATTGTTTAGACACACATGCATCCTATCTAAGGAAAGGTGTATGATTTTGATAAAGTTTTATCAAAGCATCTCGTATCAGAAATCTGAACTTTGGTAAGGAAGTCAATAAAGTATTGATTTCTAGAAGTCCAGCTGATTTCTGAGTACATGTCAAAGCTAGTGGGAGCATAAGTGTTATGCTAATAATCATCATGTTAGTGGGAGCATGATAATTATTGTTAGTGTTGCAAGTTAGCAATGTTAATTATAGAAAACAAAAGTTTCAATTCGTGAGGCTGCAGGGATTGAAAAAGTTGTTTTGCTATAATTAAGGGAGAGGATATACTTCATTTCAGTTCTGAAGGCTTAGATTGAGACCTTAATCATCTTTAGTCAAGAATATATATATGAATTTCATGTTGGATTGGTTCAACTTAAGGAAATTCTATATATTGCGTTCTCAAAATTCGATTATGATTACGGCATCCCTCTTCATAGTCAAATTTTGAAAACATGGCAAATAAAAATATTGTAGCAAAAGACTGGTCTAGAATCATGTCTTTATGTGAGACATCATGAATCGTGTACCATTTGCTTTGGGTACAGGATCGATTGCATGTGCTATAATATTTGTCATTTCTAAATTTTTCCAAATGCCCAGAGGCATTAAGAAGGGAAAAGGTCTAGAATTGGATATGACTAAAATGATTAAGCAATTGTCGAGGACAATCTGAGGTTTACCAAAGATTGGTTGCTCAGGGACAGTTGGAAGTATAGTGCTAATTTTGGAAGGACCATATTGACATATTCTGAAAAGAGGCATCTCTTATTCAGAAGTGATAGTCAAAATGAGAATATGGAGTTGTCTCCATAGGTGGAAGTTATCTGTGTAAGATTAGAAAACTTAATGCAAGAAGCATGTCCAAAGCAATGTACTTTGAATATGAGACTTAGTTTCCATGGAGTTGATCTCCATTGGAATACCTTATAATGACTGTTGACAAGTCTTTGTGACTTTGTACATATTCATTACAGGAGGGTCAGTGCATATAAGTTTAAAATCTAAACAGATTTCGATAAATGATAGGAATTTGAAATTCTCACATTTTTCGATAAGGATTTGGGAGTGTGAAATTAGAATCATTGAAATTATGTTCAATTGGTTTATTTCACAAAGTAAGGATCATAGACAAACATAGAGTGCATACTTGGTGTATAGCAAAACTATTGTTTAAGAAAAACATAGTGTACATGCTTGGAGCATGGGACAACTAGTGTTTTTAATTCAAGTATAAAGTTGATAAAACCGAAACAATGAATAATGAGTAATCAGTATGGTGATAAATAAAAGTGTTTATTTATATTCATAGGGTTTGATACCATATTTGATTCATTTATTCTTGTGTTTCACTTTGCATGTTTTCACTTCCAGAATAACTAAGTCGTTCTTCCTGAATGATTAAGTTATTCAAACCATCCACAGTCGGTCATATGTTGGAAGTAGATATGAATCAAGACTGTCATGGGTTGGTTTTTAGAGGTCCAAGTTGGTGGACAAAGTGGTGCTACAACACTCATGAGTGCTCATAAGTTCTGAGTATTGGATTCAACCCGCGCTCATTTGAATCACTTCATGGATTTTATCACGAGTGATCATGAGACGATAATATCTTATATTCTTCAAACCTAGAGATATGAGTTGTTACTATGAGTTGGTTATACATTGATTGCACGAAAACGCATTTGGTAACTCGATGTTATAAAACGTGCCTTTGTGTATGATTCAACAAGTAGTAGAACAAGGCATATGAGTCGAAGTTTATCCATTCCTTTTACCTTCGGGATAAAAGCGATATCTGTGGGCCCCTCGATGATTTAGCGATGACACATGTGAGTGCTTGGCCAAGCCAGGACTGATTTGATTTGTTCAATCAGTCAGTCATCATAAATCGAAAATCGGGAAACAACAAATGGATAGAGAGAATGATTATAATCCATGTCTCAGTCCATATGATATCTAGAATGGAGGAATATATGATCCCTTATCTAATGGACAAGTCATTGACAAAGGTCAGAGTTCATCGACAAGGTCAGAGTTCGACAGAAGCTTTTGAGAGCTACGATTGCTGATCGGTTCCTGAAGTCATACGCAATAATAGTTTTAGACTTATCCAAGTGGGAGACTGTTGGATTAATGTCTAAGTCCATAACTATAATTGGTAAGACTTGACCCGACCCGGCACGGTCCATTTGGGTTGCATGGCATCATGCATTTGGATAGACTATAATGAGAGAAATAACACTTAAGGTTGGTTAATATATTATAAGTTCTAATATATTAATAAGGTTATTTAATTAGTATTGATCAAGAATTAATTTGGAATTAATTAAGTGATCAAAAGGAGACTAATTAAATATATGGGTTGATTGTGTAAATCATTCATTCTTATATATGTGGGCTTGTGATCCAAGATTCCTTATGTTGGACTAAGTCCATGGGGTGACCCATGGATACTCCATGGAGGTTAAAATCCATGGAGCATAAGGAATGGGTAAAGTTATGAGTTACATGGTGTAACCCTAATAGCCACCATATAAAAGAATCCCATGGCTCAAGAAATCGTGGACTAATGTGTGAATATGAGGGCTAGACGATTTCAAGGAGTGTTCCATTTCTCTCAAGTCATTCCATGTGCATTTGGTGTTGTGTGAACCATTTGAGGTGTCACACTTGGGGCACTAGGCACTCAAGCTTCATGGAGACAAGCTACATCAAACAAAGGTATGTATTCTATCCATTTGATTACCCAAGTATCAAGTATTGTTTGCTAGATAGGGTATGTGACAACTGTCAATTCAGGTCATTCTCGGACTCATGCATCTTTATAAAAACCATTCATGCACAACATGCCATGGCCTAGTAGTATAAATTAGGTCAAAATCTTGCATAAACTAGGACCCAACTAAGATCTAGGACTAATATACTTGACACTTACGATTCTAGTAAGTTGTTTAACTACAATAGGAAATGCCAATGCTATAATTAGAATAAACTTCAAACCTTGCTACAATTGAAAAAGGGTATAAAACCCTAAAAATAAATTAAAATATTCTAATTTCATTTCAATATGATGGTGAATATCAAACAATGTTCCAAAAACCCTAAAGAGCCCAAAAATCCAAATTTATAAACTTTAAAACCTAAAAACTCTATAAGATTTGTTATGAACCTCATTAGATAAAATTTAAATAATTAAGTCATAAGGATATAATCAAAGATATAAAGATTTAATTATCAAACATAAATCATATTTTATGAGCTAAAAACAAAGATTCTTAAATAAATCATGAATTACATAAATAGGCATTTTTATAAAAATTTGGGTTTTATAAAAATTGAAGGGAAATTTATTTAGTTTGAATTAGGAGAGAGAGGGCCTCTCTTACACTCATAAAATCTGCCACCCTCTCCCCCATGCTCCATTTTTCCCCAAAAATTCTTAATCATTTTATTCTTCTCTTACACTTCAACTTCACATACACACACTCTCTCTCACTCCTTCTCCAAGAAGATTCCCCACCTCAAAAACCTCTCCTACACCTCCAGGAAATCCTCCATTCTCTGCCATAATTTCGAAATTGAGAAGGTCTTGAAGTGTTCTTGCTTCTCTCAAGATCAAAACCAAGGATCCCGGCATTAAGACGTTGGTGTATTCCAAGGCACCACTTGTATCTACTCGAAACATTGTGAGTATTCACGCACTCCCCTATTTTCAGTTTTTATGTTTTGGGGTGGAAAAGCATGTCCAGAAAAACTATTATTTGCATGTTGTATTTAAATTGAATTGTATCAAACACGATTGCTATTGTATTGCTATGTTTCTTTATGTATGTCTATGCAACACGGAACATGAGAACTTATCGTACTAAGGCCCTTCCCTTATCTCTAACCATTAACTCTTTGAGCCAATGGTCATTATGGATAGCGCTATTAGGAATTGACAACTCCTCACTCGCCCTATTGCTGGAGTGCATGATACCATATTCATCTATGGAACGATAAGCATAGATCTCGATAGGGCTTCAGTCATAGGTTTGGTTGAGACTCATTGTTTGCTCATACACATACAAACTCGTTTCTCGTTATAGCAATAAACTTGTATTCATTAATAGCAATCAACTTGGTTTATCATTAAAGCAATGTACTTGTAATTACGAAAAGCCTTATTTCAAGCACGATTTTATATACTTGTGAACTCACCAACTATTTTCATAGTTGACGCTCGTTTTACATGCTTTTTCAGGAAATAATTAGTAAGTGGATATAGAGATTCATCATCATAGAGCATGCTGCATCGTGTGGAAGTTATTTTATGAAGTTATATATTTTGAACAATGCCATTTTGGAAAACTTGTACTTTGTTTTGTTTAAGCTATAGGTTGTAAACTTTTTAATATTGCTATGGTGATGTATCTTTATCTTTTGCAATGAAACCTTTGTCGCTGTCATACCTTGCGTTTCCGCTTTAGCGGGGTGTGACAGGGTAATACCTTGGAAAGTTCATAAATGCATGTATAATAGAGAAAACATAGATCCAAGGTATTTAGGGTTGCATGTACACTTAGGAGTGTTAGAATGCTCAAAACCCATCAGAGGAAGCATACCCAGACTTTTACGACGGCAGACTTCGAGGACGAAGTCTAGTTCAAGTGGGGGAGACTTGTAACACATGTTCCTGGTTTTTGAGGTCATTTATAATTTATAAGGGTTTTGTGCATGGACTCGGCGAGTTGGGAGTCCAACTCGTCGAGTATGGTCGTGTATCTTGGACGCGGGTCGGAAGTGACTCGGCGAGTCGGAAGGCTCGACTCGGCGAGTCTGAGCTGTTTATTGAAACCCTAATTTTGAAGTTTTCTCCCTATATAAACATCATTATAAACCCTTGTGGCCTCCCTTAACACCATAAAAGACCGTTTACGGCCGCAAACTCGCTGGAGTGTGAAGTGGGAGCATTTGGGAGCTTATCCTTGGGATTTTGGGGAGATTTCCAAGCCTTAAGAGGAAGTAACGAGGGAGAAGCACTAGATTGAGCATCTATTCCGTGTTGGGCAGCAGATTGAGGTACTAATCTGTTACTTTCAGCCTTAGATCCTTAGAGTTCTTGAGGAAGATTATGGCCATGTGAGGCCTTGCATGCACGTAAAGTTTGCAACTTTACGTGTTATCTACACTAGTAGAGGATATATCTGAAGTTTGGGACCTTGAGTCCTACTGGAAAGGGCCGTAAACATGATGGACTAAGGGAACTCGACGAGTCGTGCAAGTGACTCGGCGAGTCGAAAGGGTTTTCTCATTCACAGTTAAGTGTTCACGGCCAAGGGTTCGCGGTCATGGGTTTTCGGTTGGGAGTTTACGACCGTGAACATCAAGTAACTCGGCGAGTCACTCAAGTGACTCGGCGAGTTGACGAGATAAGCAAGGAACTCGACGAGTGGCTGGTTAGACTCGACGAGTTGAGGTCAACATGGACTGTTGACCTTGATTGTGGACCTTGACTCAGACCAGGGTTGACCAAGGTTGATCTGGAGGGCGGTTGTGGTATTTCAAGGTCGTGACAGGTTAAGCACTTGATGATTGCAGACAATTGAGTTGGGGTAGTATGTCGGGACTTACTGGGTCTTACCCTGTTAGTCCAGCAGCTGGAGTTTCGACTGCGGGATTTCGACAGTGCGAGGTGAGTCTTCTCACCATACCTATGGGTCTAAGGCACCAAGGCCGGCCCATTTTATGATAGTTGATATACTTGCTATGTAGAGGTGTGTGATTTGTATGTATGCGTGATATGCGGTAGAGATAGCCTTTGTGACTAATGGTAGAGACAACCTTTATGGATGATGGTAGAGATAGCCTTGTGGCTAATGGTAGAGATAGCCTTTGTGGCTAATGGTAGAGATAGGCTTGTGGCTAATGGTAGAGATAGCCTTTGTGGCTAACGGTAGAGATAGCTTGTATAGCTAAATGATATGTGCCAATGGTAGAGATAACTTTTATAGTTATGTGATACGTTATATGTGGCAGGAGTAGCTTATATGGCTAATTGATGTGTGCTAATGGTAGAGAAGCTTTTATAGCTATTTGATATGTGATACGTGGTAGAGTAGCTCTTATAGCTGGTTGATATGTGATAATGGTAAAGATAGCTTTTACAGCTAATACGATATGTGTTATGTGGATTGTGTGTGGGGTATGCTCTGGGGGACTCACTAAGCTTTGTGTTTACGGTTTACAGTTTTGGTTTCAGGTTTCATCGATTTGGAAATGAAGGGCTCGGATTGATCGCAGTGCACACACCTATGATTTCCGCAATGAATGATTTTGGGATAAACTCTGATAAATGATTACTTAACAATGATTTGGAATGTTTTAAATAAATGGTATCAATGTTTTAGTTATATTATAAATGAAATTTTTAACCTTGATTTTTGGGTCGTTACATTTATTGTTACAATGGTTCTTATTACTAATTTGTGAAAATCTAATTAAGTTAAAATCTTATTTATTCTAATGTTATCCTTTAAAGTTACAATGCTTCATATTTTTGAAAATTTGTTTAAGGGAAAACTGAAAAGATTATGTTTTTGATATTAGTTCTTCGAGAATGTTTGATCTGATTGAATTTAAATCTAAAATTATGACATTTCTGATTGTTTCGTTTATTTTCAGGTCAATAATTTGCATCATATGGACTACTCGAGTTGATAGATAATTTCTGTTTTCATCGGAGGCATTTTAGAATATATTTGTAGGTTTTTATTTTGTATTACCATGTTTTATAAAAAAAATTGTATTCATTTATGTCATTTCCTTTCAAATCCAACACAGTTGCTTCTTAAAGTTTCCTTTTACAGCAATGTACCAAAAAATGGGCAATTCTTGTAATAAATTTGCATTCTTTAAGATGATGTTTAATTGTTTATTAGATTTAAAAACCGTTTATTGGTTTTTGTAAGAAGTTTTTGTTGGTTTAGATCAGTTATAATGGTGTTTCTAAAAAAAGTTTTAATAAAGATTAATAGCAAAAAGTCCAAAAAAAAACAAAAAAAGTTATATTAAAAAAGTAAATAGTAACTAAGCAAATTTGAAACAAAAATGAAAGTTTACATACATGTTCGTGTGGAAAGAATAGGAAATTTGTAGATTTTCTAATTAAATTGCTAAATCACCCTATTTGGTAAATAAGTTTAAAAGTATACCTGGGTAAATAATTTTTTTTAGAAATTTGGTCAAAAACTCCTTTTATCTCTTCTCCTCGTCTTCTTCTCTTTTTTCTGAACTAGATCTGCAACACCAAACCACCAAAAATCCTTCATCGTTCTCACTTCATCTTCAAAAAAGCTAGAGAGAGAGATGGCTCGTCGGAGCCACCACCTCCGTCGCCGGAGATACCGAGAGAGACCGATACAATGTGATCCTTCATTAGCTCTTTAACTTTCCAACTTTCCATTGGCGGCATCTCCTTCTCAATGTCGTCGCTTTATCCTGCCCGTCCACCTTTTCCTCTCTCTCAAGTTCTGCTGCTACACCTGGAACAAACCTAAATCGCCTGGAATAAACCCTAAATCGCCTAATTTGTGTATGCGGGTGGTGGACTGGTGGTGCGGTAGATATAAGGTCGCCGACGGCGACAATCATCTTTACGACAGCAATAGGTGGATGGGGTTAATCCCCTTACTTCAGATATGTTCTTCACCCAATTTCTCTCTCTCACGTCAGGAAAAATGCATATTTTTTCTTCACCCTTCCTCTGTTCATGTCCGACAGCTACTACCTAAGATCTAGAGTTTTGAACGGAGATGGTGGCGGAGCTAGAGTTTCGAACTAGGCATAGATAGCGATGACGACACACATGTGGTTTCCAGATCTATGGGCTGATGAAGCTACATTCATTTCTAAATCTTGAAGGTTTTGCAGATGTTGAGGTTTAATCTAAGGTTCTACAGCTGGTCCAGATTAGCAGTATGTCAAAATGGTCGATTCTTGGTTGGTTTTTGACTGGATCGATTCTTATTTGGAGCGGTTTATTTTCAGATGGTTGTTCCAGTAATTCTTGATCTCATTATCCGTTCTTCATGAGTTGGTACCGCTACCTGCATACAAACCTAAACTGCCATTGATCACGATCACTTTTCGTTCGGAAAACTAAAGCCAAAAACATGATGAGTAAACAAAGTGATTATGTGAAAGAGAGAAAAAGAGACTTTGGGTGGAAGGTGGGACCATCATTTAATTAAAATGTTGTTTAATATTTAAAAATATTCAGAAACATTAAAAATAAATAATAAAGAAATGGAAAAGGAAAATATAGTCATTTTATGTCTACAATTGACGAAATCGTTTTACAATACTAGCAAAGCGGCGAGGCGCGTAAGTTCTTTCCATAATATGTTTCATTTACAAAAATATTATGTTTCAAAAGAAACTACATGTCAAAGACAATATATTCAAATTATGGTGTTATTTGTTACATGATACATCAAATAAATAACTGATAAAGAGAAACCGGTCAAGGCGGCATAAAATATGAAATGTTTTAGCCGTTCAAACAATAATAATAAAATTATATAAAAATACACAAAATATGAAAATGTGTAATAGCACATGACTGATTATACATTATTAATCGTGAAACACTTCTTTATACATCACGTTTGTTGTATAAACTTCATCACCTTTTAATTGTTCGTTAGACTTCACCAATACTTTTGTATTGCAGGTCTATTTTCTTCGTTACCGACTTTTGGTGTTGTATTTAGTTCTTAAGTTATCTAATTTTTGGTCCAATCAATTGTTTATGGCATATGAACTGCAAGACCTACCTTCAACTATTACTGTCTTCTGTTTTTACCAGATAGTGAATTTGTGGTAGGAAGATATTATGGAAGCAAAGTCTATAATGTTTTACCCATTCAATTATTTCCTGGCTAGATAGATGGAATTAAAAGCCTCTATAGTTGTGAGTTAGGTTAGATATCAAATTTGGATTTGACATTAAAGGGTTGTTTTTTTCATTAAGATCTAATATGTGTGCATATTTTCTTGGTTTTGAATTTTGACGAAAAAATTGTTTTTTAGTGGAGTGCATGCTTAATTTTTTTACAGATACAGTAGATAAGAGGTGGTCGAAGATGCCCGTGGAGTTTGCATAAGTAAGCCTTGCTCCATAAGTGGAGAAACTCCTTCAAATTTAATTTTAAAACTATGTATGATGTAAGTAGTGGAAGACTTTTGTGGGGTGAAGTGGGGCAAGGGTAAAACCGTTAATAAGTGGAGAAACTCCTTCAAGCACGGGAGTAGACTATTCCAACCAATAATAACTTTCTAGATTACACTTTATGACACTATGTATGATGTAAGTAATGGAAGACTTCAGTAATTAACCATTTCTATTTCCAGGGGTAAAATGGTCCATGTTGGCCATTAACGACAGGACTAATAGTCCAAAGACCTGTTCGCTAATTGAATGAAACGTGAGCATAATAGATTGTATGAACCATTTTTCAAGACCCTTTTTCAAGCCACTGAAAGCAACTTAGTAAACCGACTTCATGACTTTAAAACAATTAAATATCCTTTTGAATAGAGGATCAGATTGATGAGATACAACAAGTTAGAGTCTATATCTCTATATGAATTATATTTTGATAAAAAAAAATTAAGGCCATATTATTTAGACTGTAATTTGAAAAATATAACTATTTACTTTTCATATTAAGCTTTTTGAAAATAGAGCAAACCTGCTAAACATTAACATAGTGTCTACTTAAGAAGGGTTATTTCCATAAAAGACCCTATATTTTGTCTTTTTTTCTTTTTAGACCTAAAGCTTTTTTCTTTTCCGAAAAAGACCCAACTTTTACCTTTTACTTGTTATTTTAGACCCTAACAGGTCACCAAAAGGGAAATTAAGTATTTCTATTTCATTAAAGCCCCTATATTTTGTACTTTTTTCCAGTTTAGACCTAAAATGTTTTTTATTTTAAGACCAGTTGTATAAAAAACGTGATTGTATCCTTTTAGTTTAAAAATAGACATCGATTTAAACAATGTAATTATTATGCCTACATTTATTTATGATTGGAAAATTCTTTGTCCACATATATTTATAAAAAAAAAATAGTTGTAAAAGCTATTTCTTCACTACACCAAGTTCATGTAGCTTAATTTTGTCAAGGCATAAAACATAATTATATTCTTTTAATTTAAATAATAGACAACGATTTAACTTTGCATCTTTTGGTATTATATTGATTTACGCATGAAACATTTTTTTTTAAAACCATTACACATACAACGAAATTGTATAGTATAATCTTTTTTTTCACGAGTATAATTAAATAATAACAAAATGTTTTGTCTACATTTGGGAAAATTTATAGTTTCTAGCTCCAAAACCTTTTTTTATATATAGTATTGGTTTAATTAGTTTTTCAATTTCAATTACATAAAACAATTACCAAAAGATAGGAGTTAAATACATAGTCATGTAAAATCAAATTTCCTAACAGCACAAAAAAGATTTTATATAATTTTAAGATCATAAATTCAATAACCAATTGAGTACCAAACACCTTCAAGCTTTTTTAAATTAAAATAAAATCCTAAATTTTATTTTGGTAATTATTATGATTATACTTAAGAATTAATAACCGCGATATACAAACACCATGTATACATAAGATAGATTAATAAAATGAGGTAGTAGGCCAACTATTCAATTTTCTTTTACAAAAATTTCATAGTTTTGTCATTTTTGCTCATTCACCACATTCCAACCATTAATAATAATGTCAACCATCGTATTTGGATATTTAAGTGTGCGGTATCATTTTTGTTATTTGGATTTTCAACTTATGTTCAAATGGTTTCATAATATAGTTTTTTTGTATTTATATGTGATGTTAACATTTTTTAAAAATGTCTTAAACTTGAATATGATATAGCTAAACAAAACTATTACGAATGTTTAGGATTAATATTTTTATGTATGTATTTGATATAGTTATAATATATTATTCAATAATGGGCTAATGCTACAAAATATTCGATGGTTTTGGTTTTGGAGTATGATAATCAGTGCGTTTGTTAACCGTTCTAAAAAAATTGATTAAAAAAATCGACCAAAAAAATAATATAGAAAAGTGAGAGAGTGAAATATGTCCAAACTCACGAAATAAGTATAATAGACAAACTAAAATTTTTTATTTTGTATACAATTTGTTAAATTACATGGTATGTTTTTTTCTACAAATAAAAAAAGTTGTCATTATGCTAAAAGATTCTTCCTAGCCATGTATTATCCATGTTACCACAAAATATCAAATTAACATCGAACTTTTTATTAGCGGTACTAATAACATTTTTTATAAACAATATATCAAGTTTAATGATATAATATACATCCAAGATAAAGTTTAATTATATCTTTTAGACAAAAATAAACTTTTGCAATTTTTCTAGGTTATATTCGCTCAAAAGATAATAGATCAAATAACATTTTTTAGTGTATATATGTATACTTCTTTTTCGGTGTACTCAAGAAGTACATTTATCTATTTGGTCTTGAAGATTATAACCAATTTTAAAGTTGAGTTTATTTTGAAAAAAAACATTTTAGGTCTAAAATGGAAAAAACTACAAAATATAGGGTCTTTTATGAAACAAAAATACCTAATTTACCTATTGGTGACCTGCTAGGGTCTAAAATAATAAGTAACAGATAAAAGTTTGGTCTTTTTCGAAAAAGAAAAAAATTATAGGTCTAAAAAGAAAAAAAATCAAAATATAAGGTCTTTTATGGAAATAACCCGCTTAAGAAAGACAATGTGCTGTGAAAGCAAAGATCAGGAAACATCTTTATTAATAAGCAAAACAATACCCTGAATTTTGCTTCAGATGATGACCAAGAAGGTTTTGGTTTAGATTCATCCATTCAACCCAAAAAAATCATTTCAAAACATTTTATGTAATCGTCAGTATTTCCTCTAAAAGTTCAGAATCAAAGTAGTTAAAGCTAAACTTCCTACAAACATAAAGGAAGTGATATTTGAATCTAGATATGAAAATTAGTTGGTGTTAATTATAAAGTCAAAATTGAATGACGAATAACAAAACTCCTTAATAAACAATGGAAATTTAGAAATCTTACATTTATGTGTTAAATTACACTAAAATTCTATCCACTGATGTAACAATTTAAACCAGGGAAACACTAAAATGTGTACTGAACAACCCTACAAACCACATAACAATATAGTGAAACACAATATTCATATTATAAAATTTGAATCGATAAGCTAAATCGATCCCACAAGAAATGTCTATAGAGAAGGGCATAAAATGTGAAAACCTGAATAGATGCAACAAACACGTCATGGGGTGTCGTTGCTGGAGAGTCTAAAAACTAAGCTTTATGGAAACACAAAAACATCGAAGGTGGAAGGTAGATGAAAGATTAGGGTTCAAATGTGTGTTGTTGGGGGTAGCAGTGATTGTGAATGGTAGTGGCGAGGATAGTGAATGATGTGCAGGTGCCGATGGTAGGATGCAGGTGACCCTAACATCTGTTGCTTAAAATCAAAACAGGAAATCAGAAAGAGAAAAAAAGGAAAAGACTCAAACTGCTCGAAAAAAAGGGAGATGGAGAAAATGGGGTTTACCTAAAATCAAGTATATTCTGAATAATTTAGAGGGAAGATGCAAATTGAGGAAGTCGTCGTCGGGTGGAGATAAGGAGGAGGGGTGGTGACAATGATTGCTAGGGTCTAACTGGAAGCAAATCACTCTACCTATTATCCTTACAAAATTTCAACATGGAAAAGTTGGTAATGGTAATATTGTAATCTCCTTATAAAAATTGTGTATTGTGTGTATATGTGTGTGTGTGAGAGAGAGAGAGAGTTGGAGACCTGCAAGATTTATACCGAAGGATGACACTTCTTTAAGGTTTTCAACCATGTTTCTGTAGCTTTACCAAGATTCAGATCTGCAAGAGGATATTTCCACAAACAGTTGTTGGGCATGCCTAAAGGGGTACGAATCACAGCCACCAAGAAACTCCCAAGAGTCAATTTGCTACTTGTCTCTCCTTTTCACCCCTGACTCTTTCTTTTATGTGAATCTCAACCACCAAGAAGCTTGCAGCACACCCACCCCTTTTTTATCAAGCACCAGGTATGATGTGAAGAAAAAAAATACAACCTAAGAACAGGCTCGAGTGCTTGTTGCCTGTCTCTTCGTTTTTAGTAGCAAGAAGAATAAAGATAAATGTTTAGGGCTTTTCTCATTTGTTTGTTCCATATTTGAAATACTATGATCGATGAAAAAACAATTAAATCAGATATAAATGAAGTAATCATCCCAAAATCCAAGCAATCTGATTCTGTTTTGATCGGGAAAAAGGGAATAGAGCCATGAGGATTAACTCACCACAAGTTATGAATTAGACTCCCGTTTCTTTGCTTATTATACCAGTGACCTGTGTGCTTATTATATCAGCGACCTGTGTTGCTTGGCGGTGATGTTTGAGATCAGGGTTTCTAATGGAAACCATATTAAGAGATCTGGATCGAGATACATGAGAAGGGCGCGACCTTATCGGTTTTCATTTCACACGTAAACCTTTGAAACTTCAAATTTGAACTACATAATAGGCTAACACTTCCAGAATATAGGGTGTGTCTTTGAAATTCAAAGGTTCATTCGATTTTAACGGAAAACTATTACAATTTAATATTATTTTATTGATGTTAGTTTGTACTTTCACTTTAAATGTTTGGATGTTTTAAAAAAATAATATTATTATATTCAAATCTATTTCTAGAAAAGGTAAAGTAAAGATAAAGGACGATTTGTGTAATTTACTCATTTTAGAGATAATTACAAATTTAGCCAAATACACTAATTACCTTACAAATTTAGCCAAAAAAAATCAAAATGCAATTATAACCACTGAAATCGCAGATGGAAATGACCCATCTGCGATTTTGCCTGTTCCACCTGTAATTTAAGTTGAAAAAAGTATAAAACCGTTTTTTTCTTCATTTTTCACTCTTCAATTTAGAAAAACTCTCTCTCTCTGCGATTCCCTCTTACCATTTTTTGAAGAAAATGGACGATTTTTTCAACAATCCCGAAAATATAGTTAGATTTTAACTCTTTTTATGTTTTAATTAACATTTATTTAGTATATGTTTTTATTATTTTATTATTTTATTATTTATTGTATTAGTTAGTGTAAAAAATTAAATTATATTGTTTGTGATTGGTAATTTTGTTGTATTTGATAGATTTAATATTATTTATTAGTAACCTTGAAGTTTTAATGCTATTTTCTTAGTGGTTGTATGAATGTACAAGTATAGATTGCGTAGAATGTGCATTGGCTTGTTGTACATTTAGTAAAATGGTTAGAATATGTTATTTTTTGTAAGTTCAAAGTTAAATAAATTGTTACAATATTGTTTACAATATGTTTGGTTAATGGTTTAAGTTGAGAAATTGATATAGCATGGTTAGAATATGTTATTTGTCGTTTGTATAGTTGTTGTATAACTTGAAATATTGTATATACTTGTCGTATAACTTGAAAAATGGTTATAATAATGTTTACAATATGTTTACAATAGTCGTTTGTATATTTGTCGTTTAACTTGAAAATTTGTATATATACTTGTCGTTTAAGTTGAAAAATTGTTATAGTATGGTTAGAATATGTTATTTTTTTTAAATTTGAAAATTAAAAATCGTTTGTATACTTATCGTATAACTTGAAAAATTGTATATACTTGTCATTTAAGTTGAAAAATTTTTATAGTATGTTATTGTTTTTTAGTGTAAATATAGAAATTATTGATTGAATGTTGGTTTTTGCATTGTTTATGTTTGAAATTTGAATGTTGGATTATTATTGCATTTAATATTCGGATATTTTAAAATGAAATAGTTATTTAGTTTTCTAATATGTTGTTGTTTTTTGTGCAGCATGATTCTAATAATTTCAATTTAAAGCTATTGTAAACTTAAAATGATCGGGGTGTAACATTTGGGAAGTATTTGAGGTGTTAGATGGTGTCAGACGTGATATTTTTAGACAAACAGTATTTGGTTACTTGTTGGACGTCCCTCGTTTACAAGGGGACAGATTGCTGTTCCACAAGATGTTTCTTCATCAGATACGGTCGGACGCTGTTTTATCTCAAAATGGAATAACACGATTATATTTTAGAGTGGGTGATACGAAAATGGTATATGGCCCGAAAGAGTTTTGTTTGATAATCGGGTTGAATTTTGGCGAGTATCCTAAAATGATAGGCAAAAAAGTGTCAGAAAAAATAGTCAGTACTAAAAAAAGATGTTTATTGCATGAACGTCTATTTCCGAAGCATACAAATAGTTCGGTGAAAATCGGTGAGCTGAAAAGTTATATTTTAAATTATCCATTCTTAGAAGTTGGCGACGCTGATGCAGTTAGAGTATGTTTGATATACATTTTGTGTGAAGGATTTTTGGGAAAAGAAATAAATGATCGGGTGCCAAAAGATTGTTTTTTTTTTTTTGCTAAGAATTTGGATGTCTGGAACATGTATTTTTTGTTTACTTTGAAAGTTTCATATTATTAATGTTAATGTATATTATAACTAATATTTTTTTGTTTTGTTAGTTTTGCTTGGGGTAGCTATTTATGGGATTTTACCTATGACGACCTTGAGGATACGTGGAACAAGATAAATAAATATTTATCACTGCTAGAGCGTCGTCAAACTTTAAAATACTCCGTAGCAGGATTTACGGCTCCATTTAGGGTATAAAAAATTATTTATATTTAAATGCTTTTATTGTTATGTTAGTTATTTTAATTTTAATTTTTATTACTATAATTGTAAAAATTGTAGATATTGATATATGAGATGCTTCCGGCTGTTCGTGCCTGTGGATTTGTATTGAGAAAAAATAGAGACATGTCTCGGATGAAACGATGGAGTGACACAAAAAAATTGAAATGGGTTGATGTGAACAAGATTTTTTCAATGACACAGGTTTATAAAAAAAATTATTTTTAATAAAATTCATTATTATACTTTTATATGCATTTTTAATATGTTCAATTTTTTAGGAGGGACAATGACCAAGAAATAAAATATCACCGAGTGATGATGAGATGACATCTTCTTATTATATGTCATTGCAAGAGTATGTATATGGTGAACGGAAATCAGTTCCATCCCCAGTACGGGACCATTTTAGGAGACAAGACGAATCTTCGTCTAGTATGTCGTTTAGTGGTCGCTCTCACGGTAGAGGTGAGCGTAGTGGAAAACCCAGCTTAGAGGAGGTGTTGAAACGGCTACTTGCACTGGAGCAACAGGTGTTTATGAACCGAGAACCTACTGAGGTGTTTGTTGAAGAAGTGAATAATGAATATCTATGGAATAACATCAGTTTTGAGGAGCCTGCAGTATTCCAAACAAATTTAGGTCAACCGGTTCGTTACACGCTACATTTTTTATATAATTTATTAACATATTTGAAAATTTTTGTTCATATTTTATAGTTGAAAATGTAGGTTGTCGAAGATGAAGAGATGAATAAAAATAATACAAATGAAAATGTTTTTGGTGATATTGAAGACGACAAGCTTATTATATATATTACAGTTATGATTTTAATAATTAAATTTAAGATGTCTTTCGTTAATAACTATAATGTGTTAATTTTAATGTAGGAGTTAGAGGAGAGGAATGAGAATGCGGGTTGTAGTAGGAACAAATTTGATGATGATGTGTTTGATTTAAATGATGATAATGAAGCTAAAGAGGTTGTTATACTTACATTTATTTTATTTTTTTAGTAGATTGAAACATTTTTTATTTAGAGATTATTGCTTATTAATTTAGGTGTCGGAGGAAGATGATTTAATAAGTACGGGAAATGTAAATTATTATGATGATTATGGTTTTGATGGCAAAGAAGTTACACCCGATAGACCGAGGACTCGAAATCCATCAAAGTATTTGTGCCCTCCTTACACCGAGGTATTCATTTAATTTAAAAGCTTATATCGTAATAATAGAATTTTATTTTTATGTGAATTATTTGAAAGATAGAGATTTAAACATTTGAATATTGTTTTAGTTGCACACAACACCGAAGCAAAAAAGAAGACCAAAAAAGAAGTTTGATATCAAATCAACAAGCCCCGTTCCTCCTCCAACATTTGCTGTTGTTAACGACTTCTCCGTGTTGCGCCTGCAACCTTATGTAGCAGGCGGTGAGGTTGTGATCCATAATTATTTATTTCATTCATATAACGTGCAACATCGTTTGTTTAATTTGGTGTTAGATAGAGATTTTTGGAGCACCTTGTTTGGGCATACACACGACGGATGGTTGGAGGCAGCGGTCAAATAATTTTTAATTTATTATTTTAAAAGTTTTATGTTTTTTAGTTAATAACAAAAGTATCATAATTTTGTGCATCATATGACCATTTGGTATAGACTACTGATGGAGGGACGTTTAGATAGCGACCGACATACAATAATGCCTCCAAATTTTTTTGCTTGCCATGTTCTGGAGGATAGGTATGATTGGAGGGCGTTTATGTATGGTATTGCTATTCATGGTTGCTTGGTGGGATGTTGATATGGTAAACTGAATTTAATTTTTTGAAATTTTTTTCGTTATTGTCGTTATGTTTTTGTATTCTGATATGTAAACATAATTTTTTTTACCTTATACAGGTCCTAATGCCGATTCATTCATTCCCTAATCACTGGTTATTTGGGGAACTACGATTGGCGTAAATGGAAGTCCATCTTTATGACAGTCTCGGTAGAGGGGCTTATGAAAAATTCAACTCTGATGGAACCTTTACCAAATTTGAAGCTCGAGTGGCATATTATTTAGTCAAGATTGACTATTGGGCCCGGAGGAACATCCCAAGGATTCCATTGAATATGCAATTCATTTTCGAAACAAATGTTCCCCAACAAAGTAGTCAGTTGGGAGATTGCGGTGTTTTTGTTTGTATGTTTATGGAACAATTAGTTTCGGGCCAACCAATACGTGAACTTATTGACCCAAGGAATGCAGCTTTAGAGTTTCGCCAACGGATGGCAAAAATTTATTGGGGGTCGAGTCTTGGTCCTATGTAGTTGGATTATATATTTGTATATGTAATTGAATGTTGGATTTAATGACCTACTATCAAAACAATATTAAAAAGCTTACAACTTGTTGGATTTAATTGAATGTTGGATTTAATTGAATGATAGCGACCGGCATACAACAATTTATTGACGTAACAACTTCAAAACTATCAAAACAATATTAAAAAGCTTACAACTGTAGAGAAACACCAATTTGTATATAATTATAATTGGATTCGTGTGATGATTGTAAAACACTTTCATTTCTTGTGAAAATGAGTACTTACACCGAAAGAAGCTTTTCTCAGATACCAATATTCTTGCATAATCTTCAAAGAACAAATCCTAATACCTTCACAGCCATCAAGAAAACGGATACCAACCGCTTTCAATTCTGTTTTGTGGCTTTAGGTTTCGTGGTATAACATATTTGTTTTATTGAGTTAATTAATATTTCTTGGTAATGTACCCCGTTTGTATTTTATGTCCTCTTATGTATTAGTTATTTATGTACGACGTTGCATTTTATGTCATGTTATTTACTAGTTATGGGTTAATGTTTTAATGAATTGATTATGGACCTGTTATCTTAATTCATTTTTAATTGCGATTGAGGAAACAACATACATTAAAAGTAAGGGAGATTTATTAACTACTCACAAAACACACGTACAAAAACAAGCAACGTAACTAACAAAAAACAAACAACTTAACCAACATGCATATTAAAAGTGAGGGACATTCTTTAAAAGATTCCATGCATCTCCATGGGTAAACTATCTACCATCAGATTCGAAACGGTATAGTTCCAAAGCCACCTATATCAAAATGTCTTCATCCATATTCGCATGTTCATTATCCAGCTCGTTATAAATACGTTGAAAATGCTTAACCTTTATTTTCAAATCCAGAAACTTCGCTTTGACATCTCTTCTTCTTCGATATTGAGTACGCCCCATTTGATGGTGAAACAAATGACAGATACGAGACCAAAATGATCCAACGCGAACTTTTGGCGGACCCGGTGGAAAATCGTCCTCTACAGTTACAATCCAAGCTTGAACCAAAGCGACCTCCTCTTCGTTGCTCCATCTAAGTGGTACAGGTGAGTCCATAGTTGCAAGGGGAAAAAGTAATGCGATACAATTAAAATGGATATGAACAACTATTTATAGCGACTCCTTATTTTTCCAGTACAATGGCTTGTCAACTCAAGTAGCAGTGTATTGTGTTGTCATTCGATGCAATGGCTTGTCAACTCGAACATTGATCTCTTGTGTTCTCAGTTAGTACACTGCGTTCTTCCGTTAAGTTGGACTATGAATTGCAGACAAATTAGAAGATTGGACTGCGATATTGTTTATAAACTACTATAAATTTACATTAAGTTAAAAAAACAGTTTACTAAACGATGTTACAGTTATTCATATATTATTTTTGAGATTTTACTCTCTTTGTTTCATTAAAAATGAGTTCAATACCATGGAGCAATGAGCAGTTCTTGGTTCTTACACGTGCATATATTCATGTGTACGAGACCAGCAAGTTGAACGATCCAATGTTTTGGACTCGTTTAACCAATATCTTCAACGCTGAAAAGTGAATGACTACAGCAAACGATCGTGACGAACTGGACATCTTAGCAAGATGGTATGAAATGAAAACTGAAGTTCTATTATTCAACGATCTTTATACCAAAATTGACGACACCCGTTTAAATGCTACTGAGGAGGTCATCTTGGAAGCTGCTAAGGAGGAATACAAGTCATTAAGTGACGGGTTGGAATTCCAGTTTTAAGCCCCTTGGAATATTTTGAAATATATCCTGTTTATTTAATATCTATTTCTATTTATTAGGTGTGTACTAGATTATTTTCATGTATTACGTATGTATTCGATGCACCTCCTATGTTTAATTTTAATTTATAAATGTTCATTGCATTAGTTTTCACGATACATTACAATACATTACTAACAACAATTCCATGAACCATTAAACTTAAAACATTACAAACATTACTACAAACAACGCATTAAACTTAAACTATTAAACTAACAACCATTACATGAAAAATTAAACTTAAAACATTACTACAAACAAAGCATTAAAATAAAAAACAAGTCCATGAGTTATTTTTAACAGAAAATAGAGCGGTCTACATGAAATACTGATTATTTTTAACAACCTTCCAAACTTCCTCATATTCGAAGTCTTTGCCTTTACGCTCACAGATGTAAAAATCTGTAACAACTTCCAAAAACTCTTCTTCGTCTCGACAACGAAGTTTGGTACTTTTCGCATAATTACACGCTCGATTGAACCATGTAACTTCTTCCTTTACATCCATGCATTTACTAACAACATCTGATTGTTGTCGTTGTTGTCCTTCTCCCATCTTATGGTTGAACAAAGCTGTTATGCGGGTCCATTCATCACCTACTAGGCAATGTGGGGGAGCAAGTAACGGTACACCCTCCTTAACACTTAGCCAGCATCGTGTTAGAACCAACACCTCGTTTGTCGTCCATGGTCGTTCAGAATTGGAACCAGGTACTTCATTCGAAGAAGTTGCTGCATTCGACGACATTTCTAAATATGAGAGTTGGTTTCGTTTAGATGATATGGGTGTTTGGTTTGTAGAGCTTAAACATCTATTTATATTAATAAATACATGACTATGAATTACAACTTTGACTATGAAATAGTTGCATTTGGACTATGATTTGCAGGTTACTGCAGTGACTTATCATGTCAAACAGTCATTTATGTCTTGTCACTTCAGAGTTTGACTACGATTTGCAGGTTACTATAGTGACTTGTCATTAATGTGTAGTCATTTCAAAGTTCGACTATGAATTACAACTCTGACTACGAAATGGTTGCATTTGGTCTATGATTTTATAGATGGACTAGTATGTATAAATACCACTTATAGCACCAGTTTATTATAATCTCGACTTTATTATGAGTTCCTCAAAAAATTTCGAAATTTGTTCATGCAACGAAGTAGATTGTTACTACTGTGATTCAGTCGACCCTTTTTTTACACCCTCTTCAGCAGACCCATATATGTCAGATGAAAATTTTGAAGAATTGAAAAAGGCTGAAGAACAACAGGAACATGACAAAGAGTCATCCAGATTTCTTACTCAACGTGCTAATAATATTGCATCGGAATGCAAACAAGCTCAAGAATGGATATACCTCAATAAAAACAAAATCAAAGAGCATGAAGAATGGATAAAAAAGACTAAGAAGGCAATCAAAATGACTGAAAAATGGCTTGCTGAGAAGGACGAGGAGATGATACACCTTAGGGTGCAAAAGGATCGTTTGGAAGATAAAATGAGAATTAGGGATGACTATATAACAATCGAGAAAGAGAAGTACCCATTGCAGTTCCCTGAGTTTAAAAATTAGTTACAAAAATGTTGTAACATTATCATGATACACCTTAGGGTGCAAAAGGATCGTTTGTTGTTTTTTTTAAATAACATCTTTTTATACCGTTAAACATCATTTGTTGTTATAATCCGCAAACTAAATATTATAATATAAAAGCTTCATTAATTGTTATAATCTGCAAACTAAACTCAAATATGAAAGCATAACAATGTCTTGTAAGATTTAATAAAAAAATTACAATACATAATAAGTTAACAACTCTTCATTTCAAGGTTGTTTTATATCAAAATCAGCGTCATAGGTTTGTGAGCAACTCGCTGAACCACCAATATTAAATGCCATTCCTGTAGTAGAAATTGTCGTGCGACGTGCTCCACTACCGGACGCCCTTCCAGTACAATTGTTTCTCGTGTGTTCTACTTGACCACATGTAGAACACTCTTTTCTAATTGGACCCTCGCCTTGGGATGGAATGCGGTCTATGTTTCTTGGCCTGCCTGGCTGACGTTTATTCATTATAGGTGGCTTAACAATCATCAAATCATCGGGTATATCCCATTCGGATGGCTTTGGCAAAGAGTTTATTGATTCCTCATACGTTTTCCTCAGTGTTTCGGTAAAGTAAGCATTTAATGCATACCTCGAGCAGTCTTGGTAATTGTTGATTGTTAAGCATCTTATGACATGACGACAAGGTATCACATCAAGTTGGCAATGCCTACATGTACATGTCATTTGTTGGAAATCAACAATCATGTTTTGTGCCCCCTTTTTGACCTCGCATTTCGTATTTGAGATCATGCGAACATCCCACTTACTAAAAGTTTTTTGGTTTTCTTTTACAATATCATCGGCCTAAGGGGTGAGTGTTGTTGTTGCTTCCGCTTAAAAAATAGACAAAATGAAGAAGTTAAGATAAATAACATTTAATAAAACATTAATATTAAAAATTAACTTAATACCTGCAAAGTTACGTCTTTGAAACCACCACTGTTGCATTGTTGCACAAAAAAAATCGATCAACATAAGTATCGGCACCTTACGTGCGTGTCTGGATAATGCATTTATAGACTCCGCACTGTTGGACGACATAAGATTGTATCGGTTCCCTCTAAAATGTGCCCTAGACCAAGTTTCTGGATTTATACTTTTTAAGTACTCCCATACTGATTCTTTTGTCTTTTTCATAAGTTCCATGGCAACGTCAAAAGCATCAACTGTATACGCCCTACAATCCTCCCAAAAAATTCCTTTAACTGTCTTACTCTTCCCGAATCTAGATACTATGTTGAAATACAAATGGACACCGCATATTCCGTGATGAGCGTGAGGAAAAATGTTGGCAACGGATGTCGCTATAGATGGAGACCTATCAGATATAATTGTAAGCTCGTGCATATTGCCTATGCAATCACGTAGTTTTTGAAAAAACCATGTCCAAGAATCTGTACACTCATTTTTGCATATACCATATGCAACCGGTAATATTTGGTTTTGTCCGTCATTAGTAACTGCAAGTAACATGGTACCTTTGAACTCGCCCTTTAAGTGGGCTCCATCTGCTACAAGGGTCGGTTTACAAAAATTGACAAAAGCGCGTACCTACAATACATTGTATATCTATTCAAATACACCAAAATAAAATTTAAAAAAATAATAAAATATTAAAATACTAACCGAACAACCAAGTGCGACGTACAAAAACTCAAAGCGATCATCACCATCTGTTTTAATATGTGTCACCGTACCCGGATTATGTTTGACCAAATTGTGGAAATAAGCCGAAAGTTTGGTAAAAGAATCCTCTTTCGTACCCCTTAACAACACCAATGCATATTGCTTCGCACGCCATGCCTGATGGTATGAGATATTGATATTCAATTGAGCATTCATATCATTAATAATATCTTTTCCCCGATAAACTGTACTATAATCTTCAGCCAAAACATCAGCAAGATATTCACCCAAAACATATTTGTTTGCTTGTCAATGATTAGGTTGCAAAATTGTTGAAGAACATGTGTGTACATCAACAAATTTATTCACTTGGAAAAGTCCATCAGAATTTTTAATTGTTTTTGCTCTTAGTAACCAAGAACAATTTTTCGAAACACATACAACCTCATATCTTGATTTGGTGGATCTACTTGTCCTCGTCTGAAAACCTTCTCGAAGACATTTTTTACCAATAGCACGGTTTAAAAGTTCTTTGTTATTAAATATACTCTCACATTCAATCTTTTGAAGATTGATGTCTACCATCTGTGTTGGGATATCTTCATTAATATCAACTGGACATGCTGCTAGAGGGGGCATTCCGTAAAAAAGGTTATCGGGAAACTTAGCTTTAACTTCATCCCCCAACTCATCTCCATCTGAATTGTTTTCTAAGTCGGTTATATCTAAAGCTACATCACCAACATCAACATAATCCCCGTAAACATGTTTTTTTCATCTTTTTGTCGCATAATTTTTTTCTTTTTACTTTTATGTACTACACGCCTATTCATAACTTTAACTTCTTGTTCAGGAACATCAACACAACGACCACCCACGTCATTAAGATATGTACCAACATCATCATCAACAACATACTTGTAATTCTCAGGATCCACATAGTGAATAGGTGGATAAGTAACATTAACATTTTCAGCAACACTGTGAAATTGAGGTACACTAGGAGTATTGAAAGTACCTATCAGATCGTTGCTCCCTTTATAGCTGCATAAATTACCAACCGGCTCATTTCCACTCTGACCGGCCTCATTAACCTCATCTCCTTCATCAACCACCACAAACACTTTCACAGCCCTTCCTTCACTACATTTTATTACATTTATCAACATTCTAACATCCATGTCTTCAACTATGGCTATATAATAATTCAATTCATGATGATGGAAACGAAGACTAATCTTATATTTGTTTAACAAACCAATTTTGCTTCTCACCAAATATACAAAATCACTATAACTAATATACTCGGAAAATATCAAAGCGAATTCAGAAATACCTCCCTGTGGACATACGTATTCCAGATTTGTTTCAATAACTTGCCATCTCCCACCAGGTACAAGACAAACCAAATATTCAATCATTTTTTTTAGAGAAATTTTAAAGAAATTTCCTAAAGAAATAACAAGTAAACTGATAATTTTCTCCAAAAATTTATATATAATAAGGTTATTTTGTAGTCAAACCCATTGATTTCATAGTCAAATAAATAAATAACTAAATAAATAAATAAAAACATTAAATCGCAGATCAAAGAGAGAGGAAATCGCAGATGGACACAGTCCATCTGCGATTTTAGCCTGGTAAACCCTTTATATATACAAAAAAAAATACCCCACCTGCGAATGTACAAGTGGCTAAAGCACAAACGTGCTTTAGCCATTTGTACATTCGCAGATAGGATGTGAAAATCGCAGATGGACCATTCCCATCTGCGATTTCGGTGACCAAATTTGCAATTTCATTTTTTTTTTGCTATTTTCCACAAAGTAATTAGTAAATTTGGCTAAATTTGTAATTTTCTCCTCATTTTATTATTATGAAAACAACCGGTTTGTGTCAATAAAAAAAAGATCGAGTATAGAGGAAAGAATATACAAACGTCAGCCGAAAGACAGATTCCAGTAGATATTTATTCACAATAGCCCATGCCACAACGTTGGTCCAGTTAATACTAGTATGCCAACTAGAATAAAACTAGCAGCCCAAGCTGATAAATATTTTACCCCGTGATAACCATGATCTTAAGCCGAAGCCCGAAAGGCCGAATCTCATAGCCTATTATTATATATATATTAAAGTTGTGGAAGAAAGGAATAGTAAACTTGGGATACTTTGTCCAGGTTTGGTCCCTTGATTTACATATCCGGTCCCTGTACTTCTTTAATTAATTTATTCATGTCCTTTTGTTTGCGTTCCATTCAACTTCCAATTTTTTTGGCAGAATTGGTCCCTGTATTATTGTTGGGTTTGTGTTCCATTCAACTTCCCATTTTTTTGGCAGAATTGGTCCCTGTATTATTGTTGGAAGTTAGGAATACTAAATTTGGATGTTTTTTGGCAACTTTGGTCATTATTCTTTACCCATTTTGACACTTTTGGTCCTTGCAATCAATATTTTTACACTTTTTTGGAACCTTTTAATATTTAAAGTTTGCCCACAAAACTTTAACGGTTTGACAACTTTGATCCCTTTTCTAAAAAGTTGCTAATTCCTACCCCTTTAATTCTTTAGCCATTTTCACACTTCTGGTCCTTGCAGTCAAAGCTTTTACATTTTTTTTCCGGGGCAAAGCCCGGACTTTTCATCCTTGCACTTTCTATGTCTGTCATATTTATAAATTCGGAAACAATATTGAAAGCTTATGGCCCCCCGCATAGCAGGGCTAACCTTTCTAGTTTATATTATGTTAGATTGAACTATGTAGCTATGGATTTAGATTTTGACATGGAAAATCTAGTGGCTCCTCAGCCTAGTATATTCTCTCTCTCCTTTCCTTTATACTTTATAGTTAAAGTTAATTTTTCTAAATTAAACTTCAATTTCTTTTGTTAATGTTCGAATTTACTTCTTATATTCATATTTCATTTGGAATTGTTAGTGTTTATTGTTATAGTTTGCATAATATATTGTTTTCATATTTGATTTGTTAATTCTAGTTGATTTGTAATTACTTTTAGGATTTATTAACAGTAGTGAAATGAATTTTATTTTGATTGGTTCTTATTTTTTTAGATTAGTTTAGTCTAGGACGATTTACACAATTTCAAAGTGCAGTGACGATGATTCATTATATGTATTTATCTTTCTAATAATGATATGGCTGCTTTCATATCATGCTTTTTAGTCTGTTTAATTAATAGCTTTCTTAACTATTTAGTAATTTATATGTGCATCTTACAATTTTCTGTCATTACAAGACTTTAGGAAAATATGAGCGACACAAGTCACCACTAATACCTTCAAATGTCGTCCACGTTGTGTTTATATAGCGGTAACATATACTGAGTCGCTACTAATACTTTGTTGCTAATGCTTTATTGTCGCCCCTAACATGTCACATATATTGCTTTATATCACTCTTATTGATGTCTCTGCTGTTGATTGTTTCTTTTTTTGATTTTTTTAAAAAAAATTATCACATCACTGAAGAATCCAAAACCCAAAAAATTTTGTTTCTTTTTCTATGTTTTTTTTTTTAAATTATCACATTACTCAAGAGTCCAAAACCCAAAAAATACGCAAATTGTTTTCTTTATGTTTCTCAATTAGAGGGCTAAATAATTATGATAGGTGGACGACTAGATGCTGATTTGTAAACTATGCGTTTAAAATTGGACATGCTGATGGATTAGATAATTTAGGTAAGGATGTTTAAAAGTCTCGATGGACTTCGTTTTCGTGGGGGCCCCGTTCTGTATGGGGGTATTTGTTTAAAAAATCGGGGGTAGGGACAGGGACGAGGGCAAGGTTAACCTTCGCTTTAATTTCGGGGGCTGGGGCGGGGGTGGACACTCTTGTCCCGAAACCCCCATGGGGCCGTTAATCAATTATATATATATATATATATATATATATATATATATATATATATATATATATATACACACACACACACACACACACACACACACACACACACACACACACACACACACACACACACATTAATTATATAAATATAATAAACAATAGCATTATTTTAACCTGCCAAAATTAAAAAAAAAAACATGTATTTAAGTTGTTTGTAACATGTAAAATTATGTTATAAATACTTTTTGTTTTTCAAAAAATAGCTTCTTTTACTCCAACTAAAGTAGCCCAAAAATTAATCGGGGGTGGGGGGAACGGGGGCGGGGACAGGGACGGGGGTAATAAGGGGATTCGGGGGCGGGAGCGGGGGCAGAAAAGCTGGAGATTTCGAGGGCGGGGGCGGGGGTGGGGAATGCAACCCTCGTCCCATTTTTCCCCGTTGACATCCCTAAATTTAGGCTTTGGAATAATGTTTGATTGTTGATGGTGTTCAAACTCTAAAACCGAGGAAACCCAAGAACAATGTCACAATGCTTGATAGCTACCCAATAAACAAAAGAAAAACGTTTGATGGTTGATGATGTTCAACTCTAAAACCCAAAAAAACATAAATTCACTAGTACAAAAAGGACCTATGACAACGATTTTTAAAATAATGGTGGTCACGATTTTGGTTATTTGCGTCACTAAAGGTCATTAATCAAATTCTAGTAATGTTTTAGTCATATGTTAACTAAAAGTCATCACACAATATCACTAGCACTAGTAAAAATCGTCACCATTGCAAACTATTTTCAAATATTTTTTCACTTTTTACATAAAAAATGTGAAAAATACTAGTCAATAGTCACGATAGATCATTGTGACTGTAAGTATTTTATTATGACATTTTAAAAAAAATGTAAGTATAAGTGTTTTATGATAATAGTTTAGTTTCATATGTATGTCTAAAATTAATGATCTTGAATATAAAAGAATAATAATAAGTGACTATAAGTATTTTATTATGATATTTAAAAAACATAAAACATGTAACTAAAAGTATTTTATTGTCACGTTTTAATTTTTATATGTATCTAAAAGTAAAAAATAGTAATAATAAAAGAAAAAAACCAAGTCATTAGCGTTTTACGATTACAGTGTTGAAAAGTTAAACCAACATTTAGAGTGAGTTCAATTTTTTCCACTGTCTAAAAATTTTCAATTTTCCCTCTTTACTAAAATTTCAATATTTTTTCCCTCTGTACAAAAAATTAAATGTTTTTATTTTTCTCTTCCTTAAAAAAAAGACACAATCCCCTCTTCTCTCTTTTTCTCGCAATTGTCGTCTCCTCTTTGCCATTGTCCATCCCTTAGATCGACCGACTGTTCATTCTCAATCTTCCCAAACAAAGACATGGCAGCAATCGATCTTTCATCACCACCTCTGGCGGTCTATCTGTTCAGTCAAATGCGAAGCCACTTGAAATCGGTAAAACATTCTGTTCGAGGAGTCTCGCATCGAACTTCCTCCAGCCCTTCCTTTCCATCATCGATGTCATTCTCTTGCCATCGGTAAGCTTTGTGAACTCCGCCATCGATTTCGTTCCCCTCCGCTCTGCCTCCCCTAGCGTCTCTTATTACTCTAATCACCGAAGAGAGATGTGTATCGAGATTCAAAGCTTTTGAGCCGTAAAAGCGTTCGATTTGCTTTAAATTTGCTACACTTGTTTTGGATTCCTTCTTCAGTTTCTTTGGGAAAGAAACAACTAAGATGAAATCACTATTTAATTACTTGTATCTAAGTGTATGAGTTTTGTTATCTGTAAATTTGCAACAATCAGCTGACATCCCTCCCGAGCGATACAAGCGCTCCTGAATTTTTACTTCGTTGTCGCAGATGGGGACAACCAGCTTCCACGAGATCTTTTCTTACAGGTCCCTGATGCGAGTACCACACTTGCATTCCTGAAGACATGAATTTGGCAGTTACTCATCCGACACTTGCGTTCTGAAAAATCCTTTACACTTATTAACCGTGATAGATTTTCACCAGCTCGAGTCTCAATATTCTCATAAACTTTATGACTACTGATCTTACACCCACGATCAAAACAATTCCTCATTGCCTCGAAACCATGAAGAACCCCTACATACTCTGCCTTCAAACCCGGCATGCCTACCTCGCCGATTCCTTGAATTCTTGCTGATACCAGCAAAGATCAAATCAATTGCCAATATTTTCTTGCTTTAAGCTTGTTCCGATGATGGCGATGCCTCCCACATCGAAATCCAAAACCGGCTCACCCAAAACCCTGTAAACACGACCCTCGGTATGCAAAATGGCATATGAAGATTCTCAAGATAAAATGTGTAACATTCGAAAATTCTTGAAAATTTTAAACTTTTTAAACAAACCCAAAGCCATCATTTGTTTACAAATTGTTTTCAAAATAAAGTTCACATAAGAGAAATCCCAAAATCGTAAAACAAAACGATAGGAGGTGCACAATCATGCATTCGCCTTCCTGCGGTCCTATGAGGTACCTGAAACACAATCCAAAACTGTAAGCCCAAAGCTTAGTGAGTTCCCCCAAAATACCACCACAACACATAATCATAGATAACACAGCAACAACATGCATATAGAACCTTCAGAATGTCTGGACCGCCGCACCAGGCCTTCAGCCTGTTTGGACCGTTCTCCAAGCCTTCAACCTAACTGGTCTGCCTCATAAGCCTTCAGTCTATCTGGGCCGCCCTGGGTCTGTTGGCCTTCAACACATAGCAGGATCGCCTCAACCCAACCACACACATGTCGACACATACATAACTCATAAACATATAATCAATCAACAGACAAGCACATATCTTACAGATCAATAAGCATAACATTATCCTATCTACCAAGATACAGATCTAACGGATCACTATAATACTCAATCATGCAATATACATGATACCCATCACAAAAGGGTCGCCCTTGGTGCCTTCGACCCAACAAGTATAGTGAGGAACAATCACCTCTCAAGTAGTGCAGAACTGATAAGGTCTAACTCCGAATCTCAGCTCCCGACTCAAATGCCTACAACCACCATGTAACAAATTCCATCAAAATCTCGAAATACCCAAATTGCCCTCAAAAGTCAAATTTGGTCAACCATGGTCATAGTAAGAGTCAACGGTCAAGGTCAACAGTCCATGTTGACCCAATTCCTCGAGTGTACCAATGAACTTGTCGAGTTTCTAAAGCACTCAGAAGGTCGGGGAAAACCCTAGCCAACTTGCCGAGTTGGCTGGAAAACTCGTCGAGTTTTCCCCAGCTTAACACATTCAGTTGATTCTTCGATTACATGGACTCTATGGCTTAGATCTGAACTCAAATGTTGTCTAAAAGGATAAAGTTTCCAACTTTTTCCTTTGGTTCTACTCCAAGTGCTCAAACACCCCTCCATAAGGCTTGAAGACTCAAGGGCTTAACCATTAAGCACAAAATCCTTGAGATCTGAAACCCAACTTTATCCAGAAGAGATTCTAGCCTCAAAACGTCCCAAATATTGGTGCTTTATAGACATGCATGTCCAATGCATGTCTTGAAACCAAAATGGGTCAAAAAGGGAAAATATGACCAAACCTCCATGCATGGCATCAAGAATTGGCTAAACACAAGATCCAAACCACTATAAGGTCACCTTGACATGGAGATTCATAAAGTTGCAACCTTTATGAAATCCAACCATAGCAACATCAAGAATAAGGAGAAAAAGGGACAAAACTCAAGATCTAGCTACATAGAGAATAAAAATTGGATCTTGGACACTTACAAAGGTCCAGAAGAGGCCAAACTGAAGATGAAAGCTTTGGTTACTAGATCCTTGCTTCCTTCTTTCAACTTCTTCTTCTTTTGCTCCAAAAGTACCACACTAGCTCACAAACTGGGAGGGAAGAGTGATTAGGGTTCACAAGGGCCGATGTGGGGGGTTTGGAGGCTGATAAAAGATCAACCTTAAGGACTTAAAGAGGTTATACAGGGTGCAAAACCCTAAAATTTAGGGTTTCCCACCCAGCCATCAACACGTCGAGTTCTCCACACCAACTCGCCGAGTTGGTCCATAAAAATCCGCGGCCCAAAAGCCCTTCAACACGCCGATTTGAGGCTATTAACTCGCAGAGTTCCAAAGGAAAACTTTCTTTACAGAATAAATCTCATACCTGGAAATCGGGATGTTACAACTTTCCCCAACTTGGACTAGGCTTCGTCCTCGAAGCCTGCTGCCGAGAACAAATCCAGATAATGCTCCTGTATCTCGGCCTCCGGCTTCCAGGTCCTCTTAGAGCCCCTTCGGTGCTACCACCGTACCTTTACTACATGTATTTCCTTGCTACGCAAAACCTTCACCTTACTCTCCAGAATAGCTATCGGCCTCTCGACATAGTTCAGGCGTTCATCAACCTGAATATCATCCATTGATACCACTACATCCTCGTCCGGTACGCACTTTCGCAACTGCGAAACGTGGAAAGTGCTATGAATCTGACTGAGCTCCTCCAAAAGATCCAATCTATAAGCAACCTTGCCAACCCTGGCAACAACCCGGAATGGTCTAATATACCGAGGACCCAGTTTCCCCCTCTTCCTGAAGTGAATCACACCTTTCCAAGGTGAGACTTTCAATAGCACCATGTCGCTGACCTGAAACTCCAACTCAGATCAGCGTCGGTCGGCATAGCTCTTCTTCTGACTCTGAGCGGTCTGCAATCTCTGCCTGATCTGCTGGATCATCTTTGTGGTCTGAAGGACCACCTCGGTTCTCCCCATAACCCTGTGACCAACCTCACCCCAACAGATTGGGGTACGACATCTCTGCCATACAAAAGATCAAAAGGCAGAGTACCAATACTGGAGTAGAAACTGTTGTTGTAGGAGAACTCTGAATCGTCCGCTCACTCTGGACGTCGGTTTGCGGATGATAAGCTGTTCTGAAATGTAGCGTCGTGCCAAATTCCTCATGGAACTTCTACCAAAATGGGAGGTGAACCGAACATCACGGTCGGAAATAGTAGAGACTAGAACCCCATGACGAGCAACGATCTCGCAAATATACATATCGGCCAACTTCTCGGCCGACGAACTCTCCCGAATCGCTAGAAAATGGGCACTCTTGGTCAATCGATCCACGATGACCCAAATAGCATCAAAACCCTTTGTTGTCTTCGGCAACTTGGTGATGAAGTCCATCGAAATCTGCTCCCATTTCCACATGGGAACCTCCAGAGGCTGCAGCTTGCCATGCGGCCTCTGATGCTCGGACTTGACCATCCTGCAGGTTAAGCACCTCTCAACATACCAAGCGATCTCTCTCTTCATACAAGGCCACCAGTAGCTCAATCTCAGATCCCGCTACATCTTGGTGGCCCCCAGATTAATAGAAAAACGAGACTTATGAGCCTCCTCCAACACAATCTGTCTGACCCCACGAGACATGGGAACCCAAACCCGACCACAACAGGTCAAGAAAGCACGACTATCCGGAACAAACCGGGTGATTTCACCCCTGATCCTCTCAATCTTCCAATTCTCTTCCCGAACACCCTCGGCCTGAGCCTCCCTAATCAATCCCACAAGCGGAGAATCCACTGATATCCTCATACATGACACCCCATCAGAAGGTCCAACCGACTTGCGGCTCAAGGCATCTACCCACTACATTCGCTTTACCCGGATGGTAAATGATCTCGCAGTCATAATCATTGACTACGTCCAGCCACCTGCGCTGCCTCATGTTCAGGTTTGGCTGATCCATAATGTGCCTCAAACTCTTGTGATCCATGTAGATAGTAAACCCCCATAAAGGTAATGTCTCCAAATCTTGAGGGCAAAGACCACAGCCCCCAACTCCAGGTCATATGTAGGATACATCGTCTCATGTGGCTTCAACTGTCGCGAAGCATAAGCTATCACTCGTCCTCTCTGCATGAGGACTGCTCCCAAGCCAGTGATGGATGCATCACAGAAAACCACAAAATCCTCAATTCCCTCCGGGAGGGTCAAAACTGGGGTCTCGCATAATCTCTGACGAAGAATCTCAAAAGCTGACTGCTGCTCGGGGCCCCACTGGAAATCCACCCCCTTCCTCGTCAGACGAGTGAAGGGTACTGCAATCTTGGAGAAATCCTGAATGAATCTCCGGTAGTACCCTGCCAAACCCAAGAAACTCCTGATATCTAAGGAAGATTTCAGAACCTCCCACTGCATCACCGCCTCAATCTTGGCCGGATCGACCAAAATCCTATCCTGGTTAACAAGGTGTCCAAGGAACTGAACCTCTTGCAACCAAAACTCGCACTTCGAGAACTTGGCATATAGTCGTTCTCGCCTCAACACCCCCAAAATCTCGCGAAAATGTTCCTCATGTTGCTCCCTGGTCTTGGAATATACCAGGATATCATCAATAAACACGATAACCGAACGATCGAGCATCGACCTGCATACCCAATTCATCAAATCCATAAATACCACAGGCGCATTGGTGAGCCCGAATAGCATCACCACGAACTCGTAATGCCAATAACGAGTCCGGAATGCAGTCTTCTCCACGTTCTACTCCCTCACCCTGACTTGATGGTACCCATACCTCAGATCTATCTTGGAGAACCAAGATGCTCCCTGCAGCTGATCAAAGAGGTCATCTATCCGCGAAAGGGGATAACGGTTCTTCACCGTTAACTTGTTCAACTCCCGGTAATCAATGCACATCCGGTATGAACCATCCTTCTTCTTGACGAATAAAATCGGGGCTCCCCACGGAGAACTGCTCGGACGGATGAATTGCTTGCCTAGAAGCTCCTGCAGCTGAGATGACATCTCTTGCTTCTCAGGCGGTGCCAAACAGTACGACACCTTGGAAAAAGGGGTCGCACCTGGCACGAGGTCAATCCTGAAGTCGACCTACCTCACAGGAGGCACACCGGGTAACTCCTCCGGGAATACATCGGCAAACTCCCTGACCACTGGAACCTTTGAAACTGAAACCTGATCCCCAACCCGCGTATCCACCAAATAAGCCAAATAGCCTGCACACCCGTGCTGAATATACTGCCGAGCCCTGGCTGCAGAATAAAACCCTGAACCCATCCGGGTGCCCACTCCATAAATAACCAGTTCTCCCCCACTTGGGGTTCGAACTACCACGCGCTGGCCCTCACAATAAATCATAGCACCGAAACGGCTCAACCAATCCATACCCACAATTACGCATACATCCCCCATGGGAATAGGGATCAATTCGATCAAAAAGGATACGACGAAGATCTCCAGAACACAACTCGGATATACCGAAGAAGCAGAAATCCCATGTTCGTTGGCGATAGAAACTCGCAACGGACACTCCAACTCCCCCAAAGGCATAGCCAACTCCCTACTGAAAGACTGTGAAACAAAGGACCAACTCGCACCCGAGTCAAACAACACTAAAGCAGACAAGGAGTTCATTAGGAACGTACCTAACAAGGTACAAAATACACACACACATACACACACACACACACACACACATATATATATATATATATATATATATATATATATATATATATATATATATATATATATATATAAGCATAGCATGACCATAATTAACAAAATAACGGATATAAACATACCAGTCACATCTGGAGCTGGTCTGGCCTCCTAGACAGTGATCTAAAAATGGCAACCTCGAGCCCTCGAGCGCTCCGCCTTACCCTGGCGCCCATCAGTGATCCTCAATGTAGCTGGCGCGGGGGCCTGCACCGGCTTGGTGGCGAGCAAGGGACAGTTGACCTTCACATGGCCAACCTGATCGTAATGATAGAAAATACTCATACTCTGAGCTGGGGCTGACTGGAGGTAGTCCCTCGCATAATACCCCTCATTACCACATTTGTGGCACACACTACCAGATCGACATGCTCCGTCATGAACCCTTCCGCACTTCCCACAAGTGCGGCCTCGCTAACCTCCAGAACTAGAACCAGCAGCTTTGAACCGCTTTGGCACCGGATGCGACTGTGTCGGAGCTGGTCTCTACTCTCTCAACTGAAGCTCTATTTGAAGCTCATGCCGTCTGGCGGCCTCCAGCAAATCCAACAAAGAATCACACCGCTAGGAAGAAATGAACTGCCTGATATTAGTCTTGAGCATGCTTAGATAACGGGTCATCTGAGCCTGCTCCGAAGCAAACTCAGCGAAAAACATAGCCCTCTGAGTAAACATCCAGGTGATCTCCGTCACCAACTCCAATCCTTGACCCAGGTCTAAAAACTCCTGAGCCAACCTCTCTCGCTCGACCCGCGGAACATATCGAGTACCAAACCTCTCCATGAACTGCTCCCAAGATATCACAGCCCTCTGCTCAGCAAAATACGATCCCGTAACAAGTCTCCACCAATCTTTCGCTCCAGGCCTCAGGAGGCTCAGAGCGCACCTGACCTTCTGGTCAGCTGGGCAAGAGCAGGTGAGAAACATCCTCAACATCAGATAGCCACCTCATGGCTACGATCGGGTCCTAAACTCCATCGAAAGTCGGGGGCTTCATATTATCGAAGTCCCGATACTAAAAGACTCGTCCTGTCCCAACACCTACAGCTGCCACGGCTGCGGAGGCCGCAGTAGCAGCCGTCTCAGCAATGGCTGCGTTCGATCATCAAAGAATTCTATCATCATAGTCTTGATAGATCCGAACATCTCCGGAATCTGCCCCCGAACATTAGGAACCCTCCTCGTGAATGATCTCCCTGATGCGGTCCTCTGACAATGCTGGCCCATCCTGACTGCCAGCTCCTGATCCCGACCCGGACCCGATCTCAACTCGTCTCGTAGTCACCATACTAAAAATACACCAGGAAGATATCAGATAATTCACATATCATAACGGGGAACCAACTCCCAGCGAAGCCCTAGGGTTTGTGACTTCCTTGCTACGCATACGGGTCCTATACTTTCAGTAGTACGGGCCCATACTACCTTCCACACCTACCCGTATTTGTCTCAAGGATCATCACAACACCCTAACAATACCCATAAGCATAACCATACACTCAGTCCTCACTCCCTAGAGGAAGGATAAACATCTCACAACTGGCCGGCTGACCCCACACAACTCATCCTACCACTAACTGCCACACGATCCTCCATTGGTGCCAAATAACTATTCCATGAATACAATCACATGTTGCACAACTTAAACAATCTTAGACTAAAAGATTTAATCCTACAACGGTTGGACTCATATAATAGTTGCGCAACAAGAGCAAATCCCTTAAACTAAGATCATTTAACCCATGCAGCATGTGACTTAGTGTATTCACTTAATAGTCAGTTCACACACGAAAGAGTCATACAACAATGAATCAAGTGCTCTCCAAGAGATAAGGCATCATATATCAGGCAATCATATCATGCAATTCTTGAAGATCCCTATCCTGCTACTAGCATGCAGTTCTAACAATTCTCAATATCAAATAACAGTATGGTATTTTGGGGTCTACTTACTGGCTCCGGCTGATCGTACACATCGCATCCTCATTGAGTATTTTGAAAACCATTTTAAATTCATTTTGAAAATCCTTTTTCCTTAGTTTGAGACTGGATTCACACGAGTGTTCCTCCAATTCACTCAAACCAAGGCTCTGATACCAACTTGTAACATTCGAAAATTCTTGAGAATTTTAAACTTTTTAAGCAAACCCAAAGCCATCATTTGTTTACAAATTGTTTTCAAAATAAAGTTCAAATTAGAGAAATCCGAAAATCGTAAAACAAAACGAGAGGAGGTGCTCAATCACACCTTCGCCTTCCCGCAGTCCTCTAAGGCACCTGAAACACAATCCAAAACTGTAAACCCAAAGCTTAGTGAGTTCCCCCAAAGTATCACCACAACACATAATCATAGATAACACAACAACAACACGCATACATAACCTTCAACATGTATGGATCACCGCACCGGGCCTTCAGCCTGTCTGGACCGTTCTCCGGGCCTTCGGCCTGACTGGTCCGCCTTACAGGCCTTCAGTCTATTGAGGCCGCCCTGGGTCTATTGGCCTTCAGCACAAAGCAGGACCGCCTCAACCCAACCACACACATGTTGACATATACATAACTCATAAACATATAATCAATCAACAGACAAGCACATATCTTACAGATCAATAAACATAGCATTATCCTATCCACTAGGATACATATCTAACAGATCACTATAATACTCAATCATGCAATACACATGATACCCATCCCAAAAGGGCCGACCTTGGTGCCTTCGACACAACAAGTATAGTAAGGAACACTCACCTCTCAAGTAGTGCAGAACTGATAAGGTCTAAATCCGAATCTCTGCTCCCGACTCAAATGCCTACAACCACCATGTAACCAATTCCATCAAAATCCCGAAAATACCCAAATTGCCCTCAAAAGTCAAACTTGGTCAACCATGGTCAAAGTCAGAGTCAACGGTCATGGTCAACAGTCCATGTTGACCCAACTTGTTGAGTGCACCAATGAACTCGTCGAGTTTCTATAGCACTCAGAAGGTCGGGGAAAACCCTAGTCAACTCGCCGAGTTGGCTAGAAAACTCGTCGAGTTTTCCCCAGCTTAACCCATTCAGTTGATTCTTCGATTCCAGGGAGTCTATGGCTCAGATTTGAACTCAAATGTTGTCTAAAAGGATAAAGTTTCCAACTTTAGCCTTTTTGGCTACTCCAAGTGCTCAAAACCCCTCCACAAAGCTTGAAGACTCAAGGGCTTAACCATTAAGAACAAAATCCTTGAGATCTGAAACCCAACTTTATCCCGAAGAGATTCTAGCCTCAAAACGTCCCAAATATTGGTGCTTTATAGACATGCAAGTTCAATGCATGTCTTGAACCCAAAATGGGTCAAAAAGGGGAAATATGACCTAAACTCCATGCATGACATCCAGACTTGGCTAAAGACCAGATCCAAACCACCATAAGGTCACCTTGACTTGGAGATTCATAAAGTTGCAACCTTTATGAAATCCAACCATAGAAACATCCAAGTATAAGGAGAAGAGGGACAAAAATCAAGATCTAGCTACATAGAGGAATAAAAATCGGATCTTGCACTACTAGAAAACATACCTTTAATGACACGCTTTTTACGCCACGCACTGATTAATGATACGCAAAAGGGCGTGCCCTAAAAATAATGTCAGATCTTTAGAAATTTGAAGAATTTAGGATGCGCATTTTTGCGTGCCCTAAAATTACTGTCTCACAAAAAAAAAACACGGAGGGCGCTTATGTTAAAGGCGTGCCGTCTAGAAATGTCGCTTTATAATTTTACAAACGCGCTCTTCAGCAACTAGCAGCGCGAAAAAGGAAATCAAAAAAATTAGAAAACCCGCCTTCCTTCCTTGTTTCCCCTCTTTAGCTCTGGGTGTGTTCTTTGACCACAAAAATCTTATCCGGTCTTCCTCCGCCTGCCTACATCGAGTGTTGCTTGCTTCTTTCCCTTGCACTCCGACCGCCGCCACCGATTCTTCCCCGTTCGTTGACATCGATCAAGGCTCACTTACTTCTACCCACTGGAACCACTATATCTCCCACTCGATGTTGAAATTGTCAGAAAAAGCCCTAATTCAGTATTATACACTCAAGTCTCAATATTAGGAATGCAAATCTTGATTCTCTTTTGTTTCTGATTCCCCACAGATAAATCGAAAAAGGGGAATCAGAATGAAGAAGGTAGCGGGAGTTTTGGTCCGGTGGTCGTGGTTCATCTGTCGAGTAAGGAAGATGGGAACGCAAGCAGCCATGGTGGCTCGATGATGGAAATCAATCGAGAAAGGGGAAGCACCTCTAGTGCGGGATCGATTTGACGAAAGGAGAAGGGAGAAGCAGCGACGCTTCTCTTGTCTGTCGCAGCTAGGGGGCCGCTCCGGCGGTCTCCTTGGCTGTTCTTCCTTGTCGCCAACAGATTAAACATAAGGAGGGGACTTAACTAGTCCGATGGAGCAGGGCAAGTAGCGACTGGTAGATCGGGACGATCGATCTATTCATGAGGAGGAGGAGGAGGTAATTATCGGTTCCCGGTGAGCCTTCCTTAGCTTCTTAGACTCCGTCATCAGTAGAAATCGGGGTAGATTAACCAAGGTGAAGTGTTTATTAATCCAGAGAAGATCATGATTAGTTGATAACTATTGGTATTGTCTATATTCTATAATATGATAATATCTATCGGTATCTATCTCTGCTACCGAATCACACGAGCTTAATACCTAACATTCATTATAGACATTCAAAACCAGAATTATTCCCCAATTTTGATGAACACTTATCTGATTACTGCGATCTCTGAACAGAAGAAACTTCGATTAGAATGCTGTATCACCAGAATTTTAATTATTAATATAACTCGTTAACATTAAATCACCTTCAATAATGTGGTATCTTATATGTTAGTTTCTTCTGAGATGGAATCTGCTTAAAAACATATGCTGCAAAACGCTAATACTCTTTTTCTATGGAATGTATTCAATGCTCTAACAAGGAAGAACCTAATGCTGAAATAATTACATCCATGCTGGGGTATCAAAGTTACTGGGATGCAACATATGCAGATGAATTGACAAATTTTCATGAACATGGGGATGCTGGTGAAGTTTGGTATGCATATCTAATTGACTATGACATATACCTTCTTTGACAAGATGGTTTTTTGTATAACTTTTTAAATTCTTTCTAAAGGTTTGGGGCAGATGTCATGGAAATGGTTGCTTCATGGACAAAAGGACTATGTGTTGACATTTCACAAAGACATTTACAAATTCAACATAACGATGATGACTCTGAGTCTGTTAGTCAAGAGGATAAAGATTTAGCAGGATGGAGTGTTCTTGATGTTGGAACAAGCAATGGGCTACTTCTTCAAGAGCTTGCTAAACAGGGGTATAGTATTATACATAATAACACTTATTCCTCCTTTTGGTGTGATGATAATTGATAAATCATTCTTTATTACTTTTGATGTTGGTGTAAATAGGTTATCTGATCTCACTAGAATAGATTATAGTGAAGGAGCAATTAACCTTGCTAGAAGCCTTGCTAATCGTGATGGATTTATTGGTATCAAACTATTGGTTGATGATGTTCTTGAAACAAAATTGGAGAAAAAGTTTGAGCTTGTTATGGAATAAGGAACCTTAGATGCTATTGGTCTTCATCAAGATGGACCCATCAAAAGGTATATAAATGAGAGAATCACAAAAGAACTTCAAAAAGGAAAAAGATATAAATTTTGTTTTGTTTCAATTACAGGATTATGTATTGGGAATCTATGTCAAGACTTGTAGCTCCTGGTGGACTATTGGTAAGTTACAATTTGCATTTACTCATATTTAATGTTTTTTATTTTTGATTTTACAACTCCTGATATACATCGATCCAACAACACAAAGTTCCAGGGATATGCTTGGTATTGACACTCGAGGTTGAAAACTTCAACGTCATGTCAGGGATAAATATAAACTTATTTCGAGTTTGGTCCATTATACCCTTGGGATTGTTACTTACTTGTTATAGTTTTTCTATTTATGGATATCCTCTCTAGGTGCTAGCTTCAAAGATTTTGGGCCTAGTTTGTTGTTGATTTTGCATTTGGAGCTTTGTTGGAGTGATATTTCCGCTCTAATATTATCTGGTGGTGTTCCTGATGGCATCTTATCTGGGGCTTATCTCCTGCAGGGAGTTTGTAATTGTGTAGTTCTCCTTGGAGTTATATGGTGTTGTATTAGTTGTTTTTCTCTTATTTTTCTGTTTTACCTTTTTGTAATTTGCAGCTTCCCGGTGGCCTTGGTTTTTATTTTAATATAGTTTCGTTCTTAAAAAAGAATGTGTTTCAGTTTTTGGAGTTAGTTTCTGCTACAGGTACTTAAAGGATATGGAATTGGGTGTTTTGAGTGACATGGTTGACATTCATAAAAAACTTTCTGGAAGTTATTAAAGAAACAGTCTTTCCCACCTTTGTGCTATTCATCAGGTGTTAAATGGCTTCTGCCAACCTTGGACATGGCAGAGTTGGCAGTTCCAGAGTTGTTACCGGCTTGAATTATTCATCTAGTTCAGTTGACTGGCTGGGGAGAGATATGCTTGAGATGCGACTCAGGGACAAGGTAGAACATGATGATGAAAGAGTGAGTGCAAGTTCCTTTTCCCTTATCATAACTTTTCTTATATATCTTTCATAAAATTCTTATATATCATCAGTTGTTATTGATAATCTGTTCATGTTGGATTTATATTGCAGGAAAGTGAACCAGAGATAGTACATGGTGTGGGTTCTGAAGCAGGGCATGTTATAAGAACAACAATAGGTGGTTGTAATGGTCAGTCTAAACAGGTTTGCAGTAATGAATTTTCAAGAATTAGCCTTTTTCATGGCAATGGATCAAATTACATAAATACCCTTTCTTTGATCATGTGTTGTCCCAGACTGTTAGTTACATAGCTGAGCATGTGACTGAATTGGCTCTTTTGGTGTTGTTTTCCAAGTAAGTAGATAATTTTGTTGAGTTATTGTTTTAGAATCTAGATTCTTGGTGTGTTTTTCTTTTTTCTTTTTCTGATTTTGTTTTTGGTGAAGGCGAAATTACATAAATACCCTTTCTTTGATAATGTGTTGTCCCGGTTGTTATTTGATTTTTTACTATACTCATTAAAGGTAGATAAATTAGTTGCTACAGCGTGAATAAATAAACACACTATTAAAAGTTATAAACATTGACGACTGATAATTTACTTTACAAATAAAAATAGGAAGGAGTTTGAGGTAATATAATTTACGAACTGATAATATACATAGGTAACTGTTTTCAAACTTCTAAATAGAGGAGACAGAAATACAACGTAAATTTCATTTCTGATTTTAAATATCCAAATTTCAACTACAATCTGTTATTTACTTTTTCTATGATATAAAGGCTTAACATGGGTTCCAATGTTTCATGCAATTGAGAAAGCAAATTAAAACAGAGCTTTGAGAATTTAATATATGGCAACGTCCAATACTAAAATGTAGCCAAGAATTAGTTATTCATCATTTATTGAGATTATATATATATATATATATATATATATATATATATATATATATATATATATATATATATATATCACACCCCCAAACCAAGGATAGCGGAAACGTCCGGGGGTAGCGGACTTCATGCATAGTATCATAACAACGAGTATAATAGTGACCAAAGCAAATACAACCATCATAATATAATAGAAAAAGTTACACCATAGTATGAGTTTACATGTTTCAAAATCAATTACACTATGATGAAAAAATGAACTGTTTGACGCCTTAGCGTCCCATCCTCAAAAGCTGCGGTTTACCTGTTTTACTGATTTCCTGAGAATACAAGTAGTTTCGAAAAAAAGTGTCAACAATTAAGTTGGTGAGTTCATAAGCTTTTGGATGTAGAGTTTGAAAACCTTTGTTTGTAAATGTAACGTATACTCAAGAAAAATCCAATATTTTCCTTAAAATGTTATGTAGTCTTAAATCCCAAGACCGAATGTAAGTGTGTGTTTCGTACTTGTAACGTGTTTGTAAATGTGATGTATACTCAAGAAAAATCCAATGTTTTCCTTATAAAATGTTATGTATTCTTAAATCCCAAGACCGAATGTATGTGTGTATTTCGTACTTGTAACGGGTTTGTAAATGTAATGTATACTCAAGAAAAATCCAATATTTTCCTTATAAAATGTTATGTAGTTTTAAATCCCAAGACTGAATGTATGTGTGTGTTTCGTACTTGTAACGATGTATGCAGTTTCCAAGACTTGATTAATGTAAATTCTTGGAGAGAGAGAGAAGGTGAGAGAGAGATATGTTTGCTTTTGGTGAAAGAGTGAATATCCTGGAGGAGAGATAAGGATTTTCCAAGACTTGATTAATGTAAATTTTTGGAGAAGGGTGTGAAAGTACAAATAGTTGACTAGCTAGAGGTGAATAGTGCCTGGAGGTTGTCATAGAGTGAGTATGGGGATGGCTTGTTGTCATAGCTTTATAGGAAAAGTCAAAAGTACCTTCTTGTACTTTGAATTTGTCCTAATCAATATTATGGATTATATACTAGAAATCTCTAAGATATGGATATTTTATGATCTTAGAGGGTTGAAAATGATAAAATATGGATTTATATGAAAATACCGCGTTGAAATTTCCAAAAACGGGCTTAAAACGTGAAAAGGGTCAAAAACCGGGAAAAGGAGGCGAAATTCCGAGGTCTGAGGTGAGGGTTTGGTCCGTGGAGCTTAGAACTGAAGGTAGGTTCGGTCTATGGGCTGGGAACCGAAAGTAGTTTCTGTCCGAGGGATCTCGCAGGCGAAGTTGGTCGAGGAGGAACCGAAGGCGAAATGGACCGAACTGCTTGGAGCCGAACCGAAATGCAAGGAGGCGAAACCGAAGGTGGCTTCAGTCTTAGGAGTAGGTTCGGTTCTAATGGAGGGGTTTCGGTTCTATAAGAGGCTTCGGTCCTTAAGGGCTGGTTTCAGTTATGTATGGCTTATTCTCAAATAAACTTCTCGTTTCGAGTGATTTTTGACTAAGTTAAGGGTCGGGATCCCCCGGGTGATTATAAAAAGTTAAAAGAGATTTTGAGAGAGATTTGGGAGAGATTTTGTTTGTGACTTTTGTTGGTGTTTATCCTCGTAATGCAAGGTTTGAAAACCCCGTTATACCTCGTTATGAGTGTTATACGCTCCCGTAAGGTATGTAGTTGTGTTTTATCGAGTCGTTACATCTCTTATTCTGATTAGGGCTTAGATTTCATGAACACAATAAACCTCTAAGCGATACTTTGTATTATGATGGTGCGTCGTACAATAGAAAACATATTGTAAACCCTAATATACAAGGGTTAGATGAGTTGACCGGTTTGACTTGTTGACTTTATGTGTTGGGGACAAGATGTGGGTATTTTTGTTTTATTTGCTCTTCGCATTCCCAGGTGTACTCGGGTCCTCGTTTAACGTTCCAACGGACCTTCACGATGGGAATGCGACTTTGTTTTGTTCTTCTGATCTTTCGATCCTTGATTTCAACCGGTTCTTCTACGAAGTGGAGGTTCTCGTTGATTTCGATTTCGTCGAGTGGAATCACAAGAGTCTCGTCAGACAGACACTTCTTTAAATTTGACACGTGGAAGGTCGGATGTACTTTATTAGGTTGTGGTGGTAGTCGAAGTTTGTATGCCACTGGGCTAATGCTGGCAAGGATTTCGAATGGCCCGATGTACCTTGGATTAAATTTTCCACGTTTACCAAAACGTATCATTCCTTTCTATGGTGAGACCTTCAGTAGTACCCGGTTCCCAACCTGGAATTCCAAGGGTTTGCATCACTTATCTACGTAGCTCTTTTGTCGATCTCAAGATGCTTTCAGTCTTTCTCGAATTTGTATGATTTTTTTCTAGTAGTCTCCCTTATGATTTCAGGGCTAGTGAGGGTGCTGTTAGGGACTTGCCCTTTTGCTAGCTGTGTATCTCCTACTTCAGCCCAACGCAACGGTGATCTGCACTTGCGGCTATAGAGAGCTTCGAATGGAGCGACCTTGATGTTAGGGTGCTAGTTGTTGTTGTATGAAAATTCAATAAGCGGTAAGTGGGTATCCACGCTTTACCGTAGTCAATTACACAAGCTCTTAGCATATCTCCCAAGTTTTGGATAGTTCTTTCGCTCTGTCCGTCGGTTTGTAGGTGGTAGGCCGTACTCATGCCTAGTCTAGTCCCTGTAAGGGCTGCCAGAATCACGAAATGAATCAACTATTTCTGCCAGAGATAATGGATATTGACACACCATGAAGTCGTATAATCTCTTTGATTGGTAGGAAGTGCGTGGATTTGGTCAACTTATCAACGATTACCCAAATGGTATCGAGACCACCCATTGTCTTGGGCAACTTGGTTATGAAGTCCATGGTTATCCGCTCCCACTTCCTTTCGGGTATTACTGGTTGTTGTAGGAAACTCGAAGGCTTCTGTTATCCTACCTTGACCTTGACACAAGTCAGATACTTGCCCACACATGTAGCAATGTCGGCTTTCCTATTCGGCCACCGATATCACTTTTTGAGGTCCAGATATATCCTGTCTGAGCCTGGATGAATGGAGTAGCGAGTTTTGTGTGCTTCGTTCGTGACGACGTCTCTGAATCCACCAACTTCGGCGTCCAGATCCGGTTCAGAGGATAACGTGCCCCGCCGCTCTTGCCTTCTAGGTTCTTATGATCGATGAAGATTATACATTTCGTGTCGTAGATATAGTGCCTCCAGATCTCTAGGGCGAATACTACTGCTCCTAGTTCGAGGGCATATGTGACCTAGCCGACCCCGTACGTCTTTAGCCGTCTTGAGGCATAAGTAATGACTTTTCTTCGGAGCGCCGTATAGGGCCTGCTTTAGTGTTTGGAAGGCGGTTTCTTGCTTCTCTCTCTAAGTGATTTTTGATTCTCGTTTTCCGTTTAGATCGGTAGGGGGCATATGGGTTTGGTTTACGCGACTAGACTAATTCGAATGGTAGAACGTCCACTCGCACTCCTGGGTAGCCTTGTCCCGAAGTTCATGGTAGGACTCATACCTAGTCCATCTATCAATAACTCGTGCATATAGGTCGTATATAATTAAGCTTGGTAAGATAGTTGGATGGGTGACTCTGCCCCAAGTCCACAACCAGACAAGGAACAGGAAATAGGGCGGAAACACACATACCACGTTCATAAAATCTTAATTATATATCGTCCTCGCGTATACATTTAGTAGTGATAGGTTGACTGTATTCGTCCCAAGCCTCTGTGCTTGAACTTTATCTGCTGCATGCGTGATATTCCCGAAGGGTCTGCTGGGAATACTTCGGAAAGGTTTCGGATGGCATAATACTCCTCTCTTGAGTACTTCGAGGTTTCGTAATGAGAGATGACCCGAAGGTCAGAGTCAGAATTATGGTTATGAGAGACAAGGGTTTCGATATTCAGTTGGTTAGGCGAAGGGTCTTCTCTTAACACATGCAATTGGTAAGGTGATGATCAAACCAACCCACATCGAATGATGTCATCAGATTCTCTCAGTGGAACATGTGTTAAGTTGTATTCGTACGAAATGTTTGTTAGGGAGATAGAGCATCCTGTGCTTCTTGTTAGCACGTTCTGTGTTGGGAGGTGTTATTATTACTGCAGATGATTCGCATTGCAGCAACTAGTACTGATAGTAAATGTGTTCTGATAGCTAGCCATGATACTTCATATTATGATCCCTAATAGGTTTCTCTATGATCGCTCGATGTACATAAGTGTTTTGATTTGTTTTAACGAGAGAGTATTTTAACTACTCTTTAAAAGACGGTAATCATAGCAACATACCACATACATTACAAACATATGGTACTTAAATGTTATTGTTTTTGAAACATTCCCAAAAGTCCTAATAAGGTTCCTTGTTGCTTCTACGGGTTCGGTTGTCATGCTCCTCCTTCCCCTCAATCATTCCTCTCGGTTGGACTGTCCCTCTTGAATTGTCCCGTTTCGCCGCATAGGTGGCATACTGGGCTCACACTGGAATTGGCGTACGAGGTGATGTGTCGGGCCGGTGTCCTACAGGAACGGGCAGTGTGCCCCTTCGTGTTGCAGTTTTTACAGTGCAACACCCGGCAAACCCCCTTGTGATGGTAGTTACACTTGTTACACTTTGGAAGTGTTCCAATATATCGTCTGGCCGGTGCTTGAGTGACAGATGTTGTGGCTAATGTCGAGGCATGTGTCGTGACTGTTGTTGTAATTGCAGGGGCAGGCACGAATTGTTGTCTTTTAGCGAGTTTTTGAGATAGGTTGCGCTCTTTTTTGTTCCAAAACTTTCGTTTCTTGCTCTTAGGTTCGTGGTCCGATGCGTCTTCGTTGGTAGTCACCCGTTGGTGTTCTTGATTGTTACTGCGGTTAGTATTGCCGACACTGCCTTCGTCTCCGCTGGCATTGTTAGCATTGAGTTGCGCCATGATGGCTGTCACAGCTGCCGTGACCACAACTCGAAAAGTAGCAGAGTCTATCTACAGGATTTGTGCCTTGCTAGTTGGCTGGTTACCTCCTTGTGAAGACATAACTCTGTTGCATGGTGAGAAACGATTTCGTGAGTGGGGATGATCATCTCTAGTTATATCCTTACAATTTATATATACATATATAAACTTCGCACTTTACTGAACTATTCTCGATGTTCCTACTAAATATTCTTGCGACGGAGCTATGTTAATGGGTAGAAGCAGGTGTTGTACGAATGTTAAATTTTACCCATCCTAGTTACTATCTTTGCCCAAACACACTTAGCTGAGGAGTTCTGATGGGATCCGGTGCATAAATGCTGGTATGATCGCACCCTATAGGTCTACGAAGAAGGCACCTTTCAACCATAATTTTTAAAAGGTGAGATGATAATGAGTCTTTAGAAAGGGCTATACGTCGTGAGTTATCTAACTAAGTTTATCTTAGTTCTAAGTGTATCGTATTCCGATTTTTATGGTGTTCTGGAAACAATTCATAATGAAAGTCTTTATATAATAAACTTATGAATTTTTAGTAGTACTGTTCCAAATGAAATCTTGTAATTTGATCCATACTAGGTCCTTCCTACCACCAATTGATGTATACTTAGTTATATATAATTAAGACTTAATAGACCTTCGAATCTAATGGGTCTGCCCTAAGCCCATTTTGTTAATATGATTCTAGTATATATAGTTTCAGAGAAAATTTTGACCTTGATGTAGGTCTACCCACATCATTGCAAGGAAAAGTTCGGACAACAAATAAATCCCTCGACTAGTGTAATCACTAAATCGCAGGATCGAGTCTATACATAGAAAAGAGTAGCACCAACGCATACTCATGAACCTAATCTACAAGGTCTTGTGAGTAGCATGAACTCTACTCACGACGATCTGTCCCCGGTGGTGATTGAGGCGAGGTCGATGTGCCCTGTAGTTCTGCCAACCTACGCTCGGCTGCAACCACTCTCTCTTCGAGTGTCGAGTGTCTATTCTGATACTCTTTTTCCTCCGCCCGAGCGGCGACAAAGTCCTTAAGAAGTTGGTCCCTAAATAGCAGTCTCTTTCCAAGTCTTGGTTACGTGAAATGAGAGCGTCTGTAGCAGCACGTAGTTCCCGAACTCGATTCGCAGTCTCCCTGTTTTGGTCCCCGATGTTCATGATCTGCTAGGTCATCACCGGGAGGGCTCCGTCAGCTGGTCTCCCATGGTTGAGGTCATTGCAACCTCGTTGATCTCCAAATGGTGATTGTTGTCGCTGATGGCGGCTTCACCCCTCGATCTATGTTGCCCAACGGGGCACAGGTCCGATGTAGTCGAAACGGTTCGCGAGAACCCTGGCTATGTACGGAGAGTTGATGACCTCTGGCTCCACTTCTGAATCTTTCCCTTTGTCTTCTTCGAGCTCTTTCCTCGAACACCTCTTTGGGATCCTCTTTCTGGTTCCTTTCCTAACCATCCACCCTTTCTCGGGTTCGGAAAGTAGGGGTTGCCTGGTAAGTAGAATCTTTCCATGATGTCCGTGCGAGAATAGAATGGGTAAGAGGCATATAATATAGTCATATTCCTAGAAATACTTATAGGGTTTTGATTCTCATTAGTTACTTCTATAATGACATAGTGCATACCAGTTATGTATTTAACAAAAGATATGATAGACCTTCGAATAAGTTATATTACTCTAAGACCACAACCAAACAAGGAACAGGAAGTAAAGCAATGATCACAGATTCTAAGTCTATGACATCTAAGTTATATATAACTTTAGCGTATCCACTTAGTGATTATAGACCTACTAGCAAGAATCTGTTTAGTTTTCACATAAGTTATAGTACCACAAAATACTCCTACAGTATTTTAAATGTTATGTTTGGTTCTTAACGATTTTCTTGTATGGGAAGTTTTTAGGCTTGTTGCTCACTACGACCATTCCCCGGCATACATTAGTCACACCTCGGATAAATATAGTTGATCAGGCTATATTCATCCCAAATCTGGTTACATATCCCAAGGTCTACTCGTAGTGTCCAACTCCTCAATTTACTTTTGTATCAACCTAGATATGACACTATACTCGCATGTGTGCATGTACTCATACTTTTAACAAGAAACTATTTATTTCTAAAAAGTATAGTTATTTGAAAATGTTTAATCAGAGACTTTTAGTCCCAAAGTATTTATAGTTGTATATCTTATGTGGTTCGATATACTTAGTTCACTATAAACAGTGGTCTGATACCAAACTGTCACACCCCCAAACCAAGGATGGCGGAAACGTCCGGGGGTGGCAGACTTCTTGCATAGTATCATAACAACGAGTATAATAGTGACCAAAGCAAATACAACCATCATAATATTATTGAAAAAGTTACACCATAGTATGATTTTACATGTTTCAAAATCAATTACACTATGATGAAAAAATGAACTGTTTGACGCCTTAGCGTCCCATCCTCAAAAGCTGCGGTTTACCTGTTTTACTGATTTCCTGAGAATACAAGTAGTTTCGAAAAAAAGTGTCAACAATTAAGTTGGTGAGTTCATAAGCTTTTGGATGTAGAGTTTGAAAACCTTTGTTTGTAAATGTAACGTATACTCAAGAGAAATCCAGTATTTTCCTTAAAATGTTATGTAGTCTTAAATCCCAAGACCGAATGTAAGTGTGTGTTTCGTACTTGTAACGTGTTTGTAAATGTGATGTATACTCAAGAAAAATCCAATGTTTTCCTTATAAAATGTTATGTATTCTTAAATCCCAAGACCGAATGTATGTGTGTATTTCGTACTTGTAACGGGTTTGTAAATGTAATGTATACTCAAGAAAAATCCGATATTTTCCTTATAAAATGTTATGTAGTTTTAAATCCCAAGACCGAATGTATGTGTGTGTTTCGTACTTGTAACGATGTATGCAGTTTTAAATAGATAAAACCCCCTTTTTAAAGTAGAACTTCCCGTAAACTTGAAATGTCGTTAACTCCCTATGTAAGTCACTATAACCATACTACAACTGGATGAACCTGCTACAACATTTTTCAGATGTCAGAATGTTATGACATTTGTCACCCGTAGACCGGCAGGTCCCACTGTAGCTAGCAGCAAGGTGTGGGGTGTCAATCCCAATATAGATCTATATACATTTATCACGCTCTCCCTACAAGAGACTCTGGTTATAACTTACAGGAATTTTAACCCGTACTCTAAAGTACAATGAAGAATTGTCTCACAATTTACGTTAACGAGTTTACGTGTGGTTTGAATGTAAAACCTTTTTTGTGGTGGAAGTAAATCCCCTTTTATGTAGTATGTTTGTAATGTAAAATCCATAAACTGTACCTATTATATTTTATTGTAGGTGTTCGAAGTGAATGAAAACCCTTATCATGAATGACTAGTTTCTGTTTTTGATGTTAAACTAACAAGAAACACATTCAACATTTAGAACTTATTGTTATACACTGTGCTGAACATGTTACAAAGTGTTGTTAATATTGTAAGCCGTTTAACTAGTTTTTAACTCTTCTGCACTGTTTTAGAAAAGTCACAGAAAAATTATACGAAGTCGAAAACTAAATCCGTAAACTCTGAGAGTTTAGAAAATGTGTCTAGTTTGTTCATTATTTTTATTATGATTTTTAGAAGTCTCTAGCTTGTGTGAAAATGTTCAACTTCACAGACTGGTCCGAAGTTGTTTCTGAAATGATAGGCAGTTTTATAAAAAGCGCCATAAATTGTAGAAAAATCGTATGAACATTTGCAAGTAGTCCTTAGAAAGGTATAAACCTGAACTATCTTCACCTTGTACAGTTTTGAAAACTAAAAAGTTTAAGATGTTCAAAACGGTCTGTGAATGGAACTAAACTTTCCTGTTGAAAGTCGATGTTTGAGTTTAGTTAAGTTTTGGTGTTTTAACTTGTATTCCCCCTAAAACTCGAAGAAAAAAATGAAAATGTAGGGGTATGAACTCACTTGACTGATTTCTTGGGATGGATGATGAAGAAAAGAAGTTTCCAAGTCAAGAACACTTGGAAGATGCTTGAAGATTTGAAGATCCTAAGAACAAATATGACAATATTTGTATGAGAGATCCATGATTCGAGTGAAGGAGAATAGAATATTCAAGAGTAGGATGAAGATACTTACCAAAAGTGAGGAAGAAGGCTCAAGATCAGCCTTGGATTTTCGAGTTCTTGGAGAGAGAGAGAAGGTGAGAGAGAGATATGTTTGCTTTTGGTGAAAGAGTGAATATCCTGGAGGAGAGATAAGGATTTTCCAAGACTTGATTAATGTAAATTTTTGGAGAAGGGTGTGAAAGTACAAATAGTTGACTAGCTAGAGGTGAATAGTGCCTGGAGGTTGTCATAGAGTGGGTATGGGGATGGCTTGTTATCATAGCTTTATAGGAAAAGTCAAAAGTACCTTCTTGTACTTTGAATTTGTCCTAATCAATATTATGGATTATATATTAGAAATGTCTAAGATATTGATATTGTAGGATCTTAGAGGTTTGAAAATGATAAAATATGGATTTATATGAAAATCCCGCGTTGAAATTTCCAAAAACGGGCTTAAAACGTGAAAAGGGTCAAAAACCGGGAAAAGGAGGCGAAATTCTGAGGTCTGAGGTGAGGGTTTGGTCCTTGGAGCTTAGAACTGAAGGTAGGTTCGGTCTATGGGCTGGGAACCGAAAGTAGTTTCTGTCCGAGGGATCTCGTTGGCGAAGTTGGTCGAGGAGGAACCGAAGGCGAAATGGACCGAACTGCTAGGAGCCGAACCGAAATGCAAGGAGGCGAAACCGAAGGTGGCTTCGGTCTTAGGAGTAGGTTCGGTTCTAATGGAGGGGTTTCGGTTCTATAAGAGGCTTCGGTCCTTAAGGGCTGGTTTTGGTTCTATATGGCTGATTTTCAAATAAACTTCTCGTTTCGAGTGATTTTTGACTAAGTTAAAGGTCGGGATCCCCCGGGTGATTATAAAAAGTTAAAAGAGATTTTGAGAGAGATTTGGGAGAGATTTGGGAGAGATTCTGTTTGTAACTTTTGTTAGTGTTTAGCCTCGTAATGCAAGGTTTGAAAACCCCGTTATGCCTCGTTATGAATGTTATACGCTCACGTAAGGTATGTAGTTGTGGTTTATCGAGTCGTTACATCTCTTATTCTGATTAGGGCTTAGATTTCCTGAACACATGAAACCTCTAAGCGATACTTTGTATTAAGATGGTGCGTTGTACAATAGAAAACATATTGTAAACCCTAATATACAAGGGTTAGATGAGTTGACCGGTTTGACTTGTTGACTTTATTTGACTTTGTCTTGACCAAAAATTGACGGTTGTCACAATATATATATATATATATATATATATATATATATATATATATATATATATATATATATATATATATATATATATATATATATATACCGGTTCTGACGGGTACCCGGCGGGTAGCGATTCCAAAAAGATAAAAACTGGAATCGGAACTGCTTAAGGCGCTTCAACAACTTTAGGAACCAGAACCGACTGATCCTATACGGTTCTGGTTTCGAAAGCGGGTACCCTGTTTCACTGCTCACCCCCAATTAACATACATATTCATGCTGGTAAGTTAACTCAATTCGTAGCATACCTAAGGCTTTACCATATTTTCTGTAACTGGGCTGCTTGTTCTATTACAATGGCTTTAGAGTTCTTTAATCCAGCATACAAAGGTCATTCACTTGTTATGGCTTATATTCTCAGGGTATTGGATTCTTACCCTCCTTCCAAAGTAACCTTTTTCATGCCCCAACTCATTCAAGTTTTGAGGTACGATGATGAGGTGGGTATTGGCAACAACTCCCTTTGTGTCCTATACTTTGTCAGATCACACCCTTTAATTGTACATAATTCACTATTGCCTTAAAATTGCAGAAGTTGGTTGAAGGATACTTGCTTAGAGCTGCCCAAAGAAACTCAGGTTTTTTTAGGGACATCTACAAATTCGTGGTCAGCCACATGTCAAGGTATTCTTTTATTTATTAATATGTTATCTAAAGTTCTTAATACTTCACACAAGTTCTTAATATTTGCTAATTTTCTACTTTCATGTCTTTATGGCATGAAAGTGCAAAATGGAGATGAAAAATGAAAAAGAGCTTGAGTTCATACTTCATTGAGATCATCATCATGTTTAAAGGTTAAAAACTTATTGTCCCCATTATGTAAAAAGGGTGACAAATCCATTGTGTATCCCGTAACATATATGTTGCTATTATGACATGCTGAACAGCTTTGAGCAATTTTATTTTCATGGTGAGGATTTGCTCAGTCTTGATTTCTTGTTTTCTGCATAGTTTGTGAATCTATGCTGTTGTAGAATTATAACCTCTGGCTTTTTTAATCTTTGCAGAGTGTAAAAAGCTTGCAGATGTTCACTTTTCCCTCACTTGACCACTCACATTTGGCACAAGTATTTGCAACTAACATTCCTTGTTTGATTCTTCTATTAATTATATCTTTTTAGTTTGTAGAAGGTGTCCCTTGATACGCAATGTAGTATTAGGCTATATAGTTAGGGAAAACCTCTTAATAACAATGTATAATTAGATCCCCTTAATATCAATGTATTACAATTTTTTGACATGATGTTATTGGATGAAATTGATTGTTTTGATTTGTTTACATATTTTTGTATTATTCGTAAATGAGTATTGTAAAGACGCGTCGTAAATGTATATCGCAAATGGTTACTGAAGTTTATTACACGCAAATGCGTGTCATCTTCATTTATGACAGGGGCTTCCTTGATACGCATTGCGTGTCATAAACACGCACGTCGTAAGGTTACAACACGTAAATGCGTGTCGTCTTCCTTTATGACAGGGCCTTCCTTGATACGCATTGCGTGTCATAACTGCACGTCGTAAATGCGTGCCGTAAATGCGTGTCGTAAATGCACATCGTAAATAGACGACGCGCAAAAGCGTGTCGTCTGTTGTTATGACAAGGCCTTCCTTGACACGTATTTGCGCGTCGTCTGAGAGTTTTACGAAAAACATTGTGCGTCGTAAAAGGCTGTTTTTCTAGTAGTGTTGGACACTTACAAAGGTCCAGAAGAGGCCAAAATAAATATGAGAGCTTTGCTTGCTAGATACTTGCTTCCTTCGTTCAACTTCTTCTTCTTTTGCTCCAAAAGTACCACACTGGCTCTCAAAATGAGAGGGAATAGTGATTAGGGTTCACAAGGGCCGATATGGGGGTTTGGAGGCTGATAAAAGATCAGCGTTACGGACTTAAGGAGGTTATATAGGGTGCAAAACCCTAAAATTTAGGGTTTCCCACCCATCCATCAATACGTCGACTTCTCCACACCAACTCGCCGAGTTGGTCCATAAAAATGTGCGGCCCAAAATCCATTCAACACGCTGTGTTGAGGCTATCAACTCGTCGAGTTCCAAAGGAAAACTTGCTTTACAGAATAAATCTCATACCTGGAAATCGGGATGTTACAAAATGTCTAGACCATCATGAAGAAAACTCTAATTTCTAGGTGAAGACTTAGATAAACCATATACAACATCTCACACACAATCATACAATCATAAGCACTATTAATAAGAGCATGAAGGAAGAGAATACATTACATGACTGTGACGTCAACTGATGAAACTCGGATCCCCTCGTACCGAGACTGCAATGTTCGGCTCCTCACCATAGGAACTCCACTCTACCCTCGACCCTCAGTAATTCTCAGAGTGGATGGAGCAGGTGCCCCTCACCACTCCTCTCATCAACTCTGAAAAGTCGGCCTTCTTGTGGCCCACTTGGTTGCAATGAAAACATAACGGGCTCGTCCAATGGGGACAATCTCTTTTGACATGACCAACCATGCTACACTTGCAGCAACCTATACCCTTAGATCGACGAACACCATCGTGTTGCTTCTTGCACGTTCTACACTGACCTCAGCCCTGCTGCCCCCTCAATCATTGATCATATGTCTTGGGTCACTTGGTAGGACCCCCCAGCTACATGCACCTGCTCTGGCTTCCTCTTCCCCAGGTTCTGCAAATCAATCTCCCGCTCTCGGGCTCTAGCAATCATGCCCTCCAAAGTACGACAAGCTGAAAAGCTCACAACTTCCTGATTTCGTCCCTCAGCATATCATTATACCTCACCTTCCTCATCTCATCGTCTGTTGTGCATTCTTCATATCAACAATCCATCGACGGCTAGCAATGGGGTCCTTATCCCCAAGGAACTATGGAGCTCCACAAACCTTGAACTCCCGAAATGAGGGAGTTCGTGCTCCCAACCATCCTGCCGCAACCTCAGCGTAAAAGGCCCCGAGTCGCTCATCCATAAACTCCATAATCCCAATGTAGCAAGCGTCCCGACTCTCCTACATAATCTCCATGATCCCCTCATCTGTCGTACCAAAGATCACAGGAGCCTGCTCCAAATACCACAGGTGATGTCTGAAGAGATGAACTACCACATCCGATCATCAATCTGCCCAACACCTGCACCTGAGCCTAAACCAGAATTTGAACCTCCTCCATGCATGCTCATCAACTGTGACATCCCCAAATTCACTGCCAGAAAAGACCGATTTGTTTATGCTTTATTTAAAAATCAGAGTATATTTTTAATGAAATATATTGCGGAATTTGTTCCCAAAAAAATACGATAAAGAATTTATCAAAGCATTTCCAAATAAATGTATTATATTAAAAACCTCAGGATGTCATTGTTAATGCAGATCAAAAGCATAAACATAAACAACATAGGCCTTATAATATCTATTTATTCTAGTGGCCTATAATCCATTGATCTCTCATCAGATCATCACTCACGTGCTCTCTTGCCACTATGTGTATATGAGAAAACTAAGTGGGTTAGGCTTGGGAACCTGATGAGAACATATGGTTTTCAACCCATAATAATTAAATTTATTAATTTCATCAAATCAAACAACCCGATTACCCCTTCTCGTTATCCTCACTTTCTGTCCCTAGAGCATCTAATGTAAGGGACCTATCCTAAGGATTTTCATCAGGATGGACACTACTGCTACGAGGGTTCCTCAGCCATATATGTGACATCTCCATTTTCACGGACAGAAAAGACCGATTTTTTTATGCTTTATAAAAATCAGAGTATCTCTTTTAATAAAAGTGTTGCGGAATTTGTTCCCAGTAAAACATGATAAATACGTTATCAAAGCATTTCCTAAGAAATTTATTTTTATTCATTTTCAAAACCTTGGGATGCCATTGTCAATACAGAAACATAAGCATAAACAGAACTTACATTCATTTACACTAGTTATCTACATCTCTTTTAAATCTCTCAGTGTAAAGTGGCTTCGTATCGGCACCTGTGATTCAAATAAGCTTGAGTGGGTCAGGTTGGGAAACCTGGTGAGTACATAGGGTTTTCAACCCACAATAATATAATTATAATGTTTAAACATAAAACAATCAACCCAATTACCCATCCCCATTATCTTCTTTACTCTTAAGGATCTACCCTAAGAATCAACTATTCCTCGTTCATTCATTCCTAAGGATCATCCTAAGGAATCGGCACGAAGTCCATCGTCACCGGGGTTTAGGCACTAAGTCTGCATAGTCGCCAGGATTTATACAACAAGCACTAAGTCCACATAGTCGCCAGGGTTTAGGCACTAAGTCTGCATAGTCGCCAGGTTTTATACGACAGGCACTAAGTCCGCATAGTCGCCAGGGTTTTGGCACCAAGTCTGCATGATTGCCAAGGTTTAGGCACCAAGTCTGCATGATCGCCAGGGTTTAGAGTACACCGGGTGAACACATCGTTCACAACACCTACAGGTTGCGAGCCTGCTAGTGTTCCACTGGACTGTCTAGAATAGTCCGTGGTTGTTATCCATACTCTGCTAGATGACGGGGACATCATTTGGGAAAAAGGTTTCTCACATCGTCCACCTCTCACCCTTACCTCATGGTCTATATCACCTCTCAACTCATCATCCAACTCATATTTCATCTACCCATGTTTTACCCAACATATTATGTAGATATAAATACATATATAATTTAAATCATATAAAACTTGTATAAAATCGTTCCTCCAGCATAGATAGCAAGTATACAGATAATATGCACACATAGCACGTAATTTATATAAAATACTTCATATCTATGTGTAAGATGAAAGTAACTATGCACTCACTTGTTAAAGTGATGATTCCAAACTCGGGCAGCGCTTCGCTTTTAACAATTCTATTTTCCTTCGACGAAACCTAGCATCAATACCGCTAGGGTTTAGTCTAACGTTAACCGCGACTAATTAATAGTCTAGCTATTATTACTATTATATAAGCGTTAAACAACACTATTATATAACTCATAATAATAGCCCAAATAATTATTTTAAGGTCCTAATAATGTTACTATAATTAGTTAGAAGCTATATTAAAAATAACGTAGGCGTAGCTCACTTACAGCGGGTTTTTATTAAAAAAACCGGGCTTCGCTGGAGCAGCATTTCCGAGCCGAAAGCTTTTCTTCTCGGAGCCGTCGGGCGCTCCGGGGCTTCCTTCTCGTGCTAGGGAGGTTCCCTAGACTTGGGAGGGGTTAAAGGAGGCTAGAGAGAAGTTAGAGAGAGAAAGAAAGGCTTATGGTGTGAAGAAAATATGAAGAGTTCACCCTTTATTTATAGGGATTTTATAGTAAAGTAGCCCCTAAGTTTCGTCTGTATTTTCCACGTACGAGCTCCATTTTCTACGTTCTTTATATCCACACGTTGATATTTACGAGTACTACAACTTTCATTTAGACCTCGTCGGCTAATTCTCATTCTATCTCCGATTTGCAAAACTGTATCGAATTTATCGCACTCGAAGAGTAGGGACTAAGTTTCGTCCATATCTTTCGCATACGAGCTCCGTTTCCGATGTTATTTATATCCACGCGTTGGTATTTACGAGTACTACAACTTTCATTTAGACCCCGTTGGCTAATTCTCATTCTATCTCGGATTTACAAAACTGTATCGAATTCGTCGTACTCGAAAAGTAGAGACTAAGCTTCGTCCATAACTTTCGCATACGAGCTCCTTTTTTGACGTTATTTATATCCACGCGTAGGTAAAAACAAGATCTACAACTTTCATTTAGACTCCATCGGCTAATTCTCGACCGATCTTAAATTTAACAGTAGGATAAGATTAGACTGTTAAATGACCGCGAAGAATTTGTAACTCCTTCATACGGACTCCGTTTTCGTCTGTCTTTTTTCCGTTGAGTTCCTATTAATGAGATCTTCAACTCTCGTTTAGGTCGCGTAAGCCAAAAACCGCTCGAACTAAAATTCGAGTTTCGGGCCGTGCACTCGTAAGCCGAATCTTAGAAAAATCGTAACTTCCTCATACGAAGTCAGATTTGGGCGTTCTTTTTATGGATGTTCTCGGTTTAACATATACTACAACTCTTTTTAGATCACTAAGGCTAAAAATTCCTCTATCGTAAATTCACTATTTACGTCTCCCGGCGCCGTGCCGGTTTTGCCGAAAACTTCGATAGGCCATAACTTCTTCGTTATAACTCGGATTTCGGCGTTCTTTATATGTACGGAACCCTTGAGACATATTATAAAACGTGGTTAAGATTATTTATTCTAAATAATCTTTTGTCGAAAAGTCATTTTCGACCCCTATTATCTCTAAATTGACTAACCCGGATCTACGGGCGTTACAATATATGTCCGTAAGACAACCATGAGGGGGATGGAGTACACCGGTGACACATTGTTCACAAACACCTACAGGTTGTGAGCCTGTCAGTGTTCCACTAGACTGTCTACAATAGTCTGTGGTCGTCATCTATACTCCGCTAGATGACTGGATCATCGTCAACATCGAGGCCTCTCATCATTTTATTTCATCACACCCCTACTATTTCATGTACCCATGTTTTACCCCAACATATTTGTAGATATAAAATACATATACAGTTTAAATCATTTAAAACATGTATAAAACGTTCATCCAGCATATATATCAGGTAAACAGATAATATGCACACATAGCATGTAATTTATATAAAATACTTCATATCTATGTGTAAGATGAAAGTAACTATGCACTCACCTTAATAGCGTGAGTTGATAGAATCTAACTAGATACGGTCAGCGTTTGTGGTTGTCGGGCTCGGGACGTGGTATGCATTCAACAAACGAGAGATAGAGGTAAGAATTTGGTGTAAGAAGAGTATGGGCGAACTTGCTATTAATAGGCTGCACAAAACATGTCCACGTCGTGGCCTTATACGTCCACATGGTGGCGGATGGCTGAATCACTTCGTAGGCTTGCCATCTGCGTTTTAGCTTCGAAAGGTGTCCGGATGACATTTCCACGTCGTGGCCTTTATGTTCACGTCATGGGATCTTAACACATCACTCCCGTAGAATTATCACGTGTTTTTCTATCCTCAATTAAAGTCCTTGACTAATTTCACGTCGTGGACTTAATGTTCACGTCGTGGACTTGAGGCGGCTAGGGTTTCTGCCATGTGTCACGCCCTCAGACAGCTACATCTTCGGAAGGTCAGAGCTTTTGCATATAAGCTCCATTTTTGATGTTCTTTATATCCACGCATAGGTGGAGACGTACTCTACAACTTTCTTTTTGATCACTAAGGCTAAAAACTAATTTATCCTAAAATCAATATATACGATTCCCGGTGTCATGCCGGTTTTGTCGCAAAACTTCGACAGGTTATAACTTCTTCGTTATAACTTCTTCGTTATAACTCGGATTTCGGTGTTCTTTATATCCCCAGAATCCTTATCCCAACCGCTACCACTTTCATCATAGATATTGGGTCTATATATTATTTTATTTTTGACGCTTATTATTTTTTTATTCTTAACTTATTATATCTTATAAATAAGTATAATGCACATAAAATCACATAATATTCAAATAATTCCTCTTTATTACTTAAAAGTAGGTTATAATTGTTTACCCTAACTATTACACCATTATACTAATTCTTAGACTAGAAACACGGGCATTACATCAACATCTTGAGAAACAGTCATACAAATGACCAGAACATACTCAAGAATCCTCAATCCATAGGTTTCCTAGATTCTTTGTGATTCTCCTTGATTCAAGTATGGATCCTATGCTTTCAGTAGTACGGGCCCAATACTACCTTCCACACCTATCCATAATTTCCTCAAGAATTATCTTGAATCCTCCAAGTCACCTCCTCAAACTAGTACTCCAAGTACTCGCTAAATAGTACATCCGTACCCACTAAAATACTTCCTAGGATTTCCTAGGTTCCGATCTCACCCTCCCATCAGCTGATGAAGAAATCACAATAATGTCAGTTAACTATTTCATGAATATAATCACATGCAATAAAGATTAGATAATCCTTCAAGTGAAAGGCTCAACCCTACAACGGTTGAACTCAGAAGAGAGCTACGCAATAGGGTCAAATCAATCACTTTGAGATTATTTAACCTATGTAGCATTTGACTTAACATATTCATTTAATAGTTAATTCACATCATCAAGAGTCCCATAAAGTACAAAGTAAGCAACATTCGTGCAGTAACACTCCAAAACACAAACCAGATAGAGGATATCTCAAGCTCACTTTCTACCAATAAAGATTTCAAATCTAATACAACATCCAATTCCTCTTAGGTTATAAGGCATGACATATCAGGCCAATCCATCAAGTCATCTGAAAATCCATACTAGCATGCAATTCCAAAAACTCAAACAATCAGGCATATAAAGGCATCTCTCTTAGCATGAAATCCTAAGCAGATCCTTAGCCTTAGTCTAGCATGCAATTCTCATAACATATAACATAACAAACATGTATGGGTATTCTGGGAATCACTTACTTGAGCTTGGCCGATTGCACGCATCAAACCCCCTTTATATTTATAAATTATTTTTAAAAATTTGTTTTTCTTTTGAAACATTACCAATTCCTCAGTTTAAGTTCAGTCACATCGAGAGTGTGCCCGAATCCATCAAACCAAGGCTCTGCTACCAACTTGTAATGACCTAAAAATCATAAGGCAAAATTTCATTTTTAATTCAACATATAAACACCACTTGTGGATGCGTTGCGATCAAGCCAGGCCCTACCCTTTTGAACCGAAAGTACCTAAAACCATAAACATAAACCATAAGCACAAAGCTTAGTAATTTCTTCAAAATACCACATACCATACATACAATGGGTCTTGCTCGATAACCATCGGGCCCCGCTTGAAACAAATATGTCAGTAACATGCGATTGGCACCGCCCAACACATTCATCAGGCCCCTCCTGGTATCGTGCCCTGCCCGATATAAATACCAACACATCTAATACATGCAAGAGTCACAAAGGCAGCTAACATACAACACACTCATCAGACCCCGCCACGCATCGGGCCCTACTCGGTATACAAACCAAAACATATAATATATGTGAGAGTCACAAAGACAACTAGCATACTATAACGTAATCCAATGGGTCGATATTTGTAATGCTTGTTCCAGGTATCATTTATTTTTCAAGTTTTTAAGGTTTTTCACTGGGACTCGACGAGTAGAAATCAATTTGGACGCGGGAGTTAGGGTCTACTCGATGAGTTGGAAGGCCCCAACTCGACGAGTAGACACTGTAAAGGAAAACCCTAATTTTCAGGGGTTTGTACCCTATTTAAGGAACTTATGGATCATTTGTGGCCTCCCTCATCTTCCTAACTGTCCAGAGAAAAACCCTAGCCATGTTTTAGTGCCTTCTTGAGTGTGAGTGAGCTTTAGAGAGTGAATCTTGTGCTTTTTGGAAGGAAACTTGAAGATTGAAGAGATTGAAGTGAGGAGAGGGCCTTAGAAACGACATCTACCTGGTGTTAGCATCCATTTGGAGGAAAAAAGTTTCTACCTTGATCTCTATTTGCTTAGATCTCATCTTATGAAGTATATGGTCACTTTTGGTGCAAATTGGTGTCATACTCGGATTTGGACTTGTCATGAGGATATGGTTCCAGATCTAGACACCTCTAGGTCTTCATGGACATAAAGTTGCTCACTTTATCTAGTCTAGGCCCTTCTCTATGCCCCAAACCTTGTGTGAGACTTGGTTTTAGTGTTTTAGCCTCTTGAGGACTTGCATGCACGTAAAGTTTGCAACTTTATGTGGTATTTCAGTCCTAAAGGATTAGATCTGTAGTTTGGGGCTTTGGATTCGACTGAAAGGACTGATCATGTTAACACAAAGGAAAAATCGACGAGTTGCGCTAGAAACTCGGCGAGTTGGATCGGGTTTTTCCCGGTTTCGGTTAGACGAGTAACTCGGCGAGTTGATGAGACAACTCGACGAGTTGGTTAGGGTTTTCCCCGGTTTTCTGAACACTGAAGGAACTCGACGAGTTGCTGGATGCACTCGACGAGTTGGGTCAACATGGACCGTTGACCTTGACTTTGACCATGGTTGACTAAGTTTGACCTTGAGGGTATTTTTGGTATTTCGGGATTTTACTAGTTACATGATGATTGTAGGGAGTTGAGTTGGAGCTGCACGTTGGGACTTATTTGATCTTATCTTATCCGTTCAACATTTTTGAGAGGTGAGTCTCATCACCATACCAATGTGTCTAAGGCACCAAGGCCAGCCCATTTTGCGATATGTGATACACTAGTTGATGTAGTGATATATGGCATGCTAGTTGGTTATATGCTAGGTGGTATGCTAGTTGTATATGTGATACTTGCAGGGAAGACCATGGGGGGAGCCCATGACGCTTGGATGTAAGACCATGTGGGGGAACCCATGGCTTTTCAGGTAAAGACCATGGGGGGAGCCCATGACACCTAGATGTCAGACCACGTGGGGGATCCCATGGCTTTTCAGCTAAAAACCATGGGGGGAGCCCATGACACTTAGGTGTAAGACCATGTGGGGGGAGCCCATGGCATCCTAGAGTAAGACCCTGTGAGGAGCCCACGACATCCTTATATGTTTGTATGCATGGCTTATGTGGTTTATGTAGCTTTTATAGCTAATATGGATTATGTGATTATGTGGATTGTGTGTGGTATGCTCTAGGGAACTCACTAAGAATTAGCTTACAGTTTGTTAATTTGTTTCAAATACTTTTGAGCCTAAAGGAAAGGGCAAGGCTTGATGGCGCAGCATGCACTCTTCGGCATTTGATTTGATTGGGACACTCTGATTATTTGAAATAAAATGTTGATGTTATGGATTTTGAAAACAACTGTCATTGATATTTCATACTTTATGGGAATGTTTTGATTAATTAAAAATGAAAATTTTATTTGGAAATTTGGGTTATTACAAGTTGGTATCAGAGCCTTGGTTTGAGGGATTCAGGCACACTCTCGGGTGTGTCAGGACTCAAACTAAGGAAATGGTAAAATTGTTTTCAAAAAATCAAAAGTTAAAAACTTCTTAAAATGGAAAAAGGGGAGAGTGCAATGCGCGTGCTCGGCCGAGCTCAAGTAAGTAGTTCCCCAATATGTTAGCCATGTTATACTGATATTTGGATTATGATAGCCGGATGGATTTTGCTATGTGTATGCTTTAAAAATTGTATACTATTAGGATCTTATAGCCTTAGAATGATTGATTTGGCCTTATTTCCTGTTCCTTGTCTGGTTGTGGTCCTAGGGTAGAGTCTGTTATTCAAAAGTCTATTTTATCCTGTTGTATGTATAATTTGCATGCATAGGGCAACCTGTTATGATTGATTTGACTTCTGGTTTGATGGGATTGAGCAAATACTAGGATAGCCTAGGATTTGAATTATGTAGCAGCCTGTGAGATATTTTTTACTTTGGGACGAATTAGAGTTATCAGGTAGAGATTTGGGGAGGGTACAGGTAGGTGTGGAAGGTAGTATTGGGCCCGTACTACTGAAAGCACATGACCTGTACCCAAACTGATGTTAGATCTGGGCGCTCTAAGGAGAATCGGTGTGGGAGGATCCCCTTTTGATTATGTTGATCATTCTGTCTTATCAGGATGGTGGTGACACGATTTGGAGCAGGGGGATCAGGATCAAGATCCGGATCTGGGTCGGGCGACGATACCGAGCCTATTGACGAGATGCTGCGCGAGATCATTGCAGCCGAGGTTACGAGGGGCATCCTTGACGCTACCCCAGTGATTTTTGGGATGGTCAAGGAAGGGATGATGGAGATTATGGAGGAGAGGCTCAGGTCGTTCAGAGTCGAGATTGTAGCAGGCCAGGTCGGGGCCCGAACTCCTTCGTTTCGGGAGTTCAAGTCGTGCGGGGCGCTGGAGTTCTTCGAGGTCAGGGACCCCATAGTGAGCCGATGCAGGATGGAAAATATGGAGAACGCCTAGCGCACGAGTTCTTTCCCTGATGCGGAAAAGGTGGGATTTGGTTCGTGTATGCTGATGGACTGAGCCCGTGACTAGTGGGGAGAGGTGACCAATCAGGTGGGGGCAGTTGGAGTGGCAGAGATGACATGGGCAGAGTTTTTCAGGCATTTTGATTTGGAGTTTACACCACCTATCGAGGTGCAACGACTAGTGAGGGAGTTTCATGAGCTCCAGCAGACCACCGAGACTGTGGCGGTGATCACCGCCAAGTTTCGGGAACGAGCACTGTTGATCCCGCAGTATGCTACAGACGAGGATATAAGGAGGACGAGGTATCATTCCATGCTGAGGGATGATATCCGATAGTTTGTGAGCTTTATATGGTGTAAAACCCTAAATGAGATGGTGGAGAAGGCCCGTGAGTAGGGGATGGAGTTGGAGTTTGATGGGTTTTAGTATGCTACAACATCCTATGGTGCACATACAACCCTAAATACCTTGGATCTATGTTTTCACTAATTATACATGCAAATGGTTTCCAAGGCATTAAACCTATAACTAGCATGCATTTGACATAAACCATATAAGATACTAGTTAGAGTAACATACATTTTATGTAACTTGAAGTCTTGATGTATTTGGCCTTAAGAGCTTAGCCCCAATAGTGTGGAAGCCTCAAATGAAGTCACAACACATCATGGACAAAGGATGAAACTTGAGAGAGAATTCATACACACCAAAACCATCCCTATCCTCCAAGAATACATTAGTGGTGATTTTGGCTATGAAATAACATATTTATATGTGAAATTCCAAAGGTCATGGGTATAACCCAAATCCATACCCATGGGTTTTATGATCCATGGTTCATGTGGCCCAACTCTTTATGTATCCATACATAAACTTGGTCCAACATGGATCATAAGCCCAACACATATAAATATAACTAATTACCATAATTAGTCCCCATAGATTTAATTAGTCTCTTTTGATCAGAAAATTAATTCCAAATTAATTATGGATCAATACTAATTAAAACATATGATTTCATATTAATATATTAGAACTTATAATATATTAATAAATCATATATAACCTTCTCTCAAGAGTCTATCCTAACAAATTGTGCTGATGATATGCAAACCAAATGGACCATGCTACTCTCGGGTCAAGTACATACCAATAATAGTTATGGGCTTAGACATCTAATCCAATAGTCTCCCACTTGGATAAGTTTAAAACTATTATTGCAAATATGGCTCCAAAATCCCGACTAGGAATCGTAGCTCTTAAAAGCCGCTGTCGAACTCTGATCTAGTCAATGACGCGTCCATTAGATAAGGGATCATATTTTCCTCAATTCTAGATATCATATGGACTGAGACATGGATTATAATCATTCTCTCTGTCCATCTGTTGTTTCCCAATTTTCCGATTTATGACGACTGACTAATTGAACAAATCAAATCAGTCCAGGCCCGGCCGAGCACTTACGTTTGTCATCACTAAATCATGAAGGGGCCTACAGATATCGCTATTATCCCTCTAAGGGTAAAAGGAATGGATAAACTTCGACTCATATGCTTGTACTAACTACTTGTTGAATCATACACAAAGGCACGTTTTATAACAACAAGCTACTGATGCATTTTCGTACAATCAATGTACAACCAACTCATAGTCAACAAATCATATCTCTAGGTTTGAAGAATATAAGATATTATCGTCTCATGATCACTTGTGATAAAATCCATGAAGTGATTCAAATGAGCGTGGGTTTAATCCAATACTCGAATCTCATTCTAGGAGCACTCATGATTGTTGCAGCAACTTTTGCTATGTCTAAACACTTTAGACATCTACAAGCCTAATTCATGACAGTCTTGATTCATGCATACTTCCAAAGTATGATTGACTGTGCAGAGTTTGAATAACCTAGTTATTCGGGAAGTCAAAACATGCAAAGTGAAACACAAGAATAATCGAATCCAATATGGTCTCAGAACTTATGAATATAAATAAAACACCTTTTATTTATCACCATATTGATTACACATTATTCATTGTATAATGTTTCGATTTATCAACCTAATACTTGAATTAAAACAATAGTCATGCCATGCTCCAAGCATGCACACCATGTTTGTCTATGATCCTTACTTTGTGAAATGGACCAATTGAACATGATTCCGATGATGCTCATTTCACAATCCCAAATCGTTACCGCAAATGTAAGAATACAAGATTCTTTGTCATTTACTGAAATCTGTTAGATTCTAAACTTATATGCATTGATCCTCTTGTAATGACTATGCACAAAAGTCATAAAGACTTGGCAACATACATTACAAAGCATTCCAATGGAGAGCAATTCCATGGAAACGAAGTCTCACATTCAAAGTACATTCCTTTGAACATCCTTCATGCATTAAGTTTTCTAATCTTCCACAGATTTAATGAATAACTTCCACTTATGGAAACATTTCCATATTCCATTTTGACTATCACTTCTGAACAAGAGTTGCATCCTTTCAGAATATGTCAATATGGTCCTTCCAAAATTAACACTATACTTCCAATTGTCCATGAGCAACCAATATTTGGTAAACCTCAGTTTGTCCTCGACAATTGCTTAATCATTTTAGTCATACCCAGTTCTAGTACTTTTTCCCTCTTAATTCCCTAGGCATTTGGAAAAATTTAGAATAGATAAATATTACAACACATGTAATCGATCCTATATCCGAAGCATATAAGACACGATTCATGATGTCTCACATAAAGACATGATACTGGACCAGTCTTTTGCTATAATATTTCTATTTCTATTTTCCATGTTCTCATAATTCAGATTATGAAAAGGGATGTTGGAATCATAATTGAATTTTAGAACTCAAATAATGTAATTATGACTAAATTTGATTAAAATCTCAATCTAAGCTTGTAGAATTGAAATGAAGTATGAATTCCTCCCCCTTAATTATAGCAAAACAACTTTTCAAAACCCTGCATCTTTGCAAATTTGAAACTTTGTTTTCTATAATTAACATTGTTAACTCGCAATACTTAACATAATAATCATGCTCCCACCAACATGATGATTATTAACATAACACTTATACTCCCACTAGCTTTGACATGTATCCAGAAATCAGCTGGACTTCTAGAAATCAATACTTTGTTGACTTTCTTACCAAAGTTCAGATTTCTGATACGAGATGCTTTGATAAGACTTTATCAAAATCGTACACCTTTCTTAGATAGCTCACATGTGTGTCTAAACAATTTTAGAACTATGAAAATGGATGCCGTAATCATAGCCTCAATTGTTTAGACCTTTTCCATTTTTCACAAGTCCATGTTAGTGTGCCCGTTAACCACACACGCTCCACTAACGAGTTTGAGAATGAAAATATCACAATTGCTATCTACTTAAAATCTACTTAGTGAAAGCGTTTCCTCACCATCATTTTCATGAAACGGAGAGAAACCTTATGACACTTAGATTTTTATGGTGTATGTGTTCCTATCCATGTAAATTTGTCATAACCATAATCACAAGACAAGGTTAGTGACAAATCCAAACTATATGGACTGAACTTGTTTAATCTTAGTTTTCTTGCCACCCGGAAGCACAAGGGCCTACCATTGCTTCCAGGTTGTTATGAAAACAATTGAGAACTCATAGAACTCAGATGCATAGTCAACTTTAACTAGAATGGGCACAGAAACAAGAATATGTCAACACGATAGGTTATAAACCTCAAGTCGTGTGCTAGTGATGAACAATAGGTTTTATTCTTGATTAGTTCTTGAGACCCTTTTCAAGATCATTAAGACTCCCACTAACCTCTTGACATGTAAGATTCTCTTTTCAAGAACCATTCCTTGACATAACAAATATTCAAGAGTTAGGGCGGATACTTATCAAGATAAACACTTCACACAATTGGTCTTAGTTGGTCTTTGTTTTATCCAAAATACCACAACTCACCAATTTTAAATGTACAAGAGTAGAAAACATTTTACTCTACATTTGATAAGTGTTTTAAACCTTCTTAAGATTATGTCACTCAAGTTACAATCTGGGAGTATCACTCTAAGAATCATTTTTGCAACGAAGTAGGATTTATCTTTTTGATTTAACCAATTCAACAATTCACGATTCCTCTTTTTAGTCAAACAAATGCACTAAGATGTCCTTAGAAAATCAATTGTGATATGGTTTCATAATCACTAAGACAATCATAAAACAAGATAGTCAAGTACTCTCCCATCTTTTTAGATTGGAGAAACTTTTACCTTTCTGCCTAATTTGATTCTTCTCATTCGTTCTGCCATACATTGAAACTTTTCCAATGTTTCAGAATTACACTTAAACTTGTAAGTATAGCTATATTCACTAAACTTTAGTAAATCATGATGAATAGCCTTATCGATCTTTGTGGTGGACCTGACCAGCGTACAACCAAGTGTACCTGATCCTTTAGTCCTTTACTTGACTCACATATACATGTGAACAAGGAATTAGTCTTAATTTCCCAAAGATGAAAATTCTCATTCATCATACAATACAAGGTGCATGATTCCAAGTTTCTATCCAACTAAAACTTAGGTGATGAGAATCTTTCCTTATTTGGTAAATTATGACACTACCACAAACGAAAGAATCAAATCCATTTTCCAATATTACTATTAATGGAATCATATAAACAACAATTTTTTATAAATGCCATTGTAAGGATATTTAAAAATAAATAAAATTAAAACCTTTTCTTTTATTTTAAAACTTGCGGAAAACTTATCCTTAAAATGCAAATGCATATGAAAACAATGTTGTTATTTATTCCTAGGCAATCTATCCCAACTCTTAAGCAACAACTCAAAATTTTGATCACCGAACCATGCGATCAAAATCCATCTTTGCGATCAGAATCAGCATATTCTTCTTTTTAAGCTTCCTCTCTTTTCTTTGATTCTTAAAACATCAAAATGCGACCAAGTCACATCATGTAATAAGAATCTCAAAATAGGAACTTAATAGAGTTAGATAGTGGACTTTACCCGAAGTAGAGTCAAACCTTTTTGACTTTACCATCCTTATGATTTTTCAGGTAAATAGAGCAGCTTCGCAACCAATGCCCCTTCCTATGGCACTAGAAACATATGGACTCTTTGGGAATGGTACACGGGACTATCTCAGACTTAGCCTTTCTCTTTATCATTTGGTCAACCGAGTTGACTATGGTCGATCCCTTTCCATTGGAAAGAGAAGACTTTTTTGGACTTCTAATGTTACCATTGTCAATGTCCAAGGAAGTTTGGGAAGTAGATCTTCCAATCAAATTTGCCTTACGAGTGCCCTAAATCATTGTTGATTCAGCAGCAACAAACAAATAGGTAAGATCAATAAGGGTCATGTCGTGATCTGTCACATAGTAGTCCTTAATGAACTCACAATATGACTCAGAAGGTGATTGAAGAACCCAGTCAACAGTCAACTTCCATGAGACTTCGACACCCAACTCTCCCAGCTTGTCAAAATGTGACTTCATCTCCAAGATGTGAGTACATATAGACACTGCTTGCCAATAGGGATTGAGTGACCTTGAACTTTTCAAGAACTTGTGAGTTAGGGAGAATAATTGGAGGAGGTGGAGGAAGAGAAGTATGATTTCCATGATCTAACCACGGGACATCATCTTCATGAGGAAGCTTTTTTTTCAAGGGATTTGGAAAGATCATAGCTGTCTGAACCATACATCTACAATGGGATAAATTCAAGTTTGTTGATTTAAGTCCTTAATATAACACCCAATTTGAAATATTAAGGCTAGGACCCAACACAATCTTTTATAACTTGGAAGAGGGATGCCGTAATCCAAGCTTTAAAATATTTGAAGGTAGGTAAGCAACGATTTACCAACTTCCACCACGAAAAACGAAAAGAAATTTTAGGTCTTAAATGGATTGAAACTCTTAGATATTTTGAGATTCATTGAACTATTCAATGGCATGTTTAAATCTCGATTGTGCCCTCTCAAGTTTGTGTCTGGGATGTCGAGGATCACAAACAAGGTGTGAATAACCATACAAATCAACTTGGTACCCTTAACTTAATCACCTAATCGATGTGGCGGTAAACCGCACGCGCTCCACCGATCTATGATAAACATTAAGTTACCATTTTCCACTCTTACTAGTCCATGTTAGTGTGCCGGTTAACCACACACGCTCCACCAATGACTTGGTATGGTACAAAGTGTAATTTCATGGGTTAGCACCAAATTCACATTTTCCTAAAGTAACTAAGATTGGGAATTTAATAAATTTTAGTTACTTTATATTTATCATTATACTTTTAATGAAAATTATAGTCCTTGTCCTACCCGTTCGGCTAACGACCCTCCACCAGTCAAGGAAGCGGTGGGTGAGAGTGGACACCCACTAAACTGCCATTTTATAGGCAGTAACCTTATACCCCCCTTATAGACCGGCTTCGTGATGAGGCCTACTAATGGTAAGACTGACTTACTCTTATACATATATATAAATACTAAACCTATAATATTATAATAGTATAAGGGTTGAATTTTAAAATTTTAAAATTCTAGGGTTTAATTTGGAATTAAAGTATTCATGGGGAAACTTTATAAATTCCAAAACTTGAGGGCAAGTTTTGAACAATTCAAAAAAAACTTTTGGTTTCCATAACTTATGAGTTTAAAGTAGTTTTAATGAAAAAACTCTTCAAGTTCCATAACTTGAGGACAAGTTATGGAGGACTTTAAAACATTTAAAAAGAGACTCTTCACTTTCATAACTTATAGAAATCTTATGAGTTTTTAAAAATCACAAATGAGACTTTTCATATAACTTGAGGACAAGTTACAAAAACACATATTATGAACCACTTTTAGATCAATTTGGACCGAAGACAAATTATCACATAATTTTTCTATTAATCTAAACTAACTCATAAGAACAAGATTATTCAAATCATCAATCTTCAAGAAATTATCATGAACATATGAACTAATACAAATCTTGAAATTATGACAATTATCTTTTGAATTGGATTAGCATGAACATTACCACATCAAAAACAGGTTTATAAGTTCAAAAACAGCTTAGGGTAATGTTCCTAGTCCAATTCCAGCCAAAAAACTCGAATATATGTTGTCAGGGGCTCCAACTCGCCGAGTGCAAGAACAAACTCGACGAGTTGGATGAGTTTGTACATGGACTAGTCGTGTCCCTCAATGGAATCGTCGAGTCCCCTGTCCAGACAGCAAAAAAACTTCGATTTTCAGGCTTATTCAGAAAGTATAATACGAAAACAACCCATGTCTCTGATACCACTGATGGGTTTTAGTATACTACAACATCCTATGGTGCACATACAACCCTAAATACCTTGGATCTATGTTTTCACTAATTATACATGTAAATGGTTTACAAGGCATTAAACCTATAACTAGCATGCATTTGGCATAAACCATATAAGATACTAGTTAGAGTAACATACCTTTTATGTAGCTTGAAGTCTTGATGTATTTGGACTTAAGAGCTTAGCCCCAATAGTGTGGAAGCCTCAAATGAAGTCACAACATATCATGGACAAAGGATGAAACTTGAGAGAGAATTCATACACACCGAAACCGTCCATATCCTCCAAGAATATATTAGTGGTGACTTTGGCTATGAAGTAACATATTTATATGTGAAATTCCAAAGGTCATGGGTATAACCCAAATCCGTACCCATGGGTTTTATGATCCATGGTTCATGTGGCCCAACTCTTTATGTATCCATACATAAACTTGGTCCAACATGGATCATAAGCCCAACACATATAAATATAACTAATTACCATAATTAGTCCCCATAGATTTAATTAGTCTCTTTTGATCACAAAATTAATTCCAAATTAATTATTGATCAATACTAATTAAAACATATGATTTTATATTAATATATTAGAACTTTTAATATATTAATAAATCGTATATAACCTTTTCTCAAGAGTCTATCCTAACAAATTGTCTTGATGATATGCAACCCAAATGGACCATGCTACTCTCGGGTCAAGTACATACCAATAATAGTTATGGGCTTAGACATCTAATCCAATAGACTTCCGCACCAAGCGGAAACTAGAGCAGGCACAAACAGCGGTACGTCAGGCTAAAAAGCCTAAGACCTCGAATTCTTCTAGTAGGGGCCAGCAGGGTCGGGGCCGGTGTGCCAAGTGCGGTAAGCCGCACAGTGGGGTTTATCGGGCGGCAGGCTGGGGATGTTACGCGTGTGGCCAACCGGGTCACATGAGCAGAGATTGCCCCAAGAAGGGCTTGATTTGTTTCCACTGCAACCAGACCGGCCATAAATAGGCCGATTATCCGAGGTTGGAGGGAGGAGGAGGAGTAGTGGTAGCACCTGCGCCCGCCACAATGACGATCACTGATGGCCGCCCTGCTAAGGCGGATGCTACAGCAGTGAAGAGCCGTGCATTTCAGTTGACCACCGAGGAGGCTCGGGCAGCGCCAGAAGTTGTGGCTGGTACATATTTTATCTTCCTTCTCTATATTGATTTGCATTTCTTATGTGTATATTTGTGCTCATGTATAGGGACCTTTATGGTCAATGGTATACCGGCTCACGTTCTATTCGACTCGGGTACTACCCGATCGTTTGTATCTCTTGTGCTTAGCAAGAAGTTCTGGGATGCGCCGGGGACTTTGGATTCCCCGCTTGAGGTTGAGATTGCGGATGACCGCACTGTGAGTGTTGTGAGGGTGTATCGGGACTGTGTCCTGAATGTGCTTGGGGAGAGGTTTTTTGTTGATCTAGTCCCGATACCGTTGCGAGGGCTGAAGGTGATCGTCGGGATGGACTGTTTGGGGGCCAATGGGGCCATGATAGATTGCAAGCGCCAGCTGGTGAGGGTTCGAATCCCAAGTGAGGGAGAACTGCTTATTCATGGGGAGAGGGCCTCGTAGGGTCTAACCCTCTATTCAGCTGCGAGGGATAGGAGACTACTTCAGCATGGTTGTTTGGGATTTTTGGCATATGTCTCGGATACGAGGGTTGAGACGTCGATGGATTTGGGCGGTGTACCGGTTGTACAGGAGTTTCGAGATGTCTTTCCTGAGGAGTTACCTGGAGTGCCTCCGGAGAGGCAAGTGGAGTTTCACATTGATTTGGTGCCAGGTGCCGCTCCGATAGCCAAGGCACCGTACCGGCTAGCTCATCATAGATACAGGAGCTATCTATGCAGCTTTATGAGCTATTAGACCGAGGGTTTATTCATCCGAGTAGTTCCCCGTGGCGAGCACCGATCCTATTTGTGAAAAAGAAGGACGGGTCACACAAGATGTGTACTGATTATAAAGAGCTGAACAAGCTAACGGTGAAAAACCGTAATCCGCTCTCAAGGATCGACGATTTGTTCGATCAGCTGCAGGGTGCGTCTTGGTTTTCCAAGATTGATCTTCGGTCGGGGTACCATCAAATGAGGATTAGAGATGAAGATATACCGAAGACAGCTTTCAGGACTCAGTACGAGCACTATGAGTTTGTGGTGATGTCATTCGAGCTCACCAATTCTCCAGCAACGTTCATGGATCTCATGAACAAGGTGTGTAGGCCGATGTTGGACTGGTCGGTGATTGTGTTTATCGATGATATCTTGGTCTATTCTAAGACCAAGGAGTAACACGAGCAGCATCTAAGGGAGGTATTGGAGACATCGAGGGCGGAAAGGCTTTATGCCAAGTTCTCAAAGTGTGATTTCTGGTTGACAGAGGTGTAGTTTTTAGGGCACATCATCAACCAAGAGGGTATTTTGGTTGATCCAGCCAAGATTAAGGCAGTACTGCAATGGGAAGTACTGAAGAATGCATATGAGGTTCGTAGCGTCTTGGGTTTAGCGGGGTACTATCGGAGATTCATCCAGGATTTCTCCAAGATCGATGTACCTTTGACTCGTTTGACCAAGAAGAATGTGACTTTTAGGTGGGGCCCAGATCAGCAGATGGCTTTCGAGACCTTGAGACATAGGTGATGTGAGGCCCCGATTTTAGCACTACCCGATGGACTGAATGATTTGGTGGTGTACTGTGATGCGTCTATCATGGGGTTAGGCGCTATACTGATGCAGAGAGGGCATGTAATCGCGTACGCGACGAGGCAGATGAAGCCTCACGAGGCGAATTACCCCACTTACGACCTGGAGCTGGGGGCTGTGGTGTTCGCCCTCAAGATTTAGATGCATTACTTGTGTGGATTTCGGTGCACCATCTTTACTGATTACAAGAGTTTGAAGTATTTGATGGATCAGCAGAACCTGAAAATGCGGCAGAGGAGGTGGTTGGATGTACTGAAAGATTATTATTGCGAGATCTTGTACCACCCAGGGAAGGCCAATGTGGTGGCCGATGCTTTGAGCCGCAAAGCGGCAAGTGCACCGATCAGAAATGTTTGTTTGAGGATGACAGTGATCTCTCCATTGTTGGATATGATCAAGCAAGCTCTGGTGGAGGGTGTGAAGAAACAGAATTGGAAGATAGAGTGGATTCGGGCTCAGTTTCCCTTGTTTGTTCGGGATAGTCGAGGTCTTCTAACACAGTGTGGCCGGGTGTGGGTACCGGTAACCGGAGGTGTGCGGCAGAAGATCCTGGAGGAGGCACACAGATCCAAGTTCTCTATTCACGCGGGGGCCACGAAGATGTATAGAGATCTGAGGCTGAGTTACTGGTGGCCCTGCATGAGGCGGGAGATTTCATGGTTCGTAGAGCGGTGCTTGACCTGTAGGAAGGTCAAGGCCGAATATCAAAGGCATCACGACAAGTTTCAGCCGTTACCCATTCCTATGTGGAAATAGGAAGAGATCCCCATGGATTTCATCACGAAGTTACCGAGGACGGCAAGGGGTGTGGATTCCATATGGGTTATTGTGGATAGATTGACGAAGAGTGCCCACTTTATTCCGATCTCCGAGAGCATCTCTGCTGAGAAATTAGCGGATATTTACGTGCGAGAGGTGGTGGCTAGGCATGAAGTGCCAGTGTCAGTAGTCTATAACCGGGATGTATGATTTACATCTAGATTTTGGAGAAAGTTCCACGAGGAACTGGGCACTCAGTTACATTTCAGCACGACTTACCATCCTCAGACAGACGGCCAGAGTGAGAGAACAATCCAGACATTGGAGGGTATGGTTCGGGCATGTGTATTGGACTTTGGAAGAATTTGGGATACCTACCTCCCACTAGCAGATTTTTCATAGAACAATAGTTATCATGCTCGTATCGACCGACCTTCGTTTGAGATGTTGTATGGTCGGAGGTGTAGAACCCCTGTTTGTTGGGGTGAGGTAGGGAACCGAGTCATGGGGAGCACCGAGGTGGTGCTTAAGACTATTGAGTTGATTCAGCAGCTGCATGACAAGCTGCAAGTTGCACAGAGCGGCCAGAAAAGCTATGCTGACCGGCGTCGATCGAATCTTAAGTTTTAGGTGGGGGATTTCGTCTTGCTGAAAGTGTCACCATCGAAGGGTGTCATTAGGTTGCGGAAGAGAGGCAAGCTAGGGCCCTGATATATTAGACCGTTCAGGATTACTGCCCGGGTGGGCAAGATGGCTTATCTGTTGGATCTGTCAGACGAACTTAGCCAGATACACAACACCTTCCATGTGTCCCAGCTTCGGAAGTGTGTCACAAACGAGGCCACTATTGTTTCTCTGGACGACATTCAGGTGGATGAGAGCCTGAACTACATTGAGAGGCCCGTTGTGATTCTGGATAGGAAGACCAAGGTCCTTCGTAACAAAGAAGTGAAGTTAGTGAAGGTGCAATGGCAACACCGAAGAGGCTCTGAATGGACATGGGAGCCGAAATAGGATATGCAAGATCACTACCCGGATTTGTTTGCGTCAGCGGACTTCGAGGACGAAGTCTAGTTCAAGTAGGAGAGATTTGTAACGCTTGTTCCAGGTATCATTTATTTTTCAAGTTTTTAAGGTTTTGCACTGGGACTCGACAATTTGGGGAGCCCCAACTCGACGAGTATAGATCAATTTGGAAGTGGGACATAGGGTCTATTCGACGAGTTGGAAGGCCCCAACTCGACGAGTAGACACTGTAAAGGAAAACCCTAATTTTCAGGGGTTTGTACCCTATTTAAGGAACTTATGGATCATTTGTGGCCTCCCTCATCGTCCTAACTTTCCAGAGAGAAACACTAGCCATGTTTTAGTTCCTTCTTGAGTGTGTGTGAGCTTTGGAGAGTGAATCTTGTGCTTTTTGGAACGAAACTTGAAGATTGAAGAGATTGAAGTGATGAGAGGGCCTTAGATCCGGCATCTACCTGGTGTTAGCATCCATTTGGAGGTAAAAAGTTGCTACCTTGATCTTTATGTGCTTAGATCTCATCTTATGAAGTATATGGTAACTTTTGGTGCAAAATGGTGTCATACTCGGATTTGGAGTTGTCATGATGATATGGTTCCAGATCTAGACACCTCTAGGTCTTCATGGACATAAAGTTGCTCACTTTATCTACTTTAGGCCCTTATCTATGCCCCAAACGTTGTGTGAGACTTGGTTTTAGTGTTTTAGCCTCTTGAGGACATGCATGCACGTAAAGTTTGCAACTTTACGTGGTATTTCAGTCCTAAAGGATTGGATCTGTAGTTTGGGGATTTGGATTCGACTGAAAGGACTGATTATGTTAAGACAAGGGAAAACTCGACGAGTTGCCTTGGAAACTCGGCGAGTTGGATCGGGTTTTTCCCGTTTTCGGTCTGACGAGTAACTCGGCGAGTTGATGAGACAACTCGGCGAGTTGGTTAGGGTTTTCCCTGGTTTTCTGAACACTGAAGGAACTCGACAAGTTGCTAGATGCACTCGATGAGTTGGGTCAACATGGACTGTTGACCTTGACTTTGACCATGGTTGACCAAGTTTGACCTTGAGGGTATTTTTTGTATTTTGGGATTTTGACAAACCTAGTCACATGATGATTATAGGCAGTTGATTTGGAGCTGCACGTTGAGACTTATCTGATTTTATCTTATCAGTTCAACATTTTTAAGAGGTGAGTCTCCTCACCATACCAATGGGTCTAAGGCACCAAGGCCGAACCATTTTGCGATATCTGATACACTAGTTGATGTAGTGATATATGGCATGTTATATGCTAGGTGGTATGCTAGTTGTATATGTGATACTTGCAGGGAAGACCATGGGAGGAGCCCATGGAGCTTGGATGTAAGACCATGTGGGGGAGCCCATGACTTTTCAGGTAAAGACCATGGGGGGAGCCCATGGAACTTGGATGTCAGACCATGTGGGGGGTGCCCATGGCTTTCCAGCTAAATACCATGGGGGAGCCCATGGCACTTAGGTGTAAGACCATGTGGGGGAGCCCATGGCATCCTGGAGTAAGACCCTGGTAGGAGCCCACGACATCCTTATATGTTTGTATGCATGGCTTATGTGGTTTATGTAGCTTTTATAGCTAACATGGATTATGTGATTATGTGGATTGTGTGGGGTATGCTCTGGGGAAGTCACTAAGCATTAGCTTATGGTTTGTTGATTTTTTCAGTTACTTCTGAGCCTAAGGGCAAGGGCAAGGCTTGATGGCGCAACATGCACTCTTCGACATTTGATTTGATTGGGACACTGATATTTGAAATAAAATGTTGATGTTATGGATTTTGAAAACAATTGTCATTGATATTTCATACTTTATGGGAATGTTTTGATTAATTCAAAATGAAAATTTTATTTGGAAATTTGGGTCGTTACAATATTGGTGTCTTCGACCCGTAAGTACTGTGAGGAGACTCACCTCTCGGTCTGAATAAATAGCCGAATAGGTCTCGGCTCTGAATATCACCTCTACCGTCACCTATATATTAACTAGTGACCAATCTCAATTATAACTTAAATTACCTATAACATTCGGGATCCCAGGTATATTATTTATGTATTTATTTTTGGAGATTTACTGAGTAACTCGACGAGTTGTGAGCCCAACTCGTCGAGTGGAGTCGAATTGGCCATGGGGGTTTAATGAACTGACTTGACCAGCCAGAGAGCCGACTCGTCGAGTTGGTGTTGTGCGATGAAACCCTAAATTCCTGGGGTTGGGGCCAATTTAAGGGAACTTATGTCCTCATTTGCGCCTCACCAGTTGCCCAGCCTCCCTGTGTGAGACCCTAAACGAGTGTAGTGAGCTAAGAGGGTCTCAAAGCTAATCTTGAGGAACTTTAGTGCATCTTTTGAGGAGAAGAGGAGTTGTCCGGCAAGGAATAAGGAGGAACTGTTGGATCCAGGGCCAATTCGTCCAAAGCTTCAAGTGGAAGGTAAAAAGCCTGCACCTTTCTCATTTATTTGGTTAGATCTCATGATTATGGAAGATTAGGGTTCTACCACCTTTTATTGGGACTTCGAGCATACTGAGTTATCATGAGGTTTAGACCTTAGATCTGGACCTTGTGAGGTCCCTAAAGTCCAAAGGTCCCAACTTTATTCATCCATATGAGGGTTATTGTGCTTAACACCTTGTGAGAGCATGTAATGGTATTTTGGAGCAAAAATACCATGCATGAACGTAAAGATCGAAGCTTTACGTGACAATCGAGTCTTGGGATGCTAGATCTAGTGTTTCGAGTGGTAGATCTACTTTAAAACGTATGAATGAGAAATCAGATTGAAGGGACTCGCCGAGTCCATGAACTGACTCGACGAGTTGGTTAGGGTTTGTCCCGATGAGAGTGATCATGCGATAACTCAGCGAGTTGGGGCTCAACTCGACGAGTTGAGTTGGACCTTCATGAGACTTCTGAGGAAACGAGTGGACTCGATGAGTCACATAGATGTACTCGCCGAGTCGGGTCAAACATGGACTGTTGACTCGGACGTTGACTTTTGTTGACTTTAGGGTTTTGGGTCAAGACAGGGTTATGAGAGCCATGGAGGGGTAAAATGGTCTTTTACCCATTTCAAGAGTTAGAGAGAAAGAGAATAGACTTGATTTATTTAGAGTTGTGAATAGAGTATTAATTAGAGATAATTATCCTATGTGTTAGGCGGAGGCTAGTTCGAGATTCGTGTACGAGGTTATTACTTGCTTGTTTACGAGGTGAGTCTTCTCACTATACTTACCTAGTGTGGTAATCTGAGTTATGTGACCAGAGGGTCTTATATGCTTATATTGAGGATTGTGATATTCTGCATTATGTCTTTGTGATTAGTGTTGTGTATTACTCTGAGCTTACCGAGTTAGGACTGGAGGGTCCACCTGAGTTGTGGGACCGGAGGGTCCCACTGAGACACATTGACTGGATGGTCTTATTTGAGTATAGCCCTGAGAGGCTAAAGAGATGTGTGTGGTATTTTGGGGAACTTACTAAGCTTCGTGCTTACCGTGTATGTGTTATGTGTTTCAGGTACCTCTCAGGATCACGGGATGGCACCGGCGTGATTGTACACACACATCGGAGTTAGGGTTATGTTTTAGAGGATCCTGGATTGGGATTTGAACATGTGATTTGATAACTTGATATTTTATGAGATTTCGTGATTGTGATAATGAGATAATTGTGTTTTAAAAAGGAAAATTTGTTTGAAAATTTACGGTGTTACAAGTTGGTATCAGAGCCCATGTTTGAGGGATTCAGATGTATCTTCGGGAATGTCTGGACTCAAACTGAGGATTTGAGAAAAAATTTCAAAAGAAATGTTTTTCTAAAATGAGAAAGAGTTTTAAGAGAAAACAAGATTGGAGTAGTGTGTACAATCAGCCAAAGCCTGAACGGTGATTCCCAAAATACCCTTACTTCTTTATGTTATGGAGATATTTATGAGATATTAGTGATGCATGCTAGAGTATAGGCTAGGTATTTCATATCTTAGGGGTAGAGGTGTCTGATTTGTGATGCCTTAGCCTATGAGCTGTTGCTATCTGTTATGTGCCTTGAGTATGTGCTGAGTAAGAGTATCCAGCAGGAATCTTTTAGAGAGAGCTTTTAGTAATGGAGTAATCTAGGACAGAAACCTGGATGTGCCTTCGAGGAATCTACTGAGAGAGTAGTTAGATGTCACGAGGGGTAGGGTTGCTTGAGTCGGCGATTCTTTTTGAGTTGTGGATAGAGCGAGAGGAGTTATATGCCAGAGTGGTTTTACGTGCTGGTGGAGGTTATTCGATGCCCGAATGCTGCTTGCTTCGTGCTTTGTGGAACTCTTGATGATGGGAGTCGCCTACGAAGTGAATATGATGATATTCAGGAGGTAGATGGCTGGCATCATAAGGAGTTCTTCAGCAGCTGATGACAGAGAAGTGTGAGAACCGAGGAAGAGCCTAGGGAGACACTTTAGTCAGATAAGTATGCTGATAGAGGAGAGTATTCGCTGGAGAGTGACCATGTGTAACGAGATTGGTGATCGAGAAGGTTGAGTAGCTACTTAGGAAATCTGGGATGATCCATGTGAAAGGTATGGGTAGATGTGGCAGGTAGTATGGGCTCGTACTACTGAAAGTAGAGGACCCATACTCGAAGCAGGGAGAATCCCATAGGTTCTAAATATCAGGATAAGAGGAGATAACATGGTTCGGGAACCATGATTCGTAGTAGAGGGTATTTTCATCTTTACCAATTATTCGACGATGGGTGTTCAGATTGAGAGAGGATATGGTAAATTGTTGGGCCAGAGGGCCATATCGATTGAGCTTCGATGGAGTGTACCTTGTGAGGGAATTGAGTTTAGATTTCGAGGAATTGACTGGTGGGCTTCCAGTTGGAGTCGCAGGACTTGAGGAAAAAGTAGAGGTGATACGCTGAGGAAAATTTCGGTATGGGTTGAGTGATCGACCGATGGTTGAGATGTCACACCTTGTGACAAAGATTACACTATTTCCACTTTCGTGTGGAGAGAACGAGATAACGAGCTTCCGGTTCCATAGTTTGGAGGTAATTCTGTGGGGTATCATATAGCCACGATGTTTTTCATCAGAGTAATTGTGATATGTTGCTGCGAGGTATTCCTTATACCGTGAAAGAGTCATTGGTAGGGACTGAGATGGATGAGGACAAGGAGATGCCTTAGTCAAGTAAGGCATACTTTTAGCAGCAGTTTCAGATGATCAAGAGGAGTATACCGGGGCGGCGGCCCTCGTTGTCTATGTTGTGTATCGATTGTGAGAGTGAGGTCTCCTATTCCTATGATGATCCATGCGATGGAATGTTGGTTGAGGGATCGGAGCCGCGATTTGTGATAGTGCATTACTTCCAAATTTAGATTCGTGATTAGTTCAGGACAGTTGGGATATCCGACAGTGCGTCGGTATGAGATTTCGGGATGACTAGAGGCAGTCACGTTGGGAGGGCTCCGGGGATTTCATTTGAGATTCGGGATATTTGGAGTTTCTTAGTCTACATTGGGAAGATCACTGAGTGTTACATTGTATGATTCCAAGAGTCAAGTGTGATGTACCTGGTGAAACAGTCTATGGAGTAGACTGTTGGTATGCCAGTGGGTGATGGTTCGAACCCTAAGTCGGGGAGAACTGGGTATTCTATTGAGAGGATCAGCGATCTGTTCAAGGGTGGTTAGAGAACTGGTTATGGAGATTTGCGGTGCGGACACATGAGACTTGGGGTATTGGTGAATGAGGCGAGATGCAGAGCGAGCTGATGCATGTTGTACGTATTCAGGAAAGGATGAGTGTATCCACAGCGAGTAGCCATTGGTCAGAGGCCTTATTGTGGTTAGAAACTCTTTGAGTTTGTAGTGGTTGAGTTCGAGGCGGTTGGCTCATTGAGGTCCATTTTCGACTGTTGAGAATTCTGGTTCGATGTACGGGTTGTTGTATGCACTCCAGGAAGGGCAGTAGTTGTTTTGGCAACCAACTCTAGAGTCGGTATGAGTATTCTCGCATGGGTTTTGAGCAGTAGAGGATGGGGTTGCGGATTGTCGTCAACGTGTTCTTAGACATTAACGATTCCTTCGTGTTTCAAGTTGTGAGTTAGAGTATTTCGAGGTCACGAGTTGTGCGAACGGAAGATCAGTGGTCGAGGCAATACATGGTGAGATTCTGAGAGGGTGTATTGCGGTATCCGAGTATGATGCCGTGAGTGGAAGATCGGTGGTTGAGGCAAAACATCGTGAGGTTCTGTGATGGTGTACTGGGGTATCCGAGTATGACGCCCTAAAATTTCGGATTATTTTGAGACTTGAGTTGTGAAATGGCAAGTGGGAGCCCTTCAGCTAATTGTCATCGGACGGGATTAACCAAGAATGTGCATCGTAGCAGGAGAAAGTGTTATGTTGTGTCGACTTTCGTTAGAAGTAGTGATGCTTAATCTGGGTGGGTGTGTGCACCTATCTATGATTGGACCGCGGAGCATGAGCTAGTGAACTCAGTGTAGTGATGACTTGATGAGGAGATTATGGGGAGATAAGAGATCGTGTGGATCCGAGTGGGAGTAGTCACTTGGGAGTATCAGGGGAAAACCATGGAGTGAACCCATGGTAAGTCAGTGAGTGAAAGGGTGTTGTAAGACTACGGGGAGCCGTAGCATCCATGAGTCAGGGAGAGAGAGTGGCATGGTACTGCGGGGAGCTGTAGTATTCACCAGTCAGCGACAGAGTGTTGTGATACTACGGGGAGCCGTAGTATTCACTAGTCAGCAAGAGAGTATTGTGATACTGCGGGGAGCCGTAATATTCACTAGTCTGCGAGAGAGTGTCGTGGTACTGCGGGGAGCCGTAGTATTCACTAGTCAGCGAGAGGGTGCTGTGATACTGCGGGGAGACGTAGTATTCACTAGTCCGCGAGAGAGTGTTGTGATGCTACGGGGAGTCGTATCATTCGCTAGTCAGAGCATGATGAAGAAGAATTTTTTAGGCTTGGGTAGCCTTATTAATTGAGTTCTCAGGAACCTGGTGGTCGGACCAGGGGCGAGACTAGGGTCTCCGTGATGATCAGAAGAAATTAGAGAGATGGGGTGTGCATGAATTCACAAATCTCGGATGGGTTGAGTATCCAATTGGAGATAAGTGGTTCCAGTTCTGCTGTTGAATCAGCCTCTCGAGCTTGAGTTGGCTCCAATTGTGTATTGAGTAGACAGGATGAGATTCTGGATTTTCGGATGGGTTTCATTTTGAGAGGTAATGGTTTCCACCTGGTGTCTTATACCTGTGTATGGTTCGATTCATTGGCGTGGGAAGAATCCCAACGTGCATGGAGATTAGTAAGGAATGGACATCTGAGGTCGTAGGTGATGAGTGCCTAGAGATCGATTGTGATATTCGCTTGGGGTAAAGTGAACTTAGTAACTGCGTGTACTATGAGATTGAGCGAGATAGTTCCGTTGGGTGGAACGGCAGTGGACCGCCGAGGGTGCTAAGGGTAGCCTAGGACGGTAACACGGTTGGGTCGGGAGTAGACCCTGTATTCGGGTCTGGTGATGGGCATTGGAAGATGGTTGGATTTATGTTCGCGGATATCAGTGGATAGCTTCGGTCGGATTTGGTCTTTCAGTTCGAGGCCGGACATGAATCATCCTGGATTTGTGTAGGGATGGTTCAGTCTGACTGGAGGTCAGACCTTGAGTAGGGTTTCAGTTTCCTTGTGGATTAGTGAGAAGAGTGTTCTTCCTCGATTTGGAAGTTTCTGTTTTGATTCGGCTATCTTGAGGAGATCATTGTATGTCTGAGTTTCCGAGTTGTGCTAGGGAGCCCAAGAGTATGGGCGAAGGGTTGGTTCGATCTTTTATGGACCTTGGATTTTGGGAGTTTTTAGGTTGTGATGAGCTGCTCGGAGCGTAGGGCTTCTCGTCACCCTTCTGGACAGAGAGTGTCGGGGAGCACCGAGATAGTGCTCAGGTCGACGGAGCAAATTTAGCAGGTCAGACAAAGGTTGCTGACGGCCCAGAGTTGCTAGAAGAGTTACGCAGACCAACGACGATCCGAGCTAGAGTTCCAGGTTGGAGATTTTGTCCTCCTGAAGGTATCCCCGTCGAAAGGGGTGATCCGATTCAGGAACGGGGCAAGCTGGGCCCTAGATACATTGGCCCTTTCAGAGTGATCGCCAGAGTGGGTAAGGTAGCATACCGGTTGGAGCTACCTGTAGAGTTGAGCCAGATTCATAACACCTTCCATGTGTCTCAGTTAAGGAAGTGTGTAGCCAATGAGATGGCAGCGGTACCCTTAGAGGACATTCAGGTGGATGCGAGCCTGAATTACATTGAGAGGTCGATAACAATTTTGGATCGGAAGGTGAAGGTGTTTAGGAACAAAGAGGTGCCCTTGGTTCAGTTCCAATGGTAACATCGGAAGGGATCCGAGTGGACGTGGGAGTCAGATTCCGAGATACGCGAGCAGTACCCAATGTTATTTCCAGAGCATGACTTCGAGGGCGTAGTCTGATTGTAGTGGGGGAGAATTGTAACATCCGGGATCCCAGGTATATTATTTATGTATTTATTTTTGGAGATTTACTGAGTAACTCGACGAGTTGTGAGCCCAACTCGTCGAGTGGAGTCGAATTGGCTGCAAGGGGGTTTAATGAAGTGACTCGACGAGTCAGAGAGCCGACTCGCCGAGTTGGTGTTGTGCGATGAAAACCTAAATCCCCGGGGTTGGGGCCTATTTAAGGGAACTTCTATCCTCATTTGCGCCTCAGTAGTTACCCAACCTCCTTGTGTGAAACTAGGCATGAGCAAATGGACCGAACCGGCCGGAACCAGCCCAACCCGGGAACTGGCTTCGGCCAAAATCAAGAACCGAAACAGCCCGACGGTTCCGGTTCCGGGTCCGGTTTTTGCCGGGTTTTCGATTTTGGAACCGGTCTGATTTGACACGCTTCCTTGCGGGGCTTGTAACTCATTCAATATTTAACCAAATAAAGAGTTTTTATAGTCTAAACTTAACTACAAAACCTAAACTACGTGTAGGAAAAAAAATTCAGGTAAAAAAAACTTTAATTGAGTGAGTTATGCACATTTGAACAACAAAGTCAGATTACATTTAATTGATGTAACATAAAAAAATTCTGATTTGACACCCTTCCTTGTGGGGCTTGTAACTCATTCAATTTTTAACCAACTCAAGCGTTTTTATAGTTTAAACTTAACTAAAAATCCTAATCTACATGTAGGAAAATGATTCAGGTCAAAACAAGTTAAATTGAGTGCGTTATGCACATTTGAACAACAAAGTCAGATTACATTTAATTGCTGAAACATAAAAACAATTATGATTTGACACCCTTCCTTGGTGGGCTTGTAACTCATTCAATTTTTAACCAAATCAAGTGTTTTTATAGTCTAAGCTTAACTAAAAATCCTAATCTACATGTAGGAAAACGATTTAGGTCAAAACTAGTTAAATTCAGTGAGTTATGCACATTTGAACAACAAAGTCAGATTACAATTAAGTGCTGAAACATAAAAAAAATTCTGATTTGACACCCTTCCTTGCGGGGCTTGTAACTCATTCAATTTTTAACCAAATCAAGCGTTTTTATAGTCTAAACTTAACTAAAAATCATAATATATAAGTAGGAAAAAGATTCAGGTAAAAAAAGTTAAATTGAGTGAGTTATGCAACTTACAAAATTTGAGTGAGTTATCCGGTCCAGTTCCCGGTTTTGGGCCGATTCCAACGACCGGTTCTTACCGGCTCCCGGTTCCAAAATTTGACAAAATTATAGTATCGGTCCCAGCTCGGCCGGTTCCAGCTGGTTACCCGGTCCATATGCTCATCCCTATGTGAAACCCTAAACGAGTGTAGTGAGCTAAGAGGGTCTCAAAGCTAATCTTGAGGAATTTTAGTGCATCTTTTAAGGAGAAGAGGAGTTGTCCAGCAAGGAACAAGGAGGAACTATTATATCCAGGGCCAATTCATCCAAAGCTTCAAGTGGAAGGTAAAAAGCCTGCACCTTTCTCATTTATTTGGTTAGATCTCATGATTATGGAAGATTAGGGTTCTACCACCTTTTATTGGGACTTCGAGCATACTGAGTTATCATGAGGTTTAGACCTCAAATCTGGACCTTGTGAGGTTCCTAAAGTCCAAAGGTCCCAATTTTATTAATCCATATGGGGGTTATTGTGCTTAACACCTTGTGAGAGCATGTAATGGTATTTTGGAGCAAAAATACCATGCATGAACATGAAGATCGAAGCTTTATGTGAAAACGAGTCTTGGGATGCTAGATCTAGTGTTTGGAGTGGTAGATATGCTTTAAAATGTACGAATGAGAAATCAGATTGAAGGGACTCGCCGAGTCCATGAACTGACTCGACGAGTCGGTTAGGGTTTGTCCTGATGAGAGTGATCATGCAATAACTCAGTGAGTTGTGGGTCAACTCGACGAGCTGAGCTGGACCTTCATGAGACTTCTGAGGAAATGAGTGGACTCGACGAGTCACATAGATGTACTCGCCGACTCGGGTCAAACATGGACTGTTGACTTGGATGTTGACTTTAGGGTTTTGGGTCAAGACAGGGTTATGAGAGCCATGGAGGGGTAAAATGGTCTTTTACCCATTTCAAGAGTTAGAGAGAAAGAGAATAGCCTTGATTTATTTAGAGTTGTGAATAGAGTGATAATTAGAGATAATTATCCTATGTGTTAGGCGGAGGCTAGTTCAAGATTCGTGTACGAGGTTATTACTTGCTTGTTTACGAGGTGAGTCTTCTCACTATACTTACCTAGTGTGGTAATCTGAGTTGTGTGACCATGAGCCGCAAACACACCAGCCGTATATCCAAGGCTGTTTTTGGTCCAATACTGAAAATTACAATTGCCTAGAAAAGTAAAGTATAAACCAATATTTTAGACCCAACAATCTCCCCCTTGGTTTATAGCTTTCTTTTCTTTTGACCCAACAAACTCCCCCTAAAAATATAGCTGGCTTTTCTTGTCAACTTCATTTGGAGCTTGGCTTCAGCGTTTGTCTTCGATTTCTTCACAACTTCAAGATGAACATATGAATCTTCTATGTGAGTGACTTCATCTTGAACAGTTGGGTTTCTCTTCAAAATTTGACTTTGAAAGCACGTTGGGTGAGGAGGCTTCATGTAGAGATTCTTGAAAATTGGCGCTTTCAGCTTGAGAATCTTCAGAGAGAATAGAGAATGAAACTTATGGATCAATACAGCAGGTACATAGATAGCAACAAATTGATTGAGGAGGCTTCAATGCAATCTGTAATATAATCTTCAAGTACAGCTTCACCTTGCTTCTGGGGTTAAAAGATTGAATGTTGAAAGAATAATCTTCATTTCTTGTTCCTTCGAATGAGAATTCTTCAATGATCACGGATGAAACCTTGGCTCATAAAATCTCGATACAGTCTCCATGAGTCTCATCTACATCTGAATACACTTTTTCAAGACAAACAAAGCTAAAAATAGAAACAAAACTAAAAACAAACTTAGCACACGATAAAAGTAACTAAGAAATCAAAAGTAAAATACTCAAAATATTTTTGGATTTTTCATATTTTTCTGAAAAAGAAATAAAAACAGAAACAAAAATATTTTTGGATTTTTTAATTTTCTGATTTTTGTTTGATTTTTGAATTTTCTGGTTTTTGTTTTTTTTTTAATTTTAATACTCCCCCTAAATTTGTGCATAAAGGAAAACTATGAACAAATTTAACCAAAACAAAAATAATAACTAAATTCCAAAACTAATTTGGGATCAAAGTTGGCAAACAATTCAATATTGTTTATATGCACACACCTGCATGTTTAGATCTGGTCAATCACCGGTATTGTGGTCCACTTAAACACAAAGGATATGGACAAATTTGACAGATTATAAGTGACAAGACATTGTGATATATATTTCTAAATGGACCATTTGGCTGACGACGACCAAGGATATTGTTGTCCATTTAAATTCAGCAGCGAGATCTACAGACAACCTTTTAAATTGTTCAATTTTAGATGTACTAGAACGTGTTTCCCACTTCCCGATATACCCCGGTAATCAAGAACTTCCAAAGAACTCTTTACTTTAGGTGAGTAAACAATCATTAAGAAAGAAGTCAGATATAGAGATACATATGTTGTATCCCAGGTCGGATTTCTTCCAATCACACAGAGGGAACAGCATATGAATAACATAGATAGAGGGATAGAGAAGTAGAAGGATGCATATGCTGTGTCCCAGGTCGGATCTTTCGATCACGCAGAGGGGACAACATATGACTAACAGATAGAAAGAATTGCATAGATAAGGAGGTGCATAGAAATAGAGTTTCATATTTTGCATTCCAGGTCGGATCTTCCGATCACGCAGAGGAGGCAACATATGACTGACAGATAGAAAGCAAGAAAATGAATTCCTACATACCTACTTTATCAGAACCCCCCTAGTCGCTCTATCAACACCAGAATTAAGGACATAAGTCCGTACATCGAGGAATTGTTGATCCACAGTTCTAGATACATATGACTTTAGTGTGTCCTGCAGGTTCCCATGTTTGTCTCACTGCTCAATCTACCCGAGCGTTGCATTATCAGACAAAACGGAACTATCTAAGTCAATGTTTGTCAAGTCTTTTCACAGTCCATCTATGCCTAGTCTAGTCTATTTAAATCCTTTGTGCCTACCAGCACATTGAACACAGAGTCTATACAATTCGGCTTTAGTGCATTACACACATCATAAATTGCCCTTTAGCACTATACTTCATATCACTTCCCAATTAACAAAATTATAAGAAAATAAAAGATTATCTTTGGAACGAATCAATGGAAGAGAAACCTCAGGAGTATCGAGAAGAAAAGTCAAACTGTAAGTCATCGATTGAATTTGCATCCAGAAGGTCTGAGAACAGCACACATATTTCGATCTCAGAACATATCCAAAAATTCTTCACATCGTTAAGCACAAACCCCATGTGTGATCATTTCCTTTATTCCCTTCCCGCAGAGGATACATACTCTCCCTTAAAGTTCTGAGTGTTGTACAGTTGAGAGATGTCCCCTACCATGTGCTTGGAACACCCACTATCAACAAACCGAAGTCTGATGATATGCCTCCATAGCTGCTCCAGTACAAAGTGCAGGATCAGTTGGTCTTTGAAACCCAGTCCATTTTGAAACTGGGTCGACCTTTATCATCCTTGCAAGATACTCTCTCCCATGACATATCTTGCTTATCACAAACAGCAGATAAAGAAATGTTAGAATCATTAGACGATTTGGGAGATTGAACCTCTGGTACCCATCTGTAGTTGGGTTTAACCCATTTCTTGTTCGAGCAGATGGGTGCCTCGGCATTTGATTTTGAACTTGAAGCTGATCTTCGAGATGACTTTGATCTAACTGATCTTCGTTTCACTGGAGCATCTCTTGGATTGGAATCCTTTGTCGGCATTCCCTTCTTGAATTTGGGATTTTGATTATTGGCCTTCTCCGCATTCCACTCACCATTGTTTGAACGTGGCCTTGAAGGGTTTCTTTTGGAAAAGCTCCCTCTTTGTGCGTTCTACCAGCCTTGTGCATAGTAGGGAATGTATGCGCGATTTGGACAATTTCTGCCAATGTGTCCAGGTGTTCCACAGTGGAAGCATGTCTTTTTCTTCATGTAGGAATTGTTTCTGCCTGCCCCTGGTAGCATGACCTTGCCTTGTCTCTGATTATTCCCACAAGCACACTTGCAACACACGGTCTGCTTCGCTTGTTTTGGTGGCCTGTATTTACCAACAGCAGATTTGCCAGAAGTAACTGAGTTAGAAGCAATAGACTCAGAGTTCAAGGAAACATTGGTTTGACAGTCAACAAAATCAACAAAACTAGGATTAGTTATGTTCTCCTTGTCCTCATCCTGTACTACTTTACCTGCACATGAAGTAGAAGCATCAGAAAAATTCACCTTAATAACCTCATTAGGCCTAAATGGTACAGTCTTAACTAAAGCTGGAACAGGGGTTTGGCCAAACTGAGCAGGAATTTCTTCCCCGTTGGTCTCAAGGGGTGGGTTATAGTTTTCATTAAAGGGAGTTGGAACACTATGATACCCTAGATGCTTGTTTTCATTATCCTTAAATTTTAGTTGTTTTTCTATCATAGATGCAACTACCTCACTTGACGCATCGAATTTCTTAAATGTGAATTCAGCATCATTATATTTACCTTTCAATGCATCAAGTTCGACAGTCAATTCGGCCATTTCCCTTTTTACATAGTTATAATTTTCACATTTATTGCTATATTCTTCTTGAAGTTTTCGGAAGTCCTTTGTTTTCGCCTTTAGTTGTGTTTTTAATGGTTTTTGGGCCTTCCTTAGGGTATAGCCTTCATATTTCAGGTCCTCATTTTCTCTTTTTAATAAATCGATTTGATCTCGGACAAATTTAATAGTACTTTCACAAGATTGAGAGCATGCAAATTCATTGACCGGAATGTTTGAGGAACTCATTGATTAAAGAAAAATGCCCTTTGACTTAAAACCTCAAAAGTCAACCTTAAAAGTCAATTTTAAAAGTCAAACTTGAAAAGTCAAGCTTAAAAGTCAATCCGTAAAGATAAATTTGAAATTTTGAAAGTTAAACGAGAGAGTCAAAGTTTAAAGTCAAAGGTCAAACTTGAAATTCAAAGTCAAATTTTTAAGGTCAAAAGTCAATTTAGGAAGTAAAAAATTAAAAGTCAAAGTTTTGGGTTGAAAATGGAATTTTAAAATTAAAAGAAATTGAATTTTGGGCTGAAATTGTTAAAATTGCGAAATTAGGAGCGAAGCAGCGAGTCTTGATGATTTAAATCAGGAAGGAAATAACACCAGGGTTGCTAGATAAGTTGGTAAGGCGGGGGTTGAGGAGGCAAGAGACCCGGGTTCGAAACCTTGCAACCCCCAAAATCCTTTTAATTATTTGTTGCTGTTGCGAACTAAACCACACGCGAGGACCGCACACGCTGCTGGGCCGAGAACGAGGCTGACCAGGAACGCGACTGCTTAGCCGTAAACGCGAGGACCGAACACGTGCGAGGCTGGCCGTAAACCCTCGCACCACAAACCCACCGAGGACCGTGAACCCACCGAGGACCGTGAACCCTTCTTCGGACCGGCCGTGAAAGCTTCTTCGGTTGGCCGTGAAAGCTTCTTCGATTGGCCGTGAACACTGCTTCGGTTGGCCGTGAAAGCTTCAACAGATTATGAAAAAACAATGTTTTTCACCCTTTTAAGCCCAAAAACTCTATCAAAAACTCGTTTTTATGAAAAACTTGAAGAACAAACCCCCAATATTTCTTCAAAAACTATCCAAAAACGCAAAATCCTTCAAGAAAAAGTGCAAAAACGCTCAAGATCTTGCCAAAAGATTGATAAAATCCAAGCTCTGATACCAACTGTAAGTCCCAAATTTGCTTGATGTATCAATCAGATCCACTTGATGGTGCGGAATCCCAATCAAGTGGATGATGCAAGATCAAATATGGAAGAAGAAGAAGGAGAAGAAGAAGATGATGATGATGAATCTTCAATGTATTGATGATAGGAGTTATGATCCAACACAAGATTCTCACACACACTCTTCTTCTCTCTAACTTTCTCTCTCTACACAATGCTCCTCTCTTATGACTCCTTTTTGCACTAGACTCCTCACCCTTACATCTATATATATATATATATATATATATATATATATATATATATATATATATATATATATATATATATATATATATATATATATATATATATATATATATATATATATGGACCGCAAACCCAAGGCCCAAATAAGCAACCGCAAATGGGTTCACGACCGCAAACCAGTTCACGACCGTGAACACCACCTGAGCCGCAAACACACCAGCCGTAAATCCAAGTTTGTTTTTGGTCCAAGATTGAAAATTACAATTGCCTAGAAAAGTAAAGTACAAACCAATATTTTAGACCCAACAATATGCTTATATAGAGTATTGTGATATTCTGCATTATGTCTTTGTGATTTGTGATGTTTATTACTCTGAGCTTACCGAGTTAGGACCGGAGGGTCCACCTGAGTTGTGGGACCGGAGGGTCCCACTGAGACAAATTGACCGGAGGGTCTTATTTGTGTAACGACATGATTTTCAAAACAGATTTTTCAATTTTAAAAACTCATAAAACATATGTCTCATCATTAATTCTCAAAAACAACCACAAGTTTTCAATACAATTATTCAAATCCAGGATCCACAATCATGGCTCCATATCAAGAGTGTGTGTACAATCACGTCGGTGCCTTCCTGCGATCCTCGGAAGTACCTGAAACACATAACACATAACACGGTAAGCACGAATGCTTAGTGAGTTCCCCAAAATACCACATACAACACATTCGTCACTCGAGGCTATACTCTGTAAGACCCTCTGGTCCATGTGTCTCAGCGGGACCCTCCAGTCCCGTAGCTCGTTGGACCCTCAGGTCCGGTCTAGCTCGTTGGACCCTCCGGTCCGGTCTGATTGAGAACCCTCTGGCCTCATAGTTCGTTGGACCCTCCGGTCCGGTCTAAGCAACAAATAATATAGCATACAATACATATCACACAATCATGCATAACTCAAGCAAGCACATAAGCCCCTATGGTCACACATAATTACCACTCTAGGTAAAGTATAGTGAGAAGACTCACCTCGTAAGATAGCTAGTAAAATCTCATGCCCGAAATCCTCGGTCTAGCCTCCGCCTATCACAAGATAATATTTCTAATTAATATTCTACTCTTATCTCTGAAGAGTGGGTAAAAGACCATTCTACCCCTCTCTAACCCCTTTCACTCATATTGACCAAACCCTAAAGTCAACAGAAGTCAACTCCAGTCAACGGCCCAACTTTGACCAGACTCGTCGAGTCTAGTCGATTCATGGCAACCCAGCAAGATCCAACTCGACGAGCTAACCCCTAACTCGACGGGTCACCATCTGACTCAATTCATCGGGACAAAACCCTAGGCTACTCACCGAGTCAGCGGCTCGACTCAGCGAGTCTATTCAGACTCTTTTTCATTCAGCCGATTTGGTGCAAGATACTTTCCCAAACTTCAGATCTATGCCCTCAAGGCTCATTAATCACGTAAAGGTTCAACCTTTATGTCCATGCATCACTCATCTAGCTCTAAATGACAAAATAACCCTAAAAATGGTGTCTTTGATTCAACATTCTTATGTAACTGCATAAAGCTGGGTTCTTGGGACTCTCTGGACCTCTTAAGGTCCAGATCTGATGTCTAAGTCTCAAAGGGACTTCACATATTTCATAACTCAACTTAAAAAAGGGTAAAGAAACCCTAAATTCAAGAGATCTACTAATCATATGAAAACAGGTATAGGTTCATACCTCCAACAGCAGCCCTGAATGAAATAGAGAAGGATTTGAGCCCCTGTAGACAGCTAAGCTTGAACCCTCTCCTTCTTCCTTGCAAGAATGCAGCAAAATGAAGAAATTAGCTCGCTCTCTCTCTCTCTCTCTCTCTCTCTAAGCTCTCTGGATCGATAAGGTTCTCTCAAGGGAAAGTGTGGCCGCAAATGGAGGCCATAAGAGCCTTTAAATAGGCCACAAACTCGAGCAATTAGGGTTTCCCTCAGCAGCACTGACTCAGCGAGTCAGATACCCGACTCGTCGAGTCCATTCATTAAACACGTCACCAAGTCGCGATCCCACTCGACGAGTTGAGGCACCAACTCGTCGAGTCCACCCAAGATCCTTAAAATAAATGCTTAAATTAATATACTTAGAAAACCGGATGTTATAATTTGAGTATAGTCATGAGAGGCTCAGGAGATGTGTGTGGTATTTTGGGGAACTCACTAAGCTTCGTGCTTATCGTGTATGTGTTATGTGTTTTAGGTACCTCTCAGAATCATGGGAAGGAACCGGCGTGATTGTACACACACACACACACCAGAGTTAGGGTTATGTTTTAGAAGATCCTGGATTGTGATTTGAACATGTGATTTGATAACTTGATATTTTATGAGATTGTGTGATTTTGATAATGAGATAATTGTGTTTTAAAAAGAAATTTTTGTTTGAAAATTTACGGTGTTCCATTACCCAAATTACCCTTAAGTCAAACTTTGGTCAAAATTCAGGTCAAAGTTAAAAGTCAACCCAACTAGTCTCCACGTCGTGGCCGCAACCCGACAAAACAAGCGAGTCTTGACCAAGTCACCACATCATGGTGACCTCAACCACGCCGTGGTGATGCGTCTGGACAACTTAAACCAATAAGTTCTTCTTTTCCAACTACAACAACCCCAACGCTCAAATCTAGACCTTCCCATGGTCTTGATGGATAAAGTTTCCAACTTTATCCCTCAAATCCTTCCATAAGTCAAACTCACAATACTATTCACTAATGGTGACTTAATGCATCAAGATTCTCATTATGCACCAAATCCTTAGATTTTCACCTCCAAAGTTTCCAGAAATGATTCACACCCCATAGTGACCATAAAAATTGTGACTTTATGGACTTGAATGTCCAAAACATCCCTTTTTCCATTTTAGGGCAAAAATAGGGTTTAATGACTTAAATCCCATGCATGACATCAAAACTTGATTATAATCCAGATCCAATGCACTACTTGATCATTATGACTTGGAGATTCATAAAGTTACCAACTTTATGATATCCCATCACTTAAGTCCATCTAACTCATGGAATAAGGGGACAAAAACAAGAGATCTAGCAACATGGCAAGAAAAGATTGTGTCTTGGGCACTCACCAAGGTCTAAGAGATAAGCTTAGCTGAAGAAATGATGTTTTCCAAGTAACCACATCACCAAGAGCTCCCTTTTCATTGTAAAATCACCAAAAAGCACCAAACATGAGCTCACAACTTTAATGGAGGCCAGGGTTAGGGTTTCTGAGGTGAAAGGAGGTTTGGAGGTTGAGGATGAACCCTAAAATGGGTCTGGAGAGGTTTAAATATGAAGGGAACCCTAAAATAATCATGGGATTAGGCCTGATCAGCTGCCACATCGTGGTGACCTACACCATGCCGTGGTGGTCCAAAGGTCATGCTACCAAATTTGACCTTGCCACGTTGTGGTGGTTCCTCCACCACGTCATGGCCACCGCCAAATCAAAAAATCCACAACAAAAATGTATCTCAAGAATACGGGTGTTACAAATACCCAATACCTAATAAGGTAACATCAATCTAAATCTTCAAATATCCTTAAATTCGATTTCTTTGATGTTTTTATTTATCAAATTGAAATTGATCAAAGTAATGGAATTGGAAACGGGTACTTCATCTTTTATGGATGAGGGCATTTCTTGAAGCGGTAATGGTGGTGAAATTGGTCTTAACACTTCTTTCCAGCAGGCCGGTTACCCTTTTACTTTTTGGGACTCTTTGTCTTTCTCATAAATAACCATACGTACATAACTTCTCAAAAAATCGTCTGATTTAAAAAGAGAAGATTGTGCAGAAATATTTTGCGCATAGGTTTCTAATGCCTATAAGACTCGGATTTGTGTTCATCAAGAAACTCTGCCTTTTGGTCTTCTTCACTCAGGTGATCTCTTCTTCCTTTTGCTGTTTGTTTTCCCACTAACCCAAGATTTTAAAGTCAATTCTTATCATAATAATGTAAAACAATATGAGATAAGTATTACCCATATATTTGATCGGTCAAAATCAATAATTTAGAGTATGATAGATTTTTATGCAGCTGAAGAGGAGATTGCTAGATGAAAAGTAGTAGCACAACAGGAAGTCGCAGCAGGTAAAGGTATGGAAGAAGGTTAGTGGTGGTTTTGGTATGGCTGAGAAAGAAGGTTTAGAAAGAAGGTTTAGGTTCAACACAATGAAGATGAGTGATGTTTTCATCTAATATTGTCACCATTGTGAGCTTCTTGACATACGGATGCTCTTCAACTTTGACTTCTAGTATGGGAAAAGTGTTAGTAAGTATGTTTTTGTAACGAGTAAAAAATGTAAGTACATTGATATTATGTGTAAAAGCTAAAGTATATTGCCTATATTTGTTAAAAGATATGATTTCTTTCCTATATGAAGTGATGATGTGTAAATGATAAAGTATGTTGCCTATATTAAGTGATGATTTGTTTTTATTTATATTCGTGCATATGTTTTTATTAAAGGGATTAATGGGGATGGTGTATATGAATGTGAGTCCATTGGCAATATTGCATTTGTACGTGTTATGGCTTGACAATTGGAGATGCCGACTTCTTGTAATGATTTATCAAATTGTTGTTGTAAACATACTTTCTATATGTGAATGTGAATGTATATTTGAATGTTGTATTTTATTTATTTATTTAAGTTTTTTTTATCAGAATAGCGTACATGATATTAATTGGTCAATATTTGACATATAATTTATTTTAATTTGTTCCACAATAGTTATGACAAACAAAAAAATTGTGATTAAATGTCAACAATAGACACAACTTAATCTATTATGTGTCATTAAAAGTCAATAATAGTCATGAAAAATGAAAAAACGTGTGAGTAAAAGTAGTTTATGGTCAGGGTTTAATATATTACATGTCACTAAAAGTCAACAGTAGTCAACAAAAAAATATGTGACTTATAGTAGTTTATGGTCACGGTTTAATATATTACATGTCACTAAAAGTCAATAATAGTCATGACAAAAAAATGTGTGACTGAATGTAGTTTATGATCTATTATGTGTCATTAAAAGTCAGCAATAGTCATGAAAACAAAACAACTTGTGAGGGAAATAAATTTATCGTGACCGTTATCAAAACATGATTGAAAAAACTATAAAAATTGGTACCCTATGGTGACGAATTTTACCTATAGTAATGGTTTTTATGGGTTATATTTACCACAATTAAACGTCACCATAACTTACCTTTAATGATGTGACCTTTAATTACAGACTGAATGAAGAAAAACACGTCATAAAATGTCTATGGTGACAGGTTTTTGCATGGTCAAAGACCAATTTTGTACTAGTGAACCCAAAGAAATGAAAGCTGGTGGAGGACTGTGGAAGATGGTGCGACGGTGCAACGGTAAGGTGGTTAGAGTGGTGGATGACGGTGATTGTTGTAGTTAACTTTTTTAGAAAGATGTGAATGAATATAGTTTTAAAAGTGGTGGTAATTGGTTAAGATGTCACGGGGATCATGAGAATAGTTCTAAAAATCGTTGGATTGATGTTTAAAATGTTGATGGATTGGATTATACAGATCGATAACATACAAGTCATGAGAATATAAGAAATATAGGCGACACTAGCATTAGGTGAAACACCATTTTTTAGCAGCATTAACAACACTTATAGAGTAGACATTAGTAGTTTATATATATATTTGCTTTGATCATGTTTATTTCGTATGTTAGTACATGTCGTATGTTGCCTTTTGTCTTTGTAAAGTGTTTTGTATTATAGTCGAAGTCTATATGAAAGTTTTTTTTAGGTTTTATGTGGTTACAACGGTTGGATTGAATTGATCATATCTATTAGTTCGGTTTTAATCACCAATAGTATTTATGATTGAAATTCCTCATTATCTTTTTCTTCTTGGATTCCATCTACTTAAAGTGATTTGTTTTAAGTATACGGAGGCTGAAAGGAAATTTTGTATTACTATATTATTTGGGGTATAGGGTTTTAAGCCGTCAAAGTGGTCCCATGATTTTAACTTTCGTTGTGAGGTTTCCAAGATAAACATCTTGGTGTCTCGTGTTAGTTGTTTACCTGTTGTTTTGATTCTTTTTATGAATCCCCTGTTATTTACATATTATTTTGATGAAAAATATGTTTTCGTTTCAGATATGAATCCCCTATTGTGATTGATATTCATTAATGAATGTCCTATTTGTTTTCATACTCATTGGTTCTTTTTGGTAGAGAAAGTTTAGCCAAATGAATATCAATGTTCTAAAAATTTCTATGCGTTAGTTCAGTCGGTGGATTAGGGTTTAAAGAATAATTGGTCTTGGTAGGGATTAAAGGATGACCATAAATTAAAAAGAAATGTATGTTTTTTAAGATAAATATGACCAATATCCTAAAAGTATAAATAAATAACAATAAAAAGGTCATATTCTAATGTTTAACATTAATACAATGAGGGATAGATACATAGACAAATGAGAGAGTGAAGAGAGAAGAGTGAAGTTTATTTAATAAAGATATAGAGACTTGTCATAGGAGGGGAGATGAACACATATATAAAGTCATAAAGGTCAGATTAGACAGTATATATGTCTGAAATTAATATATATGTCTCTGGTTAAATTTAACTTTCATTATTGACTTATTTTGAATTTTTTGATATTTTTAACCTTTTGACTTTTTGACCGTCTAAACCGATTTTGACTGACTTTGAACCTGACATATTACTATCTTACTCGGTGAATGACCGTCAAGCGCATACGTGTCGATGAACTGGCCACCTAGCCCGATTTATACAACACTAACGATGATTAATTCCACAATTGTTGTTTACTGTTTGTGGCTATGTTTTTTTTCCAACAAAGTGTTGGGTTTTCTCTTGGGTTTTTTAGCCCATGAGGAAAGTCCACTTCTTTAGCCCATGTATATATATATATATATATATATATATATATATATATATATATATATATATATATTGTTACATGCCCTAATTTCATTAACAAACAAAAAAATTTCAGCCACCAAGAGAGTTAAAGAGAGTAAGAAGCAAAAGAGGGTTTTTTTTCTCAATTCCCGTTTTTGAAGAGACACGTGCAGCGTTTGGCAATTTTCCGGAGATCCAACGGTCCGTTTTCTTTGAATATTGGACAGCCGCTTCCTAATATCGAGACCTTCAGATCCAACGGTTGAATTGTACAGATCAACTACAGAGACTCGGGAATCGTCACTTCTGTTTGCTGCTGGAAATCAGGAACATTTTTGGTGATATTCTTCTTTGTCTTTTCTTATTTGATTCCATATGCTTGATGTGATTTAGTTCCAAGTATATGATGATTATTGTATGCCTATAGTACATCTAGAGAAGACTCTATATTGCTCTAATATTGGTGATAGTGGATTTGAAGTGGCTCTAGTAGTCCCGTGGTTTTACTCTCCTTTCTTGAGAGGTTTCCACGCTAAAATTCCGGTGTCTTTATTGGTTGATTACTTATTGTCTTGGGTTGATTATATTGATCATATAACTTACATTGGGGCTGATTTGTTGCAAGTGAAAATATCCTATTTGTTTGCATCCTAAAATATTCATTCAAGACGGGAATAGTTTAGTCAAACGAAGTATTATTCCGCATTGTTATTTACCGTTGTGGCTGCGTTTTTCCCATCAGATTGGTATCAGAGCGCCTGGTTCTTGTTATTGAGTTACTTGTTTGAATAATGGAAGCTAATAAACCTAGGATTGTAAATTTTAATGGTTCTAATTATCAAGTTTGGAGAGGCAAGATGGAAGACCTTCTTTATGTGAAGGATTATTATATGCCTGTGTTTGCTGAAAAACCTAAAGATAAAACAGATGCAGAGTGGAATATTTTGCATAGAAATGTTTGTGGGTATATTCAACAATGGGTTGATGATAATGTTTTGAACCATATTAGCACAGAGACTCATGCTCGTACTTTGTTGAACAAGCTTGAGCAGTTGTATGCTCGGAAGACCGGGAACAATAAATTGTTCTTGATTAAACAGTTGATTGGCTTGAAGTACCATGATGGAAATCCTATTAGTGATCCTTTGAATTATTTCCAGGGAATTATTAATCAGCTTGCCGGAATGGGTATCAAGTTTGAAGATGAGTTACAAGGTTTATGGCTCCTTGGCACTTTACCGGATACTTGGGAAATTTTTAGGACATCCTTGTCCAACTCTGCACCAGATGATATTATCACTTGGAATTAGCTAAAGGCGGCGTTTTAAATGAAGAGATGAGAAGAAATTCACAAGTTTCCTATTCATATTCAGATGTCTTGGTCACAGAAAGTAGGGGAGAAGTCAAAGTAGAGGTCTGATTAACAAAAGGAAGCATCACAGTAAATCTAAAGGAAAGTTTGCTGACTATGAATGCAATAATTATGGTAGAAAAGGGCACACAATACGATTCTGCAAACAGTTGAAAAGGGAGAACAAGAAGACAAATTACAACAATCAAAAGAACAACCACAAGAAAGATGATGGCGGTAATGATACTGTTGAAGTTAACACTACTACCAAAGAGTTATTTATTTGTTGTGATTATGATATGGTTAATCTTGCACATGATGACTCGAGTTGGGTTGTTGACAGTGGTGCTACTTGTCATGTGACATCACAAAGGGATTTTTACACATCTTACACTCCTGGTGATTTTGGGAATGTTAAGATAGGTAATAATGGGTTATCAAAGATTGTTGGTGTCGGAGATATTTGTTTGAAGTTTGAGACTGGTATGGAGTTGGTTTTACACAATGTAAAACATGTTCTAGATATTAGACTTAGTTTGATCTCTGTTGGCTTACTTGATGATGACGGTTACCATAGTACCTTTGGTGGTGGCATTTGGAAACTCACTCGTGGTTCTTTGATCGTGGAAAGAGGTGAAAGAAACTCAAAGTTGTACATGACACATCCGAAGATCTCCAAAGAATCGATACATACATCGATACATTGTGACATGACCGATTTGTGGCATAAGAGACTTGGTCACATGAGTGAAAAGGGGATGTCTCTATTGTTGAAGAAAAATATGTTGACTGGTGTGCATGATGTGAATTTGAAGAGATGTTCTCATTGTCTGGCAGGTAAGCAAAATAAAGTTTCCTTTAAGAGACATCCTCCTTCCAGGAAAGAGAATATACTTGATCTGGTACATTCTGATGTATGTGGTCCCATGAAGACTAGTACACTTGGGGTTGCTTGTATTTTGTCACATTCATCGATGACTATTCAAGGAAGGTATTGGTTTATACTTTGAAGTCTAAAGATCAAGTATTGGATGTGTTTAAGCAGCTTCATGCCTTGGTTGAGAGACAAACTGGGAAGAAATTGAAGTGTGTTCGGACAGATAATGGCGCTAAATATATTGTTCATTTTGATGCTTATTGTAGAGAGCAAGGTATTCGGCACCAAAAGACTCCTCGAAAGACACCACAGTTGAACGGTTTAGCAGTACGGGTGAATAGAACATTAGGTGAAAGAGTTAGATGTTTGCTTTCACATGCAGGATTGTCTGATTCCTTTTGGGGAGAAGCTTTGAATACGGAGGTACATGTTATCAATCTTACTCCTTGTGTCCCTTTGTCTTTTGATGTTCCTGACAGGGTTTGGAGTGGCAAAGATGTTTCGTATCGTCATTTATGAGTCTTTGGATGCAAGGCTTTTATGCATATTCCTAAAGAATGAAAGATCAAAGCTTGATGTGAAGACCAATTCGTGTATATTCCTTGGTTATGGCCAAGATGAATTCGATTATAGGTTATATGATCCAGTTCTGAAGAAACTCGTAAAGAGTCGTGATGTTGTATTTGTTGAAGATCAGAGTTTAAAAGATATTAAGAAGACAAAGATAGTTCCTCAATCTACTGATGATCGTTTTATTTGGATCTGGTTCCCCCTCAACATTTTGAGCCAATTAATGAAGATGTTCAGAATGATGACCAACATGGTACTGATGACAATGATGTTCCAGAGCAGTCAAAGTTGGATGAGGGTCTTCATCTACAGTTGCCGGTACCTGATATACCACCATTTGTCCCACATAGGCGGTCTACTAGAGATCGTCATCCTTCCACCCGTTATTCTGCTGATGAGTATGTTTTAGTCACTGATGGGGGAGAACCTGATTGTTACGGAGAAGCTATGGAAGATGAGCATAAAAGAGAGAGGGTTGAAGCTATGCAAGATGAGATGAATTCCTTGCATGAAAATAATACCTTTGAGTTGGTGAAGTTTCCTAAAGGCAAGAGAGCTTTGAAGAGCATACCTCACAGCCTAGGTACAAGGCTAGATTGATGGTCAATGGGTTAAGTCAAAGAAAGGTATTGATTTTGATGAGATTTTCTCTTCAGTCGTGAAGATGGGTTCCATTCGGGTGATTCTTGGTTTGGCTGCTAGCCTTGATCTTGAGGTCGAGCAAATGCATGTCAACACAACTTTCCTTCATGGTGACTTGGAAAAGGAAATCTATATGGAGCAACCTGAAGGTTTTCAGGTTAAAGGCAAAGAAGACTATGTGTGTAGGCTTCAGAAAAGTCTTTATGGGTTGAAGTAAGCACCAAGACAGTGGTACAAGAAATTTGAGTCAATCATGGGTGAGCAAGGCTACCGCAAAACTACTTTAGAACACTGTGTTTTCTTCCATAGGTTTGGTGATGATGATTTCATCATTTTATTGCTTTATGTTGATGATGTCACACCCCAAAACCAGAACGGCGGAATCGTTCGGGGGTGGAGGACGTCATGTACAGTATCACAACAATGCAAAGTAGTAAACAAGCAACAACATCATCCATTGCATTAATAATATAATTTAATACAAGTGTGTTCTGTCAAGTTATATAGACACCAAAATATGAATCAAAATAAAAGATGAGTCTTGAACGAGCTCCATCTTCTCAAAACCTGGCACCGGTACCTGTCTACTGGTGACCTGAGAATACAAGTTATTTTGAAAGAGTTTATCAGCTTTAAAGCTGGTGAGATCATAAGTATATTAGTGTCTGTGTTTGTATGAAAGTGTTTGTAAGTATGTAATGTATAAGTTTGAAAATGTTTGTAAGTGTTTGAATTCTCCTAGAAAACCCTATGTTTCCTACTAAAAGTAGCCTTCTACCAAGGCATCTAGTGGTCGTGAGTGTGTCTCTTGTAAGAGTATGTATTTTCCCAAATCTGACTATCATTAACCAAAAATATAGTTTTTACATTACTGTTTATTGTATGAAGATCACAAAGTGAATGCAATGGGAAAATGAAATAGTACTGTAGTGTTGTATTAAGTAACTACTGCTGTACTAACTACCTTAAACCAATTGTTATTTAAAGTACCATGTGATCGACCTGTACCATACTACCGACTATAAACACTACGATGTAAGACGTCGGAAGAAATGACGTTTGGCACCCGTAGACTTGCAAGTCCCACTGTAGCGAGCAGCAAGGTGTAGGATAGTCAATCCAGTATACATCTATACACAAACTCAACGCTCTCCATTTAAGGAGATTCTGGATAAAAAACGGGCCATGACAGGTGATGTCATGCCCCGTTACGTGGCTCACATAACTGTAGTAATGTTCTAGTATATGTATGTGCTAGCTGTATTGTGTGTTCTCTCTCTGTCTAGCATGTATGTATGTTCTCTCTGTATGGTATTGTTTGTTTCTCATCATAGTATTCTCTATATGTATGTTATGTTCTCTCTGTATGGTATTGTTTGTTTCTCATCATAGTATTCTCTATCTGTATGTTATGTTCTCTCTATATGGTATTGACTCATGTATGAGCTGACTCTTTGTATGTTTCACTGTTTTAGTAATAGTATTAGTATCTCCCTAAACTATACCTATTATAGCTTACTAGTAATGTTGTTTGAATGTATGAACATGTTTGTATACCTTTGCTACCCAAAGGTATTGAATAGAAAGGAGTAACCTTTTATATCTATATACATATACATAATATATGACTAGGATTCAAACGACCTTCGGAAAAACAACCGATACCCTAAGTCCACAACCAAACAAGGAACAAGAAGTAAAGTGAGCTATCAGTCCTAAGTCCTTTAAATCCTACTTATATAACTATATCTATATAGATACACATTTAACAGAATATAAGTTTAAAAGAGTTTAATAAAAGTATTTGATATGTAAAAGAGTTTGTAAAACAGTTCGAAGTAAAACAGTTTGGTAACACAGTTTGAAAAGTAAGAAATCCACTTGTTTGGTAGTTATTAATCACATGTGATTGATATAATAACTATAATAGTTCAACTTGTATCCCCCCCCATAAAAGCATTTAAAATCATTTAAAAAGGTTGATTAAGGGGTATGAACTCACCTGTAGTGAGTGGTTTGGATGAACGGGTGATATAGGATGCTAAGTGTCAAGTGAAGACTTGAACACACACAAGGATCCTAGTTAACATATAATAACACATATATGTATCCAATTAGTCATTTAACAACTAATTAAACAAGTTAAGACACCCTAGGACATGAAAAACACCTTGATTCAAGTGTTATAAGTACTAAGGATTGCATCTAAGGGTTGTAGGGCCTTGCATTTGAGTTTAGGGTCCAAGGGTAAACTCTTTTGGAGTTTACGGTTTTGGGACCAACTCCCTTGGATTTACGGTCATAAACCCATGAGTTTACGGCCGTAAACTCATGGTAACTCCACCATTTTGTGTTTTGAAGCCTATAAGTCATAAAGAAGCATTCCTACTTCAAGTCTAAGCCTTAGGAAGTGATTGTGGCATCATTTCACCCCTTTGTAGAGTTTACGGCCCATGGACCATTTCTCCATGAGTTTACGGCCGTAAACTATAATGGTTCATGGTCTTTTTGATGTTTAAAGTCCTAAGCACATCAACGATGGGATCTAGACTAGTATCCAAGGCTTGGTATGGGACTAGGGCACACAATGGCCCCTTCATTAGGGTTTACGGTCCAAGAACATGTTTGGACCGTAAACACCTTTGATCTTGTGATTCTTTGTGTTTTCTAGATGATTAAGAAGTGTAGCAAGCCTTATAACAAGCCAAGGTAAGAGTACTTACTATGTAGAAGCTTGAAAGGGTGTTAAAAGTCCAAGAACACTAGTGTGTGTTCTTGGTGTTCTTGGTGAAACTAAGAACACTTGAAGATCTACACAAATGGAATGATTTCACGGATGGAATCATGTAAGATCACTAGATTAAGTAAGATATCAACTAATTAGGGCAAGAAACACTTACAAAGTTGAAGATCAAGAAGGAAAATCGGATGATACTTGAGAGGATTTGAGTTCTAGTTCTTGAAAGTGTGAAAAAGTGATAAAAATGGCTAAGTGCCATATTTATACCCCTTGGGGTTTACGGCCATAAACACCATGTTTAGGCCGTAAACTCCAAACTCTTGGAGTTTTGAGACTTTATTGTTGCACAATAAACCCTAGGGTATCGTCTCTCTAGTTATCTCTTGAAGTACTTACTTTAAAATACTCAAACTGATTCCAAAAAGCTTGAAAGTTAGCAAAAACAGTTCTAACTTCTATTGAAGTGATTGGTTGTACAGAATAGAAATTTCGGGTTGTCACATCATCCCCCGTTAGAAGGAATTTCGTCCCGAAATTAGAGTTTAAGCAAATAAGTAGTTACAAATAACTAAGTAAAAAGACGAGGATATTTCAGTTTCATCTGATCCTCTCGCTCCCAAGTGAATTCAGGTCCTCGCTTGGCGTTCCAGTGAACCTTCACTATCGGGATACGGCTTTGTTTCATTTGCTTGACCTCCCGGTCCATGATCTTTACTGGTTCTTCCATGAAGTTGAGGCTCTCGTTGATCTCGATCTCATCGAGTAGGATTACAAGAGTCTCGTCGGATATACACTTTTTCAAGTTCGAGACGTGGAATGTAGAATGTATGTTACTGAGTTCGCGTGGTAAGTTAAGTTTGTAAGCTACATGGCCGATTCTAGCGAGAATCTCGAAAGGCCCTATGTATCTTGGATTTAGCTTTCCACGCTTTCCAAAGCGTATTAAGCCTTTCTAGGGTGAGACCTTCAATAGAACATGGTCGCCCACCTGGAATTCCAATGGTTTCCTTCATTTATCTGCGTAGCTTTTCTGTCGGTCTCTAGAGGCTTTCAATCGTTCACGAATCTGAACGATATTCTCTGTCGTTTCCCGAATGATCTCCGGACTTGTAAGAGTGCTTTCAGGAACTCGTCCTTTAGCTAACTGGGTATCACCCACCTCAGCCCAGCACAGAGGGGATCTGCACTTTCGGCCATAGAGGGCTTCGAATGGAGCAACCTTTATGCTCGTGTGATAACTGTTGTTATAGGAAAATTCGACAAGGGGTAAATGAGTATCCCATGCTTTCCCAAAGTCGATCACACATGCTCGCAACATATCTTCCAAGGTTTGGATAGTCCTCTCACTTTGTCTGTCGGTCTATGGATGGTAGGCTGTACTCATGTCCAGCCTAGTTCCTAAGGAACTTTGTAGCAACTGCCAGAACCTCGAAGTGAATCTACTATCTATGTCCGAGATAATGGATATGGGAATACCGTGCAGTCGTACAATCTCCCGAATGTAGGTTCTTGTAAGCTTCTCCATCTTGTATGTTTCTTTGATAGGCAGGAAGTGTGCGGACTTGGTCAATCTGTCGATGATGACCCATATGGTATCAAGTCCACCCGTTGCCTTGGGCAACTTGGTTATGAAGTCCATTGTGATCCGCTCCCACTTCCATTCCGGTATCTCCGGCTGCTGTAGTAGACCGGAGGGTTTCTGGTATTCGATCTTGACCTTGGCGCAAGTAAGGCATTTACTCACGAAGGTAGCAATCTCTGCTTTCACTGAGTAGCTCGACCCACCGTCGTTGTCTCATGTTGAGCTCCTTCTGGTCGAATATATGTTGTAGGCTTTTGTGGTCTGTAAAGATAGTGCTTTTTGTACCATACAAGTAGTGTCTCCAGATCTTCAGAGCAAACAAAACTGCTCCTAGTTCAAGATCGTGAGTGGTGTAGTTGACCTCGTGTGTCTTCAGCTGTCTCGAGGCATAGGCGATGACCTTACCTCGCTGCATCAGAACACATCTGAGCCCTTGATTTGACGCATCGCAATAGACAACGAAGTCTTCTATCCCTTCGGGGAGGGATAGTATAGGTGCGGTGCACAAGGCTTGCTTGAGCGTTTGGAACGCTCTCTCCTGCTTCTCTTCCGAGTCAAAGGCCACGCCCTTCTGGGTCAGTGTTGTAAGAGGTTTCGCAATTCGGGAGAAGTTCTGAATGAACCTGCGATAGTAGCCAGCGAGGCCTAGAAATTGACGAATTTCAGTAGGGGTCTTCGGTGCTGACCAGCTCTCAATGGCTTTGATTTTGTAAGGGTCCACGTGTATTCCCTCTTCGCTAACCACGTGCCCTAAGAATTCGACTCGTCGGATCTAAAATTCGCATTTCGAGAACTTCGCATAGAGCTTCTCCGAACGCAGCGTTTCTAAGACCTGTCGAAGATGTTGATTATGCTCCTCCTTACTACGAGAGTAGATAAGTATGTCATCGATGAAGACGATGACAAACTGATCCAAGTAAGGACAACACACCCTATTCATTAAATCCATGAATATTGCGGGCGCGTTTGTTAATCCGAACGGCATCACTACGAATTCGTAGTGCCCATAACGAGTTCGGAAGGCTGTCTTCGGAACATCCTCCCCTAGCACTTGTAGTTGGTGATATCCGGACCTTAAGTCGATTTTTGAAAAGAAGTTCGCCCCTTGAAGTTGGTCAAATAAATCGTCAATACGAGGCAGAGGGTAACGATTTTGACGGTCAGTTTGTTGAGCTCCCTGTAGTCGATGCACATTCGAAATGATCCGTCTTTCCTGTTGACGAAGAAGACTGGAGCTCCCCGGGGTGAAAAGCTTGGTCTTATAAAGCCCTTGCTGAGCAGTTCGTTAAGTTGACAGGACAGTTCTTGCATCTCTGCAGGTGCTAGACGATAGGGTGATTTGGCTACGGGGGTAGCCCTTGGAACTAAGTCGATTCTGAACTCGACTTGACGTTGCTGAGGTAATCCTGGGAGTTCTTCTGGAAAGATATCGGGAAAGTCGCGTACTACTGGAATGTTCTGAATGTCTTTCGTTTCTTGGCTCACATCGACCACATGAGTAAGGAATGCGCGACATTCCTTTCGCAAGAATTTCTGGGCTTGAATGCTTGAGATGATGCGAAGGTTCGTGTCGGGTTTGTCGCCATAAACTACTAGAGTTTCGCCAGACGGAGGATTAAGGCGTACAGCCTTTTCGTAACACATGATGTCGGCATGATGAAGACTCAACCAATCCATGCCGATAATGTCGTCGAAACTTTTAATTGAGACTGGCATGAGGTCGATCAAAAATGAATGGCTATCTAGAGTTAGGGTACACCCTATGAATATACTGCTAGTGCTCTCCGTCTTTCCATTAGCCATTTCTACAGTGAACGGTTCTTTAAGTGCTCGTGATTTTTGCTTAAGTAAATGAGCAAATTTTTGGTTCACGAAACTCCTCTCCGCTCCACTATCAAACAGAATGCATGCATAAGAGTTATCGAGGAGAAACGTACCCGTGACCACTGTGGGGTCGCCAACCGCTTCCTCGTGGCCTATGGCCAGAACCCTTCCCACTCTACCGGCATTCCCTGCCTTTGGGCAGTCCCTCTTGTAGTGGCCCACCTCGCCACAACCGTAGCAAGCTTGGCCCACACCAGCGCCGGGGACTTGGTTGAGTGGCCTCGCCGGAGCTTTGTAGAAACGGGCGGTGTGCCCCTTCTTGTTGCAGTTCGAACACTGCATTTCCCGGCAGGCTCCTGTGTGGTGGAAGTTGCATTTGTTGCACTTAGGCAAACTTCCAGCGTACTGCTTTACCGAAGCAGCAGCGGCAGGTGCTATCGCAGCATGAACTGCCACGACCTGCTGCTTTTTGGCAGCCTTCTTCTTCTTTTTGTGATCCCAGAACTTCCGCTTGGAATCAACGGTTTTGGAAGGTTCTGAGATGGCCAGGGTTGTTGTTGCGGCCGGGGTACGAACTCCTTGGTCAATAAGCCGCTGTGCCAATCGCTTGGCACTATCGAATGTAGTGGGGTTTGAAGCCAAAACATTTCCCTGGAATGGAGGCACCAGCCCCCATATGTATCTTTCAATCTTCTTTCCCTCTGTGTGAACCATGTTGGGACAGAGGGCCACCAGTTCGCAGAACCTGACGGTGTAGGAGACTATGTCGGAGCCGTTCATGGTTAGGCTCCACAGTTCCTCCTCCAGTTTTTGGATCTCGCCCCTCGGGCACTACTCTTCGATCATTAGCTCTTTCAGAGCTTCCCAGCCCATGACATTAGCCACCACAAGAGATAGTGACTTGACATGGCTATTCCACCATGTCAGGGCTTTCTCCTCAAAATTGCAAGCAGCGAACTTGACCTTGTTCCCTTCTGGACAAGAGCAGATTTCGAACACCGATTCGGTCTTCTCGAACCATTGCGAGAGGGCAATGACTCTGCTAGTCCCTCTAAAGGACTTGGGCTTACAGTTAGTGAAGTCCTTATAGGAGCACTCTCTCAAGCGCACAGGGGCTTCACCAAGAATAGATTGAACAGGGGTTCCTCCTCCAGTGGAACCAGAAGAGTGATATTGAGCCATGGCTGTAGCCACAGCTGCAGCTACAGCAGCATTCAGAGCGGCCGTATCGATTTGAGGAGAAGGTGGTGTTGCAGCTATTAGAGGATCGCGTCTTGTTGATCGTCGTGGAGGCATCTTTTAACTATAAGTTTAGAAAGATGAAGATATTGTTGGATAAGGTGTCTAAGTCCATAACTATTTCTGGTATGTACTTGACCCGACCCGGCATAGTCCATTTGGGTTGCATGGCACCATGCAATTGGATAAACTAAAATGAGAGAAATAACACTTATGGTTTATTAATATATTATAAGTTCTAATATATTAATAATATTATTTAATTAGTTTGATCAAGAATTAATTTAGAATTAATTAAGTGATCAAAAGATAACTAATTAAATATATGGGTAGATTATGTAAATCTTTCATATCTTATATAGTGGGCTAAGAGGCTCCATGGATTATCTAGTTGGGTTCCACCCATAGGATGCTCCATGGATGCTCCATGGGAGTTACAAACCCATGGGTCATGGAAATGAAGAGTCATGACACATTAGGGTTTACATGGTGTAACCCTAGATATGTCAACACTATATAAGAAACCCATTCTCCACCAAAATTGGCTACACATAAGAAACAAGAGGGCTAGAGCCGATTTTGCAAGTGTAAGATTCTCTCAAAGTTTACTCCTTTGCATTTGGTGTTGTGTGAAGCATTTGAGGCATCACACTTGGGGTGCTAGGCTCACAAGGTTTCAAGGATCATAATCAACAACAAGGTAAGTTATTCTATCTTTCATTCAAGTTAAAAATGTTCCCCATGTATGCTAGATAGGAATATAACCTTTGAATTCAACTTTGCATGATTATTAGACAAACATACATCCAAGGTTATTAGGGTTGCATGTACACTTAGGAAGTGTTAGAATGCTCAAAACACATCAGTGGTATCAGAGCCTAGGTTTGTTTGTTGTTTTTTTTTGTGTGCAAACAGCTTGAAAAAAAAAAATCGTTAAATTACAAGTTTTTTTTTAAGTGTAATTTTTTATTCTTGAAAGTGTTCATATTCATGTTCTTGAACTTATGAAGATTAGATGATCATAGGAATTGTTTGTAACCTTCATGGTAGTTTAATTCATGATCATAATGTGTTTTAATGGAGTCCATAACTTGTCCTCAAGTTATGGAAAACCAAAAGTCTCACTTTTATTAAAGCCATTAAAAGAACACAAGAGTTATAAAAATGAAGAGTCTTCATTTTTATTACTCAATTAATTCATAAGTTTTAAGAAATGAAAAGTTTTGGAAGTTTACAAAACTTGCCCTCAAGTTTTGGAACATGTAAAGTCTTGATTAAAACTTTAGTTCCAACCCTTAGAATTTTAAAAGTTAAAATTCAACCCTTATACTTTATAATATTATAAGTTACTAATATATATATGTATAACAACAAGTCGTCTTACCGCTAGTACGCCTCATTCACGAAGCCGGTCTATAAGGGGGGTATAAGGTTGTTGCCTATAAAATGGCAACTTAATGGGTGTCCACTCTCACCCACCGCTTCCTTGATCGGTGGAGGGTCGTTAGCCGAACGGGTAAGACAAGGACTTATAAATTCTCATTAAAAGTATGATGAATATTATAAAGTAACTAAATGCTTTTATTAAATTCCCAATCTTAGTTACTTTAGGAAAATGTGAATAAGGTTCTAATCCATGAAATTACACTTTACACTTTATTTAAGTCGTTGGTGGAGCGTGTGTGGTTAACCGGCACACTAACTTGGACTTAACAAGGTAGGTAAAGGGTGACTTAAGGTTTACCATAGCATCGGTGGAGCGTGTGTGGTTTACCGGCACATCGATTGAGTGATAAACCTTGAGGGTGCCAAGTGATTTGCATGGTTACTTCACACCTCGTTTTGTGATCCTCGGTATCCCAGTCACAAAACTTGGAGGGCACACTCGAGATTGAAACATGCCTTTGAAAAGTTCATTGAATCTCAAAAGAATCTAGGAATTTCTAAGAACCAATTAAAAACCTAATATTTATATTTCGTTTTTCATGGTGGAAATTGGTGAATCGTCATTCACCTACCTTTCAAATATGTTATAGCTTGGATTACGTCATACCTCTTCTAAGTTATAATATATTGTGATTGGATCCTAGCCTTAATATTACATTTGGGTGTTTTATTAAGGACTCACTTAATATCTAAACTAATCTTGTTCTCTTCTTTCAGATGTCTTCAAACAATGCTGCTTCTGGCTCTAATTCTAATGGCTCCTTTACCCTTATGAACTTGTGTGGGAAAGTCACTTTTGATGGATCCAACTTCAATGAATGGATCAGAAACATCAGGATGATTACCCGCTACGAGGACAAAGAATATGTCCTTGACAAGGAGCTTAAGGAGATTGATGAGACCACTGCAACTCCCCAGGAGATCGCTGACTTCCAGGCACATGAAAGGGATGCTACAAAAGTGGCATGCATCATGTTGGCCACCATGACAGCGGAACTCCAAAAGTCCTATGAGGACTTCTACCCTTTTGAAATGCACCAAGATCTGATGGAAAGATACCATCAAAGTGCACGACAAGAGAGGTATGAAATCATATGCTCTATCATAACAACCATGATGAAGGACGGGGAATCCGTCACGAGCCACATGCACAAAATGCAAAGGTATGTGGATCGGTTGCTGAAGCTTAATGTGAACTTCCCTGAGGAGCTTGCAATAGATATCATTTTGCACTCCTTACCATCGTGCTATGATCAATTCCGCATGACATATCACATGAATAAGGAAGAGGTCACACTCAGCAAACTTTAGGGACTCCTCAAGACCGCAGAAACAGGTCTTAAGGGTAAGTCAGTTGTTAACACTCCTACTCCAAACTCCGCCCCGGTTTTGGCAATCGGGAAAGGTAGAGGGCAGAAGAGAAAGAGCTCTTCGAAGGGTACCAAGGCTAGGACCCTTGATGGCTCTTCTTCAAGTGGAACCAAGAAAGGTTTTGTCACTCCTTCTTCTGACCCTAAAGAGGCTGAATGCTTCTATTGCCATGAAAAGTCACATTGGAAGCGGAACTGCCCAAAGTACCAGCAAGATGTGAAGGATGGGAAAGTTAAACCCAACCATGCAGGTATTTACACTATCTTATCTAATAACTCACCCCATTCTAACTCTTGGGTCCTTGATACCGGTTGTGGTATTCATATATGTTCTGATTTGCAGGGACTAAGAAGAAGTGAGAATGTGGAGCATGGAAGAATAAACTTAATCATGGGGAATATGAAAGCTTTACCTGTCACCAAGATTGGAGTTTATACTTTATCGCTAAGTAGTGGGTTTAGTTTAGATTTGAATAAATGTTGTTATTCGCCAGAAATGGCAAGAAATATTATTTCCTTTCATGCATTGTATAAACAAGGTTTCACCTTTTCATTTGATAATGAAGTTGGTTCGATTAATGCTTTCTTTAATAATGTTCTTTATTTTAAAGCATTACCTTGTGATGGTGTGTATGAAACTGTATTTGTGGTTGATAACTTAGGAAATAATGTATTGTGTATTGATTCTGTTAATGATAATAACTTGGATAAAGCATCATTATGGCATTGTCGTCTTGGACATATAAGCAAGAAACGCATAGGCGAACTCCAAAAGGATGGAGTATTGGAGTCATTTCACCTAAAGTCAGATGATAGTTGCGAATCATGCTTACTTGGAAAAATGACAAAGTCACCCTTCACAGGTTCTTGTGAGAGGGGTGAAGGTTTGTTGGATCTTATACACACGGATGTGTGTGGGCCCTTCAAACATGCCACAAGGGATGCTAATCGTTATTATTTGACTTTTACTGATGATTACAGTAGATATGGATATGTCTACTTAATCAAGCATAAGTCAGAGACTTTTGAGACGTTTAAAGAGTTTAAACAGGAAGTCGAGAATCAATTGGGCAGGAACATTAAGATGCTTCAATCCGATCGAGGTGGTGAGTATCTTAGTTCAGAGTTCCTCGACTATCTTAGGGAATGTGGGATTGTCTCACAATTGACACCTCCCATGACACCGCAGTTGAATGGTGTAGCTGAGAGGCGTAATCGAACCTTGTTGGATATGGTTCGTTCCATGATGAGTCGAGCTTCGCTACCAATCTCATTTTGGGGGTATGCCTTAGAGACTGCCGCCCATATCCTTAATCAAGTTCCCACAAAGAAAGTTGCCAAAACGCCTCATGAGATGTGGACTGGTAAAGTACCCAAACTAGACCACATTAAGATTTGGGGTTGCGAGGCTTTCGTGAGACGCAAGACTCATGATAAGCTCGAACCTCGAAGTGAGAGGTGTATTTTCATCGGCTACCCACAGAAATCCTTTGGTTACCTCTTCTACAGACCTAGTGAGAATGTGGTCTTTGTAGCTAGGAGGGCTTTCTTTCGAGAGAGAGAGAGAGTTCATAAGCCAAGGAGACAGTGGGAGGCAAGTTGACCTTGAAGAAATTCAAGAGTCAAGTGGTGAAGGAACTTCAAACCCTAGCACTCAACTTGAGGAGGAAACTTCTGTTGAGCCAATTGACAAGTCTGTACCTCTGAGGCGTTCCACAAGGGTTAGGAATGCACCTGAGCATTACTATGGATTCCATATTACTGCAGAAGGTGATACACTTATCAGTGATGAGACACTGATAGGTCTGGATGAACCTAACAGTTACGCGGAAGCCATGGCAGGCCCTGAATCAGCCAAGTGGAAAGAGGCAATGGACAGCGAGATACAGTCCATGTATGACAATCAAGTTTGGAACTTGGTTGAGAATGTACCAGGTCGTAAGACTGTAGGGTGCAAATGGATCTTCAAGAAGAAGACCGACATGGATGGTAATGTACACACTTATAAGGCACGACTGGTTGCAAAGGGTTTCTCACAAACTCCGGGAGTTGATTATGATGAGACCTTTTCTCCAGTGGCCAAGATTAAGTCTATTAGGGTTCTGTTAGCCATAGCCGCATTTCATGACTATGAAATATGGCAAATGGATATCAAAACCGCTTTCCTTAATGGAAAGTTGGCTGAGGATGTTTACATGAGTCAGCCAGAGGGTTTTGTCAACACAGAGTACCCTAATAGAGTGTGTAAGCTTGAGAAATCCATTTATGGGTTAAAGCAAGCACCTCGCAGATGGAATCTTTGCTTTGATGAGAAAGTCAAGGAATTTGGCTTTTCTAGGAGTGAAGATGAATCTTGTGTATATGTCAAGGGTAGTGGGAGTATAGTTAGCTTTTTGGTATTGTATGTGGATGACATACTACTCATAGGAAATGACATCCCAACTCTGCAGGAATTTAAGTCCTGGCTTGGGAAGTGTTTCTCTATGAAGGACCTAGGAGAAGCTGCCTATATTCTAGGGATAAGGATCTTGAGAGACCGGAGTAAAAGAATAATTGGACTTAGTTAGAGTACTTACTTGGATAAGGTGTTGAAGAGATTCGGCATGCAAGACTCCAAGAAAGGAGAGTTACCCATCCAGAGTAATGCCAGATTGAGTAAGACACAAAGCCCTAGTACTGAGGCTGAGATAGCAGAAATGAGTCGAATACCTTATGCTTCGGCTGTAGGATCGATCATGTATGCTATGACGTGTACTCGACCTGATGTAGCCTTTGCTTTGAGCATGGTTAGCAGGTATCAGGGGAACCCTGGCAAGGCACACTGGACTGCGGTAAATAATATCCTCAAGTACCTACGGAGGACTAAGGACTGGGTCCTTACCCTCGGTGGGAGTGAAGACTTGAGAGTTGTAGGGTATAGTGATGCTAGCTTTCAGACTGATAGGGATAATTTCCGCTCTCAGTCAGGATGGGTCTTTACCTTAAATGAAGGAGCAATTTCTTGGAAGAGTTCCAAGCAAGAGACAGTGGCTGATTCAACTTGCGAATCAGAGTATATAGCAGCTAGCGAGGCAGCAAAGGAGGCGATATGGCTGAAGAACTTCATTGGAGACCTTGGAGTTGTACCAGCTATTAAAGAGCCAATGGAAATTTTCTGTGATAGTGAAAGTGCAGTTGCCTTAGCCAAGGAACCAAGGGATCACGGGAGATCCAGACACATCGACAGAAAATACCATTTCATCAGACATCGAATAGAAGAAGGACTCCTCGTGGCAAAGAGGGTATCATCGGATGAGAATCCAGCAGATCCCCTCACGAAGGAACTGACTCGGGTTAAGCATCTCCAACATGCTCGGAGCATAGGGCTGAAGGATGATATTAGATTTAGTAGTTAGATAACCTTGAAATTTGTAAAGTGTAATTGACATTAGATGATGAATAAAAGGTGTTTTATTTATGAGTAAAGTGTTGCTATCTCTTGTTGATCGTTTACTATATTTCTTTTGCATGTTTTGACTTCCAGAATAATTATGTTTGGTATATCATATTATTCGAACCTCCACAGTCGGTCATATGTCGGAAGTAGGTATGAATCAAGACTGTCATGATTGGTTGCAGAGGTCTAAGTTGTTGGACATGGCTACAACACTCATGAGTGCTCATAAGTTCTGAGCATTGGACTCAACCCACGCTCACTGGAATCACTTCATGGAATTTATCTCGAGTGATTGTGAGACGGTAATATCATATAAGTCTTCAAACCTAGAGATATGATTTGTTACTTATGAGTTGGTTATGCATTGATTGTACGTTAATGCATTGGTAACTCGATGTTATAAAACGTGCTTTTGTGTATAATTCAATGAGTGGTAGAACAAACATATGAGTCGAAGTTTATCTGTTCCTTCTTGGATTAGAAGCTGATATCTGGGCGCCTCGATGATTTTGTTTTGACCTATGTACCGGGCCCGGTCAGAACTAAGTTGATGTGTTCAATTAAGTTCTTTGTCAAACAAATCGGAAATCGGGAAACAAACTGCTGGACAATAAGTAAGACATTGTTCCATGTATTTGTCCGGCTGATATCTAGAACAGAGGATTATATGATCACTTATCTTAAATGGCGTATCATCATCTTCTCAGTTCCGAGAGACCTTGAAAGAGCTACGATTGCCGATCGGTTCCTGAAGTATTGCTGTTATAGTTATTAGACTTATCCAAGTGGGAGACTGTTGGATAAGGTGTCTAAGTCCATAACTATTTCTGGTATGTACTTGACCTGACCCGGCATGGTCCATTTGGGTTGCATGGCACCATGCAATTGGATAAACTAAAATGAGAGAAATAACACTTATGGTTTATTAATATATTATAAGTTCTAATATATTAATAATATTATTTAATTAGTTTGATCAAGAATTAATTTAGAATTAATTAAGTGATCAAAAGATAACTAATTAAATATATGGGTAGATTATGTAAATCTTCCCTATCTTATATAGTGGGCTAAGAGGCTCCATGGATTATCTAGTTGGGTTCCACCCATAGGATGCTCCATGGATGCTCCATGGGAGTTACAAACCCATGGGTCATGGAAATGAAGAGTCATGACACATTAGGGTTTACATGGTGTAACCCTAGATGTGTCAACACTATATAAGAAACCCATTCTCCACCAAAATTGGCTACAAATAAGAAACAAGAGGGCTAGAGCCGATTTTGCAAGTGTAAGATTCTCTCAAAGTTTACTCCTTTGCATTTGGTGTTGTGTGAAGCATTTGAGGCATCACACTTGGGGTGCTAGGCTCACAAGGTTTCAAGGATCATAATCAACAACAAGGTAAGTTATTCTATCTTTCATTCAAGTTAAAAATGTTCCCCATGTATGTTAGATAGGAATATAACCTTGGAATTCAACTTTGCATGATTATTAGACAAACATAGATCCAAGGTTATTAGGGTTGCATGTACACTTAGGAAGTGTTAGAATGCTCAAAACACATCAGATATTGATAAGAATTTAATAGGAAAATTGATGAGAATGACTCATGGACTAACTCTCCATAGCCCAACAACACAATTGAATAGTATGATTGACTGTAGATGAAAGCATTTGGATATAATTTCCATGCGATTAGATATCTGTCAATAATACTGGAATTACAGATGTAACAAGTTTGGGAAAAACGGCCTAGAAGTAGGCCTTACATCAACCAAGATGGGAAAATTTTGACAGAACTACGACCTAATCAAGACCTAACAGGTCTAAGTTTTACAAAGATAGGAAATTAGACTAGAGTTTTTACATAAACTAGGTTATATCCAAAAGAGAAGTCGGTGGGACTTTATCGGCGACTAGAACTACTAGAGTGAGTTCTTGACTCCGACAGAAGACGTTCTATGTCCCTCATACGTCTTTCAGATCTTGCTTGCTGAGCTCGAAGTTCTCTGACTTCAACTTGGATTTCAGCAAGTTCTCTCTGCAGAGCTGCATTGCGGACCTGAGTCCTTTCATGAGCAGACTCTAGCTGGCGAATGCGGACTGTGTTAACGCCAGAGTTGGCGTCAATCTCCACAACTCGGTCGATAGCCGCTCGACCTTGCTCGGTGTTCCGAGAAATCCTTCGAACCATGACGGGTAGGACCCTGTCAGCTGAACCTCCCTCGGTGAGGTTGTAGAAGCTTCTGTCTCCATTGTAGGGCATGGGTTGGCCCTGTTCCTGACTCCATCTGTTCAAGTTTGTGGCCCACAGAGGTGTGAGTCCTTGAAATGCTGGACGAGGGTTCGGGTTTGGGTTTTGAGCAGCTGGGGGTAGGTTGTTGACTTCAGGTTCTGAGTCAGAACCATCAGAAAATCCTTCAGCTTGGTGATCATCCAAAGGGATTGGGTGATCATCTTCCGGCTCTTCTCCTAGCCATCCAGCATTACCGTGGTTGGGATAGTACGGGTCTCCGGGGATATGGAATCCAGCCATGAAATTTATGCGAGAAAAGGGATAAAGAAATAATTAATAGACGAACTAACTAGATAATTATAAGAGCATCTTTATCAGTTACTCCAATACTTGTTTAGTGCATACCAGTTATATGTACTCAAAATAGGATAGACCTTCGAATAGGTGACCCTAACTCCAAGCCCACAACCAAACAAGGAACAGGAAGTAGAGCAAAGATCACAGATTCTAAGTCTATGACATCCTAGTACATATAACCTTAGCGTATCCACTCAGCAATTATTGGCATACTAATAAAGACCTTTTTAGTTCTCAGATAAGTAATTATAGTAACACAAAATACTCCTATAGTATTTTAAGTTTATGTTCTGTTCTTATTGTTTTCATTGTAGTAATGTTGGTAAGTTTTTAGACTTGTTGCAACCTCACAACCACCCTTAGGCACATGCTAGTCACTCCTCGGATAATATAGTTGATCAGGCTATATCTTCCCAGGGTTGACCATATGTCTCTAAGTCTAATTGTGTTGCCCAACAATCGTAATACTTTTGTTCTATCCTAGTGACACTGATTTTAGTATGAATGCAGGTATGTATACTTGGTTAAATATTTTATTATTTAAAAGTATAAACTCTTTATCAGAGTATTTTAATCCCGATGTGTTTATAGTTCGTATATCTTTTATGGGTTGATATACTCAATTCACTATAAACAATGCTCTGATACCAATCTGTCACACCCCAAAACCGGAACGACGGAATCGTTCGGGGGTGGAGGACGTCATGTACAATATCACAACAATGCAAAGTAGTAAACAAGCAACAACAACATCCATTGCATTAATAATATAATTTAATACAAGTGTGTTCTGTCAAGTTATATAGACACCAAAATATGAATCAAAATAAAAGATGAGTCTTGAACGAGCTCCATCTTCTGAAAACCTGGCACCGGTACCTGTCTACAGGTGACCTGAGAATACAAGTTATTTTGAAAGAGTTTATCAGCTTTAAAGCTGGTGAGATCATAAGTATATTAGTGCCTGTGTTTGTATGAAAGTGTTTGTAAGTATGTAATGTATAAGTTTGAAAATGTTTGTAAGTGTTTGAATTCTCCTAGAAAACCCTATGTTTCCTACTAAAAGTAGCCTTCTACCAAGGCATCTAGTGGTCGTGTGTGTGTCTCTTGTAAGAGTATGTATTTTCCCAAATCTGACTATCATTAACCAAAAATATAGTTTTTACATTACTGTTTATTGTGTGAAGATCACAAAGTGAATGCAATGGGAAAATGAAATAGTACTGTAGTGTTGTATTAAGTAACTACTGCTGTACTAACTACCTTAAACCAATTGTTATTTAAAGTACCATGTGATCGGCCTGTACCATACTACCGACTATAAACACGATGATGTAAGACGTCGGAAGAAATGACGTTTGGCACCCGTAGACTTGCAAGTCCCACTGTAGCGAGCAGCAAGGTGTAGGATAGTCAATCCAGTATACATCTATACACAAACTCAACGCTCTCCATTTAAGGAGATTCTGGATACAAAACGGGCCATGACAGGTGATGCCATGCCCCGTTACGTGGCTCACATAACTTTAGTAATGTTCTAGTATATATATATATGTGCTAGCTGTATTGTGTGTTCTCTCTTTGTCTAGCATGTATGTATGTTCTCTCTGTATGGTATTGTTTGTTTCTCATCATAGTATTCTCTATCTGTATGTTATGTTCTCTCTGTATGGTATTGTTTGTTTCTCATCATAGTATTCTCTATCTGTATGTTATGTTCTCTCTGTATGGTATTGACTCATGTATGAACTGACTCTTTGTATGTTTCACTGTTCTAGTAATAGTATTAGTATCTCCCTAAACTATACCTATTATAGCTTACTAGTAATGTTGTTTGAATGTATGAACATGTTTGTATACCTTTGCTACCCAAAGGTATTGAATAGAAAGGAGTAACCTTTTATATCTATATACATATACATAATATATGACTAGGATTCAAACGACCTTCGGACAAACAACCGATACCCTAAGTCCACAACCAAACAAGGAACAGGAAGTAAGGTGAGCTATCAGCCCTAAGTCCTTTAAATCCTACTTATATAACTATATCTATATAGATACACATTTAACAGAATATAAGTTTAAAAGAGTTTAATAAAAGTATTTGATATGTAAAAGAGTTTGTAAAACAGTTCGAAGTAAAACAGTTTGGTAACACAGTTTGAAAAGTAAGAAATCCACTTGTTTGGTAGTTATTAATCACATGTGATTGATATAATAACTATAATAGTTCAACTTGTATCCCCCCCCCCATAAAAGCATTTAAAATCATTTAAAAAGGTTGATTAAGGGGTATGAACTCACCTGTAGTGAGTGGTTTGGATGAACGGGTGATATAGGATGCTAAGTGTCAAGTGAAGACTTGAACACACACAAGGATCCTAGTTAACATATAATAACACATATATGTATCCAATTAGTCATTTAACAACTAATTAAACAAGTTAAGACACCCTAGGACATGAAAAACACCTTGATTCAAGTGTTATAAGTACTAAGGATTGCATCTAAGGGTTGTAGGGCCTTGCATTTGAGTTTAGGGTCCAAGGGTAAACTCTTTTGGAGTTTACGGTCGTAAACTCATGGTAACTCCACCATTTTGTGTTTTGAAGCCTATAATTCATAAAGAAGCATTCCTACTTCAAGTCTAAGCCTTAGGAAGTGATTGTGGCATCATTTCACCCCTTTGTAGAGTGTACGGCCCATGGACCATTTCTCTATGAGTTTACGGCCGTAAACTCTAATGGTTCATGGTCTTTTTGATGTTTAAAGTCCTAAGCACATCAAGGATGGGATCCAGACTAGTATCCAAGGCTTGGTAAGGGACTAGGGCACACAATGACCGCTTCATTAGGGTTTACAGTCCAAGAACATGTTTGGACCGTAAACACCTTTGATCTTGTGATTCTTTGTGTTTTCTAGATGATTAAGAAGTGTAACAAGCCTTATAACAAGCCAAGGTAAGAGTACTTACTATGTAGAAGCTTGAAAGGGTGTTAAAAGTCCAAGAACACTAGTGTGTGTTCTTGGTGAAACTAGGAACACTTGAAGATCTACACAAATGGAATGATTTCACGGATGGAATCATGTAAGATCACTAGATTAAGTATGATATCAACTAATTAGGGCAAGAAACACTTACAAAGTTGAAGATCAAGAAGGAAAATCGGATGATACTTGAGAGGATTTGAGTTCTAGTTCTTGAAAGTGTGAAAAAGTGATAAAAATGGCTAAGTGCCATATTTATACCCCTTGGGGTTTACGGCCGTAAACACCATGTTTAGGCTGTAAACTCCAAACTCTTGGAGTTTTGAGTCTTTATTGTTGCACAATAAACCCTAGGGTATCGTCTCTCCAGTTATCTCTTGAAGTACTTACTTTAAAATACTCAAACTGATTCCAAAAAGCTTGAAAGTTAGCAAAAACAGTTCTGACTTCTATTGAAGTGATTGGTTGTACAGAATAGAAATTTCAAGTTGTCACAGATGATATGTTGATTGTTGGCAAGAATGGAGAGAGAATTGTTCGGCTGAAGAAACAATTGAGCAAGTCTTTTGCTATGAAGGACTTGGGGCCAACAAAACAGATTCTTGGCATTCGCATTACTAGAGATAGAGCTTCAAAGAAGTTGGATATGTCACAAGAGCAATACATTGAGAAGGTGTTTTGCAGATTCAACATGGATAAAGCTAAAGTGGTTAGTTTGCCTCTAACTACCAACTTTAAGCTGATTGATAGAGATTGTCCTTCCACTAAGAAGGAGATTAAAGAGATGGATAGAGTTCCATATGCATCAGCCGTTGGAAGTTTGATGTATGCCATGGTATGTACTAGGCCAGATATTGCCCATGCAGTTCGTGTTGTTAGTCGGTTTCTGTCAAATCCCGGAAAGAAGCATTGGGAAGCAATTAAGTGGATTTTCAGATATCTACGTGGTACTTCCAAATTGGGTATAACATTTGGAAATGGAGCATATATGCTTGTTGGTTATACAGATTCTGATATGGCAGAAAATAAAGACAACATGAAATCCACTTCTGGATATTTGATGACTTTTGCAGGGGGAGCTGTGTTATGGTAGTCAAGACTGCAAAAGTGTGTTACTTTGTCCGCAACTGAGGCTGAGTATATGGCAGCAACAGAAGCATGCAAAGAGTTATTGTGGCTGAAAAGATTTATGCAAGAGCTTGGATTTATGCAAAAATGCTACGTTGTTCTTTGTGATAATCAAAGTGTCATTCACCTTTCTAAGAATTCTATATTTCACAAAAGAACAAAGCATATCGATGTGAGGTATCATTGGATTAGAGATGCTCTTGAAGACAACTTGTTTGAACTTGAGAAAGTTCATACTGATGATAATGGTTCCGATATGTTGACTAAAGCTTTAGCAAGGGAGAAGTTGAAGATATGTTGCTCGATCATCGGGATAGCGAACTCTTCCTCGTAGGCCAAAAAGGGGGAGATTTGTTGGGTTTTCTCTTGGGTTTTTTAGCCCATGAGGAAAGCCCGCTTCTTTATATATATATATATATATATATATATATATATATATATATATATATGTGTGTGTGTGTGTGTGTGTGTGTGTGTGTGTGTGTGTGTGTGTGTGTGTTACATGCCTTAATTTCATTAACACACAAAAAACTTTCAGCCACCAACAGAGTTAGAGAGAGTAAGAAGAAAAGATGGTTTTTTTTCTCAATTCCCGTTTTTGAAGATACACCTGCAGTGTTTGGTAATTTTTCGGAGATCCAACGGTCCGTTTTCTTTGATTTTTGGACAAAAGCTTCCTAACATCGAGACCTTCAGATCCAACAGTTGAATTGTCCAGATCAGCTCCAGAGACTCGGGAATTGTCGCTTCTGTTTGCTGCTGGAAATCAGGAACGTTTTTGGTGATATTCTTCTTTGTCTTTTCTTATTTGATTCCATATGATTGATGTGATTTAGTTCCAAGTATAAGATGATTATTGTATGCATCTAGTACATCTAGAGAAGACTTTGTATTGCTCTAATTTGGTGATAGTGGATTTCAAACGGCTCTAGTAGTCCCGTGGTTTTACTCTCCTTTCTTGAGAGGTTTCCACGCTAAAATTCCGGTGTTTTTATTGGTTGATTACTTATTGTTTTGGGTTGATTATATTGATCATATAACTTGCATTGGGGCTGATTTGTTGCAAGTGAAAATATCTTATTTGTTTGCATCCTAAAAGGTTGATTCAAGACGGGAATAGTTTAGTTAAACAAAATATTATTTCACATTGTTATTTACCATTGTGGCTCCGTTTTTCCCATCACAAAGCAGGTTAAAGTTAAATCCCAAACTCCCAATAATCAACGGTTTAGATTTTCTTGAAATATACAGCTTCATTCTATCAATCGGTAGCTATATATATATATATATATATATATATATATATATATATATATATATATATATATATATATATATATATATATATATATATATATATATATATATATATAATATTTGATCCACAAATTTCCTCCACTGGAGACTCTGGAGATTATGAAATATGATCCAACCAGCATTCAACACTTATTGATTTCTTGGAGTGCCTTCCACAAAAAGATTTAAGCCTCTTGATGGCATCCTCAAGAGCTGATGGATCGATAGCAATTGTTACCCGAAGCCAATTCTTGAGTCCTACACTTATCCCTGAAGGGAAAAAAAAAAGTAGCAAAGTTGGGTAGGAATAACTTAAATGTCGGCCTTTAAGGTCAAAAAATAGTTTTCATATTCACCATAGAAAAATTCTTATATTTTCAGGAAATAATTTCATTGGTGTTCGAGTAAATATTAGGACATGGTTTTGAAGTTCAAGATCCAATTAAGGATGCTTTGTGCCTTTGTCCTTTTAGGTACCCATGGAAGATGAACTACTAAAAGATCTTTATAGGGAAAAGATTAATGTAAAAATTACCTGGTAGGATTAGAACTGATTCTTCCTTAGCGAGCTTGACACAAAAGTCTAAATCATCCTTGATGTCCTTAAACGCTGATATATCCAATTTCACCTTATAAACATTAAAAAAAAACAAGTAAGACAAACACCAAGTGTACCTACTCTCATATGTGGGCAAGGAGAGCATTTGTACATAAACTTTAATGAAACAATTCATATCATAAATAGCAACTTAACATATCTATTATCTTTAAAATTTATAAAATTTGCATCTACCTCCTTGAGCTCTTCGAATCTATATTCTTTATAAAAATTTTGCATCATCTCCTTACCATAATAAAAATGGACCCTTCAGGCTTGCTCGGGCAACTTACACCAGGGATGTCTATAATTCCCTTATAACAAGAATTTGCAGCTTCTCTAATTATATTAACATTTTTCGAGGAGATATGGTCTTCCCTTTTGCCAAGTATATCAGGAAGCGCACCCTACATGTAAAACAAACTTAGAGATCTTATCAAGTAAATCATTATGCAAAACTAAATGCGCATTAATTAAGATCTGAAGTTTGACTTGATAATTTAAAAAGCTATCGGTGTTAACTATAAATATTAGATTTAATTTTTGATTTAATTTTTGAACGTTCTCGGTGTTAACTATAAATATTAGATTTAATTTTTGAACTTTCATTTCTACTTACTCTCTTTGCCCCAACAATGAGTGTAGAAGGAATATAAAGGTGACTTTTTTGGATGAAGTATAAAGTACATAGCATCAATAAGATACCTGAATAAACGTTGGCACGTTGGAGGACATATGGAAATATCCCTTAATGCTTTCAATAATCTGAAAATAAAACTTGAAGTTAGAGCGATGCATTTATGAGTTTGCTTAAAGCATATATGTATTAATGTTTGTGTGAGAAAGAGAGATCACTCCGTGTTGTTTGAGAATGTTGTTAGGATCATGGGTAACAAGCCATCCAAGTCGCCAACCAGGAACAATGAACCGTTTTGATAAGGAACCAAGTGTAACAACTGGGACTACTGATCCAAAGTTTCCCATTGAAACAAAAGGATTTTTCCCGAAAGCAATATGATCATAAACTTCATCCGAAATCACTAATATTCCAAGATTCCTTGCAGTCTCGGCAACCTACATATAGAAAACACATCAACAATGATAATCATGGAAAACAAATTAATAAATCCACATGGGCATTGCACCTTCTTTAGATGTTGGTGTGTGAAAACATTCCCACAAGGGTTTCCAGGGTTAATAATAACCATGGCAACTGTATTTTCATCTGCAAGAGATTCGACTAAATCAAGATCAACTTCCCAGTCTTTCTCAGGAAGAAGGTCAAAGTGACGGACTTCCAAATGGCATGATCGAGCAAGGAATTCGTAATATGGAAAGCCTGGTTTGGGAAATAGAATATTATTCAATTTTGAACCCTTAAGAACGGTTAGTATGTTTTGAGCAGCATGTTTGCATCCCATTGTCAAGAATACATCATCTGGTAATAACTTATTTGTAAGTCCTTGAGAAAGGTACTCTGCTACAGCCCTAAAAAAATTTATAGAGTCAAAGTAAGATGAGTTTTACTAGTATTAAAGTAAATTGTGCAATATTTTCATAAAACGTGTTTTTGGTCATTATCATATAGTGATTAGATCTAATGGGTTCTTGGCAATTAGTAGTATATATTAATTATCGAAGACTAGTACTTAGCACCTAGCATATTTCACCTTTTGCACGTATACATAAAAATTCTTACATTTTGATCCTCACATACCTTTAAGTTTTATCGTCACTTGACAGTTTTTCAGTTATTTTGGAGGAAAAACAAATGACATTTTTTTTTCGGTTTTCATTAACCATTGCAACTATTCAAAGCCTTTGCCATATAAATCAACAGCAAAATATTGGGGGCAAATTATCCTTAAGGGTGGTGATATTATCATGTCCTCATTTTCGTGTATAGTTGTATGCAAATTTCGTTTTCTGTTTTTATACTTCGGTTTTAACATTCTTCACCCAAACTATTCCAATATCTATAGCTATATTATTATTGTTACTTGTTTATTAAGACTAAAAAATTAAACACTTCGCCAAGACTCTCCGGTCTCCACCAACTCTAGGAAGGGGTAGGCATAAAAAAATTCCTACAAATGAGAAGCATGAATCACACCTTATCCAGCTCTCCAATATATACATATAGACAAAAGAAACACATTAACATATAAGTGCAATTATCTCATCTAACCACTCTTAACGCGTGGTACATGCAACATAATCCTTTCTAGAAAACATTATGCATTAAAAAAATATTGACTATAACACTCACAATCTCACCAATAATATACGAATAATTGATATTGATTAAAAAAATTACATATATAATAAGGAGAATATAAAAAAGACAATACTTCGAGCATGGTATCATGCAACATAATCCTTTCTTGATAGCACGTATTCATTAAAAAAGACATCGACTATATCAAGCTGAGGAATTATTTCCGGATTTGGAATTAACAAATCCGACAGTAATACACAACTATTACAACAGTAGCATGTGTAGGTTGTCTTTTTTTTTTTTTTTTTAAACGAGTTAGTTATAGATAAATAGAGGATTAATATATAAGATATATAGTTTCTTTTTCTAGAGCATAAACGTGTGAAAAGGCCTTTTAGCAGTACATTTCAGTATTTCACAATATATATTCATCAATTTTAACATGACAAGAATTTTGACAAAAAAAAGAAGATAAATTAGGTAAATACTTAACCTCTAATACATTAAGCCATGCATTTTGAATTAATCCGTTAAGTCGATAAAAAAAACAATCATAAATATATAACTGTCTAGATTTAATACTTAACCATTAATTTCATTAATACTTAACCAAATCATTGTCATGGGAAAATTGATGGTACATAACGACTTCAGTGTTACTAATGAATCGTGAAAAGGAGATAGAGAAGGCTATAGCAAATTCTAATTTTGCACTTACTAAATTATGTCACATGTAACCCCATGCAATAAATTTAGTATACTTTTCTGCCTTGGAATAATTACAACTGTAATTTTTCTGAAATTTCAACGACTCATAGTGATCATAGCAGTATGTTAATTTGGTCTATCAGCTTGTTTTATTCGAGTATATTCCTTGAATAAAACAAGATTTAGTTAGCCAATCTACATTTTACATATTATCTACAACTCTCGTACACAAAACTATTAAAAGAGTTGGCATGAAGAACTTGCAAGTGAAAGAAGAATTGGAGTACGTACCTTCGGGCTGGGAGAAGCCCACCTGTGGGGGAATAACCGTTAAACTTAGCTGAATGAACGGCTTCAGCAATGGCATCTGCGGTCATCTGAATGGTACGGAAGCAAGGGGAGAGAGATGGTTCGCCTTGGGCCATAGGGATGATAGGTCTGCGGTCAGATTGATTGAGATTTGACATGAGCTTAGTCAGAACGCTGCTTGTGGGTGTCTCCGAGGTAGTCTTCTGTTCTGAGTTCCTCTGGAATGCCCACTTCTTCATCATCATGGAAGTTATCTCGTTCTTGGTACCTTTCCACTCTTGTATACAATTGGGCAGTTAATTGGGAAGGTGATGATGTAATTTATAGCAGAGAAAGGTATCTTTTTCTATTTGTGCTAGTTTAATTTTGAATTTTCAAATATCAGTTATATATATAAGAGGTCATAATGTCATCAGTATGTCGTTATATGTTGTCAAAAGAATATGTACCATAGTCACACGTAAGAAAATACTTGTGTTTGACTTATGACCAAATGTAATTACATATTTCGTTTGTAAATTTAGTTTATCGTAAGCCTAGTTTCATGAATATCTACGTAATCATAAATTTAATGAAATTGAAGTATAAAAGTATATTTATAATTTACAATTAAAACTAGTATTTAGTTCCCGTGTGCTTTGTGACGAAGAACTCCTTAGCATTTCATTTCCAAATTTCAAAACTACATATAAAACCGTGACAATTATACCATATCAAGTGGCTATAAAATTATCAAAATATAGTTTCGATACAAAAAAAATATGTATGGAGGTTGCGGACAAAAATAAAATTTAAAAATATATCTTGGTGAAACATAAATGACAATTAATTGAGAAACTATAATAATAATAATAACTAGAAAAGATTCACCGGTATTGCCGGGGTCGGAAGGTATTGCTTTGTAAAGTAAAGTAGCATGTTGGTTGTTTTTTCCGTTAATGTGAGTGTAATTTGGTCTTTTCAGGTAGTAGGGACTGAATTTGTCACCATGGGTAAATCATATGGACCATTTATGTAATTTTGGCGGTGGTGGTGATGGGGGTGATGGCAGATGGTGGGTGGGTTTATGGTATTGGGTGAGTATTTTCCAATGTTTTAAATAACGTAAGGCGTGACTTGGCGGCAATGTCAAGCCTCAAGCTTTTTCGAGCCTTGGCAAGCCACGTCGTTTGTAAGTCGTGACTTAAGGCGTCAATTTTGTATATGATTAATATTTTTATATGTATTTTCAACTATTATTTCATTTTATACACATATATCAGTTAAGGCGGCGTTTTGATAAAACTTGGCGGCAGACACAAGCCTTGGAGCCATGTCGCGCCATGGCGGAGCCATGACGAGCTTTTTAGAACATTGGTATTTTCTAATAAATAAAACATTAACTTAAAACCAAAAAGAGAATGTTAAATCTGGTAAACCACAGGGACCAATCGTGTAATTTTGTCTAACAATAATAATAATAATGATGAGGGACCATTTCTGCCAAAAGACTAAATACTAATTATGTGTTATAAAAGGCGAGGGTTATGAAAAATTCAAACCAAAGTGAAAGGGTTGTTTGTGAACAAAAGAATAAAGATGAAGGGTCAATATTGTAAGTTGGAGGACCAAAATTGACAAAAATGGTGTCACTTTACTATTAAAACTTTTCATAACTTTAATATATATATAATAATAATAATAAAGCCGAAAACTATAAAAAAAATGATGTAAATTAAAAAAAAATAACTTTAAAATATATCAAGGGATCAAACAATTTATAAAATAAGAAAATCTTGAGAAAAGTCCTAATATTTTAGTTCAATTTATGAAAAAGTCACAAACTAAATTTTGTTTACAACAGAATATCGGTTAAAACTTTGAAAAAACCTTGTTTGGCCGGTTTTGCAGATTTAGTCGGTATTCTGTCCTTTTTCGTTAGTTTGGTTAAAATAGTAAGACTTTTTTTAAAAAATACTCAATAACAGCAATATTGAGACTTTTCTGAAAATTACTATGAAATTAATGAATATTATTATTAACAAATCATTTATAATTATAAACAAAGCAAATACATTTGGTGATAATTTCTACGAATAGAATGATAGACTAAGTATTTCTTTATTGTTTTTTGACCACTTCAAACTCTTTATGTTCCTCCTATACATCGTTGTAGGTGTCATGGTGAGATGTACTATATACATTTCTCTAATTAATTACAAGAGTTGATAATACTTATTAATAATCAAATTAATTAATAAACAGTTAATAAGTGTCTACTTGCTATAAGGTGTGACGCTATAAGATCACATGCTATTAGACAATATCATTACACAACGATTCTTGAACATATAGATCTTTCATTATGCTCTTTAACATAAGTATCCTCTAACCTCCTTACATTACCTGGTAACAACCATCAGATTACACGAGTGAAACGTGAACTTTTGTGACAACCCGAAAATCATTATCCTGTAAAGTTCAGCTATTCAACTCAGCCGAGTGTCAGCCTTCGTTTTGCTATCTTTTAACGAAATTGTGGGTCTATATGAGTGTTCTAGGCTTAGTATAACCTAGGTATGAGTCTTGGGAAGGGTTAGAAAGTGTGTAGCATCACAAAATCGGGCCAAACACACCAAAGAAGGTGTGTGCGGCCGCACACCCGCGTGTGAGGCCACCCAGCCGCACACCCCCTCCAGCCTCACACTCGACCCTATATATTGAACACTTAGCCAACCTTACACCCCTTTTTCCCTCTCTCTCAAAGCTGGAACTTTCTCTCTCTACTTTCTCTCTCTAGAAACTTCATTCAAGAACACTCTAAGGGCCTTAAAAACGTGAAGTACTCCATCATTCAGCTTGTTATATTGGTAAGACACCTGAATCTAAGCCTAAAACTCATAGTGTTCTTCGTGTTCTTCATCCTTTGAAGGTGTACGGCCGCACACCTTCATAAGGTGGCCGCACACACCTTAAAGCTCTCCAAAGTGAAGAGTTTGGCCTTCATTCACTAGTAGGACTTGGTATTAGCACAAGAACACCTAAAAATCGACATTTCGGGCACAAATGACGAGTGTACGGCCGCACACTCCTGTGTACGGCCGCACACACCCTCTGTACGGCCGCACACTCCTATGTGAAACCGCAAACACAGCCTGGCCGCACACCCTGGCCGTACACCTGGCCGCACACTCATAAAAGTCGAGTTTGGTGGCCTTACACTCAAATCTAAAGCCCTACACTCATTTGGGGACTTCAATAGGTGTTTGTAACACTTAATTCTAAGTGTTTTCATGTCCCTAAGGTGTGTCCATGTTTCTATTAGTGGTTAGATACCCTAAGTGTATTCATATATGTGTTATTACATGTTAAACTAGGATCCGGTTGTGCTCACGACTTCATTCGACACCCGGCGATCCTGTATTAATCTTTCTTTCGAGTTACTCACTTCAGGTGAGTTCATACCCCTTAATCAACCTTTTTAAATGATTTTAAATGCTTTTATGGGGGGGGGGGGGGAATACAAGTTGAACTATAAAGTTATTATATCAACCGCATGTGATTAATAACTGTATAGCAAAAAAAAGATTTCTGCATGTTAAACTGTTTTATCTAGCTAAAGGTTTTCATATTTTGTTTTCAAATCTCTTTTAAAGTGCCAGAGTCTCTTTTAAATTACCAAGCTTTTATCAAAGTCTTTTAAACTTATATTCTTGATAGATTCATGTCTATATAGATATAGTTATATAAGTAGGGTTTGAAGGACTTAGGACTGATAACCCGCTTTATTTCCTGTTCCTTGTTTGGTTGTGGACTTAGAGCATCCGGTTATTTGTCCGAGTGTCATTGAAGTCCTAGTTATATATTATGTATATCTGGTTAGATGTTAATACTCTTATTCCAGTTCAACACCTTTGGGTAGCAAAGGCATCTAGATAACCTCTCGAGTAAACTATAATAGGTATAGTTTTGAAACCAAACATAATTTTCATGAAGGAGAACTTAGTTATATCTATATTCTAAGAACTTGTACTTTTAGTAAAAAGAAAGGTTTATAGAAATCAAAACACGAGATACATCCTCATGACGCGGATTTCACCGTTGTCAAGTCGGTAACCAGAGTCTCCTGGAGGGAGAGCGGGCATTGTGTGTATAGATCTATACGGGACAGACCATCCCACATCCTGACTGCTAGCTACAGTCACGGCCGACCAAGCCAAGGGGTGACAAATTTCACATTCATTTCGATGCCAGCAGGTCGTCGTGTTTACATCCGTCAATCAGTATGATTACGAGTATCTTTACAATTACCTTATAATTCATGGCTTTAAGGTAATAAGTATTATCACGGTATTTTCTACATATGAAACCATCATAATATATTTTCCTAGTTATACACTAGACCTCATATTAAACCTTTAAACTGACCTACTTAGGATGAAAGGTTAACTTAGACTCTCCGAGGCGTATTGTTCACTTAATACCGCCTGGAGTCTGTATTTCATTCACTTAGACTCTCTGAGGTGTATTGTTCACTTAATACCGCCTGGAGTCTGTATTTCATTCACTTAGACTCTCTGAGGCGTATTGTTCACTTAATACCGTCTGGAGTCTATACTTCATTCCTTTAGACTCTCCGAGGCGTATGGTTCATTCGATACCACCTGGAGTCTATGTTTTATTCACTTTTAGTCAGCAGCGTTACTGCTGAGGTAAAATAGTATTTTCCCTATTACTTTTGCTTGTGATCTTCTCACATATTCCTTAAAGTATAAACTATATTTTGATAATAATAGTTACCTTTGGGGGAAATTACTCCTTAAACATAAAACAATTGGGTCTTGGTAGAAGACTACTTTTATTAGAAAATATAGGATTTTCTGGAAAGAATTCTAATACTCTGTAAACTCAAATCACCATTATCTAGTGAGATTATTTTGAAGAAAAACATGTATTTATATCAATGTCATTAAAATACTTATGAACTCACCAGCATTAAAATGCTGATACTCTCTTTCAAAATAACTTGTATTCTCATGTCGTCAGTAGACAGGTACACTCCGGAAGCTTTTGTGAAGACAGCCTTGTACCGAGCTGCATTTTATATTATTCTCTGTATTTACTTTTGATGTTATTGCTAAATGTAACCTATGTAAAATTATTACTACTAATGCAATGGTTGTTATACGTTGATTACTATACTGCATATGTTGTGATACTTGACATGACGTCCTCCATCCCAGAACGTTTCCGCCGTTCCGGTTTTGGGGTGTGACAGATTGGTATCAGAGCATTGTTTATAGTGAGCTCAGTATATCAAATCATAAAAGATATACAACCTATAAATACAATGGGATAAAAACAATCTGACCAAGAATTATACTTTAAAATATAACCATATTTTACAAAAGTATAAGAACATCCAAAATATAAAAGCCCGAACAAGTATCACAAGAAGAACAAGAATAAAAGTCTTTGGATGTTGAGCATTACCGTCAAACCTGGGCAGTTATGTAATCGTAAGCTGGAATAAATGTAACCTGATCAACTACATTTATTCGAGATGCGACTAACGTGTGCTTGGGAGTGATGGTGGTGTTGCAATGAATCTGAAACTTACCAAATAGGAATGCTAGAGCCAAACATAAAGTTAAAATACTATAGGAGTATTTTAGGATACTAAAAGACTCGCAATAAACCCAAAAGCATGTTCAGAAGTTAGGAATCAAACATGTAATTAAAATACTATAGTGGTATTTTAGGAACCATAAATAACCTTGCGTGAAAACTAAAAGAGATCCTTATTGATAGACCTATGATTACAGAGTGTATACTCCCAAGGTTATATATAGTGAGGATCTCATAGGCTAAGAATGTGTGGTTTCGCTCTACTTCCTTTTCCTTGTTTGGATGTGGATATAGGGAAGTATCACATATTCGAAGGCCTATCAGATCTAAGTTATATATGATTTGTGTACACTATGTAATTGTAGCCGGACTCGATATGGATCACCCAGTAAAATGTTTTAATAATCTCGTAAGATTCTTTAGACATTCCCATTCTCGCACAAACCCCTTTAGGAAACCTTATCCACTTCAGTAATCAGCAGAGGAGTCGATAAAGACCCAGAAGAGGTTCATTGAGAAAGATTTCCAAGTAGGAAGTAAACGAACAGTGATGAGGCTATTGAAATCACCATGTGCCTATACCTTTTAGGGATATCGGTGGGGAATTCGCCTGAACTTCTGAGATTCCAGTCATCCATTATGAAGTGATGACACTCAGAATCAGAATCAGAAGTAAGGCGGAGCAGAAATTCAATATGTCTACGAGAGCAGAGAACCCTATATAGATACCCGGAGGAAACCAACGCTTGTTCCAGTCAGGGATAAGAGGTGGACAGAGGGAGCCAATGCATGGAACCCGAGAAGTGTTTCTACCTCTTTAACGTCACGCTAATAATCCATAAAATAATACAATTTAGTGAGTTAGTGATTACACTACTCACACTATGTGCTAGGCAAATCGCCTTTCCCGTCGCGATTAATATAAATAGATCGGATCACAAAACCTCGATTGAGAGTGTTTAGCCATCAGTTTTCATGAGCCTTTTCTTCCGTGATCTTCGTTCCGAACTTCTCTCGAATCTTTTCAAAGCCGGAAAGTGAACCTCTCTAATATAAAGATAACTTAGTAGGAACGACACCCATTTTGTGGCTTTCCGATACACTTACTCCTACTCTGTTACCCAGACTGCATAATAGGGATGTAGGTCGACGCTCAGATAACCATAAATCAAGGCGCGGGAAAATTTATGCCTATCATAGTAAAGAAGGATACGTCTAGGGTTAACCATCGTCTCTCATCAGCTTGTGTTCCTTTTCGTGTAGGAAAAACCATTCCTCCAAAGAAACGTAACCAACCCGCTGGTAAGACACCGATTCTTCAAATCGATGAAGCTACGTTCCAAGCTGCAGTTTCCGCAGCCGTAGCAGCTGTCATGGCTCACCTGAATGCTAACAACGCCAATGTTAGTAGAAGCCCTATCGGGAATCCCGATCATAGCAATGGACAGCAGCAACCAGCACCGGTGTGTAAAGCCACCCAAGAACTCCAACCTAACCCACTGAAAAGGAAGTTTGAGAACGAGGAGGGAAGTACCTCGACTCAAGGACCTTCCAAAGGACAACGAGCTGAAGTGGTCAATGCCTCTGTCAACCCTTCTGCCTCGACACCAAGAAGAGCATACCTAGGAAACCTTCCCCGCTGCAGCAAGTGTGACTACCATCATTATGGAGTCTGTCGAGAACTCCTTTGTGTTAGGTGCAACATGAAGGGGCATACCGCTCGCAACTGCAAAAACTTCGGTTGAGTTATTTACATCAACCACCAATGTTGGGACCAGTCCAATATGCCACCTATGTGGTGAAATTGGGCACTTTAGAGGGACTGCCCAACTGAAAAAAATGACAAGGGTGCAGGAGGAGTTTAACCCTAATGCCTAGGGGAACATCAAGAACCCGGTAGAATTTTGGTACGTTTCTCAGACCTTAAGTAGCTAATCGAAAACTTAAAATAATCCATTGTAGTTGTAATTACTCCCTCGTTAAGGCGAAAGTCGCAGCACTGTTGTAACACTTAAAAACCCATCAGATAAAGCTATGATGGCTTAGCATATGCATTAAGGCCATGTATAATTGGGATTGATAGACCACGAGTGAGTGATGCTGCCTTATTTCCTGTTCCTTGTTTGGTTGTGGATTTAGGGCGGGGTCGCTCAGTCAACAGTCCTTTTAATCTTAATTATACATGACTAGTGTATACTAGGCGGTTATAGAGAGGTCTCGTGAGAAATCCGTTCATGAAAAGTACATTATTCAAAAACACCAGGACCCCTAGAGTTCAGCGTCAATCATGACGGTCCAAGTATCCACGATAGTGATACCCTGGACGAAACCCGGGACGCTAAGAACTTGTGTGCCCTGTCCAGCACATGGTCCTATCGATCTTCATTCCATATCGTGTCGATGAGTGTAAATTTCGACACTACCGTCAGCCATGGCTTGACTTAGTTCAACCATGCAAGAATTCCTAGTGCTGTGTAAAACGAACTTTCACCATATCCTGTGCATCGAATAAAGGTTCTTTCGAACCTAATAAGGAAAACCTAATGCGAACCGTCAGTCGTATCTCTCGTCCAACCTTCAGAAGTACCTAGGAGAGGGGTACCGCGTGCTGTTAACCAATCCCGCTAGACTTTAAGACCAGAAACGAAAGGCACTGCAGATATTCCGGAAAACAATAACCGCCCGAGGCCTACTCAGTAGATCCCCCAGAAAGACCATTTGCACCGCGCAATCGGGTTCGTGAATCAAGAGAAAGAACTCATGGGATCAACTTACTACTGCTGAGTATATGCATTAGAGTGGTATATAATTTAGATCAATGAAATTTAAGATGTGTGCTTCCTCCCTACTCCCTGTTCCTTGTTTGGTTGTGGGTTTGGGGTGGGGCCACACATCTGAACATCCCGTCAATCTCAATTATATACGACTTGCATACACGGAGTAATAGTGATTGAGTCGAGTATGAGGTCTACCACGAACCTTATAATAAGACCCTTCATCCTATCCCATAAAAAAGGAGCTAGAGTCAAGAGAACCACTGTGGGTTGAACTACTAAAATGACCACAAATTCGAAAGTTGTTGTCATCCCGGTTAAGCCAACATAGTAGTTAACACCCTCAGTTAGGAAAAGTAACTCAAGTCATAAGGGTCAAAAACATTGACTACAACCATCCATTCACGCCAAATCCCACAAATTAAGCATCTCAGTAGTGGGCCAAGAAACCTGAAAAGCTGTGACAGGTTAAACTCTGAGAAGAATGGATGAAGAAATTAGAGGTTCTGGGTAGCAGAATCCATTTCTATCTAGATTTAACCCAGATAGAGAAACTCAGTAACACCGGAAGAGTAGTGCAAGGGATACTCGCACTACTCAGGCACTTCGTCCATCCAGATACAGACGAGTAGTGCCAAGGACGCCATGCCTCCTCATGCGAGAAAAGTCACCATCGCCCCATAGACGATCGATTGCATTCATCGAAGTTGATACTAGAATGCCAAGAACCACGTGATAACCTTCGCGACCAAGAATACTTGAGTAAAGTAGACGGTAAGTTGTGTCAAGCTATATAACCCAGGTCGTAAAGAGATTGTGGACTCGACACCGGTCTAGGTGTTAGTCGGTGGGTTATACAAGAGCACGTGCTTCCTACAAACTGGAGGGAGCAGACACAATGGAGAATGGAGCATGTCTTAGAGATTTGTTAGACTACTAGGTGTTCCAAGGAATACTATCTCTAAAGAGATAGTAGATCCACCTCCCGAGATAGTCAATCACTTCAGAAAATCTCTAAGGGCGAAGCTAGCCCCGATCTGAGACTGCTATCCATGAAACAGCGAAGCAAGTTAGAGAATGATTCTTTTCGAATAGGGATCATACTGTGAAAGCATCTATTAGACGATGAGAAAAATTGTAATTTTCTAAGCATCGTCTGGTAAAACCCTCTATCTCACTGACTTTGAGAGTTTCTGTTAGAAACACCTCGAGAGTCAGAAGTGTAGGTCCATTTTGCACAGGGTCGAGATAGATGCCACGTAAGCAATAGATGCTAGTATATAGCCAATACCTCCAATGATCCAGAAAATCTCCGAAAGCCAACCAGTAGGAAATACGACTCCGAATACGACCTGAGACTCCTAGGAACCAATCATGAGGACCACACCTCCAGTAAGGGAAAACTTTTGGAACCTCAGAATGGTGATCACGCCAAGTGATGATCTCACCATGGAAGTACATTATGATTCGGGTACTAAAACGTTCCATATTCCAAAGAACTGAGGACCAGCAGAGATTCTTGATAGAATTGGTCCAGTATCCGTCAGGCCCAGACTGCTTTAGGGATTCCATAAATTCCACCCTAACCTGTCCACGTCTCAGCGAATGAACCGGTAGTACCCGACAAAACTCTCACCATTTTCTCGATTTGATCCATGGAAACCAGGGCCACATTCGTTAAGAGAATCAGGAGAAATCTAGCTCGGTAAAGGAAACTGATGAAACCTTATCCCGTGTAGCCTAGAGAACGAAGGAAAAGCCATACCTCGTAATAAACGTTCGTTAAGAGAATCAGGAGAAATCTAGCTCGGTAAAGGAAACTGATGAAACCTTATCTCGTGTTGCCTAGAGAACGGAGGAAAAGCCATACCTCGTAATAAATGTTCGTTAAGGACTCAGTATAGATTTGATTCCCCAAGGGAATGGGCGGATCAATTGAACATGAAGTATCCGCAGCTTTCGTGTCCATCCGTGAGTGTTCGTTAAGATTCTAATTTCGGGACGAAATTCCCTCTAACGGGGGGATTAAGTGACAACCCGAAAATCATTGTCCTGTAAAGTTCAGCTATTCAACTCAGCCGAGTGTCAGCCTTCGTTTTGCTATCTTTTAACGAAATTGTGGGTCTATATGAGTGTTCTAGGCTTAGTATAACCTAGGTATGAGTCTTGGGAAGGGTTAGAAAGTGTGTAGCATCACAAAATCGGGCCAAACACACCAAAGAAGGTGTGTACGGCCGCACACCCGCGTGTGCGGCCACCCAGCCACACACCCCCTCCAGCCTCACACTCGACCCTATATATTGAACACTTAGCCAACCTTACACCCCTTTTTCCCTCTCTCTCAAAGCTGGAAATTTCTCTCTCTACTTTCTCTCTCTAGAAACTTCATTCAAGAACACTCTAAGGGCCTCAAAAACGTGAAGTACTCCATTATTCAGCTTGTTATATTGGTAAGACACCTGAATCTAAGCCTAAAACTCATAGTGTTCTTCGTGTTCTTCATCCTTTGAAGGTGTACGGCCGCACACCTTCATAAGGTGGCCGCACACACCTTAAAGCTCTCCAAAGTGAAGAGTTTGGCCTTCATTCACTAGTAGGACTTGGTATTAGCACAAGAACACCTAAAAATCGACATTTCGGGCACAAATGAGGAGTGTACGGTCGCACACTCCTGTGTACGGCCGCACACTCCTCTGTACGGCCGCACACACCTTCTGTACGGCCGCACACTCCTGTGTGCAACCGCAAACACAGCCTGGCCGCACACCCTGGCCGTATACCTGGCCGCACACTCATAAAAGTCGAGTTTGGTGGCCTTACACTCAAATCTAAAGCCCTACACTCATTTGGGGACTTCAATATGTGTTTGTAACACTTAATTCTAAGTGTTTTCATGTCCCTAAGGTGTGTCCATGTTTCTATTAGTGGTTAGATACCCTAAGTGTATTCATATATGTGTTATTACATGTTAAACTAGGATCCGGTTGTGCTCACGACTTCATTCGACACCCAGCGATCCTGTATTAATCTTTCTTTCGAGTTACTCACTTCAGGTGAGTTCATACCCCTTAATCAACCTTTTTAAATGATTTTAAATGTTTTTATGGGGGGGGGGGGGGAATACAAGTTGAACTATAAAGTTATTATATCAACCGCATGTGATTAATAACTGTATAGCAAAAAAAAGATTTCTGCATGTTAAACTGTTTTATCCAGCTAAAGGTTTTCATATTTTGTTTTCAAATCTCTTTTAAAGTGCCAGAGTCTCTTATAAATTACCAAGCTTTTATCAATGTCTTTTAAACTTATATTCTTGATAGATTCATGTCTATATAGATATAGTTATATAAGTAGGGTTTGAAGGACTTAGGACTGATAACCCGCTTTATTTCTTGTTCCTTGTTTGGTTGTGGACTTAGAGCATCCGGTTATTTGTCCGAGTGTCGTTGAAGTCCTAGTTATATATTATGTATATCTGGTTAGATGTTAATACTCTTATTCCAGTTCAACACCTTTGGGTAGCAAAGGCATCTAGATAACCTCTCGAGTAAACTATAATAGGTATAGTTTAGAAACCAACCATAATTTTCATGAAGGAGAACTTAGTTATATCTATATTCTAAGAACTTGTACTTTTAGTAAAAAGAAATGTTTATAGAAATCAAAACACGAGATACATCCTCATGACGCGGATTTCACCGTTGTCAAGTCGGTAACCAGAGTCTCCTGGAGGGAGAGCGGGCATTGTGTGTATAGGTCTATACGGGACAGACCATCCCACATCCTGACTGCTAGCTACAGTCCCGGCCGACCAAGCCAAGGGGTGACAAATGTCACATTCATTTCGATGCCAGCAGGTCGTCGTGTTTACATCCGTCAATCAGTATGGTTACGAGTATCTTTACAATTACCTTATAATTCATGGCTTTAAGGTAATAAGTATTATCACGGTATTTTCTACATATGAAACCATCATAATATATTTTCCTAGTTATACACTAGACCTCATATTAAACCTTTAAACTGACCTACTTAGGATTAAAGGTTAACTTATACTCTCCGAGGCGTATTGTTCACTTAATACCGCCTGGAGTCTGTATTTCATTCACTTAGACTCTCTGAGGCGTATTGTTTACTTAATACCGCCTGGAGTCTATACTTCATTCCTTTAGACTCTCCGAGGCGTATGGTTCATTCGATACCACCTGGAGTCTATGTTTTATTCACTTTTAGTCAACAGCGTTACTGCTGAGGTAAAATAGTATTTTCCCTATTACTTTTGCTTGTGATCTTCTCACATATTCCTTAAAGTATAAACTATATTTTGATAATAATAGTTACCTTTGGGGGAAATTACTCCTTAAACATAAAACAATTGGGTCTTGGTAGAAGACTACTTTTATTATAAAATATAGGATTTTCTGGAAAGAATTCTAATACTCTGTAAACTCAAATCACCATTATCTAGTGAGATTATTTTGAAGAAAAACATGTATTTATATCAATGTCATTAAAATACTTATGAACTCACCAGCATTAAAATGCTGATACTCTCTTTCAAAATAACTTGTATTCTCAGGTCGTCAGTAGACAAGTACACTCCGGAAGCTTTTGTGAAGACAGCCTTGTACCGAGCTGCATTTTATATTATTCTCTGTATTTACTTTTGATGGTATTGCTAAATGTAACCTATGTAAAATTGTTACTATTAATGCAATGGTTGTTGTACTTTGATTACTGTACTGCATATGTTGTGATACTTGACATGACGTCCTCCACCCCGGAACGTTTCCGCCGTTCCGGTTTTGGGGTGTGACAACTTTAAATGACAATTTAAATAGATAATCACCATTCACTTGTAACCATATAAACTGTCATTCATGGTTCACTTTTCATATTTGATATATGTGTGTTAGCCAGTGGTTGTTACAAGGTGAGGTATGGATGTTGGGTGGTAGATAGGTTAAAGAAAATAAGAGGAACACCACTATTAGAGGAACACTCACATAGTACATCTCACCATGACACCCACAACGAAGCATAGGAGGAACATACAGAGTTTAAAGTGGTCAGCAAGCAATAAATAAGTACTTAGTCTACCATTCTATTCTTAGAAATTAGCAATAAATGTATTTCCATTGTTTAAATAAAAATATTTGTTATGTTTATGAATTATTTTTTAATAATAATATTCATTAATTCCAGGGTAATTTTTAGAAAAGTCTAAATACTTTGGTTAGTGTGTAATTGTTAGAAAAGTCCCACTATTTTGACAAAACAAACGAAAAATGACAGAATACCGGCTAAATCTGTGAAGCCGACCAAAAAGGTTTTTTCGAAGTTTTAGCCGGTATTCTATGATTTTCTGTAAACAAAATTTAGTTTGGGATTTTTTTCATATATTGGACTAAAATATTATGACTTTTTTGGAGATTTTCCTATAAAATACCACTAATTTAACTTTAAAATTACGAAGGTTGAAAACTGTTAGATCAAAGTTTCTTTATGGAAAAAAAATATAAAGGTAACAATCCCTTGTGACCAGAGTGAAAACATTCATTTCCATAAAGATACTTATTTGACAGTATTATATGTTGAAAATGTTGTATATGTTATGAATTTAGTCATTCTTTACTTGGAAATAGCAATCTAAAAATGAAATGTGATTTACACTCACAAACTCAATTTGCATATATATATATATATATATATATATATATATATATATATATATATATATATATATATATATATATATATATATATTGTAATCCCCCATTTTTACATCAAAAATTTTCATTTTTAATTAAAGTAAAACTTTACATATTTAGAATGCAAGTTAAAAAAAACCATTTGTTCGAAAGTAAATTGTTTAAAATCAGAGTAATATAGTAAATGCAGAATCTTCATTGTTGTTGATGAATGTGTACAATCATGCATTCGCCTTCCCATGATCATGATGGTACCTGGAAAACATAAACAGTTGAGTAAGCACGAAACTTAGTGAGTTGTCCCAAAATACTACACACCACAATACACATATAATGCATGCACACCGGGCCCACAGTCACAAAGATTGGATTACCCCCAGGTACACAGCCACAAAGACTAGAATTCCTCGGGTATGTTGGCATGTTGCCTCTGATGGGTTTTGAGCATTCTAACACTCCTATGGTGTACATGCAACCCTATAAACCTTAGATCTATGTTTTCTCTATTATAAATGCAAATATTCAATATTCCAAGGTTTTATCCTAACTAGCATAATATGAAGCAACTATACTACAAAAGCCTAGTTAGATGACATACCTTTTGATTGAGCTTGAAGTCTTGAACTTTAAGAGATTAGCCTCAAAGTGTGGAATCCTCAAGTGGAATCACAAATCACCAAAACACCTTGGAAAACGTGAGAGAATAGAATGCACACTAGAAACCGGCCCACTCTTGTATCCTCACAGACTAGTCCCATTTCATGTGTCAAAGACCTCTTTATATAGTATGGAGGATTAGGGTTACATTCATGTATACCCTAATACCCATGACCTTTCATTTCCATATGATCCATGGGTTAAAAACTCCATGGACTATCCACGCAAGCTTAGCCCAACCTAAATGAACTTGGCTCATTCCATATATAGACAAGAGTCCATATTTAATTAGTTCCTTTTGATCACTAAATTAATTCTTGATCAATATTAATTAAATAATATGATTTCATATTAATATATTAGAACATATAATATATTAATATAAATAATAAACATACTATTCTCAAAAGACTATCCATATAAATTGTTCCGGTGAAGTGCAACCCAAATGGACCATGCTACTCTCGGGTCGAATACACACCAATAATAGTGTAACATCCCGGAATTCAGGTGCGTCTCTTAAACCCTTCTTCTTTTCCAAGTTGTCAAGTTTAACCCTTAAAGGAGATATTAAGGCAAATGAGTACGCTGGGCGTACTGAAGAGTACGTTGCGCGTACTCATGCGCTTAAGTTGGACGCGGACTCGCCTAGGTACGCTGGGCGTACCTAGGGTTACGCTCGGCGTAGCGGGCCCAGATGCAAACCCTAATTTGAGGCTTGTACACTATAAAAGGAATGTTAAGGCCTTATCCCCAGCCACCATACTTCAGTGAGTGAACCCTAAGAGAGCAGAAAACCCGTATTAAGCTTGAGTGTGCATTCTAAGCTTCAAAGTGCCATTTCAAGGTGGTGAAAGAGAAGAGGAGGCCATTTTAGGAGCTAGAAGTTGGTGGACAAGAGTAGATCCGAATTCTACAGAGGTTGGAGCTTCTTTCTGAGGTAAAAAGTTCAAAGCTTTCCTTGTCATTTTTTATTTGTGCTTCTTGGACCAATTTTTAGGGTTTTTGGTCCCAAGGTGGAGACTTTATGAGCGAATGGTCTCCATTGGCCTAGATCTGCCATATTTCAGGGTAATATGAGTTGTATGTTCATAAAAATCCAATCTTGGCCGTGAATATTGAGCCATGCATGAGATCTAGACTTTATGAGGAAGAAGGAAAGGTGTTAGAGTGATTAGGGACCTTTACAGCCATGCAAAGGCTTAAAGGTCTCGACTTTATGGATTAAGTGATCTTAGAGAAGTCAGATCTAGAGTTTGAGTTTATGTCTTAACCGTTTAAGACCAAAATCCAAGAAAGGCTGAAACTGAGACTTACGCTGGGCGTAACTCTCAGAACGCGCAGCGTAAGGGGTCGAGACCCCGATTATGGATCACCGATGTACGCCCCGCGTACAGAGATGGTATGCGCCGCGTACTGCCTCCTGTTGACTTTCGTTGACTTTTAGGGTTTTGGTCAACATTTGGACTTTTGGGTCAGGGAGGGGCAAAATTGTCTTTTACCCTTCTGTGGGATTGTGGGAAGGGATGTGATCTAGCCTTTGAGAGCCATTATTTATTCGAGAGTACTGTTTATGTGTTTAGGCGGGGGCTAGATCAGTGTTTTCGTGTGCGAGATTATCCGAGATACCCGAGGTGAGTCTTTTCACTATACATTACCTAGAGTGGTATTTATGTGTAGACCGGAGGGTCTTGTATGCTATGTGTATATATGAGATTCTATGCATTGTGTTATATGTATGCTATGTGTTGAACAGACCGGGCCGGAGGGCCCAACGATATAGACCGGACCGAAGGGTCCAACGACACAGACTGGACCGAAGGGTCCGACGAGCTATGACCGGACCAGAGGGTCCAACGAGCTACGGGACTGGAGGGTCCCGCTGAGACACATTGACCGGAGGGTCGTACTGTAGCCTCGAGTGGCGTATGTGTTGTATGTGGTATTTTGGGGAACTCACTAAGCATTTATGATTACCGTGTTGTGTGTTACGTGTTTCAGGTACCAGTGAGGAACGCGGGAAGGCGCCGGCATGATCAGTACACACTCATAGAGATTATGTTGAGATTATGGGAATTGTTTTGTGATGATGACATTGGATACATTATGTTTTGATATTGTTTTATGATTAAAAGTATGATTTAAAAATGAAAAATTGTTTTGGAAATTTACGTTGTTACAAGTTGGTATCAGAGCCTTGGTTTGAGGGATTCGGATGCACCTTCGGGCGTATCTGAACTCAAACTGAGGGTTTGAGGAAGTTTTTCAGAAAATAAACAATTTTTCTAAGGAAATAAAAGAAATTGAGAAAAGCAGAAGGAAGCAATGTGTACGATCAGCCAGCGCCTGAACGGTGATTTCCCAAAATGTCCTTACATTATGTGTTATGAGATATGTTATGATATGTTATGTATGCTAGAGTAGGCTAGGTATTCATGTTAGGACTAGAGTGGCCTGATTTGTGATGCCTTAGCCTAGGAAGATTTATGCTGCTATGAGATGCTTGAGAGTGAGTAGGTAGCAGTGAAGAGATGATGAGAGGTCTACCGAAGGGTAGCCTATGCTAGCGAGATGTAGAGTACTTGTGATCTGGGATCCAAGGAGGAGGACTTGGGGTGAATACTGATGCGGTGTGGACGGTAGTATAGGGCCCGTACTACTGGAGACACCGGATCAGTGCGCAGTCCAAGTAAAAATCCTTAGGGTACTAGGGAATAAGTAGGGTTGAGTTATCGAGTGCGAGTATACTCGAGCGGGTCTCTGATACTTTATGTTGTATTTCAGAGAGACATCATGGTTGGGACACACCACACACCTGAGGGCAGTAGTGTCAGTGATGAGGAGATCCGCAGGTTGATTCACGAGGAGGTGGTTGCGGCCATTCGAGCTGAGATACCAGAGATGTACGTGTCTATCAAGACCACGCTGATCGAGACTTTTGATGAGCGGTACGCTGCTCTTACTGATGCTGCTGTTGCTACGGCCACCGCAGCCGTCGTTGCTGCCAGGCCGCAGGGGGGGTGACTCGTTGTTGTACCGAGAGTTCAGCAACACGAAGCTACCAGAGTATGATGGGACGCAGGACCCGATTTATATGATGAGGTGGATTTCTGATATCGAGGGATGCTTCTACACCTGCTCATGTCCGAAGCATCTGAGGGTTCGGTTTGTGCTGAACCAGCTTCGCTTGGGAGCGAATGACTGGTGGAAGTTTGTGACAGCAGACTTCACTACGGCAGAGCTTACTGCGGTGACCTGGGAGAGGTTCACCACGATGTTTCGATATGAGTATGTTCCCCCTGTGGAGAGGGAACGTCTAGCCCAGGAGTTCTTGTCCCTCAAGCAGGGAACTGAGTCTGTGACGGTGATTACGAGGATGTTTCATGAGAGGGCGTTGTTTTGCCCTAAGCACGTGTCGACTGAGCAGGCACGTATGAGCCGGTACTTGAGCATACTAAGGAGGGATATCTGTGAGTTCATGGCGAACTCGTCATACCGGACATTTGCTGAGCTCCATGCAAATGCTCGGAAGAGAGAGATTGAGCTGGAGACTCAGGTCAGGGAGGAGGCCGAGTCTCAGAGGAGGGACAGGCGAACGGCACAGGCGCCGCCGGCAGCCAAGCGGGCAAAGCCCGCTGATTCAAGATCTGGGGGTCTAAAGGGCCGCACTTGTGGGAAGTGCGGCAAGAGCCACGAGGGAGTGTGCAGAGCTGGGGTGTGTTACAAGTGCGGAAAGGAGGGGAATTATGCGAAGGATTGCCCCAAGGGGTTCACGGTTTGCTTTCATTGCAACCATACCGGCCATCGGAAGGCCGAGTGCCCACAGCTAATGCAGGGATCAGCGCAAGGATCTGCACCTACTGCTCGATCTACTGAGATCCGGACAGCGAAGGCCGAGGCACCGAAGGCTCGCGGGAGAGCCTTCCAGTTGACAGCGGAGGAGGTCCGCGCAGTGCCCGATGTCGTGGCTGGTATGTATTCTTTCATTTATTTATGCTGAGTTATGAGATCTTGTGCTTATATTATGATATGCGTAGGTACTTTTCTTGTGAGTTCTGTACCTGCTTTGGTGTTATTTGACTCGGGTGCGAGTCGGTCATTTGTGTCTTTAGCGTTTAGTCAGCACATCAGTATCCAGCGGGAGGCGTTGAGTCGACCGCTACGGGTTTCCATAGCTGACGAACGAGCGGTGTATGCTACGGATGTGATTCGAGGTTGTGTACTCGAGATCTTCGGTGTTGAGTTCTTGATAGATCTGGTTCCGATTGCGATGGGGATGTGTGTGTCATAGTGGGCATGGATTGGTTGAGCCGTTTTGGAGCTATTATAGACTGCGAGCGACAGTTGGTGACGATACGAGACCCTAGTGGGGGAGTTCTTACGGTGTACGACGAGGGTACCCGTTCAGGGTCAGCATTCTGTTCGGCTGCTAGAGCGAGTCAGAGTCTACAGCAGGGCTGTAGTGGGTTTGTGGCCTACGTGATGGACACGCGAGTAGCAGCGGAGAGGCCTACTTTAGTTGATGATGTACCGATAGTGTGAGAGTTCCCGGACGTTTTCCCCGAGAAGTTGCCAGGTGTGCCTCCCGAGAGGCAAGTGGAGTTTTGCATCGATTTAATTCCGGGAGCGGCGCCGATTTCCAAGGCACCCTATCGCCTTGCGCCGCCAGAGATGCAGGAGTTATCCTCGCAGCTTCAGGAACTGCTGGGAAATGGGTTTATTCGACCGAGTAGCTCGCCGTGGGGAGCGCCGATCCTTTTTGTCAAGAAAAAGGATGGTTCACACCGGATGTGCATTGATTACCGGGAGTTGAACAAGTTGACGGTCAAGAACCATTACCCCTTACCGAGGATCGACGATCTGTTCGATCAGTTGCAGGGAGCGTCTTGGTTCTCCAAGATTGACTTGAGGTCTGCATATCATCAGATGAGGGTGCGCGATGAGGATTTCCAGAAGACGGCGTTCAGGACTCGTTATGGTCATTACGCGTTCGCGGTGATGCCCTTTGGGCTCACCAACGCACCGGCAGCGTTCATGGATCTCATGAACCGGATATGCAGGACAATGTTGGATCGATCGGTGATCGTGTTCATCGACAATATTTTGGTGTATTCGAGATCCAAAGAGCAGCATGAGGAGCATTTGAGAGAGATTCTCGGAGTTTTGAGGTCGGAGAGGCTTTACGCCGAATTCTCCAAGTGCGATTTCTGGTTGCGAGAGGTCCTGTTCTTGGGGCATCTCGTCAACCAAAATGGGATATTGGTCGACCCGGCCAAGATCGAGGCAGTTATGAGATGGGAGGTGCCGAGATCCTCCTCCGAGATCAGGAGTTTTCTGGTGTTGGCCGGCTACTATCGGAGATTTATCAGGGATTTCTCCAAGATTGTCGTGCCTCTCACCAGGTTAACCCGGAAGGGTGTCGCTTTTTCTTGGGGCCCGGAGCAGCAGACCTCGTTTGAGACACTTCATCAGAGATTATGCGAGGCCCCAGTGTTATCCCTCCCGGAAGGGATGGAGGATTTTGTGGTGTATTGTGACGTATCGATATCGGGGTTGGGTGCAGTACTTATGCAAAGAGGACATGTGATAGCGTATGCATCGAGGCAGCTGAAGCCTCATGAGACGAGGTATCCCACCCATGATCTGGAGTTGGGGGCAGTGGTGTTCGCCCTCAAGATCTGGCGTCACTATCTGTATGGGGTTCGGTGTAGCATATACACGGACCACAAGAGCTTGAAGTATTTAATGGATCAGCCCAACCTGAATATGTGCCAGAGGAGATGGTTGGATGTGGTAAAAGATTACGATTGCGAGATCCTGTACCACCCGGGCAAAGCTAATGCTGTAGTTGATGCCCTGAGCCGTAGGGCGGAGAGTGCCCCGATTCGAGACATTTGTATGCGGTTGATGGTGATGACTCCGGTGTTGAACACCATTCGGGAGGCCTAGGCAGAGGCTGTGAGACCGGAGAACCGCAAGAGAGAGCGGGTGATTGGGCAGGTATCTGAGTTCGTTACCGATAGTCGTGGGCTTATGATCTTTCAGGGTCGGATTTGGGTGCCGTTTTTGGGAGGGGCACGTGCCATTCTGATGGAGGAGGCGCATAGATTGAGATTCTCGATCCATCCCGGGGCCACTAAGATGTATTTGGATCTGAAGAAAGATTATTGGTGGCCCTGTATGAAGAGGTATGTAGCATGGTTTGTTGAGAGGTGCTTGACCTGTCGCAGGGTTAAGGCTAACCACCAGCATCCGCACGGCAAGTTGCAGCCACTTGAGGTTCCCCAGTGGAAGTGGGAACAGATTTCCATGGATTTTATCACCAAATTACCAATGACCGCGAGGGGTGTCGATGCAATTTGGGTGATTGTCGACCGGCTGACGAAGAGCGCTCACTTCCTTGCTATCAGTGAGAGCTTTTCTGCAGAGAAACTGGCAGAGCTGTATGTGAGGGAGGTGGTATCGCGGCATGGAGTACCTATCTCGATTGTGTCAGATCGAGATGTACGTTTCAGTTCCAGGTTCTAGAAGAAGTTCCATGAGGAGTTGGGCACGAGGATGCATTTCAGTACCGCTTACCACCCACAGACGGATGGACAGAGTGAGCGGACGATTCAGACGCTCAAGGACATGCTTCGGGCATGTGTGTTGGACTTCGGAGGAAGTTGGGACACGTATTTGCCATTGGCTAAGTTTTCCTATAACAACAGCCACCATTCGAGTATCGGTATGCCTCCCTTCGAGTTGTTGTATGGGAGGAGGTGTCGGACTCCCATTTGCTGGGGAGAGGTAGGGCAGCGCGTTATGGGCAGCACTGAGATAGTGCTTCAGACGACTGATCAGATATAGCAGGTTAGACAGAGGTTGTTGACATAAGAGTTATGTGGACAGGCGACGATCCGAGCTCGAGTTTCAGGTCGAGGATTTTGTACTCCTGAAGGTGTCTCCTTGGAAAGGAGTAATTCGATTCAAGAAGAGGGGCAAGCTGGGGCCCCGGTACATAGGTCCATTCAGGGTAACCGCGAGGGTGGGCAGGGTAGCGTACCGATTGGAGCTACCTGCAGAGTTGAGCCAGATACATGATACCTTCCACGTGTCTCAGTTGAGGAAGTGTATAGCCGACGAATCGGCGGTGGTGCCTCCGGAAGATATTCAGGTGGATGCAAGCCTGAATTATGTTGAGAGACCGATCGTGATCTTGGATCGGAAGATCAAGGTTCTGAGGAACAAGGAGGTGGCTCTGGTTCAGGTCTAGTGGCAACAACAGAGAGGGTCCGAGCTGACTTGGGAGACGGAGTCAGAGATGCGGGAGCAGCATCCGGAATTGTTTGCGGCATGAGACTTCGAGGGCGAAGTCTGGTTCTAGTGGGGGAGAATTGTAACATCTCGGAATTCAGGTTCGTCTCTTAAACCCTTCTTCTTTTCCAAGTTGTCAAGTTTAACCCTTAATAGAGATATTAAGGCAAATGAGTACGTTGGGCGTACTCAAGAGTACGCTGCGCGTACTCATGCGCTTAAGTTGGACGCGGACTCGCCTAGGTACGCTGGGCATACCCAGGGTTACGCTGGGCGTAGCGGGCCCAGGTTCAAACCCTAATTTGAGGCTTGTACACTATAAAAGGAATGTTAAGGCCTTATCCCCGGCCACCATACTTTAGTGAGTGAACCCTAAGAGAGCAGAAAACCCGTATTAAGCTTGAGTGTGCATTCTAAGCTTCAAAGTGCCATTTTAAGGTGGTGAAAGAGAAGAGGAGGCCATTTTAGGAGCTAGAAGTTGGTGGACAAGAGTAGATCTGAATTCTATAGAGGTTGGAGCTTCTTTATGAGGTAAAAAGCTCAAAGTTTTCCTTGTCATTTTTGATTTGTGCTTCTTGGACCAATTTTTAGGGTTTTGGGTCCCAAGGTGGAGACTTTATGAGCAAATGGTCTCCATTGGCCTAGATCTGCCATATTTCAGGGTAATATGAGTTGTATGTTCATAAAAATCCAATCTTGGCCGTGAATATTGAGCCATGCATGAGATCTAGACTTTATGAGGAAGAAGGAAAGGTGTTAGAGTGATTAGGGACCTTTACAGCCATGCAAAGGCTTAAAGGTCTCGACTTTATGGATTAAGTGATCTTAGAGAAGTCAGATCTAGAGTTTGAGTTTATGTCTTAACCGTTTAAGACTAAAATCCAAGAAAGGCTGAAACGGAGACTTACGTTGGGCGTAACTCTCAGAACGCGCAGCGTAAGGGGTTGAGACCCCGATTATGGATCACCGGCGTACGCCCCGCGTACAGAGATGGTACCCGCCGCGTACTGCCTCCTGTTGACTTTTGTTGACTTTTAGGGTTTTGGTCAACATTTGGACTTTTGGATTAGGGAGGGGCAAAATGGTCTTTTACCCTTCTGTGGGATTATAGGAAGGGATGTAATCTAGCCTTTGAGAGCCATTATTTATTCGAGAGTACTGTTTATGTGTTTAGGCGGGGGCTAGATCAGTGTTTTCGTGTGCGAGATTATCCGAGATACCCGAGGTGAGTCTTCTCACTATACATTACCTAGAGTGGTATTTATGTGTAGACCGGAGGGTCTTGTATGCTATGTGTATATATGAGATTCTGTGCATTGTGTTATATGTATGCTATGTGTTGAACAGACCGGGCCGGAGGGCCCAACGATATAGACCGGACCGAAGGGTCCAACGACACAGACTGGACCGAAGGGTCCGACGAGCTATGACCGGACCAGAGGGTCCAACGAGCTACGGGACTGGAGGGTCCCGCTGAGACACATCGACCGGAGGGTCGTACTGTAGCCTCGAGTGGCGTATGTGTTGTATGTGGTATTTTGGGGAACTCACTAAGCATTTATGCTTACCGTGTTGTGTGTTACGTGTTTCAAGTACCAGTGAGGAACGCGGGAAGGCGTCGGCATGATCAGTACACACTCATAGAGATTATGTGGAGATTATGGGAATTGTTTTGTGATGATGACATTGGATACATTATGTTTTGATATTGTTTTATGATTAAAAGTATGATTTAAAAATGAAAAATTGTTTTCGAAATTTACTTTGTTACAAATAGTTATGGGCTTAGACATCTAATCCAACAGTCTCCAACTTGGATAAGTCTAAAACTATTATTGCATATGACTCCAAGATCCCGACTAGCAATCGTAGCTCTTAAAGCCATTGCCGAACTCTAACCTAGTCAAATGACATGTCCATTAGATAAGGGATCATATATTCCTCCATTCTAGATATCATATGGACTGAGACATGGATTATAATCATTCTCTCTGTCCATTTGTTGTATCCCGATTTCCGATTTATGACGACTGACTAATTGAACAAATCAAATCAGTCCAGGATGGGCCAAGCACTTAGGGGTGTCATCACTAAATCATAGAGGGGCCCACAGATATCGCTTTTATCCCACTAAGGGTAAAAGGAATGGATAAACTTCGACTCATATGCTTGTTCTACTACTTGTTGAATCATACACAAACGCACGTTTTATAACATCGAGTTACCAATGTGTTTTCGTGCAATCAATGTATAACCAACTCATAGTCAATAACTCATATCTCTAGGTTTGAATAATATAAGATATTATCGTCTCATGATCACTCGTTATAAAATCCATGAAGTGATTCAAATGAGCGTGGGTTGAATCCAATACTCAGAACTTATGAGTACTCATGAATGTTGTAGCAACTCTCGCTATGTCCAATACCTTAGACATCTACAAACCAACTTCATGACAGTCTTGCCTTAATACCTACTTCCAACGTATTATCGACTGTGGATGTTTTGAATAACGTAGTCATTCGGGAAGAATGACCTAGTTATTCTGGAAGTCAAAACATGCAAAGTGAAACACAAGAATAATCAAATCCAATATGGTCTCAGAACTTATGAATATAAATAGAACAACTTTTATTTATCACCATATTGATTACACATTATTCATTGTATAATGTTACAACTAATCAAATTTATACTTGAATCAAAACAATAGTCATGTCATGCTCCTAAGCATGCACACTATGTTTATCCAAACAATAGTCATGCCATACACCAAGTATACACACTATGTTTGTCCAAACATTAGTTATGTCATACACCAAGTATGCCCACTAAGTTTGTCTATGATCTTTACTTTGTGAAATAGACCGATTGAACATAATTCCAATGATTCTCATTTCACAATCCCAAATCCTTATCGTAAATGTAAGAATTCCACATTCCTACTATTTACCGAAATCTGTTAGATTTTAAACTTATATGCACTGATCCACGTGTAATGATTATGCACAAAGTCACAAAGACTTATCAGCAGTCGTTACAGAGTATTCCAATGGAGATGAACTCTATGGAAACGAAGTCTCATATTCAAAGTACATTGCTTTGAACATCCTTCTTGCATAAAGTTTTCTAATCTCACACAGATTGAATAACTTCCGCCTATGGAAACATTTCCATATTCCCATTTTGACTATCACTTCTGAACAAGAGTTGCCTCCTTTCAGAATATGTCAATATGGTCCTTCCAAAATTAACACTATACTTCCAACTATCTCTGAGCAACCAATCTTTGGTAAACCTTAGATTGACCTCGACAATTGCTTAATCATTTTAGTCATATCCAATTCTAGACTTTTCCCCTCTTAATGCCCTGGGCATTTGAAAATTTAGAAAGGATTAATATTATAGCACATGCAATCGATCCTATATCTGAAGCATATGGGATACGATTCATGATGTCTCACATAAAGACATGATACTAGACCAGTCTTTTTTCTATAATATTTCTATTTCTATTTGCCAAGTTCTCATAATTCAGATTATGAAAAGGGATGTCGTAATCATAATCGAATTTTAGAACGCAAATAAAGGACCCATATATATAATTTCCTTATGTTGAGCCATTCCAACATAAAATTCATATATATCCTTGACTAAAGATGATTAAAACCTCAATCTAAGCTTTTAAAATTGAAATGAAGTATAATTTCCTCTCCCTTAATTATAGCAAAACAACTTTTCCCAATTGAACTTTTGTTTTTCTATAATTAACATTCCTAACTTGCAACACTTATCATAATTATCATGCTCCCACTAACATGATAATTGTTAGCATAACACTTATGCTCCCACTAGCTTTGACATGTACTCAGAAATCAGCTGAACTTTTAGAAATCAATACTTTATTAACTTTCTTACCAAAGTTTAGATTTCTGATACGAGATGCTTTGATAAAACTTTATCAAAATCATACACCTTTTACTTAGATAGCTCACATGTGTGTCTAAACAATTTTAGAATTATGAAAAGGGATGCCATAATCATAGTCTCAATTGTTTAGACCTTTGCCATTTCTCACAAGTTCATGTTAGTGTACTGGTTAACCACACACGCTCCACTAACGACTTTAAGAATGCAAATAATTGCTATCTACTTAAAATCTACTTAGTGAAAGCGTTTCCTCACCATCATTTTCATATATCGGAGAGAAACCTAATGACACTTAGATTTTATGGTGTATGAGTTCCTATCCATGTGAATTTGTCGAAACCATAATCACAAGACGAGGTTAGTGACAAATCCAAACTGATATGGACTGAACTTGTTCAGTCTCAAATTCTTGCCACCTGGCAGCACAAGGGCCTGCCATTGCTTCCAAGTTGTTATGCAACCAATTAAGAATTCTCAGAACTCATATGGAAAGCCAACTTTAACTGGAATGGGCAAAGAAATAGTAATATGTCAACATGATAGGTTATAAACCTTAAGTCGTGTGCTAGTGTTGAACTACAGGTTTTATTCTTGATCAGTTCTTGTGACAACCCGAAAATTTTTTGCTTTTAAAGCCCAGTCAATCAACTCAACTGAGTGTCAAACTCATTGGTAATGAGTTCTAGTCCGGTTAAAGGTCATTCTAAGGAGTTTTAAGCCTAGTACACTTAAAGAATGAGTGTTAGAATGTACCTTCTAGAGACACTGTTCAACAAATCAAACCTTAAACTCATCAAAGAGAGTTCACGGCCACAATGCCAATGAGTTTACGGTCGTAAACTCATGTGGCCGTAAACTCAAGTGTATATATATGGCCCTTGGTCATTTCTAGCCATTTCTTGCATTCCAACCCCAAGAACTAGAGTTCTCTCTCAAGTATCATCCAACTTTTCTTCCTAGATCTTCAAAAGATGTAAGTATTCTTCCTTGATTTGTTGATACATCTCTTAATCTAGTATCCTTCCATGATTTCATCCATAGAAATCATTCTTTTCTTAGATCTTCAAGTTTCACCAAGAACACCAAGAGCACACACTAGTGTTCTTGGCCAAAACCGACCATTTCAAGCTTCTAGATCGTAAGTACTCTTCCCTATACTTCATATCTAGTTAGGACTCATGCTTAGAGACTTGAAAACTGTTGGATTAATGTCTAAGTCCATAACTATAATTGGTAAGACTTGACCTGACCCGGCATGGTCCATTTGGGTTGCATGGCATCATGCATTTGGATAGACTATATTGAGAGAAATAACACTTAAGGTTTGTTAATATATTATAAGTTATAATATATTAATAAGATTATTTAATTAGTATTGATCAAGAATTAATCTAGAATTAAGTAAGTGGTCAAAAGAAGACTAATTAAATATATGGGTTGATTGTGTAAATCACCCATACTTGTATAGTGGGCTAATGCTCCATGGATTGTCAAGTTGGGCTAAAACCCATAAGATGCTCCATGGATGCTCCATGGTATGTTTGAACCCATGGATCCAAGGAAATGGAAAGCCATGACAATTAGGGTTTACCCTAAACTATATAAGCATCTTATTGTTGACAAAATCGGCCATTAGAGTGATGATAAGGGCTAGCCGATTTTCATGAAGTGTGTATGTTCTATCAAGTTATTCCAAGTGTATTTGGTGTTGTGTGAACCATTTGAGGTGTCACACTTGGGGCACTAGGCACTCAAGCTTCATGAAGTCATTCTACATCAAAGAGGTATGTAGTCTAACTTGTTATATTTCATATGAATCAAAGTTTTGTATGCTAGTTAGTATAATACCTTGGATATTCATATTTGCATGTATAATAGAGAAAACATAGATCCAAGGTATTTAGGGTTGCATGTACACTTAGGAGTGTTAGAATGCTCAAAACCCAACAGTGGTATCAGAGACAGGTTGTTTTCTGTTATATTGATGCAAATGTTTTATTTTCAAAGTTGAAAAAAAAAGGAAAAAAAACATGATGTTTGTCAAATTTTAAGATAATTACTTGTTTTTGTGAAAAACTAATTATTTGTAAAGTTTTAATCATTTGCTATATGAGTTAAATTAGGTCAAATTTAGTAATAGATAAAATGATATGATTATTTTATTAGTTTTAAAAGTTTGATCTAAAGAGTTTTTTGAAACCTCCATAAGTTATGGATATGAAAAGGTTTAAAAAAAATTGATTCAAAGTTTTTTATGGAGTTACAAAACTTGGTCTTAATGTTTTAAAGAATTTCATAACTTGTTCTTAAGTTATGGAACATGAAAAGTTTTTTTTTTGTTACCTTGTTTTATGAGTTAATTTAGATTAATGAAAAAACTTTGTGTTAGTTGTTTTCAATCCAAATTAATCTATAAATTGTTCATAAAATGTGTTTTTGTAACTTGTCATCAAGTTATATGAAAAGACACATTTATGATTCTTAAAGCTCATAAATAATGCCATAGGTTACAAAATGAAGAGTCTTTTTTATCATAAATAGTTTTTATGAACTCCATAACTTGTCCTCAAGTTATGGATGTTCAAGAGTCTCTTCATTTAAGTCTCTAAAACTTTAATTAAACTCATAAGTTATGAAAATAAAAGAGTTTTGAATAGTTTCAAAACTTACCCTCAAGTTTTGGAATTTGTAAAGATTTACTTATGAACGCTTTAATTCCAAATCAAGCCCTAGAATTTTAAAAGTTAAAATTCAACCCTTATACTTTATAGTATTATAAGTTAATAATATATATATATATATATATATATATATATATATATATATATATATATATATATATATATATATATGTATAAGAGCAAGTCAGTCTTCCCGTTAGTAGGCCTCATTCACGAAGCCGATCTATAAGGGGGGTATAAGGTTACTGCCTATAAAATGGCAGTTTAATGGGTACCCACTCTCACCCACCGTTTCCTTGACTAGTGGAGGGTCGTTAGCCGAACGGGTAGGACAAGGACTATAATTCTCCCTTCATTAAAAGTATTAATGATAAATACTAAGTAACTAAACTTTTTATAAATTCCTAATCCTAGTTACTTAGGAAAATGTGAATTTGGTGCTAACCCATGAAATTACACTTTGCACTTTGCTTAAGTCGGTTAGTGGAGTGCGTGTGGTTAACCGGCACACTAGCTTGATTTAACAAGGTAGGCAAAGGGTAACTTAATGTTTATCATAGTATCGGTGGAGAGCGTGTGGTTAACCGGCACATCGATTGAGGGGTAAATATTAAGGGTACCAAGTATATTTGCATGGTTATTCACACCTTGTTTTGTGATCCTCGGCATCCCAGTCACAAAACCTGAAGGGCACAATCGAGATTGAAACATGCCATCGAACAGTTCAATGAATCTCAAAAGATCTAGGAGTTTCAAATCCACGTAAAAACCTAATTAAATTATTTCGTTTTCATGGTGGAAATTGGTGAATCGTCATTCGCCTACCTTCAAATATTTTATAGCTTGGATTACGGCATCCCTCTTCCAAGTTATAAAACTATTGTGTTGGGTTCTAGCCTTAATATTTCATATTGGGTGTTATATTAAGGACTTTAGATCAACTATCTTGAAATTCTCCTAAAAGATGTCTAGTTCAGACATCTATGATCTTCCCAAATCTTTTGGAACTTCACTTCCGCCACCTCCTCCAATTATTATCCCTAACCCACAAGTTCAAGGTCACTCAAGCCCTATTGGCAAGCAAGGTCTATGTGTGATCGCATCTTGGAGATGAAGTCACATATTGACAAGCCGGGAGAGTTGGGTGTCAAAGTCTTAAGAAGGTTGGATGTTCAATCACTTTCTAAGTCACATAGTGAGTTCCTTTGGGACTACTATGAAACAGACTATGACATGACCCTTAATGATCTTATCTATTTGATTGGTCAGCAATGATTTGAGGACTAGTAAAGCAAATTGATTAGGAGATCAACTTCCCAATGGACAGTGACAATGGTAACATTGGATATCTAGAAAAGCCTTCTTATCCCATAGAAAGGGTTTGACCATAGTCAACTAGGTTGACCAAATGGTAAAGAGAAAGGCTAAGTCTGCGATAGTCCCATGTACCATTCCCAGTGAGTCCATATGTTTCTCTTGCCAAAGGAAGGGGCATTGATTGTGAAGCTGCCTATTTACCTGAAAGATCATAAGGTTGATCAAGTCAAGAAGTTTGACTCTGCTTGAGGTAAAGTCCACTATCTAACTCTGTTAAGTTTCTATTCTAAGATTCTTATTACATGATGTGACTTCGTCACATGTTGATGTTTTAAGAATCAAAGAAAAGTGAAGAAACTTAAAAGAAGTACATGCTGATTCTGATCGCGAAGATGGATTTCGATCGCATGGTTCGGTGAAGAAACTTAGGAGTTATGATATATTGCTTAAGAATAGATAACAACAAGTTTTCATATGCTTTTGCACTGTAAGGATAAGTTTTTCCGCAAAGTTTAAAATAAAAGGAAAAATTTTATTTTATTTACTTTAAAATATCCTTACAATGGCATTTGTGAAAAATTGTTGTTTATATGATTCCATTAATAGCAAGAGTGGAAATATGAATTTGATTCTTTCATTTGTGGTAGTGTCTAAATTTACCAAATAAGGAAAGATTCTCATCACCCAAGTTTCAGTTGGATAGAAACTTGGAATCATGCAAGTTGTATAGTATAATGAATGAGAATTTTCATCTTTGGAAAATTAAGACTAATTCCTTGTTCACATGTATATGTGAGTCAAGTGAAGGACTAAGGGATCGAGTACACATTCTTGTGCACTGATCAAGTCCACCACAAAAGATCGATAAGACTATTCGTCATGATTTACTAAGTTTTAGTAAATATGGTTATACTTACCAGTTTAAGTATAATTCTGATACATTGGAAAAGTTTCGATGTATGGCAGAACGAATGAGAAGAATCAAATTAGGCAGAAGGATAAAAGTTTCTCAAATCTGAAAAGATGGGAGAGTACTTTAGTATCATGTTTTATGATCATCTTAATGATTAAGATACCTTATCACAATTCATCCTCTAAGTGCATTCTGATGGCTAAGAAGAGGAATCAAGAATTGCTGAAATGGTTAAATCAAGAAGATGTGTCATCCTCGTTCCGAAACAAATCTTAGAGTCATACTCCATGATTGTAATTTGAGTGACATATTTTAAAGGAAGGTTTCTTAACACTAGTCAAATGTAAGAGTAAAAGTATCCTACTCTTGTACATTTGAAATTGGTAAGTTGTGATGTTTTGGATAAAACAAAGACCAACTAAGGCCAATTATGTGAAGTGTTTGTCTTGATAAAGAATCCGCACTCTCTCTTGAATATTTGACAAGTGAGTCTTATATGTCAAGAGGACAGTGTGAGTCTTAAAGATCCTGAAAGGATTTCAAAGATCTAATCAACAATAAAAACCTGTAAGTTTGACACTAGCACACGACGTGAGGTTTATAACCTATCGTGTTGACATATTTCTATGCCCATTCCAGTTAAAGTTGGCTTTGCATATGAGTTCTGAGGGTTCTCAATTGGTTGCATAACAACTTGGAAGCAATGGCAGGCCCTTGTGCTGCCAGGTGGCAAGAAATTAAGATTGAGTTCAGTCCATATGAGTTTGGATTTGTCACTAACCTTGTCTTGTGATTATGGTTTTGACAAATTCACATGGAAAGGAACACATACACCATAAAATCCAAGTGTCACAAGGTTTCTCTCCGATTCATGAAAATGATGGTGAGGAAACGCTTTCACTGAGCAGATTTTAAGTAGATAACTGTTGTGATATTTGCATTCTCAAAGTCGTTAGTGGAGCGTGTGTGGTTAACCGGCACACTAACATGGACTTGTGAGGAATGGTAAAGGTCTAAACAATTGAGACTATGATTACGGCATCCCTTTTCATAGTTCTGAAATTGTTTAGACACACATGTGTGCTATCTAAGGAAAGGTGTATGATTTTGATAAAGTTTTATCAAAGCATCTCGTATCAGAAGTCTGAACTTTGGTAAGAAAGTCAATAAAGTATTGATTTCTAGAAGTCCAGCTGATTTCTGAGTACATGTCAAAGCTAGTGGGAGCATAAGTGTTATGCTAATAATCATCATGTTAGTGGGAGCATGATAATTATTGTTAGTGTTGCAAGTTAGCAATGTTAATTATAGAAAACAAAAGTTTCAATTCGTGAGGCTGCAGGGTTGAAAGAGTTGTTTTGCTATAATTAAGGGAGAGGATATACTTCATTTCAGTTCTAAAGGCTTAGATTGAGACCTTAATCATCTTTACTCAAGAATATATATATATATATATATATATATATATATATATATATATATATATATATATATATATATATGAATTTTATGTTGGATTGGTTCAACTTAAGGAAATTCTATATATTGCGTTCTCAAAATTCGATTATGATTACGGCATCCCTCTTCATAGTCAAATTTTGCAAACATGGCAAATAGAAATATTGTAGCAAAAGGACTAGTCTAGTATCATGTCTTTATGTGAGACATCATGAATCGTGTCCCATATGCTTCGGATATAGGATCGATTGCATGTGCTATAATATTCATCCTTTCTAAATTTTCCAAATGCCCAGAGGCATTAAGAAGGGAAAAGCTCTAGAATTGGATATGACTAAAATGATTAAGCAATTGTCGAGGACAATCTAAGGTTTACCAAAGATTGGTTGCTCAGGGACAGTTGGAAGTATAGTGCTAATTTTGGAAGGACCATATTGACATATTCTGAAAATAGGCATCTCTTGTTCAGAAGTGATAGTCAAAATCAGAATATGGAGTTGTCTCCATAGGTGGAAGTTATTTGTGTAAGATTAGAAAAACTTAATGCAAGAAGCATGTTCAAAGCAATGTACTTTGAATATGAGACTTAGTTTCCATGGAGTTGATCTCCATTGGAATACCTTATAATGACTGTTGACAAGTCTTTGTGACTTTGTACATATTCATTACAGGAGGGTCAGTGCATATAAGTTTAAAATCTAAACAGATTTCGATAAATGATAGGAATTTGAAATTCTCACATTTTTCAATAAAGGATTTGGAAGTGTGAAATTAGAATCATTGAAATTATGTTCAATTGGTTTATTTCACAAAGTAAGGATCATAGAAAAAACATAGAGTGCATACTTGGTGTATGGCAAAGCTATTGTTTTGAAAAACATAGTGTACTTGCTTGGAGCATGGGACAACTAGTGTTTTTAATTCAAGTATAAAGTTGATAAAACTGAAACAATGAATAATGAGTAATCAGTATGGTGATAAATAAAAGTGTCTTATTTATATTCATAGGTTTTGATACCATATTGGATTCAATTATTCTTGCGTTTCATTTTGCATGTTTTGACTTCCAGAATAAACTAGGTCATTCTTCCTGAATGACTAAGTTATTCAAACCATCCACAGTCGGTCATATGTTGGAAGTAGATATGAATCAAGACTGTCATGGGTTGGCATGTAGAGGTCTAAGATGTTGGACAAAGAGGTGCTACAACACTCATGAGTGCTCATAAGTTCTGAGTATTGGATTCAACCCACGCTCATTTGAATCACTTCATGGATTTTATCATGAGTGATCATGAGACGATAATATCCTATATTCTTCAAACCTAGAGATATGAGTTGTTACTATGAGTTGGTTATACATTGATTGCACGAAAACGCATTGGTAACTCGATGTTATAAAACATGTCTTTGTGTATGATTCAACAAGTAGTAGAACAAGCCATATGAGTCGAAGTTTATCCATTCCTTTTACCTTCGGGATAAAAGCGATATCTGTGGGGCCCTCGATGATTTAGTGATGACACATGTGAGTGCTTGGCCAAGCCAGGACTGATTTGATTTGTTCAATCAGTCAGTCGTCATGAATCGGAAATCGGGAAACAACAAATGGACTGAGAGAATGATTGATAGTCCATGTCTCAGTCCATATGATATCTAAAATGGAGGAATATATGATCACTTATCTAATGGACAAGTCATTGACAAAGGTCAGAGATCATCGGCAAGGTCAGAGTTCGACGGAAGCTTTTGAGAGCTACAATTACCATTCGGTTCTTGAAGTCATACGCAATAATAGTTTTAAACTTATCCAAGTGGGAGACTGTTGGATTAATGTCTAAGTCCATAACTATAATTGGTAAGACTTGACCCGACCCGGCATCGTCCATTTGGGTTGCATGGCATCATGCATTTGGATAGACTATAATGAGAGAAATAACACTTAAGGTTTGTTAATATATTATAAGTTATAATATATTAATAAGATTATTTAATTAGTATTGATCAAGAATTAATCTAGAATTAATTAAGTGATCAAAAGAAGACTAATTAAATATATGGGTTGATTGTGTAAATCACCCATACTTTTATAGTGGGCTAATGTTCCATGGATTGTCAAGTTGGGCTAAAACCCATAAGATGCTCCATGGTATGTTTGAACCCATGGATCCAAGGAAATGGAAAGCCATGACAATTAGGGTTTACCCTAAACTATATAAGCATCTTATTGTTGACAAAATCGGCCACTAGAGTGATGATAAGGGCTAGCCGATTTTCATGAAGTGTGTATGTTCTCTCAATTTATTCCAAGTGTATTTGGTGTTGTGTGAACCATTTGAGGTGTCACACTTGGGGCACTAGGCACTCAAGCTTCATGAAGTCATTCTACATCAAAGAGGTATGTATTCTAACTTGTTATATTTCATATGAATCAAAGTTTTGTATGCTAGTTAGTATAATCCCTTGGATATTCATATTTATATGTACAATAGAGAAAACATAGATCCAAGGTATTTAGGGTTGCATGTACACTTAGGAGTGTTAGAATGCTCAAAACCCAACAAAAACATCAAGAACACAAGATCAAAAGGAGTTTACGGCCAAGCCATCTCCCATGGCCGTAAACCCCTTTAAGGGTGCCATTTATCCATAAACCCTCCTAGATGCAAAGCTAGTGACCCAGAACCCTTCCTTGATGATTGTAGGACCTTAAACTTCTCTCAAATACATAAATGATCATGAGTTTACGTCTGTAAACTCCTTTGGGATGTAAACTCATCAAAAGCCTCAATAGAGGTGGTCTTTCTCATACTTGTGTAGAGCAAAAGTCCCTCAAGCTTCCCTAGCCTTCAAACCCACACTTATGCATGTTTGACCATGAGTTTACGGCTGTAAACTCCCTTTGGCCGTAAACCCATGGTAGTAAACTCATGGTATTGCCATTCCACTCTCCTTTGATGAATCACATGTGATTCCAACACTTGGTCAAAGTGTTTCCTAGTCCCGGATGGTGTTTCCTTTCATATAGTTGCTTATAAACACTATATTCATGCCAATATATGTAATTATATGTCATTTAGGACTTGTTATGTCTCGGGACTTCATTCGTGGAACTTCTCATCCTTACACGCATACCCGTTTGAATCACCCACATCAGGTGAGTTCATACCCCGTAATGAATCTTTTAACTGTTTTAAACGTTTTAAGGGGGGAATACAAGTTGAACACAATGATAATTATGTAACTGTTTGTTATAAACATCTTTCAAAATGTTACTTATGTCATTTATAAGTTGTCAAAACATTTCAAAAACTCTTTTAAAGTTATGTTACTTTATAGTTATACAAAACTCCGTTTTTAAAGTACAAGCATAACTTAGTAGATAAACGAGTCTTTTCAATAACAGTTCAAGTAAAACATTAGTAAACTATAATAGGTATAGTTTAGGAGGATGTTATTCATTACTTCTAGTACAATGAAGCATACAAAGAGTCAGTTCATACAGATAGAGAATACTATGATGAGAAACAAACAATAACATACAGAGAGAGAATACTATGATGAGAAACAAACAATACCATACAGAACAAACAAACTAGGTTGTTATAGCATGAGAACATACAGGATCTAATTATACCAATGAATCACTAACTCATTGTTTTAAACAAAAGGTGATAGTTATATTGGGTATACATGATGATATAACTTCAATGTGAATTACACGGCTTGCAAGAATTTGCAGAGGTCGCGTTTGTTTCCCTTAATCTCTAGACAGGGAGAGCGTTTAGTAGGGGTACTAGCCTTCACATTATGACCATAATAAACCAAACATGTTTTAGGTCATCAGTACATCCGCATGTCATTATAAACGACAACTGTGTAAATATATTTCCCATTACTTTCATAAAGTGACAGTACCACTTGAAAGACAAACGCAAACTATTTTCGAGTTAAGATAGTTATAAACTAGGGAAAACTTACATTTTTGCAAACGACAAATAGAACAGTCGAGTCTAGCACATAACAGTAGATGCCATGGTAGAAGGCTACGTTTAATAGAAAGGACCATAATGCTAATCTTATGATTCCTTAATGTATATATCATAGGATATATATATACCAATAGGATCCGACAGGTAATAGGATGTGTGCTCTCCGCTTCATTTCATGTTCCTTGTTTGGTTGTGGGCTTGGAACGAATTCACCCAATCTATTTTCTATTCGGTTCTATATATATATATATATATATATATATATATATATATATATATATATATATATATATATATATATGCTTAGTATACATTAAGACATCATAAGGGTACCAGGTATGGGTCAAGTCATAAGACACAGAGTCAATGCACAGTTTTCTAGTATAAAACATACTTTTCAAATGAAGAAATTTTGAATACAAAACTAGAAACTTAACCAGTAAAGGGTTTAATCCATTTTATTAAACCAGTAAAAACTTAAAGGACCTTATGTGATTAACTCTATAATACTTTAGTTTATACACCATGGTTATATATAATTAATACCCAATAGGTAGTTGGATGTGTGTTTTCCGCCTTACTTGCTGTTCCTTGTTTGGTTGTGGGCTTAGGGCAGATTCATCCAGTCAACTTTCTATCCGATATTAGATCATATATATCCAGTATAAACTAAGTTAGTATAAAAGTAGTCACTGTGGTCATCATTTTATTATAAGAAATAAGGGTTTTCTTAAAGAATCTTTTCATTAAATATAAAGGAACCATTACAATTAACTCCATGAGTAACAAGTGAATACACCAGGGTTATATACAATAATGATCTAACAACCAATGGGATGTGTGCAATCCGCCTTACTTCCTGTTCCTTGTTTGGTTGTGGGCTTAGGGCAGATGCGCACAGTCGATTGTTTGTTTACTCTGAGTTTTATATAACTTGTATCCATTTAGTACTCATAGAAAGGAATGCAGAGTCATTTTTACTTATCTTTCATTAAAGTAGGAAATATAGGATTTCCTAGAAGAACAGGCGAACTTTTCTAAACAGAACTTACAACTTACTACATTTTACAACTACATTTTCAACGACATTCTACAACTTACTCACATCACTAAAATCTTATGAACTCACCAGCTTAATTGCTGATCAACTCTTTCAAATAACTTGTATTCTCAGGAGCCTATTAGACAGGTACTCGTGCTGGGATTCAGAAGATGGAGCATTATAGCTTCAAGTCTTGTTTTGTTATTTGCTTATGAATTCTATGTTTTGTGAACACACACATTGTAAACACTTTCTTTCTAAATGAAATGGTTGTTCTTTACTTGCTTACTATATACAAATCTTGTGATACTAAACATGACGTCCTCCACCCCCGAACGTTTCCGCCGTTCCGGTTTTGGGGTGTGACAGTTCTTGAAACTCTTTTAGAATCTTTTAGACTCCCACTGTCCTCTTGACATATAAGACTCTCTTGCCAAGTACCATGCCTTGTCAAACAAATATTCAAGAGATAGTGCGGATTTTTATCAAGACAAACACAATTGGCCTTAGTTGGTCTTTGTTTTATCCAAAACATCACAACTTACAAATTTCAAATGTACAAGAGTAGGACACATTTTACTCTTACATTTGACTAGTGTTAATAAACCTTCTTTAAGATGTGTCACTCAAGTTACAATCTTGGAGTATGACTCTAAGACTTGTTTTGGAACGAAGTATGACTCATCTTCTTGATTTAACCATTTCAACAATACATGAATCCTCTTCTTAGCCATAAGAATGCACTAAGATGTCCTTAGAGTATGAATTGTGATATGGTCTCACAATCATTAAGATGATCATAAAACATGATACTAAAGTACTATCCCATCTTTTCAGATTTGAGAAACTTTTATCTTTCTGCCAAATTTGATTCTTCTCACTCGTTCTGTCATACATTGAAACTTTTCCAATGTTTCAGAATTATACTTAAACTTGTAAGTATAACCATATTTACTAAACTTTAGTAAATCATGACGAATAGTCTTATGGATCTTTGTGGTGGACTTGACCAGTGCACAAGAATGTGTACTCGATCCCTTGGTCCTTCACTTGACCCACATATACATGTGAACAAGGAATTAGTCTTAATTTTCCAAAGATGAAAATTCTCATTCATCATACAACTTGCATGATTCCAAGTTTCGGTCCAATTGAAAACTTGGGTGATGAGAATCTTTCGTTGTTTGGTAAATTTAGACACTACCACAAATAAAAGAATCAAATTCACATTTCCATTATTGCTAGAAACATACAAACATCAATTTTTCATAAATGTCATTGCAAGGAGATATAAAATAAAGTAAAATAAAATTTTATTTATTTATAAAATGCGGAAAAACTTTTCCTTACAACGCAATTTTAAATGAAAACTTATGTTATTACATATTTCCTAGCAATCTATCATAACTCCTAAGAAGTAGCTCAATAATCCGATCTTCGAACCATGCAATTGAAATCCATCTTCGCGATCAGATTCAACATACTCTCTTTTTTAAGCTTCCTTCCCTTTGCTTGATCCTGCCAAACACCAAAATGTAACCGAGACATATTTTGTATTAAGAATCATCAATTAGGAACTTAACGGAGTTAGATAGTGGACTTGCCTGAAGCAGAGTCAAACTTTTTGATTCTTCCTTCTCTCAGATCCTTCAGGTAGTTAGGACAGCTTCGCTTCCAATGTACCTTCTCTCGACAATAAAGACATATAGACTTATCCTTTCTCTTTACCTTTTGTTCGACCGGGTTGACCAAGGCCGATCCCTTTCCATTGGGAAGAGAAAGCTTTTCTGGACTTCCAATGTTACCATTGTCAATGTCCATGGAAGTTTGAGAAATAGACCTTCCACCAATATTTACTTTTCCAGTGTGCCAAAACATTTCTGATTCAGCAGCAACAAGTAAATAGGTAAGATCAATAAGGGTCATGTCGTGATCTGTCACATAGTAGTTCTTATACGACTCAGGAAGTGACTGAAGAACCCAGTCAATAGCCAACTTCCTTGGGACAACGACACCCAACATTCTCAACCTTTCAATGTGTGACTTCATTCCTAAGACATGAGTGCACACAGGTCTTCCATCTTTATGTTTCATTGCAAGAAGGGCTTGAGTGATCATGAAATTTTCAAGTCTCCGAGCTTGTGGGTTAGGGAGAATAATTGGAGGAGGTGGAGGAAGAGAAGTATGATTTCCATAAACCAGTCGCGGGATATCATCTTCATTAGGAAAGCTTGTTCCAAGGGATTTGGGAAGATCATAGTTGTTTGAACGAGACATCTACGATGGGAGATATTCAAGTTAGTTGATTTATGTCCTTAATATGACACCCAATATGAAATATTAAGGATAGGACCCAACACAACATTTTATAACTTGGAAGAGGGATGTCGTAATCCAAGCTATAAAATATTTGAAGGTAGGCGAATGACGATTCACCAATTTCCACCATGAAAAACGAAATAATTTATTAGATTTTAATTGGCTTTGAAACTCCTAGATCTTTTGAGATTCATTGAACTTTTCAATGGCATGTTTAAATCTCGATTGTGCCCTTCAATTTTTGTGACTGGGATGCCGAGGATCACAAAACAAGGTGTGAATAACCATGCAAATATACTTGGTACCCTTAATATTTACCCCTCAATCGATGTGCCGGTTAACCACACGCGCTCCACCGATACTATGATAAACATTAAGTTACCCTTTGCCTACCTTGTTAAATCAAGCTAGTGTGCCGGTTAACCACACGCGCTCCACTAACCGACTTAAGCAAAGTGCAAAGTGTAATTTCATGGGTTAGCACCAAATTCACACTTTCCTAAAGTAACTAAGATTGGTAATTTATAAAAGGTGTAGTTACTTTATATTTATCATTATACTTATAATAAGAATTATAGTCCTTGTCCTACCCATTCGGCTAACGACCCTCCACCAGTGAAGGAAGCGGTGGGTGAGAGTGGACACCCATTAAGTTGCCATTTTATAGGCAACAACCTTATACCCCCCCCCCCTTATAGACCGGCTTTGTGAATGAGGCCTACTAACGGTAAGACTGACTTGCTCTTATACATATATATATATATATATATATATATATATATATATATATATATATATATATATATATATATATATATATATATATATATATTATTAACTTATAATACTATAAAGTATAATGGTTGAATTTTAACTTCTAAAACTCTAGGGTTTGGAATTAAAGTGTGTGTGATACTTTACAAATTCCAAAACTTGAGGGCAAGTTTTGAACAATTCAAAAAAAAACTTTTAGATTTTCATAACTTATGAGTTTAATTAAGGTTTTAAAAGACTTTAATGAAGAGACTCTTGAACATCCATAACTTGAGGACAAGTTATGGAGTCCATAAAACTATTTATGAGAAAGACTCTTCAATTATGTAACCTATGACTCTTTAATGGATCTTTAAAAGAAAAGACTTTTGGTAATCCATAACTTGAGGACAAATTATGGACTCCATTAAAAACACATTTAGATCAAGAATTAACTAACAAACAATTTTGCAAATAATTCCTATGATCTACCAAAACTCATAAGTGTATGAACAATCATATCAACAATTTCAAGAATTACATAAACACACATAAAACTTGAAATTTTGATAACGACCTTGAAATTGGTTTACCATAATCATTACCACATCAAAAAAACAGGTTTTATAAGTCCAAAACAGTTTAAGGTAATGATTCTAGACCAATTCCAGCCTTAAAACTCGAAAATATGTTGTCAGGGGCTCCTACTCGTCGAGTGTATGAACCTACTCGACGAGTAGGATGATTTTCTTCATGGACTCGGCGAGTCCATCAGTGGAATCGGCAAGTCCAGTGCCCAGAAAGCCAGAATTTTTGATTTTTAAGCTGTTGCATCAAGTATAATTAAAAACAAGCCTAGGCTCTGATACCACTGATGGGTTTTGAGCATTCTAAGACTCCTATGGTGTACATGCAACCCTATAAACCTTGGATCTACGTTTTCTCTATTATACATGCAAATATTCAATATTCCAAGGTTTTATCCTAACTAACATAATATGAAGCAACTATACTACAAAAGCCTAGTTAGATGACATACCTTTTGATTGAGCTTGAAGTCTTGAACTTTAAGAGCTTAGCCCCAATAGTGTGGAAGCCTCAAGTGGAATCACAAATCACCAAAACACCTTGGAAAACTTGAGAGAATAGAATGCACACTAGAAATCGGCCCACTCTTGTATCCTCACACACTAGTCACATTTCATGTGCCAAAGACCTCTTTATATGGTATGGAGGATTAGGGTTACATTTATGTATACCCTAATACCCATGACCTTTCATTTCCATAGGATCCATGGGTTAAAAACTCCATGGACTATCCATGCAAGCTTAGCCCAACCTAAATGAACTTGGTCCATTCCATATATATATATACAAGAGTCCATATTTAATTAGTTCCTTTTTATCACTAAATTAATTCTAAATTAATTCTTGATCAATACTAATTAAATAATATGATTTCATATTAATATATATTAGAACATATAATATATTAATATAAATCATAAACATACTATTCTCAAAAGACTATCATATAAATTTTTCCGGTGAAGTGCAACCCAAATGGACCATGCTACTCTCGGGTCGAATCCATACCAATAACAGTTATGGGCTTATACATCTAATCCAACCGCCTCCACATGCCTACGGCTTACAGCCAGCTCGCACCTGGTATCTTGGCCTACAGCATAAAGCAGAACCGTCTCGATCAAACCCACCACAATATGTCGCCATAAAGAAAAAAGAAATCAAGTATGCACATAAGGACATGCAACTATGAATCTATCTTTTGAACAATTCACTACCACTTACTAGGCCCCTCACAGCACACTACTCTACTACCGACAAATCTCCAAGGAATGCATAGCTATATGTAACTAGATGTGAGATAGATACCCCGAACAGATTATCCTACTCTAGAGCCACAACCAAACAAGAGACGTGAAAGATAGCCTGGATCAAGAGTTCTCAGGTTATCCTACATGGCCACATACAGCCTGTAGGGCACTCTACTAGACGATAACCAGTCTACTCGTACTCTAACTAGCGTACCTCTACTCCTACATCCTAACACACAAGGATCTATATATATATATATATATATATATATATATATATATATATATATATATATATATATATATATATATATATATATATATATAGCAGATCACTACAGCACAGCAACCCAAGAACAAGGATTAAATATCAAGGAAATGGACTCTCAAGAACAAGGCTCAAAATCAAGGAAATGGACTCTCAAGCATGCATGGAGGCTAGGGATTCGAGATGGGTGGTGGAGGCTGAAGAAGATGACCTAGAATGAGAGTTATGGTGTTTATATATGAGAGAAACCCTAAAAATCCCGGATTTGAGCTATGGTGGCTTCAACGGCGTGGACATCTTAGTGAGTTTCCCAAAAGACCATACACCATAATATACATACAAGCATATAAACTGGCCCACTCATCTACATCATAACGTTGGCCCGCATCTAGCCTTCAATGCAATGCTGGTCCTCCCGGGTATCTTGGCCTATGGCACCAAGCAGGATCGGCCTCAACCCACTACAAGATATGTCGATAAATATAAAAAAAACAGTTAAATGAACAACCCAAAAGCATAGGTAACTGTCTAAACTAGTCTACATCTCTAACGGGTTACTACAACATATTCACATCATACAAGGGGCTTGTACTGTACTCTACTCTACAACTGGCGGATCACTAAGTGAATTTATAGTTGGATGTAATCAGAGATAAGATAGACAATCGAACAAATGATCATACTCTAAAGCCACAACCAAACACGGAACAATCAAGAAAGTCTAGATCAAGAGTTCTTAGGCTATCTTACTTGAATACATACAACCCCTAAAATATTCATTACGACGAGCACTAATCCTAACGATACTCTAACCATCATATCACTACTCTGCCACATCCTACCATACATGATATACATTGTAGCATAGAGTATAGTGAGGAAAATTACATGGGTTGTAAAACCAAATAAGTACAACAACACTCTCGACTCCTTACACCGATCGGACCCACGAACCGTCTAACACCAAATAAGGGTCAATCCTCAGTCTACAACCAGAAACCTTTAATTTTGACTCATGGTCCAACTGGTCAAAAGTCAATGGTCAGCGATCAACAAAAGTCAATGGCCACCACACTGTGGCAAGTACTTGTCTGTGTCGTGGCCAAGTCCGGAAAAACAGATGCGAACGAAGTCGGTCTCCAAGCCATGGAAACCCATCCACCACGCTATGGTCGTTGACAACATTAGCTTAACGGGTTAAGCTCTTAAACCTTAATCTCAAGAGCTCAAAATCTCAGAAAGTTTCTAACTTTATCCATTCTCATGTCTCAGTTGCAAGCAAACTTTAAACCTAATTTCAAGGTGAACCAGGTGTAACATCCCAATATCATGTACTTTCATTATTGCCTTTATCTTTATCAAAAGTTTCACAATTGGTCCCTTAAAGAAAAAGGCTTGTATGGTGGTTGTATGCAGGGCGTACTTAAGAGTATGCACAACGTACTCATGCAACATGGGATCACGGATGATCAGCTAGTACGTTGGTCGTATGTATGGTACGTCGGGCGTACTAGCCTAGACTTCAAATGTAACGTCCCGAAAATCAAGGGTAAAAATCTCATTTTTATTATAATCAAAACATCATTGTAGCTTTATCCAATCATTTAAAAGTATTTCAAATAAGAAAATTATCAGAGTTCATTCCCAAAGATCACACATTGTGGAAAACATTGGTGTATGCGCTGCGATCAAGTCGGGCCATTTCCTTTCAAAACGGAAGTACCTGAAACCATAAACCACAAACTGTAAGCACAAAGCTTAGTGAGTTCCCCAAATACCACATACCACACATACCAATCAAACCATAAATAACATTTATATCAATGAGCCACACTTAGCATACATATATCACAATCAATAAAGGTGCTATGTGTCATCCATAGCCTTGCCATTACGCCACGAGCCGCCTCATGGTCTTCTTTGCCCCGGCCGGGGGACAAAACCCTGGTCTTACAGACTCGCCGAGTTGTCTAATCCACATTGACCATAATCCACATTGACCCAACTCGCCGAGTTGTCTAATCAACTCGTCGAGTTCTACATCAACTCAAAAACGGGGAAAACCAAAACAACTCGCCGAGTTGACCAACCAACTCGTCGAGTTCGCCCGAGACCCAACATCTTAATGCATTAAGCTGCCTTCATCAAATCCAAGAGCTCCAAAGCTCAGGTCTCCACCAAAATGAGATCTAGAAGGGTAAATTTTCAAACTTTACCCCTAGGAATCACCGAAATAGGTTCAAACCCAAACCCTAGACTTAAAAGAATGATGGCTTAACCATTAAGCACTTAATCATCAAAGGGAAAACCCCAAAATGCAGATCTAACGCCATAAGGCTAGATGGTCACGTAAAGTTTCCAATTTTACGCTTAAGTATGACTAGGGGAAGCTCAAAAGCTCAAAAAGGGCTAAATGAAAGACTTGATGAATGCATGAAGCCCTTAAATCCACAAAGTTGTCACATTTAAGCCAAAAGAGCTCATGTAGACCTTAGATGTGAAAGAATAATCATTTGGGATGTCCTAATCCCCAACATCCACCCAACCATGGCTAAAAAGCATAAACTCAAACCCAAGAAGAGATCTAAGAAACTAATAAACAAGGTGAGAGCTTGATACCTCAATAACTTGACAAATAAGATAGAGATTCTGGATCCAAGCCTTCTTCTTCAAGCCAAGCAACTCCTAATTCCTTAGCTCCTTCAACAAGCACCAAAAATGAACTCTCAAGGCTCTCCCTAAGCTCTCACACTCAAAAATGGAAGATAAGGCTCGATTTTAGGGTTTCTGGACAGAGGAGGCTGGTAAGGAGGGCAGCCAAAGAACTTTAGGTCTTTAAATATGGTGCAACACCCTAAAAATTAGGGTTTCTCAATCAGCGTCCAACTCGTCGAGTTCCCTTCACCAATTCGTCGAGTTGGTTCATAAAAACGCGCGACCCAAAAGCCTCCAACACGTCGAGTTTCCCACCATCAACTTGTCGTGTTGGTCCCTAGGAAAGGGGATTTATTTCCCTAATTAATCTTCTAGATTTTGGGTGTTACATCAAACCTTAATCTTAAGGGTTTATCCCTATTTAAACAACATTAAGTCCCAATTTGATCATCCTTATCAGCCACCGTACGCTCCCCAAACCCTAATTCCGAGTTTGAGTTGCTTGTGTGAGTTTTGCAAGCTTATTGAGTGTTTTTGGTGCATTTAGTTGAAGAAGGAATCTAGAGAAGAAGGAGTGGGTGCTAGCAAGCTTATAGTTCCAGAAATCTTTCCTCTTTGTGCATTATTTTCAGGTATAAATTTTATACATTGACTAGTTTTCCATTAGATTTATATGCTTGAATTTTTATGAACTTTTGTCCCCAAGATTGGACCTTTATAAGTTTGGAGCACTCCAGAGGCTTGTAGCTGTCCTTTCATGCATTATATGACTTGTATAATCACAAACATGATTGCTTGATCAATTCCTATGGCTCATGCATTAGCAAAGTAGCTTAGAATGTGTTGGAAGTCTAAGTTTGTTGCATTGGGACTTTTCTAGCCATGAAAAGGCTTAAAGTCGATGACTTTATGGAATAAAACATCTTAGAATGGTTAGATTTGTGATTGGGATAGTTGTCTTAAGGGATTAAGACACAAATTTGGTAAAAGTGGAAGCAAACGGACTACGTCGTGCATAGGGCGTAGCCGGTTTCGACCCCGACCATACGTTGTTCGAGTTGTACGCCCCGCATAAGAGGAGGTACGCCCAACGTACTCACTAGACAGTTGACTTTTAACTTTTGGTCAAGATTTAAGGTTTTAGACCATAGGAAAGGCAAAATTGTCTTTTTGCCCTTAGAGGAATTAGTTGTGGGATTGGACTAGCGAGTTGAGTTTTGGACCTTAATTATTAATTAGGGTTAACTATTTTGTTGATTAGGCGGAGTCTACTTCCGGCAGTTCGGGTGTGAGGTTTACTTGTCGTCAGTATCAGGTGGGTTTCCTTAATTATTCTTACCTGTGTGGTAGAATAGATGTATATGTGATGACCAGTTGAGTCTAGTTGTTATTATTATGTTATGTTGTTATTATGTGATTGAGACTGCTGATAGTCTTCAGGGTTGCTGATAACGCCCAGGGCGTGCTGTTAGCCCGCTGGGACTACTGATAGTCCTCAGGGTTGCTGATAACACATAGTTGTTTATTTATGTTGTGTTGTATGTGGTATATTGGGGAACTCACTAAGCTTCGTGCTTACAGTTGTTGATTTTTATGTGGCAGGTACTTCTAAGGACCGCGAGAAGGCGAAGGTCTGATTGTACACATTCGCTGCTAGATTTACTACTGGGATAGTTTGAGAACTCTGATATTTTGTGATAATTGTTGTTTGGATAATTATGTGGTTGAAAACTTGGTTTGTGAAACTTATTTTTTGTAAATTAAAAATGAAAATTTTGGTCTAAAAATTGAGGTGTTACACTAAGACACATGCTTGACCTCAAAAGGAAGCATGAAAACACACATTTCTTCTCACACTCGAGTCCAGAAGTCGTTTCGGCTAATCCAAAGGTCCATGAGTTGCTCAACTCTAATGATATCTAAGAAAGGGACTCAAAACCACCCAAAATGAGCATAAACTTAGATCTAGAAAAGCAATGGTCAATGTATGAACTTTATACCTCAAACAACTCATAAAATCTAAAATAGATGTAGGATCTAAGTTAGCTCCTTGCTTCCATGCACCAAAATGGAGTTCCTTCTTCCTTAAGCTTCACAAATCCAAGAGAACAAGCTCATAAACCAAGATAACAAGCTCACAACCAAGATTGGAGACTAGGGTTTCGAGTTGTGAGGATGGAGGTTGAAGAAAAATGACCTAGCCTTAGGGATTAAGCCATTAAATACGGAGAAAACCCTAGTCTTCATGGGCTTGGGCCATTGTGCGCACCGTACCGTGGTAACCTATCAACTGCGTCACGGTGGGCCTAAACCAGTAAGCCCAAAACAGGCTAAGCCCAAAATCACCATTAGGCTAAAGGCTTAAGTTATAAACTTAATCCTTTGCGACTTGAGACCTTACCAGATCAGATTACGGCCTAAACATCCTTATAAGAAATATCTCGAAACGGGATGTTACAATATGTATATGTGATGTGTATGGTAGAAATTTCGAGCTTACATTGTGTTGTGTATTGACAGGTGTATATATAGTAAGAAGTACCTTCTACCTTGTGGAGAAAGCTAGCAGCTATACGTGAGGTAACTAATGTACCTCTTGTCTTCAGAGGGAGCAAACCATATTACCGAACCGAACCATGTTCGTCGAATAGACCGAACTGAACCTTGTTGGTCGAATAGCCTAACGTAACCGGCACAAGAAAGACTGAACCAAACCATATTGGCAAAATGGCCAAACCATCTTGGCAGAACCATATTTGGCCGACCCATATTGGGTCGAACAATGTTTGCCCGTATCTTGAAAAAGGTCTGCTGAGAGATATATCAACTTAAGACATACATTCTACACCACACCACAAAATTTTATGACACATCAATGGCACATCATCACTTCACCACTTACCTAAAAAGTTCTTATCACTCCACATCACTACATGGTAGTTATACTATATGCATGATGTGCTGTACATTTAAGAAGCTATAAAATTCTTTTGTAGCGTGTTATGCTCTTAAGTGAACAACATTCGGCCATGTGCACGCCGTCAGTTATTTTGGTCATATAAACACCACGCCATAACCATGGCTTACATACCCAACAACCTAATAGATCACGTACCGCTTGAAGTTTTAATTGAAAATATCAAAGGTAATTAATTTTTGCAAGAGTACGACACGTTTAAAAAAGTATTTGGTTTCTTTGAAAATGATAAGCATTACAAATTAGACTATCTTGCTTGTATATATTAAATATTAATCTTTACTAATATGATATATTTGTTTTTTAGTGGAACAGGTTGATATTCATCCATTCACTTTCTTATATTCCTTCATATGGTTTTTGTGACAAAATCTTATATAACATTTATATAAAACGGACGGAAAAGTTCAAAACGACAAGAAGTAATTTTGTTCTTCTTGTGGTGTCTAATTTTGTCTACGTAATCGATTTTTTAATTTATTTTGTTATGGCTTCAACATGTTTCATGCAGTGTGCTAATATTTGTCCATATGTGCACAATTATATATATATATATATATATATATATATATATATATATATATATATATATATATATATATATATATATAGGTTCAAATGTTTCTCACATCTATTGTGTTCTACAATGCACCAATAAGAATTTAGTAATAATTATATGTATACTAAATGTTATTCATACTTATAACTCATTTTTACGGAAACTAATTAAATTCGTCATTAATGTCAACAATAATATTCTTTTAGAATTAATTAATATCTAGAAGAATGAGAGTGTATTCTAGTCGAATACACTCTCGTTTTTCATATTCCATGCAACTTTATTGTATTTTAAGTGAGTGAAACCTAAAACAAAATACGAACTCATATATAAAAACCTAGATGCGAATTCATTCTTAAAGAATGTTATTACTGACATTAATGACGGATTTAATTAGTTTCCATAAAAAGAGAATTATAATTATGGATATCATTTAATATACATATAATTATGGAAATCATTTAATATCTATATTTATTTAATTAAATAAATATTTAATTTACTAAATTTCTATTGGTGAATTCTAGCACACAATAAATGTAAGAAACAAAATAACTTAGCCCTATATATATATATATATATATATATATATATATATATATATATATATATATATATATAACTTTCCAAAGTTTAAAACCAAAAATTTTCGTTTTTAATTTAATAAAACTCTAATCCAAACATTATCATAAAACCAAGATAGAACAAATTGTATCAAATACATCATGAAACATCAGAGTAATCAGAAAATATGGAACGAGGTGGTGTGTGCTCTTCAATTATCCCGTGCTCTTCTTTTTTGAACCAGAAGTACCTTAAACATAAACTGAAAACCGTAAGCACAAAGCTTAGTGAGTTCCCCAAAATACCACATACCATACATAATAAACACATAATGGGTCTCGCCCGTCATCAGGCCCCGGTATACAGATATGTCAGTCATCGGGCCTCGCCCGGCATCGGGCCCACCCGGTATACATATAATCATATAACAGATAAACACATACACATGTAGTAATCACAAAGATAAATAGCATATAGAACAGTCATCGGGCCCCTCCCGACAAGCATACAAGCATATAACACATGTAAGAGTCACACAAACATCTAGCATCCTAACATAACAATTCATGGGTCGGTATTGGTGCCTTCGACCCGCTAACACAGTGTGGAACTCATATCTAATTGTTAAATCACTCGAATGAATCTCTGATTGTTGGCCCGAAAAATCCCCGCGCTATCAAAATCAATAACATCCAATTAATTATTGGATTCTGACCCATAACCAAAAGTATAAGTTATTTGGCCCATAACCAGGGTAAAAGACCATTTTACCCTTTATCTGACTCGGCCCAAAGCCAAGGCCTAACTCAACTATTAAAAATGCCCAAATCCTAAATAGCAACATAAAGCCCAATTGATGGCCCAAACTTTCAAATTGGGCCCAAAACGCATCATGGGCCTAGATCCAAGGAAGCCCAACATGCTAGCCCCAATTCTAAGACGGATGTCTAATGGCCCAAACTTATAAACCCAAAAAATGGCCCAATACCGAAGACGTTAAGCCCAAAAACACATCTGCTGAGTACGCAAGTACGCTTAGTGTATGCCATCTGGGGCTAGTACGTACAGCGTACCAACTGGGTACGCCCAACGAACTCCTCGGTTTGCCAACCTACTCCATTAAGCACTTAATCGGTTGAGACCTTAAGCCAAACTCTCAGATATGATCCTAAAGGGGGACTTATCACGTAAAGTTGGCAACTTTACACTCATGCATGGCTTAATGGGACTCAAAATCTCAAAAAGAGCTTAATAAAGATCTTAATACATGCATGGATCAAAATAATCCATAAAGTTTGCATATTTATGAACATGGGCCTAAATTGAGCTTAGATCTAGCATCCATTACTTCTAGAGTAGATCAAAAGCTCATCTTTAACACAAAAGACTCAAAATTGTCCAAGAAACCACACAAAGCAAATCTAACATAAATAATCATCAAGGTGTGATCTTTTTACCTCAAAATGCTTGCAAATGAGAAGGTAATCTTGGATCTACAAGCTCAAGCTATCCCCTAAAGTGTTCCTCTTCTTCTTCTCCTTCACAAACCACCAACAAACACTTTCAAAGAAAAAAAGTGTATATTAGCAAAAGGGACTTTTTTTCTTAAAAGGAAAAGAAATATAGTTTCATTTCTCTTAATTTAAACTATGAAATTTGTAAGTGAAATAAATTATTAAGATTACATAAATGGTCCGAATATAAAAAGAAAATTACATTTAAAGCACGTTGCACAAACTTGGATTACGTAATAGCCATGTACTTTTAAGTACTTTATTCAACATCTTTTTAACACCCCAAATTTTTCGATTAAAACTTTAAGTATTTATTTAATTCACAACTGCAAGATCTTAAAACATTTATCAGAGTATCATTAAAAGTTATCAAGTACACAAGTCCCCCATTGATGCGATGCAATCGAGTCGTGCCCCTCCTTTATCAAGTACACAAGTCCCCCATTGGGGATGTATGGTCAGTCCTGGGAATGGCATAGCCTGATCAACTATGCTGGTCCGAGGAGTGATTAGCATATACCCAAGAATGGTTGTGATGTGGCAACAAGTCTAAAAACTTACCAACACTACCACAATGAAATACCATAGGGGTATTTGGTGTTACTATAATTACTTATCTGAGAACTAAATAAATTTTTATCAATAGGTCAATAATTGCTTAGTGGATACATTAAGATTATATGTACCCAGGACGTCATAGACTTAGAATCTGTGGATCTTTGCTTTACTTCTTGTTCCTCGTTGGGTTGTGGACTTAGAGTTAGGGTCGCTTATTCGAAGGTCTATCCTGTCCCGAATACATATAACTAGTATGCACTAAGCAAGTATTGAAGTATCTGATAAAGATCATCTTATAATTATCTAATTAGTACGTCTACTTAGTTATTTCTTATATTCCCTTCTCTCGCGAAGATATCATGGCTGGATTCCATCCCCACGACGACCCGTACTACCCTAACCACGACAATGCTGGATGGCTCGGAGAGGAGCCAGAGAATGATCACCCAATCCCTGTGGATGGTCACCAAGCTGAAGGCTTTGTTAATGATTCTGACTCCGAACCTGAAGTGGAGAACCTACCCCCGATGGTTCTTGTTCCGAATCCTAACCCTCGTCCGGCTTTTCAAGGCCCGATGCCTCCTTGGGTAGAGTGCTTGGAAACCTGGAGCGAAGATCAAGACCAACCTATGCCGTTTAATGGAGACCGAAGCTTCTACAACATAAGCGAACGAAGCTCAGCAGACAGAATTCTTTCAATTCTGGTCCGTAGAGTTGCCCGAAACGAGATTCAGGGCAGAACAGCTCTCCATCGTATCGCAGAGGTTGATGCAAATGCAAGAATGCATACAATCCGCACCAATCGCCTTGAGCACACTCGTGAAAGATCCGAAAAAGACCATGAAACCCTGCTGCAAGCACTGGCTGAAACACGAGCCGAAGTCATAGAACTCCGAGTACGCCAGAGGGTGTACGAAAGGCACATGCTTGATATGGGGCGGCAACTGGCTGAACTGAGGGTTCACCAGGGGGATGACCGCCGCCAGTAGTAGATGCCTTACTTTCTTTCCCTGTTAAAAAGGAATCGTTTTTCCTATCTATGTCCTATGTGGCATTTTCTATGAAACTATCTTGTACTGTATGTGCTTTTAGTTAGGCCTTTAGGCGGCCAAAACTTTCCTACTCCGGATGTGATGTAAGACCCTCTACAAGGTCAACTTTCCTAAGCCTGTTACATCTTAAAAATCAATGACATTGTCAGTCGGCTAAATTCTGTGTCACTCTTTGTTCAAATACTTCCATCATACTATCATAGGAGTCTATCTGAAACCCACTCTAGTCAAGTTGTTGGACTAGGGCAATTTAGCTCTGGGATCATTCCTAATTCTCTATCAAATATTGGATCATGTTGTTCACCAACCAATGGAACCCCGGTTTGAACGACAAACGTCATGAGACCATTCTACGAACTTACTTCCACTCCGTAATAGGACTGCATCATAGGGATGTAGGTCAAACCTTTGAGAACATACTTCTACTCTATAGGTGAACGGTCGAAATACATCTAGGTTCAACCATAATCGCTCACGAATTCATTTTCTTCCCATGTTACAGAATCATGTCGCCATTCGGAAATAGTCAGCCGAACAATGAAACCCCTACCCTTCATATCGATGCAGCTACCTTTCAAGTTGCAGTCTCAGCTGCCGTGACAGCTGTTCTAACTCACCTTAACGCTAACAATGAAAATGTTAGCGGAATGGGTATCAATGATTCCAATCCAAGTGACAACCAAGTACACCCACAAGTAACGAACTGCCACAACACTCCAAATCTCAAGCCCAAGAATAACAGACAAAGGTTCAGGAAAAGGGGTAAAGGCAAAGCACCCCAAGGGGCGAACAAAAGACAACAACTTGTGGCAGCCTTCAAGGCCACGACATCTGTACCTCCTACTGGCATCCCAGTTATCCCTAACCCGGCCAGACCGTATGCTGGCAACCTCCCAGAGTGCAACAAATGCAACTATCACCATCATGGACCTTGTCGAGTAATTCAGTGCTTAAACTGCAACAAAAAGGGACACACCATCAATTACTGCAGGGCTCGGATCCAACACATTACTTCAACCACCAACGTCGAAATTTCTCGGATATGCCATCTATGTGGTGTAGTGGGACATTTCAAAAGGGACTGCCCAACAGAGAAGGGTGACGGGGGGATCAGGAGGAGTTTGACCCCAGAACAACAAAGGACCCTACTATAGTATAGGAACGCTTCCCATCAGCTGTATTTTGTATGCTTTCCAAACTGTCTAAAAACTAGTGCAACTTGAGTCTTATCTTTTGCGAGATCCCGTCAGTTAAGGGATCCTCGTGCTGTGTATACTTGTCTTTTGTAGTATACCTAGTTCGCAGCAATAGTCTTGTAGTAAATCTATAATACTGTAACTCTGTTGACAGTTGCACTGTTGTGTTTTGTCTGTAACGCCCTTATGATCAAATTTAGTGCCTTTATTTCCAAGTGACTCTGATTTTTATCATACAACTGGAGACCATCCGATCCTCACAATACCAGTTTTGTGCGTAAATCTCTTCCTCCGAAATCATCTTTCTAGCGAAGCCGTCATTCCAGAACTCCGAAGTACTCATGCGTAGAGTACCTCAGGTTTCTTATCCTTTCCGAAGAAACCTCAACAAACCTCCCCGAAGTACCACTCGGGCAATACATCAAGTTCAATCCAAAGACCCGTACGGTTGATCTATCGCTGAAGAATGTATACACAAGGGTGGTATATAATCAAGGTTCTACAGGTTTAGAATTAATGATTCCCCTTTTACTTCTTTTCCTCGTTGGGATGTGAGCTTAAAGAAGAATCATTTATTTGACTACCTTTTCAATCTTAATTATATACGACTCGTATACACGAGACTGGGATTGATGAACCATGTATGATTTCTAATATGAACTTCAGGACGGAGACTGCCCGAGACTACGAGTAATCGCATCGTAATACGAACAAACTTAGAACCCGGTACGACTCCAGTAACCAGATCGCCCTACAGTCTAACCCTCTACCGAGCTGCAAGAACTGTCAGGTCAAACGGAAAAAGCAATGCCGCTTCCCATTAGTGAAGCGCTGGAATACCAACCAAGGACCTGGATTCACTTGGGAGCGCGAGAATCAATCGATTAGGAAGTATCCCCACTTCTTGGCTCGATTATTCATGCCTACTCCTTGCCTAAATTCTAATTTCGGGACGAAATTCTTTCTAACGGGGGGATGATGTGACAACCGTCAATTTTTGGCCAAGTCAAAGTCAACTAAAGTCAACAAGTCAAACCGGTCAACTTATCTAACCCTTGTACATTAGGGTTTCCATTATGTTTCTTATTGTACAACTCGCAATCCTCATACAAATTATCACTTAGAGTTTTCACGTGTTCGGAAATTCTAAACCCTAATCAGGGTAAGTGATGACTCTACTCGATAAAACATTATTCCTTAACTCTCGGGAGCGTATAACATTCATAATAAGGCTTAACAGAGTGTAAGAACCTTGCGTTGCGAAGCCAAACACTCAAAAAGGTCACAAAAGAAATCTCTCCAAAAATGTCAAATCTCTCCCAAATCTCTCTCTGAATGCCAAATCTCTCCAAGTATGTGAAATCTCTCCCAAATCTCTCTCAAAATCTCTCTCAACTTTTTATAATCACTCGGGGCATCCCGACCCTCGAATTTGGCGAAAACAGCCCAAAAACGGAAGTCTACGCGAAAAACGGACTTAAGGAGCCGAAACTCCTCTTAGGAACCGAAACTCCTCTTAGGACCCGAAACTTCTTGGAACCGAACCTTCTCGGACCGAAGCCTGCTGAGAACCGAACCTGCCTCTCGGACCCGAACCTCGCCTGACCCGAACCCCAAGCCTCTCGGACCGAACTTTACCTTCGCCTTCGCTCCTAAGCCTTTCGGTCCATTTCGCTTCTTACTCCTTTCGCCTTATCTCGCATTCGGGCCCAACAGCCTTGGGACAGAACCTCGGCCTAGCACCGAGAGGTCTCGCAGGTTGCCATTTTCTTCCCGGTTTTCGACTAGTTTTGCGTTCTAAGCCCGATTTTAATTATTTTAACGCGGGATTTTCACCTAAAACTTTATTTTAACATATATAAGGCCCCATATTTATTAATTAATCACGTTTTTGGGGATAAATCTTATCCAAGATTTAGTGGGTGAAGTACAAGAGGTGGAGTGTTGACTTTTCCTTAGTTTATGACACAAGCAACCACCCACACCCACTCTATGACCAGCCACACCTCCCCACCATACCTTGTTACTTCCTTGTACTTTTTACCTCTCTCACAAGTTATTCTCACGTTCTTAGAGCTGGACACTCATCCTCTCTCCTCATTCTCACTCACTTGCTCTCATTTCACCAAAGATCAAACTCAACTTTTCTCTCTAACTCTTCTCTCTCAATTTCGAGATTTCCAAGGCATTTTCCAAGGCTTTCCTTCTACGTTTGGTAAGTATCTTCATCATCCTTATGATTATTACACTTCAGTCTACTCCAATCATAGATTGCTTACACAAATATCGTCATATTTGTGTTAGATCTTCGAATCTTCAAGCACCTCCCAAGTGTTCTTGAGTTTAGCACTTCTTTTCTCCATCATCCATCTACTGAAATCACTCAAGGTGAGTTCATACCCCTATATTTTTATGTTTTTCTTAAGTTTTAAGGGGGGGAATACAAGTTAAAACACAAGAACACAACTAAACTCATTTAACAGCCTTCATCAGAAAAGTTCAACTCCATTCACGGACTGTTTTGGTAAACTTAAGCATTTTAGTTTTCAAAACTATATTAGGTGCAAATAGTTCAGTTTCATACCTTTAAAATGACTACTTTCACATCACCATACGATTTTTCTATGATTTATGGTGAGTTTTACAAAACCGTCTAACATTTCAGAAACAAATCCTGACCAGTCTGTGAATATGAACATTTTCACACAAGTTAAAGACTTCTAAAAATCATAATAAAAATTATGAATAAAATAGACACATTTTGTGAACTCTCAAAATTTACGGATTCAATTTTCGACTTCGTATGATTTTTCTATAATTCTTCTAAAACAGTGTAGAAATGTCAAAATCTAGATAACAGCTTATAACTTTCAACACACTTTGTAACATGTTGAGCAAAGTGTTAATATTTGAAGATTTCATATTTTACATGTGTTATTTGTTGTGGTATAATTATATAACAGAAAATACTCACTGAATTGTAAGAATCCTCCACCATTACCATTAGTACAAAACAAAGTAAGATAAACCTAGTTATATTTTGCTATGCATTCGACTTGCATATAAAAGGGTTCTTATACACCACAAACAAACATACTAAACTATAATAGGTATAGTTAGGTTGCATATACATTTCAAACATTTTGATAAACTATAATAGGTATAGTTTATGTTCATTTACATTACAAAAGGTTTTCAAACGAAAAGGGTTACAAATACAAAGTACCGGATTTACACAAAAAGGGGTACAAATACAAAGTACCGGTTTTCATACGAAAAGGGGTACAAATACAAAGTACCGGTTTCGTACCAAAAAGGGGTACAAATACAAAGTACCGGTTTCATACCAAAAAGGGGTACAAATACAAAGTACCGGATTTACACAAAAAGGGGTACAAATACAAAGTACCGGTTTTCATACGAAAAGGGGTACAAATACAAAGTACCGGTTTCGTACCAAAAAGGGGTACAAATACAAAGTACCAGGTTCACACAAAATAGTTTTTATGATATTAAAACTATATTTCATCTAAAATTGTTAGACTTCAGCTATAATTGCTAAGTGTATATGATAGAGTTATATAAGAGTCTAGTCACAATCGACTTAGAATTGGTGGGCCCGCCTCATCTCCTGTTCCTCGTTGGGTTGTGGACTTAGGGCAGACCCATTATATTCAACGGTTTATTTAACTTAAAATCTTATATAACTTATATGCACTGGGCAATTATAGAAGGAATCTATGGGTCTTTCTAGGGTTCATTTTCATATAACATAGAAGCATTCACTTCACTTAATAAGGAAAATATCGGATTTTTCTGGAACAAACATTACATTTACAAGAGAGAGGCTTTTATCAATACAAAACAAAAGCTTATGAACTCACCAACCTTTGTGTTGACATTTTTTCAAAACTACTTGTATTCTCAGGAATTCAGTGAAACAGGAAATCAACAGCTTTTTGAGGATGGGACGATAAATCGTCAAACAGTTCTTTTTGTCATCATAATGTAATTTATTTGAATCATGTAAACATATGCTTTGGTGTAACTTTTCAATTATATTTATGATTGGTTGTATTTACTTTGAGCACTATTATACTCGTTGTTGTGATACTATACATGAAGTCCTCCACCCCCGGACGTTTCTGCCATCCTTGGTTTGGGGGTGTGACAGATTGGTATCAAAGCATTGTTTATAGTGAACTTAGTATATCGAACCACATAAGATATACAAACTATAAATGCATTGGGACTAAGGTCTCTGATTTAACATTTTCAAATAACTATACTTTTAGAAATAAAAAGTTTCTTATATAAAGTATACGTGCCTGCATTCATACTAAAATCAGTGTCACAATGACAAGAACAAAAGTATTACGATTGTTGAATATCACAAATAAGCTTGGGGATGTATGGTCAGTCCTGGGAATGGCATAGCCTGATCAACTATGCTGGTCCGAGGAGTGATTAGCATATGCCCAAGAATGGTTGTGATGTGGCAACAAGTCTAAAAACTTACCAACACTACCACAATGAAATACCATAGGAGTATTTGGTGTTACTATAATTACTTATCTGAGAACTAAATAAATTTTTATCAATAGGTCAATAATTGCTTAGTGGATACATTAAGATTATATGTACCCAGGACGTCATAGACTTAGAATCTGTGGATCTTTGCTTTACTTCTTGTTCCTCGTTGGGTTGTGGACTTAGAGTTAGGGTCGCTTATTCGAAGGTCTATCCTGTCCCGAATACATATAACTAGTATGCACTAAGCAAGTATTGAAGTATCTGATAAAGATCATCTTATAATTATCTAATTAGTACGTCTACTTAGTTATTTCTTATATTCCCTTCTCTCGCGAAGATATCATGGCTGGATTCCATCCCCACGACGACCCGTACTACCCTAACCACGGCAATGTTGGATGGCCCGGAGAGGAGCCAGAGAATGATCACCCAATCCCTATGGATGGTCACCAAGCTGAAGGCTTTGCTAATGATTCTGACTCCGAACCTGAAGTGGAGAACCTACCCCCGATGGCTCTTGTTCCGAATCCTAACCCTCGTCCGGCTTTTCAAGGCCCGACGCCTCCTTGGGTAGAGTGCTTGGAAACCTGGAGCGAAGATCAAGACCAACCTATGCCGTTTAATGGAGACCGAAGCTTCTACAACATAAGCGAAGGAAGCTCAGCAGACAGAATTCTTCCAATTCTGGTCCGTAGAGTTGCCCGAAACGAGATTCAGGGCAGAACAGCTCTCCATCGTATCGCAGAGGTTGATGCAAATGCAAGAATGCATACAATCCGCACCAATCGCCTTGAGCACACTCGTGAAAGATCCGAAAAAGACCATGAAACCCTGCTGCAAGCACTGGCTGAAACACGAGCCGAAGTCATAGAACTCCGAGTACGCCAGAGGGTGTACGAAAGGCACATGCTTGATATGGGGCGGCAACTGGCTGAACTGAGGGTTCACCAGGGGGATGACCACCGCCAGTAGTAGAGGCCTTACTTTCTTTCCCTGTTAAAAAGGAATCATTTTTCCTATCTATGTCCTATGTGGCATTTTCTATGAAACTATCTTGTACTGTATGTGCTTTTAGTTAGGCCTTTAGGAGGCCAAAACTTTCCTACTCCGGATGTGATGTAAGACCCTCTACAAGGTCAACTTTCCCAAGCCTGTTACATCTTAAAAATCAATGACATTGTCAGTCGGCTAAATTCTGTGTCACTCTTTGTTCAAATACTTCCATCATACTATCATAGGAGTCTATCTGAAACCCACTCTAGTCAAGTTGTTGGACTAGGGCAATTTAGCTCCGGGATCATTCCTAATTCTCTATCAAAGATTGGATCATGTTGTTCACCAACTAATGGAACCCCGGTTTGAACGACAAACGTCATGAGACCATTCTACGAACTTACTTCCACTTCGTAATAGGACTGCATCATAGGGATGTAGGTCAAACCTTCGAGAACATACTTCTACTCTATAGGTGAACGGTCGAAATACATCTAGGTTCAACCATAATCGCTCACGAATTCATTTTCTTCCCATGTTACAGAATCATGTCGCCATCCGTAAATAGTCAGCCGAACAACGAAACCCCTACCCTTCATATCGATGCAGCTACCTTTCAAGCTGCAGTCTCAGCTGCCGTGACAGTTGTTCTGACTCACCTTAACGCTAACAATGAAAATGTTAGCGGAATGGGTATCAATGATTCCAATCCAAGTGACAACCAAGTACACCCACAAGTAACGAACTGCCACAACACTCCAAATCTCAAGCCCAAGAATAACAGACAAAGGTTCAGGAAAAGGGGTAAAGGCAAAGCACCCCAAGGGGCGAACAAAAGACAACAACCTGTGGCAGCCTTCAAGGCCACGACATCTGTACCTCCTACCGTCATCCCTACTGGCATCCCAGTTATCCCTAACCCGGCCAGACCGTATGCTGGCAACCTCCCAGAGTGCAACAAATGCAACTATCACCATCATGGACCTTGTCGAGTAATTCAGTGCTTAAACTGCAACAAAAAGGGACACACCATCAATTACTGCAGGGCTCGGATCCAACACATTACTTCAACCACCAACGTCGAAATTTCTCGGATATGCCATCTATGTGGTGTAGTGGGACATTTCAAAAGGGACTGCCCAACAGAGAAGGGTGACGGGGGGATCAGGAGGAGTTTGACCCCAGAACAACAAAGGACCCTACTATAGTATATGAACGCTTCCCATCAGCTGTATTTTGTATGCTTTCCAAACTGTCTAAAAACTAGTGCAACTTGAGTCTTATCTTTTGTGAGATCCCGTCAGTTAAGGGATCCTCGTGCTGCGTATACTTGTCTTTTGTAGTATACCTAGTTCGCAGCAATAGTCTTGTAGTAAATCTATAATACTGTAACTCTGTTGACCGTTGCACTGTTGAGTTAAGCACTTCTTTTCTCCATCATCCATCTACTGAAATCACTCAAGGTGAGTTCATACCCCTATCTTTTTATGTTTTTCTTAAGTTTTAAGGGGGGGAATACAAGTTAAAACACAAGAACACAACTAAACTCATTTAACAGCCTTCATCAGAAAAGTTCAACTCCATTCACGGACTGTTTTGGTAAACTTAAGCATTTTAGTTTTCAAAACTGTATTAGGTGCAAATAGTTCAGTTTCATACCTTTAGAATGACTACTTGCACATCACCATACGATTTTTCTATGATTTATGGTGAGTTTTACAAAACCGTCTATCATTTCAGAAACAAATCCGGACCAGTCTGTGAATATGAACATTTTCACACAAGTTAAAGACTTCTAAAAATCATAATAAAAATTATGAATAAACTAGACACATTTTGTGAACTCTCAAAATTTACGGATTCAGTTTTCGACTTCGTATGATTTTTCTATAATTCTTCTAAAACAGTGTAGAAATGTCAAAATCTAGATAACAGCTTATAACTTTCAACACACTTTGTAACATGTTGAGCAAAGTGTTAATATTTGAAGATTTCATATTTTACATGTGTTACTTGTTGTGGTATAATTATATAACAGAAAATACTCACTGAATTGTAAGAATCCTCCACCATTACCATTAGTACAAAACAAAGTAAGATAAACCTAGTTATATTTTGCTATGCATTCGACTTGCATATAAAAGGGTTCTTATACACCACAAACAAACATACTAAACTATAATAGGTATAGTTAGGTTGCATATACATTTCAAACATTTTGATAAACTATAATAAGTTATATAAGAGTCTAGTCACAATCGACTTAGAATTGGTGGGCCCGCCTCATCTCCTGTTCCTCGTTGGGTTGTGGACTTAGGGCAGACCCATTATATTCAACGGTTTATTTAACTTAAAATCTTATATAACTTATATACACTGGTCAATTATAGAAGGAATTTGTGGGTCTTTCTAGGGTTCATTATCTTATAACATAGAAGCATTCACTTCACTTAATAAGGAAAATATCAGATTTTTCTGGAACAAACATTACATTTACAAGAGAGAGGCTTTTATCAATACAAAACAAAAGCTTATGAACTCACCAACCTTTGTGTTGACACTTTTTCAAAACTACTTGTATTCTCATGAATTCAGTGAAACAGGAAATCAACAGCGTTTTGAGGATGGGACGATAAATCGTCAAACAGTTCTTTTTTTCATCATAATGTAATTGATTTGAATCATGTAAACATATGCTTTGGTGTAATTTTTCAATTATATTTATGATTGGTTGTATTTACTTTGAGCACTATTATACTTGTTGTTGTGATACTATACATGAAGTCCTCCACCCCCGGACGTTTCCGCCATCCTTGGTTTGGGGGTGTGACATTTATGACTTTCCATGTCTAGAAAACGACCAAAAGCCAAAACCATAACTTAATAATCCATTAAGACATCATGACACTTTCATGGAAGGTATAGAAGGATCAATATCACATTTTTATGGATCCTAGAAGCTCCATAATGTATAAAGTTTCCAACTGTATCCATTAAAATGGTCCAAACCACCAAGATCTAGCCTTTAAGCATCAAAGGGACCCAAAATGCATCCTGTTCAACTTAATCCATTAAGTCCAAGTATTCAACCTGCAGATTTGAATCACAATGATGTTTAGATGGATAAAGTTTCCAAATTTATCCATAACAATGTTACGAACTTTCAAGATCTAAACTTTATGCACTAAAATTACCAAAAGCTCATAACATCCAAAACTAGATAGATCTAACAAATGCATCATCAAGATTCAAACTTTATACCTCTAGAAGATAGATCAAGGTGAAAAAAGTCTAGATCTACAAGCTCCAATGCAACCAACACTTCTCCAAGAAGTTCCTTCTTCTCCAAGGTGCACCGTGCATACTCCAAAGCACTCAAAAACACCTTCTTTTAGCTCACAATGCTCAAACTAGGGTTAGGGTTTCATGGAACGGGTGTTGGAGAGGTGGAGGCTGAGAATGGAATGGTTTTTGGGGAGTTAAGGAGCTTAAATAGGGATCAAACCACGAAAATAGGCTTTGTGCACTGATCATGTACGCCCTGCGTACTCCTGGTATGCCCGGCGTACTCAGCTTAACCCAAAATCGTCCAAACTTCAAACGGTCATATCTTCTTCGTTTCAACTCCGATTTTGATAATCTTTATATCCACGGAAAGGTATTGAGGAGATCTACAACCATATCTAATTACTTTTGACTTAAAACACATTGAACTAAAATCCATAATTCATAAAAGAAGTCTAAAACACTACTTTCCCATTTTACCCTTTGACTCTAAAGCACAAACCAAACTCTGGGATCATACAATCTACATTAACCACATTCAAATGGGTCTAAACCTCTCGTTACCAAAGTCTGAAGCCTTATGATACCTGATCTTCGGGTCACGGCCCCAAATTATGAAATGACCCAAAACAGGGTGTTACAATCTTAAACCAAAAAGAATGAGCAACGACAATATACTTTCAAATTATTCAACACCTCAAACCATTTCCATCACTTTTGCAAATTATGCACTCAATATAACGGTAATCGCTTAGGCAAAAAGTTAACATTTTTATGCCAAAAAATGATTGATTTTTAATTATGATACCTTAAATTGGAAAAAATATATATATTTTTATTCAAAAACATGATTGGTTTTTCATTCAGATACCTCAAAATTAAAAGAAAAGATATTGATAGCTCAAAATTGAAAAAAGAAAAATACATTGATATTCAAAAAGTTGGTTGATTTTTATTTTTTTATTACACAAAATTGAAAGAAACATCCCCTAATCTAATAAAAGAGTACTATGTATGCCACGTGTCATTTGCTTAGCCTCCTCTAAGCTTATTTTCCCGCCCATTTCCCTTCAAGTGGAATTACTAAACTACCCTTCTACAACTTCAAATTGGTCAGCCTTATAATCTGCATAAAGATTCGTAATCAATCCCGTTACATTTGCAACAAATTGATTGGAGCCGTGAATTGAAGGATTCAAGGGAATGAAATACGGGCTTGCTCAATTTTAATCTTAAAACATCTTTTGATTTTTTTTTTAATTTGCTTTATCTACAATTTCCTGCGTGATTTGATGAGAGTAGATTAGTAATTTGAAAAATCCGGTTATCATCCCCGTATCTTGCACACACTTCTTCTACAAATTAGTGTTTACATCCTGCAATTTATCCAATGCTCTTTCTTTCTCTCAGTCTCTCTCGCATATGAAGAAATACCTCAGAGATCCTTAATCTATGCTCTCGATTCTTGAATCTGGGTTTCATGACGGCCTCCTCTCCATCATGCCCATCAAGTTAAAGTTGCCCCACTCACGATATGTTTACCTTGTGGATATATGGAAAAAGAAAATGTAGAATGGAATGGAAATGTGGATGGGCATCAAAAACAATCACCAAGAGTAAAAGAACTCGCATATTGCTCACCTCTCAAGGTTCTTTTTCTCTCTTTTACTAATATTAAATCTAGCCCTGATAGTTTGAGTTCCAAATCACCAAGTTTAATCAAATATAATGCGTTTTGAATTTAATGTGTTTTTCTGAGAAGATTTTGAGAATTATTGATTTTAGATGTTTGATTCATGTGTTTTTGGGAAATTTAGCATCAAGCGTTAATTTTTCTGGCTTACATTTTGATGTTAGATATTTGGGAAATCATATCTTATTCGATTCATAAAATATCTTACAATATAATTGAATTAACCTAAAAGATCTTGAATATTCTAGCTAAAATCGTTAATTTGGTTTTCAGATAAAATTTGGTCATGTAAAGAAAGCTCCAAAGGTAATTTACCTTTTTAATGATACACAAGGCTCTCATAAATATTCTAACATGTAGTTTTGATATGCATCATAGGTCCAAGAAATTGGTAATATGTGTTATGGGGGGTGCAACAACAATAAATGGTAAGGTAGCTTTTCAAGATAAATATTTTTAGCATTAGACCCTTATATCTATTAGTTTCTTTATTGTAGGAAAATGATAAGATTTTTTATACGTCATAGGGCTTCATCACAATGGCTTTATTAGAAAATTTGAATGTATGATACAGTAATAAAAACAACTGAAACCATTAGACTCTGATTTAAATATTAAGATTGAAGTGTAAGCTGTATTCTGGATTTTACTAGGGTTGAACAAAGTCTGTTGCTATTTCGGGATATTCTCCTTAGTACTGATAAATCACCTTGATTGGAGTTGCCTACTGCCTCTTCTGATAAGTTGTGGTGCATAATATTTCATGAGTTTTTTTTTTCAGGATGACGTTTGCCCAATTTTCTACACATTATAACTTTTCTTGATGCGCTCCTCCGTCTTGACAACATAACTTTCTCAGTTTCGAATAGTGAAGCAAATGATACAAGATCAAAATATAGTTATTGTTTTAAAAATCGGATCGGGTGGTTCAACCAGTTTACCCAGGAACTGGTTCGGTTTTCAAAACCTTGCTTGTAGTATGATTTTGAGTTTGATTTTTTTTTTGTTTGTGTATGCAAGTTTTAAAATCTGTTTACAGGTTTTAAACTCTTTCAATTTTACATGTTCTAAAATCTGTCAAGTTAATCTATTTTCTGTAATTATTAGTTTGTCATTTTAGACATTTGTTATGGTTTCTTTTAAAATACTATTTGGTGACTTCATATGGATTACATTTGAACTACTCATTCAGGAGGAAGTGGTATGAATTTTTCATTTGACAAATAACTTTCTTTTTTTAGAAACAATCTTATAAAGAAGATGAATCAAGAAACAATCGTCCTAAAAAAATACTAAAAGTTTAAGTAGTTAATTAGAAATTAATCAAATTATATTATACAGATTATTGAAAGAGGAAGATAAAAATTCATTGGAAAATGAATCAAGTGATAACGTGAATTCTATATCTTTTGGCAAAATTAAAGAAGACCAGGGGTGAAACTACTCACCTAATGGTTGGTTTATATGATAATTAATATCACTAATTATGATATTAGTTTATTATAATTTTTTATTTTGTTTTGGTTTTTACCTTCTTTTTTATCGTTAATTGGTTTTCCTTTTTGATAACGTTTTAGATTTTTTAATATTATTTTGATGGTTGTTAATATGAAATTGTCTTAATTAAAGTCTAAACAAAATTTATATCTTATTGATTTAATAAAATTTTACAAATCTTTTGCCCGTGGTTTCCACGGGTTGTAACCTAGTGTTTACATTTGTACGGTTTTATCCGGGAATACATCGTTACTCATTGAGTCGCTTTATCCATACAAGACTTGATCCGAAAAAAAAACAACCCCTAAGTCTTGTGTACTTAAACTTTGTTTCTTTTTTTTAGCTTAAATTAATTGTTTAAAAATAAATAAATGATCATTTCTATTCTTATACTATCACACAAACGATAAAATATTAGTTTAACAGTTATAAATGAAGAAAAATAAATTTACATACCAACATATTAAAAAGAAATTAAAAATCATGTATTTTTAAATACTGGAAATTATTTCAGGGGTCAAGGTAAATTTCATATGCAAGTTCAATTAAAAATGGATTTTTAATTTGTCAAATAATAAATAAACCAAAACAAAAAAGAAATTAAAAATCATGTATTTTTAAATACTGGAAATTATTTCAGGGGTCAAGGTAAATTTCATATGTAAGTTCAATTAAAAATGGATTTTTAATTTGTCAAATAATAAATAAACCAAAACATGCATTTTTCTCATTGAGTATTTATATTTTGACAATATCTTTATTTCATTATAGACTAGGTGTGAGACCTATGTATTATATGGATTCATTTAAAAGAAAATTTAAATATAAAATTCAAAATATTTGAGAAGTTTGAGTTTATAAGAAAAGTAAGAAAAATATTGAATTATAAAAATTAAAGAGTTTTTGTTTTTTTCTCTTTTCAATTTAAACAAATAATTTAAATAAATAAATAAATAAATAAAATTAATGAAACTTTAATTTAGTAATTTGAAATTAGAAGGAAAGTTCATTAATGAAATTGATATGCATTTATTATTAGATTTAAATATTATATAGAATTTAACAAAATAGAAAATCCATCAAATGACATTTGGAAAAAAATTAAATTCAAAATAACCATAAAATTATATGTGGCAAACTGAATGAGAATGTGACAAGTGCCAAAAAAAACATTATTTATTAGAGAGGATTTTATATTTAAAATGAAAGCCTTGTTATCGTGGATAACTTGTACAATACAACCACAAAAGGATATCTACAAGTACGCCTTTTAATAAATCAACTTAAAGACATGTATATGTTCATTTAATTTGCTTTGTCTACAACATCCACTACATCCTGCATTAAACAACTATTCATGGTAAAAGACTACAATAGTACAATACTTATAAAGAAAGTGCGATCTTTTTTTGGAACAATTTAACATAATTCCTAAAAGCATAACGTACTTTCACGATCTACATCTAAGCAATAAACTTATATCAAATGTAAATACATTACCATTAATAGAAAATCATTGAATAAATCTGCTCAAACATGTTTCTTCAACCGGTGGATTGCAAGAAACAATAATATAGTTTAGGTGATTTGTTTAACATTCATACGTTTTGCACATAGTCAAATGCAATTTAATGAAGTACAATGTTGTAATCAAGAAAAAATGAATATAAGATGCTATAATGCACAAATGATGAAAGTGTCTTTGGATAGATGCAATTAAATCACTTGTAATTGTTTACTTTCGAAATCCACTCTACCATTTATAACACTTTAAAATAACATAAAAGCAAACGTGTATCAACTCCAATAGTAAAAACCACTTCGATGTCGTAAATACAATATTAAAAACATTAAAAAAAAACTTTTATTGGAGGAGCTCTCATAAACTTTAACAAAGCACATGCACGATTTGGTATTTTAGTCTAATCATAACAACATAATAATAACGGTGATAAAGAAAATTAAAATACCATAAAATCCCATGTCACAAGATGTAATCAATCAACTATTTAATACACTTAAAGTGTTCGATTCAACGAGCAATTGATGATCTACAAATTTCCTTTAATTCTTGAGTAACCACATAGATCATGAGAGATGATCTAGAGAAAACATTTCACATTATTATGTTTTCTTGGAGTGTCTTTTGCAAAAGGCTTTTAGCCTCTCAATGCCATCTTCAAGATAAGCTGGCTCGATAGCAAATGTTACCCGGAGCCAATTCTTTAGTCCTACGGTTATACCTGTGAAAAAAAATATATTGTTTAATAAATATATATGGACTTGATGAAAAAGCATTTTTAATTTTTATTTTTTTTTCGTGAATCGTTGTAATTAATTATACCTGGAAGGATTAACACCGATTCTTCTTTAGCAAGTTTGACACAGAATTCCATATCATCCTTGATGTCGTCGAAGACCGATGGATCTAATTTCACCTTTTAAACATAAACAAGACTTGATATTTAAATATTTGATAACATTTGTTTAATTCACATTCACATGTGTTTTTTGAACATTGTAAATAGTTTGTTAACCCTAGAATTAATATAATTGTACAATCTTAATCCTCTTACCATAACAAACATAGATCCTTCAGGCTTGCTTGGGCAAATTATACCATGGACATCTTGAATCCCCTCATAACATGTATTCGCACATTCTTTTATTATATTTACAATTTTTGAAAAAAAATCCTCATTCGTTTTCCCAAGAATATCGGGAACTGCACCCTGCACGTTAAATAAACCCAACATTATACAAAAGGTCAACAAAAATTTGTTAATGTCAGACTTTTTTTCTGCAAAAAAAGTTATATTTGGCCCATACATTTCACTCTGCTGGCCCAAAAGCATCATGTCAGATATAAATCAGATAATGTAGAATTTTTGAAATATACCTGAATAAATGTTGGGGGATCACATGATATATTTAGATATCCGGTAATGGATTCAATAATCTGTAGAAAAAAAAATTAATTAGTACAATGCGTATATAAATTTGTTAAAAAGATTGTGTATTTATGTAGATGGTTTGAGAGAGAGAGAGAGAGAGAACCCCGTGTTCTTTAATGATGCCATTAGGATCATTGATGACAAGCCATCCGAGTCGCCAGCCTGGCACAATCCACCTTTTGGATATGGAGCCAAGTGTAACCACAGGCGTAATTGATCCAAAAACTCCCATTGGAACAAAAGGATTTTTCCCAAAAGCAAGATGATCATAAACCTCATCCGAAATCACTAATATCCCAAGCTTCCTTGCAGTCTCCGCCACCTTAAAAAAAACACTAGACTGCTCAATCCATAGATTCATTACCAGATAAGACAGAACAGATTGTACTGTGTTGGACTGACTGAGATGACCGAAAAAAGAAAAACAAATAATAAACACCTTTTGTAGGTGTTGGTGTGTGAAAACATTTCCGCAAGGATTTCCGGGGTTAATGATAACCATGGCAACTGTATTTTCGTCTGCGAGAGCTTCAACTGCGTCAAGATCGACTTCCCAGTCTTTATCTGGAAGAAGGTCAAAGTGACGGGCTTCCAAATGACATGATTGACAAACAGCTTCGTAATATGGAAACCCTGGTTTTGGAAGTAGAATGTTTGCTTTGGAATCGGCAAGCACGGTTATTATGGTTTGAATAGCTTGTGTGCAACCGACTGTCAGGAATACATCATCCGCTGATAATTTATCTGGAAGATCTTGTGACAGGTACTTTGCTACAGCACTGTAAAAGAATATATATAAACTTATGACTGTGATAGTGACTGTGACTGATATTAATTTTTTTTTAGGACAATAGTGGGCCACATGGGCCACCTCTTGGGAATTGTTAAAAAAAGTAATAAAAATAAAGAGTTTATGATTAAAATGATTAAAGAATTGTGAACATAGGGAATTGAGATGCATAAAAAAGATTCCTCTGAAAAAGATTGCATGAATCACATCTTACCTACTCATTCAACTGGAAGAGACAAGGAAATATATTAAAATATAAAAATAATTGCTTCAGCTGACTAATTTACTAAATGTTCTTCCGTGAAAACAACTCCAATTACAGAATTGAAAATTACACTAACAAAGTCAACAATGGTACACTTTATGATTCATCAAGTATTGCTTTGATATTGTTAAATTCGACCTATATTGCTAACACACAACAAGAATTATGAACAACCGATTCATGTGAATCTACATCATGTTGTCAGATAACGAGCCCAGAGAAGGGGATAAGATGGCATGGATTCTGATTTTGCAATCAGTAAACTTTATGTTGACAGAAGCAAAAACAAGGAAAATGACGAAATATGCACTACTTTCGATGAAATTGATATCAATTCCATGGATTCCATAGAATTCATCTAACATGTAGTCATGTACTAGTTAAACAAAGTGAAAAATCATCTGTTGCATCGATTGGAGATCGAGAAATTACTTGAAAACGGAAATCAAAAAGCCCAATTAGCAATTCACCAGGATTTGCCCTTGATTAACCGATTGAACTCACAAACACACATCACTGAGACAATAAATCCGAATATCAACAAAATAACTGTGCGATTCACGAAAACCAGAAGATGATTGTCTCAAAAACCGGAAAGAAACACTTGGAAACTTCAATTGGCTACAAGGAAGACGAGGAAGTACAAGTACCTTCTAGCAGGGGCAATACCAACGGTAGAGGAATAACCGTTGAATTTGGCAGAACGAATGGCGTCGGCGATGGCGTCTTCTGCAATCGGAGAAGTACGGAAGCAGGGGAAAGCAGAAGGGTCTCCATGGCCGAGAGGGATGACGGGTCTGGTGTCAGATTGGTTGAGCTTTGACAGGAGCATAGTGAGAACACCTCTAATGGTTATCTCCGACGCCGCATGTAGCTCCGGGTTCCCCTGAAATCCCCATCTCTTCTTCGCCGCTGAGCCGTTCTCCATCGCTCTCCACTCGTTACAAAAGTGGCGGTGATTGAGATGGAGGTAATGATGGAGTCATCTGATTTTGTAGTAAACTCATGTTCCATTTTTGCAAATTGATTACAAGTCTTATTATCTACAAAATGAACCTTCAATTTTGTAGGTTAGACGAAATCAACCCCTAAGATATTTTGGAGGAGTCCATTTGTTTAAGATTCAAATTCATTTTGTAAATTACAACTTTGGATCAAGTTTATATTGTTAAATAGAGTAGGGGTGAGTATAATATGCAGTTGTAGGTCAGAATCGAACCGCAAATTGTATGAAACCACCATCTCTGGTTTTCCCAATTGGGCGGTTTTACGATTTTTTATACTAGTGCAGTTTCGTTTTAAATCAAACAATAAAATAGTTCAATAAAAACTGAGTTAAACCAATCCAATACATCTAATAAAAAAACCGACTAACCATTAAAAATTAAAAACAGGAAGATGGTCTTTCCCAAATCTACCGTTCCTTAAATTATTTTAGGTAAAACCAAAATGAATTTAAAATAAACCCACTCACAAACGATTAAACACAATATTAGGTTTTTAATATTAAAACCAAGATGTGGGAATACCTTATTTATTATGGAATATTCATAACCTTTATTTTTTTGTCAGGGCAAAGTGGAATTAAAGTTATAAAAAATGGCTTGTAACATATTTATTCAAAAAATATGTTATTTTAACGTCACATCAGTTTCACTACATTATTAAAACATCCAAGATTGCCAATGTCACTTGTCTATTATTTGTAAGCTAGATGATTCCTTTCTAAAATTGAAAACATATGTCTATTATAATACAAAATTGTGCATTCAACGTTAATACCTATATTTCTATAAATAATATAATAATTTAACAATGTGTATTTTAAGTTTTTAACAAAAAAGACAATTTCAAAAATACCATGTATATAAATATCTATAATCAAACATAATTAATTATAATTGTTATGAATAGATTTGCTTTTATATATTTTCTTTTTAAAATTATAAACAAATATATTTAATTAAAAATATATCAAATGATTGTTGATGTGACAATGAGTACCATTTTGAAAGACTATTGATATTTTATTGGTGTGAAATTGGTGTGAATGGTTATTGCGAAACTATGTGGCAAATTTAAAAAATGAGTGGCATTGCACATGTATGTATGGATTATCTTGCTAACACTTACTTTACTTAGGAAATACTCACCACTTCACCTAATTAAATATTTCTATTTTGTATTTTTTTAAATACTTAATTTTAATAAAAATACTTGATTATTAAAAGAAAGTTAAAATTCCATTAAACCAAATTAAAAGTACATTACTAAAAGTGAAAATAAAAATTACACAAAAAAATATAAACTTAAAAATAACATTACGCTTAAATTAAACTTTTCATTATAACCTAAAAATTATAAATCCTTATACTTGTTTTTCATCTTGCGTTAGAGCTTGTTGAAAAATTCGAGTTAATCGAACGGAAGATCCGGATGAGGCGGTGTGTTTATCATTTTCAAGTCAAGATGGTCATCAATTTTTTTCGAAAGCATTTGAATGGAATTTGGTTCCGGTTCAATGGATTTTTTTTTCCTTTGTCCCTTGTCGATAAAGATGTCACCTTTTCGCCTCGTCCCTTCCCATCGGGCGTGGAAGGGTGACCTCTTCGTTAGCTCATCGTTATCATCATCATCTTCATTGAGGTCAATTCTCAAACTCGCTTCAGACTACGAAGTCCTCACTCGTTTGTTGGAGCCGATGTATTACGTTTGTGAGTGACTAAGCGTGCTCGGATCAAGGCCCATTTTGGACCGATAAGCATAACATACCAAGCTTTTTGATGGTCAAATGGTTTAACACCATGGGTGGTTTTGTATTCTTGAAAAGAGATGCTTAAAAGATCGAAATCATTACACCCACTACGACGCATGTTTATGAAGTTGAGGTAAATTTCATTAAAACTTATACAACTACTACTTAACTCATGCCATTTTCTGTTAACACCATCGTAACTCCGATATTCACTTTTTTCTATTTGCGAGTGGAAGTCTGCTAGAACGAAAATGTCGCCCCATATTGGGCGTTCCCCATAGTTCATCAGTGAATATTGAAATCCAAGCTTTTGTTAGCGTCACTTCCTCATTTTCATCCTATTTATTTTGAGCCATTTTTTCCTTTGACTTTCTGACACCCTTTCGACATCATCAATATGGGGAGATTGGGGTCGGAAAAGTGGTTGTTGTGAAAGTGGTGGTTGAGAAGATGGTTGTTGTGAAGGTGGTGGTTGGGAAGGTTGAGTTTGAACTTGTTAAAATTGTGATTGTTAAAATTTATGGAATTGGTTTGGTGTTTGGTAAAGGTTTGGTTGTTGAAGAAGTATGGTTGGTATTGTTTTCAATAAAAGGGTGATTTGTGGAATTGGTGAGTTTGCTGGAAGGAGCATATTCATAAAACCTCCCGGTGATTCGAAATTTGGGTATCGACGAGGTGTTGTGTTGAATGTGAATGTGAATGTGTTGATGGGTAAAGTGGGTTTGAGTAGGGTGATTGGAGTGTTTGGGGTATTTGGATTTTGATCAATTTTTGGAATTTGTATTTATAGATTTAATTTAGAGGGTTTAAAGAAAAAATAATATTTTAAACGGTTAATTTTGAAACAGTCATATGCCGGTTTATCTTTCTCTCTCATTTGTATTGTATTGTATTGTAGCCAATGTTTTAAAAACCGGTTTGAACCGGCCGGTCAAACCAGTTGGATCGGGAACCAGGGGAGGGAGCGGTTTAACTATCATCGGTTTTACATTGATTTCTGAACCGGATTGAACTGGCCGGTTTTTAAAAAAGCCCGGTTGAACCGGTCAAAATAAACCGGTTGAACCGGTTAAACTACTAAAAAGACATGAATTGATGTTATAAAGTTTTTTGATGTGTTTGTATTCATCTAAAACTATATTTCGTTTCGGTATTATATTTTTTTTCCTTTTAACGTATATTTTTTTCCTTTTAACGTATATGGATTGATGTAAAACATTAAAACTTATGGTTATGTGTTATTTTAATGTATTTGGATTCATTTACAGCTTATTTTTATGTGTATTTTTAATGTTTGAACTTGTAAACATCAAATTCATAATTTATATATGTATGTATGTGTAGAAAAATAGAAAAAATAAAGAAAAATATAGAAACCGGTTTACCCGGCGGTCGAACCGGTTAAACCGGTTGAACCGGAAACCAGTCACCATACCGGTTCAACTAAAAAACCGGTTTTTAAAACATTGATTGTAGCCAAACCTACGCTTCTTCACACTTACGCAGGATGGGGGTGGTATTTTGAAGAAAGTGGTCCATGAGTTTATGTGCCAACTCATCATACGCGTAGAAAATTAAAGGCATTCCTTATAGCGTAACACTTTTGCCACAAAACTTTCTTATAACTGTTCAGCTTTTTTTTTTAATTATATAAACTATATAAATTATTTTATGTTAATTATTTCATTATCTACAATGTTTTAAAAACCGGTTTTTTAGTTGAACCGGTATGGTGACCGGTTCCCGGTTTAACCGGTTCGACCGCCGGGTAAACCGGTTTCTATATTTTTCTTGTTTTTTTTCTATTTTTCTACACATATATACATATATAAATTATGAATTTGATGTTTACAAGTTCAAACATTAAAAATACACATAAAAATAAGCTGTAAATGAATCCAAATACATTAAAATAACACATAACCATAAGTTTTAGTGTTTTACATCAATCCATATACGTTAAAAGAAAAAAAAAATATAATACCGAAACGAAATATAGTTTTAGATGAATACAAACACATCAAAAAAACTTTATAACATCAATTCATGTGTTTTTATTCAGTTTAACCTGTTCAACAGAGTTTTTCTAAAAACCGGCCGGTTCAATCCAGTTCAAAAATCAATGTAAAACCGGTGATAGTTGAACCGCTTCATCCCCGGTTCCCGATCCAACCGGTTTGACCAGCCGGTTCAAATCGGTTTTTAAAACATTGATATCTAAAAATATAACACTTTGCCATAAAAATTTCCTAAAATAACATTTTTTTTAAATAAAATTATTATTAAAGAATTCTTAACATAGGGAATTGGGGTGGCCCAAAAAAGATTCCTTTGAATCACGTCGTACCTAACAATTCAACTTCGAAGAGACAAGGAAATACATTAAAATATAAGAACAATAAATCTTCTATTTATAGCAATTTGTAACATTGTTAAAATGCTACCTTATTTTTCTTAGTTGCATGAAAAATTCAATACCCGTAATGGCATTTTCCATGCTAACCACTCAAAATGGCATTTTGCATGCCAACCACATGTAATTATATATATACAAATAAATAAACATTTATTTAACATAAAAACAAGTAATTACATATACAAATGATTAAACACTTATTAAAATTGTATGATTTGTCAAAACATACTAATTTAATATAGTATAACTATAATTAAGATGCCTACGTCTTTAGTCTTTAAAATTTCATTTTTGTATGGTTTGTTTTTTAAAAAGGTGAAATATTTACTATCCTTTTTAATTTAATTTAAAAATTCTTTTTTATATTTTAACTAGTAAATTCAATTAAACTTTAAAATTTACACCCCACCCATCGGATCTTAGCCCCTACCCACCGACCCGGCCTCTTTTTTCCTTTTCCTTCATCTTGGTTAGCATTAGGTGAAGAATACTCTCTCGCACCCTTCTATCATCATGGGTGGTAAAGCAAACTCCACTAACCACCACTCACTAGCGGCTTGAAGGCATTGAAGACAAACACCACCAACCATCACTCACCTTAGTCTTCCACCCCAACAGACACCACCACTAGATGATATCTAGAAAAATGTCGTCGTAAAAACATTTATTCTGCCACCACAACATCCCGCCACAAATTGGTCTGTCACCACCATTTCCACAACATATCTGGTCTGTCATCTAAAACCTACATCTTTCTCACCCTAACTTTTTTCTGACCTGACTACCAGCCACCAACATCAGAAAATCATTGTGTGTATCAGTTTTTATCACTAGAAACCAAACTCTAAAACCCTTTTTGTTTCTTGCGAATGGTTCATCAAACTCCAAAACCCTTCATCGAAGGTGGTAGTGGTTGGTGGTTGGTGTTGGGTTATGAGGGGTCTAAAAGGACACAATGGCACACATCGGAAGAAACAAAAACAATAAGCTCATAAATCAGACATAGATCCATGTTCAACCAATCAATTTCAACTAAACTTAAAGAGAAGGAAAGCATAATACATACCTTTGTAGTTGTTGAAACCTTCTTAGATATAGATCAAATGACGAGTGTTAAGATCCCAAAGGAGAGCTCCTCTTTCGTAGTCGCACCCAAGAAACAGACCATCAACAACTGACTTCACCTCATGGATAAACACCTTGAACGCCACAAAACATATCCAGATCTGAAGCCTAAGCGTAGCATAGAACTCCTTACGCGTTACGTAGGAGGCTAAGGGTTAGGGTTTCAAGATCAAATTGGTACTACCGAATTCTAGGGTTTTCCTAGAGAGAAACTCATCATCATATCCAGCCTAGGACCCCTTAAAGGATAATTATCTGACTTTCAAATTCATTTATCTAGAACCTTATAGATTACCATATTTCATTTAATTAATTAAACACTTAATTAAATTAACAAACCAAGTCCCTATAACGTAACACCCCATTTTCACTCTACACTAGGATTCAATATAAATTGATTGTTTATAAATTCAAAGTAGATATATATTAATTTTTAGCCAAAAATAAACATCATAAACATGTAGTAGACGTCAATATGATTTCTATAGATATATAGAATACTTGAATCTGACTTCGTATAAAGAAGTTATATTTCTTTGAAGTTTCGTGTTCAGCCCTATACGGAAAAACGTGTCGTAAAAAGTAAACTAGGGACATGTAGCTTATTAGCTTAAGTAATCCAAATAAAAGTCACAGCAATCATAAAAGCAAGAGCGTACATATAAAGAATGCTAAAATCTAATTTCGTATGAGGAAATTACAATTTTTTGAAGTTTTAATACAACAGTGCGCGACATAGAAATCAAAATTAAAATCGTTTGATTGTTATCCAAAAAAATCTAAATGAAAGCTGAAGATATCCTGAATACGAATTCGTTGATATAGAGATAATCAAGAACGGAGTTCGTATTAAGCAGTTATGAATTTCACACGGACTTTAACAACATAATATCTATAAAAATATGAATTTAAAATAGAGTGAGAATTATTTGTTGAAACCTTTAGGAAAGATATAGAGCTCGCCGAGAGGATTATAGGAGTATAAAGAACGTCGAAAACGGAGCTCATATGTGAAAGATATGTTTGTTCAGAGATTTCGAGAAAACACATGATGTGATGGCGTGGCATAACCAGGAGGCGCCACGTGGAATTGTCGGCAGCCCCCTCCTCCGAGAGATCAAGTGAGATGTCATAGTTGAAGTGTGAAATGTGGCTCGTCCGAGAGTCAAAAAGTGGCAAGACGGGTGCGTCGGTCGACCGGGTGATGTCACCCATTAAGGAGGCGACATGCAGCAGGATTTGAAAGGGGCCAACACAACACCACTGACTATAGGCCTAGCGCACCCAAGAAAGTATGCGGCGTGCGCCTCTTCCAGTCCTATAAATACTAGCGTTTTTCAGCTCCTTTCCTCACCAATTCAATCCCAAATCCTCTAGAAACCTTTCCACATCCCTATCCTCGATACTCCCTAGTTACCAACTATTCTAGTGAGGTTCTGAGGCATCAGGGATCCAGATAGATAGAAGTGTTCAGTATCAAGATTTTGCATGTGACTTTCTCGGTTTACGTTAGAAATCATTGTAAGTTAAGCTGCAATTGCTATGCTTTTAGGGTAATTTATATTTATATCCTTAGTCGTTATTATAAATTTATAAGTACCAGATTAGTCATTATATACAGTTAAATATTATGATTGGTCTACTTACAGTAGAGGTGTCTAGAATGAGCGTGTTGGATTGGTTGTTAGATTTCAGAAAAGCTATATGCCGAAATGATTTTGCCTCCCAACTATCCTTCCTGATCCTTATTTGATAGCCATGAAAGTATATTTTGAATTAGTAAAGAATGTAACTTCTACCAGATTGCCATAGATATTAATAAGTTATAGTATTTTAGGTTAATACGTGATATATGCATTACCCACCCGTTGGATCATCCGAAGGATAGCTGATAGTCATTTAAGTAATTGTCCAGGTGGGTTACTGGTGGATTAGGTGTCTAAGCCCATAACTATAATTGGTATGTACTTGACCCAATAGTAGCATGGTCCTTTTGGGTTGCCTTCACCATAGCAACTTGACTGGATGAATTATGAAGAAAGAGGTTAATTGTGATTTATTAATATATTATAAGAATAATATACTAATTGAGAAATCATATTATTTAATTAATATTGGTCAAGAATTAATTTGGAATTAATTTAGTGATCAAAAGAGATTAATTAAATTAAGGGGACTGATATTATAATTATAAGATAATTGCAAGATGGGCTGTGGACTCTTAAAAGAAGGAGGTGGACGAATTCTATGGAAGCCCATAGAAGAATTCGTCCATAAGGGCCTTATGGAAGGATCCACTGGACTGCTTAAGGCTTAAGCAATCAGATTAGGGTTTTGACTGAAACCCTAGCAGCTCAGCTATATAAAGACCCTGTGGGACTCCTAATTTCGGCGACTAAACCCTAAGAAGTATAGCCATCCGATTTTGTGATCCCTAGCCTCTCTCTCATATTCTTCCAACTTGCTCTTAGTGTTTGTGATCTATTGGAGGTATCGCATTTGAGGTACTAAGCTCTTGAAAGGCAAAGATCAAGCAAGCTACAATTGAAAGGTAATCTTCTAACCTTGTATTAGATATAAATTTTGAAATATAGCATGCTAGATTAGGGTTCATGCTTTGGATAATTGTTATTGTATGTATAACTTGAGAAAAACCTAGATCCAAAGCATTAGGGTTGCATGTTCACCATAGGATTGATGTAATGCTCAAAACCCATCAGTGGTATCAAAGCCTAGGATAGTTTTTATGTTATATGATGCAAAAGTAAAATTTTCAAAGCTAGAAATTTTCGATTTTTGATTCTGTTCCAGGTTCACGACGTGACAAAAGCTTGTCACGACGTGAAGTCGGTTCTGACAGTAGAATTTCGAACTTTTTGCTAAAATTGGATTTGGATAATTACCATAAATTTTTTTTCTAATTAAAATTCGTTTTTATCTGTTATGGTAATGCATATCTTAATCTAATTGGAATAATAGTTAAAATTTAAGATAATTACTAGACTATGTGATAAACTAATTATTTGTAAATTTTAATTTGTAATTATCTTGCCAAAATAAAAGGAAACTGGATTAGGTCAAATTTAGATAAAAATAAAAGGAAATTGGATTAGGTCAAATTTTTATTTGTAATTATCTTACCATCGTCTGCTAGCGCTTCTTCGTTGCTTTGTCGGGACACATTCATCGATTTCTTTTCGGGCTTGCAAGTGACTTACTTCTTTTGCCTGTTCTTGTTGTCTTAAGTCGTCCCGCCAGTCCGCCCTTCCCCGAGTCTTTCTCTTTCTTTTGGAGTGAAATGAGTCATTCCAAGGATAATGCTTACCGAGGAAAAATATACTTTAGCATTACAACTACCAGAAAAGAAGACAACTTCGACGAAGAGTTGGCTATTGACATTATCCTACACTCTTTTCCTCCTTGTTATAATCAGTTCCGAATGACGTATCATATGAACAAGGAGGAAGTCACTCTAAGAAAGCTTCAAGTCCTACTAAGAACTGCTGAGAGTAGTTTAAAAGGCAAGTCTGTTGCACCCACTCCTACCGCTGCTACCCATATCTTGGCAATTGGACAAGGGAAAGGAAAGAAGAGGAAGACTCCTTCTAAGAGCCACAAGGGAAAGTCCCATGATGGATCCTCTTATAGTGGGACCAAAGGTGGTTCTGCTACTCCTTCCTCTAATATGAAGGATACAGAGTGCTTCCACTGTCACGATAAAGGGCATTGGAAACAAAGCTTCCCTAAATACTTGCAAGACGTCAAGGATGGGAAGATAAAGCCCATCTTTGCAGGTATTTACCCTATTCAATCTAACAACTCATCACATGCTATTTCTTGGGTCCTTGATACAGGATGTGGTTTTCAGATTTGTTCTGATTTGCAGGGTCTAAGAAGAAGTAGGCATGTGGAGCACGAGAAGATGAACTTGATCATGGGGAATAGGAAAGCATCGCTTGTCACCAAGATTGAAGTTTACTCTTTATTTCTTAATAGTGGGTTAGGGTTAGATTTAAATGATTGTTGCTACTCGTCGGAAATGGCGAGAAACATTATTTCTTTTCATGGTTTGTACAGAAAAGGTTTTAGATTTTCATTTAATAATGAAATTGGTTCTATAAATGCTTTCTATATTGGTATTTTTTATTTTGAAGCATTGCCTTGTAATGGAGTATATGAAACTGTGATGGTTGTAGATAACTTAGGAAATAATGTGTTGCATATTGATTCGTCCAATGGTTTGGACAAAGCATGCTTGTGGCATTGTCGTCTTGGCCATGTCAACAAGAAACGCATAGCCCAACTCCAAAAGGATGGAGTGTTGGAGTCATTTGACCTTAGACCGGTGACACATGCGAGTCTTGTTTGCTTGGAAAAGATGTCTAAATCACCCTTCACTGGCATGTGTGAAAGGGGTGAGCGGTTATTGTATCTCATATACACCGATGTGTGTTGGCCCTTTAGATCCACCACAAGGGATGTAAATCGCTTCTATGTGACTTTTACCGATGATTATAGTAGATATGGGTATATCTACTTAATCAAGCATAAGTCAGAAACTTTTGAAAAGTTCAACGTGTTTAAGCAAGAAGTGGAGAATCAATTGGGCAGGAAGATAAAGATGCTCCGATCCGATCTAGGTGGTGAGTATCTTAGTATCGAGTTCCACGACTATCTTAAGGAATGTGGAATTATTTCACAATTGACGCCATCTGGGACACCGCAATTGAAGGTGTATCTGAGAGGCGCAATCGAACCTTGTTGGATATGGTTCATTCCATGATAAGTCGAGCTTCGTTACCTATCTCATTTTGGGGGTATGCCTTAGAGACTGCCACCCATATCCTTAATCTAGTCCCAACTAAGAAGGTTGCCAAAACACCTCACGAGATGTGGACAGGGATGGTTCCCTCGTTAGCACACATCAAGGTTTGGGGTTGCGAGGCTTTCGTAAGACGAGAGACTCACGACAAGATCAAACCTCATAGTGAGCAATGTATTTTCATCGGCTACCCACATAAGTCCTTTGAATATCTCTTCTATAGACCGAGTGGCAATGTTGTCTTCGTTGCGAGGATAGGGGTTTTCCGAGCGAGAGAACTCATATGCCAAGAGGACAGTGGAAGGCAAATTGATCTTGAAGAGCTTCAAGAATCAAGTAATGAAGGAACCTCAAACACTAGCACTCAACCCGAGGAGGAAACTCCTGTTGAACCAGTTGATGAGTCCTTACCTCTGAGACGTTACAGTAGAGTTAGCGTTCCACCGGAATTTTATGGTTTCCATATTACTACTGAAGGCGATACGTTTATTAGTGATAGTACACTAATAAATACGGATGAACCTAACAACTACAAGGAAGCCATGGTGGGCCTGGAGTCTACAAAATGGAAAGAGGCTATGGACAGCGAGATTCAGTCCATGCATGAAAATCAAGTTTGGAACTTGGTTGACAATGTACCGGGTCGTAAGATGGTCGGGTGCAAATGGATCTTCAAGAAGAAGGCCGGCATGGATGGGAAAGTACACACTTATAAGGCGCGATTGGTTGCGAAGGTCTTTACTCAAACTCCCGGAGTTGACTATAACAAGACTTTCTCACCAGTAGCGAAGATAAAGTCTTAAGGGTTATGCTAGCCATAGCTGCGTTTCATGATTATGAAATATGGCAGATGGATGTCAAAACCGCTTTCCTTAATGGGAAGTTGGCTGAGGATGTTTACATGAGTCATCCAGAGGGTTTTGTAGATGTGAAGTACCCTAATAGAGTGTGTAAGCTTGAGAAATCCATCTATGGATTAAAACAAGCGTCTCGCAGATGGAATCTTTGTTTCGATGAGAAAGTCAAAGAGTTTGGTTTTTCGAGAAGTGAGGATGAGTCCTGCGTATATGTCAAAGCTAGTGGGAGTATAGTTAGATTTCTCGTATTTTATGTGGATGACATACTACTCATAGGAAACAACATCCCAACCTTGCAGGAGGTTAAGTCCTGGCTTGGGAAGTGCTTCGCTATGAAGGACCTCGGAGAAGCTGCTTATATTCTAGGGATAAGGATAGTGAGAAATATGAGTAAAAGACTAATAGGACTTAGTCAAAGTATCTACTTGGACAAGGTGTTGAAATGTTTCAACATGGAGAATTTCAAGAAAGGAGAATTGCCTATCTAGACCAATACCAAAATGAGTAAGACTCAGAGTCTGAGTACTGATGCCGAAATGGCAGAAATGAGTCGAGTATCATATGCTTCCATTGTTGGCTTGATCATGTATGCTATGACGTGTACTCACCCTGATGTGGCTTTTGCTTTGAGCATGGTTAGTCGATATCAAGGGAATCCTGGTAGAGCTCACTTGATTGCGGTAAAGAACATTCTTAAGTACCTACGAAGGACTAAGGACTGGGTCCTTATCCTCGGTGGGAGTGATGACTTGAGAGTACGAGGGTACAATGATGCCAGTTTTCAGTCTGACTGAGATAATTTCCGCTCTCAGTCGGGCTGGGTATGTACCCTGAATGGAGGAGCAGTGACTTGGAAAAGTTCCAAGCAGGAGACCGTAGTTGATTCAACGTGTGAATCAGAGTACATAGCAGCGAGCGAAGCTTCAAAGGAGGCAATATGGCTAAAGAACTTTATTGGAGACCTTGGAGTTGTACCTACCATAAAGGTGATGGGTTTTGAGCATAACATCAATCCTATGGTGTTCATGCAACCCTAATTGCTTGGATCTAGTTTTTCTACTTTGAACATGCAATAAACTTCCAAGACTTATAAACCCTAGATCTAGCACACAATTAATCAAATTACCATATAAACTAGGGTTCAGATCTTACCTTGATTGTTATGTAGCAATAACAATCAATTCCTTGGCTTCAGAAAGCTTAGTGCCTCAAGTGTTGCACCTCTAATGGAGTCACAAACACCACTAAGCAACTTGGATGAAGAGGGAGGAGAGAGGAGACACCAAAAACGGCTGGAAACCCTAAAGGAAGACTTAGCCACATTTTTGGGTCTCAAGGGTTCTTTAAATAGGTAGGCAATTAGGGTTATCTAACAAGGAAACCCTAATTTGACTGCTTAAGCCCTAAGCAGCCCATGGACCCCTTCTGGAACATGCCTTGGACGATTTCTAATGGGCTTCCCCATAGAATTTGTCCAACATATTATTCCAAGGTGATCCATAGCCCAATTGCAATTATCATATAATTACAATTCCAGTCCCCCAAGTTTAATTAATCTCTTTTAGCCACAGAATTAATTCTTTATTAATTCTTGACTAATATTAATTAACCAATATGATTTCTCCTTTAATATATTATTCTCATAATATATTAATAAATCATAATTAAACCTTTCTCTTCTTAATTCATCCTACATATTGCTATGGTGAAGGCAACCCAAAAGGACCATGCTCATAATCGGGTCAAGTACATACCAAAGTAGTTATGGACTTAGACACTAATCCAACAGTCTCCCACTTGGATAAGTCTAATAACTATTTTGCATAACTTCAGAACCTGATCAGCAATCGTAGCTTTCAAAAGCCGCTGTCAACTCTGATCTTATCAGAGACGCGTGTCCTTTAGATAAGGGATTATATATTCCTCCATTCTCAAGATATCGTATAGACACAAGACATGAATTTCGATCATTCTCTCTATATTGTTTCCCGACTTCCGATTTATGACGACTGACAACAGACTACAATTGAACACATCAACTTAGTCCCGGCTTGGCCAAGCGCTTAGGGTGTCATCACTAAATCATCGAGGGGCCCATAGATATCGCTTTTATCCCACTTTGGGTAAAAGGAATGGATAAACTTCAACTCAAATGCTCGCTTGCATTTACTGATCGAATCTCACACAACAATAAGTTTTATAACACCAAGTTACTGGTGCATTTTCTTATTATCAATGCGCAACCGACCAACAAATAACAACTTACACGTCTCGGTTTCAAGAATATACAATGTTATCGTCTCACAATTACTCATGATAAAAACCATGAAGTGATTCAAGTGAGCGTGGGTTTGATCCAATACTCTAATGTTATCAAAGCACTCATAAACTCTGCAGCAAACTTGTGCTATGTCTAAACACTTAGACAATCTACAGACAGATTCATGACAGTCTTCCTTCATACCTACTTCCAACGTATGACCGACTGTGGAGGTTCGAATAACCCAGTTATTCTGGAAGTCAAAACATGCAAAATGAAACACAACGATAATACTTAATCCTATATGGCCCCAAAACTTTGGAGCGTAAATAAAACACTTTTATTTAAACACATATTGATTACTCATTATTCATTGCTTACTGTTTCAGAAAATCAACTTATTACTCGAATTATAACCACAATTGTCCCATGCTCCAAGCATGCACACTTTGGTTTCCTATGGTCCATACTTTGTGAAATTGATCAATTGAAAAACTTTTCCAATGAAACTCATTTCACAATCCCCAATCCTTATTATTAGTATAAGAATACCAAATTCTTACCACTTTTAGAATATGTCAGATTCTAACACTTTATGCAACGATCCTTTCATAAAGTCATAGCACAAAAGTCACCAAGACCCGGCTAATGAAATTACAAGGTATTCTATCGGAAATTGTTACAAGACAGTTCCATAGACGTGAAGTCTCACATTCAAAGTACATTCCTTTGAACATCCTTCTCACATAAAAGTTTCTAATCTAGACATATTTTTTAATATGCAACTCCCATTAATGGAAACATTTCCATATTTGCCATATGACAACTTATTCTTAATAGAATCTTATCTATTTATAATAATGTCAATATAGTCCATTCAGTACTATACTTCCAACTACTCACAAGCGACAAATCCTCAGTGAACCTCAGATCGTCCTTTGATAGTTGTTTAATTATTTCAGTCAAAACCGATTCTAGTCCCTTTTTCCCTCTTAATGCCCTAGGCATTTGGAAAATTTTAGAACGGTCAAATATTATAGCATATGCAATCGATCCTATACCTGAAGCGTATGGACACGATGCATAATGTCTCACATAAAGACGTGATACTTTATCATCCTTCTGCCATAATATTTTATGTGCCATGTTCCCACAATTCGAACTATGAAGAGGGATGCCGTAATCATAATCGAATTTTGAGAATGCACTATGTATCCTTGACTAAATTTATTAACATTTCTCGATCTAAGCTTTAGAATTTTGAAACGAAGTATAATATTCTCTCCCTTAATTATAGCAAAACAACTTTTCAACCTTTGCAACTTTGCAAAGTGAATCTTTGTTTTCTATAATCAATATTGCTAACTTGCAATACTTACCATAATAATCATGCTCCCACTATCATGATGATTATTTTCTTACCAGCATAACACTTATGCTCCCACTAGCTTTGACATGTATTCAGAAAACAGCTGAACTTCCAGAGAACAATGCTTATTGAATTCCTTAAGTTCATATTTCTAATACTTGATGCTTTGATAAGCCTTTATCTAAGCTTCTTAATCTCATACACCTTTGCCTTAGAAAGCTCATATGTGTGTCTAGACAAATTCAGAACTTATGTTACTAAGTCCCAAATATTCAGACTAATTGTCAAATCTCACAATTCGAACTATGAAGAGGGATGCCGTAATCATAATTGAATTTGAGAATACAATTTTCACAATTGCTATCTTCTTAAAATCTCTCTTAGTGAAAGCATTTCCTCACAACCATTTTTCATGAAGGAGGGAAACATTATGTCACTTAGATTTTATGGTGTATGTGTTTCTATCCATGTGAATTTGCCAAAACGAAGGTTTGCGACAAATCTAAAAACATATGGACTGAACTTTCTCAATCTTGATTTCTTGCCTCATGGTAACACGAGTGCCCACCACGTCTTCCAAGTAGTTTAGCAACTCACCCTTACATATCAATGTACTTTCCATTGATCAAGGTGCTTGCCTTTATGCATACAAATGAGAACTCATAGAACTCATATGCATAATTAACTTAACTGGAATGGCGCAGAAAAAAAAATTATGTCATCCACGATAGGTTACAAACCTCAAGTCGTGCGCTAGCGATGATCAGTTAGGTTTATTCTTGATTTATTCTTGAAACTTTTCAAGACCATTAAGACTCTCACTGACTCCTTGACATATAAGGTTCTCTTTTCAAGAAACATTTCTTGACAAACAAATATTCAAGAGTTAGTGTAGCTTCTTATCAAGCTTAACACTTCACACAATTGGTCTTAGTTGGTCTTTGTCTTATCCAAGACATCACAACTTACCAATCTCAAATGTGTAGGAATAAGAAGACTTTTTCCAATTCCACATTTGTTGAGTGTTATAAACCTACTAATGACGTGTCACTCAATTCGCAATCTTGGAGTATGACTCTAAGATTCGATATTGGAACGAAGTATGATTGACTTCTTGATTTAACCATTTCCACAATTCCCAATTCCTCTTCTTAGACATACAAATGTACTAAGACTCACTTAGAGGATCAATTGAGACATGGTTCTTAATCATTAATACTATATCATAAAACACAATAAAAGGTACTCTCCCTTCTTCTTAGAACAGAGAAACTTTTATCTTTCTGCCTTCTTGATTCTTCTTTTTATTCGTTCTACCATTTATTGAAACCTTTTCAATCAACTCAGAATTACACTTAGTCTTATAAGTATAATCATATTTACTAAACTTTAGTAAATCATGACGAATATCTTTATCACTCTTGTGGTGGACTTGATCAGCGCACAACCAAGTGTACCTGATCCTTAGCCCTTCACTTGACTCTTTGTCAAGGAATTAGTCTAATTTCCAAAATATGAAGTTTCTCATTCATCACGCAATGCATGTTGCATGATTCCAAGTTTCTGTCCAGTTGAAACTTGGGCGATGAGAAACTCTCCCTATTTGGTAAATTCTCGACATTTCACAAATAACATAATCAAGAATCACATCCAATTCAACATTGCTAAAATTAGAAATACATAAACATCCATTTTCACATATGCCATTGCAAGGATAAATAAATAGGACGAAATCAAAATTCATTTTATTGCGGAAAAACTTGTCCTTACAATGCAATTCAAATGAAAAACTATGTTATTTCAATTTCTAAGCAATCTATTCTAACTCTAAAGTAGTAGCTCAAAAATCCGATCTTCAAGCAATGCGATCGAAATCCATTTCTTCACGATCAGATTCAGCTTACTTCTTCCCTTAATTTTCCTCTCTTTTCTTCGATCCTACAAAACATCAAAATATAATCTTATCACATCATGTATTGAAAATCAAAGAATAGGAACTTATAGAGTTAGTTATTGGATTTTACCTGAAGTAGAGCCATACGTCTTGACTCTCCCATCTCTTAGATCTCTCAGGTAGTTTGGGCAGCTTCATCTCCAATGCCCCTTCTCTTGGCAATAAAAGCAAATAGACTCCTTTGGTACATAGCAACGGACAATCTCAGTCTTTTCTGGACTTCCAATGTAGCCAGTGTCCAATGAAGTATGGGAGTTAGATCGACCAATCAAGTTTGCTTGACCAGTGCGCCAAATCATCGCTGATTCAGCAGCAATAAGCAAATAGGTCAAATCATTGAGGGTCACGTCATGGATCATCATATAGTACTCTCTAACGAACTCACTATATGATTCAGGAAGCGACTGAAGAACCCAGTCAACAGCCAACTCACCTGAAATCTCGACACCCAACATCCTTAACCTGTCAATGTGTGACTTTATCTCCAAGACATTTGCACACACAGGTTTCTCATTTTCGTGTTTACTTGCCAATAGGGCTTGAGTGAGCTTGAACTTTTCAGGCCTTTGAACTTGTGGGTTAGGGAGAATAATTGGAGGAGGTGGAGGAAGTGAAGCATGACTCTCATTTCCTTGATCGTATCGTGGAACGTCATTTTTCATTTGGAAAGCTTGTTCCAAGGGACTTGGGAAGACCATTGTAAGATTTAGACATCTACAAAACGGGAGAAATTCAAGTCAAGTTGATTAGAATCCTTGATGTAACACCCAAACGAAACATCAAGGCTAGGATCCAACACAATACTCTACAACCTAGAAGAGGGATGCCGTAATCTAGTTGCAGAATATTTGAAGGTAGGTAAATGACGATTTACCAATTTCCACCATGAAAAACGAAAAAGAAATTTAAGTTTTAAATGAATTGAAACTCCTAGATCTTTTGAGATTCATTGAACTTTTCAATGGCATGTTTAAATCTCGATTATGCCCTTCAAGTTTGCGACTGGGATGCCGAGGATCACAAACAAGGTGTGAATAACCATGCGAATCACATGGTGCACCCAATGCTACTACCACCTGATCAATGTGCCGGTTAGCCACACACGCTCCATTGATCTATGATAAACATCGAGCCACCCTTCGCCGCCAATGCCAAACCCAAATTAGTGTGCCGGTTAACCACACACGCTCCACTAACGTTTCGACAAGGGTACAAAGTGTAATTCCATGGATTAGCATACAATTCCACATTTTTGCCTAAAGTAACTAGAATTTAGGAATTTGTAAAGCATGTAGTTACTTTGTACTTCATTATACTTATAATGGAAAGTTTCGTCCTATCCTACCCGTTCGGCTAACGACCCTCCACTAGTCAAGAGTGCGGTGGGTAAGAGTGGATACCCATTCAATCGCCATTTTATAGGCAATTTCCTTAAACACCCCTTATAGACCAGCTTCGTGAATGAGGCCTACTAACGGTAAGACTGACTCTTTACTCATATATATATATATATATATATATATATATATATATATATATATATATATATATATAATATTAGACTTTTAATGTTACATATATACAGTATAGGGTGTATTTTACACTTTTAAAATACTAGGTGGTCTAATTTAATAAATTATACTTTTAATTTTGATTAAATGTAAACCAAAACTTTATGGATTTATTAACTCTCTTTTAATTATACACTTTAATTAATTAACAAAACCATAAGGGTGTAATTTGAACTTTTCAAAATGCGAGGGTTTTAGAATTTAATATTTCAAAATCAAACTTTTAATCAACTTTTAAATTCCAAAACTTGAGGGCAAGTTTTGAAACTTTTCAAAACATTTGGGATTAGAATTTAAATATTTCAAAATTAACTTTTAATCAAAAATTTAAATTCCAAAACTTGAGGGCAAGTTTTGAAACTTTTCAAAACATTAGAGTTTAACTATTTAAATTTCAAAAACAAAACTATTAAGTCCAAATTTAAACTATAAAACCTAAAGGGTGTAAATTGAAACTTTTCAAACTTACTAGGTCAAATATTTATCTTATAATAATCCTATATTATCTATATTTAACAAAATCCATCAATTTTGATAAGGATAATCATTCCAAACATAAAAAATCGATTTTAGGCAATAAAAACGAGTTTTGGTAATTATCCACATCAAAATCTGACCAAAAATTCGAAAAACCCGGCAACTGAACAGCCAACTCGTCGAGTCCTCTTTGGAACTCGTCGAGTTCAAGCTACTCGTCGAGTTCTAAGAGCAACTCGGCGAGTTCATCACGCAGACATCAAGAAATTTCGATTTTCAGGTCTTTGGCAGTTCAATTATGCATCTATTCAATAGAAAAACGACCTAGGCTCTGATACCACTGATGTGTTTTGAGCATAACATCAATCCTATGGTGTTCATGCAACCCTAATTGCTTGGATCTAGTTTTTCTACTTTGAACATGCAATAAACTTCCAAGACTTATAAACCCTAGATCTAGCACACAATTAATCAAATTAACATATAAACTAGGGTTCAGATCTTACCTTGATTGTTATGTAGCAATAACAATCAATTCCTTGGCTTCAAAAAGCTTAGTGCCTCAAGTGTTGCACCTCTAATGGAGTCACAAACACCACTAAGCAACTTGGATGAAGAGGGAGGAGAGAGGAGACACCAAAAACGGCTGGAAACCCTAAAGGAAGACTTAGCCACGTTTTGTGGGTCTCAAGGGTTCTTTAAATAGGTAGGCAATTAGGGTTATCTAACAAGGAAACCCTAATTTGACTGCTTAAGCCCTAAGCAGCCCATGGACCCCTTCTGGAACATGCCTTGGACGATTTCTAATGGGCTTCCCTATAGAATTCGTCCAACCTATTATTCCAAGGTGATCCATAGCCCAATTGTAATTATCCTATAATTACAATTCCAGTCCCCCAAGTTTAATTAATCTCTTTTAGCCACAGAATTAATTCTTTATTAATTCTTGACTAATATTAATTAACCAATATGATTTCTCCTTTGATATATTATTCTCATAATATATTAATAAATCATAATTAAACCTTTCTCTCCTTAATTCATCCTACATATTGCTATGGTGAAGGCAACCCAAAAGGACCATGCTCATAATCGGGTCAAGTACATACCAAAGTAGTTATGGACTTAGACACTAATCCAACAAAAGGAGCCTATGGAAATTTTTTGTGATAACGAGGGTGCGGTCGCCTTAACCAAGGAACCGAGGGATCATGGTAAATCCAGACATATCGATAGAAAATACCACTTCATCAGACATCGGGTAGAAGAGGGACTCCTCTTAGTAAAGAGGTTATCGTCAGAGGAGAACCCAACAGATCCCCTTACGAGGGGACTGAGTAGGGTTAAGCAATTGCAGCATGCTAGGAGTATTGGGCTGAAGGACGATATTAGTTTTAGTGATTAGATAGCTATTTGGAAACTTGTAATAGATAAAATGTAATTGACATTTGATGATTAAATAAAGGAGTTTTATTTATTAGTAATGTTACTATCCTGTGTCAATTGTTTACCATTGTTTCATTTTTACATGTTTTAACTTCCAGAATAATATGATTATTCAAACTATCCACAATCGATCATACTTTGGAAGTAAGTATTGAGGCAAGACTGTCATGGATTGGCTTGTAGATTGTCTAAGCGTTTAGACATAGCAAAAGTTTGCTACAACGTTCATGAGTGCTCCTGAAATAAGATTTGAGTATTGGATTAAACCCGCGCTCACATGAATCACTTCATGGAAATCATCACGAGTGATTGTGAGACGATAATATCGTATAGTCTTTAAACTGAGATATATGAGTTGTTGTTTACGAGTTGGTTGTGCATTGATAATGCGTAAACGCATCAGTAACTTGATGTTATAAAACGTATTATTGTGTATGATTTAATGAGTAAATAGTACAAGCATATAAGTCAAAGTTTATCTGTTCCTTTTATCCTAAGAGGATTAAAAGCGATGTCTTGGGCCCCTCGATGATTTTGTGTTGACTTAAGTGTCGGGCCCGGTAAGGACTAAGTTGATGTATTCGATTAAGTTCTATGTCAAACAAATCATAAATCGGGAAACAAACTGCTGGCAATAAGTATAATTATGTTCCATGTATTTGTCCTCATGATATCTTGAGAACGGAGGACTACATGATCACTTATCTAAAGGACGTGTAAATTGACTAGGTCAGAGTTCGACAACGGCTTTTGAGAGCTACGATTGCTAATCAGATTTTGAAGTTGTATTGGTAGTTATAGTTATTAGACTTATCCAAGTGGGAGACTGTTGGATTAGGTGTCTAAGCCCATAACTATAATTGGTATCTACTTGACCCGATAGTAGCATGGTCCTTTTAGGTTGCCTTCACCATAGCAACTTGACTGGATGAATTATGAAGAAAGAGGTTAATTGTGATTTATTAATATATTATAAGAATAATATATTAATTGATAAATCATATTATTTAATTAATTTTGGTCAAATATTAATTTGGAATTAATTTAGTGATCAAAAGCGATTAATTAAATTAAGGGGACTGATATTGTAATTATAAGATAATTGCAAGATGGGTTGTGGACTCCTAAAAGAAGGAGGTGGATGAATTCTATGGAATCCCATAGAAGAATTCGTCCATAAGGGCCTTCTGGAAGGATCCACTGGACTGCTTAAGGCTTAAGCAATCAGATTAGGGTTTTGACTGAAACCCTAGCAGCTCAGCTTTATAAAGACCCTATGGGACTCCTAATTTCGCCACTGAACCCTATGTAGGATAGCCAGCCGATTTTGTGATCCCAAGCCTCTCTCTCATATTCTTCCAACTTGCTCTTGGTGTTTGTGATCTATTAGAGGTATCGCATTTGAGGTACTAAGCTCTTGAAAGGCAAAGATCAAGAAAGCTAAAATTGAAAGGTAATATTCTAACCTTGTATTAGATATAAATTTCGAAAGATAGCACGCTAGATAAGGGTTCATGCTTTGGATAATTATTATTGTATGTATAACTTGAGAAAAACCTAGATCCAAAGCATTAGGGTTGCATGTGCACCATAGGATTGATGTAATGCTCAAAACCCATCAGTTACCTCACTATACTATGTATTACAATGTATATCCATATATGATAGGATATAGAGCCAGTAGAATTATAGCCAAAAGGGTAGTCTGTATGTGAATAATTATTGATATACTTAAGTTATGTATTACAGTTTAGTTAGGGGTTGACGGTGGAATGACGACAGTTCGGGAGCTTATAGACCCGGGTATTGATCACGAAATGGCAGGTAATTCGTAAGTCTAGATATATGTATTATTGGTGGATCGGCGAAAGGTCGTGAGCTATTATTTGTATGCATGTATATGTATTGTGATAGATGCTATTTTTGGGAAATCATTAAGCTTCATGCTTACCCAGTTGATTAAAAATGTTTTTCAGGTACTTCATTCATTCGTAAGAAGGGTAAGGCTCAACTATACACATGTGCATTCACATCATGTTTTTCGCATAATGTAATTATACTATGATATATTTGAATAAATAAAAATGAAAAAAATTATGATGAAAATCAGGACGTTAGAAGTTGGTATCAGTGCCCTGGTTTGAGAGAATTTGATGAACACTCGTGTGATTCTAGACTGAAACTAAGGATCTAAGTAATTAACAATTTTTTTTAGAAAAAGAATAATACAAAGAATGCGATGTGTACAGTTATTCGGAGCTCATAAAGGAAAGTGCTTACCAAAATATACATATATGTTATGTCTGGTAAAATATGAACTGTTAGAAATACATTCTAGTATGTAGGCTAGGGATCCTTTCAGGAATTGTGGTTAGAATTTCCTGATACTTAAGATGTCTTATAGCCTAAAGAATTGCTTGTTATTTGTTGAATAGTATATGGAGATTAATTAGTTATTTAACAAATACATTCGGTTGCATGCTCCCAGAATTAAATAGTTTAAGATTGATTGATTTGATGTTATTGCGCAGCTCTTGTTTGAGTCTAACCGTTATAGTGTCGGATCTTTCAGTCAACATACTGTTTGATTTTAGAGGCATGTAATCGTATTTGTCAAATAAATAGTTAATGTATATAGAATTTCTTGCTCAGAAAATAGTAAGGTGAAGTGGAAGGAATCTAAGGAGAATAATCTAGGAATATTAGTGGTTAGGCCCTTGTAACACTGGGTGTCCAAAAAGGCGTATCGGTACTAAAGTGTAGTGACTTGGAAACCTTGTGGCAATTCTTGGATATAGGTGTATAAGTTAGTATGGGCATGTACTACTGGAACACAAGATCCATACACGAATAAAGAAAAGCCACAAAGTTGCTAAGGAACTAGAAAGGATTTGAAGATTATCCTGATTAGTTCTATAATTCGAATTAATCCATTCCCATTTATATCATCAGTATGGTGATGATCACTAGAGAGAATGGTTAGGGTTCTGGATTAGACGGGTTAGGACCGAGCAAGACTGATATACACGATTGGATAGAGGCGGCGGTATCAGCAGATGTAAGAGAAATGATTCCATAAATGTTTAAAACTATTAAGACTGAATTAATAGCACTTTGATGAGTAGTATGTTGCTATCGCTAGTATTATTGCTGCTGCAGTGACTGCTGATGTTTCTACTGCAACAGCGAATGGAGACAAAGAAATGCCCTAACAAGAGTTCGATAACACCAAACCTCCTGAGTTTGATGGTGTCAGGGATCCAATTGTATCCATGAGATAGATCTCGAATGTAGAAGGATGATTTTACACTTGTGATTGTTTGGCAAACCTGAAGTTCAGATATGCACAAAATCTTTTACGTCTAGGAGCAAAGGACTAGTAGACATTTGTCATTAAGAACTATTCACCTGCTGAGAAGAGCGCGGTGACTTGGGAGCAGTTTGTTGATAAGTTCAAGACAAAGTATGTTCCACCAGTAGAGAGGGAGCGACTCGCTCAAGAATATATCTCATTCAAAAAGACCACTAAATATGTGACTTAGATCACCAAGATGTTCACCAAGAGGGCCTTGTTTTGCCCAAAGTATGCCTTATCGGAGCAAGTGCAGATGTATTGATACTTGAGTATGCTTAAGACTGATATTAGGGAGTTTGTATCAAACAATCGATACAAGACCTTAGCAAAGATGCAGGAGCATGCCAGGAGAAGAGAAATTGAGTTGGAAACTCAGCAAAATGAAAAGAGGCAGACTTCATCTCTGTCTCAGCTAACATATAAAAGATTCAAGCATTGCAATTCAAGGTTTGGCGGGCAAAGGGGTCCTCGATGTAACAAGTATGGGAAATCCCTTGAGGGAGCTTTTCGTGCTTTGATATGCTAAAAGTATGGCAAGGAGGGACATTGCATTCAAGACTATAAGTAGGGAGCACATGGAGTGAGTATATGTTTCCACTGCAACCTGATGGGCCACATCAAGGCTGAAAGTTCTTTTGCAAACCCAACAGACGCAATACAAGCTCCAGCACCTACAACTTTGAGGATAACTGATGGAAGATAAGGCAGAGTTGAAGCTCTAAGGGCCAAGGGGCGATCCTTTCAGCTTATCGCAGAAGAAGCCAAGGAGACACTAGATGTTGTATCTGGTTATCCTTATGGTCGAGGAAAAGCTCCACCATCAATGTGCTCGCATCAGAGGAATTGATAGTGCTTTCAGACTTCCACTAAAATCCTTTGTTATATTTAATAAATGTATGAAAATGGTATTTTACTAAATATGGGATGTTAAATTTATGTTTTTAGTAGTAAGATAGTAATATCATCTGATAATATTTAGTTATACGTGTGTGTAGTCTGTTCCTATACAACATTGTGCTTGTCACGATCTTATCCTGTTTTGGCTGTGCTATGTGAGAAAATTACTTGCGTTGGGCACAACACATTAGTATTATGATGAGAATATCAATGGTCATTGGATATGACAACCGAGAGTTTCCTCAAAGTTAAAAGGAGCTATAAATCACATATGGAGAGCCATCTCGGGCTTGGTCAGTTATGAGTAGCAGCAGATGACGGGTTGAACCCAAGTGGGTGAGAACCGACCCTTAAGGTAAAAGTATGAAGGGCAGTTCGACTTTCGCTTTCGACGTCAAGATCTAGGAGAGTTGTGACACCAGTGGAAGAAGGTTATTAGTTCGATTTTGTGGTGTGGGTAAAAAAGAAGGAAGTCTGTTGCAAGAATACCCATAGGTTATAAGTTTCTCAATGTGGTTCTCAAAGAATAGTTAGATCTTCATTCCAAGCGTTAGGAAGAATCCAGGAAGTGGACTGAATTCTCAGGAGCTTAGGTATCTAAGAGAACCCGATGGGTTCATACCTTCACGAATGTAAGATTTTTCTTGCAGCATAGGAGCTGTTAGATAAGGAATTCAGTAGATCGCATAGTTTGCCAATAGAAAGCGTCAAGTGCTAAAAGTTCAGCCTTGGAGACACCTCTTCGATTCAAGTGATTTTGTATTATTTTTAGTAAAAGTTCAATCTGCAAAGCAATAAGAGGCTCTAAAAATTTCCACTAAGATTTAGAGTTACAGTAATACGACAGGGTGTCGTGAAGAATCTATGAAAAATTCAAATTGCAGGGTTTCAATTGATACTTAAATACATAGGATCATAGGCAATTAGTGTAAGTTTCTTAGATCCGTTCGTTTAGTTAAGAGTCACGTTAGATAGAGCGTCGAGTGCAACTACATATGTGTCATTGTTATCATAGGTCTTCATGGTAAGCTACGTGTTTGGTTTAGTTATTCCTTTAGTTAATAAGCATAAGAATTAATATAAAACTAGTATCAAATTTTAACATTCATGGGTTGACATAGGAAGACAGTTAGACTTTAGCATTCATACAGTGTAGATTAAGGATCGTTAATCGGTTGTAGCCTCAAAAGTTTAAATAGCAAAGATCAGTTGTGTGAGCATTTTCGGAAGAGAGATCGTAAAAGGAGAATCTAGGAAGATTAGCAGTGTGTACTCGTTTGAGGGTAGGTATTTGTGTGATTGGATATGATGGTAGTAGACTTGAGTAGTGACTTGGGAATCATGAGACGATTCTTGGGACAAATATGGATAAGTGTGGAAGGTAGTATGGGTTCGTACTAATTAAAGCACATGATTTGTACGAGGACGAAGAAGAATCGAAAAGGTTTCTAAGGAGCTGGTAGAGACTAGATAGCATGGTTTCCACCATGATTTTTTGCAGTGTGTTTTCGTCCTTATCGATTTATCGTTTGTGGTTGTTCAGACTGAGGATGGGTCTGGTGATTGTTTGGGACTTAGTGGCTATGTCATTTTGGTTCTAAATGGTGCAAACCTAGGTCAGTTAGTTGATTTTGAGGTCTCGATGTCCTTGCTCGAGGTAGTGCCAGTTGAGTCGCGGGAATCAAGAAGGAAGTCATTGTGATGATCGGCTCGAGGATTTCATTCGGAGGATGAGTAATTGACAGATGGATTAGGATGTCATTATATACAATAGGGATTATGTTCTTCCATATTTCTGTGTTCGGTGGAAAGAGAGAGTAGACGTGTGATTTTCAGGGTTGGGATGTATACCCAACATGAGGCTATATAGTTGTGGTTTTTAGTGGCAAGTATGGCAGTGTGGAAATGCACAAGAGGATTCTCGTGGTATGGTTGCCTTGAGATGAGATTAAGGGTCTGATTTCTTTGAATATAGCTAGGTCAGGTACTAGTTGATTGGTCCAGGTGATCAGGGGAAGTGAATCGGGAACGACAACTTTTGTTGGCTCTGATGTATCCTTACTATAAGAATGATGTCTCTCGTATTTTTTTTAATGATTCTTGCGATGAATTGATACTTGGGGATTTGTAGGCAAGGTGTGTGGTAGTCCATTTGTTTCTAGATAGAGAATCAGTGTTATGAATGGAATGTTAGAATTTTTGCTTGTGCATCTACATGAGATTCTTGATGTTAGAGGTGGTTATGATTGAGAAGTTTCTGAGGTCTCCATCTGAGATTCAAAATCTCTTTGAGTTTGCTTGGTCTTTATCTAGAAGATCATATTGCGTTGTGTTATACATTCCGAGGGCCAGTGATGCTATATGTCTGGTTGAGCCGGTTTGAGATTTGGTATGTTTGCAATGTCAGTTGGTGGTAGTTCGAATACTAAGTGGGGAAGAACTGGGTATTCTGCTTGGAGGATCATCGATCTGTTCAAGTTCACGGTTTTAGAATAATGGGTCACACGATTCTACGGTTCGGGTATGCGAGACTTTGGTTTAATATTTGGTCAAGACGTGGGTGCAGAGCAAGTTGCCATAAGATGTATGTGCTTAGGAATGCATGAGTTGTCTTCGCGGCAGGAAGTTGTTGTTCAAAGAGCTCGTCATATCCAATGGTTCCGTTTGGGAACACCAATGAATATGTCAATAGGCATTTGAGTGGCACAAGTTGATTATCGGTTATTGAGGGATTTGTCAGATCCTTGTATAGATTGTTATCTATAGTCTAGGATGGGAAGTTGTTGATTGGTCAATCAGCTTCAGAGTTTGGTATGTTTAGTTCCACATGGTTTTTGTTCAGTATTGTTTGAATCATTGGATTAGTTGTCAATGTACTCTCGATCGCCGGTCAATTCGTTCATCGTCAATAGCGGAGGTTCTTCGAAAGTTTCGAGTTGTATCAGTTGAAGTTCGATGGATGCGTCAACCTATCGTCAAGTTCTGTACGTTGTATATTTTGGCTTCTGGGTACGTTTACCCTTAATTGCTCGTTGTGGAATTATTTTTCATTATAGGCTCGAGTTTGACAGATGTCCTTGGTTATTGGAAGTCCGGATGTTGCGGCAGCGTAGTTCAGATTTCTAGATGTGACTTAGATCAACGTAGAATCCAATTTTTGCATGTCGTGTTGGAAAGGTTGGTATTGGATTGATCCTAACAGGGTTTTAACAAAATTTTTGGATAAATTTAGAAGTTTTGTTGAGCTAGTTATGTATTGGTGGGATCTGCCCAGTTTCAATCAAGGTGTGAGATCTTGTTTCGGCCGTTCATGAGAATGTTTCTGTTAACGGTTTAGGTTTTTCATTTTGCTAGATCTACTAGTACTTCACCTGTAACATTCTGATGATGAGGTATTTTCAATTTTAACCCTAAGTATGAAGAATTATTTCATTTTGGCCCTTATGCATGAGAAAGCTTGCAAAATGGTCGATAGTGGCGCTTTTGTAATTTTTTGGGGTGAGTTCACGTACGTGAGGCGTACCTAGCTAATATAGTCATATATATATATATATATATATATATATATATATATATATATATATATATATATATATATATATATATATATATATATATATATATTTAGGCATTATTTTAATACATTTATGCTACATTTTAGTTGATAATAAAGATCTTTGGTACTTATAAAGTTTAAATTCTATTTTGCAGCTAAAAATGACATTATTGAAGAAAAAGGACCAGAAGTGACGAATAATGGAACTTAGTAGGACTGAAGTTTAAACAAGAGCTTAATGGAGCTTAAAAAGGAAGAAAAATCAAGCAAAAATATTCATCACGACGTGGAAAATGAGCACCATGACGTGTTTATAATGAAATTCCCGATGAATTACGAAAACATGAAGCTCACGACGTGAGACTTATAATTATCACGCATGAGGATGAAGGTTCTAGTAGATCATTACGCAGAAGCCAATTTTCTTTGCCAGATACAGATTGATACCAACTCACGAGGTGAGACCTTAATTTTCACAACGTGAGGAACAATTTAAGGAAATTATAAATACTTGTTTGCACATTCGACTTAGGAGGTTGGAAACTGATTTTCTGGAGTAATAATCGAGTTTAGAGGTTAGAAAAGTGCGAAAAACAACCTTTTGGAAGAGAAAACGTTTGAAGATTGAAGATTAAAAGATCATACATCACATTCGGTTTGCATTAATTCAATCATGTTGAATTCTTATGATTTAGTGTGTTACCTTGTACCATGAGTAGCTAATTTAGTAGACTTTCGTTTAGTTAGATGAAACCTAAAACTATGAGTTAGTTTCTTATTTTATGGATTATATGAATTTGGTTTATGCATGTGTTTGATTATCATTACCTAGCATGTTAAAGTTTTCACCTTTGTCGCTTTGATTCAAGTTAAGTGTAGTTTATTGACCATTTGAATTACATGAACTTGTTTACCTAGTAGTTTATGAACATTAAATTGCTAGAGCTAGGATTAATCACATCTTAGATTAAGTGATAAAAAACCAACTTTAGATGTGTTGGAGAACATAATTTAACTATAAATGTGTTTAATTAGTTGTCTTTATCATAGATAATTATCTTAGATACATCTTGCATGGCCCAATCATCATTAATAATCAATTATGTGTTTGCTTGTGAATGATCATTACATAGTAGTTCATGAATTGGTAAAAATATTAGCAGATGGGATCAAGATTGCTAAGTATATATAAATTGGTAACCAGCTTTATTAATCTATAAATAAGAACTAACCATAGGAAAAAGGTGGATTCAAAGCTAAACAAAAGTGTTTTTAATATCTTGATAACATCCGTTTTTAGTTAAGTGTGTGTTTAGTTTTAAGTTAATTTTAAGTTAATCTGAACTTGCAAAATCAGATAAAAACACACATTTTAGTTAATTGTTTTTAGATTAATTTTTAGTAGTTAAATTATTAGCTAAATCTGTTCCCTGGGTTCAATACCCAACTTAATTTACTATACTATAAACTGACTAGGTACACTGCCTATAGGTGCATTAGTAGATAATTAGTTAGGTTTACAAATTTAAAGCTAGATAGGTATAATCTATGCACATCAAGTTTTTGGCGTCATTGCCGGTGAACGGCTATTTCAATTGTTAGTTTAATTGATTTAGATTAATCGATCATTTTTGTGGGGTAAAACTCACAAAAAAAGTTAATTTTCTGCATTAGTTTAAATTTCCTGAATTTCAGTTCTCACAACGTGAGCATACACGCTCACAACGTGAGACCTGCAATCTCATCTTATTTTATTTTATTTTAGTTCGTTTTTACGTTTTTGTTTTTGTTTTGTTTCAGTAGTATATGACCCGCGGATCGAAGACACCATTGACACCACCATTTGACAATCCAGAGTCAGCATTTCATAAAAAGAAGAACATACACATTGGAGAATCAAGCAACAAGCCGATAAACGAAAACAAGTTTGAAAGTTTTGAGAAGACTCCTAACAAAAAGGAAGCTGGTTACGAGCCCGAAACAGAATCAGACAAAATTAGTGAGCCCGAAAGCGAGCATAAAAACAACATGGCAAACATTGCTGACATGACGATGAAGGCATACAAGAAGAGAATTCGTGAGGACACCGGTCCGGGCCTTGTGCAACCCAAAATTCCCTCTACTGCAAACTTTGAGCTCAAGGGACACATCCTTTCCGCGCTAAAAGATATCATATTCTATGGAAAATATCATGAAGATTCATACAAACACCTCGATAATGTCAATGACATCGCCGATTATTTTAATATTCCTAATGTACCAAGAGAAACGGCGTTGTTAAGAATGCTTCCAATCACTTTCAAAGGAGCGGCTAAAGATTGGTTGAAGGAACTCACACCGAGTGCAATTACAACATGGGCACAAATACGTGAAGAATTCCTCCAAAAAAATTTCCCACCATCGAAGGTTTCTAAACTTAAGAAGGCCATAGCCAATTTTGAGCAACAAGCGAGGGAATCTTTATATGAAGCATGGGAAAGATATAAGGGATTACTAAGAAATTGTCCCCAAAATGATATTAATGAGCAACAAGAAGTATATATATTTTATGATGGGGTAAACGTGATGACAAGGCAACTCCTCGATTCTCAAGGACCTCTTACAAAGAATAATCTCGCTACCATTAAAGAGCTAATAGAAGAGTTTTCAAAGCATTCAAGAGAATACTACAACCCTCGACAAGACGGATCAAAGGGAATTGGAAATGGTGCTTCGGAAGACATGGCGACAGTTTTGGCAATGTTGAAAATGGATCAATTTATACACGCAATACGTGTGGCTTGCGAAAAATGCAATGGTCTACACTTTACCAAGGATTTCCATTTAGACGAAATTGGGAATAGAAGGGTTCAAATTTGTTATTCTAGTGGAGACCGATTTGATGAAGATTAGAGAAAGCCAAGGAAAGAATGGTTGCCGTATGAAGAATACAATAAGCAAAAAGAAGAAAAATATTGGCAAACTGGACGGGGCTTCTACCAAAAAGAACAACCACCACCCGAGAAGAAGATGGACTTTGAGTTTATGATTAATAGGTTCATCGAGGCTTCTAAAAAACGACACAATGCAATTGATGTTACCATTAGAAACCAACAAGCGTCCATCAAAAACATTGAGACTCAACTCGGGCAATTAATTACACTAGTTAACGAATGATTACCACCTAAAATTCCCGATCAAAAGACGCAACCTCATATAATGTCCATATCTACTGAAGAAGACACCATCTCTGAGTTTTTAGAGGCGTTAAATGAAGACACAAAGCAGCCCGATCCACGACCAAAAAGAAAGAAGATTAAAGAAAAATTGGTTTTGGTGCCCAGTTCTCATGACTTGAGGAACAACCACTCACGTCGTGGGATCAGACTAATCGGAAATTTTCTTCTTTTATCAAGCCATATCAACATGCGTTACCATTTCCTTCTCAAGCTAGAGTACATCCATTGGAACAAGAAGATAAGAAGTTTATGCAACAAGTCAAGGGTATTCCAATTAATACCCCATTTATTGAAGCCTTAGCCAAAATTCTTGAATACAAAAAATTTCTTCAAGACCTCTTAAACACTCGCCAACAATTAGAGAAGACTTCCAAGGTGGTTTTTTAGTGAACAATGTTCAATGGTAATTATGGAAGGAGTACCAAAGAAAATGGGAGATCCCGGATGCCTTACTTTACCTTGTGAGTTTGGAAATAACATGAAGACATTTGCCTTGGCCGATTCTGGAGCTAGTATAAACTTAATGCCTTATTCGTTTTATCAGAAACTCAACCTTCCAGAATTGAAGACCATAAGGATGAAAATTCATATGGCAAATCGTTCGGTGACTCATCCTCAAGGCATAATTGAAGATATATTGGTAAATATTGGAAAATTTGTTTTTACAATCGACTTTGTGGTAATAGACATGAAAGAGGATGAGGTTGTACCTATTATCCTTGGACGGTCATTACATAATACCACACGAGCCTTGGTAGATGTTCGTGAATCAAAGCTCACCTTGCGAGTGGGAAAAGAAGAGATGACATTCAGAGTTGAAGAAGAATTCGAGAAGGCTAACGCTCAAAATAAAGTGTTCTTTATGGATGAAGACAATGAGCTTGAAGAGTTAGAGAAATTAAAAGAAGAATAGCTCCAAACAAGAGAAAAACCTAGAGAACAAGTCAAGCCCACTAAACCAAGAGCCTCGATACCGATGATTTTTGAGTTCTTCACTTTTACTACACCAAATATTCAAGAGGAAGAGGTTTGTGAGAGCAAAGAGCTAAGTTCAAGTGATGAAGAGGATGATCATGAAAGAAAGGAGGAAACTGTTGATACTATGGAGATGGGCAAAAAAGGGCTAGCTGAAAACCAAGGGAACAACTCGAAGGATGCACAAACTCAAGGAGTTAAGAGAAAGCTTGAAGCATGCAACGTTCAAAAAAAGAAAGAAAATTCCAAGAAAGCATACATAAGATAAGTTCAAGCCTACAAAAGAAAGTGGAAGGAGTAAAAAGAGCAGTGGGATATCCCACTCCCAACCGCAACAACGTAATGCAGGAAGGAGTCCGGCTCACGACTCCAAAAAAAGAAGCGTTTCTCGGAAGGTAACCCGAGATCGGTTAGCATTTTATTTTCTTCTTGCTTTATTTGTTTTTGCATTTTAGGATAGTAATCTTAGTCATCTTACATTTCCAAAATCAAGTGTGGGATTAAATTCAAGAGTGGTAAGAATTTTTAAAAGGAAAAACATAGTTTTTGGCCAAATTTTCTCGAAACCACGACGTGGTAATAAGTACCACGACGTGGTATGAAAAATTGTCCCGTATTTTTAATCAGATCGAAACTTACGACGTAAGAGCTTTTGATCACGACGTGACTTTTAAAAACATGGGGGTGACCAGCCTTTTTAATCAACTCACAAACATTTGACTAAACGCACTCACGAACGGAAAAAGCCATCGGTCCCCACACTTCGATTTTCCACCGATTTTCTTCAACGTTTTCCCAATTTCGTGTTCCATCTTCAATTTCGGTAAGACTCCCATACTTTAATCTTGTGAAATTTACTAATTTTTTGAATTTAAAGTTAGGGTTTGTTCTTAAGAGGCAAATGTCTAAATTGGTTCTCTTTTTAGTGAATTTATTGTTGCATGTATGATTATTAGACTTAGAATCACAGCCTAAGCAGACCCCAACATTGATTTCAGTTTGAGTTGTCCTCATAAAGACCGATTGCAGTTTTGGCGTCACATTGTAGTCATGACGTGAGCTTCTATGCCCACGACGTGAAAACTGGGAAATCGATTTTTCTGTTTTTGGTTAACTGCTTAATCTTGGTGTCTTGTTGGGTTGGTTTGCTATTAAATTTTACAGGTATCATGGGACCAAGAAGGGCATTTCCCCAAGAGCAAGAAAATGTTGATGTTTCTAGCCTACACCCGCTTTATCAATTCCCACAAAATGTTCCATAATCGATGTTGAACAACTACTCGAACATATTGAGTTGGCTATACAATAGGGAATTCACTCTAGCGCCTGTTATTGATTGGTCTTGGAATAATGAGGTTGGTATGGTGACAGAACTGGAAAGATATTGGCAAAAGAAATATGAGGGAGATGTGTTTACTTTAAGATGCAACGGGTGGCGCAACCTTTTCTCAATACAAGAGCTGCTTTTCCAAGAATTGTCTATGGAGTTCTTTTCTACGGTTAATTTTGAAGAACGGAAAAGTGATCCTACATTCAACCGGGATCTTGCATTTCAGTTGGGAGGCATGTATAGAGAGTGTATCTTACTTGAGTTTTTGTGGCGAATGGGGTTATACATGGAACCGAAACACGTTCACCGAATGTCATTCTATTTTTACTCGATTGTGTTCGGGACTTCACTGTCGGGATGATTGATGTGCAGTTTTGGAGGACTATTTCAAACCATGAATATAGTTCTCGGGATTCTCGCGAAGGGCATATTTGATCACCCATTCATATATTCTTACATTGTTTGATCATATTCACCATCAATCACAAGCACCACAGTGACAAAGTTTCATTCCAAAATCTTTTCTACCTTTGGAGCATTATCACGTCAGAAATATTTTGTGATTTCCCTTATATGTTCACAAGATTCTTAGGTACTAAGGTGGTAAATTCCAGGGCCGATAGTCCAATAACGGGAGGCCATTTAGTTACGCGACCGACATGTTCGTATGGGATCTTGAGTCCAAATTCCGTTTGAAATTTTATGCGCTTTAAGGATTCTGATCTATTGACTCAATTTTTGGGTCTTATGCGTGTTGTGGTCAATTTGGGTGGGGGATATGGCATACCCTCGGAAGATGAATAAGTACCATTGGAGCATCCCGAGGAACAACCACGACCAAGAGGACGAAGGAACGTGAGGGCTAGTGGAGATCATGGTCAGCCTCAACAACAATTTGAGGGAGGTCTCCCCTTCGACCCGTTTCAAAGTCGAGTCGATATTTATTTGGATAATCTTCGTAGGGGAGTGAACTATCATAACGAAGCCATGGACGTCTTGTTTTCACACTTACACATCGAGCGCCCAACCACCATGCCACTTCACTATCCCTACATACCGACCTGGGAGGAACTTTGGGCACCAGGACATCACAATGAGGCCGGGCCGAGTGCAGCAGAAAGAGATGAAGATGACGAATGATTTTCTTTATCCTTTTTATTTTATTTTTATTTTCTTAGTTTATTTTTGGTGTGTTTAATTTGAGTGTTTTTATTTTTATTTGGTTTGTTTTGAAGGCATGTAACCAAATGGTAAATGTGGATTTTCTTTCTTCAACTGTTGGTTTGTTTGTTCGCAGAATTATTTCATATCGAGAGGAAAGAAGAAAAGTCGTGAGCGTTAGGGATAAAAATCAAAGACCACGCTTTTTGATAAATGTAGTGTGACATTCGTGTGTAGAGAGAGAGAGAGGGGAGATTTCACGAAAAATAAGGGTCTTAACGAGTCTTAAGCTATTAAGAGATCAATTGCAAAGAGAACTGTTGAATATATACATTCTGACCAGACCCAGTTTTCACGACGTGAACTACCATTCCTCACATCATGAGGTAGATGACATCGTGATTTAGACTCCACTTTTACCATTTCTCACGACATGAACTCTCAAATATCATGTTGTAAGCACCGATATATCGCATATAAACTCTTTTCTTTCAACATTAAAATGCGGCGTATGCTTTCCCACATTGAGATGCATTACTTTAAAGAATTTATGCACCACACTTTTTGAAGATGCAGGTTTTGGATTCGCATTTTTTTCAGCACATTCATGAGTACCAATAAAAGTCCAATTCCAGTTACATATTCAAGATTTTCAAGTTTTCCACAAACTATCAAAATATTGATTTCGCTATTGCTACCCTAGGAGAATCTATTCATTTTTGTCCATTTTTATTGTTTTTATAGTTTTATGCATAAAATGAGGGCATTGTATGAAATAAGTGTGGGGTAGGGGGTCGAAAAAGGAATTTAAGTTTAAGTTAAAAAAATTAAAATTTTTGTTAAATTAGGAAAATTTAAAAATTTATAAATGGTTTAACTTGAAATCTAGTGATAATTAATTAAAAAAAAAACTTAAGTTGCTAGTGTTGCGTGGGATGATTCAATGCGTTCTCAAATGTTTAATTGAGCCAAAATATGTTATAGTTTATTTGTGGCTTCCCATTATTAGTAAAAAGTCATGAGATATGAAAGGTAATCTGGTAGTTTATACGATGTAAAAAGTTTTGCAGCGTGTACCTGAAATCTATCCAGGAGAGCTTATGTAGTCATTGCACTTAGACTAATACCTCTAACCAATAAAGGTTGAAGTTAAGCTCCCTTGCTTAATCATGTAGGATTTGAGCGAAAAAAGTGAGATATATAAAAAAAAGAGAAAATTGCAAAAGTTGAAATTTTTTTGGAGCTATCAAAGTATGAAGATCAAAAGATCAAAAATTCTGAAAAATAAAAAAATCAAAGATACCAAAAATCAAACAAGAAGGTGTTGAATTCAAATAAATCGAAAAGCAATTATCAAAGGAGAGATGAATTTGAAGAGCTCCATTATGTTATCAAAGTTGCAATTCTTTTTAGATCATATGTATGCTTGGATAGCTTAACAAAAAATGCATTGAGGTTAAGAAAGATTTCTGAGGATGGATTCCAAGGGTTGCAAAAATGAGTGTCGTATAAACTAAGGGGTGAATGTTCATAAGGATTTTGATTAGTTAGGATTGGGAAGTATTTAAGAACCTTAGACACAAATATGTGCATTGCGGTCTTGGTATAATGGCTGAGTTTCAAACGGATTGTCCAATGTGATGTAGTGACAAAAGTTTAACTTAAAAGAATAGTTCTACTTGAGGGAAAGCAAAGGTTAAGTGTGGGGTATTTTGATATTGCAATATCAATACATATATTTAGGCATTATTTTAATACATTTATGCTACATTTTAGTTGATAACAAAAATATTTGGTACTTATAAAGTTTAAATACTATTTTGTAGCTAAAAATGACATTATTGAAGAAAAAGGACCAGAAGTGACGAATAATTGAACTTGGGAGGACTGAAGTTTAAACAAGAGCTTAATGGAGCTTAAAAAGAAAAAAATCAAGCAAAAATATTCACCACGACGTGTCAAATGAGCAACACGACGTGTTTATAATGAAATTTCCGATGAATTACGAAAACAGGAAGATCACGATGTGAGACTTATAATTCTCATGCGTGAGGATGAAGGTTCTAAAAGATCATTATGCAGAAGCCAAGTTTCTTTACCAGATACAGATTTATACTAGCTCATAACGTGAGACCTTAATTCTCACGACGTGAGGAACAATTTAAGGAAATCATAAATACTCCTTTGCACATTTAACTTAGGAGGCTGGAATCTGATTTTTTGGAGTAATAATCGAGTTTAGAGGTTAGAAAAGTGCGAAAAACAACCTTTTGGAAGAGAAAACCTTTGAATATTGAAGATTAGAAGATCACACATCACATTCGGTTTGCATTAATTCAATCATGTTGAATTCTTATGATTTAGTGTGTTTACCTTGTACCACGAGTAGCTAATTTATTAAACTTTCGTTTAGTTAGATGAAACCTAAAACTATGAGTTAGTTTCTTATTTTATGGATTATATGAATTTGGTATATGCATTTGTTTGATTATCATTACCTAGCATGTTAAAGTTTGTACATTTGTCGCTTTGATTCAAGTTAAGTGTAGTTTATTGACCATTTGAATTACATGAACTTGTTTACTTAGTAGTTTATGAACATTAAATTGCTAGAGCTAGGATTAATGACATATTAGATTAAGTGATAAAAGAAACAACTTTAGCTGTGTTAGAGAACATAATTTGGCCATAACTCTGTTTAATTATTTGTCTTGATCATTACATAGTAGTCCATGAATTGGTAAAAATATTAGTAGATCGGATCAAGATTGTTAATTACATATAAATTTGTAACCAACTTTATTAATCCATAAATAAGACCTAACCATAGGAAAAAGATGGATTCAAATCTAAACGAAAGTATTTTTAATATCTTGATAACATCCATTTTTAGTTAAGTGTTTGTTTAGTTTTAAGTTAATCTGAAATTGCAAAATCAGATAAAAACCCACACTTTAGTTAATTGTTTTTAGATTGATTTTTAGTAGTTAAATTATTAGCTAAATCTGTTCCCAGAGTTCAATACCCATTTTACTTTACTATACTATAAACTGATTAGGTACACTACCTATATGTGCATTAGTAGATAAGTAGTTAGGTTTATAAATTTAAAGCTAGATAGGTATAATCTGTGCACATTACTAGCGTACGTAGGGTGTACATGCATGATTCCCAAACCCTAATTTTTAGGGTTTGGATCCTATTTAAACATTCTTAAGTTGCCAACATACCTTCTTTCATCAGCCTCCAACTTACCTTCGTCCCTAAACAAACCCTAATACATTTTTGAGCAATATTGAGCTTTAAGTGTGTGTTTTGGTCACCTTGAAAGAGAGAGGAAGAAGAGAAGATCATCTTGGAGGAGTAGGACTCTTTGGATCCATAATCTCATCACCATTTGCCATCAATTTTAGGTAAAAAAAAGCTTTGAACTTGATGAAACTATGCATAGATCTAAGTTAGCCATGAAGTTTGTGTCCTTTTGGTCCCTTTAGTTGGGTATTTTGAGTATGAGCTACTCCAGTCCATTTAAGTTGTACCTTCAGACGTTTTGAGGTTCTTAGAAGCATAAAAATGTGGTCTTGATCATTTCTTCCCTTCCATGCATGTGCTACAAGGTCTTAATAGGTTAAATAGTTAAGGTTTTTAGTGTTAAGCACTTCTTGGTCATGCAAGACCATAAAGTTGGAAACTTTATGGTCAAGGACGTGATTTGAGGCTTGGATTTGACTTTGCATGTAAAAACTTAATGAATTAAGCTCTTAATGAAAAGAAGGGCTGACCAGGTGGATACGTGGACGTACCAAGCGGTACGCTGCGCCTATGGGGTCAAGGGCCCGACTTCTGGGTCAATCCGAGTACTCCCCGCGTACAGATGGGTATGCCCAGCATACTCAGCTGGTTTGACTCGGTTGGGTTGACTCGGTTGGTTTGTTGACCTTTGACCAAGTTTGACCTAAGGGTATTTTAGGTAATTTGAGTGGTTTTTAAGATTGGTCATTATTTGGTGTTTAGGTGACCGGTTGAGTTATCATTTGGAGTTGTGTTCTATCAAATACCTTTTTCAGACTGAGAGGTGAGTTTTCCTCACTATACTCGTGGGTCGAAGGGACAAATGTCGGACCACTAGATTATGTATCCTAGTTATATGATAATGATATGCTAGTATATGACTGATTAGTAGATCTGTATGATTATCTGTATATGTTGGTTCTATGTTTATGTTTTTTTGTTACATATGTCGACATATTGTGTTTGGGTTGGGGCAGTCATGTTTTCTGCTGAAGGCCAAGACACCCGGGGACGTCTGGATAGGCTGTAGGCCCTACGAGACGATCCAGTCATGCTGAAGGATCGTAGAGCAGTCCAGATAGGCTATTGGCCCTGTGAGGTGGTACATTCAGGTTGAAGGCTCATATTTGCATGTTTTTTTGTTATGTGGTGTGTTGGTACTTTGGGGGAACTCACTAAGCTTTGGCTTACAGTTTTAGTTTATTGTTTCAGGTACTTATGAGGATCGTGGGAAAGCGAAGGCGTGATCATGCACATCTTCATGCTATATTACAGGGTCTTGGGAAAACTCTAATTTTGAATAATACTTTTGAAAAAATTGACTCTTTTTGTAAACAATTTTGGTTAATGGTTGGTTTTAAAAATTTTAAAATTTCTTTGATTTTTGGATTGTTACATCACCCTTTGGTTAAGGTTGTGAGGAAGAAGGAATGCAGTAGATCCAGGGTTGGTTTGGTGTTTCTCTTAGGGGTGTATATGGTGATAGTTCATAAAATATGGTCATAAGGGGGTGTATGTAGGCTGAGTAAGATAGCATGAGAACACTTTGTTCAAGTTATTGGCATGGTTCTTATTTGGTTTATAGCCTTTGAATTAGAACAAGAGAACAACCGCCTATCTCATTCTATGGTTATGTGCGACCATGTTTTCATCTGATTTTGCGTTGGTAGCAGTGTGTTCTGTGAAAGGAATTGTATATTATAGAAAGGTATGGATCGTATTATATTGAGAGGGATATTGATTGGGTTCCTACAAGTCGGTGGGTTGATGGTTGAGTACCTTTAGGATCCTGTGGTGCTGGCCGTGAGTCTTCAGGATAGTGATAGAAAGACAGCAAGATCGGTGTAGTACCATGAGCTTATCATTATAATGGTTAGAGGGTGTCATGATGTATCGTGAACCCGTGGCTATATGACTCATATGTGTGGGACCCAACAGTCATTTGATTGAGACTCTTAGGTCTCATATTGTTAGTCTTATTGGCATGATTGGGAGTAAGGACATTTCAGGAAGTCAGGAGGCTTAGTGAACAACTGGTTTGAATCATGTGGATAGTAAGAGTTTGTTTTGTTGATGTATTGGTTGTGCACCGGAAGTCACTTGTTGAATGTTTGCATTTGTGGGTCTCTGCTTGCTTGTGGGCTATTATTAGGAGTTGGTTATCATAGATGGGTATTGGATCTAGAACTTCGGGTCATGAAGATCGTTGATAAGTCTCAAATGATTTGTCAAGTGGCTGTACACTTGAGCTCATGAGGTATTTGGATGCAACGATAGATTCTTGGATTGACCATCATTATGTTCGTGGGAGCAGTGGGTTGGTGATGACTTGTCAGGATGTCAAGTGTGTATTTAAGGTTTTAGGCACAATTTTCGGATGTGGGATTGGTTGAAATTCACGATCAGTATGATTTGAGTATTCTTTATGTATGGTTTGTTGGTGTTCCTAGTCAGGGACTAGGGGTAGGTACGACGAATAGATGATCATCAGTCTTACGGTATGGTTTCTGGATTTTAGACTGATGGGTTCCCGGTTTTAGGGGAGTTTATTGATGGAATTAGTTCATAGTTCCAGTTTTCGAGAATTTTTCCGCTTTAAGTCATTTTCATTGTGATGTGGGTCTTACAGTTGGGAAGAGTGAGGTAGTTGTTGCAGTTGAGCATTTTTTTTCAAGTGGATCGTTTGTTGGTGACTGTGGTTTTCCGAGTGGTCTCTCGAGTGTTAGTTATAGATGCCTTGATTTCTAAGTGGTTAGAGGGAGATTATGGAATATGTTGGCATTTTTTTAAATATTCTAACCAAGACAGATTTCGAGGATGAAATTCAGTTTAAGTGGGGAAGAGTTGTAACATCCAATTTCAAGAACTTTCTTATTTCGGGATTGTGGATCGTAATTCGATCATGTGAAATCCTTGGGCTTCAAGGAAATAAGGTTTGGACCTTGTTGGCTATTGATAATACTGGTTATGTGATCTTAGCCTTTGATTTGTGTTTTGGAGCCAAGGGTAAAATAGGAAAAGTGATGTTTTTGAATTCTTTCATGAATTAATGATTTTAGTTTGATAGGTTTTTAAGTCAAAAGTAATTAGATAGGGTTGTGGGGTTCGTCAAAACCTTTCTATGCATATAAAGATTGTTGAATTATGATTGTTTGGAAGCTGGAATGGATTTGGGTGAAAAAAACTCGTCGCCACGAAGTGGAGAGCGGATCTCCACGGAGTGGCAGTTAACACAGAGTGGTGAGAAAGTTGCCACGGAGTAGAGAAGCGTTGACACGAAGTGGCAGTCTGTCAGCCCAAGCCAATGATTTTAGGGCTTTCAACGTATTTAAGCATAAGATTCCAACTTTTTGGCCATTTTATGAGCCTCCATCATATCTAGAACCCCTTGAGAGAAACCTTAGCCTCCATCTTCAATATTTGAGCTCCTCCCCTCTCCCCTATCCTCTTTTTGACACTTTGTATGATATTTTGGTTAAGCTTACAGATGAAGAAGGTTCATTTGGTTGCAAGGAATGATGTTTCAAGTTTGGATCCATCAAAGGCACTACATTTCTAGATTGTTGTGAGTATAAAGTTCCAATCTTGCTCTTTAGTTCTTTAGGTCTCTTCATTTTTAGTTTTTGGCGCCTTTTGGTCCATTTTATGAGTGATCTTGGAGTTAAGTGGACTCCAATATATTTTGATCAGTTTGGAATGCTTCTTGAACCTCATGGACTAGGAAAGTTATGATCTTTTACATTCCTTTTTATCTATGCAAGTATCTTGGTCGTTTAGTTCATTTTTTGTATTAAAGTTTAGATTTTGAAAAATTGTAATATTATTATGGATAAATTTGGTAACTTTATCCATCTAGACATCTTGTTGATTCAGATCTAAAAGTAGGAGAATTTGACTTAATGGATTAAGTTGAGAAAGATTCATTATTGGTCCCTTTAATATTTAAAGTCTAGATCTTGGTGATTTGGGTCATCCTAATGGATAAAATTGGAAACTTTATCCATTATAAAGCTTTTAGGAACTAGATCTGATGATATGAGCTTTGGTCCTTATGGATTAAGGTCTTATTGAAGAAAAGCTTTTCAGACCGGAAACTACGACATGGCCAAGGAAGGCCTACATCGTAGTGGCGAGACTTATCACGTCTGTTTTGTCCGGACATGCCCATGATGTGACATGATGCTTGCCATAACATGGTGACGAGTTTATTCGTGACTGTTTTGCTTGGATTCTGCCACAGCGTGGTAGCATGTCTTCCACAACATGGTAACAAATTTTGATCGAGACTGGATTGAGTGGCTACGGCGTGGCCATGGGTTGGCCACGACGTGGGCATCAACTGGAGTTGACTTTGGCCGTTGACTTTTTGACCAGTTTGACTTTTGATCAAACTTGGGTAGCATTGCGTATTTGACTAAGGACTGGTCTCGGTATTGCTTTAGGTAGCGTGGATTGGTTGTTCTGCTGTTCGGATAGCTGTTGAGCTTCTATTCAGTACTTCAAGTGAGTCTTATCACTATACTATGTAGGATGCTAGCTTTCTTTGTGACTCTTGCATTGTGTGTTGGGCGGGGTCCGTTTGTATGTTGAGTGGGGCCCATTTGTATGTTGGGCAGGGCCCGTGATGATTGGATGGGTGGGGCCCGATATATTTTGGGTACGGCCCGTATGGTTATATGGTATTTTGGAGAACTCACTAAGCTTTGTGCTTATGGTTTGTGGTCGAACCATCTCCAGGTTTTCTTATATTAAAGGAGGGGCACGACCGACTGCATCGCATCTATTGGAGATTTCCGCACATAGTAACTTTTAACGATCCTCTGATAAATGTTTTTGAATCAAATGGTTTTTATCTAGATTCTTGAAATTGTAATTTGAATAAATACATTTATTTTTGAATGAAAATTTTGGTTTGAAATTTGGGACGTTACATACCTACTGTACGTGCATCCTAGAATCTAATTTTTACTATTTATAACAATGTACTGATGACATGGAACGACAAAACACATAAAATGAAACGAAACTGGGACGAAATTAAAATTTGAATTCATGTTTGTGTCTAGTTTAATAAACACAATGTCATGTTGGGTCATTTTCGTGTTCTGAATTGACACGACATTAGCAAAAAAATGGTTATTTTTATGCTGTGTTTGTTATTTCCATTGCTTTTGTATGATTAAGCATGCAAATGGTATTTAAAGTTAGTTTTGTCGTGTTTGTCGTGTATGTCAGAGTTTTAATTGAATGTGTTTGGTGTTACTAAAAAATATGACATGTTTGTATCATATAGAAAAATCTTATGTTGTGTTGTGTTGGATAAAAACACATACAATTATCTGATTTGACACCCTTGTTAAAGCGATTAAGAGGGTGTTTGGGATATCTTTTAGAATGACTTTTAGGACTTTTGGTGTTTTCAAAAAGCTAAAAGTCAAAAAAGATGTTTGGCAATTTAAAAAATTCTTTTAGATCAACTTTTTGGCAAGAACAAAAAAGGACTCTTTCAAAAGTCATGAATTAGTGACTTTTTGTGATTTTTGGGTTTTTAGCTTCTAATTCTTCAAAAGATAAACTAAACACTTTTTAAAACCTCTTCTTTTGTAAAAAGCCAAAAGTCAAAAAGTCCTTTTGTAAAAAGAACTTTTTAGCCTGAAAAACAATCCCAAACACCCCCTAAAATAAAGAAATTTGTCAAAGTTGGGTAGTGTTACTAAATCTTTAACACTAAACTTTGGCCCCAAATATTCCACTAAAGCCATTAAATTTTGACAAAACTTTATATTGTGGCAACAAACAACCTTAAATTGTTATAGAAGACCAATTGGTATAGAAACAAATGTCAAAATTTGACGACTTCGAAAATAAAATATGATGATTAAACTGTAAAATGACAAAAATATAGTGAGTTTTTTTTATATATTTTATCCTAAACAAAATAATAATAATAATAATAATAATAATAATAATAATAAAAATAAAAAATAAAAAATAAAATAAACAAAAATTGAGTAATCTAACCAATTTTTTTTAAATAAAAAAGTTTATGATAATTTTAAAAATGATCATATAGTCTAGAATGGGTGCATTATGGACCACTTCTTGAAATGAAATATAACTATGGAATCTTCAAACCAAATCTTTTTAATATGCTCATAAACTTGTTTGAAATGAAAAACTATGTATTTCGCGAAATCATGAAAGTTAAATTCTCTCTAATAAATGAAAGTTTTTTTTGCCATTTTTTCAAGAGTTTTGTGTAACATACACGTTTTGAAATCGTGTTTTGTAATGAATAATATTATGAAAGATTACGTGATATTGAGTATTGGATTCTAACAGATAGTTTTTACTAGAAATAAAGTAAAACTATGTTTAGAATTACTCGGAAAATATTGGAAGTCTTATGAGATTCCAATCTAATGTCAAATATTGAAATTTAACGAAAATATAAAATTTGAAATAAGTAAAATTTTATTATTGAAAGTTGTAAATAATCTCGTTAGAAACATTTAGGCGAAAACCTAATCGAAATCCGAGTTATAACGAAGAAGTTATGACTCCTTGAAGTTTCGCGACAGAACCGGCACGACGCCGAATGACGTAAAAAGTGAGTTTTCGATAAACTACTTTTTAGCCCATATGATCTATCTGAAAGTTGTAGTATTCGTTAAACCGAGAACTTTCATAAAAAGAACGTCAAAATCTGACTTCGTATGAGGAAGTTATGATTTTTCTAAGATTCGGTATAGCAGTAGACAACTAAAAACTCGAAATAAAGATCGAGTGATTTTTAGCCGAGAAAACCTAAATGAGGATCGAAGGTCTCATCAATAGGAGTACAACGGTAAAAAGACAGATGAAAACGGACGTTAGATGAAGAAGTTATGAATTTTAACGGTCTTATCCTGTCCCGGCCTGTTAAAAATATATTATTAAAAATGAAGTCAAAATTAGCCGACGGAGTCTAAACGAAGGTCTTATCCTGTCCCGGCCTGTTAAAAATATATTATCCTGTCCCGGCCTGTTAAAAATATATTATTAAAAATGAAGTCAAAATTCGTTACACAATTGTGTGTTATGTGTTATATATTCAATGTACTTTCCTGTGTTATATCGGATTTATGCCTTTGGCCATGTAGAGCATGACTCGTATAATTTTATGGTATTGGCTTTGTGCCTTTGGCCATGTAGAGCATGACTCGTATAACTTCTGGTATTGACATAGGGCTATGTAGGGCTGAAAGCCTGTATATTTTAGCAAGATTGATAATCCGAAAATGTATTTTCTGTGCCATTTGGGCTGAAGCTTTATTGATATATATCAAGATGGAACTGATTGTTGGTTGATATGGAAAGTCTGTCATATGATACACACATGCCTTTGTTGTTCTTTTTCCCTCTTTGCTTCCGGCATATTGATATGTATATGGCATAGCGTTATATTGTAACTGTTATTGAACTCACTAAGCGTCACCCGCTTATCCCTCTCAATGTTTAAAATATTGCAGGTGATAAGGATCCAGTATAATCATGTACTGGTAGAAGATGTAGAATAGATAATATTATAGCTTTTGTAGTGTATTCCTGGGAAAGTATGTAATATATAAAACTTTGCGAAAATCTTAATAGTCGGTTTGTATCCAGTCTATGTAATTAAACTATCTATGTAAAATATTGTTTTATGAATATGCATGTAGCATGTTTTGGAGAAACTTGGAGTGATAATATTGTCTTTAGTATGAAAGTAAGGGTCTTTCAATCATGGTATCAGAGCGGTAGTTTAAGTGAACTAAATACCACGAATTGGTATTTAGACTTAAACCGTCGGAAGTTCAATATATGAACGGATTCATTGTAAGTATATGGATACAAACCATAGGAAATATTTAAGTAAAAGTATTAGGTAATAATAAATCCTAACATTCTAAATTACTATGTTGCTCCAAATTTGCAGAAGAATGGCTGAACAGGAAGGTAGCCATACACCAGAAATGGGTGGAGATCCTCGTCCTGAGGAATTAAATACTCCAGTATCCCCTCGTGAGGAGCGACTCTTGGGTAAACTTACTGGTATTATTCGGAAAACTTTTGAAGAACACAAAAAGAATGGTGATAAAGGCAAAGGAAAAGCCATCGGAGAATCTTCAAAAGGGGAGGCAAAACGTCCCTCGTTCAAAGATTTCAAGAGTAGTGGTGCTACAGAGTTTTCTGGTGTCCTTAATCCCATAGTTATTCTAACTTGGATTCAGAACACAAAAAAAGTATTTCGTATCTCTCATGTGGATAATGAAGACAAGGCTAATTATGCTTCTGGTATGCTCGTCGGAGAAGCCTTGGTCTGGTGGGAGGCGACATATGAAGCTCTTAACGGGTATGACCAGGATAATTTATCCTGGGAAATGTTCAAAACTCGTTTGCTAGGGAAGTATTGTCCTCTATACATGAGGAGGAGATTGGAAAAAGAATTCCTCGAGCTTAAACAAGGAGGAATGACTGTGAATCAGTATGAAACTCAGTTCAATCAAAAGGCACGGTTTGCTGCAAAGTATATTCCAACTGAAGACGAGAAAATTCAGTTATTCATGGAAGGATTACGATATGAAATCCATGATTTCGTGAGTACTCGGGATGATCTATCATTTGATAAAGCTGTTGAGTGTGCTCGAAAGCGTGAGCATGACTTAGAAATACGTGGTGCCACTTTTTCTGTTCCGAAGCATCCACGTGTTGACCGAACTGTTCCTGTTCCCTCTATTCCAGCTCAATTTATTCGAACTGATCCCGAAAAACAAGTTCAATCCCAAAATACCCCTCGTGGCCGCAATAGGTCACAATCTTTTTCTCTTCAGTCACCATCGTGTCAAAAATGTGGAAAGAATCACCAGGGCCAATGCAGAACAGAAAAAGAATCGGTGATCTGTTATGGATGTGGAGAAATGGGCCACATAAAACCCGTTTTCCCGATCAAGAGTGTTACATGCTTTTCTTGTGGTGTTACTGGCCACATGAAGCGCTTCTGTCCTACTCTTACTAGCCAAGTGACGGGAAGTCAAGCTTCTGTTCAACAACCGGCAAGAAGTCAAGCTCCAGTTCAACAACCAAAGAGTACTCCAACTAAAAAGGAGGAGGTGCCAAAAGCTAAGGGCCATGCATTCCAGATTACCACAGAGGAGGCACGCGAGGACCCGAATGTTGTGACAGGTACATTTCTTGTCAACTATAGACCTGCTCGCATCTTATTTGATTCTGGTGCCTCAGATTCTTTTGTGTCTCATGAATTTGCGCATTCCTTTCAAATTGCTTGCTATGCACTCGCGCAACCATTTCACGTAGATACTGCAGGAAGTATATCATTACTTGCTGATAAAATCTATAGGGATTGTGTCATAGAAATTGAAGGCTATGATTTTCTTGCTAATCTAGTTCCTATCTCCTTGCCCAACTTTGATATTATTCTCGGCATGGATTCGTTGTCAAAGAACCATGCAGAACTCATGTGCTATGAAAAGATAGTACGTATTCCCATTGACGGGGAGAATCTTATTTATGTCTACGGTGACCAAAGAATCTTAAAAATAATCTCTTTCCTCAAAGCTCATAAATTCATATCGAAAGAATGTTCTATTTATCTGGCCTATACCGTCGATATCTCAAAAGAGGAAAAGAAAACGGTAAATGATATTCCCGTTGTTAACGAATATCCTGATGTTTTCCCCGATGATTTGCATGGACTTCCTCCGGACAGGCAAGTAGAATTCCGAATTGATCTTGTGCCTGGTGCTGCTCCGATTGCAAAGACTCCTTATCGTCTTGCACCAGCTGAGATGAAGGAAATGATGATCCAACTGCAGGAATTACTTGACAAAGGCTTCATTCGACCGAGTACCTCTCCTTGGGGTGCTCCCATGTTGTTTACTAAGAAGAAAGACATTTCGATGTGAATGTGTATTGATTATCGTGAGCTAAATAAAGTAACTATCAAGAACAAGTACCCACTACCTCGCATTGACGATTTATTTGATCAACTCCATGGTCTTAGCTATTTCTCGAAGATTGATTTGAGATCTGGCTATCATCAGTTGAAAGTACACGAGCAGGATGTACTGAAGACTGCTTTTCGTACTCGATATGGGCATTATGAATTCCTTGTCATGCCGTTCGGTCTGACAAATGCTCCTGCTGTATTCATGGATATGATGAATCGCGTATGTCGTGCGATGCTCGATAAATCTGTCATCGTATTCATTGATGATATTCTAATCTATTCCAAGTATGAATCTGATCACGCCATTCATATTCGTGAAATATTAGAACTTCTTCGAAAGGAGAAACTATATGCTAAATTCTCGAAATGTGAATTGGCTTCACCAAGTTCAATTTCTCGGCCATGTGATTTCTGGTGACGGTATATCCGTAGATCCTACCAAAATCGAAGCCATTCAGAATTGGGAAGCGCCCCGTAATGCTTCTGAAATTCACAGTTTCATGGGTCTCGCAGGATATTACCGGAGATTCATTAAAGACTTTTCGCGTATAGCCGTACCTCTCACAAGTCTTACACGAAAGGAAGTAAAGTTCGAATGGGGTGAAGCCCAAGAAAAAGCTTTCTCAACTCTAAAAGATCTATTGACTCATGCTCCGATCTTATCACTTCCAGAAGGTGATAATGATTTTTCTGTGTATAGCGACGCTTCAAGATTAGGACTCGGTTGTGTGTTGATGCAACATGGTAAAGTGATAGCTTATGCCTCAAGACAACTGAAAGAGTATGAAAAGAATTATCCCACCCATGACCTCGAACTCGTTGCAGTAGTTTTTGCCCTAAAACTTTGGAGGCATTATCTTTTTGGTACAAAATGCCAATTGTTTACCGACCACAAAAGTCTCAAGTACATATTCAGCCAACAAACTTTGAATATGAGACAACAACGAGCCATGGAGCTGATCAAAGACTATGACTGTGAAATCTTGTATCATCCTGGAAAGGCCAATGTAGTTGGCGATGCACTTAGCAGAAAGGTTTATCATAATAGTGTGTGTTATGCTATTACTCACACTACAGTAAAGTTCACTATTTTAGATGAACTAGAGAAATGGCAAGTAGAGGCACTAAAGCCAGAAAATGTGAAGAAAGAAGGGATGGTACATTATACTGATGTTTTACTTGATGATCCACGAGGATTGAAGGTATTCAAGAATCGGCTATGGATTCCAAAGATTGGTGGATTAAGACAGAAGATTTTAGATGAAGCACATAAGTCTAAGCTGTCAATACATCCTGGTACAAGTAAAATGTACTATGATGTAAGAGCTGATTATTGGTGGCCTGGATTAAAGAGAGACATTGGAAGATATGTGCAGGAATGTCTAGTATGCTTACAAGTCAAAGCAGAACACCAAAAGCCTTACGGAACTCCAGAAAGTCTTAGTGTTCCTGTGTGGAATTGGGAAGAGTTGTCCATGGATTTTATTACCAAATTGCCAAAGACTGCTAGGCAGCATGATATCATTTGGGTAATCGTCGACCGCCTGACTAAGAGTGCACATTTTATCGCCATGCGTGAAACGGCTCCAATGGAGAAATACGCACAAGTATACTTGGATGAAATTGTTGCTAGACATGGTGTGCCACTAAAGATCATTTCTGATCGTGATACTCGCTTCACTTCTCACTTTTGGGCGAGTATGCAACGTGAATTGGGATCTTGAGTTGCTCTCAGCACAACTTATCATCCCCAGACAGATGGTCAGACGGAGAGAACAATCCAAACAGTAGAAGATATGCTTTGTGCATGTGTCTTGGATTTCGGTGGTAACTGGGATCAATACTTACCTCTTGTCGAATTTTCGTATAATAACAGTTACCACACTTCAATCAAAATGCCACCATATGAAGCACTATATGGACGTAGATGTCGTACTCCATTATGTTGGCGTGAAATAGGACAGAAGATCCTTGGAGGCCCTGAAATGATTCAAGACACCACTGACAAGATTCAAATTGTACGAGAAAGAATGAAAGCGGCCCAGGATCGACAGAAGTCCTATGCAGAAAAGAGGAAACGGCCCATAGAATTCCAGGTGGGTGATTTCGTAATGCTGAAGGTATCCTCGTGGAAAGGCATTATGCGATTTGGGAAGAAAGGAAAACTAAGTCCTAGATTTGTTGGTCCTTTCAAAATCACCCAAAGGATTGGTAAACAAGCATACCGCTTGGAATTACCGGAAGATTTGGCAGGTATTCATGATATGTTTCATGTGAGTTATCTGCGAAAATGTTTAAACATATATGATGAAGCGGTTCCATTATCCGAAGTGGAATTGGATAATAAGTTAAAATATGTAGAAGAGCCTAAAGAGATCGTAAACGAAAAAACGACTAATCTACGTAATAAAGAAGTGGAGTTGGTGCTTGTCAAGTGGAAACACCATAGAGGCCCGAATTATACTTGGGAAAATAAGAATGAGATAAAAGCAAGATATCCCCATTTGTTTTAATCGATGTAATTTCGGGGACGAAATCCTCAAAAGGATGAGGTATTTGTAACATACACGTTTTGAAATCGTGTTTTGGAATGAATAATATTATGAAATATTATGTGATATTGAGTATTGGATTCTAACAGATAGTTTTTACTAGAAATAAAGTAAAACTATGTTTAGAATCACTCGACAAATATTGGAAGTCTTATGAGATTTCAATCTAATGTCAAATATTGAAATTTAACGAAAATATAAAATTTTAAATAAGTAAAATTTTATTATTGAAAGTTTTAAAGAATCTCGTTAGAAACATTTAGGCGAAAACCTAATCGAAATCCGATTTATAACGAAGAAGTTATGACTCCTTGAAGTTTCGCGACACAACCGGCACGACGCCGAATGACGTAAAAAGTGAGTTTTCGATAAACTACTTTTTAGCCCATATGATCTAAATGAAAGTTGTAGTATTCGTTAAATCGAAAACTTTCATAAAAAGAACGTCAAAATCTGACTTCGTATGAGGAAGTTATGATTTTTCTAAGATTCGGTATAGCAGTAGACAGCTAAAAACTCGAAATAAAGATCGAGTGATTTTTAGCCGAGACAACCTAAATGAGGATTGAAGGTCTCATCAATAGGAGTACAACGGTAAAAAGACAGATGAAAACGGACGTTAGATGAAGAAGTTATGAATTTTTAACGGTCTTATCCTGTCCCGGCCTGTTAAAAATATATTATTAAAAATAAAGTCAAAATTAGCCGACGGAGTCTAAACGAAAGTTATAGAGCATAATCTCACCTACGTGTAAATATAAAGAACGTCAAAAACGGAGCTCGTATACAAAAGATACGAATTTTTGAAGTTTGGAAATTCGGAGTACGCCCAGCGTACTCGTGTTCACGGTCCGAGATTGGCCACGTCGCCTATTCTTCATGTTCGACACGTGTCACGCAAGATCGACACGTCTGATGCCACACATCAGGGTACGCCCAGCGTACTAAGTTGTACGCCCAACGCAATGACAAATAGAGCAGTGCGCCCAGCGTACTAAGTTGTACGCCCAGCGTAGTGGCTGTTAGAGCAGTACGCCCAACGTACTCATAATTGACGCCCAACGTAATGGGTGTTTCAGCCACTATAAATAGAAAACAAAGCCTTCGGGTTTTTGTTTAGAAAATCTATTCCTTTTCACTCTCTACTCTCTTTTAAGCTACTTTTAACCCCCGAAGTCCCGGTATCATCCCCGACACCCAAAGCAAGCCGAAACGTCCCGAAGTTCCCGAGAAAATCATATCTTCAAGTCAAAACTCTGCCCGCGTAAGGCCGGTTTTCAACTAAAATCCCCGGTTTTGTCACAAAAAGTCATATTCAGAGCCGAAGTGCTGCCTAAATTAATATTTTAACCCCCAGTTATTTCAAGGTGAGTTCAGTATAGGGACCATTATATGTTATGTGTTATATATTCAATGTACTTTCCTGTGTTATATCGGATTTATGCCTTTAGCCATGTTGAGCATGACTCGTATAATTTTCTGGTATTGGGTTTGTGCCTTTGGCCATGTAGAGCATGACTCGTATAACTTCTGGTATTGGCATAGGGCTACGTAGGGCTGAAAGCCTGTATATTTTAGCAAAATTGATAATCCGAAATTGTATTTTCTGTGTCATTTGGGCTGAAGCTTTATTGATATATATATATATATATATATATATATATATATATATATATATATATCAAGATGGAACTATTGTTGGTTGATATGGAAAGTCTGACATATGATACACACATGCCTTTGTTGTTCTTTGTCCCTCTTTGCTTCTTTCATATTGATATGTATATGTCATAACGTTATATTGTAACTGTTATTGAACTCACTAAGCGTCACCCGCTTATCCCTCTCAATGTTTAAAATATTGCAGGTGATAAGGATCCAGTATAGTCATGTACTGGTAGAAGATGAGAAGATAATATTATAGCTTTTGTATTGTATTCCTGGGAAAGTATGTAATATATACAACTTTGCAAAAATCTTAATAGTCGGTTTGTATCCAGTCTATGTAATTAAACTATCTATGTAAAATATTATTTTATGAATATGCATGTAGCATGTTTTGGAGAAACTTGGAGTGATAATATTGTCTTTAGTATGAAAGTAAGGGTCTTTCATTTTGCCATATGTAATTTTGTGGTTTTTTTAAATAAATTAATTCCACATGTTATTTTGTGGTTGTTTTGTATTAAATGAGATTAAATAATTAATTAATGTATTTATTCTATTAATTTCGAAAATAAAAATTATAAATGCTATATATACGTTTCTTTCCTATGATATCATAAATACGCATCCAATTTTGATTGTGTCACCCCAAATTCTAAGATAACCGTATATACTTTCCAAAATAATGCCATGTTTCTTATATCGTATTACAATTTACCATATAATTATCAAAATTACACCAATTTCTTGATACATATTGATTGGTTGTTTCAAAGTCAAACTTTAACTTAAATCATAGAAGTCAATTTATATGGGTCAAAAGTCATTTGAAGTTTAAGTGCAACCTCTTAAATAGTTTTGATAGAAAAAGAATACATTACAATCCAAAACAAATTGAATGTAACTCTCTATAATTGGTAAATTCAATGTATTCATTATAATCGATTTTGATTTAATATCATTTTTAGTTTTTTAGCAATTAAACTTTTATTTTAATCAACATGTGTAGTATACGGGTGTCACACCTATCATCTCTAATAAATGAATGTTTTTTTACCATTTGTCAAACTCTCATTCAATTGATCAAATGTCATTTTGTGGTTATTTTGAATTAATTTTTTTCCACATGTCATTTTATGAGTATTTCTATTTTATTAAATTCAACATAATATTTTAATGTAATAATTGTAATAAATGTAGTAATAAATGAATATCAATTTCATTAATGAACTTACATTTTAATTTAAAATTCCAAAAATTAAATCTTATTAGCTTTTTTTATTTATTTAAATTATTTGTTTAAATTTAAAAGATAAAAAACATTTCCATTATAGTAATTCATTATTTTTTTATTTTCTTATAAATTCAAAGTTCTCAAATATTTTAATTTTTATATTTAACTTCTTTTTTTAAATTAACTCATTTAATAATGAGTCTTACAACTAGTTTATAAAATATTATAAAGAATCACATACTATTTTTACAAGTGTTACCACATTGAAGCCGATGATTAATGTTAGCATGGATAACTTATAACTTCACGTTTTGTATTTATTTTAGAATGTGTCTTATGCTAGTTTTAGTATAATTAATGCTCTTTTTACATTTAAATTGTGTGATTTAATGTTTTAAATATTTTTACTTACATTGATTATTTTAAATATTTTTACTCATTTAAATTAAATTTATATTTATACAAGCGGACAGTAGTATTTTTGAGACTTGCTTTTAGGCCTCAATGCCTCACTAACACAAGCAAACAAATGAATCCAACATCAGAATTTCTAGTTGCAACCCATGAGGTGCAATATTTCAGCAAAGTAAAGTGAATTCAAAGTAGCCCAATATCAATGTTTTTCAACATCCATTAAAGTCAATAATAGCATAAGCATTAGCGCTTAGCAGCCTAACAAACTCAACAAACCACACCTAAGAATAAGATGCTGCTACAAAACGCAACAAAGAAGCTGGATGTTATATCCTTTCATCAGCCCAGATTCGTCAACTAACGACAAAAGCCCAAGCCCAAGCCCAAGAGCTGAAATTTCATCAGGTTTTAATTGGAGATGCACAGAAACATTCACACACACACACATAAGCGAGTTGAGTAAATTCAAGGTTCTTGTCCCTCGTTTTTATTTATTTTTCATTTTTTTGTAGAATGGTCATTAATGATCAAAATGCCTTTGATTTTGAGGAGTCTAGAGTTTAAAGAAAGGTCATTCTATCTTTTTTTGTTATAGGTATTGGTATACTTTTCTTTGCAGTTTTCTTACGAAGTAGCTAATCATTTTATTTCCAGTATTGGATTTTTAAGTTAAGGGTTTGGTTTGGTTTGAATATGAGATGATTATTGCGGTTTTTTTTTTTAACTGTTTTTATAATTTATGTATTATTTTGATTGATCACCTACTCACCTTTACGAATTCTTAAACGATATATTGATTATTTAACTTCTTAGATACATAACTGTTTGGGAATATGTATTTGATGATAAATAGCTTGTTGAGTCCCTTTTGATTTCATTCGAAGCTATATGAGTTGGTGGATTAGAATCGGTATTTCTTTCGATCGTAATGCTAATTGTAATCAGGAGCTTATTTAGAATCATTTGGGATTAAGGTGTAATTAATAGCTTATTTGATTTGCATATAATTAAGAAAGTTCATTAGAACTTGTTATTGATTATAGCTGATTTGGAAAATGATTGATAAACTATTGTAGAATAAACATTTTTGACCATGTAATTAAATTGAACCTATGATTTAAACCTCATATTGAAACAGATTTTATCGCTTTGCATTTTATTCGCTTCATGATAAATTAGTTTTTATTGTAGTTCAGTATTATTGGAACAACCTCGCCCCACCCCCACGAAGATTTATAATAATTTAAAGTTGTTTTTAGGGATAATTACATGTAAAAACCTAAACATTTGTTTTTTTTACCGTATTAAACGTCAATTTTATTTTATTTTCTTAAAAAGCCATTACTTTTTCTTGATTTGACTATTTTAGCAGGTTACCAATTATCCTGATTTTACACAATTTTTTTTGAAAAAACCTCAACTTTAGGTTTTAGAAAAAAAAATCATCACATGTATCAAACTTTTATGTTTGGAAAAACTTTTTGTTATGGCTGGTAATTTCTCTATTTTCATGTTTTTATTGTTTATGGTGTTATTGATAGTTTTTGACATTAAAATTTGATGAAGACGTTTGATTTTTTTTTTTCAAAACAAAGAAAAAGAGATGTTGTGTCTGTCTGTCTGATTCTTGTTGGCTAAATAAATATCAAAATATATTTAAAGGACGCTCGAAGATTATAAGAGGCTAAGAACATTGGTTTAAGTTTACTTGGTATCTTAGACCACGTAGGTTCAATAGTAAATGATTGAATTTTGACTATGATCAGAGTTTATCGGTTGTATTGGATGACTACTCTCTATTGATCATTTAAGAACTATTAGACCTCAAATTGTTGATGATAACTACAATGTCATTAACTATTGCTAATATCTCTAAATAATAACAGGGTCCTTTGGGTTGGCATATAATTAGCAATAAGAAAATAGAGAAAAATAAGTTGTTAATTTATTATGAATTAATATATTAATTGGAAATTATTTTTGTAATTAATTAAATAGTTATAATTAATTAAAATGCTTGAATATTGATTAATTCCTTAAGATTAATTGAAAAATTCTAGAAGCCTCTTGGAAAAGGAGGTCGACGAAATTTAAGAGATATCATAGAATAAGGCAAGTTTTGATAAGGATAAAGATAGGGTGACAATGGGTTGGATTGGGTCATAAATGGATTGACCTCTTTACTTAAATGGGTAGAAAATTTTTACCCGACACAACATGTTTAAGTAAACGTGTTGAGAATTCCTAACCTAACACAACCTTTTTAGTAAATGGGCTGAAATTGGTTTGACATGTTTATTGTTTTCCAACCCAACTTACTTACTAAACAGGTTAAACCCCAGTTGATTCGTTTAAATTTTCACAAAAAAAACCATTAAAAATCAAATAATCCATCAAATAAAATTACATACAATTTAAAAGTTATAATAATTATTCAAGTTTGAAAATTATACAACAAGAACTTTATAAGAACATAACACAAACACAAATAAGTGTTTACAACACAAAATATTATAAATGTTTAATTTCTAAATTCTACGCAACTCGACTATCACTTTTACCAACTCGAATTCCAGTAACGATCACTGACCTATGTTTTTGATAAACAAAAAAAAATCAAAATATAATGATCAACTAAATACTAATACTAAATAATTATAAATTAAAAAATAATTAAAAATTTTAAACGGGTTAGTGGGTTGTAAACGAGTTAGAAATTTCAATCATAACCTAACCCATTGAATTAAACGGGTTAGACATGTTGACCCATGTAATTAAATGGGTTCAAAATATCAACTCAACCTACTATATTTTGGGTTGAGTTCGTGTTGGTTTGGTGGTTCGGGTTGGGATTGTGAAACATCCCAAAAATATAGACCAAAAATTTCTTTTTAAAAATCATTTATAACAAAACCATACGTCATCCATCATCATAAATAAAACCATAATCATGTATCTCAAAACATCGTGTCAAAGTACTGTATCAAAATATCAGAGTCTAAACATCCCAGGCTGAAACTATGGTGTGTGCCATGCGATCATCCCGAGCCCTTCCCCTTGCTAGTGTAAGTACCTGAAACCAAAACTGAAAACTGTAAGCACGAAGCTTAGTGAGTTCCCCAAACTACCACATACCATACAAATATCATGCAACTAGGAGATACGGGCCCCGCCCACTCTCATGGAGATTCGACCCCCGCCCACACTCCGCTGTCTAGGAGATTTGGGCCCCGCCCACACTCCGCTGTCTAGGAGATTTGGCCCCCGCCCACACTCCGTTGTATAGGAGATTCGGGCCCCGCCCACACTCCGCTGTCTAAGAGATTTAAGCCCCGCCCACACTCCGATGTCTTGGAGATTCGGGCCCCGCCCACACTCTGCTACTAACATGCATACAAGTATCACACAGACAACAAGTATATCTACCAAACAATCACATATCTATACTCAAATAATACTATGAGAATCGGGCCCCGCCCACTCTAGGCTACTGTGAGATTCGGGACCCGCCCACACTCAGCTACTAACATATCACATATACGGGCCGGCCTTGGTGCCGTAGACCCGTTCTTACTGAAGGAAACTCACCTAGCAAGACTGACTGCTGAAAAATCGAGTGAGAAATCCCTGTCTACTGCTCCGGCGACTCTCCGACTATCAATTCCATAATAACACTTAATCAGAATCTGCTAAAACTCTCTTAGGGTAAAATGACCATTTTACCCCTGGTCAAATTCAATGTCAAAGTCAAGGTCAACTCCCAGTCAACCCAACTCATCGAGTTATCTCCCAACTCGGCGAGTCCCTGAATGCTTAAACTTGTGGTCAACTGAGTCAACTCGTCGAGTCCCTTAACAGACTCGTCGAGTTCTTTCTGTCATAATAATCAAGACAACCCGCTTCAACTCGTCAAGTCCTTCCCTGGACTCGGCGAGTTCCCCTGTCTGATTGAGCCATCTCAATGGATTAAGCTCCTACCATTCAGATCTATGTTCCAAACTCCTTCTACATACTGGAAATAACCTCTTAAGGGTAAAGTTTCCAACTTTACCTGTCCTTACTCCCTCCTAATGGGTTTAACCCAAACCCTAACTTCTTTAAGACATAATACTTGGTCCACAAGCCATAATATCATAAACCAAAGCACAATATACTAGATCTAGGCTCTTATCATCTGTGGGACACGTAAAGTCCCGAGCTTTCCTCCCATGCATGGTCTTTTAGGGCTAAAAAGGCCATGTTCTTGCATATAAACTTGCATGGGGTCTCCATGGTCATAAAGTTTGCACCTTTATGCCATGGAACCCTTCCTAGACCCCAGATCTGAGATATACATCACTTGGGACGTACCAATCCCAAGGGCTAAGGTTCTTGAACCAATTCCTTCATAAATGTAAACAAATAGATCTAAGAGAAGAAGGATCAAGTTAGGGACATGATTACCAGAAAATGCAGTAAATGAAGTGTAGCTCCTGGATCTACTTCTTCCCCTTTGAGCCTTCTATCCTCTTCTTCTTCCACAAGCTTCAAAAGGCACAATAACACTCAAAATGGCAAGAACTAGCTCAAAATGATTCAAGGTGGATTAGGGTTTCGAGATTAGGGTTTGGAGGTGATAGAGGATAGGGTGGAGAGATATGATGTTTAAATAGGGTGTAAATCCTGAAGATTAGGGTTTCCTCTTGATGGACCTACTCGTCGAGTCCAGACTTCGACTCGTCGAGTAGACCACTTAAACCCCGCGTCCAAACTGGCATTTACTCGACGAGTTAGGGCTACCAACTCGTCGAGTAGCTCTTACAAAATGAATATTTTAATAGATTAAATGCGTACCAGAAACGGGGTGTTACAGATTGTCACCCCTAGATAAAGATTATCCTTATGAATCTGATTAGCTTGATGATTCATGCTACTGCCAGTAAATAATGTGCTAGGGATCAAACCATAGACCTATTTTTTCTTCTAAATTTTCGTTCTCCCTCTTTAATACTTCTTCATGTGTTCGAAATTTATATTCTCTCTCTTGGAATATAAAAATTTTGACTTATCCATTAATAGGGTTTTCGTTGTTATGCTTCTTGGAGCCTTAGGTCTGACTACATTAGAGGGATTCTCTGATGGGTCCTTCATCCTTTGCAAGAGTTGGAAATCACAATGTCTCAATCAAAAGATCAAGAGGTAAGTATTTTATCCTTTTTTAGTTAAATTCAAAGTAGGTTGCTATAATTAGTAAAACTTAGATCCTATGGTACATGTACATAGAATTAATTTATTTATTTTATTGTGCTAATCTAAGTCTATAACACCCGTGTTCCAGACATTTTCATTTATGGCTTAAATTATAAAATTGTTGCATTTTTCTCCATTACACGGGGCGTATATTAGAGCTACCCAAAGCGTAGCTATGGAAGCTGGTCGCGGGCATCCTATGCAGTACGCATCGCATAATGCTGCTGAACCCAAAACCTTATTTTTTTAGGGTTAAGACATTATTTAAAGGCCTTATAACCCTTGAGACCCCCCTTATCACCAACCTCCATTCCCCCTTTCTGTCTTTTCGAAACCCTAACCTTATAGAGCTTGTTTTGGACCTTTAAAGTGTTCTTGGAGCATTGTGGAAGAAGGAGAAGCACACCATTGAGGATTGTTAGGCTTGGAGCTTGTATATCTACAGTTTCCTTCACATTTTCAAGCTTTCGGAGGAATAAAGTTCTAACCTTGATGGTTTCTTTGCTAGATCTTGATTTTTGGTGAATCCTTATGTGTTTTGGTCCCATGGATTTGGTTCTTATAAGTATGAGCTACTCCAGAAACCTTGAGCATCATTTCTAGCCATTTCTGAGGTTTTTAAGTCATAAAAATAGGATCTTGAGGGTTATAATCCAACAATGCATGAAATGTTGGTCATTTTGTGAAGTTATGAACCTAGGGTTTGGTTTTGGGCTCTATTAAGCCATGCAAAAGCTTAAAGTTGTCGACTTTATCAGTTAAGACCTTCCCAAGATTAAGATCTATGAGTTGGACGTATGGTCTTTAAGTATTAAGATCTTAAAAGTGACTTTTGGGCAAAAGAGGAGTACGTCGGGCGTACCCTCTAGGTATGCATGGCGTAATGGGTTTAGCCCGAATCCCTTTCCTATTGAAGCCCAATACGCAAGGCGTAATAAGGATGTATGCATGGCGTACAACTCGAAGTCTTTTTGGGCTATTTTTGGGCCTTAGGTCATTATGGGTTTTGGGTCATTAATAGTTAGGTCATGTGGGAAGGGTAAAATGATCTTTTTGTTGGATTAATGTCTAAGTCCATAACTATAATTGGTAAGACTTGACCCGACCCGGCATAGTCCATTTGGGTTGCATGGCATCATGCATTTGGATAGACTATAATGAGAGAAATAACACTTAAGGTTGGTTAATATATTATAAGTTCTAATATATTAATAAGGTTATTTAATTAGTATTGATCAAGAATTAATTTGGAATTAATTAAGTGATCAAAAGGAGACTAATTAAATATATGGGTTGATTGTGTAAATCATTCATTCTTATATATGTGGGCTTGTGATCCAAGATTCCTTATGTTGGACTAAGTCCATGGGGTGACCCATGGATACTCCATGGAGGTTAAAATCCATGGAGCATAAGGAATGGGTAAAGTTATGAGTTACATGGTGTAACCCTAATAGCCACCATATAAAAGAATCCCATGACTCAAGAAATCGTGCACTAATGTGTGAGTGTGAGGGCTAGACGATTTCAAGGAGTGTTCAAGTTTCTCTCAAGTTATTCCAAGTGTATTTGGTGTTGTGTGAACCATTTGAGGTGTCACACTTGGGGCACTAGGCACTCAAGCTTCATGAAGACATTCTACATCAAAGAGGTATGTATTCTATCTTGTTATATTTATTATTTTGTATGCTAGATTAGGATAATACCTTGGATGTTCATAATTGTATGTATAATAGAGAAAACATAGATCCAAGGTATTTAGGGTTGCATGTACTCTTAGGAGTGTTAGAATGCTCATAACCCAACAGTGGTATCAGAGCCAGGTTTGTTTTCTTGTTATACTTGCAAAAGTAGCTGAAAAATCGAGTTGGATGCATATATTCGATTGTTTTGGCTCGAATTGGACTAGGAACATTACCCTAAGATGTTTTTGGACTTATAAACTTGTTTTTGATGTGCTAATGTTCATGCTAATCCAATTTCTAAGATAATTGTCATAATTTCAAGATTTGTATTAGTTTGTATGTTCATGCTAATTTCTTGAAGATTGATGATTTGAATTATCTTGTTCTTATGAGGTTCTTAGATTAATAGAAAAGTTTTGTGAAATAGTTGTTTTCAATCCATTTTAATCTAAGAGTTGATTCCAAAGTGTGTTTTTGTAACTTGTCCTCAAGTTATATGAAAAATCACATTTAAGAATCATAAAACTCATAAAAGTTGGCAAAGGTTACAAAATCAAGAGTCTCTTCATTAAATTAAAAAATAAAGTGTAACCTTAATTAGTTCCATAAGTTACAATAAAAAAAAGTTATTTTTTTATTAATTAGTTTAAAGTCTTCCATAACTTGTCCTCAAGTTATGGAACTTGAAGAGTTTTTTTTTTTTTTTTTTTTTTTTTTTTTTTTTTTTTTTTAATTAAAACTACTTTAATCTCATAAGTTATGGAATTAATTAGTTTTGAATAGTTTCAAAACTTTCCCTCAAGTTTTGGAATTTGAAAAGTTTTCACTTATGAATACTTTAATTCCAAGTTAGCCCTTAGAATTTTAAAAGTTAAAATTCAACCCTTATACTTTATAATATTATAAGTTAATAATATTTATATATATGTATAAGAGTAAAGTCAGTCTTACCGTTAGTAGGCCTCATTCACGAAGCCGGTCTATAAGGGGGGTATAAGGTTATTGCCTATAAAATGGCAGTTTAATGGGTGTCCACTCTCACCCACCGCTTCCTTGACTGGTGGAGGGTCGTTAGCCGAACTGGTAGGACAAGGACTATAATTCTCCTTTCATTAAAAGTATTAATGATAAATACTAAGTAACTAAACTCTTATTAATACCCAATCTTAGTTACTTAGGAAAATGTGAAGTTGGTGCTAACCCATGAAATTACACTTTGCACTTTGCTTAAGTCGTTAGTGGAGCGTGTGTGGTTAACCGGCACACTAACCTGGACTTAACAAGGTAGGCAAAGGGTAACTTAATATTTATCATAGTATCGGTGGAGCGTGTGTGGTTAACCGGCACACTGATTAAGGGGTAAATATTAAGGGTACCAAGTATATTTGCATGGTTATTCACACCTTGTTTTGTGATCCTCGGCATCCTAGTCACAAAACCTGAAGGGCACACTCGAGATTGAAACATGCCTTTGAACAGTTCAATGAATCTCAAAGATCTAGGACTTTCAAATCCAATTAAAACCTAATAAATTATTTCGTTTTTCATGGTGGAAATTGGTGAATCGTCATTCACCTACCTTCAAATATTTTATAGCTTGGATTACGGCATCCCTCTTCTAAGTTATAAAATAGTTTGTTGGGTCCTAGCCTTAATATTTCATATTGGGTGTCATATTAAGGACTTTAAATCAACTATCTTGAATATCTCCCAAAAAGATGTCTGGTCTATACATTTATGATCTTCCCAAATCTCTTGAAACAAGCTTTCCTAAATGAAGATGATGTCCCATGGATATCATACTTCTTTCACCTCCTCCAATTATTCTCCCTAACCCACAAGTTCCTAAAAAGTTTAAGGTCACTCAAGCCCTATTGGCAAGGCAAGGTCTAGGTGTGATCACATCTTGGAGATGTAGTCACATATTGACAAGCCGGGAGAGTTGGGTGTCAAAGTCTTGAGAAAGTTGGTGGCTCAACTACTTTCTAAGTCACATAGTGAGTTCTTTTGGGAATCCTATGAAACAGACTAAGACAAGACCCTTAATGATCTTATCTATTTGCTAAGATCAACGTCCTAAAACGCTATGGACATTGACAATGATGACATTGGATATCCAGTAAAGCTCTCTCTTCCCAATGGAAAGGGATCGGCCATAGTCAACTCGGTTGACCCAATGGTAAAGAGAGAGGCGAAGTCTGAGATAGTCCCATTATCAAGGGTCCATAGGTAACTATTGCCAAAGGAAGGGGCATTGGTTATGAAGCTGCCAAATTTACCTAAGGATGTTAAAGTCAATAAGTTTGGCTCTACTTCAGGTAAAGTCCATTGTCTAACTCTATTAAGTACATGCTGATTCTGATCGCAAAGATGGATTTCAATCGCATGGTTTGGTGATCAGAATTTTGGGCTATTACTTAAGAGTTATGATATTTATATTGCTTAGGAATAGATAACAACAAGGTTTTCATATGGATTGTAAGGATAAGTTTTTCCGCAAAGTTTTAAAATAAAAGAAAAAGGTTTTGATTTTATTTATTTTAAGTATCCTTACAATGGCATTTGTGAAAAGTTGTTGCTTATAAGATTCCATTGATAGCAATATTGGAAAAATGGATTTGATTCTTTCGGTTGTGGTAGTGTCTAATATTACCAAATAAGGAAAGATTCTCATCACCCAAGGTTCAATTGGACCGAAACTTGGAATCATGCAAGTTGTATAGTATGATGAATGAGAACTTTCAGCTTGGAAAATTAAGACTAATTCCTTATGTGAATAAGGAAAGGACTAAGGGATCGAGTACACATTCTTGTGCACTGGTCAAGTCCACCACAAAAGATCAAGAAGACTATTCGTCATGATTTACTTAAGTTCAGTAAATATGGTTTTACTTATAAGTTTAAGTATAAGTCTGTAGCATTGGAGAAGTTTCAATGTGAGACAGAACGAATAAGAAGAATCAAAGTATGACAGAAAGATAAAAGTTTCTCAAATCTGAAAAGATGGGAGAGTACTTTAGTATCATGTTTATGATCATCTTAATGATTAAGATACCATATCACAATTGGTCCTCTAAAGTCAAGAAGAGGAGTCATGAATTGTTGAAATGGTTAAATCAAAAAGATGAGTCATACTTCGTTCCAAAACAATTCTTAGAGTCATACTCCAAGATTGTAACTTGAGTGACATATCTTAAAGAGGGTTTGTTAACACTAGTCAAATGTAAGAGTAAAAGGTTATCTACTCTTGTACATTTGAAATTGGTAAGTTGTGATGTTTTGGATAAAACAGAGACCAACTTAGGCCAATTGTGTAAAGTGTTAGTCTTGATAAAGAATCCGCACTATCTCTTGAATATTTGACAAGGGAGTCTTATATGTCAAGAGGACAGTGGGAGTCTTAAAGCTCTTGAAAGTTTCAAGACTTAATCAAGAATAAAACCTAAAGTCCTTCACTAGCACACGACTTGAGGTTTATAACCTATCGTGTTGAAATTTTTGTGCCTATTCAAGTTGGCTTTGCATAGGAGTTCTGAGAGTTCTCAATTGGTTGCACAACTACTTGGAAGCAATGGCAGGCACCTGAGCTGCCAAATGGCAAGAATTTAAGATTACACAAGTTTAATCAATATGAGTTTGGATTTGTCACTAACCTTGTCTTGTGATTATGGTTTTGACAAATTCACATGGATAAGAACACATACACTATTAAATCTAAGTGTCATAAGGTTTCTCTCCGATTCATGAAAATGATGGTGAGGAAACACTTTCACTAAGTAGATTTTAGCTAGATAGCAATTGTGATATTTGCATTCTCAAAGTCGTTAGTGGAGCGTGTGTGGTTTACCGGCACACTAACTTGGACTTGTGAGAAGTGGCAAAGGTCTAAACAATTGAGACTATGATTACGGCATCCCTTTTCATAGTTCTAAAATTGTTTAGACACACATGTGAGCTATCTAAGAGAGGTGTATGATTTTGATAAAGTTTTATCAAAACAATCTAGTATCAGAAATCTGAACTTTGGTAAGAAAGTCAGCTGATTTCTGAGTACATGTCAAAGCTAGTGGGAGCATAAGTGTTATGCTAATAATCATCATGTTAGTAGGAGCATGATAATTATGACAAAGGTTGCAAGTTAGCAATGTTAATTATAGAAAACAAAAGTTTCAATTCGTGAGGTTGCAGGGGTTGAAAAAGTTGTTTTGCTATAATTAAGGGAGAGGAAATTATACTTCATTTCAATTCTAAAAGCTTAGATTGAGATTTTAATCGTATTTAATCAAGGATATATATATGAATTTCATGTTGGAATGGCTCAACATAAGGAAATTCTATATATGGGTCCATTATTTGCATTCTAAAATTCGATTATGATTACGGCATCCCTTTTCATAATCTGAATTTTGAGAACTTGGAAAATTGAAATGGAAATATTATAGCAAAAGACTGGTTTAGTCTTTATGTGAGACATCATGAATCGTGTCCCATATGCTTCGGATATAGGATCGATTACATGTGCTATATTCATCCTTTCTAAAATTTTCCAAATGCCTGGGGCATTATGAAGGGAAAAGGTCTAGAATTGGATATGACTAAAATGATTAAGCAATTGTCGAGGAAAATCTAAGGTTTACCAAAGATTGGTTGCTCAAGGATAGTTGGGAGTATAATGTTAATTCTGGAAGGACCATATTGACATAATATGTAAGGAGGCAACTCTTGTTCAGAAGTGATAGTCAAAATGGAATATGGAAATGTTTCAAAGTTAGAAATTAGTCAATCTGTGTAAGATTAGGAAACTTAATGAAAGAAGGATGTTTCCAAGGAGCTGATCTCCTTTGGAATGCTCTGTAATGATTGTTGTCAAGTCTTTCTGACTTTGTGCATAATCATTAAAAGGATCAATGCATATAAGTTTAGAATCTAACAGATTTCAGTAAATGGCATGAATTTGGAATTCTTGCATTTGCAGTAAGGATTTGGGACTGTGAAAAGAGGATCATTGGAGTGATGTTGAATTGATCTATTTTACAAAGTAAAGATCATAGACAAACATAGTATGCATACTTGATGTATGGCATGACTAGTGTTTAGAAAACATAGTGTACATGCTTGGAGCATGGGACAACTATTGTTTTAAATTCAAGTATAAAGTTGATAAAACCGAAACAATGAATAATGAGTAATAAGTATGGTGATAAATAAAAGTGTTTATTTATATTCATAGGGTTTGATACCATATTTGATTCATTTATTCTTGTGTTTCACTTTGCATGTTTTGACTTCCAGAATAACTAAGTCGCTCTTCCTGAATGATTAAGTTATTCAAACCATCCACAGTCGGTCATATGTTGGAAGTAGATATGAATCAAGACTGTCATGGGTTGGTTTGTAGAGGTCCAAGTTGGTGGACAAAGTGGTGCTACAACACTCATGAGTGCTCATAAGTTATGAGTATTGGATTCAACCCGAGCTCATTTGAATCACTTCATGGATTTTATCACGAGTGATCATGAGACGATAATATCTTATATTCTTCAAACCTAGAGATATGAGTTGTTACTATGAGTTGGTTATACATTGATTGCACGAAAACGCATTGATAACTCGATGTTATAAAACGTGCCTTTGTGTATGATTCAACAAGTAGTAGAACAAGCCATATGAGTCGAAGTTTATCCATTCCTTTTACCTTCGGGATAAAAGCGATATATGTGGGCCCCTCGATGATTTAAAGATGATACATGTGATTGCTTGGCTAAGCCAGGACTGATTTGATTTGTTCAATCAGTCAGTCATCATGAATCGGAAATCGGGAAACAACAAATGGACAGAGAGAATGATTGATAATCCATGTCTCAGTCCATATGATATCTAGAATGGAGGAATATATGATCCCTTATCTAATGGACAAGTCATTGACAAAGGTCAGAGTTCATCGACAAGGTCAGAGTTCGACAGAAGCTTTTGAGAGCTACGATTGTTGATCGGTTCCTGAAGTCATACGCAATAATAGTTTTAGACTTATCCAAGTGGGAGACTGTTGGATTAATGTCTAAGTCCATAACTATAATTGGTAAGACTTGACCCGACCCGGCATGGTCCATTTGGGTTGCATGGCATCATGCATTTGGATAGACTATAATGAGAGAAATAACACTTAAGGTTGGTTAATATATTATAAGTTCTAATATATTAATAAGGTTATTTAATTAGTATTGATCAAGAATTAATTTGGAATTAATTAAGTGATCAAAAGGAGACTAATTAAATATATGGGTTGATTGTGTAAATCATTCATTCTTATATATGTGGGCTTGTGATCCAAGATTCCTTATGTTGGACTAAGTCCATGGGGTGACCCATGGATACTCCATGGAGGTTAAAATCCATGGAGCATAAGGAATGGGTAAAGTTATGAGTTACATGGTGTAACCCTAATAGCCACCATATAAAAGAATCCCATGGCTCAAGAAATCGTGCACTAATGTGTGAGTGTGAGGGCTAGACGATTTCAAGGAGTGTTCAAGTTTCTCTCAAGTTATTCCAAGTGTATTTGGTGTTGTGTGAACCATTTGAGGTGTCACACTTGGGGCACTAGGCACTCAAGCTTCATGAAGACATTCTACATCAAAGAGGTATGTATTCTATCTTGTTATATTTATTATTTTGTATGCTAGATTAGGATAATACCTTGGATGTTCATAATTGTATGTATAATAGAGAAAACATAGATCCAAGGTATTTAGGGTTGCATGTACTCTTAGGAGTGTTAGAATGCTCATAACCCAACAGTGGTATCAGAGCCAGGTTTGTTTTCTTGTTATACTTGCAAAAGTAGCTGAAAAATCGAGTTGGATGCATATATTCGATTGTTTTGGCTCGAATTGGACTAGGAACATTACCCTAAGATGTTTTTGGACTTATAAACTTGTTTTTGATGTGCTAATGTTCATGCTAATCCAATTTCTAAGATAATTGTCATAATTTCAAGATTTGTATTAGTTTGTATGTTCATGCTAATTTCTTGAAGATTGATGATTTGAATTATCTTGTTCTTATGAGGTTCTTAGATTAATAGAAAAGTTTTGTGAAATAGTTGTTTTCAATCCATTTTAATCTAAGAGTTGATTCCAAAGTGTGTTTTTGTAACTTGTCCTCAAGTTATATGAAAAGTCACATTTAAGAATCATAAAACTCATAAAAGTTGGCAAAGGTTACAAAATCAAGAGTCTCTTCATTACCAATTAACTATCAAGCGAATATGTTAGGATGGCCTATTAGGCAGTGCTCTGGTTAGAACTCAATACTCGAATGCTGCTTGCTTTGTGCTTTTAGGAACCACTATTACTACCAATTAACTATCAAGCGAATATGTTGGGTTACATGTTATAGGAATTAGATAATTTTATAAGGTTAGGTTTAACTCTACTACATAACTCTTATTTGAGTCCAACCATTGTAGTGTGAGACATGGCAGTCAAAGAATCACCTATTGTCTGTTGCATGTAATTATATCTGTTAGATGGTTAATGGGTGTTAGTGGGGGTATCTTCTGCAACTAATGGTGGATAATGGAAAGAAGGGAATCATAGGAGGATCTAGGAAGTATGTTAGCTTGGCAGATGTGTTGTATAGTAGTAAGGGCAAATGATTGGAAGTAAGGGAGTCACTTAGAGGAATCGAGATGACTCTTGAGGAAAGTACAGATAGTGTGAAAGGTAGTATTGGGCCTATACTACTGAAAGCACATGATACGTACTCGAGGCAAGGGAAGTCACGAGGATACTAAGGAACTTGCTAAGTGTGGAAATTCTTCGAGTGTTTTCTGATGGTTGTACTGTTTATTTTCAGTATGGTGGTCACTTGAGGTGGTTCAGGTCCTGGTGAGGGATCACGTTTGGGCTCTGGAGCTGGGCTCTTGGATGATCAGATGCGAGAGTTCATTTCATCCGAGATTACCCGTAGCATCATGGAGCAAACTCCTGTGATCTTTGGTTCGGTCAAGGAGGGCATTATGGATATTTTGGATGAGCATTTGGGCGCATTATGTACTGAGATGGTGGATTTGGTGGGTACATGATCTCTAACTTTTTGAGAGTTTTGTGCATGTGGGACTCCTGGGTTCTTTGGGAAGAAGGACCCCATTGCTAGCAGATGGTGGTTGGCTGACATCGGGAACGCCTTCTGGTCTAGCCTCTGCCTTGAGGAGGCGAAGGTCAGACCTACTTCTTGTCTTTTGAAAGACAAAGCCCGTGACTGGTGGGAGGAGGTAGGCCATGCCTTGGGAGGCGAGGCTGTTGAGGCGATGAGTTGGGATGATTTTGTTACAGGTCCAGGGCTGATTTTTCACCGGTGATCGAGGTTCAGTAGTTGGCGAGGGAGTTCGAGGACCTTCTCCAGACTACTAAGTCAGTGACAGAGATTACTGCCATGTTCTGAAAGAGGATTTTGCTGGTTCTGCAGTACGTGGTGGACGAGGTAACGAAGAAGGCCATGTACCATTGTATGTTGAAGGATGAGATATGGGATTTTGAGAGCATGTCTAGTTGCAATACATTGGAGGACATGATAACTCAGGATCGTGAGCAGGAGATTGATCTGGAGACAGTAAGAAAGAGGAAGTTGGTTCAGGTGTAGGTATCAGAGGGATCAGGTAAGAATCCCAAGGTTATTGATTCGCGTTCGAGAGGCCAACAGGGTCGGTGCCGCTGTGGCAAGTGCGGAAAGGCACACGATGGAGTTTGCAGAGTGGGTCGGTCCGGCTACTATAGGTGTGGCAAGACCGGTCACTTTAGTATGGATTGCCCTACCATCCAAGTATATGATTTGATTTGCTACATTGCAATCAGAGGGGCCACAAGAACACCAATTATCCGAGTTTGGAAGGGGGAGCGGTTGTAGCCCCCACTCCAGCTACATTGAGGATCACCGACGGCCGCTAGGGCAAGGCAGATGTACCAGTTGTGAGGATCCACTCTTTCCAACTGTCAACCAAGGAGGCTCACACAACACCAGATGTGCTTACCGGTATGTATCTCTCCCTTATCTCGTTTATCGCTTTGATGTTTATGCTTATTGTATTTGATGTTATATAGGGACGTTCCTAGTGAACGATGTTCCAGCTTTAGTCCTTTTTTATTCGGGTGCCACCCGATCGTTCGTATCTCTTGCCCTTAGCAAGAGATTTGGTAACGTTCCAGGGGAGCTTGATTATCTATTAGAGGTAGAGATCTTCGACGGTCGTCCAATACAAGTATCGAGGGTTCATCGAGGTTGTATTATGGAGTTATTTAGCGAGCAGTACCCAATTGATTTGGTTTATATTCCTTTGCGCGAGAGCAAGGTGATTGTGGGGATGGATTGTTTGAGCCCTAATGGGGAAATGATTGATTATGGGCACCAGTTAGTGCGGGTTTAAACCTCAAGTGGGGAAGAACTAGTTATTCTTGGTGAGGGTGCTCAGCGTGGACCAACTCTCTATTCAGCCGCGAGAGCTAGGAGATATCTATAACAGGGTTGTTCTAGTTTTGTGGCTTATGTATTGGATAACATGGAGGAGAGAAAGAGGACGATTGATTATGTGTCGGTCATTCGAGAGTATTCATATGTGTTCCCAGAGGATTTATCTGGAGTGCCTTCAAAGAGATAGGTGGAGTTCCATATTGATCTAGTTCCAGGTGCGGCTCCGATAGCCAAGGCACCTTATCGGTTAGCATCGCCAGAGATGCAGGAGTTGTCTACACAGCTATAGGAGCTGTTAGACAAGGGGTTTATCAGACCGAGTATTTGACCCTAGGAAGCGCCGATTTTGTTTATGAAGAAGAAAGATGGCTCCCACAAGATGTGCATCGATTATCGAGAGCTAAACAAGTTAACGGCGAATAACCGTTATCCGCTTCCGAGGATTGATGATTTGTTCGACCATTACAGGGTGCGTCTTGGTTCTCCAAGATTGTTCTATGTTCAAACTATCATTAGATGAGGTTTAGGGATGATGATGTTCAGAAGACGACTTTTAGGACTCGTTATAGTAATTACGAATTTATGGTGATGCCCTTTGGGCTCACCAATGCACCAGGAGCGTTCATGGATCTCATGAACAGGGTTTGCAGGCCGATGCTGGATCGGTCCATGATTGTTTTCATTGATGATATATTGATCTATTCTAAGACCAAGGAGCAGCATGAGGATCATCTACAAGTGGTTCTGGAGAACCTGAGGAAGGAGAGACTTTATTCTCCAAGTGCAAGTTCTGGTTGCGCGAGGTGTTGTTTCTAGGGCACCTTATCAATCAGAAGGGTATATTGGTTGATCCAAACAAGATCAAGGTCATGATGCAGTGAGAGGCTCCAAGGTCTCCATATGAGATTCGGAGTTTCCTTGGTTTAGCCGGGTATTATCGGAGGTTTATTAAGAATTTCTCCAGGATCGCAGTTCTATTAACAAGGTTGACGAAGAAGTCGGTTACTTTCCGTTATGGGCCTGAGTAGCAGGCAACGTTTGAGACTTTAAGACAAAAGTTAGGTGAGGCTCCGATTTTAGCCTTGCCAGAGGGTGTAGATGATTTCGTGGTACATTGCGATGCGTCAAGTTCGGGATTGGGCATAGTATTAATGTAAAGGGGTCGTGTGATAACTTATGCTTCGAGGAAGCTGAAGCGTCATGAGGTGATTTATCTCACTCATCATTTGGAGCCGGGGGGTGGTTTTTCCATCTAGATTTGGCTTCATTAGTTGTATGGGGTTCGTTGTATCATCTACACAAACCACAAGAGTTTGCGGTATTTGATGGATTAGCCAAATTTGAATATGAGGCAACGCATGTGGCTCGATGTGGTGATGGATTATGACTGTGAGGTCCTTTATCACCCTGGGAAGACCAATGTGGTGGTCAATGCTCTTAAGCGCAAGGCGGCTGGTACTCCTATCATGGATGTATGTTTGAGGATGATAATAATTACCCCACTCTTGGAGCAGATCCGTGAGGCTCTGGTTGAGGCCATGAAAGAGGAGCACATGAAGAGTGAGTGTATAGTGGGTCAGGTGTCCTCTTTTGATTATGATAGTCGAGGACTATTGACCCATCATCAGAGAGTTTAGGTTCCACATTTCGGGGGTACACGACAAAATTTGACGGAGGAGGCGCATAAGTCAAATTTTTCTATTCATCTGGGTGCAACAAAGATGTATAGAGACCTCTGACTTATTTATTGGTGGCCCTGCATGAAGCGTGATGTGGCCTAGTATTTGGAGAGGTTCTTGACTTGCAAGAAAGTCAACGTCGAGCATCAGAGACCTCACTGCAAGATGGATCCGTTGAGTGTTCCCGTTTAGAAATGTGAAGAAATTACAATGGATTTTATCACGAAGCTACCACAGACCGCACGAGGGGTGGATTCAATTTGGGTCATCGTAGATCGATTAACCAAGAGTTCATATTTCATTCCTATTTAGGGGATCATCTCTGTGTAGAATTTGGCGTATGTTTATATCCGGGAGGTTCTAGCATGACATGGGGTTCCAGTCTCAGTGGTTTGAGATTGGGATGTTTGGTTCACTTCTAGGTTTTGGAAGAGATTCCATAATGAGTTGGATACTCATCTGCTTTTCAGCATGGCTTTTCATCCACAGACTGAGGGGAAGAGTGAACGGACTATTCAGACCTTGGAGGATATGCTTCGGGCATGTGTGCTGGATTTTAGCAGTACCTGGGATACGTACCTCCTGTTGGCTGAGTTTTCTTACAACAACAGCTACCACACCAGTATTGATCAAACTCCTTTTTAGATTCTCTACAGAAGGAAGTGTCGAACCTTGATTTTTTAAGGCGATGTCGGTCAGCGAATCATAGTTAGCACAGAGGTGATGCTCCGGACTATCCATTTGATAAATTTGGTGTGCAGGAGGTTGCAGACCGTATAGAGCTGGCAGAAGAGTTATGCTGATAGGCGATGATCGGATTTGGAGTTTCAGGTCAGGGACATGGTACTCTTGAAGGTGTCACCTTGGAAAGGTGTCATCCGGTTCAGGAAGCGGGGAAAGCTAGGTCCCTAATATATTTTTCCTTTCAGGGTTATTTCCCGGGTGGGCAGGGTAGCATATCATTTTTGAGCTACCCGAAGAGCTCAGTCAGATTCACAACACTTTTCACGTCTCTCAACTATTAAAGTATTTGGTTGATGATTCTGAAGTGGTGCCATTAGAGGATATTCAGAGGGATGAGCGCCTAAACTACATATAGAGACCGGTTGTGATCCTCGATAGGAAGACCAAGACCGTGAGAAATAAGGAGGTTGGATTAGTGAAGGTGCAATGGAAGCACCAGAAGGGCTCTGAGTGAACGTGGGATCCTGAGGAGGAGATGAGGGAGCATTACCCTGAGTTGTTTGTTCCAGTGGACTTTAAGGATGAATTCTGATTCAAGTGGGGGAGAATTGTAACACCCGTGTTCCATGTATGGAAGCTAGTCACAGGCATCCTAAACAGTATGCAAGGCATAATGCCAATTAACCCAAACCCTATTTTTTTTAAGGTTAAGCCCCTATTTAAAGGCCTTATAACCCTTGAGGCCTCCTTTATCACCAGCCTCCATCCCTCCTTTCTGTCATTTTGAAACCCTAACCTTCTAGAGCTTGTTTTGGACCTTTAAAGTGTTCTTGGAGCATTGTGAAAGAAGGAGAAGCACACCATTGAGGATTGTTGGGCTTGGAGCTTGTAGATCCAGAGTTTCCTTCACCTATGCAAGCTTTTGGAGGCATAAAGTTCTCACTTTGATGGTTCATTTGCTAGATCTTGTTTGTTGGCGAATCCTTATGTTCTTTGGTGTCATGGCTATGTTTCGTGTGAGTATAAGCTACTCCAAAACTCTTGAGCATCATTTATAGCCATTTCTAAGGTTTTTAAGTCATAAAAATTGGATCTTGAGGGTTATAGTCCACCCATGCATGAGTTGTTGGTCATTTTGTGAAGTTATGAACCCAGGGTTTGGTTTTCGGCTCTATTAATCCATGCAAAAGCTTAAATTTGTTGACTTTATCAGTTAAGACCTTCCTAAGATTAAGATCTATGAGTTGGACGTATGGTATTTAAGCATTAAGAGCTTAAATGTGACTTTTGTGTAACAAGGGAGTACGTTGGGCGTGCCCTCTAGGTACGTATGGCATAACGCGTTTAACCGAAATTCATTTCCTGTTAAAGCCCAGTACGCAGGGCGTAATGAGGATGTACACATGGCGTACACCACGGAGTCTTTTTGGGCCATTTTTAGGCCTGGGGTCATTATGGGTTTTGGGCCATTAGTAGTTGGGTCAAGTATGGGAAGGGTAAAATGGTCTTTTACCCATAGTAATATAAAATATGATTTGTATCATTGATTATGGTTTGTTACCCTGATTATTAGTTAGGGTTGATTTTGGATATGTTCAATGTGAGGAGTCGTGGTAGCAATAGCTCGAGTGTGTGATTTGTTTATCATCAGATTGAGGTGAGTCTCTTCACTGTACTTGTGGGTTGAAGAAACCAACGCCGGCCCACTGGATTATGTTGTAGAATGATAGTTATTTTTGTGACACTTACTGATATGCCTGTATGTACGTTTTGTCTTTGTGACTCTTGCTAATATGACCGTATGCTTAGAATTAGGGGTGAAATAGACTCGTACCGGTTGAAAGATTCTGAGGGAGTCGGAAGGGACTCAGGGGTGAAATAGACCCGTTATAGCCTTAGGTTGATGTGTGTGTGTGTGTGTGTATATATATATATATATATATATATATATATATATATATATATATGAGTATGTATGGTATGTGGTATTTTAGAGAACACACTAAGCTTTGTGGTTACGGTTTATGTTTAAATGTTTTTCAGGTACTTCCGGTTCAAAAGGGAAGGGTCTGGCATGATCGCATCGCATCCACTAGTGTTTAGCACTTTATGGTTATGGGATTGTACTGTGATAACTAATTTTCCATATTTTCATACTTTTGATGGTTTGAAATGAATGATAGATGGTTTTGGTCGACTTAAAAACTAAAATATTTACTTAGTATTTTTGGGATGTTACAAATTCATAACGGCTTACAGATTGTTAACCTTCAAATAGGCATTTTTAGTAAAAAAAAAATATCAGTGATAGCTTTATTGAAAAAGGATTATTTTAAAAGCGGTCAAACTATAATGTCTTTTGTACCATTTGTGTTACATGGAAAAAAAAAAAAAAAACACACAATATGCGATCAGAATAGTATAATTTCTTTGTTCGTGGTGCTTTGAATTCCACAGTTTGGTTGTTTTGTAATACCGAGGAAGAGGATGCTAAATCAAGTTTTTTTTAAGTGCTCTTTTTCTATCCAAGTTTGGCGTTGGGTGTGTTCTTGGAGCAAAGTGTTATCGTCCCCTCTTAAGAATAGGGTGGCCTTGTTGCTTGAGCCAAATGCCTCGTTACAAGGGAAGAAGAGAAAGAAGCTCAAAAGGACCTTAATTTAAAGAAATTGATAACCCAAAAACTTAACTTTCATTCATTCAATCGATGCTTAAATACAAAGCTAAGAAAAAAATAACAACCTGATAAAAACTAGATAACAACTAGATAATGACTACTAGATATATGAGATAATAGTAAACGAAAATACTTTACTCCCCCTCAAGTTGGAGCATGTAAATTACAAATGCCCAACTTAGCTACTAGATCATTCAGTCTGTTGGCTCCCAAATCCTTGGTAAAAACATCAACCAACTATTCCATCATGTTCATATAAATCTGTTGTATATCCCAAGACTTAACTCATTCTTTCACAATGTAACAATCCATTTCTACATGTTTAGTTTGCTCATGGAAAACTGGGTTGTTGGAAATGTGTCTTGATTCCTGATTGTCACAAAAAAGTGATGTTGCTTTGATGGGCGCCATTTTTAGAATTTTTAACAACCAACGAAGCCACATGACTTCACTTAATGTATGTACCATTGCCCTATATTCTACTTCAGCAGAAGAACGCGAAAAAACCATCTACTTCCTTGTTTTCCATGAAATCAGAGCTCCTCCCATTAGAAGCCAATATCCAGTTCGTGACTTTCTCATGAAGGCACACCCTAACCAGTTAAAATCACAATAAGCTACAAGCTCAATACCTCCATCTTTGGGTAGAAGAATGCCCTGACCGGGTGTGGCCTTAAGAAAATGTAAGAGACGAATTGCAACATCCATATGATTTTGTCTTGGTTCTGAAACAAACAAACTTAACAGATTAACATCATATGTAGTATCCGATCTTGTAGCCTGCAAGTATAACAAGCGACCAACAAGTCTTATGAAGTGACTTGCTTCAATTTGTGGACTATCAGCACACTGGTCTAATTGAAGATTTTGTTCTATTAGGATAGAGGTTGGTTTGCATCTCATCATTCCACTTTCCTTTGATATGTCATGAGTGTATTTTATCTGAATCAAAACCATTCCACTTGATGTTTTAGCCACTTCAATCCCCCAAAAATACTTTAATGAACCTAAATCTTTGATGCTAAAATTCTTATCAAGATAGACTTTTGTCTCATGTATTCTTTTTGAATCGTATCTTGTGATAATCACATCATCGACATATATTAAAACAGCAACAAACATCTTACCCTTTTCATATATACAAACAGTGACGCATCTGCATGTGTTTGCCTAAAGCCTAACAATGATAAATCCATAGTGAATTTTTGCTACCATTTGTGTGATGCCTGTCGAAGGCCATATATATACTTCTTCAATCTGTAAATCTTCGTCTATCCTTTTTTAACCAAAACCTTCTAGAATCTTCATGTAAACTTCTTGTTCAAGGTCTCCGTGTAAGAACGCGCTATTAATATAAAGTTGTTGAACAATCCAATCTTTCTTTGTGGCTATGGCTAGTAATGTTTGGATTGTGACACACTTGGCCACTGGTGCAAAGGTATCATGAAAGTCAACTCCCTCTAGCTGAGTCTACCTTTCGCTACAAGTTGTACTTTGTACCTTTCGACCACTCAATTTGGCTTATATTTCACTTTGTACACCCACTTCGAATCAATGGCACTTCCTCAAGCACCCACGTTTTATTCTCTTCTAAATCCTTTATTTCATTTCACATGGCTGCTTTCCATCGTTCACATAGTGCATCCTTTTTAAATCACTTTGGCTCATCGCTTGTTCTGATGGCTGTCAAGAAAGCTTTATGTTTATTAGAAAAAATTTCATAGGGAATGTGATTATTAATAGGGTGTACTGTATAGGAGCTTTGATTGTGTGCGGGCTTTGTAGGGTTTATCATTGGTGACATGTCAACAACGAAATCTTCAAACCTCTTTGGTTGCGTTCTTGTTCTTTTTTCTCTTGAATTATTCTATGTTTGTTGACCTTCAAAATTTGTTTCACTTGCAAAATTTGGTTCTCTAATAGTTTGATCCAAATTGGCTCACTGTCATCAATGGTAACAATTTCGGTTATCATCATCCCTTAGGTTTTATTCATCGCTGTAATTTATATCCATGTCATCATCAAAGAACTCATTAAACATATTTTCATCTTTATTAACATCTTTATTTTTCTGTTTTTGGGTTATTGAAAACGGAAACACATCCTTAAAAGACCTTACGTCTCTAGATGTAATAATTTTGTCATCGTTGATGTCAAACACTTTGTAGCATTTTTGCCTTTGTTTATCCTAAGAAAACATCAGGTCTCCCCTTACTTCAAACTCTGTCTCCTTTCATTTATGTATTTCTTACATAAGCAAGAAATCCAAACATTCCCATATGTGGATATTTAGGTTTCTTGCCAAATAATACCTCAAAAGTCGTTTGAAATCTATCACTTTGGAAGGCAACCTATTAATTATGTACACAACTGTCATCACACATTCTTCCTATAGTTTGACAGGTAAGTTTGCTTCAAACCTCTAAGCCCTTGCCATTTCATGCAAATGTTGGTGTTTTCTCTTAACCACCCTGTTTTGTTGTGGTGTGTGAGGACAAGATGTTTCAAGTATTATTCATTGTTGAGCATAAAATTCAATCATGGAACCCGCCATGAACTCACCCCCATTATCACTCCTTATTTTCTCAACGTTCTTTCCAAACTTTGTTTTGACCATATAGCAAAAATTCATTAAGCATCTACTTGCTTCATCTTTATGCTTAATAAGGAATATACTTACAACCACGTTGAAGTCATCTACAATAGTGAGAAAATAACGAGCTCTAGATAATGATGGTGTGCGCTAACTTCCCCAAATATAACAATGCAATAGATCAAAGCAATCAGTTGTTCTAATTGAGCTATCATAAAAGGGTAAGCGGGTATGTTTTTCTTTTACACACGATTCACATACTTTATTTTTCAACTCAAAAGAAAAAAAAGCTAAAAAATCTACTTGATGTAACTTTTCTTCAGATGCCTATCCTTGAAAGATCTAATATGCTCAAGAGAAATATTAGAATGATATTTCTAATTAACATATAATCGTAAGGGTCACACTAACAACATGTTGATATAATTTATTGTTTATTAGAAATTGATTTTAATAAACACTACTAGAAAAATACCCTTTAATGACACGCATTGCGTGTCGTAAAAGCCACAAATGACACACAAATGCATGTCAAGGAAGGCCCTATCATAAAGGAAGACGACACGCTTTTGCATGTCGTAACCTTACGATGCGCGTTTAAGACACACATTGCGTATCATTAAAGCCTTTGTCATAAATGAAGATGACACGTATTTGCGTGTCATAAACTTCAGCAACCATTTATGATATGCATTTACATCGTGCCTTTACCGTACTCATTTATGCATAATACAAAAATAAGGAAACAAATATATATCAAAACAATCAATTTAATCTAATAAAATCATGTCAAAAAATTGTAATACATTGATATTAAGGGGATCTGATTGTACATTGTAATTAAGGGATTTTCCCTAACTATATAACCTGATACTACATTGCTATTAAGGGACACCTTGTTTCAGATATCATGTCAAAATAAAAATCCTCCATGCTATTAGTTTGCCACCTCGTGTACCAGGTAAAAATGTTGAACTTGGTGTCATGGGCTGCTGTCCACCGGGTATGGATGGCAAGTAATGGCTTGAAGCATTAGCTGAAACAAAAAACTTTTATTAATCACCCAATCAACAACCTTTAGAAGTACATCAGAATGCATATATATACTAACATATGTGGTCTGTCTCTTTCAGATTGTATAACCATATGAAGTTTAGAGATATAAAAGTTGAGTACGTACATTTCCCGTTGTGTTGTGTTTGGTCTTTTCCCATTTCCTTACTTTTTTACATCGTTATAAGCAAGTGCAAGTATTGAAGTCCCTGAGTTTGCATAGACAAGCCTTAAAATATGAAAATACAACAAATGAAAAAAATTAAATTTCAAGTATGAACTACTGAATACAAAGCCAATGTTATAAGGTGCAAGAAAAGATAATGAGATCATGAAAATATATAATCACCTTAAAAACTCAATCGGGGTGAAAAATGTTGATTTTGTCCACTACGACCATGATGCAGGGATCCTCTAAGTGTTTCACTCTCAGTAACATTACGAAGAATCCTCTAAGTGTTTCATTTCCGTTGTATGCTTTGGTGGATTTTTATTTTTCCTCTGTTAATTTTCTAAAAAAATCTCATGAATCTTCTTGTTTTTTGTTTTTTAATTATTGCTATAGAGGGTTGTGTTTTTAAGGAAAGGATGAGTAATCTACAGTAAAGTAACAAATATATGTTGACAAATTAATCCTTTTTGTATGACTAAGCTTCTATAGACAAATGGTTATTGAAGGTAGAATAGCAAACCATGTGTTTCTTGATAAGGGTGTCCCACTCCTTCTCGAATAACCCACAAATACTTAATAATGAACTCTGAAGTGCTGATGCTCCAAATTCCGATCCAGACCTGTTGTTGCAATGCAATGCTATACAAACTAAAAATATATGTATAGAGATGATAAGCATCAAATTGCAACTAAGTAGAGTTGTATCTTTCCTTCCATAATTCTTTAAGACTAATAAACCCCTACTCCCATAATTCTTGTGATCTGGTCAAATAAAAGTCAAAAAATAAATATGCTAAGATAATTAATAGAAGAATCAAAAAAGGAATGTTAGTTGCAACGACTTGTGCCAAATGTGAGTTGTCAAATGAGGGAGAAGTGAACATTTGCAAACTTGTTGACACCAGCCTACACACAAGCATATATACATATGAGCACAAGTGCAACCACAATCACCAAAAGGTAAAATGTGTCACTTTGATGCTACATGCACCTTCTTGATAGCAGACCTTGTTGAAGTACAATGTTGTTTTTATTGGAATATTCTTTGCAAGTTCCATTCCTTCTTCAACTTTTACAGCCCTTTCAACATCCTAAAATGTTCCATCATCTTCATGATTTACATTAATCGATTTTGTATATTCACTAAAAGAAATTCCTTCTGATCAAATTATGGATCTCAAAATTTACAAATGAATCATTCCTATAAATCAAAACAAAACACAAAGAACTATGTTATATCATAACTCAAACCAGATTTGTTAATTAGTATAGCATAATCACTTACAGTGCATGTCACAATCAAAACAAAAAAAATAGATATGTGAGATCAATTATTTGATGAGTTACAGAACCCTAGATCTCAATTTTATAGAGTAATTATCCCAAAAACGACATATGACTGACCATATTTCAAACAGGTTTGAACAGGAGGCTCACGAAACAAAATTGTATCTCATATACTAAAAATCAATTGTTACTTTGAAGTATAAATTCTCGAAATCCAACATTTGATAATCAAAATAACAAAATGAAATCGACCGATTTGAGTTTCAAAACCCTAGATGTCAAAATTACAAAATCAAAGCTCTTTTCCCGGTTGAATCGAAAGAGTAAGTTCCTTTGATGACATATCTTCTTCTTGTCCTTGATTCTGAAATCAACCAATTGCCTTCTCATTAGTTCTTCCAATCATCTCTCAAATAAGAACTGTCGTTCTTAAAATATGAACAGGCATTTGTAGTGCTTTCAAGCTTCTGTAGCAGTTTTGGAAACAAGTGACAAAGATGCGAAGGTGTGCGAGGATGGTGCTAGAGATGCAAAGTTGGAGAGCCGATGTTGAGAAGTGAAGCGGAGGAGGTTTGAGAATCGAGAGAAAAGAAAGGGAGAAAGGGGGGTTTCGGCCATGTAAAGGAGACGAGGGTTTTCAGCTGGTGGAAACAAGGCATGGTTTTTAATTTTTGGGGATTTCATTTTCCTCCTTAGGATGGAACGCGCATTTCATTAAAATTTATAAAACGACATGGTTAGACGACACACATTTTATTATAGGTGCCCTCCGTGTTTCTATTTTTTTGTTTAGACACTTTCTAGGGCACACAAAAATGTGTGTCCTAAATCCTTTAAATTTTAGGAGAGATGACATTATTTTTTGAACACACACTTTTGCGTATCATAAATCACTGCGTGTCATGGTCCACGTGTCATTAAAGGCCTGTATTTTAGTAGTGAAAAATTGATGAACTCTTATAATAAATTTGGAAAATATTTATTTCATGGAAATAATTATTTTACAATTACAAGTAACACATTATTTCATATGGTATGAGTTAACATGTCATGTACAACATTTTGGAGTAGATAAATCATTTTGATTTTTACCAAAAAATTAAGTTATATATCTTATAAAAGAGTTTATAAATTTGAAAGTTTTGTGTTCTTTTTCTTGCCAAACCCGTGGGTTTGCTAGGGGACAATGGTAAGGCCTTTTGATTTGTTTAATCAAATGATCATTCCCTAAGAATGCATGCATAAACATGATAATTAGCTAGGTACATGCTGACCAAAAAGTTGTAAGATCTCTTGGTTAAGGACCTTGCTTTTAAAACCTTAAGAGAGGATTTTGTTTTTGGTCATTAAGAGCTTGCAATTGCTAAAAATCCTTAGCTCTCTCTCTCTCTCTCACAACTATCTCGTGCTTTTGAAGATTAGAGAATAAGTTACTTGCATTTGCTCTCTTGGATGGAATACTTGGGTATTTTATTTCCTATCTTAAGAGTTTATCAAAAGGACTAGCATCCTACATCAAGTTGATAACGTGTTGGTGTCTCAAAGGTTCCACAGTCTCCATCAACTTCCAAGCCACCCAAGAGGACCCAAAGAACTACAAAGGTTGTTATTTCTACCTCTTCTTGATTGGTGATTGTATTAATCTTTCTACAACTTGCAAGATGATCCATGGTGGGTGTAATTTGTTATATCATTTTCGAAAACTCAAGTATTTTGTTTGCCATTTTACAAGTTTATGAAACTATTTTAAAATAAAACCCAACAATTGGTATCAGAGGCACCTTGTAACTTTGGTTAGATTCTAAGAGTTTTGGAAATATTAGTTTTTGGAGAATATGGATAACTTGTTTTGTATAAAAATAAGTTTGTATATATTTTCTTTGACAACTTCTTAATTTTTACTTTATGTGACGAAAACTTACATGCATTTTTTTTCACTTAAAGTTGTCTTAAAAACAAAGGTTGTTTTATGTTTATATGTATTTTAGAGTGCATAAACAAGCCTTTAGCCATTTTTGTTATTGTTTGTGTGATTTGGTTAAAAATGATTTATGATATTCTTTTATTCATAAAGTATGTAATAAAATAGCTAGTTTTTTTATTCTTGTTATTTTTATGTAATAGCTTAGTTTAGATTAGATTTATTTTATGAAAAAGTTAAAAAGATGAAGATGGAGGCTATTTCTTGAAGAACCGTGGAGACCAACAGTTTTATGAACATTGTATAAAAGTTCATAACTTTTATAAAATCTCTATAAAATTGCAACAAAGTTGGTTTTCATTGCAAGTGGAAGCTTGAAGATCACATGAAGAACAAGCTGTAATATTTGGTCCCTTTGTCCCTTAGAAAAGACATAACATTTTTGTGTTGGCTCACAAAAGCGTTAACTAGATCAATACTTGTTTATGTTAAATGCATGTTTGTGTTGTTTATTTTTCAAGTAAATATTTTGTGTGGTTGATAATTTAGCTTTTAACAAACTCGAACTATTTTTCAGACAAAATAAACATCACATGGATTTTGGTTTTCAATTTACAAAATAAGAACATAAGAGGTAACAAGTTATAACTTTAAAATAAAAACCAATTTCATTAAAACGTTATTAACGGAAAATTTTGAAATTATGGAATTATAAGTCTAAAATGGTGATTTTTTTAACATAATCAAACTCCAAAATATTAATAATAGAAGGACGTTTTATTAAGTAATAAATAAGGTTATAAACGGCTCAAACTCAAACTTAATATTGAATATTATTCTTAAAATTGAACTACGTCAAAATATAAAACCGAATTTTATATTTGAACCTTAAATGTGATTTTTTAGAAAATTGATACCATGATCAATTGAATGCATAAAATTATCATGATATCATATGTTTTAAAACTAGAGTTATAAAACATAAAAGACCATTTCAAACCTCAAATCTATGCAATCCATTTTGAAGTACACTCACACATCTCTTGTATGCACTAGTAGGATAAAATGATACATTACCGCTTAGTGTTATCTTTTAATGGTCGGGGTGTATTCACGATTTCTATAACCAAGTTATAGGTCGATTACACAAGCTTTTCAAATTGTATGATTTGATCGGAAATATTTTGTGATAAAGGATTCCTAAGCAAGAGAGCTTCATGGCATAGATGGGACTAAACATGTCTAATTAAATTTGTTATTAGTGATCCCATAAATCTCTGAATTATATAGTAAGATATAATTGATAATCGATATCTACTTTGTTGGATTCAAATGGATGGGATAAATGACACTTAGCCATTTATTTGTTTTGCAACTTGGATCCTAGATTTTAATAATTACTGTTTTTGGAAACTAAAAGGGTATTAATTATTAAAGAGTTTAAATATTAAAATACAAAATTAATTTTGTCAAAATTTTGTAGAAAAGTAATCCACTCTCATAACCATGAATTTTCATTTTCTTTAATGACTTAATGAAACAATAACATTCAATAGATACAACTTCAATGAATGGGTTCATGTCTTGAGAGACAATCTCATGAGAGATATGAAATTGTATACATTTAAAGATCCTAGTCCTAAAAAACTTGCTTTGACTAATAGACCTTAACATGTTACCTAGTAAAGGCGTCAATGCTAAAGATGCTTCTAACATCAAACTAGGAATAGTTATTCTTGGCTTCAAGGAAGTCTTGAATATATATATATATATATATATATATATATATATATATATATATATATATATATATATATATATATATATATGATATAATAGGTTAAGCAATATTCCAATGAATACAATGATATTTTGTTTTAAACTAGTTCAAACATTAGAATAGTGCAAGGTTAAAAGAATCACCTTGTATGATCTAAAAGACCTATGTTTTATGGACTGAACACCTTTAAGACCAAGAAATCCAATAAGGCCCACACAGATGGATCTTGTTTCTCTTATGGAGAAACTGGATACTGGAAGAGGAACTGCTCCTCTAATATGGAAATAAAGTATGGAAGAGACTACTACTTCAGGAACTACATTTTCGTAGTTTAGTTTATTATTTATGCTTAGAACATAAATTACTTGTAATATATAAAACAATGTTTGTTTTGGAACAATGTATGTTTTTAAATTAGCTTGTCTAAATATATGTCTCGGTCAATTTATGAATGGTAGACTATTTACTTAAATCCTTTTTCATAACGATCAACTTCATATTCAGAAATGATTAAAATTTTTTTATGAGACTTGATCTCTTAATAAGAATCAGAAAGTAAATATCAATATTTTCAAAGTACTTTTGACTTAAACTAGTTTTAAATGAAACTGAACTTTGACATTGTTATCTTTATTATATATATGACATTCACATATTCCAACTTCAAGAAATGGATATTTGAAAGCAAATAATGTTGTTTATTTGACTTATGTGAATCTTATTTATATATAAAAGATTTCTAATGATATTTTCACTAAGTAGTATAGAAAATAAATTATTAAGGAACTATACATTGTGACGTATGATTTCCTTTCTAATGAATGTCTAATATTTAGTGCAAGATACAAATCAACTTTATTAACAACTATAGTAGTTATAATTATATTTTACATGGTAAAGCATAATTGTGAAATCTTGGTTGAAGCTTTCAAATATAAAGTGGAGATACAAACCGGTAAGAAATATCTAAAGCCTTAATGATAATAAAGGATGAATTAAATCTGACTTGATATGATTTAATTTCTAATCGGTAGAAATGTCCTACTTTTATTTCCTTGGGAAAACACCTAGAACACTATCAATTGTAATTTGACTACAAATATTAACTAATAAGTAGATAAAACATTTTCTTTATAAGATTTTGTAAAGAAAGGCTCTATCAATATCTTATTTAAATGTTTTGTGTATTTGAAGCCTATGTTGGACTAAAATTTCTAAACCCAAAAGCTACTAAATACATATTCGTATAATATTCTAAATGTGACTTTGATTATTATATACAAACCCACCAAGAATATGATATTTTATTCCTGAGAAGGCTGAGTTAGTAGAAATCAAGCTTCTAATGACAAAGCAAGTGGGAGGTACATGGAACTTGAAGCAACTCAAGAACCATAATCTGATGTAGTACCAATTGGCACTAGTTTTAACAAGGGATTGTCAAACTTGAATAATAGCTATTCAAAAACACAAATTTTTCGCATTAATGGTAGAAATCATCTATGACTTGAGAAATGTGGAATATCTCATTGATGAGATCTTCTTGATGGTTCTTGGCAAATCCATCAACTACCAAGATGCTATGTCAGATCTCGAATCTGATAAATGACTTAGAGTTATGAATGAGAGATGTAATATATGTACAATAATCAAGCATGGTATTGATTAAACATCCTCCCTATATAAAGGATAGAAGCAGTAAGTGATTCTTCTAGAAAGAATACATTACATGGATAACTAGACACATTTAAAGCAAGACTTGTTATAAAAGGATTTTCTCATACTCATGTCATTGACTATGGGTCTAATCATACTCATGACATTGACTATGATCAAACCTTTTTCACAAGTAGCTATGATTTGATCAATAAGGATATTATTTACTATAATTCATAATCTTAATATGAGATACCTCAAATAGAATTCAAGAAAGACCATTTCTCTTAATGGACATCTACTTAAAGATATCTATATAGATTAGCCTGGAGGTTTTCTTAATCTATGTTATCCTAGAAAAATGTGTAAAGCTTAAAATCCACTTGGGGATATAAAGCAAAACATCTCAAGGTTGCAATCATCATTTTAATATAAAACCACAATGTATGCTTTTATATCAAAATGAATAGAACATGTGTGTTTACAAAGAACTAGTGGGAGCATAGTGACATTCCTAATATTGTATGAATGGGACATACTTAATCATAAGAAATTACATTCTGACCATGTCAGGCCTTTTCACCTTGACTCATAATGTATTTCTAAAATAAAAGACCTAGGAATGACAAGATACATTCTTCGAATGTAAAAAATTTAAAGATAGATAAAATAAATGTTAAGAGTTTTATATCTTTATGCATATACTGATAATATCTTAAAAGAGATCAAGATAGAAGATTCATTTGGAGGAATCTTAGCATTGTCACACGGCACTAAGTATGAGTCAGCCTCTAAAGGATCGAGCTAATAAGTTTGAACTAGCTAAAATGATTTCTATTCGATTTGTTTAGCAAATGAATCCATCATTTATGCCATATTATGCATAAGACCTGGTATATGATCATGTTATGAGCATATCCCAATATACCAATTGAATACATGGTTAAGTGACCAGATGACTATAAGAATATTCAAAGAGTAATTTATAATAACTAAGAGAATGTATGTGAGATAATTTGTTTAGAAATGATCTTTATTTAAGAGCTACATAAGATTCTGATTTCTAAACAAATATAGATAATTATGAATTATAATTGGATTATGATTTCATTGTGGGATGAAGAGCAAGTTTAGTTGGAATGAGGTCCAAGAAAAACATAATGACACAATTTACTACAAAATAAGAATACACTGCTTTAGAAGTTGAAATCAAATATGATCTGATGAATGAGTTCATTGAAAAACTATGTTGATTTATTTCATTAAAGAACCACAAAGAAGTCTTTGTGACTTCGAGAGTACACTTAATCAAGCTAAGAGACTAAGAACACCAATCATATTCTCCAAGATATTTAATTATACAGAGAGTAAAGTCAGATATGGAGATGATAGTATTCACACAAATTAATTTAGTCGAACCCATTAATAAAGTCCTTCTTTTGAGCTAAGTATGAATGGTCACACTTCAACTGTAAGACTTTATTGTTATAGAATTGGGATTATGATTTGGATTTAGTATTTGGATATTAGAACATTATGACAACAACTATTATATAATGTTTTGATATACTGGGATATGATCATAACATCAATACTTGTTGTGTTCTATATTAACATATTTAATCCATGAATAATCTTATTATTCAGTTATATTAATATGAATGATATTATTATTCTAAAAGTCCATATTCAATTATATTTGTAGGAGAAATTATGTAGTAAGAGTAATACGAATTGGATTGGTTGACTTTCACCAGATGAAAGTAAGCAATGAGTTATAACCAAGTTTCGTAGGTACTTATCTGAGAAATAGTATTGAACTGACCCACATTAAGATCACCTCATGGATCTCTATCATGAGTGATACTTGATTAAAAGGTACTATCTTTGTATCCTTAACACCTAAGATACATAGTGGGACTTAAGTATAAGGAGTGACGTGATTTCATATGGTCAAATGTTAATCCTTAATTGGGCAGTTATAAAATCCTTTTTTAGTTATAGTGTGAACTGTGGAAGAGGCTTATATAGTCAAGATGGGATTTGTTCCTCTTATGTGGTGCCTTACCAAAAGTTGAACACCAGATGAGATTGATTGTGATCTGTATCTCATGTTCAACATGATGCCTGTAGCAAAGGGATAACGAATAAACTTACCTTATACACAAATTGTATCCTTGGCTTCTGGGAATTGGGCATTGATAGAATGGACAAAGTCATATGTTGATGGGCGCATTGAAATATGGTTAGAAATTCACCGTTGTCTATATCAATCTAATATAAGTCTTGTGCAAGTGGGAGATTAAAAGATCTAATATGCTCAAGAGTCATATTAGAATGATATTGCTAATAAACATACAATCCTAAGGGTCACACTAACAACAACTTGATACAATTGATTGTTTATTATTAATTGATTTTAATAAACATTGATGAAATCTTATTGTAAATTGGGAAAATATTTATTTCATGGAAATAATTACTTTACAATTACAAGTAACACATTATTTCATATGGTATGAATTAACATGTCATGTACAACATTTTGGACTAGATAAATAATCTTTTCTTTTAACAAAAAGTTAACTTTTATATCTTATAAAAGAGTTTATAAAATTTGAAAGTTTTGTATTCTTTTTTCTTGCCAAACCCATGGCTTTTCTAAGGGAAAAGGGTAAGGGCTTTTGATTTGTTTAATCAAAAGATCATTCCTTAAGAATGCATGCATGTACATGATAATTAGCTAGGGATATGTTGACCAAAAAAGTGGTAAGATCTCTTGGTTAAGGACCTTGCTTTAAGGCCTTAAAAAGGCATTTGTTTTTGGTCATTAAGAGCTTGCAATTGCTGAAAATCCTTAGCTCTCTCTCAACTATCTCTTGCTTTTGAAGATTAGAGAATAAGTTACTAGCATTTTATGTCTTGGATATAATACTTGGGTATTTTATTTCCAAGATTAAGAGTTTATTAAAAGGACTAGCATCCTACATCAAGTTGATAACTTGTTGGTGTCTCAAAGGTTCCACATTCTCCATCAACTTCCAAGCCTACCAAGAGGACCCAAAGAACTACAAAGGTTGTTATTTCTTCATCTTCTTCTTTGGTGCTTGTTTTAATCTTTCTACAACTTACAAGATGATCCTTGGTGAGTGTAATTTGTACTTTTACTAGTTTATGAGACTATTTTGAAATAAAGCCCAATAGTCCTAGCCTTTTGTGCCAAATGGATGCATTTGGTGTCACCTTCATTGCTTTCCTCATTGACATTGTCATCCTATATAGACCCTTGTCACATTTCCTCGCGCCCTCCTCGTCTACAAAGCCTATGCAATAAAGAAATCCGGAAATATATTATATAACAATTTAGATCTTTTGTCGTTTAGCTAACAGACAACAAAATACAGTTAAACTTTGGAATGTATAAAACTTTGGCGATATTGACTCCATTAGGTAGAACAGTTGTTCCTTCACTTTTTTTTGAAAAATAATCACCATTGGGAATAAAACCCATGACTCGCCATCACCGTCTATATCTCCATCTAGTAGATTACAATCACTACTCATGTGTTCTGTTGCACGTATGTCAACAATCCAAGTACTAGTTTTATTGATTTTGTCACACCCCCAACCGAGATGGCGGAAACATTCGGGGGCGGCAGACGTCATGTACAATATCATAACAATGCATAATAGTAAAACAAGCAACAACATCCATTGCATTAATAGAATAGTTAATACATGTGTGTTTTGTGAGTAGTTGTAAGACACCAAAAATATATCAAAATAAAAGACGAGTCTTGAACATGCTCCGTCTTCTCAAAACCTGGTCCAGTGTACCTGTCTACTGGTGACCTGAGAATACAAGTTATTTTGAAAGTGAGTATCAACATTAAAGTTGGTGAGTTCATAAGTATTTAAAGCCAAAGGTTGTGTTTGTTTCATGAAAATGTTTGTGTTTGTTTAATAAAATGTTTGTATTCTTCCCAAAAAATCCTATATTTTCTTCTAAAAGTGAAATGTAGTCTTCTACCCAACGCCCGACTGTTTTGTATGTTTGTTCTTTTGTAAAAATATATGTGTATACTTGAATTAGTATAAAATGCAAGTTTTCCATATTTATAAGATAAGCTACTTATGCATTAACTACCTTGTAACCAAATGGTTAATTTAGGTTAAATGTGATTAGGTTATAACCATGCTTGATTGACTAGTATAAAACACAACGTTCTTCAGGCGTCGAAAATGGTATGACATTTGTCACCCGTAGACTTGTAGGTCCCACTGTAGCTAGCAACAAGGTGTGGGATGGTCAATCCCGTATAGATCTATACACAAACTCACGCTCTCCCTCCAGGAGACTCGGGTTACAAGACGTGACATAACAAGTATGTTGCTATATCATGAAATAGTATCTCACATTTTAGTTATCTTGTTCTTCTTATAGTATGTATGTTCCTTCTTATTCTTGTTATAGTATGTATGTATTGACTCATGTATGTTTCTCTGATCTAGAAATAGTGTGTAGTGATCCTCTAAACTATACCTATTATAGTTTACTAGTATATTTGTTTGAAATGTTACTGATTTGTAGAAAATACTCAATTGTTCAACATAAGCAACTGAGTTAAGTATGTTCCTTAAAAATGGGGGTTTAAATATTCATGTATATATTTAGCAAGCATAACTATGATTTCGCCGACAGTCGGACTAGTGATCCTACCCTAAGCCCACAACCAAAAAAGGAACCGGAGTCAAGGTATTTAGCAATAGTCCTAAGTCCGTTAAAGCATACTTATACATAAATAGATACACGACTATGATTTTGCTAAACACAGAATCTAAGAATAGTTTTAAAATGGTTTTAACAAGTGTTTGAGTATAAGAAATCCTTTTGTTTGATGTTTTCACATGTAAGTGTTTAACACAATTATATTGTTTTCTACTTGTATTCTACCACTTCAAAGCATTTAAAAGCATATAACACTGTAATTTGTGGGGTATGAACTCACCTTATGTGAGTGATACGATTGAATGTTCGATATAGGATGATTGATTCACAAGCTAGTTCCCGGGACAAAATAAGTCCTAAATAGCAATTTATGCAACATATTGACATGAAGTTAGTGAATATAACCTCAAAGGCATTAGGAAAACAACCTTGGATGTAAGGAACACTTACAGAAGAAGTGTTAGAACCAAAATCAAGAAACTGTTTAATGTTCACGGCCAGACCTCGGTGTTCATGGTCATAAAGGGTTCACGGCCCTTGAAGATTTGAAGGGTTCACAGTCGCAAACTCAGAAATGAAGAACACTTGATTGCTGAAAGGATGAACTCTTGATGATTCTCAACAGATCCGAAGGTGGATTAAGGATCCTCAGATGATAGATGAGAGAAAAGAGGGTTTATGGATGATGATCTTTGGGAGAGAATGGGAGTGTTTGCGGTCAGAAGTGTAGAAGTGAGTCATAAATCAGTCAACTTTTATATATATAGGGGATGAGCTCACGGCCATAAACCGAGGTTCAAGGCCCGAAGGCTGTTCACGGCCCGAAGGCTCGTTCACGGCCCGAAGGCTGTTCACGGCCCTAACCGGGTTTGTAGTCCTCGGTCCAAATGATTTTCCTCACTACACACACAACACCTTATATTGCTAGGTTTGAACACACCGATCTCATTAATCCAATCTAACCATAATATAATGTTAGAAATAAGTTTGACCTTTATTGGATAAGTTTGACTTTCGTTAACCAAGTTTGACTTTTACAAGATAGAAATTACGGGTTGTCACATCATCCCACTGTTAAAGGAATTTCTTCCCGAAATTAAGACTAAGAAATACACATGGACTAAGGAAAAAGATGAGGATACTTATGTTTCATTTGATCCTCCCACTCCCAAGTGAATTCGGGTCCCCGTTTTGCATTCCAGCGAACCTTCACTATCAGGATATGGCTTTGTTTCGTTTGTTTGACTTCCCTATCCAAGATTTCTACGGGTTCTTCCACGAAGTTGAGGCTCTCATTGATCTTGATTTCATCGAGTGGGATAACAAGAGTCTCATTAGAAAGGCACTTCTTTAGGTTCGATACGTGGAAGGCAGGGTGTACGTTACTAAGTTCTTGAGGTAGTCGGAGTTTGTAAGCTACATGGCCGATTCTAGCGAGAATCTCGAAAGGCCCAATGTACCTTGGATTTAGCTTACCACGCTTTCCGAAGTGTATCAAGCCCTTCCAGGGTGAGACCTTCAATAGAACGAGGTCACCAACCTGAAATTCCAAAGGTTTCCGTCTTTTGTCAGCGTAGCTTTTCTGTCGGTCTCTAGAGGCTTTCAATCGTTCACGAATATGAACAATCTTCTCTGTCGTTTCCCGGATGATTTCTGGACCTGTGAGAGTGCTGTCAGGAAATTGTCCTTTAGCTAGTTGCGTATCACCCACCTCAGCCCAGCACAGAGGGGATCTGCACTTCCGGCCATAGAGTGCTTCAAATGGAGCAACTTTGATACTAGAATGGTAGCTGTTGTTGTATGAAAACTCGACCAATGGTAAATGGATATCCCATGCTTTACCAAAGTCGATCACACAAGCTCTCAACATGTCTTCCAACGTTTGTATCGTCCTCTCACTCTGTCCATCAGTTTGTGGGTGGTAGGCTGTATTCATGTCCAACCTAGTTCCCAGGGACTTTTGTAGCGACTTCCAGAATCTTGAAGTGAATGTACTGTCTCTATCAGAGATGATAGATATGGTAACACCATGCAATCGTACAATCTCCCTAATGTATGTTCTTTTCAGTTTCTCCATCTTGCCGGTTTCTTTGATTGGCAGGAAGTGTGCGGACTTAGTTAACCTGTCTACGATCACCCATATGGTATCGACACCACCCGTTGTCTTGGGAAACTTGGTTATGAAGTCCATTATAATCCGCTCGCACTTCCACTCAGGTATCTCCGGTTGTTGTAGTAAACCTAAGGGCTTCTGATATTCCACTTTAACTTTGGTGCAAGTTAGACACTTGCCTACAAAGGTAGCAATATCAGCTTTCATGTTAGGCCACCAATATAACTTTTTGTGATCCAGATACATCTTATCGGAACTTGGATGAACGGAGTATCGAGTATTGTGAGCTTCTTTCATGACAACATCTCTGAAGCCACCGAACATCGGTGTCCAGATCCGATCCATGAGATATAAGACTCCGTCACCCATGACTACTAAGTTTTTATCCATCCCTCTAAAGGACTCACCCGCCACATTTACAGGTTTCAAGGATTCCAGTTGAGCCTCCTTAATCTGTGTGGACAGATGTGAATGGATTGTCATAGTCAATGCCTTGACTCTACGACCTGAGTATTCTTTCCGACTTAAGGCGTCAGCTACTACGTTGGCTTTACCGGGATGATAACGAATTTCGCATTCGTAGTCATTTAGTAGCTCGACCCAACGTCGTTGCCTCATGTTGAACTCCTTTTGGTTGAATATGTGTTGAAGGCTTTTGTGGTCTATAAAGATAGTGCTTTTCGTACCATACAGGTAGTGTCGCCAGATCCTCAGAGCAAATATCACTGCTCCTAACTCAAGATCATGTGTATTGTAGTTGACTTCGTGTGTCTTAAGCTGTCTTGAGGCATAGGCAATAACCTTTCCTCGTTGCATAAGAACACAGCCAAGCCCTTGGTTGGATGCATCGCAGTAAACCACGAAATCTTCTATCCCTTATGGGAGGGATAATATAGGTGCGGTGCATAAGGCTCCAAAATTCACATTTAGAGAACTTCGCATAAAGCTCCTCTACTCATAGTGTTTCTAAGATCTGTCGTTGGTGTTGACTGTGCTCCTCCTGACTGCGTGAGTAGATGAGTATGTCGTCAATGAATACGATCACAAATTTATCTAGGTAAGGACGGCACACCTTATTCATTAAGTCCATGAACACTGCGGGTGCATTGGTTAATCCGAAAGGCATCACTACAAACTCGTAGTGACCATAACGAGTTCGGAAGGCTGTTTTGGGAACATCTTCCTCTAACACTCGTAACTGGTGATACCCAGATGTTAAGTCAATTTTTGAAAAGTAGCTCGCTCCTTGAAGTTGGTCGAACAAGTCGTCTATCCGGGGTAGAGGGTATCGGTTCTTAATGGTAAGTTTGTTTAGCTCGCGGTAGTCGATGCACATACGGAACGATCCGTCTTTCTTCTTTACGAACAAGATCGGTGATCCCCAGGGTGAGAAGCTTGGTCTAATGAATCCCTTGCTTATCAGTTCGTTCAGTTGACTGGATAGTTCCTGCATCTCGGCTGGTGCTAGTCGATAGGGCGATTTGGCTACAGGGGTAGCTCCTAGAATTAAGTCGATTCTGAACTCGACTTGACGTTGTGGTGGTAATCCTGGAAGTTCTTCGGGAAAAATGTCGGGAAAGTCGCGTACTTCTAGGATGTTCTTTATGTCTTTCACCTCGTGACTCACGTCAACCACGTGAGCAAGGAATGCATGATATTCCTTCCATAAGTACTTATGGGCTTGTATACTTAAGATGATTCAAAGGCTCGTGCCTGGTTTGTCGCCATAGATAACTAGGGTTTCGCTATTCGGTAGATTAAGATGAACGGCTTTCTCAAAACACATGATGTGAGCACGATGCAAACTCAACCAATCCATGCCGATAATGACGTCGAAACTTTTAATTGAGAGTGGCATGAGGTCGATTTGAAATGAATAGTTATCTAGAGAGAGGGCGCACCCTATGTATATGTCGTTAGTGCTCTCAGTCATACCGTTAGCCATTTCTATGGTGAACGTTTCTTTTAGTGCTCGTGTTGGTTGCTTAAGTACGTGTGCAAATTTTTGGTTCACGAAACTCCTCTCCGCTCCACTATCAAATAGTATGCATGCATAAGAGTTATCGAGGAGAAATGTACATGTGACCACCATAGGGTCTGCTACAGCCTCATCATGGCCTATTGCCAGAACTCTCCCTACTCCACCAGGGTTCCCTACTTTTGGGCAGTTCCTTTTGTAGTATCCAAGCTCACCACACCCGTAGCAGGCCTGGCCTGCTCCAGCACCAGGGACCTGGGTGATTAGCCTTGTCGAAGCCTTAGAGAAACGGGATGTGTGCCCTTTCCTGTTGCAGTTGGCACACTGCATCTCCCGGCAGGGGCCGTTGTGGTGGAAGTTTCACTTGTTGCACTTTGGAAAACTCCCAACGTACTGCTTTGTCGGCGCAGGGGCAGCAGGGGTTGTCGCGGCATGAACAGCCACCATTTGCTGTTTCTTGGCGGAGTTCTGCGCCGACTTGTTCTTCTTTCCGTCCCAAAACTTCCTCTTGTTTTCGTTTGTTTTGGCCGGTTCTGGGACAGCAGGGGTTGTTGCTGGTGTGCGGACTCCATGGTCAATGAGTCGTTGTGCCAATCGTTTGGCACTGTTAAATGTAGCAGGGTTTGAAGACAATACATTCACCTGAAATGGAGGTACCAGTCCCCAAATGTACCTCTCAATCTTCTTGGCCTCAGTGGGGACCATCCCTAGACACAAAGCCACCAGGTCGCTAAACATAGTTGTGTAGGATACTATGTCATAGCCTTTCATGGTCAGGCTCCAAAGCTCCTGTTCGAGCTTCTAGACTTCGCCCCTCGGGCAGTATTATCCAATCATTAGCTCCTTCAGAGCTTCCCAGCCCATCGCGTTAGCCACTATCAGAGTAAGTGACTTGACATGGCTATTCTACCATGTGAGGGCCCTATCTGAGAAGGTGCAGGCAGCAAATTTTACTTTGCTTCCTTCTGGGCAGGAGCATATCTCGAAAGTAGACTCCGTCTTCTCGAACCACTGCGAGAGGGCAATGATTCCACCGCTGCCATTAAAGGCTTTGGGTTTGCAGTTGGTGAAGTCTTTGTATGAACACTCCATAGGGTGCCCGTGACTATCACCTTGGGTAGAGTTAACACACGTTGCACCTCCGCTAGTACCGCTAGCGTTGACCTGTGCAAAGGCTGCCGTTACAGCCGTGGTCACTGCAGCTTGAAAAACTACAGGATCGAATTGTAAAGGAGGTGGTGGTTGAGTTTGAGTTATCGGGGTAGTGCGTCTGTTTGATCTACGAGGAGGCATCTTTAGACAGTAAGTTTACAAAGGTGAAGATAATTGTAAGAATACAATTGTGAGAATAATGAGAGTGTTCCATGATCTAACACACCATAGATCAACATGTAATTGTTTGAGTGTTTTCAATAGAGAGTTACCACTAGAAAGATGAAAGTACTTGAATAAAGATTTTCCAAGAGGATTGAATGCTTGTCAATAACATTGTTATTATAGATGTATAGAGTTCAGGAAAAATTGACCTTGTAATAGGTCTACAACATACCAATGTAGAGAAAATTTTGACAGCATCAAGACCTAAGGTCTAAACATAAACAGGAAAATAATACTAGAGTCTTAAAGTATATATAAGCTATATCCAAAAGGGTGAGTAGAGTAAGCTCTACTCGCGAGGAGTGTTGTTCTGGTTGGTACTAGATTTTGCCCTGGACTCAGCCAGCTGTTGTTCTGTTTCCCACACACGCCTTTGCAATGCCACTTGGTTCTGTCGAAGATCCCTAACTTCGAATTGGTAGGCATTCAGTTCTATCTGTAGTGCATCAGTGTGAGTCCTGGTTAACTCCTGGTCATCGGTCAGGTGGCGGAGACGAACTGTGTTGACTCCTGAGTTAGCCCTGATTTCCCATGACTTGGTTGATGGTTGTCCTTCCCTGCTCAGCATTGTGAGTAACACGAAGAACTAAGATAAGCAGGGCTCTGTCAGCCGAGCCTCCCTCGCTCAAGTTGTAGAAGCTTTGGTCTCCGTTATAGGGAGGTGGTTGTCCCTGTTCATGGCTCCACCTTCCCAAGTTTACTGCCCACAGAGGCGTCGGGCCTTGAAATCCTGGTCGAGGGTTAGAATTTTGGGCAACTTGAGGTGGATTATAGACCTCGGGCTCTGAGTCAAAGTCCTCCTGCTCATCCTCTTCGTTTTCTTCCTCAGAACTCTCCTCGGGGTCTTCTTCTACTGGGACCACCGGTTTCTCTTCTTTGGGTTCAGCTTCAAGCCATCCACCGTTCCCTTGATCGGAAAAATACGGGTCGCCAGGTAGATGGAATCCAGCCATGTTATCTAAGCGAGAAAACAGGTGTAAGAGACGTATAATAGACATATTACTAAAGATATTTATAGGATGACCCTTACCAGTTACTTCAATACTTACGTAGTGCATACCAGCTATATATAACCAAGATAGAATAGACATTCGAATAAGCGATCCAACTCTAAGACCATAACCAAACAAGGAACATGAAGTAAAGCGAAGATCACAGATTCTAAGTCTATAACATCTTAGTCACATATAACCTTAGCGTATCCACTCAGCAACTATTGACCTAATAGTAAAGACCCTTTTTAGTTTTCACATAAGTAATTATAGCACAAGAAAATACTCCTATAGTATTTTAAATTTATGTTATGTTCTAGTGTTTCAACGTAGTAGAGTTGATAATTTTTAGACTTGTTGCCACGCCACAACCATTCCTAGGCACATGCTAATCACTTTTGGGACAGATTTAGTTGATCGGGCTATATCAATCCCATACTTGATTATATGTCCCCAAGCCTACTTGTGCTGTTCAACAAACGCAATACTTTTGTTCTGTTCTTGTATGACACTGTTCTTAGTATGAATGCATGTATGTATACTTTTAGTAAAATATTTTATTATTTAAAAAGTATATTCTATTGGTTAGAGTGTTTTAATCGCGTTGTGTTTATAGTTGTATATCTTTTATGGGTTGATATACTCAGTTCACTATAAACAATGCTCTGATACCAATCTGTCACACCCCCAAACCGAGATGGCGGAAACATTCGGGGGCGGAGGACGTCATGTACAATATCATAACAATGCATAATAGTAAAACAAGCAACAACATCCATTGCATTAATATAATAGTTAATACATGTGTGTTTTGTGAGTAGTTGTAAGACACCAAAAATATATCAAAATAAAAGACAAGTCTTGAACATGCTCCGTCTTCTCAAAATCTGGTCCAGTGTACCTGTCTACTGGTGACCTGAGAATACAAGTTATTTTGAAAAAGAGTATCAACATTTAAGTTGGTGAGTTCATAAGTATTTAACGCCAAAGGTTGTGTTTGTTTCATGAAAATGTTTGTGTTTGTTTAATAAAATGTTTGTATTCTTCCCAAAAAATCCTATATTTTCTTCTAAAAGGGAAATGTAGTCTTCTACCCAACGGCCGACTGTTTTGTATGTTTGTTCTCTTGTAAAAATATATGTGTGTACTTGAATTAGTATAAAATGCAAGTTTTCCATATTTATATGATAAGCTACTGATGCATTAACTACCTTGTAACCAAAATCGTTAATTTAGGTTAAATGTGATTAGGTTATAACCATGCTTGATTGACTAGTATAAAACACGACGTTCTTCAGGCGTCGAAAATGGTATGACATTTGTCACCCGTAGACCTGCAGGTCCCACTGTAGCTAGCAGCAAGGTGTGGGATGGTCAATCCCGTATAGATTTATACACAAAATCACACTCTCCCTCCAGGAGACTCTGGTTACAAAACGTAACATAACAAGTATGTTGCTATATCATGAAATAGTATCTCACATTTTAGTTATCTTGTTCTTGTTATAGTATGTATGTTCCTTCTTATTCTTGTTATAGTATGTATGTATTGACTCATGTATGTTTCTCTAATCTAGACATAGTGTGTGGTGATCCTCTAAACTATACCTATTATAGTTTACTAGTATATTTGTTTGAACTGTTACAGATTTGTAGAAAAGACTCAATTCTTCAACATAAGCAACTGAGTTAAGTATGTTCCTTAAAAATGGGGATTTAAATATTCATGTATATATTTAGCAAGCATAACTATGATTTAGCCGACAGTCGGACTAGTGATCCTACCCGAAGCCCACAACCAAACAAGGAACAGGAGTCAAGGTATTTAGCAATAGTCCTAAGTCCGTTAAACCATACTTACACATAAATAGATACACGACTATGATTTTGATAAAAACAGAATCTGAGAATAGTTTTAAAATGGTTTTAACAAGTGTTTGAGTATAAGAAATCCTTTTGTTTGATATTTTCACATGTAAGTGTTTAACACAATTATATTGTTTTCTACTTGTATTCTCCCCCTTAAAAGCATTTAAAAGCTTATAGCACTGTAATTTGTGGGGGTATGAACTCACCTTATGTGAGTGATACGATTGAATATTCGATATAGGATGATTGATTCACAAACTAGTTCCCGGGACAAAACAAGTCCTAAATAGCAATTTATGCAACATATTGGCATGAAGTTAGTGAATATATGTAACGCCTGTAGATCTGAGCTAGTCAATTTAGAGATAATAGGGGTCGAAAATGACTTTTCTACAAAAGATTATTTAGAATAAATAATCTTTACAATGTGGTAGTATATGTTACAAGGGTTCCGTACATATAAAGAACGTCGAAATCCAAGTTATAACGAAGAAGTTATGACCCGTCGAAGTTTCGCAACGGAACCGACGCGACAACGAGAAGCGTAAATAGTGAATTTATGATAGAGCGACTTTTAGCCTTAGCGATCTAAATGAAAGTCGTAGAAAACGTTAAACCGAGAACGTCCATAAAAAGAACGCCCAAATCTGACTTCATATGAGGCAGTTATGATTTTTCGAAGTTTCGGCTTGGCAGTGTACGACCCGAAGTTCGAATATTAGATCGAGCGGTTTAGCCGACATAACCTAAACGAGAATCGAAGATCTAATTAATAGTAGCATAACGATAAAAAGACAGACGAAAACGAACGTCGGATGAAGAAGTTACGAATTTTTAACGGACCTATCCTGTCCTGGCCTGTTAAAAATATAACTTTTAAAATAAATTCAAAATTAGCCGATGGAGTCTAATCAAAAGTTGTAGAGTACGTTCCCGCCTAATCGTGGATATAAAGAATGTCGAAAACGGAGCACGTATGAGGAAGATACGAATTTTTGAAGTTGGAACTCGAAAATGCGAAGCCTGTTGCGAGATTTACGATGTGGCAGCATCTGGACCGTCCATCGCTGATTGGAGGAACCGCTTCGGATCACGACACGTAGCCTCGAATTACGCCCCGCGTTCGAGGTCCAGTACGCCCCACGTACTCCAGTCTTATCCGGGTCTGATGCACGTGCGAGACAGCTGGATACGAGCTGGCAGCCTCATCCGAAGCTACGCCCAGCGTATCACCGAAGTTTGGCACTATAAAAAGAGGTGCGAAGTGCTCCGATTTCTCACACCAAAAATCTCTTCTCTCTCTAATTTCTTTCTCTCTCAAAAGCCCCAAACCCCCCTAAACCCTAGGGAACCCCCTAGCACCCGAAGGAAGCCCCGAGGCTCCCGGAGTCCCTAGAAAAAGGGTCTATCGGTTCGGAAACACTGCTCTAAGCGAAGCCTGGTTTTCGAGAAAACCCGCTGTAAGTGAGCTACGCCTACGCTACTTTTAATATAGCTTCTAATTAATTATAGTAACATTATTAGGACCTTAAAATAATTATTTGGGCTATTAATATGAGTTATATAAGTGTATTGCTTAACGCTTATATAATAGTAATAATAGTTAGACTATTAATTAGTCACAGTTAACGTTAGACTAAACCCTAGTGGTATTGATACTAGGTTTTGTCAAGGGAAAATTGTTTTGAGATAACGAAGCGCTGTCTGAGTTCAGAATCACCACCTTAACAAGTGAGTGCATAGTTACTTTCATCTTACACATAGATATGAAGTATTTTATATAAACTACGTGCTATGTGTGCATATTATCTGTATACTTGCTATCTATGCTGGATGAACAATTTTATACAAGTTTTAAATGATTTAAACTGTATATGTATTTATATCTACATAATATGTTGGGTAAAACATGGGTAGATGAAATATGAGTTGGATGATGAGTTGAGAGGTGATATAGACCATGAGGTAAGGGTGAGAGGTGGACGATGTGAGAAGCCTTGTTCCCAAATGCTGGCCCCGTCATCTAGCAGAGTATGGATGACAACCACAGACAATTCTAGACAGTCCAGTGGAACACTAGCAGGCTCGCAACCTGTAGGTGTTGTGAACGATGTGTTCACCCGGTGTACTCTAAACGCTGGCGATCGTGCAGACTTGGTGCCTAAACCTTGGCGATCATGCAGACTTGGTGCCAAAACCCTGGCGACTATGCGGACTTAGTTCCTGTTGTATAAACCCTGACGATCATGCAGACTTGGTGCCTAAACCTTGGCGATCATGCAGACTTGGTACCAAAACCCTGGCGACTATGCGGACTTAGTGCCTGTTATATAAACCCTGGCGACTATGCAGACTTAGTGCCTAAACCCTGGTGACTATGCAGACTTAGTGCATGTTGTATAAACCCTGGCGACTATGTAAACTTAGTGCCTAAACCCCCGGTGACGATGGACTTCGTGCCGATTCCTTAGGAATGAATGAACGAGGAATAGTTGATTCTTAGGGCAGATCCTTAAGAGTAAAGAAGATAATGGGGATGGGTAATTGAGTTGATTGTTTGTTGTTTAAACATAATAATTATATTATTGTGGGTTGAAAACCCTATGTACTCACCAGGTTTCCCAACCTGACCCACTCCAGCTTATTTCTATCACAGGTGTCGATATGAAGTTACATTACACTGAGAGATTTAAAAGAGATGTAGATCACTAGTGTAAATGAATGTAAGTTCTGTTTATGCTTATGTTTCTGTATTGACGATGACATCCCAAATGTTTTAAAAATGAATAAAAATACATTTCTTCGGAAATGCTTTGATAACTTATTTATCATGTTTTACTGGGAACAAATTCCGCAACATTATTATTAAAAGAAGTACTCTGATTTTTATAAAGCATAAACAAAATCGGTCTTTTCTGGCCGTGAAAATGGGGATGTCACAGTTGGTATCAGAGCATTAGTTTAAGCGAACTAGGAATATGGATTTATTTCTAGACTTAAACTTAGAATGCTAAGCGATGATTATGAGGAGTGTGCCTAATAAAATTTAGGTAATACACTTGAATAGACACAAGCACTAGCTAATTTAGGGAAAATGCCTAACATGCTTTTATGTGCTAAATGATTTATGATGCTTTATGATGCTAAATGTTTGATCGGATCTATGGTCTGTTGCCGACCGGATCTGGAAATTTTATGTGCTCAGATTTCTAAACGTTTAATTACGGTATTAGAACTGGTATGTAACTTTTCGGAGTAATAGGGAGATTTACACGTCGATCGTAAATAAAATCTTTCCTATCTAAATTCTCGTCACTACACACCAAACGTTTAAATTGGTGTATAGATCGAAATGGCAAGAACCCGAAGTGGAGTCGGGAACGCGAATGGAAACAGGAATCAACCTCCAGTGGTTGAGCAAATACCTGTTGTGGTAGAAGTTGCATCTGAACCAATCACCATGGCTGGAGTACAAGCCATGATTCGCGCTATGTTAGCCGAACAAAGGTAAGAAATGAGGCAGATGTTGCATGAAAATAGGGACGAACCTACCATGCCCATTGAGCAACCTGAGCTGTTTCCCAAGCAATCTGAGGAAGGGAACTACAGCATGACCGTTGGTCAAGATGATCTGCCGGTGATTGGGAGAAACAACCAAGATGGAGGAAATGACGGACGTGGATGCAAGTACAAGGATTTCATGGCATCCAAACCCCCGAGTCTTTCTGGAAGCCCAACATCGGTGGAAGTTATGGACTGGATCTCCGAGATGGAGACAATGTTTGAGAGTTGCGAGTGTAGCAACAGATAGAAGACCTCTCTCGCGGTTCCTCTGTTAAAGTCTGGAGTACTGAGTTGGTGGAAGATAGTAGCTAATACGATGCATAAAGGAGAAGCAAGCAAGTTGTCTTGGGAAGATTTCATGGTGCAACTAAAAATGCAGTACTGCTCTGATCAGGATCTTCTGGAGATCAACAATGAGTTCCAAAATCTGAAGAAAGGAAGGATGAGTGTCACTGAGTATGCTACAAGTTTTACGGAGAAGATGAAGCTTGTTCCTAACCTAGTTCCAACTGAGCTCTCCAAGGTCAACAAGTTTGCCCATGGATTACCAGCGGACTTTGGTCCAATGGTCAAGCAAGCAACCACCTTGAAAGCCACCATCTGGGCAGCCAGGAATGTGGAGACCCAGATTAAGGAAAAGAGTCTGGAGAGAGCTGAAGTTGGCGAGAAAAGGAAGTATGAAGGATATTCAAAATCTAACAAAGAAAGGAAATTCTTAAAGTCTAAAGGAGGAGGAGGAGGTGAAGCTAAGTGGTGCGAGAAGTGTAAAAAGAAACACTTCGGGAAATGTAGCGAGGAGGTGACTTGCTACAAATTTGTAACAACAGGGCATTATGTAGCAAGTGTACATCCAACAAGAGGGTGTGCTACAGATGTAACAAAGAAGGGCATGTTTCTAAAGACTGCCCAAAGAAAAACGAGGCAGCAAGGCCAGAAACGCCACCAAGGCCAAGGGCATTCCACATGATCCTCGACGAAGCCGAAAACGATGCGAGAAGTCGAGGATGAGGAGTTTATATCTGAAGATCAAGTTATGCAGTAGTCATAGTATCGTATGATGTAGCCTACTAGAGGCATAGTTTAGGGCGAACTTGAACACCTATGTAATCATTTCAAGAAATAATATAAAACCTTCATTTTGCTATCTGATGTGTTAAGCTGTTCAGTGATTTTCTTGTATGGTGACTTGGAAAACTGCGAGACAATACTTGGGACGAGTATGAGTAGGTGTGAATGGTAGTAGAGGCCTATACTACCGGAAGCACATGACTCACGCTTGGATCAGGGAAAGTCACAAGGTTACCAAGGCATTAGTAACTGATTCTGTTTTGTTCATGTCTGTCGTTACCATCGTTTCGGTAATGACTAAGAAGATGATTTATATTCCAACCTTAGTGGTCATAACAAATTGAGTCCGACTACGATGAGTATGTTACGTGGTTCAGAGAAGCAAGTTCGATGTGACATCTGACTTAAGCCAAGAAGATTGAAGTAAAAGATAATCGAAGAAGTATCGCGCTTATAGTTAAAGAAGTTGGTAGCTAGAAATGCTACATGTTGAAATGTGATTATATCACATTAGAACATGAAGAAAAGTATATTCCATTCCGTAATTTGACTCTAAGAGACCTGAGTCTAAGCATTGCAACATACGTTGAGACGTCATTAGAACGCAACCCATCGGTCTATTGTGGAAATGGAATAACTTATCTTAAGATTGTTAAGAAGAAGAAGCAGTCTCCAGTAAGGATCGAGATTGTGACTTGAAGGTTATAATTTGGAGTGTAACGTGATATAGGGAGCAGGTGCAAGATCGAGCACCGACTGCAGTCAGGAAGTCTTAGAATTAGATACTCGTTCGAAGAAACATCAAAGTTACGGTTATTACTTAGGATGAAGAGATAATGTATGGAGTCATCATGTGAGCCCTGTTTCGTTGATGATTCTGGGACGTAATCATCCTAAGGGGGAGATAATTGTAACACCCGTAGATCCGGGCTAGTCAATTTAGAGATTATAGGGGGCGGAAACGACTTGTCGACAAAATATTATTTAGAATAAATAATCTTAACCAAGTGGTAGTATATGTTACAAGAGTTCCGTACATATAAAGAACGCCGAAATCAGAGTTATAACGAAGAAGTTATGACCCGTCGAAGTTTCGCAACAGAACCGACGCGACACCGGGAAGCGTAAATAGTGAATTTACCATAGAGCGACTTTTAGCCTTAGCGATCTAAACGAAAGTCGTAGAAAACGTTAAACCGAGAGCGTCCATAAAAAGAACGCCCAAATCTGACTTCGTATGAGGAAGTTATGATTTTTCGAAGTTTCGGCTTAGCAGTGTACAGCCCGAAGTTTGAATATTAGATCGAACGGTTTTTAGCCGACACAACCTAAATGAGAATAGAAGATCTCATTAATAGTAGCATAACGATAAAAAGACAGACGAAAACGGACGTCGGATGAAGAAGTTACGGTTTTTTAACGGACCAATCCTGTCCCGGCCTGTTAAAAATATAACTTTTAAAATAAAGTCAAAATTAGCCGACAGAGTCCAAATGAAAGTTGTAGAGTACGTTCCCGCCTACGTGTCGATATAAAGAACGTCCAAAATGGAGCTCGTATGAGGAAGATACGAATTTTTGAAGTTGGAACTCGAAAATTCGAAGCCTGTTGCGAGATTGACGACGTGGCAGCATCTGAACCGTCCATCGCTGATTGGAGGAACCGCTTCGGATCGCGACACGTAGCCTCGCATTACGCCCCGTGTCCGGGGTCGAGTACGCCCCTCGTACTCCGGTCTTATCCGGGTCCGATGCACGTGCGAGACAGCTGGATGCGAGCTGGAAGCCTCATCCGAAGCTACGCCCAGCGTAGCCTTCGGTACGCCCAGCGTACCACCGAAGTCTGGTACTATAAATAGAGGTGCGAAGTGCTCCAATTTCTCACACCAAAATCTCTTCTCTCTCTAATTTCTTTCTCTCTCTAAAGACCCAAACCCCCCTAAACCCTAGGGAACCCCCTAGCACCCGAAGGAAGCGCCGAGGCTCCCGGAGTCCCGAGAAAAAGGGTCTTTCAGTTCGGAAACGCTGCTCCAAGCGAAGACCGGTTTTCGAGAAAACCCACTGTAAGTGAGCTACGCCTACGCTACTTTTAATATATCTTCTAATTAATTATAGTAACAGTATTAGGACCTTAAAATAATTATTTGGGCTATTATTATGAGTTATATAAGATTATTGCTTAACGCTTATATAATAGTAATAATAGTTAGACTATTAATTAGTCACGGTTAACGTTAGACTAAACCCTAGTGGTATTGATACTAGGTTTTGTCAAGGGAAGCGCTGTCTGAGTTCAAAATCACCACCTTAACAAGTGAGTGCATAGTTACTTTCATCTTACACATAGATATGAAGTATTTTATATAAACTACTATGTGTGCATATTATCTGTATACTTGCTATCTCTGCTGGATGAACAATTTTATACAAGTTTTAAATGATTTAAACTGTATATGTATTTATATCTACATAATATGTTGGGTAAAACATGGGTTGATGAAATATGAGTTGGATGATGAGTTGAGAGGTGATATAGACCATGAGGTAAGGGTGAGAGGTGGACGATGTGAGAAGCCTTGTTCCCAAATGCTGGCCCCATCATCTAGCAGAGTATGGATGACAACCACAGACTATTCTAGACATTCTAGTGGAACACTAGCAGGCTCGCAACATGTAGGTGTTGTGAACGATGTGTTCACCCTGTGTACTCTAAACCCTGACGATCATGCAGACTTGGTGCCTAAACCTTGGCGATCATGCAGACTTGGTGCCAAAACCCTGGTGACTATGCGGACTTAGTGCCTGTTGTATAAACTCTGGCGATCATGCAGACTTGGTGCCTAAACCTTGGCGATCATGCAGACTTGGTGCCAAAACCCTGGCGACTATGCGGACTTAGTGCCTGTTATATAAACCCTGGCGACTATGCAGACTTAGTGCCTAAACCATGGCGACTATGCGGACTTAGTGCCTGTTGTATAAACCCTGGCAACTATGTAGACTTAGTGCCTAAACCCCCGGTACGATGGACTTCGTGCCGATTCCTTAGGATGATCCTTAGGAATAAATGAACGAGGAATAGTTGATTCTTAGGGTAGATCCTTACGAGTAAAGAAGATAATGGGGATGGGTAATCGAGTTGATTGTTTGATGTTTAAACATAATAATTATATTATTGTGGGTTGAAAACCCTATGTACTCACCAGGTTTCCCAACCTGACCCACTCCAGCTTATTTCTATCACAGGTGTCGATATGAAGTTACATTACACTGACAGATTTAAAAGAGATGTAGATCACTAGTGTAAATGAATGTAAGTTCTGTTTATGCTTATGTTCATGTATTGACGATGACATCCCAAATGTTTTAAAAATGAATAAAAATACATTTCTTCGGAAATGCTTTGATAACGTATTTATCATGTTTTACTGGGAACAAATTCCGCAACATTTTTATTAAAAGAAGTACTCTGATTTTTATAAAGCATAAACAAAATCGGTCTTTTCTGGCCGTGAAAATGGGGATGTCATAATATACCCTCAAAGGAATTAGGAAAACAACCTCGGATGTAAGGAACACTTACAGAAGAAGTGTTAGAATCGAAATCAAGAAACTGTTTGATGTTCACGGCCAGACCTCGGTGTTCACGGCCGTAAAGGGTTCACGACCCTTGAATATTTGAAGGGTTGACGGTCGAAAACTAAGAAATGAAGAACACTTGATTGCTGAAAGGATGAACTCTTGATGATTCTCAACAGATCCGAAGGTGGATTAAGGATCCTCGGATGATAGGTGAGAGAAAAGAGGGTTTACGGATTATGATCTTTGGGAGAGAATGGGAGTGTTTGCAGTCGGAAGTGTAGAAGTTGTAAGGGTGCAAAGTCACTCTTGGATGTTATGAGGGCTTACTCCTTTGATTGTGCATAATGAGTTGTCTTTCCTTTATAAGGAAGTGAGTGACACTCATTTTATCTAAGGAACCATTTGGAGTGTTAGACTAGAGAGAGAAATTGTCTACAAACTCATTTGTATATCCTTTCTAGATCTAATATGAGCTTTAAAAGATGTATTTACTCCTTGTGTTCTTAAGTTTACATGATGATTCACTAGATCTTTTCTAATTCCGCACATGCCATCATAATCAACACCACTACAATTGGTATCAGAGCGGGTGTTCTTGATTGGATCAAGAATTGATCCTTGATGGCTATCTTGATTTGGTGAATCTTTTTGATCTTTGATCTTTGAGATTTAGGGAGTTTTTGGATTCTAGAAATCGAATTCATCTTTGATTCTACTCATAATTTGATTTTCTTAACTAGAATTCAAGTGATTTTTACTTTCTCTCTCTAGAAATTTTCAAGTTCTTGTTATCATGATGCGTTTGGAGTATGATTCTTAGGTTGTGATTGTTAAAGATTTGAAATACAAAGTCAACGAATATCAATTCTATGGATTGGTGTTAAGTGGGTTGATTTCGCAAGAAACTTTGATTTCTTATGGAGTTTGAAGGATGATCATGGAAGATTGATATTTCAACCACTTTTGAAGATTGAATGTTTGTATGATCTTTTCATTATGAAGTTAGTTGCAAGCGATAATCGAAAAGAAGGAGAAGAAAGAGATTTGTATAACAAAAGATACATTTCTCTTGTTGAAAACCCAAGTGATCTTCAAGCTCTTATGTTTGTTGAAGATGTTTTTGATGATCATCATGTTCTTGATGTTCTTGATGTTCATGAAAAAGGAGTTCAAGTTGATTCTCAAGATGAAAAAGTTTTTTGCTCGATTGGAGTTCAAACCGATGATATTTTGTGTTCTTGTTATTCGTTTGAAGGAATGATTCCTTATCGGAAGCCGGTGATGCAAGAAATTCACAAGTATCAAACTCCAAAAGATTTGATTCAAATTCACAATGTTGATGTTGTGGAAAGTGGGTTTGTTCATGAAATCAAATCTTCAATATGCAAAAAGATGAGAAAGAAAAAGAAGAAGAAGATTAAACGCAAAAACAAGCGGGTTTACTCACAAAAATTGTCAAATGTTGTGAAGCCGAAATTCGTGAAGCAAATTTGGGTTCCAAAGCAACAATCTCCAAATGTTGTATTGAATTTGAAGTCAAAAACCAAATGTGTTGGTAGTTCTTTTGAAGATGTTCTTGGATCGTTGAAGAACACGAAGAACGAGTTGTACATCTCGCATAATGGATGGTACAATGTTCAAATTGGAGATTTTCTCGTTCCAACAAAAGAACCAAGATCTTCCAAATTTGATTCGTTCGTTGGAAACGGAAATCGATTCGTCAAAAAGGTATCTCAAATTATCAAATGGATTCCAAAACATCCATGATTTCGATTCGTGTTTTACGTTTTTCATTTTTGATCGACTTGCCTCGTTGGATCAAATCCGTTTCAGCCCCATTGATTGATCCAATTATTTTTGTTTAGATCAAAATCATAAAATGAAAATTAAAATCATGTTTTCTAATATCTTGATCCGAAATTCAAGTCCAAACCAGATATGTTCACTGTTCATACCCCGGAGCCCAATCCAAGAGTTTTTGATCCATTTTATTTTCTATAAATAATCTGTTTAACAAGCCCAATATCATATTCATCTACTGTTCATTGATTCCAGTTCAAGATCATATATCGATAATATTACTGTTCATCAAATCAACTCTGAAGCAGATTAATTCCGAGTAGCATATGTTCGTTCTCATATAAGTCGAAATCGGGATCCTATCGTACACAGTTCTTCTAAACAAATTGAAGCTAAAATTCAGATCACTGACTTCCAATTCATTATTGATGTATCTTTTGTGAATTTCAAAATTGACTCGTATGATTTAGAAGGTGAATTCGAAATCGACAGTCAATTAGAGTCGATTGGGGTTCATTGGAGTTGATTGCAGTCGAATGAAATTGACCGATCTTGTTTGTTTGTCTTGGAGTCGATTGTTGTGAAGTTTGAATCGATTTCACATCTGTAATCGAAAAGTCAAACATGAGCAAAAGTCAAAATCGTTTGCATCGAACAGGAATAGCTTTGGGTCGATTGATTTCGAAATCAAAACTGGTTGTTTTTGGTTTTTTGTTTCGAATGAGGTTGATTGTGGCTGGACAGAAAATGAAGGAGTTGATGAATGTGAAAATCAATTGCAAAGGGTCAATGTTCGTTAGTTGTTCTTTGTATCGACTGGGAAGCGATTTTTGATAAGCGAAAGTCTGAATTGAGTTGAATGGGTTTATGTTTTAGAGTCAAATTCAATTTTGACTTATATCTTCGGCTGTTCGTCTCCTGATATCAATTTTGATTGTTGGTTTATGCTGGAAATCGAATGGGAAAGTTGATTCTTGCATATATGGAGGCTAATAACGAATTCGATTTTGGGAAAAGACGTTTTGGGGTCGTATGTGAAGAATTGATTTTGGAACGAATTGATTGTTAGAGTAACGAAAGTTTGATTTTGGGAAGTTAATTGAGAACGAAATCAGTTTTGTGTTGGTTTATTGATGACGAACAGATGGTTTTTGAGAACGAATAGGGAAGGATGATTGTAGATGTCGACTGATTTTGATGAATGAATGGATTTTGGGGTCTAAATCAAGTTTGTTGTTGGTGTCGATTTTGGTTGCCTATCAGTTAAATGGTCTATGGTAATTGTTTTGGTATGGACTCTAAAAACGAAGCCCGAAACCCTGCTGGTTGCTGTGTAAAGGAATGTTAATTGTGGATGTGCAAAGGATCGATTGTTGATTTTGGTTGTTAACCATTCAAGAATAGATGTCGATGATTGTAATCTAATTTTGAATGCTTGGAGCTTTAATTTGATGAATTGGATTGAAGTCTTGATTGCTGATTAACGAAATTAGGGAAATTAACGAAACTTTGTTTTGGTGATTGGATGAATCTAACGAAGGGGAGAGAGAAGGATTTCGTACGAAGGGTGCTCTGATTGAACGAAGAGGAGAGAGAAAATGGGACGTGGATTTGGGATTAAAACTAACGAAGGGGAAGGAAAATCTTTCGTTAATATGGTCTGTGTATTTTCGTTAGATTTTGGGAAGAAGAAAACATGAAGTTTCGAAAATGGTCCCTGGTGTTTCGATAGTTTTGCATATGGTCAAAAGTTTCGTTAGTTTTGAAGAAAAATGAAGAATTTTCAAAAACAGCCCCTGAAATTTCGACAGTTTGGCAACAAGTACCCAAATTCGAAAAAGGACTTTTTTTACAGAGAAATTGAAGAATGTTCATTTCTGGTCCCTGCAGTTTGTGCGAATTTATGCTTTATGCCCAATTTTGCAAATGGGATAGAGTTTCGCATACTTGGCTGTTTTTGGCGCAATGGGTCCCTGCAAGTTTCAGAAAGTGACAATTTATACCCGGTTTTTGAAAAATCTTGCAACTTTCACCCAAAAAGTCAAAAATTTTCATAAATTGGAAATTTTTGTGGCTTTTTCGTGATTGTTTTTCTGTGCAAGATTTTTGGTGTTTCATTTTTGGCACACATCAAGGGGGAGTTTTGTAAAGTTCATTTCTCGAGCGCTTCTCACCCTTAATGGGTTTTATAATCATTTTTTGATTATAAAAAGGGGGAGAATGATGGGTATTCGAAGCGGATCTTTCATTTGCGGATTTGAAGACCGGTGTTTACTTCGAGGGGGAGTTTGGTCTTGATCGTGCGTGCTCGTTGGAGATTGAAGCCAGACATCCAATCCTAACTTTCAGGGGGAGAATGTAAGGGTGTAAAGTTACTCTTGGATGTTATGAGGGCTTACTCCTTTGATTGTACATAATGAGTTGTCTTTCCTTTATAAGGAAGTGAGTGACACTCATTTTATCTAAGGAACCATTTGGAGTGTTAGACTAGAGAGAGAAATTGTGTACAAACTCATTTGTATATCCTTTCTAGATCTAATATGAGCTTAAAAAGATTTATTTACTCCTTGTGTTCTTGAGTTTACATGATGATTCACTAGATCTTTTCTAATTCCGCACATGCCATCATAATTAACACCACTACAGAAGTGAGTCAAAAATCAGTCAATTTTTCTATATATAGGGGATGAGTTCACGGCCGTAAATCGAGGTTCACGGCCCGAAGGCTGTTCACGGCCCAAAGGCTCGTTCACGGCCTGAAGGCTGTTCACGGCCCTAGCCGGGTTTGTAGTCCTCGGTCCAAATTATTTTCCTCACTACACACACAACACCTTAGATTACTAGGTTTGAACACATTCATCTCATTAATCCAATCTAACCATAATATAATGTTAGAAATAAGTTTGACCTTTATTGGATAAGTTTGACTTTCGTTGACCAAGTTTGATTTTTACAAGATAGAAATTATGGGTTGTCACAAATTTTACCTGTCCTGTTAGACACATTGTTGTTTTCTTCCTTGTTAGAGTGTTTAACAAGCTTTTGATAGTGCTTACTCGTAAGTCTTTATGGGTTTTATAGAAAAAAATTGGACAATGTCGAAAACAATTAACACTTAATAGGGCACATGCATCCTATAAAAGATCTATGTCATACACCTTGATATCAACATACAATGAACAACTAAACCTATATAACCCTAGTGTAAGTCGAAATTACCTAGTGTAGAGTTACATACCCCTTGTTTTTTTTTATAGTAAACAAATCAATTCAATCTCCTTGTAGTGTAAGTCTTGGAAAGCTTAGCACCAAAAGGATGTTGCCTCTAATGAGTCACACCCAAACTCTAGAACTAGAATACAAGAGGAGAGAGGAAAAAGGAGATTTCCGGCGAAGATATGCTCTAAGGAAGAGTATGAACAAATTTGAGGTTCCAAGTCCTATTTATAGTTTCGGTAACTTAGGGACAAAGCAAGATTTAAATGATTAAACAATAGATTTAATCCCAATTCAAATCATTTCCTTATTTACAACCAGGAGGCTTCTGGAAACCTTAGAAACCCTCCTAATTTCGTTTACCCCTATATGGGTTCTAGAATTTTTTTTCCTTGCTCAATTATAAACAATTACAATTCAAACCTTGGACCTTTAATTAATTCCAATTAATCCCGAATTAATTCCAGATTAATTCTGATTAATAATTAATTAAATCTAACTGATTTTATATTAATTTCTCAATCATAATAAATTAACAAATCAAATTTCTATTTCCAGTTAATATATTAATCATATAATATATTCGCAAATCATTTCCTCACAATTTTTAATTAGTTTATTAATCATATAATAATCTAATAAATCATCATCTCTCTATAAATGTCATTCTAATCAAGTTCTAGTTATGAAGGTAACCCAAAAAAGGACTGTGATTCTAATTACAAAAATATTCCAATTTAGTTAATGTCTTAGACAACTTATTCAACAGTCTCCCACTTGGATAAGTGTGTAACTACAATTGCAAGTATAAACCTTGAACTAAACAACAAAGCGTGCTTTCCAAAGCCATTGCCAAACTATGATTCAAATCAAACGTTCACCCTAAGATAAGCGATCAGCTATTCCTTCGTTCTACAAGATATCGTATGGATGTGAGACATGGATTAGAATCAATCTCATAGCCCAAGATTCTGTTTCTCGATTTCCTGATTTAAGACAACTGAATTCAGGCTACTAATTGAAAACATCAATTTAGTCCGGGGTCGGCCAAGCACTTCAGATGTGGACAACAAATCATCGAGGGGCCCAAAGATATCACTTTTTCTGTTAAGGAAAAAGGAATGAATTTCTTTGACTATATATTCATACAATTCACTAACCAAATCATCCATTACTCTTTATAACACCCAGTTACAAGATGCTTTTGGGTAAACCAATGCACAACTAACTCGTAATCTACGAACTATATATCTCCACTTAAGAATAGTAGATATTATCGTCTTAGAATTACTCGTGATAAAATCAATGAAGTAATCTCTAAGCGTGGGTTTATCTAATACTTAAAATCTCTAATTTCAAAGTACTCATGAATATTGTTGCGATTCCAATTGCAATGTCTTAACCTCAATCGACAATCTACAATCAACTCATGACAATCTGAAATCATTACTTACCTCCAAACGTATGACCGACTGTGGAATTCTGAATAATATTAAGATTACTTAGGGAAGTAAACATGCAAAGTGAAACAAAATAATATATTAATTAACTATGGTTTCAAAATTAGTGAATATAAATAATTCTTATTATTTAACCACCATTATAATTACAAATTTATTCATTGGATAATGTTTCGAGTAATCAACTAACCACATGAATTAGATAACATCATTCATGCCTATGTTATGAACATGCATACTATGCTTCTCTATGGTCCTTCCTTTGTGAATAGATCCTCTGGACACTATTCCAATGATGCACATTTCATAATTCCAAATTCTTATCATTATCTAAGATGTAGTGGAATTTCATCTTTACACACATTATCTTTCTGTGATGTCGAGGTTCTAAATTCACAGAGATTGGCCTTTCGATATTACAGAGTGTTCCACTGGAACTTGTTACTTGAAACAGTTCCATGGTTATGAAGTCTCAGTTTTAAGGTACATTCCTTGAACACTTCTCGTGCATTAAAGTTTTGAAATCATATTAGGCTCGACTCATTATTACAAGGGTCCAATATATGTTCAATTTGTTGCTATAATATTCCCATATATATTGAATCTCAAATGTTGAAACATTTCAACATGCTATTCATATATGGCTTTGACTAAGTTAAACTATACAATATAAACCTTTAGATTCGTAACGAAGTATGAGTGCCCTCTCCCTTATGTCCACTATAGCGACACTATTTCTTAACTTTGCAACTTGTAAACTAGAAACATTGTTTCCTAAGAATAGTATTGTCAACATGAAATACCAGCATCACATTTATGCTCCCACTAGATTTGACATGTACTTAGAAATCAATTGGACTTCTAGACATCAATAGCTTTTGACTTTCTCATGGAAGTGCATATTCCTATTTCACAATGCTTCGTTAAGCCTCTAATTAGGATTCTTAACCTTATACACTTTATCTGGATTATTGATCTGTTCAAACCCTTTCAAGACGTGATAAACATATCTCCTGAAGGTTTAAACAATTCATTGTAATTCCTCACAATTCGAAATATGAAGAGGGATGCCGTAATCATATTGTGAATTTGTGAATAAAATTACTACAAACAATATTTGTACTAATCTTTATCAGATCCTTAAAATCTACTAGCGAAAGTGTTTCTTTATAACCATTTTCATTAATTAGAGTGAAACCTTTTTCCACCTAGATTCGAAAGTTCATACGTTCCCATCCATGTAGAACTTTCATTAGCAACCTATACTTATAAGACAAGTTTTAGGACAAACCAAATTCAGATTTAGTTTCCTTCATGGACTGAACTTTGCTATTAATTTTCTTGCATTTTTGGCAGCATAAGAGACCACCAATGCTTCCATGTTGTTAGCAGCTCGCCCATATTGATCAGTGTACTTTCACTGACCAACGTGCTTTTGCTTTTGCAGTTAAATGAAAACATAGAACTCATATGCATTTGATGGGTTTTGAGCATTCTAACACTCCTATGGTGTACATGCAACCCTAGAAACCTTCGATCTATGTTTTCTCTAATATACATGCAAATTTGATTTTTCCAAGGTTCTCATCCTAACTAGCATGTTATGGGGTACTTGTAACATAAAAACCTAGTAGAATGACATACCTTTTTCTTGTGGTTGATTGCTTGGAGTTTTGAGAGCCTAGCACCAATACTGTGGATGCCTCAAGTGGAATCACAAATGACCACACAACTTGGAAAAACTTGAGAGAATAGTAATGCGCACTAGAAATCGGCCCACCTTCTCTATGACACACTCTAGTGCCATTTCATGTGCCAAAGACCTCTTTATATAGTATGGTGGATTAAGGTTACATCCATGTAAACCCTAATACCCATAACCTTTCATTTCCATAGGATCCATGGGTTAAAAACTCCATGGACTATCCATGCAAGCTTAGCCCATCCTAAATGAACATTGGCCCATTTTATATATATATATATATATATATATATATATATATATATATATATATATATATATATATATATATATATATATATGAGTCCATATTTAATTAGTTTCCTTTTGATCACTAAATTAATTCCAAATTAATTCTTGATCAATACTAATTAAATAATATGATTTCATATTAATATATTATAACTTATAATATATTAATAAATCATAAATATACTATTCTCAAAAGATTTCCCATAAAAATTGTTTCGGTGAAGTGCAACCCAAATGGACCATGCCGGGTCGGGTCAAATACATACCAAATATAGTTACGGACTTAGACACCTTATCCAACAGTCTCCCACTTGGATAAGTCTGATAACTATAACTGCAAGTATGACTTCAGGAACCGACCAACAATCGTAGCTCTTAAAACTCTGTTGAACTATGAAGTGCCATTTTAGATAAGTGATCATATAATCCTCTGTTCTAGATATCAGCCAGACAAATACATGGCACAACGTCGTACTTATTGTCCAGCAGTTTGTTTCCCGATTTCCGATTTGTTTGACATAGAACTAAACTGAACACATCAATTTGGTTCTGACCGGGCCTGCCACATAGGTCAAAACAAAATCATCGAGGGGCCCAGATATCGCTTCTAATCCTCCAAGGATTAAAAGGAATAGTTAAACTTCGACTCATATGCTTGTACTACTACTTGTTGAATAATACACGAAGGCACGTTTTATAACATCAAGTTACTGATGTGCTTTCGTACAATCAATGCACAACCAACTCATAGTCGACAACTCATATCTCTAGGTTTGAAGACTTATATCATATTACCGTCTCACGATCACTCGAGATAAATTCCATGAAGTGATACAGGTGAGCGTGGGTTTAATCCAATACTCAGAACTTATGAGCACTCCTGAATGTTGTAGCAACTTTTGCTATGTCCAACACCTTAGACATCTACAAGCCCAATTCATGACAGTCTTGATTCATACCTACTTCCAAAGTATGATTGATTGTGAGAGTGTGAATAAAGTAATTATTTTGGAAGTCAAAACATGCAAAGTTGAAACAATAGTAAACGATTAACACAAGATAGCAACACCTTACTTATAAATAAACAACAACTTTTATTTAATCATCAAATGTCAATTACATTTTACAAGTTTCAGAAATAGCTATCTAATCAGTAAAACTAATAGCGTCTTTCAGCCCGATGCACCTCGCATGCTGCAAATGCCTAACCCTGGTCAGTCCCTTCGTAAGGGGATCTGTTGGGTTCTCTTCTGATGATACCCTCTTTGCCACGAAGAGTCCTTCTTCTATCTTGTGTCTTAGGAAGTGATATTTTCTATCAATGTGTCTGGATCTGCCATGATCTCTCGGTTCCTTGGCTAAGGCAACCGTACTATTGTTCTCACAAAAAATATCCATAGGCTCCTTTATAGCTGGTACAACTCCAAGGTCTCCGATGAAGTTCCTCAGCCATATCGCCTCCTTCGCCGCTTCACTCGCTGCTATGTACTCTGATTTGTTGGATAAGGTGTCTAAGTCTGTAACTATATTTGGTATGTACTTGACCCGACCCGGCATGGTCCATTTGGGTTGCACTTCACCGAAACGATTTGTATGGGAAATCTTTTGAGAATAGTATATTTATGATTTATTGATATATTATAAGTTATAATATGTTGATATGAAATCATATTATTTAATTAGTATTCATCAAGAATTAATTTGGAATTAATTTAGTGATCAAAAGGAACTAATTAAATATGGACTCCTATATATATAGAATGGGCCAAAGTTCATTTAGGATGGGCTAAGCTTGCATGGATAGTCCATGGAGTTTTTAACCCATGGATCCTATGCAAATGAAAGGTCATGGGTATTAGGGTTTATATAGATGTAATCCTAATCCACCATACTATATAAAGAGGTCCTTGGCACATGAAATGACACTAGTGTGTGAGAGAGCAAAGGTAGGCCGATTTCTAGAGTGCTTCATATTCTCTCAAAGTCCTCCAAGTTGTTTTGGTGATTTGTGATTCCACTTGAGGCATTCACATTATTGGTGCTAGGCTCTTGAAGCTCCAAGAAATCAACCACAAGAAAATGTATGTCATTCTACTAGTTTTTATATTACAAGTACCCCAAGATATGCTAGTTAGGATGAGAACTTTGGAAAATCAATCTTCGCATGTATAATAGAGAAAACATAGATCCAAGGTTTCTAGGGTAGCATGCACACCATAGGAGTGTTATAATGCTCAAAACCCTTCAGTGGTATCAGAGCCTAGGCTTGTTTTCAATTATTCTTGATGCTACATGTTTTTCCAAAGTTAAAATTCTGCCATTTATGCTTCTGACTGCTCACCACGACATGGCAGTATTTACCACGACGTGGTGATGCACCTGTGTGCAGATTTTCAAGTTTTGTTGCTGGAATTGGACTAGAATCATTACCCTAAACTGTTTTGGACTTGAAATTTTTTTTTTGATGTGGTAATTATTATGCTAATCTAATTTCAATGATATTTATCACGATTCAAGTTTTATATATGTTTATATGATTCTTGAAAATTATTGATATGAATGTTCATGCTTATGAGTTTTAGTAGATCATAGGAATTATTTGCAAATTGTTTGTTACTGTAATTCTTGATCTAAATGCCAATTAATGGACTCCATAACTTGTCCTCAAAATTCCAAAAGTCCTTTCTTTAAAACTATTAAAACTCATAAGTTATAGAAATGAAAAGTTTTTGAATAGTTTCAAAACTTGCCCTCAAGTTTTGGAATTTGTAAAGTCTCACACAGACTTTAATTCCAAACCCTAGAGTTCTAAAAGTTAAAATTCAACCCTTATACTACATAGTATTATAAGTTAATAATATATATATGTATAAGAGCAAGTCAGTCTTACCGTTAGTAGGCCTCATTCACGAAGCCGGTCTATAAGGGGGTATAAGGTTGTTGCCTATAAAATAACTGCTTAATGGGCGTCCACTGTCACCCACCGCTTCCTTGACTGGTGGATGGTCGTTAACCGAACAGGTAGGAAAAGGACTATAATTCTCATTAAAAGTATAATGATGATGATAAAGTAACTAAATATTTTATAAATTACCAATCTTAGTTACTTTAGGAAAATGTGAATTTGGTGCTAACCCATGAAATTACACTTTGTACCTTACCAAGTCATTGGTGGAGCGTGTGTGGTTAACCGGGACACTAACATGGACTAGTAAGTGTGGAAAAGGGTAACTTAATGTTTATCATAGATCGGTGGAGCGCGTTTGGTTAACCGGCACATCGATTAGGTGATAAAAATTAAGGTTACCAAGTTAATTTGCATGGTTATTCACACCTTGTTTGTGATCCTCGGCATCCCAGTCACAAACTTGAGAGGGTACAATCGAGATTTAAACATGCCATTGAAAAGTTCAATGAATCTCAAAAGATCTAGGAGTTTCAATCCAATTAAAACCTAATATCTACTTCATTTTTCATGGTGGAAATTGGTGAATCGTCATTCGCCTACCTTCAAATATTTTATAGCTTGGATTACGGCATCCCTCTTCCAAGTTATAGAGTATTGTGTTGGGTCCTAGCCTTAATATTACATTTGGGTGTCTTATTAAGGATTCTTTATATAATCTAAACATGTCTTTCGACTATAAGAAAAACGTGATTTTGCTACAGAAGGAATCCGTTGCGAAAAGCTGAAATTCCGTTGCAAAAGATGATTTGCTATGGAATTTGCAACGGTCCATTTTCCTCCCTAAAAACACTGTAGCGAGGGTTTGCAACGGAAACGATACTTCCGTCACAAATGTGACAACAGATTGAAATCTGTGGTAGATGGTATTCCGTAGTAGGATTCCGTCACACAATCTGTGGTAGTTATTCCATCACAAATTCTGTGGTGGTGATTCCCTAGCAACTTCCGTGGTGGTGAATCCCTAGTAAATTATGTGGTGGTCATTCCCTAGTAAATTTTGTGGTGGTGATTCCCTAGCAAATTCCGTGGTGGTCATTCCCTAGCAAATTCTGTTGTGGTGATTCTGTAGCAAATTTTGTCGTGTTGAATCCCAAGAAAATTCCGTTTGATGACTTACTAGCAAATTCCGTGGTCATGAATCCCTAGAAATTTTCGTGGTGTATATTATATACTACATTCCATATGGACCGATGGATAATTGATTTATAAATTATATCCAAATTATTTTGTAGTAATATATGAAAAACAAAAATAACAAAAAAATCAAAACCATTATATCATAAAATAATACAATAATTATTTATTACATGGAAAAAGGAAAGTTGCTAATCTAAAATAAATACTCTACAATAAACATATATCAAGCTACTACTGTTGCTGTTTTGTAAAGACATTAATAAGATCCAATGTCGTTTGAAGTTGTTTTTCAAGATGCCCGACCCTTGCGTTGTTTTCTTCTTGTTAGCCGTTCATCATTTCTTTAAGCTCTTCGTTTTGCTGTTTTTGTTTAGCAACAAGCTCCCTCATTTCTTCTATTTCATCATTTTTTTCCGGAATGTAAGATACATCCGTTTTACCCTTCCTATTGGGAACCGCCTTTGCAAAAGAGCCTAATCCATAAAGTCTTCTTTTTTTATCATGACCACCAACAACAACATAAAATAGCTTGTCCTCCTTAAATTCAACACCTTCAGCTTCCAACTCTTCCCGTTTTTCTGTATACGCCGCCTAAAAATAAAAATAATATAAGTTAAAAGATATCAAATTTATGAAAGATATTATGGACTAGCTACAATATAAAAGTTTAACACTGAAACGAATATTACATGAATTTGTCTATCTTTTTCATTTGTGAAAGTGACACCATCGTGATTCTTCGTGTGTGTATACATGAACAATTCACTATAGGGTGGATCACGTCCTAATTTCCTCTTCTGCATAAATACCATATAAAATTTCAAGTATACAGATAAACATATATAAACATTGATACGATGTACCATTTAAAAAATTACCAAATCAGAAGCTATCTTCAAATGACTTGCGGATCCAGCGTTATGTGTTGGTTTTGTTACTCCATCAGCCACACCGTTACGCCTATTTTTCTTGTTCTGCTAAGATTTTAGCTTGTATTCTTCTGTATACCATTTTAATTGCCAGGAGTTCCAGACTTCCTGTGGAATATAAGTTGGTTTAAAGCCATGTTTGTTTCTTTTTGGGCTCCGCATGTTGAAGAGATATTGACCATAACTTTCTGCCACTTTCCTTGCCCAAGCTTGCCTCACCAGCGAGTCTATTGTTTCATCCCAACAACATTTTTCTACACATTAACAATATAAACATAAGTTTAAGTGTAAATGTTTACCAAACAAAAATTTATCACATATAGTTAATTACCTGAAATTCCTCCCAATATAATTCGTGTATTTCTTTGCTTACTTTTCCCCAAGCGTACCCTTCTGGATCTACTCTTTGTTTAAAGGACTGACTAATAAAGCGTGCACAAGGTCCCGGTGGCATTATCCTGCAAATAATCATGTGATGTGTTAAGTTATGAATTGATATGTACGTGTAAACCAAAATTTTATACATAGAAAAAGTTGTAATTAAGATTTGGTTGGTAACTCACGTTTTTTTCCAAACATGAACAGTTAAACATCCATCTGGTCCACAATCTTCAGAGGAATTGTTTTAACCTTCTACACTTTCCACTACAGATCCATTCATGGTTGGTTGTGTTGGTGATGGAGTAGATTCTGGGATAGGTGTTGTTGACGGGGTATATTCTGGGGTAGGTGTTGGGATAGATGTATATGTTGAGGATGTGGTAGTTCCTTTACTTAAGGAGGGTATGGTAGTTACTGTAGTTGTGGAGGATGGTAGTATAGATGCAAGTTTTGAGGTTGTGGTAGTAGATATAGGTGTTGATGATGTGGTAGTGGGTGTCGGTGTTGAGGATGGTTTAGATGACGTAGGTGCTGAAATTTTGGTTATTGATGTAAGTGTTGAGGATTGTATTGTTCCAGTTTCGGAAGTTTTAGATGTATTTTCTAAGGACGGTGTGGATGTTGTAAGTGATGCCAAGGAAGTGGTAGTCATGGTTGATGTTAATGATTTAGGTACTGGGGTTTTGTTGGTAGATGTTATAGGTGCTTTGGATGTGGTTGTTGGTATTGGGAAGTCGATTTCTTCATCTTGTAATTGTCTGTTTATGAATTTTGCAGCTGAAATCCTGTTGCGTTTCATAACCTGTGGTACAATGAATTTAGTTGGCTTCACACCGGATGCTCCTTTAGCTTTCGAGTTCGACATCTTTCTTGCTTAAAAATTAACAAAAAACTGTAGTCAATACCAACGTATTAAAATGATAAACTACTGATTAGAAGAGAGAAACAAACAATAAAAATAAATTATATATGAAGGCATTACTACGCATGCAAACTATTGAATACAATTAAAACCAATTTACATGTAATTTAAGATGATAATATACATGAAGATAATCAGAGAACAAGAAACAATCATCACGATAATAGTAAATTAAATAAAAATAAATTTTAGATGTGTGACAACCTATATCGCCAAAGTCAGTGCACAAACGTATAATGAACAAAGATTTCGATAAACTAGCCGCCGGAGATGATGATCACAGAAAATGTAAACCCTATTTCTAATCAGTAAACTTACCCTAATATGCAGTGTAATCGTGTGTAGGTTGGAGGGAAAGGAATTGCGAAATATTTTGAAGCTCCGCTAATGAAAAATTCGAACTGTGCTAATTAGCGCTAAATATTTAGTAATTCAAATTTATTCAAGTAGTTCCAGATTGATAGATAGGGTATATACATCTAGCTAACGTCAAGAAAGAACATAGACTAATGAGGTGTTCATAGTATAATTTTAATTTAAAATTCTAAACCAGGATTAAACATTAATAAACTATACATCTTTATGATTTTATGTTTAAACCAAAATTTATATATAAAAGACGTACGGGTCATGTCAATATATATGGTAGTTGCTTATGGTGTGATGGTATTACCCATTGATGACATATGGGTCATTGGTCAACATGGTATTTGCTTATGGTGTCCATGGATGACATACGGGTCATTGGTCAACATGGTAGTTGCTTATGGTGTCCATGGATGACATACGGGTAATTGCTCAATATGGTAGTTGCTTATGGTGTAATGGTATCACCCATGGATGACATATGGGTCATTGCTCAACATGGTATTTGCATATGGTGTCCATGGATGACATACAGGTCATTGGTTAACATGGTAGTTGCTTATGGTGTGATGCTATCACCCATGGATGACATACGGTTCATTGGTCAACATGGTAGTTGCTTATGGTGTGATGGTATCACCCATGGATGACATATGGGTCATTGGTCAACATGGTTGTTGCTTATGGTGTGATGGTATTACCCATGGATGACATATGGGTCATTGATCAACATGGTATTTGCTTATGGTGTCCATGGATGACATACGGGTCATTGGTCAACATGGTAGTTGCTTATGGTGTGATGGTATCACCCATGGATGACATATTGGTCATTGGTCAACATGGTATTTGCTTATGGTGTCCATGGATGACATACGGGTCATTGGTTAACATGGTAGTTGCTTATGGTGTGATGGTATCACCCATGGATGACATACGGGTCATTGGTCAACATGGTAGTTGCTTATGGTGTGATGGTATCACCCATGGATGATATATAGGTCATTAGTCAACATGGTAGCTTATGGTGTGATGGTATTACCCATGGATGACATATGGGTCATTGGTCAACATGGTAGTTGCTTATGGTGTGATGGTATCACCCATGGATGACATATGGGTCATTGGTCAACATGGTATTTGCTTATGGTGTCCATGGATGACATGCGGGTCATTGGTCAACATGGTAGTTGCTTATGGTGTGATGGTATTACCTATGGATGACATATGGGTCATTGGCCAACAGGGTATTTACTTATGGTGTCCATGGATGACATATGGGTCATTGCTCAACATGGTAGTTTCTTATGGTGTGATGGTATTACCCATGGATGATATATGGGTCATTGATCAACATGGTAGTTGTTTATGGCGTGATGGTATCACCCATGGATGACATATGGGTCATTGGTCAACATGGTATTTGCTTATGGTGTCCATGGATGACATACGGATCATTCGTTAACATGGTAGTTGCTTATGGTGTATTGGTATCACCCATGGATGACATACGGGTCATTGGTCAACATGGCAGTTGCTTATGGTGTGATGGTATCACCCATGGATGACATATGGGTCATTGCTCAACATGGTAGCTTATGGTGTGATGGTATTACCCATGGATGACATATAGGTCATTGGTCAACATGGTAGTTGCTTATGGTGCGATGGTATCACCAATGGGTGACATATGGGTCATTTGTCAACATGGTATTTGCTTATGGTGTCCATGGATGACATACGGGTCATTGGTTAACATGGTAGTTGCTTATGGTGTGATGGTATCATCCATGGATGACATACGGGTCATTGGTCAACATGGTAGTTGCTTATGGTGTGATGGTATCACCCATGGATGACATATGGGTCATTGGTCAACATATATCATTTGTGCCGGTTGTGTATTAAAATTTAAAATTTTCAAATACTTTGTTTTTTAGGAAATATTAATTTTTTAAATAATTTTATTAATAATTTAGGGTCCCCGATTAATCCCCGCCGAGTCTGATTAATCGCTTATCGCCAGTCGACCGTCGAGCTACCGCCGAGTGATTTTTACAACCTTGATTAAAATAGAAATTGATTTTTCTTTTATTTATGACTTTTGACAAAACTACCCTTACTAATTAAATACGAGTCATTGTATGTATTAGGACAATTTGGTCATTTTATAATGGAACATCTTCTAGGCGCCATAATGTTTTCCGACGAAACACGTTGTTTCAGTTCTTCACTCTTATTTCAATCACTTGCAAACAACCCCAATTTCAAAATTCCGACAGTCAAAAAACCCTAAAATCATTTTCGCAGAATCGTTATCTTAGTGAATGTTTATTATTATGGAAGCTAGTACTTCTTCTAAGATTCAATCAAGAAATCAAAGGAAATCACTAACAGACATGCCATTTGAAGTGATGGAGAAAATAATAGTCGACTTGGCAAAAATTTTAGCAGTCGAGGCTTTCAGGATGAAAAGTGTGTAAGTTTTGTCTTCGATCATTCTATTTCACAAGTGTATTTGAGTTGTCTTTACATTATGGAGCGAATATTGTGTTTTGTTTGCAGCTGCAGATTCTTCAACGAGGTAGGAAAAACGGATGAAGTATATAAACATATGGAGTTAGATGGATTACGATTTCGTGGTTGGTCTAACCATAAACATGTAGTTGTCAACAAATCATAGAGATGAGAAACCCAAATATTCTATTCAGGAATGTATTGGTATGTTGTTATATATATGCATAGTAGTAATTCATATGTTTCTTGTTTTGCATAACTTTAACTAAAAATTATGTGTTTAATGTTTTTTTCAGATGAAGTTATTTTTCTTAGAAGCTGAACATGAAGGGAAAACGATGCTTGAAGAAGCATCTGCATTGGGACATTTGGATTCAACATTTGTCCTGGGAATGATGTTGATGGCTGAAGGGAGACATAGGAAGCAGGAAGCTTTGGACATGTTGAACAATGCTTACCGCAGAGCAAAAGGTAAGTGGAATCTTAGAGCAACTTGTTCTAAGGTTCATCTCAACTTAAATAAGGAGGGGAGGAAACATGTACACTTCCATGGCTTCCATAGATCTTCATAAGTCTGTAATTAGTGTGTTAGACGCTTTTGTGAATGGATTCAAATGGGTGTTTATGTGTGAAATTTGTTTGTGGGAGGCTTGTTTCGTTAGGTTTTCTAGTGAGTTTGGTATAATTTATGAGTAGTTTGTTGATATGTACTTTCATATTATGACAATTAGTGCTATGTACATTCTTTTGGTTTAATATACGAATATATAGTAATTTACTTGATAAGTAATTAGTTGATGTTACTTGATTGTAAATATGTTGTGTTGTTAATAAGGGACTAAAAGAGTAAAAGTTTGGAATGATGTTTGAATAATGTTTGAATAATGTGTTTTGGACTTTCAATATTAGTGTTTATATTGTATTGTGATTATAGTTGTATGTAGCAAATGTTTGTTCTTTCCTAGTATTAAATACATATAAAATAAAATTATAAAGGCATAAACATACATGTATTTTATTTTGGATTTGGTAATTTGGTTTAATATGAACTAGTGGAGAACCCATGCTTTGCATGGGGTAAAATTGTAAAGGAATAAACATAGGGACTAAAAGTGGCAACAAAGAAAAAGTATTATGGCTAAAATCAAAGTAAAAAAAGTTACTCTAAACATAGGGACTAAAAGTGGCAACAAAAGAAAACTATTGTGTCTAAAATCTAAAGTAAAAAAATTTACTGTTAAAATCTTGTTCCACTTTTAATATATATATTAGTACATGAATATATACTAGTAATTTGGTGAATATTAATATAAATGTATTACATTATGGATTATGATATATATGTTATTTTTGACTTTTTCCTTTCAACAATCAAAAGTCCACTGTTACCTAGCTACAAAAGGTTATAATATTTGAATAATGTATTTTGACACAAATACCCTTAGTATTCACATAGTTGGAATGATTTCAGGGGCAATTTGGTCTTTTTGCACTCTAAATTATTAAGGCACCATCATACCTCTGACGTCACGCCGGCGTTCCAGTTCTTCAACCATTCAGAACATCTCAACTTTTCCGGACGATAAATCTGTATACAAACACTAAAACCCCCAAATCGTCGAAGGATAATCGTTCTCAAAAACGATTTTCTCCGATAATAGACTCATATACTCCTCTCGACCAGATCAGCATAAAGTAAGTTTTTTTTCCATACCCTGTTACACTTTCTTTCATAGTTACGCTTAATTTTTTTAAAAAAAAGTGAAATCAACTACTCCAATGTGTATTTTGTAAGTAGAATGTCGAATACTAGAAGTCGTCGTTCGTTAGATGATCTCCCACTAGAGATTTTGAGTCGGATATTTGTAGTATTAGGGTCAGAATCTGCGAAAGACATCATCTCTGCAAGACTTTGGTAATTCTCAATAAATATCAACTAATTAATGTATATTTGATGAAATACAACTTTATTTATTTGTTATTTCCTGTGTATTTAAATTTTTGAAGTTCAAAGAAGATGTATGAAGCGGGGGGTGATCCTCAAGTGTACAAAATAGCATGCATTGACAAGTTTGAAGGAATGGGTCCCAAAAATCTGAAAGCTGGTTTATTTATACGCACATGTGCATTGCATAATAAAATTGAAGCCATGTTCAGACAATGAATTGTATTGTATGTGTAGTTTCAGTAATTATATGTAATATATACCATTTATTAATATTTAGTGTCATTGATGTTATACATTGATATTGTTATTCTGTCAACATGATGAGTGCTTTTATTATGGCAGTTTTGATTTAGGATTGACTTTGTTGAGACAAGCATCAGATGAAGATCATCTTGAGGCAATTTATTTGCTTGGAATGATCTTCATTTCAAGAGGGCCTCATCAACGTGATGAAGGTATGTATATATGGTATATATGTAAATTAAGTTATATATATAGTTAATTAAGGCATGTTTGTAGTTTGGGGTTAGTATTTAGTTGTGTTGTGTTGTATAATATTTACTGTTGTATTGAAAAGGGTACATTAGATTAATTGATGGATATTTTAATGTGTAGGTTTACAACTACTTGATGCCTATTTTGGCTGGGCAGTTCCGGATGATGGGGAGTACACGGGTCTTTTTGATAGTGCCAAAGAGTTGTTGCGGGTTGTTGATGTTGTTCATAGACTTACAACGAATAACATCACATTCCAATGTGAAGACCCACGTCACTCTGTTAAAGGTGCATTGGCAATAGGCCGTGAAGAGGATGATGATCGACAAAGATATTGCACGGTTTGTCGTTGGTATGTAGAGTATGGTAGGTTTTGTATATTTCTTAAAAATATTAATGGTTGATAATATATTGGACATTGAATATTAGTGTTCTAATTTTATTGCATATGAAGTTGTATAGTACTGTCACACCTCGAAACCGATGGCGGAAACGTTCCGGGGCGGAGTGACGTCATGTAGAGTATCACAACCAATGTACATAGCAAGCATAGTAAACACAACCATTACATTACATGAGAAAGTTTTACATTTGTTTGGAAACAAAATACTACAAGTTTTCTTAGATACATTGGTTAGAACAAAAGTAAAGACGAGTCTTCTATATGCTCCGTCTTCTCCAAAAGATTGACAAGAGTACCTGTCTAATGAGAACCTGAGAATACAAGCAGTTTTGAAATATCAGCATAAAGCTGGTGAGTTCATAAGCATATTTTGTTAAGGATAAATCGTTTATTTAATCCAGTGTTAAATAATTCATTTCCTTTTGTAAAGGTTTACTGTAATATTGAAAAGCCATCGTTACTGAGTTATGAAATACATAGGCATGTTTTTTCCCAGAAAATCCCATATTTTCTAACATGTAAGTTTATTTGAATAAGATATGAAAACCATAAGTTATGACCCTGGAATTACCATCCAGTACGAAGGTAGGTAGTTTTAATACATAAAACTATTAGATTAGATCCCTGGAATACCATCCAGTACGAAAGTAGGTAGTTTTAATACATAAAACCATTAGATTAGATCCCTGGATTACCATCCAGTGTGAAAGTAGGTAGTTTTAATACATAAAACCATTAGATTAGATCCCTGGAATACCATCCAGTATGAAAGTAGGTAGTTTTAATACATAAAACTATTAGATTAGATCCCTGGAATACCATCCAGTGTGAAAGTAGATAGTTTTAATACATAAAACTATAGTTGAAATAAAGTAAGAAAAATCCGTAACCAAGTTGGTTTGTTAAATACGTATTGTGAGCCGTATAACCATACTGATATGACCCGTGACCTCCTTGACGTTCTTCAGGCGTCGTTCGATTACAAAATTTGTCACCCCAGGCGTGCCCGCCTAACTGTAGCTAGCAGTTTAGGTGTGGGATTGTCAGTCCCGAATAGATCTATCCACAAATTTCACGTTCTCCCTCCAGGAGACTCTGGTTATACTTCCGGTGAGGATTTATTGGTATCCCGAAGGATATAACGAAGATAAGTCTCACAAGCTAGTATTTACAGATTTTCGGATAATTCAATCGTTTTCGAGTTTCGAATTAGTTTGGAACATAGTAGAGTATAAATAATTAAATACAACATAATTATTTAGCATGATACTCTAGATTAGACATAGATAAACTAAATCAGACATAGTTTATATTCTTGACTTTGTATGAAATCGAAATTCGTATAACAAGTGGTAAAGATCCCCAAATTATTCCCATAATAATTTGCACAGTTTGATAAGTTTTCCCCATTTAGATTGGAAAGGTTTGATAAGTTCCATACAGTTTTAGGAAAACTATGTAATTATATTTAGAAAATATCCCTTATGCTCTGCCTATTACAAGAGGGATAAAGTAACATGAGTTCATCGGAGAATCGTATAATTACATCAGTTTCTTTCAAGTTATGAAAACCTTTATGATTTTGCTTGTATTCCCCCCCTGAAAACATGAAAAACTTGGAAAAGGTGTAGGGGTATGAACTCACCTGACGAGAATGTGCCGAGTAGGATGCTAGAAGGTAACTTACGACTTGAACACGCGCAAAGGTCCTAAGTAATATGAGGTGATACCCAATTGTATCCAATTACTTATTATACAACTAATTAAACAACTAGACACACTCAATGCAAGAAAACACTTGATTCCAAGTGTTAGGAATGATACGGGTTGCATTTAAGGAGTGTATGACTTAGTTAGGAGGGTTTACTCTTCAATTGTAAACCCTTGGGGGAGTTTACGGTTTCTAGACCACATCCCCCATGAGTTTACGGCCGTAAACTCATGGGTGTGGTGGTTTGAGTGATCCAAGGTCTCGTCTTGCACATAGAAAGGCCCTAAGGTTGATTCGAGGGCTTAGGAAGTGATCGGGACATGAAATGGCCTAGGAATTTGGGTTTACGGTCCTTGGACCACCCTTGGGGAGTTTACGGTCGTAAACTCATGGGTTTACGGTCCTTGGACCACCCTTGGGGAGTTTACGGTCGTAAACTCATGGGTTTACAGCCGTAAACCCACCCTTGTCCATGTTTGTTCATTTTCCATGTGTTTTGGTGGTTTGTAGGCCATTCATGCAGGTTCTAGACTCGAATACAAGCCATGCAAAGTGTTTGGAGCATTAAAACCCCATGAAAGGGTGTTTACGGTTTTGGGAGACGTTCCCAAACCGTAAACTCATGTTTACACTTCTTTGGACATGTTTTAGGGTTCTAAGATCATTCTAGCAAGTTTCAAGGCCATTAGACATGCATTGGAAGGGTTAAGGAGCATCAAAACCCCATGAAAGGGTGTTTACGGTTTTTGAATATTCAAGAACCGTAAACTCATGTTCATGGCCAAAAATTCATGATCTTGTGGTTCTAACTCCATGCATGTAAGGATCTAAGCACTAGAAGAGGTTTGGAAGGGTTTTGGGGCTTCAAAACCCCCCATTGAAGGAGTTTACGGTTTTGGGAGGCTCCCCCAAACCGTAAACACGAGTTTTTGGTATTTTTTTGGGAAGTTCAACATAGATTCGTATGCATGATAGAATGAACAACTAGTTAGGAAGGATCACTTACCAAATTGGAGCTTGAAAGTGAAGATTCTTGAGAGAGTTCGATTTCTAGAGAGAGAGAGTAGAGAGAGAAAGTTCAAGTGTGGGAAAAGCTCAAATGGTGGTCACTCCACCCTTTTATATGACTAGAGTTAGTGACCCCGGTGGGAATACACCCAATACGGACATTAAACGGAGCTTAATATTCTACCCGGGTAAATAACCATTACCCGTATTAGTCGTAGTCTAGAAATTCTCAAAAGATTATTTAGAGTGTTTTCACTCAAATAAATTTTTCGTTTCAACACATAGGAAATAATAATAATAATAATTCTAAATGAATTATTTAATTTGAAAGTTAATGGAAAACCCAAAATAAAATAATTTTTATTAACGGAATGGGCTACGTTAACGGAATATCTTTCGGGTTGTCACAAGTACTACTATAATTTTATTTTGGTTTTGTGTTTACATCATTCTGTTAAAAGGGCATTTTAGTCATTTTTGCTTGATATGTTGTTTGAGTAGGATGAAGTATATGTAAAATCCATGTTATTTTTGTGATGAAGTATGGTTAATGTAATTAAAAATAAGTTTTTAATGAATTCGTTATTAAGGAAAATAATCTACATAGATTATATAGTTTAACATGCCCGGTTAATGTAATTAAAAATAAGTTTGTAATGAATTTGTTGTTAATTATTCATTATATACTATGTTTTCAAGAAATTATACACAACTTGATTAGCACAACTGGCTTAACCGCGCCCTTTTCTAGCATAAGCTTAAGTTCTAGTCCGCTTGCCAGCAATATCTACTTTATAATTTATTTTTACATTTTTTAGCCATTAGTTTATGACACATATTACCAATTCAAAAACATTTCATTCAAACCATATCTTACAAATTCCATTGATGATAATAATAATTCATCCATAGTATAAGAAGATTAATTAAGCATACAACATCCCAACAAATGTCGTCACAAATTAGCTATGCGTTTTGTTCCATAGCAAAACAAGCAAACAAAATCATATTCCAAAGCAGAATTCCCTGGCAAATACCTACGAATGGTACTTCTGTAGAAATTCAACTATGGAATTGGTTTCTGTCACAAACTCCGTTGCATAGTAACCACGATAATGAATCCATAGGAGCAGTACAACGGAAAGTGATTTGGTAACAAATGTCGTTGGAAAATTGCTACAAATTTTTGTTCCATAGAACTATCGGTAGCATAATACCAATGGATATGGAGTCGGTAGCATTTTCCCTAGCAAGTCCCATTCTCGCTACCAGAAATAAAATCCATAGAAAATGTGGTAGCAACATTGCTATGGAACGACATTCCATAGCACGATTCATTGCAGATTAACAACGAAAATACGTTCCATAGCGACCTTCCCTAGCAAAATCGCGTTTTTCTTGTAGTGTTCTTCTTTTTAGATGTCTTCCAACAATGCTTCTGGCTCAAACCCTACCGGCTCCTTCTCTCTCATGATACTTTCTGGGAGAGTCATCTTTGATGGTTCAAACTTTAATGATTGGATCAGGAACATCAGGATGGTCACACGTTACGAGGACAAGGAATATGTCCTTGAAAAGGAGCTGAAAGAAATTGATGAGTCTTCTGCTACTCCACAGGAGATCGCTGACTTTAGGGCTCATGAGAGAGTTGCCACCAAGGTGGCATGTATCATGTTGGCCACAATGACAGCTGAACTCCATAAGTCCTATGAGGACTTTTACCCTTTTGAGATGCACATGGACCTGATGGAAAGATACCATCAGAGTGCTCGTCAAGAGAGGTATGAAATCATCTCCTCCATGATAACAACCCGAATGAAGGATGGTGGACCCATCACGGGCCACATGCAGAAAATGCCAAGGTTTGTGGACCGTTTGCTGAAGTTGAATGTGAACTTCCCTGAGGAGTTGGCTATTGACATCATACTGCACTCCTTACCTCCATGTTATGATCAGTTCCGGATAACCTATCATATGCACAAGGAGGAGGTCACACTCAGTAAGCTTCAAGGACTTTTGAAGACCGCCGAAAGTGGTCTCAAAGGTAAATCGGTTGTTACCACTCCTACTCCTAACACCGCCCATGTGCTGGCATTGTGAGTAACACGAAGAAGACCGACACGGATGGGAAAGTGCACACTTATAAGGTGCGACTCGTTGCAAAGGGCTTCACCCAAACTCAGGGAGTTGACTATGATGAAACCTTCTTACCAGTAGCGAAAATTAAGTCTATTAGGGTTATGCTGCCCATTGTTGCATTTCATGATTATGAAATATGGAAAATGGATGTCAAAAACCGCTTTCCTTAATGGAAAGTTGGTTGAGGATGTTTACATGAGTCAACCAGAAGGTTTTGTCATTGTAGAGTACCCTGATAGAGTGTGTAAGCTTGAGAAATCCATTTATGGATTTAAACAAGCATCTCGCAGTTGGAATCTTTGTTTTGATGAGAAAGTCAAAGAGTTTGGTTTTTCGAGAAGCGAAGATGAGTCCTGTGTATATGTCAGAGCTTGTGGGAGTATAGTTAGCTTTTTGAAGGGTCCACACACATCCGTGTGTATGAGGTCCAACAAACCTTCACCCCTAGCACAAGTACCAGTAAAGGGTGACTTAGTCATTTTTCCAAGTAAACAAGATTCGCAACAATCATATGACCTTAAGTCAAATGACTCCAAGACTCCAACCTTTTGGAGTTGGCCTATGCGCTTCTTGTTGACATGTCCAAGACAACAATGCTACAAGGATGCCTTATCCAAACTAGTGGAAGAACCGATATGCAACACATTATTTCCTAAGTTGTCTACAACCAACACAGTTTCATATACACCATCACAATGTAATGCTTTTAAATAAATAACATTATTATAAAAAGCATTAATGCCACCACATTCATTATCAAATGAAAAAGTAAATCCTTGTTTGTACAAACCGTGAAAAGAAAAAATATTTCTCGCCATTTCAGACGAGTAACAACACTTATTCAAATCTAATATTAACCCACTACTCAGCAACAAAGAATAAACTCCAATCTTGGTGACTGGTGAAGCTTTCCTATTCCCCATGATCAAGTTTATCTTTCCGTGCTTCACATCCTGACTTCTTCTTAGGCCCTGCAAATCAGAACGTATATGAATACCACAACCTGTATCAAGGACCCAAGAATTAATATGCGGTGAGTTATTAGACAATATAGTGTAAATACCTGGATGGGTAGGTTTAACCTTCCCATCCTTAACATCTTGCAGGTACTTGGGGCAGTTTCGTTTCCAGTTCCCCTTATCATGACAATAGAAGATTTCAGCTTCTCTTGGGTTGGAAGAGGGAGTGACAGAACCACCTTTGGTTCCACTCAAAGAAGAGCCATCAAGAGACTTTCCCTTGGTACCCTTCGAAGGGGTCTTCCTGGTTTTCCCTTTACCTTGCCCGATTGCCAGCACAGGGGCGGTGTTAGGAGTAGGAGTGGTAACAACCGATTTACCTTTGAGACCACTTTCGGCGGTCTTCAAAAGTCCTTGAAGCTTGCTGAGTGTGACCTCATCCTTGTTCATATGATAGGTTATCCGGAACTGATCATAACATGGAGGTAAGGAGTGCAGTATGATGTCAATAGCCAACTCCTCAGGGAAGTTCACATTCAACTTCAGCAAACGGTCCACAAACCTTTGCATTTTCTGCATGTGGCCCGTGATGGGTCCACCATCCTTCATTCGGGTTGTTATCATGGAGGAGATGATTTCATACCTCTCTTGACGAGCACTCTGATGGTATCTTTCCATCAGGTCCATGTGCATCTCAAAAGGGTAAAAGTCCTCATAGGACTTATGGAGTTCAGCTGTCATTGTGGCCAACATGATACATGCCACCTTGGTGGCATCTCTCTCATGAGCCCTAAAGTCAGCGATCTCCTGTGGAGTAGCAGAAGACTCATCAATTTCTTTCAGCTCCTTGTCAAGGACATATTCCTTGTCCTCGTAATGTGTGACCATCCTGATGTTCCTGATCCAATCATTAAAGTTTGAACCATCAAAGATGACTCTCCCACAGAGATTCATGAGAGAGAAGGAGCCGGTAGGGTTTGTGCCAAAAGCATTATTGGAAGACATCTGAAAAGAAGAAAGACAAGTTTAGATTAGATAAAGAATCTTTAATAAGACATCCAAATGTAATATTAAAGCTAGGACCCAACACAATATTTCATAACTTAGAAGAGGGATGTCGTAATCCAAGCTATGAAATATTGGAAGATGCATGTTTAAATCTCGATTTTGCCCTCTCAAGTTTGTGACTGGGATGCCATGGATCACAAACAAGGTGTGAATAACCATGCAAATTAACTTGGTACCCTTAACTTTATCACCTAATCGATGTGTCGGTTAACCACACGCGCTCCACCGATCTATGATAAACATTAAGTTACCCTTTGCCACACTTACTAGTCCATGTTAGTGTGCCGGTTAACCACACACGCTCCACTAACAACTTGGTAAGGTACAAAGTGTAATTTCATGGGTTAGCACCAAATTCACATTTTCCTAAAGTAACTAAGATTCGGAATTTATAAAACATTTAGTTACTTTATATAATCATTATACTTTTAATGATAATTATAGTCTTTGTCCTACCCGTTCAGCTAACGACCCTCCACCAGTCAAGGAAGCGGTGGGTGACAGTGGACACCCATTAAGCTGTCATTTTATAGGCAACAACCTTATACCCCCTTATAGACCGGCTTCGTGAATGAGGCCTACTATGTGATAACCATCACTTTCTGGTCAAGTTAAAGTCAAAGAAAGTCAACAAGTCAAACCAGTCAACTCAATTAACCTTTCGTACGTTAGGATTTACATTATGCTTACTTTGTACAACTCGCTATCTTAATATAAAGTATCACTTTGAGTTTTACAATATTCAGAAAATCTAAAATTTTAAAAGAAGTAAGTGTGTGAAATCTCTCCCAAATCTCTCCAAGTATGTGAAATCTCTCCAAAATCTCTCAAAGTATGTGAAATCTCTCCCAAATCTCTCCAAGTATGTGAAATCTCTCCCAAATCTCTCCAAGTACCTTCTTAGTCCAGAATGCCTTATGAGGAACCCTGAACCTCTTGATAAGGAACCCTGAACCTCTTGATAAGAAACCCTGAACCTCTTGATAAGGAAACAAGAAGGTTCTCACTTCGGATTTTAGCATGCTCCGGACAATCTCGCTTCGGATCTTCCTTAGTCCGGACTTCCCTCCTGATTCCAGACGGACGCTCCTGACTCCGGATACTCCTGACACTCCTGATTCCGGACGGACGCTCCTGACTCCGGCCACTCCTGACACTCCTGATTCCGGACGGACGCTCCTGACTCCGGACACTCCTGACACTCCTGATTCCGGACGGACGCTCCTGACTCCGGACACTCCTGACACTCCTGATTCCGGACGGACGCTCCTAACTCCGGACACTCCTGACTTATGCTAACCTTGAAGAGTTAGAACACATTTTTTTATGAAAAATGTCTAAGACTCATTATTTTATTCATAAAGTAATCACCCACTTTGTGTCCCTATTCACACCTTACTTAGTCAAATCATTGTTCCTTTTCAACTCATCCCAACACTCCATCAGAATTTCCTTAACCAAATCCACCCAAGAGATCTTATTCCTCACCTCCAAGGTCTCATTTGCCTCCACCAAAACCACACTACTCTCTCTCCCTCTTTCACAGTCACGATTTTCTTGGCAAGAAGTGCTCTTGAGTTTTCCTCCAATCTTGGTAAGTTCCTTCATTCAGCTTCTAAATACTCTACATTTCTTCATACAAATCATGGATCATTTACACAAATATCGTCACATTTGTTCTTAGGATCATCAAACCTTCAAGCATCCTCCAAGTGTTCTTGACTTGAAATTCCCCTTTCCTCAACCTCCCACTTCATAGAATCACTCAAGGTGAGTTCATACCCCTACATTTTGATGTTTTCTTCAAGTTTTAGGGGGGAATACAAGTTAACACACCTTAATATAACTCAAACTCATACTTCAGCTTTTCACAGAAACGTTGAGTCCTATACACGGACTGTTTTGACCATATTAAACTTAATATCTTTCAAAACTGTTTCATGTGCAAGTAGTTCAGGTTCATACCTTTCTAATGACTACTTGCACATCTCCATACAATTTTTCTACAATTTATGGTGATTTTTATAAAACTATCTATCATTTCCGAAACGAATTCGGACCAGACTGTGAATATGAACATTTCACATAAGTTAGACACTTCTAAAAATCATAATAAAAATTATGGATAAACTAGACACATTTTCTAAACTCTCAAAGTTTACAGATTCAGTTTTCGACTTCGTATGATTTTTCTATGATTTTTCTAAAACAGTGCAGAAAGGTTAAAAAAACTGGTTCACAGCTTACAATTTTCATAACACTTTGTAACATGTTGAGCAAAGTGTTTGTCTTTGATGACTTTATAATTTACATATATTTTCTGTTAAGTTATAGTTAAATAACAGAAATTTACTTCCTGAATTGTAAGAGTCCTTTCACATTACAAACATACAAGATGAAACATAAGAAGCATAGTTATGCATTACTAAACATACTACATGTAAACTCGTTAACGTAAGTTGTGAGACAATTCTTCAATTGTACTCTTAGAGTACGGGTTAAAATTCCTGCAAGTTATAACCAGAGTCTCTTGTAGGGAGAGCGTGATAATTGTGTATAGATCTATATTGGGATTGACACCCCACACCTCGCTGCTAGCTACAGCAGGACCTGCAGGTCTACGGGTAACAAAAGTCATATGATCTTGACGTCTGAAAAATGTTGTAGCAGGTTAATTCTAGTTATAGTATGGTTATAACGACTCACATAGGGAGTTAACAACATTTCAAGTTTACGGGAAAATTCTACTTTAAAAAGGGGTTTTATCTATTTAAAACTACAACCACGTTATAAGTACAAAATACACACATACTCTCGGTCTTGGGATTTAAGACTACAAGACTTTTTATAAGGAAAATAAGGGATTTTTCTTGAAGCATACATTACCATTACAAACAAAGGTTTTCAAACTCTACATCCAAAAGCTTATGAACTCACCAACTTATTTGTTGACACATTTTCAAAACTACTCGTATTCTCAGGAAACCAGTGAAACAGGTAATCAACTGCTTTTGAGGATGGGACGCGAGACGTCAATTTAGACATTTTTGTCATCATAATGTAATTGATTTTGAAACATTTAAACTCATACTATGGTGTAACTTTTTCAATTATATTTATGATGGTTGTATTTACTATGAGCACTATTATACTCGTTGTTGTGATACTATACATGAAGTCCTCCACCCCCGGATGTTTCCGCCATCCTTGGTTCGGGGTGTGACATACTAACGGTAAGACTGACTTGATTTTATACATACATACATACATATATATATATATATATATATATATATATATATATATATATATATATATATATATATATATATATATATATATATATATATATATATATAATTAACTTATAATACTATAAAGTATAAGGGTTGAATTTTAAACCTTTTAAAACTCTAGGGATTGGAATTAAAGTGTGTGTGAGACTTTACAAATTCCAAAACTTGAGGGGAAGTTTTGAAACTATTCAAAATCTTTTCATTTCTATAACTTATGAGTTTTAATAGTTTTAAAGAAAGGACTTTTGGAATTCCATAACTTGAAAACAAGTTATGGAGTCCATTAATTGACATTTAGATCAAGAATTATACTAACAAACAATTTGCAAATAATTCCTATGATCTACTAAAACTCATAAGCATGAACATTCATATCAAAAAATTTCAAGAATCATATAAACATATATAAAACTTGAAACTTCGATAAATATCATTGAAATTGGATTATCATAATCATTACCACATCGAAAATAGATTTTTACAAGTCCAAAACAGTTTAGGGTAATGATTCTAGTCCAATTCCAGCAACAAAACTCGAAAATTTGCACACAGGGCCTCCTACTCGCCGAGTGCATGAACCTACTCAACGAGTAGGATGAACTTTCCCTTGGACTCATTGAGTCCCCCCATGGACTCGGTGAGTCCACTGAACAGTGAACACAATTTCGACTTTTTCAAGCTGTTTGCATCAAGTATAATGAAAACAAGCCTAGGCTCTAATATCACTGATGTGTTTTTGAGCATTCTAACACTCCTATGGTGTACATGCAACCCTAGAAACCTTGGATCTATGTTTTCTCTAATATACATGCAAATTTGATTTTTCCAAGGTTCTCATCCTAACTAGCATGTTATGGGGTACTTGTAACACAAAAACCTAGTAGAATGACATACCTTTTTCTTGTGGTTGATTGCTTGGAGTTTTGAGAGCCTAGCACCAATAATGTGAATGCCTCAAGTGGAATCACAAATCACCACACAACTTAGAATAACTTGAGAGAATAGTAATGCACACTAGAAATCGGACCACCTTCTCTATCACACACTCTAGTGTCATTTCATGTGCCAAAGACCTCTTTATATAGTATGGTGGATTAGGGTTACATCCATGTAAACCCTAATACCCATGACCTTCCATTTACAAAGGATCCATGGGTTAAAAACTCCATGGACTATCCATGAAAGCTTAGCCCATCCTAAATGAACATTGGCCTATTTTATATATATACGAGTCCATATTTAATTAGTTTCCTTTTGATCACTAAATTAATTCCAAATTAATTCTTGATCAATACTAATTAAATAATATGATTTCATATTAATATATTATAACTTATAATATATTAATAAATCATAAATATACTATTCTAAATAGATTTCCCATACAAATTGTTTCGGTGAAATGCAATCCAAATGGGCCATGCCGGGTCGGGTCAAGTACATACCAAATATAGTTACGGACTTAGACACCTTATCCAACAGCATTCCCAACTCAACTGGAAGTGCATAGAAACATGTCAATGAAACACAACATGTTATCAACCTCAAGTAGTGTGCTAGTGATAACTAAAATGATCATTGTCATTTGACTCTTGCAACTCAAGATCAACGTGGCTCCCACTATCTTCTTGACATATGAGTTTTCTCTCAAAGAACATTCCTTGATGAGCTAAAACAAATATTCAAATGTTTTTGTGGATTTCCGACAAGAAAACACTTCATAGAATGGAACTCAGTTTATCTTTTGTTTCTCGATCAACGAAAAACATTAAAACTCCAATTCTCAATGTGCTAGAGTAAGAAAACATTATTACTCCATATATTATGAGGTGTTATCATCCTTCTTAGGTTTTGAATTGAGTTTCAAGATTTGATTTATAGTTAATATAGCATGGCTCTAAAACTAGATTTGGAATGAAACATGACTCGTCTATGATCGAACCATTTCCAACAATGTTTGATTCCTCTTCTTAGTCATACAATTGAACTAAGATTTTATTCGAGGATTAATTGTGATACAATTCCTCAATTACTAAGATGATCATAAAACATGATACTAAAGTGCTCTCCTTTCTTTTCAGATTGGAGAATCTTTTAACTTTTTGCCTAACATATTCTATTCATTCCTCTAGTCATGAACTTTTGAAAAGTATTAGAATTCTGTTTAATCTTATAAACAAAATCATATTTACTAAAACATCAGTAAATCATGAAGACAAGAGTTATCATCCCTTGTGGTGGATCTGAAGAGTCCATATCAACATGTAGATCCATTAGTCCTTCAGTTGCCTTGCATAAGCGTGTGAACAATGAATTAAATCATAATTTTCCAATGAACAAGATTCTTATATATAATACAATTTGACTTGTACAACACCAAGTATCTGTCCAGCTGGTGATGAGATTTCTTTTCACTTAGTCAATTATGACAATACCACAAGTGCATTCTTGAAGAATCGATATCCACTATTAATATTGCTATTATTAGAAACATAACTAACACTTTTGTTAATTCAATTACAAGTAAATAAGATAAGGAAACTATGTAAACCAAAACTTCACTTTTATTAAAATAAAATGGAAATTGGAACTTGTCCTTACAATGCATGAAATGAAAAACTATATTTTTAAACATCTCCGAAGAGTAATAACAATCTACTAGATTATCCTAATTCCCTAGTAGTAGCTCAAAATTCTGACCATCGAACCATGCGACCAAAGTCCATTTTTCACAATCCGATTTAGCTCACTTCACTTAAGCTTCCTTCTTTCTTTTAGATCCTACAATACCATCAAAATGTGATCATCACATAATGTATTAAGATTCTAAGAATAAGAACTTATGTAGTTAGATAATGGATGTACCTGAAGTAGATTCACACAAATTGACTTTACCATCTTCAATATCTCTCAGGTAATGTGGGAAGCTTCGCTTCCAATGTCCCTTCAATTGGCAGTAGAAACATATGGACTCATTGGGGTCAACATGTGGAATGATCTTAGAATGAGCCTTTCTCTTTACCATACGATCAAACGATTTGATCTTGGCTGATCCCTTTCAATTGGGAAGAGAAACCTTTTCTAGTTCATCAACATTTTCTCCATCAATGTCCATGGAATTCTTGGAATTAGGCCTTATAAGCATTTCTGCTTTACTTGTGTTCTTAAGCATTTCTACTTTAGCAAACATCAACATATAGGTCAGATCAATTAGGGTCACATCGAGCTTCCTCGTATGAAAGTTCTCAATGAACTGACCATATGACTTAGGAAGCAAAAGAAGAACCAAATCAATGGCTTGCTCCTTTGGGAATAAGACACCCATCCTTTCCAACTTGCCATTGTATGACTTCATTTTCAGAATGTACGCACACACGGATTTTCCATCTTCATGTTTACATGCCAATAGGGATTGAGCGGTTTCATATCTTTCGACTCGAGGAAAACATGACGTTGGGAGAGTCACAGGAGGAGCAAGTAGAAGAATTGAAGCAGAATGGTCTCCAGTTCCACCATTCCCCGAAGAAGAGAAAACTTTTTCACCTTAATCAGAATGCGGAAGATCATCTTCAAAAGAACGAGGAAAAACATTTCTAGAAGAACGAGCAAGACCATCATTGTCCTGATTTGACGTCTAAAATTTGGAAGTTAGTTGATTTTATTGCTTAATTATTAACCCATAATTTAAATTAAGGCTAGGATCCACATTTTCGATTCGACCTTTAAAGAGGGACGACGTAATCAAATTTGAATCTATTTTAGGTAGGTAGAGTCATCTCACCAATTTCAATCACGTGAAACTCCTAGATCTTTGAGATTAAATGAATCTTATCATTGACATGTTTAATCTCAGTTGTGATCTTACTAATTGTGATTGGGATGTCGAGGATCACAATTAATATGTGAATAACCATGCAAACCCACTTAACCACCCTCGATCGATTTATAATCTTTCATTGATGTGCCGATTAACCACACACGCTCCATCAACACTCATAAACATGAGTTGTTTCCTTATTTCACCTTTATAGTCCCAAATTAGTGTGTCGGTTAACCACACATGCTCCACTAACGACTCATAAGGAAACGATGTGCGTTTTCATGGATTAGCATACAATTTCATATTTTTCCTAAAGTAACTAGAGTGAGATTTTTAAAAGGTTTAGTTACTTTGTAGTATCATACTATTAGAGGTTATGTTCTATCAAACTCATTCGGCTAACAACCTTCCACCATACAATGGAGCGGTGGGTGAGAGTGGACTCTTATTCAATGGCCATTTTATTTTATAGGCCATTATCCTTATACCCACCTTAGAGTATGGATCCATGAATAAGGCCTAGTAATGATTTGACTGACTTGTCTTATACGTATAATATATTAAAATTTTAATCATATATAGTATAAGGTGTATTTGATGGGTTTTAGGCATAACAAAACAACCTTAAAACTCCTAAGTGTGCATGCAACCTAAAACAAAATCTATGTTTTCATTATTGAACCTATAACTATGAACATCAAAATAAGAACCCTGGGAACCCTAGGTAATTTACGAAATTACTAAAGAAAAGGTTTAGGGTTACATACATTTTAGTTGTTGTTGTAAACAACTAGAAATCCTCTTGTTGATCTTTTGGAAGCAAGCACCACAAGTGGTGTGCCTCTAATGGTTCACACCCAAGCTAGCAAGAGGAAAACTATAGAGAGGGGAAAAGAGAGCCAAGATTTCGTCTAAGGCTTGTAGAGGGGAGGGATCGACAAAATCAAGAGCTAGGGAGGACTTTATATAGCTGAGGAATCTTGGGGCCAAAGCAAGGGTTTAAGGGATAAGCCCTATATTCCCTTGCTTGGTGACCAAGCAGCCCAATCCCTTATTCTAAGGACCTTGGATGAAAATTATAGGTCTTCTCTAGAAGTTTTCGTCCACCTCATGTAATGAGGTTCTAGAGCATTCCTTCCTCAACTTTCAATAAATAACCAAACAGTCATTATACTTTTAATTAACCCAATTAATCTCAAAATTAATTCCAGTTAATTTCTGATTGATTATTAATTAAATAATATGATTTCTAAATAATATATTGTTTTCATAATACATTAATAAACCATTTATTTAATTTATTATTCACATAATAAATTAATCTCTCTCTCTAAAAGGCATCATGTCTAATTGCTACGTTTTAGGGCAACTCAAAAGGACTGTACTACTATCAATTCAAGTATATATCAATTTTAGTTATGGGCTTAGACACCTACTCCAACAGTATTTTCAATATTTTCAAAATAAGAGGTTTAAATATTAATTATCTAGATTATCATATAATTAATTAATCAATCTAAACATATTATGAATTTATAATTATCTTTTAATTACATTACTATTAAATTAATTACTAAATTCATAAGAGAATTTAATATAACAGATTAAAAATTATCAAATAAGGATATCACCTAATATTTAGGGTTTTAAGGACTATCTCACAATGTAACACCCGCAGATACTGGCTAGTCAATTTAGAGATAATAAGCGTTAAAAATAACTTTTTGATAGAAGATTATTTAGGATAAATAATCGTAATAAAACTTATAGTATATGTGTCAAGGATTTCGTACATATAAAGAACACAAAAATCCAACTTCATATGAAGAAATTATGCTTCTTCGAAGTTCCATGATTAAACCAACACGACTCTACGTAACGTCAAAAGTAAGTTTTTGATAAAATATTTTTTAGCCTTAGTGATCTAAATGAAAGTTGTAGTAGTTTTCAAACCGAGAGTGTCCATATAGAGAACGTCTAAATCTGACTTCGTTATAGAAAGTTATGATTTTTCTAAGATTCAGTGTAGTAGTATACAGCTCTGAAATCGCATTTTAGATCGGTCGATTTTTAGCCAAAACAATGTAAACAAAAATTCAGGTTCTCGTTAATAGGAGTTCAACGTTATAATGACAGTCGAAAACGGACGTCGGATAACAAAGTTATGAATTTTTAATGAACTTTAACTGTCTAAGCCTGTTAAAATATGACTTTAAAAATAAAGTCAAAATTAGCCGACAGAGTATAAACAAAAGTTATAGATCACGTCGATATCTACGTGTGGATATAAAGAACATCAAAAATGAAGCTTGTATGCACACCTTTTCACTCTTTTCTTCACACCTTTTCATCCAATATCTTCAAATACCCTCCCAAGTTCCCTAGTCCTTTCTCTAGCACTTCCTAAGTGTTAGTAGCAAAGCTCCAGAGCGTCAGAAAGTCCCAAGAAATAGAGCTTTCGGTTAGAAGTTCTGCCCGCAAAGTCCGGTTTTTCGCTAGACCACCTGTAAGTTGAGTTATACTTACCATGCTTTGAGTATAACTTATTTTTAAGTTCATTATCGTTATTATGAAACTATAAAAAAGATTTATCAGTGATTCCAAGTCATTATACTGATTGATCTACTTACAGGGATGATGACAATGCTAGATTTAGTGAGGTGTTTAAAGTAGGCTTTCAAAACAGTATACTTTGTATACCAAACGGACCCTACCTCCAATATGATCTTACCTGGTTGTCCCTTATCAGCTATAGATTAGTAAACTTGGAATTAATAATGAATCTAGACTAATAATTAGTCGCAAGAAATATTAGACTAATACTTAGTGATAATGATACTAGGTTACGTCAAAGGAAAATATAGTTGCTAGAAGCGAAGCGCTGTCCGAGTTTTGAGTCATCTATTTAACAAGTGGGTGCATAGTTACTTTAATCTAACACACAGATATGAAGTATTTAAGATAATTACAAGCTATATGTGCTTATTATCTATGTTCCTAATATCTATGCTAGATGAACGATTTAGATATGTTTTACTCGATTTAATCTGTCTACGTATCATTATCATGTTTCTTCAGAAATGCCTTGATAATACCATTATCATGTTTTTGGGAACAAATTCCGCAATATTATTCCTCAAAAAGGATACTTTGATTTTAAATAAGCGTAAACAAATCAGTTTTTTCTGGACGTGAAATTAGGAATGTCACAGTTGGTATCAGAGCATTAGTTTAAGCGAACTAGTAATTTGTAGGATTTCTATACTTAGACTTAGAATGATAAGCGATGATTATGAGATAAGTGTCTGCTATATTTTAGGAAAGATGCCTAAATTACTTTTATGAGCTAAATGATTTATGTTATAGCTATAAGATGCCTTATATGCTTTAAGTTGCTCTTGTTTGGTTGGAGCTATGGTCTATTGCGGACCGGATATGGAAATTTTATGTGTTCAAGTTTCTAAACATTTAATTACGGTATTAGAACTGACATATAACTTTTCAGAGTCCTAAGGAGGATTATGCTTCTAAACCTTCCCTATCTTAATTTTCTCGTCTCGGTGCATTAAACGCCTACTTCAATGTATAGAACATCATGGTGAGGACACGAAGCAGATTAGGAAACATCAAAGAAACCAACAACCATAACCTCGACTTGCAATCGAGCGTCAACCAGAAGTTGCACCAGTATTAGAACCTATAATAATGGCAGAAGTTCGGGCAATAATGTGAACCATGTTAGACTGAGCAAATGGAGGAAATAACGAGGCTTACAATAGTGAATGATACCTATCAGAAAATATCTATGATAAAACTTTTGGTGTAATTTCTGAAGTCATCCCATCGTTTGGCGTTTCCACCACCAACTGAGTTAAAGCAGAATTGTTGTTGAAGATACACATGGAAGAAGTCCTAGTAGTGTCTAGGGAAATTTTTATGATTATTTGGACACATTCGTATGTGTTAAATTGCTTTGTGGTTTTAGGAACTTGGGGACTGCGAGGCAATTCTTGGGACAAGTATGAGTAGGTGTGAAAGGTAGCAGAGGCCTATACTACCGGAAACATATGACTCACACTTGGATCAGATAAAGTCACAAGGATACAAAGGCATTAGTAGTTGAGTTTGTTTCGTTTGTTTCCGTCAGTATCATCGTTTCGGAAATGACTATGAAGATGACTGTTATTCCAACTCTAGTGGTCATATAAAATCAAGTCCGACTTGAGTATAAGTTTGTGAAATAAGTTAATTGGTTCAGAGAACCATGCTCGATGTAGTATCTGACTCAAGTTAGGAGGTTAAAGGAAAGGATAATCAAAGCAATCTATAGAAGTGTCATGACCATCGTTAAGGCTAAGCAGCCTGTAGCTAAAATTGCTACCTGCTATAATGTGATTATATCACATTAGAGCATGAAGGAAGGTGTCATCCACATCGGAGCCTGACTGAAAAATACCTGAGTCTAGCCATTGCATCATACGATGAAAGGTCATTAGATGCACAACCCATCAGTCTGTTACGGTAATCGATGTAAATACCTTATCTTAAGTTAAGCATGTTTAAGAAGGAGAAGGAGTCTTCAATAAGGACGAGTTTGTAACTTGAAGGTTAAGATTGAAAGTCCAACATAGGATAAAGAGCGGGTGCAAAATTGAGCATCGTCAGCAGTCAAGAAGTCTTAAAGTTAGATACTCATTTGAAAGGACATAAGAGTTACGGTTATTACCTAGGATGAAATATAACGTGCAGAGTCATTATACAATCCATGTGTTGTTGATGATATCGGGACGTAATCATCCTAAGGGGGAGATAATTGTAACACCCGCAGATTCAGGCTAGTCAAGTTAGAGATAATAAGCGTTCAAAATAAATTTTTGATAGAATATTATTTAGGACAAATAATCTTAACAAAACTTAGTATATGTGACAAGGATTTCGTACATATAAAGAACACTAAAATCCGACTTCGTATGAAGAAGTTATGCTGCTTCGAAGTTTCACGATTAAAACGACACGACTCTACGTAATGTAAAAGATAACTTTTTGATAAAATACTTTTTAGTCTTAGTGATTGTCAAACTGAGAGCGTGCATATAGAGAACGTCTAAATCTGACTTCGTTGGAGGAACTTATGATTTTTCTAAGATTCAACATAGTAGTATACAACTCAGAAATTGAATTTTGGATCGGTAGATTTTTTGCCAAAACATTCTAATGAGAATTGAAGATCTCATTAATAGGATTTCAACGATATAAAGACAGTCGAAAACGGACGTCGGATGACAAAGTTATGAATTTTTAACTGACTTTAACTGTCTAAGTTTGTTAAAATATAACTTTAAAAATAAAGTCAAAATAGTTGACGGAGTCTAAACAAAAGTTGTAGACATCGACGATAGCAACGCGTGAATATAAAGAACGTCAAAAAAGGAGTTTGTATGCAAAATTTATATATTTTACAAGATAATTAATTTTCGGATTAACAAGAGTGCGACAAGATAATTAATTTTCGGATTAACAAGTATCGTGGAGGAATCCCTGAACAAGTACTGTCAGCATAGAAGATCCTTAAGGTGGATCCTTAAGAATAAAAATGATAATGGGGATGGGAAATTGGGTTAATTGTTTGATGATTAAACATATTAATTATTTATTGTGGGTTGAAAATCCTATGTGCTCACCAGGATCCAAAGCCTGACCTACTGAGTTTCTTACATTACAGGTAGTGGCAAGAAAGCACAAGTGTGATGATTAGATAAGAGATTTATAGATTATAGGCCATTAGAATGATAGATGTTTGTAAGGCGTTTATTATTTTTGTTTATGCTTATGCACTATATTGATGATGACATCCCAACATTTTTAATATAAATAAAATACATTTCTTTGGAAATGCCTTGATAATATCATTATCATATTTTTGGGAACAAATTTGGCAATATTATTCCTCAAAAAGGATACTCAGATTTTAAATAAGCATAAACAAATGAGACTTTTATGGCCGTGAAATTGGGGATGTTACACACAAGGCATTCAAAATTTGGAATCTAACAATATCAATATTGGATAATTACCAAAAATAACACCATAAATCAAATTAGGAAGATAATTAGCGAAAATCTGGAAAGACTATGCTCACGTCGTGAGCACTAAATCTCACATCATGAGATCAGTATTCCACACAAAAAAAACTTTAGCTCGATTCATCTCAAGTGCAATCAATGTTTGAAAATCCTAAGCTCTGATACCACTAAAGGGTTTTATAGAAAACAAAATTATACAATGCAGGAAACAATTAACACTTAATAGGGTACATGCATTCTATAAAAGATCTATGTCATAACCTTGATAGCAACATACAATGAACAACTAAACCTAATATAACCCTAGTGTAATTCGAAATTACCAAGTGTAGAGTTATATACCTCCTGATTTTTTGTAATAAACAAATCACTTTAATCTCCTTGTAGTGTAGGTCTTGGAAAACTTAGCACCAAAAGGATGATGCCTCTAATGACTCACACTCAAACCCTGGAACTAGAAGACAAGAGGAGAAAGAGGAAGGAGGAGATTTTCAGCCAAGATATCATCTAAGGAAGAGTATGAACGAATTCGAGGTTCCAAGGGGTCCTATTTATAGTTTATGTAACTTAGGGACAAAGCAAGTTTTGAATGATTAAACCTATTTATAGTTTAGGTTACTTAGGGACAAAGCAAGATTTGAATGATTAAATAATAGATTTAATCTTAAATCAAATCATTTCCTTATTTACAACCAGGAGGCTTCTAGAAACCTTAGAAACCCTCCTAATTTCATTCACCCCTATATGGGTTCTAGAATTTTCTTTCATTGCTCAATTATGAACAATTACAATTCAACTCTTGGACCTTTAATTAATTCCAATTAATCCTAAATTAATTCTAGATTAATTCTAATTGATTTCATATTGATTTATTAATCATAATAAATTAACAAATCAATTTTCTATTTCCAATCAATATATTAATCATATAATATATTAACAAATCATTTCCTCATAACTTCCAAGTAGTTTATTAATCATATAATAATCTAATAAATCATCATCTCTTTATAAATGTCATTCTAATCAATTTCTAGTTATGAGGGCAACCTAAAAAGGACTTTGCTTCTAAGTATGATAATATACAAATTTAGTTACTGACTTAAACACCTTATTCAAAAAGTCATGGTATAGGGCTTGACTCTTCATCTACTAGGGTTGCCTTGTATCTTCCCTTCTCATTCTTGCCTTTTCCTAGCCACCTCTCCGAATAACCAATTGTCTTGAAGCATCCATCCTTATTGTGACCGTTCTTTCCATAGAAACTACAATGCTCGTCCTTTGTTACTCCCTTCATTCGCTGAATAGTGGGGTTATTCGTCGTTTCTCTCATGCTCTGTGTGAAGGTTTGAAAGGCAGCAACTTCTTGCGACGGTTTCTTTGTTGTAGAGATTTCTCTCTGGTGTTCATCTTCAGAGACAAGGTGGTATGCAATACCTAGCGTAGGAGTGGGTTTTGGCACAAGAATTTAAGTCTTTATGGTCGAAAAGGAAGTGTCGAGTCCCATCAGAAACTCGTAGTCTTTTCTTTTCTTTTGCCTCGTTCAATCTTTTTCCCTAAATCACACGTGTACTTGCCACACATACACCTTGGAGTTGGAGATAATGACTGAATCTCATCCCAAATACCACACATCTTGGTGTAATAGGATGACACAAAACTTCCATCTTGATGTGTTGTGGAGAGAGTTTGGTTTAGCTTGTATGCATGGAATGCACTCTCCTTTCCAAATCTCTCCTCAAGATCTGCCCATATCTCTACAGAAGTCTTTGCATATTTGACACTTGATCTGATTGTTTTCTCCATGGATGTGATGAGCCATCCCTTGATCATAGTGTCACAACGCATCCATTTCATGAAATCTGGTGATTCGTCTTCTGGTGCTTTGATTGTTCTGTCCACAAAGTGTAACATCCCGATGTTGAGGTAATTTCAATTTTAACCCTAAGTATGAATAATTATTGCATTTGAGTCCCTGTGTATAAGAAAGAGTGCAAAATGGCCCATAGTGGCATTTTGGTGATTTTGGGCATTGGGGTAGTACGTTGGGCATACTTTGTGTATGCTGAGCGTACTAGAGCGGACCCTAGTACACTGGGCATACACCTCGTACGTAAGACGTACGTGGAGGAAGTTCAAACCCTAATTTTTAGGGTTTGATCCATATATAAACACCATTATAGCCTCATTTATCATTCTCTCATCAGCCCCCATCTGAGATTTCGACCCTCTAGCAAAACCTAAGTGAGAAGAGTGTTTTGCGCTTATTTGTGTGCCTTTTGGTGCTTTTTAAGAAGGGGAAGTTGGTGCAAGGGCCTTGAAGTTTGGAAGCAACTTCGATCTGGGACTCCACACTTGCTAGCAACCTCCTGGAGGTAAAAAGTTGAAAACTTGATCATTCTATCTTATAGATCTAGACATTTCTTCCTTTAACTCACTTTTGGTCCCAAATATGGTGATTCTTGAGCATGGCATGTTCTTTACCAAATAATTCGTTCTTTCAGACCTTATGAGAGGTCTTAAGTCATAAAAATGTGGTCTTCATGGTTAGTTTTACTCCATGGATGCTATAAAAGGTCTTAAGGAATTAAGATGTTGAGATTTTGTGTATTAAGCACTTAATGGACATGCAAAGTCATAAATTTGGAAAATTTATGACTCTTGATGGTATTTTAGCCTCGGATGTGAAAGTTGGATGTGAGAGCTTAATGCATTAAGCTCTTATTGAGGATTTAGGAAGTATGAGCATACACCCTGCATAACCTGGAGTACGCAGCGCGTACATGGTCAACCACCCTGACTGTGGTCAAAGATCGATTACGCCCCACGTACCTCTGGAGTACGCCCCGTGTACGAGCCCTGAGCTGACTCGGCTGGGTTGAATCAGTTGACATGTTGATTTTGACCAGTTTTGACCAAGGGTATTGTAACAATCTAAATTTTCAAACATATTTTTCATTTTTAAAACCACATAAAACACAATCTCACATTTCCCAAAACTCAAATGTATGAGTTGTTCAAAACACAAGACAACAAAATGTTTTCTAATATCCCAGAATCCTTAAAAATACATAATCTCAAGCTGGTGTGTACAATCAAGTCAGCGCCTTCCTGCGATCCTGAGAGGTACCTGAAACACATTTCACACAACACTATAACCACGAAGCTTGGTGAGTTCCCCAAAATACCACACACAAATAGTTAGCCTCTCATGGTTATATCTCAATAAGGACCCTCCGGTCATGTGTCTCAGTAAAGACCCTTCGGTCTCACAGCTCGGGTCGGACCCTCCAGTCTGGTATCTCAGTGAAGACCCTCTGGTCTCACAACTCGGTTTGGACCCTCCGGTCCTAACTCAATAAGGCACAGAATAATATACAGCATAAATCACAAAGACAAAATTCATGATATCAAATATCTCAGAATAAGCACATAAGACCCTTCGGTCAGTAACTCAAATAAGACCCTCCGGTCAATAACTCAAATAAGACCCTCCAGTCACACAGTATTGCCACTCAGGTAAGTATAGTGAGAAGACTCACCTCGTACGTAAGCAAGTAGGTCTCGTACTCAACGATCGGTCTAGACTCCGCCTACATATCATAATCATCTCTAATTAACACTTTATAACAACAACTCTAAAGATGTTAAGCTAACCCCTTTTTTAACCCTCGGAAAGGGTGAAAGAGCATTTTACCCCTCCATGGTCTCCATAATCCATAACTTGACCAAACCCTAAAATTCAATGGAAGTCAACACTCGAGTCAACAGTCCATGTTGACCCAACTCGTCGAGTGCATCTATGCGACTCGTCGAGTTCCTTTGTTTCTCTAAAATATTGGGAAAATCCAACCTCAACTCGCCGAGTTGTCTCACCAACTCGCCGAGTTCGTAACGCGCCCAGACTATTGGGGAAAACCCTAACCAACTCGTCGAGTCCCTTCAGCCCATTCTCTTATTTAGACATTTTTAAGTATAACTAAGGCCACATACTCTAGATCTAGCCTCCCAAGGCTGAAATAACACGTAAAGCTGCAAGCTTTATGTTCATGCATGGCATCTAGGGCTAAGTTGCCCAACCAAAGCTCAACAAGGTTTTAAATGCATGAAAGTTGGCCAAAGCTTCTTCATAAAGCTTGAATCTTTAGGCCCAAGGGACCTAATATCGTCCATATCTTAAGTCTCATCTTTAAGGCATGCTCAAACAACTAAGGGACTCATAGAGAAGATAGAAATGGACATAAACTCCCTAATGAAGAGATCTAACAAACAAATGGTCAAGGTGATAGCTTTTTACCTCTAGGTGGTAGCTAACACTGAAGGAATACTGGATCCAATGGCTCCTTCTCGTTCCAAGCCTTTTGCTCTTCCAACTACTTCAAAGAATGCACCAAATCACACACTTTTAGCCTCTCTCTCTCACAGATGATACTAGCTCGTTTAGGGTTTCTCTCAGGGTGCTAAAGTGATTAGGGAGGCGGAATGAAGGGCTTAAGGTTCTTTAAATAGGGTGCAAACCCTGAAAATTAGGGTTTTCACACTCAGATCCTACTCGTCAAGTTGGGGTCCTCCAACTCATCGAGTAGACTCCTAAAATCATGCGGCTACCTCCATCTCTACTCGACGAGTTGGGGCCTCCAACTCGTCGAGTTTCCCTGACAAAAATGAATATAATTAGTTAAATATTATACCTGGGAGTCGGGATGTTACAATTCTTCCCCACTAGAATCAGACTTCGCCCTCAAAGTCATCCTCTGGAAACAACTATGGGTACTGCTCACGCATCTCGGACTCCGGTTCCCAAGTCCACTCAGATCCCTTCCGATGCTGCCACTGAACCTGAACCAAGGGCACCTCTTTATTCCTCAAGACCTTCACCTTCTTATCCAAAATCATCACTGTCTTCTCAATGTAGTTTAGGCGATCATCAACCTGAATGTCCTCAAAAGGGACCATTGTCGTCTCGTCGGCTACACACTTCCTCAACTGGGACACATGGAAGGTGTTATGAATTTGGCTCAACTCTACAGGCAGCTCTAACCGATAAGCTACCTTACCCAATCGAGCGATCACTCTGAAAGGACCGATGTATCTAGGGCCCAGCTTGCCCCGCTTCCTGAATCGGATCACCCCTTTCCTTGGGGATACCTTCAGGAGGACAAAATCTCCAACCTGGAACTCTAGCTTTGAACGTCGCCGGTCTGTGTAACTCTTCTGATGACTTTGGGCCATCAGTAACCTCTGTCTGACCTGCTGGATGTGCTATGTCGTCTTGAGCACTATCTCAGTGCTCCCCATCACCCTCTGCCCTACCTCTCCCCAACAGATGGGAGTCTGGAACCTCCTCCCGTATAGAAGCTCAAAGGGAGGCATACCGATACTGGAGTGATGGCTATTGTTGTATGAAAACTCATCCAATGGTAAGTAAGTGTCCCAACTTCCACGAAGTCCATAACACATGCGCGTAGCATGTCCTCGAGCGTCTGAATCGTCCGCTTGCTCTACCCGTCTGTCTGTGGGTGGTATGCGGTGCTGAAATGCAACCGGGTACCCAACTCCTCATGAAATTTTTTCCAGAACCTGGAAGTAAAACGTACATCCCGATCTGACACTATCGATGTTGGCACCCCATGTCATGCCACCGCCTCTCGAACGTAGATGTCGGCTAATTTCTCTACAGAAGAGCTCTCACTTATAGCCAGGAAGTGAGCATTCTTCGTCAACCGATCTACAATCACCCATATCGCATCGACACCTCACGCAGTACTCGGTAACATGGTAATAAAATCCATGGAGATTTGTTCCCACTTCCACATGGGAATCTCCAAAGGCTGCAACTGGCCATGGGGACGTTGGTGCTCTGCCTTGACCTGACGACAGATCAAGCATCTCTCAACTACCCATGCCACATCTCTCTTCATACAGGGCCACCAATAGTCCCTTTTCAAGTCCAAATACATCTTAGTGGACCCCGGATGGATCGAGAATCTCAACCTATGGGCCTCCTCCATCAAAATACGTCGAGTCCACCCGTATATGGCACCTATATCCATCCAGGAATGTCATAAGCCCCCGACTATCAGTCTCAAACTCAGAAATCTGCCCGATCACCCGCTCTCTCTTATGGTTCTCTGGTCTCATGGCCACCACTTGGGCCTCTCGGATGGTATCTAAGACTGGAGTCATCACCGTCATCCTCATACACACATCACGGATCGGAGTACTCGATGCCCTACCACTCAGAGCATCGGCTACCACATTAGCCTTGCCAAGGTGATACAAAATCTCACAGTCATAGTCTTTCACTACATCCAACCACCTCCTCTGTCTCATATTCAGGTTGGGCTGGTCTATAAGGTACTTCGGGCTCTTATGGTCCGTGTATATGGTACATCGGACACCATAGAGATATTGGCGCCAAATCTTGAGGGAAAACACCACCGCCCCCAACTCCAAATCATGGGTGGGATACCTCGTCTCATGAGGCTTCAGCTGCCTCGACGCATATGCTATCACGTGCCCCCTCTGCATCAACACGACACCCATCCCTGATATAGATGCATCACAGTAGACTACGAAGTCCTCCACTCCCTCCGGAAGGGCTAACACTAGAGCTTCGCACAATTATCTGGCGAAGAGTCTCGAATGATGCCTGTTGCTCAAGCTGTTGGGTTTTGAGCATTCTAGCACTTCCTAAGTGTACATGCAACCGTATTAAACCTTGGATCTATGTTTGTCTAAGATACATGCAAAATATTATTTTCCAAGGTTTATAACCTATCTAGCATGGCATGGAGTACTTTTAACCATAAAAGAACTAGATGAATTACATACCTTTTGTTGATTGTTGATTCCTTGGAGTTTGAGAGCCAAGCACCAATAATGTGAATGCCTCAAATGGAAATCACAAATCACCACAAACTTGGAAAATGTATGAGAGAGTATACTAACTCTTGATTTTGGCCACCACACTTACACACACATTTAGTGTCTTTTTCATGCAACATAAGCTTGTTTATATAGTGTACATGGTTAGGGTGAAACCCTAATAACCCATGTCTTTTCCTCTTCCAAGGATCCATGGGTAAAAGCTCCATGGATCATCCATGGACTTCCATATAAGCTTAGCCCATTCCAAATGAGTGTTGGCCCACACCATATAAATATAATAGCCCATGATTTAATTAGTCTTCCTTTTAATCACTAAATTAATTCATAATTAATTCAAGATTAAAACTAATTAAGTAACATGACTTTATATTAATATACTATAACTTATAATATATTAATAAATCGTAAGTATACAACTCTCATAAAATTATCCATAACTAGTTCGGGTGAAGTGCAACCCAAATGGACCATGCCGAGTCGGGTCAAGTATATACCAAATAAGTGATGGACTTAGACACCTTATCCAACAGACTCCCACTTGGATAAGTCTAATAACTGTATTTGCCTATATTACTTCAGGAACCAACCGGCAATCGTAGCTCTCGAAAATTCTTGTGAACTATGAAGCGCCATTTTAGATAAGTGATCATATAATCCTCTGCTCTCATGATATCAGTCGGACAAATACATGGAACAATGTCTTACTTATTGTCTAGCAGTTGTTTCTCGATTTCCGATTTGTTTGACAAAGAACTTAACTGAACACATCAATTTAGTTCTGACCGGGCCCGGTACATGGGTCAACACAAAATCATCGAGGGGCCCAGATATCGCTTCTATTTCTAGAAGGAACAGATAAACTTCGACTCATATGCTTGTTCTACTACTTATTGAATTGCACACAAAGGCACGTTTTATAACATCAAGTTACTGATGCGTTTACGTGCAATCAATGCACAACCAACTCATAGGTAACAACTCATATCTCTAGGTTTGAAGACTTATATGATATTACCGTCTCACGATCACTCGAGATAAATTCCATGAAGTGATACAAGTGAGCGTGGGTTTATTCCAATACTCATAACTTATGAGCACTCATGAACGTTGTAGCAACCATTGCTATGTCTAAACACCTTTAGCCATCTACAAACCCAATTCATGACAATCTTGATTCATACCTACTTCCGACGTATGACCGATTGTGGAGGTTTGAATAAATTGATTATTCTGGAAGTCAAAACATGCAAAACTGAAACAATAGTAAATAATTGACAATGATAGTAACACTTTACTCATAAATAAATCACACATTTTATTCATCATCAAACGTCGATTACATTTTACAAGTTTCAGAAAAGGCTATCTAATCTGTAAAACTAATATCGTCCCTCAGCTCGATACGCCTCGCATGCTGCAAATGCTTAACCCTCGCCAGTCCCTTCGTAAGGGGATCCGCAGGGTTCTCATCTGACGATACCCTCTTTGCCACGAGGAGTCCCTCTTCTATCTTGTGTCTTATGAAGTGATATTTTCTGTCAATGTGTCGGGATCTACCATGATCTCTTGGTTCCTTGGCTAAGGCAACCGCACTATTGCTGTCACAGAAAATCTCCATAGGCTCCTTAATAGCTGGTACAACTCCAAGGTCTCCGATGAAGTTCCTCAGCCATATCGCCTCCTTTGCCGCTTCACTCGCTGCTATGTACTCTGATTCACAAGTCGAATCAGCTACAGTCTCCTGTTTGGAACTCTTCCAAGTGATTGCCCCTCCATTTAAGGTAAAGACCCAGCCCGACTGAGAGCGGAAGTTATCCCTATCAGTCTGAAAGCTAGCATCACTATACCCTACTACTCTCAAGTCATCACTCCCACCAAGGGTAAGGATCTAATCCTTAGTCCTCCGCAGGTACTTGAGAATATTCTTTACCGCAGTCCAATGAGCCTTGCCAGGGTTCCCCTGATATCTGCTGACCATGCTCAAAGCGAAGGCCACATCAGGACGGGTACAAGTCATAGCATACATGATCGAACCAACAGCGGAAGCATAAGGTAATCGACTCATCTCAGCTATCTCATCTTCTGTACTCGGGCTCCGAGCCTTGCTCAGTTTGGCATTGCTTTGGATCGGTAATTCTCCTTTCTTGGAATTCTGCATGTTGAACCTTTTCAACACCTTATCCAAGTAGATACTCTGACTAAGTCCAATTAGTCTTTTACTCCTTTCTCTTAATATCCTTATCCCTAGGATATAGGTAGCTTCTCCAAGGTCCTTCATAGCAAAGCACTTCCCAAGCCAGGACTTAACCTCCTGCAAGGTTGGGATGTCATTTCCTATGAGTAGTATGTCATCCACATACAGTACCAAAAAGCTAACTATACTCCCACTAGCTCTGACATACACGCATGACTCATATTCACTTCTTGAGAAACCAAACTCTTTGACCTTCTCGTCGAAACAAAGATTCCAACTTCAAGATGCTTGTTTCAATCCATAAATGGATTTCTCAAGCTTGCACACTCTATTGGGGTACTCTGCACTGACAAAACCTTCTGGCTGATTCATGTAAACATCCTCAGCCAACTTTCCGTTAAGGAAAGCGGTTTTGACATCCATTTGCCATATTTCATAATCATGAAATTCAGCAATGGCTAGCATAACCCTAATAGACTTAATCTTTGCTACTGGTGAAAAGGTTTCATCATAATCAATACCCTGAGTCTGAGTAAACCCCTTCGCAACCAGTCGAGCCTTATAAGTGTGCACCTTCCCATCCATGTCGGTCTTCTTCTTGAAGATCCATTTGCACCCGACTGTCTTACGGCCTGGTACATTGTCAACCAAGTTCCAAACTTGATTGTCATACATGGACTGTATCTCGCTGTCCATAGCCTCCTTCCATTTAGCAGACTCTGGGCCTGCCATGGCTTCCTTAACACTGTTAGGTTCATCCAGATTTACCAGTGTACTGTCACTGATAAATGTATCACCTTCCGTAGTAATATGAAATCCATAATAAAACTCAGGTGTGTTCCTAACCCTTGTGGAACGCCTCGGAAGTACAGACTCGTCAGCTGGATCAACAGGAATTTCCTCCTCAAGTTGATTGCTAGCGTTTGAGGTTCCTTCACCAATTGAGTCTTGAATTTCTTCAAGGTCAATTTGCCTCCCACTGTCTCCTTGGCTTATAAATTCTCTCTCTCGAAAGACTCCTCTCCTAGCCACAAAGACCACATTCTCACTGGGTCTGTAGAAGAGGTAACCAAAGGATTTTTGTGGGTAGCTGATGAAAATACACCTTTCACTTCGAGGTTCGAGCTTGTCATGAGTTTCGCGCCTCATGAAAGCCTCGCAACCCCAAATCTTGATATGGTCTAGATTGGGAACTTTCCCAGTCCACATTTCATGAGGTGTTTTGGCAACCTTCTTTGTAGGGACTAGATTAAGGATGTGGGCGGCAGTCTCTAAGGCATACCCCAAAAAAGAGATTGGTAGCGAAGCTCGACTCATCATAGAGCGAACCATGTCCAACAAAGTTCGACTGCGCCTCTCAGCTACACCATTCAGCTGTGGTGTCCTGGGAGGTGTCAATTGTGAGACAATCCCACACTCCTTAAGATAGTCGAGGAACTCAGTACTAAGATACTCACCACCTCGATCGGATCGAAGCATCTTAATGTTCCTGCCCAATTGATTTTCTACTTCCTGTTTAAACTCTTTAAACCTTTCAAAAGTTTCTGACTTATGTTTGATTAAGTAGACATAACCATATCTACTAAAATCATCAATAAAAGTCACATAATAGCGATTAGCGTCCCTTGTGGCGGTTTTGAATGGTCCACATACATCAGTATGTATAAGGTCCAACAAACCCTCACCCCTTGCACAAGTACCAGTGAAGGGTGATTTTGTCATTTTCCCAAGTAGACAAGACTCACAACTATCATCCGACTTGAGGTCGAACGACTCCAAGACTCCATCCTTTTGGAGCTGGCCTATGCGTTTCTTGCTTACATGTCCAAGACGACAATGCCACAAAGATGCTTTATCCAAGCTAGTAGAAGAATCAATACACAATACATTATTCCCTAAATTATCTACAACCGATACAGCTTCATACACACCATTACAAGGTAATGCTTTAAAATAAAGAATATTATTAAAGAAAGCATTAATACTACCAACTTCATTATCAAAAGAAAAGGTAAAACCTTGTTTGTACAAAGCATGAAAGGAAATAATATTCCTCGCCATTTCAGACGAGTACACACATTTATTCAAATCTAACTTTAACCCACTATCTAGCAACAAAGTATAAACTCCAATCTTGGTAACAGGTGCAACCTTCTTGTTCCCCATGATTAAGTTTATCTTTCCATGCTCCACATCCTCACTTCTTCTTAGGCCCTGCAAGTCACAACATATGTGAATACCACAACCTGTATCAAGAACCCAAGAATTAGAATATGGTGAGTTATTAGACAATATAGTGTAAATACCTGCATGGGATGGTTTCACTTTCCCATCCTTGACATCCTGCAAGTACTTTGGGCAGTTTCGCTTCCAGTGCCCCTTATTTTGACAGTAGAAGCATTCAGCATCCTTAGGGATGGCAGAAGGAGTGATAGAACCACCTTTGGTTCCAGATGAGGAGCCTTCAAGGGAATTTCCCTTGGTACCCTTCGAAGGGTGCTTCCTCTTCTTCCCTTTGCCTTGCCCGATAGCCAAAACAGGGGTAGTAGTAGGAGTAGGAGTAGCAACCGACTTACTCTTAAGACCACTTTCGGCAGTCTTCAGAAGTCCTTGAAGCTTACTGAGTGTAACTTCCTCCTTGTTCATGTGGTATGTCATACGAAATTGATCATAACACGAGGGCAAGGAGTGCAAAATGATATCAATTGCCAACTCCTCAGGGAAGTTCACATTCAGTTTCATTAGACGGTCCACATACCTTTGCATTTTCTGCATGTGGCTCGTGATTGGTTCGCTATCATTCATACGGGTAGTGATCATGGAGGAGATTATTTCATACCGCTCTTGACGAGCACTCTGATGGTACCTTTCCATCAGATCCTGATGCATCTCAAAAGGGTAATAGTCCTCATAGGACTTTTGGAGTTCAGCTGTCATGGTGGCCATCATGATGCATGCCACCTTGGTGGCATCTCTTTCATGTGCCTGATACTCAGCGACCTCCTCAGGAGTAGCAGTGGACTCATCAAGCTCCTTTAGCTCTTTATCGAGGACATATTCCTTGTCCTCGTAACGAGTAACCATCCTGATGTTCCGGATCCAATCCATGAAGTTGGAACCATCAAAGATGACCCTCCCACAAAGGTTCATGAGGGAAAAGGAGCCAGTAGGGTTAGAGCCCGAAGCTTTGTTGTTGGAAGTCATCTGAAAAGAAGAAAACAAGTTTAGATTAGATATATCGAATCCTTAATAATACACCCAAATGTAATATTAAGGCTAGGATCCAACACAATATATTATAACTTAGAAGAGGGATGCCGTAATCTAAGCTATAATATATTTGAAGGTAGGTGAATGGCGATTCACCAATTTCCACCATGAAAACGAAATGAATTATTAGGTTTAATTGGTTTTGAAATTCCTAGATTCCTTTGAGATTCATTGAACTTTTCAATGGCATGTTTCAATCTCGATTGTGCCCTTCAAGTTTTGTGACTGGGATGCCGAGGATCACAAAACAAGGTGTGAATAACCATGCAAATTCACTTGGTACCCTTAATATTATCACCTAATCAATGTGTCGGTTAACCACACACGCTCCACCGATCTATGATAAACATTAAGTCACCCTTCGTGATCCTTACTAGTCCAAGTTAGTGTGCCGGTTAACCACACACGCTCCACCAACGACTTGGTAAGGTACAAAGTGTGAATTTCATGGGTTAGCACCATATTCACATTTTCCTAAAGTAACTAAGATTGGGAATTTATAAAAGGTTTAGTTACTTTATAATATTCATCATACTTTTAATGAGAATTTATAAGTCCTTGTCCTACCCGTTCGGCTAACGACCCTCCACCAGTCAAGCAAGCGGTGAGTGAGAGTGGACACCCATTAAGTTGCCATTTTATAGGCAACAACCTTATACCCACCTTATAGACTGGCTTCGTGAATGAGGCGTACTAGCGGTAAGACGACTTTAATCTTATACATATATATAATAATTAACCATTAATGTTATAAATAGTATAAGGGTTGAATTTTAACTTTTAAAACTCTAAGGGTTTGGAATTAAAGTATATTAAAGTGTGTGTAACTTTACAAATTCCAAAACTTGAGGACAAGTTTTGAAACTATTCAAAACTTTTCATTTCATAACTTATGAATTAAAGGTTCATAAAAATGAAGACTCTTCATTTCCATGTAACTTATGTGTTTTAAGTGTGTGTTTAAAAGAAGTGACCTTTGGATATCCATAACTTGAGGACAAATTATGGACTCCATTAAAACACATAAATGATCAAGAATTAATCCTAAACAATTCAGCAAATAATTCCTATCATCTTCTAAATTCATAAGAACATGAACATGATCATCAAAGTTTCAAGAATTATATGAACACATACAAAGCATGAAATTTTGATATAAGCTATTGTAAATGGATTAGAACAACCATTACACCAACTAAAACAAGTTTTAAAACACCAAAACAGTTTAGGGTAATGTTTCTAGTCCATTTCCAGCAGCAAAAGTCGAAAATCTGCATTCTGAGGCTCCTACTCGCCGAGTGCATGAACCTACTCGCCGAGTAGGATGAGTTTACACATGAACTCGGCGAGTCCCCCCATGGACTCGGCGAGTTCATCAGGCAGACAGCAAAAATTCGACTTTTTTTCACTATTTTGCATCAAGTATCAAACAAACAAGCCTAGGCTCTGATACCACTGTTGGGTTTTGAGCATTCTAGCACTTCCTAAGTGTACATGCAACCCTATTAAACCTTGGATCTATGTTTGTCTAAGATACATGCAAAATATTATTTTCCAAGGTTTATAACCTATCTAGCATGGCATGGAGTACTTTTAACCATAAAAGAACTAGATGAATTACATACCTTTTGTTGATTGTTGATTCCTTGGAGTTTGAGAGCCAAGCACCAATAATGTGAATGCCTCAAATGGAAATCACAAATCACCACAAACTTGGAAAATGTATGAGAGAGTATACTAACTCTTGATTTTGGCCACCACACTTACACACACATTTAGTGTCTTTTTCATGCAACATAAGCTTGTTTATATAGTGTACATGGTTAGGGTGAAACCCTAATAACCCATGTCTTTTCCTCTTCCAAGGATCCATGGGTAAAAGCTCCATGGATCATCCATGGACTTCCATATAAGCTTAGCCCATTCCAAATGAGTGTTAGCCCACACCATATAAATATAATAGCCCATGATTTAATTAGTCTTCCTTTTAATCACTAAATTAATTCATAATTAATTCAAGATTAAAACTAATTAAGTAACATGACTTTATATTAATATACTATAACTTATAATATATTAATAAATCGTAAGTATACAACTCTCATAAAATTATCCATAACTAGTTCGGGTGAAGTGCAACCCAAATGGACCATGCCGAGTCGGGTCAAGTATATACCAAATAAGTTATGGACTTAGACACCTTATCCAACACAGGCCCCCAAGTAAAAGTAACACCCTTCCTGGCCAATTTGGTGAGAGGAACAACAATCTTGGAGAAATCTCTGATAAACCTCCAATAGTAGCCTGACAGACCCAGAAAACGCCTGATCTCGGATGGGGACCTCGGCACCTCCCACTGCATAACTGCCTCGATCTTGGCCGGGTCGACCAAAATCCCATTCTGGTTAACGAGGTGTCCCAAGAACTGGATCTCTCATAACCAGAAATCACACTTGGAGAATTTGGCATAAAGCCTCTATATCCTCACTACTCCAATAATCTCCCGAAGATGCTCCTCGTGCTGTTCCCTAGACCTCGAGTACACCAAAATGCCATCGATGAACATGATCACCGACCTATCTAACATGGGCTTGCACACCCGGTACATGAGGTCCATGAACATTGTCGGTGCATTGGTGATCCCGAAAGGCATCACCACAAACTCGTAGTGCCCATAACGAGTTCGGAAGGCCGTCTTCTGAATATCCTCCTCGCAGACTCTCATCTGATGATACCCAGATCTCAAATCAATCTTCGAAAACCAAGATGCCCCCTGCAACTGATCAAATAAATCGTCGATCCTCGGTAGTGTAGGATTAGGTGTCTAAGCCCATAACTATAATTGGTATGTACTTGACCAGAGAGTAGCATGGTCCATTTGGGTTGCATATCATCAAGACAATTTGTTAGGATGGACTTTTGACAAGAGGTTATTTATGATTTATTAATACATTATGACTTCTAATATATTAATATGAAATCATATGATTTAATTAGCATTGATCTAGAATTGGTTTGGAATTAAGTTAGTGATCAAAAGAGACTTATTAAATCAATGGGGACTAATTGTGTAAATTAGTTATATTTATATGTTGGGCTTATGATCCATGTTGGACTAAGTTTATATATGGATACATAAAGAGTTGGGCCACATGAACCATGGATCATAAACCCATGGGTATGGATTAGGGTTAACCCATGACCCTTGGAATCCCACATATAAATATGTGACTCCATAGCCAAAATCGAAGACTACTATTTCTTGGAGTTCATGGACGATTTTGGGTTCAAGACTCTCTCTCAAAATGTCATCCTTTTTCCTAGATGTGTTGTAATTCCATTTGAGGCATTCACACTATTGGTGCTAAGTTCTTAAAGGCCAAATACATCAAGGGCAACAAGCTACAACAAAAGGTATGCTATCTAAGTTGTTTTATTACCCAAGTATCAAAGTTTTGTATGCTAGTTAGGGTAATACCTTGGAAATTTCAAGTTTGCATGTATAATAGAGAAAACATAGATCCAAGGTATTTAGGGTTTCATGTACACCTTAGGACTGTTAGAATGCTCAAAACCCATCAGGTAGTGGATAACGGTTCATGACCGTCAGTTTGTTCAACTCCCGGTAGTCGATGCACATCCGGTGTGAACCATCCTTTTCATGACAAAAAGGATCGACGCTCCCCACGGTGAGCTACTCGGTCTAATAAAACCCTTCCCCAGCAGCTCCTGGAGCTGCGAGGACAACTCCTGCATCTCGGGCGGCGCAAGGCGATAAGGTGCCTTGGCAATAGGTGCCCCACCCGGAATTAGATCGATCCAGAACTCCACCTGCCTCTCAGGAGGCACACCCGGCAATTCCTCAGGGAAGACATCCGGGAACTCACACACTATTGTAACATCGGAAATAGAACCCGGCCCCTCAGTGGCAACTCGCGTATCCATCACGTACGCTAAAAAGCCTATACATCCCTGTTGTAGACTCTGCCTCCCCTGGCGGCAGAGCAGAAAGCTGATCTCGATCTAGTTCCCTCGCCATACACGGTAAGTACTCCCCCACTAGGGTCTCGTATGGTCACCATCTGACGCTCACAGTCAATCACGACTCCAAACCTGCTCAACCAATCTATGCCCACTATGACACAAACATCACCCATCGCTATCGGCACCAAATCTATCGGAAACTCAACACCGAAAATCTCTAATACACATCCCTGGAATACATCAGTGGCAAAAACCGCATGCTCATCGGCTATAGAAACCTTCAACGGTCGACTCAACGCCCCACGTCTAACACTAATATGACGACTAAAGGATAAAGACACGAAAGATCGACTCGCACCAGAGTCAAATAACACCAAGGCAGGAACAAAACTCACAAGAAAAGTATAAGCATAAACAATCTCAAAATAACATAAATAAGGAGATATGTATCAGCAACAACATCAGGCGCTGCGCGGACCTCCTCCGCAGTCAGCTGGAATGCTCTCCCATGAGCTCTCGGAGCCTCGGCTTTCCCCGGCTGACCATCAGTAACACGTAAAGCAGCAGGAGCAGAAGCCTGGGCTGATCCCTGGGTGAGCTGAGGACACTGGGCCTTCCGGTGTCCAGTTTGGTTGCAATGAAAGCAAACCAAAAATCCCTTCGGGCAGGCCTTCGCCATATGCCCCTCCTTGCAATATTTGTATCAAATCCCAACCCGACAAGATCCCTCGTGACTCTTGCCGCACTTGCCATAAGTGTGGCCCTTCTAGCCTCCTGCTCTCGAATCAGTGGGCTTAGCCCGCTTCGTCGTCGGCTATGACTGCACCGGCCCACTGTCTGTCTCCTGATGCTATCCCTCCTCTCTGGTCTGAATCTCCAACTCAATCTCTCTCCTCCTGGCATTGGTCTGCAACTCAGCCAATGTCCAATATGACGAGTTCGCCACGAACTCCTGAATATCTCTCCTCAAGATGCGCAAATACCAGCTCACACGTGCCTGCTCAGTAGACACGTGCTCAGGGAAGAACAGCACCCTCTCATGAAACATCCTTGTAATCTCTGTCACTAATTATGTCTTCTGCTTGAGAGACAGAAACTCCTGGGCCAAACTTTCCCTCTCCACCTGGGGAACATACTCATCTCTGAACAGCTGGGTAAACCTCTCCCAAGTCACTGCAGCATGATTTACAGGAGTAAAGTCATTCGTCACGAACTTCCACCAGTCCTTCACTCTCAAGCGAAGCTGGTTCAGCGCAAACCGAACTCTCAAATGCTCCGGGCATGAACACGTATAGAAACACCCCTCGATGTCGGAGATCCATCTCATGTCATAAATCGGGTCCTGGGTCTCGTCAAACTCTGGTTGCTTCGTGTTGCTGAACTCCCGAAACAACAACGAGTCAGCCCCCTGTGGCCTTGCAGCAGCAGCCTCCGTGACAGCAGCGTATCGCTCATCAAATGTCTCAATCAGTGTGGTCTTAATAGACCCGAACACCTCTGGTAACGCGTCCAGACTATTGGGGAAAACCCTAACCAAGTCGTCGAGTCCCTTCAACCCATTCTCTCATTCAGACGTTTTTAAGTAGAACTAAGGCCCCATACTCTAGATCTAGCCTCCCAATGCTGAAATAACACATAAAGCTGCAAGCTTTATGTTCATGCATGGCATCAAGGGCTAAGTTGCCAAACCAAAGCTCAACAAGGTTTTAAATGCATGAAAGTTGGCCAAAGCTTGATAAAGCTTGAATCTTTAGGCCCAAGGGACCTAATATCTTCCAGATATGAAGTCTCATCTTTAAGGCATGCTTAAACAACTAAGGGACTCATAGAGAAGATAGAAACAACCATAAAATCCCTAATGCAGAGATCTAACAAACAAATGGTCAATGTGATAGCTTTTTACGTCCAAATGGCAGCCAACACTAAAAGAATACTGGATCCAAGGGCTCCTTTTCATTCCAAGCCTTTTGCTCATCCAACTTCTTCAAAGAATGTACCAAATCACACACTTTTAGCCTCTCTCTATCTCTCTATCTCTCAGATGATACCAGCTCGTTTAGGGTTTCTCTCAGGGTGCTAAAGTGATCAGGGAGGCGGAATGAAGGGCTTAAGGTTCTTTAAATAGGGTGCAAACCCTGAAAATTAGGGTTTTCACACTCAGCTCCTACTCGTCGAGTTGGGGTCCTCCAACTCGTCGAGTAGACTCTAAAAATCACGCAGCTATCTCCATCTCTACTCGGCGAGTTGGCGCCTCCAACTCGTCGAGTTGCCCTGACATAAATGAATATAATTAGTTAAATATTATACGTAGGAGTCGGGATGTTACAGGTATTTTGGGAAAATGTTATTAATTTAGAATGGGTAATGTTCTGACATTTAGGATTTGGGTTGAGCCGATATTTGGAGCAGTGTATTGATCAGCTTTTCGTTAGACTGTGAGGTAAGTTTCCCTCACTGCTCTTGAGGGTCGAAGGCACCAATGCCGGCCCCTTTTGGTTATGTTTCCTGGTATCTAGGATGTTGCTATACAGTAGTAATATGTGGATCTGTCTGCTAAACTTTTAACTGGTTATATGATAATCTGTTGTTGATTATAGGTTAGTTATTATGTGCATGTCGACATGGTATGGTGGGGTTGAGACTGTACTGCTTTATGCTGTAATTCAACAGATCGGGGCATTCCAGCTGTATGCTTGTGGGCCAGGGCATTCCAACCAGAAGGCTTAGGGTCGGGGGTAATCCAACCATGAGGTTGTGGACCCGTTATGTATTGGGCATTCCAACTGTAAGGTTATGGGCCGACACATCCAAACCGTAAGGTTGTGGCCAGGGGTAATCCTGTTGGATTAGGTGTCTAAGCCCATAACTATAATTGGTATGTACTTGACCCGAGAGTAGCATGGTCCATTTGGGTTGCATATCATCAGGACAATTTGTTAGGATGAACTTTTGAGAAGAGGTTATTTATGGTTTATTAATATATTATAAGTTCTAATATATTAATATGAAATTATATATTAACATCCGCACTTTCAAGATGCATTAGTATGTGTTTATCTTTGAGATTGAGGGAGTGACTCGACGAGTTGTGAGTTCAACTTGCCGAGTAGGGTCGGGTTGGCCACATGGAATTAATGTATGGACTCGACGAGTCAGAGAACTGACTTGCCGAGTAGGTGCTGGGTAGAGAAACCCTACTTTCTCGGGGTTGGGGCCCATATAAGGGAACTTATAGCCCCATTTGCGCCTCACCAGTTACCCTACACCCCTGAAAGAAAACCCTAATCACCATTTGAGCTAGAGAGTGAGTGAGGAGCTAATTTGAGTGGTTTTGTGCATCCTTTGAAGGAGATTTGGAGAGCTTGGTGTGTTTGATCAAGGAGGGGTTGTAGATCCAGATTTCCTTAGTGGTGAGCTTCAGTGCAAAGGTAAAAAGCTCATATCTTGACCTTTCCTTTGTGAGATCATAGTTTAGGGAGATTTTGAGGGTTTTCTCCCATCCATTCTTGGTAATGAGTTATTTGAGCATATCATGAGGTTGAAACCTCAGATCTGGACTGTAGAAGGACTTGAGAGACCAAAGATCCAAACTTTATTGAGCTAGAGTCTAGCTTTTGTACATCTAGCCCTTGTGGGAGCATGTATTGCCATTATGAGTCTTATATGCCATGTTTCAACGTAAAGCTTGCAACTTTACGTGACAATCGACCCTTAGGATGGTAGATCTAGTGTTTGGAGTGATGGATCTACCTTAAATCGTCTGAATGAGGAATCTGATCGAAGGGACTCGCCGAGTCCATGGCCTGACTCGACGAGTCGTTGAGGGTTTGTCCCGATGGGTTTGATTGTGCGATAACTCGGCGAGTTGGGGGTCAACTCGACGAGTTGAGCTGGACATTCTTGAGACTTCTGAGGAAACGCGGGGACTCGACGAGTCGTAAGAGTCAGTCGACGATTCGGGTCAAACATGGACTGTTGACTCGAGTTTGACTTCTGTTGACCTTAGGGTTTGGTTAACATGAGTAATGGAGACCATGGAGGGGTAAAATGGTCTTTTACCCAATTCGAGAGTTAGAGAGAGAAGAATAACATGTGGTTACTTAGAGTCGATAATCGAGTATTAATTATAGATATTTACCCTATGTGTTAGGCGGTGGCTAGTTCGAGATTCTAGTTCGAGGATATTTGCTTGCTTGCTCGCTAGGTTTGTCTTCTCACTATACTTTACCTAGAGTGGTATTTATATGTGACCAGAGGGTCTTATGTGTTTATTGAGTACTGTGATTTTACTGCATTATGTCTGTGTGATTTATGCTATGTGTTATTCAAAGTTTACAGAGTTAGGACCGGAGGGTCCATCAGAGTTGTGGGACTGGAGGGTCCCACTGAGACACATTGACCAGAGGGTCTTACAGAGTTATAGCCTCGAGTGGCTAATGTGTTGTATGTGGTGTTTTGGGGAACTCACTAAGCTTCGTGCTTACTGTGTTATGTGTTATGTGTTTCAGGTTTCTCTCAGGATCGTGGGAAGGCACCGGCTTGATTGTACACACCAGTGAAAGAGTTATGTTTTGAAGATCCTGGATTTTAATTAAACAATTATGGAGTTGCAAATTATCAATTTAATAAATGAGCTTTTTGTAAAAAGTGTTGTGAGAATTATGTTATTTTTAGATGAAAAATTTGTCTTAAAATTTACGGTGTTACAAGTTGGTATCAGAGCCTTGGTTTGAGGGATTCGGATGCACCTTCGGGTAAGTCTGGACTCAAAATGAGGATTTAAGAAAAGTTTTCAAAAGAAAAGATTTTTCTAAAATGAGTAAGAGTTTCTAAAGAGAAAAACAAGAAGGAGCGGTGTGTATAATCAGCCAGAGCCCGAACGGTGATTTCCCAAAGTACCCTTACTTATTTGTGTTATGAGTTATTATTGAGATATTAGTGATGCATACTAGGAGATAGGCTAGGTATTTCATATTTTAGGGCTAGAGTTGCCTGATTTGTGATGCCTTAGCCTAGGGATTTTGCTATCTGTGATGTGTTTTGAGTATGTGCGGAGTAAGAGAATCCAGCAGGAATATTTCAGAGATAGAGCCTTGAGTAGAGGAGCAATCTAGGAGAGATACCTAGATGAGCATTGGAGGAGCCTACTGAGAGAGTAGTTAGATACCTGTGTGGGGTAGAGTTGTTTGAGTTCGGTGACACCTTTTGAGTGTGAGTAGAGCAGATAGAGTTGTAACCTAGAGTGGTTTTGCGTGCGGGTGGAGATTATTCGATGCCCGAATGCTGCTTGCTTGTGCTTTATGGAAATCTCGATGATGGGAGTTAACTACTAAGTGAATATGACGATATTCAGGAGGTAGATGGTTGGCATCAAATGGAGTTCTTCAGCAGCTGATGGAAGAGAAGTGTGAGAACTTAGGAAGAGCCTAGGGAGTAACCTTAGTCAGATGAGTACGCTGATAGATTAGAGTAATTACTGGGGAGCGACCAGGTTTAACGGGATTGGTGATCGAGAAGGTTGAGCAACTACTTAGGAAATCTGCGACGATCCGTGTGGAAAGTATGGGTAGATGTGGTATGTAGTATGGGCCTGTACTACTGAAAGCATAGGACCCATACTCGAAACATGGAGAGTTCCAGAGGTTCTAAGTACCAGATTGAGAGGAGATAACATGGTTCGGGTACCATGATTTATAGCAGATTGAGAGGAGATAACATGGTTCGGGTACCATGATTTATAGCAGATTGAGAGGAGATAACATGGTTCGAGTACCATGACTCGTGGTGGGTAAGTGCTTCTGGTTTTACCAGTTATCCCCTTGTGATTTATTAGACTGAGATCAGATGTGATAGCGTGTGGGGCCAGAGGGCCATGTTGAACGAGTTTCAAGGGAGCATACCTTGAGAGGGAAATCGAGATAGTCTCCAGGAGATTTTTGGTGAGATGCCAATTGGAGTCGCAAGACTCAGGGATGAGTAGAGATGGTGCTTTATGGAGGATTACGGTTTGAGTTGAGCAATCGGCCGATAGTGGAGACGTCACTTTCGATGACCAAATTCGTGCTATTTCCTTTTCCTGTGAGAAGCAGAAGAGCCATTGAGTTTTCAGTTTCTGAGTTTGAAGGTAAACCCTGTGGGGTAGCATTGGTTGCAATCTTTCACCGGAGTATCTGGGCAGTTGTCTACCACAAGGTAGTATTATAGTATGAAAGGATCATCAGTGAAGACTGAGATGGTCAAGGATAAGGATATACCCTATTTGAGTATAGTAGGGCATATGTTAGCAGCAGTGTCGGGTGATCAAGAGGAGTATGTTGGGCGGTGGCTCTCATCGTCTATGATGGATATCGAGTGTGGGAGTAAGGTCTCTGCTATCATGATAATTCTCATGATGGGACGTTGGATGGGGAGTCGAAGATGAGGAGTGTGATAGTTCATTCATTTTCAGACTAAGAATTATGACTACTACGTGACAGTTAAGATGTCTGGTAGTGTGTCAGTATGAGATTTGAATGACGTTGGAAGACTGTTCGAGGAATCAGAAACGAGGTGCGTAGTAGTGCATTATTTCCAGATTGAGAGTCAGGACTGTGTCGGGACAGTCGGAGTATCCGGCGGTGTGTCAGTCTGAGGCATTCAAGATGACTAGGGGCAGTCACGATGGGAAGTTTTCGAGGATTTTATCTGAGATTCGGGATGTTTGGAGTTGCTTGGTCTCTATTGGAAAGATCATCGAGTGTATGTGGTACCTTCCAAGAGTAAGTGTGATGTACCTGGTGAAACAGTCTATAGAATAGATGGTTGGTATGCCAAATGGTGATGGTTCGAGCCCTGAGTGGGAGAGAACCGGGTATTTTATTGAGGATATAAGAGATTTTTTCAACAGCAGCTACAGGACTGGATATGGTGACCTACGGTTCGGTTACATGAGGCTAGGGTTATTGGTGGTTGAGGCGAGGTGCAGAGCGAGATAGTGCATGTTGTACGTGTTCAGGAAGGGATGAGTGTCTCCACGGCAAGTGGCCGTTGGTCAGAGACCTTGTGGTGGATATGAATTCTTCGAGGTTGTAATGGTAACTTCGAGGTGGTTGTCTTGTAAGGATAGTTTCGACGGTTGAGAATTTCTGGTTCAATGTATGGGTTGTTATATGCACCTTGGGAAGGATAGAAGTTGATTGGGAAACCAACTTCAGGGTCGATATGAGTATTCCTACATGGGTTTTGAGCATTAGAGGAGGGAGTTTCGGATTGTCGTCAACGTGTTCTGAGTCATTGACGATTCCTCCATGTTTCAATTGAGAGTTGGAATATTCTGAAGATACGAGTTGTTTGAGAGGAAGATCAGTTGTGAGATTCTGAAAGGATGTATTGTGGTATCTGAGTATGATGTGGTAAGTAGGAGATCAGTGGTTGAGGCAAGACATCGTCAGGTTTTGGGATGGTGTACCGAGGTATCCGAGTAGAATGCCCTAAATTTCGGATTACTTTGAGACTTGAGTTATGAGATGGCAAGTGCAGTATCAAGTGACTACGGTTCCAGCGGGAGCCCTTCAGCTAATGGTCATCAAATAGGAGTATCCAAGAATGTGAATAGCAGCGAGAAAAAGTATTGGACACGACGTTTGTCATCAGGAGTGGAGATGCATAACCTGGGTGGGTGTGTGTACCTATCTATGTTGAGCCGTGGAGTATTTGATAGTGAACTCGGTGGGGTGATGACTCGAGGAGGAGATTATGGGGTGATAAGAGGGTGAGTGGATCCGAGTGGGAGTAATCACTTCGGATTATCAAGGGAAAACCATGGAGTGAGCCCATGGCGAGTCAGTGAGAGAGAGTGTTGTGATACTGCGGGGAGTCGTAGTGTTCACCAGTCTGCGAGAGAATGTTGTGATACTGCGGGGAGCCATATTATTCGCCAGTCAGCGAGAGAGTGTTGTGATATTGCGGGGAGCCGTAGCATCCATGAGTCAGTGAGAGAGTGTCGTAGGCCTGTGGAGAGCCGTAGCCTTCACGGGTTAGTGAAAAGGGAGTTTTATGATACTACGGGGAGCCGTATTATTCGCTAGTCAGATCATGACGCAGAAGAGCTTTAGGCTTGGGTAGCCTTATTCTTGAGTTTCGGGAATCTGGTGGTCGGACCAGGTGCGAGATGATGGGTTTTGCGCATTCTAACACTCCTAAGTGTACATGCAACCCTAAATACCTTGGATCTATGTTTTCTCTATTATACATGCAATTATGAACTTTCCAAGGTATTACCCTATCTAGCATACAATACTTGATACTTGGGTAATCAAATGGATAGAATACATACCTTTGTTTGATGTAGCTTGTCTCCATGAAGCTTCAGTGCCTAGTGCCCCAAGTGTGACACCTCAAATGGTTCACACAGCACCAAATACACATGGAATGACTTGAGAGAAATGGAACACTCCTTGAAATCGTCTAGCCCTCATATTCACACATTAGTGTACGATTTCTTGAGCCATGGGATTCTTTTATATGGTGGCTATTAGGGTTACACCATGTAACTCATAACTTTACCCATTCCTTATGCTCCATGGATTTTAACCTCCATGGAGTATCCATGGGTCACCCCATGGACTTAGTCCAACATAAGGAATCTTGGATCACAAGCCCACATATATAAGAATGAATGATTTACACAATCAACCCATATATTTAATTAGTCTCCTTTTGATCACTTAATTAATTCCAAATTAATTCTTGATCAATACTAACTAAATAACCTTATTAATATATTAGAACTTATAATATATTAACCAACCTTAAGTGTTATTTCTCTCATTATAGTCTATCCAAATGCATGATGCCATGCAACCCAAATGGACCATGCCGGGTCGGGTCAAGTCTTACCAATTATAGTTATGGACTTAGACATTAATCCAACAGTCTCCCACTTGGATAAGTCTAAAACTATTATTGCGTATGACTTCAGGAACCGATCAGCAATCGTAGCTCTCAAAAGCTTCTGTCGAACTCTGACCTTGTCGATGAACTCTGACCTTTGTCAATGACTTGTCCATTAGATAAGGGATCATATATTCCTCCATTCTAGATATCATATGGACTGAGACATGGATTATCAATCATTCTCTCTGTCCATTTGTTGTTTCCCGATTTCCGATTCATGATGACTGATTGATTGAACAAATCAAATCAGTCGTGGCTTGGCCAAGCACTCACATGTATCATCTTTAAATCATCGAGGGGCCCACAGATATCGCTTTTATACCGAAGGTAAAAGGAATGGATAAACTTCGACTCATATGGCTTGTTCTACTACTTGTTGAATCATACACAAAGGCACGTTTTATAACATCGAGTTACCGAATGCGTTTTCGTGCAATCAATGTACAACCAACTCATAGTAACAACTCATATCTCTAGGTTTGAAGAATATAAGATATTATCGTCTCATGATCACTCGTGATAAAATCCATGAAGTGATTCAAATGAGCGCGGGTTGAATCCAATACTCAGAACTTATGAGCACTCATGAGTGTTGTAGCACCACTTTGTCCACCAACTTGGACCTCTACAAACCAACCCATGACAGTCTTGATTCATATCTACTTCCAACATATGACCGACTGTGGATGGTTTGAATAACTTAATCATTCAGGAAGAGCGACTTAGTTATTCTGGAAGTCAAAACATGCAAAGTGAAACACAAGAATAAATGAATCAAATATGGTATCAAATCCTATGAATATAAATAAACACTTTTATTTATCACCATACTGATTACTCATTATTCATTGTTTCGGTTTTATCAACTTTATACTTGAATTAAAAACACTAGTTGTCCCATGCTCCAAGCATGTACACTATGTTTTTCTTAAACAATAGCTTTGTCATACACCAAGTATGCACTCTATGTTTGTCTATGATCCTTACTTTGTGAAATAAACCAATTGAACATAATTTCAATGATTCTAATTTCACACTCCCAAATCCTTATCGAAAAATGTGAGAATTTCAAATTCCTATCATTTATCGAAATCTGTTTAGATTTTAAACTTATATGCACTGACCCTCCTGTAATGAATATGTACAAAGTCATAAAGACTTGTCAACAGTCATTATAAGGTATTCCAATGGAGATCAACTCCATGGAAACTAAGTCTCATATTCAAAGTACATTGCTTTGGACATGCTTCTTGCATTAAGTTTTCTAATCTTACACAGATAACTTTCACCTATGGAGACAACTCCATATTCTCATTTTGACTATCACTTATGAATAAGAGATGCCTCTTTTCAGAATATGTCAATATGGTCCTTCCAAAATTAGCACTATACTTCCAACTGTCCCTGAGCAACCAATCTTTGGTAAACCTCAGATTGTCCTCGACAATTGCTTAATCATTTTAGTCATATCCAATTCTAGACCTTTTCCCTTCTTAATGCCTCTGGGCATTTGGAAAAATTTAGAAATGACAAATATTATAGCACATGCAATCAATCCTGTACCCAAAGCAAATGGTACACGATTCATGATGTCTCACATAAAGACATGATTCTAGACCAGTCTTTTGCTACAATATTTTATTTGCCATGTTTTCAAAATTTGACTATGAAGAGGGATGCCGTAATCATAATCGAATTTTGAGAACGCAATATATAGAATTTCCTTAAGTTGAACCAATCCAACATGAAATTCATATATATATTCTTGACTAAAGATGATTAAGGTCTCAATCTAAGCCTTTAGAACTGAAATGAAGTATATCCTCTCCCTTAATTATAGCAAAACAACTTTTTCAATCCCTGCAGCCTCACGAATTGAAACTTTTGTTTTCTATAATTAACATTGCTAACTTTCAACACTAACAATAATTATCATGCTCCCACTAACATGATGATTATTAGCATAACACTTATGCTCCCACTAGCTTTGACATGTACTCAGAAATCAGCTGGACTTCTAGAAATCAATACTTTATTGACTTCCTTACCAAAGTTCAGATTTCTGATACGAGATGCTTTGATAAAACTTTATCAAAATCATACACATTTCCTTAGATAACATGCATGTGTGTCTAAACAATTTCAGAACTATGAAAAGGGATGCCGTAATCATAGTCTCAATTGTTTAGACCTTTTGCCATCTGCTTCAAATCTACTTGGTGGAAGTGTTTCCTCACCATCATTTTCATGAATCGGAGAGAAACCTTATGACCCTTAGATTTTATGGTGTATGTGTTCTTATCCATGTGAATCGTCAAAACCATAGTCACAAGACAAGGATAATGACAAATCCAAACTCATATGGACTGAACTTATGCAATCTTAACTTCTTGCCACCTGGCAGTACAGGAACTGCCATTGCTTCCAAGTTGTTATGCAACCAATTGAGAAGTTTCAGAACTCCTATGCAAAGCCAACTTTAACTGGAATGGGCACAAAATATGTCAACATGATAGGTTATAAACCTCAAGTCGTGTGCTAGTGAAGAACCTCAGGTTTTATTCTTGATTAGTTCTTGAAATTCTTTTTAGGATCTTTAAGACTCCCACTGTCCTCTTGACATATAAGACTATCTTGCCAAATATTCAAGAGATAGTGCGGATTCTTTATCAAGACAAACACTTCACACTATTGGCCTTAGTTGGTCTTTGTTTAATCCAAAACATCACAACTTACCAACTTCAAATGTACAAGAGTAGGACACTTTTACTCTTACATTTGACAAGTGTTATAAACCTTTCTTTAAGATATGTCACTCAACTTATAGTCTTGGAGTATGACTCTAAGACTTGTTTTGAAACGAAGTATGACTCATCTTCTTGATTTAACCATTTCAACAATTCATGACTCCTCTTCTTAGTCATAAGAATGCACTAAGATGTCCTTAGAAGACCAATTGTGATGTGGTTCTTTAATCATTAAGATGATCACAAAACATGATACTAAAGTACTCTCCCATCTTTTCAGATTTGAGAAACTTTTATCTGTCTGCCTAATTTGATTCTTCCCATTCGTTCTGCTATACATTGAGACTTTTCCAATGTTTCAGAATTATACTTAAACTTGTAAGTATAACCATATTTACTAAAATTTAGTAAATCATGACGAATAGTCTTAACGAGCTTTGTGGTGGACTTGACCAGTGCACAAGAATGTGTACTCGATCCCTTTAGTCCTTAACTTGACTCACACATCCATGTGAACAAGTCTTAATTTTCCAATGCTTGAAAGTTCTCATTCATCATACTATTCAACTTGCATGATTCCAAGTTTCTATCCAACTGAAGCCTTGGGAATGAGAATCTTTCCTTATTTGGTAAATTATGACACTACCACAAACGAAAGAATCAAGTCCATTTTTTTTTCAAATATTGCTATCAATGGAATCATATAAACAACCATTTTTCACAAATACCACTTGTAAGGATATTTAAAATAAATATAAAATTAAAAACTTTTATTTTATTTCAAAACTTTGCGGAAAAAACTTATCCTTATAGTGCAAATGCATACGGAAAAACTTGTTGTTATCTATTCCTAAGCAATATATCATAACTCCTAAGTAACAGCTTCAAAATTCTGATGCGATCGAAATCCACCTACGCGATCAGAATCAGCATATACTTCCTTTAAGCTTTCTCTCTATTCTTTGATTCTTAAAACATCAACATGTGACCCAGTCACATCATGTAATGAGGATCTTAGAATAGAAACTTAACAGAGTTAAATAATGGGCTCTACCTGAAGTAGAGTCAGACTTATTGACTTTAACATCCTTAGGTAAACTTGGCAGCTTTGCAATCAACGCCCCTTCCTTTGGCAAAATAAACATATGGACCCTTTGGTAATGGGACTATCTCAGACTTAGCCTTTCTCCTTACCATTTGGTCAACCGGGTTGACTATGGCCAATCCCTTTCCATTGGGAAGAGAATGCTTTTTCTGGATTTCCAGTGTCACCATTGTCACTGTCCATAAAGTTTTTGGGAAGTTGATCTTCTAATCAAATTTGCTTTACTATCGTTCCAAATCATTGCTGATTCAGCAGCACCAAGCAAATAGATATGATCATTAAGGTTCATGTCATAGTCTGTTTCATAGTAGTCCCAAAGGAACTCACTATGTGACTTAGAAAGTGATTGAACATCCAACTTTCTCAAGACTTTGACACCCAACTCTCCCAGCTTGTCAATATGTGACTTCATCTCTAAGATGTGATCACACATAGACCTTGCTTGCCATTAGGGCTTGAGTGACCTTGAACTTGTGGGTTAGGGAGAATAATTGGAGGAGGTGGAGGAAGTAAAGTTCCAAGAGATTTGGGAAGATCATAGATGTCTGAACTAGACATCTTTTGGGAGATATTCAAGATAGTTGATCTAAAGTCCTTAATATAACACCCAATATGAAATATTAAGGCTAGGATCCAACAACCTATTTATAACTGGAAGAGGGATGCCGTAATCCGAGTTATAAAATAGTTGAAGGTAGGTAAATGACGATTTACCAATTTCCACCATGAAAAACGAAATAATGTAATTAGGTTTTTAATTGGATTTGAAACTCCTAGATCTTTTGAGATTCATTGAACTTTTCAATGGCATGTTTCAATCTCGAGTGTGCCCTTCAAGTTTTGTGACTGGGATGCCGAGGATCACAAAACAAGGTGTGAAGTAACCATGCAAATATACTTGGTACCCTTAATATTTACCCCTCAATCGATGTGCCGGTTAACCACACGAGCTCCACCGATACTATGATAAATATTAAGTTACCCTTTGCCTACTTTGTTAAATCCAGGTTAGTGTGCCGGTTAACCACACACGCTCCACTAACGGTTTAAACAAAGTGCAAAGTGTAATTTCATGGATTAGCACCTTATTCACATTTTCCTAAGTAACTAAGATTGGGAATTTATAAGTGTTTAGTTACTTAGTATTTATCATTAATACTTTTAATGAAGGGAGAATTATAGTCCTTGTCCTACCTGTTCGGCTAACGACCCTCCACCAGTCAAGGAAGCGGTGGGTGAGAGTGGACACCCATTAAACTGTCATTTTATAGGCAGTAACCTTATACCCCCCTTATAGACCGGCTTCGTGAATGAGGCCTACTAACGGTAAGACTGACTTGCTCTTATACATATATTTATTATTAACTTATAATACTATAAAGTATAAGGGTTGAATTTTAACTTTTAAAATTCTAAGGGCTAACTTGGAATTAAAGTATTCATGGGGAAAACTTTACAAATTCCAAAACTTGAGGGCAAGTTTTGAAAATATTCAAAACTAATTAATTCCATAACTTATGTGTTTAAAGTAGTTTTAATTAAAAAAAAACTCTTCAAGTTCCATAACTTGAGGACAAGTTATGGAAGACTTTAAACTAATAAAAGAATGTAACTTTTCTTTATTTTTGTAACTTATGGAACTAATTAAGGTTACACATTTTATCATTTAATGAAGTGACTCTTGAACCTCCATAACTTGAGGACAAGTTATGGAGTCATAAAACCATTTAATGAGGACAAGACTCTTCATTTTTGTAACCATTGCCAACTTTTTATGAGTTTTATGAAACTTAAATGTGACTTTTCATATAACTTGAGGACAAGTTACAAAAACACATTTTAGAATCAACTCTTAGATTAAAATGGATTGAAAACACATAATCAATTAACTTTTCTATTAATCTAATAAACTCAAATGAACAAAGATAATTCACATCAAATTTTTTTTCAAGTAATTAGCATAACTTTTAAACTAATACAATTCGATTTTTCAGCTAATTTTGCAAGTATAACAAGAAAAAAAACCTGGCTCTGATACCACTGATGGGTTTTGCGCATTCTAACACTCCTAAGTGTACATGCAACCCTAAATACCTTGGATCTATGTTTTCTCTATTATACATGCAATTATGAACTTTCCAAGGTATTACCCTATCTAGCATACAATACTTGATACTTGGGTAATCAAATGGATAGAATACATACCTTTGTTTGATGTAGCTTGTCTCCATGAAGCTTCAGTGCCTAGTGCCCCAAGTGTGACACCTCAAATGGTTCACACAGCACCAAATGCACATGGAATGACTTGAGAGAAATGGAACACTCCTTGAAATCGTCTAGCCCTCATATTCACACATTAGTGTAAGATTTCTTGAGCCATGGGATTCTTTTATATGGTGGCTATTAGGGTTACACCATGTAACTCATAACTTTACCCATTCCTTATGCTCCATGGATTTTAACCTCCATGGAGTATCCATGGGTCACCCCATGGACTTAGTCCAACATAAGGAATCTTGGATCACAAGCCCACATATATAAGAATGAATGATTTACACAATCAACCCATATATTTAATTAGTCTCCTTTTGATCACTTAATTAATTCCAAATTAATTCTTGATCAATACTAATTAAATAACCTTATTAATATATTAGAACTTATAACATATTAACCAACCTTAAGTGTTATTTCTCTCATTATAGTCTATCCAAATGCATGATGCCATGCAACCCAAATGGACCATGCCGGGTCGGGTCAAGTCTTACCAATTATAGTTATGGACTTAGACATTAATCCAACACGAGACTGGGGTCTCCATAATTTTCGGGAATCGTTATATTCTGAGTTAAGTTGTGGTTATCGTAATCAAAGGGAATTAGAGAAGTGGTGTACGTGTGGGTTGCGGGTCATGGGTCATGAGTTGAGTGCTTCATTGGGATGAGTGGTTCCAATTCTGCGTCGGACCAAACTCTCGAGTTGAGTTTAGCTTTGGTGGTGAATTGGGTAGGCGAATGAGATTCCAGATTCAGAGATGGGTTCCATTTTGAGGGGTATTGTGTGTCATCTGATGTCTTAGACCTGAGTGGGTCAGTTCGTCTGTATGGGAAGGACCGCGAAACGCATGGAGCTAATGAGTAGTAGGCGGCAGAGGTCGAGGGTAAGACGATTTCAGTTGGGATTGTAGTATTCGCTCAGGGTAAAGCGAACTTCGTGACTTGTGCGTCACAATGGGCCGAGATAGTTGTTGTGAAAAGGAAGTCAGTGATACGTTTTGGGGTACGCAACGGGTAACCTTTGGAGGTTCAACAGTTGGGTTGGGAGATATCCGAGAGGGAGCTGGGGCTAATGATTATTAGATGTCAGAGGATGCTTCTGAGCAAGCATGATTATTTTCTTGTGTTTGAGGGCAGGGTATTAAGAGTTCTTTGTTCAGATGGGATTTCGATTGCAGTATATTGGATGGGTCTCTGGTGTAATGTGACCCTTTCATCCCTTGGATATGATATGGATTGTTAGTATGTCTGGTATGAGTGATCGGTGGCAAATTTTTGGGCTTTGACTTGTTTCTATCAGTCGCTACGAGAGAATCAGAGGGGCAATGAGTTTGCAGGGTCCGTTATTCGAGGAGCGAATAACATGATGATAGCTTGAGAGGGCGGTCGGGCAGTGAGACAGGCCACTAGAGTTTTCAAATTCTGGTGACTCAAAAGGGGTATCGTAGCGGCAGAAGGGTATGTCCTCTTCCGGGTTTGGGAGTTCCTAATTTGTTTCAGGTGTCTATGGAGGAAGTTAGTTGTGTGATATGAGATCCTTTCGGTGGTACATTTCGGGTTGTTGGGTTCAATCTATGTGGCGTTGAGAAGCGATTTCGAGGGCGAAATCTAATTCAAGTGGGGGAGAATTATAACATACGGACTTTCAAGATACATTAGTATGTGTTTATCTTTGAGATTGAGGGAGTGACTCGACGAGTTATGAGTTCAACTCGCCGAGTAGGGTCGGGTTGGCCACGTGGAATTAATGAATGGACTCGACGAGTCAGAGAACTGACTCGCCGAGTCGGTGCTGGGCAGAGAAATCCTAATTTCTCGGGGTTGGGGCCTATATAAGGGAACTTATAGCCCCATTTGCGCCTCACCAGTTACCCTACACCCCTGAGAGCAAACTATAATCGCCATTAGAGCTAGAGAGTGAGTGAGGAGCTAATTTGAGTGGTTTTGTGCATTCTTTGAAGGAGATTTGGAGAGCTTGGTGTGTTTGATCAAGGAGGGGTTGTAGATCCAGAGTTCCTCAGTGGTGAGCTTCAGTGCAAAGGTAAAAAGCTCCTATCTTGACCTTTCCTTTGTGAGATCCTAGTTTAGGGAGATTTTGAGGGTTTTATCCCATCCGTTCTTGGTAATGAGTTATTTGAGCATATCATGAGGTTGAAACCTCAGATCTGGACTGTAGAAGGACTTGAGAGACCAAAGATCCAAGCTTTATTGAGCAAGAGTCTAGCTTTTGTGCATCTATCCCTTATGGGAGCATGTATTGGCATTATGAGTCTTATATGCCATGTTTAAACGTAAAGCTTGCAGCTTTACGTGACAATCGACCCTTAGGATGGTAGATCTAGTGTTTGGAGTGATGGATCTACCTTAAATCGTCTGAATGAGGAATCTGATCGAAGGGACTCGCCGAGTCCATGGCCTGACTCGACGAATCGTTGAGGGTTTGTCCCGATGGGTTTGATTGTGCGATAACTCGGCGAGTTGGGGGTCAACTCGACGAGTTAAGGGTCAACTCCATGAGTTGAGCTGGACTTTCTTGAGTCTTCTGAGGAAACGAGGGGACTCGACGAGTCGCAAGAGTGCACTCGACGAGTCGGGTCAAACATGGACTGTTGACTCGAGTTTGACTTCTGTTGACCTTAGGGTTTGGTCAACATGAGTAATGGAGACCATGGAGGGGTAAAATGGTCTTTTACCCAATTCGAGAGTTAGAGAGAAAAGAATAACATGTGGTTACTTAGAGTTGATAATCGAGTATTAATTATAGATATTTACCCTTTGTGTTAGGCGGTGGCTAGTTCGAGATTCGAGTTCGAGGATATTTGCTTGCTTGCTCGCATGGTGAGTCTTCTCACTATACTTACCTAGAGTGGTATTTATGTGTGACCAGAGGGTCTTATGTGTTTATTGAGTACTGTGATATTATTGCATTATGTGTGTGTGATTTATGCTATGTGTTATTTAGAGTTTACAGAGTTAGGACCGGAGGGTCCACAGAGTTAGGACCGGAGGGTCCATCAGAGTTGTGGGACTGGAGGGTCCCACTGAGACACATTGACCGGAGGGTCTTACAGAGTTATAGCCTCGAGTGGCTAATGTGTTGTATGTGGTGTTTTGGGGAACTCACTAAGCTTCGTGATTACCGTGTTATGTGTTATGTGTTTCAGGTTTCTCTCAGGATCGCGGAAAGGCACCAGCTTGATTGTACACACCAGTGAAAGAGTTATGTTTTGAAGATCCTGGATTTTAATCAAACAATTATGGAGTTGCAAACTATCAATTTAATAAATGAGCTTTTTGTAAAAAGTGTTGTGAGAATTATGTGATTTTTAAATGAAAATTTTGTCTTGAAATTTACGGTGTTACACATATGATTTAATTAGTATTGATCAAGAATTAGTTTGAAATTAATTTAGTGATCAAAAGAGACTATTAAATCAATGGGGACTAATTGTGTAAATTAGTTATATTTATATGTTGGGCTTATGATCCATATTGGACTAAGTTTATGTATGGATACATAAAGAATTGGGCCACATGAACCATGGATCATAAACCCATGGGTATGGGTTAGGGTTAACCCATGACCTTTGGAATTCCACATATAAATATGTTACTCCATAGCCAAAATCACGATCAATGTTCTTGGAGTTCATATGGACGGTTTTGGTGTATGAAGATTCTCTCTCAAAATGTCATCCTTTGTCCATGATGTGTTGTGATTCCATTTGAGGCATTCACACTATTGGTGCTAAGTTCTTAAAGGCCAAAAGCTTCAAGGTTTTCAAGCCACAAGAAAAGGTATGTTATCTAACTAGTTTTATTACCCAAGTATAAAAGCTTTGTATGCTAGTTAGGGTAATACCTTGGAAAATGAAAGTTTGCATGTATAATAGAGAAAACATAGATCCAAGGTATTTAGGGTTGCATTTACACCTTAGGAGTGTTAGAATGCTCAAAACCCATCAGTGGTATCAGAGACTAGGGTTGTTTTCAATTATACTTGATGCTACTTGCTTAAAAATGCTTTAAAAATCGATTTTCTGCTGTTCTGGACAGTGGACTCGCCGAGTCCACTAGGGGACTCGCCGAGTCCACTAGGGGACTCGCCGAGTCCAAGCACAAATTCATCCAACTCGCCGAGTTGGTTCATACACTCGACGAGTTGGTGCCCCAGAATGCAGTTTTTCGAGTTTTTTGGCTGGAATTGGACTACGATCATTACCCTAAAGTATTTTTGATCTTATAAACCTGTTTTTGATGTGGTAATGATCATGCTTATCCAATTTATAAGATAATTGTCAAAGTTTCATGTTTTGTATTAGTTTATATGGTTAGGCTAATTACATGAAATTTGTTTGATGTGAATTGTCTTGTTCTTGTGAGTTTAATTTAGATCATAGACAAATTGTTTGATTTTCTTGTTAGAATTTTTGATCTAAATGATTTTGATGAATTACATAACTTGTCCTCAAGTTATGGAAAATGAAAAGTTTTCTTTTAAATAAATCATTAAAGTCATAGGTTATGAACTTGAAGAGTCTTTTTCTCATAAATGTTTTTTTATGAACTCCATAACTTGTGCTCAAGTTATGGAATGTCAAAAGTCTTTTCTTAAAAACTATATTAAACTCATAAGTTATGGATTCCAAAAGTTTTTGAAAAGTTCAAAACTTGCCCTCAAGTTTTGGAATTTGTAAATGTAAAAGTCTAACTTTTGAAACATTTAATTCCAAACCCTAGAATTTTAAAGTTTAAAATTCTACCCTTATACTATTATAATATTATAGGTTTAATATTTATATATATGTATAAGAACAAAGTCAGTCTTACCGTTAGTAGGCCTCATTCACGAAGTCGATATATAAGGGGGTATAAGGTTACTGCCTATAAAATGGCAGTTTAATGGGTGTCCACTCTCACCCATCGCTTCCTTGACTGGTGGAGGGTCGTTAGCCGAACGGTTTGACAGGACATTTAAATTCTCATTAAAAGTATAATGAAATACTAAGTAACTAAACACTTATAAATTCCCAATCTTAGTTACTTAGGAAAATGTGAATATGGTGCTAACCCATGAAATTGCACTTTGCACCTTGTTAAGTCGTTAGTGGAGCGTGTGTGGTTGACCGGCACACTAATCTGGGACTGACATTGCGTAGAAAAGGGTAGCTTGATGTTAATCATAGATCAATGGAGCGTGTGTGGTTAACCGGCACATTGATTAGGTGGTTGTAACATTTTGTGTACCAAGCTAATTTGCATGGTTACTCACACCTTGTTTCTGATCCTCGGCATCCCAGTCACAAACTTGAAGGGCACAATCGAGATTTAAACATGTCATTGAATTGTTCAATGAATCTCAAAGGATCTAGGAATTTCAATTCACTTAAAACCTAAAGTCTCTTTTCGTTTTTTGTGGTGGAAATTGGTAAATCGTCATTTACCTACCTTCAAATATTTTGCAAAAGGATTACGGCATCCCTCTTCCGAATTGTTAAATATTGTGTTGGGTCCTAGCCTTAATATTTCAAATTGGGTGTTATATTAAAGACTTAAATCAACTAAACTTGAATTTCTCCCTCATAGATGTCTAGTTATGACAACTATGGTCTTCCTTATCCTTTTGGATAAAGCTTTCCTAATGAAGATGATATCCCACATGGCGATCAAGGTGAAAGATTAATCCCTTTGTCGTGCATTAATGGGACTCGAAATCATACTTCACTTCCTCTACCTCCTTCAATTATTCTCTCTAACCCACAAGATCTAGGTCACTCAAAGCCCTATTGGCAGGAAGGAAAGTCTGTATGTGCTCACGTCTTGGAGATGAAGTCACATATTGACAAGCTGGGAGAGTTGGGTGTCGAATTCTCAAGGAAGTTGGCTGTTGACTGGGTTCTTCAATCACTTCCTAAGCCATATAGCGAGTTCTTTAAGGATTATTATATGGGAGACCACGACATGACCCTTATCGATCTTACCTACTTGCTTGTTGCTGCTGAATCAACAATGATTTGGTGCACTGGTAAAGCAAATTTGATTGGAAGATCTACTCTCCAAACTTCCATGGACATTGACAATGGTAACATTGGAAGTCTAGAAAAGATTTTTCTTCCCAATGGAAAGGGATCGGCCATAGTCAACCCGGTTGACCAAATGGTAAAGAGAAAGGCTAAGTCTGAGATAGTCCTGTGTAACATTCCCAAAGAGTCCATATGTTTCGATTGCCAAGAGAAGGGGCATTGGTTGTGAAGCTGCCATATTTACCTGAAAGATCGCAAGGATGGTAAAGTCAAAACTTTTGACTCTACTTCAGGTAAAATCCACTGTCTAACTCTATTAAGTTCCTATTTGGAGATTCTTAATACATTATGTAATGTAATTACATTTATATGTTTAGAAGAATCGAAGAAATGAAAGGAAGCTTAAAGGAAGAGTATGCTGAGTCTGATCGCGAAGAGATTGATTTCGATAGCATGGTTCAATGATCAGATTTGTGAGCTGCTGCTTAAGAGTTATGATAGATTGCTTAGGAATAGATAACAACATATTTTCACTTGTATTTTCATTGTAAGGATAAGTTTTCCGCAATTTTTATAAATAAAGAAAAATTTTGAAATTTATCTTATTTTTAAAATTTCCTTACAATGGTTTTTGTGAAAAAAAATTGTTGTTTATATGATTCCATTGATAGCAATGTTAGGAAAATGGATTTGATTCTTCCGTTTGTGGTAGTATCGAGAATTTGCCAAATAATGGAAAGATTCTCATCACCCAAGTTTCAGTTGGATAGAAACTTGGAATCATGCAACTTGTATTGTGTGATGAATGAGAATTTTCATCTTTGGAAAACGAAGACTAATTCCTTGTTCACATGTATATGTGAGTCAAGTGAAGGACTAGGGGATCGGGTACGCTGGGTGTGCGCTGGTCAGGTCCACCACAAAAACGATAAGACTATTCGTCATGACTTACTAAAGTTTAGTAAATATGGTTATGCTTACAAGTTTAAGTATAATTCTGAAACATTGGAAAAGTTTCAATGTATGGCAGAACGAATGAGAAGAATCAAATTGAGCAGAAAGATAAAAGTTTCTCCAATCTGAAAAGATGGGAGAGTACTTGAGTACCGTGTTTTATGATCATATTAATGATTATGAAAACCATGTCACAATTGATCCTTTAAGGATATATTAGTGCATTTGTATGGCTAAGAAGAGGAATCGTGAATTGTTGAAATGGTTAAATCAGGAAGATGAGTCATACTTCGTTCCAAAACAAGTCTTAGAGTCATACTCCAAGATTGTGCCTTAAGTGACATAATCTTAGGAGAGGTTTATAACACTCATCAAATGTGGAGTTAAATGTTTTTACTCTTGTACATTTGAAATTGGTAAGTTGTGATGTCTTGGTAAAGACAAAGACCAACTAAGATCAATTATGTGAAGTGTTTATCTTGAGAAGAATCCGCGCTAACTCTTGAATATTTGGTTCTTGACAGAGAATCTTGTATGTCAAGAGGTCAGTGGGAGTCTTAAAGATCTTGAAATTTTCAAGAACTAATCAAGGGTAAACCTATTGTTAGACACTACTTGAGGTTTGTAACCTATCGTGTTGACATATTCTTGTTTTTGTGCCCATTCCAGTTAAAGTTGACTATGCATGTGAGTTCTATGTGTTCTCAGTTGTTTGCATAGCAACGTGGAAGCGATGGTAGGCTCTTGTGCTGCCAAGTGGCAAGAAATTAAGATTGAACAAGCTCAGTCCATATGGGTTTGGATTTGTCACTAACCTTGTCTTGTGATTATGGTTGTGACAAATTCACATGGATAGGAACACATACACCATAAAATCAAAGTGACATAAGGTTTCTCTCCGATTCATGAAAATGATGGTGAGGAAACACTTTCACTAAGTAGATTTTAAGGAGATTGCAATTACGATATTTGCATTCTCAAATTTGATTATGATTACGGCATACCTTTTCATAATTCGAATTGTGAGGAATGGCAAAAAGTCTAAACATTTGAGACTTATTGTTGTAAGTTCTTAAATTGTTTAGACACACATGTGAGCTATCTAAGGAAAGGTGTATGATTTTGAGAAGCCCAAATAAAGTCTTATCAAAGCATCTCGTATCAGAAATCTGAACTTTGGTAATGAAAGTCAATAAGTATTGATTTCTAGAAGTCTAGCTGATTTCTTGGTACATGTCAAAGCTAGTGGGAGCATAAATGTTATGCTAGTGAAAGTAATGATTATTATGCTAGTGGGAGCATAATCAATTATGATGAATGTTGCAAGTTATCAATGTTAATTATAGAAAACAAAAGTTTCAATTCGCAAGTTGCAGGGTTTGAAAAGTTGTTTTGCTATAATTAAGGGAGAGGAATTCAAACTTCATTTCAAATCTAAAAGCTTAGATTGAGATTTTAATCAAATTTAGTCTATATATATATATATATATATATATATATATATATATATATATATATATATATATATATATGAATGTTATGTTGGAATGGTTCAACATAAGGACATTCTATATATGGATGTGTTAATTGCGTTCTCAAAATTCGACTATGATTACGACATCCCTTTTCATAATTCGAATGATGAGAACACGGCAAATAGAAATATTATAGCAAAAGACTAGTCAAGTATCATGTCTTTATGCAAGACATCATGAATCGTGTCATATATGCTTCGGATATAGAATCGATTATATGTGTTGTAATATTCATTCGTTCTAAATTTTCCAAATGCCTAGGGCATTAAGTGGGAAAAGGATTAAAACTGGATATGACTAAAATGATTAAGCAATTATCAAGGACAATCTGAGGTTTACCAAATATTGGTTGCTCATGGACACTTGGAAGTATGGTGTAAATTTTGGAAAGGACCATATTGACATACTCTGAAAAGAGGCAACTCTTGTTCAGAAGTGATGGTCAAAATGGGAATATGGAAATGTTTCCATAAGTGGAAGTTATACTTTAAATCTGTGTAAGATTAGAAAACTTAATGCAAGAAGGATGTTCAAAGGAATGTACTTTGAATTTGAGACTTCGTTTCCATGGAATTGCTCTCTATTGGAATACTTTGTAATGTCTGTTGCCAAGTCTCTGTGACTTTTGTGCATAGTCATTACAAAAGGATCATTGCATATAAGTTTAGAATCTAACAGATTATAGTAAATGGCAAGAATTTGATATTCTTACATTTACAGTAAGGATTTGGGATTGTGAAATGAGCATCATTGAAATATTGTCAATTGATCTATTTCACAAAGTAAGGACCATAGACAAACATAGTGTGCATGCTTGGAGCATGGCATGACTATTGTTTTAATTCAAGTATTGAGTTGATTATTTGAAACATTATACAATGAATAATGAGTAATCAATATGACTCAAAAGTTTTTGGGCCATATAGGATTAGTATTATTATTGTGTTTCACTTTGCATGTTTTGACTTCCCGAATAACTAGGTTATTCAAACCATCCATAGTCGATCATACATTGGAAGTAGGTATTGAGGCAAGACTTTCATGAATGGGTCTGTAGTTTGTCTAGGACATAGCTACAGTGTTCATGAGTGCTCCTGGAATAAGATTCGAGTATTGGATTAAATTCATGCTCATTTGAATCACTTCATGGTTTTTTATCACGAGTGATCATGAGACGATAATATATTATATTCTTCAAACGGAGAGGTATGAGTTGTAGTTTACAAGTCCGTTGCATATTGATGATATGTAAACGCACCGGTAACTCGGTGTTATAAAACATATCATTGTGTGTGATTTGATGAGTAGATAGAGCAATCATATGAGTCGAAGTTTATCCATTCCTTTTACCCTTGGAGGGATAAAAGCGATATATGTGGGCCCCTCAATGATTTAGTGATGACAGCCCTAAGCGCTCGGCCGAGCCTGGACTGATTTGATTTGTTCAATTACTCAGTCGTCATAAATCGGAAATCGGGAAACAACAGATGGACAGAGAGCATGATTATAATCCATGTCTCAGTCCATATGATATCTTGTAGAATGGAGGAATATATGATCCCTTATCTAATGGACGCATCATTGACTAGGTCAGAGTTCGACAACGACTTTTAAGAGCTACGATTGCTAGTCGGGATTTTAGAGTCGTACTTGCAATAATAGTTATTAGAATTATCAAAGTGGGAGACTGTTGGATTAGGTGTCTAAGCCCATAACTATAATTGGTATGTACTTGACCCAAGAGTAGCATGGTCCATTTGGGTTGCATATCATCAGGACAATTTGTTAGGATGAACTTTTGAGAAGAGGTTATTTATGGTTTATTAATATATTATAAGTTCTAATATATTAATATGATTTAATTAGTATTGATCAAGAATTAGTTTGGAATTAATTTAGTAATAAATAAAGACTAATTAAATCAATGGGGACTAATTGTGTAAATTAGTTATATTTATATGTTGGGCTTATGATCCATGTTGGACTAATTTTATGTATGGATAGATATAGAGTTGGGCCACATGAACCATGGATCATAAACCCATGGGTATGGGTTAGGGTTAACCCATGACCTTTGGAATTCCACATATAAATATGTTACTCCATAGCCAAAATCATGATCAATGTTCTTGGAGTTCAGATGGACGGTTTTGGTGTATGAAGATTCTCTCTCAAACTGTCATCCCTTGTCCATGATGTGTTGTGATTCCATTTGAGGCATTCACACTATTGGTGCTAAATTCTTAAAGGCCAAAAGCTTCAAGGTTTTCAAGCCACAAGAAAAGGTATGTTATCTAACTAGTTTTATTGCCCAAGTATCAAAGCTTTGTATGCTTGTTAGGGTAATACCTTGGAAAATGAAAGTTTGCATGTATAATAGAGAAAACATAGATCCAAGGTATTTAGGGTTGCATGTACACCTTAGGAGTGTTAGAATGCTCAAAACCCATCAAATCCAACCAGGAGGTAGTGGACATGTTACATGTTTGATTATATGTGTGTGTGGTGGTATTTTAGGGGAAACTCACTAAGCTTTGGCTTACGGTTTTAGTTTGTGGTTTCAGGTACTTCCGAGGATCGTGGGAAGGCGAAGGCGTGACCGTACACGGCTCCCTGTTTTGTCATCGAATCTTTGGGAAAAACTCTGATTTGAATTAATACATTGCAAACAATGACTATTTTGTAAACAACGATGATGAGTGGTTGGTTTTTAAAAAGTTTAAATTTTTGTGAATTTTGAGTGTTACACAAAGCCAATTTTGTTCTTTGCGTATAACAAATTATTCATCTCCTACCACCGGTCTCCATAATTTCCATCAGTGAGGACATAATTCACATGCATCTGTATTGGGTATTCAGATGTGTGTAGATAATATGGTGAATTGGTGTCGACATGAAGATTATCATCCTTGTCAGTCTTGGTGGGTTCGCCTATCATGATTCTGGTCGTAGTCGAAGGTTATTTGTCAGATCTATGTGCCCCGCTCCAAATACCAAAAACAAATTGATAACCCAATAACTTAACATTCATTCATTCAACCGATGCTTAAATACAAAGCTAAGAAAAAGATAACAATAACAACTAGATAATGACTAGATATATGAGATAACAGTAAACAAAATCCTATAATGCACAATATGATCTGGTTAATATTGAAGAGTTTTGGTCTTCAACCAGAATAGATGTTTTCAGGGCGGATGATATCCAATTATGTGTTTAACTAAATCAAACATAGATTTTCATTTATTTTTATTAGTTGGTTTGCTTGGTTTATTTTTTGGATTTAATACTTAAATTTGTAACTCTATTATATCGTCTTAATAGCTTGTAATTTTAATTCATCTCTGATTCAAAAAAATGTAGGTTAACTCACTTATTTAGAATTTTCGTGTTTAATTATCACCAAAACAATAGCCTCTCATAAATTCTTGGATCAATGTTATGACCCACCCCCTCGAAGCAAACGCAATGGAGAGAGAGAATCACGAGGGACGGAGCCAGGTACGTCGGAGAAAGAAATACGGGAGAGAGTTCGACATAAACGGGAAAGTTGTAACCTTCTACGTTCAAAATTTTCCTCCAGACTGGAATGAAGCGGCATTATGGCGGATGTTTTAACAGATTTGGGATAGTTGTTGATGTCTATATTGCCAAGAAGCTGAATCGCCTCAAGAAGAACTTCGGATTTTTTAGATTCATATGGATCCAATAAATTCTTTCTTTTGAGAAATGTCTCAATGAGATTTACAACGGAGCACAAAAGATTGAAGTCAATGTGGAACGGTTTGACAGGAAAGAGCATATGAATCGAAGAAACAATCCTCAAGCTATGGGAAGCTTGCATGCAGCTCCAGTAACAAACCTACGCTCACACGCTAGGTCGTTTGTCGACGCTTTCAGGGGGACAATTCTAGTTGCAATCAATGGAACAGGGAAAACAAACAAAGAGAGCAAAGAGGATGAAGGGGCGAAACCTACAGGGAAAACAATAAATTTGTTATCCTACTTTGGGTCAAAAGAAGCCATGCAGAATACTTTGGTGGGGGAGTTAGAAAATTTCCAAGCACTTATGAAAGTGAAAGCTTTCCAGGAAGTCGAGGGATGCCCATCTATCCAGTTAAGATACTTGGGGGGGGGGGGGGCTAAAAATGCTTCTTGAATTCAAAAATATAAATGAAAAAGAAGAGTTTCTAAACAACGGAAGAGAGATTTGGCAACCATTGTTCAAAAAAGCCACAGTCTGGGCAGCGGAATGCAATTTCAATGAAAGAATCGCATCTCTAATTATCCAAGGTGTGCCACAGCATGCATGGTGTGAGGAGGCTTTCAGCATCATTGCGAACACATGGGGGTTAGTGGTTATTCCAGAAGAATGTAATACTAATTCTCCCAATTTGGCCTTTGGGAGAGTCGGAATCCTCACATCCCACCCTGGAGTCATCAGTTCTTCTATTACAATTTTGGTGGACGGAATACCATATTAGATAAATGTCATGGAGGATATCTTTGAATCCCTTAAGCTTAGTCCGGTGCTCGCTGCTAATGATTTCTATCAGAAGATGTCATGGTGGGATGAAGATAGTATTGGTGAAAATGGCAGCCTAAATAGCGAAGTCCCGGTTCAACCTGAGGATGGTTTACCGTCACCGGAATTATCTCCGGTGAAGGCACGACAATCTTGTCACCAGGAAGGGTAAGAGGAAGACTCGCACGTCAATATCTCAGGCTCTGGAGCCAAGGAGTCTCCTCGACTTTCCACATCTTTGGAATCTCAGAGAGAAGTTGTATCGCATCTGACGTCAAAATTAGGTAACGCTTTATCTGGAACCTCTTCCTTCTTGGGCCATAGTAGAAGGTGGGCCCATTCTCCTCCCGTGATTAAATTATATCAACCCAATATTTCGTTGGACCTAAACAGAGCCCCCTCTTGATCTAACCCATTCGTATCCTTAGATCAAGATATTGAACGTATCAACAGGTCACCCTCTCTAGTGCAACTGCGCTCACACACTGCCCCCTCTCCCACACGGATATCCCCCACCATTCTCCCCATCGGCATCTCTCAAAACTCAAAGGGGGCTATGTTTAGGTCCCAACAAATCTCGCAGCCAATAGTCTCTCAGACCCAACCTGTCGACTCGAACGCCACATCTTTGGAGGTTGCCAAGACAATCGTTGTAAGAGAATCAGTTGGCTTCCAGGATGGAAATCGATCTGACCAACTAAAGCAGATGATTAAAACTCGTGGAGTGACTATTATCGATCAATGAATATTTTCTCCAATAACATTTGAGGAATTGAGTGTGAAGTAAAAAGGAGTTGTCTTAGAGATTGTCGTATTCAAAACCATTCTTTCTTTGTTGGGCTGCAGGAAACTAAATCCATGGAAGTAAAAATAAATTAGATAGACATATTCGACGTTCACCCAACTTCCAATGTGAGGTCATTAATCCGATGGGGCTTTTTGGTGGAATTGCTTCCCTATGGGACACCTCGCTCTTCAAGGTCTCTGACTCAATAAAAGGTGATGGATTTCTCGCCATCAAGGGTATCTGGCTCAAGTTGAGAAAAAATGTTGTTTTGTAAATGTGTATGCCCCACAAGATCCATTGAGGAAAAGGACACTGTGGAATAATTTGTCTGACCTCATAAATTCAGACATTGATTCTTGTTGGTTTGTCTTTGGAGATTTCAATGTCGTCCGCCTGCCTGAAGAAAAACTTGGATCCGTTCTCTATCAAAGTAGTGTGTATCACTTCAATAAATTCATACACTCTCTCGGTTTATTGGAAATTAAAATGGGGGGGTCGTAGATTTACGTACATGAACTCAGTTGGGGATAAACACAGTAAGCTTGACAGATTTATTGTCTCCCTTAATGCTATCGAATCCTGGCCAAATCTAAATTTCACAGCCATGCCGAGGGTGCATTCGGATCATTGCGCTATACTCTTATCTGCCTCTCAGCTTGATTTCGGTCCATCCCCATTCAAGCTTTTCAATTCTTGGCTAAAGGATCCAGGTTTTGAGGATATCTTAAGAAACGGATGGTCAATTAGTAATAACTCAAGACATCGACTGCTTTTATCCCCCCTATCCCTTGTTGCAGGTAAACTGAGAAACTTAAAATAGCATATCAAATCATGGAGGAAGGAAATTATAGAAAAATATAGAAAGGAGATGGAGGAACTTACAAAAAAATAAATGACATTGATCTCTTGGCCGAGAAGAGTCAGGTCAATGAAGAACTACTGAAAATTCGACAAAATGCTTATCAAAAAATAATGGAAATCGAGTCCAGGCGTATTGAAGAGTTAAAACAAAAATCTAGAACCAAGTTGGCTCTAGATGGTGACGAGAACAGTGCGTTCTTCCATGGTCTGATTAACAAGCACCAAAGATCTCAGAGGATTAATGGAATCAAGGAAAATGGTTTCTGGATAAACGATCCTGTTGCAATCAAAGAGTTGGTCACTAAGCACTTTGCCGGGAGATTCGCTGAGCCGATTAAATCGCGCCCTAAATTCCTCAACCCAAACTTTAAGAAACTACCCCCCCCCCACGCGATCATGTATTTATAAGAGCCTTTCTCACTCGAAGAAATCAAATCATCCATTTGGGCATGTGGCTCGGACAGGGCACCAGGTCCTGACGGTTTCTCTTTTGCCTTCCTAAAACAACATTGGGAGGTGATTGGAGGTGACTTTTACCTTGTAGTGAAACACTTTGAAGCTGCAGGGCACATTGAGAAAGGCTGCAATTCATCTTTTATCACCCTCGTCCCAAAGGTTCAAGACCCGATCACAATAAATGATTTTCGTCCAATCGGTCTCATCGGATGTTTCTACAAAACAATCTCAAAGGTCCTAGCAGAACAGCTAAAAAATGTGGTACATTTGGTGATTAGCACAACTCAGACGACATTCATTAAAAACAGGCATATACTTGATGGGCCTCTGATTCTAAACGAAGTTATCAGCTGGCTAAAGAAGAATAAAAAGAAATCATTCACTTTTAAAGTAGATTTTGAAAAGGCCTTTGATAGTCTTAGTTGGGAGTTCCTAGACTCAATCATGCAGCAAATGGACTTTGGGGTTAAATGGAGATCATGGATTCAAGGATGCTTATCGTCAGCTAGGGTCTCGGTGAGTATCAATGGGTCAGCAACAATAGAATTTGTTATGGAGCGTGGGGTAAGACAGGGCGACCCAATATCCCCGTTCTTGTTCATCATTGCAGCAGAAGGACTCCAAATCGCAATGGAAACAACGAAAGAAAAGGGCATATTTGAAGGTATCCAACTCCCCCGGCATGGTCCAGTAATTTCTCACCTACAATACGTTGATGATGTAATATTTATGGGTATGTGGTCGATGGAAATATAAAAAACCTGATCAGAATTCTAAGATGTTTTGAGCTGTCATCAGGACTCAAGATAAATATGTCAAAATGCAAATTATATGGGTTTGGTGTTCAGAATTGTGAGTTGGATTTGGTGGCCCGAAGTTTCAACTGTTCAACTGGTTCTCTCCCTTTTACTTACTTAGGTCTTCCTGTAGGTGCTTCTATGGCAAGAGCAACCCACGGGAAACCTATCATTGAAAGATTTCAGGCAAAGTTATCTAGATGGAAAGCTTCTACCTTGTCGTTTGGAGGTCGATTGACCTTATGCAAAGCAGTACTGAGCAGCCTCCGTTCTTTCTATTTCTCTGTATACAAAGCACCTGTAAAGGTTATTAAAATTCTTGAAAGGATTCGGATGAGGTTTTTTTTGGGGCGGCTGCCTTGAATAAAGGAAAATGGCTTAGATTGCTTGGGAAAAGATCCTTGCAGCTAAAGAAAGAGGCGAGCTCGGAATTGGTAGTTTAAAGGCGCAGAACTTAGCTTTCTTGGGGAAATGGTGGTGGAGATTAAAGAAACACCCTGACAACATATGGGCTAGGGCGATTAAATCCATTCATGGACCTGATGGTGGCTTTTTTCGCCCTTTGGCTGCAAAAAAAGGAGAAGTGGTTGTTGGGGTTCAATTGTTTGTCTCCCAATATCGCTAGAAAAAGAACAAGTGCCATTCTTGAATTACTTCCAGCACGTATCAAACGTGGACGGCTCATCAAAATGGACATGGTCACTCGATTCCTCGGGGGTATATACTGTTTCATCATTGAGAATTCATATTGACAATCTAGTTCTTCCACATAGTGATGATACATGGATGTGGAACCCACTGGTACCGGGTAAGCTAAACATTCTAGCTTGGCGAGTTTGTCACGACAAACTTCCATGTATGGAGAATCTCTCCAAACTTGGCATCAGCTCTACAAATTTGTGTAAAATGTGTAATGAAGCCCCAGAAACGGAAGATCACATTTTTGTGGGTTGCCCGGTCTCAAAAGAAGTTTGGTTGCAAGTGTGTAGTTAGTGGTGGCTATTGGAGCACTCACCTAGTTCCTGTCGAGAATTGTTAGACTGTAAAAATCGGCTCGGTGGTCATCAAAGGTTGAGGGTGTTCCACGAAGCTATAATGCTAGTCTTCATGTGGGTAATTTGGAGATTTAGAAATTGTAAGACTCATGCTCTTAACTCAATATCAAAATCGGTGCTGGCATATGAGGTACAAGCCCTTTCACACTTATGGGGCAGAATCTTAGGTGGATTAATTGGTGTTGTGACCCAATTCTAAAATGTTATGGTAGGCAGTAACTTTATTTGATATTATGTTGTTTTGTTTTTGTTTTCCTTTGTACTACGACATTTGTGTACCTCCTAGCCACTAACTAGCTTTTTCTTAATATATGCCTGTAGTTCAAAAAAAACTCACCTATTTAGAATTTATTAGTTATCAAGAATATAATATGTTTGAAAACCAACATACCATTGGCGGCACGTAGAAGTACCGGAGAGAAAGAGAAGGTAACCCATTACCCACCGCGTCCGTCAAAGTCATTGGACATATCCCAATTCACAATTAATGTCTTTTTCCTCAATTATTTCAATCTTCCAATTATTTTCTTTTTAAAGCTAAAAAACTTAGATATGTAAAGATATAAATACGAGAAGTAAGACAATGACTTAAATGCACGCTCATAAAACAATGAAAATGAAGCAGTCATTTACATATAAATCTGTTGCTTATGGAGTTTATTTCGTACTGATAAACAACTTGTTATTTGAACTTAACTTTGGACGAAAGAAAAAATTTATTTGTAAATAATTCTAAAATCATGAAAATAATTAAAAATAAAAAGGACCTTGAAGATAAAATGCATGTTTAACAAAATTAGCTAGTATTTAATAGCTGAAAACTAGATAACAAAAGTAGAAATTCTAAATTATTATTTGTCTTAAATGTGTGACCAAAATACTTAGTAGCTTTTAAAAACTAAAATTAGGTAAAACTAAAGTTTAAAAGATACGAAAAATAAAAAGTTTCAATATTTAATTGAAGTGACTTTAGTTTAAGGGATAATGATTTGAAAAGGTAACGAACTTTTAATTTTGTTCATATTTAGTCACTGAATTTTTTTTCGTGCTTAATTTATTCCACAATTATTTGAAACTGTTCATATTTTACCCTTATGACCGGCTACAACCAGTCACAAGGGTAAAATGTGAACATTTCAAATAACTCATAGGTAAATCAAACACGAAAAAAAGTTCAGTGACTAAATATGAACTAGTTGAAATTTTGTTACACTTTCAAGTCATTATCTTTTTTTTGTAATAATCCTTGAGTTTATTTTACTTATTGGTAGCAATTACTTAGATTAATAATTTTGATTTCAGTCACTACGATTTGTTTTATGTTGTGTTTGTAAGGAGTATTACAGAATATAATGTGTATCACATAACCATGTTGTAGTACATTGCTTTAATCTTAGTCAATGAGATAAACTTTTAACTAGAATGTAACGTCCTAAAAATCAAGACAAAAAATTTTAATTTTTAGAATAATAAAACAATCTTTCAAAACATGTTCATAAAACCATATCATAATCAAAGTATAACCAAAACATCCAAATACATTAGAGTCAAATAAAAATACGAAACAATGTGGTGTGTGCGATGCGATCACCCCGAGCTCTTCCCCTTGGATCCGGAAGTACCAGAAACATAAACTAAAAACCGTAAGCACAAAGCTTAGTGAGTTCCCCAAAATACCACATACCATACATATCAAACATATAATGGGCCCCGCCCAGCATTGAGCCCTGCTCGGAACAGATCTGTTAGGAATATGAGATGGGCCCCACCTCATCACATTCATCAGGCCCCGCCTGGCATCGGTCCCCGCCCAATATACATATCAAATATCATACATGCGAGAGTCACATAGATAGATAGCATCCTAATCATAATAAACCATGGGCCGACATTTATGCCTTCGACCCTCCAAACACAATGAGGAAACTCACCTCAAACTGCTGAATCTTTCAGATAAAAACTCATACTGTTGATCCGGAAAAACCCATGTGCTAACAGCATCAAATAATATCCAATCAATAATTGGGTTACAAACTATAACTGGGATCCTAGTCCAATTATCCAATACTCAGAAAGACCATTTTATCCCTTCATAACTTGGCCCAAAATCTGAGGCCCAATCCGATAGCACCAAAAAACCCAATATGGCCCAAAGCTCTAAAAGATTCCCAAAACCCATTATGGGCCCTGACGACGCACAGTTTATATGGCTAAGTCCAGTCCGATGTCATTGGTCGCATACCAATAACACCAGACTGGGGGGACTTGATGATATATGGTCCATTAGCATGGCCTAGACAGATCTAGAGCGCCAGCCTAGCCTGGCGCGCTCCTGCCAGCCCTGCCTGGCGTTCCCTTGCCAGCCTTGCTGGGGACTCCCTTTCCAGCCCTGCTGGGGACTCTCCCGCCGGCCCGGCCTGGCGCTCCCTTGCCAGCCTTGCTGGGGACTCCCTTGCCAGCCCTGCTGGGGACTCTCCTGCCGGCCCGGCCAAGCACTCCCTCGCCTGGCGCTCCCTTGCCATCCTTTCCTGGTGCACGCCCGCCAGCCCCGCCCGGCGCCTCCGGGCGGCCTTGCCCAGCTCCTTGCTAGCTGGGCCTAAATTGGGTTGGCCGGACATAGAGGGCACCAAAACGTCCTCGGGCGGGCCCCACTGGACTCACCCATCTCCTCCGAAACGTCCAACCGCCGAGCATCCTAAGCTGGCCTCTCACCTCCGCTAGGGCACCACCAAATCACGTTGCCGGAATTTGTTTCCTACTCCCGAGCATTACCTGTTAAGCTCCAGCCAACGACTGACAAAGCATACCCAGCAGCCCTGAACGAAATCCGACCATGTCTGATTAATCCCAGACCACCGGAACTCAAGAAAAATCGATCGCCGGCCTCCTGTGTTCGCGCAATCGTCGCTGGTGAAAACTGCATCTCGAATCTCCATCTGTGGGTGACAAATTACAACACCAGTCACCATCGTCATCGCCAAGAACTACCGCCACCGATCCCTGTTACCTCCGATAAAGCGTCTCCGGTCGCTCCCAAAATTCACCAGTCGCTTCCGATTCCGACGAGCAGGACTCGAGTGCCACTGATCTCCAACCATTGTTCTATCACCGCCATTGAACCACCTGCCCTCCATCTCTCTATTCGACGCCAGTGTCTGGAACTAAAGAACAGCCGACGACAGCCTGCTGCTCTCTCATCACCGGTCGATTTCCAGCTAGACGACCGCCTCCTTTGCCCGATTCCCCTCTGTCGACACCATCGTTGGTCGATACCAGCTCCAACTGTGATCCCAACTTAACGACTGATCCACTTCCCATCGACGATCTTGGTCAATCGCCGACTCAACAAATTGGCCACCGGCTTGGTCACATCCTTTCCTGATTTCTGCTATAGAATTCCAACGAGTAAAAAAGAAAAAGAGATATCCACAGCCGAGACCCCTACCAGTTGCCGGCACTTGCTTTTCAGCGTGTCTTGGAACAAAGTGATAGGTTAGAAGACTATTCAAAAGTCAAACCTGATCTGATAAAGAAGAGAATTGGGCGTACTCTTTCTTCCTTTGGTCCACAAGCATGGGCCTACATTTAAAAAAAAGGGTCTCCATCAAGTACCAAGCGTTCAATTGCAGTATTGGGTATCTCTCCAATTTAACGCATACAGTGGGAAATCTTATTATCTTTGAAACCAATTAAAAACAAAGTGGATCCTACATGTGTTTACACCACACATCTCCAGAAAAAAAGGAGGTTGATTAAAAGAAAAATAAATAAAAGGAAAAGTTTGGGCTAACAATTAGTAAAGGGTTGGCAACTTGCAAGCAGGCTAGTATTCTTTGCCTTGGGCTCCCCCTATCACGAAAGTGGGCTAAAATTTTATTTTTGGGCTTCTTCCAAATGGGCCACTTCATGTCATTGGGCGGGCTACCTCAACAATTAATTTGGTCATTTGTACAAAAAATATTTTATCGGCAGCCCAATGTTCGTATACGGCGATCTAGCCAACAAAATTCAAATTTCAAAAGTGTGTTGCGGTTCCACTCGACACTTTCAAAAAAAAAGGGGGGAGGGAGAAGAGTAGTACATTACTACTACTACTCGTGAAGCGTTTCGAAATAGCCATTAGTAATTGGGCTGCGCGGTCATCAGCGGCCGTGTTGACCAATCCCGGGAAGTCTCGATAATCAACTCTCACATTCATGTCGACCGACCCCCGCTAGTCTTACTGCCCAGCTCTTAGTAGTCGCAGAGCCCGACCTTCAGTAGCGACACGACCTAGCTCAGCAGCTACTTTGTCTAACTCCCAGCAGTCGCGCTGCTTAGCTGTCGCCATCCATGCTACCCAGTTTTATTAGTATTTGGGTTGCCTAGCTCTTTCCAGCAGCTATGTATCTCAACTTTCCGTTTCTTCGCCTCCTCTAAGAAAAAAAAGGGGGGGGGAGGGTTGGTACGACACTATGCAGAAGTGATTTTCATTCTGAAGGGGCAGAGTTAAGGTACATAAAGAACTGACACCATGATGATAGTGAACTCCCGAGGTGACATTAATATTCCGAGTCGGAAGATCAGCCCCGTCCTTGGTAGTCTCGTTGCCCAGCTTTCAGCGGTCGTGCTGCTCATCTATCGCTAGCAGCTCGGTGCTCAGTTCTCAACGGCCCTGATGACCAGCTCTCGACGGTGGTCTCGCTACGCACCGCTTGACGATAGCTACACCATCCAGCTCTAAGTAGCACCCCCGCATAGCCCTCGACAAACAGTCAAGACACCGAGGCATCAATTATTAGTACGAATAGCGATGCAGCAAAGCATCATGTACCATTCCACTTTAACCCAAACTGATCACACGAGCTGGACACATAGATTGTGGGGTGCTATGCCCAATCATGCGAGGTTTAGTACCCTCGCCTCGAGTCGCCTGGCTTCTCAGCCCGACTCCATTATAAGCGGCAAGCTCCGCATGCGAGGTTCAATACCCTCGCCTCGGGTCGTCTGGCTTCCCAGCCCGACTCCATTATAAGCGGCAAGCTCCGCATGAGAGTTTCAGTACCCTCGCCTCGAGTCGTTTGGCTTCCCATCCCGACTCCATTATAGCGGCAAGCTCCGCATGTGAGGTTCAGTACCCTCGCCTCGAGTCGTCTGGCTTCTCAGCCCGACTCCATTATAGCGGCAAGCTCCGCATGCAAGGTTCAGTACCCTCGCCTCGAGTCGTCTGGCTTCTCAGCTCGGCTCCATTATAGCGGCAAGCTCCGCATGCGAGGTTCAGTACCCTCGCCTCGAGTCGTCTGGCTTCTCAGCCCGGCTCCATTGTAGCGGCAAGCTCCGCATGCGAGGTTCAGTACCCTCGCCTCAAGTCGCCTGGCTTCTCAGCCCGACTCCATTGTAGCGACAAGCTCCACATGCGAGGTTCAGTACCCTCGCCTCAAGTCGTCTGGCTTCTCAGCCCGGCTCCATTACAACGACAAGCTCCGCATGCGAGGTTCAGTACCTTTGCCTCGAGTCGCCTGGCTTCTCAGCCCGACTTCATTACAGCGACAAGCTCCGCATGCGAGGTTCAGTACCTTTGCCTTGAGTAGCCTGGCTTCTCAGCCCGACTCCATTATAGCAACATGATCCGATCCATTCCACGCGATGCTCTTCTGCTTGATTTATCTACGATCACTGGCAGCCAAGCCCAATCCATTCCACGCGATGCTCTCTCGCGTGATCTATCTACGATCGGTAGCAGCCAAACCCGATCTGTTACACGCGATGCTTTCCTGCATGACATCTCCATGTTTGCTGGATGCTAAACACGAGCTATTCTCCTAAGTCGCGCAACATAAGTCGCGCATCGTCGCGCACCGATGATCGATGAAGTGTTATCCACATTACATCCTGTTATAGTAAGGATACTCTCCAGCGAGAAGGTCATCCCGACAGCGGCCCTACTACCTACGACCCTACAACACCTCTGTTTCCTGGCTCTCGGAAACAGTCTTGTTGTGCAACCCTACCTGTAGCCTCGTCGCATATCCCACAGCACCCCTGTTTCCTGGCTCTCGGAAATGGTCTTGCTGTGCAACCCTACCTGTAGCCTCGTCGCGTACCCCACAACATCTCTGTTTCCTGGCTCTCGGAAATGGTCTTGTTGTGCAACCCTACCTGTAGCCTTGTCGCGTATCCCACAGCACCTCTGTTTCCTGGCTCTCGAAAACGGTCTTGCTATGCAACCCCAACCTATAGCCTCACTGCCTATCCCTAAACAATTCTATTGCCTGGCTATCGGCAATAGTCTCACTGTGTGACCCTCGCTAGCAACCTAATCGCACAGCTCTCGGAATATCTGCCACTTATATTATGGTCAACAACCTTACGGTTTATTGGTTTGACAACATAGTCTGACACGGCTACCTACGCTACCCACATCAGACTGGGGGGAATCCAGCTAGGTGTAGCCCGAGCAAGGAAGATCCTCAAAACGGTTATTAATGCAGACTATGTAGATGGTTACTGGTGACATCCCATCTCGCATGGCTACCATAACAATCACGTCGGATAACAGTCTCAGGGATTGAATGGCAAGCTTACGGTTCTTAGCTACCCCGCCCCGATATTTTATCGACATTAGTGTCGCGTAACACTCTCTAGCAGCCTCGATCCGCATGATCGCAACAATAGTTACGTTGCATCGCACCGATCGGCCCGCACTCATCTCAATGAAGGAGTATCAAGTCATCTCAAGATGCATAAGCAATGTTTGGCTCATCGCACAACCCCACGACTCTCGTTGGCGAGGTTCGGTCATTCTTTCTATTATTTAAATGCTTTGGTGCTTTATCTATTCTGATCCGATTGTCAGCAACCTAATCGCATTATACTAGGGGGACTTGACGACGCACAGTTTATATGGCTAAGTCCAGTCCGATGTCATTGGTCGCATACCAATAACACCAGACTGGGGGGACTTGATGATATATGGTCCATTAGCATGGCCTAGACTGATCTAGAGCGCCAGCCTAGCCTGGCGCGCTCCTGCCAGCCCTGCCTGGCGTTCCCTTGCCAGCCTTGTTGGGGACTCCCTTGCCAGCCCTGCTGGGGACTCTCCCGCCGGCCCGGCCTGGCGCTCCCTTGCCAGCCTTGCTGGGGACTCCCTTGTCAGCCCTGTTGGGGACTCTCCTGCCGGCCCGGCCAGGCGCTCCCTTGCCATCCTTTCCTGGTGTGCGCCCGCCAGCCCCGCCCGGCGCCTCCGGGCGGCCTTGCCCAGCTCCTTGCTAGCTGGGCCTAAATTGGGCTGGCCCAAGGCCTGACCTAATTGCCCCTATATAATGAATAGTACCTCCTCTATGGGGAGGGATCTTCCCTTTGGCTCAGCAGCCACCACAGACTTCCCCATGGCTCAGCCGCCACTATACTCCGGCCGGGTGGCTCAGCCGCCACCCGCCGCCGTCAGCCACCATACACCACCACTAGCACCAAGATGGTTCTCTCCAGCTATGGAGGACCATCTCAGATCTATCAGCTGATCTAACTTGACCGTCGGAGTCCGCTCCCGGGGCACAGTCCCTGGGACGGCTCTAACGGGTTTGCACTGTGATATTCAGATCTCCACCGCAGCAGAAGACCAGAAGAGCCGTCGGAGGTTTATGTCGCATCAGGCCCAAACACAGGAAGGCCCAAAGCCCATCAATGGCTTAAAGTCAGAAGGGCTGATGACCCATCAAGGTCCAAACTCCCCTAGTTCGAAAATAGCCCAAAGTCGCAAAAGCCCAATCCATGCCTAGTATGCTGCACGTGCCAGACGTACGCCCAACGTATTAGGTTGCATGCATATCGCAGACATGGGCACGTACGCACAACTTACTCTTGAGTACGTCCAGCATACGCGCATATTAAGCACTTTTCCTTAAGTGCTTAATACATGCATTCCAACATCAAAATTTCATATCCAAGTCTAAATGAACGTCTTAATCCATAAAGTCGTGAACTTGGAGCCTTTGCATGGCTCAAAAGGACCCAAACCTCACTTTTAGCATTCTACTTTCACCACAATGACCTAAACACATGCATGGTTGATCCACAACCATCAAGATGCTAACTTTATGGACTATGGACCTCAGAAACATCAAGAGAAGCAACTCCTAACTTCTGGAGTGGAAGGAATCCACTAGATATCATCATATGACCAAAATGGGACCAAAACTTCATAAAGACTAGATCTAAACAAACAAGGAGAAAGTTCAAAGCTTTATACCTCAATGAAGCTGAAAATGATGAGAGAAATCTGGATCTACAAGCTCAAGCCACACCAAAGCAACCTCCAAGTGTTCTTCTTCCTTCAAATCACCAAAAACACCACCAAAACTCACTTCCAAGCTCAAATATCACAAATGGCAATTAGGGTTTCGTTCTTAGGGTTTGGAGGAGTGGAGGCTGACCATAAGATGCACCCAAGGCAACATAAGTTGCTTAAATAGGGCACAAACCCTAATTTTTTTTCTTAAATAGGGCACAAACCCTAAAAATTAGGGTTTTCCCCTGCTTAGCGTACGCCCAACGTACTCCCACGTACGCCCAGCGTACGTGGGTGCCTCCGTGTCCAACCTTCAAGCCAGTACGTTTAGCGTACTCATAGAGTACCCCCAGCGTACTCGGTTAGGGACCAAAATGAAAATAATTTTACAAATAGGGTATAAAAGAAACATACCCCTAAATCACAAATGTTACATAGAGTTGCTTTATTCACGTATAAGTGAAACGCCAACCCACAAAGAATAAATAATCAGTAGAGTTTCACAAAGGAAAAAGACACATATACGAGCAATAAAACGAAAAATAAATCGAAAATCAAAAGGATCATGGTGAGAAGGTACATATAGAAGCAACATACAAATAGGAAAGGTAGATACAAGTAATAACTTGGAAGAAAAGTATCGACAAAACAAGTTGAAAGTAAAAAACAGTGAAAACTAGGCAAAATGCACAAACAATGTAAATGCAACTAGCACCTAGACTACTAATGTACTACTCCACGACCTTGATCTTATGCATCCACGCTCTCTAATCAAAGATTGTGTCCTTGTACAGAGAAAAACTTCATTCAAATTTAACATTGAATTATATTCACGCTTCTTTATCATATGTTCTCTCTTCCTCGCACGATCTACAATGACTGTCTCCATCCCGTGGAGTGAAAATCGTTGCTATGTCCTAAGTATATGTCTGAAACCACCATAATCTTTGTTTCTTTAATTTCTATGTGATTAAAGTCACTTATATTGTATTTCTAAGTGTGGTTTCTAGTACCTTACACGATAAATGTAATCACACGATTACTACAAACATCCTCACTTTTGTAACCTTCATATTCAGCTTGTGCTCATTCTTAATAACATTTAGAACCAGTATGTGACAATGGCTTGAACGGGTAACAAACTTTTAATTTTGTTCACATTTTGTCATTAAACTTTTTTTGTTCTTGATTTACCCCTAAATTATTTAAAATTGATCACATTTTACCTTTATGACCGGTTATAAGGGTAAAACGTGGACAATTTCAAATAATTCAACGGTAAATCAAACACGAAAAAAATTCAGTGACTAAATTTGAACAATGTTAAAAGTTCGTTACCCTCTCAATTCATTATCCCTTAGTTTAAAATTAAAGTTAAAATCATGTACTATCACAATAAATCTTCTTTTATTCACTTTTTCTAGAAAAATTTAAAAACTTGTTGCTGAACGTAACCGAAATACAACAACAAGCCATTTATGCCGTGTTTGGAAGTTGATAACGTTTTATTGTTATATGAATATTTGACCAAAAAAAGCTATAAAGTTGTAAAACATAATGAATATAAATTATTGTAACACCCGTGACTTGAGATAATAATAATAATTTAATTTCCTTATAACTAATTGTTGGACTTTGAGATTAAGGATTGGATTATTGAGTTGGGCCTTAAGTGAGTGGGCCGATAATTAGTGGGCTACCCGAAGACGTACGTTGGGCGTAAGCTTGGCGTATGCGGGGCGTAGTGCAACATTGGATGCGGGGAGTTCATGCGCGTACGCGCAGTGTACCAAGGATTACGCATATCGTACGTGAGCAGACTCCAAACCCTAAGTTTTAGGGTTTAAGCCATATAAATACAACATTATCTCCCAAGCCCTAGCCTCCTTACCAGCCTCTCAACCTCAGAAACCCTAGATAGCCTTTCATTCCTCATCCTTGTGTGTTTTTGGCCTGGTGAAGCTCATTGTGGTGTTTAGAAGCTTGGAAGGAGAAAGAATAAGTGGAAGAATAAGAACTTGAGTAGCTTGAGCTCAAGGATCTGAGATAACATCACCATTTAGCACTCATTTGAGGTAAAACGCTCTCAACTTGCCTCATGAATGCTTAGATCTATGTTAATGGTGTTTTGGACCTCTTTAGGTCCCAAGAATGGATTTTTATGGTTCAAATCTGTTTCTTGGCTTAGGGTTGCCACCCTTAGTGCTATATGAGTCCCAATAACAGAAAAGTTTCAATCTTGAAGGTCCTTTTGTGGTCATGCATGAGTTCTAGCTATTTGCATGGAAGTTAGTTGTCATATTTCAAGTTTGGGTCCATTTGGTGGGTTGCAAGCCACCAAGTAATCGACTTTAAGGGTTAAGACACTTTAGTGGACTTAGATATGTGTTTGGAGCTTATGGTATTAAGTGATTAAGCTCTTTTGAAGTTTATGGCTTAACAGGGTAGTACGCTGGGCGTAGAAGCCCGTATGCGCAGCGTACGCCATGCAGCCTGTATGCTTAGCGTACAGAGGAGTACGCCCCGCATACTCACTGGATTCAGATTCCTAGTCGTTTGAGCCTCGGTTTGGGCCAATCTTTGGACTTCTTAGCTTCTGGGCCTTAGTGGGCCATCAAGATTCAGTTAATGGGCTAAGGACATGTTTGGGCTTAAGAAAAGGCCCATTTGAGGAGTTTGGCCCAATTTAGAAAAATTGGGTCATTAGTGGGCCATTAGTGGGTTTGGAAAGGTTAGATAGAATTGGACCATGGATGTTATGGAATTGGGCCTAGGTTATGGTCCAAATTAGATTAGGGGTAAAATGATCATTTTACCCTAAGAAGGAATATTGGATTTTGACTAAGTGTTATTTTGGTAATGTTAGCTCGAGGAGTCGTCGGAGCAGCCGTAGAGATTCCTTACCGTGAGATTCCGCATTCAGCCTTGCGAGGTGAGTTGTCTGCTGTAGGAACGGGTTGAAGGCACCAATGTCGGCTCGTTTATGTATGTTAGTATATTCCGGACTAAGGTCTGATGTCGGGCAGCACCCGATGTAGATTTATATGTTTCCGGATTCCGATCCGATGTCGGGCATGTGCCCGAGGAATGTTTGTATGCTTGATGTCTTCGTGATTCTTGCATGTGTCTGTTTTGTATGTTTCCGGACTTCGGTTCGATGCCAGACAAAGCCCGAGGAATGTTTGTATCTTTTCGGATTTTGGTCTGATGTCGGGCGGGGCCCGAGGAATGTTTATATGTTTATGTTATGTGATTATTTATGTGTACTTGTTGATATGTTTATATGTATGCCGGGCGGGGCCCGATGTAGCGGGCAAGGCCCATGTTATGTTATTATGTGATTATATAATTATGTGCATGATATGTGGTAGTTTGGGGAGACTCGCTAAGCTTTGTGCTTACAGTTTTCAGTTTTGGTTTCAGGTACTTCTGGTAGCAAGGGGAAGAACTCGAGATGACTGCAGTGCACACACCATGATTTTAGCATGTGATGTTTTTACTCTGATATATTTGACAGATGATTATGATGTTTTGAGATACAATGACTTATGATTTATATGTGATGATTTGATAACTATGGTTTTATTAATAATTAAAAACGAAATTTTTGGACCGTATTTTTGAGATGTTTCAATTATTTTATAAACTAAAACTTTTAAAATTTACCAATTTTCACTATGTTCTGTTACAAAAATCGAAAGTCATATTAAAATGATAAAATCATCAACATTGAAAATTTAATATTAAACTAGCAATATAAATACAAACACACTTTGTATTATTAGATCATATACATAAGTTAATTTCTCTCTGCATAACCTTCATTATTTGTGTCATATGGTATGCAATCCGGATAAAATCACCAACATCATGGGTATGGTTTCAGGGCCGTTCAAAACTTATTTTGGGTCCATTACGAGAGAGGAACAAAAGGCCTTTAAAATACACAAATTTAATTAACTTGTTTTTATAATAACTCAATAATTGTAAGAAAATTACTTATATTAGCTTTTAAATATAAGATTTTTTATTACAAAAATCCATATATTTAATGAAAAATAATTCTTCTAGCTTTTTGAGATGTAAAATTATTAATGATATCTTCAAAATCGATATTGTCTAACATATTATAATAAAGTCCATAAAATTTTTGGGCCCCTTTGAATGATAGGCCATGGACGGTTGCCCCTATCGCTCACCCTCTGAGACGGGTTTGTACGGTATGCAATCCGGATAAAAAGAAGTTGTTTGTTGACTTGTTCAGAGTTACCATAATTATAATTAAAATTTAAAACAAAAAGCTCTCAAATATTTATTGTCACTCAAAACGCAACTTTAAACTCGTGGCTTTTAAATCATAACATCAAGAAACGCATAGACATTCTTAGAAAAATGACTCGGGATTTTTCCGCGGATATTTACAAACGGTAAATTTGAGTATATTGATAAATAATGGTTGATTTAAAAAGAAAACTCCAAAAGTAATATCTTAAACAATCAATGACTCGGTCATAAAAAAAAATGTGGCTCCAAACTGCTACCAAAACTTTAAGGGTAGTTTTTGTCAATTTCATAAACATTGGTGTAGTTTATACATTATTTCATCCAAGAAAGTGTAGTGAAAACGCAGCCGCCCAAAAACATAACAAAAATAATTAAATAGAAAGCCGGCACATCAACGTCTTCGCCGCTTGTCATTCTGCTTTAACGCGTGCCACGTAACCACTTGCCCCACCGCACCCGGTAGGGCGGCGCTTTTTGCCTCCGCCCAGTCAAACCACCCGTTGACCCCACGCACACTCCACCTTTCTCTCTCTCACACATACGCACACTCTTTCTCTCTCTTAAAACCCATCTATATAATGAAGACACCTCCTTTCTTCCATTAAACATCGTTACCACTTTACCAAACACGGAAACGAAATTCATTTCAATAGAAAATTCTACGATGGTTATGAAGAATGAAACTGCTAAACCTGTCACGACGGCGGGAAAGGTTGCTGCTGCGGTGAACGAAGTTCATTACCGGGGAGTGAGGAAGAGGCCATGGGGTCGTTACGCGGCTGAGATTCGTGACCCCGGGACGAAAACGCGTGTCTGGTTGGGTACTTTCGATACGGCGGAGGCGGCAGCGAGAGCATACGACGCCGCAGCTATCAACTTTCGTGGATCTAAGGCGAAGATCAACTTCCCTCCGTCGTTGGATGGCGTCACCGGTGGGAATTACAGTCAGAGTAGTACCGTGGAGTCTACTCATTCCAGCCGGGAGAGTGAGAATAACACTCCGGTGGAACTGGATCTGATGAGGTGTCTTGTCGGCGAGGCGTCGTCGGTTGGTGGTGGGTATCAGTTTTTTGTGAATGGGAACCAACAGACGGTGGCGTTTGTTCCTCACGCGCAACCGATTATGTTTTTTGGAGTGCAACCCGAGATGGCAATGAACCGGGCTCACCAGTACCCGATCCATCAAATGGAGCAGCATTTTGACGGTGGATATGGTGGTAGGGCGGAGAGTGTGTCGGAGTCGTCGTCTGTAGCGGATTACATCCCACGTGATACGAGTTATTCGAAACGAGAAATTAACCTCGATCTGAATCTAGCTCCTCCGACAGTAGAAGTTTAATTATCATATGTTTTAATATATTTTTTCTTATTTAAAAAACAAAATTGAAAGGGAAATATGTGAATCAATTTCTCTTAAAAGTTGAGTAGTTTATGTCAAATTTTGTAATTACTTTGTACAAATCCTATTAAAAAGGATTAGGATAAATACTAACATTTGTGTTTTGAGTTATGGCTAATTGGTTAAGCTCATAAATCGCATATGGTAAAGTTTTTTTTTTTGTTATATGTGAAATACTAAATAACAATGAATGTTTGGAATTCTCTTCTTCATTGATTCATCTTGGTGTATTATTTGATAGTAACATATGTAAAATATAACAATGAATATTTGGAATTATGTCTTTACTGGGGTCATTGTATTTGATATATGGTATTTGGGAAATGTATTATTAGGTAACGTAACTGTTGTTTTTGTTTTTATATATATATATATATATATATATATATATATATATATATATATATATATATATATATATTAATTGTATATCATTTACCATTTAATTTGTTGGTGTTCGAAAAATACCTTAATTACCGGTTGCTAAAGGTTTCTAGCGACTTTGACATCTCTGACGACTCTCCGCTCCTCTTCTCTAGTGAGTCTCTAACGAATCAGGTTCTCGATTTGTAGGTTGTTCATCAGCTTCGAGTGTTGTTCAACTTTGATTTTCGATTTCTTGGGTTTCTTAAATCGTTCCAAGAACAAGAAGACGAACCTAGGGTTCGATTTCAAGTTGCATTTTCTAAGGTACATGTTCTTGATGTTTTAGGGTAGATCTATCAGAAATCTACTTTCCCCGGTCGATATATGTTTAGATCATTTCGAGATCTGCTCAGATCTGTTCGAAATCGTTCGAGATCTGTTGTGGTGAAGCATGTTCGAGATCCTTTCTGATTTGTTTGAAGATTTGTTTTTGAGATCATTCCAAGAACAAGAACTAACAAAGAACCCATAGATTTCTAGTTTTTGCAAATCAGGTTCGAACCCCGCCGATTTGTTGTATGTTTTTCATGTAGTCATGCTAGTTTTTGTTGGAATGGAGCTCGAACTAATGTTGGAATGAAGTTCAGGTTTCGCAGATTTTAAAAGTAGGTTTAAGTCATTTATAATGTTCATAGTTTTGCCGGAAAATTCTTATTTTCGTCGAAAAAATCATTTTTTCACCGGAAAGAGCATATATTCACTAAAAATTCATATATTCATTGGAAAATTCATACTGTCATCGGAAAAATCATATATTGGCTGGAAAATTTAACTTGACCGGCTAAATCTATAATAATCGGTCGTTATAGTATTTTGTGAACATAAAAAACAAGTTCGATAGTAAATAGCGTATAAAAAATGAAGAAAAATGAACAACAACAATGGTTACCTTCCTGAGTCATTTTCCCTATGTATCATTCAAAATTATATATGATATAGGCTGTATTTTTGTATAAATAGAGAAAAAAAATAAAGATGTCATCATGATTTTATGTTAGAAAAATTGAATTTACTCATTTTCTAAAAACCAAATTTTCAAACACAAAGTCTCAAACTTATTCATTCTTGAAACGAATAGGTGGTTATATATTTGTGTTCTATTTCATGCTATTTTCGATTTGGTATATTAAACGTCCAAAACAATTATATTGATGTAATTTTCAGTTATAATATGATTTTACTTAAATACATTTCCAGGTATGATTATGTGTTTAATTTGCGGATCGTTATACGTTGGTTATTATGGGTCGGTTACAAGTTCTCTCTCTCTCTCTCTCTCTCTATATATATATATATATATATATATATATATATATATATATATATATATATATATATATATATTGTTGAATATATATGCTCAAGATTAATTATGGAGTGGTATTGTTAATAATATATGATCATATATGGTCACACATTTATCAAGTTGGCACATTTTGTATATTTATTATTAATATGATTATTAATAAATAATATCATTTCTTGTATTTTAATTAGAGAATAATTATTTTTTATGAAAATAATAATTATAAGAGAATATAACTAGTTATTGTTTCATATGATATGAATTAATAAGTCATGCACAATATTTTGGACTAGTTAGATTCTTTTGTCTTTTACCTAAAGACAAACTTTATATTTTATAAACTTAAAGTTTATAAAAATTAAAAAAATCACCCTCTTTCCAAGAGGTATGGCCAATTTTATTAAACAAATATGGAAGTTGTTTGTCAACCTCCATGCTTTGTCTTCCTATACCTTTAAAAGGCTACAAATACTTTAGAGTGTCTATAACTATATCTATATCTATATCTATCTATCTATATCTATATATCTATATCTATATCTATATCTATATACCTATATCTATATCTATATCATACATACTTATAAAGCTAGCATTTTTTTTTGAATCTCATGCATTTGAAACCCCCTTTTTTAACTTCCTCAAACCACATTCATTTGAAACCCCCTTTTTTAACTAATGCAACTCAAAAGTTTTCTTAATTATGATTTAACACTCAAAAGTTTTATAACTTATATTATGTTTAATTAGCATTTAGTGAAAAGTTTACTATAAAAAGGTCAATCTTTTGTGTCTTTTGTGTTATATAAAATCTTACATGTAAGAAGGATTTGAAGATATTGTGATTCAAAAGTTTTCATATAGTTGAAGCATTCACGATCAAAATATGATGATTTGAAGAAATGGGTTATGTCGCATCGATGGTAAATGTAATAGACTAAACTGCACAAATGGTCCCTGTGGTTTGCTCAAAATTGCCACTTTGGTCCAAAAAAAATTTGACTAGCACCACAGGTCCAAAGTTTTCATTTTGTTGCGAGTTTGGTCCAATTTGATTTAAAAATATTTAAAATGACGGATTTACCCTTGTTATTTTCTTTTTCTATTTTTTATTTGTTTAAATGTTTTTCTGATTAAAAGAAAAATAAAAAAGAATCTCTTTCTCTATCTTTCTCTCTCTCTCTCTCTCTCTCTCTCTCTCTTTCTCTCTCTCACTCGTCGAGAAACCCAAAACAGAGACCGGAGGCTGCTGCCTCCGATCAAGCTATCCAGCCTCTCCCTCGTGTGTCGACTGGCGAACCCAAACACCCTCTGATCAGGGTCGATCTCCGCTGAAACAGTCCCGATCACAAGCAACTATGTTTCTTTATTCACCGGAGAAGAAAGGTAGTCGAGCATCTTCCGCTTTGCCTCCTATTTCGATTCCCAAACAGCTCCCTCGTCATTTCCTGCTTCATCCATCTAGGGTTCGAATTACCCTCTCTTTGCGGTGTGATTTTACCAGATATTGAAGCTTGCCCCGACAATTTTGATTTAGGTGTGATTAGGGCTCGAAAACCCTCAATTGGAGCAACAATGATAGCATACCTGCAACTCAAAATTCAGATGACATGAGTAACGTACCTCTCCTCCTAAACCTAATATTGTCGGCGACTTCAACCTCTCATTGTCATTCTTACGTAGTAGCAGCAGAAGCATAACAAAGGTGGTCGATGGTGGTGACCAAGAGTAGCTCTACGGTGGCAGGAGGTTGCCCGACAGTCTATCGACTGCTTCCTTTTTGCTTATATCGGCAGTGATCGTCGGAGGGGAAGAGGGAAGAGGTAAGGCAGCAGGTTGGAGGGTTGCTTGGGGGTTGTTGTGTCACCGGAAGAAGGAGGGATATTGGGTTGTGAAATGGTGGTACACGATGGCAGAATGTGGCAGTGGGGTGACAAGTGGTGGCTGCTACGTTTTCCTTTGTATTTCTTGGAAGAAAATGGATGAGAAAAAGGATGGAAGGGAGTGAAGAAGGTCTGAGGTATGTTGGTGGAGTGGTTTTCGATCCAGTGAGGGAGGTATAAGGGTAGTGTGTGGTGTTGGAAGAGAGAGAGAGAGAGAGATTTCATTTTTATTTTTTTATTTTTTTATAAAAATTATAAAAATAAAATAGAAAATGAAAATTTTCTTTTTTATTTTTTCTTTTAATCAAAATAAATATTTAAATAATAAAAAAACTGAAAAAGAAAAATATAAGGGCAAAATAGTCATTATGAAAAGGTTTATAGAAAACTGGACCAAACTCGCAACAAAATGAAAACTTTGGACCTGTGGTGCAAGTCAAAACTTTTTTGGACCAAAGTGGCAATTTTGAGCAAACCACAGGGACCATTTGTGCAGTTTTGTCATTGTAATATGATTTTTCTTTCAACCAAAACAAATGAAGCTTTTCTATTCTTTCTTTATATTCAATTTCTCATTTAATCTTTATATGTGATTTGTGTGTATTACTCAATCTTGAATGTGACTCTCCAAACATCAATGTTTTGCTTGGAATATCTTTCTGATTCTTTTTTTTTCAAGAAAAATATTTTGATTGCAGGTTAGTGAAGAATTGTCATTAAGTTTCTATGGTTGAATGATGTTAAATGAAGAAAGAATATTCATAAAATGGATATAAGTTTTTTGTTTGAGCAAAGTTGACGAATGTTAGTTTTTTCTTTTGATTTAAATTATGTTTATGTAACATCTTTATTTATATATTCAACCACCCAATGCTCTTATTTATTTGATTGTAGTTTTTCTATTTTGATTAGGTTTATTTTCTATTATTTTTTTGTTGGGTTATCCTACACAACATATTTAAAAGACAATATTTAAAAGATAATATAATTTTGAACATTTGATATGTAATTATGATATACCTATAATGATATGTTCTTCATATGAAAGTAATTTATCCATATTACTACGACAAGAATTACATATGACATTTACGAAAATATATATATTATATGTGATTTGTTTAACATGTATATGCACCTATGTATGTTATAAATTTATAATTAAATATCTTTATATATAATAATTGAAGGGATTAAAATGATGCATCAAAACCAATTATTTAGACGAATATAATAATAATAATAATAATAATAATAATAATAATAAATATACATTTCCAAAGTACCACATTCATTTGAAACTCACACTACAACTTAAGAGTTTTTTAATTTATGTATATTTATTAGTTACAACTCAAGAGTTTTTTACTTATGATTATTAATTAGTAATCACTAATAACTTTTTATTTTCCTTTCTTTCATGAGGTTGTAAAGTTTTGCTCATTAAAAACATTAATGTATTTGAAGAGATTTGTGATTTAAATATGAAGAGTTAATATAAATGTTATAATAGATGTTTTAGTGTTTTTATGTTATTAAAAGTTATAGTGTTTATTTTCCATATTTTTTATTATTCGTTGTATATATATCTTTTTTAATACAAATGTTATAATAGATGTTTTTCTATTTTTATGTTACTAAAAGTTGCAGTTTATATTTTTGTTCATACGTTTTGTTACCCGTTATATTATCATTCATTTGATATATAATTTACACAATTTTAAACGGTTTATAAAATTATCAAATAATTGTATATATCACAATGACTTAAAAATTAAACTATAATGTTTAATAAAACTAATATGTTAACTATATGTTTGCTTTACTACTAACATTTTGTTTCAAAGTAGAAATATTAAATAATAATTTGGTAAAAGTTATTATTTTAACTATATAATTCTATTCTCGCGCAACGCGCGGGGATTTGCCTAGTATACTTATAAAGGAAACATTTTTCCTTTCACCACATTCATTTGAAACTCCCATGCATTTTTCCTTTAACCACATTCATTTGAAACTTCCATGACTTTTCAACTTCTTTCTAATAAAATTATAAGTTAGTTAATAAAGTTAAATAAATATCATCCCTAAAGTGTAATCATATATAAAATAAATTTAAATATTAAAATATTATATGTACTTCTCCTTATAAAATTATGTTTTTAACTTTTAACATATTACTTAATTTATTAGTTTTAATATATTGTTGGATGTAACCATTATCATTTTAAAGATACAATTTTGTAACAATTTGTATAAAATACTTAAATTATTAATTTAAATATAACATTACATGCTCAACTTAAATATAAATTTTCGTTTAACTTAAACAACCAAAAAAATATTTTGTAAATAGTTAAAAGTGATAAATTATAGTGTCTTTCTAATAATGATTATAAGTTGGTTAATAAGGTTAAATAAATATCAAACCTAAAGTGTAATCATAAATAAACTAAATTTCAATTTTAAAATAATATATTTACTTATACTTATAAAGTTATGTCTTTAACTTTTCACGTATTATACTTAATTTATAGATTTAAAATGTTGTATGTAAACCATTATCAATTTAAAGCTACAACTTTTGAACAGTTTCGACAAAATATTTAAATTGTTAATTTAATATAACATTAACGTGTCAACTTAAATATAAATTCCAGTTCCATTTAAAAAACCAAATAATATTTTGTAAATAGTTAAAAGTGATAAATTGTAGTGATAAATGCAAAAAGTAAATTGTAATCTCAATTTAACTAAAATATTTCCTAAAGATAGTTTTATAATCGTTAAAAGTTTTCAAATCAGTAGCTTAAAATAATTTACAATAACAATAGTTTGAAATAATTGTATATAAATGATTATATTGTTACCTTTAAAATCAAAAAACAATGTTTGATGTTTTTAATAATTGTAATGATAAAAATTAAAACATTAAGCAAATAAATTTTAAAGAATTAATTAACAATAACAACAACTATAAATAACATTAAACCATATATTATATTATATTTTATTCATGTGTAACTTACGGGTAGAAGTCATTCAAACGATTGAGATTATGTAGTTATAATAGATGTATATATTATCATATAATTCAAAATAATCAATATATTATATCAATTTAGTATACAAATTATTATATCAAATTTAACAACAACGTTATTGTTATATAAAAAAAACATATATTTGTAAAGACTTCAACTATATAGGTGTTTCTGCGCAACGCACAGGCATTCGCCTAGTATACTTATAAAGGAATCATTTTTCTTTTCACAACATTCATTTGAAACTCCTATGACTTTTCAATTTCTTTCTAATAATGATTATAATTTGGTTAATAAGGTTAAATAAATATTTAACCTAAAGTGTAATCATATATAAACTAAATTTCAATATTAAAATAATATTTTTACTTTTACTTATAAAGTTATGTCTTTAGCTTTTAACATATTATACTTAATTTATTAGTTTTAAAATGTTGTTGTACGTAAACCATTATTATTTTAAGGCTATAAGTTTTGAATAGTTTATATAAAATACTTAAATTGTTAATTTAAATAGGGAAATTGTCAGAAAAGTCCCAATATTTTTAGAAAAGTTACACTTTAGTCCCAATATTTTTTTTTGAACATAAAAGTTCTGATTATTTCATTTTGGCTCAAATTTACAAAAAAGTCATTTTTTTCTTTTAACAGGAAATGACATATTATCATGTTTTTACAAATAGTCGAGACTTTTATGTTCAAAAAAAAATCTTGGGACTAAAATGTAATTTTCCTGAAAATATTTGGACTTTTCTGACAATTTCTCATTTAAATATAACACTACAGAGTCAACTTAAATATAAATTTTAGTTCAACTTAAACAACCTAAAAAATATTTTGTACATAGCTAAAAGTGATAAATTGTAGTGTCTTTCTATTAATGATTATAATTTGGTTAATAAGGTTAAATAAATATCAAACCTAAAGTGTAATCACAAATAAACTAAATTTTAATATTAAAATAATATCTTTATTTCTACTTATAAAGTTATATCTTTATCTTTTAACATATTATACATAATTTATTAGACTTAATTTATTGTTGTATAAACCACTGTAATTATTTAAAACATCAAACATTGTTTTTTGTTTTTAAAAATAACTCTATAATCATTTATATATAGTTATTTTTAACTATTGTTATTGTAAGTTATTTTAAGCTACTTATTTGAAAACTTTTAATGATTATAAAAATATATTTAGCAAATACTTTAGTTAAATTAAGATTACAATTTAGTTTTTGCATTTAGCACTACAATTTATCACTTTTAATTATTCAGAAAATAGTTTTTGGGTTTTTTAAGTGGAACTGAATTTTATATTTAAGTTGACCATGTAATGTTATATTTAAATTAACAATTTAAGAAACAATGTTTGATGTTTTTTGAGTTCCACTTAAAAAACCCAAAAAATATTTTATGAATAATTAAAAGTGATCAGTTGTAGTGCTAAATGCAAAAACTAAATTGTATTCTAAATTTAACTAAAATATTTGATAAAGATATTTTTATAATCATTAAAAGTTTTTAAATAAATAGCTTAAAATAACTTACAATAACAATAATTAAAAATAACTATATATAAATGATTATATTGTTACCTTTAAAAACAAAAAAAAAATGTTTGATGTTTTAAATAATTACAATGATAGAAATTAAAACGTTAAGCTAATAAATTTTAAAAAATTAATTAACAATAACAACAACTATATAACATTAAACAATATATTACTTTTTATTTTCATTTATGAGTAACCCGCGGATAAAGGCCATTCAAACGATTGAAATTATGCAGTTTTAATAGATGTATATATTATCATATAATTCAAAATAATCAATATATTATATCAACTTAGTATACGATTATTATATCAAATTTAATAATATTATTGTTATATTTAAGAAAACATATATTTGTAACGATTTCAACTATATATGCGTTTCTGCGCAACGCGCGGGCATTCGCCTAATATACTTATAAAAGAGGCATTTTTACTTGCACCACATGCATTTGAAACCTCCATGACTTTTCAATTTCTTTCTAATAATTATTATAAGTTGGTTAATAATGTTAAATTAATGCAAAAACTAAATTCTAACCATAAATTAACTAAATCACAATATTAAAATATCATATTTTACTTCTATTTATAAAATCATGACTTTAACTTTTTAACATACCTTATTAGGTTAGATATGTTGTCGTATGTGAGTAATTGCCATTTTAAACTCACAACTTTTGTATAATTTATGATTTTATGCAAAATAGTAAAATTATTAATTTCAATACATTTTAAAGTCACAACTTTTGTATAATTTATGATTTTATGGAAAATAGTTAAATTATTAATTTCAATATAATGTTAAACGATTAACTTAAATCAACATTTCAATTAAACTTGAAAAAATAAAGAGACTATTTTATAAATAGTTAAAAGTTACACATTATAGTGTTACACCTATATTGTAATCCTAACAAAAAAAATCATAAAACTATTTTTCATAATCATTAAGAATTTTCAAAGAAGTAGCTTAAAAATAACTTATAATAAGAATAGTTAAAAGTAATATTATATAAAAAATTATAATGTTATCTTTAAAAACAAAAATAATGTTTGTTGTTTTAAATAATTACAATCAAAGAAACTAACAATATTCATCAAATAAGTTTTAAAAAAATTTAAATTTCTGAAACCAAATTAGAATAATTAAGAGTTTCCAAATACGTTATTTTAAATAACTTACAACAACAATAGTTAAAAGTAACATTATATACTAAATTTATATTGTTACTTTTAAAAACAAAAAAATGTTTGATGTTTTAAATAATTATAATGATAAAAATTAAAATCTTAAACAAATAAACCATTTAAAATTAATTAATCATAACAAAAACTATAAATATCATTAAACCGTATATTATATTTAATTTTATTTATAAGTAACCCACATGTAGATGCCATTGAAACAATTGAGATTATAGAATTTTAAGAAATGTCTACATTATCATATAATTCAAAACAAACAATATTTGTACTAAATTATTATAAGATTTATTATATAAGAGCTAACAAATACATCATTGATATATTTAAAAAAAAACATATAATTGTAAATATTTCAAACATATTGTTGTATTATGTGTAACGTGCGGGTATTAACATAGTTTTATTATAAATCCCTTATTTTACATGGGATATTAAATGAGAGCTTCATGCGTGGAAATTGGCTAGTTTTCTACTTCTTTCTCCATATGGCCGGAATTTATGTTTCACTTCCTCCTCTCTCTCTTTTGAAGTTAGTTTGGTGGTTTAAAACTTCATTGCATTGTCTCATTTAGTGCTTATTTGAGTTAAGCACTTAAAGGCTTAAGACACTCAAGAATACAAGAATGAACTAACATTCCAAGCGCCTTAATCTTGATGGTGGATACTTGTAGAGAAAATCATACTCTTTGATTTTTCAATCTTCATCAACACCCCAAAACCAAGTGGGTTCAAAGGCTTCAAATGTTGTCATTCTAAAACATTCTTTGGTTGTTTTTATTTCATTCTAACCTCTATAAATGGATCCCTGATGGTTTGGTTTTGTTATAATCTAAAAATAAACTTGTTATTTTTAACGCTTCCATTGACCGGTTTTTATAAAAAAAAACTAACTTATATTTTGTATTAAAACTCATAAGTGGTATCAGAGAAATCTTTTATATGTTAGAATGTTTTTTTATGTTTGATAATCTTTGGTTTTTGGAAAACAAACATGAATTTATTTTGGTTAAGCAAAAATCCATATTTGTGTGCTTTGACAACTTCTTGGTTAAAATTGTTTATTTTTATATATAACCATTTTTCATGCATTTTGGTTATATAAAAGTTACCTTAGAAAAAAAAAGAGTTGTTTGTTATAATATTTGATATGGTGTTGTGTATAAAAAACCATTTGGACCTTTGTGTTGTGTTTGGTTGATATTTATTTATTCATAAGATGTAACAGATAAATAAGTAATTTTTCATTTGTTGATTTGTTGTAATAAAAACAAGATGAAGAAATGACATCCTTGAAGATGACTTAACCATTTAAGACCATAATCCCAACCATAAACTTCTACTTTTGGTTTTGGGCTTAATTATATTCTTAATGGTTTAAGTGTTGCAACTTTCACAACATGAAGATTTGAAGTCCTTTTGCAAGTGAGAGTTGACTTGGCAAGTGAGAGCTTGAAGACCTTTTGAAGTGTCCTTTAAGTCCTTTAGGAAAGACTTAACAATTATTGTAATGGCTCACAAAAATTATTACTAGACATGAGTTAGTTTGTACACATTATAATGCATGCAGGTGATGTTTATTTTTATGTTATTGTATGTTATGTTTTGTGCATAAAAATGAGTTTTACATGTCAAATAACATTTTAACATAAGATAATATAATTTGGAGTTTGAGGAAAAATATTTAAAAGATAACATAAGATGTTTATAAATGAATATTTATAAAAACGATTTTACCGGTTACCGGTTAAAAATCGATTTTTTGTTGAAAATGGTTTTATTGTAAAACTTATAAATGCCCAACTTTAAAATATTTTAAATGGTTTAAAATGTGTTTAAACATTATATAAACTCCATGTCTTTATAATAAATAAGTAGTTTTTATTAAAAATACTAAAATCGGTTTATAGCGTTATAACGACAAATAAGGAAACTAGTGATTATTTTTTGCGTCGAAACTTAATATATGATATTGGTGTTTTAAACATAGCGCAACATGTTGATATTATATTTTATGCATGCCAAATGAGATTTAAAACATAAGTATCATCATCGAAGTTTTGGTTTATCAAAATATGACTTTTATCATAAGATGCATCAAATTGAGTTTATAAAATAAAATAAGTTTATTCTATAAATTCATGAAATCATTAGTTTTTTATTATTAAAAGGAGATTTAAAATAACGATTTTATAACTCATCCAAAACTCCAAGTCTTAAGTATAAAATGAAATTTTATTTAGACTATTACCAGTTCTTAAAACCGATCTACGACTAAACTTTAAAATATCGTATTTTAGTTTATAATTGATCGTGGCTAATGGAAAATAAAATGAAGTTTTATTTGGAACCTAAAGAACCTCATAACAAGTTATATGAATTTTACAAAAGGGTATATAAATTGTTAGATGCATGCAATATTCATGAGACCATGTTTTATAAACTATAATTGTAAAACATATATATAAAACCTTTTCTAAAAATGCAAGTCATTGTCGTCCTTTTGAAGAACACTCGTTATCATTTGTATGGTCTTAGTGGTACAGGGTCACCTGGTAATTATGATGTTCGGGGTAGTTTTGTAGTTTCTGGTTTCTAAATGGTCACCTTGTCACTGATTAGTTACAATACTACAAGTTGTTTCAAGTAGGATGACTTGATCGGAATTTTGTGTGATAAAGGTCACCTAAGCATGAGAGGTATGAGACATAGATGGGATAAACATGCCAAGTTAAGCAATAGTTGTTTAGGATCCTATAATCTAGGAGTTACATATTGTATGCAATTAGTAATCGCTAGCCACCGAGTTTGATTAAGTTTATGGGATAAAGGTCACCTAACCATTTACTTGTTTCGTTACTTGGATCCTAGACTTTAATAAATTAATGTTTTAAGAAACAATAAAAGGTATTAATTTTTAAAGACTAAATATTAAAAATATTAAATGAAACCTTGTTAAATTCTGTTAATACTCTTACGCCCTGCAAAATCTCTCTATCTCTCTCTCCCCCTCTCTCTCTCTCTCTTGTTGAGTTTCAAGAGACAATGACATTTGATGATTATAGTTTCTATAACTGGTATAATATCTTGAGGTTCTACCTTAAGGATACATAGAAGTTATATAAACTTAAAGATCCCATACCTGAATAACCTCTGCAAGCCAATATGTCTGATCATGCTACTTTGATGGAAGTATTATTGTGATGATATTGATGTGTCTCACATAATATTGAAGTAATTAGCCTTGACTTGCAAAGAGTCTTGGATAATTATGAAACATATCAGATGTCTCATCAAGCAAAGCAAATATTCAATCAGAACACTAGAAAGTACTTCAAGTCTGTTCAAGCATTTAATAAAGGAAGTCTAAGAGATTGTGTACTCAAATAGACTTATAGTTCAGTTAAGGGATATATAACATGAACCCAGAAATCAAGAAAGTATCTAAATGATTGATGTTGTTTCTATTGTGGAAGAAACTGGACATTGAAAGAGAAATTGCTTCTCTAATCTCATCGAGCTGAAGAAGTATGACTTGGACAACACTTCAGATATCTATATGATAGAACTATTTATTTTTCCATAATTTACTTGCGTATGTTATACTTAAAGTGACACTAATAATTGATATTATGTGTTGATGATTGGAAGAAATAATCAACTGATTACAAACAAATGATATTTTGTGCTGAAGATATAACAAGTGATGTTATAGTCTTTATTCAAACAATAGATGATTTGTACTTATTCTTATAGAGACATGTAACAGTTGTAATTTATGAATAAATCTATATTTTCTTATCGTTTAATGGATGTACACATTCATGATCTGAAACGATGTATTATGTGTTAAAGAATATTTTCTCATAAGATTAATTATGAAGTAAATCTACAACCTTTCATTAAATTAATAATTCTGATCATAACACCTAAATAATCAAATGATATTTGATTGGATCTTATCAATGTCATAATCATCAAGACTAAATAAATGTGAAACATATATACCAACTTCAAAATGATGGAATTTTTGAAGGCAAATGAGCTTGATTCATTTGATATATGTGAATCCTATTTATATGGGAAGATGATTCACAAGTGTCTTTATCTATTAGTAGTTAAAGAACAAAAGGATTGAAAAAGAATTATACATAAGTGATGTATGAAATCTTTTCAATCCATGAACAGATTTGGTGATAGATGCTTAGTCAATTTCATCGCCGACTTTTTTTTTCGTTATTGTTGAAATTTTTTTATTTGCTCAAATTGTTTCATAGTGAAGATTGAAATAAAACTTAATGAGATCATCATTAACCTTTCATTGTCATAAAGAAAATGAGGTTTGTAAACCAAGTCTTCGTGGAACATCTTAAGAGTTGTGGAATCGATTCACAACCCATTCTGTCAAAAACACTCACTCGTCATTAGTATGGTTCTTGTGGCATAGGATCACCTGGTCACTTGGATCTATATTTTGATGTTCGAGTTAGCCTTCGTATTCTCTAGTGGGATAGGGTCACCTGGCCACTAGATGAATGTTGATAGTACAAGTTTTTGAAGAGGATAAAACATAGACCTTGTAGTCTATTATATGATGTTTTAAAAGAACTATTTACTTTATAAAATTTTGGAATTATGCTCACTGCAAAAAATATATATTTCCAAGCAAACAAGTGGATTAAATACTTATATTAGACTAAGGATGAAATCGTTTATCCTTATCTAAAAGGTATAGAGTTATAGAGCTTATGTTAGACAATAAGCTTAACCACTCTAGCATCTACGAACTGCATTTGTGTAGATTATCCTAAATGATTGTTTAGGATGAAGTTTCTACTAGTCCCACTAATTGTCATTCCATAAGACAAGTGCTTAGAAAGTTCTTTTTCTAAGTGGGAGAATTTTGGAACTTTAAGAGCTAAAGATCCATAAGTTAAATGCATCATAGTTTGGAAATAGCAAGTTTTCAATTGTTGTTAAATATGCTCAATAGTTGATCAGAAACTAATGAAATACATAGAGATGCATTCATGTATGATTGTCAGGTATGGACTCGATTAATCTTCCTCGATATAGTTTGACTATAAAGAGTAAGTGAGTTTTCAAAGGAGAAATAATACATGAATGAAAATCTTCTCATATTTAAGCTAACATCTCAAAGTGAGAATCTTCTTTCTTATAAGATAATTACATAGTGTGATTTAATTATAAATCAAGATGAATCTTGTATTTCTATAAAGCTAGTGGGAGTGCAGTAACATTCCTAGTATTATATGTAGTTGACATACTAATTCTTGAAATATGGATCTATATGGATAGCTCATTGCAACTTAAAGGATTAAGTAAAATTGCTTTAATTGTCAAGGATCTTAAAGAGATGAAGATAAAGGACTCTGAGAGAGTCATCTTGTCAAATACCACATGACATGATTTTGAGAAAAATCCTAGTGCAAATGTTTTTGAACTAGATAATATGATTGTATTACATGTGCTGCTGGAACTGGATTAATCATATATGTCATAATTATGCATAAAGGCCAAATAAGTTGTATGCTTAGAGCATGTCGAATGATACATGTATAATATGAGAACAAGTAGTTGTGTGACTTATAGGAACATTCTAAAGTACTTGCGAGAAATTTAGAAATATTCCTAATCTGCAGAGTACTGAAAGAAATCTATGTTTAAGTTGTTGCACATATGCTAAACTTACAAATAAATTGAGTTGTTTCTCAATCGGGCTTCTTCTCATTATGAATAAAGAGAAGTTACATGGATAGTGTATCCATGTAGATTTTAATTAAAGTTACACATCAGAGTTAGAGTACATTGTGGTTTGGAGAACCACATACAAAGATGTTTAATGTATAGTTCATTATGACTATGATTAATCCCATTACGCAAGTGTTGGTATCTAAGTCATATTTAATCATCTAATACATTCTCAATAGTTTTCTCTATATATGAATTATATATATATATATATATATATATATATATATATATATATATATATATATATATATATATATATATATAACTGAAAATGTTTGTATTCGCAAAGTTTATACAAATCAAGTTTGTCAAATCTACTTGACAAAGATCCTTCATTAGCTAAAGCATGAAAGTCAAGCTGGTGCTATAGGGCATTGTTGATATAAGTAGATGTATTTGATTGAAATTTAGAATTTGGATATTAGAACAATACAAGCAACATATATTGTAATGAATTGATATATTGGATATGAGTCTTTCATTGAATAATTATTGTGTTCTATATTAGCATGTTTAAATCCTTGAATAACTAGGTTATTCTAAATATCCATAGTCGTTTATAGTTGTGGGAGCATTTATGAGGTAAGACTAATATGAGTGGATTGGTTGATTTTCATGGAGATGAAAATTGCAAGAGCTGCTACCAACTTCATAGGTACTTGATTAGGAGAATAAGTAATGGACTTGACCCACATCAAAATCACTTTATGGATCGTAGTCAAGAGTGATGTTTTGATCAAGGTTGTATCTTTGTATTCTTACACCCGAGATACATATTTAGGACTTGAAGTGTAGGAATTTTTGTGCTTTGACATGGTTTAACTTTGTTCTGTAAAAGGCAGTCATAAGAGACATCGTTGGGTATGACATGAACAACATTGATAGGCATATGTAGTCAAGATGAGATTTGTTCCTCTTATTCGTTGAGCGTTAAACATCTAAGGCCTTACTCAAAGTTTAACACTAAATGAGATTGATCCCGATCCATATCTCATGTCCAACATGATATCTAAGAAAAAGGAATAATTTATACCACACCTTTAGTAATAGTTGTAGCTTAGAGCTCCTGGAATTGGCTGTTGATGAGATGACACCCTTCATATATTGTTAGGGGCAGTAGCCCGTTGCTAGACGTTAGCTACTGTCTATGTCAGTCTATAATGAATCTTGTGCAAGTCGGAGATTGTTGAGTCTATATGCCCAAGAATCATTACGGAGTGATGTTGCTAATAATATATGATCATATAGGGTCACACATTTATCAAGTTGGCACATTTTATATATTTATTATTAATATGATTATTAATAAATAATATCATTTCTTATATTTTAGTTAGAGAATAATTATTTTTATGAATATAATAATTATAAGAGAGTATAACTAGTTATGTTTCATACGGTATGAATTAATACGTCATGCACAACATTTTGGACTAGTTGGATTCTTTTGTCTTTTACCTAAAGACAAAGTTTATATTTTAAAAACTTAGAATTTATTAAAATTAAGGAATCCTCTTCTATCCAAGAGGTATGGCCAAATTTATTAAACAAATATGGAGGTTGCTTGTCAACCTTCATGATTTGTTTCCCCATGCCTCTAAAGACTACAAATATTTTAGAGTATTTTATTATAAATCCCTTACTTTACATGGGATATAAAATGAGAGCTTCATGCATGAAAATGGGCTAGTTTTTTACTTCTCTCTCCATATGGCCAAAATCTTTCACTTCATCCTCTCTCTTTTTTGAAGTTAGTTTGGCGGTTTAAAGCTTCCTTCAATTGTCTCATTTAGTGCTTATTTAAGTTAAGCACTTAAAGGCTTAAGACACACAAAAAGACAAGAAGAAACTAGCATTCCAAGTGCCTTAATCTTAATGGTGGATATTTGCAGAGAAAATCATACTTTTTTATTTTTCTATCTTCATCAGCACCCCAAAACCAAGTGGGTTCAAAGGCTTCAAAGGTTGTCATTCTAAAACACTCTTTAGTTATTTTTATTTCATTCTAACCTCTATAAATTAATCCTTGATGGTTTGGTTTTGTTATAATGTAAAAATAAACTTGTTATTTTTAACGCTTCCGTTGATCGGTTTTATGAAAAACAAACTTATATTTTGTATCAAAACCCATCATATATATATATATATATATATATATATATATATATCATTTACCTATACGCGAAACCGTTTTCTGCAATATTAAGGTATGCACGTCGATGAGCACCCTCATGACTTCATCATCCGGAGGTAAGCTGACTCTTTGCGTGCTTAACTCCTCTCAACCCTACATTAGCCTCACGTGATAATGGGATTCACCAAACGACGTCGTTTTCTGATGAAAGCTGCCTTCCTGCTTGCTTTCGGTCAGCCTGATATCACGTTGAGACGGAAGACTTGGTGGTGGGTTTTCCTTGTGGTCGGTATAGTTTCTCCTAATGATACTTTCCACTCTTATATCCCCTTTAATCGACACCTCTTATTTTTTGCTACTAACTCATCCTAAATAAGGTAATACCAACCTGGCGGTGGGGTTTCCTTCTTGACGGTTGAGTGTTTCCCCAAAGCTGCTTGGTTTGAAGCGCCGATGAAACGTGCCCTTTCCACCTCTACTTCCGTTTTCCGACTCAACCTTTGTTAATACCGTATATTAATAGCTTCAGTCGCCAGCTCCTGATATGGGTTTCAATGTAATCTTTTTATATTGATTTGCATATATACAGATTTCGTCTCCTTATTTTTTTTTGCTACTTCTCTCTCTAGACAACTATATATATATATATATATATATATATATATATATATATATATATATATATATATATATATATATATATATATATATATATAAACACTAGTATTAAACTCACTGTTGAGCATGAAGAAAAATTTAGACTCAATTATCTCATTCTCTCTCCTGATGTTGTCTCTTCCCCGAAAATATGTTTTTTTGACAACCAAAAAAAGAAACATGTTTTATAAAACCGTATTTAAATTGTTTTGTGTGGTTTTATAAAGTATTTTTCCTTTTAGTTTTAAAACATGTTTTGTACGGATTTTATAATATGTATTCTGTAGTTTTGTTGTGTATAATTTCATAACTATTCTGTGTGCATATTTTCTGAACTATTTATAGGCATAGTTTTAGATTGTTTTTTGTCTATTTTTTGAAATTTGATTTTCATAAACACGTTAAAACGGATTTTCTATTTTGAATAACAACAATGTTTCTTGTTTGGACACAAAGGTCCTTAAAATCCAGAAATTTGAACCCGATAACTTCTAAATTTTGGAAAACTCAAAACATGAAAGTTGTAAAACCATGTGTTAGGTTTATATATATATATATATATATATATATATATATATATATATATATATATATATATATATATATATATATATATATATATTTGAATCTCTTAATTCCCATCTTTTATGTATTTTATTTGATTTTTTAAGATACTATTGTTTAGTAGTTCATAACCTTATGTTAGAAATTGTTTTCGATTCATATTGGTTCTGAATATCAAAAAACTTAAAAATAAAAGTTGTAGAACCGTATGCAAGTTATCCACATAAATTTGAATCAATTTATTCTGATAAAGTATGAATTTTATATGATTTTCCTCAGTTAACGTCGATTTTTCTTCTGAAAACAAACTATGTAATGTTAAAACTTGCATTTTTTACCACACTGTTATGTATATTGGAAACTCCAAAACATCAAAATTTCATTATTGTCTAATTTTCTCTTAGCTTTCCATGTCAATATGAATCAAATTAATATGACATTGTAGGGATTTGTTATGAATTTTATAAAACACTGTCACAAACTTAAATTCTAGGCCTATGCTGAATTGTAAGGGGAAGTGATTTTAGTGGAATTTTCGGTTATGGTTATGTGTTTATATTTCATACTATTACAAGTTGATCTATGTTTCAGTTACTGGTTTATTGTATTAACATAATAGTACTTCACCTATTTGTTAGCATGGAGAAAAAAACATACACGATTCTCTCCTCTTCTCCCTCTATTCCTGCAACTTTTTGCTACTCTAAAGGTAACATCCAGGCCTAGGAAGGTATGGCGACATGGAAGAGCCGTTGTAGCTATTATATCTTAGGAAATAAACTTCCGGTTGTAGGTGAATTTGTGTTAATAACATTGTGTTCAACATAGGCCTCGATATTTTTTGTCATTTGCAAGGCCGGTTGTAACATCCTCTTTTGTGGGGCTAGGATTTTTGTCTATTTTAGAGAAAAATAAAATTTTGAAAAAATAAAAAAATAAATAATCAAAATAAAATAGGCCAAATCAAACCTAAAATAATGTAACATCCATTTTCCAAAATGTCCTTTGCTAGTATTAAATGATGAGTTTCATAATTATGTTCCTGCGTTGAGCGTAGGTGAGCTACGCCAAGTGTAGGACTACGCCGAGCACAGGTATTGTCACAACTAGAAAAATTAGGGTCAAACCAAGTCTAAGGATTCTTGTATACACGTATATCCACAATGTAAGATATAACCATATTGCAATAAAACATTTGAAATTCATATGAGCATTGAGTTTATAAGCTATCATATATATAAATAGGTATATATATAAGCCTTGAAGAGCCATGTTGTAATTAGCCTTGACAAGTCAACAATAAAGCACATATTAAACAATTTCCAAGGAATTATAACATGACACCCCACTAAGGCCGAAAACCCTTTCCATGGGGGACCTCTAGACCGTAATTAACCCAAAACCAAGCACCATGGCCGAAAACTACCTTAATGACTCATGTGTTGGCCGAAAACTCGAATAGAAAAGCTTTAGAACCGTGAACACCCTTAGTGGACCACACCTTGGCTGAAAACCACCTTGCTAGATCAATGTTTGGCGCAAAACTCAATGGGAAAGGACTTAGGACCGAAAACCAAAAGGAAAACCCAAACACATGTGTTTGCGGCCATGCTTGGATGTATCATTGTGTTTGTGGTCATGTTAAGGAGTTTTAATGTGTTTACGGTCTAGAGTAAAGAAAAAGCAAGTATAGTTGACTTTAAGGTGTAACATTTCACCCATTTCCAAGGCAATCACGGTAAACCACATATTAACCATCAAATAACAAGGCATTAACCTCCAGTAACCCAAGTAAATATCATGTCAATCTTCTCTCTTTTATTATGGACGAGATCATCCCCTCCCATATCACAAATCCCATTTTCACTTAGCTAGAAATTCCAAACCCTCTCAAGAACAACCCTAGAGTCCTTCAAGATCAACATTCTTCAAGTATCATCCCTAAATCTTAGTAAGTATTTTCGAGATTACTAATGGTCCTACACCTTAATATGTTGATTTCATCCTATTTACATATAATATTATGTATTAAAACCTTAGGATTACATTCTTCTCAAGGAAGTTCATCAAACCCTCCAAGTGTTTAGGTTCGAAATCTTCACTTCACCACTTCGAATCCACCCATCAAAACTACTCACGGTGAGTTCATACCCCCATATTTTCAAGCTTTTTCCATGTTTTAGAGGGGGGGGGGGGATACAAGTAAAACTTTGTTTATCCCACAAATAATTACATGTTTTCATCTTATGTTAAAGATAAAATATTATTTACTTAAGTTATGATTTATACTGGTTTTCGGTATAAATATTTGCGACTTACATATAGCTAAAACAAACATAATCTATGCTATAAAATCATAAGAAAAGTTATGATTTGTGAAACTACATGGCTTTTGGGAACTTTTATTAAAAGATAGATTTACTAGCAAAAATAGTACTTTATAGTCATTTACCAATCTAGTGGGTTTTAACACCAAAATACTATGTTTTGATTTCATACTTTCATGCTGGAATACACCTTTATATTTATATAAAAGATTATATAAATAGTTTCAAGCCAACAAGATAAACTATAATCGGTATAGTTTGGAGGTCACAAATCACACCTTTCAAAGATACATATAATTATTTAAAGGCATAATTATCTTATTTTGCAAGTAAAAGGGAGTCATAGTTCACGTAAATCTGTTAATGCTCTTGTGAGACTTTCCTTCACCGTACATACCTAGCGTACACCTTAAGTCCTACGTTATAACCAGAGTCTCCTGGAGGGAGAGCGAGACCGCTGTGTATAGATCTATACGGGATTAACAACCCCACATCTCGGTTGTTCGCTACAGTTAGACCGACAAGTGTAGGGTGACAAAAGTCTACCGAATCCGACGCCTGAAGAACGTCGTTCGGGCATAGCAGTCATATTAAGCATGGTTATAAGAACTCACATAGGGATTAGCGAAACTATCTGGTTTACGGGAAGCTTATACTTCATTAGTTTTATTAAAAGAAATGAAACTATATACTATTTTATGTACAACATTCACTTCCATCTTGGTCTTAGGGTTTAAAACCACAGTTCACCTTTAAGAAAATACTGGATTTTCTAGAAATATACATTATTACTTTACAAGGAAAAGATACAAATGAATTACTTACAATTTCAGTTTATACTAAAGAAAATATCGGATTTTCTGGAAATATACATTATTTCTTTACAAGGAAAATATACAAAGGAATTACTTACAATTTCGGTTCATATTAAAGAAAATATCGGATTTTTTGGAAATATATGAAACCATCTTTCGCGAAACAGTTACAAACCTTTTTTTTATGCACAAATGCTTATGAACTCACCAACTTAATTGTTGACACTTTTCAAAATCACTTGTATTCTCAGGAAACCAGTAGACATGTACTCAACCTTTCTTGAGGGCCGGCGTCGTCGTCACATGTTTTTCCTACTTTTTAGTTATTTGTATTCTCTTTTGAATAACAGAGTTTTGAAAACAATGTATTACTTGAAATCTCAATGTATGAATATTTATGTTGCTATGTTTCATTACTATTCAATTGTTATGATAATGTACATGAAGTCACTCCATCCGCCCCCAGATGTTTTCGCCGTTCTGGTTTTGGGGGTGTGAGAGGTATGTCTATACTAAGCGTAGCGCCGCTCTTTGCACAAAACCTTAGAACCCAGGTTTAAGCTCTATTTAAGCATCTCTAACTTATAGGGCTTCTATGAATCAGCCTCTATCCTCTAAAGAATGAAACCCTAGCCTCCATTTCCCTTTCCTCCCTCCTGTTGTTTGTTGTAGGTGCCATTTTGAGAGTGTTCAAGGAAGTTCATTATTCTTTTGAGCTTGAATGAGTGTCTCCAGAAGAGATCCAGCTTCTTGTGCAGCTTGTGGACCTTTGTTAGTTATCAAACTCCTAACTTTATGATTCAAGCTTTCTAGATCTTTCATATTATGGTCTTTGACTCCCTTTTTGTGCTTTTGGTTAAAGTTCAAGGAAGAAATCTAGATAAAGCTTGCAACTTTATCATTGTTGAATGTCCTTGGAGTCTTATATCTTTTGGATCTGGAGTTTGGACTTGTTTTGGTGTCATGTATGGGTTCAAAGTCATACTTTCACCAATTTTCACCTAGAAGGTGTTGGGTGTTAGCATACTACAACATCCTATGGTGCATATACAACCCTAAATGCTTTGGATCTATGTTTTCTCTAATTATACATGCAATATTGTTTCCAAATCAGAAAGCCTACAACTAGCAAACAATTGACATAAACAACATAAAATACTAGTTAGGAGTTTACCTCTTTATGTAGCTTGTAGAACTTGTTGTATTTGGACTTTAAGAACTTAGCACCCCAAGTGTGATGCCTCAAACAGTTCACAACACACCTAGGACAAAGGAGAACTTGAGAGAGATGTTGCTAACTCCAAAATCGGCTCTAATGAACTCCAAGAACTCTAGTTGTCGATGTTGGGTGCCAAGGGAGTCCTTTTATAATGTGGCAAAGTCTAGGGTTACATCCATGCAAACCCTAATGCCCTTGACCTTTGATATTACTTAGGCTCCATGGGTTAAACCTCCATGGACTATGTCACACCCCCAAACCAGATGACGGAAACGTCTGGGGGTGGATGACTTCATTTGTAGTATCCCAACACATGCATTATAGTAATCAGAGTACAAACAACCATTGTATTTAAAAAGTATAAGTATTTACATGTGTTTCATCATTGTATAGTGAAACCAAATAGTTATACAAAAGAAGAAGACAATACTCAAATAGCTCCATCTTCTCAAAAGCGCGGGGAGTACATGTCTACTGGTTCCCTAAGAATACAAGTAATTTGAAAAGAGAGTATCAACATGAAGTTGAGTGAGTGCATAATTGTTTATGTTTGAAAGAATGATTTCTGTTTCTTGAATATGTAATCTGTTCCAGAAAATCCTATATTTTCTGTTGTATATGAAAAGTAGTTTTAATCACATAAAACCGTTCTGTTTGTAAACCAATGTTATGTATTTGTATTCCCTTTTGTAAAGCTTGTAATTGTGAGTGTGCCTGGTTCCACTAGCTGTTATTGTAAACTGTAATGTAATACTGTAATTGTATCTTATAAAATTAGTACTTTGAAATTGTACTTATGTTTTATTAATTATACATTAACGTATTGTTAATATCTTTTTAATGAGTTATTATAACCATACTGACTAGATGGCCTGACCCAACGCATTGAAGGCGTTGAAAGCTGTTGATAACAACTGTCACTCGTAGGCCTGTATACCTGACTGTAGCTAATAGTCTGAGTGCGGGGTTGTCAATCCCAATATAGATCTATACACACATTGTTTCGATCCCCGGCTGAAGATTCTGGTTATAATGTCAGGACTTTAACTATGTTGTTTAAATAAATTAAACAACCTGTATCAAATGACTCATAAAAAGCATATAAACGTTACATGTATATTAGTTATGAAAACTCATTCATTCTGAAATAAATGATTGACAGTATGTTCTTGAATTAGTATTCTTAACATGTATATGAAAGATGTATACTCTTGATTAGTTTTGAATCAAACCTTTGTTCTTGTAAAACAATGTACTTTAGTATACTTGGATCGTGAATTAATGTTCCGTGAATCATAAATTATACCTATTATAATTTATATGTACTTTCTGAATTGATACTGAGTATTCAAGAATGCAACCCCTTGTTCAACATGTTACAAAGGGTATTTTAAATGAATGAAATAGCTTTTATACTTATATACATATACAAATATATATAATTAAAAGTTAAATGACACTCGGACAAATAACCGATACTTATAATCCCACATCCAAACAAGGAAAAGGAACCAAAGTGGGTTATCAGTCCTAAGCCTTTTAAATCTTATATATATATATATATATATATATATATATATATATATGATTTCTGGGAAAAATATAAGTTTATAAAAACATTTAAAAGAAGTTTAATATTTTGAAATACTTTTGGTGACTTGATGTCATTTTAATACAATCATTGAAAACAATTTGATTTGATGATAATTGAAATCCATTTTGATAAGATATTTGAAACCATTTGTTTATAACACAAAATCTTTGTGTTAGACTTGTATTCTCCCCTTTAAAACAGTAAAAACTATGAAAATACGGGGGTATGAACTCACCTGATTGTGAGTGATCTGGAAGGTAAGATAGATATAGGATGCTTGAGTTCACAATTGAAGTTCTGAGGCATAGTTGGATCCTATAAGGCATATATTCACATATTTGTGTATTCAATTAGTGGTTACAACTCTTAACTAGTATAGGAAACCACCTAAGATTGTAGGAAACACCCTAAATGATGTGTTAGGATCACAAATAGAAGCTTGGAAGGGGTTTCACGGCCACCCAAGGATGGGTTTGCGGCCTTATAGAGTTCACGGCCCAATGAATCTATGAAGGGTTCACGGCCCTTATGAAGGGTTCACGGCTGTGATCCCTTCAAGCTCATGAAGATGATGATGAAACTTGACAAATCAAGGCTAGGATCTAGTAGTCCTTCAAGTATGAAAAGATTAAGGATGAAAAACTTACGTTTTTGAGGCTTTAGAGTGTTCACAGTTGAAGCTTTTTGAGAGAGAATGGATGTGTTCACGGTTGGGAGGAGGAGAAATGAGAAGAAAATGAGGTCACTCTAATATATATATATATATATATATATATATATATATATATATATATATATATATATATATATAGGAGGTGGTTCATGGCCGTGAACCTAGTTTGTGGCCGTGAACACCTTGTGAGTGATTTTCTGGTTCGAATTTAACCTCCCGATCTCAAGCTAACTAATCCTAGCATCCATTCATACATTACACTAGGCTCAGAAACTCTCAAACAGACCCTTAACAGTGCTAAAAGATAACAGAAACTAGTCTGACTTTGATTGAATTGAATGACTGTACAAGATAGACATTTCGGGTTGTCATAGACTATCCATGGACTACCATTTTGGTTTAGCCCATAAATAAAAATTGGCCCACACTATAAGAATCATTGATTTACCAAATCAATCCCCATAAATTTAATTAGTCTCTTTTGATCACACAATTAATTCCAAATTAATTCTTGATCAATACTAATTAAATAATATGATTTCATATTAATATATTAGAACTTATAATATATTAATAAATCATAATTAACCTCTTACTCAAGTATCCATCCTATCAAATTGTCCTGGTGATATGCAACCTGAAATGGACCATGCTACTCTCGGGTCAAGTACATACCAATAATGGTTATGGGCTTAGAGACCTAATCCAACAGTCTCCCACTTGGATAAGTCTAATAACTATTATTGCAAGTACGACTCCAAAATCCCGACTAGCAATCATAACTCTTAAAAGCCGCTGTCGAACTCTGACCTAGTCAATGGCGCGCCCATTAGATACGGGATCATATATTCCTCCATTCTAGATATCATATGGACTGAGACATGGATTATAATCATTCTCTTTGTCCATCTATTGTTTCCTGATTTCCGATTTATGACGACCGACTAATATAACTAATCAAATCAGTCCAGGCTTGGCCAAGCACTTATGGTTGTCATCACTAAATCATCGAGGGGCCCACAGATATCGCTTTTATACCTCTAATGGTAAAAGGAATGGATAAACTTTGACTCAAATGCTTGCTTGTACTTACTTATCAAATCACACACAACAATATGTTTTATAACACCAAGTTACTTGTGCGTTTACATATGTCAATGTGCAACCGACTTGTAAATAACAACTCACATGTCTTGGTTTCAAGAATATAAGATATTATCGTCTCACAATCGCTCGTGATAAAACCCATGAAGTGATTCATATGAGCTTGGGTTTAATCCAATACTCGAATCTTATTCCAGGAGTACTCATGAACTCTGCAGCAAACTTGTGCTATGTCTAAAACACCTAGACAATCTACAGTCAGATTCATGACAGTCTTGCCTCATTACCTACTTCTAAAGTATGATTAGCTGTGGATAGTTTGAGTAACCTAGTTATTCAGGAAGTCAAAACATGCAAAGTGAAACACAAGAATAATTGAATTCAATATGGTCTCAGAACTTATGAATATAAATAAAACACCTTTTACTTAGTCACCATATTGATTACACATTATTCATTGTATAATGTTTCGATTTATCAACTTAATACTTGAATTAAAACAATAATTATGCCATGATCCAAGCATGCACACTATGTTTACCTATGGTCCTCTCTTTGTGAAATAGATCAATGGACAAGATTTCAATGATGCCCACTTCACAATTCCAAATCCTTATCGTAAATGTAAGAATACCAAATTCTTGCTATTTACTATAATATGTTAGATTTTAAACTTATATGCAATGATCCTACTGTAATGACTATGCACAAAAGTCACAGAGACTTGGCAACAGACATTACAAAGTACTCCAATAGAGAGCAATTCCATGGAAATGAAGTATCACATTAAAAGTACATTCCTTTGAACATCCTTATTGCATTAAGTTTTCTAATCTTACACAGATTTAAGAATAACTTCCACTTATGGAAACATTTCCATATTCCCATCTTGACTATCACTTATGAACTAGAGTTACCTCTTCTCATAGTATGCCAATATGTTCCTTCCAAAATTTACACTATACTTCCAACTGTCTATGAGCAACCAATCTTTGGCAAACCTCAGATTGTCCTCGACAATTTCTTAACAATTTTAGTCGTATCTCGTTCTAGTCCCTTTTCCCTCTTAATGCCCTAGGCATATGGAAAATTAGAACAAGAGAATATTATAGCACATGCAATCGATCCTATATCCGAAGCATATGGGACACGATTGATATTAACGACCTGATACTTTACCAGTCTCTTGCTATAACAGTTCCATATATAGAATTTCCTTATGTTGAATCTTTTCAACATAACATTCATGTATGTCCTTGACTAAATATCATATGGACTGAACTTGTTCAATCTTAATTTCTTGCCACCTGGAAGCACAAGGGCCTACCATTGCTTCCAAGTTGTTATGCAAACAATTGAGCACTCATAGAACTCACATGCATAGTCAACTTTAACTGGAATGGGCACAGAAACAAGAATATGTCAACACAATAGGTTACAAACCTCAAGTCGTGTGCTAGTGATTAACAATAGGTTTACTCTTGATTAGTTCTTGAAGCTATTCAAGATCCTTAAGACTCCTACTGACCTCTTGACATATAAGATTCACTTTATCAAGAAACAGTACTTGACAAACAAATATTCAAGAGTTAGTGCGGTTTCTTATCAAGACAAACACTTCACACAATTGGTCTTAGTTGGTATTTGTCTTATCCAAAACATCACAACTTACCAATTTCAAATGTACAAGAGTAAAAAACATTTTACTCTACATTTGATGAGTGTTATAAACCTTCCTTAAGACCATGTCACTCAAGTTACAATCTTGGAGTATGACTCTAAGACCTGATTTTGGAACGAAGTATGATTGATCTTATTGATTTAACTATTTCAACAATTCACGGTTCCTCTTCTTAGACATACAAATGCACTAAGATGTCCTTAGAGGATCAATTGTGATATGGTTTCATAATCAATAAGATGATCATAAAACACGATACTAAAGTACTCTCCCTTCTTTTCAGATTGGAGAAACTTTTATCTTTCTACCTAATTTGATTCTTCTTATTCGTTCTGCCATACATTGAAACTTTTCCAATGATTCAGAATTACACTTAATCTTGTAAGTATAACCATATTTACTAAACTTTAGTAAATCATAACGAATAGTCTTATCGTTCTTTGTGGTGGACCTGATCAGCGTACAACCAAGTGTACCCGATCCCTTAGTCCTTCACTTGACTCATATGTAATGTGAACAAGGAATTAGTCTTAATTTCCGAAAGATGAAGTTCTCATTCATCAGACAATACAAGTTGCATGATTCCAAGTTTCTATCCAACTGAAACTTGGGTGATGAGAATCTTTCCTTATTTGGTAAATTTAGACACTACCACAAACGAAATAATCAAATCCATTTCCAATATTGTTATAAATGGAAACACATAAACAACAATTTTCACAAATGCCATTGTAAGGAAACTTAAAATAAAATCAAAATTTATTTATTAGATTTGCGGAAAACTTTTTCCTTACAATGAAAATACATATGAAAACTATGTTGTTATCTATTCCTAAGCAATCTATCATAACTCTTAAGCAGCAGCTCAAAATTCTGATCATCGAACCATGTGATCGATATCTATCTCTTCGCGATCAGAATCAGCCTACTCTTCCTTTAAGTTTCCTTTCATATCTTCGATTCTACAAAACATCAAAATGTAATTATATTACATCATGTATTAAGAATCTCCAAATAAGAACTTGATAGAGTTAGATATTGGACTTACTTGAAGTAGAGTCAAACATTTTGACTTTACCATCCTGCGATCTTTCAGGTAGATATGGCAGCTTCGCAACCAATGCCCCTTCTTTTGGCAGTAGGAACATATGGACCTTTTGGGAATAGTATACTAGACTATCTCAGAATTAGCCTTTCTCTTTACCATTTGGTCAATCGACTTAACCATGGTCGATCCCTTTCCACTGAGAAGAGAAATCTTTTCTTGACTTCCAATGTTACCATTGTCAATGTCCATGGAAGTTTGGGGAGTAGACCTTCCAATAAAATTTGCTTTACCAGTGCACCAAATCATTGCTGATTCAGCAGCAACAAGCAAATAGGTAAGATCGATAATGGTCATGTCGTGGTCTGTCATATAGTAGCCCTTAATGACCCCGCTATATGACTCGGGAAGTGATCGAAGAACCCAGTCAACAACCTACTTCCTTGAGACTTCGACACCCAACTCTCCCATCCTGTCAATATGTAACTTTATCTCCAAGATGTTGGCACATACAGACTTCCATCTTTGTGTTTGCTTGCCAATAGGGCTTGAGTGACCTTAAACTTTTCAAGTCTTTGAACTTGTGGGTTAGGGAGAATAATTGGAGGAGGTGGAGGAAGTGAAGTATGATTTCCAGTCCCATTAATGCGCGACAAAGGGATTAATATTTCACCTTGATCGCCATGTGGGATATCATCTTCATTAGAAAGCTTTTTCCAAAAGGATAAGGAAGACCATATTTGTCAGAACTAGACATCTATGAGGGAGAAATTCAAGTTAGTTGATTTAAGTCCTTAATATAACACCCAAAACGAAATATTAAGGCTAGAACCCAATACAATATTCTACAATTGCGAAAAGGGATGTCGTAATCCAATTGTAAAATATTTGAAGGTAGGTAAATGACGATTTACCAATTTCCACCATAAAAAACGAAATAGATTATTAAGTTTTAATTGGATTTGAAATTCCTAGATCCTTTGAGATTGATTGAACTTTTCAATGGCATGTTTAAATCTCGATCGTGCCCTTCAAGTTTGTGACTGGGATGCCGAGGATCACAAACAATGTGTGAATAACCATGCAAATTAGCTTGGTACAACTAATGTTACAAATCACCTAATCAATGTGCCGGTTAACCACACACGTTCCATTGATCTATGATTAACATCAAGTTACCCTTTACCACACATTGTCAGTCCCAGATTAGTGTGTCGGTTAACCACACACGCTCCACTAACGACTTAAGAAGGTGCAAAGTGTAATTTCATGGATTAGCACCATTTTCACATTTTTCCTAAAGTAACTAAGATTAGGAATTTAATAAAAGTTTAGTTACTTTATATTTATCATTATACTTTTAATGAGGGAGAATTAATGTCCTATCCTACCCGTTCGGCTAACGACCCTCCACCAGTCAAGAAAGCGGTGGGTGAGAGTCGACACCCATTAAACTGCCATTTTATAGGCAGTAACCTTACACCCCCCTTATAGACCGACTTCGTAAATGAGGCCTACTAACGGTAAGACTGACTTATTCTTATATATATATATATATATATATATATATATATATATATATATATATATATATATATATATATAAGTATTAACTTTCAATATTATAATAGTATAAGGGTGTATTTTAAACTTTTAAAATACTTGATGGTTTAATCTATTAACAAATTATACTCTTAATTTAATTAAACCATATGATTATGGATTTAATAATACTCTTTTAATTAAACATTTAATTAACTATTAATAAAGTCCATAAGGTTTGAATTTTAAACTTTTAAAATTCTAGGGTTTGGAATTAAAGTATTCAAAAGTGTGACTTTACAAATTCCAAAACTTGAGGGAAAGTTTTGAACTTTTCAAAAACTTTTGGTTTCCGTAACTATGAGTTTAATGTGGTTTTTATGAAAAACTTTTCATTTTCCATAACTTGAGGACAAGTTATGGAAGACTTTAAAACCATTTAAAAAATGAGACTTTTCATTTTACATAACTTATGGAATTTATGAGTTTTAAAATTCATGAATGAGACCTTTCATATAACTTGAGGACAAGTTACAAAACTCATATCAAGAACAATTTAGATCAATTTTTGATTAACAACAATTATCATATAACTTTCTTTTGATCTAATCAAACTCATAGCAAGGCAATTCATATCAAATATTACAAATAATCATCTTATTATCTACATATTTGACAATTGTCTTTTAAAATGGATGAGGATTATCATTACCAACTCAGAAAATACAATTTTTATATTTACAAAACAGTTTGTAGTAATGATCCTATCCATTTCTGGCCAAAAACTCGAAATTCTGCAAACAGGGGCATCAACTCGTCGAGTTCCTGAACTGGACTCGCCGAGTTGATGGTTTACTGAGTGGACTCGTCGAGTCTGTTCATGGGCTCGGCGAGTTCAGCTGTCAGACTATAGAAAATCGACTTTTCCAGCTTTGAAAATTAAGCAAGCATCAAATATAATAGAAAACAACCCATGGCTCTGATACCACTGTTGGGTTTTAGTATACTACAACATCCTATGGTGCACATACAACCCTAAATGCTTTGGATCTATGTTTTCTCTAATCATACATGCAATATTGTTTCCAAAGCATAAAGCCTACAACTAGCAAACAATTGACATAAACAACATAAAATACTAGTTAGGAGTTTACCTCTTTATGTAGCTTGTAGAACTAGTTGTATTTGGCCTTTAAGAACTTAGCACCCCAAGTGTGATGCCTCAAACGGTTCACAACACACCTAGGACAAAGGAGAACTTGAGAGAGATGTTGCTAACTCCAAAATCGGCTCTAATGAACTCCAAGAACTCTAGTTGTCGATTTTGGGTGCCAAGGGAGTCCTTTTATAGTGTGCAAAGTCTAGGGTTACATCCATGCAAACCCTAATGCCCATGACCTTTCATATTACTTAGGCTCCATGGGTTAAACCTCCATGGACTATCCATGGACTATCCATGGACTACCATATTGGTTTAGCCCATAAATAACAATTGGCCCACACTATAAGAATCATTGATTTACCAAATCAATCCCCATATATTTAATTAGTCTCTTTTGATCACACAATTAAGTCATGAGCTACACCGAGCGTAGGTATGTGCTACGCTAAGCGTACCGTCAGATAGTTGAATTTTGACTATTTTGACTTTTTGGTCAAGCTTGATAGGATATGAATTTTAGACTAAGGATTAGACACCAGTTGTTAATAGGTGGTATGTGCTCACCCATTTCTATAGTGTTGACCCACGTTCGAGGTGTGTGGAATTTCACATGTATTCAGGTGAGTTTTTCACTATGCCACTTATCCCATTCTATATCCTTTGCATGGTAGGATAGATCTACTGTTAGAGTACAAGTATGTTAGTCTCTAGGATAACTCCTTTATTATGTATGTGCAGTTTAGGACACCTGGTGTCTTGGTATGTTAGACTGGTAGGGTCTTGTCTGTTGATCGTATGGTATTGTTAGGATTTATGTTTGGTTAGGGTAACTGGGGTAGACCAGTAATCAGGATTATGTATGACTGACCAACGAATGACTTAATTAAGAATTGGTTAATGACAGGGTAACTAGGGAAGGCTAGTTTCTAAGGGCATGGATATTCTAGTATCTAATATGTGGTTATGTTACATGGTTATGTAGTAATGATAACTTGGGTTTTATGTAGTTTAAGTTGGATATCCTGATAACTCTTGGTCTAATGCCTGATTGTGATGTTCTTTTCTGATTGTTACTTCTCGGGTGGATCATCTGTTCCACTATCTATCTGATCCCTGACTACATTTAACTTTATGTATAGTATGAAAGACCATGGCTGGTACCATGACAATGTAGTCAGGGTTGGACCCGTATACTCCCTAGGGCTGGGCATGTTATGTATGATATATGTATGTGGATAGTCAATGGTAGGAAAGACATGGTTGGTACCATGGCAGTGGAGTCAGCGTTGGGCCCGTATACTCCTTAGGGTTGGGCCCGTCATGTATGTATATGGATATGAGACCTGATTTTTTGGCTATAGAGTTAAGGATTTGTTTGGATGCATTGTATGTATGGTGTAATATGTTGTAGATTGGGGAACTCACTAAGCTTTATGTTTACAGTTGTGGATAAACTGTTTTGCAGGTTGTACGTGAGAAGAGCTCGATGGGACTATACACATGCATCGAAGATATTTGTTTCCACTATTTTGTGATTCAACTCTGTTAACTAATGGTTTTCAACAAATGGATATCGTTTAATGATTTTAAAGTATAAGGTTTTCATTAGTTACTTTATTTTTAATCGAAAAATCTCTTTGTAATTTTCGGGACGTTACAAATAATAATAAAAGGAAAATAAAATCAAATACTAAAGTAATAAAATATGATGAAGTTAAAATTAGTGAAAATGGGTCAAACTTGACAACTTGATAAAAGATAGGCTTCACTAAATGTTTATTTAGGACCTATGTGTTATGTATGATGATGAGAAAGGACCATAGGTGTAACATCTTAATTATCTAGCTTATATGGTGTCAAATGTATGAAATGTAGAAACATGAGGGACCAAATGTGAAAATTTAGAAGTATTAGTCATAAGCTTAAGGAGTCCTTCCCATTTGAACATGATGAACGATTGGGATGGAGAGAAGAGAGTTATATGGCAATTGTTATGAAATGTGAAGAGCTAGAGTTGACCACTTGAAGATGAAAGTTAAGATTTGGTGTTAGAAATGAAGAATTAAGCACTTTGGGTATGAATCTTCTAAATCCTTTCCTTCGGATCAATTTAGGGTTTGGAAAACAACCTAATCCAAAAACCTAGAATCAGTTGGTGTATGAATTCTCTAACTCAAATTAACATTCTATCTATGATTCTAAGGTCACATCGTCATTACTTGTATGATTTTGAGCTTGGCAGAGATGTGAATCATGAACCCCAGATTCATGATGAATGCGGAGAGTTTGGATGTGGATTATGAAGTTATGAAATGAACTTATATCTTGATATTTAGTTAGTTTTCTTCATTAGATTAATTGTATAGCTTCAATCATCTTCTACAAAACTTTCATGTGCATTTAAGTATTGCTTTGAAGCTTCCATTCCCCATCAATTTTGGAATTTAATCTATAGCCCTAAATACTTAATTATTCATGATTTGAGTGTTTATAACTAATATATATATCTATATTTATATCTATATCTATATCCATATTTATATCTATATCTATATTTATATCTATATCTATATCTATCTATACTATACTACAAAAGAGACATTTTTCTTTCACCATATGCATTTAAAACTCATGATTTTTCAATTTCTTTCTAATAATGATTATAAATTGGTTAATATTGTTAAATAAGTGCAAAACCCAAATTTTAATAATAAATTAACTAAATTTCAATCTTAAAATATCATCTTTTACTTCTACTTATAAAATTATGTCTTTAACTTTTAACTTATTATACTTAACTTATTAGTTTTAACATGTTTTTGTATTTAACCATTGTCATTTTAAAGTAAATTTTTTTAATAATTTGTATAAAATGTTTGAATTATTAATTTAAATATAACGTTAAAGGGTTAACTTAAATTAAAATTTCAATTAAACTTAAAATAAAATCTAAAGATTATTTTGTAAATATCCAAAAGTTATAAATTGTCGTGTAAAATGCAAAACCTAAATTGTAATCCCAAATTAACTAAAAAATATTTCCAAAACTATTTTTAAAAATATTAAGAGTTTCCAAATAAGTAGCTTAAAAATAGCTTATAATGCAATAATAAACTTGGTTACCTTTAAAAATAAAAAACAATGTTTCAAGCTTTAAATAATTACAATGATAGAAATTAAAATGTTAAACAACTAGTTTTTTTTAATAATCAATCACAACAACTATAAATAAAATTTAAATAATATATTATATTTAATTTTATTCATGAGTAACCCATGTGTATATCCACTGAGACGATTTCGATCATATAGTTTTGATATATGTATATCTTATTATAAAATTTAAAATAATCAATGTTTTTATATCAACTTAGTATAAAAATTATTATATCAAAGGTAACAACAACGCCATCATTATATTTAAAAAACATATATTTGTATATATTTCAACAATGTAGTTCTATTTTGCGCAACGCGCATGTATCACCTAGTTTGGAATAAAACAAATCATTGTTGTTAATAATCATTCATTGATCATGTCTCCAATGATAGAATTGAATGTTGGAAACCTAACGCTATGAATTAGATTGTACATTAGCAAAGATGAGTTATACTTTAGCCTCTAGTCATGAAATTAAGTTCAAAATCTAGTTATCATGAAGTGCTTGTGATACATATGATGATTCTTATGTCCATGAATGAATTGTGAAGTAATTTGTGATTTCAATGGGAATCCACCATTAGAATGGAATAAAATTTCCTTTTAATCAAGGTAAACACCAAAACCTTTTTATAAACATTTGAAATGGATAAATGATTTCAAAACATGAAGGATATGAAGTGTTAAAAATGGTTTGATGACTTAATTGAATTCATCAAGGTTTAATAAGACAGAACTACATAACTTCACAAATGGAATTGGAATCATGTATTGTGGATGGAATCACTAACTCCAAGTTTGAGATATGTGTTAATGAGTTATTAGTAGCTTAATAATATGCTCTTATGATTATTTGTAGATTATTAAGTTCATAAAATAGTCATTGGTGGAGTGGAAAAATATTAAGAAGTTTTGGAGCAATGTTGATGCCTTAAAGTTTGCACGATCTTCCTTGTAGGTATCGTGACTTTAAAAGATCTTCACCATTAAGTCACCAAGAAATTAGGATTTATTTTAGTTCAAAATATTTCTCTTACACTTATTACATCCCTTAGAGTCAATTGGGTGAGTTATGAATGGTTTGGATGCAAAGTAGATAAGTAAATTCCCTAAAAAGGAAGAAGGGAGAATCAACACAACTTACATGCCCGCATGGGGGCCAAATTGTTGAAATGCTTGTTTGTAACGTCCGCGTTTATCACAAGGCATAATTATGAATCTATATGTATGTCTTTCGACGATTGAACTCTTCTATGAATAAATAAAAGTAATTATTCATATATATATATATATATATATATATATATATATATATATATGTATGTGTGTGTGTGTGTGTGTTTATGTGAATTTTATAGATATTATGTGTATATGATATCTGTGTAAAATCTTATGTCGAAATATAATAAATAGGGCAAATATATAAATTAAAAATAAAAGATTATTTCGGATAAATAATCTAAAAAAAGTCGTACTAATCGAAAAAGCGAACTCGTGCATATAAAGAACTCTTAAATCTGGCTTCGCGAGAGGAAGTTATGATTCTTCGAAGTTTCAGCGTAGCAGTATACGGCTCAGAAACCGAAATTGAAATCGGTCGATTGTTAGGAAAAACAATCTAAACAATAGTTGAAGATCTCGTCAATACCTATCTGTCGATATAAAGACAATCGAGAACAGATATATTTTGAGAAAGTTATGATTTTTACACGGACTTTAGCAGTCTAAGCCTTTTAAAAATATATTGAGAATTAGCCGACAAAGTCTAAACGAAAGTTGTAGTACTCGTTGATAGCTATGTGTGGATATAAAGAACGTCAAAAACGGAGCTCGTATGAAGAAGTCATGAATTTTTTAAATTCTAATAAAATGCACGTGCTTGGGCATGCACCGACAAGGCGTGTGACGCGCATCTGACACTCCACCAGATTTCTGCCACGTGTCACCACCCAGAGCAAGCCACGTCACCCTTCCCCGACCAAGTGTGCAGATTGCATCTCAAAAGGTGCGACACGCCTTTTTCTCTAGCCTATAAATAGAAGCATTTGCAGCCCCATTTCTCACACATTTCCATCCAGAACTCTCTAGAATTCCTTCCAACCCCTTAGCCGCTTACTCCCTAGTTCCCGACTACTATTAGTGAGGCCCAGCGGCATCAAAGAGTCGGAGAAAAAAAGTTCCCAGGTCAAAGTTTTGTTTGCGCAATTGTCGGTTCTCGCTAGAAAACTCTATAATCTAAGGCTACACTAATTTTAATTTAAGTGTAACTTATATTTATAGTCATAGTCGTTATTATGAACCTATAAATAAGATTTATCAGTAATTCCAAGTCAATATACAGATTGATCGACTTACGAGAGTGATGTCTAGGCTGGATTTATTAAGGTGTTTTAAAGTGAGATTTCCAAACAGTATACTCTGTATATCAAACGGACCCTACCTCCGATATGATCCTACCTGGTTGTTCCTTATTTGATAGATCTTGATGTAGACATTGGGATTATTGAGGAATCTAGACTATCAATATTATAGTCACCAAGATTATGAAAATAGACTAAAATTAGTGCCATTTTAATCTTGGTCTTTTGAAAAGATAAAATATTAAGGCGAATAGCTGCCCTAACCTTGAATCACCTACTTTTGTCAGGTGAGTGCGTAATTACCTTCAATAGAATAATTTAATAAAAGTATTTATTAAATGCTAATTGTATTAATTATACTATGTGCTACTTGTATAACTATAATAGAACTACTTATTAGGAATTGTATTAGAATCGGATTTGCCTTTAGATATAGTTTGGGTTAGTTATGGACTTATAAAAGGTGTGTAGTTCCAAATAAGTTGAGTATTGGATAGGTCTCATTATGGGGTAGAGTGTGAGATCAGAGTAGAGTGTAGTAGTCCTCTTTTTTTATGACCAAAAATGGTGGGTCCATATCAGAATACTGGCAAGTATGTATAGGTCATCGACCATAGTAGATGACAACAATTGACTATTCTAGGCGGTCTAGTGAATTACGTTGCTAGTGTGGACTTATAACCCACAAATGTAGATAAAATGGGATACCATATTTATCAAATACTTTGTACATTGGTTTCCTTAATATGACTTACATTAGCCAAGGACTATCCTAGCTGTGTAGTCTAACAGTTGCTCAGACGATGCATCATGTAAGTTGATTTTTCCAGATGATCTTTGAATTAGGATTTGTGAGAATCGATTGGGCAAGGTAGGTGGTCTTACATCAGATTATATACACCTATAGTGTTTGTTGCAAGAATGTTGTTATCATTAAAATATTATGGGCTTGAAAACCCTATGCATCTCACCAAGTTTCCCAAACTTGACCCACTAAATTAATATGCATCGCAGGTAGCGGAACTAAGGCTGCTGGAATCTAGTTAGGATGCTGAGTGAAATAAGAGATGTGCTTGTAATAGTATTTCATGACCTTTTTATTTTTACGATGTAACCTATGTTGGGATATTAATGGTGACATCCATGGTATATTTAATAAAATGAAATAACTTATGTTATCTCAAATTTTTTTTAATTAAACTGAGATTTTCCACAACACGACAACTTAAAGTGTAAAGAAAAAGTTTTAATTGGTTCTGAAAATAAGGGGCTGTCACATTTGGTATCAGAGGATTAGTTTAAGCGAACTAGGAATTTTGCTAGATGTCTAGACTTAAACTTAGAACATAAGTATGAATGGTGAGTTGTGTGATAGAACGCTTTAGGATAGATGCCTAAATTGCTAAACACTTAAGCATTTACAAGCCATAGGAAGATGCCTTAATTGTTGATTTCCTTAACTGCAATTATGTGCTAAATATATAGAGTAAGTAAAAATAATATTATTCTAAGATATTCGTATTCTACGGGTACAAAACGACATAAAGATCACAAGGAGTGGTAGAGTCGTCAATAACGAAGGAGGTCCAACACCTCCATACGCCGGGGCAGGAGCTGCTCAGTTCACCATAGAAGAAGCTCGAGCAATGATGCAAAACCTACTAGAGCAGCAACGAATTGAGTTTACGAATCTCCTAACGCGAGAGCTAGCGAATGTTAGAGGTGGAGCGCCAATGATCAAGGAACCAATAGTCGTTGGGCAAGTCAACAATGGACCAATTCCTTCTCGTGCAATGGTCTAGGACGGAAACAATGAATCTGAGAGTCATCAGGGACCAGAAGAATTAGAGGTTCGAAGTAATGATGAACCTAGAGGCTATTGCCAGTATAAGGACTTCACTACTTGCAAGTCGTCTTCCTTTAGTGGGAAAGAGGACCTAGTTGGTGTCATGGATTGGATTTTGGAAATGGAACTAGCTTTCATCACATGCGGTTGCACTAGAAAGTTATAAACTACCTACGTTGTAATACAATTCAAGGGTGCAGCGATCCGTTAATGGAATATGTTGGAAAAATGCTAAGTCCTAACAAGTCGTTGTTACTGACATGGGAAGAGTTCTTGACCCACTTTAAGCGAAAATTCTGCTCTGCTGAGGACGTTTTAGAATTAGAAAATTAAATCCTGACGCTGAAGAAGGGAATCATAACGGTTGATGAGTACACCAATGCTTTCACTGATAAAATAGAATTCGATTTATGTGTGGTGCCCGAAGAACTGCCCAAGATTGAGAGATACTCCAAGGGATTGCCATGGGAGTATTCTGTGTCAGTTAAGCAAGCACCAAATTTTGAGGCAGTTATCTGGGTGCAAGGTCTATGGAGAGCATGATTAAGAAGAGGACCGCTGACAGATCTGAAGTCAGTGAGAGGAGGAAAGCTAATGGATCATTAGGAAACAACAACAACAACAAGAAGAAGAAGTTTTCGAAATCAAGCAACAAATCTGGGAGCAACCAAGAAGGGAAGTGGTACGACCACTGCAAGAAAAAGAATTTTGGTGATTGTGTCATCTGTTACAAATGCAAGAAGCCAGTACATATCTCTACAAACTGCCCAGTGAAAGGAAACGTTTGTTTCACTTGCTGGGAAGAAGGGCAGATGAAGGCGGAGTGCCCAAATGCTGAAAAGCCAACCCCAAGGATCTTGCCAGCTAAACCCAAGGTTAGAAGCTACCAGATGACCCTTAATGAAGCAAAGGAAGAGACTGGTGTTTCTTTAGGTACATTCCTAGTAAACCAAATTCCTGCCAATATTTTATTTGATTCGGAGGCATATCACTCCTTTATATCGCATGAATTTGTTAGAAGGCTTATATTATCACCACGTAGGATAAGTACCATGATTATGGTAGATGTAGTCGGTGGTAGGAATGTAACTATTAGCAATAGGTAAGAGAAATAACCACTAACTTAAACGGAAACGAAATTCATAAAGAGTTATTACCCTTCGAGTTAAACGAATTTGACGTAATTCTGGTCATGGATTGGTTCGGTGAAAACCTCACGTATATTTTATGCGGAAGGAAGATGGTGCGTATTAATCCTCCTGGGAGAGATCCATTCATCGTATACGGTGATAAGAGTAGAAAAAGTTCTAGAATCATTACGACGATGAAGGCCAGAAAATGCCTAACTAAGGGATGTACAACATTCTTGTCATATGTGATCGACACAAAGAAGGAAAAGAAGGAAATGACTGAATACCTATGGTGCATGAATATCCTAAGGTATTTCTGGATGAATTACCAGGCTTACCACCAGAGAGGCAGGAAGAGTTCAGAATCGAATTATTACCAGGCACGACGCCAATTACAAAGGCACTGTATCGTTTAGCACTTACAAAGATGAGCGAGTTGATGACACAACTCCAAGAATTATTGGATAAAAGTTTTATAAGACCTATTTATCACCCTGGGGAGCTCACGTACTATTTGTAATGAAGAAGGATGGTACATGTAACATCCGGACTTTCAGGTATATTATTGTGTGATTAATCTGAGATTTATGGAGTGACTCGGCGAGTTGTGAGTCCAACTCGTTGAGTAGAGTCGAGTGTCCACGTGGGATTAATAAATGGACTCGACGAGTCAGAGAGCCGACTCGCCGAGTAGGTGCTGGGCAGAGAAACCCTAATTTCCCGGGGTTGGGGCCTATATAAGGGAACTTATAGCCCCATTTGCACCTCACCAGTCACCCTACTTCCTTGAGAGAAACCCTAATCGTCCATTTGAGCTAGAGAGTGAGAAAGAGGCTAATCTTGTGGATTTTTGTGCATTGTTGAAGGAGAAGTGGAGAGCATCAAAGCTTGGTTCAAGAGGAGGCTTTGGATCTAGAGGTTTTTCAGAGTTTTGCTTCAGTTGGAGGTAAAAAGATGCTAACTTGGTCATTTCATTATGAAGATTTTGGTTTAGGGAGTTTCTAGGGTTTCTCCCATTCTTTTTGGTGTCATTGTGATCTTTGAGCATGATTGAGGTTGAAACCTCAGATCAGAGTTGTAGGAGGCTTTGTGAGCCCAAAGGCCCGAACTTTATTGAGTTAGAGACAAGACCTTGAGCATGTAACCTTGTTAGAACTTGTATTGGCATTATGGAGCAAGTATGCCATGCATTAACGTAAAGATCGAAGCTTTACGTGACAGTCGAGCCTTGGGAGGCTAGATCTAGAGTTTAGGGTACTAGATCTGCCTTAAAACGTCTGAATGAGAAAACAGACTAAAGGGACTCGCCGAGTCCATGGCCTGACTCGACGAGTCGGTTAGGGTTTGTCCTGATGAGTTTGATCATGCGATAACTCGGTGAGTTGGGGGTCAACTTGACGAGCTGAGCTGGACTTTCTTGAGACTTCTGAGGAAGAGGGGACTCGACAAGTTGCATGAGTGCACTCGACGAGTCGGGTCAAACAAGGACCGTTGACTCGAGTTGGACTTCTAGTTGGTCAAACCTGAGTAATGGAGATCATTGAAGGGTAAAATGGTCTTTTACCCACTTCCAGAGTTAGAGAGAGAAAGAGTAACCTTTGGTTTACTCAGAGTTGAGAATCAAGTATTAATTAGAGAATATTTACCCTATGTGTTAGGTGGTGGATAGTTCGAGGTTCGAGTACAGGGATAATTGCTTGCGTGCCTCGAGGTGAGTCTTCTCACTATACTTTACCATGAGTGGTATTTGTGTGTGACTGAGATGTCTTATGTGCTTATCTATGTATTGTGATATCCTGCATTATTTCTTTGTGATTTATGATGTGTATTACTCAGAGCTTACAGAGTTAGGACCGGAGGGTCCCACTGAGACACATTGACCGGAGGGTCTTACAGAGTTATAGGCTCGAGTGGCTAATGTATTGAATGTGGTTTTTTGGGGAACTCACTAAGCTTCGTGCTTACCGTGTTATGTGTTATGTGTTTCAGGTTTTTCTCAGGATCGCGGGAGGGCATCAGCTAGATTGTACACACCAGAGAAAGAGTTATGTTTTGAAGATCCTGGATTATTAATCAATTAATTATGGATTTGTGTTTTTATAAATTAAATACATGAGATTTTTGTGATATGTGTTATGAGACTTATGCAATTTTATTTGAAAATTTACGGTGTTACAGTACAATAAGAATGTGCATTGATTATCGAGAGCTAAACAAGGTTATGATAAAGAATCAATACCCCCTACCTAGGATATATGACTTGTTCGATCAATTGTAGGGAGCAACCGTCTTCTCCAAGATTGATCTCAGGTCAGGCTATCATCAGTTAAAGATAATGGAGCAAGACATTGAAAATAGAACCTTTAGAACAAGGTATGGACACTATGAATTCCTTGTTATGTCCTTTCGACTAAAAAATGCTCCAACAGCATTCATGGATTTAATGCATCGAGTTTGTAAACCTTTTCTAGATATATTAGTAATAGTATTCATAGATGATATCTTGATCTACTTCAATAACAATCAAGAACATAGTAAACATCTCCAAGAAGTATTAGAAGTCCTGAAGAAGGAGAAGTTGTATGCAAAGTTCTCCAAGTGCGACTTTTGGATTCAGGAGATACAATTCTTGGGTAATATGGTTAGCCAGAAGGGCATAATCGTCGACCCATCGAAGATAGAAGTAGTTATGAAATGGGAGACGCCATAGAGTCCCACTGAAATTCGTAGATTTCTGGGATTGGCGGGTTATTATCGAAGGTTCATATGAAATTTCTCTTTTATTGCTGCTCCATTGACAGCCCCGACTAAAAAGGGAGTTGCCTATACTTGGAGTCAGAAGAAAGAAAGAGCTTTCAGTGAACTAAAGAAGCGATTATGTGAAGCACCAATCCTCATCCTACCGGAAGGAACTATTGACTTTGCAGTTTTCAATGATGCTTCTGGAGTTGGATTGGGATGAGTCCTTACCCAAAGAGACAAAGTAGTATCTTATGTCTGGAGACAATTGAAGACCCATGATCAAAACTATCCACCACATGATCTAGAGCTTGCAGTAGTAGGTTTTGCTCTAAAGATTTGGAGACATTATCTTTACAGAACAAAATGCAAATTATTTATAAGTCATAAAAGTCTTCAATATCTCCTTACACAGAAGGAATTGAATATGAGGTAGAAACGATCGTTGGAGCTACTCAAGGACTACGATTGTGAGATACTTTACCATCCCGGTAAAGCAAACATTGTAGCCAATGCATTGAGTAGAAAGGTCAATCCAGAACGGAAACGAGCTAGATCATTGATGATCGATATGATCTCAATGATTGTAGAAAATATTAAAGAAGCTCAAACTAGAGTCGTAGTTAAAGATGCGAAGAAGGAAGAATGTCTAGGTAATACATTAGTGTTTGAAGAGAACAATCAAGGGTTGAAGTTATTCAAAAATCGCATTTGGGTACCGAAGATGGGAGGAACACGAGATCTTCTCATCAAAGAATCTCATAAGACCTTGTATTCTATACACCCAGGTAGCACCAAAGTGTATTTGGATTTAAAACCCTACTACTAGTGGACAACTATGAAGGTCGATGTAGCAACTTTTGTGGCTGAATGTATGACTTGTTCAAGAGTAAAAGAACAACATCAGAAGCCATATGGAGACTTGGAACCTCTACCAGCACCCATGGGTAAGTGGGATGACATTACCATGGATTTCATAACTAAGTTTCCAAGGACGAAGAAGGGTCATAACATAATTTGGGTTGTAGCATACCAATTGACAAAGAGTGTGCATTTCTTAGTCGCGCGAGAAAATTGGTCTATGGTGAAGTTGGCAGAAACCTACATGAAAGAGATTGTCAAGATTCATGGAGTACCCTTATCGATTGTGTCAGACAAAGACAGTCGATTTACTTCTAGATTCTGGAAGAGTCTACAAAAGGAAATGGGTATGAAGTTATGTTTAAGTACTGCCTATCATCCATAATAGGATCTTATATATAAGCTATTGCAACGGATGCCATCAATAGGATCATATATATAAGCAACACATTCATAAAACATATCCATTTTATTTACAATCTCTATAATATGAATAGATGTCCAAGGACTTTCTCATTTGTGTGCTTCATGCAACAACTGTTAAGTTATAGTGCATTCTAAACACATGACCATGACATCAGGAGACTTAACAAAATCATATGTTTTCATGCATTCTATGAGGATATAATTTTCATTCTATTATTGCAACTACAAGATTAAAAGTAAAACATACATACCTTATTTGCAAATATATATTCTTGTTTGAAATCTTTTTCATGTCACCTTACTTGGATGAGAGGACCCAAAGTAGAATCCCTTTAACGGTATCACACCCAAAATTCCAAGAGAGAAAAACCAACAACACAACTCCAAAAATCCCTAACTCCCTGTTTATAGGCTTTAGTTGCTTAGTCCAAAAGCAACTGCAAAATCCTAGATAAGCCTTATCAAATTTGTCCACCTCAATCCCATAGGGATTATGGAATGTTCCAATTAATTAATCTTTTAATTAATTAACATTCAACCCCTTGAATTAATTAATTCTCAATTGATTCCAAAATAGTTTCCAATTAATTTATCGTAACATGACAAGTTAATAAACTAATTTCTCTTAAATTCTCTTTGTCTTATAATTACTCAAATGGGTCATGAGGGAAACCCACAAGGACCTTACTATTATTAGAAATACTAACAATAATTAATGACATTGGACACTCTTTCCAACAATATCTACTTTAATATTTATAAAATGATAAATAAATCTTTTTCAACAATATTGAATTCCTCACTATTTGTCAAAGTAGATTTAAGATTCAAAGAACTTTTTCTAATTTCATCATCAAATAAATAAACTAACTTTGAACCTTCAAAAAAATTCCAAAAATAATTTCAAAATATTTCATTTTCTCAAATCTAATTTTCATATGAATAATGGTCATGTCCACTAGAATAATAAAATAATCAATTCTAAATTATTCTTGAGAAGATTGGTGATTTCTTTCAACATTTGAAATTTTAAGAAATTGATTTTGCTACAAGAAATACGTTTTATAGGAAATATAGGTTCAACTTCAATATTATTAACAATTTTTAGCTTCAATAACAGCATAGTCAAACCAATTTCCCTATATATTTCAAAAAAATTAAGCAGTTCCTCCGAAAGACAAATAATTTATCACACCATCAAGAAGCATATCTTTGAATTGTAATTTCTTGATTACCAAATTGATTCTATATGATATCACATTCCATATAACCATACTTAAAGTAAATTCAAAACTTGAAAGATCATCATTTACTAATGATTTTTCATCTTTGTGTACTTTTCCATCTATCACTTACTTTAGCTAATTTTATTAAAGTTTCTTTCATTTAGGAAAATTGAATTTTTATAGTTTTAACATTTTCAAACACATGAACTTTTTTTTTTAACAAAACTTACTTATATATTACTCATATAGCTAAAATGTATATAAATGAGAGTAAAATAAAAGTTATTACCAATTAATATTCATAAGTTAAAAAAAACTCTTGAGTCATAATGATTAATTACTTTAAATTTGAAATTCTAAGTGCACATAAATTAGAAAGTCGTAAGTTGTAGTGGGAGTTTCAAACGAATGAAGTTAGTACGTATATATATATATATATATATATATATATATATATATATATATTACGAATAACAAATAGTACGAAAAAAAATGATGCAAATTTTAATAATATAAAATACTACAACATTTACTATAACATTTGTATCAAAAAAATTATTAAACACTTATAAATCATACAAAAATAATATTTATATGTGACAACCCGAAATTTCTATTCTGTACAACATTTCCATTCAATAGAAGTCAGAACAGTTTCCGCTAAACTTCAAGCTTTTTGGAATAAGTTTGAGAATTTTAGGATTAGCTCGGGAGATATCAGGAGAGAGGATGCTTTGGGGTTTATTGTGCAACAATAATACCCCAAAGCTCCAAAAGTTTGGAGTTTACGGCCTAAACAAGGGTGTTACGGCCGTAAACCCTATTTTGGGGGTATATATATGACACTTGGTCATTATTTGCCATTTTTCACAAACTCAAGATCCAAACTAAATTCTCTCTCAAGTATCTTCGACTTTTTCTTCAAGATCTTCAACTTGTAAGTGTTTCTAGCCCTTTTAAGTTGAGATATTACTTAATATAGTGTTTTAACACACTTCCATCCGTGAAATCATTCCAAAAGGTTAGATCTTCAAGTTTCACCAAGAACACCAAGAACACACACTAGTGTTCTTGGACTTTTTACACCTTTTCAAGCCTCTATCTTGTAAGTACTTCTACCCTAGAGTATCTTAAGGCTTGTTACACTTCCATATGTCAAGAAATCACCCAATAAAGGCAAGATCAAAGGTGTTTACGGTCCAAGATGTTCTTGGACCGTAAACCCTAAAAAGGGTGCCAAAGTGTTCCCTTTACCCTTCTAAGCCTTGGGAACTAGCTTGGATTCTTTCCTTGATGAGTTAAGAACATGAAAACATCAAAAGACCATAAACCATTTGGGTTTATGGCCGTAAACCCAAAGGCAAATGGTCCAAGGACCGTAAACTCCATTTAGGAGTGAAATGGTGCCCTAATCACTTCCATAGGCTTATACTTCAAGTGGAAATGCTTCTAAGGACTTGTAGAGCTTCAAAACAACAAATGGTCAAAGAAGCATGAGTTTACGGCCGTAAACTCATGGGTTTACGACCGTAAACTCAATGGGTTATGGTCATAAAACCGTAAACTCATGTAAGGGGTTCCCTTGAACCCTAAACTCAATAGCAATGTCCTACAACACTTAGATGCAATCCTTAGGACTTATAACACTTATATAAGGTGTTTTTCATGTCCTAGGATGTCTTAACTTTGTTAATTAGTTGTTTAAAGACTAATTGGATACATATATGTGATATTATATGTTAACTAGGATCATTGAGTGTGTACAAGTCTTCACTTGACACCTAGCAATCCTATATCATCAGTCCATCCAAACCACTCACTACAGGTGAGTTCATACCCCTTAATTAATCTTTTAAATGTTTTTAAATACTTTTATGGGGGGGAATACAAGTTGAACTATTATAGTTATTATATCAATCGCATGTGATTAATAACTACCAAACAAGTGGATTTCGTACTTTTCAAACTGTGTTATCAAACTGTTTTACTTCAAACTGTTTTACAAACCCTTTTACATATCAAATACTTTTATTAAACTATGTTAAACTTATATTCTGATATATTGACAAATGCATGCTTATATATGTATAGTTATATAAGAAATGTTTAAAGGACTTAGGAAGGCTAGCTCACCTTATTCCCTTTTCCTCGTTTGGATGTGGCCTTAGGGTATCAGTTATTCGTCCGAATGTCGTCTAAATATTAGTTATATATCATGTATACATATATAGACATAAAAGGTTACTTCTTTCATTCATTTCAATGCCTTTGGGTAGCAAAGGTATACAAACATGTTCATATACACAAACAACATTACTAGTAAACTATAATAGGTATAGTTTAGGAAGATACTATTACTAGAACAATGAAACATACAAGGAGTCAGTTCATACATGAGTCAATACCATACAGAGTAGATAACAAACAATACCATACAGAGTAGATAACAAACAATACCATACAGAGAAAGAGATAACAAACAATACCATACAGAGAAAGAGATAACAAACAATACCATACAGAGAGAACATACAGGCTAGACAGAGGGAGAACATACAATACAACTAGCACATTCATTACATATACATTATTGCATTTATGTGAGCCACTAAATGGGGAATGGCACTACCTGCCATGACTGTTTTTGTATCCAGAATCTCCTTAATTGGGGATCGTATGAGTTTGTGTATAGATCTATATTGGATTGACTATCCTACACCTTGCTGCTCGCTACAGTGGGACTTGCAAGTCTACGGGTGCCAAACGTCATTTCTTACGACATCTTACATTGTCGTTTTTCTATTGAGTCAGTAGCTGGATACAGGCCGATCACATGGTACTTTAAATAACAATAGGTTTAAAGTAATTAGTACAGCAGTAGTTACTTAATACAACACTACAGTACTATATCATTTTCCCATTACATTTACTTTGTGATATTCACACAATAAACAATAATATAGAAACTATATTTTTGGATAATGATAGTCAAATTTGGGAAAATACATACTCTTACAAGAGACACACACACAGACACTAGATGCCTTGGTAGAAGGCTACTTTTAGTAGGAAACATAGGGTTTTCTAGGAGAGTTCAAACAAATACAAACTTTTACAAACATATACAATTACAGACTTACAAACACTTTCATACAACAAAGACACTAATATACTTATGATCTCACCAGCTTTAAAGCTGATCAACTCTTTCAAAATAACTTGTATTCTCAGGTCGCCAGTAGACAGGTACCGGAGCCAGGTTTTTGAGAAGATGGAGCTCGTTCAAGACTCATCTTTATTTTGATGTATATTATTTTTGGTGTCTATATAACTTGACAGAACACACTTGTATGAAATTATATTATTAATGCAATGGACGATGTTGTTGCTTGTTTACTACTTTGCATTGTTGTGATACTGTACATGACGTCCTCCACCCCCGAACGATTCCGCCGTTCCGGTTTTGGGGTGTGACATTATAAATCAAAAACATTTGATATATAAAAACACTATCATCTTAATAAAAATTTGCGTTGCAATAACGATTTGATGTGACAAAACTTGTTTTCACAACTCCATATTTGAATAAAAAATCTTTTAAAAGCATGATTTTTTTTGTGAATAGAACTTATTTATACTAATCATATAACTAAAATGTATATAAATGAGAGTAAAATAAAAAGTTATTACCAATTAATACCTATAAGTTAAAAAAAAAAACTTTTGAATTGTAATGATTAACTAGTAAAGAACCCACGGCTACGCCGCTTTTGGGGTAGTATGGAAAAAATCGGTCAACTTAAAAAAATATGTGCTGAAATTGTAAATCACCATAAATAGGAGAGAAAGTCGACAACCCCTAAAATTAGATGTCAAAAGTGTACAACGAAAAGAAGGGAGATTGGTGGAGAAAATCCAAAAATGTTGTGGCAATAATGTTAAAGTTGTCAAAGTTGGGAATATATGGTGGCAAAATTTTAAAGGAGGTTTTTTGTGTTTTTTATGTCAAAATGTAAAAGTTTTGACTACAAGGACGAAAAGTGTCAAATTCATTAAAGATTTGTGGCAAAAACACCAAAATGTAAAACCTTTGACTGCAAGGACTAAAGTGTCAAAGTCATTAAAGATTTGTGGCAAAAACCTTAAGGCACAAAAACTTAATCAAAAGGCAAAAATGTAAATTTTTTGACTTTAGGGACTAAAAGTGTCAAATTCAGTAAACTTTTGTGGCAAAAACCTAACGCCTAAAAATGTACTATTCCTAAGATCCTTTGGATATATATATATATCTATATATATATATATATATATATATATATGTTGGGTCAAAAATATGGTTTATACTTTACTTTTCTAGGAAAATGTATTTTTGTGTCTTGGACCGTAAACAGCTTGGTGTATACGGTCGTATACGTGTTTACGGTTGTGTTTACGACCGTGAACAAGTTTACGGCCGTAAACCCATTCACGGCCCATGTCTACTATATATAGGGTGATGAGTGCATAATTGTAGTAAGGTGGAGAGCTTAAGTGTGTGAAACCCAAGGCGTTCTAGAGAGAGAAGAGAGGAGCTTTAGTGTGTGTTAGTGTGTGTGTGTGTGTGAATCTTGTATCTGGATCTTAATTCATATCAATTCATACAAGATTCATCATCTTCTTCTTCTCCTTCTTTTTCATTTGATCTGGCATCAATCGTTTGATTGAGATTCCGCACCATCAAACGGATCTGATTGATACACAAGCAGATTGGGGACTTACAAGTGGTATTAGAGCTTGGTTGTATCAATCATTTTTGTTAGATCTGGAGCTTATTTGATCGTATTTTTGAAGGATATTTGCATTTTTGGATAGATCTTGGCAAAATAAGGGGGGTTTGTTCTTCGTGTTTTTCATAAAAACGAGTTTTTGATCGAGTTTTGGAGCAAAAATGGTGAAAAACGTCGTTTTTTTCGCGATCTGAAGCAGTGTTTACGGTCGTCAGAGTTTACAGCCGGAGTTTACGGTCCCCGGAGTTTACAGTAGCGGTTGCGGCTCGGCGGTTTACGGCTCGGAACGTGTGCGGCTCGGTAGACGGCTTGGTGGATCGCGACTCGGTGGACGGCTAGGGAATTCGGCACAGCAGCATCAAGCTCTTATCTGCAGCAGCGTCCAATAAAAAAAGGAAACGAATTGGGGGTGCCGAGGATCAAACCCGGGTCCCTTGAGTTATCAACACACGCATCAAACCAGTTGGACTAGCAAGTCCTTTGTTCCATTCCTTCGAAATTTAATTCAAAAGGACTCCCAGTCGCTTCTAGTTTCGAAAATTTCACTCTTTTAGCCTAAAATTCAGATTTCTTTAATTTTAAAGTCTATTTTCTTCCAAAAATTTTAGCTTTTAATTTTTGACTTTAAAATTTGACTTTTTACTTAAAATTTGACTTTGACTTTCAAGTTTGACCTTTGACTTTAAACTTTGACTTTCTCGTTTAACTTTTAAATTTTCAAATTTAGCTTTTCGGTTTGACTTTTTAAGTTTGACTTTTGAGTTTGACTTTTTAAATTTGACTTTTAAGGTTGAATTTTGAGGTTTTAAGTCAAAGGGCATTTTTGATAAACAATGAGTTCTTCAAACACCAAAGTCAATGAAATTTCTTGTTCTCAAACATGCATTGATAAAGTTAAAAATCTTTTTGAGCATATAGAATTATTGCGTAGAGAGAACGAGGACTTGAAATATGAAGGGTATCAACTTAGGAAAGGATAGAAACCCCTGAAGGCTGAATTAGAAGCAAAAACCAAAGACTTTAGAAAACTTCAGGAAGAGTATAGTACTAAGAGTGCGCATTATAGATATGTGACTGAACAACTTGCTGAGGTAACTGCTGAGCTTGACACATTGAAAAACAATTTTGAAAATGCAGATTTTACTTTTAGAAAATTTGATGTGTCAAGTGAAGTAGTTGCATCCATGATAGAAAATAATTTGCAATTCAAAAATAATCAGTCAAAGGGTTTAGGGTATGATAAAGTGTCTCCTCCTTTTAATCATACCTATACTAGTAACCCTTTGACAAAAGAGGAAATAGACAGAGAGACACATCTTACATATGGATTTGTGTCAGGAGGTAGTATTAATGTTAAAAATACTAATGTTTCTACTTCCCATGCAGATCAATCTTTAAGTCATTGCAAGCAATCAGCTGAAGAGAGTGTGTCTGATAATAAAACTGTGTCAAAGTTTGATGACTTAAATTTTTTCAATATATTTGATGATATCTTTGATAATTCTGTCGTGGATGTGCCAAAAAGTGTTGAGCTGAACGATTCTAATGCTTCTACTTCTTGTGCAGGTAAAGTAACGGAAGATGAGAACAAGGAGAAAACTGTTGAACAAACCAATGTCTCCTTGAACTCTGAATATGTTGCTTCGAACTCAGTTGCTTCTGATCAACCTGCTGTTGAGAAGTACAGGCCACCAAAACAAGCGAAACAGAGTGCCTGTTGCAATTGTGCTTGTGGGAACAACAAGAGACAAGGCATGGACACGCCACCAGGGGCGGGAAGAAACAACTCCTACGTGAAGAAGCAGACTTGCTTTCACTGTGGAACACCTGGGCACATTGCCAGAAATTGTCTGAATCGCGCATATGTTCCCTACTATGCATAAGGGTGGCAGAACGTGCCAAGATGGAGTTTTTTCAAAAGAAACCCCTCAAGGTCACGTTCAGACAATGGCGACTGGAACGCGCAAAAAGCGAAAAATCAAAATCCCAAGGACAAGAAGGGAAAGTCGACCCAGAAGTCCAATCCAAGAGATGCTCCAGTGAAATCAAGACCGGTTAGGTCAAAGTCATCTCGAAGATCGGCTTCACGTTCGAAAGCAAGTACCGAGGCACCCATCCGCTCGAAAAAGAAATGGGTTAAACCCGACTACAGATGGGTACCAAAGGGGCAATCTCCTAAATCTCCTAATGCGTCTAATATTTATTCATCTTCTGTTTGTGATAAACAGGATATGTCATGGGAGAGAGTTCCTTGCAAAGATGACAAAGGTCGATCCAGTTTCAAAATGGACTGAGTTCCAAAGACCAACTGATCCCGCTCTGTGTCGGAGCAGCTATGGAGTCATATCTTCAGACTTCGGTTTGTTGGTAGTGGCTGTTCCAGGCACATGATAGGAGGCATCTCTCAACTGTACAACATTCAGAACGTTGTTTGAGAGTATGTGGCCTTTGCGGGAAGGGAAGAAAGGAGGAGATCACACATGGAGTTTGTGCTTAATGACATGAAGAATTTTCGGATCTGTTCTAAGATTATGCGTGTTGTTCTCAGACCTTCTGGATGCAAATTCAATCGGTGACTTACAGTTTGAGTTTTCTTCTCTATACTCCTGAGTTTATTTTAAACTGATTCATTTTGAAGACAATTTTTTATTTCCTTATATGTCTTTCTTTAGTAGATTGTTTTGGGAAGTGATATGAAGTATAGTGCTAAAAGGCAATTTATGATGCGTGTAATGCACTAAAGCCGAATTGTCTAGACTCTGTATTTAATGTGATGGTAGGCACAAAGGATTCAAAAGGACTAGACTCAGTTTGAAAATTGAAAGGACTTGACTAATATGAACTTACATAGTTTCATTTGGACTGAACATACGACGCTCAGGTAGATTGAGTAGTGAGATAAACATGGGAGCCTGCGAGATACACTAAAAGTTAATTATCTAGAACTGTGGCTGAACATTTCCTTGATGTATGGACTCATGTCTTTAATTCTGGTATTGATAAGGCAACTGGGGGGTTCTGATAAAGTAGGTCTGTAGGAAATTATTTTCTTGCTTTCTATCTGTCAGTCATATGTTGCTTCCTTTGCGTGATTGTAACATATCCGACCTGGAATGCAACATATGCAACTCTATCTCTACGCACCTCCTTATCTATGAAATTCTTTCTATCTGTTAGCCATATGTTGTCCCCTCTGCGTGATCGGAAGATCCGACCTGGGACACAGCATAGGCAACATTCTACCTCTCAATCCTTCTATCTATGTTAGTCATATGTTGTTCCCTCTGTGTGATTGGAAGACATCCAACCTGGGATACAACATATGCACTTCTATATCTGACTTCTTCCTTAATAATTGTTTACTCACCTAAAGTAAGGAGTTCTTTGGAAGTTCTTGATTACCGAGGTATATCGGGAAGTGGGAAACACGTTCTAGTGCAACTAAAATTGAACCATTTAGAGGTTGTCTGTAGATCTTGCTGCTTAATTTAAGTGGACAACAATATCCTTGGTCGTGTAAGCTAAATGTCCATTTAGGAATATATATCACAATGACTTGTCATTTATAATCTGTCCAAATTGTCAACATCCTTTGTGTTTAAGTAGACCACAATACCGGTGATTGACCAGATCTAGACATGCAGGCGTGTGCTGATAAACGATATTGGATTGCTTGACAACTTTGATCCCAAATATTTTTTGTTTTTTGTTAAATTTGTTCATAGTTTTCCCCTATGCACAAATTTAGGGGGAGAATTAAAAAAAAATCAAACAAAAATCAGAAAATTCAAAAATCAAACAAAAATCTGAAAATTAAAAATCCAAAAATAGTGTTATTTCTGTTTTTATTTTTATTTTTGTTCAGAAAAATCAAAAAAATCCAAAAATATTTTTGTTTCTGTTTTAATTTTCAGAAAATATAAAAAATCCAAAAATATTGTGTGCTAAGTTTTCTTTTAGTTTTGTTTTGTCTTGAAAAGTAAATTCAGGTGTAGATGAGACTCATGGAGAATGAATCGAAAATTTCCAAGCCAATATCATCGAAGAATTCTCATTTGAAGGAGCAAGAAATGAAGATTATTCTTCCAACATTCAATCTTTCAACCCCAGAAGCAAGGTGAAGCTGACTTGAAGATTATGTGACAGATTGCATTGAAGCCTCCTCAATCAATTTGTTGCTATTCTTGAACCTGCTGAAGTGATCAAGAAGATTATTTCTCTCTGAAGATTCTCAAGCTGAAAGCGCCATCTTTCAAGAATCTTTTCAAGAAGCCTCCTCACCCAACGTGCTTTCAGAGTCAAAGCCTAACTGCTCAAGATGAAGTCATTCATTGAAGATTCATCAAGTTTCATCTTGAAGTTGTGAAGAATTTGAAGATTAATGTGTAGGGTTTTGAGCATTCTAACACTTCCTAAGTGTACATGCAACCCTATTAAACCTTGGATCTATGTTTGTCTAAGATACATGCAAAATATTATTTTTCCAAGGTTTATAACCTATCTAGCATGGCATGGGGTACTTTTAACCATAAAGGAACTAGATGAATTACATACCTTTTGTTGATTGTTGATTCCTTGGAGTTTGAGAGCCAAGCACCAATAATGTGAATGCCTCAAATGGAAATCACAAATCACCCAAACTTGGAAAATATATGAGAGAGTATTCTAACTCTTGGTTTTGGCCACCACACTTACACACACACTTAGTGTCTTTTTCATGCAACATAAGCTTGTTTATATAGTGTACATGGTTAGGGTGAAACCCTAATAACCCATGTCTTTTCCTCTTCCAAGTATCCATGGGTAAAAGCTCCATGGATCATCCATGGACTTCCATATAAGCTTAGCCCATTCCAAATGAGTGTTAGCCCACACCATATAAATATAATAGCCCATGATTTATTTAGTCTTCCTTTTAATCACTAAATTAATTCATAATTAATTCAAGATTAAAACTAATTAAGTAACATGACTTTATATTAATATATTATAACTTATAATATATTAATAAATCGTAAGTATACAACTCTCATAAAATTATCCATAACAAGTTCGGGTGAAGTGCAACCCAAATGGACCATGCCGGGTCGGGTCAAGTATATACCAAATAAGTTATGGACTTAGACACCTTATCCAACAGACTCCCACTTGGATAAGTCTAATAACTGTATTTGCCTATATTACTTCAGGAACCAACCGGCAATCGTAGCTCTCGAAAACTCTTGTGAACTATGAAGCGCCATTTTAGATAAGTGATCATATAATCCTCTGCTCTCATGATATCAGCCGGACAAATACATGGAACAATGTCTTACTTATTGTCTAGCAGTTGTTTCTCGATTTCCGATTTGTTTGACAAAGAACTTAACTGAACACATCAATTTAGTTCTGACCGGGCCCGGTACATGGGTCAACACAAAATCATCGAGGGGCCCAGATATCGCTTCTATTTCTAGAAGGAACAGATAAACTTCGACTCATATGCTTGTTCTACTACTTATTGAATTGCACACAAAGGCACGTTTTATAACATCAAGTTACTGATGCGTTTACGTGCAATCAATGCACAACCAACTCATAGGTAACAACTCATATCTCTAGGTTTGAAGACTTATATGATATTACCGTCTCACGATCACTCGAGATAAATTCCATGAAGTGATACAAGTGAGCGTGGGTTTATTCCAATACTCATAACTTATGAGCACTCATGAACGTTGTAGCAACCATTGCTATGTCTAAACACCTTTAGCCATCTACAAACCCAATTCATGACAATCTTGATTCATACCTACTTCCGACGTATGACCGATTGTGGAGGTTTGAATAAATTGATTATTCTGGAAGTCAAAACATGCAAAACTGAAACAATAGTAAATAATTGACAATGATAGTAACACTTTACTCATAAATAAATCACACATTTTATTCATCATCAAACGTCGATTACATTTTACAAGTTTCAGAAAAGGCTATCTAATCTGTAAAACTAATATCGTCCCTCAGCTCGATACGCCTCGCATGCTGCAAATGCTTAACCCTCGTCAGTCCCTTCGTAAGGGGATCCGCAGGGTTCTCATCTGACGATACCCTCTTTGCCACGAGGAGTCCCTCTTCTATCTTGTGTCTTATGAAGTGATATTTTCTGTCAATGTGTCGGGATCTACCATGATCTCTTGGTTCCTTGGCTAAGGCAACCGCACTATTGCTGTCACAGAAAATCTCCATAGGCTCCTTAATAGCTGGTACAACTCCAAGGTCTCCGATGAAGTTCCTCAGCCATATCGCCTCCTTTGCCGCTTCACTCACTGCTATGTACTCTGATTCACAAGTCGAATCAGCTACAGTCTCCTGTTTGGAACTCTTCCAAGTGATTGCCCCTCCATTTAAGGTAAAGACCCAGCCCGACTGAGAGCGGAAGTTATCCCTATCAGTCTGAAAGCTAGCATCACTATACCCTACTACTCTCAAGTCATCACTCCCACCAAGGGTAAGGATCCAATCCTTAGTCCTCCGCAGGTACTTGAGAATATTCTTTACCGCAGTCCAATGAGCCTTGCCAGGGTTCCCCTGATATCTGCTGACCATGCTCAAAGCGAAGGCCACATCAGGACGGGTACAAGTCATAGCATACATGATCGAACCAACAGCGGAAGCATAAGGTAATCGACTCATCTCAGCTATCTCATCTTCTGCACTCGGGCTCCGAGCCTTGCTCAGTTTGGCATTGCTTTGGATCGGTAATTCTCCTTTCTTGGAATTCTGCATGTTGAACCTTTTCAACACCTTATCCAAGTAGATACTCTGACTAAGTCCAATTAGTCTTTTACTCCTTTCTCTTAATATCCTTATCCCTAGGATATAGGTAGCTTCTCCAAGGTCCTTCATAGCAAAGCACTTCCCAAGCCAGGACTTAACCTCATGCAAGGTTGGGATGTCATTTCCTATGAGTAGTATGTCATCCACATACAGTACCAAAAAGCTAACTATACTCCCACTAGCTCTGACATACACGCAGGACTCATCTTCACTTCTTGAGAAACCAAACTCTTTGACCTTCTCGTCGAAACAAAGATTCCAACTTCGAGATGCTTGTTTCAATCCATAAATGGATTTCTCAAGCTTGCACACTCTATTGGGGTACTCTGCACTGACAAAACCTTCTGGCTGATTCATGTAAACATCCTCAGCCAACTTTCCGTTAAGGAAAGCGGTTTTGACATCCATTTGCCATATTTCATAATCATGAAATGCAGCAATGGCTAGCATAACCCTAATAGACTTAATCTTTGCTACTGGTGAAAAGGTTTCATCATAATCAATACCCTGAGTCTGAGTAAACCCCTTCGCAACCAGTCGAGCCTTATAAGTGTGCACCTTCCCATCCATGTCGGTCTTCTTCTTGAAGATCCATTTGCACCCGACTGTCTTACGGCCTGGTACATTGTCAACCAAGTTCCAAACTTGATTGTCATACATGGACTGTATCTCGCTGTCCATAGCCTCCTTCCATTTAGCAGACTCTGGGCCTGCCATGGCTTCCTTAACACTGTTAGGTTCATCCAGATTTACCAGTGTACTGTCACTGATAAATGTATCACCTTCCGTAGTAATATGAAATCCATAATAAAACTCAGGTGTGTTCCTAACCCTTGTGGAACGCCTCGGAAGTACAGACTCGTCAGCTGGATCAACAGGAATTTCCTCCTCAAGTTGATTGCTAGCGTTTGAGGTTCCTTCACCAATTGAGTCTTGAATTTCTTCAAGGTCAATTTGCCTCCCACTGTCTCCTTGGCTTATAAATTCTCTCTCTCGAAAGACTCCTCTCCTAGCCACAAAGACCACATTCTCACTGGGTCTGTAGAAGAGGTAACCAAAGGATTTTTGTGGGTAGCCGATGAAAATACACCTTTCACTTCGAGGTTCGAGCTTGTCATGAGTTTCGCGCCTCACGAAAGCCTCGCAACCCCAAATCTTGATATGGTCTAGATTGGGAACTTTCCCAGTCCACATTTCATGAGGTGTTTTGGCAACCTTCTTTGTAGGGACTAGATTAAGGATGTGGGCGGCAGTCTCTAAGGCATACCCCCAAAAAGAGATTGGTAGCGAAGCTCGACTCATCATAGAGCGAACCATGTCCAACAAAGTTCGACTGCGCCTCTCAGCTACACCATTCAGCTGTGGTGTCCTGGGAGGTGTCAATTGTGAGACAATCCCACACTCCTTAAGATAGTCGAGGAACTCAGTACTAAGATACTCACCACCTCGATCGGATCGAAGCATCTTAATGTTCCTGCCCAATTGATTTTCTACTTCCTGTTTAAACTCTTTAAACCTTTCAAAAGTTTCTGACTTATGTTTGATTAAGTAGACATAACCATATCTACTAAAATCATCAATAAAAGTCACATAATAGCGATTAGCGTCCCTTGTGGCGGTTTTGAATGGTCCACATACATCAGTATGTATAAGGTCCAACAAACCCTCACCCCTTGCACAAGTACCAGTGAAGGGTGATTTTGTCATTTTCCCAAGTAGACAAGACTCACAACTATCATCCGACTTGAGGTCGAACGACTCCAAGACTCCATCCTTTTGGAGCTGGCCTATGCGTTTCTTGCTTACATGTCCAAGACGACAATGCCACAAAGATGCTTTATCCAAGCTAGTAGAAGAATCAATACACAATACATTATTCCCTAAATTATCTACAACCGATACAGCTTCATACACACCATTACAAGGTAATGCTTTAAAATAAAGAATATTATTAAAGAAAGCATTAATACTACCAACTTCATTATCAAAATAAAAGGTAAAACCTTGTTTGTACAAAGCATGAAAGGAAATAATATTCCTCGCCATTTCAGACGAGTACACACATTTATTCAAATCTAACTTTAACCCACTATCTAGCAACAAAGTATAAACTCCAATCTTGGTAACAGGTGCAACCTTCTTGTTCCCCATGATTAAGTTTATCTTTCCGTGCTCCACATCCTCACTTCTTCTTAGGCCCTGCAAGTCACAACAGATGTGAATACCACAACCTGTATCAAGAACCCAAGAATTAGAATATGGTGAGTTATTAGACAATATAGTGTAAATACCTGCATGGGATGGTTTCACTTTCCCATCCTTGACATCCTGCAAGTACTTTGGGCAGTTTCGCTTCCAGTGCCCCTTATTTTGACAGTAGAAGCATTCAGCATCCTTAGGGATGGTAGAAGGAGTGATAGAACCACCTTTGGTTCCAGATGAGGAGCCTTCAAGGGACTTTCCCTTGGTACCCTTCGAAGGGTGCTTCCTCTTCTTCCCTTTGCCTTGCCCGATAGCCAAAACAGGGGTAGTAGTAGGAGTAGGAGTAGCAACCGACTTACTCTTAAGACCACTTTCGGCAGTCTTTAGAAGTCCTTGAAGCTTACTGAGTGTGACTTCCTCCTTGTTCATGTGGTATGTCATACGAAATTGATCATAACACGATGGCAAGGAGTGCAAAATGATATCAATTGCCAACTCCTCAGGGAAGTTCACATTCAGTTTCATTAGACGGTCCACATACCTTTGCATTTTCTACATGTGGCTCGTGATTGGTTCGCTATCCTTCATACGGGTAGTGATCATGGAGGAGATTATTTCATACCGCTCTTGACGAGCACTCTGATGGTACCTTTCCATCAGATCCTGATGCATCTCAAAAGGGTAATAGTCCTCATAGGACTTTTGGAGTTCAGCTGTCATAGTGGCCATCATGATGCATGCCACCTTGGTGGCATCTCTTTCATGTGCCTGATACTCAGCGACCTCCTCAGGAGTAGCAGTGGACTCATCAAGCTCCTTTAGCTCCTTATCGAGGACATATTCCTTGTCCTCGTAACGAGTGACCATCCTGATGTTCCGGATCCAATCCATGAAGTTGGAACCATCAAAGATGACCCTCCCACAAAGGTTCATGAGGGAAAAAGAGCCAGTAGGGTTAGAGCCCGAAGCTTTGTTGTCGGAAGACATCTGAAAAGAAGAAAACAAGTTTAGATTAGATATATCGAATCCTTAATAATACACCCAAATGTAATATTAAGGCTAGGATCCAACACAATATATTATAACTTAGAAGAGGGATGCCGTAATCTAAGCTATAATATATTTGAAGGTAGGTGAATGACGATTCACCAATTTCCACCATGAAAACGAAATGAATTATTAGGTTTAATTGGTTTTCAAATTCCTAGATTCCTTTGAGATTCATTGAACTTTTCAATGGCATGTTTCAATCTCGATTGTGCCCTTCAAGTTTTGTGACTGGGATGCCGAGGATCACAAAACAAGGTGTGAATAACCATGCAAATTCACTTGGTACCCTTAATATTATCACCTAATCAATGTGCCGGTTAACCACACACGCTCCACCGATCTATGATAAACATTAAGTCACCCTTCGTGATCCTTACTGGTCCAAGTTAGTGTGCCGGTTAACCACACACGCTCCACCAACGACTTGGTAAGGTACAAAGTGTGAATTTCATGGGTTAGCACCATATTCACATTTTCCTAAAGTAACTAAGATTGGGAATTTATATAAGGTTTAGTTACTTTATAATATTCATCATACTTTTAATGAGAATTTATAAGTCCTTGTCCTACCCGTTCGGCTAACGACCCTCCACCAGTCAAGCAAGCGGTGGGTGAGAGTGGACACCCATTAAGTTGCCATTTTATAGGCAACAACCTTATACCCACCTTATAGACTGGCTTCGTGAATGAGGCGTACTAGCGGTAAGACGACTTTAATCTTATACATATATATAATAATTAACCATTAATGTTATAAATAGTATAAGGGTTGAATTTTAACTTTTAAAACTCTAAGGGTTTGGAATTAAAGTATATTAAAGTGTGTGTAACTTTACAAATTCCAAAACTTGAGGACAAGTTTTGAAACTATTCAAAACTTTTCATTTCATAACTTATGAATTAAAGGTTCATAAAAATGAAGACTCTTCATTTCCATGTAACTTATGTGTTTTAAGTGTGTGTTTAAAAGAAGTGACCTTTGGATATCCATAACTTGAGGACAAATTATGGACTTCATTAAAACACATAAATGATCAAGAATTAATCCTAAACAATTCAGCAAATAATTCCTATCATCTTCTAAATTCATAAGAACATGAACATGATCATCAAAGTTTCAAGAATTATATGAACACATACAAAGCATGAAATTTTGATATAAGCTATTGTAAATGGATTAGAACAACCATTACACCAACTAAAACAAGTTTTAAAACACCAAAACAGTTTAGGGTAATGTTTCTAGTCCATTTCCAGCAGCAAAAGTCAAAAATCTGCATTCTGAGGCTCCTACTCGCCGAGTGCACGAACCTACTCGCCGAGTAGGATGAGTTTACACATGAACTCGGCGAGCCCCCCCATGGACTTGGCGAGTTCATCAGGCAGACAGCAAAAAATTCGACTTTTTCCACTATTTTGCATCAAGTATCAAACAAACAAGCCTAGGCTCTGATACCACTATAGGGTTTTGAGCATTCTAACACTTCCTAAGTGTACATGCAACCCTATTAAACCTTGGATCTATGTTTGTCTAAGATACATGCAAAATATTATTTTTCCAAGGTTTATAACCTATCTAGCATGGCATGGGGTACTTTTAACCATAAAGGAACTAGATGAATTACATACCTTTTGTTGATTGTTGATTCCTTGGAGTTTGAGAGCCAAGCACCAATAATGTGAATGCCTCAAATGGAAATCACAAATCACCCAAACTTGGAAAATATATGAGAGAGTATTCTAACTCTTGGTTTTGGCCACCACACTTACACACACACTTAGTGTCTTTTTCATGCAACATAAGCTTGTTTATATAGTGTACATGGTTAGGGTGAAACCCTAATAACCCATGTCTTTTCCTCTTCCAAGGATCCATGGGTAAAAGCTCCATGGATCATCCATGGACTTCCATATAAGCTTAGCCCATTCCAAATGAGTGTTAGCCCACACCATATAAATATAATAGCCCATGATTTAATTAGTCTTCCTTTTAATCACTAAATTAATTCATAATTAATTCAAGATTAAAACTAATTAAGTAACATGACTTTATATTAATATATTATAACTTATAATATATTAATAAATCGTAAGTATACAACTCTCATAAAATTATCCATAACAAGTTCGGGTGAAGTGCAACCCAAATGGACCATGCCGGGTCGGGTCAAGTATATACCAAATAAGTTATGGACTTAGACACCTTATCCAACATAATGTTGAAGCCAAGCTCCCGATGAAGTTTAACAAGAAAAGCCAGCTACTTTTTAGGGGGAGTTTGTTGGTTCAATTAGAAAAGAAAGTTATAAACCAAGGGGGAGATTGTTGGGTCAAAAATATAGTTTATACTTTACTTTTCTAGGAAAATATATTTTTGTGTCTTGGACCGTAAACAACTTGGTGTTTACGGTCGTATATGTGTTTACGGTTGTGTTCATGGCCATGAATAGGTTTACGACCATAAACCCATTCACGGCCCATGTCTACTATATATAGGGTGATGAGTGCATAATTGTAGTAAGGCGGAGAGCTTAAGTGTGTGAAACCCAAGGTGTTCTAGAGAGAGAAGAGAGGAGCTTTAGTGTGTGTTAGTGTGTGTGTGAATCTTGTATCTGGATCTTAATTCATATCAATCCATACAAGATTCATCATCTTCTTCTTCTCCTTCTTCTTCATTTGATGTGGCATCATCCGTTTGATTGGGATTCCGCACCATCAGACGGATCTGATTGATACACAAGCAGATTGGGGACTTACAATATAATTACTTTAAAATTGAAATAATAAATGCACTTTTTACCAAGATATGAAAGCCACGAGCCACTTTCTTTCGATGTGCTCTCATGATCACATTCTCAGTTTCGTACGAGATTCCCAGTTTAGCTTACGGGGTCAAAGTCTTCTTTGGACTTTTCCAATTCTATTTCTTTATCATCAATCGGGGCGAGAGGGAGCTGCTTCGAGGAGGCGACACCCACTAGTTTAGTCCGGGTCAAACTCTCCCCAAAGCAGGTAGGTGAGAAGGGCTCGGCTCCATGCATGTCTTTCACCAACGGCTGGCACTGAATTAGCGCGATGCGAAAGAGTCCGGGCTTAGTCGGTGGGGATAAGATTCTATTCTCGGAGTCAGAACTACTCCTATGCAAGGCTGCGTCTCATGCTACTAGGGCGGCTCCCTTCTCTTTAATCAATTAGGGGTGGTAGGCGTCGGTAAAGAAGATCGCTTCTATTACTACACAAGTCGATAAGTCTGAACTCTAACAACTTCAAGGACTAGGAAGGCCCCTTTTTAATCATCTGGATTTCCTTTTCATATAGGTGCTCCAGAAAGAAGATTGGACTCGACAAGAGTCTTAGCGAGAATAGGCAGCTTTAGCATCAAGCACATCATCATACCGACAGTCATCCGAACGAGAGTCTCCCATTTGAATTCCCTGAGCAAGCTCTCCTCTTCCACGTTGCTGGAAAGGGCTTAGTCGCCTTTGGAAAAAGAAAATTCTTAAGTGGTAGTGAAAATTTTAAATGAATGAGGTTCAAGTAATTTGACATTTATTATAATAAATATATAGATTTATAGAAAACGTATTTTTTAATTTATATATATTGAAAACTTATTTTATTAACTTATATGTATAAAAAAGTTTTTATACATATAAATAACTAACATATATTTTTTTTACATATAAGTTAATAAGACATTTTTTATGTCTTGCTGTATATAAATAAGATAAATGGTAGATTTAACAATTATTGTCAATAACTCAGTGAAAAAATAGCATGCCTTAGTACGTGGAATTCTTAGGTTTGAATCTCTCCTTTAATTTTTTTTGCTTAAATTTTCGGTAATTGATTAAGTTAGTATAATCACGAGTGAAAGTAACGATGTATGTCTAGGTCAACTAGCAAGACATAGTATATTTGAACAATATGTCAAAGTGTCGATCCCCGTTATCACTTATTAATGCATAATATAGTTGTACATACCAACATGCCAACCCTAATTGACATGTAATGTTAGCCAAACCGGCGTGTAAACATCCATGTATAAAAACTGGTTGGTGAGCGGAAAATGCCTCTAAAATAGAAGGATTTTCCAAAAATGTGGTAAATAAGTAAAAAAAAATGTGGATGCAAATTTAAAACTTAACCTAAGAATAATAGTTTTTATAGCATGAATCCGTAGATATTGCGGATACTTTAGGGGACCATTTTGTCATTCTACAAATTTATATAGTTACATCGGATTGGGAAAGCGGAAGGCGGCAGCAGTGGACCCATGGGGGCTACAATCTTCCTTGTGCGTGTCGGCGGAATATAAGAAGTGGTTATAGTTATCTCAAGAATTCGATATATATATATATATATATATATATATATATATATATATATATATATATATATATATATATATATATATATATATATATATCGGAATATAAGAAGTGGTTATAGTTATCTCAAGAATTCGATTTAATATATATATATATATATATATATATATATATATATATATATATATATATATATATAATGTGAGATCGGTTGAGAACTCATAGTTTTCCGAGAACCCGAGAACTAAAGGTGGAGCGTTAGATCAAAATAACTAATTAAGGACATGATCGTCATCTTACCGATCTTATTTAATGTTTAATTTTTTTTTGTTAGTGGAATATTAGTAAAATGCTCTAAAAATTAACATAATAAATCAAATTTCATATTTTTTTAAATAATTTTCGATTTTAAAAAAATAATGAAGATTTTTTCTTTTTTTCTGAAAACATGAATTTTTTTAAAAAATTGAAAAAAATATTTTTTTTAAAAACTGCAATTTAAAAAAAACAGCATTGTTTTAAAAAAAAACTACATTTTTTTTTCCAAAAAAACAGCAATTTTTTTTAAAAAAAAAAACTGCTTTTTTTTTCAAAAAAAACTGCTTTTTTTTCCCAAAAAAACTACAATTTTTTTTAAAAAAAAAATACTGGAATTTTTTCAAAATACTGCAACTTTTTTTCAAAAAAAAAACTGCATTTTTTTAAAAAGTAAATATTTAAAAATCAGTAAATTAAAAAAAAACTAGAATATTTTTTTTAAAAAAAAAAACTCTAACTTTTCTAACCAAAAAAATCAACATTTTAGGTGCATATATGCATATTTTTTCAAATGCATATATGCATATTTCTTATACTATAATATTTGTAAAGAAATTATAAGAAAACTAATTTTATTTACTAATTTACAAAACACAATACAATAAGTATTTTATTCGATACAAAATAAAATATAAAAAACAAAAAAATGCTACAAATTTTAAAGGGTTTTCATGTTTTCGTGTCAATATTTCCATATTTTCTTCAATTTATCATTTTTCAACTATTCATTATTCACCACAATTTCTTCCAAAAATCTACAAAAAAATTAAAAAGAAATTGATTAATGCAAAACACTCACAAAAATACATATGTGATTTACATGTGAATCACATGTAATTCATATGTGAATTACATTTTGTTGAGTATATGGGTTGCGCCATTGGGCTTAGTTAGTTCGGTCCATATGTATTCACGGTTTGGGTCTATCTAACCGTGTATTGTTTTTAGGGTTTAGTATATATAGTGCATGCATGCATTATATTGATTACGCTTCTTGAATATTTCCTTTGACAAGTACTGTAACCCTAGCACGCCTCTAAAGTAGAAGTTCTTCATCGAACTCTTCTGAGGTGTTGCTGTTTTAATCATTCGGCATTCATTTGATTCATAGTGGTGTTCATTGTTTTCTATTACTTGTTATTGTCTTATTGATATCTGTTTGAATCTATCGATCTTAGAGAATATTATTCTCATCAATTGGTATCAAAGCAAGAGGCTGTGTAAATCATACGCATCTCTTCTGTTTGAAGAATTTTCTTAGGGTTTCCGCTTTTATTGGATCTGTTAAGCCGTCATTCCTTCATTGACGTTGTTCATAGATCTCGATATTACCCTATTCAATCTTTACAAGTCTGATTCTTAGCAGATATCTGAAAAAGGTCATCATGTCTCACGAAGATTCACAAACCAATCTGATCAATATCTCCAACAGCATTGGATCAACAACCAGAATCCCGATTCTATACACTCAAGATTATGAAGTTTGGACGCATCACTTTGAGGACTACGTCGTTGGATCCGAAGACAATGGTTATCTTATCTAGGAAGCAATAACATTGGGTCCTTTTGTTCATTCTGGTACAAATCGAACTATTAAGACTCAAAAGGAGTACAACAAACTCTTAACTGATGTGGAGAAGATTCCTCAAGACGGAAAAGGATAAGTTGTTGTGTAATGTTAAAGCCATGAGAATGATTCGATTTGCTTTACAGTCCGATACTTTTCGTTTGGTAAGCCCATGCACCACGACAAAAGAGATCTGGGATAGACTTAAAGAGTTGTATTCCACTGATGAACATCTAGAGCATTATATCCAAACTCTATTGCTCTCTGAGTTCGGTGCTTTCCAACAAAAGCTAGATTAAAAACTTATTCAGACATTCGATCGTTTCAACCATCTTTTGAGCAAGATGATAAAAGCACGGTATTGGAAGAGAAGTGATCGAACATAAGGTCACATTTATGAATGGTTTAAGACCCGAATGGATGGCTGTAGTTTCAACTATGAAGGCTCACGAGCAATTTAAAACCTATTCATTGGCGAAGATGGTGGGTATTCTCAAGTCTCATGAAAGTGTTGTGACAAAGGAAGCGAAAGTGGTGTCTGGTATGGGATCCTTGTCCCTTCTTTATAAGGCGAAGAATGTGGCAGAGGATGAAGAAGAGTTAGAGATGTCAAAATGTGATCTGACAAGCGAAGAGAATGCAATGATGGTTTCCAACCCGAAGCGGTTTGCTCGCAAAAAGTTTCCTATTGCCAATAACCGAAACTGACAGGGAAGCTATAGCGCAGAAAAGGCGAAAGAGGAGATCAAAAATACTCCTCAGAAATAAGAAAAGAAGAAGGAGAGCAAACTGGTAGGAGACTCTAGATACGATTGCAACTTCTGCCATGGCAAAAACCACTTTGCCAAAGATTGCATGTTAAGAAAGCTATCGGAGAAGAAGGAGGGTGAAGATGATGAAGCATACTATATGCGCAAGCTGGAGGAGATAAAGAAGAAGAAAGCCTCTAACAGTTCAATGAATGCTTTGATTGTGCAGGAGAATGTTGTGGATGATGAGTTCGGTGGCGTAGAGGTCTGGTCTACAAACTCTGAAGATGAAGGAGTACGTAAACCCACACATGGCAAGGCATTTGTGTCGAAAGAAAAGAGTACTGAGTTTGCTGGGAGATGCTTGATGGTGACAGCTGGAGTGTCACAAATGAGGGGCTACACAACCGAAGGCGAGTATGATGGGGCGAATCAGAAGGAAGATAAGTGTATTGCTGCCAAACCTGTGAGCGAGAGGATCAACGTCTGCGATCAGTTGATCAAGAAGGTACAATCCATTCTCGAATCACTTAACATACCTGTAACAAACTATGAAAAGGAATTAAACGATTTGAAATTCAAATTTTCTAGTTTAAGTGGTAGTCTAATGCAAACACGCCTCACAAATGCTAACCTAACCGATCAAATTAGCAGGGTGACATCCAAGAATGAGGAGCGAAGGATGTGGATAGAGAAGACGGAGTTAGAGTTAGTTAGGACGAGAGATAAAGTTATTTATTTGCAACGTGATAACTTGAAACTTATGAAACAAAGAAACATTTTTTGCTTGATTGCTAAACGTTTATATACTAATATTACTCAATTGCATTTAGACTGTGAAATCGGCAAAAAGATTCACAAAATGATTTTGCCCTTCCTGGAGTTAAAGGAGGACGAAGTTGATATTGATGGTTATAACTATGAATCTATTGTTTCTTCAGATAAAATCTATGACGTCTACAGGGTTGGTCTGGACAAAATCGAGTCCTTTATCAAGTCCAAAGACCATAAGGACATGCTTAAAAATCTTCTGGACGAGAATGATAAATTGAAAATCAAAAGGTATAAACAGTACCAAATCAGGTATACACCACGTCAGGAGTTACTCAGAAACACACAGCCGAACTGACAGCCATAGTAAATGAAGATAACGCAGGTGGCTGTGATAATTATTTTTGGTCTGCTCCAATCGACAATGCAAATGAGACTGTCGGTTTATCAGAGAGAACCTCATGGAGGGTTAAAGGCAGACACGTGGCAGAACCACTCAACAAGCCTACAAGCTTTGATGTACCAAGCACAAGTGGTACCAAAGAAATCTCAAGCAAACCAATGACGGCTGCAAGCGAAACCTCTTCATTCAAGAGCGAAACTCATGCTGAGAGACCAAATCCAAGAGCAAACATACACAAGTCTCAAAAGCAGTTTGTTGAACAAAAACACCAGCGAAACAAAAGATATCAAAAGAATCTCAACGAAAGGAAGCAGTTTTGGAACTCCCAAAACTCCAATTATGTTCGCACAGAAAAGGCGTCAAATCTCAAGGCGAAGGATGGATCAAAGGATAATTCTGATCCATGCACTCACTGCCAATCCTGCAGTCAAGCGAACTGAAAGCCTAGTTTCGGTCCCAATTCTTGCAGCGACAAGAACCAAAAGACTAGTTTCGGTCCCAAGACTAGCCTTGATAAGAACCGAAAGACAAGTTTCGGTCCTAAATCTCATCCTCCTCATTCTCGACCAAAGAAGAATCCTAACAAGGATGTCAAGGATAGCAAGGGAAAAGGGAAGCTCGTCTCTGAAGACAAAACGCAAACAAAGAAGACGTCAGCTAACCCTAGGAAACACGAAAACAAATTTGTTAAGATTCAAAACAAAAATCCTCAATCTGATTTAAACAAACTCAAGGCCTTTACCATCAAAAGGAAAGACGCAACCACACTAATAAAAAGAACTTATATGTTTGTAAAAGGCTCACATGGACCCAAGCAACTTTGGGTTCCTAAATCTGCTTGAGTTTTGCAGGTTATAAGTGACGAGCAGTTCGGCGACGAATGGTACATTGATAGTGGCTGCTCACATCACATGATAGGAAGGAGGGAAGAGCTAAGGGAATTTCGGGCTCTTAAGGATGGTGGATGTGTCAAATACGGGAATAATTCATATGGCACGATCAAAGGCTACAGAATGATCACAAACGGAGAATTCTCAATCCGTAAGGTAGCATATGTAGAGGGATTGCAACACAATCTCATCAGTGTCTCTCAACTGGTTATGGGAACTGGCTTGAAGGTCTCATTCGATGATGAAGGTTCGGAGATTGTTGAAAAGAAAACGAAGGCTGTCTTGTTAAAATCCAAGCGAAAAGGAGAAATGGATCCTCTAAATCTTAACCCAATTCGAGGAAATCCAGATGTATGCCTTTTAACGAAAGCACACTCTGACGAAAGTTGGCTATGGCACCGAAGGCTCTCACATCTCAACTTTAAGGATATCAACAAGTTGGTTATCGGTGATCATGTACGAGGACTTCCACTTCTCAAATTTGACAAGTAACACTTGTGCGAAGCATGCGAGATGGGAAAGCAAAGCCGAAAGAGTCATCCCATAATTGTCAACACAAAGATCATCGAATCTCTTGAGCTTCTTCACATCGATCTACGTGGTCCTTCGGCCATAGAAAGCATCGGTGGTAGTAAGTACATTTTAGTTATTGTTGATGACTTTTCATGTTTCACCTGTGTTTTCTTTCTTAAACAGAAAATCAGAGGCAACTCCAAAGCTCAAAACATTTATAAAGCAAGTGGAACTTCAATTGCGAAAGGTGGTTAGAAATGTCCGAAGTGACAATGGGCTGGAATTCAAAAACCAAGAGTTGGAAGAATTTCTCGCTGAAAAGGGAGTGTCTCATAACTTCTCTACTCCCTATAATCCACAGCAAAATTGCATAGTTGAAAGGCGAAACCGTTCGTTGTGTGAAGCGGCCCGAACCATGCTCAGTTTCGCTTCTCTACCTCTGTACTTCTGGGCTGATGCAATTGCTGCTGCGTGCTATACCCAGAACCGAACCTTCCTCAACAAGAGATTTTCCATCACTCCATACGAAATCTTGAATAATCCCAAGCCAAATGTCAAGTTCTTCCATGTGTTCGGTTCAAGGTGCTTTATTTTCAACTCCAAAGAGAACCGAAACAAGTTCGATGTAAAGGCAGATGAAGGGATTTTTCTTGGTTACTCACTAACTTCAAAGGCATATAGGGTTCTGAATAAACGTTCAAAGAAACTTGAAGAAACCTACTATGTCACTTTTGATGATAATTATGTGAAGAAACTGCAATCCAGCAAAGTACCAACGGAGGAAATCTTTCCAAAATCAGGTCAAGTCTCGGTTCCAATTTCCATTCTATTTGAAGAATGCATGTTGCTCTTTGATGAACCAGAGAGAGCAATTCATTCTGAGGCAAAAGAAGCTGACAACAAGATCGACAACTTGAAGAAAATTATCGATGAAGCAGCAAAAGAAATGGAAAGTGAACATCAAGGACCAACCGAACAGCCTGGTCAAAGCGAACCTCACAGTCCAAGCGAACTTCAAAGCTCAAGAGAACCTCAAGTTCAAGGTGAACCCCAAAGCTTGAGTGATCCTTCTCATAGATGTTCTACATTCCAGGGGGAGAGTTCATCTACACCAAGGCGACCTGACTTACCATTCCAGGGAGAGAACCCATCTCCAACAATGACCCATGAAAGTCCAATCGACAGGGAGAATTCTGAACCAGATGTTGAGCTTGTTTCGTCATTCGAGGGGGAGAAAAACAATACAAATGACGAAGATTCTCAATCAGAATTCGAAGAGGAAATAAATGCCGAATTGGGTCCTGCCTATGATCCAAACTACCCTCCTCTCACAAAATGGACAAAAGATCATCCAAAAACTCAAGTAATCGGTGAAACATCTGAAGGAGTTCTTACTCGGTCTCAAATAAAAGCAAAGCAAACTGCTCTGTTCTCCCAAGTAGAATTTTGCATGTTTAATTTGTTCGTCTCGAAAATAGAACCAAAAATGGTTAATATTGCACTCGATCACTCCGATTGGGTACAGGCAATGCATGACGAACTCCACGAGTTTGAGCGAAATAGAGTCTGGAAACTGATTCCCACACCAAAGGATGCATCTGTGGTTGGATTGAAATGGGTATTCAGGAACAAGATGGATAAAGAGGGAAATGTAATTCGCAACAAGGCAAGGGTGGTTGTCAAGGGATATTGTCAGGAATAAGGTATAGATTACGAAGAAACCTTTGCTCCTGTAGCAAGGTTAGAATCCGTTTGGATCTTTCTGGCATATGTTTCACATAAAAACTTTGAAGTTTTTCAAATGGATGTCAAGTGTGCCTTCCTGAATGGAGAACTAGAGGAGACTGTATATGTTGAGCAACCATCGGGTTTCGTGAACGAAAAGTATCCTGATCATTGCTATATTCTGGATAAAGCCGTCGATGGTTTGAAGCAAGCTCCTAGAGCCTGGTATGAAACCCTTACTCGATTTCTAAAAATGTCCAAGTTTAAACAAGGTTCGGTTGACCCAACCTTCTATCGCAAGAAAGAGGGTGACCACTTAATGATCGTCCAAATTTACGTCGATGATAGCATCTTCGGTTCCACGAATCCCAGCCTCACAGCTGAATTCAGGAAGTTGATGGAGACTAAGTTTGAGATGAGTTCAATGGGTCCAATTAACTTTTTCCTTGGCTTGAACATTAGATAGGGACCCGAAGGCATATTTATTAATCAGGAGGCGTACGCGAACACACTACTAGCTAAGTTTAGCATGATGGGAGATTCCAAAGTAAAGGTTCCTATGGCATTTGGAACGAAGTTAACACCATCTTTGGAGAAACCGGCTGTAGATATGACCCTCTATCGGCAAATGATAGGGTCTCTAATGTATCTAACAGCTAGTAGACCAGATATTATGTTTTCTGTTTGTTATTGTGCCAGGTTCCAAGCTAATCCACACGAACCTCATATGGTGGCTGTTAAGAACATCTTCAGATATTTGAAGCGAACCTCATCTCTCGGTCTATGGTATCCTGCTAAATCAGGATTTTTCGTTTAAGCATTCTCTGATGCTGATCTTGGAGGATGTGGTTTGGACCGAAAGAGCACAACAGGCGGATGTCAATTCATCGATGGTAAACTTGTCAGCTGGCAGTCCAAGAAACAAACATGCGTTTCACTCTCTACAGCCGAAGTTGAATATATTGCTGCAACATCTTGTACTTCTAAGGTCATTTGGATACAAAGCCAACTTAGAGACTATGGCCTAAACATTTAGAAGATTCCACTTTATTGTGACTTAGAAAGCGCTATTCGGATATGTCACAATCCAGTGCAACACTCCAAAATGAAACATATAGAACTGAGATACCATTTCATCAAAGATCACGTTGAAGATGGTAATGTGGAAATCCATTTTGTTAGATCTGCTGATCAACTAGCTGACATCTTCACGAAAGCCTTACCTGAAGTAAGTTTTAATAAAATTCTCCAAGGCTTAGGAATGATGGAAGCTGAATCAGTACCGAAACTACTTTCACCTCATTAAAATTGAAAAAGCGAAATAGAGCGAACGCTCGGTCTATTTCGGCTCCAGATTTTTCGGCAACCGAAATGGACCGAACGCGAAATAGAGCGAACGCTCGGTCTATTTCGGCTCCTGATTTTTTGGGAACCGAAATGAACCGAACGCTCGGTCTATTTCGCTTCACTACTTTTAGGTGAAGTTTCGGTTGTATAGTTTGTACACTATGTATGTCTTTTCTCACTTCATTTCTTCTCATAAAACTCAAAAATATTTTCCTTTCTGTTTTTAATTCTTTTTCAGAAAAATTCATAAAACTCAAAAATATTTTCCTTTCTGTTTTTAATTTTTTTCAGAAAAATTCATAAAACTCAAAAATATTTTCCTTTCTGTTTTTAATTCTCTTTCAGAAAATTCATAAAACTCAAAAATATTTTCATTTATGTTTTTATTCCTTTTCAGAATATTCATAAAATCCAAAAATATATTTTTTGTTTTTGTTGCTTTATATTAAAATCGAAAATTCCAAAAATATCAATGAAAGGTATCATCGATCATTCAAATGATGGAGCTGGGACAGGTATACATTTCTTTATCTTAGTACTAGCTAAGTGTCCCTAGAAGCATGTTGCTATATGTAGACCAATGCCTCAAAGACTTCTAGTGAAGCCTTACTGATTTGATATACACAAATCAAATCTTCCCAATCAGGCTGATAAAATCACTTATGTCATGAGCTACCTTAATCGTCTCACATTGAGTTAAGAGTTGTCTGCTCGGTCCTTACTATATAGCAGAGGTACTTTCAGTTCTTTAACCTCCTTATCACTCTTCTCCATCTCATTTCGGTTCATCATCGTAACCCTTGAGACTCTCACAATTTACCACTGAGGTTTATGGTTACACAACATCTGTGTTAATGATCTTAGCTTCGTTTCACCACGTGTTAAGTGAAACCCAAAATCCAACACCAATAACGAATTGACGGTGAACAATCAAATGTTCTAGTTTTCACCCACGTTTTAACGAAACCACTTTAGTGGAAGGTACCAAGAAATCTCTTTTTAATTTTTGTGCGATCTATATGAAATTGTCTGACACCCAGGCTTTTCTTCCCATAAGATCCAGTTTATATTTTTGTTTTGAGATTTCTACAAATATCACCAAGTCACTGAATATATTATCTAACCTACTTGTTTAATAGGCTACACTAGTCTCACAAGTACTTCATCCCACTTTCGGTGTTATGTCAAGTACTGAAGTTCGGTTGAAGCTAAGCCACCCTTTATAGCTTAAATTTGAAAAGATGCCTTTTAATGTTTCTTAATAAACATTTGATCGTATTTCAACGGCAAACCACACAGACACTTCTAAGTCTCTCTTGACTTTGAAGGAAGCGATTCGTGCCCGGGATCCATAGTTTCGTGTTTAAATAGACATCACTTAAATCCCACAAATACTTTGCTTTATTTCTTTTCTATTGACACACTCTTGCACGAAGATCATTATGATTTTCCCAATTCTTGTTTGTGGTACTAATAGCAATTTTTCAGATTTGATGCTTCGGTTGTAAATGTTATGGTGGTATACTATGTTAAGGCGCGAACATTGCCAGCCTCATATGAAGCGAAAGGGTTTGTCACAGTTTGCGAAGGAATTTGAAAATTTTTCGAAGTTGAAACGGCGGTAACAAGATAAGATTTCAAACCGGGTTATTGGATAAGATTTGCAACGGGCGCGTGAATTTGAAACGGTTCCTAACATCACGCCTGATGACGTCTTTCTAGGGAAACACAGCTGTCAAATCGTGCTTTTTGAGGCGCCGATTCAGAAGATCGTCGAATCATTACTGTGGATTCTTTCTCTCTCCTGGAGATGGTATATAAGGTTTTCTCACACCCCTTGTACCACTTTACCAATTCACAACTCTCTCAAGAACATACCGGCGAATTTCTACTATTCATCTTCTTCTTCACACCTGCAACAATGGCTGAATCTTCATCAGTTTATGAACAATCTGCCCAGTCCTCTCTTCTCACCATTAAACCAAATCAAAACTTCATCATTGATCTCTCACCTTTCCAGTATGATCCCTACATGCTGCAAGTGGTTGAATGCCTCAATTATTCACCACTTGTAGTTGCCCTAACCAAGGTGGAGTATGTTCCAATGTCGATACTTTCTCAGATCTACTCAACCGCTGTCTACGATAAAGCCAAGGAGCGAATTTTCTTTGAGATCGTCAATCAAAAGACGTCGATTTCAAAAGCTAGGTTTTGTCTGTTGCTAAGGATTGCTATCGACGACTCCATGATTAACCCTGATTCCATCACCAACACTCAACTCTTCACAATGTTCTATGATATGGGGTACATTGAGGTTCTCACCACTGTCACAAAGTTCAAGAAATCATGTATTCCTCCTCAGTGGAATGGTCTAATTACCCCCCTCTCTAAGGGTTTATCGGAGAGGGTTGCAGGTTCTGATGGCGCGAGCAAGGCGTTCATGACCCTTCTCTACGGTCTGTACCATGGGGTTAACATGGACTTTGGATCTATCTTATGGTCTGAACTGGTTCAAAGTATTGGTTCTACTTCACGCAAATCTGAAATCTCTTGTGCTAGGTTTTGGACTCTCGTTACTCAATGGGCGATGGAGAAGTTTCACGTTCCAACAATGTAGGACTCACTGATGTCGTCTATTGCTACTTTCCACACGACGAAGATTATTGTCTCCGATCCATCCAAGTTCCTCTTTATTGGTTCGGTTCCGGAATCCATGTACATGTGTGTTTCCAGTGAAAGCAAAGTGATAGCCGAGTACAAGAAGCTACCCCTACAGGGCCAAGGCAGCTTACTCCCGAAATGCAAAGTTCCCTAGACGCAATAGATAAACCAGCGAAAAGAGGGAAGAATCCTGAAAGAAAAGGGGAGAAGGAAGGTCAATCCTCTAAAGTTTCAACTCCCAAGAAGCGAAAGTCTGAACAAGCAGCCCCTACTGCTCCGAAGAAACGAAAGACTAAGAAGAAGTCACACAAGCCGAAGGCTCCTTCTCCTTCTTCAAGTGACTCTGACTACGTTCCATCGGACCCACAGCCCGAACTAGAGTCCAGTGATAATGACGCTTCTCAACACGAAAGCCCGCCTCGAGGTAATTCGCCTCCACCCTCACCAACTCATGAAGGTAACCGAAACTCACCACCTCCTTCTCCTACACAATCGGTTCCTATTACCATTGCTCCGTTCCCTCCTCCCATCTCATCTTCCACTCCAACCTCAATTCTAATTCCAACCCCCTTATTCACCGAAGTTACCACAACAACTACTACTACAACCGAACCTAATGTTCGTGTCAACGTATCTGATACGGGGGCACCTACTTCTGAATCTGAACCCCCAATTACCTCCAAACCTTTATCTCCACCTCCCTCACATGAATCTGACACTGTCCTTGGAGGATCCGAAATGGAATTTGATTCTGTTTATTTTAGTCCATATCGAGTACATAGCGATGATGATGATGACGCTCCTGTCACGAAGAGGCATTTAAAGGATCTGAATGACAAGCTTGACCAATTGCTTTCTTCCTCTTCTACTTCCAGTCATGCATACTCTGAAGCAGCTATCAAGGCTCTATTGGAAACCTTTGTCAAGGAGCATGACACTTCCATTACGAATGATGTCAAAGCTATTGATGCTTCCACTTCCACATGTCAGAAAGCTTCTATTGCAGTTGAAGCCTCCACCAAATATTGCAAGCAAGCGACCGCAAACATCGAAAAACTAGTTTCTGATGCTCAAATTTTTCTTGACTCTCTCCAGGCTGCAGCTCAGAAGAATGCTCAAATGGTGACTGCTTCTGTTGATAATCTTACCCGCTCGCTTCAGGCTAAAAAGAAGCACTTTGAGGAGGAACGCAAAGCTATCCAGACTGCCAACACCGAACTTCACACATCAGTTGATGCCCGTCTTACTCAACTTGAAACCGAACTAGCAGTGGAAATCAAGATAATGGATGAGTTGGATCGTCGAACTTCTCAGCTTAAAATTTAGAACTTGAAGCTTAAGACGGCGACCAAGGAAATTGAATAACTTAAGTCTGAGCGAGCAGTCGTCAAAAGCTCTGTTGGTGATGTGCATTCTATTCTTTTACATCTTTTGGAAGCACATGACTCGGTCCTTACCGTCTCGATTCGACGCCACTTGGCTGAGAAATTGAGACCTGCTCTAGACATTCTAAGCAGGATTGAAGGTGTTCCGGAGCCCGTTGTCCCTCCAAAACAAGGGGGAGAAAATGTTACTCAGGGCCAGGGTCAATTACAACAACCTCCAAAAAGCAAACCCATCACGCAACCAAAAGTCACTGCTGAACCGAAGGGTAATGAAGCTTCGGGCAGTATGTAGGACAAACGAAAGAAGAAAATTGGTGATGATGATGAGGATGAAATCGATGATGTGACTGATACAGAAGAAAAAGCTTCCAAAACCGAAAACCTCAAAATCAAGCCAAATGATCGAGAGATTGAGGAAAAGGTTCGTAAAGCGAAGGAAGAAGTTGATAGGGAGAGGAAACAAAAAGAAGCGAACGATGTACTAGAACAGAGGAAATCTATTTTCCCTCTGTGGACTATGGAAAAGCTTCTGAAGGAGGTAATTGAAGCTCCAAGCACACATTGGCTCGAACCGGTCCTTTCATTCGATCTTGAGAATTCCAAGGATTCTCAATTTGATATGTCAATCACCCGAAAGGCATTCATCTTTCATTGTTTTGAGTCAACAGTTGCCATCCCCTCTCCTGACCCGAAGGTTGATCGAGACCTGATCAAGTACTATCTTGAGTTCTCTCTGTAACGCCCGGGTTTCGGGGCTAAGAATTTTTAGACGATGTAATAGTCTAGGTCAACTATTGTAACTCTTTTTGATGTAATAAAGATGAAATATTTTACTATTATGTGTATTTGTGTGCTTATTATTTAATTATAAATGTATAATTAATAAAGAATAAAAATAAGCGTCAAAATTAAAGTGTGAGATAAGCCCAATATCTTTACATAAAGTTGTAGTAGTCGAAACAAGGATTCCGAAGATATAAAGAACGCCGAAATCCAAGTTATAATGAAGAAGTTATGACCTGTCGAAGTTTCGCGACGGAACCGGCACGATACCGGGAAGCGTAAATAGTGAATTTATGATAGAGCAAGAAATAGCCTTAGCAATCTAAATGAAAGCCGTAGAATACGTTAAACCAAGATCGTCCATAAAAAGAACGCCCAAATCTGACTTCGTATGAAGAAGTTATGATTTTTCGAAGTTTCGGCTTAGCAGTGTACAGCCCGAAATTCGAATATTAGATCGAGTGGTTTTTAGCCGAAACAATATAAATGAGAATCAAAGATCTCGTTAATTGTAGTGAAACGATAAAAAGACAGACGAAAACGGACGTCAGATGAAGAAGTTATGAATTTATAACGGAGTTTTCCTGTTCCGGCCTACTAAAAATAAATAATAAAAATAAATTCAAAATTAGCCAACGAAGTCTAAACAAAAGTTGTAGAGCGTAATCTCACCTACGCGGGGATATAAAGAACATCGAAAACGCAGTTCGTATGAGGAAGATATGAATTTTTGAAGTTTATTAAATAATTAAAATATTAAATTTAATTATAAATACCCGATATTATCCAAAGGGGGGAGTCAGCGATCTTATCCACATTACGCCCAGCGTAACTTAATTTACGCCCAACGTAATTCGGGGTTTCAGCCCCCTATAAATAGATGTCGAGTGCAGCCGAGTTCTATTGCTCATTTCTTTCTTTCTCTCGCGTTTTTACCTCGTTTTGCGTGCAACTTATACCCCGAAGCCCCGGTATCATTCCCGAGCCCCGAAGCAAGTCCCGAAGCCCCGAAGATCCCGAGAAGTGCAATTCCTTAGCTGAAGCTCTGCCCGCGAGAAGCCCGGTTTTTGTGAAGATCTTCCAGATCTACCGAAGAATACTACTTCTACAAGTCGTAGTGCTGTCCGATCATCTTCTGATCAAGTGAGTGTATAGTCACTTTCATCTTACACATAGATATGAAGTATTGTATATAAATTATGTGCTATGTGGATATATATGTTATCTGTTTACCTGAGATGTTTGTTGGATGAAAGATCTATACTTCTTTCTTTTTTAGATCAGAAACTTTTTCCTGCAGATCTACACTTTTTCATCTCAGATCTAAACTTTTTCTTCATATCTAAACTGTATACTTTGAGATCTATGTTGGATGAAAGATCTGAACTTATTTCTTTCAGATCTACACTTTATCTTTCAGATCTAACACTTTTCTTTCAGATCTGAGACTTTTTCTTTCAGATCTACACTTTCTCACCTTAGATAAAAGCTTTTTCTTTAGATCTAAACTGTGTACTTTGAGATCTATGAAAGAACTGAACTTCTTTCCTTCGAATCTGAACTTTTTCTTCAGATCTAGACTGTATATATATTTTATGCTTTGAAAGTCATGTTGGATGAAAGATGTAAACATTATTTTTCAGATCTAGACCGTATAAATATTTTATGCTTTGAAAGTATGTTGGATGAAAGATGTAAGCTTTGTTTTACAGATCTGGACCATGTATGTATTTTGTATCTACAAATATGTTGGGTAGAACAATGGGTAGATGAAATAGATGATGTGTGTTAAAATGATGAGAGGCCTCGATGTTTACGGTGTTTAAGATGATCCAGTCGTCTAGCGGAGTATAGATGACGACCACAGACTTTTCTAGGCAGTCCAGTGGAACGCTAGCAGGCTCGCAACCTGTAGGTGTTTTTGAAGATGTACTCCATCCCCCCCATGGTTGCCTTACGGACACATATGGAAGAGGAATCCCCTTAGCAGTAGTGTCCATCCCGATGAAATTCCTTAGGATAGGTCCCTTATAATAGATGCTTTAGGGACGTAAAGTGAGGATAATGGGAACGGGTAATCGGGTTAGCAATTTGATGAAAATAAATAATGAACTTATTATTGTGGGTTGAAAACCCTATGTGCTCACCAGGCCCCCCAGCCTGACCCACTCAGTTTCTTGTATTACAGGTAGTGGCAAAAGCATAGTTGGATGATTTGACGAGAGATTACGGATTTGAGGCCAGATAGTGTTTTGTGGCCTAAGGTGTTTATTTCTTTTAGTTTATGCTTATGGTCTGTATCAATGATTGACATCCCGAGTTTTTGCAATGTAATGGAAATACATTTCTTTAAGAAATGCTTTGATAAAATTTATATCATATTTTGTTTTGGGAACAAATTCCGCAACACTTTTTTTAAGAAGTTACTCTGATTTTTATTTAAAAAGCATAAACGAAATTGGTCTTTTCTGGCCGTAAAAATGGGGATGTCAAAGTTGGTATCAGAGCATTAGTTTAAGCGAACTAGGAATTTGTAGGATTTCTAGACTTAAACTTAGAATGCTAAGCGATGATCGTGAGATGAGTGTCTCCCATATTTTAGACACGAGCACTAGTTTATTTTAGGAAAGATGCCTAAAATGATTTTATGTGCTAAATTCTTTATGCTTTTCCTTATATGCTGTTATTTGTTCGGATCTATGGTCTGTTGCCGACCGGATCTGGAAACCTTATGTGTTTAGGATTCTAAACGTACGACTACGATATTATAACTAGCATGTAATGTTTCGGAGTGATAAGGAGAATTTAAACGTCTATCGTGAATAAAGATCTAAGTTCACCTAATTTGGTGTATAGATCGAGATGGAAAGAACCCGAAGTGGAGCTGGAAACGCAAATGGAAACAGGAATCAGCAGCCTCGTCCCGAAGTGATTGAGCAGGTGCCGATAGTCGAAGTTGCACCTGAGCCAGTCACAATGGATGGAGTTCAAGCCATGATTCGGGCTATGATGGCCGAACAGAGGGAAGAAATGAGACAACTGTTGCTGAATAACAGAAGCGAACCTTCAATGCCTGTTGAACAACCAGAACGAAATGACAGAGAGTCGGAAGAAGGGAATAACAGCCGCACTGTCAGTCAGGTGGAACCCCCGGTGATCAGGAGGAACAACCATGATGAAGGAGTTGAGAGGAATGAATTCAAGTATAAGGACTTCACAACCTGTAAGCCATCAACTTTCACGGGGAAAGAGGATCCAATTGGATTCATGGACTGGATATCGGAGATGGAATTGGCTTTCATAACATGTGGTTGCAAAGGCAAGCTACAGACCACCTTTGCAGTGCGACAGTTCAGAGGAGGCGCTGTTCGTTGGTGGAACACTCTGGGGAAAACTCTAAGCCCCAATGAGCCACTGCAATTGACTTGGGCAGAATTTTTGGTACACTTCAAGCGCAAGTACTGCTCAGCCCAAAACCTGCTCGAGCTAGAGAACCAATTCCTGACATTGAAGAAGGGAAACATGTCCATTGATGAATACACCAATGCCTTCACTGACAAAATGGAGTTTGCTTTGCGCATCGTTCCAGACGAGCTGACGAAAGTTGATAAGGATGCATAGGGACTTCCATGGGAGTACGCTGTGCCAGTCCGCCAGGCACCTACTCTGGAGGCAGCTATCTGGGCTGCCAAGTCTGTTGAGGAAATGATCAAGGTAAGAGCCGCCAGCAAGGTTGAGGTTGGCGAAAAGAGGAAGTTTGAGGGGTCGTCAAAATCTAACAAGAAGAACAAGTCTGGTCCAAAGAAATCTGGAGGAGGAGGAAACGAAGCAAACTGGTGCGAGAAGTGTAAAAAGAAACACTCGGGGAAATGTAGCGAGGAGGTGACTTGCTACAAATGTGGAAGGACAGGGCATTACGCCAACGAGTGCACATCCAACAAGAGAGTGTGCTATGGAGGCAATGAAGAAGGGCACATCGCTAAGGATTGCCCGAAGAAGAAGGAGGCGGCAAAGCCCAATGTCCCACCGAAGCCAAAAGCCAGAGCTTTCCAGATGACCCTGGAAGCCGCGAAGGAAGCAGCGGACGTCGCTTCAGGTACCTTTCTTGTAAATGGATTGCCTGCCAATATATTGTTTGATTCTGGAGCAAATTACTCCTTTATATCACATAAATTTGGTGGAAGACTAGCATTGCCTATAGAAAAACTTGATGATTCCCTAGTTGTAGAAGTTGCCAGTGGCAAATTCATACCTGTTAGCAATTGCATAAGGAATATCGTCATCGACTTAAACGGAAACGAATTCCATGAGGAGCTGTTACCTATTGAGTTGAATGGTTTCGATATCGTACTGGGAATGGATTGGCTTAGCGCCAATGATGCCGAGATACTATGCAAGAAGAAGATAGTAAGAGTAAACCCGCCTGGAAAAGAGTCATTCGTGGTGTATGGGGACAAACGCAGGGTAAATTCTGGAATCATCTCCCTGATAAAAGCCAGAAAATGTTTGTCCAAAGGTTGCTCATCATACTTGGCATTTGTGATCGATGCTAAGAAAGAGAAGAAGGAGATGCAGCAAATACCAGTGGTGTGTGATTATCCGGAAGTCTTTCCCGAAGATCTTCCTGGATTACCGCCTGATAGACAAGTGGAATTTCAAATAGACTTGTTACCAGGAACGACACCAATAGCAAAAGCACCATACCGATTAGCACCGACAGAGATGAAGGAACTTATGACGCAACTTCAGGACTTGTTGGACAACGGTTTCATTAGACCTAGTTCATCACCCTGGGGAGCTCCGGTGTTATTCGTGAAGAAGAAAGATGGAAGCATGAGAATGTGCATAGATTATAGAGAGCTGAACAAGGCAACGGTGAAGAACAAGTACCCATTGCCAAGGGTTGATGACCTGTTCGATCAGCTACAAGGTTCGAGCTATTTCTCGAAGATCGATCTTAGGTTAGGATATCATCAGCTGAAGGTGCGAGAGCAAGATATTGAGAAACCCGCGTTCAGAACGAGGTACGGACACTATGAGTTCTTGGTTATGTCGTTTGGACTAACCAATGCTCCAGCAGCATTCATGGATTTGATGAACAGGGTTTGTAAACCATTCCTCGATAAATCTATGATAGTGTTCATAGATGACATTCTGGTTTACTCAAAAAGCGAGCAGGAGCATGGCAAGCATCTACGAGAGGTGCTAGAAGTTTTGAAGAAGGAGAAGCTGTACGCAAAGTTCTCCAAATGTGATTTTTGGATCCGAGAAGTCCAATTATTGGGTCATGTGGTTAACCAAGAAGGGGTAATGGTTGACCCAGCAAAAATCGAAGCGGTGATGAAGTGGGAACGACCAAAAAGTCCTACAGAGATTCGAAGCTTTCTGGGATTAGCCGGATATTACCGAAGATTTATCCAAGGATTTTCTTTGATAGCTTCTCCATTGACAGCTTTGACCCATAAAGGAGCCACTTATATGTGGAGTGAGAAACACGAAGAAGCATTTGAGAAGCTAAAGAAGAAGTTATGTGAAGCACCGATTCTTACTCTGCCCGATGGAGTTGAAGACTTCGCAGTCTATAGCGATGCATCTGGAGTTGGGTTAGGTTGCGTTCTGACCCAAAGGGATAAGGTGATAGCATATGCATCGAGACAATTGAAGGAACACGAAAAGAACTACCCCACTCATGATCTGGAGTTAGCAGCAGTGGTATTTGCACTAAAGATTTGAAGACATTATCTTTATGGCACGAAGTGCAAGCTTTACACGGATCATAAGAGTCTTCAGTATCTCTTTGATCGAAAAGAGTTGAATATGAGGCAACGACGCTAGCTGGAGTTGCTTAAGGATTACGACTGCGAGATACTTTACCACCCTGGTAAAGCAAATGTCGTAGCCGATGCTTTAAGCCGAAAAGTGAGCCTTGAAAGGAGAAGGCCAAGAGCGTTAAGAATTGAAGTTGTCTCAACGATCGTGGAAAGTATTAAGAAAGCTCAAGAAGAAGCTTCAGAGAAGAATGACCGAAAGGAAGAACGTTTGGGAAAAACGTTGAAGTTCGGTACGAACAATCAAGGGTTAAAGGTATTCCAAGATAGGATTTGGGTACCTAAGATGGGAGGAATAAGAGATCTTCTGATGGGGGAAGCACACAAGACCATGTACTCGATTCATCCCGGTAGCACTAAAATGTATAGGGACCTAAAGCCCTACTACTGGTGGCCGACGATGAAGCTCGATGTTGCGAAGTATGTGGCCGAGTGTGTGACATGTGCGAGAGTTAAGGCACAACATCAGAAACCGTATGGGAGTTTAGAACCTTTACCTGTTCCCATGGGTAAATGGGAAGACATTACCATGGATTTTGTCACTAAACTGCCCAGAACGAAGGACGGTCACGACATGATTTGGGTGGTCGTTGATCGATTCACTAAGAGTGCACACTTCATAGCAGCTAACGAAAGATGGTCGATGGATAAGCTCGCCAATGCTTATGTGAAGGAGGTGGTAAGACTTCACGGTGTTCCTTTAACGATTGTATCAGATCATAATAGTCGATTCACGTCAAGATTCTGGAGGAGTCTACAAGAGGAATTAGGTACGAAATTGTGTTTAAGTACAGCTTATCATCCGCAGACCGATGGTCAAAGCGAAAGAACGATTCAAACGTTGGAGGATATGCTAAGAGCGTGTACCCTAGAGTTCCAAGGTAACTGGGATGAGCACTTACTTCTGGTAGAATTTTCCTACAACAATAGCTACCATTCGAGCATCAAGGTGGCACCTTATCAAGCCTTATATGGACAAAAGTGTCGTACGCCGTCTTGTTGGCTTGAAGCCGGAGAAAAGCAGTTTATGAGCCCCGAGATAGTCCATCAGACTGCTGAAAAGCTAAAGGTGATTAGGGAAAGGATGTTAGCAGCTCAGGATCGTCAAAAGAGCTATGCTGACAAGAAGAGGCGACCGGTGATATTCGAAGTCAGGGATTCAGTTTTGCTTAAAGTCTCACCGTGGAAGGGACTTATAAGATTTGGGAAACGAGGAAAGCTGAGTCCAAGGTTTATTGGACCATTCAAAGTTCTTCAAAAGATTGGGAACCAAGCTTACAAGCTCGAATTGCCCGAACAACTAGACGGTATTCATAACACCTTCCATGTGTGTTATTTGAGGAAATTCACGGGAGAAGTTCCCGACATAATTCCGATCTCAGAGTTAAGAATGGATGAGAATAAAAGGCTGATCGAAGAGCCTGAGACAATTGTTGACCGTAAGACTAAGAAGTTACGACGCAAGATGGTCGACTTAGTGCTAGTCCGAATGAAACATTCGAATGGGCCGAATCTCACTTGGGAAACAGAGGATGACATGATGAGTCGCTATCCACATCTGTTTGCTGATGCATGATTCCGGGACGGAATCATCCTAAGGAGGAGAGAATTGTAACGTCCGGGTTTCGGGGCTAAGCATTTTTAGACGATGTAATAGTCTAGGTCAACTATTGTAACTCTTTTTGATGTAATAAAGATGAAATATTTTACTATTATGTGTATTTGTGTGCTTATTATTTAATTATAAATGTATAATTAATAAAGAATAAAAATAAGCGTCAAAATTAAAGTGTGAGATAAGCCCAATATCTTTACATAAAGTTGTAGTAGTTGAAACAAGGATTCTGGATATATAAAGAACGCCGAAATCCGAGTTATAACGAAGAAGTTATGACCTGTCGAAGTTTCGCGACGGAACCGACTCGATACCGGGAAGCGTAAATAGTGAATTTACGATAGAGCGAGATTTAGCCTTAGTGATCTAAACGAAATTCGTAGAATACATTAAACCGAGAGCGTCCATAAAAAGAACGCCCAAATCTGACTTCGTATGAAGAAGTTATGATTTTTCGAAGTTTCGGCTTAGCAGTGTACAACCCGAAATTCGAATATTAGATCGAGTGGTTTTTAGTCGAAACAATCTAAACGAGAATCGAAGATCTCGTTAATTGTAGTGAAACGATAAAAAGACAGATGAAAACGGACGTCAGATGAAGAAGTTATGAATTTATAACGGAGTTTTCCTGTCCCGGCTTACTAAAAATAAATAATAAAAATAAATTCAAAACTAGCCGACGGAGTCTAAACAAAAGTTATAGAGCGTAGTCTCACCTACGCGGGGATATAAAGAACGTCGAAAACGGAGTTCGTATGAGGAAGATATGAATTTTTGAAGTTTATTAAATAATTAAAATATTAAATTTAATTATAAATACCCGATATTATCCAAAGGGGGGAGTCAGCGATCTTATCCACATTACGCCCAACGTAACTTAATTTACGCCCAGCGTAATTCGGGGTTTCAGCCCCCTATAAATAGATGTCGAGTGCAGCCGAGTTCTATTGCTCATTTCTTTCTTTCTCTCGCGTTTTTACCTCGTTTTGTGTGCAACTTATACCCCGAAGCCCCGGTATCATTCCCGAGCCCTGAAGCAAGTCCCGAAGCCCCGAAGATCCCGAGAAGTGCAATTCCTGAGCCGAAGCTCTGCCCGCGAGAAGCCCGGGTTTTGTGAAGATCTTCCAGATCTACCAAATAATACTACTTCTACAAGTCGTAGTGCTGTCCGATCATCTTCTGATCAAATGAGTGTATAGTCACTTTCATCTTACACATAGATATGAAGTATTGTATATAAATTATGTGCTATGTGGATATATATGTTATCTGTTTACCTGAGATGTTTGCTGGATGAAAGATCTATACTTCTTTCTTTCAGATCTGAAACTTTTTCCTTCAGATCTACACTTTTTCATCTCAGATCTAAACTTTTTCTTCATATCTAAACTGTATACTTTGAGATCTATGTTGGATGAAAGATCTGAACTTATTTCTTTCAGATCTACACTTTATCTTTCAGATCTAACACTTTTCTTTCAGATCTGAGACTTTTTCATTCAGATCTACACTTTCTCACCTTAGATAAAAGCTTTTTCTTTAGATCTAAACTGTGTACTTTGAGATCTATGAAAGAACTGAACTTCTTTCCTTCGAATCTGAACTTTTTCTTCAGATCTAGACTGTATATATATTTTATGCTTTGAAAGTCATGTTGGATGAAAGATGTAAACATTATGTTTCAGATCTAGACCGTATAAATATTTTATGCTTTGAAAGTATGTTGGATGAAAGATGTAAGCTTTGTTTTACAGATCTGGACCATGTATGTATTTTGTATCTACAAATATGTTGGGTAGAACAATGGGTAGATGAAATAGATGATGTGTGTTAAAATGATGAGAGGCCTCGATGTTTACGGTGTTTAAGATGATCCAGTCGTCTAGCGGAGTATAGATGACGACCACGGACTTTTCTAGGCAGTCCAGTGGAACGCTAGCAGGCTCGCAACCTGTAGGTGTTTTTGAAGATGTACTCCATCCCCCCCATGGTTGCCTTACGGACACATATGGAAGAGGAATCCCCTTAGCAGTAGTGTCCATCCCGATGAAATTCCTTAGGATAGGTCCCTTATAATAGATGCTTTAGGGACGTAAAGTGAGGATAATGAGAACGGGTAATCGGGTTAGCAATTTGATGAAAATAAATAATGAACTTATTATTGTGGGTTGAAAACCCTATATGCTCACCAGGCCCCCCAGCCTGACCCACTCAGTTTCTTGTATTACAGGTAGTGGCAAAAGCATAGTTGAATGATTTAACGAGAGATTACGGATTTGAGGCCAGATAGTGTTTTGTGGCCTAAGGTGTTTATTTCTTTTAGTTTATGCTTATGATCTGTATCAATGATTGACATCCCGAGTTTTTGCAATGTAATGGAAATACATTTCTTTAAGAAATGCTTTGATAAAATTTATATCATATTTTGTTTTGGGAATAAATTCCGCAACACTTTTCTTAAGAAGTTACTCTGATTTTTATTTAAAAAGCATAAACGAAATCGGTCTTTTCTGGCCGTAAAAATGGGGATGTCAAACTCTCAACCTCAATACCTGACTTGGAGTAAACAGAAGATCACAACAGTCAAGGTGTTGAAACCCACTCTAGCAGGGAAGTTTATCAATATCAAATTCAAAGTGACCCGAGGCTCAGACAGTTCGGTTCATATGATCTCCCTCGCTGATTTGCCAAATTTGAATCCCCATGACTGGATTCTCCTGAATAATATTTTGCTGACTAATCAAAAGGAGTATGAGTCTATCATAGACCACATCAAGCAAATGTTGGTGTGCTATATTCTTGAGGTCGCAAAAATGGATCAGGAAATCACCTCTGCCTTGAGAAGGAGACCCACTATCAAGCCAATAGGAAAGGCAAGCGATATCAACTTGATGATGAAGGGTAAAATCGACCCACAGTTTCATACAGTCATGTTAATCAGGGGCGAAGGTCAAAAATGTGACACCAGTCAAAATTTGGTCAAAAATTAATTGATCAATAATCGTAATTGGGATGAACCAAGTGGTAGAGTTTGTAACTAGGTTTCCAAAAACATAAAGAATACTGAAATCCGAGTTATAACGAAGAAGTTATGACCAATCAAAAATCCGCGGTAAAACCGGCAAAACACTGTTCAGTGTAAAAAGAGAATTTTTGATAAAAGGATTTTTAGCCTTAACAATCTAAATCAAACTTGTAGAATATGTTAAACCGGGAACGTTCATAAAAAGAACGTGAAAATCCGACTTCGTATGAGGAAGTTATGATTTTTCGAAGTTTCGGTTTAGCAGTAGACAGCTAAAAATTCGAATTATAAATTGATCGATATTTAGCCGACGCAACTTAAACGAGAATCGAAGGTCAAGTCAAAAGTAGCACAACGGTAAAAAGACAGACGAAAACGGACGTCGGATGAAGAAGTTATGAATTTTTAACGGATTCCCGTCCCGGTCTGTTTAAAATAATAATATTAAAAATAAAGTCAAAACCAGCCGACGAAGTCTAAATGAAAGTCGTAGAGTATGATTTTACCTACGCGTGCATATAAAGAACGTCAAAAACGGAGCTCGTATGCGAAAGTTATGATTTTCATAAGTTTTTGGCACAAAAATCAAGAAAATCTTGAAAACCGGAAAATTTCGCATGTCACCCTTCGGACACGTCATCATCACGTGCGAACCTCCACGTGTCATCTTCTGGTTGGACCGCGGTACACATGTTACTTTCTGATTGGACCGCAGCCGAGGTCCACTAAGAAGCGAACAGCCTCGCATCAGACACCCCGGAGACACCCCCTTCGCATGCGTGTCAGTCTCTCATTGGACCGAAGTCCGGTCCAGTCCGAAGAGCCCACCTGTCCGAAACACGTGCCTCGCACATGGTCCGAATCTGAGCCGCCTTCGCAGGAGCTGCCGCGTGTCCTGCTGACTCACCCCTCGCCTCGCCACCTGTCCTCCTCGGCCGAACCCTCGCACCCCTATATAAAGGGTGCGAGCCTTCTCGGATGGAAGGGTTTTTCACCCCATTTTTGGCCCTTTTTCACTCCTCTCACTTCCATAACTTCACAAACAACCCCGAAGGTCCCGGTATCACGTCTAAAGCGCGAAGCAAGCCCCGGAGCCCTGGAATTCTCGAGAATTCATCCTCTCTCCTGTCGAAACTCTGCCCGGTTTGAGCCGGTTTCTCGTTAAATAAACTCTTTACGGGAAACGAAACGCTGCCCAAATCACCGCTTATCAAAGTGAGTTCATACCCCTATAATTTACCTTTTTAATGGTTTTTAAATACTTTTTAGGGGGGAATACAAGTTTAACACAATATTAAATTGTGTTAATAACTGTATGTGATAATAATCACACAAAATGATTCCGTATGCTTTTAAGAATTATCAAATACTTCCAAAATAACGTGAAGCCATGTTAAATCTTTAAAGTCATGTAAAAACTCCGTTAAATTCTTTGAAAAATGTTTTATAAGCTTTTTCAAAGTATAAATGCCAAAATCATGTTTATATATGTATAAATATATAAATAAGATTTGAAGGGCTTAGGACTAATGAATTATCCTATATCCTTTTCCTTGTTTGGATGTGGAATTAGGGTTGTATTGTTTGTCCGAAGGTCGTTTCCTTCTTAATTATATATATATATATTATACATATATGAGTACCAAAGGTTACTCCTTTTGGTATCTTCACCTTTGTATCAGGCTGAGCAAAGGTGTTCATCCATGAGAAACCATGCTAATCAGATAGAACATATAAATTATAATAGGTATAATTTATCATTCAAAACTAAAGATACAAGTATGAATTACAACTGTATAATTTCCAAGGAAATTACCAAAATTCATTCAACTATACCAAGATATGGATAATACCTTTAATATACGAATAACATATTAAAGAAGTAAAGATACATCATACCTAGTTTGCATTAACAAAGGTACGATACAGAGTACCAGGGTTAGCAAACACGTGGTAATGCCTGGTTTGCATTAACAAAGGTACGATATACAGAGTACCAGAGTTAGCAATCACAAGTAATAAAACATCATACCGGGTTTGCATTAACAAAGGTACGATATACAGAGTACCAAAGTTAGCAATCACGGGTAATAATACATTCTGCCGGGTTGGCATTAGCAAAGGTACTATACAGAGTACCCGAGTTAGCAAACTCGAGGTAATAATACATCTTACAGGGTTTGCATTAACCAAGGGTACGATACAAAGTACCAGAGTTAGCATTCATCGGGTAATAACAATAATACATCGGAAATCTCGTTGAAACAATAAATTTGTGAGACCCTTCACGGTGTGCTTATCTAAGTACGACCTTTTTAAGTCCTGAACTATTAGCCAGAATCTCTTGTAGGGAGAGCATGAATTTGTGTATAGATCTATATGGGACTGACAATCCCGCACCTTTACTGTTCGCTACAGTTTGGCCGGCGGGCCTAGGGTGTCAAATATCATACCGTTCCGACACCTGAAGAACGTCGTTGCAGGCATTTCCGTCATATTAGTATGGTTAATAGGACTCACATGGATAAAACAACAAGTGAATTACAAAGTAATATACTTCTCTTATAACAGTAAGAAAAGTTAATTACATCCCGACCAGATATACCTTCAGTAGCTTTTACTTACAGTAAGAGCTATATATCATGAAATCAAGTATTGTACTTCTGGTTTTGAACATTTAAAACCACAAGGCAGTATTATGGATAATAGAATACTCTCCATGATTAATACTAAGGTTGTTACTGTAGGACAGATATAACTAAGAACACTTTTACCAATGAAACGGTTTATGGGATTAAACCACTTTTACAAATGAAACGGTTTATGGGATTAAACCACTTATACAAAGGAAACGGTTTATGGAATTAAACCACTTATCAAATGAAACTTAGTCACTCAATCTTTGTAAACTAGTATAACATAAAAGACATTTAGTGGTTAATTCTATAATTCCTTAGTTATTACATCAGAGTCGTACATAAGTAATGTCCGATTGACAGTGAAATGTGTGACTTCCGCCTTACTTCCTGTTCCTTGTTTGGTTGTGGGCTTAGGGCAGATACACCCATTTAACTATCAATTCAATATTATGTTATGTATAATCAGTATAAACTAAGTAATTATAGAGGGAAACTATTGAGGTTATCAGTTAATCACCTCAGGAGATATAGGATTTCCTGGAGAAACCAGTGAACTCATTCAAAGAACTTAGGGTATACTTAACAGAACTAAAATACTTATGAACTCACCAACTTAAATGCTGATCTAATCTTTTCAAATAACTTGTATTCTCAGGAATCCAGTAGACAGGTACACTCCATAAGCTTTTGAGAAGACTACCTAGTACCGTACCGCGACTCTTGTCTTCTATTGTACCTATTTTAGTGTTTGAATATGTAATGTTTAAACACTTATGTAAAACTTATACTTATTAATGCAATGGTTGTTTGTACTTTGATTACTATATTGCATGTGTTGTGATACTTACCTAAAAGTCCTCCACCCCCGAACGTTTCCGCCGTTCTGGTTTGGGGGTGCGACAAAAAATGCCTGTTCGCTCTTGTTGACAAACACATGTTCTCCACTTCCTGCTTGGAGCATATTCTCGATATCATAGACAAGTGCAATCAGAACAGTGAAGCCGATAAGAAGATGTTTTCAGATATGCTTCGGTTGTACATTAACTTTCGTCAAACTCTTCTTGCCATCATCCCCAAGTTGTTCAATACTGTGAAGAAAACCACAGTTACTCAACCGAAGTGATCTCTCGCCTCAATTGGCGCAAAGGGGGAGATTGTTGAGTATATGGGTTGCGCCATTGGGCTTAGTTAGTTCCGTCCATATGTATTCACGGTTTGGTCCTGTCCAACAGTGTATTATTTTTAGGGTTTAGTATATATAGTGCATGCATGCATTATATTAATTACGCTTCTTGAATATTTCCTTTGACAAGTACTGTAACCCTAGCACGCCTCTAAAGTAGAAGTTCTTCATCGAGCTCTTCTGAGGTGTTGGTGTTTTAATCATTCGACATTCGTTTGATTCATAGTGGTGTTCATTGTTTTCTATTACTTGTTATTGTCTTATTGATATCTGTTTGAATCTATCGATCTTAGAGAATATTATTCTCATCACATTTGATTTACATGTGAATCACATGCAATTCATATGTGAATTACATGTGATTCATTTGTGAATTACATGTGAATCGTATGTGAATTGCATGTAATTTACATGTGAATAAAATGTGATTCATATGTGAATCAGATGTGATTCATTTGCGATTCACATGTGAATCACATGTGATTTATATGTGAATCGCATGTGATTTACTTGTGAATCACATGTGATTTACTTGTGAATCACATGTGATTTACTTGTGAATCAAGAATAAGAAATGAAATGAGTATCAAGTAAATGAATCTGGCCTTTGCAAAGGGAGCAACCATGTAACCTATTGGTTGCACAATGAGCATAACATGTTAATGGATTTGATGTTGCTTGTAGTTCTTTTAGTTCCAACTCCTCACCGTCTTCTAGCATAGCATATTGACTTGGTTCTTCACTTTTCCCTTCATTCAGAGAAATTTCATCTATTGGTTGCTATTTCTTGGTTCACCCTTTTTTTATTATACTTTTACTTTGAGATTTCATGGTATTTAATATTTAAAAGCAATCAACAAAGAAGCTTACGTCTTGAGGTTTATTAAAATTTGCAACTCTTCTTTTATTAAAAGTCATCCATATCCTTGATATAACCATATCGTTGATACCAAGACTGGATAATAGCAACATGAAGCTTAGACAAAACTTTGTCTTCCCTGCATGTGATTGTGATGTGACTCAAATTAATGAGTTTAAAAATAAGGAATCTGATAGAAAATGAAATCAAGCATTTATGATTTACCTAAAGATGTTTTAAAGTGCACGTATACTTGACCCAATTGTTGAAATAGAAAATTGAGGGTAAAGAGGCAACACCACAAGCCTCGTGATACCATCCCTCTTAATCTGTCATGGATAAAAAAAGAAACATCATTATTAACAATCTCAATTGATGACCACTTTATGGTAATCTTTAATTTATTATTATTATTATTACTATTATTATTATTACTATTATTATTATTATTATTATTATTATTATTATTATTATTATTATGTGTTGGAATTGAAATGCCCTATTGATGGTAAACCACTTATTATCCACTTATTCTCCAAAATGTGTCTTCAAATGAGCAATTACAATGAAAAAGGATGATTAAATAATAATAAGTTAACTACCTGTTGGGCAGCTTCTTCAGTGAAAGGATGCCAGTAACTCATTGCAATGTAGACATTAGCAGGTAATTTCTTAGCTTCAAGTTCTGAATTTAGAGCAGCAACCTACAACAAACAACTATAATCATAAATATATACTGAAATGAAATGCAATATAATAATCAGATGAAAGTCAATTAGTAAACTCAAACATCAATAATAGCATGTCTTAACAATAACATAAGCTTCTTTACTTTTTCTTGCTCTTAATACAAAAATGATTTGTGCTAAAGGTCGTTGTAGGAAACAGAACAACCTTGGTAGACGGATAATATCATGTCCTGTCACAACTGGCATTTTGTCAGGAAATTCTGTGATCATGTAAACATCAACTATGATAATACTTGTAACATTAACTTGATATCATACACTATGTTCATTCTATGACCACAAACCTAATCAAGGTTCACAAGTGAAGTTCAAAACTCTACACAAAGTGTCCAAATAGTCAATTGGGGAGTTGAAAACCCTAGAGACCTTGGTTCAAGTTCATTATGGACTAGGATTTCCTTATTGGGCTTAATGGACCAATAAGCATTCAATTCAACTACATTAGGCTTGGAAACCCTATTTGGATTCTAAATAGACCCAATTCATAAATATATAACATTTTGGACCATTTGGGCCTAGAATGATTCATTCTAACCCTAATGGGCCTTATTGGGCCATAAATGAATTAATTTGCCCTAATGGGCCATAAACTCCCTTTCTTATTTCAAATGGGCTGTGGACCATCTAATGAGCCCAATGGGTCGAAAAATAAATATTGGGCCTCATAATTTCGAACCAAGGCTAGAAATGGCCCAAGCTAATCCACCTCCTTTCTCTTTAGCCCATTCTCGGACCAATGAGGAAAAGAAAAGAAAAATTAAGGGAAATTAGAGGATTAATGAGAGCTTGTCACCTCTTTATTGCATGGTGGATCTCCATGCACATCACCTCGCTCCCTCTCTCTTCTCTCTTCTTCTTCTCGGCCGAAACACCTCACACCACCCTCACTCTCTCAAAAATATTTCAAGCAAATTCTCTCAAACACTCAAGAACATCCTACTTCCCCCCATCCAAATTTTCGAGATTCTAAGTGCTTCAAGAAGATCTTCACCAAAAATCATCTTCCCTTGGTAATTCCTTACATATCTAAGTTGTATAACTTCATTCTTATGTTAAGATCACTCCTTCTAAGCATTTTTTGATCATACTCTTAGAAAACCCCCATAAGCTCGAGATCTATTCAAGGAAGGCTTGCTAGAACCGAAACCTCTTCCATTTCTTCTTCAAAACCGAGAACAACAAGAAAGGTGAGTTCATACCCCCTTGTTTTCGGTTTTCACTTGTTTTTGGGGGAGAATACAAGTATTTATGTGTAGATCTATGTGTTTATGCATGATATGTGTGATTTTCTTGGCTTTTGTTAGTGTTTGGGTGAAAAACTCGATGGATCTATAGAACTATAACAAAAATAAGTGTGAATCACAAACAAAGACATTTTAGACACCAAACTACAAAGTTAAAAGTGTTATAAATGCCTAAGTTGTGAAAAACCAAACAAAATCTTGTATAAGGATCATTTTTGGCAAATAAACAAAAGTTTGGGGTCAAGAGTGACACCTACGGTTGTATAAGGGCTAAAAGGGTATTATTAGCTTAAAAATGAGTTTTTATAACAACCATATTTTTCTAAGGGTCAAAAGTGTAAAATTTGGCATTTTGGGCCTTAAGGTGGGGCTCACGACCTATTGGGCCCAAACTTGCCAAAAATGTCAATTTTTGGGGATTAAAATGTTATTTAATCAAAACTCGAGCCAAAAATGAGAATAAACAAGATTTGGGGCTGAAAATGACACTATCTCAAGATTTGGACCAAAAATGTTAATTTTATAAAAATGGGGCCGAAAAGGTCATTTTATGCAAATAAGGGTTGAAATTGTAATTTTCTGCATAAATGGATTGGAAATGTCATTACATGTATTTTTGGGCCAAACCCGTCAATCACTAAACATTTGGGGCGAAAATATAGATTTTATAAATTTATGGACTAAAATGTTATTTTTAATTTAAAATAGACGAAAATGACATTTTATGTAAAATAAGCCTTTAAATGATCAAATTAGTTCTCAAGGGACCTAAAGTGTAAATTTTTATGAACACGGGTTCAAATTATAAAATTTTTGACATATCAAACCAAAAATATCATTATAACCAAACATTGGACTTTTTATAACACTACGGATAAATAATTCGATTAAACGAAATACAACAATGGTGCGATTATTGAGTCTAATATTTGTTATACATGTTTATTGGGCCTTCGTGGTCCAATTACATGTTTATTGGGCCCAATGTATTCATCACATGTCTATTGGGCCTAAGTGACCCAATTACATGCTAAGTGGGCCTAATTTAGCATTTACAGGTTATTGGGCCTTAGTGGCCCATTTACATGCTAATTTAGCCCGGAAATAACTTACACGTCTAATGGGTCATTGTTGCCTTTTCTTCATGTTTGTTGGGCCTTATCTTTTCATTTCATACATCATCTAGTGTTCGAACTTCTAAATACATATAACATTATACAAATTCATGTGGAGACAAATGAGATCTAGTGAGACGTGTCGGTTGACACCACCGAGTGTATGGCCGTAGCTTGTAGTTATAATCAGAGTCTCCTGGAGGGAGAGCGAGAGTTTGTGTATAGATCTATACGGGGGTGACTCCCCCACACCTGAGTTGTTCGCTACAGTTAGACTAGGCCAGTCTAGGGTGACAAAACCTTGAACAAAAATCCGGCATTTGGAAAAATGCCAAGACAGGCAAATCAGTCACTATCATGTATGGTTATAACGACTCATATAGAGATCCATTTCCATTAAGACATTACGGAAAATTAATAACTCGTAAGTCATAATTATACAAAACATTTTTACAGTGCAAAGACCGTGACATTTTTATAAATCAGAAAATATCGGATTTTCTGGGGAAATGCTATTAATCAAATACCACTTACTTACAACAGAAAGAATACAAAGAAATTTGAGCTGCATTCCTATATGTTACTACTATGAAATTCACACATGCATTTATACTCGAGTTTCACATCATTTTTCAGACTTTTTACAGAAAATATCGGATTTTCTGGGTTTTACAAACAATACAAAGACTTTTATTCAAACATGCTTATGAACTCACCAACATTATATATGTTGACAGTTTTCAAAATAACTTGTATTCTCAGGTAATCGTTAAGCAGGAGGATTTTCAAGTGTGTATGGATTTATTTTGTGTATCATCACTCATCGTACTATTAATACTTTGGAATTATGTAACCTATGACAATGTACTTGATGTGAACAATATCAGCTGTATTATGTAATGTTTGGTGATGAATGTGTTATGTTTCATGTATATTCATTGTGATGATATTTCAATTGATAGTCACACGAGCCCTCGTACGTTTCCGCCGTCTGGTTCGGGGGTGTGACATGTCCCAAACACTAAATTGTTAGCATGATGAAAAATATTGGAACTAAATTAGCATTGAATCTTTCTTTATACTTTCAAAAAGGAATTAATACACATACCGGATCTGCAAAGATGTTATAGAGAAATGTTGAACATCAACAAGTGTCTCTAGGCCTCCAAGATTCAAAAGCAATACTCGAACTTTTTCCTCCTCCAAATGTGAATCAGATTCAGTTTCACTCAAAGGATGTGTGCATACCCCTACAGAACCGAAGCTATTTTCAGCTAAACCTATGTTCTTAATGGGGTCATCCAATTTTAATTTCTGGAGGTTGCTGACAGTTGAATTGGAGTTCCCAGATGCTTTTCATGTATGGTTGCAGAAAGAAACTTGATGTTTTCTATGGAAACACACACTACAAGTAGATCAAGTATGTGGATGTTTTAGTTTAATTATAACAAACATGAGGCAATTTCATGAAGTGTGTGAACTTTTAAAAGAGCTAAAAATTTTTCTGAATAGAAATGTCAAGGAAGTTAATGATCCAACCACAGCTCGTTTACACGTTAGTGATGTCTAACTTAGATTAACAAAGGCATGACTAAATTTCAGAATAATTTCAATACTAACAACCTAAAATTGTAAGATATGAAGCAGATACAGGTTATATGAGAATCAAACGCTATGGATTCGACAAATTTTATAGAACCAGATTATAATATAGCTTCTAACGCATGGATCTCCAGTAGACTTAGGATTCAATTTCCTTACCAATCTGATTTCAGTTTTAATACCGATCAGGATTCAAAGGAAGTACAACATTTCATAATTGATCAGGCGAAACTAATAACATAAATTGCACATCATACACACAATTGAATGGCATCCATGCTTGTACACAAGGATATTCATATATAAACTTACACTGAAGAATTGTGGTTGAATTTGGAGGTTGTCAACTCTGAGAGTTTCACGCTTGGCAGAGCATGAGAAGTCGTTGTTACGTCCATGGTCATTGTCAACACATGTTGGAAGGTTTGTGATATAGAAGCTTTGATAGTTGGAGGATTTTAGATTTCATGTCAATTGATGTTTATCGGAGATAAAAGTTGGATCGATTGTGGATCCATAGATGTCAATGAAGAGTCTGAGTGATGATGCGACACAATCAGTAGACGAGGCGACGACGGGAGGAAGGAAGGAACGGTGGCGAATATTCATGAATCACGATCTCGACGGCCGTTGTAGGCGGTGGTCATGAATCACGATCTCGAAGGCCGCTGTAGGCGGTGGTCATCGACAGAGATACATTGGTCGTTGGAGGCTAAACCATGAGAGAGAGTGTGTGTGAGAGAGAGAGGGAGAGAGAACGAGATATTTTTCTCCAGATCTGTGATTTAGGATAATATTAAATTATTTTTTTGTTTCCTATACCCTTTCCCTTTTAAGTTAAGATACCCCTGCCCCAATAAGTTTCTATTTATTTACAAAAATGCCACAAATGATCTTGGCCATTCGTTTTTTTTATCTAATGTTCCACCTTTAGTTCTCGGGTTCTCGGGAAACTATGAGTTCTCAAATGATCCTTGCTCTCTCTCTCTCTCTCTCTATATATATATATATATATATATATATATATATATATATATATATATATATATATATATATATATATAGGTAAAGGTTCAAATGAGAACCAAAAAAGATTAAGAACCCGTAAAAACCAATTTTTTTTTGACAAATTAAACTTAAAACCCATTATTATGTATCAGATGTCAAACACTCAATTCTTCAAACTCTTTCAAACTCTCTCACCATACTTGAAGAACACACCAACCTTACCACCACCTACCACCAACCACCACCGCACCACCGTTGTTGCCGCCTCCTACCACCGGCCAACCACTTCCATCAGATCTGTATGCTCCAAACGATTCCGGATCTACATTTTCAGTTTCAGATCCACGATTAATGCCACTAGATCTATTATTTTCTGTTCCAGATCTACAAGTTCCAACAAGCAACGAAGATCCACCACTATCATCAACGATCGTCACCGTTGTAATCGTCATCCTCTGATCTCCAATGAAACACCATCAGATGTGCCGCCTCCTTCTATTTTCTCTCGCCTCCTTCTCATCCTCTCTGGTATTTGGTGAAAAACTACTAGATCTGATGTGTTTCATGTTACATCTCAAGTGAAACATTACCGTCTACGTCGCATAAGAGCTTACTCACACTAGATCTATCATCTTTGTTTCCTTTACTACAAGATTAGAAGTTTTCTGGTCCAGATGTATGATTTTCGCCACCACAAATGTCTAGATCTACGATTTTTGTCAACATCGATGAACAGGTCTACAAGCTCCGACGGGATTTGGTTTCATTTTCTTCAAGTCTCAGTATGGTGAAACACCGCCAACTTGTCTCCATCTTTTTCTCTCTGATCTCAGGTAAAACACCACCAGATCTGCATCAGGTATGTCAAATTTTGTGTTGATTATTTTTCCTTTTATTAAACTGTGAATTTAATGTTTTAATCTATTTTTTATTGTTTACTTTTCTTAATATTAGTTTTAACTACTATTAAGTTGTGAATCCAATGTTATTAATACACGAATCTAAGTTTATGTTCTTATTTGTTATGATACTTGCATAGATTTTTGTTTCATAACTTAGGTTTTTTAGTTGTTATATTGTGAATTGAATTTAAAATGTGTTATAATGTTAATGTTTTCTTAAATAATGTGAATCTAGGTTTTTTAAGTTGTGAATTGTGATGTTTAAATGTTTTTATTAATTTTTTAGTCATGTTAATATTAGGTTTAAATGTTATGAATAAGAAAATGTTAGTTTTATGTTGTGAATACATGATTTGTTACAAGTTTAAGTTGAGAATATATGATTTTTTATAAGTTTTAAGCTGTGAATGCATGTTTTATATTTATTTTTCTACTTACATCTATTATAGATCTCTACGGTGCATTTTTTTTATCCTTTTTGTTCTTCTGTTAAGGTGTGAATTTAATGTTTTAATCTCTCATTTGTTTTTTTATAATCTTAGTGTTAACTTCTATTAAGATGTGAATTTTCTGTTTAAACTGTGAATTGACTATATAAGATGTGAAATTTGTGTATTAAATTGTTCGTTCATTGTATTAAGCTATAAAGTTTGTGTATTAAACTGTGCATTAATTGTATTAAGAGTGTTAAGTTGATAATATGGTTGTGAATGCATACTTTTTGTATATTAAACTGAGATTTATTGTACTAAGCTATGAACTTTGTATATTAAGATATGATTTTTGTGTTTTAAATTGTAAATTGACTGCATTAAGCTGTGATTTTTTTGTTTAAACTGTGAATTGAATGTATTAAGCTATGAATTTTATGTATTAAACTGTGATTTTGTGTTTTAAACTATGCATTGAATGCATTAAGCTGTTATTTTTCTATATTAAACTGTGAATTTTTTATATTAAACTGTGATTTTTGTGTTTAAAAATGTGAATTGGCTGCATTAAACTATGGATTTTCTGTTTAAATTGTGAATTGGCTGCATTTTGCTGTGAATTTTTCGTAATTTGTGTTAAAATAGGAATGATTTATATATAAATTTTTGTGTTAATTTTCTTATTAATATATTTATTTTTTTGTTGTATAAATTTGTAAGAATCCACTAGTTTTTATAATTGTTTTGCATTAAATTCAAAACGAGTGAATTAATAGGCTTTATTAGACTGTGAATGTAGTGTTTAAGTTGTTAATGAATGACTTTATCTACATATCTGATTTGGAAGAAATGACGGCTATTATGTTGATACAGGTGGTTGGTGGTGGTAGAGTTTAAGTTTTTGACTTCTTTGAATTAGTGAATTATTGTAAAAAACAGTTTGTATTAAGTTGTGAATTTTTTGCATTAAGCTGTAAATGGACTGTGTAAATCTGTATTTAATATAAGTTTTGTGTTAAAATATGAGAGCATATACGGATGAAAATATTAAACTGTAAAAATTATAAGTTTGCTCTTTTCATACCAAAAACACACAAAAAAAAGGATTTTACCATGTTTAATAAGAGTATCGTGTAAGTATTTACTAATTAATTGGGGTTCTTAAGGTTCTTAATCTTTTATGGTTCTCAATTGAACCACTCTCTCTCTCTCTCTCTCTCTATATATATATATATATATATATATATATATATATATATATATGGGTTCAATTAAGAAAAAAAAGTTGAGAATGAGGGAATCATTCTAAGCCACATATTTGTTTTGCCGCAAAACACTTAGGTGTACTGACGGAAATAGATAATGGATACACATGTGTTTTCCAACCAAACATTTTTCCTTAAACTATGCTAATCATTAAATTAATATACAAAATTTTTTTTTTTTTGTTTTTTTGATTTTTGAAAGCTATTTTTATCAAAAAAATTATTTTAAATATATCAAAATTCATAATTTTTTATTCTCTATAAATAGACATCCATATTTATATAGTTTTAAGATAAAATAAAAAAAATTATTTTTTTTAGAGTTTCAACTCTCGTTATTCATAAGTGAATAAAAACCGATCACATATTTATTACATTACATTCGTTATTCATTTATGAATAAAAAGTATGTTTAACTTTTTTATAGTTTAAGTATCATATATATATATAAATATAACATGTAATAAAACTTTTTTTTACCTAAAATATATTTTTTTACATCATCTTTCGTCACACGTTATATTTATATATGAATAAAATGTGTATTAATGATTATCATATGTTATATTCATACATAAATAAAAAAATTATCAAATTTTTGTTATAGTTCGTTTGTTATTCGAATATGAATAAGTAGTATGTTAATAAAAGTCGACGTGTTTTAAAATTTTGAACTACTTATTCATATATGAATAACAAATGAACGGTAACAAAATTATGATAAATGTTTTTTTCATATATGAATATAACTTGTGAGGAAGACTAATACACATTTTATTCATATGTGATTATAACATGTGACGAGAACTGATGTAAACTGTAAAGAGTTTATATATGTTATATTTATATATGAATGATATTTAAAGTCTAAAAAAAATTAGTCATACTTTTTATTTATAAGTGAATAACGAATGTACAGTAATAAAAATCTGATGCATTTTTATTCATTTATTAATAATAAGAGCTGAAACTATAAAAAAAAATTACTTTATCTTAAACTATATGATATTGATGTCTATTTATAGAGAATAAAAATTTATGAATTTTGATGTATTTAAAATCATTTTTCGATAAAAATAACTCATTAAAAATTAAAAAAAAAGGAAAAAAATTATGTTTTTGTATATATTAAGGTAATGATTAGCATAGTTTAAGGAAACATGTTTTGTTGGAAAACACATGTGTATTTATTTCCGATTTCCGCCGGTACGTTGGAGGCTTTTGCGACAAAAATAAATGATTCGTTGAGAATGATTCCCCAATTCTCAACCTTTTTAATTTTCTTAATTGAACTTACCTCTCTCTCTCTCTCTCTCTATATATATATATATATATATATATATATGGAGAGAGAGAGAGAGATAACTATTATTAACAACTAACTAATAAACCAATCGTGAGCGTCGAAATTTAAAACGATCAACGACCAATGAAATTGATATATACTTATACATTGGACGCACATACACCGTATTATACCATAAAACTCACATTTTTATCAAAAAACCAACCTCTTTTTTCGTTTAATTTTTTTAAGCCACGTCTATCGGAAAAAAACCGAACATACCGTTGTTCACGATTGTTCGTCATCTTTTCATAGAGATCCATTTGATATATAAAAAACAATTTTTTTTTGAAAAAAACCACTCCGGTTTGTTGTTTTTTTTTTCAATACTTAAGTTTATTTTTATCTAAAAAAACTAAGTATACCAAAGATTTCAATTCTTTGTCCTATATTAATTAACATTAACAACGATTAAAAAAACCTCGATGTCTGAACTGTAAATATTTAAATTTTGACATTCACAATGTGAGTCCGACTTACTATTATCCACATTGTGAATCTATACAGAAATTTCGTTTTTTTTACATCAATATGAATCTATGTAAAGAGTAAAAAAAATATGAATATTGATATATTTATTGTAACATCCAATTTTTCAAGTAGCTTCAAGTTCATCCCTCGGATTTGAATTAGGTCACTTTTGGCCCTTGGTTTGGAAGGAAGTGGCAAAAGGAGGGCTTAGTGGCAAAGAGGAAGTTTTGGGGTTGAAGTAGTACGCCGGGCGTACATGTGGTACGCTGGGCGTACGCATGTGTACGTTGGGCGTATTGTGCCAGGAAGGAACCCTAACTTTTAGGGTTTGTGGAGTATTTAAACACTTTATGGACCATTCCCTTTCATCTCATTCAGCCTCCACACCTCCCTTAGCCGTCTTGAGAGAACCCTAGCCTTCTAGTGATCATTCTTGAGTTTTTAAGAGTGTTCTTGTGCCTTTAAGAAGAAGTTTGTGCATCAAGGAGCCAATGAGGGAAGAGTTAGCTTGTAGATATTGGTTTATCATCTGTTTTGGGAACTCCAGAAGGTATAAAGTTGTTACCTTTGAGCCTATTCCTTCTAGATCTATTCTTGGTGGTTTATTTGCCCTCTTTTGTCCCATAAAGTCCCATTATTATGCATGATTTGTTTTGGACGATTTGAGCTGTCCTTTCAGACTCTAGAATGGGTCCTAAGGCATAAAAATGAAGTCCCTTGGGCTAGTTGGGTCCCTAGTTCTTGGTAGGAGGTCTTAATGGATTAAGACCATGTATTGAGCCCTTTTCAGTCGACCAAAGTCTTAAAGTTTGAGACTTTATGGTCCTAGAGCACATTTGAGCAGTAGATCTGAAGTTTAAGCTTAAGAGCTTAACCCATTAAGCACGTATAAAGTTTTAAGATCTGTGAGGTTATGCCCCACGTAAATCCAGTACGCCCAGCGTACTGGGTCAACCACCCCGATGGTGGTCAACCTCAGGAGAGTACGCCCAGCGTACCAAAGGATTACGCCCCGCGTACTTTCTCTGTTGGGCTTATGTTATTTGGGTTCGGGTTTGGGCTGTTTATGGACTAGTTGGACCTGGGCCTTTGTTGGACTTTATGGATGTGGTGTTTTGAGCCAAGTCTTGATAATGGATCTCGGAATTAGGCCCAATTAGGGAGTTGGGCCTAATTTAGTAAATTGGGCCAATAACGGGTCTTACATATGTGGACTTGTGGATCATGGACTCGGTATTGGGCCTTGACCCAAAATAGAGAAAAGACAAAACGGACTATATGGACCCCATAGTCAGAATTAATGTCCTATATGTTGACTCAGCATTTGTTATTCTGGATAGTTCGGGATTTTCGGTGAAACAACATTTCGGGAGTTGATACTTCAGTTCAGACCGACACTGCGAGGTGAGTTATCCTCACTATATCAACAGGGTCTAAGGCACCAAGGCCGGCCCTTATGGATTTGTATTCGGATTATGGCATGTTATGTTATTGATTTACATCCTGGTAGTTAGGATGGGGATATGCTTATGCTTAGTGACCTGGTTAGGTCGGTGTCCTGGTTATAGGATGATGTTATGCTATTATGATCTGTTAGATCAGTATCCTGGTATATAGGATGATGTTATGCTATTATGATCTGTTAGATCGGTATCCTGGTATATAGGATGATGCTTTATTAGTGACCTGGTTAGGTCGGTATCCTGGTTATAGGATGTTGCTATGTTATATGATATGTTAGATCGGTTTGTTTGTCTATAGACTGTTATGTGATTATCTGTTATATGTGCACATGGTTGTTTGATTAGGGGTTGGGATGAGGCGGGTGCTGCTTTGTGCTGTAGGCCAACATACCTAGGGCGGACCGGATAGACTGCAGACCCGGGAGGGCACATAGTGAGGCCAAAGGCCCGACAAGCGGCCCGGATAGGCTGAAGGCCCCGAGAGGGCGGTCCAGACGTGCCGAGGCTCGGACAGTGGGCCAGATAGACTGAAGGCCCGATGCGGGCAGATCAGTCATACTGTAGACTCAGAGAGTGGACCAGGTGGACTGAAGGCCCGGTGCCGGCGGACCAGTCGCACTGTAGACTCGAGATGCATGGTTGTTATGTATTTGTTGATATGATATGATATTGGTTATATGAGGTTGGTATTTTGGGGGTAACTCACTAAGCTTTCGAGCTTACCGTTTCAGTTTATTGTTTCAGGTTCAGCGGATGACCGCGGGAAGGCGAAGGTGTGACCGTAAACTTCCTTGATTGATGATTATGATTTCTGGGAACTCTGATGTTTAAACTATTTTGAAAACAAATTGTAATAACTGAATGGTTTTAAATGATTTAAAAAGTTTTAAATTGGCTCGAATTTTATGGGTGTTATAAGTTGGTATCAGAGCCTTGGTTTGAGTGAATTGGAAGAACATTTGTGTGAATCCATTTTCAAATCAAGGAAAGATTTTCAAGATGATTTTTAATTGGTTTTCAAAATAAGTAAAAGAGGATGCGAAGTGTACGATCAGCCGGAGCCAGTAAGTAGACCCCAAAATACCATGCAGTTATTTGATTATGTGATATGTTAGAACAACATGCTAGTACTAGGCTAGGGATCTTCAGGAATTGCATGATAGAATTGCCTGATTACATGATGCCTGATAGCCTAGAGTGTTCCTTATATGAAATTGACATCATTATTGTAGTTGCTTAGTGTATGCATCACGACTGTAAATAATTAAGATCTTATAGCCTGAGAATGTTTGGTTTGGCCTTATTTCCTGTTCTTGTATGATGAAGGGCTTAGGGTAGGATCAGGTATTCGAAAGTCTATAGGGTCCAGCGTTATGTATGGCTAGCATACATTAGTGTTGCAGGGTTGGTGGAAGTTTCATAGATGGATGGGTAGTGAGAGGCCGGGAGGCCAGTTATGTGATATTTAGCATTCCTCTAGGAGTGAGGATTGAGCGCTCGCTATGATTATGTATATTGTTAGGGCGTTGTGATGATACTTGAGACAAATATGGGTAGGTGTGGAAGGTAGTATGGGCCCGTACTACTGAAAGCACAGGACCCATACGCGTAGCAAGGAAGTCACAACCCCTAGGGTTTAGTTAGAAGTTGGTTCCCTGTTATGGATTATCCAAGACGTCTTGAGACCGGATCCAGGTTAGGATCGGGAGCTGGCAGCCAGGATAGGCCAGCATTTTCAGAGGATCGTATCAATGAGATCATCCGGGAGGAGGAGATCAAGATTGACCGGGGACAGTTGCCGGAGATGTTCGTGTCTATTAGGACCTCCATGGTTGAGTATTTTTATGAGCGCTTTGCGGCCGCAACAGCTGTAACGACGGCATGGGGATGAGCTGGTTGATCTTCCCAGTATCGGGACTTGTTTCTAGGACATATTCTGATGAGCAGAGGACTGCAGTTACTTGAGATCAGGGAGATATTTTGTACTCGTTGCATTCCGCGGGTTGAGCGGAAGGGGCTGGCACATGATTTTCTAGATTTGAGGCTCGGGGGTTGCTCGAGGCCGGAGTGTGAGTCGCGGGGACTCCGGAAAGGAGTAATGATTATGTTCAGCTGGGGTTTTGCAGCTAGAAGTGAAATGATTAACTGATGGATGGGACCGTCGTTTTATAGGGCAAGGATTGTGCCCTTTCAGTTTTTTCGAGCTCAAAGGAGTGAGCAGGCTTCTGACCCCAGGATCAGGTTGTATTCCAGCTCGGGTTCAGTTGGTTTCAGGGATTAGCGACATTATTTCAGCGCTGGTGAGCGCAGGTGGGTCGATGTGGCATAAGTATTTTGTGAGGTCCGGTTCGCCTTGGATCTCTTGTATCAGGCGGTAAGGATTGATTGTGCGGCTTATTGCACTTTTGGGATTGTAGACTATGTCTTGGGAGTAGTTTGTAGCCTGGTTTAGGGCAGAGGTTGCTTCAGCTACTGCAGTTCAGTTGTGGACGTTTGAACGGGTAAGTAAGTCAGGGTGCGAACCCTGAATAGAATGATTTCTAGAGCCTGGGAGCGGGAAACTTGATTGGAACACCTTTGGAAAAGAGGTATTATGTGGGAGGTCTGCGGATAGGGTCCCACAGAAGGGTTATTCTATGTTATCAGGAGTCAGTGGTTTTAGCAACCGTTCGTGTTTGACGGACGAAAGCACCAATGGATGTAGCTCGTCGCCGAGGTATTAGTTGGGACATCTATCTTTTGGTCTTTAGGATGTAAGTATGGGGTCATTCAAGCATTTGTGACTGTCGGGTTCTCTGGGATTCAGGAAGTGTTCATTTGGTTCTTAGAAGTGTGTGATGAATTGGGATTGGCTACTATGGAGCGTTGGTTAGAAAGAGTTTGTTGTCATCGGATCGATCATTTGGAAGTGAGAAGGATTGGGAATCCTCCAATTTTCATGTATTGTGGAGGCTTAGTCGAATCTAAGTGAGGGAGAGTTACCCCCGGCATGCAGAAGCGGGAGAGGTTTTGTAACGGGGATGAGTTTCACAACCCGCCAAGGAGGATGGAGGCCCCAGTGGCTGCTTGGGTTGAGGGCTGTGTTGGTTGGGAGTTCGGTAAAACTCCCCAGCATAAGAAACATGTCTTCTTGGTGCTTGATAGCAGAAGTTGGGAATCAGGTTGGAGTTCTAGTCATGAATTGAGTTCAGTTTGAGTATTCGGTCGAGGGTGTGCTCGACTCTGAGGGTTTTTTATTGATAGATTGAGGGTTTGTTAGCTACCAGGGCTCGACAGTACTTTCAACACGGGTGTGCGGGTTATTTAGCGTATGTGGTAGACATGCGGGTCAGGGAGCAGACCACGGATTTCCGAGAGGGTGGACGATCGTCATGAGGCCTAGGGTTAGGTCGGGGTTAGATTCCACTGAATGGATCAGGAGTACGGAACCCCAAGTGGGTGAGAACAGTCTACATGGGAGAGATCACCAGGAGGGGTGGTCCAGGGAGATGCTGGTTTAGAGCGGTCCAGATAGACTGAAGGCCGGTGGGGCGTACCAGTCAGGCCAAAGGCTCGGAGAATGGTCCAGACAGGCTGAAGGCCCAGAAAGGCAGTCCAGATATGTTGAAGGTTCTGAGAGTGGTCCAAATAGACTAAAGTCCTGGTGAGACGGTCCAGTCATGCTGAAGACTCTATGTGTGTTAGTAGATCTATGTGCAGGTATTGAGTATGCTGCCATGCGATAGCAGTCAGTAGGTCTGTCCCCAAATATTGAACCTGCTGCTGGAGTAGGCTGAAGACTCCAGTGTATTTTGGTTGATCGAAAGTTGTTATTAGAGATCGGATGGAGTAAAAAGGATCTTGGTGATCTCATCAGTTCGGATTGTCTCCGAGGTTTCGTCTTGCTGAATCGGGTAATACTCCAGTTGGGAACTGGGAGTAGATCCGAACGGGTATTCATCAGCTTTAGGAAGGTTTGGGATTAGAAGGTCATGTCAGTCAATTTCTGAGAATCGGGTTAGATCTTTCTCCTGATCGTCTATGGACAAATTGCTTGGGGGTAGGGTTGAGGCGGTCCTGCCCTATACAGTAGGCCAAGATACCCGGTGCGAGCCGAATGAAAGTCGTAGGCACGGAGGCTCAAGGGGAGCGGTTGGGTTAAGGAGGTAGGCCAACAAACCCTGAGAATTTCAACTTGATGGTTGAATTGACTTGGCATATTGGTATTCCAACCCGAAGGGGGTGATATGGACTAGTTATGAGTGTCGTACTGGTTGACCGGTAGAGATAGGTATGTTGTTGGTGGTAACCGCTTGCGGGACTTTATTCTATGGAAGTGACGGGCAAACGGTAAGTTGTGGGCGCAGGGGTTCAGAAGAATATGACCATGGTTCTATTTATGGGTAGAAGCCTCAGGTTCCCAGGGCTAAGTAGTTCATTAGTAGTAATGGGAAGGGAGCTAGTAGGGGTTGGTATGTGTGATCTGTTAGGGAGACGGACCGAATCCAGGTTCCAGATTACGGGTTTTAGGTGGTGAAGGATTGTGTGCCGCATGGGAATGTGGAATCGTCTTCTCTGGTATGAAAAGATTCCCATTGGGTTTAGTCTCCTTCGAAAGTCGTCGGATGACATGGTTGTGGAGGTGCCCCTCAGGATGTCGGGTTGCCGGGGATGGTAAGGAATGATTTCGAGGACGAAATCGAAATTAAGTGGGGGAGAGTTATAGCATCCCATTTTTCAAGTAGCTTCAAGTTCATCCCTCAGATTTGAATTAGGTCACTTTTAGCCCTTGGTTTGGAAGGAAGTGGCAAAAGGAGGGCCTAGTGGAAAAAACGAAGTTTTGGGGTTGAAGTAGTACGTCGGGTGTACATGTGGTACGATAAGGGTACTAGGGCGCGCCCTAGTACACTGGGCGTACATGTGCCAGGAAGGAACCCTAACTTTTAGGGTTTGTAGAGTATTTAAACACTTTATGGACCATTCCCTTTCATCTCATTCAGCCTCCACACCTCCCTTAGCCGTCTTGAGAGAACCCTAGCCTTCTAGTGATCATTCTTGAGTTTTTAAGAGTGTTCTTGTGCCTTTAAGAAGAAGTTTGTGCATCAAGGAGCCAAGGAGGGAAGAGTTAGCTTGTAGATCTTGGTTTATCATCTGTTTTGGGAACTCCATAAGGTATAAAGTTGTTACCTTTGAGCCTATTCCTTCTAGATCTATTCTTGGTGGTTTATTTGCCCTCTTTTGTCCCATAAAGTCCCATTATTATGCATGATTCGTTTTGGACGATTTGAGCTGTCCTTTCAGACTCTAGAATGGGTCCTAAGGCATAAAAATGAAGTCCCTTGGGCTAGTTGGGTCCCTAGTTCTTGGTAGGAGGTCTTAATGGATTAAGACCATGTATTGAGCCCTTTTCAGTCGACCAAAGTCTTAAAGTTTGAGACTTTATGGTCCTAGAGCACATTTGAGCAGTAGATCTGAAGTTTAAGCTTAAGAGCTTAACCCATTAAGCACGTATAAAGTTTTAAGATCTGTGAGGTTATGCCCCGCGTAAATCCAATACACCTAGCGTACTGGGTCAACCACCCCGATGGTGGTCAACCTCAGGAGAGTACGCCCAGCGTACCAAAGGAGTACACCCCGCGTACTTTCTCTGTTGGGCTTATGTTATTTGGGTTCGGGTTTGGGCTGTTTATAGACTAGTTGGACCTGGGCCTTTGTTGGACTTTATGGATGTGGTGTTTTGAGCCAAGTCTTGATAATGGATCTCAGAATTAGGCCCAATTAGGGAGTTGGGCCTAATTTGGTAAATTGGGCAAATAATGGGTCTTACACATATGTGGAGTTGTGGATCATGGACTCGGTATTGGGCCTTGACCCAAATTAGAGAAAAGACAAAACGGACTATATGGACCCCGTAGTCAAAATTAATATCCTATATGTTGACTCAGCATTTGTGATTCTGGATAGTTCGGGATTTTCTGTGAAACAGCATTTCGGGAGTTGATACTTCAGTTCAGACCGATACTGCGAGGTGAGTTATCCTCACTATATTAACAGGGTCTAAGGCACCAAGGCCGACCCTTATGGATTTGTATTCGGATTATGGCATGTTATGTTATTGATTTACATCCTGGTAGTTAGGATGGAGATATGCTTATGCTTAGTGACCTGGTTAGGTCGGTGTCCTGGTTATAGGATGATGTTATGCTATTATGATCTGCTAGATCAGTATCCTGGTATATAGGATGATGTTATGCTATTATGATCTGTTAGATCAGTATCCTGGTATATAGGATGATGCTTTGTTAGTGACCTGGTTAGGTCGGTATCCTAGTTATAGGATGTTGCTATGCTATATGATATGTTAGATCAGTTTGTTTGTCTATTGACTGTTATGTGATTATCTGTTATATGTGCACATGATTGTTTGATTGGGGGTTGGGATGAGGCGGGTCCTGCTTTGTGCTGTAGGCCAACATACCCAGGGCGGACCGGATAGACTGCAGACCCGGGAGGGCATATAGTTAGGCCGAAGGCCCGACGAGCGGTCCGGATAGGCTGAAGGCCCCGAGAGGGCGGTCCAGACGTGCCGAGGCTCAGAGAGTGGGTCAGATAGACTGAAGGCCCGGTGCGGGCAGACCAGTCATACTGTAGACTCAGAGAGTGGACCAGGTGGACTGAAGGCCCGGTGCCGGCGGACCAGTCACACTGTAGACTCGAGATGCATGGTTGTTATGTATTTGTTGATATGATATGATTATGGTTATATGAGGTTGGTATTTTGGGGGTAACTCACTAAGCCTTCGAGCTTACAGTTTCAGTTTATTGTTTCAGTTTCAGCGGATGACCGCGGGAAGGCGAAGGCGTGACCGTACACTTCCTCGATTGATGATTATGATTTCTGGGAGCTCTGATGTTTAAACTGTTTTGAAAACAAATTGTAATAACCGAATGGTTTTTAAATGATTTAAAAAGTTTTAAATTGGCTCGAATTTTATGGGTGTTACATTTATTAAATTTTTTCGATAAAAAATAGGCCTTGACTTTTCAAAAAACAAAAAAATGAAGTGGGTTTTTCTGAAAAAAAAAATTCATTTTTTTGTACATATCAATAAGGATCTCTAGGGAAAGAAAACGAAAAATCATAAACAATGATATATTCGGTTTTTTTTTTATTTCGATAAAAAACATGACCTAAAACAAAACTAAATGAAAAAAAGAAGTGAGTTTTGTTATAATTCGGTACATTTGCGTCAATTGTAAAAGTCTACAACCTTTTCTTTTGCCGTTGACCGCTTTAAATTTTGACACTTTAGATTGGTTCCTTGGTTCCTTGATTAATAATGATTATCTATTGAACTTTTCCTTATCTTCCTATTCTAATAAATAAATAGGTTTATTCTCTTATTGACAAATGTCATACTATTAGAACTCTTCATTAATATTATATGTTACCTATCATGTCACTTGTCAACCTATTAATTATCAATTTCAAATTTCAAATTTTAAATTTTACTCACTCTAATTACATTAAATTAATAATCGATTCTCTATTTTAAATTTCAAATTTTAAAATTTTTCAGTCTAATTATATTAAATTAATAACATTAGATTAAAAAATTAAATTAAATTAATACATATTATAAGGTGATATATCTTCACATATTTATTTAAATCAACGATTATAATTTTATATAACTAAATAAATATCTCTTAAGTAATAATTTATTTAAAATAATTTATTAATAATTTTGATTTTTTTAAAAACGATCACCAACTTTTTTAGGATCAATAAGATCACATTTTTAAGCCTCATTTTAGAGTTTATGTTATATTGAAAAAAATAAATAAAAATATGTAAATTTATCATTTTTCAACCTCTTTTCATATTGGATATAAGAAGGGGAAGTCGTCGGATCTGAAGTGTGGCTGGCTGTAATTAGGATTTCAGGAAAAGAAGGAAGGGGGGGGGGATACTTTATTCCTTGATACCATGTAGTATGTTGAGATTTTCCATAAATGATTATTGCGTTAACGAAGGATATAAATACATATAAAATACCCAATGACCTAGATAACGGTTAGGGGTGTAAATGAGCCAAATTACTCGAAATCGACCCGTAAAAAGCTCGACTCAAGATCGAGTTAAATGAGATCGAGCTTGGTATCATGTTCATTAATCAACGATCTCGAGTTGTCGAGCTCGATTGGGCTCCCGAACCTAAATGAGCCTATGCTTATTTATATACTGTAATTTTTATTTTTAGTTATATAAATTAAATTATTATTAGATAACTAAATATTAAATATTAAATATCAAATAATGATCGATGAACTTTTTAACGAGATTAAAAACACAATCGAACTTGATATTTGACTATTAACTAAACCGAGCTAGAGCCAAGCTTAAGTTGGCTTAGGCTCGTTTGATAAGCGAGTCGAATCCAAACCGAGTTTGAGATTTAAAAGATAAGTTCAAAACGAATCGAACTCAAATCCGAACCCCATAAATTTAAACTGATAAATCTCGACAATGTTTTAAAAACTGGTTTGAACCGCCCGGTCGAACCGGTTTAAACGGGAACCGGGAAAGGGAGCGGTTCAATCATCACCGAATTTATGCCTATTATTTCTAAACCGAAACGAACCGACCGCTTTTTACAAAAACCCGGTTGAACCATTTAAAATTTAACCGGTTGAACCGGTTAAATCGAATAAAAACACATGAATTGATATAAAACTTATGGTTATATGTTTTTTTAATGTATTTTGTTTGATCTACAAGTTGTTTTATGTTTAATTTTAATGTTTGAACTTATAGACGTCAAAATTTTGATTTATGTATGTATTTAGTATTTATGTGTGTAGGAAAATGAAAAAAAAATGAAAATTGTAGAAACAGCTTGACTCGACGGTCGAACTGGTTGAACCGAAAACCGATCACCACACCGATTCAATTAAAAATTTGGTTTTTAAACATTCGATACCGATGGTTTACACCCTTAAATGACGGTAAATACAAAATACAATACAACAACATAAGTGGCGTCTTAATACTTTTTGCTATTTTTAACTTTTAGTTTAGAAGTACAGATAGTCGTAAAGTTGAAATATATATGAAATTCGAACCTATTATATAATGTATTTTACAGCTTTTAATTAATTTGATTTATATCTCTTTAATTAACTTTTCATATTTTATTGTTGTAAATAAAATATACAGAAATCAATTAGTTTTATACTACTAAATAAGTGAGAATTATCACCGAAAAGGCGAAAATATATGTTAATTGATGTGAAAGTTTTCCAAAATATGAAACGAAGAAAAAGTTGGTGAACAGCCGTTTTGGCCGGATCCGGGAAGTACATATTATTCGTTGACTGGGCTTAACACGTAACCGAGTCAGTTTAACATGGCGACATGTCCCACTAAAGTTTCTAACACGGCCATCCACTTTTAAATTATTTTATTTACTTGTTTTTAGGTTTGATATTTAAATTTATAAGATTTAAAATATAGATAATTTCTATTGCTAGAACTTTACATATACGTTTGAGTCTTTGAGATTGGATGTTGTTGGACATATATGTGGGTTTGTGGGAGCCCTAAAAGCCTCCACAACTTGTGACTCTTGCAAACCCATTTAAAAGACTACATATTACACATTTGCATTTGCAAACCTATTTAAAGGACCATATATTACACATTTGCACACTTAAGATTATACTTGAAAGACTTGCAAACATAATAATTAACTGTTTTTTAAATTTACCTTTATTTTATTATTTAATTTACTTAATATATATTTTTATATAAATATATTTATATAATAGAGATCATTTAATTTATATGTTTAAAATCAATTATTATACATTATATCCCAGTAACATAAACTACTTTTTGGTGTTTTTTTTAGATTTTGAAATGTTTAGTTAATTAAATTAAATTTAAGTTTAGTATTATTGAATAATTACTTAATCAATAATTAAAAGTTTATTAAAAAAATTATTATTGATGTGACAGTAAGATTATTAATAAAACATAATTGATATTTAACTGATGTAAACACAATTAAAAAAATGAATGAAATTACATATTAATTATCTAAACACATAATATGCATTGGGGTTTACATTAAGATCACCTTGAGTTTTAAAAGGGTTAAATTTTAAAATAATAAATAATTTTATGAGTAGTTTATTATAATATTTTATTTATAAATTAAAGATTATATATTTTAAAAACGTTACTTATTGCATATGATTTTTCATTATTACAATTTAAGATTTTTTAAATATATTTTTTTATTAAAAAAAGACCAACATTGTATAGATTATTAATATGATATGGAATTATATACATATTAATTCTCGTGAACAGGAAACTTTTAGGATTTAGATTTGTGCCACACAATTTTCTGGGTTTTATACATTTGCCACAACTCTTTTTTAGCCCCCGCCTCCTTACCTTCCAGTCATAAATCCTCTACCGACTCCAATATTTTTGCCCTCAATCTGTTTTCCCTCTTAATTTTCATTCCCACCTCCATCAACACACCACCGTCGACCTTGCCTCCCTCATCCTTCCTCCACCCTTCCTCCAACGCCGTTCCCCTCTCCGATGTAGAAAAGAGACTCCTTTGCGGAGAACCGACAGAGAGAAGATGCTTTTCTGCTTCAAACCTCAACCAGAAGACGGAGTTAGTCGATGAGATCGAAGAGGGATATATCGAGAGGAGAAGAGTGGAAAGGGACAGCTTCCCGGTTGCTCTGTTCCGACCTGGAACATAGTCTAACTCCCTCTGTACCCCTAAATCCAGACAGCAGCAACCCGTTCTTATGTGGCTAACTACCATCCTCTTTTTATTCTTCTCAGAGAAGTTATGTGTGTGAATTTAGGATATGTTAATAGTTGCTTATCGTTTTTTTATATTCCAACAGGGTGTCCTGCGCCTCAGCCGCCCGCCCCTCTTTTTCTGTATATCTGTCTCTTTTATTATCGGTCAACATATCGGCTAATCAGCTGATAAAACCAATCTTCTCTTAGTGGATGATCAATTTTTACTTTCTATTTTTATGCTTTTGGAGAATTTTATGTGGGTTTGATGGTTTTTTATGATTTGAATTGGCTTGATGAGCTTTTCAGTGTTTATTTTTGTTCTGTGAAGCAAGTTTTATTATTTAAGATATAAAAAACAATTTATTTTGGTTTGTTTTGGCTGTGATTCACTTCTCTGTATACCGTCACTTCCTGATCCTCTTCACTGCTTCGAAAAATATGGTATGAATTTTTTTTACGATTTTGCCCCCCTTTAATTTATTCTTGTATATTATATAAAATATAGAATTTGTCAGTTTACAAACAGGTAATGGAAGTATCATGCGTTAGAGAAACCTCATTATTAATCTAATGAGATCTTGTAGAGATGGACATCAACTTTATAGTCACTGGTAACTCTTTTACTTTTCAATTATTAACATTTTTTAAAAAAACTTTTTTATTTATATCTTTAAATTCCTTTTGTAGGTCAAGAATTTAAGAATTGGTGTCATGATGAGAACTGTTCTTCCTTTAGTTTTTTCCTTTGCTGATGATTCCAAGATTAATTTTTTACGGTTGTGGTTTTTTACTGATAATTATTCTATTTTTATTAAAGAGGATCAAACTTTTAGTTGATTATTATTGTTTCTTTATAATCTTTACTCTTCAAGATTTGCTCATCTCTTCTTTGATCGATAAAGGGGTTCAGTTTTTCTCATCAACATTATCAATGGTTCCAAGCATACCCATTAAGCCAATGTTTGCAAAGTATACACAAATATTACTCTTATTTTATAAGAAAAAACAAAAACTTACTTGGTTGATTGTTTACAATGTTACAATGTTTATGTTATAGGATTGCTAATGGGATATGACTCCCTGAAGTCTTGAAGCTATTTCAAGGAACAACCTTTACTTGCGAATTTAAGTAAGTCCTTTTTTATTTCATAAATTATTTATTTGTTAATTTGATAACTTCTTGCTTTATATTTATAGATATTATGGTCAACGTGCCCAGTTTCACAATTACTTTCATGCCCTTTAAGTGATTCCAGAATCTAAGCTTCACTTTTAAAGTCAGAAGACTAGCAATCTACTTGTGAAAAAGAGTTTGATGATAGCTAACTAGAATTTAATGAAAAAAAATTGATTGGAAGGTTACGATCAGATTTGCAGCTTACTTTCATTTGAACAAATGGTGTAGAAACAAGAGCCTTTCTTTTTAATTCACATAAATATAGATTTTGATTTTGGACTCTTTTTTTTTTTTTTTAATTTTTTTAATTTTTATTTTATTTTAAAGATTAAAACTTCGTAATTAAAATGTTGAGTACATTGTTAAAAAAACGCCTACTATACTGCTGAAAAGTAGCAACCTAAGTTTACTGAAAAGAAAATGGTTACTCGTGTTCTTTTTATGATTAATTGGATGGATTTTATAGTTGAAAAGTTTCTCTCAGTACTCCTTTTATGTTCTTAGTTGCTTCTTCACTTAAAGGTTAGTTATTGTTTAAAATAGTTGATTTATGATTCACTAAGTTTTCTGTAAAAGTGTATTTTAATTGTTCTTTGTATTTGATTGCTAAGGAGAGTAGTTGATAGTTTCTATTTGATAGTTTTTTTTTAAATATCTTTCACAAACTTTAAATCTGTTTTTTTATAGGTAAATCAGGGGATTGCTATTTACGGAAATAAACGGAGCTCAGACCAGCATGCGTACGTTTCAAGAAATTAGTTTCAAGAAATTAGTTTATTCCATCTTTGTAATCGTTTATATTAATCAATAATTTCACTTATAATTCATATTTCGTAACAGATATATACCACAACTGAGAGAGGGGTGTCTTGTGGTGACTATCTGTTTGGAATGAGAATGAATGTTACGGGTATAAGAAAACCACTTGCTTTAGTTCCATTCCAATCCTTCAAAGTTTTCAATAGTTTCAATTTTGTCAATAATTTATGAAAACACATATCAAATTACATTTTTATGTATGAATTTCAGTTGGGGATCATTGATATGGAGTGTGAGCTGATTGATTCTGATAATCTATCAAATCAGATAAGAACAATAAAGTCATTTAATGTTGATGAAGTTATGGTTGATACATGTTGGGGAATTGTAGAAGCCAACACTACTAATTGATTATCTTATAATTTATGTGTCTTTTTTGACCTGTGTCATGCATGTAGATCCCCACCTCTTTTGATTGTCTTTTGGTTCGGGAAGTGAATGTATGTTCTTTCATAAATAAATAAAAAATTTATCAACATTTACGTGATGGTGATCCAACCCAGCGCCAAGGGCGCCACTAATTCCTGCTAGTTTCATATTAATCTATGTTTACGTGCCATGGCACATACAAAATGAAGTTTCAACTAGGTATACATTAGCTCACCTCAACTAAATCATCAAAGTCTAACAAAAAGGCACTTTGTTTCGTTGGAAAAACTTAGAATGACCGTAGCAGGATGAAAGAAAAGGTCACGTCGTGTCGGGTTCTACATGGAGAATAATTCGAATGCTTGTTATCATCAACAATGAAGTCTTTGTTGTCTGTTTGAGCAGCGAACTCGAACTTCACTTGAAAAATAGGAGAGGGTGGGAGGGGGGGGGGGGGGTGTTAGTTGTACATTAAGAGTTGTAAAGTAAAAGAGGAAAATAATGCATATCTCGTACATGGGGTAAAGGCGGGTGTGTGTGTGTCTATATATATATATATATATATATATATATATATATATATATATATATATATATATATATATATATATATAAAAGTTGTAAATTTGATGTAATTAAAACTTAAACTAACAAAATTAAACTAGAACATTATAAAATAAAAGAAGAAGATTTGAGAGGATTCTTGAATGCTTAGAAGATTGTATTCAAGATGGTGTGTTTATTTCTTTCACATTTGATGGGTATTTATACTACTTATATTCCTATTCTTACATCATCAAAATAGTAACTAAATAGTTAAAGGAAATTATTTGAAGGGTGAAAAATGTTCATCCACATGCTCTGTCTAACTCAATAGTTTTATGACTTTTATAATACTCCCCCTTGGATGACTTTTTTTTCAAATCTGAGTTCAACATTGAAGTATTGCCTCATTAAAAACCTTCTTAAAGAAAACCCAGTGGAAAAAAAACTTTAACGGAGGGAAAAAGAGTGTAGTATATAGTTGACTCCCCCTCATTTAGACATCTGTTACGTTACATGTTGTAACGCCTGCGTTTCTGGCTAAACATTCGTATGATGATCTAATAGTTAGGGTCAACAATTGTAACCTATTTTGAAGTAATGAAGAAGAATTATTTGAGTATTATGTGATTTATGTGATCTATGTGCAATATATGTGCTTATAACGATGTAATAAAATAATAATAAAAATATGCATCAAAAATAGAATGAAGATTTTACCCAATATCTTTAAAGAAAGCCGAAGTAGTCGTAATAAGGATTTCAGGGATATAAGGAACGCTGAAATCTGATTTATAACGAAGAAGTTATGACCCGTCGAAGTTTTGCGACAAAACCGGCACGACATTGTGTATCGTAAAAAGTGAGTTTGCGATAAAATAATTTTTAGTCTTAGCGATCTAAACAAAAGTCGTAGTATACGTTAAACCGAGAGCGTGCATATAGAGAATGTCCAAATCTGACTTCGTTAGAGGAAGTTGTGATTTTTCTAAGATTTGACATAACAGTATGTAGCCCGGAAATCAAATTTTAGATCGATCGATTTTTAGCCGACACAATCTAGACTAGAATCGAATGAACAAGTTCTTCACATGTTCAACGATATGGGTTATCAGCCGGTTCTTACCAAGATAAGTGATTTCAAGAAGTCCTGCTTACCTTGTATCTGGAATTTTCTGTTTGGAATTTACCTTCGATGCTTGACTGGTCGAAGCGTTGGATTAGATAAAGCAAAGCTGGATATTTATGCGTTGGTTGCAGGTATCTATTACGATCTACCTGTTGATTACACTACTCAGTTGTGGGCTGAGTTTGTGAAGATCATTGGGAATACGAATGTTGTTCATGGGATTTCATGTGCTCGATACTGGAGCTTGATTCTTCAATATGCATATGAAAAGGAAGGTATTTTGGTTCCCGAAGGTGAACAAACGGCTGAATTCTCATTATATCATTTTCCTAAGACTGTCGAAGATGATCAGGATACGTTTCCATCTGTTGCAAGAATTCCAGATGGGATGCATCACAAGGTTGATCCCAATAATCCTATTTTGGTGGCGTATTTACAGACTATCAATCCATCGATTGAAACTAGTGTTTTATTACCAAAATGCACTAGTGGTCCATCGAAAAGAGGAAGGAATCAAAGAAACAGGATAACGGGAGTCCTGCAAAACCTAGTCTTGAACCAGTGGAGAAGGTTGTTAAAGTTACTCCAACGAAGGTGGTTAAGTCTGATAAACCACCGAAGCAAGTTCAAATGCCCGTTGTTGAAGAATCTTCTTCACCTGCCAAGGAGGTGATGCCTTCGAAATCTGGGGTCTTGAAACGATTGAAGAAAATGGATAAAAGGCCTCGTCATTTACCAGAGAGGTCTAGTAGTTTTTATCCTAAAGGTGTACCGAAGATCACTCGTAAGCCTCAACTCAATCGCAAAGGTGTTGTGATTCGTGAAATTCCAACTCCTGTGTCTCTTGCATCGAAAAAGCGAAGAGCTGAAGATATGGCAAAGAAGATTACCAAGAAGAAGAGGAAAGTGGTGATTAAAGATGATGACGAAATTGTACCAGAATCGCCACTTTGCGATGATACTTCATTCATTCCATCACCAAAGAGGGATTCTCCAATCAAGTCGAATGTCGAGGCGACTGGAGATCTTGATGGCTCTGTGAAAACATCTAATGTGGACACAACCATTAATCAAGGTGATCATATGAAGCAATCCACTCCTGAGAAGACGGTTTTCACACCACCCGGAGTTTCGAATGTCGAATCAGTTTCTGAGTAGGTTCGAACTTCAGGCATCACTACGAACATATCTCATATGGATACAAATGTCAACAATGGTGAAGGAGTATCAAATAACGAAGCTCAAGGTAATCCTAATCTTATTATATCATCTTCCTTCGAAACAACTATCATTACACCCCACTACTTCTTTACCACCATTTGTTTCTACTGTTCCCACAACTTTACCACAAACTACTCGTTCTCCAACTTTTGATCAAATCCTTCAACAACCTATTACTTCTTTATTTCCATCCCAATCCACTGATGGCCCTAAAACAGTTAATGATGATGACACCACTGAAGATGGTGAGTTTACGGGTATCTTTGCGGATCTCGAATTTGATCCGGAGAAGGAAAACATACCAGATCATATGTTAATGTCTGGTAAACAGTTCAAAATTCTTAACATGAAGTTGAACTTGTTATTAAAACTTCAGGCGGATGCAGGGGGTCGTCATTCGATATCTGGCATAGAAGTTGATGTTATACTCAAGTATCAAGAGCTTCGTCTGAGAGATGAGTTGGAAATTCTCGATAGAAACAATGAAAAACGTGTCAAGGCTCAATCCCCGTATTTTGATCAGGAATTGAAAGAACTGAAAGCTGCGGCGAAAGAAAAACATATTTTATATGTTCAAGCAGTTAAGAAAGTTCGAGAAGATGTTAATTTTAAACTGGAGGAATTAAGGGTAGATATGGCGAAGGAATTTGCTACTATATATCATGATTATTCTACTATTCACAAAAAATTAGATATCATTGTAGATGCAGTTACAAACATTGGTTCATCCCAAAATCATTGATTGCGGAAATCATAGGTGTGTGCATTGCGATCAATCCGATCCCTTCCTTTCCAAATCGATGATACCTGAAACCAAAACTGTTTACCGTAAGCACAAAGCTTAGTGAGTCCCCCAGAGCATACCCCACACACAATCCACAATCCACATATCATATTAGCTATAAAAGCTATCTCTACCACATACGCCCTGCATATAATCATAAAAGGAAGCCATGGAAACCCTCCAGGGTCTTACACCTAATGCCACGGGAACCCCTACGTGGCCTTATCTGCCATGGGAACCCCCACATGGTCTTCCTGCCTTGGGAACCCCCACAAGGTCTTCCTGCCTTGGGAACCCCCACAAGGTCTTCCGGTGTAACATACATGTTGAGTTATCGTGTTTTGTTTAAAAATGAATATTATTTAATATATGATTTTGAGTGTTGAGTTCTAACAAGATGGTTTTATGAAGACTTGAAGTAAAACTATGTTTAGAATCATTCGAGAAGTATTGGAAGTCGTATGAGATTCCAATCAAAAGTCAATTATCGAAATTAACGAAAATATAAAGTTGGAAATAAATAAAAATAATGTTATTGAAAGTTGTAGATTATCTCGTTAGAAACATTTTGGCGAAAACCTCATCGAAATCCGAGTTATAACGAAGAAGTTATGACCAATCGAATATCCGCGACAAAACCGACAAAACCGAAAAAACACTATTTAGCGTAAAAAGTGAGTTTTCGATAAACTACTTTTTAGCTTTAGTAATTTAAATGAAAGTCATAGTATTCGTTAAACCGAGAAATTGCATAAAAAGAACGTCCAAATCTGACTTCGTATGAGGAAGTTATGATTTTTCTAAGTTTCAGTATAGCAGTATACAGCTAAAAACTTGAAATAAAGATCGATTGATTTTTAGCCGACACAACCTAAACGAGAATCGAAGGTCTCGTCAATAGTAGTACAACGGTAAAAAGACAGACGAAAACGGACACCGGATGAAGAAGTTATGAATTTTTAACGGATTTTCCTGTCCCGGTCTGTTAAAAATAATAATATTAAAAATAAAGTCAAAATTAGCCAACAGAGTTTAAACGAAAGTTGTAGAGTATAATCTCGCCTACGCGTGCTTATAAAGAACGTCGAAAACGGAGCTGGTATCCGAAAATTATGAATTTTTGAAGTTTGGGGCACAAAATCCGAGAAATTTCGCATGCATGGCTCGGAATCGGCCACGTTGCCCCACTTCGCATGCCTGCCCCGTGTCCGACGCATGTCGCAGAACCTCGCATTTGAAGGCGCGGCCCAATTGAAGCTTGACGTGTTTTATCGCGGTGGCGAGTACGAGATCCGATACCTGGCTCCTCGCATGCGAGCCGCGTGTCCTTCCTCCTCCCCTCGGAACCGAGCCCTCACACCATATATAAGGGAGGTGCAAACCTCCCGATTTTGGTTGTAAATTTCACACTTTTTACACCTTACACCCTCTTTTAAGCTATTTTAGAACCCCCGAAGCCCCGGGAACCTACCAAACACCTGAAAACGTCCCGAAGTGCCCGAAGACCCTGAGAAATTTATCTTTTCGGTTTGAAGCTCAACCCTCGCAAGGCCCGATTTTCAATAAAGCTCCCGGTTTTCATCGAAGAAAGTTAATTATAGAAACGAAGTGCTGCCCAAATTACTATTTTAACCTCCGGTTATTTCACGGTGAGTTCAAATTATATGAACAATTGTATGTTATGTGTTATATGTGCAATATGCTTTCCCGTGTTAATATGATATTGAGCTATACCTTTGACCACGAAGTGAATGACTAAGCATCACTTGGGTATTGGTATTTAGCCTTTGACCATGAAGTGAATGAGTAAGCATCACTTTGGCACTGGCAGAATGCTGGATAGGGCTGAAAGCCTGTAAATTCTAGCAAAATGTTAATTCAGAAATCATTTATTTTCTCTGCCACTTGGGCTGAAGTCTTATTGATGTATATCAAGTTGAAATTTTTGTATCTCATTGATTGTAAATCTTTGAATCAGATCATCTGTTGATATGGAAAGCTTGTCACATGATTCACATATGCCTTTGTTGTTCTTTGTTGCTCTTTGCTTCAGTCATATTGGTATATATATGGCATAACGTTATATTGTATCTATTTTTGAACTCACTAAGCGTCACCGCTTATCTCTCTTAGTGTTTAACTATTACAGGTAATAAGGATCCAATATAGACACATACTGTTGGAAGATTTAGAATAAAAAATAATATTACTTTTGTTTTTAGTGATCGTGTATGTATAAAATTATAATTTCATGGGTAGTTATGTAATATACTAAAACTTAGTCGGTTTGTATCCAGTATTTTGTAATTAAACTATCAATGTTAAATATTGTTTATGAATATGCATGTAGCATGTTTTGGAGTAATATGATGTAATTTTAGAGAGGGGTTCTGTCAATCATGGTATCAGAGCAGTAGTTTAAGTGAACTAAATACCACAGATTGGTATTTAGACTTAAACCGTCAGAAGTTCAATATATGAACGGATTCATTGTAAGTATATGAATACAAACCATAGGAAAGATTTAAGTAAAGTATTAGGTAATGATAAATCATAATATTCTAAAATATTATATTACTTCAAATTTGCAGAACAATGGCTGAACAAGTGGGTAGCCATACACCAGAAGTGGATGGAGATCCTCGTCCTGATGAAGTAAATACTCCAGTATCCCCTCGTGAGGAGCGACTCTTGGGTAAACTTACCGGTGTTATTCGAAATACTCTCGAAGAACACAAAAAGAATGGTGATAAAGGCAAAGAGAAAGCCATCAGAGAATCTTCAAAAGGGGAGGCGAGACGTTCTTCATTCAAAACTTTCAAGAGTAATGGTGCTACGGAGTTTTCAGGTGTTCTTAATCCCATTGTTGTTCTTACATGGATCCAGAACACAGAAAAAGTATTTTGTATCTCTCATGTGGTTAATGAAGACAAGGCTAAGTATGCTTCTATAATGCTCATCGGAGAAGCCTTAGTCTGGTGGGAAGCAACATTCGAAGCTCCTAAACGAGCATGACCAAAATAATTTATCTTGGGAAATGTTCAGAACTCGCTTGCTAGGAAAGTATTGTCCTCTAGACATGAGGAGAAGATTGGAGAAAGAATTCCTCGAGCTTAAACAGGGATGAATGACTGTGATTGATTATGAAACTCAATTCAATCAAAAAGCACGGTTTGCTGCAAAGTATATTCCAACTGAAGACGATAAAATTTAGTTATTCCTGGATGGACTACGGTATGATCGTGGCTAATCGGGATGTTCTGTCATTTGATAAAGCTGTTGAGTATGCTCAAAAGCGTGAGCATGACTTAGAAATACGTGGTGCCACTCTTTATGTTTCGAAGCATCCACGTATTGATCGAACCGTTCCTGTTTCCTCTATTCCACCAACTCAATCTATTCGAACTGATCCTGGTAAACAAGTGCAATCTCATAATACCCCTCGTGGCCGCGGTAGATCACAATCTTTTTCTATTCAATCACCATCGTGTCGAAATTGTGGAAAGAATCATCCGGGAGAATGCAGATTAGAAAAAGGATCAGTGGTTTGTTATGGATGTGGAGAAATAGGTCACATGAAGTCCGTTTGCCCGATGAAGAATGTTACATGCTTTGCTTGTGGTGTTGCTGGCCACATGAAGCGTTTCTGCCCTACTCTTACTAGTCAAATGACGGGAAGTCAAGCTTCTGTTCAACAACCAGCGAGAAGTCAAGCTCCTGTTCAACAACCAAAGAGTACTCCGACTAAAAAGGAAGAGGTGCCAAAAGCTAAAGGCCGTGCATTTCAGATTACCACAGAGGAGGCACGTGAAGACCCGAATGTTGTGACCGGTACATTTCTAGTCAACACTAGACCTGCTCACGTCTTATTTGATTCTGGTGCCTCAGATTCTTTTGTGTCTCATGAATTTGCGCATTCCTTTCAAATTGCTTGCTATGCACTCGCGCAACCATTTCATGTAGATACTCCGGGAAGTATATCATTACTTGCTAATAAAGTCTATAAGGATTGTGTGATAGAAATTGAAGGCTATAATTTTCTTGCTAACCTGATTCCTATCTCCTTGCCCAACTTTGATATTATTCTCGGCATGGATTGGTTGTCAAAGAACCGTGCAGAACTCTTGTGCTATGAAAAGATAGTACACATTCTTATTGAATGAGAGAATCCTATTTATGTCTACGGTGAACAAAGACTTAAAATCGTAAAAATAATCTCTTTCCTAAAAGCTCATAAATTCATATCGAAGGGGTGTTCTATCTATCTGGCATATACAGTTGATATCTCAAAAGAGGATAAGAAAACTGTAAATGATGTTCCCGTTGTTAATGAATATCCTAATGTTTTTCCCGAAGAATTGCCTGGACTTCCTCCGGATAGGCAAGTAGAATTCCGAATTGATCTTGTACTTGGTGGTGCTCCGATTGCAAAGACTCCTTATCGTCTTGCGCCAGCTGAAATGAAAGAAATGATGATCCAACTGCAGGAATTACTTGACAAAGGCTTTAATCGACCGATTACCTCTCCTTGGGGTGCTCCAGTGTTATTTGTCAAGAAGAAAGACGGTTCGATGCGAATGTGTATTGATTACTATGAGCTAAATAAGGTAACTATCAAGAACAAGTACCCACTACCTCGCATTGATGATTTGTTTGATCAACTTCAGGGTGTTAGCTATTTCTCGAAGATTGATTTGAAATCCGGCTACCATCAGTTGAAGGTACATGAGCAGGATGTACCGAAGACTGCTTTTCGTACTCGATATGGGCATTATGAATTCCTTGTCATATGGTTCGGTCTGACAAATGCTCCTGCTGTATTCATGGATATGATGAATCGCGTATGTCGACCAATGCTCGATAAATCTGTCATCGTATTCATTGATAATATTCTAATCTATTCCAAGTCTGAAGTTGATCATATCATTCATAACCGTGAAGTATTAGAACTTCTTCGAAAGGAGAAATTATATGTTAAATTCTCAAAATGTGAATTTTGGCTTCGGCAAGTTCAATTTCTCGGCCATGTGATTTCTGGTGACGATATATCCGTAGATCCTACCAAAATTGAAGCCATTCAGAATTGGGAAGCGCCCCGTAATGCTTCTGAAATTCATAGTTTCTTGGGTCTCGCGGATATTACCGGAGATTCATTAAAGATTTTTCACGTATAGATGTACCTCTCACGAGTCTTACACGAAAGGAAGTGAAGTTCGAATGGAGTGAAGCCCAAGAAAAAGCTTTATCACCTTTAAAAGATCTTTTGACTCATGCTCCAATCTTATCACTTCCAGAAGGTGATAATGATTTCTCAGTATATAGCAATGCTTCAAGGTTGGGACTCGGTTATGTGTTGATGCAAACGTGGTAAAGTGACAGCCTATGCCTCAAGACAACTGAAAGATTATGAAAAGAATTATCTCACTCATGACCTCGAACTCGCTGCAGTGGTATGTGCCCTAAAACTTTAGAGACATTATCTTTTTGGTACAAAATGCCAATTGTTTACTGACCACAAAAGTCTCAAGTATATATTCAGTCAGCAAAGTTTGAATATGAGACAACAACGAGCCATGGAGCTGATCAAAGACTATGACTGTGAAATCTTGTATCATCCTAGAAAGGCCAATGTAGTTGCCGATGCACTTAGCAAAAAGGTTTATCATAATAGTGTGTGTTATGCTATTACTCACATTACAATAAAGTTCACTATTCTAGATGAACTAGAGAAATGGCAAGTAGAGGCCCTAAAGCCAGAAAATGTGAAGAAAGAAGGGATGGTACATTATACTGATGTTTTACTTAATGATCCACGAGCATTGAAGGTATTCAAGAATCGGCTATGGATTCCAAAGATTGGTGGATTAAGACAGAAGATTTTAGATGAAGCCCATAAGTCTAAACTGTCAATACATCCTGGTACAAGTAAATGTATTATGATGTACGAGCTGATTATTGGTGGCCTGGATTAAATAAAGACATTGGAAGATACGTACAAGAATGCTTAGTATGCTTACAAGTCAAAGCAGAACACCAAAAACCTTACGGAATTCCAGAAAGCCTTAGTGTTCCCGTGTGGAAATGGGAAGAGCTATCCATGGATTTTTTACCAAATTGCCAAAGATTACTAGACAGAATGATAGCATTTGGGTAATTGTCGACCGGCTGACTAAGAGCGCACATTTTCTTGCCATGCGTGAAACGGATCCAATGGAGAAATATGCACACGTATACTTGGATGAAATTGTTGTGAGACATGGTGTGCCACTAAAGATTATTTTCGATCGTGATACTCTCTTCACTTCTCATTTTTTGGCGAGTATGCAACGTGAATTGGGATCTCGAGTTGCTCTCAGTACAACTTATCATCCCCAGACAGACGGTCAGACGGAGAGAACGATCCAAACAGTAGAAGATATTCTTCGTTCATGTGTCTTGGAGTTCGGTGGTAACTGGGACAAGTACTTACCTCTTGTCGAATTTTCATATAATAATAGTTACCACGCTTCAATCAAAATGGCACCAGATGAAACATTATATGGTCGGAAATGCCGTACTCCATTATGTTGGCGTGATGTAGGACAGAAAATCCTTGGAGGCCCTGAAATAAATTGTACGAGAAAGAATGAAAGCGGCCCAGGATCAACAAAAGTCCTATGCAGAAAGGAGGAGACGACCCATAGAATTCCAGGTGGGTGATTTCGTAATGCTGAAGGTATCCCCATGGAAAGGCATTATGCGATTTGGAAAGAAAGGAAAACTAAGTCCTAGATTTGTAGGTCCTTTCAAAATCATCCAAAGAATTGGTAAACAAGCATACCGCTTGGAATTTCCCGAAGATTTGGCAGGTATTCATGATGTGTTTCATGTAAGTTATGTGCATAAATGTTTAAGCATATATGATGAAACGGTTCCGTTATCCGAGGTGAAACTAGATAATAAGTTAACATATGTAGAAGAGCCTGAAGAGATCGTAAACGAAAGAACGACTAATCTACGTAATAAAGAAGTGGAGTTGGTGCTTGTCAAGTGGAAACACCATAGAGGCCCAAATTATACTTGGGAAAATAAGAATGAGATAAGAGCGAAATATCCCCATTTGTTTAAATCGTTGTAATTTCGGGGACGAAATCCTCAAAAGGAGGAGGTTTTTTGTAACATACACGTTCAGTTATCGTGTTTTGTTTAAAAATGAATATTATTTAATATATAATTTTGAGTGTTGAGTTCTAACAAGATAGTTTTATGAAGACTTGAAGTAAAACTATGTTTAGAATCATTCGAGAAGTATTAGATGTCTTATGAGATTCCAATCAAAAGTCAATTATCGAAATTAACGAAAATATAAAGTTGGAAATAAATAAAAATAATGTTATTTAAAGTTGTAGATTATCTCGTTAGAAACATTTAGGCGAAAACCTCATCGAAATCCGAGTTATAACGAAGAAGTTATGACCAATCGAAGATCCGCGACAAAACCGACAAAACACTATTTAACATAAAAAGTGAGTTTTCGATAAACTACTTTTTAGCTTTAATGATCTAAATGAAAGTCGTAGTATTCGTTAAACTGAGAGTTTGCATAAAAAGAACGTCCAAATCTGACTTCGTATGAGGAAGTTATGATTTTTCTAAGTTTCAGTATAGCAGTATACAGCTAAAAACTCGAAATAATGATCGAGTGATTTTTAGCCGACACAACCTAAACGAGAATAAAAGGACTCGTCAATAGTAGTACAACGGTAAAAAGACAGACGAAAACGGACACCGGATGAAGAAGTTATGAATTTTTAACGGATTTTCCTGTCCCGGTCTGTTAAAAATAATAATATTAAAAATAAATTAAAATTAGCCAACGGAGTCTAAACGAAAGTTGTAGAGTATAATCTCGTCTACGCGTGCACATAAAGAACGTCGAAAACGGAGCTCGTATGCGAAAGTTATGAATTTTTGAAGTTTGGGGCACAAAATCCGAGAAATTTCGCATGCATGGCTCGGAATCGGCCACGTCGCCCCACTTCGCATGCCTTCCCCGTGTCCGACACGTGTCGTAGATACTCACATCTGAAGTCGCGCCCCAAACGAAGCTTGATGCGTGTCATTGCGGTGGCGAGTCCGAGATCTGACACCTGGCCCCTCGCATGCGAGCCGTGTGTCCTTCCTCCTCCCCTCGGAACCGAGCCCTCGCACCATATATAAGGGAGGTGCGAATCCTCCCGGTTTTGGTTGGAAATTTCATACTTTTTACACCTTACACCATCTTTTAAGCTATTTTACAACCCCCGTAGCCCCGGGAACCTACCTAACACCTGAAAAACGTCCCGAAGTGCCCGAAGACCCCGAGAAATTTATCTTTTCAGTTTGAAGCTCAACCCTCGCAAGGCGCGGTTTTCAATAAAGCTCCCGGTTTTCATCGAAGAAAGTTAATTATAGAAATGAAGTGCTGCCCAAATTACTATTTTAACCTCCGGTTATTTCACGGTGAGTTCAAATTATAGGAACAATTGTATGTTATGTGTTATATGTGCAATATGCTTTCCCGTGTTAATATGATAATGAGCTATACCTTTGACCACGAAGTGAAGGACTAAGCATCACTTGGGTATTGGTATGTAGCCTTTGACCATGAAGTGAATGAGTAAGCATCACTTTGGCACTGGCAGAATGCTGGATAGGGCTGAAAGCCTGTAAATTCTAGCAAAATGTTAATTCAGAAATCATTTATTTTCTCTGCCACTTGGGCTGAAGTCTTATTGATGTATATCAAGTTGAAATTGTTGTATCTCATTGATTGTAAATCTTTGAATCAGATCATCTGTTGATGTGGAAAGCTTGTCACATGATTCACATATGCCTTTGTTGTTCTTTGTTGCTCTTTGCTTCTGTCAGATTGGTATATATATGGCATAACGTTATATTGTATCTATTTTTGAACTCACTAAGCGTCACCACTTATCCCTCTCAGTGTTTAACTATTACAGGTAATAAGGATCCAGTATAGACACCTACTGTTGGAAGATTTAGAAAAGTTAATAATATTACTTTTGTTTTTAGTGATCGTGTATGTATAAAATTATAATTTCATGGGTAGTTATGTAATATACTAAAACTTAGTCGGTTTGTATCCAGTCTTTTGTAATAAACTATCAATGTAAAATATTGTTTATGAATATGCATGTAGCATGTTTTGGAGTAATATGATGTAATTTTAGAGAGGGGTTCTCTCATCCTGCCAGGTCCGGTTTTAAGGAGGGGCAAGAGGTGTAGCCGCACAGGGCCCCGAAAAAAATAGGGTCCGACTTTTAATTAACTTATATATTTAATAACTAAATATATATGAATTTATTCAAATTTTTACATAATGTTTGGATAGCGCAACTGGCATGAGCGTGTACTATATTCTGAAGGAACGTAGGTTCGATTCTTGGCCACAACTTGTTGAAGTTTTAAAATCAAGTTACAGTTTTGGCCATTACTTTATGCTTTATATTTCATAATCAATCCCTTATTCAATATTGTTTAACAAATCAGTTTTCAAAAGTTACATAATTAGTCCTTGAATTTTTATAAAATTCCATTTGTTCCTTTTTTGTTAATTTATTTACTTTTAAGTTTTCGACCGTCTTAAGTTTGTTTTCCTTATATATTAAAAAATTGTATTTGGGACCCTATTTTTCTTCTTAGCATAGGGCCCTTAAAATCTACGAGCCGACCCTGCATCCTGCCAAACAAGCCATAATGCAAACTATACATACAAACATATGAACTAAACATACAAACAGATAAGGATGCCCTGGAAACCCTACAAGGTCTTACACCGGGTGCCACTGAAACCCCCACGTGGTCTTAGCCGACTGCCATGGGAACCCCCACATGGTCTTAGCCTGGAAAGCCATTGGAATCCTCTACATGGTCTTATATCCAACTGCCTCGGGAACCCCCGGGGTCTTCGATGCAAGTATCACAAAGACAACTAGCATACCAAATACCACACAATCAACTAGCATATTGTATATATAACTATTTGCCATGGGAACCCCCGCATGGTCTTCACATAAATACACAATGTATTAACAACACATTCGCAACAATCATCACATCTAAATAAATGGGACGGCCTTGGTGCCGTAGACCCATTGGTATGGTGAGAAGACTCACCTCACACTGCAGAAGCTTCCCGCATGAATTCCTTAGCTGCTGCCCCACCAGCTTCCCGAGCTGTCACTACCAATCAATATACCCAATTAGCAATTGGGTCCCATACCATAATCCTTAATCCATGCATGGGGTAAAATGACAATTCTACCCCTGGCCCAGTTTGATCCAAAACTAAGGCCCAAACCCAAAGCAAAAGCCCAACACTATAATGTCCATAAAACCATCATTGGCCCAATTTTCCAAATTGGGCCCAGACCTTTCTAAGGGACCTTATACTAAAGCCCAATATTCTCTTTAGTCAATAATCCTAACCCCAATTGGCCCACGAAGGCCCACAACAACCTAATCCAAGAATTGGCCCAAACCGAGCCCCACAAAGGTAAAGTCCATTTCTATATTGGGCCACAAGGCCCAATAGGCCCAACTATTCCAATATTGGCCCAAGATACATTCAGGCCCAACTAACCGCAAATCCAGGCCCAAAACCATTAGGGCCCAAAGGTCCGAAGTCTTAAGGCCCAAGTCCTCCTGAGAGCGTATGCCCAGCGTACCTCTTCTGTACTCTTAGCTTACCGGGCAAATGGACTGTAAGCGCAGCGTACTACATAGTACACCCAACGTACAAACTGCTCATGCACAAAATCCATTAAGTGCTTAATACTTGATCCCACCAGTCCAAATCATAGATCTGAGCTATACTTAACGTGTAAACCCATAAAGTCACTGACTTGGTGACTTTGCATGCCCCAAACAAACCCAAACTCCAAAAATGGCATTCTACTTCCATAAAAGTGACCCTAACTCATGCATTAACCCATTAAGACCTTCAAGATGGCAATTTTCTGTCTTAGGGACTCAAATAGCATCAAGGGTGGCAACCCTAAGTCGAAGAATCAGATTTGAACCATAAAGCTTCATCCTTGGGACCAAAAAGGAACCAAAACCCAAAAATGGTAGATCTAAGAGATGAATGATCAAGTTCAAAGCTTTATACCTTCATAAAGCTGAGAATAAGTCCTAAAAGCCAGATCCATAAGCTCCTCCTTGATTCCTATCTTTGCATCAAACTCCATCTTCTTGAAATTGGACCAAACACCCCAAAAATGGACTCCATAAGCTCAAAATGCCACCATGGATGATATATGATGATTTCTAGGGTTTAGAGGGGTGGAGGCTGAAGATAATATGGTTAGGTTATGAGATAAGGGGCTTAAATAGGGTCCAAGACCCTAAAATAAGGTTTTGATCTGACTGGAGTATGCCCAACGTACATATGGTACGCCCAACGTACTCCTGGGAACCTTCGCGACCATCCTGGTCAGTACGCCCAGCGTACTCCAAGGTACGCCCAGTGTACTACCTTCCTCACTAGTACGCCCCATGTACTGTTTGTGTACGCCTTGTGTACTCGGCTAAGCCTGAAAACCACGAAACTTCAAAGGCCATAACTTCTTCGTTATAAGCCCGATTCCGACGATCCTTATATCGACGGAAAGGTAACGAGAAGCCCTACACTTCTATCAACTCATACCTTCCTTAAGACCTTCCGAACAAATGTCCATTTTCCACAAAAGCCCAAACTGCCACTTTACCGAAATACCCCTAGGCCTCAAAACACGAACCGAACACCCAGATCACTTCTAATACATCACCCGCACCCAGATGGGCCTAGATCTTACCTGATCAAAAGCCCTAATCCTGATGATGACCGATCTTCGGGCCACAGCCTCAGACTAGGAATCTATTCGGAACAGAGCGTTACATGTATACTTGTCGAACCTACTGATGAAGAAAAGAAAGCTGCAGTTGAGAAGGAGATTGAGAAGCAGAGGCATATTCTGAGTATTCTTCAACAGAGAGCAAGTGATCCTCCTGGTCTAGAAAAAGGAGATCCAACGAAACATTACTGCTATGAGTATATTGAAGCCTTGGTTGTTACTGAAGAAATGCATGATTTCGAGAAGGTTCCTAAGAACAGCTATGCCACGGAAAATACTAATTTCAATCAGTTGGATTTTCCAATAAACAAAATGATGTTTATGGCAGAACAATATCAAATAGCTGGGAAATTTAAAGACAAGGAAGAATACAAAAGAATGAAGATACGATTTCATGCAGTCCTTGGAAAAAGGGAAGAAGAAATATGGTCACATGTCAAGATAGTTCGAGTTCTGAATATATCCAAAGATGTTTTGTTCGAGGGTATATTGCAGAATTATCGCTATCATGTTATAAGGGCGGATAATGTGGCATTTGACTTCTCAGTGGTAGATTTTCCGTTGATGAATGTTCATGACTTGATTTGCATTGCAAGAATTTTGAAAGGAACTGATGCTTCGAAACTTCAGCTTACAAACAAAGAAGACTTCTTACTTGGGTTCGCTCATATCAATCTATTCATAGATAACTACTATGAATATTTGTCTTTAACCGATATTGACTTAGCATTGACAATTAACAAGAAAATCACTGTGCCTCAATCAATGCTAAAAACTCAAGCAAGTTTGAAGAGTTTTGAAGATGGTGAGATATGTTTGAAGCCCTTGGGTATAGTGTTTGTGGGGAAAAGCAAGAAAGGGAAAATAACAAAATATATGTTTCAGGCATGTGATGTAGAAAGATATTCCACTGCACACTATACAAACCTTCTTGTTCGAATGAATAACTGTGCTAAGAATAATGATAGTGACAAGGCTGAACTTCGAAAGGTGATCAACTAGTATACTAAAATTCGACGAACTATTCACCAAGCTGGTCAGATGCTGAAGACGTAGATTCGAAACTTCTCACAAAGGGAGAGAATGTTAAGGTCGAATGTTATTGTGAGGTGTCGAAGGTTGTCTATGTCTTTTGCAGTATCGAATGTTTTGTTTGTAAGGTTATTATGAGGGCACATTGTATCGAAGGTTTTAATGTCTTAATCCCTTATATTTTTTGTATGCTTTCCTGATCCCTATCAATATGGGATGAGTATTAGAGTTAGAGGAGAAGTTCAGAGTTCACATTGTATTCTCTATATTGTTCTCTGTACTTCTGAAAGCATAAATGAGCCAAACAGATTCTATTTAGATCTTGTGTTCTTAACTCATACTTGAATCTGATCTCGTTTTTCATACTCGATTAAATCGTAACTACATAGGAATGCGCCCATACAATTTCCTTTGAAGCGATCCCATTTCTCTCTCACATAGGTGACTCTATAGTAATTATTAAAATCTAATTCGTGATGATTTCCATTTTATCATCCACGACTATAAGTTTCACCTCCATCACTGTTCGTTTTAGGAATGGGTTGGAGTTAGCCCCCATAATGATTCACAAATGTTATATGCAAGTAGGTTGTCCCATTGAACCTGGATCTTGGGATCTCCAGTCAACTAGGTTGGGTTTTCCTTCACAATAACTTATTAATCTATGGGCTTTAATCCCACTCCTCATAATGACCTTCCATTTCAAGCATTCCGATAGTGGATACACAATCTTATTTTGACTTTATGTACTCATTAAAGATAATTCATCTTGAGCGTTGTTGAATGGTGTTATGTCTTTAACAAATTTGTCAAGAATCACCATTATTTACATCATCATGCACATATATAAAAGTAATTGGCTCATCATGGGATGTCTCCCAAGAACTTACAAAGACCTTTAGTTCATCGTCTAACCTTTGATAAACTTGTAAATTTGTTCTCCTATATGTTCCAACAAATGCTGACTATTATTATTATGGTTATTGATGTGTATTTTTAATGCACTAGTTTTTTATTTATAATTCCTAATTTATCGTATCTAAACCACACCTTACAGGCAGTGAACCCGATCGAGTATAGTATAGCTTTGATAAGCAAGGGTGTCGAACACAAGGGGAACGATAGTGAAATAATTTAAAATATTTGATTATAGGTTACAAAGCACATGAAAGGAATGAAGAAATGTATTATTATATCTCAAACGAATAACTAAACAACAAATCTCGATAGATTGACAGGAAGACAAATCTCTTTAGGTACTTTGGTTTAGACAAATTTCACCTTAAAATCATAGACAATTGCACACACAGATTTATTTATTCATGTTCACCGATTTCTAAAATGATTAGATTCACGTTCGCTATTACTAATCCTTTAGCAAACAAGTCAATTCAAGCAGTGATCAGTTGATTAAACTAATAGGTTTCTTAGTGTTCAGTTTGTATCAAGCAAGACTTGTAATAATAGTTAATCAAATTGGTCATTCAATTAACCTCTTGTTGATGGTTCATCACACAAGGCTCACACATTAACTTACTTATTTCCTAGTTAACCCTAGTTTCACGTTCTCTATTCCTAGGCATATAATCTTGATGGTCATCAAAATCATAAGAGATTAGCAATTAAGAGATGTTCATGCAACTTAATATGCTGGTTAATTAACAGAAAATAATTATCATTAACACATAAGGATCTTTTAACAAGCTTATCAAGATAAATTAAAAATGAATAAAACAATCCAATATATCAATTAATCCACAAATCGAGGTTTTATCTAATCATAAACTCAAAGCAAATGGTTTGACACCAAAATCAGAAAGTAAAAACGTAGTAGTATCACAGTGGAATGCTAAGCATGATCACGATAACAAATCACATGATTACCGACACGAATCCGCTCTCTAATCCTTCAGATCTTCGCTCCTGTCAACTTAACGGCCTTCCGTCCGCCTCCTAGACCCTCAAAATGGCCAAATATGTGTTACTTGTCGACTAAGGATCGATGGTAGTCCAAATTCTCCTTCTGGTTGGCTGATATTCGCTATTTATAACCTTTAGAACAGACTTACATATGCTGGGCGTAAGTCAGTGTACACTGGGCGTAACGAGAATCCCATCGCGATTAGGAAGTCCGGACACCAAGCCTAGTACGCTGGGCGTAATTGAAGCTATGCGGGGCGTACTCCTTGTCTCGTCAGTACGCTTGGCGTAACTTATATTACGCTGGGCGTACTCTCATCCTTCAGCCTTCTTCTTTCTTTTTGCTTCTAGGCCCGAATTCCGCTCCAATCTTTTCTCTTCCGCTCTATCGACAACTAATTATAATTCAAAGCATTATAAGTACCTTTTAGTTCTAAATAAGAATAATAAAGGCTAAAATATTAAGATATAATGTATAAAAATATGTATAAAAATACACATATCAAAATACCCCACACTTAGCCTTTGCTTGCCCCTAAGTAAACTTATTTTTAATTTACCAATATCGTATAAAACAATCCATTTTAAAGCCAGCCATTATCCCAAAACCGCAATGCATGTATTTGTGTCTATAAATCCTAAGAACTTCCCACTCCTAAATACTCACAATCCTTATGAACATTCACCCCTTAGTTTATACGACATTCACTTCTGCAACCCTCCGAATCAATCCTCAGAAACCTTTCTTAACCTCAAGGTATTTTTGTAAAGCTACCCAAGCATACATAATCTAGAAATTACAACTTCTGATACCATAATGGAGCCCTTGAATTCTTCACTTTCTTGAATATTTCATCTTTGATTTCTTTGAATTCACCACCTTTTTGTGTGATTTTTGGTATCTTCAACTTTTTGGATTTCTTCAGAATTTTGATCTTTGAATTTCATACTTGACCGCTCCAAAATTCTTTCAACTTTTTGGTAATTTCTCTTTTTTTATGTAACTCACTTTTTTCTTTTCTCTTCACTTAAAAACCTACATGCTTAAGCAGGGGTGCTTAACCTCAACCCTTATTGGCTAAAGGTATTAGTCTATGTGCAATGACTACATAAGCTTTCCTGGATAGATTTCAGGTTTAGGCTGCAAAACATATTATGCCATATAAACTACCAAATTACCTTTCATATCTCATGACTTTTCACTAGGAAATGGGAAGCCACAAATACACTATAACATACGTAGGCTCAGGTAAACATTTGGGTTCTCATTGGATCATCCCATATAATATTAGCAAAAATTTAAATTATCACTACATTTTCCTAAATTAAACTATTATTTCAAATTTATAAATTTTCCCAATCTAGAAATTTTTAATTTTCTAATTTAAATTACTTTTTCGACCCCTACCTCACACTTATTTGATACAATGCCCTCATTGTATGCTAAAACTAATTAAGCACATAAAAATAGTAAAAAGGGAGAAAAAGGAACAGACTCCCTTGGGGTAGTTATGGCGAGATCGAATGGGGCTGCTAAAAGTTGCTCCATAAATTGCTGGAAGACTGAAAACTGGAACTGTTGCTTCTGAATGTACCGAAAAATAAAATCAAGAACGCCAACTTCTAAAATGTGGTGCAAAAGATTACAAATAAATGTAATGTGTAGTAACCATGACGTGGGAAAGTGTCAACCACGTCGTGTCGTCGAGTGAGGTGACGTGGTAATTGGTGGCCACGTCGTGATATCGAGAATGGTAGTCTCCTCTCGCGATGAAAAACTCCCCCACGACATAGGCTAGTGTCAACCATGTCGTGGCAGCCGGGATGATACTGCTACCTCGCGTCAAAATATAACTCCATGGTGTGGGAACAGCTCATCCATACCATAGAAATCAATATATGGTAGAAACGCCACTCTTCTAAATAATATACTCTCACAATATCGACTCGCACCCCACACTTATGAAAAAACATGGGTCTTGACTATAAACTTCAAACTCTCACACAGCTTTCTCTCTCGTGATAAAGCAACAATCGGACCTAGCTGCTGAACTTACTGCCAGCTTTCTAAGGGCGAAAAATCTGCAAAGATCTAAAACAATCAAAGAGCATCAACATGGAAAACAAAAATACATAAACCAAAAATAAAACATCCTAATTTAAACTAAAAACATACCAAAATAAAAATAAAAATAAAAATAAAAACTAATAAGAAGTCTAACAAAATAAAATAACATAAAAAGGATAACTATGTCACTCATCATCCCTGTCATCACGCTGTTGCGTCCCTGATGTTCCTGCTCCATCATGTCGCGGCTGGTATGGTGGAGGAAAAGGAATTGGGTACTGAAAACCCTGATGGGCAAAGAATGCGGTCATCGCATCCCCATACCATTGTTGTCTACTCTCCATGTGTGCATAACGCTCATCCATACGCTAAAGTCTCTCGTCTATGCGCTGAAATCCCTCGTCTACGAGCTGAGCCAGGTAGCGTATATCAATCTCCGGCTTTGGTCCCTGCTGCGCTCCTCGAGGAATAGGTCTATGCCGCTGGACTCGCTGTGGCTGTGGCTCAACTGCCCCCTCCTCATCATCCACGTCATCTGGCAATGTACGTAAAACACCATCCTCACCCCGTTCGAGTACTCTCATCGACTCCAATAACTGTAGACTCATCGGCTTCATATCATAGAACACCATCGATCTAGTGATCTCCCACGTCAATAAATGATAAGATCGATCTAAGCGTGTGATGAAGTGGCCACCACAAATCGGGCTATCCCCACGAAGCCCCCTGGCCCTCCTCCCCATGTAAGTAGCTAAAGCAATCGGGAGGTTCAGGTGTCTCCCTGGAGTAACAAGAGTCCACAGGAAATACAAATCTGTAGAAGGCGCTCTCTCACTATTCTTATGATGCGTGAGAGATATAGAGATCAAACGATACATTAATCTCTAAGTGGTAGACCGAATCATCTTCCCCCGAGCAGTAGATGGTATGTAAACTCCCCCAGTAATATCAACCCAAAAAGTATTTTCGTTGTAATCATTCGGCCGTCCCGTAACACAATCAACAAGGAATTTCGGGAAGTGGACACTCCTCGTCTCGTCTGCAGTATAAATCCCAACTCTAGTGGCAATCTCAATCGCACTGCACTCCCGACTCACATCACCAAGTCGAAAGGAAAAAGTTGTCCTGTCATCGGGTGTCTTCCTAGGATCATAGGAAACTGTAGAATAGAACTCCAGCAAAAATTCCCGATAAATAGGCTCCTGAATCCTGAACAATCTGTCCCAACCCTGGCATACGAACAAAGACACAACACTTGCGTCCAAGTGGGTGTATTGCAAAAAATTCCGGATCAGCTCATCAAGTCCAGTTTGGGACGCCAATCCCCAGTCGAATGAAGGTGCAATGTCAATTTCTTTAGTGAGCAGCAAACTCAAATTGTTCACATACTTGCCACGAGTTTCATCATTCAAAGTTCGTGGGAATTGCAAGAAGCGGTGATCGGTTACATCCTCGGGTGGATTCGTTCTTTGATTTCTACGAGCCATAATCTGCAAAAAAATAAGAACAAAACAAAAACAATACCAAACACCACCAACATTAAATAGATTTTACATGAAAAAGAAGTGGCTGGGCAAGCACTTACGCTGGGCGCACGTCCAGCGTACGTCCAAGAATTTGAAACTGTGTTCTTCTCGTTCAAAGGTCATAAGCCATGAGCATTCAACCAGAATACAAAGGTGAAGTACGCAAGGCAGTCAAAATACGAGTTATACACAGGGCGTACGCTAGGCGTACGTCCATAAGCTCAAATCGATGGTTATTGCAACGAGATTAAGGCCAAATTAAGTCCAAGGGTTTAGTCTATTGGTCCGAATCGATCTATTAAGACATAAACTAGTACAAATTCATGTGAAATTGGCCCCAATTTAAGAGGTGTATAAACCCTAGATTCCTATTAAGCACAACGCAGTAGATTTCACGAAATTAAACGCAAACTAAAGCCAAAAAGTAAACGAATGACATACCTTTGTGTCGAATTTTACAAGAAAAGAAGGAAAATCGAGAGTTTTGTGAAGAATGCGGCTGTAACAGCGTGTGCGTAAAAGGAGTTGAAAGAGGGAAGAACAAAAAGTCAAAAGGGTTAAAGATATAACCTGTCGGCGATTTACGTTGGGCGTAATTCCAAATTACGCGGGGCGTAACTCCAATTCCGTGACTAACCTGGTCGCGATCATCCGTTGAGTACGCTAGGCGTAATGTCAATTACGTTGGGCGTAATTTTACTGCATTTATTTTTTTACCAATGTGAATTTCCCTTTTTATTCCCTCTAACTCAATTAGGGACTTCTTAACATCTGAATTTCCACAAACAACAGCGACAACTTTCCGACACGTAACACGTTATGCTAAAAATAAATGAGATATTATGATCACTTGTCTTCGTTGAATTCAAACAACAATCGTTGATTAAACCCTTGCATGCAAGAAGTGGTTTGTGAAAACAAAAACTTTCGGGACCCGTTAGGCTATTTCCTTTGTTTTCTTTGCACCATTAACTAAAAGTAGAACAAGAGTTGACCTAACTAGTCAAGAATAGCAAGAGTTCAGTCTTCCACTTAACCACCATAATACACTTTGCTATACTACGCCTCATGGATTGAGTTGGACAAATCACCAAAGTAGTAGGCTAAGCAAGTCAAGAATTCCCTAATCGCTTGCAATCTCGAAACCCATGCAAAAGGTAAAGCCAAACAATGTGTATGATCACAAATTCCTGCACATAGCAACAAAAACCTTCCCGACAAGTGAAATGATATCAACGAAAATAAAACTAAAAATAAAAACTAACTAAAAAGAAATAACGAACCTGATCGCATTTTTAATTGAAAGCCGGTCCCTGGCAACGGCGCCAAAAACTTGATGTGTATTTTTAATTCACTAATTTTTTATTTATAATTCCTAATTTATCGCATCTAAACCACACCTTACAGGCAGTGAACCTGATCGAGTATAGTATAGCTTTGATAAGCAAGAGTGTTGAACACAAGGGGAACGGTAACGAATTAATTTAAAATATTTGATTATAGGTTACAAAGCACACGAAAGGAATGAAGAAATGTATTATTAAATCTCAAACGAATAACAAAATAGCAAATCTCGATAGATTGACAGGAAGACAAATCTCTTTAGGTACTTTGGTTTAGACAAATTTCACCTTAAAATCATAGACATCTGCACACACAATTTATTTATTCATGTTCACCGATTTCTAAATTGATTAGATTCACGTTCGCTATTACTAATCCTTTAGCAAACAAGTCAATTCAAGCAGTGACCAGTTGATTAAACTAACAGGTTTCCTAGTGTTTAGTTCGTATCAAGCAAGACTTGTAATAATAGTTAATCAAATTGGTCGTTTAATTAACCTCTTGTTGATGGTTCGTCACACAAGGCTCACACATTAACTTACTTATTTCCTAGTTAACCCTAGTTTCACGTTCTCTATTCATAGGCATATAATCTTGATGGTCATCAAAATCATAAGAGATTAGCAATTAAGAGATGTTCATGCAACTTAATATGCTGGTTAATTAACAGAAAATAATTATCATTAACACATAAGGATCTTTTAACAAGCTTATCAAGATAAATTAAAAATGAATAAAACAATCCAATATATCAATTAATCCACAAATCAAGGTTTTATCTAATCATAAACTCAAAGCAAATGGTTTGACACCAAAATCAGAAAGTAAAAACGTAGTAGTATCACAGTGGAATGCTAAGCATGGTCACGATAACAAATCACATGATTATCGACACGAATTCGCTCTCTAATCCTTCAGATCTTCGCTCCTGTCAGCTTAACGGCCTTCCGGCCGCCTCCTAGACCCTCAAAACGGCCAAATATGTGTTACTTGTCGACTAAGGATCGATGGTAGTCCGAATTCTTCTTCTGGTTTGCTGATATTCGCTATTTATAACCTTTGGAACCAAATTACGTACGCTGGGCGTAAGTCGGTGTACGTTGGGTGTAATGAGAATCCCATCGCGATTAGGAAGTCCGGACACCAAGCCCAGTACATTGGGAGTAATTGAATCTACGCGGGGCGTACTCCTTATCTCGCCAGTATGCTTGGTGTAACTTATATTACGCTGGGCGTACTCTCTTCCTTCAGCCTTCTTCTTTCTTTTTGCTTGTAGGCCCGAATTCCGCTCCAATATTTTCTCTTCCGCTCTATCGACAACTAATTATAACTTAAAGCATTATAAGTACCTTTTAGTTCTAAATAAGATTAATAAAGGCTAAAATATTAAGATATAATGTATAAAAATATGTATAAAAATACACATTTCAGTTATTACTAAACCATAGTTACCACTACTAAATATGCATAATTGTGTCAACATAATACGATAAGAATATGCACTACATGTATTTATGAATTCACAATAACATTGGCCATATGTAATTATGAATATATTATACATGAGTTTCCATACAAATATCATATTCTTCCATGCAATTTCTTGCTTTAACAATCTACATGTATAATTCTTAAAACATCCAATTTCAAGAATCCTACTATGTCATAAAATAGAATAACACTTTAAGGATCTATTTCATCTCATCAATTGATGTTGAATGACATATTTAAACTCTTGATACCTATTGCTCCAAATCTTACTTTAAGTCATATAATGGCTTTACTACTTACGAATTTTGTTGCTTTTCCTCGGGCAAGATAATTGTGGTAGTTCTATGTAGATTTATACTTCTAAATATATGTTTAGAAGTTTTAGTTTCATCTCATAATGATATACTTCCTAATTTCGAGAAGTAACAACCACATGTAATTATAAGAGCATACAAATGAAATTAATTAAGGCATTATTATGTTTATAATCCAAACATATATTTTAAATATGCCATCAACTCTTACTTCTCATTTTAAATCCACTTAACCTGTAAGTCCCTAAACTGCTTGTGTATCAATCATATCCGTTTGATGGTGCGGAACACCAATCAAACGGATAATGTCAGATCAAATAGAAGAGAAGGAGAAGAAGAATAATATGAATCTCAATGTATTAATGAATAGAATGATGATCCTTTACACGAGATTCACACACACTAACACACACTTGTTCTTCTCTCTAGTTTCTCTCTCTAGAACACCTTCAAATGCACACACTTAAGCTCCTCTAGTGTTCATCAATCTACTCCTCACCCCTTACACCTATATTTATACATAAGAAACATGGGCTTGGTGAACATGGGCCGTAAATGGGTTTACGGCCGTAAACACAACCGTAAACACGTATACGACCGTAAACACCAAGCTGTTTACGGTCCAAGACACAAAAATACATTTTCCTAGAAAAGCAAAGTATAAACCATATTTTTGACCCAACAATCTCCCCCTTGGTTTATAGCTTTCTTTTCTTTTCTTAAATGACCCAACAAGCTCCCCCTAAGAAGTAGCTGGCTTTTCTTGTCAATCTTCATCGAGAGCTTGGCTTCAGCTTTTATCTTTGATGACTTCACAGCTTCAAGATGAACTTGATGAATCTTCAATAAATGACTTCATCTTGAGCACTTGAGCTTTTCTTTAGAATTTGACATTGAACGCACATTGGGTGAGGAGGCTTCTTGTAGAAATTCTTGAAAATTGGTGTTTTCAGCTTGAGAGTCTTAAGAGAGAACTTCAGAGAGAACAAATCTTCTGGATCACTTCAGCAGGTTCAAGATAGCAGCAGACTGATTGAGGAGGCTTCAATGCAATCCGTCACATATTCTTCAATTTCAGCTTCATCTTGCTTCTGGGGTTGAAAGATTGAATGTCGAAAGAATAATCTTCATTTCTTCCTCCTTCGAATGAGAATTCTTCGATGATCACGGATGAAGCCTTGGCTCATAAATCTTCAACACAAACTCCATGAGTTTCATCTTCACCTGAATTCACTTTTCAAGACAAAACAAAACTAAAAGAAAACTTAGCACACAATATTTTTGGATTTTTCATATTTTCTGAAAAAGAAATAAAACAGAAATAACACTACTTTTTTTTTGGATTTTTTATTTTCTGATTTTTGTTTGGTTTTTAAAATTTTTAATTCTCCCCTAATATTTAAATTAGAAGAAAACTATGAACAAATTTAACAAAAATAAAAATGATATCTAACTTTAAGAGTGATTTGGGATCAAAGTTTTTAGACAACCTTTATCCGTTTATCAGTACCTCTCCCTTCATGAATAGATCTGGTCAATCGTCGGTATTGTGGTCCACTTAAACACGAGAGATTGTGACAAAAATAGGACATACTATAAGTAACAAGACAATGTGATCCTAAGTTCCTAGATAATATTCCTTAAGGACCATTCAGCTGACGACGACCAAAGATATTGTTGTCCACCTAAATTGAGCAACGAGATCTATAGACAATCTGTAAGTGTTCAATTGTTAATTGTACTGGAACATCTTTCCCGCTTCCTGATATGCCCCAGTAATCAAAGACTTCCAGAGTACTCCTTACATCGGGTGAGCAGACAATCATTAAGAGAGAAGATAGATTTAGATTATTATTAATTATAGTTCTAGATAGATTGAGAAGTAGAAGGTTGCATATGATGTGTACCAGGTCGGATTGTGAGTCACGCAGAGGAGACAGCATATGGCTAACAGATAGGAGGAACTTCATGGATTTAATATGCAGAGAGATAGATTTGCATATGTTGCAGTCCAGGTCGGATCTCTTCCAATCACGCAGAAGAGGCAACATATGACTAACAGATAGATATAGAAAGAAAACAATTTTCTACAGACCTAACTCATCGGAATTTACCAGTCGCCCCATCAATACCGGATTTAAGGACAGAATCCGCACATCGAGGAAAAGTTAATCCACGGTTCCAAGTACGGGTTCATTTAATGTGACGAGTAGATTCCCATATATATCTCCCTGCTCAACCTATCCAAGCGTCGTATTGTCAGTCTAAACGGATCTAAGTAGGTAAAGATTTGTCAAGACTAAGAATTTCTTAAGTTCAACTCTGCCTAGTCAAGTCCATTTAGAATCTTTCGTGCCTACCGGCGCATCAAACCAGAGCAAAGACCCTTCAACTTTTGGTACGTTACGCAGACTCAGATTGCCTGTTATCACTTGATAATATCACTTCCCAGTCCTTCATCAACAGACAAAACTATAAGAGACATTTTTTTTTGATTTTCTAATGTTTTTGGATTTTTAATGTTTTTCTGAAAAAAATAAAACAGAAACAAATTTTTATATATTTTTTTAATTCTCCCCCTAAATTTGTGCATGGAAGAGAATGAAATGACTGAAATGCTCAAATTTAAACTAAGAAGACCGAAAAATTTAATCCTCAAAACGAATCATTTTTAAAAATCCCACAAGCACATCGAATCGAGCTTTGTTAAAAGGCTTGGTGAACAGATCCGCCACATTATTGTCAGTGTGAACATGTTCTAGCCTAATGAGCGAACGCTCATAACAATCTCTGATAAAATGAATTTTGATGTCAATGTGCTTGGTTTTGGAGTGTTGGACAGGATTTTTAGCGATTTGAATAGCAGCCTCATTATCACAAAAAATTGGGGTTTCTAGATAATTCAAACCGTAGTCCAACAGCTGATGTTGGATCCATATGACTTGAGAACAACAGGCAGACGCAACGACATATTCCACTTCTGCTGTTGAGGTTGAGACCGTATGCTGCTTCTTGCACTGCCATGAGACCAGTCTATCTCCAAGAAATTGGCATCCTCCTGAAGTCGATTTTCTATCAAGCTCACACCCGCCATAGTTGCTGTCTGCAAAAGCATAAAGGTCAAATTCGGGATTTTTCGGATACCAAAGGCCCAGTTTTGGGCAACCTTTGAGATACCGAAAAATCCGTTTAACAGCAATAAGATGAGAGAGTTTAGGATTGGCCTGGTAGCGTGCGCATTGACAGACCGCAAACATTACATCTGGGCGGCTGGCAGTCAGATACATAAGTGATCCGATCATTGATCGATAATACGTCTGATCTACGGATTCGCCTTCAAGATCAGGAGTCAGTAAAGGTCTCTCCGCCATGGGTGTAAGAGCAGGTTTCGTGTCTCGGAACCCGAACTTCTCCAGCATATCATCCACATACTTCGCTTGGTGAATTAGGATTCCGGTAGAAGATTGTTTGACCTGAAGCCCCAGAAACATGGTCATCTCCCCTAGAGAACTCATCTCAAACCTTTTCTTCATCACGCCTTCAAATTCCTTGCAAAGCTGTGGACAGGTTGACCCGAAGATAATGTCGTCAACATAGATTTGAACTAGTATCTGATCATTACCCACATGCTTGATAAACAAAGTTTGATCAATGGTGCCGCGAGAGTATCCATGCTCAAGCAAATGCTTTGTTAGAGTCGCATACCATGCTCGAGGAGCTTGATGTAACCCATACAATGCTTTGTCCAACTTATAGACACGATTAGGGAACTTTGAGTCAACAAACCCAGGGGTTGATCAACATAAATTTCTTCCTTCACCTTGCCATACAAGAAGGCAGTCTTGACATCCATTTGGTAGACCGTGAAATTCATGTAAGAAGCATATGCGAGAAAGATGCGAATAGCCTCCAACCGAGCCACGGGAGCAAATACCTCAGTATAGTCAAGACCCTCAATTTGTCGAAACCCGCGAACCACCAGCCTTGCTTTATTTCGCACAATCACACCCGAATCATCTTGCTTATTACGATAGACCCAACGCGTGTCAAGAGCCCTTTTGCCCTTCGGTAAGTCAACCAACTTCCAAACCCCGAGCTTTTCAAACTGATTAAGCTCCTCATGCATTGCATCCACCCAGCTGGGATCAGTCAAAGCCATTTCAACATTCTTTGGCTCTATTTGAGATATAAAGCAAGAGTAGAGACATGCATTAACGTCTCCACTCTGACTTCTGGTTTTAACTCCATCTCCCAGCTGGCCAATGACGTTATCGATCGGATGATCGCGTTGAATACGTGAGGGTATGTCTTGGCTGATATCATTGATAGAAACAGGAAGAGTGTGAATATTGAAACCTCCATCATTTACTGATTGATTCACATTAGATGAATCTGCTACAAACTCATTTGCGATTTCTTCGGGAAAGAGGAGTTCCATAAACGTTGGATTGACAGCGGAAGTGTCTCTGGACATGAAATCTCTTTCAACGGGTGTAAGAGGTGTAGCATCAGAATTAGGAGTTCCATCTTGAACTTTAGACTCTGGACTATTAGGTTGATCAGATGGCTCCCCCTCAGGTGTAGCAGAGGACTCCCCCACAGATGGAGCAGAGGACTCCCCCTCAACCGTTGGAGGTCTGTAGACAACTTCTTCGTCTTCGTCTTTAGGAACAATCTTCGAGCCAGAGGAGGATCCAGTTGAACTATCTGAAAACACATTTAAAGATTTGAAGAGCGATGTGTAATCAAATAACCAGTCGGGACCCACTCGAGCGTCTGTTTCATTCTCCTCCAACCAGCGCACGTCATAGGATTCGACAATCTGCTTAGTCTTCTTGTTGTAAACCCTATAGGCGGTGCGTGCAGCATATCCCACAAAATAACAATCATCGGCTTTGGCATTAAATCTAGGGTTGGATTCTAAGTGAAGAAGGGTGCAAGGGCAGCCAAATATACGGAAATGGCTGACAGAAGGCTTGTGTCCATAGAGAATCTCGTACGGTGTCTTCATCCGTGCTTTGTTGATTAGAACACGATTCTGCACGTAGCAAGCAGTGTTAATCGCCTCGGCCCAGAAGAAAACAGGTAGTTTGGAATCACAAAGCATCGTCCTTGCGGCGTCTTTCAAAGTTCTATTTCCCCTTTCAGCAACACCGTTCTGTTGAGGCATGTGAGCAGAGCTGTATTGACGCACTATCCCCTTTTCTGCGCAAAAATGGTCAAGAACTGCATTCTTAAACTCAGTTCCATTATCAGTACGAAGCGCCTTCACTTGGTTGTTGGTTTGCTTCTCAATCATCACAACGAACTTCTTTATCAGATCAGCAACCCCCGCTTTGTTGGATAAAAAGAAGACCCACGTAAACCGAGAGAAATCATCGATCACAACGAGACATTACGAGCTTCGGTTGATGCTCAGGACGTTGACCGGACCAAATAAGTCCATGTGTAATAATTGGAGCACCTGACTGATTGAGTTGACTTGCTTGGGCAGGTGTGGTTTCCTATGATGTTTGCCTTGAGCACAGGAAACACACTTCTCAAATGTAATAAAGTCTCTGACAGGTAGGCCTCGGACCATCTCATTCTTGGCAAGGCGATTCAGGTTTTTTGCGTTAGCATGACCGAGCCTTCGGTGCCATAGCATTGCGTTTTGTTCGGAGACTTTTGAGAAAATGCAAGTGACTTGTTCAGGTAGGTTGCTGTTCATGTCAATAATGTAAGCATTGCCATCTCGTTTAGATTTAACAAGAATCCACTCTTCTGGGATAACAATGCCTGGCTTGAGAATCATACATTCCTTGTTGGTAAAATGGGTAGAATAGCCTTTATCGCAGATTTGGGAAACGCTCAACAAGCTGTGCTTTAACTCGGGAGCGAAGTTGACATTCTCAAAGCTTAACACTCCATTTGTAACAGTTCCTCTTTGCGTGATCTTGCCACCTTCTCCGCCCGCGAAGGAAACATAGCCCCCATTAAAAGATTGAATTTCGCTCAATTGGGAGATGTCTCCAGTCATATCACACAGTTGGTCTAATCAAGCAAAATCGAAAGGGCAAGGTCGTTTTTGAAGGATTGCATCCTCTGGTCAAATTTGGGAAATTTGCTGAAATTGACGAGTCTTCTGAGTCGCATGGAACATCTGACAAGATGTCATCTGAGCCAACTTCATCTGAGAGGGTTGCGTCTGAAGATGTGATCACTGTTTCAGATCATGAAGAAGAAGAAGATCCAGCACCTAAAGCACAAGTGGCTGAGGAACACGAGTTGACATCCGTTCCAGTTCAAAAAGGTTACAATGAGGGGTCCGGAACAGAGACTAACTTATATGAAGACCTCGACCTCACATAATTTGACAATGATGAAATTCCTGTCAATTTTGGGAGTAATGAGGATTTCATGACCGTGATGAACCTCAATGAGCTGCTTGACAATGTTGATAAAGTTGCTGATCCAGCAACAGAGACAAGGGAAAAAGGAGATGTTCTCGAAGCTACACCTCCTCCTACCAACACATCGGCGGAAATAGCAATTCCTATGGTGGCAACGTCAGGGATTCCTCCCCTTGGTGTTGTCTTACCTACTTCTACGCCTTTGGAAAGTGATCACCCAGCCACACAAGCCTCTCCTCCTTCAAGTAAAAGGCGCAGACTCGACCCTAGACTGGTGATTCAAAGTGTTACAGCTCCACCAACAACTACACCTGTTATAGTCTCAGTTAAACCCACAAGTGAAGGTCCTATCACTCACTATGAAGCTGGTGGATCTTCCTTCCCAACGAATTTCTCTCCTACAAGGCCAGAGCACGACGCTACCTCTGTTAAATTAGCCAGGCTCTTAGCCAGAGATCAATTTTCAACATCACCTCCGCATGGCAAAGGAATTTTTATAGGGGGTGATAGCACAGGAGAAGAGAGTCCCTCACTTCTTGGACTTCAAAAGCAGATTGATTCTCTGAACCAGAAGAACGTTGAGTTGGATCAGAGGAACATTGAGCTTGATATCAAGGTAGCTGAACTTCAATATGAGAATACACAGCTCAACATTCAAGTGGCCGAGCTTACCGAAGACAAAGCTCTGAAGACTAAACAAATCACAGATCTTCAGACACACTTTGGGCTACTGACCGCTAGCTACTACGACTTAAAAAAAAGCTGGAAGATAAATTTGGGGACGAATTCAAGTCATCCGTTGAAGAACCACAGATTTACCTTCCCAACCAAGATGCTCCCATTGCTCCGCAACCTACCAGAACCACCACCATCGTGGATCGTTTTGAGAAAGAACCGGCACGAGCTCCAAGTGCAGCAGAATTAAAACGTGCCAAAAAAGGACAAGTCTGCTGACAAAGGTAAATTGCTATTCAAAAGGAGCGCAGATCATAAGACACCCTGGGATAAACCACATATCACCGTTACGGATCTCGGCGAGAATCGTTTCAGAGACACCTATGGTGATAGGTCAGGAATCCTTTCGTGGAGATTCCATGACACCATGAATATGTTTATGGTGAGGAGAAAGAGTGGCAATCGTGAACTATACAAAGATGCTCACGACTTTCATTCTTTTACTAAGGTTGATCTTATTGAGCTGTCTAAGGCTCCTTTCTCCAATCCATCGAACAATCCCAGGGCAAGTCAGTTCAAGTCATTCCTGGAAGATCAAGTCGCTAAAGGTTTTCCTTCGATGAAGACTGCTGAGTCGATAGTCAAGGTTTACCCTAATGTGTTTGATCCTTAGACTGATCAGCCACTTAGATCAGTGATGTGGCCTGCTACAGCCCAAGTGAAGCAAGTCCCCGTTCTTTAAAATTATACTGACGGTTCTCTTGCATCCATGCTATATTGGGTGTATGATGAAGCCACAGATGCCGCTGTTATCAAGCTTAAAGAAGATTGCATCCGTCTGTATGAGAAAAGGGATTTATTTCAATTTGGCAAGTGGGACATACACCATCTCGCTAAAAATCAGATTATGGTGGCTGAACCTCTCTTTGAGCCCGCTGCGAAAGAATACACGTCGATCGTGGCTGAAATAATAGAAAAGAAAATGTGGAACGGAGCGATGGGCAAATCAGACGTACTGGTGGTCGACAAGAGCTAAGTCCAAGCTAGCACCAAACCAAGGGGGAGATTGAAGGACCCTGTAAATGGTTTGGTCTAGGCTTTCATTGTGTTTAGTTCAGTTTGAGTCTGTAATAGTATTTAATGGGTTGTTTGTGCTTTTAGATCACTTTGTGTGTTTACGACCGTAAACTGTGTTTACGGCCGTAAACACGTTTACGACCGTAAACCCTGTTTACGGTCGCAAACCCAGTTTACGGTCTTGTCAAGTATATATAGAGGAGGTGTTGGTCTTTGTATGGTTGTTGATGCCATAGAGTCCTATCGAGTTGTACCAGACGATTTTCTGAATATAATCGTGTGCAAGCTTGATTTCTTTTCATCTTATTCTTATTATGTGATTGATTGTTGCTTAACTACTGGTAAAGATCCATATTTGGACCTTACATAACCACAATGATTTCACAAACTCAATAGTTCAAACGATAGAACCTTATTAGTTTTTACAAATACGATCTTCTAAGAGATGATCATTTGATTTGAATACTCATATTTCCATTCATAGTCCTTTCAACTTCATGTTGAATATCTTAATATTCATCAAAACCTTTATCTTGTTTTGTTGAATTCCAACCAATATTATTGGATTTAATGGAAATACCTTTTGGAGTATAAAGTAGCATTTGATTCTAAATTTCCAAATATGAAATCGGTACATATTTCTATTGAAACCACATGTAATTGTGTTAAAACCTATTCTCATGTTCTTTGGATCTATATGCTTTCATTTTCCTCTTGAAAATCCAATTATAGCATAGTGGTTTACATACTAGAGGTATATCCACTAGCTCTCATGTGTGATTTTGGAAAATAGAATCCATTTCACTTTTATTTGCCTCTTTTCATCGAGGTCTTTCAGAGGAAGTGAATTCCTTTTTGAAAGGTTAAGGCTCTCTATCAACCATATACATGCATAAATAATCTCCAAACGATTTCTCACATGTACCCTTTTACTCCATTTCTTTGTGTAACGCTCTATTCCGAATCGATTCCTAGTCTGAGGCTGTGGACCGAAGATCGGTCATCATCAGGATTAGAGCTTTTGAGAAGGTAAGATCTAGGCCTATTTGGGTGCGGGTGATGTATTAGAAGTGATCCGGGTGTTCGGTTCGTGTTTTGAGGCCTAGGGGTATTTCTGTAAAGTGGCAGTTTGAGATTTTGTGGAAAATGGACTTTTGTTCGGAAGGTCTTAAGGAAGCTATGAGTTGATAGAAGTGTAGGGCTTCTCGTCACCTTTCCGTGGATATAAGGATCGTCGGAATCGGGTTTATAACGAAGAAGTTATGGCCTTCGGAAGTTTCGTGGTTTTCATGATTAGCCGAGTACGCAGGGCGTACACAAAGCGTATGCGGGGCGTACTAGTGAAGAAGGAAGTACGCGGGGCTTACCTTGGAGTACGTTGGGCGTACTGACCAGGATGGTCGTGAAGGTTCCCAGGAGTACGTTGGGCGTACTCCAGTTAGATCAAAACCTTATTTTAGGGTCTTGGACCCTATTTAAGCCCCTTATCTCATAACCTAACCCTAATATCTTCAGCCTCCACCCCTTTAAACCCTAGAAATCATCATATATCATCCATGGTGGCATTTTGAGCTTATGGAGTCCATTTTGGGGTGTTTAATCCATTTTCAAGAAAATGGAGTTTGATGCAAAGATGGGAATCAAGGAGGAGCTTATGGATCTGGCTTTTAGGAATCATTCTCAGCTTGATGAAGGTATAAAGCTTTTAACTTGATCATTCATCTCTTAGATCTATCATTTTTGGATTTTGGTTTCTTTTTGGTCCCAAGGATGAAGCTTTATGGTTCAAATTCGATTCTTAGACTTAGGGTTGCCACCCTTGATGCTATTTGAGTCCCTAAGATAGAAAGTTGCCATCTTGAAGGTCTTAATGGGTCCATGCATGAGTTAGGGTCACTTTTATGGAAGTAGAATGCCATTTTTGGAGTTTGGGGTTGTTTGGAGCATGCAAAGTCACCAAGTCAGTGACTTTATGGGTTTAGACGTTAAGTATAGCTCAGATCTGTGTTTTGGACCGGTGGGATCAAGTATTAAGCACTTAATGGATTTTGTGCATGAACTGTTTGTTATTTGGACGTACTATGTAGTACGATGCGCGTACAGTCCATTTTCCCAGTACGCTAAGCGTACATAGTGATGGGTTTTGAGCAATACATCATTCCTATGGTGTACATGCAAACCCTAATAGCTTTTAGATCTAGTTTGTCTAATGAACATGCAATTGAATATCCAAAGCTACAAACCCTAGATCTATCATATAAGAACTGAAATAAGGTTTTAGTAATTACCTTTGATTGTTATATAGTAATAATAATCAATTCCTTGCTTTGATTGGCTTCAGAAAGCTTAGTGCCTCAAGTGTTGCACCTCTAATGGAGTCACAAACACCACTAAGCAATTGGATGAAGAGGGAGGAGAGAGGAGGCACCAAAAATGGTTGGAAACCCTAAAGGATTAGTTGTCCACGTTTTTGGGGCTTAGGGGCTACTTAAATAGGTAGGAAATTAGGGTTATCTAACAAGGAAACCCTAATTTGACTGCTTAAGCTCTAAGCAGCCCATGGACCCCTTCTGGAACATGCCTTGGACGATTTCTAATGGGCTTCCCCATAGAATTCGTCCAACCTATTATTCCAAGGTGATCCATAGCCCAATTATGTAATTATCTTATAATTACACAATAAGTCCCTTAAGTTTAATTAATCTCTTTTAGCCACAAAATTAAATCTTAATTAATTCTTGACTAATATTAATTAAACAATATGATTTCTCCTTTAATATATTATTCTCATAATATATTAATAAATCATAATTAAACCTTTCTCTACTTAATTCATCATACATATTGCTATGGTGAAGGCAACCCAAAAGGACCATGCTCATAATCGGGTCAAGTACATACCAAAATAGTTATGGACTTAGACACTAATCCAACAGTCTCCCACTTGGATAAGTCTAATAACTATTATGCATTACTTCAGAACCTGATCAGAAATCGTAGCTTTCAAAAGCCGCTGTCAACTCTGATCTTATCAGATACGAGTGTCCTTTAGATAAAGGATCATATATTCCTCCATTCTCAAGATATCGTATAGACACAGGACATGAATTTGATCATTCTCTCTATACTGTTTCCCGACTTCCGATTTATGACGACTGACAACAGACTACAATTGAACACGTCAACTTAGTCCCGGCTTGGCCAAGCACTTAGGGTGTCATCACTAAATCATCGAGGGGCCCACATATATCGATTTTATCCCACTTTGGGTAAAAGGAATGGATAAACTTCGACTCAAATGCTCGCTTGCATTTACTCGTCAAATCACACACAACAATAAGTTTTATAACACCAAGTTACTGGTGCGTTTACTTATCATCAATGTGCAACCGACCAGCAAATAACAACTCACACATCTCGGTTTCAAGAATATACAATGTTATCGTCTCACTAATCACCCGTGATAAATCCATGAAGTGATTCAAGTGAGCGTGGGTTTAATCCAATACTTTAATCTTATCAAAGCACTCATGAACTCTGCAGCAAACTTGTGCTATGTCTAAACACTTTAGACAATCTGTATTTATGACAGTCTTCCTTCATACCTACTTCCAACGTATGACCGACTGTGGAGGTTTGAATAACCCAGTTATTCTGGAAGTCAAAACATGCAAAGTGAAACGCAATAATAATATTAATCCTATATGGCCCCAAAACTTTTGAGCGTAAATAAAAATCACTTTTATTTAAACACCATATTGATTACTCATTATTCATTGCTTACTGTTTCAGAAAATCAACTTATTACTCGAATTATAACCACAATTGTCCCATGCTCCAAGCATGCACACTTTGGTTTCCTATGGTCCATGCTTTGTGAAATAGATCAATTGAAAAACTTTTCCAATGAAACTCATTTCACAATGCCCAATCCTTATTATTAGTATAAGAATACCAAATTCTTGCCACTTTTAGAATATGTCAGATTCTAACATTTTATGCAACGATCCTTTCATGAAGTCACAACAAAAGTCACAAAGACTCGGCCAATGAAATCACAAGGTACTCTATCAGAAATTGTTACAAAACAATTATATAGATGTGATGTCTCTCACTCAAAGTACATTCCTTTGAACATCCTATTTGCATAAAAGTTTCTAATCTACATAGATTCTTAATTTCCAACTCCCATTTATGGAAACATTTCCATATTTGCTATATGACAACTCATTCTTAAATGAATCTTATCTATTCATAATAATGTCAATATAGTCCATCCAATACTATACTTCCAACTACTCATAAGTGACCAATCCTTGGCGAACCTTAGATCATCCTTTGATAGTTGTTTATTTATTTTAGTCAAAACCGATTCTAGTCCCTTTTTCCCTCTTAATGCCCTAGGCATTTGGAAAATTTTAGAACGGTCAAATATTATCAGTCTTCTGCCATAATATTTTGTTAGCCATGTTCTCACAATTCGAACTATGAAGAGGGATGTCGTAATCATAATCGAATTTTGAGAACGTGCTATGTATCCTTGACTAAATTTTATTAACATTTCTCGATCTAAGCTTTTAGATATTGAAACGAAGTATAATATTCTCTCCCTTAATTATAGCAAAACAACTTTTCAACCCTTGCAACTTTGCAAAGTGAATCTTTGTTTTTTATAATTAATATTGCTAACTTGCAATACTTACTATAATAATCATGCTCCCACTAACATGATGATTATTTTCTTACCAGCATAACACTTATGCTCCCACTAGCTTTGACATGTATTCAGAAAACAATTGAACTTCCAGAAGACAACGCTTATTGAATTCCTTAAGTTCATATTTCTAACACTTAATGCTTTGATAATCCTTTATCTAAGCTTTTTAAGCTCATACATCTTTGCCTTAGATAGCTCACATGTGTGTCTAAACAATTCAGAATTTATGTTACTAAGTCCCAAATGTTCAGACCAATTGCCAAATCTCACAATTCGAACTATGAAAAGGGATGCCGTAATCACAATCGAATTTGAGAATACAATTTTCACAATTGCTATCTTCTTAAAATCTCTCTTAGTGAAAGCATTTCCTCACAATCATTTTCATGAAGGAGGGAAACCTTATGACACTTAGATTTTATGATGTATGTGTTCCTATCCATACGAATTCGTCAAAATGAAAGTTTGCAACAAATCCAAAAACATATGGACTGAACTTGTTCAATCTTGATTTCTTTCCTCATGGTAACACGAGTGCCCACCATGTCTTCCAAGCAACTCACCCTTTACTTATCAATGTACTTTCCATTGATCAAGGTGCTTTGTCTTTATGCATTCAAATGAGAACTCATAGAAATCACATATATATTTAGCTTAATTGGAATGGCACAGAAACAAAATAATGTTAACACGATAGGTTATAAACCTCAAGTCGTGCACTAGTGATGATTAACTAGGTTTACTCTTGATTTGTTCTTGAAACTTTTCAAGACCATTAAGACTCCCACTGACTCCTTGACATATAAGATTCTCTTGTCAAGAAACATTTCTTGACAAACAAATATTCAAGAGTTAGTGTAGTCTTTTGTCAAAGGTAACACTTCACACAATTGGTCTTGGTTGGTCTTTGTCTTATCCAAGACATCACAACTTACCAATTTCAAATGTGCAAGAATAAGAAAACTTTTCCAAATTCCACATTTGACGAGTGTTATAAACCTACTTAAGACTTGTCACTCAAGTCATAATCTTGGAGTATGACTCTTAAGACTTGATATTGGAACGAAGTATGATTGACTTCTTGATTTTAACCATTTCTACAATTCTCGATTCCTCTTCTTAGACATACAAATGCACAAAGACTCACTTGGAGGATCAATTGAGATATGGTTCTTAATTATTAAGACTTATCATAAAACACAATAAAAGGTACTCTCCCTTCTTCTTAGAATAGAGAAACTTTTATCTTTCTGCCTACTTGATTCTTCTTATTCGTTCTGCTATTGATTGAAACTCTTTCAATCAACTCAGAATTATACTTAATCTTATAAGTATAACCATATTTACTAAAATTTAGTAAATCATGACGAATATCTTTATCACTCTTGTGATGGACTTGATCAACGCACAACCTAGTGTACTTGATCTCCTAGTCCTTCTCTTGACACTTTGTCAAAAATAGTCTAATTTCCAAACATGAAGTTTCTCATTCATCACGCAACCTAGTTGTATGATTCCAAGTTTCTGTCCAATTGAAACTTGGGCGATGAGAATCTTCCCTTATTTGGCAAATTCTCGACATTTCCACAAATAACAAAATTAAGAATCAAATCCATTATTGCTAACAATAGAAACAATCAAACATCAATTTTTCATACACACCATTGCAAGGATAAATAAATAAGACAAAATCAAAATTTATTTTATTGCAGAAAAATTTGTCCTTACAATGCAATTCAACTGAAAAACTATGCTATTACATATTTCTTATCAATCTATCCTAACTCTAGAGTAGCAGCTCAAAAATCTGATCCTCGAGTCCATGCGATCGTAATCTATTTCTTCATGATCAGATTCAGCACGCTTCTTCCTTAAGCTTCCTCTCTTTTCTTCAATCCTGCAAAACTTCAAAATGTAATCTTATCACATCATGTATTAAGAATCAAAGAATAGGAACTTATAGAGTTAGTTAATGGATTTTACCTGAAGTAGAGCCATATTACTTGACTCTCCCATCTCTTAGATCTCTCAGGTAGTTTGGGAAGCTTCGTCTCCAATGCCCCTTCTCTAGGCAATAAAAGCAAATGGACTCTTTAGGCACATCACATGGGACAATCTCATGCTTAGTCCTTTTTGGACTTCCAATGTTGCCAGTGTCCATTGAAATTTGGGAGTTTGATTCACCAGAAAAATTTGCTTGACCATCACGCCAAATCATTGTTGATTCAGCAGCTATAAGCAAATAGGTGAGATCAATGAGGGTTACGTCGTGTTCCATCATATAGTACTCTCTTACGAACTCAATATATGATTCAGGAAGCGACTGAAGAACCCAGTCAACAGCCAACTCACCTGAAATCTCGACACCCAACATCCTTAACATGTCAAAGTGTGACTTTATCTCCAAGACGTGTGCACACACAGGTTTCCCATCTTCGTGTTTACTTGCCAATAGGGCTTGAGTGAGCTTGAACTTTTCAAGCCTTTGAACTTGTGGGTTAGGGAGAATAATTGGAGGAGGTGGAGGAAGTGAAGCATGACTCTCATTTCCTTGATCGTATCGTGGAACGTCATCTTCATTTGGAAAGCTTGTTCCAAGGGACTTGGGAAGACCATTGTAAGATTTAGACATCTACAAAACGGGAGAAAATTCAAGTTAGTTGATAAGAATCCTTGATGTAACACCCAAATGGAACATCAAGGCTAGGATCCAACACAACATTCTACAACCTAGAAGAGGGATGACGTAATCTAGTTGCAGAATATTTGAAGGTAGGTAAATGACGATTTACCAATTTCAACCATGAAAAACGAAAAAGAAGTTTAAGTTTTAAATGAATTGAAACTCCTAGATTTTTTGAGATTCATTGAACTTTTCAATGGCATGTTTAATCTCGATTATGCCCTTCTATTTGTGACTGGGATGCCGAGGATCACAAATAAGGTGTGAATAACCATACGAACCTACGTGGTGCACTCAATGCTACTACCACCTAATCAATGTGCCGGTTAACCACACATGCTCCATTGATCTATGATAAACATCGAGCCACCCTTCACTACCAATGTCAACCCCAAATTAGTGTGTCGGTTAACCACACACGCTCCACTAACGTTTGGCAAGGGTGTGAAGTGTAATTCCATGGATTAGCATACAATTTCACATTTTGCCTAAAGTAAGTATGATTTAGGAATTTATAAAAGCATTTAGTTACTTTGTACTTCATTATACTTATAATGGAAGGTTTCGTCCTATCCTACCCGTTCGGCTAACGACCCTCCACTAGTCAAGAGTGCGGTGGGTAAGAGTGGATACACATTCAATCGCCATTTTATAGGCAATTTACTTAAACACCCCTTATAGACCAGCTTTGTGAATGAGGCCTACTAACGGTAAGACTGACTTTTTACTCATAGATATATATAATATTAGACTTTTAATGTTATATATAGTATAGGGTGTATTTTACACTTTTAAAATACTAGGTGGTCTAATTTAATAAATTATACTTTTAATTTAATTAAATGTAAACCAAAACTTTATGGGTTTATAAAATCTCCTTTAATTATACACCTTAATTAATAAATAAAACCATAAGGGTGTAATTTGAACTTTTTCAAAAATACGAGGGTTTTTAGAATTTAACATTTCAAAATTAAACTTTTAATCAACTTTTAAATTCCAAAACTTGAGGGCAAGTTTTGAAACATTTCAAAACATTAAGGTTTAACTATTTAAATTTCAAAAACAAAACTTTTAAGTTCAAATTTAAACTATAAAACTTAAAGGGAGTAATTTGAAACTATTCAAGCTTTGTCAAGAACATTCTAGATCAACAATTCAAATAAGGCAATTATATAGTTTTGACCTAGTCTAATTTATTGCAAGATAATACACCAAATAATTCAAATAATTAAATTTAATCATATAAGGAAGTAATTATTCAATTAATATGAAATTATCTTTTATTTTGGAAAAGATAATCACCCAATATCATAAAAATTCGATTTCTATCAATAAAAAACGTTTTGGTAATTATCCCACAACAAAAAATAGACAAGAAACCCGAAAAATCCTCCATCTGACTCTCTGACTCGTCGAGTCAGGCTTGGACTCGTCGAGTTCACTATGGACTCGGCGAGTCACCCAGTTGACTCAGCGAGTCAAGTCGAAAACCTCAAAAAAAATTCGATTTTCATCCAAAATTCAATCAAATAAGCATCAAATTCACTAACAAACAACCCTAGGCTCTGATACCACTGATGAGTTTTGAGCAATACATCATTCCTATGGTGTACATGCAAACCCTAATAGCTTTTGGATCTAGTTTGTCTAATGAACATGCAATTGAATATCCAAAGCTATAAACCCTAGATCTATCATATAAGAACTGAAATAAGGGTTTAATAATTACATTTGATTGTTATATAGTAATAACAATCAATTCCTTGCTTTGATTGGCTTCAGAAAGCTTAGTACCTCAAGTGTTGCACCTCTAATGGAGTCACAAACACCACTAAGCAATTGGATGAAGAGGGAGGAGAGAGGAAGCACCAAAAGCGGTTGGAAACCCTAAAGGATTAGTTGTCCATGTTTTTGGGGCTTAGGGGCTACTTAAATAGGTAGGCAATTAGGGTTATCTAACAAGGAAACCTGTGACAACCGTCAAATTCAAGTCAAAGTCAACAAGTCAAACCGGTCAAACTTAACTAGTACTTGTATGTTAAAAGTTATTCTAGGTATAAAAATGTGCATCTTTATGTCAAAAATTCAAGTGTCTCGAAGAATCTATGTGTTAACAATGTAAAAACCCTAAAAAGGGAGTTCAACGCATCAAAACACGACTAAGGACCCTTTCGGGGACTTAAAACAATCATAAACGAAACATAACGGGGTTCACGAACCTTGCATTACTAGATTATACAATAATAAAGGCTAAGATTAAAATCTCTCCCAAATCTCTCTAAGTATGTGGAATCTCTCAAAGAATGTGAAATCTCTCCCAAATCTCTCTAAGTATGTGAAATCTCTCCAAGTATGTGAAATCTCTCCCAAATCTCTCTAAGTATGTGGAATCTCTCCCAAATCTCTCTAAGTATGTGGAATCTCTCCCACATCTCTCTAAGTATGTGGAATGTCTCCCAAATCTCTCTAAGTATGTGGAATCTCTCGAAGAATGTGAAATCTCTCCCAAATCTCTCTAAGTATGTGAAATCTCTCCAAGTATGTGAAATCTCTCCCAAATCTCTCTAAGTATGTGGAATCTCTCCAAGAATGTGAAATCTCTCCCAAATCTCTCTAAATATGTGGAATCTCTCCAAGAATGTGAAATCTCTCCCAAATCTCTCCAAGTATGCCAAATCTCTCCAAGTATGTGAAATCTCTCCCAAATCTCTCCAAGTATGCCAAATCTCTCCAAGTATGTGAAATCTCTCACAAATCTCTCCAAGTATGCCAAATCTCTCCAAGTATGTGAAATCTCTCCCAAATCTCTCCAAGTATGCCAAATCTCTCTAAGTATGTGAAATCTCTCCCAAAACCTCTTTTGATCTTTTTGTAATCAGTTGGGGCATCCCGACACTTAACTTGGTGAAAAACCATGCGAAACGGGAAGATACCTTGGAAAATAACCTTTTAGGGCCGGAGTCCCTTTATAGGGGCCAAACCCTACTTGAACCGGAATCCCTTTATAGGGACCAAACCTTACTTGGACCGGAGTCCCCTTGTGTAGCCATGCCATCGGACCGCAATGACTAAGGAATGGGACTACTAAGGACCAAGGCTGCTGAAGACCTCAGCCACCTAGCCGCAGCCGGACCGCAGCCAAGCCGACCGCAGCCAAGCTGAACGCAGCCAAGCGAACCGCAGCCAAGCCAGCACAGCCTCCGAACCGTGGTTCTTCTTCCCTCCGGATCCACTTCAGCGGCCAACCTATACTTCGGATCTAAGGCTGCCAAGACCCGGAACCAAGCCCTGACTTCAGATTTTTCCATTTTTCACCCTGTTTTCGATCACGACTTCGTTTTAAGCCCGTTTTTCATGATTTTAACGTGGGATTTTCACCCAAATCCATATTTTACCATTTTAAAACCCCAGAACTCTTATTTTAATTATTTTTTTAGTATTTATTAATTAAAAATCATTAGTTTATATTAAGAAGATATTTACCCCACAAGTGGGTCAAGTGCGCCCACTTGCCTTCCATGTGTCATCCTATCAATAGTCCAACCCTATCCACATCACACAAACCAAGGTAAACATCCCTTCAATCTTGCAAGTTGCTCCAACAACATTTACATAAAGAAATCCCTGGAGGATTTCTTGGTTCACTTTGATAAATCCTTCACTTTCACACTTATCATATCATCTCAAGAAAGCTTATTTCTCTCTACTTTCCACCACCTTGTGCAAGTGTTCTTGAGTTGCTACAGAACTTTTTGGTAAGTATTCCATCTAAACTCAAGTGTCATTCCATAATTTCATAACACTCTTGGATCATTGACTCATATCTTAACACCCAAAAATCGTTCTTAGGATCATCTAAACTCTCACGTGTTCATCAAGTGGACTTGACTTGATACTCCTCGTCTTCGACCTTCCACTCTTCAAGTCATCACTCAAGGTGAGTTCATACCCCTACATTTTCTAGTTTTCTTCAGTTTTCAGGGGGGAATACAAGTTAAAACACCAAAACATATTCAAAACTCAACTTGACAGCTTACAACAGAAAAGTTGTGACCCGTTCACGAACTGTTTTACCCAACTTAAACTCAATATCTTTCAAAACTGTATAACACGAAAATGGTTCAGGTTTATACCTTTAAAATGACTACTTGCACATCTCCATATGATGTTTCTACGATTTATGGTGATTTTTACAAAACTGCCTATCATTTCAGAAACGAATTCGGACCAGTCTGTGATTATGAACACTTTCACATAAGTTAGAGACTTCTAAAAATCATAATAAAAATTATGAATAAACTAGACACATTTTCTAAGCTCTCAGAGTTTACGGAGTTAGTTTTCGACTTCGCATGATTTTTCTATGATAATTTCAAAACAGTGCAGAAAGGATAAAAACTAGTTGCATAGTTTACCTTATTAACAACACTTTGTATTATGTTGAGCAAAGTGCATAACAATAAGTTTCTCAATGTTTGGATGCATTCTTGTTAGTTTATCATCATAAACAGAAATTATTCATTCATGTTAAGGATTTTCCTCCATTCATTTCGAACACATCTAATAAACTACATTAAGTATAGTTTATGAATTTTCGATAAAAGCATACTACATGGAAAAGGTTTTACTCTCAAAATAAATGGGTTTTTCATATACTACTTGATAAACTATAATAGTAATAGTTTATGGATTTATATCACAAATGTATTTTCATAAAAGGTGATTTCACTTCCTCCACGGAAGAGGTTTTATACTCAAAACTATATGTAAACTAGTTAACGTAAGTTGTGAGACATTCTCCTTCGGGGTACTCTTAAGTACCACAGAAAATCCTGAATTAGTTATAACCAGAGTCTCTTGTAGGGAGAGCGTGATAATTGTGTATAGATCTATATTGAGATTGACAACCCACACCCATGCTGCTTGCATAAGTCCGATCGGCCGATCGGGGGTGACAAGTGTCATTTCGATTCCGACGCCTGAAGAACGTCGTAAGCAGGTTATTCTGTCGTAGTATGGTTATGGCGACTCACATAGGGAGTTAACGATCTTTCAAGTTTACATGAAAAATTCTACCTTGAAAAGGAGTTTTACTTCTAAATTAAACGAGTTTATGCCGATTTAAACTTGCATGAATTACTCTAAGTATGGAAAAATACTTGTAGATTCTCGGTCTTGACGCTTAAGGCTACATGACTTTTTTTAAGGAAAATATTGGATTTTCATTGGAAACACATTCCCATTATGAACATTATAAGCACAAAACACACACATACTCTCTGTCTTAACAATTAGGACTACATGACTTTTATGAGGAAAATATTGGATTTTCTTTGGAAACATATTTCTATCAAAACTACATTTCATCTAGAATTGTTAGACTTCAGCTATAACTGCTAAGTGTATATGCTAGAGTTATATAAGAATCTAGTCGAAATCGACCTAGAATTGGTGGGCCCGCCTTACTTCCTGTTCCTTGTTTGGTTGTGGACCTAGGGCAGACCCATTATATTCGACAGTTTATTTAAATTAAATTTTATATAACTTATATACACTGGGTGATTATAGAAGGAATCTACGGGTCTTTCTAGGGTACATTATTGCATAACATAGGAAAATATTAAAATTTCTAGAATCATATTCTATCACTTTCTACAAGGAAAACGGTTTCTTTCTCAAACAAAACTCTTATGAACTCACCAACTTAATTGTTGATGCTTTTTCAAACTACTTGTATTCTCAGGAATTCAGTGAAACAGGAAATCAACCGCTTTTGAGGATGGGACGTTAAATCGTCAAACATTTCATTTTTGTCATCATAACTGTAATTGATTGGAAACATGTAAACACATACTATTGTATAACTTTTTCAATTATATTTATGATGGTTGTATTTACTTTGGGCACTATTATACTCGTTGTTGTGATACTATAAATGAAGTCCTCCACCCCCGGACGTTTCCGCCATCCTTGGTTTGGGGGTGTGACAAAACCCTAATTTGACTGCTTAAGCTCTAAGCAGCCCATGGACCCCTTCTGGAACATGCCTTGGACGATTTCTATTGGGCTTCCCCATAGAATTCATCCAACCTATTATTCCAAGGTGATCCATAGCCCAATTATGTAATTATCTTATAATTACACAATAAGTCCCTTAAGTTTAATTAATATCTTTTAGCCACAAAATTAAATCTTAATTAATTCTTGACTAATATTAATTAAACAATATGATTTCTCCTTTAATATATTATTCTCATAATATATTAATAAATCATAATTAAACCTTTCTCTACTTAATTCATCCTACATATTGCTATGGTGAAGGCAACCCAAAAGGACCATGCTCATAATCGGGTCAAGTACAAAACAACATAGTTATGGACTTAGACACTAATCCAACACATAGGAGGTACGTTGGGCGTACGCTCTCAGGAGGACGTGGGCCTTAATGGACTTCGGACCTTTGGGCCCTAATGGTTTTGGGCCTGGATTTGCGGTTTGTTGGGCCTGAATGTATCTTGGGCCAATATTGGAATAGTTGGGCCTATTGGGCCTTATGGACCAATATAGAAATGGACTTAACATTTGTGGGCCTCGGTTTGGGCTAATTCTTGGATTAGATTGTTGTGGGCCTTCGTGGGCCAATTGGGGACATGGTTATTTACTAAGGAGAATATTGGGCTTAAGGATGAGGCCCATTAGAAAGGTCCGGGCCCAATTTGGAAAATTAGGCCATTGATGGTTTTATGGACATTATAGTGTTGGGCTTTTTTTTTGGGGTTGGGCCTTAGTTTTGGATCTTACTGGGCCAGGGGTAGAATGGTCATTTTACCCCCATACATGGATTAAGGATTATGGTATAGGACCCAATTGCTAATTGGGTATATTGATTGGTAGTGACAGCTCGGGAAGCTGGCGGGGCAGCAACTAGAGTTTTATCCGCGGGACATCAGCAGTGCAAGGTGAGTCTTCTCACCATACCAATGAGTCTAAGGCACCAAGGCCGGCCCATTTTATGATATGTGGTACACTAGTTGTAGTAGAGATATGTGGTATGATAGTTAGCTTTATGTTAAGTTGTATACTAGTGATTATGTGATATTTGCATGAAAGACCATGGGGGGAGCCCATGACACTTGGATGTAAGACCATGTGGGGGAGCCCATGGCTTTCCGGCAGGGAAAGATCATGGGGGAGCCCATGACACTTAGGTGTAAGACCATGTGGGGGAGCCCATGGTGTCCTTATGTAGGGATATGTGGTAGAGATATCTTTTATAGCTAATGTTATGTGGTAGAGATAGCTTTTATGGCTAGTGATATGTGGTAGAGATAGCTTGTATAGCTAACATGATATGTGATATGTGGTAGAGATAGCTTGTAAAGCTAATATGATATGCGATATGTGGTAGAGATAGCTTGTATAGCTAATATGATATGTGATATGTGGTAGAGATAGCTTGTATAGCTAATGTGATATGTGTTATGTGGATTGTGTGTGGGGTATGCTCTGGGGGACTCACTAAGCTTTGTGCTTACAGTTTACAGTTTTGGTTTCAGGTATCATCGATTTAGAAAAGAAGAGCTCAGATTGATCGTAGTGCACACACCTATGATTTCCGCAATGAATGATTATGGGATGAACTCTGATAAATGATTTACTTAACGATGATTTGAAATGTTTGAAATAATTGGTATCAATGTTTTAGCTAATTAAAAATGAAATTTTTACCCTTGATTTTTGGGTCGTTACAATTTGGTATCAGAGCCTTGGTTTGAGGGATTCGAACATATTTTTCGGGTGTGTCTGAACTCAAACTGAGGATCTGTAAAGTTTTTAAAGGAAAAAGAAAATGTTTTCAAGGAAAAGTTTTCTAAGAAAAGAAAGGGTGTGGTGCATGTAATCAGCCGAACTCAAGTAAGTTTCCATAGAATACCCACATTTGTTATCTGTTATGATTTGATTATGAATCTGTGTATCGCATGCTAGTTAGGGCTAGGGGAGATGCTTGTATATGTTGTAGGAGCTGGTAGACTTGCATGCTAGTACTGAGTAGTCAGCAATAGATTGGCCTAATATGTGGTGCTTGTAGCCTTGGGAATATTGGATGCCATGCTAGAATGATAATGATTATTGGTATTGATAACTGCTAAGTGTATGTTTTAAAAATTGTATAAGGTTAGGATCTTATAGCTTTAGAATGGCTGGTTTGGGTCGTTTCCTGTTCTGTGTATAATTTGCATGCATAAGGCAGCTGACAGTGAGGATGGATGGATGCGGATAACACGAGTTGTGGTATATGGGCTGAATGTCCTATGATAGTCTTATGGATCGGAGTGCTACTGCACGAATGCTGCTTGTTTTGTGCTTTGTGGAACTCTTGAGTGATGGGAGTCAACTACTAAGTGGATATGACGATATCCAGGAGGTGGATGGCTGGCATCATGGGGAGTTCTTCAGCAGCTGATGGCAGGGCGAGGTTGGGAACCTAGGAAAGCCTAGGATATGCTCTAGTGAGTTACTGAGGTGGTTCGGTGAGGATGGGAACCTAGGGGGAGCCTAGGAGTTTCTTTGGTGGGTATTGTGTTGCTGTTTAGCGGATATTTGGTGCTCCAGAGGAGTAGGTGACTTAGAGGATTCAGGAGGATTGCTGAGGAAAGTATGGATAGGTGTGGAAGGTAGTATGGGCCCGTACTACTGAAAGAACATGATCCATACTCGAATCGGTGAGAGTCCTGGAGAATCTAAGAAGCTTATGGGAAGGAGAATTCTTGGTTATGCTCTGATAGTGGGGTTAGCTGCTTTGCCAAGATGAGGATGAGCACGCATGGGTAGGACCAGGGTTTGGTCCCGACTCCGGTGGTGAGCCAGTTAGCGGAAGGAATGCCAGGGTTTCGAGTTTTCCTTGGATCTCTTGTATCATGAGGCAAGGAGTGATTGTGTGATTTATTACGCTTTGGGATTGGAGACCGTGTCTTAGGAGTGGTTTGTATCCGGTTTAGAGCAGAGGTTACACTAACTATTGCAGTTCAGCCGTGACGATTGAGTTGGTGAGCGCGTCGGGGTGTGAGACTCTGAATGATATGGATCCCAGATCCGAGGGCGGAAAGTAATTGGGAGAACCTCGATGAGAGAAGTTCAGGTCAGGTGAATCTAGTGGAGGATCTCGGGTGGAGACCCAAGAAATTCGGATCAACTTTTGAGAGTCCAGTAGGTCGGGTTCAGTGCAACGCTTGTGGAAACTGCACGATGGAGTTTCGTTCCAAGGGTTGGGATTGTCGTTGGGACTGGAAGGAAGTGTTACACCATGTCCTTAGGGTGGTCGAGGTAACACAGGAGGAGGAGGTCAGGATTCCTTCAGATGTTTGCGGAAATGCTATCTTCTGCCATTTCCAATGGATATCGGGAATTTGCATCACTTTGGAATTATGATAACTTGGATCTCGGGTCAGTTCTCTACTATAGTCTGAGTGAGCAAGGGTTTTCAGATGCCAGTTAGCATGCCGGGGAATCTTTGAGGAATCTTCAGACTGACGTATCTCGTAGAGCGGGTTCTGCGTGTATCGCGATTACTCCGAGTCGTTGTCGGGATCTGTTCAGTGATCTGGGTTGCTACAGGTGTAGCAGGTTTAGCCACGTCATCGGGGATTGCCCATAGAGGGCAAGTCTGTTCTATTTTCGTTATGATCAGGTGGGCAACAAGGAGGTCGATTGTCTGATGATCAGGGAGGAGCAGTGAGTTCACCTGCTCCAGTCATTGCTGGGGTTGGTTTAAGGGCTTGTACGAGGGAATTATGGTTAGTTTTCAGTAGCCTTAGTACTTGTGCTTGGAAGAGAAATCGGGAGTGCCGAGGGAAGAGAGAGAGTTGTTTCTAGAGTTTTGGGTTGGAGCATCCGACCTTTGGGCATTGAGATCTGAGCGCGACGTCATTTTTTTATGCATCTGGAGTCACCGATGTTGTTGGGATTTAAGAAGTGTTAGTTGGTTTCAGGAAGTGTATTGTTTGGACAGGGATACTTTTGGTGCGCTAGCTTTGGTAAGCACCGGTCGTCTGCAAAGTGAACATTGGAACGTAAGGAGGATTGGGAATCCTTCAATTTTCATGTGTCGAGCGGACTTAGTTGAATCTAAGTGGGCGAGAACCGTCCAGGTATCCAAGATAGAAGCAAGGGTGAAAGTGTTGTAAAACTACGGGGGAGCTGTAGCATTCACTAATGTTCAGTTAGAGTGGAAGTGTTGTAAGACTACGGGGGAGCCGTAGCATTCACTCATGTTCAGTTAGAGTGGAAGTGATGTAAGACTACAGGGGAGCCGTAGCATTCACTAATATTCAGCTGGGGTGAAAGTGTTGTAAGACTACGGGGGAGCCGTAGCATTCACTAATGGCCAGTTAGGGAGAAAGTGTTGTAAGACTACAGGGGAGCCGTAGCATACACTGACAGACAGTTAGGGTATAGTGTTTTGAGACTGCGGGGGAGCCGTAGCATTCACTAGCAGTAGAAAGTGCTGTAAGACTGCGGGGGTGCCGTAGCGTTCACGGATTCTTTCAGGTGATTTGGACTAGGGTAGGCTAGTACGCAAGGTTGTGGGGGATCCACAGCTTAGTTAGGATCAGGACCAGAGGTGATTGATCGATCAGCTATCCGGGGGCGAGCCCGGATGGTTATGGGAATTTAGGATGGACCCGGTAGAGACTGCTGAGCCAAGGGTTGGATCTTGAGATACAGGATCATGTGGATGAGTAGTGCATGTCACAGTAGGGCAACGGCTGGGTAGCCCTGATATTGGATCTCATAGGAACCTGGTGGTTGGATCGGGTGCGAGACTGGTAGTCTTAGGGAATCTGCTAAGGGTATTTATTAATCGGTCGAGTAAAGGATGACGGGAAGTCGTGGTGCATTATGCAAATGCCGATTCGAGGATCTCTGGATAGGAGCAGAGTATTAATTCGGTTTTGGATAGGAACACGAATCGGAATTCGCGCATGTTTGGTGCAAGATTTTGTTTCAATGAGATGGGATGTGGGGCATCTATATGCCAAGGGCATCGAGGGCAGAATTCCAGGGTGATGAACGGGTTGGTTTAATGGTAGTTTAAGCCATTGTGATGTGTATCGGCTGGCTCTATCCGTAATAGAGCCACGACATGTTGGAATCAAGAAACGGTAGGTCGAGGGAGACCGGGTATGATGTAAGACTACAGTTATTCTGGTAGCATTCACCTTTTTGCGTCGGGTTTAGTGGTGACAGGTTGTCAGCCTATCACGATCAGATGAATCAAATGGATTAAAGGAGCCACGAGTGGTGGTATAGCTAGGGTAGTTATTGTTAGAAGATGTATCTTTCGGAGGTCGCAGGGACTGCTGTGCGTGTGATGCTGGCTCAGCAATCGGGTAGGCGTCCGGTGTTCTGGACAATTGGTAAACATGTTGGGACCGATGTCACACCCCCGAACGAGACGGCGGAAACGTCTCGGGGCTTGTGCGTGACTTCATCTTGAATATCATTACAGTGAATATAAATGAAACATAACATCATCATCACCATGCATAATATAATACAACTGCCATTGTTTACATCAAGTACAATCTTTTAAATTACATGACCAAAACATTCAATGTATGATGTTTAACAGTACACAAAACAAATTCCCATATTCTTGTTGATTCTTCCACTTAACGAGTCCCTGAGAATACAAGTTATTTTGAAAACTTCAACATATATAATGTTGGTGAGTTCATAAGCATGTTTGAATGAAAAGTTTTGTATGGTTCGTAAAACACCAGAAAATCCGATATTTTCTGTAAAATAGTTTGAAAGTAATGTGTCAAAATCAAGTATTAATGCATGTGTGTTTGCTGTTTTTGGAATGTATAGATAAACAAAAATGTAATCCAGATAAAATCCTGTATTTTCTGTTGTAAGTAGAAGGTAATGTATAAATGTATTTATCCCAGAAAATCCGATATTTTCTGCTTATAAAAGTACCGTAATCATAAAATCCCAAGACCGAGTATCGATGTATGTTTTTAGTATAATCAAGATTTGTATAAATATACCAAAATCTTTGATGAAGTTAGTCTCTAAGTGATCTGTTACAACCATGCTTGATAATGACTAATTCGTCTATCTTGGCGTTTTCAGGCGCCGACTTTGATGTAGGTAAGGTTTGTCGCCCTAGACTGGCCTAGTCTAGCTGTAGCGAACAGCTAAGGCGTGGGGGGTCACCCCGTATAGATCTATACACAAACTTCCGCTCTCCCTCCAGGAAACTTTGGTTATAACTACAGGCTACGATCATACACTCAAAGGTGTCAACCGACAAATGTCACTAGATTCTTAACTTGTTCACGAGTAATGTATCTCACCAATTATAATGTTTATGTGTATGTTTTAAGCTTTCAAATCCAAAAGTATGTATATGAATATATGAAGTTCAATAAATATGTAGAGGTATAGCTAAGATCCACTAAGCATGTGATTTTCAGTCCAAGCCCAATTAGCATGTAAATGGACCACTAAGGCCCAATAAACATGTAAAGGGTAATTTAGGCCCAATAGGCATGTAAATGGGCGACTAAGGCCCAATAAACATGTGATCCATAGTTCAGGCCCAAATTAACATGTAAATGGGCCGCAAGGCCCAATAAACATGTCATGGAAACTATTAGGCCCAATATACACTTAAATGGGCCCTTAAGGCCCATTGGCCATGTAACGAGAGTATTAGGCCTAATAAAAATTGTTATCGATGTATTTCGTCCATTCGTTATTATTTCGTTGTTTATTTTAGCTCGAGGTTCACCAAGACAACAAAAATAACTAATTTTTGTAATAGTGATACTTTTGGCCCACTAGACCGAAAATATACATTTTTGTCACATTTTTGGAAAATTTGACACTTTAGATCCCTTAAGACTAAAAGTCTTCAATTTATGGGTTTAATTCAAATATAATGACCATTTGTGGCCCATTTTGGTTAAAACTTTACTTTCGGCCCAAATTTCATAAATATTTACAATTTCGGCCCAACTAAATATAATTTAACATTTTTTACCCAAATACATCTAAATGAATACTTTTGGCCCAAATATATAAATTTTGCTGTTTTCGACCCATTTCTACAAAAATTACATTTTCAGCCAATTTTTCATAAAAATGACAATTTCGGCCCAATTTTATAAAAATAACATTTTTGGTCCAATTTCTATTAAAGTGTCATTTTCAGCCCCTAATTCCACAAATTTACATTTTTAGCTCAAATTTTTATCAAATGACAATTTTATCCATAAAAATCAAGATTTTTACATTTTAGGCCCAAGGAAACCGTAATGGCATCTATTATGGCCCATTATGCGAAAATTTTTACTTTTAGCCCCTTTAAAGTCATAAATATCATAAAGACCCATTTTTAAAAAGAAAATGACTCTTGCGACCCTTATAAAAGTCGAAAACAAACTAAAAACCTCAACTTTTTGTTTATGTACCAAAAAAGGTCCCTTTTTCAAGATTGTTAAGTTCCTTAAGGATCTTTACATGTATATCACATTCATCTTTATAGTAAATTATATGAAGTGTTTTAGTTTACAAAACCACTACTTTTGGTTAGAGATTTTCGAGATCTATTGTGTTTCATCACATAATCACAACTTAAATCAAGAAAACACACATAAGCATGCACAAATACATAGATCTAACACATGGTGACTTGTATTCTCCCCCAAAAACAAGATAAAACCAAAAACAAGGGGGGTATGAACTCAGCTTTGCTTGTTGTTCTCGGTTTTTGGTGAAGATGTGAAGAGAGTTTGGTCCTAGCAAGCTTCTTGAACAACTTTAGAACTTAGATGGCTCTAAGATGCACAATTCACGAAATGGTATGAGTTAGGAGGAGATTTTTGAAGAATCAAGAAGCTAAACCATGGATCTAAGCAAAAAAACTTACCAAGGATGATGATATTGGTGAAGGATCCTCTTGAAGCACTTCACAAATCTCGAAATTTTGATGGAAGAAGGAAGTGTTCTTGAGAGATTTGAGAGTCTTTGAAAAATTAAAGATGTGTGTGTATGTATACTTGCTCTCGGCCGAGAATAAGAGAGGAGATAAAAAGAATGATTTTTGCATGGAGGGTAATAGGTTTTATGGATGTATGTGAGTTTATAGATATATGGTGTGTAATTGTGAGTTGTCATCTTCTCCTTAATCCTCCCTTAATCTTTTTTTTTTAAACATATATATATATATATATATATATATATATATATATATATATATATATATATATATATATATATATATATATATATATATATATATATATATATATTGGGCCGAGATTTGGGCCAAGGAAATAAGAATGAGATAGTTTGGGCCCATTCTAGGCTTAGTTCGAATTTAATAGGCATAATAACATTTTTCGGCCCATTGGGCTCTTAGGATGGTTCACGTCCCAATATGGTATAAAGGAATGGGTTTATGGCCCATTAGGGCTAACTAATTCATTTATGGCCCAATAATGCCCATTAGGGTTGGAATGAATCATTTTAGACCCAAATGGTCCAAAATGTTATAGATTTATGAATTGGGTCCATTTAGAGCCCATTTAAGAAAATCCTAGTCCATAAAGAACTTGAACCGGGATTTTTAGGGTTTTCAACTCCCAATTAACTTTCCAAAATGTTTTGCATAGAGTTTTGAACTACAATTGTGGATCTTGACTAAGTTTGTTGTCATAGAATGAACATAGTGCATATCATCAAGTTAGGGTTACAAGGATCATCATAGTTAATGTTTACATGATCACATAATTTCCTGGGAAAAATGCCAGTTGTGACATCATCCCCCCATTAGAGGGAATTTCGTCCCGAAATTCTTTCAAAAGATAGGATTATGAATGAGAGAATAAGTGAGGGTACTTCTGCTTCATCTGGTCTTCACGTTCCCATGTGAATTCCGGTCCACGCTTAGCGTTCCAACAAACCTTCACAATCGGAATACGACTCTGCTTCGTACGCTTCACTTCGCTATCCATTATTTCGATTGGTTCTTCGACGAATAGGAGATTCTCGTTTATCTCGATCTCTTCCAAAGGAATGACAAGAGTTTCATCTGATAGGCACTTTTTCATGTTCAAGACGTGGAACATGGGGTGTACGTTGCTGAGCTCGGCAGGTAGCTGCAACTTATATGCCACTGGACCAATCCGGGCAAGAATCTCGAACGATCCAATGAATCGCGGGTTCAGTTTTCCTCGGATCCCAAAACGGATCATCCCTTTCCAGCGAGAGACCTTCAACAACACCCGATCTCTGACTTGAAACTCTAGAGGCTTTCGCCGTTTGTCAGCATAACTCTTATGTCGGTCTCGTAATGCTTTAAGTCGGGCTTTGATTTGGACTATCTTTTTAGTAGTTTCACGAATAAGCTCGGGCCCTGTTAAAGTACTGTTTGGTGTTTGCCCTTTTGCTAGCTGAGAGTCACCTACCTCAGCCCAGCATAGAGGTGATCTGCATTTGCGACCATAAAGAGCCTCGAAAGGAGCAACCTTTGACGCTTGTGTGATAACTGTTGTTGTATGAGAACTCGATTAGCGGTAAGTGGGTATCCTATGACGTGCCGAAGTATATCCCACATGCTAGAAGCATATCCTCAAGTGTCTGAATGGTTCCTTCACTTTGACCGTCAGTTTGAGGGTGGTAAGCAATGCTCATGGGTAGTTGTGTTCCCATATCCTTCTGAAGTGACTGTCAAAATTCTGAAGTAAATCCGTTATCCCGACCCAAGATAATAGATACTGGTACTTCATGGAGTCTCACGATCTCTTTGATATAGATCCATGTTAATCTTTCCGTCTTGTTTGATTCCTTTATTGGCAGGAAATGGGCAGATTTGGTTAACCTATCGACGATCACCCAGATAGTGCCCAATTCAACTCTTATAACAATAAGCTTCGTCTTTTGACTTCGAGAGTTTTATCCCATCCACGCAGTGCTTCCTTCGCGATATTCTCCGGCTTTGATGCCTTCAAGGCCGGCCGTAGGTATTGACAGTGTTTTTTTCTTGCTTCGTGAGCAGACGAGTATTTATCGATGAAAATAATTAAAACGGCTGACTAGGAATGGTTGGGAGAACTCGGTTCGTAGGGTCCATGAATACCGTGGGGGCATTCGTTAGACCGAAAGGTATCACAACGAATTCGAAATGGCTTTATCGAGTGTAACGCCCGTAGATCCGGGCTAGTCAATTTAGAGACGATAAGCGTCAAAAATTATTTTTTGATAGAAGAGTGTTTAGAATAAATAATCTTAACCAAGTTGTAGTATATGTCACAAGGTTTCCGTACATATAAAGAACGCTGAAATCCGAGTTATAACGAAGAAGTTATGACCTGTCGAAGTTTCGCGACAGAACCGGTATGACACTGCGTGACGTAAATAGTGAATTTACGATAGAGCGATATTTAGCCTTAGTGATCTAAACGAAAGTCGTAGAATTCATTGAACCAAGAGCATGCATAAAAAGAACGTCTAAATCTGACTTCGTATGAGGAAGTTAGAATTTTTCGAAGTTTCAACTTAGCGGTATGCAACCCAAAGTTCGAATATGAGATCGAGTGGTTTCTAGCCGAAACAATCTAAACGAGAATCGAAGATCTCGTCGATAGTAGTCCAACGGTAAAAAGACAGATGAAAACGGACGTCAGATGAGGGAGTTGTGAATTCCTAACGGAGTTTCCTATCCCGGCCTACTAAAAATAATATAATAAACGTTAAAGTCAAAATTAGCCGACGGAGTCTAAACGAGAGCTGTAGATCATAATCTCACCTACGCATGCATATAAAGAACTTCGAAAACGGTGCTCGTATGCGAAAGATATGAATTTCTGAAGTTCGGGGCACAAACCCAACACTGTGTCAGAATTCACGACGTGAACACAATGTTCACGACGTGAACTCAGAAGTGACGCCTTCCAGAGCAAGTGGACTGATGACGAACGTAATGACCTATGTCTGACTGAACTCACGACGTGAATCCAGAAAAATGGCCCTATAAATAGAAATTGAAGGGCAGTCGGCCATGGTTGCTAATTCCTTCACTCTCTCACTCCCGATACCCTCTCTAGCTGTCTTGAAGTACCCCCGAAGCCCCGGTATCATCCCGACACCCGAAGCTCTGCCCGCGAGAAGCCCGGTGTGTGAAGATATCCCGGTTTCACCGAAGAATATTGCTTAAGAGTCGTAATGTTGTCCGATAATCTTCTTATCAAGTGAGTGTGTAGTTACTTTCTTCTAATACATAGATATGAAGTATTTGCTATGAAATACGTGTTATGTGTGTATATATTGTTTGTTTACTTGAGATGGATGTTGAATGAATGTTTTATACAGGTTTTTAAATGGTTTAAACTGTATATGTAATTTTTATCTACAAATATGTTGGGTAGAACATGGGTAGACGAAATAGTTGGTGTGTGATGAAGGATGAGTTTGAGGATGAGACGAAAGATGATATAGATCATGAGATAAGGGTGACAGGTGAAAAATGAGTGAAACCTTTACCCAAACGATGGCCCCGTCATTCAGCAGAGTAGGGATGACAACCACGGACTATTCTAGACAGTCCTGTGGAACACTAGCAGGCTCGCAACCTGTAGGTGTTGTGGACTTGATGTTCACCGGTGTACTCTAAAAACCCTGGTAGCTATGAACTTAGTGCCCTATATAAATACGATGGTAGCTATGGATTTAGTACTGCGTAGATGAACCTTGGTAGCTATGGATTTAGTACTGTGTAGATGAACCTTGGTAGCTATGGATTTAGTACTATGTAGATGAACCTTGGTAGCTATGGATTTAGTATTGTGTAGATGAACCTTGGTATCTATAGATTTAGTACTGTGTAGATGAACCTCGGGCAGCAATGGACTTTGTGCCAATTCCTTAGGTCAATCCTTAGGAACGAATGAATGAAGGATAGTTGAATCTTAGGGTAAAACCTTAAGAAATAAAGAAGATAATAGGGATGGGTAATTGGGTTGATTGTTTGATGATTGAATATAATAATTATATTATTGTGGGTCGAAAACCCTATATGCTCACCAGGCTCCCAAGCCTGACCCACTCAGTTTTTCTTTGTATTACAGGTAGTGGCACCAGAGCATAAATTGGATGACTTATCCAGATATTTTGGATTATAGATCTAAAATTGTAAATAACTGTTGTACGGTCTATTTTGTACTGTTTATGCTTTTGGTCTGTATCGGAACATGACATGTCGAGATTTTTGTTATATAATGCAAAATATATTTCTTTAAGAAATGATTTTATAGATTCTTATCATATTTTGTTTTGGGAACAAATTCCACAACAATTTTCTTTAATCGATTACTCTGATTTTAAAACAAAGCATAAACAAATCGGTCTTTTCTGGCCGTGAAATTGGGGATTTCACAGTTGGTAGCAGAGCATTAGTTTAAGTGAACTTGGAATTTGTAGGATTTCTAGACTTAAACTTAGAATGCTAAGTGAAGATTGTGAGATGAGTGTCTGTTATATTTAAGACACGAGCACTAGTTTATTTTAGGAAAGTTGCCTAAAATGCTTTTATGTGCTAAATGTTATATGTCTGCCATATGTGATATTATTTGTTCGGATCTACGGTTTGTTGCCAACCGGATTTGAAAACCTTATGTGTTTAGGATTCTAAGCGTAGGATTACGGTATTAGAACTAGCATGTAAACGTTTCGAAGAGATATGGATGATTTAAATATCTACCGTGAATGAGGATCTAAATTCGCCTTATTCGGTGTATAGATCAAAAATGGCAAGAACCAAGAGTGGAGCTGGAAACGTGAACGAAAACAGGAATCAACCACCTATGATTGAGCAAGTAGTTGTTGCAGAAGCAGCACCTGAGCCGATAACAATGGATGGAGTACAATTGATGATTCAAACGATGTTGGATCGTCAGATGGAAGAAACTAGACGTCTGCTTCGGCAGAATCGTGAAGAACTTTCAATACAAGTTGAAGAGACCGAAGTGAATGGAGGGCAGTCAGAAGGAGGAAACTTAAGTGGGATTATTGGTCAATCCGACCCACCGTTAGTTCGGCAGAACAACCAGGATGGAGGAAATGATGGGCGTGGTTGCAAGTACAAGGATTTCATGGCATCCAAACCACCGTGTCTATCCGGAAACCCGACTCCGGTGGAAGTGATAAACTGGATCTCCGAAATGGAGACAATGTTTGAGAGTTACGAATGCAGCAACAGACAGAAGACCGCTCTCGCGATCCCTCTGTTAAACTCTGGAGTGTTGAACTGGTGGAAGCTACTAGCTGGTTCGATGCCCAAGGGAGAAGCTAGCAAGATGTCTTGGGAATATTTTGTGGTGCAACTGAAGATGCAATACTGCTCTGAGCAGGATCTTCTGGAAATCAACAATGAGTTCCAGAATCTGAAGAAGGGAAGATTGAGCGTCACCGAGTACGCTACTAGTTTTACGGAGAAGATGAAGCTTGTTCCCTACCTAATTCCAACGGAACTTTCCAAGGTCAACAAGTTTGCCAATGGATTACCAGCGGACTTTGGTCCAATGGTCAAGCAAGCAACTACTTTGAAAGCCTCCATCTGCGCTGTTGAGACCCAAATAAGGGAAAAGGGTATGGAGAAAACTGAAGTTGGCAAGAAGAGGAAGCTTGAAGGATCCTCAAGACCTGATAATAAGGGAAAGTTCGCAAAGTCTAACCTGGATGACCAAAGGTATGGAGCCAAGTGGTGCGAAAAGTGCAGGAAGAAGCACTTTGGAGCATGCAACGAAGAAGTAACCTATTACAAATGTGGAAGGATCGGCCACTATTCCACGAATTGTACACAAAATGATAAGGTATGCTACGGATGCGGAGGCAAGGGGCACATGTCTAGAGACTGCCCAAAGAAAAATGGAGCAGCAAGGCTAGAGGCACCGCCAAAGCCAAGGGCATTCCACATGATCCTCGACGAAGCAGACAATAACGCGAGGAATCAGGAATCAGGATTTCATATCCAAAGATCAAGTTATGAAGTAGCAATGTGAATAGTAACATGTGGTGTAGCCTATTAGAGGCATAGTATAGGGTGAACTTGAACCTTTGTGTAATCGTTTCAAGAAATAATATAAACCATGGTTTTGTTATCTGATGTGTTGAATGATTGTGTGATTTTGTATGGTGACTTGGTTGACTGCGAGACAATACTTGGGATGAGTATGAGTAGGTGTGAATAGTAGTAGAGATCTATACTACTGGAAGCACATGACTTACGCTTGGATCAGGGAAAGTCACAAGGTTACCAAGAAGCTAATGATTGATTCCATTTTTATTCAAGTATGTCGTTACCATTGTTTTGGTAATGACTAAGAAGATGATTGATATTCTGACCCTAGTGGTCAAATCAAATTGAGTCCGACTACGATGAGTTTGTTACGTGGTTCGGAGAACCAAGTTCGATGTAGCATCTGACTTAAGCCGAAAGATTGAAATCAAAGCGATCAATTGTATCGCGCTCGTTGTTAAAGAAGTTAGTAGCTAGAAATGCTACATGCTAAAATGCGATCATATCACATTAGAATATGAAGGAAGGTATATTCCATTCTGGAATTTGACTCTAAGAGACTTGAGTCTAAGCGTTGCATCATACGATGAGAGATCATTAGAGCATGAACCATCGGTCTGTTACAATAGATAAATGAAATTACTTATCCTTAGAAGAAGAAGGAGTCCTCAATAAGGATTTATTTTGTAACTCGAAGGTTACGATTGAGCGTCCAACATAGTACGAGGAGCAGGTGCAAGATTGAGCATCACATGCGGTCAAGAAGCCCAAGAGTTAGTGTAACGCCCGTGTTTCTAGGCTAGGCATTAATATTGACATAATGGTCTAGGTTAACCTTTGTAACTCATTTAGAAGAAATGAAAAGGAATTATGTGAATATATGAAAATTATGTGTTTTATGCTTACTTATTAGGGTTTAAATAATTAAGAATAAAAATGAGCGTCAAAATTAAATATTAGATAAAGCCGATATCTATTAAGAAACTTGTAGTGGGCGTGACAAGGATTACGGATATATAAAGAATGCCGAAATCCGAGTTGTAACGAAGAAGTTATGACCTGTCGAAGTTTCACGACAAAACCGGCTTGGTGTTGAATGTCGTAAAAAGTGAGTTTTTGATAAACTACTTTTTAGCCTTAGTGATCTAAAAGAAACTCGTAGTGTTCGTTAAGCCGAGAAGTTCGATAAAAAGAACGCCAAAATCTGACTTCGTATGAGGAAGTTATGATTTTTCGAAGTTTCAGCTTAGCAGTAGACAGCTAAAAACTCGAATTTTAGATCGAGTGATTTTTAGCCAACACGACCTAAACGAGAATCGAAGGTCTCGTCATTAGTAGCACAACGGTAAAAAGTCTGACGAAAACGGACGTCGGATGAAGAAGTTATGAATTTTTAACGGATTTCCTGTCCCGTTCTGTTAAAAATAATAATATAAAAATCAAAATCAAAGTTAGCCGACGAAGTCTAAACGAAAGTTGTAGAGCGTAATTTTACCTACGCGTGCATATAAAGAACGTCAAAAACGGAGCCCATATGAGAAAGTTATGGATTTTACAAGAATGGGCACAATTTTCGAGAAAAATCGCAAGGAATGGTGTTGGCCACGTGATCCTCGCATGCATAGCCCGTGCGCAACACGTGTGTCGCTTGTTGATTTGACCGAGGGTGCGTTCCAATGATCTTCCGACGCGCTCGCTTCTGACTCATCATCCGAGCTTCGCTGGCCCAATCTGAAGGCGTCGCGTGCCCTTCGCGTGTCCGAAGCTCGCACCCGCCACCTGACCTCGCTCCGCGGATGCCACCTGCCTTCGCTGACTCCTCCTTCTCGGCCGAACCCTCGCAAGCTCACCCCTGTAAATAGAAGCCATGCGAGATCTTACGGGGGAAATTCCAAATTTGTCATTTTTCACCCATTTTTCAATATTTTAGCTATTTTGACTTCCCCCGATGCCCCGAGATCATTTCCAACGCCTGGAACATGTCCCGGAGTGCCCGAGAAGCCCGCAAAATTTATCTTTTCGGTTTTGAAGCCCGACCTTTCGCAGAGCCCGGTTTCTCAATAAAACTCCCGGTTTTATTAGAAACGATCGTTTTAGGAAACGAATTGCTGCCCGATTTTCATTAAATCAGGTGATTGTATAGTCACTTTCACCTTACACATAGATATGAAGTATTTACCTTAAAATACGTGCTATGTGTAAATATATTAATTGTTTATTTGAGGTGACTGTTGAATTGATGTTTTATACAAGTTTTAAACTGTATATATATATTTTATCTAGAAATATGTTGGGTAAAACATGGGTAGATGAATTAGATGATGTGTGATGAAATAAAAGTGATGAGAGGTATCGATGTTTAAGATGATCTAGTCATCTAGCAGAGTATAGACAACGGCCACAGACTATTTTAGATAGCCTAGTGGAACGTTAGTAGACTTGTAATCGGTACGTATGTTTGAACTATATGTTCATTAGGTATTTTTTAACTATGTGTTCATCCATTAGTTCTTCCTTTTGACACTATTAAGTGTCGGGGTACGGGAGCGTACGGGAGTACTTTATCAGTATTTTCCCTATACTTTTATTTGGAAGAACTTTGGAGTCTTTGTTCTTTTATGAAGTGATTGGACAAGCTTCATGAGTTAGTGATATAGATCATGAGTTAAATAGTGGGTGTGTGATGAAAGGTGAGTTGGATAGATGAGATGATCAGTGATATAGATCATGAGTTAAGAGTGAGTGGTGAAATATGGGAAAAGCTTTTACCCAGATGTTGGCGTGAGTGGTGCAATATGAGAAAAGCCCTTACCCAACATTGACCCCCATCATTCAGCAGAGTAGGGATGACAACCATGGGCTGTTCTAGACGGTATGCGGAACACTAGCAGGTTCGCAACCTGTAGGTGTTAATGGACTTGAGTGTTCATTCGTTGTACTCTAAGACCCCCGTCATTCAGCAGAGTATGGATGACAACCATGGACTGTTTTGACGGCCTGTGGAACACTAGCAGGCTCGTAACCTGTAGGTGTTAATGGACTTAAGTGTTCATTCGCTGTACTCTATTCCCCTCATGAGTGCCTTTAGGGCAAGTAAGGCTGGGGAAAACCCCTTAGTATGTTCATCAGCTGTATGGAAAACCCATTGACATGTATTGCGGGGGGAACACCCGTGGGAAATACCGTCGATGAATAAGAGCTAACGACTTAGCATATGGAAAACCCATTTACATGTATTGCGGGGGGGGGGGGGGGAACTCCCGTGGGAAATACCGTCGATGAATAAGAGCTATGGACTAGCACATGGCGACGATGTGACTTCGTGCCTATTTGACATAAATTGCTAAAGGAAAGCAATGTTGTCACCTTTTTGGTTGTTTTATGTTAGGATGTCTTGTTTGACATAACTTGTTGAGGGAAAGCAATGTTGTCACCCCGATGTTTGTTTTATTTGCCATAACTTGCTGAGGAACCCCCAAAGCAATGTTGTCACCCTTAGTGATAATCCTTAGGCTAGGTCCCTTGTGATAGTTGTTTTAGGGACGTAAAGTGAGGATAATGGAATAGGTAATTAGGGTTATTTTGGTTGATGAAATTAATAAATTTATTGATTGAGAACTTAATAAGTTTATTATTTATTGTGGGTTGAAAACCCTATATGCTCACCAGGCTCCCAAGCCTGACCCACTAAGCTTATTTGTATCACAGGTATCGATACGAAGTTGCTTTACACTGAGAGATCAAAAGAGAAGTAGATCACTAGTGTAAATGAATGTAAGTTTTGTTTATGCTTATGTTTTTGTATTGACAATTACATCCCAATGGTTTAAGTGAATAAAATACATTTCTTCAGAAATGATTTGATAACATATTTATTATGTTTTTTTTTCTGGGAACAAATTCCACAAACACTTTTAATCAAATGATTACTCTGAAATTATTTCAAAAGCATAAAGTAAACCGGTCTTTTCTGGCCGTGAATTTGGGGATGTCACAATTAAATACTCGTTCGAAGAAACATATATATTACGGTTATTACTTAGGATGGAAAGATAACGTATGAAATCATTATACAAGCCCTATTTTCGTTGTTGATTCCGGGACGTAATCATCCTAAGGGGGAGATAATTGTAACGCCCGTAGATCCGGGCTAGTCAATTTAGAGATGATAAGCGTCAAAAATGACTTTTTGATAGAAGAGTGTTTAGAATAAATAATCTTAACCAAGTTGTAGTATATGTCACAAGGCTTCCGTACATATAAAGAACGCTGAAATCCGAGTTATAACGAAGAAGCTATGACCTGTCGAAGTTTCGCGATAGAACCAGTACGACACTACGTGACGTAAATAGTGAATTTTCGATAGAGCGATATTTAGCCTTAGTGATCTAAACAAAAGTCGTAGAATACATTGAACCGAGAGCGTGCATAAAAAGAACGTCTAAATCTGACATCGGATGAGGAAGTTATGATTTTTCGAAGTTTCGACTTAGCGGTATGCAGCCCAAAGTTCGAATATGAGATCAAGTGGTTACTAGCCGAAACAATCTAAACGAGAATCGAAGATCTCGTCGATAGTAGTCCAACGGTAAAAAGACAGATGAAAACGGATGTCAGATGAAGGAGTTGTGAATTCCTAACAGAGTTTTCCTGTCCCGGCCTACTAAACATAAAATAATAAAAGTTAAATTCAAAATTAGCCTACGTAGTCTAAACGAGAGTTGTAGATCATAACCTCACCTACGCATGCATATAAAGAACGTCGAAAACGGAGCTTGTATGCGAAAGATATGAATTTCTGAAGTTCGGGGCATAAACCCCGACACTGTGTCAGAATTCACAATGTGAACACAGTGTTCACGACGTGAACTCAGAAGTGACGCCTTCCAGAGCAAGTGGACTGATGACGAACACAATGACCTATGCATGGCTGAACTTACGACATGAATTTTGAGATTCACGACGTGAATCCAGAAAAATGGCCATATAAATAGAAACCGAAGGGAAACCGGCCATGGTTGCTAATTCCTTCACTCTCTCACTCCCGATACCCTCTCTAGCTGTCTTGAAGTACCCCCGAAGCCCCGGTATCATCCCGATACCCGAAGCGAGTCTTGAAGCACCGAAGATCCTGAGAAGAAAAGAGTTTCGAGCCGAAACTCTGCCCGCGAGAAGCCCGGTGTGTGAAGATATCCCAGTTTCACCGAAGAATACTGCTTTAAGAGCCGTAGTGCTATCCGATAATCTTCTTATCAAGTGAGTGTGTAGTTACTTTCTTCTAACACATAGATATGAAGTATTTTCTATGAAATACGTGTTATGTGTGTATATATTGTTTGTTTACTTGAGATGGATGTTGAATGAATGCTTTATACAGGTTTTTAAATGGTTTAAACTGTATATGTAATTTTTATCTACAAATATGTTGTGTAGAACATGGGTAGACGAAATAGTTGGTGTGTGATGAAGGATGAGTTTGAGGATGAGACGAAAGATGATATAGATCATGAGATGAGGGTGACAGGTGAAAATGAGTGAAACCTTTAATCAAACGATGGCCCCATCATTCAGCAGAGTAGGGATGACAACCACAGACTATTCTAGACAGTCCTGTGGAACACTAGCAGGCTCGCAACCTGTAGGTGTTGTGGACTTGATGTTCACCGGTGTACTCTAAAAACCCTGGCAGCTATGGACTTAGTGCCTTATATAAATATGATGGTAGTTATGGATTTAGTACTGCGTAGATGAACCTTGGTAGCTATGGATTTAGTACGGTGTAGATAAACCTTGGTAGCTATGGATTTAGTACTATGTAGATGAACCTTGGTAGCTATGGATTTAGTATTGTGTAGATGAACCTTGGTATCTATAGATTTAGTACTGTGTAGATGAACCTCGGGCAGCAATGGACTTTGTGCCAATTCCTTAGGTCAATCCTTAGGAACGAATGAATGAAGGATAGTTGATTCTTAGGGTAAAACCTTAAGAAATAAAGAAGATAATAGGGATGGGTAATTGGGTTGATTGTTTGATGATTGAATATAATAATTATATTATTGTGGGTCGAAAACCCTATATGCTCACCAGGCTCCCAAGCCTGACCCACTCAGTTTTTCTTTGTATTACAGGTAGTGGCACCAGAGCATAAATTGGATGACTTATCCAGATATTTTGGATTATAGATCTAAAATTGTAAATAACTGTTGTACGGTCTATTTTGTACTGTTTATGCTTTTGGTCTGTATCGGAACATGACATGTCGAGATTTTTGTTATATAATGCAAAATATATTTCTTTAAGAAATGATTTTATAGATTCTTATCATATTTTGTTTTGGGAACAAATTCCACAACAATTTTCTTTAATCGATTACTCTGATTTTAAAACAAAGCATAAACAAATCGGTCTTTTCTGGCCGTGAAATTGGGGATGTCACATCGAGTTCGGAAAGCAGTTTTTGGAATGTCCTCTCCTCGGACTCGGAGCTGTTGATAACCGAATCTTAGATCAATTTTGGAGAAGTAAATAGCTTCTTGAAGCTGATCAAATAGGTCGTCAATCCGAGGAAGTGGGTATCGGTTTTTGATAGTGAGCTTATTCAAATCCCTAAAATCGATGCACATTCTGAAGGATTCGTCTTCTTGACGAACAAGACCGGAGCTCCCCAGGTTGAGAAGCTTGGTCCGATGAATCCTTTGCTCAACAATTTTCTTAATTGACTGGATAACTCCTGAAGTTCGGCGGAAGCTAACCTGTAGGGTGAATTGGCAATTGATGTGGCTCCTGGTATGAGGTCGATTTGAAATCCAACCTGTCTTTCTGGGGGTATTCCCGTAAGGTTTTAAGGAAATACATCCGGAAAGTTGCCTGCCATTGGGATGTCTTTAATGTTGATTTTCTTCTTCGGCCTCATCTACAACATAAGCAAGGAACGCATAGTTCTTCTAGCGCAGGCTCTTCTGTGCCTTGGTGTACGAGATAAGACAAAGATTGGCGCCAGGTTTATCACCATAGATTATTAGAGTTTCGTTATTGGGGAGGTGAAGGCAAACGACCTTCTTGTGGCACATAATATCGGCACGGTGGGGGCTTAACCAATCCATGCCGATGATCACATCAAAACTCCTAATATTTAATGGCATCAAATCTATTTGAAATGAATAGTGGTTTATTGTGAATGTGCACTCTACATAAATATCTTTGGTTGATTTCGTTTTCCCATCAGCCATCTCCACCGTGAAGGCTTCGTTTAGCTTCTGGGGTTGTTGTTTTAGTAAGTGCTTGAATTTTTTACTAACGAAGCTTCGCTCAGCTCCACTATCGAACAAGATGCAAGAAAAAGAGTTGTTAAGTGGGAACATACCGGTAACAACTGTCGGGTCTTGAATCGCTTCGCCTTGACCTTGGGTTAAGACCCTTCCTGATCCTCCTGCCCCTTGATTGTTAGTCTTGGGGCAATTGCGTCGGAAATGGCCAGTTCCTCCACTCCCATAGCAGGTGTGACTGGCCCCAACATTGATGTTGTTGTTACTGTTATTTCGATTGTTGTTGTTGTTGTTTGGCTACTGATTCTGTTGAGGATAAGTCTACAGTATCTGGCGATGTGACTCTTTTGGTTGCATCTATTACAATACGGCTTCTGGCAGGCTCCCTTATGATGGAAATTGCACTTGTTGCATTTTGGAAGGCTTCCAACATATGGTCTCGCTGGTGTTGATGTAGTAGGTGTCATGGTCGCATGGACAACAACAACATGTTGCTTCTTCGAGGACCCTCAAGTTGGTTGTCCCTTTCTCTTACTTCCAGACTTTCGCTTCCTGCTCTTAAGCTTGGGGTTTGGAGTGCCTTGACAAGCTGTCACTCTTTGGTTTCCGTGCTCGTTTCTTCGGCTGGAGTTGTCGATGCTATTTCTACCTCTATTGGTGTTGTTTGCGTTGTGTTGTGCCATAGCAGCGGTTACTACCGCTGTTACAGCAGCTTGGAATGTAGCAGAGTCCATCTGCAGGATCGGTGTCTCACGGGTGTGCTTGTTATTTCTGTGGGATGACATTTTCCCGCTGCATGATGATAAGCCAGATCGTAAGTAACGATCGTCATTCCTGGTGGTACTCTATAAATTTCGCGTTTTGTCGTATGATTCACATTGTTTCCATCTACATCCTTATGATGTATTTACGGTAGTAGGTAATCACAGTTTTTACATGAATTTTAAGTCTGTCCATAGAGTTGATAGATTATTTTGGTTTTGAAATCCTTGAGTAACTAGCGGTTTCGAGGGTTCGGTTGTGCGTGAGTATGTGAGTGCATAGAATCAATATGTAATAAAAGTAGGAGAACGCATAACAAAATACAACATCATGCGAAAAATATATAGTCGTTTTCATTAATGAAAATCTTTTGAGTACATGAAAATTTGCCTACCTAAGGCATACAATACATGAAATGATGTAAAATACGACAGAGTAATGACTCCATGAGTAGTGTAATCACTTAATCATGTCGTCGATAGTACATATCGTAGAACATAACAAGGCATCCTAGCAGTAGTGGTAGTAGACGAAGTTAATCTTGGTCGAAATGTCAAGGGTCTGATAGGTGATCAAATGCTGAAGTGTCGTGCCACACGATCAGCGAGCTCGCTCATCTCCCTATTGACCGTGTCCCTCTTATATTCTGCTAGCTCTGCCCGGCCTTCTGTTGCCCAGAGTTGCTGCCTGAGGGCGGCAACCTCCTCCTCCAAATAGCGCACACGAGCGGCTAAATCCTCCGGTGCTGCGGGGTGGTCCGGTGTCCTGGCTCGCCGAGGACTTCTGTAATGTTCCCCACTTCCTCCACTTCTTCCTCGGTTTCCCCGAAATCATAATTGGTCTCCATATATTCCTCGGGTCCTTGGCTTGGGTCTTCTCCTGGAATCACGACAGGGTCTCCCTCAAGCAATCCATTGGCCACTAGAGCCTGGTAGTAAAGAACACCTTGTTAGTAGTCTTCCATGCTGACTGCGCGAGAAACGGAGGGGTAAGGGGTGTGTGAAGAGTGTATATAGATAGCATTTTCAAATACTCCTATAGTATTTTTAATTGTTTAAGTTTGAGTTCCTTAGGGCTTTTTGGATATGAGGTACGTTTCTGGATTCATTTCCCCACATGATCACTCCCAGCCACATGTTGGTCGTATTTTAAATAAATATAGTTGATCAGACTATATTTACCCCCAATACGACTACATAACTGTCCGGGTTTAACCACGGTGTTCAATTTCCTCCAGCGACTTTTACTGTTATAGTTTTAATGTACATCTAGGTATGCATTTTATTCAGAGTGTTTTAGTCCCATTGTATTTATAGTTGCATATCCTGTATGATTAGATATGCCAGTTCACTATAAACAATGCTCTGATACCAATCTGTCACACCCCCGAACCAGACGGCGGAAACGTCCGGGGGCTTGTGCGTGACTTCATCTTGAATATCATTACAGTGAATATAAATGAAACATAACATCATCATCACCATGCATAATATAATACAAGTCCTACATCAAGTACAATCTTTTAAATTACATGACCAAAACATTCAATGTATGATGTTTAACAGTACACAAAACAAATTCCCATATTCTTGTTGATTCTTCCGCTTAACGAGTCCCTGAGAATACAAGTTATTTTGAAAACGTCAACATATATAATGTTGGTGAGTTCATAAGCATGTTTGAATGAAAAGTTTTGAATGGTTCGTAAAACACCAGAAAATCCGATATTTTCTGTAAAATAGTTTGAAAGTAATGTGTCAAAATCAAGTATTAATGCATGTGTGTTTGCTGCTTTTGGAATGTATAGATAAACAAAAATGTAATCCAGATAAAATCTTGTATTTTCTATTGTAAGTAGAAGGTAGTGTATAAATGTATTTATCCCAGAAAATTCGATATTTTCTGCTTATAAAAGTACCGTAATCATAAAATCTCAAGACCGAGTATGGATGTATGTTTTTAGTATAGTCAAGATTTGTATAAATATACCGAAATCTTTGATGAAGTTAGTCTCTAAGTGAGCTGTTACAACCATGATTGATAATGACTAATTCGCCTGTCTTGGCGTTTTCAGGCGCCGGTTTTGATGTAGGTAAGGTTTGTCGCCCTAGACTGACCTATTCTAGCTGTAGCGAACAGCTAAGGCGTGGCGGGTCACCCCGTATAGATCTATACACAAACTTCCGCTCTCCCTCCAGGAAACTCTGGTTATAACTACAGGCTACGATCATACACTCAAAGGTGTCAACCGACAAATCTCACTAGATTCTCAACTTTTTCACGAGTAATGTATCTCACCAAGTATAATGTTTATGTGTATGTTTTAAGCTTTCAAATCCAAAAGTATGTATATGAATATATGAAGTTCAATAAATATGTAGAGGTATAGCTAAGATCCACTAAGCATGTGATTTTCAGTCCAAGCCCAATTAGCATGTAAATGGACCACTAAGGCCCAATAAACATGTAAAGTGTAATTTAGGCCCAATAAGCATGTAAATGGGCGACTAAGGCCCAATAAACATGTGATCCATAGTTCAGGCCCAAATTAACATGTAAATGGGCCGCAAGGCCCAATAAACATGTCATGGAAACTATTAGGCCCAATATACACTTAAATGGGCCCTTAAGGCCCATTGGCCATGTAACGAGAGTATTAGGCCCAATAAAAATTGTTATCGATGTATTTCGTCCATTCGTTATTATTTCGTTGTTTATTTTAGCTCGAGGTTTACCAAGACAACAAAAATATCTAATTTTTGTAATAGTGACACTTTTGGCCCACTAGACCGAAAATATACATTTTTGTCACATTTTTGGAAAATTTGACACTTTAGATCCCTTAAGACTAAAAGTCTTCAATTTATGGACTTAATTCAAATATAATGACCATTTGTGACCCATTTTGGTTAAAATTTTACTTTCGGCCCAAAATTCATAAATATTTACAATTTCGGCCCAACTAAATATAATTTAACATTTTTTACCCAAATACATCTAAATGAATATTTTTGGCCCAAATATATAAATTTTGCTGTTTTCGACCCATTTCTACAAAAATTACATTTTCAGCCCATTTTTCATAAAAATGACAATTTCGGCCCAGTTTTATAAAAATAAAATTTTTGGTCCAATTTCTATTAAAGTGTCATTTTCAGCCCCTAATTCCACAAATTTACATTTTTAACTCAAATTTGTTTCAAATGACAATTTTATCCATAAAAATCAAGATTTTTACATTTTAGGCCCAAGGAAACCGTACTGGCCTCTATTATGGCCCATTATGCGAAAATTTTTACTTTTAGCCCCTTTAAAGTCATAAATATCATAAAGACCCATTTTTAAAAAGAAAATGACTCTTGTGACCCTTATAAAAGTCGAAAACAAACTAAAAACCTCAACTTCTTGTTTATGTGCCAAAAATGGTATCTTTTTCAAGATTGGTAAGTTCCTTAAGGATCTTTACATGTATATCACATTCATCTTTATAGTAAATTATATGAAGTGTTTTAGTTTACAAAACCACTACTTTTAGTTAGAGATTTTCGAGATCTATAGTGTTTCATCACATAATCACAACTTAAATCAAGAAAACACACATAAGCATGCACAAATACATAGATCTAACACATGGTGACTTGTATTCTCCCCAAAAAACAAGATAAAACCAAAAACAAGGGGGTATGAACTCACCTTTGCTTGTTGTTCTCGGTTTTTGGTGAAGATGTGAAGATATTTTGGTCCTAGCAAGCTTCTTGAACAACTTTAGAACTTAGATGGCTCTAAGATGCATGATTCACGAAATGGTATGAGCTAGGAGGAGATTTTTTGAAGAATCAAGAAGCTAAACCATGGATCTAAGCAAAAAAACTTACCAAGGATGGTGATATTGATGAAGGATCCTCTTGAAGCACTTCACAAATCTCGAAATTTTGATGGAAGAAGGAAGTGTTCTTGAGAGATTTGAGAGTGTTTTGAAAAATTGAAGATGTGTGTGTGTGTATACTTGCTCTCGGCCGAGAATAAGAGAGGGGAGAAAAAGAATGATTTTTGCATGGAGGGTAATAGATTTTATGGATGTATGTGAGTTTATAGATATATGGTGTGTAATTGTGAGTTGTCATCTTCTCCTTAATCCTCCATTAATCTTCTTTTTTTTCTTTTTTTTAACACACACATACACACACACACACACACACATATATATATATATATATATATATATATATATATATATATATATATATATATATATATATATATATATATATATATATATATATATATATATATATATATATATATATTGGGCCGAGATTTGGGCCAAGGAAATAAGAATGAGATAGTTTGGGCCCATTCAAGGCTTAGTTCGAATTTCATAGGCCTAATAATATTTTTCGGCTCATTGGGTTCTTAGGATGGTTCACGGCCCAATATGGTATAAAGGAATGGGTTTATAGCCCATTATGGCTAACTAATTCATTTATGGCCCAATAAGGCCCATTAGGGTTAGAATGAATCATTTTAGACCCAAATGGTCCAAAATGTTATAGATTTATGAATTGGGTCCATTTAGAGCCCATTTAAGAAAATCCTAGTCCATAAAGAACTTGAACCGCGATTTTTAGGGTTTTCAACTCCCAATTGACTTTCCGAAATGTTTTGCATAGAGTTTTGAACTACAATTGTGGATCTTGACTAAGTTTGTTGTCATAGAATGAACATAGTGCATATCATCAAGTTAGGGTTACAAGGATTATCATAGTTAATGTTTACATGATCACAGAATTTCCTGGTAAAAATATCAGTTGTGACAACCGGGGAGGTCCCGGTTGTTCCTCAGGAAGGCAACTATGTGGCAGCAAGCTGAGCTGGAGTGAGTTCAGTGACTTGGAGTCCGGGTACACTAAGTTGTTTGTAGTTGGATTAAATAATCTCAGAGTGGTTGAAATGACCCTGTTGCGCAACTCTCGTCTGATTCTAACCGTCGTAGGGGTGGGTCTCCTACTCGAAGGATTATCTGAGCCTACTGACAAGTGTAGTGATCTGCAGGGATAGTTGGTCAGTAATTCTGTTCCTAACAGGAAATCCCTAATATCAGAAGCCGAGTAGTCAGTTGGGACATTTATGGGATAGATTCAGCTTGGGTTCAGTATGTGCGTCTGTCACGGAGACAGACCATCTCGAGACTTTAGGTCTCAGATTGAGTAAACGAAATTATGTTTCAAGGAATTCGTTTCATCTTCGGGTTTTAGAACCCTGTGGGGTTGGTCTTAGTTGCCTTGGGAAGGTTGTGGTATTCTCGGGTTTGTGGCCGTGGTGCTCAGGTTGTCTGGTATGTCGGGGATGGTAATGCATGATTTCGAGGACGAAATCTAATTTAAGTGGGGGAGAGTTATAACGATCTGTTCCGAATCGATTCCTAATCTGAGGCTGTCGCCCGAAAATCGGTCATCATCAAGATTAGGGCTTTTGAGAAGGTAAGATATAGGCCCATTTGGGTGCGGGTGATGTATTAGAAGTGACCCGGGTGTTCGGTTCGTGTTTTGAGGCCTAGGGGTATTTCGGTAAAGTAGCAGTTTGGGCTTTTGTGGAAAATGGAATTTTGTTTGGAAGTTCTTAAGGAAGGTATGAGTTGATAGAAGTGTAGGGCTTCTCTTCACCTTTCCGTGGATATAAGAATCGTCGGAATCGGGTTTATAACGAAGAAGTTATGGCCTTTGGAAGTTTCGTAGTTTTCAGGCTTAGCCGAGTACGCAGGGCGTACAGAAAGCGTACGCGGGGCGTACTAGTGAAGAAGGCAGTACACGGGGCTTACCTTGGAGTACGCTGGGCGTACTGACCAGGATGGTCACGAAGGTTCCCAGGAGTACGTTGGGCGTACCATATGTACGTTGGGCGTACTCCAGTCAGATCAGAACCCTATTTTAGCGTCTTGGACCCTATTTAAGTCCCTTATCTCATAACCTAACCATAATATCTTCAGCCTTCACCCCTCTAAACCCTAGAAATCGTCATATATCATCCATGGTGGAAATTTGAGCTTATGGAGTCCATTTTGGGGGTGTTTGCTCCATTTTCAAGAAGATGGAGTTTGATGCAAAAATGGGAATCAAGGAGGAGCTTATGGATCTGGCTTTTAGGACTCATTCTCAGCTTGATGAAGGTATAAAGCTTTGAACTTGATCATTCATCTCTTATATCTACCATTTTTTGGTTTTGGTTTCTTTTTGGTCCCAAGGGTGAAGCTTTATGGTTCAAATTCGATTCTTAGACTTAGGGTTGCCACCGTTGATGCTATTTGAGTCCCTAAGACAGAAAGTTGTCATCTTGAAGGTCTTAATGGGTCCATGCATGAGTTAGGGTCACTTTTATGGAAGTAGAATGCCATTTTTGGAGTTTGGGATTGTTTGGGGCATGCAAAGTCACCAAGTCAGTGACTTTATGCGTTTAGACGTTAAGTATAGCTCAGATCTGTGTTTTGGACTGGTGGGATCAAGTATTAAGCACTTAAAGGATTTTACGCATGAATTGTTTGTACGATGGGCATACTATGTATACGTTGCGCGTACAGTCCATTTGCCCAGTACGCTAAGCGTACATAGGAGGTACGCTGGGCGTACGCTCTCAGGAGGACTTGGGCCTTAATGGACTTCGGACCTTTGGGCCCTAATGGTTTTGGGCCTGGTTTGCGGTTTGTTGGGCCTGAATGTATCTTGGGCCAATATTGTAATAGTTGGGCCTATTGGGCCTTGTGGCCCAATATAGAAATGGACTTCACATTTGTGGGCCTCGGTTTGGTCAAATTCTTGGATTAGATTGTTGTGGGCCTTCGTGGGCCAATTGGGGACAGGGTTATTGACTAAGTATAATATTGGGCTTTAGGATGAGGCCCATTAGAAAGATCCGGGCCCAATTTGGAAAATTGGGTCGTTGATGGTTTTATGGACATTATAGTGTTGGGCTTTTGTTTTTGGGTTGGGCCTTAGTTTTGGATCTTACTGGTCCATGGGTAGAATGGTCATTTTACCCCCATACATGGATTAAGGATTATGGTATTGGACCCAATTGCTAATTGGGTATATTGATTGGTAGTGACAGCTCGGGAAGCTGGCGGGGCAGCATCTAGAGTTTTATCCGCGGGACTTCAGCAGTGCGAGGTGAGTCTTCTTACCATACCAATGGGTCTAAGGCACCAAGGTTGGCCCATTTTATGATATGTGGTACACTAGCTGTAGTAGAGATATGTCATATGATAGTTAGCTTTATGCTAAGTTGTATACTAGTGATTATGTGATATTTGCATGAAAGACCATGGGAGGAGCCCATAACACTTGGATGTAAGACCATGTGGGGGAGCCCATGGCGTCCTTATACATGGATATGTGGTAGAGATAGCTTTTATAGCTAATGTTATGTGGTAGAGATAGCTTTTATAGCTAATGATATGTGGTAGAGATAGCTTGTATTGGTAACATGATAAGCGATATGTGGTAGAGATAGCTTGCATAGCTAATATGATATGCGATATGTGGTAGAGATAGCTTGTATAGCTAATATGATATGTGATATATGGTAGAGATAGCTTGTATAGCTAATGTGATATGTTTTATGTGGATTGTGTGTGGGGTATGCTCTGGGGGACTCACTAAGCTTTGTGCTTACGGTTTATAGTTTTGGTTCCATGTATCATCGATTTGGAAAAGAAGAGCTCGGATTGAACGCGGTGCACACACCTATGATTTCTGCAATAAATGATTCTGGGATGAACTCTGATAAATGATGTACTTAACGATGATTTGAAATGTTTGAAATAAATGGTATCAATGTTTTAGCTAAATTAAAAATGAAATTTTTACCCTTGATTTTTCGGTCGTTACACTTTGTGCATAAATCATCATGATCTATTTTTCCTCCATTTCTTCTTCATGGGAGGATTCTTTGCACCCACTTGTTTTGGAGCACTTGTGTTTTATTTATCAAGACATGGAAACATAATTTCAAAGCATGATGCATTTTTTGATTCCATTATTATGCCTTTGTTTTAGAGTCATGTACAATAAAACAATAAGCACAGTTATTTTGCACATGACCAATGAAGATGCAACCAACAATCTAGTGTCCAATCCTTACAGCCTTGGGGTTAGGTATAACAACCTTTGCGAAACACCCCCACATTTGAATGTATTTGTAAGATGGTTTTATACCCAACCTTAACTTGGATGGTGTTTTATTCGTTTTCTTTTGGGGTACCTTATTTAAAAGTTAATTAGTTGATAACACAAGTTCCCCTACATTAAGGGTGGCAACTTAAAACTTTAACAACATGACATTCATCATTTCATTTACAGGTGATACCATTTCTGGAATATTTTAAACACTAAATTTAAGTTTTTAGAATGAGACTTTCAAGAACAACTTTTAGGCTCAACTTGCACAAAAACATTATATCTGCACCACTTTAAATTTCTTGAACCACTCCCTCTTTGAGTACACATGACGGGTAACACCCATATCAGTCCATCACTCAATGGAGTTAGCATTGTCACAACTAGCATTCTAGCTAGGAAATTCTGTACTCTTGTAAACATTATCTACTGTAAACTCATAAAACCCTAATTCATGTTGTGCTTGAAATTCAACCCACTTTCATGAAACTTAACTTTTTGGGCCATAATGGGCCTAAAATGGATTGGTTTACTTTAATGGGCCTTATTGGGCCATAACAAATCCAAATAACTTTAATAAGATTCAAATCCATTCTTTTATGCACATTGGGCCGTGAACCACCTCTAAAAGCCCAATGGGTCGAAAAACTACTTAATGGACTCATGGTTTCGAACAATATCAAGCAATGGCCCAAGATAAACTACTTCCTTCCTCCTAAGCCCAAGAATTCGGCCCAACTACAAAAGAAAGGGGGGAGAGTTGACTTTAAGGTTGCCACCTCACTTTTACCCAACATGTACCCATGCATGGACCAACATGCATCTATAATGGTCACCTCATCCTCTCTCTCTTCTCCTTCTTCTACTCTCGGCCGAGGATCACCAAGACACACACACATCACAACAAATTCTCTCAAATTCTCTCAAGGCTCATCCATATTCTTCATCCAAATTCTCGAAATTTTGCTTGTATATTAAGAGGATTTCAAGAGAATATCATCACTTCTTGGTAAGTTATACTTAGACCTATGGTTTAGTTTCTTGATTCCTTTATAAATCTCCTTCTAACTCATGAAAGTTCATGATCATGCTTCTTAGAACCTATCTAAGCCAAAGCCTTCTCAAGAAGCTTTATACGGCCGAAAATAACATCAAACTCTTCCATTCTCTCTTCAAATCGAAAACATCAAAGCAAGGTGAGTTCATACCCCTCTATTTTCGGTTTTCATATGTTTTATGGGGGAGAATGCAAGTAAAATGTGAAGATGTATGTGTATTTGTATGATATGTGTGTTTTCTTGTGATTTTGTGATATATTTGTGCTAAAAATGAAAGATATTTCGAGATCTATAGTTCAAGAAGGAAAAATATGTGATCTAGTTCATATTTCACTCAACATGTCAAGATAAACTAATATACAAGCTTTAAAATAACACACTATAACATCAAACTCATTTTTGGGCTATTTTTGTCAAATAAGTAAACGTTTGGGAAAAAGTTGTCATTTACGGTTTTTACAAGGTTCAAAATGCCATAACAGTTAACATAGAAGTTTCTATGAACATTATGTTTTTCAAAGGACTAAAAATGAAATTTTATGGCTTATTGGGCTAAATTTTGGGCTTTTCGGCCCATAAGCCCAAAGTTGCAAAAAATATGTTTCTTAAGGGGCTGAAATTGAAATTTCTCAAAACAGTGGGTAGGAAGGTAAATAAATCTATTTTTGGGGTTTAAAATGATCATATTTGTTAAAAAGGATTTAAAATGCAAAGATTTTGGATTTTGGGTAAAAAGTGTAAAAGTTGCGAAAAAGGTGGGCTAAAATGCAAATCTTTTAACTAAAGGGGTTGAACCTTTCAAAAAGTTACTTTTGGGCTTAAAACATTATTTAAATAAGTTTTTGGGTAAAAGATGTCAAGAAAAATGGTTCAATGACCTAAAATGTCATTTTTTTAAAAAGGGCAAAAATTACCAAGTTTACAAAATAAGGGGCTGAATAGGTCAAACTAATGTTTTTGGTCAATTATGTTAATAATAATAATAATTGGGTCAAAATATACAAAACTTTATAACTTATGGGTTTTAAATAGAAAAATAACTATTTTATAAATCTATAAATCGTTATAAAACAATTTCGTGATTTATAAGTCATATCGATTAAACAACTCGCAACATTAATACTATAGAAAACAAGTAAACGTTCAAATGGTTGGGCTTGAGAGATTCTAATCATGCTTAATGGGCCTTCGTGAATCATTAACATGACTTTTGGGCCCAACTTAAATAATACATGTTATTGGGCCTCCTGTGACCCAATTTCATGCTTAATGGACCCTCAATGGTTTTTACATGCTATTGGGCCTCAGTGGCCCATTAGCATTACTAGTAAGGTCCAAATAAATTATATGCGAAATGGGCCAACACGCTTTTCGTATACTCGACAGCCTTAAAAAATATATGAAATTAGTAGGGCCTCGTAGTCCTCTTCTTCTCGTCTGTTAGGCTTACCTTCTCTTCAAGTAAACTAAAATCGGATCATTAATCAAGGTTAAACGAATTCATGTGGACTGAGTGAGTAATAACGGGTGACACCAATAGGTGTCGGTCGTAGTCTGTAGTTGTAATCAAAGTCTCCTGGAGGGAGAGCGAGAGTTTGTGTATAGATCTATACGGGGGTGACTCCCCCACACCTAAGCTGTTCGCTACAGTTAGACTCGGCCAGTCTAGGGTGACAAAGTCTTAAGATCAAATTTCGGTGCTCATTTAGAATACCAAGACAGACGAACTAGTCATTATCATGCATGGTTATAACGACTCACGTAGAAAATCCGACATCATTAATCAAGAGACATTCATTAATCATGGGAAATCATATTCATTCGGTAACGATTCAATAAGACAAAACAATCATATCTTTTTATCGGAAAACATCGGGTTTTCCGGGGGAAACCAATCTTACTTATTTGTACTTCAAAAACTATAATGCAAAACTTCTCATTTATTCATGTTTTGAAAACATTCACGCTTATACTTACAGGATCATCACAACATTTTCAAGAAAAGCTTTAATACAAAAAATATCGGATTTTCTGGGTTTTACCAATGACATAAACTATTTTACATTAAACACACTTATGAACTCACCAACATTATATATGTTGACCATTTTCAAAATGACTTGTATTCTCAGGTAATCATTAGACAAGGAGGCATCCAATATGTTGAAAGTTTCTTTTGTAGTTGCTAATCACCAAACTCTTTATATTTTGAAATTATGTAATGTAAACCTTGTACTTGATGTAAACAATGCCAGTTGTACTATGAAATGGTTAGTGATGCATGTGTTATGTTTCATATATATTCATTGTGATGATATTTCAATTTAAGTCACGCCAGCCCCCGGACGTTTCCGTCGTCTGTTTATAGTGAACTAGCATATCTAACCACACATTGATATGCAACTATAAACCCAAAGGGGGACTAAATAACTCTGAACAAAACAAATAAAATATGCGAATAAACACTCTTATTTGTGCGACTTAGAAAAATGAACACAATAACAAATCGAGTAAAACGATTGGGAGAACCTGACATCCTGGTTAAACCAGGACTGTTCACAGTTGTATTAGGGATGAATGTAGCCTGATCAACTACATTTCTTCGTAATACAACTATCACAGGCCCTGGAACGATCGCGATGGTCAGTAAACCCAAGGCATACCCTATTGTTAATCAAGAAGAATGCATTAACCCAATTTTATAACAACTAAGAATATTTTAGGATTAATAATAGTTTATTGATATACCCCCCCCCCCCTCGTGCAGATAGTATGGCTGGGTTCCATCTCCCTGGAGATCCGTACTTCCCCAATCAGGGAAATAACGGATGGCTGGAAGAGGAACCTGAGGAAGACCCCGAAGAGGAGTCTGAAGAGGAACCTGAAGCAGGAGTCGAGGGCGGACCTGCTGAGCCAGTAGTAGGTTTGGAAGAAGAGGAAGCCAAAAAAGACCCCGAAGGGGAGCCCGAGGAAGAACCCAGTGATGACGACGATGGTGATTCGGATGCAGCGTCCGAAGTCATCAACCCATATTTCCCGATTAGGGTGCCCGCTCATCGGATGGGCCCGAATGGCCCACGCCTCCATGGGGCGTGGATATTTGGAGATGGAGCAGGCAGCAGGGACAGCGACCCCCATATGGGATGGCCAGGGAATTTTATGATCTGAGAGACAGAGGGCCAGCCGACCGGGAACTCCCTGTCATGGTGAGGCGGTTACGGAATACTGGCGACTTAGACCAAGACACGGCCGAGCAACTGAATCAGATGCGAGCCGCAGTGGCCAGAGCGGAACGACAAACTTAAGAAGTAATCCATGAATTTCATGTACGTCAAGCGATTTGGGAAGATCGACTACGAGCCACAGAACGACAGGTGGCGCGTCTGCAGGGCGCATCCACGTCATCAACCCCACCACCCGACGCATCTCGGAGCACTTCAGACCAGTAGACTTCCCTACTAGTACTATGTTCTCTATGTTCGCTATATTATGTACTACCGACTCCATGTTTAAGTGATTACACTACTCATAGAGTCGGTATGCTGTCGAACTTTGTACCTCTATGTATGCTCTTTCGAGCAAATTTTCATGTATCAAAGTGCGGATATTATTAGTGAAAAATATTATGTGTTTTATGGGATGTTGTGACCTGCTATGTGTTTTATACTATTATTGCTTGGTGTAAATTTATGGGAACAATTAGATACAAAAATCGATTCACGAAATTCTCAACTTAAAAACAATACATACTCAACATCTTTCTGATCCGTAACAGCAAGATGCCTCAGAGACCAAACCGCGGAAATACCCAACCACCGACACCACCGGAAGTCAACTCAGCCGCGTTTCAAGCCGCTGTATCTGCTGCGGTCACAGCAGCCATGACGCAAATCCACCAGGGGAACAATGGCGGAGGACACAGACAGGGAGCTGGGAGTTCAAACAACGGAATAAATCAAGGACCTACCAAAACATGCTCTTACAAAGACTTCACCAACGCCAAGCCACGAACCTTTAATGGAACGGGAGGCGTCATAGCCCTAAAGAGGTGGATTGAGAAAATCGAATCTGTCTTTGAAATTTGTGGGTGTCCAGATGGGTGCAAGGTCAAGTTCGCAGCATGTACCTTTGTCGATCAAGCTCTTTCATGGTGGAATAGTCACATTGAAGCCATGACCCTTCCAATGGCAAATGCGATGCCCTGGGAAGAACTGAAGGAAATGATGTTGGCAGAGTACTGCCCTAGAGGCGAGATACAAAAGATGGAACAAGAATTGTGGAACTTGACAGTTCAGAACTCCAACATCGACGCATACATATCTAGGTTTAGCGAGTTGTCCCTTCTGTGTCCGGGTATGATCACCTCAGAAGGGAAAAAGATTGAGAGGTTCATCTGGGGATTAACTGCACCTATCCAAGGGAATGTCATTGCGGCAAACCCTGAGACATTTGATAGTGCCAAGAGATTGGCCAAGAAACTGTATGATCATGGCAACAAGAAGAGTGTTAAGATCATGGAAGTGGATGTTAAGAAGGAAGAAGAGAATAAGAAAGGAAAGAGTAACAAGAGAAGAGGTAAACAAAACTCCGAGTCATCTAAGAAGCAACAGACAGTGACTGTCCACGCAGCAACCCAAGCTACCCCAACACCACATGCTCCAGCCTCATCCACGCCAAATACTCCGAAGCAGTACACGGGGAATCTTCCCAAGTGTAACAAATGTAACTACCATCACCTCGGGGAATGCAGAGAGATGATGTGCACCAGATGCAACCGGAAGGGCCATACAGCAAAATATTGTAGGGCCCAGTTTCCACAAAACCAGATGCACAACAACAACAACAACAACACCAAGGATGGAGCCAGTTATACATGTTATGGGTGCGGGAAAACTGGGCATTTCAGACGAAATTGTCCCAATGCAAACACCCAGGCGACAGGAGCAGCAGGAAGAGTACTGACTATGGGGCAAGGAGAAGCGGTGCAGGATCCCGCTGCCGTCACCGATATGTTTCTCCTTAACCACTCATATGCATGCATCCTGTTTGATACCGGGGCAGAGCGAAGCTTTGTGAGTAACAAATTCAAACACTTGCTAAAACAACAACCCCAAAAGCTTAATGAAACCTTTACGGTGGAAATGGCTAATGGGAAAACAGAATCAGTCGGGGAAATCTATGTAGGATGTACCCTAACTTTAAATCAACATATCTTTCAAATAAACTTGATGCCTGTAACTATTAGGAGTTTTGATGTGATTATCGGCATGGACTGGTTGAGCCCCCATCATGCCGAAATTTTGTGTCGCGAGAAGGCCGTTCGCCTTCATCTCCCTAATCACGAAACCCTAATTATATATGGAGACAAACCCAGTACGAACCTTCGCCTTATCTCGTGCATTAAGGCACAAAAGTGTCTACAAAAGTAGGACTTGGCGTTTCTGGCACACATAGTGGATAAGTCCAAGGAAGAGGTCAATATTCGAGACATCCCAGTGGCTTGCGACTTTCCGGAGGTCTTTCCCGAAGATCTTCCGGGGATACCCCCAGAAAGACAAGTCGAGTTCCGCATTGACCTGGTATCGGGAGCTACGCCAATGGCCAAATCACCCTATAGGTTGGCTCCTGCGGAGATGCAGGAATTGTCAAGTCAACTCAGCGAGCTCTTGAGTAAAGGATTCATCCGACCTAGCTTCTCACCCTGGGGAGCTCCGGTCCTTTTTGTTAAGAAGAAGGACAGATCCTTTAGGATGTGTATCGATTATAGAGAGCTGACTAAGCTCACTATCAAGAAATGCTACCCACTTCCACGAATCGACGACCTGTTCGACCAGCTCCAGGGAGCAAATTACTTCTCTAAGATAGATCTATGGTCCGGCTACCACCAGCTCAAGGTCCGGGAAGAGGATATTCCCAAAACCGCTTTGCAAACCCGTTATGGACATTATGAATTTGTTGTAATGCCCTTCGGTCTAACGAAGCCCCTGCCTCATTCATGGACCTAATGAATCGAGTTTGCCGACCATTCCTCGACAACTTTGTCATCGTTTTCATCGACGATATTCTAGTATATTCTCGAAGCGAAGAGGAGCATGGCCGACATCTCCGACAAATCTTAGAAACCCTTCGAACTGAAAAGTTATACGCAAAACTCTCTAAATGTGAGTTCTGGCTCCGAAGCGTAAACTTTTTAGGTCATGTTGTCAGCCAAGAAGGGATACATGTGGACCCTTCCAAGGTTAAAGCCATTGAAGGATGGGCAGTCCCAACGACACCCACATAAATTCGTCAATTTCTGGGTCTCGCAGGCTATTACAGAAGATTCATCCATAACTTCTCCAGAATAGCCAACCATCTAAATGTGAGTTCTGGCTCCGAAGCGTAAACTTTTTAGGTCATGTTGTTAGCCAAGAAGGGATACATGTGGACCCTTCTAAGATCAACGTCATTGAAGGATGGGTAGTCCCAGCGACACCCACATAAATTCGTCAATTTTTAGGTCTCGCAGGCTATTACAGGAGATTCATCCAGAACTTCTCCAAAACAGCCAAGCCACTTACCATGCTTACACAGAAGGGTGTACCATTTAAATGGATAGAAAAGCAGGAGGTTGCCTTCCGAACTCTGAAGCGAGCTCTCTGTAGTGCACCATTATTATCACTACCAGAGGGAACAGAGGACTTCGTAGTTTACTGCGATGCTTCGAATCAGGGTTTAGGCTGCGTACTCATGCAACGTGGTAAGGTAATAGCTTATGCATCCCGACAACTAAAAACGCATGAGGTGAATTATACCACCCATGATCTCGAATTAGGAGCTGTGGTCTTCGCCTTGAAAATTTGGAGGCACTACCTTTATGGTACCAAGTGCACCATTTTCACCGACCACAAGAGTCTCCAACACATTTTAAATCAAAAGGAGTTGAACATGAGGCAGCGAAGATGGGTTGAACTGCTAAACGATTATGAGTGCGAAATCAAGTACCACCCAGGCAAGGCTAACGTGGTAGCTGATGCCTTGAGTCAGAAGGAATACTCCAATCGTCGTGTGAAGACTCTTTCAATAACCATCCAATCCCATCTGTCCTCACAAATCAAAGCAGCCCAGTTCGACGCCATGAAGACAGAAAACAGAATGAGCGAACCGTTACGGGGAATGGAAAATAACTTCGAAGTCAAAGAGGATGGAGCATATTATTTCATGAACATAATTTGGGTCCCTAAACATGGAGGATTCGGAGAAGTAGCCATGAATGAAGCTCATAAGACACGATACTCCATCCATCCAGGGTCAGATAAAATATACCTGGATGTCAAGCAATGTTATTGGTGGCCTAACATGAAGGCAGAGATTGCCACTTACGTTAGCAAATGCCTCACTTGTGCTAAAGTGAAGGTAGAGTATCAAAAGCCCTCGGGACTATTACAACAGCTGGTGATACCCGAGTGAAAATGGGAAAGGATTACTATGGACTTTATGACCAAATTACCCAAGACAACAGATGGATTAGATACCATATGGGTGATAATCGACAGGTTGAAAAAATCCGCCCATTTCCTGCCAATAAAAGAGACATACAAAATGGAGCGACTAACAATAATCTACATCAAAGAAATTGTGAGACTCCATGGAGTACCAATATCTATCATCTCAGATTGAGATAGTAGGTTCACTTCACGCTTTTGGCAATCGCTACAGAAGGCTATGGGGACACAACTCGACATGAGCCCTGCTTACCACCCACAGACGGATGGTCAAAGTGAGTGAACCATTCAAACGCTTTAGGATATGCTTCGAGCATGTGTGATAGACTTTGGAAGGTCGTGGGATACCCACTTACCTTTAATTAAGTTTTCATACAACAACAGTTATCATACAAGCATCAAAGTTGCTCCTTTCGAAGCATTATATGGTCGTAAATGTAGATCACCGTTGTGTTGGACAGAGGTAGGGGACACTCAGCTGGCAAGAGGGCAGACAGAAAGCAATGCATTAACAGGACCAGAAATCATAAGCGAAACGACTGAGAAAATAGTTCAAATCAGAGCTCGACTTCAAGCATCACGTGACCGACAGAAGAGCTACGCCGATAAGCGGCGAAATCCCTTGGAATTTCAAGTCGAGGATCGAGTGTTGTTAAAGGTCTCCCCCTGGAAAGGGGTGATCCGTTTTGGGAAACAGGGAAAGCTAAACCCACGGTACATTGGACCCTTCGAGATTCTTGCCCTAATCGGTCTGGTGGCTTATAGACTGCAACTACCTGATGAATTCAGCAGTGTACACCCCGTATTCCATGTTTCCAATTTGAAGAAGTGCTTATCCGACGAAATGCTCGTCATCCCGTTAGAAGAAATCGAAATCAACGAGAATCTCCTGTTCATCGAGGAACCCGTAGAAATCATGGATAGGGAGGTGAAGCGTACTAAGCAAAGCTGCATTCCAATAGTGAAGGTTCGGTGGAACGCAAAGTGTGGACCGGAATTCACTTGGGAACGCAAAGACCAGATGAAGCAAAAGTACCCTTACTTATTCTCGCATTCTTAAGTCTAGCTTCAAAAAGAATTTCGGGATGAAATTCCCTCTAACGGGGGGATGATGTCACAACTAGCATTCTAGCTAGGAAATTATGTACTCTTGTAAACATTATCTACTATAAACTCGTAAAACCCTAATTCATGTTGTGCTTGAAATTCAACCCACTTTCATGAAACTTAACTTTTTGGGCCATAATGGGCCTAAAATGGATTGGTTTACTTTAATGGGCCTTATTGGGCCATAACAAATCCAAATAACTTTAATAAGATTTAAATCCATTCTTTTATGCACATTGGGCCGTGAACCACCTCTAAAAGCCCAATGGGTCGAAAAACTACTTAATGGACTCATGGTTTCAAACAAAATCAAGCAATGGCCCAAGATAAACTACTTCCTTCCTCCTAAGCCCAAGAATTCGGCCCAACTACAAAAGAAAGGGGGGATAGTTGACTTTAAGGGTGCCACCTCACTTTTACCCAGCATGTACCCATGCATGGACCAACATGCATCTATAATGGTCACCTCATCCTCTCTCTCTTCTCCTTCTTCTACTCTCAGCCGAGGATCACCAAGACACACACACATCACAACAAATTCTCTCAAATTCTCTCAAGGCTCATCCATATTCTTCATCCAAATTCTCGAAAATTTGCTTGTATATCAAGAGGATTTCAAGAGAATATAATCACTTCTTGGTAAGTTGTACTTAGATCTATGGTTTAGTTTCTTGATTCCTTTATAAATCTCCTTCTAACTCATGAAAGTTCATGATCATGCTTCTTAGAACCTATCTAAGCCAAAGCCTTCTCAAGAAGCTTTCTAGGGCCGAAAATAACATCAAACTCTTCCATTCTCTCTTCAAATCGAAAACATCAAATCAAGGTGAGTTCATACCCCTCTATTTTTGGTTTTCATATGTTTTATGGGGGAGAATGCAAGTAAAATGTGAAGATCTATGTGTATTTGTATGATATGTGTGTTTTCTTGTGATTTTGTGATATATTTATGCTAAAAATGAAAGATATTTCGAGATCTATAGTCCAAGAAGGAAAAATATGTGATCTAGTTCATATTTCACTCAACATGTCAAGATAAACTAATATACAAGCTTTAAAATAACATACTATAACATCAAACTCATTTTTGGGCTATTTTTGTCAAATAAGTAAAAGTTTGGGAAAAAGTTGTCATTTACGGTTTTTACAAGGTTCAAAATGCCAAAAAAGTTAAAATAGAAGTTTCTATGAACATTATGTTTTTCAAAGGACTAAAAATGAAATTTTATGGCTTATTGGGCTAAATTTTGGGCTTTTCGGCCCATAAGCCCAAAGTTGCGAAAAATATGTTTCTTAAGGGGCTGAAATGGAAATTTCTCAAAACAGTGGGTAGGAAGGTAAATAAATCTATTTCTGGGGTTTAAAATGATCATATTTGTTAAAAAGGATTTAAAATGCAAAGATTTTGGATTTTGGGTAAAAAGTGTAAAAGTTGCGAAAAAGGTGGGCTAAAATGCAAATCTTTTAACTAAAGGGGTTGAACCTTTCAAAAAGTTACTTTTGGGCTTAAAACATTATTTAAATAAGTGTTTGGGTAAAAGATGTCAAGAAAAATGGTTCAAGGACCTAAAATGTCATTTTTTTAAAAAGGGCAAAAATTGCCAACTTTACAAAATAAGGGGCTGAGTAGGTCAAACTAATGTTTTTGGTCAATTATGTTAATAATAATAATAATTGGGTCAAAATATACAAAACTTTATAACTTATGGGTATAAATAGAAAAATAACTATTTTATAAATCTATAAATCGTTATAAAACAATTTCGTGATTTATAAGTCATATCGATTAAACAACTCGCAACATTAATACTATACAAAACAAGTAAACGTTCAAATGGTTGGGCTTGAGAGATTCTAATCATGCTTAATGGGCATTCGTGACTCATTAACATGTCTTTTGGGCCCAACTTAAATAATACAAGTTATTGGGCCTCCTGTAACCCAATTTCATGCTTAATGGACCCTCAATGGTTTTTACATGCTATTGGGCCTCAGTGGCCCATTAGCATTACTAGTAAGGTCCAAATAAATTATATGCGAAATGGGCCAACACGCTTTTCGTATACTCGACAGCCTTAAAAAAAATATACGAAATTAGTAGGGCCTCGTAGTCCTCTTCTTCTCGTCTGTTAGGCTTACCTTCTCTTCAAGTAAACTAAAATCAGATCATTAATCAAGGTTAAACGAATTCATGTGGATTGAGTGAGTAATAACGGGTGACACCAATAGGTGTCGGTCGTAGTCTGTAGTTGTAATCAAAGTCTCCTGGAGGGAGAGCGAGAGTTTGTGTATAGATCTATACGGGGGTGACTCCCCCCACACCTAAGCTGTTCGCTACAGTTAGACTCGGCCAGTCTAGGGTGACAAAGTCTTAAGATCAAATTTCGGTGTTCATTTTGAATACCAAGACAGACGAACTTGTCATTATCATGCATGGTTATAACGACTCACGTAGAAAATCCGACAATATTAATCAAGGGACATTCATTAATCATGGGAAATCATATTCATTCGATGTAACGATTCAATAAGACAAAAAAATCATATCTTTTTATCGGAAAACATTGGTTTTTCCGGGGGAAACCAATCTTACTTATTTGTACTTCAAAAACTATAATGCAAAACTTCTCATTTATTCATGTTTTGAAAACATTCACGCTTATACTTACAGGATCATCATAACATTTTCAAGAAAAGCTTTAATACAAAAAATATCGGATTTTCTGGGTTTTACCAATGACATAAACTATTTTACATTAAACACACTTATGAACTCACCAACATTATATATGTTGACCATTTTCAAAATGACTTGTATTCTCAGGTAATCATTAGACAAGGAGGCATCCAGTATGTTGAAAGTTTCTTTTGTAGTTGCTAATCACCAAACTCTTTATATTTTGAAATTATGTAATGTAAACCTTGTACTTGATGTAAACAATGCCAGTTGTACTATGAAATGGTTAGTGATGCATGTGTTATGTTTCATATATATTCATTGTGATGATATTTCAATTTAAGTCACGCCAGCCCCCGGACGTTTCCGTCGTCTGGTTCGGGGGTGTGACAAGCATCCATAGAGTTCACTTAGGAAATCATTCCATTATAGATGGTGACATTTCAAAATCATTTAAACACTGAATGTAATTGTTTAAACTTATAATTTCTTAAAAAACATTTATGCCTATTGTTTGGAGAGAGTTCAACAGATTATAAAATAACCAAAAATGATTATCAAAATCTATAAATTGTTTCATAAATATACTTCAGCAATTCTGAAATTTTGAAATCAGAAAATTATGTCTAAGTTTTTAAGGATTCAAAACTGAAATTCTGAAAATCAGATTATCTGCCTTTGAAAATATTCATGAAATCTGTTTATGAAATCTAAAATTTCTTTCAGAAAACTATTTCAACATTTCTGAAATCTAAGATCAGAAATCTATTACTAAAATGCAGAAACTGGAAAAACTGAAATCCAATGATCTGAAACTACAAATCCGGAGTCTGAAATCAGAAAACGGTTTCTGGAATCTTTGAGGCTGAAAACTGAAATTCTGAAACTCAGAAAACTGGATTTATGAATTCTCTAATCTGAAAAATAAAATCTGAAATCGAGTTTTCAGAAATTAGTTCTTTTCCAATAATCTAATTTTTGAGATCTTGATTTCAGAAAACTAGAATATAATTTTTGATATTTAAATGTGATTCAGAAAAACTTGAGCTTTTAATTTTATGAACAAAAACCTTATGGTTTTTTCTTCTTCTAAATACTGATTCAGAAAATCTTATGCTAAAATTCTGAAATTATGATGTACAAACCTGACAAAGAAAACAGATGAGTAAACCATATATTATGATGCATAAATTTGATGCAAGATCTAAGTCAGAAATCTGATATAATCTCTAATGTTGAAAATCTGATAAAAGAAAACTGATGCTGAAATCAGAAATTCTAATGCAAAAATTTGATACTATATTTATGAAAACTGATGGAGAAATCTGATGATGAAATCAGAACGCCTATGTATTAATCTGATATAAAATCTGATTCGTGAATATGATGTAATATCTAATGCAAAAGTTCTAATACAAACTGATACAAAATCTGATATAAATTGTGATTCAAAAATCTGATGCAATATCTGATCAGCACCTGAAACTAAATTCTAAAATAAGAATTTTTGATGAAAAAATCCTGATGCAAAAAATTTGATTATCAAAATATTGATGCTTAATCTGATGTAATATCAGATTCTGAAAATTTTAAATGCTGAAATGCTGAAAATCTGATTCAGCAAAATTGATTTTTCCTTTTCATTTGTTTGCTGTAAAATCTAAAAAGTATAACAACATAAAAAACAATTTTATTTTTCTTCTAGAACTGATGCTGTTTTTTTTCAAAACAAGCAAGAAAAACTCAAACACTGATTTTGTTTTTCCCGTTTTAAAAAAATGCAAGTAAAATTGTTTCTGATTTCTTGTTCGTTTCGTACAAACAAATTTGTTTTAAGATTGTAGGAATAATATCACGGAAATGTACGAAAACAAGAAAGAAAACATAAAAAATGAGACATGTATTTAACACATTGTCCTTAAAACAAATTCTTTCGCTACCGGGTGTTTCTTTCCCAGGATACAACAGTTCGAAGTGGTTCTTCTAGACCACCCGAACCCTCAATATGCCTGAAATATATCTTCAATATAGCTAGAAAAATAAGAAGTGGGGAAGAAGAGAATTTGTTGCATTCTTTTGTTTTTGCAAATGGTTGTAGAGTAGTGGTATTTATACTACACATTCTATAACCTCCCATTTAAACACATCTATTAATCACAAGATTAATGTGTGTTTAATATGTAATTAAACTGTAATATTAATGACAATTTCAGTTATGAAAGAAAGAAATATTTGCAAGAAAGGTCCCTGAACTTTTCTTTTCTTTCTCTCGTCCATTAAACTCTTTTATTTACTTCTTCCAACATTCATACTTTAAGGATTAATTTTTCATTCATCTTAAATCCGTTTTGGACGTGTAAAAAAAATTGGGAAACCCTATTTTTATAAATTGTTTCACACAAGTTTTCTAACAGAAAACAGTAGTGTTCACTGTTGTGAAGTAATAATCGATAATGAAGAAAAAAAAACAAAGATAGTTAAATGATAATAAAGGAAAGAAATGTTATGGTGAATTGTATATTTACTAAGTGAAAATCGAATCGGGTATATTTACTAAGTTAAAATGATACAATATAAATGTTTAGTACTTAAGCTTCGATGAGGCTGTAATGTATATTCCTTATCCCCCCCCCCCCACACACACACACACACACACACACACACACACACACACACACACACACATATATATATATATATATATATATATATATATTAATACATATTACATGTTGAAGATATAATGAGTATTAATTAAATCTTCAGCATTTAATATGCGTTAATTACTTTCTTAAAATAACTAAAATGAGTGGTCCAGAATCAATCCTACATGCACACAATAGATAGTAAAAATATTTAAACCTAACTCTCTCTCTCTCTCTCTCTCTCTCTATATATATATATATATATATATATATATATATATATATATATATATATATATATAAAATTTGTTTTTCATTAATTTATTTTATTAAAAGAACTATTTAATATAAAATGTTGGTACCATCACCAACACCCACCACCAGTTATCCATTCACCACATGCCACATCTCCTCCTTTCGCATGCATTCCTCTCGGTTACCACCGTCTCTTTCATTGGATAAAATTATTAGGTGTGAGACATGTGTAGTATACGAGATGATTAATATATAAAATGTCATGTGTAAAAAAATTATTTAAAATACTTACAAAATAACATGTGACAAAATGAATAAGAGTGTAACAAATGACAGAAAAAAGATTTTTATTTATTAGGATAGATATATATTAAACTCAAAAATCTATATAGAGTTTTAACATTTATGTTTTACAAAATATCAAATTTTACGGTTGTTTATGACATTTATTAAAAAAAATGGTCATTTTATAATATCTATTAAGAAGAGTTGTTATTTTAGTATATCTTGTTTGAAAACAATAAATTTTATAAAGCTCAACTTCACATGATATTCCTATATAAATAATTTGATTTACCCCTGAAATTTAAAAAAAAAATCATGTCCACAGAAAGCAAGTGTTAAAAAATTGCAACAAAATAACTATTAATAAACTAAACAAATTAAATAAATAACAGTTAAAAACTTGTTTTAATGATAGTTTTTATATCGGTTTTAAAAATTCGATAAATAATAGATAATCAGACGTTTAACATATACGTCTAACTAATTTTTATTTGAACATGTTTCAAAAAATAACAGTTAAGGATCTATATTGTAATTTATTAGTCAAAATAGGTTATCATCTATCTAAAACAAAAAAAAATTAAAAAAATAAATAAATAAATAAATAATCGTAACTTATTATTATTAGTAAATGGATTTATAAATAAAAATTTCCATCAATTAATATACAATCTTTGTCATTTATTATCATATTCATTATATTTAATACTTTAATACTTTAATTTAAAAAATTTGGAAAAAAAACCATAAATTGACATTGTAAATATAATTTATTTAGAAAATATTATAAAATGACATGTGTCAAAACTCATGAAAAAATGACATGTTGCAAAAGGATCATTGATCTATTAGAGTAGATCACCCCCTTTATCACCGGACTAAACTACCACCATATCCGCCTCCGGAAAAAACACCCCATCGAACACATTCAAACCCCGAACTCAAACACATAAATTTAACCCATTCAAAGTAGAAATCAAAATCCAAAAATCCAACCAAGAAATTCATGCCAGAAATTAAGGATAATGTCGTCATTTTAAATCGGACGGGTACCAAATCCAAAACAAATTAAAATGTGAGGGTTGTCTTAATGAAAAAAAAAGTTAAAAGATAAGGATGTGTTTGATTCGCTGGAATGGATTCCAATTCCACCACATTCCAGTGTTTGGTTCAACTTTGTATGATGGAATTAGGATCCTAAATGAGAAACTTTCCTTCAAATAAGGGAAAACACTTTCCTTCAAGATGATGATGGAATTAATTCCCTTCTAAGAAGGAAAGTGGCATTTTACCTTATTACTCTTGTTTTATTTCCCAACATAACTTTTACCACCATCACTCACCCACCACCACCTTCACCACTACCCACCACCGCCGCCGCCACCACTACCACCTACCACCTCCACCGCCACCACTTATCGCCATTACCGTAACTACTACCACCACCTACTACCGACATCACCACCACCACCTACCACCGCTACTGTCACTACCATTCACCTACCGCCACCGCCACCATCACCTACCGCCACCGCTACCACCACCACCCACCACTTGCCACCGTCATCACCATCCACCACCACCTATCCCTGCCACCGTCACCGCCATCACCACCACCATCCAGTTACCGTCACCGCTACCACCTACCGCCACCCCACCACAACTACCACCACCACCTACCCTTGCTACTGCTACCGCCTCCACCACCACCACCATCTACCGCCACTGACACCACTATCACCCACCACCACCATCACCACCACCTACCACCACCGCCACCACCACCCATCATCACCGCCACCACCACCTACCACCGGTATGAATGTTCACTTAATAAAATGAAAAATTATTATTTTTATAGTTTATATAATATATATTTAAATGTAAGATAGAAATCAAAATAAAATTAAGCAAAACAAATAAAAAAAGGATAATTCTGTCTGTCATTTTATATGGATTAAATTCCGCATGCCGACCAAACAAAATCTAGAATTAATTATAATTTTATTTCCTGCCAACCAAACAGTATATAGAATAATTCGTGACAGATTCCTTTTCCAATTCCAATTCCAATTGCATTGAAAACATTTTGCAAACTAAAAAACACCTAAGGTTGTTGAATGAAAAAAATAAAAAAAATAAAAAAAAATGTTCAAAGATAAAGACTCGCAAGTTATATCAAAAAATAGGAACGGATTCTCGTAATTTACTCTATATAGTATATGACCCTTTTTACAGTCAAAAGAGGAACGGATTCTTGTAATTTACTCTATATAGTATATGACCCTTTCTAAAACATAAATGGTTGAATAGGGATAAGAATTACAAGTCACTTGAAAAAAATAAATAAATAAAAAATAACCCTAGCAAATCGCAAGTAGTTTGCAACAGAAGAACATCGTCATTGAGGCCAATCTGAGACTATCTAATCTAAAGAACGTCACATAAAAATCTTTTTTATTTTTTATTTTTTTACTTCCGAGCAAGGGGATTATTCAAAAGTTGATAAGCTCCGTTTTAATTATCAGTCGGAGACCGGGGTTGAAGGTATAAGAGGGAGAGCCAACCACGAAACGAACAACTCATCTAAAATATGATGATTCACATCGGAAGTTTGACATTTGAATTCAAACCCGTTTGGAGTCGGTCGATTACGCAATAGGTTCATCAATTCACTCATTAATGAAATATATATAGTTGAACCGAAAACATACAACGACTTACAAGAGAGAATGAAATTACTCATTCACAGGTATTTACCATTTCTTACATTTATCATCGATCTTCCTGTGTCTTACCCAAACATTACTAGCTATCTACTGACCTCACTGAATTTAAACACTTCGAAAGGATCATTGCGTTTCACAATCTAATAATAATAATAATAATAATAATAATAATGATAATAATAATAATAATAGCAATCCCAGTAAACATTCTTCTTCTTGATAACTGTACATCTCCTTCTGCTCCTTCCATCATCGATCTAGGTGAGAAGATCATTCACCCAGTTAAGATCCGGACCACCAGTGGCCCTCTCTTCATTGAGGTTGTTCATGCCCAGATTGCATTCTCTGGTAAAAGCACGACGTGACCCGGATGCACACGGGGATAATGTCGAAGGAGAGAAAACAAAAAATGACTGTTGATCATCACTACCAGCAAAAGAATCCATCCACATCGGGTTTGTATTCTGAGCTTGATCAACTGCATTCATATTCATAGCCTTCATGGAGTGCATGAGTTCATTTATCGACTGAGAAGCTATGAGTTCGTTCATGGAATCTCCGTAGTTTCCAAGTTGAGTCATTCCAGATGACTCCGTGCGGCCTAACCTGTCAGAAAAACGGGACACCGGAGAAAACCCAACTCCCAGCAGCGTCGTAGAGAATGGGGGCGAAGAGGGTGGAGACAGTTTGTCTAGATCGAGAATCGAGGTTGGGGAATTTGAGTGATGGGTACCTGGATGACAGCGACAGTGAACACAATGGCCGGAGTTTCCATGCTTTTTCGGCGAGTCAACCGTCTCAACCGGCAGCGATCGGAGCTGTTTAGGAGTGTGTGCAAAAAAGCAGATCTTCCGCTGACAATTCTTCCCGTCTTTGCAGGCTTCAGTACGATAGCGAGAAGGATGAAGCCAGCACTCAAAAACCCCATGAGCAAACTCACAGCTGTCTCCTCGGCCACAACTTCCCCGGCGAAAATCCGCACACACAATACCAGAATAATTGAACCGACGGGGACACCTCCGGCGAGCCTTTTCACCAGGGTGAGCGAAGGGGCAGTCAGTCCAGTCATGGGATCTGCTACGAGTACACTTCCGAATCTTGAACTCGTACATCCGAAATTCTTCAGAAGAATAGGGATCAGAGTCATCATCTTGACCAGAATTGTAAGGGAGGAATTTCTGGAGTAGGGTTTCCTCAGGAAGGACTCTAGGGGAGTCATTTTGTTGGTGTTGGAGCTGATTGTACATATCCATGGATTGTTCAGAAGATAAAGCTGCAAGTCGACGACTGAGAAGCTTGCGAGGTGGGATGTCGAGGTCCCGGAAGGATTTCTTGCTGGCGAGGTACAGTTGGTGAGCGGACTGAAACTTGTGTTCTTGTTCTGAACAAACACTATCCATGATCCCTTTGTCTGTTTATTTTTGTGTGGATTTTGTTTGTGTATGTTGGGAGTGATGGATAGAGAGAAAAAGAGGGATCAGTTAATGGAAGACATTAAAGAGATGGTTGATGAGAAAGGAAGGAAGTAAAACGGGGGCGATATATAGGTGGTTTCTGGTTTGGGAAAGATCGAGAGAAGGATGATGACGAGAGGGGAGAGATGACGAGGATAGACCGAGGTGTGGAGAAAGCACTGCGTGGCAGAATAGTATTAGAGCTGGGCATGCAGAGTTATATATGTGGCAGCTCAAGGAAGAGGTTCTTACATGCATGCAGATCTCTCTCTCTCCTCTCTCTCACACACAACTAAAATTTAGTAATATTTACTTCACTTCTCTAGTTTTGCTATTCTGACTTGTAGTAGCATCGTTTCACCAATACTATTCTTTCCTTTATTCTTAAAGATTTTTATAACATTTTCAACGAACTGTTTCACATTTTCTATAAAATATTGGTACGTTATTTTTTTATTTGTTGAATCACATGGGTACTATGAATTCTATCCATATATAGATTTAACGGATAATCATAAAATAAGTATGAAAGTGAGAAAGTCATAAACCCCCTAAAAATAAAGTATATATTTAACAGAATAGTAATTATCTTTTATAAAAGTTATCATAAATTTTGTAACATAAACACTTTTTCAAAAAAAAAAATGTTCCACAGATTTGTGGTGTTTTTTTCAATTTTTTTTTACTTCGCTTTACATAAAAAATGCATTTTATAGATTCTTTAACCTTTAACATTCCACTTCACTTAGTTTTAAGTTTAGCTAAAGGTTAAATAGGGGAAATAGACTTATTAATTTAATTAACTTTTCGGTTTGTTCATATTTAGATAATTATTTTTTTTACACATTTAGGTAATAAACTTTTTGAAGTGTTCACATATGGCCATTATGACCGGCTGTAGCAGGTTACAAAAAGTTCGTTACCTAGATGTATATAAAAAAAAGATAGTTACCCATATGCGAACAAAACGAAAAGGTAAGAGTAAATTACACGAATGGTCCCTATTGTTTGGGTAATTTGTGTGTTTTGGTCCATGTCTTACCTCAAAAGACTACCGTGTCCTTTTTAATTTTTTTTATTTAATTTTCTTATTTATGTATTTATTTTTTATATATTTAAAAAAATTAATAGACCGTATATATCTATATCTATTCACCATAAATCTGAAACCACATTTGAGAAATATAAGTTGGGTCCCACTAGTAACCATCCCATCTCTCATCCACCTCAATTCTATTTCTTTACCATCTTTAGTGACATTGACGTCTTTACCACCTTTTTTTTTTCGGTCATTCAACTCTAACGAACCAACACCACAACCCTTCTATTGGGTTGTGGTGATGGAAAATTCAACTTTGAGTTAAAATATAAGTTAGGGACCAAAGCATAAATTACCCAAACCATAGGGACCATTTGTGTAATCTACTCTCACATTTTTTGTTTGTTCACATCTGGGTAACTATCTTTTTTATACACATCTAGGTAACTAACTTTTTGGAAGTGTTCACATATAACCGGTCAGAATGGTCATATGTGAACACTTCCAAAAAGTTAGTTACCTAGATGTGTACAAAAAAATATAGTTAGCCAGATGTGAACAAACTGAAATATTAATTACGTTAATAAGTCTATTTCCCTTAAATAAGTAGCATTTTAATACATTCTTGCAATGCCTTAAATATTTTTATATACTAAAGTTGATTAAATAATTTTGTTTTTGACAATAGAACAATTTTTGGAATGGATTTTTTTTACTTGGAAATTGTTTAGTTTTGCAATGTCTTTTTTATGTTTTTTTTGTTATGGATAAATCCATTTTGAGTTGTTTGAAAATGTTGATAAAAGTTGGGTATTATATAATACTTGATCAATAAGAACAATATCATTGTATTGTAGTTTTTTTTCTAGGTTTATGGGTTTATGTGTATACTAGGAGAATAACTATGCGTGTAACGCCCTGTTCCGAATCGTTTCCTAATGCGGGGTGGTGACCCGAAGACCGAGTATCATCAGGCTTAGGGCCTTTGAGGAAAAGAGATTTAGACCCATTTGAGCGTGGGTAATGTGATTTAGATGATTCGGGACTTCGGTTGTTGTTTTGGAGACAATTGGTATTTTGGTAAAGTGTCAGATCCAGCTTTTATGGAAATTGGATTTTTGTTCCGGAAATTTTAAGGTGATTATGAGTTAATAGAAGTGTAGAGCTCTTCGTTACCTCTTCGTAGATATAAGGATCCTCGAAAACGGACTTATAACGAATCATGTATGGCCTTTGGAAGGTTGTAGGGTTTAAGGCTAACCCTAGTACTATTGGATTAGGTGTCTACGCCTATAACTATATTTGGTATGTACTTGACCCGATAGTAGCATGGTCATTTTGGGTTGCCTTCCCCATAGCCACTTGACTGGATGAATTATGGAGAAAGAGGTTAATTATGATTTTTTAATATATTATAGGAATAATAAATTAAAAGAGAAATCATATTATTTAATTAATATTGGTCAAGAATTAATTTAGAAATAATTTTGTGATCAAAAGAGATTAATTAAATTAAGGGGACTGATATTGTAATTATAAGAGCCTATGTCGTTTTTCTATTGTATTTGATGCTATGCTTAATTTTTCAAAGCTGAAAATTTTCGTTTTTTTTATTCTGTCTGATTCCACGACGTGGAATAGCCTTCCACGAACACGGAATGGGATCTGACGAAAATTTTCGGGATTTTGGCAAAGATTGGATTTGGATTATTACCATAAATTGTTTTTCTAGTAGAAAATTCGTTTTATCTGTTATGGTAATGCATATCTTAATCCAATTAGAAGATAATTGTCAAGCTATAAGATAATTATTAGTTTATATGATAAAGATAATTATTTGTATTATTTGATGTGAATTATCTTGCCATAAATTGAATTAGGTCAAATTTAGATAATGACAAATTAGTTTATTAATTTAATTATATTTTAAATTGATCTAGAAGGTTTTGAAAAGTTTCAAAATTTGCCCTCAAGTTCTGGAAATTAAATTTTAATTAAAAAGTTTTTTATTTTAAAATATTTAAATTCTAAACCCTAGAGTTTTAAAGTTTAAAATTCTACCCTTATACTATTATAATATTAAAAGATTAATAATTATATATATATGTATAAGACGAGTCAGTCTTACCGTTAGTAGGCCTCATTCACGAAGCTGGTCTATAAGGGGTGTTTAAGGAAGCGGACTGTAAAATGACCGTCATTGGGTATCCACTCTTACCCACCGCACACTTGACTAGTGGAGGGTCGTTAGCCGAACGGGTAGGATATGACAAACTAATTCCTCAATAATAAGTATAATGATATATAAAGTAACTAAATGTTTTCACAAATTCTCAATTTTAGTTACTTTAGGAAAAATATGAAAATGATGCTATTCCATGAAATTGCACTTTGCACCTTGCCAAGTCGTTAGTGGAGCGTGTGTGGCTAACCGACACACTAATTTGGGACTAGCAAGGGTGGAAAAGGGTAGCTCAATGTTTATCATATATCAATGGAGCGTGCGGCACATTGATTAGGTGATGAATGACATCGAGAGTACCAAGCACATTTGCATGGTTATTCACACCTTGTTTGTGATCCTCGGTATCCCAGTCACAAACTTGAAGGACATAATCGAGATTTAAACATGTCATTGAAAAGTTCAATGAATATCAAAAGAATCTAGGAATTTCAATTCATTTAAAACTTAATATTTTTTTTCGTTTTTCATGGTGGAAATTGGTAAATCGTCATTTACCTACCCTCAAATTATTTGCAATTAGATTACGACATCCCTTTTCTAAATTGTAAATAATTGTGTTCGGTCCTAGCCCTAATTTTTCGTTTGGGTGTTAAATTGGGGATTCTTATTTAATCTAAACTTTGTCTCTTTTCTTTTTCAGATGTCTACCTCAAACAACAACGCTTCTGGCTCCAACCCTTCTGGCTCTTTCTCACTCATGAACTTGTGTGGGAGGGTGATCTTTGATGGATCCAATTTAACTATTGGATTCGCAACATTCTCATGGTCACCTGCTACGAGGACAAGGAGTATGTTCTAGACAAGGAGCTGAAGGAGATTGACCATAACACTGCTACTCCCGAGCAAATCTCTCAATATGATGCTCATGAGAGAGAAGCGACAAAGGTGTCATGTATCATGATTGCAACCATGACTGCCGAACTCCAAAAGTCCTACGAGGACTACTATCCTTATGAGATGCACCAAGACTTGATGAGAAGGTACCATCAAAGTGCAAGGCAGGAAAAGTACGAGATCATCGCCTCCATGATCACCACAAAGATGAAGGATGGAGAGTCCATCACGGTCCACTTACAAAAGATGCAAAGGTTTGTGGACCGTCTGCTGAAGTTGAATGTGAACTTCGATGAAGAGCTGGCCATAAATATCATGGTACACTCTTTGCCTCCCTGTTATGATTAGTTTCGTATGACCTATCATATGAACAAGGAGGAGGTCACTCTAAGCAAGCTTTAAAGCCTTCTGCGAACTGCTGAGAGTAGTTTGAAAGGCAAGTCTATTGCATCAACTCCTACTGCTATTGTCCCTGTCTTGGCAATTGGACAAGGGAAAGGGAAGAATAGGAAGGCTCCTTCTAAGAGCCACAAGGGAAAGTCTCATGATGAAACCTCTTCTAGTGGGACCAAATGTGGTTCTGCTACTCCCTCTTATAATCCGAAGGATGTAGAGTGCTTCCACTGTCATGACAAAGGGTACTGGAAATGAATTTACCTGAAGTATCTACAAGACATCAAGGATGGGAAGATAAAGCCCACCTTCGCAGGTATTTATACTATTCAATCTAATAACTCATCACATGCTATTTCTTGGGTCCTTGATACAGGATGTGGGTTTCACATTTGTTCTGATTTGCAGGGTCTAAGAAGAAGTAGGGATGTGGAGCATGGGAAGATGAACTTGATCATGGGGAATAGGAAAGCATCGCCTGTCACCAAGATTGGAGTTTATTCTTTAGTGCTTAGTAGTAGGTTAGGTTTAGAGTTGAATAATTGTTGCTACTCGTCAGAAATGACACGAAACATTATTTCTTTTCATGGTTTGTATAAACAAGGTTTTAGATTTTCATTCAATAATGAAATTGGTTCTATTAATGCTTTCTTGAATGGTACTTCCTATTTTGAAGCATTTCCTTGTAGTGGTATATATGAAACTGTGATGGTTGTAGACAACTTAGGTAATAATGTGTTGCATATCGATTCGTCTAATGTTTTGGACAAAGCATGCTTGTGGCTTTGTCATCTTGGACATGTCAACAAGAAACACATATCCCAACTCCAAAAGGATGGAGTCTTGGAGTCATTTGACCTTAGCTCCGATGACACGTGCGAATCTTGTATGCTTGGAAAGATGACCAAGTCACCCTTCACTGGTACTTGTGAAAGGGGTGAGGGTTTATTGGATCTCATACATACGGATGTATGTGGGCCCTTTAGATCCACCACAAGGGATGCGAACCGCTTCTATGTGACTTTTACCGATGATTATAGCAAATATGGGTATATCTACTTAATCAAGCACAAGTCAGAAACCTTTGAAAAGTTCAAGGAGTTTAAACATGAAGTGGAGAATCGGTTGGGAAGGATGATAAAGATGCTCCGATCCGATCGAGGTGCTGAGTATCTTAGTATCGAGTTCCATGAATGTCTTAAGGAATGTGGATTTGTTTCACAGTTGACGCCACCTAGGACACCACAACTTAATGGTGTGGCTGAGAGGCGCAATCGAACCTTGTTGGACATGGTTCATTCCATGATGAGTCGTGCTTCGTTACCTATCTCATTCTAGGGGTATGCCTTAGAGACTTCCGCCCATATCCTTAATCAAGTCCCGACTAAGAAGGTTGCCAAAACACCTCACGAGATGTGAACGTGGAAGGTTCCCTCGTTGGCACATATCAAGGTTTGGGTTGCGGGGCTTTCGTAAGACAAGAGACTCACGACAAGCTCAAACCTCGTAGTGAGTGATGTATTTTCATCGGCTACCCATAGAAGTACTTTGGATATCTCTTGCATAGACCGAGTGACAATGTTGTCTTCGTTGCGAGGAGAGGGGTTTTCCGAGAAAGAGAACTCATATGCCAAGAGGACAGTGGGAGGCAATTTGATCTTGAAGAACTTCAAGAATCAAGCGATGAAGGAACCTCTAACATTGGCGCTCAACCCGAGGAGGAAACTCCTGTTGAACCGATTGACGATTCCCTACCTCTTAGATGTTCTAGTAGAGTTAGTGTTCCACCCATATTATATGGTTTTCATATAACTGCTGAGGGTGATACGTTTATTAGTGATAGTAAATTGATAAATTTGGATGAACCTAACAACTACAAGGAAGCCATGGCAGGCCCAGAGTCTGCAAAATGGAAAGAGGCTATGGAAAGCGAGATTGAGTCCATATATGACAATCAAGTTTGGAACTTGGTTGACAATATGCCAGGTCGTAAGACGGTCGGATGCAAATGGATCTTCAAGAAGAAGACCGACATGGATGGGAAAGTACACACATATAAGGTGGTTGCGAAGGGCTTCACTCAAACTCCCGGAGTTGACTATGATGAGACCTTCTCACCAGTAGCGAAGATTAAATCTATAAGGGTTATGCTAGTCATAGCTGCGTTTCATGATTATTAAATATGGTAGATGGATGTCAAAATTGCTTTCCTAAATGGGAAGCTGGCTGAAGATGTTTACATGAGTCAGCCAGAGGGTTTTGTCGATGCGAAGTACCCTAAAGAGTGTGTAAGCTTGAGAAATCCATTTATGGATTAAAACAAGCATCTTGCAAATGGAATCTTTGTTTGGATGAGAAAGTCAAAGAGTTTGTTTTTTCAAGAAGCGAGGATGAATCATGTGTATATGTCAAGGCCAGTGGGAGTATAGTTAGCTTTCTCGTTTTGTATGTGGATGACATAATGCTCATAGGAAACGGCATCCCAACCTTGCAGGAGGTCAAGTCCTGGCTTGGGAAGTGATTCGCTATGAAGGACCTCGGAGAAGCTTATTATATTTTGGGGATAAGGATATTGAGAAATAATAGTAAGAGACTAATAGGACTTAGTTAAAGTACTTACTTGGATAAAGTGTTGAAATGTTTTAGCATGGAGAATTCCAAGAAAGGGTAATTACCAATCCAAAGCAATACCAAGTTGAGTAAGACTCAGAGTCCGAGTACCGAAGCTGAGATAGCAGAAATGAGTTGAGTACCTTATGCTTTCGCTATTGGCTCGATCATGTAAGCTATGACGTGTACTCTCCTTGATGTGACCTTCGCTTTGAGCATGGTCAATGTGACAACCCGAAATTTCTATTCTGTACAACCATTCACTTCAATAGGAGTCAAAACTGTTTCTGCTAATTTTCAAGCTTTTTGGAATAAGTTTGAGTAGTTTAAGATTAGTACTTCAGGAGATAACAGGAGAGAGGATGCCCTAGGGTTTATTGTGCAACAATATTATTCCAAAACTCCAAGAGTTTGGAGTTTACGGCCTAAACAAAGGTGTTTACGGTCGTAAACCCTAAAAGAGGGTATAAATATGACACTTAGTCATTATTTATCACTTTTCACAATTTCAAGATCCAAAACTCAATTCTCTCTCAAGTATCATCGACTTTTCTTCTTGATCTTCAACATTGTAAGTGTTTCTAGCCCTAAAAAGTTGATATCTTACTTAATCTAGTGATCTAACATGATTCCATCCGTGAAATCATTCCAAAAGTGTAGATCTTCAAGTTTCACCAAGAACACCAAGAACACACACTACTGTTCTTGGACTTTTAGCACCTTTTCAAGCTTCTACCTAGTAAGTACTTCTATCCTAGAGTATTATAGAGCTTGTTACACTTCTAAACATCAAGAAAACATCCAAGAAACCAAGGATCAAAGGTGTTTACGGTCCAAGATGTTCTTGGACCGTAAACCCCAAAAAGGGTGCCAAAGTGTGCCCTAGTCCCTTCTAAGCCTTGGAAACTAGCCTAGATCCCTTCCTTGATGTGCTTAGTACTTGAAAACATCAAAAGACCATAAACCATTTGGGTTTACGGCCGTAAACCCAAAGAGAAATGGTCCAAGGACCGTAAACTCCTAAAAGGAGTGAAATGGTGCCCTAATCTCTTCCTAAGGCTTAAACATGAAGTAGGAATGCTTCTTGTGATCTTTAAGGCTTCAAAACATAAGAGGGTCAAAGAAACATGAGTTTACGGCCATAAACTCATGGGTTTACGACCGTAAACTCAATGAGTTATGGTCACAAAATCGTAAACTCAAATAAAGGGTTCCCTTGAACCCTAAACTCAATAGCAATGTCCTACAACACTTAGATGCAATCCTTAGGAGTTATAGCACTTAAATAAGGTGTTTTACATGTCCTAGGATGTCTTAACTTTGTTAATTAGTTGTTTAAAGACTAATTGGATACATATATGTGATATTATATGTTAACTAGGATCATCGTGTGTGTACAAGTCTTCACTTGACACCTAGCATCCTATACATTCCGTTCATCCAAACCACTCACTACAGGTGAGTTCATACCCCTTAATTAACCTTTTAAATGTTTTTAAATGCTTTTATGGGGGGGAATACAAGTTGAACTATTATAGTCATTATATCAATCACATGTGATTAATAACTACCAAACAAGTGGATTTCTTACTTTTCAAACTGTGTTATCAAACTGTTTTACTTCAAACTGTTTTACAAACTCTTTTACATATCAAATACTTTTATTAAACTCTTTTAACTTATATTCTGTGTATCTATATGGATATAATTATATAAGTAGGATTGAAAGGACTTAGGACTGATAGCTCACCTTACTTCCTGTTCCTTGTTTGGTTGTGGACTTAGGGTATTCGGGTTATTTGTCCGAAGGTCGTTTGAATCCTAGTTATATATCATGTATATGTGTATAGATATAAAAGGTTACTTCTTTCATTCAGTTCAATGCCTTTGGGTAGCAAAGGTATACAAACATGTTCATATACACAAACAACATTACTAGTAAACTATAATAGGTATAGTTTAGGAAGATACTATTACTAGAACAATGAAACATACAATGAGTCAGTTCATTCATGAGTAATACATAGTGATGAGAAACAAACATAATACATAGTGATGAGAAACAAACATAATACATAGTGATGAGAAACAAACATAATACATAGTGATGAGAAACAAATATAATACATAGTGATGAGGAACAAACATAATACACAGTGATGAGAAACAAAACATACAAGCTAGACAAAGAAAGAACACACAATACAGCTAGCACATACATATACATATACATATACATTACTTACAGTTATGTGAGCCACTTAACGGGGGCATGGCACTACCTGTCATGACCCGTTTTGTATCTAGAATCTCCTTAAATGGGGAGCGTATGAGTTTGTGTATAGATCTATACTGGATTGACTATCCTACACCTTGCTGCTCGCTACAGTGGGACTTGCAAGTCTACGGGTGCCAAACGTCATTTCTTACGACGTCTTACATCGTCGTTTTTCTATAGAGTCGGTAGCAGGATACAGGCCGATCACATGGTACTTTAAAATAACAATTGGTTTAAAGTAATTAGTACAACAGTAGTTACTTAATACAACACTACAGTACTATTTCATTTTCCCTTTACATTTACTTTATGATATTCACACAATAAACAATAATATAAAAACTATATTTTTGGTTAATGATAGTCAGATTTGGGAAAATACATACTCTTACAAGAGACACACACACAGACACTAGATGCCTTGGTAGAAGACTACTTTTAGTAGGAAACATAGGGTTTTCTAGGAGAGTTCAAACAATTACAAACTTTTACAAAACTTATACATTACAGACTTACAAACACTTTCATACAAATACAGACACTAATATACTTATGATCTCACCAGCTTTAAAGCTGATAAACTCTTTCAAAATAACTTTTATTCTCAGGTCACCAGTAGATAGGTACCGGTGCCAGGTTTTGAGAAGATGGAGCTCGTTCAAGACTCATCTTTTATTTTTTGATGTATATTTTTGGTGTCTATATAACTTGACAGAACACACTTGTATGAAATTATATTATTAATGCAATGGATGATGTTGTTGCTTGTTTACTACTTTGCATTGTTGTGATACTGAACATGACGTCCTCCACCCCCGAACGTTTTCGCCGTTCCGGTTTTGGGGTGTGACAGTCAACGAATATCAACGGAATCCTGGTAGAGCTCATTGGATTGCAGTAAAGAACATTATTAAGTAAATGCGGAGGACTAAGGACTGGGTTCTTATCCTTGGTGGGAGTGATGACTTGAGAGTGCGAGGGTATAGTGACGCTAGTTTTCAGACCGACCGAGATAATTTCTGCTCTCAGTCGGGTTGGGTATTTACCCTGAATGGAGGAACAGTGACCTGGAAAAGTTCCAAGTAGGAGACCGTAGCTGATTCAACGTGCGAATCAGAGTACATAGCAGCGAGCGAAGCGTCGAAGGAGGAAATATGACTAAAGAACTTCATTGGAGACCTTGGAGTTGCACCTACCATAAAGGAGCCTATGGAGATTTTCAGTGATAACGAAGGTGCGGTCGCCTTAACCAAGGAACCGAGGGATCATGGCAGATCCAGGCATATCGACAGAAAATACCACTTCATCAGACATCGAGTAGAATATGGACTCCTTGTAGTGAAGGGGATATCGTCAGAAGAGAACCCAACAGATCCCCTGACGAAGGGACTGAGTAGGGTTAAGCACTTGCAACATGCTATGAGTATTGGGCTGAAGGACGATATTAGTTTTAGTGATTAGATAGCTGTTTAGAAACTTGTAATAGATAAAATGTAATTGACATTTGATGATTAAATAAAGGAGTTTTATTTATGAGTAAAGTTACTGTCTTGTGTCAATTGTTTACTATTGTTTCATTTTTCATGTTTTGACATCCAGAATAATATGATTATTCAAACTATCCACGGTCGATCATACTTCGGAAGTAGGTATTGAGGCAAGACTGTCATGAATTGGCTTGTAGATTGTCTAAGCGTTTAGACATAGCAAAAGTTTGCTACAACGTTCATGAGTGCTCCTGAAATAAGATTTGAGTATTGGATTAAACCCGCGCTCACATGAATTACTTCATGGAATTTATCACGAGTGATTGTGAGAAGATAATATTGTATAGTCTTTAAACCGAGATATATGAGTTGTTTACAAGTTGGTTGTGCATTGATAATGCTTAAATGCATCAGTAACTTGATGTTATAAAACGCATTGTTGTGTACGATTTAATGAATAAATAGTACAAGCATATAAGTCAAAGTTTACCTGTTACTTTTATCCTAAGAGGATTAAAAGAGATATCTTGGGCCCCTCGATGATTTTGTTTTGACTTATGTGTCAGGCCCGGTCAGGACTGAGTTGATGTGTTCAATTAAGTTCTATGTCAGACAAATCAGAAATCGGGAAACAAACTCTTGGACAATAAGTATGACTATGTTCCATGTATTTGTCTGCATGATATCTTGAGAACGGAGGACTACATGATCCCATATCTATAGGACGTGCCAGAGTTCGACAACAGCTTTTAAGAGCTACGATTGCTAATCGGATTTTGAAGTCATACTCGCAAATATAGTTATTAGACTTATCCAAGCGGGAGACTGTTGAATTAGGTGTCTAAGCCCATAACTATATTTGGTATGTACTTGACCCGATAGTAGCATGGTCCTTTTGGGTTGGCTTCACCATAGCAACTTGACTGGGTGAATTATGGAGAAAGAGGTTAATTATGATTTATTAATATATTATAAGAATAATATATTAAAAGAGAAATCTTATTATTTAATTAATATTGGTCAAGAATTAATTTAGAATTAATTTTGTGTTCAAAAGAGATTAATTAAATTAAGGGGACTGATATTGTAATTATAAGATAATTACAAAATGGGCTGTGGATCCCTTAGTTAAGGGATTAACGAAATTCTTGTGGAAGCCCACATAGAATTCGTCCACTTGAAACCCTAATACCTCAGCTATATAAGGAACCCTTGGGGCATCATATTTTAGGCCACTTGAAACCCTAAGAAGAGTTCCAGCCGAAAATTCGTATCCCTAGCCTCTTTCTCATATTCCTCCAACTTGCTATTGGTGTTTGTGATCGATTAGAGATATTACACTTGTCATACTAAAGCTCTCAAAGGTTGAAGATTTTCAAGCTACAAACAAAGGTATCATTCTAACTTTTTATTATGTTAATTTCGAAATAATCATGCTAGATTAGGGTTTATAGCTTTGGATGATTATTGCATGTACAATAAGAGAAAACCTAGATCCAAAGCTTTAGGGTTGCATGTGCACCATAGGATTGATGTAATGCTCAAAGCCCATCAAGTACTCGGGGGCATATTGGTGCTAAGGTCAGTACATGGGGCGTACCTCGGTGTACATTGGGCGTACGAAGAAGATGGATCGCGACTTTGAGAGGGGTACATTAAGCGTAATGGGAGTACGCGGGGCGTACTCTATATTCATGCAAACACTATTTTAGGTCCTTGGACGCTATTTAAGTTCATTTTCTCTTCACCAAACCTTAATACCTTCAGCCTCCATCCCTTTTTAACCTTAGAATCGAACCCTAAGTGCAATTTGGTGATTTTGAGCTTGGTATGTGCTTGATGGGTGTTTTGTGAAGAAGAAGAAGAAGAGAATAATTTGGAGGTGTGGCTTGAGCTTCTAGATCCAGGAGTATCTTTCCATTTTCAAACTTCCTAAGGTAAAAAGCTTTAAGCTTGATGATCTTTTTGGTTGGATCTACTTGATGTAAATGTGAGCTTTTGATCTCCTCCAGAAGTAGTGGATGTTAGATCTAAGCTCCAATAAGGTCCCTTGTTCATACAAATGGAAACTTTATGAAAGATTTTGGTCCGTGCATGTATTAGGCTCTTATTAAGTTCATTTTTACATGTTAAGTCCCATTAAGACGTGTTTGTGAGCAAAGTTGGAAACTTTATTGGTTAAGACCTTGGATAGGGACCAGATCCATGTTTTGGACATCTTAACTTAACCCATTAAGAGAAAATGTGGGTTTTTGGATTCCTAATTGGTATGTTGGGCGTACGAGGAGGTACGCTCAGCGTAATGCGAGGAATGTGCATCAGGCAGTTGTACTTTGCGCATCGTGGTCGAGTACGTGGGACGTACGTCTCGAGTACGCTGAGCGTACTCCCTAGAGGATCGTTTTGGGATTTTGAGGTTTGGGCCATTGTTGGGTTTACTTATTTTGGGCCTTGTTGGGCCATTAGACTTCTTTTTGGGCTTTTGGTTTGTATCTTTTGGTCTCCTTTGGATTTTAGGCCCATAAAGGGTTTTGGGGGCCTAATTTGGAAAATTGGGCCATGGGTGGGCCTTGGGTGATTATGTTGGAATTTGGGCCGTTGGAAAATTGGGCTTGGGCCTTAGGCCAAGTATAGGGAAGGGTAAAAAGGTCTTTTACCATTGTTTGGACTCGTATGGTGAGTCAGGATCCAATTATTGATTGTATGATTATTTTATGATTGATAGTGCAGGGATTTTAGTGGGCCAGCAGCCAGAGATTCTTTCTGTGAGATTCGGCAGTGCGAGGTGAGTTTTCTCACCATGCCCATGGGTCCAAGACACCAATGCCGGCCCATTACTTGTTATGTGGAATGCTAGTTGTCTTTGTGATACTTTCCTGGAAGACCCCGAGGGTAGCCCGTGGCATTTGCATGAAAGACCATGGGGATAGCCCATGGCACTTGGATATCAGACCATGGGGGAATCCCATGACATTTCAAGTAAAGACCATGGGGGTAGCCCATGATACTTAGATGTCAGAACATGGGGGTATCCCATGGCAAATTTATGTTTGGTATGTGGTATTTTGGGGAACTCGCTAAGATTTGTGCTTACGGTTTTCAATTTATGTTTCAGGTACTTATGTTTCAAAGGGAAGAGCCCGAGATGATTGCAAAGCACACACCACCTCGTTCAGCATATTCTTGATTTACTCTGATGTGATATGATGATTGATACATTTGTTTTATCTGGATTTTTATGATGATGTTTTGGGATACTGGTTTTATTAAGTTAAAAATGAAATTTTCGGGTCTTATTTTTGGGACGTTACAAGTTGGTATTAGAGATTTGGTTTGAGGTGTTTGGACATACTCTCGGGTGTGTCTGAACTCAAATTGAGGGTTTGGTAAACTTTTATTTTTCAAAAAGATATTTTTTTTAGAGAAATGGGTTTTCTAATACAAAAAGGGTGTGGTGCATGCAATTGACCGAGTTCAAGTAAGTGTCCCAGAATGCATATACATGTATGTTACGAATATATGTTTTGAGAATTTCATGCTAGGATGAGGCTAGGGATACTTTCAGGAATCGCATGATAGATTGGTCTGATATGTGATGCCTTGTGGCCTAGGGAGCATTGGATGCTATGCTAGATTTGGTTTACGTATTGGTATTAGTAATTGCTAAGTGTATGCTTTAAAAATTGTATACGGTTAGGATCATATAGCCCTAGAATGATTGATTTGGCATTATTTCATGTTCCTCTTTTGGTTGTGGTCCTAGGGTAGAGTCTTTTATTCGACAGTCTATTTGATCCTGTATTATGTATAATTTGCATGCATAAGGCAACCGACAGTGAGAGTGGAACTTCCTAGCTTGAGTTGTGGTATGTGAGATTGGAATGTTACTGCATGAATGATGCTAGCTTTGTGCTTTGTGGAGCTCTCAAGTGATGCGAGATATCTACTAACTGAATATATTGAGTCACACGTGACAAAGGTTTAATAATCTTAGAGTGATGGATTCGACCCTATTGTGCAGCTCTGGTTTGAGTCTAACCATTGTAGGGATGAGTCTGTTACTCGAAGGATTATCTAATCTTGATTGCATGTGAGTATATTCATGAGGTAGGTAACTGACGTTATGGGAAGTTCTTCAGCAGCTGATGGTAGGGTGAGGTCGGGAACCTAAGAAAGCCTAGGAAGTGCTTCAGTGGGTTTAGTTGTGTTGTTTGGCGATATGTAGAGTATCAGTTTGAGAAAGGTGACTTAATGGATTTGGGATGATTCTTGAGGAAAGTATGGATAGGTGTGGAAGGTAGTATTGTGTGACATCCCCAATTTCACGGCCCGAAAAGACCGATTTGTTTATGCTTTATTTGAAAATCAAAGTATATTTTTAAAGAAATATGTTGGGTTAGAAGTGTTGCGTCATTGGGCTTTTGGTCTAAGTCCATTGTTTTCACGGTACTGGGCCTATCCAGCCGTGTATCATTAATTAGGGTTTACTTTATATAGTGCATGAATGCATCGTATTTTGTGTAGTCGTTAATATCATCATTGTAACCCTACCACACCTCTACAGTAGCAATTCTTAATAGAGTTCTTCTGAACTTGTGGATTATTAATCATTCGACATCTGTTTGATTCATCTTGTGTTCTTATTTACTTTGTGTTATTGTGTTACTTGTTAAGAATCTCATCGTTCTTAAAGAGTTTTATTCTCATCAATTGGTATCAGAGCAGGAGGTTGTGTAATTTATACGCATCTCTTCTGTTTGAAGAAAATCTTTAGGGTTTCCACTTTTATTGAATCTATTGAGCCGTTATCTCTTCATTGACGTTGTTCATCGATCTCGATATTACCCTAATACAGCTTTACAAAGTCTGATTCTTTACAGGTAAACAAATCAAGTTACCATGTCACACGACGACTCTCAAACCAATCCCATCAACATCTCCAACAACATTGGTTCGACTACAAGGATTCCGATCTTGTATACTCAAGAGTATGAAGTCTGGACTCTTCACTTTGAAGATTATGTTCTTGGCTCAGAGGACAACATATATTTGATCTGGGAGGCTATTACTGTGGGTCCTTTTGCTCACACCGGAACCAAAAGAATCATCAAGACACAAAAAGAGTATAATCAGCTAATGATCGATGTGAAAGAAGTCCCTCAAGATGAGAAGGACAAGCTGCTCAGCAACGTAAAAGCAATGAGGGTGATCAGATTCGCTTTACAATCTGACACTTTTCGTCTGGTGAGTTCGTACACTACTGCAAAGGAGATCTGGGACAGGCTTAAGGAGTTATATTCCACCGATGAGGATCTCGAGCATTCCACTCAAACTCTCCTACTTTTGGAGTTTGGTGACTTCAAGAAAAAGCCAGATGAAAGTCTCATTCAAACATTCGATCGTTACAACCATCTTCTCAGTAAGATGATTAAGCATGGAATCGGCAGAGAGGTGATTGAGCAGAAGGTCACTTTTATGAATGGACTAAGGCCAAAATGGATGGCGGTGGTTTCAACTGTTAAAGCTCATGAACAGTTTAAATCTTACTCGTTGGCGAGGCTTGTGGGAATTCTCAAGTCTCATGAAAGTGCTGTGACAAAGGAAACGAAGGTAGTCTCCGGAATGGGATCCTTGGCCCTTATCTCAAAGGGTAAGAATTTGGTTGAAGAAGAAGCGGAGTCAAATCTTTCTGAGTGTGATCTGACAAATGAAGAATACACATTGATGGTATTTAATCCCAAGCGGTTTGCTAGAAAAAAGTTCCCCGCCAAGGACCGAAACTGGCAAGGATGCTACAGTTCGGAGAAAGCGAAAGAGGAGATTAAAAGCACTCCTCAGAAAAAAGAAGAGAAGAATGAGAGAAAACTTGTGGGTGACTCGGGCTATGACTGCAATTATTGTCTTGGCAAAAACCATCTAGCGAAGGAATGCATGCTAAGTAGAATGAATGAGAAGAATGAGGGTGAAGACGACGAAGCTTACTATATGCGTAAGCTTGAAGAGACCAAGAAGAAGAAGTCTAACGACAAATCCATGCCTGTGTTCATTGTGCAGGAAAATATTGAAGAAAACAAGTTCAGTGGAGTAGAGGTATGGTCTACTGATTCGGAAGATGAGGAAGTTCGCAAGCCCACTCATGGCAGGGCATTTTTCGGGAAGGAAGAAGGTTCAGAGTTTGCTGGAAAGTGTCTGATGATGACCGCAGGTGTGTCACAAATGAGAGGCTATACTACAGATGGAGGGTGTGATGAGGCGAAGGAAAGGGAAGACAAATTCTTTACCGCAAAACCAGTTGGAGAGTAGATCAACGAGTGTGATCGGTTGATCAAGAAGGTAAATTCCATCCTTGAATCACTCAAAATACCCGTTTGTAACTATGAAAAAGAATTAAATGATTTAAAATTCACCTTTTCTAGTTTAAGTGGTAACCTAAAACAAACTCCCCTCACAAACTCTAACCTAACTGATCAAATTAGCAGGGTGTCTTCCAAGAGTGAGGAGCGAAGGATATGGATAGAGAATGTCACACCCCCAAACCAGACGGCGGAAACGTCCGGGGGCTTGGGTGACTTCATCTTGCAATATCATCACAATGTATATAATTGAAACAAGACAACGTCATCATCATACATATCAAAATAAAACCATCATTGTTTACATCAAGTATAGTATCATAGATTACATGCCAAAATATTCAATGTATGATGATAACAAAATACGACAAATTCCACATGTTCTTGTAGACCTTTCCGCTTAACGATTCCCTGAGAATACAAGTTATTTTGAAAAAGTCAACATATATAATGTTGGTGAGTTCATAAGCATGTTTGACTAAAAAATTTTGTATTGTTCGTAAAACGCCAGAAAATCCGATATCTTCTGAAAAATGGTTTGAAAGTGATGTGTCAAAATCAAGCACTAATGCATGTGTGTTTTCTGTTTTTGGAATGTATATAAGAATGTAATCCGGAAAAAGATCCTGTATTTTCTGTTGTAAGTAGAAGGTATTATTTAACTGTATATTTCCCCAGAAAATCCGATATTTTCGCTTTATAAAAGTGTCGTGGTCTCAAAACCCTAAGACCGAATATCAGTGTATGTATGTTTTTGTATCAACAAGATTATATGTGTTCCGTAAAATTATGATGGAGTTAATCTCTATGTGAGTCGTTTTAACCATACTTGATTATGACGCATTCGCCTGTCGTGGCATTTTCAGGCGCCGACTTGTTTAAGGTAAGGTTTGTCACCCTAGACTGGCCTTGTCTAACTGTAGCGAACAGCTCAGGTGTGGGGTGTCACCCCGTATAGATCTATCCACAAACTCTCGCTCTCCCTCCAGGAGACTCTGGTTATAACTGCATGCTATGATCGTACACTCGAGGGGTGTCAACCGACATGTCTCACTAGATCCTTAACTGAATTTACGCGAATATTGTATTATGTTTCCGTGTACGTTTTACGTTTGAAAAGTCCAACGAGTATGTATGTGAATGTACAAGGCCCAACAGACATGTAGAAGGACCACTAAGGCTCAATAAACATGTAATGTATAGTCCAGGCCCAATAAGCATGTAAATGGACCACTAAGGCCCAATAAACATGTAATGTATAATTCAGGCCTAATAAGCATGTAAATGGGCCACTAAGGCCCAATAACATGAAATGTAAGTATTAGGCCCAATAAACATGTAATCGATGTATTTAGGTCGCTTGTTATTACATTGTTTGTTTTAGCTTGATTGTTTTCTAAAATGACATAAAAAGGCCCACTTTTTGTAATGATGATATTTTTCGCCCATTAAGCCGAAAATTTACAATTTAGGCATATTTTTGATAAAAATTGACACTTTAGGTCCCTTATGACCAAAAGTTTACATTTATGGGCTTATTTCAAATAAAATGACATTTTTAACCCACTATTGTTATAAATAGCATTTTTTACTTAATATCATGAAAATTGACATTTTCGGCCCAATTATATAAAAATTGACATTTTCAGCCCTTTTTAACCGAAAAACAACATCTTTGGCTCAAATTTTTTTAAAATGACAATTTAATCCACAAAAGTCATAATTTTTCCAATTTTGGCCCATAAAACCGTGAAGGCCCAATTTAAGCACATTTTGTGAAAAATTTACTCTTTTGGCCCTTTTTAAAACCATAATATCATAAAAACCCATTTTTATACAAAAATTACTCTTTGGTCCTTGAAAAACCGTAAGTATCATAAAAGCTTCATCTTTTTGTTTATTTTTCAAAAATGGTCCCTTTACAAGATTTTTGTTTAGTTTTTCAACATCCTTAACATGTTTAACACTTTCATCCTTTTGGTAAGTTGCATAAAGTGTTTTAGTTTATAAATATTGTCAAGACTTGATAGAGTTTTCGAGATCTATGAAGTTTCTTCACATTATCACAAGATATAACTTAGAAAACACACATAACATGCACAAATACATAGATCTATCACATAAGCAACTTCTATCCTCCCCCAAAACATAGTAAAACCGAAAAAAGGGGTATGAACTCACCTTGGGTTGTTGTTCTTGGTTTGATGAAGAGTTTGAAGAATATTTTCGGCCCTAGGAGTTTCCTTGAGGAGGTTTTCGAAATCTATGAAGTTCAAGAGTATAGATCATGAAATGATGTGGGTTAAGAAGAGATTTTTGATGAAATCTTGAAGTTAAACCATAGGTTAAGGCAGGGACTTACCAAGAGTGATGAACTTGATGAAAAACCTCTTGTAAACACACACCAAAGTCATGAAAATGACAAGGGGAATAAGGGAATTTTCCTTGAGCTTGAGAAGAATTATGAGAGACTTTGAAAGTGAAAATGTACGTGTTTGTGGGTGCTCTCGGCCGAGAATTAAGAAGAGAGGGGAGGGAGTTGATTTTGGTTATTACATGATGGATTATGAAATCCTAGCCTAGATTACCACTAAACTAAAATTATGTGTTAAGCTTGTAATTTACTTGATTTCTTCATTTTTTTACCTATATATATATATATATATATATATATATATATATATATATATATATATATATATATATATATATATATATGTGTGTGTGTGTGTGTGTGTGTGTGTGGACCGAGTTTTTTGGAGAAAGGAAAAGTTTTGGGCCCTACTTGCTTGATTTCGAAATCATGAGGACCAAATGGATGGTTCTCGGCCCATTGGGCCCTTATTAGGGTTCACGGCCCAATAGGATAAAAGAAAAGGGTTTACGACCCATTAGGGCTTATGAAACTAGTTATGGCGCATCATGGCCCATTAGGAATGACATGGATCATTCTAGGCCCATATGACCCAAAATACCTTAATTTCATGGATGTGGGTCTAATTAGAGCCCAAATAGGGTTCCTAGGCCCAAGGTAGTCAAATTGAAAGTTTATTGGCCCATTAGGCCCAATAAGAGAATCCTAGCCCATAATAATCTTCAACCGGGATTTTAAGGGTTTTCAATCCGTAGTTGAACCTATGAGATGTATTGTATTAGGTTTTGAACTTAAATCAAGAGTTTGGATTCAAATGGATGGTTTCATTTAGCATATAGCATGATATTCACTTAGAGTACAAGTCTTACTGTAGTTGATGTTTACATGAAAACAAAATTTCCTAGCTAAAATGCCAGTTGTGACATCATCCCCCCGTTAGAGGGAATTTCGTCCCGAAATTCTTTCGAAAGATAGGATCATGAATGAGAGAATAGGTGAGGGTGCTTCTGCTTCATCTGGTCTTCGCGTTCCCATGTGAATTCCGGTCCACGCTTAGCGTTCCATCGAACCTTCACAATCGGAATGCGGCTCTGCTTCGTACGCTTCATTTCCCTATCAATTATCTCGACTGGTTCCTCGACAAACAGGAGATTCTCGTTTATTTCGATCTCTTCTAAAGGAATGACAAGAGTTTCATCTGATAAGCACTTTTTCAAATTCGAGACGTGAAACACGGGTTGTACGTTGCTGAGCTCTGAAAGTAGCTGCAACTTATAAGCTACCGGACCAAATCGGGCCATGATCTCGAACAGTCCGATGTATTGCAGGTTCAGTTTTCCCCGTTTCCCAAAACGGATCATTCCTTTCCAGGGAGAGACTTTCAATAGCACCCGATCCCCGACTTGGAATTCCAGAGGCTTTCGCCGTTTGTCAGCATAGCTCTTTTGTCGGTCTCACGATGCTTGAAGTCGGGCTTTGATTTGGATTATCTTTTTGGTTGTTTCTCGAATGATTTTTGGCCCTGTGAGGGTGCTGTCTGGTGATTATCCTTTTGCTAGTTGGGTGTCACCCACCTCATCCCAGCATAGAGGCGATCTGCATTTGCGACCATATAAAGCCTCAAAAGGAGCAACCTTGATGCTCGTGTGATAACTGTTGTTGTATGAGAATTCAACCAAAGGCAATTGGGTATCCCACGACTTGCCGAAATCAATCACACCAGCTCGGAGCATGTCTTCGAGTGTTTGGATGGTTCATTCGCTTTGGCCATCGGTTTGAGGGTGATAAGCAGTGCTCATGTCTAATTGTCTTCCCATTGCCTTCTGAAGTGACTACCAAAATCTTGAGGTAAATCTACTATCTCGATCCGAGATAATAGACACTGGCACCCCATGAAGTCTTACGATCTCTTTGATGTAGATTCGTGTCGAACTTTCCATATTGTAAGATTCTTTTATTGGCAGGAAATGAGCGGATTTAGTTAACCTATCGACGATTACCCAGATAGCTTCCAATCCACCTGTCGTCTTAGGTAATTTGGTTACGAAGTCCATAGTAATCCTTTCCCATTTCCACTCGGGTATTACTGGCTATTGTAATAGTCCTGAGGGCTTTTGGTATTCCACTTTCACCTTGGCGCAAATGAGACACTTGCCCACATAAGTGGCGATCTCTGCCTTCATATTTGGCCACCAATAATGTTGCTTAATGTCCAGGAACATCTTATCCGAACCCGGATGGATGGAATATCGCGTCTTGTGGGCTTCGTTCATGATCATTTCTCTGAATCCCCCAAATTTAGGGACCCAGACTCTATTCATGAAGTAGTAAGTCCCGTCCTCCTTGGCTTCAAAGTTCTTGTCCATCCCACCCAGTGTTTCATTTGCGACGTTCTCCGGCTTCAATGCATCTGTTTGGGCTTCCTTGATTTGTGAGGTTTGGTGGGATTGGATGGTTATTGATAAGGTTTTCACCCGACGACCTGAGTATTCTTTTCTGCTCAGGGCATCGGCTACCACGTTAGCCTTGCCTGGGTGGTACTTGATCTCGCACTCGTAATCGTTTAGTAGCTCAACCCATCTTCGCTGCTTCATGTTTGACTCCTTTTGGTTTAGAATGTGCTGGAGGCTTTTGTGATCGGTGAAGATGGTGCACTTTGTACCGTAGAGGTAGTGCCTCCAAATCTTTAGGGCGAAGAACACATCTCCCATCTCGAGATAATGTGTGGTGTAATTTACTTCATGCGTCTTTAGTTGCCTGGATGCGTAAGCTATCACCTTTCCACGCTGTATGAGGACACAACCTAACCCTTGATTCGAAGCATCGCAGTAGACTATGAAATCTTCGGTTCCCTCCGGTAAGGATAGCACTGGTGCACTATAGAGGGCTTACATCAAGGTTTGGAAGGCGGCTTCTTGCTTTTCCGTCCAGTTGAAAGGCACACCCTTGTGTGTCAATGTGGTAAGGGGTTTGGCTATCTTGGAAAAATTCTAGATAAACCTTTGGTAGTAGCCTGTGAGACCCAAGAATTGACGGATTTCCGTTGGTGTTTTCGGAATCGCCCAGCCTTCAATAGCTTTGATCTTGGAAGGATCTACATGAATCCCTTCCTTGCTGACTACATGACCTAAAACGTTTACACTGCGGAGCCAGAACTCACATTTGGAGAGCTTCACATACAATCTTTCATCTCTTAGGGTTTCCAAGATTTGACAGAGGTGTTGACCATGCTCTTCTTTGCTTAGAGAGTAGATAAGAATACCGTCGATGAAGACAATCACGAACTTATCAAGGAATGGGCGGCAGACTCGATTCATGAGGTCCATAAATGCAGCGGGGGGATTTGTTAGACCAAAGGACATCACAACAAATTCGTAATGACCATATCGAGTTTGAAAGGCAGTTTTTGGAATGTCCTCTTCCCGAACTCGGAGTTGATGATAACCGGATCTCAGATCTATTTTTGAAAAATAACTAGCTCCTTGAAGCTGGTCAAATAGATCGTTAATCCGAGGAAGTGGGTATCGGTTTTTGACAGTGAGCTTGTTTAATTCCCTAGAATCGATGCACATTCTGAAGGATCCGTCCTTTTTCTTGACAAACAAGATCGGAGCTCCCCAGCGTGAGAAGCTTGGTTGGATGAATCCCTTGCTCAGCAGCTCGCTTAGTTGGCTGGATAACTCCTGCATTTCGGTGGGAGCTAACCTGTAGGGTGATTTGGCAATTGATGTGGCTCCTGGTATTAGGTCGATTCGGAATTCGACCTGTCTTTCTGGGGGTATTCCCCGGAAGATCTTCTGGAAATACGTCCGGGAAGTCACATGCCACTGGAATGTCTTGAATGTTTGCTTCTTCTTTGGTCTTATCCACAACATAAGCGAGGAATGCGTAGTTCGTCTTGTGTAGTCACTTTTGTGCCTTGATGCACGAGATAAGGCGAATATTGGCGCCATGTTATCACCATAGATTATTAGGGTTTCGTGATTGGGGAGATGAAGGCGAACGGCCTTATCGCGACACATAATATCAGCATGGTGGGGGCTTAACCAATCCATGTCGATTATCACATCAAAACTCCTAATATTTACTGGCATCAAATCTATTTGAAAAGAGTGATTGTTTAGTGTTAATGTGCACCCTACATAGACATCTTTGGTTGTTTCAGTTTTCCCATTAGCCATTTCCACCGTGAAGGCTTCGTTGAGCTTCTGGGGTTGTTGGTTTAGTAAGTGTTTGAATTTATTACTAACGAAACTTCGCTCCGCCCCACTATCGAATAAGATGCATGCGTATGTGTTGTTAAGTAGTAACGTACCAGTAACAACTGTTGGGTCCTGAATTGCTTCACCTTGACCCAATGGCAATACCCTTCCTGATGTTCCAGCCCCCTGGTTGTTTGCTTTGGGGCAGTCGCGCTTGAAATGACCGGTTCCTCCACACCCATAGCAGCTGTAACTGGACCCAACGTTGTTGTTGTTGTTACTGTTGTTGTGATTGTTTTTGTTGTTGTTGTGGTTCGAATGTTGGTTCTGTTGAGGCTGAGTTCTACAGTATATTGCAGTGTGACCCTTTCGGTTGCAACTTGTGCAATGCATCTCCCTGCATTCTCCGTGATGGTGGAAATTGTATTTGCTGCATTTGGGTAGGGTCCCTGACTATTGTATGGGAGCATTTGGTGTGGATGAGGCTGGAGCATGTGGTGTTGTGGTAGCTTGAGTAGCGGCATGGATAGTCACAGTTTGTTGCTTCTTTGATGACTCTTGGGTTTGTCCTCCTTTCCGCTTGTTGTTCTTGCCTTTCTTGTTATCACTTTCCTTCTTGACTTCAACTTCTCCTGCTTTGGCACCCTTCTTGTTTCCATGGTCGTATAACTTCTTGGCTAGCCTTTTAGCATTGTCATACATTCCAGGGTTTGCTGCGATTACATTCCCTTGAATCGGAGAGGTCAATCCCCAAAAGAATCTTTCAATCTTTTTCCTTTCAGACGTGATCATCCCTGGACACAAGAGATAGAGCACGCTAAACCTTGATATGTAAGCATCGATGTCAGAGTTTTGAACTGTGAGGTTCCACATCTCTTGCACCATTTTCTGGATCTCTCCCCTTGGACAGTACTCGGCTAACATCATTTCCTTAAGCTCCTCCCATGGCATAGCATTCGCCACCGGGAGTGTCATGGCCTCCACGTGACCATTCCACCAAGAGAGAGCTTGATCGACGAATGTGCAGGCCTCAAACTTGACCTTGCACTCCTCCGGATATCCGCAGATCTCAAACACTGATTCCACCTTTTCTATCCATATTTTCAGGGTTATGAAGCCTCCTGTCCCGTTGAAGGTTCAAGGCTTGGCGTTTGTGAAGTCTTTGTAGGTGCAAGTTCTTGTGGGTCCGTGATTTATTCCCTGATTTGTGCTTCCGGTTCATACCAAATGGGGGTCGCACCCCTTGCTGGCGGCTCCATTTCTAGATGTCGTGTGCCCATGGGGGCGTAGTACCATTGGGGCCCATCCTATATCGGGGCACCCTGGCCATGTACGGCGGATTTATGACTTCAAACCCCGTGTCCGAGTCATCTACGTCGCTGTCCTTTGCCTCCTCCTCGTCTGAGTCGGCTACCGGTTCTTCCGGTCCTTCCATAGGCTCCTCTTCTGGTTCTTCCTCTGGTTCTTCCTCTGGTTCTTCCTTGGGTTCTAACCATCCACCATTTTCCTGATTGGGGAAATAGGGATCTCCAGGGTGATGAAATCCGGCCATCGTGTCTGCACGAGGGGTGAGAGACGTTGTAAAAAGAGTATACATATAGTATTTCTAAAAATACTCCAATAGTATTTTGATTATTTAAGTTTGAGTTCCTTAGAAGTTTTGGATACGAGGTAAGCTTCTAGATCCATTTCCCGCCATGATTAATCTCAAACACATGTTGGTCATATTTTGAATAAATATAATTGATCAGGCTATATTTATCCCCAATATGACTACACAACTGTCCGGGTTTAATCACAGTGTTCAATTTCCTCCAGAGACTTTTAGTGTTATAGTTTTTAATGTGTATCTGAGTATTGATTTTATTCAGAGTGTTTTAGTTCCATTGTATTTATAGTTGCATATCAAGTATGATTAGATATGCTAGTTCAATATAAACAATGCTCTGATACCAATCTGTCACACCCCCGAACCAGACGGCGGAAACATCCGGGTGCTTGGGTGACTTCATCTTGCAATATCATCACAATGTATATAATTGAAACAAGACAACACAATCATCATACATATCAAAATACAACCATCATTGTTTACATCAAGTATAGTATCATAGATTACATGCCAAAATATTCAATGTATGATGATAACAAAATACGACAAATTCCACATGTTCTTGTAGACCTTTCCGCTTAACGATTCCCTGAGAATACAAGTTATTTTGAAAAAGTCAACATATATAATGTTGGTGAGTTCATAAGCATGTTTGTATAAAAAGTTTTATATTGTTCGTAAAACGCCAGAAAATCCGATATCTTTTGAAAAACGGTTTGAAAGTGACGTGTCAAAATCAAGAACTAATGCATGTGTGTTTTCTGTTTTTGGAATGTATATAAGAATGTAATCCGGAAAAAGATCCTGTATTTTCTGTTGTAAGTAGAAGGTATTGTTTAACTATATATTTCCCCACAAAATCCGATATTTTATGTTTATACAAGTGTCGTGGTCTCAAAACCCTAAGACCGAATATCAGTGTATGCATGTTTTTGTATCAACAAGATTTTATATGTGTTCCGTAAAATTATGATGGAGTTAATCTCTATGTGAGTCGTTTTAACCATACTTGATTATGACGCATTCGCCTGTCGTGGCGTTTTCAGGCGCCGAATTGTTTAAGGTAAGGTTTGTCACCCTAGACTGGCCTAGTCTAACTGTAGCGAACAGCTCAGGTGTGGGGTGTCACCCCATATAGATCTATACACAAACTCTCTCTCTCCCTCCAGGAGACTTTGGTTATAACTACAGGCTACGATCGTACACTCGAGGGGTGTCAACCGACATGTCTCACTAGATCCTTAACTGAGTTTACGCGAATATTTTATTATGTTATGTATAATGTTTTTGTGTACGTTTTATGTTTGAAAATTCCAACGAGTAGGTATGTGAATGTACAAGGCCCAACAGACATGTAGAAGGACCACTAAGGCCCAATAAACATGTAATGTATAGTCCAGGCCCAATAAGCATGTAAATGGACCACTAAGACCCACCAAACATGTAATATATAATCCAGACCTAATAAGCATGTAAATCGGCCACTAAGGCCCAATAACATGAAATGTAAGTATTAGGCCCAATAAACATTTAATCGATGTATTTAGTTCGTTTGTTATTACATTGTTTGTTTTAGCTCGATTGATTTCTAAAATGACATAAAAAGACCCACTTTTGTAATGATGACATTTTTGGCCCATTAAGCCGAAAATTTACAATTTAGGCATATTTTTGATAAAGTTGACACTTTAGGTCCCTTATGACCAAAAGTTTACATTTATGGGCTTATTTCAGATAAAATGACATTTTTAGCCCACTATTGTTATAAATAACATTTTTGACCCAATATCATGAAAATTGACAGTTTCGGCCCAATTATATAAAATTTGACATTTTCGGCCCATCTTAATAAAATTGGCATTTTCAGCCCTTTTTAACCGAAAAACAACATCTTTGGCTCAAATTTGTTTAAAATGACAATTTAATCCACAAAAGTCATAATTTTTCCAATTTTCGCCCAAAAAAACGTGAAGGCCCAATTTAAGCCCATTTTGTGAAAAATTTACTCTTTTGGCCCTTTTTAAAACCATAATATTATAAAAACCCATTTTTATACAAAAATGACTCTTTGGTCCTTGAAAAACCGTAAGTATCATAAAAGCCTCATCTTTTTGTTTATTTGTCAAAAATAAAATACTCCAAGGCTTAGGAATTATGGAAGCTGAATCTGTACCGAAACCATCTTCGCTTCCTTAAGTATCACTTTCGCTTTCGCCTCATTAAAAATTAACAAGTGAAATAGAGCGAACGCTCAGTCTATTTCGCTTCTGATTTTCTCGTTAACCAAACTGTGCCGAACATTCGGTATATTTTGCTTCATTCATCAACAGGCGAACTTTCGGTTGAAATATCATGTATACTTTTTGTACATTATTTTTTTCAAAAATACAAAAATATTTTCTCTTCTGTTTTTATTTATCTTTTGAAAATTCAAAAATACATAAATATTTTCTCTTCTGTATTTATTTATCTTCAGAAAATTCAAAAATACAAAAACATTTTCTCTTCATGGACGAATGCACATGATGGAGCTGGGGTAGGTATAAATCTCTTTATCTTTGTACTAGCTATGTGTCCCTAGAAGCATGTTGTTGCATGTTGTCTAAAGCCTCTAAGACTTTAAGTGAAGCCTTACTGATTCGATATATACAAATCGTTTCTTCCCAATCAGGCTGCAAAAATACTTAAGTCACGAGCTACCTTGCTCTTCTTATATTGAGTTAAGAGTTATATGCTTAGTCCTCATTGTATAGCAGAGGTACTTTTGGTTCTTTAAACACCTTCATACTTTTCTCCATCACATTACGCTTCATAAACGTAACCCTTGAGACTCTCAGCATTTACCACTGAGGTTTACGGTTACACAACGTCTATGTTAATGATTTTAGTTTCGTTTCACCACGTACTGAGTGAAACCCAAAATCCAATTCCTTTACTGAATTGACGGTGAACAATCAAACGTTCTAGTTTTTCACCCATGCATTAACGAAACCACTTTTGTGGTCGGTACCAAGAAATCTCTTTTATTTTTATTTGCGAGATCTTTATGAAATGTTCCAACACAAGGATATTTCTACCCAAAAGATTCAATTTTAATTTTGTTTTGAGATTTCTATAATAATCACCGAGTCACTGAAAAATGAACAAACCTACTTGATGTTTTTGGCTACACTGGCCACACAAGTACTTCACTCAATTGTCGGTCTTATATCAAGATACGTAGTTCAGTTGAAGCGAAAGCCACCCTTATAGCCGAATATTGAAAATATGCCTTTGATTGCTTCTTAACAAACATTTGATCGTACTTCAATGGGAAATCACAAAGACACTTCTAAGTCTCTCTTGATTTTGAAGGAAGCGATTCGTGCCCGGGATCCACAGTTTTGTGTCTCTAAAGACATCACTAATATCCCATATCAATAATTCGCTTTATTTCTTTTTCTTTGGCACACTCTTGCATGAAGATCGTTATGATCTTCCAAACGTCTGGTCCCTGCTTTTAATGGCAATTTTCTAATTTATAGTTTCGCTTCTACTACACAATGGTGATGATGGTAATGGGCCCCCTTGATGAAGTGTAGGTTAAAAGCCCAAGACTTGTCTTTACCCTATAAATAGTCATGTATTATTCATAATTAGGGTTAAGAGTGAGGCAAAATGTAGCCGTCATGTTGTGAGGTTTCTTGTAGAGTTAGATTCTTATTCTTAAAGTGTAATCTGTTCCTCATAATTGAATAAATCGAGTGATCATTCGACATATCTTCATATTTGTGTTTGTTCTTATTTTCCGCATCTTGTTCATCAAATCACAAAAACTGTTTTAATCCCAACACATACTTCTTATAGGAAATGACATTCCAACTTTTCAGGAAGTTAAGTCTTGGCTTGGAAAGTGTTTCGCTCTGAAGGATCTGGGAGAGGCTGCTTATATTCTAGGGATAAGGATTTTGAGAGACAAGAGTAAAAGGATAATTGTAATTAGTCAAAGTACATACTTGGATAAGGTACTAAAACGCTTTAATATGGAGAATTCCAAGAAGGGAGAACTACCAATACAGAGTAATACCAAACTAAGTAAGACTTAGAGTCCGAGTATCGATGCAGAGATAGAAAAAATGAGTAAAGTTCCATATGCTTTCGTTGTTGGATCTATCATGTACGCTATGACATGTACTCGTCATGATGTGGCTATCGCTTTGAGCATGGTTAGTCGTTATCAGGGGAATCATGGTAGAGCTCATTGGATAGCGCTCAAGAATATTCTTAAGTATATGCGAAGAACTAAGGACTAGGTCCTTGTTCTTGGTGGCAGTGATAACATAAGAGTAACTACGCCAACTTTTAGACATACAGAGACAACTTTGGTTCTCAATCTGGCTGGGTGTTTACCCTTAATGGAGGAGCGATAACCTGGAAAAGTTCCAAGCAAAAGTCGATGGCTGATTATACCTGTGAATCAGAGTACATAGCAGCAAGCAAAGCATCAAAGGAGGCTATATGGTTGAAAAACTTCATTAGAGACCTTGCAGTTGTTCTCACCATCGAGGAGTCAATGGATATTTTCTGTGATAATGAAGGGGAAGTTGTCTTAACGAAGGAACTAAGAGATCATGGCAGATTAATGAATATCGACAAAAATACCATTTCATTAGACATAGAGTAGAAGAAGGTCACCTCGTCGTGAAGAGGGTATCGTCCGAAGAGAATCCTACAGATCCCCTCACAAAGGGTGTAAGTAGGATTAAGCACGTTCAACATGCTAGGAACATTGGTCTGAAGGATGATATTAGTTTTAGTAGTTAGATAGTTGTTTCGAAACTTGTAACAAAATAAATGTAGTTGACATTTGATGATTAAATAATGGAGAATTATTTATGGGTATTGTTTACTATCTTTTGTCAAATGTTTATTATTGTGTTTCAATTTTGCATGTTTTACTTTCAGAATAATTAGATTATTCAAACATCCACAATCGATCATACTTTTGGAAGTAAGTAGTGAATCAAGACTGTCATGAATTGGATTATAGATTGTCTAAAGGATTTAGACATAACAATAGTTTGCTGCAACATTCATGAGTACTTTGAAATAGAGATTTAAGTATTCGATTAACTCACACTCAGAGAATTACATAATGGAATTTATCACGAGTAATTCTGAGATGATAATATATTATAATCTTCAAACAGAGATATATGAGTTGTTGTTTACGAGTTGGTTGTGCATTGATCATGGGTAAACGCATCAGTAACTTGATGTTATAAAACGTATTGTTATGCATGATTTTATGAGCAAATATTGCAAGCATATAAGTCAAAGTTTATCTGTTCCTTTTGCCCTAACAGGAAAAGCGATATCTTGGGCCTTTAGGTGATTTGGTGTTGACATATAGTGTCGGGCCTGGTCAGGACTAAATTGATGTGTTTGATTAGTAGTTCTCTGTCATTACAAATCAGAAATCGGGAAACAAAGTATTGGACGATGAGATTGATTTTATTCCATGTCATTTGTCCACATGATATCTTGCAGAACGGATGATTATATGATCACTTATATTAGGACATGTAACTGACTAGGTCAGAGTTTGACAGCGGCTTTGAGAGCTATAATTTGCTGGTTGATTTAGAAGGATATACTGGAAACTTATCCAAGTGGGAGACTGTTGGATTAGGTGTCTAAGCCCATAACTATAATCGGTATATACTTGAATTGATAGTAGCACAATCATTTTGGGTTGCCCTCAAGAGTAGCAACTAGATATGATGATTTTGGAAAAGAGGTTGATTTATTATTTGATTAATAATTTGAAATAAATAATTTTTTAATATATTACGAGAATAATATATTAATTAGAAATAGTAATATTTAATTAATATTTAATCAGAAATTAATTAGAATTAATTTTAGGATTAATAGAATTAACTTAAAGTACATGGACTGAATTGTAATTGTTTAATAGTTGAGCGAGAGGCAGTCTAGAACCCTCCATAGGCTATGGACGGTTTTCTAGTGCCTTAGGGTTTCTAGAATATTCTCTGATGGATAATCAGGAAAGTGAATAATTACCAGGTTTAAGATAATCTTGGATTTGGGCTTATCTAGGGTTTCCTGACTGCACCATAAATAGGGTTGATACCCTATGATTTTCGGCCACTTGTTCTTGAAGAGTACCAGTCGAAAATTACAACCTACCACCTCATTCTCAGTCATTCTTCTATTGCTAGTGTTGGGTGTGCGCCATTATAGACGTGACAATTGTGACGCTTGTTCTCAAAGTCTCAACAACACTAAGGATTTGGATTGTTATTGCAACAATCAAAGGTATGTTTTGTAACCCTAATTATGTAATTTTGATTATATACTAGTGTTATAGGGTTTCTACGTTGTCTTTAACATTGTATGTTCAATTAGAGAAAACGTAGATCAATTTTAGTGTTGCCTGCACACATAAGATTGTTTGTTATGCTCAAAACCCATCAGTTTGGACTTGTAGGCTGATTCAGGATCCAATTATTGATTAGATGATTATTTTTTGATTGATAGCGTGGAGATTTTAGCGGGCTAGCAGCCTTAGATTCTTTCTGTGAGATCTGGCAATGCCAGGTGAGTTTTTTCACTTTGTCCATGGGTCAAAGGCACCAATGCCAACCGATTACTTGTTATGTGGGATGATAGTTGTCTTTGTGATACTGTCCTGGAAGACCTCGGGGGTAGCCCGTGACATTTGCATGAAAGACCATGGGGTAGCCCATGACACTTGGATGTTAGACCATGGGGGCAACCCATGACATTTCAAGGAAAGATCATAGGGGTAGACCATGACACTTGGATGTCAGACCATGGGGGTAGCCTATGACATTTCAGGGAAAAGACCGTAGGGGTAGCCCATGGCAAATTTATGCTTGGTATGTGGTATTTTGGGGAACTTACTCAGCTTTTTGCTTACGGTTTTCTTTTTATATTTTAGGTACTTCTGTTCTCAAAGGGAAGAGTCCGGGATGATTGCAGAGCACACACCACCTCATTCCACATTTTCTTGATTTACTCTAATGTGATATGATGATTGATACATTTGTTTTATCTGGATTTTTATGATGATGTTTTGGGATACTGGTTTTATTAAATTAAAAATGAAATTTTCGGGTCTTATTTTTGGGACGTTATAACGCGTTATGCAGAATACAACTATATAGTTGAAACATATATATATATATATATATATATATATATATATATATATATATATATATATATATGTTCAGGTGTTTAAAGTAATTATTGTGTTATTGTATGCATAAATGTGGGCCAATAAAAATTTAAAAAATAAATAAATAATCAAACAAATAAATAATGGTAATTTACTAATTTGATAAATAATTTCTACAAATACACTCCTACAATTATGGTAATTACTTTGACCTACCTTTATCCCTTTTTAAAACAATCAACAATACTGTATTCTATCCCATTCGATCCTCCCTATCCCTAGATCCAAAACAGAAGATCGCCACCACCATCATTTGTTGTTGCCACCGATATCCACCCGCTATACGCTATTATGGCTGTCGGTAATCCCGAGCTGCAACCTTTATCTAATCGTGAGTTAAGGAACAACATTTAAATAGAAGTCTCTGGGTTCGAGAGTGACGCTACCCGCGCGATGAGCTTCAACAAGATTTTCACATTCTCCTCCCTCTCGATGTTGCTAATCTAAGCTTCTCCTTCGAAATCCTCTACAAATTTTACTCATTTTCGGAGAAATTCTACATCTGTTTCTCATTGAGCGAGAATTTAGGGCTTTTTTTTTTGTCAATGACAAGATGACAGCAACAACTTCTGTTTCTTCTACCTGGATTCCCCAAGATGACCTGTTGCTTAAGAATTCAATCCAGGTTCGATTACGTGTTTTTTTATCTGTTGTTGTCTTTGATTGTAGGCCATTGCCTTTATCCATGTTTTTCAACTTCATTTTGGTGATTTTTTACCAGCATGATTTGCAACCGTAGATTATGTTATTGTTCGAGATTTTTATTCTAACCTTCGTTTATTTCATGTTATGGAGATCAGTGATGAGACTTGGTGGCTATGGACAAGTCTTCTTGATCTTACTAACCTGTTAATTATTGAAGTTCTTTTTTTTCTATTTTAAGTGATACCTGTTTTATAACATTGGTACCTAGGGAATGCCCTTATATTGCTTTGACGTAGACATGCTAGAAAAATGTGTAAACTGGTTTTTGTGTGGATAGTTGTTATTTTGTCTCCTAATGTTCTAGATCCAGTTAAGTGAACTTTAATAAGCCACTTCCATGCTAAGTCTATTACATGCTTCTTCTAAGTTTTCATATAGAGTTAACTTTGGATATGCTCATTTTGCATCTGAGGACACCTTATTTTCTTGGAAATATTTGTAGTAATCAAAGGAGAGCGTTTAAAAATCTTATTGTTTTAAGGCCAAAGAGAAGGAAAAGGGAAAAGGGCCTTGGTCTTGGTGGTGATCGACGAGCAGGGGTGTGGGGATGGACGCTCAGTGGCGGCAGTAGGCGGCTCTGCCACTTCTTCCTTTTTTTTCTGGTGAGGTATGAACGAGAGACAAGGAGGTCGATAGGTACAGGTTTCTTCCTTCTGCTTCTTATTTTGATTGATTTACTGTAAACCAATGAAGTTTAATCTTCAAATACGTTTTTTTAATTTGATTTGATTTCAATATATAGAATGGATGTTTGGGTTGATTGTTTGACAGAAATCAAAGAAATTTTGGATGTGTTTAGGTTTATTGTCTAATTCTTTCAAGGTGTAATATTTTTGGTGAATTGGGAATTTTTTCTGATTGTCTAATTTTTACAAGAAATTGAAAGTTGTTTTGATGCACACCAAGCGCTCGCTAAAAGTTGTTTTGATGCACACCAAGCGCTCGCTAAAATGCTTCAGCATATTCTGTTAGAATTCCCCGAATTAATATAATTATTGGTAAATGAATTCCAATTCTATCAGAATGAAATCACGAATTACAATTATGTTGGAATGGAATATGAATATTTTCTCACTAATTTATTCATTGGATTTGTTTCCACAGAAGCTAATGCTTGAAGAACGGACCACGAAATTTGAACGACGCCTCTTAGCAACATTATTCTTTTAGAATGTATTAGTGTATTTGTTAGATTTTGATGTTTTTTTTTTCAGATTTGAAAGATTTTTTAGTTTTATTCTTTAACAATAAATGTAATTCTTAGCAATTGTTACATGTATTAATGTAATTTTTGTTTTAATTCTTTAATTGATGGTTCGAGAATTTTGTTATTCCACAAGAAATTTTTAAAGTCATGATCAAGAAATTTGTTCAAGAATATTTGTATTATTTTATGGTTCAAGAATATTTTTATTTTTGAACATACTCAAACATATTCTGTCAGAATGTCCGAATTAAAAACCTTATAATTCGTAAAATCAGATTTTTAAAATTAATAGAATCTATGATCCCTTAGAATATGCAAAGTTCCTTTATTAAATATATATTAATTGACTAAAATACCCTTCTAGCTAAATTATATGGTATTTTTCAATTATATTTAATTCAATAATATGTATTAATCAATTTCTTAAAATAAGTAAAATGATTGGCCCACATTTATGCATACAATAACACAATAATTACTTTGAATATAATAACCTAAGCCTATATATATATATATATATATATATATATATATATATATATATATATATATATATATATATATTATAACAATGAAGTTAAAATTAACTTTGAAAAAATAATTTTATACTAAATTGATATAAAACATTAATTGTTTTGAATAAAGTAGATATCTGTTAAAACTATATAATCTCAATTGTTTCAATCGCTTCTACGTGGGGTTACTCATAAATAACATAAAAATAAGACACAAATGGTCACTGTAGTTTAGCAAAGGTCACAAACTCAATCTCTATTAATTTTTTTTGATAGAAATGATCATTGTGTTTTGAAAAACTTACACGGATGACCCTTTTTACTCACGTCATCCATTTTCAGCTGTTAATGCATATCACGTGCTAGACATGTGAATGTATTTTGGTCCTTTTAGGTATCACATGGACTAAATTCGTGACATTTGTTAAACCACAGTGATCATTTTTGTAATTTTTCTTAAGCTAAAAGAATTGCAAGAACATTAGGGAGGAGGATTCGAACTTAGGACCGCCTCGCCGTTCCATTTTTCAGCCTAAGCCTTATACCACTAAGTTGCAGCCAAACTTGATTTATATTTTCGAAAACTAAATTATATTATGTAAATCTCAAAGCACATAAATAAAAAAAATAAATTACAAATTTTTTTACATGATTTTTTTTAATAAAACAAAATGTACTTCTACGTATTGAAATAAAATTTACAAACATCTTATATGTTGTTTTTACGTATTTATTTAGGAAAATGTCACTATAGCACAATCAACTATTGTCATTTAACCGATTTGGTCATTAATTTTTTTTTTGTTGCACAATAGGTCATTGAACTTACAACTTACCTGTCTATCACGTCAGTTTCGTTAGTTTTTAACGGTTCATCGGTTAACTAGTTATTATAAGTTACACGACCTATGACTTTTTTTTACACAATAAGTTAGTTCGTCTCTACTCTCCACGGTTTGCCACTAGTGGCGTCGCGTCATCTTTTACGCCAGTAGCACAATAACTCTCTATCAGATTTGTCATGGAACCACTTGACCGGTTCAATTTCGGCTTATCTGGGTGATATTAAGTCTCTTTTTAACTTGTGTTTATCAAACAATTATTTTTCTGGAGAGATTTATAAATCTCTTACTCAATTACAGAGCTTGATTTCACGAGGTGTCTCATTAGAAGAACCCTCACCGTATTTCCCTTTCTTCAAAAGAAGAAACATGAGTTTTGGACGATCAACGGTGCAGAACAATCAGATCATGAGCTTTCCACCAGAATCAACCTCTTCTCCTGTGAAATCCCATCGGGATTTGGCAACTTGAAAAAACTACACATTTTGGAAATCTCGTTCTCAATAATTTGTCGGTACGATTCCTAGTTCTTTATCAGGAATGAGAATGTCGAGACGCTTAATTTGTCATACAACAATCACACCAGAATAATCCCTCCATCTTTGGTGAATCCAAGTTTTTTTTATCCAAATTCAATGCCACTCACAATAATCTAAAGGGTTTAGTCCCTAATGGAGGTGAATTTTTAACGTTTACAAACTTAAGCTTCGAGGGAAATCCCGATTTATGTGGTGATGGACGTGCAGTTTACCCTTGTGAAACCAGAACAATGCGTATATCATCCATTAAAAAATCAAATAAAAATCTAGGAAGAACTGTTAGTATGGTTATTAGGATTTGTTTCGGGACATTAGGGTATATCCAGCTGAATATGGTCAAGCTTCTGTTGCATCTTATAAAGTAGATGTTTACAGTTTTGGGGTTGTTTTTTTAGAGCTTTTGAGAGGGAAGAGACCGATGGATATTTGTAAGCCTAAAGGGATTAGAGATTTGATTTCATGGGTGATGCAGAAAGATGGAAAAAGAGGAGAGTGAAGTTATTTATTCGTTTATTTTTAATAAAGATCAAGATAAGGAGATGTTATTGGCTCTTGAGATTGCATGTGGTTTTCTAAATGAATCACCAAAGTTAAGGCCTTCGACTCAAGAGCTTCTTTCTTGGCTCGTTAACCTTCAACTCAAAATAACATAATAACATAATACGTTCAGGTGTAAATATCATACATTTGAATTCGAGTAAAGTTTTAAAGATTTTATTTTCATTGTTGTTACTTTATTAGTTTGAGTTTGTTATTGGTGTCGATTTTTGGTTTTTAGGTTGTGGGATTTGATCTCTAGTGTGGCGGATCAATTGGAAGGGACGATTTTTCTGTTACATTTGATTCCAAAGGTGGATGAGAGGAGAGACGAGCGGAAGTGATTTATTGTGCAAAAAAATTATGTCATAGGGACCAATCGTGTAATTTAGAATAACCTGCTAACGGTGGAACTGTTAAAAACTAACCAAAGTGACCTAATCAACAAGTAATTTGTGTATCAAATCGGATAAATGACAATAGTTAATTGTGCTGCAGTGACATTTTTCATATTTATTTAATGTAAAATATTTTTTTTATGTATTTTATAAATATATTTTTATATAATATATTATTACATTGCTATAATCCTAAAATATATTTTTTAGTTTTCATACAAAAAGAAGTTTTTTTGCGTGTAATTTTTTTTCATATTTATTTTATGTACAATATGTTAATTTTATGTATTTAAAAAAAATATATTTTTGTTTGAAAGATTATTACGTTGTTACAATCTTAAAATATACTTTTACGTTATGTCAACATCATTACTTGATTTAAAGCAAAACTAGAAATACTTTTTTACGTAAAAACGTTAACAACGTGATAACATAACGTAAAAATATGTTTTAGGATCAACCCAAAATGACATATATATTTTTACGTAAAAATGTGTTTTCATGATAACATAATGTAAAAAATGTGTTTTCGTTAATATGTTATCATGTTTTAAACATTTTTACATAAAAAAAATACTTACAGTTTCACTTTAAATTAACTAAAAACGTTAACATAACGTAAAAAGATATTTTAGGATTATAACAATGTAATAATGTATTTTTTAAATACATAGAAACAAAAAAAAAGGAAAAAAAAAACTTGTTTTATGAAAACGTAAAAATATATTTTAGGATCATAGCAATGTAATAACATATTATACGAAAATGTATTTTTAAAATATATAAAAAAATAGTTTACGTAAAAGAATCATATAAATTAATTGTAAAAATTCGTGTGTTTAATAATACGTAAAAGTGCATTTTGTTTTATTAAAAAAATATGTAAAACTTTTTTTATTTACGTTTTTTTTGCGATTTTATATAATATAGTTTAGTTTTCGGAAATATAAATCTAGTTTGGATGCAGGTTAATGATATAGGGCTTAGGCTGAATACTGGGATGTGAGGAGATCCCAAGATCGAACTTTTAGTTTAGGGGGCTGATTCTTCAAAGTTGTTTTTCTATACTTCCATTGAAATATTTTTGTATTGATCATTATACCCTACTTTAATTATAGGAATTGAAGAAACCTTTTGTTTGTAAACTCTCTCTCTCTTTCTCTCTCTCTCTCTCATAAATACACACAAAAATATGTTTCCCTCATCTTCTTTTACACCCGTAGATTCGAGCTAGTTAATAAGAAACGCTAAAAATGATTTTATTTTAATTATATAGGATAAATAATCTTCATCAAAGTAATAGTTATGGTCAACAATTGTAGCATTTTTCACGTAATAAAGAAGATTTATGATAATACTATGTGTTTCATTATTACTATAATATAAGTAGGAAAAATCAGCCGAATCGTCTATATATATATATATATATATATATATATATATATATATATATATATATATATATATATATATATATATATATATATATAGAAAGTACACGTCTCACCAATCCTGAAAATATAAATTTTGTAGAAATCTGACTCTGTATGAATTTGATATTATTTTTTATAAGATATAAAAGTCAGACGCGTACAACGAATGTACGACGTAAAAAGCTACGAAGAGAATGGTTGACTTTTAGCTAATGCCACCAAAACAAAAATTGTAGTACTTCTTAAAATATGAATTTTGAGAAAACGATGCCAAAAACAAGTTCGTATGAGAGTTATGATTTTAGCAAAATAATTTAATTTTATAAAAATATTGACGAAAAATAAAGTCAAAATTAGCCGACGGAGTCTAAACAAAAGTTGTAGATCTCGTCGATAGCTACGCCTAGATATAAAGAACGTCAAAAACAGAGTTGGTATGAAGTAGTTATAAATTATAATAGCATATTTATGTATTAAAATAAAGTATAAATCATATATACGTATACATATATATACATATGTATATATCATTAGAAAGGTATTGACGATGCGGTCGTTATAAGACTAGTGTTGAGTACTTTCGACATTAGTTTAGTACAAATATCGTTAAATCTATCTAAAATAGTATTATAAATGGGTGTTTAGTCGTTTATATAACTATAATGTCATTAAGTAACTATAGAGAGTAGTTTTGAAAATTCAATTACTATAAATAAGAGCCTCTAGTCTCTTTTATTTTTTGCACCATTCTCTTGATTCAAAAGTCTTTCTCTTTTTATCCCCCGAGCATTTCGATCCCTCGTGATTCGACTTCTATTTCTGTAGTTTTAGTATAGGAAGGTGAGCGCTGAAGCGCTGCAAGAATCTTTCTTAGAAAGATTCAGCGACGAAGTTCTGCCCCTGTAGAGCCCGGTTCCTAGCCAAACCCCCCGATAAGTGAGTTATGCTTACCCTACTTTAAGTATAACTTATGTTTAAGTTCATTATCGTTATTATGAACTTATAAACAAGATTTATCAATGATTCCAAGTCGTTATACTGATTGATCTACTTACGGGGATGTTGTCTAGGCTGTGATTTAGTGAGGTGTTTAAAGTGGGATTTCCAAACAGTATACTTTGTATACCAAACGGTCCCTACCTCTGATATGATCCTAACTGGTTGTTCCTTACTTGATAGATCATGAAAGTAGACTTTGATTTAATGATGAATCTAGACTAATTATTAGTCGCAATAAAGATTAGACTAAAACTTAGCGATAATAATGCTAGGTTTCGTCGACGGAAAATAGAATCGTTAAAAGCTAAGCACTGCCCGAGTTTGGAATCATCACTTTGACAGGTGAGTGCATAGTTACTTTCATCTTACACATAGATATGAAGTATTTTATATAAATTACGTGCTATGTGTGCATATTATCTGTTTACTTGATATATATGCTAGATGTACGATCTTATACATGTTTGAAATGCTTTAAACTATATATGTATTTTATATCTACAAAATATGTTGGGTAAAACATGGGTAGATGAATGATAAGAGATGAAAGCTGATATAGAGGAACACTGGCAGTTATGGACATAGTGCCATATAGGTGAATATTGGCAGCAATGGACTTAGTACCTTATAGATGAGCATTGACAGATGTGCCACAACCCGTAGATGTTTTGATCTACAATGTACTCTAAACATCCTAGCAGTCGTGCTCAAAGGGTAGTATCGGCAGCTGCGTCTAATAGAGACCATCATAACCCTGGCAGCTACGCTCAAAGGACAATATCGGCAGCTACGCCTAATAGAGAATGTCATAATTCCGGCAGCTGCGCCTAAATGATGATATTGGCAGCTGTACTTAATATATAACATTGATAGCTGTGTCATTAGGCAAACGATGGACTTCGTGTCTATTCCTTTGGACAATCGTTAGGAATAAATAATGATGAATATATGATTCTTAGGGAATATACTTAAAAATAAAGAATATAATGGGGATAGGTAATTGGATTTATTGTTTGATGATTAAACATAATAACTTTATTATTGTGGGTTGAAAACCCTATGTACTCACCAGGTTTGCCAACCTGATCCACTCAGTTTATTTGTATCACAGGTGTCGATACGAAGCTATATTACACTGAGATATTAAATGTGATGTAAATCACTAGTGTAAAAGAATGTAAGGTCGGTTTATGCTTATGTTTCTGTATTGATGATAACATCCCAATGTTTTAATACAAACAAATACATTTCTTCGGAAATTCTTTGATAAAATCTTTATCATGTTTTCTGTTTTCTAGGAACAAAATTCCACAACATTGTTCTTTAAAAAGGATACTCTAATTTTAGAATAATCATAAATAAAATTTTTAAAATGTCCGTAAATTTGGGGATGTGACATAAATGTCAGTGGATGGATAAAAATTGTTTGTGGAAGAATCAGCTCCCTATTCAAGACAAATTACAAAAATGGTCCATGTGGTTTGTCAAATGTTACGAATTTAGTCCATGTTATACTTGAAAATACGAAAATACCCTCACATGTCTAGCATGTGATATACCTTTAACGACTGAAAATGGACGGTGTGAGTAAAAAGGGTCATCCGTGCAAGTTTTGCAAACTACAATGACCATTATTTTCCATTTACAATATTTTTTTAATTATAATGATTTAAGATTATGAAAAACAATTATAAATCAATTAAAATCATCAAAAAAAATAGATTTGGGTATATATGATATTAAAAAACATTAAGAAGGGCAAATTCGATATTTAGAGTTTAGGTTGGACAAATACGATATTTAGATGTTTAGCAAGGGTGTATACGAAATTCTGCCTTTCTTTCATGTTTAATTGAAATTTCAATTTAAATTAACCCTTTAGCATTATATTTAAATTAACAATTTAAATATTTTATACAAACATGACCATGGTTCATATACAACTAGGGCTGCAAACGAACCGAATGAACACGAAGAAGACTATGTTCATGTTCGTTCGTTTAAGTTAGCCAAGCAAAAGAACGAACACGAACATATAAACGAACGAGTTTTCTTGTTTATGTCCGTTCGTTTAAAAATTACATTTATTCAAATTCGTTTGTTTATGTTCGTATGTTAAATGAACATAAACGAACAAAGATAAACAAACACAATTGAACATATGTACATAAATGAACATATAATATAGTAATATAATACAAAATAGTTGAATATATATATATATATATATATATATATATATATATATATATATATATATATATATATATAAACGAAAGAACGAGACTATTGTTCATGTTTGTTCGTTTAATTAAACGAACGGGAATTTGTGTTCATGTTCGTTCATTTATTAAATAAACGAACAAAAAGGAACTTCCTGCCGAACAGTTTACGAATGTTTTGTTGAACGTTCGGTTCGTTTACAACCCTATATACAACAACATATTCAAACTAAATTAAGTATATAATATGTTAAAAGTTCCAAACATAATTTTATATAATAGTAAAAGAAGTTTTTTGTTTTTTTTGTTTTTTGTTTTTTTTTTCTTTTTAATATTGAAGTTTAGTTAAGTTATGATTACAATTTAGGTTTGTCTCAATGGCTTCTACGCGTGGGTTACTCATAAATAACATAAAAATAATATATGGTTTAATGATATTTATAGTTTTTGTTATGATTAATTAACTTTTTAAATAAATTATTTGCTTAATATTTTAATTTCTACCGTTGTAATTATTTAAAACATCAAACATTGTTTTTGTTTGTAAAGTTAACAATATAATTTTATTAAATAATGTTACTTTTAACTATTGTTGTAAATTATTTTTAAGCTACTTATTTGGAACACTTAATGATTATAAAAATTGTTTTAGAAATTTTTCTAGTTTAATTTGGAATTACAATTTAGGTTTTGTATTTAACACTATAATTATAACTTTCAATTATTTACAAAATAATCTCTTGATTTTCTTTAAAGTTTATTTGAAATTTCGATTTAAATTAATCATTTAACATTATATTTAAATTAACAATTTAAATATGTTATACAATCTGTTCGAAATTTATGAATTTAAAATGACATTGTTCAGATACAACATACTCAAAATAAATTAAGTATATAATATGTTAAAAGTTCAAATCATAATTTTATATAATAATAAAAGATGTTATTTTAAGATTGAAGTTTAGTTAATTTAGGATTACAAGTTAGGTTTTACATTTATTCAATATTATTAAACAATTTATAGTCATTATTTGAAAGAAATAGAAAAATCATAGGAATTTCAAATGCATGTAGATGAAAAAAAATATTTATTTTATAATATAGTATAGATATAAATATAGATGTAAAATCCATAATTTGCCCTAAAAATTTTGACCATTAAATGTGAACTATTGGCCATTAAAGTTGGATGAGTTGTTTTTTTGTTTAACCAATTTTTAATGAATATGTAATTAGTATGATTTAAGATTTAAACTAATGTAATATAGAATTTGAGTATGTTAAAGATGGAAGGAAAATTGGTTATCGAACGTAACCAAACATAGTTCATATGATGGAAGCCATTTAGGGTTTGACATCAATCATTCAGCTTATATAATGCTTTGGGCTAATAAAACTAATCAATGGGACTTATTTGAGGTATTGGGCCTATATAATATACTGGGTTTACTGAATGTGTTGATCTTAGCTAACTTTTTCGGCTTATTTTAATATTGGGCCAATCTAAGTGATAGGACCTTAGCTAACTTTTTCGGCTTATTTTAATATTTGAGGTATTGGGCCTATATAATATATAATAATTGCCATTAAACATTCTTCTTAAGGAAGATGAATATGAGGAAATTTCCAACTTGAGTGACTTTAATTCAAAACCTAAGTTAAAGGACTGTTTGTGATCATGGGAAAACTTTTAAAGTCTTAAATTCTGAAGTTTTTTCCCATTCATTTTCACCATACGTATTTTGAGATAGAAGAAAGATAAAGGCTTTGTTTCAATTGGGGAAAATCCATTTTCTAGCTGTTGGGAATGATATTATCTTAAATACAATGGCATTAACATGTATTATAATGCTCATATCTGTTCAGAAAACCATTGCAAAGGGTCGTTAAAAGTACGTTTTGAAGTTGAAATCATGAAAATTGTGAAAACCCTTAACTTATTGGTGATTTGATATTAAAGTATTAAATGATGTTGAGTTGGTTATAGAAAACATTTTCTATTGGTTTTAGAGTGGAATTTTTTTAACTATTAATATAATTAGCATAATATAGTTCAATACATATCGATGGAAGGCAAATGGGTAGCAAACTGAGCCGCTAGCCCTTTCTGGATGACAAAACTAATCCTTTTGAAAACAACATCTGTGGATTTAGGAGATATGACATTAGAGTGCATGACCCATTGGACTCTGTTGAGGAGCTCCATCGCCTCTGGTGCAAGAAAACAAAATGTGTCAAATGAAAAAGGCACAAACACATGTTGATTTTCTATACTTGCATTCTCGTGCTTTGCCACTTTGTATGCAGCGACTTTCAAAGAGGCATGACCTGCTGTGAAACCCCCGCTCCTCAAACCGACGAGAGGAGAGACCCTAGTAAGATCCACACACGCGTGCTTCCCTCCAACCCATCCAAAGACCAAAATGTCAGCCGGTTTAAGTGTGGATCTTCCATCCTACAGGTCCGTCAAGAAGTTCACTGACGCTTCTTTCTTCGCAGAAATACCAGCACGCCGACAAGCATAAAAGAGAACATCCCTAACCACATCATGTCTGTACTTGAAACCAGGGAGCTCTCTACAATGAACTGCATGTTCCCCAAATGTATCCAAACATGCCTTGCGGCAAACTGAGCATATCTCGTCAATTGGGAAGAGAGGAATCATGAGGCGGTAGCGAAGGATAGTTCGATACTACACAGGAGACATCTGTTGGCCAAGGCCATCAATGGGGATAGTTAGCAGAAAATCCTGAGCATGAGGTGCCCAAAGACACTCAAAAACTGCTTTCTGTCTAACAGTCATGTCAAAGTCAACTTCCATATCTTTGACGATTTTGCTAAAAAGGGCACACGCCAATACTTTTTGGGATTTAAGGGGGGCAGTGTCCTTATTAGTGAAACCGCTACAGTCGAATCCCGGAATCGTATCGCGAAGACAAGTCATAGCACATAGGTAATCAGAGTCCATACCACATATGCCACTGTCACGTAAGATGTGGTCTTGTAATGCCCAAGATTGGGCCCTCGAGGGTACAAATGCGTAGGAGGAAACCTCGTACGCCGAGCACACACCCAAACCACCGAAATGAATAGGTAAGGAAGCCAGACGCCATTGAATGTCTCCAAAGAAGGGGACTCCACATACCACCATATCCTCGATAGAGCTGCGCGATCCTTTGTCAAAGAACAAAGCTGCCTCTTCTATGTGCACCGGCTGGTAAGTCCTTAAACCAAAAAAAAGTTTTGCAATGCCCATACATGATCGGAGCAAAAGGAGCTCACTCTGCGGGTCACATAGTTATGGAAGAAGACCCATCAAATCAACAGCCTTGATCGCTCTCTTCATGGCCAACCCGCTAATTCACCCTACGTCTCTGCTAACAGCCCCCCGAGGAGCTTCACCCCTAAAGAAGGTCTCCCTATATCCGTTGGGAATAAATCGGCACGAAGTTTCTTACCATCACAGGAGGGCCAAAAAATATCCATTTTCTAGATTTTAAACTCAAGACCCACGCCTGGACCATTCAACCGAATAATGTTCAACACTCTATCCACCTCCTCTGAATCCTCAATGACCGTCCCATCATCCAGATACCAAGCATGGAGAAGGAGCTTACAATTGTCTCTAATCTTGTACACAAGCGGGGTGCAAAACGAGGGCAAAAAGAAAGGGCCCAAGGGGTCGCCTTGCTGCACCCCAGTGGTAGACTAATATGTTGGTCTCCAATATAAAGTATCGCTCTTTCCCGTACAAGAAATTCACCCACAAAGAAATAGAAGGGAACACCTCTTAATCTCGTGGAGCAATGCTGATCTATCCACCAGGTTAAAGGAATTCGAGAAATCCACTGTCAGCATTACAAGAGACCCATCAGCATGGTGTTCACTCAACACCCTATTGGCACTGTGTAACACAGCCGCAACACCCCCGGACACACCAACCCCAAACTGAAAATCATTAAGGTACTTGGCTATTTCTTTACCCACACCTTTCATGGCAACCTTGAAAACCAGACGTCTCCATATAGTGCCTACTGCAATTGGACGAATCCCGTTGTCAGGTTTAAGCAGAGGCGTGAGAGGAGCGGTTGCAACAAAGTCTGCCAAAACAGTTGGGCATCTTCCCGCTAACCATAAATTAACCACTGAAGTGATATCACGTATGAGATTTGTGGCTATAGCAGACCCTTCTCCACAAAGGGCATCCAGTAAGTGTTGAGCCCTCAAGCCATCTCTCCCGTAAGAACTTCCTTTAGGGTAAGATTTGATGCAACCAAATACACAGTCAAAGTCTGCTACAAGGGGAGGTTCAAAAATTATGGGGCACGACATGTATGGGGTGGCCTGAAAGGGTGTTTGTCCTCCAAAGCTTTAATAGTATTGCCATTATATGGCGCAACACCCGATGAGCATAACACTTTCACAGTTGTGGTAAAATTCCCATCTGCAACCTTACGGAGACACTGCCTGATGTTGGTGTTACTTGATGTAGACTCCTTCTGAAGAATACCTCCAGGGAACACCTCTTAATCTCGTGGAGCAATGCTGATCTATCCACCAGGTTAAAGGAATTCGAGAAATCCACTGTCAGCATTACAAGAGACCCATCAGCATGGTGTTCACTCAACACCCTATTGGCACTGTGTAACACAGCCGCAACACCCCCGGACACACCAACCCCGAACTGAAAATCATTAAGGTACTTGGCTATTTCTTTACCCACACCTTTCATGGCAACCTTGAAAACCAGACGTCTCCATATAGTGCCTACTGCAATTGGACGAATCCTGTTGTCAGGTTTAAGCAGAGGCGTGAGAGGAGCGGTTGCAACAAAGTCTGCCAAAACGGTTGGGCATCTTCCCGCTAACCATAAATTAACCACTGAAGTGATAGCACGTATGAGATTTGTGGCTATAGCAGACCCTTCTCCACAAAGGGCATCCAGTAAGTGTTGAGCCCTCAAGCCATCTCTCCCGTAAGAACTTCCTTTAGGGTAAGATTTGATGCAACCAAATACACAGTCAAAGTCTGCTACAAGGGGAGGTTCAAAAATTATGGGGAACGACATGTATGGGGTGGCCTGAAAGGGTGTTTGTCCTCCAAAGCTTTAATAGTATTGCCATTATATGGCGCAACACCCGATGAGCATAACACTTTCACAGTTGTGGTAAAATTCCCATCTGCAACCTTACGGAGACACTGCCTGATGTTGGTGTTACTTGATGTAGACTCCTTCTAAAGAATACCTCCACCCTGTCCAATGGCCCCAACCTCGGGATTGTCTAACATATTTTGAACTAACTTCCTGATACCATCCTCTTTCCCCCATGTATCCAAGGACTTCAGGATGGAGCTTTGCTGTAAGGATTTTCTATTCCCAGACCTACATGCTTTGTATCAATCCTAAACAATAATATTCTCTAAAATCCATCTCTAAGACCTTCTCGAATGGCACAACAAAAGGGTCTTATGGTCACGGTGGCAATGACCATGACTATACACACCGCCTTGATGGCTTATTGTCTTCTGTGGTCGTGATGGGTTGTGGTGTATACCACGTTGCACAACATCCAATTAGTGTAGAGAAAAGGATTTGACCCTTTGACTTGGGTTGACTAGCCGCTCCCAACGACTACCTTTTTAAAAAATAATTTTAAACATATTTTACACTTATAAATACAACAGAACACAACCTTATTTTTTCACATCATTCTTCTCTTCCTCTACTACATACAAACATATATCTTGTTAAAAGGCAAATACCATGGATCAAAATCCAAACACTCCACCAACTAATCGTAAACTATAATTTCGAATATGCTATTGGGTTAGACACAACTCCTCGTCAATACACGAACATAGAATCAACGCAAGGAAGTTTGATGAACTTGCTCCAAAGTGGAGAGGGGTATCCCATAAAGACCACTTTTTTTTAACAATAATAACAACCTCATCAATAACCCTTCCAATCCACTTAGGTATACCAATAACCTTATCAAACACAACCACCGCCTTCACAAGTACAACCTTCACAAGCACAACCTTCACAATAGGATTCTCCGAATTTTTTCTAGCAAAAAAACAACTTGAACAATCCCGACCATCAAAGAAGAAAGAAAAAAACCCAAATAGCTAAAACCGTAAACCGAATGAAGGGTGAGTTAGACAAATGAGGAAGTAATGCATTTAGCAATGGCTTGGATTTCAGCTTCCCAATACCCCATCATTGGAGATGCTCAAACCACAAGTTGTTTTTAAGGAAAAAAGTACAAACCAATTTCTATGATTTAATGGGAAATGAAAACCAAAATCCCAACCAATTACTTGGAAAGGGAGTGAGCATAATTTTCAACAATCTCACCAACTTGCTCAAAAGTGGGTCAAGCCACTTTGACGTGTTTAGCGCGGCTATGGAACAATATGCAAAACCAACTCCAACCCCAAAGCTTTTCCATATGTAGAACATTGGATAATGTTGAAGGATGTTCTAAAATAGAAATGTATGCAGGAATTGACTACATCTGGTTTTAAGCGTCGAGAAATATCGATGGAAGTCCATATTCACAACAATCGGATGGTCGGAAACTCATCGAAATCAATGATGAGGCGGTAAATCTTGAAGATGAACAACCTCTACATCGATCGGTAGGAAGAAATAAAGCAAAGAAAGTGATTTCTGGTTTTGGTTCAAAAATTTTGGGTTCTAGCGTTATCGATCATTTTTGAAAAAAAAAATGATCTATATACCCAACTACAAGAGAACAAGGTGGTGATAATGAATTGGGTGAACTAATAATGTGTAGACACGTAATCGTCATTACGAATGAATGTCGATTTGAATGTTTTGAAAATGAAACATAACAACTACAACAACGAAGACTTAAATATATTTCATATAATGAAAGAATTCATCCGAGCGAGATATAGGAATAGGAATTATTTTTAGTTTTCAATGTTTGTTTTTTATGTTTGTTTTGATTTTTAATTTATTTTAATTTTCGCATTTTTTTAAAAAACCTGGTATTGTTTATTGTTTTAATTTTAATGAATGTACTTTTTTATTTTAATTTAGTAATGTTTTATTTTAACTAAAAATCTAGCATTTTTTTAATACATTTCCATTTAATTTTAATTAAAATAGATGCTGTGTTGCGGTGGGTGTACCATCCTAATGTGGTTTTGTGTAGTGATGAAGTGACACTAACATGACACCTCACCAAATTTGTGTTAGTGATACCTATACCGGATGACCTAAGTTAATATAAGCTCGTACATAGGTTTCGAAGCGAGTTAACATGGTCATCTAAGATGGTATGATTTATCATTTTAAGTTGATTTGAGCTGACGAGGTTAAGAAGTCGGGGAAAAACATGTAATATTGTTATTTTAGTTCTACACAATATATTTTAGTTCTACACAGGTTGTCATACCTTGCAATAAAGGCTATAAGGCCTTGAAAATTAAAAAAAACTTGCAAATCCTTTTGGGAAATATGTTGAGGGCTAGCAAAGGGTTTTTAAAGGACGTAAAAAAATTGTAAGACCTTTCAGGCCTAATTATATGTGATCAATAAATACTTAAGTAAGTAAAGAGAGTTCTTACACGAGGCTATCAAGGTGAGTAGATAGTGTTATGAGCACATGTCCTTTATAAATGACATGCGACATCTTATAAAAGACATGTGCTCATAACACTGAAATCAAACAATTCAACACTGAAATCAAACAATTGGTTTTTGACAAAAGCACAAAAATGAAGGAATTTGGCAAAAGCATCAGATTTCCTGCGTAATGGGTAGACCTACAAAAAATACTAGAACTTATGAAGAAAAAATATATAATATTTAATGTCACCCATACTTAAACTTGGAGATTCCCACATATCAGAATGAATCATGTCAACACACACTAATAACACTAGAAATAGAGCGGAAAAAAGGTAAACGAATGTGCTTGTAAAGTTGATATGATTGGTATGAAACATTTCTAGAACTTTTGTTATAATTAATATAATAACTGGAAATTAAATAATTCAAAACACAAGCTTTGGAGTAACTGACACACTGATACAATAAGGTAGAGTTGCTGGAAAGAAAGGCAGTTGGAGGATTGTTGGAAGGAAAAGTTGGATACAAATCCTCGAAGTTATCATATCTGCGCAGGATCTGTTTGGTGCGGAAATTCTTCATAAAACCAACCAACATATTACCAACCAAACGAAAAAAAGTTTTTAACCAATATGTTTGGTAGCCAACATGTTTGGTTGATAGTACCGTACCAAATGAGCAATCTTGCTACGGTAATGATGCAAAAATTTTAATATTATGGTAATACTGTACCAACCAATTCATTTATATATATATATATATATATATATATATATATATATATATATATATATATATATATATATATATATATGCTACTAGTGAAAGATAATGTACGCCAAAAGTCATTATGGAATGATATTACTAATAACATCTGATCTTATAAAGTCACATATTATAGCAAGTTACCACTAATTGTTTATTTATTAGTAAAATTTGATTATTAATAAATATATCAACAATTGTATTTAAATTGGAAAAACATTATATTGGTAAATAATATTTTACCAACATATTGAGAATTATTAATTCTAGGAATTAATAATAAAGAGAACAAAAAAATAGTTTAAATATCATTTGGTATGATAATTTAAGTTGTGTACAAATTTTTGGGCACTTTAGGTAACCAAATTTTTACTACTCAACTAACTAGTTATAGAAAGGTAATTGGTATTTGGATTTTTTTTCCTCATTTTTACATGATGGCCAAAAATGATGAGGAGACAAAGCATGAGTTACTTTTTATTAATTTAAACTCAATGTCATACTTGTAAGAGTGTCATACTTCTTACTTTATGGACTTGTTTTTTGTCCATGCTCTTGGGTATAAAAGAAAGTATTTATGTGAGAAGTAATTTGATCTTTTTGCACTTGAAAAATCATCTCTTTTGCTGCTAATTTTCGTTGATAGCATGCCATTCCCTCTCCTTTTCTTTATTCCATTTAGTGCTAGAAATGAAGGTCTTAAATGTTACTTCTCTTTAGCATATTTTGGAATATATCTTAAAGCTTAAGAACAACATTTTAACAAGTGTTTACTAGCATATAATGGTGGTTTTATTCTTGTAATGGTGGATACCTCTAGAGAGTATAATTTAGAGCTTAATGTCATACTTCATCAACTTCCAACCTCCCATGAGGATCAACGTCTTTAAAGGTTGTTATGTTTTCTTCTTCTTTGGTTGTTTTAATCTTTCTAAGTCTTGAAAATGATATTTTTGTGGGAATAAAACTAGTTTTATTTTGTTCAAAATTAAAGTCTTCCGTTGCTATCTTTGTGTTTATAAAACATGTTTTGAATAGAAACTCCACAATTGGTATCAAAGTGATTTGTGCAAGGTTAGTTAGATTACTTGTTCAATTGATGAAATCTTTGTTTTTGGAAAACATAGATGGTTTCGGTTTGCAAGAAAAATCCATAAATATTTTATTTAACAACTTTATAATTGTTATTTTATGTTGACAAAAGTTTACATGCATTTTTTGTCACAAAAGTTGTTTTGGAAAAACAAAGAGTTGTTTTATATATTTTGAGTGTGTGTGTGTGTGTATATATATATATATATATATATATATATATATATATAGGTTTAGGTTTAGGTTCTATGAAAAACAAAAAACCCTATGTTTTAACATGTTTGTGTTCTATGAAGATCAAAATGTGATTTTCGCAACTTTAAATTGTGCAAGGGCTATTGCAAACTTTTCTGCATGTTGTTGCTAAAATTTTTGTTGTTGGCGGATTCCCTTGGAGTTGTTAGTCCTAATGTAATACTCTCTTCAACATTTTCTGAAAAGTGGTGCATGTTGTTAAAATATTACCTTTTAATAAGCTTTTCAACCTGTTGCAAACAATGTGTGTTTTCTCAAGTGGAAACTTCTACAACAACATTACTAGAAGTTTTTTGGCCCCTGTAAATTTCTCTTTAGGAATGGACTTGGCATTTTGTGATGGCTCACAAAATGTTATTAGATGGTTGGTTTATGCACATATGTTTTAACATGTTTGTGTTGTTTAATTTTATGTTGTTATTATTATGTTTTAGTTGATAAATTAGATTTTCAATTGCAAAATAATATTTGAACATAAATAAAAATCACAAAGGAGTTTGGTTTTAATGAAAATTACCTTTTTAAAATAAGATGGTAAAATAGTTTTAAAATAAAACAAGCTTTATTTATTAAAACTAATAACCGGTAAAGTTTCGTGATTAAAATTATACTATAAGTTTAAAATAGATATTTATAAACTTATCAAACTCCAAACCTTATTTTATAAAAGAAAGTTTTATTAATAGGTTTACAAATGTTCTAAAACAGTCAAATGTAAAAATTAGTACTAGCTATTAAAATTTTATCGTGTCAATTATATAAAACCTGGTTTTATGATAGAACATTGATAAAATGTGATTTTACATAAAATAAGATTTTTAAAAGGTATATCATGTTTTATTTGATGCATGCAATAACCATGATATAATATATTTTTTAAACTAGAATTATAAAAACATTAAAGACCTCTTACAAACCTCAAATCTATGCAATCCATGTTGAAGAACGCTCACACATCTCCTCTATGTACTAGTGGGATAAAGGATACCTAACCACTTAGTGTTATCTTTAGATGGTCGTGTTTTTTTCGCGATTTCTATAACCAAGTTATAGAATGATTACACAAGTTTTCAAATTAGATGATTTGATCAAATATCTTTTGTGTTAAAGGATACCTAAGCAAGAGAATTTTGAGGCATAGATGTAATAAAACATGCCTCATTAAATTTTGTTATTAGCGATCCCATAAATCTAGGAATTATATACTCGTATGTAATTGATAATCGATATCTGCTAAGTTGAATTCAAATGAATGGGATAAAGGATACCTACCCATTTATTTGTTTTGCAACTCGGATCCTAGACTTTGATAATTAATGTTTTTGGAAACTAAAAGGGTATTAATTATTAAATAAATTTTGTTAAAATTTTATAGACATATAATAATCCACTCTCATAACCATGAATTTTAATTTTATTTAAATGACCTAATAAAACAATAACATTCAATAGATACAACTTCAGTGAATTGGTTCATGTCTTGAGAGACAATATCATGAGAAATTTCAAATTATATACACTTACAGGTCTTAGTCCTAAACAACTTGATTTGAGCAATAGACCTGAACAAGATACCTAGTAAAAGCATCACTGTGATGCTGAAGATGTTTCTAACATCATACTAGAAACAAGTTAACCTAGATTTCTAGAAAGTCTTGGATAATTTGGATATATATCTGATGATATAACAAGTTAAGCAATAATCCAAAAAATACAGTGATATTTTGGTTCAAACTAGTTCAAACAATGGAATAATGCAAGGCTGAAAAGAGTCACTTTGTGTGATCTAAGAGGCCTATATTTTATAAAATGAACACCTTTAAGCCCAAGAAATCCAAGAAGGCCCACATAGATGGATCTTGTTTCTTTTGTGGAGAAACTAGACACTAGAAGAGGAACTGATCCTCTTATCTGAGAAGAAAGTCTGGAAGAGACTAGTACTTCAAGTATCTACTTGATAGAACTCATACTTTTAATATAACACTCAAGTACTTGGTACTTAATGTTAATTTAATATTTGTAAATGGCTTGCAAATATTTACAGAAGAGTAACCAGCTTAGCAAAAGCAAGTTGGAACTACACTCTCAGAGTTTAGTTTATTATTTTTGCTTAAAACATAAATTACATGTAATATAAAACAATGTATGATTTAGTGTAGCATGTCTAAATATATGTTTTAGTTAATTTATTAAAATTTGATTATTTACTTAAATCGTTTTTCATAACAATAATATTCATATTCTGAGATGGTTAACTTCTATTTGTGAAACTAGATCTCATAATAGAATTGTAAAGTAAATATCAATGCTTTCTAAATAACAAGTTCCATATGTAAACACTTTTGACTTAAATTTGTTTTGAATCAAAGTTATCTAAGACATTCTTATCTTTATTATATAAATAAAATACACATATTCCAACTTTAAGAAAATGATATTTAAAGGAAAATAATATAGTTTATTTGACATATGTGAATCTTATTTATATATAAAGGATTCCTAATTATATTTTCACTAATATGTAGAGGAAATAATTATTAAGGAACTATTCATTATGATGTATGGCTTCCTTTCTAATGAATGTCTAAGATTTAATGCAAGATACCAAATCAACTTTATTAACAATTATAGTAGTTATAATTATATTTTACATGTTAAAATATAGTTGTGAAACTTTTGTTGAAGTTTTCAAATATAAAGTTGAAATACAAGCCAATCATACCATCTAAAGCCTTAATGATAATAAATGATGAATTAAACTTTAGTTGATATAGTTTACTTTCTAATCGGTAGAAAAATCATCCTTTAATCTTTTTGGGATTATGTTTCGATCGCTATTAATTACATCTTGAATACAAACACCAAAAAATTACATGTCTCTAGAGTATTCTAAAATGGCATTTAGGTTATTATATACAAACCCACCAAGAATAAGTTCTTCTATTCCTTTGAATGTTGAGTTAGTAGAAAGCAAGCTTCTAATGACAAAGCAAGTGGGAGGCACATGGAACTTGAAGCAGCTCAAGAACCATAGCCTAATGTAGCAATTGTTGGCACTAGTTTCAACAAGGAATTGTTGAACTTGAATAATAGATTTTCACAAACACAAATTGTACACATTAATGGTAGAAATCATCTTTGACTTAAGAAATGTAGAATCTCTCATTGATGAATTCTTGATGGTTTCTGGCAAATCCATCAACCACCAAAATGCTATAAATGACTTAGAGTCATGAACACTAAGATGTAATCCATGCATCGTAATCAAGTATGGGCTTGATTAATCTTCCTCTTTATAACAAGGCTAGAAGGAGTATGAGATTCTTCTTGAAAGAATACACAGATGGAAATCAATACACATTTAGCAATACTTGTTATAAAATATGTTTTTCACATATGCGTATCATTAACTATGGTCCTTATCATACTCATAACTACACATTCTTAATATGAGATATGACAAATAGATTTTAAAAAAATGCTTTTCTTAATAGACATCTACTAAAAGATATCTATATATCTTAGAATGGAAGTTTTCTTAATCCATGTTATCCTAACAAAATGTGTAATGCTTAAGATCCACTTGTGGATGTAAAGCAAACATCTCAAAGTTGGAATCATCATTTTAATACATAAATACTAGGGCTGGAAAAATTGTACCACGGAAAACCAGCCAACATGTTACCAACCGAACCAAGAAACTTGGTAACCAATATATTTGGTAACCAATATGTTTGGTTGGTAATACCGTACCAATTGATCAATGTTGGTACGGTAATGGTACAAAAGTTTGAATACCATGGTAATACCGTACCACCCAATTCATTTATTTTATATATATATATATATATATATATATATATATATATATATATATATATATATATATATATATATATATATATATATATATATATATATATAAATGAAATCGTATATTTCAACTGTTAATTGTGTTTAGTGTTTACAGTTTTAATAACATTATATTAGTCATTTGGTGGTATTAGTTAATTATTACTACCATGTTAAAGGACAAAATTAAAACGTTACTTTAGTGTTACTTCGGTATAGCGTTACTTCAGTAGAATTCTTTTGTAAACTAAAAGAACTACGTAACTAATTTCTATACTAAACATCAAAATCCCGATGTCATTGCCTATTTTTAAATCTTACAATAGAAAATTAAAAAAAGTTGGTATATACCATTACCAATTTGTACCAACCAAACTTGTTGGTAGCCAAATAAATTGGTACCAAGTATACTCGGTACGGTACACGGTTTAGAGAAAAAAGAATTGGTACCTTACCAATTCCAACCCTAATAAATACAAGGTGTACTTTTATATCAAAATGAAGATGGAATTTGTGTTTACTAAGAACTAGTTGCAGGATAGTGATATTCCTAATCTTGTATGAATAAGACATACTTAATCATTTGAAATCATATTCCGACTATGCAATTTCGCTTCACCTTGACTCAGAAAGTGTTTCTAAAATGAAATACTTCATAATGACAATATACATTCTTGGAATGTAAAATATATAGAAATAGATAAAGATGAATGTTCAAAGTTTTAAGTTCTTTTGCGTGAATTAACAGTATCTTGAAATATGTCAAGATACAAGATTCCTTTGGATGATTCTTGGCATTGTCACATGACACCAGCTTGAGTCTGTCTCAAAAGGACTTAGCACATAGGTTTGAGCTAGATGAAATGATTTATATTCTATTTGCTTAGAAAATAAATCCATCATTTATGTCATATTACGCACAAGACTATGTATATGATTATGTTCTGAACATATCATAAGATCTAAATTGAATACATGGTTAAGTCAATGGATGACTATACGAACATTCTAAGAGTAATCAAGAAGAACTAAGAGAATTTACATGAGATAATCATTTTAGAAGAAGAATTTATGTCAAGAGCTACATAAAATGCTGACTTCAAAAAAACTGATATGTATAATTATGAATTATAATTGAACTATGACTTCATTATGGAATGAACAATAAGTTTTGTTGGAATGAGGTCCAATAAAAACATAATAGCACAATAAACTAAATAAGAATACTTTTCTACTCCAGATGATGAAATCAAATATGATTGGATGAATGAGTTAATTGTAAACTATTTTGATTTCTCCATTCAAGGATCACATAGTAATCTTTGTGATTTCGAGAGTATACTTAATCAATCTAAGAGACTCTACGTCACGAAAGAACACAAATCATATTCTCCAAGATATTTAACTATACTTAGAGTAAAGTCAAATATGGAGATGATAGTATTCTCAAAATTCACACAAATTAAATTTAGTCGGGCCCATTAATAAAGTCCTTCTTTTAAGCTAAGTATGAACGGTCACACTTCAACTATAAGACTTCATTGTTCTAGAAATGAGATTTTTATTTGAATTTAGTATTTAGATATTGGAACATTAAGACAACAACTATTATATTGTTTTGATATATTGGGATATGATTATCACATCAATACTTGTTGTGTTCTATATTAACATGTTTAATACATGAATATCTTATTATTCTAAAAGTTCATATTCGGTTATAATCGTGGGAGAAATTATGAAGTAAGACTAATATGAATTAGACTGGTTGAATCTCACTAGATGAAAGTAGGCAAGTGGTTGTAACCAAATTTTATAGGTACTTTCCAGAGAACTGGTATTGAATGGACTTACATCAAGATCATCTCATAAAATGTAGTTATGAGTGATAATTAAAAGGTACTATGTTTGTATTTTTAACACCCGTGACACATAATGGGACTTAAATGTAGGGAGTGTTGTGCTTAGATATGGTTAAATGATGATCATTAACCAGGAAGTTATAAAATCCATTTTTTAGGTATGGAGTGAACGATGCAAGAGGCTTATGTAGTCAATATTGGATTTGTTCCTCTTATGTGTTGAGAGCTAGACATCTAACATGCGTTACCCAAAGTTAAACACCAAATGATATTGATTGTGATCCAAGTCTTATGTTCAATAGGATGTCTATAACAAAGGGATAACTTATAAACTTACCTCATACATTAATTGAAGCTTTGAGCTTTTGGGGAATTGGATGTTGATGAATGACATTCTTTGTCATGTATTATTGGGGGCAGTGAAATGTTGCTAGACGTTCACCACTGTCTATATCAATCTATGATAAGTTTTGTGCAAGTGGTAGATTATAAGATCTTATATACCCAAGAGTCATTAGAGAATGATATTACTAATAGCATATGATCCTATAGGGTCACACCTTAAAGCAAGTTACCAATAATTGATTATTTAATAGTAAAATTTGATTATTAATAAATATATCAACACTTGTATTTAAATTGGAGAAACACTATTTTGGGAAATAATATTTTACGAACATATTGGGAATTATTATTTCTAGGAAATAATAATAAAGAGAATAAAAACTAGTTTAAATATCATATCGTATGATTATTTAAGTTGTGTACAAACTTGTAGGCACTTTAAGTAACCAAATGTTTACAGCTTAACTAACTAGTTATGGAAAGGTATTTTGCATTTGGATTTTTTCTCATTCTTACATGATGGCCAAAAATTATGAGGAGACAAAGCATGGGTTACTTTTGATTAGTTTAATCTCCATGTGATGCTTGTAAGAGTGCCATACTACTTACTTTATTAACTTTCTTTTTGTAGATGCTCTTGGTATAAAAGAAAGGCTTTATATGAGAATGATGTGTGCATAATTAAATACATATTTAATACATATTTCTAATACTTTTAGCTACAATTATGATTAATATGGAACAAAAGATACTTATTATGTTTAAAATATGTTTTGTAGCGGCGAAGACTTGCTTTGGACAAAAAGGGAACATACGAGGAGCTGGAAGTGTTGGGTCTAAATTTGGTTTATACTTTGCTTTTCTAGGAATACACCCGTGTACGACCCATGTCTACTATATATAGGGTGAGGAGTGTGTAAAGTGAGGCAAGAGAGATAAGAGAGCATATTATAGAGAGAGAAACTAGAGAGAAGAATAGTGTGTGTGTGAGAGAATCTAATGTGTATGGAGCATCACTCATATCTTTGAATACATCATAGATTCAAGTTATTCTTCTTCTCCTTCTCTTCTATTTTGATCTGGCATCATCCGTTTGATTGAGATTCCGCACCATCAAACGGATCTGATTGATACACAAGCAGATTTGGGACTTACAGTTGGTATCAGAGCTTGGATTGTATCAATTAATTTTGTCAGATCTGGAGCTTATTTGATCTTATTTTAAAGGATTTCTGCGTTTTTGGATAGATCTCTGAAAAATAGGGGGGTTTGTTCTTTACATTTTTCCTAAAAACGAGTTTTGGATCGAGTTTTGGAGCAAAAAGTGAGAAAAACATCGTTTTTCTTCGCATCTGTTGAAGGTGTACGGCCGGTTGAAGCTGTACGGCTAGGGTTTCTCAGAGTGTGCGGCTCGGTGTACGGCTCAGTGTGCGGCTCGGAGTGTGCGGCTCGGTGTGTGGCTCGGAGTGTATGGCTCGGTGTGCGGCTCAGCAGCTTCTCACGTGTACGGCTCGGTGGTTTACTGTCCTCGGTGTACGACTAAGCGGCTTCAGATGGTGTTCTCGGCTAAGCGGCTTCGGACGGTGTGCGAGACTTCAGTCGGAGGTCCTGGTCAGCTCAAGACTTCACAGGGTGCTTCCATTAAAAAAAGGAGAATCGATTTTGGGGGTGCCGGGGATTGAACCCGGGTCTCCTCCCGACTCAACCAAGCAACTTACCAGATGAACCAACTTGTCACACGCTGCTCTCCTCCCAAATTTAATTCAAAAGGCGTTCTTCTCTCGGTTCCAAGTTTCGCAATTTTGGCACTTTTAACCCAAAATTCAATTTCCTTTTAATTTTTAAATTCCTTTTTCTCCCAAAATTTTATTTTTTAATTTTTGACTTTTGACCTTAAATTTTGACTTTGAATTTTAAAGCTTGACCTTTGACTTCAAGTTTGACCTTTGTGTAAGGGTAAATAGAGTTGTAATTAGTCGAAGGGTTTCATGTCTTCGAATGTACTGAGTCTTCGTATCTTATGTAATCTATTTTACTAGGGCATTGTATTCAAAGCTTAACGCATAGTCCTTAGTATATTTTTTTGTACGCTTTCCTCTCCTATAAATAGGAGTGCTTACTAGAGTCATGGAAACGAGTCTTTACAGGATTGTCATTTGTACTCTGTAAAACTTGAGAGCGTAATAGAGCTGAAACAAGATCATATTTACATCTGTGTTCAAATCTCACAATCCTACTTTGATCATTAAACTCTGATTCATTTCATACTCGATTCTTTGTTTCATCAATTGGTATCAGAGCGCGAATCATATCTCTGATCTGATTTTCATCTTTTCAAAAGTTTTTAAATCAACTTTTTGGTTTAAGAAATTCCGCACTTTTTGAAAGTGAAAAATTCATTGGATCTAAGTCTGTGATTCGATTCTGCACTTGAATCATTAAATCGAGTGTTCTGCTAGTGATTCTGATTTGAATCATATACTTTGTTGTCAAATTCTCAAAATTTCTTAAAAAATTCTCAAGGATTTATTCTGTACATCAATGGCGTCTTTCAATCTTAATTCCATGACTTCATTTTCTCATCTTCTAGGATCATCCACCAAAATTCCTATGCTAATCCCTGAGTATTACGATCAATGGGCTGATCGTATATAGGATTATCTCAACGGATTGGATGAAGAACTGTGGAATTGCATTTCTGGCAATCTCAATCCACCAACGAATGTTCAACCAATTGGATCATCTTCTGGAAGTTCCGAAGTTGAGAATCAGTCTGATCGTCTGAAAAAACTAGAGAAGAGATGCATGAGAGAGCTAAGAGGTGCTTTGCCTCCAGTTGTTTACAACTATGTGAGGAGTTGTACAACTGCAAAGGAGATCTGGAACATTCTCAAGGAGAAATTTCAGGGGAGTGAGAAGACAAAAGTTAACTCTGTGAAGCAATGCTTAGTGGAATTGAAGGACTTCAGACAAAAAGATGGTGAAACGAGTGAAGTTTACTATGATCGTCTTAATGAATTAATCTATCGATGCAATCGATATGGTATCACCAGATCAGCCATGGAGTTCAATTTAATTTTTGTTATGGGTCTTCGTAAGGAGTGGCGTAGTGTGAGCATGATGGTTAAGAATCAACAGAGCTTTGATACGTCAACTTTGAATAACTTGTACAATCAGCTGAAGTCTCATGAAAGCGAAGTGAACGAAATTGCTGAAGAATCGAAGGCAAGTTTGGGAGGTCCACTAGCTTTGGTTTCGAAGATCTCTGAAAGGGAAGCTGAGAAAGATGTTTCAGACGAAGACGAAGGGTTCATCATGAATTCAGATGATGAGGCGATTGCTTTCTATTCAAACAATCGTGTGAAAAAGTTCTTCAAAAAGCCATTCAATCCGAAGGCAAAGTCATCTGAGACAAAAGGGAATTTTATGAGTAAAAGTGCTGGGGATGAGAAGAAGAAGGAAGAGAAGAAAGATACGAAGTTTGTTGAGGAAAAAATAGAGAAGAAGTTAAAGGGAGATGCTGGGATTGATTGTCATTATTGCAACGGGGCTAATCATTTAGCTAATGATTGCATGCTGAGGAAGAAAGATAAGAAAAAGAATAAGACGAAGGATGAAGCATACTATGTGAAAAAGTTGGAGGAGGTGCGTGCGAAGGCAAATAATCTTTCATTAGTTGCTCGTGGTGAACAAGAAGAATATGGAGCTTATCAAATTTGGTCATCTGGATCAGATGATGAGGAGATGCGAAATCCAACCCATGGAGCAATGTTTGCAAAGATGGAAGAAGAATCAGATGAGGAGGCATACGAAGTTCATGGGAGATGCTTCGTATCAAAAGCCGCTGACAAATCTCCGATGACCACGAAGGTACGTAATATTCTTGAATCTTTCAATATTCCGGTACATGCTTATAATTCTGAATTAGTATCTTTCGATGAAACTGTTACTTATTTTGATTCAATTGTGGTATCTGCTAGCAATGAGGCTAAGAAGCTGTCTATGCAGTTGCTAGAGACACAGAAGAAACTAGATTCGAAAATTACTAAGATAGATTGTTTAGAACTTCAAATAACTAATATCATGGTTGATAGGGATAACTTGTCTAGTGAATCTAAACTGTTGTTAGCTCAGAGGAACATTTACTGTAATTCGGCTAAAAGATTGTATGGGAAATTAACTGAACTACATCATTCGTGCGAAATCAGTAAAGAACAACATAGAAAATTGCTGCCATTTTTAGCTTATGAAAGAGCTACGGTAGATAACATTTTGTATGACTGTGAAAAAGAAATAGCTGATTTTAACAAAGTTCCGAATGATAAGTATAGATATGGAATAGTCAAAGTAGATGAATGTCTTGATTCAACTGAATTGGTTAAAATTGTAAATGACACTTTGACTAATTCTGAACAAATTCACATCTTGAAAAAGGCTGAGAATTCAACATCTGATTCTCAATCTAATTTTGCTGATATTGAGGATAATTCTGACAATATTAGTGAAATCAGTGATATTGAGGATGTTGATTGTTCTCAGTTGTCTATTATAAATGTTGCATCATCATTTAGAGGAAAAGAAAAAGGTAAGGATTTGTTGGTTGAGATTGACACTGATCAACCCTCAACTTCGAAAGTTTGTGATGTGGACTTTGTGGAAGTCAGAGACAACCAAACAGATGATAGTGATGATGAGAAAGAAGAGAAACAAACGAAGAAAAAATAAGTTACAAAGGAAAAAGAAATTCCTCGTATAGTTGTTGACCAAGTGTATGGAGATACACAAAAGTTCGAAAAAGTGCTGACTGAACAAGGTTCTCATTACCTAGAAGCGAATACGGTGGTTTACCCGATTTTCAAGTGTACTGATGATGTTGTTTTTCCAAACCAAGTCTTCGTAACTACTGGAAATGTTGAAAATATCAAACCCGAATTAAAGAAGTTAGTTGAGGAGGATAATTCAAAAACAACTGATGAAGGCTTTTTCGCAAATCAAAACACAGTTGAAAACAACTTAACAAAGAATTCGTATGTGTTTCAACGACAAAAACCACAAAGCCAATGGGTTGAAAAATCAAAAATTGAAAAAGAGAATACAAAACATGTTGAAAAGGAAAATGAAAAAGTTGTCAAACTAAACTCTAAGGAATTTAAAGATCAAATTGACAAATTTTCGAAGGAAAACAACATTTCAAAACGACAAGCAAGAAAGAAAATATTTTGGCAAAATGTTGAGTTTCAAAAGATGTCTGAATCACAATCAACCAAAAATGTTTTCAAAGCTAAAAATTCCCCTTTTTCAACAAAAACCCAACATTCATCTCAATCAACTCATACAAGGTCTGAAGTGAATAAGCAACCAAAGTTTTCGAAAGTTTCTGACACTAACAAATCAAGAGCATTTTCAAATAAATCTAATTCAAATCAACAAGTCTTTCAAAATCAACATTTTAAATCAACTGTTGATACATCATATGCTCATTCTTCTCTAACAAATCCTAAAGTTAATTTTGTTCCTCAAAAGCCAAATTTTCCCAATCATACGAAGAAACAAACACTAAAGGCTTCGCATGAAAAAGGCATAACTTCAAGGAAAAATATAGATCACTGGCTCGAAGGACGAGGAAAAGTTTATCAATCCAACAAATACTCAGAAAAACAAATCAACGAAGCTTATGAAAAGTATGTCAATACTTCTTCGAATGGAAGTTCATCCTCAAAAGATTCGAACATCTCCATCAAAGTTTGGAGACCAGTCACAAAAGCGAAGACAGTTCAGTCACAAACTCAAAATGCGAAGGGTAAAGTCAGTGTACATCCGAAACCAACAAAATCTTATGTTTCGGTTCCTACAAATGATAATGTGGACATTATTGATAGTCTCAAAACTAAAGTTTGTGACTGGGTCAAAAATTCTTCATTTAATTCCATGTTGAAATCTAATTTCCAAGGACCCAAAAAGTCTTGGGTACCTAAATTTTTCCACTGATTGTATGTACTATGTGATGAGCAATATGATAACAAGTGGTGCATTGATAGTGGTTGCTCTCGTCACATGACTGGGAAGAAGGAAAATTTACGAGATTTTGGAAGTCTTAAAAATGCTGGAGTAGTAAATTTTGGTAACAATCACAAATGTCAAGTTAAAGGATATGGGAAGATCACAAATGGACAATTCACAGTGAATCGTGTTGCATATGTTGAAGGTCTCCAACATAACTTGATAAGTGTTTCTCAACTTGTTGTGGGCACTGGCAATCAAGTTCTCTTTAATGAAGAAGGAAGTATTATTTCGAATGTCAGCACAAACGAAGTGTTACTGAAATCCAAAAGGAAAGGTGACATGTTCACTCTGGACATCAATCCTATTCTAGGCAAACCTACTGTATGCCTTCTTTCGAAAGCCACATCTGATCTAAGCTGGCTATGGCATCGAAGACTTTCACATCTCAACTTTCGAAACATCAATAAACTGGTGGTACAAGATCTAGTAAGAGGTTTACCTATACTTAAATTTGATAATGATTCTTTATGTGCAGCTTGTGAAGTTGGCAAGCAACATAAACAAGGTCATCCAATTATGATAGATTCGAAAATTGTTTCACCTCTGGAGCTTTTACATATTGATTTGTGTGGTCCTTCGACCGTTTCAACTCTCAACAAGAAACGGTACATTTTAGTTATTGTTGATGATTTTTCCAGATTTACGTGGGTTTATTTTCTCAGTCTTAAATCCGAAGTTGCACAAATCATGATTGATTTTATCAAAAAGATGGAAACAACATTAAAGAAGATTGTTCGAAAAATCAAGAGTGATCATGGAACTAAATTTAAGAACAATGTTCTTGATTCATTTTTGGTGGACAAAGGGATTTCGCATAATTTTTCATCTCCATACACACCATAACAAAATGGTGTTGTAGAACGAAGGAATTGCTCACTCTGCGAAGCAGCAAGAACCATGTTGGCATATGCGAATTTACCTCAATATATTTGGGCTGAGGCAATATCCACTGCATGTTTTACTCAGAACAGATCTTTAATACACAGTCGTTTTAATATTACACCATATGAAATTCTGAATAATCATAAACCTAATGTGAAATTCTTTCATGTTTTCGGATGTAGGTGCTTTATTATGAATCTCAAGGATCATCTTTCGAAATTTCAAACAAAAGCTGATGAAGGGATTTTTCTTGGATATTCGCACAATTATGTCGCATATCGTGTGTTAAATAAGCGAACACGAAAAGTGGAAGAAACTTTCAATCTCACATTCGATGATTACTATGTTAAACAAAATGAGCATAAATTTGCAAATCATCCAATTTTACAAGACACACAAGTTGAAACTGAATCTTTACAAATGGATGATATTGATTATGATTTGATTTTTGGAATTTCAAATCATGCAGTCGATGCTGAAATTCATGCTCCTGATAATCACATACCAGAAATATGCGAAGTTTACTGATGAATCAACATCAACTCCTCAAGAAATAAACGAAAGTATACAAAATAATCCAGTGGAGGGGGAGCACTTGGATTCGAATACATTAGATAATGACGAGCATTCTTTCGAGGGGGAGAAAGAAACATTAAATGATAATGTTGAGGGGGAGCATAATGTTGAGGGGGAGCATATAGAAATTATTGAAAATAATAATGATTTTGATGATGTTTGTTCGATTGTAGGTTCTGAGAATGATGATATATACGAAGATGCTCCTTTGGAATTTGATCCAGCATATCCACCAATGGAAAAATGGACAAGAGATCATCCGAAGGATCAAGTAATTGGGAATCCACAAGAGGGAGTTTTAACAAGAGCTCAAATTCATGCAAAGAATGAGACTCGAGGCTGTTCGAATATTTCTGGCTTATGCAGCTCATAAAGATTTTGATGTTTATCAAATGGACATGAAGTGTGCATTCTTAAATGGAGAGCTTGAAGAGACTGTTTATGTGGAACAACCCCCAGGTTTTATTAACGAAGAATATCCAAATCATGTTTATATTTTAGATAAGGCAGTTTATGGTTTAAAACAAGCACCAAGAGCATGGTATGCCACTCTTACTTCGTTTTTGAAACAATCTAAATTTAAACAAGGATCTGTTGACCCCACATTATTTCGAAAGAAAGTTAGGAATCATCTAATGCTTGTTAAAATTTATGTTGATGATATTATTTTTGGCTCAACTGACCCTGCTTTGTCTAAAGAATTCGAAGATTTGATGAAAAGTAAGTTCGAAATGAGCATGATGGGCAAAATCAATAATTTTCTTGGATTGAATATTCGTCAAAACAGAGAAGGGATTTCCATCAATCAAGAAAAATATACGAAGAATCTGCTCGAAAAGTTTGGATTGACAAATAACACGAAGTTACGTGTTCCAATGGCAACAGGCATAAAGTTGACACCATCGTTAGATAAACCTGCCGTTGATATAACTCTTTATCGAAGCATGATTGGTTCATTACTTTATCTCACAGCAAGTAGACCTGATATCATGTTTTCTGTGTGTAATTGTGCCAGTTATCAGTTTAACCCACGAGAGCCACATCTCAATGCTGTGAAGAACATATTTCGTTATCTTAAAGGAACAATTTCGTTAGGATTGTGGTATCCTTCGAAAACTGGATTCTTCGTCAAGCATATTCGGATGCAGACTTGGGTGGTTGTAATCTTGATCGAAAAAGTACAAGTGGTGGATGTCAATTACTTGATGGCAAATTAGTGAGCTGGCAATCGAAAAAGCAAACATGTGTATCAATCTCAACAGCTGAAGCAGAAAACGTGGCTGCTGCTGCTTGCACTTCACAAATAATATGGATTCAAAGTCAATTACGTGATTATGAAATTAATATGAAAAAGATTCCATTATATTGTGATTCTCAAAGTGCAATACGAATTTGTCATAATCCTGTGCAGCATTCGAAGACTAAACATATAGCTCTTCGTTACCACTTCATCAAAGATCACGTGGAGGATGGAAATATTGAAGTACATTTCGTGAAAACTACTGATCAGTTAGCTGATATTTTCACGAAAGCGTTAGATGAAAAATCTCTTGTAAGAATTATAGAATGACTTGGAATGATCGATGGAAATTCTGTTCCATGCGAAAAAGGAGAAGAGTTACTGATCGAGAATGGTTCAGAGGCTCTGAATCAGTGATCACATGTCATCGTTCAGTGTTCAGAGGTTACTGTTCATAGTCAACTCTTCGAACGCTTCATATTCGTATGATTGTCACTTTTCAGTGAATTGGTAAAATGTAGTATGTTTGCAACAAGTACTTTCGTTTATTTGAGTAATTTCGTTTTCGAAAAATCAAAAACATCAAAAATATTTTCATTTTCTTTTGTTCTTCGTTTTCGAAAAATCAAAAACATCAAAAAGATTTTCACTTTATTTTGTTCTTTATTTTTGAAAATTCAAAACAACAAAAAGATTTTATATTTTTTTTCCTTTAAGAACTTTGTTGCAGATCTTTCTGAACATACGAAGAGGCACATGCTTGCAGATCTAAGGTCAGCTAAATGAATCTTACAACTCTTTACATTTTACTTATTTTGAACTAGTTAAGATGTCCCTAGAAGCATGTTGTTGTATGTTGTCCAAAAGCCTCCAATGACTCAATGTGTGTGTACAAAAGCCTTAATGAACTTTTCATACGAAGATTTCTTCCCAATCAGGCTTGTATTCACATTAGTCTCCTGAGCTACCTGACTCTTCTCATATGAGTAAAGAGTTTACTGTTTTGTCCAAATATAACAGAGGTACACTTCGTGTCTTCACCAATCTTTTTCATCTAAAATTTCTTTCACAATCACACACAAAGACATATGTCCGAGAGGTCTCTGATCAAACCAATCGAGACTTAGACATATCAACAATCTGTGTTAATGATCTTACATCATGAGACCGTGATGAAAGTGAAACCCAAATTTCTTGCAAATTAAGGAATTGACGAGGAACTATGTTCCAGATTTTACGAAACATTTGTTTCAGTACCTATTTTCAAAACTCCAAATCATATTCATTTCATATAAGTGATCTTGATCAAACATTCGAAACCCACGATGTTTGTTACCCAACAAGATCCAGCACAAATTTGTTTTTTCATGAATATGATTTCCGTGTGAGTTTACTTCGAATCCCAAAGTTACTTTAAACATTTTTCAAAACACACTTGTCACTGACTACACTGGTCAAACAAGTAATTTCTGTTACAATTACTCACCTTATGTTAAGGCTGATATGTAACGAAATTTATTAAACCACCTATGTAGCCTTACAAAAGATGCCCTTCGAAACTTCTCTACAAGTTTTCGATTGTAATTCACGGGAACATACACAAGCTTTTGATCATCTCTCTTGATGATTAACGAAGCAACCTTTGCCCGGGGTTTAACTGCATTCGTGTCAAATTAAATTTTTGACATCACAAAATCTCAAAAATTTTATTTCATTGTTTCTTGTCTAACTTTCTTTGGAACACTACACTCACGAAATCCTTGAGGTTCTGAGTAACACCAACTCAGGCTGATGATTTCAAACATCTGGCATATGACTTCGCTTTTCATCCCAAAAGTGAAAGAGCCTAACTTCCATTCAAAGGAGTCTGACGATTACAATTCTCTTGGGGCAAACAAAACAGGCTGTATTTCAATGACGTATGATATCGTGTCCGGGTTTTACGGCGATGGGACAGTTACTTTTTGACGCATGGCTATTTCTACGGAGTAGTGGTCCGGTTTTCAAGGTGCCACGTTGGCAGTCATTAAATGCACCTCCCGCTTTTAATTCAAACAGGAGGGCTACATATAAAAGGGGATTCAAGGGTCTTTTGTCACTTTACACATTCAAAGATAATTCCCAATTATCTCTGAATTTTCAAGCTTTCAAAACCCTAACAATGGCGAATACTGCTAATGTCAATGTTGAACCTTCTCAAACTCCAGAAGATATTACTTCCATGCCTATTATGAAGATCCAGGGTACCAACTATCAAGTTGAAGCTGATGTATCTAAGTACCCTGAAGAATTGAAGATGCTCGTGATTGCCTTGAAGAATTCTGTTTTATCCAATGCAATGTTCAATTCTTTCTCTGTACCGATTTCGTGGTTATCTCAGGCGGGAGCAACAGCTTCAATCGCTAAAGCCTTTGATGCAGTCACGTTTAACCTAATCAATGACAAGAAGGTTAGACTTACAAAGAAACTCTTCTGTCAGATTCTTGATATTCCAAATTCTCCACCGTATGAGGATTTTACTTATCCTCAAATTGTCCACATGTTCAACGAGATGGGACATCAACCACCACTATCCAAAATCAGTGATTTCAAGAAGTCAGGTCTTCCTAAGATTTGGAATTTTCTTTTTGGAATCTTTTTACATTGCTTAACTGGTAGAACAGTGGGGTTAGACAAAGGAAGAATGAAGGTATACGCCATGGTTGCAGGGCTATACTATGATTTACCGGTGGATTATGCTTCGCAGTTATGGAAGCAGTTCAAGAAAAGTGTTGACAACACGGATGTTGTACATGGTATTTCGTGTGCAAGATACTGGAGTTTGATCTTGCAGTACTTCTACAACAAAGAGGGTATTTTAGTAGCCAATGACGAAGAAAAAGTCACTTTTCATGTATATAGCAGTCCAAAGGAGGTGATTGATGATGCTGATGAGTTCCCAAGTGTTGCTCGTATTCCTGATGCAATGCTAAAAAGAGTTGATCCTACGAACTCAGTTTTGTTGACTTATCTACAAACAATAGATACAACAGTGAAAACTGGTGTTCTATTGGAAAAAGAGAAGAAGAAATCAAAAAGGGGGAAGAAGAATAAAGCTGGTTCGTCTGCAAAACCGGTGAAGGAAATGAAGCCCAAGAAGTCATCTAAGAAGAAACCCGTAATAGTCGAAGAAATTGTTCAAACGGATGTGTCTATGGCTGTTACAGAACCAGTTACTTTACCTACTGTTGAAGAAACCGAAGAAACGAAGAAATTCAGGGAAGTTCGAGTGCCTGTTTCTCCATCATCAAAGAAACGAAGGGCTGAAGATGTGGCAAAACAGTTGACACAAACGAAAACGAAGAAGTCCAGAAAATTTATCATTGCCACTACTTCAACAGAAGACGAAGAAAGAATTCCTGAAACTCCGGAAGCTGATCTTGTCAAAGAAAGTTCGATTCCTGAAGATGTAAGTCTTATTCCACCCGAAGTTTCGTATGTCAAGTCATCTAATGAGGAGACACGAACTTCTGACATCACTGTAGACGTATCTAATACGGATACACATGTTAACATGGGTGAAGAAGGTGCGAAGACTGATGCTCAAGGTAATCTTAATGTTACTTCTGATATTATCGTATCTTTACCTCCAGTAACTTCTACAATTGATTCACCCACATTCAACAACATAATCAATACCCCTTTCACTTCCATCTTTTCTTCACAATCTACTGATCCACCCAAACCTACTTCACCTGTTGATGATACAATGATGCTGGAGAATGAAACTGATAACGAAGGTTTTGGAGGAACTTTTGAAGATCTAAAGTTTGATGAAGAAGAAGAAAATTTTCCAGATCATATGTTAATGACCATGAAGCAGTACAAAATTTTGAATACGAAGTTGAATGCTATCATTCAATCTCAAGCTGATTTTGGGGGAGGTTCATCAGTCTCAAGTCTGGAAGTTGATACTATGTTAAAGATGATGGAATCAAGGATAATCAGCAAGTCTCCGGAATGGTGAAAGATTCCGAGTCTATTATTTTGGAGAAGGTTGACTACACTGATCAGAATAACGAACTTCGTGTTAAATCTCAATGATCTGATTTTATGGGTGAGGTCAAGGATCTAAAAAGCAAAACAAAAGAACGACATGTTCTTTTTGTTCAAGAAGTTAAGAAGGTACGCGAAGATGTCAACATGCAAATTCATCAACTTCGTGAAGACATGCAGAGAGAAGTTCAAAGTGTTCAACAAGATTATACTTCAATCCATCAGAAGGTTGACATTATTTGTGACGCTGTCACCAAATTTGTGAAATTGTACGAAAGCATGAGTCCTCAACTTACTCATCTTTCTGAATTGGAGAACAAGAATTTTGGCGAGTTGCTTGTTTTGTTAAAAGAGTTGAAGGAATTGTCTGTAAAACCAGTGTTCACTTCGTTTATCACTCCAGAATTTTTATCTCTAAAATTCATCCAGTTCGAAGCTATTCTTCACAAACAATTATCTCCTCTTACTCGCATTTCAAGTCTTCTTCCAACAGTATCAGATGCCCCACCTTCTTTCACAGGGGTGCAAGGGGGAGAAAAGATAGATGAATCTAAGAAGATTGGTGAAGAAGTAAAGGCGAGTAAAGAAGATTCGAAGGTGGTGGGAAAAGTGTTTCCTTCGAAGATTCCAACTACAAAGCCTGTTATTGTATCTGCTGGTTCAGTTACTTCAACTGTGGTTACAACGGTTCCGATGACCAGATCAGTTATTAAAGGTGTTGTGATTGGGGAAGCTGTTGGAAGTGCTTCGAAACCAAAGATTGTGGTGGGAGAGTCTGAGTCTAAAGATAAAGGTAAAGCCAAGATCATAGAAAAGACTAAGGAAGAAAAGAAGGCTGAAGTAGATGCGGAGTTGGAAAGGATGAGGCGTATTCAAAGTGTTATGGCTCTTCGTGCACAAGACCCTGTGGGTTTGGAAAAAGGAGATCCTTCGAAGCAATACAACTATGAAACAATTGAGGAAAAAGTCATGTTTGATCATATGTATTCATTCGAAAAGGTGCCAAAACAGAGTTATGTGGTTTTAAATACTGATGCAAGTCAGCTTGACTTTCCTATAAATGAAATGATGTTCATCATGCCTCAGTTTAAAGCAGAAATTATGTGTAAAGACAAAGAAGAAGGGAAGAAGATAAAAATTCGTTTTCATTCAGTGTTGGCGAAAGCACCTGAAGAAGTCTGGTCACTGTTAAAAATCAAGAAAGTTATAAGCATCAAAAGAGACGTGGTTTTCGAAAATGTTATTCAGAATCTCAAATACACAGTGATAAGATCAAATGGAAAAGTTTATGAGTTTACCATTGCTGATTTTCCGATAATGAACTTGTATGATCTTATACAAGTTGCATTAATCCTGAAAGACAAGTCATTCTCCTTTCTACAAGAAACAGAGCCAGATGTTTTCCAACTTGGAGTCAAACACATCAAGATCTTTATTGAAAATTATTTTGAGTGTCTTGCTCAAACTGATGTGGAATTGGCTACTGCGAAAGGTATTGAAATTACTGCACCAATGGCTCCTACGAAGAAACAAGTAGATCTGAAGAAATATGAAGATGGTGAAATCTGCATAAAACCATTGGGGATTGTCTTCGCAGGAAAAGACAAAGCTGGTAGAGCAAAGCGGTTCTTGTTCCAAACGTGCGAAGTGGAGAGATATGCAACTTCTCAGTATAAAAACTTAATTGTTCGTATGAACCAATGCAGGAAGAATAATGAAGGAGACAAGAAGGAGATTAAGAAGGTCATTGCATGGTACACAGAGATACGAAGAGTGATGATGTATTCAATTCAACTGCTTACAAGTTGAAGACTTCGACTTTGATTACAAAGGGGGAGATTGTCAGGGTAAATAGAGTTGTAATTAGTCGAAGGTTTTCATGTCTTCGAATGTACTGAGTCTCCGTATCTTATGTAATCTATTTTACTAGGGCATTGTATTTAAAGCTTAACGCATAGTCCTTAATATATTTTTTTGTACGCTTTCCTCTCCTATAAATAGGAGTGTTTACTAGAGTCATGGAAACGAGTCTTTACAGGATTGTCATTTGTACTCTGTAAAACTTGAGAGCGTAATAGAGCTGAAACAAGATCATATTTACATCTGTGTTCAAATCTCACAATCCTACTTTGATCATTAAACTCTGATTCATTTCATACTCGATTCTTTGTTTCATCACTTTGACTTTAAACTTTGACTTTTTCGTTTAACTTTTAAATTTTCAAATTTAATTTTTCGGTTTGACTTTTTAAGTTTGACTCTTTAAAATTTACTTTTAAGGTTTTAAGTCAATGGGCATTTTTTTGATAAACAATGAGTTCTTCTAACATCAAAGTCAATGAACTTTCCTTGGAGAATTTACGTGAACACTATGAATTACTACGAAGAGAGAACGAGAAACTAAAATATGAAGGATACCAACTTAGGAAAGGCCAGAAACCATTGAAAGAACAACTAGAGGCAAAAACTAAGGACTTCAGGAAACTACAAGAGGACTATAGCAATAAGTGTGTCAATTATAGATATCTTCAGAAAGCACTTGTTGCTGTCATTGAGGAACTTGAAAATTGGAAAATACGTTTTGAAAATGCCGATTTCAACTTTAAAAAATTCGATGTGTCAAGTGACAAAGTGGCAACAATGATTGAAAAACTAATGAAATGGAAGGACCAAAAGCAAGTAGGAATAGGATATGAGAGTGTCCCTCCTCCATTTAATCACACTTATACTGTTACTCCTTTGACTCAGGAAGAGATTGACCGAGAACCATTTATGGTATATGGTAAACCAGCTACTGAACAAGTAACTGAGGATGTTGAGATGAAAAATTCTAATGCTTCTACTTCTTGTACAGGTAAAGTAACGGAAGATGAGAACAAGGAGAAAACTATTGAACAAACCAATGTCTCCTTGAACTCTGAATCTGTTGCTTCGAACTCAGTTGCTTCTGATCAACCTACTGTTGAGAATACATGCCACCAAAACAAGCCAAATAGAGTGCTTGTTGTAATTGTGCTTGTGGGAACAACAAGAGACAATACATGGATACGCCACCAGGGGCAGGAAGAAACAACTCCTACGTGAAGAAGCAGACTTGCTTTCACTGTGGAACACCTGGACACATTGCCAGAAATTGTCCAAATCGCGCATACGTTCCCTATTATGCACAAGGGTGGCAGAACGCGCCAAGAGGGAGATTTTCCAAAAGAAACCCCTTAAGGTCAGGTTCAGACAATGGCGACTGGAACGCGCAAAAGGCCAATAATCAAACTCTTAAGGGCAAGAAGGGAATGTCGGCCAAGAAGTCCAATCCAAGAGATGATCCTGTGAAATCAAGACCGGTTAGGTCAAAGTCATCTCGACGATCAGCTTCAAGTTCAAAATCAAGTACCGAGGCACCCATAGGATCGAAAAAGAAATGGGTTAAACCCAACTACAAATGGGTACCAAAGGTTCAATCTCCCAAATCACCCAATGACTCTAATATTTCTTCATCTTCTGTTTGTGATAAACAGGATATGTCATGGGAGAGAGTACCGTGCAAAGATGACAAAGGTCAACCCAATTTCAAAATGGACTGGGTTCCAAAGACCAACTGATCCCGCTCTGTGCTAGAGCAGCTATGGAGGCATATCATCAAACTTCAGTTTGTTGGTAGTGGCTGTTTCTGGCACATGATAGGAGGCATCTCTCAACTGTGCAACACTCAGAACTTTGTTTGAGAGTATGTGTCCTTTTCGGGAAAGGAATAAAGGAAGGGATCACACATGGGGTTAGTTCTTAATGACATGAAGAATTTTTGGATCTGTTCTGAGATTATGCGTGTTGTTGTCAGACCTTCAGGATGCAAATTCAATCGATGACTTACGGTTTGAGTTTTTCGTCTGAATACTCCTGAGTTTATCTTACATTGATTCATTTCAAAGACAATTTTCTTTAATTTCCTTATATTTCTTTCTTTAGTAGGTATTGTTTTGGGAAGTGATATGAAGTATAGTTCTAAAGGGAAATTTATGATGCGTGTAATGCACTAAAGCCGAATTGTCTAGACTCCGTATTCAATGTGCTGGTAGGCACAAAGGATTCAAAAGGACTAGACATTGATTCACCATGAAAGGACTTAACTAATATAAACTTATATAGTTTCATTTGGACTGAAAATACGACGCTCGTGTAGATTGAGCAGTGAGATAAACACGGGAACCCACGAGATACACTAAATTAATACACATCTAGAACTATGGCTTAACTCTTCCTTGATGTACGGACTTATGTCCTTAATTCTGGTTCTGATAGGGCGACTGGGGGGTTCTGATAATGTAGATCTGTAGGAAATTATTTTCTTGCTTTCTATCTGTCAGTCATATGTTGCTTCCTCTACGAGATTGGAAGAGATCCGACCTGGATTGCAACATATGCAACTCTAATTCTACGCACCTCCTTATCTATGAAATTCTTTCTATCTGTTAGCCATATGCTGTCCCCTCTGCGTGATCGGAAGATTCGACCTGGGATACAACATATGTAACATTCTACCTCTCAATCCCCTATCTCTGTTAGTCATATGTTGTCCCCTATGTGTGATTGGAAGACATCCGACCTGGGATACAACATATGCACTTCTATATCTGACTTCTTTCTTAATGATTGAATACTCACCTAAAGTAAGGAGTTCTTTGGAAGTTCTTGATTACCGAGGTATATCGGGAAGTGGGAAACATGTTCTAGTACATCTAAAATTGAACCATTTAATAGGTTGTTTGTAGATCTTACTGCTTAATTTAAGTGGACAACAATATCCTTGGTCGTCGTCAGCTAAATGTCCATTTAGGAATATATATCACAATGACTTGTCACTTATAATCTGTCCAATTTGTCAACATCCTTTGTGTTTAAGTGGACCACAATACCGGTGATTGACTAGATCTAGACATGCAGGCATGTACTGAAAAACGATATTGGATTGCTTGACAAATTTGATCCCAAATATTTTTGTTTTTGTTAAATTTGTTCATAGTTTTCCTCTATGCACAAATTTAGGGGGAGAATTAAGAAAAATTCAAAAAAATAAAAAAATTAGAAAATTAAAAATCCAAAAATAGTGTTATTTCTGTTTTATTTCTTGTTCAAGAAAATCAAAAAATCCAAAAATATTTTTGTTTCTGTTTTATTTCTTTCATAAAATATAAAAAAAATCCAAAAATATTGTGTGCTAAGTTTTCTTTTAGTTTTGTTTTGTCTTGAAAAGTGAATTCAGATGTAGATGAAACTCATGGAGTCTGTGTTGAAAATTTCTAAGCCAAGGCTTCATCCGTGATCATCGAAGAATTCTCATTCGAAGGAGCAAGAAATGAAGATTATTCTTCCAACAGTCAATCCTTCAACCCCAGAAGCAAGGTGAAGCTGACTTGAAGATTATGTGACAGATTGCATTGAAGCCTCCTCAATCAATTTGCTGCTATCTATGAACCTGCTGAAGTGATCCAGAAGTTTCGTTCTCTATTCTCTCTGAAGATTCTCAAGCTGAAAGCGAAATTTTCAAGAATGTTTTCAAGAAGCCTCCTCACCCAACGTGCGTTCAATGCCAAATTCTGAAGAAAAGCCCAAGTGCTCAAGATGAAGTCATTTGTTGAAGATTCATCATGTTCATCTTGAAGCTGTGAAGAATTTGAAGATTAATGTTGAAGCCAAGCTCCCCATGAAGATTGACAAGAAAAGCTAGCTACTTTTTAGGGGGAGCTTGTTGGGTCAATTAGAAAAGAAAGCTATAAACCAAGGGGAGATTGTTGGGTCTAAATTTGGTTTATACATTGCTTTTCTAGGAAAATATATTTTTATGTAATGTTGTATGTGTTTGTGGTTTGTGTGTATGGCCGTACACGGGTGTACGGCCGTACACCCGTGTACGGCCCATGTCTACTATATATGGGGTGAGGAGTGCAAAAGTAAGGCTAGAGAGAAGGAGAGCATATTGTAGAGAGAGAAAACTAGAGAGAAGAATAGTGTGTGTGAGAGAGAATCTAATGTGTATGGAGCATCACTCATATCTTTGAATACATCATAGATTCAAGTTATTCTTTTTCTCCTTCTCTTCTATTTTGATCTGGCATCATCCGTTTGATTGGGATTCCGCACCATCAAACGGATCTGATTGATACACAAGCAGATTTGGGACTTACAGGAAGCAGGAAACTAGAGCTAAAACAAAAGAAGAAAAGAAGAAGACTAAATATCATGTCGTGGTGATACAACCTATTAGGGTCGAATGTCTATAGTGAGGAGTCGAATGTACTTTGTGTCTGTATAGTGTCAAAAGTAGTCTGGTTTCGACACTCTTTCTATTAACAAGGCATGTTAGACATTGTAATGTTTAGTCCTTGTTATTTTTTTGTGCGTGTGTTGTACCCTATAAATAGGGTAAGTACTTATATACGAGAAATAATTGAACTTGGAGTCTTTTGCATTTGTAATCAAACTCTCTTGTACTCTTCAAACGTTTATAGAGCCAAACAGATCTGATTTAGATCGTGTGTCCATTTGTAGCTTTTATTGACTTGATCGTGTTCTTAATCAATTTCCAACTCACATCAATTGGTATCAGAGCAGGATTCACTCAATCGATTGGAGTTTTATCATATTTTCATTTTTTTAATCGTTCGTTCCGATTCAAAATTATTCGCAAATTGAATAAGGAAACTTGTGTCAATTGATTGTATTGAATTACTTTTGCACTCTGTATGTTAGATCGATTGATTTCTAATCAATGTCTAATTGATTTCCTTCTTAGATATCTATTTGAATAAAAATTCTCTTTGTGAGAAATTCGTACGACAATGGCGAATTTCTATTTGAACACGATGTCTAGTTTCTCTCACTTGCTCGGATCATCAACAAAGATTCTGATGTTGATTCTGAAATATTATGAGCAATGGGCTAACATGATTGAGGATTATCAGAATGAAATTGGTGAAGATTTGATGAGATCCATCAAAAGAGGAGAATTTTGTCAAGCGATGTTTAGTCGATATTGGTACGTCTGCAAGTTCTGATGACATGATCATAAGAGGTTCCAAGATGAAGGAAAACGATAAGAAATGTATGTGTGAATTACGTGGTGGTCTTCCACCAGTAGTCTACAATTACGTTCGAGGTTGTAAAACTGCAAAGGAAATTTAGGATACATTGAAGGAGAAATATCAAGGAAATGAGAAGACAAAGAAGAGTTCTGAGAAACAATGCTTGCTAGAGTTGGAGAGTTCAAGAAAAAGGAAACAAAACCAATCAAATCATACTATGATCGATTGAATGAATTGATCTTCAAATGTTCTCGCTTTGGAGTGACATGTTCTTCACTTGAGTTCAATCTCACCTTTCTCATTGGTTTAAGAAACAAATGGAGAAATATCAGTTTGATGATCAAGACACAAGAAAGCTTTGATGGTTGTTCTCTTGAAAATCTGTACAATGTTCTGAAAGCACATGAAAGTGAGATTAATGATATTGCTGAAGAAAGCAAATTCAGTCTAGGAGGACCTTTGGATTTGGTGTTGAAAGTAACGACAAAGGAATATGAAGTTGAATCTGATGAAGAAGCCAAAAATGGTGAAGAATGTTTCTTGTTTAACTTTCAATGATGAAGTTGTCGCATACTACTCGAACAACAAGGTGAATAAATTCTTCAAGAAACCTTTTAATGGGAAATTCAAGAATAGCAATGAGGTTAAAGGAAATAGTTCATCTGGAAAAATTGTGAAGGATGATTCAAAAGTGGAGAAGAAGGGTGTTAAGGGTTCGTATGAGAAGAAGAAGGAGTTGAAACTGAAAGGACATTCAGTTTTCAACTATAACTACTGCAATGGGTCAAATCATTTGGCTAATGATTGCATGCTCAAGAAGAAAGAAGAGAAGAAGGAGAGAGTCAAGGATGAGGCTTACTATGATGAGAAGATTGAGGAGATTCGATCTCACAAGAAGGGTGTTTCTTCAATTGCTAGAGGAGATGACGAGGAAGAGGGAACATATCAAATCTGGTCTTCTGGATCAGATGATGATGAGATGTGCCATCCGATTCATGGGGAAATGTATGCGAAAATAAAAGAGGATGAAAAGGAGAAAGAAGTTTCGGGTAATGAAGATGAGATTACTAGAAGGTGTTTCGTGTCCACTGACTAGACTAAATCACCAATGACTACAAAGGTAAGTGATCTTCTTAACTCATTTAAAATTCCTTCATCTTCTTATAATGATGTTTTTTTTAGTATGATAATACATGTGCTTATCTTGATGACATAATCTCCATGAGTAGTGAAGCTACTGCAATGGGTCGAATCATTTGTCTAAGGATTGCATGCTCAGGAAGAAAGAAAAGATGATGGAGAGATTCAAGGATGAGGCATAATATGCTGTGAAGATTGAGGAGATTCTATCTTGCATGAAGGGTGTTTCTTTGATTGCTAGAGGAGATGACGAGGAAGAGGGAACATATCAAATCTGGTATTCTGGATTGGATGATGATGAGATGCGCCATCCGAATCATGGGGCAATGTATGCGAAAATGGAAGAGGATGAAGAGGAGAAAGAAGTTTCGGGTGATGAAGATGAGATTACTGTAAGGTGTTTCCTGTCCACCGACTAGACTAAACCACTGATGATTGCAATGAAAGGTTTTTAGCACTCTAACAACCTTATGGTGCACATACAACCCTAAATGCTTTGGATCTATGTTTTCTCTAATTATACATGCAATTTCATTTTCCAAAGCATTATCCTAACTAGCATACAAAGCATGGGTACTTGAACAATAAAACTAGTTAGATGACTTACATATTGTTGTAACTTTTTAACTTCGACCTTTAAGAGCCTAGCACCCCAAATGTGATGCCTCAAATGCTTCACACAATACCACCAACAGTGGAGGACTTGAGAGAGAGTCACTTGCACAAAATCGGCTCTTATGATCTCCCTTGAACCACTAGTGCCGATTTTAGGAGCTAAGGGGCTTCTTTTATAGTGTGGCAAAGTCTAGGGTTACATCCATGCAAACCCTAATGGACATGACCTTTCATATTACTTAAGATCCATGGGTTAAACCTCCATGGACTATCCATGGACTACCATATTGGTTTTGCCCATCCTAAATAACCATAGGCCCACACTATAAGAATTATTGATTTACCAAATCAATCCCCATACATTTAATTAGTCTCTTTTGATCATTAAATTAATTCCAAATTAATTCTTGATCAATACTAATTAAATAATATGATTTCATATTAATATATTAGAACTTATAATATATTAATAAATCATAAATAACCTCTACTCAAAAGTCCATCCTTTCAAATTGTTCCGGTGAAATGCAACCCCAATGGACCATGCTATTTTCGGGTCAAGTAAATACCGGTTATAGTTATGGACTTAGACACATTATCCAACAGTTTCCCACTTGGATAAGTCTAATAACTATAGCTGCAAGTATGACTTCAGGAACCGACTAGCAATCGTAGCTCTTAAAAGCCTTTGTCGAACTGTGACATGCCATTTAGATAAGGGATCATATAATTTTTTGTTCTCAAGATATCAGCCGGACAAATACATGGAACAACGTCATACTTATTGTCCAACAGTTTATTTCCCGATTTCCGATTTGTTTGACAAAGAACTTAATCGAACACATCAATTGAGTTCTGACCGGGCCCGACACACAAGTCGAAATAAATTCATCGAGTGGCCCAAGATATTGCTTTTAATCCTCCAAGGACTAAAAGGAACAGATAAACTTCGACACTATATGCTTGTACTAACTACTTGTTAAATCATACACAATAGTGCGTTTTATAACATCAAGTTACTAATGCGGTTTCGCACTATCAATGTACAACCAACTCATAGTCAACAACTCATATATCTTGGTTTGAAGACTTATATGATATTATCATCTCACGATCACTCGAGATAAATTCCATGAAGTGATTCAAGTGAGCGTGGGTTTAATCCAATGCGCGGACCTTATGAGCACTCATGAATGTTGTATCAAACTTTGCTATGTCTAATACACTTCAGACAATCTACAAGCTAAATTCATGACAATCTTGCCACAATACCTACTTCTAAAGTATGATCGACTGTGGACAGTTTGAATAATATAATTATTCTGGAAGTCAAAACATGCAAAATGAAACAATAGTAATTGATTGACACAAGATAATAACATTACTTATAAATAAAAAACACATTTTATTCAATCATCAAATGTCAATTACATTTCAACTATTACAAGTTTCTAAAATTCTATCTAATCATTAAAACTAATATCGTCCTTCAGCCCGATGCGACTTGCATGCTGTAAGTGCTATACCCTATTCAGTCCCTTCGTGAGGGGATCGGTTGGGTTCTCCTCTGACGATACCCTATTTTCTACGAGGAGTCCTTCTTTTATTCGATGTCTTATGAAGTTATATTTTCTATTGATGTGCCTGGATCTGTCATGATCCCTTGGTTCCTTGGCTATGGCAACCGCACTTTCGCTGTCACAGAAAATCTCCATTGGCTCCTTTATAGCTGGTACAACTCCAAGGTCTCCGATGAAGTTCTTCAGCCATATTGCCTCCTTCTCCGCTTCGCTTGCTGCTATGGACTCTGATTCGCACGTTGAATCAGCTACAGTCTCCTGCTTGGAACTTTTCCAAGTTATTTCTCCTCCATTCAGGGTAAATACCCAGCCCGACTGAGAGCGGAAATTATCTATGTCGGTCTGAAAGCTGGCGTCACTATACCCCATTACTCTCAAGTCATCACTCCCACTGAGGGTAAGGGCCCAGTCCTTAGTCATTCGCAGGTACTTGTTCTTTACCGCAGTCCAATGATCCTTACCAGGATTCCCTTGATATATGTTGACCATGCTCAAAGCAAAGGCCGCATCAGGGCCAGTACAAGTCATAGCATACATGATCGAACCAGCTGCAGAACCATATGGTACACGACTCATCTCAGCTATCTCAGCCTCTATACTCGGACTCTGAGTTTTACTCAGTTTGGTATTGCCTTGGATGGGTAAGTCGCCTTTCTTGGAATCCATCATGTTGAACCTTTTCAACACCTTATCCAAGTTGGTACTTTGACTAAGTCCAATCAGTCTTTTACTCCTGTCTCTCAGTATCCTTATCCCCAGAATATAGGCAGCTTCTCCAAGCTCCTTCATAGCGAAACACTTCCCAAGCCAAGATTTAACCTCCTGCAAGGTTGGGATGTCATTTCCTATTAAGAATATGTCATCCACATACAACACCAGAAAGCTAATTGTACTCCCACTAGCCTTGACATCCACACAAGACTCATCCTCGCTTCTTGAAAAACCAAACTCTTTAACTTTCTCATCGAAACAAAGATTCCATCTGCGAGATGCTTGTTTCAATCCATAAATGTATTTTTCAAGCTTACACACTCTATTAGGGTACTTTGCATTGAAAAAACCCTCGGGGTGACTCATGTAAACATCCTAGGCCAACTTTCCATTAAGGAAAGTGGTTTTGACATCCATTTTCCATATTTCATAATCATGAAATGCAGCTATGGCTAGCATAACTCTAATAGACTTAATCTTTGCTACTGGTGAGAATGTCTCATCATAGCTAACTCTAGGAGTTTAAGTAAATCCGTTCGCAACCAGTCGTGCAATATACGTGTGTACTTTCCCATCCATGTCGGTCTTCTTCTTGAATATCCATTTGCACCCGACTGTCTTACGACTCGGTACATTTTCAACCAAGTTCCAAACTTCATTTTCATACATGGACTGAATCTCGCTGTCCATAGCCTCTTTCCATTTAGCAAACTCAGGGCGTGCCATGGCTTCCTTGTAGTTGTTAGGTTCATCTAAATTTATCAGTGTGCTATCACTGATAAATGTATCACCCTTAGACGTTATATGGAAACCATACAACACAGATGGAACACTAACTCTACTAGAACGCGTCAGAGGTACAAATTCGTCAATTGGCTCAACAGGAGTTTCCTCCTCAGGTTGATTACTAGTTTTTGAGGTTCCTTCACCGCTTGACTCTTGAAGCTCTTCAAGGTCAATTTGCCTCCCAATGTTTCCTTGGCCTATGAGTTCTCTCTCGCGAAAGACTCCTCTCCTCGCAACAAAGACAACATTGTCACTCGGTCTGTAGAAGAGATATCCAAAGGATTTTTGTGGGTAGCCGATGAAAATACACCACTCACTACAAGGTTCCAGCTTGTCGTGAGTCTCGCATCTCACAAAAGCCTCGCAACCCCAAACCTTATTTGTGCTAACGAGGGAACCTTCCCTATCCACATCTCGTGAGGTGTTTTGGAAACCTTTTTAGTTGGGACTAGATTAAGGATATGGGCGGCAGTATCTAAGGCATACCCCCAGAATGAGATAGGTAACGAAGTTTGACTCATCATGGAACAAACCATGTCCAACAAGGTTCAATTGCACCTCTCAGCTACACCATTAAGATGTGGTATCCTAGGTGGCATCAATTGTGAAACAATCTGACATTCCTTAAGATAGTCTTGGAACTCGATACTAAGATACTCACCACCCCGATCGGATTGTAGCATCTTTATCTTCTTGCCCAGCTGATTCTCCACTTCTTGTTTAAACTCTTTGAATCTCTCAAAGGTTTCTGACTTATGTTTGATTAAGTAGATATAGCCATATCTGTTGTAATCATCAATAAAAGTCACATAGAAGCGGTTAGCATCCCTTGTGTTGGTTCTGAAAGGTCCACACACATTGGTGTGTATGAGATCCAACAAACCTTCACCCCTTTCACAAGTACCAATGAATGGTGACTTGGTCATCTTTCCAAGTAAACAAGATTCCCAAGTGTCATCCGACCTTAATTCGAATGACTCCAAAACTCCATCCTTTTGGAGTTGGCCTATGCGCTTATTGCTGACATGTCGAAGACGAAAATGCCACAAGCATGCCTTATCCAAATCATTGGAAGAATCAATTTGCAACACATTATTTCCTAAGTTGTCTACAACCATCATAGTTTCATATACACCATTACAAGGTAATGCTTTAAAATACAAGACACCATTATAAAAAGCATTAATAGCTTTCATTATCAAATGAAAAACTGAATCCTTGTTTGTACAAACCATGAAAGGAAATAATATTTCTCGCCATTTCAGACGAGTAGCAACAATTATTCAAATCTATTTCTAACCCACTACTAAGAAATAAAGAGTAAACTCCAATCTTGGTGACAGGTGAAACTTTCCTATTCCCCATGATCAAGTTTATCTTCCCGTGCTCCATATCCTTACTTCTTTTTAGACCCTGCAAATCAGAACAAATGTGAAATCCACAACCTGTATTAAGGACCCAAGAACAAGAATGTGATGAGTTATTAGATAGAATAGTAAAAATATATGCATGGGTGGCCTTAACCTTCTCATATTTAACATCCTGCAAGTATTTGGGGCAGCTTCGCTTCCAGTGCCCTTTCTCATGACAATAGAAACAGTTTGCTTCCTTAGGAATGGAAGAGGGAGCAGCAGAACCACCTTTGGTCTCACTTGAAGAGGATCCATCAAGAGACTTTCCATTGCGGCTCTTAGAGGGAGCCTTCCTCTTTTTCCCTTTCCCATGTCCAATTGCCAAGACAAGGGCAGTAGCAATTGGAGTAGAAACAACATATTTATCCTTGAGACTGCTTTCAGCGGTCCTCAAAAGGCCTTGAAGCTTGCTAAGAGTGACCTCCTCCTTGTTCATATGATAGGTCATTCGGAACTGATCATAACATGGAGGTAAGGAGTGTAGAATGATATCTATGGCCAACTCCTCATCGAAGTTTACATTCAACTTCAGCAAGCGGTCCACAAACCTTTGCATTTTCTACAAGTGGGTGGTGATGGGTTCACCATCCTTCATCTTTGTTGTTATCATGGAGGCAATGATTTCAAACCTCTCTTGACGAGCACTCTAATGGTATCTTTCCATCAGATCTTGGTGCATCTCAAAAGGGTAGAAGTCTTCATAGGACTTTTGGAGTTCAGCTGTCATGGTGGCCAACATGATACAAGACACCTTGGTGGCATCCTTCTCATGAGTCCTAAACTCAGCAATCTCCTCAGGAGTAGTAGACGACTCATCAATTTCCTTAAGCTCCTTATCGAGGACATATTCCTAGTCCTCATAATGAGTGACCATCCTGATGTTCCTAATCCAGTCATTGAAGTTGGTACCATTAAAGATGACTCTCCCACACAAGTTAATGACAGAGAAGGAGCCAGTATGGTTTGATCCAGAAGTAGTGTTGGAAGACAACTGTAAAAGAAAGACAAAGTTTAGATTAGATAATAATCCTTAATATAACACCCAAAATGAAATATTAAGGCTAGGACCCAACACAATATTTTACAATTTGGAAGAGGGATGCCGTAATCCAACTTGCAAAATATTTAAAGGTAGGTAAATGATGATTTACCAATTTCCACCATGAAAAACAAAATTGATTATTAAGTTTTAACTGGATTGAAATTCCTAGATTCTTTTGAGATTCATTAAACTTTTCATTGGCATGTTTAAATCTCGATTATGCCCTTCAAGTTTGTTACTGGGATGCCCATGATCACAAACAAGGTGTGAATAACCATGCAAATGTGCTTGGTATACTCGATGTCATTTATCACCTAATTAATGTGCTGGTTAACCACACACGCTCCATCGATCTATGACAAACATCAAGCTACCCTTTGCCACCCTTACTAGTCCAAGTTAATGTGCCGGTTAACCACACACGCTCCATTAATGACTTGGCAAGGTGCAACGTGCAATTTCATGGATTAACATCAATTTTACATTTTTCCTGAAGTAACTAAGATTGGGAATTTAATAAAACATTTAGTTACTTTATAGTTTTCATTATACTTTTAACGAGAGTTAATGTACTATCCTACCCGTTCGGCTAACGACCCTCCACCTGTGAAGGAAGCGGTGGGTGAGAGTGGACACCAATTAAACCACCATTTTATAGGCAGTAACCTTATACCCCCCTTATAGACCGGCTTCGTGAATGAGGCCTACTAACGATACTACTGACTTGTCTTATACATACATATATATATATATATATATATATATATATATATATATTTATTAAACTTTTAATATTATAATAGTATAAAGGTTGAATTTTAAACTTTTAAAATTCTAGGGTTTGGAATTAAAGTATTCATAAGTGTGACTTTACAAATTCCAAAACTTAAGGGCAAGTTTTGAAACTCTTCAAAACTTTTTATTTCCATAACTTATGAGTTTAATGACTTTTTAAAGAAAAGACTTTTCATTTTCCATAACTTGAGGACAAGTTATGGAGTCCATTAAAGGTATTAAGATCATTATTTTAATTAACACAATAATCAATTAATTCATTCATGATCTAGTTAAACTCATAAAAACAAGATAATTCATATCAACAATCTTCAAGAAATTAGCCTAATCATATAAACTAATACAAATCTTAAAATTATGACAATTATCTTTTAATTGGATAAGCATGATCACTACCATATCAAAAAACAGATTTCATGGTTCAAAAAACAGTTTGGGGTAATGATCCTAATCCAATTCTGGCCAAAAAATCGAAATTATGCACACATGAGCACCAACTCGGCGAGTACATGAACTGGAGTCATCGAGTTGGTCTGTTACTGAGTGGACTCGCTGAGTCAGCCAGTGGACTCGGCGAGTTCACCAGTTAGAATGCGGAAAAACGATTTTTTTCAACTTTGAAAACAAATAAGCATCAAGTATAATAGAAAACAATCATAGTCTCTGATACCACTGAAGGGTTTTGAGCACTGTAACAACCTTATGGTGCACATACAACCCTAAATGCTTTGGATCTATGTTTTCTCTAATTATACATGCAATTGGATTTTCCAAAGCATTATCCTAACTAGCATACAAAGCAAGGGTACTTGAACAACAAAACTAGTTAGATGACTTACCTCTTGTTGTAACTTGTTAACTTAGACCTTTAAGAGCCTAGCACCCCAAATGTGATGCCTCAAATGCTTCACACAACACCACCAACAATGGAGGACTTGAGAGAGAGTGAATTGCACAAAATCGGCTCTTATGATCTCCCTTAAACCACTAGTGCCGATTTTAGGAGCTAAGGGGCTTCTTTTATATTGTGGCAAAGTCTAGGGTTACATCCAGGCAAACCCTAATGGACATGACCTTTCATATTACTTAGGATCCATGGGTTAAACCTCCATGGACTATCCATGGACTACCATACTGGTTTAACCCATCCTAAATAACTATAGGCCCACACTATAAGAATCATTGATTTACCAAATCAATCCCCATACACTTAATTAGTCTCTTTTGATCACTAAATTAATTCCAAATTAATTCTTGATCAATACTAATTAAATAATATCATTTCATATTAATATATTAGAACTTATAATATATTAATAAATCATAAATAACCTCTACTCAAAAGTCCATCCTTTCAAATTGTTCCGATGAAATGCAACCCAGATGGACCATGCTATTTTTGGGTCAAGTACATACCAATTATAGTTATGGACTTAGACACCTTATCCAACATGCAAAGGTAAGTGATATTCTTAACTCATTTAAAATTCCTTCATCTTCTTATAATGATGTTTTGCTTGAGTTTGATAATACATGTGCTTATCTTAATGACATGTTAATCTCCATGAGTAGTGAAGCAGAAAAGTCCAAATCCAAATTATATGATGCTACAAATACACTCGAAGAAAAGAAGGGACTAGTGGAATCTTTTGATCTTAGAATCACAAATCTTTTAATAGATAAACACTTACTTAGACTGGATAATTCGATGCTTATTAAACAAAGTAACATATATTGTAATTCTGCTAGGCGTTTGTATAGTAAACTGACAGAATTTTATCATTCAGTTGACATATGTGATAAACATCATTGGAAATTGCTTCATTTTCTTTTGTTTAAAAGAGAACATATAGATGAAACAACATATGAATGTGAAAGTAATATAGCTGAATATGATAAAATTCCAAATGATTCTTATGCATATGGTTTTCTAAATATAAATGAATGTTTGAATGTTGATGATCTTGTGAAAATTGTGAATGAAACCTTAACCAAAAATGAAAAAGTCAAGATTTTGAACATGACTGAGAAGTCGACACTTGGTTCTCAACAAAATTTTGCTGATATCGAAGATAATTCTGATAATATCAGTGAAATTGAGGCAGAGGAATGTGTCGATTGCTCACGATTGTTTTTCATTAATGTCAATTCAATGGCTAAAGGCAAAGAATGTAATGATTCAATGTCGAAAGTAAACAATGATCAACTTTCGACATCCAAAATCAGTGATTCTCATGATATTTTTATGGTTGAGGACTATGTGAGTGACGAGGATGAAGTTTCGAATGAGAAACAATTCCAAGAGTTGTGGTCGATCAAGTCTTCGAAGATTCAGAGGAGTACACGAAAGTGTTGAAAGAAAAAGGAAAACATTATCTGGAATCAAATACAATGATATATCCTAGGTTCAACGATACAGAAAATGTTGTGTTTCCAAATCAAGTCTTTGTTAGCAAAGGAAATGGTGATAAAGTAACTCCTGAATTGAAAAAGTTGGTAAACGAAGACAATGAGGGTGTGACGAAAGAAGGATTTTTATTCGAATAAAAAATAATCAAAAATGGTTTAAACAGAAATTCAAAAAATTTTCAACAACAAAGTAAACCTAAATGTGTTTGGACTGTGAAAACAAAAAAATAAGTTGTTGATAATAAAAAAAAAAAAGGCGTTGATTCTTTACCTAATGATCCAAAACATCAAAAGGTGAAAACACAAACTTTCAAAGGAAAGGTAGAAAATTTGGCTTATGAAGATGGAATTTCGAAATCAAAAGCACAAAATAAAGCCTATTGGAAAAATGAAAAAGCTTTTCATAAACAAAAGGCTTTTAAACAACAATCTCCTGAAATAGTCAAAACCTTTTCACAAAATGCAAAGGCTTTTTCCAAATTAAAATTTTCAAAGACAAAATGATTTTCAAAGGAGTTGAAACTTTGTTCAAAATAACTTTTGACCAAATGAATTACAAAGAAATGTTCAAAATCATAGACAAAGGAGTTTTACTCAAAATCGTGAAAAAAGGAGTTTGGTCAAAATCATAGACAAAGGAGTTTTGCTCAAAATCATGAACAAAGGAGTTTTGGTCAAAGTAATGGATAATGGAAGTTTGTTCAAAATCGTGAACAAATTAGTTTTGGTCAAAGTCTTGGAGGAAGAAGTTTTGATCAAAATTGAAATGTTTTTCAACAAAATGGTGTTGGTAATAAAAACCGATATCAAAATCGTTTTCAAAATCATTCATAAAGATCATTTCCCAAAAGTCATTTTGAAAATATGGAATTTAAAAGAAGGAAGAGTGAGCCTTTTAAACCTAAAAACCCATATTTTCCAAATCCTGATTCGACATAGAAGATGAAAGTTTCATTCACAAAAGGTAGAAGTGATGTTAAGAACATCTATCATTGGCTTGAAGGAAAAGGAAAACAATATCAGTCACGAAAGTATTTCATCTCAAGAGTCTACTCCAAAATGCTTACGAGAAGTACTTGAATGATTCGATGAATGGAAGTATTTCATCTCAAGAGTCTACTCGAATGGTGCGAAAGTGGAACGAAATTCCAAAGAAGAAAATTGATGCTTATCAGAAAAAGGATGAGAAAATGAAAATCAATGTTGAAAGTTCCCCATTACAGGATTATATTTTAATGCCTAAGGCCAGTGAAATTGACTTAATTGACAGTTTCAAATCGAAAGTTTGTAATTGGGTCTTAGGTTCTTCATTGCACAATGTGTTTCAAACTAATCTCCATGGACGTAAAAGGTCTTAGGGACCTAAATTTTTCTAACTAATCGCAGGTACTATGTGATGAGCAATATGATGAAAATTGGTACATCAATAGTGGATGCTCACATCACATGACTAGGAGGAAAGAAAAATTAAGAGATGTAAAGTCAAAGGTTATGGAAAAGTGACGAATGAGAAATTCACTGTGAATCGAGTTGATTTTATAGAAGGTTTAAAGAACAATTTGATTAGTGTTTCACAACTAGTTGTTGGAATAGGTAATCAAGTTCTTTTTTATGAGGAAGGAAGTATTATCTCAAATAAGGAAATGAAGGAGATCCTGCTGAAGTCAAAACGAAAGGGAGACATGTTCATTCTTGACATGAAACCAGTAGTGGGCATTCCCTCGGTGTGTTTCCTTTCGAAAGCATCTTCAAATCTCAGGTGGTTATGGCATCGATGTCTTCCTCATCTCAACTTGAAAATCTAAACAAACTTTTTCTTAATAATCTTTTTCATGGTTTACCTATTTTGAAATTTGACAATGATTTGTTATGTGCTTCATGTGAATAGGGAAAACAACATCCTCAAGGTCATCCGATCGTAATTGATTCAAAAATCATTGAACCTTTGGAATTTCTTCACATTGAATTGTATGGACCTTCGACTGTTGAGACTCTCAATAAGAAGAAGTACATACCAGTTATTGTTGATGACTTTTCAAGGTTTACTTGGGTGTTATTTCTTCGAAAGAAGTTTGAAACTGCTCAACTAATGATTGATTTTCTCAGGAACATTGAACTGAGCTTAAAGAGGAAAGTTCGAAAGATAAAGAGTGATAACGGAACAGATTTCAAAAATCGAATTCTTGATTCATTTTTTATTGAACCGGGCATATCTCATAATTTTTCGTCCCCATACATACCGCAATAAAATGGTGTTGTCGAAAGGAGGAATCGTTCCTTGTGTGAAGCGGCGAGAACGATGCTCACTTATGCGAATTTTATACAATACTTTTGGGTAGAGGCGATTTCGACTGCTTTCTTTACCCAAAATTGTTCTTTCATTCATCGTCGTTTTAAGATAACACCTTATGAGATTATAAACAAAAGGAAACCTAATGTTAAATTTTTGCATGTTTTTGGATGCAAATGTTTCATCATGAATCTCAAGGATAATCTTTCCAAATTTCAGTTGAAAGCTGATGAGGGAATTTTCTGGGGATATTCTCAAAATTTTGTAGCTTATAGGGTGTTAAACAAGAGAATAAGGAAGCTAGAAGAAATTTTTAATCTCACATTTGATGATCATTATGTCAAAAGAGTTGAACAATCATTCATTCAAAAACCAATTATTGCTGATCCAAATGTTGAATCTGAATAAATGAATAGTTTTGATATTGATCTTAATATAATTTTTGGTATTCCCTATAAGGCAATTGATGCAGAGATCAATGTTGATGATAATCAAATTCCTGAGGCGTCGAAACACTATGATGATTCAACTGTCACAAATGAAGAAAAACGAAGCACATTCTTCATTAACTTCAAGAGTAAATGTCGAAAGAGTGCATGTTTCGAATGATGATCAAGTGGAGGGGGAGCACTTGATTTATACGTCTCAAAAAGAAATACATGATTCGTATATTGAGGGGGAGCTAATGATAACTCAAGCTCATGTCGAGGGGGAGCGTATGCCTAACCATGTTGATTTCGAGGGGGAACATCACATTTCAAATCCATTGGCCGAGAGGGAGCCAAGTGGATTGCATCATGATAATGTTAATGATCAAAATAATGATTTCCTGTTGTAACTGATAATATCTCAATTGAAGGAGAAGCTTCGGATGATGAAGCCATCATTGAAGATGCATATTTAGACTTTGATCCTGCATATCCACCGATGGACAAATGGACAAGAAATCATCCGAAAGAACATATTCTTAGTGACCTGAATTCTGTGTCTTATCTGGAGCCCAAATTTGAACCAGAAATGTGGTGTTGAATATTCATCAAGAATTCTGTTTATTTAATATTTTCATTTCAAAATTAGAACCAAAAACAGTCAAGATTGAATTAGAACATTCTGATTGGGTTGTTGGAATGCAATCTGAACTTGCTGAATTTGAATAAAACAAGGTTTGGAGATTTGTTCCTAAACCTGAAGATTTTTTGTTAATTGGTATAAAATGGATTTTTAAGAACAAAGTTGACAAAGAAGGAAATATTATTAGAAATAAAGCGAGACTAGTCATAAAAGGTTATTCTCAACAAGAAGGTATTGATTATGAGGAAACGTTTTCCCCTGTCGCAAGACTCGAGGCGATACGATTTTTTCTTGCTTATGCAGCTCACAAGGATTTCGACGTCTATCAGATGGATGTCAAATGTGCATTCCTCAATGGTGTTCTGGAAGAAACAGTGTATGTCAAACAGCCACCAGGTATCGTTAACGATAAATATCCTGGTCATTATTATATTTTAGACAAGGCAATCTATGGGTTGAAACAAGCACCTCGTGCATGGTATGCAACGCTGACAAATTTTTTGAAAATTGCTAAATTTAAACAAGGATAAGTTGATACTACTTTATTTTGAAAGAAAGTAGGGAATCATCTGAAGCTCGTTCAAATTTACGTTGATGATATTATCTTTGGTTCGATTGATCCTTCCATGTCTAAGGAATTTGAGGAATTAATGAAAAGTCAATTCGAAATGAGTATGATGGGTAAAATAATAACTTTTTGGGTTTGAATATTTGTCAAAGAAGGGAAAGAATCTTTAGCAATCAAGAGAAATATATACTCGAAACTTGCTTAAAAGGTTTGGCATGACGAATAACACAAAAGTCAAAGTACCTATGGTAGTTGGCACGCGCTTAAATCCTTCATTGGATAAGCCTGTTGTGGATCTAATGACGTATAGAAGCATGATTGGTTCGCTTTTGTATCTAACTGCAAGTCAACCTGATATTATGTTTGTTATATATAATTGTGCCAGGTACCAATCGAACACAAGAGAACCCTATCTTTCTACAGTAAAGAATATCTTTCGATACCTCAAAGGTACAATTTCGTTAGGATTATGGTATCTGTTAGATGTCATTTTATTCATCTTATGGGGTATTTTTCATTAGCATTTAGGATCATATTTTGTACATTTGCACGTCATTTATTTAAATAATGTTCAGCTCATATATTTCGTTAGAATTCCCATACTGCTCATGTTTTTATGTCAATTTCAGATAGTTCATGTGGAGCAGTGCTTTGGGAGAAGCTGGATGCATGTTTGGAGCTTAAAATGGAGCTTGGGAATTACGAAGGATTATGAGGAATGCTTGCATGATGCTTTGGTCAAGAAACTTTCGATTGAATTGATCACACAAAGGTAGAATCTGCAATCTAAAGTTAAAGGATGTTGCTGGCAGCTTTGACCCCCTGTCAGTATTTTGACCATATGTCATGAACCGTAACTCCGATTGATCCGATTCAAAATGATCTAAAAAGTAGACAAAATTTCGGACGACTTAGGCACAACATGCAATTGCATGTTGTCTCTATGCGATCTCATGGAGCCGTTAGGCGATCGCAGGTTAGGTCGCAGCATGGATTCGAGGTTTTTTAGTGCCAAAACTTCATCCGAAAGTGATAAATGAAAACCTGCGATCGCAGGTTGTGTACATGCGATCACAGGTTGGCCAAAGAGTTCCAAAATAGCATCCTACTTCATTAAAAAGGCACGAGACGCGTTTTCTTCAAAACCTGCGATCGCAGGTTGTGCCCATGCGACTGCATGCACATCGTTTTTGCTGCTGGACGTATAAATAGACCTTATAACCTTCCAGTAACCGAAGATGGCGATTCCAGAGGTGCCAGACAACGAAAATACAATTTTGGAGGCGTTTCTTCTCCGATTTCAACGATTTTTGAAGATCTAAAGACCGTGGATCATCTCCTTCAAGTAGAGTAGTAAGATTAGTTGTTTGATGTCTCTTTTCATTTGTTTTTATCAGATTTTAGCCATGTCTGGCTAAAACCTTAGTTTTCAGTTCTGCAAAGACAAGTACTTTTCATGTGATTGATCATCAGATCTGGTTTTTTGATTTGTGTTTCCATCTAGATTCTTCAGTTTTGTTCTTAATGAATGTTTGATTTTGATTATTGTTAGTCTGATCACCTACCTAGAGTTTTATCATTCCATTTAATCAGTTACAGAATATGTAATTGTTCTTGTCAACTGGTAATAAGTAACAAGTAACAAATCGGTTCCGTGTTTGGGATTTGACTTTATTATAAACTGAAAAGTCATATCTTTACGCTTCCGAGCCTGTGAGAAGTATTGGATATTGCTGGGAATTTTACATAGATTATAATGCAACTTTTCTGATCTTAATTAAGAGCTTGTTTGATTAGACAGTAAAAAAGTTAGGGTTAAATGAAGAGCTTGTTTTGGTTAACTAAATAAGGTAAAAGAGAAATTACTAGAGCTTGTTAGTTTTTCTCAGTACCAGCTTAGATAGAACGCATCTCAAATAACCAGATCTGGGTTGATTGCATGACTAGGAAAGTCCCAGCAGAGCCAAAAACCATTATTATTATTGATTTTCGTTTAATTTAATATCACTGCATTTTTAGTTTTTAGTTTAATTAAAATCCCCCTTCTTAATAATTTCTGTCTTTACTAGATTGTGCCTGATGCAAAAAGGCATTGAATTTAAGGTTGTGTCCCTGAGGATTCGACGTTGCTTCCCTGTGATATATTTTTAGTGCAACCAACAGTGATAAATTTATTTGTTTAATACGTGCGCAACAGCGTGTTAACAGTATACTTCGAAGATAGGATTTTTTATCCAACCCTTTTCTGATGCAGACCTGGGTAGATGTCAATTGGATCGAAAGAGCATAATAGGAGGGTGTCAATTATTGGACGGGAAGCTTGCAAGATGGCAATCAAAAAAGAAAACTTGTGTTTCTATTTTGACTGGTGAGGCAGAATATATCGATGATGCAGCATGCACATCACAAATAATTTGGATTCAAATCCAATTACGTGATTATGCAATCAACATGAAGAAAATACATCTATATTGTGATTCTCAAAGTTCAAATTTCATTTGTCAAAATTTGTTCCAACACTCGAGAACAAAATATATTGCTCTTTGTTATCATTTTATCAAAGACCACGTTGAAGATGAGAACATTGAAGTCCATTTTGTCAAAACAACATATCAACTTGCTGACATTTTTACAAAACATTTATATGAAAAATCATTCTTAAAGATTTTGAATAGTGTGGGAATTATGGAAGCATCTTCTGTTCCACATTCTTCTTAACTCTGACTCGAACATATGTTTTACCTTATTTTTGATCATTTACTTTCGATTGGTGGGTATAACTTTCATGTGTTTAATTCACTTTTGATTGTTTTTGTTCTAATCAGAGGTTAGTGTTCATGTTCAGCGTTCGACTAACTTCGCATTCAACTCCCTTCTGAATTGTTCAGTACAAGATTCTAATCCGCGTCCGGTGAAAGGCTTTAAACGCACAATTTATTCTTGACGACTGCTAGATTATGAGCCAAAAGCATCTAGGTAACAATTTTAAGTTTGTTTGTTTTTGCTATTTTTCCATTTTCAGAATTCAAAAATCCTAAAAGATTTTCTTATTTTTGTTTTTGCATTTTCAAAAGTCAAAAATACAAAAAGATTTTCTTAAATTTTTTTTCTTTGAAAAATACAAAAATATTGTCACTAGAATCTCATTGTAAAAACATCATGCTATTTCTCATGCCACATGAGAATATTCATCAAGGGAACAAGTACCATTCAAAACCATTTACTAGTTAAGTGTCCGTAGAAGTATGTTGCAGCATTTGTCCTCAAAGCCTCAAAAGACTCTTTGTGTTCGAAGCCTTAATGAAACTTATCACACGAAAGTTTCTTCCCAATCAGGCTATATTCACATTATTCAACACGCTACCTCACTCTCCTCATGATGAGTTAAGACTTTTCTGCCTGGTCATATATATATATATATATATATATATATATATATATATATATATATATATATATATATATATATATATATATATATATATATATATATATTGCAGAAGTACAATGAGTTCCTTCACCAAAACTTTTTCACCCAAAATTTCTTTCACAATCACACACTACACTACATATCCTTGACATCTCTGGTCGAAACCTACCATAATGTAGATATGTCAAACATCTGTGTTTATGGTACTAAGTCATTTTTCCATGATGATGGTGAAACCCAACAAACTTAAACATCAATGAATCGATGATGAACAATTTTGTTCAATATATTCATGAAATATTTGTTTCTTTGTACCATTTCAATATTCAAAATCTCATTCCACTCGTATTGTGTGATCTTGATAAAATGTTCTTATCCTAAGAAGTTTTTGCCTAAAAAGATCCAGTCTTTCATTTTTTTTGGAATGAGATTTCAGTTTGAATATCTTCTCTGAACTTTTGTCACTTAATCATCAACAACCATACTTGTTCTTGACTACACTGGTCATCCAAGTAAATTTGCACAACTGAATCACACTTATTTAAGTTTTGATCTTGTGTAAAATTGAAGCCGCCTTCGAAACCAAAAGAAAAAGAAGCCCTTCGACACTCATCAATGAGTATTCGATTGTAATTCACGGGACACCACACAAGCAATTCTTCATCTCTCTTGATATTGAATGAAGAGATCTTTACCCAGGATAAATCGGTTTTTGTATCAAAAGAATTTTTGTTATCACAATATCCACAATTTGTTTTTACTTGCTTCTATCTCACTCTTTGGCACATGAAAGCACTGAAGTCCTTGAGGTTTTGGATATTACAAACTCGAAACTTAGATTTTGCAAAGTCTGGCATATGATTTCACTTCTCAATCCCAAAAGTGAATGAGCCTAGCCTCTATGTCGATAGACTTGTCTTACTACTAGTTTGGGGAACGAAACCAGTGACGGTTCTTATCCAATTAGGAACAACAAAAGATCTGATGGAAGTGACTATTCAAGTTTTTCATAAGAATCAAGGAGAACAAGATGATCACTTTTATGACGTGGCAAATTTCACGGTGTCGGTTACATAATCAACACAATACGTGGCTTTTTCTTATTGGGTATTGGTTCAAATTCAAAAATAACATAAGTTATAAAAAGAAGATGCTAATTTCCTTATCAAACTTTATGTTATCTGATCAAACCTCAAGAACCCTAACTCTTCATCGCTTTAAAGTTCTTCAAATTCTCTACAATAGTTGTTATTGCTTGCAATGTTGAACCAAAAACAACCAATGATGAAGAAATTTTGCAACCTATGGTGAAGATTCAACACACTAATCTTCGTATTGTTACCATACTTGATCAATACCCGAAGAGTAAAGAATGCTTGTTCAAACATTGAACAACTCTGTTCTATCACATGCTTTTTCTTCATCATTTGCAATCCCAATGGAATGGCTTTCTCTTGCTGCTTCAACCGCAATGTTCAACAAAACTACCAAGGTGGTTACGTTCCAGCTCTCGAATTCAAAAATAAAGAAGTTCACTTGGAAGCAGTTTGCATAAATTCTGAAATTACCCACTTCAGGTACTTTCTATAAAGTTTCGAATGATCAGGTGATTCATATGTTCAACTAAATAGGACATCAACATACCCTTACTGCAATAAGCCACTTTAAGAAGTCAAGTCTTCCATGTGTATGGAGTTTCTTGTTTGGAATCATTTTAAGGTGCTTGACAGGAAGGAGCTCTGGGCTTAACAAGGCTAAGCTCATAGTATACTCAGTCATGGCAAGATTGTAATATGGTTTGAATGTTGATTATGCTTCACATCTATGGGAAGAGTTTGGAACTTCAATCTCTTACACGAAGCCAGCAACTGGTGTGTCAAGTGCTCGATTGTGGGGATTAATTATTAAGGAGATATACACTAAAGAGGATATTATGTTTCCCTCAGGTGTAGATACTACAAAATTACCAACTATGGCTACTCCAAAAGTTTATGTGGATGATGTTAATATTTTCCCCTATGTTGCTCGTATTACGGATTCGATGCTCAAACTTGTGGATCCCAAAAATCAGCTATTGGTATAATATTTGGCCCCTATCGATTCTTCTAATCCAATTGGGGTTCTTCCACAAAAGGGGGTAGAAGGAACATCTAAAGGCTCGAAGGCTGCAAAGAAGAAGAAACAAGTCGAAAAACCACAAGCTGTGGAGGAGGTAATTGTTAAAGAGACCATACTGACATAATCGGGGGTTCTTAAACGTACTAAGAAACCAACTAAGAAACCTTCTCATTCTCCAATCAAGGCTTCTACTCATGAGCCATTAGTCGAAAGCGTTGAGCCAGTAGTCGAAAATGTTGAACCCAGTGTTAAAACCAGTGTTGTTGAACCCTCAAATCATGTTACTTCTAAGGGTGTTCAGAAGAGGGTTAAAAAGATACAATTTACCAGAACGGGAGTTCTTTTTCGAGAAGTTTTAGTTCCTGTATCAGCATTGAAGAAGCATACAACTTTGGACATTGCACAACAGATAAAGAAGCGAAAGCATGTTCAAGTTCGAGTTCCACTTGAGAATGTGACAGTCGAGACAACAAATGAAAGTGAAATCGACGGATCATACATTCGATTCAAATATTCTTTTCTTGGTTCACCACAAAAGGATACCCCACTCAAATCAAATTTCAAAGAGAAAAGTATTCATGGTGTCATTGTAAACATATCTAATATGGTTACAAAAATCAATTCGGGTGATCAATCACAACCCAACATCCCTGAGAAGACCTTGGTTATACCATCCGGGGTTTCGAATACTGAGTCCCGTAGGGAGGAGGTCGAAATTCCAGACATCAATGTGCACTTATCTAATAAGGACACAAATGTTAACATGGATGATGTGATACTTCATATCGAATCTTCCGTGGCAATTTCAACGGTTTTACCACCACCAACATCACCCATTCCTACTTTTGTTCCTGTTTTCGACTATCTCGCCAACATTCTTTGGTGTCATGCAAGAACCTATCACCAGTCACTTCTTATATCAATCCACTGAAAAGCCACAACAAGAAAACGAATTTGATGATAATGATGTCATGGTTTCGTTTGCAAAAAGTCAATTCAATCCAGAAGAAGAAGATATTCCTGATGAATTGATTATGTCAGGTAAAAGGTAAACAATTCAAGATACTCAACTCAAAAATCAATTCTCTTCTTCAAATAACAGTAGAGACTGTAGGAAAGAACTATGTGAGTGGCGTCAAAATGGACTAGTTGATGAAAGCTCAAGAATCTCATTTGCGAAACTTGATTGAGGGAATTGAGCAGAAACAAGCCGAAAGACTAGGTTTTCATTCTAAGAGCTATTCTTATGAAATTTAAAAGCTTCGTGATGTTGCTAAGGCATGTCATGAACTTTTCATGAAGAAGGTCGTTGAGTCTCTTGTTGTCAAGGTTGTTGAGATAAAATCCTTGATGTCAGAAGAAGTCAAAAAGATGGAAGAAAATTACAAATTATTGTGTGGCAAAGTTGATGTTCTTGCTGGTATAATTACTCGATTGGTCAAGTTCAACACTGAGTACATGAAACAGTTTGAAGCCAAGACAGAGAAGGATGGAAAGGTGTTTGAAAAGTTGGAGGAACTGTTGTCTGGCATTAAGGAATCTTTGTCAAAGGTTGATCTTTCGAATCAATCAACAATCTCTCAAGAATCTCTCTCACCAATGGTTTTGAACATCGAGTCGAACATTAAAACTGAGCTCGCTCCAATACTTAGTTTGGCACTTCTTTTACCAACCAATGCTCCAAGTGTTGTGAAAGTCTCGCAAGGGGGGAGGGAAGGAGTTGGAGGAGCCGAGTCTTCAAAAGATTCTGGTAATGAGAAAGAAGTAGTTGTTGGGAAAGTAATTTCGACTCAAATTCCAACTTAAATTCCCATGAAGCCTATAATGATGTATTCGACTACAAAAACCTCTAAAACAAAAAATATGCCAAAAGCTCCATCAAAAGGCATTTCGATTAAGGAGGGAGAACGAGGTTCAAGTAGTTCTCTTGTCAAAATAACTTCATTGATTGATCCAAAAGACAAAGGAAAAGTTATTCTTATTAAACAATTGGATGAGGAAAAAAAGAAGAAACAAGTACCATAAATGGAACGACAAAGGCAAATCAATAGCATTTTTCATCAAAAGGAGAATGATCCACCAGGCCTAAACAAAGGTGACCCGAACAAGCACTGTGTTATGAAACCATTGAGATTGTTGTTTTGGGGAAGAATGATGAATTCCTTAAAAGACCGAAGAAGATATTTGAAACTGAAAATTCTGAGTTTAATCAACTTGACTTTCCAATCAATCACAAGCTCTTCACATCTCCACAGTTCAAATCGGCTAATGATTTAAAAAACAAAGACGAATACAAAAGTCCAAAGATTCGTTTTCATGAAATACTAGGGAAAAAGAAGAGGATGTATGGTTATTGGTAAAGATTGTGAAGGTGATGAAAGTCGAAAGGGGGGTCTTGTTCGAGGGTTTGCTTCAGAACTTCCATTATTCAGTTGTTAGATCAAATAATATGGAGTTTGAATTCTAAATTGTTGATTTCTTGTTGATTAATCTGAATGACCTTATTTTGGTCACAAAGAGTTTGATTAATGTGGATGTATCGAAGATGCATAAGTCAATTCGAAATGACTTCATTCTCGGTTTTGCTCATATCAAGGCTTTTCTGGAGAGCTACTACGAATATCTGGCCATTACAGATAATGATCTTTCCTTGGCTATCAAGAAAAATGTGAAAGTGCCTCAAACTCTTACAAAGGCTAAGTTGAACATTAACGTATTTGAAGATGGTGAAATTATCCATCAACCTTTTGGTATGGTTTTTCAGGAAAAGAACAAGAAAGGGAATTTAACAAAGTTTTTATTTCAAATCACTGATCTTGAAAGATATACAAATTCCCATTTCACCATCTTGATTCACATCAACAAATTCAAGAAGAATGATGTTGAAGACAAGGCTGAGATAAGGAAGATTCTTTTGTGGTACATGGAAGTTCAAAGGGAGCTTCTACAGACAATGAAGCTAATAGCTTAATATTCTACTACTCTCACTAAAGGGGATATTGTTGGTGTCGAATGTCTATAGTAAGGATTCAAATGTACTGTGTGTTTGTATAGTGTGAAAATTAGTCAAGTTTCGACACTCTATCTATTAACAAGGCATGTTAGTTTCGACACTGTAATGTTTAGTCCTTGTTCTTTTTTATGTGCGTCTGTTGTATCCTATCAATAGGGTAAGTACTTAGAGTAGAGTAATAATAGAAATTGGAGTCTTTTGCATTTATACTCAAACTCTCTTGTACTCTTCAGACGTTCATATAGACAAACAGATCTTATTTAGATCATGTGTCCATTTATAACTTTTATTGACCTAATCGTGTTCTTAATCAATTTCTAACTTACATCATAACCGCAACGTGGTGATTAGAATATTCGTGACCCATATGCTGACTTGGCAGACACGAGATTTACTCGAAGACCATGTCGTGGTGGTGGTCAGATTTTCATAATTACAAAGCTCCAGACATTAGGTCGAAATCAGAAGCATGCATTCGGTTTTTAGAGGATAATTGCGACTAAGAACCCTTAGAAAACCAAAACAAGATCGAAACTGAAGTGAAGCTTAAGATTGAAGAAGATTTATAATGAATTCAACATTGATCTAGTTGGTTTGCTTATTAAACTTATGTCTAGCTTATTTAACTTACATTTAATGTGTTTTTCTCCTACAATGAGAGGCTAAACACCTTTTACTTTTATTTGATGAAGATGAACTTGATCCATATGAGTTGATTTCAATTTTGGATGATTATATTTGATTTTACTTGTGTTTGATATATATAAACCCTAGCATGTTTTAGTTTTAGTTTATATTGCTTGAAAATCAGATTTTGTGTGTTAATTGATCATATTGATTGCATGAATATATCTCCTAGTTGTTTATGAACATTAGATAATGAGAGCTAGGATTAATCACATCGTAGTAAAAGTAATTAAAACTAGTAACTTTAACTGTGTTAAAGAGCATAATTAGTATTAATTTGTGCTTGGTTGCTTGAATTGATCATAGGAGAGTAACTCATATCATTCATAGTCCAATTGTGATATTATCAATTTGGTGATTAACTTGTGCATGATCATTGCTTTGTCATTCATAAATTGGTAGGCCTATATATCTAATCATAATAGCTAGATAATTAGTAATCAATATAATTTATCCACTAGAAATCAACCATAGGAGAAGGTGAAACCGGATCAAGGCAGAAGTATTCTCTTAATCCTTGAAGTTACTTTGTTTTTGTTGCTTGCTTACTTCTTAGGTGATACTAAGTTATTCCGATCTTGAAAAATCAGTGAAAAACCCCCAAATCACAGTTTGTTTGTTAGTTTAATTACAAGTAGTTAATTTCACTAATTGAATTCCGTTCCTTGTGATCGACACCCGACTTACCTAAGCTATAGTATAATCTAACTAGGTACACTGCTTATAGGTGCATTGCTAGTAAGAGTTTGTTAGGTTATACATTTAAAACTAATAGGTACTTTTGTGCACATCAAACTTTTTGGCGCTGAAGTCGGGGAACGACTTATTTGGTTATTATTTGATTGTTTTTAGTTATTCGATCCTTTTTGTGGGGTAAAAACCACAAAAAGTTACTTTGGCTGTTTTTGTTTATTTTATTTTCTGTCTAAGATGCAACCAAGTTGTGGTCCCGCTTCAATAAATTTATTAGTTTATATATTTTTATTCCTTTTACGCATTTTTTTTATTCAGTGATTTATGACCCGAGGATCTAAAACTTCAATTGTTCCTCCACTAGAAGATTTAGAATCCGCTTTCGACAAGAAGATAGACAAGAAGAGCAAATCGAGCAATGCTTTCAAATCTGACAAATTCGAACTTTTTGAGAAGACCCAAGTAAGAAGGAAGTTGGATACGATCCAGAATCCTCTACTGAAGGTAGTTCAGATGATTCAGAGTCAAAAATTAAAGAAGAATAGATACCAGAAATTACGAGAATGACGATGGGCAATTACAAGAAGATGATATGTGAAGAACATGTACCAGGTCTAGTTCCACCAGAGATACCAACCGCAAGAAGTTTTGAGCTCAAAGGGCACATTTTATCCATGCTAAAGGACATACCTTTCACCAGTAAATATTATGAAGATGCTTTCCAGCACATTGATGAGGTTAAAGATATTGCAAACTAATTTCACGTTCCTAATGTGCCAAGAGGATCCGTGTTATGAAGGATGCTTCCGGTGACTTTTACCGGTGTAGCCAAGGTTTGGTTGAAGTCTCTTGGAACAAGATTTATTACCACATGGGCAAATCTTCATGATACTTTGAGAAATTTAGTCCACCTTCGAAGATTTCAAAGCTCAAGAAGAAGATAGCCAACTTTCAATAAGAGGTTGGGGAGTCATTGTACGAAGCATGGGAGAGATACAAGGGCTCACTTAGAAGTTGCCCTCAACATGATCTTAATGTTCAACAAGAAGTTTCCATTTTCTATGATGGAGTCAATGTAACTACTAAACAAATTCTTGACTCACAAGGGCAAATGACGAAGAAGGAGCTAGTAACTATAAAAGAATTAATTGAAGAGTTTGCAAAGCACTCACGAGAGTACCATAATCCACGAGACGGTGTTACAAGAGGAAAAGGAGATGGAGGGAATGAGAACTTGTATGCAATCATAACTAAACTAGATTCTAAGGATAGGCGAATTCCAAAATTACATCACTCTTATCATGCCATTAGAGTTGGGTGTGATAATTGTATTGGTCCACATTTGACCAAGGATTGTGACTTAGATGAAAATAGGAACAAGAGAGCACAAGTGTTCTACTCAAGTAGTAACAAGTATGATGAATATTAGATGAAGCCTAATAAGTAATAGTTGCCATATAAAGAGTACAAGAAGCAAAAGGATGAGAAGTATAGACAGACCGATAGAACAAAAGATACTTATTATGTTTAAAATATGTTTTGTAGCGGCGAACATTTTCTTGGGAAAAAAGGGAGCATACGAGGAGCTGGAAGCAGGAAACGGAGGCTAAAACAAAAGAAGAAAAGAAGAAGATTGAAGACCACGTCGTGGTGATATAACCGCGACGTGGTGATTGGAATATTTACAACCCATATGCTGACTTGGTAGACATGGGATTTAATCGAAGACCACGTCATGGTGGTGATCAACCACGACGTGGTGGTCAGGTTTCCATAATTATAAAATCCTAGACATTAGTTCGAAATCAGAAGCATTCATTCGGTTTTAAGAGGATAATTGCGACTAAGAACCCTTATAAAACAAGAAGAAGATCGAAATTGAAGTGAAGCTCAAGATTGAAGGAGATTTAGAAGGAACTCAACATTGATCTAGTTGGTTTGCTTATTAAACTTATGTCTAGCTAATTTTACTTAGATTTGATGTGTTTCTCTACCACGATAAGAGGCTAAACACCTTTTACTTCTGGTTGGTGAAGATGAACTTGATCCATAAGAGTTGATGTCAATTTTGGATGATTATATTTGATTTTACTCGTGTTTGATATATATAAACACTAGCATGTTATTCTAGTTTATATTGCTTAAAAATCATATTTTTTGTGTTAATTGATCATATTAATTGCATGATCTCCTAATTGATTATGATCATTAGATAATTAGAGCTAAGATTAATCACATCTTAGTTTAAGTACTTAAAGCTAGTAACTTTAATTCTGTTAAAAAGCTTAATTAGTATTAATTTGTGCTTGGTCGCTTGAATTGGTCATTGGATAGTAACTCATATCATTCATAGTCTAATTGTGCTATTATCTATTTGGTGATAACTTGTTCATGATCATTGCTTTGTCATTCATAAATTGGTAGGTGTAACATCCCAATTTCCAGGAATGAAATTTAGGGATTTGTGCACTTCAGAAAGTCTACTTGACGAGTTGGAGGCCCCAACTTGTCGTGTAGAAACTAGGAAGGGTCGTGTATTCTGGAGAACCTACTCGACGAGTTGGAGCTGATTATGAAAAACCCTAATTTTTAGGGTTTGCACCCTATTTAAAGGACCTTAAGTCCTCCCTCCATCCTCCCTTAGCACCTTCACGTCCAGAAACAAACCTTAATCAAGCAAACCTCCTATTTTGAGTGTGTGTGTGTGTGTGAGGCTAAAGAGTGTGTATTTGGTGCATTTCTTGAAGAGACTTAAAGATTGAGAATCTTGGAACGAGAAGGAGCATGTAGATCTAGCATCTACTTCGTTTGGGCATTAATTTGAAGGTAAAAAGTCATTACCTTGATTATTTTATTATTAGATCTCTTCATTCAAGAGTTTAGGGTCATTTCTAGCTTATTCTTGAGGCATTTATGGTATTGAGCACGTTTTGATGTTAGGAGTTCTGATCTGGACTCCTCTAGGCCCTCATGGACATAAAGTTCTCGACTTTATCAAGCTTTGGCCTTTCTCCATGCCCTAAACTTCTTCCTAAGACTATTTTTGGTTGTTTTAGCCTCTTGAGGCCTTGCATGCACGTAAAGTTGGCAACTTTACGTAGTATCTACACCCTAGGAGGCCAGATCTACAGTTTGGAGCCTTGGTATCGCTTAGAAACGTCAGAATAAGAAAAGGGCTGAATGAACTCGACGAGTTGCACACCCAAATCGACTAGTTGGATAGGTTTTACCCGCCTTCTGGATTCTGAGTAAACCCGGCGAGTGGGTGAGAAGACTCAGTGAGTTTATTAGGGTTTTCCTAGTCTTCTGGACACTGAAGAACTCGACGAGTTACTTAGGTAACTCGGCGAGTTGACTCGAGTTTTCGGTTTCTGAGTTCTGAAGGAACTCGACGAGTCAGTGGATGAACTCGACGAGTTGGGTCAACATGGACTGTTGACCTTGACCGTTGACTTTGACTTTGACCAAGGGTTGACCAAGTATGACTTCTAAGGGAATTTTGGTAATTTGGGAATCTAATGGAATTAGTCAATGATGGTTACAGGAAGTTGAGTTTGGAGTCGAGAGTTGGGGTTTGATCTTCTTGATTGAGCACTACATGTGAGGTGAGTTGTCCTCACTATACTAACAGGGTCGAAGGCACCAATGCCAGCTCTTTTTGGATTGTTATCATGGTTATCGCATGATGATATGCTATGTTAGTGACCTGTTAGTTCGGTATCCTCGTATATATGATGATGCTATGTTAGTGACCTGTTAGGTTGGTATCCTGGTATATAAGATGATGCTATGATTAGTGATCTGTTATATCAGTTTGACTGTTTGTACATGCTAGTTAGCATATGATATTTATGTGTTGATTGTATATGTGTGGTTGGGTTGAGGCGGGCCTGCTTTGTGCTGAAGGCCAACAGACCCAGGGGGGTCCGGACAGACTGCAGACCCATCAGGGCATATCAGTCAGGCCGAAGGCCTGGGAGGGCGGACCAGACATGCTAAAGGTTCTGAGAGTGGGCCAGATACACTAAAGGCCTGGTGAGGGAGGTTCAGTCATATTGTAGACTCTATAGGCATGATGTTTGTTTGTTATGATATGGTTATGGTTTGTATAGCGTTAGTATTTTGGGGGAACACACTAAGCTTCGGGCTTACAGTTTTGGATTTTGTTTCAGGTACTTCCGTGATTGTGGAACTCGTTACTCGGTACCTGTTCGGCCGACTACCAAGTAGCGAGTACTCGGGAGTAGTCGGGGAGTACTCGGATTCGGTAATTCATATTGAAATATTTTTGGAGAAATTATATATGTCAAAATCATAAGTTAATGTTGGATTTGGTGTCTAAGCCCATAACTATAACGGATATGTACTTGACCCAATAGTAGCATGGTCCTTTTGGGTTGCCTTCACCAGTGCAATTTGATATGATGGTTTTATGAGAATAAAGTTAATTACGATTTATTAATATAATATAAGTATAATATATTAATATGGTTATTTAATTAGTATTGTCCAAAAATTAATTTGGAATTGATTTTGTGGTCAAAAGAGACTAATTAAATATGGAGGGATTGATTATGTAAATCAATGATATTTATAGGATGGGCTAAGAGATCCATGATTATGTAAGTGGGCTAAACCAATAATATAACCCATGGATAGTCCATGGAGGTTAAACCCATGGATCATAGGAATGTGGAAAGTCATGGATCACTAGGGTTTGCAAAGTGTAACCCTAGCACTTGCCACAACTATAAATAGCCCTCTCTATGTACCAAAATCAGTTGCACCAACCATAGAGTCAAGTAACTTATTCTCTTAGAACCTCCTCTTGCATATTGGTGTTTGTGAACCATTAGAGGCATCACACTTGAGGTGCTCAAGTTTCCAAAGGTCAAGAACTCTACCCTACTCAAGAGGTAAGCATCCTAACTATGTTTTGATTATATATAGCTTCAATTGTATCCTAGCTAGGGTGAATACTTTGGAAAATGAAAATGCATGTATAATTAGAGAAAACATAGATCCAAAGCATTTAGGGTTGCATGTGCACTTAGGAAGTGTTATAGTGCTCAAAACCCAACAGTGGTATCAAAGACTAGGGTTGTTTTCAATTATACTTGATGCTGCTTGTTGTTTAAGCTTGAAAATTTGATTTTTTGCTGTTCTGGACTGTCGACTCGCCGAGTCCCAGTACAATTCTGACCAACTCGCCGAGTTTGTTCTTACACTCGACGAGTTGGTGCTCCAGAATGCAGATTTTCGATGTTTTTGGCTAGAATTGGACTAGGATCATTACCCTAAGATATTTTTGGACTTATAAACTTGTTTTTATGTGTTAATGATCATGCTTATCCAATTTAGAAGATAATTGTCAAAGTTTCATGATTTGTATTTGTTTATATGATTATGCTAATTACATGAAATTTGTTTGATATGAATTATCTTGTTCATATGAGTTTAATCTAGATCATGGACATTATTTGACATGTTTGTTAGTTTATTTGATGATCTTTATGGCCTTTAATGTACTCCATAACTTGTCCTGAATTTATGGAAAATGAAAAGTTTTCTTTTAAAAAGATCATTAAAGTCATAGGTTATGTATTTGAAGAGTCTTTTTCCCATAAATAGTTTTATGAACTCCATAACTTGTCCTCAAGTTATGGATTTTCAAGAGTCTTTTCATTAAAACCTATATTAAACTCATACGTTATGGAGTCCAAAAGTTTTTTTTGAATAGTTCAAAACATGCCCTCAACTTTTGGAATTTGTAAAGTCTTACCTTTGAATACTTTAACTCCAAATAAAACCCTAGAGTTTTAAAAGTTAAAATTCTACCCTTATAATATTATAATATTACATTTTAATACTTATATATATATATATGTATAAGACAAGTCAGTCTTACCGTTAGTAGGCCTCATTCACGAAGCCGGTTGTCACACCCCCAAACCAGTCGGCGGAAATGTCCGGGGGTGGATGACTTCATTTGTAGTATCACAACACATGCATCATAGTAATCAAAGTACAAAAAACCATTGTATTTAAAAAGTATAAGTATTTACATGTGTTCAAACATTGTATATTGACACCAAAATAGTTATACAAAAGAAGAAGACATGACTCAAAAATAGCTCCATCTTCTCAAAAGCTCAGGAAGTACCTGTCTACTGATTCCCTGGGAATACAAGTAATTTGAAAAGAGAGTATCAACATAAAGTTGAGTGAGTGCATAATTATTTATGTTTGAAAGAATGTTTTCTATTTCTTGAATATGTAAATTGTTCCAGAAAATCCTATAATTTCTTATGTATATGAAAAGTAGTTTCAATCACATAAAATCGTTCTGTTTGTAAACCAGTGTCATGTATTTGTATTCTTTTGTATAATCTGAAAAAGTGAGTGTGCCTGGCTTCACCACCTGTTATTGAATACTGAGATGTAATATTGTAAACTGTATTTTTTTGTAAACTGGTACTTTGCAAATGTACTCATGTTTAGTTAATTATACACTAATCGTATTGTTAATATCTTTATAATGAGTCATTATAACCATACTAAGACTAGATGGCCTGAAACAACGCTTTGAAGGCGTTAAAAAAATTGTTGATAACAACTGTCACTCGTAGGCGTGTATGTCTGGCTGTAGCTAGCAGTCTGAGTGCGGGGTTATCAATCCCAATATAGATCTATACACAATTGCTTCGATCCCCGACTGGAGATTCTGATTATAATGTTAAGACTTTAACTATGTTGTTTAAATGAATTAAACAACCTGAATCAAATGAGTCATAAAAAGCATATAGACGTTACGTGTATAATATAAATGAAAACTCAATAATTCTGAAATAATGATTTATAGAATGCTTCTGAATTAGTATTCTTAAAAATGTATTTGAAAACTGCATACCCCTTGATTAGTTTTGAAACAAATCCTTGTTCTTGTAAAGTGGTGTACTCTAGTATACTTAAATCGTGAATTAATGTTCTATGAATCATAAATTATACCTATTATAATTTATATGTACTTTCTGAATTGGTACTAACTCTTCATGAATGCAACCCCTTGCTCAACATGTTACAAAGGTTATCTAAACTGAATGAATTAACTTTTATATTTATATACATATACAATTGTATATAAGTAAAATTTAAACAACATTCGGACAAATAACCGATACTATAAGCCTACATCAAAACAAGGAAAATGAACCAAAGTGAGTTATCAGTCTTAAGCCTTTTAAATCTTATATATATATATATATATATATATATATATATATATATATATATATATATATATATATATATATATATATATATGATTTTTGAGAAAAGCATAAGTTTATAAAATCATTTAATGAGTTTAACATTTTGAAATACTTTTGATGACTTGATGTCATTTTAACACAAATTTAAAACCATTTAATTTGATAACAATTGAAATTCATTTTAGTAATATAATTTGAAACCATTTGCTTGTAACACAAATATCCTTGTGTTAGACTTGTATTCCCCCCCTCCCCCCCTTAAAATAGTAAAAACTATGAAAATAAGGGGGTATGAACTCACTTGTAGTGAGTGATTTGAATGAAAGATCGATATAGGATGGTAAGTATGTCGAGTGAAGTCTTGAGCACAAACGGATCCTATTAAGCATATAATGACACATATATGCATACAATTAGTGTATATAACAACTAACATGTAACGGAACAACCTTAGGAACTAGGAAACACTTGAAATGAAGCGTTACAATCACATATGATTGACTGAAGGAAGTTCACGGCCACACAAGGAAGTGTTCACGGTCTTAGAAGGGTTCACGGCCAAAGAACACATGATGTGTTCACGGCCCAACCCTGTTCGTTTGAAGAGTTTACGGCCATGTAAGGAGGGTTCACGGCCAAACCTTGATCTTATGAATGCTTCACGGCCCAATGAAGGGTTCACGGCCGTGAACTCTTGAAGATTCATGCAAAAGAGGTGCTTGTTTAGTGGGGAATCAAGTGCTTCTAATGTAGAAGAAGAAGATGGATGAGATACTTACTTATTGGAAATCTTTGTAGTGTTCACGGTTGAAGAAAGTTGAGAGAGAATGGGTGTGTTCACGGCTAGAGTGGAAGAAGTGAAGAAAAATGAGCCATTTCCTTATATATATGGAGGATGTTCACGGCCGTGAACTCCTTTTTGATGGTGTTTCCGACTCGATTGCAACCCAATGAACTTATCCTAACCCTTCCTAACACACAATCCTTGAGTGTACTAGGCTTAGAACTCTCAAACAGACCCTTAACAAGGCTTAAAGATAACAGAAACAAGTCTGACTTTTGATTGAATTGATTGACTTTACAAGATAGAAATTTCGGGTTGTCACATCATCCCCCCGTTAAAGGGAATTTTGTCCCGAAATTTGGATTAAAGAGACACAGAAATACTAGGGAAAAAGATGTGGGTACTTCTGTTGCATTTGATCCTCCCGCTTCCAAGTGAATTTCGGTCCCCGTTTTGCATTCCAGCGAACCTTCACTATTGGGATACGGCTTTGTTTGGTTCTCTTTACTTCCCTGTCTAATATCTCTACGAGTTCTTCCACGAAGTTAAAATTCTCGTTAACCTCGATCTCGTCGAGTGGGATCACAAGAGTCTCATCGGATAAGCACTTTTTCAAGTTAGAGACGTGGAAGGTAGAATGTATGTTACTTAGTTCTGGGGGTAGTCGGAGTTTGTAACCTACCGGACCGATTCTAGCAAGAATCTCGAATGGTCCTATGTACCTTGGGTTCAGCTTTCCATTCTTTCCAAAGCGTATCATGCCCTTCCAGGGTGAGACCTTCAACAAGACGCGGTCACCAGCCTGGAATTCCAAAGGTTTTCTCCTTTTGTCAGCGTAGCTTTTCTGTCTATCTCTGGAAGCTTTAAGTCGCTCCCGAATTTGTACGATTTTCTCCGTAGTTTCATGAATGATTTCCGGACCAGTGAGAGTAATGTCAGGAACTTGACCTCTAGCTAGATGCGTGTCACCCACTTTAGCCCAGCACAGAGGTGATCTGCACTTGCGGCCATAGAGGGCTTCGAAAGGAGCAGCCTTTATGCTAGTGTGATAACTGTTTTTGTAAGAGAATTCGACAAGGGGTAAATGAGTATCCCATGCCTTTCCACAATCTATCACGCAAGTTCGTAACATATCTTCTAGAGTTTGAATCGTCCTCTCACTTTGTCCTTCAGTTTGTTGATGGTAGGCTGTACTCATGTCCAGCCTAGTTCCCAGAGAGTTTTGTAAAGACTGCCAGAAACGAGAGGTAAATCTACTATCTCGGTCAGAAATAATAGATATTGGCACACCATGCAGTCTAACAATCTCTTTGAGGTAAGTTTTTGTTAGCTTCTCCATCTTGTCGGTTTCTTTTGTTGGTAAGAAGTGTGCGAATTTGGTTAATCTATTGACGATTACCCAAATAGTATCATAACCACCCGATGTCTTGGGTAACTTAGTTATGAAATCCATTGTAATCTGCTCCCACTTCCATTCAGGGATTTCAGGTTGTTGCAATACACCTAAAGGTTTCTGGTACTCTACCTTGACTTTGGATCAAGTAAGGCACTTGCCCACAAAGGTAGTGATTTCAGCCTTCATGTTAGGCCACCAATACAGTTTCTTGAGGTGCAGATACATCTTGTCTGAACCTGGATGAATGGAGTATCGGGTTTTGTGTGCTTCATTCATAACCACGTCTCTGTAACCACTGAACTTTGGTGTCCAGATCCGGTTCATGAAACAATAGACTCCATTATCCCTGACTTCGAAGTTCTTATACATTCCTCTCAGGATTTCACCAGCCACGTTTTCGGGTTTCAAGGCCTCGAGTTGAGCCTCTTTGATCTGTGTGGACAGATGTGAATGGATTGTCATGGTCAACGACTTTACTCGGCATCTCGAGTATTATTTTCTGCTAAGGGCGTCAGCTACTACATTGGCTTTACCAGGGTGATAAAGAATCTCACATTCGTAGTCGTTCAATAGCTCCACCCACCGTCGTTGCCTCATGTTCAGCTCTTTCTGGTCGAAGATATGCTGAAGACTTTTATGGTTCTTGAATATTGTGCATTTCGTGCCATATAAATAATGTCTCCAGATCTTCAGAGCAAATACCACTGCTCCTAGTTCAAGGTCATGTGTAGTATAGTTGACCTCATATGTCTTTAGCTGTCTTGAGGAGTAGGATATAACATTTCCTCTTTGCATAAGAACATATCCAAGCCCTTGATTAGAATCATCACAGTACCCTACGAAATCCTCTGTCCCTTCAGGAAGAGACAGGATCGGTGCGCTGCACAGAGCTCGCTTCAGCATTTGGAACGCTGTTTCTTGTTTCTCCCCCCCAGCTAAAAGTTACACCCTTTTGCGTCAGAGTGGTAAGAGGTTTAGCAATTTGTGAGAAATTCTGGAGGAATCTGCGATAGTAGCCAGCAAGACCTAAGAATTGACAGATTTATGTAGGTGTTTTAGGTGCTGACCAGTTCTCAATTGCCTTTATTTTGGAAGGGTCCACGTGTATTCCCTCTTGACTAACCACGTGACCCAGGAAATCTGCCTTTCTGATCCAAAATTCACATTTTGAGAACTTCGCATAGAGTTTCTCTGTTCTGAGAGTTTGCAATACTTGACGGAGATGTTGGCCATGCTCCTCTTCACTTATTGAGTAAATAAGGATGTCGGTAATGAAGACTATGACGAATTTGTATAGGAATGGACGACGCACTCTGTTCATCAAGTCCATGAACACAGCAGGTGCATTCGTCAATCCGAATGGCATCACTACAAACTCGTAATGACCATAACGAGTTCTGAACGCGGTTGTGGGAATGTCCTCCTCCAAAATCCATAATTGATGATACCCGGATCTTAAGTCTATTTTCGAGAAGTAGCTCGTACCTTGAAGTTGGTCGAACAGATCGTCAATGCGAGGCAGAGGATATCGATTATTGATGGTAAGTTTATTCAGCTCGCAGTAGTCTATGCACATACATAATGATCCATCCTTCTTCTTCACGAACAAAATCGGTGCTCCCCAGGGTGAGAAGCTTGGTCTTATGAAACCTTTGCTAAGGAGTTTGTTCAGCTGGCTGGACAATTCCTGCATTTCAGAAGGTGCAAGACGACAGGGGGATTTGGCTACAGGGGTAGCCCCAGGGATTAAGTCGATTCTGATTCGACTTGTCGTTCGGGAGGCACTCCTGAAAGATCGTCGGGAAATATGTCGGGAAAGTTGCAGACCTCAGGAATGCTTGTGATGTCTTTAACTTCTTGCTTTTTGTCTACCACGAGAGCTAGGAAAGCACAATACTCCTTGCAAAGGTACTTCTGTGCCTTGATGCAAGAAATGATCTGAAGGTTCGTTCCGGGTTTGTCGCCGTAGATGATAAGATTTTTGTTAGTTGGCAAGTTCAGGAGAATGGATCTTTCATAACATAGGATGTCGGCATGGTTAGAGCACAACCAATCCATACCAATAATAACGTCGAAACTTTTGATAGAGACCGGCATAAGGTCTATTGGGCAAGAAAAGTTATTCAAGGTAAGGGTACATCCTATGTATATATCGTTGGTGTATTCGGATCTCCCATTAGCCATTTCCACCGTGAAGGTAGAATTTAGTGGTTGGGAGTTTTGATTTAGCAGGTGTTTGAAATTATGGCTCACAAACCTCTTCTCGGCACAACAATCAAATAAAATGCATGCATAAGTATTGTTGAGAAGAAACGTACCCGTGACCAGTGCAGGGCCTGCCACCGCTTCTTCGTGACCCAATATCAGAATCCTCCCAACTCCACCGGCATTTCCATCTTTCGGACAATCTCTTTTGAAATACCCAACATCACCACATCCATAGCATGCTTGACCTACTCCAGCGGCAAGTATTTGGTTAATCGGTTGGGGTGGTGATTTACAAAATCGGGCAGTATGCCCTTCTCTGTTGCAGTTACGACACTGCATTTGTCGGCAATTCCTGTTGTGGTGGTAATTGCACTTATTACATTTGGGGAGATTACCAGCATAGGGCTTAGCTGGTGCAGGGTTAGCAGGAACAGCAGCAGGTATAGTAGCTGCATGGACCGCCACTAACTGTTGCTTCTTTGAGGGTTCCTGAGATAATTTTCCCTTCCTTTTATTCCATGCTTTCTTCTTTCTGTTGTTATTGTTGTTATTGTTGTTGTTGTTGTTGTTTCCCTTGGGTTGTTCTGGAGCAGCAACCACTGAGTTTTAACGAGCTCCGTGGTCGATAAGGGACTGTGCCAACTTGTAACAACGTAAATTTTAAACCAAAATATTCAAATTTCAAAACACATTTTTCTCAATTCAAACATCTCAAAAAGTGTTATAGTATCAAATCATTCAACACATATCCCAAAAACTGAATATATAATAAATCCCGGATCCTCATGACTCAAATCTCTGACGTGTGTACAATCAAATCGGCGCCTTTCTGTGATCCTGAGAAGTACCTGACACACATGACACATAACACAGTAAGCACAAAGCTTAGTGAGTTCCCCAAAATACCACATACAGACTTTAGCCACTCGAGGCTGTAACACTGTAAGACCCCCCGGTCAATGTGTCTCAGTGGGACCCTCCAGTCCCCCAACTCTGATGGACCCTCTAGTCCTAACTCTGTGGACCCTCCGGTCCTAACTCAGTAACTCAATAACACAGCGTATATACAATAAGCACAAAGTAAATAAGTAGGATAACTCAAATCACAGTATATGCACATAAGAACCTCCGGTCACACATAAGTTACCACTCAGGGTAAGTATAGTGAGAAGACTCACCTTGTAAGAACTCGGATAGTCTCGAACTCAAATCACCTGTCTAGCCTCCGCCTAACACAACGATAGTAATCCCTAATTAATAAGGCTCTTACCGAAGCTAAGCTAACCTTTCTACAAACTCACAGAAGGGAAAAAGACCATTTTACCCCTCTATGGCCTTCTAGTCCACAAATTGACCAAACCCTAAAAGTCAACCGAAAGTCAATGGCAGGGAGTACGTTGCGTGTACCAGCTCTCTACGTTGGGCGTAATCGGCTGCCATGCAAGTCATCGGGGATGCTCGACCCCTACGTTGCGCGTACTGGGAGTACGCCCAACATACGTCCCAGTTTCACTATCCTCACATTTTTTGTCTTAATCCGTTAAGGCATTGGCTCATATCACCGATCTGGACTCCCTAATGTCTCTTTATCCACAAAGTCTGTGACTTTAAGCCTTTGCATGGCTGATTGGGTCACTAACACTCAAAACATCCATCATCTTTCCTCATGACGCTCATATCTCATGCACGGCTTACTCCTAACGTCCAAGATTGGATTTTTATCACTCTAATCCACAAAATAAACTGAAAAGGGGTAGATTAAGGTGTCTGGAGCTCATTATCTCATAAAGTCTCTATCTTTTGGGACAAAACCCTAAAATACTTCATATAAATGCACAAAACAAAATAGTGAGTAAACTTGAAGCTTTATACCTCTATTTGAAGCTTTCCTCACTGCTAAGCTTAGATCCAAAAGCTTGGACTCTCACTCGTCTTCTCTAAAGCTCCTTCTCCTCTTCAAGAACACAAGAATATGCTCACAAGCTCTCCAATGCACTCTCAAGCTAAGAAGACGAATATTTAGGGTTAGGAGGGTTTGGTGTCCGGGAATGGTGGCCAGGAATGAGGCCATCACATCCTTTATATAGGGTCACACCCCAAATTAGGGTTTTCATTATAGGCCTAGTACGCCCAGCGTACTAGGTGGCCTCCGCGTCCAAAGCACGCACATGAGTACGCTGAGCGTACACTCTAGTACGCCCCGCGTACTCATTTATCACTTTTTCTCTACGAAGGGCCAAATGAAACAAATGCTCAATAAATTAAGGTTCACAAGGTATACCTAGACTTGGGCTGTTACAATTCTCCCCCACAAGAATCAGACTTCGCCCTCGAATTCATGCTCCGCAAATAGCTCCGGATGCTGCTCTCGCATCTCCGACTCCGGCTCCCAAGTCGACTCGGACCCCTTCCAATGTTGCCACTAGACCAAAACCTGGGCCACTTCCTTGTTTCTCAAAACCTTCACCCTCCGACCCAAAATCGCAATCGGTCTCTCAATATAATTCAGGCCCGCATCTACCTAAATGTCCTCTAATGGCACCATTGCCACCTCGTTGGCTACACACTTCCTCAACTGGGACACGTGGAAGGTGTTATGAATCTGACTCAACTCTTGCCGGTAACTTCAACCGGTAGGCTACTCTGCCTACCCTGGCGGTCACTCTAAAAGGACCGATGTATCGGGGCCCCAGTTTGCCCTGCTTCCTGAATCAGATCACCCCTTTCCATGGGGATACCTTCAGGAGGACAAAATCTCCGACCTGGAATTCGAACTCGGATCGTCGCCTGTCCGCATAACTCTTCTGGTGACTCTGGGCCGTCAGCAATCTCTGTCTAACCTGCTGGATCTGCTCAGTCATCCTCAGCACTATCTCGGTTCCACCCATCACTCTCTGTCCCACCTCCCCCTAAAAAATAGGAGTCCGACACCTCCTCCCATACAAAAGCTCAAAGGGAGGCATACCAATACTCGAATGGTGTCTGTTGTTATAGGAAAACTCAGCCAGGGGTAAATATGTGTCCCAACTTCCTCCGAAGTCCATGACGCAGGCACGCAGCATGTCCTCGAGTGTCTGAATCATCCGCTCGCTCTGCCAATCCGTCTGCGGGTGGTACGCAGTACTAAAATGCAGGCGCGTACCCAACTCCTCGTGAAACTTCTTCCAGAATCTGGAAGTGAAGCGCATGTCTCGATCTGACACTATCGAGATCGGCACCCCATGCCGAGAGACCACCTTTCTCACATAGATCTCGGCCAATTTCTCCGTAGAAGAGCTCTCACTAATAGCAAGAAAGTGAGCACTCTTCGTCAAACGGTCCACTATCACCCAAATTGTGTCAACTCCACGCGCAGTCCTCGGTAATTTGGTGATGAATTCCATAGAGATCTATTCCCACTTCCACTGGGGAATCTCCAGTGGCTGCAATGGACCATGTGGGTGCTGGTGCTCTGCCTTGACCCGACGGCAGGTCAAGCACCTCTCAACTACCCAAGCAACATCCCTCTTCATACAGGGCCACCAATAATCTCTTTTCAGATCCAAATACATCTTAGTGGCCCCGGGATGGATCAAGAATCTCGATCTATGCGCCTTCTCCATCAGTATACGCTAAGCTCCTCCCGTGTAGGGCACCCAAATCCCCCCTCGGAAAGTCATATGCCCTCGACTATCCGTCACAAACTCGGAGACCTGCCCAATCACCCGTTCCCTCTTGCGGTTCTCCGGTCTCACGGCCTCCACCTAGGCCTCCGAAATGGTATCTAAGACTGGATTCATCACCGTCATCCTCATACACACATCTCGGATCATAGCACCCTCTATTCTACGGCTCAGGACGTCAGCTACCACATTAGCCTTGCCCGGATGATACAAGATCTCGCAGTCATAATCTTTCACCAAATCCAACCACCTCCTATGTCTCATATTTAGGTTGGGCTGATCCATGAGATACTTCAGGCTCTTATGGTCCGTGTATATGGTACACCGGACTCCGTACAAATAGTGGCACCAGATCTTGAGGGCAAACACCACCTCCCCCAGCTCCAGATCGTGGGTGGGGTTTCTCGTCTCATGAGGCTTCAATTGCCTCGAGGTGTATGCTATCACATTCCTACTCTGCATCAGTACCGCACCCAACCCAAATATCGATGCATCACAGAAAACCACAAAGCCCTCCACTCCGTCGGAAAGGGCTAACACCGGGGCCTCGCACAATCTCTGGCAAAGAGTCTCAAATGAGGTCTGCTGCTCGGGACCCCAAGTAAAAGTAACGCCCTTCCGGGTCAACCTGGTGAGGGGGACGGAAATCTTGGAGAAATCTATGATAAATCTCCGATAATAACCAGCCAATCCCAGAAAACTCATGATCTCGGATGGGGAACTCGGCACCTCCCATCGCATAACTGCCTCAATCTTGGCCGGGTCGACCAATATTCCATTCTGATTAACGATGTGCCCTAGGAACTAAACCTCTCGTAACTAGAAGTCACACTTGGAGAATTTAGCATATAGCCTCTCTGATCTCAAAACTCCCAAAACATCTCTAAGATGCTCCTCGTGATGTTCTCTGGACCTCGAGTACACAAGAATATCGTCGATGAACATGATCATCGATCGATCCAACATGGGCCTACACACCCGGTTCATGAGGTCCATGAACGCTGCCGGTGCGTTGGTGAGCCCGAAAGGCATCACCACAAACTCATAGTGCCCATAACGAGTCCTAAAGGCCGTCTTCAGAATATCCTCCTCAGAAACTCTCATCTGATGATATCCGAACCTCAAATCAATCTTGGAGAACCAAGATTCCCCCTGCAACTGATCGAACAGATTATCGATCCTCGGAAGTGGGTAACGGTTTTTAACCGTCAATTTGTTCAGCTCCCGGTAATCAATGCACATCCAATGTTAACCATCCTTTTTCTTCACAAAAAGGATCGGAGCTCCCCACGGTGAGCTACTTGGTCTAATAAACCCTTTTCCTAGCAGCTCCTGGAGCTGAGAGGATAACTCCTGCATCTCTGGCGGCGCAAGGCGATAGGGTACCTTGGCAATTGGTGCCGCAACCCGGAATCAAATCAATCCGGAACTCCACCTGCCTCTCGTGAGGCACACCTGGCAACTCCTCGGGGAAAACATTATCAAACTCACACACTATCGGAACCTCAGAGATAGAACTCGGTCTTTCAGCGGCAACCCTCGTATCCATCACGTATGCCAAAAAAGCCATGCAACCCTGCTGTAAACTCTGTGTCGCTCGGGCAGCAGAGCAGAGGGCTGATCCAGATCTAGTGCCCTCGTCATACATCGTAAGAACTCCCCCAATAGGGTCTCATATAGTCACTAGCTAACGCTCGCAGTCGATCATGGCTCCAAATCGACTCAACCAGTCCATGCCCACTATGACACATACATCACCCATAGCGATCGGTACCAGGTCTATCGGAAACTCAACACCAAAAATCTCCAAAGTACACTGATGGATCTCGTAAGTAACAAAAACCGCATGCTCGTCGGCTATGGAAACCCTCAGAGGTCAACTCAATGCCTCACGTCGGATACTGATGTGGTGACTAAAAGCTACGGATACAAAAAGATCGACTCGCACCCGAGTCAAATAACACCAAGGCAAGCACAGAATTCACAAGGAAAGTACCTATACACAACAATATATAAGCACAAAAATATCTCAAGAACATAAAAATAAGAATACATACCAGCCACAACGTCAGGTGATGCGCGGACCTCCTTCGTTGTCAGCTGAAAGGCTCTCCCACGAACCTTCGACACCTCGGCCTTCGTTGGCCAACTCTCAGTATGTAACATCCGGAATCCTAGGTACATCATTTTGATCTTTTATTTTGAGGTTTATAGAGTGACTCGATGAGTTGATTCTGCTACTCGTCGAGTCAAGTCGCGCATGGCCACGCGGTTTAATGACCTACTCGACGAGTCCAAGGGGCTACTCGCCGAGTAGGCGCTGGAATGAGAAACCCTAAATCCCCAGGTTTGGGACCTATTTAAAGGCACTTATGGCCTCTTTGGGCGGCCACACTTCACAGAGAGAAACCCTAACCTGCCCCGTTTGATTGTAGAGAGAGAGAGAGAGAGGACATTGAAGCATTCTTGTGTCTTTTGAAGGAAGGATTGGAGGAGATTGGTGGATTTGACCAAGAGAAGGTTGTGGATCTTGCATTCTCCTGTCATTAGCTTCTCTTCAGAGGTAAAAAGCTCTCATCTTGGCCATTTATTTGATAGATCTCTTATGTGGGAGTTTTTAGGGTTTTTCTTCCCAATCATCTTGCGTTCTTGTGTTGTGAGCATGGTTTGAGGTTAAAACCTCAGATCTGGACTAGAGAAGGCCGTGAGAGTCCAAATATTCGAACTTGATGGGGTTAGAGGTAGGTCAACATACATTAAACCCTCCTAGGAGCTTGTAATGGCATTTTGGAGCACATATGCCATGCATGAACGTAAAGATCGAAGCTTTACGTGACATTCGAGCCTAAGGAGCCTAGATCTAGTGTTTGGAGTGATAGATCTGCCCTGAAACATATGAATGGGAGTATGGACTGGATGAACTTGCTGAGTCCATGAGCGGACTCGACAAGTCGCTTAGGGTTTACCCGATGCAGTCTGAACACGCTGCAACTCGTCGAGTTGACGGGTCTACTCGACGAGTAGAGTTGGCTTTCATAAGGTCTCTAAGGGAATGAAGGTACTCGACGAGTCCTTCCGATGCACTTGACGAGCTGAGTCAACATGGACTGTTGACTCAAGTTGACTTCCATTGACTTTTGGAGTTTGGACCAATTATGAGTAATGGAGATCGGGGATGGGTAGAATGGTCTTTTACCCTAACGATGAGTGAGAGGGGGTTAGCCGGAGGCTATTTCGGTCATTCGTGTACAAGGTGTACTAGCTTCCTTACTTTGAGGTGAGTCTTCTCACTATACTTACCTTGAGTGGTACTTATGTGTGACCAGAGGGTCTTATTTGTATGTGTTTTGTTTTGATAAATCCTGCTATTTGCTTTGAGTTATACATATTATGTATTATGTTGATTTGCTGAGATGAGGGACCAGTGGGTCCAAATGAGATGTGGGACTGGAGGGTCCCACTGAGACACATTGACCGGAGGGTCTTATTGAGTTGTAGCCTCGAGTGGCTGACGAGAGGTGTGTGGTATTTTGGGGAACTCACTAAGCTTTATGCTTACCGTGTTATGTGTTATGTATTTCAGGTAGTTCCGAAGATCGCTGGAAGGCACCGGCATGATTGTACACGCTAACGAGAGATTGTTATATGATTCTGGGATTTGATTTTTATATGTGTGAATTGTTGACATTTGAGATAATTATGATTTGAGAATATTAAACTGGGTTTTATGGTGTTTGAAAAATGAAAATTTTGTTTGAAAAATTACGTCGTTACAAGTTGGTATCAGAGCCTTGGTTTGAGGGATTCGGACGCACTTCCGGGTGTGTTTGGACTCAAACTGAGGATTTGAGAAGAATTTTCAAAAAGAGATAAATTTTTCTAAAATGAGAAAGAGTTAAGAGAAAGCGACTTGGAGCAGTGTGTACAATCAGCCAGATCCCGATCTGTGATTTCCCAAAATACCCTTATTTTTTGTATATAAGATATAGGTGATATATTTTGAAATATTATGCATGCTACAAAGTAGGCTAGGTATTCCATATATTAGGACTAGGGTGGCCTGATTTGTGATGCCTTAGCCTAGGGATTTCTGCTATCGGTGTTCTGCTTTAAGTGTTTAGCAAGAGCGACCTTATGATAGATCTACTGTGAGAGTAGCTTGTGTCTAGTGAGGTATAGAGTACTTGTTGTTGGGATCCGAGGAGGAGGACTTGGGGTGAACACGGGTGTGGTGTGGAAGGTAGTATTGGGCTCATACTACTGGAAGCACCGGATCAGTGAGCAGTCCAAGTAAGAATCCTTAGGATGCTAAGGAATAAGTAGGGGAGAGCAGTCGAGTGTGAGTATACTCGAGCGAGTCTCTGATTATGTTGTGTTATGTTTCAGAGAGACATCATGGTGAGTACATGCCACAACCCTGGAGGCAGTGGTACTAGTGACGAGGAGATACGGAGGATGATTCATGAGGAGGTGGCTGCAGCTATCCGAGCGGAGATTCCAGAGATGTTTGGGTCTATTAAGACCACCATGATTGAGACCTTTGATGAGCGATACGCTGTTGTCACTTAGGCCACTGCTGCTGCCGCCACTGCAGCCGTCGCCGCTGCTAGGCCTCAGGGAGGTGACTCATTGTTGTTTCGGGAGTTCAGCAACCCGAAGCCACCAGAGTTCGATGAGACACAGGATCCGATTGCGGCGATAAGATGGATCTCTGATATTGAGGGTTGTTTTTACACCTGTTCATGCCCAGATCACTTGAGAGTTCGTTTTGCGCTGAACCAGCTTCGCTTGGGAGCGAAGGACTGGTGGAAGTTTGTGACAGCTGGTTTTACCACTACAGATCATGCAACGGTGACATGGGAGAGGTTTGTCCAGATGTTCCAAGATGAGTATTTTCCCCCGGTGGAGAGGGAATGTTTGGCACAGGAGTTTCTGTCTCTTAAGCAGAAGACAGAGTCAGTGACTGAGATTTCGAGGATGTTCCATGAGAGGGCGATGTTTTTCCCTGAACACGTGGCCACTGAGCAGGCACGTGTGAGCTAGTATTTGAGCATACTGAGGAGGGACATACGGGAGTTCGTGGCGAACTCGTCGTACAGGACATTGGCTGAGCTTCAGGCCAATGCTAGGAGGAGGGAGATCGAGCTTGAGCTGCAAACCAGGGAGGAGGAGGAGGAGTCCCGGGGTAGGCACCGGAGACCGGTACAGTCACAGCCGGCGATGAAGCAGGCTAAGCCCGCTGATACCAGAGCTGGGGCCAGAAGGGCCGCACTTGTGGCAAGTGCGGCAAGAGTCATGAGGGTTCGTGTCGTATGGGGATTTGCTACAAGTGTGGCAAAGAGGGGCACATGGTGAAGGATTTCCCCAAGGGATTCTCGGTTTGCTTCCATTGCAACCAGACTGGCCATCGGAAGGCCGAGTGCCCTCAGCTCGTGCAGGGATCAGCCCAGGGATCTGCACCTACTTCTGTGCGTGCTATTGAGAGCCGGCCAGTGAAGGCCGAGACACCGAGGGTTAGTGGGAGATCCTTTCAGCTGACGGCGGAGGAGGTCCGTGCGGCACCTGATGTCGTGGCTGGTATGTATTCTTATTATTATTCTTCTGAAATATTTTGTGCTTATGTTGTGATGGTGTATAGGTACTTTTCTTGTGAGTTCTGTGCCTGCCTTGGTATTATTTGACTCGGGTGCGAGTCGATCTTTCGTATCATTAGCTTTTAGTCGTCATATCAGTATCCGGCGAGAGGCGTTGAGTCGGCCTCTGAGAGTCTCCATAGCTGATGAGCATGATGTGTTTGCTACTGACGTGTTCCGGGGATGTGTGCTTGAGATTTTTGGAGTTTATTTTCCAATAGATATGGTACCAATCGCGATGAGGGATGTCTGTGTCATCATGGGCATGGACTGGTTGATTCGATTTGGAGCTGTGATCGACTGTGAGCGTCAGCTGGTGACTATACGAGACCCTAGTGGGGGAGTGCTTACAGTGTATGGTGAGGGTACCCGATCTGGGTCAGCGTTTTGTTCGGCCACTAGAGCGAGACAAAGTCTACAGCAGGGTTGTAGGGGTTTTGTGGCGTATGTGGTTGATACGCGGGTTACTGCCGAGAGATCGAGTTCAATCGTTGAGGTTCCGATAGTGAGCGAGTTTCCGGATGTTTTTCCCGAGGAGTTACCAGGTGTGCCTCCCGAGAGGCAGGTGGAGTTCCGGATTGATTTGACTCCGGGAGCGGCGCCTATTTCCAAGGCCCCTTATCGCCTTGCGCCGCCTGAGATGCAGGAGTTATCCTTGCAACTTCATGAGCTGTTGGGGAAGGGATTCATCCGACCGAGTAGTTCTCCGTGGGGAGCGCCGATCCTTTTTATCAAGAAAAAGGATGGTTCACACCGGATGTGCATTGATTATCGGGAGTTGAACAAGCTGACGGTCAAGAATCGTTATCCACTTCCGAGGATCGACGATCTGTTCGATCAATTGCAGGGTGCATCTTGGTTTTCCAAGATCGACTTAAGGTCTGGGTATCATATGAGAGTCCGCGAGGAGGATATCCTGAAGACGACCTTTAGGACACGTTATGGGCACTATGAGTTTGTGGTGATGCCCTTCGGGCTCACCAACAAACCGGCGACGTTCATGGACCTCATGAACCGGGTGTGTAGGCCCATGTTGGATCGATCGGTGATCGTGTTCATCGACGATATCTTGGTGTATTCGAGATCCAGAGAGAAGCATGAGGAGCACCTGAGGGAGATTCTGGGTGTACTGAGATCGGAGAGGAACTATGCCAAGTTCTCCAAGTTTGATTTCTGGTTACGAGAGGTCCAGTTCCTGGGACACCTTGTTAATCAGAATGGTATTTTGGTTGATCCGGCCAAGATCGAGGCAGTTATGAGGTGGGAGGTGCTGAGATCCCCCACCGAAATCAGGAATTTTCTGGAACTGGCCGGGTATTATCGGAGATTTATCAGAGATTTCTCAAAGATTGTCGTCCCTCTCACTAGCTTGAACCGGAAGGGCGTTATTTTTACGTGGGGTCCCGAGCAGCAGACCTCATTTGAGACCCTTCGCCAGAGGTTGTGCGAAGTTCCCGTGTTAGCCCTTCCAGAGGGGATGGAGGATTTTGTGGTCTATTGCGATGCATCTATTACAGGCATGGGTGCGGTACTGATGTAGAGAGGGCACGTGATAGCATACGCATCGAGGCAGTTGAAGCCTCATGAGACGAGATATCCTACCCACGATCTAGAGCTGGGGGCAGTGGTGTTTGACCTCACTATCTGGCGTCACTATATGTACGGGGTTCGATGTACTATATACATAGACCACAAGAGTTTGAAGTATCTTATGGATCAGCCCAACCTTAACATGAGGCAGAAGAGCTGGTTGGAAGTGGTGAAGGATTATGACTGCGAGATCATGTATCATCCGGGCAAGGCTAATGTGGTAGGCGACGCCCTAAGCCGTAGAGCAGAGATTTCCCCGATCCGAGACGTGTGTATGAGGATGACAGTGATGACTCCGGTATTGGATATCATTCGAGAGGCCCAGGCAGAGGCCGTGAGACCACGGAACTGCAAGAGGGAACGGGTGATTGGGCAGGTATCCGAGTTTGTGACGGATAGCCGAGGACTTATGACCTTCCGAGGGCGGATTTGGGTGCCCTATACGGGCGGAGCTCGGGGTATACTGATGGAGGATGCACATAGATTAAAATTCTCGATCCATCCCAGGGCCACTAAGATGTATTTGGACCTGAAGAGAGATTGTTGGTGGCCCTGTATGAAGAGGGATGTTGCTTGGGTAGTTGAGAGGTGCTTGACCTGTCGTCGGGTCAAGGCAGAGCACCAGCGTCCACATGGTCCATTGCAGCCTCTGGAGATTCCCCAGTGGAAGTAGGAACAGATTTCGATGGACTTTATCACCAAATTACCGAGGACTGTGCGTGGAGTCGATGCGATTTGGGTGATTGTGGACCGACTGACGAAGAGTGCTCACTTCTTTACTATTAGTGAGAGCTCTTCTGCGAAGAGATTGGCGGAGATCTATGTGAGAGAGGTGGAAGCACAGCACGGAGTGCCGATCTCGATAGTGTCGGATCAAGACGTGCGATTTACTTCCAGATTTTGGAAGAAATTTCATGAGGAGTTGGCACACGTCTACATTTCAGCACTGCGTATCATCCGCAGACAGATGGGCAGAGTGAGCAGACGATACAGACACTCGAGGAGATGCTGCGTGCGTTCGTCATGGACTTCGGAGGAAGTTGGGACACCTACATACCACTGGCTGAGTTTTCCTACAACAACAGCCACCATTCGAGCATTAGTATGCCTCCCTATGAGCTTCTTTAATGGAGAAGGTGTCGGACTCCCATTTGCTGGGGTGAAGTGGGGCAGAGAGTGATGGGTGGCACCGAGATAGTGCTGAAGACGACTGAACAGATTCAGCAGGTCAGACAGAGATTACTGACGGCCCAGAGTCGCCAAAAGAGTTATGCAGACAGGCGACGATCCGAGCTAGAGTTTCAGGTCAGAGACTTCGTACTCCTGAAGGTATCCCCTTGGAAGGGGGTGATCCGATTCAGGAAACGGGGCAAGTTGGGGCCCCAGTAGATCGGCCCATTCAAAGTAACCGCCAGAGTGGGCAGGATGGCATATCAGTTGGAGCTACCTGCGGAGTTGAGCCAGATCCATCACACCTTCCACGTATCTCGGTTGAGGAAGTATGTGGCCAACGAGTCGGGAGTGGTGCCGCTAGAGGACATCTAAGTGGATGCGAGTCTGAATTATATTGAGAGGCCGATCGTGATTTTGGATCAAAAAGGTGGAAGCTCTGCGGAACAAGGAAGTGCCCCTGGTTCAAGTCCGGTGGCAACATCGGAGGGGGTCAGAGTTGACCTGGGAGCCGGAGACAGAGATGCGGGAGCAGCATCTAGAGTTATTCGCGGAGCATGACTTCGAGGCCGAAGTTTGATTCTAGTGGGGGAGAATTGTAACATCCAGAATCCCAAGTACATCATTTTGATCTTTTATTTTGAGGTTTATAGAGTGACTCAACGAGTTGATGCTGCTACTCTTCGAGTCAAGTCGCGCATGGCCTCGCGGTTTAATGACCTACTCGACGAGTCCAAGGGGCTACTCACCGAGTAGGCATTGGAATGAGAAACCCTAAATCCACGGGTTTGGGACCTATTTAAAGGCACGTATAGCCTCTTAGGGCGGCCACACTTCACAGAGAGAAACCCTAACCTGCCCTGTTTCATTGTAGAGAGAGAGGCCATTGAAGCATTCGTGTGTCTTTTGAAGGAAGGATTGGAGGAGATTGGTGGATTTGACCAAGAGAAGGTTGTGGATCTTGCATTCTCCTGTCATTAGCCTCTCTTCAGAGGTAAAAAGCTCTCATCTTGGCCATTTATTCGTTAGATCTCTTATGTGGGAGTTTTTAGGGTTTTTCTTCCCAATCATCTTGTGTTCTTGAGTTGTGAGCATGGTTTGAGGTTAAAACCTCAGATCTGGACTAGAGAAGGTCGTGAGAGTCCAAAGATTCGAACTTTATGGGGTTAGAGGCAGGTCCACATGCATTAAACCCTCCTAGGAGCTTGTAATGGCATTTTGGAGCAAATATGCCATGCATGAACGTAAAGATCGAAGCTTTATGTGACATTCGAGCCTAGGGAGCCTAGATGTAGTGTTTGGAGTGATAGATCTGCCCTGAAACGTCTGAATGGGAGTATGGACTGGATGAACTCGCCGAGTCCATGAGCGGACTCGACTAGTCGCTTGGGGTTTACCCGATGCAGTCTGAGCACGCTGCAACTCGTCGAGTTGATGGGTCTACTCGACGAGTAGAGTTGGATTTCATAAGGTCTCTGAGGGAATCAAGGGACTTGACGAGTCCTTCCGATGCACTCGACGAGTTGAGTCAACATGGACTGTTGACTCAAGTGAGAGGGGGGTTAGTAAGAGTTTATTAGAATATTGGTCTAATTAGAGGTAATCACCTCATGTATTAGGCGGAGGATATTTCGGTGATTCGTGTACAAGGTGTACTAGCTTCCCTACTTCGAGGTGAGTCTTCTCACTATACTTACCTTGAGTGGTACTTATGTGTGACCAGAGGGTCTTATTTGTATGTGTTATGTTTTGAGATATCCTGCTATTTACTTTGAGTTATACATATTGTGTATTATGTTGATTTGCTGAGATGAGGGACCAATGGGTCCAAATGAAATGTGGGAATGGAGGGTCCCACTGAGAAACATTGACCGGAGGGTCTTATTGAGTTATAGCCTCGAGTGGCTGACGAGAGGTGTGTGGTATTTTGGGGAACTCACTAAGCTTTATGCTTACCGTGTTATTTGTTATGTGTTTTAGGTAGTTCTGAAGATCGCAGGAAGGCACCGGCATGATTGTACACGCTGACGAGAGATTGTTATATGATTCTGGGATTTGATTTTTATATGTGTGAATTGTTGATATTTGAGATACTTATGATTTGAGAATATTAAACTGGGTTTTATGGTGTTTGAAAAATGAAAATTTTGTTTGAAAAATTACGTCGTTACACAGTAGCACGCAAGGAAGCAGATGCAGATCCCTGTGTTGAGGCGTGTACAAGCTGAGGGCACTCGGCCTTTCAGTGGTCGGTCTGGTTCCAATGGAAGCAAATCGAGAACCCCTTGGGGCAATCCTTCGCCATGTTCCCATCTTTGCCACATTTGTAGCAAATCCCCGCTCGACATGAACCCTCATGGCTCTTACCGCACTTGCCACAAGTGCGGCCCTTCTGGCCCCCAGCTCTGGTATCAGCGGGCTTAGCCCGTTTCGTCGCCAGCTGCGACTGTACTGGTCTCCGGTCCCTACCCCGAGACTCCTCCTCCTCCCTGGTCTGCAGCTCAAGCTCAATCTCTCTCCTCCTGGCATTGGCCTGAAGCTCGGCCAATGTCAGATACGATGAGTTTGCCATGAACTCTCGTATATCCCTCCTCAGTATGCTCAAATATCGACTCACACGTGCCTGCTCAGTAGACACGTGGTCAGGGCAGAACATCGCCCTCTCGTGAAACATCCTCGAAATCTCAGTAACGGACTATGTCTTCTGCTTGAGAGACAGAAACTCCTGTGCCAACTGCTCCCTCTCCATCGTGGGAACATACTCGTCTCGGAACAACTGGACAAACCTCTCCCATGTCACTGCAGCATGATCTGCAGAGGTGAAACTGGCGGTCACAAAGTTCCACCAGTCCTTCGCCCCCAAGCGAAGTTGGTTCAGCGCAAACTGAACTCTCAAGTGATCCGCGCATGAACATGTGTAAAAACACCCCTCAATATCAGAGATCCATCTCATCGCAGCAAACGGATCCTGGGTCCCATCAAACTTCGGTGGCTTCGTGTTATTGAACTCCCGGAACAACAACGAGTCACCTCCCTGTGGCCTAGCAGCGGCGACAGCTGCAGTGGTGGCAGCAGCAGTAGGCTCAGTGATAGCAGCGTATCGCTCATCAAATGTCTCAATTAGGGTGGTCTTGATAGACCCAAACATCTCAAGAATCTCTGCTCGGATGGCTGCTGCCACCTCCTCATGAATCATCCTCTGAATCTCCTCGTCACTGGTCCCACTGCGCTCAGGGTTGTGGCGTGTGACCACCATAATGCCTCTGAAACACAACACAAAATTATCAGAGACTCTCTGGAGCATACTCACACTCGATCACCCATTCCTACTTGTTCCTTAGCTTCCTAAGGATTCTTACTTGGGCCCAATACTACCTTCCACATCCGGCCTGTAGTCACCCCAAGTCCTCCTCCTAAGATCCTAATTCCCAAGTAATCTATCTCTCTCAGTATTAGACTACTCTCGACTCAGAATTTTCTCTCTAAGTGCTCCTGCTCACTACTCTCATTAGCACATACTCAAAGCACATAACAGATAACAACAACTCTTAAGCTAAGGCATCACAAATCAGGCAACCCTAGCCCTAAAATAGGTAATACCTAGCTTATTCTCTAGCATGCATCACTATCATATCATAATTATCTCATGACACACTAAGGGTATTTTAGGAAATCATCGTTCGGGCTCTGGCCGATTGTACACAGTGCTCCATCTCGATTTCTCTTAAAACTCTTTCTCTTTTTAGAAAAATTCATTTCTTTGGAAAAAATTTCTCAAATCCTCAGTTTGAGTCCAGATATACCCGAAGGTGCATCCGAATCCCTAAAACCAAGGCTCTGATACCAACTTATAACAACGTAAATTTTAAACCAAAATTTTCAAATTTCAAAACACATTTTTCTCAATTCAATCATCTCAAAAAGTTTTATAGTATCAAATCATTCACACATATCCCAAAAACTGAATATATAATAAATCTCGGATCCTCATGACTCAAATCTCTAACGTGTGTACAATCAAGTCGGCGCCTTCTCGTGATCCTGAGAAGTGCCTGAAACACATGACACATAACACAGTAAGCACAAAGCTTAGTAAGTTCCCCAAAATACCGCATACACACATTAGCCACTCGAGGCTATAACACTGTAAGACCCCCCGGTTAATGTGTCTCAAAGGGACCCTCCAGTCCCCCAACTCTGATAGATCCTCTCGTCCTAACTCTGTGGACCCTCCGGTCCTAACTCAGTAACTCAATAACACAGCATATATACAATAAGCACAAAGTAAATAAGCAGGATAAGTCAAATCATAGTATATGCACATAAGACCCTCCGGTCACACATAGGTTACCACTCAGGGTAAGTATAGTGAGAAGACTCACCTTGTAAGAACGTGGATAGTCTCAAACTCAAATCATCGGTCTAGTCTCCGCCTAACACAACGATAATAATACCTAATTAATAAGGCTCTCACTAAAGCTAAGCTAACCCTTCTACAAACTCATAGAAGGGAAAAATGCCATTTTACCCTTCTATGGCCTTATAGTCCACAAATTGACCAAACCCTAAAAGTCAAATGAAAGTCAACGGCAGGGAATACGCTGCGCGTACCAGCTCTCTACACTGGGCGTACTCGACTGCCATGAAAGTCATTGGGGATGCTCGACCCCTACGTTGCGCGTACTTGGAGTACGCCTAGCGTACGTCCCAGTTTCACTATCCTCACGTTTTTGGTCTTAATCCGTTAAGACATTGGCTCATATCACAGATCTGGACTCCCTAATGTCTCTTAATCCATAAAGTCAGTGACTTTAATCCTTTGCATGGCTGATTGGGTCACTAACACTCAAAACATCCATCATCTTTCCTCACGAAGCTCATATATCATGCATGGCTTACTCCTAACGTCCAAGATTGGATTTTTATCACTCTAATCCACAAAATACACTGAAAAGGGGTAGATCAAGGTCTCTGGAGCTCATTATCTCATAAAGTCTCCATCTTTTGGGACAAAACCCTAAAATACTCCATATAAATGCACAAAACAAAATAGTGAGTAAGCTTGAAGCTTTATACCTCTATTTGAAGCTTTCCTCACTGCTAAGCTCAGATCCAAAAGCATGGACTCTCACTCTTCTTCTCCAAAGCTCCTTCTCCTCTTCAAGAACACAAGAATATGCTCACAAGCTCTCCAATGCACTCTCAAGCTAAGAATACGATTATTTAGGGTTAGGAGGGTTTGGTGTCTGGGAATGGTGGCCAGGAATGAGGCCATCACTTCCTTTATATAGGGCCACACCCCAAATTAGGGTTTTCATTCTGGGCCTAGTATGCCCAGCGTACTAGGTGGCCTCCGCGTCCAAAGCACGCACATGAGTACGCTGAGCGTACACTCTAGTACGCCCCGCGTACTCATTTATCACTTTTTCTCTACCAAGGGCCAAATGAAACAAATGCTCAATAGATTAAGGTTCACAAGGTATACCTGGACTTGGGGTGTTACACAGCTCTTTGGGACTGTCAAAGGTAACAGGCCTGGAAGAAGGGACACTTCCCTGAAATTGGGGTGACAGCCCCTAGATGTACCTCTCAATCTTTTTGCTCTCCAGAGCAACCATTTCTGGACATAGGATCGCTAAGTCACAGAATCGATTTGTGTTGGTTGTTATGTTTGAACCAACCATAGTAAGACCCCACATCTGTTGCTCGAGCTTCTGAATTTCACCCTGGGGGCAGTACTCCCGCGTCAGCACGGTCTTTAAGTTTTCCCAACTTATAGAGTTAGCCACTACCAAGGTCAGTGACTTAACATGGCTGTTCCACCATGTTAGGGATCTATCAGCAAAGGTACAAACAATGAATTTGACTTTGCTACCCTCGGGGCAGGTGCAGATCTCGAAGACTACCTCTGTTTTCTCGATCCATTGTCTTAACGTCATTATTCATCCAGTCCCGTTGAAAGTCTTGGGTTTGGCGTTTGAAAAGTCCTTGTAGGTGCACTCCCGATGGTGCCCGTGACTATTATCCTGATTGGAGGGGTGTGCTCCACCCCCCGATCCACTTGTGACAGTGGTGGTAATATGAGACATACCAGCTGCAATAGCTGCTGTGACCACCGCCTGAAACATGGCAGCATCAAATTGAGGAGGTGGTGGCGGAGGTCGTGTTGGCGCTTCATTATCATGAGTACGCCTTGGGTTTCTCCGAGGAGGCATCTTTCACCTTAGGAATTATAAGATGAAAAGACAGTCAGATATCAAGAATGAACATGAATATGATATCTCTGAACTAAAACACTTAGTTCAATGTGAATTTTGTAATGAATTGGAAATAGAAGTCTACTGCAAGTACAACTTGCAACAGGATAATATAAAATTGAGTGGTTATTTTTCAAAGAGTATGAAAATGCATGTCGATTATAGTGGTATATTGAGTACATAGAGTTTGGCAAACTTGACCTGAAAAACATGAAAAATAATGCTAGAACATATCCGCAGACTTAACTATAACCAAAAGAGTAAGTAGTAAATGAGTAGGGTATAATATACTTCCTACTGGGTCCGGCCCTGGGATGCTGCTAGTTCTCTCATCAAGAAATTAGTATGATCTCTTGTTGCATTATGACTGTCATCTAAGTTACGAAGGCGAACCGTGTTGACTTCTGTAGCAGCATCAACCTGCATGACTCGGTCGATAGCAGCTCTTCCTTGTTCATCATTACGCGCCACATGACGAACTAACACCGGGAGGGCTCTGTCTGCTGAGCCTCCTGTGTCCAGATTGTAGAAGCTTCGGTCTCCTTAGTAAGGATGGTTCTGACCCTGTTCGTTACTCCACATGTCTAAGTTTATCGCCCACAGAGGCGGCAGGCCTTGGAAGCTTTGTCGTGGATTGGGATTCTGGGAAACTGGTGGTGGATTAAAGGCTTCTGATTCCGAATCAGAATTTTCAGGAAAATTTTCTGCAAAATCATCATCCACGGGGATTTTAGGATTCTCTTCTGGCTCATCCTCGAGCCATCCTCCATTTCCCTGATTGGGAAAGTACGGGTCTCCGGGTAGATGGAATCCAGCCATTGATATCTAAGCGAGAATAAGGATAAGAGATATATAATATAATTAGTAACGATAGATTGCAAATACGAGTTTCTACGAGAGAAATTTACAGTTAACAGATAATTAATTTTGTATGACTTGTTCAAGGTACTACTATAACTACAAAGTGTATACTAATTATATATAACTTGGTTATAATCAACCTTTTATTAAATGATCCTGCTCTAAATCCACAACCAAACAAGGAACAGGAAATGAAGCTAGATCACATATCCTAAGTCTATATAGCTTTAATTATATATAATTGTAATATACCCTTAATATTTATAGTTCTACCCACCATGGTTCTTTTGTTTTCACATGTTTGTTATTAGTATATAGTACCTAAAATACTCCTATAGTATTTTAACTTTATGTTATGTTCTAGAGTTCTTCTGTATATGTATAGTTGGTAAGTTTTAGACATGCCGCAACACTACCATCAAACCCAAACACATGTTGTTCATATCTCAAACCAATATAGTTGATCAGGCTATATTAATCCCATATATGATTACATAACTGCCCGGGTTTGACTGCAGTGTCCAACATCCAAATACTTTTAAGTTGTTATGACTGTGATACTGTACTTGTAGGTATGAGTGTTATGAACTCTTGAAGATTCATGAAAAATAGGTGTTTGTTTCATGGGGAATCAAGTGCTTCTAATGTATAAGAAGAAGATGGATAAGATACTTACTTATTGGAAGTCTTTGTAGTGTTCACGGTTGAAGAAAGTTGAGAGAGAATGGGTGTGTTCACAGATAGAGTGGAACAAGTGAAGAAAAATGAGAATTTCTTTATACATATGGAAGATTTTCACGGCCAAGAATGGGTTCACGGCCGTGAACTCCTTTTTGTTGGTGTTTCCGGCTCGATTGCAACCCAATGAACTTAAGCTAACCCTTCCTAACACACAATCCTTGAGTGTACTACGCTTAGAACTCTCAAACAGACCCTTAACAAGGCTAAAAGATAACAGAAACAAGTATGACTTTTGATTGAATTGATTGACTTTACAAGATAGAAATTTCGGGTTGTCACACCGGTCTATAAGGGGGTATAAGGTTACTGCCTATAAAATGGCAGTTTAATGGGTGTCCACTCTCACCCACCGCTTCCTTGACTGGTGGAGGGTCGTTAGCCGAACGGGTAATATGGGATATTAATTCTCCCTCATTAACAGTATAATGATAAAAATATAAAGTAACTAAACTTTTATCAAATTCCCAATCTTAGTTACTTTGGGAAAATGTGAAAATGGTGCTAATCCATGAAATTGCACTTTGCACCCTGTTAAGTCGTTTGTGGAGCGTGTGTGGTTAACCGGCACACTAATCTCGGACTGACAGTGCGTGTCAAAGGGTGGCTTGATGTTAATCATAGATCAACGGAGCGTGTGTGGTTAACCGCACATTGATTAGGTGATTTGTAACATTGGGTGTACGAAGTTAATTTGCATGGTTATTTACTCCTTGTTTGTGATCCTCGGCATCCCAGTCACAAACTTGAAGGGCACACTCGAGATTTAAACAGGCCATTGAAAAGTTCAATGAATCTCAAAGATCTAGGAGTTTCAAACCAGTTAAAACTTAAAAATCCATTTCGTTTTTCATGGTCGAAATTGGTAAATCATCATTTACCTACCTTCAAATATTTTACAATTGGATTACGACATCCCTCTTCAAAATTGTAAAATATTGTGTTGGGTCCTAGCCTTAATATTTCAATTTTGGGTGTTATATTAAGGACTTAAATCAACTAACTTGAATTTCTCCCTTGTAGATGTCTAGTTTAGACAACTATGGTCTTCCCGAATCTGTTGGAAAAAGCTTTCCACATGAAGATCATATTCCACAATATCATACTTCACTTCCTCCACCTCCTCCAATTATTCTCCCTAACCCACAAGTTCAAAGACTTGAAAAGTTCAAGGTCACTCAAGCCCTACTAGCAATGAAACATCAAGATGGAAAGTCTATATGTGTTCATGTCTTGGACATGAAGCTGCATATTGACAAGCTGGGAATGTTGGGTGTCGTGTTTCCAAGGAAGTTGGCTATTAACTTGGTTCTTTAGTCACTTCCCAAGTCATATATTGAGTTCGTTAAAGATTACTATATGACAGATCGCGACATGACCCTCATTGATCTTACCTATTTGCTAAATGTTGCTGAATCAGCAATGATTTGGCCCAATGGTCAAGTAAATTTGATTGGAAGATATACCTCCCAAGCTGACATGGGCAATGACATGGACATCCCGGAAATGATTCCTTCTCCTAAACGAAAGGAATTGGCCATGGTTAAAAGTCTTGATCATAAGAGAAAGGCCACTTCTGGGATTGACTCATATGCCAATGCAAAAGAAGCCATTTGTTTCTACTGCCATTTGAAAGGACATTGGAAGTGAATCTTCCCTGACTACCTGAAAGATCTAAGAGAAAGTAGAATCAAAAAGTTTGACTCTGCTTCAGGTAAGTTCACTATCTAACTCTATTAAGTTCCTATTTGTAGATTCTTAATACATGATGTGATAAGATTACATTTTGATGTTTTGTAGGATCAAAGGAAGCTTAAAGGAAAGGCATGCTGAGTCTGATCGCGAAGATATGGATTTCAATTGCATGGTTCGATGATCGGATTTTTGAGCTGCTACTTAGGAGTTATGATAGATTTCTTAGAAATTTGTAATAGAATAGTTTTCATATGTAATTGCATTGTAAGGAAAAGTTTTCTGCACCTTTTATAAATAAATAAAATTTTGAACTTTTATCTTATTTGTATTTCCTTGCAATGGCACTTGTGAAAATTGATGTTTGTATGTTTCTATTTTAACAATGTGGATTTGATTCTTTTGTTTATGGAAGTGTCTAAATTTACCAAATAAGGAAAGATTCTCATCACCCAAGTTTCAGTTTGATAGAAACTTGGAATCATACAACTTGCATTGTATAAAGAATAAGAACCTTCATCTTTGGGAAATTAAGACTAATTCCTTGTTCACATGTATATGTGAGTCAAGTGAAGGAATAGGGGATCGGGTACACTTGGTTGTGAACTGATCAATTCCACCACAAAGAACAATAAGACTATTCGTCATGATTTACTAAAGTTTAGTAAATATGGTTATGCTTACAAGCTTAAGTATAATTCTGAGTCATTGAAAAGGGTTTCAATGTACAACAGAACGAATAAGAAGAATCAAATTAGGAAGAAAGATAAAAGTTTCTCCAATCTGAAAAGATGGGAGAGTACTTGAGTATCGTGTTTTATGATCATCTTAATGATTATGAAAACCATATCACAATTTGATCCTCTAGGGACATCTTAGTGCATTTGTTTGGCTAAGAAGAAGAATCAGGAATTGTTGAAATGGTTAAATCAATTAATATGAATCATGCTTCGTTCCAAAAATCAAATCTTAGAGTCATCCTCCAAGATTATATGTTGAGTGACATATCAGAAAATGTAGAGTAAAATGTTTTCTACTTTTGTACATTTGAAATTGGTAAGTTGTAATGTTTTGGATAAAACAAAGATCAACTAAGACCGATTGTCAATAGTGTTTGTCTTGATAAGAAATCGCACTAACTCTTGAATATTTGTTTGTCAAGTAATGTGCTTGACAGAGAGAAACTTATATGACAAGAGGTCAGTGGGAGTCTTAAAGATCTTGACAAGTTTCAAGAACTAATCAAGAATAAACCTATTGTTAACCGCTAGCACACGACTTGAGGTTTACAACCTATCATGTTGACATATTCTTGTTTCTGTGCCCATTTCAGTTAAAGTTGACTATGCATATGAGTTCTATGAGTTCTCAATTGTTTGTATAACAACTTGGAAGACATGGTAGGCCCTTGTGCTACCGAGTGGCAAGGAATTAAGATTGAACAAGTTCAGTCCATATGAGTTTGGATTTGTCACTAACCTTGTCTTGTGATTATGGTTTTGACAAATTCACATGGATAGGAACACATACACCATAAAAATCTAAGTGTCATAAGGTTTCTCTCCAATTCATGAAAATGATTGTGAGAAAACGCTTTCACTAAGTAGATTTTAAGAGTTAGCAATTGTAATATTTGCATTCTCAAATTCGTTTATGATTACGGCATCCCTCTTCATAGTTCGAATTGTGAGAAATGGAAAATAAAGTTTGGACATTCGGAACTTATTGCTGTAAGTTCTGAAATAGTTTAGACACACATATGAGCTTTCTAATCAAAGGTGTATGAGCTTCGATAAAGGTTTATCGAAGCATCTCATATCAAAAATCTGAACTTTAGTAAGAAAGTCAATAAGTATTGATTTCTAGAAGTTCAGCTGATTTTGGATACATGTCAAGGCTAGTGGGAGCATAAAAGCTATGCTAATAACAAAAAAATAATTGTTATGCTAGTTGGGGCATAATTAATTATGGTAAGTGTTGCAAGTTATCAATGTTAATTATAGAAAATAAAGATTTCAATTAGCAAAGTTGCAGGGTTTGAAAAGAGGTTTTGCTATAATTAATGGAGAGGAACTTATGCTTCATTTCAAATCTAAAAGCTTAGATTGTGAGATTTTAATCAAATTTAGTCAAATATATATGAATGTTATGTTGAAAAGATTCGACATAAGGAAATTCTATATATGGAAATGTTAATTGCGTTTTCAAAATTCGATTATGATTACGACATCCCACTTCATAGTTCGAATTGTGAGAATATGGCAAATAGAAATATTATAGCAAAATATTGGTCAAGTATCATGTCTTTATGTAAGACATTATGAAACGTGTCCCATATGCTTCAGATATAGGATCGATTGCATATGCTATAATATTCACGTTTTCTAATTTTCCAAATGCCTAGGGCGTTAAGAGGGAAAAAGGATTAGAACCAGATACGACTAAAGTGGTTAAACAACTGTCAATGACAATCTAAAGCTCGCTAAGAATTGGTTGCTTATGGATAGTTGGAAGTATAGCAATGAATGGACCATACTGATATAATTTTGAATAGATAGGATTCTGTTAAGAATAGATATTCATATGGCAGTTATGGAAAAGTCTCCATATTATGAGTTAGATATTGAGAAAATTAGAAACTTTTATGCAAAGAAGGATATTCAAAGGAATGTACTTTGAATTTGAGACTTCATCTCCATGGAATTGTCTTGTAACAATCTCCAAAGGAATATTTGCATAATATTTGAGAACTAACACATTCTAATAGTGGCAAGAATTTGGTATTCTTACACTTAAAGATTTGGAATTGTGAAATGAGTTTATTTGGAAATCAAATTGATTTATTTCACAAAGTAAGGACCATAGGTAAACATAGTATGCATGCTAGGAGCATGGGATAACCATTGTTTTAATTCAAGTATTAAGTTGATCATTCGAAACATTATACAATGAATAATGAGTAATCAATATGGTGATTAAATAAAAGATGTTTTATTTACGCCCACAAGTTTTGGGGCCATATAGGATTAGTATTATTCTTGTGTTTCACTTTGCATGTTTTGACTTCCCGAATAATAAGATTATTCAAACTATCCACAGTCGAACATACTTTCGAAGTAGGTATGAAAGAATACTGTCATGAGTTGGCTTGTATGATTGTCTTAGGAGTTAAGCATAACAACAGGTTTGCTACACCATTCATGAGTACTCCTGAAATAAGATTTGAGTATTGGATTCAACCCGCGCTCACTTGAATCACTTCATGGAATTTATCACGAGTGATCGTGAGACGATAATATCATATAAATCTTCAAACCTAGATATATGAGTTGTTGACTATGAATTGGTTGTACATTGATATTACGAAAACGCATCTGTAACTCGATGTTATAAAACGTGATGTTGTATATAATTCAATGGATAGTTAGTACAAGCATATGAATCGAAGTTTATATGTTCCCTTTTATCCTAAGAGGATTAAAAGTGATATCTTGGGCCCCTCGATGATTTTGTTTTGACTTATGTGTCGGGCCAGGTCAGAACTAAATTGATGTGTTCAGTTGTGTTCTATGTCAGACAAATCAGAAATCGGGAAACAAACTGTTGCACAATAAGTATGACACTGTTCCATGTATTTGTCCAGCTGATATCTTGAGAACAGAGGAGTATATGATCCCTTATCTAAAGGATGCGTCACTGACTGGGTCAGAGTTGACAGCGGCTTTTGGAAGCTTACGATTGCTAAGTCGGATCCTGAAGTGCATAGGCAGCTATAATTATTAGACTTATCCAAGTGGGAGGCTGTTGGATTTGGTGTCTAAGCCTATAACTATAATTGGTATGTACTTGACCCGGTAGCAGAATGGTCCTTTTGGGTTGCCTTCACCAATGCAATTTGATAGGATGGTTTTATGTGAATAAGGTTATTTACGATTTATTAATATATTATAAGTATAATATATTAATATGGTTATTTAATTAGTATTGTCCAAGAATTCATTTGGAATTGATTTTGTGGTCAAAAGAGACTAATTAAATATGGAGGGATTGATTATGTAAATCAATGATATTTATAGTATGGGCTAAGAGATCCATGATTATGTAAGTGGGCTAAACCAATAATATAACCCATGGATAGTCCATGAAGGTTAAACCCATGGATCATAGGAATGTGGAAAGTCATGGATCACTAGGGTTTGCAAAAGTGTAACCCTAGCACTTTCCACACCTATAAATAGCCCCCTCTATGTACCAAAATCGGTTGCACCAACCATAGAGACAAATAACTTATTCTCTTAGAACCTCCTCTTGCATATTGGTGTTTGTGAACCATTAGAGGTATCACACTTGAGGTGCTCAAGTTTCCAAAGGTCAAGAACTCTACCCTACTCAAGAGGTAAGCATCCAAATTATGTTTTGATTATATATAGCTTCAATTGTATGCTAGCTACGGTGAATGCTTTGGAAAATGAAAATGCATGTATAATTAGAGAAAACATAGATCCAAATCATTTAGGGTTGCATGTGAACTTAGGAAGTGTTATAGTGCTCAAAACCCAACAGTTAAAACCATAAGTTGGTTGAAATATATAACAAAATTAGATACATATGAATACACAAAAAATGAAAAACACACAATGGTCTCACTTCGTGAATAATAACTGAAAATTTAAGATATATATGTATTAATAATCACATGTGTGTGCGTTAAATAATAAATCATTAAGTATATTATACATATTAATCACCGAGTTAGCCGAGTTTTACAACACTGCTTGCTTCAGTAAGGGGTCGATCGGGAAGTACTCGGATTTTGTAACTCTCCTAGGTAAGGGGCCGAGTAAGGAGTACTCGGACGAGTAATCGGCCAACTCGGCGATTTTTACAACAATGGGTACTTCGGATGATCACGGGAAGGCGAAGGCTTGATCGTGCACCTCCTCGCATTTTATGATTTTGATTTCTAGGATACTCTGATATGAAACTATTTTGATAACATTTTGTAATAAATATTGATTTTTGGATGTTTGAAAAAGTTTTAAATTTTCATGAATTTTATGGATGTTACAAGTTGATATCAGAGCCTTGGTTTGAGTGAGTTGGAGGAACACCCGTGTGAATCCAGTCTCAAACTAAGGAAAAGGGGTTTTCAAAACAAATTTTCAAATGGTTTTCAAAATACTAAAGGAGGATGCAGAGTGTACGATCAGCCGGAGCCAGTAAGTTTACCCCAAAATACCATATTGTTATTTGATATTGTGATATGTTATAACAGCATGCTAGTGATAGGCTAGGGATCTTCAGGAATTGCATGATAGAATTACCTAATCTTTGATGCCTTAGCTTGTGTAGAGTACCATTGATTGTTGTGTGACACTTTTGTGTAAAAATTAGTTATTGGATGAATGTGTTAAGTCACATACTTCATGGGTTAAATGGTTCTATGTCACACCCCGATCCTTGTCGGAATCGATCGAGGTGTGATATATATTGTTCAAAGTCTCATGACAACTATGTTATAATATGATTAGATTCAATTAAGTACTAAGTATGCAAACAAGATCCACAACATACAAATACAAATCCAAATACGAACAACATTTATTACATCAAATTTAAATAGTCTTGTGGATTTCTAAGGCACAACCTATTTTTCATCAACTTCATTCTTCAAATCTGCATCATGGGTAAAAACAGGTCAACTACGAGAGTTGGTGAGTAATCTAATTTTAGTAGAAAAAATTGTGAAGTTGAAACCTTTATAATTGGAAATTTGTTTTCTTTTGAAGTCGGCAAACAATTGTATTTGAGATAACGGTTTATAAATCAAAAATTGATTAACAAATGATAACAACAACAATAAGTCCTCACCCTATATATACATATGTATATATATATATATATATATATATATATATATATATATATAGGATGGAGCATCTAATCATCATACACACTCAACCACGTGCGATCAATCACCTTAGCGTCCCAAGGCGGGGTGGTCAACCCAATAGCGCTATTATTGTCCATAACGTACCTCAAGAATACGGGCATAGTCATGGAGATTAGACTAAAAATGATAATGCACTACAAGTACATGTAGCGTAAACAAACAATAGTTATACAATTAATGACTCACGTATAAATGTCCCAACAATGTCTCAATTGTGATAAAACAATAAAATGAAGTTGGAACATATTAGAACCACATGATACACCCCAAAAGTATTGAAAATTATAAAGTATGGGGTAGATTACTCACTTTAGTCCCAAAACGAAATGCGTGTGTCGTACGATAGACGGTTCGGGTCAAAATGGCATAGAACCTAATATAATTAATAGTTTTGGTTTAGGAACTGCTAAACGAGAATAGAGTACTAATACAAATAATTAGACACATATTCTTATATTAGATGAATTAACAATAATTCATTTTGATTATAATATTAAGGTATTCATTTGTTAAATGAATTTTAAATTGAATTAATTACTTTGCATAATTAATTTATATTTTCAATTTAGGCCAGATTTTAATAATTTCTTATTAAAATAATAACTTGCCCAATTATAATTATTTACAGATTTTAACAATTATTTATATGAAATAATCATTAAAATGCATTTTTACATCCTTAAATACTTAGGAAAATGGTTTTAAATAGTACAAAGTATTGAAAAATTATGAAATTATTAGGAAATCATTATTCCATACAATATTAATTACTGTAAAATTTTTATATTTTTTTGAACTGTTTTAGTATTTATTTAATACTTTAATGATTAAACAACAACAAAATTCGGGAAAAATAATAAATGATTCCCAAAAATTCTGTAAAACTAACCATAGTTTTATGACATGATATAGAGCCCATTGTATAAGTTTCGGATATTTGTGACTATGGGAAGTATTTTTTATATATTTCATTATTAATTAATCAATAAAATCATAAATAATAGTAACCAGTAATATAAATGCATGAAACTTCATAAATTATGTTTAATCAATATATAGGTCATCCCAGAATTTTCTCAGAATTTATTGAATGCAAAAAGTATTTTATGTGAATTATTGCCCTACTTTATTGCAATAATTATAGTAATTCAATAAAAATAAGTTATTTTCTGAAAATTTCCAGAACTTCTTATTTTATTGATGGTATTCTGAGAAAAATCAGGTTTATGCATAAAATGAGTTTAGATATTTTGGTGGATTTAATTTGTTTCTTGTATGAATTTGAAACTTTTAACAACATACCTTGATGAATGCTTCAAGAGGGATGAAGATTTGAGTATAATAGATTGTTCTTGGATGGAATATGAGTATTTCTTGGAGGAAATTTCGAGATTGAGAGTGAGAGAAAGATTAGAGAAGGTTTAAGTGGTGAAGAGAATAATGTGTTGGGAGAAAAAGGAAAGGAAAGTGGATGGGAGGTGTGAGTGGGAGACCATGGGAATAATCTTTTTGCTTTTGGTGGTCTTCATAATTTCCCACTAACACAAGCATCTTTTACATAATTAATATAAGAGTTTTATAAAATTTAATGTAAAGTTTATAAAAATAGAGTTTTATAAAATTTAATGTAAAGTTTATAAAAATGGAGTTTTATAAAAGATGAGTTATTATTTGATTATAACAATCTACTTTGATTTGAAGTTTAATTATAGCATTCAAGTTTGATTCTTTTAAATTTAATTAGAGCATTATACTTTGATTTGATTTTAATATGGTATCATAATTTAATTTGATTATAGTTATAACGTTGTACTATACTATGTTGCTATTAACGTCAATTTATATCGTAGTGTATGAGTTTTGATCCTATTAGCGTCAAGTAATCTTGAGTAGGGTTTGAATGAGATTGAGAGAGGTTTCGTTTGTGATCTTTTTGAGTGTCCGGCTTCGCAACGCAAGGTCCATAGACCCCGTTAAGCCATGATTTAGTGTCCCACACAATCCCGATGATTGTGCAATAGTGTTTTATCGATTTGGTTCGTTGTTTAGCACTGTTAAGGCTAAGGAATATCAAACACATGAACTTTCCAAATGATGTTTTCTCATTAAAATAGCGAATTGTACAGTGATTACATAACGTAAACCCTAACATACAAGGGTTAATGGAGTTGACCGGTTTAACTTGTTGACTTTGTTTGACTTTGACTTGACCGAAATTTGATGGTTGTCACATCATCCCCCCGTTAGAGGGAATTTCGTCCCGAAATTTGCATTTTGACTGGGACTTCAAGAGTTTGGAAAAAGATGTGGAAAACTTTTCGTAGTACAAGAAATTGATTATGGTGAGGAACAACCCTCCTGATGTCACATGACGACCTTGGAAATTTCTTATTGTAACTTGAACTGAGTCAATTTAAAAGGAGTTTATTGTTTTGGGATGATAGAGTATTCTATGTGTGCTTTTATACTCCCTGTTTTATCCTTGGTATTACCACTATGAATATTTTATAACGTAGTTAGCGAGTTCCATCATTACGAATGTTTCAACAAATTTTGACGAAATTTGCATTATAAGTCCTACAAGTTCTTTTATAGTCGATTGACGTAAACTAGTCGTATATCATTAAGATTGCAAGGGCATTATGGATGGGTGACCCCGCCTTAAGCCCACAACCAAACAAGGAACAGGGAATGAGGCGGAATCACACATTCTAAGTCCATAGAATCTTAATGATATATGACCATAATGTTTACACTAGCCCTCATAGATTCCAGGGGAGTAGTATTATTGGGCTAGAAGTAGGAATTGTAGTTCAAAATAAAATAGTTATAAGCCTGCTATCTTCAAACTTGGGCTTTGGCCCCTCCCGATTCCTAATCAGAATAGTCCAATACTCCCAATTCTCCAAGCGACCAAGCGGTATCAAGAAATCAAAATCGATTCATCCCCATTTTCCCAATTCGCTGCCTATCTCGCCTGCTGTTCGTTTGTCGCTGTCTCGCCAAGTCAGTCGCCTGGTCTCACTCTCGCCAATCGCCATCGCCAAGTGCCCAAGTCCCCATTCACACTTCACAGAAATCAGGTATGTAATCACGAGACCCAAATCCTGTTCAGATGTTCTTTCTTTTCTGATTGTAAGATTGTTGATTGTTGGTGTTGGCGTATTGCACTGCTGCTGCTGTTTTCTGTCAATCTGTTGCCTATTTATGCGTTACTACTGTCTTACTGAGTTTCCTTTTAATTTGGCTGTCATTTGCGATTTGGCGATTTGCCAATTTGATTTATAAGTTATGAACTTATAGATTTGGTTATTGATTTGGTTATGCTTAACAGCTTGTCAGCTTCAAACAAAACTGAAAAGTGACAACAAAGATTGATTTGGTTATTGTTAAATGAGTTATTGGTTATTGTTCTAATTTTGAATTTGATTTTGTTTTGATTGGATCAATTGTTCCTTCATTTTGATTTTTCTAGATATAATCATGGGAAAGATGAAAACATTGAAAGAGAAATTGTTGTCTGCTTACTAATATATCATTCATAATCTGTTTTTAAAGACATTAAAGGTTGTCGGGCTGAGTTGTAATTCTTTTTCTAGGTGTTTTTGGTGTTTATTTGTTGAAAACAATCTGTTTTTTTTTTATGTTAATTTCAGTTTATAATATTTTCTCCCCCCCCCCCCCCAAGTTAATTGTTCAAGCTCCGCCACTGATAGATTTACTAGTAAAAACCCTGAGTTTTTTTTTTTACATAGATGATAAGACTTATTTGGGTTTTGCCGTGTTCTCAAGATTCATGGTTTATATACTTGAATTGATGCTAGTTTTAGTAATAAAAAGAAATTTAGAATTTAAACGTCGATGTTAGAAGCTTGTACTGATATTTAAGGGGTTAAAAAAATAAAGTTTTATTAGTTACCTATAGCGACACACAAGTCATAATTTGCATGTGTGAAGACTTGGAGTACTTTCTAATTGGTTCGTGTGTGAAGACTTGGAGTACTTTCTAACTGGTTCATGTGTGAAGACTTGGAGTACTTTCTAATGAAAAGTGTGCTACTGGGGAAATTTGAAACTGGTACGTAGCTTCAAAGTCAAGAATATGCAGTAGGCATGTGATGTATTAAATGCATGAGGCACATAAGTCATAATTTGCGGCAACATATACGTATATGTGTGTGAATTGAAGAAGAAGGTTACAGCTCAAAGACCATATATATTCATTTCCTCTTTATTTGTTATTAATTACTTCTCCCACTTCACTTATATAAATCATCACATTCTTACCACAACTTTTAACTTCTCCCTCACAAATGGATCCACCTGCAGATCATCAAAAACCCATAGATGACCTCGATTGGTTTCAGTACTTTGATCATCAAGATCTTTTCAGGTATATATAAATGTCACTCATTACCCCATCTTTCGCACAGAAAAGTGATTTTGTCTATATTGATCAAAACATGGTTTGGATTTGTAGTGATCAAAAAGAGTCTTCCATCGTGTTGGATTTGATTATCTTGAGTTTTTGGATTTTTGTAGTGGTGACAGGCTCGACCATCATGATTACGAGTTGTCGGAAAAATTGCATGAAGTGGTCGATCAGAACGTTTCCACAGTACTTAACAAAGATCAAAACATCATTTCTAGAAATGAGTTTCACGATTTGGATCCCCTTGAAGATATAAGCTTATGGGATTGTTAGGAGGATGGTAATTTACCATTGGTTAGTTTCAGTGAAGACTGTAAATCCGGTGGTGAGGCTACATGTAGTTCTAGTGCTGCCACCACTGATCACGATGGCCGGAAGGTGACAAAGAGATTGAGACCATTGGAGTTTGAAGAGATAGCGAAGTACTTTGAGATGCCGATAATCATGGCGGAAAAGGAACTAGGGATAGGGTTAACATTGTTGAAGAAAAGATGCAGAGAGCTAAACATAAACAGATGGCCTCATAGAAAACTTACGAGCCTACAATCCCTCATTCAAAATGCCAAGGTAAATTACGATAATAACCTTCTATACATTACTCATCCATGCATGCCTGCACTTGGTAACCAAAGTAGTTTTGGTATTTTCTAAAATTTTAATTATTAGTTTCTTTATAACATAAACAATGGCCCTAGGCATATTCCACATCAATTCAATTGATTTACTACGATTTCCTGATTTATATTTATATAAACTTAACTCGTTGTAAATTTTGTGAACTCACACGAAAAATATATTGCATCTACCTTTTTTTAAAAAAAAAAATTAGGAGTTGGGATTAAAGGAGGAGATAGAGACGTTAGAAGGGCACAAGAAGATGATGGAGAAATTGTCAGGTATGGAATTGACAGAAAGAACAAAGAAGCTTAGGCAAGCTTGCTTCAAAGCTATTTATAAGAAGAGAGGACTTAACAATCCTTAGTCCTTACCTTTTCTTTTAGCCATTTTTTTATAATTAGTGGATTTTAATCTACATTGTATGTGTTTTTCTCTTGATAGTTTGATACCCTTTTTAGTTTCATTGTGTTTGTTTGTCTATTGATTTCTTTATGCAGAAAATTTTGTATAATTTGGGTATTATAGTTTGTATTATGTATTTTGCCATATTCTAGATTGCCGACACGACTACGCCGACGACTCTATACTAGAGGTCTATATAAATAGACTTATGAATTTAGTAGGAATAACTTGATTATAATCTTGTGATTTGTTCCATGTCTGATCCACTCCTAAGATTCACTCGACATGCTCCCAGTTACGTGTAATTAAAATTTTATTAGACTGTTGATCCTAATGAGTCTACCCTAAGTCCACAACCAAACAAGGAACAAGTCAACTACGAGAAACACGCATATGGACTTGTGAGTTATTTGTAAATTGATTATGGAAATAAATTTTATTAGACATTGTTGGGTAAAATAATTGTAAAACACTTGTTGGGCCATGGTTAGGAGTGTTGGGCACCTTTTGGGCTTTCCATGGTTACTAAATGTGAAACATGTAGCACTTGCGTGGGCCCCCACAAAACTAAGTTTTCACATTTCTTTCCCACTTCTAGGCCCGTTAGGGAACTTAATAGTCCAATGAGTTGGCCATTTTGGAGTGTATCCTTTCGGATACGTTTGATAAGGTCGGGTATTTTGATGGCTCAAAAGTAATGTGAATGACGCGCTTTGGCCTATAGGTTTGGGAACTCTCGCCTTTGGTCCCCAGATAAGCAAACTGGTCCCTCGGTTGATTGGGATGTATACGAATGCTTACCTAGTCAGGACTTTCGGGCTACCGGCACCTCCCCCTTCCAGTTACTACGCGTCCATTACTATGATCCTACCCAACTAGAGTGGATGACTTTGAATTTCCTATGAGCTCTAAGGAATACATATATGTATATACATTTTGTTAAACAACTTGAGTATGTGTGTGATTTTCAGAGAAAGTGGAGAATATTCACAAGTGTAGGCACACATATAAGTGTCAGGAGTAATACGTATGCACATAAGGGAGCAATTAACACACAAAGGTATTCCTAGGATTTTCTAAGTGTGAATTGCATGCAGTTGTGTGTGCATTTTATAAACTAGCATACGAGAGGACCCTAGAGGCTATAGACTAGGTCAAGGCAATTAACCTAATTCCCTATAGTCAAGGGCTCTCATACCAATATGTCACACCCCGATCCTTGTCGGAATCGATCGAGGTGTGATATATATTGTTCAAAGTCTCATGACAACTATGTTATAATATGATTAGATTTAATTAAGTACTAAGTATGCAAACAAGATCCACAACATACAAATACAAATCCAAATACGAACAACATTTATTACATCAAATTTAAATAGTCTTGTAGATTTCTAAGGCACAGCCTATTTTTCATCAACTTCATTCTTCAAATCTGCATCATGGGTAAAAACAGGTCAACTACGAGAGTTGGTGAGTAATCTAATTTTAGTAGAGAAAATTGTGAAGTTGAAACCTTTATAATTGGAAATTTGTTTTCTTTTGAAGTCGGCAAACAATTGTATTTGAGATAACGGTTTATAAATCAAAAATTGATAAACAAATGATAACAACAACAATAAGTCCTCACCCTATATATATATATATATATATATATATATATATATATATATATATATATATATATATATATATATATATATATATATAGGATGGAGCATCTAATCATCATACACACTCAACCACGTGCGATCAATCACCTTAGCGTCCCAAGGCGGGGTGGTCAACCCAATAGCGCTATTATTGTCCATAACGTACCTCAAGAATACGGGCATAGTCATGGAGATTAGACTAAAAATGATAATGCACTACAAGTACATGTAGCGTAAACAAACAATAGTTATACAATTAATGACTCACGTATAAATGTCCCAACAATGTCTCAATTGTGATAAAACAATAAAATGAAGTTGGAACATATTAGAACCACATGATACACCCCAAAAGTATTGAAAATTATAAAGTATGGGGTAGATTACTCACTTTAGTCCCAAAACGAAATGCGTGTGTCGTACGATAGACGGTTCGGGTCAAAATGGCATAGAACCTAATATAATTAATAGTTTTGGTTTAGGAACTGCTAAACGAGAATAGAGTACTAATACAAATAATTAGACACATATTCTTATATTAGATGAATTAACAATAATTCATTTTGATTATAATATTAAGGTATTCATTTGTTAAATGAATTTTAAATTGAATTAATTACTTTGCATAATTAATTTATATTTTCAATTTAGGCCAGATTTTAATAATTTCTTATTAAAATAATAACTTGCCCAATTATAATTATTTACAGATTTTAACAATTATTTATATGAAATAATCATTAAAATGCATTTTTACATCCTTAAATACTTAGGAAAATGGTTTTAAATAGTACACAGTATTGAAAAATTATGAAATTATTAGGAAATCATTATTCCATACAATATTAATTACTGTAAAATTTTTATATTTTTCTGAACTGTTTTAGTATTTATTTAATACTTTAATGATTAAACAACAACAAAATTCGGGAAAAATAATAAATGATTCCCAAAAATTCTGTAAAACTAACCATAGTTTTATAACATGATATAGAGCCCATTGTATAAGTTTCGGATATTTGTGACTATGGGAAGTATTTTTTATATATTTCATTATTAATTAATCAATAAAATCATAAATAATAGTAACCAGTAATATAAATGCATGAAACTTCATAAATTATGTTTAATCAATATATAGGTCATCCCAGAATTTTCTCAAAATTTATTGAATGCAAAAAGTATTTTATGTGAATTATTGCCCTACTTTATTGCAATAATTATAGTAATTCAATAAAAATAAGTTATTTTCTGAAAATTTCCAGAACTTCTTATTTTATTGATGGTATTCTGAGAAAAATCAGGTTTATGCATAAAATGAGTTTAGATATTTTGGTGGATTTAATTTGTTTCTTGTATGAATTTGAAACTTTTAACAACATACCTTGATGAATGCTTCAAGAGGGATGAAGATTTGAGTATAATAGATTGTTCTTGGATGGAATATGAGTATTTCTTGGAGGAAATTTCGAGATTGAGAGTGAGAGAAAGATTAGAGAAGGTTTAAGTGGTGAAGAGAATAATGTGTTGGGAGAAAAAGGAAAGGAAAGTGGATGGGAGGTGTGAGTGGGAGACCATGGGAATAATCTTTTTGCTTTTGGTGGTCTTCATAATTTCCCACTAACACAAGCATCTTTTACATAATTAATATAAGAGTTTTATAAAATTTAATGTAAAGTTTATAAAAATGGAGTTTTATAAAAGATGAGTTATTATTTGATTATAACAATCTACTTTGATTTGAAGTTTAATTATAGCATTCAAGTTTGATTCTTTTAAATTTAATTAGAGCATTATACTTTGATTTGATTTTAATATGGTATCATAATTTAATTTGATTATAGTTATAACGTTGTACTATACTATGTTGCTATTAACGTCAATTTATATCGTAGTGTATGAGTTTTGATCCTATTAGCGTCAAGTAATCTTGAGTAGGGTTTGAATGAGATTGAGAGAGGTTTCGTTTGTGATCTTTTTGAGTGTCCGGCTTCGCAACGCAAGGTCCATAGACCCCGTTAAGCCATGATTTAGTGTCCCACACAATCCCGATGATTGTGCAATAGTGTTTTATCGCTTTGGTTCGTTGTTTAGCACTGTTAAGGCTAAGGAATATCAAACACATGAACTTTCCAAATGATGTTTTCTCATTAAAATAGCGAATTGTACAGTGATTACATAACGTAAACCCTAACATACAAGGGTTAATGGAGTTGACCGGTTTAACTTGTTGACTTTGTTTGACTTTGACTTGACCGAAATTTGATGGTTGTCACATTCTAGGTTAGAGGATTTGGTCCTGTTGCGCAGCTCCTGTCTGAGTCCAACCGTTGTTGGATTGAATCTTTTAGCCTAGGGTTGTTTAAGTCATGGGGTATGTGATAGTGTTCATGCAATGGAGGGTCGTGTGGCAGTTGGTGGTAGGATGGATGATTTGTGCAGGGTCAGTCGGCCAGTTATGAGATATTTAGCCTTCCTCTAGGAGTGAGGATTGAGCGCTCGCCCATGCTTATGTATATTGTTAGGGCGTTGTGATGATACTTGAGACACATATGGGTAGGTGTGGACGGTAGTATGGGCCCGTACTACTAAAAGAACAGGATCCATACGTGTAGCAATGAAGTCACAACCCCCAGGGTTTTCTTGTGAATTGGCTTCCCTGGTATGATATGCGTTCATCTTATATCTCCCTAGTTTATGTTCAGTATGGAGATGGCGAGACAATTTGAGGCGAGATCCGGATCAGGATTGGGAGCTAGTGGCCAGGATAGGCCAGTATTGTTCGTGATCAAATGCGGGAGATGATTTTCGTGGAGGTATCTCAGATTTTGCAAGAAGAATTGTCCGGTGTCGTGAACCGGGTTACCGCCAGGGTGATCGCCAAGCTCGAGGAGCAAATTGCAGCCTTGCAAGCTGTGAGAGATGTTGCTACTGGAATGACTACTAGGGGAGTGCCGGTTGTGGGGACACAACTAGGAAAGAGGAGGAGGGACCTTTCAGAAGAGGACGAAGAGTCGGAGGATGTTGACCTGGGTACTGGAAGTCAGGAGGATCAGGAGGTGTGTGGCAAGTGTGGGGGAACCTACGGATTTGCTTGTCACAAGTTCAGGTGTTTCAAGTGTGGAGAGAGAGAGCATGTGCAACAGGAATGCAAGAAGGATCAGATATGATTTCACTATCACCAGCGAGGTCATTTCAGGTCCAGCTGTCCTACTTTGGGGACGGAAGGAATTCAGATTCCAACGGTCATCGTTCCTTTGGAGGTCAAAGTCGATCCGCAAGAAATCTATGGTATGTAATTGGAAACCCCCCCCCCCCAATTCTGCACTAATATTATGGTAAAATTATCCTTGATCGGTATTTGTCTTGCCTTGGAATCTTGTTGAGTGTGGGTAAGCAGTAATTTTGGGTTAGTTACCTAATTTGTCTGATCTATGTATTGCGGAACTCCATGATTCATCAGGTCATTGGAAGTGTCAGGAGAATTTTATTATCAAAGGATTGTAGGTAGTTAGAGTTCGGGGATTCATTAGAGGATGGGAAGTAGAATGGTTGATTGATGGATTGGAATTTTATCATCTATGGCAAGGGTTGTACCCTTTCTGTTTTTCCGAGTTCACAGGAGTGAGCAGGCTGGTGACCCCAGGGTCAGGTTATATTTCTAGCTCGGGGTCCAGTGGTCGCAGGGGTTGGCGGAAGTATTTCAGCGCTGGTAAGCGCAGGTGAGTCAATGTGGCATGAGTATCTGGCGAGGAAAGTTAGGTACCGTATTCTCGGGTACGCCGGATGTCGGATTATCAGTTGGATTGCAAACAGGGATTAGTTCATGTCACCTGGGATCGAAGAGCAGTTTTCCTGAGTACCCACAGGTTGGTCAGGGTAACCCCAGAGGAAGAAGTCAGGATTTCTTCGAATGCCCTTGAGAGTGTGACATCTCCTGTATTCTTCGGGATGGTATCGGGAATTATATTGTGTTGAAATTTTGCTGTATTGGGTAAGTTATATACTGGGTTGACTTTCTTCTATTCTTGGGTTATTAGGAGTTGTTGTGTGCCAATCTGCACACCGGAAGTCTTCAACTGAAATTCAGGTTTCTCTTGGGTTTCGATTGATCAGTATAGTTAAGGATCATTTTGCGAACGTTATTCATTCCATGGTCAGGAATGATCATACATGGTTGAGTAGGTTTGAGTTGTGGGTTGATTTCTAACCAGTGGGTGGTAGTTGGAACCCTAAGTGGGTGGAGAATTGGAAATTCTCAAGTTGATTGTTAGGCATTGAAGGTTTTGTCAGTTGCTGTTCGGACTGTTGTTTCAGATTTGATTAGTAGATATTGATCGATGAACCTCTCTAGAAGCAGGTATGTTCAGCTCCAGGTGGGTTTGTGATTCTATGGTTTAGGTGTCAGGATGTCCTCGACCATTGGTCATTGAGTTCATCTTTCAGCAGAAATTCCTTGAAGGATTCAAGAGGCGACAGTTAAGAGCAAGGAATGTGTCACACACCCTCCAGTGCAGTGTGTTTATGTTTCCCTTGGTCCTTGGCTAAGTTCACCCTCAGTGGTAGATTGGAATTTCTTATTTATAGCAGACTCGGGTTTGGCAACCGTTGAGATCGCCTTAGAAGTATTCTCGGACTATTTTCATGTGGGTAGGATCCGTGCAGTCCCGATCAAGTATGGCATCTTGTTTTGATCGGTGATATGGATGTCTTCTGTTATTAATGGGGTGATCCTTCGTGTGTATATGTGGGTGCTCAAGGTACCATTAGGGTTGGATCGGTTTGTATGCATGGTTAGGTCGAGATTATAGCCTGCGGATTGGATCAAGAGTTCAAAACCCCAAGTGGGGGAGAGCTGGCTATATGGGAGAGGGCACCAGGATGGGTCCAGGGTTTTGCTCAACAGACCTAGGGCGACCCGGATAGGCTGAAGGCCAGAGGGGCGTACCAGTCTGGCCGAAGGCCCGGAGAATGGTCCAGACAGGCTAAAGGCCCGGAGAGGCGGTCCAGACATGCTGAAGGTTCTGAGAGTGGTCCAGATAGGTTGAAGGGTCGGTGAGGCGGTCCAGCCATGCTGAAGACTCTATATGTATTCTGTTAGAAATATGTTCGGGTATTGAGTGTGCTGCTATGCTGTAGCAATCAGTAGGTCTGTCTCCTGGGATTGAGCATGCTGGTTTGTGATAATTGTTGGATTAGGTGTCTAAGCCCATAACTATTTTGGTATGTACTTGACCCGATTATGAGCATGGTCCTTTTGGGTTGCCTTCACCATAACAACTAATAGGATGAATTAAGGAGAAAGAGGGTTAATTATGATTTATTAATATATTATATGAATAATATATTAAAAGAGAAATCATATTGTTTAATTAATATTAATCAAGAATTAATTTAGAATTAATTTTGTGGTCAAAAGAGATTAATTAAACTTAGGGGACTGTAATTGCAATTATAAGATAATTGGTTTTAGGGTGTAGATCCCTTAGGAACAAGGTGGACTAATTCAAGGTGGAAGCCCACTTAGAAATCGTCCAGGCCTTTATTCTGGAAGGATCTAAAGGGCTGCTTGGTGGCTAAGCAATACAATTAGGGTTTTGACTGAAACCCTAGCAGCTCACCTATAAAAGGAACCCTAAGGCTCCCAAAATTCGGCCCTATGCTTTCCAAAAGTGCCTTGGACGAATTTTGTGCCTCCTCCTCCCTCTCCTAAGTCGTCTTGTTGCTTATGGTGTTTGTGGCTCCATTAGAGGTGCAACATTTGAGGCACTAAGCTTTCAAAGGTCAAGGATATTCAAGGAGAACTTGTTATTACTACATAACAAGAAAGGTAAGATCTAAACCCTAGTTTATATGTCAATTTGATTGTTGTATTCTAGTTCTTAGGATCATTGCTTTGGTATTCAATGTTGTTATGTTCATAGTAGAAAATCTAGATCAAAGCAATTAGGGTTGCATGGACACCATAGGATTGATGTTATGCTCATAACCCAACAGTGGTATTAGAGCCAGGTTGTTTTTCTAGTGAATAGATGCAAAAGTGAATTGCCAAAGTTCAAGAAAATCGATTTTTTTGGCTTCTGACTGGAAGACTCGCCAAGTCCATGTATGGATTCGACGAGTAGGTCCTACTCGATGAGTTCCATAGTGGACTCGACGAGTCCAAGGGTCTGTTGCCGGATTTTTCGATTTTCTTGCCAGATTTTGTTGAGGATTACTTCCAAAACTCGTTTTTCTTGCCTAAAATTGATTTTTTATATTTGGAATGGTTATCCTTATCAAAATTGATGGATTTGGTTAAATATGGATAATATAGGATTATTATAAATCAAATATTTGACCTAGTAAGTTTGAAAAGTTTCAATTTACACCCTTTAGGTTTTATAGTTTAAATTTGAACTTAAAAGTTTTTGTTTTTGAAATTTAAATAGTTAAACCCTAATGTTTTGAAAGGTTTCAAAATTTGTCCTCAAGTTTTGGAATTTAAAATTTAATTAAAAGGTATTAATTTTGAAATATTGAATTCTAAAACCCTAGTACTTTGAAAAGTTCAAATTACACCCTTATGGTTTTATTAAATTAATTAAGTGTTTAATTAAAAGAGATAATTAATAAATCCATAAGTATATGGTTTAAGTTAATCAAATTAAAAGTCTAATTTATTAATAGATTAAACCATATAGTATTTTAAAAGTGTAAAATACACCCTTATACTATATAGATTTAAAAGTTTAATATTATATATGTATAAGTAAAATGTCAGTCTTACCGTTAGTAGGCCTCATTCACGAAGCTGGTCTATAAGGGGTGTTTAAGGAAATTGCCTGTAAAATGGAGATTGAATGGGTATCCACTCTTACCCACCGCACTCTTGACTAGTGGAGAGTCGTTAGCCGAACGGGTAGGATAGGACACAACCTTCCATTATAAGTATAATGTAATACAAGTAACTAAACTTTTTATAAATTCCCAAATCTTAGTTACTTAGGAAAAATGTGAATTTGATGCTAAGCCATGAAATTACACTTTGCACCTTGCTGAGACGTTAGTGGAGCGTGTGTGGTTAACCGACATACTAATTTGGGACTGGCAAGGATGGCATAGGGTAACTCGATGTTTGTCATAGATCAATGGAGCGTGTGTGGTTAACCGGCACATTGATTAGGTGATAGTGACATTGAGGGTACCAAGTATATTTGCATGCTTATTCACACCTTGTTTGTGATCCTCGGCATCCCAGTCACAAACTTGAAGGGCATAATCGAGATTAAACATGCCATTGAAAAGTTCAATGAATCTCAAAAGATCTAGGAGTTTCAATTCATCTAAAACCTAAATTCAATTTTCATTTTTCATGGTAGAAATTGGTAAATCGTCACTTACCTACCTTCAAATATTCTGCAGCTGGATTATGGAATCCCTCTTCCGAGTTGTAGAATATTGTTGGATCCTAGCCTTGATATTTCATTTGGGTGCTATATCAAGGATTCTTATCAACTAAATTGGATTTTTATCCCGTTTTGTAGATATCAAAATCTAACAACTATGGTCTTCCCAAAACCTTTGGAAAAGGTTTTCCACATGAAGATGATGTTCCACGATTGGATTGTGGAAATGAAAATCATTCTTCACATCCTCCACCCCCTCCAATTATTCTCCCTGACCCACAAGTTCGAAGACTTGAAAAGTTCAAGATCACTCAAGCCCTATTGGAAAAACAACATGAAAATGGAAAGTTTGTATGTGCTCACATCTTGGACATGAAGTTACATTTTGACAAATTGGAAAATTTGGGTGTCAAAGTCTCAAGGAAGTTGGTTGTTGACTGGGTTCTTCAATCACTTTCTGACTCATATAGTGAGTTCATTATAGAGTACTATATGATGGACCACGATGTGACCCTCATTGATTTGACTTATTTGATTGTTGCTGCTGAATCAACAATGATTTGGCGCACTGGTCAAGCGAATATGTCTGGTAAATCAATGTCCCAAACTTCCATGGACATTAACAATGGTAACATTGGAAGTCCAGAAAGATTTTCTCTAGGCAAGAGAAAGGTTAAGTCTGAGATTGTCCCGTGTACCATTCCAAAAGAGTCCATTTGTTTCTATTACCAAGAGAAAGGGCATTGGATGTGAAGCTGCCAGATTTACCTGAGAGATCGCAAAGATGGGAGTCAAGATGTATGACTCTGCTTCAGGTAAAACCACTATCTAACTCTATTAAGTTTTCTATTTTAGATTCTTAATACATGATGTGATAAGATTGCATTTTGATGTGTTGTAGGATCGAAGAAAAGAAAGGAAGCATAAAGGAAGAACTGAGCTGAGTCTGATCGCGAAGAAATGGATTTCGATCGCATGATTCGATGATCGGATTTTTGAGCTGCTATTTAGAGTTATGATAGATTGCTTAGGAATATGTAATAGCATAGTTTTCATTTGAATTTGCATTGTAAGGACAAGTTTTCCGCACCTTTTTATAAATAAAATAATTTTTGATTTTTGTCTTATTTATATCTCCATGCCATTTCTTTTGTGAAAATTGATGCTTGAGTGTTTCTATTATAAGCAATATTAAGTGGATGTGATTCCTAGTTATGTTATTTATGGTAGTGTCGTGATTTTCTAAGTAAGGAAAGATTTCCATCGCCCAAGTTTCAATTGGACAGAAGCTTGGAATCATATGATTTGAGTCATGTGATGTATGGAAATCTTGGTACTTGAGAAATTAAGACTAATTCCTTGTTCACATAAGTATGTGAGTCAAGTGAAGGACAAGGAGATCTAGTACGCATTGTTGTGCACTAGGTCAAGTCCACCACAAAGAACGATAAGAATATTGGCCATGATTTGCTAAAAGTTTAGTAAATATGGTTATGCTTACAAGATTAAGTGTAATTCTGAATCATTGAAAAAGTTTCAATGTATAGTAGAATGAATAAGAAGAATCAATTAGGCAGAAAGATAAAAGTTTTTCCAATCTGAAAAGAAGGGAGGGTATATAAGTATCGTATTTTATGATTAACTTAGTGATTATGAAACCGTGTCACAATTGATCCTCTAAGAACACCTTAGTGCACTAGTATGGCTAAGAAGAGGAATCAGGAATTATTGAAGTGGTTAAATCAAAAGGTGAATCATACTTCGTTCCAAAATCAAGTCTTAGAATCGTACTCCAAGATTGTGATATTGAGTGACACGTCTTCAGTAAGTTTAAAACACTCATCAAGTGTGGAGTAGAAAAGGTTTCCTTATTCCTGCACATTTAAAATTGGTAAGTTGTGATGTCTTGGATAAGACAAAGACCGATTAAGACCAATTGTATGAAGTGTTGTCATGATAAGAATCTGCACTAACTCTTGAGTATTTGTTTGTCAAGAAATGTTTCTTGACAGGGGAATCTTATATGTCAAGAGGTCAGTGGGAGTCTTGATGATCTTGAAAAACTTCAAGAATTGATCAATCATTAGTTGACATATTCTTGTTTTCTGTGCCATTCCAGTTGAGTTAACTATGCATATGAGTTCTACAAGTTCTCAATTGATTGTATAAAGGCAAGCACCTTGTTCAATGAAAGTGCATTGACTAGTATAGGTGAGCTGCTAAATAACTTGGAAGCAATGGTGGGCGCTCGTGATGCCATGAGGCAAGAAATTAAGATTGAACAAGTTCAGTCCATATGAGTTTGGATTTGTCACGAACCTTATCTAGTGATTATGGTTATGGAAAATTCACATGGATAGGAACACATACACCATAAAATCTAAGTGTCATAAGGTTTCTCTCCTTCATGAAAATGATTGTAAGGAAACGCTTTCACTAGGAAGATTTTAAGGAGATAGAAATTGTGAAAATTTCATTCTCAAATCCGATCATGATTACGGCATCCCTCTTCATGGTTCGAATTGTGAGATTTGGCAACTAGTCTAAACATTTAGGACTTATTGCTATAAGTTCTGAATTAGTTTAGACATACATATGAGCTATCTAAGGAAAGGTGTATGAGTTTGAGAAGCTTAGATAAAGGCTTATCGAAGCATATCGTATTAGAAGTATGAACTTTGAAAGTCAATAAGTATTGATTTCTAGAACTCCAACTGCTTTCTGAATACGTGTCAAAGCTAGTGGGAGCATAAATGTTATGCTGGTATGGATATAATTATCATGTTAGTGGGAGCATGATTATTATTTTAAGTGTTGCAAGTTAGCAATCTTAATTATAGAAAACAAAACTTTCACTTTGCAAAGTTGCAGGGGTTGAAAAGTTGTTTTGCTATAATTAAGGGAGAGAATATATACTTCATTTCAAAATCTAAAAGCGTGGATCGAGAAATTTTAATCAAATTTAGTCAAAGGACATATATGAATGTTATGTTGAAAAAATTTAACATAGGGGCATTCTATATATGGCAATATTATAGCAAGAGACTCGGAAAGTACCATGTTTTTATGTAAGACATTATGTATTGTATCCCATACGCTTCGGGTATAGGATCGATTGCATATGCTGTAATATTCGATTGTTCTAAATTTTCCAAATGCCTAGGGCATTAAGAGGGAAAAGGACCAGAACCGGATATGACTAAAATAATTAAACAACTGTCAAGGACAATCTAAAGTTCGCCGAGGATTGGTCACTTGTGGGCAGTTGTAAGTATAGTAACGAATGGACCATAATGACATTATTATGATTAGATATGATTCTATTAATAATGAGTTGTCATATGGAAAGTATGGAAATGTTTCCATAATGGGAGTTGGATATCAAGAATCTATGTCTAGATTAGAAACTTTTATGCAAGAAGGATGTTCAAAGGAATGTACTTTGAATGTGAGACTTCATATCTATGGAATTGCCTTGTAACAATCTCCAATAGATCACTTTGTAATTTCATTGACAAATTCTTGGTGACTTTGGCGCTATGACATTACAAAAGGATCGTTGCATAAAATGTTAGTATCTAACATATTCTAATAGTGGGAAGAATTTGGTATTCTTACACTTATGACAAGGATTAGGAGTTGTGAAATGAGTATCATTGGAAATGTGTTCAATTGATCTATTTCACAAAGTATGGACCATAGGTAGACATAGTATGCATGCTTGGAGCGTGGGAAAACTGTTGTTATAATTCAAGTACTAAGTTGATTATCCGAAACATTATACAATGAATAATGAGTAATCAATATGGTGATTAAATAAAGGTGTTTTATTTATACTCAAAAGTTTGGGGCCATATAGGATCAGTATTATTCTTGTGTTTCACTTTGCATGTTTTGACTTCCAAAATAATAAGATTATTTAAACTATCCACAGTCGATCATACTTTGGAAGTATGTATGAAATAAGACTGTCATGAATCCGAATGTAGATTGTCTAAAGCGTTTTAGACATAGCAAAAGTCTGTTGCAGTGTTTATGAGTGCTTCTGAAATAAGATTTGAGTATTGGATTAAACCCACGCTCACTTGAATCACTTCATGGATTTTATCACGAGTGATAGTGAGACGATAATATATTATATTCTTGAAACTGAGACGTGTGAGTTGTAGTTTGCAAGTCGGTTGCACATTGACATATGTAAACACACCAATAATTTGGTGTTATAAAACATATTGTTGTGTGTGATTTGATGAGTAGGTACAAGTGAGCATTTGAGTCGAAGTTTATTCGTTCCTTTTACCCTAAGAGGGATAAAAGCGATATCTGTGGGACCCTCGATGATTTTGTGATGACACCCCTAAGCGCTTGGCCAAGCCTGGACTAAGTTGATGTGTTCAATTGTAGTCTGTTCTTAGTTGTCATAAATCGGAAATCGGGAAACAACACATAGACGGAGAGAATGATTATAATCCATGTCTCATGTCTATACGATTGTAGAATGGAGGAATATATGATCCCTTATCTAAAGGACGCGTTACTGATAAGATCAGAGTTGACGGCGGCTTTTGAAAACTACGATTGTTGATCAGGTTCTGAAGTCGTACTTGCAAAATAGTTATTAGACTTATCCAAGTGGGAGACTGTTGGATTAGGTGTCTAAGCCCATAACTATTTTGGTATGTACTTGACCCGATTATGAGCATGGTCATTTTGGGTTGCCTTCACCGTAGCAACTGATAGGATGAATTAAGGAGAAAGAGGATTAATTATGATTTATTAATATATTATATGAATAATATATTAAAAGAGAAATCATATTGTTTAATAATATTGATCAAGAATTAATTTAGAATTAATTTTGTGGTCAAAAGAGATTAATTAAACTTAGGGGACTGTAATTGCAATTATAAGATAATTGGTTTTGGGCTGTAGATCCCTTAGGAATAAAGTGGACGAATTCAAGGCGGAAGCCCACTTAGAAATCGTCCAGGCCTTGATTCTGGAAGGATCTAAAGGGATGCTTGGTGGCTAAGCAATCCAATTAGGGTTTTGACTGAAACCCTAGCAGCTCACCTATAAAAGGAACCCTAAGGCTCCCAAAATTCGGCCCTATGCTTTCCAAGAGTGCCTTGGACGAATTTTGTGCCTCCTCCTCCCTCTCCTAAGTCGTCTTGTTGCTTGTGGTGTTTGTGACTCCATTAGAGGTGCAACATTTGAGGCACTAAGCTTTCAAAGGTCAAGGATATTCAAGGGGAACTTGTTATTACTACATAACAAGAAAGGTAAGATCTAAACCCTAGTTTATATGTCAATTTGATTGTTGTATGCTAGTTCTTAGGATCATTGCTTTGGTATTCAATGTTGTTATATTCATAGTAGAAAACCTAGATCAAGGCAATTAGGGTTGCATGAACACCATAGGATTGATGTTATGCTCCTAACCCAACAATAATAAGCTATGGAACCGTATGTTATCTGTGCTTGTTGGTTATCACCTATGGAGTTTCCTTAGGGACTGTCGGTGGTCATGTAGGAGAGCTTGAAAACTCTTGAGCAGCAATTTGTTCTATAAGGGAATCGTGTATGGTAGGATTTTTGTATTGTGATGCTTGTTTGGTGTTGTGTGGGACGGTGATTAGGTCCCCTCAAGGCAGTGAAAGGAGGAGAGTATCTTTAGGACTCGTGAGGATCGGCAAGTAATATAATACCGATAAGGTCGGTATGAGATCAGGAGCATTCCAACCATGGACTGAGGACCTAGTAGGGGTATTCCAGTCATGGGTTATAGGCCTAATGGTCATGATTGATCATTTAAATCTCTTTGTGATACTCTCAGTATTGACGCATGGATGGAGATTGGAAGACCTATTAATCAGTTGGTTTGGATAGGGAGTAGTCAAGGTCCGTTGGGAGTATCAGTCAGGTATCAGATTGAATCTGTGAAATGTTTGCCCCATATTTCTATTTGTTCGCAAGTTGTTGTTAGGGATCGGATGAAATGCGAAAGTTCTTGGTTTGATCATCTTTTTTCGTCGCTTTGAAGGTTGGTAATGGCATGACAGAGAGTAAAGGGTATACTAAGATTTTGGTGTAACATATGGATTCGGATTGGTAAAGGCTTGCTATCGACCTGTTTGAGGATCTTTTCTGCATGATTTGTGGTATCTTCAGTTAGAAACTTGGGGTGGATTCATGGATGGCCATTTCGGGATGGCGTATAGTGGAAATTTACGTTGAGAATCGTGAGTGTATCCGTGTGAGACATGCATTCTGAAAGTCAGTGAGCTAAATGGGGAATCTTTTGGTTTGTGGTGCGAGTCGCGAGTTTCAGGCGAAAGGTGTGATGTTATCAATGGTGAAATCAAGGTTTTCTGAGTTAGAATGTCCCTGTCTTTCAGGTTCTGGGAACCGGGTTAGATCTTTCTCCTAATTGTCTATGGCGACACATTGTATTTGGGAGGGTTGAGGCAGTCTTGCTCTATGCAGTAGGCCAAGATACCCGGTGCGGGCCGACCGTAATTCGTAGGCACGAAAGCTCCGAGGGAGCGGTATGGTTGAGGCGGTAGTCCAACAGACCCTGAGAATTTCAATTTGATGGTTGATTGGATTTGACACGTTGATATTCCAGCCCGAGGCTGATCGGGCCAGTCATGGGTGTTTGTGATTATGCGCTAGCAGTTGGCTGTTATTGTATGTAGGTTCGGGAGCTGAAGGAAACATTATCCTGTCAGCACAAAAAGGGGTTCATCTCCCAGTTTGCCTCCCGTGGTTCGTGTTATCCTTGAAAATCCAGTCATTGAATGAGCTTTCCCTTGAAAGAATACATATCTATTCCTAACAAAGAATTATCGGTGCCAGCATATAATCTATGATTCTGTTTCTGGCGAGAACTTCAGGTTATCAGGTATAAGGGAAGATGGTTTCCGATATATTGGGTCGTTTCGGGTTGTTACCGAGGTTGGCAAGGCGGCGTATCAACTGGGTCTTTTGCAGGAGCTCAGTCAGACTCATAGCACTTTCCATGTTTTCGCAGTTGTGAAAGAGCGTGTCAGACACGGATGTTGTGGCATCATTGGGTGATATTCAGGACGATGAGCGCCTAAATTACTTCGAGATGCCAGTGGTCGTCTTGGAAAGAAAGGTAAAGGATCTACGTAGCAAGGAGATACCTTTGGTAAAGGTACAAGTGGCAGCATCAGAGGGGATCCGAGTAGACTTGGGAGCCGGAGCCTGGGATGCAAAAGCATTATCCGGATTTGTTCACTACAGCAGGCTTCGAGGATGAAGCCTAGTTCAAGTGGGGGAGAGTTGTAACATCCTGATTTCCAGGAATGAAATTTAGGGATTTGTGCACTTCAGAAAGTCTACTCGACGAGTTGGAGGCCCCAACTTGTCGTGTAGAAACCAAGAAGGGTCGCGTATTCCAGAGAACCTACTCGACGAGTTGGAGGACCCAACTCGATGAGTTGGAGCTGTTTATGAATAACCCTAATTTTTAGGGTTTGCACCCTATTTAAAGGACCTTAAGTCCTCCCTCCAGCCTCCCTTACCACCTTCACGTCCAGAAACAAACCCTAATCGAGCTAACCTCCTATTTTGAGTGTGTGTGAGGCTAAAGAGTGTGTGTTTGGTGCATTTCTTAAAGAGACTTGAAGATTGAGAAACTTGGAACGAGAAGGAGCTTATAGATCCAGCATCTACTTTGTTTGGGCATTCATTTGAAGGTAAAAATTCATTACCTTGATCATTTTCTTGTTAGCTCTCTTCATTCAAGAGTTTAAGGTCATTTCTAGCTTATTCTTGAGGCATTTCTGGTATTGGGCACGTTTTGAAGTGGGGAGTTCAGATCTGGACTCCTCTAGGCCCTCATGGACATAAAGTTCTCGAATTTATCAAGCTTTGGACTTTCTCCATGCCCTAAATCTCTTCCTAAGACTAGTTTTGGTTGGTTTAGCCTCTTGAGGCCTTGCATGCACGTAAAGTTGGCAACTTTACGTAGTAACTACACCCTAGGAGGCCAGATCTACAGTTTGGAGCCTTGGTATTGCTTAAAAATGTCTAAATGAGAAAAGGGCTGAAGGAACTCGACGAGTTGGATAGGGTTTACCTGCCTTCTGGATTCTGAGTAAACTCGACGAGTGGGTGAGAAAACTCGACGAGTTGGATAGGGTTTACCTGCCTTCTGGATAGGGTTTATCTGCCTTAGGTAACTCGACGATTTGACTCAAATTTTTGGTTTCTGAGTTCTGAAGGAACTCGACAAGTCAGTGGATAAACTCGACGAGTTGGGTCAACATGGACTGTTGATCTTGACCGTTGACTGGGATTTTGACCAAGGGTTGACCAAGTCTGACTTCTGAGGGTATTTTGGTAATTTGGGATTCTAATGGAATCAGTCATTTGATGGTTACAGGCAGTTGAGTTTGGAGCCGAGAGTTGGGGTTTTATCTTCTTGATTCTGCACTACTTGTGTGGTGAGTTGTCCTCACTATACTAACAGGGTCGAAGACACCAATGTCGGCCCTTTTTGGATTGTTATCCTGGTTATCGCATGATGATATGCTATGTTGGTGACCTGTTAGGTCGGTATCCTGGTATATATGATGATGCTATGTTAGTGACCTGTTAGGTCGGTATCCTGGTGATCGAGGTCGTTGTATCGGTCAAAAATAAACCTCACACACACTAGATAGCTAGGATAAGTAACAGTCAAATCCACGAGGAGTTTGTGGTCAAACTTTGTGTTAGAATAGTCAAAAACAAAGAACGAGTACTTGCAATTCTCACAAAAGAATATTTAAGCTAAGATTTAAATAAAAACTAGAAATTTTATATTCCAAAGGATTACCAATAAGAAAAATAAGGTTACTTCTGGTTCAGTGTCGGATGATTAAGAGTCACGTGTTTATCTTCCCTTAAATTCCAATTTAATTATGAAAACATAACTAAGGTCAATTAGTACGCAATAAATAATTTTGGGCACACAATATGTTATTTCAACTAATATCTTACTCCATATTTCTGATTGGATTAGGAACAATGAGTGTTTTAGCAATATTGTGTCTTATAGTTACCTTACAATGCTTAACATTTAAAATCACAAGTTTGGAAGAGTGTATGTTGATTCAATCGATCGTCTTAGTTCCTAAACTATATGAACTCGACACGATTAGTGAATTTGACAATATACTATCTTAATTATAAAATCAAATGCCTGAATAATACCCAACTTCAATTATCATTAATCAAAATCATAAATTTAAGAACAAACAATAAATAAAGTTGATTGGAATAGAAGTAATAATCAAAAAACATTCATCAAATAATCCTAAACATTCCCGGAAGTAACCCTAATGATTTAGTCTTCCATAAAATTCACAAAACACACAACTAGGATAAAAACAATGAAATCTAATGTAGGATCCATAAAGAAACTAAGAATCATAAAGCTAATGATGTTTGATAATCATTAAAGAATAGAACAACGGGACCTTGGGGAGAAAGTAATCAATTCTGGAACTTGATAGAATTGATGTAGATCCACCCTTTGAAGGATCTTCAAACGTCGAATGATTGTGTACTTGATGATTCGTAGCCTCATTTTGGAAATTGATGATCAAAAATGTGTTTGGAGAAGCTTTGAACATGTTTGGAACCCTCCAAAACTGCGGAAAATCACAGGGGAGAGGTCCTCTTTCGATTAGGGTTAAATCTTCTTTAAATAGGTGCTGAAAAACGGATTTTCGGAGCTGTTTTCCGCATCGACGTCATAGTGTGCGTCTTGGAAGTAATATAGGACGTTTGGTCATCCTTCGTGACGTTTTACAGGCTTTCTGTCGTCCTTGATTTGCACTTGAAAATGGCCTAAAACGGTTAGGCGTCCTAGGGGGCGTCTTAGACGCATTCTAGGACGTCCCTCATCTTTGTTGCCCTTTTGGTGATGAAAACGGTAGAATCAGTAAAAATACAAAACATGAAAGTTGTAGGAAATTTTGTCTAGTTTCCAGAAATTCTTCATTCATGTCAATCGGAGCTCTAGATCTTGAGATATGATCAAAACATTGAATAGTGGTCAAATTTCTCAGCACCATTTTTCTTCATTCCTTTAGCAATTCGTTTCACATGCTTGTTAGCTTCATTTTGCTCATTTTTCTTGCGGTTTCCGCCCACTTTAGCACTAAGTAGTTGCCTGCACATAATGTTCAACATTTTATCAAAGTAGTGCCATTCTTGGACAATTATACATCAATTCAACATATTTAGCACAATTTATTGTGCTATAAATGTAGACCGATCACCTGGTATATAGGATGATCCTATGATTAGTGATCTATTAGATCGGTTTGACTATTTGTACATGCTAGCTAGCGTATGATATTTATGTGCTGATTGTATATATGTGGTTGGGTGGAGGCGGACCTACTTTGTGTTGAAGGCCAATAGACCCAGGGCGGTCCGGATAGATTACAGACCCATCAGGGCGTATCAGTCAGGCCGAAGGCCCGGAGAACGGTCCAGACAGGCGGAAGGCCCGAGAGGGCGGACCAGACATACTGAAGGTTCTGAGAGTGGGCCAGATAGACTGAAGGTCCGGTGAGGGCGGTCCAGTCATATTGTACACTCTATATGCATGTTGTTTGTTGTTATGATATGGTAATGGTTTGTATGGCGTTGGTATTTTGGGGGAACTCACTAAGCTTGGGGCTTATAGTTTTGGATTTTGTTTCAGGTACTTCAGATGATCGTGGGAAGGCGAAGGCTTGATCATGCACCTCCTCGCATTTTAATGATTTTGATTTCTGGGATACTCTAATATGAAACTATTTTGAAAACATTTTGTAATAAATATTGGTTTTTGGATGTTTGAAAAAGTTCTAAATTTTCATGAATTATATGGATGTTACAGTAGCCCTTGATATTTGATCATAATAGCTAGATAATTGGTAATCAATATAATCTATCCACTATAAGTCAACCATAGGAGAAGGTGAAATCGGATCTAGACAGAAGTATTCTCTTAATCTTTGAAGTTACTTTGTTTTTGTTGCTTGCTTACTTGTAAGGTTATATTAAGTTATTATGATCTTGAAAAATTAGTAAACCCCCCCCCCCCCAAATCATAGTTTGTTTGTTATTTTAATTAGAAGTAGTTGATTTAATTAATTGAATTCGTTTCCCTGTAATCGACAACCGACTTACCTGAGCTATACTATAATCTGACTAGGTACACTGTCTACAGGTGCATAGTTAGTAAGAGTTTGTTAGGTTATAAATTTAAAACTAATAAGTACTTTTGTGCACACCATAGAAGTAATTTGATCTTTTTGCAAATGAAAAATGCTCTCTTTCGCTACCAATTTTTGTTGATAGCATGTCATTCCCTCTCTTATTTATTCTATTTAGTGCTAGAAATGAAGTTCTTAAATGTTGCTTCTCTTTAAGCATATTTTGGAATATGTATTAAAGCTTAAAAACAACATTTTAACAAGTGTTTACTAGCATATTATGGTGGTTTTATTTTTGCAATGGTGGATACTTCTAGAGAGCTTAATTTAGAGCTTAATGTCACACTTCATCAACTTCCAACCTCCCATGAGGATTAAAGTCTTCAAAGGTTGTTATGTTTTCTTCTTCTTTGGTTGTTTTAATTTTTTTAAGTCTTGCAAAATGATATTTTGGTGGTAATAAAACTAGTTTTATTTATGAAACAATTTTTGAATAAAAACCCAACAACTAGTACCATACCAAGTATGCTTGGTACCACAATGTTTGGCTACCAAGAAGTTCGGTTGGTACAAATTGGTAATGATATATGTCAACTTCCATTATTTTTTTATTTTAAAATTAAAAGATAAGCTAATACATCAATTAATTTTGAATATTAGTAAAGAATTAGCAACGTAGTACAATTCTACTGTAATTATTGTTTGAACCAATTTTCGATAGAGTTTTAATAGTAATTCTATAAACCTAATATAATTAACACGGTTTATTGCATGTACTCTGTAACACCCGTGTTTCTAGGCTAGGCACTAATGATGATGTAATAGTCTAGGTCAACATTTGTAACTTGTTTTGAAATAATAAGATGTATTATTTGATTATTATGTGTTTTATGCTTAATTATTATAATTTAATGAATTAAGGGTAAAAATAAGCGTCGAAAATAAATTTTAGATACAGCCGATATCTATGAAGAAAGTTGTAGTGGTTGAAATAAGGATTCCGGAGATATGAAGAATACCGAAATCCGAGTTATAACGAAGAAGTTATGACCTGTCGAAGTTCCGCGATAAAACCGGCACGGCGCCGAATGACGTAAAAAGTGAGTTTTTGATAAACTACTTTTTATCCTTGGTGATCTAAATGAAAGTCGTATTTGTTAAACCGAGAATTTTCATAAAAAGAACGTCCAAATCTGACTTCGTATGAGGAAGTTATGATTTTTCTAAGTTTCGCCATCTGTCCCCCCCCCCCCTCCCCCCGCATGCGAGCCACGTGCTCGCTTCTCCTTGCTTCGGATCCGAGGCTCGCACCTATATAAAGGGTGCAAGACCTCGCAGGTAATTTTGGAAATTTCACACCTTTTACCCCTAAATCCAATTTTTAGCTATTTCAACTTCCCCCGAAGCCCCGGGATCATTCCCAACACTCGAAACACGTTCCGAAGTGCCCGAAGAGCCCGAGAAATTTATCTTTTCGGTTTGAAGCTCAACCCTCGTAGGGCCCGGTTTTTGGGAAAACATCCCGGTTTTATCGGAAACGATTGTTTTAAGAGACGAGGTGCTGTCCAATCGTCGTCTTATCATGTGAGTGTATAGTCACTTTCATCTTACACATAGATATGAAGTATTTTATATAAAATACATGTTATGTGAATATATATTGTTTGTTTATTTAAGATGGATGTTGAATGAATGATTTATACAGGTTTTTAAAAATTTAAACTGTATATGTATTTTATATCTACAAAAATGTTGGGTAAAACATGGGTAGATGAAATAGTTGGTATGTGATGAAAGATGAGTTGGATAAATGAGATGATCGGTGATATAATTCATGAGATGAGGGTGAGTGGTAAAATATGAGAGAAGCACTTACCCAAACGTTGGCCCCCGTCATTCAACAGAGTATGAATGACAACCATGGACTATTCTAGACGGTCCGTGGAACACTAGCAGGCTCGCAATCTGTAAGTGTGTGAACTATATGTTCATCAGTTGTACTCTAAAAACTCATTGACATGTATTGCAGGTGGATTCCCGTGAATAATACTGTCAATAAATGAGAGCTATGGACTTAGCACATGTTGTATAAACCGTGGCAGCTATGGACTTAGTGCCTGTTGTATAAACCCTGGCGACGATGTGACTTCGTGCCTATTCCTTAGGATGAATCCTTAGGAATGAGTGATAAATGATTCTTGGGGTAAATCCTTAAGAAATAAATAAGATAATGGGGTTGGGTAATTTGGTTGATTGTTTGATGTTTAACCATAATAAATTTATTTATTGTGGGTTGAAAACCCTATATGCTCACCAGGCTCCCAAGCCTGACCCACTCAGTTTGTTTGTATCACATGTATCGATACAAAGCTACTTTATACTGAGAGATTAAAAGAGATGTAGATCACTAGTGTAAATGAATGTAAGTTCTGTTTATGCTTATGTTTCTGTATTGACAATGACATCCCAATGGTTTCAATGAATAAAATACATTTCTTCGGAAATGATTTGATAATATATATATCATGTTTTTCTGGGAACAAATTCCGCAATGTATTTCTTTGGAAAATTACTCTGATTTTATTATAAAAGCATAAACGAAATTGGTCTTTTCTGGCCGTAAAAATAGGGATGTCATATACCCCCCCCCCCCCCAAAAAAAAATGATAAGAAAAAAATTAAAATGGGGATGTGACACTCACTTAGTTGAAGCGTAGTCAAGAAACCGAAGAGATTATGATTTTTCCGAAAAATAGCAGTTTTGTAGCCCGGTGAACAGTAACTTTGATCGGTGAATAGTGATCTTGACCTGAGGAATAGTGCCATGACTGGAATCTGACTGGAATTTGCTCCTAAAACTGGTCGGAAAAAGAATTCGGGCGACAGTGACCCGTGTTGAGCGGCGACGATTGGCAGATATCGACGATATATAGCGACTACCGATGGCGTTTGACTCGTCAAACACTGTTGATCGATAGGTGGAGCTCGGACGGAGCTTCACCTGAGGTTAGTCGGAGGAAAAAGGGGTGGCGGACGGCTGTTCAGGCGGTTTTCCGACAAGGCGGCGCTAGGCGGCCGATGGTGGTTCTAGCGGTTGCGAAGGCAGCTGAGAGAGAGAGAGAGAGAGAGAGAGAGAGAGAGAGAGAGAGAGAGAGAGATTTCGGTGGAGAAGGAGAGAGATGGGAGAGATTTGGTGCAAAAATAATGGGAAGGTTAGTCTCTTATTATTACTAAACCCATTCCCATCCAACGGTCTAAAATGAAAATGATCCGACGGCACAGATCAAATCTAGGATTTTTGATCTTATTTAACCCAGGCGATAGGCGTTTCGTGAAAAATAAGTGACAACGTTTTCGATTATAGAATCAAATAGTAGACATTATATTGATCGAAACAATTCGATTTCTATCCTAACGAAGCATTTGAAAGTTATTTTCGGGAAATAACTGTTTTAAGTTGTGAACTTTCACTTCGTAAAAGAATCGATATGACGTGTAATGGGAAAATTAGCTCCCGAATAAAATGCTACATCAAAACCTGATTCGTAATATATAACTAACTTTTTGTTACAAAACCCGGAAATGACCCTACTGATCATCCAAAGTTTACTTGGTGAAAAAGGCGAACATTAACCATTCAATCTTATTCACAATAGCTTAGGGTATTTTTTCAGGCGGAAAATGTTAGGAACGTGATAAATTCCTTAACTGAATGAGGTTCATGGGAAAATTGATCGGGAATAAAAATTGATTTCCTAAGACGTCTCGTAATTTATTTGAAGTTCGTGTTTTGACACCAAACATATGATGAGTTGTTACCTGGTTGTTTATTTTATTAAAACGGTCGTATATTTTGCATACAAACTCCATTTTTGACATTCTTTACATCTAAAATTTCATATTTTTATGGACTAAATGATGAACCTATTGATACCACATAATAATGTCTAATACATATATCTCTTTCAATCATATGTACTAACTCATTTCTTATGCATACCATGATTATTACACATTAGGTCTATTACAATAGTGATTAGACTAACACTGTTCATTTAACGATGACCTAATTTCTACAATTGTTACAATTTAGGCCGAGAATCAATGACACATAAGTTATGTTATTTGTAATGTCAAAGGGTTTTTGAGAGGTGGTGTTTTAAGACATGTTGCCCATGATAGAAGTCGAGGAGAAGGGAATAGAGACTTCCAAAATAAAGAGGATGAAGTTGTAAAGAGACTAGGGTCTACAAGGGTTTAGGATCCTAAGGAACGAGAGGACAGAAGGGGATGTTATCTGATAGTATATTATAGAGATTATTTATGTTCTCCATAAAATAACTTTCATTAAACAGGATAATATATACATGAGCTAAGTAACGACTATATACATTGGATCAAACTAATATATACTAGTACGAATAACTGGTCAGAGATGGTTTAATTTAGCTTATTAATCGAAGATCTTCTTGCGGACTATGATGATTATTTTTAATTAACAATTAAACATTCAAATAGGATGTGCATGTTATACTCAACAATGATTACAATCAATTTCACTCTTAATCGAATTAAAATGTAAATATATGAAAATGCATTACTCTTTTTACATGTAATTCCATTTTTTTTTTTGTATTTTTCTTTGTTTTTATTAAGAACATGTAAATATACCAATACAACCATTTATGCATTTTAAGTATACGATGAAGAAATAGAAAATTTATTAACTAAAAAAATAAAAATAAAACTTGCCAATGAAATAAGTTAGGGGAGAGTTACTTATAGATTTTGACTTATTTCCGGTATGATACCTTAATAAGTTATTTCTATCCAAACACTCCTTTTAACTTATACCGACGTGGAATTAGTAATAAGTTAAAAAATGAGTTTAAATAAGCTTAGCCAAACACCCTCTAAGGGGTAGGTTACTTATCACTTTTTGACTTATTAGATGTTACCAACAGCTATAAGCTATTTTTTACCCAAACATTTTTTTTAATTTATATCGATATCAAACTGATAATAAATCAAAAAGATTATTTTTTAAGCTTTGCCAAACACCATTCACATAATAGCTTTCTTCAATTGCGCTGTGAAAATCGCAGTCTCGCTATTGCGGCGATAAAAACTATTTTGCCGCTTTTTGTTTCCCCATTTTGCATTATAACGTCGCTTTTAATTTATTACTGATTTGGGCTGGCCCAGCCCATTTGTAGAATTTCAATTTACAGAATTAAAATTTACCCATATTTTTTTTAATCTAGCATAGAAAACGTAAATGTTTAGTGGTTATGACTAAAAGAGTAATATGTTTTTCGATTTATATATATTTGGTCACTTACTTTTTTTTTTCCTTCATATTTACCTCTTTAACTTGTTAAACTGTACACATTCAATCCTTATGACCGGTTACTCCAAGTAAACCAGGAAAAATGACTAAATATGGTAATATATTTATCATTTTGTACACATTTAGTCCTTAATATTTTTGTACATATTTAGTCCTTAATATTTTTTTGTTTCAAAATAAATCATTTTTTGTTTTTTACTCATGCAGTACTTATGAATGATTTCTTTAGGGTTTTTCTCACGACATCTTATGTGGGAAATTCATTGATGAGGTGTTTGGGGCTGTTGATGATTATGTCCATCGCGGCCTCGACGGCTTGGTTGTATAGGTCTTGTGGTTTGACTTAGGTCCTGTGTTCTGAACGTCGTATCTTCTTCATACGATATCAGATTTTAACGATCTTTATATCCACGTGTTCGTTTTTTGAGTCTACTATAACTTTCGTTAAGATTACTCCCGTTAAAATGTAATATATTTTTACTTACGATTTTATAAAAAACCATTCATACATGCATTCATAAAAAACGTATGGATAAAAAGATCGTAAGTAAAAAAATATATTACTTTTTAACAGGAGTAATCTAAATGAAGGTTGTAGTAGACTAAAATATTAATGCATGGATCGCGATGGACCTAAGCAACCAAGTAGTCGAGATCGCGATGGACATAAGCATCAAAAGCCCAAAACATCTCATTAATGATTGTTCCACGTAAGATGTTGTGAAAAAAAAAACCTAAAGAAAATCATTCATAAGTACTGAATGAGTACAAAAACAAAAATGAATTATTTTGCAACAAAAAAAATTAATGACTAAATGTGTATAAAAATATTAAGGACTAAATGTGTACAAAGCGAGAAATATATTACCCTATTAAGTTATTTTTACCGCCTAACCTGGAATAGCCGGTCATAAGGACTGAATACAGTTTAACAAGTTGAATGGGTAAATATGGACAAAAATAAAACTCAATGATCAAATGTGTAAAAATCAAAAAATATATTACCCTATTAAGTCATTATCCCTTATTTTAATTATTTTTTCAATTTGCAACTTTAACCTTTAAAAAACGTGATGCTTATTTCAATTCTACTTGACACAACAATGACTAACCATATACTAATTCTATTAAATAATATATATATATATATATATATATATATATATATATATATATATATATATATATACCGCTATAGCAACGTTATACCACCTCGAAAAGCGCTATCTCAAATAGCGGCCGAAGACCGTTATTTGATTTTTGATCGCGATAACTGCTTATTTCATTAGTGAGAAACGGATGTGAAAGGGCGGTTTTGGACATTATCCATTCCATTATTATAGGAAACTTTTGTATATTTTTGTAATAGATTACATAATCTCCTAATTTTCTCACACGTCCAAATCGATCAACATTTCTAGTAGATTAAAAGTTACTGCCGATCTTGTAGAATCAACATTCAAAACGGAAGACTTTGTGAATGTATTTCATATAAAAACAATTATTCTCCATTAGATCATCGAGAAGGAGAATAAGAGTTTTTCGTGATACATATTATTTATGGTTAATTATTCTTTCATAATCTAGTTTGTTCGAAATTTTAAATGGATGGAATTGAATTCTTAAAAGAATACTAGTATATATTCTTAACATCATTTAGGAAGTAAGGTATAAAAGCAAAAAAGAAAACAAACACAATTCAATTGCATTCCTATAAAAATAACCATATTCTTGAAACCAGATGAATCTGAAACATTGATTAAAAAAACCCAACCATTTTTGAATGACATCCTATTCATAACGAATATAAACTTAAAATTTTTCAAGAATGAAGGTAAATAAATTAAAAATAAACATAGTACGATCAAAATCCTATAAGAATTAGAAGAAACTTGAAACTAGTTCTACGAAACGATAAGAATCGAAAAACTTAAAAAATCGTAATTCTTGAAGAATACTTGTATAAAATCACAATTTCCTAAAAATAACACATGTGCTTCTTTACTTCTTCTTCTCTGGATGATATTAAGAATGATGAGGTTCTGATTGTTGTTGGACCATGGCGAGATGATGAGAATTAACATTAAATAACTAAAATAAAAGAAACAACATACAGTAAGAATTCATATTCTAACAGAATAATCATACAAGAACATTACTTTACTCATGACGAATCCACATAAATCAATTCTTACACAATGGATTGTCTATTCTCACTTATTCGTCAATGTTGCCACCAAGATGTCTTGTCATTGAATTCTTTAAGAATGACCCCTTTTTACACCACCACAAAGTCAGGATTTTGTTATAGTGTCACCATGTGTAGCATGTGTTTTCTGGTATAAACAAAGAACCAAGACTACCTTCTTTTTCCTTGTTTAATCGAGTTGTAGGTGGGTATCCTATAAGACTAAGAACAACGGAACTACCCTTTTATGTTTAATTAATTATTAATTCTTAATAATTAAAATGATTGGTCCATATTAAACCCTACATCCACATTTAAAACATAACTCTCTCTCTCTCTCTATATATATATATATATATATATATATATATATATATATATATATATATAAACAAAATCGTGTATTTCTATTGTCAAAATTGTGTTTAATGTTTTCAATTTTAAGAGCATGTTTGTAAGTCATTTATTCATATTAATTAATGTTACTTTAATAGAATTCTTTATTAAATTAAAAAAACTACGTAGTCAATTCTTTACTGATATTCAAAATTACCGGATGTAGTAGCTTATCTTTTAATTTTAAAATAATAAAGTAATTGAAGTTGACATATATCATTACCAATTTGTACCAACCAAACATATTGGTACTAAGTATACTTGGTATAATACTGGTAGCAAAATTTTTTTACCAACTATAGTTGGTACGGTATACGGTTTAGAGGAAAAAGATTAGGTATCATACTGTGTTTACCCTTAAAGTTCAATGCAAACTTTATTATGTCTAGTGTACAGTCGAACGAAAATAAGTTTTTCATAATATTTTGGTGGTGACAAGAATGTTATGAAGATGTAAAGGGTGAGGATGGGTAAGTATTATTTAGTGACTAATCGTCTGAGTAACAAGCATAGACGAACCATTACCAATAAGGACAAATTTAAATATGTTAGAGACGAGATGTACCAATTAGTATGAGGTTGATTGTTGAAAGGACATGATATTGAACGCTTAAGCTAAGTCGTTGGGATGATCCATGTTTGATGGTGGAAACCATTGCCATAGTAGCGTAAGTACGGTTGTAAACAAACCGAACGAACATGAACAGGGGCTTGTTTATGTTCGTTCATTTAAGTTAGTGAAAAAATGAACGAATACGAATAGATAAATGAACGAGTTTTTTTGTTCATGTTCATTCGTTTAACAAGTTATGTTGTTCATGTTCGTTCGTTTATGTTCGTGAACATGCTAAAAGAACAAAGATAAACAAACATGTCACACCCCCGAACCAGGACGGCGGAAACGTCCGAGTGGATGACTTCATGTACAGTATCATAACAATTGAATATGAATGAAACATAGCAACCAAACATCATACATTGCAATATACCAACATTCATTGTTTTACAAATTGTACTTGTTTAACAATTACACAAAAATAACAAGAATTAAAATTTCTTGAAGTCGCACCACTTGATCTCATAGCAGAGCCAATTACCTGTTACCGGTTCCCTGGGAATACAAGTCGTTTTGAAAAGCGTCAACTAAAAAGTTGGTGTGTTCATAAGCATTTTTGTATAAAAATGGTTTTGCACATGTTTAGAATAGTTCTCGTAGTTCTTCCAGAAACCCCGATATTTTCTATGAAAATGTTTTGTAGGTCTCATTCCAAAACTGTGAATATATGCATGTCTGTCCTTTGTTATCTTTTGTTTGTAAAAGTAAAGCGAACGTTCCCAGAAAATCCGATATTTTCTGATGTAAAGAAAAACTGTAGTCTTAAACCCTAAGACCGGAAGTGTAAGAAATTGAATACTTGGAAAATGATTAGCAGTTCTATAGCTTAATAAAACCGATGAAGTGTAAGCTTCCCGTAAACCAAAAATTATATTGTTAACCCCTATGTGAGTCGCTATAACCATGCTTGATATGACTGATCTGCCTGTCATGACGTTTTTCAGGCGTCGACTTGTTTAAGGTAAGACATTTGTCACCCTAGACTGGCCTAGTCTAGCTGTAGCGAACAGCTCATGTGTGGGGTTGTCAACCCCGTATAGATCTATACACAAATTCTCGCTCTCCCTCCAGAAGACTCTGGTTATAACTACAGGACTTACTACGTACACTAGGTAGGTACGACGAAGGAAAGTCTCACAAGAGCCTTAATATATTTACGTGAACTATGACTCCGTTTTACTTGCAAATAAGATAATTATGTCTTTAAATAATTATGTGTCATTTGAAAGTGTGGTTTGCGACCTTGAACTATACTAAATATAGTTTATTACGTTTGTTTGTCAAGACAATTTATATAATCATATATATATATATATATATATATATATATATATAAAAGTTAACATGTGTAGATGTTTTAAAAGTATGTATAAGTCATATAAACTTGCATCTAACAAAAGTATAAGCACTTTTAGTAAGTTCAAACAATTTTCTGGTTTTTGGCTTTTCTGTCCCTATTTTTAGAAACATTATAGAAACATCATTGTAAGTCGAAATTTGGATCCGCAAACTCTGGGAGTTTGAAAATTGTGTCTAATTTGTTCACAATTTTTCTCATAATTTTTAATGGCCTCAAACCAGTGTGAAATTGTTCACCTTCACAGACTGGGCCGAGATTATTCCTAAAATGATAAACAATTTTGTAAAAATCGCCAAAAATTGTAGAAAAATCGTATGAATGTGTGAGAGTAGTCATTTTAAAGGTATAAACCTGAACGTTTTGCATGTAAAACAGTTTTGAAAAATATTACCATCAAGGTGGTCAAAATAGTCTGTAATTAGACCAAAACGTTTCTGTTAAAAGCTGATTTTTGAGTTTAGGTTATACATGTTTGAACACAACACTTATTTTTGCTATTTTGAGTGTATAATCCCAGATCTACACGTTTACATGTAAAATATATGACAACACATACTTTTCTCATGGTTTTTTTATGAAGATCTAAGTGATAAACTTCATGTTCAAGTAAAAAATCCAAAAGTTAAACACATAACACAATGGTACATGCAAATATCCAACGGTTAAACGAGAGTTGACTTGTATCCTCCCCCCGAAAACATGAAAAATACGAAAGATATGGGGGTATGAAGCTCACCTTGGGGTTTTTGAGATGTAAATGAAGAAGAAGATGAAACTTTGAACCTAGCTTGTGCCTTGAAGAGATCTCGAAAATATAGGTGTTCTAAGGAGTTTGACACACAACAAAGTGTGTGAATGGAAAGTTCTAAGCATAAACATGAAGTAAAAAGTATTAAGTTAGACAAGAACTTACCAAGTTATGGATCTTGAAGAAGGCTTCTTGAAGAACACACACACACACACACCCACGATTTAGAGAAAGAAGATGGGAGAAAAATTGAGGGTTTGAGAGGAAATGACAGGTGAGAATGAAAGTTGAAATGATTTTTGGGGTGGGAGGATGGCCTTGGGCCGATCTTTAAAGAAGAGAGGGAGAGAGAGGGATTAAGGGTTAATACTTGATGGATACTTAAATTGCATTGATGCATGTAATGTAATAGTCTAATTACCTAGTGTATATTAATGTGGTGTCAACTTTCAAGCCACATTTCCCTCCTTTTTATTTTTCTCTTTTTTTTGTATAGGGCCGAGAATAGGAGAGATATTCGGCCCAAGGTTGGCTCAAGAGATCAAATTCGATTTTTGGTTGGCCCAATAAGGATTTTCGGCCCAATGAAAGGCTTACTAGGAGTTTTTGGTTCAAAATAATGTTTAATAAAAGTTTTCGGCCCATTAGGGTCCAATGAGAGGTTATCGGCCCACTAGGGCCCAATAAGGAAGGCTTGGCCCAAGTAGGGGATTTGGGCCGAGAAAGCTTGGACTAAGGCCCAAAATTGAGTAGTCTTAGCTTATCGGTTTAAGTTCTTGGGCTTATACGAAGAAGTTTCGACTTGAATTACGATTCTTGAATGTGTAACTTATATAGTGTTGAAGTTTGATTTATGTCAAAGGTAGGGTTACAAGGTTACACTAAGAAATTATCTTGTACAAGGATAGAAAAATATAACCCTAATTTGCTGGTTGTGACAAAACATATATGACCATATATGAACATAAATGAACATATAATATAGTGATGTAATCAAACACAATTAAGCATATATGAACATAAAAGGAACTTATATGAACATACATAAATGAACATAAACGAACAACATAAACGAACGTTCACGAACATAATTGAACGAATAAGACCATTGTTCATGTTCATTCGTTTAACTAAAAGAACGTGAATTTGTGTTCATTTTCGTTCATTTATTAAATAAACGAACATAAATAAACTTCCCGCCGAACGGTTCACGAACAATTCGTTGAAAGTTCAGTTCATTTACAACCCTAGGAGTAAGTGACTAAGTTACAGGTGTTTGTTATTGTCTGGAACTGTTACTGGTAGAAGTTGGAACAAAACCAAGGAGGTCGTAGGTGGGCTTCTACGTAAGAGAATGTTGGGGAGGTTGGGCCTATTGAAGTGGGTTGGCAGCGGGCCTGAATGGGATCCACGGAACCGACATGGGCCAGACATAAGGTTGTTATGGTACTGCAAATAGGCTCCATGAAGAAAGTTGTTAGGGCTGTTGATTTCCAACTATTTGAGACATAAATAGTTGTTGGAGAAACCACCATGGTGAGACTGATTTGGACGACAACGCCTTCCTTATGTTGTTGCTAGAGGGAAGAAGATTTGAGGAGGAATAAAAGGAAATGGTGTATAGCAAAGTAGGTGAAGAAGAGCGGTTCTAGTGAATTAGTTGAGGAGGACGATTGCGAGTTAACTATCTTTCCTCCATGATAATCTTGGAGCGGGCTTGGAGAAAAGTAGGAAAAGGATCTTGATGGAGAAGTAAGACGGCGATGTTTTCGTATTTGTCAGGAAAACCGTTGAGAAGGTGAGTGACCAACGTTTTTTCCGAGATCGGTGCCTCAATGTTTTGCCAAGAGGTCGGAGATAGTTTTGGTCTTTTCACAATATTGTGCAATAGTGAGATCACCAAGTTCCATATTTCGAAGTTTATTGTCTAATTCAATGGCCGTGAATTTTATTTTACTGAAAGAGGTCTTCAAAATTTGTCCAAATGGAATGGGCGGTGGAGTTTTCTTTGAGAATATTTTGGTGAGAAGTGACCATGTTACTGTGCTATAGATCCATATTTTGATGAGATAGTCAAGTTTTTCACATTCCACATTATTGTCATTAGCGGGTGTGGAGGTATCGTCGATGAAGCTATATAAACCAAAACTTATGTAGTGGGTTTTGAAGAGAGTCCTCCATGCCTCATCATTGCGAGCGTTTATGTCACACCCCCAGCCGACGACGAAAACATCGGGTCGTGAAACGACATCATGGGTCACAGTATTTAAGCATACGTTGAACATACAACAATACGGTAATAAATAAATACTTTAATTCATTGAAAAGAGTAAATTACAATATCTCGTAGTCTAGGGTACAAGAAATTGAAAGGTACAAAACAAGCCTTAACAGTAGGCAACAAAGGAAATACTAAAATACAAAAGATTATTGCAATCCCATGATCATTCTGGTAGTATATCTTCCAACTATCTGATTACTTGAGAATACATGTGTTTTGAAATAGTGTCAACTAAAAAGTTGGTGAGTTCACAAGTTTGTTATAACCAAGTCAAAATGTACTTTCTCACTAAAGTATGACTATATTCGAGTTGATAAGTACTTTTTGAGAACGAAAACCGTTATTTGGATATGTAGATAGTTTCTTATCATATATATATATATATATATATATATATATATATATATATATATATATAATGTACCTTTATTATCTTGAGTTTTCATAACTGAGTTCTTGATAAAAAGATATTTCTTATATGTATATAGGTATTTCAAATTTCATATACATATTTTATATTCACCATGAGGTTCTATAACTGAGCTATAAATGACTAATATGCCTCTCCAAACGCTTTCATCATGACGTCAAAATAGTAAAGACAATTATCACCTGGTGTGACTCGACCGTTAAAGTTGTAGCTAGCAACTACCGGTGAGGGTGTTAACCCGTATAAATCTATACATAATCCTCCCGCCCCCCAAGAATTAACGATTATAAGCGATAGGGCTTTTTAAGTTTTTGATACATAGTTGATGAATAAAAACGCTCACATGAATTTATTAATATTAATCAATTTGATGGCCCTAACTTTATATTACAAGTTTATGGGAAAAATATCTACAATATTGTACACTATTGTAATAATTCTATAATTCGAGGTTGTACAATACATTTCTATAGTATTTGGTATTGAGGTAAAGTTATTACAATACAATTCTACTATAATTATTGTTTGAACAAAGTTTCGATAGAGTTTTAATATTAATTCTATAAACCTAATAGAATTAACGTAGTTCATTGCAGTCGAGTAACCAAAGAGATTATAATTTTTCAGAAAATAACAGTTTTACAGCTCGATGAATAGTAACTTTGACCGGTGAATAGAGATCTTAACCGGAAGAATAGTGCCCTGACTGGAACTTGATCGAAATCTACTCCAAAACTGGCTGGAAAAAGAATTCTGGCGGCGGTGACCGATGGTGAGCGGTAGCGATTGGAGGAGATTGGTGGCGTTTGGATCGTCGGAGGCTGCTGATAGGCAGGTGGAGGCCGGATGGAGCTTCGTCGGATTTAGTCGGAGGAAAAGGGGGCAGCAGTCGGCTATTCAAGCAGTTTCCCGATTTAGGCATCACTAGGCGGCTGGTGGTGGTTCCGGCGGTTGCGAAGGCAACCAAAAGAGAGAGAGAGAGAGAGAGAGAGAGAGAGAGAGAAAGAGAGTGAGTGTGTGTGTGTGTGATTCCAGTGGAGAAGGAGGGAGATGAGAGAGATTTGGTGAAAAAATAATGGGAGGGTTGGCCTCTTATATATGTTAAATCCATTCCTGGTCCAACTGTCTAAAATGAAGGCGATCCGACGGCTCAGATCAAATCTAGGATTTTTTTTTATCTTATCTAACCGTTTCATGAAAAATAGGTGACAACGTTTTCAATTATAGAATCAAATACTAGACGTTATCCTAATCGAAACAGTTCGATTTCTAGTCGTTAACTAATAGCGTAGCTATCCTAACGAAGCGTTTGAAAGTTATTTTCGGGCAATTACTGTTTACAATTGCGAACTTTCACTTCGTAAAAGAGTCGATATGATGTGTAATGGAAAAATTAGCTCCAAAATCAAATACTACATCAAAACCTGATTCGTAATATATAACTAACTTTCGTTACGAAACCTGGAAATGACCGTACAGATCATCCGAAGTTTACTTGGTAAAGAAGGCGAACATTAACCATTCAATCTTATCCACAACAGCTCAGGGTATTTTTTGGGCAAAAAAAGTTAGGAACGTGATAAATTCCTAAACTAAAAGAGGTTCATAGGAAATTTGATCGGGAATGGAAATTTTTTTCCTAAGACATCTTAATTCATTTGAAGTTCTTGTTTTGACACCTAACATGTGGTGAGCTGTTACATGATTGTTTGTTTTCTTAAAATAGTCGTATATTTTGCATACAAACTCTTTTTTCGACGTTCTTTATGTCCAAATTTTCATATTTTCATGGACTAGGTGATGAACCTATTGATACAACATAATAATGTCTAATACATATATCTCTTTCAATCATATATATTAACCAATTCCTTATGTATATTAAAACTCTCTATTTATTAGGGATTCATATCAATCAAAGACTTAATTGATATTTTGGATGTATTTCAAAGTATAGTACCCTATAAACATTAAAATGATATGATTATTACACATTAGGTCTATTACAACAATGATTAAACTAACATTGTTCGTTTAACAATGACTTGATTTCTACAATTGTCACAATTTGGTCGAGAATCAATGACACATAAGTTTTGATGTTTGTAGTGCAAAGGGTTTTTTGAGAGGCCCATGATAGAAGTCGAGGAGAAGGGAATAGAGGCTTCCAAAATAAAGACGATGAAATTATAAAGAGACTAGGGTCTACAAGGGTTTAGGGTCGTAAGGAACGATAGGAGAGAAGGGGATGCTATCTGATACCATATTAGAGAGATTATTTCTCCATAAATTAACTTTCATTAAACAAGATAATTATACATGGGAAATCACAACATGGGCTAAGTAACGACAATATACATTGGACTAAACTGCGGACTATGATGATTATTTTTAACTAACAAATATACATTCAAATAGGATGTACGTGATATACTCAACAATGATTACAATCAATTTCACGCTTCATCGAATTAAAATGTAGAATATAGAAAAAAAACAATACATTTTTTACATGTAATTCCATCTTTTTTGTATTTTTTTTTTGTTTTTATTAAGAACATGTAAAAATACCAATACAACCATTTACGCATTTTAAACACGATGAACAAATATAAAATTTATTAACTAAAAATAAAAATAAAAATAAAACTTGGCAATCTATTATAATAAATGAAGATAATTTTGCCACATGTCAATCTTTAATGAGTTTTGACACTTGTCATTTTGTCATAATTTTTAAATAAATAATATTCACATATCAATTTATGATTTTTTCTAATTTTTTAAATTAAAAAGTCACATAATATTTATAGTTATATATGTAAAGTATCAAATGTAATAAATATTATACTAAATTGCAATTAATATGTTTCTTCATTCCTTATTTCAAAATTTTATTTTAAAAAATACTTATTATTACATTTTAATATTTTATTATTTTAATCAAACCGTGTAATAACTAATGAAATAATGAAAGTCTAGATTTTCGTCATGTTTTAAAAGTAGAGGGGTTATACGAGCATACCATAAAAACTTACTAGAATTACATATATGTTTCGTATGTTAAACATCGACGTCACCAAAACGGCGGCGTTTATGCCTTCTTCTTCTAGCCGTTGTAGAAATGGGTCTTTACAGGTCGTATTTTCTCTCTCTTCAGTTTTCAAATAATTCGACCGTTAATGAATCCGAACGTTACTTCTTCTCCTTCCCCAGACTCCAACCTACATTTTCCCCGCTCCAAATCTCTCGCCCTCAAACCCTAACAAACCAAAATTTCTTCCATCTCTTTTGCCCTCTGTTTCCATCAATTTCACTCCGTATTTGTTTCCCAAGTTGCAAAGCTGTAAATCCGGTTTGCTATGATGGAGGAATCAGGGGATATGATGATTGATACAGATTATGAATACTCAGCGCCCAAATTCTTTGATTTCATCCTAGGAGAGACTGAAGATGAGATGCGTGTAGCACAGCTCTGGTTTGATACGGCTCTTACCTATGCTCCTTCACGTAAGTTGTTTCTTATAATTCCACGTTTTTAGGTTGAATTTTGATTGCGATCTTGGTTGATTTTGGGGAAAACGATATCTAGGGTTTGCTAATTCTTTTTTCGGATAAGTCTATCTGCAATATTACTTCATGTTCTTTAATCCAGCCTTTAATATTTTGGTTCTTTTTGAGTGATATAACAATTTCCCAAACCATAGATCATTGTTATGTGTTTGTGACCTGTTTGATTTAGGGATTAAGGTTTCTAGGGTTTACTAATACATCAGATGAATTTTAACTGCTAGGTTTCTTGTTCATGAATCTTCACTTTGATTCCTTTGTTCGTTTGGAGTTCAAATTACAATTACAATCAACACTATGGACTTCAGAACACGACTTATTTTAAGCTTCTGTTTCCTTTTTGATACAGCTTATATGCACAAGGTCAAGACTACCAGAGCTGTTGAGTTAGAGAGCCTATGTGATTTTAGGGAAGCTGACTCTCAAAAGGTAATAAAAAAGCCATGATTTTTCTAAATCCATCTTCCTTGTTGGTTTTGCTTACAATTTTCATGTTTGATTTTTATTTCAGGAATCATCTGATTCAACAATTTCATTGAACACCATTAAGAAAATCAATTTGGAACCCGAGAAACAAATGTCAGCAGATACTTGTAAGGAAGATGAAACCTCTAAAGATGCATTGAACAACACACAAAGGTCTTGCAACTCAACTTTCTAATTTGGAATTCCCATTATGCTTACAATCGTTATTTAACTCTCTCTTCTTTTTTCAACAAAATCAGTAAAAAAACTGAGCTTGATTCTGTTGAAAGTAAGGAAGATGTAACCTCAAAAGATGAAACAAATGGACACAAAGAAAGCCTTCCCAATCAGGTATTCTACTTGAAAAGAAGAAATCTTTTATTTTATTCAACTTTCCATTTCTAACCAAAACTTCTTGTTTTTGTTTTTACTAGTTATCTGTTGACCAGAAAGTCAACGACACCCCAAAACCACGTGTCAGTTCTCAAACAGTGTCCAAGAATCATCAAACAGCACGAAAGATTGCTAGTGCATTGAAGAATCCATCAGCTCTCAAGTCAAAAAGTCAATCATCACAACTCAAAGCCACTAAAACACCAACAAATCAAACAAATAAAGCTACTGGAACTCCTAATCTTTTCGTTCAAGAAAACCAAGCCATAAAGAGGCAGAAACTTGAAGGAGGAAAAACACGACAAATTCTTAATATCAAAACACAAATTTTACCCCACAAAACAAGACCAGGTTTTGTTACAAAAGGACACAACACTAACTTACCAAGAAAGGAAGAAAGAAAGGTTTGTTCATTTATTTATTATTATTATTATAATAAATAATAAATCTCTATAGAAATGATTTTAATTTAACTTTTTTGTATTGTTCTTCAAACGAAAAGATGTACGTTCGTGAAAATGCACAGATTCCATTTGTTTCTGTTGCGGAAATGATGAGGAAATTTCAATCAGGCACAAGGGATCTCAATCTGCCTCCTCGGCCTTCTTCAATCTCACATGTAACATTTTTTTTTCTAATTTCTTTTAACCCTAAATAAGTTTGTTAATATGAAATTTCATCTAATAACCAGTTTTTTTGTTTATAGGGTGATAGTAGTAATCAAATGATGCAAAGAAAGCCAACAAAATTAACACTGACAAGACCAAAAGAACCCGCATTTGAAACCTCACAACGTATTCGATCAGTTAAACTCAAAAGTTCAGCAGAGCTGGAAGAAGAATTAATGGCCAAAATCCCAAAATTCAAAGCTCGTCCAGTCAACAAAAAGGTAATAGTAATAATAATATTATAATATTATCAAGAAATCAAAAATGGCTTTTTTTTCATTTTGTTAAAAAAGAAAAAAAAAATGTTTTTTTAAACAGATACTCGAAGCTCCAACATTACCCGCAATGAAAAGAAGCACACCTCAGGTTCCCGAATTCCAAGAATTTCATTTGCAGACAATGGAAAGAGCCAGTCAGAATGCAGAAACTTCAACTGTTGCATCAAATGAAGCAGCCCCACAGGTGAAAAAAAAAAACTTTTTATTTTATTTTTTTGGATATTTTTTTTAAAAGTTGTATTTTGGCTGATTGTTTTTATTTTTATTTTTTTTATTTTGTAGAAGGTTGTTCATAAATGGAAGCCACATCTTACTACACCTAAGACACCACCACTACAAACATTAGCGAGAGCACGACCTCCAACTATTAAAACAACTGAAGAATTAGAACAAGAAGAACTCGAGAAAGCACCTAAGTTCAAAGCCAGACCTTTGAACAAGAAGGTATAAAATTACCATAATGCCCCTGATCAAAATTCTCATTTTTTGTCCCCTCGCCAGATGTGGGAAAGATGGGATAGGGACACATTCTTTCTTGATCTCTCTTATGCATTCTCGATCTCTTAAGTGTGTAAAATTACGATAATGCCCCTGGTCAAAAACTCAAATTTATCATTTTTGTACCCGCCAAAATTATCTTATGCATTCTTGATCTTTTTATGTGTGTAAATGACTTGACCATAATTGCCCTCCCAAACACTCATTTTTATTGTTTGAAATTTTTTGTAGATATTTGAAAGTAAAGGTGAGTTGGGGCTATTTTGCAACAAAAAACGACAAGTCACAATCCCTCAAGAATTCCACTTCGCAATTGATGAAAGGATTCCACCACCAATTCCAAATGTTTCCGAATTGTTTGATAAGGTTAGTTACGAGCACCACCACCACCAACACCACCCTCTGCCGCCTCTTACTATTTGATTTCGTTTTACAGCTCTCGTTATGCTCAGATTCTTCCGCCTACCAGAAACCGATTCCTAAACTCACTGCACCAAATCCTTTCCATCTACACACCGAGGAACGAGGGGCAGAAAAGGAAAAAAAATTTGTCATGGAAATTATTCATAAACAAATCGAAGAGGAGAAAGCCAGGATTCCCAAAGCTACCCCTTATCCATATACCACCGATTACCCTGTGGTATGCATACAAAACTAAACTAAACTAAACAAAACCCTACTTTTTTTTTTTTTTTTTTTTTTATATAATTTATATTTATAAAATTGAATTTATTATATAAAAAGGTTCCTCCAAAACCGGAGCCAAAACAGTGCACAAAACCAGAACCGTTTCAATTAGAGAGTGTGGTGAGACATGAAGAGGAAATGCAAAGGGAAATGGAAGAAAGAAAGAGGAAGGAAGAGGAAGAAGCTAAGATGAGATTATTCAAAGCTCAACCAATCTTAAAAGAGTAAGAAATAGCAACCTACTTTCAATTATTATTATTTTTTATTTCAAAAAATGTTGACTTTGTTTGATTTTTCAGGGATCCGATTCCAGTTCCCGAGAAAATCCGAAGACCTTTGACCGAGGTTCAAGAATTCGAATTACATGTAGAACACAGAGCTGTGAATCGAGCCGAGTTTGACCAAAAAGTCAAAGAGAAAGAGATGATGTACAAGAGATACAGAGATGAGGCAGAATCTGCAAAGATGGTATAAATTTTTTTTTTTTTAATTATCAAAAAGAAATATTTATTTAATTTGTGTTTGGATTTTGCATTTTGCAGATGGAAGAAGAAAAGGCTTTAAAACAATTAAGAAGGACTTTGGTGCCTCATGCAAGACCGGTGCCTAATTTCAACAAGCCTTTCTTACCCCGAAGGTAAATATTGTGAGAAAAAAGAAATTATAAAATATATTTTTAGTAGATCGAAAATGTTAATTTGTAAAATATTGAAGTGTTTGTTATTTGTAAAATATTGTGAGAAAAAGAAATTATAAAATATATTTTTAGTAGATCGAAAATGTTAATTTGTAAAATATTGAAGTGTTTGTTATTTGTGAATAAATAGGTCATCAAAAGGAGTGACAAAACCAAGGTCGCCAAGATTGAAGATAAATGAAAGAAGAAAGATGGTGGTGGCTACAGCGACTTCAAGTGCTGCATCGAATATGAGGTGATGATGTGTGAAAAAATCTTGATTTGTGTTCAAGAGCTCTTGAATATTATAGATAAATCTTGGTGTAATTTGTTGTTTATGTTGATTACAAATAATGGATTCAAATTGTATTTAGTCTAATTAGCTTTTATGAAGAAAAACATCTCAACAAATATTATGATTGCTTACAAGTTACAAGACAAAATTGCAACAAATATTACCAGTATACTTCTTTCTCTTTCATGTTTTGCCACCGAAGTTCTTCTTCTCTTTCAAACGCCACAGTAGATCTTATTCTTCTCTTCCTTCTTATTTCATTCATGTTTTGCCACCGAAGTTCTTCTTCTCTTTCAAACGCCGCAGTAGATCTTATTCTTCTCTTCCTTCTTATCCCACTTTTCCCACCACCGCCTCTTCCACCCAATCAGATGTTGCACTGCCATGGACATCATTCATTATCTTTCTCCTGTGATTAGATCTATTCTCATTCTGAAGCTCCCTTTCTTGGATATCAGTCGATAACCCTGCCCTCCTTTCTTCTTGGCTCTGCTGCTTCACCTCCGCTTAGACCAACGGTAGATAATTGCTTTGATGGGTTCCGATTTTGATTGTTCTTTACAAAGATGGAGGCGATGATGAAATTTGTTTGTGAAAACAGTTTGCACCGGCAACCATGGGTGAACTTGAAGGCCGTATTTTGGCAAGGCAACTCGGAAGGCATATCCGATTGGAATATGCAACCGGTGTTTGCAGCCATACCGTCTTTCATCCCCTTTTTCTGAGCCTCGTCTCATTGAAAATCATTGTTATGATTTCCGATTTTCAAATTTCTGGTGTTTCTTTTTGTTTGTGTTTGTCTGTACTTTTGGAGCAGGTTGGTTTGATTTCCCCCTGATTTCTAGGGTACATAGTCTTCTCTTCCTTCTTATCCCACTTTTCCCACCATTTAGTGGCATTCCAGATTATGCAGGTTGTAAGTTAAAAGACGATGGTGTGGCCGGAGGGCAGCAATGGCGACTGACCAACTGATGGAGGTCGCCTCTCCTGGTTCTTCACTTCTGCATCTCCATTGGCTTTTTTTTGAAGCTTTTAATGTAATAACTCTATTCTATCATATTCTTTCTTTTTTGTCTTTTTTTCTCAATAAGAGCCAATTAATTTCGGGTTAAATAATGTTTTTTATTACACTTATGGATCGAGGACGCAGTGGCTAAGTAGAAGATAAAAACCTTGAATGGAAATAACTTTGTGTCTCTTTCAATCATAGGGTTATCTCGACCACCATTGCCCACGTAACAAGTATTATAATGTGGAGGTTTTCGACAATTTTAATTCCTGTTGAAGAAAATCAGGGAACCAACATAACAGTCGGTGTGCAATTGAGGTAAGTAATTGTTCAATAGAGGCGAAATTGATGGTCTATTTTGCCCTACTGTGGAGTTTTGATCATGCCTACGACCTGTTTGATGAAATGTTTCAACTAATAACGCTCCATTTAGCAGATGTAAGTAGGTTCTTGATTTTCAATGTTATGGGATGGGAGGTAAGTTTGACATATTTCAGTCGATTATAGTATTCTTTTAGTTACTCACCATTTTCCCTTTTTGATTTTTATACAGAATGATGAGATGTTGAATTAATCTCATGGAGGTAGGAATTTGAATTTGTGATTTCTCATTTGTATTTATTATCTTTTATTGATTGTGATTATATCCAACGTGTATTTGGTTGGCTTGTGAGTCAGGGATGTATATGAATATGACCCTTTTACCCTTCGACTCATTTTACAGGTTCTGAAAGTTCTTTCAGCTTCTCCATCAACCTATTCTACTAACCCAAAGTCCAAGTTGTTAAATCTACCTTTTGTTTTTTTGACACCCATGTTTTCATCTTCCCCGCCTTTGACCTCGCCTCTTTCTTCTTATCTCAATTTGCTTCCAGTTTCATCAGAGTTGTGTTTGTCGATGACCAATTGCACACGCCTTGGAGGAGCGATGTGCGTTCTTTTACTTTATCAGGCGGACTGAAAAGCGGTAAAGGGATCTGGACTCTAAGACACAAATATATTTTTGGGAGAAGAAGACGAACAGGGATTAAAGGGAGAAAGCTGGAAGGAGACGGAGAATTGGTGCGAAGAAGAATCTTATCAGAAGTGGTTCAGTTGATGTTGTTGTGGTAGAGAGTGTAAGTAAGGTCTCTATTTTTATAAATACAAATTTTACCCAAAAAAAGAATCTTTTTTTAAACTTATGGGTTTGTTATGTAATATCAGGTTGCTGCCCTTGTGCCTAAATGTGAAGTTGATGGTGAAATGGGTGATGCACACATGGCAATGCGAGGTAGACTTATGAGTCAGGCACTTCGTAAATTAAGCCATTCATTATCTACATCACAAACTATTTTAATCTTCATTAATCAGGTACCAAAAAGTATATAAATTTTACCTGTTGGAGATAAAATATAGTCTGAATCAAGTAATTTTCAAATTTGACTTAGGTAAGGTCAAAGCTAGCTACTTTTGGATCTGGTGCACCCTATGAAGTGACCTATTTGCCCTTCTTCTTTCTTTGTCCCATTTCATGAATGTTGTGAAATTTGTTTTTTGGAATGTACGGGTAAAATGGTCATTTATGTGTTGTACACAGACATTAGGAAGTTAAGTTCTGGTGAAGATTATGAAGAATAAGCTTGCACCACCTTATAGAACTGCTCAATTTGAGCTTGAATTTGGGAAGGGTATATGTCGTGAGTCAAAGCTTAGTGTTAATGTTGGGCTAGCCATTTGAAGTACTGCAAAAGTTGGAATAAACATGGGAAAATTAAAATTAAATGATAAATCGCCATTTTCTTTATAATAGCATATAAATTGCGACAAATAAAGTTAAAATATATAACATGTACTGTTGAATATATTTATTACCTTATTAAATCATATGTTTACAATATCTTATAAACGGTCATTGGTTAATTAATTATGTTACGTAATATGTTATGATTTATATATATATTTTTAATTAAGTTAGTTAAATAACATTTATGATATTAAACTTAATATTCTTTTCAAAATCTCTTTATATATTAAATTTTTATAAATGTATGTATTACTTTATTCCAAATTTATACTTTAAGAGCTGTAATAGGGCTATAATAAATGGACCTCTTTTCCAACCGAGATATTATACGACTGATTTAGTGATTTAAGTATGTATAAATTCCAGATTTTGTTGTGTAATGATTTGGGTGTTTGCATTTTTTAGGTTTTGTTGGTCTGTTTTTGATTAACTCAAAGAAAGACAAGATGGGTATTATGTTGTTGTTGGAGGAATTACTCCAACACCTCTTCGAGAAGGCAAGTCTACTACCAATGTTTGTAAACAATTTCAGTATTTTTTTAATTCATGACATTTTTGTACTTTTCTAATTATTTCAATTTCCAATATAAAGCAGCGTTAACATCACAAATCATTAGGAAAACCAAATTTGGATCGCAGTTGAAAGAAACTATAAAATAACAGAAATGCCCTTGCTACAACATCATTAACCTATACATTCAAGAACACTTTAAAAGCCTTTTATTTCTTCTCCTTTTGATCTTCTTATTCCAACAAAAACCTTCCCATCAGATGTTAAGTTGATCAAAATAGTAATATCCTTCTTTAAACCACAAAAGACCAAATTGCCCTTTACCAATTTTACTGCGCCAATCCCAGGTAAAACCAAGCCACAATCTTATACTTTCATGTCTAGCATTATTTTTAGCCTCCAAAAAAATCAACATAAAATCACAGATCATAAGACACAAATAGACCAAAATGCCCCTGTTTTCTTATCCTGCATATCTTTTGCTAATGTACTTGTCTGATGTGATCATCTTTTGCTAATATAATCCTCGCTATGTAACCGATTTCAACCTCCGTTTCATATATGTAATGCCATTTCATCAATATTACTTTTAAGGTATCTTAGAACTCATAATTCTTGAATTTTGTTCTTATTAAGCCCTAAATTGATTTGGCATTTCGATTTGTTGTTGACTGCGATGGAATGTTGGCAAATATGGTGTGTATCTCATCTCCTTATTTCACAGTTTCAAGTTTTAGGGTTCACTTATAGATTGAAATATGTGAAAGTTTATATATAAATTACTATAGCTTATGAATCATGATTCAAGAATCAATCTTTTTTACCTTCTGTTAACTTCTGATAGTTTAGATGATCATATTATTTTCTGAATATGTGTATGCAATTTTGTTTTTGTCAGCTGAAATCATAATTTAAGGCTTTGATGATTGGTATGAACTTACATAAATTACTTCAGTATAGTTGTGGTAGATGGGTTTTCATTTCCCATCTCTTAAATCAAAGATTAGTAATTACATAATAATCAGTAATTGGCAATGGATATGAGAAATGTTCATGCTTGATCTTACAGGTTGTGGCAAGATTCTGAGAACAGAACATTATTATCTAATTTGCTCATTAAGAATTCTTCCCAGATATGTTCTTATAACATACGACTCTTGATAATTCATAACGAATTGACACAATTTATTAAAAAAGATACCTTAATTACCTTCTATCGTTATTTTTTCTATGTTTCTGTGTTTTTTAAAAATTGCAGAGACCAAAGATTCTTACTGTTGAAGACAACCTAATGGTCGTAGGATGCAAGTAAATTTTGGGTCTTCCTATTTCTCTTTTGCATTATGTTGACCATGGGTGAACTTAAAGGCCGTATTTTGGCAAGGCAACTCGGAAGGCATATCCGATTGGAATATACAACCGGTGTTTGCAGCCATACCGTCTTTCATCCCCTTAACCCGAGCCGCGTCTCATTGAAAATCACTGTTATGATTTCCGATTTTGAAATTTCTGGTGTTTCTTTGTTCGTGTTTGTCTGTATTTTTGGAGCAGGATGGTTTGATTTCCCCCTGATTTTTAGGGCACATAGTTCTAAGTTCTTAATTACCGATTGAGTTATGTAAATTATATACTATCACTTTCAGTCTCATTTATTTATGGTGTTATTGCTACTCTGTTAAAGGTATGTTCCATAAGTCCTATGCAAATCTGTCATGCATTTTAATTCCATCACCACAGCGCCAACGGCGCAATGATTCCATTCTAGTTTAAAATCAAGTTTTTCTCATAACGTGAGGCTGAAGATTCTATGGTGGTCCCTTTAAAGATTACAAATTGTAAAAAGAACATTGAGTGGGTAAAATTGTGCCAAATTTAACGAGGAATAACAATAAGTTAAATCCATGATTTTAACAACAGGTTCTTTACTTTATCTAAAAAAAATGACAAACATTTTTTATAAAAATAAATTGTTTCATAACAATAGGTTAAATCCATAATTTAACAACAGGTTACTTTACCTAAAAAAAATGACATAAACATTTTTATAAAAATAAATTGTTTCATTGAAGTAACATAGTTTTGTTATAAAATTCAGCTGTAACATATATTTTTGTAAAAATAAAGAATCTTTTAACTTTTTATATGTTTTCTTAAATATATATGCTCAACATTCCACAAACATCAGGTTAAACAAATTCTCCATGATACATAATTAGTTCGACACAACATTATTTAAACACCAATGATGGTTATACATAATAATACTAGAGAAACTGATACATTTTTGAGATTCAAACTCATGGGGTTAAGCAACTTTTTTTAGCATTCGACAATAGTGTGTGTCGTGCACGCACTATTGTTGAATTACTACAAGCACTATTGTTGAATTACTACTCCGTGCCTTGATTTATTTAGGTTTTTCATCTGGTTTGCAAATGTTTATTATAAGTCTGGTGGTCTTTTATAACCATTTGAAACCTGTTATCGTCACTTTGCACACAAACAAGTTCCTTCCCAGTGCCTTTGAACTCCATTGAGTTCTTCCTTCGCCTTTCATTGTGCCCTGCTAAACGCCTCCTACAACTCCTCTTGGCTTCATCGAATTCTGAAAGCTCATGAAACCTGATTCCCAAAATACTAAGAGATTGTTGTGGCCAATATAAACTTTTTTTTTTCCATTGATAAAAATGTAAACCATGTGTGGACTTCTTTGTTGTACACTTTTTTCAATTTCATGTAAAAAGTTCAAAATGACAACTATTGTAGTCCTTTGTGGCTTTGTGGTAGTACAAAAAATATTTACTAGTATGGTTGAAGAATTAAATGGTCATCTAAATAAAATCTAATTTTTTTTAACAAAAGACTCCAAGTTGAGTCATGTTAGTTGGATGAAGTCTAAGGGCGTGTTTAAGATTGCTTTTCAAAATGCTTATTGATTTTTTGGAAAAATAATTTTTTTGCTTATAAAACTAATGTTTGTCAAACATTTTTTTTAATTTATTAGCTTTTTGAAAAGCCAATAAGCTAATAAGTAATTTTAAATGCACTCATATTTCAATATATAAAATAATGCTGAAACTATTTTTTTATAATAGAAAGAAATCACCATTTTTAATTTTTCTTGGGGATTAAAACGTGTTCTTATGAGAAATTGTAATTTATTTTCCAAGACAACTACAAAGATTCTCACATGTTATGTCAATATGTGAAAATGATTGACATAAATTAATAGCACCCGTAAAAGGTAAAGTCTATCATTCTCCAACAATACTACAATTAAAAGATTAAGACTTGTTCATTTAAATCACTTTTAATTAAACAAATGATGTTTACACTTATAATTAAAAGATTAAGACTTGTTCATTTAATATTTAAAATTTAAGTGGTTAGTCTTGTACGATCTTTAGATACCACTTGTAAAACATACAATTTTGTGTTTGAAGATTGCGTATCTTTGATATACAACAAAAATTTGTTATGTTATTATGAATTATATAGAAAAACGACTAACCGGCTACATTGTTGACAGAATCTTTGGTGGATACCAGCAATAATAGCAGCATGAGCCTTTGCATGAAACTCACATACTCTATGCCTTCGATGATATTGTTTGGCTTCAGCTAAATCACTTGTACATTTTTCAGCTTGACAACATCTCGTAGCACTGTTCAAACCACCACTATTCTGACACCCTTTCTTCTTCTTTACATCCCCATTGGAAGAACCTCCACCATCTTCGCCATCGCCACCGTAGCTGCCGCCCATAAGCTCATGATCATAATTGTCATTCACTAAGTCGTTCTTTGTCATGTTCAACTTTTCTCTAGAGGAAATTTTGTTACTCTTTCTCTCCATTTTTTTAATTTTGGAATTTATATAACAAGTGAAGTGATGAATTTATATGAAGATAAAGTGAGTGGTGGGGTGAATTGGAATTTACTTTTTTGACAAGGAGAAGTTAGAGAGGGATGTCCAAGGACCACAAATGTACCTAGAAGTTATGGTAAAATCTTTCAAATCCATGCAATAGTAAATTGTAGCATGTGTAAAAATAATTGTACACTTCATTAGATTAAACAAAGCCCATATTCTTTCTATATGTGTGGAGACAAAATTGAGTGTCATAGCTTGGCACCTATATTTCTTTCTATTTTAAGTTCATTACGAATCAATAAGCTATTATTTGATTGAATTTATTATATTGATTACATTGTTTATCAAAACTTACTCATTTTAATAGATAAGATAATTACATGATATTGACAATACATAATTCATTTTTTAGTAACTATAGTACCAACATATGGAGTATTAAATTCATATGTACTCTCTCTCTCTCTCTCTCTCTCTCTCTCTCTCTCTCTCTCTCTCTCTCTCTCTCTCTCTCTCTCTCTCTCTCTCTCTCTCTCTCTCTCTCTCTCTCTCTCTCTCTCTCTCTCTCTCTCTCTCTCTCTCTCTCTCTCTCAATGGTCAAATTATATAATATGTTACTAAATGTTTCATAAACATTGCAAAATCTTTTATAGTTACTATTTTCATCTATAAGAATCATTTGCACTTTGGGATAATGACTTAAAAAGGTAATATACTTTTCGATTTGTACACATTTGGTCATTGAGTTTTTTTCGTCCATATTTGCCCTTTCAACTTGTTTAACTGTACAAATTCAGTCCTTATGACCGACTACTCTAGGTAAACCGGAAAAAATAATTTAGTAGGGTAATATATCTCTCACTTTCTACACATTTAGTCTTTAATGTATTTTTTTTCACATTTAGCCCTTAATATTTTTTTGTTACAAAATAAGTCATTGTTGTTTTTTTATACATTCAATACTTATGAACGACTTCTTTATGTTTATCTCATGACATCGTACATGGGACAATCATTAATGAGGTGTTTGAGGATGTTCATGCTTATGGCCATTACGACCTCGATTGCTTGTTGCTTAGGTTGTATGTTCTGAACGTCGTAACTTCTTAATATATACGATCTTGGATTTTATCAATTTTTATATCCACACATTCATATTTGAGTCTAGCACAACTTTCATTTAGATTACTCTCGTTAAAAAGTAATATATTTTAACTTACGGTCTTTATATACATGTGTTCTTTATGAATGTATGTATTTTTACTTACTTTTTAACGGAAGTGAAGATTATAGTAGACCCAAATACGAACGCGTGGATATAAAGATCGTAATACAAGATCGTATGAAGAAGTTACGACGTTTACAACTTAAGACCTAAGCACCAAGCAAGGTTGTGGTGACCATAAGCATGAACAATCCCGAACATCTCATTAATGATTGTCACATATAGGATGTCGTGAGAAAACCTAAAGAAACCGTTGATAAGTACTGAATGTGTACAAAAACAAAAAGTACTTATTTTGCAACAAAAAAAATATTAAGGACTAAATGTGTACAAAGTGAAAAATATATTACCCAATTAAGTTATTTTTTTCGGCTTACCTGGAGTAGCCGGTCATAAGTTGAAAGGATAAATGTGGACGGAAAAAAAACTCAGTGACCAAATGTGTACAAATCGAAAAGTATATTACCCTTTTAATTCATTATTCCTTCCACTTTTTATTTTCTATATCTTACCCAAAAATAAAAATCAAATCAAAATTTTTGGAATAAAAGTTGCTAATTTTCTAGTACGATAATCACAAATCAGTTAATATTTTTGTATTAAATTTTAAGTTGAGTAAAAAATGTTAGTACTTGTGAAAATATATACTTGATATGGTATATAATTAAATAAAATGTTAAATAATTTGACAAACACGTAGAGCGGTTAAATAAAGGAAGGTTGTCAAAATTAATAAAGGAAGGTTGTCAAAATTGGAATTTTATATGTGATGATTTAAGTTTTAGAAAATTATAATTGTAAAATCGAAACAGAATAAGATTTAACCAAAATTTGTTTAAAACATAATATATTAGGTTATAACCCGTGTAATACACGTTTGAGAGTTGAAAATAATATTGATAATAAAATAATGTATTCATTAATAAAAACTCACACATGCACTTTGGCATTAAAATCTTCCTAGTTCTCTTCTCACATGTTTTGTTCTTCGAATGGATAAACGAGGAGAATGGCTTGGAGATTCATATATGATTTGATATAATTATTTAATTACCGACCAAATATCAAAAATATTCTCAAATATATAGAGACATAAAGTTTGTACATACTCATTAATTGAAATATACAATAACATGCCGCTTTAATATCATATTTTTAACATTGTCATATGGTAGAAAATTTATAATAACATACTTTACTGAAACATAGTTACACACATAATCGGCTAATCTTAAACCGCATTATAATATGTGCAAGAATGTGACTGTTTAAATATAATAACATGTAGATTATATTTCAAAATTTGTTACTTTGCAATGAAGCTTAAATTTAACACACGACAAACATAAATATCATATGGTTAAACATAAGCAACCATGCTAAATTTAGAAAATTGAAAAAGATTTATATCAATTAAACCGAATTGTAACATCCGGAATCTAGAAGGTCAATTATGGAAATAAATTCTTTTTTTAGGGGCCAACTCGTCGAGTTCATGACATAAACTCGACGTGTTGGAAGCTTTTGGGACGCGTGTTTATAAAGACCAACTTGTCGAGTTGGTATGGGGAAACTCGACAATTTGACGTTGTTTGAGAAAATTTTAGGGTTTTGCACCATATCTAAAGACCTTAACTCCCTTTACTGGCCTCCTTACCAGCCTCCTTGTCCAGAAAAACCTAATTTCGTGCATTACCCTTAAAGGTTGAGTGTGTGAGCTTGTGGTGAACTTGGAGAGTTGGTTTTTGGTGATCTTTGGAAGGAGTTTGAAGAATGAAGGTGCTTGGTTTGGAAGGAAGGCTTTGGATCCAGAAACTCTCTATTTGTTGCAGTCCATTTGATGTATAAAGTCGAAACCTTGTGTTGTTATCTTCTAGTTCTCTTTGTGGGATGTTTTAGTTTGATTTTTTGGGTGTTTGGATGGCTTGTCCAAAGGTTAAGGGTTTCAGGGGTTTTTATGCTAGATCTGACCCTTTTATGACCTCTCTTGGCATAAAGTTGCAAGCTTTGCTAAGTCCTAAGTCGCATCTATGCATTAAGTCCTTTATTAAGCCATTTTGGGCTCTAAGGTTCCTTTCTTGCATGCATGAACGTAAAGTTGGAAACTTTACGTGATAATCCAGCCTTGGGATGCCAGAACTGTGTTTTGGGAGTATGTTTTGAGAGTTTAAGGGCTTAATGGGTTAAGCCTCACTCTATTAAGTCAAGGCTTCGGGTTTGGGTTCATTGTAGTTGTTTTTAAGGGTAAAGTTGGAAACTTTACCCTTCTAGTCATCATTTGGGAAGAGATCTGAGAATGGAAGCTTTTAGATTCGATGGAAACGGCTTAATGCATTAAGTTGTTTGATTCTTGGCCAACTCGACGAGTTCATGAGGATAACTCAGCGAGTTGATGCGAATTTCCCGATCTATGCATTTAATGGGGGGACTCGACGAGTTGAAGGACAACTCGGCGAGTTGGGTCAACTCGGACTTATGGGTTTAGGCCCGTATGGGGTTGGGCCCAATTTGGAAAATTGGGCCATTAGTGGGCTTTGATGGATCTAATAGTTTCTTGTATTTTGGGCTTGAGTTGTTATTGGGCCCAATTTTCCAAATTGGGCCATTGGTTGATTAGTAGGCCTTAGGCCTTTCATATTGTAGTTTTGGTCATGGGCAGGGTCAAGGTTAGGTTGGGGGTAAATTGGTCCTTTTACCCCAGGTATGGAGTTGTGGTTATGGTTTGGAGCCCAATTGTTAATTGGGTGTATTATTGATATTGCTAGTTTAGGAAGCCGTCAGGACAGCATCTAGGGATTCTTTTCAGTGAGCTTCTGTAGTGCGAGGTGAGTCTCGTCACTATATCCATGGGTCGAAGGCACCAATTCCGTCCCATTATGTGTTATGTGGTATGATAGTTGTTCTGTGTTATGTTGTATGCTAAAATGTCTCTGTGATACTTGCATGGAAGACCCCGGGGGGAGCCCGTGGCAATTGGATATCAGACCATGGAGGGAGCCCATGACATTCCAGGTAAAGACCATGGGAGGAGCCCATGGCATTTCAGACAAAGACCATGGGGGAGCCCATGGAAACTATATGTATGTTGCATGATAATCTGTGGTTGTATGTGGTATGGTGTTTTGGGGAACTCATTAAGCTTTTTGCTTACGGTTTTCAGTTTATGTTTCAGGTACTCCGATTTTCAAATGGAAGGGCTTGGGATGATTGCAGAGCAGACACCACATGTTTTCGCATTTTGTGAATTACTCTGATTTGATAATGTTTTTGTTAACTCTTGATTACCTTGGTTTCATGAGAAAGGAATGTATTAACGATTTATTAATCAAAAAGAAAAAAATTAGTGTCATGATTTTTGGGGCGTTACAAGTTGGTATCAGAGCCTTGATTTGAGGGATTCAGACATAATCTCAAGTGCGTCTGAACTCAAACTGAGATTTGGTAAAATTTCAAAAGAAAAGTATTTTTAAGAAAATAGTTTTCAAAAATAAGAGAAGGGTGTGGTGCACACAATCAGCCGAGCTCAAGTAAGTTTTCCCAAAATACCCATACATGTTATCTGTTATGATTTGATTTATGAATCGCATGCTAGTTAGGGCCAAGGATCTGCTCAGTTGTTGCATGATAGAGTGTTAGGAAAGAGGCCTTTGTATGTGTATTTGCATGCTAGAGCTAATTAGTTAGTGACAGATTGGATTGGTATGTGTGATGCTTAGTAGTTTTGGGCGTATTGAATGCTATGCGGTAATGGGAATATCTATTGGTATCAGTAACTGCTAAGTGTATGCTTTCAAAATTGTATACGGTTAGGATCTTATAGCCCTAGAATAATTGATTTGGCCTTATTTCTTGTTCCTTGTCTGGTTGTGGTTCTGGGGTAGAGTCTATTATTCGACTATCTATTTGATCCTGTTCTGTGTATAATTTGCATGCATAATGCAGCCGGTAGTAAGGGTGAAATTTCTTGCATCAGTGGTAGTGTGTAGGGTGAATGAGCTATGCTAGTTCTATAGGTTGGAGTGTTACTTCAGGAATGCTGCTTGCTTTGTGCTTTGTGGAACTCTTGGATGATGGGAGTCAGCTACTAAGTGAATATGTCGGTATTCATGAGTTGGATGACTGGCATTATGAGGAGTTCTTCAGCAGCTGATGGCAGGGTGAGGTCGGGAACCTAGGGGGAAGCCTAGGAAGTGCTTCGGCGGGTGTTGTGTTGCTGTTTAGCGAATATGAGTGCATCAGTGGAGTAGGTGGCTTAGAGGATTCAGGAAGATCCTTGAGGAAAGTATGGGTAGGTGTGGAAGGTAGTATTGGACCCGTACTACTGAAAGCACATGATCCATACTCGAATCAGGGAAAGTCTTGGAGAATCTAAGAAGCTTGGGGAAGAGGATTCTTGAGTATGTTATGATCTTCTGCATGATTTCATTTCGGTTTGGTGATGAGCTTCCAGGAAGGAGGTTTAAGTTCTGATTCCGGCTCAGATAAGGGTACTGAGCCGACTAGTGAGCAGACAAGTGAATTTATTTCGTCAGGAGATTAGCTGTGGCGTTTTGGAGAAGACTCTTGTAATATTTGGTTTGGTCAAGCAGGGGTTTTTGGAGATCTTAGATGAGCGCTTGGGAGCGTTCCGTGCTGAGGTTATGACGATCATTGGAGCTCGCATCCTTTCTTTCTGAGAGTTTCGTGCTCGTGGAGCTCCTGCATTCGATGGGTTTGTCACTTCAGGAGTATGGGTTGCCACAAGTGTAGCAGGTCTGACCATGTCAGCAGGTGATATTGCGAGTATGTATCTTTTGTTTTCCTTCGGATGTTATCAGTATTTATGTTGCTTAGAGTGTTTTATGGGTTGAGGTAAGCGATATATCTGGCCTAATTCTCTGATGTTGTGGGTTATATCTTCGAGTATTGTGGTATGTCTTTTGCATGACGGGAGTCATTAGTGGGATGATTGAAGGGTCATCGCTCGTATAGCAGAATCCAAGTGTTCGGTCGTATTTTGGGTGGAAGTCGAGATCGGTTCAGGGGAATTGTGTGAAAGGTTTATCGTCAGGATACAATGGTTTTTCCAGTCGTGTTGGTTGACCATTAGGGACGACTAGGGAAGTGGTCCATTGATGAGGTTTTGGTCTGGGTATCAGTTCTGAGGGTTGCAAGCGTTGGATATTGTATCATTTTAAGTGTTTGGGATCATTAGTGTTGTCGGGATTCAGGAAGTATTCAGCGGATCTTCAGGGATTGTATAGTCTTTTGGGATGGTTAGTGATGGAACACTAGCATTTGTAAGCATTGGTTGTCAGCAGATTGTTAGGGGCAAGAAGGGTTGGGAATCCTTCAATACTCATATTCCATGGGAACATAATCAAATCAAGTGGGGGAGAATCGTTTAGGTATTCAGGAGCAGGAGTGGTTATGAAACTAGGATGAGTTTCACGTCCCCGTCGGGGAGGAAGGCGGCCCAAGTGGTTGTTTGGTTTGAGGGTTGTGTGAGTTGGGAGTTCGGTAAACTTCCCAACATGTGAATTGCGTCCTCTTGGTGCTTGATAGCAGGATTTGGGGAATCAGGTTGGGGTTCCAATCATGAATTGAGTTCAGTTTGGGTGTTCGGTCGAGTGCGTACTTGACTCTGTGTGTGTGTGTGTGTGTGTGTGTGTGTGTTCGAATTGATAGATTAGGGGTAAGGCAATGGGCTGTGATTGTGGTGAGGTGAGAGTGTTGTAAGACTACGGGGAGCTGTAGCATTCACTAGTAGTCAGTTGAGGTGAAAGTGTTGTAAGACTACGGGGGAGCCGTAGCATTCACTAGTGATCGGTTGGGGCGTGAGTGTTGTAAGACTGCGGGGGAGCCGTAGCATTCACCAATCCCTAGGCAGCGGTAGGATGATGGCAAATCTGTAATTGCTCTCGGATTTCTTCGGTAAAGGGTATCATGGGAAGTGATTGTGATCATCCAATTGGTTAAGATTTCAAAAGTATTATTTAGGATTTCTAGAGCTGAGTGATCATTGTGTTTGGTTAGCAATGGGACGCTTGTATTGTTCAGCGCAGGATTTGGGCGGTTCATGATAATTGAGGGAAATGGATCTGGATCCATAAGGTTTAAGAAGTGATAAATCATCGTCAAGTCCAAGTGCGGGAGAAATATGTCGCCGCTTAGGCCTAAGTCGTTTTGGTGGGAGTTCAGGAAACCCCCAATTGCCGGTCGGCATCGCCTTGATTATGCATAGTAGGCAGTGGGAATTCGTAGGCGTGACCCGAACTCCTGATGGGTTACAAGATTCGTCTCAGGAGGTGTGACATTGTGATGGTTTGAGTGTGGTGAGGCCATAGGTGGTAAGCATGGTTGGATGGAAGTAATGTAAGGTTGCGATAGGATCGTAGCATTCTTCGGTTTGAAGTAGACTATTTATGTGATGGTCTCGAGTATGGAAGGGGAATCAGTTCGTGCCTAGGACACGCCGGCCAGGGTTGTCACATAATTATTCTATGTTCTAGGTTGAGGGTCTTTGGGGTCCGCGGGCGGGCCCGTGTGATTATGAAAATTCAGGTTGGAACCGGTAGAATGTCACACACCCGAACCGGGATGGCGGAAACGTCCGGGGGCGGGTGACTTCATCTTGTAATATCATAAAAATTGAATATGAATGAAACATAGCAACCATCATCATCATACATTAACGATATCAACATGCATTGTTTACATCATTGTGTTTGTTTACGAAATACATCCAAAATAACATAATGTATGATAATTCAAAAATACAACAAATATCCAAATTTCCTTAGCTGCCCACCTGCTTATTGAGTTCCTGAGAATACAAGTCGTTTTGAAAAACATCAACATAGAATGTTGGTGAGTTCATAAGCATGTTTGTAAGAAAACTTTGTAATAGTTTGTAAACCTCCAGAAAATCCAATATTTTCTTGTAAAAATAGTTTGTAAGTCTCGTTTCAAATCATGTATAATTGTATGTGTATTCTTTGTTTATCTTGTTTGAAAATATGTAATGAGTGATTCCCAGAAAATCCTATATTTTCTATTATACAAAAGTTGTGGTCTAAAACCCTAAGACTCGAGTGGTGAAAATTAGTGGAAAAATAGTCGTCGCATAGTTTTGTACTTCATAACATGAGTAGAGTATATGTATTGCGTAAATTTTAATAAAATATTGTTATTCTCAATGTGAGTCGTTACAACCATACTAATATGACGAGAGCGCATGTCTTGGCGTTCTTCAGGCGTCGGTTTCTAAAGATAATTGTCACCCTAGACTCGCATGTCTAGCTGTAGCGAGCAGCTCAGGTGTGGGGGTGTCAACCCCGTATAGATCTATACACAATATCCCGCTTTTCCTCCAGGAGACTCTGGTTATAACCACAGGACTTACTATGTACACTAGGTAGGTACGAGTGAAGGAGTGCCTCACAAGAGCCTTAACGAAATTTACGCGAATATTGAATTTCATTATTTAACGATATAAATAATGTTACAGGTGTATATTTTTGACTACAAAATTATAAGTGATAAAAATATAGCCATTTTTACCATAAGTGTCAAAATAGCATGTTTTTACCATTGTTGTCAAAAATAGCCAATTTTTACCGAAATTGTCATAAAAGGCCCAATTTTACTAAAATTGTCATATAAGGCCCATTTTCACCAAAATTGTAAATAAAGACCCAATTTTGCTAAAATGTTTATAAATGGCCCATGCTTACTAGAAAGTCCATTTTCGGCCCATTTTTACTAAAATATTCAAAAATGGCCCATGTTTACTAAAAAGTCCATTTTCGGCCCATTTTTACTAAAGTGTTCAAAAATGGCCCATGTTTACTAAAAAGTCCATTTTCGGCCCATTTTTACTAAAATGTTCAAAAATGGCCCATGTTTACTAAAGAGTCCATTTTCGGCCCATTTTTACTAAAATGTTCAAAAATGGCCCATGTTTACTAAAAAGTCCATTTTTACGTTTTCTTTAGTCTCATGGTGAACTCTAAAACATTTTTAACATATCAACCAAACATAAGAAGTTACACAAGGTAACTTGTTTCCAACAACTTAAGACTTGGATGAATCTCGAGTTTGTGGACCTTTAGAATGATATCACAACATTTCACACACATAACTAGTAAAACAAACACATGCAAGCAAATATACAAAGATTTACACAAGACTTTGACTTGTATCCTCCCCCAAAAGAAGGAAAACTCGAAAATAGGGGTATGAAGCTCACCTTGGGGGCTTTTCGGTTTGGAAGGGAAGATGGTGAAGGTTTTCGGCCTAGCTTGCTTCCTTGAGATGTTTGTCGAAGTTACGGTAGTTCTAAGAGCATCAACACGAAAATGGAGTTACATGAGGAATGATCTTAGTGTAAAATGGAAATAAAACATCTTGAGTGTAATATAAACTTACCAAGTTTATGATCTTTGAAGAGGAAATCTTTGAAGCACACACACTTCACACGATTTTAGAAAAGAAAGAAGAGAGAGTTTCTTTGAGGATTAAGAGAGAATGAGATGAGAGAGTAGGCTTGAAAGTGAAAAATAGAGAGAGGATGGAGGGGTTAAAGTCGTGCGATCCAAAGGGGAGATAGAGGGAAGGATAATAGGGTTTGACTTCTAGCATTTGTGATGTGAAGTCTCTTGTTACATGAGAGGTATTTGCATGGTTACATGCAAGGTAAAATTGAGGTGGCATGTTAGGATATCTTCTCTTTTTTGTTTTTTGTTTTTTGTTTTTTTTTGTGAAATTCGATCGGCCAAAGGAGGGAAGGAAATGGATTTTTGGTTTTTAAAGGCAACCGAGAACCCCTAAGCCCATTAGTGTTTTCGAGTTTTTTGGGCTTGGCTCGGGACCAAGAACAGTTTCAGTCCAAAACTAGGTCCAAATGAAATGGATTCGACCCACAAAAAAAATTTAAGTGAAAAAGTTTTCAGCCCAATAGGGGCCCAATATTGATTTTCGGCCTTACAAAGCCCATTAGAGGGTTTTCGGCTCAAAATAACACCTAACGGAGGTATTGGACCACTATGGTCTAAGAAAGATGTTTACGGCCCAATAAGGCGCAATAAGAGTCTTACGACCCAAAACAATGTTAAATACAAGTTCCCGGCCCATAAGGATCATGTTGAGGGTTTATTGGCCCTTTAAGGCCCAATAGGAGAGTTTTGGCCCAAATAGAGACTTGGGCCGAGAAGCTTGGGCTAAGGCCTAAGGTTGAGTGATCATTGCTTATTGGGTTAGATTTTGGGCTTACACGAGGAAGTTTCGACTTGAATTACAATTTTGGATGTATAAACTTGTATATCATTGAATTTTGGCTTATACCAAAAGTAGGGTTACAAGATTTCACAAAGAAATTATCTTGTACAAGGATAGAGATCCTAGCCCTAAATTGCTACTTGTGACATAGAGACTGTTGAGTCAAGGATTTGGATCTTGAGTTGCAAGATATGTGGGTAACCAGTGTGACGCATAGGGGTTTAGGCTGGGTAGCATGGTTATTGGACTCTTGGGAACTTGGGAACTTGGGAACTTGGTGGTTGGACCAGGTGTGAGAGTGGAAGTCTCGGAGATGGTTTGGGCATACCTATTTATCGTTTAGGTAAAGGGGTTGGTAATCAGAAGGTTATAGTGTGAAATGAAGGTGCAGATTCGTAGATGTTGGGTTATAAGTAGGGTATCAAATTGGTTTTGGGTAAAATCTTGAGTTTGGTATCGTGCACGTTCTGTGCAGGGTTTTGTTTCAGTGTAATAAGGATTTGGGGTGTCATTATGCCTAAGGCATCAATCGCAGGGTTCAAGAGTAAGGAGTGGGTTTAATATGATAATAGAGGAGCCATTATGTTGCGTCTTCGGATGGTGCTATCTGTGGAGGGACCACAACATGTTCGGAATATGAAGAAGTGGAGTTGATGGCGTAGTGTTGTGGAGTAGTTTTCGTCAGTCGATATCTTCTTTTGGGAATCGTGTGGGGCTACTGTGTTTTTGTGTCTTTTAGCCCAGCAATCAGGTAGGAGTCCGGTGTTTCGAGTAGTTGGAAGATAAGTTGGGGATCAGGGAGGTCTCGGTTGCTTTTGGAAAGCAGCAAGTGGCAGCAGGATGAGTTGGATTGGTTTCAGTGATTTGGGATCCGTGTGCGGAGTCGCTTGTTATTCGGGGTATATACTAAGTCGTTGTAGTTGGATTAAATAATCTCAGAGTGGCTGATTAGACCCTATTGTGCAGCTCTCGTCTGAGTCTAACCGTTGCAGGGATGAATCTTCTACTCAAAGGATTATCTGAACCTTCTGTCGGGGTATAAGTGTTGATGAATCAAAGAATCGAGTATTGAATTAATCAGAGTATGAATTCAAGTATGAATGCGAAATTAAACACCGGAAGTAAATATGATCTTGTTTCAGCTCTATTACGCTTTCGAATGTTTACAGAGTACAATAGACAGGTCTGTAAAAACTCTTATCTAACTCTAGTAAATAACCCTATTTATAGGGAACCGAAAGCGTACAAAAAATATACTAAGGCATAGACATTTAAGCTTCAAATAAAAGCGTCCTAGTAAAATACATTACAAAACATTCGAAGAGATCAAAATACATTTCGACTAATTACAACAATTCGACCCTTACAATCTCCCCCTTTGTAATCATAGTCGAAATCCTTAATTTGTAAGAAGCGTGATGGAATACAGTAACACTCTTCGAATCTCCGTGTACCAGGAGATAATCTTCTTCAGCTCTTTCTTATCTCCTTCATTGTTCTTCTTGCAATGATTCATACGAACAATTAAGTTCGTATATTGAGATGTTGAATATCTCTCCACTTCGCATGCCTGGAATAAGAACCGTTTAGCTTTTCCAGCTTTGTCTTTTCCTGCGAATACCATTCCAAAAGGCTTCAAGCAGATTTCACCATCAGCATACTTTTTCAATTTTGCTTGAGTCTTTGTCGGTGCCATTGGTGCTTTTATTTCCATTCCTTTGGCAGTAGCTAATTCCACATCTGTTAGTGCCAAGCACTCATAATAGTTTTCGATAAAAATCGTGATGTGAGCAACCCCAAGCTTGAATTCATCCGGTTCTGTGTTTTGAAGGTATGAAAATGATTTGTCTTTTAAAATTAATGCAACTTGTATAAGATCATACAAGTTCATTAATGGAAAATCTGCAACAGTAAACTCACAAATATTTCCATTTGCCCTGGCAACCACATACTTGAAATTTTGGACTGTGTTTTCGAATACCACATCCTTTTTCATACTGATCACTTTCTTGATTTTAACCAATGACCACACTTCCTCAGGGGATTTTGCAAGAACAGCATGAAAACGAATTTTCATGTGAGTACCTTCATCCTTTTCTTTAAAATTTCCTTCAGCTTTGAACTGAGGCATGATGAACATCATTTCGTTTATCGGAAAATCCAGCTGGCTTGCATCAGTATTCGTAACCAAATAACTTTGTTTTGGATTCTTTTCAAACGAATACATGTGATTATACGCTACCTTGGCCTCGATTGTTTCGTAATTATAGTGTTTGGATGGATCACCTTTGTCCATTCCCTTCGGATCACCAGCACGCTGAGCCATAATGCTTTGAATCAACCTTAGTTTTTCAATTTCAGCTTCTGCTGCAGCCTTCTTTTCTTCTTTTGACTTTTCCACAACAATCGATTTCCCTTTATCTTTCAAGGCTGAAGTATCAACTACTTCTTTTGGTTTCGAACCACTCTCACCAGTCTCTGTAGATTTACCAATCACAATTCCTTTCGAAATAGGTCTTGTAATAGGTAACGTTGTGACGACTGTTGAAGTAACCATCCCAGCAGATACTATAACTGGTTTTGTTGTTGGGATCTTCAAAGAAAAAACCTTTCCTACAACTTTCGCATCTTCACCACTAGCCTTCGACTCACTAGTTTTTCTTTCCCCCCCTTGCACCCCTGTGAAAACAGGTGGGGCATTTGTTGTTGGAAGAAGGCTTGATATGCGAAAGAGAGGAGCAAGTTTCTTGTTGAGAATGGCTTCGAATTAAATAAACTTTTGTGATAAAAATTCAGGAGTAATCAGGGAAGAAGAAACCAGCCTGTTAGAAATTTCTTTTAACTCATTGAGCAAAGTAATCACTTCCTCAAAGTTTGCACTTTCGGATGTTGAAAGTTGAGTTAGTTGTGGACTCAAATTTTCATACAATTTAACAAATCGTGTGACTGCGTCACAAATGATATCAACCTTCTGATTCAGAGAAGCATAATCTTTTTGAAAATTTCCAATTTCTTTTTGCATATCTTCGCGGAGTTCACGAATTTGCAAATTAACATCCTCCCTTACTTTCTTCACTTCTTGAACAAAAAGAACATGCCGTTCCTTTGTGACATTCTTCAATTCTTTCACATCACTGGTAAACTTTGAATTTTAAGAATTGATCCGAAGTTCATTATTTTGATCATTATGATCAACCTTTTCAAAAATTCGAGATTCAGAGTCTGTAATCATCCCAGATACTTTGCTCACAACTCTGGCTTCGAACATCTTCAACATAGTATCAACCTCCAAACTTGAAATAGATGAACCACCCCCAGATCAGCTTGAGATTGAATTATCGAATTCAACTTCTGATTCAGAATTTTAAATTGCTTCATGGTCATCAGCATATGATCTGGAAACGCCTCTTCCTCTTCATTAAATTCTAATTCTTCAAACGTACCTCCAAACCCCTCAATATCAGTTTCTTTTTGGGTTTTGAGCATTCTAACACTCCTATGGTGTACATGCAACCCTATAAACCTTGGATCTATGTTTTCTCTATTATACATGCAAATATTAACTATTCCAAGGTTTCATCCTAACTAGCATATTATGAAGCACCTATACTACAAAGTTCTAGTTAGATGACATACCTTTTGATGTAGCTTGATGTCTTCAAGCTTTAAGAGCTTAGCCCCAATAGTGTGGAAGCCTCAAATGGAATCACAAATCACCAAAACACCTTGGAAGAACTTGAGAGAATATGTATGCACACTAAAATCGGCCCACTCTTATTTTCACACACTTGTTCCAATTTTGTGAGCCATGGACCCCTTTATATATTATGGAGGATTAGGGTTACATCCATGTAAACCCTAATACCCATGACCTTTCATTTACATAGGATCCATGGGTTAAAAGCTCCATGGACCATCCATGAAAGCTTAGCCCAACCTAAATGAACTTGGCCCATTCCATATATATATATATATATATATATATATATATATATATATATATATATATATAAGATTCCATATTTAATTAGTTCTTTTTGATCACTTAATTAATTCTAAATTAATTCTAAATTAATTCTTGATCAATACTAATTAAATAATATGATTCCATATTAATATATTAGAACTTATAATATATTAATATAAATCATAAATATACTATTCTCAAAAGACTATCCATATAAATTGTGCCGGTGAAGTGCAACCCAAATGGACCATGTCGGGTCGGGTCAAGTACATACCAAATATAGTTATGGACTTAGACATTAATCCAACAGTCTCCCACTTGGATAAGTCTAAAACTATTATTGAGTATGACTTCAAAACCTAACTGGCAATCGTAGCTCTTAAAGCCGCTGTCGAACTCTGACCTTGTCAATGACTTGTCCATTAGATAAGGGATCATATATTCCTCCATTCTAGATATCATATGGACTGAGACATGGATTATAATCATTCTCTCTGTCCATTTGTTGTTTCCTAATTTTTGATTTATGATGACTGACTGATTGAACAAATCAAATCAGTCCTGGCTTGGCCAAGCACTCACATGTATCATCGCTAAATCATCGAGGGGCCCACATATATCGCTTTTATCCCGAAGGTAAAAGGAATGGATAAACTTCGATTCATATGGCTTGTTCTACTACTTGTTGAATCATACACAAAGGCACGTTTTATAACATCGAGTTACCAAATGCGTTTTCGTGCAATCAATGTATAACCAACTCATAGTAACAACTCATATCTCTACATTTGAAGAATATAAGATATTATCGTCTCATGATCACTCGTGATAAAACCCATGAAGTGATTCAAATGAGCGCGGGTTGAATCCAATACTCAGAACTTATGAGCACTCATGAGTGTTGTAGCACCACTTTGTCCACCAACTTGGACCTCTACAAACCAACCCATGACAGTCTTGATTCATATCTACTTCCAACATATGAGCGACTTTGGATGGTTTGAATAACTTAATCATTCAGGAAGAGCGACTTAGTTATTCTGGAAGTCAAAACATGCAAAGTGAAACACAAGAATAAATGAATCAAATATGGTATCAAACCCTATGAATATAAATAAACACTTTTATTTATCACCATACTGATTACTCATTATTCATTGTTTCGGTTTTATCAACTTTATACTTGAATTAAAAACACTAGTTGTCCCATGCTCCAAGCATGTACACTATGTTTTTCTTAAACAATAGCTTTGCCATACACCAAGTATGCACTCTATGTTTGTCTATGATCCTTACTTTGTGAAATAAACCAATTGAACATAATTTCAATGATTCTAATTTCACACTCCCAAATCCTTATCGAAAATGTGAGAATTTCAAATTCCTATCATTTATCGAAATCTGTTTAGATTTTAAACTTATATGCACTGACCCTCCTGTAATGAATATGTACAAAGTCACAAAGACTTGTCAACAGTCATTATAAGGTATTCCAATGGAGATCAACTCCATGGAAACTAAGTCTCATATTCAAAGTACATTGCTTTGGACATGCTTCTTGCATTAAGTTTTCTAATCTTACACAGATAACTTTCACCTATGGAGACAAATCCATATTCTCATTTTGACTATCACTTCTGAATAAGAGATGCCTCTTTTTAGAATATGTCAATATGGACCTTCCAAAATTAGCACTATACTTCCAACTGTCCCTGAGCAACCAATCTTTGGTAAACCTCAAATTGTCCTCGACAATTGCTTAATCATTTTAGTCATATCCAATTCTAGACCTTTTCCCTTCTTAATGCCTCTGGGCATTTGGAAAAATTTAGAAATGACAAATATTATAGCACATGCAATCGATCCTGTACCCAAAGCAAATGGTACACGATTCATGATGTCTCACATAAAGACATGATTCTAGACCAGTCTTTTGCTACAATATTTTTATTTGCCATGTTTTCAAAATTTGACTATGAAGAGGGATGCCGTAATCATAATCGAATTTTGAGAACGCAATATATAGAATTTCCTTAAGTTGAACCAATCCAACATGAAATTCATATATATATTCTTGTCTAAAGATGATTAAGGTCTCAATCTAAGCCTTTAGAACTGAAATGAAGTATATCCTCTCCCTTAATTATAGCAAAACAACTTTTTCAATCCCTACAGCCTCACGAATTGAAACTTTTGTTTTCTATAATTAACATTGCTAACTTGCAACACTAACAATAATTATCATGCTCCCACTAACATGATGATTATTAGCATAACACTTATGCTTCCACTAGCTTTGACATGTACTCAGAAATCAGCTGGACTTCTAGAAATCAATACTTTATTGACTTTCTTACCAAAGTTCAGATTTCTGATACGAGATGCTTTCATAAAACTTTATCAAAATCATACACCTTTCCTTAGATAGCATGCATGTGTGTCTAAACAATTTCAGAACTATGAAAAGGGATGCCGTAATCATAGTCTCAATTGTTTAGACCTTTTGCCATCTACTTCAAATCTACTTGGTGGAAGTGTTTCCTCACCATCATTTTCATGAATCGGAGAGAAACCTTATGACCCTTAGATTTTATGGTGTATGTGTTCTTATCCATGTGAATCATCAAAACCATAGTCACAAGACAAGGATAATGACAAATCCAAACTCATATGGACTGAACTTATGCAATCTTAACTTCTTGCCACCTGGCAGTACAGGGGCCTGCCATTGCTTCCAAGTAGCTATGCAAACAATTGAGAACATGTAGAACTCAAATGTATAGCCAACTTAACTGGAATGGGCTCAGAAATGTCAACACGATAGGTTATAAACCTCTAGTTGTGTGCTAGTGATGAAATACAGGTTTTATTCTTGATTACTTCTTGAAACCCTTTCAGGATCTTTTTGACTCCCACTGTCTCCTTGACCTATAAGACTTTCTTGCCAAATATTCAAGAGATAGTGTGGATTCTAATCAAGACAAACACTTAACACAATTGGCCTAAGTTGGTCTCTGTTTTATCCAAAACATCACAACTTACCAAATTCAAATGTACAAGAGTAGAAAACCTTTTACTCTTACATTTCACTAGTGTTAATAAACATTCTTTAAGATATGTCACTCAAGTTACATTTGTGGTGGGCTTGATCAGTGCACAAGAATGTGTACTCGATCCCTTAGTCCTTTACTTGACTCACACATCCATGTGAACAAGTAATTAGTCTTAATTTTCCAATGCTTGAAAGTTCTCATTCATCATACCATACAACTTGCATGATTCCAAGTTTCTATCCAACTGAAACTTGGGTGATGAGAATCTTTCCTTATTTGGAAAATTTAGACACTACCACAAATGAAAGAATCAAATTCATATTTCCACTCTTGCTATTAATGGAATCATATAAGCAACAATTTTTTTTTCCTTTTCACAAATGCTATTGTCAGGATATTTTAAAATAAATAAAATCAAATTTTTTTTCCTTTTATTTTAAAAACTTTGCGGAAAAATTATCCTTACAGTGCAAAAGCACATGAAAAACTTTGTTGTTATCTATTCCTAACCAATATATCATAACTCCTAAGCAACAACTCAAAATTCTGATGACAGAACCATGCGATCGAGATCCATCTTCGCGATCAGAATCAGCATATACTTTCTTTAAGTTTCTTCACTTTTCTTTGATTCTTAAAACATCAACATGTGACCCAGTCACATCATGTAACAAGAATCTCAGAATAGAAACTTAACAGAGTTAGATAGTGGACTTTACCTGAAGTAGAGTCAATCTTCTTGACTTGATCAACCTTATGATCTTTCAGGTAAATAGGCTGCTTCGCAATCAATGCCCCTTCCTTTGGCAAGAGAAACATAGGGACTCTTTGGGAATGGTACATGGGACTATCGCAGACTTAGCATTTCTCTTTACCATTTGGTCAACCTAGTTGACTATGGTCAATCCCTTTCCTTGGGAAGAGAAGGCTTTTCTAGATATCCAATGTTACCATTGTCAATGTCCATGGTAGTTTGGGAAGTTGATCTACTAATCAAATTTGCTCTCCCAGTGCTCCAAATTATTGCTGATTAAGCAGCACCAAGCAAATAGATAAGATCATTAAGGGTCATGTCATAGTCTGTTTCATAGTAGTCCCAAAGGAATTCACTACGTGACTTAGAAAGTGATTAAACCACGAACTTTCTCAAGAGTTTGACACCCAACTCTCCCGGCTTGTCAATATGTGACTTCATCTCCAAGATGCGATCACACATAGACCTTGCTTGCCAATAGGGCTTGAGTGACCTTGAACTTGTGGGTTAGGGAGAATAATTGGAGGAGGTGGAGGAAGAGAAGTATGACTTCCATGAGCCAAACTCGGGAAGTCATATTCATTAGGAAAGCTTGGTTTGGGAAGATCATTGTTGTCTAAACCAGACATCAACAATGGGAGAAATTCACGTAAAGTTGATTTAAGTCCTTAATATAACACCCAATATGATATATTAAGGCTAGGACCCAACAAACTATTTTATAACTTGGAAGAGGGATGCCGTAATCCAAGCTATAAAATATTTGAAGGTAGGTGAATGACGATTCACCAATTTCCACCAAGATAAACGAAATGTATTATTAGGTTTTAATTGGTTTTGAAACTCCTAGATTCTTTTGAGATTCATTGAACTTTTCAATGGAATGTTTCAATCTCGAGTGTGCCCTTCAGGTTTTGTGACTGGGATGCCGAGGATCACAAAACAAGGTGTGAAGTAACCATGCAAATATACTTGGTACCCTTAATATTTACCCCTCAATCGATGTGCCGGTTAACCACACACGCTCCAACGATACTATGATAAACATTAAGTTACCCTTTTCCTACCTTGTTAAGTCCAGGTTAGTGTTCCGGTTAACCACACACGCTCCACTAACAGCTTAAACAAAGTGCAAAGTGTAATTTCATGGATTAGCACCTTATTCACATTTTCCTAAGTAACTAAGATTGGGAATTTATAAAAAGTTTAGTTACTTAGTATTTATCATTAATACTTTTAATGAAGGGAGAATTATAGTCCTTGTCCTACCTGTTCGGCTAACGACCCTCCACCAGTCAAGGAAGCGGTGGGTGAGAGTGGACACCCATTAAACTGCCATTTTATAGGCAGTAACCTTATACTCCCCTTATAGACCGGCTTCGTGAATGAGGCCTACTAATGGTAAGACGACTTGCTCTTATACATATAATATATTAAACTTTTAATATTATAATAGTATAAGGGTGTATTTTAGACATTTAAAATACTTGGTGGTTTAATCTATTAATCAAACTATACTCTTAATTTAATTAAATTTAAACCATGTCATTATGGAATTATTAATTCTCTTTTAATTAAACACTTTAATTATCTATTAATAAAGTCCATAAGAGTTAATTGAATTATTCAATAAAAACATCATAATTCCAATTATTAAATTCAAAATTAAAACCATTTAATTAATTGTTTAAGTTATGAGCCCAAGAGTTTTAGAATTCAATTCTTTTTTTTTATCATAAAAAAACTTTTTCCAAATTCCAAAACTTGATGGCAAGTTTTGTAACTCTTGAAAACTTTTGGATTCCATAACTTATGGAGTTAAATACTTGTTTTATGATGAAACTTTTCATGTTCCATAACTTAAGAACAAGTTATGGAATTCTTTAAAACATTAAGACCAAGTTTTGTAACTCCATAAAAAACTTTGAATCAATTTTTTAAAAACCTTTTCATATCCATAACTTATGGAGGTTTCAAAAAACTCTTTAGATCAAACTTTTAAAACTAATAAAATAATCATATCATTTTATCTTTTACTAAATTTGACCTAATTCAACTCATATAGCAAATGATTCAAATTTTACAAATAATTAGTTTTTTACAAAAACAAGTAATTATCTTAAAATTTGACAAACGTCATGTTTTTTTTTCTTTTTTTTCCAACTTTGAAAATAAAACATTTGCATCAATATAACAGAAAACAACCCATGGCTCTGATACCACTGTTGGGTTTTGAGCATTCTAACACTCCTATGGTGTACATGCAACCCTATAAACCTTGGATCTATGTTTTCTCTATTATACATGCAAATATTAACTATTCCAAGGTTTCATCCTAACTAGCATATTATGAAGCACCTATACTACAAAGTTCTAGTTAGATGACATACCTTTTGATGTAGCTTGATGTCTTCAAGCTTTAAGAGCTTAGCCCCAATACTGTGGAAGCCTCAAATGGAATCACAAATCACCAATACACCTTGGAAGAACTTGAGAGAATATGTATGCACACTAAAATCGGCCCACTCTTATTTTCACACACTTGTTCCAATTTTGTGAGCCAAGGAGCCCTTTATATATTATGGAGGATTAGGGTTACATCCATGTAAACCCTAATACCCATGACCTTTCATTTACATATGATCCATGGGTTAAAAGCTCCATGGACCATCCATGAAAGCTTAGCCCAACCTAAATGAACTTGGCCCATTCCATATATATAAGAGTCCATATTTAATTAGTTCTTTTTGATCACTTAATTAATTCTAAATTAATTCTTGATCAATACTAATTAAATAATATGATTCCATATTAATATATTAGAACTTATAATATATTAATATAAATCATAAATATACTATTCTCAAAAGACTATCCATATAAATTGTGCCGGTGAAGTGCAACCCAAATGGACCATGCCGGGTCGGGTCAAGTACATACCAAATATAGTTATGGACTTAGACATTAATCCAACATTTTTGTCTCCATAAAAATGGTGTCTTGAACATTCGAATTTGGTTTCGGTGTGTCAGTGGATTGAGAAGAAAAAATAGAAGTGAATGGTTGATTGATAATATGTTCGAAAGTAAGGGAATCAGTGGTTGATGTAATGGGAATAATGGATTGTGATAAAGAAACAATACTTTCGAAAGGAGCAGAAGTAGTTTGTCCTTGAGCTTCATTCTTTGCATCTCCATCACCCATATTGACATTTGCATCCGTATCAGATACGTTTGCAGGGATGCCTGAAGTTCGTACCTCCTCAGAAACTGATTTGGCAACCGAATCTTCGGGTGGTATGATGACTGTCTGCTCAGGAGTTGAACTTCCTGCGAGAGGAGTTAACTTTGGTGTTTCTGGAATTCGTTCACCATCATCTTTTGTTGACTCATTAGATATCACTAGTTTTCAGGTCCTCTTCTTCTTCTTCTTTGACAAATGTTTTGCCATATCCTCAGCCCTTCGTTTCTTGGACACCGGAGAAACAGGTGCTGGCACTTCTCTAATTAACACACCTTGATGAGTGATTTGAGGTTTTCGAACCACTTTATGTGTAGGAGACTTGCTTTTATGGGTTGACTTCATTTTGATTCTTCGAAACATACCAGTCTTCGAAGGAATGACTACATTCTCTTGTGTTTCTTCAATAATAGGCTCAATCACTTGAGTCTCAGCAACAGACACTTCAACGGTTTCAGGCTTCTTCTTTGGAGATTTCGAAGATTTTAACTGTGTTTCAGTTTTCTTCGTCTTCTTGGATTTCTTATCATCTCTTCCCAATAGTATGCCAGTTTCGATTGTAGAATCAATGGTCTTCAAATATGCCACCAAGACAGAATTCGAAGGATCAACTCTTTTAAGCATTGCATCGGGAATACGAGCAACTGATGGAAATACTTCAGCACTATCTATGACATCCTTCGGATAGTGGTACGATTGAAAAACGGCTTTTTCTTCATCATTGGGTACCAAAATCCCTTCCTTGTTGTAAAAGTATTGCAAAATCAGGCTCCAATATCTTGCACACGAAATACCATGAATAGCATTCGTGTGTTCTACACCCTTTTGGAATTCCTTCCATAATTGTGTAGAATAATCCACTTGAAGATCATAATAAATTCCAGCAATCATTGCATAAACCTCCATTCTTCCTTTATCAAGACCAACTGTTCTCCCAGTTAAACATCTTAGAAAAATTCCAAATAAGAAATTCCATAGTCGTGGAAGACCAGATTTCTTAAAATCACTGATCTTTGATAGTGGAGGTTGATATCCCATCTTATTAAACATGTTAACGATTTGAGGGAATGTGAAAGCAACATATGGAGGCGAATTCGGAATTTCAAGAATTTGGCAAAAGAGTTTCTTGGATAGCCTGACCTTTTTGTCGTTCACCAGATGAAAAGTAATCATATCAGAAGCTTTGTTGTAAGTAGCAGTAGATCCAGCTTGAGAAAGCCATGACATTGGAACAGAGAATGAACTGAACATCGCCTTAGAAAAAACAGAGTTCTTCAAGGCAACGATTAGCATCTTCAATTCTTCCGGGTATTGAGAAACATCATCCTCCAAGTGATAGTTTGTTGCTTAAATCTTCATTATTGGTAATGAAGAGGCATCTTCAGTGGTATGAGAATCAACATGAACAGAAGTCGCCATTGTTAGGGTTTGAAGATTTTGATGATCAGAGAATTTGGGAATTTTTCTTTTTGATCGCGTAAACTGACAATGAACCCCTGGAATTCCCTTTTATATGTAACCCTTAAATTTGAATTTGAAGCGGGATATGTATTTAATGATATCCGACGTGGCACCTTGAAAACCGGACCATTACTGCGTAAAAGTAACCATGCGTCAAAAAGTAGCTGTCACATCGCCTTGAGAAACGGACATAATACCATACGTCATTTATAAACAGCCTGTCTTGTAATCCCCAAGAAAATAGTAACCGTCAGAACCCTTCGAATGGAAGCAAGGCTCTTTCACTTTTGGGATGAAAAGCGAAGTCATACGCCAGAAGTTCGAAATCATCAGCCTGAGTTGGTATTACTCAGAGCCTCAAGGATTTCGTGAGTGCAGTGTTCCAAAGAATGTACACGAGAAACAAAGATAAGAAAAATTTGGGATATTGTGATGTCAAACAATTGACACAAAAGCAGATGAAATCCCGGGAAAAGATTACTTCATTAATCATTAAGAGAAATGATCAATAGCTTGTGTAGGTTCCCATGAATTACAATCGAATACTTGTTGATAAGTATCGAAAGGCTTCTTTTATTAAGCTTCATGGGTAGTTCAAAATTTTCGTTACATGTCAACCTAAACATAAGGTGATAAATTGTAACCGAAATTACTTGTTTGACCAGTGTAGTCAGTGGCAAGTTTGCTTTGATAAATTTGAAATGACTTTGACATTCGAATGAAACTCACACGTAAATCATATTCAAGAACAAAAATTTGTGCTGGATCTTGTTGGGTAACAAACATCATGGGTTTCGAATGTTTGATCAAGACCACTCATTCGAAATGAATATGATTTGGAGTTTCGAATTTTGGTACAGAAACAAAAGTTTCGTGAAAATCTGGAACATTGTTCCCCGTCAATTCCTTAAAAGTGTAGTGAAAATTGGGTTTCACTTTCATCACGGTCTCATGATGTCAGATCATAAACACAGATTTTTGATATGTCTAAGTCTCGATGGGTTTGATCAGAGACCTCTCGGACATATGTCGTCGTGTGTGATCATGTAAGAACTTTATGGATGAAAAAGATTGATGTAAGACACGGAAAGTACCTCTGTTATCTTTGGACCAAACAATAAACTCTTAACTCATTTTGAGAAGAGTCAGGTAGCTCAGAGACTAATGTGAATATAAGCCTGATTGGGAAGAAATTTTCATATGAATAATTTCATTAAGGCTTTCGTACACACACATTGAGTCAATGGAGTCTTTTGGACAACATGCAGCAGCATGCTTCTAGGGACAACTTAACTAGTTCAAATGATGAAAAATTTATCGATGCATACGAAAAATGTACCTGACCCTAGAACTGCAAGCATAATCCACTCTGTATCTTCATGATTATCTGCAACAAAATACTAAAAAGAAATAAGAATCAAAATATTTTTGTTGTTTTGATTTTTCGAAAGTAAAGACAGAACAAACGAAAATCTTTTTGGATTTTTGAATTTTCGAAAATTAAATGACAAGACATAAACAAATGAAAATCTTTTTGGATTTTTGAATTTTCGAAAATTAAATGACAAGACATAAACAAATGAAAATCTTTTTGGATTTTTGAATTTTCGAAAATTAAATGACAAAACAAACGAAAATCTTTTTGGATTTTTGAATTTTCGAAAATGAAATGACAAAACAAAAGAAAATCTTTTTGGATTTTTAATTTTTCGAAAATGAAAATATACTGTACTTGTTGCAAAAACACGAAATTTTATCATCCCCTGATAAGTGACAAATGTACGAATTCGAAGGGGTCGAAGCGTTGACTATGAACAGTAACCTCTGAATCAACCCTTAAAATAAGTGACAATTTTACGAATTCGAAGGGGTCGAAGCGTTGACTATGAACAGTAACCTCTGAATGCTGAATGACTTTGCATTGTCTTTTATTCAGCGCCTCTGATTCATTCCTTGTCAACCATCATTCTCCTTTTTCGCATGGAACAGAATTTCCATCGATCATTCCAAGCCCTTCTATAATTTTCACAAGGGATTTTTCATCTAAAGGTTTCGTGAAAATATCAGCTAACTGATCAGTTGTTTTCACGAAATGTACTTCAATATTTCCATCCTCCACGTGATCTTTGATGAAATGATAACGAAGTGCTATATGTTTAGTCTTCGAATGCTGCACAGGATTATGACAAATTCTTATTGCACTTTGAGAATCACAATATAATGGAATCTTTTTCATATTGATTGCATAATCACACAATTGACTTTGAATCCATATAATTTGTGAAGTGCAAGCAGCAACAGCCACATATTCTGCTTCAGCTGTTGAGATTGAGACACATGTTTGCTTTTTCGACTGCCAGCTCACCAATTTGCCATCGAGAAATTGTCATCCACCACTTGTGCTTTTCCTATCAAGATTACAACCACCCAAGTCTGCATCCAAATATGCTTGTACAAAGAACCCAGTGTTCGAAGGATACCACAATCCTAACGAAATTGTTCCTTTAAGATAACGAAATATATTCTTCACAGCAGTGAGATGTGGTTCTCGTGGATTTGACTGATACCTAGCACAATTACACACATAAAACATGATATCAGGTCGACTTGCTGTAAGATAAAGTAATGAACCAATCATGCTCCTGTAAAGAGTTAGGTCAACTGCAGGTTTATCTAACGAAGGTGTCAACTTTATGCCAGTTGCCATAGGAACTCGTAACTTTGTACTATTCGTCAATCCAAACTTCTCTAGCAGATTTTTCGTATATTTTTCCTGATTAATAAAAATCCCTTCTCTGTTTTGACGAATATTCAGTCCAATAAAATTATTGATTTTTCCCATCATGCTCATTTCAAACTTGCTTTTCATCAGATCTTCGAATTCTCTAGATAAGGCAGGGTCAGTTGAGCCAAAAATAATATCATCAACATAAATTTGAACAAGCATTAGATGATTCCCAACTTTCTTTCGAAACAATGTGGGGTCAACAGATCCTTTTTTAAATTTAGATTGTTTCAAAAATGAGGTAAGAGTTGCATACCATGCTCCTGGTGCCTGTTTTAAACCATAAACTGCCTTATCTAAAATATAAACATGATCTGGATATTCTTCGTTAATAAAACCTGGGGGTTGTTCCACGTAAACAGTTTCTTCAAGCTCTCCATTTAGAAATGCACACTTCACGTCCATTTGATAAACATCAAAATCTTTGTGAGCTGCATAAGCCAGAAATATACGAACAACCTCGAGTCTTGCGACAGGGGCAAAAGTTTCTTCATAGTCGATTCCTTCTTGTTGTGAATATCCTTTAACAACAAGTCTGGCTTTGTTTCGAACAATATTTTCATCTTTGTCGGTTTTATTTTTAAAAATCCATTTTAACCCGACAGTCGAAACATTTTCAGGTTTAGGAATTAATCTCCAAACCTTGTTTCTTTCAAACTCAGACAATTCAGATTGCATTGCAACAACCCAATCTGAGTGTTCCATTGCAACCTTAATTGTTGTTGATTCAATTTTAGAGATGAAAACATTGAACATGCAAAATTCTTGATGAGTATTCAATACCTCATTCTTTGCACGAATTTGAGCTCTTGTTAAAACTCCCTCTTGTGGATTCCCAATTACTTGATCCTTCGGATGATCTCTTGTCCATTTTTCCATTGGCGGAAATGCTGGATCAAATTCCAAAGGTGCATCTTCGTATATATCATCATTCTCTGAACCTGCAATTGAACAAACATCATCAAAATCATTATTATTCTCAATGTTTTCTAAATGCTCCCCCTCAAAATTATGCTCCCCCTCAACATCAGCATTCAATCTTTCTTTCTCCCCCTCGAAAGAATGCTCTTCCTCATCGAAAGTATTCGAATCCAAGTGCTCCCCCTCCACTGGATTGTGTTGCATACTTTCTCCTTTCTCTGGAGAAGTTGATGTTGAATCATCAGTAAGCTTCGTTAGTTCAGAGAAATGATTATCATTTGCATTTATTTCAGCATCAACAGCATGATCTGAAATTCCAAAAATTAAATCATAAGCAATATCTAAGGTTTGTGAAGATTCAGATTTATCTTGTATGTTTTTCAGAATATGATGATTTTCAAACTGTGAGGTAGTTTGTTTAATGTAGTAATCATCAAATGTAAGATTAAAAGTTTCTTCAACTTTTCGTGTTCTTTTATTCAACACACGATATGTGACTGAATTATGCGAATATCCCAAGAAAATCCCTTCATCTGCTTTAGCTTGAAATTTCGTAAGATTATCCTTGAGATTCATAATGAAGCACCTGCATCCGAAAATATGAAAAAATTTGACGTTAGGTTTTCGATTGTTGAGAATTCCATATGGAGTAATGTTAAAACAACGATGAATGAAAGATCTGTTTTGAGTAAAACATGCTATGGATACGACTTCAGCCCAAAGGTATTGTGGAAGATTCGCATATGCCAGCATAGTCCTTGCTGCTTCGCATAAAGACCTATTTCTTCCTTCAACAACACCATTTTGTTGTGGTGTGTATGGAGATGAAAAATTATGCGTAATCCCTTTGTCCACCAAAAATGAATCAAGAACATTGTTCTTAAATTCAGTTCCATGATCACTCTTAATTTTTCGAACAATCTTCTTCAATGTTGTTTCCATCTTTTTGATAAAGTCAATCATGATTTGTGCAACTTCGGATTTAAGCCTGAGAAAATAAACCCACGTAAATCTTGAAAAGTCATCAACAATAACTAAAATGTACCTTTTCTTGTTGAGAGTTGAAATTGTCGAAGGACCACACAAATCAATATGTAAGAGCTCCAAAGGCGCGACAATTTTCGAATCAATCGTAATTGGATGACCTTGTTTATGTTGCTTGCCAACTTCACAAGCTGCACATAAAGAATCATTGTCAAATTTAAGTACAGGTAAACCTCTTACCAGATCTTGTACCACAAGTTTATTGATGTTTCGAAAATTGAGATGAGAAAGTCTTCGATGTCATAGCCAACTTAAGTCTGCTGGTGCTTTCGAAAGAAGACATATAGCAGGTTTCCCTACTATCGAATTGATATCCAAAGTGAACATGTCACCTTTCCTTTTGGATTTCAGTAACACTTCTTTTGTGTTGACATTCGAAATAACACTGCCTTCTTCATTAAAAAGAACTTGATTGCCAGTGCCCACAACAAGTTGAGAAACACTTATCAAGTTATGTTGAAGACCTTCAACATATGCAACACGATTCACTGTGAATTGTCCATTCATGATCTTCCCATATCCTTTGACTTGACATTTTTGATTGTTCCCAAACTTCACTACTCCAGCATTTTTGAGGCTTCGAAAATCACGTAAATTCTCCTTCTTCCCAGTCATGTGACGAGAGCAACCACTATCAATGTACCACTTTTTATCATATTGCTCGTCACATAGTACCTACAATCAGTGGAAAAATTTAGGTACCCAAGGCTTTTTGGGTCCTTGGAAATTAGATTTCAATTTCGAATTTAATGAAGAACTTTTAACCCAATCACAAACTTTGGTTTTGAGACTATCAATTAAGTTTACATCTTCATTTAAAGGAACCGAAACATAAGTTTTTGATTGTTTCGAATGTTCACTGACATTACCCTTCAAATTCTGAGTTTGTGAATGGACATTCGTTGCTTTTAATACTGGTTTCCAAGCTTTGACTGATATGTTCGAATCCTTAGAAGATGAACTGCCGTTTGATGAAGTATTCACATACTTCTCATATGTTTCGTGAATTTGCTCCTTTGAAAATGTATTCGACTGATACATCTTTCCTTTGCCTTCAAGCCAATGATCAATGTTCTTTCTTGAAGTCATTCCTTTTTCATGTGAAGTTGTCATAGTTTCTTTCTTCGTACGATTAGGAAAATTTGGCTTTTGAGGAACAAAATCAACTTTTGGATTTGTTAGAAAAGATTGAGCATATGATGTATCAACTGTTGATTTAAAATGTTGACGTTGAAAGAATTTTTGATTTGGATTTGAGTAATTTGAAAATTTTCTTGGAATATTAGTTTCTGAAACTTTCGAAAACGTTGGTTGTTTATTCACTTCAGACTTTGAATGATTTGATTGAGATGAATGTTGAGGTTTTGTTGAAAAAGATGAATATTTAGCTTTGAAAACATTTTTGGGTGATTGTGATTCAGACATCTTTTGAGACTCAACATTTTGCCAAAATATTTTCTTTCTTGCTTGTCTTTTTGAAATGTTGTTTTCCTTCGAAAATTTGTCAATTTGATCTTTAAATTCCTTAGAGTTTAGTTTGACAACTTTTTCACTTTCCTTTTCAACTTGTTTTGAATTCTCTTTTTCAATTTTTGATTTTTCAACCCATTTTCTTTGTGGTTTTTGACGTTGGAACACATACGAATTCTTTGTTAAGTTGTTTTCAACTGTGCTTTGATTTGCGAAAAAACCTTCATCAGTTGTTTTTGAATTATCCTCTTCAACTAACTTCTTTAATTCTGGTTTGATTTTCTCAACATTTCCAGTATTTACGAAAACTTGATTTGGAAAAATGACATCATCTGTACACTTGAAATTTGGATAAACCACTGTATTCGTTTCAAGATAGTGTTCACCTTTTTTATTCATTACTTTTTCGAACTTTTGTGTATCACCATACACTTGATCAACCACTATTCGAGGAGTTTCTTCTTCCTTTGAAGATTTCTTTTCCTTCGAAATTGTCTCTTCATCTTCATGATCACTATCATCAGTTTGACTATCTTTGAGATCCACGAAGTTCATATCACAAACTTTCGAAGTTGAGGGTATATCAGTTTTATTCTCAACCATCAAATCCTTAACTTTTTCTTTCCCTTTAGATGTTGATGCAACATTAACAATAGACAACTGAGAACAATCAACATCTTCAAGTTCACTAATTTCACTAATATTGTCAGAATTATCTTCAATATCAGCAAAATTAGATTGAGAATCAGATGTTGATTTCTCAGTCTTTTTCAAAATTTGAATTTGTTCAGATTTAGTCAAAGTATCATTCACGATGTTAACTATATCATTTGCATCAAGACATTCATCAATTTTGACAATTCCATATTTATATCTATCATCAGGAACTTTGTCAAAATCAGCTATCATTGCTCACAATCATACGAAATATTATCCACCTTAGCTCTTTCGAATGCTAGAAAAGGTAGTAATTTTCTATGTTGCTCTTTACTTATGTCACATGAATGATGTAAATCAGTTAATTTGCCATAAAGTCTTTTAGCAGAATTACAATAAATGTTTCTTTGTGCTAGGAAAAGTTTGACTTCACTCGTTAAAGTATCCCTATCACACATAATATTTGTTATTTGTAATTCCAAACATTCAATTTTGCTTATTTTCATATCTAATCGCTTTTTGGTCTCTAACAACTCCATTGACAACTTGTTGGCCTCATTGCTAGCAGACACAACAATTGAATCAAAATAAGTAACCGTCTCATCAAAAGATATTAGTTCAGAATCATAAGCATGTGTAGGAATATTAAAAGATTCGAGAATTTTACGTACCTTTGTTGTCATTGGAGATTTGTCTACCGTTTTGGATACGAAGCATCGTCCTTTCACTTTGAATTCCTCATCATCTGAGTCCTCCTACATTTTCACATACATCGCTCCATGTGTTGGATTTCTCATTTCTTCATCGTCTGATCCGGATGACCAGATTTGATAAGTTCCATCTTCATCCTCATGTTCACCCTTTGCAACCAATGACAAATTCTTGGCTTTCGCACGAACCTCCTCAAGCCTTTATGCATAATACGCCTCATCCTTAACTTTATTCTTCCTCTCATCCTTCTTTCGAAGCATACAGTCATTCACAAGATGATTAGCACCGTTGCAATAATGACAATCTATTCCAGCATCACCTTTCAGCTTTTTCTCAATCTTTCCTTCAGACATTTTCGAATCTTTCTTCTCAACTTTCTTTTTCTCCTCATCATCAGTTTTACTCACAGCACTTCCTTTTACCTCAGCAAGCTTAGTTTTCGGATTGAACGACTTTTTGAAAAACTTCTTAACACGATTATTCGAATAAAAAGGTATTGCCTCATCATCCGAATTCACGATGAATCCTTCTTCTTCCTCAGAATCACCATTTTCTGCTTCTTTCTCAGATATCTTTGACACAAGTGCCAATGGACCTCCCAAATTTAGCTTCGTCTCTTCAGCAATTTCATTTACTTCAGTTTCGTGTGTTTTCAACTGATTGTACAAATCATTGAGAGTTGATGTATCAAAACTTTGCTGATTCTTCACCATCATACTTACGCTTCTCCATTCTTTTCGAAGCCCATCACAAAGATGAGATTGAATTCCATTGAAGTCCTGGTAATTCCATAGCGATTACAACGATAGATTAACTCGTTCAGTCGATCATAGTAGACTTCGATTGTTTCACTTTTTTTTTGTCTGAAATCTTTCAGCTCAACCAAACACTGTTTGACTGAATTGATTTTCGTCTTCTCACTTCCTTGAAACTTATCTTTCAGATTGTTCTAGACCTCCTTTGCAGTTGTACAACTCCTAACGTAATTGTACACAACTGGAGGTAAAGCACCTCGTAGTTCCCTCATACACCTATTCTCCAGTTTCTTCAAACGATCAGATTGATTATCAACATCAGAACTTGTGGAAGAAGATCCGATTGGTTGAACATTCACTGGAACATTGACATTTCCAGTGATACATGACCATAATTCTTCATCAAGACCATTCAGATGATCCTGCATACGATCAGCCCACTGATCATAATATTCAGGGATTAGCACTGGAATTTTGGTTGATGATCCTAACAAATGAGAAAACGAGGTCATCGAATTGAGATTGAAACTCGCCATTGTTGTACGGAAGCTGAATTTGAAACTTTTTAAGAAGAAATGGAAATTTGAAAACAAACTAGTTGATTCAAATCGGAATTGAAAGAAAAACACTCGATTCAACAATTCAAATGCAGAATCAAATCACAAACTGAAATCTAGACAAGTTTTTCACGATCAAAAAGTGCGGAAACTTTTGAACCAAAAATTTGATTCAAAAACTTTTTGAATGGATGAAAATCAGATCACAGATGTGATTCCTGCTCTGATACCAATTGATGAATCAAAGAATCGAGTATTGAATTAATCAGAGTATGAATTCAAGTATGAATGCGAAATTGAACACCGGAAGTAAATATGATCTTGTTTAAGCTCTATTACGCTTTCGAATGTTACAGAGTACAATAGATAGGTCTGTAAAAACTCTTATCTAACTCTAGTAAATAACCCTATTTATAGGGAACCGAAAGCGTACAAAAAATATACTAAGGCATAGACATTTAAGCTTCGAATAAAAGCGCCCTAGTAAAATACATTACAAAACATTCGAAGAGATCAAAATACATTTCGACTAATTACAACAATTCGACCCTTACAAGTGTTCTATATTTGTTTATGATCAGTGATTTTGTTCCTTCAAAAGCATCAATATATTCTGGGTTGGAAGTATTTTGCCTAGTCTGGTTTTGTTGTGGAATTAGTTTGATAGTGATTCAGAAGGGGTGGGCTGTCAGGAAGTCAGATCAATTTGAGATTGCGGGTATCAGGAAAGGTAAAGGTGGTTTTCTGCAAGAGTTTGAGGTTCGTTCTACCAGGGTTGATTCCAGTTGCCTTGGGAATATTATTTTGTGCGTTGAATTTTTGTTTATGATCATCAGGATGGTTGTGTTCTTATGGGTGTTAATAAGGAGCGATTTCGAGGACGAAATCTAATTTAAGTGGGGGAGGGTTGTAACATTCAAAATCTAGAAGGTCAATTATGGAAATAACTTCCCTTTTAGGGGCCAACTCATCGAGTTTATGGCATAAACTCGACGTGTTGGAAACTTTTGGGACGCGTGTTTTTAAGGACCAACTCGTCGAGTTGGTATAAGGAAACTCGACGAGTTGACGCTGTTTGAGAAAACCCTAATTTTCGAGTTTTACACCCTATTTAAAGAGCTTAACTCCCTTTGCTAGCCTCCTTACCAGCCTCCTTGCCCAAAAAACCCTAATTTTGTGCATTACCCTTCATGGTTGAGTGTGTGAGCTTGTGGTGAGCTTGGAAAGTTGGTTTTTGGTGATCTTTGGAAGGCGTTTGAAGAATGAAGGTGCTTGGTTTGGAAGGAAGGCTTTGGATCCAGAAACTCTCTATTTGTTGCAGTCCTTTTGAGGTATAAAGTCGAAACCTTGTGTTGTTATCTTCTAGATCTCTTTGTGGGATGTTTTAGTTCGATTTTTTGGGATTTTGGATGGGTTGTCCAAAGGTTAAGGGTTTCAGGGGTTTTTATGCTAGATCTGACCCTTTTATGCCCTCTCTTGGCATAAAGTTGCAAGCTTTGCTAAGTCCTAAGTCTCATTTATGCATTAAGTCCTTTATTAAGCCATTTTGGGCTCTAAGGTTCCTTTCTTGCATGCATGAACGTAAAGTTGGAAACTTTACGTGATAATCCAGCCTTGGGATGCCAGATCTATGTTTTAGGAGTATGTTTGAGAGTTTAAGGGCTTAATGGGTTAAGCCTCACTCTATTAAGTCAAGGATTCGGGTTTGGGTTCAATGTAGTGGGTTTTAAGGGTAAAGTTGCAAACTTTACCCTTCTAGTCATCATTTGAGAACAGATCTGAGAATGCAAGCTTTTAGATTCGATGGAAACGGATTAATGCATTAAGTTGTTTGATTCCTGGCCAACTCGATGAGTTCATGAGGATAATTCGGCGAGTTGATGCGAATTTTCCCGATCTGTGCATTTAATGGGGGGACTCGACGAGTTGAAGGACAACTCGGCGAGTTGGGTCAACTCGGACCATTGACTTTGACTTTTGACTTATAATTAAGGGAATTATGGGGTTGGGCCCAATTTGGAAAATTGGACCATTAGAGGGCTTTGATGGATCTAGTAGTTTCTGGTATTTTGGGCTTGAGTTGTTAATGGGCCCAATTTTCCAAATTGGGCCATCGGTTGATTAGTGGGCCTTGGGCCTTTCAGATTGTAGTTTGGGTCATGGGGTGGGCCAAGGCTAGGTTAGGGGTAAAATGGTCCTTTTACCCCGCGTATGGAGTTGTGGTTATGGTTTGGAGCCCAATTGTTAATTGGGTGTATTATTGATATTGCTAGTTTAGGAAGCCGTCAGGGCAGCAGCTAGGGATTCTTTCAGTGAGCTTCTGCAGTGCGAGGTGAGTCTCGTCACTATATCCATGGGTCGAATGCACCAGTGTCGGCCAATTATGTGTTATGTGGTATGATAGTTGTTCTGTGTTATATAGTATGCTAGTTGTCTTTGTGATACTTGCATGGAAGACCACGGGGGGGGGGGGGAGCCCGTGACAATTGAATATCAGACCATAGGGGGAGCCCATGGAATTCTAAGTAAAGATCATGGGGGAGCCCATGGAAACTATATGTATGTTGCATGATAATATGTGGTTGTGTGTGGTATGATATTTTGGGGAACTCATTAAGCTTTGTGCTTACGATTTTCAATTTATGTTTCAGGTACGCCAGTTTTCAAATGGAAGAGCTCGGGATGATTGCAGAGCACACACCACATGTTTCCGCATTTTGTGAATTACTCTGATTTGATAATGTTTTTGCTAACTCTTGATTACCTTGGTTTCATGAGAAAGGAATGTATTAACGATTTATTAATCAAAAAGAAAAATATTTGCGTCATGATTTTTGGGGCGTTACACGAATAATGAAATAGGAATAAAAAATCGATCCAACTAAGCAACCATGCCCTAATGATTGATGATAATTTTGTAAGTGACAACTTTGAAACATTACAATTTTCATTAGACCAATCCAATGCACTTAACTATAGTAAAATAACCTCTAGCAAGATGGTAGAGGAGAAAAGTTATTCCAGTAAATAAAAGAAAAATACAACAATTACCTGGACACAAAAGTTAGCAATACCTTGTAACCTACAATAATAATCAACACTATGACTAGATTTGTTAATTATCTCAGTCGGAGATGCTTGCAATCATTCATGGAAGAATGTATTCATATATGGGCTATAAGGACTAAATGTAGCAACTGCCACTAAATTTGATAGCAAGATAATTCAATCTTCCAAACCAACTTTAAACTTCTACTCAAAGATAGTTAATAACCACAAAAACTGAGATTTCGTTACAAAAATAGACCCCTGTAATGAAAGAAATACATAATAGATCCCTCTGTAATAAACAAGTTACAGACAAATTACAGAACTGGTTCATGTGTAATATACTTTAAAAATTGTCTTAACTAAAACAAAATCAGTAATGGTTTGTAATTATGCAAAACTACAGAAATGGTCAGGCATGTTCTTACATTTTGTAGAAATTACATGAATAGTGATGAACCAATGAATCGAGTAATGAATTAATCAAAGTATGAATTCAAGTAAGAATATGAGATTTGAACACACGATGTAAATATGATCTTGTTATGCTCTATTATGCTTTCGAATTCTTTACAGAGAATAGTAGACAAGTCTGTAAAAGTTCTTATCTAACTCTATTAAATAACCCTATTTATAGGGAACTGAAAGCATACAAAAAATATACTAAGGCATTGACTCTAAAGCTTCGAATAAAAGCGCCCTAGTAAAATACATTACAAAATATTCGAAGAGTTCAAAACATACTTCGACTGATTACAATAATTCGACCCTTACAATCTCCCCCTTTGCAATCATAGTCGAAGTGTTTAATTTGTAAGAAGTGTGATGTAATACAGTAATACTCTTCGAATCTCCGTGTACCAGGAGATAATCTTCTTCAGCTCTTTCTTGTCGCCTTCATTGTTCTTCTTGCAATGATTCATACGAACAATCAAGTTCGTATATTGAGATGTTGAATATCTCTCGACTTCACTTGCTTGGAATAAGAACCGTTTAGACTTTCCAGCTTTTTCTTTTCCTGCGAAGACAATTCCAAAAGGCTTCAGGCAAATTTCACCATCAGCATACTTCTTCAATTCAACCTGAGTCTTCGTAGGAGCCATCGGAGCTTTAATTTTCCTTCCTTTAGCAGTAGCTAATTCAACATCTGTTAGTGCCAAGCACTCATAATAGTTTTCGATAAAAATCTTGATGTGAGCTACTCCAAGCTTGAATTCATCTGGTTTTGTGTTTTGAAGGTATGAGAATGATTTGTCTTTCAAAAGTAATGCAACTTGTATAAGATCATACAAGTTCATTAATGGAAAATCTGCAACAGTGGATTCGCAAATATTTCCATTTGCCCTGGCAACCACATACTTAACATTTTGGACTGTGTTTTCGAAAACCACATCCTTTTTCATACTTATGACCTTCTTGATTTTTATTGAAGACCAAACTTCCTCAGGGGCTTTTCCAAGAACAGCATGAAAACGAATTTTCATGTGTGTACCTTCATCTTTATTTTTAAAATTCCCTTCTGCTTTGAACTGAGGCATGATAAACATCATTTCGTTTATGGGAAAATGCAACTGGCCTGCATCAGTATTTGTGACCAAATAACTCTGCTTTGGTTTCTTCTCAAATGAATACATGTGATTGAATGCAACCTTGGCCTCGATTGTTTCGTAGTTATAGTGTTTAGTTGGATCCCCTTTATCCATTCCCTTCAGATCATTTGCTCGCTGAGCCATAATGCTTTGAACTATTCTGAGCTTTTCGATTTCAGCATCAACTTCAGCCTTCTTTTCTTCTTTTGATTTTTCCACAACAATCGATTTCCCTTTATCTTTTAATGCTTGATTATCAGTTGTCTCTTTTGGTTTTAAACCACTCCCACCAGTCTCCGAAGATTTACCAATCACAATTCCTTTCAAAATTGGTCTTGCAATTGGCGTTGTTGTTACGACTGTTGAAGTCACCTGTTCAACAGAAACAATTATTGGTTTTGTTATAGGGATTTTCGAAGAAAAGACTTTTCCCACAACTTTCGCATCTTCTCCACTAGTCTTCGACTCACTAGTTTTTCTTTCTCCCCCTTGCACCCCTGTGAAAACAGGTGGGGCATTTGTGGTTGGAAGAAGATTTGATATGCGAAAGAGAGGAGCAAGTTGCTTGTTGAGAATGGCTTCGAATTGGATAAACTTCTGAGATAAAAATTCAGGAGTAATCAATGGAGAAGAAACCGGCCTATCAGAAATCTCTGTTAACTCCTTAAGCAACTTAAGCACTTCTTCAAAGCTTGCACTTTCGGATGTTGAAAGTCGAGTAATTTGAGGACTCAAATTTTCATACAACTTAACAAATCGAGTGACTGCGCCTCAAATGATATCAACCTTTTGATGCAATGATGCATAGTCATGTTGAACAGTTGCTATTTCTCTTTTCATATCTTCACGAAGTTCGTGAATTTTCAAGTTGACATCCTCTCGAACTTTCTTCACGTCTTGAATAAAAAGAACATGTCGTTCCTTTGCAACATTCTTCAATTCTTTCAAATTACCAGCAAACTTCGAACTCTGAGAATTGATCTGAATTTCATTGTTTTGATCATTATGATCAATCTTCTCCAAGACTCGAGATTCAGAATCTTTAAGCATCCCCGATACTTTACTTATGATTCTGGATTCAAACACCTTCAGCAATGAATCAACTTCAACACTTGAAACAAACGAACCAACCCCTAGATCTGCTTGGGATTGAATGACAAAATTCAACTTTTGATTTAAAATCTTAAACTGCTTCATGATCATCAGCATGTGATCTGGAAACTGCTCTTCTTCTTCATGAAACTCCAAGTCGTCAAACATACCGCCAAACCCCTCATTATCAGTCTCTGTTTCCATACAAACAATATCTTGAATAGGTGAAGTTGTTTTGGGTGGCTCAGTAGATTGAGAAGAAAAAATAGACGTAAAGGGTTGATCAACAATGTGTTCGAATGTTGGGGAATCTGTTGTTGAAGTAAGAGGAGTAGAAGATAACGATAAAGAAACAGTACTTGCAAAAGGAGTAGAAGTAGATGGACCTGTAGCTTCATTCTTCGAACCTCCTTCACCCATATTGACATTTGCATCCGTATCAGATGCGTGTGCAGGGATGCCTAAAGTTCGAACCTCCTCAGGAACTGATTTGGCAATCGAATCTTCGGGTGGTATGACAACTGTCTTCTCAGGAGTGAAACTTTCGGTGATAAGAGTAAACTCTAGAGTTTCAGGAATTCTTTCACTATCATCATCTGTTGACTCAGTAGAGATTACAAGTTTTCGAGTCTTCTTCTTCTTTTTCTTTGACAAATGCTTTGCCATGTCTTTAGCCCTTCGTTTCTTGGACACCGGTGAAACAGGTGCGGGCACTTCTCTAATTAGAATCCCTTGATGAGTTATTTGAGGTTTTCGAACCACTTTGTGCGTTGGAGACTTGCTTTTGTGGGTAGACTTCATTTTAATTCTTCGAAACATGCCAGTCTTCAAAGGAAGGACTACATGTTCTCGTGTTTCTTCAATAATGGGCTCAATTACTTGAGTCTCAGCAACAGTCACTTCAACTGTTTCAGGCTTCTTCTTTGGAGATTTCGAAGATCTGGACTCAGTTTCATGCTTTCTTGACTTCTTGATTTTCTTATCATCTCCTCCCAGTAAAACACCAGTTTTAATTGAAGAATCAATTGTCGTCAAATAGGCTACCAATACAGGGTTTGAAGAATCAACTCTTTTAAGCATCGCATCTGGAATACGAGCAACTGTAGGAAAAACATCAGCATTATCTGTAACCTCCTTCGGATAGTGGTAAGATTGAAAAACTGCTTTGTCTTCATCAGTGGGTACCAAAATCCCTTCCTTATTGTAAAAGTGTTGCAGAATCAAACTCCAGTATCTTGCACACGAAATACCATGAATAGCATTCGTGTGTTCTACACCCTTTTGGAATTCCTTCCACAACTGTGTAGAATAATATACTTGAAGATCATAGTAGATTCCAGCAACCATGGCATAAACCTCCATTCTTCCTTTATCAAGGCCACCTGATCTCCCAGTCAAACAGCGTAGAAAAATACCAAATAAGAAATTCCAGATTCGTGGAAGACCAGATTTCTTAAAATCACTAATCTTGGACAATGGTGGCTAATATCCCATCTCATTAAACATGTGAACGATTTGTGGAAAAGTAAATGAAACATATGGAGGCAAATTCGGAATATCAAGAATTTGGCAAAATAGTTTCTTGGTTAGCCTGACCTTTTTGTCGTTCACCAGATGAAAAGTAATTGTATCAGTTGCTTTGTTATATGTCGCAGTTGATCCTGCTTGAGAAAGCCAGGACAATGGAACAGAGAAAGAGTTGAACATCGCTTTTGCCAAAACCGAGTTCTTCAAAGCAACTATGAGCATCTTTAATTCTTCCGGGTACTGAGAAACGTCACCCTCCAAGTAGTAGTTTGTTGCTTGAATCTTCATTATTGGTAATGAAGAGGCATCTTCAGTGGTATGAGAATCAACATGAGCAGAAGTCGCCATTGTTAGGGTTTAAAGATGATGATGAACAGAGAATTTTGGGAAATTTGCTTTTTGATCGCGTAAACTGACAATGAACCCCTGGAATTCCCTTTTATATGTAACCCTTAAATTTGAATTTGAAGCGGGATATGTATTTAATGATATCCGACGTGGCACCTTGAAAACCGGACCATTACTGCGTAAAAGTAGCCATGCGTCAAAAAGTAGCTGTCACATCGCCTTGAGAAACGGACAAAATACCATACGTCATTTATAAACAGCCTGTCTTGTAATCCCCAAGAAAATTGTAGCCGTCAGAACCCTTCGAATGGAAGCAAGGCTCTTTCACTTTTGGGATGAAAAGCGAAGTCGTACGCCAGAAGTTCGAAATCATCAGCCTGAGTTGGTATTACTCAGAACCTCAAGGATTTCGTGAGTGCTGTGTTCCAAAGAATAGAGACGAGAAAGAAATATAATAAAAACATGGGATATTGTGATGTCAAACCATTGACACAAAAGCAGATGAAATCCCGGGCAAAGATTACTTCATTAATCATTAAGAGAAATGATCAATAGCTTGTGTGGGTTCCCGTGAATTACAATCGAATACTTGTTGATAAGTATCAAAGGGCTTCTTTTATAATGCTTCGAGGATGGTTTAAAATTTCGTTACATGTCATCCTAAACACAAGGTGAGAAATTGTAACAAAAATTACTTTTTTGACTAGTGTAGTCAGTGACAAGTTGGCTTTGAAAAATTTTGAAATGACTAGGACATTCGAATGAAACTCACACGGAAATCGTATTCAAGAAAAAATTTATATGCTGGATCTTGTTGGGTAACAAACATCGTGGGTTTCGAATGTTTGATCAAGACCACTCATTCGAAATGAATATGATTTGGAGTTTCGAATTTTGGTACAGAAACAAAAGTTTCGTGAAAATCTGGAACTTAGTTCCCCGTCAATTCCTTAAAAGTTAATGAAAATTGGGTTTCACTTTCATCATGGTCTCATGATGTCAGATCATAAACACAGAGTTTTGATATATCTAAGTCTCGGTGGGTTTGATCAGAGACCTCTCGGACATATGTCTTCGTGTGTGATCGTGAAAGAATTTTATGGATGAAAAAGATTGATGTAAGACACGAAAAGTACCTCTGTTGTGTTTGGACCAAACAGTAAACTCTTAACTCATTTTAAGAAGAGTAAGGTAGCTCAAAGACTAATGTGAATATAAGCCTGATTGGGAAGAAATCTTCGTATGAATAATTTCATTAAGGCTTTCTTACACACACATTGAGTCATGGAGGCTTTGGTCAACATACAGCAGCATGCTTCTAGGGACATCCTAACTAGTTCGAATGATGAAAAATTTATCGATTCATACGAAAAATGTACCGTACCCGAGTATTGCAAGCATAATCTCCGTTGTATCTTCATGAGAATCTGCAACAAAATACTAAAAAGAAATAGGAATCAAAATATTTTTGATGTTTTGATTTTTCGAAAATAAAGACAGAACAAACGAAAATCTTTTTGAATTTTTAAATTTTTCGAAAATTAAATGACAAAATAAACGAAAATCTTTTTGGATTTTGGAATTTTCTGAAAATTAAATGACAAAACAAACGAAAATCTTTTTGGATTTTGGAATTTTCTGAAAATTAAATGACAAAACAAACGAAAATCTTTTTAGATTTTTGAATTTTTGAAAATTGAAATAGTACTTGATGCAAATATGCAAAATTTTATCATCCCCTTATAAGTAACAAATGTACGAATTCGAAGAGGTCGAAGCGTTGACTATGAACAGTAACAGCTGAATCAACCCTTAAAATAAGTAACAAATGTGCGAATTCGAAGGGGTCGAAGCGTTGACTATGAACAGTAACCTCTGAATCAACCCTTAAAATAAGTAACAAATGTGCGAATTCGAAGGGGTCGAAGCGTTGACTATGAACAGTGACCTCTGAATGCTGAATGATTTTGCATTATCTTTTAGTCAGCGCCTCTGAATCATTCCTTATCATGCATCATTCTTCTTTTTCGCATGGAACAGAATTTCCATCGATCATTCCAAGTCCTTCTATAATCTTCACAAGGGATTTTTCATCTAAAGCTTTCGTGAAAATGTCAGCTAAATGATCAGTTGTTTTCACGAAATGTACTTCAATATTTCCATCTTCCACGTGATATTTGATGAAATGATAACGAAGAGCTATATGTTTAGTCTTCGAATGCTGCACAGGGTTATGACAAATTCTTATCGCACTTTGAGAATCACAATATAATGGAATCTTTTTCATATTAATTGCATAATCACGCAATTGACTTTGGATCCATATTATTTGTGAAGTGCAAGCAGCAGCAGCCACATATTCTGCTTCAGCTGTTGAAATTGATACGCATGTTTGCTTTTTCGACTGCCAGCTCACCAATTTTCCATCAAGAAATTGACATCCACCACTTGTGCTTTTTCGATCAAGATTACAACCACCCAGGTCTGCATCCGAATATGCTTGTACAAAGAACCCAGTGTTCGAAGGATACCACAATCCTAACGAAATTGTTCCTTTAAGATAACGAAAGATATTCTTCATAGCAGTGAGATGTGGTTCTCGTGGATTAGACTGATACCTAGCACAATTACACACAGAAAACATGATATCAGGTCTACTAGCTGTAAGATAAAGTAATGAACCAATCATGCTCCTATATAAAGTTATGTCAACGGCAGGTTTATCTAACGAAGATGTAAGCTTTATGCCCGTTGCCATTGGAACTCGTAACTTCGTGCTATTCGTCAATCCAAACTTTTCCAACAGATTCTTCGTATATTTTTCTTGATTAATAAAAATTCCTTTTCTGTTTTGACGAATATTCAAACCAAGAAAATTATTGATTTTTCCCATCATGCTCATTTCGAACTTACTTTTCATCAAATCTTCGAATTCTCTAGACAAAGCAGGGTCAGTCGAGCCAAAAATAATATCATCAACATAAATTTGAACAAGCATTAGATGATTCCCCACTTTCTTTCGAAATAATGTGGGACCAACTGATCCTTGTTTAAATTTAGATTGTTTCAAAAATGAGGTAAGAGTTGCATACCATGCTCGTGGTGCTTGTTTCAAACCATAAACTGCCTTATCTAAAATATAAACATGATTTGGAAATTCTTCGTTAATAAAACCTGGGGGTTGTTCCACGTAAACAGTTTCTTCAAGCTCTCCATTTAGAAATGCACATTTCACGTCCATTTGATAAACATCAAAATCTTTGTGAGCTGCATAAGCCAGAAATATACGAACCGCCTCGAGTCTTGCGACAGGGGCAAAAGTTTCTTCATAGTCGATTCCTTCTTGTTGTGAATATCCTTTAACAACAAGTCTGGCTTTGTTTCGAACAATATTTCCATCTTTGTCGGTTTTATTTTTGAAAATCCATTTTAACCCAACAATCGAAACATTTTCAGGTTTAGGAATTAACCTCCAAACCTTGTTTCGTTCAAATTCAGACAATTCAGATTGCATTGCAACAACCCAATCTGAGTGTTCCATTGCAATCTTAACTGTTTTTGGTTCAATCTTAGAAATGAAAACATTGAACATGCAAAATTCTTGATGAGTATTCAATACCTCATTCTTTGCACGAATTTGAGCTCTTGTTAAAACTCCCTCTTGTGGATTCCCAATTACTTGATCCTTCGGATGATCTTTTGTCCACTTTTCCATTGGCGGATATGCTGGATCAAATTCCAAAGGTGCATCTTCGTATATATCATCGTTTTCTGAGCCTACAATCGAACAAGCATCATAAAAATCATTATTATCTTCAATATTTTCTGAATGCTCCCCCTCAACATCATCATTCATCCTTTCTTTTTCCCCCTCGAAAGAATGTTGTTCGTCATCTAATGTATTCGAATCTAAGTGCTCCCCCTCCACGGGATTGTTTTGCATACTTTCCCAATTTCTGGAGAATATGATGTTGAAGCATCATTAAGCTTTGTTAGTTCAGAGATATGATTATCACTTGCATTGATTTCAGCATCAACAGCATGATCTGAAATTCCAAAAATTAAATCATAATCAATATCTAATGTTTGTGAGGATTCAGATTCATCTTGTAAGTTTTTCAGAATTGGATGATTTTCAAACTGAGTTGTTGTTTGTTTAATGTAGTAATCATCAAATGTAAGATTAAAAGTTTCTTCAACTTTTCTTGTTCTTTTATTCAACACACGATATGTAACTGAATTATGCGAATATCCCAAGAAAATCCCTTCATCTGCTTTTGCTTGAAATTTCGTAAGATTATCCTTGAGATTCATAATGAAGCACCTGCATCCGAAAACATGTAAAAATTTGACATTAGGTTTTCGATTGTTGAGAATTTCATATGGAGTAATGTTAAAACGACGATGAATGAACGATCTGTTTTGAGTGAAACATGCGGTTGATAATGCTTCAGCCCAAAGATATTGTGGAAGATTCGCATATGCCAACATAGTCCTTGTCGCTTCGCATAGACACCTATTTCTTCGTTCAACAACACCGTTTTGTTGTGGTGTGTATGGAGATGAAAAATTATGCAAAATCCCTTTGTCCACCAAAAATGAATCAAGAACATTGTTCTTAAATTCAGTTCCATGATCACTCTTAATTTTTCGAACAATCTTCTTCAATGTTGTTTCCATATTTTTGATAAAGTCAATCATGATTTGTGCAACTTCAGATTTAAGCCTGAGAAAATAAACCCATGTAAATCTGGAAAAATCATCAACAATCACTAAAATGTACCGTTTCTTGTTGAGAGTTGAAACAGTCGAAGGACCACACAAATCAATATGTAAGAGCTCCAGAGGTGCAACTATTTTCGAATCAATCGTAATTGGATGACCTTGTTTATGTTGCTTGCCAACTTCACAAGCTGCACATAAAGAATCATTGTCAAATTTAAGTACAGGTAAACCTCTTACCAGATCTTGTACCACAAGTTTATTGATGTTTCGAAAATTGAGATGAGAAAGTCTTCGATGCCAAAGCCAACTTAAGTCTGATGTTGCCTTCGAAAGAAGACATATAGCAGGTTTCCCTACTATTGGATTGATGTCCAAAGTGAACATCTCACATTTCCTTTTGGATTTCAGTAACACCTCTTTTGTTGTGACATTCGAAATAATACTTCCTTCTTCGTTAAAAAGAACTTGATTGTCAGTGCCCACAACAAGTTGAGAAACACTTATCAAGTTATGTTGAAGACCTTCAACATATGCCACCCGATTCACTGTGAATTGACCATTCGTGATCTTCCCATATCCTTTGACTTGACATTTTTGATTGTTCCCAAACTTCACTACTCCAGCATTTTTGAGACTTCGAAAATCACGTAAATTCTCATTCTTCCCAGTCATGTGACGAGAGCAACCACTATCGATGTACCACTTGTTATCATAGTGCTCATCACATAGTACCTACATTCAATGGAAAAATTTAGGTACCCAAGGCTTTTTGGGTCCTTGGAAATTAGATTTCAATTTCAAATGTAATGAAGAACTTTTAACCCAATCACAAACTTTTGTTTTGAGACTATCAATTAAGTTCACTTCTTCATTTAAAGGAACCGAAACATAAGTTTTTGATGGTTTCGAATGTTCACTGACATTACCCTTCGAATTCTGAGTTTGTGAATGAACATTCTTTGCTTTTATAACTGGTTTCCATGCTTTGACTGATATGTTCGAATCCTTAGACGATGAACTGTCATTTGATGAATTATTCATGTACTTTTCATATGCTTCGTGAATTTGCTCCTTTGAAAATGTATTTGACTGATACATCTTTCCTTTTCCTTCAAGCCAATGATCAATGTTCTTCCTTGACGTTATTCCTTTTTCTCGTGAAGTTTTCATAGTTTCTTTCTTCGTTTGATTTGGAAAATTTGGCTTTATAGGAACAAAATCAACTTTTGGTTTTGTTATAAATGATTTAGCATATGATGTATCAACTGTTGATTTAAAATGTTGACGTTGAAAGAATTTTTGATTTGGTTTTGAGTTATTTGAAAATTTTCTTGGAATATTAGTTTCTGAAATTTTCGAAAACCTTGGTTGTTTATTCACTTCAGACTTTGAATGATTTGATTGAGATGAATGTTGAGGTTTTGTTGAAAAAGATGAATTTTTAGCTTTGAAAACATTTTTGGGTGATTGTGATTCAGACATTTTTTGAGACTCAACATTTTGCCAAAATATTTTCTTTCTTGCTTGTCTTTTTGAAATGTTGTTTTCCTTCGAAAATTTGTCAATTTGATCTTTGAATTCCTTGGAGTTTAATTTGACAACTTTTTCACATTCCTTTTCAACTTGTTTTGAATTCTCTTTTTCAATTTCTGATTTTTCAACCCATTTTCTTTGTGGTTTTTGACGTTGGAAAACATACGAATTCTTTGTTAAGTTGTTTTCAACTGTGCTTTGATTTGCGAAAAAACCTTCATCAATTGTTTTTGAATTATCCTCTTCAACTAACTTCTTTAATTCTGGTTTGATTTTCTCAACATTTCCAGTAGTTACGAAAACTTGATTTGGAAAAATGACATTATCTGTACATTTGAAATTTGGATAAACCACTGAATTCGTTTCAAGATAGTGTTCACCTTTTTCATTCATCACTTTTTCGAACTTTTGTGTATCACCATACACCTGATCAACCACAATTCGAGGACTTTCTTCTTCCTTTGAAGATTTCTTTTCCTTCGAAATGTTCACTTCATCTTCATCATCACTATCATCAGTTTGGCTGTCTTTGAGATCCACGAAGTTCATATCATAAACTTTCGAAGTTGAGGATATATCAGTTTCATTTTCAACCATCAAATCCTTAACTTTTTCTTTTCCTTTTCATGTTGAAGCAACATTAACAACAGACAACTGAGAACAATCAACATCTTCAAGTTCACTAATTTCACTAATATTGTCAGAATTATATTCAATATCAGCAAAATTAGATTGAGAATCAGATGTTGAATTCTCAGTCTTTTTCAAATTTTGAATTTGTTCAGATTTAGTCAAAGTATCATTCACTATGTTAACTATTTCATTCGCATCAAGACATTCATCAATTTTGACAATTCCATATTTATATCTATCATCAGGGACTCTATCAAAATCAGCTATTATTTGCTCACAATCATACGAAATATTATCTACCTTGGCTCTTTCGAATGCTAGGAAAGGTAGTAATTTTCTATGTTGCTCTTTACTTATATCACATGAATGATGTAAATCAGTTAATTTGCTATAAAGTCGTTTAGCAGAATTACAATAGATGTTTCTTTGTGCTAGCAAAAGTTTAACATCACTCGATAACCTATCCCTATCACACATTATATTTGTCATTTGTAATTCCAAACATTCAATTTTGCTTATTTTCATGTCTAATCTCTTTTTGACCTCTAACAACTCCATTGACAACTTGTTAACCTCATTGCTAGCAAACACAACAATTGAATCAAAATAAGTAACCGTCTCATCAAAAGAAATTAGTTCAGAATCATAAGCATGTGTAGGAATATTAAAAGATTCGAGAATTTTACGTACCTTTGTTGTCATTGGAGATTTGTCAGCTGCTTTGGATACGAAGCATCGTCCCCTCACTTCAAATTCCTCATCATCTGAGTCCTTCTCCATTTTCGCATACAACGCCCCATGCGTTGGATTCCTCATTTCCTCATCGTTTGACCCGAATGACCAGATTTGATAAGTTCCATCTTCATCCTCATGCTCACCCTTTGCAACCAATGACAAATTCTTTGCCTCATCTTTGACTTTATTCTTCCTCTCATCCTTGACTTTATTCTTCCTCTCATCCTTCTTTCGAAGCATACAGTCATTTGCAAGATGATTCGCACCGTTGCAATAATGACAATCTATTCATGCATCACCTTTCAGCTTCTTCTCACCCTTTCCATCAGCTATCTTCGAATCTTGCTTCTCAACTTTTTTTTTTCTCCTCAACAACATTTTTACTCACAGAATTTCCTTTCACCTCAGCAAGCTTAGTTTTCGAATTGAACGGCTTTTTGAAAAATTTCTTGACACGATTATTTGAGTAAAATGCTATTGCTTCATCATCCGAATTCATGATGAATCCTTCTTCTTCCTCAGAATCACCATTTTCAGCTTCTTTCTCAGAAATCTTTGATACAAGAGCTAATGGACCTCCCAAATTCAACTTCGATTCCTCAACAATTTCATTTACCTCAATTTCGTGTGTTTTCAATTGATTGTACAAATCATTGAGAGTTGATGTATCAAAAATTTGCTGATTCTTCACCATCATACTCACACTTCTCCATTCTTTTCGAAGCCCCATTACAAAGATGAGACTGAATTCCATTGATGTCCTGGTAATTCCATAGCGATTGCACCGATAGATTAACTCGTTCAGACGATCATAGTAAACTTCAATTGTTTCTCCTTCTTTTTGTTTGAAATCTTTCAACTCAACCAAACACTGTTTAACTGAATTGATTTTTGTCTTCTCACTTCCTTGAAATTTATCTTTCAGACTGTTCCAGACTTCCTTTGCAGTTGTACATCTCCTAACGTAATTGTACACAACTGGAGGTAATGCACCTCGTAGTTCCCTCATACACCTCTTCTCCAGTTTCTTCAGATGATCAGTTTGATTATCAACTCCAGAATTTGTAGAAGATGATCCAATTGGTTGAACATTCACTGGAACATTGACATTTCCAGTGATACATGACCATAATTCTTCATCCAGACCATTCAGATAATCCTGCATACGATCAGCCCACTGATCATAGTATTCAGGGATTAGCATTGGAATTTTGGTTGATGAACCTAGCAGATGAGAAAACGAGGTCATCGAATTGAGATTGAAACTCGCCATTGTTGTACGGAAGAAGATTTTGAGAAGTTTGAAAAGATTTGAGAATTTGAAAACAAACTAGATGAATCAAATCCAATTGATGAGAATAACACTCGATTCAACAATTCAAATGCAGAATCGAATCACAGACTAAGATCTAGACAATTTTTCACTTTCAAAAAGTGCGGAAACTTTTGAATCAAAAAGTTGATTCAAAAACTTTTTGAACAGCGTGAAAATCAGATTAGAGATATGATTCCTGCTCTGATACCAATTGATGAACCAATGAATCGAGTAATGAATTAATCAGAGTATGAATTCAAGTAAGAATATGAGATTTGAACACACGATGTAAATATGATCTTGTTATGCTCTATTATGCTTTCGAATTCTTTACAGAGAATAGTAGACAAGTCTATAAAAGTTCTTATCTAACTCTAGTAAATAACCCTATTTATATGGAACTGAAAGCATACAAAAAATATACTAAGGCATTGACTCTAAAGCTTTGAATAAAAGCGCCCTAGTAAAATACATTACAAAATATTCGAAGAGTTCAAAACATACTTCGACTAATTACAATAATTCGACCCTTACAAATAGTCATTTTATTAGTAAAACTACACAAATAGCCTATGTCATTACATATTTGCAGAAAATAAAATAATAAAAAAAAACTACAGAAAAAGTCCATGTCCTACAATTTGTAGCCATCACCACTCATTTCATTTCATTAGAAAATTAGCAACATATTATTCTTGGTTTTATTGTTATAGCACAATTTTGCTATAGTTACTAAAAAAAGTCAATATCAATTCAAGTGGCAACATAATAAGTGCTCCATATCAACTATCTTACCTCTTAACCTAAATAATCAATATTTCTTTATCTATGTAAACTCCCTACAAATCAGTGATTCAAATAATATTAATGAATTTGGGCCAACATTGGTTATTACAATAGTCATTCAAATAACCAATGTTCCTTAAAAGTCTAAAAGAAAAATGAAAAAATACAGAGTGATTGCCTCATCAAAGTGCATTTCAAACAAATACGACTAAGAGATGAAGAGAATGAAGTTCGACCTCACCCATCATAGCCCCCGTATCATTTACTTTTAAACATACCAATCTACAATCAAAGCACCCAAGCTCCACCCACTGTTATCTACAAAAGGCAACAAACCCCTTCAACATTATCTACTCCATCCCCTCCTGTAACTCACTACATCCCCCTAAAGTAGAACAAAGCATGGTCGATTCCATTCAAATGATATGTCATTCTATTAGAACATCACATTTAAATTTTGTTTTTTTAATTAACCATTATAAAAAAAGTATGTCACTATGAAATAATCAACCGGGCGCACACACAGATACACACAAACAGCAACAAACATGCATAATTTCAGACTTCATAGCACATGTCTTGTTCAAATAATTTATTTGAAGTCATAAATAAGGAATAAACATATCTCGTACAAGGGAAGAAGATAGAGTTTGATATTGAACCTTAAATCGATGGGAAGAGCTTCAATTTTTTTTTGGAAGGATAAATCGATTAACCTTCAAGAATTGGTGATCGACCGGAAGTGAAGATTAGAGTAAATAATATAAGCGAAAATCGTTGTATTAGGCAATTTAAATTAAATTTGGATATGATCTTATTCCTGATTTTTTGCCATTAAATTTAAATTTTTGTGCTGATAATTCGGGATTGCAAAGGAATTGAAGACATTTGAGCGGGATTGACTACACAAGGGCAGAGTAGGAATTTCACATAGATGATTTGAACGGGAAAATTAGATGGGAGAGTGCTTAGCTATTGCCGCGTGGCAAAAATGTTCTTATTTATTAGATTAGGAGATTTATCTATATATTCACTAGTTAACCATTTTGGTAAAAAATACATAGTTTAAAGCATAAAAAATATATCTTCAATACAATATTTAATAATAAATAATTCAAACTTAGTTTTATAGGATTTATATTTGATTCACTTATTTAGCTCAGTATAGAATATTTGATTTTTTTTAAATATAATAATTACGATATTATTATATATGTACATGTGTTATTGTATTGTAGTATATCTTAACTTAAACCATAGGGACCGTGTAATTTACTTTAAAAATTATTAGTGCTGGTATATGATTGCTAAATGGTTGGAAACTATGGACAAAGAACTTCCACACAAAGAAAACTTTAAATTTGAAATTAACAGAAAAAATAAATTATATATTAGTAAGACAAAAGTTAAATTTGATAAATCAAAATCAGTTCTATTAATACATATAGCTATCTTTAATTGTTCGTGTTCACTATATTATTATACATGTGCTATTGTAGTATATATTTACAGACATGTAAGCAGATAAACCATATCTATGAAAATTAATTGCCATCTCAGATAAAAATATTTCTTTCTAAGTACGTGAACTTTGATCAAATTCTAAGGTCAAGTATGTATTATTAGATTAAGACAACTTAGGTCAATCAAGATATTAGCGCTTAAAAAAGAAAGTATCACGATAAGAACGTGTAGTCTGTGACACTTACTATTCAGATGGGAATCAAGCTTTCATTATGCTCGTATATATTCTACCCATGTATGAAACAAGAGTAAGCACTACAGCACATATATGAATGATTCCATTTCAATTACATCCTAAAACCACTAAATTTCGTTCCTTAATACTTATTCTCTTGGTGGAAAATAGCAAACTCTTTGACAGTGTAGCCTTAAATATTCGTTATGTTACAAGTAACGACGAAGATCTGTATATAAAACAAGAAAGATCATGAATGTCAGCTAAACAAGTCAACCATTCTCTCTTGATGCTACAGCCACTATAAGAGATGAGATTTTCAATGTAAAAACGTATATATGATACAGTTTTTTTTATTCACATATATTTAAAATCAGCTGGTAGAAAATTTAGGTTATTAAATATTGTATCGTCAGTTATGTGAAAAAATATAAACTAAGTCCAATCATATGGTGATGTGAATTTCTGCTATAGGCCACATAAATGTTGGAAAAAGTGGGTTGTCTTTCGGGTTTAGCCTGAAAATGAAGTTGAACTCTAGCTCTAACTTGTAAACAGTTTGTGTTATGTACACCTACATCATAGTTTCGTTTAATATGTCATTCGAATCAAACAAAGTTCTTGTTAATGACATATTGATCATCAAAGTGTTATGCTTTGAATATATATTAAGAAAGTTGAAGATTTGTCACACAAAGGAAGAGTATGAAAGCTTGAACCACTTTATATGTGGTGCAATTAGAGCTAGTTTTAAATGAATTAAATCTATTAGAATTCTGTAGTAGTATGCACAAAGGTCACATTATCAATGGGGAAAATGTTTTATTGGTTTGTGATGATACCTCCATTAGGGTTTCTTTTGTATTGTATTGCTTTAAATAATATAGTTAATACACAATATTTGTATTTAAGACCCTACACTAAATGCAAATATAAAAAATAATACAACAATTAACACTCCCCTCAGTTTGAACATTAGGTTCATGTATGCTTAAACTATTTCGAAAATCAAGAAATAGCTAACCTGTATAGGAAGTCTTTTAGTAAATATATCAACAAACTGATGAGCAAATGAAACATGTAAAATGCACACATGACCAATAGTCAGATGTTCCCTAACAAAGTGTAGATATATCTTCATATGTGTTGCAATGGGTTAGAAGCCAAGTACATGGCACATAAATTTTGTCACAAAAAAAAAACAATAACAATAATTGTATTTCAATTTAAAGGACATGCGCGACAGTTCAAGAGGAAAGTTACAAAGCTAAGTGGCTTCAGCAACAACATTAGCTACCCCCACATACTCGACTTCGACACTAGATCGAGATACAACATATTTTCATTTAGACGGGCATGAGACAAGTTTATCACAAAGATAAACATGGGATCCATATGTAAACCAGTGTGTCTGAGGAAAACCAACACAGTTAGCATCATAATAGAAAACCAAACGATCGACATGAGATGGGGGAAGATGGAGACCGTGTGAGAGGGTACCCTGAAGGTATCACAGAATCTGCTTGACAACAAGGAAGTGAAGCTCACGACAAGCAACATGAATAGGTGCTAGACTCCAATGAACAAAGGAACGAACCATCTTTTTCCCCATGTCGGGGAAAAAGATGAATAAGAAGAAACCAAGGGCAGGGGCATCGATTTTGGGCGAGGATGATGGGAGGCGCAATTAGTGTTTCAAGTTGATTGCTACCATAAATCATTAACCATCTTATATAAAACTAGTAATAGGTGAGTATTTTTCTAATCTGGTGCTGTCCTCCTTCCTTGAGGTCCAAGGTTCAAGTCCTATTATAAATATATGTGGTTTTAAGAATAGTTTAGGAATAAAATATATTTGCCGTTCCAAAATAAATAAATAAATAAATAAAACGTGACTTTGATAAATAAACCATTTAATTTATTAAATGCAAAAACCCTTTATTTTTATTTTGTTGTTTTTATTTAATAAAGAATAAATGATCATTTATTTATATTTATTTGGGATAGATAAATTTGGATTGGTAAATTATGCATTTTTATCACTTATAAGTATATTATTAATTTCATCTTTTTCAAATATTTGTATGTACGTCCCTATATGTTAATACATAATTAACAATATAGTCAACTGTTTGTTTTTATACTCTGGATCCAATAAATTACAATGGTAAAAATTGTTGAATATATAACAATATCACAATTTTTACAATAAATAATTTCAAAATTGAAGTACACAAAATAACAAAAATTATTGTTAACATTTCCATTAAAGGGTCCTTTAAAATTTATTATTTAAAGCGGTGTAGCTTAAAAAAAACTATTTGGAAACATAAATCAATTGAAAACCGATCAGTTTCGAAATTAGTGATAGATTTCAACTTCTAAAGATTGGTCAAATTGTTAACTAGCCCATAAAAAAACGGTAATTTTGCTGATAATCCCATATTAAAATAGGGACAATCAGATAATTGGCCATATTATTTGTTAGGATTTTTGTAAATGACTCAATTTTTTGGACTTACCAAAATAACCATTATATTTGTTTTCTTTTTCTGTTAACTTAATCTTGTTTAGCACTAACTTATATGTATATATTCTGATTAATAAAAGTTTTATATAAACGTAATGGATAAACCGACAATAAATTACGCTGTTAATTTTTTTGGATGTCGAAACAAACTCTTGCTTAGTACTAATTTTCTGTAATATTAAAAGTATATTTTGGAAAAAAAATATTTTAAAAGTACAAGTTTCAAACAAAATATATTTCAGATTATGCATGTCGAACTAAAAAACATTGTCCAAAAGTTTAAGAATTAATTTGTTACCTTTTAAAAGTATAAAAAAAGTTAAATAAATTACTTTAAGTCTTAAAAATCTTTGCTTTTATTTTTTTGTGATTATGTTCCTAAAACTTAGAGCATTGGGTATGGGCCACAACCATACCCATTCAGAATCGTTGCCACATCATCTTCTTCTCCTCAGGACTTTTAAGAGGGGGAGTTATTCTCACCCATAACGCCGTTGAGGTGAAGCCAAAACAGAAGAAAAACAAAGGGAAAAAAGAAAGAGAAACAATCACAATTTATGTTGCATCTCGTCCCCGTTACAACGTATTACACCACAACGCCCCTTAACGAGAAGGTAGGGGTGGTGTTCATTGCGTTAAAACGGCGTTATGGCCGCCACCTCAGCCATAACGCGAGCAAAAAATCGCCCATACCACATGGTCTTAGCTATTAATTTATGAAATCAAGGAAAAAAAGAAAGGGTACAAGGCGTACGTGACAATAATTTTTATTTTTTACAGAGTAAATTCTCGTGAGTAGGTGTGGGCCAGGAAACCGTAGGTTAAATGGAGTTGGTTTTTGATCGGGTACAGGCGTGATGAAAGAAGAATAGTGACGTGTCAGAATGTAAATGGTTGATGTTCGTAGTCAAAGAAAAATAGCGCCATTAGGTTTGACTGGAATGACAAGATGTAGATCGGAGGTCGAAACGTGGCCGATGCACAGATGATATAAGCGGCAAAGGAGCAGGCGAGTGTGTCCCAAAGCCAAAACGTACGATTCCACCCTTCCTTATGAATGTGTTGTTGATTCACCAATGTTAAATGTAAGCCCCACATGCCCCTTCAAGTACACTCGGCTTTTTTTTTGTTTAAGGAGTCGTGGATTTTTTATTTTCTTTTTCTAAAAGGAGTTGAGAAAAATAATTATTAGATTTTAATGACTTATGTTAAATGATGAAAATATTATAAATACTATAAATCATATGAGTATAAATATATAAATTGAGAGTCCTATGTGACATGTTATAAAGCGGTTAAAAAAGTCAATACCTTTATAACATATTGTATTAAGGCAAAGAGCTCTCTCTCTCTCATCTACTTATATTATTTTTGAATATATATATTTTTTGTTTGACAATTTTAACAGTTTTTTAACCAGTCAGTATGCGAGTTTTTTTGAAAAATAAATAATTGATGATTTTGCAGAAACAATTAAAAGGTTGAATGTTTTCATAAAAAATGGAAAAAAAATACAAAGTCTTTTTCATAAAAATAAAATAAAGTTAAGATTTAATCCGAAAAAAAAAACAATATGTAAAATCTTTTATGATATTAAATCTTAACAAAAGTAAGAGATTCGGTCAATAGATTGTTACTAGCAAGACCACAAAAGGGAGGAAGAATGGAGTTAAGAGATACCAAAGCTAAAAAGAACAAAAAGCTCAATAATAGAAAAGACATTTTTGCCAACATGACACCTATCACGATGAATAAAGGTGCACATTATGTTGATCCGTTAAGATCCGATTTCGAATGACGTTAACCGTGGTCGTATTAGCCACTAAACCAATCCGGTTTTGACTGGTTTTTCACAATCACTTTCGGATCGGATTATCCAAACCTGGATCTAGATTCTAGACAAGCTGGTTTACGACTCATGTTTGATTTGAATTCAGGTATGGATTCTCCAATTAGTTTTCGATGTATACTAGACTATCCAATCTAGTTTGGTAAAAAAACTTATTTGATCAGATCGGATCCATATCGAAGATCTGGTTGTACACAACTATCGATGATAGATTGATAATATACTTAGATTTGATCATTTCAAATAACTCAACATTTCGTTTGGCGCACGTAATCTAATTTAATTTTTAAGCTTATTGTAATTTAGTGTTTGGTGATACCATAAAAGTAATTTAACGTAACTTATAAAATTAATATATAAACTAGCTTTTTTGATAAGCTATTTAGGATAGTTTATTCATAAGCTAGTTTATAAGATAAAAACTAACTTCTAGTTAACGAACACACCCCAACTACACAAATAAAGGAGGATTGAACTGACTCATGACTCAGTTGATTTGGGTCATACCATGTGTATTGTGGAAGGAATTCCCTTCAAGTTAAGTTATTTCTTTTGGTTCATACCATGTGTATTGTGGAAGGAATTCCCTTCAAGTTAAGTTATTTCTTTTTTAAGTTACCCTACGGTTTGTTATTATCATTAACAACATGTTGATAAGGTCCTATATTGCTCAAAACTATTAAAAGGCTATGTATGACCACTAAGATTTTGATGTTCAACTTCAAGTGATGATAAAAGCTTATAAGAAATTGGTTAGTAGCCCAACTTAAATACGTAGTAATAATAAATTAAAGGTTGAAATTGATAGTTCATGTGGATATGGAATATGTATAATTTTGTTAGAAAGAAATATATATATATATATATATATATATATATATATATATATATATTAGGTTCTATGGAAAACAAAAAACTCTGAAAATCATAAAAATGCATAAAAAAATACTTAGAGATCACAAAACTTTTTTATTTATTTATTTTTTTTATAAAAAATCGCAGTTTTTTCTTAAAATTCGCTGCAAAAAAAAATCAATTTTTTTTTATAAATTTTTTTTTCAAAATTTTTTTCAGCGAATTTGTATAGAAAGCTGCGATTTTTTCAAAAAAAATTCAAAAAAAGTTTTGTGATCTTTAAGTATTTTTTTTTATGCATTTTTATGATTTGTAGGGTTTTTTTTTAAGGTTTTTTTGTTTTCCAAATAACCCTTCCCTATATATATATATATATATATATATATATATATATATATATATATATATATATATATATATATATATATATATATATATTAAACCATAAAGGTTTTAGGAATAGTATATTTTCTATTATTCTAAGTTTTGTCACAAAAGTTTCAACATTTTATCACTTTTGGTTTCTCCTCAGCTTTTTATCACATTAGTTTGTGGAGTTGACACTTTTCGTCCCCTAATTTCGATATTCTCAATTGTTAGTCACTAAAGGTTCAAGAGTTTTCCACTTTTGGTCCCTAACATTTACTCAATGTGACACCTCAAGTTTTTACCACATTAGTTTGTGGAGTTGCCGCTTTTGGTCCCCCCCACCTTCGATATTCTGTTATACGATCTTATTTTCCTCAAATAACAACACATATTTAATTAACAATGATATCAATAGATATCAAATAAAGTATTTGTAGCACTATGTAAGAACGTTGCTACTATAGGTAAAAATAAACGTTTCAAAGTACGATGCCTTAATTAAAAAAAAGCTTTAAAAAAAATACCGACTCAGGGTGAAGCCTAGGTTTTTTTTACTAGTTATAATTATAATATGTAATACATAAACCCTTCTTCTAGTTATAGAATGTGTGCGTGAAATGCAGGAACTAAAAAGCATGAAACTATATATATATATATATATATATATATATATATATATATATATATATATATATATATATATATATATATTGTTTGACAATTTTAACAGTTTATTAAACAGTCAGTATGCGAGTTTTTTTGAAAAATAAATAATTGATGATTTTGCAGAAACAATTAAAAGGTTGAATGTTTTTCATAAAAAATAGAAAAAAATACAAAGTCTTTTTCAAAAAAATAAAATAAAGTTAAGATTTAATCCGAAAAAAAAAACAATATGTAAGATCTTTTATGATATTAAATCTTAACAAAAGTAAGAGATTCAGTCAATGGATTGTTACTAGCAAGACCACAAAAGGGAGGAAGAATGGAGTTAAGAGATACCAAAGCTAAAAAGAACAAAAAACTCAATAATAAAAAAGACATCTTTGCCAACATGACACCTATCACGATGAATAAAGGTGCACATTATGTTGATCCGTTAAGATCCGATTTCGAATGACGTTAACCGTGGTCGTATTAGCCACTAAACCAATCCGGTTTTGACTGGTTTTCCACAATCACTTTCGGATCGGATTATCCAAACCTGGATCTAGATTCTAGACAAGCTGGTTTACGACTCATGTTTGATTTGAATTCAGGTATGGATTCTCCAATTAGTTTTCGATGTATACTAGACTATCCAATCTAGTTTGGTAAAAAAACTTATTTGATCAGATCGGATCCATATTGTACACAACTATTGATGATAGATTGATAATATACTTAGATTTGATCATTTCAAATAACTCAACATTTCGTTTGGCGCACGTAATCTAATTTAATTTTTAAGCTTATTGTAATTTAGTGTTTGGTGATACCATAAAAGTAATTTAACGTAACTTATAAAATTAATATATAAACTAGCTTTTTTGATAAGCTATTTAGGATAGTTTATTCATAAGCTAGTTTATAAGATAAAAACTAACTTCTAGTTAACGAACACACCCCAACTACACAAATAAAGGAGGATTGAACTGACTCAGTTGATTTGGGTCATACCATGTGTATTGTGGAAGGAATTCCCTTCAAGTTAAGTTATTTCTTTTGGTTCATACCATGTGTATTGTGGAAGGAATTCCCTTCAAGTTAAGTTATTTCTTTTTTAAGTTACCCTACGGTTTGTTATTATCATTAACAACATGTTGATAAGGTCCTATATTGCTCAAAACTATTAAAAGGCTATGTATGACCACTAAGATTTTGATGTTAAACTTCAAGTGACGATAAAAGCTTATAAGAAATTGGTTAGTAGCCCAACTTAAATACGTAGTAATAATAAATTAAAGGTTGAAATTGATAGTTCATGTGGATATGGAATATGTATAATTTTGTTAGAAAGAAATATATATATATATATATATATATATATATATATATATATATATATATATATATATATATATATTAGGTTCTATGGAAAACAAAAAACTCTGAAAATCATAAAAATGCATAAAAAAATACTTAGAGATCACAAAACTTTTTTATTTATTTATTTTTTTTTATAAAAAATCGCAGTTTTTTCTTAAAATTCGCTGCAAAAAAAAATCAATTTTTTTTTATAAATTTTTTTTTCAAAATTTTTTTCAGCGAATTTGTATAGAAAGCTGCGATTTTTTCAAAAAAAATTCAAAAAAAAGTTTTGTGATCTTTAAGTATTTTTTTTATGCATTTTTATGATTTGTAGGTTTTTTTTTAAGGTTTTTTTGTTTTCCAAATAACCCTTCCCTATATATATATATATATATATATATATATATATATATATATATATATATATATATATATATATATATATATATATATATTAAACCATAAAGGTTTTAGGAATAGTATATTTTCTATTATTCTAAGTTTTGTCACAAAAGTTTCAACATTTTATCACTTTTGGTTTCTCCTCAGCTTTTTATCACATTAGTTTGTGGAGTTGACACTTTTCGTCCCCTAATTTCGATATTCTCAATTGTTAGTCACTAAAGGTTCAAGAGTTTTCCACTTTTGGTCCCTAACATTTACTCAATGTGACACCTCAAGTTTTTACCACATTAGTTTGTGGAGTTGCCGCTTTTGGTCCCCCCCACCTTCGATATTCTGTTATACGATCTTATTTTCCTCAAATAACAACACATATTTAATTAACAATGATATCAATAGATATCAAATAAAGTATTTGTAGCACTATGTAAGAACGTTGCTACTATAGGTAAAAATAAACGTTTCAAAGTACGATGCCTTAATTAAAAAAAAGCTTTAAAAAAAATACCGACTCAGGGTGAAGCCTAGGTTTTTTTTACTAGTTATAATTATAATATGTAATACATAAACCCTTCTTCTAGTTATAGAATGTGTGCGTGAAATGCAGGAACTAAAAAGCATGAAACTATATATATATATATATATATATATATATATATTGTTTGACAATTTTAACAGTTTATTAAACAGTCAGTATGCGAGTTTTTTTGAAAAATAAATAATTGATGATTTTGCAGAAACAATTAAAAGGTTGAATGTTTTTCATAAAAAATAGAAAAAAATACAAAGTCTTTTTCAAAAAAATAAAATAAAGTTAAGATTTAATCCGAAAAAAAAACAATATGTAAGATCTTTTATGATATTAAATCTTAACAAAAGTAAGAGATTCAGTCAATGGATTGTTACTAGCAAGACCACAAAAGGGAGGAAGAATGGAGTTAAGAGATACCAAAGCTAAAAAGAACAAAAAACTCAATAATAAAAAAGACATCTTTGCCAACATGACACCTATCACGATGAATAAAGGTGCACATTATGTTGATCCGTTAAGATCCGATTTCGAATGACGTTAACCGTGGTCGTATTAGCCACTAAACCAATCCGGTTTTGACTGGTTTTTCACAATCACTTTCGGATCGGATTATCCAAACCTGGATCTAGATTCTAGACAAGCTGGTTTACGACTCATGTTTGATTTGAATTCAGGTATGGATTCTCCAATTAGTTTTCGATGTATACTAGACTATCTAATCTAGTTTGGTAAAAAAACTTATTTGATCAGATCGGATCCATATCGAAGATCTGGTTGTACACAACTATTGATGATAGATTGATAATATACTTAGATTTGATCATTTCAAATAACTCAACATTTCGTTTGGCGCACGTAATCTAATTTAATTTTTAAGCTTATTGTAATTTAGTGTTTGGTGATACCATAAAAGTAAATTAACGTAACTTATAAAATTAATATATTGTAACATCCGGATTTCCAGGTATTATGTTTGACCATTTATTTATGAGTAAAAGAGAGGGACTCGACGAGTTGAGGCGTAGACTCGTCGAGTAGGACCGCGATTGCTGACTGGATTAATGAACGGACTCGACGAGTCGGAAAGGGTGGACTCGACGAGTCCGCGCTGTAAATTGAAACCCTAATTCTCGGGGTCTGTGCCCTATTTAAAGGCCTTTATGGCCTCCATTTGCGGCCACTTCACCCCTGAGAAACCCTAGAGAGCAGAGAGATCGTTTGTGGTGCAAGAGGAAGGGTAATTCACCATTTCTGGTGTGTTTTAGCAAGAAGGAAGGAGGTAGAACAAGCTAGGCGGGTTGAGGAGCTTGGATCCACTTCTATTTTATCAGAGGAAGCTGTTGGAGGTAACAATCTGTGCCATTCTCGTGTTTATTATGATTCTAATGAAATCTAGGGTTTTCTTTATGCCTCTTTTAGTTGAATCTTGAGTATGTGAGGTCCCAAGGCGAGTTGGTTCATAGATCTGAACCTTAAGAGGTCCAGAGAGTCCTTACCACTCTGCTTTATGCCATACCTTTTGAGTTATGAGCCTAGGAGGCCATTTTAGAGGTTATTTCACCAAAAGAAGTTTCGGGTGTGTTGCATGTGTACCAAGATTCAACCTTTACGTGATTGTCATGCTTGGGAAGGTCAGATCTATAGATTAGAGAAGCAGATCTGACCTTAGAAGGTCATTTGAGTATGAACATGGAAGCAACTCGCCGAGTCCATAAGTAGACTCGACGAGTCGAGTCGGGGTTGCCCCGCGATTCGTGACAGGAGGAACCCGTCGAGTGGAAGGATGACTCGACGAGCCAAGAGAGGCTAGAAGGACTCAGAGGACCCGCATGGACTCTCCGAGTCGCCCATGTGCACTCGACGAGTCGGGTCAAAGTTTGACCATTGACTTTCATTGACCTTAGGGTTCTGGTCAAGACTGATTCAAGAGAGTTCAGAGAGGGGTAGAATGGTCTTCTACCCAATCTTTAGAGATGAGACTATGAGAGAATATTGATCGGGGATGTTATTTGAATAATAGGAGGAGGCTAGGTCGGGACGTTGAGCACGAGAGTTTATCCGACTTCATTTAGGTGAGTCTTCTCACTATATTGTACCTGGAAGGGTACCTATGTGTGACCGGAAGGTCTTATATGCTATGAGATGTATGAGTTGTATGTTGTTATGTGATATGTATGTGTTATGTATGTTATGTATGATAAGGACCGGAAGGTCAATATGATATGGACCGGAAGGTCAAGAGGTTACGAACCGGAAGGTCGATACGGGTAGGATCGGAAGGTCTACCGGGATTCGGGGCGGAAGTCCCCTGAGACATTTGGATCAGAAGATCCCACAGAGATATGGTCTGGAAAGACGTATGTGTTGTATGTGGTATTTTGGGGAACTCACTAAGCATTTATGCTTACAGTTGTTGTGTTATGTGTTTCAGGTACTAGCGAGGATCGCGGGAAGGCGTCGGCATGATCCGTACACACTCATAGAGATTATGTTTTGAGATTCTGGGATTTGTTTGTTATGATGACATTGGATACAGTTTGTTTGATATTGTTTTTGATGATTTAAAAAAAAATTGTTTTGAAAGTTTACGTTGTTACAAGTTGGTATCAGAGCCTTGGTTTGAGGGATTCGGGTGCATCTTCGGATGAATCTGAACTCAAACTGAGGATTTGAGAAAGTTTTTAATAAAATAAACAATTTTTCTAAGAGAGTAAAAGATTTTGAGAAAGGCAGAACAGAGTAGTGTGTACGATCAGCCAGCGCCCGAACGGTGATTTCCCAAAATACCCTTACATTATGTATTATGAGATATGTTATGATATGCATGTTAGAGTAGGCTAGGTATTCATATTAGGACTAGAGTGGCCTGATTTGTGATGCCTTAGCCTAGGAAGATTTATGCTGCTATGTGATGCTTGAGAGTGAGTAAGTAGCAGTGAGGAGCTTTGAGAGGTCTACCGAAGGGTAGCCTATGCCAGCGAGATGTAGAGTACTTGTGATCTGGGATCCTAGGAGGAGGACTTGGGGTGAATACTGATGCGGTGTGAACGGTAGTATAGGGCCCGTACTACTGAAGACACCGGATCAGTGCGCAGTCCAAGTAAGAATCCTTAGGGTACTAGGGAACAAGTAGGGTTGAGTTATCGAGTGCGAGTATGCTCGAGCAAGTCTCTAATATATTTATGTTGTATTTCAGAGACATTATGGTTGGGACACGCCACAGACCTGAGACGAGCGGCGTGAGTGACGAGGAGCTTCGTCAGATGATCCACGATGAGGTGCAGCGGCGATTCGAGCCGAGATTCCGGAGATGTTTGGGTCTATCAAGACCACATTGATTGAGACTTTTGATGAGCGGTACGCAGCGGTGACTGAGGCTGCGGCTGCTAAAGCTACTGCAGCTGTGGCTGCTGCCAGGCCTCAGGGAGGTGACTCGTTGTTGTTTCGAGAGTTCAGCACGAAGCCACCAGAGTTTGACGGGACGCAGGATCTGATCGCTGCGACGAGATGGATTTCTGATATTGAGGGATGCTTCTACACGTGTTCATGTCCGGAGCATCTGAGGGTACGGTTCACGCTGAACCAGCTTCGCTTGGGAGCAAAGGACTGGTGGAAGTTTGTGACGGCGAGCTTCACTCTTGCAGAGATTTCAGAGGTGACCTGGGAGAGGTTCACCACCATGTTCAGAGACGAGTATGTTCCCCCTGTAGAAAGGGAACGACTGGCTCAGGAGTTCTTGACCCTCAAGCAGGGTACTGATTCTGTTACTGTGGTTACCAGGAAGTTTCATGAGAGGGCGATGTTCTGCCCTGAACAGGTGTCTACCGAGCAGGCACGCATGAGCCGATATTTGGGCATTTTGAGGAGGGATATTCGGGAGTTCGTGTCGAACTCGACTTACCGGACATTTGCTGAGCTTCAGGAAAATTCCCGGAAGAGAGAGATTGAGTTGGAGACTCAGGCCAGGGAGGAGGCTGAGTCTCAGGGGATGGATCGGCGGCCGGCACAGTCTCAGCCGGCAGCCAAGCGGGCAAAGCCCGCCGATTCGAGATCTGGAGGTCAGAAGGGCCGCACTTGCAGGAAGTGCGGCAAGGGACATGACGGGGTTTGTCGATCGGGTGCTTGCTACAAATGTGGCAAGGAGGGGCATATAGCCAAGGATTGCCCTAAGGGGTTCATGGTTTGCTTTCATTGCAACCAGACGGGTCATCGGAAGGCCGAGTGTTCGCAGCTGCGGGGGACAGCACAGGGAGCACCGCAGGGATCTGCCCCTGCCGCCGTGGGAGCTACTGAGGTTCGGCCGGTGAAGGCTGAGGCACCGAAGGCTTGCGGGAGAGCCTTCCAGTTGACAGCGGAGGAGGTCCGCGCAGCGCCCGATGTCGTGACTGGTATGTACTCTTTCATTTATTTATGTTGAGTATGAGGTGTTGTGCTTATATTATGATATGCATAGGTACATTTCTTGTGAATTCTATACCTGCTTTGGTGTTATTTGACTCGGGTGCGAGTCGGTCATTTGTTTCCTTAGCGTTTAGTCAGCACATCAGTATCCGACGAGAGGCGTTGAGTCGACCTCTGCGAGTTTCTATAGCTGACGAGCGAGCGGTGTATTCTACGGATGTGATTCGAGGATGTGTACTCGAGATCTTCGGTGTTGAGTTCCCGATAGATCTAGTCCCGATTGCAATGCGGGACGTATGTGTCATAGTGGGCATGGATTGGTTGAGCCGATTTGGGGCTGTTATAGACTGCGAGCGACAGTTGGTGACGATACGAGACCCTAGTGAGGGAGTACTTACGGTGTACGGCGAGGGTACCCGATGTGGGTCAGCATTTTGTTCGGCTGCCAGAGGGAGACAGAGTTTACAGCAGGGCTGCAGCTGGTTTGTAGCCTATGTGATGGACACACGAGTGGCCACTGGGAGGCCAAGTTCGATTGATGATGTTCGGATAGTGCTCGTGTTCCCGGATGTTTTTCCCGAGGAGTTGCCGGGTGTGCCTCCCGAGAGGCAGGTAGAGTTCCGCATCGATTTGGTTCCGGGAGCAGCGCCTATCGCTAAGGCGCCTTATCGCCTTGCGTCGCTAAAGATGCAGGAGTTATCCTCGCAGCTTCAGGAGCTGCTGGGGAAGGGGTTTATTAGACCAAGTAGTTCCCCTTGGGGAGCGCCGATCCTTTTTGTCAAGAAAAAGGATGGTTCACACCGGATGTGCATTGATTACCGGGAGTTGAACAAGTTGACGGTCAAGAACCGTTACCCATTACCGAGGATCGACGATTTCTTCGATCAGTTACAGGGAGCGTCTTGGTTCTCCAAGATTGATCTGAGGTCTGGATATCATCAGATGAGAGTGCATGATGAGGATATCCAGAAGACGGCGTTCAAGACTCGTTATGGGCATTACGAGTTCGTGGTGATGCCTTTCGGGCTCAACAATGCACCGGCAGCGTTCATGGATCTCATGAACAGGGTGTGTAGGCCGATGTTGGATCGTTCGGTGATCGTGTTCATTGATGATATTTTGGTGTATTCGAGATCTAGAGAGCAGCACGAGGAGCATCTGCGAGAGATTCTCGGGGTATTGAGGTCGGAGAGGCTTTATGCCAAATTCTCCAAGTGCGAGTTCTGGTTACGGGAGGTCCAGTTTTTGGGGCATCTCGTCAACCAGAATGAGATTTTGGTTGATCCGGCCAAGATTGAGGCGGTTATGAGGTGGGAGGTGCCAAGATCACCCACTGAGATCAGGAGTTTTCTAGGATTGGCCGGCTATTATCGGAGATTTATCAGGGATTTCTCCAAGATCGCCGTGCCTCTCACCAGGTTGACCCGGAAGGGTGTTGCTTTTTCATGGGATCCGGAGCAGCAGACCTCGTTTGAGACACTTCGCCAGAGATTATGCGAAGCCCCGGTGTTATCCCTCCCGGAAGGGATGGAGGATTTTGTGGTGTATTGTGACGCATCGATATCGGGGTTGGGCACAGTACTTATGCAGAGGGGGCATGTGATAGCATATGCATCGAGGCAGCTGAAGCCTCATGAGACGAGGTATCCCACCCACGATCTGGAATTGGGGGCAGTGGTGTTCGCCCTCAAGATCTGGCGTCACTATTTGTATGGGGTTCGGTGTACCATATACACGGACCACAAGAGCTTGAAGTATTTTATGGATCAGCCCAACCTGAATATGCGCCAGAGGAGATGGTTGGACGTGGTAAAGGATTACGATTGGGAGATCCTGTACCACCCAGGCAAAGCTAATGTTGTAGCTGATGCCCTGAGCCGTAGGGCGGAGAGTGCCCCGATTCGAGACGTATGTATGCGGCTGACAGTGATGACTCCAGTGTTGGACACCATTCGGGAGGCCCAGGAAAAGGCCGTGAGACCGGAAAACCGCAAGAGAGAGCGGGTGATTGGACAGGTACCCGAGTTCCTTACCAATAGCCGTGGGCTTATGACCTTTCAGGGTCGGATTTAGGTGAAGTATGCAGGCGGGGAGCGCACCACTTTAATGGAGGAGGCGCACCGATCGAGGTTCTCGATCCATCCCAAGGCCACTAAGATGTATTTGGATCTGAAGAAAGATTACTGGTGGCCCTGTATGAAGAGGGATGTAGCATGGTTTGTTGAGAGATGCTTGACCTGTCGCAGGGTTAAGGCTGAGCACCAGCTTCCGCACGACAAGTTGCAGCCACTTGAGGTTCCCCAGTGGAAGTGGGAACAAATTGTTGGGTTTTGAGCATTCTAACACTCCTATGGTGTACATGCAACCCTATAAACCTTGGATCTATGTTTTCTCTATTATACATGCAAATATTAACTATTCCAAGGTTTCATCCTAACTAGCATATAATGAAGCACCTATACTACAAAGTTCTAGTTAGATGACATACCTTTTGATGTAGCTTGATGTCTTCAAGCTTTAAGAGCTTAGCCCCAATAGTGTGGAAGCCTCAAATGGAATCACAAATCACCAAAACACTTTGGAAGAACTTGAGAGAATATGTATGCACACTAAAATCGGCCCACTCTTATTTTCACACACTTGTGCCAATTTTGTGAGCCAAGGACCCCTTTATATATTATGGAGGATCAGGGTTACATCCATGTAAACCCTAATACCCATGACCTTTCATTTACATAGGATCCATGGGTTAAAAGCTCCATGGACCATCCATGAAAGCTTAGCCCAACCTAAATGAACTTGGCCCATTCCATATATATAAGAGTCCATATTTAATTAGTTCTTTTTGATCACTTAATTAATTCTAAATTAATTCTTGATCAATACTAATTAAATAATATGATTCCGTATTAATATATTAGAACTTATAATATATTAATATAAATCATAAATATACTATTCTCAAAAGACTATCCATATAAATTGTGCCGGTGAAGTGCAACCCAAATGGACCATGCCGGGTCGGGTCAAGTACATACCAAATATAGTTATGGACTTAGACATTAATCCAACAGTCTCCCACTTGGATAAGTCTAAAACTATTATTGAGTATGACTTCAAAACCTAACTGGCAACCTTAGCTCTTAAAGCCGCTGTCGAACTCTGACCTTGTCAATGACTTGTCCATTAGATAAGGGATCATATATTCCTCCATTCTAGATATCATATGGACTGAGACATGGATTATAATCATTCTCTCTGTCCATTTGTTGTTTCCCGATTTTCGATTTATGATGACTGACTGATTGAACAAATCAAATCAGTCCTGGCTTGGCCAAGCACTCACATGTGTCATCGCTAAATCATCGAGGGGCCCACAGATATCGCTTTTATCCCGAAGGTAAAAGAAATGGATAAACTTCGACTCATATGGCTTGTTCTACTACTTGTTGAATCATACACAAAGGCACGTTTTATAACATCGAGTTACCAAATGCGTTTTCGTGCAATCAATGTATAACCAACTCATAGTAACAACTCATATCTCTAGGTTTGAAGAATATAAGATATTATCGTCTCATGATCACTCGTGATAAAATCCATGAAGTGATTCAAATGAGCGTGGGTTGAATCCAATACTCAGAACTTATGACCACTCATGAGTGTTGTAGCACCACTTTGTCCACCAACTTGGACCTCTACAAACCAACCCATGACAGTCTCGATTCATATCTACTTCCAACATATGACCGACTGTGGATGGTTTGAATAACTTAATCATTCAGGAAGAGCGACTTAGTTATTCTGGAAGTCAAAACATGCAAAGTGAAACACAAGAATAAATTAATCAAATATGGTATCAAACCCTATGAATATAAATAAACACTTTTATTTATCACCATACGGATTACTCATTATTCATTGTTTCGGTTTTATCAACTTTATACTTGAATTAAAAACACTAGTTGTCCCATACACCAAGCATGTACACTATGTTTTTCTTAAACAATAGCTTTGCCATACACCAAGTATGAAATCTATGTTTGTCTATGATCCCTTTCTTTGTGAACTAGATCAATTGAACATAATTTCAATGATTCTCTTTTCACACTCCCAAATCCTTGTCTTAAATGTAAGAATTCCAAATTCCTATCATTTATCGAAATCTGTTTAGATTTTAAACTTATATGCAATGTTCCTCTTGTAATGATTATGCACAAAGTCACAAAGACTTGTCAACAGTCATTATAAGGTATTCCAATGGAGATCAACTCCATGGAAACTAAGTCTCATATTCAAAGTACATTGCTTTGGACATGCTTCTTGCATTAAGTTTTCTAATCTTACACAGATAACTTCCACCTATGGAGACAACTCCATATTCTCATTTTGACTATCACTTCTGAACAAGAGATGCCTCTTTTCAGAATATGTCAATATGGTCCTTCTAAAATTAGCACTATACTTCCAACTGTCCCTGAGCAACCAATCTTTGGTAAACCTCAGATTGTCCTCGACAATTGCTTAATCATTTTAGTCATATCCAATTCTAGACCTTTTCCCTTCTTAATGCCTCTGGGCATTTGGAAAAATTTAGAAATGACAAATATTATAGCACATGCAATCGATCCTGTACCCAAAGCATATGGTACACGATTCATGATGTCTCACATAAAGACATGATTCTAGACCAGTCTTTTGCTACAATATTTTTATTTGCCATGTTTTCAAAATTTGACTATGAAGAGGGATGCCGTAATCATAATCGAATTTTGAGAACGCAATATATAGAATTTCCTTAAGTTGAACCAATCCAACATGAAATTCATATATATATTCTTGACTAAAGATGATTAACGTCTCAATCTAAGCCTTTAGAACTGAAATGAAGTATATCCTCTCCCTTAATTATAGCAAAACAACTTTTTCAATCCCTGCAGCCTCACGAATTGAAACTTTTGTTTTCTATAATTAACATTTCTAACTTGCAATACTTATCATAATTATCATGCTCCCACTAACATGATGATTATTAGCATAACACTCATGCTCCCACTAGCTTTGACATGTATCCAGAAAACAGTTGGACTTCTAGAAGTCAATACTTTATTGACATTCTTACCAAAGTTCAGATTTCTGATACTAGATTGCTTTGATAAGACTTTATCAAAATCATACACCTTATCTTAGATAGATCACAGGTGTGTCTAAACAATTTTAGAACTATGAAAAGGGATGTCATAATCATAGTCTCAATTGTTTAGACCTTTTGCCATTTCTCATAAGTCAATGTTAGTGTGTCGGTTAACCACGCACGCTCCACTAACGACTTTGAGAACTGCAAATATCACAATTGCTATCTACTTAAAATCTACTTAGTGAAAGAATTTCCTCACCATCATTTTCATGAATCGGAGAGAAACCTTATGACACTTAGATTTTATGGTGTATGTGTTCTTATCCATGTGAATTTGTCAAACCATAATCACAAGACTAGGTTAGTGACAAATCCTAACTCATATGGATTGAACTTGTGCAATCTTAACCTCTTGCCACCTGGCAGCACAAGGGCCTGCCATTGCTTCCAAGTAGTTATGCAAACAATTGAGAACATGTAGAACTCAAATATCAACTTAACTGGAATGGGCACAGAAATGTCAACACGATAGGTTATAAACCTCTAGTTGTGTGCTAGTGATGAAATACATGTTTTATTCTTGATTACTTCTTGAAACCCTTTCAGGATCTTTTAGACTCCCACTGTCTCCTTGACCTATAAGACTTTCTTGCCAAATATTCAAGAGATAGTGTGGATTCTAATCAAGACAAACACTTAACACAATTGGCCTAAGTTGGTCTCTGTTTTATCCAAAACATCACAACTTACCAAATTCAAATGTACAAGAGTAGAAAACCTTTTACTCTTACATTTCACTAGTGTTAATAAACCTTCTTTAAGATGTTTCACTCAAGTGACATTTGTGGTGGGCTTGATCAGTGCACAAGAATGTGTACTCGATCCCTTAGTCCTTTACTTGACTCACACATCCATGTGAACAAGTAATTAGTCTTAATTTTCCAATGCTTGAAAGTTCGCATTCATCATACTATACAACTTGCATGATTCCAAGTTTCTATCCAACTGAAACTTGGGTGATGAGAATCTTTCATTATTTGGAAAATTTAGACACTACCACAAATGAAAGAATCAAATTCATATTTCCACTCTTGCTATTAATGGAATCATATAAGCAACAATTTTTTTCCTTTTCACAAATGCCATTGTAAGGATATTTTAAAATAAATAAAATCAAAATATTTTTTCTTTTATTTTAAAAACTTTGCGGAAAAACTAACCTTACAGTGCAAAAGCACATGAAAAACTTTGTTGTTATCTATTCCTAAGCAATATATCATAACTCCTAAGCAACAGCTCAACATTCTGATCACAGAACCATGCGATCGAGATCCATCTTCACGATCAGAATCAGCATATACTTCCTTTAAGTTTCTTCACTTTTCTTTGATTCTTAAAACATCAACATGTGACCCAGTCACATCATGTAACAAGAATCTCAGAATAGAAACTTAACAGAGTTAGATAGTGGACTTTAACTAAAGTAGAGTCAATCTTCTTGACTTGATCAACCTTATGATCTTTCAAGTAAATAGGCTGCTTCGCAATCAATGCCCCTTCCTTTGGCAAGAGAAACATAAGGACTCTTTGGGAATGGTATATAGGACTATCGCAAACTTAGCCTTTCTCTTTACCATTTGGTCAACCTAGTTGACTATGGTCAATCCCTTTCATTGGGAAGAGAAGGCTTTTCTAGATATCCAATGTTACCATTGTCAATGTCCATGGTAGTTTGGGAAGTTGATCTACTAATCAAATTTGCTCTCCCAGTGCTCCAAATTATTACTGATTCAGCAGCACCAAGCAAATAGATAAGATCATTAAGGGTCATGTCATAGTCTGTTTCATAGTAGTCCCAAAGGAATTCACTATGTGACTTAGAAAGTGATTGAACCACCAACTTTCTCAAGAGTTTGACACCCAACTCTCCCGGCTTGTCAATATGTGACTTCATCTCCAAGATGCGATCACATATAGACCTTGCTTGCCAATAGGGCTTGAGTGACCTTGAAGTTGTGGGTTAGGGAGAATAATTGGAGGAGGTGGAGGAAGTGAAGTTCCAAAAGATTTGGGAGGATCATAGATGTCTGAACCAGACATCTTTTTGGGAGATATTCAAGATAGTTGATCTAAAGTCCTTAATATAACACCCAATATGAAATATTAAGGCTAGGACCCAGCAAACTATTTTATAACTTGGAAGAGGGATGTCGTAATCCAAGCTATAAAATATTTGAAGGTAGGTGAATGACGATTCACCAATTTCCACCAAGATAAACGAAATGTATTATTAGGTTTTAATTGGTTTTGAAACTTCTAGATTCTTTTGAGATTCATTGAACTTTTCAAAGGCATGTTTCAATCTCGAGTGTGCCCTTCAGGTTTTGTGACTGGGATGCCGAGGATCACAAAACAAGGTGTGAATAACCATGCAAATATATACTTGGTACCCTTAATATTTACCCCTCAATCGATGTGCCGGTTAACCACACACGCTCCACCGATACTATGATAAACATTAAGTTACCCTTTGCCTACCTTGTTAAATCAAGCTAGTGTGCCGGTTAACCACACACGCTCCACTAACTGACTTAAGCAAAGTGCAAAGTGTAATTTCATGGGTTAGCACCAAATTCACATTTTCCTAAGTAACTAAGATTGGGTATTATTAAGAGTTTAGTTACTTAGTATTTATCATTAATACTTTTAATGAAGGGAGAATTATAGTCCTTGTCCTACCCATTCGGCTAACGACCCTCCACCGGTCAAGGAAGCGGTGGGTGAGAGCAGACACCCATTAAACTGCCATTTTATAGGCAGTAACCTTATACCCCCCTTATAGACCGGCTTCGTGAATGAGGCCTACTATTGGTAAGACGACTTGCTCTTATACATATAATATATTAAACTTTTAATATTATAATAGTATAAGGGTGTATTTTAGACATTTAAAATACTTGGTGGTTTAATCTATTAATTAAACTAAACTTTTAATTTAATTAAACTCAAACCATATCTTTATTTATGGATTTAATAATACTCTTTTAATTAAACGCTTTAATTAACTATTAATAAAGTCCATAAGAGTTAATTTGAATTATTCAATAAAACATCATAATTCCAATTATTAAATTCAAAATTAAAATCATTTAATTAATTGTTTAAGTTATGAACCCAAGAGTTTTAGAATTCAATTCTTTTTTTCCATAAAAAGCTTTTTCCAAATTCCAAAACTTGAGGGCAAGTTTTGTAACACTTGAAAACCTTTGGATTCCATAACTTATTGAGTTAAATACTTGTTTTATGATGAAACTTTTCATGTTCCATAACTTAAGAACAAGTTATGGAATTCTTTAAAACATTAACTCCAAATTTTGTAACTCCATAAAAACTTTAAATCAATTTTTTTTAAAAAAAACTTTCATATCCATAACTTATGGAGGTTTCAAAACACTTAAGATCACAACTTTAAAAAAAACTTTTGAGCTCCAAAATTTTATGAAAAAATTTGTAACTCCTTAAAACATTTAGATCAAACTTTTAAAACTAATAAAATAATCATATCATTTTATCTTTATTAAATTTAACCTAATTCAACTCATATAGCAAATGATTCAAATTTTACAAATAATTAGTTTTTTCACACAACAAGTAATTATCTTAAAATTTGACAAACGTCATGTTTTTTTTTCCTTTTTTTTCAACTTGAAAATAAAACATTTGCATCAATATAACAGAAAACAACCCATGGCTCTGATACCACTGTTGGGTTTTGAGCATTCTAACACTCCTATGGTGTACATGCAACCCTATAAACCTTGGATATATGTTTTCTCTATTATACATGCAAATATTAACTATTCCAAGGTTTCATCCTAACTAGCATATTATGAAGCACCTATACTACAAAGTTCTAGTTAGATGACATACCTTTTGATGTAGCTTGATGTCTTCAAGCTTTAAGAGCTTAGCCCCAATAGTGTGGAAGCCTCAAATGGAATCACAAATCACCAAAACACCTTGGAAGAACTTGAGAGAATATGTATGCACACTAAAATCGGCCCACTCTTATTTTCACACACTTGTGCCAATTTTGTGAGCCAAGGACCCCTTTATATATTATGGAGGATTAGGGTTACATCCATGTAAACCCTAATACCCATGACCTTTCATTTACATAGGATCCATGGGTTAAAAGCTCCATGGACCATCAATGAAAGCTTATCCCAACCTAAATGAACTTGGCCCATTCCATATATATAAGAGTCCATATTTAATTAGTTCTTTTTGATCACTTAATTAATTCTAAATTAATTCTTGATCAATACTAATTAAATAATATGATTCCATATTAATATATTAGAACTTATAATATATTAATATAAATCATAAATATACTATTCTCAAAAGACTATCCATATAAATTGTGCCGGTGAAGTGCAACCCAAATGGACCATGCCGGGTTGGGTCAAGTACATACCAAATATAGTTATGGACTTAGACATTAATCCAACACAAATTTCCATGGATTTTATCACCAAATTGCCAAGGACTGCGAGGGGTGTCGATGCGATTTGGGTGATTGTCGACCGGCTGACGAAGAGCGCTCACTTCCTTGCCATCAGTGAGAGCTCTTCTGCAGAGAGATTGGCAGAGTTGTATGTGAGGGAGGTGGTATCGCGGCATGGAGTACCGATCTCGATTGTGTCAGACCGAGATGTACGTTTCACTTCTAGGTTCTGGAAGAAGTTCCATGAGGAGTTGGGTACGAGGCTGCATTTCAGTACCGCTTACCACCCCCATACGGACGGACAGAGTGAGCGGACGATTCAGACGCTCGAGGACATGCTCCAAGCATGTGTGTTGGACTTCGGGGGAAGTTGGGACACGTATCTGCCGTTGGCTGAGTTTTCTTATAACAACAGCCACCATTCGAGTATTGGTATGCCTCCCTTAGAGTTGTTGTACGGGAGGAGATGTCGAAATCCCATTTGCTGGGGAGAGGTAGGGCAGCGCGTGATGGGCAGCACTGAGATAGTGCTTCAGATTACCGAGCAGATACAACAGGTTAGCCAGAGATTTTCGACGGCTCAGAGTCGCCAGAAGAGTTATGCGGATAGGCGACGATCCGAGCTTGAGTTCCAGGTGGGAGACTTCGTACTCCTGAAAGTGTCTCCTTGGAAAGGAGTGATTCGATTCAGGAAGAGGGGCAAGATGGGGCCCCGGTATATCGGGCCGTTTAGGGTGACCGCGAGGGTGGGCAGGGTAGCATATCGGTTAGAGCTACCTGCGGAGTTGAGCCAGATCCATGATACCTTCCATGTGTCTCAGTTGAGGAAGTGTATAGCCGACGAGTCGACGGTGGTGCCGCTGGAGGATATTCAGGTGGATGCGAGCCTGAATTATGCTGAGAGGCCAATCGCGATCCGGGATCGGAAAATCAAGGTTCTGAGGAACAAGGAGGTGTCCCTGGTGCAGGTCCAGTGCCAACATCGGAGAGGGTCCGAGCTGACTTGGGAGCCGGAGTTGGAGATGCGGGAGCAGCATCCAGAGTTGTTTGCGGAGCAAGACTTCGAGGGCGAAGTCTGATTCTAGTGGGGGAGAATTGTAACATCCGGATTTCCAGGTATTATGTTTGACCATTTATTTATGAGTAAAAGAGAGGGACTCGACGAGTTGAGGCGTAGAATCGTCGAGTAGGACCGCGATTGCTGACTGGATTAATGAACGGACTCGACGAGTCGTAAAGGGTGGACTCGACGAGTCCGCGCTGTAAATTGAAACCCTAATTCTCGGGGTCTGTGCCCTATTTAAAGGCCTTTATGGCCTCCATTTGCGGCCATTTCACCCCTGAGAAACCCTAGAGAGCAGAGAGATCGTTTATGGTGCAAGAGGAAGGCTAATTCACCATTTCTTGTGTGTTTTTGCAAGAAGGAAGGAGGTAGAACAAGCTAGGCGGGTTGAGGAGCTTGGATCCACTTCTATTTGATCAGAGGAAGCTGTTGGAGGTAACAATCTGTGCCATTCTCGTGTTTATTATGATTCTAGTGAAATCTAGGGTTTTCTTTATGCCTCTTTTAGTTGAATCTTGAGTATGTGAGGTCCCAATGCGAGTTGGTTCATAGATCTGAACCTTAAGAGGTCCAAAGAGTCCTTACCACTCTGCTTTATGCCATACCTTTTGAGTTATGAGCCTAGGAGGCCATTTTAGACGTTATTTCACCAAAAGAAGCTTTGGGTGTGTTGCATGTGTACCAAGATTCAACCTTTACATGATTGTCATGCTTGGGAAGGTCAGATCTATAGATTAGAGAAGCAGACCTGACCTTAGAAGGTCATTTGAGTATGAACATGGAAGCAACTCGCCGAGTCCATAAGTGGACTCAACGAGTCGAGTCGGGGTTCCCCCGCGATTCGTGACAGGAGGAACCCGTCGAGTGGAAGGATGACTCGACGAGCCAAGAGAGACTAGAAGGACTCAGAGGACCCGTATGGACTCGCCGAGTCGCCCATCTGCACTCGACGAGTCGGGTCAAAGTTTGACCATTAACTTTCGTTGACCTTAGGGTTCTGGTCAAGACTGATTCAAGAGAGTTCAGAGAGGGGTAGAATGGTCTTCTACCCAATCTTTAGAGATGAGACTATGAGAGAATATTGATCGGGGATGTTATTTGAATAATAGGAGGAGGCTAGGTCGGGACTTTGAGCACGAGAGTTTATCCGACTTCATTGAGGTGAGTCTTCTCACTATACTGTACCTGGGAGGGTACCTATGTGTGACCGGAAGGTCTTATATGCTATGAGATGTATGAGCTGTATGTTGTTATGTGATATGTATGTGTTATGTATGTTATGTATGATAAGGACCGGAAGGTCAAGATGATATGGACCGGAAGGTCAAGAGGTTACGGACCGGGAGGTCGATACGGGTAGGACCGGAAGGTCTACCGGGATTCGGGACGGAAGTCCCCTGAGACATTTGGATCGGAAGATCCCACAGAGATATGGTCTGGAAAGACGTATGTGTTGTATGTGGTATTTTGGAGAACTCACTAAGCATTTATGCTTACAGTTGTTGTGTTATGTGTTTCAGGTACTAGCGAGGATCGCAGGAAGGCGTCGGCATGATCCGTACACACTCATAGAGATTATGTTTTGAGATTCTGGGATTTGTTTGTTATGATGACATTGGATACAGTTTGTTTGATATTGTTTTTGATGATTAAAAAATGAAAAATTGTTTTGAAAATTTACGTTGTTACATATATAAACTAGCTTTTTTGATAAGCTATTTAGGATAGTGTATTCATAAGCTAGTTTATAAGCTAAAAACTAACTTCTAGTTAACGAACACACCCCAACTACACAAATAAAGGAGGATTGAACTGACTCATGACTCAGTTGATTTGGGTCATACCATTTGTATTGTGGAAGGAATTCCCTTCAAGTTAAGTTACTTCTTTTTAAGTTACCCTACGGTTTGTTATTATCATTAACAACATGTTGATAAGGTCCTATATTGCTCAAAACTATTAAAAGTGTAACACCGTAATTTTTCAAACAATTTTTTTTTCATTTTAAAATCGCATACTTTTCATAACAGATTGTATAGAAATCTCGTTTACTCAAATTACAAAACACAACTCCATTAATAATCCAGGATCCTCAAAACATAACTCTTTCTCTGGTTTGCACAATCAAGCCGGTGCCTTTCCGCGATCCTCTGAGATACCTGAAACACATAACACATAACACGGTAAGCACAAAGCTTAGTGAGTTCCCCAAAATACCACATACAACACATAAGCCACTCGAGGCTATAACTCGGTATGACCCTTCGGTCAATGTGTCTCAGCGGGGCCCTCCAGTCCCGTAGCTCGTTGGACCCTCCAGTCCGGTCTAGCTCGTTGGACCCTCCGGTCCGGTCTAAATCGTTGGACCCTCCGGTCCGGTCTATATAACACATAGCATACATATATCACAATGCACATAAACTCCAACATACACATAACACATAAGACCCTCTGGTCTGCACATAGTTACCACTCTAGGTAATGTATAGTGAGAAGACTCACCTCGGCTAGCAGGTGAGCAAATAACCTCGCGCTCGGATCTCGAACTAGCCTCCTCCTAACACAAAGGATGAATATCTCTTATTAATACTCTTTTCACGACTCAGATAATCGAAGGCGGTTCTTTCTCTTTCTAACTCTTTAAAGTGGGTAAAAGACCATTTTACCTCTCCAAGGTCTCTATCACACATGTTGACCAAAACCCCAAAGTCAACAGAAGTCAAACTCGAGTCAACAGTCCAAGTTTTACCCGACTCGTCGAGTGCACTCCTGCGACTCGCCGAGTCCCCTCGTATCCTCAGAAGTCTCAAAAGTCCAGCTCAACTCGTCGAGTTGACCCCCAACTCGCCGAGTTATCGCACAATCAAACCATCGGGACAAACCCTCGCCGACTCGTCGAGTCAGTTCATGGACTCGGCGAGTCCCTTTGATCTGATTTCTCATTTAGATGATTTCAACCAGATCTATCACTCTAAACTATAGATCTATCATCCCAAGGCTCAATAATTACGTAAAGCTTCGATCTTTACGTTCATACATGACGCTATTGCTTCATAAAGCCAAAACATGCTCTTCATGAAGGTTTTTGCTCATCAACCCTCATTTGGACCACTAAAGCTGAGACATCTAGACTCTAAGGACCTTAGGACGTCCAGATCTGAGGTTTCCAACCACAATCAGGTCTCATTCGACTCATAGATTCAAAAGGATGGAAGCAAAGCCCTAAAACTCCCAAAATGAGATCTAGTACAATGAATGAACAAGATGAGGACTTTGTACCTTCTCTTAGCAGCTGAAACACTCAATACCACAGATCCACTGCCTTCCTTTGCTCCCCATCATGAAGCTCTTCATCCTTCTTCATAGAAATGCACCAAGAACCACCATATGAGCTTCTCTCTCACTCTCTAGCTCCAATAGAAATTAGGGTTTGATCTCAGGGGAAGGTAGCCGTAAATGAGGCTATAAATGTCTTTAAATAGGTCCCAAACCCGGGAAATTAGGGTTTCTCTGCCCAGCACCTACTCGGCGAGTCCCTCCTCTGACTCGTCGAGTCCATTCATTAAATCCACGCGAGCAACTCGACTCGACTCGGCGAGTTGGTCCCTCAACTCGTCGAGTCCCTCCTTAAATCTCAAGATTAACATACATATTAATGTCCCTGAAAATCCGGATGTTACAATTCTCCCCCACTTGAATTAGATTTTGCCCACGAAATCGCTCCTTCACAACATATAGATCTAATCAAATAACCAAACAACACCATCGAAAGGGTCTCATACCACACAACTATCTTCCTTTCTGGACACCTGAATCCAAACATGAACTCCTCCCTGGAAAAGGACTGACCCATCTGCCACTATGCTACCCCTTCTGACTCTCAAGAATCTGGAACTCTAGTAGCCTGACACACAGCCAGACCGCCATCTCCAGATGTCACCACGTTATTCGCTCCTCGAATAACAAACCACGATAGCTCACTGCCCCTCTGATTCTCCAGTGGGGACCGATAAAACAAGTCTATGCCCAAAACTGGCTACCGATCACTCGTCCCAGACATGATAAACAATCCAGATCATATACCAAGGAATGGGAGGATCACATCACACCAGGGACCCATCCACTGTACTGCAATCACAACCCTTCTGAACAACGAACCCTCAACACCCTGTCCTCAGACACGAACAATGACCATGCTTGTTCAGAAGCGTCCTCCGACATCTGACAAACATAAACCTCAGCTCCCTTCTCAATATCCCTTTCAAGACTGAGCATCAGGTCATCTCCCGACCCAACAATTGAACCTCCAAAGGTTACCCATTGCATGTACCAAAACGTCTCACTGACTTCCTTGTCAATACAACTATCTCGGCCTAGTGCAACACACAAGTCGCGAAGTTTGCTTTACCTCAGGCGAATACGGAATTCGACTCACTCTCGATCTCTGCCGTCTACTACTCATTAGTTCCATGCGTTTCGCGGTTTTCTCATACCAATGAATTGACCCACTCAGGTCTAAGACACCAGATGGAACCAATACCCCCTTCCAAAGGAAATTCATTTCTGAATACGGAATCTCATTTTGCCTACTCAATACACCACTAGAATCGAACTCAACTCGAGAGTCTGGTCCGACACAGAGTTGGAACCACTCGTCAAAATGAACCACTCAATTCATGACTCATGACCCGCAACCCATGCGTTCCTCACTTATCCACTTCCCTTTGGTTGCGACAACCACTACTCAAATTCAGAATATAACGACTCCCGACAAATATGGAGACCCCAGTCTCTCCCCTGGTTCGACCCCAGGCTTTCACAAACTCAAATATTAGGGCTACCCAAGCCTATAACTCTTCTGTGTCAAGCTCTGATCAGAGAGCACTTCATCACAACATTCTCTCGCTGACTAGTGGGTACTACGGCTCCCCGCAGTATCACAACGACCTCTCACTGAATAGTGAGTACTACGGCTCCCCGTATCATCACCATACTCCTCACTGAATAGTGAGTACTATGGCTCCCCGTAGCATCACCATACCCCTCACTGAATAGTGAGTACTACGGCTCCCCGTAGCATCACCACAACCTCTCACTGAAGAGTGAGTACTACGGATCCCCGTAGCATCACCACAACCTCTCACTGACTCATTGAAACTGCAGCTCCACGCAGTCTTACCGCACTTACTCTTACCTCTTCACAATCTCATCCTCAGGTTGACACCACATTGCGATGATTAACTCATGCTCTGCGGCCCAGCATAGGTAGGTACACACACACCCCTCCAGGCTAAGCATCACTACTTCGGACGACCACCGTCGTGACAAAACCTCTTTTTCTCGCTGCAATTCACATTCTCAAATAAATCCATTGGATGTCAATTAGTTGAAGGGCCCCCACCGGAACCATAGACGCTTGATACACCACTCGACATCTCAAACTCAAAACTCAAAATAATCTGAGATTTACGACATTAAACTCGGATACCTCGGAATACCATCACAACGCCTCGCAGTGTCTTGACCCTACCACTGATCTCCTACTCATGACATCATACTCAGATACCGCATTGCTTCCTCGGAATCTCGCAACCGGTCTTCTTCTCGTGCCACTTGTAACCCTGGAATACTCCATCTTCCAAATTAAAATAAGGAGAAATTGCCAACGACTCAGAATACGAAGATGACAATCCGGAACTTCCTCCTCTATTGCTCAAAACTCACGCAAGAATACTCATAACGACCCTGAAGTTGGTTGCCCAATCAACTTCTTCCCTTCCCATATTGCATATAATAGCCCATACTCTGAACCAGAAATTCTCAACTGCCGAGCTAACCTCACAAGCCAACCGCCTCGAATTCACCATTTTAACCTTGAAGGATTCCTAACCACCACAAGGTCTCCGACCAACGGCCACTTGCCATGGAGACACTCATCCTCTCCTAAACACGTACCACATGCACTATCTCACTCTGCATCTCTCCTTGACCACCAATAACCCTGGTCTCAGGAATCCGCACCGCGGGCCTCTCTATCCGGTTCTCTAACCGCTCTTGAACAAATCTCTGATCTCCTCAAAAGTACCCGGTTCTCCCCCACTCAGGGTTCGAACCATCACCAATTGGTTCGCCAACAATCTAACCCACATATTGTTTTTCCCAATAACATCGCACCTACTCTTGGAAGGTGATACGCATTGCTCGATGATCTCCCCGATGGAGGTCAAGCAATTCCAAATACCCCGAATCTCCGATGAAATCCTCAGAAACTCCTCATCATGACTACCTCTTAGTCATTCAGAATCTTGTACCATCCCACTACCGGACATCTCAACTATCCAGTCGTAACCCTGACTCTCAGTCTGAAAATAACGAACTAGCATATTCCTCATCCTCGACTCTTCAACCAACGTTCCATCACGTGGGTTGTAATAAGTGTGGAGTCCTCATTACCACACTCGATATTCATCAAAGACAATAAGAGACACCGCCCCAAAATCCTCTTCTTGATCGTCTGCCACTGCAGCTAATACATGCCCTACTATGCTCAAATAGGGTGCATCCTTGTCCTTAACCATCCCAATCCCCGCTGACAACCTGCTCATGCTCTAACATTACCTCTCGGCAGACATACTGCCCAAATATTCTGATGAAAGATCGAAACCAAAGCTACCCCACAGGGCTCACCCCCAACCTTGGAAACCAAAAATCTCAATACCTCTCCTGTTTCCCCCAGGAACAGAAATAGCACCGCTCAGGTCACAGAAAATGACATCTCCACCATCGGTCGGTTGCTCAGCCCAGACCGTATTCTCCCATAACTGCCATCTCTACTCATCCCTGAGTCTTGCGACTCCAACTGGCATCTCACCAATAATCCCTCGGAGCTAACTCGATTTCCCTTTTAAGGGGTGCTCCACTAAACTCGTTCATCATGGCCCTCTGGCCCCATATTCTTTCACATCTTATCTCAGTCTAGACAATCACAACGGAAAAACTGGTAGAGCCAGCAACACTAACCTTCACGGGTCATGGTACTCGAACCATGTGGCCACCTCTCGATCTGCTATGAATCATGGTACTCAAACCATGTTATCTCTTCTCAACCCGCCACGAATCATGGTACTCAAACTATGACATCACCTTTCGATCCGCTACAAATCATGGTACTCGAACCATGACATCACCTCTCGATCAGCTACTTAAAACCTCCGGAATGTTCCCTGTATCGAGTATGGGTCCTCTGCTTTCAGTATTAGGGGCCATACTACCTGCCACATCTACCCATACTTTCCACACGGACCATCCTCGAGTTCCTAAGTAGCTACTCGACCTCCTCAATCACCAACCCCGTCATGCGTGTTCGCTTCTCTGCGAAATATCCTACTCTGTCAGCGTACTCATCTGACTAAGGTCACCCTTTCCTAGGCTCTTCCTAGGTTCTCACACTTTCCCGCCATCAGCTGCTGAAGAACTCCTTATGATGCCAGCCATCTACCTCCTGAATATCGTCATATTCACTTAGTAGCTGACTCTCGTCATCAAGAGTTCCACAAAGCACGAAGCAAGTAGCATTCAGGCATCGAATAATCTCTACCCACATGTAAAACCACTCTAGGTCATTACCCACTTGCTCTCCTCATACTCTAAGGATACCACCGAACCCAAGCAACTTTACCCCACGCGGGCATCTGACTACTCCCTCAGTAGACTCCTCAAATGCTCATCTAGGTATCTCTCCTAGATTACTCCTCTACTCAAATCCCTCTCTAGAAGATTCCTGTTGGATACTCTTACTCAGCACATGCTCGAAAGCACATCACAGATAACAGTAACTCCTAGGCTAAGGCATCACAAATCACGCCACTCTAGTCCTAACATATGAAATACCTAGCCTATCTCTAGCATGCATAATATCTCATAGCATATCTCACAAATATCTCATAACACAAACGTAAGGGTATTTTGGGAAATCACCGTTCGGGCTCTGGCTGATTGTACACACTGCTCCTTCTCGTTTTCTCTTAGAAACTCTTGTTCGCTTTAGAAAAATCATTTCTTTGAAAATTTTTCTCAAATCCTCAGTTTGAGTCCAGACTTACCCGAAGGCGCATCCGAATCCCTCAAACCAAGGCTCTGATACCAACTTGTAACACCGTAATTTTTCAAACAAAGCTTTTTTTCATTTTAAAATCGCATACTTTTCATAACACATTGTATAGAAATCTCGTTTATTCAAATTACAAAACACAACTCCATTAATAATCCAGGATCCTCAAAACATAACTCTTTCTCTGGTGTGTACAATCAAGTCGGTGCCTTACCGCGATCCTCTAAGATACCTGAAACACATAACACATAACACATAACACGGTAAGCACAAAGCTTAGTGAGTTCCCCAAAATACCACATACAACACATAAGCCACTCGAGGCTATAACTCGGTATGACCCTCCGGTCAATGTGTCTCAGCGGGACCCTCAAGTCCCGTAGCTCGTTGGACCCTCCAGTCCGGTCTAGCTCGTTGGACCCTCCGGTCCGGTCTAAATCGTTGGACCCTCCGGTCCGGTTTACTCGAGGACCCTCTGGCCTCATAAGTCGTTGGACCATCCGGTCTGGTCTATATAACACATAGCATACATATATCACAACGCACATAAACTGCAACATACACATAACACATAAGACCCTCTGGTCTGTACATAGTTACCACTCTAGGTAATGTATAGTGAGAAGACTCACCTCGGCTAGCAGGTGATCAAATAACCTCGCGCTCGGATCTCGAACTAGCCTCCTCCTAACACAAAGGATGAATATCTCTTATTAATACTCTTTTCACGACTCAGATAATCGAAGGCGGTTCTTTCTCTTTCTAACTCTTTAAAGTGGGTAAAAGACCATTTTACCTCTCCAAGGTCTCTATCACACATGTTGACCAAAACCCCAAAGTCAACAGAAGTCAAACTCGAGTCAACAGTTCAAGTTTGACCCGACTCGTCGAGTGCACTCCTGCGACTCGCCGAGTCCCCTCGTATCCTCAGAAGTCTCAAAAGTCCAGCTCAACTCGTCGAGTTGACCCCCAACTCGCCGAGTTATCGCACAATCAAACCATCGGGACAAACCCTCGCCGACTCGTCGAGTCAATTCATGGACTCGGCGAGTCCCTTTGATCTGATTTCTCATTCAGACGATTTCAACCAGATCTATCACTCTAAACTATAGATCTATCATCCCAAGGCTCAATAATTACGTAAAGCTTCGATCTTTACGTTCATACATGATGCTATTGCTTCATAAAGCCAAAACATGCTCTTCATGAAGGTTTTTGCTCATCAACCCTCATTTTGACCACTAAAGCTGAGACATCTAGACTCTAAGGACCTTAGGAGGTCCAGATCTGAGGTTTCTAACCACAACGAGGTCTCATTCAACTCGTAGATTCAAAAGGATGGAAGCAAAGCCCTAAAACTCCCAAAATGAGATCTAGTACAAGGAATGAACAAGATGAGGACTTTGTACCTTCTCTTAGCAGCTGAAACACTCAATACCACAGATCCACTGCCTTCCTTTGCTCCCCATCATGAAGCTCTTCATCCTTCTTCATAGAAATGCACCAAGAACCACCATATCAGCTTCTTTATCTCACTCTCTAGCTCCAATAGAAATTAGGGTTTGCTCTCAGGGGAAGGTAGCCGCAAATGAGGCTATAAATGCCTTTAAATAGGTCCCAAACCCGAGAAATTAGGGTTTCTCTGCCCAGCACCTACTCGGCGAGTCCCTCCTCTGACTCGTCGAGTCCATTCATTAAATCCACGCGAGCAACTCGACTCAACTCGGCGAGTTGGTCCCTCAACTCGTCGAGTCCCTCCTTAAATCTCAAGATTAACATACATATTAATGTCCCTGAAAATCCGGATGTTACAAAAAGGCTATGTATGACCACTAAGATTTTGATGTTCAACTTCAAGTGATGATAAAAGCTTATAAGAAATTGGTTAGTCGATAAATAAAGTCCCACATAACAAATAGGTGTCTCACATTGCATTTCTTATCATATCAACACTTATGGACCACTTAGTAGCCCAACTTAAATACGTAGTAATAATAAATTAAAGATTGAAATTGATAGTTCATGTGGATATGGAATATGTATAACTTTGTTAGAAAGAAACATATATATATATATATATATATATATATATATATATATATATATATATATATATATATATATATATATTAGGTTCTATGGAAAACAAAAAACTCTGAAAATCATAAAAATGCATAAAAAAAAATACTTAGAAATCACAAAACTTTTTTATTTATTTTTTTTTATAAAAAATCGCAGTTTTTTCTTAAAATTCGCTGAAAAAAAAAATCAATTTTTTTTTTTATAAATTTTTTTTTCAAAATTTTTTTCAGCGAATTTGTATAGAGAGCTGCGATTTTTTCAAAAAAAAGTTTTGTGATCTCTAAGTATTTTTTTATGCATTTTTATGATTTGTAGGGTTTGTTTAGGGTTTTTTTGTTTTCCAAATAACCCTTCCATATATATATATATATATATATATATATATATATATATATATATATATATATATATATATATATATATATATTAAACCATAAAGGTTTTAGGAATAGTATATTTTCTATTATTCTAAGTTTTGTCACAAAAGTTTCAACATTTTATCACTTTTAGTTCCTCCTCAGCTTTTTATCACATTAGTTTGTGGATTTGACATTTTTCGTCCCCTAATTTCGATACTCTCAATTGCTAGTCACTAAAGGTTCAAGAGTTTTCCACTTTTGGTCCCTAAAATTTACTCAATGTGACACCTCAAGTTTTTACCACATTAGTTTGTGGAGTTGCCGATTTTGGTCCCCCCCACCTTCGATATTCTGTTATACGGTCTTATTTTCCTCAAATAACAACACATATTTAATTACCAATGATATAAATAGATATCAAATAAAGTATTTGTAGCACTATGTAAGAACGTTGCTACTATAGGTGAAAATAAACCTTTCAAAGTACGATGCCTTAATTAAAAAAAAAAGCTTTAAAAAAAAATACCAACTCAGGGCGAAGCCTAGGTTTTTTTTACTAGTTATAATTATAATATGTAATACATAAACTCTTCTTCTAGTTATAGAATGTGTGCGTGAAATGCAGGAACTAAAAAGCATGAAACTATATATATATATATATATATATATATATATATATATATATATATATATATATATATATATATATATGGAAAACTGAATATACATTTAAGGATATATAAGCTTAGGTAACAAAACTGATCATACTACGTCGTTTTGTATCATATAATACATTCTAATTGTCCAATGTTCTTATAATTTAACTTCTAACTTGATTTACTTTCATGATTTTTATATATTACACATTTATCTTCTTAATACATAATTTTCATTTTCAACTACAATATATATAGCCTAGTAGGGTTTGTTTAGGGTTTTTTTGTTTTCCAAATAACCCTTCCATATATATATATATATATATATATATATATATATATATATATATATATATATATATATATATATATATTAAACCATAAAGGTTTTAGGAATAGTATATTTTCTATTATTCTAAGTTTTGTCACAAAAGTTTCAACATTTTATCACTTTTAGTTCCTCCTCAGCTTTTTATCACATTAGTTTGTGGATTTGACATTTTTCGTCCCCTAATTTCGATACTCTCAATTGCTAGTCACTAAAGGTTCAAGAGTTTTCCACTTTTGGTCCCTAAAATTTACTCAATGTGACACCTCAAGTTTTTACCACATTAGTTTGTGGAGTTGCCGATTTTGGTCCCCCCCCACCTTCGATATTCTGTTATACGGTCTTATTTTCCTCAAATAACAACACATATTTAATTACCAATGATATAAATAGATATCAAATAAAGTATTTGTAGCACTATGTAAGAACGTTGCTACTATAGGTGAAAATAAACCTTTCAAAGTACGATGCCTTAATTAAAAAAAAAAGCTTTAAAAAAAAATACCAACTCAGGGCGAAGCCTAGGTTTTTTTTACTAGTTATAATTATAATATGTAATACATAAACTCTTCTTCTAGTTATAGAATGTGTGCGTGAAATGCAGGAACTAAAAAGCATGAAACTATATATATATATATATATATATATATATATATATATATATATATATATATATATATATATATATATATATATATGGAAAACTGAATATACATTTAAGGATATATAAGCTTAGGTACCAAAACTGATCATACTACGTCGTTTTGTATCATATAATACATTCTAATTGTCCAATGTTCTTATAATTTAACTTCTAACTTGATTTACTTTCATGATTTTTATATATTACACATTTATCTTCTTAATACATAATTTTCATTTTCAACTACAATATATATAGCCTAGTAGGTGTTCTGGAAAAAGATGCGATGTAAGAGAAATATAATAGTGAAATTTCGAAAATCTTGAAAGTAAATCAAATTATGGTGGAAGTTTAAAAACATTATAATGAATATATCAAACAAAACGACGTATTATTCTGTGTTTGGATACCTAAGCTTATATACCCTTAAGGGTATATTCACTTTTCTCATATATATATATATATATATATATATATATATATATATATATATATATATATATATATATATATATATATATATATATATATATATATACTAGCCGTTTACCCACGCTAAGCGCCGGGCGACAAAGAGTTTCTTTCGGAAGATAGTTTTAATGTGATGATTAGTTTCCTTTAGACGTGAGCTATTCATTGCGGCCATTTGGTATACTATTTTGTGTCAAATAGTTCATTTCAACGCATAGTTTCTGGCTAGGTGCATAGTCATACTATACGACAGAAGTTGAGTCTACATTTGGAATTTCATCTAATAGTTCATACTTGATTTTACAATATATAAATAACAACAATCTACAATCATGTAGTTCATACTTGATTTTACAATATATAAATATATGTTTTAAAATATATATGAATCAAAGTTGTAAAATACAGTTGATAAAAGTGTAGACAATGTACATGTACAAACGAAGGATGCTGGAAGAAGGGTCAGGATCCGGGGATAAAAGAACATGCCACAATCAATTTGATAATTAAAAGATATTTATTGATTAAAAATATCCAAAATAAACCAACAATACATAGAATTTGAAAAAAGTATATACAAATCAATATCATTTAATTTATCGAACCAATACATATTCACAATAAAAACGTCATGCTCTAAGGTGGCTTAATTTTGTCTGTATTGTCTTAATTTTATTTGACAGTGTGCAATATCAATTAATGGAAAAAACTTAATACATATGGTCACTTATGATATTAACATAAATTTTAGATATAAAATAAAGTTGATGGTTAATATCAGAAAAAGGTCCTACATATTGATTTTTTTCCAATTGAATGTATGATTCACTCAAACTCAAAAACACAATGTCCCAACTTATACATATACATATACAAACCACACATATATACAATGTCAGAAACAAATACATACACACATATATACATATTATATACATGTATTATTTGAGATAGAAGAATAAGAAGATTATCACTTTAGATAGAAGACAGAATAAGATTATCATTTGAAACAAAAAAAGTCTATCACTTCAAACAGAAGTAAGAACTAAAATATTACACACACTTGAAGTTACAAAAGATAGAAGAAGTAAAGAGAACCTGAATTCGTGTCAAGAAACGCGATGAAGCAGTCTTCCCGATTCCAAATCAATGATCCAATCGTCCCAAAACCCTAACTGTCAAATTGTGTTGTGAGAGTTAAAATGAAGAACATAATTTAAATTTATAGGTGGAATAATCTATTATAGAATAGAAAATGATGTATTTTTGGATATTGATAATCATTCCAAAATTAAGCAAATTAAAATCTTACAATTAATATTAAAATCCATACCAAAAATATTTAAAATCTTACAAACTTAACAAATATACTAAAAAAATTTAAAATGAATATAATAACTATCGAAATCCCTACCAAAAATATTTCAAATCATATGAAACTTAACAAATATACTCAAAAATTTAAAAATGAATATAATATTCGTCGATTTTATTTTTGGAAATATATTGTATTCTAAAGAACGTGCAACAGATCGGTTTCATTTTTCTTATTCAAAAATACCCTTAAGTAAAAATTATTGTGTTTCATTTTTCTTACTACAAACAATTATAATTTGCATATTTTTAATGGACTTTATGATATTGCAAATATGTAGTCAATATTTTTTTCATCATAATTTTCAAAAGCATAAAGATTACTACAAACCATGTTAACAACAGAGTTGAACATAAACACACGTTACAGTTATTTTTTTTAACTACATTGTTGTAAATGGTTTCAAGTTTGAAAGTAAGTTGCTATAATAAAACGTTCATCAACAGATCCCACAACTGTAATCAAAACATATGCATAGACTTCTTAAAAAATATGTCAAATTTGATTTTTCTATAAAAAGACCAAAATGCCCTTTATCCAAATAAAAACAAAAAATAACCTTTTCTTTTCTTTTTAAGCAACCATTTGCACATATCACATTTAATAATTTTTTTAATCAAATCGGGGCAAAACAGTTCTTAAAAAAATATGTCATTGGAATGAAAGTCAGATTTCTTAATAACCTTTTCTTGTATACTATTCCCAAAAACATGTTCTTAAGAAAATATGTCGTTGGAATGAAATTCAGATTGAAACCAATATTTCCTGAGCAGGGGCAAAACGGTCAAATTTGTTGCAATATCTTTTTTGGGAACACATAGTCACACAACAAACATATTACTTTCGTTTGTAAAAAATGTTAAAAATGATATTTTTATAAAGTAGAATGCTATTTTCTGTATATTTTCAAAAGTTTTATTGGTAAATTTCATTTTTCTATAAAAGGACCAAAATGCCCTTTATCCAAAATAAAGACGAAAAATAACCTTTTCTGTTCTTTTTAACCCACCTTTTGCACATATCACATTTAATAACTTTTTTAATCAAATCAGGGCAAAACAGTCTTTAAAAATCTGTCAACAGATATACAAACTTTCCCAAACAAAACATACTCACACTTTCAAAACATTGTACTTTTGTTTGTAAAAAATGTTAAAAATCATATTTTTATAGAGTACAATGCTATTTTCTGGATATTTTCTAAAGTTTTATTGTGTCAACATCATTTTTCTATGAAAGAACCTATAATTATCGATATGCAGTAAATTAATAAACTTTTAAGATTTTCTTTTGACTTGGCCAATAAAAAATTAACAAATATTAGCAACATATATTCAAATTGCATATGAAGAAGTAAAAAAAAGAAGGAAAAGACGAAAATACTTTGGTAGTGAGATTGAAACCTATATTTCCGAGTCTAAAGTTAATTGTTCCATTTCAAGTTCAAAGTTCCAAAATTAGGCCGTTGACCTTAACGTATGACAAGACTGGAATAGACAGGACTGGACTTGACAAACTTTCTAGGCTACTCTTGATGATGAGAATGATAAGGACATTCATGTCATTTTTCACAAAGGAGAGAAGGGCATAATGGTCAGATGGTGTTTTTGGAACATATAAAGTAGGTAAGAGTTTTAGATACCTTCAAATGCTTCCTCTGCTACTTTTGAATGTTGTTTGACCAAGTCTTCCTTGATACTGATATTTAGAAGAGCTGCTGATAGTTTCTGGGATAAAGTCTTGACACCACCCTCAAGTTCTTCCTGTGGTATTTCAGACTTTGATGTGACTTCGAGTGACAAGGAACTTTGATTTGAATATATCTTTTGAAGATTCAAAAACAGAAAAGTATAAGATTTTAACCAACACTTGAAAAAGCAGAAATCAAGGAAGAAAAATATAACAAAACCAAGATATCATAATTGGTCTATTTCAACAAGATTTCTGAGGCATTAGTTAATCTTGAATTGTCTAAGAACAAAGAATACACGCATTATCTTATTTCTGTTGCAAAAATTAACACAATTTTGACTTTGAAAGTCAAACACGAACGTATTGCTTTCCAAATTCAAACTCGATTCGCAATTACAAACAGTTTTACATTCTTACTCAAATTGTTCAAATCTTCATCTTTTCTTGTATTCCGATGTAGTTATCTTAATTTCTAGTAAATTTCATAGTAATTTCGGATTTATATGTGATGTGTTTGACTGTAAAAGTTTAACTATAACATGAAGAGGAATCTTATTCTGATGATAGCTCAAGGAAGAAAAGCTACTTAATAGAATTAAGACCATCTTTACCAGCCAATAACTACAGACTACTATCAAATCATAGGATGCATTGTTTGGGCAAAATCAGCATCGAGCAAGGAAAACATAGATGAGAAGAGTATGATAGTCAAATACTTCCTTCTCCGTTTTGGTATTACTTTGACTAAAATCGAAATCTTATTCACGTAAAGAACAAAGGGAGTAGAGAAATAGGGGAGAACCTTGACGGCAGAAGTGACGGCTTGGCCAACAAGACCAGGTTTCGAGTATGAACACCAAGCTGACTGATTTGGTCCCATTCACTCCCGTGCTCCTTCGAAGTTCATGTGGCGTACCATCAGAGGTCAGGTGGCGACGGTGGAGACGCTGAGAACAGTGAAGATGCACACACCTAAATTGGAAATTAAATGGAGAAGATGATGGTAAATTCCAAATATAGATTAGAGGAATCTGTTACCTGGATGAGAAAACGGAGAAGATGATGGCGATTTCCAGATCTGCTCAGCATCTGTTCAAGAAACAAAAAGACTCGTCAACACCGTTAAAGATGCATAGCATTGGCCAGCATCGATGAGTGGTGGCGGGGATGGACAGCAAGTTAGGGTAGAGAGAGGGATAAGAAAGAAATCAATTCAGAAATTACCCTGAAAGCACCAAATCAGTCATCAATTGTTAAACGTAAACCACTTTCAAGTAAATAGAGATAGAGAGAAAGAGAGAGAGAGATTCAAGAAATAGAAGGCGATGATGGAAGTAACTCACTGTTCGAGAGAAAGAGAGAGAGAGAGAGAGAGAGAGAGAGAGAGAGGCGAGAGAGATCACTGCATCTTTGGTGGGGGAAGTCGGCAACCGTGGACCTTAGGTGGGAGACGTTGGTGGAGATCACTGCATCTTTGGTGGAGACAATGAGAATTGGTTTGATGGCGGCTGTGTTTAGGAGATTAGGGTAAGATCTATGTAGTGTGTAGTGTAATGTGTATATGATCCGTGTAGTGTAATACGTATAAGATTGGTTATATGCTTAATATTATTGTACATGAGGTAATATATGTTGTACCTCTTAATTTTCAAGAAATTGACAATATCTTTAATAATATATATATATATATATATATATATATATATATATATATATATATATATATATATATATATATATACACTCGATTAATTATATCCTTTTGACAATTCTAACGAAGTACGAGATAGGGAGGATCAATCGGGACGACTTTTTGCCAAAATTTGCCGGATACGTTTAATAAGTTCATTGAAGAGGTGCCTTTGAAAGAAATTCAGACGTTGGATTTCAAGTTAACTTGAATAAATAAAAATGACGACAACTTCAGTAAACTTTACCACTTTCTTTCTTTTATTACATAATAAATCTTAAATAAAGCTTAATCTCACTTATTCTTAAATCAAAACCATGTTTTAATGAAAAATAAAATTTATAATTTTGTGTGCAATTCCATTCAAATTTTTTGATTCATGGATGGTGTTGGATCGTTTTATGATACATTGAGGCAAGAGCTCGGGGAAGGTTGATTTGGGTGGGTGAAACCTATAGAAGCTAAAAATCAATATCAAAAAATGACAGAAGGAGTATATCAAGAAAAAAGAAAGTGACAAGAGGGTTATTTAAGCTCGATTACAAGGTATAAATAATATTATTGAGGTCGGTGGTGGTGATCAGGTCCGTGCCGATGAAAGGAGTCTAGTAAAGCGTCTTAATGAGTATGAAAAATTGAAATGCTTGATATTTCTAGAAGACAAAAAATCAAGTGGGGATATATAAAGCAACGGACTCGAAGTACTGTCATGGAATACTTAAAAATTTGAGACATCAACTGTCGATTAAAGAGATTTCTATTGATAGATATTAGGTTGATGATCTGAACAGAGTAAAACATGAGTTCTATAAAATTTATAGAGAAATGTTTTCTCATTTTAATGACATTTGTAATCTAAATATAAGTAATCGTACAAGTTTTTAAACTCTATTCAATTTGAGTGTTTGGAGGCTAACTTTGCGATGAAAGAGATTATTAAAGCATCATGATCATGTGGGAGTGACCAACCTCGGTCCAAATGGTTATATATATATATATATATATATATATATATATATATATATATATATATATATATATATATATATATATATATATATATATATATATTGAATAATATTAGGAGGTTACAAAAAGATGTTTTTGTCTAAAAATTATTTTATATAGTATTCCAAGTAGGTGTAACTCCTCATTTATTACTTTAATCCTAAATGTGGTAAATTGGGTATTAAATAGGATTTTCTTCATATTGGTTTTATTAAGATACAACACAAAAATATTTCCGATCTTATGTTGGCTTAGATGGTTGATCAGCTTATCAATATTGAGCAGCCTACTTTTATGAAATTCAAACAAATTTTAGATAGGTGGTTGCTAGTAAAGGAGGAAGTAGATCGGTACAAAAAGAAGAATAAAAATCTTATTGTTTTAAGCTATGTTTCGATAAAGCATATGATTCCCTGTGTTTGAATTATTTATATTTGATTATGATGATATTGTTTTTGGTAAAAAATGGATTTCCTAGACTTCTTCTTGTCTTAATATGCTAAATTGTCTGTGCCAGTTACTAGGAGCCCGATAGAAAAATTCACAATCAATTTATAAGGCATTAAGGCAGGATGATCCTTTTATTGGGTTTTAATTAATAAAACTAGTTTCAAAACATGATTTTTGGCAATGGAAGACTTATAATATTTTGAATAACATAAACAAGTTAAACTCACCAAGGATCATCTTGCAAAGTTTGGAAAGAAAAAAAACACAATCAAAGAAGAAGGACAACAAATAACAACCTTTGTAGTTCTTTGGATCCTCTTGGGAGGCTTGGAAGTTGATGAAGAATGATGAATTTTACAGACACCAACAATGTGTGAACTTGATGTAGATGCTAGTCTAAAACTCTTAAGTTTGTTCATATCAAAATATGAACCAAAAAGAGCATAATATAAGCAACAAGTCTTCAAGTGTTCAAAGCAAAAAAAGAAAGGAAGAGGGAGAAGAGAGCTCATGATTTTTCACTCTCCAAGAGTGACCAAAATTGCAAGCTAGTAGTCAATTTATAGCACACTTAATCTAAAGGTTCTTAACCATTAAGTCCTTTAGACAAGCTTGTCCCCCATGCATGCACCCATACCTATTTCTTTTGATTAAAGAATGTAAAAGACCATCACTCCTTATCTAACTAAATTTTCGGCCCATGCCTCAAATAAAAGAAAGATTTGTTTAAATTTTATAAACTAAAAATTTATAAAATATAAAACTTTGTCTTTTGGTAAAAGACAAAAGAGTCTTAACTAGTCCAAAAGGTTGTACATAACTTATTAATTCATACCATATGAAATGATATGTTACGTGTTAATGAAAGTTATTATTTCCTAGAAATAAATAATTTCCAACTTAATTATAAGAGTTTATTGAATATTTATTCAAATCAATTTCTAATAAATAATCAGTTGTATCAAGTTGTTGTTAGTGTGACCCATTAGTATCATATGTTAATTAGCAATATCACTTTAATATGATTCTTGAACATACTAGATATTTCAATCTCCCACTTGCGCAAGATTCATATTAGACTGATTTAGACAGTGGTGAATGTCTAGCAACATTTCACTGCCCCCATCAACATATGACTTTGTGCCATTCTATCAATGTCAAATTCCCAAAAAGCTCCAAGCTACAATTGGTGTAGAAGGTAAGTTTATTTGTTATCCTTTTGTCACAGACATCATGTTAAACATGAGATATGGATCACAATCAATCTCATATGGTGTTCAACTTTTGGTAAGGCGCCTTAGATGTCTAACTCTCAACACATAAGAGGAACAAATCTCATCTCGACTAATAAGCCTCTTGCATAGTTCATAACATACCTGAAAATGGCTTTTATAATTGTCCGGTTAAGGATCAACGTTTGACCATATCTAAGCACAATACTCCCTACACTTAAGTCCCACTTTGTATCTCAGGTGTTAAGGATACAAAGATAATACCTTTTAATTAAGTATCATTCACGATAGCGATCCATGAGATGATCTTGATGTGGGTCAGTTCAATACCAGTTCTCTGACAAGTACCTATGGACCTTGGTTACAACCCATTGCCTGCCATCATCTAGTGAAAGTCAACCAATACAATTCATATTAGTATTACTTCATAATTGCTCCTACAATTATAACCAACTATGAACCTTTTAGAATAATAAGATTATTCATGGATTAAACATGTTAATATAGAACACAAGTATTGATGTTATGATCATATCCGAGTGTATCAAAAGATTATATAATAGTTGTTGTTACAATGTTCCAGTATCCAAATACTAAATCCAAATCAAAATCCCATTTCTAGAATAATATAGTCTCACTGCTGAAGTGTGACCATTCATACTTAGCTCAGTAAAAGGACTTTATTAATGGGTTCGACTAAACTTAATTTGCGTGAATTCTGTGAATACTATCATCTCCATATTTGACTTTACTCTAGGTATAGTTAAATATCTTGGAGTATATGATTGGTGTTCTTTCATGACATAGAGTCTCTTAGCTCAATTAAGTATACTCTCGGAGTCACAAAGATTTCTATGTGATCATTGAATGACAGAGATCAACATAATTTTTCAATGAACTCATTCATCCAATCATATTAGATTTCAACTTATAAAGTAATGTATTCTTATTTTGTAGTTTATTGTGTCATTTTGTTTTTCTTGGACCTTATTCCAACTAAACTTACTCTTCATCCCTCAATGAAGTCATAATCTAATTATAATTCATAATTATATACATTTGTTTAGAATCAGAATCTCATGTAGCTATTTATATGAAGATTTTGTTCTAAACTATATGTCTCATATACATTTTCTTAGTTCTTCCAAAGTACTCTTAGAATGTTTCTATAGTCATCCGGTGACTTAACGATGTGTTCAATTGGTATATTATGATATGCTCATAGCATGATCATACACCAGGTCTTATGTATAATATGTGTAACACCCTTTCGGGATCATTTTGTGATTCAGGTCCGTGGGCCAGAAGTCGATTATATAAAGGCTTTGGGCCTTATGGAGGCGATGTTTAGACCTTTTGGAAGCAGGTAATGATGGTTATGAGATCTAAACCTTCGAAATGTGTTTTGGAGTCAAAGGGTAAAACGGGAAAAGTCATAGGGCGGGTTCTTGCATGAAATATAAATTTTTGTTCGAAAATTTTTTAGTCCAAGATATTTAGATAATCTTTTAGAGCTCTTCAATACCTTTCTGTGGATATAAAGATCGTCGAAAACGGAGTTGGAACGAAGAAGTTATGACCGTTTGAAGTTAGGGCGGTTTTGGGTTGAGTCGCAAACGCTGGGCGTACTCAACATATACGTTGGGTGTATTATGGCATCTCTAGTATGGTGGGCATAAATTAAGTATGTTAGGCGTACACGATCAGTGCCCAAACCCTATTTTAGTGGTTTGACCCCTATTTAAGCTCCTTAACTCCCCCAAACCCATTCTATTCTTAGCCTCCACCTCTCCAACACCCTCTCTTGTAACCCTAACCCTTGATTGAGCTTTGTGAGAAAAAAGAATGTGTTTTTAATTGCTTTGTAGTGTTCTTGGTGCACCTTGGAGAAGAAGGAACTTATTGAAGAAGTGTTGGTTGCATTGGAGCTTGTAGATCTAGACTTTTTTCACCTTAATCTTTCTTCTAGAGGTATAAAGTTTGAATCTTAATGATGAAATTGTTAGATCTAGCTAGTCTTGGGTGTTATGAGCTTTTGGTCACTTTAAGCGCATAAAGTTTAGATCTTGAAAGTTTGTGACCTTGTTATGGATAAAGTTGGAAACTTTATCCATTTAAACATCATTTTGATTCAGATCTGAAGGTTGGAGACTTGTACTTAATGGATTAAGTTGAAAAAGATGCATTTTTGGGTCCCTTTGAGATTTAAAGACTAGATCTTGTTTATTGGGACCATTATAATGGATAAAGTTGGAAACTTTATCCGTTATGGAGCTATTATGAACCATAAAAATGTGATCTTGGCCCTTCTATCCCTTCCATACAAGAGTTGTGATGTCTTATTGGGTTAAGAACTTATGGTTTTGGACATTAAGCACTTTATAGCCATGCAAAGTCATAAAGTTGGAAACTTTATGTCTTAGGACATCATTTTGGGATTTGATCTGAGTTTTGGACGTAAGGGCTTAATGGAGTAAGCTCTTAACGGAGTTTTGGGACTGGGCTAAATACGTTGGGCGTACCTAGTGGTACGTTGCGCGTACGCGAACATCGCCCCACTTTTGGTCAACATCAGAGTTCGTTGGGCGTACTCTCTTGGTACGCAGGCCGTACTCCGCTGGGAAGAAATATTGGCTTTTGGACCTTAAACATTTACTTTGACTTTTACCAGAGTTGACGAAGTTTGACCTAAGGGCATTTTGGGTAATTTGATTTATAGTTTGAGATTTGGGTTCCTGTTAATTGTATAGGTGACCGGTAGAGATTTAGAGCAGTGATCGGTGCAACTATTCTTTCAGACTGTGAGGTGAGTTTTTGTTGGATTAGTGTCTAAGTCCATAACTATAATTGGTATGTACTTGACCCGACTCGGCATGATCCATTTGGGTTGCATGGCATCGGAACATTTGGATAGACCGTTTATGAGGAAAAGACATTTTGTGACATATTAATATATTATAAGTTCTAATATATTAATATGAAATCATGTTATTTAATTAGTATTGATCAAGAATTAATTTGGACTTAATTTAGTGATCAAAAAGAGACTAATTAAATATATGGGGATTGATTGTGTAAATCATTCATTCTTATATATGTGGGCTTATGATCCAAGATTCCTTTATGTTGGGTTTAACCCATGTGGTAATCCATGGATACTCCATGGAGGTTAAAACCCATGGAGCATAAGGAATGGGTAAAGTCATGAGTTACATGGTGTAACCCTAATAGCCACACTATATAAGAACCCCTTTAGTTCAAGAAATTGGCACTAGTGATACATATTTTGAGGGCTAGCCGATTTGAACATGTATGTCTTCTTCTCATGGTTATTCCAAGATTCATGATGTTGTGTGAACCATTTGAGGTGTCACACTTGGGGCACTAGGCTCTCAAGCTTTATCGAGTCAAGCAACAACAACAAGGTATGTATTCTATCTATTTTATTATCCTAGTATCAATGTTTTGGTATGCTAGTTAGGATAATACCTTGGATAATCATATTTGCATGTATAATAGAGAAAACATAGATCCAAGGTATTTAGGGTTGCATGTACACTTAGGAGTGTTAGAATGCTCAAAACCCATCAGTGGTATCAGAGCCTAGGCTTGTTTTCAATTATACTTGATGCAAATTGCTGAAAAATGCTGGAAAAGTCGAATTTCGGGCATTCTGGGCACTGGACTCGCCGAGTCCACTGATGAACTCGCCGAGTCCATGAAGAAAATCATCCTACTCGACGAGTAGGTTGATACACTCGACGAGTAGGAGCCCCTGACAGCATATCTTCGAGTTTTTTGGCTAGAAATGGACTAGGAACATTACCATAAGCTGTTTTTGAACCTATAATTCTCCCTTCATTAAAAGTATTAATGATAAATACTAAGTAACTAAACACTTGTACATTCCCAATCTTAGTTACTTAGGAAAATGTGAAAGGGTGCTAACCCATGAAATTACACTTTGTACCTTACCAAGTCATTAGTGGAGCGTGTGTGGTTAACCGGCACACTAATAAGGACTAGTAAGAGTGGCAAAGGGTAACTTGACTCTATTATAGATCGGTGGAGCGTGTGTGGTTAACCGGCACATCGATTAGGTGATAAAGTTAAGGGTACCAAGTCAATTTGCATGGTTATTCACACCTTGTTTGTGATCCTCGGCATCCCAGTCACAAACTTGAGAGGGCACAATCGAGATTCAACCATGCCATTGAATGTTCAATGTATCTCAAAAGATCTAGGAGTTTCACATCCAATTAAAACTTAATTATATTTCGTTTTTCATGGTGGAAATTGGTAAATCGTCATTTACCTACCTTCAACTATTTTATAACTTGGATTACGGCATCCCTCTTCCAGTTATAAATAGGTTGTTGGGTCCTAGCCTTAATATTTCATATTGGGTGTTATATTAAGGACTTTAAATCAACTCTCTTGAATATCTCCCAAAAGATGATCTTCCCAAATCTCTTGAAACAAGCTTTCCTAAATGAAGATGATGTCCCATGGAAATCATACTTCTTTCACATCCTCCAATTATTCTCCCTAACCCACAAGTTCCTGAAAAGTTTAAGGTCACTCAAGCAAAGGTCTATATGTGATCACATCTTGGAGATGTAGTCAGATATTGACAAGCCGGGAGAGTTGGGTGGCAAAGTCTTGAGAAAGTTGGTGACTCAACTATTTTCTAAGTCACATAGTGAGTTCCTTTGGGACTCCTATGAAACAGACTATGACAAGACCCTTAATGATCTTATCTATTTGCTAAGATCAACTTCCTAAAACTTTATGGACATTGACAATGATGACATTGGATATCCAGTAAAGCTCTCTCTTCCCAATGGAAAGGGATCGGCCATAGTCAACTCGGTTGACCAAATGGTAAAGAGAACGGCTAAGTCTGAGATAGTCCCATTATCAAGGGTCTATTGCCAAAGAAAGGGGCATTGGTTGCGAAGCTGCCAAATTTACCTAAGGATATTAAAGTCAATAAGTTTGACTCTACTTCGGGTAAAGTCCACTATCTAACTCTGCTAAGTTTCTATTATGAGATTCTTGATACATGATATGACTGGGTCACATGTTGATGTTTTAAGAATCAAAGAAAAAGTGAAGAAACTTAAAGAAAGAATATGCTGAATCTGATGGCATAGATGGATTTTTATCGCATAGTTTGAAGATCGGATTCTTGAGCTACTTCTTAAGAGTTATGATATATTGCTTAGGAATAAATAACAACAAAGTTTTCATGTGCTTTTGCATTGTAAGGATAGTTTTTCCGCAAAGTTTTAAAATAAAAGAAATTTTTTTTTTGATTTTTTTATTTTAAAATATCCTTACAATGGCATTTGTGAAAACTTTTGTTGCTTATAAGATTCCATTAAGAGTAAGAGTGGAAATATGAATTTGATTCTTTCATTTGTGGTAGTGTCTAAATTTACCAAATAAGGAAAGATTCTCATCACCTAAGTTTCAGTTGGATAGAAACTTGGAATCATGCAAGTTGTATAGCATGATGAATAAGAACTTTCAAGCATTGGAAAAATTAAGACTAACTACTTGTTCACATGGATGTGTGAGTCAAGTAAAGGATCGAGTACACATTCTTGTGCACTGATCAAGCCCACCACAAATAATCGTTAAGATTATTCGTCATTATTTACTAAAATTCAGTAAATATGGTTATACTTACAAGCTTAAGTGTAATTCTGAGACATTGGAAAAGGTTTCAATGTATGACAGAGCGAATAAGAAGAATCAACTTAGGCAGAAAGATAAAAGTTTCTCAAATCTGAAAAGATGGGAGAGTACTTTAGTATCATGTTATATAATCATCTTAATGATTAAGAGACCTTATCACAATTCATCCTCTAAGTGCATTCTGGTAGCTAAGAAGAGGAGCTATGAATTGTTGAAGTGGTTAAATCAAGAAGATGATTTATGCTTCGTTCCAAAAACAATTCTTAGAGTTATACTCTAAGATTGTAACTTGAGTGACATGTCTTAAAGAAGGTTTAAAACACTTGTCAAATGTAAGAGTAAAAGTTTTCTACTCTTGTACATTTGAAATTGGTAAGTTGTGATGTTTTGGATAAAACAAAGACCAACTAAGGCCAATTGTGTGAAGTGTTTGTCTTGATTAGAATCCACACTATCTCTTGAATATCTGACAAGAAAGTCTTATATGTCAAGAGGACAGTGGGAGTCTTAAAGGTCTTGAAAGTCTCAAGAACTAATCAAGAATAAAACCTAAAGTTCTTCACTAGCACACGACTTGAGGTTTATAACCTATCGTGTCGACATGTCTGTGCCTATTCAAGTTGGCTTTTCATAGGAGTTCTGAGAGTTCTCAATTGGTTGCACAGCTACTTGGAAGCAATGGCAGACCCTTGAGCTGCCAAATGGCAAGAATTTAAGATTGCACAAGTTTAATCCATATAAGTGTGGATTTGTCAGTAACCTTGTCTTGTGGTTATGGTTTTGACAAAATTCATATGGATAGGAACTCATACACCATAAAATCTAAGTGTCATAAGGTTTCTCTCCGATTCATGAAAATGATGGTGAGGAAACACTTTCACTAAGTAGATTTTAGCTAGATAGCAATTGTGATATTTGCATTCTCAAAGTCGTTGGTGGAGCGTGTGTGGTTAACCAGCACAGTAACATGGACTTGTGAGAAGTGGTAAAGGTCTAAACAATCGAGACTATGATTACGGCATCCCTTTTCATAGTTCTTAAAATTGTTTAGACACACCTGTGAGCTATCTAAGATAAGGTGTATGATATTGATAAAGTTTTATCAAAGCAATCTAGTATCAGAAATCTGAACTTTGGTAAGAAAGTCAATAAAGTATTGATTTCTAGAAGTCCAGCTGATTTCTGATTACATGTCAAAGCTAGTGGGAGCATAAGTGTTATGCTAATAATCATCATGTTAGTGGGAGCATGATAATTATGATAAAGGTTGCAAGTTAGCAATGTTAATTATAGAAAACAAAAGTTTCAATTCGTGAGGCTGCAGGGGTTGAAAAAGTTGTTTTGCTATAATTAAGGGAGAGAAAATTATACTTCATTTCAATTCTAAAAGCTTAGATTGAGGTTTTAAGTCGTATTTAGTCAAGGATATATATATGAATTTCATGTTGGAATGACTCAACATAAGGAAATTCTATATATGGGTCCATTATTTGCGTTCTAAAATTCGATTATGATTACGTCATCCCTTTTCATAATCTGAATTATGAGAACTTGGCAAATAGAAATGGAAATGTTATAGCAAAAGACTGGTTTAGTCTTTATGTGAGACATCATGACTCGAGTCCCATATGCTTCGGATATAGGATCGATTACATGTGCTATATTTATCCTTTCTAAAATTTTCCAAATGCCTGGGGCATTAAGAAGGGAAAAGGTCTAGAACTGGATATGACTAAAAGGATTAAGCAATTGTCGAGGACAATCTAAGGTTTACCAAAGATTGGTTGCTCAAGGACAGTTGGAAGTATAGTGATAATTCTGGAAGGACCATATTGACATAATCTGTAAGGAGGCAACTCTTGTTCAGAAGTGATAGTCAAAATGGAATCTGGAAATGTTTTAAAGTTAGAAATTATTCAATCTGTGTAAGATTAGGAAACTTAATGCAAGAAGGATATTTCCAAGGAGCTGATCTCCTTTGGAATGCTCTGTAATGGTTGTTGTCAAGTCTTTCTGACTCTGTGCATAATCATTACAGGAGGATCAATACATATAAGTTTAGAATCTAACAGATTTCAGTAAATGGCATGAATTTGGAATTCTTGCATTTGCAGTAAGGATTTTGGGACTGTGAAAGAGGATCATTGGAGTTATGTTCAATTACAAAGTGAAGATCATAGACAAACATAGTATGCATACTTGGTGTATGGCATGACTAGTGTTTAGAAAACATAGTGTACATGCTTGGAGCATGGGACAACTATTGTTTTAAATTCAAGAATAAAGTTGATAGCTGAAACAGTATACAATGAATAATGTGTAATCATATGGTGATAAATAAAAGGTGTTTTAGTTATGTTCATAGGTTTTGATACCATATTAGATTCTATTATTATTGTGTTTCATTTTGCATGTTTTGACTTCCAGAATAACTAGGTCGTTCTTCCTGATTGACTAAGTTATTCAAACTATCCACAGTCGGTCATATGTTGGAAGTAGATATGAATCAAGACTGTCATGGGTTGGCTTGTAGAGGTCTAAGATGTTGGACAAGGGGCTACAACACTCATGAGTGCTCATAAGTTCTGAGTATTGGATTCAACCCGCGCTCATTGGAATCACTTCATGGATTTTATCACGAGTGATCATGAGACGATAATATCTTATATTCTTCAAACCTAGAGATATGAGTTGTTACTATGAGTTGGTTGTACATTGATTGCACGAAAACGCATTCGGTAACTCGGTGTTATAAAACGTGCCTTTGTGTATGATTCAACAAGTAGTAGAACAAGCCATATGAGTCGAAGTTTATCCATTCCTTTTACCTTCGGGATAAAAGCGATATTTGTGGGCCCCTCGATGATTTGATGATGACAAATGGAAGTGCTCGGCCGAGCCAGGACTGATTTGATTTGTTCAATTAGTCAGTCGTCATAAATCGGAAATCGGGAAACAACAAATGGACAGAGAGAATGATTATAATCCATGTCTCAGTCCATATGATATCTAGAATGGAGGAATATATGATCCCTTATCTAATGGACAAGTCATTGACAAAGGTCAGAGTTCATCTACAAGGTCAGAGTTCGACAGCGGCTTTTGAGAGCTACGATTGCCAGTTGGTTCCTGAAGTCATACGCAATAATAGTTTTAGACTTATCCAAGTGGGAGACTGTTGGATTAGTGTCTAAGTCCATAACTATAATTGGTATGTACTTGACCCGACTCGGCATGGTCCATTTGGGTTGCATGGCATCGGAACATTTGGATAGACCGTTTATGAGGAAAAGACATTTTGTGACATATTAATATATTATAAGTTCTAATATATTAATATGAAATCATGTTATTTAATTAGTATTGATCAAGAATTAATTTGGACTTAATTTAGTGATCAAAAAGAGACTAATTAAATATATGGGGATTGATTGTGTAAATCATTCATTCTTATATATGTGGGCTTATGATCCAAGATTCCTTTATGTTGGGTTTAACCCATGTGGTGATCCATGGATACTCCATGGAGGTTAAAACCCATGGAGCATAAGGAATGGGTAAAGTCATGAGTTACATGGTGTAACCCTAATAGCCACATTATATAAGAACCCCTTTAGTTCAAGAAATTGGCACTAGTGATACATATTTTGAGGGCTAGCCGATTTGAACATGTATGTCTTCTTCTCATGGTTATTCCAAGAGTTCATGATGTTGTGTGAACCATTTGAGGTGTCACACTTGGGGCACTAGGCTCTCAAGCTTTATGGAGTCAAGCAACAACAACAAGGTATGTATTCTATCTATTTTATTATCCTAGTATCAATGTTTTGGTATGCTAGTTAGGATAATACCTTGGATAATCATATTTGCATGTATAATAGAGAAAACATAGATCCAAGGTATTTAGGGTTGCATGTACACTTAGGAGTGTTAGAATGCTCAAAACCCATCAGTTTTCTCACTATATCCATGGGTCGAAGGCACCAATGCCGACCCGTTACTTGTTACGTGGAATGCTAGTTGTCTCTGTGATACTTGCATGAAAGACCAGGATCTGGCCCCTGGAAATTGTGCGAAAGACCAGGATCTGGCCCCTGGTAATTGTATGAAAGATCAGGATCTGGCCCTGGCAGTTGTATGAAAGACCAGGATCTGGTCCATGGAACTTGTATGTAAGACCAGGATTTGGCCATCGACACTGCAAGGAAAGACCATGGGGGTAGCCCATGACACTTATATGTTTTCGTATGTGGTATTTTGGGAACTCACTACGCTTTGTGCTTACGGTTTCATATTTACGGTTTCAGGTACTTTCGGGTCAAAAGGGAAGGGTCGGGCGTGACTGCACAACATCCCCCAGAGTTTCCGCATTGGCAATTAATGATATTACTTTGATGTTTAAATGATATATTCACTTTGATCGGTTTTGGAACAACTCGTTTGTATGATTTATTTTTTAAAAAATGAAAAAATTTACCTTGGACTTTCGGGACGTTACAAGTTGATATCAGAGCCTTGGTTTGAGGGATTCGGGCACACTCTTGGGTATGTCTGAACTTAAACTAAGGAATTGGTAATCCTTTGAAAGAAAATAAGTTTCTAAAAAGATTTTTGTAAAGAAAATAAGTTCTGAAAAGATTTTATAAAGAAAAAGGGGGTGTGATGCGTGCAATCACCTGAGCTCAAGTAAGTGATTCCCAGAATACCCATACATGTTGATATGATATACGATATGAATGTTCACATGGTAGGATAAGGCTAGGGATACTTTTAGGAATTGCATAATATATCGGCCTGATATGTGATGCCTCGTAGCCTAGAAAGCATTGGATGCTATGATTGGGAATATGTATTGGTAACAGTAATTGATAAGTATATGCTTTAAAGATTGTATACTGTTAGGATCATATAGCCCTAGAATGACTGATTTGGCCTTATTTCATGTTCCTTGTCTGGTTGTGTTCCTAGGGTAGAATCTTTTATTTGATAGTCTATTTGATCCTGGATTGTGTATAATTTGCATGCATAAGGCAACCGGAAGTGAGAGTAGAAGTTCCTAGCATGGTAGTAGCAAGTGAGTGTGGGATGCCCTTTGTTTGTTTTATGGCATGGAGTGTTACTGCACGAATGCTGCTTGCTTTGTGCTTTGTGAAACTCTTAGTGATGTGAGTTAACTATTAAGTGAATATGTTAAGCCACATGTTGCAAAGATTAAATAATCTCAGAGTGATGGGTTTGAATATATTGTGAAGCTCTTGTCTGAGTATAACCTTTGTTGGGTTGAGTCTTTTACTCGAAGGATTATCTAATCTTTATTGCATGCGATTGTATTCATGAAGTGGTTAGCTGACCTTATTGGGAGTTTTTCAGTAGCTGATGGCAGGGTGAGGTCGGGAACCTGTTGGGTTTTATGTACTCTAACATCCCTATGGTGCACATACAACCCTAATGCTTTGGATCTAAGTTTTCTCTAGTTACACATGCAATATTCATTTCCAAAGCATGAAGCCTAACTAGCATGCAACTTTGATATATGAATCATAAAAAACTAGTTAGATGATTACCTCATGTTGTAGCTTGTAGAACTTGGCCTTATAAGAGCTTAGCACCTCAAGTGTGATGCCTCAATCAAGTCATAAACACCAAGAACAATTAGAGGAATATGAGAGAGGTTTAGGAGACACCAAAATCGGCTAACTTCTTCTTGGAATACTTGTGTGTCGATTTTGGAGCTAAGGGAACACATTTATAGTGTAAAATCTAAAGGGTCACTTGTAAACCATAGTTCATACACTTAGACTTTTAATCCAATAACACTTCATGGACTCTTATATGAACTTAGTCCATTACTAATTAATCATGGATCATTAGCCCAAATTATATGTATCACTAATTTACATAATCAACTCCTGTTAATTTAATCAGTCTCTTTTGATCACTAAATTAATTCGAAATTAATTCTTGATCAATACCATCTAAATAATATGATTTCTCAATTAATATATTATTCTTATAATATATTAATAAATCACAAATAACCTCTTCTTCAAATATCCATCCTATCAAATTGTACTGGTGAAGGCAACCCAAAATGGACCATGCTACTATCGGGTCAAGTACATACCAATTATAGTTATGGACTTAGACACCTAATCCAACAGTCTCCCACTTGGATAAGTCTAATAACTATAATTGTAAGCACGAATTTAAAATCCGATTAACAATCGTAGCTCTTAAAAGCCGCTGTCGAACTCTGACGCGTCAATTAGATAAGGGATCATATAATCCTCTGTTCTTCAAGATATCGTGTGGACAAAGACATGGAATAAAGTCATACTCACTGTCCAACAATTATTTTCCCGATTTCTGATTTGTTTGACATAGAACTTAATTGAACACATCAATTGAGTCCTAACCGGGCCCGACACATAAGTCAAAACAAAATCATCGAGGGGCCTAAGATATCGCTTTTAATCCTCTTAGGATAAAAGGAACATATAAACTTCGACTTATATGCTTGTACTTACTACTCATTAAATGACACATAACATTACATTTTATAACATCAAGTTACTGATGCGTTTTCGTATTATCAATGTACAATCAATTTGTAATCAACAACTCATATATCTTGGTTTGAAGACTATACGATATTATCTTCTCACAATCACTCGTGATAAATTCCATGAAGTGATTCATGTGAGTGTGGGTTTAGTCCAATACTCAAATCTTATTTCAAGAGCACTCATGAATGTTGTAGCAAACTTTTGCTATGTCTAACACCTTAGACAATCTTACAAACCCATTCATGACAGTCTAGTCTCATAACCTACCTCCAAAGTATGATTGACTGTGGATAGTTTGAATAATCTTATTATTTTGTAAGTCAAAACATGCAAAAGTGAAACAATAGTAAACAATTGACACAAGATAGTAACTTTACTTATAAATAAAACTCCTTTTATTCAATTATAAAATGTCAATTACATTTTAGCTATTACAAGTTTCTAAATATCTGTCTAATCACTAAAACTAATATCGTCCTTCAGCTCGATACTCCTAGCATGCTGCAAGTTCCTAACCCTACTCAGTCCCTTCGTGAGGGGATCTGCTGGGTTCTCCTCTGACGATACCCCCTTCACTACGAGGAATCCTTCTTCTACTCGATGTCTTATGAAGTGATATTTTCTGTTGATGTGCCTGGATCTGCCATGATCCCTTGGTTCCTTGGTTAAGGCGACGGCACCCTCGTTGTCATAGATAATCTCCATAGGCTCCTTTACAGCTGGTACAACTCCAAGGTCTCCGATGAAGTTCCTTAGCCATATCGCCTCCTTCGATGCTTCGCTCACTGGTATATACTCTAATTCGCACTTGAATAAACTACAGTCTCCTGTTTGGAACTTTTCTAAGTTACTGCTCCTCCATTTAAGGTAAATACCTAGCCCGACTGAGAGCGGAAATTATCTCTATCGGTCTGAAAGCTGGCGTCACTATACCCTGTCACTCTCAAGTCATCACTCCCACCGAGGGTAAGGACCCAGTCCTTTGTCCTTCGGAGGTACTTGAGAATGTTCTTTACCGCAATCCAGGGATCTCTACCAGGATATCCTTGATACCTGCTGACCATGCTCAAGGCAAAAGCCACATCAGGGCGAGTACATGTCATATCATACATGATCGAGCCAACTGCAGAAGTATATGGTATTCAACTCATTTCTGCTATCTCAACATCGGTACTCGGACTCTGAGTCTTACTCAGTTTGGTATTACTCAGGATAGGTAATTCTCCTTTCTTGGAGTTCTCCATGCTGAAACGTTTCAACACCTTGTCCAAGTAGGTACTTTGACTAAGTCCTATTAGTTTTTTACCTCTATTTCTCAATATCCATATCCCTAGAATGTAAGAAGCTTCCCCAAGGTCCTTTATAGCGAAACACTTCCAAGCCAGGACTTAACCTCTTGCAAGGTTGGGATGTCATTTCCTATGAGAAGTATGTCATCTACATACAATACAAGAAAGCTAACTATACTCCCACTAGCTTTGCATATACACATGACTCATCCTCGCTTCTCGAAAAATCAAACTCTTTGACTTTCTTATCGAAACAAAGATTCCATCTGCGAGATGTTTATTTCAATCCATAAATGGATTTCTCAAGCTTACACACTCTATTAGGATACCTTGTATTGACAAAACCCTCTGGCTGACTCATATAAACATCTTCAGCCAACTTCCCATTTAGGAAAGCGGTTTTGACATCCATTTGCCATATTTTCATAATCATGAAATGCAGCTATGGCTAGCATAACCCTTATATATTTTATCTTCGCTACTGGTGAGAATGTCTCATCATATTCAACTCCATGAGTTTGAGTAAAGCCCTTCGCAACCAATCATGCCTTATAAGTGTGTACTTTCCCATCCATGTCGGTCTTCTTCTTGAAGATCCATTTGCACCCGACTGTCTTACGACCTGGTACATTGTCAACAAAGTTCCAAAATTGATTGTCATACATGGACTGAATCTCGCTGTCCATGGCCTCTTTCCATTTTGTAGACTCGGGGCCTGCCAGGGCTTCCTTGTAGTTGTTAGGTTCATCTAAATTTACCAGTGTACTATCACTGATAAATGTATCACCATCTGTAGTAATATGGAAACCATAAAACTCAGGTGCCATTCTAACTCTACTGGAACGTCTCATAGGTAAGGAATCGTCAACTGGTTCAACTGGAGTTTCCTCCTTGGTTGAGCGCTAGTGTTTGAGGTTCCTTCATCACTTAACTCTAGAAGCTCTTCAAGGTCAATTTGCCTCCCACTGTCCTCTTGGCATATAAGTTCTCTTTCGCGGAAAACCCCTCTCCTCGCAACGAAGACAACATTGTCACTCGGTCTATAGAAGAGATATCCAAAGGATTTATGTGGGTAGCCGATGAATATACAACACTCACTACGAGGTTCGAGCTTGTCGTGAGTCTCTCGTATTGCGAAATCCTCACAACCCCGAACCTTGATATGTGCTAATGCGGGAACCTTCCATGTCCACATTTCGTGAGGTGTTTTGGCAACCTTATTAGTTGGGACTAGATTAAGGATATGGGCGACAGTCTCTAAGGCATATCCCCAGAATGAGATAGGTAACAAAGCTCGACTCATCATGGAACGAACCATGTCCAACAAGGTTCGATTGCGCCTCTCAGCCACACCATTAAGTTGCGGTGTCCTAGGTGGCCTCAATTGTGAAACAATTCCACATTCCTTAAGATAGTTGTGGAACTCGATACTAAGATACTCACCACCTCGATCAGATCGGAGCATCTTTATCTTCCTGCCCAATTGATTCTCCACTTCTTATTTAAACTCTTTGAACTTTTCAAAGGTTTCTGACTTATGCTTGATTAAGTAGATATACCCATATCTACTATAATCATCGGTAAAAGTCATATAGAAGCGGTTAGCATCCCTTCTGGCGGATCTAAAGGGTCCACACACATCGGTGTGTATGAGATCCAACAAACCCTCACCCCTTGCACAAGAACCAGTGAAGAGTGACTTGGTCATCTTTCCAAGCAAACAAGATTCGCATGTGTCATCCGACTTTAAGTCAAATGACTCTAACACTCCATCCTTTTGGAGTTGGGCTATGCGCTTCTTGTTGACATGTCCAAGACGACACTGCCACGAGCATGCTTTATCCAAACCATTGGACGAATCGATATGCAACACATTATTTCCTAAATTATCTACAACAATCACAATTTCATATATACCATTACAAGGAAATGCTTCAAAATAAAATTTACCATTATAATAAGCATTAATACCACCAATCTCATTATTAAATGAAAAAGTAAAACCTTGTTTATACAAACCATGAAAAAAATAATATTTCTCGCCATATCAGACGAGTAGCAACAATTATTCAACTCTAAATTTAACCCACTACTAAGTAATAAAGAATAAACTCCAATATTGGTGACAAGCGAAACTTTCCTATTCCCCATGATCAAGTTCATCTTCCCGTGCTCCACATCCCTACTTCCTTTTAGACCCTACAAATCAGAACAAATGTGAAAACCACATCCTGTATCAAGGACCCAATAATTAGCATGTGATGAGTTATTAGATAGAATAGTGTAAATACCTACGAAGGTGGGTTTGATCTTCCCGTACTTTATGTCCTGCAAGTATTTGGGGCAACTTCGTTTCCAGTGCCAACTTTGGTCCCACTAGAAGAGGATCCATCATGGGACTTTCCATTGTGGCTCTTAGAAGGAGCCTTCCTCTTCTTTCCCTTCCCATGTCCAATTTCCAAGACAGGGGCAGCAGCAGTAGGAGTAGGGTACAACAGACTTGCCTTTCAAACTACTTTCAGCATTTCTCAGAAGGCCTTGAAGCTTGCTTAGAGTGACCTCCTCCTTGTTCATATGATAAGTCATACGAAAATGATCATAACAAGAAGGAAAAGAGTGTAGGATAATGTCAATGGCTAACTCTTCATCGAAGTTGACATTCAGCTTCAGCAAACGGTCCACAAACCTTTGCATCTTTTGCAAGTAGGCCGTGATGGTCTCTCAATCCTTCATTTTTGTTGTGATCATGGAGGCAATGATTTCATACCTTTCCTGTTGTGCACTTTAATGGTACCTTTACATCAAGTCTTGGTGCATCTCATAGGGCCAAAAGCCCTCATAGGACTTTTGAAGCTCAGCAGTCATGGTAGCAATTATGATACACGACACCTTTCGCGTCCCTCTCATGAGCCTTATATTCAGCAATCTGTTCAGGAGTGGCAGTGTTTTCATCAATCTCCTGTAGTTCTTTATCGATGACATATTCTTTTTCCTCATATCAAATGGCCATGCGAATGTTTCGAATCCAGTCATTGAAGTTCGACCCATCGAAAATGACCCTCCCACATAAGTTCATGAGGAAGAAAGAGCCACAAGCAGTTGAATTTGAAGCAGTGTTTGAAGTAGACATCTGAAAAGAAATACAAAGTTTAGATTAGATAATGATCATTAATATAACACCCAAATGAAATATTAAGGCTAGGACCCAACACAATATTTCACAATTCGGAAGATGGATGTCGTAATCCAGTTGTAAAATATTTGAAGGTAGGTAAATGACAATTTACCAATTTCCACCATGAAAAACGAAAAAGAAGATTAGGTTTTAAATGAATTGAAATTCCTAGATTCTTTGAGATTCATTGAACTTTTCAATGGCATGTTTAAATCTCGATTATGCCCTTCAAGTTTGTGACTGGGATACCGAGGATCACAAACAAGGTGTGAATAACCATGCAAATGTGCTTGGTACTCTTAATGTTACTTATCACCTAATCAATGTGACGGTTAACCACACACGCTCCATTGATCTATGATAAACATCAAGCTACCCTTTGCCACCCTTGTTAGTCCCAAATTAGTGTGTCGGTTAACCACACACGTCCCACTAACGACTTGTGCAAGGTGCAAAGTGCAATTTCATGGAATAGCATTATTTTCACATTTTTCCTAAAGTAACTAAGATTGGGAATTTATAAAAGTTTAGTTACTTTATAATATCATTATACTTATTAATGAGAATAAATGTCTTATCCTACCCGTTCGGCTAACGACCCTCCACCGATCAAGGAAGCGGTGGGTGAGAGTGGACACCCATTCAACCACCATTTTATAGGCAGTTTCCTTATAACCCCCCCCCCCCTATAGATCGGCTTTGGGAATGAGGCCTACTAACGGTAAGACTGACTTGTCTTATACATATATATAAGTATTGATCTTTTAATATTATAAAAGTATAAGGGTTGAGTTTTAAACTTTTAAAATTCTACGGTTTAGAATTAAAGTTTCATAAGTGAGACTTTTCAAGTTCCAAAATTGAGGGCAAGTTTTGTAACTCTTCAAGACTTTTTGAATTCCATAACTTATGGATTTAATGTTTCATGAATGAGACTTTTCACATTCCATAACTTGAGGACAAGTTATGAAACTCTTCAAAAACATTTAGATCAAATTTAAAACTAATACAATTATCAAATAATTTATCATTTACCAATTTGACCTAATTTAATTCTTATAGCAATATAATTTCAAACTCTACAAATAATTAGTTTTTACAAAAAACAAGTAATTAACTTAAAATTTGACAATCATCATGTTATTGGATGGCGATAATCATTACCATATCATTAAAATCGAATTTTATGAGCCAAAAAAGTTTGTGGTAATGATCCTAATCCAAAACAGGCCAAAAAATCGAAAATTCTACCAACAGATGATCTAACTCGTCGAGCCATGCAATGGACTCGTCGAGTTCACCATCATATGATCCAACTCGTCGAGTTCCCTTATGGGACTCGTCGAGTTCAGCCTGGCATAATCCAGAATTGCAATTTTTTCAGCTTTGAAAACAACACAATTGCATCAATATAACATAAAACAACTTGGCTCTAATACCACTGTTGGGTTTTATGTACTCTAACATCCCTATGGTGCACATACAACCCTAATGCTTTGGATCTGAGTTTTCTCTAGTTACACATGCAATATTCATTTCCAAAACATGAAGCCTAACTAGCATGCAACTTTGATATATGAATCATAAAAAACTAGTTAGATGATTACCTCATGTTGTAGCTTGTAGAACTTGGCCTTATAAGAGCTTAGCACCTCAAGTGTGATGCCTCAATCAAGTCATAAACACCAAGAACAATTAGAGGAATATGAGAGAGGTTTAGGAGACACCAAAATCGGCTAACTTCTTCTTGGAATACTTGTGTGTCGATTTTGGAGCTAAGGGAACACATTTATAGTGTAAAATCTCAAGGGTCACTTGTAAACCATAGTTCATACACTTAGACTTTTAATCCAATAACACTTCATGGACTCTTATATGAACTTAGTCCATTACTAATTAATCATGGATCATTAGCCCAAATTATATGTATCACTGATTTACATAATCAGCCCCTGTTAATTTAATCAGTCTCTTTTGATCACTAAATTAATTCCAAATTAATTCTTGATCAATACCAATTAAATAATATGATTTCTCAGTTAATATATTATTCTTATATTATATTAATAAATCACAAATAACCTCTTTCTCAAATATCCATCCTATCAAATTGTACTGGTGAAGGCAACCCAAAATGGGTCATGCTACTATCGGGTCAAGTACATACCAATTATAGTTATGGGCTTAGACACCTAATCCAACAGAACCTAGGAAAGCCTAGGAAGTGCTTTAGCGAGTTGGGTTGCGCTGTTTAGCAGGTACTTGGAGTACCAATTTGAGAATGTGACTTGGAGGATTTTGGATAACTCTTGAAGAAAGTATGGGTAGTGTGGAAGGTAGTATTGCCCCCGTACTACTGAAAGTATATGATCCATACTCGAATCGAGGGGAGTCACGGAGAATATAAGAAGCCTGTGGGAAGAGGAGTCTTTGAGTATGTTCCAATTATTGTATGGTTGCTTTTCAGTATGGTGATGAGCACTCGTGGAGGAGGTTCAGGCTCTGGTTCAGGATCAGGTGTTGGCATTGAACCGATGGATGAGCAGACGTAGGACTTCATCTTGTCGGAGATCACCCACAACATTATGGAGCAGACTCTTGTGATCTATGGTTTGGTCAAGGAAGGGATTGTGGAGATTTTGGATGAGCGCCTGGGCACGTTACACACATAGATTTTGGCTATTGTGGGGGCTCGTACTCTTTCCTTCCGTAAGTTTCATGCTTATAGAGATCCTAAGTTCTTTGGGGAGAAGGACCCTATTTATAGTAGGAGGTGGTTAGCGAACATGGTGAACGCTTTTCGGTCGAGCTTCTACCCTGAGGGGTTGAAGGTCAGATTGCTTCTTGTCTTCTGAAAGACAGAGCCCAAGATTGGTGGGAGGAGGTGGACTTCTCTTTGGGAGGCGATGTCATTGAGACGATGACTCATGAGGAGTTTGTGACTCGGTTTAGGGCAGAGTTTGCACCAGATATCGAGGTGCAGCAGTTGGCGAGGGAGTTTCAGGACCTTCGCCAGACGACTGAGACTGTCGCAGATATGATTGCCAAGTTTTGGGAGAGGGATCCTTTGGTTTCGTAGTATTCCATAGACGAGGAGATGAAGAAGACAAGGTACCATGATATGTTGCGAGATGGTATAAGGGAGTTTGTCAGCTTTTCAGTTTGTCGAAGTTTGGAGGACATTATAGCTAGAGCCCAAGAGCGGGAGATTGATTTGGAGCACCTCGGGATGAGGAAACCAAAGCAGTTGCAGACAGTTAGGGGTCCTGCGAAGAGACCCAAGATTTTTGATCAGCGAGTGAGAGGCTAGAAGGGCCGAGGTTAGTGCAGCACGTGTAGGAAGCAGCACGATGGAGTTTGTCGATTTAGGGGTTCAGGTTGCTATAAGAGTGGCAGGCTTGGTTAGGTCAGCACAGATTATCCCCAGGAACAAGTCTGTTATGTTTCCACTGCAACCAGGTGGACCATAAGAAGGCCGACTGTCCGATGTTGTGGGGTGGAGCAGTGTGTGTACCTGCTCCAGTTACTTTGAGGATCACTGATGGTCGCGAGGGCAGAGTGGATGTTCCCATGGTGAGGAGCCGAGCATTGCAGTCACGGGCTGAGGAGATCCGAGTTCCACTAGTTGACGTCACAGATATTTTATTTTGAGAATCTTCATATGCCATTTTGCATACCGAGAGCCGTGCTTAGAATATATTCGGGTGAGCCCGTTTTGGATGTCGGTGTGGGAGGCATTGACCACCGTCAGAGCAAGCTTTAAATGAGAGAAGACCAACAACCGATTCGATATTTGGTTGTATCAACAAGGAACTCAAGGAATCCGCAAGGTGAACATGTTGGGTTTGAATGAAGAAATTGTAGGGGTCATTCAGGAATACGAGGCAATGAGGAATTGGTTTGATCGTAGGTGTATGATCGGTAATTGTCAAGTTCAATCCTTCGAAGTGTGGTTAGTTACAGGTTCACATGGGAATTAATCTAGTGCAAGTAGGTCATTGAATTGGTTTGGTACCCATTTCGATAGTTGAGATTTTGTTCTTCGTCATCTGATAAATTCGCCGAGGACTTATAGTGGATTCAGTGGAAAGTGCTTGGGAATATTGAGCTTGTTGATATTTCAGGGAGTATTCATTCAATTTTGGCAAGTGTGTGTTCGCTAGGATTGGCTAGTAATAGAACGCTATTACTTTTCGGCTCTGGTTGTCGGCAGCTTCAAATAGTCAGGTTGCGAGATAGATTGGAAATCTATCAATTTTGTGGTTGGAAGAGCACAATTGAATCCAAGTGGGGGAGAACCGCTTGGACTATGGGATTGCACAATGATTGAGATTTCAGGATACCTTGCGCATTAGTGGTGGCACATGGAGGGTATGTGATTAGTTTCAGGTGGAGGGATTGTGTTAGAGCCTCTTTGACTGTTCTTATCAGATGCCGACTTTGGGGTTCGAAGCATAACCCAAACACCTGATTAGGGTATCGCCGAATGAGGTTTCGACTCATGATGATTATGGTTGGTATGGTAGATGCACGGTAAGACCATGGGTTGGGTCCATGGCAGTGTGGAAGTGTTGTAAGACTACGGGGTGGCCGTAGCATTCACTAGGTTGGCAGGTAGTGATAGAAGTGTTGTATGACTGCGGGGTGGCCGTAGCATTCACTAGGTTGACAGGTAGTAATTGAGGTGTTGTGAGACCGTGGGAAGGCCACAACATTCTTGGGAGAAAAGGAAGGATGTGGGTCGTATGGGGTCGGTTGTGATGTAAGACTACAACTGGATGTGTAGCATTCATTTAGAACAAAGTAAGTTACATTGTATTAGTGTGATGGTTGGTTATCATATCCCTGGTTGGAACAGGAGGGTTGTTGAAGCCTTATATATAAGTAGGTTAGGGTATCTTGGCCAGACAGACTCTTGGATAGAGTCTCGTGGTACAGTCGTTTGAAAGGATGTCGGTTTCAGCGACCGGTCGGGAATCCGACTCCTCAGATAATTAGTACATAACCTCGGACCTCCAAAGATCTTGGCATGTTTATCCCATCTATGCTTCAAAACTCTGATGCTTAGGTGACATTTATTACATAAGAAATTGATCAAATCATCCATTTAAAAAACATGTGAGTTCTATTTCACAAATGGTTAGGTGACCTTTATCCCATAAGCAAATACAAAAACACCTTGAATATTTTTTACAACTCAAATGAATAAGGTAACCTAAAAATCCATATGAACTGCAAAAAAAATCCCAAGTGAATTTTAAATGGATTGCATAGATTTGAAGTTTTGTAAATATGGGTTTATATATGTTTTAGAATTATAGTTTATAAAAACATGGTCTCATGAATATTGCATGCATCCAACAATTCATGTACCCTTTTGTAAAATTCATATCATTTGTTATGAGGTTCTTTAGGTGCCAAATAAAATTTTATTTTATTTTCCATTAACCGCGATCAATTATAAACTAAAATCCGGTATTTTAAGGTTTAGTCGTAGATCGGTTTTAAGAACCGGTAACAGTCTTAATAAAACTTTATTTTATGCTTAAGACTTGGAGTTTTGGACGAGTTATAAAATCACTATTTTAAATCTCATTTTAACAATAAAAAAACTTATGAATTGATGAATTTATAGAATAAACTCAATTTATTTTATAAATTCAATTTTATGCATCTTATGATAAAAGTCATATTTTGATAAACCAAAACTTGGGTGATGATACTTATGTTTTAAATCTCATTTAGCATGCATAAAACATAATATCAACATGTTGCGTTATGTTTAAAACACCAATATCATGTATTAAATTTCGACGCAAAAAATAATCACTAGTTTTATTATTTGCCGTTATAACACTATAAACCGATTTTAGTCTTTTTAATAAAAACTCCTTATTTATTATAAAGACATGGAGTTTATATAATGTTTAACATCTTTTAAACCATTTCAAATATTTTAAAGTTGGGTATTTACAAGTTTTACAATAAAACTATTTTTAACAAAGATTGAGTTTTAACCGGTAAACCGGTAATCGGTAACCCCTAAAACGTTTTTATAAATATCCATTTATAAACATCTTATGTTATCTTTTAAATATTTTTTACTCAAACTCCAAATGATATTATCTTATGAAAAAATGTTATTTGATATGTAAAAACCATTTTTGTACATAAAACATAACATATATTTAACATAAAATAAACATTACAAGCATGCATTATAATGTATATAAACCAAGTCATGTCTAGTAATAATTTTTATGAGCCATCACAAGAATTATTAAGTCTTTTCTAAAGGACTTAAGGGACACTTCAAAAGGTCTTCAAGCTCTCACTTGCCAAGTCAACTCTTTCTTGCAAAAGGACTTCAAATTCTTCATGTTGTGCAAGTTGCAACACTTAAACCATTAAGACTATAATTAAGCCCAAAATCAAAAGTGGAAGCTTGTGGTTGGGATTACGGTCTTAAATGGTTAAGTCATCTTCAAGGAGGCCATTTATTCATCTTGTTACATTTAAAAGGAAATACAACTAGTATAACTAATTTATTACAACAAATCAACAAATGAAAAAAATACATATTTATCTATTACATCTTATGAATAAATAAATATCAACCAAACACAAAAAAGGTCCAAATGGCTTGTTTATACACAACAACATATCAAATATTATAACAAACAACTTTTTGTTTTTTCTAAGGCAACTTTTATATAACCAAAATGCATGAAAACTTGTTATATATAAAAATAAGCAATTTTAACCAATAAGTTGCCAAAAAAGACAAATATGGATTTTTCTTAACCAAAAGAAATTCATGCTTGTTTTCCAAAAAACCAAAGATTATCAAACATAAAATCATTCTAACATATAAAAGATGGCTCTGATACAACTGTTAGGTTTTGATACGAAATAAAAGTTTGTTTTTCACAAAAACCGGCAACGGAAGACTTTAAAATAACAAGTTTATTTTTAGTTCATAACAAAACCAAACCATCATGGATCCATTTATAGAGGTTAGAATGAAATAAAAACAACCGTAGGATGTTTTAGAGATAACCTGTGAAGCCTTTGAACCCACTTGGTTTTGAGGTGTTGATGAAGATAGCAAAGATCAAAGTGTATGATCTTCTCTATAAGTATCTGTCATCAAGAGTAAGGCACTTGGAATGCTAGTTCCTTCTTGTATTCTTGAGTGTCTTAAACCTTTAAGTGCTTAACTCAAATAAGCACTAAAGGAGGCAACTCAATAAGGCTTCTAAACCACCAAAGTAAAGCACCAAACTTCAAAAGAAGGGAGCTCTTCATGCTCACGGTTTTAGAGAGAAAGAAGGGAAGAAGAGAGTGATTTCACTTAGCTAAAATGCAAGCCTCATGCATCTCTTATATAGTCCATGAAAGGTAAGGCCTAACCATTAAAATACTCTAAAGTAATGGCTAGCCTTTAGAAGCATGGGAGACAAAGCATGGAGGTTGAAAAGCAACCCCCATATTTTAATATTTTAGGCCATACCTCTTGAAAAGAGGAGAATTCATTATTTTTTATAAAACTCCAAGTTTATAAAACATAAACTTTTTCTTTAGGTAAAAGACAAAAGAATCCAACAAGTCCAAAATATTGTGCATGACTTATTAATTCATACCATATGAAATAATAACTAGTTATACTCTCTTATATTTATTATTTTCATAAAATAATTATTCCTTAATTAGAATATAAGAATTGATATTATTTATTAATAATCATATTAATAATAAATATACAAAATGTGTCAGCTTGATAAAGGTGTGACCCTAATAGGATCATATATTATTAGCAATATCACTCCATAATGATTCTTGAGCATATAGATCCAACAATCAACATACACATTAAACAACCTTTGTTTTTCTAATACAACTTTAAAATGACAACAGATGCATGAAGACTTTTGTCACATAAAATAACAATTATAAAGTCATCATATAAAATATGTATGAACTTGTTTTATACAAAACCAAGTTATCCATATTCTCCGAAAACTAAGATTTCCAAAAATCAAAAAAAAACTAACCAAATTTGCAAGGTGGCTCTTGATACCAATTGTTGGGTTTTAATTCATAAAACTAGTTTCAAAAAATGATTTTTAGCAATGGAAGACTTATAATATTTTAAATAACATAAACAAGTTAAACCCACCAAGGATCATCTTTCAAAGTTTGGAAAGAAAACAAACATAACCAAAGAAGAAGAACAACAACAAATAACAACCTTTGTAGTTCTTTGGATCCTCTTGGGAGGCTTGGAAGTTGATGAAGAATGATGAACTTTAGAGACACCAACAATGTGTCAACTTGATGTAGATGCTAGTCTAAACCTCTTAAAACTCTTAAACTTTTTTTCATATCAAAATATGAACCAAAGAGAGCATAATATAAGCAACAAGTCTTCAAATGTTCAAAGCAAAAGAAGAGAGGAAGAGGGAGAAGAGAGCTCACGGTTTTTCACTCTTCATGAGTGACCAAAATTGCAAGCAAGTAGTCAATTTATATCACACACTTAATCTAAAGGTCCTTAACCATTAAGAGCTTTAGACAAGCTTGTTCCCCATGCATGCACCATACCTATTTCTTTTGAAATAATATGTTACTTGTTAATGGAAGTTATTATTTCCTAGATTAAATAATTTCCAATTTAATTATAAGAGTTTATTGAATATTTAATAAAATCAATTTCTAATAAATAATCAATTGAATCAAGTTGTTGTTAGTGTGAACCATTAGTATCATATGTTAATAAGCAATATCACTTTAATCTGATTATTGAGCGTACTAGATCTTTCACCTTTGTGTCTGTTTTTTTTCATTATGCCAATGGAAGGTTTACATGTATCCGTAATTAAAGCGACTCGCCTATATTGTGGTGCGAAAGTTGCAGAAAGAGACCTGCAAATCTCTCATTTTTTTGCGTAGATGACATGCTTTTTTCTTGGAGAGCATCTCACGATAATCTTATAAACATTATTCAAGTGTTTCTCTTCTAATGGGGTACAAGGATGATAAATTTCCATTTACATATTTAGGTATCCCGACCGGTGTGAAGATGTAATGTATTTCGACGTGGAAGACAATCATAAATAGATTTAAAGGAAATTGTCTTTGGTGTACTATCTAAACAGACCATATGAGCATGAGATATTTGATGGATCACCCGAATCTGAACATGAGACAATGCAGGTGGTAGGACGTAGTGAAAGACTACGACTGTGAGATTCTTTTTCATCCAGACAAGGCCAACATTGTTTCTGATGCCTTGAGTCGAAAGCCAATTATTATACCCATTCAAAATTTATGTGTATGCATGACTATGGTTACCTCACTATTGAATTTGATTAAAGTGGGGCAAACCGAGGCTGTCACGGATGAAAACTAATAGAGTGAGAGGATTGTGGAGCAGATTTTCGCTTTCAACATATATAGTTCTGGTTTGTTGACTTTGCATGGCAGGGTATGGGTTTTATATCCGGGTGGGACCCAACATGCATTGATGGATGTGGCACATAAATCTAAGTTTCCGATCAATCTTGGGTGTAACAAAGATGTACAAAGATGTGAGACATGATTATTGGTGGTTTCCTGCCATGGTGTACCAGTTTCTATGATTTTAGAGAAGGATGTCAGGTTTAATTTGAGGTTTTGGAAGATGTTCCATGAAGATTTGGGTGGTCGGTTACATTTTAGCACAACTTACCATCCTCATACAGATTGGCAGAATGAGAGTACAATTTAGACTTTAGAGAATATGTTAAGGGCTTATGTACTTGATTTTAATGGGGGTTGGTATTTGTATCTATCATTGGCAAAGTTTTCATACAACATTTTCCACTTCATCATTGGTATGCCTCCCTTCAAAATGCTTTACGAGAGGAAGTGTCGGACCCTGATATGTTAAGGAGAGGTCGATCATGTTGTAAATAGTGTCCAAGGTCATTAACTGCTTTTTTAATATTTCTAATAATAGTAGGTTCCTTTTGGGTTAGCCTCATGACCCAAATAACATTAAGGAAATGAAGAAAATAAGTTATTAATTTATTAGATAATTAATAAATTAATTGGAAATTATTTTGGTAATTAATTAAATTGTTTTAATTAATTCAAGAGCTTAAATATTAATTAAATCCTAAAGATTAATTGGAATATTTCAAGAATCTCCAGGAGACATAAGGAAGACGGTTTTGGCTAGCTCTCTAATAGTGATAAGGCAGGTTTGAATCATATAAGGATTAACCTTAAAAGTTTGAATCATTTTAGGATTCTATCTGCAACTTATAAATAGTCTGTTATGAGACATACTCTAGGGGTTGTTTCTCTCTCATACTTAATTAAAGAGTTTGAATGTTAACTAAATCCTAAAGATTAATTAGAATATTTCTAGAATCTCCTGGAGACATAAGGTAGACGGTTTTGGCTAGCTCCCTGATAGGGATAAGGCAGGTTTGAATAAGATAAGGATCAACCTTAAGAGTTTGAATCATTCTAGGTTCCTATCCGCAACTTATAAATAAATTGTTATGATTCAAACGCTAGGGACTGTTTCTCTCTCATAATTTTGTCCATACTACCTGTCACACCCTCGGGCGCCGGCGGAAATGCAGAGGTGCGCGGCGTAAATCAGTAATCACAGTTATTAAACATACATTGAACAATACAAATATAATATTCTATTATTACCAAAATAGAAATTACATTGATAATGACTATTACTAAATCGAGACATACGCCTAACAATCCGACGTTTACAAAGATATATTATAACTAACGGAGAGTCTTCTGAGTGAACACTTCCGACCTGCTAAATAACCTGAGAATACATGCATTAAAATACGTCAACAAAATTGTTGGTGAGTTCTACAGGTTTTGACACAGAGTATTTTTATACCCAAAAGTGTTTGATAAAATTTAGCTGGTTGACCAGCTTTTATAAATGTTTACTTTTCTATTAAAAGTATAAAATAATTGAGTTATAACAATGTGTTATGACTCATTCATAAGTACCATTTGTTCAAATCCAAATGTACAAGAGTTGGAAAATACATATAAGTAATTCAGACGTATATCAAAGTGCATTTTTATATAAATATTTTGAATATCAAATTATATAAAAAATAGGAAATGGTACCCTTTGTGAGAACATATAATAACCAACTTTACTCTTGAAAACTTATACAAGAATTTGTATCATTTATATGAAAAACTCATAAGTCTTGAATTTATGAGCTTTGTAAAATCGTATCGTGACAATAATTAAGTATTATCTGACTTTATTTGAAAAAACCACGACTTAACTGGTGGGGCAAACTCCTCCCACATAAATATTGTGTTTTCTTATAAAAAAAATGGTTTATATAAATAACTTATCTTATATAAGTTAATAAATCTTGTCGAGTCGTGTCATGATATTAATTAAGTGTTATATAACTTAATTTTTGGTATTGACACTTATCGATTTGAGTCACATGCTATCCCACTAAATACAGTTTCTTTCAACTAGAATGAGTGAACATAAACCCCGTATAAATCCAATATCGATTCTATACGGTAACGAAACAAAACTGGGATTTTATAATGAAATCATAACCGAACTCGTGACACTATACTTTATTAATGCACCGACACCATAATAAGGCGTGCGTGCTGTGACAACCCGAAACTTCTACCTCGCACACTTAGTCAATTCAATCAAAGTTAAACTTGTTTTGTTGACTTCTTGCACTGTTTGAGGGTTCGTTTAAGTGATTCCAAGCTTGAGTATGACCAAGGTTGAGTTTAGGAATGAGTCAGCAAGTCTATACTGTCAAAACAAGGCCATACACACCCTTAGAGGGAGTGTACGGCCGTACACATGGGTGTGCGGTCGCACACACACCTCCTGGCAGCACACTCACTTTTTGACAACACTCACACTCCTATATAAAGGGTAGACCCCTTTCCTTTCATTCCTTTAACACCTTGGCATCACGCAACACCATTTCTCTCAAGCTTCTTCAACCACAAACCCTCCCAAGGCTTCAAAAACGTGAGTAATCCATCCCTTAGCTTGTTGTGCTTGAAGAACCTCTTGATCTAGGCCTTGAATCATCAAATTCCCGTCATGTTCTTCATCTCTTTGAAGGAGTGCGGCCACACACCCACATAAGCGGCCTCACACTCCTAAAAGACCCTCCAATGTGAGAGTTTGGCTTCCATCTTCGAGTTAGATATGACCATAGCCTTGCTACACCTTGGAAATGGCATTTTGGACACAAAACTTGATGGGTGTACGACCACACACTCATGTGTGCGGCAGCACACTCAGGTGTGCGGCAGCACACTCCTGTGTACGGCAGCACACTCCTGTGTGCGGCAGCACACTCCCTTGTGCAGCAGCACACACATTTATGCGACCACACACACACATCCTAGGACCACAAACCCATTTCTAAGACCCTAAACTTGTACTACAACCAAGTATGGACCTAGGACACTTCATGGATGCAAGTATGGACCTTGAATCACCTCAAAGACACTTTCCAACATGAGTGTACGGCCGCACACCCCTTGGGCCGCACACCCATGGCCGCACACACCATTAAGGTGGCCATACACTCCCTTCATGCAATCATTTAAGGTCCTAACACTTAGTGCAAGTAGTTCCAAGTTCTTAGAGTGGTTCTCCATCACATCTAGTGGTGAAATACCATCATTTGACTCCTTTATGTGTCATTACTTGTTAATTAGGATCAAATCGTGTTCAATGCTTCACTTGAACATCCTGCATTCCGTATCGATCCTTTATTCAAATCGCCCGAGGTGAGTTCATACCCCTACATTTTCCGTGATTTTAATGTTTTCAGTGGGGAATACAAGCCAAACGCAAAGTATTTTACTAAGTTTTAAACTTATTAATGCAGTTCAATGATTTCCACGTTTAATAAAATAGTCCGATATTTTATCCCTTTTCTATTATGTTGAGCATAAGGGAAGCTTTTATTTTGGAAATCTAATCTCACAGTTTTCGTAAAGGGTTTAACAAAGCATTTTCCAAATGAACTCTAATAAACTATAATGGGTATAGTTTGGGATAACCCTCTAGGCAGTTCTTACCAAATCAGATTTCAGGAATGAATATATATAAACTATGGCAGATTTAGTTTATGTTATATATTTTCTAAGGAGTATAAAATACAATTATTTAAGAATGATTATTATTTTATACTGTTTTTAGCACGTAAACTAGATTATACAGAATTGTGAGGCTCTACTTCAATACTGTACTCTTAGGTGTATAGTGATAAATCCTTTTAGTATAACCAGAGTCTCCTAGAGGGAGAGCGTGAGATTTGTGAATAGATCTATTCGGGACTGACAATCCCACACCTGAACTGCTAGCTACAGTTAGGCGGGCACGCCTGGGTTGAACAAATGTCATTTAGCTTAACGCCTGAAGAACGTTATAAAGGTCTCTAGGTCATATCAAGTATGGTTATACGACTCGCAAATAAGTATAAACTAACTTTGGTTTACGGACTCTATTCTTCTTTTGTTTTATTTTGAGTAATAAAACTACCTTTATATATATATACTAATGGTAATCATGGGTCTCTAAACTTGCATCTCTACCTCTAGGATGGATAAACTGTTTTTAGGGAAAATATAGGATTTTCCCAGAATAACATTGGCATTTCTAAAACTGATGATTTATTTTCTACTAGTGGATATTCGTATTCATTCCATGACTCCCTGAATTGTGCGTATTAGTACGAACCGGGAAGACATGGAAGGAACGGGTTTTCAAACCTGCTTTTCATAAGAAAATATAGGATTTTCTCGAGGAACACTTTTCAAAAGGATTCAAAGAACACTTTTCCACCAAAACTAAATGCTTATGAACTCACCAGCTTTATGCTGATATTCTTTCAAAACTGCTTGTATTCTCAGGGAATTAGTAGACAGGTACTTCTAGGAGTTCGGAGAAGTCGAAGCGTTAGAGTCGCACCTTTCAATTTTACTTTTGGTATGAACAAAACTATGTATTAAACAATGTAAACCTTTTTCACATATGTATTCAATGTCTGGTTGTGTTTACTATGCTTGCTATGATACAATTGTTGTGATACTACGCATGACGTCCTCCGCCCCAGAACGTTTCCGCCGTTCCGGGTGGGGTGTGACACGTGCTAAAGTCATTCACCCCGTTGTAACACGTGGTAATGTTTCGATAATGCTAACGCCAGCGCCAAAATTCATCTCGTCAGACGTAGTTGTAGCTAGCAACTCCAGGCGGGCGGTCGTACCGTATAAGATCAATAAACTTACACCCGACGTTAGTCGTTCCCTCGAGGATTAACGGTTATATATTGGAGAGTTTCTACTACGTATTGAGATCTTAGCTTTCGCGAAACCCGTAATTGTTTATAATGGATACTCAAACGTATCGGATCTGGTATTCGGAATAGGTATGATAAACCTATATGGAATAGGTATGATGAACCTATATGGAGTAGGTATGATGAACCTATATGAAATAGGTATGATAAACCTATCTGGAATAGGTATGATAAACCTATATGGAGTAGGTATGATAAACCTGTATGGAATAGGTATGATAAACCTATCTGGAATAGGTATGATAAGCCTATATGGAGTAGGTATGATAAACCTGTATGGAATAGGTATAATAAACCTATCTGGAATAGGTATGATAAACCTATCTGGAATAGGTATGATAAACCTATATGGAGTAGGTATGATAAACCTGTATGGAATGGATATAATGAACCTATATAATCCATTCTAAATTCACTGGATATGTAACATTATTCACCGTTTAGGAAAACGATAGCTGAAATTCTTATAACCTCAAGAATTTATCATACTGGATATAGTTTCGATGTTGTATTAGCATAATAGCTAATTTTTGAATTTATCCAATTTGGATCGACCGCAGATCTACATTCCCCATATTTTATATAAATTATGCGAGAATGTTTTTAATACATTTAATTTGAGATAAAGGTAAAGTCTTTAAATACAATACTCGACAAGTATTTATTTCGTAAATAACGACTCTTAAGTTCTGAAGTCGATCATGTTATTTATTGTGATAAGAATAAATAACTTAGTATAATGAAGTTATGTTGTTATAATTAATATAAAAATATATTAGTAACTTCTCAATTCATTTTTACATAACCTTATATATATATATATATATATATATATATATATATATATATATATATATATATATATATATATATATATATATATATATTAAAAGTTACATCTTATAATTTTAAGTAATAATTATATAATCTCATGAATTTAATCTTCCATCAATTATAGCAATATACTTTCATTTTATACACGGATAATAAATTTGGTCATTATTATATCGTTCCATGCTTCCATGAGATACTTTATCTTATACATGTAAAGTCATCATTTTTGTGACTCATAATATCCACTTGTGTAATTATAGCAATATACTTATAATCTTGTGATTTTTCTTAATAATTATATTTATATTTCACATAAAGTATAATTATATCAACTTATAACAATCTACTTTAACTTAATAGATTTTCTATGATTTATCACATCTTTAGATTGCTATTTCATAAACGTTTGACCAATAACAAAGTAAGATGTTATTTTGTATATAAAACTTAAAAATCATCAAACTTTAATAGACACGCATATATTCTCCCCCAAATATTAAAACCGTAAAAGAGGGGCCGTAGAAACTCACTTTCGTAGCGTGATCTCGATCCCGATTCGTTTTGGTAAAGCTTCACGTGAGAAATCGCTACGTAACCGTTCTTGGACTTTCAAATGTTTCTGGGTCTATTTGGTAATGTTTTAAACTAAGAGGACTTGTTTTCAAATATTTTATATTTAAAAGAAAAAGACTATTTTGTAATTTATTTTACTCAAGGGACTAAATCTGTAATAACTTATATCCAAAAGGGGCCATTTTGTAAAGCCTTAGCACATGAGGCTTGTTTTGTAAAGATCTCACTTCAGGGACTGGTTTTGATTTAAATATTATAAGTGAGGGGCTGTTTCTGTCAAATCCATCAAATGTACAAAAGAGACGCGTCTTCTTCATTTGTGCGTCTGATTGGAACGAACGAGAATGAAAGCGGTCAACGAAAGGAAAAGGGCAGTGGTTGAACCGGAGAGACATTATCGGCACTTAACTTGGCCGGAGAAGGGAGAAGATCGGCGACAGAGGGAGAAACGCGAGGATAGCAATCTCCGGCGAGCCGTTAACTTGATTGAGTCGCCGTCTTCGTCTGATCAGGAAGGAACACGAACGGAAATTGGGACGACGGAGGCAGCGAGATCGTGAGGAGGGGCGGCGATCTCCGGCAAACTCCCCTTGGTTTTTCTCTCGGTGTCTTTGTGTCGAATCGGAGCAAAATGGTACGCTGACGGAAGCTAAAATCAAGTGGGGGTTCAGGTGGTTGAGTAATCGTGAAGAAGAGGAGGGAAGTCGATCTCCAGCGATCTTCTTGGTTCATCTATTTCGTCGTCGGCAGCCACAGCTAGGGGTGTTATTCGGTTTAGTTTTTTTACATTTTAAATCTAACCATAACCAAACCAAATAAGATTTGGTTTAATCGGTTTCAGTTTATTCGATTCGGTTTAACGGTTAAACCGAATAAAATTCAGCACGTAAAAATAAATATTAAACTAAAAGAAAAAAACCTTACTAAACAAACTATTACCAAAAAAAGAAACTCCATTAATATATAAAATATTATATTCAAGTTGTAGAGATAGATTAATATAATTTTAATCGTATATAAAAGTGAAATAAATGACTAAAGGTTATTTGGTTAATTTGTTTTTGCTTTTTAATACAAAATATAAAAAAATTATAACTTTATAATAGTTAATAACTAAAAAAGTCATGAAAATCTTAGTAACTAATCAATAAATTTATATATAAAATGTTGATATATATATATATATATATATATATATATATATATATATATATATTAGTTTATTCGGTTTTTCCGGTTTCACCAAAACAATAAAAATTTAACCAAAAACCAAACCGAATAAGGTATCATTATTCGGTTAACCAAACCAAATTAACCGAAAACCAAATGACCCGAACCAAATAAACCAAACGTCATTTAGTTCGGTTTGGTTATTCGGTTTTGGTTTTTTATGACACCCCTAGCCACAGCAGACCAGGAGGAATCGCACAACGATTTCAGTCGACATTTAGGTGGGTGTTGGGTATTTCCGATCGACATGAAAAGAAAGGTGAAAATAGTTCTCGCGGTGGTGATTCGTAGGCGGCTTATGTTGTTGTCTGCGGTGGTGAGAGGGAGGCTGCTCCGGCGGCTTCCCTTGGGTTCCTTCCTCCTTTCGTCTACAGCTGAACATGTAGGAACAGGGGGTGTTTGGGCTGTTGCTAATCGGAAACCATGGTTGGGGTATTTGTGTGGTGATAGACAAAGAAGAAGTCGGAAGTTGGAGGAGGAGGAGGGCTGCCATGGCCGGTGGGAAGGTATAACGACCTTCTTCGTCTTCTTCACTGAAGTATGAACGAGAGGGAGATGGAGTGAAAGGTTTTTGGGAGTGAAGCAGCTTCCAACTGAAGCTTTATCGATTGTTGAAGACAGCCAAGAAATCTTGTCAGAGATTTTTGTTGATTAAAATGATTTTTTTGTACAACAATCGGATTTTTGAAAGATATTAGAAGCAAAATCAATCAATATGTATTTTACTTAATTATTTATTTATTTTGTAATATAATCTCCGATTTTCGATCCTCGTGCCATCGATCCCGATCTTATAATATTTTTATGAAACTTCCTCTTGATTGTCCCTGTCGTGGTGATTCCAAAAACGTAGACGGAATTCAATTGCGATATACCAAACTCCGTGAATATACGTTTAAAGTTCCACGATCAATAGAGTCGGATTCGACAGATTTTACAAATCTGATTTTGGTCAAGATTAAAAATGTGATAAAAATATAATAAAATAATATATCATAACCTGAATTCAAAAACGTGCTAAAAAACAGTTTACGAGACTCGTATCTATTCCAAACGAAACAGTGTACGGTTCTTTTTAAGAAAATCAGATAAATACTGATTTTTGAAATTTTGAAGATGCATAATTTCCTCATACGACCTCCGTTTTGGGCGTTCTTTATATGCACAAAGTCAGGAGAACAAAATCTATTAAAATATCTCCATAACTCTTAAATATATTTAATACCAAAATTTTATTTTTAACGCAACAAATAGATTTAATTTTTGTTGACTTTTGATTTAATTTTTAATGATAGATGGTTTAAGCGGTTTGGGATGTTCTAAAAGGTAATTATAAATATATATGTTTAATATACATTATAAACATAAAAATACACACAAAATCAGTCATTAATACCTAGCGGTTCGCGATGGTTTGACCACCGAACTCTGACCAATTTTTACCAATTGCTACACTACCTCTCTCTCTTTCTCTCCCTCTTTCTCTCTTTCTCTCTCTCTCTCTCTCTCTCTCTCTCTCTCTCTCTCTCTCTCTTTCACACGAAATTTATAACCTCTCCCCAAGGTTAGAGAACTTCAACTAAACCTTAATCTAGGGTTCCTCCTTTTTGCTTTGTTTGTGGGTCTGACTTCATTATAGGGATTCTACTTTGGATCATTCAACCACTGCAATCACTGACATTCACAAGATCTCTAGCAAATAATCAAGATGTTAAAAACTGATATCAGAGATCCAGTTTTTATGTACACAACTATCGATGAACATTATACACATATTTAAAAACTGTTTGATTTGTGTCAAGGCTTTGTTTGGCACACTTAAGCTAATTTAATTTTTAAGCTTATTGTAATTTAGTGTTTGGTGATACCATAAAAATAGATTAACGTAGCTTATAAAACTAATATATAAAGTAGTTTTTTTAATAAGCTATTTGGGATAGTTTATTCATAAGCTAGTTTATAAGCTAAAAACTAACTTCCAATTAACGCAAATAATGGAGTGTTGAACTGGCTCAGTTGATTTCTGCCAATACCATATGTATTGTAGAAGGAATAACCTTTAAAGTTAAGTTATTTCATTAACGACATGTTGCTAATGTACTATATTGCTCAAAACTATTAAAAGGCTATGTATGATTGATGTAGAGAGTTAATCGAGTATGACTGTAATAAGAGTAAACAAAGTAGTATGAACAACGAGAGTAAATAAGATCTGGTTTAAAGCTCAATTATACTTTCGTGTACAGAAAGAATCTAGACAGGATATCTTGGAAAAGTTCTATCTAACTCTGAGTACAACTCCTATTTATAGGAGAATAAGAAAGTATACAAAAAATACTAAGGGTTAAACATCAAGACTTTGAAACTAATATGCCTTAGTAAATAGATAAAATGACTTTAGAAACTGACTCAAATAACTTCGACACATTACAACATATTTGACCCTAACATTCTCCCTCTTTGTAATCAATGTCGAACACAGTTTGTGAGAATTTGAGCAGCCATATGCATCGATCTTCGAATCTCAGTATACCAGCTCATAACCTTCTTCAGCTCAGCCTTATCTCATTCGTTGTTTTTCTTGCAATTATTCATATGAACAATAAAGTTCGTATATTGAGCAGTTGTATACCGTTCCACTTCTGAAGCTTGGAAAAAGAACCTCTTGGTTTTTCCTTTCTTGTCTTTTCCCGAAAAAACCAATCCCATTGGCTTTAAACAGATTTCCCCATCATCAAACTTCTTCAGTTCTTCTTGACTCTTTACAGTTTCTTGAGCTACTTTTATTTCCTTTCCCATTGCCATACACAGCTCAATATCAGTTAAGGCTAGACAATCATAGTAATTATCTATAAAGATTTTGATGTGACCAAGACCAAGTCTCAAAATCTCTTTGCCTCTCCCTTGAAGTTTCGAAGCGTCCATATCTTTGAGAATCAATGCAACTTGAATAAGATCATTCAAGTTTATCAATGGAAAGTCAGCAACTGAGAAATGACACACCATATTGTTTGCCCTTACAACATGAAATCGAAAATTCTGAATCATGTTTTCAAACAACGCATCCTTAGTCACACTTATCACACACACAATCTTGATAAGGGACTAAAACCTCTTCTTGATTCTTTCCCAACACAGCATGAAACCTCAGCTTCATATGAAGAAAGTCATCTTCATTCTTGAACTTCTCAATAATTTTGTATTGTGTTGTGATGAACATCATTTCATTGATTGGGAAATCAAATTGATTCATATATGTGTTCTCTATTGCATAGCTCTTCCTTGGCTTCTTCTTGAATGCATACATTTCATTATATGACACTCTTGCTTCAATATTTTCATAACTGTGTAACTTCGTTGGATCACCTTTGTCCATTGCAGAAGGATCATTTTTACGAAGCATCAAAATACTCTGAATTTGACGTTGCTTCTCCATCTCTGCTTCAATTTCATCTTTTCTTTCTTCCTTAGACTTTTCTATAATAACTCATTTTCCTTTTCCTTTATTAGCTTCATTTTGTTTGGGTTTCGAAGAACTCCCTCCACCAGTAGACTCAATTACAATGCCTTTAGCAATTGGCCTTGTAGTAACTGTAGTTGCCATCACTAGTTCAGTCTTCAAAAATATTGGTTTTGTTGTAGGAATTTGAGTCTTGAAAACTTTTCCAACAACCTTTGTTTCTTTATTCATTTTCTCAGAAACATTTTATCCTTTACCAACACCTTTCTTTTCTCCCCCTTGCATCCCTGTGACAACAGGCGGGGCATTCGTTGGTAAAATAGTGACAAACTTAGAGAAAGGAGCCAACACATTTTGAATCGCCGTCTCGAATGAGCGAAACTTCTGATCTATAAACTCAGGAGTTAAGAGAGAGGAAGAGCCAGACTTCGAAATAAGCTCCTTCAATTCAACAAAAATGGTAGTAAGTTTACCAAAACTAGTGACATCAGCAGTTGCTTTCGCTTTTTCGTCTTCTTTGAAATATGCATTGCAACATCCTCAGCCCTTCGATTCTTCGAGGATGGTGAAACTGGTACATGAATTTAACGAAGTATAACTCCTTTCCAAGTTACATGGGGCTTACGAATCATTGAAGGTGATAAACTGGATGACCTCTCAAGAGATTTTCTTGACCGATGAGACATCTTTTTGAGACGCTTTAACACACCAGACTTCGTAGGAACAATCTGCTTGGAAGAAGCAATTTGTTCAGTCTCCTTATGTTGTGCGAACTTCTTCAAAACTTTGGCAACCTCAATAGGCTTTTTCTTTGGTGACTTAGAGATGGTTTTCTCGTGAACATGTTTCTCTGGAATGGATTCATCAACACTCTTTGGCTTTCGATATTTCTTCAAAGAACCTTCATCATGTTTTGCCAACACCACACCAGTACCATCATTTGTGTTCATAGTGAGCAAATAAGCCTCCAACACTGGATTCGAAGGATCAACCTTCTTGAGCATCCCATCAGGAATCCTAGCAACTGTAGGAAAAATACTCACATCATCTTCAATCGTCTTGGGATAATGATACTTCAAGAATTCTGCTTTAGGCTCATCAGCAGGCACCAAAATACTTTCCTTTTCATAAGCATATTGAAGAATTAGACTCCAATACCTTGCACATGAAATCCCATCTACTGCATTCGTGTTGTCAATATTCTTCAAAAATTCTTTCCACATCTGAGTCGCATATTCAACAAGTATATCATAGTAAATACATGCGACCATAGCATACACCTCCACGCGTCCTTTGTCTAAACCAACACTTCGACCTGTGAGGCATCGAAGATAAATCCCAAAAAGAAAATTCCACAAACTTGGAAGACCAGACTTCTTGAAATCGCTTATCTTGGTTAGAGAGGGTTGATAACCCATCTCATTGAACTTGTGAAGAACTTGTTCATTAGTAACTTTGTAGAATGGTGGAGAATTAGGGATTTCAAGGATCTTGACAAACAACTTCTTGGTAAGATGAAACTTCTTATCATTGATCAAATTGAAGGTCACAGTATCCATCGTCTTGCTGTATGAAGCAGTAGAACCAGCCATTGACAACCAAGACATTGGTATTTCAAACGCACTGAACATCGCAGTCGATAAAACAGAATGTTTCAAAGCAACGATGAGCATCTTGAGTTCTTCAGGGTATACTGTAACATCACCATCTACTTGATAATTGTTACTTTGAATCTTCATGATGGGTTGAGAAGATGCATCGTCAGTTGTGTTGGATTGAAGAGCGGCCATGATTGGGGTTTGTTGGAAAGTGGTGAAGAACAAAGTGTTGGATTAATGTCTAAGTCCATAACTATATTTGGTATGTACTTGACCCGACCTGGCATGGTCCATTTGGGTTGCACTTCACCGGCACAATTTATATGGATAGTCTTTTGAGAATAGTATATTTATGATTTATATTAATATATTATAAGTTCTAATATATTAATATGGAATCATATTATTTAATTAGTATTGATCAAGAATTAATTTAGAATTAATTAAGTGATCAAAAAGAACTAATTAAATATGGACTCTTATATATATGGAATGAGCCAAGTTCATTTAGGTTGGGCTAAGCTTTCATGGATAGTCCATGGAGCTTTTAACCCATGGATCCTATGTAAATGAAAGGTCATGGGTATTAGGGTTTACATGGATGTAACCCTAATCCTCCATAATATATAAAGGGGTCCTTGGCTCACAAAATTGGCACAAGTGTGTGAAAATAAGAGTGGGCCGATTTTAGTGTGCATACATATTCTCTCAAGTTCTTCCAAGGTGTTTTGGTGATTTGTGATTCCATTTGAGGCTTCCACACTATTGGGGCTAAGCTCTTAAAGCTTGAAGACATCAAGCTACATCAAAAGGTATGTCATCTAACTAGAACTTTGTAGTATAGGTGCTTGATAATATGCTAGTTAGGATGAAACCTTGGAATAGTTAATATTTGCATGTATAATAGAGAAAACATAGATCCAAGGTTTATAGGGTTGCATGTACACCATAGGAGTGTTAGAATGCTCAAAACCCAACAGTGGTATCAGAGCCTGGTTGTTTTCTGTTATATTGATGCAAATGTTTTATTTTCAAGTTGAATTAGGTCAAATTTAGTAAAAGATAAAATGATATGATTATTTTATTAGTTTTAAAAATTTGATCTAAATGTTTTAAGGAGTTACATATTTTGTCATAAAATTTTGGAGCTCAAATTTTTTTTTAAAGTTGTGATCTTAAGGGTTTTTGAAACTTCCATAAGTTATGGATATGAAAGTTTTTTTTTAAAAAAAAAATTTGATTCAAAGTTTTTATGGAGTTAGAAAATTTGGTGTTAATGTTTTAAAGAATTCCATAACTTGTTCTTAAGTTATGGAACATGGAAAGTTTCATCATAAAACACCATTAATTCCATAAGTTATGGAATCCAAAGGTTTTCAAGAATTACAAAACTTGCCCTCAAGTTTTTGAATTTGAGAAAAGTTTTTTATGAAAAAAAGAATTGAATTCTAAAACTCTTGGGTTCATAACTTAAACAATTAAGTAAATGGTTTTAATTTTGAGTTTAATAATTGGAATTATGATGTTTTGTTGAATAGTTCAAATTAACTCTTATGGACTTTATTAATAGTTAATTAAAGCGTTTAATTAAAAGAGTATTATTAATCCATAAATATATGGTTTGAGTTTAATTAAATTAAAAGTCTAGTTTAATTAATAGATTAAATCACCAAGTATTTTAAATGTCTAAAATACACCCTTATACTATTATAATATTAAAAGTTTAATATATTATATGTATAAGAGCAAGTCGTCTTACCATTAGTAGGCCTCATTCACGAAGCCGGTCTATAAGGGGGGTATAAGGTTACTGCCTATAAAATGGCAGTTTAATGGGTGTCCACTCTCACTTACCGCTTCCTTGACCGGTGGAGGGTCGTTAGCCGAAATTACACTTATAAATTTTCAATCTTAGTTACTTAGGAAAATGTGAATAAGGTGATAATCCATGAAATTACACTTTGCACTTTGTTTAAGCTGTTAGTGGAGCGTGTGTGGTTAACCGGCACACTAACCTGGACTTAACAAGGTAGGCAAAGAGTAACTTAATATTTATCATAGTATCAGTGGAGCTCGTGTGGTTAACCAGCACATCGATTGAGGGGTAAATATTAAGGGTACCAAGTATATTTGCATGGTTACTTCACACCTTGTTTTGTGATCCTCGGCATCCCAGTCACAAAACCTGAAGGGCACACTCGAGATTGAAACATGCCATTGAAAAGTTCAATGAATCTCAAAAGATCTAGGAGTTTCAAATCCAAGTAAAAACCTAATTAAATTATTTCGTTTTTCATGGTGGAAATTGGTAAATCGTCATTTACCTACCTTCAACTATTGTATAACTCGGATTACGGCATCCCTCTTCCAGTTATAAATAGGTTGTTGGATCCTAGCCTTAATATTTCATATTGGGTGTTATATTAAGGACTTTAGATCAACTATCTTGAATATCTCCCAAAAGATGTCGAGTTCAGACATCTATGATCTTCCCAAATCTCTTGGAACTTTACTTCCTCCACCTCCTCCAATTATTCTCCCTAACCCACAAGTTCAAGGTCACTCAAGCCCTAATGGCAAGCAAGGTCTATGTTTGATCACATCTTAGAGATGAAGTCACATATTGACAAGCCGGGAGAGTTGGGTGTCAAAGTCTTGAGAAAGTTGGATGTTCAATCACTTTCTAAGTCACATAGTGAGTTCCTTTGGGACTACTATGAAACAGACTATGACATGAACCTTAATGATCATATCTATTTGCTTGGTGCTGCTGAATCAGCAATGATTTGGAACGATAGTAAAGCAAATTTGATTAGAAGATCAACTTCGCAAAAACTTTATGGACAATGACAATGGTGACACTGGAAATCCAGAAAAAGCATTCTCTTCCCAATGGAAAAAGATTGGCCATAGTCAACCCGGTTGACCAAATGGTAAAGAGAAAGGCTAAGTCTGAGATAGTCCCATTACCAAAGGGTCCATATGTTTATTTTGCCAAAGGAAGGGGCGTTGATTGCAAAGCTGCCAAATTTACCTAAGGATGTTAAAGTCAATAAGTTTGACTCTACATCAGGTAGAGCCCATTATCTAACTCTGTTAAGTTCTATTCTGAGATCCTCATTACATGATGTGACTGGGTCACATATTGATGTTTTAAGAATCAAAGAATAGAGAGAAATCTTAAAGGAAGTATATGATGATTCTGATCGCGAAGGTGGATTTCGATCGCATCAGAATTTTGAGCAGTTGCTTAAGAAGTTATGATATATTGCTAAGGAATAGATAACAACAATTTTCCATGTGGATTGTAAGGATAAGTTTTTCCGCAAAGTTTTAAAATAAAAGAAAATTGTTTAATTTTATTTATGTGAAGTATCCTTACAATGGCATTTGTGGAAAATTGTTGCTTATATGATTCCACTTACAACAATATTGGAAAATGGATTTGATTCTTTCATTTGTGATAGTGTCTAAATTTACCAAATCAGGAAAGTTCCTCATCACCCAAGTTTCAATTGGACCAAAACTTGGAATCATGCAAGTTGAATAGTATGATGAATGAGAACTTTCAAGCATTGGAAAATCAAGACTAATTACTTGTTCACATGGATGTGTGAGTCAAGTGAAGGACTAAAGGGATCGAGTACACATTCTTGTGCACTGGTCATGTCCACCACAAAGCTCGTTAAGACTATTTGATTTACTAAAGTTTAGTAAATATGGTTATACTTACAAGTTTAAGTATAATTCTGAAACATTGGAAAAGTCTCAATGTATGGCAGAACGAATGGGAAGAATCAAATTAGGCAGAAAGATAAGAGTTTCTCAAATCTGAAAAGATGGGAGAGTACTTTAGTATCATGTTTGTGATCATCTTAATGATTTAGAAATCATATCACAATTAGTCCTCTAAAGGTCATCTTAGTGCATTCTTATGACTAAGAAGAGGAGTCATGAATTGGTGAAATGGTTAGATCAGGAAGATGAGTCATACTTCGTTCCAAAACAATTCTTAGAGTCATACTCCAAGATTGTAACTTGAGTGACATATCTTAAAGAAAGGTTTAAAACACTTGTCAAATGTAAGAGTAAAAGTGTCCTACTCTTGTACATTTGAAATTGGTAAGTTGTGATGTTTTGGATAAAACAAAGACCAACTAAGGCCAATTGTGTGAAGTGTTTGTCTTGATAAAGAATCCGCACTATCTCTTGAATATTTGGCAAGATAGTCTTATATGTCAAGAGGATAGTGGGAGTCTTAAAGATCCTAAAAAGAATTTCAAAAACTAATCAAGAATAAAACCCGAGGTTCTTCACTAGCACACGACTTGAGGTTTATAACCTATCGTGTTGACATATTCTGTGCCCATTCCAGTTAAAGTTGGCTTTGCATAGGAGTTCTGAAAGTTCTCAATTGGTTGCATAACAACTTGGAAGCAATGGCAGGCCCTGTACTGCCAGGTGGCAAGAAGTTAAGATTGCATAAGTTCAGTCCATATGAGTTTGGATTTGTCATTATCCTTGTCTTGTGACTATGGTTTTGACGATTCACATGGATAAGAACACATACACCATAAAATCTAAGGGTCATAAGGTTTCTCTCCGATTCATGAAAATGATGGTGAGGAAACACTTCCACCAAGTAGATTTGAAGCAGATGGCAAAAGGTCTAAACAATTGAGACTGTGATTACATCATCCCTTTTCATAGTTCTGAAATTGTTTAGACACACATGCATGCTATCTAAGGAAAGGTGTATGATTTTGATAAAGTTTTATCAAAGCATCTCGTATCAGAAATCTAAACTTTGGTAAGAAAGTCAATAAAGTATTGATTTCTAGAAGTCCAGCTGATTTCTGAGTACATGTCAAAGCTAGTGGGAGCATAAGTGTTATGCTAATAATCATCATGTTAGTGGGAGCATGATAATTATTGTTAGTGTTGCAAGTTAGCAATGTTAATTATAGAAAACAAAAGTTTCAATTCGTGAGGCTGCAGGGATTGAAAAAGTTGTTTTGCTATAATTAAGGGAGAGGAAATACTTCATTTCAGTTCTAAAGGCTTAGATTGAGACCTTAATCATCTTTAGTCAAGAATATATATATGAATTTCATGTTGGATTGGTTCAACTTAAGGAAATTCTATATATTGCGTTCTCAAAATTCGATTATGATTACGACATCCCTCTTAATAGTCAAATTTTGAAAACATGGCAAATAAAAATATTGTAGCAAAAGACTGGTCTAGAATCATATCTTTATGTGAGACATCATGAATCGTGTACCATTTGCTTTGGGTACAGGATCGATTGCATGTGCTATAATATTTGTCAATTCTAAATTTTTCCAAATGCCCAGAGGCATTAAGAAGGGAAAAGGTCTAGAATTGGATATGACTAAAATGACTAAGCAATTGTCGAGGACAATCTGAGGTTTACCAAAGATTGGTTGCCCAGGGACAGTTGGAAGTATAGTGCTAATTTTGGAAGGACCATATTGACATATTCTGAAAAGAGGCATCTCTTGTTCAGAAGTGATAGTCAAAATGAGAATATGGAGTTGTCTTCATAGGTGGAAGTTATCTGTGTAAGATTAGAAAACTTAATGCAAGAAGCATGTCCAAAGCAATGTACTTTGAATATGAGACTTAGTTTCCATGGAGTTGATCTCCACTGGAATACCTTATAATGACTGTTGACAAGTCTTTGTGACTTTGTACATATTCATTACAGGAGGGTCAGTGCATATAATTTTAAAATCTAAACAGATTTCGATAAATGATAGGAATTTGAAACTCTCACATTTTTCGATAAGGATTTGGGAGTGTGAAATTAGAATCATTGAAATTATGTTCAATTGGTTTATTTCACAAAGTAAGGATCATAGACAAACATAGAGTGCATACTTGGTGTATGGCAAAGCTATTGTTTAGAAAAACATAGTGTACATGCTTGGAGCATGGGACAACTAGTGTTTTTAATTGAGGTATAAAGTTGATAAAACCGAAACAATGAAATAATGAGTAATCAGTATGGTGATAAATAAAAGTGGTCTATTTATATTCATAGGGTTTGATACCATATTTGATTCATTTATTCTTGTGTTTCATTTTGCATGTTTTGACTTCCAGAATAAACTAGGTCATTCTTCCTGAATGACTAAGTTATTCAAACTATCCACAGTCGGTCATATGTTGGAAGTAGATATGAATCAAGACTGTCATGGGTTGGCTTGTAGAGGTCTAAGATGTTGGACAAAGCGGTGCTACAACACTCATGAGTGCTCATAAGTTCTGAGTATTAGATTCAACCCACGCTCATTTGAATCACTTCACGGATTTTATCACGAGTGATCATGAGACGATAATATCTTATATTCTTAAAACCTAGAGATATGAGTTGTTACTATGAGTTGGTTATACATTGCTTGCACGAAAACGCATTGGTAACTCGATGTTATAAAACGTGTCTTTGTGTATGATTCAACAAGTAGTAGAACAAGCCATATGAGTCGAAGTTTATCCATTCCTTTTACCTACGGGATAAAAGCGATATTTGTGGGCCCCTCAATGATTTAGCGATGATACATGTGAGTGCTTGGCCAAGCCAGGACTGATTTGATTTGTTCAATCAATCAGTCATCATAAATCGGAAATCGGGAAACAACAAATGGACAGAGAGAATGATTGATAATCCATGTCTCAGTCCATATGATATCTAGAATGGATGAATATATGATCCCTTATCTAATGGACAAGTCATTGACAAAGGTCAGAGTTCATCGGCAAGGTCAGAGTTCGACAGCGGCTTTAAGAGCTACGATTGCCAGTTAGGTTTTGAAGTCATACTCAATAATAGTTTTAGACTTATCCAAGTGGGAGACTGTTGGATTAATGTCTAAGTCCATAACTATATTTGGCATGTACTTGACCCGACCTGGCATGGTCCATTTGGGTTGCACTTCACCGGCACAATTTATATGGATAGTCTTTTGAGAATAGTATATTTATGATTTATATTAATATATTATAAGTTCTAATATATTAATATGGAATCATATTATTTAATTAGTATTGATCAAGAATTAATTTAGAATTAATTAAGTGATCAAAAAGAACTAATTAAATATGGACTCTTATATATATGGAATGGGCCAAGTTCATTTAGGTTGGGCTAAGCTTTCATGGATGGTCCATGGAGCTTTTAACCCATGGATCCTATGTAAATAAAAGGTCATGGGTATTAGGGTTTACATGGATGTAACCCTAATCCTCTATAATATATAAAGGGGTCCTTGGCTCACAAAATTGGCACAAGTGTGTGAAAATAAGAGTGGGCCGATTTTAGTGTGCATACATATTCTCTCAAGTTCTTCCAAGGTGTTTTGGTGATTTGTGATTCCATTTGAGGCTTCCACACTATTGGGGCTAAGCTCTTAAAGCTTGAAGACATCAAGCTACATCAAAAGGTATGTCATCTAACTAGAACTTTGTAGTATATGTGCTTCATAATATGCTAGTTAGGATGAAACCTTGGAATAGTTAATATTTGCATGTATAATAGAGAAAACATAGATCCAAGGTTTATAGGGTTGCATGTACACCATAGGAGTGTTAGAATGCTCAAAACCCAACACAAAGAGATAAAGAAAGCACAAATCGTCTTGAGAATTTGAGTATGCGTAAACTTGGAATGACGACCCAATTGCCCCTTTTATATGTATCCCCGTTTGAATTTCAAACGGTTACCATCAATAAGCATAACACGTGTCTCTTGAAAATCGCACCACTAGCCATCATACACGTCATGTCAGAAAAAGTGATTAGAACAGTTTCCGAGAAACGCGTATAGTAACCAAACTATCACATCAAAAGTCTCTTCGTCAGTACTTGTGGATAAGGACAAAACCATCAGAATGGAGGTAAGGCTCTTTCGTTTTTGGGTTTGAAAACGAAGTCATGTACCAGATTTTCAAAATCATCAGCCTGAGTTGGTAATACCCAGAACCTCAACGATTTCGTGAGTGCAGTGTGCCAAAGCAAAAGATAAGAAGCAAAGTGAGAAAAATATGGATCTGTGATGTGAAAAATATAACTTCGACATAAAAGCTGATGAATCCCGGGCAAAGATTGCTTCGCGAATCATCAAGAGAGATGATCCACATCTTGCATTGCTTCCCGTGAATTACAATTGAATACTTACTGTCACACCCCCAAACCGGAACGGCGGAAACGTTCGGGGGTGGAGGACGTCATGCGTAGTATCACAACAATTGTATCATAGCAAGCATAGTAAACACAACCAGACATCGAATACATATATGAAAATGGTTTACATTGTTTAATACATAGTTTTGTTCATATCAAAAGCAAAATAGAAAGACGCGACTCTAACGCTCCGACTTCTGCAAAACTCCTGGGAGTACCTGTCTACTAATTCCCTGAGAATACAAGCAGTTTTGAAAGAATATCAGCATAAAGCTGGTGAGTTCATAAGCATTTATTTTTGATGGAAAAGTGTTCTATGAATCCTTTTGAAGAGTGTTCCTCAAGAAAATCCTATATTTTCTTATGAAAAGCGTGTTTGAAAACCCATCCCTTCCATGACTTCCAGATTCATACAAGATATGTATAATCCAAGGAGTCGTGGAAGGAATGTGAATATCCTTTGATTACATGTTGAACAATCCTGTTTTGGAATAGCCGGGTTATCCCGGGAAAATCCTATATTTTCCCAAAAAGGGTGGTTGGTTGTTTATCCGTTTTAAAACTGAGGTTTGCAAGTATCTACCATATTCGTGTATATAAAAGCAGTCTTCTTATAAAACCCTGGTTACACCCAGAGAGGTATATTAGTCTTAAAAACTAAATAAAAGAAAATCGTGATGAACTAAGTCCTGAAGATATTATTATTAATACCCTCTAGTAATCCATTGATCATTACTTTGAGGTTAGTTCATTTGATTCATTATTAAAAAAGTAAATCTTTGCTATCTAGGTTTTGAGTTTCATGACCATAACTGACTGGATAAGGCCCGCAACGGCCAATATCCTTAATGACTTTGTCACCCGCAGACCTGCCGTTCCGACTATAGCTAGCAGTGAGGTGCGGGATTGTCAGTCCCGTATAGATCTATATACAACAGTCACGCTCTCCCTACAAGAGACTCTGGTCACAAGTGCTAGTCCTACACTCTGATTCTGTGGGAGTGTTACCAAGGACGTGTCTCAAACTTAGCCTAACAATTTTACAAGTAATAATACTTAAAATCATGTTTATGATTTGCTTGAATCCTTTATAAAATAATACATTTTACTACAAGATTCACAAGTTCATTATTCTAGTTTTGAAAACTGTTCCTACGAGTTGATTTCTTAATCGTTTGGTAAAACTGTTTTCCGTGTTAAAAGCATGCTGGAAGTATAATTATCTTAAACAAAATAATATATTTTGAGTACAAGTTTCCTTGTACTTTTGCTTGTATTCCCCCCCCTGAAAACATGAAAAACTCGGAAAAACGTAGGGGTATGAACTCACCTCGGGCAAGTGGTTTGAACGAAGGATCGATACGGAAATGCGGGACGTTCAAGTGAAGCCTTGAACTCGATTTGATCCTAATTAACATGCAATGATACATAAAGGAGTCAAATGAAGGTATTTCACCACTAATCGTGATGGAGAACCACTCTAGGAACTTGGGACTACTTGCACTAAGTGTTAGAACCTTAAAGGATTGCATGAGGGAAGTGTATGGCCACCTTAAAGGTGTGTACGGCCATGGGTGTGCGGCCGTACACTTAAGATGAGAGGTGTTCTTGTGGTGTTTTCAAGGCCTACACTTGCATAAATGAAGTGTTCTTGGTCCAAACTTAGTTGTAGTACCAGTTTAGGTCTTAGAAGTGAGTTTATGGTCCTAGAATGAGTGTGTGGTCGCATACTTGGGTGTGTGGTCGCACACGGGAGTGTGCTGCCGCACACTTGGAGTGTGCTACCACACAAGGGTGTGTGCGGCCGTACACAGGTGTGTGCGGTCGTACACCCCACACAAAAATGTCCAAAATGCCATTTCCAAGGTGTAGCAAGGCTATGGTCATGTCTAACTCGAAGATGGAAGTCAAACTCTCACTTTGGAGGGTGTTTTAAGAGTGTGCAGCCAACCTTATGAAGGTGTGCGGCCGTACTCCTTCATATGATGAAGAACATGATGAAACTTGATGAATCAAGGCTTAGATGAAGTGGTTCTTCAAGTACAACAAGCTAAGGGATGGATTACTCACGTTTTTGAAGCGTTGGGAGGGTTTGCGGTTGAAGAGTCTTAAGAGAAAAGGTGTTGTGTGCTGCCAGGATGTTAAAGGAATGAAAGGAAAGGGGTCTACCCTTTATATAGGGTGTGTGTGCTGCCTAGAAGGAAGTGTGCTGCCAGGAGGTGTGTGTGCGGCCGCACACCCATGTGTACGGCCGTACACTCCCTCTAAGGGTGTGTATGGCCCTGTTTTGACAGTATACGACTTGCTGACTCATTCCTAAAATCAACCTTGGTCATACTCAAGCTTAGAATCACTTAAACGAACCCTCAAACAGTGCCAGAAGTCAACGAAACATGTTTAACTTTGATTGAATTGGCTAAGTGCGCGAGATAAAAGTTCCGGGTTGTCACATCATCCCCCCGTTAGAGGGAATTTCGTCCCGAAATTCAAGAATAAGAATATAACTCATGGTCTGGGAAAAGATGGGGGTACTTAAGGTTCATGGGACTCTCGTGCTCCCAAGTGAATCCACGTTCCTGTTTGACATTCTAGCTGACCTTCAATATCGAGATGTGACGTTATTTCGTTAGCTTGACTTCTCGATCCGTGAGTTTGGATGATTCTATCAAAGTGTAGACTCTCGTCTAATTCGAGGTTGTCGAGGGAAAATCTTAGGCGTCTCATCGGACAGACACTCATTTCGGGTTGAAACGAGGAAGGCGGGATGGACTTTGTTGAGTTCTCGGGGTAACTGGAGTTTGTATGCTTACGGGACCGATCCTAGAAAGGGTCTCGGACGGTCCAACGTATCTTGATTTTAGCTTTCTACGCTTTCCGAAGTGTATCAGGCTTTTCCAGGGTGAAACCTGTAAGAAAGACACGTTCACCAATCTGGGACTCCAATGGTTTTTGTCTATTATCGACATAGCCCCTTTCGTACGATCTTTTCTACCGTCTCTCGGATGATTTCAGGACTCGTGAGGGTGCTGTCGGGGACTTGACTCTTGTCTATTTGTGTATCGCCCGCCTCAGCCTAGCACAGATGGGGTCTGTACTTATGGTTGTAGAGGGCTTCGAACAGCGCAGCCTTGCTACTGGAAAGGTCGTCGTTGTTGCAAGAAACTTCAATTAAGAGTATATGTGTGTCCCACGACGCATCTTCAATTGTCCGGATGGTTCCCTTACTTTGTCCTTCTCTTTATGGATGATACTCTTCGTATGAATACTTTCGGGTTTCGAAGAGACATGAATTTTTTCGAAGTTCACATCTAGTTGTCGTCACGAGCGACGGGAGTTTCGTGATCAAACGATTTAAGACAAAAGGGTTTGGTATAACATAGACTCAGTCGAGCTAGACAGAATGGTGTCGTAGAATCGCGCGTCAAGTTAGTCCGGGAGGATCGTTTTGCTAGCACATTGGCATCCCTAAATGAATGTCTCTGGTATTTTCTGCGTTTGATTTGGACTTGGGGGGTACTACTAATGCGAGGGTCCATATGTTTTGAAACTATGGGCTCTCGATGGAATGGTTCTCACTAGATTTTCCTATGATTGCTTGGCATATACAAGTCATGTATAATCACAACTGACTCTAATGTATACATTAGGCTACCATAATTTACCCCTTAGGGCATCAACTTTTAAGAGTAAGTTGTGATTAAATTTGGACAAGAAAGAAATCACGATTATGAATAATTCTTGAGGTTTTTGAAAACGTACCCAAAACACTGTAGGGTTCTTTGATGCTTCCCTTCTTCTAAGGTCAGACTCCTTCTGTCTCCTCGTCGTTCTTCTCTGTTGGGCAGTCTCTTTTGAAATGCCCCATTTCGCCACATACACTGCACACTTGAACTATGCTAGCATCGGTAGTGGAAAGGATATGTTGAGTCGGGGTCTTCGCGAAGCGAGCTTCCTTGCCATCCTTAGCCCTTGGACAATTTCTTTTGAAATGTCCTACACTACCACAGAGGTAACAGGTTGGACTAGCCCCAACATTGTCATTCAGAGTGACGAAATCGACTAGGGTCCTACATCTGCTGGAGGTGTGCCCCTTCCTGTTGCATCTGGTGCAATGCAGCACTCGACAGACTCCATGATGATGGAAGTTGCATTTGCTGCAGTGCGGGAGATTCCCCAAGTAGGGTGTGGTTGGGGTTGGAACAGTAGGGCTGACTGGGGTATTGACTGTCCCAATTCGTTGCCTTTCAGTAGGTCCTTGGGTTGAACAGCTTCCTTCGAACTTTCGCTTCAGGATGTTAGGTTGGGGATCAAGGGTGTCCTTTCCAGTAGGCACTTGTTGTTGAGGTTGGTTAACACCAGGGTTTGGACTGCCATTAACACTTCCACCCGCATTGGTGCTGTTAGCGTTAAGGACAGCTAGGGCGGCTGCTACGGCTGCTGTGATAGTCGCTTGGAACATAGCTGAATCCATCTGAAGGATTGGTGTCTTACCGGTGGGTTGGTTACGTTTCTTTGGAGGCATGATCTGCTACATGTCAAGAAAAGAAATTTGTGAGCAACAATGGTTGCCCCTGGATATATCCTAAATGTTTATCTATGCATTGAGATTTCCTGTTTTGCTATCTGGCTCTCATTGATTCGACCCACATCCCCATGATGTGGTCCTAGCAAGAATAGAAAAGATTTGAACACCACAAAGTTCACATACAATACATTTACGAACTCTTGGTTGCTCAGCTCATCGGACTGGCTGAGTAACTCTCCCATTTTCTCCGGCTCCAGACGATATAGAGGGTTAGCTATAAGAGTAGCTCCGGAAATCAAGTCGATACGGGAGCCAATTTGACGCTCGGGAGGAGTCCCTGGAATGTCTTTGGGAAAGACATCAGGAAAGTTGCAGACTTCGGAGGCGCTCTCGAGGTCTTTAACTTTTTGCGTCTCGTCGTCAACATGAGTCAGAAATGCATAACATTCCTTTCGTAGATGTTCCTAGGCTTGACGCGGGAAATGATACGAAGGTTCGAACAATCTTATCACTGAAATCAGTGAGGACTCCGTCAGAGGGACGATTGAGACGAATCGCTTTCTCGAAGCAAAGGACATTGGCACGATGTGATGCTTATTCGTCCTATGCCGATTAGGACATTGAAGCTTTTCATGGAGACTGATATGATATTGATCGGGAAAAGGAATGATCGTCTAAGGTAAGAGCACATCCTATAATACATGCTTTAACTGAAATACGATTGTTGTCATCATAACTGAAACTGAGATTACATATTTCGGAACTCAGGACCTAACAATAGGTCTAAGTCCTAATATCAAAGAGAAAATTTTGGCAATATGAAAGACAGAGATGTTTACGGAAAAGGGCTACTCATAACATAAACATGAAAGTTATTCCTTAAATCAGAAAGGAAGAATGAGTAGAGTGGTCGCTCTAAGTCAAGCAGGCGTCCTTCATACTCTGACTGGCGGGCTAGGAGCTCTATGACCTCGGCTCGGGTTGTAGCTAACTCTCCCTGCAGAGCTTCGTTGTCCCTCCTAGTTCTCCCGTGAGCAACTTCAAGATTACGAATGTGCTTTGTGTTGGCATCCGAGTCTGCCTCAAGTTCCATAGTTCGCTGAAGGGTTGCCACACCTAGCTCCACATTGCGAGCCACTCGGCGTATTATGATTGGGAGAGCCCTGTCTGTAGGACCTCCTCCATCTAGATTGTAGAAGTTGTGGTTACCGTTGTATGGGAGGGTTTGGCCTTGCTCATGGCTCCACTTATTCAAGCTCCCGACCCGCATGGGCGTTGGACCTTGGAATCCAACTTGGGGGTTAGGATTTGGTATTGGGGTCACTTGGGGTAGGTTCTCGACTTCTGGTTCCGAGTCAGTCTCTTCAGGAAATGGTTCGGCAATGCCATTGTCGAAAGGGATTTCATGGTTTCCTTCTGGCTCTGGTTCAATCCATCCACCATCTCCTTGGTTGGGAAAGTACGAGTCGCCAAGGAGATGGAATCCAGCCATGCTATCTACGCGCGGTGATGGTAAAGGAATAGTTAATATGCATCGAATCTAATAATACTTCCAATGTATCATGGCTACGTGCTTGATTCTTGAAGGATGGATCCTTGGGTAAGTTTTCGGCTTAGTTGCTATAGCATCCTAAAATACTCCTATAGTATTTTAATCCCTATGTTAAGCTCTAGAACTCTTCTGGTATCTAGGTAAGTTTTTGGCTTGCTGCAACACCACAGTCACTCCCAAGCACATGTTGGTCATGTCTTGACTGAATATAGTTGATCAGGCTATATTCACCCTAGACATGATTACATAACTGCCCAAGTTTATCCGCGATGTCCAACATCCAAATACTTTTGTTTGTTCTACTTACGACACGAATTCTGATACTCGGGTATGCTTATATACTTTTATAAAAATACTTGTATTTATGAAAGTATACTTTTAGTTTAGAGCACTTAGGCCCCTTAATATTTATAGTTGTATACCATGTAAGGTTCGGTATACTTAGTTCGCTATAAACAAGGGCTCTGATACCAATCTGTCACACCCCCAAACCGGAACGGCGGAAACGTTCGGGGGTGGAGGACGTCATGCGTAGTATCACAACAATTGTATCATAGCAAGCATAGTAAACACAACCAGACATCGAATACATATATGAAAAAGGTTTACATTGTTTAATACATAGTTTTTTTCATATCAAAAGCAAAATAGAAAGATGCGACTCTAACGCTCCGACTTCTGCAAAACTCCTGGGAGTACCTGTCTACTAATTCCCTGAGAATACAAGCAGTTTTGAAAGAATATCAGCATAAAGCTGGTGAGTTCATAAGCATTTAGTTTTGATGGAAAAGAGTTCTTTGAATCCTTTTGAAGAGTGTTCCTCAAGAAAATCCTATATTTTCTTATGAAAAGCGTGTTTGAAAACCCATCCCTTCCATGACTTCCAGATTCATACAAGATATGTACAACCCAAGCAGTTGTGGAAGGAATGTGAATATCCTTTGATTACATGTTGAACAATCCTGTTTTGGAATAGTTGGGTTATCCCGGGAAAATCCTATATTTTCCCAAAAAGGGTGGTTGGTTGTTTATCCGTTTTAAAACTGAGGTTTGCAAGTATCTACCATATTCGTGTATATAAAAGCAGTTTTCTTATAAAACCCTGGTTACACCCAGAGAGGTATATTAGTCTTAAAAACTAAATAAAAGAAAACCGTGATGAACTAAGTCCTGAAGATATTATTATTAATACCCTCTAGTAATCCATTGGTCATTACTTTGAGGTTAGTTCATTTGATTCATTATTACAAAAGTAAATCTCTGCTATCTAGGTTTTGAGTTTCATGACCATAACTGACTGGATAAGGCCCGCAACGGCCGATATCCTTAATGACTTTGTCACCCGCAGACCTGCCGGTCCGACTGTAGCTAGCAGTGAGGTGCGGGATTGTCAGTCCCGTATAGATCTATACACAACAGTCACACTCTCCCTACAAGAGACTCTGGTCACACGTGCTAGTCCTACACTCTGATTCTGTGGGAGTGTTACCAAGGACGTGTCTCAAACTTAGTCTAACAAATTTACAAGTAATAATACTGAAAATCCTGTTTATGATTTGCTTGAATCCTTTATAAAATAATACATTTTACTACAAGATTCACAAGTTCATTATTCTAGTTTTGAAAACTGTTCCTATGAGTTGATTTCTTAATCGTTTGGTAAAACTGTTTTCCGTGTTAAAAGCATGCTGGAAGTATAATTATCTTAAACAAAATAATATATTTTGAGTACAAGTTTCCTTGTACTTTTGCTTGTATTCCCCCCTGAAAACATGAAAAACTCGGAAAAACGTAGGGGTATGAACTCACCTCGGGCAAGTGGTTTGAACGAAGGATCGATACGGAAATGCGGGACGTTCAAGTGAAGCCTTGAACACGATTTGATCCTAATTAACATGCAATGATACATAAAGGAGTCAAATGAAGGTATTTCACCACTAATCGTGATGGAGAACCACTCTAGGAACTTGGGACTACTTGCACTAAGTGTTAGAACCTTAAAGGATTGCATGAGGGGAGTGTATGGCCACCTTAAAGGTGTGTACGGCCATGGGTGTGCGGTCGTACACTCAAGATGAGAGGTGTTCTTGTGGTGTTTTCAAGGCCTACACTTGCATACATGAAGTGTTCTTGGTCCAAACTTAGTTGTATTACCAGTTTAGGGTCTTAGAAGTGAGTTTATGGTCCTAGAATGAGTGTGTGGTCGCACACTTGGGTGTGTGGTCGCACACGGGAGTGTGCTGCCGCACACTTGGGGTATGCTACCGCACAAGGGTGTGTGCGGCTGTTGGGGTACAAAGTTTTCCTTGAATGACTTTGTAATGTTTGACTTTTGTAAAACCCACTTGCATGTGGAGTATTAGCCTTGTGACACATGAGAGATAGAGAGTGAGAGAGAGACATGTAAACACCTCTATAAATAGTGGGTTCATACCACTTGTAGAGGTGTGCTTGAGAGATGTAAAAGTGAGTGTGTAAGTGTGTGTTATTTATGTAGTCTAGATCTAGATCCTTTTTGGTGTAACACCATATACAATCAATACATCTCTTGAACACCCAAATCACCATGTTCATTGTGCAAACTTTAATTCCGCATGCCAAACCATGTTCTTATGTCACTACAGTTGGTATCAGAGCGGGTCTTCAAGATCAATGTGATTTTTGAAGAACGATTCTCAGTTTGGCAACTTTTGTCACAATTGAAGCAATTTTTGGTGAGTCTCTCTCTATGATCTCTCTTTATTTCATTGAATCGTGCGTTGAGTTTTTGATTTGTGATCGTTTGACTCATTGGATCAAATATATTTTGAAAAACCCCATTGATGATCCAATAATTTTTTTTAAGATCAAATTCAACCAAAAATAAAATCAAAATTCGTTTACTGTTCATTGCTACAACTTTCAAGTCCAATTCTCATGATTCGTTATTGTTCACATTTTTTGAGCCTAGATCACAAAAAGATTTTGCGAATCATTGTTACAAGCCCAAAAAGTCATTTAATTGATCTATAATGGCTACTCAATACATTAAGCCCATAATTTCGATAGCTTACTGTTCATATCCAAGTTCTGAGCCCATTTCTTGATATATTATCTGATTCGTATCTGATTCATCTCTCATCCATAAAATTCGTGAATGTCGACTCCTATTTGGGACTTATATCGGTTTTGTTTTCCAAATCATCGGTTGATTGATTGAACATCATAATCGATTTCTTGATCTTCTGTGTTCTTGAATCATATTTCTTTTAAAAATTGATCATCGATTTGATGATGTCATGAAATTTAGTAGATGAAGAACATGAAAGAATTTGCTAACTTCTTTCGATTAATCTGAAAAATCGAATAGAAGGTGTTCGTTGATGTCGATTATAGATTTGTAACTTGATTTGTGATCGATTGTCTTGATTATTGAATCAATTTCACTTCTGGAATTGAACGATCAAACTTTAAGAAAAGTCCAAATCGATTTTTTGTTCATCGATGCTAGAAGAAGATAGATTGGGAACGAACTAAGGATAACAAACTCAGATGTTTATGTTGGAATCGATTTTGACTATGTTATCTGTGTTAAGAACATTGATTTGTGCTAAACTGAAATTAATGGTTCTAATTTCGTTTGATAAGAAAAGTGTATTAACGAAAGAAATTTCATGACAAGTAGCTGAATTCGATTTTGGATTCTCAATTATCAAGCGATGGATTTGGATGATTATCAATAATCGATGTGTTGGAATCGTTAATCGAAGATTGAGTCGGTGTTTGAAGGAGAAGGTTTGGGAAAAGTCAAATGGAGTTAATGTACGAAGAATAGATCTTGACTTGGGATTGTTCAAATGGTCTTGACAGATGAAGCAATCGATCTGGGAACGAGAATTGATAATGATGAAGATTCGAAGGGTTCATAATCGGTTTAGATTGAACGATTGGTACGAAGTGTGATGTACGAAAGTTTCTTTTGTGATTTGAAGGTTTGGAATTGGGTGAATAAGATTCGAAGGGCAACAGATGGGGTTATTGGGAACGAAAGAAGTGAAAAATTTCGTTCATATGGTGCTGTGATTTCGTTTGATTGGGTAGAGAAAATTGAACGAAACTTTGCTGTTGATGAATTGGAGAAGAACTGTAAGGAACGAAGGATAAAATGAGCAGTGAGTAAATTCGATTCAGAGGTTGGATGATTAAGAGGTTACTGTTCATTAAGAGGCTTCGAATGCCTTCGAATTCGTGTGTTTGGATGAAGTTTCGTACGAAGGGAAACCTGTGAAAATTTTCGTTAAAATGATAAAGGTGATTTCGTACGAAGCGAAGGAAACAGCCTGGGATACGAAATTGGGAAAGAAGAAAAAGTTTCGCTTTATAAACATTCGAAAGATGGTACATGTTTCGCATGTTTTGAAGAAAAATGGAAAATGTTACGAAAATGGCCCCTAAACTTTCGATTGTTTAACACTTTTTTCAAGTTTCGTACGAAGGCAAAGTTTCGTGTTTTGGAATGAAAAATCAGAATTTGCGAATTCAGCCCCTGAACTTTCGAATATTTGGCAATCTCATCAATTAATTGAAGTTTCGAATGTTTGACACTTTTCACCCAAATTCGAAAATTTTCTGAATTTTCGAATGTTTGGGACAACTCTTCGTATGTTTGGAACACAAATGGCAGAATTTTCGAAAATAGTCCCTGAGGCTTCGAATGTTTGGCGGTTCATACCCAAATTCGAAAAAGGACTGTTTTTGCTAAAAATTGAAGAAAATGCATTTCAAGCCCCTGCAGTTTGTGCAAATTGACGCTTTCTACCCAGCTTTGGAAAAGGGGGAGAGTTTTGCATATTTTGCTGTTTTGGGCGCACCAGGTCACTGCAGAATTTTGAAATTGACAATTTCTACCCATTTTTGAGAAATTTTGTCAAAGGCGATCCGTGAACGAAGCTAAAAATTATTTTTTTTTTGGATTTTCCGGATTGAAGCACAAAGTTTATGCCACATGTTAAGGGGGAGTTTTGACACGAAAAATTCCGAATAGAGCACGTTCTCTTTCCTTGAAGGTTTTATAATCAAGTTTCAATTATAAAAAGGGGGAGAAATTTATATGGAAATTCGAACTTGAATTTTTCATATTACGCGGATTTGACGACCGAAGTGACCTTAATTTTTAAAGATTACGAAATGATGAAATTGGAAGTTCGGAAGTGATGTATTCGAAATGGGTTTGGTTTTATTGAAGATTTTTGGGGTGTGCTTTATGCTCAACTTTTGGTGATCAATTTGGAGTTTGAGAAGCTCGTGATCATTCGTTGATGCTCGGTTTGTACGGTCTCACATCCTAGAGCCCAAATTGAAGAATCATGGAAGAATTAAAGATTGATGTTCATTTCGACTTGTGTCACCCTTGAGGCTCGGATTGCGTAGTTGCTCGATTTTGGAAGATTTGAAGTGGGTCATTCATTCCTAACTTTGAGGGGGAGAATGTTGGGGTACAAAGTTTTCCTTGAATGACTTTGTAATGTTTGACTTTTGTAAAACCTACTTGCATGTGGAGTATTAGCCTTGTGACACATGAGAGATAGAGAGTGAGAGAGAGACATGTAAACACCTCTATAAATAGTGGGTTCATACCACTTGTAGAGGTGTGCTTGAGAGATGTAAAAGTGAGTGTGTAAGTGTGTGTTATTTATGTAGTCTAGATCTAGATCCTTTTTGGTGTAACACCATATACAATCAATACATCTCTTGAACACCCAAATCACCATGTTCATTGTGCAAACTTTAATTCCGCATGCCAAACCATGTTCTTATGTCACTACAGCGGCCGTACACAGGTGTGTGCGGTCGTACACCCCACACAAAAATGTCCAAAATGCCATTTCCAAGGTGTAGCAAGGCTATGGTCATGTCTAACTCGAAGATGGAAGTCGAACTCTCACTTTGGAAGGTGTTTTAAGAGTGTGCAGCCAACCTTATGAAGGTGTGCGGCCGTACTCCTTCATATGATGAAGAGCATGATGAAACTTGATGAATCAAGGCTTAGATGAAGTGGTTCTTCAAGTACAACAAGCTAAGGGATGGATTACTCACGTTTTTGAAGCCTTGGGAGGGTTTGCGGTTGAAGAGTCTTGAGAGAAAAGGTGTTGTGTGCTGCCAGGATGTTAAAGGAATGAAAGGAAAGGGGTCTACCCTTTATATAGGGTGGGTGTGCTGCCTAGAAGGGAGTGTGTTGCCAGGAGGTGTGTGTACGGCTGCACACCCATGTGTACGGCCGTACACTCCCTCTAAGGGTGTGTATGGCCCTGTTTTGACAGTATACGACTTGCTGACTCATTCCTAAACTCAACCTTGGTCATACTCAAGCTTAGAATCACTTAAACGAATCCTCAAACAGTGCCAGAAGTCAACGAAACAGGTTTAACTTTGATTGAATTGGCTAAGTGCGCGAGATAAAAGTTCCGGGTTGTCACACTTACGGAGAAGTATCGAAGGGCTTCTTTTATCAAGGCTTCCAAGGTGGTTGAACATTTCGTTACAAAGCATACTCAACATAAGTATGACAAGTTGTAAACGAAACTACTTGTTTGACCAATGTATTCAGTGACAAGTAAGCTTTGAAAATTTTATTAAGTAACGAAGGTTGAGAAAGATACTCAAACGGAAATCATATTCTTGAATCCAAAATACGACCTAAATCTTGTTGGGAAACAAATGTCGTGGGTTTCGAACATTTGATCAAGATTACTATTCAAGAAAAGAGTATGATTTTGAGTATCGAATAAAGGTACTGAAGCAAAGGTTTCGTGAGTTCGGGAACAAAGTTCCCCGTCAATTCTTTAAAATGTTTCGACATTTAGGGTTTCACTTCCATCACGGTCTCATGATGTTAGATCATAAACACAAAATTTTGATATGTCTAGATCCTGATTGGTTTTGACCAGAGATCTCTTGGATATATGTCATTGTGTGTGAATGTGTAAGAATTTTGGATGAAAAAGATTTGATAAAAGAAAAAGGTGTACCTCTGCGTTGATTTGACCTCACAGTAAACTCTTAACTCATTTAAGAAGAGTAAGGTAGCTCATGGACTAATGTGAAGATAGCCTGATTGGGAAGAAATTTTTGTGATGAAAACTTCATTAAGGCTTTGAAAACACACATTGAGTCAAAAGAGGCTTAGGCCAACATGTTGCAGCATGCTTCTAGGGACAACCTAACTAGTGCAAAGTTTTTCAAAAAATATACATGGCCCTAGAATTGCAAGCATGAACCATGGATGATCTTTGCCAAAAGCTGCATTTAGAAAATTGAATACAAACACCAAAAAACAAGAAAATCTTTTTGTAGTTTTTGATTTTGCGAAATTGAAAAGACAAAACAAAAGTAAAATCTTTTTGATCTTTTTGATATTTCGAAAATTGAAAAACAAAACAAACATAAAATCCTTTTGTTCTTTTTGTTTTTTTTTTCGAAAATTGAAAGACAAAACAAAAATAAAATCTTTTTGTGCTTTTTGATTTTTCGAAACAAATACCAACAAAATATTTTTGGTATTTTTGGATTTTTCGACATGAAAGTAAAAAAAAATTTGGACAAAACTCACGAAAATTTGTCATTAAGCGATGTGTACATGATGTCGAAATCGAAGCGTGTCGAAGCGCTGAACGTGAACAGTAACCTCTGAATGAGATGCTAACTCCTCTGAATAAAGATTCAGCACCTCTGAATCGACACTCATGCCTTTCTTTTGTTATTCTTTTGAAATTAATTCAGGAACTGAATTGTCTTCAATCATTCCTAGACCTCCCAAAATTCTCACGAATGATTTTTCATTGAATGACTTTGTGAAAATATCAGCAAGTTGATCAGTGGTTTTCACAAAGTGAACTTCGATATTGCCATCCTCAACATGATCTTTTATAAAGTGATATCGAAGAGCAATATGCTTGGTTTTTGAATGTTGCACAAGATTGTGACAAATGCGTATGGCACTTTGTGAATCATAATACAACAGAATTTTCTTCATGTTCATTGCATAATCACGCAGTTGGCTTTGAATCCATATGATTTGTGAAGTGCAAGTTGCAGCAGCAACATACTCTGCTTCTACTGTGGAAATCGAAACACATGTTTGCTTTTTCGATTGCCAACTTACTAACTTCCCATCCAGTAATTGACATCCGTCACTTGTGTTTTTTCTATCAAGATTGCAATCTCCTAAATCAGCATCTGAAAATGCTTGTATGAAGAATCCTGTTTTCGAAGGATACCACAATCCTAACGAAATTGAGCCTTTGAGATATCGAAAAATGTTCTTCACAACTATTAAATGTGGTTCTCTAGGATTCGACTGATATCTAGCATAATTACAAACAGAAAACATAATGACAGGTCGACTTGCCGTAAGGTAAAGTAACGAACCTATCATGCTTCTGTATAAAGTAATATCAACAACAGGTTTATCTAACGAAGGTGAGAGCCTTGTTCCAACCGCCATTGGTACTCGTAATTTCGTGCTATTCGTCAAACCAAAATTTTCAAGCAAACTCTTTGTGTATTTTTCTTGATTAATAAAGATTCCTTCTCTGCTTTGACGAATATTCAATCCCAGAAAGTTGTTTATTTTTCCCATCATGCTCATCTCAAATTAACTTTTCATCAGATTTTCGAAATCTCTAGACAAAGCAGGGTCAGTCGAGCCAAATATTATATCATCGACATATATTTGAACTAGCATAAGATGATTCCCAACTTTCTTTCGAAAGAGTGTGGGATTAAACTGATCCTTGCTTAAATTTCGATTGTTTTAAAAAAGAGGTAAGAGTTGCATACCATGCTCTTGGTGCTTGCTTTAACCCATATACAACTTTATCTAAGATATAACAATGATTAGGAAATTCTTCATTAATAAAACCTGGAGGTTGTTCAACGTAAACTGTTTCTTCAAGTTCTCCATTGAGAAAAGCACATTTGACATCCATCTGATAGACATCAAAATCTTTGTGTGCTGCATAGGCCAAAAATATTCGAACAGCCTCGAGTCTTGCGACAGGGGCAAAGGTTTCCTCATAGTCGATACCTTCTTGTTGCGAATATCCTTTAACTACAAGCCTAGCCTTATTTCGAACAATATTACCAACTTTGTCTATTTTATTTTTGAAAATTCATTTTAATCCAACAATCGAAACATATTTTGGCTTAGGAATTAATCTCCAAACCTTGTTTCTTTCGAATTCAGACAATTCAGATTGCATTGCAACAACCCAATCTGAGTGTTCCATTGCAGCCTTCACTGATTTTGGTTCAATTTTCGAAATAAAGACATTAAATATGCAAAACTCCTGATGAGTTAAGTACCTCATTCTTTGCACGAAGTTGAGCTCTTGTCAACACTCCATCTTGAGGATTTCCAAGCACTTGTTCTTTTGGATGATTTCTTGTCCATTTCTCCAATGGTGGATATGTTGGATCAAAATCCAATGGCGCATCTTCGAACATTTCTTCATGCTCTGAACCTGCAACTGAATTATTATCATTTAAATCATGAAAGATATCATATTGTTCATTATTCGACACATTTAGCTCCCCCTCAACAATTTCATTTTCAGGTTGCTCCCCCTCAACTTCATCATTCATTCTCCTATTCTCCCCCTCGAAAGAATGCTCCCCCTCAACATGAGAATTCGAATCCAAGTGCTCCCCCTCCACATGATAATTTGGCATACTTTCGCTATTTCCAGAAGAAGGTGACGTTGATTTTTCATCAACAGCATCTTGAATAAGTGTCGAATAATCATAATGCTTTGATGATTCTGGAAGTTGATTATCCTGAGCATTGATTTCAGCATCAACAACCCTATCTGGAACACCAAAAACTAAATCATAATCAAAATCAGACGAATTAAAACTTTCAGATTCATCTGTTGATTCTTTATGGATTGGTTTTTGTTCGAAACACTTTTCAACTTGTTTGATATAATAATCATCGAATGTAAGATTGAATGTTTCTTCAATTTTCCTTGGTCGTCTATTCAACACTCGATACGCAACCGAATTATGAGAATAACCCAACAAAGATCCTTCGTCAGCTTTGGACTGAAATTTCGAAAGATTATCCTTGAGATTCATGATAAAACACCTACAACCAAAAACATGAAAGAATTTGACATTAGGTTTTCGGTTATTGATTATTTCATAAGGAGTAATGTTGAATCTTTGATGAATGAACGATCTATTTTGTGTAAAACATGCAGTTGAGACTGTCTCTGCCCAATGGTATTGAGGAAGATTCGCATATGTGAGCATCGTTCTTGCAGCTTCACATAGAGAACGATTTCGCCTTTCAACCACCCGATTTTGCTGAGGTGTATAAGGTGAAGAAAAATTATGCGAAATTCCTTGTTCTATCAAATACGAATCAAGAACATTGTTCTTAATTTCATCACCATTGTCACTTTTGATTTTTCGAACTTTCTTCTTCAAACTTGTTTCCATTTTATTGATAAAATCAATCATTATTTGAGCTACTTCTGATTTTAACATGAGAAAATGTACCGTTTCTTGTTGAGAGTTTCAACAGTTGATGGTCCACAAAGATCAATATGAAGAAGTTCCAATGGTTCGATAATTTTTGAATCTATGACAATTGGATGTCCCTGTCGATGTTGTTTCCCTTGTTTGCAAGCTGCACATAAAGTATCATTATCAAATTTTAAAACAGGTAAGCCTCGAACAAGATCATTTACCACCAATTTATTGAGATTTTGAAAGTTCAAGTGAGAAAGACGTCGATGCCAAAGCCAGCTAACATTAGACGAAGCTTTCGAAAGTAAACATACAGAGGGGACTCCAACAATTGGCTTTATGTCGAGAGTGAACATATCTCCCTTTCTTTTGGATTTGAGCAAGACTTTGTTTGTATTGACATTCGAAATAATGCTTTCTTCTTCATTAAACACCACTTGATTTCCAGTGCCCACAACAAGTTGCGAAACACTTATCAAATTATGTTGAAGACCTTCGACATAAGCAACACGGTTTACAGTAAATTTCCCATTTGTGACTTTACCATATCCCTTGACTTGACACTTTTGATTGTTCCCAAACTTCACAACACCAGCATTTTCCAAACTTCGATAATCACACAAATTCTCTTTCCTTCCAGTCATGTGATGCGAGCAACCACTATCGATATACCATTTTCATCATATTGCTCGTCACATAAAACCTGCAATCAGTTGAAAATTTTAGGTACCCAAGGCTGTTTGGGTCCTTTGTGATTAGTTTGAAACACATTATGAAATGAAGAACCTAAAATCCAATTACGAACTTTAGTGTTTACACTATCAATTAAGTCCACTTCATTTGGTAAAGGCTCATAAATATAACTTTTCGAAAGTTTAGGACTTTCACTGACTTTCGTTTTTTTCTTCTCAGATTGTGTTTCTGTTGCTTTTTCTTTCGAAACAGGGCGCCATGCCTTGACTGAAGATGTCGAGTCTTTCGATGATGAACTGACATTCGACATTTCGTTCAAATACTTTTCATAAGCAATTTTAATTTGTTGTTGAGAGCATTTTCCTGTTTGGTACGAATTCCCTTTGCCTTTAATCCAATGATCGATATTTTGCACATTTGATCTGCCCTTGACATACAAAACTTTGAAAACTTGTTTTGCTGGTGGATTGGGAAAATTTGGTTTTTGTGGTGTGAACCAGACATTTCGTTGGGAATGAACTTGTGCAAACTTTTGATTTTCAACTTTTGACTCAGACCTTTGTTGAGCAAAATTTCGATGTTGAAAAGATGATGAATTGGTTTTAGATGGGAATGATTTTGAAAAACCATTATTTGAAAACCTTGTTTGATTGTTAGAATTAGACTTCTTCAAAGATGGTGAATTTGACGAATTTGAAAATGGCTTTTTATTAGTTGTGTTACTATGATTTCGTGACAAAAACTTTGTATCTTGATTTTTGATTTTCGAAAAGTCTTTGTTTGAAGTTGATTTAGACAAATGCTTTTCAAACAGAGTGGGATTTTTCTTTGTAACTGAACTTGTTGAAGACTTTGTCTTAACCTTTTCAGACATTGTCTTTTCAGTTGTTTTCTTCTTCAATCATTTGGTTGCTTTCGTGACTCAACAATTTGCCAAAAGATTTTCTTTCGTGCTTGTCTCTTTGAAATTCCATTTTCTTTCGAAAAATTGTCAATTTGATCTTTAAATTCTTTTGAATTTATTTTTACTCTTTGTGATTCAACTTCCACTTCTGGTTCAACTTCTTTTGAAAATTTTGATTTTTCAACCCAAGTTCGTTGAGGTTTTTGTCTTTGAAAAGAATATGAATTCTTTGTTAGATTATTTTCAACAGTGCTTTGATTAGAGAAAAAACCTTCTTTCGAAGTTTGCTTATTATCTTCTTCTACCAATTTGTTAAATTCAAGCTTGATGTTATCAACATTTCCAGTTGTAACAAATACTTGATTTGGAAAGATGACATCATCAGAACACTTGAAATTTGAATAAACAACCGTATTTGTTTCGAGATAAAGAGCACCCTTTTCTTTGAACACTTTGTCGAAATTTTCTGTTTCATCATACACTTGATCGACAACAACTCTTGGAATTTTATTTTCTTTCGAATCATCAGTTTTTGAAGTTGTATTTTTTGAAATTTCTTCATAATCCTTCTCATCATCACTACTGTCAGTTTCGCTTTCTCTAACACTCACATTATTAAAATCACAATCTTTCGAAGTGGAGGCGTGATCAGTATCAGTCTTAACAAACGAATCATTACATTTTTCTTTGCCTTTACTCAAAGGTGTGACATTAATGACAAACAACTGAGAACAATCGACATCTTCAATTTCACTAATTTCGCTAAAATTATCAGAATTATCCTCAATATCAGTAAAATTAGTTTGATTGTCAGATTTCAATTTCTCAGTTCTTTTCAAAATTTTAAATTGTTCGTTTTTGGTTAAGGTGTCATTCACAATGTCAACTAATTCATCAGAATTCAAACATTCATCAATTTTCACAATTCCATTTTATATCTACTATCTGGAACTTTGTCAAAATCAGAAATATTCTTCTCACAATCATAAGAAGTCTCATCTACTTTCTCTCTTTCGAAAGCTAAAAATGGTAGAAGCTTCCTATGTTGTTATTTACTAATTTCACACGAATGATGTAATTTAGTTAATTTTCCATAGAGTCTCTTAGCAGAATTACAATACATGTTCTTGTGTTTCAACAGGATCTTATTATCAGTGCTAAGATTATCTCTATCTATCTGTTATCTGCAACTCTAAACAATCTATCTTAGTCTTCTTTGTTTTCAAGATTCTTTGAGTTTCTAGTAACTGAGTACTAGCTTTCTTAGCTTCATTGCTAGCAGAAATAACAAGATTATTCACATAAGTAACAGAAGCATCAAAATCAGTTAATACAGAATCATATGCAGATGAAGGAATGCTAAAAGATTGAAGTAGAGAACATACCTTTGCAGTCATTGGTGCATTATCTACAAACTTCGAAACAAAGCATCTGCCTGTCACTTTTTCCTCTTCGACATCCTCATACCTTGCATACACGGCCTCATGGGTCGGATTCCTCATTTCTTCGTCATCAGACCCCGATGACCATATCTGATACTTTCCCTCATCTTCATCATCTCCTCTAGCCACAAGTGAAAGATTTTTCGTCTTTTTCTTGACTTCCTCCAGCTTCTCAGAGTAATAAGCCTCATCCTTCACTTTATTCTTCTTTTCTTCTTTCTTTCTCAGCATACAGTCAATAGCCATGTGGTTTGCTCCATGACAGTAATGAAAATCTATCCCTGAATCACCCTTTAGCTTCTTTTCTTGTTTCGAATCCTCAGCCTTTACCTCTTTCTTCTCAAACCTTTTCTCCTCATTAACCTTCCTAGAATAATTTCCCTTCGTTTCACCAGACTTTATCTTCGCATTAAATGGCTTCTTGTAAAACTTCTTCACCTTGTTGTTGGAGTAAAATGCAACAGCTTCATCGTCCAAGTTGACAATAAGACCCTCTTCACCAGAACCTTCGATCTCAGCAACTTCCTTTTCAGTTTCTCTACCACTGACCTTCGAAATTAGAGCTAAAGGACCACCCAAACTGACCCTTGACTCTTCTGCCATTTCATTCACTTCAGTTTCATGAGTTTTTACCTGATTGTAAACATCGTTCAAGGTAGAAAAATCGAAGCCATGTTGTGTGTTAATCATCAAACTAACACTCCTCCATTCTTTACGAAGACCCATAACAAAAGTAATGTTGTATTCCATGCTAGTCCTTTTGATTCCATACCTTGTGCACTTGTAGATAAGCTCGTTCAGACGATCGTAATACATTTCAATCGTTTCTCCATCTTTCTGCTTGAATTCTCTTAATTCAATCAGACATTGTTTGACAGAGCTGATCTTGGTCTTCTCACTCCCTTGGTACTTTTCCTTCAACGTATTCTAGAGCACTTTTGAAGTTTTGCAAGTGCGAACATGGTTATACACCATAGGAGGAAGAGCACCGCGAAGCTCTCTCATACATCTCTTCTCATAATTCTTCAACCTATCATTTTGTTCAGTTACACTTGGAGTTGATGAAGAAGTACCCAAGCTTTCAACAGAAGAAGGTGGAATTACATCATGCTAGTCCTTTTGAATCCAAGTTGAGACTCAAAATACGATTGATACAGAATGAAAATCAGATCATTGCAGTATGATTCATGCTCTGATACCAACTGACGTAGAGAGTTAATCGAGTATGACTGTAAGCAGAGTAAACAAAGTAGTATGAACAACGAGAGTAAATAATATATGGTTTATAGCTTAATTATACTTTCGTGTACAGAGAGAATCTAGACAGAATGTCTTGGAAAAGTTCTATCTAACTCTGAGTAGAACTCCTATTTATAGGAGAATAAGAAAGTATACAAAAAATAATAAGGGTTAAACATCAAGACTTCGAAACTAATATGCCTTAATAGTTAGATAAAATGACTTTCGAAACTGACTCAAATAACTTCGACACATTACAACATATTTGACCCTAACAATGACCACTAAGATTTTGATGTTCGACTTGAAGTGATGATAAAAGCTTATAATCCATTGCTTAGTCGATAAATGAAGTCTCACATAACAAAAAGGTGGCTCACATTGCATTTCTTATCATATCAACATTTATGGACCCACTTACTGGCCCAACTTAATAGGTAGTACTAATAACAAATTAAAGGTTGAAATTGGCAGTCCATGTGGATATTAAATATGTATAACTTTGATAGAAAGAAGGGTTATTGCTATAAAATCCCTCAATTTTACACAAAATATTCAGATATCCTAGGTCTGTTTTTTGTGCGTTAAAGCCCTAACATACTGAAAAATATGTTCAATTATACCCCCTAGCTGGATTTTACCTTGGATAGCCGGTTACCGCTATGCTAATTAGGCGAAGCTACTGAGTCGGACCTGACATGGCAAGCCACGTTAGTGTGGCTGGCTTTCAATGGAAAAATTGTGCTTGCATGAAAATTGAAGCTAGGGTGATTTGAACCCTCGTCTACTCCAAACAAAGGCAACCTATTTACCACTAAACTACATGGCTTTGCTAGAAATATCTCCTCAAACATTATGGGTTTAGGGAAAATGACACAAATGTCACAAATGTCCTAGAAATTTTCTTGGGTTGGTCGATTCAGTCCCTAAAGTTTTTGTCGCGCTTTATGGGTCCCTAAAATAGGATACAACCTGCTCTTTTAGTCCCTGTCAACCTGTAATAGCCAGTTCACCAGGTGACAGTGACAATTTAGACCAAAAAACTCACATTGTGCCCCTATAAAGCCAAAAAAATAAGTGTGGGGATTATCTTGCCAATTGCATCAACAAATACCATATTGAAACCAATGCATTTTTTCTTTTACAACCACAATTATCTCGCCAATTCTAGTGATGCATCTTAGATAAAGTACCATTGTTTTTATTTCCTCATCTCATGTTCTGATGGCATAATGATCATGCATAAATCAAGTATTCACACAACTACGAATAGTGTAATGGAACATAAGATGTTTCATCCTATCACGAGATATAAGTATTAACCAAGTAATAACCACAATTAGCCAAAGTTCATGCCATTATCATGATCAATATGATTCATAGTGTATTAACCAAAGTAAGCAAAAATATAAAAACTACAAGTTTCGAGCCTCCAAAAGAATATCAAAGTCTGCAACTATTAACTAAAACAAGCTAAAATTTATAGAGGATTCAGTAGACAAGGGAATGGTGGAATTGATGAAAACTGTATGATTTCTGTGTGTAATAGATAAAGGAGAGCAAACCTGCAACCATAACCAATCTCTAACACAATGCAATTTTGGGCGGCATGAATTGACGAAGGAGAGAGGGAGATCTCACCGCAAAAGGGGTGAGATCGGTGATGATATCTGCAGGGATGACGATGATGATGGCCATGAGATCGATGGAATTGACAAAGCGGATAGGGAAATATTGTTGGGCATGGAAGACGATGATGGTGGTTGGGTCGTTGATGATGGAGTATCAGGTAGCTGGGACATAGGGATGGATGGTGTATTGTTTGTGTGAGGAAGGTGGAATAAGGGTGGTATTGGGTGGAGATGAAGGTGAGACTGCATTTGATCCCCAAACTTATTTCTTTGGCTTTATAGGGGCACAATGTAAGTTTTTTTGGTCTAAATGGTCACTGTCGCATGGTGAACCGGCTATTACAGGTTGACAGGGACTAAAAGAGCAGATCGTATCCTAGTTTAGGGACCCATAAAACCCAACAAAAACTTTAAGGACTGAATCGACAAACCCTAGAAACTTTGTAGGGCATTTGTGTCATTTTCCCTATATAAATATGTTTTTTTATAAGTTTAAAAATGTATTTGTAAAATCATAAAAAAAATATAAATAAATAAATAAATAAATAAATAAATAAATTAATAATAATAACAATAATAATAATAATAATAATAATAATAATACATATTATTAAATTGTTGCAGTGTAAATACACATTAAATACTTTATGTTAGACTATAAAACTCAAAATTCTCGTTCTTTTTTTTTTTTTTGTTGAAGAAGGTAATCAGCAACGCTGATGTGTGCTTGCCATGTCAGCTGCAAGTCACCATCGCTTCCTAGTCAACAAAGGGGTAACCGACCTTAGAAGTTAAAAAACGGTTAGGGGGCAAAATTGAACATATTTTCTAATAATGTAGGCATTAATGCACCAAAAATATGGCTTTAGGCATAACTGGTTTATTTGTGTAAAATTAGGGGCTTTTATGTCAATATCCCTAGAAAGAAACATCAATTATAATTGTAACAGGTAGAAAACCCGGGTCATGTAGAAGATGGAGACGTTAAGTAATATATGGATTTTTCATTAGGTAGTCTTCGTAAAGACAAAAAAGTTACATACATAGAAAAAAGAGAAAAAGATAGATAGATTAAAACACCGTTTGATAGACATCTTTTTAGGTCCAAGCAAATCTTTTTGACTGAATGGACCGAAAAGACTGTTTGATTTGCAAAAAAAAAAAAAATTCCCAGTAAGATATGTCTTTTCTAGGAAGCCCCAAAACTATATCTTTGTGGCTGAATGGGTTAGAAAGACAATTGTGCCCCAAATCTCGCATCTTTCTTTCTTAGATTATTAATTTATTTTAAATAATTTTTTAATTTCTTTTTTATTGGATTATTCCTTTATTACTGGAATATTATATATTAATAAATATTATTTTTAATATATAATAATTATGTATTAATAAATATTATTTTATTAGATTATTATTTTCTTTTATATAATTCTTTTTTTTTAATTTCCTTTTTATGGATTAATTATTTTTTATTGGATTATTATATATTAATAAATATTATTTATAATATATAATATTTATGTATTAATAAATATTACTTTATTGGATTATTAATTTCTTTTAGTTAATTTTTTAATTCATTTTTATTGGATTAATTCTGTTTTTTACAACACCACCATCATCCTAATTTATTTAAAAAAAATATCATCCATCCCACCACTATTGGACATAAACCGGGTCAAGAATCACACGTTGGGTTATAGAAAAAACTAAAATGGATAGAAAGAATAACAAAATAACATCAACTTGAAAAATAATAAATTAAAAACAACCTAATCGACATTATATTTGGATTTTAATTGATTTACGTTTGATTACTTTGTATAACAATTTGTATTTGGATTTTTAAATAATTATTGTAGAATTTTGATTTTGTATGACATTAGGTATGTTTTTATAATTATTCAGCAACTTCATCCATCACAATATAGAACAACAAGGTAATATGATCATTTTTCATCAATCAACACAGTCAGTCAGATGTACAATTAAACATCATGACTTGTTTCCCTGTAATAAAACTTTCCTATACAACACTGCAATTTCCCAGACAGCACGTTTCCGGACAACAACTATTAAACGAGACCTAAGATTATATGCTTGATGCGATTATTTACTTCAGCCTTATTCATTAGGAATGTTCCTCGTTTTTTTGTGGGTGGAAATGGTGTTGAGAGGTTCATTGTGAAAACCTACAACGTGGGTAATAAAGTCAGAATGATTATAAAATAAGAAACTTAAAATCCATATGACGACCGAATCATTTTATCATCCATTACCTTGTTGGCAACTGCATGCTCAACTACAAACTGGAGACATGATAAGGAAAACGCCAGCAATATAGATGTATTTGTCCTTTTCAACTGTTCAAAAGCATTTTTCTTCTTTACTAATGTTAACATAGTACTAAATCTGATTTGAAAGTCAATATTGCTAAGGAAAAAATATATTAAAAAAATAAATCAAAATTTGCACCAAATTAGATTTCAAAGCCAACAATGCTAAAGTAATTGCATTTGGTCCCTGGTTGAATTCAATCATGTAACATGCTTTTAAATTAAGAATGCTTCTTTATACATGAAGCTAAAAACGATGTAAAATAAATAATTACCAATGTACCCTTATGTCTTCAAGACTTGCCCAATAGAGCAAGCATGTTCCAAAGCTAACCGCTTAAATGAACTTCAAATTGAGATTGCATCCTGTCCAGATACTACCACCAATAACAAAGCATCTCTAAAAATCCAAAAGAAACCAAAAGAAAGTGATAATAAATTCATATATATATATATATATATATATATATATATATATATATATATATATATATATATATATATATATATATATATATATATATATTTACCAACTCAGGAGAATGTTGAACAAAAATCCCCATAGCATAAAACTTTTCAACATTAAAGTTTGAGCCATAAACCTGAAAAAATAAATAATTTTCTTTATGATTAGTCATGTATTATGAACAAAGTAGATTATTTATGCAAATTATATTATTTAACTGGTAATGGGATAAATAATTCTTGTTCCTCTGTGAACCTAATAAGTCGATTATTAATAATATCTATGTTCAAACTTTCAAAACCCGTGTTCTCTTCTTTCATGCTATCCAAAATTGCTACTGTTGTATCCGCCTTATTGGTTTTGTGTTCTTCTAGAAGTATCTATTAATCCATTTTGTAAAGATGATGACCTGGCAGTACTAAAAATTCAAGCGCTAAATGCTTTTCTAATAGCTATAAATATCTTCTTATAGCATCTGCAGTTCCCTACATATATAAAAAAAAAAAAAAATCCAAAATCACTAAAATTTATGCTTTATCCATAGGGTTGAATGTGCATTTATTAAAAAATGTTTCTTTTACCAATTTACACAACTAACACGAATTTCTTTTACCAATTTACACAACTAACACGAATAATGCAACCATGTTCAACGAGTTAAACAGGTAACTATAAAATATGACACCTTTTTGTCCTAAAGTGAAATGTTGTGTATTTCATGTAGAAACCAGTTTGTTGCATAATATGGGTAAAAGGCGAGAGATTGTTGTATAAAATTTGCATCTTAGTGCATAGTCAAACAACTTCGTATAAATCCTTGTTTATGCGACAATGTTTCTCCATTTTACTTATTTATGAAAAAATGTTCCATTTTTTGCCACTTTATGCCAACAATGTTTCACTTTTCTTATGAATTAGGTAAAACCTTCTTCAACCAACAATCGGTAAAAAAAAATTTTGTCTTAAAGTGAAAAAATGTTGCATATTTCATATAAAAGCTACTTTCATTTTTACCGAATGATAAAAAAGTATTCCGTTTTAACCAATTTATGCAATTTACAATGTGACAACCCAATCCATTATTAGCAAAAAGGGAAATAATGGTGTTATGACATTCGAAATGGCCATACTAAGAAGCATAGTGGCTAGTGCAAACATGTCCTTCCTTCTAGTGAATCAAACATCAGTCAAATCAAAGACAACAAAAAAATAGAATGGTAAAAATAGTATGATAGCTTATACTAACAATTCATCCTTCTAGTGAATCAAACATCACTCAAATCAAAGACAACAAAAAAATAGAATGGTAAAAAACAATTGGAATATGTACATAGTATGATAGCTTATACTAACAATTCAACATAGAAATCGAATAAGAATGGATAGGTTCCCATAATGATAGAGGTGGGTGTTCTCCCCCGTTCATAAAGAACTTTTCATTCATCTCAACATGGAAAATAACAAGGAAACACCAGGACTTTATATAAGGAGCCTGGGACAAAAAGGACAAAGTATTGGTACTACCCTCCCATGGAAGAATCTTCCATTCCAGTACTGCAATTATGGGGGAGCATCATAAACAGAAAAATACTAATGGATAGAAGGACCACAAGGACAAGAGCAGGTATGGGCTGCAAGGAGCTATCAAACTGGATTGGAAATGGGTATGTTTCTCCTCTTGCTGTAAACGAACATGTCTTTGGGCCTATCAATACATGCCTCCCAAACATGAACCTTGCCCTCAAGGTTAAATTTTGGAAATTGAAGCTTCACTTTGTAGTAGTCTTCCCAAGTTGCCTCATCTTCTATGAACCCTTTCCATTGAATGACGAATTCTTTACCTTGTTCATTAACCTTCTTTATTCTTACTTCCCGCAACATCAATGGTTGCATGATTAGCTCCAATTCCGTATTGAGTTGTAGGGGTAACTCATTGTTGGCGGCTATTTTCTCATGGGCTGTCCGGAGTTGGGATATATGGAAGACTGGATGGATGTTGGAGGCAGGGGCAGGTCCAAATTGTATGTTACTTTACCAATCTTTTGAGAGATTTAGTATGGACCATAATACCTTGGAGCCATATTTTTGAACTTGCGAGCTGCTAGGCTATGTTGCATGTATGGTCTCAATTTCAAGAAGACTTTATCTCCTTCCTTAAACTCCACATCCCGTCTATGTTTGTTAGATTATGTTGCAATTTTCTATTGAGCCCTGATCAAATTGATGGGAAGATCATCCAACACAGCATCCCGGTCCTCCAAGAGTTGATCGATGGCATTCATGTTGGTTTGGTGACCTTCATAGCAGATGAGAGGAGGGTGGGTCTCGTCCATACAGGGCTTTGAAGGGAGTGAAATTGGTGGAAGGCTGATGAGAGGTGTTGTAGCACAATTCCGACCAGGCTAATTATGTGGACCACCTTTTGGGTTTACCTGAATAGAAACACCTTAAGTAAGTTTCCAAGCCTCGATTTACCACCTCTGACTACCCATATATTTTGGGGGTGGTAGGTTATACTCCGTTTCAATTTAACTCCATGCAAACGAAATAATTATTTCCATAATTGGATGATGAAAATTTGGTCCCTGTCGCTAATTATGGACGAGGGAAACCCATGTAACCTCATAATCTCCTTGATGAACACCTTAGGTACCTTAGCTACTATGAAAGGGTGTTTTAGAGGTATGAAGTGTGCATATTTTGTAAGCTTGTCCACCACCACCCATATCGTATCCCAATTACCAGATTTAGGTAGGACTTTAATGAAATCCTTGGTAACTTCTTCCCATGTTTAAGTGGGTATTGGGAACGTCTGGAGAAGTGTAACATCCTATTTCGGATTGTTATGTGATTTAAGGCTCGTGGGCCGTAATCTGGGTGAGAGAAGGTTTTGAGACTATAAAGGAGAAAGGTTTATGCCTTTTGGATATGCATAAGGTAGATTATGTGATAAAAGAGTTCGAGTTGTGCTTTAGAGTCCAAGGGTATCGGTAAAGGCACGGGCTCGGTCTTTTAAGGATTTTGGGTTTTGTTCGGGAAGTTTTAAGGCTATGGTGTGTCGTTAGAAGCGTGGGGCTTCTCGTCACCTTTTTGTAGATATAAGGCTCGTTGGAAACGGACCCAAGATGAGGAAGTTATGGTAATTTGAATTAATTGGCAGATTTAGTCCTTTATGAAAAAGGTTTGTAAGTAAGTCCCATGCGTGCATGTTAGAGGGAACGTGCCTGGGGTGAGTACGCCCATCGTAGGCTGGGAGTACGCCCAACGTAATGAGCAGAGTGCCAAACCCTAATTTTTAGGGTTTATGCATTATTTAAACATCTTTATGAGCTCAAGGCTCTTTCATTCTCAGCCTCCAAAGTCCTTGAGACCCATTCTCGAAAACCCTAACCATCCCAAGAGTGTTGTGAGCTTATTTTTGTGCTTTTGGTTGCCTTTTGGTGCATGTTCTTGAAGAAGGTGATTGGTGCAAGTTTGGAGTTCAAGGGAAGTATTTTAGATCCAGAATCTCCACTTCATTCTCAGCTCATTTAAGGTATAAAGAACTGAACTTGATCTTTAGAAGTCTAGATCTATGATTATGTTAGAATTGTCCATTTGTGGATCTCAGTGGTGGGATCTAGTGGTTGTTATCAATTCAAGAGCTTTGAGTTGCAACTCTTGGCATTTCTGAGGTTCAAGATCCTTAAAGTTGGCATCTTTAGGGTTAAGAGTCATCCATGCATGTGTTAAGGTGCTTAATATGAGTCTTAATGGTTATTTTTGAAAGTTGAGTCCCATTGAGACATGCAAACTGATAAAGTCGCCAACTTTATCAGTTAGGGGCTTGTAATGAAGCTTCCATGAGGTTTGGATGCTTTGGGCTGAAGTCGTTAAGTCGAAAATGAAGTTTTTGGACCAGAGCAGTACGCCCCGCGTAAATCTGAGTACGCCCCGCGTACTGGTCTAGTTCCCCGATCTGGAGTTGCGTGTACGCTGAGCGTACCAGAGAGGTACGCCCCGCGTAGTCTCGCTGTGGGCTTTTGGGCTAGATCTCGTTTTGGGCCTTAAATGTTTGGAGTCTTGATTTTGGGCTTTCTGTATTGGGGATTTTGATCAGAGGAATATAAGCCTTGGACCCTTGTGTTGGGCTTTCCGTTTTGGACATAAGTTTGGGGTTGGGCCTGGTGGGCCCATTTGGTATTTGGCCTTGGTGGGTCCAATGGGACTGGGTTATTAATGAGCCGGATTAATGGACCATCTTTAGACTTTATGTGTGGGGGGCATGGTCTTAGATCCTAACCGAGTTTAGTTGTGGGTTTGGCTCAGTGTTTGGGGCCGGTGTGCAACAACAACAGTTGTAGGACTTGTTCATCATCCGAGGTGAGTCTTCTCACTACACTTACCTGTGTGGTAATTTATGTGTGACCGGAGGGTCTTATTCGTGTTATTGACCGGAGGGTCTTATTTACATTACTGACCGGAGGGTCGTATTACATTATTGACCGGAGGGTCTTATTTGCTTATATTGTGATATGTGTTATCATGCATCTTGTCTTTGTGACTTGTGCTGTTATATGATTCTTTATATATATATATATATATATATATATATATATATATATATATATATATATATATTGAGTTAGGACTGGAGGGTCCATATCGAGACGTGAGACCGGAGGGTCTTCACTGAGACATATGACTGGAGGGTCCCTTTCGAGATTTAGCCATGAGAGGCTAATATATGTGTATGTGGTATTGTGGGGAACTCACTAAGCTTCGTGCTTACAGTGTTGATTTAAATGTGTTTCAAGTACTTTTGTAGATTCCGAGAAGGCGGAGGCATGATTGTACATATTCTTCGGCTTATGTTGTCTTGTGGATTTTGGGATACTCTGATATTGTTTTTATAATGACTTATAATTTATGTGATGACTTGGATTTATGAGTAATGTTTGGTAAATTAAAATTGAAAATTTTTTCTTGAAATTTGAGGTGTTAAAATTTGGTATCAGAGCCTTGGTTTGAGGGATTCGGGCACACCCTCGGGTATGTCTGGACTCAAACTGAGGAGTTGATAACTTTTCAAAAGAAATGATTTTTCATCACATGAATTTCCAAGGAAATTAAAGAGTTTTGAAAGCAGGTCCGAAGCGGTTTGTACAATCAGCCAGAGCCCGAATGATGATTTCCCAAAATACCCTTACTTGATTATGTGTTGTTATCATGAACTGATAGAATTGCATGCTAGTTTAGAACTAGGAATTTGTTCAGTATTGCATGCTAGTGTGCTTGCTTAGAAGAGATGCCTTTATGCATGTTATGTGAGCTAGTAGTGTTGCATGCTTATGATTAGAGATTTCCAGGAGTTGTGAGGTAGGTTGCCTGATTTCGTTGATGCCTTTTGTGCTGGGGATAGAGCATTTGCGGTTGTGTGCTAGAGTGGTTTTATGTGCCGGTGGAGTTTGCTTGATGCCCGAATGCTGCTTGTTTTTTTGCTTTTAGGGGCTTCTATTAACACCAACTAACTACTAATCGAATACGCTAGCTTACGTGTTTCATGAAGTAGATAATTTTAGAAGGTTAGATTGAACTCTATTGCATGGCTCTCGGGTGAGTCTAGTCGTTGTAGGGCGGGATCTTACAGTCAAAGAATTATCTAGTGCATGTAGCATGTAGCTGTATTCAAGAAGTAGTTAGTAGGTATTAATAGGAGTTCCTTTTTGCAGCTGATGGCGGAGAGCGGAGTGAAGGGAATCCTAGGGGAGCCTAGGGAGTATTTTTAGTCCGAAGAGTGCGATATTTAGCGGTGAGTATTCGTTGGAGAGCGGGTATGTGAAATTGGATTGGTTGGTAGTGGGGTTGAGTAGCTACTTAGAAAATCTGGAACGATTCTCGAGAAAAGTATGGATAGATTTGGGAGGTAGTATTGGGCCCGTACTACTGAAAGCAGAGGATCCATACTCGAACCGAGAAGAATTCCAAGAGTTCTAAGTAGAAGTTTGAGAGTAGATAACATGGTTTAGGTGCCATGATTCATTGCAGAGTGTGTTTTCCGTCTTTACCGGTATGAGTGCCTTGATGTATTTCTTATGTCGTAAGAGAGTCATCAATGAGGACTATGACAAATGAGAACAGGGATATGCCTTAATTGAGTCTAGTAAGGTGTATTCCAGCAACTGTTTCAAGTAATCAGGAGGAGTATATTGGAACGGCGACCCTCGTTGTCTATGCTGCGAATCGACTGTGAGAGAGAGGTCTCCTATTTCTATGATGATTCTTGCGATGGGGTGTTGGTTGAGGCTTCAGAGAACGAAGTGTGTGATAGACCATTATTCCCAGATAAAGTGACAATGCTATTTTAGGACTGTCGAAATATATGTTTGCACAACTGTATGAGATTCTTGGTGATTGGAGGCGGTCACATTGGGAAGTTTCCGGGGTCTCCATCTGAGATTCGGAATACTTGGAGTTGATGGGTCTTTATCTGGAAAGTCATGTGGTACGCTCCGAGATTCGAGTATGGTATATCTGGTGGGCCAGTTTGCAGTTTACTCTGTTTGGAATGCCAATTGGCGGTGGTTCGAACCCTAAGTGGGGGGAACTGGGTATTCTGTTGAGAGGATCATCAATCTGTTTCAATTGCGGCTTTAGAAGGTTGGGTTATTGGGATCTGCGATTCGGGTATATGAGACTTGGTTCTTGATGTGGTCAAGGCAAGATGCAGAGTAGGATGATACAGGTTGAGTGTGCACTGGAATTAATGAGCGACTTCACGCCATGTAGCCGTTGCTCAAGGAGTTTGCTATGGTCAATGATTCTTTCGGGTTCATTAATGCTCGAATTATGAGGCGATTGAGTCGTTGACGTCAAGTTTTGATTATTGGGGAGCTGCCAGTTTGGTGTATAGATGGCTATATACTCCAGGAAGGGCAGCGGTTGGTCTGTCAATCAACTTCAGAATCGGTATGTATAGTTTCGCAAGGGTTATGATCAATGAATTTTGGGATTCTGAGTCGTCGTCAACGTATTCTCAATCGTTGATGATTTCTCGTTCTTCATTAATGAGTTGGAGTACTTCATAGGTTTTGAGCTGTATAGGTTGGAGCTCAGTGGTCGTCACAAGCTATCGTGAGATTCTGTGATGGTGTATCGTGGTTTCTGAGTATGATGCCCTAAATTGTTGAAGTGTAGAATTACTATAAGACTCGGGTTTGTTTTGGTGGAACGTGGAGCATCGAAACGACTATATACCTATTCCAGTTGTGGGCCTATCAGTTATTTGTCGTCGGATGGGGTTGTCCAAGGGTGTGAATTTGTATTGAGGGAAGGTGCTTTGTATGAGACAATCTTCGTCGGGAGTAGTAAGTGGTTAATCTGGATGGGTGTGTGCACCTATTGATGTCTAGTCGTAGAGTATTAGTTCAAAAAACTCAGTATGGTGATGGTATGGTAATGAGATTGTTGAAGTGTTGTAAGACTACGGGGTGCTGTAGCGTTCACAAGTCAGTGAGGGAGTGTTGTAAGACCACAAGGTGCAGTGGCATTCACGGGTCAGTATGTGACGCAGATGGGTTCTTAGGTTGGGTAGCCTTGCCATTCGAGTCTTTGGGAACCTAGTGGCCAGACCAGGTGCGAGACTGGTAGTATTAGCGTTCTTCAGGAACCGTTATATCTCAATTTAGGGAGGGGTTGTCATAAATTAGAAGGATTGGGGTATAATGCACACACATATTTGTGGATCTCGGGTCATGATTTGAGTATCGGGTTGGATATGGGTGAGATCTCGAGTTAGAAATTGTAGGTGTTGGGTGAGGCTTCCTTTCAGAAGGATGTGGGTTATAGGACGCGAATGCCAAAAGTGTCAGTTGAAGGATTCAGGGTTGATGGTTGATTTCAACTTTGTTGTCAGATCTGACTCTTGTGTTTGAGTTTGGCTCCATCTCTATAGAGGATTGGAAAGTTGGGATTTTGGATTTTCAGATGGATTTCATTTTGAGTGATCATGGATTCCTTCCGATGTTTTAGACCGGGGTGGGTCGGTTTGTTTGACTGGGGGGAAGACCACAGTATGCATGGAGTTAGTAAGTGGTAGGCTATAGAGGTCGGAGGTGATGTGTGTCTACAGATCGGTTTTTAGTATTCGCTTGGAGTAAAGCAAACGTAGTGATTGCTTATGCAATGTGCTTGGTTGAAATAGCTCTGTTGGATTGAACAACTGATGGATTTGTTCTGGCGGATGGGCTAGAGTAGCCTTTAGCGGCTCAACTTTTGGGTTGGGAGTCAATCTCGTATTCGGATTTGGTGTTAAGCATTGGAATATAGATGGGGTTTATGTGTGCGGATATCAGTGGATAGTCCCCGTCAAGCATGGTCATTCAGTTCGGGGTCGGAAATGAATCGTCCTGGGTTTGGTATCGGAATAGTTATGTCTGACGAGAGGTCAGACATAGCGTAGAGTTTCAGCTTCCATGCGGATCGGCAGGTTATTCTTTTAATGTCGGAGGGCAGAGTATTCAGATTCACTCTTCAGATGGGTTCTGATAGTAGTATTGGTGGTTGATCTTCGGTGCGAAGTGACCCCTCCGTTTCCTTCGGGTTTCAATCAAATCGACTGGTATGTCGAGCATAAGTGTTATGCAGTTGATTATTGGTCAACGACCTTGTTTCCATCAGTTGCATAAAGATAATCAGGGTTTAAAGTGTCTTGTTTGGTTTGTTATTCGATGAGATATTGACATGGTAATGTTTCTGCATGGGTGGTCTGCCGGGGAGTCAGACCAATATAGATTTCAGGTTTTGGAGAGGAAGAAGTGGTTTTGCAACGGCGAAAGGTTCGTTCTTCCTCGGGTTGGAGGTTTCTGTTGGGTTCAGTTGTCTTGCGGAGATCGCTTTATGTTCTGAATTTTTGGTTGCGCTTCTCGGGTTGTTTGGTATGATCTGAGTGTTAGTAAGGATCGATTTCGAGGGCGAAATCCAATTTAAGTGGGGGAGAATTGTAACATCGTGTTTCGGATCGTTCTGTGATTTAACGCTCGTGAACCGTAATCCGGGTGTGAGAAGGTTTTGAGACTATAAAGGAGAAAGGTTTAGGCCTTTTCGAATATGGATAAGGTATATTGTGTGATAAAAGAGTTCGAGTTGTGCTTTAGAGTCCAAGGGTATTGGTAAAGGCATGGGCTCGGTCTTTTAAGGATTTTTGGTTTTGTTCGGGAAGTTTTAAGGCTATGGTGTGTCGTTAGAAGCGTGGGGCTTCTCGTCAACTTTTCGTGGATATAAGGCTTGTTGGAAACGGACCCAAGACGAGGAAGTTATGGAAATTTGAATTAATTGGCAGATTTAGTCCTTTATGAAAAAAGTTTGCAAGTAAGTCCCATGCGTACATGGAGGAGGGCACGTGCCTGGCGTGAGTACGTCCAACGTAGGCTGGGGGTACGCCTAATGTATTGAGCAGAGTGGCAAACCCTAATTTTTAGGGTTTTGGGCACTATTTAAACATCTTTATGAGCTCAAGGCTCTTTCATTCTCAGCCTCCAAAGTCCTTGAGACCCATTCTCGAAAACCCTAACCCTCCCAAGAGTGTTGTGAGCTTATTTTTGTGCTTTTGGGTGCATTTTGGTACATGTTCTTGAAGAAGGTGATTGGTGCAAGTTTGGAGTTCAAGGGAAGGCTTTTAGATCCAGACTCTCCACTCCATTCTCAGGTCATTTGAGGTATAAAGATCTGAACTTGATCTTTAGAAGTCTAGATATATGATTATGTTATAATTGTCCTCTTTTGGATCTCATGGGTGGGATCTAGTGGTTGTTATCAATTCAAGAGCTTTGAGTTGCCACTCTTGGCATTTATGAGGTTCAAGATCCTTAAAGTTGGCATCTTTAGGGTTAAGAGTCATCCATGGATGTGTTAAGGTGCTTAATATGAGTCTTAATGGTTATTTTTTGAAGGTGAGTCTCACTGAGACATGCAAACTGATAAAGTCGCCAATTTTATCTTTTATGGGCTTGTAATGAAGCTTCCCTGAGGTTTCGATGCTTTGGGCTGAAGTGGTTAAGTCGAAAATCGATTTTTTGGACCAGAGTAGTACGCCCCGTTTAAATCTGAGTACGCCCCGCGTATTGGTCTAGTTCCCTGATCAGGAGTTGCGTGTACGTTGAGCGTCCCAGGGAGGTACGCCCCGCATAGTCTTGTTGTGGGCTTTTGGGCTAGATCTCGTTTTGGGCCTTAAATGTTTGGAGTCTTGATTTTGGGCTTTCTGTATTGGGGATTTTGATCAGAGGAATATAAGCCTTGGACACTTGTGTTGGGCTTGCTGTCTTGGACATAATTTTGGGGTTGGGCCTTAGTGGGCCCATTTGGTATTGGGCCTTGGTGGGACCAATGGGATTGGGTTATTGATGGGTCGGATTAATGGACCATCTTTAGACTTTATGTGTGGGGGCATGGTCTTAGATCATAACTGAGTTTAGTTGTGGGTTTGGCTCAGTGTTTGGGGGCGGTGTGCAGCAACAATAGTTGTAGGATCTGTTTATCATCCGAGGTGAGTCTTCTCACTACACTTACCTATCTGGTAATTTATTCGTGACCGGAGGGTCTTATTCATGTTATTGACCGGAGGGTCTTATTTACATTACTGACCGAAGGGTCATATTACATTATTGAACGGAGGGTCTTATTTGCTTATACTGTGATATGTGTTATTATCCACCCTGTCTTTGTGACTTATGTTGTTATATGATTATATATATATATATATATATATATATATATATATATATATATATATATATATATATATATATATATATATTGAGTTAGGACCGGAGGGTCCATATCAAGACGTGAGACCGGAGGGTCTTCACTGTGACACATGACAGGAGGGTCCCTTTCGAGATTTAGCCATGAGAGGCTAATTTTTGGGTATGTTGTATTTTAGGGAACTCACTAAGCTTTGTACTTACAATAGAGTCCCTTCATAATAATTTCTTCATTGGATGGGACTTGACCTTCTGGTCATCCGGGCAAGAACATGTGAAGAAACAGCCCTCCAAGTCATACAACCATCTCATAACTATGATCGGGTCCGAGATCCCGTCAAAATCTGGGGGCTTCGTACGATCGAAGTCCCGATACTGGAAATCTCTCTCTCCTCGAGCCCTAATGGCAGCAACAGCCGTGGTGGCTGCAGCAACAACAACCTTAGAAAGTGTAACATATCAGTCATCGAAGTACTCCATTATAGTGGCCTTGACAGGCCCAACCAGCTCAGGGTATCTGTCCCCGGAAAAAATAAACAACTTCCTCACGAATGATCTCCCTAACTCGGTCCTCTGTCAATCCTGGCCCATTCTGGCCACCAGCTCCAGCTCCTGACCCCGAACCTCCAATAGTCGCCATACTGAAAATATATCAAAGAAAGTTCAGACATCACAATACAGTGCTCAACACACCAGGTCCTATTCCTATTAGTTCCATAGCAACTTCAAAATTCCTCATGTATCTAATACGATGATACTCTAACCCTTACTATGTATTCCTGCGATGATACTATAACCCTTACTATGAATTACGAGTTCAGGCAATGTTGTAATTGATGGGTTTTGCGCATTCTAACACTCCTAAGTGTACATGCAACCCTATATACCTTGGATCTATGTTTTCTCTATTATACATGCAATTATGAACTTTCCAAGGTATTACCCTATCTAGCATACAATACTTGATACTTGGGTAATCAAATGGATAGAATACATACCTTTGTTTGATGTAGCTTGTCTCCATGAAGCTTGAGTTGCTAGTGCCCCAAGTGTGACACCTCAAATGGTTCACACAACACCAAATGCACATGGAATGACTTGAGAGAAATGGAACACTCCTTGAAATCGTCTAGCCCTCATATTAACACATTAGTCCACGATTTCTTGAGCCATGGGATTCTTTTATATGGTGGCTATAAGGGTTACACCATGTAACTCATAACTTTACCCATTCCTTATGCTCCATGGATTTTAACCTCCATGGTGTATCCATGGGTCACCCCATGGACTTAGTCCAACATAAGAAATCTTGGATCACAAGCCCACATATATAAGAATGAATGATTTACACAATCAACCCATATATTTAATTAGTCTCCTTTTGATCACTTAATTAATTCCAAATTAATTCTTGATCAATACTAATTAAATAACCTTATTAATATATTAGAACTTATAATATATTAACCAACCTTAAGTGTTATTTCTCTCATTATAGCCTATCCAAATGCATGATGCCATGCACCCCAAATGGACCATGCCGGGTCGGGTCAAGTCTTACCAATTATAGTTATGGACTTAGACATTAATCCAACAGTCTCCCACTTGGATAAGTCTAAAACTATTATTGCGTATGACTTCAGGAACCGATCAACAATCGTAGCTCTCAAAAGCTTCTGTCGAACTCTGACCTTGTCGATGAACTCTGACCTTTGTCAATGACTTTTCCATTAGATAAGGGATCATATATTCCTCCATTCTAGATATCATATGGACTGAGACATGGATTATCAATCATTCTCTCTGTCCATTTGTTGTTTCCCGATTTTCGATTCATGATGACTGACTGATTGAACAAATCAAATCAGTCCTGGCTTGGCCAAGCACTCACATGTATCATATTTAAATCATCGAGGGGCCCATAGATATCGCTTTTATCCCGAAGGTAAAAGGAATGGATAAACTTCGACTCATATGGCTTGTTCTACTACTTGTTGAATCATACACAAAGGCACGTTTTATAACATCGAGTTACCGAATGCATTTTCGTGCAATCAATGTACAACCAACTCATAGTAACAACTCATATCTCTAGGTTTGAAGAATATAAGATATTATCGTCTCATGATCACTCGTGATAAAATCCATGAAGTGATTCAAATGAGCGCGGGTTGAATCCAATACTCAGAACTTATGAGCACTCATGAGTGTTGTAGCACCACTTTGTCCACCAACTTGGACCTCTACAAACCAACCCATGACAGTCTTGATTCATATCTACTTCCAACATATGACCGACTGTGGATGGTTTGAATAACTTAATCATTCAGGAAGAGCGACTTAGTTATTCTGGAAGTCAAAACATGCAAAGTGAAACACAAGAATAAATGAATCAAATATGGTATCAAACCCTATGAATATAAATAAACACTTTTATTTATCACCATACTGATTACTCATTATTCATTGTTTCGGTTTTATCAACTTTATACTTGAATTAAAAACACTAGTTGTCCTATGCTCCAAGCATGTACACTATGTTTTTCTTAAACAATAGCTTTGCCATACACCAAGTATGCACTCTATGTTTGTCTATGATCCTTACTTTGTGAAATAAACCAATTGAACATAATTTCAATGATTCTAATTTCACACTCCCAAATCTTTATCGAAAAATGTGAGAATTTCAAATTCCTATCATTTATCGAAATCTGTTTAGATTTTAAACTTATATGCACTGACCCTCCTGTAATGAATATGTACAAAGTCACAAAGACTTGTCAACAGTCATTATAAGGTATTCCAATGGAGATCAACTCCATGGAAACTAAGTCTCATATTCAAAGTACATTGCTTTGGACATGCTTCTTGCATTAAGTTTTCTAATCTTACACAGATAACTTCCACCTATGGAGACAACTCCATATTCTCATTTTGACTATCACTTCTGAATAAGAGATGCCTCTTTTCAGAATATGTCAATATGGTCATTCCAAAATTAGCACTATACTTCCAACTGTCCCTGAGCAACCAATCTTTGGTAAACCTCAGATTGTCCTCGATAATTGCTTAATTATTTTAGTCATATCCAATTCTAGACCTTTTCCTTTCTTAACGCCTCTGGGCATTTGGAAAATTTTAGAAATGACAAATATTATAGCACATGCAATCGATTCTGTACCCAAAGCAAATGGTACACGATTCATGATGTCTCACATAAAGACATGATTCTAGACCAGTCTTTTGCTACAATATTTTTATTTGCCATGTTTTCAAAATTTGACTATGAAGAGGGATGCTGTAATCATAATCGAATTTTGAGAACGCAATATATAGAATTTCCTTAAGTTGAACCAATCCAACATGAAATTCATATATATATTCTTGACTAAAGATGATTAAGGTCTCAATCTAAGCCTTTAGAACTGAAATGAAGTATATCCTCTCCCTTAATTATAGCAAAACAACTTTTTCAATCCCTGCAGCCTCACGAATTGAAACTTTTGTTTTCTATAATTAACATTGCTAACTTGCAACACTAACAACAATTATCATGCTCCCACTAACATGATGATTATTAGCATAACACTTATGCTCCCACTAGCTTTGACATGTACTCAGAAATCAGCTGGACTTCTAGAAATCAATACTTTATTGACTTCCTTACCAAAGTTCAGATTTCTGATACGAGATGCTTTGATAAAACTTTATCAAAATCATACACCTTTCCTTAGATAGCATGCATGTGTGTCTAAACAATTTCAGAACTATGAAAAGGGATGCCGTAATCATAGTCTCAATTGTTTAGACCTTTTGCCATCTGCTTCAAATCTACTTGGTGGAGGTGTTTCCTCACCATCATTTTCATGAATCGGAGAGAAACCTTATGACCCTTAGATTTTATGGTGTATGTGTTCTTATCCATGTGAATCGTCAAAACCATAGTCACAAGACAAGGATAATGACAAATCCAAACTCATATGGACTGAACTTATGCAATCTTAACTTCTTGCCACCTGGCAGTACAGGGCCTGCCATTGCTTCCAAGTTGTTATGCAACCAATTGAGAACTTTCAGAACTCCTATGCAAAGCCAACTTTAACTGGAATGGGCACAGAATATGTCAACATGATAGGTTATAAACCTCAAGTCGTGTGCTAGTGAAGAACCTCAGGTTTTATTCTTGATTAGTTCTTGAAATTCTTTTTAGGATCTTTAAGACTCCCACTGTCCTCTTGACATATAAGACTATCTTGCCAAATATTCAAGAGATAGTGCGGATTCTTTATCAAGACAAACACTTCACACAATTGGCCTTAGTTGGTCTTTGTTTAATCCAAAACATCACAACTTACCAACTTCAAATGTACAAGAGTAGGACACTTTTACTCTTACATTTGACAAGTGTTATAAACCTTTCTTTAAGATATGTCACTCAACTTATAGTCTTGGAGTATGACTCTAAGACTTGTTTTGAAACGAAGTATGACTCATCTTCTTGATTTAACCATTTCAACAATTCATGACTCCTCTTCTAAGTCATAAGAATGCACTAAGATGTCCTTAGAAGACCAATTGTGATGTGGTTCTTTAATCATTAAGATGATCACAAAACATGATACTAAAGTACTCTCCCATCTTTTCAGATTTGAGAAACTTTTATCTGTCTGCCTAATTTGATTCTTCCCATTCGTTCTGCCATACATTGAGAATTTTCCAATGTTTCAGAATTATACTTAAACTTGTAAGTATAACCATATTTACTAAAATTTAGTAAATCATGACGAATAATCTTAAAGAGCTTTGTGGTGGACTTGACCAGTGCACAAGAATGTGTACTCGATCCTTTTAGTCCTTAACTTGACTCATACATCCATGTGAACATGTCTTAATTTTCCAATGCTTGAAAGTTCTCATTCATCATACTATTCAACTTGCATGATTCCAAGTTTCTATCCAACTGAAGCCTTGGGAATGAGAATCTTTCCTTATTTGGTAAATTATGACACTACCACAAATGAAAGAATCAAATCCATTTTCCAATATTGCTATCAATGGAAACATGTAAACAACAATTTTTCACAAATGCCATTGTAAGGATACTTAAAATAAATAAATCAAAACTGTTTTTTATTTTAAAACTTCCGGAAAAACTTATCCTTACAATGCAAATGCATATGAAAAACTTGTTGTTATCTATTCCTAAGCAATATATCATAACTCCTAAGTAACAGCTTCAAAAATTCTGATCACCAAACCATGCGATCGAAATCCATCTTCGTGATCAGAATCAGCATGTACTTCCTTTAAGTTTCTTCACTTTTCTTTGATTCTTAAAGCATCAACATGTGACCCAGTCACATCATGTAATGAGAATCTCATAATAGAAACTTAACAGAGTTAGATAATGGACTTTTACCTGAAAAAGAGTCAAACTTCTTGAATTTAACATCCTTAGGTAAATTTGGCAGCTTTGTAATCAACGCCCCTTCCTTTGGCAAAATAAACATATGGACCCTTTGGTAATGGGACTATCTCAGACTTAGCCTTTCTCCTTACCATTTGGTCAACCGGGTTGACTATGGCCAATCCCTTTCCATTGGGAAGAGAATGCTTTTTCTGGATTTCCAGTGTCACCATTGTCACTGTCCATAAAGTTTTTGGGAAGTTGATCTTCTAATCAAATTTGCTTTACTATCGTTCCAAATCATTGCTGATTCAGCAGCACAAAGCAAATAGATATGATCATTAAGGTTCATGTCATAGTCTGTTTCATAGTAGTCCCAAAGGAACTCATTATGTGACTTAGAAAGTGATTGAACATCCAACTTTCTCAAGACTTTGACACCCAACTCTCCCAGCTTGTTAATATGTGACTTCATCTCTAAGATGTGATCACACATAGACCTTGCTTGACATTAGGGCTTGAGTGACCTTGAACTTGTGGGTTAGGGAGAATAATTGGAGGAGGTGGAGGAAGTAAAGTTCCAAGAGATTTGGTAAGATCATAGATGTCTGAACTAGACATCTTTTGGGAGATATTCAAGATAGTTGATCTAAAGTCCTTAATATAACACCCAATATGAAATATTAAGGCTAGGATCCAACAACCTATTTATAACTGGAAGAGGGATGCCGTAATCCGAGTTATAAAATAGTTGAAGGTAGGTAAATGACGATTTACCAATTTCCACCATGAAAAACGAAATAATGTAATTAGGTTTTTAATTGGATTTGAAACTCCTAGATCTTTTGAGATTCATTGAACTTTTCAATGGCATGTTTCAATCTCGAGTGTGCCCTTCAGGTTTTGTGACTGGGATGCCGAGGATCACAAAACAAGGTGTGAAGTAACCATGCAAATATACTTGGTACCCTTAATATTTACCCCTCAATCGATGTGCCGGTTAACCACACGAGCTCCACCGATACTATGATAAATATTAAGTTACCCTTTGCCTACTTTGTTAAATCCAGGTTAGTGTGCCAGTTAACCACACACGCTCCACTAACGGTTTAAACAAAGTGCAAAGTGTAATTTCATGGATTAGCACCTTATTCACATTTTCCTAAGTAACTAAGATTGGGAATTTATAAAAAGTTTAGTTACTTAGTATTTATCATTAATACTTTTAATGAAGGGAGAATTATAGTCCTTGTCCTACCCGTTCGGCTAACGACCCTCCACCAGTCAAGGAAGCGGTGGGTGAGAGTGGACACCCATTAAACTGCCATTTTATAGGCAGTAACCTTATACCCCCCTTATAGACCGGCTTCGTGAATGAGGCCTACTAACGGTAAGACTGACTTGCTCTTATACATATATTTATTATTAACTTATAATACTATAAAGTATAAGGGTTGAATTTTAACTTTTAAAATTCTAAGGGCTAACTTGGAATTAAAGTATTCATGAGGAAAACTTTACAAATTCCAAAACTTGAGGGCAAGTTTTGAAAATATTCAAAACTAATTAATTCCATAACTTATGTGTTTAAAGTAGTTTTAATTAAAAAAAACTCTTCAAGTTCCATAACTTGAGGACAAGTTATGGAAGACTTTAAACTAATAAAAGAATGTAACTTTTCTTTATTTTTGTAACTTATGGAACTAATTAAGGTTACGCATTTTATCATTTAATGAAGTGACTCTTGAACCTCCATAACTTGAGGACAAGTTATGGAGTCATAAAACCATTTAATGAGGACAAGACTCTTCATTTTTGTAACCATTGCCAACTTTTTATGAGTTTTATGAAACTTAAATGTGACTTTTCATATAACTTGAGGACAAGTTACAAAATCGCATTTTAGAATCAACTCTTAGATTAAAATTGATTGAAAACACATAATCAATTAACTTTTCTATTAATCTAATAAACTCATATGAACAAAGATAATTCACATCAAATTTTTTTTTCAAGTAATTAGCATAACTTTTAAACTAATACAATTCGATTTTTTAGCTAATTTTGCAAGTATAACAAGAAAACAAGCCTTGGCTCTGACACCACTGATGGGTTTTGCGCATTCTAACACTCCTAAGTGTACATGCAACCCTATATACCTTGGATCTATGTTTTCTCTATTATACATGCAATTATGAACTTTCCAAGGTATTACCCTATCTAGCATACAATACTTGATACTTGGGTAATCAAATGGATATAATACATACCTTTGTTTGATGTAGCTTGTCTCCATGAAGCTTAAGTGCCTAGTGCCCCAAGTGTGACACCTCAAATGGTTCACACAACACCAAATGCACATGGAATGACTTGAGAGAAATGGAACACTCCTTGAAATCGTCTAGCCCTCATATTCACACATTAGTCCACGATTTCTTGAGCCATGGGATTCTTTTATATGGTGGCTATAAGGGTTACACCATGTAACTCATAACTTTACCCATTCCTTATGCTCCATGGAATTTAACCTCCATGGAGTATCCATGGGTCACCCCATGGACTTAGTCCAACATAAGAAATCTTGGATCACAAGCCCACATATATAAGAATGAATGATTTACACAATCAACCCATATATTTAATTAGTCTCCTTTTGATCACTTAATTAATTCCAAATTAATTCTTGATCAATACTAATTAAATAACCTTACTAATATATTAGAACTTATAATATATTAACCAACCTTAAGTGTTAGTTCTCTCATTATAGTCTATCCAAATGCATGATGCCATGCAACCCAAATGGACCATGCCGGGTCGGGTCAAGTCTTACCAATTATAGTTATGGACTTAGACATTAATCCAACAGTAACTACATATTCATGCGATGATACTCTTGTTGGATTAGTGTATAAGTCCATAACTATAATTGGTATGTATTCGACCCGACTTGGCATGGTCCATTTGGGTTGCATGACATCAGAACGATTTGGATAGACTTTTGTGAGAAAATGATATTTATGATTTATGAATATATTATAAGTTCTAATATATTAATATGAAATCATATTATTTAATTAGTATTGATCAAGAATTAATTTGGAATTAATTCTGTGATCAAAAGACACTAATTAAATATATGGGGATTGATTGTGTAAATCATTCATTCTTATATATGTGGGCTTATGATCCATAGTTCTTCATGTTGGGCTAAACCCATGGAGTAACCCATGGATACTCCATGTAGGTTTTGTTGGGATTTGAGCATTCTAACACTCCTAAGGTGTACATGCAACCCTAAATACCTTGGATCTATGTTTTCTCTATTATACATGTAAATATAAATTTTCCAAGGTATTACCCTAACTAGCATACAATCATATGTACTAGGATAACAAAACTAGATAGAATACATACCTCTTTGTTGTAGATTGATTCCATGGAGCTTAAGAGCATAGTGCCCCAAGTGTGACACCTCAAATGGTTCACACAACATCATGAACATTTGGAATAACCATGAGAAGAGATACTTGACTCTTAGAAATCGGCTTGCCCTCTTGTGTATGTACTAGTGCCAATTTCACCAACCAATGGGGTCTTTATATAGTGTGCACATTAGGGTTACACCATGTAACCCATGACTTTACCCATTCCTTATTTTCCATGGGTTTTAACCTCCATGGAGTATCCATGGGTCACCACATGGGTTAAAACCAACATAAGGAATCATGGATCATAAGCCCACATATATAAGAATGAATGATTTACACAATCAATCCCCATATATTTAATTAGTCTCTTTTGATCACTAAATTAATTCCAAATTAATTCTTGATCAATACTAATTAAATAATATGATTTCATATTAATATATTAGAACTTATAATATATTAATATGTCACAAATATCCTCTTCTCATAAAAGGTCTATCCAAATGTCCTAATGCCATGCAACCCAAATGGACCATGCCGGGTCGGGTCAAGTATATACCAAATATAGTTATGGGCTTAGACACTAATCCAACAATCTCCCACTTGGATAAGTCTAATAACTATTATTGCAAGTATGACTCCAACCTGACCAGCAATCGTAGCTCTTAAAAGCTGCTGTCGAACTCTGAACAAATCACTGACGCGTCCATTAGATAAGTGATCATATATTCCTCCATTCTAGATATCATATGGACTGAGACATGGATTATAATCATTCTCTATGTCCATTTATCGTTTCCCGATTTCTAATTTATGACGACCGACTAATTGAACAAATCAAATCAGTACAGGCTTGGCCAAGGACTTAGGGTGTCATCACTAAATCATCGAGGGGCCCACGGATATCGCTTTTATCCCTTTAAGGGTAAAAGGAATGGATAAACTTTGACTCATATGCTTGTACTGACTACTTGTTGAATCATACACAAAGGCACGTTTTATAACATCGAGTTACCAATGCGTTTTCGTACAATCAATGTATAACCAACTCATAGTCAACAACTCATATCTCTAGGTTTAAAGAATATAAGATATTATCGTCTCATTATTCACTCGTGATAAAATCCATGAAGTGATTCAAATGAGCGTGGGTTGAATCCAATACTCAGAACTTATGAGCACTCATGAATGTGGTAGCAACTTTTGCTATGTCCAACACCTTAGAAATCTACAAGCCAACTTCATGACAGTCTTGCCTTAATACATACTTCCAACGTATTATCGACTGTGGATGGTTTGAATAACTTAGTTATTCGGGAAGTCAAAACATGCAAAGTGAAACACAAGAATAATACTAATCCTATATGGCCCCAACACTTAATAAAACACCTTTTATCTAAGCACCATATTAATTACTCATTATTCATTGTATAATGTTTCGATTTATCAACTTAATACTTGAATAAAAACAATAGTCATGCCATGCTCCAAGCATGCACACTATGTTTGTCTAAACAATAGCTATGCCATACTCCAAGTATGCACACTATGTTTGTCTTATGATCCTTACTTTGTGAAACAGATCAATTGACAATCTCTCAATGATGCTCATTTCACAATCCCAATCCTTATTGTAAATGTAAGAATACCAAACTCTTGCCATTTACTATAATCTATTAGATTCTAAACTTATATGCAATGATCCCCTTGCAATGAATATGCACACAAGTCACAAAGACTTGGCAACAGACGTTACAAAGTAATCCAATGGAGAGCAATTCCATGGAAACGAAGTCTCACATTCAAAGTACATTCCTTTGAACACCCTTCTTGCATTAAGTTCTCTAATCTTACACAGATTCAAAGAATAACTTCCACCTATGGAGACAATTCCATATCCCCATTTTGACTATCACTTCTGAACAAGAGTTGCCTCCTTTCAGAATATGTTAATATGGTCCTATCTCTATACTTCCAATTGTCCATGAGCAACCAATCTTTGGCAAACCTCAGATTCTCCTCGACAATTGCTTAATCATTTTAGTCAAATCCAGTTCTATTCCTTTTTCCCTCTTAACGCCCTAGGCATTTGGAAAATTTAGAATGGATAAATATTATAGCACATGTAATTGATCATATACCCGAAGCATATGGGACCCGATTCATACTATAATTTTTTTTTTATTTTCCATGTTCTCAAAATTCGAACTATGAAGAGGGATGCCGTAACCATAATCGAAAATTTGAGAATGCAACATATATACAACTTCCTTATGTTGAACCATTCCAACATAACATTCATATATATATATCATTGACTAAAGTTGATAAAATCTCAATCTAAGCTTTTAGAATTGGAATGAAGTATAAATCCTCTCCCTTAATTATAGAAAAACAACTTTTCAAAGGGAATTGAACCTTTTGTTTTTCTATAATTAACATTGCTAACTTGCAACACTAACCATAATAATCATGCTCCCACTAGCACAATGATTATTATCTTACTAGCACAACACTTATGCTCCCACTAGCTTTGACATGTACTCATAAATCAACTGGACTTCTAGAAATCAATACTTTATTGACTTTCTTGTCAAAGTTCGGATTTCTGATACAAGATTGCTTTGATAAGACTTTATCAAAATCATACACCTTTCCTTAGATAGCTCACATGTTTGTCTAGACCTTTTGCCATTCTCACTAGTTAGTGTGTCGGTTAACCACACACGCTCCACTAACGACATGAGAATGCAAATATCACAATTGCTATCTACTTAAAATCTACTTAGTGAAAGCGTTTCCTCACCATCATTTTCATGAATCGGAGAGAAGCCTTATGACACTTAGATTTTTTTTTATGGTGTATGTATTCCTATCCATGTGAATTTGTCAAAAACATAATCACAAGACAGGGTTAGTGACAAACCCAAACTCATATGGACTGAACTTGTTCAATCTTAATTTCTTGCCACTTGGCAGCTCAAGGGCCTACCATTGCTTCCACATTGTTATGCAAACAATTGAGAACTCATAGAACTCACAAGCATAGTCAACTTTAACTGGAATAGGCACAGATCGAAATAAGAATATGTCAACATAATAGGTTACAAACCTCAAGTCGTGGGCTAGTGATTAACAATACTCTTTATTAGTTCTTAAAACTTTCTCAAGATCTTTTAAGACTCCCATTGACCTCTTGACATATAATATTCTCTTTTCAAGAACCATTCTTTGACAAAAAAAACATTCAAGAGTTAGTGCAGATTCTTATCAAGTTAAACACTTCATACAATTGGTCTTAGTTGGTCTTTGTTTTATCCAAAACATCACAACTAACCAACTTCAAATGTACAAGAATAGGAAACATCTTACTCTACATTTGACAAGTGTTATAAACTTTCTAAAGATTATGTCACTCAAGTTACAATCTTAGAGTATGACTCTAAGATTTGATTTTGGAACGAAGTATGCTTTATCTTTTGATTTAACCATTTCAATAATTCACGATTCCTCTCCTTAGCCAAACAAATGCACTAAGGTGTCCTTAGAGGATCAATTGTGATATGGTTTCATAATCACCAAGATAACCATAAACCAAGATACTTAAGCACTCTCCCACCTTTTCAGATTGGAGAAACGTTTATCTTTCTGCCAAATTTGATTCTTCTCATTCGTCCTGCCATACATTGAAACTTTTCCAATGTTTCAGAATTACTCTTAAACTTGTAAGTATAACCATATTTACTAAACTTTAGTAAATCATGACAAATAATCTTATCGACCTTTGTGGTGGACCTGACCAGCGCACAACCTAGTGTACCTAATCCTTTAGTCCTTCACTTTACTCACATATACATGTGAGCAAGGATTGAGTCTTAATTTCCCAAAGATGAAAATTCTCCTTCATCACACAATACAACTTGCATGATTCCAAGTTTCTATCCAACTGAAACTTGGGTGATGAGAATCTTTCCTTATTTGGTAAATTATGACACTACCAGAAATGAAATACTCAAATCCATTTTCCGATATTGCTTATCAATGGAAACATATAAATAGCAATTTTTCACAAATGTCATTGTAAGGATACTTCAAATAAATCAAAACCTTTTTCTTTTATTTTAAAACTTGCGGAAAAATCTTATCCTTACAATGAAAATACATGTTGCTATCTATTCCTAAGCAATATAGCATAACTCTTAAGCAGCAACTCAAAATTCTGATCATCGAACCATGTGATCGAGATCCATCTTCGCGATCAGATCAACATACTCTTTCTTTAGGTTTCCTTTGGTTCTTCCAAAACATCAAAATGTAATTTACATTACATCATGTATTAAGAACCTCTAAAAGAGACTTCATAGAGTTAGATAATGGACTTTACCTGAAGCAAAGTCAAACTTTTTGACTTTCATCCTTATGAACTTTTCAGGTAAATTCGGCAGCTTCGCAACCAATGTCCCTTCCTTTGGCAAAAGAAACATATGGACCTTTTGGAAATGGTACACTTGATTGTCTCAGACTTAGCCTTTCTCTTTACCATTGGTCAAATGACTTGACCATGGCCAATCCCTTTCTATTGGGAAGAGAAAGCTTTTCTGGACTTCCAATGTCACCATTGTCAATGTCCAAATAGGTTTGGGAAGTAGATCTTCCAATCTAATTTACTTTACCAATGCTCCAAATCATTGTTGATTTAGCAGCATCAATCAAATAGGTAAGATCACTAAGGGTCATGTTGTGATCTGTCATCAGGGAGTGACTGAAGAACCAAGTCAACAGCCAGCTACCTCGAGACCTCGACACCCGACTCTCCCGGCTTTCCAATATGTGACTTAACCTCCAAGATGTAAGCACATATAGTCTTTGCTTGCCAATAGGGATTGAGTAACTTAGAACTTTTCATGTCTTAAAATTTGTGGGATAGGGAGAATTATTGGAGGAGGTGGAGGAAGTGAAGCATGATTTCCAGTCCCATTAATGCACAACAAAGGGATTAATCTTTTACCTTGATTGCCATGTGGGATATCATCTTCATTAGGAAGGCTTGTTCCTAAAGATTTGGGAAGACCATAGTTGTCTGAAATAGACATTTATGAGGGAGAAATTCAAGTTTAGTTTATTTAAGTCCTTAATATAACACCCAATATGAAATATTAAGGCTAGGACCCAACAAACTATTTATAACTAGAAGAAGGATGTTGTAATCCAAGTAATAAAATATTTGAAGGTAGGTAAATGACGATTTACCAATTTCCACCATGAAAAACAAAATAAGTTATTAAGTTTTAATTGGATTGAAACTCCTAGATCCTTTTGAGATTCATCGAACTTTCAATGGCATGATTAAATCTCGATTGTTCCCTCTCAAGTTTGTGACTGGGATGCCGAGGATCACAAACAAGGTGTGAATAACCATGCAAAATTACTCGGTACCCTTTACTTTATCACCTAATTGATGTGCCGGTTAACCACACGCGATCCACCAATCTATGATAAATATTAAGTTACCCTTTGCCACACATTGTCAGTCCCATGCTAGTGTGTTGGTTAACCACACACGCTCCACTAACGACTTAATAAATATTAAGTTACCCTTTGCCACACATTGTCATAACTTATGAGTTTAATTAAAGTTTTATAAACTTTAATGAAGAGACTCTTGAACATCCATAACTTGAGGACAAGTTATGAAGTCCATAAAACTATTTATGAGAAAAAGACTCTTCATTTTGTAACCTATGACACTTTTACGAGTTTTAAGATTCATAAATGTGACTTTTCATATAACTTGAATTATCTTGAGGACAAGTTTGATATGAATTATCTTGTAACTTGTCCTCAATTTATATGAAAAGTCACATTTATGATTTTTAAAACTCATAAGATTTCCATAAGTTATAAAAATGAAAAGTCTCATTTTTAAAATGCTTTAAAGTCTTCCATAACTTGTCCTCAAGTTATGGAACTTGAAGAGTTTTTCATTAAAACTACTTTAAACTCATAAGTTATGGAATTGAAAAGTTTTTTGAATTGTTCAAAACTTGCCCTCAAGTTTTGGAATTTGTAAAGTTTCCCCATGAATACTTTAATTCCAAGTTAAACCCTTAGAATTTTAAAAGTTAAAATTCAACCCTTATACTATTATAATATTAATAGTTAACAGTTATATATGTATAAGAACAAAGTCAGTCTTACCGTTAGTAGGCCTCATTCACGAAGCCGGTCTATAAGAGGGGTATAAGGTTACTGCCTATAAAATGCCAGTTTAATGGGTGTCCACTCTCACCCACCGCTTCCTTGACTGGTGGAGGGTCGTTAGCCGAACGGGTTTGACAGGACTATAATTCTCCCTTCAGTATAAGTATAATGATAAATATAAAGTAACTAAACCTTTTATAAATTCCCAATCTTAGTTACTTTAGGAAAATGTGAATTTGGTGCTAACCCATGAAATTACACTTTGCACTTTGCTTAAGTCGTTAGTGGAGCGTGTGTGGTTAACCGGCACACTAACCTGGATTTAACAAGGTTGGAAAAGGGTGGCTTAAGGTTTATCATAGATCGGTGGAGCGCGTGTGCTTAACCGGCACATCGATCAGGTGATAAAAATTAAGAGTACCAAGTATATTTGAATGGTTATTCACACCTTGTTTGTGATCCTCGACATCCCAGTCACAAACTTGAGAAGGCACAATCGAGATTTAAACATGTCATTGAATAGTTCAATGAATTTCAAAAGATCTAGGAGTTTCAAACCAATTAAAACCTAATTCCTATTTCGTTTTTCATGGTGGAAATTAGTGAATCGTCATTCGCCTACCTTCAAATATTTCATAGCTTGGATTACGACATCCCTCTTCCAAGTTATAAAAGTATTGTGTTGGGTCCTAGCCTTAATATTTCATATTGGGTGTTATATTAAGGACTTAAATCAACTAACTTGAATATCTCCCATTGTAGATGTCTGGTTCAGACAACTATGATCTTCCCAAATCCCTAGGAACAAGCTTTCCTAATGAAGATGATGTCCCGTGGTTGGTTCATGGAAATCATAATTCTCTTCCTTCACCTCCTCCAATTATTCTCCCTAACCCACAAGTTCTTGAAAAGTTCAAGGTCACTCAAGCCCTATTGGCAAGCAAAAGTCTATGTGTGCTCACATCTTGGAGACGAAGTCACATATTGACAAGCCGGGAGAGTTGGGTGTCAAAGTATTGAGGAAGTTGGTTGTTGACTAGGTTCTTCAATCACTTCCTAAGTCGCATAGTGAGTTCCTTTAGGACTACTATATGACAGACCATGACATGACCCTTAATGATCTTACCTATTTGCTTGGTGTTGCTGAATCAACAATGATTTGGAGCACTGGTAAAGCAAATTTGATTGGAATATCGACTTCCCAAACTTCCATGGACATTCACAATGGTAACATTGGAAATCCAGAAAAGCTTTCTCTTCCCAATGGAAAGGGATCGGCCATAATCAACTCGGTTGACCAAATGGTAAAGAGAAAAGCTAAGTCTGAGACAGTCTCGTGTACCATTCCCAAAGATTCCATATGCTTATATTGCCAAAGGAAGGGGCATTGGTTGCGAAGCTGCCCTATTTATCTGAAAGATCATAAGGTTGGTCAAGTCAAAAAGTTTGATTCTACTTTAGGTAAGTCCACTATCTAACTCTATTAAGTTCCTATTTGGAGATTCTTATTACATGATGTGACTAGGTCACATGTTGATGTTTTAAGAATCAAAGAAAAGAGAGGAAGCTTAAAGGAAGTATATGCTGATTCTGATCGCGAAGAAGGATTTTGATCGCATGGTTCGGTGATCAGAATTTTGAGCTGTTGCTTAAAGAGTTGTGATAGATTGCTTAGGAATTCATAACAACATAGTTTTTCATATGCATTTTCATTGTAAGGATAAGTTTTTCCGCAAGTTTTAAAATAAAAGAAAATTTTTTGATTTTATTTATTTTAAGTATCCTTACAATGGCATTTGTGAAAAATTATTGTTTATATGATTCCATTGATAGCAACATTGGAAAATGGATTAGATTCTTTCATTTGTGGTAGTGTCATAATTTACCAAATAATGAAAGATTCTCATCACCCAAGTTTCAGTTGGATAGAAACTTGGAATCATGCAAGTTGTATTGTATGATGAATGAGAATTTTCATCTTTGGAAAAATTAAGACTAATTCCTTGTTCACATGTATATGTGAGTCAAGTGAAAGACTAAGGGATCGAGTACACATTCTTGTGCACTGGTCAAGTCCACCACAAAGATCGATAAGACTATTCGTCATGATTTACTAAAGTTTAGTAAATATGGTTATACTTACAAGTTTAAGTATAATTCTGAAACATTGGAAAAGTTTCAATGTATGGCAGAACGAATGAGAAGCATCAAATTAGGCAGAAAGATAAACGTTTCTCCAATCTGAAAAGATGGGAGAGTACTTTAGTATCGTGTTTTGTGATTATCTTAGTGATTATGAAACCATATCACAATTGATCCTCTAAGGACATCTTAGTACATTTGTTTGGCTAAGAATAGGAATCATGGATTGTTGAAATGGTTACATCAAAAGATGAATCATACTTCGTTCCAAAATTTAATCTTAGAGTAATACTCCAAGATTGTAACTTGAGTGACATAATATTAAGAAGGTTTATAACACTTGTCAAATGTAAGAGTAAAATGTGTTCTACTCTTGTACATTTGAAATTGGTAAGTTGTGATGTTTTGGATAAAACAGAGACCAACTAAGGCCAATTGTGTGAAGTGTTTGTCTTGATAAGAATCCGCACTAACTCTTAAATATTTGCTTTGTCAAGGAATGGTTCTTGACAAGAGAATCTTATATGCCAAGAGGTCAGTGGGAGCCTTAAAGATCTTGAAAAAGTTTCAAGAACTAATCAAGAATAAAACTTGTAGTTTATCACTAGCGCACAACTTGAGGTTTGTAACATATCGGGTTGACATACTCTTATTTTTGTGTCCATTCCAGTTAAAGTTGACTATACATATGAGTTCTACAAGTTCTCATTGTTTGGACAACTACTTGGAAGCAATGGCAGGCCCTTGTGTTGCCAGGTGGCAAGAAGTTAAGATTGCACAAGTTCGGCCATAGGAGTTTGGATTTGTCACTAACCTCCCCTTGTGGTTATGACAAATTCACATGGATAGGAACACATACACCATAAAATCTAAGTGTCATAAGGTTTCTCTCTGATTCATGAAAATGATGGTGAGGCAACACTTTCACTAAGTAGATTTTAAATAGATAGCAATTGTGATATTTGCATTCTCAAAGTCATTAGTGGAGCGTGTGTGATTAACCGGCACACTAACATGGACTTGTGAGAAATGGCAAAGGTCTAAACAATTGAGACTATGATTACGGCATCCCTTTTCATAGTTCTAGCAATTATTTAGACACACATGTGAGCTATCTAAGGAAATGTGTATGTTTTTGATAAAGTTTTATCAAAGCATCTGAAGGGTCTAGTTTATGGTTTGGGCTAGGCTATCTAATGTATAGGTCTTAATGGGTCTTTTGTCATGTAATAGAGTTGTTTGGAAGTGTTTACGGCCAAAAGTCTGTTTACGGCCAGCCTTTATATAGGGCTTGTCAGAGTCTGTCAGTTGGTTGTTGTCGAGTCATAGAGTTTACGGTCTATGTGTGTGTGTCCAAGTTGTAACTAACGTTTCTTTGATATAAACGTGTGCAAAGCTTGGTTTAATCTTCTTCTACTCCATTCTAATCTTGTTTGATTGTTATTTGTTTGATCACTGGTTCAGATCCTAGATTTCAGGGCCTTACAATTGGTATCAGAGCGAATTCGGTGTCAAATCATCTTACAATCAAGTTCACGGTCAAAGGAGCTTAGTTTCGTCATTGTTCGAGGCTTGCTTTGGTGTCTTCGTAGCAAAAGGGGATCAGATCTGCTTAAAATTCGTGTTTTCGTCAAAATCTGGGCATTTACGGTCAAGAGTTCACGGCCGTAAACTCCTATTCACGACTGTAAACTAGCAATCTTCAATAACCGTATACTGTGTATCTTCAGAAACCGTAAAAAGGCAATCTTCAAAGACCGTAAACTACCAACCGTAAACTCCTCAACCATAATCAGCCAACCGTAAACTTGTTAACGGTCGTAATCTTGTGCCCGTAAACTAGATTTTTGGTGTTTTAGTTTATTTTTTAAGTCATTTTCAATTTAAAAAAAAACAACAACAATAAAAACAAAAACAAAAACAAAAATGGATTCCCAAAGCCCAGCAATTCATCATGAATTGGATTCAATCATGGGAACAACCACTCACATTCCATGCTTGTTATCTGCAGAAGGGTTCCCGGAATGGAAATACCGGATCGAGAAATACATCAAGATGAAAGACTTTAAGGTTTGGCGAAGCATTCTCAGAGGACCAGTCAGAATCACTACTACTCTTGCGAATGGACAAATAATTAACAAAGTGTATGATGATTACACTGATGAAGACTTCGAAAAAGTTGAAGAACGGGAAAGGGCGTTGGCTACTTTAACTATGGCTTTATCTCCTGATATTGCTCAAGGACTCAGAGAGTATGATTCAGCCAAGGCATTGTGGGAAGCCTTAATTGAGGTCTATGAGGGTAATGAAGACATGAAACAGAGTTGCCAAGACATGTTAAGACAGAAATTCAATATGTTTAATTATGTTCTTGGAGAAACTCTAGAAGCCCAGTTGCAGCGTTTTACCACACTCACCACTGAAATGAGTTCAGCTGGGATTTATGTGACTAAGTCTGAGATAAACAAAAAGCTGCTGAATTCACTTTCGAAGGCATGGGATATGAACGTGGCTGTCATCAAGAAGATGAAAGATCTCAATTGTCTCAGTCTTGCTGAAACTATGGCAATCATCAAAGCATGTGATCTTGATGATAAGCGAAGAGAGATCAATCATGTGAATTCCTACTCGACTGCAAATCTTGGGATTTCTTCAAATAATGCCTTTTCATCTTTTACCTCCTCTCCAAGTCAAGCTTTTGTCGTTCAACAACCTCAGAATCAAACCTTTGTTGCTCCATCAGCTGCACCATTTGTTGCTTCATCATCTATGTCTCATCCACAAAGTCAGTCTTCTGTTGTTCCACAAGTTGTTTCCTCCTCCAAAGCACCAGTTATGGTTCCTGCTCCCAATCCCAAAGAAAGCAATGAAAACTTAGCTCTTGCCACTGGACTTGTCAATTGCTACAATGCTTTTGTAGCTGGAGAGCTTCCACCTCAACTCTCATTTGCTGATCTGGATCAAATTTATCCAGAAGATGTGGAAGAAATGAATATTACTTGGCAGATAGCAATGGCAGTATTCAGGGCAAAGCAATTTGCAAAGAAGACGGGAAAGAACAACTGGGGGATGAATGCTGACAAGAAGGTTGGGTTTAACAAGGGCAAGCTTTGATGTTACAATTGCCATGAGCCAGGTCATTTTTCTCGTGAGTGTCCGAAGCCAGACAGAAGGTTAAGCAATGATAGAACAATGGTTCCAGTAGGAAATAGTCGTGGAAGTGTTGCTATCAACAGTGAGACTGCTAATCTGGTAGTGGTTGCTCAGTCCTTTGACTGGGAGGATCAGATTCAGGCACTGAATATTTCAGGACCTGAGAGTGCTCACTTTGCTCAAATCGATGATGCTCCAGAAGAGAAAGCTGAGGTTGATCCTGAAGAAGAGATAATGGAGTTGCAGTTTGCCTTTATGGTATCTTCTACTCCAGAACCTGAGAAGAAAGAGGTAAGTCGGTCTTCCTATTTCTCAAACATGCATTGATAATGTCAAAAATTTACTTGAGCATATAGAATTATTGCGTAGAGAGAACGAGGACCTAAAATATGAAGGGTATCAACTTAGGAAAGGACAGAAACCTCTAGAAGCTCAATTAGAAGAAAAAACAAATGGTTTTAGAAAACTTCAGGAAGAGTATAGCAATAAGTGTGTCAATTATAGATTTGTGACTGAACAACTTGCTGAGTTAACTGCTGAGCTTGACACATTGAAAAACAAATTTGAAAATACAGATTTTAATTTTAGAAAATTTGATGTGTCAAGTGAAGTGGTTGCGTCCATGATAGAACATAATTTGCAATTCAAAAATAACCAGCAAAAAGGTTTAGGATATGATAAAGTGCCTCCTCCTTTTAATCATAATTATCAGTTTAAGCCATTGACTGAAGAAGAGATGGACATAGAGCCATTTCTTAAATATGGATTTGTGTCAAGAGGTAGTATTAATGTTGAAAATACTAATGTTTCTACTTCCCATGCAGATCAATCATTAAGTCAATCAAAGCAAGAAGCTGAAGGATGTGTTTCTGAAAATAAAAATGTTTTTGAACTTGCTGTTTTTATTTCAAATGATAACACTTTTGTTTCTGATGTTAAAATAAATGATGTATCTTGTGATGATTCTGCATCACAAAATGATAACTCAAACTTTTTCGATATATTTGATGATTTGTTTGACAATACCGATGTTTCTGTTTCAAGCACATCCACTTCACCAATCACACAACATGGTTCACCCTCATCAATCACACAATCTGATTCTTGCACATGTTCTTATGGGAAAAGTAAGGGTGTCAGTAAAGAAAGTAAATCAGACAAAGGCAGTACCAGTTACAATAATAATAAGCAATTTTTTTAACTGTGGTACTGCCGGTCACATCGCTAGGAACTGTCCTAATAGGACATTTGTGCATTTTTCGTCTCAAAGAGGAGAGAACGAGTCTCGAGGAAGGTCTTTAACTAGAAAGTCCTCGAGATCTCGCCCTCGAGATGATGATTGGAAGGCTAATCAAAACAAGAAAAGGGCAGTTTTTCAAAATAACAAACAGTTTTTCAATAATAAAGTCACAAATAGTTTGCCAAAATCGAACAAGGCTAAGCCGAGGTCGGTTTCGTCAAAGAGCGGATCTGGATCTTCAACCACTTCTGGTAGAAAATCCAAATGCCTAAAGAAAACGGGAAGGAACAATGTTTCAAAATCACCCGTGATTTTTAAAAAAACTAAATACCAGTGGGTGCCCAAATTAACTTGCAACCAATCATCGTCATCCTCTGAAAGTGTTTTAAATGATGATTCAAAATCAAAAAGTTTAAAAGATAAATTTGTGATCGTAAAGGGTCAACCCAGGAAAGTAATGACCTGGGTCCCCAAATCTAAATGATCCCGCTCATTTTGCAGGGACAGTTGCGGAGGAATGTCGTTAGACCTTGGTATGTCGACAGCGGCTTCTCCCGGCATATGACATGAGACATCTCCCAGTTGAACGACATTTAAACTTTTAATGGGGGATTCGTTTCCTTTGCGGGTGGTGAAGGCGGAAAACTCACTCAGAAAGGAACTGTTTCAAATGGAGTGTTGAGTTTCGAGAACGTCAACTATGCTCCCGAGTTAAAGCATAGCCTGTTGAGCATCTCCCAGATTTGTGACAAGGGTTATTCAACTCACTTCATTGATAAGGAATGTCTGATTCTGAAGCCAGGCATTGTCATCCTGGATGAGTGGATTCTTGTTAAATCAAAGCGGGATAGAAATGCATACATCATCGACATGAATAGCAACATTCCTGAACAAGTCACCTGCCTCTTTTCAAAAGTCTCAGAACAAAATGTTAAGCTGTGGCACCGACGACTCGGTCACACGAACGCTAAGAATCTGAATCGTCTTGCTAAAAATGAAATGGTGTGTGGCCTACCTGTCAGAGACTTCATAACATTTGAAAAGTGTGTGTCATGTGCCCAGGGAAAGCATCACAAAAAACCACACCTGCCAAAACAGGTCAATTCAATCAGCCAGTTGCTCCAATTATTGCACATGGATTTATTTGGTCCGGTCAATGTCCTAAGCATCAACAGAAATTCATACTATCTAGTTGTGATCGATGACTTCTCGTGTTTCACGTGGGTCTTCTTCTTATCCAACAAAGCTGGGGTATCTGATCTGATTAAGAAGTTCATCGTAATGATAGAGAACCATACCAATAACCGGGTGAAGGCGCTTCGAACTGATAATGGAACAGAATTCAAGAATGCGGTTCTTGATCACTTTTGTGTAGAAAAAGAATCGTGCGTCAACATAGTTCCGTTCGCACGCCTCAACAAAACGGTGTTGCTGAACGGAGGAATCGAACATTGCAAGATGCTGCAAGGACGATATTGTGTGACTCAAAGTTGCCAGTTTTCTTTTGGGCTGAGGCGATCAACACAACATATTATGTTCAAAATCGTGTTCTGATCAACAAAGCTCAGATGAAGACTCCGTACGAAATTCTATATGGTCACGAGCCATCTGTCAGTCACTTTCGCGTATTTGGCTGCCCTTGTACCCTTCTTCACCTGGAGTCCAACCCAAAGTTCAATGCCAAAGCTGATGACTGCTATTTTGTGGGGTATGCTGCTCGCACTGCGTACAGGGTCTACAACAAAAGAGCAAAGCAAACCATAGAATCCTTCGATGTGTGCTGGTTGGAGGAGAATGAAACGGATGCTAGAGTGGGTCCTGATTGGCTGTTTGATTACATATCTTTGTTCAAATCGTTCAATGTGTGTTCAGATAGTTTATCTGGTTCTACTTCTGGTTCGAAGACTGTACCTGAAGAAGAAGACGAAGAAGTTGTTTACAGACCGCCGATAGTGCCTTCTGCAATTCCTACGGTGGAGCCATCTGTTCCAATTACTTGTCTAGAATCTCCAAGTCAACAACAAGCTCCAGATGTTGATGCCACACCTCTTACTCCTGTTGAAAGAGAGTTCATGTCCAGATATGCTTCCGCTGCTACTCAAACTTTTATGGAACTTCTCTTTCCTGAGCAAATTGCTAATGAGTTTGTAGCAAATCCTTCTAACGAGACAGGTTCGTCTGAAGTGGATCATTCGGAAAATGATGGAGTTATCAACATTCATAATCTTCCCGTTTCAATCAATGACATCAGCCAGGAGATACCTTCTCGACTTCAACGCGATCATCCGATCGAAAATGTCATTGGCCAGCTAGGTGATGGTGTTAGAACAAGAAGTCAGAGTGGAGATGTTAATACATGTCTATATTCTTGCTTTATCTCTCAAATTGAGCCAAAGAATGTTGAAATGGATTTGAATGAGCCCAGCTGGGTAGATGCTATGCATAAAGAGTTAAATCAATTTGAAAAGCTGGGGGTTTGGACGCTGGTTGAACTACTTAAGGGCAAAAAGTCTCTTGACACACGCTGGGTATATCTCAATAAGCAGGATGATTCCGGAGTCATAGTGTGCAATAAGGCGAGATTGGTGGTTCGTGGGTTTAGACAGATCGAGGGTCTTGACTACACCGAGGTTTATGCTTCGGTGGCTCGCTTGGAGGCTATCCGTATCTTCCTTGCATACGCTTCCTACATGAACTTCACGGTTTACCAGATGGATGTCAAGACAGCCTTCTTGTATGGCGCAGTGAAGGAAGAAATCTACATTGATCAACCCCCTGGGTTTGTTAACTCGAAGTTTCCCAATCATGTCTACAAGTTGGACAAGGCATTGTATGGGTTACATCAAGCTCCTCGAGCGTGGTATGCAACTCTCACAACGCACTTGCTCGAGCATGGATATTCTCGTGGCACTATCGATCAAACCTTGTTCATCAAGCATGTGGGTAATGATCAGATTCTAGTTCAGATCTATGTTGACGACATTATCTTCGGGTCTACAAGTCCGCGGCTATGCAAGGAGTTTGAAGGCGTTATGAAAAAGAGGTTTGAGATGAGTTCGTTGGATGAAATGACCATGTTTTTGGGGCTTCAGGTCCAACAGAAGTCAACCGGAATCATGCTCCATCAAGCCAAGTATGTGGAGGATATGCTGGAGAAGTTCGGGTTCCGAGACGCTAAACCTGCATTGACACCGATGGCCGAAAGACCCCTGCTGACTCCGGATACTGATGGCCCCGTAGATCAGACCAACTACAGATCGATGATCGGATCGTTGATGTATCTAACTGCAAGCAGACTAGACATCATGTTTGCAGTTTGTCAATGCTCTCGATATCAGGCCAATCCTAAACTTTCACATCTTATTGCTGTCAAAAGAATCTTTCAGTATCTCAAAGGCAACCCAAAACTGGGTCTTTGGTATCCGAAAAATTCTGAATTTGATTTATATGCTTTTGCTGACAGTAATTATGGAGGATGTGAGCTTGACAGGAAATCAACTTCAGGAGGATGTTAATTTCTCGGTGATTGTCTGGTGTCGTGGCAGTGCAAGAAACAGCACACCGTCTCAACCTCAACAGCAGAAGCGGAATATGTTGCTGCCTCTGCTTGTTGTTCTCAAGTTATCTGGATCCAACATCAGCTGTTGGATTACGGTTTGAACTATCTAGAAACCCCTATTTTTTGTGATAATGAGGTTGCAATTCCGATTGCTAAAAATCCAGTCCAGCATTCGAAAACCAAGCACATTGATATCAAAATTCATTTCATCAGAGATTGTTTTGAGCGTTCGCTCATTCGGCTGGAACAGGTTCCCACTGCTAATAATGTGGCGGATTTGTTCACAAAGCCGTTTAACAAAGCTTGATTCGATATGCTTGTGAGCTTTTTGAAAATGATACGTTTTGAGGACTAATTTTTGCTTTAGGTTAGTTTAAATTTGCGCATTTTAATTTCATTCTCTCCCATGCACAAATTTAGGGGGAGAAATAAATAAAAACCAAACAAAAATTTAAAAAATTCAAAATCCAAAAACGTTAGAAAATCAGAAAATCAAAAATATGTTGCTGATAGTTTTTGTTTGTAGGTGATGTGTTGGGAAGTGATATAATCATGTGATAACAGGCAATTTGAATCTGTGTAAGGTACCAAAGTTGAATTGTCTAAGCTCTGTGTTCGATGCGTTGGTAGGCACGAAAGTTTTTAAAATGGACTTGACTAGGATCAGATGAACTTAAGGAATTTAGAGACCTGACAAATCTTGACCTAGATAGTTCCATTTACCCTGACAATACGACGCTTGGGTAGGTTGAGCAGAGAGATATACATGGGAATCTGTGGATACATTAAATGATGTGTATCTAGAACTGTGGATTAACTTTTCCTCGATGTGCGGACTTTGTCCTTAATTCCGGTATTGACGGGACAACTGGGGAATTCCGATAAATTAGGTCTGTAGAAAGTTATTTTCTTTCTTTCTTACTGTCAGTCATATGTTACCTCCTCTGTGTGATCGAAAGATCCGACCTGGACTGCAACATATGCAACTCTATCTCTCTGCATCTTCTTCTATGCTATTCTTCCTACCTGTTAGCCATATGCAGTCTCCTTTGCGTGATTAACAATCTGACCTGGTACACAGCATATGTAACCTTCTACTTCTCAATCCCTCTAAACTCTAGTTAGTCATATGTTTCACTCTCTGCGTGATTGGAAGAGATCCGACCTCAGTGTACAACATATGCATTCTAAATCTGACTTCTTCCTTAATAATTGTCTGCTCATCTGAAGTAAGGAGTATTCTGCAAGTCCTTGATTATTGGGGTATATCAGGAAGCGAGAAACACGTTCTAGTACAACTAAAATTGAAAATTTATAGGTTGTCTGTAGATCTCGCTGCTCAATTTAGGTGGACAACAATATCCTTGGTCGTCGTCAGCTGAATGGTCCTTAGGAAGTTTATCTAGGAACATAGGATCAAAATGTCTTGTCACTTATAGCATGTCCAAAACTTTGTCATAATTTTTCGTGCTTAAGTGGACCACAATATCGGCGATCGACCAGACATGGACATGAAGGTAGAAGTACCGATAAGTGGATTAAGGTTGTCTAACAACTTTGATCCCAATATCACAAAAATATTATTAGCGTTAGTTGAGGTGAAATTAGTGTTAATTCATTTTAATTTCAATTTTATTTTTATTTTTTATTTTTATTTTTTATTTTTTATTTTATTTTCATTATTTCAAATATTAAAAAAATTAATTAAAAAAAATAATAAAAATATAATAATAATAATAATAATAATAATAATAATAATAATAATAATAATTTAGTTTGATTTTTAAAATTTGTTTCATTTTATTTTTTTATTTTATTTTTATTTTTTGTCCTCAAAATGCATTATTTTTAAAAGCCTTTAAATTTTTATTGGGTTTTATTTTTATGCATTGTGGATTGTAGCCCATGGATCTTTTCTTGGGTATGGATCGGGTATATAAGGAGGAGTGTACAGCCAATATCCTTTCCACTCCTCATTTCTTGTTTACAGCCGTATTCTTTTTCTCTCTCTCTCTAAAAAAAATCGTGATTTTTCGTGAAATTGATCGTTTGAATATGAAGGTATGCTAATTTCGATCCTCAATAGGCTTTTCGCACATCAAATCGACTTGTATTAAGGATTTAATCGACGAAATTTGAACTATCGGAGTTTACGGTCAGCCCGTTCACGGCCAGGAGTTAACGGCCAGGTGTTTACGGCCATGACTGTTTACGACCATTGACTGTTTACGGTCAATGGGCTGTTCACGGTCATTGACTGTTTACGGCCATTGACCACTTGACCGTAAACTCAGTTTTGATCAACAAATTTTGATTTTTCATCATATGTTTCATTTAAGAGTCTAATTAAACTGTTTCATGAGTAAAACACCAATTTTAAATGTTTAAATAAATTCTTTTCTCACTTGGCTTGGTTTGTGCAGGTTGAAATGGCAGATCTAAAATTCGCTGACAGTCACAACTTGGCAATTCTTTTGGCTGATCCTCCTGTTGCTCATGGAGATTTCAAGTCAATGATACATGGATTAAGGGAATGTTGCCTGACCACTGCTCTTACTGTGAATCCAACAATTTATCAAGGCATAATCAAAGAATTATGGAGGTCAGCTAACGTAAAGAAAGGAGAAGATAGATCTGTATCTGTTGAAGCTACTGTAAAGGGTTGTAAAATCATCATAACAGAACAATTCATCAGGGACGTTCTGAAAATCGACGATCAAGCTACCTTCCCTACTGAGATTGAAACCGATCAAGTTCAGGAACTTCTCAACAAGATGGGCTATGAAGGCGAATTTCCTCCGACAATGAAGAAGTTGCTACCACCTTACTGGAGGTTCTTGGCTCATGTCTTTGTGAGCTGCATATCAGGAAGAAAATCTGGCGCGGATGAAATTTCTTTAAGGAACACAGTTGCCATCATTTCACTTGCTGCGGGACTGGGTTTTAACTTCTCCAAGTTCATCCTTGACGAGCTAATTGTAAACATCAAAGAAAAAACAAGGGACAAGTTCTTGATGTATCCAAGGTTCATTCAAGTGTTCATCAACGAGCAATTTCCTGCGATGGTAAAAGAAGGAGAAACTCTAGACATGAAGTCTCTTGGGCCAAACACTGTCGGGCTAATCAAGCAAAACCGAAAGGGAAAAGTTACTTTTCAAGGAAAGTATCCCTTAGTGAAGTTTGGTATGTTTGCCGATTCAAGCGAGGCATCTAAGTCTCATGAGTCTTCAGACCGCGTAACTTCTGAAGACAATGTCATTCCCGAAGAAGATGTTATTCCTCTATCAGATCACGAAGATAATGTAGTTACACCTGCTGCTATAGTGGCTGAAGAGCATAACTTGCATTATGTGCATGTTGAGAGTGACTACAATGAGGGAACGATGGAGGATGCAACAGAAAATGAAGGAGATGATGATGATTCGTTTAATGATATAGATCTTTCAGGTTTTGACAAGGATGACATTTCTTTGAATTTTGGAGGCAATGATAACCTCTTGTCCAATGAAGACCTTGACTCGTTTTTTGACTGTATCCGTGATGTTGCTCATCCAGCAATGGAGATAAGGGATACAGAAGATGTTCTTGAAACAATGCCTCCTACTTCCAACCAAATGGCTGACACTACAATACATATGGAGACAACTTCAGGGATTCCTCCCCTTGAGGATGTTATTCCTACTACTGAGCCATCTGTGAGTGAACCATTGACGACTCAGACCTCCCAGTCTCCGTTGAAAAAGAGAAGACGTGATCCGAGGCTGGGAGTATTCATTCCAGAACAATCTCAAGGCAATCTGACTCAACCAACAATTACTCCAACAACTACTTTTGCTGCTGATTCATCTGTACCATCCCACGAAGGACCAAGCACCATTTTTGAAGTTGGTGATTCATCAGCTCCCCCGGGATCATCTCCTCCTAGGCCTTTTCATGATGCTGCCTCTGAGAGGCTTGCTATGCATCTGGCCCAACAACAAAGCTCAGTGCCTTCCTCCCGCGCTAAAGGAATTTCTATAGAGGAAAGCCACTCAGGAGAGGATGATTCCACCATGCACGAACTTAGAAAGGAGATCGGCGTGCTAAACCAGAAAAACATTGAGCTTGATATTCGTGTAGCTGATCTTGAAGCCGAAAAAGCTCAGCTTAATATTTGTGTTGCAGATCTTGAAGCAGATAAGACTCTGAAATCAAAGCAAATCTCTGATCTACAAACACACCTGGGAACCATAACTACATGCTACTTTGACTTGAAGAAGAAACTGGCAGAGGAACTTGGCGACAAGTTCAAATCATCCGTTCAAGAATTCAATGCTGGCCAGTCATCTCAAGATTCCCCTGTTGACCTCCCCGCTGAAAGAAGAACTCAGATCGTTGATCGTTTTGAAAAAGAACCAGTTCAAGCACCCAACGTTGCTGCACTAAAACGCGCCAAATTAGCAGCATCCGCCAAGAAAAAGCAACTATTGTTCAAGAAGAGCTCAGATCAGAACGCTCCTGGAGATCAACCCAAAGTCACCGTCACTGATCTTGAAAAGAAAAGATTTGGACACAAGTACGGTGATAGATCAGGAATTGTCTCATGGGGCTTTCATGACAGGGTAAACATGTGGGTAGTGAGACGCAAAAGCTCAAACGTGGAGTATTACAAAGACTTCCATGATTTCAGTTCATAGACAAGGGTTAATCTTTCAGAACTATCCAATGCTCCATTTGCAAATCCATCAGGTGATCCACGGGCAACTCATTTCAAGCTTTATTTGGAGAACCAAGTAAAGAAGGTATTTCCTAACATGAAGACTACCGAGTCCATCATTAAAAGATTCCCTGACATACTGGATCCCAAGACAAATCAGCCTTTCCAGACTGTGATGTGGCCACCGACCAACCAAGTTAGGCAAATTCCTGTGTTGCAGAACTTCTGTGATGGATCTCTTGTGAATATGCTTTACTGGGTGTATGATGAAACCACTGCAACTGCTATCATTAAGTTTCAAGATGGTTGCTTTCGCCTGTTCGACAAAAGAGACCTACTTCAATTCGGAAAGTGGGATATTCATCATTTGGCACAACATCAGATCAAAGTGGCTGAAGAGATCTTCGAGAGTGCTGCTAAAGAATACACGTCAATGGTTGTAGAGATCATCGCAAAAGAGATGTGGAGTGGCGCGATGGGGGGTCCGATGTGCTTATCGTTGAAAAGGACTAAGTCAAAGCTAGCCTCAAACCAAGGGGAGATTAAAGGGTCTAGTTTATGGTTTGGGCTAGGCTATCTGATGTATAGGTCTTAATGGGTCTTTTGTCATGTAATAGAGTTGTTTGGAAGTGCTTACGGCCAAAAGTCTGTTTACTGCCATGAACAGGTTTACGACCGTAAACCTGTTTACGGCCAGCCTTTCCCCTTTATATAGGGCTTGTCAGAGTCTGTCAGTTGGTTGTTGTCGATTCATAGAGTTTACGGTCTATGTGTGTGTGTGTGTGTCCAAGTTGTACCTGACGTTTCTTTGATATAAACGTGTGCAAAGCTTGGTTTAATCTTCTTCTACTCCATTCTAATCTTGTTTGATTGTTATTTGTTTGATCACTGGTTCGGATCCCAGATTTCAGGGCCTTACAGCATCTCGTATCAGAAATCTGAACTATGGTAAGAAAGTCAATAAAGTATTGATTTCTAGAAGTCCAGCTGATTTCTGAGTACATGTCAAAGCTAGTGGGAGCATAAGTGTTATGCTAATAATCATCATGTTAGTTGGAGCATGATAATTATGATAAGTGTTGGAAGTGAGCAATGTTAATTATAAAAAACAAAAGCTTCAATTGGGAAAAGTTGTTTTTCTATAACTAAGGGGGAGGAAATTATACTTCATTTCAATTCTAAAAGCTTAGATTGAGATTTTAATCATCTTTAGTCAAGGATATATATATATATATATATATATATATATATATATATATATATATATATATATATATATATATGAATTTTATGTTGGAATGGTTCAACATAAGGAAATTCTATATATATATATATTGTGTTCTCAAATTCGATTATGATTACGGCATCCCTCTTCATAGTCGAATTAAGAAAACATGGTAAATAAAAAATATTGTAGCAAAAGACTAATCTAGGTTCATGTCTTTATGTGAGACATCATGAATCGTGTCCCATAATGCTTCGGGTATAGGATCGATTTCATGTGCTATAATATTTATCCGTTCTAAATTTTCCAAATGCCTAGGGCATTAAGAGGGGAAAAGGGCTAGAATTGGATATGACTAAAATGATTAAGCAATTGTCGAGGACAGTCTGAGGTTTACCAAAGATTGGTTGCTCATGGACAGTTGGAAGTATGGTGTAAATTTTTGGGAATGACCATATTGACATATTCTGGAAAGAGGCAACTCTTGTTCCGAAGTGATAGTCAAAATGGGAATATGGAAATGTTTCCATAGGTGGAAGTTATTCTTTAAATCTGTGTAAGATTAGAAAACTTAATGCAAGAAGGATGTTCAAAGCAATGTACTTTGAATTTGAGACTTCGTTTCCATGGAATTGCTCTACATTGGAATACTCTGTAATGTCTGTTGGCAAGTCTTTGTGACTTTGTGCATAGTCATTACAAGAAGATCAATGCATATAAGTTTAGAATCAAACAGATTTCGGTAAATGGTAGGAATTTGGAATTCGTACATTTACGGTAAGGATTTGGGATTGTGAAATAAGCATCATTGGAATCATGTTCAATTGGTCTATTTCACAAAGTAAGGATCATAGACTAACATAGTGTGCATACTTGGAGTATGGCATAACTATTGTTTGGACAAACATAGTGTGCATGCTTAGAGCATGGCATGACTATTGTTTTTTGATTCAAGTATAAAGTTGATTATTTGAAACATTATACAATGAATAATGAGTAATCAATACGGTGTTTAAATAAAAGGTGTTTTATTTACTCTCAAAGGTGCTTGGGACCATAGAGGATTAGTATTATTCTTGTGTTTCACTTTACATGTTTTGACTTCCAGAATAGCTAGGTTATTCTTTCCGAATGACTAAGTTATTTAAATTCTCCACAGTCGGTCATATGTTGGAAGTAGATATGAATCAAGACTGTCATGAAGTTGGCTTGTAGATGTCTAAGGTGTTGGACATAGCAAGAGTTGCTACAACATTCATGAGTGCTCATAAGTTCTGAGTATTGGATTAAACCCACGCTCATTTGACTCACTTCATGGACTTTATCACGAGTGATCATGAGACGATAATATCTTATATTCTTCAAACCTAGAGATACGAGTTGTTGACTATGAGTTGGTTATACATTGATTGTACGAAAACGCATTGGTAATTCGATGTTATAAAATGTGCCTTTGTGTATGATTCAACAAGTAGTAGAATAAGCATATGAGTCGAAGTTTATCCATTCCTTTTACCCTTGGAGGGATAAAAGCGATACACGTGGGCCCCTTGATGATTTAGTGATGACAAATGTAAGTGCTCGGCCGGGCCTGGACTGATTTGATTTGTTCAATTAGTCAGTCGTCATAAATCGGAAATCGGGAAACAACAGATGGACAGAGAGAATGATTATAATCCATGTCTCAGTCCATATGATATCTAGAATGGAGGAATATATGATCCCTTATCTAATGGACGCGTCATTTATTTGTTCAGAGTTCGACATCGGCTTTAAGAGCTACGATTGCCAGTCGGGTTTTGGAGTCATACGTAATAATAGTTTTAGACTTATCCAAGTGGGAGACTGTTGGATTAGTGTCTAAGTCCATAACTATAATTGGTATGTATTCGACCCGACTTGGCATGGTCCATTTGGGTTGCATGATATCGGAACGATTTGGATAGACTTTTGTGAGAAAAGTATATTTATGAGTTATTAATATATTATAAGTTCTAATATATTAATATGAAATCATATTATTTAATTAGTATTGATTAAGAATTAATTTGGAACTAATTCTGTGATCAAAAGACACTAATTAAATATATGGGAATTGATTGTGAAATCATTCATTCTTATATATGTGGGCTTATGAACCATAGTTCTTCACGTTGGGCTAAACCCATGGGTTTACTCCATGGGCTAAACCCATAGTTCTTCATGTTGGGCTAAACCCATGGATACTCCATGGAGGTTTTAACCCATGGAGCATGAAGAATGTGGAAAGACATGAGTTACATAGTGTAACCCTAATAGCCACAATATATAAGGACCCCATGGCTCAAGAAATCGTGCCTAAGGTTTTCATATATGAGAGGGCTAGCCGATTTGAGCATAAGGACTTTTCTCTGAAGTTATTCCAAGTTGTTGTTGGTGTTGTGTGAACCATTTGAGGTGTCACAATTGAGGCACTCGGCTCTTAAGCTCCATGGAATCAAGCTACAACACAAAAGGTATGTTACTCAAACTAGTATGTTATTCGGTAATATGAAATTGCATGTGTCACACCCCCAAACCGAAATGGCGGAAACGTTCGGGGGCGAAGGACGTCATGTACAATATCACAACAAATGTATAATAGTAATCAAAGTAACAACAACCATTGTATTGATAATTTATATAATTTACATTGAGTTCAAAACATTACATGATTTACATTAAAACTATAGCAAAAGATAGGACGTGATACTACTATGCTCCGTCTTCAAAACGCCTGAGAAAGTACCTATCTACTAGTTTCCTGAGAATACAATTGATTTGGAAAGTGTATCAACATTTAAGTTGGTGAGTTCATAAGCATTTTTGTGTTCAAAAAGTACGTTCTTTATTCTTTGAAAGTGTTATGGTGTTTCTCCAGAAAATCCTATATTTTATTATTAGTTGAATGGAATGTAGTCTTAGTACCTTAAGACAAAAATTGTATAAGTTCTTTTACTTAAAGAATGATGCTTTGAAATAAATAATCGTAATTGTTTCCAGAAAGTTAAATTGTAAATCGTTTACTTGTAAAATGATGATGTTTATCCCGGAAAATCCTATATTTTCCATGAGTTGAGTTGTAGTCTAATATGAATCAAGACCGAAAAGTGTAAGTAAATATGTCATACTTAGCTTGAATAACTTGTAGTTTTATTATCAAATAAAACTAGTTGAAAATGTGTTTACTCTAGATTCTGAATGTGATAATAATATCCTATTATGATTACTTAGTACAAACGAGTTATGTAAAAAGTAACCATAAAGATTCTACTCCTTAAGTTTATTTGAGAAGCATATTACTACGTGCATGAGTCATTGATTCCGCATGTGAGTTCTTATAACCATACTAGACATTAGTACCGATGTTGACATTTGTCACTCCGGGGACTGTAGCTAACAGTCAGGGTGCGGGATCGTCAGTCCCGTATAGATCTATACACAAATTCACGCTCTCCCTCTAGGAGACTCTGGTTATAAGTGGGGACTTTCGTTGGATACTATACAAAGCCATTGTCTCACAAATATACTGCTAACAACGAGTTCACGAGTAATACGGTGAAAAACCTTTTAGTAAATAAAAATACAAGTTTTTATTTATATCTTTTTACGATAGAAAGAGTGGATTGGCTCATAAATTATACTTATTATAATTTATATGCTTGTTTTCATATCGCTTTTCTATCTGAAATTGTTAACCCTTTCATAATATTTATAAAACATAAAAATAATCGTATTTTTATATAAGCGTTGTTCTGTCCCGAAAAGGGTTTAAAAGGTATCAATATTATCCAAACTATAACTATTATAGTTTAAAATGTATATTACGTTAAAATGATAATCGTGTTATTTCAACATGTGTTGTTTGTAAATATCTACACATTTGATAATAATTCTGTTTCGTGTATTAAATACATAAAATATAAGAAACATAATCAATGGTTTGTATTTTAACACAAGTTTTCTTGTGTTATACTTGTATCCCCCCCCCCCCTATAAAACATATAAAAAGTTTGGAAAAGTGTAGGGGTATGAACTCACCTGATAAGTGGTGAATCGGGCAGCGTTTCGTTTTTAGGAATGATCTTTCTTGACGTAACCACGAGTTTCTGGTGAAGAAACGAGCTTCACGCGGGCAACACTTCCACTAGAAAGAATGTTTTTTTCGGGGACTTCAGGGCGTCGGGACTCGCGCCGTGTGCTAGGAGTGTTACCGGGGCTTCGTGGTGGTTTAGAGGGGCTTAACAATGTGTAGAAGTAGGAGAGAGGATGAATTTCAGCAACCAAAGTCGGAAGGCTTCGATTTCTATATATAGCCTAAATTTCGAAACTCACGACATAACTCACGTCGTGAGTTTGGTCCCGATTCGCTCATGGCTTACGTCATCTGTCAACTTGCTCTGGAAGGGTCAATCAAACTGTTCACGTCGTGAACTCTGTACTCACGACGTGAATTCTGACATATGTCGAAGTTTGTGCCCGAACTTCATAAATTCATGTCTTTCACATACGAGTTCCGTTTTTGATGCTCTTTATATCCCCGCGTAGGTGAGATTATGCTCTACAACTTTCGTTTAGACCTCGTCGGCTAATTTTGACTTTATTTTTAATATTATATTTTTAACAGGTCGGGACAGGAAAAGTCCGTTAAAAATTCATAACTTCTTCATCCGACGTCCGTTTTCGTCTGTCTTTTTACTGTTGTACTACTATTGTCGAGATCTTCGATTCTCATTTAGATTGCGTCGGCCAAAAGTCGCTCGATCTCTATTTCGAGTTTTTTAGCTCTCTACTGTTATATCTGAAACTTAGAAAAATCATAACTTCCTCATACGAAGTCAGATTTTGACGTTCTTTTTATGTACGTTTACGGTTTAATGATATCTACGACTTTCATTTAGATACCTAAGGCTAAAAAGTATTTTATTGAAATTTCGCGTTTTATGCTTAATAGTGTTTTACCGGATTTGGCGTGGATCTTTGATTGGTCATAACTTCTTCGTTATAACTCGGTTTTTAGTGTTCTTTATATTTTCCGAAAACCTTGCTAAATATTTTAGAAAAGTTTAATTTTGACCTAAATTTGACTGGTGTTACATTATCCCTCTGTTAGAGAGAATTTCGTCCCGAAATTTACATTTTGACTGGGACATCAATGGTTGAGGAAAGATGTGTGTACTTCTGTTCCATTTGATATCCTTGTTCTCTAGTGAATCCAGATCCTAGCGTGGGTGTTCCAGCGGACCTTCATTATCCTGTCTGTTTTTTTGAACGGTATAGGTCGTGTGGATTTGGGTTTATTTGCCTATGTTCATCTAAATGTTAGCATGTTCACTCGTAGTATAGGGCAAATTTGTCTTGAAGTTCATGGTTGAATTCCTACCAGGTTCATCTATCACCGCCTTGTGTATACAAGTCGTACATACACTTTGTAGTGATAGGTTAACCGTATTCATTCCTAGCCTCTGTGCTTGATCTTGACTCGTTGTATGCGTGCTATTCCTAAATGGTATGTTGGTAATACTTTGGGAACGTTTCAAAAGATATTGCACTCTTCACATAAGTACTTCGGGATTTTGAAACGAGAGACGATTTGGGAGTTGTGTCGGGTTTGTCGTTATAGGTTGAAAGAGTTTCGTTAGTTGACGGTTAAAGCGAAGGGTCTTTCCGTAGCACATGGAGCTGGTATAGTGAGGACCAAGCCAATCCATTTCTAAAATCTAATTGGAAACTTCTTATCGTAACGGGCATTAAATCGATTGTTTAGAGTGATGGCATCTTCTATGTATGTGTCTTTAGTGCCTTCTGTTTTATTCTTGTTATTACTGTTGCGAATATTTGTACCACATTTAGCTAGTATAGGTAGTAGGACTACTTTGGTAATTACTGGTGAAATCTCGTAATATGATCCCTACAAAGTCCCTCTATAATCGTTTAGTGTATACAAGTCATGTATAATTAAGGTTGGGAAGACAGTCGACTGAGTGACTCTGCCCAAAATCCACAACCAGACAAGGAACAGAAAATGAGGCGGAATCACTCACTCTAAGCCCACAAAATCTTAATTATAAATGACCCTGATGTACACCCGAAACCATCATAGCTCACCCGCAAGGATCCTTAATTCTTATATGAATGCTGCGATTTGTTCAGACGAGAAAGTAATTTATAATTACTTTTTATTTGGTGCTAGTTTTAGTAGAAAGTTAAGCTTTGTATATATATTTTATTAGGAAAAACATACCGTTGTTCACAGGGGTTCCAGAATAGTCTCTCCTGTGGTGATCATCAGTATTCTTCCATCTCCGCCAGAGTTCCTTGTTATTGGACAATCTCTCTGGAAGCGTCCAGTTTCGCCACACCTGTAACAGCCAGGAATATGAGAGATTGGTTGTGTCGGTGCTCTACAGAAACGAGCAGTGTGTCCCTTCCTATTGCAGTTCTTGCAATGCATCCTCCGACAAGCCCCCATGTGATGAAAGTTCCACTTATTACATTTCGGAAGGTTTCCAGCATACCGACTAGTAGGTGCTGGAGTGGCAGGTGTTGTGGCAGTATGAACAACAACTATCTGTTGTCTTTTCGAGGCCTCTTGTGTTGGTTGTCCCTTTTCCTTACTCCACGACTTTCGTTTATAGTCGTCCATTTTTGTTAGCTCAGGAGTAGGGTCGTCACGCCTTGGCGGACTCCATGGTCGACGAGTCTCTGGGCCAAGCGTTTGGCGCTATCGAAAGTAGTTGGGTTTGAAGCTAATACATGTCGTTGAATCTGAGGAGATAGTCCCCAGATGTATCTCTCTACTTTCTTGTTTTCCGGATTAACCATCCCGGGGCATAGTGCCGCTAGGTCACTGAATCTATCAGTATAAGCCACTATATCAGAGCCGGTCATAGTAAGGTTCCACAGTTCTTGCTCTAGCTTTTGTACCTCGCCCCTTGGGCAGTACTCTTCTATCATCATTGCTTTCAGACTCTCCCAGCCCATTGAATTCACCACCGTGAGTGTTAGGGACTTGACATGGCCATTCCACCATGTAAGGGCCCTGTCAGAGAAGGTGCAGGCAGCAAACTTAACTTTGCTTCCTTCCGGGCATGTGCATATCTCGAATACCGATTCTGTTTTCTCGAACCATTGCATTAGAGCAATGACTCCCCCGCTCCCACTAAAGGATTTGGGTTTGCAGTTCATGAAGTCTTTGTATGTACACTCCCTAGGGTGTCTGTGGCTATTTCCGAAGTTAAAGTTGTTAGTACCACTTGCCGCCCTACTGGCACCATTCGCATGAATTTGAGTCATGACAGCTGCTACAGCGGCAGTTATGACAGCCTGAAATGCAACAGTATCAAACTGTGGTGGAGGCGGTGGTGGATTTGTTGACGCGTTGTTGTTACGCCTGCTATATCTACGAGGAGGCATCCTTCTGCCATATAGTTCAAAAGATGAAAGGTTGGTAAGATATTGGTAGTTGTTATAAATCGAATGTCAACAAAACTAGGCTATCTTAGCCTTGAATGCATCATGATCCGAAAGTGTTTTGTAAACAATTCATAATGGAGGTTTATTTAAAATAAAATTATGAATTTCTTATTAGTAACATCCTCAATTGAAATCCCGTGACTCGATTTACTGTTATTTGTCGCGACGGAAAAAGCGATAAGCCTAACACATAGTGTGAGTAGTGTAATCACCAACTCATTATATAATATCAATTATTAGTTATTAGTATGACGCATCAGGTTCTCTACCACCTCGCATGTCTCACGAGTGGTTTCCTCTGTTCTCTGTCCTACTCTTGGTGGTAATGATTTGTTATCTCCTGGTATCTATATGGTGTCCTTGATCTTCTCAGGCATGTTGAATCTCCGTTCTGTCATGCTTCAGGTTTTGGACACTGATCCCCATTACTTCATAATGGAGGGTTTGAATCTGAATGTTTAAGCGAGCTTCTCAAATCTACTCTTGATAGGTTAAAGGTCCTTGATGATTTCTCTATTTCTTTGATCCTCATCTGTTTCCTTCTCGGAATTCTCCTTATGAATTTCTTTTCGATCTTCCTTGACTCCTCTGTTGACTGATGTAGTGGAGTGGTTATATCTAACTATGTTGTCGTGCGAGAATGGGGATGTCTAAAGAATATTAAAAGTTTTTATGGTGATCCTTATTGGGTCCTCCTATAATTATGCAGTGTATGCAAGTTGCATATAACTAAGATCGAATAGACCTTCAAATAAGTAATCCTACTCTAAAACCACAACCAAACAAGGAACAGGTGGTAGAGCGAAGATCACAAATTCTAAGTCTATGAAACCTTAATTATATATAACCTTGAAGCATACACTCCACAATTATAGATCTGCCAGTAAGGGTCTTTTAGTTTTCACATAAGTTATTTTATAGCACTTAAAATACTCCTATAGTATTCTAACTTTATGTTTGGCTCTAGGGTTTCTTGGTATACGAAGTTGATAAGCTTTTAGACTTGTTGTTATTGCATTGTATCCTAAAATACTCCTATAGTATTCTAACTTTATTTTTGGCTCTAGGGTTTCTTGGTATACGAAGTTGATAAGCTTTTAGACTTGTTGTTATTGTATTGTATCCTAAAATACTCCTATAGTATTTTAAATCTTATGTTTGGTTCCAGAGTTTCTTTGTATGAAGAGTTTGGTAAGTTTTAGACCTTGTTGCAACACCACGACCATTCCTGGGTATATGCTAATCACCTCTCGAATAAATATAGTTGATCAGACTATATTCATCCCAGACTTGATTATATATCCCAAGGCCTACTCGTGCTATTCAACAATCTTAATACTTTTGTTCTGTTTTAATTATGATACTATCCTTGTATATATGTACGTGTGTATACTTTTATAAAAATATTTTTATATTTAAAAGTATAACTCTTGGTCAGAGTGTTTTAATCCCATTGTATTTATAGTTGTATATCTTTTATAATTTGATATACTTAGTTCACTATAAACAATGCTCTGATACCAATCTGTCACACCCCCAAACCGGAACGGCGGAAACGTTCGGGGGCGGAGGACGTCATGTACAGTATTACAACAAATGTATAATAGTAATCAAAGTAACAACAACCATTGTATTGATAATATATATAATTTACATTGAGTTCAAAACATTACATGATTTACATTAAAACTATAGCAAAAGATAGGACGTGATACTACTATGCTCCGTCTTCAAAACGCCTGAGAAAGTACATATCTACTAGTTTCCTGAGAATACAAGTGATTTGGAAAGTGTATCAACACTTAAGTTGGTGAGTTCATAAACATTTTTGTGTTCAAAAAGTACGTTCTTTATTCTTTGAAAGTGTTACGCTGTTTCTCCAGAAAATCCTATATTTTCTTATTAGTTGAATGGAATGTAGTCTTAGTACCTTAAGACAAAAATTGTATAAGTTCTTTTACTTAAAGAATGACGTTTTGAAATAAATAATCGTAATTGTTTCCAGAAAGTTAAATTGTAAATCGTTTACTTGTAAAATGATGATGTTTATCCCGGAAAATCCTATATTTTCCATGAGTTGAGTTGTAGTCTAATATGAATCAAGACCGAAAAGTGTAAGTAAATATGTCATACTTAACTTGAATAACTTGTAGTTTTATTATCAAATAAAACTAGTTGAAAATGTGTTTACTCTAGATTCTGAATGTGATAATAATATCCTATTATGATTACTTAGTACAAACGAGTTATGTAAAAAGTAACCATAAAGATTCTACTCCTTAAGTTTATTTGAGAAGCATATTACTACGTGCATGAGTCATTGATTCCGCATGCGAGTTCTTATAACCATACTAGACATCAGTACCGATGTTGACATTTGTCACCCCGGGGACTGTAGCTAACAGTTAGGGTGCGGGATCGTCAGTCCCGTATAGATCTATACACAAATTCACGCTCTCCCTCCAGGAGACTCTGGTTATAAGTGGGGAATTTCGTTGGATACTATACAAAGCCATTGTCTCACAAATATACTGCTAACAACGAGTTCATGAGTAATACAGTGAAAAACCTTTTAGTAAATAAAAATACAAGTTTTTATTTATATCTTTTTACGATAGAATGAGTGGATTGACTCATAAATTATACTTCTCATAATTTATATGCTTGTTTTCATATCGCTTTTCTATCTGAAATTGTTAACCCTTTCATAATATTTATAAAACATAAAAATAATCGTATTTTTATATAAACTTTGTTCTGTCCCGAAAAGGGTTAAAAAGGTATCAATATTATCCGAACTATAAATATTATAGTTTAAAATGTATATTACGTTAAAATGATAATCGTGTTATTTTAACATGTGTTGTTTGTAAATATCTGCACATTTGATAATAACATTGTTTCGCGTATTAAATACATAAAATATAAGAAACATAATCAATGGTTTGTATTTTAACACAAGTTTTCTTGTGTTATACTTGTATTCCCCCCTATAAAACATATAAAAAGTTTGGAAAAGTGTAGGGGTATGAACTCACCTGATAAGTGGTGAATCGGGCAGCGTTTCGTTTCTAGGAATGATCTTTCTTGACGTAGCCGCGGGTTTCTGGTGAAGAAACGAGCTTCACGCGGGCAGCACTTCGACTGGAAATAATGTTTTTCTCGGGGACTTCAGGGCGTCGGGACTCGCGTCGTGTGCTAGGAGTGTTATCGGGGCTTCGGGGTGGTTTAGAGGGGCTTAACAGTGTGTAGAAGTAGGAGAGAGGATGGATTTCAGCAACCTAAGCGGAAGGCTTCGATTTCTATATATAGCCTAAATTTTGAAACTCACGTCGTGAGTTTGGTCCCGATTCGCTCATGGATTGCGTCATCTGTCAACTTGCTCTGGAAGGGTCAATCAAACTGTTCACGTCGTGAACTCCGTACTCACGACGTGAATTCTGACATATGGCGAAGTTTGTGCCCCGAACTTCATAAATTCATATCTTTCGCATACGAGTTCCGTTTTTGACGCTCTTTATATTCACGCGTAGGTGAGATTATGCTCTACAACTTTCGTTTAGACTTCGTCGGCTAATTTTGACTTTATTTTTAATATTATATTTTTAATAGGCCGGGACAGGAACAATCCGTTAAAAATTCATAACTTCTTCATCCAACGTCCGTTTTCGTCTGTCTTTTTACCGTTGTACTACTATTGTCGAGATCATCGATTCTCATTTAGATTGCGTCGGCCAAAAGTCGCTCGATCTCTATTTCAAGTTTTTTAGATGTCTATTGTTATATCCGAAACTTAGAAAAATCATAACTTCCTCATACGAAGTCAGATTTGGACGTTCTTTTTATGTACGTTTACGGTTTAATGATATCTACGACTTTCATTTAGATACCTAAGGCTAAAAAGTATTTTATTGAAATTTCGCGTTTTATGCTTAACAGTGTTTTACCGGATTTGGCGTGGATCTTTGATTGGTCATAACTTCTTCGTTATAAATCGGTTTTTAGTGTTCTTTATATTTCCGAAAACCTTACTACGATATCTACTACTTTATTCATCCCAAATAATATTTTAGAAAAGTTTAATTTTGACCTAAATTTGACTGGTGTTACAGCATGCTAGTTATAGGTTTAATGCCTTGGAAACCATTTGCATGTATAATTAGTGAAAACATAGATCCAAGGTATTTAGGGTTGTACGTGCACCATAGGATGTTGTAGTATACCAAAACCCATCAACTCTAACCCTTACTAGACACGTATTGAGGAAGTAACCCCCGAATCAGTACTGTCTATGCGATGTAGGCGATGATCCTTAGGAAAAGTCCTTAGGAACAAATATATAAGAAAATGCGATGTAAGGAGATGAGAGGTAAATACGATATAGGAGATGACCCTTAGGATGAGTCTTTAAGGAAGTTTAAATGAAGAAAATGGGGATGGGTAATCGGTTTAATTGTTTGACATGAATTATGTGAAGAAACAAATTAACTATATTACTGAGGGTTGAAAACACTATGTACTCACCAGGTTTCCCAACCCGACCCACTCAGTTTATTTGTATCACGGGTATCATTACGAAGCTACATTACACTGAGAGATTAAAGGAGATGTAAATCACTAGTGTAAATGAATGTAAAAGGTCTGTTTATGCTTATGTTTCTGTATTGACGATGACATCCCACAGTTTTAATATAAACAAAATACATTTCTTTAGAAATGCTTTGATAATATCTTTATCATGTTTTCTGGGAACAAATTCCGCAATATCATTCTTTAAAATGGAAACTTTGATTTTCAAAATAAGCATAAATAAAAATTTAAAAATGACCGTGAATTTGGGGATGTCACACCTGATACCAGCTAATCTCCATAGAATGCGTAAACATAAGTAACCAGAGGTGAGATAGCCACCCGAACAAATGGTCCTACTCTAGAGCCACAACCAAACAAGGAACAGGCAAGAGAGCCTAGACCAAGAGTTCTCAGGCTATCCTACATGACCACAGACAATCCCTAAGGGCACTCCATAGATGCTAACCAACAAGCACATATACATACAGTCCTATAGATTATTACAGCTGAGCAATATACTCAATACCAGGAGATTGATCTAACAGATCACAACAACATAGCAACATACTCGATATCAGAACACAAATCTATTAGGTCACTACAACATAGCAGCATACTCGATACCAGAAAACAGATCTAACAGATCCCTAAGGCATCCTTATACTACTACCAGATAACCAAAACTAGTGAACCGACATTGGTGCCTTCGACCCACGGGTATAGTGAGGCGAAACTCACCTCAATATGCGCGTAGGTAACCACTGTAGCAATGAAGAACTCTTCCAGCTTCAACTTGCTTACAATCACCTACAGGAAGATACTTGAGTCAATACCCGATCACAGGTCATAGTCACTTGCAACAGTGACCACCTAACATGATATGATGATTAGGGTTAAGTAAGAACACTTAACCCATTAAGGACTTAATCACCTAAGCGTAGGACTGGTTAACGTTTGACTTAGTCGTTCTCGGGTATAATAATAATAATCCAATCAATAGCCCAAATACGCGCCCGATCATTGTCCAAATAGAGCTTCCTGGTTCTAGGGTTTTCTACATAAAATCATAACTAGGGTTAGTGTTCCACACGAAACCCCTTAAGGACTTAATCCATTTAGTTCAATATTGCATTAAGTGAATTGTAGGGGAATTATTAAGTATTATTTAAAGTTTAATTAACAGTTTCAACGCGGGTCCCGACCAACTCCAAAAATTAGGGTTTCTTGAGATTAGGGTTTTCTAAACCTTAATTAGGGTTTCCAACTCCTAAAGTTAGATGATTAGTTAACTAAATAAATATATATTTAGTAAATCGGGAACCACCCACTGCCACCTCGGATAGTGGTGGTCGGTGGCGGTTCACGGCGGTGGTTCGAGTGATAATTCCAACAATCCAAACACACATACAAGTTCTTACATCATTCACAAACATTAGCACCAAAAAGAATATCAAAATGTCCAATACAACCACCAAGATGGTGGCAAACGGCGGCAGATGGTGGCAGCCACCACCTCACGGTGGTGGTGGTGGTGGGTTTTCCTTGATTTTCCCGCCAAGGACTATACATACAACATCACACCATAACACGCACACAGCCACCCACACACGGTGGCTGGTGGTGGCAGAAAAGGCAAGATAGGCGGCAACCACCATGGTTAGTTTCCATGGTGGTTCTTCACATTTTCCGGCCAACAAAACACATCTACACCCACTTCACGGCTTGCAATAGCAATACACACACACGAACACAAGTTCCAACCTGAAACACACACCCAAACTCAGCCTCCCTTGCGGTGGCGGGTGGTAGTCGGAAGAGATGGCGACAACGGAACAGCCGCCGGAGCGGCAGCAGCGATGTAGCAGCAGAAAAAGACGGAGAAGGAGAAGTGGTGCGATTCTTAACCGAGAGTAGAAACAACGACCACCACGGGCCTTCATTCTTCCGACCAACTCCACAGTCACGGTGTTCGCTTCAACTTGCGTCTTCGTCGGCGACGACCTCCCCGGGCTTCGGTGGTTCAATGTGGCGTCAAGGAGGTGACGGCTGGGAGTTTGGGGAGATAAGGCGGCGGCTGAAGAAGGGATTCTAGGATTAAGATTAAGTGTACCGGTTATCAAGAGGGTGGAGGGGAACGGGTTTAAGTCCCGTCTCCAGCTCCAAACTTCATACGAATTTTAACACCTTCGGCCCCTCCCTCTCTATTCTTTTTCAATTCATGTCCAATATTTACTCTTTAGCCCCTACTTCCAAAAATCTATTCAATACAAGTCCATATGTTACAATATAGATCCCAATTTCCAGATATTATAACATTTAACTCATTATGGCTAACAGTGATAAATTATTACAGATTTTGGGCTAAATTAAAATAGAAATATAAATTACATCTCGGGGTTTTAGGGTTTACTATTCATTTTATTTCTTTATTTCTTTATTTCTTTATTTAATTTAATTTTTTTAAATGGAATGTTACAATTCTCCCCCACTTAAATTAGATTTCGTCCTCGAAATTAGTTCTTGCTTCTACTTCATGATGCACTTCCCCACAACAACCAAGATTTACGAAAATACGCGGAGTTAATCGGTTCCAGAGCCTCTCGGCCAAACATCGGCACTCTAATCTCGCACCAAAAAGGGCGTATCCACAATGAAAACCCACTGATCTCATATTGAACTGAACCACACTCTTACTCTGCTCCAACAGCCCAACTGAGCTATCCACTATGAACACTCGGTCTGACCCCCGATCAAACAATAACAGACAAGTGAACCCTCAATCTGAGCTCCTAACACCCTGGGGTCTAAGCACATGCAAGACCTACAGATGCTATCACAACTAAGATTAATACGAATCAAATGGAAAATCCAATAGCTGACGATAATTTTGTAGCGGAACCAGAAGATTTAGCCGTTGCGCAGAAGTCTGGAATTCACGCAAATCTGATTGAAAACCGAATCTTGGCACAAAGTCTTCCTGCTACGAGGTTTCACTCTCCCCCACTTGAAATATGCTAGAATCTGAGAAATTCATAGTCCTTCGATACCCCCACTAACTCAAACTCTATTACTTGGTCCCAACCACTGATATCCACATACATAGGAGAATCTAAACCCACACACATTCCCAAATTTTAACATGCATATAATCGAGGATAAAGATAATTAATCCATTCATAATAAGAATTTAATTAGAATAGAGCTAATAAGATAATTCCATTTAACTAATCATCCAAAATTACAACTGAACCTTGAAACACAAACAGAAATTATAGATAAATACCAATACTACCACAATTGCTAAATAGAAGAACTGCCAACTCAAATCTCGGTCCTCAGGACCCCGACGGTCCCGTGAAGACCATCAGGTAACTACCAAGCTAAGGGCGTAGGATCCAGCACCTCACTAAAAAAAGAATAGTGAGCTGTAATGTGGCCTTCCGGACCGCAATGGAAACAAACTCGCGCATTTTGCCTGCAATCTCTACCAAATCGCCCCTCTCGCCACACCTGTGACATACAAAAGTTCCGCGTCTCCCTCTAACTGATCATGAACTCTCTCCGATGGACTTGAACCCTTTCGCTAGAGGCTGGGAATGATCTAGAGTCAGAATTGCTCCCTCTCCTGGGTCTCTATCTCAATCTCTCACCTCCTCGCGACATCATGAAGCTCAGCGAGAGAACCATAGCGTTGGGTGAACACGAACTGACGAATGTCCGTCTTGAGCATACTCAAATACCGAGTCATTTGGTCCTGCTCTGAAGCAGCGAACTCAGGACTGAACAAAGCCCTCTCAGTGAACATCTTGGTGATCTCCGTTGCCGACTAGGTCATTTGTCTAAGATCCAGGTACTCCTCGGACAATCTCTCCCTCTCTATCAGGGGAATATAACTTGCATAGAACATCTCCGAGAATGGTTCCAAGTCATCGCATCCCTCTGCTCAGGAGTATAAGGACTAGTCACAAGTCTCCAACAATCCCTTGCCCCCAACCTGAGAAGGTTCAAGGCGCACTTGACCTTTTGGTCAACCGGGCAAGAACATGTGAAGAAACAGGCCTCCACGTCAGACAACCATCTCATCACCATGATCGGGTCTGAGATCCCATCAAACTCTGGGGGCTTCGTACGATCGAAGTCTCGATACTGGAAATCTCTCTCTCCTCGAGCCCTAATGGCAGTTATAGCCACGGTGGTTGTAGCAACAGCAACCTCCGAAAGTGTAGCATATCAGCCATCAAAGTACTCCATCATAACGGCCTTGACAGGCCCAACTAGCTATGGTATCTGTCCCCGGACAAAAGAAACATCTTCCTCACGAATGATCTCCCTAACTCGGTCCTCTGTCAATCCTGGCCTATTCTGGCCACCAGCTTCGGCTCCTAAACCTAAACCTCCAATAGCCGCCATACTGAAAATATATCAAATAAAGTTCAGACATCACAATACAGTGCTCACCACACGAGGTCATATTCCTATTAGTTCCTTAGCAGCCTCAAAATTCCTCCTGAATCTCATACGGATCCTGTGCTTTCAGTAGTACCGGCCATACTACCTTCCACACCTATCTGTAGTTGATTCAGAATTCATTCCAAGGTCCTAAGTCACTGCACTATGCGATTCCTATGTGTGCTAACACCCCTTCTCATGCGAGCTACAACTAACTTCCTAGGCACTCTCCCTAGGATTACCCTCGCTCATACACCAACGGTTGCTTTTGTGCATGCTTGTTGTACACTACCCGAGATCAGATAGATTGTCGATAATCGACTTTACCCTAAGTCCACCACCAAATAAGGAACTGGAAGAAACCCCAAGTCGATCATTCTAGGGCTATCCAATCCGGCCATATACAAATAATCAACATACACGTAGCAAATATACAATCAGAAAAATATATATCTGATAAGCAACTCCCTAAATCACAAGGTATCACAGAAATCAGGCATCATTATCCAACAGCTTCTAAAAGAACCTTATCCACTAGCATGTTTTTCTAACAGTTCATACATCAGCAAAAAACGAAGCTCATCAAACATAACAAGTATGGGTATTTTGGGAACCACTCCCCTGTTCAGGCTCTGGCATACTGTACACATCGCATCTTCCTGAAAAATCAAAGTTAAGTCAAGGTTCGCATTCCCGATCCTAAGCCAACAATCAAACAAGAACATGACAAGGGACCGAGCCCATGTCCTTAACCCAACTCTTTTTATTATAATTTCTTTATCAAAAACATTTTGCAAAAACTCTCGGATCCTAGTTTGAGGCTGGATTCACACAAGTGTTCCTCCAATTCACTCAAACCAGGGCTCTAATACCAACTTGTAACGCCCCATTTTCACAACAAAATTTTTCATTTTTATTAAGGTAAAATTCCAATTTATTAATCCATTATTTAAGAAAACCATTTATTTTATAATTACATTTATTAATGTCAGTGTTTTATAGGAAACGTGGAATCTTCAAAGTTGTTGATGAGTGTGTACAGTCCTGCTTTTGGCCTCCCACAATCACTAATGATACCTGAAACATTAAACAACTGGGTAAGCATAAAGCTTAGTGAGTTTCCCCCAAAATACCACCACATAAACGTAATAACAAACAACATGCATAAAGAGCCTTTAGCCTGACTGGAACGCCGCACCGGCCTACAGACTATCTGGAACGCTCACAGAACCTTCAGCATGACTGGAATGCCTCATCGGGCCTTCAGCCTATCTGGAGCGTTCTCTGGGCCTTCAGCCTGACTGGTACGCCTCTCAGGAGTGTAGTCTATCCGGGACGCCGTGTGTCTTTTGGCCTTCAGTCTACACTGGTCCGCCTCAACCCAAACCACTCCTCCCGAGCCTCCGTGCCTATGACTTATAGGTGGCCTGCATCGGGTATCTTGGCCTACCGCACAAAGCAGGACCGCCTCAACCCAAACCAAACACAGTATGTCGACATATAAACAATCAAGATCAAGTATGCACATAATACAGGAAAACAACAATCATACAGCTCACTACCGCCTACTCGTCCTATCACATCATACAACCCTGATACCAGTTTGTTGGATTAGGTGTCTAAGCCCATAACTATAATTTGTATGTACTTGAACCGAGAGTAGCATGGTCCATTTGGGTTGCATATCATCATGACAATTTGTTAGGATGCACTTTTGAGAAGAGGTTATTTATGGTTTATTAAGATATTATAAATTCTAATATATTAATATGAAATCTTATGATTTAATTAGTATTGATCATGAATTAGTTTGGAATTAATTTAGTAATCAAAAGAGACTAAATAAATTAATGGGGACTAATTGTGTAAATTAGTATATTTATATGTTGGGCTTGTGATCCATGTTGGACTAAGTTTATGTATGGATACATAAAGAGTTAGGCCACATGAACCATGGATCATAAACCTATGGGTATGGATTAGGGTTAACCCATGACCCTTGGAATCCTACATATAAATATGTGCTCCATAGCCAAAAAACGCCTCTAACATGTTCTTGGAGTTCATGGAAGTGTTTTAGTGCAAGAAGATTCTCTCTCAAGAGCCACCTTTGTCCTAGATGTGTTGTGATTCCATTTGAGGCATTCACACTATTGGTGCTAAGTTCTTAAAGGCCAAATACATCAAGGATAGCAAGCTACAACAAAAGGTATGTCATCTAACTTGTTTTATTACCCAAGTATCAAAGTTTTGTATGCTAGTTAGGGTAATACCTTGGTAAAGGAAAGCTTGCATGTATAATAGAGAAAACATAGATCCAAGGTATTTAGGGTTGCATGTACACCTTAGGAGTGTTAGAATGCTCAAAACCCTTCAGTGGTATCAGAGCCTAGGGTTGTTTTCAATTATACTTGATGCTGCTTATTGTTTAAGCTTGAAAAATCGATTTTCTGCTGTTCTGGACAGTGGACTCGCCGAGTCCCAGCACAATTATGACCAACTCGCCGATTTTGTTCTTGCACTCGACGAGTTGGTGCTCCAGAATGCAAATTTTCGATGTTTTTGGCTAGAATTGGACTAGGATCATTACCCTAAGCTATTTTTGAACTTATAAACCTATTTTTGATGTGGTAATGATCATGCTTATCCAATTTATAAGATAATTGTCAAAGTTTCATGTTTTGTATGATTATGTTAATTACATGAAATTTGTTTGATATGAATTATCTTGTTCATATGAGTTTAATCTAGATCATGGACATTATTTGACATGCTTGTTAGTTTATTTGATGATCTTTATGGCCTTTAATGTACTTCATAACTTGTCCTCAAGTTATGGAAAATGAAAAGTTTTTCTTTTAAAAGACTTCATTAAACTCATAGGTTATGGTCTTGAAGAGTTTTTTTCCATAAATGTTTTTATGAACTCCATAACTTGTCATCAAGTTATGGATTTCCAAGAGTCTTTTCATTAAAGCCTATATTAAAATCATATGTTATGGGTTCCAAAGGTTTTTGAATAGTTCAAAACTTTCCCTCAAGTTTTGGAATTTGTAAATGTAGAGTCTTCTTTTGACACATTTAGTTCCAAACCCTAGAATTTTAAAAGTTTAAAATTCAACCCTTATACTATTATAATATTATAGGTTTAATATATATATATATATATATATATATATATATATAGATATATATATATATATATATATATATATATATAAGAGTAAAGTCAGTATTACCGTTAGTAGGCCTCATTCACGAAGCCGGTCTATAAGGGGGGTATAAGGTTACTACCTATAAAATGGCAGTTTAATGGGTGTCCACTCTTACCCACCGCTTCCTTGACTGGTGGAGGGTCGTTAGCCGAACGGATAGGACAGGACACTAATTCTCCCTTCATTAAAAGTATAATGATAAATATAAACTAACTAAACTTTTATTAGATTCCCAATCTTAGTTACTTTAGAAAAAATGTGAATATAGTGCTAACCCATGAAATTGCACTTTGCACCTTGTTAAGTCGTTAGTGGAGCGTATGTGGTTAACCGGCACACTAATATGGGACTGACAATGCGTGGCAAAGGGTAGCTTGATGTTAATCATAGATCAATGGAGTGTGTGTGGTTAACCGACACATTTATTAGGTGGTTGTAACATTGGGTGTACTAAGCTAATTTGCATGGTTATTCACACCTTGTTTGTGATCCTCGGCATCCCAGTCACAATCTTGAAGGGCACAATCGAGATTTAAACATGCCATTGAATAGTTCAATGAATCTCAAAGGATTTAGGAATTTCAGTTCACTTAAAACCTAAAATTCTTTTTCATTTTTCGTGGTGGAAATTGGTAAATCGTCATTTACCTACCTTCAAATATTTTTCGAATTGGATTACCGCATTCCTCTTCCAATTTGTTAAAGTATTGTGTTGGATCCTAGCCTTAATATTTCATTTGGGTGTGATACTAAGGACTAAAATCAACTAAACTTGAATTTCTCCCTTTATAGATGTCTAGTTCAGACAATTATGGTCTTCCCGAATCTTTTGAAAAAAGCCTTCTTTATAAAGATGATTTTCCACAAGGCGATTAAATGTGAAAGATTAATCTCTTCTTCGTACTGTAGTGGAACTTCACTTCCTCTACCTCCTCCAATAATTCTCCCTAACCCACAAGTTCTAGGTCACTCAAAGCCCTATTGGTAGGAAGGAAAGTCTGTATGTGCTCACATCTTGGAGATGAAGTTACATATTGACAAGCTGGGAGAGTTGGGTGTCGAAGTCTCAAGGAAGTTGGCTATTGACTGGGTCCTTCAATTACTTCCTAAGTCATATAGCGGGTTCTTTACGGACTACTATGTGACAGACCACAACATGAACCTTATCGATCTTACCTATTTGCTTGTTGCTGCTGAATCAGAAATGATTTGGTGCATTGGTAAAGCAAATTTGATTGGAAGGTCTACTCCTCAAACTTCCATGGACATTGACAATGGTAACATTAGAAGTTCAGAAAAGCTTTCTCTTCTCAATGGAAAGGGATCGGCCATGGTCAAGTCATTTGACTAAATGGTAAAGAGAAAGGCTAAGTCTGAGATAGTCCCGTGTACCATTCCAAAGAGTCCATATGTTTCTATTGCCAAGAGAAGGGGAATTGGTTGCGAAGCTGCCGTATCTACCTGAAGGACCACAAGGATGGTAAAGTCAGCGTGTATGACTCTGCTTCAGGTAAGTCCACTATCTAACTCTATTAAGTTCCTATTTGGAGATTCTTAATACATGATGTAATGTAATTACATTTTGATGTTTTGAAGAATCAAAGAAATAAAGGAAGCTTAAAGGAAGAGTATGCTGAGTCTGATCACGAAGAGATGGATTTCGATCGCATGGTTCGAAGATCAGATTTGTGAGCTGCTGCTTAAGAGTTATGATAAATTGCTTAGAAATAGATAACAACATTTTTTCACTTGTATTTGCATCGTAAGGATAAGTTTTCCGCAATTTTATAAATAAAGAAATTTTTTGAAATTTATCTTATTTTTAAAATTTCCTTACAATGGCATTTGTGAAAAATTGTTGCTTATATGTTTCATTGATAGCAATATTGGGAAAATGGATTTGATTCTTTCGTTTGTGGTAGTGTCATAATTTACCAAATTAGGAAAGATTCTCATCACCCGGGTTTCAGTTGGATAGAAACTTGGAATCATGCAACTTGTATTGTCTGATGAATGAGAACCTTCATCTTTGGGAAATTAAGACTAATTCTTTGTTCACATGTTTATGTGAGTCAAGCGAAGGACTAGGGGATCGGGTACACTGGGTGAGCGTTGGTCAGGTCCGCCACAAAGAAAGATAAGACTATTTGTCATGATTTACTAAAGTTTAGTAAACATGGTTATGCTTACAAGTTTAAGTATAATTCTGAAACATTGGAAAAGGTTCAATGTATGGCAGAACAAATGAGAAGAATCAAATTGGGCAGAAAGATAAAAGTTTCTCCAATCTGAAAAGATGGGAGAGTACTTGAGTATCGTGTTTTATGATCATCTTAATGATTATGAAAACCATGTCACAATTGATCCTTTAAGGACATCTTAGTGCATTTGTATGGCTAAGAAGAGGAATCGTGAATTGTTGAAATGGTTTAAATCTAGAAGATGAGTCATACATCGTTCCAAAATCAAGTCTTAGAGTTACACTCCACGATTGTAACCTTGAGTGACATAATCTTAAGAAAGTTTTAAAACACTTATCAAATGTAGAGTAAAAGTTTTCTACTCTTGTAGATTTGAAATTGGTAAGTTGCGATGTTTTGGATAAAACAAAAACCAACTAAGGCCAATTGTGTGAAGTGTTTATCTTGATAAGAATCTGCACTAACTCTTGAATATTTGTTTTGTCAAGGAATGGTTCTTGAAAGAGAATCTTATATGTCAATAGGTCAGTGGGAGTCTTAAAGATCTTGAAAGTTTCAAGAACTAATCAAGGGTAAACCTATTGTTAGTCACTAGCACACGACTTGAGGTTTGTAACCTATCGTGTAGACATATTCTTGTTTCTGTGCCCATTCCAGTTAAAGTTGACTATGCATGTGAGTTCTATGTGTTCTCAGCTGTTTGCATAACAACTTGGAAGCAATGGTAGGCCCTTGCTGCCAAGTGGCAAGAAATTAAGATTGAACTAGTTCAATCCATATGAGTTTGGATTTGTTACTAACCTTGTCTTTTGATTATGGCTTGACAAATTCACATGGATAGGAACACATACACCATAAAATCTAAGTGTCATAAGGTTTTTCTCCAATTCATGAAAATGATGGTGAGGAAACGCTTTCACTAAATAGATTTTAAGGAGATAGCAGTTGTGATATTTTCATTATCAAATTTGATTATGATTACGACATACCTTTTCATAATTCGAATTGTGAGGAATGGCAAAAAGTCTAAACATTTGAGACTTATTGTTGTAAGTTCTTAAATTGTTTAGACACACATGTGAGCTATCTAAGGAAAGGTGTATGAGTTTGAAAAGCCTAGATAAAGTCTTATCAAAGCATCTCGTATCAGAAATCTGAACTTTGGTAATGAAAGTCAATAAGTATTGATTTCTAGAAGTCCAGCTGATTTTTGGGTACATGTCATAGCTAGTGGGAGCATAAATGTTATGCTAGTAAAAGTAATGATTATTATGCTAGTGGGAGCATAATAAATTATGATGAATGTTGCAAGTTAGCTATGTTAATTATAGAAAACAAAAGTTTCAATTCGCAAGTTGCAGGGTTTGAAAAGTTGTTTTGCTATAATTAAGGGAGAGGAATTCATACTTCATTTCAAATCTAAAAGCTTAGATTGAGATTTTAATCAGATTTAGTCAAATATATATATATATATATATATATATATATATATATATATATATATATATATATATGAATGTTATGTTGGAATGGTTCAACATAAGGAAATTCTATATATGGATGTGTTAATTGCGTTCTCAAAATTCGACAATGATTACGGCATCCCTTTTCATAATTCGAATTATGAGAACATGACAAATAGAAATAGAAATATTATAGCAAAAGACTGGTCTAGTATCATGTATTTATGTGAGACATCATGAATCGTGTCCCATATGCTTAAGATATAGGATCGATTATACGTGCTGTAATATTCATCCGTTCTAAATTTTCAAAATGCCTAGGGCATTAAGAGGGAAAAGGACTAGAACTGGATATGACTAAAATGGTTAAGCAATTGTCGAGGACAATTTGAGGTTTACCAAAGATTGGTTGCTCATGGACACTTGGAAGTATGGTGTAAATTTTGGAAAGGACCATATTGACATATTCTGAAAAGAGGCAACTCTTGTTTAGAAGTGATAGTCAAAATGGGAATATGGAAATGTTTTCATAAGTGGAAGTCATTCTTTAAATCTGTGTAAGATTAGAAAACTTAATGCAAGAAGGATGTTCAAAGGAATGTACTTGGAATGTAAGACATCGTTTCCATGGAATTGCTCTCCATTGGAATACTTTGTAATGTCTGTTACCAAGTATCTGTGACTTTTGTGCATAGTCATTACAAAAGGATCATTGCATATGAGTTTAGAATCTAACAGATTATAGTAAATGACAAGAATTTAGTATTCTTACATTTACGATAAAGATTTGGAATTGTGAAATGAGCATCATTGAAATGTTGTCAATTGATCTATTCCACGAAGAAAGGACCATAGACAAACATAGTGTACATGCTTGGAGCATGGGACAACTATTGTTTTAATTCAAGTATTAAGTTGATTATTCGAAACATTATACAATGAATAATGAGTAATCAATATGGCACTCAAAGTTTTGGGGCCATATAGGATTAGTATTATTCTTGTGTTTCACTTTGCATGTTTTGACTTCCCGAATAACTAGGTTATTCAAACCATCCACAGTTAATCATACTTTGGAAGTATGTATTGAGGAAAGACTGTCATGAATGGGTCTGTAGTTTGTCTAGGTGTTTTACACATAGTTGTAGTGTTCATGAGTGCTCCTGGAATAAGATTCGAGTATTGGATTCAACCCACGCTCATCTGAATCACTTCATGGATTTTATCACGAGTGATTGTGAGACAATAATATCTTATATTCTTGAAATGGAGACATGTGAGTTGTAATTTACAAGTCGGTTGCACATTGACATATGTAAATGCACCAGTAACTTGGTTTTATAAAACATATCGTTGTGTGTGATTTGGTGAGTAAGTAAAAGCAAGAATTTGAGTCGAAGTTTATCCATTCCTTTTACCCTTGGAGGGATAAAAGCGATATCTGTGGGCGCCTCAATGATTTAGTGATGACAACCCTAAGTGCCCGGCCGGGCCTGGACTGATTTGATTTGTTCAATTAGTCGGTCATCATAAATCAGAAATCGGGAAACAACAAATGGACAGAGAGAATGATTATAATCCATGTCTCATTCCATATGATATCTAGAATGGAGGAATATATGATCCCTTATCTAATGGACGCGTCATTGACTAGGTCAGAGTTCGACAGCGGCTTTTAAGAGCTACGATTGCTAGTCGGTATTTTGGAGTCATACTTGCAATAATAGTTATTAGACTTATCCATGTGAGAGACAGTTGGATTAGTTGTCTAAGCCCATAACTATAATTGGTATGTACTTGAACCGAGAGTAGCATGGTCCATTTGGGTTGCATATCATCAGGACAATTTGTTAGGATGGACTTTTGAGAAGAGGTTATTTATGGTTTATTAAGATATTATAAGTTCTAATATATTAATATGAAATCATATGATTTAATTAGTATTGATCATGAATTAGTTTGGAATTAATTTAATGATCAAAAGAGACTAATTAAATTAATGGGGACTAATTGTGTAAAGTAGTATATTTATATGATGGGCTTGTGATCCATGTTGGACTAAGTTTATGTATGGATACATAAAGAGTTGGGCCACATGAACCATGGATCATAAACCCATAGGTATGGAATACGGTTAACCCATGACCCTTGGAATCCTACATATAAATATGTCCTCCATAGCCTAAAAACGCCTCTAACATGTTCTTGGAGTTCATGGAGGTGTTTTAGTGCAAGAAGATTCTCTCTCAAGAGCCATCTTTGTCCTAGATGTGTTGTGATTCCATTTGAGGCATTCACACTATTGGTGCTAAGTTCTTAAAGGCCAAATACATCAAGGATAGCAAGCTACAACAAAAGGTATGTCATCTAACTTGTTTTATTACTCAAGTATCAAAGTTTTGTATGCTAGTTAGGGTAATACATTGGTAAAGGAAAGTTTGCATGTATAATAGAGAAAACATAGATCCAAGGTATTTAGGGTTGCATGTACACCTTAGGAGTGTTAGAATGCTTAAAACCCTTCACAACTAACCTCCATAGAATGTGTAACCATAAGTAAGCAAATGTGAGATAGCCACCCGAATAGATGGTCCTATTTTAGAGCCACAACCAAACAAGGAACATGCATGAGAGCCTAGACCAAGAGTTCTCAGGCTATCCTACCTGACCACAAACAACCCCTCAGGGCACTCCTTAGATGATAACCAACAAGCACATATACATACAGTCCTATAGATTATTATAGCAAAGCAACATACTCAATACTTGGAGACAGATCTAACAGATCACTACAGCATAGCAGCATACTCGATATCAGAACATAAATCTAGTAGGTCACTACAACATAGCAGCATACTCGATGCCAGAAAACAGATCCCTAAGGCATTCCTCTACTACTACCAGATAACCAAAACTAGTGGGTCGGCATTGGTTCCTTCAACCCACCACTACAAGAAAAAGACCCTTTTACGACGCGCAAACCACGACACTCATTAATTTATGTTACGCAAAAGAGAGTGACATTAAAAAAGTGTCATCTCTTCAAAAAATTTAAGGATTTAGGTCACGCATTATTGCGTGCCCTTAAATTAGTGTCTTATGTAAAAAAATTAAAAACACGGAGGGCACTTGTGCGTCCTCTGTGAATGTCGTTTTATATTTTTGTTTTAAGTAACGTGCGTCTCCTTCCAAATTTTTTAAACCTCTGCCTTCCAAATCGATCCTCACACTAAATGGTTCGGCGGCTGCAACTCGTTTCAATTGTAGCGCCGATCGACAACTACGACCGTCAATCGAAGCTACCAATTGAACAACCCCTAATCGACACCTCCACCTTCTCGTCTCTCCTTCTCCACCAGGTTTCTTTTACGCCGGGAAATTTTGTAACTTATATTTTCCTTTACCGTTTTCTTTTACTTCTTCTGTAATTATCTCACATGACAAAACCCCCCACCTGTTTCCAAACCCTTTTTCTCTCTCCAACGACGGACATCACCGGCGACACACCTACGGCCAGTCATTGGAGCTTTGTTTGCGTCAGAATATATATCTACTATTCCAAAAGTCTTTCAATCGTGGATCCTAGTCTCAAGAATAAATGGAAACAATGGATGCACCCGTTCCGGAAGTTCGAACCGAAGGCGAACCTGATGTTGTGGAGGAATTAGGGCAAAATGTTGATCAGATCATCGTGAAGGTTGATGAGGTACGCTCTTTGTTGGTGAATCTTCCGATTGTATAATTTTCCCAGTTTATATACACTCCATCTTCTTAGGTTACATAAGAATGACGTATGGTTGAGTCAAATAAAGATTTCTTTTAACAGCTTCAACAATAATCCAAATAAATTCATCTTTTTACTAGAACGCTCCACTCAACCAAGCATCAAATTATCATCAGTTCACATTGTAATCATATTCGATAGTGAAACATCGGACACAATTGCCCCTGTTGCTGATGATGTAAAGAAGCGTAAGAAGTCTCCTGCTTCAAGGCCTGTAGAATGAGGGACCGGAGGGGCATATGAAGGTAAATTAACGAATTTTTAATTTATTTATGTGCATTGAGTTTTATAATAAATAATTCAGATCTTGTTTCAGGTGTCAATAACGAGTCTCAGTAATCTCCTGAGCTTCTACATCCCACTGTGCATGAGCTTTGTAAAATCTTAAAGTTTCCAGTATGTTACTTTTTGACAATAATACAAATGTAACATTTTTAATTATATTTTCTTGACTTAAAAAATAAAAATACAGGAGGATGTCAAGAACAAAGTGGACGGATTTCTTGATTTTGTTCTCAAGAATTATAATGTCAGTAGGGAAGATACTTCTACTCTACAAGCCTTCATGATATCACTGGTATGAACTTTTTTTAAAGCCCTAATTTTTCACATTATTAATGTATTTAATTTTAATGGAGTCATTCATCGTTTCAGTGTTGGATTGGGGCCTCACTAGCAAAACATAAAATTGATAGAAGGGAGTCTTTTGACCTTGCAAAAAAGCAATTGAATTTTTATTGTAAGGAAAAACAGGTGAATTTTGTTCACTTGAAGCTTGAAGAAGCTAAAGAAGATTTCTTAAAGCAAACAGAGACAGAAGAGAACATGTTGAAATAAAAGATTTGAAATCACCACCTCAAGATATCTGCACAGAGTCAAAGTCAACCGAGCATAAAATATCAACTGAAAGTCAACAGAATCAAAATTTTGAAGTATCAGTTGCAGAAAATTTGGAATCTACCGAAAAGCTAAGTGAAGAGATGGAGGAGTTTAATAGGGAATGGTTTGACAGAAGGGCATATTTGGAAAATAAGTACAAAGTGGATAAAGCTATTATTCATCATTTGTATAAGAACCCTTCAATAAGATCAGAGAAGTTAAGATTATTAGACAAAGAATTTGCGAAAAAAATAAAGAACATGAAAGAGATAAAGATGTTCACCTCAAAGAGCTCAAGTCAACACTCCTTGCTGCTGACGTGACAGCTAAACCCGAAACTTCAGTTTCTGTTGGGAATCTGGGTGATAAAATGCCTGAAACGCCCTTGGAATTGGATGGTGGTATATAAATTTTGTCAGCACATCTTATATATTTGGTGTAGTTGTGTATATAAAAAAATAGGTTATTAAAACACTCTCACGCACACAGATAACAAAAGAAGTTGCTAAAGGATTTTTCACATGGGTATCAGTTGCCTGCATTACAATTTATATTGTTGAGGGGAAAGAATTCAAAGGTTCTATTGGCTGCAAAAAATCTGTTGCAAGAAATGGTGGGTAAATGCACACAGTAGCAGTATATTTTAGATGAAAAAATTCATTTTAGTTGATGTATTTATGTTTGAGAAAAGAATTATGCTATTTATTGCCTTCCATCAAAACAGAGGCAAATAACACAACACATTCACATCACAGTTGACGTATATTCTTTCATATAACTTTCTTTTCTTTATGTTAATAGAATTGTGATGGGATGTGTGGACTAGTTACTAATCCATAAATTTTCTTGGAAATCCCAATTCTATCACTGGATAGGTCAGGTAATTAGTTGTATATACCCTGTTTTTATTTTATTTATTTCAGCGATTTACAAGTTTTTAACTTTATTTCAGGGATTTACAAGTTTTTAACATTATTTCAGGGATTTTGTATACTCTTGACAAGACTAGATTGCTTACCCATTGTTGCTATTTACTTTTCTCGTGGCATGGTAATAAGTAATAAAAATCTACTTTCTTTTTTTCTTTTTATTAAGTAGTAACATTATTTCAGGGATTTTGTATACTCTCAATTTTGTTTGAAATGTGATGCTATTTTTTGCTAATAGGTTGGAGTAGCAGAGATGAAAGTTGTTATTGAAAGAACTGGTGGGCTTGCTGTTTTAGCTGAAAGTTTTGGACATTCGGTTTTCAAGGATTCAATTAGACGTGTCTTTGACAAGGGTGAAGAATCTCTTGGTCTCTCTCATAAGTGAGTATTTTCATTCTTTGCAATCTGCATTATATGTTTATGTAGCCTCCTACTTTCATTTCTTTCTTATTAACACATTATACATTGAAAAACTACCCAATTATAGGCTTATAGCATTGTACTTTCAGTTTGTTTTCTTATTAGGACATAGTACTTTGAAAATTGTAATAGGAAAAAACAAAGTAGAAGGCTATAACAAATAAATCAATGGAAGTACATTGATATTACTTGCATTTAACCCTTTTAATTATGAATATATCATGCATTTTTCATCTTTTGAAAATATTCACTAATTTCAGTGGGGAATTTGAGATCAACTATTCAAAGGACATTAAAATTCAAGGGATTATTGGACCTTGCACATCTTTGGAGAAGGTTGTTTACTTGATCTTACTTATATTTATACATCAAACAATACTATTTACTCCAAAATCCAAATGCAAATAATATTTCAGATTCATTATTAATTTTTTTTTGTTTATTTTATGCAGAAAGGTCCAGCTGTTGCAAGCACAGTGAGACAGGGGAATACCACAGCTTGGAAGTTGTGTGGACTCGATAAAAATACTTGCTTGATTGTTTTTTTTTTTTTTTGATATATCATAAAGTGACAAATCAGATGCTTCATGGAATGTAAATCCACAGTTGTACATTTCTAAAAATTAAAATAGGATGCTATATTGAACAAATCAGCAAAAGGATGTTGCTATTTAGAGAATTTTCGTATAACCTTTCACTTTACTTGTATGATTTCAGGATGATAGATGCGTTTGGGGAGATTAATGTCTTTGACTTAATGTCTATTTCAGCCTTTAAAAGTACTTTGCCTTGATAGACAATGAGGGGAACCTCTTACCATATTTCATTGTTGTTGCAAAAAGAAATAAGGTTGTACTCATGTATGCTTGGCTAACATCTTACTATATTTCTAAAGTACATTGTCTTTTTTAGAGTATGTTATGTAACATCAAACATGTAAGTCAATGAGAATTAATGTCTGTTTTTGTGAAGTTATGTTAATGTCTATTTCAGCCCTTACATCTCGTATACATCAAGATATATGAAAGATATAACTTAGTTTTATTTTCAGGTATGCTTGGCTAACATCTTGGATATGTATTATGAAGATTTATTCACACTCCTTGATAAAAAGTTGCCATACAATGCAGCTTCCATGACTATTGACATCTTTGGATTTGTTGGTTTATGTGAATCTGATGGTTGCATTATTCAAATTTGCAGGTCTTGTTGATGTGTATAGTGTCAAGTAAAGTAGCTCGGATGTTGTGAAGGTAAGCAACGAGTTCTTGTAGTTCGACGATTATTTGTTGATGACTTTCATCTCTTTCACATTTGATGTACTACATTTGTCTACTATTGGAACGTTTATTTGTATGACATTAACTTTTGTGCAATGAATTGTATGTTTTTATATGGTATTTTATGAGACATTAAATGCAAATTTAATTTGTATTATGCGTAAATGAATATTGTAAAGGCACGTCGTATATGTATATTGTAAATGGTTGCTGAAGTTTATGACACGCAAATGCGTGTCATCTTCATTTATGACAGGGGCTTTAATGATACGCAATGCGTGTCCTAAACGCGCGTCGTAAGGTTACGACACGCAAATGCGTGTCGTCTTCCTTTATGACAGGGTCTTCCTTGATACACATTGCGTGTCGTAAATGAGCGTCGTAAATGCGTGTCATAACTGCGCGTCGTAAATGCACGTCGTCTATAGACGATGCGCAAAAGCGTGTCGTCTCTCGTTATGACATGGCCTTCCTTGACACGTATTTGTGCGTCGTCTGCGTGTTTTACGACACGCATTGCGCGTCGTCTGAGCGTTTTACGACACGCATTGCGCGTCGTAAAAGGCTGTTTTTCTAGTAGTGCACAGGTACAGTGAGGCAAAACTCACCTCAATATGAATGTAGGTAGCCACTGTAGCAATGAAAAACTCTTCCAACTTCAACTTTCTTCCAATCACCTACAGGAAGATACTTGAGTCAATACCCGATCACATATCATAGTCACTTGCAACATTAACCACCTCACATGAAATGACGATTAGGATTAACAAAGAACACTTAACCCATTAAGGACTTAATCACCTAAGGGTAGGACTGATTAATGTTTAACTTAGTCATTCTCGGGTATAATAATAATAATCCAATCAATAGCCCAAATACACGCCCGATCATTGTCCAAATAGAGCTTCCCGGTTCTAGGGTTTTCCACATAAAATTATAATTAGGTTAGTGTTCCACACTAAACCCGTAAGGACTTAATCCATTAAGTTCAATATTACATTAAGTTAATTGTAGGGGAATTATTAATTATTATTTAAAGTTGAATTAACAGCTTTAATGCAGGTCCCGACCAACTCCAAAAACTAGAGTTTCTTGACATTAGGGTTTTCTAAACCTTAATTAGGGTTTCCAACTCCTAAAGCTAGATGATTAGTTAACTAAATAAATATATATTTAATAAATCGTGCACCACCCTCTGCCATCTCGGATAGTGATGGTTGATGGCGGTTCGCGGCGGCAGCCACCCACACACAGCGGCGATTCGAGTGATAATTCCAACAATCCAAACACACATACAAGTTCTTATATCATTCACACACATTAACACCAAACAGAATATCAAAATGTCTAATACAGCAACCAAGATGGTGGCAAACTGCGGCAGAAGGTGGCAGCCACCACCTCACGGTGGTGGTGGTGGTGGGTTTTCCTTGATTTTCCGGCCGAGGACTATACATGCAACATGACACCATCACACACACACAACCACCCACACACAGTGGTTGGTGGTGGCAGAAAAGAAAATAGGGGCGGCAACCACCATGGTTGGCTGCTTTGGTGGTTCTTTAGATTTTCCGTCCAACAAAACACATCTATACCCACTTCACTGCTTGCAGCAGCAATACACACACATACACACACACACACACACATGAACACGAGTTCCAACCTGAAACACATACCTAAATTCAGCCTCCCTTGCGGTGACATGTGGCAGTTAGAAGAGATGGCGGCAATAGAACAGTCGCCGGAGCGGCAGCGGCGATGTAGCAGCAGAAAAAGACGGAGAAGGAGAGGTGGTGTGATTCTTAACCGAGAGCAACAACAACGACCACCACATGCCTTCGTTCTTCCGACCAACTCCACAGTCACGGTGTCGGCTTCAACTCGTGTCTTTGTCAGCGACGACCTCTCCTGGCTTCGGTGGTTCACTATGGCGTCAAGGAGGTGGCGGATGGGAGTTTGGGGAGATAAGGCGACGACTGAAGAAGGTATTGTAGGGTTAGGGTTAAGTGTACCAGTTAGCAAGAGCGTGGAGGGGAACGGGTTTAAGTCCCGTCTCCAACTCCAAACTTCATACAAATTTTGACACCTCTGTCCCCTCCCTCTCTATTCTTTTTCACATCTAGTCCAATATTTACTCTTTGGCCCCTGCTTCCAAAAATCTATTCAATACAAGTCCATATGTTACAATATAGATCCCAATTTCCAAAAATTATAACATTTAACTCCTTATGGCTAACACTGATAAATTATTACGAATTTAGGGCTAAAATAAAATATAAATATAAATTACATCTCGGGGTTTTAGGGTTTATTATTCATTTATTTTATTTATTTATTTAATTTTATTTATTTTAAACCGAATGTTACACTCTTATGGATAGATGGTGGGATTTGGATTTTTCAATTTTCTTGTCTATCTCTGAATGGCTCTCGTGGATTGATTCTGTTGGATCATCTCAATTTGAAAAAATGTTTGGAAACGATTGTTTTTATTATGTTTTGGGTGATTTGGTCGATTCGAAATCGATTGTTGTTCACAAAGATTAAACCTGTCCAGGCGGATAGTTGAGATTTCATTCAATCTCATTCGTCCTTTTAGATTAATTCTAGATTAATTCTAGGTGTTCTAATTTTAATGTTAAATGGATTTATTGGGTGCAAAATCCTTTGTAATTACTTAATGTACTTTTATTCTAATTTTGGCTAGTTTTTAATTTAAAGTCGTAGTTATAAAAAAAACATATATTATTAATTTACGCGAAACTTTTGTTATTAAATGTTTATTGTGTATAATTTATGATTTAATATAATCTTCAACCATTGTTCTGCTTGTTTAATTTAAAAAATATTTATTATGTTATTTTACAGTTTTGATTAATAATAATTTTTAAAATACCTATCATTGTTTTTAAGGAAATATATATTTTAATTTATATAAATTGTAGTTAAATATATTTTCAATATTATTTTTTATTATTCTAATGATTAAGAAACTATCCATTTGATATTATTTCTATCATTTAAAAAAAAAATTTTAGACATCTTTAAAGTTGTTGGACATTTCAATATACATTTACATTTATAACTATAGTTAATTTTTTCAATATATTTAAAAAGTGGTCGTGGGCATAATTTAGTATATTTGAAATGTTTAAGTTTTTAAGTTTAACACCATCTTTAAAATTATCAAATACAATATAATGTCGTAGCATTGTGAGACAATCTCCAACCAAACATTACTAAACACTAAAATAATATAAATAATAGTGCAAAAAATATTTCATTTCTAACCATACATTTTTACACATTTTTTTCCACCATAAAATATATGTTATAGGATATTCCATTTTAGCCTTAATAGTTTGTCAAAAACTTTTATAGTTTGTCAAAGACACATTTAACTTATTAGGTATTTACATACTTATTTTCATATTTTTGTTGTTTGATTACATTTAGAATATATCTAATCATATTTAACAAACTATAAATTATTAATAATCACTAGGGATGAACAGTGTGTACCAAATCCCGATCCCGTATCGGTACCGTACCGGAACCGGTACCGAACCGTACGAAATTTACAAATGTGGGACGGTACTTGGTACTTCAAATTTACGAAATTTGGGATTCGGTACTGATACTAGTACTGAAAACCGGTATCAATCCCAGTATCGGTATCGGTGATGTGAATTCGGTTCGGAACCTCGAGATTGACTTTTGATTAAATTCGGTTTTCAGGAATCGGGAACGATACAGGTCGGTACCGGTTCTGTCTCACGCTTATCCCTAAATCACTATATGTAAAATATACCTAATCATAATTATTAAACTAAAAACAAATAATGAAAATCTTCAATAAAGTCCCAAAATTTCGGCCAAGTTTACATTTTAGTCATAAATTAACTTTTTTACGAAAAAAATCCTAAAATTGGCAAAAGCTTACATTTTAACCATTTTTTATCGGTTGGAACCGGTAACAAATTAATTTGTGACTATTTCGTAAACTGACCCAAAATATTGTTACTTATCTGCTAACAAAAATATTATGACTTTTCTACAAAAAAAAAACGTTGTTGTTGTTGTTGACGCCGTTGTCGTCGTCGTCGTTGTTGTTGTTGTTGTTTTATTACAAATGTAAATAAGTAATACTTAACAATTTAAAAGAAGTTGTCTATTTATAAAATTGTTTATAATAGCCCATATCAAAATTCAAAAGTATTAATTATAATATCTTGCTTAATAAAAAGTAATATGACATGTATTGCTTTATCACATTACATTGTTATGTGTCCAAAAAACCACATGAATAAAGTAATGAAAAAGGGCAACACACGTGTTGGTAATTCAAATACTTACACACAACACATAGCAGACTCTCACACACTAATATACGTGATAGCACACCCAATCATAATCTTGATCTGATTCCAATTGCGGACCTGAACTTGACTTATGCAAAATCACTATTTATAAACAATTTTACAAATACAATACTTCTTTTAAGTTGATAAGTATTAATAGACAATTTTACAAATATGCAACTTGTTTTAAGTTGATAAGTGTTAATATTCTCAATTGAAAACAATAATAACACATGTGAAATGATCATATACAAAGTGAGAATATATAAACATACATTCAAGATTTCAATGCTTAAAGCGTCACCATCCCCTACACTTTCACCCTTAAAAAATGTCTTTAATATTCTTTTTTCATTTAAACGTATTTATTTGTATTATTAACAATATTAATAATAACGAATTTAAAAAATAGTATACTTATTTACATTTTTAATTAAATAATAATAATAATAATAATAATAATAATAATAAGGTTTTTGTGTGCAAAAAAGTCGTAATATTTTTGTTTGCATAAAAGTCTTAATATTTTTGGTCAATTTACGAAAAATGCTCAAATAAATTTGTTACCGATTCCAACCAGTAAAAAACGATCAAAATGCAAAATTTTACCGGTTTTTAAGAGATTTTCGTAAAAAAAAACTAATTTAAGACTAAAACGTAAACTGAACTAAAATTTTAAGACTTTATTGAAGATTTCCAACAAATAAAAATAAAACTTGAGAGACTAAACTTTAACATAACTTTGATGAATGTGGAGATGCCATAATTACAATGTTTTCTTTAATTACATAAGAAAATTTGGTTAATTACTACATTCAAAAACAATAAAACAAGTACTTTTAAATTAAATTAATAGAACTATAGTTAAAAATATATTAAATAGAAAATTATAGATAATTGCATTCATGCATAACCTGCAGTTATGGCCATTGTATGATTTTATTTTTAATAAATGATAGTTTTTAATTTATTAACAAAACAACACTTAACAATAACGGTAATCCGAGAATTATAATTAACCAGAAGTTACATAAATTTTAAAATAACATTATCTTGAAAATAATTATTGGTATTAAAAAACGGATCATGGTGTAAATTAAATAATGACCAAATAAATAATTTTTAAATAAATTTAGTATAAAGTTTTCTGATAAATGTCGTTAAGACTAGTCTATGGGCCTATTGAGGGGCGTTGGAGTCGACGTGGCTCGCCCTCAACGGCATGATTACAGGCAAAATACTGCTCCCATCCGTTAGGTTGTCATCCGTTGCTATCGAAACGAGTCGTAACACACATATTTTTTCAGTTCAAATGGTCAAATTTTGAATAAAAAAATTTATATATTAATTTTTACCTATATATACTACATTTAAATACCTTTTTTACTACAACATTCTTCTCTTTTATCTCATTTTACATCAAAAACCAGTTTCTTTGTCAACTATGGACTAAAACCCAAACACCCATCCACCAAACACACCCGCTTCAATAGGTTTCGCGCAATATGAGAGCTATATGAACCTTCTCAACTCTCAAAACTCACCATAAAATACTATTTCAAGGAAACTATTTTAATCTCACCTCACCCTAATGCAATTTCCTACATCATCCTACATGCAACAAAACTCAAACCTTCAACAAAACATTTTCAATACTTTTGCTTCCATTCCAGAAAGAACCACACAACCAACGCAAGATATGGTGCCCGAAACGCAACCGGGAGGTAGTCGGAGAGGTATAGGGAAAGGAAAAAAGAAATGGGAAAGAGATCGCAGAAAGTGAAGAACCTCTACTTTGGTGGACACAGGAGGAGAAATATGCTTTGGCGGTCGCGTGGTGCAGGACTTCAAAAAAATCCAAACATAGGAAATGATATGTGGAGAGTTGGTTTTTGGGAAGCCATGCTCGGAAAATTTCACACGCTTATGAAAAAACCTCGATATTGTAATGTTGATATATTTAGTAGCAAGTAGACTCCAATAAGTCATAGATGCACTAAGTTTAATGGGATTTTTAGCGAACTTTCTTTACAAAAGCAAAATGGTGCCAACGATTTTGATGTGTTTAGAGCCATGAGGGAGCAATATCACATCGAAATGGGTCACATTTTTTAGTATAAAAAAATATGGGAGATTATGAGAAAAGATACAAAATGGATTAAAACGTCAACATCGTCGGAGGTACAATCAAAGATGTCTCATAATTTAAGTTCATTTTACGTTTCTGACGTACGAACTAACATCGTCCTCAATGCCGACACTGATGTTAGAAAAACAGGGTAATAGAATGCTTGGATCAATGAGAGTTATGAAACACTTTCATATTAAAGCATTTCGAGGGTACACTCAAAAATCTTTAATTAGATAAAACTCAATGTTCTTAGAAGAGAGAATGCAGAAGATGATATGATCATGTGTGTACTAAACTGATTTCGAAAATGATAATATAACAGGAAACTAACTTCTTGTCATAAAACTGTGATATGACAGTTACAGGAATGTAACTTCCTGTCCAAAACCTATCACATAAACTGTCATAAACATTTATAAACTAACTTAAAATGGGGTCTAGAACTTGGATTACAAAACTGGGTTTATCACTTAAAATCGGCTTTGACCCTTGGATCCCACTCCCAGGGGCGTTGTCCTCAATCCTCGTCAGTTCAGGGGCTTCACCTCTAAATAACATTATACTTTTAACTAAGACAAACTTAAACAAATGTGCACTCCGCACCACCCTAACTTGTTTAATATTTATCAAAGTGACATTGATCAACAAATTAATCTCATTACACTTAAATAGTATTAGTGATACAAAATCACTAACAACCAATGACATCCCCGACGACATTGAAGAGATCCCCCCCCCCCCCCCAATAAAACGAAACACGTTGAACGACATGCGGATGAAGCCGGAAAAATAGCACAAAGTGTTGGCGTAAAAGAAAGAAAAGTTCGACCAACGCAATTAAATGTCAAAAGAAAGAGTCGAAACACAACGCCAACACTTAGAATTCCTTTGTCATCAATAAGAGGAAGATCAAATGTTGAAGGATTTGAAAATTCTTCGGACGAGCGAGGAAGATATGTCACCATGAGATTTGGGAGTGCTTCATGCGATGAAGGAAAAAATCCGCAAGAGATATTTGGTCTAGGACTATCGTTTAATGTTTTTAAATTAAGATTATCGTATTTTATTTTCTTGTAACGTTTTTTTTTAATATTATATCTAAATTAAGATTTATTTAAATGAAATGTTTTGTATTTTTTTTATAATTAATAAAAAATCGAAAAAAATAGAAAAAAATAAATAGAAAACAAAAAATACCCGAAAAAAATAAAAAAGAAATGATGACATAGAAATTTTATTGGGTGTTATAAAATGTTGTCTATTTCCTCACTTGGTGTTATAACACCATATACGACATGTCATGCGATATGACAACTTTTGGATGTGATAAGATGTCTTAACATGTTGGTCACACCCAATAGCCTAAACATGAAAATTTGGATACAAATTTAACTTAACTTATATTTATTTAAATTTTATATATTAAATAAATTTCAAGTTTCAACCATTATAACTACTATAATTATTCATCTTACATTAGGCATTCTTCAATACATACCACAAGAAAGGGTGTGGTCCATGTGGCCACGATCGTGCTTCGTAAACACAACCCCGAACCTTCGTTGTCAGGCGTGATCGTGGTGTTCCGTGAAGCCAAAAACGAGCTGCAATGCCGAATCACAACCATTTACTATTTGACACTTCCTTGGTCATGTGTAACGGCTATTTGGCATTTCTTTTATTTTTTATTTATTTAAATTTTTACCTATATAAATACCAATACAAACGTTCTTATACTTCACACAATTATTCTAGCTTTTTATTCACATTCACATGTTTGTGTTGCTCTTTCAAAACTCATGGCTCCCAAAATGATAAATTGGTCAGAAAATGAAAAAGAGAAGTTAGCACAAGCATGAGTGTCGGTTTCAGAAGACAGAGATAGTCAAATCTCTAGAGATTTTTTTGGGAAAAGTTTGAAACGTTTTGTATTGTTTAATGGGTTGTCCAAGTCGAAATCTTGATGAAATATATTCAACGTGGCGCGGTATGAGGGTAAAATGTTGTGAGTTCGATGGAATTTACAACTACGTTTGTTATAAACAATGTACACGAAGACGATATCAATCCAGTTAATATGGCCATGGATCAATATGAAAACACAAACCACAAACGTTTTACACATTTCAAAACTTGACAAAAGTTGAAGGATTCCCAAAATGGAATAACGTTGTTTAAAAAAATTGGATTAAGAGTAGAGATGCATACAAAAAAAACCGGTTTCACTATTCAAAACCGGATCCAATCAGAAACTGGATTGGGTCAAAACCGGTTTTGACCAAACCGGATCGGATCGGATTTAAACCGGATTTTCAATCGGATCCTAATCCTATATTCCAAATCGGATTTGATACCGGATCGTAAATCGGATTCGCTAAAAACCGGATCCAAATCCGCCCCAAAATCCGATTAAAACCCACTAAAATCGGTTTAAACTGGTTTCAAATCGGATTAGAATCGGATTCGGATTTTGGTTGGAACCGGATCGGATTTTGACCGGATTCGGATCGGATTTTGACCGGATCGTATTTTTGATGACGTAAGCGAAACCGGATTGGATTCGGATCCAGATCGGATCGGATTCGGGTTTTGTGCATCTCTAATTAAGAGTAGTTGTTTGTGTTTGAATTTTTTATGTTTTCTTCTATTTTATTTCAAATTGTCGTTTTTTTTAAAAATAATGTAATCACTTTTTTTAATATAATGAAAATCTCGTTTAAAAAAATACATGTTTATTGTATTTTTAAATTAAATTTAATTAAAAAAATGATGTAGAGTGATATGTTAGTGGCAGATATCCTATTGTGTTAGTGGTATTATGTGATGATGAGATGACACTTACAAGTATAATGATTAGTGATGTGTATTGTAGAAGGCTTATTAAATGTATCTCTTATTATATGGTCAAAGATAACCATATTGTGTAATTTTATTATTTTTTATTTAGTGTAAAAATTATTTTTATTTTATTAAATTTTTTCTAGAAGAAATAATTTTTTTATTATTAAAAAGCAAAATCTAACAAGATGCTAAAGGTACACGACATTACAACCAACAACACCAAGATTAGAACATCATGTCAACCAATTTAGCAACAACATATCTTAGATTTCTTATTAATCCAATAAAATAATAGGGAATACACTAGATACAAAAATTTCATGTTTCTTTTCATTGCAATTGAAAATCAGTTTATTTTTTAAATCATAGACAACCAAACAATTAGTTAATTTAACAACATAATTTTTCCATATGTTAACTATAATATTCATGATCAGTGCGCAAATATATTCTTAGTTTAATACGAAACGTGAATGCATATGTCCCAATATAAATCAAGATGCACATGCATAAGAAGATATTAATTATCAGATTTTGGTTTTTCTAGATGATCCATATATTCCTAATTCCATGTGTGTTTTAAACAGGACTTGAACCTTCGATCTTAAGAAAGGAGGAAAACATGTGATATCGCTGATCTAAAAGTAATTTTCATAGGTGTTAAGTAGAACTCGATTTATTTTTTATTTTTTATTTTTTTTGAACTCTTAATGTATCATCTCTAATAAATGAATGGTTTTTTTGCCACTTGACAGACTCTTATTCAATTTGTCAAATGTCATTTTGTGGTTATTTTGAATTATTTTTTTTTCACATATCATTTTATGAATTTTTCTATTTTATTAAATTTCACATAATATTTGAATGTAACAATTGCAATAAATATAGTAATAAATGGATATCAATTTCATTAATAAACTTACATCTTAATTTCAAAATTACTAAAATTAAAACTCATTAGTTTATTTTGTTTATTTAAATTTAAAAGATAAAAAATATTTTCATTATAATAATTAATTATTTTTCTTATTTTTTTATAAATTCAAAGTTATCAAATATTTTAACCTTTATATTTAACTTTTTTATTTTTACTTTATTTATTTATTTTTTAATTATATGGGATATTGACTTGAAAGGGTAACGAACTTTCGACTTTGTTCACATTTAGTCACTAAACTTTTTTTCGTTATCTATTTGTCACTGAACTATTGAAACTGTTCACATTTTACCCTTATGACCGGTAACAACCGGTCATAAGGGTAAAATGTGAACAGTTTCAATAGTTCAGTGGCAATTTGATAATGAAAAAAAGTTTAGTGACTAAATGTGAACAAAATCGAAAGTTCGTTTCCCTCTAAAAAAGTTCAATGACTAAATGTGAATAAACTTCCTCTTGTATTATGTTTTAGCAAATTATTTATTTTTGTTAAATTCTAGCAACATTTGTTGATGAAGAAATCTATGAAATAAAAAAAACAAAACCCCGAAAAATATATTAAAAAAAACGAAAAACCAAAACCGAAATAAAAAACCAATGGTTTGGTATTTTCCAAAATAAAAAATCAAAATTTCCAATCTGATTTTGGTTTTACAGAAAAATAAACCATTCTCACTGATGTGAATTATGACCATTGGTTTGGCATGCGGAATTAAAGAACAAACAAAGAACACGGTGATTTGGGTGTTTAAGAGATGCATTCGATTATGAAAGGTGTTTACAAAAAATTATCTAGATCTAAATCTACATAATTAAAACACACTAACACTCTCAATGTTACATCTCTCAAGCACACCTCTACATGTGGTATGAACCCACCTTATATAGAGGTGTTTACATGTCTCTCTCTCTCTCATGTCACAAGGCTACAAATTTGTGAAATTTTGTTAAAGGCGGTCCGTGAACGAAACAAAATTTCACAAACATCCAAATCACCTTTCATAATCGAATGCATCTCTTAAACACCTAAATCATCGTGTTCTTTGTGTGTTCTTTAATTCCGCATGCCAAACCAATGATCATAATTCATATCAGTGAGAATAGTTCATTTTTTTGTAAAACCAAAATCAGATTGGAAATTTTGATTTTTTATTTTGGAAAATACCAAACCATTGGTTTTTTATTTCGGTTTCGGTTTTTTGTTTTTTTTAAATATATTTTCTGGGGTTTTGTTTTTTTGTTTTTTATTTTTTTATTTCATAGATTTCTTCATCAACAAATGTTGCTAGAATTTAAAAAAAAAAATAATTTGCAAAAACATAATACAAGAGGAATTTGTTCACATTTAGTCATTGAACTTTTTTAGAGGGAAACAAACTTCCGATTTTGTTCACATTTAGTCACTAAACTTTTTTCATTATCTATTTGTCACTGAACAGCCGGTCATAAGGGTAAAATATGAACAGTTTCAATAGTTCAGTGACAAATAAATAACGAAAAAATATTTAGTGACTAAATGTGAACAAAATCAAAAGTTCATTACCCTTTCAAGTCATTATCCCCGTTATTAAAATACTAATTTACTCATATCATTACTAAAATCTGAATTACATAACAAACTTTCAAGTCGAATATGATATGTGAGGAGATTTTCCATTCTTTCCATACATATGGTAATTATATATTTAAAATAAAATTGTTTAATGGGTTACAGGCCCATCTGATCCCATTTCTGCTCAAGCATTCCAACGTTAAAATTTAGTAACACACAAAGATAGAAAACACTATGAACAAGGTCATTTTTATGATTTTTATATATATATAATATAATATGTACAAATTTCAATACACAGTGAACTCTATATTTAATCGATATTTAATATTTCATGACACTGAAAATAAGAATTTATGAATCTGGAATAGTAAAAGATTCACTCCAACAGTCACAAATTCAAATTTCAAATTTCCGCTGCTCCAACGGTAACCCCGCGCAAGGGCTTTCGTATAAATATGTCTAGACGATTTTGAGGCTCCTCATCGCATTTTGAGCATCTCACTCATAGGCAGATTCACGAATTCAACGTTATCCAAAACCCTACTTTTCCTCTCCCCTTCGTCAATTCAGATCTCATGGATTTCCACAGTCTTACCAGAAAAGAACTTCAATTTCTCTGCAAACTCAACAAGATCGCTGCCAACACCAAAAATCATGTCATGGCGGATGCTCTTCGAGACCTTGATACCGTGAGTTCTTAGATTTTGATTTGATTTGTTTAATTCGTATTATTGTTGTCGCTGGTTTTTTGTCTCGATTTTCTTGCATACATCTTGAGTGAAAGCGTATTTAGGTTTTTGATAAGTTATTGGTGATTTGGTCATGTACTGTTACATCTGATTGCAGTTCGTTTATAGGTTTAACTGTTCACTCGTAAATTGTTCGTGGTTTCGTTATAGTTTCTTAATCGGTTGTGTGTTAGACAGTAAATTCAATTTAGTGAAAAGTTTTTTGAATGTTAGAACTCTTGTTAAGTTCTCCGAAAAACAAATCCTTATTTATAAAATGTTAGGGATTTCATTATGTTCTTCGTGATTTCGTCAATAATTTCTCTATTTTAGCTTAAACTCCGGTTGTTATGCTAAAACAATCACTGATTACAGAAAAATTCGTTTATGATGTTGAATAGGTTGAAGGTATTGAGAAGTTTATCAACGTCACACAGTCTGAAGCAGTTGATTTAGACGAGTCAAAAGAAAATGTCGATGTTTCTCCATGTAAAGTCCCAACCACCAGAAACAGAACGGCGAAAACTACCGAAGTTGAAAATTTGAAGCCGACAAACACCAGGACAACTCGCAGGACAGCTAAGAAAGTAGCCGGAGGAGTTGAAGAATCAAAGAACGAAGCTCTAGAAACTCCAGCCCTTTCCAGCACAAGGAGGAAGGCTCTGGCAACTTCATCTTGCCGGAGTGTTAACAGTCAACTGAATGATTGCGAACTAGATTCAAAAGAAGATAAGAAGTCGCCAGAAGCGGTTGTTGCAAAGGGGCCGAGGAAGGTGGCGACGACTTCAACCACCGTGAGAAAGGAGATTGCTGTGCAGAAAACATATGACACGAGACGTTCCACTAGGCAGACTGAAAAGAAATCTGGAGAGCCAAGAGTGAGGAAGCAAAGTGAAAAGGCAATTGAGATTATTACATTGTCGGATGATGATGATTCATCATCCGATGAGGTATCGACTGTTGATGTTCCAGAGAGCACTTTGAATGCAGGTAAGCAAAACACATTCCCGAGTTGATTATAATTTCTGTTTCGTTCCACTTATTCATCCTTGGTAAAACAATTATGCAGTAATTCCTAATGCAGAAGTGGAAGACATTTGTAATGCCTTGGAGGAACTTGATGTTGATATAAGCGAAGAAAAAGAAGATTCTGGGGAAGTTGACAATCTAAAGCCCGAATCAGGAGAAATCCCAAATCCAAATGAGGAAGGAAATTTAGAAGAAGAACTGAATGAGGAAAAGCCAGAAAAAGATGACATCTCAGGCCCTAATGAAAATGGGGATCTTGAAGAGGAAAAACTCGAAAGTGAGGTTATGGAGTTAGAAGAACAAGATAACATTCTAGATGATAGTACTAATTCAACAGGTGAGAGGTTTTTTCAATGTCTTTTTATAATCGTTTATTCAACACCATTCTATCAAACTAATGTTGAATTACGTGTTTTTTTATTTTTGGTGCAGGAGTTGATGTTATAGAAGAAGAAGAAGAAGAAGAAGAAGAAGAAGCAATCCCAGACAATATTGAGGATTTAAATGGTCCAAGAGAATTGAAACTCGAAGCCGTTTCAGAGATGAACAATGGTAATTAGACATTCAGGATTCAGTTTATAGATTCACCATGTTATATTCTAGAAATTGCTTCGTTACATCTTCTGTTCCTTCAGGTTCTTCAATCATGGATAGTGATATGATTCTTGATACCTCTGAGAATCCAAATGAAAACGAAAGTAGCGCGGATGAAGAAATCTCAAATGACCTGAATTTATCCGAAAACACGGGTATGGATACATCACTTCTAAATATTTGTCTATAGGCTCATGTATGATTCATATAGTCTATAAAGTGATGTATGTACTTTCATTTCAGATGACGAGACCTCGGATGTTATTGCTTCCATTGATAGCATCTCTCCTGTGAAGATTGATTCGAGAATAGTTCATGAAGTGGACGCAAAAGTGGAAGAAAAAGAAGAAATTTGTGAATTTGACAATCAAAAATCAGAATTGTCGGAAACCTTGGATGTGATCCCCACCATCGATAGCCTCTCCCCCATAACAGAAGAAGTTGAAGATCATCAGCCGGAAGTTTCCACTGAGGTGGCTGTTGAACTTTCCGGTGAAATATCAGCCGTTTTTGAAAGTTCTTTATCCATCAAAGAGAATGATATGCTCAAAACACCATTAATTTCCACCACCAGGAGAACAACTCCGGCGACTTCATCCCGCCGAACTGTGAACAGTCAAATGAAAGGTCAGAAGATGGAGTGGGGCACACCTGCAACGGTTGTAGCAAGCAGTCGGAGAAAGGTTGCTACGCCTTCAACCACCGTGAAAAGTGAAGCTACTATGCAGAAAACTCCGGCGACTTCATCTCGCCGGAATGTGAACAGTCAAATGAAAAAAGGTAAGACGATGGAGTCGTGCACCCCTGCAACGGTTGTAGCAAGCGGTCGGAGAAAGGTGTCGACGCCTTCAACCACCGTGAAAAAGGAAGCTACTATGCAGATGGAGGTCTGCTCTAGAAAGTCAACAAGGTTGACTGAAAAGAAATGTGGAGATTCATTAGTGAAGAAGGTGATTGAAAAGACTGAAAAGATTGATTCACTGTTGGATGAAGTGAATGCGATATTCCAAGAGGTTTTCTCTGTTGATGTTGCAGAAAACGCCATTGATTCAGGTAGAAAGAAATCTCCCAATTCTTGATTTGTTTTTTTTAATTTAAATTTCTTGTTAAAATCAATAATTATGTTTCCAGATGCAAAAATGGATTCAAATGAAATGACAAAGCCATGTGAAAATGTGGATATTGAAGACGAGAAACTCGAATTGATTCCAGAAGAACACTTGGAGAGCTTTCATGAAGATAATGCTGACGTGGAATTAGATGAAACTTCAAAGCCATGTGAAAATGTGGAATTTGAAGATGAGAAACTCGAATTGATTGCAGAAGAACAATCGAAGAGCTTTGTTGAAGATAATGCTGACGTGGAATCAGATGGAACTTCGAAGGCATGTGAAATTGCAGATTTTGAAGAGAAGAAACCAGAATTGACAGAAGAACTCTCGAAGAGCTTTGTTGAAGATAATGCTGACGTGGAATCAGATGAAACTACAAATCCTTGTGAAAATGTTGATTTTGAAGAGGAGGAACATGATCTGATTCCAGAAGAACACTCGGAGAACTTTCTAGAAGATAATGCTGACGTGGAATTTGTTGAAACATCAAAACCATGTGAAAATGTGGATTTTGAAGGATCTTCTTCCATTGAAGAGAAAAACCAACTCTCTCCAAATCCATCAACTTTGTTTGATCTTATCAGCCACCCAACCCCGGCACATCCGACCACCAGGATGAAAACTCCGGCGACTTCATCTCGCCGGAAAGAGAAGTGTCAACTTAAAAACTGTGAGGAAGATGCAAAAGAAGGTGAGAAGATAGAGTGGTGCACACCTGGTATAGCAACTGAAAGAAGCAGCAGGTCAACTAGGTTGACTGAAAAGAAATCTGAAAAGTCAACAGTGAAAAACGAAAGTGAAAAGGTTATTAAGATTGATGAAGCCAATGTGAATTTCGAAGAGGTTTTTCCTGATGAAGTTCTAGAAAACGCCATGGATGCAGGTAGAAAGAAATTCACCAATTCTTGATTTGTATTTATTTTTTATTCTTTAATATTCTAGTTTTTTATTGCTAAAACCAAAAAAATTCAGGTAATCCAGATGCGAAATTGGAAGATGTTTGTAATTCCTTTGAGAAACTTGAAATGATTCCATGTGAAAATGTTGATTTTGAAGAGGAGAAACGCGAATTGATGATTAAAGGACACTCGGAGAGCATTCTTGATGATGATGCTGACGTGGAATCAGAAGAAATTTCAAACCCATGTGCAAATTTTGATTTAGAACACTCGGAGAACAATGTTAATGGTAATTTTTTTCCAAAATCTATCAAATTACAACAATGCCATTGAGATACAAACCAATTAGGTATATGAATATTATTAATTAATAAAGAAGAAATATTGTGTTTCCTTTTTTCAGGGTCATCAACCATGGTCAACGAAAAAGTTGACTCAGATTCATATGAAGAAGAAAACCAAATTACTAAAATTGGTGTCGCTACTCCAATGAAGAAAATTGGTGGATTTGTTTCGGATGACAAAGAGAACAAGAGTGTGATTGTTTATGGAAACAAGATGAAGAAAGAAAAAGATGAGAATGTTGTTATGAAGGAGAATTTACAAGATGCAAGTTTGAGGCAACTAAGGAAGAAGCTGAAGGCGTTGACTTTGAAGACTATGAATGCGGATAATAAAGAAGCAAGACCAGCACTTCAAACACTGTGTGAGAACCAACTGGTGGGTGGTGAAACGAAGAATTGAAGAGAGATAATTTGTGTTGGTTTAATGTTTGTTTATTTGGTTTGATATTTTATAGTTCAAGGGAGTTTTAAAATCCTTGGATTTGGATCCTCATGCTAAATTGAAAAACTTGTATGAGAGAGGTTAATGATGATAAGTAATTAGTTGTTGAAATGTGGGTTGATAATTTTGAAATCGAACATATATTTCTGGAACAAATTGTAGGTCTATTCCTATCCACCGTTTGGGGTTTCATTTTGAAAGTTATACATATATCTCATTCCAAGTAGGGGTGAGCAAACACAAACCAAGAAACCGAGAAACCGACTAAAACCGACGAAACCGAAACCGAAAAAACCGAAACCGAAGCAAAACCGACGGTTAGGGTTTGAGTTTTTTAAAAACCGAAAAGTCGGGTTCGGTTTCGGTTTTTACCCAGAAACCGACCCATCCAACCCGAGAAACCGACCGATACTTAAAACCGACAAACCGCCCCAAGAAACCGACCCATCCAACCCGAGAAACCAACTCATATTTGATTGTTTTTTGGTTGTAACTAGTGATAGACTATTTGGTTGTAACTTGTGATAGACTATTTGGTTGTAAGACTCATGTTTTTTGAAGTATTTAACTTCAATTCGGTGTTTTTGAAGTATCTAACTTCTTGCTTCATTTTTGGAAAATGGGTTAAAACCCAAAACCCATGATTTAAACCCATAACCCGTGAGTGTATGGGTTGAACCCAAGAAATCGAAAAACCGACCACAGAACCTAAGAAACCGAACCGACCAGAAACTGATCCTATTGGGTTCTGAAAACCAGAAACCAAACATTTATGGGTTGGGTTGGGTTTGGGTCCAAAACCGACCCAAACCGACCCATGCATAACCCTAATCCAAGTCAGGTCTATTCCTATCCTCATCCACCATGTGAGGATATTTAATTTCTTTGAAAATAGAAATAACTTAATTTGAAATCTAGTTGGTTAGCCAATAGTCAAAAATAGCCACCCAAATCGCATACAAAATTTCTCTCTAATGGAGGCTCTAGAGACATCAGGTTGGATTTGGAACATGTCATATATTTGTAATTAAGTAAGTCAATGCACAGAATGAACAAGCCATCAACAATTTCGAAGGACGAAACAACAGTTGGAAGGACGAAATTGCAGTGAGTTTAGTCAAGTTTGGAAGTGCTTAATCGATTAGCCGAACGTTGTGAGTTATTTGTGACAACCAACTTCCGTCATTGGTTGGATTCGCGAACTGTTTCATTATGACCGACTAATGAAATGGACGCGGAAGAACGTCTATATATTTTTTTTTATATAAAAAAGAACACGGATGCTTCGCACGGATGTGATACATTTCAATCATTATTGTTACTACATCGCACGGATGCTTCGCTATGTGTTTAGGATTCAAGGGATTTTATAATGAATGACTGATTTTATACTTTTTCAATCGAGGACGGTGTGAGTTGTTTTGCTATAAATTCTCAACCTAAATTGATCTGAACATGTATAACTCAATTTAATTATTAAATTTATATTTTTTTGTTGTGAACTTATGGTTTTATATAATTGTGAACTTATGGTTTTATCAAATCCAACAAAGGGGTATTACAGTAGTTGGGATTTGTTCTACCATTCAAGGTATACATTACAATAATTGAAAATTTATTTCATAAATTACTCATTTATATGATAATATTAATTTAGTACTAACAAAATGTGTTTCGTATTTGTTAGATATAGATATAGGAGATGTTTTTCTATGTTCGTAAAAAATATGTCTTACGTCAAAATACTCAAATTCCTCGTATAAAATGGTGGTATCAGAGCGGACTTGGGAAAACATTTACGACATTTACAATGTCGATCATGATGAGGCTCGTCAACCAAGATGTGAGATGGTTGCATCTGAGGCCGATGCTGCTACTTCATATTATTTGTCATATCTCAAAACCATTCAATATCACTTGTCCGTAATCCTTTCCCCTTGTACGAAATAACTATAGGAAACGTGTAAGCACACCGCTAAAATAAAAAAATAGTATACTTTTTAACTACGTTTTCTGATATTAAAAAAAGATTTGCATGCGGTTTCTTCATCCAGTCCCTCGTCTAGCAAAATGCATTCAATCGATTCTACACAACGAACCCCTCCATTGACAATTGACAACCAAACTGCACATGCATTTTGCTTGTCAGTATTGCAAACCCGCCTTAAGGCATTTTTCCTAATAGCAAGCTTAAGCTCATCTTTGTTGTTGAATATATCTAGAAGCTCGATCTTTTGACTTGTGTCTACCCTCTGTAATGAATTATTTACATTATCATTGACCGGACATGAAGGAAAAGGGTGGATTCCATACAACATGGTATCTAAATACATATGTTTAGGTTCATCATTTGATTCTTCTCCACCATAATTACTCTCTAAGTCGGATATATCTGACTTTATACAGTTGGTAAACTCCCTGAAACCTTGTAGTTCACCATCATTCAAAAAAAGAACTTTTTCTTTTCCAGTTTCATTGCCGACCTGATTAACCATACATTGTGGTTTGTGATCAAAGTAATCATGTTCCAACATCAGCATCACTAACGTACTATAATTCTACGGTTCCACATACAGAATCAGTGGATGTACTACGTTTTCATTTTCAGTGACACTATGATATTGAGGTACATTAGGAGTGATAAAAGTACATATTGGGTTGTTGCATAGTTTTCTGATGGATATGTTTTCTCCAAATGCTTTTAAAATATCGTCGCCTTCGTTAGCACCATCACTTTTATCAACCACCACATACACATACACAACTGTAACATTCCATTTAAAATTAATTAAATAAATAATAAACTCTGAAGCCCCGAGATGTAATCTTTAATATTATTTTATATTGTTGTAGCCAAAATCAATAATATTTAGCGGGGTGTTGGTTTCGGGGAGTTAAATATCATAATTTTGGATTTTGGGGTTAAAAGTGTAAGTTATGGATTTATTTTGAAAAGATTCTCAGACGTCAGGGGGTGTATGGTATCTTTTGGACTTATATTGAATAGATTTTGGAGGCTAAGGGGTTGCATGGTAACTTTTGGGCTAGTGTTGAAAAGATTATATAAGGGAGGGACTAGTTGTGTCAATTTTGATAGGAAGTTGGGAGCATGGAGACGGGACTTTAAACCCGATACCTCCCTACCCGTTGGATGGATGCGCCTTAAGAAACCCGTCACCATGCTAAAACCCTAACCCTAGGTTAGTCAGCCGCCATCGTTTTGGAGTCCTCCAGCCTCTACCGTCCATGTAACTCATTTTTCGATCAGTTAGTGGCCACCAAGCAACCACCGTCGAGGAACCTACTTTAAGGTCCGTTCTTCTTCTCCTTCAACAGACGCTGCTGTCGTCAACGTGTGTGCAACGCAAGGACCGCCACATTCTTCTTCTTCTGCTGCTACTGTGGTCGTTTACGGTGGCACTTCTTCTTGGATCTTCGGTGCTACATCACAGCCACGTCTGCCGCCCGCCGTACTCCGTCACTCCGCCGTCGCCCACCTCCATGGATCAAATGCAACAGCTTGGTGTGTGTGTTCTGCTCGTGCGTGGGTGCGTGTTTTAGTTGTTGTATGACTGTGGAATGTTCGTTTGGCCAGAAAAACCCCGAGAAAACCACCATGGTTGCCGTCGTGTGGTATACATTACAGTAATTGATAATTCATTTCATAAATTACTCATTTAGATGATAATATTACTTAGTACTAACAAAATGTGTTTCGTATTTGTTAGATATAGATATAGGAGATGTTTCCCTATGTTGGTAGAAAATATGTCTTACGTCAAAATGCTCGAATTCCTCGTATAAAATGGTGGTATCAGAGCGGACTTAGGAAAACGTTTATGACATTTACAATGTCGATCATGATGAGGCTCGTCAACCAAGATGTGAGATGGTTGCATCTGAGGCCGAGGCTGCTACTTCATATTATTTGTCATATCTCAAAACCATTCAAGATCACTTGTCCCTAATCCCTTCCCCTGTACGAAATAACTATAGGAATCATGTAAGCACACTGTTAAAATAAAAAAGTAGTATACTTTTTAACTACGTTTTCTGATATTAAAAAATAATTGCCTGCAGTTTCTTCATCCAGTCCCTCGTCTAGCAAAATGCATTCAATTGATTCTACACAACGAACCCCTCCATTGACAATTGACAACCAAACTGCAACATGCATTCTGCTTGTCTTGTATTGCAAAACTGCCTCAAGGGATTTTTCCGAATAGCGAGCTTAAGGTCATCTTTGTTGTTGAATATATCTAGAAGCTCGATCTTTTGACTTGTGTCTACCCTTTGTAATGGATTATTTACATTATCATTGACCGGACATGAAGGAAAAGGGTGGATACCATACAACATGGTATCTAAATACATATGTTTAGGTTCATCATCTGATTCTTCTCCACCATAATTACTCTATAAGTCGGATATATCTAACTTTATACAATTGGTAAACTCCCTGAAACCTTGTAGTTCACCATCATTCAAAAAAGGAACTTTTTCTTTTCCAGTTTCATTGCCGACCTGATTAACCATACCTTGTGGTTTGTGATCAAAGTAATCATGTACCAACATCAGCATCACTAACGTACTATAATTCTATGGTTCCACATACAGAATAAGTGGATGTACTACGTTTTCATTTTCAGTGACACTATGATATTGAGGTACATTAGGAGTGATAAAAGTACATAATGGGTTGTTGCATAGTTTTCTGATGGATATGTTTTCTCCAAATGCTATTAAAATATCATCGCCTTCGTCAGCACCATCACTTTTATCAACCACCACATACACATTGTAACATCCCAAATTTCGAGGCCAAAAATTTTCATTTTTAATTAAGTAATTCATAAAACAGTTCACCAAAACGTTGTCAATATTACATCAACTTATAAAAACCATAATGTCGTGTCTCAAAACCATATCATCAGAAGTAATGAAAATCAGAGTACAATCCCAGAAACTCAATGCGGAAACCATGTGTGTGTGTGATGCGCTGCTACACCGCCGACTCCTTCCCCTTAGACGAAGAGGTACCTGAAACCAAAACTAAAACTGTAAGCACGAAGCTTAGTGAGCTCCCCCATCATACCCATACCAAAATAATATATGACCCTCGGTATCTTTCACCCGGTAACTGTCAAGCATAACCGGGAGCTGGACTCCCCCTCGGTATCTTTCAACCGGTAATCGGGAACTACCCTCCCCTTCGATATCTTTCAACCAGTATCTGGGAACTACCCTCCCATTCGGTATCTTTCAACCGGTAATCAGGGACTATTTCACCCCTCCTACTGTTAACACATAATAAGCACAATAAGCATAACAATCATAACCATATCAAGCACAGTAAGCATAACACATATCAAGTCCCAGATAATTATCACAAAGACAATCATCTAACCAGTACTCTTACTTGTGGGCTGGCATTGTGGCCGTAGACCCACCCCTACTAGGAGAAGACTCACCTCAAAGTCGTGTAGTGTCCGAATTGTCCTCGGCGTGAAAACCGACTCCCCTCGACTCCTCAATCCCTACATGACAACCCCATCCAAACTATCAACTTGTACTGGCAACCCTAACCAGGGTCAACTCAAATCCGGTCAAAGTCAACTTTGATCAAAGTCAACATCCAATTGACTTGACTCGCCGAGTTGGTCTACCAACTCGTCGAGTCCATACTTCTCTAACCCAAACAAATCCCCGTCTTTACTCGTCGAGTCTAGCAAGAACTCGACGGGTACTTCTTCAATCATACCATCGGGGCCATCTTCATCCGACTCGCCGAGTTCGACCTTGAACTCGTCGAGTTCATCTCCCTCATAAGAATGTGTCCAGTCTATGAATCGTCGAGTTGTATGAACAACTCATCGAGTCCATCTTCAAAGATTGGAAGATTGCCTTGGACTCGCCGAGTCTGCTCAAACACTCGTCGAGGCCTATAATTCCCAGGTCTATAATCCCGTCCATCTTTGTTGAGTCCTTCTCCAGAATCAACTAGACCCCCAAAACAACAAGGGTTGGAGAACCACCACCCGACTCGTCGAGTCCTAAGAACAACTCGCCAAGTCCACTAAAGTCCATGTCCATAAACTCGATTTCTGTCAAGCTCATCTCATCCAAATGGTAGATCTGACCTCCTAGGGCCAATATAGCACGTAAAGCCACGAACTTTACGTCCATGCATGGGTCTTTTAGCCCTAAAGGACTACAAATGATGTCTAAAAGATGAATGGGGCTCTCATGGCCATAAAGTTGGCACCTTTATGCCATGAGACCCCTCAAATGACCAAGATCTGAAGTCAATACTCCCTATAACACTTCACAACCCGAAAATGGCTTAGAAAGCCCTAAATATACACAAAATCCAAGCCCTAAAGATGAATAAACACATGGAAGATCAAGGCAGGAGCTTTTTTACCTTAAATGAGTTGGAAATGGAACACAATCTCTGGATCTCCAAGCTCCAACTTGAACTCCCAAGCTCCTTTCCCCTTCTCAAGCTTCACAATCCACCAAAATGCACTAAAATGGCCTTAGAATACTCAAACAAGGCTAGGGTTTCGATATGATATCTTCTGGGAGTATAAGGGACGATGGAGGTTGAGATAAGTTGTTTAAATAGGGTGCAAACCCTCAAATTTAGGGTTTCACTCAAACAACACCTACTCGCCGAGTCGGTCTCCCGACTCGTCGAGTAGGTCACTTTAACTCCCCGCGGATCACGACTCTACTCGACGAGTTGGGCCACCAAATCGTCGAGTCCCAGAGAAAAATACATGAAATTCTTAAATTGAATACGTACCAGGAATCAGGTGTTACACACATACACAACTGTAACATTCCGTTTAAAATTAATTAAATAAATAATAAACTCTGAAGCCCCGAGATGTAATCTTTATTATTATTTTATACTGTTGTAGCCAAAATCAATAATATTTAGCGGGGTGTTGGTTTCGGGGAGTTAAATGTCATAATTTTGGATGTTTGGGGTTAAAAGTGTAAGTTCTGGATTTATTTTGAAAAGATTCTCAGAAGTCAGGGGGTGTTTTGTATCTTTTGGACTTATACTGAATAGATTTTGGAGGCTAAGGGGCTGCATGATAACTTTTGGGCTGGTGTTAAAAAGATTATATAAGGAAGGGACTTGTTGTGTCAATTTTGATAAGAACTTGGGAGCATGGAGACGGGACTTTAAACCTGATACCTCCCTACCCGTTGGATGGATACGCCTTCATAAACCCGTCACCATGCTAAAACCCTAACCCTAGGTTGGTCAGCCACCATCGTTTGGGAGTCCTCCAGCCTCCGCCGTCCATGTAACTCATTTTCCGATCAGTTAGCGACCACCAAGCAATCACCGTTGAGGAACCTATTCTAAGGACCTTTCTTCTTCTCCTTCAACAGCCGCTGTTGTTGGCAACGTGTATGCACCGCAAGGACCGCCACATTCTTCTTCTTCTGCTGCTACTCTGGTCGTTCACAATGGCACTTCTTCTCGGATCTTCGGTGCTACTTCACAGCCACGTCTGTCGTCCCCCGTTCGCTGTCACTCTGTCGTCGTCCACCTCCATGGATCAAAAGAAACAACTCGGTAGCGAGCTTAAGCTCATCTTTGTTGTTGAATATATCTAGAAGCTCGATCTTTTGACTTGTGTCTACCCTCTGTAATGAATTATTTACATTATCATTGACCGGATATGAAGGAAAAGGGTGGATTCCATACAACATGGTATCTAAATACATATGTTTAGGTTCATCATTTGATTCTTCTCCACCATAATTACTCTCTAAGTCGGATATATCTGACTTTATACAGTTGGTAAACTCCCTGAAACCTTGTAGTTCACCATCATTCAAAAAAGGAACTTTTTCTTTTCCAGTTTCATTGTCGACCTGATTAACCATACCTTGTGGTTTGTGATCAAAGTAATCATGTACCAACATCAGCATCACTAACGTACTATAATTCTACGGTTCCACATACAAAATCAGTGGATGTACTACGTTTTCATTTTCAGTGACACTATGATATTGAGGTACATTAGGAGTGATAAAAGTACATATTGGGTTGTTGCATAGTTTTCTGATGGATATGTTTTCTCCAAATGCTTTTAAAATATCGTCGCCTTCGTTAGCACCATCACTTTTATCAACCACCACATACACATACACAACTGTAACATTTCATTTAAAATTAATTAAATAAATAATAAACTCTGAAGCCCCGAGATGTAATCTTTAATATTATTTTATATTGTTGTAGCCAAAATCAATAATATTTAGCGGGGTGTTGGTTTCGGGGAGTTAAATATCATAATTTTGGATTTTGGGGGTTAAAAGTGTAAGTTATGGATTTTTGTTTTGAAAAGATTCTCAAAAGTCAGGGGTTGTATGGTATCTTTTGGACTTACATTGAAAAGATTTTGGAGGCTAAGGGGTTGCATGGTAACTTTTGGGCTTGTGTTGAAAAGATTATATAAGGGAGGGACTAGGTGTGTCAATTTTGATAGGAAGTTGGGAGCATGGAGACGGGACTTTAAACCCGATACCTCCCTACCCGTTGGATGGATGCGCCTTAAGAAACCCGTCACCATCCTAAAACCCTAACCCTGGGTTAGTCAGCCGCCATCGTTTTGGAGTCCTCCAGCCTCTACCGTCCATGTAACTCATTTTTCGATCAGTTAGTGGCCACCAAGCAACCACCGTCGAGGAACCTACTTTAAGGACCGTTCTTCTTCTCCTTCAACAGACGCTGCTGTCGTCAACGTGTGTGCAACCCAAGGACCGCCACATTCTTCTTCTTCTGCTGCTACTGTGGTCGTTTACGGTGGCACTTCTTCTCGGATCTTCGGTGCTACATCACAGCCACGTCTGCCGCCCGCCGTTCTCCATCACTCCGTCGTCGCCCACCTCCATGGATCAAATGAAATAGCTCGGTGTGTGTGTTCTGCTCGTGCGTGGGTGCGTGTTTTGGTTGTTGTATGATTGTGGATGTTCGTTTGGCCAGAAAACCCCCGAGAAAACCACCATGGTTGCCGTCGTGTGGTATACATTACAGTAATTGATTATTCATTTCATAAATTACTCATTTAGATGATAATATTACTTAGTACAAACAAAATGTGTTTCGTATTTGTTAGATATAGATATAGGAGATGTTTCCCTATGTTCGTAGAAAATATGTCTTACGTCAAAATACTCGAATTCCTCGTATAAAATGGTGGTATCATAGCGGACTTGGGAAAACGTTTACGACATTTACAATGTCGATCATGATGAGGCTCGTCAACCAAGATGTGAGATGGTTGCATCTGAGGCCGAGGCTGCTACTTCATATTATTTGTCATATCTCAAAACTATTCAAGATCACTTGTCCCTAATCCCTTCCCCTGTACGAAATAACTATGGGAAACATGTAAGCACACTGCTAAAATAAAAAAGTAGTATACTTTTTAACTACGTTTTCTGATATGAAAAAAATAATTGCATGCGGTTTCTTCATCCAGTGCCTCGTCTAGCAAAATGCATTTAATCGATTCTACACAACGAACCCCTCCATTGACAATTGACAACCAAACTGCACATGCATTCTGCTTGTCCTATATTGCAAACCTGCCTCAAGGGATTTTTCCTAATAGCGAGCTTAAGCTCATCTTTGTTGTTGAATATATCTAGAAGCTCGATCTTTTCACTTGTGTCTACCCTCTGTAATGGATTATTTACATTATCATTGACCGGACATGAAGGCAAAGGGTGGATAACGTACAACATGGTATCTAAATACATATGTTTAGGTTCATCATCTGATTCTTCTCCACCATAATTACTCTCTAAGTCGTATATATCTAACTTTATACACTTGGTAAACTCCCTGAAACCTTGTAGTTCACCATCATTCAAAAAAGGAACTTTTTCTTTTCCAGTTTCATTGCCGACCTGATTAACCATACCTTGTGGTTTGTGATCAAAGTAATCATGTACCAACATCAGCATCACTAACGTACTATAATTCTATGGTTCCACATACAGAATAAGTGGATGTACTACGTTTTCATTTTCAGTGACACTATGATATTGAGGTACATTAGGAGTGATAAAAGTACATAATGGGTTGTTGCATAGTTTTCTGATGGATATGTAAATGCTATTAAAATATCGTCGCCTTCGTCAGCACCATCACTTTTATCAACCACCACATACACATTGTAACATCCCAAATTTCGAGGCCGAAAATTTTCATTTTTAATTAAGTAATTCATAAAACAGTTCACCAAAACGTTGGCAATATTACATCAACTTATAAAAACCATAATGTCCTGTCTCAAAACCATATCATCAGAAGTAATGAAAATCAGAGTACAATCCCAGAAACTCAATGCGGAAACCATGTGTGTGTGTGATGCGTCGCTACACCGCCGACTCCTTCCCCTTAGACGAAGAGGTACCTGAAACCAAAACTAAAACTGTAAGCACGAAGCTTAGTGAGCTCCCCCATCATACCCATACCAAAATAATATATGACCCTCGGTATCTTTCACCCGGTAACTGTCAAGCATAACCGGGAGCTGGACTCCCCCTCGGTATCTTTCAACCGGTAACCGGGAACTACCCTCCCCTTCGCTATCTTTCAACCAGTATCTGGGAACTACCCTCCCCTTCGGTATCTTTCAACCGGTAACCAGGGACTATTTCACCCCTCCTACTGCTAACACATAATAAGCACAATAAGCATAACAATCATAACCATATCAAGCACAGTAAGCATAACACATATCAAGTCCCAGATAATTATCACAAAGACAATCATCTAACCAGTACTCTTACTTGTGGGCTGGCATTGTGGTCGTAGACCCACCCCTACTAGGAGAAGAATCACCTCAAAGTTGTGTAGTGTCCGAACTGTCCTCGGCATGAAAACCGACTCCCCTTGACTCCTCAATCCCTACATGACAACCCCATCCAAACTATCAACTTGTACTTGCAACCCTAAATAGGGTCAACTCAAATCCGGTCAAAGTCAACTTTGATCAATGTCAACATCCAGTTGACATGACTCGCCGAGTTGGTCTGGCAACTCGTCGAGTCCATACTTCTCTAACCCAAACAAATCCCTGTCTTTACTCGTCGAGTCTAGCAAGAACTCGACGGGTTCTTCTTCAATCCTACCATCGGGGCCATCTTCATCCGACTCACCGAGTTCGACCTTGAACTCGTCGAGTTCATCTCCCTCATAAGAATGTGTCCAGTCTATGACTCGCCGAGTTGTATGAACAACTCGTCGAGTCCATCTTCAAAGATTGGAAGATTTCCTTGGACTCGTCGAGGCCTATAATTCCCAGGTCTATAATCTCGTCCATCTTTGTTGAGTCCTTCTCCAGACTCAACTAGACCCCTAAAACAACAAGGGTTGGAGAACCACCACCCGACTCGTCGAGTCCTAAGAACAACTCGCCGAGTCCACTAAAGTCCATGTCCATAAACTCGATTTTTGTCAAGCTCATCTCATCCAAATTGTAGATCTGATCTCCTAGGGCCGATATAGCATGTAAAGCCACGAACTTTACGTCCATGCATGGGACTTTTGGCCCTAAAGGACTACAAATGATGTCTAAAAGATGCATGGGGCTCTCATGTCCATAAAGTTGGCACCTTTATGCCATAAGACCCCTCCAATGACCAAGATCTGAAGTCAATACTCCCTATAACACTTCACAACCCAAAAATGGCTTAGAAAGCGCTAAATATACCCAAAATCCAAGCCCTAAAGATGAATAAACACATGGAAGATCAAGGTAGGAGCTTTTTACCTTAAATGAGCTGGAAATGGAACACAATCTCTGGATCTCCAAGCTCCAACTTGAACTCCCAAGCTCCTTTCCCCTTCTCAAGCTTCACAATCCACCAAAATGCACTAAAATGGCCTTAGAATACTCAAACAAGGCTAGGGTTTCGATATGATGTCTTCTGGGAGTATAAGGGACGATGGAGGCTGAGATAAGTTGTTTAAATAGGGTGCAAACCCTCAAATTTAGGGTTTCACTCAAACAACACCTACTCGCCGAGTCGGTCTCCCGACTCGTCGAGTAGGTCACTTTAACTCCCCGCGGATCACGACTCTACTCGACGAGTTGGGCCACCAAATCGTCGAGTCCCAGAGAAAAATACATGAAATTCTTAAATTGAATACGTACCAGGAATCAGGTGTTACACACATACACAACTGTAACATTCCGTTTAAAATTAATTAAATAAATAATAAACTCTGAAGCCCCGAGATGTAATCTTTATTATTATTTTATACTGTTGTAGCCAAAATCAATAATATTTAGCGGGGTGTTGGTTTCGGGGAGTTAAATGTCATAATTTTGGATGTTTGGGGTTAAAAGTGTAAGTTCTGGATTTATTTTGAAAAGATTCTCAGAAGTCAGGGGGTGTTTTGTATCTTTTGGACTTATACTGAATAGATTTTGGAGGCTAAGGGGCTGCATGATAACTTTTGGGCTGGTGTTAAAAAGATTATATAAGGGAGGGACTTGTTGTGTCAATTTTGATAAGAACTTGGGAGCATGGAGACGGGACTTTAAACCCGATACCTCCCTACCCGTTGGATGGATACGTCTTCATAAACTGTCACCATGCTAAAACCCTAACCCTAGGTTGGTCAGCAGCCATCGTTTGGGAGTCCTCTAGCCTCCGCCGTCCATGTAACTCATTTTCCGACCAGTTAGCGGTCACCAAGCAATCACTGTCGAGGAACCTATTCTAAGGACTGTTCTTCTTCTCCTTCAACAGCCGCTGCTGTCGGCAACGTGTGTGCAACGCAAGGACTGCCGCATTCTTCTTCTTCTGCTGCTACTCTGGTCGTTCACAGTGGCACTTCTTCTCGGATCTTCGGTGCTACTTCACAGCCACGTCTGCCGTCCGCCGTTCGCTGTCAATCTGTCGTCGCCCACCTCCATGGATCAAAAGAAACAACTCGGTGTCTGTGTTCTGCTCGTGCGTGGGTGCGTGTTTTGGTTGCTGTACGATTGAAGATGTTCGTTTGGCCAGAAAAACCCCGAGAAAACCACCATGGCTGCCAACCATGGTGGCTGCCACCTTTATTTTTGTTCTGTCACCACCAGCCGCCGTGTGGTATACATTACAATAATTGATAATTTATTTCATAAATTACTCATTTATATTATAATATTACTTAGTACTAACAAAATGTGTTTCGTATTTGTTAGATATAGATATAGGAGATGTTTCCCTACGTTCATAGAAAGAATGTTACGTCAAAATACTCGAATTCCTCGTATAAAATGGTGGTATCAGAGCGGACTTGGGAAAACGTTTACGACATTTACAATGTCGATCGTGATGAGGCTCGTCAACCAAGATGTGAGATGGTTGCATCTTCGGCCGAGGCTGCTACTTCATATTATTTGTCATATCTCAAAACCATTCAAGATCACTTGTCCGTAATCCCTTCCCCGTATACGAAATAACTATGGTAAACATGTAAGCACACTGCTAAAATAAAAAAGTAGTGTACTTTTTAACTACGTTTTCTGATATGAAAAAAATAATTGCATGCGGTTTCTTCATCCAGTGCCTCGTCTAGCAAAATGCATTTAATCGATTCTACACAACGAACCCCTCCATTGACAATTGACAACCAAACTGCACATGCATTCTGCTTGTCCTGTATTGCAAACCTGCCTCAAGGGATTTTTCCTCATAGCGAGCTTAAGCTCATCTTTGTTGTTGAATATATCTAGAAGCTCGATCTTTTCACTTGTGTCTACCCTCTGTAATGGATTATTTACATTATCATTGACCGTACATGAAGGCAAAGGGTGGATACCATACGACATGGTATCTAAATACATATGTTTAGGTTCATCAACTTATTCTTCTTCACCATAATTGCTCTCTAAGTTGGATATATATGACTTTATACAGTTGGTAAACTCCCTGAAACCTTGTAGTTCACCATCATTCACAAAAGGAACTTTTTCTTTTCCAGTTTCATTGCCGACCTGATTAACCATACCTTGTGGTTTGTGATCAAAGTAATCATGTACCAACATCAGCATCACTAACGTACTATAATTCTACTGTTCCACATACAGAATCAGTGGATGTACTACGTTTTCATTTTCAGTGACACTATGATATTGAGGTACATTAGGAGTGATAAAAGTACATATTGGGTTGTTGCATAGTTTTTTGATTGATATGTTTTCTCCAAATGCTTTTAAAATATCGTCGCCTTCGTTAGCACCATCACTTTTATCCACCACCACATGCACATACACAACTGTAACATTCCATTTAAAATTAATTAAATAAATAATAAACTCTGAAGCCCCGAGATGTACTATTTAATATTATTTTATATTGTTTTTGCTAAAATCAATAATATTTAGCGGGGTGTTGGTTTCGGGGAGTTAAATGTCATAAATTTTGGATTTTGGGGGTTAAAAGTTTAAGTTATGGATTTATTTTGAAAAGATTCTCAGAAGTCATGGGGTGTATGGTATGTTTTGGACTTATATTGAATAGACTTTGGAGGCTAAGGGGCTGTATGGTAACTTTAGGGCTGGTGTTGAAAAGATTATACAAGGGAGGGACTAGTTGTGTCAATTTTGATAGGAAGTTGGGAGCATGGAGACGGGACTTTAAACTCGATACCTCCCTACCCGTTGGATGGATGCGCCTTAAGAAACCCGTCACCATGCTAAAACCCTAACCCCAGGTTAGTCATCTGCCATCGTTTGGGAGTCCTCCAGCCTCTGTCGTCTATGTAACTCATTTTTCGATCAGTTAGCGGCCCCCAAGCAACCACCGTCGAGGAACCTACTCTAAGGACCGTTCTTTTTCTCCTTCAACAGACGCTGTTGTCGTCAACGTGTGTGCAACGCAAGGACCGCCGCATTCTTCTTCTTCTGCTGCTATTGTGGTCGTTCACAGTGGCAATTCTTCTCGGATCTTCGGTGCTACATCACAGCCACGTCTGCCGCCCGCCGTTCGCCGTCACTCCGCCGTCGCCCACATCCATGGATCAAATGCAATAGCTCGGTGTGTGTGTTCTGCTCGTGCGTGGGTGCGTGTTTTGGTTGCTGTACGATTGTGGATGTTCGTTTGGCCAGAAAAACCCCGAGAAAACCACCATGGTTGCCGCCTCTATTTCTGTCATGTCACCACCAGCCGCCGTGTGGTATACATTACAATAATTGATAATTTATTTTATAAATTACTCATTTATATGTTAATATTACTTAGTACTAACAAAATGTGTTTCGTATTTGTTAGATATAGATATAGGAGATGTTTCCCTATGTTCGTAGAAAATATGTCTTACGTCAAAATACTCGAATTCCTCGTATAAAATGGTGGTATCAGAGCGGACTTGGGAAAACGTTTACGACATTTACAATGTCGATCATGATGAGGCTCGTCAACCAAGATGTGAGATGGTTGCATCTGAGGCCGAGGCTGCTACTTCATATTATTTTTCATATCTCAAAACCATTCAAGATCACTTGTCCCTAATCCCTTCCCCTATACGAAATAATTATAGGAAACATGTAAGCACACTGCTAAAATAAAAAAGTAGTATACTTTTTAACTATGTTTTCTGATATTAAAAAAATAATTGCCTGCGGTTTCTTCATCCAGTCCCTCGTCTAGCAAAATGCAGTCAATCGATTCTACACAACGAACCCCTCCATTGACAATTGACAACCAAACTGCAACATGCATTCTGCTTGTCCTGTATTTCAAACCCGCCTCAAGGGATTTTTCCTAATAGCGAGCTTAAGCTCATCTTTGTTGTTGAATATATCTAGAAGCTCGATCTTTTGACTTGTGTCTACCCTCTACAATGGATTATTTACATTATCATTGACCGGACATGAAGGAAAAGGGTGGATACCATACAACATGGTATCTAAATACATATGTTTAGGTTCATCATCTGATTCTTCTCCACCACAATTACTCTCTAAGTCGGATATATCTAACTTTATACAATTGGTAAACTCCCTGAAACCTTGTAGTTCACCATCATTCAAAAAAGGAACTTTTTCTTTTCCAGTTTCATTGCCGACCTGATTAACCATACCTTGTGGTTTGTGATCAAAGTAATCATGTACCAACATCAGCATCACTAACGTACTATAATTCTACGGTTGCACATACAGAATAAGTGGATGTACTACATTTTCATTTTCAGTGACACTATGCTATTGAGGTACATTAGGAGTGATAAAAGTACATACTGGGTTGTTGCATAGTTTTCTGATGGATATGTTTTCTCCAAATGCTTTTAAAATATCGTCGCCTTCGTTAGCACTATCACTTTTATCAACCACCACATACACATACACAACTGTAACATTCTGTTTAAAATTAATTAAATAAATAATAAACTCTGAAGCCCCGAGATGTAATCTTTGTTATTATTTTATACTGTTGTAGCCAAAATCAATAATATTTAGCGGGGTGTTGGTTTCGTGGAGTTAAATGTCATAATTTTGGATTTTTGGGGTTAAAAGTGTAAGTTCTGGTTTTATTTTGAAAAGATTCTCAGAAGTCAGGGGGTGTTTGGTATCTTTTGGACTTATACTGAATAGATTTTGGAGGCTAAGGGGCTGCATGGTAACTTTTGAGCTGTTTTTGAAAAGATTATATAAGGGAGGGACTAGTTGTGTCATTTTTGATAGGAAATTGGGAACATGGAGACGAGACTTTAAACCAGATACCTCCCTACCCGTTGGATGGATGCACCTTAAGAAACCCGTCACCATGCTAAAACCCTAACCCTAGGTTAGTCAGCCGCCATCGTTTGGGAGTCCTCCAGCCTCCGCCGTGCATGTAACTCATTTTCCGATCAGTTAGCGGCCACCAAGCAACCACCATCGAGGAACCTATTCTAAGGACTGTTCTTCTTCTCCTTCTACAGCCGCTGCTGTCGGCAACGTGTGTGCAATGCAAGGACCGCCACATTCTTCTTCTTCTGCTGCTACTCTGGTCGTTCACAGTGGCACTTCTTCTCGGATCTTCGGTGCTACATCACAGCCACGTCTGCCGTCCGCCGTTCGCCGTCACTCCGTCGTCGCCCACCTCCATGGATCAAATGAAACAGCTCGGTGTGTGTGTTTTGCTCGTGTTTCGGTGCGTGTTTTGGTTGTTGTACGATTGTGGATGTTCGTTTGGCCAGAAATACCTCGAGAAAACCACCATGGCTGCCGCCTCTCTTTCTGTCCTGTCACCACCAGCCGCCGTGTGGTATACGTTACAGTAATTGATAATTTATTTCTTAAATTACTCATTTATATGATAATATTACTTAGTACTAACAAAATGTGTTTCATATTTGTTAGATATAGATATAGGAGATGTTTCCCTATGTTCGTAGAAAGAATGTCTTACGTCAAAATACTCAAATTCCTCGTATAAAATGGTGGTATCAGAGCGGACTTGGGAAAACGTTTACGACATTTACAATGTCGATCATGACGAGGCTCGTCAAACAAGATCTGAGATGGTTGCATCTGAGGCCGAGGCTGCTAGTTCATATTATTTGTCATATCTGAAAACCATTCAAGATCACTTGTCCCTAATCCCTTCTCCTATACGAAATAACTATAGGAAATATGTAAGCACACTGCTAAAATAAAAAACTAGTATACTTTTTAACTACGTTTTCTGATATTAAAAAAAATGCATGCAGTTTCTTCATCTAGTCCCTCGTCTAGCAAAATGCATTCAATCGATTCTACACAACGAACCCCTCCATTGACAATTGACAACCAAACTGCAACATGCATTCTGCTTGTCCTGTATTTCAAACCCGCCTCAAGGGATTTTCCCTAATAGCGAGCTTAAGCTCATCTTTGTTGTTGAATATATCTAGAAGTTCGATCTTTTGACTTGTGTCTACCCTCTGTAATGGATTATTTACATTATCATTGACCGGACATGAAGGAAAAGGGTGGATACCATACAACATGGTATCTAAATACATATATTTAGGTTCATCATCTGATTATTCTCCACCATAATTACTCTATAAGTCGGATATATCTAACTTTATACAATTGGTAAACTCCATGAAACCTTGTAGTTCACCATCATTCAAAAAAGGAACTTTTTCTTTTCCGGTTTCATTGCCGACCTGATTAACCATACCTTGTGGTTTGTGATCAAAGTAATCATTTACCAACATCAGCATCACTAACGTACTATAATTCTACGGTTCCACATACAAAATCAGTGGATGTACTACGTTTTCATTTTCAGTGACACTATGATATTGAAGTACATTAGGAGTGATAAAAGTACAAATTGGGTTGTTGCATAATTTTCTGATGGATATGTTTTCTCCAAATGCTTTTAAAATATCGTTGCCTTCATTAGCACCATCACTTTTATCAACCACCATCTACACACACACAACTGTAACATTGCGTTTAAAACTAATTAAATAAGAAATAAACTCTAAAGCCCGAGATGTAATCTTTATTATTATTTTTATATTGTTGTAGCCAATATCAATAATATTTAGCGGGGTGTTGGTTTCGGGGAGTTAAATGTCATAATGTTGGATTTTGGGGGTTAAAAGTGTAAGTTCCGGATTTATTTTGAAAAGATTCTAAGAAGTCAGGGGGTGTTTGGTATCTTTTGGACTTATATTGAATAGATTTTGGAGGCTAGGGGGCTGCATGGTAACTTCTGGGCAGGTTTTGAAAAGCTTATATAAGGGAGGGACTAGTTGTGTCAATTTTGATAGGAAGTTGGGAGCATAGAGACGGGACTTTAAACCCGATACCTTCCTACCCGTTGGATGGATGCACCTTAAGAAACCCGTCACCATGCTAAAACCCTAACCCTGGGTTAGTCACCCGCCATCGTTTGGGAGTCCTCCAGCCTCCGCCGTCCATGTAACTCATTTTCCGATCAGTTAGCGACCATCAAGCAACTACCGTCGAGGAACCTACTCTAAGGACCGTTCTTATTCTCCTTTAACAGCCGCTGATGTCGGCAACGTGTGTTCAACCGCAAGGACCTCTGCATTCTTCTTCTTCTGCTACTACTGTGGTCGTTCACGGTGGCACTTCTTCTCGGATCTTCGGTGCTACATCACAGCCACGTCTTCCGTCCGCTGTTCGCCGTCACTCCGTCGTCGCCCACCTCCATGGATCAAATGCAACAACTCGGTGCGTGTGTTCTGCTCGTGGGTGGGTGCGTGTTTTGGTTGTTGTACGATTGTGGATGTTTGTTTGGCTAGAAACACCCCGAGAAAACCACCATGGTTGCCAACCATCATGGCTGCCGCTTCTATTTCTGTCCTTCCACCACCAGCTGCCGTGTGGTGGTGGCTGTGTGTGTGTCATGATGTATTGCGTATGTTTAGTAGTGTAATGTTGTAAAAATATATTGTAGCCGAAAAATCTGAAGAAAACCGCCACCACCACCGTGAGGTGGTGGTTGCCACCTCACGCCGCGATTCTGCCGCCACCAGCCGCCACCTTGGGTGGCTGTGTGCTTTTGTGTGTATGATTGTGATTTTGGGATGCTGGACATTTTTACCCGAAAATTATAACCACCACCACGAGGTGGTGGCCGCCTCCGTGAGCCGCCGTTGACCACCACTACCCGAGGTGGTAGTGGGTGGTGCCCGACTTGTTTAACCCTAATGGACCCAATGAAGCCCTAATTAACCTAAAAACTAATTTTGATTAGTTAGCTTGTAATTTGGTTGAAACCCCTAATTAGGGTTTGGAAAACCCTAATTTTGGAAATGTGTATTTTGGATTTGTCGGGACCCGCGTTTGGACCATTGGATTTGGAATTTTGAATTACGCCCGATCACATTGTATGTTTAGACTATTGGAGTGGTGGACTTAATTGATTAAGTCCTTAATGGGTTAAATAGGAACACTTAACCCTAATCGTCATTTTATGTGAAAAAACCCTAATTGGGTTTGGGTCCTTATTGGGCCACTTCTTAGACTGAATTGTTGTGGGGCTTTGTCGGCCAAATGGGGAACATGCTTATAGACTAACAAAATTATTGGGCCTTAGGATAAGGCCCATTCGAAAGACTTGGGCCTAATTTGGAATATTGGGCCATAGGTGGGCCATAATTGGGCCTTGATGATTATGAGATATTGGGCCATCAGAATGCCAAGTGTCTGGACTAGAATAAATGGTTGGGCCTTAAGATAAGCCCATGTAGAGATTTGGGCCGAATTTGGAAAATTAGGCCATATGATGGGCCTTGTTGATCATTGGCTTTTGGGCCTTCAGAGTTTGAGTTTGGGCCTGGGTTTTGGATCAAACTAGGTTAGGGGTAAAATAGTCTCCTTACCCCAAGTATATAGTTGTGGTTATACATTGGAACCCAATTATTAATTGGGTGTCATTTTGATGTTGACTGTTCGGGAATCTGTCAACCAACAATTGGAATTTTATCCGCGGGACTTCAGCAGTGCCAGGTGAGTCTCTTCACCATACCGATGGGTCTAAGGCACCAAGGTCGGTCCATTTATTTAGTTGTGATGATTATTGGGAATGTGTTATCGATACATTATGTATTTATGTGAAGACCATGTGGGGGTTCCCATGGCAATTAGTTATATGCTCTATGCTAGTTGATTGTGTGATATTTGGTATGCTAGCTGTCTTTGTGATACTTGCATGGAAGACCTCGGGGGGTTCCCGGGGCACTTAGGTCTAAGACCTTGGTGGGTTTCCACGACATCCTAGGTAAAGACCTCGGGGGGTTCCCGAGGTACTAGGGTTTAAGACCTTGGAGGGTTTCCATGGCATCCTTAGTTAAGACCATGTGGGGGTTCCCATGGCATTGGGCTAAGACCATGTGGGGGTTCCCATGGCACCCGGTGAAAGACCTTGGAGGGTTTCCAGGGCATCCTTATATGTTTTCATGTCTAGCTCGTATGTTTTTATGTATGGTTTGATTGGTAGTTAGTGAAGACCATGTGGGGGTTCCCATGGCAGTGGGCTAAGACCCTGGAGGGTTTCCAGGGCACCCGGAGTAAGACCCTGGAGGGTTTCCAGGGCATCCCTATATGTTATATGCATGACTTGTGTAGTGGATATGGTTTATGTGATTATATGTGTAAGATCCTGGAGGGTTTCCACGGCATCCTATGCATGGCTTATATTGCTTATGTGATTGATATGGTTTATGTAGCTGTTATAGCTGATATGGTTTATGTGGTTATGTGGATCATGTGGGGTATGATCTGGGGAACTCACTAAGCTTCCTGCTTACAGTTTTGTTTATGGTTTCAGGTATCATTGTTTTGGAAAGGAAGGGCTCAGCTTGATCGCAACGCACACACCCGTGTTTTCCGCATTATGTGATTTTGGGATGAACTCTGATAAATGTTTTTAATTAATCATGTTTTTGAAATGTTTGGATTTAGAAGATATATGTGTTTGACTATAATAAAAATAAATTTTTTACCCTTGATTTTTGGGTCGTTACAACAACTTTACCTCCAACTGCATTGATTACCTTGATCAACTTTCTAATATCACGATCATAAACAATGGCACAAAAGTATAGCTCCTCAGAATGTTGGTAAGTAAGACTTTATGGGTTCTATGCAAAACATATAATTCCTATTGTGCATGCAACCCTAATTGTGATCTATGTTTTCTGTAATTGAACATACAATATGAACAACAAAGTAAAAACCCTAGAACACTAGTATATAATCAAAATACATAATTAGGGTTAAGAAAATCATACCTCAATTGTTATGTAGTAATAACAATGAAAACCTTGTGTTGTTGAAGCCCTGAGAGAAATCGCCACAAATGTCGTGTCTCTAATGGTTCACACCCAACACTAGCAACCAAGAAGCTTGAAGAGAGAGTGGAGAAGGAGTAAAATTGCGGCCCTAGCTTCTCTAAAAAGGATTAGACGAAAATATGAGGCCAAGGGTCCTTTTTATAGTGTAACAAGGAAACCTTAGATAATCCTAAAGGAATAAAATAATATTATTTCCTTTTGGTAATTATCCAGCTTCCTAATTATCCTCCAAGGATAATTCTAGATCTTGTAGATCCTCCTAAAACCGTCAAAGGCTCTAGGATAGTTCTAGAATGCCTCTTGTTCTACTATTGAACAATTACACTTTAACCCCTGTACTTTTAATTAATCCAATTAATCCTAAATTTAATTCCAATTAATTTCTGATTAAATCTTAATTAAATATTACTATTATAAATTAATATATTATTCTCATAATATATTAACAAATCATTCAATTGATTTCCAATTAATTTATCAACCAAGTAATAAATTAATAAACTAATCTCTCTCTCTAAATGTTATCGTATTCAATTGCTAGGTTTGAGGGCAACCCAAAAGGACCGTGCTGCTATCAATTCAAGTATATACCAATTATAGTTATGGGCTTAGACACCTAATCCAATAGTCTCCTACTTGGATAAGTCTAATAACTATAATTGTGAGTATAACTTCCAAAACTGATCAACAAATTGTAGCTCTCAAAAGCCGTTGTCGAACTCTGACCCAGTCAGTTACATGTCCTAAGATAAGTGATCAAATATTCCTCCGTTCTACAAGATATCGTAAAGACATGGGACATGGATTATAATCAATCTCATTGTCCAAGTTTTATTTCCCGATTTCTGATTTGTGACGACTGAAATCAGACTACCAATCGAACACATCAATTCATTCCAGGCTTGGCCAAGCACTTTAGATGTCATCATCAAATTATCGAGGGGCCCACAAATATCGCTTTTCCCGTTAGGGCAAAAGGAACGCATAAACTTTGACTTATATGCTTACACTATTTACTCATCAAATCACGCACAACAATACATTTTATAACATCAAGTTAGTGATGCGTTTACGTATTATCAATGCATAACTGACTTGCAAACAACAACTCATATATCTCCGTTTCAAGAATATAAGATATTATCGTCTCAGAATTAGTTGTGATAAAATCCATGAAGTAATTCTCTGAGCATGGGTTTATCCAATACTCAAAATCCCCATTTTCCAGGTACTCATGAACATTGTAGCAACCGTTGCAATGTCTAATTCCCATAGACAATCTACAATCTAGTTCACGACAGTCTTAATTCGCTACTTACTTCCAAAAGTACGAGCGAATGTGGATGTTTGAATAATCCAATTATTCGGGAAGTAATATATGCAAAGTGAAACACAATAATAACCTAATTAACTATGGTCTCAAACTATTGAATATAAATAAAACTCTTATTATTTAATCACCATATTAATTAGACTTTATTCCTTGTATAAAGTTTCGAGTAATCAACTAAACACTTGAATTAAACATCAATCATGCCATGCATACTATGTCTCTCTATGGTCATTCCTTTGTGAACAGATCGACTGGATACTATTCCAATGATGCTCATTTCACTATTCTAAATTCCTATCATTAGTAAATGAGTTATAATTTCAACCTTACATGCATTGTCCTTCTGTGATGTCGAAGCTTCAAAATCACAGAGACTTAGCCAATGACGTTACAGAATGTTCCATTGGAACTTTGTTACTCAGAACAATTCCATGGTAATGAAGTCTCAAATTCAAGGAACACTCCTTGAACACCTTCCTTGCATTAAGGTTTCCAACTCACATGTAGATTTTAATAAACAACTCTCTCCATGGAAACATTTCCATATTCCCTTATGGCCATCAATTCTAATCAAGAATCGTCTCAATCTAAAACATGTCAGTATGGTCCTTCCAACCAACACCATACTTCCAACTGTCTACAAGCAACCAATCATTTGGTAAACCTCAAAACTTTCTTAACAGTTGTTCAACTTTAGTCACACAAAACTCTAGTCCTTTTTCCTCTCAATGCCCTAGGCTATTGGAAAAATCAAAACAAGTGAATATTATAGCTTATGTGATTGATCCTTTATCCGATGTATATGGGACTCCATTCATAATGTCTTACATAGAAAGCTGATATATGTTCAGTCCCTTGCTATAATATTTTCCATATATCGAATTTCCTATGTTGAACCATTTCAACGCGAGATTCATATATGTCCAAGACTAAGTTCTTTTAAACCCTTCAATCTAAACTTTTAGGTTTTACAATAAAGTATAAGTGCCCTCTCCCTTAAATCTTTCTATAGCGAAAGAATTTCCAAACTTTGCAACTTGCAAATTTGAAACCTTTGTTTCCTATAATTAGTATTGCCAACTTGCAACACTTAGCACAACAATTATGTTCCTATTAGCATAACAATTATGCTTCCATTTGCATAACAATGATGCCCCCACTAGCTTTGACATGTAACCATAAATTAGATGGACTTCTAAAATCAATACTCGTGACTTTCTTACTAAAAGCGTAGATTTTTGATAAGTGGTGCTATGATAAGTCTTAACCAGACTTCTTAAGCTTATACATCTTTCATTAGATAGTATATGTGTGTGTGTATGTTTAAACCCTTTCAGAACTTATAGCCATATGTCCCAAAAGTTCAAATAGTTCCTTTGCCATTTCTCATAATGAGAACTATGAAAAGGGATGTCGTAATCATATTGTGAATTTGAGAATACAATTATCACAACCACTAACCATAACAATATTTATCAAATCTTTAAAATCTACTAACGAAAGTGTTTCCTCATAATCATTCTCTTGAATTAGAGCGAAAACTTTTCCACTTAGATTTTATGGTGTATACGTTCCCATCCATGTGAATCCATCATTTCTGACAAAACCAAATCAAATTTAGTTTCCCTTTCATGGACTGAACTTTTCTTATTCTAAATTTCTTGCACTCTGGTAGCACAAAGTCCTGCCATTTCTTCTATGTTGTTAAACATTTCACCCATATTGATCAATGTACTTTCACTGACCAACATGCTCTGCCTTTTGCAGTCAAATGAGAACCATAGAACTCATAAGCATTGCCAACTTAACTGGAAGGTGCACAGAAATAAGAATGCGTCAACTTAACACGATAGGTTATCAACCTCTAGTTGTGTGCTGGTGATTACTAAAATTTTATTCTCGATTGACTCCTGAAATTCTTCAAGATCAATAAGACTCCTACTGACTTCTTGACATATAAGTTTTTCTTTCTCAAGGAACATTCCTTGACAAGCAAAAACAAATATTCAAAAGTTAGTGTGGATTCTCGATAAGAAAGACTTCATGAATTGGTCTTAGTTTATCCTTTGCTTTAACCAAAACATCACAACTTCCAATTCCAAATGTGCTAGATAATAAAACATTATTACTCCACATTTCATGAGGTGTTATAAACATATTTAGTATAAAACAAGTTTTCAAGATACGATCTTTAATAACTAGAGCATGACTCTAAAACTTGATTAGAAATCAAGTATGACTCATCTCTCGATTGAACCATTTCAACAATATCTGATTCCTCTTCTTAGTCAAACAATTGCACTAAGATTTTCTTTGAGAATCAACTGTGATATAATTCCACAATCATTAAGATGATCACAAAACACGATACTACAGTATTCTCATTTCCTTTCAGATCGGAGAAGCCTTTATCTTTTTTCCTAACAAATTCTTCTTATTCGTTCTCTCACCTTTTGAAAAAAAACCCTTTCAAAATGTTAGAATTATGCTTAATCTTATAAACACAGCCATATTTACTTAATCATCAGTAAATCATGACGAACAGAATTTTCATCCTTTATGGCAAATTTGAATCGTCCATATCAATGAACTAGATTAATTAGTCCGTCACTTTGACTCACATAAATATGTGATCATTGAATTAGCCATAATCTTCCAACGATCAAGATTCTCATACATCACGCAATTCAAATTACATGACTCCAAGTTTCTATCCAATTGAAACTTGGGTGATGAGAATTCTTTATCACTTAGTCAATTATGACATTTACCACAAGTGAAACAATTTAGAATCAAATCCACATTTAACATTGTTAATAATAGAAATGTAACCAACACTTTCATGGATGCCATTGCAAGGAATATAAAGTAAACCAACTATATAGTCCAAAATTTCACTTTTATTGATAATAAACGAAAAATTTGGAACTTGTCCTTACAATGCATAAACGAAAACAATTTTTCTAGACATTTCCTAAGAAATCTATTAAATTATCATAACTCCTAATTAGTAGCTTCAAAAATCTGATCATCGAACCATGCAATAGAAATCCATATTTCACGATCAGACTCAACTCACTCCTTTTAAGCTTCCTTCTTTCTTTTAGATCCTACAAAACATCAAAATGTGATCAACACATCATGCATTAAGAATCTATGAATAGGAACTTATTAAAAATAATGGAGTTAAATAATGGATGTACCTGAAGTAGAGTCACACGACTTGACTTTACCATCTCTAAGATCTTTTAGGTAGTCTGGGAAGCTTCACAACCAATGTCGCTTCAATTGGAAATAGAAACATATGGACACTTTGGCTGATCCCTTTCCATTGGGAAGAGAAACCTTTTCTGGACTACCATTGTTGCTATTGTCAATGTCCATGGAAATTTTGGAGTTTGATCCTTCAAACACTTTTGCTTCACTTGTGCTCTTAAGCATTTATGTTTCAACAACAATCAACATGTGTGTCAGATCAAATAGGGTCACGTCGTGGTCGCTCATATAAAAGTTCTCAATGAACTGAATATATGACTTACGAAGAGAAAGTAGAACCAAATCAATGGCATGCTCCTTTTGGGAAAATGACACCTATTCTATCCAATTTGTCAATGTGCGATTTTATTTCCAGAACATGCGCACACACTGATTTCCATCTTGATGTCTACTTGCCAATAGGGCTTGAACAATTTCGTATCTTTCAACTTGTGACATGGGGAGAGTCACAGGAGGAGGATGAGGAAGAGTTGGAGAAGCATGATGTCTAGTTCCATAATTGCTTGAAGAAAGAAACATACTTTCACCTTGATCAAAATGTGGAAGATCATCTTCAGAAAGTAGAGGAAAAACATTTCCAAAAAGAATTAGGAAGACCATGGTTGTCTTGACTCGACATCTATAATGGGAGAAAAGAGAATTCAAGTTAGTTGATTTTAATCCTTAATTATTAACCCTTAAATTTAAATTAAGGCTAGGATCCATATTTTCGATTCGAACTTTGAATTGGGATTCCGTAATCAAATTTGAATCTATTTTAAGTGAGTAAGACTTTTACCAATTTCAATCTTATGAAACTCCTAGATCTTTTGAGATTCATTGAATCTAATCAATGGTATGTTTAATCTCGATTATGCTCCCAGTTTGTGACTGAGATGGTGAGAATAACAAACAAGATGTGAATAACCATGCAAATTAGCTTTGTACTATCGATGTCATTTATCATCTCGTTTTAATGTGTCGGTTAACCACACACGCTCCATTAAACAACAATAATTTTCGAGACAACTTTATTAGTGCCACATTAGTGTGTCGGTTTACCACACACGCTCCACTAACAACTTATAAAGTGTAATGTGCAATTTTATGGAATAGCATCAAATTCACATTTTTTCTTAAAGTAATTAAGAGTGGGATTTTTTAGAAAATGGTTTAATTACTTTATGATTCATTATACTTATTAATGAGGATTAAGTTGTCCTATCAAACCCGTTCGGCTAACGATCCTCCACTAATCAAGAAAGTGATGGGTGAGAGTGGACACTCATTCAACTACCATTTTATAGGCAGTTTCCTTATACCCCCTTGTAGACTAGCTTCGTGAATGAGGAGTACTAGCGGTTTGAATGACTATTCTTATACATATAATATATATTAAACTTTTAATTATATGCATAGTATAAGGTGTATTTTAAAACATTTTAAGATAGCAAGGGTTTATCCTTTTAATAAATTAAACTTTTGATTAAATTAAATTTAAACCATTTATGGATTTATTAATTATCATTTAATTAATCACTTAATTAAATCAATAATAAGATCCATAAGGACGTATTTTAAACTTTTCAAAATACTAGGGTTATATTTTAAATTTTTAAAATTAATATTCAATTAATTTAAATTAAAAAATAAACCTATCATGAATTCAAGATAAGGATATCAAATTACTTTGATAATTATTCATTTTTACACAATTAAAACATTATTTAAGGTAATTATCCTAATCAAATCATGAGATATCTTAAAACTCCGAATTTAAGGATCTGACAGCCCACCACATCGTGGTAAAGCAAAATCGAAGGTCACTACGTCATGGCGAAGGTCACCATGTCGTGGTGTCGAAACAGAATGACGATTCTGTTTTGCTTCTCCTTGTTCAAGTTCAACCATTGTATCAATTCAAGAGAAAACTAAACCTATACTCTGATACCACTGATGGGTTCTATGCAAAACATATAATTCCTATGTGTGGATGCAACCCTAATTTTGATCTATGTTTTATCTAGTTGAACATACAATATGAACAAAAAGTAGAAACCCTAGAACACTAGTATATAATCAAAATACACAATTAGGGTTAAGAAAATCATACCTCAATTGTTATGTAGTAATAACAATGAAAACCTTGTGTTTAGCCTTGAGAGTAAGCGCCACAAATGCCGCGCCTTTAATGGTTCACACCCAACACTAGCAACCAAGAAGCTTGAAGAGAGAGTGGAGAAGGAGTAAATATTCGGCCCTAGCTTCTCTAAGAAGGCTTAGACGAAAATATGAGGCCAAGGGTCTTCTTTTATAGTGTAACAAGGAAACCCTAGATAACCCTAAAGGAATAAAATAATATTATTTCCTTTTGGTAATTATCAAACTTCCTAATTATACTCTAAGGATAATTCTAGATCTTCTAGATCCTCCTAAAGCAGTCCAAGACTCTAGGATAGTGCTAGAATGCCTCTTGTTTAACTATTAAACAATTACACTTTAACCCCTGTACTTTTAATTAATCCAATTAATCCCAAATTTAATTCCAATTAATTTCTGATTAATTCTTAATTAAACATTACTATTTCAAATTAATATATTATTCTCATAATATATTAACAAATCATTCATTTGATTTCCAATTAATTTATTAACCAAGTAATAAATTAATAAACCAATATCTCTCTCTAAATGCTATCGTATTCAATTGCAAGGTTTGAGGGCAACCCAAAAAGACTGTGCTACTATTAATTCAAGTATATATAGCAATTATAGTTATAGGCTTAGACACCTAATCCAACAAGACTAACTTTTGATTTATCTAGAATATCAATATTACTTTTCACCAAATAAATAAATTCACTAAATCTAGTGGTCTCATAAAATTCCACACCGTAATTGAACATTCTTGGAATATAACCTGGTGGCCATACATATGATAGTTGGGAACCAACTAACTGCCCTAATCCCATCAATGATAACCAAAATGAAATATTCATTGGAACTTGTATTATGATATTTGAGAGAGAAAATTAACATAAAAATATTATTCTCTAAAAATATATCTTCTTTTATATATATATATATATATATATATATATATATATATATATATATATATACACGATTTAGTAGTCAAATATGTCTGAAATAATAGTTAACTTCAACCACTTCAACCAAACCGTTGTCAACAACAAAAAAAGTTAAAAAAATTTACCAAATCACAACTGAGGGAGGGAATGTAACACCCAATTTCGAGATGTTTCTAATTTGGGATAACAAATCGTAATTTAATGAATTAAATGATTTGGGCTTCAGGGGAACAAAGTGTAGACCTTATTGGATGTTGATAATGTTGGTTAAGCGATTTAATCCCTCAAATTGTGCTTTGGAGCCAAAAGGGTAATATGGGAAAAAGGTGATATTATGGACTCTTTGTGTGAATTAATGAATTAATTTCGGTATGCATTATTTCAAAAGTAAGTGGATAGAATTGTGAGGCTTGTTAATACCTTCAATTACATATGAAGATCACTAAAAACGGAGTTGAAACGAAGAAGTTATGATTATATAAAGTTGGAAATGAATAAGTAAAAGCCTGTCACCACGGCATGGTGAGAAAGCCACCACAACATGGTGGTTGTGCAGCCCAAGCCCATAAATGTAGGGTTTTCTCCATATTTAAGGGAATGGTTATGTGTTTTAGATCATTTTTCTCAACCTCCATCATATCTAGAGCCTCTTAGGAGTAACCCTAGCCTCCCTTTCACCACTTTGAGCTTCCCCTTGTCCGCTATCATACATTTTGTGGGATTTTGGTGACTTTTAGTAGGAAGTTTATTGTAAAATGGAGTTTTGGAGATTTACATAAGAAGATCTCAACTTTCATCTACCTTCTGGACCTTGGGTAGGATGCAAGTTTCCATCTTTATGTTTATAACTTGCTAGATCTAGATTCTAAGCTTGTTTTTGGTCCATTGGATGAAGTTGTGTTGTTGGATGTTATAAAGTTTGCAACTTTATCATTCCACCTTGTCCCAGAAGTATTTTGGTGCATGGATCTGGTCTTTCATTGTCTTTTGGTACCATTCTTGGTGTTTGGATCTCATTTTGGTCTTTTTTGACCTCGAATGGTGTGAGACATGCATGTCCATAAAGTTACGATTTTATGAGCCATGGGAGTGCATGGCCATCTAGAAATTATGAGACTTTTGGATATGTCGAATTAAGCACTTAATGGATTAAGTGGTTCATCAGCGGGATCACTATGAGACATGGGTGTGGCCGCAGTTCGGTGACAAGGAAGCCATAGTGATCTACAGTCGGGATACGACGCGGTTAAGGGGCTTGGCCGCTGCGCGGTGGTCAGTGCTGGTTGGTCGTTAAATTTTTGACTATTTTGACTTTTGGTCAAACCTTGGTAGAATTGAGAGTTAGCTAAGGACTAGTTCTGGTTTTTTATTGGAGTTTCTTGTGTTAGTTGTCTCTGCTGTTGAGGTTGTTGTTGAGCTTCTGCTATTTAGCTCAAGTGAGTCTTCTCACTATACTTTGTACTACAATATATATTCTATGTATGTTAGGATGTTGGTATGTTGTAGTGAACTGTTATACAGGTAGATTTTTAATAATTACATGTGGTTGCTTTTTTGGTATTTGTGCTTATTTGCATATGTCAACATATTTTGGATGGGTCGAGGGTGGTCCAACTATGTGCTGAAGGCCAAGATACCGGGCAATCCAGTTAATGATGTAGGCCCCAAGGGAGTGATCAACTTAATGTTGTAGGCTCAGGAAGCGGACCAACCCTGTGTTGAAGGACATTGCGTTTATGCATTGTATGTGTATTTCGGGGAACCCACTAAGCTTTTGCTTACGGTCGTAGATTAATTTTTTTTCAGGTACTTTATCAGTTCGTGAGAAGGCGAAGGCGTGACTGTACACACCATCAACAATTTATTAAATTGATATCTGGTGTATGTTTTATATGTATACACTTTTGAAAGCTTTAAATTTATAACCCTTATTTATTCGACTAAACTAAAACACAAATTAGGCAGTGTACCTAGTCGTGTAGTAGTGTAGTAAAGTAAGTACAAGACTGAACATAGGGAATGTAGTCAATTTGGAAATTAAAATTGCTAAAACTTAATCCAATTATTAAACTAAAAACTAATCAAAAGTGATTTTTATCTGATTTTACAAGTTCATAAAAACTTAATTATCTATTAACTAGAAAGCAACTAAAAACGAGTTTTAACCAGAGAATTAAGTCACTTTCGTTTAGCTTCGGATCCCCTTTATTTTCCTATGAGTAATTTTGACTATGGATTACTTCTGTTGATTACCATTTTTATAATCACTAACTCTCACGGTCAGACTAATTAGCTTACTTAAATTTATGACACCTAATCACAATGGTCATGTAGACTACGAACACTTAATTGATTTTATTGAATATTTGGATTATGAATCACTAGATCTAGGTTTGTCTTCCTATGGTCAATTTGGAAAAACTAGCAATTATTATGGTCAAATAATGCTCTCTATCACAGTTAAGAAACTAACTTTATTACCTATACTAGGACATGGTCAATCTCTAACTCTAGCAATTTATTGGTCATAAACAACTGGGAATGAAAATTCATGCAATCAATGGCTAGTTAACTACACAAAATTTAAGGGCAAGGTAATAGAGATAGAAACATTAACATGTAAGGATTGATCTAGCAAACACAAGTAAAAATCAACATTAATAATCCATAGATCTAATATTAAGTCATAATAAAATGAGGTTCATCTACACTAAAGGAAAGCTAAGGGTATTAGCCCATGATTGTAATAGAAAAACAACTAATAAAATAGTAAATTAAGCTAAATATCATGAAAACCGAATGCTTGAATCGATTCTTGCTAATCACTCTTCTTTCCTCTTCCTCTTAGTCGAAATCAGGTCTTCTACGGTTTCTCCAGAAGTATTCTCTTCAAAAATTTCGTCCTCTTGGCCTTCTAATTCATCCTTTAAATAGATGGAAGAATTGCCATAAATTACCACCATGCCGTGGCCAAATACTTGCCATGCTGTGGAAACGATTTCCTTATTGTAATCAGCAAGGTAATCTTCTTTGATCGAGATTCTTCCAAACGCCACGACGTGGGCCAGAGTTTACCACATCGTGGTCATTGCCTTGAAACACGTTTTTGATGACTATTTGGTCTTTATTCGCAAGCTTCACCTTCGAACTTCCAATTTGGTCCTTTTTCTTCAAAAAGATATTATTTTGGCTTAAATATGTAATTTATGCAAATAAGTACCAAAAGTCCTTGTATATAGATGAAAATACCATTAAAGTATAATGAAATAACTCATAAAAATATGTATAAATATGACAATATCAAAATACCCCACACTTGCCTTTTGCTTGCCCTCAAGCAAAATTTATTTTAATATATCACATAGAACGTTGCCTGCCAACATCACACAAAATTATCCAAATTGAACTCGCTAATTACGCATCACCTCATTGCATGTATTTGTGACTAAAACCTAATTACTCCCCAAACCCTAAATACTCACAATCCTCATAAACTCTTCCCACTTATTTTGAACAACATTCATTTTATGCATCCCTCCGATTATATCCTCAAAAGACTTTCTTAACCTCAATGTATCTTTGTTAAGTTCCCAAGTATAAATATGATAAAATAAAATAGAAATAAAAATTACAACTATGAATGATACGCGTTTGGATTTTTGGCAATTTTGCCTTATTCTTCTCTTTCTTCATATTGAATCTTCAATATTTGAACTTTTGAACTTTTCTTCTTGATCTTCATACTTTGTAAGCTTTTATTCATTCAACAAACTTTGACAACTTTTTTTTTCTATTTTTTTCATAACTCAATTTTTTCTCTCAAAACTAAAAACCTAAAAAAAACATATGCTTAAGCAAAGGAACTTAACCTCAACCCTTATTGGTTAAAGACATTAGTCTAAAATGCAATGACTACATAAGCTTTCTGTTAGGGTGCAAAGTCACTCTTGGATGTATTTGTGCTTTACCCATTTGTATTATGTGATGAGTTGTCTTTCCTATAAATAGGAAATGAGTGACACTCATTTATGTAATGAACACTTTGAGAGAATTAGTTTAGAGAGAGTAATTGCAAGACCCATTTGTACTCTTTCTATCAGTACTAATGAGAGCTAAACCCATATTTATTTACTTCATGTGTTCTTGATTTTGTATGATGATTCACTAGATCTTTTCTAATTCCGAACATGCCATCATAATCAAACTCCATCCTTGACTGGAACTACATTAAGTGCTTCCATTCTTTGATGTTAACTCAAAGTATAAGTTATTATACCTTGTCTGAATATTTATTGAGATATATATTCTTATCAATTGGTATGAGAGCCATAGTGGTTTTCCTTTGAATCCATCTTGATCAGATTATCATTGTTTGAGAATACCTTGGTTTCTCTTTCATTTATGTATCTAAAGGATAAAAGTTCTTCAAATATGCCACTGTCGCTCAAAAACACAAAAATGGCTGCCCCTAATCCAAACCAACCAATCTATTCTTTGCATATTGCAAACAACATGGGTTGCCCTACTTGAGCCCCATTACTGGTTGTAGAAGAATATAGCCAGGGGAAAATTAGAATGGAAAGGTTTTTAAAATCAAAAGATAAAGGTCAAGAGATTTGGAGATCTGTTACAGAAGGTCCCCATGTTCATGTTAGACAACTGGTCAGAGATGTTGTTGCTTAATTTTTGGTTCAAAATGAAATCCGAGTTACACCTCTAACCACACTCGATGTTGAAAAAATACATGTTGATGATGTTTCTTTTTCAGAAATGGTCTTTAGTGTTCATCCTTATCTTTTTGAGAATACCAAGCTCTATAAATATGCAAAAGAGACATGGGATACACTCCAATATCTATTTGAAGGTTTTGAGAATGTAAAAGACAAAAGGTTGACCTCGGTAGTTAATGACTATGATACATTCATTACTACTCATAATGAATCTATTTTGTCTGCATCAAACTGATACAAAATTTTGATCAACAATATCACTACTCATGGTGTTTTAAGAACTCCCATTAAACACAACCTCGAGTTTAATAACATGGTAAATGTCAAATACTATCTTCAGAGCAATGGATCATTGAAAAAGTTGACTCTCTTTCAACTTTTCAATGAACTACAAGGTGATGAATCTAATGTTGCATAGAATTTGAGAGAAATATCAGGTATACCTTTGGCTCTTGTCAGTTCCACAAGTCTATCACCTCAAATCAATGTCCCTTCAGATTCTTGCACTTTAGATCCTTCAGTTCTAACTCCTGAAGATAGCTTCATACTGAATATTAATATTGCAGCCCATGATATTGCATTCTAACAAGAATTTACTCTACTGACTATGAAGTACAACCGACGTACTTCGATGAACAACCAAAAACCTTTTCAAAACTGATATAAATCCAACAACCAACAACCATCATACCAAGCCCCTCATAAAAAAACCATCAAACCTATATTAAACTGACTAAAAACCCTCCTTCAAACCTTCCTAATCTTCTGGCCAACCCAACTTTTTTCCTCAAAATGATCCGACCCTACCAGTAGAAAACCTAGAGATTATTTGTCACAAGTGTGGTTTGGGAAATCATTTTTCCAAAGACTGCCAATCTGACAAATCTCAGACCCCGAAGGTGAAGGACTCTACCTATTATACTACGCAAGCAAAGGAATTGGCTGAAAGTGAAAAGGCTTTTGTTGCCATTATGTCAAGAAATATGGGTGGGTATTGGTCATCAGGGGATGAACAATAAGGCGGTGAAGAGAATAATTTGTGTCTTATGGCAAGACAAAGTGTAGAGTGTGATTCTGGCTACTGGTCATTCGATTCAGATAATGAAGATGAAGATGCTAGTAACCATGTGGAGAATAAACTAATGCTACATGGCTTCCAATGATCCTTTTGGTCACAACTATAACGACCCGAACTTTTCTCATATAATTATCTAAGGATTATCAGAGTTTTCTTAACAAATGCAAAATTTTATATCTCAAAAACACTTTACATCCCAGGGTAATTTCAGGTTTACAAAAAAATCATATCTAAAGTTTAAGCAACAAGGAATATAAATATAAAATTCTACTTCTAGCCCAAGTCCTTGTGCTCCTACCTCCTCTCATACATCGAATACTACCTTAATCCACGAAACATGAAAGAATTTACAACAGCAGACCATAGGTCTGGTGAGTTATACTTTAATCTGTTTTCATGTTTTCATACTCTACTACTATGTTCTTTCTTTCAATACACTTATTCTATTTAAACTCATGCCTTCTCATCTCTTTATATACTTGCCTCAGGATCTGTATCCACATCTTCCCACGCTCACTTCATGTTCTATTCATACTCTATGTTATCCTCTTCCCGGATCCTCTCATTCTTTTTTCTCACCTCATGTCTTTCCTCTTGTTCTACTCTATCGACACTTCTTTTTATGTCATTCTCTCTCACCGCATACTATCTTCTCATTTTAAGGCATACTTTATCCTCTCTCTTTGTCCCATCTCATATTCACTCTAATCTCTTCTTGGCTCTTGCCTCTCTATTCGTATAAAGACCCAAAGTGTCTAATCATCTATGATAGCTTTGCCTATCATATAGAGATACAACATAACTCTAACTCGTCAGAGTACAACCATTTAGAATAAGTCCCTTCACTTTGATCCCACACGGATCCTCTACACTTAATCCCTCACGGATTATATCAATTTTTTCTATAGAAACTTCTTATATTGTTCCACTCATGAAACCTTTCTCAAACTCATCTATCCACATAACATGTTATTCACGGATGAATCCTCTATCCACATTCCCGAAGGAATCATCATCTCCATTCCCGAAGGAATCATCTATCTCATTCCTTAAGGAATCATCTATCTCATTCCCGAAGGAATTATATTTCTACATTCTTATAATCTTTTATGTGAATGTTATGGTCTCACCATAGTCTTACACATCACATGTCAAATAACAATCTATCTCATCATCTCATTAAGAGATCTTCTACTCACTATCTAGTACTTAATTCATTAAGCACTTAATCTAAATATTTATCTACTAAGATATAGGCATTTATCACAACCAACATCATCTATAAAGTAGGTTTTTATTCAGCCAATCTGGGAAAAGCAAGCACAATAATGTTTTTATAGATTTAATTTAATGACACCACATAGTGGTTGAGAAATAAATAAAACCCAATTAATTTCTAGCATAAATTAGGAAAATTTAACATGGAGATCAATACACCATATACATATTTGGAATATTAAAAGTAGTAGTCAAAGGGGGTGAAAAGATAAGAAGGATGGAAAGAAGATTGCTCAGACCCCTTGAAATGGAATGTCTTCACCTCTAATATGAATTTGTTTCAAAATTTAAGCTTTCCTATTCACATTTCTTGGCGTAAAACTCTTTAAAGTCTATTCAAATTGTTGTATATAACTACTTTAATTTTCTCATAGATAATCCCCAACTTACCTTTCTTTGTATGAGATCATGAACTCTCTTAGCCATTTCAAAGGGCACCTGTTAAGCCACAATGAACATAAGTTAACAACCCATTTATAACTTAATTCATTCCCACTAAATCATCTTACAAACATATATAGTTTCATATATTAACGAAGCTAACTTTCTATCACCGTTTTTACATAAAGTTGAGATAAATCACTCAATTTCATAAATGAATTAATTCATTATCATCAAAGCTGATTTTGCATGATTTGAAATAGAGGATGATAATTAATAGGAAAATATGTTTGTCGAGTTCGAATATAACCTGATTTTATGTGATTTGAATCGAATATTGAAGATTTCAGTAGAAACGATCATGATTTCAATATCTTTAAAGTCTTCTTTGTGTTTGCTTGATGAATGAAGAAGACAACGACGCTAGTTAGGTTGTCCTTCTTAACTGAGTATGTTTTTTGGTTTAGCCGAGCCCAACCTAAGTCATTTGTTTTTTTTTGGCCCAATGTATTTTTAGTTTGACGAAATTGCCCTTAATGAACACGATTGGACGAGAATTGTCCTCACAATCCTCACTGTGTTTTGAGTCCTCACCGGATCAGGACCTTATATAATAATAATAATAATAATAATAATAATAATAATAATAATAAAGTTTTCAATTACGTTTTGTTTTTTTTCATTATAAAAAGAATGCTTTCAGTCTTGAATATTTTTGTTAGTAAATAATTTTGATCATAGTTGTAGGCATTCTTCAAATTTGATTGCAAATAATCAATATTACCAATATACAATATCATTATTTTAGAATACACCAAAAATGGATTTTTACAATAACATTCTACCAGATTCTACTACATACGTATATCATACACGTGATTTTGATTTTACAATTACGATACATATGAATATGTCATACAATGATTTTAGAATGCATTAATAAAACTAAAGAAATCACTATACAATGATTTCATAATGTATTCTTTCAAAATGCATTATAATATAATAAACTTCTTCTACTAGAATCCATTATGCACTTGATCTTATACCAAAATCTAGAATACGCTTGATCTTCATTTTAAATACAAAGTGCACTTGAGAGAATTCATTTTTGCAAGCTAGGTTGATTTAAACCAAAGAAAAAGTTCCCACCGCCTTATCTTTTTTAAGAATCTTGAATAAGTGAACCAGCTTGCTTTTAGTTAGAAGATTAGAACTAAAGAATGCATTTGTATAAATACAAAGACATTATGACAAAATACATTTAAGTAAAGACATTCTGACAGAATACACTATAGATGAAGGAAACAAAGAATTTTTTGGATTTGTCAAAACCAAATCTAGCACCGAAATAAGCATCATTAAATCCAAAATTGCATACAATAAAATTAGTTTTGGATCGTACAAACAAAAAAATAATTCAATCAAAACCATAATTCAATCCACCATCATAAGAATATTTATATCATAAGAATATATAAATGATAACATGAAATCATAACAATAACTTAATAAAATTAGTTTTGGATCGAACTTTTTTTTTTCGAAAAACACTCACTTCATTTTCTTTGATGAAAAAATTTAAGGTCTATTTTTTTATAGAAAAAAAAATTAATAAATATATCAAAATTCATATTTTTTGTACTTTTTAAACATAGATTCATATTCAAGTTAAAAAAAAACTTTATTTCAGTTTAGATTCACATTGTGAACCTGTTCAGATTCATATTGTAAACCTATTCAGATTCACATTATGAACCTCCTTAGATTTACAGTGTGCATAATAAGAAGTCAGATTCACAGTGTGAATCTTAACTGATCGGAACTTTTTCACATTGTGAATGTTAAAATTTAAAATATTTACAGTTTAGATTCACAGTGTGAATCTACACTGATCGAGGTTTTTTTTGAACCTTCTCAGATTCACAGTGTGTATAATAGTAATTCAGATTCACAATGTGAATCTGAACTGTTCGAGATTTTTCATATTGTGAATGTGAAAAATTGAAATATTTACAGTTTAGATTCACAGTGTGAATATGTACTGTTCGAGGTTTTTTTTTTTTTTTTTTTGTTTTTTTTAGTCTGTGTTGATGTTTATTAATAGAGCACGCAAAGAGTCAGCTTACCTCCGGATGATGAAGTCATGAGGGTGCTCATCGACGTGCATACCTTAATATTGCAGAAAACGGTTTCGCGTATAGGTAAATGATATATATATATATATATATATATATATATATATATATATATATATATATATATATATATATATATATATATATATATATATATATATAAGAGTAAGGTCAAATGAGAACATCTAACATGTTAAGAACGCGAAAACAGATCTAAGCCCTCTAAATTTTAAAATCAAAAGTTAATATTAACGGACCATTTATATAAATTCGGAAAGTCATAGGATTAAACTGTAAATTCTTAATTAACTAAAAGGGTATTATAGTCATTAGGTTTTATCCTATAGAATTAAACTTTAAATTCTTAATTAACTAAAAAGGTATTATAGTCTTTAGGTTTTATCCTATTTTTATCAGCTCCTAAAATCTCTCTCTCTCTCTCACACACACACACATCTCACTCACGTTTCCTTTAAACCCTAATCGATGGAATCCAACACTAAAAATAACATACGCCTCTTCCCTCTCATCTCTCCATTGCTGACCTTTTGAGTTTTCTTCATCCTAACCGCCGCACAAGACACAAAAACACCGACACTAAAATCTCCATCGACCTGCCATCATAGAAGCCAATACCACCAATAGTTTTTTTATGCATCGAGACCCACCAAAGAAAACCCTACAGCAACCGCTGGAAATTACAATGCCGATTATGAGCCTTCTTCAAATCCTAGAAACCCGATATGAACTTATTCATGCGAATCAGAAGGTGCCGAGGGAATCAAAATCAATGATTTTTGTTAAATGCATAAAAAATTCATTTCTTAATCTCAATCTGGTAAGATGAATCCTATTTTTTGGTTTTTGTTGTTTTGTATTTTAATTTTGAAAGAATAGATTATCTACGGGTTTAATTTTTGGATATCTTTTAAAGTTTAAATGTTTAAGATATAAGAATTTGGTATTCTGGATTTTACATCACTAATATTGCTTAAAATTTTGGACTTTGTCATTCGTTTCGGTTTTCTAAATATGTAGATGGTTCAATAATTTAATATATTTTGAGCCCAATCTGTTTTTAATTTGTTTGTCAAGTTGGTATTTTGGAAAAAGGCCAACACCTATTATTTTTGATTTGTTTGTCAATTTGATATTGAATCTGTTGAGTGATTCATTTATGACTATAAGTTTACAACGATATTCACATCATATTCATTTATAAATATTGGGTTTTATGTTGATACAGAAACAGAAACAATAGCTTGATCGGGAAAAAATATTCATTGTCGACATGTACAAAGAATGGGAGAAGGCTACCAAAAAGAGAAGCCCAATGACGCTATTAAGTTCTATTCAATTATGATTATAAATGTATTAGATTCATTCTTAGTATATTCATTTATGATTATGGTCTTAGTATATACAATTATGAATTGTATCGGATTTGGTGCATAGTATTAAGTATATATTTGGTCATTTGTATATTCATTTATGAATAAAATTAAATTAATATGAATTTATTAATTCAATCGTATTATATTCATTTGTATAACTATATGAATGTAGATATAATAATTATGGCATGTATATTCATTTATGAATTGATATATTTATATAAGGTAGAACTTTCGAATATAACTTTATTTATGTATGAATACACATGTATTTTGGATTTTTCAACTCTATTAATATATAATAAAAAATTAATTTAATAAAATTATAAAATTATACTGTGTTTTATACTAATCTATGAATGAAATCATATATAAATGAAATGATCGAAGGAAAAATCGCAGACTATTTTTGTTTGAAAGAAAAAATTAATAAAAATGATTTTTACCATCTATTAAAAAAAAGAAAAAAAAAAAAAAATTTTTGGTAACAAAATCCGTAGATTTTAGAAAGTATAATTTCATTATGTTTTATTATAATTTTATTAAAATATGTAATTATTAATATACCTTTATAGAATGATTGGTCCATAAATGTTCTTGCGTTCTCAACCTTTTTGGTGTTATCATTTAATCCTCACTATATATATATATATATATATATATATATATATATATATATATATATATATATATATATATATATATATACCGATTAAATTTTAGTTAAGAAGACCATGGGTTTAGCAAATCACCATATCATAACACAATATATTTTGATAAAAACAAATGTATTACTAGAATCTTAATTCAGAAAACATACTAGAATGTAGAATTAGTACATAATACAATCACGCAATTTGTAGAGATTGAGGCATGCAATCAGTGTTCTAAGACATAAACTTTCAGTGTATGGATCTGACTTGAGGATACAACAATCTATTCAAGATCTAATCTTGAATCTGTCGAATCAATGAAATGTCTCCATGATTATGTTGGAAAAACAAGAATTGAGATTGAGAAAGATGTATCATTAATATCTGAAAATCTGGAACATATGTGGTATTTATAATTTTCCAGACTAGCAGTTGGTAAGTGCCAACCGAATTTAATGGTCAAAAATTGCCAAGTGGGAAAATTGTCATATACCTATTCATAAACAGGTAATTACAAAAGTTAAATTAAATTAAAAAACTAATTTTTCTGAATTATATAAATTATTTAATTAATCAGAAGAGGCCCAAGACCCAAGGCCATACCTTTGATCATTAATATATATATATATATATATATATATATATATATATATATATATATTCTCTAATCACTAGTCCAAGCACTAGCCCAATCCATACATTTAGCCCATGATGTTTTATCCAACACTTTGAACCTACTTGTTTATTATGGTATATAAAGCCTTTTAAGGCTCTTTAAGTTTTGTTCTCCTTCCTATGTGGGACAAGTCCCATATTGTTTTTTCCTTACAAATAAAGTTCCAATAATACCCCACATTTTCTATTTAAACTTCCAATAATACTCCACATTTGAATATAAATTAAGAGAACTTTGATATTCAAATTAGGGAGGTAAGAGATGACATGCATTTAAATAGGTGTTTAGAAACTTGAATCTTTCATAGTAAATACTACCTGGATCTAATTTGTAGGTAGTGAACTAGAGTCTTGAACTAACCACCGTTTATAGTTGAATCAAAACAAGAGGTATCATGTATATCATATTTAAACATAGATTGATTCTTTCTGTTGTGTTCATTTCGATCATGAATGATCCTTTCTTCACGAGACTTTTAGAAAGATTAGTCATATTAATTCCCAAAGATGCGACCTTACATCCATCTCAGATAGGTTATGCTAATTTGGAACAATCTGTAATATTCCACTATAAAAGCTATCAACATTATTAATAATAAAGATTTATCCTTATATCATCAACGAAAAACATAAAATAAATATCATAAGAGTGAGCATACATTTGTTTTTGTGCTACTTTGAGTCTTCCTTAACTAGTTGTCATATTGAACCTACATCATGGGATCTCCAATGTAAATGATTTTATTCTTTAGCATGTCTCTTATTGTAACGTATCTACACCTAATGTTTCTTGACTTGCCATTGTATATCTAATTGCATGCTCTAATAAGAGCAGCCATACTATCGCAATGTATACCAATATCAGTAACATGTTTAGGCCATTGAAACATACCTTCTAGGAAGCTTTTAAGCCATTCAACTTCTTCAACAACTTTGTCTAAAATAACAAACTCCACTTGCATTGTAGAACATGTATTTACAGTATGCTTAGATGATTTCCATGATATAGCAGCTCCACCAAGAGTGAATACATAGCCAATTATGGAATTTTCCCAAGAATTATCCAAAATACAAGTCGCATCACAATACCCTTCAAGAATAGGAAGATATATTGTGTAATGCAATCCATAATTCATTGTATGCTTTAAGTATCTAAGCACTTTCACTAATGCATAACAATGATCCTTCACAGGATTGTGGGAGTAACGACTCAATCTACATACACTATATGCCAAGTTCAGTCTAGTACAATTCATAATATACATTAAGCTACAAATAACTTGAGTATATTCTAACTGAGCTACACTATCACCTTTATTCTTCTTAAGATGATTGGAAGGATCAAAAGGGGGTGACTACCGGCTTGTAACATCCCAAAAACCCAAAACCAAGAATTTGGTTTTTATAGTAAATAAACATCAACCAAACGTGATAATCAAACCCATAAGAAAGTCATAGTGTATCAATAATTATCCAAAATACATCAAAGTCAATAAAACGGAAAATCATGGTGCGTGTGCGATGCGATCATCCTGAGCTCTTCCCCTTTGAACCGGAAGTACCTGAATCATAAACTGAAAACCATAAGCACAAAGCTTAGTGAGTTCCCCAAAAGACCTCATACCATACATATCATGCATACATACATACATCGCACCCCACCCCATACATTCATCAGGCCCCGCCCGGTACATCCATCAGGCCCTGCCCGACATCGGTCCCCGCCTGGTATATATACAAACACATACACCACATGTGAGAGTCATATAATCTAATAGGCTGATATTGGTGCCTTCGATGCGTAAGTACTGTGAGGAGACTCACCTCACAAAGCAGCTCAAAAGTCAATACGTTCTCGAAATCCCTCAACAGGTGCTAAACGTCACCTAGATAATTACACAAGGAAAAACCTTAATCTAACTATTAGGAAATTAATAGCCGAGTAAAATCCACAAGTCAAAAGTTAACCCTCAAGGTCAATGGTCAAAGTCAACAATCAATGTTGACTCCAGCCGACCACCATGTCGTGGATCGCGTACTATCAAACAGACGGGAAAATCTCATTTGCCACTGTGTGGTGACCTAGGACCATGCCATGGTTTCCGAGGTTCCAACAGCCTAATGCATTAAGTTGTTTTCTTCGATTCCAAGAACCCCAAAGCTAAGATCTGGTCCAAAATGTGATCTTGAAGGATAAAGTTTCTAACTTTATCCATAAGGACCATCCAAAGGTCCTACAAAGGCTTAATAAAGCAAGAACTTAACCAATAAGCACTTATTCCATAAGGTCCGAAATCCATCCTTTCCAGAAGTGATTATAGCACCAAAACCAACCTAAAGGTTGGTGCTTTATAGACATGCAGGTATAATGCATGCCTTGACCCCCTATTAGGTCAAAGTGAGGGTTTATGACCTAAATCTCATGCATGGCTTGAAAACCCAACCAAACTCTAGATCCAAGGCACAAATTATACCAAATGACCCAGTGATTCATAAAGTTGCAAACTTTATGATATCCCACCATTCCAATAAACAAGAACAATAAGTTTATGGGACAAAACTCAAGATGTAGCAACCTAGCATTATAAAAATCGAGTCCTGGACACTTACAAAGGTCCATAAGAGTGCTAAGGTGAAGAATGGAGACTTGCTTGCTTGATATTTGCTTCCTTCACTCTTCTTTGGCTTCAAGGAACACCAAAACTAGCTCAATAATGGAGGAAAAGTGATTAGGTTTTTCTTTAGGGTTTGAGGGGTTGATGGAGGCTGAGGATGAGCAAACCCATAAAATAGGGTTTTTACATCAGCCTTCCACCACGTCGTAACCAACACTGCCACACCGCGGTGGCTTAATAAAACACGCAAATCCTTCTCGCCTCGCCACGTCGTGGTGGTGCCTCCACCACGCCGTGACGACAAATCAAAAAGATTATTCCAAATATATAAAAAGTACCTCAAGATCCGGGCGTTATACGGCTTGTCATCATAGTATCCAAATTTCTTGAGTACACTTTGAATATAATGGGACTGAGTAAGACTGTATCCTTATGTAATTCTTCTAACTATTTCACCAAAGATCTCATCTACTACTCCAATGTACTTCATTGAAAAGGAGGAGAGTAGCATTTTATTCGTTTGATTTATCACATCCAAACTAGTACCCATTATAAGCATATCATCCACATACAAGCATATGATGATACAAGAATTCTTTTACTGTTTGACACAAACACATTTATCACACTCATTTATCCTAAATCCATTAGAAAGTAATGTGTTGTTAAACTTCTCATGCCATTTCTTTGGAACCTGTTTTAGTCCATAAAGTGATATGACCAATTTACATACTTTGTTTTCTTGAAATTTAACCACAAACCCTTCATGACGATTCATATATATATATATATATATATATATATATATATATATATATATATATATATATCTTCATCAAGTTCATCATTCACGAAAGCAATTTTCACATCCATTTGGTGTAATTCTAAATTGTGAATGGCTGCAATTGCTATCAATATATGAATTGATGTTATTCTAGTAATAGGTGAATAAGTGTCAAAGAAGTCTTGACCCTACTTTTGACGATACCCTTTTGCTACTAAACAAGCTTTGTACTTCTTAATGGTACCCAATTGGTTTTTTCCTAGGTGGAAAATCTACTAATTTCCAAGTGTTATTCTACACAATGGAATTAATCTCACTTTCGATTGCCTCCTTCCGATAAGGAGCTTCAAAAGAATCCATAGCTTCCTTATATGTTTGGGGTTCATTATTCACTACAAAGGTCATGTAATCAGGTCCAAAATCTTTAGCTATTTTGCCAAGTTTGCTTCTTCTAGGTTCTAAGTTCTCTATTTGAACCTTAGAAGAACTCTCTACATTTGATTGTAGACTTTTGTCATAAATGGTTTCACTCAGACCGTCATATAGAGGTCTTTTCCAAGGAGTAGGAAACCTCTTTCCCTTTATCCTTAAAATGAAAAACATTTTCAAAGAATTCAACATCTGTTGATTCCATGATGATGTTGTTATGAATATCATTAACATGATTTATACACTAGGAACCTATAGGATGCAATATTCACGGCAGGGCCAAGATAGATGCAATCTATGGTTTTTGGTCGAGGTTTAGTCCTCTTAGGAAGAGGTACTTCTACCTTAGTAAGGAAACCCCACATTTTCATCCTTTTGTAAGAGGTTAATCTCCCTTTCCATAGATGATAAGGTGATTTATCACTCTTTTTAAGAGGAATTCTATTAAGTATTAAATTTGATGCAAGACATGTTTCTCCCCACAGATTATATGGTGCTCTAGAAGTAATTAACATCGAATTAATAATGTTTTTTAATGTTCTATTCTTCCTTTCAACCACTCTATTATGCTGAGCAGTATATGGAGCAGTTGTTTGATGTATAATACCATGTAGAGAACAATATTATGTGTAACGCCCAGTTCCCGGTACATATTTTTATTACAAGTTTTTGCATATTATGTGTAACGCCCAGTTCTCGATGAGTTGGAGGCCCAACTCTTCGAGTAGGTGCGAGTGATTGGACGCGGGTAGAAAATTCAACTCGTCGAGTCGGAAGCCCCGACTCGACGAGTAGACATGTCTGGATGAAACCCTAAAATTGAGGGTCTGCACCCTATTTAAACAACTTATAGGGTCTCCACTCCAGCCTCCATCACCCTCAGACTCTCTGCACGAAGCCCTAATCGAATATTGAGTGTTCTTGAGCCTTTTTTTGCCATTTGTGTGTTTTGAAGCTTGAAAAGAAGGAGGATATTTGGGAGATCAAGAGAAAGCATGTAGATCCAGAGGTTTTGGCACATTTCCATCTCATTTGAGGTATAAAGCTGATACCTTGACTATTCATTTCTTAGATCTCCATTTAGGGCTATTTTCTACCTTTTCTAAGTCTTAGTGAAGCCATATTCAGGATTGTGAGCATCCATGGAGTTGTACTTCAGATCTTGAACCTTTAAGGGTTCCCATGGCATAAAGGTGCCAACTTTATAGCCATGGGAGTCCCATGCATCTTTTAGACTTCATTTTAGGTCCTTATGAGCTAGTTAACCCATACATGCATGTAAAGTTTGTAACTTTACGTGCTATATCGATCCTAGGAGGTTAGATCTATGTTCTGGATGCATTATGCCCGACTGAAATCGACTTGGTAGACTTGGACTTTGGGGGACTCGGTGATTCGCTCATAGGACTCAGCGAGTCGGGTCATGGTTCCCCAACCTTTTCTTTTTCTGATCGATCTGGTTGAGTCTAGAAGAGGACTCAACAAGATGGACTTGAATATGGACTTGAAGATCAAAGAACTTGACGAGTTCAAGGATGAACTCGACGAGTTCAAGGCAATGTCCCAACTTATATGAAGAAGAACTCGACGAGTTCAAGGAAGAACTCGGCGAGTCAAGGACTAAATGCTTCAACTTGTATAAAGAAGGACTCGACGAGTTCATGGACGAGCTTGGCGAGTCGAAAGCAAAAAGGTCCCGATTCTGTATGAAGGAGAACTCGACGAGTTCTTGAAAGAATCGACGTGTAGGATCGAAGTTCCGGAATTTTGGTAGAATTTGGAACTCGACGAGTTGGTGGACCAACTCGGTGAGTTGAGTCAAACAGATGTTGACTTTGACCAAAAGTTGACTTTGACCAGGGTGTCGACCTTGACTTTGACTTTGACCTGAGTTAACCCTTGAAAGGGTTAAGAGTATGAAATGGTAATTAAGGAAGGTTGTTATGTGTAGGAGTTGAGAGGAGTTGATCCCACCATTGAGGATAGTTCCGACACTTCACGGCATTGAGGTGAGTTACCTTCCAGTAAAAGTAGGTCTATGGCCAAAATGACGGCCCACTAGTAGGAGTTGTTTGATTGGATGATTGTCTTTGTGATAATTGTCTGGTTTGCCACTATCTGATAAGCTTTATGTGCTAGGATGCTCCGTTATATGTGTTAGTAGTAGTAGGGGTGAAATAGTTCCCGGATACCGGTTGAAAGATACCGAAGGGGTAGTCAAAGGCTAAGATTAAAATCTCTCCCAAATCTCTCTAATTATGTGGAATCTCTCCCAAATCTCTCCAAGTATATGAAATCTCTCGCAAATCTCTCTAAGTATGTGGAATCTCTCCCAAATCTCTCCAAGTATGTGAAATCTCTCCAAGTATGTGGAATCTCTCCCAAATCTCTCCAAGTATGTAAAATCTCTCCCAAATCTCTCTAAGTATGTGGAATATCTCCCAAATCTCTCTAAGTATGTGAAATCTCTCCAAGTATGTGAAATCTCTCCCAAATCTCTCTAAGTATGTGAAATCTCTCCAAGTATGTGAAATCTCTCCCAAATCTCTCTAAGTATGTGGAATCTCTCCCAAATCTCTCCAAGTATGTGAAATCTCTCCCAAATCTCTCTAAGTATGTGAAATCTCTCCAAGTATGTGAAATCTCTCCCAAATCTCTCTAAGTATGTGGAATCTCTCCCAAATCTCTCCAAGTATGTGAAATCTCTCCCAAATCTCTCTAAGTATGTGGAATCTCTCCCAAATCTCTCTAAGTATGTGAAATCTCTCCAAGTATGTGAAATCTCTCCCAAATCTCTCCAAGTATGTGAAATCTCTCCAAGTATGTGAAATCTCTCCCAAATCTCTCCAAGTATGTGGAATCTCTCCCAAATCTCTCCAAGTATGCCAAATCTCTCCAAGTATGTGGAATCTCTCCCAAATCTCTCTCAAAAACCACTTTTGATCTTTTTGTAATCATTTAGGGCATCCCGACACTTGACTTGGTGAAAAACCATGCGAAACGGGAAGATACCTTGGAAAATAGCCTACTTGAATCGGAGTCCCTCTATAGGGGCCAAACCCTACTTGAACCGGAGTCCCTCTATAGGGACCAAACCTTACTTGGACCGGAGTGGGACTACTAAGGACCAAGGCTGCTGAAGACCGCAGCCACCTAACTGCAACCGGACCGCAGCCAATCCGACCGCAGCCAAGCCGGACCGCAGTCGAGCCGACCGCAACCAAGCGAACCCCAGCCTCCGAACCGCGGTCCCTCTTCCCTTCGGATTCACTTCAATGACCAAGTCACTCCGGTTCCAAGATAGCCAAGATCCGGAATGACTCCTGACTTCAGATTTTCCTCTTTTTCACCCGATTTTCGACCACGACTTCGTTTTAAGCCCGTTTTTCATGATTTTAACGTGGGATTTTCACTAAAATCCATATTTTATCATTTTTAACCCTAGAACTCTTATTTTATTTATTTCTCAAGAGTTTATTAATTAAAAATCATTAGTTTATATTAAGAAGATATTAACCCCACAAGTGGGTCAAGTGTGCCCACTTGTCTTCCATGTGTCACCTTCTCACTTGCCACCTTATCAACATCACACAAACCAATGCACACATCACTTCAAGCTCACAAGTTGCTCCAACAACCTTCCATATAAGGAAATCCCTGGAGGATTTCTTGAGTTACATGCTCATTTCAAACATACACACTTCTCATATCACCACTAAAGAAAGCTTCTTTCTCTCTACTTTCCACCACCTTGTACAAGTGTTCTTGAGTTGCTGCAACACTTTTTGGTAAGTATTCCATCTAAACTCAAGTGTCATTCCATAATTTCATAACACTTTTGGATCATTGACTCATATCTTAACACCCAAAAATCGTTCTTAGGATCATCCAAACTCATATGTGTTCATCAAGTGTTCTTGACTTGATACTCCCCGTATTCGACCTTCCACTCTTCAAGTCATCACTCAAGGTGGGTTCATACCCCTATATTTTCTAGTTTCTTCGGTTTTCAGGGGGGAATACAAGTTAAAAACACCAAAACATATTCAAAACTTAACTTGACAGCTTACAACAGAAAAGTTGTGACCTGTTCACGGACTGTTTTACCCAACTTAAACTTAATTTTTTCAAAACTGTATAATATGCTAGTAGTTCAGGTTTGTACCTTTAAAATGACTACTTGCACATCTCCATACGATTTTCCTACAATTTATGGTGATTTTTACAAAACTGCCTATCACTGCAGCAACGAAATCAGATCAGGTTGTGAAAATGAACATTTTCACACTAGTTTGAGACCACCAAAAATTATGGGAAAATTTATGAACACAGTAGACACTTTTTCCAAATACTCAGAGTTTGCGGATTCAGTTTTCGACTTACGATGATTTTTCTATAAATACTCAAAAACAGTGACAGTTAAGGGTAAAACTGTCAAATACATATTTAAGAGTTATTCACACCTTGTAACATGTTGAGCAAGGTGTGTAAGATTTACACTTAGTATTTCCAATGCCCTTTATTTGAAATACATATACATGCGTAACCAGGTTTTAATACCATCATACAACACTTTTGATAAACTATAATAGGTATAGTTTTGAACACTTCATCTAACGAAGAAAACAATAACATTATCGATTTACAAAATGAACTTTCACTACACACTACGTGAACTCGTTAATGAATATTTGTGAGACATTCTCCTTCGAGGTACTCCAAGTACCACAGAAAAGTCCTTTAGTTATAATCAGAATCTCTTGGAATGAGAACGTGATAGTTGTGTATAGATCTATACTGGGTCCGACAAACCCGCACCTGAGCTGCTTGCAACAGCTAGACCGGCAGGTCTGTGGTGACAAGTGTCATAACTTTCCGACGCCTGAAGAACGTCGCATTCAAGGTCATCTAGTCTTTAGTATGATTATAACATCTCACATGGAATATTAACACCGCATAAAATTCACGGAAATTCTAAGGCTTTACACAAAGGAGTTTTATTTAAATATAAAACACACACATAAGTATGACGATTTACTTACACATACTAGGCCTTGTTTCAATTCAGTTTACAACAAATCTTTTGGAAAATATTGGATTTTCTGGAAACGAACTTGTAACAAACGTTAGGGAAACAACATTCATTTTTATAAAATACTTGTGAACTCACCAGCTTTATGCTGATACTCTCTTTTCAAAACAACTTGTATTCTCAGGTAATCAGTAATACAGGTAACTGCAAGATTTCTGAAGTCAAGACGCTAAGGCGTAGATTATTTTGCTACATTTTATCATCATATGTAATTTAATTGAAAACATGTATTTTTGGAACATGTATTTTGGAAACAATGTAATCTTTTAAATTATATCTATGATGGTTGTGTGTTACTTTCTTCACTATGGTTATGATACTGAGCATGACGTCATCCGCCCCCGAACGTTTCCGCCGTTCTGGTTTGGGGGTGTGACACCAATCGCGCCCCCGCCTCCACCTCCGCCTTTTTTCACGTCATTAACGTCAACTCATTGAGTTGTACATCTTGGCCTCTCTTCTATTCTCTATTTTTCCTTGACAACCATCATCCTCTTTTTGTGGGGGCTACATCTTTCAGTGTCAGGTACTCTCTAACACTAATTCTCCTCTTTTATTCCATGCATTCTGTTTACCTTCGATTTCTGGATCTATTTGTGAAACTTCTCTACAGATTATCTCTTGGTTTCGCCTACATCAAACCTGTATGTTCAACCTGAATCATTACCATCTGTTATTGAATTAGGATTCTATGATCTGGACACTGGATTTTGATTTACAGATTTAATTTAATCTGTTAATACTTGTAAGTGAATATTGATTCAGGCATAACAGGGTTGCATATTTCCTCGAGAAATCAACATTTTTTGTAGTTGAATTCATGCATCTTTACCGTCATTGGACAAGGTAAGAAAGATAGGTTTCAAAATATCATGAAATAAGTTTTAGATAAGAATCTCGACCCTTTGAGGCTCTCTGAACCTTAAATTATTCTTTTTACCTTAACTGATTCACTGCAGATTTGTGATTGTAATTTCTTTTTACCTTAACTGATTCACTGTAAATTGTAATTGTAATCATGTTCTGCCTTAATTGATGTACCTACACAACTACATCTATAGGTATTATATATACCTTGATACTTTTTGTGTTTTTTTTGTAGGTTACATTTCCTTATTGTTTTCATAGTTGACCGAAGAAAAAGAGGATGAAGAGTATCTGAAAGAGGAAGAAGCTAGGTCTATTTAATTTAATATTCCATGTATGCACATAACAGGTCATTCGATTAACAAAGAACAGTTGAAGCATTTTTAGGATGAAATTCTGATTTGAGTTTTGAGGCAACGCTACTGACTTTCTTTGACATGTGAGGATTTATCATATACTTATTTTAATATTTATTTCTTCATATATGTCAACAACTCATTTGGGTAAGATTCTTATTCACAAATAAAAATGCAGACTTGATATAATGTAGATGGTCGGATCAGTGAAGAGGTAGTCAGGGAGGTATTATCTAGAATGCCAAATTTGTGAAACATTGTTATTTTAAAAGATGCCTACTGGTAGATAGAATATTCTGTTCTAATGATTATTTAACGAAAACCAGATACATATGCCTCGCTCATCATGGAATATTCAGACCCGAATGCCACATGTGGAATGAACTTCTTTGACTTTTTAAGCCATAAAATGTACTATTTTTCTATTTCCCTTGAAGTTGTCAATCAACTTTTGATTTCTATTCATGGATATGATACAAACTGAAAGAGAAAAAGATGATGAATAGAACACGCATTTGGTTAAAACGTCAATTATGGATGGCAAGTGCAATAAAATAGGCAAAACTACTATCTATAAAAGATTATTTATTTACTTAAATACTTTAGGAAACTAATTAATGAATATAATTGATCTTCATATATTTATGCAGAGTTACGGACAGACCTTGAAGTTAATAAATATAATTTGTCTTCATATATCTATACAGAGTTACAGACCGTTCTTAGAAACACCATTCCAAAGTGTAATTAAACTCTTTAAATTTGCTTATTAAAATTAATTTCCAGAAACCTCGAAGGTCAGTTAGATACAAAGAAATGAAAGAAGAGTCCTTTTTTTCAAAAAAAAAAGGGGGGGAAAAGTTATTTCTCTTTGAATTTTTTTAATTCCCTATTTATTATAAAGAAATGGTGAGAAATATAAAATTAGAGTTGAAAAAAGTGGGGGAGAAATGAAAAAAATGATCCCACGCTTCTCTCTTTGGCAGAAAAATACTAAAACAAAAAGTAACTACTTATGTTACATTTGTGGTTATTTACTTATTTATGTCATAGTGTTAATAAGTTTTTGAAAACGATAATTAGCCTAAAATTATAAACAAAAAAGAAAGTATCATGACTCTTAAAAAATCTTAAAAAGATATGTTTTTTATTCAAACTATGGCTCGAATTTAATCTCATTTTTTTTAGCGTTGTTAGTTCTCCATTTATAGCATTACACTTTCCTATTTTCCCTAAGGAATTATAATTTGAAAATCTGTCCGGTAAGCAGTGGGGTTTTGATACTCTGAACATTTCAAGAGTTCAAAATAAATACACAATTGTAAAAGAAGTTACTTTTGTTTAGTTTTACCTTGAAATTGTAATTATTTCTTAAATAAAATGGCATTGGAATTGTTATTTTTTGTGATATTGATAATATTACTACAGTTGTTAGTCGATAGAAAGATATAAGTTTAGTGGCTAAATCAATAAGTTGATGAAAGTAAGTTACATTTTCTATTAAAATTGGATAACTAGAGAAATGCTTTTATAAAGTGGGTAAAAAATTAAAGTAAGGGTATTTTGGTATTTTTATTAAATAATGATAGATTCTGATTAAATTCTTTTCTTCCCAAAATATGGACTTTGAGAATCATTCCATTCCAAAATCATTAAACGAACCAAATAATTCTACATAATGACCAAAAATGTTTTTGTTTGATTATAAGGCTGTAATTTCTGAATTCAGGATCTTGATGGATCATTGGGTAGAGATGCTTCAACTGGAAGAGGAGTACTTTTTGCAACAGATGCCCTTCTTACTAACCACAGAATGAGTGTTTCCGGCCAACAGTTTGACATACAGGTACATACATACATAAATCATATATAGAAGCATATGTCTCAGGGATTCGAAAACATTGGTTGCTGGGCTGCTGAACTCATTCACAAAACAGGTGAAAAAGTTGTAGCAGTGACTAATATGACTGAAGCAATACGTGACAAAAATGGAATCGACATTCCATGTCTAATGACACATGTCAAGGAACAAAAAGGAGTAAAAGGATTTGTTGGTGCAAATGCATATCAACTTAAAGTAATTCATAGGATACTCGACCTATTGTACAATTTTTTTGATTTTACACATCAGATTTCCAAATAACTATACTAGATTTAGCACTAAAATCAGGGAAACACTACGAAAGATATGGAGATGAAGGAACATGCGAGTCTAATCCAACCACCTGGTTATCAGCAATTCCATTCCCCCTTCTAACCCCCGCAACGCGGGGGAGCCTTCCCTAGTTTCAAGCAAATAGAATAAAATTAATATTTTGGTCATTTGAACCATGGTATAACATGAAAAACAAAGGTATTTTGACCATTTTGGTACTTCTAACCGTTTAAGTCAAATTTTACATTTTTTAAATGGAATAAAACAAATAATTTGGTTATTTAAAAAATCACAAAAAGTACAAAAAAGAACATTTTGACCGGTTTGGTTAGTGTTAACCAAGAATAGTTTCAGTTGGATTTTGTCATTTTTGTTTATTTTGCACAAACAAATAAAACAAATCCTCTGATCATTTGAACCGGTGAAAAAAAAAATATTTTGACCATTTTGGTCATTCTTAACGGTTTTAGTCAAATTTTGTCATTTTGATGAAAATTACACTTTGCTAATTTACTAATATATTTTTAATCAAATTAAACAAATTTTTGCTGGTTCCGATAAAAGAAAATAAAACTATATTATTGTTTTTTTGTTAAAAATAATGTTATTGTTTTGAATTCAAAATAAAATTATGTTGATATTTTACATTTAACATGTTTTATATTTGGTGTTGAATTTGAAAAAAGTTGGTAAGTTGATGGTGAAGATGGTTTGACAAGATTATATTAAATAAAATAATTGAGTAGGATCGTATCAAACCAAAAACATATAATGTTCCAAAGAACATACAATTTATCGGCGACAAATATTCAATTTTTTGTAAATAGTTTCTTTTTGCCAATTACCTATATGATGGATGGTAAATGATAAACCGGGAGGCTCCACCTACAATTTTAATGGTTATATGAGTCAACTTTTTTAACTATTTCTTTTGAAAAAGTTTAGACTACTTTGTCTTTTCTATGTTTTTATTTATTATATATCTAATTGTTTTTATTTTATTATTCAAAATTGAAATTAGGACAAGTTGCTTTCTTATTTTATTTATTTGAGATTGTTTTTATTTTTTTTTTCAAGCATCCTTTTTACGTGGTTTGGCAAAAAAATATTGAAATCAAGACATGTTGCTTTCCTCTTTAAGCTTTTCAATATATTAACCTGGTTCAAAATCATGAGGCACTCAAAATACAAAAGCCCACAATTATCACACATTACATCATAATACAACACTCTCAAAATTACAAAAATACCCCCACTCTAAGCAACTCAAACACAGTATCCAAAAGAAAATCCTTGAACTATTTTACACAGTGAAATACCTCAAATACCTCAAAGCAAAAGTAGTCTTAATCAATCCTACCAACGACTTGTGATGATGGCAAATGAGAAATAACTAATATTAACATGCGATTTTGTCAAATAATCTCCTTGTCCATGACTTAGAAGGAACCAAAACAGGCATCTCTCCAAATCTGGAAATCTTTGGACTCATTTTCATCATCTTCAATTACTGTTTTCCCCTTTTCTATGCTGGAATTCGTTAGTTAATGATCAATGATGGCAACTTATTTCTCCCAAATTTACTCACTATTTGACCATTCCTTTCGTGACCATCAAACACCCCACCAAATGCTCCATCTTCCATTCCATAGTCCTTCATCAAGAATCATATCATCATTAAAAATAAAAAATTGATATATATATATATATATATATATATATATATATATATATATATATATATATATATATATATATATATACCCTTTGAGATTTGGCACATACCATCTAAAGAAAGAAAATGGTGAATTTGATCAATGAATTACAAGGAGTGAGATAGGAAACCACCACAAGAAAAATCCTGAATTACTACGGAAAGTTACTACGGAATCAAAATCCGTAGCTATTTTACTACGAAATATGCTACAAAATGGCTTGTCGTAGCTATTTTGTGACGGAAATGGTTACGAAATTGCATTCCGTAGGTAAATCCTAAATAACTACGTATAGTTGCTACGGAATCAAAATTCGTAGTTATTCTACTACAAAATATACTACACAATGACTGGCCATAGCTAATTTGCTACGGAAATGGCTATGGAATTAGATTATGTAGCTAAACATTGAATAGTTGTTATGGAATCGAAATCCGTAGTTATTTTAGTACAAATTATGCTATGGAATTTTTGGTTGCGGCTAGTTCGCTACGAAACTTGTTATGAAATTAATATTCGTAGTTTTTTGGCTAGAGAATTGGCTATGGAATTCAAAATTGTAGTTAGTGGCTACGAAATTGAAATTCGTAGTATTTTGTTACGAAATTTGCAACACAATTAAATTTTGTAGCTAATCTACTATAGAACTTGTTACAAAAATATTAATCGTAGTTATTTATGTATACAATTGGTGTTCGGATTTGCAAAATAACTATGAAATCAAAATCCGTAGCTATTTAGCTACGAAAATATTCCGTAGTTAAGTAGCTATGGAACATGTTTCCATAGCAAAATATAAAAAAAATTATATTCTATTTTAGATTAATAATTTCCTTTCCTATTTTTATAACAAATCAGCCCTTAGTTAAAAGAACAAATTAGCCCATATTTTTGTATCGTCGATTGGAGGAGGTCGTTTTTAATGAATCACAAAATGCAAAAGTCAAATGGATTAATGTAAAGTCAACCTTATTTATTAATTATTTTGTAGGCGAGACTTTTGCTCTTTACTCATAATTTTGACAAGCCCTGAAGAAAACTATTCATCACTTGACCTAATTCCTCAGTTTTCCCCGGTCTTCACTTACGCCATTATCGATCGGACTTCACTTTATCGGGAGCTCCTCTCACTCTTGTTTGCTCTGTCGTTCGCCACCTGCTCCGTCAATTGGTAGGTTGTTCTCGATTGATGATCCTCATCGCCTTCGTGCTCACTGTGGATCGTCCTACTCCTCTTCGCCAGTTTTTTCCTCGATCGTCTTCGTCCCTAACAGGTAACCTTCTTCTTTGTTTTGTTTGCTTCTTAAAACCTGCGTGACTCCACTAAATCATCTGCTTGTGTCACCTGAAAATATTAGCGACTATTTCCACCTAATGCTCCAATTTCTCTTTCTATCATCCAATGACATGAGGATCTATTGATCTTTCCATTGAATCCAAGGCGAGTCAATAATCTGTTAACTCTACCAATCCTTACACGCAGCTTGATTCAAGTTTTTATTGGTGATTTTGATTGATCGATTATATTGCATTTGATGCAAATTGTGGATTTTGATTTGACAAATAATGAAGTATTAATGTGACTTTATTGCCTGAGCATCATAGATCACACATTGTTTGCATGTATTGTGATTAAATTAGAATGGATTTTCTAGGATAAAACTCATAATCTGTCTTTGATAGACATTTAGTTTAAGCAAATTGAGAATTTCACCAGATAAACAGTGTTGTATTGTTGTGACTTTGTTGTTGGAATTTCATGAATCACAAAGATTCAGTAGCTAAAGATGAACTTTTTAGGAGAATCATAAGATGCTGCTACTTGCCTAATTGTGCTTTATGTCATGTCATCTCTTTTAATTCACAAAACTAAGCTGTTCAGATTGTTGGTTATAATCATAAATGTTCATGTATGCGTACCTTTTGTTATAATTTTGGTCCATATAGTTTTTTTGTTAAATAATAACCAACTTGACCAACCAATAAGTTTAATTGTACATGATTCTATTTTATGCTTATATCAATTAGTAAACATGTCAATGAGAAAAAAAACACTTAATAGTTCTCACACTTTTCCCCAATACGTAATAAAGTAGTGTAATCCCAGGAATGAATGAATTATATGACCAACAATTGAATATTGATCTAATTCACTTTGAATAGATAGAACAACTACCCCTTGCATTTTTGAAATCTTTCCAGCATTAATCCCTACCCCTTAATATTACATATTTCAGAAACTCATGGACCACAATTAATCTCACCGATATTTGCAATGATTGCATGCTTCTAGTTGTTAATATGTTATTACTAGTTAATATTTGTTAGAATTTAGATTGAAATTTTTTGAGAATTAGTATATGTAGGTTAATCAGTAATGCGTTACTATTTGTGAGTTTGTTGAAAATCAATGGTGTTACTTAAAGGGTTCATCAGGTCTAACTTTTTTTTTTTTAACTTTTTTGACTGTGCAAAATGGGCAGAAAAAGTTGAAATTTGGTTAATCAACATCTTGTTCCATGGAGTTTTTATCTTTGCTTAAATTTTCATCTTCATCCAATGCATTTGTTTGAACACTGTTGTATTTTAATTTAATTTCCCAATATATATTTAGATAACGAATGGAATCTTTTGTTAACAATTCCCAATATATAATTAAACTTAAATTGATGTTTGTGGAAGTATTCACTTGTAACTCAAGCCATTTTTATTCGGACTAATTTTTCTCCAAGTGTTGAAGTGTGTTACTGTATGCTTGAACATGATTGTTTGATTTTGCAAATAAATAATTAAAAAGATATACGCATTTTAAGTTTTCTTTTTGTTACATTATTGTAAGTTTCAAAAAAATTTATTATTAAGGCATGTTATGTTGACAAATCTACCAATTATAGTCTTGTACTTTCAGTTTTTTTTTTTAATTATAAGCACATTTTCCTTTGAAAAATTAACTCAATTATTGCATTGCACTTTGTTTGTTGAATTTCTATGTACTTTGTTGTAGGGTTAGAAATAAAGGGATATTAATGTCACTTATATTATGTTTACTTGTCTACAATAATAGGCACATTTTCTCGTCTGCAGACCAAATTTACTTTTTTGGAATTTATTTTTCTCTTTTCATCTATTATTGTAATCAAGAATTTCAAGTTTTCAACAACTCTGCTAATAACAATCTATTGGTGACATTGGAGCTTTTTTAGGTTGTGTAATTTGTTGAAACAAAAGCAAAAGATATGTTTAAGGGGTTGTTGAAGCAAAAGCAAAAGATTTCAGCCCCTGTCAACCAATGATTGGTGGTAAATTGCTGCTTATGTGGTACCAGTTATATGGCAAGTTTTTTTTTTTTTTTTTTTGGACTTATATGGCAATTTTTTTTTACTTAATCTGGACAACTATATAAATAATTATTATTTCACTTACTCTATACTTAATGATATAACAGGTTAAGCTACTTACTATTTATTGGCTCATAGTTGGAATGCAGTTCCCTTACAGCTTCTTTGGCATGCATAATTGGTCTTCAATATGGTCATATTTTAATCAAATTACAGGTGTGAATTTCATTTATATTTTAGAGTATTTTCCCTGGTCAAATCTTAGTTGACCGAGTTTGTTGCAGGGGCATAAAGATCGACTTTGCTTTTAGAGTTTTAGTTTTCAATTTCCAAATAACATTTTAGAATATTATTAAGTTTTTTGGTTTTTTTCAATGTCAGGTATTCCTTTGAACAAGGGCTTGTACATGATGTTGTATCAGGATGAAATAAAAGTAGGATGCTATAACAAAGAAATAAATGAAATTAGGTTGTTATTTCTTAACCCATATTATCTTATATCTTACTTTAATTTTATTAGTTTTGACAGGATTCGAGGGCACATGTAAGAGCCCTATATCTGTTTATAGGGACAATTTAGAGAATGCACACCTTTGGGATCGAAAAGAGGGATACCTAACATTATGGAGCAATATCAACAAAAACATCATTATGCAGGTTCATTTTTTTTACCTTTAATAATAGAAAATCAAGTGTTTTCAACTTTATTTCAAATCATTTTGACATCATGTGACAACTTCATATCCTTTTGGCATCACGCGACGACTTGGAAAGAGAAAAAACAACCATGCTAATGTTGGATTTAATGGTTCTCAAAAGGGGATTTATTTTGTTTCTCGTGTACATGTTAATAGTATGCCAAATAAAAGAGTTGGATTGTTGTTTTTACTTTGTGTTCATTTTCAAATTTTAATCAAGTTGATTGTAAATTTGATTTTGCAGGTTTTTCCATTTTGGTTGAGTATATGTGGCTGTTGGTGTGTATGTGGCGGTTCAAATCTAAACTGTGTGTACGTGGCGGTTCAAATCTAAACTGTTTGATTGTACTTGTAATTAATATTTAGTTTTAATGATTAGACAACCTCGTAGAAGACTTTTCGATGATATCATATATCTATAAAATTGATGTAACTATTAAATTTATATTTACTACATTTTTATATATTTTTATGAATATTATAATTGGAAAATTGGATTTTGTTGAACATTTTTATCATACTGAATTTGCTTTGGAATCTGTTGCTACGTGACAAGTCGTTGTTGAACAAAGACCTACAAAATTCGCTACGGAACAGACGGCTACGGAATTCGCTACGAACAGACGGCTACGGAATTTGCTCAGAACAGACGGCTACGGAATTTGCTACGAACAGACGGCTACGGAATTTGCTACGCAACAGATGGCTACGGAATTTGCTACGCAACAAAAAACTACGGAATTTGCTATGGAACTCAAATTGCAACGGAATAGATGTCGTAGAAACTGTCATAACAAAATTGCTACGGAATTATAATTTCGTAGCTAAACATTTTGCTACAAGAAATATAGCTACAAAGTCTAATTGATAAATTGGGTAGCAAATTCTGTAGTTATTCAGCTTTAGCTACGGAATTTCAGATTTTTGCTATGGAATTTTTCCGTAGCTAAATTGGAATTTTCTTGTAGTGAACCTTGTAAAAGAATGACAACATCTTGGTTGAATCCTTTGGGTCCTCGATGTGTATGGATGGAGCCAATTCTTTTATCGGAAGGGGTATGTTGGTAATATATGATGTTTTCACGACCATAGCCAATCTCATGAATCTCTAGAGATCTCGGGGATATGCAGATACACATTACAGATTTTAATAACCAAAGGCTTCTCAAAATGACCTCTTTATATAAACTCAAATACATAATTATATTCTAGTAGCTGTGGGTGGAGGAGTCCCAAATTATGTATTATTCCTCAAGATGCACATCATGAATGAGAATACAAAAATGTTGAGAGGGTAGTATGGTAAATTCACATGACACTTACTGGGAGGGGTTGTTTGGCTAATAGAAATAGTGCCTGAGAAATTACTATGACCCTTGACTGTATTATTGTATTACAGTTTGAGCACAGCCAGCACCATCTCAACCCAAATATATATGCCACCAAAGCTCTGTATTGACTTTAAACCCTATATTGGCATCTTGTGCAAACTGAAATAACTCTTCAAGCATTAGGTAAAAGGATAAAAAATGGAACAACAGAAAAACAAAAAGAAATCGCACTTAAGAATAACGTAAATTAAAGAAGCACTTGATAGAGAGAAAAAAGAGAGAAAGACACATCGTGGTGTGGTTCATCCACAAAATAATGGTGTGAGGTAGAGACTATGTAAAGATGGCGTTAAGAGACACCCCAATTTACGGAACAAATATTTCAAACCCTGCAAAACCCTAGGTCATTTGCACTTATGCAGAATCCGGACGCTTCTCCCCCGCCACCGTCATCAGTCTCACTGTCATTGAACACCACCATAGCCGCTGTCTATCGTCGTCTTCCTCTCTACAAAGCCTAAGCCGCCACAACCATGATCTTTCTTAACAAATGCAGTCGTCGATCATCCAGTGTGTAAGGATGAGAATTTGAGTGAGCACATGACTGTTAATGGAGGAAGGGATGTCTGGTGACCTTCTATAGGTTGCGGCGGTGGTGGAAGGAGGGTGAAGAGCGTGGTGGTACCGAAGGTCCCCTTGAAATTGAAGCGAGTAAGGAGAGAGATAGAAGAGATATGGGTTTGACGGCGTCTGATGTTGTGTCGATGAGGTTAGGGTTAAGATAGGGTAAAGATACGATGATTGTAAGCTTAATAAGATTGTATGTCATGCTGTAACAGGTATACCTCTTAAATTTCAAGAAATAAGCAATATGTTTAATAAGATAGTATATATATATATATATATATATATATATATATATATATATATATATATATATATATATATATATATATATATATATATATATATATATAGGAATAGGATCAAATGAGAACACCTAAAAGGTTGAGAACGCGAGAACGGATCTGGACCATCAAAATATTCAGATCTGAGGCTATTATCAAACGGGTCATTTACGTAAATTCTAAAACCATAGGTATTAAAGTGTAACTTGTAAAAGGTCACACGACTATAATGGTAATTGTAATTTTAACTTGTTCCTATAATTTCTCAATCACATATCATATTGCCGTTCAAATTATTTGTCCCCTACTTCATTTCTTTTTTTCTCTCTCTCTCTCTACCTAGGTTTTAATCAATTCCTCCCTCAGCCTCCCTCCATCGCACATCGTTTGAATCAATCCTAATCGGAGCATCGCAAGTCTCCACCTCGATGCGTTTTTGGTTTAATATTTCCTCCATTGCACCATCACTACCCATCTATGCAGCCTACATCACAGGTCAATGAAAGACGTAGGAAGGAAGTGAAGGCAGTCGGCGACGTCTGTGGTCGGCCGTCGTGATGGCGAGGGGAGCGTCTCCGTGGTCGACGAGGCTGAAGAGGAGGAAAGGAGGATGCAGCGAGGGGTGGGTTGTCGGTCTCGGTGGATCGAAAATGGGGCACCTTTGGTGATTGGCTGGATCGAAGAGAAGAAGAAAAGAGAATGGAAGCAGCGGGATGTGGGGTCTGCCATTGGTTTCCGGTGACAAAGCCCCGATATTGGGTTGTTTGGTGATCGAGAAGGGCAGCAACGATTCAAAAATAGGTAAGGGTTCCTTTTTTTTTGTTCTTGTTTGACTTGGCAGAACTCGATAGGCTCAAGTGGGTCTTTGAAGGCTCAAGTGGCAGCCCTTACAATTAATGGAAGAGATAGCCACACAAAGTTGTAATCAGATTCAAGGTAAAAGGTTGTGCACATAAGCTGTTTGATGATATGCGTGAGAGGGGTATTCATTTATGAATAGCAGGGTATTCATTTGTTAATAACAATGTATTCATTTGTAAATAGCAGTGTAATCATGTGTGAATGAGTGTATTTTATTTATGATTAGAGGTATTGTTTTATTCATTTGTGAATACCAGGGTATTCATTTGTTAATAACAATGTATTCATTTGTAAATAGCAATGTAATCATGTGTGAATAAGTGTATTTATTTATGATTAAAGGTATTCTTTTATGAAGAAATGATAATTTTTACACCCCTTTTATTTTCAGTTGATTAAAAGAAAGGAAGTGAATTACTTGTAAATTGATATGTATTCATTTGTTATTGCAGTAGTATTAGTTTTTTTGAAAAAAAAATCGTTTATGAATACAAATGTATTTATTTGGGGTTGGATTTCTATTAATTTTTTTGAAAAAAAAACGTGAAACATGAGAAAAAAAATTTAAGAAAAAAAAATTAAATTTTTTTAGTTTTAATTTTTTTTTTTGATAAAAATGTTTTTTATATTTCATTAATAAGAAAAATAAAAAATCAAATATCTCCTTCTTTTTTGGTAACTGATCCTAAATTTAAGGGAATTTGATTGATTTTATTTTATTTTAATTTAATTAAAATATGCAATTACTTATATGCCCTTATATATTGATTGGTCCAGAACTGTTCTCACGTTCTCAACCTTTTAGGTGTTCTCATTTGATCATTTCCCTATATATATATATATATATATATATATATATATATATATATATATATATATATATATATATATATATATATATATATATATATATATATATATATATATATATATAGAACCATTATTAATCAAGGAACCAATGAACCAATCCAAAACGTCGAAATTTAAAACGATCAACGACAAAAAGAATGGTTGTAGACTTTTACAATGGACGCACATGTAACAGATTATAACAAAACTCACTTCCTTTTTTTCGTTTAAAATTTTTTTAGGCCATGTTTTTTATCGAAAAAAAAAACCGAATATACCGTTGTTCACGATTTTTCGTCCTCTTTCCATAGAGATCTATGATAATATATAAAAAACGAACTTTTTTTTTCCGAAAAAACTTACTTCATTTTCTTTGTTGAAAATTTAAGGTCTATTTTTTTTATAGAAAAATATTAATAAATATATATCAAAATTCATACTTTTTGGTACTTTTAAATATAGATTCATATTCATGTGAAAAAAAACGATATTTCAGTTCAGATTCATATTGTGAACCTGTTCAGATTCCCATTGTAAATCTTCTCAGATTCACATTGTGAACATTCTCAGATTCACAGTGTGCATAATAGTAAGTCAGATTCACAATGTGAATCTGAACTGATCAAACTTTTTTCACATTGTGAATGTTAAAAATTGAAATATTTATAGTTTAGATTCACAATGTGAATCTACATTGATCGAGGGTTTTTTTTTTTTTTTAGTCGGTGTTGATATTTATTAATAGAGTACAAAAAATTAAATTTTTTTGGTATAATTAGTTTTTTTTTTGATAAAAATAAACTTAAATATTGAAAAAACTAACAAAATGAAGTGAGTTTTTTTCGAAAAAAAAAATTCGTTTTTTATATATCAACATGGATCTCTATGGAAAGAGCACGAAAATCGAGAACAACGGTATATTCGATTTTTTTTTTCGATAAAAAATGTGGCCTAAAAAATTTTTTAAACGAAAAAAAGAAATGAGTTTTTTGGTAAGAAGGTGGATTTTTGGTATAATTTGGTGTGTGTGCGTACAATGTACAAGTGTATATTACTGCATTCGCCGTTGATCATTATGATTTCCGACGTTCATGATTGGTTCATTAGTTCCTTGTTAATTATGGTTTTCTATTGAACATTACCCTCTCTCTCTCTCTATATATATATATATATATATATATATATATATATATATATATATATATATATATATATATATATATATATATATATAAGCTCGAATATTGGTGTTCTCATTTGATCGTCACTATATATATATATATATATATATATATATATATATATATATATATATATATATATATATATATATATATATATATATATATATATATATATATATATATATATATAAACACACACACCGATTAAATTTTAGTTAAAAAGACCATGGGTTTAGCAAATCACCATATCATAACTCAATATATTTTGATAAAAACAAATGTATTACTAGAATCTTAATTCATAAAACATACTTGAATGTAAAATTAGTATATAACAGAATCACGCAATTTGTAGAGATTGAGGCATGCAATCAGTGTTCTAAGACATATATTTTCAGTGTATGGATTTGCCTTGAGGATACAACAATCTATTTAAAATCTAATCTTGAATCTGTCGAATTAATGAAATGTCTCCATGATTACTTTGGAAAAACAAGAATTGAGAGAGTGGGAAAGATGTTTCATTAATATCTGAAAATCTGGAACATATGTGGTATTTATAATTTTCCAGACTAGCAGTTGGTAAGTGCCAATCGAATTTAACTGTCAAAAATTGCCAGGTGGGAAAACTGTCATATACCCGTTCATAAACAGGTAATTACAAAAGATAAATTAAATTAAAAAACTAATTTTTCTGAATTATATAAATTATTTAATTAATCAGAAGAGCCCAAGAGGCCCATGACCCAAGGTCATACCTTTGATCATTAATATATATATATATATATATATATATATATATATATATATATATATATATATATATATAATCTATTCTCTAATCACTAGCCCAAGCACTAGCCCATTACCATACATTTAGCCCATGATGTTTTATCCAACACTTTGAACCTACTTGTTCATTATGGTAGATAAATCCTTTTAAGGCTCTTTAAGTTTTGTTCTCCTTCCTATGTGGGACAAGTCCCATATTGTTTTTTCCTTATAAACAAAGTTCCAATAATACCCCACATTTTCTATTCAAACTTCCAATAATACTCCACATTTGAATAGAAATTAAGAGAACTTTGATATTCAAATTAGGGAGGTAAGAGATGACATGCATCTAAAAAGGTGTTTAGGAACTTGAATCTTTCATAGTAAATACTACCTGGATCTAATTTGTCGGTAGTGAACTAGAGTCTTGAACTAACCATTATTTATAGTTGAATCAAAACAAGAAGTATCATGTATATCATATTTAAACATATATTGATTCTTTATGTTGTGTTCATTTCGATCATGAATGATCCTTTCTTCATGAGACTTTTAGAAAGATTAGCCATATTAACTCCCAAAGATGCGACCTTACATCCATCTCAGATAGGTTATGTTAATTTGGAACAACCCACAATATTTCACTATAAAAGCTATCAACATTATTAATAATAAAGATTTATGCCTATATCATCAAAGAAAAACATAAAATAAATATCATAAAAGTGAGCATACATTTGTGTTTGTGCTACTTTGAGTCTTCCTTAACTAGTTGTCATATTGAACCTAAATCATGGGATCTCCAATGTTGTTAGGTTATGTTTCCGCCATGTGGTGACTCATTGTGTTAGTTTTAAGCCCATCCCCCTCGATGTAAAGAGAGCTTGCTCTCTACTAAGGCCTTTTGTCAAAGGATAAACTATATTTTCCTTTGACTTTATGTAACCAATGTAAATGATTTTATTCTTTAACATGTTTAGGCCATAGAAACATACCTTCTAGGAAGCTTTTAAGCCATTCAACTTCTTCAACAACTTTGTCTAAAACAACAAACTCCACTTGCATTGTAGAACGGATATTTACAGTATGCTTAGATGATTTCCATGATATAGCAGCTTCACCAAGAGTGAATACATAGCCACTTATGGAATTTGCCTAAGAATTATCCGAAATACAATTTGCATCATAATACCCTTCAAGAATAGGAAGATATATTGTGTAATGCAATCCATAATTCATTGTATGCTTTAAGTATCTAAGCACTTTCACTAATGCATAACAATGATCTATCACATGATTGTGGGAGTAACGACTCAATCTACTTACACTATATGCCAAGTTTGGTATAGTATAATTCATAATATACATTAAACTACAAATAACTCGAGTATATTCTAACTGAGCTACACTATCACCTTTATTCTTCTTAAGATGATTGGAAGGATCAAAAGGGGGTGACTACCGGCTTGTAACATCCCAAAAACCCAGAACCAAGAATTTGGTTTTTATAGTAAATAAACATCAACCAAACGTGATAATCAAACCCATAAGAAAGTCATAGTGTATCAATAATCATCCAAAATACATCAACGTCAATAAAGCGGAAAATCATGGTGTGTGTGCGATGTGATCATCCTGAGCTCTTCCCCTTTGAACCGGAAGTACCTTAATCATAAACTGAAAACCATAAGCACAAAGCTTAGTGAGTTCCCCAAAATACCTCATACCATACATATCATGCGTACATACATACATCGGGCCCCACCCAATACATTCATCAGGCCTCGCCTGGCATCGGGCCCTGCCCGGTACATCCATCAGGCCCTGCCCGGTACATCCATCAGGCCCCGCCCGACATCGGGCCCCACCTGGTATACATACAAACACATACACCACATGCGAGAGTCACATAATCTAATAGGCTAGTTTTGTTGCCTTCGACGCGTAAGTACTGTGAGGAGACTCACCTCACAAAGCAGCTCAAAAGTCAATACGTCCTCGAAATCCCCCAACAGGTGATAAACGTCCCCTAGATAATCACACAAGGAAAACATTAATCTACATATTAGGAAATTAATAGCCGAGTAAAATACACAAGTCAAAAGTAAACCCTCAAGGTCAATGGTCAAAGTCAACAGTCAATGTTGACTCCAGCCGACCACCACGTCGTGGCTCGCGTACTATCAAACAGTCGGGAAAATCTCATTCGCCACTCCGTGGTGACCTAGGACCACGCCGTGGTTTCCGAGGTTCCAACAGCCTAATGCATTAAGCTGTTTTCTTCGATTCAAAGAACCCCAAAGCTCATATCTGGTCCAAAATGTGATCTTGAAGGATAAAGTTTCTAACTTTATCCATTAGGACCATCCAAAGGTCCTAAAAATCCTTAATAAAGCAAGAACTTAACCAATAAGCACTTATTTCATAAGGTCTGAAATCCATCCTTTCCAGAAGTGATTATAACACCAAAACCAACCTACATGTTGGTGCTTCATAGACATGCAGGTACAATGCATGTCTTGACCCCCTATTATGTCAAAATGAGGGTTTATGACCTAAATCTCATGCATGGCTTGAAAACCCAACCAAACTCTAGATCCAAGTCACAAATTATACGAAATGACCCAGTGATTCATAAAGCTGCAAACTTTATGAGATCTCACCATTCGAATAAACAAGATCAATAAGTTTATGGGAAAAAACTCAAGATGCAGCAACCTAGAATGATAATAATCGAGTCTTGGACACTTATAAAGGTCCAAAAGAGTGCTAAGGTGAAGAATGGAGACTTGCTTGCTTGATCTTTGCTTCCTTCACTCTTCTTTAGCTTCAAGGTACACCAAAACTAGCTCAACAATGAAGGAAAAGTGATTAGGTTTTTCTTAAGGGTTTGAGGGGTTGATGGAGGTTGAGGATGAGCAAACCCATAAAATAGGGTTTTTACATCAGCCTTCCACCACGTCGTAACAAACACTGCCACACCGCGTTGGCTTAATAAAACACGCAAATCCTTCTCGCCTCGCCACGTCGTGGTGGTGCCTCCACCACGCCGTGACGACAAATCAAAAAGATTATTCCAAATATATAAAAAGCACCTCAAGATCCGGGCGCTATACGGCTTGTCATCATAGTATCCAAATTTCTTGAGTACACTTTGAATATAATGGGACTGAGTAAGACTGTATCCTTATGTAATTCTTCTAACTATTTCACCAAAGATCTCATCTACTACTCCAATGTACTTCATGGAAAATGAGGAGTGTAGCATTTTATTGGTTTGATTTATCACATCCAAACTAGTACCCATTCTAAGCATATCATCCACATACAAGCATATGATGATACAAGAATTCTTTTACAGTTTGACACAAACACATTTATCACACTCATTTATCCTAAATCCATTAGAAAGTAATGTGTTGTCAAACTTCTCATGCCATTTCTTTGGAGTCTGTTTTAGTCCATAAAGTGATATGACCAATTTACATACTTTGTTTTCTTGAAATTTAACCACAAACCCTTCAGGACGATTCATATATATATATATATATATATATATATATATATATATATATATCTTCATTAAGTTCATCATTCACGAAAGCGATTTTCACATCCAGTTGGTGTAATTCTAAATTGTGAATGGCTGCAATTGCTATCAATATATGAATTGATGTTATTCTAGTAATAGGTGAATAAGTGTCAAATAGGTCTTGACCCTCCTTTTGACGATACCCTTTTGCTACTAAACAAGCTTTGTACTTCTTAATGGTACCATCAAGTCTAAACTTCTTCTTGAATATTTATTTGTACCCAATTGTTTTTTTCCTAGGTGGAAAATCTACTAATTTCCAAGTGTTATTCTACACAATGGAATTAATCTCACTTTCGATTGCCTCCTTCCAATAAGGAGCTTCAAAAGAATCCATAGTTTCCTTATATGTTGGGGGTTCATTATTCACTACAAAGGTCATGTAATCAGGTCCAAAATCTTTAGCTATTTTGCCAAGTTTGCTTCTTCTAGGTTCTAAGTTCTCTATTTGAACCTTAGAAGAACTCTCTACATTTGATTATAGACTTTTGTCATAAATGGTTTCAGTCAGACCGTCATATCGAGGTCTTTTCATAGGAGTCGGAAACCTCTTTCCCTTTATCCTTAAAATGAAAAACATTTTCAAAGAATTCAACATCTGCTGATTCCATGATGGTGTTGTTATGGATATCATCAACATGATTTATACACCAGGAACCTATAGGATGCAATATTCACGGCAGGCCCAAGATAGATGCAATCTATGGTTTTTGGTCCAAGTTTAGTCCTCTTAGGAAGAGGTACTTGTACCTTAGTAAGGAAACCCCACATTTTCATCCTTTTGTAAGAGGGTAATCTCCCTTTCCATAGATGATAAGGTGATTTATCACTCTTTTTAAGAGGAATTCTATTAAGTATTAAAGTTGATGCAATACATGTTTCTCCCCATAGATTATATGGTGCTATAGAAGTAATTAACATCGAATTAATAATGTTTTTCAATGTTTTATTCTTCCTTTCAACCACTCTATTATGTTGAGTAATATATGGAGCAGTTGCTTGATGTACAAAACCATGTAGAGAACAATATTATGCGAAGTCTTTGGACTCATATTCTCTTCCTCAGTCCGACCTTAAAATTTTGATCTTTTTGTCAAGTTGATTTTGAACTTCAGCCTTATAATTCTTAAAATAATTCAAGGCTTCATCTTTGGTATTTAACAGATAAATGTAGCAATACTTTTTGCAATCATATATAAAAGATATGTAATAATTCTTTCCTCCTCTTGTAGGTGTTGCTCTAAAATCATATAAATCAGAGTTAATTAAGTTAAGAATTTCATTAGATTTTTTTACTAATTTATGAGGATGTTTCGAGATTTTCGATTCTACATAAACCTCACATTTCATATTTTTATCTAATGAAAATTTTGGTAACGTGCAAAGTTTTTCCATTCTTTGAATAGAATGATAATTGACATGTCCCAATCGAGAATGCCATAAAATTGAAGGATCATGCGTATACATAGAAGAGGGGATAATAATGGCCATTATTGCATTAGCATTAACCTTGGTTACATCATCATTGTTTAGTGTTTCAACACCATAGTACAAAGGTAAGACCCTAACTTTGTAGAGACCCTCACTAAAGTATACCTTTCCAATATACACCCCACCCTTGGTGAGAACAAACTTATTAGATTCAAATACAAGTTTGAATCCCTTGTTACTAAGAATAGGACTAGAAATCATATTCTTAGTAATTTTGGGAACATGCAAGACATCACTAAGAACAAGTTCTTTATCAGAAGTCAGTTTTGGATTCACTTTTCCCTTTCCTTTAGTTTTTGCAGTAGTAGCACTTCCCATATACATTGGTTTGACATTAGAGATTTTCTGGTATGTAGCGAACTTGGTTCGAGTGTGGCAAATATGCTTTGTGGCCCCAGTATCAATCCACCAATCCACATAATTGCTAACCATGTTGTTTTGAATCATTGCAACAAATTGATTTGGTGATTCAACCATGTTGGTTTGACCAAAAGTTCCTCCACCATAATTTCCACCATTATTTCCATTGTTCCCTCCATTGTTTCCTCCACCATTTACTTCTTTGACCCTTCTGGAATCTGTAATCCTTGGCTTTGTGTCCAGTTCTGCTACAAACATAGGAAGGACCTGAATTCTTCTTGAAATTCTTCTTATTTGGTCCATGGTTTTTGCCATATTTGGAAGAGTTTTTGTAGCCATGCTTCCCTTGTTATTCTCCGTCATTGAAGTACTTGCTTCTCGAATAAAGTTTGCACTTGGTTCCAATGAATTTGCATCAGCCTTCTCATTCAGTTTGTTATCTTCTTCAACACGAAATCTCAACACAAGTTGCTCAAAACTCATGTCATCAGTTAAGTGCTTAAGATATAATTTGAAATTCTTCCAAGAAGGAGGGGATTTTTCAATGATTGAACCAACAAGAAAGTTAGAGTTTATTCCCATGCCTTCAACTTCAAGATCATGAGCGATTACTTGAAGTTCTTCCATTTGTTTGAGGGAAAATTTGGTATCCACCATCTTCAAATTCATGAACTTTTCAATCAAATATTTCTTGGAACATGCCACTTCTATAAAGTATTTCTTTTCCAGTGATTCTTAAATATCTTTTGTAGTAGTAATGGTGGAGTATATATCATAGAGGGAATCATCCAAGGAATTCAATATATAAATTCTGCAGTTATACTCATTCAGATTTCAGGATTCCACAGCCCTTTGATGTTCTGCCAATTGGAGTGTAGTGGGTGGTTTTGATCCCTCACCAGTGGGAGGGGATGAACAATCATCAGTGAGAACATTGGAAAAATGAAGATATGTTAGATAAAACAACATCTTCTATTGCCATCTTTGAAAATCTAAGCCTTTATATTCTCAGGCTTTCCACATGTGATTTAATGATGCATTGTTGATCTATTCTTCACTTTTTGTTTTCTGTCTTAGATTGTTATGACAACAATATACAATCAACATCAAAATATATAATTAAAACAAAAACAAAATAAAAACAAATGTATTACAATAATCTCAATTCAAAAAAGATACTTGAATGTAGAGTTAGTACAAAATACAATCACGGAGTTTGTAGAGATTGAGGTGTACAAATGGTGTCCTAAGAAAAACACTTGTGTTTGCGAGGACATTTCTCCACCACCCATTTCGTCAAGGGCACATACGTGAAACCCAAATACTTGTTCGTGGTGCGTTCGTATGCGACCCATGTCCGTGGTGCGTTCGTATGCGACCCACGTCCGTGGAAACTAATACAGACTCGATGATTTAATCACGTGCGTCGAACGTCCATAGAACGTCATTTAAGTGGGTTTATTATTTATTTTCATTTATTTTATTTTTATTTTTCGTTAAAAAAATTCAAAAAAATATATTTAAATAGATATATGCTTGGTGAGGGTTTTTTTTTTCTTTTTTTTCTTTTATTTTTTCCTTCTTTCCTTTTACCCATTTAACCTCCAAACAATTAACATTTTCTGGAAAATATCAAAATCTCGCACTTAATTACAAAAAAAGTCATATCATTTCGCAAGATATTGACGATAAATAAAATCAAATCTCCACTATTTATTTTTTCAATCATGCGGCAAAGATTTGTCCTTGCGGTCCTCACTTATATATATATATATATATATATATATATATATATATATATATATATATATATATATATATATATATATGGGAAAATGAATATCTACAAGGTATATAAGCTTACGTATCCAAACTCAACATACTATGTTGTTTTTGTATCATCAATGCACTGTAATCATCCAAAGTTTTTAAAATTCAACTCCTAAGTTGATTTACTTCCAAAAAATTTAAATTTTTTACCGTTATCTTCCTCTTACATAATTTTCATTTGCAACTATAATATATATAGCTTGGTAGGTGGTAGGTGTTCCGTAAAATGATGTGATGTAAGAGAAAGATAATGGTAAAATTTCTAAAAATGTTGGAAGTAAATAAAGTTATGAGTTGAATTTGAAGAACTTTGCACGATTACAATGCATATATGATACAAAAACGACGTAGTATGATGAGTTTGGGTACCTAAACTATATACATTGTAGGGTATATTTATATTTTCATATATAATAATAACTAGAATGATTTTCCATGCTTCACATGGGTTAGGGTTTTGGATTTTAATGCAATTCCAGGAATGACTTCATATTTAGACTTGTATTTAAGCTTCTTTTTTCACATTTCATTTTCAGAAATTGATAATTATTATTATGCCATAAATAGCAACCTATTACTTTGAAAAGTCTACAACGTTATTCAAATAGAAAACAATTTTCACCTAGAGTCTTCAAAGTATAATGTTCATGTTCATATTGAATTGAATGAGAGTGACTAGTGATTTTGCCCTTGGTTCATGGTTTTGATTTGTGGGATAGGAGTTGTTGGTGTTACACCCCTAACTTTCTTTTTGGAAAGAATGCAGAGTTTCTAGAATGCAAATTGCAAAACTAAAATGTGTAAATTGCAAAGTTTGGTTGACTGATCGATTTGGACTTGTCTAAGTAGTTGATTATTTGTTTGGAATGTGAACAACACAACACAAAAACTTCTTCAACATTTGTAGATTCCAGCCATGTACGTGCCAAATCCTCTACAACATTATCTTTTGATGCTTTTACACCTTTCTTAGCTACCATTGTTTGACAGCTTTAACTTTCAAGCAAATTCTACAAATTAAGAAACCAACATTATAAGGTTCAGATTACATATAGATACTTAACGTTTACTCAAGAACCCTGCACAAACTCTACTATATATAAGATTTCTTTATTATTTAATCATCGTTAATACAAACCCTATTCTATGTAAGCTACCATATAATCATTTAACAAACCAAACAATGTTAAACTAAATCAAAGTAAAAAACCATAAAGTAAACCTATATGGAAATCCTTTGATTCAAATTTCATAAAACCCCAAAACTTAAATATAATCCCATTTCTTCGAACTCAAGTTCATGTCAGAAATCAAATTAACACATTACAGCTGGTATAGGTGATGTAAACATCATTGTATAACAATAATACAAAGCATATTGCTTTTTAGTGCATTTAACACCTAAAATTGATGTCGGTGGCCCAAACTGAGTCAAATTGGATCCCATGCCATTTGGTTTTATTTGCTTTTATCTTTAGTTTAAAAGGGATAATGACTTAAAAGGGTAACATATTATTCGATTTGTACACATTTGGCCACTGAGTTTTTTTTCCGTCCACATTTACCCCTTAAACTTGTTAAACTATACACATTCAGTCATTATGACCTGTTACTCCAGGTTAGCCGGGAAAAATGACTTGATAGGGTAATATATTTTTCATTTTGTACACATTTAGTCCTTAATATTTTTGTACATATTTAGTCCTTAACATTTTTTTTTGTTTCAAAATAAGTCCTTTTTTTGTACTCATTCAGTACTTATGAATGATTTCTTTAAGTTTTTTTTCACGACATCTTACGTGAGACAATCATTGATGAGGTGCTTGGGGTTGTTGATGCTTATGTCCAATGCGATCTCGACTGCTTGGTTGCGTAAGTCTTGTGGTTTGGCTTAGGTCTTGTATTTTGAACATCGTAACTTCTTCATACGATATCAGATTTTAAGGATCTTTATCCACGTGTTCATTTTTTGAGTCTACTACAACTTTCATTAAGATTACTCCCGTTAAAATGTAATATATTTTTACTAACGATTTTATAAAAAAAAACATACATACATGCATTCATAAAAAACGTATGGACAGGGGAAGATGCAGTAATACATAGTAGGTGTTGCCGAGATGAAATAGGTGTTGCCGATACATGGAAAATAGGTATAAACGAAAAAAAAAACGAAAAATTTTCCACTGCGAACAGAAAAAACAGGTGTTGTCGGTGCAACACCGGGACCATACTAAATCCGCCACCTCGTATGGATATAAAAATCGTAAGTAAAAATATATTATTTTTTAATGGGAGTAATCTAAATGAAAGTTGTAGTAGACTAAAATACGAACGCATGGATATAAAGATCGTTAAAATCTGAGATCATATGAAGAAGTTATGACGTTCAGAACACATGACCTAAGCAACCAAGTAGTCGAGATCGCGAAGGATATAAGCATCAAAAGCCCCATACACCTCATTAATGAATGTCCCACGTAAGATTTCCTGAGAAAAAACTAAAAAATCATTCATAAGTACTGAATGAGTACAAAAAAATGACTTATTTTGCAAAAAAAAAAAGGACTAAATGTGTACAAAAATATTAAGGACTAAATGTGTACAAAGTGAGAAATATATTACCCTATTAAGTAATTTTTACCGGGTAACCTGTAGTAGCCGGTCATAAGGACTGAATGTATACAGTTTAACAAGTTGAAGAGGTAAATATGGACGAAAAAAACTCACTGACCAAATAACCAAATATGTACAAATCGAAAAATATATTATCCTTTGTTAGGTTTTTACCTAGTTTTTGGGATTAGAATTCTTTTTAGCTTTGGACGTTTGTTTTCATGGGGGATTCTTTTTTTGATTGTTGAATAAAGTTTTTTTCTCTCCTTCGGAACTCTCTGTTAGCCTCTATTCCAATTTGAGGTGCAAAGAAACTGCATCAGTAGGTATTGGTATCAGAGATCAGAAGATGAATTTCAATGGACGAGGACAACGACAACAACCCCGTACAGACACCAACAGAGGCAACGAGGACTATGTGCGAGACCCACGTGACATTGCGGAGATTGTGAGGTTGCAACAACGGGTCCGAGACCCAGAATTGCAATAGGAAAAACGAGATGAAGAAACCGAGTCAGACACAGGTGACGATTGTGTAATCGAAACCCTTTTGGGGGATGAAACCAGCGACGGGGGCAATATGAAACTGATCCAATCTGTAGCCTGGGGTGAAAGTCGATATTCCAGAATTCGATGGGAAGGCTCAACCTGATGATTTCATCGACTGGCCCAATACGGTTGAGCAGGTCTTTGATTTGAAAAACACCCCCTACAACTATAAGGTAAAACTTGTTGCTATTAAATTACGTAAATATGCTTCGCTACGGTGGGAACATTTATGGTGGAAAAGTATGGTGGAAAAGTTAGCATTGAAAACAGAACCTCACCCCGACCTGTATCAATTAACTTGGCTGAAAAAAGGGAATGGTGTTAAAGTCAGTCATCGGTGTCTCGTACAATTCTCTATTGATAACCGGTATTCAGATGAAGTATGGTGCGAAGTAGTTCCCATGGACACGTGTCATGTTCTACTGGGACGACCTTGGAAATATGACCGAAACACGATGGGTTTAAAAATACTTATTCATTTCACAAGGATTGAATCAATATTTCCCTAGCGCTCCTTGACACCCGTGAGACGGGGACAGAAGCTCTCATCCGCACAAAATCAGCCTTCATCGACTTTAACTGAAACCATACACCACCTTTCATGTATGCCCTGATAGTGGCTGAACAGAATAGTGAAGAAAAGATAGTGCCATGCGAAATACAGCCTCTCCTCTAAGAGTTCAAAGTGGTATTTCCTGACGAAATCCCAGCCGGTTTACCCCTTATGAGAGATGTTCAGCACTACATTGACTTCATACCCGGGTCCGTCATACCGAACAAACCGGCATATCGAATGAACCCGAAAGAATTCGAGGAGCTACACAGACAAGTGACATAACTTCTTGAGAACCCGAAAGAATTCGAGGAGCTACACAGACAAGTGACATAACTTCTTGAGAACCCGAAAGAATTCGAGGAGCTACACAGACAAGTGACATAACTTCTTGAGAAAGGACTCATTCGAGAAAGCATGAGCCCTTGTGCCGTCCCAACATTATTAGTTCCAAAACGAGGAGGCGCCTATCGAATGTGCATTGACAGCCGAGTTGTCAACAAGATAACCATCAAGTATCGTTTTCCTATACCTCACTTTGAAGACCTTCTTGATCAGTTACATAGGTCATCTGTGTTCTCAAAAATTGACCTACAAAGTGGGTATCACCAAATTAGAATGCGTCTCGGGTATGAATGGAAAACCGCTTTTAAAACGCATGATGGACTGTATGAGTGGATGGTTATGCCGTTCGGCCTATCAAATGCACCTAGTACATTCATGCGGCTAATGAACCTGGTCTCTAAAGACCTAATTAGGCGTTGTGTTGTTGTTTACTTCGACGACATTCTAGTATTCGGTCAAGATGTAGACCAACACATTCGCCACCTTCGACAGGTTTTCTCTATTTTGCTAAATCAGAAGTTATATGCAAACCAGACTAAATGTCATTTCTTATCGCGTGAAGTTCTTTTTTTGGGTTACCTTGTGTCGGGAACGGGTATACGTATGGATGAGTCTAAAGTGAAGGAAATATCAACGTGGCCCAATCCCACGTCAATTCATGAAGTACGAAGCTTTCACAGGTTAGCTTCCTTTTATTGTCGTTTTATTCGCAATTTGAGCTCCATCGTCGCTCCTATTACTGATTGTCTTAAAGGACACAAGTTTGGTTGGACTAATGCAACCGACAGGGCTTTTGAAGAATTAAAAGAAAAGGTGACAAAAGCTCCTATCTTAGCAGTTCTGAATTTCCAAATCGCTTTTCAAGTAGAGTGTGATGATTCAATGACGTTTTAGTGAAAAATTCAATGACGCGAGTTCTATTGGAGGCGTCCTTAGCCAAAATAACCGACCAATTGCGTTTTTTAGTGAAAAATTCAATGACGCAAGGCAGAAGTACAACACATATGATAAAGAGTTCTATGCGATAGTTCGAAGCCTCGAATATTGGTGTCATTATTTACTACCAGGTGAGTTTATTCTATACTCGGACCATCAAGCCCTTCGTTTTATTCACAATCAACACAAACTCAACCCGAGACACGCAAAATGGGTTGAATGCCTTCAAGATTTTTCGTTTGTCATACGAAACAAAGCGGGTTCAAGTAACACGGTGGCTGATGCCCTTAGCGGGCGTCACATGCTACTCACGTCGCTAGTGGTTAGAGTGGAAGGGTTTGATGTTTTTCGTGGGTTGTATCCTGATGACCCGGACTTCGTAGAGGTCTGGAGACACTGCCACATGACAGCCTCGAGAACTCACAAAATTTTTTCTATCCACGAGGGTTTCCTGTTCAAAACACAGCAACTATATGTCCCAAATTGTTCATTACGTGATGCAATTGTGTTAGAAAGTCATGAGGGAGGGTTAGACGGACATTTTGGAAGAGACAAAACACTGAAACTTGTACAGGAACGGTTTTATTGGCCCAAAATGGTAACTGATGTCACTTGTGTTGTGGCTAGGTGTCGAAATTGTCATGTTGCTAAAAACCACAAGTCAAATGCGGGTCTATACACTCCTCTTCCTGTTCCTGAGGGTCCTTGGGAAGACGTCAACCTTGATTTTGTTGTTGGTCTTCCACGTGCACAGAGACAAAAAGAATCATCGATCATGGTCGTGATTGATAGGTTCTCCAATATGGCACACTTCGTTTCATGTGCCAAGACGTATGATGCTAGTCAAATCGCTCGTCTTTACTTTGCAGAAATTGTTAAGCTACATGGTGTACCCAAATCCTTAACATCTGATCGCGATGTTAAATTTATAGGACATTTTTGGCGAACTTTGTGGAAACGACTGGGTTCACGTCTTCTTTTTAGCAGTGCACATCACCGGCAAAGCGACGGTCAAATTCCGTAGCCTTGGAAACCTTCTGCGCAGCCTTGTTGGGAATAATCCTCGCCAATGGGATGTCATACTTCCACAAGCTGAGTTTGCTTATAATCGATCTTCCGACAAGAGTCCATTTTTTATAGTTTATGGGCGTAATCCGTTCACACCCTTCGACCTTGCACCACTACCGGCAACCGACCATTTCAGTGCTGAAGGTGAAGAAAGATCAGATCAAATTAAAGCAATTCATCAACCGGTGCGAGAACAGATTATCAATAATAAGATTGTCTATCAGAGGCGGGCTAATGTTCACCGTATGCGGGTGGTTTTTAAAGAGGGCGATCTGGTGTGGATTCATCTGAGCAAGGATCGGTTTCCCAAGGGGCGTAGAGGCAAGCTTCAACCACGTGCGGATGGCCCTTTTCAAGTCCTTGAACGTGTAAATGATAATGCCTATAAAATCGAGTTACCTAGTCACTACAATGTTTCAGACACTTTTAATGTTGCAGATTTATCCCTGTTTGTTCCGGATGAAGTTGATCTGTTTGACTCGGGGGCGAGTCCTTCCGAAGAAGGGGAGAATGATGCCGGTGGCCAAAACTGATCCGGGTTTTGTGAAAGCCAAATTGGATCCCATGCCATTTGGTTTAATTTGCTTTTATCTTTAGTTTAATAATTCATTTAATTTTTGTTTGGATTTTGATAAGACTGGATTTATCCATTTGTTAGGTTGTTACCTAGTTTTTGGGATTAGAATTCTTTTTAGCTTTGGACGTTTGTTTTCATGGGGGATTCTATTTTTGATTGTTGAATAAAGTTTTTTTTCTCTTCTTCGGAACTCTCTGTTAGCCTATGTTCCAGTTTGAGATGCAAAGAAACTGCATCAAAAATGGAAAATGCATCAAATGGCAATCTACTTTGGTTTTTGGTAAAGATATCAAAAGAAACTGCAACAAAACAGAAAAAGGTGTAAATTCAGAATGCATTACATTTTACTGCATTTAACACCTAGAAATGGAAAAATGCACCAAATGGCAATGTACTTTCGTTTTTGGTAAAGAAATCAAACGAAACTAAAACAAAACAGAAAAAATGTGTAAATTCAGAGTACATTGTTTTATTAGTTAATTTAACACCTAGAAATAAAAAAATGCACCAAATGGCAATGTACTTTGGTTTTTGGTAAATAAATCAAAAGAAACTGCAACAAAACAGAAAAAAGTGTAAATTCAAAGTTCATTGCTATGTAATGCATTTAACAACTAAAATAATGGAAAATGCACCAAATGGAAATATACTTTGATTTTTGGTAAAGAAATCAAAAGAATCTGCAAAAAAACAGGAAAAAGGGTAAATTCAAAGTACATTGCTATTTAGTGTATTTAACACCTAAAAATGGAAAATGCACCAAATGGAAATGTACTTTGGTTTTTGGTAAAGAAATCAAAACAAAACAAAAAGGTGTAAACTGAAAGTACATTGGTATTTAGAGAATTTAACGCCTAAAATTAGAAAATTGACCAAATGGCAATGTACTTTGGTTTTTGGTAAAGAAATCAAAACAAATTGCAAAACAAAAAGGTGTAAATTCAAAGTACATTACTATTTAGTTCATTTAACGCCTAAAAATGGAAAATGCACCAAATGGAAATGTACTTTGGTTTTGGTAAAGAAATCAAAACAAACAACAGCGAAACAGAAAAAAGGTGTAAATTTAGAGTACATTGCTTTTAAGTGCATTTAACACCTAAAAAATGAAAAAAAATTCACCAAATGGAAATGTACATTGGGTTTTGGTAAAGTAATTAGTACAAATTGCAACAAACCAGAAAAAAGGTGTAAATTCAAAGTACATTACTATTTTGTGCATTTAACACCTAAAAATGGAAAATGCACCAAATGGTAATGTACTTTGGTTTTTGTTAAAGAAAATAAGACAAATTGCAAGAAAAAGGTGTAAATTGAAAGTACATTACTCTTTAATGTATTAAACACCTAAAAATGGAATACAAACCAAACGACAATGTACTTTGGTTTTTGGTAAAGAAATCAAAACAAACTACAACAAAACAGAAAAAAGGAGTAAATTTAAAGTACATTGCTATTTAGGGCATTTAACGCCTAAAAATGGAAAATGCACCAAAGGGAAATGTAGTTTATTTTATTAAATGTATACAAAAAAAGACAAACACACATTGAAGTTATGGTTTAAATTTTAAAATTTAAACTCATAATATTTAAAAGTTGAATAAAAATGAAAGAAGACATATGCCAAGTTAAAGTACTTCTGCAAGTGCTTTACGAACCCCCAAATTTTGCTCTTCTAAGAATATTGTAATGGCTTCTATCAATGCTGGCCTTTTATTATGCCAATCTTCAGATGACCTTGGCAAAAGATGATTTAGGACACACAGAGCACCGAATGTCATTTGGACTTCTTTCAACTTGGATTTCTATATAAAAAGACACACGCCAATTTATCAAGAACTTTACTTTTGTAAGTATGATATTAGGAGGAAATTATGGGACTCATTCTTAGAAGAAAAACAAATAGATCTGCAGGATACACCAATTTAACAGTGAGAAAGAAATGATGAACTTCATCATATGTATGCAACAAAGGCATTAAAAACAGTTATGAAAAAATCTATCAACAACCTCTCAATGAAAATTCCGATACTATAGCTTTTAAGAGAATAGATTAATAATATAGAAAATTGGTTGATATTTAAATTTGTAGTCATTGATAAAAAAAAGAACCTTGATGCCAACATAGAAATTTTAATATTGTTTGATGTTGGTATAACTACAAACAACTAGTAGACGTGTCGATAATTGCTAAAAGATTCACATTAATGACATGTCTCCATGATTTCATCCATCTGCTTGATCTTTGGTAAATGAGATAGTAGTTGTAATTCCTACAAAATTAATATAAATATCCAAACTCCCATACACTTCAAGGTGTTTTTCAAATGCAACAGTAAATTCTCTTTTAAATTGAATATAATAACTAATGAAATTTATGAATTATATGATTAAGAAAATTGAATTTTTTTTACCTTTGTTACTGATATCACATTTTACAAAGATAGTTGAGATTTCCTTTTTGTGAAAGTGATGCAACCACTTCTCCCCTTTCTAACATAAAAGGCAACAATTGTGACGAGTATACCCTTTTGGACAGAGGCGGAACATAGAAGGGGCTAGGGGGGGCCATGGCCCCCCTGATTTTTTATCTACTAAATAGCAACAACTATAGAATCGTGATTATATAAGTTAATATTCTAAGAAATCAAAACACTGGCCCCTCACCTTTTTTCTACCGAATAGGCGAATATCAGTAATTAAACTTAAGATTTTTAGAAAATCAAAAGCAACCATATATTATCAAACTTATCCAAGGAAAACTAATTTGACTAGAAAGTAGAAAATATACACAATAATCGCATAAAAAGTTGGAGACTTACAAATTAACCATATAAAAATTCTATGAAATCAATTATTTACTTACATCTTCAAATCACTAAACCCTAAAAATACTATCGCCTCCGCTTCTTGTTGGATCACATTGAAACTAGAAGATGCCGGATCGCTTTTCCTTGATTTGAAACAATAACTAGTTCTTCCGCACTCGTGCAAGTTACAACTCACCGGACTTCTTGCTCTCTCCCTTTTTCAGGTTCAGTCGACTCTTCTCCGTCGGCTCTTTATTCTCTCTCCTCCCCGAGTCGCCGGCGCCAGACCACCACTGCTTTCCTCTCAGCCGACTCCACAGCGCAGGTACACATTTCCTCTTTGTGTCTCTTCATATCACTTAAGACTATGAGTTTCTTACTACTCTCTCCGTCTCTCGTTTCTAGATACTGATAAGTATCTCATTTATATATTTATGATGTATAGGGGTAATAAAGATTAAGTACAACATAGATATATATAGGGCACTGGTGATGAATAGGGATGATAAAAATGTATGTATAGGGGTAATAAAGATGCAGTAAGTACAACATAAAAAAAAAGTCTACACAAAAATAAAAGACGTGGTACATATGTATGGGTAATAAAATTGGAGTTAATAAAGTTGGAGTAATTATAAATTTAGCTATATATTTACAATGATAAATTCAAAATAATATATATATATATATATATATATATATATATATAATTTTTTGTAAATTTTAGTTTCGGCCCCCTAGCCCTTATTGTTCGTGTTCCGCCCTGCTTTTGGACAAGAGCTATGCAAGGGCCCTACCTGTTTGTATATCAATCTCAAGATTCATATAGGCTCATTCACAATTCACATTTATCATACGAAGCACAAATGAATACCATGTCTGTTGTAGAAGAAACATGAGCAACATTATATAGGTAATGCAAACATATTATGATAGATTTTAGTTTCTTTCAAAGTCAAATAGACAAAAACTTAAACATAATCCTAATTCTTGGAACCCAAGTTCATGGTAGATATCAAATTAACACGTTACGGATGGAATAGATAATGCAAACAAAATTGTATAACAATAATAAATAAAAAGTTAAAATTTATGATAGGTTAAAAACGAAATTCTTCACAGCCACAGGACCTTATGATGCAAGTATGAACCAATAGGTTAAACCGATGTGAATAGGCATACCAGAATCAAAGAAAGAATTGACTTCAAAACCAAATTCGACCCTAACAAACGAACGGATATTTTAGAGGTACTTACCATAGAAATCGGGAGGAAAACCAAACCATCTCGTTCCCTTTTCAAGTACCTAAATAATAACGTCTGTTTCTTCTTCACCCTTTCTTTCACCTCGAGAAAACAAAAGCCGACAAACTCTAACTTAGAAACTTCAGTTGAAGTGTATTTATCTGAAACAACACCTGTATTTGGGGAAGAAGCCAGAGGCCGAAATTGCGAAAATAGAGGGTTCAATCAGTGTAGGAAACGGTGGCCATTGCTACCCTCCAACGACACCGTCACTAACCAGCAATATCAGTGACACATCTACGGCTCCACCCTCTCCCTCTCTCTCTCTCTCTCTCCAATTGAGATTAAGGAGAGAGCTGTGAAATAAGATAATGGCGGTGGGAAGCATCGATATTGCCAATTTATAAAACATGTGTGGCTAAATTCGAAAGTTCACTAAAATAACTTCCTAAGGATTTCCAGATTTAATATATAATAAAATAACTGGATTTCCAGATTTAATATATAACTAGGGAAAAATATCACGGGGGTTGGATTTTTCATTCTACTGTTTGCAAAATGAACTTAAGATAGATATTTCATTTGTTTATAGAGTATCATGGAAGTAAATACATTACACATGTTTTCCACTCATCAGACGTATTTTTCGTCACACATTCAAACTTTCCAATCCTTTTGTGGATTGATCCAAACATGAAAGCTATATTGTCTTCTATGGAAAGGTTTTCAGCTCTGGCATCTTCAAGAATGGTCTTGAGGATTTTGTAGTCCGGATGTTCTTGTTGTGTAGAGATAATGTTGTAAGAGTTTTCATCCATGGTGAAACGTTCTACAAGTTTGGTTTGAGCTGCTTCTATGAGATCTTGTACTTCTCGAAGGTAGGCAATGAGTGACAGTATAATGATTTTAATGGTTTGATTCTTCATTTTTTGGTGTTTTGGTTGGGATTAGTATTTTCCGTTGTGCATGGAGTTTGGAGGTTGGGGTTCTTGTTGAGCTTAATTGTGTTTTGTTAAATGTATGTGCTAGTATAGGTTTATTATACCGAGGTTGGCCTGTCTATTCTCGTGTTTTCACTTTAATAATCTAGCCTATATATAGAGTGCATGCATGCATTATTAGGGTTAACGCTTGTAAAACCCTAGTTGCCGCTGTAAGCTTTCACAGAGAAGTTCACATTCAGCTCTTGTAAAGTGTATTAATCTAAGCATTCAGCACACGTTTGATCTTCATTACTCTTGTCATTAATTCACATATTCATTATAGAATTTGTCGATCTTATTTATTATTTCAGCAATTGGTATCAGAGCGGGAGATAGTGTAACTCATACGCTACTCTTCTGTTGAGTTATGTTATGGTTTTTGGTTTTTATTGGATCCGTTCTTGTCGTCTTCATCGTTTCTATCGGTTATAGACGTTAGATCTATATACTGATTTTACCCTAAACTCGATTATTGTTTTACACATCTGATTCTATACCAGTCTTTGTGAATCTCGACATCATGCAGCCTGAAGATACTTATACTCTTTCTTTCAATCTTTCCAGTAGTATTGGATCTACTACTAGGATGCCCATCCTATTCCTTCAGGATTATGAAGTATGGGTATTGCGCTTTGAAGACTATGTTCTTGGTCTTGAAGAACATGGATCAACAAAATGGCAAGTGATGACTCAAGAGACATTTTCGCACACAACAACCCGAAGAATTATCAAAACTCAGGCTGAGTACAATGCTCTTCTTGTTGAACATAAAAACGTTCCTCAAGATGAAAAAGAGAAGTTGTTGAGCAACATTAAAGCGATGAGAATTATACGGTTTGCCCTTCCTCCGGATACTTTTCGTCTCATGACTTCATGCACAACCGCCAAGGAGAATTGGGATAGGATAAAGGAGATTTATTCAAGTGGCGCAGATTTGGAATACTCTGTACAAACATTACTCTTGTAAGAGTTTGGAGCCTTTGTTCAAAATCCTGATGAAAAACTAGATCAGACATTCAATCGTTTTAATCATCTGTTAAGCAGGATGCTTAAACACAATCTCAAGCGTGAAGTAATAGAGCAAAAAGTTACATTTATGAATGGATTGAGATCAGAATGGAAAGCGGTTGTGTCTACTGTGAAATCTCATGAACAGTTCAAGAGTTACTCTTTGGCAAAGCTTCTGGGAATTCTAAGATCCCACGAAGATGAAGTGACGAAGGATGTTAAGCTTGTCTCCAGTCTTGGTTCTTTGGCGCTTGTTGTGAAAGGCAAGAAGATAGTTGAAGAAGACTGCAAACTATGAGTTAATGTTGGATTCATTTCTGGAGTCATTTATGGAGTCCTCTATCACGTCTTCCAACTATGAGTTCATGTTGAAGTCGCACAGAACAATGGTTGAGATGCTAACTAAAGAGAATGCAAAAGTTCTTGCTGACGCTACAAAGACTATTCAAGCATCAGAGTCAACCATTTTCGAAGTGACCAGAAAAGTCGAAAAACTACATGAAGACGTAACGAAGTTCATGGATGATTTTCGAATATCTTCTGATAAAAACAATGAGCATGTTAATAAGGTCATTACAGGTCTTGGATCAACACTACAGGTTGAGAAAGAAGCTCTTTCACATGTTCGCTCTGCAATTCAAGTTGACAATTCTGAGCTCAACATCGCTATTGAGTCTAAGATTGAGAAACTTCAGTCCGACCTCGCATAAGAAAACAAACTCATTAATAAAGTAGCTCAAAAGACTGAAAAAGCTAAGGTCCTTACGGTAAAGCTAAACTACGCCAGCAAGCATTTGGATGACTTGGAATCTATGAAGGCTGTGGTTAAAAGCTGTGTTTCAGATACTAATCAATATCTGCAAAGCCTCGTTGAAACTCGTGATTCGCAGCTAACGCTTTCGGTACGACAACATCTTGTAGAAAAACTCAAACCAGTTTTTACGATGGTGAATAGACTTGAAGGTGTTTGGGAAAGTGTTTCTCTTCCGAAACAAGGGGATAAGTTAAACCCAAGAAAAAGACTAGTGAACCAACTGGTGAAACTGAGGAAAAACCAAAACCGAATCTTAATGATTAGAAGGGTAATGAAGCTTTTGGATCTAAAGGAAAAGAGAAGATTGTTGATGAAGAAGAAGAAGAAGAAGAGCTCTCTGAAGGTGAAAAGCTCATAAGAAAGAAACGGGACAAGGAGCTTGATGATATTCTAAAACTTCGAAAAGAGTTAGAAGGAAAGGAGGCTGAAGCTAGAATTGCGAAGGTCACTTTGGAAACTCAGAAGTCACTCTTTCCTCCGTGGACTCTTAAGAGGATTCAGAAGGAAGCAGTTGATGATCCGAGCACTCATTGGTTGGAGCTTTCAGTATCATTTGAGCTGGAAAATACTGTTGACTGTCAATTCGACCTTCCGATCACTCCTAGGGCTTTTTTGTTCAGATGCTTCAAGAAGATCGAGAAGGCACCACTCTCGGATTATGATGTTAATAACATGCTCTTCTCTTTCTATCTCAAGTATGGGAAGCCTCAATTTCAAACTTGGAGTTTACAGAAGATTGTCGCTGTGAAGCTTTATACTCCGATTGCAACTGAAAACTTCATCAATGTCAAATTCAAAGGATTCAGAGGAGCCAATCGTTCAAAATCAGAATTTTCACTTGATGATTTTCCATGCATGAATCCTTACGATTGGATTTCCTTGTTTCTGATCTTGTCCAAAGACGAACATAAGTACGAGCCGATCGTAGCTCATCTGAAGAGGATGCTTATCTGCTATATTCACGAGATCGTAAAGATGGATGTGGAAATAGTAGCCGTTCAGAAAAAGAAGCCGATTTAGCAACCTGAGGAGGAATCATAGGATCTTAACAAGATGAAGCTGGGGAAATCCGAAAGGAAAATGGGAGCGTGGTGTATCAACGAAGGAATGATCAAACAGTTCAGAGGTGTATGTTTTTCCTGCTGGAAAAAAACTTACACTCAACTTCAGCTCTGACTTACATTATAGGACTAACTGAAGTTGTTAAAACGAACAATGCTGCTGATCAAAAATGCTTTTCCGATATGATGAAGTGGTACATTGCAGTCAGAAACACCCTTCTGAATTTGATGCCAAAGCTTTTCAAGGTGCAGAAAACGCAACAACAATAGAAGAATCTCTTTCGCAATTTGACACAAAGGGGGAGATTGTTAGGCTTAATTGTGTTGTGTCAAATGTATGTGCTACTATAGGTTTATTATACCGAGTTGGGCATGTCCATTCTCATGTTTTTGCTTTAATAGTCTAGCTTATATATAGAGTGCATGCATGCATTATTAGGGTTAACTCTTGTAAAACCCTAGTTTCCGTTGTAAGATTTCACAGAGAAGTTGATGTTGAACTCTTCTAAAGTTTATTAATCAAAGCATTCGACACACGTTTGATCTTCATTACTCTTGTCATTAATTCACATATTCATTATAGAATCTGCGTTCTTATTTATTGGTTCAATAGTTCTTATATATCATTGTAAAATGTGAGATGGTCAAAAAGTTTCTAGAAAACCTAAAAATAAAAAGTTACTGTATTATTCTATATTAAAAAAATTATTGTATTATTCTATGTTAAAATAGATGTTGTATGATGATTACAAATAGAGCACGGGTGTGTATGCAACCCTTACATAACCTTTGAATGGTGTTTGTATGTGTTGGGGAAGAAATAATAACAAATGACTCATAAAAGAAAAAAAATGAGATTTATGAAAATGTATGCTTCTTTCATAGGTTTCAACACAAAATGTTTCGAAAATAGTTGGTTACTACAACGAAGAAAGGACACACACATCATTACATTGAAATTACATGGATATTGTGGGAGATGTGATATGTTTAGTATTTTCCTTAATAGTATGGATCATTTCTTCATAGGTTATGATTGTCAAAAAATGTCATTTTTTTTGTGAAAATGATAGGTTTTAAGAAAATAAAATAGATTTTGTCAAAATGGTAATTGTTTTTGGTTAGATTAAACAAAAAAAAGTCCAGTTAACCGTTTAGGTATATCTACTAAAAATATTCAATAAAGTTACCACCGGAGTCCAATTGGCTATATCTATTATAAAAGGGAAACACAAACGTAAAGAAAGTAATTTGAATATTCTATATGTCAAAAGATAATTTTTATCTTTGAATGAACAAATGAAAACAATTTCATACTATAATTCCCTTATTCTCATTTGTACTGACATAATCACATAGAAAAATATGTGTGTATGTGTACATGAAAAGGAGTTACTTAAACCATAGTACTCTTCAAAATTAATAACTTTTGAGAGTTGGAATATGATGAGATGGTTGAATGCTTTTGTAAGAGTTTTAGATAATTAGGAAATGGTTTCTTTAAACAGTCTAAAAATAGTGGGAATAGTTTTGATTATGCATAAAATAGTTAAAGTGGCTAAATCGATAGAATGATGAAAGTAATATATATATATATATATATATATATATACACACACACACACACAAAATTTTAGTTTTTCAGACGTTTTAACTATCGCTATAGTTTATGTTGAATGATTCATTTGATATTTTATTCCATTGGAAGTAAGATACCATCTGATATCTTATATTAATTGTAATGAAACTATTTATTTATCAAAATATGCATTAAAGCTCAATAAGTTAGGTTACGAAGAGGTTCGCGGTGAATTGATTGTCCATAGTTTTAGACCTAGATTCCGAAATGTCACAGTCGTTTTTCGATGTTTCAATCGATTGAGAGAGATTGTGCATTGGGAAGAGATTACTGGTTCTTCTGGCTGTCATTTTGTGCTTTTCATTTTAGGTATAATTGTTGTTAAATGTTGCTGTTAGAAATATTGTTGTTAGATGTACCACTTAATGCCTCTTAAAAGAGGCTATGTCTGAATCTTAAAGATTCAGATTGTTTGTTTAGCTCTTTAAAAACGATCTGAAAATGCATCTGATTCGGTAAGATCTAAAAGGGCATCTGAAAAAAAAGACGTGCTTATCCTCGTGCCCTCCCACACTCGTTCATCTCTTCCTCGCCTCCCACAATTGCCTCTACTTCCGACTCCAGTCACAGCCACTTTTCCGGCCGTCGCTACCCTCTAACTCCTCCTCGCATTGTCGACCCCATACTGCGTCACCGTCCCCATCGTCGACATCACCGCCTCGCATCGTCGAGCCCACGTTATGATATCAATCGACTCAAACCACCAAGGTCAAACCTCCGACGCCTAACTCCGACAGCGCCGCCCTCGATAACGCTAGTCTCTACCATGCGTCCTCCGATCTCGTCTATTGTTCAGGTACGAAATTGATGCCTCCCCTTTTTGAGTTTAGTTCTTTCCTGTTCCTAGAATCCGATCGGCACCCACCCCAAATCGCACTTCCTCCTTTTTGAATCAATTTGTAGCTCTGGGTTCTCACGATCGCAGGTAAGCTTCCAAATTGGTTATTGATTTATAGTTTGAATGTGTTCTTACGTCCTTCCAATTGTTTTAAGCATCTGTAATCAATAATTTTTATAGAGATGATTTCAAGGTATGTATGAAGAACTTAATTAACATAAATGGTAGATGAAGAAGATGAGAAGATTACAGGCTAATGGTAGATATCCGTTGCCAGAGCTTTGGGAAGACTAAAATGACAGGTTTATTGATATTTGGTAACTTCAGTGTTGATATCCATCCATTATTTTGCTGTTAATATGAATGTTATGTATAAACACACAAGATGTGATTGAATCCTTGATGGGTACATTGTTTACATGGGTGTAATGTTTATATTTATCATCCTAGTTTGATGAAGAAAATATATTTCACATGTATGATGTTCATTTGTAGCATCCTAGTTTGAGGAAATCTAATTTTTTCAAAGGTGTGATGTTGTAATTGAAAGAAAATGATACAAAGGGTAAAATGGTCAATTTTATCATTCAGCACAACAATTCAGAGGTTCCAACCAAAAAACATTTAAAAATTCAGATCTTAAAAATTCAGACCCTCTTAGAAATTCAGACCTTAAAAATTCAGATCTCGCAAAACAGTCCCTTAGTGTTTGAGTTGGGTTCAAAATATCCGTTATTTGGTGATTTGAATACTCATATCAAAGGTTTGAAGTTAAAGGGACGCATTGTTCGTTTTATAGAAGAAACATGTTACTTGAAGCCGTCTGAATTGAGCAGTATTGATATGGTATTAATGGATGATAATGTATCAATTTGACATGGATACGTTGTCTTTGTTTTGCTTGTTTGGTATAGTTTTTTAAGCTTATTTTGTTTTTTTGTAATAACTTTAGGGGAATTGTATCTTAGCTACCATCAAGAAGGCTTTAGTTCTCAAGTTTGAAGGATTGTCGAAGGGTGGGAGTGTGTATGTTTTTTTTTCTAATTTCTCTGTTGTTAACAATCTTGCACGTTTAAAAATGACAGATCACATATTAAAATTAAATTTTCACGAAACACGTCTATTAAGGCCATTGTTGGGTTATCAGGATCTTTGGCCACAAAGGCACACACAACGAAGGCATATAGAACATAAAACAAGAAATATATTCCACAAATCTAAGCAACTAAAATCAACCATAAAAAAGAATAAGAAAAATATATCCAAATCCATTGTTTTCTTTCTTCTCAACAGTTGATCAAATGGGGAGGATCAAAGTAGAATCCATTTTATGTGATCGCACCCACAACACAAATTAGCAACACCGGAACATAAAGTCAGCCACCAGAAGAAACCATAGATAATTAGGATTTCTAGATGGATTTGCACGACATGTATATGCACCTACATGTTCTAGGGGGCTCCATTTATAAGCGGATTATCTAAAGAAGGGAGAGCACTACTGAATTTTTCAGGGTTTTTCACAATTTCATCAGCAATTAAATCCGGTTCTAGGGGCCTCTATTTGGTCACTATGTAATTATTCTTTTATTTGGTAATTATCTGACTTTCAGATTCTTATAATTAGGCGTTTCTTGATCTACAAATTTCTTTTAATTAATCAAGGTCTTTTCCAAGTTGTCCATATTATAATTTACGATGAATTGATGATCTGTTGGGTCAAAAATATGGTTTATACTTTGCTTTTCTAGGAAAATGTATTTTTATGTAATATTTTATGAGTTTACGGCCAGGGGGTGTTTACGGCCGTAAACAGGTTTACGACCGTAAACCCTGTTTACGGCCCAATGGGTGTTTACGGCCGTAAACCCATTTACGGCCCATGTTTCTCATGTGTATATATATAGGGGTGAGGGGTGTGAGGAAGAGATTGATGAACGTGAGAAGAGAGAAACTAGAGAGAAGAAGAGAGCATTTTGTGTGTGTGAATCTATTGTAAGGAACTTAATTCTAATCATATCATTCAAGATTCATATTATTCTTCTTCTCCTTCTCTTCTATTTGATCTGACATCATTCAATTGATTGGGATTCCGCACCATCAATTGGATCTGATTGATACACAAGCAGATTAGGGACTTACAATTGGTATCAGAGCTTGGATTGTATCACTCATCTTTGTCAGATCTGGAGCCGATTTGATCTTATTTTGGAAAGATTCTTGCGTTTTTGGATAGATCTCTGAAAATTAGGGGGGGGGGGGGTTTGTTCTTCGCGTTTTTCATAAAAACGAGTTTTTGATCGAGTTTTGGAGCAAAAAAGGGTGAAAAATGTCGTTTTTTCGCGAATCTGTTGAAGGTTTACGGCCTTTGAAGGGTTTACGGCCGGAGTTTACGGCCGGAAACAGTTTACGGTCGGCGGCGGCGGCGTTTACGGCTAGGGTTTCCGGAGTTTACGGCCCGGGAGTTTACGGTGCGAGGTTTACGGCCCCGCAGTTTACGGCCCGAGTTTGCGGCCTCGGAGTTTACGGCCGGTCTTCGCAACTCGCATAGCTTCGCATCTCGCACCTCGCGCCTCGTCCTCGCCTCACATCTCAGCAGCAGAAGTCCTCGCCTCGCAGCAGCCTCGCCTTCGCATTTAAAAAATAGGAAGCGGATTTGGAGGTGCCGGGGTTCGAACTCGGGACCTCTGGTTCATTACTTCAGCGCTTTACCCAACTCGACTAGCTGATTCTTTGTTTCATTCCTTCGAAACTTAATTCAAATCAAGTCCTTCTCGCTTCCAACTTTCGAATTTTGATATTTTTAACCCAAAAACTCAATTTCTTTTATTTTTAAATTCCTTTTTCATCCAAAATATATAAAAAAAATAAAATAATAATAATTTTTTTTTATTTTTTTTTGATTTTCAATTTTGATTTTTTACTTAAAATTTTGACTTTGACTTTTAGAATTTTGTCTTTGACTTTAAACTTTGACTTTTTCGTTTAACTTTTAAATTTTCAAATTTAGCTTTTCGGTTTGACTTTTAAGTTTGACTTTTCAAGTTTGACTTTTGAGTTTAACTTTTAAATTTGACTTTTAAGGTTGACTTTTGAGGTTTATAATCAAAGGGTTTGACTTTTAAGTTTGATTTTGGCTTCTAGTTGTGCTTTTTAATTGCTTTTAAGGTCTACGAGGGAGTTGAAAACATGAAAGAGAGTCGTCAGGAGATGTTAAGACAAAACTTCAACATGTTCGATTATATCCCTGGAGAAACCCTGGAAGCTCAGTTGCAGCGATTTACCACACTCACTACTGAGATGAATATAGCTGGGATCTTCTTGACCAAATCTGAGATAAACAAAAAGCTACTAAATTCACTTCCGAAATCGTGGAATATGAACGTAGTTGTCATTAAGAAGACAAAAGATCTCAATCGTCTTAGTATTGCTGATGTAATTGAAGAGCTTGATGCTTTAAATTATCGACAAACAATGAGTTCCGCAAACCTTCCGGTCAATGAAGTTTCATGTTCTCAATCATGTGAAGTTTCATGTTCTCAATCATGTGAAGCTACGATTAAACTTCTTCGTGAACATAATGATTTGCTAAAAAGGGAAGTTGAGGACCTGAGATATGAAGGTTATCAACTCAGGAAAGGACAGAAACCCCTAAAGGCCCAGTTAGAAACAAAAATAAAGGACTTTAGGAAGCTTGAGGAAGAATTCAGCAACAAGTGTGAAAATTATGACTATATTAAGAGACAACTTGATGCTGTAACCGAAGAACTTGACGCTTTGAAAATTAAGTGTGGAAAAACAGATGTTAGTTTCAAAAATTATACTGCGTCAAGTAAGACAGTCGAGTCCTTACTTGAAACCCAATTAAAATTCAAAGATAATCAAAACAAGGGTCTAGGGTATGATAGTGTTCCTCCACCTTTCAATCATAACTACACATCCATCCCTTCGACACAGGAAGAAATTGACAGGGAGGCACATCTTCAATATGGAAAACCAGCTGGATTTGTGTCAGGAGGTATTCAGGTTGAAAATTCTAATGCTTCTACTTCATGTGCAGGTAAAGTAGCATAAGATGAGAACAAGGAGAAAACCATTGAACAAACCAACATCTCCTTGAACTCTGAATCTGTTGCTTCGAACTCAGCTGCTTCTGATCAACCTGCTATTGAGAAATACAGGCCATCAATTCCAGTGAAACAGAGTGCCTGTTGTAATTGTGCTTATGGGAACAACAAGAGACAAGGCAAAGATACGCCACCAGGGGCAGGAAGAAACAATTTCCCAGTGAAGAAAAAGACTTGCTTTCACTGTGGAACACCTGGACACATTGCCAGACATTGTCCAAATCGCGCATACGTTCCCTACTACGCACATGGATGGCAAAATGCGCAAAGAGGGAGATATTCCAAAAGAAACCCCTCAAGGTCACGTTCAGACAATGATGACTGGAATGCGCAGAAGAGCAAGAATCAAACTCCAAAGGACAAGAATCAAAATCCTAAAGTCAAGAAGGAAATGCCGGCCAAGAAGCCCAATCCAAGAGATGATCCAATGAAACAAAGACCGGGTAGGTCAAAGTCATCTCAACGGCCGACATCAAGATCAAAAGCAAGTACCGAGCCACCCATCAGATCGAAAAAGAAATGGGTTAAACCCAACTACAAATGGGTTCCAAAGGCTCACTCTCCCAAATCAACTAATGACTCTAATATTTCTTCATCTTCTGTTTGTGATAAACAGGATATGTCATGGGAGAGAGTACCGTGCAAGGATGACAAAGGTCGACCCAATTTCAAAATGGACTGGGTTCCAAAGACCAACTAATCCCGCTCTGTGTCGGAGCAGCTATGGAGGCATATCATCAGACTTCGGTTTGTTGGTAGTGGCTGTTCCAGGCACATGATAGGGGACATCTCTCAACTGTACAACATTCATAACTTTGTTTGGGAGTATGTGTCCTTTGCGGGAAAGGGAAGAAAGGAAGGGATCACTCATGGGGTTAGTGCTTAACGATGTGAAGAATTTTCGGATCTGTTCTGAGATTACGCGTGCTGCTCTCAGACCTTCTGGATGCAAATTCAATCGGTGAATTACGGTTTGCGTTTTCTTCTCTATACTCTTGAGTTTTTTTTCTTATGCTGATTCGCTTCAAAGACAAATTTTTGTTTTAGGATAGTTTAAATTTGCGCATTTACTTTCATTTCCCTCCTATGCACAAATTTAGGGGGAGAAATAAAAACAAAACAAAAATTAGAAAATTTTAAAAAATCCAAAAACATTAGAAAATCAGAAAATCCAAAAATATGTTGGTTATGGAATGTGCTTGAGGGAGATGTTTTGGGAAGTGATATAATCATGTGATAACAGGTAATCTGAATATGTGTAAGGGACTGAATCTGAATTGTCTAGGCTCTATGTTCGATGCGCTGGTAGGCACGAAAGATTAAAATGGACTTGACTAGGCATTAATAAACTTAAGGAATCTAGAGACTTGACAAATCTTGACCTAGATAGATCCATTTAGCCTGACAATACGACGCTCAGATAGGTTGAGCAGGGAGATATACATGATAATCCACCGGTCACACTAAAATTATCTGTATCTAGAACCATGGTTTAACTCCTCCTCGATGTACGGACTTTGTCCTTAATTCCGGTATTGATGGGGTGACTGGGGAATTCTGATAAATTAGGTCTGTAGAAGATTATTTTCTTTCTTTCTGTCTGTTAGTCATATGTTCCCTCCTCCGCGTGATTGAAATACATCCGACCTGGACTGTAACATATGCAACTCTATCTCTATGCATCTTCTATCTATGCAATTCTTTCTATCTGTTAGCCATATACTGTCTCCTTTGCGTGACTTACAATCCGACCTGGTACACAGTATATGCATCATTCATCTTCTCAATCCCTCTAAAACTTCAGTTAGTCATATGTTTCACCCTCTGCGAGATTGGAAGAGATCCGACCTAGGTGTATAGCATATGCATTCTAAATCTGACTTCTCTCATAATAATTGTCTGCTCACCTAAAGTAAGGAGTACTTTGGAAGTTCCTGATTATTGGGGTATGTCAGGAAGCGGGAAACACGTTCTAGTACATTTAAAATTGAACGATCACTAGGTTGTCTGTAGATCTCGCTGCTCAATTTAGGTGGACAACAATATCTTTGGTCGTCGTCAGCTTATAGTATGTCCTAATTTTGTCACAATCTCTCGTGTTTAAGTGGACCACAATACCGGCGATTGACCAGATCTATTCATAAAGGGAGAGGTACTGATAAACGAATAAAGGCTGTCTAAAAACTTTGATCCCAAATCATTCTTAAAGTTAGATATCATTTTATTTTTGTTAAATTTGTTCATAGTTTTCTTCTAATTTAAATATTAGGGGAGAATTAAAAATTTTAAAAACCAAACAAAAATGAGAAAATAAAAAAATCCAAAAATAGTGTTATTTCTGTTTTATTTGTTTTTCAGAAAATATGAAAAATCCAAAAAAAAAATAAAAATAAATATTGTGTGCTAAAATTTTCTTTTAGTTTTGTTTTGTCTTGAAAAGTGAATTCAGGTGAAGATGAAACTCATGGAGTTTGTGTCGAAGATTTTTGAGCCAAGGCTTCATCCGTGAGCATCGAAGAATTCTCATTCGAAGGAGCAAGAAATGAAGATTATTCTTTTAACATTCAATCCTTCAACCCCAGAAGCAAGGTGAAGCTGAAATTGAAGATTATGTGACAGATTGCATTGAAGCCTCCTCAATCAATTTGCTGCTATCTTGAACCTGCTGAAGTGATCCAGAAGATTTGTTCTCTCTGATATTCTCTCTGAAGATTCTCAAGCTGAAAGCGTTATCTTTCAAGAATCAGTACAAGAAGCCTCCTCACCCAATGTGCGTTCAATGTCAAATTCTGAAGAAAAGCCCAAGTGCTCAAGATGAAGTCATTCATTGAAGATTCATCAAGTTCATCTTGAAGCTGTGAAGTCATCAAAGATAAAAGCTGAAGCCAAGCTCTCGATGAAGATTGACAAGAAAAGCCAACTACTTCTTAGGGGGAGCTTGTTGGGTCATTTAAGAAAAGAAAAGAAAGCTATAAACCAAGGGGGAGATTGTTGGGTCAAAAATATGGTTTATACTTTGCTTTTCTAGGAAAATGTATTTTTATGTAATATTTTATGAGTTTACGGCCAGGGGGTGTTTACGGCCGTAAACAGGTTTACGACCATAAACCCTGTTTACGGCCCAATGGGTGTTTACGGCCGTAAACCCATTTACGGCCGTAAACCCATTTACGGCCGTAAACCCATTTACGGCCCATGTTTCTCATGTGTATATATATAGGGGTGAGGGGTGTGAGGAAGAGATTGATGAACGTGAGAAGAGAGAAACTAGAGAGAAGAAGAGAGCATTTTGTGTGTGTGAATCTATTGTAAGGAACTTAATTCTAATCATATCATTCAAGATTCATATTATTCTTCTTCTCCTTCTCTTCTATTTGATGTGACATCATTCAATTGATTGGGATTCCGCATCATCAATTGGATCTGATTGATACACAAGCAGATTAGGGACTTACATGATCCGAACCAGTCAACGAGTTGAGCACTATGTCAGTAGCTAATTCTTGAGGAAAAGTAAGACCAGACGCTCAAGTCTATTAATATATGACTTCATTTTCAAAGTGTGTGCACTGACAGATGCTCCCTCTTGAGGATTTCACCCAAGAAGAGACTTCACAACATCAAATCGCTCATGCCTAGCTTGATATGAGAACATTTCTGATAACGCCTATTTTATGCATATATTTCTGGTGTTATCTTAGTATTTTATGCTATGTTTTGATGATATTTACCGGAAAAGATAATTAAAATGCTTCATATTTTGAAATTGTAGGTTTTATACATTGTTGGAGCAAAAGGGCTAAAAACAAAGCTGAATCACAAAGTTCAAGAAAACTGTTGAAATCACAAGTCACACAACGAATTGAAGGCTGTTGCCCTGCTACCAAGTTGATTCGGTGATTTTGATATAACGATGGATTTAAAACTTACCGTTGTGGTTCATAAATGGTCATGACGCAAACTTAAGTTGGCATAAAACTATAAATAGCCTCATATTTAACCTAAAGAGATATTCCTATTTTTATACCTCCTTTGTTGACAAGAAACCTCAAAATTACGCTTTTGATAGTCTAGAGGGCAGCTTGAAGGTCGTTAATCTGAAAGGAGTGAAGATCTGAAGGATTAGAGGCCGCTTTGTCAAGTGAATCATTCAGTTTGTTGTTCTGACCACGTTTAGTATTCTGAATTATTTTTCTTTGTGTACTAGTTTTCTGATTTAGAGATTAAAACCCCTTTTACTTTGTCTTTAGACTAGATTAATCGATGAATTATTGGTTATATGTTATCTGGATATTTTGAGTTATTAAATACATTATGTTTGTGTGATCAATACCATTATGTGTTAAAGAGTTGATTCTTATTATCTATTAATTAGTTAATAGAATTTAGACAATCAATCTAGGTTTTATTAGCTTGAATCTTAATTGTTTTATGAGCATAGGGTTAGGTAGTAGAATCTGAACTTTAATGTACAGGAGAGCGTTTGTTGGCCAACTTGTGTTATTTATTGAATTTCATGACCATTAAAGTTAATAAATCGATCAAATCTCTCATAATATGGATATAATTATAATTATTTGAATGATTAATTGAATGATCAATGTGTTGATTGTCTTTATAATTATAAAAAGTTAGTTAATATAACCAAGATAGCTAATTACAATAAGAATCCGTAAATGACGAATAAATAACCATTGCAGTTTGATATTTAAGCATGAATTTAAGATGTAATCAAGTTTAAACCAAAGTACCTGAAGTGAATCGTTACAAATCAATTTATCACGTTAGTTTAGTTAATGTTTGAATCATATAATCAGAACCCCCCTTTTCTTTTATTTACTTTTGTAGAATTAAAAGTAACCATTAATCACACTATCTAACATGAATTCATACCCATTGCCCTTGTGATCGAGACCCTTACTTATCAAAATTATATTGCTACACGATCGGGTTCACTGTCGTTGGTGTGCTTCTATGTATTATGGTTAAATAAGGATTTATAAATTTAAAACGTGATTATATATATATATATATATATATATATATATATATATATATATATATATATATATATATATATATATATATATATATATATATATATATATAACATCAATTTGCTTGAGCTGCTTATTCATGTCGAATGCCCAAAGGTTCTCAAAGTTCTTTTGGAGTTCGGGACACATGGTCGCCAACATCAGACATGTGACTTCAGTCAGGTGATTATGAAGTTTTTCATAATCGGAAATCTCCTCAACAGTAGTATCTAATTAAGGTTCCTTAGGCACGATCTCCTCCATAAGATACTCTTTCTTCTCGTACCGAAGGGTGATCATTAGCGTATGAATCCAATCGAGATAGTTTAGACCAATGAGCTTGTCCCTCGAAATGAGCTTGAGTAGTGAGAAGTTTGATGAAGGGGAAGGTGTGGGGGATCAGTCGCACATGAAAAGAGGATCATTAGTGACAAAGGCACACACAATGAAAGAATATTAAATATAAAATAATAACTCATGAACCCAAAGTTAAATCCATGTTCAACCAATGTAAGAAACTAAAATCAACCATAAAAGAGGATAAGGAAACGAACATTTGAAGATTTGTTTTCTTTATTCTTGCCAGTTGATCGTACGGGGAGGATCCAAAGTGGAATCCCTCTTATGTAATCGCAACCAAGACACAAATCTGGAACACTGGCACACCAAGTCATCCACTATTAGAAACTCAAGACTGGAATCCCTCTTATGTGATCATATGGGGAGGATCCAAAGTGAGATCCATATGGACCGATTTACACAACATGTATATGCACCTATGCGGCGCGTCAAGTGTGGGGTTTAGTGTTTTAGAGAAGGGAGAGGAACACCAATTTTCTGAGGTTTTTTTTAACCATTTCATTAGTTATCAAATCTGGTTCAAGTGGCCTCTATTTATAGGGGAAGGATTTAGACCTAAGGGATACTAACTTGATCACTAAGTAATTACCCTTATCTCTGGTAGTTATTTTACTTTCAGATTCTTAAACTTACATACTTAATTATCTCTGGTAATTATATTTGGTAATTATCTATAGTAATTATTTCTAGATATGCAAGTTTCTTTTAATTATTTATATACTTAATGAATTAACAAAATAGACCCCTATAATTATTCTCTAACCAATATGTTAGGTCTCAGAGTCTGTATGTGCTGTGTTTGAGTTTGATTACAAAAGCTTTCATAGTTGTATCTTAGTCTTCATTGTTTAATTCTGATAGTATGTTTGGTTTCAGAATTTTGTACATCGTAGGTTTTGTAGTGAGTGTTGCGTAACTATTTTACAGCCTGTCACTGCGTAGTTTTCATAACCTTATATGTTATTCTCTAACCGACTCACTATTTCTCAACCTATAAATAGGGATGTTAGTTAGAAAGTAGAGTATTCTTTTTGTGAGTTCTTACACTCAACATTTGTAATCGATCTTTCTTACTCTAAATCAAATCAGAATAATATTTACTCTTTCGTGTTATCATTTCTTGTATTCAAGCATGATTTCAATCATATCGAACTAGTTTATCGATCTAACAAGTAGTATCAAAGCAGGAAATCTTTGACTTGAATTTAAAATTGTTGAGTTTTCTTATGTTCGTCGAGTTTTTTGTTCATCATTTTGATTTTCATAGATCTCTTCATCAACTGGAATTTGTTTGCAATTTGATATTGAAATTCATATTCCAAAACTCGTTTCGATTTGAATCTCATATTTCACTCATTGATTTGATCATTTGTTCATTTTCATCGACATCATGTCTAAAGAAGATTCTTAGATCGTCGGGTTCAATCCGTCAAGTAGTATTGGATATAATACCAGAGGTCCAACACTCTATCTTTATGACTATGAAGTGTAGGTACTTCATTTTGAAGATTACATCATTGGAATTGAGAAGCATGGTTCTTACATCTGGCAATTAATAAGAGTTGGTCCACACAAGTTCTCGAAGATGAAGGAGCATGTCTATTATCTTGCTGATTATTAACAAATTCGTGAAAAGTATACTGACATGGACGCTGAAGAGAAAGTAAACTTGAAAATGAATTGAAAGCAAAGAGACAGGTCCGCTTCACTCTTGCTCGGAATACTTTTAGGCTTATTAGTTCATGCAAAACTGCTCATGATATATGGAATCATTCAAAAGAGTTATATTTTGGCGATGATGATCAACTCCACTCTTTTCAAACATTGTTACTTTCAGAGTTTCGTTCTTTTAAACAAAAGTTTGGGTAAAACATTGTTCATGTATCTGAAAGATACAATTATTTGTTGAGTCGTCTGATGAAGTATGATTTGGAATGTCAACCAATCGAGAAGAAGGTGACATCTCTTCAAGGACTTCGTCCTGAATAGAAGTCAATTGTGTCGACAGTGAAAGCTCATGAATAGTTCAAATATTATAAGTTGTCTCAAGTTGTTGGAATCTTAAAATCACATTAAGATGAAGTGACTGAAGGTTCAAAGTCGATGGTTGATGATGTTTCCTTAGCTTTAGTTGTCAAAGAAGAAAAGGTAAAGAAATCAAAAGAGAAACTTGTAGCTGATTCTGACTCCGATGCTATAGATGATGAATAGAAAAGCGCAAAGAAGGCTTTAATTGTAAGAAATCCCAAAAGTTTTTCGTAAGAAATCCCAAAAGTTTTTCGAGAAAAACTTTTCAAAGCTTAGAAATTGTGGTAATTCAAAGTCTGAAAGTGGAGGTTCTGGATACAAAGGTGGTAACTCATTTTCTGATAAGAACAAACGTGATAGCTATAAGAATTATCACCAATCAGATGATGAAAAGAAAGAGAAGAAGTTGCTTGGTGATTCTGGTTATGATTGTAATTTTTGCAATGGGAAGAACCATTTTGCGAAGGATTGTGTGTTGAGGAAAAAGAGTAAGAAGAAAGGGAATGTGAAAGATGACACATATTATGTGAAGAAGATCGAGGATCTTAGGAATTTAAATTTTCAATGAAAGCCTTTGATAGTGGAAGAGGGTGATAGTGATGCAAGAAAAATTAAAGTTTGGTCTATAGACTCTAAAGATGAGGACGTGTGAAGGCCAACTCATGGTGCTATGTATGTTTCTAATGTCTCTATAGGTACAAATGAAAGAAGATGTCTGATGGCGAAGAGCTCAAAATTTGATGATCCTAACTATAATTTTGAAGGTAGTGAAGTTTTTGATTCTAACTCTTGTGAGAACAAGATAGATCTGATGCACATGGACAAGGTTTGAAAGCTCAAACCTTGAATGAATGCTTAAGATCAATGTCTGCTTGCTAATAAATGTTCTAGTCAAGCCTGGATAGACCAGTCAAGTCTAAGATAATATATTCAACAAATAATCAAGCCATAAATGAAGAATGAGAATAAAGATCAAAGTAAGGTTAATAAATGAGGAACAAGAAGAATGTTTTGGAAGAGAGTTGAAATAACTTAGTAAATGCGAAAAGTGAGTGAATGATCCGTCATTGACTTTGCATTGAAAGCTCCTTTAAATAGGAGTAACGATACAATGAATAAACTAAGATACTAACATAGAACCGGACAATGGAGAAGTCCCTGACATTCTTATTGTTTAATTTCACAAAAGACTAAGTTCTATGAAGTGTCAGATCAATACAAAGACAAATGTAATTAATACATAAAGAGACAAAAAACAACTTCTCTGGATCAACATATATTCCGGACATAAGGTCCATTCCGGAATGTCTTCACTCCTGAACTTCTCGTCTTCTTCTCTCCAAGTCCGGATAGATTCCGGACTACTATTCACTTCGGAACTCATGCTGACTTCAGAATAATCACTGGGACTTAGGATTGCTAGAGGTTCACTTTCAGGTTCCAACAATCTCCCCCTAAGTGAACTTAGCAATCCAGTCAGCTTAGTTGGCTTCTTCCTTGATGAATGTGTAGGCTCTAAACAACCATTCTCTGACTTCAATGTACCAAATTAGTTAACTTACAAACTTTGCTTTGACTTGTTCCGGATCTTTAGACTTGGATGCACGAGAAATGAACTTTCGAAGGGCTTTGGTAGGAACTAGGTGTTTGTCAAGGACTCGGAAAAAGTCCTTCTTGTTTGTCTTCCTGGTTGTGTAGACAAACCCTAGAACCGGGTCATCGATTGGACCATCTTCAAGCAACTCAGCTTCCGGAAGAACAAAGTTGATTTTCGCAACAAAGTCTTCAGTTCCGTATAGGTGGGCCAACTCACAGTCGCATCTGCAAAAATTCCGGGACATAGTCCTTGAGAATGCTCAGAACAGCATGGTAAGCACCCATGCTGATATCATTGTTTTGCATTCCTCGGAAGTGAGCAGCCAAAGCAAGAATGTCATTCGGATTCATCGAAGGGAAATCCGCATCAGTGATGGTCTGGTAAGTTAGCTTGTTCCGGAAGACGTGAAATCGAAATAATGGGCAGTTGAGTTCGAACTTCACTAGGATTTTCCTTGCAAATCCATGGACTTTGGTAATTCTTTTTCTTGTCCAAACTTCCTTCAGAGGTTGTGCATTCTTGGAGTAGAATGTTTCAAGCCTTTCACGTTCCGTCTGGATGATCACTTCCGGATCGTCATTGGGGTGAAGAGGAGAAAACTTGATGTAGTATTTGTTGTATGGAGAGAGAGAGGAAGATCGAGCTGTTCGGAGTCATTGGTGGGAACATATTAATACATGAAGGGAATGATTTCATGATCACGGAGAATGCCTTCACGGAAAAGAGGAGATATGCCACGCATCAGATCATGATTATCTTTGAGAGCTTGGATCCGGATGCTGTCCTCTAGTGCCTTGTTGATTTCCTCCTGAGACCATCCTTGTTTTTGCTTTAGAGGATGTCCGGAGTGGAAGGCTTGTGGTTCGGCTGTCATCGGCTTTTTTCCTTTGTCTCTTTTTAATGCAGCCATGATGAACTGCATATTCTCATCCACAACATATTCCAGAGTAGGGTTGAAGAGGATCTTCTAGAATGTCATCAGGGATCCAGAGTGGAGAACCTTGGTCTATATGAGCAATCTTTGGAGCCGAAATACGGGGAAGCATTGAAGGAATGGCTCGGAAGGCTTGAGCTGTAAGTAGGGACTTTGCCTTAGCCATTTGTATTCCCATCCAAAGAGCATCAGGTAGAGAAGATGGCCAGGAAGCAGCAGACCAAATTTTATTTTCTTCATCTGTCCTAACCTTTGGAAAAAGCTTATTCAGAGCCTCGAGACCAAGAACTCCTTTTGTAACATACTTCTCTTCATCACTGTCTTCTTCATCATCATAGTTGTTTCCTAGAAGTTCGGAAACAACGTGGACTTCATCATCGGAATCCAGGTCTTCATCACGGAGCTAAAAAGCCGATGCAGGCTTCCATGGTTGGTTGGGACCTTCTCCCCCTCTTGCATCGGTGGCTTTCGGAACCGGTGCAAGGAGTAAGGAGTCCTTTATATCTTCAAATTTGGAGAAAACTTTTTGAAGGCCCGAATTGAGTTGACGAGTGAGGGCATCGTATGCTTCGGAAGTTGGAGCCTGAGCAGCAAGATGATTGAACAGATGGCCAAGAACGGCTAACATCTCATCAAACTTTCGATTCGGAACATCAACAACGTTCCAAGTGGATCGAAGTAGCTTGATGAGGACTTGTTGAATTATGAGATTCATCTCATCCTTCTGCTTGATTTCCTTCTCCAACCTTTGAATTTGCTTCTCATGACGAACATGGGTCTGCTTAATAAGATCGTTGGTAGCAGACACCAAGTCATCATGGACCTTTAGCATGGAGGTGATTGTGTCGAGATAATGCTCAACTGAAGCATCATACTTAGCCTCAACTTCTTCTATAGAGTGCTTGAGTCGGAGAGAGATGAGTTGATCTAACTGAGCTTCTCTTTCCGCAATTGAAGGTCCGGACTGATTGAATAATGACTGAAGGATAGCATCGAGCTCGGAATCCAGTCCGGAAACCTTTTGATCCAATTTAGTGTTGAGCTCTGCTACGAAAGATTCGATGGAGGAAACTTTCTTCATGCTATCAGACACATTTGTTTGAATCTCAATGAGAGCAAATGGATCAATATAATCACCAGCTGAGGATCCGGTGTCAGAATTTGAATGCAGAGACTTTTTCTTGTGAGGCTTGGGATTTGAGGAAGGACCTGGATGAGTGGCAACATCATCATGAAGCTTGTGAGTTGAGTCGGATTCAGGATGAGTAGAGGAGGAGGATCCGAAATCAAATGCTGACTTTGAAGAAGATGTCTTCAAGTGAAGTTGGAGTGAGGTAACAATGGTGACATCAGCAACGTTAGCAGCATCAGTGGTCAGCAGCACTTCTTCTGAAATCTCATCGTCCGAAGGCGAAGGATTAGAAGCTTGAGGAGGAGGCTTTGGAGTTTCTCCGGATGTAAACTCAAGATCAGCAAGCTTATCAGTAGGTGCAACATAAGGAAGGTTGCTTTGAATGGCTCGGTTCCGCATGGAGATGAGAGTGGCTTCAACTTGGGCTCTTGTGAGTTCCGGATGCCTGGAATGTGCCCTGTTTATAAAATCTTCCCACATAGGATCGTTAAATCCTGGTCGTTCTGTACCCTTTCCGGGTATCAGACCAGTTGAGGCATCCGAAGTCGGAGGGACTACTCCAGCTTCGGAATGCTTAGGGTCCGGAACAGGGGTTCCGGAGTGTGTGCATGTAGAAATGAATGGGATATCAAAAGTGACACGTGGGTGTGTTCCAGGGGGGTGAAAGGAACTATGGTCAACACCGGCATCACCTTTTTGAGAAGGTGAGGGTGGATTATGTGGAGACTCCCCGTGTGTGTGTGCTTGTGATATTGAAACACTGAGGGGTACCTCAGATGAGTAGGCAGGAGGGGTGTTCGGACGACCAGAGTCAGCCTGAATGTCATGAGCATCTTCCTGTGGAGAGGAAGAGCCGACTTTAGTTATCTTTTGAGGCTTTGACTTAGTAGGGGAAGTTTTCCGCTTGGCGGACTTCTTCGACTTCCTTGGTCAGGAAGATGTTGGCTTGGCCACTTCCGGAATGGGCTCAATGGGGACTTGGGTAGACTGTGTTGGGTCGAACACAGTCGAAGTCTCCAAATGATTTTGTAAATGAATAGAATCGGAAGGGATAAGGTCTAACATATGTTGAGGTAACCTTCAGACAGGGCCAAAGGAATATTGGTCCGAAATTCGATAGGATTTAACAATCTTGAAAGAAACGCATACCTCCGGAGGAATCGTAGCAACAGGAATCGGTTCGGAAAGTTCCTTGAAAAGTTACTGAATCGTCAGAGCCCAAAACCTAGGGCTTGAAATCTCATTCTCCTTCCTCTTGATGGCAAACTTGCAGAAATCTTGCCATAGTACTTCCGGAAGATCAACCGCATTATCACGTCCGAAATAGATGCTGTAGACTACAAACAACCAGTCCTTGCTAAGAGTGTTCGTACCTCCGTGCTTTCCGGATAGTCCTCGAATGATCAGATGCATCAACACGGTCCAGAGTCCGGAAACGGCTGATTTCTTGAAGTCTTTCGCTTTGTAGTCCTGGTTATACCCAATGTGATTTAAGAACAGTTGAAATTCTTCGGAAGTTGGTTCTTGAACTTTGAAGCCTTTGGGGGTTGCTTTTACACCGATCGCCTTTAATAAAGTGGATTTGTAGATTGGAACAATTCTATCACCAATGATTTTTGTTTCCAGAACAACGTCTTCTTCCTTGATCTTTGTGAAGGCTGTGTGAAGATGATGAAGTGGAAGAGGTGGTTCAGGGACTTTAGTGAGAGGGATAGAGATGGGATGGTTGGCTATGAACTCGATCATAAATCTAATGGATTCATCGTAATCCATAGGGTTTAGTGAAAATAACTGAGTTGTATCCCTGAGAAAGGGTTCAGGTGATGTAGACGACGATGATCCCTTCAAGGGTTTCTTCTTTGCAATCGACTTCTTGGGATTGGAGGTAGTTGGTGCATCTTTCTGTGGAGAAGATTGGGAAGCCATTGTTGCAGATGGATGAGTGCTTGAAGAACAAGATGAACACAGAGAGAATTTGAGGATTTTGAGGGTTTGAGCGCGTAAAGAGGAAAAAGGGGGTTTTGAAGGGTATATATAGGTAAGGGAAATGGGTCGGGTCAAGGGTGGTAATGATGAGGGTCCGAATTGCAACCGGGTTGCATTAAATGTGTAACCGCTTTTGGGGGTTGAGTTGACATGGAAAGGGTAAGGTAGGGTTGTTTTGTAGCTTGAAATAGAAAACCCAAACGGCGATTAGATGGTTGCTTTTGCAGTTGTGGCACGAAAATCAAGGAATATTGGATAAGGATCCTCACAAAGTAACCGTTATATGACGTTTCGCCTTAAAAACCTTTGGTATTCCGGATGATCAGTTCCAGACAGTGTAAGATCCGGAGGATAAAGAGTTGTGTTCCGTAATATGGTTGTTTTGAAAAATGGGCTGGAATGGGAAATAATCCGGAGAGAGTGGAACGTTCCGGAGTAGAAAATTTGTCGATTCCAGAGTCAAAAATTGATTGTAGTTCCGGAGTTCAAAAAGCTTATGATTTCGGAGCGAAATTCCAAAATAATGATTTTAGAGGATTTCCGGAAGAGATTTGAAAAAGTTTCCGGAATATGATTTGTAAATCATTTCGGAGTAAGATTTGAGAAAACTTCCGGAGTAAATTTTAAAATTTCCGAAGGACAGAATGCAATACCTTTCCGGAGTAGAATTCCGGGATGCCATTTTGAAGTGAATTTTGGGATGAAAATTTGATCACTATGACTATGTGGACTTGAACAACAAATAATCAGGATGAGCTGTACAACTTAAAACTCAAGTGATGGTCAGAAATAAAGACAAGTAAAAATGATCCTATGTATTCCGAGAGAAAGTAGTTCCGAGATAAAAGAAACTTTTTATGATCGGAACTAATTTTCTTTCGAATACTTCCATCAAAGAGAACAAGTCTCTTGAAAGAACTGAGGATCTGACATCATCATACCCATCTTGTTCAGAAAACCATTGAATTTGGTTTCGTCTAATCCCTTAGTAAAGACATCAGCAATCTCATTGTCAGATGGAATAAAAATGAGTTCAATGTTACCATTTAGAACATGATCTTTTATAAAATGGTACCGTATGTCAATGTGCTTTGTCATGGAGTGCTGAATTGGATTGTGAGAAATCGCAATGGCACTTTGAGAATCACAATAGATAGGAATGCGTTGGAAACGGTAACCATAATCCAAGCGTTGAGATTTCATCCACATAACTTGATATGTACAGCTGGCAGCAACAATGTATTCGGCTTCGGCTATAGAGAGTGCAATGCAGTGCTGTTTCTTGGATGACCAACTGACCAAACGACAACCTAAGAACTGACAGCCACCTGATGTGCTTTTTCTATCAAGTTGAAGACCACCATAGTTTGAATCTGAATATGCTTGAAGCAGGAAGCTCTCGTTTGCTGGGTACCAGATTCCGAGGCTCTTAGTACTTTTAAGGTATCGAAAAATTTGTTTCACAACCAAGAGATGAGACATCTTTGGGTTGACTTGAAATCTGGCACATAAACATGTGGAAAACATGATATCTGGATGACTTGCTGTGAGATAGAGCAGAGATCCAATCATTCATCGGCAGTTGTTTTCATCAATTGGTACACCTGAAGGGTCGGCAAATATCTTGTGTCCGAAGCCCATTGGTACCTTGGCTGAGGCACAGGTGTCCATTGAATATTTCTTGAGGAGTTCCGAAATGTACTTCTCTTGGTGAATGAAGATTCCTCTGTTAGTCTGTTTAACTTGGAGGCCAAGAAAGAAGCTTAACTCCCGATTCATGCTCATTTGGAATCAATTGACCATTATTTTAACAAAGTTAGCAACCATAGACGAATCCGTAGATCCAAAAATGATGTCATCCACATAAATTTGAACCAACATGAGATGCATTTCATTCGATATTCGAAATAGAGTGGGATCTAGAATACCTCTTTGGAAACTGGAACGCTTGAGAAAGTCAGTGAGGGTCTCGTACCATGCACGAGGAGCTTGCTTGAGGCCATAGACTGCCTTCCGGAGTTTGTAACAGTAGTTCGGAAAAGATAGGTTAACAAATCCGGGGGGCTGTTGAAGATATACTTCAGAGTCAAGTTCACCGTTAAGAAAAGCACTCTTAACATCCATTTGGTAAACTTTGAAGCCTTTGTGAACCGCATAAGCTAGAAAGATTTTGATGGCTTCAAGACGAGAAATGGGAGCAAAGGTCTCATCGTAGTCGATCCCTTCAATCTGTATAAATCCTTTTGCCACCAATCTAGCTTTATTTCGAATAATAGCTCCTGCGTCATCAAGCTTGTTGCGAAATACCCATCTGGTACCGACAATGAGATAATTCTGAGGAGGAGGCATGAGAGTCCATACTTCATTTCGGTCAAATTCTGCCAATTCTTCTTGCATGGCTATAATCCAGTCAGCGTGCTCTAATGCTTCCTTGATGGATTTGGGTTCAACCATGGATATAAATGCCGAGAAATGGCATTCATTTTGGATACTTGTAGCTGAACGAGTCTGTACACCAGCATTAGGGTTTCCGATAACTTGGTTCGGAAGATGATCCTTTGTCTAGACGTGTAACTTTGGGAGTTCTTGTGCAACCGTCGATCCAATATCAACAGTAGGATTGAGTTGCTCCCCATGAATGGTTTGAATATGAGGATGATGCTCCCCCTGAACTTCTGAACCGGAGAGGTTAACATCATCATCAGAAGGGAACTCAAAGAAATTTTCATTATCATAAATGTTGGCAGGATTAGAATCGTCAAAATTAGCGGTTGCATCTTGGAAACCATCCACATTTGATTCAAGAGAGGGTTGACCAATCTCCCCCTCAACCTGAAAAGGTTGAAACGGTTTGGAATCAAATGGAGAGAGAGAGGGAAGAGTACTGGAAATTGGTTGAGAAACAGGAGCTTCCGAAGATGGAATTTGCCTTGATCGAGATTCCGAATCAATGGCAGTTTCGGAGGGTCCAAAGAGAGTTTCAAAGTCCACTTCAAGGATGGTTTGCTGGTTCGGACATCCTGGCGCTGGAGCATCAAACTCCATAATGTGAGTTGTAATGTGAGTTGGGCCAGAATTCCGAACGAAATTATCATCGAATGTAACATCAAAGCTTTCTTCTAATACACGAGTTCTTCGATAAAGAAATCTGTAAGCCTTTGATTTTGAAGAGTACCCAAGGAATATGGCTTCATCAGCTTTAGGTTGGAACATGGTAAGTTGATCACGGTTGTTCTTTATGAAGCATCTGCATCCGAAAACATGAAGAAACGAGATTGTTGGCTTCCAACCATTCAGTGCTTCATACGGCGTCATGTTGAGGCGTTGATTAATGATACTCCGATTTTGAGTGAAGCACGCAGTTGATACGACTTCAACCCAGAGATAGAGTGGTAGATTTGCGAAGTTAAGCATGGAACGAGCAGGTTCAACAAGAGTTCTATTGCATCTTTCAACCACACCATTCTGTTGTGAAGTGTACGGTGCTGAGAAGTTCTGGTCAATTCGTTTATTGGTGAGGAATTTTTCGATGGTTCAGTGGTGAACTCTGAACCATTATCACTCCAGATACGCCTAACAGGAAGTTTGATGAGGACTTCAATTCCTTTAATGAAGTTGATGAGATCGGAGGGTGTTTTGGACTTTAATCTGAGGAAGAAACCCAAGTGAACCTTGTAAAGTCGTCAACAATCACAAGAATGTATTTCTTATGATGAAGACTTTCTACAGTGGATGGTCCACACAGATCAATGTGCAGGAGTTCCAATGGTTATGAGATTGATTTTTCGATGATAATAGGATGACCCTTCTTTGATTTCTTTCCACACTCACATGCAGCGCATAAGTGATCATTTTTGAATTTGAGAAGAGGTAAACCTCTCACCATTTCACCAGATATGAGATCATTCATGTACCGAAAGTTCAAGTGAGCAAGCATTCGGTGCCATAACCAACTGACGTCAGGAATGGCTTTGGAGAGAAGGCAAAGTTGTGGTTTTCCAATAATCATGTTGATGTCGAGCGGGTACATGTTCTTGTTGCGGTTGGAATTGATTAAACATTCTTTTCGGTCTTCTGTCATTACATAGTTGTGCTTCTTGCAAAATTCCAAACGTCGATTTGAATCAGTGAGCTGAGCAACACTTATCAAATTATGTTTCAGATCAGCTACATATGCCACATTTGAGATAGAGAAATTTCCATTTATGATAATTCCATAACCACGAATTTGAGAGTTGGAGTTTTTAGATCAGCTACATATCAAATTATGTCACGTAACCAGCATTCGGAGTAAGCTTGAGATCCCGCAGAAAGTCTTTCTGCCCCGTCATGTGCATGGAGCAAGCACTATCAATATACCATATTGTTTCTTGCTCCAAAGCACAAAGTGCCTGCAAAAATTAGTGAACAATGGAGTTTTTAGGCTCCGAATTAGATCTAGGGACATAGGCACGAGCTTTGGATTTGGATTGTGACTTAGGAACAACTTTGTGTTTCTTAGGAGTCCTCTTTGAGTTTTTAGGAAACAGACAAAAAGCTAGTGTCTTCTCATCTATCCAGTAGTCATATTCAATGACTTGGGGTTTGCGAACAGTCTTCTTCGGACCATTGACTTCTGGAACGTTGGAAATAGATGTAACCTCCGGAACAGTTGATTCATCAATGTGAGATTTGACTTTCCACACAAGATCCCTTTTTGAAGGTTTTGAAAAATTTGTCTTCTCAGCAATTTTTGATTTACTTGATGACACACTTGTTTGCGAAGGATTGGGTTTTAAAATGGTGCCATCAGATTTAGCAATGAAAACAGATGAAACAGTCCGAGGAGAGGTGTTTTGGACAGTCATGGTATTCACACGAGATCTAGGCTGAGTGGTATTGACTACTTTCATGAGTTCTACAGGACTAGGAGAAGCAGAAGGTCTCTTGAGGATCTTAGTGGGTGTGAAGGAGTTTTGACTGTGGGTTGGTGAACGGGGATTCCGAGATACACTCTTTTTGGAATTCTCAAGGAACTTGGAATTTTGTCTAGTCTTAGCTTCCTTTTTATAGGCATTTCGAGCCTCCACTTTGGGATCTACTATATCCTTCCTATTTAACATTGGTTTTCTCTTGGGGTGAGATGAGGATTTTGAAGTTTTCCCTGTAGACGGATTGCTAAACTTCGGATTAATGGGAACCAAACTTGTTTTTGAAGTTACTAAAGAGTCCGATTCATAAGAATCAGAGGAGACACAACTTGAGATTTCAACTTTATCATCTAAGGATGCCCATACAAACTCAAAGGCAACAGTTTCAATTGTCATGGGAGGGATTTCTTCAACAACACAATTGTTAGGAGGGTTACTCCTAGGGACGTAATCTACGCAATTTGAAACACTGTGATGAAATTCCGTGGTCTGATTCAGGTCCAGGTTTATCAGAGGCGGAAGAGGCGTGGAATCGGGACATTTGACAACAATTGGTTGAAACTCAGGAATTAAGGATGAAAAGTGGTCTGTGGTCTCATGAAGACGTGACAAGGGAGAAACGGGGTTTTCCGAATGTTTGATGTTTGGAACCTCTCCCATGAATGTCAAATTTTGCAATTCTTTCAAGGGACGAGCGATAGGTTTCGGATACTCGCTTCCGATACCGGGTGCTTTTGACCATGGATGACAAAAATAATGAGTCATCTGAAGATTTGATTCAAGTATGTCAATTGAATTATGCAAAGCATCTATCTTAGCATTGAGACGTTTGTTATCAGTGATCAAGATATTTCTTTCAGAATAGGTAATTTCACATTTGTCTTTCAAAATGATGCATTTATCTTTAGACATTACAAGCTCATGCTCTAAAGACTCGATTTTCAATTTTTTATCCTCAAAACGCAACCTAAGACGATTTAGTTCACAGTCATTCTTCTCACTGCTTCTATGGCTGACTCATAGGATTTATAAATGGTGCTCATATCTGTTTGGATTTGTGTCAGATAAGGTTCACAAAGAGATAGATCAAAATTATTATCTGTAATCATAGATTTTATCTGCTGAACGATGCTTCGACCGGGTGGATCAATGGTGGCCATATAGCAATAGTTTGGTTCAGCAACATCATCTTCATCTTCAGAACCGGAGGACCAATAGCCTTCTTCACATTCAACGGATTGCCTTGCCATCAAGCACATGTTTCTTCCAGTAACCACTTCATCATCATCTCCGGATGACCAATATCCTTCAACATCTCTTGATACCGTTATTACAAAGGCTTTTTCACTTTCAGCCATCTCTTGAGCTTTTCGGACATAGTAAGCAGAATCCTTGATCTTTGATTTTTGCGGAGCATCAGCCAGGCAATCTTTAGCAAAGTGGTTTGCATGTCCACACTTATGACACATAATTTTCGGTTTGTCAGATTTAGGATTCTGAGAAGGTTCTAGAGTAGAGTTTGGTTTAAAGATGTTTGGTTTGTAAGCAGGAGGATTTTCCAGAGTTGGTTGTGGTTCCGGAGCTGAGTATGTTTGTGGATTGTTTTTATGAGGAGCATGGAAACGGTTTTGGTATGGTTTATAAGAGGGATTGAAAGGACGTTTGTATTTCATAGAGAGTAAAGCAAATTCCTGTTGGAAATGGAGTTTGGAGTCTACGGCTTCGGACTCATCAATAGGATGTGTGTATAAGATGGGTGCAGAAGGTTGAGCAGATGGAACAATGGATTTGAAAGGGTCTGAAGTAGGCAAGTTCGGAATGGTTGGTTCGAAAGAACTGACAAGAGCAAGAGGGCCTCCAGAGAGTTCCATATGGTTTGAGCAACATTAGACTCGTGTCCTTGAAGTTCATCAAAAAGTTGATAGAGCTTTAATTTTTTCAACGAACCATTACTTTGGAGACAAGATTTGACATTTCCCCATCCTTTGCCGAGACTGTTTATGAATTTAAGATTGTACTCCAAAGGAGTTTGGACAATCCCATAAGCAGTCATGTTGTTGACCACGATTCGGTAACGATTGGAGGCTGAGGCCACTAACTCACCAGGAGTGGTAGTGAAGGTGTCAAAATTGATGAAGTTATGAATCGAGTATGAAATGAATCAGAGTTTAATGATCAAAGTAGGATTGCGAGATTTGAACACAGATGTAAATATGATCTTGTTTCAGCTCTATTACGCTCTCAAGTTTTACAGAGTACAAATGTCAATTCTGTAAAGACTCGTACTTATGATTCTAGTAAACACTCCTATTTATAGGAGAGGAAAGCGTACAAAAAATATACTAAGGACTATGCGTTAAGCTTCGAATACAATGCCCTAGTAAAATAGATTACAAAATGTTCGAAGGGTACAAAACATACGTCGACTAATTACAACATTTCGACCCTTACAATCTCCCCCTTTGTAATAATAGTCGAAGTCTTCAATTTGTGAGACGTGTGATGGAATACAGCAACACCCTTCGAATCTCTGTATACCATGAGATAATCTTCTTTAACTCTTTCTTATCTCCTTCATTATTCTTCTTGCAATGATTCATACGAACAATTAAGTTCGTATATTGAGACGTAGTGTACCTCTCCACTTCACTTGCCTGGAATAAAAACCTTTTCGCTTTTCCAGCTTTGTCTTTTCCTGCGAAGACTAATCCAAAAGGCTTTAGGCAAATTTCACCATCAACATACTTCTTCAAATCAGCCTGAGTCTTCGAAGGAGCCATTGGAGCAGTTATTTCCATTCCTTTAGCTGTTGCTAACTCCACATCAGTCATTACCAAACACTCATAGTAATTTTCGATGAAGATTTTGATGTGAGCAACTCCAATCTTGAATTCTTCTGGTTCTGTGTTTTGAAGGAATGAAAAGGATTTATCTTTCAAAAGTAATGCAACTTGTATAAGATCATAGAAGTTCATTAATGGAAAATCTGCAACAGTGAATTCGCAAATTTTTCCATCTGCCCTGGCAACCACATATTTAAAATTTTGGACTGTGTTTTCGAAAACCACATCCTTTTTCATACTTATCACCTTCTTGATTTTGATCAAAGACCAAACATCCTCAGGGGCTTTTCCTAGAACAACATGAAAATGAATTTTCATGTGTGTCCCTTCATCCTTGTTTTTAAAATTCCCTTCTGCCTTGAACTGAGGCATGATAAACATCATTTCATTTATCGGGAAATCCAGCTGGCTTGCATCAGTATTCGTGACCAGGTAACTCTGCTTTGGTTTCTTTTCAAACGAATACATGTGATTGAATGCAACCTTGGCTTCGATTGTTTCATAGTTATAGTGTTTTGTTGGATCCCCTTTATCTATTCCCTTTGGATCACTTGCTCGCTGAGCCATTATACTTTGAACGATTCTGAGCTTTTCGATCTTAGCTTCAGCTTCAGCCTTCTTTTCTTCCTTCGACTTTTCGACAACAATCGATTTCCCCTTGTCTTTCAATGCTGGATTATCAATTATCTCTTTTGGAATTCAACCACTTCCACCAGTCTCCGAAGATTTACCAATTACAATCCCTTTCGAAAAAGTTCTTGTAATGGGTAATGTTGTTACAACTGTAGAAGTCACCATCCCAGCCGAAACTATTACTGGCTTTGTTGTTGGGATTTTCGAAGAAAAGACTTTTCCCACCACTTTCGCATCTTCTCCACTAGTCTTCGACTCACTGGTTTTCCTTTCTCCCCCTTGCACCCCTGTGATAGCAGGTGGGGCATTTGTGGTTGGAAGAAGACTTGATATGCGAAAGAGAGGAACAAGTTGTTTGTTAAGAATGGCTTCGAATTGGATAAACTTTTGAGACAAAAATTCAGGAGTCATCAGTGGAGACGAAACCAGCTTGACAGAAAGTTCCTTTAACTCCTTTAGTAGAGAAATTACTTCTTCAAAATTCGCACTTTCTGTTGTTGAAATTTGAGAAATTTGAGGACTCAAATTTTCATACAACTTGACAAATTTGGTGATAGCGTCACAAATTATATCAACTTTTTGATGCAAGGAAGCATAGTCTTGTTGAGCCGTAGCGATTTCTCTTTTCATATCGTCACGAAGTTCGTGAATCTTCAAGTTGACATCCTCTCGTACTTTCTTCACATCTTGAACAAAAAGCACATGTCGTTCCTTTGCTACATTCTTCAACTCTTTCAAATCACTAGCAAATTTCGAACTTTGAGAATTGAGTCGAATTTCAGTGTTTTGATCATTGAGATCAACTTTCTCCAAGACTCGAGATTCAGAATCTTTAATCATGCTAGATACTTTGCTCACCATTCTGGCTTCGAACATCTTGATCATAGTATGAACCTCCAAACTTGAAACAGAAGAACCACCCCCCATATCCGCTTGAGACTGAAGTATGGAATTCAACTTCTGATTTAAGATCTTAAACTGCTTCATGGTCATCAACATGTGATCTGGAAATTGTTCTTCTTCATCTTGAAATTCCAAGTCTTCAAACGTTCCTCCAAACCCTTCATTGTCAGTCTCTGTCTCCATAAAAGTAGTGTCTTGAATAGGAGAAGTTGATTTGGGTGGCCCAGTAGATTGTGAAGAAAAAATGGAAGTAAAAGGTTGATCAAGAATATGTTCGAATGTTGGGGAATGTGTAGTTGATGTGAGAGGAGTAGTGGATAATGGTAACGAAACAATATGTTCAAAAGGAGTAGAAGTAGTATGACCTGAAGCTGCATTTTTCGAACCGTCTTCACCCATATCGACATTTGCATCCGTATGAGATACGCGTGCAGGGATGCCTGAAGTTCGAACCGCCTCAGAAACTGACTTGGTAATCGAATCTTCGGGTGGTATAATGAGTATTTGCTCAGGAGTTGAAGTCTGATCATTAAGAGTTGGTTCATAAGTTTCAGGAATTCGTTCTTCATCATCCTCAGTGGACTCAGTGGTAATCACCAGCTTTCGAGTCTTCCTCTTTTTCTTCTTGGACAAACGTTTGGCCATATCCTCAGCCATTCGTTTCTTGGACACTGGAGAGACAGGTGCTGGTACTTCACGAATTAACACTCCTTGATGAGTGATTTGAGGTTTTCGAACCATTTTCTGTGTAGGAGACTTGCGTTTGTGAGTGGACTTCATTTTAATTCTTCGAAACATTCCAGTCTTCGAAGGAATAATGACATTCTCTTGAGTTTCTGCAATGATAGGCTCAATCACTTGGGTCTCATCAATAGATACTTAACCAGTTTCAGGCTTTTTCTTTGGAGACTTCGAGGATTTCGAATCCTTGGTTTTCTTTTCAGATGAAGCAGGATCAGACTTCTTTGATTTTTTAGACTTCTTTTCTTCCCTAGGCAACAAAATCCCAGTCTGAACAGAAGAATCAATGGTTTGCAAATATGCCACCAAAACAGAATTCGTAGGATCAACCCTTTTGAGCATCGCATCTGGAATTCGAGCCACAGTTGGGAAATCATCAGCATTATCTACAACTTCCTTCGGATAATGGTATGATTGAAAAGCAACTTTTTCTTCGTCATTTGGTACCAAAATCCCTTCCTTATTATAAAAATATTGCAGAATCAGACTCCAATATCTTGCACACGAAATACCGTGAAGGGCATTCTTATGTTCTACACCCTTTTGGAATTCCTTCCATAATTATGTAGAATAGTCCACTTGAAGATCGTAGTATAGACCTGCAACCATTGCATACACCTCCATTCTTCCTTTGTCTAAACCAACTGTTCTCCCGATTAAACAACGTAGAAAAATACCAAATAAGAAATTCCACAGTCTTGGAAGACCAGATTTCTTAAAATCACTTATTTTGGACAATGGTGGCTGATATCCCATCTCATTAAACATATAGACAATTTGAGGGAATGTGAAATCAACATAAGGAGGCGAATTCGGAATATCAAGAATCTGGCAGCAGAGTTTCTTGGATAGCCTAACCTTTTTGTCGTTCACTAGATGGAAAGTGATCGTATCAGATGCTTTGTTGTAAGTTGCAGTGGATCCTGCTTGAGAAAGCCAGGATAATGGAACAGAAAAAGAATTGAACATCGCCGTAGATAAAACAGAGTGCTTCAAAGCAACGATGAGCATCTTCAATTCTTCTGGGTATTGAGAAACTTCACCATCCACATAATAGTTAGTGGATTGAATCTTCATTACTGGTGCAGTTGAAATATCTTCAGTGGAAGGATCAACATGAGCAGAAGTCGCCATTGTTAGGGTTTGAAGATGATGATGAACAGAGAATTTGGGAATTTTTCGTTTTGATCGCGTAAACTGAGAATGAACCCTTGAATCCCCTTTTATATGTAACCTTGAATTTTTGAATTTGAAGCGGGATGCATTTAATGAGATCCGACGTGGCACCTTGAAAATCGGACCATTACTGCGTAAAAGTAGCCATGCGTCAAAAAGGAACTGTCACATCTCCTTGTGAACCGGACAGAATACCATACGTCATATGTAGACAACCTGTATTGTTGTCCCCAAGATGATTTGTAACTGTTATGACTCTTCGTATGGAAGTAAGACTCTTTCACTTTTGGGTTGAAAAGCGAAGTCATACGCCAGAAGTTCGAAATCATCTGCCTGAGTTGGTATTACTCAGAACCTCAAGGATTTCGTGAGTGCAGTGTTCCAAAGAATATAGACGAGAAACAAATATAAGAAAAATATGAGATAATGTGATGTCAAACCATTGACACAAAAGCAGATTAAATCCCGGGCAAAGATTACTTCATTAATCATTAAGAGAAATGATCAATTGCTTGTGTGGGTTCCCGTGAATTACAATCGAATACTTATTGATAAGTATCAAAGGGCTTCTTTTTAGAAAAATGTCAACCTAAACATAAGGTGAGAAATTGTAACAGAAATTACTTGTTTAACCAGTGTAGTCAGTGAAAAGTGTGTTTAGAAAAATGTTTAAAGTAACTTTGGAATTTGAAGTAAACTCACACGGAAATCATATTCATGAAAAAAATTTGTGCTGGATCTTGTTGGGTGACAAACATCCTGGGTTTCGAATGTTTGATCAAGATCTCTCATTTGAAAAAAAATATGATTTGGAGTTTCGAATATTGGTACTGAAACAAAAGTTTCGTTAAAATCTGGAACATTGTTCCCCGTTAATTCCTTATAAGTATGTTGAAAATTGGGTTTCACTTTCATCACGGTCTCATGATGTCAGATCATAAACACAGATTTTTGATATGTCTAAGTCTCGATTGGTTTGATCAGAGACCTCTCAGACATATGTCTTTGTGTGTGATCGTGTAAGAACTCTTAGATGAAAAAGATTGATTTAAGACACGAAAAGTACCTCTGTTATTGTTGGACCAAACAGGAAACTCTTAACTCATTTTGAGAAGAGTCAGGTAGCTCAGAGACTAATGTGAATATAAGCCTGATTGGGAAGAAATTTTCGTATGAAGAATTTCATTAAGGCTTTCATACACACACATTGAGTCATGGAGGCTTTGGACAAACTGCAGCAGCATGCTGCTAGGGACAACATAACTAGTTCGAATGATGAAAAATTTATCGATGAATACGAAAAAAATACCTGACCCTAATACTACATGCAAAGTCCCCTCTGTATCGTCATGATAATCTGCAACAAAATACTAAAAAGAAGTAAGAATCAAAATATTTTTGTTGTTTTGATTTTTCGAAAATAAAGACAGAACAAGCTAAAATCTTTTTGGATTTTTGAATTTTCGATAATGAAATGACAGAACAAAAACAATTGAAAATCTTTTTGGATTTTTGAATTTTCGAGAATGAAATGACAGAACAAAAACAAATAAAAATCTTTTTGGATTTTTGAATTTTCGAAAATGAATGATACAACAAAAGAAAATCTTTTTGGATTTTTGAATTTTCGAAAATTTAAATGACAAAACAAAAGAAAATTTTTTTGGAGTGTTGATTTTTCGAAAATAAGAATATACTGTACTTGTTGCAAAAACACGAAGTTTTATCATCCCCTAAGAAGTGATTAATATACGAATTCGAAGGGGTCGAAGCGTTGACTATGAACAGTAACCACTGAATCAATCCTTAAAATAAGTGACAAACGTGCGAATTCGAAGGGGTCGAAGCGTTGACTATGAACAGTAACCGTTGAATACTGAATGACTTGCGTTATCTTTTATTCAGCACCTCTGATTCATGCTTTGTCACCCATCATTCTTCTTTTTCGCATGGAACTGAATTTCCATCGATCATTCCAAGTCCTTCTATAATTCGCACAAGAGCTTTTTTATCTAATGCCTTCGTGAAAATATCAGCTAACTGATCAGTTGTTTTCACAAAATGTACTTCAATATTCCCATCCTCCACGTGATCCTTGATAAAATGATAACGAAGAGCTATATGTTTAGTCTTCAAATGCTGCACAGGATTATGACAAATTCTTATTGCACTTTGAGAATCACAATATAATGGAATCTTTTTCATATTAATTGCATAATCACGTAATTGACTTTGAATTCATATTATTTGTGAAGTGCAAGCAGCAGCAGCCACATATTCTGCTTCAGCTGTTGAGATTGATACACATGTTTGCTTTTTCGATTGCCAGCTCACCAATTTGCCATCAAGAAATTGACATCCACCACTTGTACTTTTTCGATCAAGATTACAACCACCCAAGTCTGCATCCGAATATGCTTGGACGAAGAATCCAATTTTCGAAGGATACCACAATCCTAACGAAATTGTTCCTTTAAGATAAAGAAATATGTTCTTCACAGCAGTGAGACGTGGCTCTCGTGGATTAGACTGATACCTGGCACAATTACACACATAAAACATGATATTAGGTCTACTTGCTGTGAGATAAAGTAATGAACCAATCATGCTTCGATAAAGAGTGATATCAACGGCAGGTTTATCTAACGATGGTGTCAACTTTATGCCTGTTGCCATTGGAACACGTAACTTCGTGTTATTTGTCAATCCAAACTTTTCGAGCAGATTCTTCGTATATTTTTCTTGATTGATGAAAATCCCTTCTCTGTTTTAACGAATATTCAATCCAAGAAAATTATTAATTTTGCCCATCATGCTCATTTCGAACTTACTTTTCATCAAATCTTTGAATTCTTTAGACAAAGCAGGGTCAGTTGAGCCAAAAATAATATCATCAACATAAATTTGAACAAGCATTAGATGATTCCCAACTTTCTTTCGAAATAACGTGGGGTCAACAGATCCTTGTTGAAATTTAGATTGGTTCAAAAACGAAGTAGGAGTGGCATACCATGCTCTTGGTGCTTGTTTTAAACCATAAACTGCCTTATCTAAAATATAAACATGATTTGGATATTCTTCGTTAATAAAACCTGGGGGTTGTTCCACATAAACAGTCTCTTCAAGCTCTCCATTTAAGAATGCACACTTCACGTCCATTTGATAAACATCAAAATCTTTATGAGCTGCATAAGCCAGAAATATTCGAACAGCCTCGAGTCTTGCGACAGGGGCAAAAGTTTCTTCATAGTCGATTCCTTCTTGTTGTGAATATCCTTTAACAACAAGTCTGGCTTTGTTTCGAACAATGTTTCCATCTTTGTCGGTTTTATTTTTGAAAATCCATTTTAACCCGACAATCGAAACATTTTCAGGGTTAGGAATTAATCTCCAAACCTTGTTTCGTTCAAATTCAGACAATTCAGATTGCATTGCAACAACCCAATCTGAGTGTTCCATTGCAACCTTAATTGTTTTTGGTTCAATTTTAGATATGAAAACATTGAACATGCAAAATTCTTGATGAGTATTCAATACCTCATTCTTTGCACGAATTTGAGCTCTTGTTAAAACTCCCTCTTGTGGATTCCCAATTTCTTGATCCTTCGGATGATCTCTTGTCCATTTTTCTATTGGGGAATATGCTGGATCAAATTCCAAAGGAGCATCTTCGTATATATCATCATTCTCAGAACCTGCAATCGAACAAACATGATCAAAATCATTATTATTTGCAAGATTTTCTATATGCTCCCCCTCAACATTATGCTCCCCCTCAACCTCATCATTTAATGTTTCTTTCTCCCCCTCGAAAGAATGCTCGTCATTATCTAATTTATTCGAATCCATGTGCTCCCCCTCCACTGGATTGTTTTGTATACTTTCGTTTATTTCTTGAGGAGTTGATGTTGATTCATCTGTAAACTTCGCAAATTCGGGTATGTTATTATCAGGAGCATGAATTTCAGCATCGACTGCATGATCTGAAATTCCAAAAATCAAATCATAATCAATATCATCAATTTGTAACGATTCAGTTTCAACTTGTGTGTCTTGTAAAATTGGATGATTTGCAAATTTATGCTCATTTTGTTTAACATAGTAATCATCGAATGTGAGATTGAAAGTTTCTTCCACTTTTCGTGTTCGCTTATTTAACACACGATATGCGACAAAATTGTGCGAATATCCAAGAAAAATCCCTTCATCAGCTTTTGCTTGAAATTTCGAAAGATGATCCTTGAGATTCATAATAAAGCACCTACATCCGAAAACATGAAAGAATTTCACATTAGGTTTACGATTATTCAGAATTTCGTATGGTGTAATATTAAAACGCCTGTGTATAAAAGATCTGTTCCGAGTAAAACATGCAGTGGATATTGCCTCAGACCAAAGATATTGAGGTAAATTCGCATATGCCAACATGGTTCTTGCTGCTTCGCATAGTGAGCGATTCCTTCGTTCTACAACCCCATTTTGTTGTGGTGTGTAAGGAGATGAAAAATTATGCAAAATCCCTTTGTCCACCAAAAATGAATCAAGAACATTGTTCTTAAATTCAGTTCCATGATCACTCTTGATTTTTCTAACAATCTTCTTTAGTGTCGTTTCCATCTTTTTGATAAAATCAATCATGATTTGTGCAACTTCGGATTTAAGCCTGAGAAAATAAACCCATGTAAATCTGGAAAAATCATCAACAATAACTAAAATGTACCGTTTCTTGTTGAGAGTTGAAACAGTCGAAGGACCACACAAATCAATATGTAAAAGCTCCAGAGGTGCAACAATTTTTGAATCTATCGTAATTGGATGACCTTGTTTATGTTGCTTGCCAACTTCACAAGCTGCACATAAAGAATCATTATCAAATTTAAGTATAGGTAAACCTCTTAGCAGATCTTGTACCACCAGTTTATTGATGTTTTGAAAGTTGAGATGTGAAAGTCTTCAATGCCATAGCCAGCTTAGATCAGATGTGGCTTTCGAAAGAAGGCATACAGCAGGTTTGCCTACAATATGATTGATGTCCAGAGTGAACATGTCACCTTTCCTTTTTGATTTCAGTAATACTTCGTTTGTGTTGACATTCGAAATAATACTTCCTTCTTCGTTAAAGAGAACTTGATTGCCAGTGCCCACAACAAGTTGAGAAACACTTATCAAGTTATGTTGGAGACCTTCAACATATGCAACACGATTCACTGTGAATTGTCCATTTGTGATCTTCCCATATCCTTTAACTTGACATTTTTGATTGTTCCCAAATTTTACTATTCCAGCATTTTTGAGACTTCGAAAATCGCGTAAATTTTCCTTCTTCCCAGTCATGTGACGAGAGCAACCACTATCAATGTACCACTTGTTATCATATTGGTCGTCACATAGTACCTACAATCAGTGGAAAAATTTAGGTACCCAAGACTTTTTGGGTCCTTGGAAATTAGATTTCAACATGGAATTAAATGAAGAATTTTTGACCCAGTCACAAACTTTAGTTTTGAGACTATCAATAATGTCCTCATCATCATTTGTAGGAACCGAAACATAAGATTTTGTTGGTTTCGGATGTACACTGACTTTACCCTTCGCATTTTGAGTTTGTGACTGAACTGTCTTCGCTTTTGTGACTGGTCTCCAAGCTTTGATGGAGATGTTCGAATCTTTTGAGGATGAACTTCCATTCGAAGAAGTATTGACATACTTTTCATAAGCTTCATTGATTTGTTTTTCTGAGTATTTGTTGGATTGATAAACTTTTCCTCGTCCTTCGAGCCAGTGATCTATATTTTTCCTTGAAGTTATGCCTTTTTCATGCGAAGCCTTTAGTGTTTGTTTCTTCGTATGATTAGGAAAATTTGGCTTTTGAGGAACAAAATCAACTTTGGAATTTGAATTAGATTTATTTGAAAATGCTCTTGATTTGTTAGTGTCAGAAACTTTCGAAAACTTTGGTTGCTTATTCACTTCAGACCTTGTATGAATTGATTGAGATGAATGTTGGGTTTTTGTTGAAAAAGAGGAATTTTTAGCTTTGAAAACATTTTTGGTTGATTGTGATTCAGACATCTTTTGAGACTCAACATTTTGCTAAAATATTTTCTTTCTTGCTTGTCGTTTTGAAATGTTGTTTTCCTTCGAAAATTTGTCAACTTGATCTTTAAATTCCTTAGAGTTTAGTTTGACAACTTTTTCATTTTCTTTTTCAACATGTTTTGTATTCTCTTTTTCAATTTTTGATTTTTCAACCCATTGGCTTTGTGGTTTTTGTCGTTGAAACACATACAAATTCTTTGTTAAGTTGTTTTCAACTGTGTTTTGATTTGCGAAAAAACCTTCATCAGTTGTTTTTGAATTATCCTCGTCAACTAACTTCTTTAATTCGGGTTTGATATTTTCAACATTTCCAGTAGTTACGAAGACTTGGTTTGGAAAAACAACATCATCAGTACACTTGAAAATCGGGTAAACCACCGTATTCGCTTCTAGGTAATGAGCACCTTGTTCAGTCATCACTTTTTCGAACTTTTGTGTATCTCCATACACTTGGTCAACAACTATACGAGGAATTTCTTTTTCCTTTGTAACTTCCTTTTTCTTCGTTTGTTTCTCTACTTTCTCATCATCACTATCATCTGTTAGGCTGTCTCTGACTTCCACAAAGTCCTCATCACAAACTTTCGAAGTTGAGGGTTGATCAGTGTCAATCTCAACCAACAAATCCTTACCTTCTTTTCCTTTAAATGATGATGCAACATTTATAATAGACAACTGAGAACAATCAACATCCTCAATATCACTGATTTCACTAATATTATCAGAATTATCCTCAATATCAGCAAAATTAGATTGAGAATCAGATGTTGAATTCTCAGTATTTTTCAAGATGTGAATTTGTTCAGACTTAGTCAAAGTGTCATTTACAATTTTAACCAATTCAGTTGAATCAAGACATTCATCTACTTTGACTATTCCATATCTATACTTATCATTCAGAACTTTGTTAAAATCAGCTATTTCTTTTTCACAGTCATACGAAATTTTATCTACCGTACCTCTTTCATAAGCTAAAAATGGCTGCAATTTTCTATGTTGTTCTTTACTGATTTCTCACAAATGATGTAGTTCAGTTAATTTCCCATACAATCTTTTAGCCGAATTACAGTAAATGTTCCTCTGAGCTAACAACAGTTTAGATTCACTAGACAAGTGATCCCTATCAACCATGATATTAGTTATTTGAAGTTCTAAACAATCTATCTTAGTAATTTTCGAATCTAGTTTCTTCTGTGTCTCTAGCAACTACATAGACAACTTCTTAGCCTTATTGCTAGCAGATACCACAATTGAATCAAAATATGTAACAGTTTCATCGAAAGATACTAATTCAGAATTATAAGCATGTACTGGAATATTGAAAGATTCAAGAATATTACGTACCTTCATGGTCATCGGAGATTTGTCAGCGGCTTTTGATACGAAGCATCTCCCATGAACTTCGTAAGTCTCCTCATCTGATTCTTCTTCCATCTTTGCAAACATTGCTTCATGATTTGGATTTCGCATCTCCTCATCATCTGATCCAGATGACCAAATTTGATAAGTTCCATCTTCTTCTTGTTCACCACGAGCAACTAATGAAAGATTCTTTGCCTTCGCACGCACCTCCTCCAACTTTTCCACATAGTACGCTTCATCCTTCGTCTTATTCTTTTTCTCATATTTCTTCCTCAACATGCAATCATTAGCTAAATGATTAGCCCCGTTGCAATAATGACAATCAATCCCAGCATCTCCCTTTAACTTCTTCTCTGTTTTTCCCTCAACAAACTTCATATATTTCTTCTCTTCCTTCTTCTTCTCATCCCCAACACTTTTACTCATAAAATTCCCTTTTGTCTGAGATGACTTTGCCTTCGGATTGAATGGCTTTTTGAAGAATTTTTTCACACGATTGTTTGAATAGAAAGCAATCGCCTCATCATCTGAATTCATGATAAACCCTTCGTCTTCGTCTGAAATATCTTTCTCATCTTCCCTTTCAGAGATCTTCGAAACCAAAGCTAGTGGATCTCCCAAACTTGTCTTCGATTCTTCAGCAATTTCGTTCACTTCGCTTTCATGAGACTTCAGCTGATTGTACAAGTCATTCAAAGTTGACGTATCAAAGCTCTGTTGATTCTTAACCATCATGCTTACACTACGCCACTCCTTACGAAGACCCATAACAAAAATTAAATTGAACTCCATGGCTGATCTGGTGATACCATATCGATTGCATCGATAGATTAATTCATTAAGACGATCGTAGTAAACTTCAATCGTTTCACCATCTTTCTGTCTGAAGTCCTTCAGTTCCACTAAGCTTTGCTTCACAGAGTTAACTTTTGTCTTCTCACTCCCCTGAAATTTCTCCTTGAGAATGTTCCAGATCTCCTTTGCAGTTGTACAACTTATCACATAGTTGTAAACAACTGGAGGCAAAGCACCTCTTAGCTCTCTTATGCATCTCTTCTCTAGCTTTTTCAGACGATCAGACTGATTCTCAACTTCGGAACTTCCAGAAGATGATCCAATTGGTTGAACATTCGTTGGTGGATTGAGATTACCAGAAATGCAATTCCACAGTTCTTCATCCAATCCGTTAAGATAATCCTGCATACGATCAGCCCATTTATCGTAATACTCAGGGATTAGCATAGGAATTTTGGTGGATGATCCTAGAAGATGAGAAAATGAAGTCATGGAATTAAGATTGAAAGACGCCATTGATGTACGGAATAAATCCTTGAGAATTTTTGAAGAAACTTTGAGAATTTGACAACAAACTATATGATTCAAATCAGAATCACTAGTAGAACACTCGATTCAATGATTCAAGTGCAGAATCGAATCACAGACTTAGATCCAATGAATTTTTCACTTTCAAAAAGTACGGAATTTCTTAAACCAAAAAGTTGATTTAAAAACTTTTGAAAAGATGAAAATCAGATCAGAGATATGATTCCTGCTCTGATACCAATTGATGAAGCTATGAATCGAGTATGAAATGAATCAGAGTTTAAAGATCAAAGTAGGATTACGAGATTTGAACACAGATGTAAATATGATCTTGTTTCAGCTCTATTACGCTCTCAAGTTTTACAGAGTACAAATGTCAATTCTGTAAAGACTCGTACTTATGATTCTAGTAAACACTCCTATTTATAGGATAGGAAAGCGTACAAAAAATATACTAAGGACTATGCGTTAAGCTTCGAATACAATGCCCTAGTAAAATAGATTACAAAATGTTCGAAGGGTACAAAACATACTTCGACTAATTACAACATTTCGACCCTTACAAAAATCATTGACAACTGAGGTGAGACGCTTGTCTTTCATATTTTCGGAACCTTCAATCAGGTCCTGAAGAGTGTCCCAAATCTCTTTTGCTGATTTGCACAATTTAATGTGCTCAAAGAGTGAGGGAGGAACACCAAACACCATTTCTGAGAAAGCAACTTGATCAAAATGCAACTTCTCAATATCATCTGCAGTTAGAGGAGTTGGGCGAGTTTCATCTTCACGCATAAGCTGAGCAGCAGCATCTCTCACAACTGTTCTTACAGGAACATGGGGACCTTCTTTGATGGATCTCCAAATCTCTTCACCTTTCTCTTTAGCTAGTAAAAATCTTTCCATCCTAACTTTCTAGTGATCATATTCTTCCACAACTAGCAATGGGGCATGTGCGGGCCACCCGCACTATTTGCGATTTGCATTGAAATCATTTGTTGAGGATTATAAGCAGCCATTGAAGTTAAAATATCTTTAAGCAAAAGCGGTATATAGAAGAACTTTTATCCTTAACACAGAAATGGTTGAAGTACCAAGGTAATTTCAAACCAACTATAATCTGATCTTGTGGATTCAAAGGACAACCACTCAAGCTCTGATACCAATTGTGAGAACAAGATAGATTTGATGCATAGGGACAAGGTTTGAAAGCTCAAACCTTGAATGAATGCTTAAGATCAATGTCTGCTTGCTAATAAATGTTCTAGTCAAGCCTGGATAGACCAGTCAAGTCTAAGATAATATATTCAACAAATAATCAAGCCATAACTGAAGAATGAGAATAAAGATCAAAGTAAGGTTAATAAATGAGGAGCAAGAAAAATGTTTTGGAAGAGAGTTGAAATAACTTAGTAAATGCCAAAAGTGAGTGAATGATTCGTCATTTACTTTGCATTGAAAGCTCCTTTAAATAAGAGTAATGATACAATGAATAAACTGAGATACTAACATAGAACCGGACAATAGAGAAGTCCCTGACATTCTCATTGTTTAATTTCACAAAAAGACTAAGTTCTATGAAGTGTCAGATCAATAAAAAGACAAATGTAATCACAGGATAGACCAGTCAAGTCTAAGATAATACATTCCAGACATAATGTCCATTCCAAAATGTCTTCACTCCTGAACTTCTCATCTTCTTCTCTCCAAGTCCGGACAGATTCCGGACTACTCTTCACTTCGGAACTCATGATGACTTCGGAATAATCACTGGGAATTAGGATTGCTAGAGGTTCACTTTCAGGTTCCAATAACTCTTATGCTACATGTTTGTCTGTGAAGAGTGCTGGTGAGCACGTAGAGGCTTGTGAGAAGGTAAATGATAAGGCACACTATGTTCTCAAATCTTTAGATATGACTGTTTCTCATTATAACGATGAATTGAATGAATTAAGTGATACTATTTCTAAGTTAACTAAAAGTCTAAACTGGAATAGTAGTAAAGTATATAATCTTGATAATGATCTTAGTAGGTGCTCATTTAGGAGTGAGGAAAGAAGGCATACGATAGAAAAGTTAGAAGTAGATATTGATAGAATAAGAGATGATGTGTTCATTTTAAAAAATTACAATAGACTGATAATGAAATAACGAAATGTATTTTCTCAAATTGCGAAATGTTTGTATACTCAAATCACACAACTCTATCATAATTGCAAAATTTCTGAACAAATACATAGAAATAGGTTACTATTTTAAGAAATTCAGGAAGAAGAGATAGATGCAATATGTTATGAATGTGAATCTTTAGTTTCATCTAATCAATCTTTAAGTGATGTTGATAAAGTTAGTTTAGACAAAGTAGAAGATTTTTCAAAACCACGGAAATTAAGAAAATGATGAAAGATACTTTAACCGAAGAAGATAAGAAAAAAATTCAAAAGAATTCAAATGATAAACATATCTTCCTGTGTAAGAAATTGAAAAGTGATGAGGATAAGTATATTGAAAATGAATCTAATTTTGAGAAAAGTGAACTTAGTGAAATTTCATTAGACGATGAAAATGATTGTTCAAACTTTGTGAAGAACGAAGAAAAACCAAAATTAAAATTAATTCTTGAAGATTCTCTTGAATTTGAAAATGTTGTTGAAAACAAAGGAGTTGAAAGTTCGAGCTTCTTACATGGATTAGGCTTTTAGTTCGTCATGTGTTAAGCCAAGAGTAACTTGATAGAATATTGTCCCTCTTCAATACCTTTCTGTGCATATAAAGAACACCGAAAACAGAGTTGAAACAAAGAAGTTGTGGTTGTTTGAAGTTATGTTAGAAGATAGGGTTTTGCCCTACGTAGGGCGTAGTGGCTGATGGAGGAACGCGTTTTTAATGAGCTACGCATGGCGTAACTCATGTTACACAGGGCGTAACTATGGCTGGAAAAACACTAATTCTAAGGTTTTGAGCACTATTTAAGAATTTTAACTTCATGGGATCCCTCCCATAACCAACCTTCGTCACCTCATATCGTTCCTTTGAAACCCTGGCCGTGATTTGTGAGTCTTGGAGCTTTTAGTGTGTTTTTAGGTGCATTATTAAAGAAAGGAGTCCATTGAAGAAGCTTTCGTGAGCTTCAAGCTTTGTAGATCCTGACCTTACACTTCATCAATAATATCCAGAAGGTATAAATCTTGCATCTTGATATTCAATTTGTTAGATCTAATTAGCTCTTGGTATTTATGCTTTTTGTCCCTTAATCTTGGTTCTTGTGAGTATAGGTTACTCCATACCATCTGAGTTCCACCTTATGATGCTTTTTAGGTTATTAAGTCATAAAAATGAGAGTTTGGGCACTCTCATCCATCCATGCATGAGTTTTTGAGCAAAAGACAACTTTATGGACTTAGGTTTTGGTATTTTGCTCTTTGTGTCCATTAAAATGGATAAAGTTAGAGACTTTATCCATTAAGATATTCTTTTAGATCAAATCTGGGTGTTTAACAGTTTGGCTTGCTGTATTAAGAGCTTAATAGAAGTTTTTGGATCAAGGGCATTATAGTCTTTTGCCTAAAGGAGGTTTAATTATGAGCAAAAACCTTTTGTGGGTTAGTCTTTTCCTTAATTGTTAATTATGGTTTTATGATGGATATGTTTAGCAAGGGGAGGCTTGATATCGTCAGCTCGAGTGTGTGGTTTATATTGTCTTCAGGGTTGATGTGAGTCTCTTCAGTGTACTCGTCAATCGAAGGCACCAAGGCTGGCCTACTAGATTATGTTTGTAGGATGATAGTTGTCATTGTAGGATGATAGTTGTCGGGTGAAATAGTCCTGGGGGTGAAACTGACATGTTCGGTTGAAAAATACTGATTGATTTCAAAATAGACTTGGGGGTGAAATAGACCCGTTCAATTGAAAAATATCGATTGAGTTGAAATAGACTTGGGGGTGAAATAGACCCGTTCGGTTGAAAAACAGTGATTGAGTTGAAATAGACTTGAGGCTGAAATAGATCTGGGGGCGAAATAGACCCGTTACAACATCGAGCTGATATGTATGTATGGTATGTGGTATTTTGGGGAAGTCAGTAAGCTTTGTGCTTATGATTTCTATCTAAAATGATTTCAGGTACTTGTGGTTTCAAAAGGAAGGGCCCAACTTGGTCGCACTGTATTCCCTGGAGATTTATTACGCACCGACTGTTTATGAATTTACTCAGATGTTTTGAGAATAATTTTATTCTGATCGTCTTTTAGGATAATGAATGAATGGCTTTAACTTATTTAAAATGAAATTTTTACTCGGTAATTTTGGGACGTTACACCAACGCACTTTAAAACTGTAGTGACATAAGAACATTGTTTGTCATGCGGAATTAAAGTTTGCACAATGAACATGGTGATTTGGGTGTTCAAGAGATGTATTGATTGTATATGGTGTTACACAAAAAGGATCTAGATCTAGACTACATAAATAACACACACTTGCACACTCACTTTTACATCTCTCAAGCACACCTCTACAAGTGGACTAAACCCACCTTATATAGAGGTGTTTAAATGTCTCTCTCTCACTCTCTATCTCTCATGTGTCATAAGGCTAATACTCCACATGCAAGTGGGTTTTACAAAAGTCAAACATTACAAAGTCATTCATGGAAAAGTTTGTACCCCAACATTCTCCCCCTCAAAGTTAGGAATAAATGACCCACTTCAAATCTTCCAAAATCGAGCAACTACGTGATCCGAGCCTCAAGGGTGACACATGTCGAAACGAACTTCAATCTTCAATTCTTCCACGATTCTTCAATTTGGGCTCTAGGATGTGAGACCGTACAAACCGAGCATCAACGAATGATCACGAGCTTCTCAAACTCCAAATTGATCACCAAAAGTTGAGCATAAAGCACACCCCCAAAATCATCAATAAAACCAAACCCATTTCGAATACATCACTTCCGAACTTCCAATTTCATCATTTCGTATACTTCAAAAATTCAAGGTCACTTCGGTCTTCAAATCCGTGTAATATGAAAAATTCAAGTTCGAATTTCCATATAAATTTCTCCCCCTTTTAATAATCGAAATTTGATTATAAAACCTTCAAGGAAAGAGAACGTGCTCTATTCGTAATTTTTCGTGTCAAAACTCCCCCTTATCATGTGGCATAAACTTTGTGCTTCAATCCGGAAAATCCAAAAAATATTGAATTTTTAGCTTCGTTCACGGATCGCCTTTGACAAAATTTCTCAAAAATGGGTAGAAATTGTCAATTTCAAAATTCAGCAGTGACCCGGTGCGCCCAAAACAGCAAAATATGCAAAACTCTCCCCCTTTTCCAAAGCTGGGTAGAAAGCGTCAATTTGCACAAACTGCAGGGGCTTGAAATGCATTTTCTTCAATTTTCAGCAAAAACAATCCTTTTTCGAATTTGGGTATGAACTGCTTAACATTCGAAGCCTCAGGGACTATTTTCGAAAATTCTGTCTTTGTGCACCAAACATACGAAGAGTCAGAAAATCTTCGAATTTGGGTGAAAAGTGTCAAACATTCGAAACTTCAATTAATTGTTGAGGTTGCCAAATATTCGAAGGTTAAGGGACTGAATTTGAAAATTTTCAATTTTTCTTCAAACATACGAAGGCTTTGATCAAACATACGAAGAATTTTGAAAAGGTGCCAAACAGTCGAAATTTCAGGGGTCATTTTCGTAACTTTGGGTTTCTTTTTCAAAACACACGAAATTTCAATCCTTTCAAACGTACGAAATTTTTTTTCTCTCTCCTCTTCGTACAAAATTTCAAATATGCTTTCCCAAACACCCTTCGTGTAAAATCCAAAACACCATTTTACCCTCTTCGTATAATTCCATTTTTCCCAATCAAACGAAAATTCTCAGCATTCGAAGCATACGAAGCCTCACTTATGAACAGTAACCTCTTAACCATTCATCCTCTTAATCGACTGTAGAATCATACCAATATCAACAATCGACCCTTCGTATCTTCAAAATTCAAACACAGGAACCCTTCGTATATTAACCCAGTTCTTTCCAAATCAAAATTATCGATCATCAAGAACAAACACATGAACTCCAAAAGCTTCAAGGCTTCGTCTGTTCGATTGAAACCAAAATCATCGTTGATTTAACGAAGCATCAAACCCTTATTCTTCGTTTTTCCACCATTTTGAACATCAAAATCCAATTCCAAAAACCTTCGTTTTTCATGAAATTGAACACGACATCAAATTCTCAACTTCGTTCACTTTTCACAGTTCAACCCAAAACGAAAAACTTTCGTTCGTTCAATCATTAACCATCGACTCCAATAAACCCATTTCGTCGACCATCAAACCTTGATTCAATCTTTGATTATTGATTCCAACACATCTTCGTAAACATTGACTTTAATTTCAAGCTATCCCAATCGAAAATCAACCCAGACGTTCACAGTTGAGCCATCGATTACCGAACCTTTATCATTCTCAAATCGAGCATCGATATCAAATCAACAATAATATTTCGACAATCAAAACACACTCTTGAAATCGATTCCAGCATAAACATCTGAGTTTGTTATCCTCAGTTCGTTCCCAATCTATCTTCTTCTAGCATCGATCAAGAACGAAATCACAACAATAGCTGTTCATTCTCAAACGTTCTTTGACTTTCGAAAGTCAAATATCCAAAATCGACAATTTCAACTTCAAAACAATTTCAGATCAAAACCAAAACTTCTGTTCTTCAACTGTTCTTCATCGATTTCAAGTGTTCTTGCCCAATTTCATAGAAATCAAAAATCAATTGTCGATTTCTAGAATAAGATTTGAATAAAATCAATTTGAAGATTGAACACATGATACAAAATTTATTCAGAACTCAGATTTAAACACAATAACAATCGATTTTCAAGAACATGATGTATTGAAGCGAAGTCAAAAATCGAGAATACGATGTACAAGCAGTGAAGCACGATATGATGAAGTCACGATCAGTAAATATGGATTGTTCAAATGTTTATGAGTTATTGGGCTTACAAAGAGTTCTTATTGCCAATTTGGAATTGAATCAATCAAACGAATATGAGATTGGATCGGCTTTGATCACCGAAAAAAATATTGGATCACAACAAATGGGTTTTTCAAGAAAAATTTGATCCAACGAATCAAATGATCACAAATAAAAAACGCAACGCACGAAATCAATGAAATTAAGAGAGATCATAGAGAGAGACTCACCAAAAATTGCTCTAATTGTGACAAATGTTGCCAAACCGAGAATCGTTCTTCAAAAATCACCTTGATCTTGAAGACCCACTCTGATACCAATTGTAGTGACATAAGAACATGGTTTGGCATGCGGAATTAAAGTTTGCACAATAAACATGGTGATTTGGGTGTTCAAGAGATGTATTGATTGTATATGGTGTTACACAAAAAGGATCTAGATCTAGACTACATAAATAACACACACTTACACACTCACTTTTACATCTCTCAAGCACACCTCTACAAGTGGACTAAACCAACCTTATATAGAGGTGTTTACATGTCTCTCTCTCACTCTCTATCTCTCATGTGTCATAAGGCTAATACTCCACATGCAAGTGGGTTTTACAAAAGTCAAACATTACAAAGTCATTCATGGAAAACTTTGTACCCCAACAAAAACAAACGAAAAGAAGGATATAATACTTACCTCTTGACCCTTAGATCAAGTGAATAACAACCTTGCAATGGATGAAGAGCCCAAAGTAGAACTCCTCTAATGTAGTCAAATGCAAGAGGGGTTATAATTTTCTTCCATGGAGAGAACAAAATTATGGAGCAAAAATCATCTAGAGTTTGATCTGCAGCTCCCTATTTATAGGTAATGTGATAATGAATGAATGGTTTTGACTTATTTAAAATGAAATATTTACTCGGAAATTTTGGGACGTTGCAGCAACGTACTTTAAAACAAACGAAAAGAAGGATATACTACTTACCCCTTTATCCTTAGATCAAGGGAGTGACAACCTTACAATGGATGAAGAGCCCAAAGTAGAACTCCTCCAAATTGAAATGAATGATTTTGACTTATTCTACATCTTTTGGAATAATGAATGAATGGTTTTGACTTATTTAAAATGAAATTTTTACTCGGTAGTTTTGGGACATTACAAGTTGGTATCAGAGCCTTGGTGTGAGGGATTCATACATACTCTCGGGTGTGTCTGAACTCAAACTGAGGAAATGATAAAAAAATTAAAAAAAGGAAAACGAGTTTCAAAAATGTTTTATAAACAAAAGCGGTGTGATACGTGCAATCAACCGATCTCAAATATGTGGTTCCCAAAATACCCATACTTGTTGATATGTTATATGTGTTATAGTATGATATGAATAGTAGAAGTTAGAACAAGGATTTGTTCAAGGTTGCATGCTAGAATGCCTTCTTAGGAGAGATGCCTTTTATACCTGATAGTATGTAGGATAAAGATACCTTTAGGAATTGCGTGATAGAATGACTTGATTGGTGATGCCTTGTAGGCTAGCAGGAAGTGGATGCTATGTCAGATTTGAAATCTATGTAGGTGGAATTGACTGCTAAGTGTATGCTATAAAAATTGTATACGATTAGGATCATATAGCCCTAGAAGGACTGATTTGGCCTTATTTCTTGTTCCTTGTCTGACTGTGGGATTAGGGTAGAATCATTCATTCGATAGTCTATGTGATCCCTCTTTGTGTATAATTTGCATGCATAAGGCAATCGACAGTGTTGGTAGAAGTTCCTAGCATCGTAGAAGCAAGTTAGTTAAAAGATGCCTATTTATGTGTTGTGGCCTATAGAGTGTTACTGCCTGAATGCTGCTTGCTTTGTGCTTTGTGGGACCCATATTGATGTGAGCTAACTATTAAATGAATATGTTAAGTTACTTACTGTAAAGCTTAAATAATTTTAGAATGAGTAGTTTGGCCTTTTTGCACAGCTCTTGTTTGAGTCTAACTGTTATAGGGTTAGGTCTTTTATTAGAAAGATTATTTAAGTTTTTTTTGCATGGGATTGTGTTCATAAAGTAGTTAGCTGATTTTAGTAGGGGTTCTTCAACAATTGATGGCGAGGGAGGTTAGAATCCTAGGGGAGCCTAGGAAGTACCTTAGAGGAATTGGTGTGTTGTTTAGCAGTGTGTATTTGTTTGAGAATGGGTATATGTGGTTGGATCGGAAGGTAGTGGATATGAGTAGTTACTTAGAGGATCCAAAAAGATTCTTAAGGAAAGTACAGATAAGTGTGGAAGGTAGTATTGGGTCCGTACTGTTGAAATCATAGGATCCATACTCGAATCGAGCAAAATTTTGGGGATTCTAAGGAACAGATTAAGGGTAGATTGTATGGTTTGGCAGCATGATTAATTGCAATTCTCGTCTTATTCGGTTTATCGGTTATGTTTGCTCAGGTTGAGGATGGGTCTAGTGGTTGCTTGGGCCATAGTAGCCATGTCAGTTAGGATTTGAATGGTGTATACCTAAGTGAGTTAGTTGATTTTAAAGTCTCGAGGGCCTTGCTCGAGGTAGTGCCAGTTGAGTCGCGGGACTCAAGAAGGAAGCGATTGTGATGATCGGCTCGAGGATTGCAGCCGGAGGCTGAGTGATTTGAAGATGGATTGGGATGTCACTATCTATGATGGAGGTTATGATCTTCCAGCTTTCCGTGTTCGGAGGAAAGAGAGAGCAGACATGTGATTTTTAGAGTTGGGAGGTAGACCTAGCATGGGGCTAGATAGTTGTGGTTTTTGGCGGTAAGTATGGCAGTATGGGAATACACAAGAGGATTCTTCTGGTATGGTTTCCTTGATATGAGATCAAGGGTCTGCTTTATTTGAGTATAGTCATGTCAGGTGCTCGTTGATTGATTCAGGTGAGCAGGGAAGTCAAACGGGAATGACAACTTTTTTTGTCTTTGATGTATCCCGACTAAGCATATGATGCCTCTTGTATTTATCAATGATTCTCAAGACAAATTGATGGTTGGGGATTTGTAAACGAGGTGTGTGGTAGTCCATTTGTTTCTAGATAGAGAATCGATGCTATGAATGGACTGTCAAAATTATTACTTGTGCATCTACATGAGATTCTTGATGTTAGAGGAAATTATGATTGGGAAGTTTTCTAGGTGTCCATCTGAGATTTGGAATCTCTTTGAGTTTTCTTTGTTATTATCTAGAAGATTATCTTGCGTTATGTTATACATTCGTAGGGTTAGGGATGCAATGTATCAGGTTGGGCCGATTTGCATTTTGGTCTGTTTACAATGCCAGTTGGTGGTAGTTCGAACCCTAAGTGGGGGAGAATTGGGTGTTTTTCTTCGAGGATCATCGATGTGTTAGAGTTTATGGTTTCAAAAGCATGGGTCATAGGGATCTAGGGTTCAGGTATGTGAGACTTTTGCTCAAGTTTTGCTCAAGACGGGGTGCAGAGCTAGCTGTCATTAGATGTATGCGCTCAGGAATGCATGAGTTGTCTTCGCGGCAGGCTGCTATTGGACAAGGAGCTCATTATAGTCAGTGGTTCCTTTCACGAATACCGAAGAATGGATCAAGAGGCTTTTAGGTCGCTCAGGTTGAGGATCAGTTGTTGAGGAATTTGTCAGCTCGTTGTATAGATCTGTAACATCCCGATGATGAGGTCCTTGGTCCAAACGCCAGGCGTTTGACATAGGATGCAAGACATTCAAACGCCAGGTATTCTATGATGGACACCAGGAATTTGCACACAGAGACCAAGCCCTAATTTTTAGGGTTTGCACCCTATTTAAAGAACATTATGGCCTCAAACACCTTCATCACTCCAGCCTCCATCCTTATTTCGAAAACCCTAAGTGTGTATTAGAATTTGAAGCCTTGGTTCATCTTTTTGGTATCATTTAGTGTTCTTCATAAGAGAAGGAAGATCTTTTGAGTATTGTGGTTGCTCTCTAGCTTCTGGATCTGGATTCTTGACATCTTGGGACATCATTCTGAGGTATAAAGTTCAGATCTTGATGTCTCATTTGTTAGATCTTGATTTAGGGATAGTTTATGTTCTTTTTGGTCCCAAATACTTGATCTTTGTGAGTTTGGAATGCTCCAGAGCTTTAGACTATCCTTTCAAGCATAATAGTGGGTCTAGAATCATAAAAATGCAATCTTGGGTGTTCATAATCTTCCATGCAAGAGTTTTGGAGCATTATAGTTGATTTTGAGTTAGGGTCTTGGTGTTGGGCTCATTGTAGCCATGCATGGCCATAAATTTTGCAACTTTATGGCTTTAGATGTTCCATTATGATTGGATCTGAAGTTTGGACATGAGATCTTAAGACATTAAGACATTGGTTTGGAAGTTGGTGATCAGCGAGCAAACGCCAGGCGTTTGCATGGGAACGTCGAGCGTTCGGATGTCGGGCATCATAAGGTGGAAAAACCAAGCGTTCTCAGCAGAAGCCCAATAGATCGATTTTGGGCCTTGGGCCATTAGGGGGTTTCAGATTAGTTTAGATGGGCTTGTTTGTAAACAGCAAAATGGTTTTTTCCCTCATCATGATGAGGAATGGACTAGACCATGGGTTTGGGTTAAACCCTAATTATTGATTGAGTTTGTTTCTGGTTTTGGTGTAGCGTGAGGAGCAATGTTCGCTGTGGATCAAGTGTTGTTTCAGTTATCATCGGTAGAGGTGATTTTTCCTCACCGTACTTACGGGTCGAAGGCACCAAAGCCGACCGTTTGGATTAGATATCCAATTATGTGATAGCATGTTATCGTGTTGTTTTGACCTGTTAGATCGGGTTCCTGGTATATAGGATGATGTTATGCTTAGTGATCTGTAGATCTGTTGATAGTCTGTTAATTGGTAATATATTTATCTGTTATAGGTGCACAAATTTTGGTTGGTGGTTGAGGCTTTACTGCTATGTGTGTAGGCCAACAGACCAGGGACATTCCAACCCGACGATTGATTAGGCACGAGGGTATTCCATCCCGATGATGACTGGATCCATTGTATATTGGCATCCCACCCTAGATGTTCCATCCTGAGGATGATTGGACCCGGAGGTTGATTGGGCCTGGTGTATTCCAACTCGATGGTTGACTTGACCCATTGTATTTTGGCATTCCAACCCAATGGTTTATTGGGCCTGCGGTATTCCAACCCGAGGGTTGATTGGACCCGACATGTTTTGGTATTCCAGCCCGAGGTTGATTGGACCAAACATGCTTATGATACAAGGGTATTCTATCCCAAGGATGACTGGGGCCTTCATAGACATGCCTGGTATTCAAGCCCGAGGCGGATTGGGCCAGGCATGAGTGTTTGTGTATGTGATTTGTTTGTGTGGTGGTACTTTGGGGCAATATACTAAGCTTTGTGCTTATAGTTTTAGTTTATTGTTTCAGGTGCTTCTGATGATTTTATCAAGGTGGACGCGTGACCGTACAGATCGTTAGTTTTTCGAATGATTGGATCTTGGAAAACTCTGATTTTAATTAATGTTTTGGAAACAATGGTTTTGTAAGAACTTTGATTAGTAAATGGGTTTTTTTGAAAGGTTTAAATTTGTTGAAATTTTTGGGATGTTTCAAGTTGGTATCAGAGCCTTGGTTTGAGTGAATTAGAGGAACACCCATGTGAATCCAGTCTCAAACTAAGGAATTGAAAAGGTTTTAAAAATGATTTTTCAAAATTGCTTTCAAAATAATCAATAAAAGATGCAAGGTGTACGATCAGTCGGAGCCAGTAAGTAAACCCCAAATTACCACACTGTTATTTGACATTATGATATGTTAGAACTGCATGCTAGTGATAGGTTTAGGATATTCGGGAATTGGATGATAGAATTGCCTGATTGTATGATGCCTGGTAGCCCATGGTTCTTTCTTATATGAAATTGACATCATTACTGTGGCCACTTAGTGTGTGCATAATAGTTGTACATAGCAAAGATTCAATAGCCTGAGAATATTTGATTTAACATTATTTCCTCTTCTTTTCTGATTAAGGGATTAGAGTAGAGCCAGGTATTCGACTGTATATGAGATCCAGTGTTATGTATGATTAGCATGCACGAGTGGGTGCAGGATTGGTGGAAGTTTCATGAGTGGGTGCAGTTCATAACAGGTTAGCATGAGGAATGATTAGCCACTATTGAGAGAGTGAGGACAGAGCGAAGGTGCATCCGAGATGCTAGGAGATAGAGATCGAGAATTTTGTATGAGGATCTGTCTGATTTTATTGTGTCTTAGTGCTAGTCGGATCCTCTACTCGAATGCTGCTTGCTTTGTGCCTTGTGGGACCCATATTGATGTGAGTTAACCATCAAATGAATACATCATATTTATATGCTATGAAGGTTAAATAATCTTAGAGTGAAGGATTTGTCCCAATTGTGCAGCTCTCGTTTGAGTCTAACCATTGTAGGGATGGGTCCTTTAGTCGAAAGATTATTTAAGTTTTGTTGCATGTAATTGTATTAATGAAGTGGTTGGCTGACATTGATTGGGGTCCTTCAACAACTGATGGCAGGGGAAGTGGGAAATCCCAGGAGAGCCTAGGAAGTATTTTAGTGCGGTTGTTTCGCTTTTGAGCAGGTATCAGGAGTATTATTATGAGTAGGTCTTAGAGGACCCAATATGATCCTTGAAGAAAGTATGGATAGGTGTAGAAGGTAGTATTGGGCTCGTACTACTGGAAGCAAATGATCCATACTCAAATCAAGGAGAGTTTCGGGGATTCTAAGGGCTGGTCGGGAGAGATAACATGGTTTGATACCATGATTCATGGAAGTGGTTCCGTATCTATAGATCTTTGGGTTATGGTTTCTCAGGCATGAGGATGGGTCTGGTAAATGCTTTGGGTGCCAGTGGCGATATTGGTTTGGGTTGAATGGTATAGACGTAGATGAGTATGTTGGTTTGGAGGTCTCGAGAGTTTTGCTTTGGGCCGTACATTGAGTTGCAGGACTCAAGAAGTAAATGCTTGTTATGATCGGCTTGGGGATTTCAGCTAGAATTTGAGTGGTTGATTGATGGATTAGATTGTCGCTATCTGTGGCAAGGATTATATCCTTTCACTTTTCTGAGTTCGGAGAAAGAGTGAGCAGACTTGTGACTTTCAGAGTTGGGATGTAAACCCAACATGGGGCCAGTTGGTCTTGGTGTTTAGATACAGTATACGAGTGTGGGAATACACAGGAGGATTGATGTGGTATAGATGCTTAGTGGTGCGATCAAGGGTCTGTTTACTTAAATAGAGGAAAGTCAAATACCAGATTGATGATTGGGATTGCAGGCAATGAGTGTATGTTTTGGATCGTACGTCGGTGTTTGCATATGCATTTTCATGAAATCCTTAATGTTAAAGTGGTTATGATTAGGAATTTCATAGGCCTTCAGCTGAAATCTAGAATTCTCTTAGGATTTGATTGGTTCTTATCTGGAAGATCATCCTAAGTGTGTTATGCATTCCAAGAGTCAGGTACGGTTTGTTCCTGGTCGAGCCGGTTTGATACATTTTTGGTTTCAACACCAGTAGGTGGTAGTTCGAACCCTAACTGGGGGAGAACTGGGTATCCTGCTTGGAGGATTATCGATTTGTTCGAATTTGTGATGTTGGAAGAATGGCTCATAGGGATCTGCGGTGCGAGTATGTGGAATTTCGGTTCAGGATTTGGTTAAGGCAGGGGTATGGAGTAAATGGAGATCGCATGTATGTGTCCAGGAGGTGCATGGGTTGTCTCATAGTAGAAAGTAGTTTGTCTAGAGCTCGTTGCAGCTATTAGTTCCTTTTGGGGGTGTATGGCTAGGATCACTCATGCTGGGTATCGGTTGTGGGGGGAAGTTGTCAGCTCATTGCGTGGATTTCTAGTTATAGTCTAGCTTGGGTAGAGGTCGATTAGGAAATCAGTTTCAGAGTTGGGTACGTTTACCTCTGCGCGGGTTTTGGTTCATTAAATCTAATGTCAATGCATTGTCGATCATTGATCATTTCATTCATTATTCACCGGAGATTCTTCAAAAGTTTCAAGTTGTGCTAGTTGAAGTTCAATAGATGTGACAACCTATCATCAAGTTCAGTATGTTTTATGTTCCTTTGGTCTCGAGGTATGTTTACTCTCAATGGTGGTGTGGAATTTTGGTTGATAGCAGGCTCATGTTTTGGTAGCATTCAGGATCACCTTGAAAGTTTTCTCGAGGTAGTTGCATATTGGTGGAATCTGTTCAGTCTCAATCAAGGTATGGGGTCTTGTTCCGATCGTTCATGAGGATGTCTTTTGTTATTGATTGGGGTTTGTCGTTTTGAAAGAACTCTGGTATTTCTTCCCTTTTTGGATGAGGTTATGGGTTCCCTAAGGATGTGCATTGTGGTATATTCATGATATATTGCTGAAAGGGTGTATATGGGCTCGACAAGATGGCATTGGAGCAATTGGTTCGAATTATGCATGGCTCTTTTTGGGTTATATCCTTTGAATTGAATTAAGAGTACGATCGTTTATCCTATTCCTGGGTCGTGTGCAATTATGATTTAGTAGGGTTTTGCATTGGTAGTAGCTTGTTATGTGAAAGGAATGGTGAATGGTATGATTATGGCATTGTGGTCGGATAGCGTGGATAGGGACGTTGATTAGGTCCATGTAAGGCGATGGAATAAGGTGAGTATCTTTATGCCCTGGGGTGCTGGGCGAATGATGTAATGTCGATAAGATTGGTGTAATATCGGGGACAATCCAAACCTATGCTGAGGACCTTGTAGGGGTACTCTAGACATAGGTTATGGGCCTAGTGATCATGATTGTTCATTTCTATTGCTTGTGGTACTTTCGGTGTTGGCGCGTTGATGGATGTCGGAAGACTCACAAATCAACTGGTTTGGATAAAGGGAACAATTAAGGGTTGATGGGAGTATCAGTCATGTATCAAAAATTCTCTGCAGAATGTTTGCATTATAAATCCCGTTTGTTTGGAAGCTATTATTAGAGGATTGATTATCAAGGTTGGGAATCGGATATGATGTCTCGAATCATAAAGTTCTTTGTGAATGTCTCGAGTGATTTTCCAGGTGGGGGTACACCCGAGTTGATAAGGATTGGAGGCTAATGTGAAATTTCTTGGATGTCTCATCTTTGCTCGTAGGAGAAGTGGTTAGAAATGGTGCATCAGGGAGTCAAGGGTTTATTAAGGTGGTTGGAGGCTTTTGATTCATCTTATGGATTTAGAATTGGTGGAAATTTGCGATTGAGGTGGTTGAGTTCTTTTCCGCGTGCTTGGTAGTGATCATACTCAAAGGCGAGGGGTGGATTCAATGAATAGATGAATGTCAATCCCGGAATATGGATTTTGAAATTTAAATATGATGGGTTCTTAGTTTCGGGAAGCATATTGATAGATTTGATTCGATGTTTGTAGTCTTGAGAGTCCCCGACTTTGTGGATCTCTTTAGACATTCGACTTTAGCCAGAAGGTTGTGGAATATTCTAGAGTTATTTGAGCCTCTTTGCAGTGGTTATTTAGCTGAGGCTCGTGTCTAGAGCCGCCTTGTTTTCGAATGAAGGATTCAACAACAGAGAATGGTCAGGAGTCCTGATCCCCCAGTGGAATCAGCAAGGTAAGTCAAGGTCGGAAGGGTTCCGTATGGTTCAGATTGTAAAGAGATAACGTAATAACTATGCCCTGGGATAGTTTTGTTTGCTTACGAGTCTATTGAGGTATTGGATTTCCGAATTTTGGGAGGGCTGTGATGGTTTCTCCAGTGATGAAAGCTAGCAAGTCAAGGATGGTATGGGTAGGCAGTCGTTTGAATGAGCCGACTTTTAGTTCGGATCGGGTTTTAGGGAGGACCGTCCTAGTGACCCGAGGTGGAGATATGAAAATACTACCTAGGGTTAGTTACTACAACAAAATTTGAGGACGAAGTCTAAGTCAAGCAGGGGAGAATTGTAACATCCCGATTATGAGGTCCTTGGTCCAAACGCCAAGCGTTTTACATAGGACGCCATAAGTTCTATAATGGACGCCATGCGTTTTCACGCAAAGACCGAACCTTACCTTTTAGGGTTTTTACCCTATTTAAAGAACATTATGGCCTCAAAACCCTTCCTCACTCCAGCCTCCATCCTCATGTTGAAAACCCGAAGTGTGTATGAGAGTTTGAAGCCTTGGTTCATCTTTTTGGTATCATTTAGTGTTCTTGATAAGAGAAGGAAGATGTTTGTAGTATTCTGGTTGCTCTCTAGCTTGTGGATCTAGACTCTTGACATCCTGGAGCATCATTTTGAGGTATAAAGTTCAGATCTTGATGTCTTATTTGTTAGATCTTGATTTAGGGCTAGTTTGTGTTCTTTTTGGTCCCAAAGACTTGATCTTTGTGAGTTTGGAATGCTCCAGAGGTTTGGACTGTCCTTTCAAGCATAATAGTGGGTCTAGAAACATAAAAATGCAATATTGGTCTTCATAATGTTCCATGAAAGAGTTTTGGAACCTTATACTTGATTTTGAGTTAGGATCTTAGTGTTGGGCTCATTGTAGCCATGCATAGCCATAAAGTTTGCAACATTATGGCTTTAGATGTTCCATTATGATTGGATCTGAAGTTTGGACATGATATCTTAAGCAATTAATACATTGGTTTGGAAGTTGGTGATCAGCGAGCAAACGCCATGCGTTTGCATGGGAACGCCCTGTTGGAGATAGTGTCTAAGTCCATAACTATATTTGGTATGTACTTGACCCGACCCGGCATGGTCCATTTGGGTTGCACTTCACCCGAACAATTTACGGATAATCTTTTGAGAATAGTATAAGTTATGATTTATTAATATATTATAAGTTCTAATATATTAATATAAAATCATATTATTTAATTAGTGTTGATCTATAATTAATTTAGAATTAATTTAGAGATCAAAAGTATGACTAATTAAATATGGGCTCTTGTATTTATATAGTGTGGGCTAATGCTTATTTGGAATGGGCTAGGCTTGCATGGAAAGTCCATGGATACTCCATGGAGCTTTAACCCATGGATCTCATGGAAATGAAAAGACATGGGTATTAGGGTTTACATGGATGTAACCCTAATCCACCACACTACATAAAGGAGGCTTTGGTTCTTGAAATTGGACTAGTTGATGTGTGTAAACTAAGAGGGCCGATTTCAAGAAGTTTGTGACTATTCTCTCAAGTTTCCAAGTTTGTGGTGATTTGTGACTTCCATTTGAGGCATCCACATTATTGGTGCTAGGCTCTCAAACTCCAAGCAATCAACTACTACTACAAGGTAAGTAATTCTACTAGTTTTATTTGATTCAAGTACCCCATGCCATGCTAGTTAGGATAAGAACCTTGGAAAAATAATTATTTGCATGTATCTTAGTCAAACATAGATCCAAGGTTTCTAGGGTTGCATGTACACCATAGGAGTGTTAGAATGCTGAAAACCCATCAGTGGTATCAGAGCCTGGTTTGTTTATTTGATACTTGATGCAAAAAAAAAAAAAAAAAAAAAAAAAACTTGTAAATCGTAGTATTGTTCAAAAGCTCGTATCAAAATTTCAAGTTTTGTATATGTACTTACGATTCTTGAAATTTTTGATATGAACATTCATAAACATATGAGTTTAGAAGATCATAGAAATTATGTGCTAATAATTGATTAGATTAATTCTTGATCTTTATGTGTTTTAATGGAGTCCATAACTAGTTCTTAAGTTATGGATAACCAAAAGTCACATTTATAAATAACCATTAAAAGAACACATCGGTTACAAAAAATGAAGAGTCTTCATTTTTAATAACCATTAACTCATAAGTTATGAGAAATGAAAAGTTTTGAAAGTTTACAAAACTTGCCCTCAAGTTTTGGAACATGTAAAGTCATATTAAAAACTTTAGTTCCAACCCCTAGAATTTTAAAAGTTAAAATTCAACCCTTATACTTTATAATATTATAAGTTTAATAATATTTATATATGTATAAGATCAAGTCGTCTTACCGCTAGTACGCCTCATTCACGAAGCCGGTCTATAAGGGGGGTATAAGGTTGTTGCCTATAAAATGGCAACTTAATGGGTGTCCACTCTCACCCACCGCTTCCTTGATCGGTGGAGGGTCGTTAGCCGAACGGGTAGGACAAGGACTTATAAATTCTCATTAAAAGTATAATGATAATACTAAAGTAACTAAACTTTATTGAATTTCCAATCTTAGTTATTTTAGGAAAATGTGAATAAGGTGCTAATCCATGAAATTACACTTTACACTTTGTTTAAGTTGTTAGTGGAGCGTGTGTGGTTAACCGGCACACTAACTTGAACTTAACAAGGTATGTAAAGGGTGACTTAATGTTTATCATAGTATCGATGGAGCGTGTGTGGTTAACCGGCACATCGATTGAGGGGTAATACATTAAGGGTACCAAGTAATTTGCATGGTTACTTCACACCTTGTTTTGTGATCCTCAGCATCCCAGTCACAAAACTTGAAGGGCACACTCGAGATTGAAACATGCCATTGAAGAAAGTTCAATGAATCTCAAAGAATCTAGGAGTTTCTAAACCAATTAAAACCTAATTAAATATTTCGTTTTTCATGGTGGAAATTGGTGAATCGTCATTCACCTACCTTCAAATATCTTATAGCTTAGATTACGACATCCCTCTTCTAAGTTATAAAATATTGTGTTGGGTCCTAGCCTTAATATTACATTTGGGTGTTTTGTTAAGGACTATCTCTATATCTAATCTAATCTATTCCCTCTTCTTTTCAGATGTCTTCCAATAACAATGCTTCTGGCTCAAACCCTACTAGCTCCTTCTCTCTCATGAATCTTTGTGGGAGAGTCATCTTTGATGGGCCCAACTTTACAGATTGGATCAGAAACATAAGGATGGTCACTCGGTATTAGAACAAAGAATATGTTCTCGACAAGGAGCTGAAGGTACCCGAGCCAACTGCTACTCCTGAAGAGCTTGCTGAATATGAGGTACATGAAAGAGATGCTACAAAAGTGGCATGCATCATGATGGCCACCATGACAGCCGAGCTCCAAAAGCCCTATGAGGACTATTATCCTTTTGAGATGCACCAGGACTTGATGGACCGCTACCATCAAAGTGCTCGTCAAGAGCGATATGAAATAATCTCCTCCATGATAACAACCCGAATGAAGGATGGTGAACCCATCATGGGCCACATGCAGAAAATGCAAAGGTATGTGGACCGTTTACTGAAGCTGAATGTGAACTTCCCTGAGGAGTTAGCAATAGACATCATTTTGCACTCCTTGCCATCGTGTTATGATCAATTCCGCATCACATATCACATGAACAAGGAAGAAGTCACCCTCAGCAAACTTCAAGGACTCTTGAAGACCGCCAAAAGTGGTCTAAAGGGTAAGTCGGTTGTTACTACTCCTACTCCTACTCCAACTACGGCCAATGTCTTGGCAATCGGGCATGGCAAAGGGAAGAAGAGAAAGAACCCTTCTAAGGGTACCAAGGGTAAGACCCTTGAAGGCTCCTCTTCAAGCAAAACCAAGAAAGGTTTTGTCACTCCTTCTGCTAACCCTAATGAGACTGAATGCTTCTATTGCCATGAAAAGTCGCACTGGAAGCGAAACTGCCCAAAGTACCAGCAAGATTTGAAGGATGGGAAAGTAAAACCCAACCATGCATGTATATACACTATATTGTCTAATAACTCACCTCATTCTAAGTCTTGGGTCCTTGATACAGGTTGTGGTATTCACATATGTTGTGATTTGCAGGGACTAAAAAGAAGTGAGAATGTGGAGCAGGGAAAGATAAACTTGATCATGGGAAACAGGAAAGCTTCACCTGTCACCAAGATAAGAGTTTATTCCTTAGTGCTAAATAGTGGGTTTACATTAGATTTGAATAAATGTTATTATTCGCCAGAAATGGCAAGAAATGTTATTTCCTTTCATGCATTGTATAAACAAGGTTTTACCTTTTATTTTGATAATAATAATGGTAGTATTGATACTTTCTTTAATAATGTTCTTTATTTTAAAGCATTACCTTGTGATGGCGTGTATGAAACTGTATCTGTTGTAGATAATCTAGGAAATAATGTATTGTGTATTAACTCTTCCACTAGCTTAGATAAAGCATCCTTATGGCATTGTCGTCTTAGACATGTAAGCAAGAAACGCATAGGCCAACTCCAAAAGGATGGAATCTTGGAGTCATTTGACCTAAAGTCAGATGATAGTTGTGAATCTTGTTTGCTTGGTAAAATGACAAAGTCACCTTTTACTGACACTTGTGCTAGGGGTGAAGGTTTGTTGGACCTCATACACATGGATGTGTTTGGACCCTTCAGAACCGCCACAAGAGATGCTAATCGGTTATATGTGACTTTCACTGATGATTTTAGTAGATATGGATATGTCTACCTAATCAAGCATAAGTCAGAAACCTTTGAGAAATTCAAAGAGTTTAAGCAAGAAGTGGAGAATCAGTTGGGCAGGAACATTAAGATGCTTCGATCCGATCGTGGTGGTGAGTATCTTAGTACTGAGTTCCTTGACTATCTTAAGGAATGTGGGATTGTCTCACAATTGACACCTCCTAGGACACCACAGTTGAATGGTGTAGCTGAGAGGCGCAATCGGACCTTGTTGGACATGGTTCGTTCCATGATGAGTCGAGCTTCGCTACCAATCTCATTTTGGGGGTATGCCTTAGAGACTGCCGCCCATATCCTTAATCTAGTCCCTACAAAGAAGGTTGCCAAAACACCTCACGAGGTGTTGACTGGAAAAGTTTCCAATCTAGACCACATCAAGATTTGGGGTTGCGAGGCTTTCGTGAGACGCGAGACTCACGATAAGCTCGAACCCCGAAGCGAAAGGTGTATTTTCATCGGCTACCCACAGAAATCCTTTGGTTACATCTTCTACAGACCCAGTGATAATGTGGTCTTTGTAGCAAGAAGAGGATTCTTTCGAGAGAGAGAATTCATGAGCCAAGGAGACAGTGGGAGCCAAATTGACCTTGAGGAAATTCAAGTGTCAAGTGGTGAAGGAACCTCAAACCCTAGCCCTCAACCTGAGGAGGAAACTCCTGTTAAGCCGACTGAAGAATCTATACCTCTGAGGCGTTCCACCAGAGTTAGGAATGCACCTGAGCATTATTATGGTTTTCATATTACTGCAGAAGGTGAGACACTTATCAGTGATAACACACTGGTAAATCTGGATGAGCCTAACAGCTACACGGAAGCCATGGCAGGCCCTGAGGCTGCTAAATGGAAAGAGGCTATGGATAGCGAGATACAGTCCATGTATGACAATCAAGTTTAGAACTTGGTTGACAATGTACCTGATCGTAAGATAGTTGGGTGCAAATGGATCTTCAAGAAGAAGACCGATATGGATGGTAATGTACACACTTATAAGGCACGACTGGTTGCAAAGGGTTATTCTCAAACTCCGGGAGTTGATTATGATGAGACCTTTTCACCAGTGGCCAAGATTAAGTCTATTAGGGTTCTGTTAGCCATTGCTGCATTTCATGATTATGAAATATGGCAAATGGATGTCAAAACCGCTCTCCTTAATGGAAAGTTGGCTGAAGATGTTTACATGGTTTAGCCAGAGGGTTTTGTCAGTACAGAGTACCCCAGTAGAGTGTGTAAGCTCGAGAAATCCATTTATGGATTAAAACAGGCACCTCGCAGATGGAATCTTTGCTTTGATGAGAAAATCAAAGAATTTGGCTTTTCAAGGAGTGAAGATGAATCTTGTGTCTATATCAAGGCTAGTGGGAGTATAGTCAGCTTTTTGGTACTGTATGTGGATGACATACTACTCATAGGAAATGACATCCCAACCCTGCATGAAGTAAAGTCCTGGCTTGGGAAGTGTTTCGCTATGAAGGACCTTAGAGAAGCTGCCTATATCCTAGGGATAAGGTGTTGGGGTACAAAGTTCTTCATGTATGACTTTGTAATGGTTTGACTCTTGTAGACCCACTTGCATGTGGTGTATTAGCCTTTAGACCCATGTGTTAGTGAGAGTGAGAGAGAGACACGTAAACACCTCTATAAATAGTGGGTTCATACCATTTGTAGAGGTGTGCTTGAGAGGTGTAAAGGTTGAGTGTGTGAATGTGTGTTATTTATGTAGATGTAGATCTATGTCCCTTTTTGTAACACAAATACATATTCAATACATCTCTTGAACACCCAAATCACCATGTTCATTGTGCAAACTTTAATTCCGCATGCCAAACCATGTTCTTTGTCATAACAATTGGTATCAGAGCGGGTCTTCAAGATCAAGGTGATTTTTGAAGAACGATTCTCGGTTTGGCAATTTTTGTCACAATTTTGAGCAATTTTGGTGAGTCTCTCTCTATGATCTCTCGTAATCATTAAATCGTGCGTTGCGTTTTAAATTTTTGATCGTTTTGATTCATTGGATCAATTTTTTGTTGAAAAACCCCGTTGTGTGATCCAATAAATTTTTTTGATTAGATCAAGCCAACCAAAATCAAAATCAATCTTACTGTTCATGAAGCCCAAAGTTCGTTTAATATACGATATCTCTTACTGTTCATTGGATTGGATTCATAAACCCAAATCAAACATATAATTTTGTTTTGATTTAATCTTGAGTCCATTAATCAGTTACTGTTTGAGCCCAAATTCTTGTTCCTGGTTCATGGTCGCTCATTTTACTAAGTTGAGTAATCGATCATCATCTTCTTAATCTTTAGTTCTGATTTCTCTTTGTTGTTTCTAAAAATTAATGATAAAGTGAAATCAAGTTTTATGGTGTTGAATTCGTATTCAATGTCAAATAGGGAGTTGACTATCGATGTTTCTCAAAGAATTCGTGAATTTTTTTCCGAATCTTTCTGTTCTCCACTCAACTCAAAATCGATTTATGAGTCGCATTTGTTTCTTGGTATGGGGAATCAAATCGATGATTGATTTTGATTTTAATTTTGACGATTTGTTGATCGCTGGTTTATTGATCTTTTGATGTTTGGGCTAATTGATTTCAAAACCAGTTAATAGATGATCTGGATATGATCGATTCGATGTGTACATCTTGAAATCGAAGTTGATTTTATATGTTTGTGATTCTTAGAGTCGATCGATTGAAGTTTTGTTTTGGGGAAGAACTGTGATATCGACGATCTAGATTGCAGTCAAGTGTCGATGGCTTGGTTATTGAATTCGAAGAATTGATATTTGGAATAGATGTGCGAAAATTTGATTTTGGAATGAACGATTTGATCGATTTTGGAGTCGATGTTCGAAGTCTGGATTTCAATTTCGTTCGTTTTAGGTTTGTGACTCGATGATTTGATGTCTATGTGTTAAAAGCGAAGCTTGGATCGACTGTAATTTCTTCGATTCTTTTGATTTCGATCGAATATTGAGCTGTGAAGTCGATTTGTGTACAACTGAAATAGATGTCGATGATTGATTATTTGGAAACGCGAAGCGACGAGAGATTCAATAGTTAATATTGATGATCGGATTTTGGTTTGTGTTTCAAAGGCAAATTTTCGAATGTTTGAAGGATTGGGTTTGGGAAGAAATATAAGGAACGAAGAACTGTAAGTGTTGATGATTTGGGTTGATCACTGAAATACAAAGGACGAAGATTTTGAAATCGTTTGTTACTGGATTCACGATTCGTGAATGAACAAGCAAAGGTTGTTTGCTGTTGATAATTTTGATTTGGATGAACTGGGTGAATATACGAAGGGTTGATGATTGAACGAACGAAGAATGGTTACTGTTCATATATAAGGCTTCGAACGCTTCGAATTCGTGTGTTTGGGAAAAATTTTAGGAAGATGATTTTCATACGAAGAGGAGAGAGAAGGAAAATCTTCGTATGTTTGGGTAAAAAAAAAATTTCGTGTGTTTGGTTCCTGAGATTTTCGTACGAAGCGTTTATAAGAAACGTACCAAGCGATCATGTGAATTGATGAAAAAGAAAGACAAATTTTCGAAAATGGTCCTTGAAAATTCGCATGTTTGTCACCTGAAAATTTTGTATGTTGGGTTATAAAATTTCGTATGTTGGGTTGCAAAAGTTCGTATGTTGGGAAGCAAAACCAAAAGTTTCGCATGTAGTCCCTCAAGATTTGACTGTTTAACAAAGGGAAAAAGCAAGGCTTCGAATGTTTGTTCAAGTCTTCGAATATTTTGATCATGAAGTAAAATTTTCGAATTCAGCCCTTAAACTTTCGAACATTTGGCAATCTCCACAAATTTTTGAAGTTTCGAATGTTTGACACTTTTCACCCAAATTCGAAAATTTTTGAAGTTTCGAATGTTTGACACTTTTCACCCAAATTCGAATATTTTCTGAAATTCCGAATATTTTGGGGATTCTTCGTATGTTTGGTGCAAATGGCAGAATTTTCGAAAATAGTCCCTGAGGCTTCGAATGTTTGGCGGTTCATACCCAAATTCGAAAAAGGACTGTTTTTGCTGAAAATTGAAGAAAATGCATTTAAGGCCCCTGCAGTTTGTACAAATTGACGCTTTCTACCCAGCTTTGGAAAAGGGGGAGAGTTTTGCATATTTTGCTGTTTTGGGCGCACCGGGTCACTGCAGAATTTTGAAATTGACAATTTCTACCCATTTTTGAGAAATTTTGTCAAAGGCGATCCGTGAACGAAGCTAAAAATTGAATATTTTTTCGATTTTCCGGATTAAAACACAATGTTTATGCCACATGTTAAGGGGGAGTTTTGACACGAAAAATTACGAATAGAGCACGTTCTCTTTCCTTGAAGGTTTTATAATCAAATTTCGATTATAAAAAGGGGGAGAAATTTATATGGAAATTCGAAATTGAATTTTTCATATTACGCGGATTTGAAGACCGAAGTGATCTTAATTTTTGAAGCTTACGAGATGATGCAATTGGAAGTTCGAAATGATTTATTTTCGAAATGGGTTTGGTATTATTGAAGATTTTTGGGATGTGTTTTTATGCGCAACTTTTGGGTGATTATTTGGAGTTAATCATTCGTTGCTGCTCGGTTTGTATGGTTTCACATCCTAGAGCCCAAATTGAAGAATCATGGAAGAATTGAAGATTGAAGTTCGTTTCGACATGTGTCACCTTTGAGGCTCGAACCGCGTAGATGCTCGATTTTAGAAGATTTGAAGTGGGTCATCCATTCCTAACTTTGAGGGGGAGAATGTTGGGGTACAAAGTTCTTCATGTATGACTTTGTAATGGTTTGACTCTTGTAGACCCACTTGCATGTGGTGTATTAGCCTTTAGACCCATGTGTTAGTGAGAGTGAGAGAGAGACATGTAAACACCTCTATAAATAGTGGGTTCATACCACTTGTAGAGGTGTGCTTGAGAGGTGTAAAGGTTGAGTGTGTGAATGTGTGTTATTTATGTAGATGTAGATCTATGTCCCTTTTTGTATCACAAATACATATTCAATACATCTATTGAACATCCAAATCACCATGTTCATTGTGCAAACTTTAATTCCGCATGCGAAACCATGTTCTTTGTCACAACATAAGGATTTTGAGAAACAGGAGTAAAAGACTAATTGGACTTAGTCAAAGCACCTATGTGGACAAAGTGTTGAAAAGGTTCAACATGCATAACTCCAAGAAAGGAGAGTTACCCATCCAGAGTAACGCCAGATTGAGTAAGACACAAAGCCCTAGTACTGAGGCTGAGATAGCAGAAATGAGTCGAATACCTTATGCTTCAGTTGTAGGATCGATCATGTATGCTATGACGTGTACTCGACCTGATGTAGCCTTTGCTTTGAGCATGGTTAGCAGGTATCAGGGGAACCCTGGCAAGGCACACTGGACTGGGGTAAAAGAATATCCTCAAGTACCTACGGAGGACTAAGGACTGGGTCCTTACCCTCGGTGACAGTGAGGACTTGAGAGTTGTAGGGTACAGTGATGCTAGCTTTCAGACTGACAGGGATAATTTCCGCTCTCAGTCGGGCTGGGTCTTTACTCTAAACAGAGGGGCAATTACTTGGAAAAGTTCCAAGCAGGAGACAGTGGCTGATTCCACTTGTGAATCAGAGTATATAGCAGCAAGCGAGGCAGCAAAGGAGGCTATATGGCTAAAGAACTTCATCGGAGACCTTGGAGTTGTACCAGCTATAAAGGAGCCAATGGAGATTTTCTGTGACAGCAATAGTGCGGTTGCCTTAGCCAAGGAACCAAGAGATCATGGGAGATACGGACACATTGACAGAAAATATTACTTCATCAAACATCGAATAGAAGAAGGAATCCTCGTGGCAAAGAGGGTATCATCGGATGAGAACCCAGCAGATCCGCTCACGAAGGGACTGACTCGGGAAATCGGGAAACAAATGCTGGACAATAAGCAAGACCATGTTCCATGTATTTGTCCGGCTGATATCTAGAACAGAGGATTATATGATCACTTATGTAAAATGGCGCTTCATAGTTCAACAGAGTTTTAAGAGCTACGATTGCTGATCGGTTCCTGAAGTCATACTTGCAACTATAGTTATTAGATTTATCCAAGTGGGAGAGTGTTGGAGATAATGTCTAAGTCCATAACTATATTTGGTATGTACTTGACCCGACCCGGCATGGTCCATTTGGGTTGCACTTCACCCAAACAATTTACGGATAATCTTTTGAGAATAGTATAAGTTATGATTTATTAATATATTATAAGTTCTAATATATTAATATAAAATCATATTATTTAATTAGTGTTGATCTATAATTAATTTAGAATTAATTTAGAGATCAAAAGTATGACTAATTAAATATGGGCTCTTGTATTTATATAGTGTGGGCTAATGCTTATTTGGAATGGGCTAGGCTTGCATGGAAAGTCCATGGATACTCCATGGAGCTTTAACCCATGGATCTCATGGAAATGAAAAGACATGGGTATTAGGGTTTACATGGATGTAACCCTAATCCACCACACTATATAAAGGAGGCTTTGGTTCTTGAAATTGGACTAGTTGATGTGTGTAAACTAAGAGGGCCGATTTCAAGAAGTTTGTGACTATTCTATCAAGTTTCAAAGTTTGTGGTGATTTGTGACTTCCATTTGAGGCATCCACATTATTGGTGCTAGGCTCTCAAACTCCAAGCAATCAACTACTACTACAAGGTAAGTAATTCTACTAGTTTTATTTGATTCAAGTACCCCATGCCATGCTAGTTAGGATAAGAATCTTGGAAAAATAATTATTTGCATGTATCTTAGTCAAACATAGATCCAAGGTTTCTAGGGTTGCATGTACACCATAAGAGTGTTAGAATGCTGAAAACCCATCACGCCCGATGTTCGGACGCCAGACATCATAAGGTGGCAAGCCAGACGTTCTCAGTAGAAGCCCAATGGATCGATTTTGGGCGTTGGGCCATTAAGGTTTTTGGTCTTAGTTTAGATATGTTCAACCATGTTGACCGTTAACCTTTTGAGCGGTTTGACTTTTGGTCAATCATGTTGGGACTACGTATGATAAGGGAAAAATGCTCTTTTTCCCAAAGGAGGCTTAATTGTGAGCGAAGACCTTCCGTGGGTTAGTTATTTCCTTAATTGTTAATTAGGGTTTTATTATGGATATGTTCAGCAAGGGGAGACTTGATATCATCGTCTCGAGTGGGTGGTTTATCTTGTCTTCAGGGTCGAGATGAGTCTCTTCACTGTACTTGCGGGTTGAAGGCACCAAGGTCGGCTCAATGGATTATGTTTGTAGGATGATAGTTGTCTTTATGACTCATGCTGATATGCTTGTATGTGCCTGTTGTCTTTATGAATCTTGCTGATATGACTGTATGCTTTATCTATATGGGGTGAAATATACCCGGGGGTGAAATAGACCTACTCGGTTGAAAAATACTGATTGAGTTGAAATAGAATCAGGGGTGAAATAGACTTGTTCGGTTGAAAACTACCGATTAATTTGAAATAGATTCGGGGGTGAAATATACTAGTTCGGTTGAAAAACGTTGATTGAGTTGAAATAGACTAAGGGGTGAAATAGGCTCGGGGGTGATATAGACCCATTACAACTTCGAGCTGATATGTATGTATGGTATGCGGTATTTTGGGTAACTCACTAACCTTTATACTTACGGTTTATGTTTAAAATATTTTATGGTTGTTATGGTTTCAAAAGGAAGGGCTCGACTTGATTGCAGTACATCCCCAGGAGATTTATTTTGTGTTAATTTTTTATGATTTTACTTTGATGTTTTGACAATACTTTTATTCTGATCCTCTTTTGGGTTAACGAATGAATGGGTTTGACTTATTTAAAATGAAATTTTTATTCGGTAATTTTGGGACGTTACTACAATGTACTTTAAAACATACGAAAAGAAGGATATAATACTTACCTTTTGATCCTTAGATCAAGTGAATGACAACCTTGCAATGGATGAAGAGCCCAAAATAGAACTCCACTAATGATGTCAAACGCAAAAGAAATTATAATTTTCTTCCATGGAGAGAACAAAATTATACAGCAAAAATCGTCTAGAGTTTGATCCCTAGCTCTCTATTTGTAGGCGGCGTGATAAATCCTTAAGCAATTAAATTTATAAAGGATAATCCTCACCTAAATTAACACATGCTTTATCCTTATCATGATAAGTTGAAATTGTCCACCTCCTCATTCTGGATGGTTCTAGAATATTCCAATTAATCCCACTGATTTAATTAATATTCGACCTATTTAATTAATTACCAAAATAATTTCTAATTAATTTATTAATTTATCATAAATTAACAACTTATTTTTCTCCATTTTCTTATTGCTAATTATGTCATGATGCCAACCTAAAAAGACCCTGTTATTATTTAGAAATATTACCAATTAGTTAATGACCTTGGACATTATTTCCAACACAATAAACCACACCTAGGTGTACTAACACACACCTATACGCTCCGAAGAGCTGCAGCTAAGATTCCTAGATACTTGTCCTAGGATTCTCCTTAACCATACTCCTGCACCGCTTTAAGTTTCTACCAAAACCATTGGTCGCCTTATGTATGCAACGTGCGCATAATACAGGATCAGATAGAGGGTTGAACAAATGATTACACCCTAAGCCTACAGCCAAATAAGGAACATGAAGTAAGCCTAATCAAGCATTATGAGGCTATATAATAATAATCATGTACCATTATAAAGCATTCAATTAATGACTAGTAGTATCAATCTAAACTCCAAGTAATACAAAGCAAGAAATCTTCTAGGCTACAAAGGCATCACATAGTCAGCCAATTCTATCATGCAATTCTTGAGGGTATCCTTAGCCTATAAGCTAGCATGCACTTCTCACACTTCACATATCAGCATGCATATATTATAACTAGCATGGATATTTTGGGATATCACTTTCCTTGATCTCCGGCTGACTGTACACAACGCATCTTGTTTTCCTTTTTTAATTTGTTCTTTCTCAAAAATTTTGTCAAAATTTTCGAGTTTGGAATTGTATGAGTGTTCATCCAGATCCCTCAAACCAGGACTCTGATACCAACTTGTAACGTCTCAATTTTCACAATAAAATTTTCAAATTTTAAAATAACTTAAAAGCGATTTTTTAATAAATCAACCATCAATAAAACGATTGTATCAAAACATAAACCCAAAAGAATATCAGAGTATCATAACAACGCAGAATCTCAAACATAGAAGTTTTTGATGAATGTATACAATCATGCATTCATATTCCCATGAACCTTAGAAGTAACTGAAACATTTAATTCACAACTGTAAGCCAAATCTTAGTGAGTTCCCCAAAATACCATACAACATACAATACATTCATGCATACAAGATTAGCCTTCAACATAAGGATGTTCTTCCCCTTCCGCCTTTAACATAAAGCCGGTCCGCCCCTGGCTATCAGCATAAAGCGGGACTGCCCCAAGTACCTTGACCTTCAACAAAAAGTTGGATTGTCCTTAACTCACCATAAGACATGTCGACATATTTATAATAATAAACAACTAACAACAATATAGTAACACATGTAACTGTCTAAACTAGTTTACCTGCCTAACAGCTCGCTACAAGATAACGCCATCCTAACTCACTGTAACGCCCAAAGATTCGGGTTAGACATTTAAAATATAATATATAATCTTAGCTAAAGATGTAGTAGTAATAATGATTATCTCGGAGGTATAAGGAGTACTTAAATTTGACTTCGTATAAAGAAGTTATGTTTCTTCGAAGTTTCGCGATTAAAGCAACATGACTATGCGCTTTGTAAATAGTGAATCAGAGATAGGTAGTGAAGTTGATTATTATCATAAGTAATCTAAAGGAAAGTCGTAGTAACCGTAAAAGAGAACTCTTGCATATAAAGAACGTCCAAATGTGACTTCATATGAAGAAGTGATGATTTTTTAAAGTTTTAGCAAAGCAGTGTGTAGCACAAAAACCAAAATTAAGATCGATTGATTGTTAGGAAAAACAATCTAAACGAGAGTTAAAGATTTCGTCGATACTTATCCGTTGAGATAAAGATAGTCGAGAACTGATGTCGTATGAAAGGGATATGATTTTTAAATGGATTTTAGCAGTCTAAGCCTTCTAAAAATAATAAGTTAAAAATAAAGTGAGAACTAGCCGACAGAATCTAAATGAAAGTTGTAGAGTTCGTCAATAGCTACGCGTGGATGAGCTCGTTTGAGGAGGATACTAATTTTTGAAAAATAATAAAGTTTTGCATGCGCCGAAAGGAGGCACGGCGTGCTCTGACAAGTAAACGCAGCCCCACCCTAAAGCTTAGATGTGGCATGACTCAACAAAAGCCATGTCAACTCTTTTGAATAGAGGGGTGGTGCGCCCCCGCAAATTCTAGCTATAAAAAGTTATAAATTCTACTCATTTTCCTCACTCCTTTCCACCCAATTCCTCTAGAACTCTTTCGTACCCCTATCCCTTTAACTTTCTAGTTTGCGGCAACCTTAGCGAAGCCGCAAAGCCTCTCAGAGATAGAGCTTTCGGTTTTGGAGTTCTGCCCATGCAATTTCCTGGGTTTAGCTAAAATTTATGTAAGTTAAGATAAACTTATTTTATTTCAAGTGTAACTTATATTTATGTTCATAGTCATTATTATGAACCTATAAATAATATTTATTACTGATTCCAAGTTATTTTACTGATTCATCTACTTACGAGAATGATGTCTAGTCTAGATTTAGTGAGGTGTTTAAAGTGAGTTTTCCAAACAGTATACTTTTTATACCAAACGGACCCTACCTCTGGTATGATCTTACTGGTTATTCCTTACTTGATAGATCTTGATATAGACATTGGGATTAGTGAGAAATTTAGACTATTATTAGTCACTAGGAAAGTTAGGTTAAGACTCATTATTAATCGTACTTAAGTCACATCAACGGAAAAGCTAAGGTGTTACGCAAAGCTTTGCACAAATCACCGGTCATCCATCTAAGTAAAGTGAGTGCGTAGTCCCTTTCATGAAAATGATTATATTACAAGTATTAATTAAAGTAGTAAATATCCGTTCAAAGCCATATATGAAATATATGCTTATTTCCTGGAATATGTGTTAGATGTATATTGATAATGTACAATATGCGAACCATATATGGTTCTTTATGTGTTAAGATGCATATATGATACTATTACATGATAATAATAATGGAAATATTATTAGTGAGAAAAAAAAATGTATTAATACCTAAATACTCTATAGTAAATATATAGTGAAATAGGATAGTGTTGGTATTGGAAGCCTTATAATCTTCGCCCGTTAATGAGATAAGACTTATTATATATTTCTAATTCAATCAAGTTTGATATTGGGTAGTTTTATTCTAAGAATGTGTCAAAGTTAGGAACGTAGAGTAGAAACAACCTATAATAGTGTTCAGGATCTTTAGGTCTTTACGCCGAAACTTATGTATTTTTTTTAATTATGACATCCTTAGGATTTTATTTGAGACACTCATTGTTCTCAAACAGATTTTATATATTGGGATTTTCTGCAACTGAAGTATCATGATTTTTAAAGTGTAAAGAAAGGTCTTTTGGTTCTGAAAATTAGAGGATGTCACACTCACAAGGATACATACTGTAGTGTAAAGTATATTGAAAAAATTCACCTCATAAACAAAGCGTGAATTCTCTACAGCCCGTCGAAAATGTGAAGGGTGATCTTACAAACCACCTAAAACTTAATAAAAGGTCAACCTCAACTATGATATAAAACACTAAAGTTTAAACCAAGGCCAAACTTGGTCCGAAAAGTCAAAAGGTGAACATTCTGGTCAGCAGGCGTACCATGTTTTCTTCTGGGCGCCCCTTGCCTACAAAAAGATAAATCAATCGAGATTGGGCTAAAAAAAGTGTGACACAATGGAGTCAAAAGTGCGTCGCGTGTGGGATTGAAGTGTCGCACTAAAGCCTTCTTCATAAGGGTTTTTGACCTAATCCTTTAAGTTACCACTGCTTCCTCTAGATCTGAACTCTAACAAAGTCTAAATAGATATAGTTTCCAACTTTATCCATTAAGACACACCAGAACAACCAAGATCTAGCATTTTGCATTCCAAATGACCTAAAACACCGCCAAGACTTGCATGGCTTTATGATAAGGCTAAAGGTCCAAACTTTATAAGTCCATAAGGCTCCAAAAGCAACATGAAGTGCTTACATGGTGCTAGAGTTCATTTAACCCCAAGATCACCCACAAACAGGGACAAAAAGATGCATAAATTGACATAACACAAGATCTAGCAAACAACAAGGAATGTTTGAAGCTTTAGACTCACAAAGGTCCAAGAGAGGAGCAAAATTGTTGGATCTACACTTTTTCTTCACTTCAATGCACCAAGGAGGATCCTGTTCTTCAAGCTTTAAGCATAAACCAAGGCAAAATGAGTATCCAAGGTGATATAAAGCTTAAAAGGGGAGAAAAAAGGGTTAGGGTTTATGGAGTATCTTTGTAGGGATGAAGGAGGGCATAAATGATTCAACCCTAGAGAGTTAAGGGTCTTAAATAGCCCAAAACCCTAAAAAGTTGTTCAGCCCATGGGTTGGAGCACGCCACACCCATAAGAAGCGTGTCACGCTTCTTGCGATGAATTCCATATTTTAGTTTTTCAGTGAATTATCCAAATTAAAACCAGATTTAAATCAAATATCGGGAATAAGGATATTATAATTCACATCAACAAGGTTTTTCCTTTCATTTTCATTTATTCCCATCAGTGAAGTTTTTTCTTTCGTTTTCAATCCCCAATTATGCAATAGTGTTATCATAAAAAACCATTTACAATAACATTGAACCATCTTCATCACTTACATTTTATTTGACTATGTTGACCACAATTCCAATTAGGGAGTAACCATCTTGCATTATCTAACGAATAACAGTTTACGTTGAATCTAGTCAATGTTAACACTTTTCTTTTTATCATTCCATGAGATCTAATTTCATAACTTTAATCTGTTTATTTTGCTTTGTTCTCTCTGTTGGGTTTTGAGCATTCTAACACTCCTAAGGTGTAAATGCAACCCTAAATACCTTGGATCTATGTTTTCTCTATTATACATGCAAACTTGAACTTTCCAAGGTATTACCCTAACTAGCATACAAATGTTTGATACTTGGGTAATAAAACTGTTTGAAGACATACCTTTTGTTGTATTTGGATGCCTTGGAACTTTAAGAACTTAGTTCCCCAAGTGTTGCACCTCAAATGGAATCACACAACACCACCAACAATTGGAATAACTTGAGAGAAGAACACTTGCACTCATAAAATCAGATTGCCCTCTTGTGTTTCCAATAGTGCCAATTTCATGAGCCTTGGGGTTTCTTATACAGTGTGGCAAACTAGGGTTACACCATGTAACTCATGACTTTCCACATTCCTCATGATCCATGGGTTTTAACCTCCATGGAGTATCCATGGGTCACCACATGGGTTTAGCCCAACATGAAGAACTATGGATCATAAGCCCACTTTATAAGAATGAATGATTTACCAAATCAATCCCCATTTATTTAATTAGTCTCTTTTGATCACAAAATTAATTCCAAACTAATTCTTGATCAATACTAATTATATAATATGATTTCATATTAATATATTAGAACTTATAATATATTAATAAATCATAAATATCCTCGTCTCACAAAAGTCTATCCAAATTGTTCCGATGCCATGCAACCCAAATGGACCATGCTACTCTCGGGTCAAGTACATACCGATAATAGTTATGGGCTTAGACACCTAATCCAATAGTCTCCCACTTGGATAAGTCTAGTAACTATTATTGCAAGCATGACTCCAACCTGACTAGCAATCGCAGCTCTGAAAAGCTGTTGTCGAACTCTGACCTAGTCAATGACGTGTCCATTAGATAAGGGATCATATATTCCTCCATTCTAGATATCATATGGACTGAGACATGGATTATAATCATTCTCTCTGTCCATCTGTTGTTTCTCGATTTCCGATTTCTGACGAGTGACAAATTGAACAAATCAAATCAGTCCAGGCCTGATGTCATCGTTAATCATCGAGGGCCCCACAGATATCACTTTTATCCACATGGGATAAAAGGAACGGATAAACTTCGACCCAAATGCTCGCTTGTACTTACTCACCAAATTACACACAACAATATGTTTTATAACATCCAAGTTATTGGTGCGTTTACATATGTCAATGTGCAACCGACTCACAACTACAACTCACATGTCTCCGTTTCAAGAATATAAGATACTATCGTCTCATGATCACTCGTGATAAAATCCATGAAGTGATTCAAATGAGCGTGGGTTGAATCCAATACTCGAATCTTATTCCAGGAGCACTCATGAACACTGTAGAAAACTTGTGCTATGACTAACACACCTCTACATACCAATTCATGACAGTCTTACCTCAATACCTACTTCCAAAGTATGATCGACTGTGGATGATTTGAATAACCTATTTATTCGGGAAGTCAAAACATGCAAGGTGAAACACAAGAATAATACTAATCCTATATGGCCCAAAACTTTTGAGTCATATTGATTACTCATTATTCATTGTATGATGTTTCGAATAATCAACTTAATACTTGAATTAAACAATAGTTATGCCATGCTCCAAGCATGCACACTATGTTTGTCTAAAAAATAGTTATGCCATGCATCAAGCATGCATACTATGTTTGTCTATGGTCCTTACTTTGTGAAATAGATCAATTGAAAAACATTTCAATGATGCTCATTTCAAAAATCCAAATCCTTACTGCAAGTGTAAGAAATCCAAATTCTTGTCACTGCTAGAAAGTGTTAGATTCTAAACTATCATGCAAAGATTCTTTTGTAATGTCTAGGTGCCAAAAGTCATAGAGACTTGACCAATGATATTACAAAATATTCCTTTGGAGATTGTTACAAGATAATTACATGGAAATGAAGTCTCAAATTCAAAGTACATTCCTTTGAACATCCTTCTTGCATAAAAGTTTGTAACTTTTCCATCTATTCTTCAACTCCCAATATGGAAATATTCCATATTTGCCATACGACAACTCATTATTAACAGACTCTTGTCTATTCATAATAATGTCAATATGGTTCATCCTTTACTATACTTCCAACTGTCCTTAAGCGACCAATCTTTGGCGAACCTTAGATTGTCCTTAACAGTTGTTTAACCACTTTAGTCATATCCGGTTCTATTCCTTTTTCCGTCTTAATGACCTAGGCATTCGGAAAATTTAGAACATGAGAATATTATAGCATATTAATCGATCCTATACCTGAAGCATATGGGACACGATTCATAATGTCTAACATAAAGACATGATATTTAATCAGTCTTTTGCTATAATATTTCTATTTGCCACGTTCTCATAATTTTGATTATGAAGAGGGATGTCGTAGTCATAGTCAAATTTTTGAGAACGCAATTAACATTTCCATATATTGAATTTCCTTATGTTGAACCATTCTAACATAACATTCATTTATATTTGACTAAATTTGATTAAAATCTCAATCTAAGCTTTTAGAATTGAAATGAAGTATGAATTCCTCTCCCTTAATTATAGCAAAACAACTTTTCAAACCCTGCAACTTGCGAATTGAAACTTTTGTTTTCTATAATTAACATTGCTAACTTGCAACATTCACCATAATAATTATGCTCCCACTAGCATAATGATTATTATTAGCATAACACTTATGCTCCCACCAGCTTTGACATGTATTCAGAAATCAACTGGACTTCTAGAAATCAGTACTTATTGACTTTCATTACCAAATTTCTGATTTCTGATACGAGATGCTTCGATAATACTTTATCTAGGCTTCTCAAAATCATACACCTTTCCTTAGATAACTCACATGTGTGTCTTAACAATTTTGGAACTTACAACCATAAGTCTGAAATGTTTAGACCTTTTCCATTTCTCACAATTTGAATTATGAAGAGGGATGCCGTGATCATAATCGAGTTTGAGAATGCAAATATCACAATTTCTATTTCCTTAAAATCTACTTAGTGAAAGCATTTCCTCACCATCATTTTCATGAATCGGAGAGAAACCTTATGACACTTAGATTTTATGGTGTATGTGTTCCTATCCATGTGAATTTGTCATGACCATAATCACAAGACATGGTTAGTGACAAATCCAAATTAATATGGACTGAACTTGTTCAATCTTAATTTCTTGCCACGTGGCAGCACAAGGGCCTACCATTGCTTCTAGGTTGTTATACAACCAATTGAGAACTCTCAGAACTCATATGCATAGTCAACTTTAACTGGAATGGTCACAGAAACAAAAATATGTCAACATGATAGGTTACAAACCTCAAGTCGTGTGCTAGTGTTTAACAGGTTTATTCTTGATTAGTTATTGAAACTTGTCAAGATCTTTAAGACTCCCACTGACCTCTTGACATATATGATTCACTTTGTCAAGGAACATTACTTGACAAACCAATATTCAAGAGTTAGTGCGGATTCTAATCAAGAAAGACACTTCACACAATTGGCCTTAATTGGTCTTTGTTTTATCCAAAACATCACAACTTACCAATTTCAAATGTACAAGAGTAGAAAACTTTTACTCTACATTTGATAAGTGTTTTAAACCTTTCTTAAGATCATGTCACTCAAGGTTAAAATCTTGGAGTATGACTCTAAGACTTGTTCTTGGAACGAAGTATGACTCATCTTCTAGATTTAAACTATATCAACAATTCACAATTCCTCTTATTAGCCATATAAATGCACTAAGATGTCTTTAGAGGATCAATTGTGATATGGTTTTCCCATAAGCGTTAAGATGATCATAAAACACGATACTAAAGTACTCTCCCATCTTTTCAGATTGGAGAAGCTTTTATCTTTTTGCCTAATTTGATTCTTCTCATTCGTTCTGCCAGACATTGAACCTTTTCCAATGTTTCAGAATTATACTTAAACTTGTAAGCGTAACCATGTCTACTAAACATTAGTAAATCATGACGAATAGTCTTATCGATCTTTGTGGTGGATCTTGACCAGCACACACCCGGTGTACCCGATCCCCTAGTCCTTCACTTGACTCACATATACATGTGAACAATGAATTAGTCCTAATTTACCAAAGATGAAAATTCTCATTCATTATACAATACAACTTGCATGATTCCAAGTTTCTGTCCAATTGAAACTTGGGTGATGAGAATCTTTCCTTATTTGTCAAATACACGACACTGCCACATACGAAAGAATCAAATTCATATTGCTAACATAGAAACATATGTAAAGTCCCAAATCCAGGAACCAAACCAGTGATCAAACAATGAACAATCAAACAATAACAAGAATGAAGTAAAAACAGGAATTACTCAAGCAATGCACACATTTATAACCACAAACGTCAGGTACACCTTGAAGAACACACACATACGTCTCACTAGCCAACTATTTACTCTGACACATTCTGACACTATATATAGGACACGACCAAACCGCAAAAGGGTTCACGGCCGTGAACACTAAACAACCGTGAACAAGCTGACCGCAAACACCAAACACCAACCTATGACCAAAACCCTAACATGATCTATAAAAGATAAATGCCTATCACAAACCAACTAATTATGACCTAATAATCTCCCCCATGGTTTGAGCTAGCATATCTTCAGTCCTTCTCAATCAACATCACATCAGATCTTCCCATAGCCACAAGCCACATTTTCTTCTCAATGATTGTGGCGATCCTTCTTGTAAATTCCTTGGCAACCTGCTCCATAAGCCCCGTCTTGCAGACAATTTGATGTCAAGACAAAGTGTAAATGTCCCATTCCCCAAACATCAGAAGATCTTTTGTCATAACAAGGCGACGAGTACCCGTTGGAAATTTGATCATGGCAGTGGTCGTGGCTTCATCGAACACCCATAATTCCATATTGTATAGTGATTCATCACGAAAGTGTTGGACAATAGGAATATATTTTAGTTTCTTCGTGCGAGGCCACATCACAAACTTCACCGGTTCGTTGGTATTAGGATCAATCAGATCTTTGTTGCTCCTTATAAATGATTTTGCTGTCTTCATTTTGTCAAAATTCCTCTTGACTTGATTTTCCAAAAATAGTTGAAAATCAGTAGCCTGAGGGTCGTGACACGGATTATGAAATGGAGCTTTGGAGAGTTCAGTAAGGTCGACTTTTATCCAAGAACAAAAATCATGTTTGTCTTTATAGTACTCCGGCTCACCAAATTTTCTTTTCACCACCCAGAGATTTTGCTTGTCATGAAATCCCCACATCAGGATTCCTGATCTGTTGCCAAATTTGTCACCGAACCTCCTCTTTTCAAGATCAGTCACCGTCAATTTTGGCTGGTCCGCACAAAGATTCTCGTCGGAATTCTTCATGATGAGCCATTTCTTTTTCTTCTTAGGAGAAGACGGATTCTGAGCTCTTTTCAGTGTTACCCTTAGAGGAGCTTGAGCTGGTTCATGTTCGAATCGATCAACAATCCTTGTGGTGTTTACAGGTGGTGGATTTACAAGCTGATCTGGCTGAGTAAAATGGGCAGGGATCTCAGCTCCGCCTGGTTCTCCGACTGATGATTTGAATTTGTCACCAAATTCTTCAGCAAGTTTATTCTTTAAGTCGAAGTAACAGGCAGTTAAGGCTCCAAGGTGAGTCTGTAGATCAGAGATTTGTGTTGTCTTTAGAGTATTATCTGCTTTAAGCTCCGAGACTCGGGTTTCAAGGTTCTTAATCAAAACATCTTTTTCTATAAGTCTCTGATTCATCACACCAATTTCTTCTTTTAGCTCTGTCACAGATGGGTCTGCATCTCCTGAACTTCCTTCACCTATTGATATTCCTTTGCCACGAGGTGAAGGGTATGTACCATGTTGTGCAAGAAACCTGGCAAGCCTTTCAGAATCAGTATCGTGCACAGGTCTTGGAGGAGAACCCCCCAGGAGCTGAAGAGCTCCCGACTTCAAACGAAGATCTGACATCACATGGTCCTTCTTGGGTTGGCATGGTTGGTGTAGCAGCTATTGTTGTGGTTGCCTGTGTTAGCGGGGCCTGTTCTCTAATAAGCACTCCCGGCCTCGGGTCAGATCGTCTTCTTTTCAGCGGAGGCTGGGAGGCAAGTGTCAATTCAAGATCACTTTCAGACGGCATAGACATTGGAGTAACAAACGGAAGGGGAGGAATCCTTATGGTTGCATCCAGATCAACTGTAGCACCAGCCATCTGAACTGAAGTAGGAGGCATTGCTTTGTTCACATCAACAACTCTCTCTGTCTCTGTTGCTGGTTGTGCAACTTCATTGACATTGTTAAATAAAGAGTTAAGATCCTCAACACTTAGGACAAAATCGTTATTCTCAAAATTGAATGGAATCTCGTCACCATCAAAACCAGATAGATCAATTCCTCGATACAAGTCATCTTCTTCATCATCACCCTCTTCATCATTATCATCATCATCATCATCATCATCATCATCATCATTCACATCATCACCCTCATTGTAATCACTCTGAACCTCCACATTTGTCTTTTGATCATGTTCCTCTGCCACGATTTCAACGGGAGGAACTCGTTCTTCTTTCTCAGAAGCTTCCTTTTTAGATGCAGTGAACGCCGAAAAACTCAATTTCCTTCAATAAACCCTCGATTCACGGTCGTTTTTCAGTGATTTTAGCATGGTAGTGATCGCCTTGAGCATACTTATGAGAAGCAACAAGTAATTTCAAGTGAAAAACACTATGAGATGACGAATCGAAATCAGCTATAGAGAGAGTATATGTTCGGGGTTCACGGCTGTGATCAATTAAATGGGCGTGAAAGGGGTCACAGCCGTGAATCCCACTATACATATCTTGGATCCCATACCTGGTCTATCCCTTATGGGCTGCAAACCCAAGATGCTTCAAATCCAAGCCCAATAAATCCAATTTATTTAACAATAATACATTTTGAAGACTTTAAAATTAAAATGAAATAAAATAAAATAAAATAAAATCTAAAAATTTCAACTAAAATTTTTGTTTGCTTTTGGGATCAAAGTTTTTAGATAGCCTCCATCCGTTTATTGGTACCTCCCCCTTCATGAATAGATCTGGTCAATCGCCGGTATTGTGGTCCACTTAAACACGAAAGATTGTGACAAATTTAGGACATACTACAAGTGACAAGAAATTGTGACCTTATGTTCCTAGATAAAATTCCTAAGGACCATTCAGCTGATGACGACCAAGGATATTGTTGTCCACCTACATTGAGCAGCGAGATCTACAGACAACCTATTAATTGTTCAATTTTAGATGTACTAGAACATGTTTCCCGCTTCCTGATATACCCCAATAATCAGGGACTTCCAAAATACTCCTTACTTCAGGTGAGCAGATAATTATTAAGGGAGAAGTCAGATTTAGAATGCATATGTTGTACACCCAGGTCAGATCTCTTCCAATCACGCAGATGGTGAAACATATGACTGACTAGATTTAGAGGGATTGAGAAGTAGAATGGTGCATATGTTGTGTACCAGGCCGGATAAGTTAATCACGCAAAGGAGACAACATATGGTTAACATACAGAAAGAATTGCATAGAGAGGAGATGCAGAGAGATAGAATTGCATATGTTGCAGTCCAGGTCGGATCTTTCGATCACACAGAGGAGGCAACATATGACTGACTGAAAGAAAGCAAGAAAATAACCTTCTACAGACCTAATTTATCAGAATTCCCCAGTCGCCTTGTCAATACCGGAATTAAGGATAGAGTCCGCACATCGAGGAAAAGTTAAACCACGGTTCTAGATATAAATTTATAGTGTAATCCGCAGATTCCCATGTATATCTCCCTGCTTAACCTACCCAAGCGTCGTATTGTCATACTAAACAGAACTATCTAAGTCAAGATTTGTCAAGTCTCTAGATTCCTTAAGTTCTTCTATGCCTAATCAATTCCATCTTAAATCTTTCGTGCCTACCTGCGCATCAAACACAGAGTCTAGATCAGTTCAGCGTTGGTACCTTACACTAATCAAGATTTCCTATTATCACTGAGTTGATATCACTTCCAGCACATCACATGCAACCACACTCCATCAACAACATATTTTTGGTTTTTCTGATTTTCTAATTTTTTTTTTATTTTCTCATGTTTTTGGATTTTTGAAAATTTTCCAATTTTTTGTTTGTTTTGTTTCTCCCCCTAAATTCTTGCATAGGAGAGAAAAGAAAAATAATTGCGCAAATTTAAACTTCCTAAAAACAAATATCAGTCTTCAAAACGAATCATTTTCAGAAAACCAACCAACACATCGAATCGAGCTTTGTTAAACGGTTTTGTGAACAGATCCGCCACATTATTAGCAGTGGGAACATGTTCCAACTGAATGAGCAAATGCTCATAACAATCTCTGATAAAATGCACTTTGATGTCGATGTGCTCGGTTTTTGAGTGTTGGACTGGATTCTTAGTAATTTGGATTGAAGCTTCGTTATCGCAAAATATGGGGGTTTCAAGATAGTTCAAACCGTAGTCCATTAATTGATGTTGAATCCATATGACTTGAGAGAAACAGGCAGAAGCAGCAACATATTCCGCCTCTGCCGTTGAGCTTGATACTGTTTGTTGTTTCTTGCACTACCAGGACACCAGACGGTCACCTAGAAATTGACATCCGCCGGACGTTGATTTCCTGTCAAGTTCACAACCTCCATAATTGCTGTCAGCAAATGTATATAAATCAAAATCAGAGTTTTTCGGGTACCAAAGACCTAATTTTGGACTGCCATTGAGATACCGAAAAATTCTTTTGACTGCAATTAAATGGGAGAGTTTAGGATTAGCCTGATATCATGCACATTGACAAATTGCGAACATGATGTCCGGCCTGCTCGCAGTTAGATACATCAGTGATCCGATCATCGATCTGTATGCGACCTTATCTACGGATTCGCCTTCTGGATCTGGATTCAACATGGGTCGTTCAGGCATCGGCGTCAAGGCAGACATTGCATCTATAAACACGAACTTCTCAAGCATATCACCAACATATTTTCCTTGGTGGAGTAGGATTCCGGTTGAACTTTGACATACTTGCAAACCCAAAAACATCGCCATCTCTCCCAAGGAACTCATCTCGAACAGCTTCTTCATCACAGTCTCGAATTCCTTGCAAAGCTTTGGACACGTCGACCCGAATATGAAGTCATCGACATAGATTTGCACTAAAATGAGATCGACATCAACATGCTTTATGAATAGGGTTTGATCAATCGTTCCCCGCGTATAGCCGTGCGTGAGAAACTGCTCTGTAAGGCTTGCATACCAGGCTCTCGGAGCTTGATGTAACCTGTAAAGATCCTTGTCTAGCTTGTAGATGTGATTCAGAAACTTGGAGTCGACAAACCCTGGAGGTTGATCAACATAGATTTCTTTCTACACCGCGCCATACAAGAAGGCGGTCTTGACATCCATCTGGTAAACCGTGAAGTTCATGTAGGAAGCATACGCAAGGAAAATGCGAATGGCCTCCAAGCGAGCAACCGAAGCATAAACCACAGTGTAGTCTAGACCCTCTATCTGCTAGAATCCACGGATGACCAATCTTGCCTTGTTGTGCACAATAAGCCCTGAATCATCTTGCTTGTTCCGAAAGACCCAACGTGTGTCAAGAGACTTCTTGCCCTTTGGCAACTCAACCAACTGCCAAACCTCGAGTTTCTCGAACTGATTTAACTCCTCATGCATCGCATCAACCCAGCTGGGTTCATTCAATGCCATTTGGACGTTCTTCGGCTCGATATGAGAGATAAAGCAGGAGTAGAGACATGTGTTGACGTCTCCACTCTGGATTCTCGTTCTGATATCGTCTCCCAGTGGCCCAATGACGTTCTCGATCGGATGATCGCGTTGAAGACTTGAGGGGATCTCATGGCTGATATCATTAACCGAGATAGGAAGGTTGTGGATGTTTACAAATCCATCATTTGCTGAATGATCCGCCTCAGACGATCTGGGACCATCAGAGGGACTTTCCACATACTCGTTCGCTATCGATTCAGGAAAGAGAAGTTCCATGAAAGTTTGAGTTGCAGCGGAAGTATCTCTGGTCATGAACTCTCTTTTTGCAGGAGTGAGCGGAGTGGCATCAGCATCTGGATTGATTTGTTGACTCGAAGAATCTGAGGGAGAACTTGGAACAGCTGCATCCACAGTAGGAGTCGTAGAAAGCACCACAGGTGGTCTGTAGACAACATCCTCCTCTTCATCTTCAAGAATAGCCTTCGAACCTGAGGAAGTACCTGACACAACATCCGAAAAAACATCAAATGATTTAAATAGAGAAGCGTAATCGAATAACCAGTCAAGACCAACTCGGGCATCAGTCTCGTTCTCCTCCAGCCAGCGCACGTCGTAGGTTCCACAATTTGCTTTGTTTTCTTGTTGTAGACCCTGTATGTTGTACGTGCAGCGTATCCCATGAAGTAGCAGTCATCGGCCTTCGAGCTAAACTTCGGGTTGGACTCTAAGTCAAGGAGGGTGCAAGGACATCCAAAGATACAGAAATGAGCAACTCATGGCTTGTGACCGTATAGAATTTCATACGGGGTCTTCATCTGAGCTTTGTTGATCAGGATCCGGTTTTGAACGTAGCAAGCCGTGTTGATCGCCTCCGCCCAAAAGAAGACTGGAAGTTTGGAGTCACACAGCATCGTCCTTGCAACGTCTTTTAACGTTCGGTTCCGCCATTCAGCAACACCATTTTGTTGCTGTGTGTGAGCAACACTATATTGACGCACGATCCCCTTTTCAGGACAAAAATAATCTAGAACGACATTCTTGAATTCCATCCCATTATCAGTTCTGAGCGCCTTCACCTTCTCGTTGGTTTGGTTCTCAATTATCACAACAAACTTCTTGATTAGGTCAGCGATCCTAGACTTGTTGGACAAGAAGAAAACCCACGTGAACCACGAGTAATCATCTATCACAACCAGACAGTATGAAATTTTGTTGACGCTGAGGATGTTGAACGGACCAAATAAGTCAATGTGCAACAATTAGAGAACTTTGCTGATCGAGTTGATTTGCTTTGGCAGGTGCGGCTTCCTGTGATGTTTGCCTTGAGCGCAAGCCATACATTTTTCAAATGTAATGAAGTCTTTGACTGGGAGTCCACGTACGATCTCGTTCTTTGCAATCCGATTCAGGTTCTTTGCGTTCGTATGTCCGAGCCAACAGTGCCATAGCATAGCATTATGCTCGGAGACTTTGGAGAAGAGGCAAGTGGCTTGTTCCGGAAGATTATGATTCATTTCTATGATGTATGCGTTCCCGTCTCTTTTTGACTTCACTAAAATCCATTCTTCAGGGATGACAATCCACGGCTTCAAGATTAGACATTGTTTATTAGTAAAGTGAGTAGAATAACCCTTGTCACAGATTTGAGAAACGCTCAACAAGCTATGCTTTAACTCGGGAGCATAGTTGACGTTCTCAAAGCTCAGCACTCCATTGGAAACGGTTCCTCTCTGCGTGATCTTTCCTCCATCTCCTCCCGCGAAGAAGACATATCCCCCATTAAATGGTTGAATGTTGTGCAATTGAGAGATGTCTCCGGTCATATGCCAGGAACAACCGTTGTCGACATACCAGGGTCGGACGACATTCCTCCGCAGCTGTTCCTGCATAATGCGTAGGATTAATGAGATTTCGGGACCCAGGTCATTACAACACTGGGTTTATCCTTGACATTCACATATTTTTCTTTTTTACTTTTTGAATTTATTTTACTATCAGATGCACACTCAGAAGATGAAGATGATTGGCCAATTGAAGATTTGGGCACCCACTGGCAATTAGGTTTCGAAGTATTTACAGGTGATTTTCAAATATTTTTCTTTTGTTTTGAGCATTTAAATTTTCGGCTAGGATTAGTCGAAGATCCAGACGCTGCCTTTGACGAAATCGATCTTGGCTTAGCCGCATTCGATCTTGTCAAAACACCTATGCCTTTTTGATCAAAAACCCGTTTATTCTTTTTACGATCAGCCCTTTTCTTGCCCTTATGAACATTCTAATCATGATCTTGAAGACGAGATCTCAAGGACTTTATTGTTAGAGACCTTCCTCGAGACTCATTTTCTCTTCTTGGTGTAGAAAAATGTACAAATGCCCTATTAGGACAATTGCGAGCAATGTGGCCGGCAGTTCCACAATTAAAACATATTTGCTTTTTATCATGAAAACTGTTACCGCTTTTTTCTGTTTTCGTGCTCTTATTGACTCTTCTAACTTTCCCACAAGTGCAAGTGCATGAGTCAGGTTGTGTGACAGGTGTAGATGGAGTGGATGTGCTAGTGTCAGATTCAGCAGTTTTAACAAAGGCAACATCACATTTATCAGAAACATTAGACTTAGACACCAAATCATCACAAATCAAAATATTAGTTTTAACGACAAACACAAAATCAACATTGTTCAAAATAGGAACACCAAATTTTGACAAATATGTATTTTCAGACTCAATCTTTCCATCCTCTTGATTTCCCTGACTTACTGACAAATCTGCACAGGAAGTAGAAACATTAGTATCTATTTCCCTAGTACTACTTTCAGTCTCTGGTACAGCAGGTTTGCCATACACCATAAATGGTTCTCTATCAATCTCTTCCTGAGGTAAAGGAGTAACGGTATATGTTGGATTAATGTCTAAGTCCATAACTATAATTGGTAAGACTTGACCCGACCCGACATGGTCCATTTGGGTTGCATGGCATCATGCATTTGGATAGACTATAATGAGAGAAATAACACTTAAGGTTGGTTAATATATTATAAGTTCTAATTTATTAATAAGGTTATTTAATTAGTATTGATCAAGAATTAATTTGGAATTAATTAAGTGATCAAAAGGAGACTAATTAAATATATGGGTTGATTGTGTAAATCATTCATTCTTATATATGTGAGCTTCTGATCCAAGATTCCTTATGTTGGACTAAGTCCATGGGGTGACCCATGGATACTCCATGGAGGTTAAAATCCATGGAGCATAAGGAATGGGTAAAGTTATGAGTTACATGGTGTAACCCTAATAGCCACTATATAAAAGAATCCCATGGCTCAAGAAATTGTGCACTAATGTGTGAGTGTGAGGGCTAGATGATTTCAAGGAGTGTTCAAGTTTCTCTCAAGTTATTCCAAGTGTATTTGGTGTTGTGTGAACCATTTGAGGTGTCACACTTGGGGCACTAGGCACTCAAGCTTCATGAAGTCATTCTACATCAAAGAGGTATGTAATTCTAACTTGATATATTCATATGAATCAATGTTATTATGCTAGTTAGGATAAATACCTTGGAAAGTTCATATTTGCATGTATAATAGAGAAAACATAGATCCAAGGTATTTAGGGTTGCATGTACACTTAGGAGTGTTAGAATGCTCATAACCCAACAGTGGTATCAGAGCCTAGGCTTGTTTTCTTGTTATACTTGCAAAAGTAGCTGAAAAATCGAGTTGGATGCATATATTCGATTGTTTTGGCTGGAATTGGACTAGGAACATTACCCTAAGATGTTTTTGGACTTATAAACTTGTTTTTGATGTGGTAATGTTCATGCTAATCCAATTTCTAAGATAATTGTCATAATTTCAAGATTTATATTAGTTTGTATGTTCATGCTAATTTCTTGAAGATTGATGATTTGAATTATCTTGTTCTTATGAGGTTCTTAGATTAATAGAAAAGTTGTGTGAAATAGTTGTTTTCAATCTATTTTAATCTAAGAGTTGATTCCAAAGTGTGTTTTTGTAACTTGTCCTCAAGTTATATGAAAAGTCACATTTAAGAATCATAAAACTCATAAAAAGTTGGCAATGGTTACAAAAATGAAGAGTCTTGTCCTCATTAAATGGTTTTATGACTCCATAACTTGTCCTCAAGTTATGGAGGTTCAAGAGTCACTTCATTAAATGATAAAATGTGTAACCTTAATTAGTTCCATAAGTTACAAAAATAAAGAAAAGTTACATTCTTTTATTAGTTTAAAGTCTTCCATAACTTGTCCTCAAGTTATGGAACTTGAAGAGTTTTTTTTAATTAAAACTACTTTAAACACATAAGTTATGGAACTAATTAGTTTTGAATATTTTCAAAACTTGCCCTCAAGTTTTGGAATTTGTAAAGTTTTCCCCATGAATACTTTAATTCCAAGTTAGCCCTTAGAATTTTAAAAGTTAAAATTCAACCCTTATACTTTATAGTATTATAAGTTAATAATAAATATATGTATAAGAGCAAGTCAGTCTTACCGTTAGTAGGTCTCATTCACGAAGCCGGTCTATAAGGGGGGTATAAGGTTACTGCCTATAAAATGGCAGTTTAAAGGGTGTCCACTCTCACCCACCGCTTCCTTGACTGGTGGAGGGTCGTTAGCCGAACGGGTAGGACAAGGACTATAATTCTCCCTTCATTAAAAGTATTAATGATAAATACTAAGTAACTAAACACTTATAAATTCCCAATCTTAGTTACTTAGGAAAATGTGAATAAGGTGCTAATCCATGAAATTACACTTTGCACTTTGTTTAAACCGTTAGTGGAGCGTGTGTGGTTAACCGGCACACTAACCTGGATTTAACAAAGTAGGCAAAGGGTAACTTAATATTTATCATAGTATCGGTGGAGCTCGTGTGGTTAACCGACACATCGATTGAGGGGTAAATATTAAGGGTACCAAGTATATTTGCATGGTTATTTCACATCTTGTTTTGTGATCCTCGGCATCCCAATCACAAAACCTGAAGGGCACACTCGAGATTGAAACATGCCTTTGAACAGTTCAATGAATCTCAAAGATCTAGGACTTTTAAATCCAATTAAAACCTAATAAATTATTTCGTTTTTCATGGTGGAAATTGGTGAATCATCATTCACCTACCTTCAAATATTTTATAGCATGGATTACGGCATCCCTCTTCTAAGTTATAAAATAGTTTGTTGGGTCCTAGCCTTAATATTTCATATTGGGTGTCATATTAAGGACTTTAAATCAACTATCTTGAATATCTCCCAAAAAGATGTCTGGTCTAGACATTTATGATCTTCCCAAATCTCTTGAAACAAGCTTTCCTAAATGAAGATGATGTCCCATGGATATCATACTTCTTTCACCTCCTCCAATTATTCTCCCTAACCCACAAGTTCCTAAAAAGTTTAAGGTCACTCAAGCCCTATTGGCAAGGCAAGGTCTAGGTGTGATCACATCTTGGAGATGTAGTCACATATTGACAAGCCGGGAGAGTTGGGTGTCAAAGTCTTGAGAAAGTTGGTGGCTCAACTACTTTCTAAGTCACATAGTGAGTTCTTTTGGGAATCCTATGAAACAGACTAAGACAAGACCCTTAATGATCTTATCTATTTGCTAAGATCAACTTCCTAAAACGCTATGGACATTGACAATGATGACATTGGATATCCAGTAAAGCTCTCTCTTCCCAATGGAAAGGGATCGGCCATAGTCAACTCGGTTGACCCAATGGTAAAGAGAGAGGCGAAGTCTGAGATAGTCCCATTATCAAGGGTCCATAGGTAACTATTGCCAAAGGAAGGGGCATTGGTTACGAAGCTGCCAAATTTACCTAAGGATGTTAAAGTCAATAAGTTTGGCTCTACTTCAGGTAAAGTCCATTGTCTAACTCTATTAAGTATATGCTGATTCTGATCGCGTAGATGGATTTCAATCGCATGGTTCGATGATCAGAATTTTGGGCTATTACTTAAGAGTTATGATATTTATATTGCTTAGGAATAGATAACAACAAGGTTTTCATATGGATTGTAAGGATAAGTTTTTCCGCAAAGTTTTAAAATAAAAGAAAAAGGTTTTGATTTTATTTATTTTAAGTATCCTTACAATGGCATTTGTGAAAAGTTGTTGCTTATAAGATTCCATTGATAGCAATATTGGAAAAATGGATTTGATTCTTTCGGTTGTGGTAGTGTCTAATATTACCAAATAAGGAAAGATTCTCATCACCCAAGGTTCAATTGGACCGAAACTTGGAATCATGCAAGTTGTATAGTATGATGAATGAGAACTTTCAGCTTGGAAAATTAAGACTAATTCCTTATGTGAATAAGGAAAGGACTAAGGGATCGAGTACACATTCTTGTGCACTGGTCAAGTCCACCACAAAAGATCAAGAAGACTATCCGTCATGATTTACTTAAGTTCAGTAAATATGGTTATACTTATAAGTTTAAGTATAAGTCTGTAGCATTGGAGAAGTTTCAATGTGAGACAGAACGAATAAGAAGAATCAAAGTATGGCAGAAAGATAAAAGTTTCTTAAATCTGAAAAGATAGGAGAGTACTTTAGTATCATGTTTATGATCATCTTAATGATTAAGATACCATATCATAATTGGTCCTCTAAAGTCATCTTAGTGCATTCTTATGACTAAGAAGAGGAGTCATGAATTGTTGAAATGGTTAAATCAAAAAGATGAGTCATACTTCGTTCCAAAACAATTCTTAGAGTCATACTCCAAGATTGTAACTTGAGTGACATATCTTAAAGAGGGTTTGTTAACACTAGTCAAATGTAAGAGTAAAAGGTTATCTACTCTTGTACATTTGAAATTGGTAAGTTGTAATGTTTTGGATAAAACAGAGACCAACTTAGGCCAATTGTGTAAAGTGTTAGTCTTGATAAAGAATCCGCACTATCTCTTGAATATTTGACAAGGGAGTATTATATGTCAAGAGGACAGTGGGAGTCTTAAAGCTCTTGAAAGTTTCAAGACTTAATCAAGAATAAAACCTAAAGTCCTTCACTAGCACACGACTTGAGGTTTATAACCTATCGTGTTGAAATTTTTGTGCCTATTCAAGTTGGCTTTGCATAGGAGTTCTGAGAGTTCTCAATTGGTTGCACAACTACTTGGAAGCAATGACAGGCACCTGAGCTGCCAAATGGCAAGAATTTAAGATTGCACAAGTTTAATCAATATGAGTTTGGATTTGTCACTAACCTTGTCTTGTGATTATGGTTTTGACAAATTCACATGGATAAGAACACATACACTATAAAATCTAAGTGTCATAAGGTTTCTCTCTGATTCATGAAAATGATGGTGAGGAAACACTTTCACTAAGTAGATTTTAGCTAGATAGCAATTGTGATATTTGCATTCTCAAAGTCGTTAGTGGAGCGTGTGTGGTTTACCGGCACACTAACATGGACTTGTGAGAAGTGGCAAAGGTCTAAAAAATTGAGACTATGATTACGGCATCCCTTTTCATAGTTCTAAAATTGTTTAGACACACATGTGAGCTATCTAAGAGAGGTGTATGATTTTGATAAAGTTTTATCAAAACAATCTAGTATCAGAAATCTGAACTTTGGTAAGAAAGTCAGCTGATTTCTGAGTACATGTCAAAGCTAGTGGGAGCATAAGTGTTATGCTAATAATCATCATGTTAGTGGGAGCATGATAATTATGACAAAGGTTGCAAGTTAGCAATGTTAATTATAGAAAACAAAAGTTTCAATTCGTGAGGTTGCAGGGGTTGAAAAAGTTGTTTTGCTATAATTAAGGGAGAGGAAATTATACTTCATTTCAATTCTAAAAGCTTAGATTGAGATTTTAATCGTATTTAATCAAGGATATATATATATATATATATATATATATATATATATATATATATATATATATATATATATATATATATATATATATATATGAATTTCATGTTGGAATGGCTCAACATAAGGAAATTCTATATATGGGTCCATTATTTGCGTTCTAAAATTCGATTATGATTACGACATCCCTTTTCATAATCTGAATTTTGAGAACTTGGCAAATTGAAATGGAAATATTATAGCAAAAGACTGGTTTAGTCTTTATGTGAGACATCATGAATCGTGTCCCATATGCTTCAGATATAGGATCGATTACATGTGCTATATTCATCCTTTCTAAAATTTTCCAAATGCCTGGGGCATTATGAAGGGAAAAGGTCTAGAATTGGATATGACTAAAATGATTAAGCAATTGTCGAGGACAATCTAAGGTTTACCAAAGATTGGTTGCTCAAGGACAGTTGGAAGTACAATGTTAATTCTGGAAGGACCATATTGACATAATCTGTAAGGAGGCAACTCTTGTTCAGAAGTGATAGTCAAAATGGAATATGGAAATGTTTCAAAGTTAGAAATTATTCAATCTGTGTAAGATTAGGAAACTTAATGAAAGAAGGATGTTTCCAAGGAGCTGATCTCCTTTGGAATGCTCTGTAATGATTGTTGTCAAGTCTTTCTGACTTTGTGCATAATCATTAAGATGATCAATGCATGTAAGTTTAGAATCTAACAGATTTCAGTAAATGGCATGAATTTGGAATTCTTGCATTTGCAGTAAGGATTTGGGACTGTGAAAAGAGGATCACTGGAGTGATGTTCAATTGATCTATTTTACAAAGTAAAGATCATAGACAAACATAGTATGCATACTTGGTGTATGGCATGACTAGTGTTTAGAAAACATAGTGTACATGCTTGGAGCATGGGACAACTATTGTTTTAAATTCAAGTATAAAGTTGATAAAACCGAAACAATGAATAATGAGTAATCAGTACGGTGATAAATAAAAATGTTTATTTATATTCATAGGGTTTGATACCATATTTATATTCTGAAAAGAGGCATCTCTTATTCAGAAGTGATAGTCAAAATGAGAATATGGAGTTGTCTCCATAGGTGGAAGTTATCAGTGTAAGATTAGAAAACTTAATGCAAGAAGCATGTCCAAAGCAATGTACTTTGAATATGAGACTTAGTTTCCATGGAGTTGATCTCCATTGGAATACCTTATAATGACTGTTGACAAGTCTTTGTGACTTTGTACATATTCATTACAGGAGGGTCAGTGCATATAAGTTTAAAATCTAAACAGATTTCGATAAATGATAGGAATTTGAAATTCTCACATTTTTCGATAAGGATTTGGGAGTGTGAAATTAGAATCATTGAACTTATGTTCAATTGGTTTATTTCACAAAGTAAGGATCATAGACAAACATAGAGTGCATACTTGGTGTATGGCAACACTATTGTTTAAGAAAAACATAGTGTACATGCTTGGAGCATGGGACAACTAGTGTTTTTAATTCAAGTATAAAGTTGATAAAACCGAAACAATAAATAATGAGTAATCAGTATGGTGATAAATAAAAGTGTTTATTTATATTCATAGGGTCTGATACCATATTTGATTCATTTATTCTTGTGTTTCAATTTGCATGTTTTGACTTCCAGAATAACTAAGTCGCTCTTCCTGAATGATTAAGTTATTCAAACCATCCACAGTCGGTCATATGTTGGAAGTAGATATGAATCAAGACTGTCATGGGTTGGTTTGTAGAGGTCCAAGTTGGTGGACAAAGTGATGCTACAACACTCATGAGTGCTCATAAGTTCTGAGTATTGGATTCAACCCGCGCTCATTTGAATCACTTCATGGATTTTATCACGAGTGATCATGAGACGATAATATCTTATATTCTTCAAACCTAGAGATATGAGTTGTTACTATGAGTTGGTTCTACATTGATTGCACGAAAACGCATTGGTAACTCGATGTTATAAAACGTGCCTTTGTGTATGATTCAACAAGTAGTAGAACAAGCCATATGAGTCGAAGTTTATCCATTCCTTTTAACTTTCGGGATAAAAGCGATATCTGTGGGCCCCTCGATGATTTAAAGATGATACATGTGAGTGCTTGGCCAAGATAGGACTGATTTGATTTGTTCAATCAGTCAGTCATCATGAATCGGAAATCGGGAAACAACAAATGGATAGAGAGAATGATTGATAATCCATGTCTCAGTCCATATGATATCTAGAATGGAGGAATATATGATCCCTTATCTAATGGACAGGTCATTGACAAAGGTCAGAGTTCATCGACAAGGTCAGAGTTCGACAGAAGCTTTTGAGAGCTACGATTGCTGATCGCTTCCTGAAGTCATACACAATAATAGTTTTAGACTTATCCAAGTGGGAGACTGTTGGATTAATGTCTAAGTCCATAACTATAATTGGTAAGACTTGACCCGACCCGACATGGTCCATTTGGGTTGCATGGCATCATGCATTTGGATAGACTATAATGAGAGAAATAACACTTAAGGTTGGTTAATATATTATAAGTTCTAATATATTAATAAGGTTATTTAATTAGTATTGATCAAGAATTAATTTGGAATTAATTAAGTGATCAAAAGGAGACTAATTAAATATATGGGTTGATTGTGTAAATCATTCATTCTTATATATGTGAGCTTCTGATCCAAGATTCCTTATGTTGGACTAAGTCCATGGGGTGACCCATGGATACTCCATGGAGGTTAAAATCCATGGAGCATAAGGAATGGGTAAAGTTATGAGTTACATGGTGTAACCCTAATAGCCACCATATAAAAGAATCACATGGCTCAAGAAATCGTGCACTAATGTGTGAGTGTGAGGGCTAGACGATTTCAAGGAGTGTTCAAGTTTCTCTCAAGTTATTCCAAGTGTATTTGGTGTTGTGTGAACCATTTGAGGTGTCACACTTGGGGCACTAGGCACTCAAGCTTCATGAAGTCATTCTACATCAAAGAGGTATGTAATTCTAACTTGATATATTCATATGAATCAATGTTATTATGCTAGTTAGGATAAATACCTTGGAAAGTTCATATTTGCATGTATAATAGAGAAAACATAGATCCAAGGTATTTAGGGTTGCATGTACACTTAGGAGTGTTAGAATGCTTATAACCCAACAGTATATGTTTGACTAAATGGAGGAGGGACACACGCATATCCTATACCAACTTGTTTCTGGTCCTTCCACTTCATTTGCTTTTCAATTATTGTTGCCACTTTTTCACTTGACACATCGAATTTTATAAAGTTAAAATCAGCATTTTCAAAACGTATCTTCAATGTGTCAAGTTCTTCAGTGACAGCAGCAAGTTCTTTCTTAATGAAATTGTAATTTTCACACATGTTGCTGTAATGTACCTGCAACTTCCTAAAATCCCTAGTCTTGGACTCTAACTTCTCCTTTAATGGTCTCTGGTCCTTTTTAAGAGTATACTTCTCATATTTTAAGTCCTCGTTCTCTCTCTTTATCAACTCGATTTGATCACGCAAAAATTTAGCAGGTTTAATACAAGATTGAGAACAAGAGTTTTCACTGACCTCTGGCTTTGCAGGCTCTGGGGTAGTCTGTGTTGGGTTTTGAGCATTCTAACACTTCCTAAGTGTACATGCAACCCTAATAAACCTTGGATCTATGTTTGTCTAAGGTACATGCAAAATATTAATTTCCAAGGTTTATAACCTATCTAGCATGGCATGGGGTACTTTTAAACATAAAAGAACTAGATGAATTACATACCTTTTGTTGATTGCTGATTCCTTGGAGTTTGAGAGCCAAGCACCAATAATGTGAATGCCTCAAATGGAAATCACAAATCACCACAAACTTCGAAAATGTATGAGAGAGTATACTAACACTTAGAAATCGGCCACCACTATTACACACACACTAGGGTGTTATTTCATGCAACATGAGCTTGTTTATATAGTGTGCATGGTTAGGGTGAAACCCTAATAACCCATGTCTTTTCCTTTCCAAGGATCCATGGGTTAAAAGCTCCATGGATCATCCATGGACTTCCACATAAGCTTAGCCGATTAACAAATGAGTATTAGCCCACACCATATAAATATAATAGCCCATGATTTAATTAGTCTTCCTTTTAATCACTAAATTAATTCATAATTAATTCAAGATTAAAACTAATTAAATAACATGACTTTATATTAATATATTATAACTTATAATATATTAATAAATCGTAAGTATACAATTCTCATAAAATTATCCATAAACAGTTTGGGTGAAGTGCAACCCAAATGGACCATGCCGGGTCGGGTCAAGTATATACCAAATAAGTTATGGACTTAGACACCTTATCCAACAGTCTCCCACTTGGATAAGTCTAATAACTGTATTTGCGTATGTTACTTCAGGAACTAACCAGCAATCGTAGCTCTCGAAAACTCTGTTGAACTATGAAGCGCCATTTTAGATAAGTGATCATATAATCCTCTGTTCTCATGATATCAGCCGGACAAATACATGGAACAACGTCGTACTTATTGTCCAGCAGTTTGTTTCCCAATTTCCGATTTGTTTGACAAAGAACTAAATTGAACACATCAATTAGGTTCTGACCGGGCCCGGTACATAAGTTAAAACAAAATCATCGAGGGGCCCAGATATCGCTTCTATTTCTAGAAGGAACAAATAAACTTCGACTCATATGCTTGTTCTACTACTTGTTGAATTGTACACAAAGGCACGTTTTATAACATCAAGTTACTGATACGTTTTCGTGCAATCAATGCACAACCAACTCATAGGCAACAACTCATATCTCTAGGTTTGAAGACTTATATGATATTACCGTCTCACGATCACTCGAGATAAATTCCATGAAGTGATACAAGTGAGCGTGGGTTAATTCAAATACTCATAACTTATGAGTACTAATGAATGTTGTAGCAACCATTGCTATGTCTAAAGACGTTTAGCCATCTACAAACTCGATTCATGACAGTCTTAATTCATACCTACTTCCAATATATGAACGACTGTGGAGTGTTTAAATAACTTAGTCATTCGGAAAGAATAACCTAGCTATTCTGGAAGTCAAAACATGCAAAGTGAAACACAATAATAATCGAATCCAATATGGTCTCAGAACCCTTTTGAATATATATAAAACCACCTTTTATTTATCACCATATTGATTACACATTATTCATTGTATAATGTTTCAAATAATCAACTTAATACTTGAACAAAAACAACAGTCGTCCCATGCTCCTAGCATGTACACTTTGTTTTTCTAAACAATAGTTATGCCATACTCCAAGTATGCACACTATGTTTGTCTATGATCTTTACTTTGTGAAATAGATCAATTGAACATGATTCCAATGATGCTCATTTCACAATCCCAAATCCTTATTGTAAATGTAAGAATTCCTAATTCCTACCATTTACCAAAAAAAAAAAAACTGTTAGATTTTAAACTTATATGCACTGATCCTCTCGTAATGGTTATGCACAAGGTCACCAAAACCTTGTCATCAGTCATTACAGAGGATTCCAAAGGAGATCAACTCAATGGAAACGAACTCTCATATTCAAAGTACATTTCTTTGAACATCCTTCTTGCATAAAAGTTTCTAACTTTCTCATAGATTCTTAATATCCAACTCCCAATATGGAAAATTTCCATATTCCTATTTTGATTATCATATCTGAACAAGAGCTACCTCTTTTCAGAATATATCCATATGGTCCTTCCAAAATTTAACACTATACTTCCAACTGTCCCTGAGCAACCAATCTTTGGCGAACCTCAGACTGTCCTCGACAATTTCTTAATCACTTTATTCATATCCCGTTCTAGACTTTTCCCTTCTTAATGCCCTAAGCATGTGGAAAATTTAGAAAGGATGAATATTGTAGCACATGCAATCGATCCTATATCCGAAGCATATGGGACACGATTCATGATGTTTCTCATAAAGACATGATACCAGACCAGTCTTTTGCTACAATATTTTTTATTTGCCATGTTTTCAAAATTTAACTATGAAGAAGGATGCTGTAATCATAATCGAATTTTTTTTGAAAACGCAATATATATAGAATTTCTTTAAGTTGAACCATTCCAACATAAAATACATATATATATCCTTGACTAAAGATGATTAAAAACTCAATCTAAGCTTTTCGAATTGAAATGAAGTATAATTTCCTCTCCTTTAATTATAGCAAAACAACTTTTTCAACCCCTACAACTTTACGAATTGAAACTTTTGTTTTTCTATAATTAACATTGCTAACTTGCAACACTAAACATAATAATCATGCTCCCACTAACATGATGATTATCAGCATAACACTTATGCTCCCACTAGCTCTGACATATTTCCAGAAATCAGCTGGACTTCTGAAATTTAGATTCGTACACCCTTTCTTAGATAGCTCACATGTGTGTCTAAACAATTTCCAGAACTATGAAAAGGGATGCCGTAATCATAGTCTTAATTGTTTAGACCTTTGCCATTTCTCACAAGTCCATGTTGTTAACCACACACGCTCCACTAACGACTTTGAGAATGCAAACATCACAATTGCTATCTACTTAAAATCTTCTTAGTGAAAGCATTTCCTCACCATCATTTTCATGAATCGGAGAGAAACCTTATGACACTTAGATTTTATAGTGTATGAGTTTCTATCCATGTGAATTTGTCAAAACCATAATCACAAGACAAGATTAGTGACAAATTCAGCCTTACATGGATTGAACTTGTTTAATCTTAATTTCTTGTCACCTGGTAGCACAAGGCCCACCAATGCTTCCAAGCTGTTATGCACACAGTTTAGAACTAACAGAACTCATATGCATAGTCAACTTAATAGGAACAGACAAAGAAACAAGAATTATGTCAACTTAATAGGTTTCAAACCTTAAGTCGTGTGCTAGTGATAAAACTCAGGTTTTACTCTTAATTAAATCTTGAAATCCTTTCAGGATCTTTAAGACTCCCACTGTCCTCTTGACATATAAGTTTCCCTAGTCAAGAACCATTCCTTGAAAAAACAAATATTCAAGGGATAGTGCAAATTCTTATTAAGATAAACACTTCACACAATTGGTCTTAGTTGGTCTTTGTCTTATCCAAGACATCACAACTTACCAATTTCAAATGTACAGGAGTAGAAAACATTTTACACTGCATTTGATAAGTGTTTTAAACCTTACTTTATGTCACTTAATGTTACAATCTTCGAGTATGACTCTAAGAGTTGTTTTGGAACGAAGTATGACCCATCTTCTTGATTTTAACCATTCCAACAACTCTATGGAAACGAACTCTCATATTCAAGGTACATTGCTTTGAACATCCTTCTTGCATAAAAGTTTCTAACTTTCTCATAGATTCTTAATATCCAACTCCCAATATGGAAAATTTCCATATTCCTATTTTGATTATCATATCTGAACAAGAGCTACCTCTTTTCAGAATATATCCATATGGTCCTTCCAAAATTTAACACTATACTTCCAACTGTCCCTGAGCAACCAATCTTTGGTGAGCCTTAGATAGTCCTCGACAATTGCTTAATCATTTTAGTCTTATCCAATTCTAGACTTTTCCCTTCTTAATGCTCTGAGCATTTGGAAAATTTAGAAAGGATAAATATTATAGCACATGAAATCGATCCTATATCCGAAGCATATGGGACACGATTCATGATGTCTCACATAAAGACCTGATACTAGATCAGTCTTTTGCTACAATATTTTTTATTTGCCATGTTTTCAAAAATCGACTATGAAGAGGGATGCCGTAATCATAATCGAATTTGAGAACGCAATATATATAGAATTTCCTTATGTTGAACCATTCCAACATAAAATTCATATATATATCCTTGACTAAAGATGATTAAAAACTCAATCTAAACTTTTTAGGATTGAAATGAAGTGTAATCTCCTCTCCCTTAATTATAGCAAAACAACCTTTTCAACCCCTACAACTTTACGAACTGAAACTTTTGTTTTTCTATAATTAACATTGCTAACTTGAAACACTAAACATAATAATCATGCTCCCACTAACATGATGATTATCAGCATAACACTTATGCTCCCACTAGCTCTGACATATTTTCAGAAATCAGCTGGACTTCTGAAATTTAGATTCGTACACCCTTTCTTAGATAGCTCACATGTGTGTCTAAACAATTTCCAGAACTATGAAAAGGGATGCCGTAATCATAGTCTTAATTGTTTAGACCTTTTCCATTTCTCACAAGTCCATGTTAGTGTGCCGGTTAACCACACACGCTCCACTAACGACTTTGAGAATGCAAACATCACAATTGCTATCTACTTAAAATCTTCTTAGTGAAAGCATTTCCTCACCATCATTTTCATGAATCGGAGAGAAACCTTATGACACTTAGATTTTATGGTGTATGAGTTCCTATCCATGTGAATTTGTCAAAACCATAATCACAAGACAAGGTTAGTAACAAATTCAGCCTTACATGGATTGAACTTGTTCAATCTTAATTTCTTGTCATCTGGTAGCACAAGGCCCACCAATGCTTCCAAGCTGTTATGCACACAGTTTAGAACTAACAGAACTCATATGCATAGTCAACTTAATAGGAACAGACACAGAAACAAGAATTATGTCAACTTAATAGGTTTCAAACCTAAAGTCGTGTGCTAGTGATAAAACTCAGGTTTTACTCTTGATTAAATCTTGAAATCCTTTCAGGATCTTTAAGACTCCCACTGTCCTCTGGACATATAAGTTTCCCTAGTCAAGAACCATTCCTTGACAAAACAAATATTCAAGGGATGGTGCAGATTCTTATTAAGATAAACACTTCACACAATTGGTCTTAGTTGGTCTTTGTCTTATCCAAGACATCACAACTTACCAATTTCAAATGTACAGGAGTAGAAAATATTTTACACTACATTTGATAAGTGTTTTAAACCTTACTTTATGTCACTCAATGTTACAATCTTGGAGTATGACTCTAAGAGTTGTTTTGGAACGAAGTATGATCCATCTTCTTGATTTTAACCATTCCAACAATTCATGACCCCTCATCTTAGTAATAACAATGCACTAAGATGTCCTTAGAGTATGAATTTGTGATATGGTTTCATAATCATTAAGATGATCATAAAACCATGTATGATCCATCTTCTTGATTTTAACCATTCCAACAATTCATGACCCCTCATCTTAGTCATAACAATGCACTAAGATGTCTTTAGAGTATGAATTTGTGATATGGTTTCATAATCATTAAGATGATCATAAAAACATGATACTAAAGTACTCTCCCATCTTTTCAAATTTGAGAAACTTTTATCTTTCTGCCAAATTTCATTCTTCTCATCCATTCTGCCATACATTGAAACTTTTCCAATGTTACAGAATTATACTTAACCTTATAAGTATAACCATATTTACTAATCTTTAGTAAATCATGACGAATTGATCTTTGTGGTGGACCTTGACCAGCACACACCCAGTGTACCTAATTCCTTAGTCCTTCAATTGACTCACATATGCATGTGATCAATGAATTAGTCTCAATTTTACAAAGATGAAAATTCTCATTCATCATACAATACAACTTGTATGACTCCAAGTTTCTGTCTAACTGAAGCTTGGGTGATGAGAACCTTTCCTCATTTGGTAAATTCAGACACTACCACATATGAGAGAATCAAACTCATATTTCCAATATTGCTAGAAACATACAAACATCAATTTTCCATAAATGCCATTGTAAGGGGATATAATATAAAATAAACTAAACAAAACTTTTATTTCTTTATTAAAATGCGGAAAAATATTCCTTACAATGCAACTTTAAATGAAAACTATGCTATTACATATTTCTTAGCAATCTATCATAACTTTTAAGTAGTGGCTCAAAAATCCGATCCTCGAACCATGCGATAGAAATCCATCTTCGTGATCAGATTCAACACACTCTTCTTTTAACCTTCCTTTTGCTCGATCCTGCTAAACATCAAGATGTAACCTAGTCACATCATGTAATAAGAATCAACAATTAGGAAATTTAACAAAGTTAGATAGTGGACTTACCTGAAGCCGAGTCAAACATTTTGTCTCTACTTGCTTTCAAATATTTCAGGTATTCAGGGCAGCTTCGCTTCCAATGTCCCTTCTCATGACAATAAAAACATATAGACTCTTTGGGAATGGTACACGAGACAATCACAGACTTAGCCTTTCCCTTTACCTTTTGGTCAACCGGGTTGACCAAGGCCGATCCCCTTCCATTGGGACGAGAAAGCTTTTCTGGACTTCCTACCATTGTCCATGTCCATGGAAGTTTCAGAAATAGATTTTCCATTAATATTTGCTTGACCATTGCGCCAAATCATTGCTGATTCAGCAGCAACAAGCAAATAAGAAAGATCTATTAGGGTTATGTCAGGATCTGTCATATGGTAGTCTTTAATAAACTCACCATACGACTCAGGAAGTGACTGAAGAACCCAGTCAACAACGAACTTCCTTGAAATAACAACACCCAACATTCTCAACCTGTCTATGTGTGACTTCATTCCTAAGACATGAGTGCACACAGGTCTTCCATCTTTATGTTTCATTTCTAATAGAGCTTGAGTGATCTTGAACCTTTCAAGTCTTTGGGCTTGTGGGTCAGGGAGAATAAATGGAGGAGGTGGGGAGAGTGAAGCATGATGTTGAGGGACATCATCTTCAAGAGGAAAGCTTGTTTCAAGCGATTTGGGAAGATCATAGTTGTCTGAACCAGACATCTACAATGGGAGAAAATCAAGTTAGTTGATTCAAGTCCTTAATATAACACCCAATATGAAATATTAAGGCTAGGACCCAACACAATATTTTATAACTTGGAAGAGGGATGCCGTAATCCAAGCTATAAAATATTTGAATGTAGGTGAATGACGATTCACCAATTTCCACCATGAAAAACGAAATAATTTATTAGGTTTTAATTGGATTTGAAACTCCTAGATCTTTTGAGATTCATTGAACTTTTCAATGGCATGTTTCAATCTCGATTGTGCCCTTCAGGTTTTGTGACTGGGATGCCGAGGATCACAAAACAAGGTGTGAATAACCATGCAAACTCACTTGGTACCCTTAATATTATCACCTAATCGATGTGTCGGTTAACCACACACGCTCCACCGATCTATGATAAACATTAAGTCACCCTTCGTGATCCTTACTAGTCCAAGTTAGTGTGCCGGTTAACTACACACGCTCCACCAACGACTTGGTAAGGTACAAAGTGTGAATTTCATGGGTTAGCACCATATTCACATTTTCCTAAAGTAACTAAGATTGGGAATTTATAAAAGGTTTAGTTACTTTATACTCCAACGATCAAGGAAGCGGTGGGTGAGAATGGACACCCATTAAGTTGCCATTTTATAGGCAACAACCTTATACCCGTTTATAGACCGGCTTCGTGAATGAGGCCTACTAACGGTAAAACGACTTGATCTTATACATATATATAATAATTAACCATTAATGTTATAAATAGTATAAGGGTTGAATTTTAACTTTTAAAACTCTAAGGGTTTGGAATTAAAGTTTATTAAAGTGTGTGAAACTTTACAAATTCCAAAACTTGAGGGCAAGTTTTGTAACTATCCAAAACTTTTCATTTCATAACTTATGAATTAAAGGTTCATAAAAATGAAGACTCTTCATTTTATGTAACTTATGTGTTTTAAGTGTGTGTTTAAAAGAAGTGACCTTTGGATATCCATAACTTGAGGACAAATTATGGACTCCATTAAAACATATAAATGATCAAGAATTAATCCTAAACAATTCAGCAAATAATTCCTATCATCTTCTAAATTCATAAGAATATGAACATGATCATCAAAGTTTCAAGAATTATATGAACACATACAAAGCATGAAATTTTGATATAAGCTATTGTAAATGGATTAGAACTACCATTACACCAACTAAAACAAGTTTTAAAACACCAAAAACAGTTTAGGGTAATGTTTCTAGTCCATTTCCAGCAGCAAAAGTCGAAAATCTGCATTCTGAGGCTCCTACTCGTCGAGTGCACGAACCTACTCGGCGAGTAGGATGAGTTTACACATGAACTCGGCGAGTCCCCCCATGGACTCGGCGAGTTCAACAGTCAGACAGCAAAAAATCGACTTTTTATCACTATTTTGCATCAAGTATCAAACAAACAAGCCTAGGCTCTGATACCACTGTTGGGTTTTGAGCATTCTAAAACTTCCTAAGTGTACATGCAACCCTAATAAACCTTGGATCTATGTTTGTCTAAGGTACATGCAAAATATTAATTTCCAAGGTTTATAACCTATCTAGCATGGCATGGGGTACTTTTAAACATAAAAGAACTAGATGAATTACATACCTTTTGTTGATTGCTGATTTCTTGGAGTTTGAGAGCCAAGCACCAATAATTTGAATGCCTCAAATGGAAATCACAAATCACCACAAACTTGGAAAATGTATGAGAGAGTATACTAACACTTAGAAATCGGCCACCACTATTACACACACACTAGGGTGTTATTTCATGCAACATGAGCTTGTTTATATAGTGTGCATGGTTAGGGTGAAACCCTAATAACCCATGTCTTTTCCTTTCCAAGGATCCATGGGTTAAAAGCTCCATGGATCACCCATGGACTTCCACATAAACTTAGCCCATTAACAAATGAGTATTAGCCCACACCATATAAATATAATAGCCCACGATTTAATTAGTCTTCCTTTTAATCACTAAATTAATTCATAATTAATTCAAGATTAAAACTAATTAAATAACATGACTTTATATGAATATATTATAACTTATAATATATTAATAAATCGTAAGTATACAATTCTCATAAAATTATCCATAAACAGTTTGGGTGAAGTGCAACCCAAATGGACCATGCCGGGTCGGGTCAAGTATATACCAAATAACTTATGGACTTAGATACCTTATCCAACAGTCTGTACCACGAAGGAAAATTGCAGTTCCATCATGTCACACCCCCGAACCAAGGATGGCGGAAACATCCGGGGGTGGAGGACTTCATCTATAGTATCACAACAACGAGTATAATAGTGCTCATAGTAAATACAACCATCATAAATATAATTGAAAAAGTTACACCATAGTATGAGTATACATGTTTCAAAATCAATTACATTATCATGACAAAAATGTATAAATTGACGTCTTGCATCCCATCCTCAAAAGCAGTTGGTTACCTGTTTCACTGGTTTCTTGAGAATACAAGTAGTTTTGAAAGAGTGTCAACAATTAAGTTGGTGAGTTCATAAGCTTCTGCATGAAATGTTGGAAAAACCTTTAATTGTAATATGTAATGTATACACAAGAAAAATCCAATATTGTCCTTATAAAATGTTATGTAGTCTTAAATCCCAAGACCGAATGTATGAGTGTGTGTTCGTAATTGTAACGAAGAATGCAGTTTTAAATAGATAAAACCCCTTTTTGTTTAAGTAGAATTTCCCGTAAACTTTAAGTGATGTTAACTCCCTATGTGAGTCGCTATAACCATACTACAACCGGATGACCTGCTACAACGTTTTCCAGACGTTAAAATTTGTTATGACTTTTGTCACCCGTAGACATGCAGGTCCAGCTGTAGCTAGCAGCAAGGTGTGGGGTGTCAATCCCAATATAGATCTATACAAAATTATCACGCTCTCCCTACAAGAGATTCTGGTTATAACTTACAAGAATTTTAACCCGTACTCTAAGAGTACTAATGAAGAAATGTCTCACAACTTACGTTAACAAGTTTACGTGTAGTGTTCGAGTAAAACCTTTTATGTGGTGGAAATGAAATCTCCATTTGTGTACTAAATTAGTGATGTTAATTTCATAAGCTATACCTATTATATTTTATTATGTATTAATAGAAATCCATTTGTACATGATAAGACTTTTCATGTGTATATAATAGTTTAGCAAATACATAACTATACTTCCTTATGTTTCATTTTGCAATATTTGTAATTACAAGGGATTCTTATATTTCAGAGGATATTTTCTGTTATATAAGTATATCACAACAGAAGACACATGCAAAATATGGAATCATCAAAGATTACACTTTGCTCAACATGTTACAAAGTGTTACGAGAATTTTAAGCTGTTAACTCGTTTTTAACTTTGCTACACTGTATTAGAAAAATCATACGAAGTCGAAAACTGAATCCGTAAACTCTGAGAGTTTATAAAATGTTTCTAGTTTATTCATAATTTTTATTATGATTTTTAGAAGTCTCTAACTTGTGTGAAAATGTTCATATTCACAGACTGGTCCGAATCCACTTTTGAAATGATAGGCAGTTTTGTAAAAATCACCAAAAATTATAGAAAAATCGTATGGAGATGTGCAAGTAGTCATTTTAAAAGTATGAACCTAAACTATTTGCATATTAAACAGTATTGAACGGTACTAAGTCTAAGTTGGTCAAAACAGTCTATGAATAGGACTCAACGTTTCTGATGAAAGCTGTTGTTTGAGTTTAGTTGAGTTTTTGGTATTTTAACTTGTATTTGATGGGTTTTGCGCATTCTAACACTCCTAAGTGTACATGCAACCCTAAATACCTTGGATCTATGTTTTCTCTATTATACATGCAATTATGAACTTTCCAAGGTATTACCCTATCTAGCATACAATACTTGATACTTGGGTAATCAAATAGATAGAATACATACCTTTGTTTGATGTAGCTTGTCTCCATGAAGCTTGAGTGCCTAGTGCCCCAAGTGTGACACCTCAAATGGTTCACACAACACCAAATGCACATGGAATGACTTGAGAGAAATGGAACACTCCTTGAAATCGTCTAGCCCTCATATTCACACATTAGTGCACGATTTCTTGAGCCATGGGATTCTTTTATATGGTGGCTATTAGGGTTACACTATGTAACTCATAAATTTACCCATTCCTTATGCTCCATGGATTTTAACCTCCATGGAGTATCCATGGGTCACCCCATGGACTTAGTCCAACATAAGGAATCTTGGATCACAAGCCCACATATATAAGAATGAATGATTTATACAATCAACCCATATATTTAATTAGTCCCCTTTTGATCACTTAATTAATTCCAAATTAATTCTTGATCAATACTAATTAAATAACCTTATTAATATATTAGAACTTATAATATATTAACCAACCTTAAGTGTTATTTCTCTCATTATAGTCTATCCAAATGCATGATACCATGCAACCCAAATGGACCATGCCGGGTCGGGTCAAGTCTTACCAATTATAGTTATGCACTTAGACATTAATCCAACAGTCTCCCACTTGGATAAGTCTAAAAATATTATTGCGTATGACTTCAGGAACCGATCAGCAAAAGCTTCTGTCGAACTCTAACCTTGTCGATGAACTCTGACCTTTGTTAATGACTTGTCCATTAGATAAGGGATCATATATTCCTCCATTCTAGATATCATATGGACTGAGACATGGATTATCAATCATTCTCTCTGTCCATTTGTTGTTTCCCGATTTCCGATTCATGATAAACTTCGACTCATATGGCTTGTTCTACTACTTGTTGAATCATACACAAAGGCACGTTTTATAACTTCGAATTACCGAATGCGTTTTCGTGTAATCAATGTACAACCAACTCATAGTAACAACTCATATCTCTAGGTTTGAAGAATATAAGATATTATCGTCTCATGATCACTCGTGATAAAATCCATGAAGTGATTCAAATGAGCGCGGGTTGAATCCAATACTCAGAACTTATGAGCACTCATGAGTGTTGTAGCACCACTTTGTCCACCAACTTGGACCTCTACAAACCAACCCATGACAGTCTTGATTCATATCTACTTCCAACATATGATCGACTGTGGATGGTTTGAATAACTTAATCATTCAGGAAGAGCGACTTAGTTATTCTGGAAGTCAAAACATGCAAAGTGAAACACAAGAATAAATGAATCAAATATGGTATCAGACCCTATGAATATAAATAAACACTTTTATTTATCACCATACTGATTACTCATTATTCATTGTTTCGGTTTTATCAACTTTATACTTGAATTAAAAACACTAGTTGTCCCATGCTCCAAGCATGTACACTATGTTTTTATTAAACAATAGCGTTGCCATACACCAAGTATGCACTCTATGTTTGTCTATGATCCTTACTTTGTGAAATAAACCAATTGAACATAATTTCAATGATTCTAATTTCACACTCCCAAATCCTTATCGAAAAATGTGAGAATTTCAAATTCCTATCATTTATCGAAATCTGTTTAGATTTTAAACTTATATGCACTGACCCTCCTGTAATGAATATGTACAAAGTCACAAAGACTTGTCAACAATCATTATAAGGTATTCCAATGGAGATCAACTCCATGGAAACTAAGTCTCATATTCAAAGTACATTGCTTTGGACATGCTTCTTGCATTAAGTTTTCTAATCTTACACTGATAACTTCCACCTATGGAGACAACTCCATATTCTCATTTTGACTATCACTTCTGAATAAGAGATGACTCTTTTCAGAATATGTCAATATGGTCCTTCCAAAATTAGCACTATACTTCCAACTGTCCCTGAGCAACCAATCTTTGGTAAACCTCAGATTGTCCTCGACAATTGCTTAATCATTTTAGTCATATCCAATTCTAGACCTTTTCCCTTCTTAATGCCTCTGGGCATTTGGAAAAATTTAGAAATGACAAATATTATAGCACATGCAATCGATCCTGTACCCAAAGCAAATGGTACACGATTCATGATGTCTCACATAAAGACATGATTCTAGACCAGTCTTTTGCTACAATATTTTTATTTGCCATGTTTTCAAAATTTGACTATGAAGAGGGATGCCGTAATCATAATCGAATTTTGAGAACGCAATATATAGAATTTCCTTAAGTTTAACCAATCCAACATGAAATTCATATATATATTCTTGACTAAAGATGATTAAGGTCTCAATCTAAGCCTTTAGAACTGAAATGAAGTATATCCTCTCCCTTAATTATAGCAAAACAACTTTTTCAATCCCTGCAGCCTCACGAATTGAAACTTTTGTTTTCTATAATTAACATTGCTAACTTGCAACACTAACAATAATTGTCATGCTCCCACTAACATGATGATTATTAGCATAACACTTATGCTCCCACTAGCTTTGACATGTACTCAGAAATCAGCTGGACTTCTAGAAATCAATACTTGATTGACTTCCTTACCAAAGTTCAGATTTCTGATACGAGATGCTTTGATAAAACTTTATCAAAATCATACACCTTTCCTTAGATAGCATGCATGTGTCTAAACAATTTCAGAACTATGAAAAGGGATGCCGTAATCATAGTCTCAATTGTTTAGACCTTTTGCCATCTTCTTCAAATCTACTTGGTGGAAGTGTTTCCTCACCATCATTTTCATGAATCGGAGAGAAACCTTATGACCCTTAGATTTTATGGTGTATGTGTTCTTATCCATGTGAATCGTCAAAACCATAGTCACAAGACAAGGATAATGACAAATCCAAACTCATATGGACTGAACTTATGCAATCTTAACTTCTTGCCACCTGGCAGTACAGGGCTTGCCATTGCTTCTAAGTTGTTATGCAACCAATTGAGAACTTTCAGAACTCCTATGCAAAGCCAACTTTAACTGGAATGGGCACAGAATATGTCAACATGATAGGTTATAAACCTCAAGTCGTGTGCTAGTGAAGAACCTCAGGTTTTATTCTTGATTAGTTCTTGAAATTCTTTTTAGGATCTTTAAGACTCCTACTGTCCTCTTGACATATAAGACTATCTTGCCAAATATTCAAGAGATAGTGCACATTCTTTATCAAGACAAACACTTCACACAATTGGCCTTAGTTGGTCTTTGTTTAATCCAAAACATCACAACTTACCAACTTCAAATGTATAAGAGTAGGACACTTTTACTCTTACATTTGACAAGTGTTATAAACCTTTCTTTAATATATGTCACTCAACTTATAGTCTTGGAGTATGACTCTAAGACTTGTTTTGAAAGGAAGTATGACTCATCTTCTTGATTTAACCATTTCAACAATTCATGACTCCTCTTCTTAGTCATAAGAATGCACTAAGATGTCCTTAGAAGACCAATTGTGATGTGGTTCTTTAATCATTAAGATGATCACAAAACATGATACTAAAGTACTCTCCCATCTTTTCAGATTTGAGAAAATTTTATCTGTCTGCCTAATTTGATTCTTCCCATTCGTTCTGCCATACATTGAGACTTTTCGAATGTTTCAGAATTATACTTAAACTTGTAAGTATAACCATATTTACTAAAATTTAGTAAATCATGACGAATAGTCTTAACGAGCTTTGTGGTGGACTTGACCAGTGCACAAGAATGTGTACTCGATCCCTTTAGTCCTTAACTTGACTCACACATCCATGTGAACAAGTCTTAATTTTCCAATGCTTGAAAGTTCTCATTCATCATACTATTCAACTTGCATGATTCCAAGTTTCTATCCAACTGAAGCCTTGGGAATGAGAATCTTTCCTTATTTGGTAAATTATGACACTACCACAAACGAAAGAATCAAGTCCATTTTTTTTCCAAATATTGCTATCAATGGAATCATATAAACAACCATTTTTGACAAATGCCACTTGTAAGGATATTTAAAATAAATATAAAATTAAAAACTTTTATTTTATTTCAAAACTTTGCGGAAAAAACTTATCCTTATAGTGCAAATGCATATGGAAAAACTTGTTGTTATCTATTCCTAAGCAATATATCATAACTCCTAAGTAACAGCTTCAAAATTCTGATGCGATCGAAATCCACCTACGCGATCAGAATCAGCATATACTTCCTTTAAGCTTTCTCTCTATTCTTTGATTCTTAAAACATCAACATGTGACCCAGTCACATCATGTAATGAGGATCTTAGAATAGAAACTTAACAGAGTTAGATAATGGGCTCTACCTGAAGTAGAGTCAGACTTATTGACTTTAACATCCTTAGGTAAACTTGGCAGCTTTGCAATCAACGCCCCTTCCTTTGGCAAAATAAACATATGGACCCTTTGGTAATGGGACTATCTCAGACTTAGCCTTTCTCCTTACCATTTGGTCAACCGGGTTGACTATGGCCAATCCCTTTCCATTGGGAAGAGAATGCTTTTTCTGGATTTCCAGTGTCACCATTGTCACGGTCCATAATGTTTTTGGGAAGTTGATCTTCTAATTAAATTTGCTTTACTATCGTTCCAAATCATTGCTGATTCAGCAGCACCAAGCAAATAGATATGATCATTAAGGTTCATGTCATAGTCTGTTTCATAGTAGTCCCAAAGGAACTCACTATGTGACTTAGAAAGTGATTGAACATCCAACTTTCTCAAGACTTTGACACCCAACTCTCTCAGCTTGGCAATATGTGACTTCATCTCTAAGATGTGATCACACATAGACCTTGCTTGCCATTAGGGCTTGAGTGACCTTGAACTTGTGGGTTAGGGAGAATAATTGGAGGAGGTGGAGGAAGTAAAGTTCCAAGAGATTTGGGAAGATCATAGATGTCTGAACTAGACATCTTTTGGGAGATATTCAAGATAGTTGATCTAAAGTCCTTAATATAACACCCAATATGAAATATTAAGGCTAGGATCCAACAACCTATTTATAACTGGAAGAGGGATGCCGTAATCCGAGTTATAAAATAGTTGAAGGTAGGTAAATGACGATTTACCAATTTCCACCATGAAAAACGAAATAATGTAATTAGGTTTTTAATTGGATTTGAAACTCCTAGATCTTTTGAGATTCATTGAACTTTTCAATGGCATGTTTCAATCTCGAGTGTGCCCTTCAGGTTTTGTGACTGGGATACCGAGGATCACAAAACAAGGTGTAAAGTAACCATGCAAATATACTTGGTACCCTTAATATTTACCCCTCAATCGATGTGTCGGTTAACCACACAAGCTCCACCGATACTATGATAAATATTAAGTTACCCTTTGCCTACTTTGTTAAATCCAGGTTAGTGTGCCGGTTAACCACACACGCTCCACTAACGGTTTAAACAAAGTGCAAAGTGTAATTTCATGGATTAGCACCTTATTCACATTTTCCTAAGTAACTAAGATTGGGAATTTATAAGTGTTTAGTTACTTACTATTTATCATTAATACTTTTAATGAAGGGAGAATTATAGTCCTTGTCCTACCCGTTCGGCTAACGACCCTCCACCAGTCAAGGAAGCGGTGGGTGAGAGTGGACACCCATTAAACTGCCATTTTATAGGCAGTAACCTTATACCTCCCTTATAGACCGGCTTCGTGAATGAGGCCTACTAACGGTAAGACTGACTTGCTCTTATACATATATTTATTATTAACTTATAATACTATAAAGTATAAGGGTTGAATTTTAACTTTTAAAATTCTAAGGGCTAACTTGGAATTAAAGTATTCATGGAGAAAACTTTACAAATTCCAAAACTTGAGGGCAAGTTTTGAAAATATTCAAAACTAATTAATTCCATAACTTATGTGTTTAAAGTAGTTTTAATTAAAAAAAAAACTATTCAAGTTCCATAACTTGAGGACAAGTTATGGAAGACTTTAAACTAATAAAAGAATGTAACTTTTCTTTATTTTTATAACTTATGGAACTAATTAAGGTTACACATTTTATCATTTAATGAAGTGACTCTTGAACCTCCATAACTTGAGGACAAGTTATGGAGTCATAAAACCATTTAATGAGGACAACACTCTTCATTTTTGTAACCATTGCCAACTTTTTATGAATTTTATGAAACTTAAATGTGACTTTTCATATAACTTGAGGACAAGTTACAAAAACACATTTTAGAATCAACTCTTAGATTAAAATGGATTGAAAACACATAATCAATTAACTTTTCTATTAATCTAATAAAATCATATGAACAAAGATAATTCACATCAATTTTTTTTTCAAGTAATTAGCATAACTTTTAAACTAATACAATTCGATTTTTCAGCTAATTTTGCAAGTATAACAAGAAAACAAGCCTTGGCTCTGACACCACTGATGGGTTTTGCGCATTCTAACACTCCTAAGTGTACAATCAACCCTAAATACCTTGGATCTATGTTTTCTCTATTATACATGCAATTATGAACTTTCCAAGGTATTACCCTATCTAGCATACAATACTTGATACTTGGGTAATCAAATGGATAGAATACATACCTTTGTTTGATGTAGAATGACTTCATGAAGCTTGAGTGCCTAGTGCCCCAAGTGTGACACCTCAAATGGTTCACACAACACCAAATGCACATGGAATGACTTGAGAGAAATGGAACACTCCTTGAAATCGTCTAGACCTCATATTCACACATTAGTGCACGATTTCTTGAGCCATGTGATTCTTTTATATGGTGGCTATTAGGGTTACACCATGTAACTCATAACTTTACCCATTCCTTATGCTCCATGGATTTTAACCTCCATGGAGTATCCATGGGTCACCCCATGGACTTAGTCCAACATAAGGAATCTTGGATCACAAGCCCACATATATAAGAATGAATGATTTATACAATCAACCCATATATTTAATTAGTCTCCTTTTGATCACTTAATTAATTCCAAATTAATTCTTGATCAATACTAATTAAATAACCTTATTAATATATTAGAACTTATAATATATTAACCAACCTTAAGTGTTATTTCTCTCATTATAGTCTATCCAAATGCATGATGCCATGCAACCCAAATGGACCATGCCGGGTCGGGTCAAGTCTTACCAATTATAGTTATGGACTTAGACATTAATCCAACAGTATTCTCCCCCTAAAACTTGAAGAAAACATGAAAATATCAGGGTATGAACTCACCTTGAGTGATCTCTTAAGATGGATGATGAAGAGATAACATTTCCAAGTCAAGAACACTTGGGAAATGCTTGAAGATTCGAAGATCTAAGAACAAATATGTCAATATTTGTGTAAGAAATCTATGATTTGAGTGAAGGAGTGTAGAGTATTCAAGTGTAGAATGATATTACTTACCAAGACTGGAGTGAATAGCTCAAGAACAACCTTGAAAATCTCGAGTTCTAGAGAGGGATAGTAAGAGAGAGAGAGGTGTTTGCTTTTTGATGGAAAAATGAGTAATGTGGGAGGAAAGATGAAGATCTTCAACCTTTGATCAAGATCCTTTGCTGGAGGAAGAGAGTGAAAGGACAAATAGTTGACTAGGTATGGGTGAATAGTGACTGAGGGTTGTCCTAGGAGGGTATGGGGGATAGCTTGTGTCACACTCTAGGGAAAGTCAACACTCTATCACCAAATCTTAACCAATAGATTTTTATTCTTAGAATAAGATTTTTCCCCAAAACTGATTAAAATATGAATACATAAGGTCTCATATGCCAAAATACGAGTTTGGGTGAAAATCCCACGTTAAAATCACGAAAAACGAGCTTAAAACGAAGTCGGGGTTGAAAACCGGGAAAAATGAGCGAATCTGTGAAAATCCGGGTTCAGGGCCGAAGGTTCGGTCCATGGTGCTGGGAACCAAAAGCTGGTTCGGTCCGAGAAGGGTTCGGTTGTGAGGGTAGGACCGAAGGTGACTTACAAGCGAAATAAACCGAGAGCGAAATGGACCGAAGGCTCGGTTCATTTCGGTCCTAAGGAGGTTTCGGTTCTTCATCAGTTCGATCCAAGCAGGTTCGGTTCTTACTAGGAGTTTCGGTCCATGAGAGGTGTTTCGGATCCCTAAGGAGGTTCGGCTCCTTAAGAGGGTTTCGCTTCTATAGAAGTGTTTTTCGCATAAACTTCCCGTTTCGAGTGGTTTTTGGCTAAATTAAGGGTCGGGATGCCTCGAGTGATTACAAAAAGTTGAGAGAGATTTTGAGAGAGATTTGGGAGAGATTTCACATACTTGGAGAGATTTGGGAGAGATTTCACATACTTGGAGAGATTTGGGAGAGATTTCACATACTTGGAGAGATTTGGGAGAGGTTTCACATACTTGGAGAGATTTGGGAGAGATTTCGTTTGCGACCTTTTTGGATGCTTAGCTTCGCAACGTAAGGTTTGTAAACCCCGTTAAGCCTTGTTATGAATGTTATACACCCCCGAGGGATACGGAATAATGTTTTTACCAAGTAGTTTCATCATTTACCCTGATCATGGCTTAAACATTTTGAACCTATGAATTTCCCAAGTGATAACTTCTTATTAACATAGCGAGTTATACAGTAGTAACATAATGTAAACCCTAATATACAAGGTTAATTGAGTTGACCGGTTTGACTTGTTGACTTTATTTGACTTTCACTTGTCCAGAATATGACGGTTGTCACATCATCCCCTCGTTAGAAGGAACTTCATCCCAAAATTAGTGTTTTGACTGGGACTTCAAGAGTTGGGGAAAAGATGCGGGTATTTTTGTTTCATTTGATCCTTGCGTTCCCAGGTGAACTCAGGTCCTCGTTTAGCGTTCCAACGGACCTTCACTATAGGGATGCGACTCTGTTTTGTCCTCTTGATCTATCGATCCATGATTTCTACCGGTTCTTCTACGAAGTGGAGACTCTCGTTGACCTCGATTTCCTCGAGTGGGATCACAAGAGTCTCGTCAGACAGACACTTCTTTAAATTTGACACGTGGAAGGTCGGGTGTACGTTGTTAAGTTGCTGGGGTAGCCGAAGTTTGTAAGCCACCGGGCCAATCCTGGAAAGGATTTCAAATGGCCCGATATACCTTAGATTTAGTTTGCCACGTTTACCAAAACGTATCGCCCCTTTCCAGGGTGAGACCTTCAGTAGCACCCGGTCCCCAACCAGGAATTCCAATGGTTTGCGTCGCTTATCGGCGTAGCTCTTCTGTCGATCTCGAGACGCTTTCAGTCTCTCTCGAATTTGAACTATCTTTTCCGTAGTTTCCCTTATGATTTCAGGGCCAGTGAGTGTGCTGTTAGGGACTCACCCTTTTACCAACCGTGTATCTCCCACTTCGGCCCAGCACAGTGGCGATCTGCACTTGCGGTCATAAAGAGCTTCAAATGGCGCGACCTTGATGCTAGTATGATAGTTGTTGTTGTATGAGAATTCAGTAAGTGGTAAATGGGTATCCCAAGCTTTACCGAAGTCTATCACGCATGCTCTTAGCATATCTTCCAAGGTTTGAATGGTCCTTTCGCTCTGCCCGTCGGTTTGTGGATGGTAAGCCGTACTCATGTCTAGCCTGGTTCCTAGAGCTTTCTATAAGGACTGCCAGAACCGTGAAGTGAACCTACTGTCTTTGTCAGAGATAATGGATATCGGCACACCATGTAGTCGTACAACCTCTTTGATGTACGTCCTAGTCAGCTTTTCCATCTTGTCGGTCTCCTTTATTGGCAAGAAGTGCGCGGATTTGGTCAATCTATCAAGGATTACCCAAATGGTATCAAGACCACCCGTTGTCTTAGGAATTTTGGTTATGAAATCCATGGTTATTCGCTCCCACTTCCATTCGGGTATCGCAGGTTGCTGTAGCAAACCCGAAGGCTTTTGGTTCTTTACCTTAACCTTGGTGCAAGTCAGACATTTGCTTACGTATGTAGTGATTTTGGCTTTCATGTTCAGCCACCAGTAGCGTTTCTTCAGGTCCAAGTACATATCTGAACCGGGATGTACGGAGTATCGAGTTTTGTGTGCTTCATTCAGGACGACGTCCCTAAACCCGCCGAATTTTGGTGTCCAAATTTGATTCATGAGATAATGAGCTCCGTCGTCCTTCACTTCTAGATTCTTATCCATTCCTCTTAAAGCCTCACCTGCCACATTCTCAGGCTTCAAAGCTTCCAGCTGGGCTTCTTTGATTTGCACGGACAGGTGCGAATGGATTGTCATGGTTAATGACTTTACTCGGCGACCCAAGTATTCCTTTCGACTTAAGGCGTCAGCTACCACGTTGGCCTTACTTGGGTGATAACGAATTTCACACTGGTAATCATTCAGTAATTCTACCCATCGTCTCTGCCTCATGTTGAGTTCCTTTTGATTGAGGATGTGCTAAAGGCTTTTGTGATTGGTAAAGATGGTACACCTTGTCCCGTAAAGGTAGTGCCTCTAGATCTTTAGGGCGAATACTACTGCTCCCAATTCGAGGTCATGCGTGGCATAGTTGACCTCGTGCGTTTTTAATTGCCTCGATGCGTATGCAATGACCTTTCCTCGTTGCATTAACACACACCCCAGACCCTGGTTTGATGCGTCGCAGTAGACCATAAAGTCTTATGTTCCCTCGGGTTGGGACAAAATCGGGGCGCTGCACAGGGCCTGCTTTAATGTTTGGAAAGCGGTTTGTTGTTTCTCTCCCCAGCTGAAAGTCACACTCTTTTGGGTCAGGATGGTAAGTGGTTTGGCAATCTTGGAGAAGTTCTGGATGAATCTTCGGTAGTAGCCAGCGAGGCCTAAAAATTGGCGGATTTTTGTGGGCGTCCTTGGTGTTGACCAGTTCTCGATCGCCTTGATTTTGGAGGGATCCACGTGTATCCATTTCTCGCTAACCACATGACCGATGAAGTCCACTTCTCGGATCCAAAATTCACACTCTGAAAATTTTGCATACAATTTCTCCGCCCTTAGTGTCTCCAATACTTGTCGTAGATGTTGGCTATGCTTTTCCTTACTCCTGGAATAGACCAGGATGTCGTCTATGAAGACAATCACGAACTTGTCTAGGTAAGGCTGGCACACTCGGTTCATTAGATCCATGAACACCGCGGGTGCGTTTCTCAATCCGAAGGGCATTACTACAAACTCGTAGTGACCGTACCGAGTTCTGAACGCCGTTTTGGGGACATCCTCTTCCTGAACTCGTAGTTAATGGTATCCCGACCTCAGGTTGATCTTTGAGAAGTAAGATGCTCCTTGGAGTTGGTCAAATAGGTCGTCGATTCGGGGTAAAGAGTATCGGTTTTTGATGGTAAACTTATTTAGCTCGCGGTAGTCGATGCACATGCGAAACGACCCATCCTTATTTTTCACAAACAGAACTGGTGCTACCCAAGGCGAGAAGTTGGGTCTAATGAACCCTTTGCTCGACAGTTCGTTTAGTTGGCTGGATAGTTCTTGCATCTCGGCTGGCGCTAGACGGTAGGGCGCTTTGGCTACGGGGGTAGCTCCGGGGATTAGGTCGATTCGGAATTCAACTTGTCGTGCGGGTGGAACTCCGGGAAGGTCTTCCAGGAATACGTCAGGGGAATTACAGACCTCCGTGATGTCCCTGATGTTTTTCACCTCCTATTTCTTATCCACAACGTGGGATAATAAGGCGTGGTATTCCTTGCGGAGAAACTTTTGGGCTTTGACGCAAGAGATGATTCGTAGGTTTGCACCAGGCTTGTCTCCGTAGACGACGAGAGTTTCGCCACTTGGCAGATTAAGGCAAACGGCCTTTTCGTAACATAGAATGTCAGCACGATTTGAGCTTAACCAATCCATGCCGATGATGACGTCGAAGCTTTTTATTGAAACCGGCAATAGATTGATTTTGAAGGAGTGATTGTCTAGAGTGAGGGTACACCCTGAGTATATGTCATTAGTGCTTTCTGTTTTTCCATTAGCCATTTCTACGACGTATGTATCATTTAGTGGTTGGGGATTTTGTTTTAACAATTGTGTGAATTTGTGGCTAACGAAACTCCTCTCCGCTCCACTATCGAATAATACACATGCATATGAGTTATTGAGGAGAAACGTACCGGTAACCACTGTGGGATCATCCCTCGCTTCCCCCTGTCCTAAGGCCAAGATTCTTCCGACATGGCCGGTGTTTGCGGTTTTAGCTTTTGGGCAGTCCCTCTTGTAGTGCCCAGTCTCCCCGCAACCATAGCAAGCTCGGCTTGCTCCAGCGTTGGCGGCCGGTTGGCTTGTTGGGCAGGCGCCCTGCAGAATCGGGCGGTATGCCCCTTTTTGTTACAGTTGTTGTAGTGCATTTCCTGACAAGGACCGTTGTGGTGAAAATTGCACTTGTTACACTTATGAAGGGTTCCAGCATATTGTCTCGGTGGGGCTGGGCAGGAAGGAGTAGTGGAGGCATGGATGGCAACAGTTTGTTGTCTTTTGGCGGGGTCTTGCGCCGGTTGTTTCTTTTTATTGTTCCAGAACTTCCTCTTGTTGTTCCCTCCCTTTGCTCGATCGGAGGGGGTTGTCAGATTGACATGGTTGGCCTGATGATCGATGAGTTGTTGAGCCAACTCCTTGGCACTGCCGAAAGTGGTTGGTTTTGAGGCCAACACACTATCTTGAATCTGGGATGATAGTCCCCAGAGATATCGTTCCACCTTCTTGTTTTCCGGAGTGACCATCGTCGGCCAGAGGAGTGCTAGATCATTGAATCGGGCAGTGTAGGTTGTCAGGTCAGAGCCCTTCATCTTGAGATTCCACAGCTCTTTGTTCTACTTTTTGCACTTCACCCCTTGGGCAATACTCCTTTAGCATCATGGCTTTCAAATCTTCCCAGCTTATCGAATTAGCCACGGCGAGAGTTAGAGATTTCACGTGGCCGTTCCACCAAGTGAGGGCCCTGCCGGTGAAAGTGCGAGCTGCGAATTTGACTTTGTTCGCTTCGGGGCACGCACAGATCTCGAAGACAGATCCGGTCTTCTCGAACCACTGCATCAAATCGATGACTCCCCCGCTACCACTGAACGAATCGGGTTTGCCATTAGTGAAGTCCTTAAAGGAACATTCTCTCGAACGCCCTTGGCTATCTCCTTGAGTGGAGTTATTAGTACCGCTCCCTGTCCTCCTGGCACTGTCAGTGCTGATGTGGGACATAGCAGTTGCCACCGTGGCCGTGACCGCAACTTGGAACATAACAGGGCCATATTGGGGAGGCGGCGGTGGTGGATTTGTTTGCATTCCGCCAGTGCGTCTAGCAGATCTATGAGGCGGCATCTTTCTGCTATAGAATTTCAAAACGAAATGAGTATAAGTCTTTTAGTAATGGTTATTAGTTTTCAAGGATATTATTTCCCGATTTCTGGATGTTGCAAACAATTCATAGCAGAAGTCTATATAAATAAACTTATGAATTTAGTAGTAATGAAAATTGTAATCGTTGTTCCATGCCTGATCCACTCATAAGACCACTCAATATATACTGGTTGTGTGTAACTAAGGTTCAACAGACCGTCGAACTTTAATGAGTCTGCCTTGAGCCCACAACCAAACAAGGAACAGGATCCAAGGCCGACTTACCATTTCTAAATCGATCGCCTCTTAATTACACACGTTCCCGAGGTATATATCAAATAATCCCAGGGTTACCAGAAGCAAATCGTTTATAATGTTATGTTATGCAATCTGAGATGGACTCCCAATAAAATAAAATGCATGCCAATTTTCATTGATACAATTTAGTACATGTTTTTAGGAAAATTTGACCTTATAGAAGGTCTACATCATATCAATGTAATAGAAACTTTTGGCAGCACCTAGACCCTTCGACTAGTGTAGACACTTAGACGCAGGGTTAAACCTACTTACAGGAAAGAGTAGCCCCAACGCATACTCATAAACCTAGTTTATAACAAAATGTGAGTAGTGCAAGTCCCGGGTACGAGCATCAGATGCTTCTACAACAGCGTTGAGGTCCCCAAACTTGATTCACAATAATCCTATTCTAATCCCCAAGGTTCGTGACATGCTGGATCACGACTGGGAGGGCTCTGTCGGCCGGTCCCCCATGACTGAGGTCGTAGTAACCCCGTTGATCGCCAAATGGTGATCGTTGTCGTTGCTGACGACTCCATCTCTCGATCACTGTTGCCCAACGGGGCTCAGGCCCGTTGTAGCCAAAACGGTTCGTAGGCACCCTAGCGATGTAAGGAGGGTTGATGACTTCCTCCTCCGGCTCCTCTTCTTCTTCGTCTTCCTCGAGGTCTTCTTCGGGCTCCTCTTTGAATACTTCCTCGGGATCCTCCTCCGGCTCTGCTTCTAACCAACCACCGTTCCCTTGGTTCGGAAAGTGGGGGTCTCCGGGTAAATGAAATCCTGCCATGTCGTCTGTATGAGAATAAGGGTGTAAGAGGCACATAATTAATCTAGAAATATTGTACTTAGTTAACATAAAATACTCCTATAGTATTTTAACGGTTGTGTTTGATTCTTAACGTGTTTCTTGTATGGGTGTTGGTAAGTTGATAGACTTGTTGTCCACTATGACTATCCCTTGGCATATACTAGTCACTTCTCGGACGAATATAGTTGATCAGGCTATATTCCTCCCAGACTTTATTGCACATCCCAAGGCATATTCACACTGCACAACTTCTCTATTTTTAACTTTTGCATTTTCCTTAGACGTGACACTATACCGGTATGCATGTATGTACTTATACTTTTTCATAAAAATAACGCTATTATTATTTTTAGGAGTATACATATAGGGAAAACCTTTAAATCAAAGAATCTTAGTCCCTTTGTGTTTATAGTTTGTATATCTTATGTGGTTTGATATACTATGTTCACTATAAACAATGCTCTGATACCAATCTGTCACACCCCCGAACCAAGGATGGCGGAAACATCCGGGGGTGGAGGACTTCATGTATAGTATCACAACAACGAGTATAATAGTGCTCATAGTAAATACAACCATCTTAAATATAATTGAAAAAGTTACACCATAGTATGAGTATACATGTTTCAAAATCAATTACATTATGATGACAAAAATGTACAAATTGACGTCCTGAGTCCTATCCTCAAAAGCAGTTGGTTACCTGTTTCACTGGTTTCCTGAGAATACAATTAGTTTTGAAAGAGTGTCAACAATTAAGTTGGTGAGTTCATAAGCTTTTGGATGAAATGTTGGAAAAACCTTTAATTGTAATATGTAATGTATACACAAGAAAAATCCAATATTTTCCTTATAAATTGTTATGTAGTCTTAAATCCCAAGACCGAATGTATGAGTGTGTGTTCGTAATTGTAATGAAGAATGCAGTTTTAAATAGATAAAACCCCTTTTTGTTTAAGTAGAATTTCCCGTAAACTTTAAGTGATGTTAACTCCCTATGTGAGTCGCTATAACCATACTACAACCGGATGACCTGCTACAACGTTTTCCAGACGTTAAAATTTGTTATGACTTTTGTCACCCGTAGACCTGCAGGTCCAGCTATAGCTAGCAGCAAGGTGTGGGGTGTCAATCCCAATATAGATCTATACACAATTATCACGCTCTCCCTACAAGAGATTTTGGTTATAACTTACATGAATTTTAACCCGTACTCTAAGAGTACTAATGAAGAAATGTCTCACAACTTACGTTAGCAAGTTTACGTGTAGTGTTCGAGTAAAACCATTTCTGTGGTGGAAATGAAATCTCCATTCGTGTACTAAATTAGTGATGTGAATTTCATAAACTATACCTATTATAGTTTATTATGTATTAATAGAAATCCATTTGTACATGATAAGACTCTTCATGTGTATGTAATAGTTTAGCAAATACATAACTATACTTCTTATGTTTCATTTTGCAATATTTGTAATTACAAGGGATTCTTATATTTCAGAGGATATTTTCTGTTATATAAATATATCCAACAGAAGACACATGCAAAATATGGAATCATCAAAGATTACACTTTGCTCAACATGTTACAAAGTGTTACGAGAATTTTGAGCTGTTAACTCGTTTTTAACTTTTCTACATTGTATTAGAAAAATCATAGAAATCATACGAAGTCGAAAACTGAATCCGTAAACTCTGAGAGTTTATAAAATGTGTCTAGTTTATTCAAAAATTTTATTATGATTTTTAGAAGTCTCTAACTTGTGTGATAATGTTCATATTCACAGACTGGTCCGAATCCATTTTTGAAATGATAGGCAGTTTTGTAAAATCACCAAAAATTATCGAAAAATCGTATGGAGATAGGACTCAACTTCTCTGATAAAAGCTGGAATATTTGCATATTAATCAGTTTTGAAAGTTATTAAGTCTAAGTTGGTCAAAACAGTCCGTGAATAGGACTCAACTTCTCTGATAAAAGCTGTTGTTTGAGTTTAGTTGAGTTTTTGGTATTTTGACTTGTATTCTCCCCCTAAAACTTGAAGAAAACATGAAAATATGGGGGTATGAACTCACCTTGAGTGATCTCTTAAGATGGATGATGAAGAGATAAAGTTTCCAAGTCAAGAACACTTGGGAGATGCTTGAAGATTCGAAGATCTAAGAACAAAAATGTCCATATTTGTGTAAGAAATCTATGATTTGGGTGAAGGAGTGTAGAGTATTCAAGTGTGGAATGATTATACTTACCAAGACTAGAGTGAATAGCTCAAGCACAACCATGAAAATCTCGAGTTCTAGAGAGGGATAGTAAGAGAGAGAGAGAGAGAGGTGTTTGCTTTTTGGTGGAAAAATGAGTGTTAGAACAAAGTTCTTTTAGGATCGTTAGATTCTATGCAAGAAAACAGTTAAGAATGTAATCAAGAACACAAGAATGGCTTTGAATATGTCGTATGATTAATGCTTCAACACCTCAGAAGAGCTCTATTAAGAACTTCGACTGTAGAGGTGTTTAGGGTTACAAAACAATGAACGTAATAATCAACACCGTCTAATGCATACATGCATGCATATTTATAGTATAACCCTACTAGATAATCACGGATGGACAAGCCCAATCCGGATACAAAACAAAAATCCCAAGACGCAACACAATTAGACTCAACAATCTCCCCCTTTGCGTCAATGGGACCGAAAGCTCACTTCGGTTGAGCTGCAGAAGTCTTCTTTATTGTTTTGAACACCTTCGGAATGATAGCCAACAAATGATGACGGAACGTTATGTACCACCAAAGCATGTCAGTAAAATTCTTCTTGTCAGCTTCTGAGTTCTGCTTACACCGATGTATAATGTTGATGATGTGCTCCAAGCAGTCAGTTGAAAATAAATGTTTATCAACAAGAGCGAACAAAAATTTGTGAGCTTCGCCTTTTGTAAACATCACAGTGAGATGTTTTGAATCTATTTGGCCCATCTTCATCTTATTCACATCTCCTAGTTTCAATGTTGGCTTGATGGTCAGTTTCTTGTTCATTACTTTCGCTATCTCTTGATCCATAGCTGCGACCTCATGGATGTAACAAGCCAACATCCTCTTCAAGTGATCCAAAATCGGTTCATATTCCCTTGGATTTGTAAGCAGAATATTGAATAATAAAATCCAATCATGAGGGTTTAGATTCGGAAGATTTGCTAGAGATATAATTGTCACACCCCAAAACCAGGAACGACGGAAACGTTCTGGGGCGGAGGACGTCATGTACAGTATCACAACAATGAATAGTAGTAAACAAGCAACAACATCATCCATTGCATTAATAATATAATTTTAATACAACTGTGTTCTGACAAGTTTAATAGACACCAAAATATAAATCATAATGAAAGATGAGTCTTGAACGAGCTCCATCTTCTCTAAACCTTGCATCGGTACCTGTCTACTAGTGACCTGAAGATACAAGTTATTTTGAAAGAGAGTATCAGCTTTAAAGCTGGTGAGATCATAAGTATTTTAGTGTATGTATTTGTATGAAAGTATTTGTAAGATGTTTTGTAAGATGTTTTGTAAGATGTTTTGAACTCTCCTAGAAAACCCTATGTTTCCTACTAAAAGTAGCCTTCTACCAAGGCATCTAGTGTCTGTGTGTGTGTCTCTTGTAAGAGTATGTATTTTCCCAAATCTGACTATCATTAACCAAAAATAAAGTTTCTACATTATTGCTTATTGTGTGAATATCACAAAGTAAATGTAATGGGAAAATGAAATAGTACTGTAGTATCGTAATAAGTAACTACTGCTGTACTAACTACCTCAAACCAATTGTAATTTAAAGTACCATGTGATCGGCCTGTATCCTACTACCGACTCATAGAAAAACGACGATGTAAGACGACGTCATAAGAAATGGCATTTGGCACCCGTAGACTTGCAAGTCCCACTGTAGCGAGCAGCAAGGTGTAGGATAGTCAATCTAGTATAGATCTATACACAAACTCATACGCTCCCCAATTAAGGAGATTATGGATACAAAACGGTCATGGCAGGTGATGCCATGCCCTGTTACGTGGCTCACATAACTGAAGAAATGTATATGTAATGTATGTGCTAGCTGTATTGTATGTTCTCCCTCTGTCTAGCCTGTATTGTAATGTACTATGTGTACTAGCTGTATTATGTGTTCTCTCTCTATCTAGCATGTATTGTAATGTACTGTGTGTACTAGCTGTATTGTGTGTTCTCTCTCTATCTAGCATGTATTGTAATGTACTGTGTGTACTAGATGTATTGTGTGTTCACTCTCTATCTAGCATGTATTGACTCATGTATGAACTGACTCATTGTATGATTCATTGTTCTAGTAATAGTATTAGTAACTCCCTAAACTACACCTATAGTAGCTTACTAGTAATATGATTTGAATGTATAAACATGTATGTATGCCTTTGCTACCCAAAGGTTTTGAATAGAAAGAAGGAACTTTTATATCTATATACATATACATAATATATAACTAGGATTCAAACGACCTTCAGACAAATAACCGATACCCTAAGTCCACAACCAAACAAGGAACAGGAGGTAAGGTGAGTTATCAGTCCTAAGTCCTTTCAATCCTACTTATATAACTATCTCTACATAGATACACATTTAACCTAATATAAGTGTAAAAGAGTTTAGTAAAAGTATTTGACATGTAAAAGAGTTTGTAAAACAGTTTGAAGTAAAACAGTTTGAAGAGTAAGAAATCCACTTGTGTGGTAGTTATTAATCACATGTGATTGATATAATAACTATAAGAATTCAACTTGTATCCCCCCCCATAAAAGCATTTAAAAACATTTAAAAGATTGATTAAGGGGGTATGAACTCACCTGTAGTGAGTGGTTTGGATGAACGGATTGATATAGGATGCTAAGTGTCAAGTGAAGACTTGAGCACACACAAGGATCCTAATTAATATATAATAACACATATATGTATCCAATTAGTCATTAAACAACTAATTAACCAAGTTTAAGACATCCTAAGACATGTAAACACTTGATTTAAGTGCTATAAGTCCTAAGGATTGCATCTAAGAGTTGTAGGACTTGGCTATTGAGTTTAGGGTTCAAGAGGACCCTCTATTGGAGTTTACTGTTTTGTGACCATAACTCATTGAGTTTACGGTCGTAAAACCATGAGTTTACGGCCGTAAACTTATGGCACTTCTACCCTTTTGTGTTTTGAAGCTTTTCAAGTCATAAGGAGGTATCCTACTTCAAGTATAAGCCTTAGGAAGTGTTTGTGGCATCATTTCACTCCTAAATGGAGTTTACGGCCCATGGACCACTTCTCCATGTGTTTACGGCCGTAAACCCATATGGTTTATGGTCTTTTTGATATTTTAAGTCCTAAGCACATCAAGGATGAGATCTAGACTAGTATACAAGGCTTGGTAAGGGACTAGGCACACTTTGGCACCCTTATTAGGGTTTACGGTCCAAGGTGTTCTTGGACCGTAAACACCTTTGATCCTTTGTTTCCTTGGTGTTTTCTTGATGTTTAGAAGTATAACAAGCCCTATCACACACTAGGGTAAGAGTACTTACAAGTAGAAGCTTGAAAAGGTGCTAAAAGTCCAAGAACACTAGTGTGTGTTCTTGGTGTTCTTGGTGAAACTTGAAGATCTACACTTTTGGAATGATTTCACGGATGGAATCATGTTAGATCACTAGATTAAGTAAGATATCAACTTTTTAGGGCTAGAAACACTTACAATGATGAAGATCAAGAAGAAAAGTCGATGATACTTGAGAGAGAATTGAGTTTTGGATCTTGAAATTGTGAAAAGTGTTAAAATATGACTAAGTGTCATATTTATACCCTCATTTAGGGTTTACGGCCGTAAACACCTTTGTTTAGGCCGTAAACTCCAAACTCATGGAGTTTTGGGACATTATTGTTGCACAATAAACCCTAGGACATCCTCTCTCCTGATATATCCTGAAGTACTATTCTTAAAATACTCAAACTTATTCCAAAAAGCTTGAAAATTAGCAGAAACAGTTCTGACTCCTATTGAAGTGAATGGTTGTACATAATAGAAATTTTGGGTTGTCACATCATCCCCCCGTTAGAAGGAATTTCGTCCCGAAATTAAAATTTAAGCAAATAAGTAGTTACAAATAATTAAGTAAAAAGATGAGGATATTTCAGTTTCATCTGATCCTCTCCCTCCCAAGTGAATTCGGGTCCTCGCTTGGCGTTCCAGCGAGCCTTCACTATCGGGATACGACTTTGTTTTGTTTGCTTGACCTCCCGGTCCATGATCTCTACAGGTTCTTCCACGAAGTTGAGGCTCTCGTTGATCTCGATCTCGTCGAGTGGGATTACAAGAGTCTCGTCGGACAGACACTTTTTCAAGTTCGAGACGTGGAAAGTAGAATGTACGTTACTGAGCTCGTGGGGTAAGTTAAGTTTGTAAGCTACAGGGCCGATTCTTCCGAGAATCTCGAAAGGCCCTATGTACCTTGGATTTAGCGTTCCACGCTTTCCGAAGCGTATCGAGCCCTTCCAGGGTGAGACCTTCAATAGAACACGGTTGCTCACCTAGAATTTTAACGGTTTCCTCCGTTTATCAGCGTAGCTTTTCTGTCGGTCTCTAGAGGCTTTCAATCGTTCACGAATCTGAACGATCTCCTCTGTCGTTTCCCGAATGATCTCCGGATCTGTGAGAGTGATTTCAGGAACTCCTCCTTTAGCTAACTGGGTATCACCCACCTCAGCCCAGCACAGAGGGGATCTGCACTTTCGGCCATAGAGGGCCTCGAATGGAGCAGCCTTTAAGCTCGTGTGATAACTGTTGTTGTAGGAAAAATTCGACAAGGGGTAGATGAGTATCCCATGCTTTCCCAAAGTCGATCACACAGGCTCGCAACATATCTTCCAAGGTTTGGATAGTCCTCTCACCTTGTCCATCGGTCTGTGGATGGTAGGCTGTACTCATGTCCAGCCCAGTTCCTAGGGAACTTTGTAGCAACTGCCAGAACCTCGAAGTGAATCTACTATCTCTGTCCGAGATAATGGATATGGGAACACCATGCAGTCGTACAATCTCCCAAATGTAAGTTCTTGTATGCTTCTCCATCTTGTCTGTTTCCTTGATAGGCAGGAAGTGTGCGGACTTGGTCAATCTATCGACGATGATCCATATGGTATCAAGTCCACCCATTGTCTTGGGCAACTTGGTTATGAAATCCATAGTGATCCGCTCCCACTTCCATTCCGGTATCTCTGGCTGTTGTAGTAGACCGGAGGGTTTTTGGTATTGGACCTTGACCTTGGCGCAGGTAAGGCATTTACTCACGAAGGTAGCAATCTCTGCTTTTATGATAGGCCACCAGTATAGCTTTTTAAAACCTAGATATATCTTATCTAATCCTGACGCAGATGCTTACTATGTTCTTCCTTACTACGAGAGTAGATAAGTGTGTTACCTAAGAAGACGATGACTACCTGATCATACCCTATTCATTAATTCCATGAATACTTCGGGCACATTAGTCAATCGGAATGGTACTACTACAAACCCGTTGTGTCCGTAACGAGTTCGGAAAGCTGTCTTCTGAACATCCTCCACTTGGACTCGCAACTGGCGATAGGGCGATTTGGCTACTGGGGTAGCCCTTTGAACTAAGTCGATTCTGAACTCGACTTGACGTTGCAGAGGTAATCTTGGGAGTCTTCTGTTCTATATGATTCTATTGTCTCGATTGGTGGGAAAAGTATCTGATTGGATTCTAAGTTTATCCTCATGGCAGTACGATCACTCGTAGTCCTGGACAGTCTCCGTCCTAAAGTTCATATCAGAAGTCATATTTGGTTCATCAATCATAGCTTCATGTATACGAGTCGTATATAATTAAGGCTGAAAAGGTAGTCGATTAATGATTCTTCCTTAAGCTCACATCCAAACAAGGAAAAGAAGTTAAGGCGGAATCATCAATTCTAAACCTTTAGAACCTTGATTATATACCACCCTTGCGTATACCTTCTCCAGTGATAGATCAATCGTATGGGTCTTCGGGTTGAACTTGACGTACTGTACGAGTGGTACTCCGGGGAGTTTTGCTGAAGTGTCTTCGGGATGGATACGAGGCATAAGGTACTATCTGTATGAGTACCTCGGAGTCCTGCAATGACGGCTTTTCCAGAAAGGCGATTTCGGAGGAAAGAATCTACGCATGAAACTGGCATTGAGAGGATCGAATTTACTCAAGTTAAACGATAATGTCGGACTACTAGGAATAAAAGGCGTTAGACTGGATAATAAAAGTGTTACAAAACATAACGGTGCAACTACTACAGAGTTTAAGTACTTTAGATTTTTCTATTTGACTACTGCTGCGAACAGGGTATACTACAACAAGCGAGTACACGCAGCTCGAGTGTCCCTTGACTGACGGGATCTCGCAAAAGACTAGACTCGAGTTTCACTAGTTTTTAACAGTTTATAAGCCTACTACTACGAAACGCCCTAGTATTTCAACGTGGATCCGGAGTAGTCTCTCCTGCAGCTGTGATCCTTAGTATCTTCCCGTCTGCACCAGAGTTCTTCGTTATTGGACAATCCTTCTCGAGATGTCCTATCTCACCGCATAGGTGACATATCTGGCTAGCACTAGCATCGGTGGTGGAAGTGAAGTGTCTTGTCGGAGTTATGTGGACACAGTTGCTTTCGTTGCTCCTCCTTTTCGAACAATTCCTCTTAAGGTGTCCGATTTCACCGCAATCATAGCAAGTCTGAATGACTCCGATGTCAGGGACTTGAGTGATAGGTCGTGCCGGTGCTCTACAGCTATGAACATGGTGCCTTATTTGGTAGCAATTGCAGCATTGCATTTCATGGTAAGCCCCTTTATGATGAGAGCTACACTTATCACACTTCGGTAGCTTTCCCTCGTATGGTCTGATTAGTGCTGGGATGGCAGGGGTAGCCACTTGTTGCTGTTGTATGGCAAGTCTTTGGGATCGCTTGCGCTCCTTTTGGGTTTGCCGCTTTCGTTTCCTTTTCTCTGTTTTACGGCTTTGCAAGTCTGTGACTGTTATCATTTGTTGGTTTCCCAGATTGATACTACTATCGGAATCGTCAACCCCTTTGTCAACCTTGCTTGCTCTGTTAGCGCTGCGGTTTGCAAGTACAGCTGCCACGGCGGCTGATGCTACGGCTTGGAAAGTAGCGGCATCGACATGAAGGATAGTGGTTTCGTTGCGACGACATGATTCTGCTATGGAAAAGAAAATGAGTTCGTGAGTGATTATGGTTGAACTTAGGAGTATTTCGACCATTCATGTAAAGAGTAGGAGTAAGTTCTCGAGGGTTTGACCTACATCCCTATGATGCAGTCCTAGAAGCGAGTAGAAGTGAGTTCATAGAATGGTTATAAGACGATTGCTATCCAACCCTTGACAAGGATTGGGGGTGATCTCTGAGCTAAATTACCACAGCTCAATAACTTGACTAGAGTACGTTTCAGATAGAATTCTAATGATAGCAAAACGGAAGTATTTGAACAATGATTGGCCTAAAATTTGCCGACTTTCAATATCATTGATATTTAAGATGTAATACGCTTGGGGAAAATGACCTTGGAGTAGGTCTTACATCATATCCGAAGTAACAAAAATTTTGATGGCATACTGGTCTAACTAAAAGGTACTTACAGTACAAAGTTAGTTACTTAGAAAGGTAGTACTTAGAGCATAGCTAGGAAGACTATTCTTTCAACCAGGGAAAGAAAGGTAGAATATCTCCTACTGGGGATGGTTATCCCTTGGGTGAACCCTTAGTTTAGCCAACTGACGCTCCATATCAAGTAGGTACCTTTCGTACACTCTTTGGCGTACTCGGAGCTCTATGACCTCAGCCCGAGTTTCAACTAGCTCTTGTTGCAAGGTCTCATGGTCTACTCTAGATCTGTCACGAGCATCTTCCAGACGAATGGTGCGGATTGTATGCATTCTCGCATTGGTGACAACTTCCGTGATTTGATGGAGAGCTGTCCTGCCTTGAATCTCATTTCGAGCCACTCTGCGGACCAGGATTGGCAAGACTCTATCTGCTGAGCCCCCTTCGCTCAGGTCATAAAAGCTTCGGTCTCCATTGAATGGCATGGGCTGATCCTGCCCTTGGCTCCATGTTTCCAAGCTTTCCACCCACAGAGGCGTCGGGCCTTGAAAAGCCGGACGAGGGTTAGGATTTGGGACAAGAGCCATCGGGGGTAGGTTCTCAACTTCAGGCTCGGAGTCAGAACCATCTACAAAGCCTTCAGCCTGTTGATCATCCACAGGGATTTGGTGATCATTTTCTGGCTCTGCTTCAAACCCTCCTTCATTACCTTGGTAAGGGAAGTACAAGTCGTCGTGGGGATGGAATCCTGCCATGTTATCTACGCGAGAAAAAGGATATAAGAATCTAGCACATAAGTAGTTTATAGTATCACAAAACACCCCTATAGTATTTTAAGTTTATGTTCTATTGTTTTCATTGTGGTATTGTTGGTAAGATTTTTAGACTTGTTGCAACCTCACAACCACACTTAGGCACATGCTAGTGACTCCTCGGATAATATAGTTGATCAGACTATATCTTCCCAGTTTTAACTATATGTCTCTAAGTCTACTTGTGCTGCCTAACAATTGTAATTCTTTTGTTCTGTCCTAGTGACACTGATTTTAGTATGAATGCAGGCATGTATACTTATTTAAATATTTTATTATTTAAAAGTATAAACTCTTTATCAAAGTATTTTAATCCCTATTGTATTTATAGTCTGTATATCTTTTATGGGTTGATATACTCAATTCACTATAAACAATGCTCTGATACCAATCTGTCACACCCCAAAACCAGGAACGGCGGAAACGTTCTGGGGCGGAGGACGTCATGTACAGTATCACAACAATGAATAGTAGTAAACAAGCAACAACATCATCCATTGCATTACTAATATAATTTTAATACAAGTGTGTTCTGACAAGTTTAATAGACACCAAAATATAAATCAAAATGAAAGATGAGTCTTGAACGAGCTCCATCTTCTCTAAACCTTGCATCGGTACCTGTCTACTAGTGACCTAAAGATACAAGTTATTTTGAAAGAGAGTATCAGCTTTAAAGCTGGTGAGATCATAAGTATTTTAGTGTCTGTATTTGTATGAAAGTATTTGTAAGATGTTTTGTAAGATGTTTTGTAAGATGTTTTGAACTCTCCTAGAAAACCCTATGTTTCCTACTAAAAGTAGCCTTCTACCAAGGCATCTAGTTTCTGTGTGTGTGTCTCTTGTAAGAGTATGTATTTTCCCAAATCTGACTATCATTAACCAAAAATATAGTTTCTCATTATTGCTTATTGTGTGAATATCACAAAGTAAATGTAATGGGAAAATGAAATAGTACTGTAGTATCGTAATAAGTAACTACTGCTCTACTAACTACCTTAAACCAATTGTAATTTAAAGTACCATGTGATCGGCCTGTATCCTGCTACCGACTCATAGAAAAACGACGATCTAAGACGTCGTAAGAAATGACATTTGGCACCCGTAGACTTGCAAGTCCCACTGTAGCGAGCAGCAAGGTGTAGGATAGTCAATCCAGTATAGATCTATACACAAACTCATACGCTCCCCAATTAAGGAGATTATGGATACAAAACGGTCATGGCAGGTGATCCCATGCCCCGTTACGTGGCTCACATAACTGAAGAAATGTATATGTAATGTATGTGCTAGCTGTATTGTATGTTCTCCCTCTGTCTAGCCTGTACTGTAATGTACTGTGTGTACTAGCTGTATTGTGTGTTCGCTCTCTATCTAGCATGTATTGTAATGTACTGTGTGTACTAGCTGTATTGTGTATTCTCTCTCTATCTAGCATGTATTGTAATGTACTGTGTGTACTAGATGTATTGTGTGTTCACTCTCTATCTAGCATGTATTGACTCATGTATGAACTGACTCATTGTATGATTCATTGTTCTAGTAATAGTATTAGTAACTCCCTAAACTACACCTATAGTAGCTTACTAGCAATATGATTTGAATGTATAAACATGTATGTATGCCTTTGCTACCCAAAGGTTTTGAATAGAAAGAAGGAACTTTTATATCTATATACATATACATAATATATAACTAGGATTCAAACGACTTTCGGACAAATAACCTATACCCTAAGTCCACAACCAAACAAGGAACAGGAGGTAAGGTGAGTTATCAGTCCTAAGTCCTTTCAATCCTACTTATATAACTATATTTACATAGATACACATTTAACCTAATATAAGTGTAAAAGAGTTTAGTAAAAGTAATTGACATGTAAAAGAGTTTGTAAAACAGTTTGAAGTAAAACAGTTTGAAGAGTAAGAAATCCACTTGTGTGGTAGTTATTAATCACATGTGATTGATATAATAACTATAAGAATTCAACTTGTATCCCCCCATAAAAGCATTTAAAAACATTTAAAAGATTGATTAAGGGGGTATGAACTCACCTGTAGTGAGTGGTTTGGATGAACGGATTGATATAGGATGCTAAGTGTCAAGTGAAGACTTGAGCACACACAAGGATCCTAATTAACATATAATAACACATATATGTATCCAATTAGTCATTAAACAACTAATTAACCAAGTTTAAGATATCCTAAGACATGTAAAACACTTGATTTAAGTGCTATAAGTCCTAAGGATTGCATCTAAGAGTTGTAGGACTTGGCTATTGAGTTTAGGGTTCAAGAGGACCCTCCATTGGAGTTTACGGTTTTGTGACCATAACTCATTGATTTTACGGTCGTAAACCCATGAGTTTACGGCCGTAAACTCATGGCACTTCTACCCTTTTGTGTTTTGAAGCTTTTCAAGTCATAAGGAGGTATCCTACTTCAAGTATAAGCCTTAGGAAGTGTTTGTGGTATCATTTCACTCCAAAATGGAGTTTACAGCCCATGGACCACTTCTCTATGTGTTTACGGCCGTAAACCCATATGGTTTATGGTCTTTTTGATGTTTTAAGTCCTAAGCACATCAAGGATGAGATCTAGACTAGTATACAAGGCTTGGTAGGGGACTAGGGCACACTTTGGCAACCTTACTAGGGTTTACAGTCCAAGGTGTTCTTGGACCGTAAACACCTTTGATCCTTTGTTTCCTTGGTGTTTTCTTGATGTTTAGAAGTATAAGAAGCCCTATCACACACTAGGTTAAGAGTACTTACAAGTAGAAGCTTGAAAAGGTGCTAAAAGTCCAAGAACACTAGTGTGTGTTCTTGGTGTTCTTGGTGAAACTTGAAGATCTACACTTTTGGAATGATTTCACGGATGGAATCATGTTAGATCACTAGATTAAGTAAGATATCAACTTTTTAGGGCTAGAAACACTTACAATGATGAAGATCAAGAAGAAAAGTCGATGATACTTAAGAGAGAATTGAGTTTTGGATCTTGAAATTGTGAAAAGTGTTAAAATATGACTAAGTGTCATATTTATACCCTCATTTAGGGTTTACGGCCGTAAACACCTTTGTTTAGGCCGTAAACTCCAAACTCTTGGAGTTTTGGGAAATTATTGCTGCACAATAAACCCTAGGACATCCTCTCTCCTGATATCTCCTGAAGTACTATTCTTAAAATACTCAAACTTATTCCAAAAAGCTTGAAAATCAGCAGAAACAGTTCTGACTCCTATTGAAGTGAATGGCTGTATAGAATAGAAATTTCGGGTTGTCACAATAATCGACACCGAGTTTGCAGAACCTCGTGTGATTTTGAAATTGACATTTACAAATCTCCCAGCAGACGTAGGTTTCAGTACCTTGACAGTGATTATTTTATGTGCGCTCCATGTCAAGTACTGAGGTTGTCCATACTTCAGATAGAAATCAATAAGCTCTCGGTCAACCTTTGGATGAGGAAAATGAACCTCAGCAGTCGAATCAAAGTAGTGGAACGTGAATGCCTTTCGTGTGATTGGCATGTCGAACTGCGAGTCCTTAGAATTATCACAGTCAAAAGAAGCAACAGGTTCCAACCATTAAATACTTGGAAACTCTATAGCTTGATTGATAAGTGCCTCTTTAGTCCATAAGGGAAACAAGGCCTTCTTGCAGTTCAAGGCTTCTTCTTCTTCCTTGTTTCTCCTTTCCTTCTCCTCTGCTTCCCTTGCAACCTTCAAGGTTTCATCAAGCTCTTTGTCTTTCTTCTTTCGCTTGAGAGCCTCTGCAATAGTTTCACCGGATTCGTTACTGCTATCATCATCAATCTCCTTTTGCTTTTCTTGTGGACCTGAACCTGAAGCTACATTATCCTTCAGTTCGTTTGTATCTTTGACCTTCGGTTGAGCAGTTTCGGTTTCAGTCTTAACCTTCAGTTGAGGAGCACCCTCTCTCCCTTGTTTTGGAGCAATAAATCTCTCCGAAACACCCTTCATCTCGTGTAACAATGCAAGGGCGGGAAGAAGTTTTGTTGTAAGATGATTACGAATGGTCAAAGTGAGGATAGGATCATGAGCACCAAGAATGTTGGTGAGCATATCCTTCACATCCCCTGCACAACTGCGAAAAACAGCTCTTTCGGTTTTTAATAAAGAAATTTCTTTTTCTGCTTGGGCTAGCTGCACTTTCTGTACTTCAACCATGGATGTTTGGCGAGCAAGTTCTTCCTTCAAAGCACTTTCTTTCGCCAAAGCAGCGTGAAGAGATTCAAGTCGAGAATTCACTGAACTGATAAGTGAAGAGTTCTCGGCTTGGATAGAGGAACGCACAGCCTCAAACTTAGTTTGTTCTTCCTGAAGAGACTTGGAGAAAGAATCCACATAAGCATTTACCTTTGCTACATTTGTATCAGCATGCCCTTTAAGTAACTCAAGAAAAATCTGAGTACTATGTACAATTTCAGTAACATCAATGGTGGCCTTTTTGCAAGAGGAGGTAGACTCATTTACAGCTTTGGTGGATTTTTCAATGGAATCAGTGTATTGTTCTAGAGCTGTATCCAGAAAAGCCTTGAGTACAACACCACTGTATGACTTGCTGTCCTCAAGCAATTTATCAAGCTTGTCGGGAATGCTCTGCAGATTTTGTCTCGTGACAGGAGCATCATCGTCCTCATTAGTAGGAAGCCGATAGGGACTGAAGTATGTAGAATCATACTCATCATTAGAACCACCGAGAGTGGCACCGGAGTCGGTTGAAGGTGAGGGTGAAAGGGGTGTAGAAGTAACTGGGGGTTCTGTTTCAGTAGTCGCCCCCGTATCAGATACATTGACTCCTACTGTCGGTTCAGGAATAGTGGTGGTAGTGGATTGGGAAAAAATAGGAGTTGGGATTGGAGTTGTAGAAATAGGAATAGACGAAACTGGTGGTAAAGTTGTTGTTTGAGATGTGGTAGGTGGGAGAATAGAAGGAACCGAAACTGGAACTGTCTGTTTCGGTGATGGAGGTGGGGTTGGAAGTTTGTTATGAGGAGATTCGGTTGGAGTAGGAGATCGGGGAGGAGTGTTACCTCTCGGTGATGCACGACGAATTTCCTCTTCCTCACCTCCCTCGTCATTTTCTGAGCTAGGAGGAGTAGGACTCTTGGACCTTTTTTCCATCTTTTTAATTTTCTTCGGTTTAGAAGAATCCCCTGTATCAGACTTTCGCTTCTTGGACTTGGAAGTCTTAGACTTATCCTCCTCTTTTGGCTCTTTCTTGGTAGAAATCCATTTACCTCGGTTACTCGGCTTGTCAACAGCATCTAGGGCAACCTGCAGTTCAGGAGATAGAACTCTCGGTTCCTTGGGAGGAAGTTTTCGATAATCAGCTATGAGTTTACTTTCGGTTGTAACACATCTATACATTGTCTCAGGGATAGAGCCAATGTGAGGGAACTTCAGAGGATCAGAAATTATGATTTTCTTGGTGTGAAACGTAGCAATAGACGTAACTAGAGCATCCTTCATCACCGGAATGTCCAAAGAATTTATCGCCCTTCTGGTAATGAGAGTCCATAATCGTGCACATGAAATTTCAGAATGCCTAGTTGTAGTGTTGAGGCTTTGCACCACTTGAGACCAGATGATCGTCCCATAATCAAGATTGAGAGCATTGTAAAGGCCATAGAGAAGGGTTAGGAAAGCCTTGTTGGTGCCATCAGATCCAGCACTTCTCTCCGCCAAACTCTTGATAAGAAGAGTAAGCAGTCCATTCCATGGGGACGGTAGGCAGGACTTCTTAACCTTCGTTATTGTTGTAAGCACATCAGTGTATCCCATTTCGTACAACATCGAGAAAAGCTGAGTAGTGGTGATGAAATAGGGTGAAATCACAGATGAATCCACAACGAGGTGCAACAAGGAACAAAATCTCCCTTTTGAAATAGAAGCCTTTTTAGAATGGATTAGAAAGTAGATTCTTTCCTTGTTCTTGTCATATAAGGCAGTAGAATAAACTTGTGATAGAAGGGACATCGGAACGGCTTCCACCTGTGTTAGGGCTAGAACCAGTGGAGAATACTTTAAACACTCAACCACCTGCAGCATATACGAATCGTACAGAAACGGATTGAGTTCAATAATCATGTTCTGATTGGGCTTGATCGAAAGCAATGTGGACGAAGCAGTCTGATCGTGAACGGATGAAGAAGTCGCCATTGTTGATCGAAGAAAGAAGATGAACAGTTTGAAACTTGCCTTGTAATTTTGAGAGAATTTGTTGCTGGTAAAAGACAAATAAAAGTAGAAACCCCTTATATACCGTTGCTAGGAGAGAGAAAAATCATCATGATAATGACGCGGTCACTAAAATGTCGCCTGAAAAAGCGCGATGTGACAGGTTGGTTACTCCCAGGTATACGTCAGCACACATGGGTAGTAAGACCGTTCAAATTCACGCGCCCAAATTCTTATCTTCAATCGTCGTTTGAAATTCAGTTGCACTCCAAGATATAGAATTACCCATGTTTCGCCAAAAGATAAACACAAATCGAACTAACAGCAACCAGAATGTTGGAAAATTAAAATTTTCGTGCAATAGAGTGACAAAAGATAAAGAAATAATGCAAATGTGTATTGGATGTGAGTGATGTCTCATTATAAGACAGAAAGCAGGGGATTCCGGGCAAGAATCGCTTCCTTCAAAGTCAAGAGAGACTTGAAGTGCTTGTGTGGGTTCCCGTGAAATAACGATCAAATGTTTGTAGAGAAACATTGAAAGGCTTCTTTGTAAGTCATATGCTTAAGGTAGCTTATCTTCAACCGAATGTCGATGCTTAACATAAGAGCGAACATTGGAAGAAGTACTTGTGAGACCGATGTGGTCTGTTGAACAAGTAGGTGGAATATATTTTATAGTGACTAAAGAAGATATAGAAATCTCAAAAACAAAAAGAAACTGGATCTATATGGGAAGAAAAAGCCTTGGTGTTAGACAAATTCATAAAAGATCACTCAAAAATAAAAATGAGATTTCATTTGGTAACCAGTAACATCTTGAATATGACAATTCACCGTCAATTCGTTGTTGGTGTTGGATTGTGGGTTTCACTCAGTACGTGGTATACATATCTAAGATCATAAACACAGATTTTGTGCAACCATAAACCTCAATGGTAAAGACTGAGAGTCTCAAGGGTTACAGTGATGAACCGAAGGTTGATGGAGAAAGTAAGGAGGATGGTTAAGGAACCGAAAGTACCTTCTGCTATAAAGACGTGACTAAGCAGAAAAACTCTTAACTCATATGAGAAGAGTAAGGTAGCTCTAGACTGAGTGCATCTGAACAGCCTGATTGGGAAGAAACGATAGGTAGAGATCTAATCATTAAGGCCTTGCTCTAAGTCGTAGAGGCTTTGGTCAACATGCAGCAGCATGCTTCTAGGGACCCTTAACTAGTTCTTATGGAAATGATTATACCTGTCTTAGCTCCAAATTCTGTTGCACTTATACATGTGTGACCTAATGAAAGGAACAAACAAACAAACACACCACACAAAAAAAAAATTGAAGTTTTGAAATTTTCTGAAAAACAATAAAAATAGAAAAAGAAAATATTTTTGGATTTTTGAAGTTTTCTGAAAAATAATAATAACAGAAAAAAAAAATAAGGTTGCATAAAACACTCTTTTGAACAAAATGTACAACCGAAACCTTATCTAAAAGGAATGAAGCGAAATAGACCGAGCGGTCGGTTCATTTCGGTTCCTTAAAATTCCAGAGCCGAAATAGACCGAGCGGTCGGTTCATTTCGGTTCCCGAAAATTATGGAGCCGAAATAGACCGAGCGGTCGGTTCATTTCGGTTCCTCAAAATTCCAGAGCCGAAATAGACCGAGCGGTCGGTTCCCAAAAAGTATGGAGCCGAAATAGACCGAGCGTTCGCTCCATTTCGCTTGTCTAATTTTTAGGTGTTGAATTAAGGATTCGGTACCGACTCTGCTTCCATCATTCCCAAGCCTTGCAGAAGTTTATTGAAACTCGCTTCAGGTAAGGCTTTAGTGAATATGTCAGCCAATTGATCAGAGGATCGAACAAAATGCACTTCCACGTTCCCATCTTCTACGTGATCCTTGATGAAATGATATCTAAGTGCAATGCGCTTAGTCTTTGAGTGTTGTACTGGATTGTGACATATCCTTATTGCACTTTCTGAGTCACAATAGAGAGGAATCTTCTTCATACTTAGCACGTAATCTCTTAGTTGACTTTGAATGCATATGACTTGAGAAGTACAAGATGCTGCAGCTATATACTCAGCTTCCGCTGTTGAAAGTGACACGCAGGTTTGCTTCTTGGACTGCCAGCTAACCAGTTTTCCATCAAGAAATTGGCATCCACCTGTAGTGCTTTTTCGGTCCAGACCACATCCTCCAAGATCAGCATCAGAAAAGGCTTGAATGAAGAATCCAGATCTAGCAGGATACCAGAGACCGAGAGATGATGTTCGCTTCAGGTAACGAAAGATATTTTTCACCGCCACCATGTGAGGTTCTCTTGGATTAGCTTGAAACCTAGCACAATAACAAACAGAAAACATAATGGCCGGTCTACTAGCTGTTAGATACATAAGGGACCCTATCATTTGTCGATATAGTGTTATGTCAACAACAGGTTTTTCCAGAGAAGGTGTTAACTTAGTGCCAAACGCCATAGGACCCTTCACTTTTGAGTCTCCTGTCATGCCAAATTTTGTTAGCAGGGTCTTTGTGTACGCCTCCTGGTTGATAAAGATACCTTCTGTTCCCTGTCTAATATTCAAACCAAGGAAAAAATTAATCGGACCCATTGCGCTCATTTAAAATTTAGTCTCCATCAACTTCCTGAATTCAGCTGTTAAGCTAGGATTCGTGGAGCCGAAGATGATGTCATCGACATAAATTTGAACTATCATTAGATGTTCGCCTTCTTTCTTTCGGAAGAAGGTTGGGTCAACCGAACCTTGCTTAAATTTCAACATCTTCAGAAAGCGAGTTAAAGTTTCATACCAGGCTCTCGGTGCTTGCTTCAAACCATATACCGCTTTATCCAGCACATAGCAATGATCAGGGAATTTCTCATTCACGAACCCGGGAGGTTGCTCAACATACACTGTTTCTTCTAGTTCCCCATTCAAGAAAGCGCATTTGACATCCATTTGGAAAACTTCGAAGTTTTTATGAGCAGCATATGCCAGGAAGATTCTAACTGACTCCAACCTAGCTACTGGAGCGAAGGTTTCCTCATAATCTATCCCTTCCTCTTCGCAATAACCTTTCACCACCAACCGAGCCTTGTTGCGAATGACATTCCCTTCTTTATCTAATTTATTTCTGAAGACCCATTTTAAGCCTACCACTGAAGCATCCTTTGGGGTAAGAATCAGCCTCCAAACTCGGTTGCGTTCAAACTCATGGAGCTCATCTTGCATTGCTTGAACCCAATCAGAATGATCAAGTGCAGCATTAACTGTTTTCGGCTCGACCTTGGATATGAATGAATTAAACATATAGAATTCAACTTTAGAGAATAATGCAGTTTGTTTCGCTTTCAACTGTGAGCGAGTGAGTACTTTTTTAGATGATTCTCCAATAATTTGATCTTTCGGATGGTCCTTGGTCCATTTGATTAACGGAGGATAATTTGGGTCATATGCTGGATCCAATCCAGCATTCACTTCCTCTTCAAGTTCTGATTTATCACCCTCCCCTTCGTCAGTTGCATTCTCTTTCTCCCCCTCGACTGGCGAAGTGTAACCTGTGGCATCATCAGAATTTGCATCCTCTGTGGGAGTAGGATTCTCCCCCTCGATTGGACAACTATTGGGTGGGTTTGGAGCAATATGTTCACCCTCGCTTGGACCTTTAGGAGTTGGGGATAGAATAGGACTCTCCCCCTCGAAAGACATTTCGGTTGTCTTTGGTACTAAAGAACTCTCCCCCTTGAATATTGAGCCGTTGATGGGAGAGTCAGTTGAGGATTGAACACCTATAGATTTAGGAGGTTCACTTTCCATTTCTTTGGCAGCTTCATCTCTGATCTTTTTGAGATTATCAATTTTGTTATCTACTGCTTTCGCCTCTAAGTGTGCCGCTTTCTCTGGTTCATCAAATAACCGAATGTACTCTTCAAACAGGTTGGATATTGGAACCGAGACCTGTCCAGATGCAGGAAATATTTCACTTAAATCATTTGCACTCCTTTGCACTTTCTTCATATAATTATCGTCAAAGGTGACGTAATATGTTTCTTCAATTCGTTTGGAGCGTTTTTTCAACACTCTATAAGCTTTAGAAGAAAGTGAATATCCTAGAAAAATTCCTTCATCTGCTTTGACGTCAAACTTGTTTCGGTTTTCCTTTGAATTGAAGATAAAGCACCTTGAACCGAACACATGGAAAAATTTGACGTTGGGCTTTCGATTGTTTATGATCTCGTATGGAGTGATTGAGAATCTCTTGTTGAGCAAGGATCGGTTCTGAGTGTAGCACGCGGCTGCAACTGCATCAGCCCAGAAGTATAACGGAAGAGAAGCGAAACTGAGCATGGTTCTGGCTGCTTCACACAAAGAACGGTTTCGTCTTTCAACAATCCCATTCTGTTGTGGTGTATAAGGGGCTGAAAAATTGTGAGTTATCCCCTTGTCAGCCAGAAAGTCCTCAAAATCGTTATTCTTGAATTCCAGACCGTTGTCACTTCTGATATTCCTCACCGTCTTTCTCAGCTGCACTTCCACTTGCTTGATAAATGTCTTCAACTTGGGAGTTGCATCTGATTTCTGTTTAAGAAAGAAAACTCAGGTGAAGCGTGAAAAATCATCTACAATCACAAGGATGTACTTACTACCACCGATGCTCTCGATAGACGAAGGTCCACATAAGTCAATGTGCAATAGTTCAAGAGCTTCAACAATCTTTGTATTAATTCGTGTAGGGCGGCTCTTTCTGCTTTGTTTTCCCATCTCACATGCAGCACACAGATGTTCCTTGTCAAACTTGAGAAGAGGGAGGCCTTGAACGTGATCACCAAGCACCAACTTATTAATGTCTTTGAAGTTCAGGTGCGATAGTCGTCGATGCCACAACCAGCTTTCATCAGTGTTCGCCTTTGACAGTAGACATATTGCTGGTTTTCCTCGTATTGGGTTGAGATTTAAAGGATACATTTCTCCTTTGCGTTCAGACTTTATCAGAACCTTTTTCGATTGCTTTTCTATTATTTCAGAGCCCTCATCATCAAATGATACTTTCAGACCTGTTCCCACAACTAATTGTGACACGCTGATGAGGTTATGCTGCAATTCTTCCACATACGCCACTTTTCGAATCGAGAAATCTCCATTGGTAATCATACCATATCCCTTGATTGTTCCATAGGAGTTATTTCCATACTTTACACACCCACCATCTTTTAGGGACCGAAACTCCCTCAGTTCTTCCTTCCTTCCTGTCATGTGATGCGAGCATCCACTGTCTATATACCATTCATCATCGAACTGCTCGTCACTGATTACCTGCAAATTTAAGCAGATTTAGGAACCCAAAGTTTCTTGGGTCCTGGTGAGTTTTTCACAGAAAAAGGAAGTACAGAAGAAATATCAACTAAATATGTTCTTTTTACTAGAGTCGTTTCATCTTTTCTTTTAATGGTATACACCTTGATTTTTGTTTTATCTTATTTAATTTTTGGTGCATTAGTTGGTGTGCGTTAGATGCTTTAGGACTTTTCTTTTGAATCCTAGGTTTAGCTGACTTTTTCTTATTATTGAACTCAGAATCAAGCTTTCCCTTGCCTTTGATATCCTTCATTGAAGTTAATTTTCTTTGGGAGTGAGAAGGACCGAAACTAGACTTAGGACTGAGACTTGACTTTCGGTTCTGAGTGCTGTTGTTGGGACCGAAAGTAGGCTTTTGGTTGTTAGCCTTGGCGGTTGGACTGAAACTTGTCTTTCGGTTCTGTGAGTCCATGTGGGGACCGAAACTTGTCTTTCGGTTCGGTACACTAGTTTGGGATCCGAAAGTACACTTTCGGTTCTGAGATTTGGAATAGTAGGAATTTGGGCTGCAGTTTTCTTTTCCTTTCAGTTTTTCCTTTCCTCTATCCGTTGATTCTTTCTTAGGAGGTACGTAGTTGGGATTTTGGGATTCCCAGTGACGTTTTCGCTCATTCAGATTCCTTGCGTATCTTTGATTTCTTAAGCGTTTCCGTTCAGCTAACTCCTTCTGTGATTTGTGGATATTGAAGCTAGCCTTTGGCTTCTCCTTTTTAATTTCGGTTGTATTTGTTGAAACAGTTGGTTTTGTCATCGGTTCTTTAGGGATTTCTTTGGTTCCACTTGTGCTTGGTTTGTCGAAACTTGAGGGTTTGTTGATGGGTTCAGCAACATATCTTCCTTTAACCCTCCATGAAGTTTGCTCAGATAAGCCTACGGTTTCGTCTGCGTTGTCGATAGGGGCAGACCAGAAGTAATTGTCGCATCCTTCAGCATTGTCTTTGTCGACCGGGATTTGTAATTCTGCTGTTTGTTTAGCAGTGATTCCTGTAACTGCATACACCTGATTCGGCACCGTTTGAACCTTTTGGTAGACCATAGCTTTTTCCTTGAGTTTCTTTGTCTTGTCTTTTGAGAAGTGAGCGAACTCAACCGAATTTTCAGAAATGAGAGGTTTCTCATTCTTGGTTTCGCTCATCATAAACTCTGAGCAATCAACTACATCTTCCACTGAGATTTCGCTCATCTCACTTTCTTCATCAAATTCAGACGTATTTTCTAAGTTCATTTTATTTTCTGTAATCAATTTTGCGTTAGACGAGTCAAATGATTTAATAGTTTCGGACTTTATTTTTAACCTATCATTTTCATCTAAAAGATCTTTGAGCATACATTTTTCTGTTCCTTAGAGTCAATGAAGGTTTCTATCTTGTCCAGTCCGATTTTGTAATGAATTGACGTTTCTTCTAAGGACACTACTGATTCACATTCTGCTATGACCTCATCCTCCTTAAATTCAAGGAAGGGTAACATCAACTTGTGAATCTTCTTTCCTATCTCACAACTTAAATGCAATTGAGCAATATTAAAGTATAAACGCTTAGCAATTAAACAAAAAACATTCCTTTGTTTTAAAAACTTTAAATTGTCTCTTTGTAAACGAATACTTTCATCCCTAGCCCTAATTAACTCCGCCACCTTCAGCTCAATCCACATCCTTCTCTCCTCACTTTTTGAAGACACCCTGCTGAGTTGGTCAGTTAGGTTAGAATTCGCTAAGCAAGTTTGCATGAGACTACCACTTAAGTTAGAAAATTTAAATTTTAATTCATTTAATTCTTCTTGGTAATCTGTTATTGGAACTTTAAGTGATTCAAAGATGGATTGTACCTTTTTGATCAGCCGATCGCAGTCGTTGATCTTCTCACTCACAGGCTTGGCCGCAAAACACTTGTCCTCAGTCAGGTTCGGTTCCTCACTTGCACTTTCGGTTGATGAACCAGCTGTGACAATTAAACACCTTCCAGCCGAACCTACTTCCTTTGCCACATAAGCCTTTCCATGAGTGGGCTTTCTCACCTCTTCATCTGCAGAGTCGGTTGACCAAACTTCAACGCCACCGAACTCATCTTTATCTGCATTTTCCTGCACAATTAAGGCATTCATAGAACTATTAGTAGCCTTCTTTTTCTTGATCTCTTCCAACTTGCGCATATAGTACGCCTCATCATCTTCACCATCTCTTTTCTCAGCCATTTTCCTTAGCATGCAGTCTTCGGCAAAGTGGTTCTTGTCGTGACAGTAGTTGCAGTCGAACCCAGAGTCTCCTGCAAGTTTGCTCTCCTTCTTGTCTTCATCATTTTGAGAAGAGACCTTCGCTTCGTCCTTTACCTTCTCAGAACTGTAACTTCCCTGCCAGTTTCGGTTCTTGTTGACAGGAAATTTTCTTCGTGCAAACTTCTTTGGATTGGTGACTATCATAGCATACTCTTCGCTTGTAAGATCACACTCAGACATATCAGACTCTTCTTCTTCTTCTGCAATGCTTTTTCCTTTGGAGACAAGCGCTAACGATCCCACACCCGAAACTACCTTCGCTTCTTTGGTGACCACACTCTCATGGGACTTAAGTATTCCCACAAGTTTCGCTAGTGAGTAAGATTTAAATTGTTCATGCGCTTTCACGGTTGAAACCACAGCTATCCATTCTGGTCTCAGACCGTTCATGAAGGTCACCTTCTGCTCGATCAACTTTCTTTCTATTCCATGCTTGATCATCTTACTTAGAAGATGATTGAACCGATCGAAAGTTTGTATGAGTTTTTCTTCTGGTTTATGTTCGAAAACTCCAAATTCTGACAGCAGCAAGGTTTGAATGGAGTGTTCCAGATCTTCATCAGTTGAATAAAGTTCTTTCAACCTATCCCAAATTTCTTTAGCCGTCGTGCATGATCCAACCAATCGAAAAGCGTCAGATTGCAAGGCGAATCTGATCATTCTCATGGCCTTCACGTTACACATCAACTTGTCTTTCTCATCCTGTGGCATCTTCTCTACATCCGCCACCAGCTTGTTATATTCCTTTTGGGACTTAACTGTCGTGTTCGTTCCTGAATGAACAAACGGCCCAAGTGTGATAGCTTCCTAGATGAGATAGCCATTATCTTCAGATCCAACCACGTAGTCTTCAAAGTGATGCGCCCATACTTCATAGTCTTGAGTGTAGAGTATGGGTATCCTGCTTGTTGATCCAATGCTGTTTGAGAAGTTGATGGGATTTGTTTGCGAATCTTCGTGAGACATGGTGAGCTGCTAGAATCAAACTTGTAAACTTGAGATTAGGGTTTTATCTGAAACAGAGTTGCCGTCGATACGAAGAAGACGGCTTCTATTTATACGATAAAAGCAGAAACCCTAAAGAATTCTGAATACAGAAGGAATGTGTATTGATCACACAGTCTCCTGCTTTGATACCAATTGTTAGAACAAAGTTCTTTTAGCATAGTTAGATTCTATGCAAGCAAACAGTTAAGAATGTAATCAAGAACACAAGAATGGCTTTGAATATGTCGTATGATTAATACTTCAACACCTCAGAAGAGCTCGATTCAGAACTTCAACTGTAGAGGTGTTTAGGGTTACAAAACAATGAACGTAATAATCAACACCGTCTAATGCATACATGCATGCATATTTATAGTATAACCCTACTAGATAATCACGGATGGACAGGCCCAATCCGGATACAAAACAAAAAGCCCAAGACGCAACACAATTAGACTCAACAATGAGTAATGTGGGAGGAGAGATGAAGATCTTCAACCTTTGATCAAGATCCTTTGTTGGAGGAAGAGGGTGAAAGGACAAATAGTTGACTAGGTATGGGTGAATAGTGATTGAGGGTTGTCCTAGGAGGGTATGGGGGATAGCTTGTGTCACACTCTAGGGAAAGTCAACACTCTATCACCAAAGCTTAACCAATAGATTTTTATTCTTAAAATAAGATTTTCCCCCAAACTGATTAAAATATGAATACATAAGGTCTCATGCCAAAATACGAGTTTGGGTGAAAATCCCGCGTTAAAATCACGAAAAACGAGCTTAAAAAGAAGTAGGGGTTGAAAACCGGGAAAAAGGAGCGAATATGTGAAAATCCGGGTTCAGGGCCGAAGGTTCGGTCCTTGGGGCTTAGAACCGAAGGTAGGTTCGGCCCATGGTGCTGGGAACCGAAAGCTGGTTCGGTCCGAGAAGGGTTCGGTTGTGAGGTAGGACCGAAGGTGACTTACAAGCGAAATAGACCGATAGCGAAATGGACCGAAGGCTCGGTTCATTTCGGTCCTAAGGAGGTTTCGGTTCTTCATCAGTTCGGTCCAAGCAGGTTCGGTTCTTACTAGGAGTTTCGGTCCATGAGAGGTGTTTCGGTTCCCTAAGGAGGTTCGGCTCCTTAAGAGGGTTTCGCTTCTATAGAGCTGTTTTTCACATAAACTTCCCGTTTCGAGTGGTTTTTGGCTAAATTATGGGTCGGGATGCCTTGAGTGATTACAAAAAGTTGAGAGAGATTTTGAGAGAGATTTGGGAGAGATTTCACATACTTGGAGAGATTTGGCAGAGATTTCACATACTTTGAGAGATTTGGGAGAGATTTCACATACTTGGAGAGATTTGGGAGAGATTTCACATACTTGGAGAGATTTGGGAGAGATCTCACATACTTGGAGAGATTTGGGAGAGATTTCACATACTTGGAGAGATTTGGGAGAGATTTCACATATTTGGAGAGATTTAGGAGAGATTTCACATACTTGGAGAGATTTGGGAGAGATTTCGTTTGTGACCTTTTTGGATGCTTAGCTTCGCAACGTAATGTTTGTAAACCCCATTAAGCCTTGTTATGAATGTTATACGCCCCCGAGGGGTACGGAATAATGCTTTTACCAAGTAGTTTCATCATTTACCCTGATCATGGCTTAAACATTTTGAACCTATGAATTTCCCAAGTGATAACTTCTTATTAACATAGCGAGTTGTAATTGAGTTGGCCGGTTTGACTTGTTGACTTTATTTGACTTTGACTTGACCAGAATTTGACGGTTGTCACATATCATTTCTTCCTCTAGGTCCACTTCAGGTTTTTCTTCAGGGACATCGTTGATCTGGACCAGGTGAGTATTTTCAGGTCCTGAGATGTTCAGAGCCTGAATCTGATCTTCCCTGTCAAACGACTGAGCCACCACTGCAAGATTCGCTGTCTGATTGTTGGTGGTAGCTCCCAGCTGCTTCCTACGGGCACCATGGTTCTTTCACTATTTGCTGTATAGGTGACCTGTAGTGTTGGTAATTGGATCTGTGATCAGTATTCTGATCATCTACACTGCAAGGTGAGTTTTCTCATTATACTTTGTATTGATGTATGTGTCATTTTGTATAGGAAATTGGTATACTATAGTGATCTTTTAGATTGGTAAATCTATATGATTATCTGTATTGCTAGCTATTGTTTAACTGTTTGATAGTACGGTTGATTTGAGGAGGTACGACTTTGTGCTATAGGCCAACACACCCGGGACAATCCAGTCGTCTGTTGTGGGCCCAGGGGAAATTTTTTAATGAGGAGTAAGGTACGAGACTACACTTTAGCACTAGTTATCACCGTCAGACTGATGGTCAGAGTGGTGTGACTATTCAAACGCTCGAGGAGGTGGGATTCCTACCTCCCCTAGCTGAGCTTTCTTACAACATCTATCATTCCAACATTGGTGCACCTCCATATATGATTCTATATGGGAGGAAGTTTCATACTCCAATTTTCCGGGGAGAGGTCGGCCATAGGGTAATGAGGAGGATTGAGGTGGTTCTCCAAACGACGAAACTTATTCGTTAAATCAGGCAGAGGTTATAGGCAACAAGAGCCGACATAATAGTTACACTGATAGGCAACAGTCTGAGTTGGATTTTCAGGTTAGCGACATGGTTCTACTGAAGATATCACCGTGGAAGGGTGTTATACGCTTCAGGAAAAGGGTCAAGTTGGGCCCCAGATTCATCAGAACTTTTCGAGTAGTGGTGAGGGTAGGCAAAGTGGCCTACCGGTTGGATTTGCATGAGGAGCTTAGTTAGATTCATAGCACCATCCATGTATTTCAACTTCATAGGTACTTGGTTGATGATATGGCGGTGGTCCCGTTAGATGACATTCAGGTCTATGAGCACTTGAATTATGTGGAGAGGTCGGTGGCTATTCCGGAAAGGAAGACGAAGGCCTTGCACAAAAAGGTAGTGCCCTTAGTCAAGGTTTAGTGGCAGCATCAGAAGGGTTCCTAATGGACTTGAGAGCCCAAGTCGGAGATGCACGAGCACTACCTCGATCTATTTGCAGCTAAGGATTTCGACGACGAAATCTAGTTCAAGTGGGCGAGAATTGTAACACCCATTTCCACGTAAGCATCACTTCTAAATAATTATTTAACTTTTAAGGATGGAAGCCTTAGTTACGACATGAGGACATTTGTGTCACAACGTGACGGTGCCCGATGAGGAACGCACATCTTATTGGCTCTCACGACGTGACACACATACTAGTCACGGCGTGACAACCTTTGCATGAAAAACCCTAATTTCGAGGTTGGTCCCCTATTTAAGCAAGGCGAGGGGCTAGGGTTTGCATACCCTCAACCTCTATCACCTCCCCTCTCCCTGAAGAAATCCTAATCCTCCATATTTGATCTCTGAACCCTTTTTTGGGTGATTTGAAGCCTTGAAGAAAAAGATAAGGAATATTGGTGCATCATCTCCACTAGCGAGCCACTCCCTCATCATCTTGGGTTGCATTAGGGCTCTTATAAGTCCTCAAGCTCCTATCTTTTTTGCTCAAGCATGTTAGATCTAGGGTTTGGTTCACTTTTCTCACTTTTTGAGGGAGTTTGAGTGTTGGAAACTTATAAAGTTGGCAACTTTATGAGTTCTTAAGACTCCCTTGTATCCCTTCGTCCTAGATCTGTAATACTAGTAAGCTTTGGTATCTATACTTGGGAGTTGATCTCATTTTCCTTTCAATTTGACCTAGTTGGTGTTTAGGACATGCATTAGATATGTATGCCTAAACAACTATGAAGTTTATGGTATTTTGAGATGGAGAAAGCCTTATTGAAAGCTTGGTTGTTTGGCTTGAAAGATTAGGAGCATAAGGCGTTAAGTTGTTTAGTGCGTTCATTACGACATGATAGGTTAGTCGTAATGACATGACGATAGCCTGTTTCAAGACTATTTTGTCTTCATTCTGCCATGACGTGACTAGCAGGTGGTTTAAAAGTTATTTATTTTTATATATAATCGCTTTTCATGCATTTTGGTTATATAAAAGTTTCCTTAGAAAAAAAAGAGTCGTTTTTTTATTATATTTGCTACGTGTATGATGTGCATTGTAACACGTGTTTCAGGTATCATTTAATTCTCAAATTTTTAACGCTTTAGACTAGAACTCGACGAGTTGGGGAGCTTTAACTCATTGTGTAAGGGTCATATTAGACACGGGATTAAGGGTCTACTCGACGAGTTGGAAGGCTCCAACTTGACGAGTAGACGTTGGAAAGGAAAACCATAATTTCAAGGGTTTGTGACCTATTTAAAGGCCTTAAGCCTCATTAGTGGCCTCTGTTATCGCCCCCATCATCCAGATTTCCTCCAGTGTTGCACCTACATTGAGGTATAAAGTCAAAAGCTTGGCCTTTTATTGCTTAGATCTTCTTCTATGCAAGTTTATGGCCATTATTAGCCTTGTTTGGGACTATTTTTGGATTTGAGCATGATATGAAGATTTGGCTTCAGATATGGATATCTCAGGGCCTTTGTAGACCTAATGTTGCCAACTTTATCAAGTCTTGGCCCTCCTTCATGCTCTAAGACCCTTGATAAGCTTGTGTAAGCATTTTTAGCCCTTTGATGCCTTGCATAGATGTAAAGTTAGCAACTTTACGTGTTATCTTTACCCTAGGGGACTAAATCTGTAGTTTAGGGCTTTAGATTCGATTGATAAGGGTTGAACATGTTAGTGTTGGATTAGTTGTCTAAGCCCATAACTATAATTGGTATGTACTTGACCCGAGAGTAGCATGGTCCATTTCGGGTTGCATATCACCAGGACAATTTGATAGGATGGATACTTGAGTAAGAGGTTACTTATGATTTATTAATATATTATAAGTTCTAATATATTAATATGAAATCATATTATTTAATTAGTATTGATCAAGAATTAATTTGGAATTAATTGTGTGATCAAAACAGACTGCTTAAATATATGGGGATTGATTTGGTAAATCAATGGATTATTATAGTGTGAGCCAATTTTTATTTAGTATGGACTAAACGAATATGGTAGTCCATGGATAATCCATGGAGGTTCAACCCATGGAGCCTAAGTAATATGAAAGGTCGTGGGCATTAGGGTTTGCATGGATGTAACCCTAGACTTTGCCCAACTATAAAAGGACTCCCTTAGCACCCAAAATCGGCCACTAGAGTTCTTGGAGTTCATTAGAGCCGATTTTGGAGCTAGCAACATCTCTCTCAAGTTCTCATTTGTCCTAGGTGTGTAGTGAACCGTTTGAGGCATCACACTTGGGGTGCTAAGTTCTTAAAGGCCAAAACTACAAGCTACAACAAAGAGGTAATTCTATAACTCACTTTTATGTTGTTTATGTCAATTGTATGCTAGTTGTAGGCTTTATTCTTTGGAAACAATATTGCATTTTAAATTAGAGAAAACATAGATCCAAAGCATTTAGGGTTGTATGTGCACCATAGGATGTTGTAGTACCCTAAAACCCAACAGTGGTATCAGAGCCTAGGATTGTTTTCTATTATATTTGATGCATGGCTTAATTTTTAAAGTTGAAAAAATCAATTTTCTGGCCTTTGACTGATGAACTCGTTGAGTCCACTGGCTAACTCGACGAGTCCACTCAGTAAAAGGTCAACTCGGCGAGTCATTTTCATGTACTCGACGAGTTGATGCTTCTGATGGCAGATTTTCGGGATTTTTGGCCTGTTTTGGATTTGGATCATTACCACAAAATGTTTTAGTTCATAAAATTTGATTTTGTTGATATGGTAGTGATCATGCTTATCCAATTAAAAGATAATTGTTAAAATTTTCAATATTTGTATTAGTTGATATGATTAGGCTAATTTCTTGCAAATTGTTGATATGAATTATTTTGACTTATGAGTTTAACTTGATCATTGATAAATTATTTGATTATTTTGTTAATTGAAATATTTGATCTTAAATGTTTTTAATGTCCTCCATAACTTGTCCTCAAGTTATGGAGCATGAAAAGTTTTTCCATAAAAACCATATTAAGTCATAGGTTATGGAAAACCAAAATTTTTCAAGAGTTACAAAACTTGCCCTGAAGTTTTGGTATTTGAAAAGTCTCAAATTAAGAAACTCTTGGGATTAAAAATAATTAATTAAATAGTTTTTAATTTTGAATTTCTATTTAGAACCTTGATGTCTTAAATAGTTCAATTACACCTTATGGACTTTATTAAATTAATTAAAGTGTTTAATTAAAAGAGATTAATAATTCCATAATAACATGGTTTAAATTATATTAAATTAAGAGTATAATTTATTAATAGATTAAACCATCTAGAATTTAAAAAGATTAAAATACACCCTTATACTATTAAAATATTAAAAGTTTAATAATTATATATGTATAAGTAAAAACTCAGTATTACCGTTAGTATGTCTCATTCATGAAGCCAGTCTATAAGGGGGGGGGGGGGAGGGTATAAGGTTGCTGCCTATAAAATGGCAGTTTAATGGGTGTCCACTCTCACCCACCGCTTCCTTGACTGGTGGAGGGTCGTTACCCGAACGGGTAGGATAGGACACTAATTCTCATTATAAGTATAATGATAATTATAAAGTAACTAAACTTTTATTAAATTCCCAATCTTAGGTACTTAGGAAAAATGTGAATTTGGTTCTAACCTATGAAATTGCACTTTGCACCTTGTTAAGTTGTTAGTGGAGCGTGTGTGGTTAACCGGCACACTAATCTGGGACTGACAGTGCGTGGCAAAGGGTAGCTTGATGTTAATCATAGATCAATGGAGCGTGTGTGGTTAACCGACACATTGATTAGGTGATATGTAACATTGGGTGTACCAAGCTAATTTCCATGGTTATTCACACCTTGCTTGTGGTCCTCGGTATCCCAGTCAAAAAATTGAAGGGCATAATCGAGATTAAACATGTCATTGAAAAGTTCAATGAATCTCAAAAGATCTACGAATTTCAATTCATTTAAAACCTAAAATTCATTTTCGTTTTTCATGGTGGAAATTGGTAAATCGTCATTTACCTACCTTCAAATATTTTGCAATTGGATTACGGCATCCCTCTTCCGAATTGTAAAATATTGTGTTGGGTCCTAGCCTTAATATTTCATGTTGGGTGTTATATTAAGGACTTAAATCAACTAAACTTGAATTTATCCCTTATAGATGTCTAGTTCTGACAACTATGGTCTTCCTCATCCTTTTGGAAAAAGTTTTCTTCATGAAGATGATATTCCACAAGACGATCAAGGTGAAAGATTAATCCCTTATTCGTGTTGTAGTGGAACTTCACTTCCTCCACCTCCTCCAATAATTCTACCTAACCCACAAGTTCAAAGAGTTGAAAAGTTCAAGGTCACTCAAGCCCTATTGGCTAGCAATAACCAATATGGAAGGTCGGTGTGTGCACATGTTTTGCAGATGAAGTCACACATTGACAGGCTGGGAATGTTAGGAGTCGATGTCTCAAGGAAGCTGGCAATTGATTTGGTTCTTCAGTCACTCCCTGAGTCGTATAGTGAGTTCATTAAGGACTACTATATGACAGATCACGACATGACCCTTATCGATCTTACCTATTTGCTTCTTGCTGCTAAATCAACAATGATTTGGCGCACTGGTAAAGCAAATTTTATTTGAAGATCTGCTCCCCAAAATTCCATGGACATTGACAATGGCAACATTGGAAGTCCAGAAAAGCAATCTCTTCCTAATGGAAAGGGATCAGCCATGGTTAAGTCATTTGACCAAATGGTATAGAGAAAGGCTAAGTCTGAGATAGTCCCATGTACCATTCCCAAAGAGTCCATATGTTTCTATTACCAAGAGAAGGGGCCTTGGTTGCGAAGCTGCCATAATTACCTGAAAGATCACAAGGATGGTAAAGTCAAAAAGTTTGACTCTGCTTCAGGTAAGTCCATTATCTAACTCTATTAAGTTCCTACTTGGCGATTCTGAATACATGATGTAATGTAATTACATTTTGATGCTTTGTATGATCAAAGAAAAGAAAGGAAGCTTAAAGGAAGAGTAAGCTGATTCTGATCGTGAAGAGATGGATTTCGATCATATGGTTCGATGATCAGAATTTTGAGCTGCTACTTAAGATTTATGATAGACTGCTTAGGAATAGATAACAACATAGTTTTCATATGTATTTGCATTGTAAGGATAAGTTTTCTGCATTTTCTATAAATAAATAATTTTTTTTTGAAATTTATCTTATTTTAAGTTTCCTTACAATGGCATTTGTGAAAATTGTTGTTTATATGTTTCCATTGATAGCAATATTGGAAAATGGATTTGATTCTTTCGTTTGTGGTAGTGTCAAGATTTAACAAATAAGGAAAGATTCTCACCACCCAAGTTTAGTTGGATAGAAACATGGAATCATGCAACTTGTATTGTGTGATGAATGAGAACTTCATCTTTGGGAAATTAAGACTAACTCCTTGTTCACAATGATATGTGAGTCAAGTGAAGGACTAGGGGATCGGGTACACTTGGTCATGCGCTGGTCAGGTCCACCACAAAGAACGATAAGACTATTCGTTATGATTTACTAAAGTTTAGTAAATATGGTTATACTTACAAGATTAAGTGTAATTCTGAAACATTGAAAAATTTTCAATGTATGGCAGAAAGAATAAGAAGAATCAATTTAGGCAGAAAGATAAAACATTTCTCCAATCTGAAAAGATGGGAGAGTAATTTAGTATCATGTTTATGGAAAACCATATCACAATTGATCCTCTAAGGATATCTTAGTGCATTTGTATGGCCAAGAAGAGGAATCGTGAATTATTGAAATGGTTAAATCAATAAGATAAATCATACTTCGTTCCAATATCGAGTCTTAAAGTAACACTCCAAGATCGAGCCTCGAGTGACATAATCTTAAGAAAGGTTTATAACACTTGTATAATGTAGAGTAAAATGTTTTCTACTCTTGTACATTTGAAATTGGTAAGTTGTGATGTTTTGGATAAAACAAAGACCAATTAAGACCAATTGTGTGAAGTGTTTGTCTTGATAAGAAACCGCACTAACTCTTGAATATTTGTTTGTCAAGTAATGTTCCTTGACAAAGTGAATCTTATATGTCAAGAGGTTAGTGGGAGTCTTAAGGATCTTCAATAGCTTCAAGAGCTAATCAAGAGTAAACCTATTGTTAATCACTAGCACACGACTTGAGGTTTGTAACCTATCGTGTTGACATATTCTTATTTTTTTGCCCATTCCAGCTAAAGTTGACTATGCATGTGAGTTATATGAGTTCTCAGTTGTTTGTATAACAACTTGGAAGCAATGGTAGGCCCTTGTGCTGCCAGATGGCAAGAAATTAAGATTGAATAAGTTCAGTCCATATGAGTTTGGATTTGTCACTAACCATGTCTTGCGATTATGATTATGACAAATTCACATGGATAGGAACACATACACCATAAAAATCTAAGTGTCATAAGGTTTATCTCCAATTCATGAAAATGATTGTGCGGAAACGCTTTCGTTAAGTAGATTTTAAGGAGATAGCAATTGTGATATTTGCATTCTCAAATTCAATTATGATTACGACATCCCTCTTCATAGTTTGAATTGTGAGAAATGGCAAAGGTCTAAACATTTTAGACTTATTGTTGTAAGTTCTAAAATTGTTTAGACACATGTGAGCTATCTAAGGAAAGGTGTATGATGAGAAGCCTAGATAAAGTCTTATTGAAGCATATCGTATAAGAAATATGAACTTTGGTAAGAAAGTCAATAAGTATTGATTTCTATAAGTCCAGTTGATTTCTGAGTACATGTCAAAGCTAGTGGGAGCATAAGTGTTATGCTAATAAGAATGTAATTATTATGCTAGTGGAACACAATTATTACGTTAAGAGTTGCGAGTTAGCAATGTTAATTATAGAAAACAAAAGTTTCAATTCGCAAAGTTGCAGGGTTTGAAAAGTTGTTTTGCTATAATTAAGGGAGATGAATTCATACTTCATTTCGAATCTAAAAGCTTTGATTGAGATTTTAATCGAATTTAGTCATGGAGATATGTTAATGTTATGTTGAATTGATTCAACATAAGGAAATTATATATGTGGAAATATTATTGCAAAAGACTGGTAAAGTATCATGTCTTTATGTGAGACATTATGAATCGTATTCCATATGATTCAGATATAGGATCGATTACATAATCTATAATATTAATTTGTTCTAATTTTCCAAATGCCTAGGGCATTAAGAGGGAAAAGGGACTAGAACGAGATATGACTAAAGTGGTTAAGCAATTGTCGAGGACAATCTGAGGTTTACCAAAGATTGGTTGCTTATGGACAGTTGGAAGTATATTGTGAATTTTGGAAGGACCATATTGACATACTCTGAGAAGAGGTATCCTGTTCAGAAGTGATAGTCAAAATGGGAATATGGAAATGTTTCCATAAGTGGAAGTTATTCTATAAATTTGTGTAAGATTAGAAAACTTAATGCAAGAAGGATGTTCAAAGGAATGTAATTTAAATATGAGACTTCATTTCCATGGAATTACTCTCCATCAGAATACTTTGTAATGTTTGTTGTCAGGTCTCTGTGACTTTTGTGCATAGTCATTACAAGAGGATCATTGCATATCAGTTTAGAATCTAAATAGATTATAGCAAATGGCAAGAATTTGGTATTCTTACATTTATGATAAGGGTTTGGAATTGTGAAATGAGCATCATTGAAATTTTGTCAATTGCTCTATTTCAGAAAGAAAGGACCATAGGCAAATATAGTGTGCATGCTTGGAGCATGGCATAACTGCCGTTTTAATTCAAGTATGAAGTTGATTAATCGAAACATTATACAATGAATAATGAGTAATCAATATGGTGATTAAATAAACGATGTTTTATTTATATTCATAAGTTCTGAGATCATATTGGATTCGATTATTCTTATGTTTCACTTTGCATGTTTTGACTTCCCGAATAACTAGGTTATTCAAACCATCCACAGTCAATCATACCTTGGAAGCAGGTGTGGAAGGTAGACTATCATGAATGGGTCTGTAGATTGTCTAAAGGCGTTTAGACATAGCACAAGTTTGCTACAGTATTCATGAGTACTCCTGTAATAAGATTTGAGTATTTGATTCAACCCACGCTCATTTGAATCACTTCATGGATTTTATCACGAGTGATTGTGATACGATAATATCTTATATTCTTGAAACCAAGACATGTGAGTTGTAGTTTACAAGTCGGTTGCGCATTAACATATGTAAACGCACCAGTAACTTGGTGTTATAAAACATATTGTTGTGTGTGATTTGATGAGTAAGTACAAGCAAGCATTTGAGTCGAAGTTTATCCGTTCCTTTTACCCTTATAGGAATAAAAGCGATATATGTGGGCCCCTCGATGATTTAGTGATGACACCCTTAGTGCTTGGCCAAACCTTGACTGATTTGACTTGTTCAATTAGTCGGTCGTCATAAATCGGAAATCGGGAAACAACAGATGGACAGAGAGAATGATTATAATCCATGTCTCATGTCCATATGATATATAGAATGGAGGAATATATGATCCCTTATCTAATGGACGCGTCATTGACTAGGTCAGAGTTCGTCAGCGGCTTTTAAGAGCTACGATTGCTAGTCAGGATTTTGGAGTCATACTTGCAATAATAATTATTAGACTTATCCAAGTGGGAGACTGTTGGATTAGGTGCCTAAGCCCATAACTATAATTGCTATGTACTTGACCCGAGAGTAGCATGGTCCATTTCGGGTTGCATATCACTAGGACAATTTGATAGGATGGATACTTGAGTAAGAGGTTACTTATGATTTATTAATATATTATAAGTTCTAATATATTAATATGAAATCATATTATATAATTAGTATTGATCATGAATTAATTTGGAATTAATTATGTGATCAAAAGAGACTAGTTAAATATATGGGGATTGATTTGGTAAATCAATGATTCTTATAGTATGGGCCGATTGTTATTTAGGATGGGCTAAACCAATATGGTAGTCCATGGATAGTCCATGGAGGTTTAACCCATGGAGCCTAAGTAATATGAAAGGTCATGTGCATTAGGGTTTGCATGGATGTAACCCTAGACTTTGCCATACTATAAAAGGACTCCCTTAGCACCCAAAATCGTCCACTAGAGTTCTTGGAGTTCATTAGAGCCAATTTTGGAGCTAGTAACATCTCTCTCATGTTCTCCTTTTTTCCTAGGTGTGTTGTGAACCATTTTTGGCATCACACTTGGGGTGCTAAGTTCTTAAAGGCCAAAACTACAAGCTACAACAAAGAGGTAATTCTATAATTCACTTTTATGTTGTTTATGTCAATTGTATGCTAGTTGTAGGCTTTATGCTTTGGAAACAATATTGCATGTATAATTAGAGAAAACATAGATCCAAAGCATTTAGGGTTGTATGTGCACCATAGGATGTTGTAGTACACTAAAACCCAACAGTTAGGACTGGGAAAACTCGACGAGTTGCCCTGGCAACTCAACGAGTTGGATGAGGTTTCCCCGCCTTCTGGATACTGAGTGAACTCGGCGCGTTGGCTAGGGTTTTTCCTCGTTTCCTGAACACTGAAGGAACGCGACGAGTTGCTAGATGCACTCGACGAGTTGGATTCAACATGGATTGTTGACATTGACTGTCGGCTTTGACTTTGAATTTGACCATGGTTGACGAAGTTTGACTTTGAAGGTATTTTTGGTATTTCGGGATTTTTACAAAGTTAGTCACATGATGGTTGTAGGCGGTTGAGTTGGAGCTGCGAGTTGGGACTTATCTTATCAGTTCAACATTTCTTGAGAGGTGAGTCTTCTCACCATACCAATGGGTCTAAAGCACCAAGGCCAGCCCATTATATGATATGTGGATTGTTAGTTAATTATGTGATTTTTCGGTATGACATTTGTATGGAAGACCCCGGTGGGTTCCCGTGGCAGTAGATTAAGACCATGAGGGGGTTCCGATGACATTTAGTATAAGTCCTTGGAGGGTTTCCACGACATCCTAGTATGTTTGCATGTTTAGCTCGTATGATATTTCTTTGGTTAGTGAAGACCATGTGGGGGTTCCCATGGCAGGTAGTCAAGACCATGTGGGTTTCCAGTGGCAGTTAGTAAAGACCATGTAGGGGTTCCCATGGTAGTTTGTGAAGACCATGTGGGGATTCCCATGACAGGTAGTTAAGACCACGTGGGGGTTCCAATGACACTCAGTATAAGACCTTGGAGGATTTCCATGGGCATCCTTATATGTTTGTATGCATGGCTTATGTACTATGTGTAGCTTATAGAGCTAATATGGATTATGTGAATATGTGGATTGTGTGTGGGGTATGCTCTGGGGAAATCACTAAGCATTAGCTTATAGCTTGTTGGTTGTTTCAAGTACTTCAGAGCCTAAGGGCAAAGGCCCGGCTTGATAGCGCGGCATATACTCTCCGGCGATTTTATTTGGGGACACTCTGATATTATGATTAAAATTTTTGAGACTGTGGATTTTGAAAACAGTTATAATTGGTAATATATGTTCATTGGAAACGATTTGGTTAATTAAAAATGAAAAATTTTATTGGAAAATTTGGGTTGTTACAAGTTGGTATTAGAGCCTTGGGTTGAGGGATTCGGGCACACTCTCGGGTGTGTGAGGACTCAAACTAAGGAAATGGTAAAATTGTTTTCAAAAATCAAAGTTAAAACTTCTTAGAATTGAAAAAGAGAGAATGCAATGCGCGTAATCGGTCGTGCTCAAGTAAGTGGTTCCCCAATATGTTAGCTATGCTATACTGATATTTGGACTATGATAGCCGGATGGATTTTGCTATGTGTATGCTTTAAAATTTGTATACGGTTAGGATCTTATAGCCTTAGAATGATTAATTGGTCCTTATTGATGGGTTTTGAGCATTCTAACACTCCTATGGTGTACATGCAACCCTAGATGCTTTGGATCTATGTTTTCTCTAATATACATGCAAACTTTCAAAATTCCAAAGCATCATCGTAACTAGTATACAATGGAGTATCTATACTACAAAATTCTAGTTAAATGGAATACCTTTTAGTGTAGTTGGAAACCATGAAGCTTTAAGAGCCTAGCACCAATAATGTGAATGCCTCAAATGGAACCACAAATCACCACCAACAAATGGAAGAACTAGAGAGAGAATTCCTTGCTTCACAAAATTGGCTAACACTCTTCTAAGTTCACTTAGGTGCCAATTTTGGTAGCCTTAGGGTCTCTTATATAGTGTGGCAAACTAGGGTTACACCATGTAAACCCTAATGACCTTCCATATCCCTCATGCACCATGGGTTAAAACCTCCATGGAGTATCCATGGGTCACCACATTGGTTTAGCCCAACATAAAGAACTATGGATCATAAGCCCACTTTATAATAATGAATGATTTACCAAATCAACCCCTTATATTTAATTAGTCTCTTTTGATCACAAAATTAATTCGAAATTAATTCTTGATCAATACTAATTAAATAATATGATTCATATTAATATATTAGAACTTATAATATATTAATAAATCATAATTATCCTCTTCTCAAAAGTCCATCCTTCAAATTGTCCCAGTGAAGTGCAACCCAAATGGACCATGCTACTCTTGATGGGTTATGAGCATTCTAACACTCCTATGGTGTACATGAAACCCTAGAAACCTTGGATCTATGTTTTCTCTAATATACATGCAAATTTGATTTTCCAAGGTTCTCATCCTAACTAGCATGTGATTGGGGTACATGAAATATAAAAACTAGTAGAATGCCATACCTTTCTTGTTGCTTGAGTTCCTTAAGACCTTGTGAGCCTAGCACCCAAAATGTGATGCCTCAAATGCTTCACACAACACCACAACTCTTGGAATAACTTAAAAGAAGTACACTTGTATCACAAATTCGGCTAGCCCTCTCCTTTTAGTCTTAGTGGCCGATTTTTGCTACCTATGGGGTTCTATATATAGTATGCCACATGTCGGGTTACACCATGTAAACCCTAATGTGCATGGCTTTTCATTTCCTCCATGACCCATGGGTTTTAACCTCCATGGAGCACCTGATGAGACTTAGCCCAACCTAGTGAATCATGGATCATAAGCCCAATATATAACAATGCATGATTTACATAATTAATCCCCATATATTTAACTAGCCTCTTTTGATCACAAAATTAATTCCAAATTAATTCTTGAACAATACTAATTAGAAAATATGATTTCATATTAATATATTAGAACTTATAATATATTAATAAATCATAAGTGTCCTTTTTCTCATTTTGTCTATCCAATCGTTGCGATGCCATGCAACCCAAATGGACCATGCCAAGCCGGGTCAAGTACATACTAAATATAGTTATGGACTTAGACACCTTATCCAACAGTCTCCCACTTGGATAAGTCTAATAACTATAGTTACGGGTATGACTTCAGGATCCGACCAGCAATCGTAGCTCTTTCAAAGTCTCGCGGAACTAGGATGATGCGCCATTTAAGATAAGTGATCATATAATCCTCTGTTCAAGATATCAGCTGGACAAATACATGTAACAACGTTGTACTTATTATCCAGCAGTTTGTTTCCCGATTTCCGATCTGTTTGACATAGAACTTGATTGAACACATCAATTCTGTTCTGACCGGACCCAACACATAAGTCAAAACAAAATCATCGAGGGGCCCAGATATCGCTTCTAATCCTCCAAGGATTAAAAGGAATAGATAAACTTCGACTCATAAGCTTGTACTAGCTAATCATCAAATTATGCACACCAGCACATTTTATAACATCAAGTTACTGATGCGTTTTCGTACTATCAATGTACAACCAACTCATAGCCAACAACTCATATCTCTTGGCTTGAAGACATATATGATATTACCGTCTCACGATCACTCGAGATAAATTCCATGAAGTGATACAAGTGAGTGTGGGTGGAATCCAATACCCAGAACTTATGAGCACTCATGGATGTTGCAGCAACAATTGCTATGTCTAATACAATTCATACAAATCTACAAACCATATTCATGACAGTCTTCTTTCAATACCTACTTCCAAAGTATGATCGACTGTGGACAGTTTGAATAATATGATATACCATAACATAATTATTATGGAATTCAAAACATGCAAAATGAAACAATAGTAAATGATTGACACAAGACAGTACCATACTAGTAAATAAACAACAACTTTTATTTAAACATCAAATGTCAATTACATTTCAAGTATTAGAATTTTCGAAAACTATCTAATTACTAAAACTAATATCATCCTTCAGCCCAATGCGCCTCGCATGCTGTAAATGATTAACCCTACACAATCCCTTCGTGAGGGGATCTGCCGGGTTCTCATCTGATGATACCCTCTTTGCCACGAGGAGTCCTTCTTCTATTCGATGTCTAATGAAGTGGTATTTTCTGTCGATATGCATGGATCTCCCGTGATCGCTTGGTTCTTTGGCTAAGGCAACTGCACTCTAGTTATCACAGAAAATCTCCATAGGCTCCTTTATAGCTGGTACAACTCCAAGGTCTCCAATGAATTCTTCAGCCATATAGCCTCCTTCGCCGCCTCGATTGTTGCTATGTACTCTGATTCGCAAGTTGAATCAGCTACTGTCTCCTGCTTGGAACTTTTCCAAGTAATTGCTCCTCTATTTAGGGTAAAGACCCAGCCCGACTGAGAGCGGAAATTATCCCTATCAGTCTGGAAGCTAGCATCACTATACCCCAGTACTCTCAAGTCATCACTCCCACCAAGGGTAAGGACCCAGTCCCTAGTCATCCGCAGGTACTTGAGAACGTTCTTCACCGCATTCCAGTGAGCCTTGCCAGGATTACCTTGATATATGCTGACCATGCTCAAAGCAAAGGTTACATCAGGACGACTACAAGTCATAGCATACATGATCGAGCCTACAACGGAAGCATACGGTGCTCGACTCATCTCAGCTATCTCAGCCTCTGTACTCGGGCTCTGAGTCTTACTCAGCTTGGCGTTACTCTGATCGGCAAGTCCCCTTTCTTGGAATCCTGAATGCTGAATCTTTTCAGCACCTTATCCAAGTAGGTACTTTGACTAAGTCCAACTAGTCTCTTACTCCTGTCTCTCAGTATCCTTATCCCTAGGATATAGGCAGCTTCTCCCAGGTCCTTCATAGCGAAACACTTCCAAAGCCAGGACTTAACCTCCTGTAAGGTTGGGATGTCATTTCCTATGAGTAGTATGTCATCCACATACAATACCAAAGAGCTAACTATACCCCCACTAGTCTTAACATATACACATGACTCATCCTCTATCCTCGAAAAGCCAAACTCTTTGACTTTCTCATCGAAATAAAGATTCCATCTGCGAGATACTTGTTTCAATCCATATATGGATTTCTTAAGCTTACACACTCTATTAGGATGCTTTGCATCGACAAAACCCTCTGGCTGACTCATGTAAACATCCTCAGCCAACTTTCCATTAAGGAAAGCGGTTTTGACATCCATTTGCCATATTTCATAATCATGAAATGCAACAATGGCTAGCATAACCCTAATAGACTTAATCTTCGCTACTGACGAGAAGGTTTCATCATAATCAACTCCCAGAGTCTGAGTAAAACCCCTTGCAACCAATTGCGCCTTATAAGTGTGTACATTCCCATCCATGTCGGTCTTCTTATTGAAGATCCATTTGCACCCGACTGTCTTACGACCGGGTACATTGTCAACCAAGTTCCAAACTTTATTGTCATACATGGACTGAATCTCGCTGTCTATAGCCTCTTTCCATTTGGCAGATTCAGGGCCTGCCATAGATTCCTTAAAGATGTTAGGCTCATCCAAATTTACCAGTGTACTATCACTGATAAATGCATCACCTTCCGTAGTAATATGGAAACCATAGTAATGCTCAGGTGGATTCCTAACCCTTGTGGAACACCTCAGAGGTACGGACTCATCAACAGGAACTTCCTCCTCGGGTTGATTGCTAGTGTTTGAGGTTCCTTCACCGCTTGATTCTTGAATTTCTTCAAGATCAATTTGCCTCCCACTGTTTCCTTGGCTTATGCATTCTCTCTCACAAAACAATCCTCTCCTTGCCACAAAGACCACATTCTCACTGGGTCTGTAGAAGAGGTAACCAAAGGATTTCTGTCGGTAGCCGATGAAAATACACCGCTCACTTCGAGGTTCGAGCTTGTCGTGAGTCTCGCGCCTCACAAAAGCGTCGCAACCCCAAATCTTGATGTGGTCTAGATTGGGAACTTTCCCAGTCCATATCTCGTGAGGTGTTTTGGCAACCTTCTTGGTAGGGACTAGATTAAGGATATGGGCGGCAGTCTCTAAGGCATACACCCAAAATGAGATTGGTAACGAAGCTCGACTCATCATGGAACGGACCATGTCCAACAAGGTTCGATTGTGCCTCTCAGCCACACCATTCAGTTGTGGTGTCCTACGAGGTGTCAATTGTGAAACAATTCCACATTCATTAAGATAGTCAAGGAACTCGATACTAAGATACTTACCACCTTGATCAGATCGGAGCATCTTTATCTTCCTGCCCAACTGATTCTCCACTTCCTGTTTAAAATCTTTGAATTTCTAAAAAGTTTTGGACTTATGCTTGATTAAGTAGACATAACCATATCTACTGTAATCATTAGTAAAAGTCACATAGAAGTGATTAGCATCCCTTGTGGCGGTTCTGAAGGGCCCACACACATCCGTGTGTATGAGATCCAACAAACCCTCACCCCCAGCACAAGTACCAGTAAAGGGTGACTTAATCATTTTTCCAAGTAAACAAGATTCGCAACTGTCATCTTACTTTAAGTCAAATGACTCCAAGACTCCAGCCTTTTGGAGTTGGCCTATGCGCTTCTTGTTAACATGTCCAAGACGACAATGCCACAAGGATGCCTTATCCAAACTAGTGGAAGAATCAATATGCAAAACATTATTTCCTAAGTTGTCTACAATCGACACAATTTCATATACACCATTACAAGGTAATGCTTTAAAATAAAGAACATCAATATAAAAAGCATCAATACCACCACATTCATTATCAAATGAAAAAGTAAAACTTTGTTTGTACAAACCATGAAAAGAAATAATATTTCTCGCCATTTCAGACGAGTAACAGCATTTATTCAAATCTAATACTAATCCACTACTAAGCAATAAAGAATAAACTCCAATCTTGGTGACAGGTGAAACTTTCCTATTCCCCATGATCAAGTTTATCTTCCCATGCTCCACATCCTTACTTCTTTTTAGGCCCTACAAATCAGAACAAATGTGAATTTCACACCCTGTATCAAGGACCCCAAGAATTAGTATGTGGTGAATTATTAGACAATATAGTGTCAATACCTGCATGGGTGGGTTTCACTTTCCCATCCTTAAGATCCTGCAAGTACTTGGGGTAGCTTCATTTCCAGTGTCCCTTTTCCTGACAGTAGAAGCATTGTGCATCCTTCGGGTTGGAAGAGGGAGTAGCAGAACCTCCTTTGGTTCAACTCGAAGAGGAGCCATCAAGACACTTTCCCTTGGTACCCTTCGAAGAGGCCTTCCTCTTTTTCCCTTTACCTTGCCCGATTTTCAGAACAGGGGCGGTGGTAGGAGTAGATACAACCGTTTTACCTTTGAGACCAGCTTCGGTTGTCCTCAAAAGTCCTTGAAGTTTGCTAAGTGTGACCTCCTCCTTGTTCATATGATAGGTCATTCGGAACTGATCATAACAAGTAGGTAAGGAGTGCAGTATGATATCAATAGCCAGCTCCTCAGGGAAGTTCACATTCAACTTAAGCAATTGGTCCACAAACCTTTGCATCTTCTGCAAGTGGCCCGTGATGGGTTCACCATCCTTCATCCTGGTTGTTATCATGGAAGAGATGATTTCATACCTCTCTTGACGAGCACTATGATGGTATCTTTCCATCAGGTCCTGGTGCATCTCATAAGGGTAGAAATCTTCATAGGATTTCTGGAGTTCTGCTGTCATGGTAGCCAACATGATACAAGACACCTTAGTGGCATCCTTCTCATGGCTAGTGTGCTCAACAATCTCCTCTAGAGTAGCAGAAGACTCATTGATTTCCTTCATCTCCTTATCTAGGATATATTCCTTGTCCTCATAACGAGTGACCATCCTGATGTTCCTAATCCAATCATTGAAGTTGGAACCATCAAAGATGACTCTCCCACAAAGGTTCATAAGAGAGAAGGAGTCAGAAGGGTTTGAGCCAGAAGCATTGTTGGAAGACATCTGAAAATGAAGAAATCCTAGTTTAGATTAGATATAGAATCCTTAATAAGACACCCAAATGAAATATTAAGGCTAGGACCCAACACAATACTTTATAACTTGGAAGTGGGATGCCGTAATCCAAGCTACAAAATATTTGAAGGTAGGTAAATGACGATTTACCAATTTCCACCATGAAAAACAAAATAGATTATTAGGTTTTAATTGGATTGAAACTCCTAGATCTTTTGAGATTCATTGAACAATTCAATGGCATGTTTAAATCTCTATTATGCCCTTCAAGTTTGTGACTAGGATACCGAGGATGACAAACAAGGTGTGAATAACCATACAAATTACTTGGTACTCTTAATTTTATCACCTAACCGATGTGCCGGTTAACCACACACGCTTCACCGATCTATGATAAACCTTAAGCCAACCTTTGCCACCCTTGTTAAGTCCAAGTTAGTGTGTCGGTTAACCACACACGCTCCACTAACGACTTTAGCAAGGTGCAAAGTGTAATTTTATGGGTTAGCATCGATTTCACATTTTCCTAAAGTAACTAAGATTGGGAATTAATAAAGGTTTAGTGTGACAACCCGAAATTTTAATTTGTATAATCTCTACAGTCAAACACTTCCAATAATAGTCAAAAACATTTCAGTACATTTTTGGCCGGATTTAAGTACGTTTGGGTGTTTTATTTTATTTTCGTCAAACGGATAAATAAATGGAAATGTTGTTATGAGTGGTGTGTATCAAAAAAAACAAACAACACCTTAGCAAGGTGTTTGCGGCCAAACAAGAGGAGTTTGGGCCGTAAACACCATTTTTCCAAGAACTCATGCATATAGCATGAGTTTACCCACTATTCCCTCACTTTACACTTTCCACCTCAAGAACACCCACCACTTTTCTCTCAAGTATCATCACACACTTCTTCAAATCCGCCAAAATGTAAGTGTTTTCCTTCCTATATTCGTTAATACAACATTAATCTAGTGTTTATACATCATTTCATCCATGGATTCTTGATTTTTACTTAGATCTTCAAGTGTTCTTCAAAACACCAAGAACACACACTAGTGTTCTTGGGCCCTAAACACTCTCACAAGCTTCCTATAAGTAAGTACACTCTTCCTAACTAGTTACTTGCTTAGTGTGCTTGCTAATCCATGGAATGAACTTCAAAATCCCCAAGATCATATGTGTTTACGGTCAAGGGATATCCTTGAACCGTAAACACCACCAAGTGGTGTTTAGATGCCCCTAACACCTACTATAGCTTGGACAAAAGGCTAGAACCTTGCATGCATGAACTAGAAACACCAAAACACGAAATGGTTGGAGTAACCATGAGTTTACAGCCGTAAACTCATGGGTTTACGACCATAAACCCAAGTGTTTACGACCGTAAACTCCCAAGGGTGGTCCAAGGACCGTAAACTCCAATGGTGAGTCCTTTTGTGCCCTAACCACTTCCTAAGCCTTTGATTCAAACTTAGAACCCTTCCTTGTGAGATATGAGACCTTAAAACACACAAATGCAACATTAACATGAATTTACGGCCGTAAACTCATGGGGGAAATGGTCCAGAAACCGTAAACACATATAAGGGCTACCAAATGAGGAGTAAACTCCAAGGTGAGGCCATACTCTCCTTAGATGCAACCCTTAGCACTGCTAGCACTTGAAACAAAGTGTTTTCATGCATTAGAGTGTCTTTACTTGCTTAATTAGTGATTAAATAACTAATTAGATACATTTATGTATCACTACATGTTAAATAGGATCTGTGTGTATGTTCAAGTCCTCACTTGACAACTAGCATCCTACCCGGCACTTCCATCCACTCCACTCACTGCAGGTGAGTTCATACCCCTAAATCAACCTTAAACGATTTTAAATACTTTTATGGGGGGGATACAAGTTGAATTGTTATAGTTATGATATCAATCACATGTGATTAATAACTAGAACATACTACAAGATTTGTTGCTACTTTTAGATTTCCCCATCAAACTTTGGGTTTTCAAGTGTTTCAAACCTTTTATCAAATTCTTTAAATGCTAAAACTGTTTTCAAATTCTGTTAAACTTGTTTATCTTCAAAACCATATCTATACTAATATATTTATATAAGTAAGACTTGAAGGACTTAGGACTGATAGCTCACCTTATTTCCTGTTCCTTGTTTGGTTGTGGACTTAGGGTATTCTATTATTTGACCGACTGTCATTGAATTCTTAGTTATATATCACATATATTTATGTTGGATATAAAAGTCTTCACTTCAGTTCAGTACCTTTGTGTAACAAAGGCATGCAACCAAGATTACTATTTAACTATAATAGGTATAGTTAAGGATTACTACTCATTACTACTATTACCATGACACCTACCACAATCAGTACAGTTCTGAGTCAATACATGCTAAACACTATACAAAGAGAATACTATATACTATACAAGAAGAATACTCTATACAATATACCAGAAAATACATTATACAATATATAAGAGAATATACTATAATTAGAAGGTGACATACTACTTCTCGATACGACAGTTCACAGTGGTATCACCGTGTAACCAGAGTCTCCTAGAGGGAGAGCGGGCATTGTGTGTATAGATCTATACAGGACAGACACTCCCACATCCCGACTGCTAGCTACAGTCCCAGCCGAAAGGCCAAGGGGTGACAAAATGTCACATCACTACATATGACTCGGAGGGTCATCAGTTATTCGATCGTCAATCAGCATGGTTACATACGAGTTCACATTCAGACCTTTAATTAACACTTTAAGAATTAAAGGCAAAACAGATTCCCCGAGGTGTATTGTACATTTAATATTACCTGGAGTCTGCATTTTCATTACATTTAGTCGGCAGTGACACTGCTGGGGTAAAACATTATTTTTCCAATTACGTTACAGAAAATGAAGTCTAAACTATATTTTCATACTAATAGTTTCACTGGGAAAACTTTTACATTTTCAAAAGATCAAACATACAAACAACCGGGTCTTGGTAGAAGACTACTTTTACTGGAAAATATAGGATTTTCTAGGGAAGTATACTATTTCAAACATTGATATCAGCTATTATACTACATTGTTGTAAACATTTTTATACAAGAACTGACACTAAATACTTATGAACTCACCAGCTTTATGCTGATACTCGCTTTCAAAATAACTTATATTCTCAGCTCATCAGTAGACAGGTAGAGATGAAGCTTTTGAGAAGATGGAGCACATACAAGACTCATCTTTTATTTTGATTATACTTTTGGTGTCTCACAAACTACACAGAACACGTTTGTATTACAATTATTATATTCATGCAATGGATGTTGTTGCTTGTCTTTACTATTATGCATTGTTATGATACTGTACATGACGTCCTCCACCCCAGAACGTTTCCGCCGTTCTCGGTTTTGGGGTGTAACATTTAGTTACTTTATATTTATCATTATACTTTTAATGAGAATTATAGTCTTTGCCCTACCCGTTCGGCTAACGACCCTCCACTAGTCAAGGAAGCGGTGGGTGAGAGTGGACACCCATTAAGGTGCTATTTAATAGGCAACAACCTTATACCCCCCTAATAGACCGGCTTCGTGAATGAGGCCTACTAACGGTAAGACTGACTTGATCTTATACATATATATATATATATATATATATATATATATATATATATATATATATATATATATATATTATTAACTTATAATATTATAAAGTATAAGGGTAGAATTTTAAACTATTAAAATCTAGGGTTTGGAATTAAACTTTTCTAAAGAGACTTTACAAATTCCAAAACTTGAGGGCAAGTTTTGAAACTATTCAAAACTTTTCATTTCTATAACTTATGAGATTTAATGGTTTTAAAGAAAAGACTTTATAACTTGAGGACAAGTTATGGAGTCCATTAATTGGCATTTAGATCATGAATTACAATAACAAACAATTTGCAAATAATTCCTATGATCTACTAAAACTCATAAGTATGAACATTCATATCAACAATTTCAAGAATCATATAAACATATATAAAAATTGAAAATTTGATAATAACCATTGTAAATGGATTAGCATAATCATTACCACACCAAAAACAGGTTTTATAAGTCCAAAATAGTTTAGGGTAATGATTCTAGTCCATCTCCAGCAGTAAAATTCGAAAATCTGCACACAGGGCCTCCTACTCGCCGAGTGCAAGAACCTACTCGACGAGTAGGATGAATTATCACTCGGACTCGTCAAGTCCCCCCATGGACTCGACGAGTTCACTGAACAGTGAGCAAAAATTCGACTTTTTCAGCAATTTGCATCAAGTATAATGAAAACAAGCCTAGGCTCTGATACCACTGATGAGTTATGAGCATTCTAACACTCCTATGGTGTACATGCAACCCTAGAAACCTTGGATCTATGTTTTCTCTAATATACATGCAAAGTTGATTTTCCAAGGTTCTCATCCTAACTAGCATGTGATTGGGGTACATGAAATATAAAAACTAGTATAATGACATAGCTTTCTTGTTGCTTGAGTTCCTTAAGACCTTGTGAGCCTAGCACCCCAAATGTGATGCCTCAAATGCTTCAGACAACACCACAACTCTTGGAATAACTTGAGAGAAGTACACTTGTATCACAAATTCGGCTAGCCCTCTCCTTTTAGTCTTAGTGGCCGATTTTTGCTAGCTATGGGGTTCTATATATAGTGTGCCACATGTAGGTTTACACCATTTAAACCCTAATGTGCATGGCTTTTCATTTCCTCCATGAACCATGGGTTTTAACCTTGATGGAGCATCCATGGAGCATCCAATGAGACTTAGCCCAATCTAGTGAATCATGGATCATAAGCCCAATATATAAGAACACAGTCAAACTTAATCGAACACATCAATTTAGTTCTGACCGGGCCCGACATAAGTCAAAACAAAATCATCGATGGGCCGAGGATATCACTTTTAATCCTCCAAGGACTAAAAGGAACAGATAAACTTTGACAGTATATGCTTGTACTAACTATTCACTGAACCATACACAAACAGCACGTTTTATAACATCGAGTTACCGATGCGTTTTCGTACTATTAATGTACGACCAACTCATAGTCAACAACTCATATATCTAGGTTTGAAGACTATATGATATTATCATCTCACGATCACTCGAGATAAATTCCATGAAGTGATACAAGGGAGCATGGGTTAAATCCAATACTCATACCTTATGAGCGCTCATGAATGTCATAGCAATGTGTAACCATTTATGACAATCTACAAGCCAAATTCATGACAGTCTTGCTTCAATACCTACTTCCAAAGTTTGATCGACTGTGGATGGTTTGAATAATCCAATTATTCTGGAAGTCAAAACATGCAAAATGAAACAATAGTAAACAATTGACATGAGACAATACCATACTAGTAAATAAAAAACACTTTTTATTTAAACATCAAATGTCAATTACAGTTTATCTATTGCAAGTTTCGAATCAGCTATCTAATCATTAAAAATAATATCATCCCTCAGCTCAATGTGCCTCGCATGTTGTAAATGCTTAACCCTACACAGTCCCTTCGTGAGGGGATTTGTCGGGTTCTCATCTGATGATACCCTCTTTGCCACGAGGAGTCTTTCTTGGATCTTGTGTCTTATGAAGTGGTATTTCCTATCGATGTGTCTGCACCTGCCATGATACCTTGGTTCCTTGGCTAAGGCAACCGCACTATCGCTGTCACAGAAAATCTCCACAGGCTCCTTTGTAGCTGGTACAACTCCAAGGTCTCCGATGAAGTTCTTCAGCCATATCGCCTCCTTCGTCGCTTCGCTTACTGCTATGTACTCTGATTCGCACGTTGAATCAGCTACAGTCTCCTGCTTGGAACTTTACCAAGTAATTGCTCCTCCATTCTGGGTAAACACCCAGCCCGACTGAGAGCGGAAATTATCTCTGTCGGTTTGAAAGCTGGCGTCACTATACCCCACCACTCTCAAGTCATCATTCCCACCAAGTGTAAGGACACAGTCCTTAGTCCTCCGCAGGTACTTGAGAATGTTTTTCACCACAGTCTAGTGAGCCTTGTCAGGATTCCCTTGATATCTGTTGACCATGCTCAAAGCAAAGGCCACATCAGGGTGAGTACAAATCATATCATACATGATCGAGCCAACAGCGGAAGCATATGGTAATCGACTCATCTCAACTATCTCAGCCTCTGTGCCCGGACTCTGAGCCTTGCTCAGTTTGGCATTTCTCTGGATCGATAAGTCACCTTTCTTGGAATTATGCATGTTGAACCTATTCAACACTTTGTCCAAGTAGGTATTTTGACTAAGTCCAATTAGTCTCTTACTCGTGTCTCTCAATATCCTTATGCCAAGAATATAGGCAGCTTCCCCAAGGTCCTTCATAGCGAAACACTTTCCAAGCCAGGATTTAACCTCCTGCAAGGTTGGGATGTCATTTCCTATGAGTAGTATGTCATCCACATACAATACCAGAAAGCTAACTATACTCCCACTAGCTATGACATATACAAAGGACTCATCCTCGCTTCTCGAAAAGCCATACTCTTTAACTTTCTCATCGAAACAAAGATTCCATCTTCGAGATCCTTGTTTTAACCCATAAATGGATTTCTCAAGCTTACACACTCTATTAGGGTACTTTGCATCGACAAATCCCTCTGGCTGACTCATGTAAACATCCTCAGCCAACTTTTCATTAAGGAAAGCGGTTTTGACATCCATTTGCCATATTTCATAATCATGAAATGCAGCTATGGCTAGCATAACCCTAATAGACTTAATCTTCTCTACTGGCAAAAAGGTCTCATCATAGTCAACTCCTAGAGTTTGAGTAAAGCCCTTCGCAACCAGTCGTGCCTTATAAGTATGTACCTTTCCATCCATGTCGGTCTTCTTCTTGAAGATCCATTTGCACCCGACTGTCTTACGACCCGATACATTGTAAACCATGTTCCAAACTTGATTGTCATACATGAACTGAATCTCGCTGTCCATCGCCTCTTTCCATTTAGCAGACTCGGGGCCTACCATGGCTTCCTTGTAGTTGTTAGGTTCATCCAAATTTACCAGTGTGTTATCACTGATAAATGTATCATCTTCAGTAGTAATATGGAAACCATAAAACTCTGGTATATTTCTAACTCTACTGGAATGCCTTAGAGGTAAGGACTCGTCAATCGGCTCAACAGGAGTTTCCTCCTCAGGTTGATCGCTAGTGTTTGAGGTTCCTTCACCACTTGATTCTTGAACTTCTTCAAGATCAATTTGCGTCCCACTGTCCCCTTGGCCTATGAGTTCTCTCTCGCGAAAGAATCCTCTCCTCGCAACGAAGACAACATTGTCACTCGGTCTGTATAAGAGATAACCAAAGGATTTCTGTGGGTAGCCGATGAATATACACCGCTTACTCCGAGGTTCAAGCTTGTCGTGGGTTTTGCGCCTCACGAAATCCTCACAACCCCAAACCTTCATGTGTGCTAATGAGGGAGCCTTCCCTGTCCACATCTCGTGAGGTGTTTTGGCAACCTTTTTAGTTGGGACTCGATTAAGGATATGGGCGGAAGTCTCCAAGGCATACCCCCAGAATGAGATTGGTAACGAAGCACGAATCATCATGGAACGAACCATGTCTAACAAGGTCCGATTGTGCCTCTCAGCCACACCATTAAGATGTGGTGTCCTAGATGGCGTCAACTGTGACACAATTCCACACTCCTTAAGATAGTCCAGGAATTCGATACTAAGATACTCACCACCCCGATCGGATTGGAGCATCTTTATCTTCGTGCCCAGCTGATTCTCCACTTTCTGACTTATGCTTGATTAAGTAGATATACCCATATCTGCTGTAATCATCAGTAAAAGTCACATAGAAGCGGTTAGCATCCCTTGTGGCGGTTCTGAAGGGCCCACACACATCGGTGTGTATAAGATCCAACAAACCCTCACCCCTTTCACAAGAACCAGGGAAGGGTGACTTAGTCATTTTTCCAAGTAAGCAAGATTCGCAAGTGTCATCCGACCTTAAGTCGAATGACTCCAAAACTCCAGCCTTTTGGAGTTGGCCTATGCGCTTCTTGCTGACATGTCCAAGGCGACAATGCCACAAGCATGCCTTATCCAATTCATTGGAAGAATCAATGTGCAACACATTATTTTCTAAGTTGTCTATAACCATCACAGTTCCATGTACACCATTACAAGGTAATGCTTTAAAATAAAAAACACCATTATAATAAGCATTATTAGCACCACATTCATTATCAAATGAAAAACTAAACCCTTGTTTGTACAAACCATGAAAGGAAATAACATTTCTCGTCATTTCATACGAGTAGCAACAATTATTCAAATCTATTTCTAACCCACTACTCAGCAATAAAGAATAAACTCCAATCTTGGTGACAGGTGAAACCTTCCTATTCCCCATGATCAAGTTTATCTTCCCATGCTCCACATCCTTACTTCTTTTTAGGCCCTGAACATCAGAACAAATGTAAATTCCACAACATGTGTCAAGAACCCAAGAGTTAGAATGTGATGAGTATTTAGATAGAATAGTATAAATACCTGCATGGGTGGGTTTAACCTTCCCATCCTTAACATCCTGCAAGTATTTGGGGCAACTTCGCTTCCAGTGCCCTTTTTCATGGCAATAGAAAGACTCTGCTTCTTTTGGGATGGTCGAGGGAGTATCAGAACCTCCTTTGGTTCCACTTGAAGAGGATCCATCAAGAGACTTTCCCTTGCGGCTCTTGGACGGAGCCTTCCTCTTCTTCCCCTTACCTTGCCCAATTGCCAGAATAGGGGCATTAGCAGTAGGAGTGGTTACAACAGATTTACCTTTGAGACCACTTTCGGCAGTCCTCAAAAGGCCCTAAAGCTTGCTCAGAGTGACTTCCTCCTTGTTCATATGATAAGTCATGCGGAACTGATCATAACATGGAGGTAAGGAGTGTAGAATAATCTCCATAGCCAGCTCCTCATCAAAGTTCACATTCAATTATAGCAGACGGTCCACAAACCTTTGCATTTTCTACAAGTGGCCCGTGATGAGTTCACCATCCTTCAACTTTGTTGTAATCATGGAGCAGATGATTTCATACCGCTCTTGACGAACACTCTGATGGTATCTCTCCATCAGGTCCTGGTGCTTCTCAAAAGGGTAGAAGTCCTCATAGGACTTTTGGAGTTCAGGAGACATGGTGGCAAGCATGATACAAGCTACCTTGGTGGCATCTTTCTCATGTAACCTTAAATCAACAATCTCCTAAGGAGTAGCAGCAGATTCATCGATTCCCTTAAGCTCCTTGTCGAGGACGTATTTCTTGTCCTCGTTGCGAGTGACCATCCTCATTTTCCTAATCCAATCATTGAAATTAGTCCCATCAAAGATGACTCTCCCACAAAGGTTCATGAGAGAGAGGAGCCGGTAGGGTTTGAGCCAGAAGCAGTGTTGGAAGACATCTGAAAAGAAAGAAAGACAAAGTTTAGATTAGATAAAGAGTCCTTAATATAACACCCAAAATAAAATATTAAGGCTAGGACCCAACACAATATTTTACAATTTGGAAGAGGGATGCTGTAATCCATCTTCCAAAATATTTGAAGGTAGGTAAATGATGATTTATTAATTTCCACCATGAAAACGAAATTTGTTAATTAAGTTTTAATTGGATTTGAAACTCCTAGATCCTTTGAGATTCATTGAACTTTTCAATGGCATGTTTAAATCTCAATTATGCCCTTCTGGTTTGTGACTGGGATACCCGAGGATCACAAACAAGGTGTGAATAACCATGCAAATGTACTTGGCACTCTCAATGTCAATTATCACCTTAATCAATGTGCCGGTTAACCACACACGCTCCATTGACCTTATGATAAACATTAAGCTACCCTTTGCCACCCTTACTAGTCCAAGTTAATGTGCCTATTAACCACACACGCTCCATCAACGACTTGGTAAGGTGCAAAGTGTAATTTCATGGATTAGCATCAATTTTACATTTTCCTAAAGTAACTAAGATTGGGAATTTATAAAAGGTTTAGTTACTTTATAATTATCATTATACTTTTAATGAGAATTATAGTATTTGTCCTACCCGTTCGGCTAACGACCCTCCACCATTCAAGGAAGTGGTGGGTGAGAGTGGACACCCATTAAACCACCATTTTATAGGTAGTAACCTTATACCCTCCTTATAGACCGGCTTCGTAAATGAGGCTTACTAACGGTAAAACCAACTTGTCTTATACATATATATATAAATATTAAACCTATAATATTATAATAGTATAAGGGTTGAATTTTAACTAGTAAAATTCTATGGTTTGGAATTAAAGTTTCATTTAGTGAGACTTTGCAAATTCCAAAACTTGAGGGCAAGTTTTGAAACTTGTCAAAACTCTTCAAATCCATAACATATGAGTTTAATAACATCTTTAATAGAAAAACCTTTTATGCTCCATAACATCCATAACTGGAGGACAAGTTATGGAGTCCATTAAAAACATTTAAAACATTATTTAACTAATACAATAATCAAATAATTCATAGAAGATATAATTAAACTCATATGAACAAGACAATTCAAATCAAATAAATTTCATGTAATTACCCTAACCATATAAACTAATACTAAACATGAAACTTTGACAATTATCTTTTAAATTGGATTAGAATGATCATTACCACATCAAAAACAGGTTTATAAGTTCAAAAATAGTTTAGGGTAATGATCATAGTACAATTCCAGCCTTAAAACTCTAAAATATGCACTCAGGAGCACCAACTCGTCGAGTGCATGAACTAACTCGGCGAGTTGGTCAGATTTGTGAGGGGACTCGGCTAGTTCCCCAGTGGACTCGGCGAGTCCACTGTTTAGAATCATTAAAATCTATTTTTTAAGCATTTGAAATCAAGCAGCATCAATTATATTGGAAAACAATCCTAGGCTCTGATACCACTGATGGGTTTTGAGCATTCTAACACTCCTATGGTGTATATGCAACCCTAGATGCTTTTCTCTTATCTACATGCAAACTTTCAAAATTCCAAAGCATCATCCTACCGAGTATATAATGGAGTATCTATACTACAAAATTCTAGTTAGATGACATACCTTTTAGTGTAGTTGGAAACCTTGAGGCTTTAAGAGCCTAGCACCAATAATGTGAATGCCTCAAATGGAACCACAAATCACCACCAACAAATAGAAGAACTTGAGAGAGAATTCCTTGCTTCACAAAATCAGCTAGCACTCTTCTAAGTTCACTTAGGTGCTAATTTTGGTAGCCTTAGGGTCTCTTATATAGTGTGGCAAACTAGGGTTACACCATGTAAACCCTAATGACCTTCCATATCCCTCATGCTCCATGGGTTAAAACCTTCATGGATTATCCATGGGTCACCACATGGGTTTAGCCCAACATAAAGAACTATGAATCATAAGCCCACTCTATACGAATGAATGATTTACCAAATCAACCCTTTATATTTAATTAGTCTCTTTTGATCACAAAATTAATTCCAAATTAATTCTTGATCAATACTAATTAAATAATATGATTTCATATTAATATATTAGAACTTATAATATATTAATAAATCATAATTATCCTCTTCTCAAAAGTCCATCCTTCAAATTGTCTCGGTGAAGTGCAACCCAAATGGACCTTGCTACTCTCGGGTAAAGTACATACCAAATATAGTTATGGACTTAGACACCTTATCCAACACTTATTTCATGTTCCTTGTCTGGTTGTGGCCCTAGGGTCGAGTATGTTATTCGAAAGTCTATTTGACCCTGTTCTGTGTATAATTTGCATGCATAAGGCAACCTGTTATGATTTATCTGAGTTCTGGTTTGATGGGATTGAGCAAATCTTAGGATAGCCTAGGATTTGAGTTATGCAGTAGTTTATGAGATATGTTTTGTTCTGGGACGAATTAGAGTTATCAGGTAGAGCCTTGGGGAAGGTACCGGTAGGTGTAGAAGGTAGTATTTGGCCCGTACTACTGAAAGCACATGACATGTACCCGAACTAATGTTAGATCTAGAAGTTCTAAGGAGATCCGGTATGGAAGGATCCCCTTTTGAATACATTGATCATTCTGTCTTATGTTATTTCAGATCAGAATGGTGGTGACACGATATGGAGCAGGGGGATCAGGATTAAGATCAGGATCCAGATCTGGGTCGGACGACGGTACCGAGCCCATTGATGAGAGGCTGTGTGAGCTTATTGCAGCCGAGGTTACGAGGGGCATCCTTGACGCTAACACAATGATTTTTGGGATAGCCTAGGAAGCGATGATGGTGATCATGGAGGAGTGGCTCAGGTCTTTCCGAGCCGAGATTGTTGCGGGCCAGGTCGAGGCCCGAACTCCCTCGTTCAGGGAGTTCAAGGCGTGCGGGGCGCCTGAGTTCATCGGGGTCAGGGACCCCATAGCTAGTCGACGCTGGGTGGAAGACATGGAGAATGCCCAACGCACGAGGTTTTGCCCTAATGCGGCAAAGGTGGGGTTTGCCTTGTGTATGTTGAGGGACAGAGCCAGGGATTGGTGGGAGGAGGTGACTAGCCAGGTAGGAGCATCTGGTGTGGCTGAGATGACATGAGCAGAGTTTGGCAGACGGTTTGATCTAGAGTTTGCACCATCTATAGAGTTGCAACGATTAGTGAGGGAGTTTCAGGAGCTCCAGTAGACCACCGAGACTTTGTCGGAGATCACCGCCAAGTTTTGGGAATGAGCACTGTTGATCCCACAGTATGCTACGGACGAGGATATGAGGAGGATGAGGTATCACTCCACACTGAGGGATGATATCCGTAAGTTTGTGAGCTTTACAGGGTGCAACACCCTGAATGAGATGGTGGAAAAGGCCCGAGAGCGGGAAATAGAGTTGGAGCTTCGCACCAAGTGGAAGCCAAAACAGGTTCAGACGGCTGTAGGTCAGACTAAAAAGCCTAAGACCTTTGATACTTCGGGTAGGGGCCAGCAGGGCCGTGGCCGGTGTGCCAAATGTGGGAGATCGCACAGTGGAGTTTGTCGGGCGATGGGCCCGATGTGTTATACTTATGGCCAGCCAGGCCACATGAGCAGGGACTGGCCCAAGAAGGGCTTGATTTGTTTCCACTGCAACCAGATCGGCTATAAAAAGGTCGATTGTCCGAGGTTATAAGGAGGAGGAGGAGCAGTGATACCGCCTGCGCCCGCCACAACGAGGATCACTGATAGCTGCCCTACTAAGACGGATGCTCCTGCGGTAAAGAGCCGTGCATTTCAGTGACTGCCGAGGAGGCTCGGGCAGCGCCAGACGTCGTTACTGGTACGTAATTTACTTTATGCTCGATATTGATTTGCTATGCTTATGTATATATGTTCTCTTATATAAGGACCTTCATGGTCAATGGTATGTCGGCCCATGTTCTTTTTTATTTGGGAGTTACCCGGTCGTTCGTATCTCTTGCCCTCATCAAGAAGTTACGGGAAGCTCCGGGGACTTTGGATTCCCCACTTGAGGTTGATATTGCATATGACCGCACTGTGAGTGATGCGAGGGTATATTGGGACTGTGTCCTGAATGTGCTTGGGGAGAGGTTCTGTGTCGACCTGATTCCGATTCTGTTGCGAGGACTGAAGGTGATCATTAATATGGACTAGTTGGGGGCCAACGGGGCCATGATAGATTGCGAGTGCCATTTGGTGAGAGTTCGAAACCCAAGTGGGGGAGAACTAGTTATTCAGGGAGAGAAGGCCTCGCAGGGGCCAACCCTCTGTTTAGCTGCGAGGGCTAGGAGACTTCTCCATTAGGTTTGTCTGGGATTCTTGGTGTATATCTCGGATACGAGGATTGAGGCTCCGACATATTTGGGTAGTGTACCGTTTGTACAGGATTTTCGGGATGTCTTTCCCGAGGAGTTGCATGGGGTGCCTCCGGAGATGCAAGTAGAGTTTCACATTGATTTGGTGCCGAGTGCCGCTCCCATAGCTAAGACACCGTACCAGCTAGCTCCTCCCGAGATGCAGGAGCTGTCTACGCAGCTCCAGGAGCTGCTAGACCGAGGGTTTATTTGTCCAAGCAGTTCCCCATGGGGAGCACCGATCCTATTCGTGAAAAAGAAGGACGGGTCACACAGAATGTGTATCGATTATAGGGAGCTGAACAAGCTATCGGTGAAAAAACGTTATCCACTCCCGAGGATCGATGATTTGTTCGGTCAGCTGCATCGTGCATCTTGGTTTTCCAAGATTGATCTTCGGTCGGGGTACCATCAGATGAGGACTAGAGATGAGAATATAACGAAGATAGATTTCAGGACTTGATACGATCACTATGAGTTTGTGGTGGAACCATTCGGGCTCACCAATGCCCCAGCAACGTTCATAGACCTTATGAACAGGGTGTGTAGACTGATGTTGGATCAGTTTGTGATCGTTTTTATCGATGACATCTTGGTATTTTCTAAGAACAAGGAGCAACATGAGCAGCATCTGAGGGAGGTGTTGGAGACACTGAGGACGGAAAGGCTTTATGCCAAGTTCTCGAAGTGTGATTTCTTGTTGCGAGAGGTGTAGTTTTTGGGGCACATCATCAACCAAGAGGGTATTTCGGTTGATCTAGACAAGATTGAGGCAGTGATGCGGTGGGAAGTACCGAAGAATGCATCTGAGATTTGTAGCTTCTTGGGTCTAGCGGGGTTTTATCGGAGATTCATCCAAGATTTCTCCAAGATCGTCGTACCATTGACCCGTTTGACCAACACGAATATGACTTTCCGGTGGGGCGCAGAACAGTAGTTGGCTTTCGATACCTTAAGACAAAGGTTATGTGAGGCCCCGATTATAGTACTACCTGAGGGGTCGGACGATTTGGTAGTGTATTGTCATGTATCGATCTCAATGTTAGGGGTGGTTTTGATGCAGATGAGGCATGTGATCGTGTACGCCTCAAGGCAGTTGAAGCCTCATGAGGAGAATTACCCCACTCACGACCTGGAATTGAGGGCAGTGGTGTTTGCTCTCAAAATCTGGAGGCATTACCTGTATGGAGTTCGGTGCACCATCTTTACTAGCTATAAAAGTTTGACGTATTTGATGGATCAGCAGAACCTTAATATGTGATAGATGAGGTGGTTGGATGCACTGAAAGATTAATGGTGCAATATCTTATACCACCTAGGGAAGGCCAATGTGGTAGCCGATGCCTTGAGCTGCAAGGCGGCGAGTACTCTGATTAGGGATGTTTATTTGATGATGACGGTGATTTCTCCGTTGTTGGATATGATCAAGGTGGCCCAGGTGGACGGTTTGAAGAGGGAGAAATGGAAGATATAACGAATTCGGTGTCAGTTTCCCTTGTTTGTACCGAATGGTCGGGGACTCTTGACGCAGTGTGTCCGGGTATGGATACCGGTGTCTGGGGGAGTGAGACAGAAGATATTGGAGGAGACACACAAGTCCCAATTCTCTATACATCCGGGGGCTACAAAGATGTACAAAGATCTGAGGCTGAGTTAGTGGTAGCCCTGCATGAAGCGTGTCACACCCCCGAACCGAAACGGCGGAAACATCCGAGGGTGGATGACGTCATTGCACGGTATCATAACAATTGAATATAAATGAAACATAGCAACACAAACATTCATACATTGAGATTTTCAAGTGTTACATTGTTTACAATTCTCTGTTTGTTCAAAAGTTGAATACAAATAATTGAAAAGTAGAAAAAATGAAATGACGACCCCGGCCCTCAAGAAGGGTTGAATACGTACCTACTGGTTTCCTGAGAATACAAGTGATTTTGAAAAGTGTCAAGAATTAAGTTGGTGAGTTCGTAAGCATTTTGTGTGAGAAGGATTTGTAACGTTTTCGTGTAAAATCATTTTGTATACTTCTAGAAAATCCGATATTTTCTTTAATATGAACTATAAATGTATGTGTTTCCTTTGTATCTTTTCCTTGTAAATAGATAATGTATGTTTCCAGAAAAATCCAATGTTTTCTTAAGTATGAACTTTAGATGTATGCATTTCCTTTGTATATTTTCCTTGTAAAATGATAATGTATGTTTTCCAGAAAATCCAATATTTTCTTAAATATGAACTGTAGTCTTAAACCCTAAGACCAAAAATGTATAAGTATTGTTGTACTGAAAGATAGTATGTAGTTATATCTTTTTATAAAACTAATGAAGTGTAACTTGAACCCGTAAACCAATTGTTTGTTTATACGCTATGTGAGTTATTATAACCATACTAATGCGACTAGTTGCCTAGACGACGTTCTTCAGGCGTCGGAACTGTTTACGAAATTTGTCACCCCAGACCTGCCGGTCTAACTGTAGTTAACAGTTTAGGTGCGGGGTTGTCAATCCTGTATAGATCTATACACAAGTGTTACGCTCTCCCTCCAAGAGACTATGGTTATAATGTAGGTCTTAGTTGTGTACTCTGGTAGCTACGATGAAGCTAAATGTCTCACAACCCGTATCAACCAATTTACATGAACTGAAAAACTCATTTTTCTTATAAGTAAAATAATTATACCTTTAAATAATTATATGTTTCTTCTTAATGATAGTAAAATGTTAGTAACTCCCAAACTATACCTATTATAGTTTATCTTGTTTGTTGTTGAGACTATTTATATAATCTTTTATATAAATACAAAGTTATTATCTTGTCCAGTTTCAAAATGTAAGATCAAACATCATATTTTTTGGGTTGTAACCCACAAAAATTAGTAAATGACTATAATGTAACCATTTTTGCTAGAAAAGCTATCTTTTAGTAAAAGTTTCCAAAAACCATGTAGTTTTACAAATCATACTTTTCTTTGGATTTTATGACATATATTATGTTTGTTTTGTTAGTTTTGCAATTCAAACTAATATATATCACATATAATTATACAAAAACTAGTATTAACCATATGTTATGCAAATAATATCTTATCTTTAACATAAAGATGAAAACATGTAAATATTTGTGTGATAAACAAAGTTTTACTTGGATTCCCCCCCCCCCCTCCCCTAAAAAAATGAAAAAGCTTGAAAATATGGGGGTATGAACTCACCTTGGGTAGATTTGTGGGTTATTTGAGAAGATGGTGTGAAGGTTTCCGAGCCTAACACTTGAATGTGGTGGTTGATCTTTCTTGGCAAGAATGTTATCCTAAGAGTTTAACACATAATAATATGTGGGTAAATTTAATGAAACTAACATAAAAGTGTATAAATACACTAGATTTGAAGGAATACTTACCAAGGATCTAAGAATAATCTTGGAGAACTTGATCTTGGAGGATGTGCTTAATCTTGAGAGAGTTTAGAGTAGAATAAAGGAATGAAAAATGGTGGGGATTTTGTGGATAATAGTCTCGTATATATAACATGAGGGAAGTGTGATAGGATGTTTTCCTAGTTACTTTGTTGGTTAACACATGGATATTTGTTGGTTATTACATTGATATACACTGGGTAATGTTTGTATGGGAAAGGAGGATAAGCATCTAATGAATAAGTCAAGACTTCTTATCTGTTTCCCTAGATCGAAATCACCTTGTTTCCCCATGTGATTTCGGTCCTAAACTCCCCGAAAATTGTTGTTTTCGGCCTTATTGGGTTCCATGGGGTGTTTTCGGTTTAGAGATCACCCACTAAGGGGTGATTTCGGTCTTGGGGTCCCTCGTGGAAGGGTTTTCTGTCCTAGGTGTATTCTAGGCTTATGATTATAAAGCGAGGTCTTATTTTATGACTTATGTTCTCACCATTTGAACTGTCTTGCAATGCTATCACTTGTTGAATTCTTAAAGGTTTATTACGAATATGATCTTCAAGGTTAATTATGTCAAGGTTTTCTATGTATATATTATATTAACTTATACAACCGATGTCCTCTTGGTTTGTAATACTTGATTGCAACTAACTACGTTGTGAATTTACTTGCACATAGTTACAATTTAGACCTTGCTCGATCCAAATTTTTCTAGTTGTCACATCATCCCCCTGTTAGAGGGAATTTCGTCCCGAAATTTGTATCTTGAACGGGTTCTTGGTAGCCCTACGAAAAAGTTGTGTCTATTTCCGTTTCGTTGTATTTTCCCAAGTGAATTTGGGTCCTTGCTTGGCATTCCATCGGACCTTCGCTATCGGTATATGACTTTGTTTCGTTATTTGATTTCACTATCCATGGTACCCACGTGTTCCTCTTTGGGGTGTAGGTTCTTGTTTACCTCGATTTCGTCGAGTGGGACTATAAGAGTTTCGGCGGACCGACACTTCTTAAGGTTGGACAAGTGGAATGTGGGATGTATGTCGTTGAGTTATTTTGGTAACCGAAGTCTATAGGCTACTTGACAGATCCTAGAGATGTTCTCGAATGATCCAGTTTACCTCGGATTTAATTTTCCACACTTCCTAAGCGTGTCATCCCCTTCGGGAGCTAGACTTTAACCCCATGCGGTCGTTGACTTGGAAATCTGAAGGTTTTCCGTCGTTTTTCTATGTAGCTCTTTTGTTGGATCCTAGATACCTTTAGTCATTCTCGAATTTGGACGATCTTTTCGGTTATCTCTCTGCCGATCTTAAGGTCGGTGGTGGTGCGGTCAGGTGTCTGCTCCCTTGCAAGCCGCATGTCGCCCACCTCAGCCCAGTACAGGGGTGGCGTGCAATTGCGTCCATATAGGGTTTTAATGTTTCGAGATTGCGTCTCCTCGATCTCCGGGGCGGACGTGAATGGATGGTCATGGCCATTGAAAATTGTGTACTTGACGCCCTAAAGGTTGTGTCTCTAGACCTTAAGGCGAACACTATTGTCACCAAGGTTAAGGTTGGGTGTGGTGCAGTTGGCCTTATAAATCTTAGGTTGTCACGAGAATTTCTTCCTACGGAATTCTGAACTAGTGGTATGCCGACTTTTTCTCGTTCCTTGAAGTTGGTTGAATAGATTGTCGATTCGGAATAGGGGATATTGGACATTGATGGCGGGTTTGTTTGGCTCATGGTAGTCAATGGTCATATGGACAATTCGCCTTTCCTCTTTACGATCCAGACGGGTGCTCTCTGAGGTTAGAGGCTCGATCTGATAATTTCCTTACTTGTTAGACCGTTGCATCGGCTGGACAATTTTTGTATTTACGTTGGTGCTAAGTGGTATTGGGGATTTGGCTATGTGAGTGGTTCTAAGGGTCAAGTCGATTTCTAACTCAACTCGGCACACGGGTGGTATTTCCGGAAAATCTTTTGGGAACACATCAGGAAGGTTACAGACTTCTGGGATATCATTGATGTCTTTCGTGTCCTGTTCCCCTATTTCTATTGTGGGCTAAGAAATGGCATGGTACCTCTTACATAGGTACTTCTGAGTCTAGATGCAATGGATGATTCAGAGGTTTGTGTCGGGTTTGTCATTATAGATAAAACGAGTTTAGTTATTTAGTAAGTTTAATCGAACGGTTTCTCCTAACGTATGATATGGGTTTGGTGAGGGCTTATCTAAAACACATAAATGGTCGTTCCAGAGTTTCCTACTATTACTGGTATTAGGTTGATTTTAGAAGAAATGTTCACTTAGAGTTAGAGTGCATCCTAGTTATGGGTTGTTAGTCGTTTTAGTTCTCCCCCTAGCTATTTCTACCGGAAATATTTTGTGAATGATTGAGGTTTTTATTTGAGTATGCATTTATATCTCGAGACTCACGAGTCTCCTCTCCTCCTTCCTATTGTAAGGTATGCATGCATATGAGTTATTTATGGAGGAAACATACCGGTAACCACAGCGGGGTTCCCTGTAGCTTCCTCATGTCCCGTGGTCGGAGATCTTCCGACGCCACTGAACTTTTTGCTTTTAGTCTTTGGACACTCCCTCTTGAAATGCCCCGCCTCTCCACATCTGTAGAATACCTGGCCCTTTTTAGTACTGGTGGCCGGGGTGGTCTCTTGAGCTAGCACCCAATAGGAACGAGTGGTATGCCCCTTTTTATTGCAATGGTTGCAATGTAATTCTCGGCAGGATCCATAGTGATGAAAGTTTCACTTGTCGCACTTTGGTAGGTTTCCAGCATATGGTCTTGTCGGCACTGAGACAATAGGTACAGTGGTGGTATGGAATGACATAGTTTGTTGTCTTTTGGCAGGTAACTGAGTCGAACGACCCCCTTTCTTGTTCCAACACTTTCATTTCTTGGGTAGTGCCCCTCCATTGTCGCGGGAGTTCTTAGGTTTGTGATTTGGGGTGTCCTTGCAGGAACACACCTACTGGTATCCTTGGTTTCCACCGGGATTGGTACTGCTGGCACCGCTCCCGTTTTCGTTTGCGTTGTTAGTGATAAGTTGTACCATGACGGCTGTCACGGCGGCTGTTATAGTGGCTTGAAATATAGTGAGGTCCATTTGTAGAACTGGTGTTTTTCCGGCATGCTGGCTACTTCCGTGTTGCGCCATGATTTTGTCGTATAATATTAAACGAGTTCGTAAGTAACTATGGTCGTCGCTAGTTGTATCTTATATATATATATATATATATATATATATATATATATATATATATATATATATATATATATATATATATATATATATATATATATATATATTACATGTTTTGTTGTATGATTTCCAAATGTTTTGATCACATCATCAAAATGTACTTATGTTGGTAACTAGTAGGATATTGTACGAACGTTAAGTTATCAAAATAGAACATAACCGTCAATACATTAAGTTGCCTTGGATTACATGGGTCTTGGAGGGCGTACCTCTCTTGATTTACTGCTACTAGTTGTGATGAAAGATGCAATAAACCTAAGTCATAGTGCGAGTAGTGTAGTCACTAACTCACTCGGCTATACTAGCCTATCATATGCCAAAATGGCGCACAAGGTGCCCAACCATTTCACTCATTTCGTAAGTGGCCTCCTCCACTCTCTGTTCTGCTAAGGCTTCCCTAGACTCAGTTGCAAGGATTTGTTGTCTCATGGTGGCCACTTCCTCCTCTAAGAAGTGTAGACGGTCTGTAATGTTCTCTTGCTCTGCTAGATGGTGGTGTTCTTGTTCTTCGTGGATGCGTCGAATTCGCATTGTCACATTCCAGGCTTCACCCCCAATCTTCATTATCCCATGATGGAGAGCCTGAACCTGGGCGTCTAAACGGGCCATTTGTGGTACAATTGGAGGCAGTTCTTGATTTGTGAGGGTGTTGGGGCCCGAAGTATAGTGTAGTGGGTACATGCCTAATGCATGTCGTCGGCCATCTCCTCTAGCCCAGACATGCAGTTGGGTTGCCCCTTATGGAGGTGCACCCTGGACAGAGGTAGATGTTAGCAATGGAGCTTGCCCTTGCATGGGAAATATTTTCTTACTAGTAATGTTCGTTCAAAGAGGACCCTTATCGGGTGCTTACATACCTGGAAGGAAGGAGGTGAAAGGGTCTCTTGCCTGCTTTCGATAGGGTAAGGTTTGATATTGATCTCTCCAGTCTCTTCCTCGTCGTTTGACTCCTCATCAGAATTCTCTTCCTTGTAATCCACCTCTTGGTATTCTTCAAGACCTTCTTTTGGATCCTCCTCATGAACTTCTTCTAGTTCCTCCTCGATCCATCCGTTTGCTACCATGGCAGGGTAGTAGGGGGCTTCGGGGTGAAATTCAGCCATGTCGTCTGTGCGAGAATAGAGGTATAAGAACTACATAGGGGGTTTAAGTGTATACTTCTATGGTATACTAAAATACTCGTATAGTATTTTAAAGATTGCGTTCGATTCTTGGTATCTTAGTGTTGGTAAGTATAGATTCGTCGTTTACTACGACTATTTCCCAGTATATGCTAGTTACACCTCAGATAGATAAATATAGTTGATCAGGCTATATTTATTAAAGGTCTAAAAACATATCCCGAGGCCTGCCCGCATTTTTCAACTCATCATACTACTTTTATTATGCTGTTGTTATGACACTGCCCTAACTTGTATGTACTTATACTTTACTTAAAATATTATTATATTTTTAAAAGTATATTTTTCGTCAGAATGTTTTAGCCCCATTGTATTTATAGTTGTATATCGTGTATGGTTTGATATACTAGTTCACTATAAACAATGCTCTGATACCAATCTATTACACCCCTGAACCGGAACGGAGGAAACGTCTGAGGGTAGATGACGACATTGCACAATATCATAACAATTGAATATAAATGAAACATACCAACACAAACATTCATACATTGAGATTTTCAAGTATTACATTGTTTACAATTCTCTGTTTGTTCAAAAGTTGAATACAAATAACTGAAAAGTAGAAAACATGAAACAACGACGTTCGCCCTCAAGAAGAGTTGAATACCTATCTACTGGTTTCCTAAGAATACAAGTGATTTTGAAAAGTGTCAACAATTAAGTTGGTGATTTCATAAGCATTTTGTGTCAGAAGGATTTGTAACGTTTTCGTGTAAAATGATTTTGTATACTTCTAGAAAATCCAATATTTTCTTTAATATGAACTATAAATGTATGTGTTTCCTTTGTATCTTTTCCTTGTAAATAGATAATGTATGTTTCCAGAAAAATCCAATGTTTTCTTAAGTATGAACTGTAGATGTATGCATTTCCTTTGTATATTTTCCTTGTAAAATCATAATGTATGTTTTCCAGAAAATCCAATATTTTTTTAAATATGAACTGTAGTCTTAAACCCTAAGACCAAAAATGTATAAGTATTGTTGTACAGAAAGATAGTATGTAGTTATATCTTTTTATAAAAATAATGAAGTGTAAGTTGAACCCGTAAACCAATTGTTTGTTAATACGCTATGTGAGTTATTATAACCATACTAATGCGACTAGTTGCCTCAACGACGTTCTTCAGGCGTCGAAACTGTTTACGACATTTGTCACCCCAGACCTGTCGGTCTAACTGTAGCTAACAGTTTAGGTGCGGGGTTGTCAATCATGTATAGATCTATACACAAGTGTCACGCTCTCCCTCTAAGAGACTCTGGTTATAATGCAGGTCTTAGTTGTGTACTCTGGTAGCTACGATGAAGCTAAATGTCTCACAACCCGTATCAACCAATTTACGTGAACTGAAAAACTCATTTTTCTTATAAGTAAAATAATTATACCTTTAAATAATTATATGTTTCTTTTGAATGATAGTAAAATGTTTGTAACTCCCAAACTATACCTATTATAGTTTATCTTGTTTGTTGTTAAGACTATTTATATAATCCTTTATATAAATACAAAGTTGTTATCTTGTCTAGTTTCAAAATGTAAGATCAAACATCATATTTTTGGGTTGTAACCCACAAAAATTAGTAAATGACTATAATGTAACCATTTTTGCTAGAAAAGCTATCTTTTAGTAAAAGTTTCCAAAAACCATGTAGTTTTACAAATCATACTTTTCTTTGGATTTTATGACATATATTATGTTTGTTTTGTTAGTTTTGCAATTCAAACTAATATATATATCACATATAATTATACAAAAACTAGTATTAACCATATGTTATGCAAATAATATCTTATCTTTAACATAAAGATGAAAACATGTAAATATTTGTGTGATAAACAAAGTTGTACTTGTATTCCCCCCCCCCCCTCCCCCTAAAAACATGAAAAAGCTTGAAAATATGGGGGTATGAACTCACCTTGGGTGGATTTGTGGGTTATTTGAGAAGATGGTGTGAAGGTTTCCGAGCCTAACACTTGAATGTGGTGGTTGATCTTTCTTGGCAAGAATGTTATCCTAAGAGTTTAACACATAATAATATGTGGGTAAATTTAATGAAACTAACATAAAAGTGTATAAATACACTAGATTTGAAGGAATACTTACCAAGGATCTAAGAATAATCTTGGAGAACTTGAACTTGGAGGATGTGCTTAATCTTGAGAGAGTTTAGAGTAGAATAAAGGAATGAAAAATGATGGGGATTTTGTGGGTAATAGTCTCGTATATATAACATGAGGGAAGTGTGATAGGATGTTTTCCTAGTTACTTGTTGGTTAAAACATGGATATTTGTTGGTTATTACATTGATATACACTGGGTAATGTTTGTATGGGAAAGGAGGATAAGCATCTAATGAATAAGTCAAGACTTCTTATCTGTTTCCCTAGATCGAAATCACCTTGTTTCCCCATGTGATTTCGGTTCTAAACTCCCTGAAAATTGTTGTTTTCGGCCTTATTGGGTTCCATGGGGTGTTTTCGGTTTAGAGATCTCCCACTAAGGGGTGATTTCGGTCTTGGGGTCCCTCATGGAAGGGTTTTCGGTCGTAGGTGTATTCTTGGCTTATGATTATAAATCGAGGTCTTATTTTATGACTTATGTTCTCACCATTTGAACTGGCTTTCCATGCTATCACTTGTTGAATTCTTAAATGTTTATTACAAATATGATCTTCAAGGTTAATTATGTCAAGGTTTTCTAAGTATATATTATATTAACTTATACAACCAATGTCCTCTTGGTTTGTAATACTTGATTGCAACAAACTACGTTGTGAATTTACTTACACATGGTTACAATTTAGACCTTGCTTGATCCAAATTTTTATAGTTGTCACATCATCCCCCTGTTAGAGGGAATTTTGTCCCGAAATTTGTATCTTGAACGGGTTCTTGGTAGCCCTACGGAAAAGTTGTGTTTATTTCTGTTTCGTTGTATTCTCGTGCTCCCAAGTGAATTTGGGTCCTTGCTTGGCGTTCCATCGGACCTTCTCTATCGGTATATGACTTTGTTTCGTTCTTTGATTTCCCTATCCATGGTCCCCACATGTTCTTCTTTGGGGTGTAGGTTCTTGTTTACCTCGATTTCGTCGAGTGGGACCATAAGAGTTTCGGCGGACGGACACTTCTTAAGGTTGGACAAGTGGGATGTGGGATGTATGTCGCTGAGTTGTTTTGGTAACCAAAGTCTATAGGCTACTTGACCGATCCTGGTGAGGATCTCAAATGATCCAATGTACCTTGGATTTAATTTTCCATGCTTCCCAAGCATGTCATCCCCTTCCGAGGCGAGACTTTAACCCCAGGCGGTCGTTGACTAGGAAATCTAAGGGTTTTCCGTCGTTTTTCTGTGTAGCTCTTTTCTCGGATACAAGATGCCTTTAGTCGTTCTTGAGTTTGATTAGGTGGATGGGGTAAAGGTCACGTAACCATTTACTTATTTTGTTACTTGGATTTTAGACTTTAATTAATTAATGTTTTAGAAACAATAAAAGATACACCCTCCGTCCCAAATTTATTGTCCACAGACAAAAAAACACACAAATTAAGAAAACATTAATTACCACTAACTTTATTAAACGAAATGACAACTATGCTCTTTTGTTGCATTTAATTACATCCTTTTGTTGTATTTAATTCCACGATAGGTTAACTAATAATGAGGGATATTTTAGTAATAAAGATATTTATTTTTAGAAGTATTCTATTATTTTGGGACAAATCAAAATAGAAACATGGACTATTACTATGGGACAGAGGGAGTATTAATTTTAAAGACTTAATATTGAAAATAGTAAATGAAATTTCATTAACTTTTGAAAGTAACTATTATTATTTTGTGCCCTGTAAAATCTCTCTCTTATTGAGTTTCAAGAGATAGTAATGTATGATGGTTAAAATTTCTATAACTCGTATAGTTTCTTGAGGTTCTTCCTTAAGAATAAATAGAAGATATACATACACTGAAAGATCTCATACCTAAACAACCTCTGCAAACCAGTCAGTCTGATCATGATGCTTTGATGGAAGTATTATTGTGATGATGTTGATGTGTCTCACATCATACTAGAGTAATTGACCTTGAATTACAGAAAGTCTTGGATAATTATGAAGAATATCATATGTATCATCAAGAAAAGCATATATTCAATCAGAACAGTAGAACGTGCTTCAAAACTGTTCAATAATTGAATAAAAGGAAAGTCTAAGAGATTGTGTAATGTAGTAGACCTACAGTTCAATAAAGAGAAATACAACATAAACCAAAGAAATCAAGAAATGACCATAAGGATCAGTGTTATTTCTATTGTGAAGAAACTGGACACGGAAAGAGGAACTGCTCCTTTAAATCTCATCGGGCTGAGGAAGTGTGACTTGGACAAGATATTTATATGATAGAACTATTTATTTTTCCATCATTCACTTGAGTATTTCATACTGCATGTGACACAAATAATTCATATTATGTGTTGATGTTTTGGAAGAAATAATCAACTGATTACAAACGAATGGTATTTCATGCTGAAGATATAACAAGTGATGTTATAGTCTATGTTTAAACAATAGATGTTTTGTACGTATTATATAGAAAAATGTAACAATTTCAATTTTTAAATAAATATAGATTTACTTATCATTTAATGGATGTTCACATTCATGTTCTGAAATGATGTATTTTATGTAAAAAAAATATTTTCTGATAATGTTATTTATGAAGTAAATGTATAAGCTTTCATTAAATTGATAGTTCTAAAGATAACACCTATATAATCAAATGATATTTGATTCAAACTTATCTATGTCATTATCATCAGGACTGTATAAATATGAAACACATATAACAACTTCAAAAGGATGGAATTTTTGAAGACGGATGATTTTGATTCATTTGATATATGTGAACCATATTTATATGGGAAGATGATTCGCAAGTGTCTTTATCTATTAGTAGTTAAAGAACTCAAGGCTTGACAAAGAATTATACAATGTGTTGTATGTAATCTTATTAATCCATGAATATGTTTGGTGATAGATACTTTGTCAGTTTCACTGATGACTTTTATTCGTTATTGTTGAAACTTTTGATTTGCTCAAATTGTTTCATACTGAAGATTGAAATACAACTTAATGAGACCATCATTAACCTTTCGTTGTGATAAAGAAAATGAGTTTTATAAACCAAGTCTTTTTGGAACATCTAAGAGTTGTGGAATCGATTCACAACTCATTCTGTTAAAAACACTAACTCAACATTTGTATGGTTCTTCTGGAAAATGATCAAACAAGTTGCCTGTATTTTTCTTATTATGTTTGAGGTAGCCTTCATATATTCTCTAGTGGGATATGGTCACCTGGCTACTGGCTGAATGTCGATAGTACAACTTTTTGAATTGGATAACACAAACCTGGCAATCTATTATATGATATTTTTAAAGAACTATTTACTTTATAAATTTTTTTGAGTTATGCTCATTGCAACAAATATATATTGAATATATATTTCCAATCGAACAAGTAAATTAAATACTTTTATTAAATTGAGGATGGTTTACCCTTATCTAAAAGGTATAGAGTTGTGGAGCTTATTTTAGACAATATGCTTAACCACTCTAGCATCTACTAATTGCATTTATGTATAGTATCCAAAATGATTGTTTAGGATGAAGTTTCTGCTTATCCCATTAATTGTCATTCTAGATTACATATGCTTAGAAAATTCTTTTTCTAGGAGGGAGCAATATGGAACTTTTAGAGCAAAATAACCACAAGCTAAATGCATCAAGTTTGGAACTAGCAAGTTTTTCAACTGTTGTTGAATATGTTTATAAGTTAATCAGAAACTAATAGAAAAAATAGAGATGTATTCATTTATGATTATCAAGTATGGGCTTGATTAATCTTCCACGACATATTACGAAAGAGTAAGTGATTTTTCAAAGGACAAAACAGACATGAATGAAAATCTTTTCAAATTTAAGCTAACATCTCAAAGTAAGAATCTTCTTTCTTATAAGATAATTACATAGTGTAATTTAATTATAAATCAAGATGACTCTTTTGTTTCCTATAAAGCTAGTGGGAGCGTAGTAACATTCCTAGTCTTATATGTAGTCTACATACTAATTCTTGGAATAAAGATCTATAAGGATAGGTCACGACAACTTAAAAGATTAAGTAGAATTGAATTAAGTGTCAAGGATCTTAAAGTGCTTAAGATATAAGACTTTGAGTGAGTTTTAGCTTGTCAATACCACTTAGCATGATTTTGAGCATCCCTCAATATCCTACTACAAATTTTTTGAATTGGATAATATGACTGTATTCCATATACTGCTGCAAATTGGATTAATCATATATGTCATGATTATACATTAAGACCATATATGTCATATGATTAGAGCATGTCGAATAAATACTAGTATAATCGGAGAATAATTCATTGTATGATTTATAGGAATATTCTAAAGTATTTGTGAGAACTAGAGGAATATTCCAAATCTACGGAGAATTTGAAAGAAAATTATGTCTAAGCTGTTACACATATGTTAAACTTCCAAATAGATTGAGACGATTGTCAATCGCAATCGGGCGTGTCCTCATTATGAATGAAGAAAAAGTTACATGGATAGTAGTTCCATGTGGATTTTAGTTACAAATACACATCATAGTTTGAATAGATTTTTATTCGAGGAACAACATATGAAGATATTTAAATGTTTAGTTCATTTATGACTGTGAGTAAACCCATTACGCAAGTATTGGTATCTAAGGTTATACAAATTGAAAATGTTTGTATTCGCAAAGGTTATACAAATCAAGTTTGTCGAATCTATTTAACAAAGTTCCTTCATTAGCTAAAGCATGAAAGCTACGATGGTGTTATATGATCTTGCTGACCTAAGAGGTTGTATATGTTTGAAATTTAATATTTAGATATTGGAATAGTACAAGCAATATACATTCTAATGAATTAATATATTGGATATAGTCTTTCATTAAATAATTGTTGTGTTCTGTATTAGAATGTTTAATCCTTAAATAAGTTTGGTTATTCTAAATGTCTAGAGACGTTCATAGTTGTGGGAGCACCTACGAGGTAAGAGTAATATGAATGGATTGATTGGTTTTCATGGAGATGAAAATAACAAGAGCTGCTACCAACTTCATAGGTACTTGATTAGGAGAATAAGAATCAGACCTGAGCCACATCAAAATCGCTTTGTGGATCGTATTCATAAGTGATGTTTGATAAAAGTTAGTATCTTTGTATTCTTCAACCTGAGATACATATTTATGTGACAACCCGAAATTTTCATTTGTACGAACTCTACAGTCAAACACGTCAATTAAAAGTCAAATTCATTTCTGCAAATTTTTAGCTCGGTTTAAAGTCCGTTTGGGTATTTAAAAATATTTATTCGTCGAGAGAACAAACGAAAGGAAGTATTTTCTAGGATTATTGGGGAACAAATAAAACAAATAACACCTTAATAAGGTGTTACGGCCAAACATGAGGGGTGGGGCCGAAAACCCCCCTTTTGACCGAGAACTCATGCTTAAGGCATGAGTTTACTCCTTCCTTCCTCATTTCTTACTTCCAAACTCAATAACACCCACTTTCTCTCTCAATTATCATAAGAGCTTCTTCCAAATCTTCCAAAAATGTAAGTGTTTCTTCTCTTGATTTGTTGATACAACACTTCATCTAGTAGTTATACATGATTTCATCCATGAAATCTCCTCTTTTTCTTAGATCTTCAAGTGTTCTTCAAGAACACCAAGAACACACACTAGTGTTTTGGGCCGAAAACACCCTTCTTTGCTTCCATATTGTAAGTATCTACTTCCTATACTTGTTATCTAGTAAGGATACTTGATTTAGGGCCTTGAAGTCGTCATTTTCCAAGATCAAAATGAGTTTTCGGTATAGTGCATCTCCTTAAACCGAAAACCCTAAAGAAAGGTACCTTTAAGACCTTAAAACGCACTTAAGGCTTTGGATAAAACTTAGAACCCCTATGCATGTTTGAAAGCCCTTGAAAAATCACCACGTGCACCAAAGATCTTGAGTTTTCGGTCTTAACCTCATGGACCGAGAATCATTCGGACCGAGAACCCTTCGGACCGAGAACCATTCGGACCAAAAATACCATTAGGACCGAAAGCTCCATTTGGTGACCATACACTCCTTTTATGCAATCATTTGTGATTGTAACACTTCAATATAAGTGTTTCCTAGACTATAAGGGTGTTATCCTTCTTAATTAGTTGAATATACACTAATTGTGCACATATATGTGTCTTTATATGTTAATAGGATCCGTGTGTGTGTTCAAGTCTTCACTTGACACTTAGCATCCTTTTTCCCGATCTTACATTCGCATCACTCATTTCAGGTCAGTTCATACCCCTTAATCAACCTTTGAAATGATTTTAAATGCTTTTATGGGGGGGGGAATACAAGTTGAAACATTCTAATTATTGTTTTAATCACCTGTGATTAATAACTAGAACAAACAGAAAAGATTTACTATTACTTTCAAGTTGCTATCAAACTTATGGATTTCAAGCACTTCAAAACCTTTTATTAAACTCTTTTAGATGCTAAAACTATTTTCAAACTCTTTTAAACTTACATTATTTTCAAACCCATTTCTACACCAATATATTTATATAAGTAAGACTTGAAGGACTTAGGACTGATAGCTCACCTTATTTCCTGTTCCTTGTTTGGTTGTGGACTTAGGGTATCCTGTTATTTGTCCAAATGTCGTTGAAATCATAGCTATATATCATATATATATATATATATATATATATATATATATATATATATATATATGTGTGTGTGTGTGTGTGTTGGATATAAAAGCTTTCACTTCAGTTCAGTACCTTTGTGTAACGAAGGCATATAAACAACATTACTATTTAACTATAATAGGTATAGTTAAGGGTTTACTACTCACTACTACTATTACATCGACACATAGTTAAGTGTTTCATTTGTACAAACTCTACAGTCAAACACGTCAATTAAAAGTCAAATTCATTTCTACAAATTTTTAGCTCGGTTTAAAGTCCGTTTGGGTATTTAAAAATATTTCTTCGTCGAGAGAACAAACGAAAGGAAGTATTTTCTAGGATTATTGGGGAACAAATAAAACAAATAGCACCTTAATAAGGTGTTACGGTCAAACATGAGGGGTGGGGCCGAAAACCCCCCTTTTGACCGAGAACTCATGCTTAAGGCATGAGTTTACTCCTTCCTTCCTCATTTCTTACTTCCAAACTCAAGAACACCCACTTTCTCTCTCAATTATCATAAGAGCTTCTTCCAAATCTTCTAAAAATGTAAGTGTTTCTTCTCTTGATTTGTTGATACAACACTTCATCTAGTAGTTATACATGATTTCATCCATGAAATCTCCTCTTTTTCTTAGATCTTCAAGTGTTCTTCAAGAACACCAAGAACACCAAGAACACACACTAGTGTTTTGGGCCGAAAACACCCTTCTTTGCTTCCATATTGTAAGTATCTACTTCCTATACTTGTTATCTAGTAAGGATACTTGATTTAGGGCCTTGAAATTTCTCATTTTCCAAGAACAAAAGGAGTTTTCGGTATAGTGCATCTCCTTAAACCGAAAACCCTAAAGAAAGGTGCCTTTAAGACCTTAAAACGCACTTAAAGCTTTGGATAAAACTTAGAACCCCTATGCATGTTTGAAAGCCCTTGAAAATCACCACATGCACCAAAGATCTTGAGTTTTCGGTCTTAACCTCATGGACCGAGAACCATTCGGACCGAGAACCATTCGGACCGAGAACTATTCGGACCGAAAATACCATTAGGACCGAAAGCTCCTAGGAACATACCACTTGGACCGAAAGCTCCATTTAGTGACCATACACTCCTTTTATGCAATCATTTGTGATTGTAACACTTCAATATAAGTGTTTCCTAGACTATAAGGGTGTTATCCTTCTTAATTAGTTGAATATACACTAATTGTGCACATATATGTGTCTTTATATGTTAATAGGATCCGTGTGTGTGTTCAAGTCTTCACTTGACACTTAGCATCCTTTTTCCCGATCTTACATTCGCATCACTCATTTCAGGTGAGTTTATACCCCTTAATCAAGCTTTGAAATGATTTTAAATGCTTTTATGGGGGGGAATACAAGTTGAAACATTCTAGTTATTGTTTTAATCACCTGTGATTAATAACTAGAACCAACAGAAAAGATTTACTATTACTTTCAAGTTGCTATCAAACTTATGGATTTCAAGCACTTCAAAACCTTTTATTAAACTCTTTTAGATGCTAAAACTGTTTTCAAACTCTTTTAAACTTACATTATTTTCAAACCCATATCTACACCAATATATTTATATAAGTAAGACTTGAAGGACTTAGGACTGATAGCTCACCTTATTTCCTGTTCCTTGTTTGGTTGTGGACTTAGGGTATCCTGTTATTTGTCCAAATGTCGTTGAAATCATAGTTATATATCATATATATATATATATATATATATATATATATATATATATATATATATATATATATATATGTGTGTGTGTGTGTGTGTGTTGGATATAAAAGCTTTCACTTCAGTTCAGTACCTTTGTGTAACGAAGGCATATAAACAACATTACTATTTAACTATAATAGGTATAGTTAAGGGTTTACTACTCACTACTACTATTACATCGACACATACAAGAGTCAGTACAGTTTTGAGTCAATACACACTATATAGCATACAAGAGAACACACTATCTACTATACAAGAGAATATACAATATACTAGTACAGAGAAAACATCACTACACTATGACACACTATACAAACATTTGAATACGATAAACTGAACGTGGCATACTACTTCTCGATACGACACTTCATTGTGGTATCACTTTGTAACCAGAGTCTCCTGGAGGGAGAGCGGGCATTGTGTGTATAGATCTATATGGGACAGACACTCCCACACTCCGACTGCTAGCTACAGTCCCAGCCTATAAGGCCAAGGGGTGACAGAATGTTACCTCACTACATATGACACCGGAGGGTCATCAGTTATTCAGCCGTCGATCAGCATGGTTACATACGAGTTCACATTCAAACCTTTAATTAACCAATTAAGAATTAAAGGCAAAATAGACTCTCCGAGGCGTATTGTTCATTTAATACCACCTGGAGTCTACATTTTTATTTCTTTAGACTCCCCGAGGTGTACTCTACATTTAGTACTACCTGGAGTCTGTATTTTATCACTTTATGACCAGCAGTGTCACTGCTGAGGAAAAACATTATTTTCCTATGACATTTACTTTGTGATTCTGTCACATACACATTTAAGTAATCTATATTTTTCACAATGATAGTTTGATTGGGGGAAAACTCTTACATTTTCAAAAGAGCAAACATACGAACAGTCGGGTCTTGGTAGAAGACTACATTTCGGTAGAAAATATAGGATTTTCTAGAGTGTTCAACTATTTACAAACATTTATAAACAATTATGAACATTTACACTGCGTTGTTATAAACATTTTTATACAGGCAATGACACTAAATACTTATGAACTCACCAGCGTTATGCTGATAAACTCTTTCAAAATAACTTGTATTCTCAGGTCATCAGTAGACAGGTACCGATGAAGCTTTTGAGAAGATGGAGCACATACAAGACTCATCTTTTATTTTGACCATACATTTTGGTGTCTTACATACTATACAGAACACGCTTGTATTAAAATTATTCTATTAATGCAATGGATGTTGTTGCTTGTCTTTACTATTATGCATTGTTATGATACTGTACATGACGTCCTCCACCCCAAAACGTTTCCGCCGTTCCGGTTTTGGGGTGTGACAGATTGGTATCAGAGTATTGTTTATAGTGAATAGAGTATATCAACCCATAAAAGATATACACACTATAAACGTAACGAGATTAAAACACTCTGACCAAGAAGTTATACTTTTAAATAATAAAATATTTAATTAAGTATAAATACATCTATTCATACCAAGGTCAGTATCATACTAGAACAGAACAAAAGTATTACGATTATTGGACAGCACAATTAGACTTAGAGACATATAGTCAAGTCTGGGAAGATATAGCCTGATCAACTATATTATCCGAGAAGTGACTAGCATGTGCCTAAGAGTAGTTGTGGTGTTGCGACAAGTCTAAAAACTTACCAACACTACTACAACAAGAACATTAGAACAGAACATAAACCTAAAATACTATAGGAGTATTTTGTGTTACTATAATTACTTATGTGCGAACTAAAAAGGATCTTCATTAGTACGTCTATTAACTATTCTTTTCCCCATTCTCGCGTAGATAACATTGTTGGCTACCATCTCCGCGGCGATCAGTATTATCCCAACCAAGGCATTGGTGGATGGCTTGATGATGAGCCAGAAGATGATCACCCAATCCCTTTGGATGATCACCTCGCAGAAGGCTTTTCGGATGGCTCCGACTCCGAACCAGAGGTCAACAACCTACCCCAAGAAGGTCAAGTCCCAAACCTCAACCCCCGTCCGACATTTCAAGGTCCCACTCCCTTGTGGGCAGCAACCTTGAATCGTTGGAGTGATGAGCAGGGTCAGCCCTTACATTACAATGGGGACCGAAGCTTTTATAACATAAGCGAGGGAGGCTCAGCTGACCGAGTCCTGCCCATTATGGTCCGCAGGATTGCTCGGAATGTAGAACAAGGTCGAGCAGCCATTGACCGAGTGATGGAAATAGATGCCAACTCTGGAATTAATACGGTCCGCATTCGCCAACTCGAAGAGGCTATGGAAAGAACTAGGAGGACCAACGAGGCTCTGCAGCAACAGCTAGCTGCATCCCGAGCCGAAGTCATGGAACTCCGAGTACGTCAGAGGGCGCATGAGCGACATCTTTAAGAGGTTGTGTGCCAACTGGCAGACCTGAGGGTTCGCCCGAGGGACACCCGCCGCCGGTAGAAGATGTCGACTCATCTTTACTTTTGGGATAAGGAATAGCCTTTCTTTTCTATGCTCTATGGAGCACTTGTCTGTAAAATGTTCCTAACTTTTAGAAAGTACTCTAACTAGACTTCTAAGCTGCCAACATTTTCCCTTATGGTTTGATGTAAGACCTACTGTTAGGTCATTTTCCCGAACTCATTTTACATCATTAATACCAATAATATTGGCAGTTACCTAATCTATTGGAAAGTCCTCACTCTTGTGTTTCCCTACTCTATTGTTATGCCTCTATCTAATAGTTGGACTATGGCGATTTAGTCCATGCAACACTCTCATCATACTTACAATTGATTCTTACTATTATCATCATCTTTATAAACTTTCAGTAAAAGATGTCGCCTCGAAAGCGTCCGACCAGAAACACGCATGTGAATCAAACTCCACCACCACCACCCCCTCCGCAGTTCGATGCGGTGATGTTTCAAGCAGATGTGACCACAGCCATGGCCCAAGTAAACTCTGGTGGTTTTAGTGGAACGGGGACTAGCACCAACTCTAGCCATGGTGAAATCCATCCACGTGCACGGGAATGTACTTATAAAGACTTCATCAGTTGCAAACCAACATACTTCAACGGAACCGGAGGGATCATTGCACTGTCCCAATGGATCGAGAGAACGGAAGCAATCTTCGAGATGTGCTCATGCCCTGAAGGAAGCAAGATAAAGTTCGCTTCTTGCACCTTCACCGAAAGGGCCCTGACGTGGTGGAATGGCCATGTCAAATCACTCTCACTAGTAGCAGCTAACGTCATTGGCTGGGATACACTGAAGGACCTAATGACAAGGGAGTACTGCCCGAGGGGCGAAATTCAGAAGCTCGAGGAGGAACTGTGGAACCTCAAAATGAAGGGTTCTGACATATTGGCTTATACAGCCAGGTTCTGCGACCTGGTGACTCTATGTCCCTACATGGCCCCACCGAAAGCAAGAAAATCGAAAGATACATCTGGGGTCTGGTACCCCCATATCGAGGGAACGTTCTAGCATCACACCCTATGACCTTTGATAGTACCAAGGAATTGGCCCAAAGGCTCATCGATCACGAGGTTCCTTTTACTCCAACAACAACTACAATGACTGCCCCCGCACCAACCAAAACAGCTGACAACAAGAGGAAGCGTTGGGACCGAAAGAAGGGCAAATCAGCTCAATCCTCTTATAAGAACCAACAGACGGTGGCTGTCCATGCTGCCACTACTCCTGCTGCCCCTGTACCAGCCAAACCATATGCAGGGAGCCTACCCAAATGCACCAAGTGCTCCTTCCATCATAACGGCCCCTGCCGAGAAATGCACTGCACTAATTGCGACCGGAAGGGTCATACCGCACGGTTTTGCAGAACAACACCCAAACCCATCACCCAGGTTCCCAGCACAGGAGTGAGCCAGACCTGCTACGGGTGCGGCGAGACAGGGCACTTCAAAAGAAACTGTCCGAAATTTGGGAATGCGGGAGGAGCAGGAAGACTACTTGCTATTGGCCACAATGAAGCCGTGGCAGACCCCACAGTAGTCACGGGTACGTTCCTTCTCGATAACTCATATGCATGTATCCTATTTGATAGTGCGGTAGAGAGGAGCTTCGTAAACCAAAAATTTAAACAATTACTTAATCAAGCACCGCAAGCACTAAAAGAAACCTTCGTCATAGAAATGGCTAACGGAAAAACAGAGAATTCTAACGAGATTTACATAGGTTGTTCCCTCACGCTAGATAGCCATTCATTCCCAATCGACCTCATACCAGTGGCTATCAACAGTTTCAATGTCATTATAGGCATGGACTGGTTGAGTCTTTATCGCGCCGATATCTTATGTTTCAAGAAAGCAGTCCATCTAAACCTACCGAATAACGAAACCTTGTTGATCTATGGAGACAAAACCAGTACGAGCCTTCGTATCATCTCAAGTATTCAAGCCCAGAAGTACTTGCGTAAGGAATATCGTGCATTCCTGGCGCACGTTGTCGATGCGAGCCGGAAAACAAAATACCTAAAAGACCTTCCCGTAGTACGTGATTTTCCTGACATCTTTCCGGAAGAACTCCCAGGATTACCTCCCCAACGTCAAGTCGAATTCAGGATCGACTTAGTTCCAGGGGCTACCCCCGTAGCCAAATCGCCCTATCGTCTAGCACCTGCTGAGATGCAAGAACTGTCCGGTCAACTTAACGAACTGCTCAGCAAGGGCTTTATAAGACCAAGCTTCTCACCCTGGGGAGAACCAGTCTTATTCATGAAGAAGAAAGACGGATCGTTCCGTATGTGCATCGATTACAGGGAACTCAACAAGCTTACAGTCAAGAATCGTTACCCTCTTCCTCGCATAGACGATTTATTCGACCAGCTGCAAGGGGCGAGTTACTTTTCCAACATTGAAGAGGACGTTCCGAAGACAGCCTTCCAAAATCGTTACGGACACTACGAGTTCGTAGTGATGCCATTCGGATTGACCAATGCGCCCGCAATATTCATGGACTTAATGAATAGGGTATTCCGTCCTTACTTGGATTAATTCGTCATCGTTTTCATCGATGACATACTTATCTACTCTCAAAGTAAGGAGAAACATAGCGATCATTTACGACAAGTCCTAGGAACCTTACGATCGGAGAAGCTCTATGCGAAGTTCTCTAAATGCGAATTTTGGATTCGAAGAGTCGAATTCTTAGGACACGTGGTTAGCGAAGAAGGAATCTACATGGAACCATCCAAAATTAAAGCTATTGAGAACTGGTCAACACCAAAGACGCCTACAGAAATTCGTCAATTTCTAGGCCTCGCTGGCTACTACCGCAGGTTCATACAGAACTTCTCTCGAATTGCGAAACCCCTTAGGACATTGACCCAGAAAGGCGTGGCCTTCGACTGGGAAGAGAAACAAGAGAAGGCGTTTCAAACGCTGAAGCGAGCCTTATGAACCGCACCGATACTATCCCTCCCCGAAGGGATAGACGACTTCGTGGTATACTGCGATGCATCCAACCAGGGGTTCGGCTGTGTTCTGATGCAACGAGGTAAGGTCATCGCCTACACCTCAAGACAGCTGAAGACACACGAAGTCAACTACACCACACACGATCTCGAATTAGGAGCGGTTGTGTTCGCCCTGAAGATCTGAAGACACTACCTGTATGGTACGAAGAGCACTATCTTTACAGACCACAAAATCCTACAACACATATTCAACCAGAAGGAGCTTAATATGAGACAACGACGGTGGGTCGAGCTACTCAACGACTTCGAATGCGAAATTCGTTATCATCCGGGTAAAGCCAACGTGGTAGCAGACGCCCTAAGTCGAAAAGAATATTTTGAACGAAGAGTCAAGTCATTAACTATGACTATCCATTCGCATCTATCCACACAAATTAAGGAGGCTCAGTTCGAAGCCTTAAAACCTGAAAATGTGGCGGGAGAATCCCTACGTGGAATGGATAAGAACTTGGAAGTCAAGGGTGACGGAGCCTTATATCTCATGGACCAGATCTGGACACCGAGACACGGTGGCTTCAGAGACTTGGTCATGAAGGAAGCACACAACACTCGATATTCCGTCCACCTGGGTTCAGATAAGATGTATCTGGATCTTAAAAAGCTATACTGGTGGCCTAACATGAAAGCAGAAATTGCTACCTTGGTGAGTAAATTCCTTACTTGCGCAAAGGTTAAGGTCGAATACCAGAAACCATCAGGTTTACTTCAGCAACCAGAGATACCTAAGTGGAAGTGGGAGTGGATCACTATGGACTTCATAACCAAGCTATCTAAGACAACGGCTGGGCTTAATACCATTTGGGTCATCATCGACAGATTGACCAAGTCCGCGCACTTCCTACCCATCAAAGAGACCGACAAAATAGAGAAGCTCACAAGAATATACATTAGGGAGATCATACGACTGCATGGTGTTCCTATATCTATTATCTCTGATAGAGATAGTAGATTCACTTCGAGGTTCTGGCAGTCACTACAAAGCTCCTTAGGAACGAGGCTGGACATGAGTACAGCCTACCATCCACAGATCGACGGACAAAGTGAGAGAACTATCCAAACCTTGGAGGATATGTTGCGAGCATGTGTGATCGACTTTGGGAAGGCATGGGATACTCATTTACCCCTTGTTGAATTCTCCTACAACAACAGTTATCACATGAGCATCAAGGCTGCTCCATTTGAAGCCCTCTATGGCCGGAAGTGCAGATCCCCTCTGTGCTGGGCTAAGGTGGGTGACACTCAGTTAGCTAAAGGACGAGTTCCTGACAGCACTCTCACGGGTCCGGAGATCATTCGGGAAACGACAGAGAAGATTGTTCAGATTCGTGAATGATTGAAAGCCTCTAGAGACCGACAGAAAAGCTAGGCAGACAAACGGAGGAAACCTTTGGAATTCCAGGTGGGAGACCGAGTCCTCTTGAAAGTCTCACCCTGGAAGGGCTTTATACGCTTTGGAAAGCGTGGAAATCTGAATCCAAGATACATAGGGCCTTTCGAGATTCTCACTACGATCGGCCCTGTAGCATACAAACTCAATCTACCCCACGAGCTTAGTAACGTACATCCTACCTTCCACGTCTCGAACTTGAAAAAGTGCCTATCCGACGAGACTCTTGTAATCCCACTCGACGAGATCGAGATCAATGAGAGCCTCAACTTCGTGGAAGAACCTGTAGAGATCATGGACCGAGAGGTCAAGCGAACGAAACAAAGCCGCATCCCAATTGTGAAGGTTCGCTGGAACGCCAAGCGAGGACCGGAGTTCACTTGGGAGCACGATAATCAAATGAAACTTAAATATCCTCATCTTTTTACTTAGTTATTTGTAATAACTTAGTTCCTTGAGCTCTAATTTCGGGACGAAATTCCCTCTAAAGGGGGATGATGTGACAACCCGAAATTTTCATTTGTACAAACTCTACAGTCAAACACGTCAATTAAAAGTCAAATTCATTTCTGCAAATTTTTAGCTCGGTTTAAAGTCCGTTTGGGTATTTAAAAATATTTATTCGTCGAGAGAACAAACGAAAGGAAGTATTTTCTAGGATTATTGGGGAACAAATAAAACAAATAGCACCTTAATAAGGTGTTACGGTCAAACATGAGGGGTGGGGCCGAAACCCCCCCCCCCCCCCTTTTGACCGAGAACTCATGCTTAAGGCATGAGTTTACTCCTTCCTTCCTCATTTCTTACTTCCAAACTCAAGAACACCCACTTTCTCTCTCAATTATCATAAGAGCTTCTTCCAAATCTTCCAAAAATGTAAGTGTTTCTTCTCTTGATTTGTTGATACAACACTTCATCTAGTAGTTATACATGATTTCATCCATGAAATCTCCTCTTTTTCTTAGATCTTCAAGTGTTCTTCAAGAACACCAAGAACACACACTAGTGTTTTGGGCCGAAAACACCCTTCTTTGCTTCCATATTGTAAGTATCTACTTCCTATACTTGTTATCTAGTAAGGATACTTGATTTAGGGCCTTGAAGTCGTCATTTTCCAAGAACAAAATGAGTTTTCGGTATAGTGCATCTCCTTAAACCGAAAACCCTAAAGAAAGGTACCTTTAAGACCTTAAAACGCACTTAAGGCTTTGGATAAAACTTAGAACCCCTATGCATGTTTGAAAGCCCTTGAAAATCACCACGTGCACCAAAGATCTTGAGTTTTCGGTCTTAACCTCATGGACCGAGAACCATTCGGACCGAGAACCCTTCGGACCGAGAACCATTCGGACCGAAAATACCATTAGGACCGAAAGCTCCATTTGGTGACCATACACTCCTTTTATGCAATCATTTGTGATTGTAACACTTCAATATAAGTGTTTCCTAGACTATAAGGGTGTTATCCTTCTTAATTAGTTGAATATACACTAATTGTGCACATATATGTGTCTTTATATGTTAATAGGATCCGTGTGTGTGTTCAAGTCTTCACTTGACACTTAGCATCCTTTTTCCCGATCTTACATTTGCATCACTCATTTCAGGTCAGTTCATACCCCTTAATCAACCTTTGAAATGATTTTAAATGCTTTTATGGGGGGGGGGGGAATACAAGTTGAAACATTCTAATTATTGTTTTAATCACCTGTGATTAATAACTAGAACAAACAGAAAAGATTTACTATTACTTTCAAGTTGCTATCAAACTTATGGATTTCAAGCACTTCAAAACCTTTTATTAAACTCTTTTAGATGCTAAAACTGTTTTCAAACTCTTTTAAACTTACATTATTTTCAAACCCATATCTACACCAATATATTTATATAAGTAAGACTTGAAGGACTTAGGACTGATAGCTCACCTTATTTCCGGTTCCTTGTTTGGTTGTGGACTTAGGGTATCCTGTTATTTGTCCAAATGTCGTTGAAATCATAGTTATATATCATATATATATATATATATATATATATATATATATATATATATGTGTGTGTGTGTGTGTGTGTGTTGGATATAAAAGCTTTCACTTCAGTTCAGTACCTTTGTGTAACGAAGGCATATAAACAACATTACTATTTAACTATAATAGGTATAGTTAAGGGTTTACTACTCACTACTACTATTACATCGACACATACAAGAGTCAGTACAGTTTTGAGTCAATACACACTATATACCATACAAGAGAACACACTATATACTATACAAGAGAATATACTATATACTAGTACAGAGAAAACATCACTACACTATGACACGCTATACAAACATTTGAATACGATAAACTGAATGTGACATACTACTTCTCGATACGACACTTCATTGTGGTATCACTTTGTAACCAGAGTCCCCTGGAGGGAGAGCGGGCATTGTGTGTATAGATCTATATGGGACAGACACTCCCACACTCCGACTGCTAGCTACAGTCCCAGCCTATAAGGCCAAGGGGTGACAGAATGTTACCTCACTACATATGACACCGGAGGGTCATCAGTTATTCAGCCGTCGATCAGCATGGTTACATACGAGTTCACATTCAAACCTTTAATTAACCAATTAAGAATTAAAGGCAAAATAGACTCTCCGAGGCGTATTGTTCATTTAATACCACCTGGAGTCTACATTTTTATTTCTTTAGACTCCCCGAGGTGTACTGTACATTTAGTACTACTTGGAGTATGTATTTTATCACTTTATAACCAGCAGTGTCACTGCTGAGGAAAAACATTATTTTCCTATGACATTTACTTTGTGATTCTGTCACATACACATTTAAGTAATCTATATTTTTCACAATGATAGTTTGATTGGGGGAAAACTCTTACATTTTCAAAAGAGCAAACATACGAACAGTCGGGTCTTAGTAGAAGACTACATTTCAGTAGAAAATATAGGATTTTCTAGAGTGTTCAACTATTTACAAACATTTATAAACAATTATGAACATTTACACTGCGTTGTTATAAACATTTTTATACAGACAATGACACTAAATACTTATGAACTCACCAGCGTTATGCTGATAAACTCTTTCAAAATAACTTGTATTCTCAGGTCATCAGTAGACAGGTACCGATGAAGCTTTTGAGAAGATGGAGCACATACAAGACTCATCTTTTATTTTGACCATACATTTTGGTGTCTTACATACTATACACAACACACTTGTATTAAAATCATTATATTAATGCAATGGATGTTGTTGCTTGTCTTTACTATTATGCATTTTTATGATACTGTACATGACGTCCTCCACCCCAGAACGTTGCAGTCATTCCGGTTTTGGGGTGTGACAATTTAGGACTTGAGTGTAGGAATTGTTGTGGTTTGACATGGTTTAACAATGTTCTGTAAATGTAGTTATAAGGTCCATCATTGGGTATAACATGAACTACATGATAGGCATATGTAGTCAACATGAGATTTGTTTCCTCATATTCATTGAGAGTTAGAAATCTAAGGCCTTACTAAAAGTTAAATACTTAATGAGGATGATCGCGATCCATATCTAATGTTCAACATGATGCCGAAGAAAAAGGAATAACTAATATCGTACCTTTAGTAACAATTGTAGCTTTAAGCTCCTTAAATTGGCTATTGATAATATGGAACCCTTCGTATGTTGTTAGGGGCAGAAGCCCGTTGCTAGACGTCGATATTGTCTATGTCAGTCTGTAATGAATCTTGTGCAAGTAGGAGATTGTTGGATCTATATGATCAATAATCATTATTGAATGATATTGGTAATAACATATGATCCTATAGGGTCACGCCTTTATCAAGTTGGCACATTTTGTATATTTATTATTAATATGATTATTAATAAATAATATCAACTCTTGTATTTAGTTAGGGAATAATTATTATTTTTGTGAAAATTATAATTAAAGAGAGTATAACTAGTTATTATATCATATAATATAATTTAATAAGTCAAGAACAAAGTTTTGAACACTTTGCTAACCTTAAGCTTGCTAATTATTTACCATTAGCTACCTTTATGTAACTAGAGAAACAAGACAAATCATTTTGTCTCATTTCTACTCATTGGCTGAAAATATGGGAGGCATGGGAGGTTGCTTGTAAACCTATCTCCTATGCTCCCCATGCTTACTTTACTAGGTAATACTTTATAGTATTTTGTAGAGTAACTTTTGACCATGTAGGGATGTCAAAAAGTCTCGTGGGACCCCGTTCCCCTGGAGGCCCCATCCCGTTTGGGGGAATTTTTATAAAAAAATCGGGGACGTGGACGGGGGCGGGGGCAAGGTTAACCCCCGTTTTAATTTTGGGGGCGGGGCAGGGGTAGGCAATCATGTCCCGAAACCCCCATGGGGACCCCGTTAATAAATTACACATATATTTACATATATTAATTATATAAATATAATAAACAATAACATGATTTTGAGCTTCCAAAATTCATCAAAAAAACAGGTTTTTAAGTTGTTAGTATAATGTTTTTAAGATGCCATAACTTTTTTTAACATGTAAAATTCTGCTATAAATAATTATTTATTACCTAAAAAATAGCTTATTTTAGTCTAAATAACAACCTTTTTAGCCCAAAAAAAGACAGGGTAGAAAATCAATCGGGGGCGGGGGAAAGGGGCCAGGGGTGGGGGTAGGAAAGCTGAACATTTTGGAGGCGGGGCGGGGGAACGGGGAAATTTCGGGGGCGGGGGATGCGCTCCCCATGCTGTTTGCCCTCGTTGACTTCCCTACCATGAATGGAAGTATATAAAGGAGTGTAGAGGCTTGCAAAGAGGCTTGCAAAGAGGCTATTTTTTTAATGCATTTCTTCTCCTTTTCTCTTTTCAAGGCCGAGGGCATGAAGCCATCTCTCATCCTCTCTCGTGTAATCTTGTTGCTTGCTTTTTGAGGTTCCCTTTGTGTCTTAATTTTAGTTCTTATTTGTTAAGCGCATAAAGGCTTAAATAACAATGTATTACAAGAAGGAACTAGCATTCAAAATGTCTTATTCTTGATGGTGGATACTTGTAGAGAAGATCATCCACTTTGATCTTTTCCTCTTCATCAACACCCAAAACCAAGTGTATTCAAAGGCTCCAAAGTTTGTCATTCTAAAACACCATATGGTTATTTTTAATATCATTCTAACCTTTATAAAAAGGTCCTTGGTGGTTTTGTTTTGAAATAATCTCGAAAATAATGTTGTTACTTTTTTAAGCTTCCGTTGCGGTTTTTATGAAAAGCTTTCTTATATTTTGTATCAAACCCATCACTTGATTCGTACAATACAAAAATGACAATTATTTAAAAAATTATAATAATAAAAAGTAATGTTACTAAAAATGAAAACAATAAAAACAAATTACGTAACGGACGAAAAACATAAGTTTAAAATATACAAAAATGACAATTATTTAAAAAATTATAATAATAAAAAGTAATGTTACTAAAAATGAAAACAATAAAAACAAATTAGGTAACGGACGAAAAACATAAGTTTAAAATATTGTAGGTGACCAAAATCAGAACTTATAAGATACAAATAATTGAACTTATAAGTTATTAGGGTGAAAACTGTCAGAGCAAAAATTAGTTTATGAGTAAATAATACTCCCTCCGTCCCAAAATTATTGTCCACGTTTGACTTTTTAAGTCTCTTTTGTTCAACTTTAACCTCAAATAATTTACTTTTTGTTATATAATTTTTTATGTAAGATATATGAATAGATTGTGTTTTAAATGTATTTTCATCGTTATAAGTTTCATCAAAAATTATATAACAAAAATAATGTTATTTATGGTCAAAAGTTGACATGGAAAGACTTCAAAAAGTTAAATGTAGACAATAAATTTGGGAGAGAGGGAGTATAAAAGTAAATGAAGTTTCAGGAGGTAAACTGAAAAGGAAAATGAACACTAATATATGTGTATAACCGACTTTCGGAAAATAATATTTATAATACTAAAAGGTTCATAATAACTATATATATATATATATATATATATATATATATATATATATATATATATATACTAGTAGCATACACGCGCGATGCGGCGGCGACGATTAGTTTATTTCGGTGAAGAGTCTCATTACGACGGATGTTGTTTTTGATTCAAAATGGAAGTATGTTGTTGTTTTGTGTTAAAAAAAATATGTTTTTGTTTTGGATTGAAATAAAATTAAGTTAATGGTTTTGGTTAAAAAGAAGTGTGTTGTTGTAATTGATTAAAAATAATAATACATTCATTACAACAAATAGTTTATTTTCGGTAAATAAGTTTCGTATGACTTTTATTTTTATTTTGATGAATATTCGTTTCAGCGAGTAAAATTTGGGTAGGTATGTTTTTGATTCAAAATGGAAGTATGTTGTTGTTTTGTGTTAAAAAAAATATGTTTTTGTTTTGGATTGAAATAAAATTAAGTTAATGGTTTTGGTTAAAAAGAAGTGTGTTGTTGTAATTGGTTAAAAATAATAATACATTCATTACAACAAATAGTTTATTTTCGGTAAATAAGTTTCGTATGACTTTTATTTTTATTTTGATGAATATTCGTTTCAGCGAGTAAAATTTGGGTAGGTATTTGGTGAATAGTTTATACGCTATATGATAGTACCCAGGCAATGCAGTGATGATGTAGGCGTATAAGTAGCATTAGGGATGAACTTTTTAACCGAAAACAGAACCTGAACCGCGACATGTTATAACCGATTAGTGGTATCCGGTCCGATTCACCCAATTTACACATTTTTTTTGTTTCCGGTTCCGTTTTGATTTTTGCTCTATTCAAGTACCAAATACCTTCTTGGATAACACACTTTATAATAGAGCCGAATCGGAAATGAAACCGATTAGTGGTATTCGTTTTCGTCTTAAAATCATATAATACCCTTTCATGTTATTGACTAATCTAAAATTAAATATATCCCTATCATTTATAGATCAAATTTACCATATGTAAAATGTCATCGTTTTGTGATTAACAAAAACTCATATCATTTAAATTATTGAAAGAGTTAATGTACAATAACAAAATAAAACATTATCTTCTCATGACAAACTCTTATCATACTTGTTATATTGTTTCGTTATTATTTGTTGTAGAAAATTGAATTATTAAAACTTTTTAATACATGATGGAAATGTGGTCTTATTTATTTCGTTATTATTTTATGTAACATAAATTGAATTATAAAACTTTTTAAAACATGTTTGAAATGTGATCTTATTTATCAAAGTTTTCGAACATGACAATCTTATTAAAAATGAATATTTCAATTATATATTTTAGAGGTAGTTCAATCAGGTTTAGTTTCTTGTCTGTGATATTTTCTTAGAGGTATATTATAAAAATAATTATAACCACAAATAATAACAAACATAAATTATATAGACATACACAACAAAGAATTACAAAATATTTTTTTAGAGGTATATTATAAAAATAATTATAACCACAAATAATAACAAACATAAATTATATAGACATACACAACAAAGAATTACAAAATATTTTTTTATAAACACAAATCCAAAAACACTACCTGAATATTAAATTGTAAGGACTCACATGTAAAGGAAGTAGCAATGCAGACATTGACAAGTATTTACTTCAAAAGTTAGAAACATAAGTTGTTATTTAAGCTTTAATGAGCTTCGTAGAATTTTTAAAAAAAAATTAACTACAATATTTATTTATATTAATGAAAAATACCAAATAATTTACATCAATTGTACATTAACAATATCAAATCTTATAAATATCTCCAACAAAATCATAGCATTTGATTCGATGCATATTACAAAAGTCCACCCTATTAATTTACTTCTGACAATTTTTTAGTTTTGAAATATTATAAAAAAAAAAAGTACAACGCCATAATATATATAAATCAATGAAACATTACTTTAAAAAAAAGTTCTTTGCACATTTCCCTTACAATAGCTTGTTGGGAAAATGACTTATAAGGGTAAGTTTGTTTTAAAATCGTTCAAAAAACACAAATCAAGTTTGGCTTGTTCAAAAAACACCACCCAAGTAAGGTTTTTGTACAAAAAATACCAACAAACTATCCATTTTGTTCAAATCTCACCTTAAAGTAACCTGTACTTTTAGGTGAGCAGATGAGTTGGCATATTTTGTTGATTTGGCATATTTAGGTTGTGAGTTGGCAAATCTACTCAACAAATAAAAAAATCCATGTCAATAAATAGATTGAGGGCACAAGCTCACAACTGATGAATACACTCCTTGCATATGACTCCTATTGATCGAATTCTTCAAACTTTCGAGGCTTCTCCTATAAATCATTAAACTCCATCTCAAGCTCACCTATTTCCAACAAAAAGAACAAAATTGATCATGTAAATCCTTGTTGTTGGGGGTACCCTTCTCGAATATGGATTTTATGGTGCCTTATATTGCTCTAGCAAGGTTCGGTTATGGTGCTGGACAATTTTGCCCCTCATTGTGCATTTCTATTCTTAGCTTCCCTTACGTCTACAGTAGTGAAGTCCATGGCATGTGGGCTTACAATATTTGCCACCTGCCATGGTTAATTTCTTTCTAAAATGCAAGGAGGACCCATATTATTGGGTGAAGATATTTGAAGGATGACTTAAAAGAATACATGAAAGGCAATGTATCTCATATAAAAAATTAATGCTTCTTTAAAACAGTTGACTGATAACACTTGAATTAAGAATATTTTTAGGATACATTACAGTGAAAGGGACACTTAATGTCCCTAAATTAGCAACTAAAGTTCCATCTTTCAAAATGGAAAATTTGGCCAACATCTATTTCAACAAAGTTTATCATAGAGGAGGTTGTATATGACATGATCAACAAGGGTTGATTAAGATGAAGATCAACATGGGAAATTTGGTCAACATCTATTTAGCTTTTCATATGGCTACCAACATATATCAATGTACTTTTGTTGCTAATGCAAACCTAAGTGCTCCTCAAATGGGACAAAAGGAATAAAAGGGCATAATTGTCATTTACTTACTGTTAAGCCCTTTATCTATTTTTTGTCATTTTTATAATAAGCCATTATAACATTGTACTCTTGAATTTTCAAACTACATTGTTTTTATAACAATATATGGTAGTAAGAGGATATACTAAACAAATGTGACAAAATGGGACAAAAAGGTATAATTGTCATTTTAATATTAAGCTATTGTACTATGCACAATATATTCAATTATGGATGCACTCTCGAATTCTCAAATTACATTGAAGTAATAATAAGAAATGGGTGTAAGATGTAGTGGGAAGGTTGTTTAACAGCAACATTAATTGTCATTTTTTACTGACATGTTTCTTCCTATACATAAAGCAAGAAGGTTTCATTTCAACGGTGGTAGAAGCAACAACCTCAGCAGTTGAAGAACGAATCAAGATAGCCATTCCTAATTCATAGTATGTGGGCTCTACATTGAATAATTCACAAGATGAGGCGATTACATAAGTGAAAATTAGGGAAAATTCAGTGGAGTCTAGATATGACCAAATTAAGAAACAAATAGCTAAAAAACTCAATTGTTTGTATCATATTAAAAGGGTAGCAATGTACTTTCAAAGGAATAATCTTTTTTCTGTTTTTTGTTATAACTGGTGCTATGAGTGCTACAAAATGGCTTAATCAACAAATTTCAAGAATAGCAATGTACTTTCAATCTAAAACTAAAAAAATTAATCTGGGAATATTTTAGAAGAAAAAAAAGCAAAGGGTTACGGTCAATTTGGTCAACAGGTGCAATTATGTCATAAAGGAGGTTGTAGGAGGCTACAAGGGTAACTTGAGAATATATCAAATTTCATTCCCTTTTATCATATTCTAGTCAAGCAAAGGAAAAAACCACCAGTAATAAGAAAATTATTACAAATATACCGGAAATGTTTTGTATGGAATAGTAAAGGAAAATATTACTTCCATATAAACATAGTTGGTGCTTTGATTATCTTTAATACAATTTAAGAAATCTCAACTTTTCAATACATAAATGACTTGCAATCATGTTTCCTGTAAGTTTTATCCATTCTCCAAATTATGTGCACATGACACATCACTTTATCTAATTTTAGCTAACATACATGGACAATTTAATATGTCATACGTGCAATGCTTCAACAAAGGTATTTTTATCACAGAGGAGGATGTTATAATTGGTTCTATCAATAAATGGTAATTTCAATCTTAAAATCTTAAACTAATCAGATTGATCTGGGAATATTTCAGCAAAAAAGCAAAGGGTAAACAGGGGCAATTTGGTCAACATGTGCAATTATGTCACAGTGGAGGTTGTAGGGGCAATCGAGCAGTTGTAAAAATCAATTTGAAGTCTTTAATCGGATGAGGAGGAAAGGAAAATCCATCAGATGAGAAGGAATGGAAAATCGATCGACTGTAAAAATCGATTTGAGCAGATGAGTTTTGATCGATCGAACCCAATATCAAATCTAAGAGAGCTTATGTTGCTTTTGTACTTGTTATTTCTTACAGGTATACTTACAATTACATGAAAGTAACTTGTTATGTCTTACAGGTATACTAAAAAAATATTATAGTCAATAAAGTAAATGTTACAGAACATAAAACAGAGTATGAAAGCACAGGACTACATCCTTTCATTTGAAACATAATATTTTTAGCAGAACAATATTTTACGAAGAAACTTCCGTACAAGAGGCACCTACCAGAATTCAAGATAAATATAATTAGTTACCATATTATTAGATACTATAAAAGTAAAACTCCATTAAAAGTACCAATTACAGCACCTGAGGGACATATGGGTATGATCTTTTTTTCAATTTCAAAGTTGCTAGAGGGAGATAATGTAATTGTTCCTTTCCTTAGGTTCATTTCACATTATAATTTCGATTGGGGGATGCTTGACAATTATATTTCACGATATGCTCGTCATTCACTCTCTTCACTTCCTCTTCCAAGGTTCGACATTTATCTATACGTTCAATCTGAAATCATAGTGGTTAGCTAATCTTAAAAAACAAAATACAAACCCAAAACAACAGCAAATATAGTATAATGAAGTAGTTACCATCAACAACCATATGGATTAAGAGCACAGGGGCACCGCAAAAAGATAAATCTGAGTTAGGAGATGGAAAGAACCAAGAATGGTGTGGAACAAAACCTGAAGAAATCGAAAAATTGAATCGTTCAAACCAATCCCATAAGTTAGTTCGAAATCTCAATAGCAACCCATTAATTTGATCAAAATCAATAATTTGAATCGATATTCAAACACAAACAGGTTTCTTCATTGAATAGTGGATACTTGAATTACGATTGAGAGACATAAAGAGGATGAGAGAATATAGATGTGTGTGCAGGTAGTATATGGTAGATAATAAAAGCAGAAAGAAAACTGATTTGTCACTTACGTGTGTAAATCAAGAAAGAAATAAATATGAATTTGTGATGCTCAGGCAATATGGAAAGCAATGAATGGTCGTGACAACAGCAGTAAGCACTGATGGTGGTGGTGTGGATGTTCGTTATGGTGAACGACGGAAAGAGGCTGAGCATCGGTTTTCTAGTGTGTAGCAAATCCTAGATTTAGGGTTACAGAGAAGACGACGAAAACGACCACAGAAAAAATGAGGGGTAGGGAGGGGAACCTTGATGGAGATTGCTATGATTTAAATGGTTGTATGAAATCGAAGAGACGGGAGAATGGAGGGATATCTGACGGATTAGGAGAAGATAAATGTGGAGGAGAAACGAATCAACTGAATTCAGCTGGAGGATTTAGTACATGACAACTTGTACAATCTTAATTTTAAGAGGGATTTAATCACTCTTTTTTCATTGGTCCTAAGCAAGTCACATGGATCACCAAAACTATAATCTTCACCTTCGAATGAATATCCAACGTTCCAATTTTATTTCTTTGATTTTTAAGATAATTATGTTAAATTTTATAAAATACTTAATTTTGATTGGTTTAAATCTATTGACATGGATCACTATCCTAACCATTCAAATGAAATCCAAAGGCCAAAAATTCATCTCCTTGTTTTAAGACTTTGGTCTTAAAGTATGTATTATTCATGTATTATAAAGTAGTATATATATATATATATATATATATATATATATATATATATATATATAGGAGTAGGATCAAATGAGAACATCTAAAAGGTTGAGAACGCGAGAACAGATCTAGAGCATCTAAATATTGAAATCTAAGGCTAATATCAAATGGGCCATTTATGTAAATTCTGAAATTGCTAGTTTTAAAGTGTAACTTTTAAAAAGGTGATAAGGGTATGATGGTAATTACATCTTTAGCCCGTTCCTATAATTTCTCACTCGCTCCCGTATTTCCTTTCTAATTCTCCATATCGTTGTTCATCTCTGTTTCTACATATCTAGGGTTTTATCAATAAACCGTAAACCGCCTCTTGCACACCACGATATCTTCTTCTCTCAAACTCTCAAACTCCCTCCTTCCATCGCACCATCAATTTTCACAGTCTCGTAGCCATAATCTGACCATCACAACTCGCCAACGCATTGAGTTTATGTATAGCCGGCGTTTCTAGGTCGGGCATCGTGTCTCCGAACAACCACCACCACCCAATACACCATCATTCACGTCCGTCGAAACCATGGTCCACCTTTTCCGCCTCCAGATCAATCTTCAAAAGATTGATCGGCATCCCCTTTTCAGGTGATTTTGTCGACTTTCTATCACCATCGTTGTTCCTCTTAATCATCATTATTTTTCTGAAATTAGGGCTTTCATAAAGCAAGGGCTACTTGGTATGAAAGGAAATTAATCACGTATTGAGGGGGAATCGGAACTCTATAATTCCGATTTTACCCTCTTCATATACTTGCAAGCATTATCAAAATCACAATTGATTTCTATCAACCAGGGATTTAATCGAGTTCTAGTACCAATTAATCTCTATAATAACATCCTTGTATTCTAGTCGATTTCCATAATGCAAGGGCATCAGTAGAGTTTCCATAAAGCTAGTACCAATTGATTTCTATGAAATAATTTTTGTTCCTAGTGGATGGCATCATCAAGTTTATAATCTGGTATGATACAAATGCACATATATTTGTGGTATGTGATAGATTTTTTATATATTTGTGCTTAATATATTTGTTACAGGAAGATACAATATCAATAAACCACAATTGGTTCAATGCATATAACCTTTCTTGGGTGGTAAGTAACAATCAAATAAACCAAAAACAATTTATGAACATTTGTTTTTATCATTCACTTATTATTGTACTTTTAGTGGGATTATCTTTTGATAGATTACAAAGAAGCTACAGAGTATATTAAAGATATCAACGACATTTGTGATGATTTTGAAGGACTTTGTCAACAAAATATTGCAGCTAATACAGGTAGGAAGTTATTTTAGTGATTAGCCAATCAAAAAAATCATGCATTCTTATATAAGTTAAGTACAAAGTCTTTTTTTTTCATGTAGGCATGAATTTCTATGATCTTTTCAAATTTTTGGTGCGTTTTTCCTTTGCAAACATTGTTCAGCTTTGTCTTCTTGCTAAAATTAGTGATGATGTCAAATTGTGTCCCTCTGTAAAAGCTAAACATTTAATCGTTAACCTTGAATCTGCAAAAGATATTGCCATAAAAGATATTGCCATAAAGATGAACTTCACATGCTTGGCAAAAAATCATATGACATTGGATTTTAGAAGTATTTTGAAGGACCCCATGCCTCATAGGATCTGCAGCTATGGTATTCATTTATAGTTAAAGTGGTATTCATTATGATTAGAAGTGTATTTATTTGTGATTAATGATATATATTCATTTATGAATTTAATTATAATTATAGGATTTTATATGCATTTTATATTTTGTTTATGTCTCTTCATATATAATTTGATGGCATATGTGTTTTTCTAAATCTTTTTAATTTAGTTGATTGTTAATTGTATTTATTTCTTTATTTGACAGTGTGTAAAGGAAATCGAGATGCTTCTACAAACGGAATGTTGGAGTGCTAATATACAACCAAACAATAAAAAGTGGAAAAGATCTCGTCTTATTCATTTATGATTATATAATAGTAATTAATTATTTTTATTATAATTTTTGTTTATGTTGTATTCAAATGTGATTATAGAAAAATAGGTATGTATTACATTGTAACTTTTTGTGTTATTATTTATGAATAGACGTATAATCCAGATATATATATCCAATATGTTTTGATTTATTGATGATTATAGTTGTATTATAATTTTTCTCTATAAAGTGTGTTATATTCATTTATTATTATAACTTAATTCATCTATTCATTGACGATTACAACGGCTTCGTACATGACTACAAATATGTTTTTATTTTTGTATGATTACACATATTCGGTTGAAATGATTAATTCATCAATCTTTTTGATATACTGGTAAAAAATAAAAAATAAAAAACATTTTTTAATCATGGTAAAAACGTTGTTTTTTTTAATAATCTTATTGATTAAAAATAGATTAAATTCATTTCTAGTATTTAGGTAAAAAAATCAATTAATTAGATAACATCCCATGATTGTAGGAATTAACTAATTATCCATATTTAATTACATTGTAAAATTCTTTTTACGCCCTTATGGAATGATTGGTCAACAATTGTTCTCGCGTTCTCAACCTTTTAGGTGTTCTCATTTGATCATCTCCCTATATATATATATATATATATATATATATATATATATATATATATATATATATATATATATATATATATATATATATATATGTGTGTGTGTGTGTATGTGTGTGTGATTCTAGGTGTTTTAAAAGAGTATTTATGGTTAGGTGTTTGTCATTTTCAAGCTCAATATTGCCATGTACGTGTGTTCATACGAGTCTATCCCTTAGTTTGTCTCATAATATAATCATTCTCCTATAATAAATATATATCATTTTTGGGCATCTGATTTTATCGAGCAAGGTTTAGAAAGATAAGATTTTTTAAATAAGTTAGGTTAGAAAAATTAAAATAATATTCCATTGGTAAAATCAAAATATTTGTCATTCAATATATTTTAGTTTTCCAGAAAACTAGCTAAACTTATTGGAAAAAGATCAGGTTAAATATTTAACCTATATATAAAGTACTTTTATTAATGGCTATAACTTTAATGTACAACACCTATAATTCATATATGAATTGTAATTCTTTCGCACAACACGCGCGAATAACATATTTGCAAAGTGAACCACAATAGTATAAAACAAAGTTTCGATCAAAACGATTATGTAAGGATGACGCCGACAAAAATAAGGTTTTGATATGTATCTTGATTCATACAATACACAAATGACAATTAATTAAAAAAACTATAATAGTAAAAAGTAATATTAATAAAAATAAAAACAATAAAAACAAATTATGTAAGGGATGTAAAACTTAAGTTTAAAATATTGTAATGAACCAAAATCACAACTTATAAAATATTAATAATTTAACTTAAAAGTTACGTGAGATGAAAAACGGTTAGATCGAAATTAGCTTACAAGTCCATATTCTAATAAATAAATAGTTTTAATCTCATTTTGCCAAGTGTCATTATAATACAACTCCTCATTAATATTATGACATGTGTCATTTAGATATATTAGGCAACTCATTTCAAAATTTAAATTTATATTTTCTAATTATATTTTAAATTTGAAGTTATAATAACTTTAAAATTTTCATATATCTCTTAATTAATAATTTCTTTAAAATGATTTACTTAAAATAATTGATTAATAATTTTAAATTTTTATTATGAAAGATTGATTAATTTTATAGCTCGTGGTTCCTACGGATTATAAACTAGTAAATAATATATAAGTAAATGAAGTTTAAGGGGACTAAAAAAACAAATTAACACTAATATATCTATGTATAACCGATTTTCATAATTAATATCTATATAATAGTCAAGGTTCATAATAACTATGTGGGCACATCTATGATTCATATATATGTGATTCTAGGTGGATTTGAATAGTATTTATGGTTAGGTGTTGTCATTTTCAAGGCTTATTATCCTCACATCCATGTTCATACAGGTATATCCCCTGATTTGTGTTATAATATAAGAACATCCGTTATACTCACCACATACTACATATATGGTGGGTGCCACATCAGCACCATATTCTTCTACCACTAACATGGGATACCTACCACTAACATACCACTCCACCTCATTTTTTTTATTTAAATTTAAATAAAAAATACATTAAAACACAACATACATATTTTTTTAATTAATTTTAATTCAAAAACACAATAAAACATATTTTTTTAAACTAGTTTTTTATTCAATAAAACAATTTTACATTAATTTAAGACAAACAACATAAAATTAAAAAAAAAAACATAAAAAACCTTAAAAATGCAACCACAAACAACTTAAACTACTTTTTAAACTTTATTTTTAATCACTAAATTTTGGGCACTCTCTTAATTTTCGCCAAGCTTTGACGTGTTTAAACGGCGTGTGTTTCATGTCTTCATATTGGTTAATGGCCACAGCAAACGGGTCGCCTTCGTGTACGTTCTTTATAACAAAGTTATAAATACCATTGAATTCAAGGCATTTAACTCTCATATCGTCATGTTTCAAACATATTTCATCAAGACTACGACTTTGACAACCCATTAAATCATGGAAAACGTTTCCAACTTTTATCCAAAAGTTAGCAGGCATTACTGGGTCTTCTAAAGCCGCTACCCATGCTCATGCTAAGTTCTCTTCTTCATTTTCTGACCAATTCATCCTTTTAGGAGCCATTGGTTTTGAAAGAATGTAAAAGAAGTGTGTGATTTTGTAAGAAAAGAAAGAAGAAATTGTGTCGGTATGTTTAATATAAGTGTGATATTTATAGAAAAGTTTAATATGTTTGAAAGGTAAAAAAGAAAAAAAAAAACAAAAAAATCCATTGCACAAGAAACTAGCCGTTGCAAACATCAACCAATAGCATTTTCCGTTTGATTTCGTGGAACACACAACGATCGAGCACGACCATGATCGACCACGACCGGCCGGGATGGTGTGCACGGTCGTGGTCGTGGCCCACGTATACCACGAGCCATCTCGTGCTAAGTATTCCGAATGGCCTAATCATTATCCAATATAACATTTTATGTCGGTTTATATTTCACATTTATAACTTATCAGTTAGTTATTCGAAGGCTTCATTTTTCTATTACATAGTTTATTCGATAATAACTAGATTTTCATATAGTTTGTCTTGTCAAATACAATGTCATTATTATTTTTTGGAATGTGTTTTTATCGAGCAAGGTTCACGGAGATAAGATTTTTTGAACAACTTTGGTTTAAAAAAAGTTAAAATAATATTCAATTGGCAAAATCAAAATATTTGTCATTCGATATATTTCATTTTTTCGGACAAAACTAACTAAACATATTGGAAAAAGACCAAGTTTAATATTTGATCTACATATAATGTACTTTTATAAAAGGCTATAACTTTAATGTACGACACCAACAATTTATATATGGAGTAGAATTATGTCGCATCACGTGTTGCAGCGAATAAAATCGTTGCAAAGTGAACTACAAAAGTATAAAATAAAGTTTCGATCGAAACGATTATCTATGGATGATGTGAACACAAATAAGGTATGGAAATATATTTTGATATGTACAATACAAAAATGACAATTATTTAAAATTTATATAATAAAAAATAATATTAGTAAAAACGAAAACGATAAAAACAAATTATGCAAGGGGCATAAAATGTAAGTTTAAAATATTGCAAAAGACCAAAATCAGAACTTATAAGATACTAACAATTTAACTTAAAAATTATTGGATGAAAGGTTTTAGATCAAAATTATCATACGAATAAATAATATAAATAAATGAAGTTTAGGTGTGTGTGGGGTGCTGAAAAAGCAAATGAACACTAATATATATATATATATATATATATATATATATATATATATATATATATATATATATATATATATATATATATATATAGGGTTAGGTTATTTTGTTCTAACTATCTATTGTGTGCATGTATGATTGATTCTGGACCAATCATTTTAGTTATTTTAAAAAGTAATTAATGCATATTACATGTTGAAGATATAATGGGTGTTAATTAAATCTTCAGCATTTAATATACATTAATTACTTTTTTTTAAAATAACTAAAATGATTGGTCCAGAATCAATCCTACATACACACTATAGATAGTAGAAACATTTGAACCTAACGATATATATATATATATATATATATATATATATATATATATATATATATATATATATATATATATATATAACTGACTTTCATCATTTATATTTATATAACAGAGAAGGTTCTTAATAACTATGTGGGTACATGTATGATTCATATATATGTGCGATTCTAGGTGGTTTGGAATATATATATATATATATATATAAAACTGACTTTCATCATTTATATTTATATAACAGAGAAGGTTCTTAATAACTATGTGGGTACATGTATGATTCATATATATGCGATTCTAGGTGGTTTGGAATAGTATTTATGGTTAGGTGCTTCTCATTTTTAAGCTCAATATCTTCACGTCCATGTTCACAAAGGTCTATCCCCTAGTTTGTCTTATAATATAATCATTCTCCTATATAACATTTTATGTCGCTTTATTTTGACATCTATAACTTATATAACTTATGAGTTAGTCATTAGCAACCTTCATTTTTCTATTACATAGTTTAGTTGATAATAACTAGATTTTCAGATAGTCTGTTTTGTCAAACACAATGTCATTAGTATTTTTTGAGCATGTGTTTTTATCGAGCAAGGTTCACAAGATAAGATTTTTTTGAATAATTTAGGTTAACATAGCTAAAATAATATTTAATTGACAAAACCAAAATATTTGTCATTCGGTATATTTGTGTTCTCCAGACAAACTAGCTAAATACATTGAAAAAGCAGCAACAAAAATATTTTTCATTTATATATAAAGTATTTTCATGAAAGGCTGTAATTTTAATGTACGACACATTCAAAGTAATATTAAATAAACAATTATAATGACAACAAAATAATATTAATAAAAATGAAAATAATAAAAACAAATTATGTAAAGGATTGAAAACATAAGTTTAAAATATTCTTTATATGATATTAATAGTTATATATATAGATTAAAAATATACTTTTTTAGGAACCTTGTTCCTATTGGACCAAAATCAAATTTAATTTAAAAGTTATGAATATGAAAACTGTTATATTAAAATTAAATTTTGAGTAAATCATATATATGATTCTCGACGGTGATCAAAATTAGTTTATAAGTAAATAATATATATATATATATATATATATATATATATATATATATATATATATATATATATATATATATATATATATCCTCCCTAATAAATAAAGAACTTTTGCCACATGTCATCTTCTCCTTTATTTGGACACATTGCATTTTCTATAATTTTTGAATTTTTTATTTTCTACTTGTCATTTTATTGTATTTTTTATTTTATTAAATTAAAATTCCACATTAAGTATGTAAGGTAATATATATGTAAGGTATTTATTAGAAAGAGTTTATATATGTAATGTATTCAATACATTAAAGTCTCGTTAATTTTAATAATTCAAAATTTTTGTTATAAATTTAAACATTTTCAAATTGTTAAAATTTCATATTTATTTTTTTTTAATTAAACCCATGTAATACATGGGTCTCACACCTAATATATATATATATATATATATATATATATATATATATATATATATATATATATATATATATATATATATATATATATATGATTCTAGGCAGTTTTGAACAGGGGAGTATTTATGGTTAGGTGTTTGTCATTTTCAATCAAATTAGTTATTAGTTTTGTAACAACTAACAAATTTCATTAAATAAATCGATGTTAGTGGCCAATTTTAAAGCACCGACAGACATAACTAACTATACTTCTAAATTTTGTTAGCACTAACCTTGGATTTGCTACTTTTTTTTTTCTATTAATTTTTGTAAGCTAAGATTTATGTTATTTTTTTGTTATTGTTTTACATTTCCCTAATAATATATTTTAGTATTTAACCTAGAGAAACATTAAGTAAAAACATAAATTATATTAAAAGTTTTTATAACGATGATAAAACATAAAATTTAAAGAGACATGGTATTTACATTAATTTGGAAAATCTTAAAAAATTGTATTTTTGGTTTCCGAAAAGAAAATCAAGTTTGGTCCTTAACTTTTTTTTGTCAGCAACCATGGTGACTTGTGGTTTAAAAACTTTTAATGGATGGTGCTCATGGCTAACATCGTTTATTTTTTTTCTATTAAGTATTTCCAAAAAGAAAATCAAGTTTGGTCCTTAACTTTTTTTGTCAGCAACCATGGTGACGTGTGGTTTAAAAACTTTTAATGGATGGTGCTCATGGCTAACATCGTTTATTTTTTTTCTATTAAGTATGAACATGCACGAGACATGTGAGGAAAAACTTGTCGTTTTACAACCATAAGGACTATAGTTGAAGTTTTGTCTTCAAATAACTTTGTAACACACCCTTAGACTAGAAAATCAAACTTTACTCACATCAATGGTTGTAAAGGGTGTTCCTACCATGCAACATGATAATATGATATTATCCTTATGATTCTCAGAATTTACAGAAACCTACATTTTGGGGAAGATAATAGACAAACCAGAATCCCTAAATTCCCTTACCCCAAATTAACTACAACACCTACATCCTGAGGAATCGAGACAGTTGGCTTAGCTGTTCGATACTTTCGCTTTCTAATCGGGTTGGATGTATCAAAGACATCACCATGTTCTTTCTTATGCTTAGCCTCAAACATTGTCTTATCTTCTACTTGGGATTTATCAGACTTCTCTTGCTCCTCAATTTCCGCCACCTTTCTCCTCTGCTACTACACTAGTTTGTCATTCATGTCGTCGATTTTCAAAAGTAACCAACTGCTAAGAATCTTCAGAAAGTATCCACATCATAAGACAAAATGTAGAAAGGGAAACTGGATATAAACAAATGCAATTATACTGGTTGACAAAACTCCAAAAAATAGATGTGAACACAACAAGAGAGACTCTGATTGGTGACACAAATCAAACGACAGTGATGTTCATTACAATAGTCAAAGAACCACAAAAAGGGGATTTTTGATTGTTGAAGCTACTATCGATTGCTCATAGTTATGTCGACAGACAAGATGGGTGGGGGAGAACCATCATCTCTGGCGGTCGATCTATCCATCTATGGTTGGTTGGGACTGGAGTACAAGATAACGGGGTGATGGCGAGTTGTAGGTATAAGGTTGGGGGTGGGGTGGTGTTAGATGTATTTTATATTTATCTTTTAGAAAGCTTTTATAAATATTTTCTTATAATTTGCTAACTTTCTCCCTTGTATTTCTATAAAATACGTATTTCTCATTATATTCACAGAATGTCCCGTACTACTCATTTGTTTTATGATTTTCAGGGTAAATAAGATCAGGATGAGAATATAACCCTTCGAGGATGCGTTGGACGAGGTATTGGAGCTTGAAATTGATGATTGATGCTCATGAATGATTGGAAGCTACTTTAATCAAGGAATTACGTTTAATCTGCGTGAAATCAAGAAAACACGATCATGTTTTCTCCAAAAGCACGATCGCATAAGTGCTTTGAGGTTTTATTTGGACGTTTTATGCATTTTGAAGTCAGAAAATGAAAAACGCGGCCGACCTTAGAAAACATGATCGTATTTACGATTATGTTTCTCATTTGCAACTTATTTTTGCATTTTAAATCTTCGAAGACCCTACATGACCAAAAACCCGATCATGAATATCCCAAACAAACGGTCGTATAAATGCCTAAAAGCCTAGAAATAGCAACAGTCTTCATTAAATTAGCTCTAGATGCACATTGAAGAAAAGAAATGACCGTGTTTCCCAAAAAAAATGATCCTAGAATTGCCCGATTTTTGTCTACACCTATAAATAACAATTGATTACCTTTCTGTCACCATAACTTCGTTATAGATGACTTTTTGATGAAATTTTGAGAGTTTCTAGTAAACAACAAAGATCTAAAGAACGCGATTCAATCTGTTACTTACGTTTAGTAAGATTTATAGTTTAGTTCTTATCAATGTCATTTTAATACATTTTAGCCATGTACGATTAAAAACCCTAGATTTTAGTATCACATCGACTCGACTTTTTGTGCAAGTAATCATTAGGCTTGATTTTTTGTTATGATCTTTGTCTAGTTCGATCTCTTTCGTGATTAATTAAATATTTGATTTTGATTCAGTTTTTGTTGACCACTTGAATTAATATTAAATCATTCCAGTTAACTAGTTCTTACAATCCATAATCGTTTTAATTAACCGGTAATAAGTGACGAATATTAGATTGGTTCTGTTATGCTCGCATCCTGGTAAGTTTCCCCTTTCTATCATTTATTTGTAATCCTTGCAACTTTGGCCCTTATTCTGGGCGTAAGGGGCATTAGACGAAACGATGATGTTTTGGGGAGTATGTTGGGTGTACTTTGAATACGTTCGGCGTACGCTGTCTAGACATAAACTCTAATCTTTAGGTTTTGGACCATATATATTGAACCATAAGCCCCATTCCTTTATCTCATTTCCATCCTCCATCACTAGAAATGTTCCCTTTTGCAAACCCTAGCCCGATTGTTGCACTCTGAAGCTTCAGAGTGTGTTTTTGTGTATTTCAAAGGAAGAAGAAGGCGGCGGTGAAGCTTGGAAGCTAGAAGTAAGCTTGTATCTGGAAGTCTTGCATAATTCTCAATCTCCAAAAGTTATAAAGTTCCTACCTTGGTGAACAACTTGATAGATCTTGTTTGTGTGATATTATTATGAGCTTTTGTCCCCAAACTATGACCTTCTTGTGCATGGCAAGCTATCGAACATATAGGCAGTCCTTTTGGATGTTTTTCCATGTCTAAAGTAATAAAAATGTGATCTTGGCTTATTGGTTTCCCTTATGCATGTTATTAAGAGCTTTAGTGGTTTATAATAGCTAGAGTTTTGTTGTTGGGTTCGACTTAGGCATGTAGAACCATAAAGTTGGAAACATTATGGTTTAAAGTGACATTTGGGACTAGATCTAAGACTTGGACAAAGTGGCTTAAGGGATTAAGTCCTTAAAAGTTGGTTTGTTAAGTCATTGGGTATGCTGGTAGTAACTGGACGTACACAAAGTGTACCCTGCATGAGGCCTGATTTAGATTGTGAGTACGTAGGGCGTACGTGTCGAGTACGCTGAGCGTACTCGGTCTGGGTTAACCAAGTTTGACCGTTGATCGTTGAACTTTTTACCAAGTTTGACTTTGGGGAATTTTTGAGTGTTATGGACTAAGAGTATGTAATTGGGTCCCGATTTATTGTTTAATCGAGCTGTAGAGTCGGCGTGAGTAGCAGAGATTTGTGTAGTCATCCTTTTGATTGTGTGGTGAGTTATCTCACTATGCTAATGGGTCTAAGGCACCAAGGCCGACCCATTTATTGTGCTTACGTATCTCAGGATGTAGGATTGCTATGATAGTTCCATGTATGATTGTTAATATATATGTTGACATATGGATTGTTGGGTTGAGGCCACGTGCCAACAAACCCGGTATGGTTGGGTTGAGACTGGAGGTCAACAAACCCGGTATGGTAAGGTTGAGGTCACATGCCAACAAACCTGGATTGTTGGGTTGAGGCCACATGCCAACAAACCCGGTTGATTAGGTTGAGGTTAAGGACCAACAAAGCTTATATGCATGTTGGTATTGTATCTGTAGTTGATTGAGGCGTGGGGTATTTTGGGAAACTCAATAAGCTTTGGCTTACAATTTGGATTTAAATGTTTCAGGTACTTATGATGAGCGGGGAAAAGCGAAGGCGTGATTGTACACATCATCCGACCATTTATGTTGATTGACACTCTGATTCGATACTTTGACTTATTATCGTTGGGTCCCTAACTTTTTTTTTGCACTCGGACCATCCCTAACATATCATTTTGTTGCGTTTACAGTCCCTTATAGAGATAAAAAGACTATATTGCCCTTCGCATTTTCTTTTTCAGTTTTTTATATTTATAAATTATTTATTAATTAAAAGAAATATAAGTAATTTATAAATAAGTGGGTCCAACTACCCTTCTCCCTTCCCCTCCACCTTCCACCTCCACCATCCACCTCCGGCAACCACCGTTCAACCTCCACAGTTCACCTCCGACATCATCTTCGTTCAACCATGGTTCATCTCCAGGTCACCTCCGACAACCACCACCAACCTCCACCATCAACTACTACCCCACCACTTTTTACAAAATCTAAACCTGCAACTACCCCCACCACTGTTTATGAAATCAAAACTTGCAATCTATTAAGTAAACCAAACCAAAAATCAAAACCAAATCCTATAAAAAATGATTGATGCTCTACAACTACAGATTTGGAACATCAATTGAGGGGAGGCAGTGAGAGGCACAAAGCAACCATTGCCATGAAATCGTCTCCTTTATCATCTCAGAAAAGCACAAAGCTCCGGCGAAAAATCACCGGAAATAACATCACTCAAATTGATTTGCACCATTAACCACCGATATGTACCATCGGAGGCCGCTAGAAGCCTTTAAGGACCAATACCATCACATTCTCCACCGCCGGAAGGGGTTCTGAAGCAGTGAAGGAAGAAGATATGGTTCATCAGTCCACCGAGAGGTCCGGTCAACGACTGTATCTGCTCCCTCCTCGTTCCCCCCTCTTCGACATCTAACTGAATAAATATTTATGAAATCGTCCCTACGACGATGGTGAAGGTGACCGCCGCCGCCATCGATTTGTAAAAGGGTTTAGGGTATCAGTGATTATCTCTACTTTGTTTTTCCTCCCTTCTTGTTACTGTGAAATTGTCGTGGATCTGGTGGTGATGGTTTCATGGTACTGTGGCAGTGGTGGCTTCAGGGTGGCAGTGGAAAGCATATCTGGAAGATTTCGGTGTTTAGTATTGATTTTCAGGCGACCGGAGAGAGGTGGTTTCAGGGGAGGAGGTGTTTCCGGTGGGAGTGGCTCTAAGGCGGTGGTGATGTTCTTCAGATGAACTGAAACAAGAGAGGACACGAGGAGTGTGGGGTGTAGGGTTTTAGGTGGGTCCTTTTTCAAGCTTATTTAATAATTTATATTATTTAATAATAAACGAATAATAAAAAACTGAAAATGAAAAAACAAAGGGCAATATAGTCTTTTTATCTTTACGAGGGATGAAAAACGTAATAAAATCAAAACATAGGGACGGTCCGAGTGCAAAAAAAAACATAGGGACCAAACGCGCAATTTTCAACAAACCACAGGGACGATTTCAGTAATTTGTTCTATCGTTTTTAAATAATGTTTTGGTAACTTATGGATTTATGGAATTGTGTTTTAAAAATGAAAATTTTACTCTGATTTTTTGGACGTTACAAGTTGGTATCAGCCCTGTTTTGAGAGAAATAGATGAGCATTCGTGTGATTCCAGACTCAAACTAAGGATCTGCAAAAGGGTTTTTCAAAATTGTTTTCAAAATAATCACAAGGGAGATGTAATGTGTACAATTAACTGAAGCTCAAGGAAGTTCCCCAGAATACCCACACATGTTACCTATATATGTTGATATGTTATGTGATAGAACTGCATGCTAAGATGTAGGTTAAGGATCCTCAGGAATCGTATGATAGAATTGTCTGATACATGATTCCTTATAGCCTAGGAGATTGCTTTGAATTGTTTTTTTTTAAACCGATATTTTTGATGCTATTAGTTGAGTATATGCACTATAATTATACATAGTTAGGATCTTATAGCCTTAGAATTCTTTATTTATCCTTACTTTCTATTCCTTTTTTGGTAGTCGGCTTAGGGTAGAATCACTTATTCGACTGTCTATCAGATCCGATACTATGTACGGTTAGCATATGAAAGGTGACTAGAGTGTTAGTGGAGGTTTCATGGGTCGTGAGCAGGATGTGTAGAGTCCTAGTGGAACTGGGAGTTGTGGTCACTCTTAGGAGAGTGTTTTAGGGTGCGTGTGCATCAAGCATAGAGGGCCTAATGGCTCTAGGGTTTGTGGCAACTATTGGGACAAATACGGGTATGTGTGGAAGGTAGTTTGGGCTCGTACTACTGAAAGCACAGGCCGTACGCGTGTCAAGGAAAGCACAAGACCCGAGGTCTGAGATATATGAGTTGTAGGGTGTTACTCTATTGGTGATCTGATGAATTTATGTTTATTTTTCACCATGGAGGTCACTAGATGTTCGAGATTAGGATCTGGTGGTTCAAGAGGTGGTGAGCCATTGACGTTGGTTATGCTTGATGATGAGATTTGTGAGTTAATCACTGCGGAGGTAGTTGCAGTTTTATGGGGTGCTATCCTGGAGATGTTTGGGTCGGTCAAGACCACTATGATTGAGCTCTTTGATGAGCGTTATGTTGTTGTTACACAGGTTGCAGCTGCCAAAGCTATTGCATTTTTCGCCGCCGCTGGGATAGGAGGATCTTTCCAGTAACGAAACTTCAGTAACACGAAGCCTTCAGAGTTTGATAAGGTCAAGTACGCAAATGTGGCGATGACATGGTTGCCTGGCGTGGAAGGCTATTTCTTCACTTGTTCTTATACAGAGGACCAGAAGGTCAGGTGCGCCATGAACCTTCAAGGACTGGTGGAAGCTAGTCACCGGTTCTTACTCACCTGCGGAGATGACCGCAGTGACTTGGGGTCAGGTTACAAAGATGTTTTGTCACACCCCGTTAAAGCGGAAACACGAAGGGTGACATGTTAAGGTCTCATAGCACAAGGTAAATAAGATTACCAACCATAATCATTGAGCATTTTTATGTCTACATCATATTTGAAACAATATTACATTTAGTTCCATACTACATAGTCTAGTACATAACAAGATCAATAAACATAAATCATCGTGGCGTCTTAAACTATCTCACTAACCATTCCCTGAAAAGCATGCAAAAACGAGGGTCAACTATAAAATAGTTGGTGCGTTCACAGGTTTATAAAGGTACATCATTTTAGTAAAAAAATATAGATTTGTTCAACAAAAGTTCCAACTCGAAGTGAGTGTTGAATGCCAAAGCACTCCATTCACAACGAAGCCTAACGACCGTTGTTACCCCATTCCATTATGTACATGGTTCCCATGATGTCATTTCACGGAAATATGCACTCGTGGGGGCCGTCTACCCCAAATAGTGCTATGCATAAGACCATCTGCTCGAATACGAGTTAATAAGTTGTATCGGTTCTCCGGGTACTTAATATACAAAGTTCATAACATAGAGTTCATATCACCAAGTTCATATCAAAAGTTCAATAACAACATCGTTCCAAGTTCAATAAATTCATAAAAAATAGCTTAATAAGTTCATAAAACAAAGTTCAGCAAGTTCACAAAGTAGAGTTCATCAAGTTCGTAAAACAAAGTTCCACAATTTCATAAAATAGTACGGATAGTTCATAAGATAATAGCATGGTTTCCACCCTAAAACATGAAAACAGTAAAAAGGTCGCGGTTTGAGGTCGTCAGGTTGGATCCCTACTAGCATCCTACAGAACAATAAGTTTCTAGTAAATCATTTATTACTAGGCATAATCTAGTAACTACTTATCCAACTAGTGATGTTACAAAGTGCACGAAGTTCGTTCGGTTCATTATCGGTAAATATTGGATTCGCGGTGTCTTGTGTTCAAAAGTTCGTTCGGTTCATTATTGTTCGGTTCATTATCTAACAGAGGGTATGGTTGTTCATGATTTTTATAGTAAGTTTTGAAGGTCATTGGATATTTATTTGTAATTTAAGCCTAAATAATATGAAAAATTAGAAATAAATAGTAAACAGTAGTAAAAATTCCCAAATTATTTTGTATAGGTTCTAATAATGTTTTCAAAGTTTGGGAAAAATATTGGTTTGTGCATTTGAGTACGAAGATGTGGTTTTGTAAATTCGTGTTCTAATTCAATGAATTTTTTTAATAAAATACCAAACAGTGACCAAATTATATACAAATTAAGGTCTCATCCTTATTTCGTGCATAGTTGTATGTATTTATTTTGAATAGAATACCAATAGAATTTTTTTAGTAAAATACCAATCAATTCTATAACTTTTCAGAATTTTATCATAGTTGTATGTATTTATTTTGAATTTTTGGCCCTTAAATCCTTATTTTTGTATAAAAATAAACAATTTGTTCTAGCACTTGGGGTTTTACAGAACATCCTTGAAAACATGAACTTACATAAAACAATTTGTCTCAAAATTATTTGGGAGCTAAATGGGGGTGTTCAACCCCCAACAAGTTATGAAATACAGCACTAGGTAATGCATGAGTTCCAAATGCAGCTGGAAGTTCAATAAATTTTGTATCATGGGAGCAAGGAATAAAGAGCGAGATAGAGAAAAAGAGAGAGCGAACCTATGAACGAATTTTGGGAGAAGAGAAGGGATTAAAGAGGCATTGAAAGTCTCATTTTGAATAGATATAGCCTCTTAATCATTTTTATAAAAATCATCTTCAGTTTTTATAAATATTCCATGTATTTTTATAAACTTCCAAGAGCTTATTTATTGGTTTTTTTATTCAAGTATTTTGTTTTTAAAAATAAGTTCATAAACTTGTATTCTCTTGAATTAAATTATAGAAATGATAACTTATGGTTTGATTTTTAAAAAATGAAATTTTATATTTCAAATAATTGAAACAAGGGTTCACATATGAATGTAGGATTAGATAATCCTTCGAATATATTTTTAGTTCATAATTCAAATTATGATATGTGGATATTATTTCCCACTTGTAATTAAATCATATTATGATTTAATTAATTTGAGGTGATAAGTACTTAAAGTAGTTAAGCACTTCATAAGTTCTGATTAAGAAGTTAGGGTATTTTACTTACCCGAGAGCTTTGATTTTCCGAAAATGATTTTGGGTTTAGTTTTAACATTGAGATTTGGCACTTTATAACATATTTGGTGTATTCACATATCAATGTGACTGCTTTTTACAATGTTAAGTTACACTAATTGTTTGAGTTGAGTACTATCTTGAGTTTTGAAAGATATCACGGTCTCCCCCAGTTGTGGGAATTTCATCCCAAAATTCAACTGGCGTTACCACTGGTTCATACATAGATAATAGTTGAGGATGTTTGTTCTTCATGAATTCCTCCCATTCCCATGTAACTCAGGTCCGTGCTTTGAATTCCAACGAAACTTTCACAATTGGGATTCTATTTTGTTTAAGCTGCTTGACTTCCCGATTGATGATTTCTATAGGTTTATCCACGAATTTTAGTCGATTATTAATTTGGAGGTCCTCGAGAGGTACGTTCAGGGATTCTTCCGCCAAGTACTTTTTGAGGTTCGACACATGGAATATGGTGTGTATCGCAATAAGTTCTTCTGCTATCTTGAGCTTATATGTCCTTGTACCGATCATTTCAATAATATCGAAGGGTCCTACATAGTGAGGAATTAGTTTTCGTCTTTTTTCCAAAGCGTACAATTATTTTCCATGGCGATACTTTTAAAAGTCCCTTATCTCCCACTTGAAGTTCCAAGGGTTTCCTACGCTTATCATCATAGCTCTTCTTACGATCGCAAGCACCTTCCAGTCTATCATGTATTATCATGGTTTTATTGGTGGTTTATTGAACTATATCAAGCCTCATTAATTGGTATCACCAATTTCCAACCATCAAAGTGGTGATCAACACTTAAGCCCGTAAAGTGCTTCGTAGGGGAGCACATTTAATACTGCCGTGATAGTTGTTGTTATAGGAAAACTCAACTAATCATAAATGGGTGTTCCAAATACCTCCTAAACTGATTATATGGGCTCGAAATATGTCTTCCAAAGTGTTGATAGTTGATTCGCTTTTCCATACATTGAGGATGGTAGGTAGTACTTATGTTCAATCATGTAACAAGGCTTTCTAAAGTGACTACCAATACAAGGAGACTCTCTATCCAAAATAATCGAAATAGCTACTTCATGACGTACTACTATCTCATCTACGTAAATCCGGGCAGGATTTTCCATTTAGTAATCCTACCGAATGGGAAAGAAGTGTGCATATTATGCTAATAGATCCACCTCTACCCAAATCGGATCATTCCCTTTAGCAGTCCTTCTAAATCTCAAATAAAATAAATTGTAGATACCACCCGGTGGTTTGAATACCTTATATATATTGTAAGAGGAGTGGAAGCATCGGGACCATCAAGCACTTGGAGTGCTAAAATTATTAACGGTGAAGGATGTGAAGGGTTTTAGTATACTACAACATCCTATGGTGCACATACAACCCTAAATACCTTGGATCTATGTTTTCACTAATTATACATGCAAATGGTTTCCAAGGCATTAAACCTATAACTAGCATGCATTTTCATATACCAAATAAGATACTAGTTAGAGTAACCTACCTTTTATCTTTGTAGCTTGATTCCATGAAGCTTAAGAGCCGAGTGCCTCAAGTGTGACACATCAAATGGTTCACACAACACCAACAACAACTTGGAATAACTTGAGAGAAAAGTCCTTATGCTCAAATCGGCTAGCCCTCTCATATGAAACCTTAGTGGCCGATTTCTTGAGCCATGGGGTCCTTATATATTGTGGCATGGGTTACTCCATGGGTTTAGCCCAACATGAAGAACTATGGATCATAAGCCCACATATATAATAATGAATGATTTACACAATCAATCCCCGTATATTTAATTAGTGTCTTTTGATCACAGAATTAATTCCAAATTAATTCTTGATCAATACTAATTAAATAATATGATTTCATATTAATATATTAGAACTTATAATATATTAATAAATCATATATATCCTTTTCTCACAAAAGTTTATCCAAATCGTTCCGATGCCATGCAACCCAAATGGACCATGGCAAGTCGGGTCGAATACATACCAATTATAGTTATGGACTTAGACACTAATCCAACAGTCTCCCACTTGGTTAAGTCTAAAACTATAATTGCGTATGACTCCAAAACCCGAATAGCAATCGTAGCTCTTAAAGCCGCTGTACTCTGAATAAATCAATGACGCGTCCATTAGATAAGGGATCGTATATTCCTCCATTCTAGATATTCATATGCACTGAGACATGGATTATAATCATTCTCTTTGTCCATCTGTTGTTTCCCAATTTCCGATTTATGACGACTGACTAATTGAACAAATCAAATCAGTCCAGGCCCGACCGAGCACTTACGTTTGTCATCACTAAATCATCGAGGGGCTCACAGATATCGCTTTTATCCCTCCAAGGGTAAAAGGAATGGATAAACTTCAACTAATATGCTTGTTCTAATACTCGTTGAATCATACACAAAGGTACGTTTTATAACATCGAGTTACCAATGCGTTTTCGTACAATCAATGTATAACCAACTCATATCTATAGGTTTGAAGAATATAAGATATTATCATCTCATGATCACTCGTGATAAAATCCATGAACTGATTCAAATGAGCGTGAGTTTAGTCCAATACTCAGAACTTATGAGCACTCATGAATGTTGTAGCAACTCTTGCTATATCCAACACCTTAGACATCTACAAGCCAACTTCATGATAGTCATGATTCATATCTACTTCAAACATATGACCGACTGTGGAGAATTTAAATAACTTAGTCATTCGGAAAGAATAACCTAGCTATTCTGGAAGTCAAAACATGCAAAGTGAAACACACGAATAATACTAATCCTCTATGGTCCCAAGCACCTTTGAGAGTAAATAAAACACCTTTTATTTAAACACCATATTGATTACTCATTGTTCATTGTATAATGTTTCAAATAATCAACTTTATACTTGAATCAAAAAACAATAGTCATGCCATGCTCTAAGCATGCACACTATGTTTGTCCAAACAATAGTTATGCCATACTTCAAGTATGCACACTATGTTAGTCTATGATCCTTACTTTGTGAAATAGACCAATTGAACATGATTCCAATGATGCTCATTTCACAATCCCAAATCCTTACCGTAAATGTAAGAATTCCAAATTCCTACCATTTACCGAAATCTGTTAGATTCTGAACTTATATGCATTGATCCTCTTGTAATGACTATGCACAAAGTCACAAAGACTTGCCAACAGACATTACAGAGTATTCCAATGGAGAGCAATTCCATGGAAACGAAGTCTCAAATTCAAAGTACATTGCTTTGAACATCCTTCTCGCATTAAGTTTTCTAATCTTACACAGATTTAAAGAATAACTTCCACATATGGAAACATTTCCATATTCCCATTTTGACTATCACTTCTGAACAAGAGTTGCCTCTTTCCGGAATATGTCAATATGGTTCTTTCCAAAAATTTACACCATACTTCCAACTGTCCATGAGCAACCAATCTTTGGTAAACCTCAGATTGTCCTCGACAATTGCTTAATCATTTTAGTCATATCCAATTCTAGCCCTTTTCCCCTCTTAATGCCGTAGGCATTTGGAAAATTTAGAACGGATAAATATTATAGCACATGAAATCGATCCTATACCCGAAGCATATGGGACACGATTCATTATGTCTCACATAAAGACATGAACCTAGATCAGTCTTTTGCTACAATATTTTTTATTTGCCATGTTTTCATAATTCGACTATGAAGAGGATGCCGTAATCATAATCGAATTTGAGAACGCAATATATATATATATATATATATATATATATATATATATGTATATATATACATATATATATATATATATATATATATATATATATATATATATATATATGTAGAATTTCCTTATGTTGAACCATTCCAACATAAAATTCATGTATATATCCTTGACTAAAGATGATTAAAATCTCAATCTAAGCTTTTAGAATTGAAATGAAGTATAATTTCCTCTCCCTTAATTATAGCAAAACAACTTTTCCCAATTGAATATTTTGTTTTCTATAATTAACATTGCTCACTTGCAACACTTATCATAATTATCATGCTCCCACTAACATGATGATTATTAGCATAACACTTATGCTCCCACTAGCTTTGACAAGTACTCAGAAATCAGCTGGACTTTTAGAAATCAATACTTTATTGGCTTTCTTACCAAAGTTCAGATTTCTATTACGAGATGCTTTGATAAAAACTTGATCAGAATCATACACCTTTCCTTAGATAGCTCACATGTGTGTCTAAACAATTTCCAGAACTATGAAAAGGGATGTCGTAATCATAGTCTCAATTTTTTAGACCTTTGCCATTTCTCACAAGTCTATGTTAGTGTGCCGGTTAAACACACACGCTCCACTAACGACTTTGAGAATGCAAATATCACAATTGCTATCTATTTAAAATCTACTTAGTGAAAGCATTTCCTCACCATCATGTGAATTTGTCATAACCACAAGGGGAGGTTAGTGACAAATCCAAACTCATATGGACCGAACTTGTGCAATCTTAACTTCTTGCCACCTAGCAGCACAAGGGCCTGCCATTGCTTCCAAGTAGTTGTCCCAACAATGACAACTTGTAGAACTCAGATGTATAGTCAACTTTAACTGGAATGGGCACAAAAATAAGAGTATGTCAACACGATAGGTTACAAACCTCAAGTCGTGCGCTAGTGATAAACTACAAGTTTTATTCTTGATTAGTTCTCTTGTCAAGAACCATTCCTTGACAAAGAAAATATTCAAGAGTTAGTGCGGATTCTTATCAAGACAAACACTTCACACAATTGGCCTTAGTTGGTCTCTGTTTTATCCAAAACATCACAACTTACCAATTTCAAATGTACAAGAGTAGAACACATTTTACTCTTACATTTGACAAGTGTTATAAACCTTCTTAAGATTATGTCACTCAAGTTACAATCTTGGAGTATTACTCTAAGATTCAATTTTGGAACGAAGTATGATTCATCTTTTGATTTAACCATTTCAACAATCCATGATTCCTCTTCTTAGCCAAACAAATGTACTATGATGTCCTTAGAGGATCAATTGTGATATGGTTTCATAATCACTAAGATAATCACAAAACACAATACTAAAGTACTCTCCCATCTTTTCAGATTGGAGAAGCTTTTATATTTCTGCCTAATTTGATTCTTTTCATTCGTTCTGCCATACATTGAAACTTTTCCAATGTTTTAGAGTTATACTTAAACTTGTAAGTATAACCATATTTACTAAACTTCAGTAAATCATGACGAATAATGCTATCGTTCTTTGTGGTGGACCTGATCAGTGCACAACCAAGTGTACCCGATCTCCTAGTCCTTCGCTTGACTCACATATACATATGAACAAGGAATTAGTCTTAATTTCCCAAAGATGAAAATTCTCATTCATCATACAATACAAGTTGCATGATTCCAAGTTTCTATCCAACTGAAACTTGGGTGATTAGAATCTTTCCTTATTTGACAAATTATGACACTACCATAAATGAAATAATCAAATCCATTTTCCAATATTGCTATCAATGGTATCATATAAACAACAATTTTTCACAAATGCCATTGTAAGGATACTTAAAATAAATAAAAACAAAACCTTTTTTTTCTTTTTTTTTTAAACTTGCGGAAAAACTTATCCTCACAATGCAAATGCATATGAAAACAATGTTGTTATCTATTCCTAAGCAATCTATCACAACTCTTAAGCAGCAGCTCAAAATTCTGATCACCGAACCATGCGATCGAAATCCATCTTCGCGATCAGAATCAACATATACTTCCTTTAAGCTTCCTCTTTTTTCTTTGATTCTTAAAACATCAACATGTGACCCAGTCACATCATGTAATAAGAATCTCCAAATAGGAACTTAATAGAGTTAGATAGCGGACTTACCTGAAGTAGAGTCAAACTTTTTGACTTGACCAACCTTATGATCTTTCAGGTAAATAGGGCATCTTTGCAACCAATGGCTCTTCTTTTGGCAATATATGCATATGGACTCTATGGGAATGGACCACGAGACTATCTCAGACTTAGCCTTTCTCTTTACCATTTGGTCAACCGAGTTGACTATGGCCGATCCCTTTCCATTGGGAAGAGAAAGCTTTTCTGGATTTACAATGTTACCATTGTCAATGTCCATGGGAAGTTTGGGAAGTCTATCTTCAATAACAGTCCAAGTAGAACATTAGTAAGCTATAATAAGTATAGTTTAGGAGAATGGAATTCATTACTTCTAGTACAATGAAGCACAGAAACAAACAATACCATACAGAACAGATAGTGAAGAGAATCAAACAATACCATACAGAGAGAACACACAATTACAAGAAACAAACAGAACGTACAATATACAGTACAAAACAAACAAGTTAGGTTGTTATAGCATGAGAATACATATAGGATCTAATTATACCAATGAATCACTAACTCATTGTTTTAAACAAAAGGTGATAGTTATATTGGGTATACATGATCATATACTATAATGTGAATTACACGGCTTGCAAGAATTTGCAGAGGTCGCGTTTAGTACCCTTAATCTCTTGACAGGGAGAGCGTATAGTAGGGGTTCTAGCCTTCACATTATAACCGTACTAAAACAAATATGTTTTAAGGTTATTAGTACATCCGCATGTCATTACGAACGACAACTGTGTACTTACATTTCACTTTTCTTTCATAAAGTGACAGTACCGCTTGAAAGTCCAACTCAAACTATTTTCGAGTCAAGATAGTTATAAACTAGGGAAAATATACTTTTTACAAACGAAAAACGGAACAATCGAGTCTAGCACATAACAGAAGATGCCTTGGTAGAAGGATACGATTAAAAGAAAGGACCATGATGCTAGTCTTATGATTCCTTAATGTATACATCACAGGTTATATATATACCAATAGGGTCCGACAGGTAATAGGATGTGTGCTCTCCGCTTCATTTCCTGTTCCTTGTTTGGTTGTGGGCTTGGAACGAATTCACCCAATCTATTTTCTACCCGATTCTATATATATGTATGCTTAGTATACATTAAGTCCTCATAAGGGTACCATGTATGGGTCAGGTTATAGGACACAGAGTGACCCAGTCACATCATGTAATAAGAATCTCCAAATAGGAACTTAATAGAGTTAGATAGTGGACTTACCTGAAGTAGAGTCAAACTTTTTGACTTGACCAACCTTATGATCTTTCAGGTAAATAGGGCATCTTTGCAACCAATGGCTCTTCTTTTGGCAATATATGCATATGGACTCTATGGGAATGGACCACGAGACTATCTCAGACTTAGCCTTTCTCTTTACCATTTGGTCAACCGAGTTGACTATGGCCGATCCCTTTCCATTGGGAAGAGAAAGCTTTTCTGGATTTACAATGTTACCATTGTCAATGTCCATGGGAAGTTTGGGAAGTCGATCTTCAATAACAGTCCAAGTAGAACATTAGTAAGCTATAATAAGTATAGTTTAGGAGAATGCAATTCATTACTTCTAGTACAATGAAGCACAGAAACAAACAATACCATACAGAACAGATAATGAAGAGAATCAAACAATACCATACAGAGAGAACACACAATTACAAGAAACAAACAGAACGTACAATATACAGTACAAAACAAACAAGTTAGGTTGTTATAGCATGAGAATACATATAGGATCTAATTATACCAATGAATCACTAACTCATTGTTTTAAACAAAAGGTGATAGTTATATTGGGTATACATGATCATATACTATAATGTGAATTACACGGCTTGCAAGAATTTGCAGAGGTCGCGTTTAGTACCCTTAATCTCTTGACAGGGAGAGCGTATAGTAGGGGTTCTAGCCTTCACATTATAACCGTAATAAAACAAATATGTTTTTAGGTTATTAGTACATCCGCATGTCATTACAAACGACAACTGTGTACTTACATTTCACTTTTCTTTCATAAAGTGATAGTACCACTTGAAAGTCCAACTCAAACTATTTTCGAGTCAAGATAGTTATAAACTAGGGAAAATATACTTTTTACAAACGAAAAACGGAACAATCGAGTCTAGCACATAACAGAAGATGCCTTGGTAGAAGGATACGATTAAAAGAAAGGACCATAATGCTAGTCTTATGATTCCTTAATGTATACATCACAGGTTATATATATACCAATAGGGTCCGACAGGTAATAGGATGTGTGCTCTCCGCTTCATTTCCTGTTCCTTGTTTGGTTGTGGGCTTGGAACGAATTCACCCAATCTATTTTCTACCCGATTCTATATATATGTATGCTTAGTATACATTAAGTCCTCATAAGGGTACCATGTATGGGTCAGGTTATAGGACACAGAGTCAAAGCACAGTTTTTCTAGCACAAAACGTACTTTCCAAAAATCAGTACTTTTGGTATACAAAACTAGAAACTTCCCAGTAAAGGGTTTAATCCATTTTATTGAACCAGTACAATTTAAAAGACCGTAGGTGAGTAACTCTATAATACCTTAGTTTATACACCATGTTTATATATAAAACTAATACCCAATAGGTAGTTGGATGTGTGCTTTCCGCCTTACTTCCTGTTCCTCGTTTGGTTGTGGAATTAGGGCAGATTCGCTCAATTAACTTTCTATCCGATATTAGATTATATATAGCAGTATAAACTAAGCTATTATAAAAGTAGTCACTGTGGTCACTATTTTATTATAAGAAATAAGGGTTTTCTTAAATAACTTCTTCATTACATATAAAGGAAACATTACAATTAACTCCATGAGTAACAAGTGATTACACCAGGGTTATATATGACGATGATCTAACAACCAATGGAATGTGTGCTATCCGCCTTAATTTCTGTTCCTTGTTTGGTGGTGAGCTTAGGGCAGATGCGCACAATCGATTGTTTGTTTACTCTGAGTCTTATATAACTTGTACCCACTTAGTACCCATAGAAAGGGTTGTAGTGTCATTTTACTTAAACTTCCATCTAAGTAGGAAATATATGATTTTCTAGAGGAACAGGCGAACTTTTCAAAACAGAACTTACAACTTACAACATTTTGCATCTACATTTTCAACAACACTTTACAAGTTACTCATATCACTAAAATCTTATGAACTCACCAGCTTAATTGCTGATCAACTCTTTCAAATAACTTGTATTCTCAGGAGACTATTAGACAGGTGCTCGTGCTGGGAATTCAGATAATGGAGCATTATAGCTTCGAGTCTTGTTTTGTTATTTGTTTATGAATTCTATGTTTTGTGAACACACACATTGTAAACACTTTTTTTCGAAATGAAATGGTTGTTCATTACTTGCTTACCATATACATATCTCGTGATACTAAACATGACGTCCTCCACCCCCGAACGATTCCGCCGTTCCGGTTTTGGGGTGTGACAGATTGGTATGAGAGCATTGTTTATAGTGAACTAAGTATATCAACCGATAAAAGATATACAACTATAAATACAATGTGGCTTAAGTGCTCTGGATAATGATATATTTTTAGAATATAACTATAGGTTATAAAAATATACCTACTTGCTTATACATGTACATAATAGAACTAGTGTCACGAGGAGAACAGAACTAAAAGTATTTAAAGGTTGGGCACTGTCGTCAACCTGAACAGTTATGTAATCATAGCTAGGATCAATATAGCCTGATCAAATATATTCATTCGAGATGTGACCGACATGTGTTTTGGAATGATGTGGTGTTGCAACAGTGTTAAAACTTACCTGAGCACCAGAACAAGTACATTACGTTAGAATACTATAGGAGTATTTTAGTCCATATAAATAACTTATGTGATAACTTAAAAGACCCTTACGGATAGGTCTATAATCTTGCAAGGTATATTCCTAAAGTTTTATATATGATCAAGATCTTATAGACTTAGAATATGTGGTCTACGCTTCGCTATCCATTCCTCTTAAGGGTGTAGTTTTGGAGTAGGATCACTTATTCGAAAGTCTATTTAATCTTCAAATATATACAAACTTGTGTACCTTGTACAATTATAGGAGGACTCCGTAAGGATCACCCCATAAAGTTACTTTAAAGCTCATAGATTATTTAGTCACTTTCATTCTCGCACGACAAGCCCAGATAGATGTAACCACTTCCTCATAGTAGACAACAGAAGAGTCCAGGAGGAACCAGAACAAGTTCATGAGAAGTTTGCAAAGAAGGATTAGCCGAAGTAACCAAAACGTCTTACATGTCACACTAATAAATAATAATCTGGTTAATTTAATGAGTGAGTGGAAACACTGCTCACATTATATGTTAAGATTATTTTCTTACATGCAACTGGTAACAGTTATTCACGAAACAGATATTCATTCGAGGATAGTTATTTCAAATTCATAGAGTTTATTAGGTCTAGACTCTTTTAGGAATTGTTTCTAGAACCCTGTGGAAGTCAGGACCCGATACATCCAGAACTAGGATAACCTTGTCTTTTCAGCTTTCGGCTTGTGTCCATTGCTTTAGACTTATTCCGTCTCATCTTTGTATTCTTTTAGCAAAGACGCCTCCTCGCAGATCTAACAGACGCACTACTCCGATAACTCCTATACCGCCTCCTTCACAAATCGATATGGCAGCTATAGACGCTGCAGTGGCTGCGGCTATGGCAACAGCCATGGCTCAATATCACTCCATCAGTACCAATGGAGGTGGAACGCCTACTGATTCTACTCGAGGTGAGGTCCTCGTGCGCTCGAGAGAGTTATCCTACAAGGACTTCACCAAATGCCAGCCATTGTCCTTAAATGGGACTGAAGGAGTCATTGCCCTCATGCAATGGTTCGAGAAAACAGAGTCGATCTTCGAAATCTGTTTATGCCCAGAAGGAAGCAAAGTGAAGTTTGCTGCCTGGACCTTCTCTTGCAAGGCCCTAACATGGTGAAACAGCCATGTTAAATCACTGACTCTATCAGTGGCTAACTCAATAGGTTGGGAAAACCTAAAAGAGTTAATGCAGGAGGAATACTGCCCGTTAGGCGAAATTCAAAAACTGGAACAAGAGCTGTGGGATCTCACTATGGTCGGCTCTGACATAGTGACCTACACCAACCGGTTCAGTGAGCTAGCAGCTCTATGTCCCGGGATGATTACATCGGAGAGCAAGAAGATAGAAAGATACATTTGGGGTCTGACTGCTCCGACCCAAGGAAATGTGTTGTCTTCTAACCCAGCCACGTTCGATAGTGCTAAACGCTTGGCTCAGCGACTCATTGACCATGGAGTCCGCCATGGTGTAAAAGTCCCTATTCCCGAGCCATCGAGGGAAGAGGACTGTAATTAGAAATCGGGGAACAAGAGAAAGAAGAAGCGATCAACACAAGACACCGCGCAAGAGCAACGAGCGAGTACTATGTACGCCGCTACGACGCCTACTGCTTCAGCACCTACCAGTCGATATGCTGGAAACCTTCCGAAGTGTGGAAAGTGCAACTTTCACCACACTGGAGTATGCCGTGAAATGCAGTGTCTGAACTGCCACAGTAAGGGACACACAGTCCGTTACTACAAGGCACCGGCTCAATCGATCTCCCAAGTCCTCGGAGCTGAAGAAAACCAAGCCTGCTATGGCTGTGGTGAGGCTGGACATTTTCAGAGGGACTGCCCGATAAAAAGTAACTCAGGCGCGGATGGACGCATTCTGATGATCACCGTAGGAGAATCTACCCCGGAGTCGTCGACGAGTAGCGGTACGTTTTAGAAATAGTAATTACTTTTAAAATTAATTTTATATTCATATAAGATTAAAATTTGGGGATAACACTTAAAAGTAACTATAACAACTCACATGTTGAAATAGGTCATAGTATTCAAGAGAAATAAAGGAACCCTTAGAGAAGCTATTATGGCTTACCATATACATCAGGGTTGTGCACAACTAAGATGTTGTAGACTTAGAGTGAGTGACTCCGCTTAGGTTCCCATTCCTTGATTGGTTGAGGATTTGAGGCAGAGTTACTCAGTCGACTGCCTGGTTCATCTCAAATATTCATAACTTGTATATGGCAGGCGATTGTAGTGGTACCAAGGAGAATTATGATATAAAGTATCCCCACCAGTTAGTAGAGCACTTTTGTTTGTATGTATTCGCACATAGCGGTACGATACGTAGGAGTGTTAACTTCAAGAAGAAAACAAGAAACACGGGAAAATTTACAAGAGTACATTGTCGAACATACTAGGAGTACAGTATCGAGCATACAAGGAATACATCGTCGTATATCAGACGTTTCTTTCATTTGACCAAAACTTTGTTAAGTAAGGAGTCCGTTGTTTTCATTCGTCATGAGTTGGCGTGGTCCTCACCATACTGAGTTCATATGTTTCTATCACCTCGATCGGCAAGTTCTCGAAACTTTTGTCATTCGTATCGAAGGTCCGACCTAAACCCAAATTTTATCTTTCATATTCTAAACCCCCGAAGTACTCGTGCGAAGAGTACTTTGCCCTCCGAAGCCTTATTGTCAGATGTCCACAGACCGTCACGAAATACCACTCGTCCAGCGGACCAAGTTCGAGCACAGAGGCTAAGGACGAATACATCCCACCTATTACTATTCCGTGTATACGCGAGGGTGGTATATGATTATGATTACGCAGATTTAGTATGTGTGTTTCCGCCCTATCTCCTGTTCCTTGTTTGGTTGTGGACCTGGGGCAGAGTCGCACATCCGGCCGTCTTACTAACCCTAATTATATACGACTTGTATACACGAGGTAATGATAGATGGACAAAGTACAAATCCTATCATGAAGAGAAGGTCAAAGTTGCCAAGTCTACGAGTGGGTATTCCGCCAATCAGAGGAGCGCAACCCCAGTAGTAATGCTAAGAAAGCTAATTTCGGGACGAAATTCCATCTAACGGGGGGATGATGTGACAACCCGGAAAATTTTTTGAGGACGAATACATCCCACCTATTACTATTCCGTGTATACGCGAGGGTGGTATATGATTATGATTACGCAGATTTAGTATGTGTGTTTCCGCCCTATCTCCTGTTCCTTGTTTGGTTGTGGACCTGGGGCAGAGTCGCACATCCGGCCGTCTTACTAACCCTAATTATATACGACTTGTATACACGAGGTAATGATAGATGGACAAAGTACAAATCCTATCATGAAGAGAAGGTCAAAGTTGCCAAGTCTACGAGTGGGTATTCCGCCAATCAGAGGAGCGCAACCCCAGTAGTAATGCTAAGAAAGCTAATTTCGGGACGAAATTCCATCTAACGGGGGGATGATGTGACAACCCGGAAAATTTTTTGATTTTAAAGCCCAGTCAATCAACTCAAATGAGTATCAAACTCATTAGTACTGAGTTCTAGCCCAGTTAAAGGTCATTCTAAGGAGTTTTGAGCCTAATACACTTAAGGATTAAGTGTCAGAAAGTACCTGCTAGAACCACAGTGTAGCAAAGCAAACCTAAACCTCATCTAAATGAGTTCACGGCCACAAGACCATGAGTTTACGGTCGTAAACTCATGTGGCCGTAAACTCAACGTTATATAGGTGAGACTTGGCCATTTTTCCCATTCTTTCCTTTCCTTGGCCGATTTTCCTTCAAATCCTCTCAAGTATCATCAAGTTTTCCTTCCAAGATCTTCACATAAGTAAGTATTCTTCCTAGATTTGTTGATACATCACTTAATCTAGTATCCTTCCACGATTTCATCCATAGAAATCACTCTTTTCTTAGATCTTCAAGTTTCACCAAGAACACCAAGAACACCAAGAACACCAAGAACACATACTAGTGTTCTTGGCCAATATCAACCATTTCAAGCTTCTAGATCGTAAGTACACTTCCCTATACTTCATATCTAGTTAGTATCCATGCTTAGAGACTTGAAAACATCAAGAACACAAGATCAAAGGGAGTTTACGGCCGTACACTCCCAAGACCGTAAACCCCTTTTTGGTGGCCATTAGGGCCATAAACCCTATAGGATGCAAGGCAAGTGACCCAGAACCCTTCCTTGATGTTTGAAGGACCTTAAACTTCACTCAAGATCATAATGACCATGAGTTTACGGCCGTAAACTCATCAAAAGCCTCATTTGAGGTGGTCTTCCTCATACAAGTATAGAGCAAAAGTCCTTAAAGCATCCCTAGCTTTCAAACCAACACTTAGCCATGTTTGACCATGAGTTTACGGCCGTAAACTCATGAGGAATGGTCCATGGGCCGTAAACTCTAAAAAGTGGTGCAATGGTGCCACAATTACTTCTTAAGGCTTGGACTTGATCATAGTATGCTTAACCTTGACTTGTTAGACCTTAAAACACCAAATGGTAGAAGTTACCATGGGTTTACGACCGTAAACCCATTAGGACCGTAAACCCTAAACCGTAAACTCATGTTAGTGCCATTTCACTTTCCTTTGTTGAATCACATGTGATTCCAACACTTGATCAAGGTGTTTCCTAGTCCCGGAAGATGTTTCCTTTCATATAGTTGTTTATAAACACTATATTCATGTCAATATGTGTCCTTATATGTCATTTAGGACTTATTGTGTCTCGGGACTTCATTCGTGGAACTTCTCATCCTTATACTCATACCCGTTTGAATCACCCACATCAGGTGAGTTCATACCCCGTAATGAATCTTTTAACTGTTTTAACTGTTTTAAGGGGGGGGGGGGAATACAACTTGAACACAATGATAATTGTGTAAATGTTTGTTATAAACATCTTTCAAAATGTTACTTATGCCATTTATAAGTTGTCAAAACAATTCAAAACTCTTTTAAAGTTATGTTACTTTATAGTTATACAAAACTCTGTTTTTTAAAGTACAAGCATAACTTAGTAGATAAATACGTTTTTTCAAGAACAGTCCAATTAGAACATTAGTAAGCTATAACAGGTATAGTTTAGGAGAATGCAATTCATTACTTCTAGTACAATGAAGCACAGAAACAAACAATACAATACAGAACAGATAGTGAAGAGAATCAAACAATACCATACAGAGAGAACACACAATTACAAGAAACAAACAGAACGTACAATATACAGTACAAAACAAACAAGTTAGGTTGTTATAGCATGAGAATACATACAGGATCTAATTATACCAATGAATCACTAACTCATTGTTTTAAACAAAAGGTGATAGTTATATTGGGTATACATGATCATATACTATAATGTGAATTACACGGCTTGCAAGAATTTGTAGAGGTCGCGTTTAGTACCCTTAATCTCTTGACAGGGAGAGCGTATAGTAGGGGTTCTAGCCTTCACATTATAACCGTAATAAAACAAATATGTTTTTAGGTTATTAGTACATCCGCATGTCATTACAAACGACAACTGTGTACTTACATTTCACTTTTCTTTCATAAAGTGACAGTACCACTTGAAAGTCCAACTCAAACTATTTTCGAGTCAAGATAGTTATAAACTAGGGAAAATATACTTTTTACAAACGAAAAACGGAACAATCGAGTCTAGCACATAACAGAAGATGCCTTGGTAGAAGGATACGATTAAAAGAAAGGACCATAATGCTAGTCTTATGATTCCTTAATGTATACATCACAGGTTATATATATACCAATAGGGTCCGACAGGTAATAGGATGTGTGCTCTCCGCTTCAATTGCTGTTCCTTGTTTGGTTGTGGGCTTGGAACGAATTCATCCAATCTATTTTCTACCCGATTCTATATATATGTATGCTTAGTATACATTAAGTCATCATAAGGGTACCAGGTATGGGTCAGGTTATAGGACACAGAGTCAAAGCATAGTTTTTCTAGCACAAAACGTACTTTCCAAAAATCAGTACTTTTGGTATACAAAACTAGAAACTTCCCAGTAAAGGGTTTAATCCATTTTATTAAACCAGTACAATTTAAAAGACCGTAGGTGAGTAACTCTATAATACCTTAGTTTATACACCATGTTTATATATAAAACTAATACCCAATAGGTAGTTGGATGTGTGCTTTCCGCCTTACTTCCTGTTCCTCGTTTGGTTGTGGAATTAGGGCAGATTCGCTCAATTAACTTTCTATCCGATATTAGATTATATATAGCAGTATAAACAAAGCTATTATAAAAGTAGTCACTGTGGTCACTATTTTATTATAAGAAATAAGGGTTTTCTTAAATAACTTCTTCATTACATATAAAGGAAACATTACAATTAACTCCATGAGTAACAAGTGATTACACCAGGGTTATATATGACGATGATCTAACAACCAATGGAATGTGTGCTATCCGCCTTAATTTCTGCTCCTTGTTTGGTGGTGAGCTTAGGGCAGATGCACACAATCGATTGTTTGTTTACTCTAAGTCTTATATAACTTGTACCCACTTAGTACCCATAGAAAGGGTTGTAGTGTCATTTTACTTAAACTTCCATCAAAGTAGGAAATATATGATTTTCTAGAGGAACAGGCGAACTTTTCAAAACAGAACTTACAACTTACAACATTTTGCATCTACATTTTCAACAACACTTTACAACTTACTCATATCACTAAAATCTTATGAACTCTCCAGCTCAATTGCTGATCAACTCTTTCAAATAACTTGTATTCTCAGGAGACTATTAGACAGGTGCTCGTGCTGGGAATTCAGAAGATGGAGCATTATAGCTTTGAGTCTTGTTTTGTTATTTGTTTATGAATTCTATGTTTTGTGAACACACACATTGTAAACACTTTCTTTCGAAATGAAATGGTTGTTCATTACTTGCTTACCATATACATATCTCGTGATACTAAACATGACGTCCTCCACCCCCGAACGATTTCGCCGTTCCGTTTTTGGGGTGTGACAGTGCTCCAAATCATTGTTGATATAGCAGCATCAAGCAAATAGGTAAGATCATTAAGGGTCATGTCATGGTCTGTCATGTAGTAGTCCTAAAGGAACTCACTATGTGACTTAGAAAGTGAATGAAGAACCTATTCAACAACCAACTTCCTCAAGACCTTGACACCCAACTCTCCCGACTTGTCAATAGATGACTTTATCTCCTAGATGTGAGCACACATAGACTTTGCTTGCCAATATGACTTGAGTGACCTTGAACTTTTCAAGAACTTGTGGGTTAGGGAGAATAATTGGAGGAGGTGAAGGAAGAGAATTATGATTTCCATGAACCAACCACGGGACATCATCTTCATTAGGAAAGCTTGTTCCTATGGATTTGGGAAGATCATAGTTGTTAGAACCAGACATCTACAATGGGCGATATTCAAGTTAGTTGATTTTAGTCCTTAATATAACACCCAATAAGAAATATTAAGGCTAGGAACCAACACAATACTTTTATAACTTGGAAGAGGGAAGCCGTAATCCAAGCTATAAAATATTTGAAGATAGGCGAATGAAGATTCACCAATTTCCACCATGAAAAACGAAATAGGTATCAGGTTTTAATTGGTTTGAAACTCCTATATCTTTTGAGATTCATTGAACTATTCAATGGCATGTTTAAATATCGAGTGTGCCCTCTCAAGTTTGTGACTGGGATGCCGAGGATCACAAACAAGGTGTGAATAACCATGCAAATATACTTGGTACCCTTAATATTTATCACCTAATCGATGTGCCGGTTAACCACACGCGCTCCACCGATCTATGATAAAACTTAAGCCACCCTTTGCCAAGCTTGTTAAATCGAAGTTAATGTGCCAGTTAACCACACACGCTCCACTAACGACTTAAGCAAAGTGCAAAGTGTAATTTCATGGGTTAGCACCAAATTCACATTTTCCTAAGTAACTAAGATTGGGAATTTATAAGTGTTTAGTTACTTCGTATTTATCATTATACTTTTAATGAAGGGAGAATTAGAGTCTTGTCAAACCCGTTCGGCTAACGACCCTCCACCAGTCAAGGAAGCAGTGGGTGAGAGTGGACACCCACTAAACTGCCATTTTATAGGCAGTAACCTTATACCCCCCTTATAGACCGGCTTCGTGAACGAGGCCTACTAACGGTAAGACTGACTTTGTTCTTATACATACATATATATATATATATATATATATATATATATATATATATATATATATATATATATATATATGTATATATATATATATACATATATATATATATATATATATAACTATTAACTATTAATATTATAATAGTATAAGGGTTGAATTTTAACTTTTAAAATTCTAAGGGTTTAACTTGGAATTAAAGTATTCATGCGGGGAAACTTTACAAATTCCAAAAATTGAGGGCAAGTTTTGAACAATTCAAAAAACTTTTCAATTCCATAACTTATGTGTTTAAAGTAGTTTTAATGAAAAACTCTTCAAGTTCCATAACTTGAGGACAAGTTATGGAAGACTTTAAAGCATTTAAAAATGAGACTCTTCATTATGGAAAGCTTGTGAGTTTTAAAAATCATAAATGTGACTTTTCATATCACTTGAGGACAAGTTACAAAAACACATTTTATGAATAACTTTTAGATCAATTTGGATTGAAAACACATTATCACATAACTTTCCTATTAATCTAAGCTAACTCATAAGAACTAGATAATTCAAATCATCAATCTTCAAGAAACTAGCATGAACATATAAACTAATACAAATCTTGAAATTATGACAATTATCTTTGAAATTAGATTAGCATGAACATTACCACATCAAAAACAGGTTTATAAGTTCAAAAACAGCTTAGGGTAATGTTCATAGTCCAATTCCAGCCTTAAAAGTCAAAAATATGCTGTCAGGGGGTTTTACTCGTCGAGTGTATGAACCTACTCGACGAGTAGAACAAATTTCTTCATGGAATCGGCGATTCCATCAGTGGAATCGGCGAGTCCGGTGCCCAAGAAGCCAGAATTTTCGATTTTTAAGCTATTTCAGTAAGTATAACTTGAAAACAAGCCTTGGCTTTGATACCACTGAAGGGTTTTAGTATACTACAACATCCTATGTTGCACATACAACCCTAAATACCTTGGATCTATGTTTTCACTAATTATACATGCAAATGGTTTCCAAGGCATTAAACCTATAACTAGCATGCATTTTTATATACCAAATAAGATACTAGTTAAAGTAACATACATTTTATCTTTGTAGCTTGATTCCATGAAGCTTAAGAGGCGAGTGCCTCAAGTGTGACACATCAAATGGTTCACACAACACCAATAACAACTTGTAATAACTTGAGAGAAAAGTCCTTATGCTCAAATCGGCTATCCCTCTCATATGAAACCTTAGTGGCCGATTTCTTGAGCCATGGGGTCCTTATATATTGTGGCTATTAAGGTTACACTATGTAACTCATGTCTTTCCATTTTCTTCATGCTCCATGGTTTAAAACCTCCATGGAGTATCCATGGGTTACTCCATGGGTTTAGCCCAACATGATGAACTATGGATCATAAGCCCACATATATAAGAATGAATGATTTACACAATCAATCCCCATATATTTAATTAGTGTCTTTTGATCACAAAATTAATTCTTGATTAATACTAATTAAATAATATGATTTCATATTAATATATTACAACTTATAATATATTAATAAATCATATATATCCTTTTCGCACAAAAGTCTATGCAAATCGTTCCGATGCCATGCAACCCAAATGGACTATGCCAAGTCGGGTCGAATACATACCAATTATAGTTATGGACTTAGACACTAATCCAACAGGATGTGCATACATCCTTGCCAGTGTGGAGACAACCCACAATTTGATATGAGCATTGTCCAAAATGCATGAAACAACCTCTACTACAAACAAGGTGCACTTAATTCGTTGGTTATGGAACATGAATGTGAAAGGGTAACTCTGTGACGATTCTTGTGAATAAGCACCACTTAATTACCTCAAGACTAGCCTCTATTTACGTTGGTTGAGAAGATGTAGTCATGTAATTGTTATTATTATCATTTACCTGATAGTTTGCCCAATACCGGGGCAATAGTCAGTTACTCCATTAGGGATGGATAGCTAAACTTTTAAAGCATTCACGATTAGATCCTTAATAAGGACATGATGGGATAGAGTTCCAATTGAAACATCAAGTCGGGGAGAAGATGTTAACTGGACAATTGGAAAGACACGTAATGTTGGAACTCTAACGATAACCAGAGCTTCTGATGTAAGAGCACGAAAGAGGTGAATGTTGCAAATGATTCTCAAGATGATGCTATCATTTACTATAGTAATGGATCAGTAGAATTCTAATTAATAGGACATGGGGGTGTCACTTCCTTCTAATCATTTCATAAGTTCCATAAAGAATCCCAAGAACTACAATGGGATAGTTTGAGTAGCACACAATATTGTTGGATTAGTGTCTAAGCCCGTAACTATATTTGGTATGTACTTGACCCGGTTATGCATGGTCCTTTTGGGTTTCCTTCACCAAAGCAACTTGACAAGGTAATTTAAGAAAAGAGAGAGGATATTATGGTTTATTAATATATTATAAGAATAATATATTAAAAGAGAAATCATATTTATTTAATTAGTATTAGTCATAAATTAATTAGGAATTAATTTGGTGACTAAAAGAGATTAATTAAATAAAGGGACTTAAACTGTCAAGTGTGTGATAGTTGAGTTTTGGGCTGGGAAACCTAATGGACTAAGGGGAACGAAATTATGATGAGGGATCATCATATTTTCGTCCAAGGGCCCTATTCCAGAAGGTTCCTTGGGCTACTTGGTGGCTAAGGTATCCATTAGGGTTTAGACTGAAACCCTAGCAGCCTATAGTATAAATAGAGACCGTTGCATGCAATTTTCGGCCACTTGTTCCCAAGAGAAAACCCTAGGCCGAAAATTAGAATCCTCCTCTCTCTCAAAGTTTCCTTTTTGCTTGTGTGGTGTTTGTGATCCATTAGAGGAATTACAATTGTGATTCTAAGCTCAAGAGAAGAAGATTCAATCTACTATTTGAAGAGGTAAACATCTAGATCTGATGTTATATGTTAATTTTGATATTATGTATGCTAGATTAGGGTTTGTAAGTCTTGGATTCATTGCATGTACAACAGAGAAACCTAGATCCAAGCATTAGGGTTTGTATAAGCACATAGGATTGTTCTTATGCATAAAACCCATAAGTGGTATCAGAGACTTGATTGGTTTCTGTTGTATGTGATGCTATAACTGTTTACATGCTGAAAATCGTTTTTCTGGCTTCTGTTCGACTGGACTCGGCGGGTCACTTCATGGACTCGGCGATTCGGCCCTACTCGGCGAGTCCATGAGTGACTCGACAAGTCGGATCGTCTGACAGAGGCAATATCGGGATTTCTTGTTGTTTTTGCTATGGAATAGTTGCCTAATCTGTGTTTACTGATAAAATTCGAATTTTAATGATTTTGTGAGACTATCGTTGCCAAAAACAAAAGATATTTACCAATTGATTAGATAATAAATTCCTTATATGATTAAAATTGATTATTAGAATTAATTGGATAACTTATCTTGCAAGAAATTGAATTAGGTCAAATATAGATGATCACTAAATTAATTGTTTGATTTATATTATTTGTTATTTGATCCCTTGTGTTTTGAAAAGTTCAAAACTTGCCCTCAAGTTTTGAAATTTAATTTTTGATTAAAAGTTTAATTTTGAAAATTTAAATTTCAACCCTTAGAATTTTACAAGTTTAAAATTCAATCTTATACTCTATCTATTACAAGATTAATATATATATATATATATATATATGTATAAGAATAAGCTAGTATTATCGCTAGTAGGCCTCATTCACGAAGCCAGTCTATAAGGTGGGTATAAGGTTGCTGCCTATAAAATGGCGCTTAATGGGTGTACACTCACACCCACCGCTTGCTTGACTGGTGGAGGGTCGTTAGCCGAACGGATAGGATAGGGCACTTAGTTCCTCATTATAAGTATAATGGAAATATTAAAGTAACTACATTGTTTTATAAATCCCCAATCTTAGTTACTTTAGGGTAAAATGTGAAAATGATGCTATTCCATGGAATTACACTTTGTACCCCTGTCAAACGTTAGTGGAGCGCGCGTGGCTAACCGGCACACTAATTTGGAATTGACATTGGTGACAAATGGTGGCTCGATGTTTATCATAGATCAATGGAGCGTGCGTGGTTAACCGGCACATTGATTAGGTGATAGAGACATTGAGTGCACCATGTTGATTCGCATGGTTATTCACAACTTGTTTGCGATCCTCGGCATCCCAGTCGCAAATTTGAAGTGCATATCGAGATTTAAACATGCCATTGAAATGTTCAATGAATCTCAAAAGAAATCTAGGAATTTTCAAATACATTTAAAACTTAATCTCTTTTTGTTTTTCATGGTGAAAATTTGTGAATCGTCATTCACTTACCTTCAAATTATTTACTTTTAGATTACGGCATCCCTTTTCTAAGTTGTAAATAATGTTGTTGGATCCTAGCCTTAATTTCTCATTTGGGTGTTTAATTAGGGATTCATTTCTAATCAAACTTTTTCCTTTCTATTTCAGATGTCTAACGCAAACGCAAACAACAACACTTCTGGGTCATTCTCGTTGATGAACCTGTGTCAAAAGGTGACATTTGATGGGTCGAACTTCAACGAGTGGATGAGATACATTCGCATGATGACTCGCTACGAGGACAAAGAATATGTCCTCGATGAGAAACTAGAAAAGATCAACCCAGAAGAAGGTACTCCTGAAGAGATGGCCGCCTTTGAGGCCCACGAGCGTGATGCGACGAAAGTTCATTGCATCATGCTGGCCACCATGAACCTCGAACTCCAAAAGTCCTATGAGGACATGTATCCATATGAGATGCATCAAGATTTGCTGAACAGGTACCACCAGAGCGCGAGGCAAGAGCGCTATGAGATCATTACCAACATGATCACCGCTAGGATGGGGAGTGGAGAATCCCTAACTGCTCATTTGCAAAGAATGCAAAGGTATGTTGATCGTCTTCTCAAACTTAATGTTAAGTTTGATGAGGATTTGGCTATCGATATCATCCTCCATTCCTTGCCTTCCTGCTACAACCAGTTCAGAATGACCTACCACATGAACAAGGAAAAGGTCACCCTGAGTAAACTTCAAGGGCTCCTGAGGACTGCTGAGAGCAACCTCAAGGACAAATCTATTGCATCATCCTCTACTGTAGCTGCTCATGTGTTGGCAATTGGCCAAGGAAAGGGTAAAAAGAGGAAGGCTCCTTCTAAGAGCCACCAAAAGGGTAAGACCCAAGATGGTTCCTCTTCTAGTGGGACCAAAGCAGGTTCTGTTAAACCCTCTTCTGACCCCAAGGAAGCAGAGTGCTTCAATTGCCACCAGAAGGGCCACTGGAAACGAAGCTGCCCTAAATATCTGCAGGATATTAAGGATGGGAAGATAAAGCCCACCTTTTCAGGTATGTATTTAATTAAATCTAATAACTCATCACTTGCTACTTCATGGGTCCTTGATACTGGATGTGGTTACCATATTTGTTCTGATTTGCAGGGGCTAAGAGAAAGTAGGGAAGTGGAGCATGGAAGGATAAACCTTATCATGGGAAACAAGAAGTCTTCACCAGTCACCAAGATCGGAGTTTATTCCTTAGTGTTGAGTAATGGGTTAGGGCTAGATTTAAATAATTGTTACTATTCGCCAGATGTGGCAAGGAACATCATTTCTTTTCATGGATTGTTCAGACAAGGTTTCAGATATTCGTTTGATAACAGTAATGGTTCTATTAATGCTTATTTGAATGGTGTCTTTTATTTCAATGCATTACCTTGTAATGGGATTTATGAATCTGTGTTAATTATAGATAATTTAGGAAATGATGTTTTGAATATTGATTCGTCCACAAGTTTGGACAAAGCATGCTTGTGGCATTGTCGCCTTGGCCATGTTAACAAGAAACGCATAGCCCAACTCCAAAAGGATGGAGTCTTGGAGTCATTCGACCTTAGGGACGATGACGTGTGTGAGTCTTGTTTACTTGGGAAGATGACCAAGTCACCCTTTACTGGCACATGTGAAAGGGGTGAGGGTGTATTGGATCTCATACATACAAATGTATGTGGACCCTTTAGATCCACCACAAGGGACGCTTGTCGCTTCTACGTGACTTTTACACACGATTATAGCAAATATGGATATATCTACTTAATCAAGCAAAAGTCAGAAACCTTTGAAAAGTTCAAAGAGTTTAAGAATGAAGTAGAGAATCAGCTGGGCAGGAAAATCAAGATGCTTCGATCTGATCGAGGAGGAGAGTACCTAAGTCTTGAGTTTCACGACTATCTAAAAGAATGCGGAATAGTTTCACAATTGACGCCTCCTAGAACGCCACAACTGAATGATGTGGCTGAGAGACGTAATCGAACCTTGTTGGACATGGTTCGTTCTATGATGAGTTGTGCTTCGTTACCAATCTCATTCTGGGGGTATGCCTTAGAGACTGCCGCCTATATCCTTAACTTAGTTCCCACCAAGAAGGTTGCTAAGACACCTCACGAGATGTGGACATGGAAAGCTCCCTCGTTAGCACATATCAAGGTTTGGGGTTGTGAAGCTTTCGTAAGACGAGAGACTCACGACAAGCTAGAACCTCGTAGTGAGAAGTGTTATTTCATCGGCTATCCACAGAAGTCTTTTGGCTATCTTTTCTATAGACCAAGTGACAATATTGTATTTGTTGCTAGGAGAGGAGTTTTCAGAGAGAGAGAGAGAGAGAACTCATAAGTCAAGGAGACAGTGGGAGTCAGATTGACCTTGAAGAGCTTCAAGAGTCAGGAGATGAAGGAACCTCTGACACTGGCGCTCAACCTGAGGAGGAAACTCCTGTTGAACCAATTGACCAGTTCTTACCTATTAGACGTTCCAATAGAGTTAGTGTTCCACCCCAGTTTTATGATTTCCATATTACTACTGACGGGGATACGTTTATTAGTGATAGTACACTAGTAAATCTGGACGAACCTAATAGCTATAAAGAAGCCATGGCGGGCCCAGAGTCTGCTAAATGGAAAGAGGCAATGGACAGCGAGATTCAGTCCATGTATGACAACCAAGTTTGGAATTTCGTTGATAACGTACCAGGTCGTAAGACAGTCGGGTACAAGTGGATCTTCAAGAAGAAGACAGACATGGATGGGAAAGTGCACACTTATAAAGCGCGATTGGTCGCGAAGGGCTTTACTCAAACTCCTGGAGTTGACTATGATGAGACCTTCTCACCAGTTGCTAAGATAAAGTCTATTAGGGTAATACTCGCAATAGCTGCGTTTCATGATTATGAAATTTCGCAGATGGACGTAAAAACCGATTTCCTAAATGGGAAGTTGGCTGAGGATGTTTACATGAATCAGCCAGAGGGTTTTGTCGATGCGAAGCATCCCAATAGGGTGTGCAAGCTTGAAAAATCCATTTATGGATTAAAGCAAGCATCTCGCAGATGGAATCTTTGTTTTGACGAGAAGGTCAAAGAGTTTGGCTTTCTGCGAAGCGAAGATGAGTCATGTGTGTATGTCAAGGCCGGTGGGAGTATAGTAAGCTTCCTCGTATTGTATGTCGATGACATACTGCTCATAGGAAACGACATCCCAACCTTGCAGGAGGTCAAGTCCGGGCTTGGGAAGTGTTTCGCTATGAAGGACCTCGGAGAGGCTTCGTATATTTTGGGAATAAGGATAGTGAGAGACATAACTAAGAGACTGATAGGACTCAGTCAGGATACATACTTGGAAAAGGTACTAAAACGTTTTAGTATGGAAAATTCCAAGAAAGGGGAGCTGCCAATCCAATGCAATACCAAACTGAGTAAGACTCAGAGCCCGAGTACAGAGGCAGAGATAGCTGATATGAGCCGAGTTCCTTACGCTTCCGCAGTTGGCTCGATTATGTACGCTATGACCTGTACTCGCCCTGATGTGGCCTTCGCTTTGAGCATGGTCAGCAGATATCAAGGGAACCCTGGTAGAGCGCATTGGATTGCTGTCAAGAATATTCTTAAGTACCTACGAAGGACCAAGGAATGGTTTCTAGTCCTCGGTGGGAGTGATGACTTAAGGGTGCGAGGGTACAGTGACGCTAGTTTTCAGACGGATTGGGATAATTACCGATCGCAGTCAGGCTGGGTCTTTACCATGAACGGAGGAGCAGTGACTTGGAAAAGTTCCAAGCAAGAGACCGTAGTTGATTCAACGTGCGAATCAGAGTACATTGTGGCAAGCGAAGCGTCAAAGGAGGCTATATGGTTGAAGAATTTCATAAGAGACCTTGGAGTTATGCCATCCAAAAAGGAGCCCATGGAAATTTTCTGTGATAATGAAGGAGCGGTTGCCTTGACCAAGGAACCAAGGGATCATGGCAGATCTCGACATATCGACATGAGATACCATTTTATTAGACATCGGGTAGAAGAGGGACTCCTCGTTGTGAAGAGGGTATCGTCAGAAGATAACCCAGCAGATCCCCTTACGAAGGGACTGAGTAGGGTCAAGCATTTGAAGCACGCTAGGAGCGTTGGGCTAAAGGACGATATTAGTTTAGATTAGATAGGTAGGAAACTTCTAATGGATAATTTTGTATTCAAAATTTGATGATTAAATAAAGGTGTGTTATTTATCAGAAAGTTTCTATCTTGTGTTGATTATTTATGTATTGTTTCGATTTTGCATGTTTTGACTTCCTGAATAATAGGATTATTCGAAAAGTCCACAATCGCTCATATGTTGGAAGTAGATATGAAGGAAGATTGTCATAAATTTGTTTGTAGATTGTCTAAAAGGTTTTAGACATAGCAAAGGTTTGCTACAAAGTTTATGAGTTCTTATGAAATATGTTTTGAGCATTGGAATAAACCCGCACTTGCTAGTATCACTTCATGAAAGTTATCACAAGTGATCGCAAGATGATAATATCATATAATCTTTAAACCTAGAGATATGGTTATTATTTGCTAGTTGATTATGCATTGATAATACGAAAACGCATCAGTAACTTGATGTTATAAAACGTATTATTGTGTGTAAAACGTATTATTGTGTGTAACTTAGCTAGTAGATAATAAAAGCGATATCTTGGCCACTCGATGATTTGGTTTGACTTATGTGCCGGGCGCGGTCAGGATGAGGTTGATGTGTTCAACTGAATTCTATGTCGAACAAATCAGAGATCGAGAAACAAAATGTTGGACAATAAGTATTGTCTGCATGATATCTAGAACAGAGAATTATACGATCCCTTATCTGAAGGACAGGATTTTGATCAGAGTTGACAGAAGCGTATAAGAGCTACGATTGCTAACCGGATCCTGAAGTCGTATGTGAGATATAGTTACTAGACTTATCCAAGTGGGAGACTGTTGGATTAGTGTCTAAGCCCATAACTATATTTGGTATGTACTTGACCCGGTTATGCATGGTCCTTTTGGGTTGCCTTCACCAAAGCAACTTGACAGGGTAATTTAAGAAAAGAGAGAGGATATTATGGTTTATTAATATATTATAAGAATAATATATTAAAAGAGAAATCATATTTATTTAATTAGTATTAGTCATAAATTAATTAGGAATTAATTTGGTGACTAAAAGAGATTAATTAAATAAAGGGACTTAAACTGTCAAGTGTGTGATAGTTGAGTTTTGGGCTGGGAAACCTAATGGACTAAGGGGGAACGAAATTATGATGAGGGATCATCATATTTTCGTCCAAGGGCCCTATTCCAGAAGGTTCCTTGGGCTACTTGGTGGCTAAGGTATCCATTAGGGTTTAGACTGAAACCCTAGCAGCCTATAGTATAAATAAAGACCGTTGCATGCAATTTTCGGCCACTTGTTCCCAAGAGAAAACCCTAGGCCGAAAATTAGCATCCTCTTCTCTCTCAAAGTTTCCTTTTTGCTTGTGTGGTGTTTGTGATCCATTAGAGGAATTACAATTGTGATTCTAAGCTCAAGAGAAGAAGATTCAAGCTACTATTTGAAGAGGTAAACATCTAGATCTGATGTTATATGTTAAGTTTGATATTATGTATGCTAGATTAGGGTTTGTAAGTCTTGGATTCATTGCATGTACAATAGAGAAACCAAGATCCAAGCATTAGGGTTTGTATGAGCACATAGGATTGTTCTTATGCATAAAACCCATCAAATATGAGGTGAGGTATTGTTGTCATTATGGATGCGGTCCCCAAAGCAACCTTTGGTACAAATTTTGAACTTGTGGAAAGTCAAGTTCTTTCCAGTCCTGAAGGGAATGTCAATGTAGTTAGACCAAATCGACGGTGAGGGTCACCAAGTTGTTTATGGTGGTTAGCCATGTAAACCAACATAAAGAAAATTAGTGGTTTCTAGAGATCATAGACATGGTACGCTCTATATGGTGGAAGATTCTAATTCCGAAGTACGTGCTAATGTTAAAGTTGATCAAAATGGCTAGAGTAAGAATACTCTAATATGTAGTGAGAATGAATCGTAAAAGGTTGATAAGGATGCAAGAACATCAATGGAATTAAACACTCCAAGCTTAACAAGAGTGGTGCTTGAAATTTCATAAGGAGACTAATTAAGTTGTTGTTTCAAGTGGAAAGTGAGTATTTTGAAAATGACCCAAGGTTTAATATTATATTTTTCTTATCATAAAGAAAATTGTAGTGAAGGAAGGAAATAATAGGCTTGGGTCGAGAAGTTAAGTATACAATGCCCAAAAATCCATGTTCCTCGTTTAAAATTTAAAATTTAAAATACTCAGAAAAAGAAATAACATACACCTGACGTCTCAATTATAAATAGTTAAGAACGTAATGCTAGTAATTTGATGGAAAATATCAAAGTTTTTAAAAATTTAAAATTTTGGAAACTTCATGATTCATAATGTGAAAGGTGGCATAAAAGAGTAAAATAAGAGATGTTTTAAAATCGATGTCCTGGTAATGTAATATAAACATATTAGGACCACAAGGATCTGAAACGACATGTTCAAACTCGAGAAAAGATATTTAGGCAAAGTGGGATACCTAAATGAGTAAATTGTCAAAAAAATGTCCAAGATGATTATTATGCTCTTGCGAAGCATACACGAATACTGAAATGGATATCCAATGCTAATGGAACATACAACAATGAATCCAAAGACACAGTTTCAGATAGTGAATATGCGCTAGCAATTCCAGAAGTCTCAATCATATCCACATGAGGAGTCTCCTGATTCATTCAAGTCTACATGTTTTTGATGAGGTATTCTTCCTTAGCAAGGTACTCATTCCCTCCACATCATGTTGAAGACCTTTCCAATTGGTGAAGATAGTGATTTTGATCCTATACAAGTGGTGCCTCCAAATTTTAAGGGAGAAATCCACCGCTTCTAACTCTAGGTCATGCGTGGTATAATTCTTCTCATGTACTCACAATTTCCACGACGTATGTGCAATAACATTGTCCTTTTGCATCAATATGTAACCCAGTCCTTGGCGTGATGTGTTACAATACACTATGGAATTTTCCATGCCCTCTAATAGATTCAGGACCAGTACATCGCACAACTCGTGTTTTAGCAATCATGGTGTATTTTCATGTTGTTTTTCCGTCAAATGAAAATCATGTCTTTTTGGGTCAATGAATTTACTGGTTTGACAGTGTTAGGGAAGTACGAGGCACCTTGCAATTGGTCGAACAAATCATTGATTCGGGGAAGAGAGTATCATTGATTGATCGTCAACTTATTCAGTTCTTTATATTCGACGTACATTCGATCCATCCATCTTTCTCTTTAACGGATAGTGCCAGTGCATCCCATCATGAATAATTTAGACGAATGAACCCTTTTTCGAGGGGTTTCTGGAGTTGACCAGACAACTCTTGTATTTCGGAAGGGTGCCAAACGGTACGACGCTTTAGTTATAGGTGTTGCCCCATAAATTAAGTCAATTCTGAACTCAAACTTTCTAGGCATGGAAAGCTTAGGCAATTCCTTTGGAATTACTTTTGGGTCGAAGGCGAGACATCTAACATGTTGGTTTTTCAGTCTAAATGTTGGATATCAAAATGTTGGAAAAATAGTTCTCTAGATTGGTTGAGGAGAAGGACCTAAGGATTGCTATGAAAATATTAGGAATGGGCATAGAGGGAAATATAGTTGATGTTATTCTAAAACTTGCTCGAAAGAAGTAGGTCCGAAAATTCCTAAGAAGTTCTTATACATAGGATCAAGCCCAGACATACGCATTTGTGAAGCCACTTAAGACTTTCAAAGCATCAATCTCTAAAGAGAGAGAACGACCTAGAAGGAGTGGCCAAGGCCTTTTTCATATTATTAGTCAGCAGCATAACGTATACGACAATGTGCACTAGACCAAATGTTCCCCGTACATTGGGAGTAGCGAGTCACTTTATAATCCATGGAGTTAACATTGGGATGGTGTTGATTAGCTTCCATGGTACATGAAGGGTATTTCTAAGGTTGCTTAGAGTAATAGATCATAGTGGCCACACATGCTCCAAATGTGGTCATATAGGTGTTAAGCAAGGTTCAGATACGTCCCCGAAATGGGATAAGAATAATATGTCGTGGTGGTACCTTCCATCGTGAAGTAGTTCTCTATAACGATGTTCGAGAGGTAATATCCCATCCATGTATCGAATGATTTTTTAATGGGTTAGTTGCCCTCCATATTAAACTTTTGTAACTAGGGATAAAAATGAAAAGGATTCGAACTTAGGGATTGAGTTAAAATCTCAGGGAGTATCTAATATTATAAGTACTTATACGTATGCTACTAGTACACTACAAGGTAACAAGAGTGAAGTCTATAGCATCGTACAAGGACTAGCGATATAACCTGGTCCGCAATCAGGTATGTGGAATATGACGATGAATATGTCGACCTAAGGAGACTCTGACACAACTGACTATCACGTAGGTCTCCTAGGTAGGTTCCAAACTACTAACCTCCTGTCCAGGCTTCGATCCCATATAGGGGTCCTTTTCTAGCTCAGTACTAGATTAGTTAATTAATTCACATCCGATAATGTATCCTCATGTGTCGCCCGATTCGGGAGCACAAGACATGGAGTTCAACCACCTAAATTGTACATAAGGAAGTCTAGAGTTAAGAAGCATTTTTGCAGCCTAATGTAACTTGGTAGCCATGTACGCCTAAGGGTTTCTATTTCTGTTTAGTGTCTAAGTAGATCCTAGGTTGTTCATACCACTCACTATAACCAATTTCGATGTTGCACTTGCTCTTCCTTAATTATACATTAATGATCAGGCTATGTATAATTCAGGTCCAGTAGTGCACTACCCGATTTACTTATACTAGATGGCATGATTATAAACTCGTTGGTTATAGTTTAGGCTTTCCCAAGGGAAAGGGAAAACCGGTATTCGCTATAACCTTTGACTCTGATACCAAATCTATCACACCCCGTTAAAAGCAAAAACACGAAGGGTGACAAGATAAGGTCTCATAACACAAGGTAAATAGGATTACCAACCATAATCATTGAGCATTTTTAAGTCTACATCATATTCGAAACAATATTACATTTAGTTCTATACTACATAGTCTAGTACATAACAAGAGCAATAAACATAAATCATTGTGGCGTCTTAAACTAGCTCACTAACCGTTTCCTAAAAAGCATGCAAAAACGAGGGTCAACTATACAATAGTTGGTGAGTTCACAGGTTTATAAAGGTATATCATTTCAATAAGAAAATATAGATTTGTTCAACAAAAGTTCCAACTCAAAGTGAGTGTTGAATACCAAAGCAATTCGTTTACAACCATACGTAATGATCGTTCTTGCCCCATTCCATCATGTCAATGGTTCCCATGATGCCAGTTCACATAAATATGCACTCAAGGTTCACGACGAGTGGGGGCCGTCTACCCCAAATAGCGCTATCCATAAGACCGTCAACTCGATTACGAGTGAATAGGTTGTATCGGTTCTTCGGTGACTTAACATACAAAGTTCATAACATAGAGTTCATATCACCAAGTTCATATCAACAGTTCAATAACAATATCGTTCCAAGTTCAATGAGTTCATAAAAAAACCTCAATAAGTTCATAAAACAATGTTTAGCAAGTTCCCAAAATAGAGTTCATCAACTTCGTAAAACAAAGTTCCACAAGTTCATAAAATTGTATGGATAGTTCATAAGATAATAACATGGTTTCCACCCCAAAACATGAAAAAAGTAAAAAGGGGTTGTGAATATTCACAAAGGAAAGTTCGCGGTTCATGTGTCGCAGTTTAAGGTTGTCGGGTTCGATCCCTACTAGCGTCCTACGGAACAATAAGTTTCTTGTAAGTCCTTGATTACTAGCCATAATCTAGTAACTACTTATCCAACTAGTGATGTTACAAAGTGTACAAAGTTCGTTCGGTTCATTATCAGTAAATATTGGATTTGCGGTGCCTTGTGTTCAAAAATCCAAAAATGCATGAAGATGAACTCCAAAAATTAAAAAAATATATTTTCTGGTTCTAACAGAGGGTATGGTTGTTCATAATTTTTATAGTAGGTTTTGAAGGTCAATTGATATTTATTTGTAATTTAAGCCTAAATAATATGAAAAATTAGAAGTAAATAGTAAACAGTAGTAAAAATTCCCAAATTAATTTGTACATGTTCTAATAATGTTTCCAAAGTTGGGAAAAATATTGGTTTGTGAATTTGAGTATGAAGATCCAGTTTTGTAAATTCATGCTTTAATTTTTAATAAAATACCAAACAGTGACCAAATTGTATGAAAACTAAGGTCCCATCCTTATTTCGTGCATAAATCAATTCTATAATTTTTCAGATTTTTATCTCATTTGTAAGTATTTATTTTGAATTTTTGGCCATTAAATCCTTATTTTTGTAGAAAAATAAAGAATTTGTTCTAGCACTTGGGGTTTTACAGAACATCCCTTGAAAACATGAACTTACATAAAACAATTTAGCTAAAAATTATTTCGGAGCTAAATGGGGGTGTTCAACCCCAACTAGTTATGAAATGTAGCACTAGCAAATGTATGAGTTCCAAATTAGTCTAATACTCTAACTCCATTTCACAACATAATATAGTTCAATACATACCGATGGAAGGCGAACGGGCAACAAGCTGCGCCGCTAACCCTTTCTGGATGGCAAAACTAATCCTTTTGAAAACAACATTTGTGGATCTAGGAGATATGACATTGGAGTGCATGAACCGTTGGACTCTGTTGAGGAGCTCCACCGCCTCTGGTGCGAGAAAACCAAATGTGTCAAATGCAAAAGGCACAAACACATGTTGATTTTCTATACATGCATTCTCGTGCTTTGCCACTTTGCACGCAGCAACTTTCAAAGGGACATGCCCTGCTGTGAAACCCCTGTCCTCAAAACGAAGAGAGGAGAGACCCTAGTAAGATCCACACACACGTGCTTCCCTCTTACCCATCCAAAGACCAAAAATGTCATCCGGTCTAAGTGTGGATCTCCCATCCTGCGGGTCCGTCAAGAAGTTCACTGGTACTTCTTTCTTCGCAGAAATACCAGCACGCCGAAAAGCATCAAAGAGAACATCCCTAACCACATCATGTATGTACTTGAAACCAGGGAGCTCTCTACAATGAACTGCATGTTCCTCAAATGTATCCAAACACGCATTGCGGAAAACTGGGCATATCTCCTCAATTGGGAATAGAGGAATCATGAGGCGGTAGCGAATGATAGTTCGGTACTCCACAGCATACATATGTTGGCCAAGGCCATCAATGGGGATAGTTAGCAGAAAATCCTTAGCATGAGGTGCCCGAAGACACTCAAAAACTGCTTTCTGTCTAACAGTCATGTCGAAGTCGACTTCCATATCTTTGATGAATTTGCTAAAAAGGGCACACGCCAATGCTTTTTGGGATTTAGGGGAGGCGGTGTCCTTATTAGTGAAACCGCTACAGTCGAAACCTCTATAACATTTTAGTTCATGAAATTTTAGGTATTATGAGATAAATGTGTCAAGTTCCTAAAATAATTTTCTACAGATCTATTGGGGGGTTTAAGGGCCTGGATCTTGTAATGCAAAACTAATGGTCACAGAAAAGTGCTTTTGAGCTACTGTTTTGTAAAAATCGTCAAAAATCGAATTCTTAACGTTTTATAATGAGACGACTTGGGTTCGAAGCTAACTCAGAGAACTACGTCTCAGAAAAAAAATATAGTGATTTGGTTGAGTAATGAGTGAGATATGACTGTTCAAAGTCGAATAAATAATTATGGCAGAATGCATGTTACCTTTGGTTTGATTAGAGTGCCCCTTATGGTCATATTTTCTCAAGGACAACATGCATACCCCTTCATGGTCGAAAATGAATAACCATAAACTAGAGTTTATAAAAGAACAATGACTTTTATGTGGAAGAATCCAATCCATAGATTTAGGTTTATCCAAGAAACAAAAAATGTGTGTTTCGTTCTTGTTATAAAGAACTCCTTGGAGCTGAATCTTGCACTAGGATTTGCATCACAAATCCGATTTCTATCACAAGCATGGAGTGAAAACACATCCAAAAGGTACTAGAAATTAGAGGTGTTCGCGGTACAGTTTGAAACCGTGAAACCGGCCAAATCGGTCATCGGTTTGGTTTTATGGTTTGTATTTTTCTTTACGGTTTGGCTTGTGGTTTCAAACTTTTCAAACCGTAGTGAACGGTTTGGCTTACGGTTTTTAAGATTTCAAACCATATAAAAACCGGACCGGACCATAAGATTTTTATATATGTATTATTTAATTTTTTTATATATAATTGTATTTTATCGTATTATATATATTAATTCTTATATACAAATAATAAAATTTAAAAACACATTTAATTAGCCCATATATACTCTAGTGTAAAACTGTAAATGAAGCCCAACAAAGTCCACTTCTCCAAGTCCAACTAAAGCAATCGTTTGATACTTTGATTCATTTCCACTTTCCACTTGCCCTAAGCCTAATAGCAAATACTCAAAATTGCAAAGCAGAGTCAGGTCTCGACTGTGGTTGTTCTGCAGCCTCCATCTCCGACAGCTTATCGTTTCCAGCTCCGACAGCTTATCGTTTCTAACTCCGAACTCGACATCAACAACAAATTCGACATCAACTTATCGTTTCCAACTTCCAAATATAGCTAAGCTCCACTTCCAGCTCTGTTTCTTTCCGGTTTAATCTCTTTGCAGGTTCGATCCCACATCATGTTTTGATTTCTTTAATAGCTTAACACATGATTTTTTTTACAGGTTTAATCCCACCTCATGTTCCGATTTCCGGTTTAATCTCTTTACAGGTTCGATCCCACCTCATGTTTTGATTTCTTTAACAGCTTAACACACGATTTTTTTTACAGGTTTAATCCCACCTCATGTTCTGATTTCCGGTTTAATCTCTTTGTGTTTATGATATGTAGGCAGTGCTGAACACAAATAGGTCCAGAAATTGATTCATACATAATTACAGATCCTCGTCGGATTTTTTAGACCAAGTTAGTAAAATGTATATTTATTTGCAACATTCATGTTTATGCAAATAAAGCTAAATGATGCTTTTTATGGTATCGTAGAGAACTTCATGATGCAATAACAGAAGAAGGTACATTTGTGGTGTTATTGTAGCAGAATGATACATGTTTTTTCATCATTTATTTACATTACAGTAATTAATCATATTAAGATTGGTTCCACCAATATTTGATACTGTGTATGGATATTTATGTGCTCCTTTTTAGTTTGCAGAAGTTGAAGGGTTGAAAGGGAAATTGTCAAGCAAACTTGCTGCTAATTCGCCTAATATTCAGCCTAATTGGCAGGTTTGCTTGTTCTACTTCTTATCAGGTCTGCATGTTGGTAATGAAGAAATTGTTGTATAATAATAACTATAATTTTATTATGGAAGTTTTAGTATTGGTTTGATGTGACACTTGCGGGAGTTTGGTTTGTTCGAATCCAGCAGAATTGGAATTCAACTTCATTCCATAGTTGTTCGGATGAAAACTTTTGCTGGAATGGTATCATTTAGGTTTGATTTGTTACTGATATGTTATAGATTTGTAATCTACGTTTGATATTTGGTATGTTTATTTCATTTGTTGAAGGTAGCTCATTTTCCAAGATCTATTATACTTTTTTTGCTATTTTTCTAAAGATTTTAATTTTGGTTTTAATCCAGGAATACATGACTATAATTTTTAGATCAGTTTGCTTTTTAAGAATCATTATGTAAATATGTTCTTTTTTTAGATCCGATTTTAAAGATTTTAGATATGGTTGTAATGTAAAAAAAAATTACATAAAACGTTGCTGTTTTTTTTTTAATATTGGTTTAATATTGCTGTTTTTTAACAATATTTGATAGAATTTTTGCTGTTTTAATAGGTTAAATAGTGTAGTTTTTCTTTTTACTAAATTAGTTTAATGGACTCTACTAAAATGGGCCTAAAAAGCCCAAACCATGAAACCAAACCGAAGCCGACGTTAGTAATGGTTTGGTTTGGTTCGGTTTTAAATTTTCAATGGTTCGGCTTCGGTTTTTGCTTGACAAAAACCGTTACTAACATTTTGGCTTCGGTTTGACCTAAAAACCGAAAAAACCGGACCGTGAACACCCCTACTAGAAATGGTTTTGAAATAAGAAAAACTCAAAGCAAAACAAGATGAAGGAGTAGAAGTCGATTTGCTTTTTGAAGTTTTGAGACCATGGATGCTTCCTTTTGATCTTAGCTTTGGTTTGATCCCAGATTTTCACTATATTTAACACATGCAATGCGTTTTGGTGAAGATATACAAACACTAAGTGGGAAGGAAAGATTCTAGCCATGGGAGGGGCATAGAATCCGAAAATATGAGAAAACATGCTAGAACTTGCATCAAAATGAAGAGATTGATGGAGATAGTGAAGTCTCATACCTTGACATTAATTTTGAGGTATCAAAAACACCCAAATATCTCATTATTTTTTTTGTGTTGAAGGCTGATTTTTGGTAGAAAGAGTTGAGAGAAGTAGATAGTGTTTTTATAGAAAAGAAAGAGATAAAGTGAATTTCTGTCTCTCTGGATAGACCATCTCTCCCTCTTCGTCTCTTTGGGGCTATACTCCACCAAAATCGGCCACAAAACTCCATATATGTGATCTAACATGTGAAAAATGAAATGGCAAAATCTCTCCCAAAGAAGTTTCTTATAAGAACAGGTTTACTCTCTCAAAGGGACATGCAAAATCTGACCTCGGGATTTTGCATCATAGGAGCAAGGAATAAAGAGTAAGAGAGAGAAAAAGAGAGAGGGAACCTATGAACGAATTTTGGGAGAAGAGAAGGGATTAAAGAGGATTTGAAAGTCTCATTTTGAATAAATATGGCCTCTTAATCATTTTTATAAAAATCATCTTTAGTTTTTATAAATATCCCATGTATTTTTATAAACTTCCAAGAGTTTATTTCTTGTTTTTTTTATTCAAGCATTTTGTTTTTAGAAATAAGTTCATAAACTTGTATTCTCTTGAATTAAATTATAAAAATGATAACTTATGGTTTGATTTTTATATAATCAAATTTTATATTTCAAATAAATGAAACAAGGGTTCTCATATGAATGTAGGATGAGACAATCATTGGATTATATTTTTGGTTCATAATTCAAATTATTATATGTGGATATTATTTCCCACTTGTAATTAAATCATATTATGATTTAATTAATTTGAGTTGATAAGTACTTAAACTAGTTAAGCACTTCATAAGTTTTGATTAAGAAGTTAGGGTATTTTACTTACCCGAGAGCTTTAATCTTCCGAACATGGTTTTGTGTTTAGTTTTAACATTGAGCTTTGACACTTTATAACCTAGTTAGTGTATTCATATATTAATGTGACTGCTTTTCACAGTTAAGTTAAACTAATTATTCAGAGGGATCTATTAAGTCGCGACCAAGTTCATCTTGTGGTATCTAGAACTAAGTTATGTTCACTCATAAAGATGGTGAGCTTCAAGTTGAGTACTATCCTGAGTTTTGACAGATGTCACACATAGTATTAATGAAATTCTCATAAGAATTTGGCAGTAAATATATGAGGATAGGTTCTTGATCTTGATCTTCAATCTTTACATTTACACCTTGTAAATACAAGATGATCCTCTCGAAGTTATCCAGATGATCCTTCACTTTGGTGATTTCTGACATCCAAAGAGTATATAAACGTTGCTTCTGGTAAAGCGTGTTTGTCAAAGACTTGTTCTGATACTTGTCAGTTGTCACACAAATTTTCCCAAAGCCCAATAGAAATTATTTGATCCACGACCAATCTTAGTACTTCTGTCAAACTCAACATAATTGTGTTATGCCCTCTTGCTAGAGTATCCACCTTCTTTTCAGCCGTGATGTTCTTTGGAAATTTCGATTCCCTTTCCAGTGCCACTACAAATCCTTGTTGAAACAGAAGAGTCTTCATCTGCAACTTCCACAAATTGAAATCATTCAAACCATTGAACTTCTCTAAATGGAATGTGTGATATGTCATATTTAATCTATAAAAAACCAGCTGCACCTTTGATACCACTTGTTCGGAAAACCAGATGACACTTGTCAAGAATCAGAACATATCTGATGCCACTTGCCTAACTCTCATAACCCTAATTATTAAGTAATGTAGATAACACACAAAACCAAAGCACACAAAGACACTGTATTTACGTGGTTCAGTTAAGGTGACCTACGTCTATAGGAAGGAGGGGAGTAGTATTTAATTATGAGTTTTCAAAACGAGGTCATAAGTACACTTCAACAGAGATTCACCCTACTTACTAAGGATACAAAAAACACCAACAAATGACTAGCCAACTGTTGGATTAGGTGTCTAAGCCAATAACTATAATTGGTATATACTTGAATTGATAGTAGCATAGTCCTTTTGGGTTGCCTTCAAACCTGTTAATTGAATAGGATGTCTGTTAGAGAGAGGAAAATGATTTATTAATTTATTACTTGGTTAATAAAGTAATTAGAAATAAAAATAAATGATTTATTAATATATTATTGAAATAATATATAAATTAGAAATCATATTGTTTAATTAATATTTAATCAGAAATTAATTTGGAATTAATTTTGGGGTTAAAGGAATTAATTAAAATTGCACGGACTAAAGGAGACAATGTTCAATAGTTGAGCATTGGACAATTCTAGAACCTCCCTAATGAGGGGGGACCGAAATCTAGAGCATCTCTAGGGTTTCCTTGGGCTCTAAGGGTGCCTTGGATGATTTAGTGAAGAAGTTAAGACATTAGAGTTATCTTGGATACACCTTCCTTATCCAATACCTTCCTAACACCTATATAAGCCCTCCTTAGGGTTAAATTTCAGTTATGACTCCTCTAAGAGCCTAAAGGCCGAAATTTCTCTTCTATTACTCTCTCTTTATAGTTTTTCCTTGGTTGCTTGAGTTTGTTTGTGAACCATTAGAGGCGCGACACTTGTGGCGCTTGCTACCAAAGGTTTTTCAAGCAATGATTCAAGATTGTTTATAATAACAATCTAAAAGGTATGTATCATAACCCTTCTTATGTGATTTTCGATTATTATCCATAGATCTACGGTTTATACTTCGTTGTGCATTATTTTATGTTAAATTAGAGAAAACGTAGATCTTCAATTAGGGTTGCATGCACAATAGGATTATATGTTGTGCTTAAAACCCATCAGTGGTATCAGATCCTAGGTTTAGTTTTCTATTGAGTTGATACTAATATGAACTTGAAGAAGGAGGAGAAAACAGAATCGTCATTATGTTCTTCGAACTCGTCGAGTTGTTCTTCAAACTCGACGTGTTGGACTGCAACACGACGTGTTGGTCCTCCAACTCGGCGTGCTTGCATGTTAGATCCTGATTTCGGATTTTCTTGCCTAACTTGATTTATTTGGTTAATATTTGGTAATTACCTTTTATTAAATCTGCCATAATCCAATTTTTGGTAATATTAGATAATTAAATAAGACCTAAATGTTAGGAGATAATTATGAATTGGATAATGTTGATTTTATTTAATTATAATTATCCTTATGGATATGATTAATAATTTAATTAATTGTTTAATTAAAGGATAATTAATATATCCATAATTAGCTACTAAATAGTTAATTTTTTTATTAATTGGACTTAAGAATTAAATTTATTTTTAGGGTTATTTGAGATTTAAATTAAAAGTTTAATTTAAAATGTAAACCCTAAATTATATCATTATGGATCTTATTATTAATTTAAATAATTGATTAATTAAAGGATAATTTATAAATTGGTAATTGGTATAAATTTAATTAAGTTAAAAAGTTTAATTTATTAAAGGATTAAACCCTTGCTATTTTAAAATGTTTTAAAATGCACCTTATATATATATATATATATATATATATATATATATATATATATATATATATATATATATATATATATATATATATTATAAAATTAAATGTTCAATATTATATATGTAAAATAAAAGTCGGCCTTACCGTTAGTAGGCCTCATTCACGAAACTGGTCTATGAGGGGGGTATAAGGAAATTATCTATAAAATGGCGATTGAATGAGTGTCCACTCTCACCCACCGCTTCCTTGACTAGTGGAAGGTCGTTAGCCGAACGGGTTTGATAGGACAACATAATTCTCATTAATAAGTATAATGAATTATAAAGTAACTAAATCAATTTTCTAAAAATCCCACTCTTAGTTAATTTAGGAAAAATGTGAATTTGATTCTAACCCATGAAATTGCACATTGAACCTTATTGGTCGTTAGTGGAGCGTGTGTGGTTAAACGGCACACTAATATGGGAATAATGTTGTTGGCAATGGGTGTCTCGTAAATTATCATTGAATTAATGGAGTGCGTGTGGTTAACCGACATGTTAATTTCACCTGATAAATGACATCGAGAGTACCAAGCTAATTTGCATGGTTATTCACATCTCGTTTGTGATCCTCGGCATCCCAATCAGAAAGTGAGAACTTAATCGAGATTAAATATGCAATTGAATAGTTCAATGAATCTCAAAAGATCTAGGAGTTTCATAAGATTGAAATTGGTAAATGCCTTACCTACCTAAAATAGATTCGAATTTGATAACGATATCCCTCTATAGAATTTGAATCGAAAATATGGATCCTAGCCTTAATTTAAATTTTTGGGTTAATAATTTAGGATTAAAATCAACTAACTTGAATTCTCTTTTGTCCCTTTATAGATGTCGAGTCAAGACAACAATGGTTCTCCTCGTTCTTCTGGAAATCTTTTTCCCTTTTCTGAAGATGATCTTCCACATGTTGATCAAGGTGAAAGAATGTTCCCTTCTTCAAGGATTGGTGGAACTGGAAATCGTGCTTTTCCAGATCTTCCTCCACCTCCTCCAATAATGCTCCTTGAGCCACATTTTCTTCAAGCTGAAAAATACGAAGTCACTAAAGCCCTATTGGCTAGTAATCATCAAGATGGAAAGTTTGTGTGTGCACATGTTCTGAAAATGAAATCGCACATTGACAGATGAGGAATGTTGGGTGTCATTTTCCCAAGGGAGCTAGCCATTGACTTGGTTCTACTTTCGCTTCCTGACTCATATAGTCAATTAATTAAAGACTTCTATGAGAAGGACCATGATGTGACCCTAATAGATCTAACATATATGTTGATTGCTGCTAAAGCATAAATGATTAAGAGCACAATTCAAGCGAATATGTTTGAAGGATCTGTCTCCCAAGTTTCCATTGACATTGAAAGGGATCGGCCAAGGTCAAACCATTTGACCATATGGTAAAGAGAAAGGCTAATCCAGAGATAGTCCCATGTGCTAATCCTAAAAGGTCCATATGTTTTTATTGCTAAATGAAGGGGGCATTGGATACGAAGCTGCCCAAAATACCTGAAAGATCTCAGAGATGGTAAAGTGAAGTCGTATGACTCTACTTAAGGTACATTCACTATCTAACTCTTATTTATTAAGTTCCTATTCATAGATTCTTAATACATGATGTGATAGTCACATTTTGATGTTTTTGCAGGATCTAAGAGAAAGAAGGAAGCTTGAGAAGATTAAGTTGAATCTGATCGTGGGAGATGGATTTCGGTCGCATGGTTCGATGATCAGATTTTGGAAGCTGATGCATAGGAGTTATGATAGATTAATAGATTGCTTAGGAAATATCTAGAAACATAGTTTTCATATTTTTGCATTGTAAGGACAAATTTTTCTGCATATTAACAATAAAGTGAATTTTTGATTTAATTTTTATTTCTTTGCAAATGCATTTATGAGAATTGGTGGTTATATTTCTATTATTAGCAATGTTAAATATGGATTTGATTCTTAATTATGTTGTTTGTGGAAAGTCATAATCAACCAAGTGAAAATGAATTCTCATCACCCAAGTTTCAATTGGATAGAAACTTGGAGTCATACAATTTGTATTGTGTGATGTATAAGATTCTTGATCATTGGAAGATTATGACTAATTCATTGATCACATGTTTGTGTGAGTCAAGTGAAGGACTAAAGGATCTAGTACACATTGATGTGGACTATTTAGATCCACCACAAAGAACGATAACTCTATTTGTCATGGTTTACCGATGTTTCAGTGAATGTGGTTGTGTTTATAAGATTAAGCAGAATTCTAGCACTTTGAAAAGTTTTCAAAGTGTAATAGAGTGAATAAGAAGAATCTATTAGGAAGAGAGATAAATGAATCTCTAATCTGAAAGAAAGGAGAGTACTTTAGTATCATGTTTTATGATCATCTTCATGATTATGGAACCATGTCACAAATTGATCCTTGAAGAACGTCTTAGTACAATTGTTTCACTAATAAGAGGAATCGGATATTGTTGAAATGGTTCAATCAAGAGATCAGTCATACTTCGTTTCCAATCAAGTTGTAGAGTTATACTCTAGTTACTTCAAATCGTATCTTGAAGCTTATTTCAAACTAAGTAGGTTATAACACCTCATGAAATATGGAGTGATAATGTTTTCTTACTCTGGCCCATTTGAAATTGGTAGTTGTGATGTTTTGGTTAAAACAAAGGATAAACTAAGACCAATTATATGAAGTGTTCTCTTATCAAGAATCCATACTAACTTTTGAATATTTGTTTTGCTCGTCAAAGAATGTTCCTTGAAGAGATAAAACTTATATGTCAAGAAGTAAGTGAGAGCCTTATTGATTTTGAAAAGTTTCAGGAATCAATCGAGAATAAACCTTTTAGTGGTCACTAGCACACGACCTAAGGTTGATAACCTATCGTGTTGAGTTGACACATTCTTGTTTCTGAGTACCTTCCTGTTGTGTTGGAAATGCTTATGAGTTCTATGGCTCTCATTAGACTGCAAAATGGTAGAGAACGTTGGTCAGTGATAGTACATTGGTCAATATGGTTGAGCTGATTAACAACACAAAAGCACCGGAAGGCCCTCGTGCTACCAGAGGGCAAGAAATTAAGAACTAGTAAGTTCAGTCCATGAAAGGAAAAACCTAAAATTGATTTTGGTTTTGTCCTCTACCTTATCTTATTATTGTAGGTTGGAATTGATAAATTCACATGGATAGGAACGCATACACCATAAAATCTAGGTGGCAAAATGTCACAACTAGCAAATTTAGGGTTTAGATGGTAACTCTTGTACAAAATTTCCCCTATGTAACCTTGCAACATCAAGTTTGTGGAATTCGAACTGCAATGTTTATTGAATACTTATAGGCGTATATTTAGAACCAAGCTGAAATAGCCTCATGCAAGCCCAAAACTTGACCCAATAACTAAGCCCAAACAATTTTGGGCCTTGGTCCAAGAATTCTCGGCCGAACACCCTATTGGACCGAAAACCCATTTCTTTGGACCATTTTGGACCAAAAAATAAATGGGAAAGAACTTAGGACCAAAAACCAAAAGGGAAACCCATCTTAGGACCACAAACACATGTGTTTGCGGTCATGCTTGGAGGTATTATTGTGTTTGCGGTCACACTATGAATCTTTAAAGTGTTTGCGGCCTAGGATAAGGAAAATGTAAGAGAAGTTGACTTTAGGATGGGAAATCCCACCCATTTCCAAAGAATCACGGTCACCCACAAAAAACCCACCAAATAACAATGTTTTAACCAACATATTTCTAACTGATTATCCACCAAATATCTAAGTATTACCCATCATATTTCTAGGAAAACTTCCCATCAAGCTACACAAGTCAACTAATCCTTCTCTTAAAGAGGGAGTATTCGGCCGAAAACCCCTATACCCTCACCAAAATTCATCTTTCACTCTAATCTACTCTCAAGAACCCCTCTTCTTTCTCTCCCAAAAATTTTCGTGTGGGTGTGTGTGTGCCATCCTCAAGGGTGCTTTCTTCAAACAACTCTCAAGAATTTGGTAAGTGTCCTTGTAAACTCCAAGTATTCTTACATCTTTCCAAGCTAAAACTCTTGTTTACACACTTTTGTTGTGTGTTAAGTCCTTAGAAACACTTGAAATTTCGAGAATATCATCAAGTGTTGCAAGGCTAGGCTCGAAAATCTCTCCACTTTCCTCCCTTCTACCACACGAAATCTTCAAGGTGAGTTCATATCCCGATATTTTCAAGCCTTTTCCATGTTTTAGGGGGGGGGGGGGGGATACAAGTTACAACACCAAAACACAATCTAAACTTAAACATCAGCTTTCAACAGAAAAGTTATGGTCTATTCACCGACTATTTTAACAATCTTAAACTTAATATTTTTCATAAATGTTCAATATGACAATCGTTTAGGTTTATACCTTTCTAAAGACTACTCGCACGCGTTCGTATGATTTGTTTTACAATTTATGGCGATTTTTACAAAACTGTCTATCATTTCAGAAATGATTTCGGACCAGTCTGTGAAGAAGAACATTTTCACACTGGTTTGAGACCACTAAAAATCATAATAAAAATTATGAACAAATTAGTCTCATTTTCTAAACACTTAGAGTTTACGTGACCAATTTTCGACTTACGATGATTTTTCTATAATATTTCTAAAACATGGAAAGAAAAGTCAAAAACTAGAAATTGTCTTTATCGTACCAAATGTTTTTATACTTGTGTTAGATGTAAGTGTTAATGACATATTCACCTAAAAACATCTAGACAAGATATTTACTATGTATTTATATAAATGATTATATAAGTATTTTCAATAAACAAACAAGATAAACTATAATAGGTATAGTTTGGGGAACATTCACGTTATTTTACTCTTTTGGGTCAAAGGAATAATCATATAAAAATATGATTATTTTATACATTGTGAATACTATAAAAGGATAATACAAACGATAACAAGGAAATGATAACTTCAACACACTTTATGTAAACTAGTTAATACAGGATTGTGAGCCACTCCTTCGTTGTACAAAAGATGGTACCCGTTAAAATCCTGAATTATAACCAGAGTGTCATGGAGGGAGAGCGTGAGTTTTTGTATAGATCTATAAGGGATTGACAAGCCCGCACCTCATTTGTTCGCTACAGTTAGACCCGCAAGTCGAGGGTGACAAACGCCATAATTTTCCGACGTCTGAAGAACGTCGTGCAGGCCATTAGTCATATTAGCATGGTTATAATGAACACTCACAATAATCATTAACTAAATATTTACGTAATGATATATTTTTAAGTAGTCTTAAAGGGGTATTCACTTTGTGGCTACTTAGTGCATACGTCAGGGTTATATAAAAATTTATGTCCGGTAGACAGTGAAATGTGTGATTTCAGCCTTACTTCATGTTCCTTGTTTGGTTGTGAGCTTAGGGAAGATTCACCCATTCGACTACCTGTTCGACCTCGATTATATATAACTCGTATGTACAAAATGATCATATGAGGGTATCAAAATCACATCTGGTTACAGTGCAAACACGTCTTTAGCTAGTTTTACTTATGAATAAAACTACGTATCATTAAACGAAGTATGGCAATTATACTTATACTTTTTGGTCTTGGAACGTTTACAACTACAATTCCGTTTTATGGAAAATATAGGATTTTCCAGGAATAAACATCATTATTTTACTAGTAAACAGTTTACAATTCAACTTTCTAGAAACAAATACGATTACTTACTCTTAGGTTAGGAACCATAGTAGGAACCAATATGGGTCACATTTATTTTATGAAATCAAAGCGTTACATTATATTATTTAAGCATAAGAAACATATATATTTTTGGTCTTAAGGCCTAAGACTACATTCCGTTTTATTGAGAAAGTATAGGATTTTCTGAAGGAACACACAAACATTTTCAAGGAACAAAAACTTATTTTTTAAAACAAAATGCTTATGAACTCACCAACATTCAATGTTGATATTTGTCAAAATCACTTGTATTCTCAGGACACTAGTAGACAGGTACACGCACCGGTTTTGAGAAGACGGAACATGGTTGCTTCAGGTCTTTGTTTTGCTTTTTGCTTTTGGAGTCAAACATTATGTAAATCGAGTACAATGTAAACTCTATATTATTAATGCAATGGTTGTTGTTGCTTTAACTACTATTATACAATTGTTGTGATACTGTACATGACGTATCAGAGCATTGTTTATAGTGAACTAAGTATATTAACCCTTAAAAGGTATACAACTATAAACACAATGGGACTAAAACACTCTGACCAAGAGCTATACGTTTAAAATTTATTAATACTTTTATAACAGTATACATACCTGCATATATACATACTAGAATAAGTATCACAAGAAGAACAATTCAAAAGTATTTAGATGTTGGACACTACAGTCAAACCTAGACAGTTATGTAATCATATCTGGGATAAATATAGCCTGATCAACTATATTTATTTGAGATACGACCAACATGTGTTTGTAAGTGAGGGTAGTGTTGCAACCAGTATCTAAAACTTACCAAATTTATATTAAAGGGAACACTAGAACCAAACATGAAGTTTAAAATACTATAGGAGTATTTTATGATACTATACAATAACAACAAATCTGAAAACTTATCGTCTTCCAATACCAAGGAGCTCTAGAATCAAAAATATAATCAAAATACTATAGGAGTATTTTAGGCACTATAACTAACTTATGTAAAATTTAAAAAGACCCTTACTGGTAGGCCTATAATTGCGAAGTGTATACTCCCAGGGTTGTGTATAATGGAGATTTTATAGACTTAGAATTTGTGATCTTCATTCTATTTACTGTTCCTTGTTTGGTTGTGGTTTTAGAGTAGGATCACTTATTCAAAGGTCTATTTGATCTTGGTTATATATAATTTGTATACACTACGTGATTATAGGAGGACCCGATAAGGATCACCCCATAAAATAAGAATTGTTTATTTATCTCATAGATTCTTTAGACACACTCATTCTTGCACAAACGACACACCTAGACATCGCAAATAGCCAACAGAGGAGTCAAGGCAGAACCAGAAGGAGTACGGGAGGAGGATTTCGAGAGGGAATCAGACAGAGAGAAGCGCTCGCAAAGACATACGAGAAGGCTGAGCACCGTATTCGTCACAATAATAACTAAGAAACTAATATAACCTAGTGAGTCAGTGATTACACTACTCACACTATGTGTTAGATTTATAACGTCTTTCGTCATAACTAATAACTACAAATCAAGTCACGGGAATTCAGTGAGGATGGTCACTATTGAAAATTCATAAGTTTATTTTCACATAGAATTCTGTTATGAATGCTTCACAAAACACTTTCGGAGCATGATACACACAAAAATATAATAACCTAGTTCTTATGACATTCGATTTATAACCACTACCAATGCCTTACCAACCTTTCATCTTTAAAACTCTATGACAGAAAGATGCCGCCTCGTAGATATATCAGGCGTAACAACAACACGACAACAAATCCACCGCCGTCACCTCCTCAATATGACCCCGCTATGTTCCAGGCTGCGAGCGCCATGACTCAGATCAACGCAAGTAGTGCCAGCAGAGCGGGAAGTGGTACCAACAACTTTAACCACGGAAATAGCCACGAACACCCTAGGGAGTGTACATATAAAGACTTCATGAATTACAAAACCAAATCCTTTAGTGGAAGCAGGGGAATCATTGCTCTAATGCAATGGTTCGAGAAAACGGAGTCGATTTTTGAAATATGTGCGTGCCCAGAAGGGAGCAAAGTGAAGTTTGCAGCCTGCACCTTCTCTGACATGGCCCTTACATGGTGGAATGGCCATGTCAAGTCACTGAATCTTGATGTGGATAACTCAATGGACTGGGAGAACTTAAAAACCATGACGATGGAAGAGTACTGCCTGAGAGGCGAAGTACAAAAACTAGAACAAGAGCTCTAGAATCTGACGATGAAAGACTCCGACATTGCTGCTTACACAGCCAGATTCAGTGACCTTGCTATTATGTGTCCCGGAATGGTCACTTCGGAAAGTAAGAAGGTGGAGAGATACATCTGGGGACTAACTCCCCCAATCCAAGGGAACGTAATAGCTGCCAACCCACTTACTTTTGACAGTGCCAAGCATTTGGCACAGACACTTGTGGACCATGGAGTCTGCCAAGGGGTAATGGCCTCCATTCCTGAGCCAACAAAAGGGGGCGACCATAAGCGAAAGTCAGGGAGTAAGAAAAAGGGACAACCAACTCAAGAGCTCTTGAAGAAACAACAGATTGTTGTTGTTCATGCTGCCACAACACCTGCCACCCTAACACCAGTGAGACAATATGCTGGGATTCGCCCAAAATGCAACAAGTGCGGTTTTCATCACTATGGAGCCTGCCGAGAGTTACACTGCAAGAATTACAACAGGAAGGGGCACACTGCCTGTTTCTGCAAGGCACCGGCACAACCAATCTCCTAGGTCTCCGGAATTGGAATAAGCCAGACCTGCTATGCGTGTGGCGAACTTGGACACTTCAGGAGGGATTGTCCAATAACAAGGAACCCTGGTGGGGATGGAAGGGTGTTGATGATCACTGCAGGAGAGACCCTCCCGGAATCACTTGTGAACAGCGGTACGTTTTCCCAATAAAGATAGTTAAAGCTTTAGTAAATAATTATAAATTACTCTCTCGTCCGAACGAAACATATAATTTATATAAAAACTAAGGGTCCTTGCAGGCGAGCTATGATGGCTTAGTGTATACATTAGGGTCATATATAATTGAGATTTTAAAGGCTTAGAGTGCGTGATTCCGCCTTATTTCCTGTTCCTTGCCTGGTTGTGGATTTAGGACAGAGTCACTCAGTCGACAGTCTTATCAACCTTAATTATACATGACATGTATACACCAAGCGATTATAGAGGGACCTAGTAAGGATCATATTATGAAATTTCATCAATAATAATCGGAGCACTCGTACTGGTAGTACTTGCTAAACGCGGTACAAAAAGTTCGCAGTAGTAATAACAAGGATAAATCCAAAGGCACTGAAAACAGACACGTAGAAATCACTATCGCTCTAAACACTTTTTCCTAATCTGCTTAACACCTATAACTATAAGAAGTTCCGACATCGTCATCCGACATGGATTGACTTGATCCTCGCCAAGGCCGGTCCGGTAGCCTATAGACTTCGGTTACCACAAGAACTCAGCCTCGCACATCCCACATTCCACATAACCAACCCTAATAAGTGCCTAATCGCCGAAGCTCTTGTAATCCCACTCGAAGAAATCCAAGTAAACAAGAAGCTACACCCCAAAGAGGAACATGTGAGAATCATGGGCAGGGAAACCAAAAGAGCAAGGTCAAATACCAATAGCAAGGGTCCACTGGAACACCAAGCAAGAACCTAAATTCTCCTAGGAACGAAGAGAATAGACAAAACCAAGATACCCATATCTTTTCCCTAGTTCTTGAGAGCTGCCTTAGAACGAATTGTGGGACGAAATTCACTCTAACGGGAGGATGATGTCACAACTAGCAAATTTAGGGTTGAGATGGTAACTCTTGTACAAAATTTCCCCTATGTAACCTTGCAACATCAAGTTAGTGAAATTCGAACTGCAATGTTATTTGAATACTTATAGGCGTATATTTAGAACCAAGCTGAAATAGCCTCATGCAAGCCCAAAACTTGACCCAATAACTAAGCCCAACCAATTTTGGGCCTTGGTCCAAGAATTCTCGGCCCAACACCCTATTGGAACGAAAACCCATTTCTTTGGACCATTTTGGACCAAAAAAATCAATGGGAAAGAACTTAGGACCGAAAACCAAAAGGGAAACCCATATTAGGACCGCAAACACATGTGTTTGTGGTCATGCTTTGAGGTATTATTGTGTTTGCGGTCACACTATGAGGCTTTAAAGTGTTTGCAGCCTAGGATAAGGAAAATGTAAGAGAAGTTGACTTTTGGATGGGAAATCCCACCCATTTCCAATGAATCACGGTCACCTACAAAAGACCCACCAAATAACAATGTTTTAACCAACATATTTCTAAGTGATTATCCACCAAATATCTAAGTATTACCCATCATATTTATAGGCAAAATTCCCATCAAGCTACACAAGTCAACTAATCCCTCCCTTAAAGAGGGAGTATTTGTTGGGTTTTGAGCATTCTAACATTCCTATGGTGTGCATGCGACCCTAGAAACCTTGGATCTACGTTTTCTCTATTATACATGAAAACATTTATTTTTCCAAGGGTTCATCCTAACTAGCATATCATGGGGTATATGTAATACAAAATTCTAGTTGAATGACATACCTTTCTTGTAGCTTTGATTCATTAAGACTTTGTGAGCCTAGCACCCCGAATGTGATGCCTCAAATGCTTCACACAACACCACCAACAATTGGAATAACTTGAGAGAAGATTATATTGCACCAAAATCGGCTAGCCCTCACTTGTGTATCTTAAGTGCCAATTTTGCTAGTGTGAGGCTTCTTTATATAGTGTGCACATTAAGGGTACATCATGTAACTCATGTCTTTCCACTTTCCTCATGATCCATGGGTTTTAACCTCCATGGAGTATCCATGGGTCACCACATGGGTTTAGGCCAACATGAAGAACTATGGATCATAAGCCCACTATATAAGAATGAATGATTTACCAAATCAATCCCCATTTATTGAATTAGTTTCTTTTGATCACAAAATTAATTCCAAACTAATTCTTGATCAATACTAATTAAATAATATGATTTCATATTAATAGATTAGAACTTATAATATATTAATAAATCAAAAATATCCTCTTCTCACAAAAGTCAATCCAAATTGTTCCGATGCCATGCAACCCAACTGGACCATGATAAATCAGGTCAAGTACATACCAAATATAGTTATGGAGTTAGAGACCTTATCCAATAGTATTCGGCCGAAAACCCCCATACCCTCACCAAAATTCATCTTTCACTCTAATCTACTCTCAAGAACCCCTCTTCTTTCTCTCCCAAAAATTTTCGTGTGGGTGTGTGTGTGTCATCCTCAAGGGTGCTTTCTTCAAACAACTCTCAACAATTTGGTAAGTGTCCTTGTAAACTCCAAGTATTCTTACATCTTTCCAAGTTAAAACTCTTGTTTACACACTTTTGTTGTGTGTTAAGTCCTTAGAAACACTTGAAATTTCGAGAATATCATCAAGTGGTGCAAGGCTCGGCTTGAATATCTCTTCACTTTCCTCCATTCTACCACACGAAATCTTCAAGGTGAGTTCATACCCCCATATTTTCAAGCTTTTTCCATGTTTTAGGGAGGGGGGGATACAAGTTACAACACCAAAACATAATCTAAACTTAAACATCGGATTTCAACAGAAAAGTTATGGTCTATTCACCGACTGTTTTGACAATCTTGAACTTAATATTTTTCAAAACTATTCAATATGCCAATAGTTCAGGTTTATACCTTTCTAAAGACTACTCGCACGCGTTCATACGATTTTTCTACAATTTAAGGCAATTTTTACAAAACTGTCTATCATTTAAGAAATGATTTCACACTCGTTTTATACCACTAAAAATCATAATAAAAACTACGAACAAAGTAGACTCATTTTCTAAACTCTCAGAGTTTACGGAACCAATTTTCAACTTACGATGATTTTTTTATAATTTTTCTAAAAACATGGACAGAAAAGTGAAAAACTAGAAATTGTCATCAAATGTTTTTATACTTGTGTTAGATGTAAGTGTTAATGACATATTCACCTAAAAACATCTAGACAAGATATTTACTATGTATTTATATAAATGATTATATAAGTATTTTCATTAAAAACAAATAAGATAAACTATAATAGGTATAGTTTGGGAAACATTCACGTTGTTTTACTCTTTTGGGTCAAAGGAATAATCATATAAAAATATGATTATTTTATACATTGTGAATACTATAAAAGGATAATACAAACGATAACAAGGAAATGATAACTTCAACACACTTTATGTAAACTAGTTAATACAGGATTGTGAGCCACTCCTTCGTTGTACCAAACATGGTACCCGTTGAAATCCTAAATTATAACCAGAGTGTCCTGGGGGGAGAGCGTGAGTTTGTGTATAGATCTATATGAGATTGACAAGACCGCACCTCAGCTGTTCGCTATAGTTAGACCCGCAAGTCTAGGGTGACAAACGTCATAATTTTCCAACGTCTGAAGAACGTCGTGCAGGCCATTAGTCATATTCTCATGGTTATAATGAACACTTACTATAAGCATTAACTAAATATTTACGTAATGATATATTGTTAAACAGTCTTAAAGGGGTATTAACTCAGTGGCTACTTAGTGCATACGTCAGGGTTATATAAAAATTTATGTCCGGTAGACAATGGAATGTGTGATTTCCGCTTTACTTCCTGTTCCTTGTTTGGTTGTGGGCTTACGGCAGATTCACCCATTCGACTGCCTGTTCGACCTTGATTATATATAACTTGTATGTACAAAGTGATCATAGGAGGGTATCAACGTCACATCTGGTTACAGTGCAAACACGTCTTCAACCAGTTTTACTTATGAATAAAACTACGTATCATTAAACGAAGTATGGCAATTATACTTATACTTTTCGGTCTTGGAACGTTTACGACTACAATTCCGTTTTATGGAAAATATAAGATTTTCCAGGAATAAACATCATTATTTTACTAGTAAACAGTTTACAATTTAAGTTTCTGGAAACAGATACGATTACTTACTCTTAGGTTAGGAACCATAGTAGGAACCAATATGGGTCACATTTCTTTTATGAAATCAAAGCGTTACATTATATTCTTTAAGCATAAGAAACATATATATTTTTGGTCTTAAGGCCTAAGACTACATTCCATTTTATTGAGAAAGTATAGGATTTTCTGAAGGATCACACAAACATTTTGAAGGAACAAAAACTTATTTTCTAAAAAAAATGCTTATGAACTCACCAACATTCAATGTTGACGTTTTTTAAAATTACTTGTATTCTAAGGACACTAGTAGACAGGTATACACATAGGCTTCGAGAAGACGGAGCATGGTAGCTTCAAGTTTTTGTTTTGATTTTTGCTTTTGGAGTCAAACATTATGTAAATCGAGTACAATGTAAACCCTATATTATTTATACATAGGTTGTTGTTGCTTTCACTACTATTATACAATTGTTGTGATACTGTACATGACGTCCTCCGCCCCCGAACGTTTTCGCCGTTCCAGTTTGGGGGTGTGACACAAAAGGTTTCGCTCTAATTCATGAAAATGATTATGAGGAAACACTTTAGCTAGTAGATTTTAAAGATTTGATAAATATCATTATGATTAGTGGTTGTGATAATTGCATTCTCAAATTCGCAATATGATTACGACATCCCTTTTCATAGTTCGAATTGTGAGAAATGGCAAGAAATAGTTTGAACTTTCAGGACTTATTGCTATAAGTTTTGAAATGGTTTAAACAAACACATATTCTATCTAATTAAGGTGTATGAGCTTGAGAAGTATAGTTGAAGACTTATCGAAGCATTACGTATCAAAAATCTGTAGTTTAGTAAGAAAGTTAACATATATTGATTTCTGGAAGTCCAATTGATTTATGGGTACATGTCAAAGCTAGTGGGAGCATAATTGTTATGCAGATAGAAGCATAATTATTATGCGAGTAGAAGCGTAATTGTTATGTGAAGTGTTGCAAGTTGGCAATACTATTTATGGGAAACAAATTTTTCAAATTTGCAAAATTGCAAAGTTTGGGAATTGTTTCGCTACAAAAGGATTTAGGGGAGAGGACAATTATACTTCATTTCAAATCTAAAAGTTTAGATTGAAGGATTTACTAGAACTTGGTCATGGGCATATATGAATATCATAGGAAATTCAATATATACGGAAATATTATTGCAAGAGACTGATCAAGTATCATGTATTTATGTGAAACATTATGTGTCGAATCCCATATGTCTTGGATATTTAATTTATTACATATGCTATAATATTCACTTGTTCTGATTTTCCAAATGCCTTGGGCATTAAGAGGGAAAAAGGACTAGAACAAGGTGTGACTGAAGTTGTTAAACAACTGTCACGAACACTCTGAGGTTTACTGAAGATTGGTTGCTTGTGGACAGTTGGAAGTATAGTATTAATTTGGACGGACCACATTGACATAATTCTAAATGGGGATGACTCTTGTTCGAAATTGATGGTCATGCGGTAATATGGAAATATTTCCATAGTGGGAGTTGGTTATTAAAATCTACTTGTGAGTTAGAAACCTTAACGCAAGGACGGTGTTCAAGGAGTTACCTTGAATTTGATACTTCATCACCATGAAATTGTTTTAATAACAAAGTTTTAAATGAGCATTTTGTAACATCGTTGGCTAAGTCCCGGTGACTTCGACGCCACGTCATCACAAAAGGATATTGCATGCAAGGTTAGACTATGACACATTTAGTTGTGACAAGAATTTAGAATTTTTACACTTGTAATAAGAATTTGGAATTGTGAAATAAGCATCATTGAATTATGTCCAATTGATCTGATCACAAAGGGAGGACCATAGAGAGACATAGTATGCATGTTTATAACATGGCATGACTGATGTTTAATTCAAGCGTTTAGTTGATTAATCGAAACATTATACAATTAATAAAGTCTAATTAATATGTTGATTAAATAATAATTGTTTTATTTATATTTAATAATTTTGAGACCATAGTTAATTAGCTTATTATTGAGTTTCATTTCGCATGTTTTACTTCCCGAATAATTGGATTATTGAAACATCCACAATCGATCATACTTTTGGAAGTAAGTAGTGACTTAAGATTGTCATGAATCAGACCGTAGATTGTCTAAGGGGTTAGACATAGCAATGGTTTGCTATAGTATTCATGAGTATTTTTGAAATAGGGATTTAAGTATTGGATAAACCCACGCTCTGAAAATTACTTCATGGATTTTATCACGAGTAATTTACGATAATATCTTATATTCTTGAAACGGAGATATATGAGTTGTTGTTTACGAGTCAGTTGTACATTGATAATACGTAAACGCATCAGCAACTTGATGTTATAAAATGTATTGTTGTGCGTGATTTGATGAGTGAATAGTGCAATCATATAAGTCGAAGTTTATCCGTTCCTTTTGCCCTGACGGTAAAAGCGATATCTTTCGGCCCCTCGATGATTTGATGATGGCATCTAAAGCGCTTGGCCAAGCCTGAGCGAAATTGATGTGTTCAATTAGTAGTCTGATATCAGTCGTCATAAATTAGAAATTGGGAAACAAATCTTGGACAGAGAGATTGATTATAATCCATGTCTCATGTCCATACGATATCTTGTAGAATGGAGGTATATTTGATCACTTACCTAAGGACACGTTACTGACTAGGTCAGAGTTCGACAACGACTTTTGGTAGCTAAAATTTGCTAGTCGGTTTAGTAGTTATACTGGCAGTTATAGTTATTAGACTTATCCAAGTGGGAGACTGTTGGATTAGGAGTGAAAGCCGATAACTATAATTGTTATATACTTGAATTCATAGTAGCACAGTCCTTTTGGGTTGTCTTCAAACCTGGCAATTGAATAGGATGACTGTTAGAGAGAGAAGAGTGATTTATTAATTTATTACTTGGTTAATAAATTAATTAGAAGTCAAAATAAATGATTTATTAATGTATTATTGAAATAACATATTAATTAGAAATCATAGTGTTTAATTAATATTTAATCAGAAATTAATTTGGAATTAATTTCGGGGATAAAGGAATTTGTTAAAACTGCATGGACTAAAGGTGACAATGCTCAATAGTTGAGCATTAGACAATTCTAGAACCTCCCTAATGAGGGGGGAACGAAATCTAGAGCATCTCTAGGGTTTCCTTGGGCTCTAAGGGCGCCTTTGATGCCTTAGGGAGGAAGTTAAGGGCTTAGAGTTATCTTGGATACACCTGCCTTATCCAATACCTTCCTAACAACTATATAAACCCTCCTTAGGGTTAAATTTCAGTTATGACTCCTCTAAGAGCCTAAGGGCCGAAATTTCTTCTATTACTTTCTCTCTCTATAGTTTTCCTTGGTTGCTTGAGTTTGTTTGTGAACCATTAGAGGCGCGACACTTGTGGCGCTTGCTACCAAAGTTCTTTCAAGCAAGGATTCAAGATTGTTTACAACAACAATCTAAAAGGTATGTATCACAACCCTTCTTATGTGATTTTCGATTATTATTGTAACATCCGGATTTCCAGGTATTATGTTTGATCATTTATTTTGAGTAAAAGAGAGGGACTCGACGAGTTGAGGCGTAGACTCGTCGAGTAGGACCGTGATTGCTGACTGGATTAATGAACGGACTCGACGAGTCGGAAAGGGTGGACTCGACGAGTCCGCGCTGTGGGTTGAAACCCTAAATCCCCAGGCCTGTGCCCTATTTAAAGGACCTTATGGCCCTTAATTGCGGCTACCTTCATCCTTGAGAGTACCAGAGCATCTGTGAGCCTTGTGAGTGAGAAAGGAGGCCATTGTTCACCATTTCTTGTGGATTTTAGCAAGAAGGAAGGAGGAAGGTCAAAGCTAGGCCAGTTGGGGAGCTTGAATCTACTTCCATTTGATCAGAAGAAGCTGTTGGAGGTATCAATCTATGCTTGTTCTCGTATTTTTGTTAATTTGGTTGAACCTAGGGTTTCTTTATGCCTTATTTAGCTTACATCTGGAATGTGTGAGGTCCCAAGGTGAAATGGTTCTTAGATCTTGACCTTAAGGGGTCCAGAGAGTCCCTATCATTATGCTTTATGCCACCCCTTTGGAGTTATGAGCCTAGGAAGCCATTTTAGTAGTTATTTCACCAAAAGAAGCATTGGGTGCATTGCATGTGGGTCAAGTTTCGACCTTTACATGGTTATTGGTCTTGGAGAGGCCAGATCTATAGTTTAGAAAAGCATATCTGACCTCAGAAGGTCATTTGAGAGATGTTATGGGAGCAACTCGCTGAGTCCATAAGTGGGCTCGACGAGTCGAGTCGGGGTTGCCCCGCGATTCGTTGCAGAGCGACCCGGCGAGTGGAAGAGGGACTCGACGTGCCAAGCGAGGCTTAGAAGGATTCAGGGGACCCGCGTGGACTCGCCGAGTCGCCCGAGTGCACTCGACGAGTCTGGTCAAAGTTGACTTCGTTGACTATTAGAGTTTAGTCAATGTTTGGACTTTTGAGCCATTGGAGGGGTAGAATGGTCTTTTACCCTTATTAGAGAACTTAGAGAGGGTTTAGCCTAGACTTTGAAAGTCGTATTGATTAGAGTAATTATTTTATGTGATTAGGCGGAGGCTAGATCAGTATTTTCGAGTCCGAGGGTTACCGAGTTATCCGAGGTGCGTCTTCGCACTATACTTTACCTTGAGTGGTAAGTAGAGTTATGTGACAGAGTATCTTGTATGCTATGTATGTGATGTGTTGCACTGCATTATTTCTATGTGATTTATGTTGTGTGTATTCCAGAGTTTACAGAGTTAGGACGGGAAGGTCCATAGAGTTAGGACCAGAGGGTCCACAGAGTTAGGGCCAGTGGGCCCACAGAGTTATAGCCTCGAGTGGCTAATATGTGTTATGTGTGGTATTTTGGGGAACTCACTAAGCATTTATGATTACAGTGTTTTGTGTTATGTGTTTCAGGTACCAGTGAGGATCGCGGGAAGGCGCCGGCATGATCGGTACACACTATTGGAGTTTTATACATTTTGATATTGGGATGTGTTTTTATGGATTTGAGATGTGATACATTGAGATTTGAGAATATTTATGAATGAAATTATATTTTGAAAAGTGAAAAATTGTTTTGAAATTTACGTTGTTACAAGTTGGTATCAGAGCCTTGGTTTGAGGGATTCGGGTGCACCTTTGGGCGTATTTGAACTCAAACTGAGGATTTGAGAGATTTTCAAAATAAAACAAAATTTTTCTAAAAGAGTAAAAGGTTTTGAAAAGAGCAGAGCAGAGCGGTGTGTACGATCAGCCAGCGCCCGAACGGTGATTTCCCAAAATACCCTTATACTATGTGTTATGAAATATGATACAATATGATATGCATGCTAGAGTAGGCTAGGTGTTCTTATTAGGACTAGAGTGGCCTGATTTGTGATGTCTTAGCCTAGGGGTTTTGCTGCTAGGAGATGCTTGAGAGTGAGTAGATAGCAGTGAGGAGCTTATGAGAGATCTGTTAGAGAATAGCTTATGCCTAGGGAGATTAGAGTACTTGGGATTTAGGATCCTAGGAGGAGGACTTGGGGTGAATACTGATGCGGTGTGGACGGTAGTATAGGGCCCGTACTACTAAAGACATCGGATCAGTGTGTAGTCGAAGTAAGAGTCCTTAGGGTACTAAGGAGCAAGTAGGGTTGAGTTATCGAGTGCGAGTATGCTCGAGTGAGTCTCTGATATTAATTATGTTGTATTTCAGAGACATCATGGTCAGGACACGCCACAGACCAGAGACCAGCGGTGTGAGTGACGAGGAGCTTCGTCAGATGATCCACGAGGAGGTGGTTGCGGCTATCCGCACAGAGATTCCAGAGATGTTTGGGTCTACTAAGACCACGTTGATTGAGACTTTTGATGAGAGATACGGAGCAGTTGCTGAGGCTGCAGCCGCTGCAGATACCGCAACTGTTGCTGCTGCTAGGCCTCAGGGTGGTGATTCGTTGCTGTTCCGGGAATTCAGCAACACGAAACCACCAGAATTTGATGGGACGCAGGATCCGATTGCTGCGATGAGATGGGTTTCTGACATTGAGGGATGCTTCTATACGTGTTTATGTCTGGAGCATCTGAGATTTCGGTTCACGCTGAACCAGCTTCGCTTGGGAGCGATGGACTGGTGGAGGTTTGTGACAGCACACTATTCTTCTGCAAAGCTTACCGCGGTGACCTGGGAGAGGTTCACCGCTATGTTTCGTGATGAGTACGTTCCCCCGGTGGAAAGGGAACGGTTGGCTCAGAAGTTCTTGACCCTCAAGCAGGGTACTGAGTCTGTTACTGTGATCACCAGGATGTTCCATGAGAGGGCGATGTTTTGCCCTGAGCACGTGTCTTCCGAGCAGGCACGCATGAGTCGGTATTTGAGCATTTTGAGGAGAGACATCCGCGAGTTCGTGGCGAACTTGTCGTACCGAACATTTGCCGAGCTTCAGGCGAATGCTCGGAAGAGGGAGATAGAGCTTGAGACTCAGGCTAGGGAGGAGGCGGAGTCTCAGGGGAGCGATCGACGATTGGCACAGTCCCAGCCGGCAGCCAAGCGGGCCAAGCCCGCCGATTCGAGATCAGGGAACCAGAAGGGCCGCACTTATGGCAAGTGCGGAAAGGGTCATGAGGGGATTTGTAGAGCAGGGTCTTGTTACAAGTGTGGCAAGGAGGGGCACATGGCCAAGGATTGCCCCAAGGGGTTTGCAGTCTGTTTCCACTGCAACCAGACCGGACACCGGAAGGCCGAGTGTCCGCAGCTGCGGGGGTCAGCACAGGGAGCATCACAGGGATCTGCCCCTGCTATTGTACGAGCTACTGAGAGTCGGCCGGTGAAGGCTGAGGCGCCGAAGGCACGAGGAAGAGCCTTCCAGTTGACAGCGGAGGAGGTCCGCGCAGCGCCCGATGTCGTGGCTGGTACGTATTCTTTCATGTATTTATTTGATGTTTGAGATATTGTGCTTATATTATGATATGCGTAGGTACTTTTCTTGTGAGTTCTGTAACTGCCTTGGTGTTGTTTGACTCGGGTGCGAGTCGATCTTTTGTATCTTTAGCCTTTAGTCAGCACATCAGTATCCGTCGAGAGGCGTTGAGTCGACCTCTGCGAGTTTCCATAGCTGACGAGAGAGCGGTGTATGCCACTGATGTGATTCGAGGATGTGTACTCGAGATCTTCGGCGTTGAGTTTCCGATTGATTTGGTCCCGATTGCGATGGGAGATGTCTACGTCATCGTGGGCATGGACTGGTTGAGCAGATTTGGAGCGGTTATCGACTGCGAGCGACAACTGGTGACCATACAAGACCCTAGTGGGGGAGTTCTTACAGTGTACGGCGAGGGTACCCGTTTTGGGTCAGCGTTTTGTTCGGCCGCTAGAGCGAGGCAGAGCCTACAGCAGGGCTGTAGTGGGTTTGTAGCTTATGTGATGCATACGAGGTTTGATGCGGAGAGGCCGAGATCGGTCGATAAGGTTCCGATAGTGCGTGAGTTCCCGGATGTTTTCCCCGAGGAGTTGTCGGGTGTGCCTCCCGAGAGACAAGTAGAGATCCGTATCGATTTGGTTCCGGGGGCAGCGCCTATCGCCAAGGCGCCCTATCGCCTTGCGCCACCAGAGATGCAGGAGTTATCCTCACAGCTTCAGGAGCTGTTGGGGAAGGGGTTTATTCGGCCGAGTAGCTCGCCATGGGGAGCGCCGATCCTTTTTGTAAAGAAAAAGGATAGTTCACACCGGATGTGCATCGATTACCGGGAGTTGAACAAGTTAACGGTCAAGAACCGTTACCCCTTACCGAGGATCGATGATTTGTTCAATCAGTTGCAGGGAGCGTCTTGGTTCTCCAAGATCGATCTGAGGTCTGGATATCATCAGATGAGAGTGCGTGATGAGGATATCCAGAAGACGTCGTTTAGGACTCGTTATGGACATTACGAGTTCGTGGTGATGCCTTTCGGGGTCGCCAATGCACCGGCGACATTCATGGATCTCATGAACAGGGTGTGCAGACCGATGTTGGATCGTTCGGTGATAGTGTTCATTGATGATATATTGGTGTATTCGAGATACAGGGAGTAGCATGAGGAGCATTTGAGAGAGATCCTTGGAGTTCTGAGATCGGAGAGGCTCTATGCCAAATTCTCCAAGTGTGATTTCTGGTTATGAGAGGTCTAGTTCCTGGGACATCTCGTTAACCAGAATGGGATATTGGTCGATCCGGCCAAGATTGAGGGGTGATGAGTTGGGAGGTCCCGAGATCCCCCACCGAGATCAGGAGTTTTCTGGGGTTGGCCGGCTATTATAGGAGATTTATTAAAGATTTCTCCAAGATTGCTGTTCCTCTCACCAGGTTGACCCGGAAGGGCGTGGCCTTTAGTTGGGGTCCAGAGCAGTAGGCCTCCTTTGAGACACTTCGCCAGAGATTATGCGAAGCCCCGGTGTTAGCCCTTTCGAAGGGGATGGAGGATTTTGTAGTGTATTGTGATGCGTCGATATCAGGATTGGGTGCGGTGCTGATGCAGAGAGGGCATGTGACATCATACGCATCGAGGCAGCTGAAGCCTCATGAGGCGATGTATCCTACTCACGATCCGGAGTTGGGGGTTGTGGTGTTCGCCCTCAAGATCTGGCGTCACTATCTGTATGGGGTCCGGTCTACCATATATACGAATCACAAGAGCCTGAAGTATTTGATGGATCAGCCCAACCTGAATATGCGCCAGAGGACATGGTTGGATGTGGTAAAGGATTATGAGTGTGAGATCCTGTACCACCCGGGGAAGGCTATCGTTGTAGCCGATGCCCTGAGTCGTAGGACGGAGAGTGCCCCGATGCGTAATGTTTGTTTGAGGTTGACGGTGATGACTCCGGTGTTGGACACCATTCGGGAGGCTCAGGTTGAGGCCATGAAGCCGGAGAACCGCAAGAGAGAGCGGGTGATCGGGCAGGTGTCTGAGTTCGTTGCCGATAGCCGAGGGCTCATGACCTTTCAGGGTCGGATTTGGGTGGCATTTGAAGGCGGGGCACGTATCATTCTGATGGAGGAGGCGCACAGATCGAGGTTCTCGATCCATCCCGGGGCCACTAAGATGTATTTGGACCTGCAGAGAGACTATTGGTGTGTGACAACCCGATATTTCGAATCAGTGTAATGTTCGAAAAGCCAAATATTATAAACTATTTTGAATCAATAAAAAAAAATTAGCGTAAAAAACGAAGTGTTCTAAAGTCTCATTTGGATTGCATAAAATGCTAGTTATATTGTCAAGGTTTCCAAATATATAAATAACACCCAAATCCGAGTTATAACGAAGAAGTTATGACCAATCAAAGATTAGTAACAAAACCGGTAAAACGCTGTTAAGCGTGAAAAGTGAAACTTCAATAAAATACTTTTTAGCCTTAGAAATCTGAACGAAAGTCGTAGATTATGTTAAACCATGAGCATACATAAAAAGAACGCCCAAATCTGACTTCGTATGAGGAAGTTATGATTTTTCTAAAGTTTCAGAACAGTAGTAGACAGCTAAAAACTCGAAATAAAGATCAAGCGATTTTTAGCCGACGCAACCTAAACGAGAATTGAAGTTCTCGACAATAGTAGTACAGCGGTAAAAAGACAGACGAAAACGGACGTCGGATGAAGAAGTTATGGATTTTTAACGGAATTATCCTGTCCCGGCCTATTTAAAATATAATATTAAAAATTAAATTCAAAATTAGCCGACGGAGTCTAAATGAAAGTTGTAGAGTATATTCTCACCTACGCGTGGATATAAAGAATGTCGAAATCGGAGCTCGTATGCGAGAGATATGAATTTCTGAAGTTCGAGGCACGCACACCAACCTTGTCCAAAACTCACGACGTGAGCAAGAGACTCACGACGTGAGTCTATGACTGATGTGTGCCAGAACTCGACCACCAGGCATCGCGTCTACAGACCAGACTCACGACATGAACTATCCCATGTTCACGACGTGAATCCCGAGAATGCACCCTATAAATAGCATGCGAGGGTTCCGGGCAAAGTTGCTCATTTTCTCTCTTTCTCTCACGTTTCTACCTCGTTTTGCGTGCAAGTAATATCCCGAAGTCCCGGTTTCATATCTAAGCCCCGACGAAGGTCCGAAGCTCCGAGATTCCCGAAAAACTCGCCACTTTCTGGTCGAGGTGCCGCCCGAGAGAATCTCGTTTTCTTCAAATCACGCATTTTCCCTATGAGTTCATACCCCTACATTTTTACGTTTTCTTTAGTTTTCAGGGGGGAATACAAGTTCAAAATACCAAATTTATCTAATACATGTTTAAGAGTTTTCCTACACCTTGTAACATGCTGAGCAAGGTGTGTATACGGTTTACACTTATCATTTCAAATGTCGATTTGTGGAAATACAATTACTTGCATAAAAAAGGTTTCATCCAAACACACACAACACTTTTTGATAAACTATAATAAGTATAGTTTGAGCACTTCGTTAGACAAAGAAACAGTAACTCAATCGACTTACAAAACAAATATTTCATCACACGCTACGTGATCTTGTATTAGTTAAACTCGCGAGACATTCTCCTTCGGGGTACTACTAAGTACCACAGAAAAGTCCTGTAGTTATAATCAGAATCTCCGGGAGGGAGAACGTGATAGTTGTGTATAGATCTATACTGGGTCTGACAAACCCGCACCTAAGCTGCTTGCAACAGCTAGACCGGCAGGTCTGGGGTGACAAGTGGCATAACTTTCCGACGCCTGAAGAACGTCGTATTCAAGGCCATCTAGTCTTTAATATGATTATAACATCTCGCATGAAATCTTAACACAGCATACAATTCACGGAAATTCGAAGGTTTTATACAAAGGAGTTTTATTTAAATATAAAACTCACGCATAAGTATGACGACTTACTTACACCTACTAGGCCTTGTTTCAATTCAGTTTACAACAAATCTTTTAGAAAATATTGGATCTTCTGGAAACAAACGAGTAACAAACGTTAAGGAAACAACATTTATTTTATAAAATACTTACGAACTCACCAGCTTTATGCTGATACTCTCTTTTCAAAACAACTTGTATTCTCAGGTAATCAGTAATACAGGTAACTGCAAGATTTCTGAAGTGAAGACGCTAAGGCGTAGATTCTTTTGCTACATTTTGTCATCATATGTAATTTAATTGGAAACATGTAATTTTTGGAACATGTATTTTGGAAACAATGTAATCCTTTAAATTATATCTATGATGGTTGTGTTTTACTTTCTTCACTATGGTTATGATACTGAGCATGACGTTTCCGCCGTTCTGGTTTGGGGGTGTGACAGATTGGTATAAGAGCTTTGTTTATAGTGAACTAAGTATATCGAACCACGGAAGATATACAAACTATAAATACAACGGGACAAAAATTCTCTGACATAGCTTTTCAAAAAAAAAAATACTTTAAAAATAAGAATTTATGTTTTCGCACAATCGTACATTCAGTATCATAATGGCAATAACATAAAAGTATCAAGACAAGTTGGACACCATGGTCCAGCTTCGGGGTATGTAGTCAAATCTTGGATGAATATAGCCTGATCAACTATATTCAGCCAAGATAGGACCAACGTATGCCGAAGAAGGATCATGGTGAGCAACAAGTCTGCAACTTACCAAAAATTCCAAGAATCAAACTTAAAAATACTATAGGAGTATTTTAACACAAAAAGCCGTAATCACAACTTCTTGTTCCCAAAGTTTCTCGTGACATTCCTCCTTACCCCCCATTCTCGTACAGGTACGATGGCAGGATTTCATTTTCCAGGTGATCCCTACTTTCCCAACCAAGGGAATGCCGGTTGGATTGTGGAAGACCCCGAGGAAGATTCCGAAGAGGAACCCATGGAGGATGAGGAACCCATGGAGGATGAAGAACCCATGGAAGAGGAAGAATCCGTAGACGGTGAAGAGGAAGAAGACTCAGATGGAACCGACTCTGAACCCGAAGTTTACAATCCACACCCTGCCCCTAATCCTCCGCGACACTTCCAGGGCCCCACGCCCTGATGGGCCGAAACAATACATCGATGGAGCCGAGAACAAGGTCAACGACCTCCCTATGGTATGCAACGAGGCTTCCACGATCTCAGCAGAGGAGGGTCAGCCGACCGAGCTCTCCCTATCATAATTCACCGTGTCGCACGTCACGAAGAGAAAACAAGAGTTAACACCCAACATCTCATGGAAGTTGGTGCTACCAGCCAAGTCAACTCCGTTCGCATTCGCCGATTAGACGACGACCACGATCGGACTCGAGACCGTACCGAGCTTTTTCGACGGGAAATGGCTGCAACCCGAACCGAAGTGCAAGAACTCCGAGAGCACCGAGCCACCATAGAGGGACGTCTAGCTGAAGCAGAGCGCCAAGCGGTGGAATCCAGGGCCGAGATGAGGAACCTCGTGTCTACACTTCGTGATCCTCAGAACTTCAACCACTACAAGTAGTGCTTGCACTATTCGCCCCAGTTTAATTTAGTTTTGCGGATAAATATTACTTTCTAGTATTTTAAGTTCAATCTCGCTATTTAAGTGTTTACACTTCCGGGATCAGTTAGGCGGCCAAAATTTTTCCGTACATTGATGTAGCATAGACCCCTAGTAGGGTCAAATTTTCCCAAGTATTGTATACTAAGTTATATCAATGATATTGGCACGTTATTTACTTTATTAACACTACTCCAATTTCATAACATGGGCTATTTTCAGATAAAAATTTATTGGTGACCAACCTATGATCGCCCAAGGTATAAAATCGAAGTTGTATGTAATTAGGGCCATGTCGACCTAGAAATGATGGTTCCGCCTTGGATCCTGTTCCTTGTTTGGTTGTGGGCCCAGGGAAGACCCATCAGATTCGAAAGTTTATTTAATCTTAATTACATGTGAATATTATACATCAAGTGATTGTAGGTTGGGTCCGGTATGGATACTATCACAGACATTGCATAAGACTCAATACTACCGAAATTCATAAAGTCTATATTTCATTGTTTATAGACTTCTAGTATGAATGCATTCTTACAACATTCTTACAAGTCGGAATCATGATGCATACAAAGAACTAATAATGTTTAGTTTAACACTCGACTTGTATCAAAGACTTATTGTCTTTCCATTCTTGATTTTGGCAGAAAATGCCACCTCGTAGAAACCCTAGGCGCGACGACGCAGCTGAAACTGCACCACCCCACCACCACCTCCTCAGTTCGACCCAGCCATGTTCCAGGCTACGGTGGCGGCCGCAGTGGCAGCCGTGATAGCCCAAATCAACCCCAGTAATTCAGGAGGTAAAGGCAGTGGTGCCTCAAATTCTAATAACGGGGACGGCCAGGGACGCTCGAGAGAGTGTACCTACAAAGACTTTACTAACGCCAAGCCCAAAACCTTCAACGGAAGCGGAGGTTTCATAGAGTTGCTACAATGGTTCGAGAAAACCGAGACCATTTTCGAAATATGCGCATGCCCTGAAGCAAGCAAGGTCAAATTTGCTTCATGCATATTCTCCGAAAGAGCCCTCACCTGGTGGAAGGGTCACGTCAAGGCACTAACACTCCCGGTGGCTAATGCTATAACATGGGAAGATCTGAAAACCATATTAATGAAGGAGTACTGCCCCAGGGGTGAGATACAGAAGCTGGAAGAAGATTTTTGGGGTCTTAAAATGACAGGCTCTGACATCCTGTCGTACACCTCAAGGTTCAGCGATCTAGCCATGCTGTGTCCCGGGATGGTTCCTACTGAAAGCAAGAAGGTGGAAAGATATGTATGGGGACTATCTCAACAACTCCAAGGACACGTGTTGGCCTCAAAGCCAACCACTTTCGACAGTGCCAAGGAACTGGCACCACAACTCATCGACCATAACGCCAGTCATGGCACTGTAACGACCACCTCCGAGCAAGAAAAAGGGGGAAACAACAAGAGGAAGTTCTGGGATAAGAAGAAGGGCCAACCTGCCCAAGACTCAGCCAAGAAGCAACAAGTGGTTGCTGTGCACGCTGCCACGACCCCTACCAACCCTACTCCAATAAGGCAATACGCCGGAAACTTACCCAAGTGCAACAAATTCAACTACCACCACAACGGTGCATGCCGTGAAATGCATTGCACCAACTGTAACAAGAAGGGGCACACCGCCCGATTCTGTAGAACTCCAGCCCAACCAAACGCACAAGCTGCCAACACCGGAGCAAGCCGAACCTGCTATGGATGTGGAGAAGCAGTACACCTCAAATGTAACTGCCCGAAGGCAAGAAACCCCAACCCCGACGAAATGGGCAGAGTTCTGGCGATAGGTCATGAGGAAGCCATCGCAGATCCAACTGTGGTTACCGGTACGTTCCTCCTCAACAATACATACGCATGCATTCTTTTCGATAGTGGCGCGGAGAAAAGCTTCGTGAGCCACCAATTTAAACGCTTGCTTAATCAAACACCACCAACACTAAAAGACACATTCACCGTAGAAATGGCTAACAGAAAAACAGAGAACACTAACGACATTTACATCGGGTGTACCCTCACCTTAAACAATCATTCCTTCCAAATAGACCTTATACCGGTCACCATAAAAAGTTTTGATGTTATCATTGGCATGGATTGGTTATGCCCTCACCATGCTGAAATCCTATGTCACGAAAAGGCCGTTTGTCTTAATCTGCCAATTGGCGAAACTCTAATCGTCTATGGCGACAAACCTAGCTCAAACTTTCAGATCATATCCTGTCTCAAGGCTCGAAAGTATCTCCGCAAGGAGTGCCACGCCTTCCTAGCCCACGTCGTAAATAAGAGTCAAGGAATGAAAGACATCAAGGACATTCCGGAGGTCTGCAATTTCCCCGATGTATTCCCGGAAGACCTTCCAGGAGTGCCCCCTCCTCGACAAGTCGAATTCCAAATCGACTTAATTCCCGGAGCTACCCCCGTAGCCAAATCGCCATACCGTCTAGCCCCAGCCGAAATGCAGGAACTGTCCAGTCAACTGAACGAACTACTGAGCAAAGGCTTCATTAGACCAAGCTTCTCGCCTTGGGGAGCACCGGTTTTGTTCGTCAAGAAGAAGGACGGATCGTTCCACATGTGCATTGACTATCGCGAATTAAACAAACTCACCATCAAAAACCGATATCCTTTGCCTCGAATCGATGACCTCTTCGACCAACTACAAGGAGCGAGCTTCTTCTCGAAGATTGACCTTATTAGATCTGGGTACCATCAGCTACGAGTTCAAGAGGAGGATATTCCCAAGACAGCTTTCAGAACGCGCTATGGTCACTACGAATTTGTAGTGATGCCTTTCGGCTTAACCAATGCACCCGCAACATTTATGGATCTGATGAACCGAGTGTGTCGACCTTACTTAGACAAGTTCGTGATTGTTTTCATCGATGATATACTAGTCTACTCCCGAAGTAAGGAAGAACACAGCCAACATTTACGTCAAGTCCTAGAGACACTGAGGGCAGAGAGACTGTACGCAAAGTTCTCAAAGTGTGAGTTCTGGATTCGAGAGGTGAATTTCCTCGGACATGTAGTCAGCAAGGAAGGAATCCATGTGGACCCTTCAAAGATCAAGGCGATTGAAAGTTGGGCAGCACCAAGAACACCCACAGAGATCCGACAATTTTTAGGACTTGCCGGTTACTATCGAAGGTTCATTCAAAACTTCTCCAAAATCACGAAACCACTCACCACCCTGACCCAAAAAGGAGTGACATTCGTCTGGGGAGATAAGCAACAGGCTGCATTCCAAACACTAAAACGAACTCTATGCAGTGCTCCGATCTTGTCCCTACCAGATGGAACCGAATACTTTGTGGTTTACTGCGATGCTTCAAACCAACGTCTAGGGTGTGTGTTAATGCAACGAGGAAATTTCATTGCCTACGCCTCAAGACAACTGAAGACGCATGAGGAAACTACACGACGCACGACCTTGAATTAGGAGCAGTAGTTTTCGCCCTAAAAATCTGGAGGCATTACCTTTACGGCACTAAGTGCACCATCTTCACCAATCACAAAAGCCTCTAGCATATCCTCAATCAGAAGGAACTCAACATGAGACAAAGGCGATGGGTGGAATTACTAAACGATTACGAATGCGAGATTCGTTATCACCCCGGAAAGGCCAACGTGGTTGCAGACGCTTTAAGCAGAAAGGGGTACTCGGGCCGCCGAGTAAAGGCATTAACCATGACCATCCACTCACACCTGTCCGCACAAATCAAGGAAGCTCAGGAAGAAGCCTTGAAGCCAGAAAACGTGACGGGTGAAGCATTGAGAGGAATGGACAAAAATCTTCAAGTCAGGGATGACGGAGTTCGTTGTCTCATGAACCGGATCTGGACACCAAAATTTGGTGGATTCAGGGACGTTGTCATGAATGAAGCTCATAAAACTCGCTACTCCGTGCACCCCGGCTCAGACAAGATGTACTTAGACCTCAAGAAGTTATATTGGTGGCCGAACATGAAAGCCGAAATAGCCACCTTTGTGGGCAAGTGCCTGACTTGCGCCAAGGTTAAGGTAGAATATGAAAAGCCCTCGGGACTACTACAACAGCCAGAGATACCCGAGTGGAAGTGGGAGCGGATTATGATGGATTTCATTACCAAGTTACCTAAGACCACGGGTGGACTTGACACCATCTGGGTAATCGTCGACAGATTGACCAAATCCGCACACTTCCTACCAATAAAGGAAACAGACAAAATGGAGAAGCTGAAAAGGATCTACATTAGAGAAATAGTGCGCCTTCACGGAGTACCGATATCCATTATCTCCGACAGAGATAGTAGGTTCACGTCATGATTCTGGCAGTCACTACAGAAAGCTATGGGAACTAGGCTGGACATGAGTACAACTTACCACCCACAGACTGACGGTCAGAGTGAAAGAACCATTTAGACGTTAGAGGACATGCTAAGACCTTGCGTGATAGACTTTGGAAAAGCTTGGGATACTCATCTGCCTCTTATTAAGTTTTCCTACAATAATAGCTATCATACTAGCATCAAAGTTGCTCCGTTCGAAGCCCTCTATGGCCGTAAGTGCAGGTCACCCCTGTGCTGGGCTAAGGTGGGAGATACGCAACTAGCCAAAGGACAAGTCCCTAACAGCGCACTCACTGGCCCGGAGATCATCAGGGAAACAACCGAAAAGATCGTCCAGATTCGAGAACGAATGAAGGCTTCGCAAGACCGATAAAAGAGCTACGCGGACAAGAGACGGAAACCTTTGGAGTTTCAAGTTGGGGATCGTGTACTTTTGAAGGTATCACCTTGGAAGGGGCTCATACATTTCAGAAAATGTGGGAAACTAAATCCAAGGTACATCGGACCATTCGAAATCCTCGCCAGGATTGGTCCGGTGGCATACAAACTACGATTACCACAGGAACTCAATCACGTTCATTCTACCTTTCATGTGTCGAACCTAAAGAAATGTTTGTCTGATGAGACCCTTGTCGTTCCCTTGGAAGAAATTGAGATCAACGAGAACCTCCACTTCGTAGAGGAACCGGTTGAAATCATGGACCGAGAAGTGAAGTCGACGAAACAAAGCCGCATCCCCATTGTAAAGGTCAGGTGGAACGCCAACCGAGGACCTGAATACACCTGGGAACGCGAGGATCAGATGAAACATAAGTACCCGCATTTTTTCCTAGTCCATAAGCTCTGTCTTAGATTAAAATTTCGGGACGAAATTCCCTCTAACGGGGGGATGATATGACAACCCGATATTTCGAATCAGTGTAATGTTCGAAAAGCCAAATATTATAAACTATTTTGAATCAATAAAAAAAATTAGCGTCAAAAACGAAGTGTTCTAAAGTCTCATTTAGATTGCATAAAATGCTAGTTATATTGTCAAGGTTTCCAAATATATAAAGAACACCCAATTCCGAGTTATAACGAAGAAGTTATGACCAATCAAAGATTAGTAACAAAACCGGTAAAACGCTGTTAAGCGTGAAAAGTGAAACTTCAATAAAATACTTTTTAGCCTTAGAAATCTGAACGAAAGTCGTAGATTATGTTAAACCATGAGCATACATAAAAAGAACGCCCAAATCTGACTTCGTATGAGGAAGTTATGATTTTTCTAAAATTTCAGAACAGTAGTAGACAGCTAAAAACTCGAAATAAAGATTAAGCGATTTTTAGCCGACGCAACCTAAAGGTCTCGACAATAGTAGTACAGCGGTAAAAAGACAGACGAAAACGGACGTCGGATGAAGAAGTTATGGATTTTTAACGGAATTATCCTGTCCCGGCCTATTTAAAATATAATATTAAAAATTAAATCAAAATTAGCCGACCGAGTCTAAACGAACGTTGTAGATTATATTCTTACCTACGCGTGGATATAAAGAACGTCGAAATCGGAGCTCGTATGCGAGAGATATGAATTTCTGAAGTTCGAGGCACGCACACCAACCTTATCCGAAACTCACGACGTGAGCAAGAGACTCACGACGTGAGTCTATGACTGATGTGTGCCAGAACTCGACCACCAGGCGTCGCTTCTACAGACCAGACTCACAACGTGAACTATCCCATGTTCACGACGTGAATCCCGAGAATGCACCCTATAAATAGCATGCGAGGGTTCCGGGCAAAGTTGCTCATTTTCTCTTTTTCTCTCACGTTTCTACCTCGTTTTGCTTGCAAGTAATATCCCCAAGTCCCGGTTTCATATCTAAGCCCTGACGAAGGTCCGAAGCTCCGAGATTCCCGAAAAACTCGCCACTTTCCGGTCGAGGTGCCGCCCGAGAGAATCTCGTTTTCTTCAAATCACGCACTTTCCCTGTGAGTTCATACCCCTACATTTTTACGTTTTCTTTAGTTTTCAGGGGGGGAATACAAGTTCAAAATACCAAAGTTATCTAATACATGTTTAAGAGTTTTACTACACCTTGTAACATGCTGAGCAAGGTGTGTATACGGTTTACACTTATCATTTCAAATGTCGATTTGTGGAAATACAATGACTTGCATAAAAAGGTTTCATCCAAACACACACAACACTTTTTGATAAACTATAATAGGTATAGTTTGAGCACTTCGTTAGACAAAGAAACAGTAACTCAATTGACTTACAAAACAAATATTTCATCACACGCTATGTGATCTTGTATTAGTTAAACTCGCGAGACATTCTCCTTCGGGGTACTACTAAGTACCACATAAAAGTCCTGTAGTTATAATCAGAATCTCTGGGAGGGAGTACGTGATAGTTGTGTATAGATCTATACTGGGTCTGACAAACCCGCACCTAAGCTGCTTGCAACAGCTAGACCGGCAGGTCTGGGGTGACAAGTGTCATAACTTTCCGACGCCTAAAGAACGTCGTATTCAAGGCCATCTAGTCTTTAGTATGATTATTACATCTCGCATGAAATCTTAACACAACATACAATTCACGGAAATTCTAAGGTTTTATACAAAGGAGTTTTATTTAAATATAAAACTCACGCATAAGTATGACGACTTACTTACACCTACTAGGCCTTGTTTCAATTCAGTTTACAACAAATCTTTTAGAAAATATTGGATCTTCTGGAAACAAACGAGTAACAAACGTTAAGGAAACAACATTTATTTTATAAAATACTTACGAACTCACCAGCTTTATGCTGATACTTTCTTTTCAAAACAACTTGTATTCTCAGGTAATCAGTAATACAGGTAACTGCAAGATTTCTGAAGTCAAGACGCTAAGGTGTAGATTCTTTTGCTACATTTTGTCATCATATGTAATTTAATTGGAAACATGTAATTTTTGGAATATGTATTTTGGAAACAATGTAATCCTTTAAATTATATCTATGATGGTTGTGTTTTACTTTCTTCACTATGGTTATTATACTGAGCATGACGTCATCCGCCCCCGAACGTTTCCGCCGTTCTGGTTTGGGGGTGTGACATGGTGGCCATGTATGAAGAGGGATGTTGCGTGGTTCGTGGAGAGGTGCTTGACTTGTCGCAGGGTTAAGGCCGAGCACCAGCGTCCGCATGGCAAGTTGCAGCCACTTGAGATTCCCCAGTGGAAGTGGGAACAGATTTCCATGGATTTTATCACCAAATTGCCGAGGACTGCGAGAGGTGTCGATGCAATTTGGGTGATCGTTGACCGGCTGACGAAGAGCGCTCATTTCCTTGCTATCAGTGAGAGCTCTTCTGCTGAAAGGCTGGCAGAATTATATGTGAGAGAGGTGGTATAGCGGCATGGAGTATCGATCTCGATCGTGTCGGATCAAGATGTGCGTTTCACTTCCAGGTTCTGGAAGAAATTCCATGAGGAGTTGGGTACAAGGCTGCATTTCAGTACCGCATACCACCCACAGACGGACGGTCAGAGCGAGCGGACGATTCAGGCGCTCGAGGAGATGCTTAGGGCATGTGTGTTGGACTTCGGAGGAAGTTGGGACACGTATCTGCCGTTGGCTGAGTTTTCTTATAACAACAGCCATCATTCGAGTATCGGTATGCCTCCCTTCGAGTTGTTGAATGGGAGGAGGTGTCGGACTCCCATCTGCTGGGGAGAGGTCGAACAGCGAGTGTTGGGTAGCACTGAGTTAGTGCTTCAGACGACAGAGCAGATACAGCAGGTCAGGCAGAGGTTGTTGACAGCTCAGAGTCGCCAGAAAAGTTATGCGGATAGGCGACGATCCGAGCTTGAGTTTCAGGTGGGAGACTTCGTACTCCTGAAATTATCTCCTTAGAAAGGAGTGATCCGATTCAGGAAGAGGGGCAAGCTGGGGCCCCGGTACATTAGTCCGTTCAGGGTGACCGCGAGGGTGGGCAGGGTAGCATATCGTTTGGAGCTACCTGTAGAGTTGAGCCAGATTCATGATACCTTCCACGTGTCTCAGTTGAGGAAGTGTATAGCCGACGAGTCGGCGGTGGTGCCATTGGAGGATATTCAGGTAGATGCGAGCCTAAATTATGTTGAGAGGCCAGTTGCGACCGTGGATCGAAAGATCAAGGTTCTGAGGAACAAGGAGGTGCCCCTAATTCAAGTCCACTGGCAACATCGGAGAGGGTCCGAGCTGACCTGGGAGCCGGAGTTGGAGATGCGGGAGCAGCATCTAGAGTTGTTTAAGGAGCAAGACTTCGAGGGCGAAGTCTGATTCTAGTGGGGGAGAATTGTAACATCCGGATTTCTAGGTATTATGTTTGATCATTTATTTTGAGTAAAAGAGAGGGACTCGACGAGTTGAGGCGTAGACTCGTCGAGTAGGACCGTGATTGCTGACTGGATTAATGAACGGACTCGACGAGTCCGCGCTGTGGGTTCAATACCCTAAATCCCCAGGCCTGTGCCCTATTTAAAGGACCTTATGGCCCTTAATTGCGGCTACCTTCATCCTTGAGAGTACCAGAGCATCTGTGAGCCTTGTGAGTGAGAAATGAGGCCATTGTTCACCATTTCTTGTGGATTTTAGCAAGAAGGAAGGAGGAAGGTCAAGCTAGGCAAGATTGGGGAGCTTGAATCTACTTCCATTTGATCAGAGGAAGCTGTTGGAGGTATCAATCTATGCTTATTCTCGTATTTTTGTTAATTTGGTTGAACCTAGGGTTTCTTTATGCCTTATTTAGCTTAAATCTGGAATGTGTGAGGTCCCAAGGTGAAATGGTTCTTAGATTTGGACCTTAAGGGGTCCAGAGAGTCCCTATCATTATGCTTTATGCCACCCCTTTGGAGTTATGAGCCTAGGAAGCCATTTTAGTAGTTATTTCACCAAAAGAAGCATTGGGTGCATTGCATGTGGGTCAAGTTTCTACCTTTACGTGGTTATTGGTCTTGGGGAGGTCAGATCTATAGTTTAGAAAAGCATATCTGACCTCAGAAGGTCATTTGAGAGATGTTATGGGAGCAACTCGCCGAGTCCATAAGTGGGCTCGACGAGTCGAGTCGGGGTTGCCCCGCGATTCGTTGCAGAGCGACCCGGCTAGTGGAGGAGGGACTCGACGTGCCAAGCGAGGCTTAGAAGGATTCAGGGGACCCGCGTGGACTCGCCGAGTCGCCCGAGTGCATTCGACGAGTCTGGTCAAAGTTGACTTCGTTGACTATTAGAGTTTAGTCAATGTTTGGACTTTTGAGCCATTGGAGGGGTAGAATGGTCTTTTACCCTTCTTAGAGAACTTATAGAGGGTTTAGCCTAGACTTTGAAAGTCGTATTGATTAGAGTAACTATTTTATGTGATTAGGCTGAGGCTAGATCAGTATTTCCGAGTCCGAGGGTTACCGATTTATCTGAGGTGAGTCTTCTCACTATACTTTACCTTGAATGGTAAGTAGAGTTATGTGACAGAGTATCTTGTATGCTATGTATGTGATGTGTTGCACTGCATTATTTCTATGTGATTTATGTTGTGTGTATTCCAGAGTTTACAGAGTTAGGACCGGAAGGTCCACAGAGTTAGGACTAGTGGGTCCACAGAGTTAGGGCCAGTGGGCCCACAGAGTTATAGCCTCGAGTGGCTAATATGTGTTATGTGTGGTATTTTGGGGAACTCACTAAGAATTTATGCTTACAATGTTTTGTGTTATGTGTTTCAGGTACCAGTGAGGATCGCGGGAAGGCGTCGGCATGATCAGTACACACTATTGGAGTTTTATACATTTTGATCTTGGGATGTGTTTTTATGGATTTGAGATGTGATACATTGAGATTTGAGAATATTTATGAATGAAATTATATTTTTAAAAGTGAAAAATTGTTTTGAAATTTACGTTGTTACAATTATCCATAGATCTAGGGTTTATACTTTGTTTTTCATTATTGTATGTTCAATTAGAGAAAACGTAGATCTTCAATTAGGGTTGCATGCACACATACGATTGTATGTTTTGCTCAAAACCCATCACCAACATCCCTATTTATAGACTAGGGATCTGACCTAAAACTGTAATGGGCCAAGCTCATTAACCTATAGGCACATGAAAGGTATCAACCAATCATAATCCATCATGCAACTGCTTCTAGAAGCTTCAATACTAAGATACATCGCATTAGCATAAACAATCCACTATTGGCACATCAGGTGTTATTGCATGGAAGATGTTGTCACTTAGTGGCACCTTTTATCACTCTGCAGCACCTCCGATGCATCACATATCGTCGAGGTTCCTTGACGGCCCTTCAATCTGGCACTGAGTGGCACCTTCACACTTAGTGGCACCTATTGTGCCTAAAACATTTTCAAGGTGCCATTAAGTGGCACATCCTGTCACTTCGTGGCACCTCCTCTACATGGTACTTCTTCGAGGTTCCATTATCTTGTCGAGGTGCCATTGAATGGTACCTCCAATGCATGTCACCTCCTTTAATGCTCTAGTCTCCTGTCAGATGCTCCATCCCAAAGAGTGCCATCATATTCGAGGAGTGTCATCGTATCCAAGTGTGTCATCATATCCAGTTGAACCGAAACGGAACCTAATCTTTGAAGATTCACTTGAATTTGAAAAAATTACACTGAATGATGGAATTATAAATCTAAAAGAAAATTTTGTTATTTTTCCAAAACTTTAGAGTACCCCAAATCAAGTGTTTGTTACGAAAGGACTACACAAAACTCATACTATAGACTTCATCAATATTTTGAACTCTAATAATGTCAAAACTTGTGAAATTCATTTTTGGTCTGTTCTAACTGATAATGGTGACGAAACAAAAGGACTTTCGGATAAAACATCATGGAGAGTAAAGAACCGATACATTTATGAACCCTTAAATGTTGCTTCTATTTCATAAGATGCAGTAGGAAATTCAGATTCTCAAGATACGCCAAAGAATCCTTAACATCATTCTTAGTTATCATTTCCGTACCATACAACATGGTATCGACGAAATTCTCATATGAATTTTGCAGTAAATGTAAGAGGATAGGTTCTTGATCTTGATCTTCAATCTTTACATTCACACCTTGTAAATACAAGATGATCCTCTTGAAGTTATCCAAATGATACTTCACTTTGGTGATTTTTGACATCCTAAGAGTATATAAACGTTGCTTCTGGTAGAGCCTATTTTCCAGAGAAATGTTCTGATGCTTGTCACACAATTTCTGCCAAAGCCCAACAACACTTATTTGATCCACAGCCTCTCTCAGTACTTCATCTATCAAACTCAACATAATAGCGAGATGCACTCTTGCCAGAGTATCCACATTCCTTTCAGTCGCCATGTCCTTTGGCAATTTCACTTCCCCTTCCATTGCCACTGCACAACCTTGTTGAAACATAAGAGTCTTCATCTACACCTTCTACAAAGTGATATCATTCAAACCATTAAACATCTCCAAGTCGAATTTGTGAGGAGTCATCTTCAATAACCAGAATACCAATTGCACCTCTAATACCACTTGTTAGGAAAACCATATGACATTTGTGTACATTCAAAGCATATTTGAGGCCTATTCCCTAGCTCTCATGACCCTAATTACGAAGTAGTATAGATAATACATGAAACCAAAGCACACAAATACACAATATTTACTTGGTTTGGTGAAGTTGACCTATGTTCACGGGAATGAGGGGATTAGTATTTATTTATGAGTTATCAAAACGAGGTCACAAGTACACTTCAACAAAATTTTGCCCTGCTTACTAAGGAAACAAAAAACATCAGCAAATGAATAGTCGACATCCCTATTTATAGACTAGGGATCAGACCTAAAACTGTAATGGTCCAAGCTCATTAACGCATATGCACATGAAAGGTATCCACCAACCATAATCCACCATGCAACCTCTTTTGGAAACTTCATCACTATGATACATCACATTAGCATCAACAATCCACTACTGGCACATAAGGTGTCATTGCATAGTACACCTTGTCACTTAGTGGCACCTTATATCACTCTCTAACACCTCCAGTGCATGGCACATCGTCGAAGTGCCATGACGGCACATCAATATGACATTGATTGGCAACTTCACACTTGTTGTCACCTCCTGTGCATAGAACGTCTTCGAGGTGCAATTGAGTGGCACCTCCTATCACTTCGTGGCACATCTTTTGCATGGTACTTCTTCGGGGTTCCATTATATTGTCGAGGTGCCATTAAGTGGTACCTCCATTGCATGGTACCTCCTCCAATGCTCCAGTCTTATGATGCTCCATCCGAAAAAGTGCCATCATATTCGAGGAGTGCCATCGTATCCAAGTGTTCCATCATATCTAAGTATGCCATCATATCTAAGTATGCCATTACATCGTATCCAAGTGTGCCATCACATCCAATTGTGTCATCGTATCCAAGTGTGCCATCACATCCAAGTGTTTCATTGTATCTATGTGTACCATCACAAAGAAGTGTGACATTGTATCCAAATGTATCATGAGAATGCTCCAAATGCTCAAGTCACATATAACAATGTCTCTTTGACTTGAAGAAGAGTTGTTCATGATTTAATATTCAGTTTCTTCCTATGAATTTTGCATCTAAAGTATTCACATTTAAGTTGGTGACTCTTAAGAGATAATATCCTTAAGCTTATGTACTTATCATTGACACATCTCTACTTGATAAATGAATGTAAATTAAATCAAAGGCCATATAACAAAAAGTGAAGAAATCAATTTGAGAGTATAAAATCAGAACCCTTTCAAAGCAACATAAGGGGTAGATCTCAAGATCCTAACATAAAAAAAGGCTCAAATTTTTTATCAGAATTCACCAGACAATAAAGAACAAATTCAGATGCATATGAAATATATCATTTATGGAAATTGAATGGCGACACAAATGAATTACATAAAAATGAAGGTATATATGGTCAAAAGTTTACATTATTTCATCCATCATTATACAAATTCATTTGTGAGAAACCAACCTATTCAATGAATCAAAAATCTTCAATAAACGTTATACAATATATTATTGTAGCCTCTGCCTGTGTAGCTCTTTATTGGAGAATGAACCGAGTACAACACCTCTTCTGCTTGCTTTTCTCCCCTTGCCTTGCTGCCTCCCTTTTTATTTTGAAAACGTAGAAGATTTGTTACTGGTTAAAGTGATTGAAAACGAAGATGGGTGTATTGAAGAAGAATTTAAACAAATGAGTAGTAGGTTCCACTGTATCTTTGGGTCATCAAAGGTATTAACAGATATGATTCGGGTTCGATAGATGTGTGGTGTCTGATAATTGTTGAAGAATCAGCAAACACATCGACAAAAATTGAATAAAAAAAAAAGAGAAGACGAAAATTAGAGGAATGGAGTTAATCATAAAAAAAGAGAAAACAGTGGGAAGGAAATTTGAAGCGTAAACCACTAATCGAGAAAGGAGCAGAAGACAGGAGCGGGAAGAAAGCACATGTTGGAGAAGGCAGTGATGCATGCCGGTGATGCATGTAGGACTCATATTGATGCATGTCGGTGATTAGAGATCTTTAGGAGATTCTGAGGTATGACTGCCTATTTATGTGATCCTTTTAGTTATGGATGCTCGAATATTGTTTGTTTATGCTTTGTAGGACTCATATTGATGTAAGTTAGCTATCGCAGGAATATGTTAAGTTACATGCAGCGAGGGTTAGATAATCTTAGAGTGGTTGACTTTGCCTTATTGCGCAACTCTCGTTTGAGTCTAACAGTTGTAGGATTGGGTCTTTTAGTCGAAGAATTTTCTAATTTTTTGCATGTAATTGCATTCGTGAAGTAGTTAACTGACATTAGTAGAGGTCCTTTAGCAACTGATGGCAGGGTGAGGTGGTAATCCTATGAAAGCCTAGGAAGCGATTTAGTGCGATTAGTGTGATGTTTAGTAGATTTTGGAGGGTATCATTATGAAGGAGTGACTTAGAGGATTCGGGATGATTATGAGGAAAGTACATATAGGTGTGGAAGGTAGTATTGGGCTCGTACTACTGGAAGCACAAGATCCGTACTTGACTCAAGGAAAGTCTAGGAAATTATAAAGAGATGGTTCAAGGTAGGAACATGGTTTGGCACGATGAATCCGTTGCGACATTTTGAGTATTATTAACTTTTCGATTATAGCTGTCCATGAAGAAGAAGGGTCTGGTGATTGTTTGGGCCTTATTGGCCATGTCAGTTGGGGTTGAATGGTGCAGACCAAGATGAGTAGTTGATTTCGAGGTCTTAAGGGCCCTACTTGAGGTAGTGTTAGTCTCAGTTGTAGGACTCAATGAGGGAGCGGTTGGGATGAGCGGCTTGAGGATTCGAGTTTTGAGATTGAGTAATCGGCAGATGGCTTATGATATCATTTTCTATGATGAGGATTCTGTTCTTCCAGATTTCTATGTTGGGGGGAGAAAGAGCAAGTGTATGATTGCAGAGATCGGAGGACGACCTAATGGAGGAAACCGCATGGTTGTGGTATCCGCAACAATGGTTGATCTGTCAATCAACTGCAGGGTTGGGTATATGTAGTTCTGCATGGGTTTAGTTTAGTGGAGAACGCTAGATTAACGGTTTGTTTTCAGTGCATCTCGATTGCTGGTTGTTATCAGTTATTTTCTATAGTTAGGATGCTTCAAAGTTGTTGAGCCGAATAAGTTGGAGGTCAGTGGATGTGACAACTAATTGTCATGTTCTGTTTATGGTATATCATCACTTCTGGGTATATTGCCCTGAATTGCTAGATTATGGAATTATGGTCTATATCAGACTCGGGTTTGATTCAGTAATAAGCAAAGCATTGATGTGATTATCTATCTGCTTAAATTGGGGGTCTACGGGTTCTTTGTCATCAGTTGGGATTGCAAAATGATGTGGGATTGTATCGAGGGAAGGTAATTTTGGATACGAAAACCTTTCTTCTAGAATAGTAAAGTGTTTCGTCTGGTTTGGGGTGTAGGCACTCGATATTGTTTGTTCATGGGATCTTAGTTCAGCAAGCTCAATATAGCAGTGGATGGATCGGTAATCCAATAATTACAAGATTATCAGAATATAGATGAATCTAAGTGAGGGATGGTCACTTCAGACCAACGGGGATAGTTCTAAGTGCGAGCTATTTTAGAATGTGTACCCATGTAAGGTATTTGGATCGGTATATCTAGAGGGAGCACCAGGGTTCCTTGATGTCTGGATGAATCCAATATAGGTCAGGTTGTGAGTATGGGGAAAACTATTGTCGGGTCAGCGAGGATTTTACCGGCTAATAAGGTGGTGCGGATAAGATATTGTTTGATTAATGATTAACTAAGAAGGTCAGTCATCTTGATATCATCATAAGTTAACTAGAAAGTTAATTCTGGTTGTGAAAGGGTTCAGGGTTAAGCAAGGCAGAGAGTTCATTGATCAGTGGTGAGCATTAGAGAAAATGATATGGATTCATGTCTAGGTTCGGGTCGAGGGCTGTGTGAGGACCTCTATGCCTTTTCTTGTCTGATGAAGGCTTTGGGGTCTGAAGCATGACCCGAACAGCTGATATAGTCTGGTAGGACAAGGTTTTGACTCACAATTTTTTTGGTTAGTATGCGGTTGTGGGAGTGATGTCAAACTGCGGAGCAGTCGTAGCATTCACTAGGTTAGTGTATGGTTGTGGAGGTGATATAAGATTACAGAGCATCCGTAGCATTCACCAGGTTAGTGTGCAGTTATGGGAGTGATGTAAGACTGTGGAGCAGCCGTTGCATTCACTATGACAGGATATGGATTTAGAAGTGTTGTAAGACTGCGGGGTGACCTGTAGCACTCACCTGGTCCATGAGCAGCTGTGTGAGTATGGTGAATCTATAAATTAGATCTAGTTTCTTCTATGTGGGATTTCACCATGGCAATATGGGTAGTGAGACTGTCGGAATGCCACAACATTCATGGAATCAAGGAAGGTTGTGGGCCGTATGGGCCGGTTGTGATGTAAGACAACAACTAGCTGTGTAGCATTCATTTAGAACAAAGTAAGTTACATTGAATCGAGGTGATGGTTAGTTATGATATCCCTGGTTAGAACAGGAGGGCTATTGAAGCCTTATATACAAGTAGGTTAGGGTAGCTTTACCATAAAAACTCTTGGATAGAGTCTTGTGGTGTTGTCGTTTTAAAGGATGTCGGCTTTATCGTCCGTTCGGAAATCTGACGCTTCAGATAATTGGTAGATTAGCTTGGAGCTCAAAAGATTTTTTATAGATCGAACATGTGAATATTGGATAGCAAGATAATTTAGGGTCTTAAGTATTTTATTCGGATTAGATTGCCAAATTGAGCCATTTTGGATGTGACTCAGAATGGTTTTGTATGTCGGGAAGTTAGATAAGGTGTTGGATTCCTGGTTTTGAGCTGAGTAGTGATGGTTGTCGTTTATTGGTTAAAGTCAGCGGGAGCAAGGACTCGTTGTCGTCAATATGTGGATTCTGCTAAGGATGCATTCGACTATTGAAAGTTTATCGTATATTACTGTTAACTTTTATCAAGGATTTGGAAGATACGGTCGGATCGTCTGATTGCCTGGAAAGTAGCAAGGAGTGATTTCTGTTGGGTTTTTATTCAAAAAATAGTTTCAAAAACATAAGATTTAGCAACAAAAGACTTGATGATTTGAATAACATAAAACAAGTTTATAACCCACCAAAGATCTTCTTTCAATGTTTCGAAAGAAAACAAGCACCAAAGAGGAAGAAGTGTTTAACAACCTTTGTATACATTGAATCCTCAAGGGGAGGCTTGGAAGCTGATGGAGAATGTGGAACCTTTGAGACACCAAGAAGTTACCAACTTGATTTAAGATGCTGGTCTTGTAAAAATCATATTACTCTTAAGCTTGAAGTTCATAACCAAAGTATGAACTTCAAGAGAGTATAAAAGAAAGTAATATCTTCTTAAGATGATGAAAAGTGAGAAAGAAAGCCATACATCATGCATGCTACGGTTTTGAGGGGAGAGGTGAAGCAAGCATAAATGAAAACCTTACTCACACACACACACATACACACATATATATATATATATATATATATATATATATATATATATCATGCATAATGTGCATGGGTCTTTAACCATTAAGCACCCATGCTTCTACGAGCTAGATTTGTCCCCCCATGCTTTTGATTAAACAATTGAAAGCACCATGCCTTTCTTTTTGAATAAACTAGTCAAAATGTCATGCCTTACTTTTTCATTCATTATTTCAAAAATAAAAAGACAAAACACGACAAAAGTTTTATATTTTGTAAACCAAGTTTATAAAATATAAACTTTAGCTTTTTGGTAAAAGGCAAAATAATTTATCTAGTCCAAAAGGTTATGCATGATTTATTAATTCACACCATATGAATTATATAATGTTACTTCCTAATGAAAATTATTATTTCCTAGAACTAAATAATTTCCAATTTAATTATTAGAGTTTATTGAATATTTATTAAAATCAAATTCTAATAAATAATCAATTGTATCAAGTTGTTATTAGTGTGACCCATTAGTATCATACGTTAATTAGCAATATCACTTTAATATGATTCTTGACCATACTAGATCTTTTAATATCCCACTTGAGCAAGATTCATATTAGACTGATATAGATAGTGGTGAACGTCTAGCAACATTTCACTGCTCCCATCAACATACGACTTTGTGCTATTCTATCAATGCCTAATTCCCAAAAAGCTCTAAGCAACAATTGGTCTATAAGGTAAGTTTATCAGTTATCCATTTGTCATAGATATCATGTTAAACATTGAGATAAGGATCACAATCAATCTCATATTGTGTTCAACTTTTGGTAAGGCACCTTAAATGTCTAACTCTCATCATATAAGAGGAACAAATCTCATCTTGACTACATAAGCCTCTTGTTTAGTTCATACCATACTTGAAAATGGCTTTTATAACTGCCCGGTTAAGGACCAACGTTTGACCATATCTAAGCATAGTACTCCCTACACCTATGTCCCATTATGTATCTCAGGTGTTAAGGATACAAAGATAGTACCTTTTAATCAGGTATCATTCACGATAATAATCCATGAGATGATCTTGATGCGGGTCAGTTCAATACCAGTTCTTTGACAAGTACCTATGAAACTTGGTTACAACCCATTGCATACCTTCATCCAGTGAAAGTCAACCAATCCAAATCATGTTAGTCTTACTTCATAATTGCTCCCATAACTATAACCGACTATGAACTTTTAGAATAATAAGATTATTCATGGATTAAACATTTTAATATAGAACACAATGAGTATTGATGCTATGATCATATCCTAATATATCAAAACATTATATAATAGTTGTTGTTAGAATGTTCCGATATCCAAATACTAAATCCAAATCAAAATCCCATTTCGGCGAGTTTTGCGAATACAATCATCTCTATATTTGACTTTACTCTAGGTATAGTTAAATATCTTGGAGTATATGATTGGTGTTCTTAGGTGATATAGAGTCTCTTAGCTCGATTATGTATACTCTCGAACTCACAAAGATTTCTATGTGATCCTTGAATGGCAGAGATAAACATAGCTTTTCAATGAACTCATTCATCCAATCATATTAGATTTCAACTTCTAAAGTATTGTATTCTTATTTTGTAGTATATTATGTTAGTTTTTTTTTTGCTTGGACCTCATTCCAACTTACTCTTCATCCCTCAATGAATTCATATTCCAATTATAATTCATAATCATATATATTGTGTAGAATCAGAATCTTATGTAGCTCTTTACATGAAGATTTTTTTCTAAACTATATATCTCTTATACATTCTTTTAGTTCTTCCAAACTACTCTTAGAATGTTTCTATAGTCATCCGGTGACTTAACCCTGTATTCAATTGGTATATTATGATATGGTCATATCATGATCATACACCAGGTCTTATGCATGATATGGCATAAATGATGGACTCATTTGCCAAAGCAAATCGAATATAAATCATTTCAGCTAGTTCAAACCTATAAGCTAGGTCCTTTTGAGGCTGGGTCAAACATAGTGCCATGTGATAATGTAAAGGTTCCTCCAAAGGAATCTTCTATCTTGATATCTTTCAAAATATTATCAATATATGCATAAGGATATAAAACTTTTTAACATTCATCTTATCTATGTCTATAGATTTTACATTCCAAGAATGTATCTTGTCCTTCCTAAGGCTTTCATTTTAGAAACACATTTCGAGTCAAGGTGAAAAAGTCTGGCATGGTTAGAATGTAATTTCTTATTATTAAGTATGTCTCATTCATACAAGATTAGGAATGCACTATGCTCCCACTAGTTCTTAGTAAACACACATGTTTTATTCAATTTGACATAAAAGCATACCTTATGGTTTCATATTAAAATGATGATTACAACATTGAGATGTTTGCTTTATATCCATAAGTGGATCTCAAGCTTTACACATTTTATTAGGATAACATGGATTAAGAAAACCTCCAGTCTAATCTATATAGATAACGTCTAGTAGATGTCTATTAAGAAAATCGGTCTTTCTTGAAATCTATTTGCTATATTTCATATTGAGAATATGAATTTATAGTAAACAATATCCTTGTTGATCTAATCATAGCTACTTGTGAAAAAGGTTTGATCATAGTCAATGTCATGAGTATCATAAGGACCATAGTCAATGACACGAGTATGAGAAAATCCTTTTATAACAAGTCTTACTTTAAATGTGTATAGTTATCCATGTAATGTATTCTTCCTAGAAGAATCACTTACTCCTTCTAGCCTTGCTATAAGAAGAAAGTTCGATCAAGACCGTACTTGATTATCATACATGGATTACATCTCATGTTCATGACTCTAAGTCATTAATCAGATTCGAGATCTGGCATAGCATGTTGGTATTTAACGGATTTGCTAGAAAGCATAAATAAAAGATTATCAATGAGTGATTCCACATTTCTCAACTCGTAGATGATTTCTACCACTAATGCGAACAATTTGTGTTCGTAAATAGCTATTATTTAGGTTTAAAATCCCTTGTTAAAGCTAGTGCGAACTATAACTACATCAAGTAATAGCTCTCAAGATGCTTCAAGTTCCATGTACCTCCCACTTGCTTTGTCATTAGAAGCTTGCTTTCTGCTAACTCAATTATCATAGGAATAAGAAAAACTTATTCTTGGTGGGTTTGCTTATAATAATCTAAGCCATACTTAGAGTATTATATACAAATATGTATTTAGTAGATTTTGGGTTTAAAAGCTTTAGTCCAACATAGGCTATAAATCCATAAAACAGTTAAGTAAGATAGGGATGGAGCCTTTCCACACAAAATCTTATGAGGAAAATGTTATATCTAATAGGTAGTTGGTGTTTGTACTCAAGGTACAAATGATAAAGTTCTAGGTGTTATCCCAAGGAAATAAAAGGAGGACATTTCTATCGATTAGAAAGTATCATACTAAGTAAGATGTAATTCATCCCTCATTATCATTAAGGACTTAAAAGGTTCTTAGCAGTTTGTATCTCAACTTTATATTTGAAACCTTCAACAAAGATTTGACAATTATCTTTAACATGTAAAATATAATTTATAACTACTATAGTTGTTAAAGTTGATTTGGTATCTTATGATAAATCTTAGACATTCATTAGAAAGGAAGTCATACACCATAGTGTATAGTTCCTTACTAATTTTTTTCTCTACTACTTAGTGAAAATATCATTAGGAATCTTTTATATATAAATAAGATTTACATATGTTAAATAAACTACATTATTTTCCTTCAAGGATCCATTTCTTGAAGTTGGAATATGTGAATGTCATTTATATAATAAAGATAACAACGTCAAAGATGTGTTTGATTTAAAACAAGTTTAAGTCAAAAGTGTTTTGCATATAGAACTTGTTATTCACAAAAAATTTATATTTACTTTATAATTCTTATTAAGTGTTTTAGTCTCATATAAACAATTTTAATTATTTCATAATATGAAGGTTTCTATAAAGATGTTGGGTTCAGGTCAAAAGTAAAAAATCTTAACATGTCAAAAGTCAAAGTGGACGGACATCACTTTGCTCATAAAAAACTTAACAATAAGAACAAATGGCAGAATAGATGAGTATAACTGTTTAATCTTTATTCATTAAATTTTACCTAAAGAACAACAAAAGGATAAGGTGTTAAATAGCATGGTCATACTACACTTAACCTAGACAACACCTAAAGACGACAAAAGATGAGCAACTTAGTGGTGTATTTGAGATCTTGAATTGTAGTCAAAAGATACTCTAAATGAGAATGAAATCATATCAACCGTGTAAATACCATTTTTATGTAGTTTTAAAAGTAGTTGCTATTTAATGAATCTGGTGCAATGGATGATAGAATATAACTAATCTTACCGGTTCTTTGAAGCATTTCATCAAGCACTTGATGTGTATCCCCAAATCTGCCAAGTATGAACAACAAAATCAATCAAATCCTTCTTTAATTGAGCACCTTTTTAAGTCACCATCATCTGAAAACAACACCAACTGAAGGAAAGATATAGGATGCTAAAACTTGACAAATCTGTTGAAGAACATACCAAAAAAAGAATTCAAATGTATTTTTTTACTCACTCTTCTGATTTCTGAACATAATAATTAACCATAGCCACAATTCCACTTCAAAACTCTCTCCTATGATTTTTGTAAAAAAATGGAACACAAATTAGAAACCCAAAAATTTCCTATGAGCACTGAGAAAGAAAATACTTATTTCAATCCAAATCTTGAAAACATTGAGAAATTAGGCAAGGATACCTGCTGATTATTTCAATGTTGAAAGTAGTCAGGAAATTGAGGAACGATGATGCTTTGTTTTATCCTCCCGATATCTTATGACTTATCTTGAAGGGTCGCCACAACAACCTTTCAACTAGGAAGGAAACTTCAACCCCACATCGCGTCCAACCACTACAACCGGAAGCCAACGCCTTCGCACCACCACCAGCATTAGCGTTGATATGTGTTGTTGGTTGTTGCTGCTTCCTTGTCGAAATCGGCTTTTTAGGTCATTCTTTTCCAGTAAGAAGCAGTGAAGTAGGATAATACGGGTAGAAGTTGAAGACATAGAGTAGATTTCACTTTCAAGCAGATACAACAGTGGGAAGTAAATGTGGAGAAGAAGAAACGATGTTCTAATTCCAAAGCGGTTGGAAATGACGATGATATTGTAGCGGAACCAAACCGCCATAGTCCGCAATGGTGTTACCTGTTTAAAGGATCACCGAAAAAGCAATTCTTAACAAACCCAACACCTCCGGTACTCCCACTACCTGATTCTTAGTTGAATCCACGTTGGTCCGGATGGAACCGGAAGCAGGAAGCCGAATAGACGATGAACATTTCATTAAAGTTTTAGTTGAGTTTGGGAGATGAGAAAGAGCGATGAAGAAGCTAGTTAGGGCAAAGTAAATTGGCGGAGGGGATCCTAAGACCATCAGGAAGAAGGCAGAGCAACGTGAGAAGTCCCGATGGTATGAGGTGAAAGGAGAGACATTTTAGGCGGTGAATGGGTGTGTGGAGGGATTAAACTATCCTTGGTGGAGTTAAAGTACTGGTGGTAAAAGAGAAGAGGATGCATGTGCACGATGAACAGTACTGTTGACGATTCATTGACCAAGGAGGGAATCAATACCAACAGGGGTAAAGCTTCATAAACAAAAAGAGGAAAATGAAAACGATTAAAACCCAGACAAAGTAAAAAATAAAAAAGAAAAAAAAAATCAAGACAATTGGATTGAAGAACTGTTCATAAGGGAACATGAAATATATATATATATATATATATATATATATATATATATATATATATATGTATATATATATATATATATACACACACACACTAGTTTATAACCCGTGGAAACAACAGTTATAAAATTAATTAAAATTTTATAATAAAATTTTATAATTATTAATCAGTTATTTTAAATAAGTCATTTTAAATAAATTATTAACTAAGATATATATCAAATTTTTAAAGTTATTATAACTTTATATTTAACATATAATTAGAAAATGTAAATTTGAATTTTGAAATGTGTTGCCCAATATATCTAAATGATACATAACATGATATTAATGATGCGTTGTATTAAAGTGACATTTGGCAAAAGCAGATTAAAACTATTAATTTATTAAAATAGGGATATATATATATATATATATATATATATATATATATATATATATATATATATATATATATATATAATAGTCTCCTTTTATGAAAAATTATAAAATAGTCTACGTATTTCACAAAATTAGAAAAATAATAATCACGGATCACCCACTATTTTAAACAAACAAGAATAAAAAATTTAATTTACATTTTAAAAAGTTAAAGGTGTATACGATCCATATTGATCATTAAGTCCACTCGGAATGGGCAACCGGAAAGCCCGTTATTCCGACGCAGACATACAAAAACTACATCATAACACCCCCAACACCGCACCCCCCTCCCCTTGCGTTTTTTGGTGTAATGGTAACACATGTTATGGTGGTAACGGAAGGAAACGACTAATTTGATTGAAACGTTCAAAATTTCGACCGTTTGCAAACTGTCACTAATATTAAAAAAATCTCTATTAATATAAATACACAACAATTTTGTCTCCATTTTATCTACCGAACCCAACAAATCCATTCAACAATTCCTATTGCTTTCTATTTTATTTTGTTTTCTATTACTCTATTTACTTAAAAAATGGAACCTTTTGATCCTTTCCATCCATACAATCATGATATCGACGAGGATGATATGTTCGTGGGTATATGTAACAATATGTTACCGACATGATACCGCCAGAGCCAGCTCCACTACTAAATAGACATGCGGCGTTGAACAAAGATCGTGAAGAAGGTCTAGTACACGATTATTTTGCGGATAATTGTGTCAACAAACCTAGCGATTTTAAAAGAATGTTTCGTTTGCGGAAAAATGTGTTTCAACGAATAGCCAATGCAATGGAAAGCAGGTACAGTAATTACAGTTGTTTTAAAAATTAAATATATGTTCTTTAGATTATTAAATAATTGTTTTAAAAATTAAATATATGCTCTTCAGATTATTAAATAATTCTTTTAAAACTAAATATATGTTTAGGTATGAATATTTCCAAATGAGGTATGATGCGAGAGGTAAACGAGGTTTTACAGGGTTGCTAAAATGTGTTGTTGCAATCAAGCTTATGGCTTTGGGGGAATCGCCCGATCCTATTGATGACTATATGAGAATGTCAGAGCGAACTGCACGAGAAAGTTTGTACAGTTTGGTGAGAAGTGTTATCGAAACCTTCGGTGATAAATACTTGCGCAAACCTTCATTGAATGACATGCAACAACTATATGTGGCGCATGAAGAACGACATGGTTTTCTGGGGATGCATGGAAGCATTGATTGCACAAAGTGGATATGGAGAAATTGTCATGTGGCGTGGAAAGATCAATGCACAAGTGGTCATCTTAGATCGCCTTCGTTAGTATTAGAGGCTGTTGCGTCACAAGACTTATGGATTTGGCATGCTTTTTTCGGAGTTGCGGATTCTAACAACGTTGTAAACGTTCTTGATCAGTCACCAATATTTCAGGACCTTTTGACAGGAAAGGCATCAGATGCTCCTTTAACAGTAAATGGCCATGAGTATAAGTTCATGTATTACCTCACAGATGGAATATACCCACCATATTCCACGTTTGTGAATGCGTTTTGACACCCGATAGAACCAATAGATAAATTTTTAGAGAAGACAAGAAGGAGCACGTAAGGACGTGGAACGTGCTTTCGAAGTTCTGAAAGCAAAATGACACATAGTTGAACATGCGACACAAGCATATGAGTTGGACACTCTACGAGATATTATGTATGTATGTATCATTATGCATAACATGGTGATTGAAGATAAAGGACGAAACATTGTGGAGTATTTGCCAATGGAACCCGAACAAATTCAATTTCAACCAGGGACAACATAATACTTACATAGAGTCGTTGATATTCAAGACCAACGAAAACACAAACAACTTCGAGAAGACTTGAATAAATATTATGACATAAAAAAAAAGAAATTCGAAATATAGAAACTAAAAATATAAAAAAAAAATCAAAACAAAACAAAACAAAAAAACAAACAAAGGGTGTTATTACATGTAATTTGGTGTTGCCCATTTCCACCTTAGGTGTTATAACACCCATCTATGACTAGAATGATGATATGACATCTTTTGAGTGTGGTAACATGTAATAACATGTTGCCCACACCCAACAGCCTAGAGTTTGTCATTCTTGAAGTATCGAGAATAATGATATAAAGGGAATGGTCGAAATGGGGTGGAATACTAGGTGACATTTAATTAGGTGACATTACAAAGTTGACATAATTAATAACTAATGTGATGATCAATTTAAAGATTATAGATTTCTTGGTGGATATGATACCCTTAGTTTCAGTTTCTAACTTGTAAGGCTGTACCTTTTTTTACCTATGCCATCTAGATTGATGGTGATATCTTTGTCATTTTTGCAACTTTTAAAAATAGTTAGGGGTGATGTTATTGGCAAAAGAAGGTAAAAATGGGGATTTTAGACACTAGTGAACTTCTACCGCGGGTAAAAAAAAGGGGGGGGGGGGGTGCATTGTTTACGGCCAGCAATACGTGCCACATCGGATTACCGAGGGCAAAATTTGTATGACATATTTTAGCCTAAAAAAAATATTGATTTAGCAAAGGACCAAGTAAAAGAATCTTTCATTTACGTACTCAAAATACTTTTGGTGGAGGGTAAATGTAATGCATGATTTAATCGTACACCGCCTACTATATATCTATGTGCGGATGTGCCGATTGTAATTGTGATTAACACCTTTGACATAACACACATTCCTTCGATCCAGAAATAATATATCATCTTTAAGCATGATGTACAAACCATGGCAACATATTCCTTTAAATATAACCAAACTTATGTGTGAAAGAGCAACTTTCTAGATAATAAATTGTGAGCAAACCAGGTGAACAAGTACTTATTAAGCTTGTAACAAGTCGAACCAGGTCATAGAGTACTTGAGCATTTTGCAGCAAAACACACGACAAGATATAAGATATGGGTTTGAGGGTGAAGGTAGGAGGTTTGGAAGATGTGGTACTGTCAGAGCCAGTGAGTCCGACCGGGCAGTACTTCAACAGCTCGGTGCTTTCTATTTCTATTCTTTGTATCTTGGAGTTTGAGAACCCATTTGATGACTCTTCAAGACTTGCACTCATTAACGATGTCTTTCTTCCCATTAACCCTCGTTTCTCTTCCATTATGGTAATACTGCCTTTCCAACTACTATCGCTACTCTCTTGGTGTCTCTTGGATTGACGATTCTAATGATGGTTATGGCTCTTACAAATCTATTCAGACATGTGGATGAGATATGGTTAATTAAAGAGTGTAAAAATGAACCAAAATATCGTACTGCATAATTTCTTGCTGTTTCAAGTTTATACGAAGTGTAATACTATGTGTTTAAGAGTTAGGTTGGAACTAGAGAAATACAAATTACGTTGTGAGCAACCATGTCCCAAAAAGTACCCATATATAAATCTGATAAATCGATCATGTATTCTTTATTACTATGCCATTAATTAATTTCTGGTTGCCTGGTTCTATGAGCAGGTGGAAAACAAACAGGGAGGGAAGCACTGGAAGAGAGTAGAAGTGAATGCAGAAGACCATATCAAAATCCCTTGTTTTCCTGAAGGATTAGCACCCGAATCATATGATCATTATTTCGATGATTACCTATCAAAAATGGCGATAGATCCATTACCACAAACAAAGCCACTATGGGAAATTCACATCATCAAGTACCCAATAAGCAATGCGTCTGGAAACGTTATTTTCAAGCTTCACCATTCACTTGGCGATGGTTACTCTCTTATGTGTGCTCTTCTCTCTTGTCTGCAAAGGGCAGATAATCCTTCTCTACCATTAACATTGCCAATTTTTCGGAAATCTCTCAAGCCAGAAAAAGATCCTAAAAGCATAATTAGTCGTGTACCACAGGCCCTAACTTGTGCACTAAACACTGTTATGGATTTCGGTTGGAGCATTTTAAAGAGCAGTGTTTTGGAAGATAGACGGAGCCTGATACACTCCGGCAACAAAGGGGTGGAGTTCAATCCCATCAATATAACGACAATCACATTCTCTCTAGATCAAATCAAGCAAATTAAGTCATGCCTTCATGTGGTATGTATTACATACTTTACTACAAGAATAAACTTCTACAAAAACAAAAGCTATACAGGCCACAAATGTGGTCCCTACAGAGGAACCTAAGGGACGGCCATGGTCGCTATAGGTTTGACAAATAAACTTTCACTTCTAAAGCTAAAACAACGATAAATTGTCTCTATTGGTTAGGAAGGAAGGAATTTTTTTTTTTTGCGGGTATCCAAAAAGTTGTAGGGACGACATATCGTCCAAAATATAAATAAAAATAAATATATACATATTTTTTATGGCAAATGACATAAAAGCTCTTAAGTTTTCATAAAAATGTTTAGGTCTAGTAAGTTGGATGTTTTGTTTAATTTATTCATTTATACCATTCTAGCCAGTTTCCAGATAACCTACCGGTTACATTATACCAGTAAAACCCTTGGGTTTTCAAAAAATTTCGGATTTACCATTATGTTTTCAAAAATATTCGGATTTATCTTTACATTGATTGTTATTATTATTATTATTATTTTTATTATTATATATTTTTAAATGTATAAAAATATTTTATACATAAATTTTTTAATGTATAAATTATTTTAATATAAATATATTTTTAAAAACATGTATACTTGTATTTAGTATTTATATACATTTTAACGCCTATGTATTCCTTTAAAACCATATTTATTTATTAAAAATATATTTATTTGTATTTAGTAGATATAAATATCTATTTATTTCATATAAAAATATGTTGTATACATACAAATATAAAAATACATATTTGTAAGGTTTATATTGTATAAAAGATATAATTATATGGATGTGTACATATTACTAAGTATAGATATGTATTTGTTTCATATTATATGCACACGATAGTTTTTATACAAAATAAATACATATTTATATCTATTAAATACAAATAAAAATATTTTTAAATGTATAAATATGATTTTAAATATATAAATACATTTTTATTTGAATTTAATAGATATATTTAATAGTATTTAATAGATATACATATGTATTTATTTTGTATAAAAACAATCGTATACATATAAATATGAAATAAATACATATTTATACTTAGTAAGCAAACACCAAAAACTTTTTTGTTTTTGGTTGATGAGTCACCCAAAGAATTAAAATAATGTTTCGTTTATATGTATTTTACCATATAAATATGTATAAATACACAACATATATATATATATATATATATATATATATATATATATATATACTTAGTAATATGTACAAATACATATAATTATATCCTTTATACAATATAAACGTTACAAATTGATATTTTTATATTTATATGTATATAGTATATTTTTATACAAAATACATATATATTTATACCTACTAAATACAAATAAATATATTTTTAATATACAAATATGTTTTTAAAGGCGTACATTGGCTTTCAAATGTATATAAATACTAAATACAAGTAAATATATTTTTAAATCTATAAAAATATTGGATACATTTAAAAACGCATTTAAAAATGTATGTATAAAATATTTTTATACATTTAAAAACATATTAAACATGTATAATAATAATAATAATAATAATTATTATTATTATTATTATTATCAAAATAATGAAAATAACAATCAAAATAAGGTTAATCCGAACATTTTTGTAAACTTAAGGGTAAATCCGAACATTTTTGAAAACTCAAGAGCTTTATTGGTATCAGGTTTCCAGGTAACGGTTATCTGGAAACCGGCTAAACGGGTATAAATGAACACATTAAACAAAACATTCGAGTTTAATAGACGTAAAACATTTTCAAGGGTAAAACCGACATTTTGGGAAACTTAAAGGGCTTTTACGTCATTTGCCCTATTTTTTAATGTATTTATTTGGAAAATAGGGGACAACGTCGTTTTGTATTAGTGTATAGGGACGATAACACTGGCAAATTTAGTACAGGGCACACGGTGACCCATGCAACCCTTCACTTTTCCGGACGCACCGTAAAATTTTCCGAAAATTTTCGAATTGTTTTTCTACTATCGTGCAAACTCTTACTTTCCGGTGACACCTCTACTACAAAATTATACATCCGCCCCTGAGCGACAAGTTATTCCCATATGGTACAGTAAAATGGTAGAAACCCCTTTTCCCCCTTTAATAGATACAATAATCGGTTCTCTCTCACTCGATTTCTCGGGCGATTTCTTTCTCGCTTGCACCATGTCGACCTAGTAACTGCCATCGTCCTTGCTCCAATATATATAAATAATAATAATAATAATAATAATAATAATAATAATAGATATTTTAATTTCCTAACAAATGTTTATAATAAAAAACTTGTGGAAAAAAATAATTTCTTATTTTAGACACTTAGATATGGATATGGATCACAAAAGATTATATATATTAATTTATTCATAACTTAATAGAAAATTGCGATGACTAAACTGTACATGTTAAATAATTGTTTTACTTATAATTTAAGTGGATAATGAAAATTACAGTACAATATAAAAAGTATTAGTATTTATATTTTTGATATATTATCATTATAAATATTAAACAGCTATTAAAAACAAATAAACAAAAAAACCAAGTTATTAAACTATGAATGATCGGTTTTCATTGTTTCTAATATTTTTATGGTTTTTATTTAAACATCTTTCGAATAAAATATGTAGTTAACACTTAGCATGATGGTCCTGGATATTTTTTTATGCTATGTACTGTTTTTCAGCTTTTTACTTTGTCTCATCTCCTTCTCAATACAAAAATATATATTGTTACACAGACAGTAAATGATGTAATTTGCGGAATCATCTTTCTGGGGACAAGATTATACATGGATGTAACGAGTGAAGGAGCAAAAAATGAATGGTCAACAGCCTTGGTGTTACTTAACACAAGATCTATTGATGGTTTCAAGTCTCTCGATGAGATGTGTCAAAATCAGGAAGCTAAAAGACTATGGGGAAATCAGTTTGCTTTCTTGCATATTTCATTGCCAAAACTTCACCAGTATGACGGGTCCTTGAAACCGCTCAAATTTGTTCAGGAAATACAAAGTATCATCAAAACGAAGAGAAACTCAGCTGCTGTTTATCTCACTGGAATGCTACTAGAATTTATGAGAAAATATAGAGGTCCAGAGGTATGTCTACGTAGTTAGCTCTCACTTGCATTCTTATATTTCTCTGTCTATCTGTATCTAAGTTGTATGAAAGGTAATCCATGTAAAGGCAACAGCTCAATATGTTCACAACACGATAAGGAACTCAAGCATGGCAGTAACTAATATGATCGGACCAGTTGAAAAGATGGCACTTTCTAATCAACCTGTTAAAGGCTTGTATTTCATGGTGGTCAATTCCCCAAAGGTATCATCAATTTTTGCTACTAAATAATCTCTACTTCATTAATTAACCTATCTAGCTTGGGTTTTGCATACTGGTTCTGTAGAGTCTTGTGGTGACGATAATGAGTTACATGGACCATTTGAGGGTTACCATAGGAACTGAGACAGGTCTCATAGATCCTGTGAAGTTTCGGACATGCACTGAGAAGGCTTTCAGCATGATATTCGATGCTGCAGTGAAGTCTAAATGACATGAAAGTGATTTCAATCAGTGAAGTCTAAAATGGCATGAATTTTATACGTCACTTCTTGAAAAGAATGTTGATCTTCATTACAACTTATCTCATTGGATGACGTAGGCCTATACATAAATTTCGAGAGACGGTAGTGTTTGGATTGTTTATGTATGTGATTATGATGTAACATGTCTTGTTAATCTTGTTACAATATTTATTGTTAAATTCTCCATATAATTTTCATTGTTGTTTTTGTAATTATTGATAAATGTTTATTTGAAAGTTTTATTGAAATAATTTTGTTATCGTGTGTGTACAAGGATTATGCATAACGATTTGAAAATTAACTTTTAAATATAGATGCTCGGTGACGAGAAGTGTTTTCTATATATACATATCGTGGCTACACTAGACTGCAATAACAACAAATAATATTATTTTTTATCTTTTAAATTTCTCAACCATAGTAGTGTTTCATTTTATAACTAATGGTAGTGTATTAGAATATTTCCTTTTTGTTAGTAAAGATTTTATTTTCCTCTATAAATAGAAAGGGAAACTAAGTCATTTAATGTGCATTAGAAAATGTAGTGTTCTAGTTAGAAAAATCGATGAGATCTCTCCCATGAAGAGTTCTTTATTTTTCATATTTGTAACTCCTCTCTCTATGAAATTGTTGGATTACTCATATCTTTGTATTCTTCTTTTTATAATTATTAATATTCAAATTTCTTATCCCTCAACAATAGTCTAAACATGATCCCACAACTCTCTTAGCTCGACCGTGGTGGTGTAGAATTTGCCGAGGGTATTCTTTCCGACCCCGATAAGGAGAAATATTTAGACCCCGACACGTTGGAGCAAATAAAATAAATCCAACATGTAGACGGATTCACTTGGAATATGGGACAATTTCCTTATCTTGATGTCCCCCCTAGTTAGTGTTCATATGGGACAAAATGTAGTTGTGAACTGTGTTAATGCGGGGTCGATGCAACGTCGACGTCGCCATGCACCATCTCTCGTGGATGAACCAAATCTGGATTAAGATAACTTTGATTTTGATCCCGAGCTAATTAGTTTAATCAACATGATCCCAAGCTAAATTTCACCGCCAACATTTTGAGCTGCCTGATTTTTCAGCAACATAATTTTGACTATATCCGATGCATCCGATGTAGGCTGACTTTTAGAAACCACCACAATGCAATCTTCATCCATATTTTGACCCACACACTCCCATCAATCAACAGTAATATCAAGAGCACTCTCAAGATATTATTGTACTTTATGGCGATATGGATCACTTTGATAATACATTCTAGGACCTCCGTAACGACGTCGACACCCACTAATGATTTTTATGCTATGAGACATTTGCTTCTTGATATTTATACCGACACTCAACCCGATCCTTTGTTGCCACTGCCCCTTCCGTATGTTCAACATTACCTGAATTTTCTGCCACCCCTACTCATAACTACACGATCTAACCCTCTCCATGCATTGAGGATAATGCCATATCTTAAGCTTGGAGAAAGAAATTCTCTAAATTTTGTAAAATAATTTCATTTTTGCATTCGGATGTTTTTGTTTTATTTTTTATTAAAAAAATAACAAAAATATTTTACTTTTCAAATTGTGTTTTTAAGAAAAATTCAAAAAAAAAAAATTCATAATTTTCTTTTATAAACAACATCCACTACAAGAAATGTTGGCATTACCGGTGACATCTTTAGCGGCGACGGAGGACAATAGTGGCGACATGTAATTGACGCGTTACATGTCGCCAATATTGCCATGCGTCGCCGCTAATGCAAAATAACAGCGATCCGCGTCAAATTTCCCCCATCCGTCCGATTTGTTTTCAATCGTAGGGTTGCAGAGGAAAGCGAAAACGCACTGACTTTTCCCTCCAAGGCGTCGCCGCTATTGCCCTATTGTCATCGTTTATGCCCTACTGTCGCCGCTAATACCTGTCGCAGATAACCCCTTCCAGCTTCCTTTTCTGTTACATTTTTTTCTATTCTCTCTCGTTTCCTTCTCTCGCTTCCGTTCCAGCTTCTCACTTCCACCATTTGGACGCCACGACTAGGTGTAGGATGAAGGTAAAAACCGGTGCTATCCCCTCCTGCCGCCACAAGACCGCCACACCTTCCCCCAAAACCTCCAAAACCGGCGACCCTTGAGCTCAATTCCGAAATTGCCCACATTCAAGATCGAATTCCTCCTATATTCTATTATTTTTCTGTTTTGGATGATAAATTGTTAATAATTTTCAATTTGGTTGAGTGATTATCTTTGTATTTTGAGATATGAAGTGTTTGTGCATTTTGTTGGATTGTATATGCTTTTTCAGATTCATGGGAAGTGTTTATGCATTTTGTGTGTGTTTTTCTAATTTATGTTTATACCATATTGGCTTAAAAATACATCGAGTAAGCGTTCTTATTTTTAATTATCTTTCATTATTTATTGTTACTTTTTTCATTCATCCGTTATTATATATATATATATATATATATATATATATATATATATATATATATATATATATATATATATATATATATATATTCATCAATATAGAAAATTCAAATCTGAACATCCTAAAAGTGACGAAAAGACCGAATTTCCCAACTGGTTTTTTGAAAAGGTAATAATAATTAACAAACAAATATCTTTGATAAATATAATGAATCAAGAATACATAACACATCAATATATGTTTAATAGGTTTATCAGATGGAAAAAGAAAACTCTCCAGAATTCCACGAAGAGTTGTCAGCCCTTTCAATGGGTTCACAAATGGATGTTCATACTTACACCGCGTGCATAGTAAACGGTGTTAGGTTTATGGTACTTAGTCGTGATGCACAACGAAAAACGCAAAACTCTGGGGTTCTAGCGGTTGGTGAGAATGGAGAGAAATATTATGGCCAGTTAGAAGAGATTATGGAGGTGCAATATCCATATGATTATTCGACTGTAATATTTCGGTGCAAGTGGTTCGGTACGGGAGATATTCCTGATGATAATTTCATCAGTATTGACACAGAAAAAGAAGCGTACCAAGATTATCAACTCATATATGCTTCGCAAGCCAAACAATCCGCGAGCCTGTTAATCATCGAAGAAACCAAAACAGCAACCATCGTTGTGTCGTCGAGCATGTTAATCATCGAAGTATTTAGGATCTACTATCCGACAATGCTCGTGTCCAAAATGCTTACAGTGACTCTGTCCAAGATGTCGACAATGTGGAGGCCGAAAATGTTGACATAGTTCGAAACAACTCTTCAACTGGAGCTAGACTTTTTATCGACTTCTCACAATACTTTCAAAACAATGTTGATGTAGCTCAAAACAATGTTGATTATGACGATGAAGACGAGACTGAAGTACCTCCGCCAACGGGTAGAATCGATAATGTTTCCGAGGAAGAGACTGATTATGATGATAACAATTCTGATTAAAGTAGTTTCAAAATCAAGTTAATGTTAATATTAAAATAAAATAAAATTAGTTTAAAAAATTAAACAAATAACAAAAAAGAAAATATTAAACTCATTGGAAAATCAAATTAATTTAACTTTAGAATCAAACTAAGTTACTTTTATAAAATCAAATTAAATTAATTATAAAACCAAATTAATAGCAACATACTTTTAGTGACTTAATGTTGGTCATTACAACTTTAGCTTAGTTAGGTTATTAATAGCAACGTACTTTTAGTAATTTTAATTTAATTATAGAATAAAATTAAATTAATTTTACAAAAATCAATACAAAAATAATAAATTAATTGTAAAATCAAAATAAAGTAGTTTTAAAATCAAGTTAATGGTAATATTAAAATAAAATAAAATTAGTTTAAAAAATTAAACTAATAACAAAAAAGAAAATATTAAACTAATTAGTAAATCAAATTAATTTAACTTTAAAATCAAACTAAGTTACCTTTATAAAATCAAATTAAATTAATTATAAAACCAAATTAATAGCAACATACTTTTAGTGACTTAATGTTGGTCATTACAACTTTAGCTTAATTAAGTTATTAATAACAACATACTTCTAGTAATTTTAATTTAAATATAGAATAAAAGTAAATTAATTTTAAAGAAATCAATGCGAAAATAATAAATTAATTGTAAAATCAAATTAAAGTAGTTTTAAAATCGAGTTAATGTTAATATTAAAATAAAATAAATAGTTTAAAAAATTAAACTAATAAAAGAAAATATTAAACTAATTAGAAAATCAAATTAATTTAACTTTAGAATCAAACTAAGTTACCTTTATAAAATCAAATTAAATTAATTATAAAACCAAATTAACAGCAACATACTTTTAGTAACTTAATGTTGGTCATTACAACTTTAGCTTAATTAGGTTATTAATAGCAATGTACTTCTAGTAATTTTAATTTAATTATAGAATAAAATTAAATTAATTTTAAAAAAATCAATACAAAAATAATAAATTAATTGTAAAATCAAATTAAAGTAGCTTTAAAATCAAGTTAATGTTAATATTAAAATAAAATAAAATTAGTTTAATAAATTAAACTAATAAAAAGAAAATATTAAACTAATTAGAAACTCAAATTAATTTAACTTTAGAATCAAACTAAGTTACCTTTATAAAATAAAATAAAATTAATTATAAAACCAAATTAAAAGCAACATACTTTTAGTGACTTAATGTTGGTCATTACAACTTTAGCTTAATTAGGTTATTAATAGCAATGTACTTCTAGTAATTTTAATTTAATTATAGAATAAAATTAAATTAATTTTAAAAAAATCAATACATAAATAATAAATTAATTGTAAAATCAAATTAAAGTAGTTTTAAAATCAAGTTAATGTTAATATTAAAATAAAATAAAATTAGTTTAAAAAATTAAACTAAATTAATAGCAACATACTTTCTCTTTGCTCCTCGGATATATATATATATATATATATATATATATATATATATATATATATATATATATATATATATATATATATATATATGATTTTTGAATACTCTATCCATTTCTGATTATTTGTTCAAGTGTTCCCGTGTTGGGATACTTTTTGAATCATCAACTTTATGAATACTCTACTTGATTTTTGTTTCCCGTAGAGTAAACCTTAAACACTAAATTATGTTTCAGTTGCATCATGTCTATTGATAAAAGCTGGACTACTAATCCACATCGTCAATATCCCGAGTTTCAGCTAGGACTCGACTCTTTTGTCGAGAGATCCATGTTACACCTAGATTGTAAAGGTGAAACCAGATGTCCGTGTGAGAAATGTGATAATCGTTACTTCATGGATCCGAAAGCAATAAGACGTCATGTTCGTATATAAGGTTTCAGTCAATCATACAAAACGTAGATATATCACGGTGAACCTTTAATCCCTCCAGTTGTAGATGTCGTATCGCCAAGAAACAAGATGGTTGATGTTATTGACGATGTTATGTCGGAGTCGAGAGAAAATGATACAAACCTCGATGAAGGAACCTCGAATACAGGGGGTAGCGGTGTCAATGATGATTTTAAACAGTTGATAAAGGTAGTCAAAACCAAGTTATATCCTGGTTGCAAGTTTTCTTTCCTTGATTTTTTAGCAAAGCTGATGCATATCAAGGTCAACAACAAATGGACTGATTGTTCATTTGATCAACTCCTTGAGTTTTTGCATTCGGCATTTCTACCAGACAACAAGGTTCCCTGTTCATATTATTTAGCAAAAAAGAAACTGAAGAAGTTAGGTTTGGGGTACGAGTCAATACATGTCTGCAAAAACGATTGTTTTCTCTTCTGGAAGGAACACAAGTCATTGCAAGTTTGTCCAGTTTGTAAAGAGAGTCGATGAATTAATAAAAACACCAAGGGTAAGAAAGTGGCTCATAAGGTGTTACGGTACTTTCCAGTGACCCCTAGACTACGCCGTTTGTATTGTTCACGGTACACTTCCAAAAATATGATATGGCATAGTACGGGGAGATCAGAAGATGGTGTGATGCGTCATCCCATTGATGGAGAGTCTTGGCAAAAATTTGATGTAGATTACCCTGACTTCTCGAGTGAACCTCGCAACGTACGCCTAGGGCTGGCAGTTGATGGCTTTAATCCATTTGGTAACATGTGTAATCCGAATAGTACGTGGCCAGTTGTACTCACCACATACAATCTGCCACCATAGCTTTGTATGAAAGAGTCATCATCCATGTTGGCCTTGTTGATTCCTGGCCCTAAAGCGCCTGGAAAGGACATAGATGTTTTCCTTACGCCGTTAGTAGAAGAGCTTAATTTTTTGTGGCAATCAGGCGTACGTATTAAAGACGCAGCGACAAACACATTCTTCACGATGAAAGCTATGTTGTTATGGACAATAAACGACTTTCCAGCTCGTAGTAGTTTATCTGGCTGGAGCGGACAAGGGTATAGAGCATGCCCAACTTGCAATGAAGACACTCCCTCGTACCGTGCAATAAATAAAGTCGTTTATATCGGTCAAAGTCGGTTCTCTGCAGCTGAAGCAAAGCATAGATATGATGCATGTCGAGAAAAATGTGGGTGAGAGTCTTTTGGGTACTTCTATGATGAATGATAAGAGTAAAGACACATCAAATGCACGTGAGGACTTGAGAAATCTGAATATCCGGCGTAATCAATGGTTGCAAAAAAAGGTAACAAGTTCACCAGACCACATGCAAAGCTACTCATTCAAGAAACCTGACCGCAAAATCTTTTGTCAATTTATAAGAGATGTGAAATTGCCTGATGGGTTTGGATCTAACATCAGTAAGAAAGTGTAGATAAAGATACTAACATTATTGGGTTGAAATCTCATAACTATCACATTCTTATGCAACGTTTGATACCGATTGGAGTTAGAGCGTTATTGGACAAAGAAACTTCTAAACCAATTGTAGATCTTTGTACGTTTTTCAAGCAAATTTGCTCCAGAACACTAAAGGTGGAGGATATGAGGAAAGCAAAAGAAGACATTATTAGACTCTTGTGCAAGTTAGAGTTGATTTATCCTCCAACGTTTTTCGACATTATGATTCATTTAGTTATGCATTTACCTGATGAAGTGATTGCCGGAGGCCCGGTATGTATGAGATGGATGTATCCGTTTGAAAGGTATATGAAAAAACTAAAAAACTATGTCAGAAATAAGGCGAGGCCGGAAGGTTGTATACCTGAAGGTTATGTTGCTGAAGAAGCTTTGTCATTTTGTTCGATGTACCTTCGAGATGTGCATACTCAATTCAATCGCCTTGAAAGAAACGAAGACGTTGTCATTTAAAAAACAAAGTTTTGGATGTTTGAGTCCAAGTGTCGACCGACGAGCACAACGCAAATCAAACATCTTGATATAAGGGAGAAACGTAACATAGAATGGTTTATACTGAATAATTGTCAAGAAGTCAGACAATACATCGAGTAAGCGTTCTTATTTTTAATTATCTTTCATTATTTATTGTTACTTTTTTCCATTCATCAATTATATATATATATATATATATATATATATATATATATATATATATATATATATATATATATATATATATATTCATCAATATAGAAAATTCAAATCTGAACATCCTATATATATATATATATATATATATATATATATATATATATATATATATATATATATATATATATATATATATTCATCAATATAGAAAATTCAAATCTGAACATCCTGAAAGTGACGAAAATACCGAATTTCCCAACTGGTTTCTTGAAAAGGTAATAATAATTAACAAACAAATATATTTGATAAATATAACGAATCAAGAATACATAACACATCAACATATGTTTAATAGGTTTATCAGATGGAAAAAGAAAACTCTCCAGAATTCCACGAAGAGTTGTCAGCCCTTTCAATGGGTTCACAAATGGATGTTCATACTTACACCGCGTGCATAGTAAACGTTGTTAGGTTTATGGTACTTAGTCGTGGTGCACAACGCAAAACACAAAACTCTGGGGTTCTAGCGGTTGGTGAGAATGGAGAGAAATATTATGGCCAGTTAGAAGAGATTATGGAGGTGCAATATCCATATGATTATTCGACTGTAATATTTCGGTGCAAGTGGTTCGTTACGGGAGATATTCCTGATGATAATTTCATCAGTATCGACACAGAAAAAGAAGCGTACCAAGATGATCAACTCATATATGCTTCGCAAGCCAAACAAGTGTTCTACATTCGCGAGCCTGTTAATCATCGAAGAAACCAAAACAGCAACCCTCGTTGTGTCGTCGAGCATGTTAATCATCGAAGTTTTGGGATCTACCATCCGACAATGCTCGTGTCCAAAATGCTTACAGTGACTCTATCCAAGATGTCGACAATGTGGAGGCCGAAAATGTTGACATAGTTTAAAACAACTCTTCAACTGGAGCTAGACTTTTTATCGACTTCTCACAATACTTTCAAAACAATGTTGATGTAGCTCAAAACAATGCTGATTATGACGATGAAGACGAGACTGAAGTACCTCCGCCAACGGGTAAAATCGATAATGTTTCCGAGGAAGAGACTGATTATGATGATAACGATTCTGATTATGATACTGATGAATAAGACATCGAAGTATATGATGAAGATTCTGATTAAAAAAATCAAATGTTTTTTTTTGTAATAGAAACTTTATTTGAAATGTACCTTTAATTCATATTGTTTGTCTAACTTTTATTTATGTTGTTTGTCTATATTGTATATCTTACAATTTCGCAGGGTAACTAACTTTTATTCATATTGTATTTCTACATTGTACATCTTGTAATTTACAGGCTACAGATGAGGTTTACTTCGACGATACTCTTTGCCATGATTGCCGATGTTATGGGGCTTGGACATGGAGGTGATGGAGTTGGGGATCCACCACCTCCAGTAGGCTTTGGTCATGGTCAACACGAACATGATGGTAAGTTTTATTATGATATTATTATTATCTATTTTTATTATCTTATTATAAGTTATCGTGACTAATATTTTTAATTGTATTTTTTCATCCGAGCATCCAAAAAAAAGAAGGGGCATGTCAAAAAATATCGAGCTGGGGAAGTTGATACGGGCAAACAATCTATTAGCGGCGACGTTGAAGTATTAGTGGCAACAAGTCAATAGCAGCGACAATGACCTTTAGCGACGACTAGGTGCACATTAGCGACGAAGCATTACCGGCTCATTTGCAGCGACCTGTCGCCGCTAAAGGTATTAGCGACGACTACCCATACCTTTTGCGGTGACAGGCGTCGCCGCTAATGCCCAGTATTCTTGTAGTGATCACTATGAAAAATGTTTTATGAGATGCTGAAAATCTTTACTTCCGAATATGCTCTGTAAATGTGGAAATGATAGCTACCAAAATTGATAGTCTCAATACATGCAGGTGTAATAGTTGTTCTTCATAAATATGGATTTGTTAAACATTGTGAGTGTTAAACTAATCATAAATAATAAAATAAACATCGTGACCGTTAAACCAATCATAAAAAATAAAATAAACCGTGAAAACAATCATAGCTACGGTGGAATTGTTAAACACCGTGACCGTTAAACCATATTGGAACTAATTTCTTGAGTCTTTTAAGTATGAACACAGCTGATAAGTCTTGACTCCATATAACTTGGCCCTATTTTTTCACATGCCTTAGCTTTCAGGGTTAACTTTAAGTCTAATAACATATTCATTCAACCAAATACAAAGATCGATTAAGTGAGCAAACTGTCAAAGCCGAGCTCATAACGGGTAGCGACTATCAAAATCGGTAACAACTCAACATTCAGGTAACGAAATGAAGAAATCTCCATTAAATACTCGAAAAATAAGATTGAAGAAACTAAAGCTAAAGGCAAAAGTCACATTCAAGTTTCAATCAATTTGTGCGCTGCCACAAGTCAAATCTGGTGCACGTGAAGAACTTGTGGGTTGCGATATTTGATGCTTTCAAAATATTGAAAAGATAGGTGTCAGCCCCTTCGCGTGGGCTAGTTATTTCAAATAAAACTGAGGATGGGTTGAGTTAGGTAAATCTAATGAAGTTATGATGAAATAATATGACAAACTGTGATAATTTTGTGAACAAAGTTTATTTAGTTTTATGGTTGGTTTATGATTTTGCACCATTAAAAACAATTTCTAGATGTGTTGAGAATAGTAGTTAAGTCTGTGATCCCATTGGAGTTTCTTCGGTGAGAAGTTAGATTATATAATAAAAAAGAGTGAAAGTCATTTTGTTTTGTTTTTGTGATGTCTTTAATTTTTAGTTTTTTTTTCTACCCTACTTTATTTTGCAATATCTGTTTGCATGATCATATAACTGTTAGCTATTTTCTACATGATTTTTTATTTAGGTTCTTCGTAGCCATCTACAATTTACTTAGCTGACTTTTATTTGCCTCCCTTGATGACAAGTAATGTTTAAGCTTGGTAGATTTGTTAGATGCATTTGTATGCTTCTTTTCTGCTAGTTTTACTACCCAGTTTATATTCTATTTTCTACATTTGTGCTTGCATTAGTGTTAATAAATTGGACAGTAGTTGTTTTCTTTAGAGCACCTATACTACTTATGTTATGATGTTTAATTTCAAGTATGTGAATCGGAGTGGGAATTCAAAGATATAGTGGCGCAGCTTGGAGCAAAACTAGAGCAATTTTTGTAGCTTAATAGTAGCTTGAAGTACTTAGGGAAGTTAAAGAATGGAATGAAGTAGCTTGTAATAAAGTTCTCAAGAACGAAATGTGAAAATGAACTAACACAGGTCGTGTCCACTCTGGCCATATCCCTTTATGCAAATAGTCTGAGATCACTACAAACTAAATGACATTTAGTCGCACAATGTTTTAGTGGCATATTTTTTATTTGTGCCACTATATTATGTTTTAGTGGCACATTCTAAATGACATTTAGTAGCACAATGTTTTAGTGGCATATTTTTTATTTGTGCCACTATATTATGTTTTAGTGGCACATTCTAAATGACACTATAAAAATTTATGGATTTAAGGGCACTTGACATTTTTTTTATGTTACTAAAGCTATTAAACCACTTTTATCTATTATTTTTGTTTCATAGTTTCCCATAGTAATTTGTCATTTAGACGTCTGTTTTTGGTATTTCCTCATTTCAATTAATCGAACTAGTAACTTAGGGCAAAATAGGGAGAATGCTCCTAGAAATCGCTATGCTCTAAACTCAATCGCTCAACTCCATCGGTGCTTTAAACCCCATCGTCGATCCATCAAGACCCCTACCTCGTTGTTGTCAGTTATTCCCAGTCGTCCTCGTCCACCACCGCCTCCGTATTTGCTTCCGAGGTTCGCGTTGTCCGTGCTTTTCAATTAATCTGGTAATCCCTCACGCCTCTTCTTCCTCCTTTGTTACATTTTCCTCAAATTGCTCCTTTTATTTTTATTAATCCATTCAATGGAAATAGTTTTTAACATTTATTAAGCCAATGTTGTTCCTACGTTCCTATAAGCCTAGGATTTAACTTTTTGTGTAACAATAGTTCGGTTGATCATGCGTCGCTTGCAGGATTACCAAATCATTTGAATTAGCGAGAATGATTCTCTGGTAAGTTTCACTACATAACATTATTGGTTTAGTGCTCTATTATGGTGATTGATTTCTTCTATTTTTACTTCCCACCATTATCTTGCAATCATCATAATGGAGATCATGAGGTGCACACATCAAAACGAGGGCAGTATGAGGGGCCTGATCATGACTTGTTTGCACTGATTAGAAACGAATGTCTTAGAAAATGCCTCTTGAGTCAGATTTAAAGATATTGCAGGTTTGAGCAAAGCAAAAAGACTTCTAAAGGAAGAACTGGTTCTACATTATTTGATGCCTGATTACTTTCAGGTATGCTGTTAGACGAAGCTCCGGTAGTTGGTTTTTATTCTTTTTGTCCATCTAACATTTATTCTGTAATTTTTATTTCCATGGTCTGAGTCAAAAGAAAGGAATGTATTTGGTTTTAGACCTTTAGTACCTAAACTATCATTATGACCTACCATCTAAAGAGTAATTATCTTATTCAATGTTTCTAAAAACTCAGATAAACCTTTGAGGTTTAAAGAATTCATGCACCATATTCTATTAAGAGGGTACAATTGGGAGAGTGTCTCAAGACAATTATACATGCAAGTTATCATTATCCTTACCAATGGCCTCATCTTTTGAAGTGGGTGACACTTAATTAGCACGATCAGCAAGTTTTAGGAACTATATTTGTGCTACAAATTCTTTCTAAAAATTATAATTAAGTCCTCATCTTTCAAAAGCTTAAATTGTAGCTTAGTTTCTTTTCTTTGTTCATTGATGTTGATATATAGGCTTTAATATATACATAAGTTATAGTACTTTCTTTTTAATCCCTATAAGCAAGACATTGATGTTGATATGTAGGCTTTCATATGTACATGGGATACTTGTACGTGATGCTAATATCCAATTTTCATAGCTTTCAAAAATTGATTGGTAAATCATCAGGGGTATAAGTAGTTGGATGTGTCCTATCATCAGTCTTGTCCACTAGATATTGCTTCATATGCCAATTTAGGGAAAATAAAATGCACATAACAATCAATGGCGCCAACTGTCACTATCTTGCTTTCACTACCAATGACTTATGTGCTAACTCCAATTATCATGTTATCAGAGACACCATTCATGGAATCTGGATTTGTTTCTTTGTGTTAGGGAACTTGTTGAGATAGTTGGTGGAGAAACGCTATCTCTTATTGAATTAAGTAGTTATGCCCGTGAAGAAGGTATGGTATTTGCAAACACAACTTCAACTGGTATGCAGCCAAACATTAATGAGACTCATATTTCTAAGGTTTACCTTATCTACCATTTTCACATCATATTTTATAATGATTTTTAGTAGAAATCTAATCATGATATGAAGTGAATATGTGCATGACATGTGGGCATAACTTGTCTATAGCACAAACTGTCTATTTAAGTATTTTTAATGAGGGTTTTTACATCTTTTACTAGATCAAGTCCTAAGATGTCCATCTTCCTTACTTACGCATGATAGGCTGGAGTCATGTCAATGTGATAAAAAAAAATTGTAATATTTTTGTTTCTTGATCTCTCCTATGTGTAAAAGCCATGAATTCCCTCCTTATCCGCATCATTGAAGATAGCCTTAAAAAGCCTTTTCAGTCCCGTACACTCTAAGAAAAATATTGAAATACCCCTAGAAAGCTTGTTACACTGGACATGAGAAGTTATCTAGGGTTGTTTTTAATAACGAGGAGGGCATTTATTTCTTTTTCACAAATGAGAGATGGAATGCGATTCCATGTTCAATTTTTTTGTGTATGACAAAAGAAATGAAACTTTTGTCTCATATATTGTCATGCATGACAAACATGGCTTAAAGAGAATATCGGGTACTTTAATCCATTCATTTTTATTAAAAAATAAATTTGAAACAAATTTTCTTATTACCATTTACCACCTCTTACCCCTGCAAGGGCATACGTGTCATTTTTTTGTATTCTTTTGTTTTATTACAGGAAGCTTTGAAGTCATATGCCTTGCTATCTGATGCAGTTGACATTCCTAAAATTACCGGATTACATAGGGAAGTAGGAGAATGTGGAGCTAAGTTTGTTACAGGGGTGCAAATGTTTATAGGGCAAGCTTATGAAAAATATGAGAGATTTACACAGTTACCTGGTAAGATTTATAAAATTTAAATTATCATATTTTAGATTTTTCATTTCAGTTTTTTAAATTATACTTTGCAACTGCAGCACCTAAGGAGTTATTTAAGGAGATCATGAAAAAATATTAATTGTCTCGGGCCATCCACCTTGGTATGTACCTCTTTGTATCACTTCTTCCTTTATCTTCAATTTCAACTTAGCTAGAAGGATAAACTGGTCTTTTTCTCATAAATAGTCTTTAGTCATACAACACTAATCGTTTATCTATCAACACTTAATAAGATAAAGAAAATGCACTATGTGCTGCCTGGATAAAAAGTGATGTGTAAAACATATTTGAAAACATGATGGCATACTTTCATTTATTTGTTTATTATAGATTTGTCATTTCATTTTTTCCTACTTGAGACATTGTATTTTTGAAAAATCTACCTAATTATAAATTCAGGGCGCACACAGCCAAGATAAGTTGCTGCCATGAGTGTTGCTGCTAGAGTTTCTCAAGAAATGAATGTCAGACTTGGGCATCAGGTATGTGCCCATGTGTTTTGTTTTAACATTATGTTGTAAATATTTCAAATGCATAATTTGAAACTCTTTTGTGGGATTTTGTCAACAAATACATCTTCCTATGTGATTTACTGTGTTATGAAACCATTTTGGTTTATGATTTCAGGTTTTCCTACTCTATACGCCCCGAAGATTGTACTTCTGAAAACTGTGCTCAAGTATATGAATGGACATTCTAAACTTTGTATTTTCTTTGTTTTTTTTTGTTTATTTTTTTGACATGAAGTTGTTAGTATTGGGGAATATTTATTATTTTATACGTGTTGCAATCTAATTATTTATTTTATTTTATATTTTAGATAAAAATTATGTAGATATTAGTAGCTTAAATTATAAAATATCATGAGTATTTACTGGCGTAAAATGTGCCCTAAGTTTTATTTATTTTTTTGGTGTATTGTGGCAAATAAAAAAGTGCCTCTAAAATCTTAAAATATGTAACTAAAAATAGCATTAATTTTTGAATCAAATTAGCATTTTATGGCACAAAATATGTGCCACAAAAAACTTTTCTTCTATAGTGACAAATAAAAAGTGCCACTAAAAGTCTAAAAAACTACAACGACAAAAACAAAAAGTGTCACTAAAAGGTTTTAGTGGGAGCGCTTCTAGTGACACTTATTTTGTGTGCCGCCGATTCTTTGAGATATTCTTAGTGGCATTTTTTTGAGTTTTTAGTGGCACTTTTTATGTGTCACTAAATGGCATATTTTTTTTAGTGGATGTTTTTGGTTTTTTCAAAATGTGAATACCTTGAAGCCCAAACATGGGTCGTGTTTGCAGTTTGCACTATTAAGGGCCATGTCCCATCCATGTGGATTTTTTTTCTAATTTTTGAAGATTTATTAGCACGAAATCAAAACACGGTCCATGTTCCTCCTGGAACAGGCCATGTTCCAAGAAAATCTCCCAAAATAGCATCATACTTCATTTAAAGTGACATGGGGTTTTTTCACCTTCGAACACACATTGTGGTTCTTTAACATTGGTTCTGTCCCAAGAAGTTCCATCTAGCAACTTACCAATTTCTAAGTACTCCAAAGCCGCAATTGCTTATATGGTATGGTGTCAGTTATTCCTTTGTCACAAACATCATGTTGAACATGAGACATGGATCACAATGAATCTCATATGGTGTTCAACTTTTAGTGAGGTCTTAGATGTCTAACTCTCAACGAATAAGAGGAACAAGTACCATCCTCACTACATGAAAGACCCACACTTTCATAATTGAAACATTATTACTCCAAAACATGCTACATGCATATTCATAAAACAATATTTTACATTGATAATTTGATTACAAAATACTGGATACAAACCGACTAAGTTTTAGTATATTACATAACTACCCAGGATATTAAAGTTTTATACAAACGTAAACCCAAATACAAAAGTAATAGTATAAACTATTCTAAATCTTCCAACAGTATATGGCTATACTGGTTGCTTATTGCCTGCAATTGTTAAACATTGAGAGGGGTAAGCGGTGACCCTTAGTGAGTTCAATAATAGATACAACATAACGTTATGCCATATATATACTTTAATATGGCAGAAGCAAAGGGGAACAAGGAACAACAAAGGCACATGTGAGTCATGTGACAAACTTTCCATATCAATCGATGATTTGATTCAAAGATATACAACCAATGAGACATAACAATTTCAATACTTGATATACATCAATAACACTTCGGCCCAAATGGCACAGAAGACATACAATTTCTGATTAAACATTTTGGTAGATTTCAGGCTTTTAGCCCTATCTAACCATCTGCCAATGCCATAGAATAGAAGTCATTCTCTTACGAGACATGCTCTACACGGCCAGAGGCTACATACCAGTACCACCGTGAATCTAAGTCCTTTCAGTGATCACATGGTCAAAGGTACAACTTTGCTACAATAATAGCACGGAATAACAACACGAGATAATAACACGGAAAAGCACATAGCACATATAAAACATAACATACAATTGTTCCTATATATTGAACTCACCGTGAAATAACCGTGGGTTAAAATATTAATTTGGGCAACACTTCGACTCTAAATATGACTTTCTGTGACGAAACCGGGGATTTTTAGTTGAAAACCGGCCTTACACGGGCAGAGTTTCGACTTGAAAATATGATTTTTGTAGTGGTGTTGATTATGATGGCATGTGCGGAATTAGAAAAGATCTAGTGAATCATCATGTAAACTCAAGAACACAAGGAGTAAATAAATCTGTGTAAGCTCATATTAGATCTAGAAAGGATATACAAATGGGTTTGTACACAATTTTCTCGGGAACTTCGGAGTGTCGGAACTTGCTTCGGGTGTCGGGGATGAAACCGGGACTTCGGGGGGTGTTAGGGTAAATTTAGAGAGAGTAGAGGGTGTAAAATGAGAGATTTTGTAAACAAAATACGGCAGCCTTCACATCCCTTATATAGGGTCCGAAGCAGCTCACTACGCAGGGCGTAGTTCCTCAGTATGTTGGGCGTACTGCATGGCGGTCCTCTACGCGGGGCTTACTTGCGAGGTGTCAATTGTTCGGAACCCGAGCCTCGGACGTTTCAAGAGGGCATGATACGTGTTCATCGGTTCTATTACGCTGGGCGTAACTTCTGTATGTTGGGCGTACCCTTCGGACCAGCCTCGAAGTTTGTGCCATAAACTTCAAAATTTCATATCTTTCGCATACAAACTCTGTTTTTTGACGTTCTTTATATCCACGCGTAGGTGAAATTATGCTCTACAACTTTCATTTAGACTCTGTCGGCTAATTTTGACTTCATTTTTATTATTATATTTTTAACAGGCCGGAACAGGAAAAGTCTGTTAAAAAATCATAACTTCTTCATCCGACGTCCGTTTTCATCTATTTTTTTACCGTTGTACTACTATTGACGAGACCTTCGATTGTCATTTAGGTTGTGTCGGCTAAAAATCACTCGATCTTTATTTCGAGTTTTTAGCTGTCTACTGCTATACCAAAATTTAGAAAAATCATAACTTCCTCATACGAAGTCAGATTTTGACGTTCTTTTTATGAAAATTTTCGGTTTAACGAATACTACGACTTTAATTTAGATCATATAGGCTAAAAAGTAGTTTATCGAAAACTCACTTTTTACGTCATACGGCGTCGTGCCGGTTCTGTCGCGAAACTTCGATTGGTCATAACTTCTTCGTTATAACTCGGATTTCGATGAGGTTTTCGCGTAAATGTTTCTAACGAGATTCTTTACAAATTTCAATAATAAAATTTTACTCATTTAAAATTTTATATTTTCGTTAAATTTCGATATTTGACTTTTGATTGGAATCTCATAAGACTTCCAATATCTTCTGAGTGATTCTAAACATAGTTTTACTTCAATTCTAGTAAAAACTATCTGTTAGAACTCAACGCTCAAAATCACATAATATTATTCATTTTTAAACTTACAAAACACGATAACTGAACGTGTATGTTACACTACATATGCCTATCATGTAGTTCATTCTATACCTAACAACGAACCTTATAACTACCTTTTACAGAACATCCTTAAACCATGCCAAACACAACAATTCCTACACTCCAGTCCCAAATATATATCTTAGGCCGAAGAATACAAATATACTACCTTTATCAAACATCACTCATTACTACGATCCATAAATTGATTTTGATGCGGTCATGTCCAATACTTATTCTCCTAATCAAGTACCTATGAATTTGGTCGCATCTCTTTGGATTTTTGTCTCCTTGAAAATTAACCAATCCATTAATATCAGTCGTACCTCATAGATGCTCCTACATCAATGAACAACTATGGACATTTCGAATAACCAAGGTTATTTGAGAATTAACATGCTAATATAGAACACAACAGTTATTTAATAAATAGACTATATCCAATATATCAATTCATTAAAATATATTTTGCTTATACTTCTCTAATATCCAAATACTAAATTTATATCAAATTTAATCACTTAGAACACCAAAGTCTTATAACTTCAACACGACTTTCATGTTATGGCTAATGGAGGATCTTTATTAAGTAGATTTTACAAATTTGATTTGTATAAACTTTGCGAGTATGAAAATTTCTTGTCTTGTATATATACCCTGTATATAAAGAAAAACTCTTGGTATCAGAGCAAGAAATCTTTGAGTTGAATTCAAAATTGTTGAGTTTTCTTATGTTTGTCTAGTTTTATCGTTCATCATTTTGATTTTCCTATATCTTTTTCGCAACTGCAATTTGTTCGCAACTTTATTTGGAAATTATTATTCCAAAACTCGTTTTGATTTGAATCTCATATTTCACTCATTTATTTGATCACCTATTCATTTTCATTGAAATCATGTCGAAAGTAGATTCTCACATCGTTGGGTTAAATCTGTCAAGAACTATTGGATCAAATACCATAGTTCCAACACTATTTCTTGATGACTATGAAGAATGGATACTTTATTTTGAAGATTGCATCATTAGAATTCAAAAGCACGGTTCTTACATCTAGAATTTAATAATTGTTTATGAAGAATGGATAATTGTTGGTCCACACAAGTTCTCGAAGACGAAGGAGTCTGTTTATTCCCTTGTTGATTATGAACAACTTCATGAGAAGTATACGGACATGGATGCTGAAGAGAAAGAAAAACTTAAAAATGACTTGATATCGAAGAGAGAGATTCAGTATGCTCTTACTCAAAGTACTTTCAGGTAACTTAGTTCATGAAAAATTGCTCATGATATTGAAAGGTCAAGTATGCTCAAGAGTCATATTAAAGTGATATTGCTAGCTAACATATGATACTAATGGGTCACACTAACAACAACTTGATATAATTGATTATTTATTAGAAATTGATTTTAATAAATATTCAATAAAACTCTTATAATTAAATTGGAAATTATTTATTTCATGGAAATAATAATTTTCATCAGCAACTAACATTACATAATTCATATGGTATGAATTAATAAGTCATGCACAAACTTTTGGAATAGTTGAATCCTTTTGTCTTTTACCTAAAGACAAAGTTTATATTTTATAAACTTTAAGTTTATAAAATTTAAACATAATATTCTCTTTTTATTCACTATGGCCGAAAGTTGGAGGATAGAGGAGGTGCATGGGATTTCAAATTGTTTAATCAAAAGTATTAAGTCTAGGAAGCATGCATGGATACTCTTATGACATAGCGACATGCTTGTCTAAAGTGGAAGGACCTAATGGTTAAATACTTCACTTTAAGACAATATAAATTTGAGTCTTGCATTCTTGAATGGGTTAATCGATTCTAGCCTCTTGAAAACCATAACCTCCTTAGAGGAGGTTATTCTCTCCCTTTTGTTCATCTTTTTCTTGAAGTTACTTGCATCTTCATGCCCTCTTTAAGTTCATATTGGTTATGAACTTAAAGCATAAGGGTTTAACAGTTTATGGACTAGCATCTACATCAAGTTGAGCCATTTTTGGTGCCTCAAAGGTTCCGTCTTCTTCATCAACTTCCAAGCCTCTAAAGAGGATCCAAAGAACAACAAAGGTTGTTATTTCTTCATTCTTTATGTGGTTGGTGTTTTAATCTTTCTATAACTTGCAAGAAGATCCTTGGTGGGTATCAAATGTTATGTTATGTTCGAAATTTAAGTCTTCCGTTTTCCATATTTTTCTAGTTTGTGAAACTAGTTTTGAACTAAAGGATACCTAAGCAAGAGAGTTCCGAGACATAGACGGGATCAAACATGTATAATTAATTTTTTTATTAGAGATCCCATGTATCTAGGAATTATATAGCAAGATATAATTGATAATCGATATCTACCGGGTTGAATTCAAATAGATGAGATAAAGGATACCTAACCATTTATTTGTTTTGCAACTTGGATCCTAGACTTTGATAATTAATGTTTTTGGAAACTAAAAGGGTATTAATTATTAAAGATTAAATATTGAAAATACTAAATGAATTTTGTTAAAATTTTGTAGTTAAATAATCCATTCTCATCATCATGAATTGTCATTTTCTTTAATGACTTAATGAACCAATAACATTCAATAGATACAACTTCAATGAATGGGTTCATTTCTTAAGAGACAATCTCATGAGAGATATGAAATTGTACACACTTAAAGGTGCTAGTCCTAAACTATTTATTTTATGCAATAAACCTGAAAATGATACCTAGTAAATGCATTATTGTGATGCTAAAGATGCTTCTAGCATCAAGCTAGGAATAGTTATTCATGACTTCCAGGAAGTCTTGGATAATTTAAACATATCTAATGATATAACAGGTCAAGCAATATTCCAATAAATACAGTGATATTTTATTTAAAGCTAGTTTAAACATTGGAATAATGCTAGGCTAAAAGAATCACCTTGTGTGATCCAGGAGGCCCATGTTTTATGGACTGAACACCTTTAAGCCCAAGAAATCTACTAAAGCCCATATAGATGGATCTTGTTTCTTTTGTGGAGAAACTGGACACTGGAAAAGGATTTGCTCCTCTTATTTGGAAAGAATGTCCGGAAGAGACTAGTAGTTCTAGTATCTACTAGATACAACTCATACTTTTCATATAACACTTAGGTACTTGGTACTTAAATGTTAATTTGATATTTATAAATGGCTTGTAGATATTTAATGGAGAGTAACCAAGTTGAGCACAACCAAGTTGGAACTACACTCTCGGAGTTTAGTTTCTTATTTATGTTTAGAACATACATTATTTTTGTAATGTAAAACAATATTTTTTTGGAAAAATGTATGTTTTAATTTAGCATGCCTAAATTTATGTCTCAGTTATTTTATTCAAATGTTTGATAATTTACTCAATCGTTTTTCATAACGATAATATTCATATTCTGAAATGATTAACTTCTATTTATGAGACTAGATCTCTTAATAGAATTATAAAGTAAATATCAACATTTTATAAAATTAATTTCTATACACGAGCACTTTTGACTTAAACTTGTTTTAAATCAAACTCGTCTTTGACATTGTTATCTTTATTATATAAATGGCATTCACATATTCCAACTTCAAGAAAGGGATCTTTGAAGGAAAATAATGTAGTTTATTTGACATATGTGAACCTTATTTATATGTAAAGATTCCTAACGATATTTTCGCTAATGTGTAGAGAAAATAATCAAGGAATTATACACTTTGGTGTATGACTTCCTTTCTAATTAATGTCTGAGATTAAGCACAAGACACCAAATCAACTTTATTAACAATTATAGTAGTTTTAATTATATTTTACATGGTAAAGCATAATTGTGAAATCTTTGTTGAAGGTTTCAAAAGCTGAGATACAAACCGGTAAGAACCATCTAAGGCCTTAATGATCATAAATGATGAATTAAATCTTACTTGGTATGATTTACTTTCTAATCAGTAGAAATATCCTAATGGTTAAATACTTCACTTTAAGACAATATAAATTTGAGTCTTGCATTCTTGAATGGGTTAATCGATTCTAGCCTCTTGAAAACCATAACCTCCTTAGAGGAGGTTATTCTCTCCCTTTTGTTCATCTTTTTCTTGAAGTTACTTGCATCTTCATGCCCTCTTTAAGTTCATATTGGTTATGAACTTAAAGCATAAGGGTTTAACAGTTTATGGACTAGCATCTACATCAAGTTGAGCCATTTTTGGTGCCTCAAAGGTTTCGTCTTCTTCATCAACTTCCAAGCCTCTAAAGAGGATCCAAAGAACAACAAAGGTTGTTATTTCTTCATTCTTTATGTGGTTGGTGTTTTAATCTTTCTATAACTTGCAAGAAGATCCTTGGTGGGTATCAAATGTTATGTTATGTTCGAAATTTAAGTCTTCCGTTTTCCATATTTTTCTAGTTTGTGAAACTAGTTTTGAACTAAAGGATACCTAAGCAAGAGAGTTCCGAGACATAGACGGGATCAAACATGTATAATTAATTTTTTTATTAGAGATCCCATGTATCTAGGAATTATATAGCAAGATATAATTGATAATCGATATCTACCGGGTTGAATTCAAATAGATGAGATAAAGGATACCTAACCATTTATTTGTTTTGCAACTTGGATCCTAGACTTTGATAATTAATGTTTTTGGAAACTAAAAGGGTATTAATTATTAAAGATTAAATATTGAAAATACTAAATGAATTTTGTTAAAATTTTGTAGTTAAATAATCCATTCTCATCATCATGAATTGTCATTTTCTTTAATGACTTAATGAACCAATAACATTCAATAGATACAACTTCAATGAATGGGTTCATTTCTTAAGAGACAATCTCATGAGAGATATGAAATTGTACACACTTAAAGGTGCTAGTCCTAAACTATTTATTTTATGCAATAAACCTGAAAATGATACCTAGTAAATGCATTATTGTGATGCTAAAGATGCTTCTAACATCAAGCTAGGAATAGTTATTCATGACTTCCAGGAAGTCTTGGATAATTTAAACATATCTAATGATATAACAGGTCAAGCAATATTCCAATAAATACAGTGATATTTTATTTAAAGCTAGTTTAAACATTGGAATAATGCTAGGCTAAAAGAATCACCTTGTGTGATCCAGGAGGCCCATGTTTTATGGACTGAACACCTTTAAGCCCAAGAAATCTACTAAAGCCCATATAGATGGATCTTGTTTCTTTTGTGGAGAAACTGGACACTGGAAAAGGATTTGCTCCTCTTATTTGGAAAGAATGTCCGGAAGAGACTAGTAGTTCTAGTATCTACTAGATACAACTCATACTTTTCATATAACACTTAGGTACTTTGTACTTAAATGTTAATTTGATATTTATAAATGGCTTGTAGATATTTAATGGAGAGTAACCAAGTTGAGCACAACCAAGTTGGAACTACACTCTCGGAGTTTAGTTTCTTATTTATGTTTAGAACATACATTATTTTTGTAATGTAAAACAATATTTTTTTGGAAAAATGTATGTTTTAATTTAGCATGCCTAAATTTATGTCTCAGTTATTTTATTCAAATGTTTGATAATTTACTCAATCGTTTTTCATAACGATAATATTCATATTCTGAAATGATTAACTTCTATTTATGAGACTAGATCTCTTAATAGAATTATAAAGTAAATATCAACATTTTATAAAATTAATTTCTATACACGAGCACTTTTGACTTAAACTTGTTTTAAATCAAACTCGTCTTTGACATTGTTATCTTTATTATATAAATGGCATTCACATATTCCAACTTCAAGAAAGGGATCTTTGAAGGAAAATAATGTAGTTTATTTGACATATGTGAACCTTATTTATATGTAAAGATTCCTAACGATATTTTCGCTAATGTGTAGAGAAAATAATCAAGGAATTATACACTTTGGTGTATGACTTCCTTTCTAATTAATGTCTGAGATTAAGCACAAGACACCAAATCAACTTTATTAACAATTATAGTAGTTTTAATTATATTTTACATGGTAAAGCATAATTGTGAAATCTTTGTTGAAGGTTTCAAAAGCTGAGATACAAACCGGTAAGAACCATCTAAGGCCTTAATGATCATAAATGATGAATTAAATCTTACTTGGTATGATTTACTTTCTAATCAGTAGAAATATCCTAATGGTTAAATACTTCACTTTAAGACAATATAAATTTGAGTCTTGCATTCTTGAATGGGTTAATCGATTCTAGCCTCTTGAAAACCATAACCTCCTTAGAGGAGGTTATTCTCTCCCTTTTGTTCATCTTTTTCTTGAAGTTACTTGCATCTTCATGCCCTCTTTAAGTTCATATTGGTTATGAACTTAAAGCATAAGGGTTTAACAGTTTATGGACTAGCATCTACATCAAGTTGAGCCATTTTTGGTGCCTCAAAGGTTCCGTCTTCTTCATCAACTTCCAAGCCTCTAAAGAGGATCCAAAGAACAACAAAGGTTGTTATTTCTTCATTCTTTATGTGGTTGGTGTTTTAATCTTTCTATAACTTGCAAGAAGATCCTTGGTGGGTATCAAATGTTATGTTATGTTCGAAATTTAAGTCTTCCGTTTTCCATATTTTTCTAGTTTGTGAAACTAGTTTTGAACTAAAGGATACCTAAGCAAGAGAGTTCCGAGACATAGACGGGATCAAACATGTATAATTAATTTTTTTATTAGAGATCCCATGTATCTAGGAATTATATAGCAAGATATAATTGATAATCGATATCTACCTGGTTGAATTCAAATAGATGAGATAAAGGATACCTAACCATTTATTTGTTTTGCAACTTGGATCCTAGACTTTGATAATTAATGTTTTTGGAAACTAAAAGGGTATTAATTATTAAAGATTAAATATTGAAAATACTAAATGAATTTTGTTAAAATTTTGTAGTTAAATAATCCATTCTCATCATCATGAATTGTCATTTTCTTTAATGACTTAATGAACCAATAACATTCAATAGATACAACTTCAATGAATGGGTTCATTTCTTAAGAGACAATCTCATGAGAGATATGAAATTGTACACACTTAAAGGTGCTAGTCCTAAACTATTTATTTTATGCAATAAACCTGAAAATGATACCTAGTAAATGCATTATTGTGATGCTAAAGATGCTTCTAACATCAAGCTAGGAATAGTTATTCATGACTTCCAGGAAGTCTTGGATAATTTAAACATATCTAATGATATAACAGGTCAAGCAATATTCCAATAAATACAGTGATATTTTATTTAAAGCTAGTTTAAACATTGGAATAATGCTAGGCTAAAAGAATCACCTTGTGTGATCCAGGAGGCCCATGTTTTATGGACTGAACACCTTTAAGCCCAAGAAATCTACTAAAGCCCATATAGATGGATCTTGTTTCTTTTGTGGAGAAACTGGACACTGGAAAAGGATTTGCTCCTCTTATTTGGAAAGAATGTCCGGAAGAGACTAGTAGTTCTAGTATCTACTAGATACAACTCATACTTTTCATATAACACTTAGGTACTTGGTACTTAAATGTTAATTTGATATTTATAAATGGCTTGTAGATATTTAATGGAGAGTAACCAAGTTGAGCACAACCAAGTTGGAACTACACTCTCGGAGTTTAGTTTCTTATTTATGTTTAGAACATACATTATTTTTGTAATGTAAAACAATATTTTTTTGGAAAAATGTATGTTTTAATTTAGCATGCCTAAATTTATGTCTCAGTTATTTTATTCAAATGTTTGATAATTTACTCAATCGTTTTTCATAACGATAATATTCATATTCTGAAATGATTAACTTCTATTTATGAGACTAGATCTCTTAATAGAATTATAAAGTAAATATCAACATTTTATAAAATTAATTTCTATACACGAGCACTTTTGACTTAAACTTGTTTTAAATCAAACTCGTCTTTGACATTGTTATCTTTATTATATAAATGGCATTCACATATTCCAACTTCAAGAAAGGGATCTTTGAAGGAAAATAATGTAGTTTATTTGACATATGTGAACCTTATTTATATGTAAAGATTCCTAACGATATTTTCGCTAATGTGTAGAGAAAATAATCAAGGAATTATACACTTTGGTGTATGACTTCCTTTCTAATTAATGTCTGAGATTAAGCACAAGACACCAAATCAACTTTATTAACAATTATAGTAGTTTTAATTATATTTTACATGGTAAAGCATAATTGTGAAATCTTTGTTGAAGGTTTCAAAAGCTGAGATACAAACCGGTAAGAACCATCTAAGGCCTTAATGATCATAAATGATGAATTAAATCTTACTTGGTATGATTTACTTTCTAATCAGTAGAAATATCCTAATGGTTAAATACTTCACTTTAAGACAATATAAATTTGAGTCTTGCATTCTTGAATGGGTTAATCGATTCTAGCCTCTTGAAAACCATAACCTCCTTAGAGGAGGTTATTCTCTCCCTTTTGTTCATCTTTTTCTTGAAGTTACTTGCATCTTCATGCCCTCTTTAAGTTCATATTGGTTATGAACTTAAAGCATAAGGGTTTAACAGTTTATGGACTAGCATCTACATCAAGTTGAGCCATTTTTGGTGCCTCAAAGGTTCCGTCTTCTTCATCAACTTCCAAGCCTCTAAAGAGGATCCAAAGAACAACAAAGGTTGTTATTTCTTCATTCTTTATGTGGTTGGTGTTTTAATCTTTCTATAACTTGCAAGAAGATCCTTGGTGGGTATCAAATGTTATGTTATGTTCGAAATTTAAGTCTTCCGTTTTCCATATTTTTCTAGTTTGTGAAACTAGTTTTGAACTAAAGGATACCTAAGCAAGAGAGTTCCGAGACATAGACGGGATCAAACATGTATAATTAATTTTTTTATTAGAGATCCCATGTATCTAGGAATTATATAGCAAGATATAATTGATAATCGATATCTACCGGGTTGAATTCAAATAGATGAGATAAAGGATACCTAACCATTTATTTGTTTTGCAACTTGGATCCTAGACTTTGATAATTAATGTTTTTGGAAACTAAAAGGGTATTAATTATTAAAGATTAAATATTGAAAATACTAAATGAATTTTGTTAAAATTTTGTAGTTAAATAATCCATTCTCATCATCATGAATTGTCATTTTCTTTAATGACTTAATGAACCAATAACATTCAATAGATACAACTTCAATGAATGGGTTCATTTCTTAAGAGACAATCTCATGAGAGATATGAAATTGTACACACTTAAAGGTGCTAGTCCTAAACTATTTATTTTATGCAATAAACCTGAAAATGATACCTAGTAAATGCATTATTGTGATGCTAAAGATGCTTCTAACATCAAGCTAGGAATAGTTATTCATGACTTCCAGGAAGTCTTGGATAATTTAAACATATCTAATGATATAACAGGTCAAGCAATATTCCAATAAATACAGTGATATTTTATTTAAAGCTAGTTTAAACATTGGAATAATGCTAGGCTAAAAGAATCACCTTGTGTGATCCAGGAGGCCCATGTTTTATGGACTGAACACCTTTAAGCCCAAGAAATCTACTAAAGCCCATATAGATGGATCTTGTTTCTTTTGTGGAGAAACTGGACACTGGAAAAGGATTTGCTCCTCTTATTTGGAAAGAATGTCCGGAAGAGACTAGTAGTTCTAGTATCTACTAGATACAACTCATACTTTTCATATAACACTTAGGTACTTGGTACTTAAATGTTAATTTGATATTTATAAATGGCTTGTAGATATTTAATGGAGAGTAACCAAGTTGAGCACAACCAAGTTGGAACTACACTCTCGGAGTTTAGTTTCTTATTTATGTTTAGAACATACATTATTTTTGTAATGTAAAACAATATTTTTTTGGAAAAATGTATGTTTTAATTTAGCATGCCTAAATTTATGTCTCAGTTATTTTATTCAAATGTTTGATAATTTACTCAATCGTTTTTCATAACGATAATATTCATATTCTGAAATGATTAACTTCTATTTATGAGACTAGATCTCTTAATAGAATTATAAAGTAAATATCAACATTTTATAAAATTAATTTCTATACACGAGCACTTTTGACTTAAACTTGTTTTAAATCAAACTCGTCTTTGACATTGTTATCTTTATTATATAAATGGCATTCACATATTCCAACTTCAAGAAAGGGATCTTTGAAGGAAAATAATGTAGTTTATTTGACATATGTGAACCTTATTTATATGTAAAGATTCCTAACGATATTTTCGCTAATGTGTAGAGAAAATAATCAAGGAATTATACACTTTGGTGTATGACTTCCTTTCTAATTAATGTCTGAGATTAAGCACAAGACACCAAATCAACTTTATTAACAATTATAGTAGTTTTAATTATATTTTACATGGTAAAGCATAATTGTGAAATCTTTGTTGAAGGTTTCAAAAGCTGAGATACAAACCGGTAAGAACCATCTAAGGCCTTAATGATCATAAATGATGAATTAAATCTTACTTGGTATGATTTACTTTCTAATCAGTAGAAATATCCTAATGGTTAAATACTTCACTTTAAGACAATATAAATTTGAGTCTTGCATTCTTGAATGGGTTAATCGATTCTAGCCTCTTGAAAACCATAACCTCCTTAGAGGAGGTTATTCTCTCCCTTTTGTTCATCTTTTTCTTGAAGTTACTTGCATCTTCATGCCCTCTTTAAGTTCATATTGGTTATGAACTTAAAGCATAAGGGTTTAACAGTTTATGGACTAGCATCTACATCAAGTTGAGCCATTTTTGGTGCCTCAAAGGTTCCGTCTTCTTCATCAACTTCCAAGCCTCTAAAGAGGATCCAAAGAACAACAAAGGTTGTTATTTCTTCATTCTTTATGTGGTTGGTGTTTTAATCTTTCTATAACTTGCAAGAAGATCCTTGGTGGGTATCAAATGTTATGTTATGTTCGAAATTTAAGTCTTCCGTTTTCCATATTTTTCTAGTTTGTGAAACTAGTTTTGAACTAAAGGATACCTAAGCAAGAGAGTTCCGAGACATAGACGGGATCAAACATGTATAATTAATTTTTTTATTAGAGATCCCATGTATCTAGGAATTATATAGCAAGATATAATTGATAATCGATATCTACCGGGTTGAATTCAAATAGATGAGATAAAGGATACCTAACCATTTATTTGTTTTGCAACTTGGATCCTAGACTTTGATAATTAATGTTTTTGGAAACTAAAAGGGTATTAATTATTAAAGATTAAATATTGAAAATACTAAATGAATTTTGTTAAAATTTTGTAGTTAAATAATCCATTCTCATCATCATGAATTGTCATTTTCTTTAATGACTTAATGAACCAATAACATTCAATAGATACAACTTCAATGAATGGGTTCATTTCTTAAGAGACAATCTCATGAGAGATATGAAATTGTACACACTTAAAGGTGCTAGTCCTAAACTATTTATTTTATGCAATAAACCTGAAAATGATACCTAGTAAATGCATTATTGTGATGCTAAAGATGCTTCTAACATCAAGCTAGGAATAGTTATTCATGACTTCCAGGAAGTCTTGGATAATTTAAACATATCTAATGATATAACAGGTCAAGCAATATTCCAATAAATACAGTGATATTTTATTTAAAGCTAGTTTAAACATTGGAATAATGCTAGGCTAAAAGAATCACCTTGTGTGATCCAGGAGGCCCATGTTTTATGGACTGAACACCTTTAAGCCCAAGAAATCTACTAAAGCCCATATAGATGGATCTTGTTTCTTTTGTGGAGAAACTGGACACTGGAAAAGGATTTGCTCCTCTTATTTGGAAAGAATGTCCGGAAGAGACTAGTAGTTCTAGTATCTACTAGATACAACTCATACTTTTCATATAACACTTAGGTACTTGGTACTTAAATGTTAATTTGATATTTATAAATGGCTTGTAGATATTTAATGGAGAGTAACCAAGTTGAGCACAACCAAGTTGGAACTACACTCTCGGAGTTTAGTTTCTTATTTATGTTTAGAACATACATTATTTTTGTAATGTAAAACAATATTTTTTTGGAAAAATGTATGTTTTAATTTAGCATGCCTAAATTTATGTCTCAGTTATTTTATTCAAATGTTTGATAATTTACTCAATCGTTTTTCATAACGATAATATTCATATTCTGAAATGATTAACTTCTATTTATGAGACTAGATCTCTTAATAGAATTATAAAGTAAATATCAACATTTTATAAAATTAATTTCTATACACGAGCACTTTTGACTTAAACTTGTTTTAAATCAAACTCGTCTTTGACATTGTTATCTTTATTATATAAATGGCATTCACATATTCCAACTTCAAGAAAGGGATCTTTGAAGGAAAATAATGTAGTTTATTTGACATATGTGAACCTTATTTATATGTAAAGATTCCTAACGATATTTTCGCTAATGTGTAGAGAAAATAATCAAGGAATTATACACTTTGGTGTATGACTTCCTTTCTAATTAATGTCTGAGATTAAGCACAAGACACCAAATCAACTTTATTAACAATTATAGTAGTTTTAATTATATTTTACATGGTAAAGCATAATTGTGAAATCTTTGTTGAAGGTTTCAAAAGCTGAGATACAAACCGGTAAGAACCATCTAAGGCCTTAATGATCATAAATGATGAATTAAATCTTACTTGGTATGATTTACTTTCTAATCAGTAGAAATATCCTAATGGTTAAATACTTCACTTTAAGACAATATAAATTTGAGTCTTGCATTCTTGAATGGGTTAATCGATTCTAGCCTCTTGAAAACCATAACCTCCTTAGAGGAGGTTATTCTCTCCCTTTTGTTCATCTTTTCCTTGAAGTTACTTGCATCTTCATGCCCTCTTTAAGTTCATATTGGTTATGAACTTAAAGCATAAGGGTTTAACAGTTTATGGACTAGCATCTACATCAAGTTGAGCCATTTTTGGTGCCTCAAAGGTTCCGTCTTCTTCATCAACTTCCAAGCCTCTAAAGAGGATCCAAAGAACAACAAAGGTTGTTATTTCTTCATTCTTTATGTGGTTGGTGTTTTAATCTTTCTATAACTTGCAAGAAGATCCTTGGTGGGTATCAAATGTTATGTTATGTTCGAAATTTAAGTCTTCCGTTTTCCATATTTTTCTAGTTTGTGAAACTAGTTTTGAACTAAAGGATACCTAAGCAAGAGAGTTCCGAGACATAGACGGGATCAAACATGTATAATTAATTTTTTTATTAGAGATCCCATGTATCTAGGAATTATATAGCAAGATATAATTGATAATCGATATCTACCGGGTTGAATTCAAATAGATGAGATAAAGGATACCTAACCATTTATTTGTTTTGCAACTTGGATCCTAGACTTTGATAATTAATGTTTTTGGAAACTAAAAGGGTATTAATTATTAAAGATTAAATATTGAAAATACTAAATGAATTTTGTTAAAATTTTGTAGTTAAATAATCCATTCTCATCATCATGAATTGTCATTTTCTTTAATGACTTAATGAACCAATAACATTCAATAGATACAACTTCAATGAATGGGTTCATTTCTTAAGAGACAATCTCATGAGAGATATGAAATTGTACACACTTAAAGGTGCTAGTCCTAAACTATTTATTTTATGCAATAAACCTGAAAATGATACCTAGTAAATGTATTATTGTGATGCTAAAGATGCTTCTAACATCAAGCTAGGAATAGTTATTCATGACTTCCAGGAAGTCTTGGATAATTTAAACATATCTAATGATATAACAGGTCAAGCAATATTCCAATAAATACAGTGATATTTTATTTAAAGCTAGTTTAAACATTGGAATAATGCTAGGCTAAAAGAATCACCTTGTGTGATCCAGGAGGCCCATGTTTTATGGACTGAACACCTTTAAGCCCAAGAAATCTACTAAAGCCCATATAGATGGATCTTGTTTCTTTTGTGGAGAAACTGGACACTGGAAAAGGATTTGCTCCTCTTATTTGGAAAGAATGTCCGGAAGAGACTAGTAGTTCTAGTATCTACTAGATACAACTCATACTTTTCATATAACACTTAGGTACTTGGTACTTAAATGTTAATTTGATATTTATAAATGGCTTGTAGATATTTAATGGAGAGTAACCAAGTTGAGCACAACCAAGTTGGAACTACACTCTCGGAGTTTAGTTTATTATTTATGTTTAGAACATACATTATTTTTGTAATGTAAAACAATATTTTTTTGGAAAAATGTATGTTTTAATTTAGCATGCCTAAATTTATGTCTCAGTTATTTTATTCAAATGTTTGATAATTTACTCAATCTTTTCTCATAACGATAATATTCATATTCTGAAATGATTAACTTCTATTTATGAGACTAGATCTCTTAATAGAATTATAAAGTAAATATCAACATTTTATAAAATTAATTTCTATACACGAGCACTTTTGACTTAAACTTGTTTTAAATCAAACTCGTCTTTGACATTGTTATCTTTATTATATAAATGGCATTCACATATTCCAACTTCAAGAAAGGGATCTTTGAAGGAAAATAATGTAGTTTATTTGACATATGTGAACCTTATTTATATGTAAAGATTCCTAACGATATTTTCGCTAATGTGTAGAGAAAATAATCAAGGAATTATACACTTTGGTGTATGACTTCCTTTCTAATTAATGTCTGAGATTAAGCACAAGACACCAAATCAACTTTATTAACAATTATAGTAGTTTTAATTATATTTTACATGGTAAAGCATAATTGTGAAATCTTTGTTGAAGGTTTCAAAAGCTGAGATACAAACCGGTAAGAACCATCTAAGGCCTTAATGATCATAAATGATGAATTAAATCTTACTTGGTATGATTTACTTTCTAATTAGTAGAAATATCCTCCTTTAATCTTTTTTGGATAATACTTCAATCACTATTAACTGTATCTTGAATACCAATACCAAATAATAAGTAGATTAAACACCTTATAAGATTTTGTATGGAAAGACTCCATCCTCATCTTACTTAATGTTTTGTGGATTTGAAGCCGATGTTGGACTAAAGCTTCTAAACCCAAAATGTACTAAATACATATTTGTGTAATACTCTAAATGTGGCTTAGATTATCATATTCAAACCCACCAAAAATAAGTTCTCTTATTCTTGTGAAAGTTAGGTTAGTAGAAATCAAGCTTCTAATGACAAAGCAAGTGGGAGGTACATACAACTTGAAGCAGATCAAGAACCATAACCTTATGTAGTAATAGTTGACACTAGTTTTAATAAGGATTATTAAACTTGAATAATATCTATTCACAGACACAAATTGTTCGCATTAGTGGTAGAAATCATTGATGACTTGAGAATTGAGGAATCTCTCATTGATGAACTTTTATTGATGGTTTCTGGAAAATCCATCAAATACCAAGATGTTATGTCAGATCTCGAATCTGATAAATGACTTAGAGACATGAACATAAGATGTAATCCATGTATGAGATCAACTATGGGTTTGGTTCAAATTTCTCCCTATAGCAAGGCTAGAAGGAGTAAATAATTCTTCTAAAAAGAATAAATTACATGGATAACAATACACATTTAAAGCAAGACTTATAGCAAAAGGATTTTCTCATACTCATGTCATTGACTATGGTCCTCATCATACTCATGACATTGATTGTGACCAAACCTTTTCCACAAGTAGCTATGATTAGATCAACAAGGATATTAGTCACTATAAATTCATATTCTTAATATGAGATATAGTAAATAGATTTCAAGAAAGACCGATTTTTCTTATAGACATCTACTAGAAGATATCTATATATATTAGCCTAGAGTTTTTCTTAATCCATGTTATCCTAACAAAATGTGTAGAGCTTGAGATCCACTTGTGTTTATAAAGAAAACATCTCAATGTTACAATCATCATTTTATGTAAAACCACAATGTATGTTTTTATATCAAAATGAATAGAACATGTGTGTTTACTAAGAACTAGTGGGAGCATAGTGAAATTCCTGATCTTCTATGAATGAGACATAGTTAATCATTTGAAATCACATTCTGACTAAGCAAGGTCGTTTTCACCTTGACTCGAAAATTGTTTCTAAAATGAAATACTTAGGAAGGAGAAGATACATTCTTGGAATGTGAAATCTATAAGGGATAGATAAAATGAATGTTAAAAGTTTCATGTCCTTATACATATATTGGCAATATCTTGAAAGGGATCAATACACAAGATGCTTTTGGAGAATTCTTGGCATTGTCATATGGCACCATTTTGAACTAGCCTCAAAAGAACATACCTAATAGGCTTGAACTAAATGAAATGATTTATATTCTATTTGATTGGAAAATGAATTCATCATTTACGCCATATTATGCATGGGGCATGGTATTTGATCATGTTGTAAGCATGTCATAGGATACTAATTGAACACATGGTTAAGTCACTGCATGACTAAGAGAGCATTCTAAGACTACTTTAGAAGAACGAAGAGAATGTATATGAGACAATCAGTTTAGAAAGGATCTTTATAGAAAGAGCTACACAAGATGTTAGTTTCTAAACAGAAATAAACAATTATGAATTATAATTGGATTTTGACTTCGTTATGGAATGAAGGGTAAGTCTTGTTGGAACGAGGTCCAAACAAAACATAATGACACAATCTACTACAAAAGAATAATACACCACTTTAGAAGTTGAACTCAAATATGATTGGATGAATGGGATCATTGAAAAACTATGTTGATTTCTGCCATTCAAGGATCACATAGAAATCTTTGTGACTTTGAGAGTATACTTAATCAAGATAAAAGACTCTATGTCACGAAAGAACACCAATCATATTCTCCAAGATATTTAACTATACTTAGAGTAAAGTTAAGTATGGATATGATAGTATTCACAGAATTCACACAAATTAAATTTTGTTAGATCCATTGATAAAGTCATTCTTTTGAGCTAAGTATAAATGGTCACACTTCAGCTATAATACTTTATCATTCTATAAATGGGTTTTTGATTTGAATTTGGTATTTGGATATTGGAACATTATAACAACAACTATTGGATAATGTTATGATATAGTGGGATATAGTCATCACATTAATACTTGTTGTGTTCTATATTAACATGTTTAATCCATGAATAATGTTATTATTCTAAAGGTTCATAGTCAGTTATAATTGTGGGAGCAAGTATAAAGTAAGACCAATATGCATTGGATTGGTTGACTCCCACTAGATGAAAGTAGGCAAGTGGTTGTGACCAAGTTTGATAGATACTTGTCAGAGAACTAGTATTGAACTGACCTGCATCAAGATCATCTCATGGATCGTTATCATGAATGATACTTGATCAAATTGTACTATCTTTGTATCCTTAACACATGAGATACATAGTGGGACTCAAGTGTAGGGAGTACTACGCTTTGATATGGTAAAATGTTGTTCCTTAACCGGGTAGTATTAAAAGCCATTTTCAGGTATGGTGTGAACTATGCAAGAGGCTTATGTAGTCAAGATGAGATTTGTTCCTCTTATGTTTTGAGAGTTAGACATCTAAGGCACCTTACAAAAAGTTGAACAACTAATGAGATTGATCGCGATCCGTATATCACGTTCAACATGATGTCTGTAGCAAATGGATAATAGATAAACTTACCTTATACACCAATTGTAGCTTTGAGATTTTTGGGAATTGGGCATTCATAGAATGGCACAAAGTCGTATGTTGTTAGGGGCAGTGAAATGTTGCTAGACGTTCACCACTGTCTATATCAGTCTAATATGAGTCTTGCGCAAGTGGGAGATTGAAAGGTCTAGTAAGCTCAAGAGTCATATTAAAGTGATATTGCTAATTAACATAAGATACTAATGTGTCACACTAACAACAACTTGATATAATTGATTATTTATTAGAAATTGATTTTAATAAATATTCAATAAAACTCTTATAATTAAATTGGAAATTATTTATTTCATGGAAATAATAATTTTCATTAGAAAGTAACATTACATAATTCATATGGTATGAAGTAATAACTCATGCAAAAATTTTTGGACTAATTGAATCCTTTTGTCTTTTACCTAAAGACAAAGTTTATATTTTATAACCTTTGAGTTTATAAAATTAAAACATAATCTTCTCTTTTTCTTCACTATGGCCGAAAGTTGGAGGATAGAGGAGATGCATGGGATTTCAAATTGTTTAATCAAAAGTATTAAGTCTAGGAAGACTGCATGGACACTCTTATGACATAGGGACATGCTTGTCTAAAGTGGAAGGACCTAATTGTTAAAGACTTCACTTTAAGAGAATATAAATTTGAGTCTTGCATTCTTGAATCAGTTGATCGATTCTAGCCTCTTAAAAACCGTAACCTCCTTAGAAGAGGTTACTCTCTCCCTTTTGTTCATCTTTTTCTTGAAGTTACTTACATCTTCATGCCCTCTTTAAGATCATATTGGTTATGAACTTAAAGCTTAAGGGTTTAAGAGTTTATGGACTAGCATCTACATCAAGTTGAGTCATTTTTTGTGTCTCAAGGGTTCCATCTTCTTCATCAACTTCCAAGCCTCCCAAGAGGATCCAAAGAACAACAAAGGTTGCTATTTCTTCATCCATTCTACGGTTGGTGTTTTAATTGTAACATACACATTCAGATATCGTGTTTTGTAATTTAAAAAGTGAATAATATTATGAAATATTATATGATGTTGAGTGTTGAGTTCTAACAAGATAGTTTATACAATATTTGAACTAAAACTATGTTTAGAATCATTCGGAAAGTATTGGAAGTCTTATGAGATTCCGATCAAAAGTCAAATATCGAAATTTAACGAAAATATAAAATTTGAAATAAGTACAATTTGATTATTGAAAGTTGTAAAGAATATCGTTAGAAACGTTTAGGCAAAAACCTCATCGAAATCCGAGTTATAACGAAGAAGTTATGACTCCTTAAAGTTTCGCGACAGAACCGGCACGCCGTATGACGTAAAAAGTGAGTTTTCGATAAACTACTTTTTAGCTTTAGTGATCTAAATGAAATTCGTAGTATTCGTTAAACCGAGAATTTTCATAAAAAGAACGTCCAAATCTGACTTCGTATGAGGAAGTTATGATTTTTCTAAGTTTCGGTATAGCAGTAGACAGCTAAAAACTCGAAATAAAGATTGAGTCATTTTTAGCCGACACAGCCTAAACGAGAATTGAAGGTATCGTCAATAGTAGTGCAATGGTAAAAAGACAGACGGAAACGGACGTCGGATGAAGAAGTTGTAAATTTTTAACAAACTTATCCTGTCCCGGCCTGTTAAAAATATAATAATAAAAATGAAGTCAAAATTAGCCGATGGAGTCTAAACGAAAGTTGTAGAGCATAATTTCACCTACGCGTGGATATACATAACGTCAAAAACAGAGCTCGTATGCAAAAGATACGAATTTTTGAAGTTTATGGCACAAACTTCGAGGCTGGTCCGAAGAGTACGCCCAACGTACTAGATCCGATGAACGGGTATCATGCAGGTTCGACACATCCGAGGCCCGGGTTCCGAACCATTGACACGTCTTTGGTACGCCTAGCGTACGAGGAGTACGACCCGCGTCCTCGCAGGTACGCCCAGCGCACGAGGGGCAGACTCCTTACTATAAATAGCAAGCGAAGCTCTCCGGGTTTAGGTTAAAAATTTGACACTTTCACACCCTATTTCATATCTAAATTTACCCTAAAACCCCCCGAAGTCCCAGTATCATCCCCGACACCTGAAGCAAGTCCCGACGCTCCGAAGTTCCCGAGAAAATTATATTTTCAATTCGAAACTCTGCCCGTGTAAGGCCGGTTTTCAACTAAAAATCCTCGGTTTCGTCAAAGAAAGTCATATTTAAGGTCGAAGTGCTGCCCAAATGAATACTTTAACCCCGGTTATTTCACGGTGAGTTCAATATATAGGAACAATTAGATGTTATGTGTTATATGTACTATGTGTTGTTCTGTGTTATTATCTCGTGTTGTTATTCCGTGCTATTATGGTAGCAAAGTTGTACCTTTGACCATGTGATCAGTGAAAGGACTTAGATTCACGGTGGTTCTGGTATGTAGCCTCTGGCCATGTAGAGCATGTCTCGCAAAAGAATGTCGTCTACCCCTATGGCATTGGCAAAAAGTTAGATAGGGCTGAAAGTCTGAAATCTACCAAAATGTTTAATCAGAAATTGTATGTCTTCTGTGCCATTTGGGCCGAAGCTTTATTGATGTATATCAAGTATTGAAATTATTATGTCTCATTGATTGTATATCTCTGAATCAAATCATCGATTGATATGGAAAGTTGGTCACATGATTCACATATGCCTTTGTTGTTCCTTGTTCCTCTTTGCTTCTACCATATTGAAGTATATATATGGCATAACATTATATTGTATCTATTATTGAACTCACTAAGCGTCACCGCTTACCCCTCTCACTGTTTAACAATTGCAGGCAATAAGCAACCAGTATAGACATATACTGTTGGAAGATTTAGAATAGTTTGTACTATTACTTTTGTACTTGAGTTTACGTTTGTATAAAACTTTAATATCCTGGGTAGTTATGTAATATACTAAAACTTAGTCGGTTTGTATCCAGTCTTTTGTAATCACATTGTCAATGTAAAGTATTGTTTTATGAATATGCATGTAGCATGTTTTGGAGTAATAATGTTTCAATTTTGAAAGTGTGGGTCTTTCATAATCTTTCTATAACTTGCAATGAAGATCCTTGGTGGGTATAAAATGTTAAGTTATGTTCGAAATTTAAGTCTTTCGTTTGCCACATTTTTCTAGTGATGCAGGAAAGATTGAAGTTTAGTCCACAGTATCTGAAGAGCAGGAAGTGTGAAGGACAACTCACGATGCTTTGCATGTTTCTAATGTTTCTATAGGTATAAATGAAAGCAGATGTCTGATGGTGAAGAGATCAAATTTCGATGATCCTAACTATAATTCTGAAGGCGGTGGGGTTTCCGATTCTAACTCTTATGATACATGTCTTTTTGTGAAGTGTGTTGGTTAGCATGTGGAGGCTTCTAAGAATGTAATTGATAAGCTACATTCTATTCTCAAATCTTTAGATATTTATGTTTGTAACTATGATGATGAACTGAATGAATTAAGAGTGAGGAAAGAAGACATAAGATAGAAAAGTTACCATTTTTTGGAGTGAGGAAAGAAGACATAAGATAAAAAAAAATTAGACGTGGATATTGCTAGAATAAGAGATGGTGTGTATTTTTTAAAAAATGACAACAGAGTGATAATGAAGCAACGAAATGTATTTTGTCAAATTGCGAAACATTTGTATACTCGAATCACACAACTCTATCATTATTGCGAAATTTCTGAACAAATGCAAAGAAATATGTTACCATTTTTAGAATTTCTTGAAGAAGAGAGAGAGATGCAGTATGCTATGAATGTGAATCATTAGTTTCATCAAACGAATTTGTAAGTGATGCTTATAGAGTTGGTTTGGAAAAAATAGAAGAATTTTTTAAAATCAAGCAACTTAAGAAAATGATGAAAGATAATTTAACCGAAGAAGATAAGAAAAAAATTCAAAATAATTCAAATGATAAACATATCTTGTTGTGCAACAAATTGCAAAGTGATGAGGCTTATAATGTTGAAATTGAATCTACTTTTGAGGAAAGTAAACTTAGTGAAATTTCATTAGAAGATGAAAATGATTGTTCAAACTTTGTGATAACCGAAGAAAAACCAAAAAGAAAATTAATTTTTGAAGATTCTCTAAAATTATAAAATGTTGTTGTAAACAAAGGAGTTGAAAGTTTGATTGAAAATGTAGTTGTTTTTTCCGAAATTCCAAAGTACTCCTAATCAAATGTTTGTTACGAGAGTACTAGATAAAACCAAAATTGTTGATTTGAACACTATTATTACGACTGATAATGCTAAATCATGTGATAATCTTTTGTGGTCTCCTCCAATAGATAATGGTTATGAAATAATAGGTTTGTCGGAGAGAACATCATGGAGAGTGAATGGTAGATATATCCCAGGTGTCTTAAATGTAGAATCTTCATCACAAGTTGATTTATGAAATTATGATGAAGGAACTTCAAAAAAATTCTAAATGAAAATTCTAAGTTGTATGATTTGAAAGGGAAATTGAAGTTTATTTATCAAGATGTTTAAGGTCAAAAATGATAAGAAAGAAATTAATCATGCTAGGAGAGCTAAAAATAAGAAGAATCTTGTTGAGAGAGAAAAAAATTTGGAAACAACGTGAGACTTTATCAACTTCTAATGATGTTTTAGCAACGTTCTTTAAAACAAACTAAAAGAAGGATGTAATACTTACCTCTTGATCCTTAGATCATGTGGATGACAACCTTGCAATGGATGAAGAGCCCAAAGTAGAACTCATCTAATGTAGTCAGGCCCAAGACTCCAAAAGCAAACAAGGAATAAACCCTAATTAGGTTCAGGTCGAAAATTCAATAACCCTAGAGAGGGGTTATAATTTCCTTATATGGAGAGAACGAAATTAGAGAGAAAAAATCACCTAGGGTTTGATCCATAGCTTCTTATTTATAGGCAATTTCTAAATCTTTTAGCAATTCAAATTCCTAAAGGATAATCCTAACCGTATTCTAAACCTGCCTTATTTTTATCACGATAACCATAAATCTTCCACTTCCTATTTCTAGATTGTTCTAGAGTATTATAGTAATCTCAATTATTTAATTAATATTCAACCCATTTAATTAATTAAATCTATTTAATTAATTACAAAAATAATTTATAATTTATTTATTAATTCATAATAAATTAACAACTTATTTTTCTTCATTTCCATAATGTTAATTGTGTCATGAGGCCAACCCAAAAGGGCCCTATTATTATTTTGAAATATTACCAACTATTTAATGACCTTGGGCACTATTTCGAACACATTCTAAATCTTTTAGCAATTCAAATTCCTAAAGGATAATCCTAACCGTATTCTAAACCTGCCTTATTTTTATCACGATAACCATAAATCTTCCACTTCCTATTTCTAGATTGTTCTAGAGTATTATAGTAATCTCAATTATTTAATTAATATTCAACCCATTTAATTAATTAAATCTATTTAATTAATTACAAAAATAATTTATAATTTATTTATTAATTCATAATAAATTAACAACTTATTTTTCTTCATTTCCATAATGCTAATTGTGTCATGAGGCCAACCCAAAAGGGCCCTATTATTATTTTGAAATATTACCAACTATTTAATGACCTTGGGCACTATTTCGAACACATTAAACCAGTGCTAGGTGTACTAACACACACATATACTATTCGCAGAGCTACAACTAAACTTCCTAGATACTCCTCTTCCGATTCTCCTCAACCATGCTCCCGCACCGCTAGAAGTTTCTACCAACACCACTAATCGCCTTGTGTATGTAAACTATACATAATACATGAATAGATAGACGGTCGAATAAACGATTCTACCATAATCCCACAACCAAACAAGGAACAGGAAGCAAGTCTAATCATGCATTCTGAGGCTATATAATCTTAATCATGTACCACTATAAAGTATAAACTTAACAACTAGTAGTATCAATCTAGAATCCAAGCAAGACAAAGCAAGCAATCTCCTAGGTTACAATGCATCACATAGTCAGGCAATTCTATCATGAAATTCGTGAGGGATCCTGATAGATGTCATTTTATGCATCTTTTATGGTAGTTTTTATTAGCATTTTGCATCATTTTTATGATTTTTCATGTGCATTATTATAAATAATCTTCAGCTTATGTATTTTGTAAGAATTCTCATGCTGCTCATGTTTTGGTGTCTATTTCAGGTGATTTGAAGTGGAGAGGTAGTTTGAAAGTCTTTGGAGCATATCTGGAGCCAAAACGCTAAAAAAAGACCAAATATGGGCTATTTCTCACCAAAAACGGGTCATTCTTCACTTATGAAACATAACCAGAGAATTTCTGATTTTTTTTAGGGCATTTTAAAAGTTCGGTCCTGAAGCACGGGCCGTGCCTCCCAAGCACGGGTCATGCCTACCTCCTGCTACCTTTATTTCAGGTATTTTAACCTGTGAAGCCCAAGCACGCGTCGTGCTTCCCAAGCACAGGCCGTGTTTCCCCATCTTTTGATTTTTTCTGATTTATTTTGGATTAAAAAGTTGCGATGAACTGGCACGACCGTGCCCCCTAGTCACGGGTCGCGCTTACTACCAGAACCCTTATTTGCTGCCCAAATTGCTATATAAATACCATATACCCTCTAATTCAATTCCAAAGACGTTACCAGACAATGAAAAACCCTTCTGAAGGCGATTTTCTGCACTCTTCATCACTTTCTGAAGATCTGAAGGATGTGGATCATCTCCCACATTTAGTTTAGTAAGATTTAGTACTTTAATGTTTCTTTTTATAGTTTTAGATCAGATTTTAGTCATTTCTAGCTAAAACCCTAGTTTTTAATTCTGCAATACACTAGTGCTTTTCATGTGATTAGTTTTCAGATCTGGTTTTTTATTTGTGTTTCTATCTATATTTTTCAGTGTTGATTTTAATGAATGTCTGGTTTTAATTCTTGTTAGTCTGATCACCTAGCGAGGGTTTTATCATTCCAGTTAATGAGTTACTAGAATCTGTATTTGTTCTTGTCAACTTGTAATAAGTAACAAGTATCAGATTGGTTTCGTATTTGGGATTTAACTGTGATATAAACTAAAAAATCATATCTTTATGCTTCTGAGCTTATCAGAAGTATTGGGTATTGCTGGGAATTTTACACAGATCATAAAGCTGCTTTTCTGATTTAATTAAGAGTTTGTTTAATTGAACAGTAAAAATTAAGGTTAATTCAAAGAGATTTTTTTGGTTGACTAATTTAGGTAAAAGAGAATATGTTAGAGCTTGTTAGTTTTTCTAAGTACCAGCTTAGATAGGACGCATTCTGAACAACCATATCTGAACTGATTGTATGATTAGGAAAGTCGCAGCAGAACTGAAATCGTTTTTATTATTGATTTTCGTTTACTCTACTTTCACTGCAATTTTTAGTTTTTAGTTTAATTTATAAACCGCATTTTATAATTTCTGTTTTATTGACTAGAATGTGCCTGGTTCAAAAAGGCATTGACTATTAGGCTGTGTCTCTAAGGATTCGACGTTGCTTTCCTATGTTATATTTTTAGTGCAACCAACAATGAGAAATTTATTTGCTTAATATACATGAGAAAATGTGTTACCAATTTGGCACCGTTGTGGGAGACACGGTGCTTCTAATAGTTTGTATGCCAAGAACTTTTCGTATATGTACACCTCTAGTTTTTTAACCAAAAATTTAGAGAATTGCAAGGACACTAAAGGAAGAAGCAGCAAAGAAAAAACAATCAACTGGTTTCTTTGGTTCATCATCATCCTCCCTATCACCAGAAATTACCACACCACAAGGCAGTCCCTTTTGGAACGAACCATATCCGAATTTTCAGTGTTTACGAAAGTACCCCAACTTCACTTTCAAATAGTCATTTTAAAACATACTCCCCACCATCATCAGTGAAATTTGAAACCACAAAATCTTCAGAAACCGAATCTGAAGAATCATCCATAAGTGGAGACAAAGCAGAAAAGACTCTCAGACAGTGTATCACTCAAGAAGTCAATCAGTAGCCCCTCTGCATCACGTTTCAAGAAGCCCAGAACTTGGAACTCAAATTCAGGCTAATACATCTTCTTCCCACATTTACAGGTTTAGAAAACGAAGACCCATATGAATTCCTCAAGGAATTTCATGTGGTTTGTTTAGGAATGAAGTCACATGTTGTTACTGAAGATCAGATAAAGTTATGGACATTCCCCTTTTCAGTTTAAGACTCATCAAGGGAATGGCTGTATGAGCTCCCATCCGGATTGATCAATACTTGGACAGAACTTGCAAAGCTGTTTTTAGATAAATATTTTCCAGAAACACTAGTTTCCAGTCTCCAAATAGAAATCCTTGGTATCAAACAAGGAAGACGAGAAGCTTTACATACTTACTGGGAGAGGTTCAAGAAACTGATCGTTCAGTGCCACCATCATGGGATCATTTATTACCATCTCTACGATTGTTTCTATGAGGGTTTGAGACCCATGGGGAGGCGTCTGATAAATTCTTCCATTGGTGGTTCCTTAGGTGATATGACGCCAACAAAAATCCGAGATATTATCGAAAAGCTGGCGACATAATCAAAACATTCTACTAATGAAGACGAGTGGTATCCGGATAAGCCCAAAGGTGTCAAAGAAGTCAGCAATGCTCATCTGGAGTCTTAGATTTCTGAACTGACAAAGGTTGTTCTGCTCCTGAAAAAAGAAAAAATATTCACGAAGAAACATTGTGGAATCTGCTTGAAGACCGACCGTCCTACTTATATGTGTCCAATTTTGCAAGAGGATGTTGCTCCAGTCAAAGTTTTCGAAGGATACCAACAATATAAGATTTATAATCAACCTCCTAATTTTTATCAGAACAATAATTTTCAGCCAAGACAGTAATTTCAACATCCTTCGGGTCTTCAACAGCAGCCAAATTACCTGCCCAATTTTCAGAATCATCAACAACAAAATTTGCAGAGTCTGAATTTTCAGAACCTGAATTCAAATCAGTAACCCAGTAGTTCCATTATGCCCTTATAAGATATTGTGAAGAGCCTTACCACGAGAACCCAAGCATTCCAGACCGAAACCAGAGCTAGTATCAAGAATCTGGAATAGCAAGTGTCTCAACTTGCCACTTTTGTGGGTCGTCTGGAATCTCAAGGAAAGTTACTGAGCCACACTGCAAACAATCCGAAGCACAATGTGAGTGCTATTTCCTTGAGAAATGGTAAAAGTTATGAAGGCCCAAGTGCATCAAAGCGAGAAAAAGAAGTTGATGTAGAATATGAAGAAGTTCTGATTGAAGAAGAAGATGTAAAAGAAACAGAAAAAGTTGACGAAGAATATGACGAAGTGTTGGTTGAAGAAGATGTTGAAGAGGATAAAAGAACAGAAGCTCCACAACCAGCTAAGCAAAATCTGAAGGAGTACAAGCCATTACCTCCATTTCCACCCAGACTGAGAAATATGAAGCGCGAAAGTCAGGACGAGGACATTATGGAAATTTTTGTTAAGGTTGAGGTAAATATCCCACTTGTAGATGTTATAAAACACATCCCTTGATATATTCCAAATTTCTAAAAGATTAGTGTAGTACGAAGAAAAAAAATGAAATTTAATGAAATTATCAAAGCTGGAGAAAATATTTGTGCCATTCCGCAAAAAGGTTTGCCCCCAAAGTGCAAGGATCTGGGTATTTTCTCAGTTCCTTGTAAATTGGGGAACCTTAATTTTTCAAATTTCATGCTTGACTTAGGAGCTTCAGTCAATGTCCTTCATTTTTCTGTTTTTTGAAAAAATAAAAATGGGAACTTTATAAAATACTTGGGCAATTATCCAGTTGGTTGACCACTCGAAAGTACACCCAAAAGGTGTACTTGAGGATGCTCTTGTCCAAGTGGATAATCTGATCTTTCCCGCTGATTTTTGTATTCTGAACATGGGTGATTTAGACGTATCAGATACAAACTCTATCATTTTCGGAAGGCCATTTATGTAAACCACAAAAACAAAAATAGATGTTTTTAATGGCATGATTTCAATGGATTTTGATTAGGAAGTGGTTAATTTTAAAATTAATGATGATAATTTTCCTTGTGATAATATTTTTGTTATTTATCTTGGTACCAGTAGTCCTGTATCTGAGGGCTACTGTGACTTTTCTAATGTCTATGTGCAAGAAAAAATTATAGACAAGAATTTATCAGATATATATATCAAAAGTGTTGGAAAAGGGTAAGCTTTGGGAAAAAGAGGAGAAGTTAGCTACTGATAAGAAGCTGAACAGAAATAGACTATGGGAAGAGGAGGAGCTGATTTCAGCTAAATAAAAATCAGAGACGAATCTAAAGAAAAATGGTTATGTAGAAAGAAAAGGTGGGAGAGGTGATTTATGATATAAATCTGAAAAGAAAAGAATCTAAAAAATTCAAGAAGGAGATTTCTAGAAAGAAAAAGAAGATCATAAAACGAAAGAAGTTCAAAAATATGAAGAAGGACTTGTCTGATAACAATATGAAGTCTTTTCAGTTTGCTGAACAAGTTTCAGATCTACCAATTCTTCCATATCAGAATGGATTTGAAGTGACAAGGAAACGAGTTGAGCTTCAGAGAAGTTCCAACCACACCAGTTAGTAAATCTGGTCAGGCAAAGTCGAGCCAACAACTTTACAAAATTGCCAGCTTTCCGGGAGGCAACATGATGAGTAGTTTGTGGTTTTTTATGCTTTCTATAAAGATATGGTCACGGTTCCATGCAAGCTTGGGGAAATCAGAGGATCTTCAGAGTTGCTGAGATTCAGATTTTTCGTCAACATTCATTGTATAAATCAAAATTCTCGGCAAACTTATGAGGTGCTTTCATTCCTAGCTGCACCTTTTTGCTTTTATATGCTTTATTGAGCTTTTCATTTCTCTTTAAGCATTAAGGACAATGCATCATTTTAAGCTTGGGGAGGGGGTTTAGTGTGAAAATATACTTCTGTTAAAAAATTTAATTTTTCAGTTTCTAGGTTAAATTTTTCAAATTTTTATTTTTATTTTTATTTTTTTTCTACATTTTATTTGTTGTATTGCATTTGCATATAAAAAATCTAAAAAATATTTTCCTTTTTATTTTTCTACATTCATAAAAAGAAAAACCCAAAAAGATTTTATTTTTAGATTTTTATTTTCTACAAATTATAAATGAAATTTTTTTAAATCTTTTTACATAAGATGAGGATATTATTTACATTTGATAGCTCTGTTAAGATGAAGTGTGATTGTTACAGAAAAATAAAAGTCCCATTACAATCAATTTTAAGAATTATCTTTTCAAATCAGAAAATGCTTTAAATGTTTTCGAAATATGAACCAACATAAGAGTCAGATAATTTTTACAATGGTAGTATGGGATGAAAAAACGAATAGCATTTTAGGAATAATTTCCTTAAATGCCTTAAAAAGAACCTAGATTGAATAATCCCTTTCTTTCCTTGGATTATTGAACCCTATTGTTTCTGCGCCTTTTGAGGTTAGGAGGGAACTCTTGTTATATCCACACAATTTATTATCATTTTTGAAGTATTGAAGATATGGTGGGTCTCAAAGTGAAATCCGTGCCCGGTCCATATATATTTTAGAAATGGTATGTCAAGCAACTTGAAGAAATATGAAATTCAAATTCAAATCCAAGTCAAGTTGAAGTCGAAATCAAGAAGCAAGCAAGTTAAATCTGAAGAGTTGATCAATGCAAAGAAGATGTGTGGTATAATGAGATTGATCCCTCGATAGTGGAATCATAGGGGTAAGCTTAGATTTTTTGTCCATAATGGAGCTTACCGCATTTACTAGATGAGTTCAGAAAAAAGGAAGGGTCGGTCAAGCTGAGTTTTTATTAACGATTTTTCATGAAATTATTTTTACAAATACATTGTTTTCACAAATTTAATTCGGCATAAAAATTATTTGCTTAAGTTTGGTTTAACAAAAAAATATGAATTCTGAATATACAATTAAGGTATTGAGACTGTTGTTTAGATAGTGATTTCATTGGAGCTTCCTCGTTGTGAAATCTTATCATGTGAATAAAAAAAGAGTGAATTATTTTTATTTTCCTTTATTTTATTCTAAATTCTTTTTAGGTCATCTACATCTTTCCATTTGTTACAATATTTAACCTTTCGCTTACTTGAGGGGAAGTAAGGTTTAAGCTTAGGGAGATTTGATAGATGCCATTTTATGCATCTTTTAGGATAGTTTTTATTAGCATTTTGCATCATTTTTATGCTTTTTCATGTGCATTAATTTAAATAATGTTCAACTTATGTATTTTGTAAGAATTCTTGTACTGCTCATGTTTTGGTATCTATTTCAGATGATTTGAAGTGGAGTGGTAGTTTGAAAGTATATGGAGCATATGTAGGGCTTATCTGGAGCCAAAACGCTTAAAAAAAGACCAAATATGGGTTATTTCTCACCAAAACGGGTCATTATTCACTTACAAAACATAACTGGAGGATTTCTGATTTTTTTAGGGCATTTTTAAAAGTTCAGTCCTGAAGCACAGGCGATGCCTCCCAAGCACAGGTTGTGCCTACCTCCTGCTGCCTTTATTTTGGGTTTTTTAAACTGAAAAGCCCAAACAAAGGCCTTGCTTCCCCAAATTTTGATTTTTTCTGATTTATTTTAGATTAAAAAGTTGCGATTACCTGGCACGATCGTGCCCCCTAATCACGGTCCGTGCTTACTGCCAGAACCCTTATTTGCTGCCCATATTGCTATATAATTACCAGATACCCTCTAAGTAGATTCCAAAGACGTTCCCAGACGACGAAAAACCCTTCTGAAGGCGATTTTCTGCACTTTTCATCACTTTCTTAAGATCTAAATGTTGTGGATCATCTCCCACATTTAGTTTAGTAAGGTTTAGTACTTTAATGTTTCTTTTTATAGTTTTAGATCGGATTTTAGTCATGTGTGGCTAAAACCCTAGTTTTCAGTTCCTGCAATAGACTAGTACTATTCATGTGATTAGTTTTCAGATCTGGTTTTTAATTTGTGTTTCTACCTAGATTTTTCAGTTTTGAGCTTAATGAATGCTTCATTTTAATTCTTGTTAGTCTGATCACCTAGCGACAGTGTTACCATTCCAGTTAATCAGTTAATAGAATATGTAATTGTTCTTGTCAACTGGTAATAAGTAACAAGTATCAGATTAGTTCTGTGTTTGGGATTTAACTCTGATATAAACTGAAAAATCATGTCTTTATGCTTCTGATCTTATCAGAAGTAGTGAGTATTTTTTGGAATTTCACTAAGACCATAAAGCTGCTTTTCTAATTTAATTAAGAGTTTGTTTAATTGAACAGTAAAAAGTTAGGGTTAATTCAAAGAGCTTGTTTTGGATAACTAATTTAGGTAAAAGAGATTATCCTAGAGCTTATTAGTTTTTCTCAATACCACCTTAGATAGAACACATTTTGAACAACCAGATCTGAACTGATTGCATGATTAGGAAAGTCGCAGCAGAACCGAAATCGTTATTATTATTGATTTCCGTTTAATCTATTTTCAGTCCAATTTTTAGTTTTTAGTTTAATTTAAGAACCCCCTTTTATAATTTCTGTTTTATTGACTAGAATGTGCCTGATGCAAAAATGCATTAACTATTAGGATGTGTCTCTGAGGATTCGACCCTACTTCCCTATGTTATATTTTTAGTGCAACCAACATTATATATATATATATATATATATATATATATATATATATATATATATATATATATATACATATATATATATATATATATATATATATATATATATATATATACACACACATATATATATATATATATATATATATATATATATATATATATATATATATATATATATATATATATACCACCATGGATGTTTTAGGAGATCACTTTCCTTGAGCTCCAACTAACTATACAAATCACATCTTGTTTTCCATTTTTAAGGTTGTTGTTTCTCAAAAATTTGGTAAAAATTTTCAAATCCTTAGTTTGAGTATGGAACCGCACGAGTACTCATCCAAATCCCTCAAACCATGGCTCTGATACCAACTTGTAATGTTTCAATTTTAACATAAATTTTTTAAAATAATTTAAATTCCATTTTTCATAAATCAACCATCAACATAAACCATTGTTTCAAAACATAAATCCAAAACAATGTTAGAGTATCAAAACATCACGAAATCTTAAACATAGAAGCCGCTAGTGAATATATACAATCATGTCTTCGCCTTCCCGCGATCCTCAGAAATACTTGGATCATTTAATCCATAAATGTAAGCCAAAGCTTAGCGAGTTCCCAAAAATAACATACAACACACAATTCATGCATGCATACAACATTAGCCTTCATCCCAAGGCCGATCTTCTCTTTTCGGTCTCCAGCCTGAAGCTGTTCCGCCCGTTGCCCTCAATATAAAGCTGGTAAGCCCCAAATATCTTGACCTTTAGCACAAAGTTGGACCGTCGTCAACTCACCACAAGATATGACAACATATATATATATATATATATATATATATATATATATATGTGTGTGTGTGTGTGTATATATATATATATATATACACACACACACATACATACGTAATAAGAGACAATTAAAAATGATCTGACAACACACGTAACTGTCTAAAGTAGTCTACCTATCTAACAGCTTGCTACAACATAACACCATCCTAACTCAAGAAAATACACCTTACAAACAAAACAGGAAATCTCTATATAGATCTTCGGACATGTGAAGGCTGATCTTACAAACCACCTAAAGTTTAATAAAAGGTCAGCCTTAGTTATGACCTAAAACCCTAAGGTTTAACCCAAGGCCAAACATGGTCTAAAAAGTCAAAAGGTCAACATTTAGGTCACCGGGCACACCATGTTTTGTTATGGGCGCACTACGCCCACAAAAGGAAAAAACAGTGAGGATTTTGGGCTAAAACAAGCGCGACATAGCCGACAAAAAAAAAAAAGAACACCGCAATTTGGATTGTGGCGTCACGCAGAAGCCTTCTTCTTAAGGGATTTTGACTTAATCCTTTAAGTCACCACCCTATCGTCCAGATCTAAACTCTAACAATGTGACATCTCCAAATTTCACAGCCACAAAATATGATTTATTTATGCTTATTAAAAATTTGTGTATCCTTTTTAAAGAATTATGATACGAAATTTGTTCTCAAAAACATGATAATAATATTATCAAAAGATTTCCGAAGAAATGTAATTTATTTATATTAGAAACCTTGGGATGTCCTTGTCAATATAGTACATAAGGTTAAACGAAAGACTACATTCCTTACAATAGTACACTAACCTATTGGCCTACATTCCATTATCCTCTCATCTGAATCATCTCGACACACACACATACATACGTAATAAGAGACAATTAACAATGATCTGACAACACACGTAACTGTCTAAAGTAGTCTACCTATCTAACAGCTTGCTACAACATAACACCATCCTAACTCAAGAAAATACACCTTACAAACAAAACAGGAAATCTCTATAGATCTTCGGACATGTGAAGGTTGATCTTACAAACCACCTAAAGTTTAATAAAAGGTCAACCTTAGTTATGACCTAAAACCCTAAGGTTTAACCAAAGGCCAAACATGGTCCAAAAAGTCAAAAGGTCAACATTTAGGTCACTGGGCACACCATGTTTTGTTATGGGCGCACTACGCCCAGAAAAGGAAAAAACAGTGAGGATTTTGGGCTAAAACAAGCGCGACATAGCCGACAAAAAAAAAGAACACCGCAATTTGGATTGTGGCGTCACGCGGAAGCCTTCTTCTTAAGGGATTTTGACTTAATCCTTTAAGTCACCACCCTATCATCCAGATCTAAACTCTAACAATGTGACATCTCCAAATTTCACAGCCACAAAATATGATTTATTTATGCTTATTAAAAATTTGTGTATCCTTTTTAAAGAATTATGATACGAAATTTGTTCTCAAAAACATGATAATAATATTATCAAAAGATTTCCGAAGAAATGTAATTTATTTATATTAGAAACCTTGGGATGTCCTTGTCAATATAGTACATAAGGTTAAACGAAAGACTACATTCCTTACAATAGTACACTAACCTATTGGCCTACATTCCATTATCCTCTCATCTGAATCATCTCGACACACATTTGCTTTCGTAATTCTACTTATGATAAAAGGAAACTGAGTGGGTCAGACTTGGGGAAGTTTGGCGAGTACATAGGGTTTCAACCCACAACTCACATTATGACCCTAAATACTAGTCACAAGGGACCTATTTTAAGGATAATTGCAAGCATCGGGGTAGACAACACTGTTGAGCGGATTCCTTAGCAAATACTTGTGAATAAGGCAACCATTGGGGGGCAGGTAGGGGGTTGGAGTACATCTGGTGAACACATAGTTCAAAAACAACTACAAGGTGCGATCCTGTAGCGTTCCACTGGACTATCTAGAATTATCTGTAGTTATCATCTATACTCCGTTAGACAACTAGATCATCAGTTCATCAAGTTCTGTCATCATTTTCATCACCCTACCCAATAAATTTTATATATGAAAATGCATTTACTTTTAGATTAAATAAAATCATATATTTAATCTAACGTAGATACCAAGTAGTTCAGATAATAGGTACACGTAGCATTTAATCATCTACATACTTTATATCTATGTGTAAGATGAAAGTACTATGCACTCACCTATGCGTCGGATTGGAGAGTTCTTTATATCTACAAAATCCTCATCACAACTACTTCATCTTTGATCTAGGGTATTCAGCTTAATTATTATTTTATTTTAGACTTGTATTTTATTCCTATTTTATTATATCGCTATAAGCATGTATACTAAAAATAATTACACATAGAACACATAATACTCAAATAATTTTCTTTATTTATTTCATTTAAAGGTTATAATTGTTGACCCTAACTATTACATCATCTTATTAATGCTTAGTGGGAAACGCATGCGTTAAATTTCTCTCCCCCTTAGGATGATTCTGTCCCAAAATCATGTATTAGCCAACAGATGTGGATAGCGATTCTTCATCTCGCTTTCTGTCTCCCAAGTGAGGTTTGGCCCTGACGCATGTTTCCAAAATAGAGGCACTAAATTGACCATCTTTACGTTGTAACTTATTTTTCTTATGGTATTCAATTGCTTTGGGCTCTTCGATTAACCTCTTGTCTTCATCAATCCTCATTTCTGAAAGTGGAATTATATCAGGAACTTCTCTTGTAAACTTCCTCAAATAACACACACAGAATGTGTTATGGATACCGTCCAGTTCTTCTGCCAATTCCAGCTTGTAAGCTTGGCTCCCGATCCTCTAAAGAACTTTGAATGGACCAATAAATTTTGGACTCAACTTTCCTCTCTTTCCAAATCTTATAAGTCCCGTCCATGACGAGACCTTGAGAACCACCACATCTCTAACTTTAAAGGTCATTGGTTGTCGCTTCTTGTCAGTGTAGCTCTTTTGATGATTTTAAGCTACTAACATCCTTTCTCTAATCAACTTCAATTTCTCAAGAATCTGATAGACGATCTCGAGACCCATAAACTGCTTCTCTCCAACTTTCAGCCTACAAGATGATGTACGACACTTCTGACCATATAGTACAAGATAAGGTGCCATCTTAATGCTCGAATGGTAACTATTATTATAGGAAAACTCTACAAGGGGTGGATGCTCATCCCAGTTACCTTGAAATTCCATTGTACATGCTCTCAACATATCTTCCAGTGTTTGAATTGTCTTTTCATTCTAACCATCAGTTTGTGGATGGTAGGTTGTAATCGAACACAACTTTATACCCATCTCTTCTTGTAAGCTCTTCCAAAATCTTGAGGTGAAACGATTTTTGATCTGACACAATCATTAAAGGAACACCATGAGCTTTTACTATCTCTTTATGTAAACTTCTACAAGCTTTTTCATAAACCATCTCTCTTTGGCTTCTATGAAATGTCTATTTTTCGTGAACCGGTCTATGATTACCCAAATCATGTTATGAGCATTCTTCGTCCTGGGTAGTTTAGTTACGAAATCCATGGTAATGTCCTCACACTTACCGATGGGTACCGATAAAGGCTCCAAACTCACATACAATTCCTGGTGTTGTGCTTTAACTCTTGCATAGGTTACACACTCCTCCACATACTTGGCAACATCGAACTTCGTCGTTGGCCACCAGTAATAAGGCTTCATATCCCAATACATCTTGGTGGTGCCTGTATGAATAGACTACATGGTCTTGTGAGCTTCTTCCATAAGAAGATCCCTCATTCCCCCCTCTTAGGCACCCAAATTCGATTTTGAAATACCTTCAATCCTTTACTGTTTGTACCGAACACCAATATTTTTCCCAAATGTTCTTCCTTTCGGTCATTTCCCTCCAAAGTTTCCTCCTGAGCTTTCTTAATACTTTCCATGATCGTTGAAACAACTTCTAATCTTAACACTCTTGGCCTTCTCCTCTCCGAGTTCATTTTTCTACTCAAAGCATCTGCTATGTCATTGGCTTTACTAAGGTGGTAAATGATTTCGCAGTCATAATACTAGATTAATTCTAGCCAACGTGTTTGTCTCATATTCAACTCCTTCTGACTAAAGAGATACTGGAGACTCTGATGATCAGTGAAGAGCTTTTCACTTCGTCCCATAAAGATAATAGCTCCATATCTTTATCCAAAAACCTACTGCTTCCAACTCCAAATCGTGAGTAGGATAGTTATTCTCTTGTTCTTTCAATTGTATGGATGCATATGCGGTTACTTTATCTCTCTGGGTCAGAACAGAAACTAGCTCAACTCTAGATGCATCACTATAAACTGCGAAGTCTTCAACTCCGTTGGGTAAAGAAATAATCGGCGCTTTACATAATTTCTTCTTTAACTTCTCAAAAGCTTCTTCTTGCTTCTTATTCCATATGTAAGTAGCTCTTTTACGGGTCAAGGTTGTCAATGGAGCAGCTATTGAAGAAAAGCCTTGGATAAACCTTCTGTAATATCCAGCTAATCCCAGAAAGCTACGACTCTCGGTGGGACTTTGTGGTCGTTCCCACTTCATCACTGCTTCGATCTTTGCTAGATCAACCATTATTCCTTCCTGATTGACTGGACTTTTTGGTCATTCCCACTTCATGAATGCTTCTATCTTTGCTGGATCAACCATTATTCCTTCCTGATTGACCATGTTACCCAAGAATTGCACCTCTCGGATCCAAAAATCACATTTGGAGAACTATACATACAACTTTTCCTTCTCCAAACTTCTAGCACTTCGCACAAGTGTTTTCCATGCTCCTTCTGACTCTTTGAGTATACAAGAATATCATCGATGAAATCTATTACAGATATGTCGAGGAAAGCTTTACAATCCCTATTCATCAAATCCATAAATGCTACTAGAGCATTAGTTAGTTCGAACCACATAACCAAAAACTAGTAGTGTCCATATCTTGTTATGAAAGCGGTCTTTTTGATGTCTTACTCTCTCACCTACAGCTGTTGATATCCTGACCTAAGATCGATCTTTGAAAAATAGCTTGCACCTAGCAGTTGATCGAGAAGTCATCAATCCTTGGCAATGGGTACCTGTTCTTCACTTTTTCCTTGTTAATCTCTTTATAATATATGCAAATTATCATGCTTCCATCCTTCTTCTTTACGAATAATATCGGAGCTCCCCATGGTGATGAACTAGGTCTGATGAAACCTTTTTCTAACAACTCTTGAAGTTGTATCATTAGTTCCTTCATCTCCGTTAGTGATAATCGATATGGCAGTTTTGTCATAGGTGTGGTATATGGTAACAAGTCTATCCTAAACTCTACTTGTCTATCTGGGGTAATCTAGGAAGATCTTCAGGAAAGACTTCCAGAAAGTCACAGACCATCTGTAGTCTTTACATATCCTTTTTCACCTTCTTTGCATTTATTACGAATGCCAAGTATGATGTAGATCTTTTGGACAAACACTTTCTAGATTTCATCAGTGAGATGATTCCAAATTTTAATCTATCTTTGTCCTTGTACACCATAAATGACTCTCTTCCGAGTGGGTTTACTCTCACCATCTTCTTTCTACATAGTATCTCAGCATCATTTGCACTAAGCCAATCCATTCCTAATACTATGTAAAAGACTTTTAATTCAATGGACAACAGTTATACGTTGAACTTATTCCTATTCAGGTTAATGACGATGTTCTTAACGCAATCACGAATTTGCCACTAGTGACCTCTACTACTATATTACTATTTAATTTATCTACAAGCAAGGCCAATCTTTTACCAAATGTGTGCGAAATAAAAGAGTAGTTAGCTCCGAAATCAACAAAATATTGGCAGGAAAATAATTTACTAAGAATGTACCTAAAGCGATATCTGCTTTGCAACCTCCTTCTTCTTTAGGCAGTCCTTATGAATGCTCTCATCCTCTTCGCAACCATAACAAACCCTTTTGTTGAATGCACACTTGTTGGAGTAGTGTCCCGTCCTCCCGAACCTAAAGCAGTTCACCTGCTCGCTATACCTTCCGAACCGTTTCTTCTTACACTTCTCACACTATTTTTCTTCAACCACCTACTTTAATCTTCTTAGGACCAGTCTTCGAGAATCTGCTCTTCTTATTGGATTTTGACGATCCCTCAAACTTTCTCTTCTCTCCTACCTCTACTCTTTCCAAACCCTTCACTCTAATCTGGGTCTCCATGTTCTTTGCTGACCAGATGGCCTCCTTCAGAGTCCTTGCTATCTTCACCATTGGACCAATGTCCGCCAGTAGTCCGCTAGCAAACTTGTCAACCTTTGAGCGTTTCATAGGACCAAATGAGGTACTAACTTTATCTTCTCAGTGAATGTGGCAGCGTACTCACTGACACTCATTTTGCCCTTTTTTAGATTCTAGAACTCGTTGTTGATCTCCAAAAGGTCTTTTTTGGAGCAGTACTTTCTCTTCAACTGTGCAAGGAAATCCTCCCATGAAATCCTTTTTGCTTCTCCATTTGGCATTGAGTCTTCCAATAGATTCCACCAACTCAACACTCATGATTTCAGCTATCAGACAGTGAAAATCGTCTTATGTTTGTTACTGCAGTCACAATTGTCAAACACCATCTCCATTTCCTTCATCCCCTTCCCCAAGGTCATTTCTCCTAGAGGGTGTTTGGGAAATCTTTTAAAATGACTTTTAGAACTTTTAGCTTTTCCAAAAAGCTAAAAGTTAAAAAAGATGTTTTGCATTTCAAGAAGTTCTTTTAAAAAAACTTTTTGGAAAGAACAAAAATAAGTTGTTTGAAAAGTCATGAATTTGTGACTTTTTGCAACTTTTGGGTTATTAGCTTTTGAAAAGTCAAAAGATGAACCAAACACATTTTAAAACTATCTTTTGTAAAAAGCCAAAAAAAATCAAAAAGGACTTTTGTCAAAAGAACTTTTTAGCATGAAAAGCATTCCCATACACCCCCTAGTCACTTGGGATTCCACTCGACTAACAGTCCTGCTGTAGTTTCCTTCCTTCGATTGTTCTTCATTCAGTTCGGGCTGCACAACAGGCACAGTAGGTTCATCCCTATTCTATTGAAGTAGAATACTTGTATCTTTTATTTGATGATCCAACATCGCCTGTATCACTGCTAACATGATAGGTTCGGGTGCAGGGGCAATGACCAGTGCATGCTCAACCAAATGTCACTCAGGATGTTGGTTCCCGTTCGCATTTCCTAATCCACTTCGGGTTCTCACCATGTTGGTCTATACACCAAAGCTGATGTTCGAGACGATAATATTAAGATAAGGAAGGTTTTATTCGACGTATAATCCTCCTTATTACCTCGGAATATTACATGCCAGTTATAATACCGTACTTAAATGTTTAGAATCATGAACACATAAATTTTCTAAATCTAGGTCGGCAATAGACCATCTATTTATTCAAATAATAACATCCTAGGTAGGTATCCTAAGGCATCTAAAGGTATTATATAGCTATAGCATGCTATATCATAAATCATTTAGCACATAAAAGCAATTTAGGCATCATTCCTAAAATAAGCTAGTGCATGTGTCATTTCAGTCATACTACCTAAAATGTAGTAGACAATCATCTTGCAACCATCGCTTATCATTCTAAGTTTAAGTTTTGAAATCCTTAAATATTCCTAGTTCGCTTCTTAAAAATATATCTTAAAATGTACCAACTGTGACATCCCCAAATTTCACGGTCTGAAAAGACCGATTTATTTATGCATAATAAAAATCAAAGTATTCTTTTTAAAGAATTATCATGAGGAATTTGTTACCAAAAACATGATAATAATATTATCAAAACATTTCCAAAGAAATGTACTCTATTTATATTAAAAGCCTTGGGATTTCATTGTCAATATAGTACATAGCATAAACGAAAGACTACATGCCTTACAATACTACACTAACCTATTGGCCTACATTCCATTATCCTCTCATCTAAATCATCTCGACACATGTTTGCTTTCGTATAACTACCTGTGATAAAAGGAAAATGAGTGGGTCAGACTTGGGGAAGTTTGGTGAGAACATAGGGCTTCAACCCATAATAATTAAATTATTTAATTGTATGCTTTTCATCAAACAATTCAACTTGATTACCCATTCCCATTATCCTCATATTATGAACCTAAACACTAGTCTCAAAGGACCTATCCTAAGGATCATTTTAAGCATCAGGGTAGACAACATTGCTTAGGGATTCCTTAGCAAATATATGTGAATAAGGCAACCATGGGGGGGGGGGATGGAGTACATCTTTTGAACACATAGTTCAAAAACATCTACAAGTTGCGAGCCTGCTAGCATTCCACTGGACTGTCTAGAATAGTTCATGGTTATCATCTATACTCTGTTAAACAACTAAATCATCAATTCATCATGTCCTCTCATCATCGTCTCATCAATTTCATCACCCATCACTACACAATATATATTATATACGAAAATACATATACTCTTAGATTAAATAACATCATATAATTTATCTAACATAGATACCAAGTAATTCAAATAATAGGTACACATAGCATTTAATCATCTAGATATTTTATATCTATGTGTAAGCTGAAAGTACTATGCACTCACCTATTAAAGTGATGACTTGAAACTTGGACAACGCTTTACTTCTAGAAACTGACTTTTCCTTTGACGTAACCTAGTATCATTATCACTAAGTATTAGTAAATAGTCTAGACGTACCTATCATTCCAATGAATACCGATAGTTATATCAAATTAGGATATGCCAGACAGGACTGTTGGGAGGAAGGACCATTTCGTCATATAGCCTTTCTGAAATCCAACAACCAAGCCAATGTGACCATTCTAGTCACCTCTCCTATAGGTAGATCAATTAGTATTATAACTTGGAGTTACTGATAGTTCTTGTTTATAAATTCATAAAAACGACTATGTATATAAATATAAATTACACTAGAATAAAATAGAGTGCAATTTAACTTATAGGGATTCCCTAGACAAAAGTCAAAAATTGCACTGGCAGAACTCTGGTCTTATAACTACTAGATGTCGGACTCCCAGGGCCTCAGGGCTTCGCCAAAATACCCTAAAATCTAGGAGAAATTGGGACTAGGGGATTAGAAATCGAGAGAGAGAGAGAGAGAGAGAGAGAGAGAGAGAGAGAGGTGTAGATAAGTGTGGGGAAGAATTAACACAAATGAGCAATTTATAGGTTGATTTTGGGACATGCGCGTCGTGCACAGACAGGGTGCACACTGCGCTCTGCCCTGGTTGGAAAGGGTGCCTTATGAAACGAACACATGTTAGAATTCTAATGGAGCGACATATATGCATTAGTGTCGTGCACACGCGCGTGCCGATTTTCAAAATTTTAAAATGGCGTTACTTCTTCAAACGAGCTTTATTTTTTACATCCTTTATATCCACGGAAAGCTCTTGATGAGATCTACAACTTTCATTTAGACTCTGTCGGCTAGTTTTGAGTTATTTATTTTAAAATCTTAAACTGTTAAACCCGTTTAAAATGCATAACTCTTTCATCTGGAGTCCGTTTTCAACTATATTTATATCATTGAACTCCAATTAACAAGATCTTCAATTCTCGTTAATATCATTTTGACTAAAAATCAACCGATCAAAAATTCGATTTTTGTGCATACACATCTACGCTGAAACTTCGAAAAATCATTATTTCCTTATATGAAGTCTGATTTGGACGTTCTCTATATGTACACTCTCGATTTAACGACTACTATGACATTCGTTTAGATTACTAAGCCTAAAGAGTAGTTTATCAAAATATCGCTTTTTACGATACACAGAGCCGTGTTGGTTTAATCGCGAAACTTCAACGGGTCATATTAGAGCGTTCCTTATATCTCCGGAATCCTCATCACAAATAATTCATCTTTCATCTAGGGTATTCGACCTAATTACTATTTTAATTTAGACGCGTGTTTTATTCCTATTTTATTATATCACTAAAAGCATGTATACTACAAATAATCACACATAGAACACATAATACTCACATAAGTTTCTTTATTTATTTCATATAGAGGTTACAATTTTTGAACCTAACTATTACATTATCTTATTAATGCTTAGCGGGAAACACGAGCGTTACAAACAAGGTCTAAATGGATAAAATTTCCAACTTTATCCGTTAAGACATACCAGAACAATGAAGATCTAGACTTTTGAATTCCAAATGACCTAAAACACCCCAAGACTTGCATGGCTTGAAGAGAAGGCGGAAGGTCCAAACTTTATAAGTCTATAAGGCTCCAGAAGCAATATGAAGTGTGTACATGGTGCTAGAGTTGATTCAACTCCAAGATCACCCACAAAAGGGACAAAAAGATGCATAAAGTGACATTAGACAAGATCTAAAAAGCACCAAGGAAAGCTTGAAGCTTTATACTCACAAATGTCAAAGATAGGTGCAAACTTTCTGGATCTACACTTGTTCTTCACTTCAATACACCAAGGAGGATCTTGTTCTTCAAGCTTTAAGCATCAACTAAGGCAAAATGAGTTTCCAATGTGATATAATGTACAAAATGGGAGAAAAGGGGGCTAGGGTTTATCGAGTATCTCTCTGGGGATGAAGGAAGCCGCAACTGATTCAACCCTAGAAAGTTAAGGGCCTTTATATATCTCATAAACCCTAAAAATTTGTTCAGCCCATGGTCCAGAGCGGGCTGCGCTTCTTGCGATTAGTTACATATTTTAGTTTTTCAGCGAATTATTCAATTAAAAAAAGATATAAATTACATACCGGGAATAACGATGGTACAATTTACATCAATAAGGGTTTTCCTTTCATTTTCATTTATTCCTATCAGCCATGTTTTTTCTTTTGTTCTCATTCCCCAAGTATATGATAGTGTTATCATAAAAAATCTTTTATAATAACATTTAATAATTTTAGTCACTTACATTTTATTTGACTATGTTGACAACAATTCCATTTAAGGATTAACCATCTTGCATTATCTATCGAAGAACAGTTTACATTGAATCTAGTCAATGTATAACGCTTTTCTTTTCGTCATCCCATTAGATATTATTTCATAACTTTAATCTGTTTATTGTGTTTTGTTCTCTATTGAATCATCAAGCAAACTCTTAATCAATAGTGAACATTACAACATAATCCTATTCCACATCTTGTGTTAATGTTGTCAACAACCGGGCATTTTCAGCTTCAGCATGCTTCTTCGAGATTTACTTAACTACCATGGTAGTATGTATTATTTAGGTAGTTTATTTTTTCTCTAATATTGTAAGAACATTTATTGATGTTCATTTTGTTGGATTAATTACTCTAAGCTCATTACTAAATTGGTATAAACTTGCAAATAGAAGGAAAGTCCTTTTAGGTTGCCCTCATAACCAGAAGTAGCTAGCAATGATACTAGGAGAGAGAGAGAGAGAGAGAGAGAGAGAGAGAGAGAGAAAGAGAGAGAGAGAGAGAGAGAGAGAGAGAGAGAGATACAGAGAGGGAGAGAGAAATGATTTGTTAATATATTACGTGATTAATATATTAATTGGAAATAGATAATTGATATGTTAATTTGTTATGTGATTAATAAATTAGCATGAGATCAATAGTTAAATAATTGATTTGTTAATTTTTATGGTTGATAAATTAATAGGAAATCAATTAGAATTAACTAAATATTATTTAGAATTAATTTGGAATTAATTCAGGATTAAATGGAATTAATTAAAGGTGCAAGGGGTGAATTGTAATTGTTCAATAGTTGAAGAAAAGAAGCAATTCAAGAACTACCGAAGGGTAGACGGTTTTGCGAGCTCTTCTAGAGTTTCCAAAAGCCTCCTTGATGCTAATAAGGAAAGGATTTAAATTGGGATTAAATCCATTATTTAGTGAATTCAAATCTCGCTTTTCCTACAAGTTACTGAAACTATATATAAGACTCCTTAGGCCTCAAATTTCGTTCATAGCTTTACCTATAAGCTTAGGAACTAAATTTTTATCCCTCTCCTCTCTCTCCTCTTCATTCTAGGGTTTTTAGGGTTTTGGGTGTGATCCATTAGAGGCATCATATTTTTGGTGCTTGCTTTCTGAAGACCATCGAGGAAAGGAATAACATTTATTTGCTATAATAAATCTATGGTTTGTAAACCGTAATCCTTCTTGTATTTTCAAAATAGCTATGGTTTATTATGGTTATTGATGTTCATTGTTTATTGCTATCAATTAGAGAAAACATAGATCCAAAGTAGGTTGCATGTGAACTTAAGGGTTAACATTTTCCGTTTTACATGTTTTAGTAACCCACAAAACCCATCAGTGGTATCAGAGCTATTGTTTTATGTTGATTATGCATAACTTGAATGGATCAAAAGATTAGGGTTTATCACCCAATACTCTCCTGTGTGGTGTATGATCATTAGCTGAACAGGTTCGATAGGAAATAATCAGATTAAAAGTATAATCTATAAAGTACTAGAACCTTGTTTTAAAATCCCACTCTAGTTACTTTAGGAAAAATGTGGAAAGTATGCTAATTCATGAAAACACACGTCATTTCTTTATGATTCGTTAGTAGAGAATGTGTGGTTAAGAGACATACTAATGTGGGACTATAATGTTGAAATGATGTCACAACTCGAAAAGTTAATGGAGTCTTTGTGGTTAACCGGCACATCAATGTGAGATGATAAATGACCTCGAGGTTGTCAAGCGGGTTTGCATGGTTATTCACATCTTGTTTATGATCCTCGGCATCCAAGTCACAAAAGCGAGAGCATAATCCGAGATGAAACATTCCATTGATAAGATTCAATGAATCTCAAAAGATCTAGGAGTTTCATAAAATTGAAATTGGTAAAATCCTTACCTACCTAAAATAGATTCACAATTTGATTATGGCATCCCTCTTCAATGTTCAAATGGAAAATATGGATCCCAACCTTAATTTAATTTTTTTGTTATTAATTAAGGATGAAAATCAACTAACTTAAATTCTTTCTTTTCCCACTTTTAGATGTCTTATGAAGATAGAAATGCTCTTCCTTTTCATATGGAAATGGTTTTCCTCAATCTTCTGGAGATGGTCTTCCACATTCAAGTAAAGGTGAAATTGTCTTCCCTTCCTTAGGTATTGGTGGAACTGGACATCATCTCTCTTCAACTCTTCTACCTCTTCCTCATGTGACTCTCCTAACATCACGTTTTCCTCAAGTTGAAAGATATGAAACTACTCAAGCCCTATTGGCATGTAAACACAAAGATAGAAAATTTCTGTGTGCGCATGTTCTAAGATTGAAATAGTACATTGACAAAATAGGAAGAATGGGTATCAAATGTCCGAAGGTGCAAGCCAATGATTTGGTTCTTATCTCGCTTCCTAAGTCATATGGTCAGTTTGTTGAAAACTTTCATATGAGGAATTTCAATGTGACCCTAGTTGATTTGACCGAGATGTTGATAACTGTAAAAGCATAAATGCTTAAGAGTACAACTAAATCAGAAATGCTTGAAGGATCTATTCCCAAGAATTTATTGGACTTTGACAATGGTAATCAAGAAAAGTTTTCTCTTTCTAATGGAAAGGGATCGACCAAGGTCAAACAGTTTGATCGTATGGTAAATAGAAAGGCTCGTTCTGAGATCATTATCTTTTTTAACCCCAAGTAATCCATTTGTTTTTGTTGCCAATTGAAGGGACATTGGTAACGAAGGTGACCAGCATACCTGAACGATCTTAGAGATAGTAAAGTCAAGTCGTGTGACTCTACTTCAGGTACATCCGTTATATAAATCCATTTTTTAATAAGTTTCTATTCATAGACTCTTAATACATGATGTGACGATCATATTTTGATGGTATTGTAGGATCTAAGAGAAAGAATGAAGCTTGAGAAAAGTAAGATAAATCTGATTGTGAGAAATGGAGTTTTGTTGCGTGGTTCGATGGTTAGAAATTTGAGCTACTACTAAGGAGTTAGGATAGCTTTAATAGTTTTATATTACTCTTCGGAGATGTCATGAAACATAGTTTTCTTTTATGCATTGTAAGGACAAGTTCCAGTTTTCTTTTATCAATTGAATGAAGTTTTGTTATCTTATTTTATAGTTCCTTTCAGTGGCATTATTGAGTGTGTTTCTGTTAATAGACATATTAATTGTGGATGTGATTCTTATAATATCGTGCTTGTGGTATTTTGAAATTTAACCAAGTGAAAGGAAATCTCATCACTAAGTTTCAATTGGACTGAAACTTGAAGTCATACAATTCGAATTAGTTGATGCATGAAAGTTTTGTTCATTGGAGAAATTATGACAGGTTCATTATTAACATGTTTATTGGAGGCAAGTTATGGATTAATGGATCTTGTACATGTTGTGATGAACTCTTCAGATCCACCGCAAGAGATGATAACACCATTCGTCATGATTTGCTGATGCTTCAGTAAATATGGTTCTGTTTATAAGATTAAGCATAATTCTAATACTTTGATAAGATTCAAATAGTAGCATAACAAACAGAAGAATCTATTAGGCAAAAAGATAAAAGATTCTCCAATATGAAAGAAAAGGAGAGTACTTTAGTATCAAATTTTATGATCATCTTAGTGACTATGGAATTATATTATAATTGATCCTCAATGAACATCTTAGTGCAATTGTATGACCAAAAAGATGAATCGGATATTGTTTGAAATGGTTCAATCAAGAGATTATTCATACTTCATTCCCAATCAAGTTTTAAAGATATGCTCTAGTAACTCTAAATCATATATTTAAATTCATTTCAAACTAATAAGGTTGATAACACCTCCTAATATTTCTCACTCAAGCACATTAAGAATTAGAGTTATGATGTTTTTCGGCAGTCTAGAAACAAAAGATGAACTAAATCCAGTTCTGAAGAGTGTAATCATGTTGGGAATCTGCACATACTTTTGCATATTTGTTTTTGCTTTTCAAGGAGTTTTTCTTGAGAGAAAACTTATATGTCAAGAATTCAATGGGATTCGTATTGATCTTGAGAGTTTCAAGAGTCAACTGACAACGATCATTTTAGTTTTCACTAGCGCGCAACCTGAGGTTGAAACAATGTTGTGATCATTGACACATTATTATTTCTATGCACTTCCAGTTAAGTTGGAAAATGCTTATGAGTTCTATGTTTTCATTTAACTCCAAAAACAAAGCTTGTTGGTCAATTGGTACACTGATCAATACAGGTGAACTGCTAACATAAGCGGAAGCACTGGTGGGATTTGAGCTTCCAGAAAGCAAGAGATGAAGAATAGTGAAGTTCAATCGATGAAGGAGACCTAAATGTGATTTTGGTTTGGCTTAAACCTTGTATTATGACTGTAGGTTGTAAATGAAAGTTCTACATGGATGGTAACATATACACCTTAGAATCTAGGTGGTAAATCTAATTCATGAAAATAGTTATGAGGAAACACTTTCACTAACAGATTTTAAGAATCAGATAAAGATCAATACGAATATTAGTTGTATTAATTGCATTCTCAAATTCAAAATATGATTACGACATCCCTTTTCATGTTTTGAATTGTGAGGAATGGTAAGGAATTGTTTAACTTTCAAGATATATGTTTATCATGTCTTGAAAGGGTTTGAACACATACATTATCCGGATAAATTTAATAAGCTTAAGAAGCCTAATTAGAGGCTCGACGAAGCATCCCGAAATAGGAATACACACTTCCATGAGAAAGTGAAAGGGTATTGCTTTCTAGAATTAAAGTTGATTTCTGAGTACATGTCAAAGCTAGTGGGAGCATAATTGTTATGTTGGCATTGCATGTTGACAATACTATTCATAGGTAACAACGTCTCTAGTTGCAAGTCGCAAAAGTTGGAAAATGTTTCGCTATAGTGGACTTAAGGGAGAAGGAACTCATACTTCGTTACAAATCTAAAGGTTTAGATCATCTAGTTTAATAGAACTTAATCAAAATCATATGTGAATAGCGTGTTGAAATGTTTCAACATAGAAGATTCTATATGGAAATATTATTGCAAGAGATTGAAAAGATATCAAATCCTTATATTAGATATAATGAATCGAGTCCCATATGTTTCAAATATAGTATCGGTTACATGTGCTATAATATTTGCTTATTCTAATTTTTCAAATGCTTTGAGAATTGTGAGAAAAAAGGACTAGAATTTTAAGTGACAAGAGTTATTAAAAAAACTGTCAAAAACATTTCTAAGGTTAATTGAAGATTGGTTGGTTGTAGACAGTTTCAAGTATGGTATTTTTTTTGGAAAGACCATAGTGACACATTTTGGATTGAGATGATTCTTGGTCAGAATTGATGGTCATATGGGAACGTGGAAATGATCTCATAATGGGAGATGTGTATATGGAAATGTTTCCATAATATGAGTTGGTTATACAATCTACTTGTGAGTTGGAATCCTTAATGCAAGAGAAGTGTTCAAGGAGTGTTCCTTGAATTGAGACTTCATCACCATGGAAATATTCTGAGTAACAAGTTCCAGTGGAACATTCTGTAATATCGAAGGCTCAGTTTCTATGAATTTAGAACGTCGACATCTCAGAAGGACAATGCATGTAAAGAAGAAATTACACTACATCTTAGATAGTGATGGTAATTAGGAATTGTGAAATGAGCATCATTGGAGTAATTTCCAGTCGATCCGTTCACAATGGAAGGATCATATAGAGACATTGTATGCGTGTTCAGAAAATGGCATAATTGATGTTACTTAATTCAAGTAGTTAGTTACACAAAACAATCTATAATGAATAAATTTATAATTGTTGTGGGGAATAAATAATAGAGATTTATTTTATTTAAAGTGTTTGATACCATATTCAGTTGATTTATTATTGTGTTGCGCTTTGCATGTTTACTTCCTGAATAATTTTATTATTCGAAATTCCACAATCGTTCATACTTTGGAATGTAAGTGGTGAATTAAGATTGTCATGAATTGTTTGTAGATTGTCTATGGAGATCAGACATTAGGGATTGCTGCAATATTCATGAGTAGAAAATCAGATTTTGAGTATTGGATAAACCGACACATAAAGATTACTTCATGGATTTTATCACATGTAATTCTAAGATGATAATATCTACTATTCTTAAAGCATAGATACATAGCTCATAGTTTTTGAATCAGTTGTGCATTGGGTTGCCCAAGCGCATCTCGTAATAGAATGTTATAAAGGGTTATTCCATGTATGATTTGGTAAGTAAAAGATATGACTATATAGTGATTGTAATTTGTTCCTTTTTCCTAAATAAGGAAAACCGGTATCTTTTGGGCCCCTCGATGATTTGATGTTGATATTAATGTGCAAGGCCTTGCCCAAACTAAATTGGTATGTTCAATTAGTAGTCTGAATCCAGTCATCATAAATCGGAAATCGGCAAACGGAATCTTGGACCATGAGATCGATTTGAATCTTTGTATCGTGTCCATGCAATCGGAAACCACAAAGATAAGATTTTTTTCTAATAATTTAGGTTAAAAAAATTCAAATAATAATCAATTGGAAAAATCAAAAATATTTGTCATTCGATGTATTTCAGTTTTTTGAACAAACATATTCAAATAATATTAAAAATTCAAATAATATTCAATTGGAAAAATCAAAAATATTTGTCATTCGATATATTTTAGTTTTTTGAACAAACATATTCAAATTATATATATATATATATATATATATATATATATATTGAACGTCAGATCTAATCTACACCGAAACTACTCCTTAATTTCACATATGTCCAGAACGGGACTTGAACTCTCAACCTCAAAGAGTAAGGCAACACCTAATACCGTTGGGTTAGAAACCCTTTGGTATTTCATCTATATATAAAGTGCTTTTATGAAAGATTATAAATTTAATGTACGACACCTATAATTTATATATTAACTAGTATTCGTCACCCAATGTGTTGTGGCGAATAACACGTCCGCAAAGCGATCCACAAACGTATAAAATAAAGTTTCAATCGAAACGATTATGTATAGAGGACGCGTAAAAAATTATGGTTTGAAAATGTATCTTTATTCGTACAATAAAAAAATAAAAAAATGACAATTAAAAAATTAAAATAATAAAAAGTAATATTATTAAAAAGGAAATACAATACAAATAAATTATGTAAGGGACGAACAACATGAGTTTAAAATAATGTAAGTGATTAAAATCAATGAAATTTAACTTAAAAGTTATTAAGGGTAAAAGCTGATAGATCAAAAATTAGTGTACGAGTAATTAATATAAAAGTAAATGAAGTTTAAGGGGAAAACTGAAAAGACAAATTATTATTAATATATATATATATATATATATATATTAAAAATATCCTAAGTTAGCAACAGTGAACTTGCTTGAGTATGGCCAAATTTAATCCACAACCTTTACATATTTTCCATTGTTGCCCATTCTTCAAGCATTGCCAAATTTGATCCAAAACCTTTACATATTTTTCACTGTTGCCCTTCTTTTAATAGGGTTTTCATATTTGACTGATCAATGGGTTTCATTGACTTCTACTATAACTACAACGTTCCACCGCCTTTGCTATCCAATGGGATGCTTACACAACTGCTTCCACCGCCTCAATTTAGATAGCTTTTCCCCCACCCGTGTGGCCGTGTCTTCCTTCGGTTTCCTAACCATTCTTTATGTTAATTATTCATTCATCACAATAGTTATCAGTTTCTCTGGAAAGCTCCTCCATCGTCATCATCTACTGGCCTTCGTACTGTTATCTCCATTTTCCCTTTAATTGTTCTTCTTGCCCGAAGTAAACCCTCACCATCTTCATCCATCGGTGGTTGTCGCTTACAGTGATGGTTGACCGACATCTGTTGGCGATTCCTTCTAATTGTCCACTGCCCTAGACGGCGTCGTTCAACACCGTCGCACCCCTGCTTTGCCTTCTCTGCCACCAACGTGCCTGGATTTCCATCGCCGGCCCACCGACGCCTCATCGGTTTCTCCTTCTTCACCGCCTTTGATTGTCCAAACCTAACCGGTGTGCATGTATGTGTTAATTTTTCTTAATCTTTGTATTCGAACGTCACCACAATCTACGGCAGCAGTCATCGCCTGCAAAAATCATAGTCATTGTCTGCGTCACAGTCTTTTATATCATGGTTTCATAGGCCATATAGGAGTATATAAGAAAAGTGGTTGGAGATCCAGCGGAGGATGACCATTCTCAACGTAGTTCATGGCTCTCTGCAATCGAATTTCTATATGCTGATGGTAGTAACGTTCGATTACGTTCATTCTTCTATTATTAAACTTGCTAAATTGTTGATATTTGATGCTTATTTATATGTGTTTATTCAATTCTCGCCACCAACATCGACGACCATCAACCATGCCATCACTGGTGCCGGAGGGGTCTGCCACCGCCGACGGAGATGTGGCTTGAGGAAGTGTTCTAAAGCGTACTTTTCTACCATAGATCGTCCCCGCCAATTGAAATCATTGTCGTCACCACCAACAATCGAAATCAACTTCGGGGTTGCTTCTGGCTCCTTGACGAACACACAAGTCTGATTTTGTTTCCTTTTACTGACTTTCTCATTAGAAAGACAGCCGGTATCTTATCTACCTTATCTACCACTTTTGTTATAGAAAGCTTATTGGCTCCGGTTTTACCCTTTCATCATTTATAGGAGATGGAGACAGAGAAGCAAACATGATATGTTCTTCACCACCAAACAAGCACTTTATTTTCTTAAAAGAGAGTACGATTTAGGGCTTTTCAAGAGAAAGCCGACAAGCCACAAAGTCTGTAACTTAAAGTCTTTAGATTTCTGCAATTTCTTAAGTTTATTTCGTTGTTTATTGTAGATGGTCTTTCAAACTTTTGGGTTGATGCTATTTTTTTTCTGAATCAAAAGCAATGACAACACCAATCCCAGCAAAAACCAGTTTTTCGGTTTTGATTTGGCCTGTTTGGATTCTGTTACAAGGTATTTCTCAATTTCTTTGCTTCTTTATTCTTATTTGTTTCTAATGCATGCAAACTGTTTGTGGAAATGCCGAAGTGAAACTAATATCAGATTATGCAGTTCCCATCTGCTTTAATATTACTGCAAAAACTGTTTTCTATTGAAAAATGAGATTTTTGATATGTTCATCTGGTGGTGCTTGACGACTTAAGTAGCCTGCCGATTTTGATAACTAAATGAAAAAATGAATTTTTTAATATTTTCATCTACATTCCAAATCAAAATTTACCTGCAGGTTGTCATATTTATTCCAGTGAAGGATAACAACGGTTTAATATTCTGTTGGAATGAAAAATTCTCTTTACAAAATGGAATGAGTCATTTGTGAAATAATGTGACTCATTTCATTGGATTGATTCTAGCTTGTGTTTTTTAGGTAATGTTTATAAAATTATGAAATAAATAACAAATATTCATAAAAAATTCATATAAAGGGAAACATTGATTTTTATTTCCAAGTTGCAACAGTAGCCAAGTTATTTTAGTTAGTTATTTTCATTGCAGAGTTTGTTTGATGTATAAATCCATTTTTAACAGAAGGATAAAATGGTCCAATTAATAGTATTTGGTCCTAAGTTCAAATGTAGAAAAATAGAAGTTATTTGATATTCAGTGAGTTTTGACAAATTTTCATAATCTAAAAATATGGATAACTTGATAACCTATGTTGGCCTTGAATTGGTTAGGTTGATGAGCAAGAAAATTGAAAAATGTGAGAAAGAAATTTGAATGATTTCTTGATCAAGACAGGCTTCAAGGGACGTGGAAATTGCATTATTAAAGAAATTAATCAAATCCATGGAGTATGCATCCGGCGAATATGGGTATGTGGCTGCTTCTTTTTTAACTACTTTTATTTTTTTAATAAATCCTGTTTACATGCTACAGTGCCAATTTCATCAAGCATTTTGTCTCTCCGATCTGTGGAGGAGGAAGAATTTCTTATGAATGTCACATCAAGGAAGAATACGTAAAACCTGATTAAGATGATTGTATATCATTGATAAGGGTTAAAATTTATAACTTCAAAGTTAATAAATGTTGAATGTTCTTATATGTATTTTGACATGTCTTTACAATTGATTTGCTTTTGATTTTTTTTTTATGTTTAATCTTGAAGGATGCTTCGAAAAGCTATTTGAAGCTTTTATGTCTAACTGCTGATAATGACAATGGTGAAGGAATTCAAAGGTTATTTTCTACATTTTTATTGTGTTGTAACATATTTAGAAAAAAATTACCAACTTTATCTTAATATAATTGTTTAGTAATCGAAACCTTTCTATGATCTTGGATGCACTTCTGAAAGGAGTCATGAACAAACAAGAATACCTAATTCCTTAACAAGAATCGTAATGTTTTTTTAAATACAGATGGTTATGTGATCCTTATTAACGATTACAATCCTTATTATTTTGTTCTTGTTTTTATTTATTGAAATTACAGATTTACAAATGTTACACAACCTAATGAGACATTACAGATAGGAGTTCATTAAGATTCCAACATTGCGAAAGCTTTTCAAGGTAACTATTAGAAAGTGTGAGAAAGTTAATATCATACACAAATTGTTAAATCACCATATTATCTATCGCAGGTCTCGGAGTTTCTGGCTGAAGGAAAGATTCTTACACTGGAAAATATCTTAAAACCTTCTCCTAATGGGCCATAAGGTTTGAACAACAAATTATGAACACACTTACTTTTTCTATTAAAATATAAAATATTTTATAGTTTTGCTTCCTTCGATAATGAAACTCCTGTTGACTTCTTTTTCAGCTCCAAGGAATAGATTTTGTCATTGACAGAGCATACGGACAAACAGGTTGATTTTAAAATGTTGACTCCAAAATAGCAATAAACTTTTGTATATCTGTGTATTAAGGGTTTTTTTTTCACAACCTGTTTTATGATTGTCCAATAGGTCCATCAAATTATCGGAAATCCCCGTGACAAGTGGATTCGATGATAGTAATTCTTCATTGTGAAGTGCACTCTTGGTGAAGAAAAAATGCACATTGATACGTCGCCTGAACATGGCAGCCTAATCGATACGTACACAAATAGCACATTCTGTTTCTTTGAAATAGAAGTTATACGCATGTCTAACTATTTGTGTATGTTGGCCTTTTCTCTTTAAGTTTTTTTGTGTTTCTTCTTAATTTATCGGTTTGGGTTGAATTGTTTCCGACATAATTATGAAAGAGGAAAAGCACTTCCAATGGATAAACTCCAGAAAAACTAAAAGCAGCTAGATCCTTGCTTATAAAAAATGTTTAAAGCTATTTGCGTATTTTACCATTTGTTTTCTTTTTTGATAAGTTGTTATGATAAACAAAATCAATTTAACTATTTTCTCTTTCTTGCATTTTATATTTAAACTAATTTTAGCATTGTTTGAGGTTTTTTAAATAAATTGTAGGTAAAAAGCAAATCGGGTATCAGGTTTGATTCCGATGCACTGCTTATCGGTGTTACGAAACAACAATGTTAAATAGACGAATTGAAGAGATAAACAACATGCTTCTCAAACCAATACCTTTTGTAATCAATATTTATATAATATTGAAGGATCACAATAACTATGTGGGAACATGTATGTGATTCTAGGTGTTTCAGATGTTTCAGAAGAGTATTTATGTTTGGTACTTGTCATGTTCATGCTCAATTTCCTACCTGTATGAAACATACGAGTCTATTCGTTAGTTTCCCTTATAATAGTATAATCATTCTCTTGTGTACAATATATGTCATTAGTATTTTTTGTACATTTGTTGTTATCAAGCAAGGTCAACAAAAATAAGATTTTTTTTGAATAATTTAGGTTAAAACAATTAAAATAATATTCAATCGGCAAAATCAAAATATTTGTCATTGGATATATTTCAGTTTTTAGGACAAACTAGCTAAATATATCGGAAAAAGAACAAGTTAAACGTTTCATCTATATATAAAGTACTTTATGAAAGGTTATAACTTTAATCTACGACACCTACAATTTATATATGAAATTAGTATTATGTCGCCCAACGTGATGCAACGAATAACACCATTGCAAAGCGAACCACAAAAGCATAACATAAAGTTTTGATCAAAACGATTATGAGTGGACGATGTAGACAAAAATATAGTTTAAAAATATATCTTGATTCATATAATACACAAATGAAAATTAATTAAATATTTCCAATAATAATAAATAATATTAACAAGAATGAAAACAATAAAAACAAATTACGTAAAGGATGTAAAACAAAATTTTAAAATATTGTAGGGGACCAAAATCGCAACTTATACGATACTAAAAATTTAACTTAAAAATTACAAGGGATTGAAAATTTTTAGATCAAAATTAGCTTACGAGTAAATAATATAAAAGTAAATGAATATTAGGGGAACTGAAAAGGAAAATGATCATATGGTTTCTAGCCCAGCAGTATTCGGTGTTGTCATCACCTCCATGAGGTTGAGGGTTCAAGTTTCATCGTGGGCATATATGAATTTAAAAAATAGTTTAGGAGTATGTTAGATTCGTCGTTTTAAAAAATAAATAAATAAATAAACACTAATATATGTGTGTATAACCGACTTTCATAATTAATATTTATATAATATTGAAGGTTGATAAGAACTACGTCGGCACATGTATGATTCATATATATGTTATTTTAGGCGGTTTAGGATAGTATTTATGGTTAGGTGCTTGTCATTTTCAAGCTAAATATTTTCACGTCCGAGTTCACACATGACTATCCTTTAATTTTTCTTATAATATAATCATTTATATACCATTTTATGTCGGTTTATATTTCACATTTATAACTTATAAGTTAGTCATTAGCAAACTTCATTTTTTTGTTACATAGTTTGTTTCATATCGTCTTTCTTGTCAAACACAATGTCATTAGTATTTTTTGGACATGTGTTTTTATCTAGCAAGGTTCATAAAGATAAGATTTTTCTTTAAACAATTTAGGTTGAAAAAAATAAAATAATATTCAATTGGCCAAATCAAAATATTTTTCATTTTGATATATTTTAGTTTTTCGCACAAACTAGCTAAAGATATTGGAAAAAGACCAAGTTAAATATTTCATCTATATATAAAATGCTTTTATGAAAGGCTATAACTTTAATGTACGACACCAACAATATATACATGAAGTAGAATTCCGTCGGTTTTGCGGCGAATAAAACATTTGCAAAGTAAACCATAAAAATATAAAATAAAGTTTCGATCGGAACGATTATGTATGGATGATACAGACATAAATAAGGTTTGGAAATACGATTTGATTCGTAAAATAGACAAATACACAAATGACAGTTAATTAAAAAAACTATAATAATAAAACGTAAAATTAATACAAACAAAAACAATAAAAACAAATCACGTAAAGGATAAAAACATATGCTGATAATATTATAAGGGACCAAAAACCACATCTTATACGATCCTAGTAATTTAAGTTAACAATTACGAAGGACAAAACTAACAAATTTAAGTTAAAAATTACGAAGGATAAAACTGTTTGATCAAAATTAATATATGAGTAAACAATATAAATGTTAATGAAGTGTGAAAAAGCAAGTGAACACTAATATATGTGTATCACCTACTTTCATAATGAATATTTATATAGTTAGTAATAACCATGGTGATATATATATATATATATATATATATATATATATATATATATATATATATATATATATATATATATATATATATATATATATATATATATATATATATATATACGGGTGTGAATAATTTCTTTCCAAAATTAGTTTTAGAGGCTATTATATTTTTTACGCAAATAGTTTATTAAATCTAAACAATTATCAATAAGAGTAATGTTAGCATAAATGAAATCAATAAGAATTAAATATGAAATGTTTGGATTGTTTACAAATGTATATGAAGACATGATTGAGTGTGCATTATTAATCGTGCAACACTTCGTTATACACCACATTTGATGTACAGATTTCACCGCCGTTGAAATGTTCGTCATGCTTCACTAATATTTTTGTATTGCAATATGATATATCTCTAGATAATGACACATAACGTTGGTCATGCGAGAATCGATTCTGGAAGATAAATATCAGCATTTGGAATTGTTTGTCCCTGAGCTTTATTGACTGTGATCGCAAAACATAACCAAATTTGAAATTGTTTTCATTTCAACTTCAATTATAACATGTCATCTCCACTGTGTTGAAAAATAGATAATTGCTAATTCATGATAACATATTTGAATAAAATAATAATTTCTTCATTGATGTAAATTTAGAAAAAGAAAAAAGTCATTTGGCAAATAGTTTCCTTGAAGATATGTATATTTATGAGGTATGTACCCACTTACATCTACTTTAGGCAAATAGTTTCATTGAATGGGTTTACGCTCATGGTTTATGGTTTAGTTTAACGTTTAGTTTTTATGGTTGAGCATTGAGGGAGGGTATAAGGGCGTTGCAATAAATGCATGTTTGTTTCTATTTGAGGTTAAAATATTGTTTAAAATTGGTTTAGATCAACCACCTTTTTAAATAAGAACATAGTTCGCCTGAGAATTTATAATAAAATATAAAAATGAAAACAATGTGTGTGTTGGGGCAACAGATCATCATCATCATCACAACTAAATCCATACATATTTTTTAAACAAAACGCAAACTACAAAAAAAAAAAAAAAAAAAAAAAAAAAAAAAAAAACTATTAACATTCGTAGTACCTTGTTTTAACATGACGTTTGTCTTTATTGGCCGGTCATAATACATAGAACTGGTTTTATAATGTTAAATGTATATAACGAAATAACCTTTAACATAAGAGTATCAATTTCTTTGAAAATGTTTTACGTCCCGTCGTTGACAAAAAGAGTAATTTAGGAGTAAAAAGCATGTGTTAGCCCTTAGAAAAGATGATAGATTCACTAAAACCTCAAATTTATTAAAAATCAATAAAATAAAATTATCAAAACATTCGAAAATAAGGATCAACCAAGATGTTTGAAAATATGACTATTATGGACAAAATGAATAGTTTATGAGTAAGATTTGAAGGGTATATGTGTTAGCTGTTAAAAAAGTGATAAATTCAGTAAAATCCTAAATTTATACAAATAAATATAATAAACTTATTGAGGTTTAAAACGTAATAAAAAATTAATGTACGATTCGAAAGTTACATATGAATAAGGAAATATTCAATAATGTTAATTTTGTAATAAAAAACGTTAAATCAACGTTTGTCTAAATTATTATAACCATAAAAATATTTACTATAACTAATATTTAAATAGACTTCAATGTGGGAAACTTGGTTTTTTAATAATACACAACATATGGAAACATGGTTTTGACATTGGTATTCAATTGGTTCAAGTAGAACATAAAATACTGAAAAACTATTTTCACGGTTCTATATTGATTTCAAAGAGGATGGACAAACATAAAAATTAAAGAAAGAAGAAGCATGTCGTAGTGAAAGAAAATTATAAATCAAAGAAAAAGTTGTATATGATCAGATGAGGTTTCTTGAATAAAAAATATTAATATAGGGTAGGGGATCATTATCTATGTATGAAATATTTAGTACACTTCAACATGGTTGGTTATACACTTCAACATGGTTGGTTATCAAGTTTCCTGTTAAATATGCAGCTTTAATCTCAACCATAATAAAAATGTAGGAGGAAATTTACAGCAATAACAGTTTAATCAACAAAAAAGAATGGTCAATGCCACCATAGGTTCCATGTCAATAAGCCCATCAACCACATCAGTTTAAGCCTACAAAAGCAAGTGGTGGAAATACATAAGAGTTTATAAATTGACAACACATAATAGTTCAGTCCTTAATAAAACGGTCCAACTCAACAATAGTCTCATCAAAAAATTAGTTAGCCAAATGACAGCAATGACAGCAGACAACCCAATAATCAAATTAAAGTTTATAAATGGGAAATCTCCAGAAAAGTCCTAAAATTTTACCCTAATTTACGAAAAAGTCCCAAAATAAATTTTGTTTACGAAAAAGCATGAATTACCGGTAAAAATGGCGATTTAACCCCTTTTTCCGGTTTACCGGTTTTATTACTTACATGTTTCACTAAAGTCCCATTATTTTACCCTAATTTGCGAATAAGTCCCAAAATAAAATTTACTGATGATTTGGCCATTTTCTCTATGTAACATACATTTTACCGGTTTCATTGCTGACCCGGACGCCTAGTCATTAAATGAGATGATGAGATGGATATGTTTAGTTATATAATGCTATGTTTAGCATAAAACTTGATATCCTGATGTACTGTATATCTTTTTGGAACATAAAATGCATCCAACAAAGACTAAAATAATTATATAAACTAACAACAACTACGTTATTTTTTACGTTTATAAGAAATATCAAATTGTCTATCTAATCTTATGTAACCAAATATATCCATCATTAGACATCAACTCATTTTCTGCCCTTTTTTCTTGGAAACACACATTTTATTGGTTTCATTGCTGACATAGATACATAGTCATAAATGAGCCGATGAGATAAGTATCAAATTTTACAGTAAATGTGACATTATATAACTCATTGTATTCATCTTATCAGCTAATTTAATGACTAGGTGTCTAAGTCAACAATGAAACCGATAAAATGTATGTTATATGAAGAAAAGGGTCAAATCATCAGTAAATTTTATTTTGGGGCTTATTCGCAAATTAGGGTAAAATAATGGGACTTTAGTGAAACATGTAAGTAATAAAACCGGTAAACCGGAAAAAATGGGTCAAATCACCATTTTTACCGATAATTCATGTTTTTTCGTAAACAAATTTTAGTTTTGGACTTTTTCGTAAATTAGGGTAAAATTTTAGGATTTTTCTGGAGATTTCCCTTTATAAATTGACAATATATAATAGTTCTAACATAATGTATAAGTCCTTTATACATTGAATAAGCTTTGTTTCTATATGAACATTAATGAGATGGAACTTTAACTAAAAAGTCGGAACTTGCCCTTGAAGTAGCACATCCTAATTCCCTATTGCATCAACCATGGTTGTTCTTATCCTAATTCGTAATAACATAAGCTCTTCATCTCCATTGTCAAACACCTTTGGCAGCATCATCAGCACACACACCACATACACGTAAGAAATGAAAAGTCAACATCTTTCATTTATTCTCTTTGATATTAAAATAGACCAAAAAGGAAAATTACAAAAAACCACAACTATACTAAAAGCACCATACCTTTAAAAAGGAAAATCCTCCTCTTATCTATATACACAACAATTACATTATCCACTTTCTCATTCTTGTCATAGATATGTAGCCCTTCAAAAGAACCTGATTAAATGATTAACAACCCAAATTATAACATGGTCAAATGATAAAAAAGAATTTAAAAATTATATTAGATACCACAGATCACTACCTTGTAGGCCTTTCAATTAGACATGACAGTAAGCATGAGTTCCAAGCCTGAATGTTTAGAAACAGAAAAGGGTAAAGGATAATCTCAAAGCATAGATACATGTCAAAGAAACTGTGAGAATTGTAAGGAACTAAAAATGGTGGGTGAAGTTATTTAAAAAAAAGTATAAGATTATGAAAAAAAAACATGTTAGACTGATACAATTCGTATATACACACCTTATCCACCTCTCTCAGCATTCAAAGTACAATGATGTGATAGGAAATGTAGCTCATGTTATTTTTATAGAAAGAACCCTAAAAATAAAAATAATTGTTGTTTAAATTAAGATAAATATTAAAGAAGGATACCACTACTGCCTTTCTGTCAAAAGATGTTAACTCTACGGCAGTAGGGAGTAGTTTTGCGGTCTTTGCTCTTTTGCCTCTATAACTTCATCAAAATGAATTATTTTCTGCATTTGAACAACCAACATTCCAATTTATTCAAATCAACATATATGAAAATGATCTCCACAGAATATCATCTTTGATAAATATATTATTAAAAAATCTAGTTTTCAGAACTTACTCTTTCTCTGCAATGTAGATTGTTCGAAACTAAATCAACCAACGAAAATCAACACAAAACTCAAAACTAAAGCAAATTAATTAAAGAAAATCATTAGTAAAACTTGAATGTAGTTAGTACTAAAGAGGAAAGCAACCGATGGTATGGCCTGGATAAAGAGATGACATTCATATAAAGAGAAAAAGCAAGAAACAACAACATTGAAGCATTTGATAGAACGTAGAGAAGTCAATTTAAAATGCAGATAAATGAATATGATGTAAACCAATAGTAGATAGTAGTATACGTATTACTGTATTAGACACACCTTGGAAGATCTTTAAGTGTAATGGCTTGCCAACAAATTGGACAGTTTGAATTTATTCAAATTCTTGCATATACTCGACACTACTTTGTTCTTTCTGCTTTTTTAATGGATTTAAGATCATATGCTAAGAAAAAATCACCTTCACCAAACATCTATGATAAACTTTTTAAACCCATGACTCAATTCTAATGGAGACAAAGCATCATTAACTCAACTTCAAGTCCCTGAATAATTTTCTATAGAAAGGAAAAAGAAAATTAAAACAGAGAAACTCAAATGATCCTAATATTTGATACAGGAACACCCAATAAACAATAAAACAATCCGTTTGATTTATTTATATATAAAAAATTCATTTACTTATCATTTTGACTGAAGTTTAAAGAGAAAAATAAGCAAAAACATTTACATATCTGAGAAGTACATGCCTCACAGCAGAATCTAATAAAAATACATGATCATGTGTCCCATTTATTGGCCGATCAAAGCCCAGGTCTTTAATCCTACATATGAAAACAAAAAACAAATTAACAACAATAAAAGTTAGGGTTTTTACCTGATGGATATGGATATGGAAGAAGAGAAAGAGGGTTCGTCAATTGCAATGGTGGTTGTGGATATGATGCCAAGGGTTTTAAAGATAAAATGGAGAAAGAGATGGTTTTTTGATGGTGTCGTTTCGGTGACAGCAAAGATCATGGTGACGGCAACGATGTCAAGGGTTTATGGTGACAGCAAGGGAGAGGGTGATGAAATGTGGTGACAGTTGGTTGAAGGCAAAAGAAAATCAACGGCTAACGGTGATTAAAAAGAGACGAACCATGGGCGGTGGTGGAGTTGATGGAGGAATAACGATGATGACTGGAATGAGTCATGGTGAAACATATGGAGACCGAGAAAGAGGAGGCATCGAGAGTGAGAAGATAGATGGTGGTTGACTGCAGAAAAGAAGCTTTAAATGGTGATAGATGTGAAGCAGAGAAACTGGAAAATCAAAAACTAAAAAGAAAATTGAAATAAAAAAACAACACAGTTAGAGAAAGAGAGAACCTAGGTGATGAAGACGGCGAATTTGTGGTGGTACGCTGGTTGTGCGCTTGTGAGTAAATAGTGAGATTGAAGATGTTATATAAGGTTTACTTGATGTTGACCGATTCAATTAATTTTACCTATTCAAATGGCCAAAATCAAGGGAATGTTGTTTAAACGTTGTTGACTGATTCACCATGACTGATTCATCATGTTGACCGGATTAGATTTCACAGCATAAAGGCATAAAGTCATTGTACATAACATATTAATGTTTGTATCTCTTAAAATTCAGCATTTAAGGCTAAATGCTTTTTAAGGTATAAATATATATATATATATATATATATATATATATATATATATATATATATATATATATATATATATATATATATAACAAGTTGGGAATAGTAAATTTGACTAACAAAGTGTCTAACTAGGACTTTCTAACCAACAGGCCCTGGGTTTAATCCCAAGAAAATACTATATATATATATATATATATATATATATATGCTTAGATTATTTTGTTTTTACTAACTATTGTGTGCCAGAATGCACAGATCTGGACCACCGGATGGAATAGAATCAAAGGTCATGATCTGAGGGTCTATGATATTATAATAGGGTAACATGTACCATACAATCACACAATTTTCAGCATAAGGGCATTTTAGTCAATTAACCTAGATTAAAAAAGGAAAACTTCGGATTTTTAGGGATAATTAATTCCATTATTTTTAAAAATCTGAATATTTTAAATTAATTCAAATTTAAAAATCTAATTTTATTCTGTCAGAATGACAGAATGCCAACCATAAGCTAGTAAATATATTTTCGATTTTATTCTTGCAGAATATATTTCCAATGCAGATATTTTTGATAATTAAACTGATTTAAGAATTCTAGATATTATTCATATACATCCAAGTTGGGTCTATGATTTTATTCTTAATACACATCCGAAATAATATACAAATTCATACATATTCTTATATACTAATATCCTTATACATTTTAATATAGTTATACATATTCTAACATATTCTAACAGAATATATCCACTTGATCTTCGCATACATACTTGTTGTTGAACTCGATTCCAAATATTTCTCTTGTATGATCAATATTAAATTCCTTCTCCATGTAATTATGAAAGAATAAGATACATTACTCGTTAGTATTACCCGTTACACAAATATACTTGTTGTTAACAAACATTTTCAAAGATATTCTAACAGAATGCATTTATATAATATGTATTCTGACATAATACATTACAGAATGCACTTAAATAACATTCTTTTGCGAATTCTTTTACAAATAATAGACATCAAATCGATGAGTGTTACTGACCTCATTCTAAAAGAATATTGTGTTTTCTCATTCTGAAAGAATTTGCAGGTTTGAATACACCAAAATAACATAACTACACATATTAACTTCAATTCTAAAATAATATTTCATTCTGAAAGAATTTGCAGTTTAGAATATTTCAATTCTAAAAGAAATCAATACAACCATGATCGCAAGCCCTTAAGCACTATCAATTGCATGGTCCATTTAATCTTGGATCAATTTTTTTCTCATTGGCGAATAATAATAATAAGAACAAGAAACGAAGTAGAAGATATCGGTTTCTAATCATAAAAGAGGAACCATCAGGGATCAAAATAATCAAATAAGCATGACGTGTTATCCGTAAATCTGATTCTTTTGATTTTGGGTTTCACATTACAATAAACAAACATATAATATCTATATATGTAAGTGAATTTGAGAAGCCTCAGGCGAATAATGACTACAAAAAGGATTACATTGATTTCTTTGTTGTGACCTTGGATTTGGAAGAACACTGCATGCAGATATATAGGCACTCTTTTAGACTGATAAAGAAGGATTTCAAAGAAAAAAATTACATGTTAGAGATACATTGAAAGGATGCTAGTTTCAACGGAAAATCACATATTTAGGATTTGAATTTAAAGGACATCGTCTGTAAAAACTCTTACAATTGCAGATTAGAAGCGTAGAAACGTAGAAAGAGGAATAAAACCCTAACACTGATTGCCATTATTCAAAAAAGTTATCTAGTGTAACAGACAAAATGGAATCGTAGAAAACTGTTATGGAAACATAATAGGAATCAGCACAGGAACATCACCATAGGTAATTTTTAAAAGAACACAGAGAATCGATGACCAACCTTATGGGGCATCGCTGGAAGAGACTATGTAACCGGTTACAGTTATGGTTGTATATGGGATTCTGCTTCACCTAATCATCAATTTTGAGAGATCGTTGCTAGTAACAACAAGAAAAGAAGGAGACACAAGCGAGAAAAGAAACATGCCAGAAACGAAAATGAGGGATACAGTCTGCGAATGGTCGGTGGTTATAAAGAAGAGATATTAGGTCAACATATATTTATTTTGTTTCCTTAATTGCAAGTGCAAAAAACCAGAAATGTCCTTTTTGATTTAATTAAATATTTAAATATTTTCTAATTTGTGATTGGTACATTTAGGAACACAATAGTTGTTAGGAACATTTGAACCTAGCTATATATATATATATATATATATATATATATATATATATATATATATATATATATATATATATATATATATATATATATATATAGGGTTAGGTTATTGTGTTCTAACTATCTATTGTATGCATGTAGGATTGATTGTGGACCAATCATTTTAGTTATTTTAAGAAAGTAATTAATGCATATTACATGTTGAAGATATAATGAGTATTAATTAAATTTTCAGCATTTAATATGTATTAATTACTTTCTTAAAATAACTAAAATGATTGGTCCACAATCAATCCTACATGCACACAATAGATAGTAGAAACATTTGAACCTATCTCTCTCTCTCTCTCTCTCTATATATATATATATATATATATATATATATATATATATATATATATATATATATATATATATATATATATATATATATATATATATATATATATATATATATATATATATATATATATATATATATATATATATATATATAAAGAGAGAGAGAGAGAGAGCTATGTTCATGTATTCTAACTATCTATTGTGTAGATGTATGAATTATTGTGAGTCAATCATTTGAAAAGGATAATTTTGTAATCTAACATTTAATTAATATTTTTTAATTTAATTAATTTGATATTCATCATAAATTAAATCCTTTATATTAGGCAGTTAGTTATGAAAAAAGTAATTCACTTTTTCTAACCCTAAATTTATCCCCTTTATCTATCAGCCAAACACCCTTACCATCAGCCGACAATAGCACCTCCATCTCATCAATTCGACATCAACCCAACTTTGTCCTCCTTCTTCATCGTTGGCCACTTTTACCTCCTTCCTATCACCGTAGCCCCCTATGATGGGTGTAGGAGGAAACTTGGATACGAGATATATATGATCTATGCAAGGCATAGATTGAGTTACGTAGGGTGTCGAAGCCCAAAAACAACTTCAGGCACCGGCACCCTCAAATTTGAAACTCTCATTGTCGTCTCAGTGTCACCCTTCGCCACCGGTCGCCTCCCATTGCAGCCCCCACCTCTGATAATCGTCATTCGTCAACAGTCAACACTCGACACAGTGTCCCTTAGGGCTCAATCCTCACACAGTCACATGACCATCGACTGAAGACAGCTACCGCATGTCGCTTCCTATCTTAGCCTCCGCCTTCCGCCTGTACCACTGACTACCTCTTTATTAAGGTAATTTCTTCTTTGTTCTAGTTCAAACGAAACAGTGAGTTGTGACATTTTCAATTTCTTTTCATCTGATGTTTTCTATGAGCTTATGCTATTTTGAATTTTCGATTTCCAATTTCTTTTCAAACGACTATGCTTCTGACTTCTGATTTCTTATGTTTGCTATTTTCTATTATATTGCTTGTGATTTCATTTTTGAAGTGATGTTTGCTCCAATTTGTTTAACTAGAATTTGCTTCTAATTTCATTTCTTCTAATCTTTGCTAATCGATATGATATTTATGTGTTTTAAGTTTTGATGTGGCATTTGCTATGAATGTATGTTTGATTACACGACTCAATAATTTGGTTTATTTTTAACCATTTGAAGCTAAAATGTCATTTGATAATCTTATGGTTTTTTGTTGGTTGAAATGAAAGAAGACGATTATTTGATTTTACTGTTTATTGTTTTTTTTCTGTAATATATAAAAAGGGTTATAAAATGGCTTTATTTTTGTGAAATTTGAATGCATTCCATAGTGTATTCCCTTTAACCTAATTAAGCTAATTCTATGAGAATTACTTTCTTACCTTATCATCGGGTGTTATCCTCATCTTCAACTGTTTCATTCTTTAAGAATATTTTGCATCTAATGTGTTCTTGTATTTAAATAATGTGAAAAGAGTAATTATATTCTAGCAGAATCACATAAGAATGATTATGCCAGAATTGTATTTTCGGTATAATCACATAAGAATGATTATGGTAGAATCACATAAGAATGATTTTGCCACGGTTCTATTACAATTGGCTTAATTTTTATCATGATTTTTGTTTCTTATTCTTTTCAGATGTTTCAAGTTTTACCTAGGGATCACTTAGCATCGTTGAGTGTATCTCCTTCTGCAATTCCTTGTATAAAGTCATTGTTATGCAATGCAATTCTGACAGAATGTCAATCTCACAAATTGTCAATCTCACAGACTGATAGCGTATTTTGAAGCGGCTTAGAGGTCAAAGATAAACATGACATCTAGAAACGAAACATGAAGGTGAATGGGGATTCTTTCAAGAATGACAATAGTTTTTTGGAAGAGAATTTAGGAATGATTGTGATTTATGTTCATAGTTGTATTCCTTAAGAATGAATGTGATTACTGATTCTAAAATATTAAAATTCCTTTCATATAAAAATTTGTATTCACTAAAAATTATTGGTCTTGATAATATATGCTTATAGTCTTCTATCAGAATATAATGTTTTTTTTCAAGATAATCATAAACACATTCAGTTAGATAGTCCGAATTAATAGAATTATTATCCAGAAAAATCATATTTTTATAGTTAAAGAAAATTAATTATTCCCAAAAATCCACAAATTTCCTTTTTTAAACTTATGTTAATTGACTAAAATACCCTTACAATGAAATTAGATGGTATCTTTTAATTATTTTTAATTTAAAAATATTTATTAATCACTTTCTTAAAATAAGTAAAATGATTGGTCCACAATCATTCGTACATCCACATGATAATTAGTTAGGACACAATAACCTAAGCCTATATATATATATATATATATATATATATATATATATATATATATATATATATATATATATCCTCCTCATGATAAATCAAAATCTTTTTTCTACATGTCATCTCCTCCTTCATTTGGACACATGACATTTTCTAGAATTTTTGAATTTTTCATTTTCCACTTGTCATTTTATTGTATTTTTCATTTTATTAAATTAAATTCCACATATAATATGTAAGGTAATATATATATATATATATATATATATATATATATATATATATATATATATATATATATATATATATATATAACGTATTTATTAGAAATGGTTTATATATGTAATGTATTCAATGTACTAAAGCCTCATTAATTTTATTAATTTAAATTTTTTTCTCATTTTCCTTATAAATTCAAATTTCTCAAATTGGTAAAATTTCATATTTAATGTTTTTTAAATAAACTCATGTAATACAGGTCTCACACCTAGTATATATATATATATATATATATATATATATATATATATATATATATATATATATATATATATATATATATATATATCTTTATCTTTATACCTTAATAAGCATTTACAAGGTTTTGCTGAATTTTAAGAGGTACAAGTATTACTACATAATGTACAGTGACTTTATGCATTACAGAAAATATCTAGCTGGTCAATCATTGAAAAATTCAATAAAAACGGGTTCAATTAACCAATCGTGTGCAAATTTTTTGGCAAGTATCTCGGCTTTTGACCTGGTATTCTCATTTGAACTCATCAGACGTCGCCTACAAAAATCCTATGCTCACAATTTCGATCACAACAGTCCCATGTCTTCCACCCAAATTTGTTTCCTGGAAACCCCAACTACAAAATTTGACAGCCACCACCAACCACCACTCTTGCGTTGCTACTAAACCGGCCGCCTTCGTCGATATATCTTTTGCTAAACCCACCACCACCATCATTGTGTCATACCACTCATCACCACTGTCGAAGCACCATTACACATGTGCTTCTTCTCTCCCTGAAAACCCTAGACCCCTCACCATTCTTTGAAAACCCGCCACCACCATCATCGGCTACCACCTCTACCGCCAGCAAACCACAACACTTCTGTCATAAGTGTACCCCCAAGAAACCAATTTCCACCACCATCAGATCATTCACCACCCACTACCATCTCCAATAGATGCTCAAAACCTAAATGTTACCTTCATTACTGTAAGCATCTCTTATTTCCTTTTCTCTCCCCTTAATCTAACTTTTCCCCATCTCTAATTGTCACCATCGCTAGAGGACCATAGCATGAGACGTCGCCTTCTTTTATGTCACCATCTTCCACCCCTGATACAACCACATGGCCACCATCACATACTGTAGGTTCATCTCTCTCTCTCTCTCTCTCTCACCCAGTCTCTCTTTATCTCTCTAAACCACTTTACAACCACCTACCACTTAGCCTTATTTGAAAACCCTATAAAGTGTTTCAGATGACGGTAAGAATGTATCATACTCGCGTTGCAACTAATGGTAGAGAATCAGTGGTTGGTCTACACATCTTCGGTAAGATGATTGATTACATGTATGCTATTGATTTTCTGGTTTGATTTTGTCTTAAGTAGTCATCCTTTTCGATTTTACAGGTTTCATTCTGCATCTAGACTCGATTACATGTATGAAATCACTCATATTTCCTCATTTTTTTTCTCTTGAGGTAACTTTAACCCATTTTCAGTCTAATTATTATATGTGTATAGCTATTTTATTTTTTAGATATAGATGGTGTTCATGATCTATAAAACACAATGGTGTTGATATTTCTATCTCTTAAACATAAAAATGAAAAGTCTACCAAACAAGACTTAAAGATAAACAAAGATAAATGAAAAGGTACACATTACATAATTTGGTTTTTTTACACATGATGTTGGAAATAAAGATTCAAAGAAAGATTTGTTGTTATATTTTGGTGCAGGAAAAGGCTGATGATTTTGTATCTAAAAAGCAAATAAGTTCAACAAAGAAGAGACACAAAAGCGATGTCTGAATAAAGATGTGGTTCGTACATCCCTTGGCTTTAAACATTAACTTCTATAATAGAGAAAAATCATATTCCTTTTATGTCTAAGACGAATCTGGAAGGTCACTTTGTACTAGCAATCTATAAACATCCAAGTCTTGTAGATAGCTAAATGTGTTTTTGGTTCTATAGTGATCTGGAATGGAATGAAAAATAGTTATAGAATACGTATTGTTACATATATATCATGATGGGTTGTGACTGGCAGGATAGAAAACTGATGAGAAGGATTTAATTCAAGTATGAAATTATTTTTATACTTTGTTGTCATTGTTAGTTGATCAATGAGAAAAGGCAGGGGAGAAAGAACATAAAAATAAAAAAAGACTAGTCTCATTGTTTCTTATTTTCCGACCAAGTTTCATGAGCTTCCGAAATCAAATTCCTGAAACTGTTGGTATGTTTCATGTTTCAAGTACATGTGCTCCCTCTAATTGTGAAAATCAACACTGAAACTTTAGATCCTTATTTCAATGATGAAAATATCCCCCTGTATATACAAGCTCTCCTTTTTTGTAGGTAGATTTCCACATTTATCTTTTTATGCAGTTTCTCTTTGTGTATGTTTACTCTCTTTTGCATTACTTCTGAGCACTTGGTGTTTTATTCTTCTTTTACAGCCTTCCCTTCCATTTTCTCTTGATCACCTCAGTTAGTGAGTTTTTCCCATCATTTTTTGTTCATAGATTAACTTTAATTGATTTATTAAGCTTTATACTATATCAACCGTCATACATGACCTTTCTTTTACAGAGTATGTGGATGAGCAAGAGAGTATGTATGTTGGAGATGTTGTGAAATTGGCTTGCGTCTTTACCTGTTTCGGTGCATCTTATCCCAAATTTTAATTTGGTAATGCATAGAAAATGAACATGTTCTATTAAATATGGTGTCGACTCATTGTTGGTGCCTATGTAGCAGGTGAAGATACAAAAACAGCAGCCCATCCAGGTGAGATCATAACAAGTTCTCCCTCAAAGTACATTTCCATGAAAGTAAGTTGCTATTTATAGCAATTAATGTACTTCCATTCAATTGTTTATTATAGCATTCTACTTTTATAATGATAATAATTTGTTTTTTTTTAAGTTTATGTAATCTTTAACGTACTACTAATGAGGTATTATAGCAGCCCATCTTCCATTTTGTCAAATTGTGTTTCTTTTCAGTTTATGTAGTTTTCAATTTGTGCGGTTGCAAATGTGACACCGGTTTGGTCTGGAGTAGGTACTTTTTTTACTGAATTTGATGAGACAAAGCAGAAGAGGAACCTTGCACAAACACACGGAAATGTGTTGGAATTTCTAGCATTTACCTTTTTTCTATGTTTTTATCATAAAAATATGTAACCCAAATCTTCATTTTATTTGGTTGACCCACCACGGGTAAAATCGTCATTAGTGCGCTTTGTGGACGTCTGCATTTTATTTTGCTCAGCAACCAGTTGAACATGCAGGAGTATAATGGTTTTTTGGAGGGAAACATGTTGATGAACTGCATAGATGGTTGAAATATTGATAAGGTAACACACTGCTACCACTCAACTCTCATATTTGTTGATTTATGGCCCTTTTGTTTTTTTGTTTATGGCTCTGTCATTTACTGTCCATTTCTATTGCTTAGTTATCTTACATATGTAAATTCTTTTTGTAGGGATGTAGTTGCTACCTAACCAAGAAGATTACTAAAATACCCCATGTGTAAAGATGTTTCTCTTTTAGTAATGTGGTATTCATTTTGAATTCATCGCATGTTGTTCAAAAAAGGAAAACTAGCATACCCTCTCCCATTACCAAGCTTTATTTTAAAGAAAAAAAGGCAAATTGAATAAAAATATGACTATAAGTGGTGTAAAAAAAGGTTCATCGTATTTGAAATCTTTGCTTAAACATTATTCAAAATGCTTATTTCAAAAGCTTAAATGTTTCAATTCCTAATAAGTTTACCTTATCATCAATTGCACTTTTTATAGAGCTAAGTTCACTAGGACAAAAAGTGACTACATGCGTCGCTCAATAAAAAATTTATAATGTGTTTAAGAGTCGAATTTGAGGAGCATGATTATTTTTACAGGTCAAATTAGGATTGTTAAATGTGTTATTTCTGCTACATACTATTGTAGACCATTTAGAGGAGCAAGTGACATTGTTTTATGTCATTTGGCATGCTTATATCGTTATAATATCATTTGAATTACTTTATGTAGAATTATATGGTGCCATCACATTAATGTTTAAATTTATCTCTTACTTGAAAATATGTTTTAATAAGTTATTAAATTCATACAAAATTAGTCATTCAAATATTTATTAAAAACCTTCCAAAACTGATATATATTAATCTTGCTGGAAAATTATATGAACTTCATACGTTATATTTTTCTTTAGAAAGTTCGATTTAGTTAAAATTATGTTACGATATTGTTGTTTAACTACATAGAGTAAGACGTATCTGTTTGTTTTAAATTTGTTAATTAAATTGTATTTTCCGTTAAAAGTTTGATAAATAAGTTTTATAATTAAAATAATTACTATTTAGGATAATATCTCAAAAATATTTAATTTGACGTGTAAATCGTGGAATTTTTTCCTACACAACTTTTATCACGCAAAGTATAAAAAGTTAGTTATTTTGTATATAGTTTCTATACCATCTTCGCCTTTTTACTAAATAAATTTATAAAAGAAACACTAATTTATAAAAGAAAGTTAGCAAACTTTTAAAAGAAATTTAGGTCAAATTTTGATGGTGTATTACACTTTAATATAAATGTGTAAATAAGTGTTTAAAAAACAATTTACATAGTTAGTTGGCTAAATTTTATTAAATTTTATATTAATCTAAGTTTATTAATAAAATGCATATAAAAGACTAAATATACATAAATCAAGGTTTTTAACATGTTAGCCATATTTAATATATATGACTTTGGTTTATAATTTGATTATTTATATATTTTTATAGTCAAACCCTTATACGTAAAGCTTTTGCAAAAAGTTAAATGTCATTTTTACTGTTATTATTCGGTTAAATATATTTGAAGCCGAAACAAACAACCAATGTTTTCTTTTGTGGATATGTTGTGCATTCTTTGAAATATGATATGTATCGGAAATAATCACAACCCACTGAATAAATAATCACAACTCGCTGAGAAACTAATCACTGAATGGAAACTTACGACTGTTTCATCCGGATGGAAAACAATTCACTCACGATTTAAGATTCCGATAAATCTAGAAAATCAGTCAATGTGTAACATCAAATGTGGTGTATAAAGAAGTGTTGCAAGATTAATAATGTACAATCAATCATGTGTTCGTAAATATTCGTAAAATTATTTGTGCAAAAATCAAAAATGATAAATTTGCTAGTATAACTCATATTTGCTATCATAACTCATATTGATATATGTTTAGATGTACTAAATTATTTGTGCAAAAATCAAAAATGATAAATTGGGGTAAGCGGGAGCTAGGTTGAATACCATTAATCGGTTCCAACCGGTTCCGATTCAGTTTTTCGGTTAAAAAAATCATATTGAATGATACTTAGAGGTCTGCGTCATGACTGCATTGCCTGAATACTATCATATTGTGTAAAAACTATTCACTAAACACCTACCCAAACTTTAATCGTTGAAACGAATATTAGTCGACATAAAAATAATAGTCATTAGAAAATTATTTGTCGAAAAAAATGGAACTTTTCTGTGCTTAGGAAATTATTTTCTGAAAACAAAATGCAATCTTTCTAGAATGATTCTTATTGATAACTGTTTAGATGTAGAAAATTATTTGCGCAAAATAATTGCTCGCCTCTAGAAACTAATTTCTATTTTGTTAATTTTAAGAGGTACCATCCTTAAAACATCATATACAACAGTTTTATGCATAAAACCTTATTTGGTCTTGAAAAAGTCAAGGAACATAATCCGCTGTTTGACTTAGCTTTTTGACTTGGTCGCCATTTCCTATCCCGTCCAACAAACTCCCCACATAGTTCCCATTTCCTCTGCCCTATAGTGTTATACCTCCGCCTCTCTCCTTTGTACTTTCGCATTCACGACGAACTGGGTTACCGCACACCCTTCAATATAACCACCTGTTTCTTCTCCTACCCCTCAACTCTCTCTCCGAATCCATCTCCACACCATTAAGCGCAACCCACCACCACTACCACGACCACCACTAAGTGCCACCGGAACCAAGTCAACAACCTCCCTACTATGTTTCCTTTTCTTCCGCCCTAATGACTATACATTTGTTACTCTTCTACGCCCCATTATATAACCAGCTACCCCATCCCCACTCCTCTCCATTTTGAAGATTGACAACCAAAACAATCACGCAACCATGTCTGCTATGCTACATCTAGCTGCTACCACCGCTACTTTTACTCTGGTGGTGGTGGTTTTCTGTGTGATCACTAGGTTCGTTTTTTTTTAATATTTTACCATTGATATTCTGCTTCTAAATTAACCCAATTTTGATTGTGTTTGTGTGTTTAACAGATGATCTTCATCTCTAAAATTGAAATCGATGGCTTGAAGATGGTTCATGGCAAAAAAAATCCATTGCAAGGCTTGAATTGGTTAGCATTAGATACACGTTATGACCCTAAATCTATTCTCTCTGTCACTCGATTCTCATTCCTTGATGAAGAACACCTGCAAACCACGGTCAGTCTAACCCTATTTCTGTCTCTTACTCTCAAAAGCTTTTATCGTCTGTTTCTCAACCATGATTACTCTATTAATTTTCTGATTATGAAATTTGTGTGTCTGTACAGATGTGTAGCTTGAAGAACCGACAATCTGAGTTTCACCTACAGCCCATCTACTTCCTCTTTGTAAAATTGACATCTGATTATTGCTTATGTATTCCCTTTTTTGGTACCCTAATCTGACGGATTTTAATAAATCTTTGTTGTTAAAGGGGAAACTTGCTCGGAAAAATTGAGGCTTAACCTGAGGATTTCAAGGCTGTACAGAAACAATGGTCGAATCTTAACTTATGCTGGTTACCATTTGACTGAACCTATCCCTTTACTTTGTACGTTTAAGTTCTCCATCTCTATTCTATTCCTAAATTCATAGTAGTCTGATCCCCTGGTTTAATCTGGTTCAATCATATTCATTAGGTTTCATAGTAGTTTTTAATAGTTAATTTACTTATTTTTCAACATAAAGAAACAATTTTATTAGTTAATTCCAATAGTTTTTCTGAGTGTGTGTGAAAGTATGTTGGTTTTTCATTTATTTAATGAGAGCATGTGTGAAAGTATATTTCTATTTCAACCATTTAATAAGAGTTTGTTATTATTTCAAGCATTTAAAAACTTTAAAATTTAACTCCTTGATTGATTTTACAAATTTTTTTATTTAGAAATTGAACTTTTTACCTTTTAAAAAAACTGATTTTCAAAATATGTCTGTTTTGCCATTTTTGTTGTTTATCAGGTGGTGAGCTATTTGGCAAGAAAAGAGCTACTGCAAGCTATAAATGGCTAAAGTTTGGAATTAGTGAACTAAAAATGAGACCTTCTAACTTGACAAAGGAAATTGGAAAGATTTTCCCATGGATACTTATGATGCGACTCAAAGGACTAATGGGTCTCATTCTCTTGATGCTTTCCAAACTTTAAGTTGAATGAGGGTATTTTTGTCATATTTCAAAGTATGTTTCATATTGACTTTATGGTCCCACTTTATTATTGTTGAATTTTGAGTCATCACACTTGACTAATCCAGATTGCATTTTCTACTTTTGCAGCTTGTTAAACAAGAAAAAAGCGTGGATTTGAATGCAAGCTTGCTCATATAACACACATGGAAACAAAAAGATCAGAAAAGATGATGAAAAGTGGTAGTTACTGATTTTTTCTCCTGTTACGCTTTTTAATTTTTTTTATATTATATTTTTGGGGTGGTCATGTCTACCGAATATGGATTACAGATATATGGGCTATGAACCCTTAAATTTGTCATGTCCTGGTCTCCTGGATGCTCTGCTATTGTTTATTATCCATTTGTGAAATCCTGATAAAACATTATTGTGAATGCTTATTTTAAAAGCTTAAATATTTCAGCTCAAAATAAGTTTTCCTTTACATTGAATGCAGTTTTTACAGAGCTAAATTAACAAGGACAAAATTGATTACAGGCCATTGCTCAATAAAAATTCATGTTGTGTTTAGGAGTCAAAATTGTGGACCATGATTTACAGGCCAATCTTGGATTGCTAAATGCATTATTTGTGTTACATATTGTTGTTGATCATTTAGAGGAGCAAGTGACACCAGTTTACGTCATTTGGCATGCTTATTTCGTTGTAATATCCTTTGAATTACTTTATGTAGAATTCTATGGTGCATCGCATTAATGTTTGAATTTATCTTTTAGTTGAAAATAGGTTTTAATAAGTTATTAAATTCATAAAAAATTAGTCGTTCAAATATTTATTAAAAACCTTCCAAAACTGGTATATTCTAATTTTGCTAGAAAATGATATGAAATTCATGGGATGCGAAAGTTCGATTTAGTTAGTTAAAAGTTAAAATTGTGTTGATATTTTTGTTTAACTACTACGACTAAGATGTTTATTTGTTTGCTTTAAATTTATTAATTAAATTGTATTTTCCGTTAAAATTTGAGCAATCTATTTTATAATGAATATAAATACTATTTAGTACAACATCTTAGAAAACATTCAACTTGACGTTAAAATCGTGAAATTTGTTCCTACACTATTTTTATTACACAAAGTATAAAAATTTGTTATTTTGTACACCTTTTTTTCTACCATCTTCATGGTTTTAAGAAATAAATTTATAAAAGAAACACTAATTTATAAAAACAGAAAAAAAAACATACATAAAAACAAATATGTGAGAGGACATAAAATAAGAAGTGTAAAAAAGTTATAAATTGTAAAATTAAAAAAATTAAAAAAATTAAAAAAAAAAGTTGTAAAAGAAAATTTGTGAAGAAAGTTAGCAAAAATTTTAAAGAAAATTTGGACAAATTTTAATGGTTTATTACATGTTAATATAATTATTAAATAAGTGTTTTAAAAATAATTGAAATAGTTGGTTGGCTAAATTTTATATTAATATAAATTTATTGAAAAAATGCATATATAAATAACTAAATATACATAAATGAAGGTATTTAGCATTTTACCCATATTTAATGCATATGCCTTTGTTCATAAGTTGATTGCAGTATTTTATATATTTTTATCGGTAAGTTCTTATACTTAGCCTTTGCAAAAGTTAAATGTCATTTTTTTACTATTGTTCTGTTAAATTTATCTAAAGTCGAAACAGATAATTAATATTTTCTTTTGTGGATATGTACTACGTTGTTTGAACTATGACATGTATCTGAACTAATCACAACCCACCGTGAAACTAATCATTGAAGGGAAACTTGGAATTGTTTCATTCGAAGGGAAAACAACTCACTCGCGGTTAAATATTTCTATAAATATAGAAAATAAGTCAATGTGCAACATCAAATGTGATGTATAAAGAAGTGTTGCATGATTAATAATGTACAATCAATCACATGTTCGTACACATTTGTAAAAAATCTTGAGTCCTCATTAGTTTTTCTTACTGATTTTGTATTACCTAGCATAACTCTTATTGATAATTGTTTAGATGTATAATAAATTACTTGCGCAAAATATCAAATTGTCTTTAGAAACTAATTTCTGAAAGAAACTATTCACACCCGTCGCTTGGCGCGGGTAAACGACTAGTATATATATATATATATATATATATATATATATATATATATATATATATATATATATATATATATATATATATCATACATACTTATAAAGCTAGCATTTTTCCTTGAACCTCATGCATTTGAAACCCCCATAAAAATTTGCAAACACCTCATGCATTTGAAACTTCCTATTTTAATAAATACCACTCAAAAGTCTCTTAATAATGATTAACAATTCAAAGGTTTTATAACTTATATAATATATTTAATAAACAATTAATGGATACTCTACTATAAAAAAGGTCAATCTTTTTTAGTAGACACACAAATACAAATCACATACAAAATTCACAAAGAAAACAAGTTTAAAGTTTTTTGTGTTGGTTTGAGGGCTTTGAACAATTTTTCTAGCCATGTGATTATGTTGAAGTTTTTAATTTGTAACTTTGTTACATACTAATTCTTTTTTGTATTTTCTTGATTTAAGTATTCTTTTAAGAATATCATTGTACGTTGTGGTTGGAATTTTAATGTAAATTAGATTAGATTAATGTTATCGATCATATGTTATGGAAGGTGATATATATATATATATATATATATATATATATATATAATATTTAATTAACTATTGTATACATGTTTGTATGTTCATGTTGCTTCAAAACAATAATTAATTAAAAATCATGGATATGTCATATTATTCGTATTATCCATGTAAGCATTTTTTAAAATGCAAATTGTCAATCTTATCACTTTATATTTTAGTATATGTTTAACATTTTAATTATAATAATAAGTGCTTTTTAAAAGTTTCTTTCACTTATTAATAATAACAAGTGGTTTTAAAATTAATAAGCAATAATTATAAATAATAAAATCAAATTACATGGATATGTCATATTATCCATGCAATGCAAATTGTCTATCTTATCACTTTATTATTTAGTGTATGTTTCACATTTTAATAATAATATTAAGTGTTTCTTAAAAGTCTTCTTTAACTTATTATTAATAATAAGTGGTTTAAAATTAATGAATAACAATTTTAAATGATAATAACATCAAATTATAAATTACATTTAGCTATAAATAAATTATATTTTTAATGAACATCGTTATTGAAATTAGAAAATGATCGCATAAGTAAAAATATAATTAATTAATAATAATAATTGTGAAAAATTATACTAAATAGATAATTATATTTAATTCTATTAATGAGAAATGTGGGTTCATGTCAATGAATATTATTGTTCAAAATAATTGAGATTATATATATATATATATATATATATATATATATATATATATATATATATATATATTAGTGTAAAAATATTATCTCAAAGTTAATGTCAATAACATAACCATTTTAAACATATATTTTTCAATATTTTAAAAATATATTTTTAATATTCGCTGCGCAACGCGCATGAATTCTTCTAATATATATATATATATATATATATATATATATATATATATATATATATATATATATATATATATATATATATATATATATATATATATATATATATATATAGAGAGAGAGAGAGAGAGAGAGTTTAGAATGGTATTTGTGGTTAGGTGTTTGTCAATTTCAATCAAATTAGTTATTAGTTTTGTAACAACTCACAAATTGCATTACATCAATCGAGTGGCCAACTTTGAAAGCACTGACATATCTAACTATACTTCTAAATTTTATTAGCACTTGCCTTGGATTTGATACTTTTCTTTTTTCTAGTATTTTTTTTAGCTAAGATTTAATGATTTATGGTGTGTTTTTTGTTATTGTTTTACGTTTCCCTAATAATATATTTTAGTATTTTCCCTAAAAATACATTATGTAAAAATATAAATTATATTTAAAAAGTTTAATAAGGATGATAAAACATAAATTTTAGACAAAACTATAAAAATGGTCCCTATAGTTTGCATTTTTTAAAGAAAAACGTCTAAATCACAAAAATTTTGGATCGATGGTCCTTTTCAGCAAATTTGTTTTCGGTTTTTGTCTATGTCCAAACTAAAAAGGGTATTATACCCTTCTCTTTTGTTTTTAAATATTTTTAAATATTTTTAAATATTTACTAAATATTAAAAAGAAAAAACATGCATCTCTCTCTCTCTCTCTCTCTCTCTCTCTCCTCTGTTGCATAACCACCCATAAAGTTGCTACGCATCTTCATCCTACACCGATCGGTAAACCCACCGTTAGGTTTTACAGCAAGATCAAGACTAAGAGCTACTCCAATGGGCCACTAAAATAGTGGAATGCCGGCATTTATTCCTCCAATCGATCGCTAAAAGGGCCTGTATTTTTGTGTCTTCAAATTTTGGCCTGTAAATATGTAAGCCATTTCATATAACACCAAATTGCTTTTTCAATATATATCAATATTATATTCATTGGACTTGTTTCAGATTATCACATATATACATATATTATCACATATATTGTATTATAAAAGTAATCATCTTAAACTATCAAAATAATTTATACAAACGGCTAATTTTTATAATTAAAGTATTGCATTATATTTTATAAGTATTAAGATATTGTTTAATTAAAAAGTCTAAAGATAATTCAATCTTATTGTAATAAATTTAAACACATATTAAAAATCGAAACTTCATAAATATAACATAGATAATTAACAAAAAAACATAAACTAACATACAAATCTAGAAATTGTTCAAATCATTTTCCGCTCCGCCAAGATACTGAAAGTATTGACTATAATTTTGGGGCCGTTCTTGTTCTTGTTCTTGAACTTCTTCTTCTTGTTCTTGGGATCCTTGGTACTCAGATGGTTGATGTTGAGATTCTGGATGTTGAAGTGGTTGATATTGAGAGGCTCGATATTGAGATCCTTGATAATGAGACCCTTGTCCCTGTCCCTGAGATTCTTCTGTTCTTTTTCTTATTATTCGTTTCTTTTCATTTTGAATATACTCAAGAAACTCGGGATCGGAGATAATGTTTAAATCGGTAAACAAAATTTTGTTTTCACTATGAACTTCGAAATACGTTGATTGAACGTTTATGGGATGAGTATACTAACTCGGAAAATTAGTTTAAATTTGGGTTATGTTCGAAGTTGAATTAAATGTAATGTTTTTTTAGTAATGTAATATTGTTGATTTAAATTTAAATTTATCTTTCATATAATGTTTTTTTCAATTAGTTAATTATTTAACGTTCTTGTTGTTATTATTATTATTATTATTATTGATAATTTAGATATTATAATAAATAAGTTAAATTGAATTATATAATAATAATGAAATTGCTTTCTAATATAATATTATTAAAATAAGTTTTTAGTGTAAAGTTTTAATGTGTGGTTGGAATGAAAACTCTATTTTTGTGTTGAAAAGTCACCATTTTAGTGTTTTTTAGTGTTTTATGGTTGGAGATGGCCTAATTACTTACTAACCATCCGTAATGGAGAATTCGTTCTTGCACCCACCAACCCCTCAAATCTTCACAAGGTATATACCTCTAATTCCTCCTTCTCAAATCAGCTCATCTAAATTTAGTTTAGTTGACCTTTTTACATGTTTACACAACACTGGATAAAGGAAGAGAAGCTTAGCACCAAAGTTTAGGGTTTGTTTGGGTTTTTATTCCACATGTTTAGGTTCGAGGTCAATAAATCCATATATGATATGATAATAAATGTTACCGTTACCACAAATGTTTCGATTTACCCTTGATTGCTTACAAGCATTTTCGATTTCCCCCACACAATTGTATATGGATTTCTTTGAGGTATTTTAATCTCCTTTTTTCGAAATGATCAGCAAGACTCATCTACATTGGGTTCTTGACATGTGAAGAAGTTGGTGGCAAAAAGAAGATGATATGAGAGGATTTCGATAGAGTCGATGATCAACAGGGAAGCGGGGGGAGATGGAGGACTCCGGCCTCCGGGTGGGGTGTGTTTTATATATTTGCAATTTTAGTTTCATCTCTCTCGCTCAATCTCAAACATTGAGTGATTCCATTGTGTCTTTAAACATGAATTGCTTTATTTCTCTTGATCTCTTATCCAGATCCAAATCCCTATCTCTGTCTCTTATCGTCATCTGTAATTTGAAAATGTTGTGTTTTCTTGTTTTGCTATTTTGGGCTTTTCTTGCTCTATTATTGGATATAGATTAACATAATACGGTGTGCTCATATCTTCTTCAAAATATGGTTTTGCAATAGATCCTTGCAAGTATGAAATATCCTACTTTTTTGTACTTTTTGTAGTTCAAAACACAAATAGATGTACGTTATTGATGAAAAGAACAACCAAAAGAAACAGAGTACAAGTCTTGAAAGCAAATTTCTCAATCTAATAACCATTTTTCATCGATTGCTTCCAAAAACATTTGTGTCAGATGTGAGTTCAAAAAGATGAAATGAGGGTGAGATTTTTTATGCTTTTATGTTTGTTGATGTTGAGAGGGAGAGAGAGAGAATTTAATACAACTTTAAATTAAATAAAAAAATTAAAAAAATACCACAAGGGGAATTTACTCTTTTTAGTTTTCTAGGGACTAAATATGCAATGAAAGATTCTCCAAATGACCACCAATCAAAAGTTTTAAGGGCCTGTGGTTTCTACACCGTTTTTTTTCTATTAAGTGTGAACATGTGCGAGACGTGTGAGGTCAAAATCGTTATTTAACAACCACATGGACCATTTTTGAAGTTTTTGTCTTAAAATAACTTACTAACCCGCCCTAAAACTAGAAAATCGAACTTTACTCTCATCGGTGGTTGGAAAGGGTGTTCCTGTCATGTAACATGATAGTATGAAATTCCAATTCTCAAAATTTACACAAGCCTACATTGTAACGTCGTGAAAATTATGACATAAAAATTTGTTTTCAGATTAATAAATCGTTAATACATATCTTTCCTAGAAAACCAAGGTAACCAAGATATAGCAAAAAATCATCAAATCAGAGTAATTAACATTATGCAGAAACATGTCGTGTGTGCTCTGCAATCATTCCGAGCTCTTCCATTTGAAAACTGGAGTACCTGAAACATAAACTGAAAACCGTAATCACAAAGTTCAGTAAGTTCCCCAAAATTCAACACACATACAACCACATAATATAATACGACATACATATTGTTGCTATGCCCCATGGTCTTTACCTTGAATGACATGGGTTCCCCCATGGTCTGATATCCGAGTGTCATGGGCTCCCCCATGGTCTTTACCTGGAATACCATGGGCTTCCCCCATGGTCTAATAACCAAGTGTCATGGGCTTCACCCCATGGTTTTTCATGCAAGTATCATAGAGAAAACTAACATTCTATATATCAAGTAATGGGCCGGCATTGGTTCCTTCGACCTATGGATATAGTGAGAAGACTCACCTTGCACTGCTAAATCAAACAGAAAAATCATTGGCTGATGGCTGACAAATCCCCGAACTATCAATAACAAAACAACACCCAATTAACAATTGGGTTCCAGTCCATAACCATATATCCATATTTGGGGTAAAAAGACCATTTTACCCCTAACCTAGCCTTGTCCAAATCTAAGGTCCAAACTTACATTCTGAAAGGCCCAAAGGCCAATTAATCAACCAAGGCCCAAATATGACCCAATTTTCCAAATTGAGCCCAAACCCCTTACATGGACCTTACTAGGCATGCACAAACCGGTTTTTTTCTGAACCGGACCGGTTCAAAAAACCGGTTCGGTTCTAGTCAAACAAGTCAAAACCGGTTCACCCGGAAACCGGTTCGGTTCCAAACCGGTCCACCACAAAAAAAAGCCGAACATATGTAAACCGGTTCGGTTTTATCGAAACCGATTCAGAAAAAACCGGTTCAACGCATATAAGGTTTTTTTTAATTTTTTTTTTGTTTTTGGGCTAATAAGGGTAAAATAAAAATGAGTTTTTTTTTTGTTTAGATTGTATTGATTTGTTTAGTGGTTAACCAAAAAAAATTTGCATTTCACAGTAAGTTATTTGGGGGGAAGGAATTGGGAAGGCTTATATGCCTAATACACACATACACTTACATATATATATATATATATATATATATATATATATATATATATATATATATATATATATATATATATATATATATATATTCAATTTTTTTTCTTTTGTTTCCTGTTTAATAGTATACATACTTTTTGGTGTTTATTATTTTTTTGGTTTTAAATTTATGTTTGTGTACATGAACAAAAACATAATGTATGCACAAAATTATTCAACTTGAATCAACACATTTTTTTGGAGCAATTTTCAACCTTTTTTTCATTTTTTTTTTGTTTTTTATATTGGAAATACATAATACAACTTCAAACATAAAAAACACAAAACATCCAAATTGTCAAACTAATACATCTTCAAATATAAAACATTGTCGTCGTCGTAATCTTCATTCCAAGTCCGTAGTCATTGTATTTATTCGTCATCCGCCATGTCGTTGCGTAATCCTCTCTCATACTCGAGCTCTTCTAGGGTGAGTGGCACCGACATTCCGATCGCTACTTCTTCCTCATGTACTCGTGCTTCGACATGCAACGATGTGCCTTCTAGTACTTCCACCGACACAATGTCTTGTATCCGTTCCACGCCATCAAGGTAGCATTTCAAGCAAATGCACACTTCCACCGACAAAGGGGTGAGTTTTGTTCTTCTTGGTGATATAACCCTGCCACTAACAGAAAAAGCCGATTCCGAAGCTACCGTAGAAGCTTGGGAGCTTAGTAGATCACGGGCCATAGCGGCTAGAATCGGAAATTGGGTTTCCTTTCCTTTCCACCAAGCCAAAATATCAAAATTTTCAAACTCTTGAATACTCATTTGAGACAAGAAATCGGAACCAATGTACCTTCCGAGCTCGCTACTAGGGGTGTTAGACCGAGCTCGTTTGGAATTTTCATTCCTCAAAGTATTATAAAGCCTAATTGTTTCGTTATTTTGGTGAGAAGTGGATCCGGATGCCCCCGTATTTTGCATCATGTCATGAATGTTTGTTGAACCATATTTTGTTAAATAAACTTCAAACAAATTTTGAAAAACTTTGTTAAATTTTGAAACTTCCTTTGATGCATAATCAATGTCATCATCCAATAAACCCAAATCGTAACAAATATTTTCAATTAAAGTCTCAAACCCCCCCCCCCCCCAACATTTAGAGCCGGATTCAAAGCGGCAGAACAAGTAATAATGGGAGGCATTTCTTGAAAATATTTTTTTAACTTTGCTTTCATCGGTTTCATCATATTAGCAAACATTGTGCTCCTCATTTCAAACTCATTTATTGTCGCACACATTAAAAAAAATTTGGTTTAAAACTAAACAACTTGTAGGATAATAAACCCCCGATAAAAAAGTAGTTGCTTTTTTAAAAACATCAAGCATGTCCGTAACAAGTTTGATAGTATCCCAACTTGATTCCGGATAAGCCGTAACCTTATTACGGTCGGCAAGGTTGTCATGGAACATTTTTAAAGTATCTTTTTGACGTAAGGCACATTCAAACATTTTGCAAGTGGAGTTCCATCGGGTATTATTTTCCCAATTCGGACCTAAAAAGAGGGCATTCGCATCGACACAAAATTGCATATAATTATGATATCGAGCGTTACTAGAACTAAAAATATCTTTTAGCATGTCTTTGAAACCATCTTTTATAGTTTCAATGCTAGTTAGTCCATCTTGCACAACCAAATTAATGATATGTGCAACACATCGACTATGAAAAAAAACACCATAGCAAATTGGTTTATATTTTAGTTTTAGTTGTCCAACCGCGACGGTGTTGTTTGAAGCATTATCAAAAGATATAGAAAAAATCTTTCCTTCAAGTTTATAAGTTTTGATCACACAATCTAAAATTTTAAATAAATTTCTACCGGTGTGCGGGTACTCAAACAATTCAAACGTAATCGTACGCTTCATCATTACCCAATTAGTTGGATTAATCCAATGAGCGGTAACACAAAGGTACGCATCCGGTGAACCGTGAGGAGCCGTCCAAACATCACAAGTTAAATTCACACCGGTTTCTTAAGATTGAAATCCTAAAATCATTTCATTTTTTGCAAGTTTCCACATTTCAATACAATCACGTCTAATAGAAGTACGACTCACATGGCAATATCGTGGTTGGAGAGTATCTTGGATGAGTGAAGTCAATCGTTTGTTGTCGAAGTGGTCAAAAGGCAAGCATTCTTGAATCACGAACTTCGCCATCCTATCCCGAACTTTAGCCATATCGTAACTCCACAATGTTGCATCATTCGCCATTGTTGTTTGATTATGTCCCGGCCCAAATTTCACCGCGGGGCATCTTTTGGTCATATGAGTTTTGAATGTCGAATTCTCATCTTCATTAAAAAAAGCACCACATTTCTTGCATCGCGCTTTTTTTATACCGTTCGACATTACACACAAATCATAGTTGCACCAAATAGCCGGATTTCTATTTGTTTCTTTGATGCTAACAACGGTAAGATTGGTTGATGAATCTCCAACACCAACGGAAGCCGAATCCATTGTTTGAATTAACAACGTTTTTTGAACTAAGAGAGATTTTTTTGAGGTTTGGTTAAGGTAAAATTGAGACCTAAACATCTAATACATATATATACTATAAGGAATGGTTAATATGGTCAAAAAGGAGCCAAAATCGGGTCTTCAACGGCCTCAAATGGCTATATAACCGTTAGGAAAAGACAAAAAAACGGTAATACTCGAAAACCGGTTCACCAACGGCTATATTCGCAAACCGGTTCAACAAACTGGTTCAGCAAAAACCGGTTCCAGACCGGTCTCAAGGGTAAAAAGTGTGAATTGGTCCAATCTGGTGGTTCGGTTTAGCATCGATTCGGTTCTTACGTGAACCGGTTCAGGGCCAAACCGGTTTTCGGTTCAGCAACCGGTCCGGTTCCTGAACCGGTTTTTTTGCACACGCCTAGGCCTTACCCTAAATCCCAACCATTCTTACTAGTCCAAAACACTTGTACTCTGATGGGCCATTAATAACTCAAACACCCTTTATAAATGATATATTAGATGTTTATTTGAGATTTATTAGATAGTTTATGTAATGTTGGTATATTTGATGTTTTATGTAATGTGGTATGTATTTTAATTAATGCTGCATTTTATAATATATACAAACAAACTAATATCATAAATAAATTGTTTTTTCAGGAAAAAAAAGAAGAAAAAAGAAAAACTTTAGCAGTGACACCTTTAGGAACGACATTGATCAATTGCGACAACAATTTATTCCGGGAAGAGTAGCCGGGAAAACTCCGACCGTTGGCCGGAATATCAATAGAGACGACGCTATTTGCGACGACAAGTGAGTATTAGCTACGAGGTAATAGCGACAACATGTCGTCGCTAAAGGTATTAGCGACGACAAGGTGCATCAATTTCGAGGATTTTTGACGTCGCTAAAGGTTACGTTTTTTGTTGTGTAATAATGAAGGGTATTTTGGTAAAAATGATATTTATTTTTAGAAGTGGACAATTACTTTGGGACAAACCCAAAAGAAAACATGAACTATTAATTTGGGACGGAGGGAGTATTAAATTTTGTTAACTATTACTACATGATAAAACTTTCAAGAATCTAATATTGAATGTAAAACATCGAAGTAGTGACCTTCTGAGCAATGGTGTCATCGATATCTACAAAATATTGTCTGGAAAAAACACAAGAAAGAATATAAGAAATTAAGAATCAAGTCGATCCAAATTTAGCCTTGAAAAAATGAGGTAAATGCTTAAAACCGCCAAGATTGTCAACTTACTTCACCACTACATATCCAGGATTATCTTGAAGGGGATTTGGATGTGTCCTCAACAAATCATACACATAAATAACAATAAGATACGCTAAAGATATGATCTTCATCTTGTAAGCATGATTATATTCGATTCTCTTTACATGGGAAACATGTTTTATTAGCTTGCTACACTAAATATGGGGACCTAATATTTTAATTTTCTGCAAAAAAAAATCTGGTGCATTACCTTGCAGCACTGAATCTGATGAGTTATTATCAAAGTAGCCTTCCCAAATTGCAATTGGATGTGGAACCTGAGTATACTAAAATAACTTAACAAATGAAATGCAATTGGCTAGATATATGTAAAACAACCATTAATGGAGAGAAAATAAAGGTTCTTAACCTATGTTGATGCCTTTAATCTGTTTATGAGGGCAGAAAAATAGAAACATACTGGGTTTCTCGAAATTACAATAGAAATTTTGTGGTTTTTAGAACCTATATATACTTGCTTTTAATCAACATTGATACAACAAAACAGAAAATGCAGAGTATAATATGTATTTAGTAATCAACTAAAAAAAAAATATAATAATGTTTAGGTAGAAGGCGTGTATTACTCTTATTTCAGGAGGAGGTGCAAAATCTAAAAGCTCATCACAGATAAAAAAAAAAAAGTATATTTCTATTAAACGTCCATTTCATTAAAAAAAAAAGTTTTAAAAAACTTGCTATATAAACTCTAAGCTGGCCTGGAAATGAACACAAACCGAAATAAAATAAAAAACATTTTTTTGAAGTACCTTGCTATTAAAAAACCATTTTAGAGATATTTTATTTTGGAAAACTTTTAGACTCGGGTTTGACCTGGAAATAAAACTGTAACATCCGGATTTCCAGGTATGACAATTTGAGTATTTATTTTGAGATATGAGGAGTGACTCGACGAGTTGACGCCTCAACTCGTCGAGTAGGGTCGCGACTGATGACTCGGATTAATGAATGGACTCGACGAGTCGGCGAGTCGACTCGACGAGTCGGCGAGTCGACTCGACAAGTCAGCGCTGTGGACAGAAACCCTAAATCTTTGGGCATGAGACCTATTTAAAGGCACTTATGGCCTTCATTTGCGGCCACCTTTCCAGAAAGAGAACCCTAACAAGCTTGAGTGTGTAGAGTGAGAGAGAGAGAGAGAGAGAGAGAGCTATCTTGAGCTAGTTGGTGTGATTTTGCAAGGAGGAAGGAGATTCCAGCTAAAAGGAACCAGAGGAGGTTGTTGATCTGAGTTATTCAAGCAAGGAGCTTCTTTCTGAGGTACCAAATCGAACCCCTTTCTTCCCTATTGTGTAGAATCCATTTATTGAGGATTAGGGCTTGAATCACCTCCTTATTGGGGTCTTGAATGTATCAAACCCCTCTTGCAAGTTGTGTTATAGATCTGGACCTTTCTAGGTCCAGAGAGCCAGAAAGTATGAAGCTTTAGTAGAGAAATCATAGGGTTTTGAAGCTAGGAAGAATTAATGGGGTTTCTATGGTATATTATGCAAGATACACCATGCATGGACATCAAGTTCAGACCTTTACATGATTTTTGGGTGTTAGAAGGTCATATCTATAAGTTAGAGAAACAGATCTGACCTCAGAAGGTCAAATGAGTAATACCATGGAAGAAACTCGTCGAGTCCATAAGAGAACTCGACGAGTCGGATCGAGTTGCCCCGCGATTCGTGACCAGTGGTAACCCGTCGAGTTGGGAGGTTAACTCGACGAGCCGAGTGAGGCCTTAGAAGAGTTCAGAGGATACGCATGCACTCGCCGAGTCACACGAGTGCACTCGGCGAGTCTGGTCAAAATTGGACCGTTGACCAGAGTTGACTTCAGTTGACCTTAGGGTTTGGTCAAACTGATTAAGAGGGGTCAGAGAGGGGTAGAATGGTCTTCTACCCATTCTCTAGAAATGAGGATGTAAAGAGAGTATTGATTAGAATTATTATCATTGTGCTAGGCGGAGGCTAGATCGAGGATATCGAGCACGAGAGTTTACTAGACATCTTACGAGGTGAGTCTTCTCACTATACATTACTTAGAGTGGTATATATGTGCACACCGGAGGGTCTTATGTGTTATGTGTTGCTTGTGATTATGTGAATTGTGATATTTGTATTCTATTTGATATTTAGACCGGACCGGAGGGTCCAACGATTTAGACCGGACCAGAGGGTCCAACGATTTAGACCGGACCAGAGGGTCCAACGAGCTAGACCGGACCGGAGGGTCCCGCTGAGACACATTGACCGGAGGGTCCTACAGAGTATAGCCTCAAGTGGCTTATGTGTTGTATGTGGTATTTTGGGGAACTCACTAAGCATTTATGCTTATCGTGTTATGTGATATGTGTTTCAGGTACTGCCGAGGATCGCGGGAAGGCGTCAGCATGATTTGTACACAGTGACAGAGGATTATGTTTTCCTTTGAGATTCTGGGATATGTTTTATTGTGATGACTTTTGATACACATGAGATTTTGAGAATAATTATATGAGTTTTATTGTGTTTGAAAAACGAAAAATTGTTTTAAAAATTTACGTCGTTACAAGTTGGTATCAGAGCCTTGGTTTGAGGGATTTGGATACACCTTCGGGCATATCTGGACTCAAACTCAGGATTTGAGAAAAGTTTTCAAAAAGAAACAATTTTTTCAAAAAAAAAAGAGTAGAAGATTCCAGAAAGAAAGGGAAAAGAGCAGTGTGTACAATCAGCCAGCGCCCGAACGGTGATTTCCGAATATACCCTTACGTTATGTGTTATGATATTATGAGATGTGTTAAGCATGCTAGAGTAGGCTAGGTAATTCATATGTTAGGACTAGAGTGGCCTGATTTGTGATTCCTTAGCCTAGGAGTTCTGCTGCTGTGAGTTGCTTTGAGTGCATATAGGTAGCAGAGAGTAGGCTGTATTCAGAGTAGTATAGAGTACTTGCGAGTTGGGATCCTAGGAGGAGGACTTGGGGTGGATACAGATACGGTGTGGAAGATAGTATTGGGCCCGTACTACTGAAAGCACCGGATCGGTAAGCATTCCAAGTAAGAATCCTTAGGGTGTTAAGGAACAAGTAGGAGTGGGTGATCGAGTGTGAGTAATCTCGATCGAGTCTCTGATTATTTGTTGTTGTATTTCAGAGGCATCATGGTGGGTACACGCCACAACTCAGAAGGCAGTGGTACCAGTGATGAGGAGATTCGTAGGTTGATTCACGAGGAGGTGGCCGCAGCCATTCGAGCTGAGATACCGGAGATGTTTGGGTCTATCAAGACCACGCTGATTGAGACATTTGACGAGCGAGATGCTGCTCTGACCGAGGCTGCTGTTGCTGCAGCCACCGCAGCCGTCGCCGCTGCTAGGCCACAGGGGGGCGACTCGTTGCTGTACCGGGAGTTCAGCAACACGAAGCCACCAGAGTTTGATGGGACTCAGGATCCGATAGCCGCGATGAGGTGGATCTCTGACATTGAGGGATGCTTCTACACATGTTCTTGTCCGGAGCATCTGAGGGTACGGTTCACACTGAACCAGCTTCGCTTGGGAGCGAAGGACTGGTGGAAGTTTGTGACAGCTGACTTTTCTACTGTAGAGCTTACCGCGGTGACTTGGGAGAAGTTCACCGCTATGTTTCGAGATGAGTACGTTCCCCCGATGGAGAGGGAACGTTTAGCCCAGGAATTCTTGTCCCTCAAGCAGGGAACTGAGTCTGTGACAGTGATTATGAAATTGTTTCATGAGAGGGCGTTGTTTTGCCCTGAGCACGTGTCTACTGAACAGGCACGTATGAGCCGATATCTGAGCATTCTGAGGAGAGACATTCGTGAGTTCGTGGCAAACCCGGCATACCGAACATTTGCCGAGCTCCAGGCAAATGCTCGGAAGAGGGAGATTGAGCTAGAGACTCAGGCCAGGGAGGAGGCGGAGTCTCAGAGGAGGGATAGGCGGCCGACACAGTCTCAGCCGACGGCCAAGCGGGCAAAGTCCGCTGAATCGAGAGCGGGAGGTCAGAAGGGCCGCACTTGTGGGAAGTGCGGCAAGAGCCACGATTGGGTATGCAGAGCAGGTGTGTGTTACAAGTGCGGGAAGGAGGGGCATATCGCGAGGGATTGGCCCAAGGGATTTTCGGTTTGCTTCCATTACAACCAGACTGGCCATAGGAAGGCCGAGTGCCCGCAGTTACTTCAGGGATTAGCGCAGGGATCTGCGCCTTCTTCTACTCGAGCTACAGAGGGTCGGCCCATGAAGGCCGAGGCACCGAAGGCTCGCGGTAGAGCTTTCTAGTTGACAGCGGAGGAGGTCCGCGCAGCACCCGATGTTGTGGCTGGTATGTGATCTTTTTCTTATTCTTTTGTTTATATGTGGTGCTTATTTGTGATATGTTTAGGTACTTTTCTTGTGAGTTCTGTACCTGCTTTGGTGTTGTTTGACTCGGGTGCGAGTCGATCCTTCGTATCACTAGCATTTAGTCGTCACCTCAGTATTCGTCGTGAGGCGTTGAGTCGACCTTTGAGAGTCTCCATAGCTGATGAGCATGTTGTTTTTGCGACTGAGGTGATCCGGGGATGTGTGCTTGACATTTGTGGAGTCGAGTTTTCGATAGATTTAGTACCTATCGCGATGGGGGATGTCTGTGTCATCGTGGGCATGGACTGGTTGAGTCGATTCAGAGCTATGATCGACTGTGAGCGTCAATTGGTGACCATCCGGAACCCGAGTGGGGGAGAACTTACAGTATTCGGCGAGGGTACCCGATCTGGGTCAGCATTTTGTTCGGCTGCTCGAGCGAGGCAGAGCTTGCAGCGGGGCTGCATGGGTTTTCTGGCATACGTGTCGGATACGCGGGATATTACGGAGAGACCGAGTACTATCGCTGAGGTGCCGGTGGTTAGCGAGTTTCATGAAATTTTCCCCGAAGAGTTACCGGGTGTGCCTCCCGAGAGGCAGGTGGAGTTTCGCATTGATTTGCTTCCAGGGGCGGCACCTATCACCAAGGCACCCTACCGCATTGCGCCGCCAGAAATGCAGGAGTTGTTCTTGCAGCTTCAGGAGCTGTTAGGGAAGGGATTCATTCGGCCGAGTAGCTCGCCGTGGGGAGCACCGATCCTTTTTGTCAAGAAAAAGGATGGTTCACACCGGATTTGCATCGATTACCGGGAGTTGAACAAGCTAACGGTCAAGAACCGTTATCCACTCCCGAGGATCGACGATCTGTTTGATTAGTTACAGGGCGCATCTTGGTTTTCCAAGATCGATTTGAGGTCTGGTTATCATCAGATGAGGGTTTGTGAGGAAGATATTCAGAAGACAGCATTTAGAACTCGTTATGGGCATTACGAGTTCGTGGTGATGCCTTTCGGGCTCACCAACGCACCAGAAGCGTTCATGGATCTCATGAACCAAGTATGCAGGACGATGTTGGATCGATCGGTGATCGTGTTCATCGACGATATTTTAGTGTATTCGAGATCCAGAGAGCAGCATGAGGAGCATCTGAGGGAGATCCTAGGAGTGTTGAGATCGGAGAGGCTTTACGCCAAATTCTCCAAGTGTGATTTCTGGTTACGAGAGGTCCAGTTCTTAGGGAACCTCGTTAATCAGAATGCGATATTGGTCGATCCGGCCAAGATTGAGGCTGTTATAAGCTGGGAGGTGCCGAGATCCCCCGTCGAGATCAGGAGTTTTCTGGGGTTGGCCGGCTACTATCAGAGATTTATTAGAGATTTCTCCAAGATTGTCGTTCCCCTCACTAGAGTGACCCGGAAGGGCGTTGCTTTTATTTGGGGTCCCGAGCAGCAGACCTCGTTTGAGACTCTTCGCCGGAGATTATGCGAAGCTTCGGTGTTAGCCCTTCCCGAGGGAATGGATGATTTTGTGGTTTACTACGATGCGTCTATATCGGGGTTAGGTGCTGTGCTTATGCAGAGAGGGCACGTGATAGCATACGCATCGAGGCAGATGAAGCCTCATGAGACGAGGTATCCCACTCATGATTTAGAGTTGGGGGCAGTGGTGTTCGCCCTCAAGATATGGTGCCATTATTTGTATGGGGTTCGGTGTACCATATACGCGGACCACAAGAGTTTGAAGTACCTGATGGATCAGCCCAACCTGAACATGCATCAGAGGAGATAGTTGGATGTGGTAAAGGATTATGACTGTGAGATCTTGAACCACCCGGGCAAGGCTAACGTGGTAGCCGATGCCCTGACTCGCAAGGCAGAGAGTGCCCCGATTCGGGATATATGTATGAGGATGACAATGATGACTCCGGTATTGGACATCATTCGAGAGGCCCAGAAAGAGGCCGTGAGACCGGAGAACCGCAAGAGGGAGCGGGTGATTGGCCAAGTATCCGAGTTTGTGACGGATAGCCGGGGACTTATGACCTTTCAAGGTCGAATTTGGGTACCTTATACGGGCGGAGCTCGTAGCACTCTGATGGAGGAAGCGCATAGGTCGAGATTTTCGATCCATCCCGGGGCCACTAAGATGTATTTGGATCTGAAGAGAGACTTTTGGTGGCCCTGTATGAAGAGGGATGTTGCTTGGGTGGTCGAGAGGTGCTTGACCTGTCGTCGGGTTAAGGCCGAGCACCAGCGTCCGCACGACAAGTTGCAGCCACTAGAGGTTCCCCAGTGGAAGTGGGAACAAATCTCTATGGATTTTATCACCAAGTTGCCGAGGACCGCACGGGGGGTCGACGCAATTTGGGTGATTGTGGATCGACTGACGAAGAGCGCTCACTTCCTTGCTATCAGTGAGAGCTCTTCTGCAGAGAGGCTGGAAGAGATATACGTGAGAGAGGTAGTGTCTCGGCATGGAGTGCCGATCTCGATTGTGTCAGACCAAGACATGCGTTTTACTTCCAGGTTCTGGAAGAAGTTTCATGAGGAGTTGGGTACGAGATTGCATTTCAGTACCGCCTATCACCCATAGACAGACGGGCAGAGTGAGCGGACGATTCAGACGCTCGAGGACATGCTTCGAGCATGTGTTATGGATTTCAGTCGAAGTTGGGACATATACCTACCTTTGGCTGAGTTTTCTTACAACAACAGCTTTCATTCGAGTATTGGTATGCCTCCCTTTGAGCTTTTATATGGGAGGAGGTGTAGGACCCCATCTGTTGGGGAGAGGTAGGACAGCGAGTGATGGGTAGCACTGAGATAGTGTTTAAGACGACTGAGCAGATTCAGCAGGTCAGGCAGAGGTTACTGACAGCCCAGAGTCGCCAGAAGAGTTACGCAGACAGGCGACGATCCGAGCTCGAGTTCCAGGTTGGAGACTTTGTACTCCTGAAGTTTATCCCCTTGGAAGGGGTTGATTCGGTTAAGGAAGAGGGGCAAGCTGGGGCCCCGATATATTGGTCCCTTCAGGGTGACCGCTAGAGTGGGCAATATAGCATACCGTTTGGAGCTACCAGAGGAGTTGGGTCAGATCCATAACACCTTCCACGTATCCCAGTTGAGGAAGTGTGTAGCCGATGAGACGGAAGTTGTACCATTAGAGGATATTCAAGTGGATGCGAGCCTGAAGTACATCGAGAGACCGATCGCGATTTTCGATCGGAAGATTAAGGTTCTGAGGAATAAGGAGGTGCCTCTGGTTCAGGTCCAGTGGCAACATCGGAGAGGGTCCGAGCTGACTTGGGAGCCGGAGACAGAGATGCGGGAGCAGCTGTTGGGTTTTGAGCATTCTAACACTCCTATGGTGTACATGCAACCCTATAAACCTTGGATCTATGTTTTCTCTATTATACATGCAAATATTAACTATTCCAAGGTTTCATCCTAACTAGCATATTATGAAGCACCTATACTACAAAGTTCTAATTAGATGACATACCTTTTGATGTAGCTTGATGTCTTCAAGCTTTAAGAGCTTAGCCCCAATAGTGTGGAAGCCTCAAATGGAATCACAAATCACCAAAACACCTTGGAAGAACTTGAGAGAATATGTATGCACACTAAAATCGGCCCACTCTTATTTTCACACACTTGTGCCAATTTTGTGAGCCAAGGACCCCTTTATATATTATGGAGGATTAGGGTTACATCCATGTAAACCCTAATACCCATGACCTTTCATTTACATAGGATCCATGGGTTAAAAGCTCCATGGACCATCCATGAAAGCTTAGCCCAACCTAAATGAACTTGGCCCATTCCATATATATAAGAGTCCATATTTAATTAGTTCTTTTTGATCACTTAATTAATTCTAAATTAATTCTTGATCAATACTAATTAAATAATATGATTCCATATTAATATATTAGAACTTATAATATATTAATATAAATCATAAATATACTATTCTCAAAAGACTATCCATATAAATTGTGCCGGTGAAGTGCAACCCAAATGGACCATGCCGGGTCGGGTCAAGTACATACCAAATATAGTTATGGACTTAGACATTAATCCAACAGTCTCCCACTTGGATAAGTCTAAAACTATTATTGAGTATGACTTCAAAACCTAACTGGAAATCGTAGCTCTTAAAGCCGTTGTCGAACTCTGACCTTGTCAATGACTTGTCCATTAGATAAGGGATCATATATTCCTCCATTCTAGATATCATATGGACTGAGACATGGATTATAATCATTCTCTCTGTCCATTTGTTGTTTCCCGATTTTCGATTTATGATGACTGACTGATTGAACAAATCAAATCAGTCCTGGCTTGGCCAAGCACTCACATGTGTCATCGCTAAATCATCGAGGGGCCCACATATATCGCTTTTATCCCGAAGGTAAAAGGAATGGATAAACTTCGACTCATATGGCTTGTTCTACTACTTGTTGAATCATACACAAAGGCACGTTTTATAACATCGAGTTACCAAATGCGTTTTCGTGCAATCAATCTATAACCAACTCATAGTAACAACTCATATCTCTTGGTTTGAAGAATATAAGATATTATCATCTCATGATCACTCGTGATAAAATCCATGAAGTGATTCAAATGAGCACGGGTTGAATCCAATACTCAGAACTTATGAGCACTCATGAGTGTTGTAGCACCACTTTGTCCACCAACTTGGACCTCTACAAACCAACCCATGACAGTCTTGATTCATATCTACTTCCAACATATGACCGACTGTGGATGGTTTGAATAACTTAATCATTCAGGAAGAGCGACTTAGTTATTTTGGAAGTCAAAACATGCAAAGTGAAACACAAGAATAAATGAATCAAATATGGTATCAAACCCTATGAATATAAATAAACACTTTTATTTATCACCATACTGATTACTCATTACTCATTGTTTCGGTTTTATCAACTTTATACTTGAATTAAAAACACTAGTTGTCCCATGCTCCAAGCATGTACACTATGTTTTTCTTAAATAATAGCTTTGCCATACACCAAGTATGCACTCTATGTTTGTCTATGATCCTTACTTTGTGAAATAAACCAATTGAACATAATTTCAATGATTCTAATTTCACACTCCCAAATCCTTATCGAAAAATGTGAGAATTTCAAATTCCTATCATTTATCGAAATCTGTTTAGATTTTAAACTTATATGCACTGACCCTCCTGTAATGAATATGTACAAAGTCACAAAGACTTGTCAACAGTCATTATAAGGTATTCCAATGGAGATCAACTCCATGGAAACTAAGTCTCATATTCAAAGTACATTGCTTTGGACATGCTTCTTGCATTTAGTTTGCAAATCTTACACAGATAACTTCCACCTATGGAGACAACTCCATATTCTCATTTTGACTATCACTTCTGAATAAGAGATGCCTCTTTTCAGAATATGTCAATATGGTCCTTCCAACATTAGCACTATACTTCCAACTGTCCCTGAGCAACCAATCTTTGGTAAACCTCAGAATGTCCTCGACAATTGCTTAATCATTTTAGTCATATCCAATTCTAGACCTTTTCCCTTCTTAATGCCTCTGGGCATTTGGAAAAATTTAGAAATGACAAATATTATAGCACATGCAATCGATCCTGTACCCAAAGCAAATGGTACACGATTCATGATGTCTCACATAAAGACATGATTCTAGACCAGTCTTTTGCTACAATATTTTTATTTGCCATGTTTTCAAAATTTGACTATGAAGAGGGATGCCGTAATCATAATCGAATTTTGAGAACGCAATATATAGAATTTCCTTAAGTTGAACCAATCCAACATGAAATTTATATATATATTCTTGACTAAAGATGATTAAGGTCTCAATCTAAGCCTTTAGAACTGAAATGAAGTATATCCTCTCCCTTAATTATAGCAAAACAACTTTTTCAATCCCTGCAGCCTCACGAATTGAAACTTTTGTTTTTTATAATTAACATTGCTAACTTGCAACACTCACAATAATTATCATGCTCCCACTAGCATGATGATTATTAGCATAACACTTATGCTCCCACTAGCTTTGACATGTACTCAGAAATCAGGTGGACTTCTAGAAATCAATACTTTATTGACTTTCTTACCAAAGTTCAGATTTCTGATACGAGATGCTTTGATAAAACTTTATCAAAATCATACACCTTTCCTTAGATAGCATTCATGTGTGTCTAAACAATTTCAGAACTATGAAAAGGGATGCCGTAATCATGGTCTCAATTGTTTAGACCTTTTGCCATTTGCTTCAAATCTACTTGGTGGAAGTGTTTCCTCACCATCATTTTCATGAATCGGAGAGAAACCTTATGACCCTTAGATTTTATGGTGTATGTGTTCTTATCCATGTGAATCGTCAAAACCATAGTCACAAGACAAGGATAATGACAAATCCAAACTCATATGGACTGAACTTATGCAATCTTAACTTCTTGCCACCTGGCAGAACAGGGCCTGCCATTGCTTCCAAGTTGTTATGCAACCAATTGAGAACTTTCAGAACTCCTATGCAAAGCCAACTTTAACTAGAATGGGCACAGAATATGTCAACACGATAGGTTATAAACCTCAAGTCGTGTGCTAGTGAAGAACCTCAGGTTTTATTCTTGATTAGTTCTTGAAATTCTTTTTAGGATCTTTAAGACTCCCACTATCCTCTTGACATATAAGACTATCTTGCCAAATATTCAAGAGATAGTGCGGATTCTTTATCAAGACAAACACTTCACACAATTGGCCTTAGTTGGTCTTTGTTTTATCCAAAACATCACAACTTACCAATTTCAAATGTACAAGAGTAGGACACTTTTACTCTTACATTTGACAAGTGTTTTAAACCTTTCTTTAAGATATGTCACTCAAGTTACAATCTTGGAGTATGACTCTAAGAATTATTTTGGAACGAAGTATGACTCATCTTCCTGATCTAACCATTTCAACAATTCATGACTCCTCTTCTTAGTCATAAGAATGCATTAAGATGACCTTTAGAGGACTAATTGTGATATGATTTCTAAATCATTAAGATGATCACAAACATGATACTAAAGTACTCTCCCATCTTTTCAGATTTGAGAAACTTTTATCTTTCTGCCTAATTTGATTCTTCCCATTCGTTCTGCCATACATTGAGACTTTTCCAATGTTTCAGAATTATACTTAAACTTGTAAGTATAACCATATTTACTAAACTTTAGTAAATCAAATAGTCTTAACGAGCTTTGTGGTGGACATGACCAGTGCACAAGAATGTGTACTCGATCCCTTTAGTCCTTCACTTGACTCACGCATCCATGTGAACAAGTAATTAGTCTTGATTTTCCAATGCTTGAAAGTTCTCATTCATCATACTATTCAACTTGCATGATTCCAAGTTTCGGTCCAATTGAAACTTGGGCGATGAGGAACTTTCCTGATTTGGTAAATTTAGACACTACCACAAATGAAAGAATCAAATCCATTTTCCAATATTGCTGTCAGTGGAATCATATAAGCAATAATTTTCCACAAATTCCATTGTAAGGATACTTCAAATAAATAAAATTAAACAATTTTCTTTTATTTTAAAACTTTGCGGAAAAACTTATCCTTACAATCCACATGGAAAATTGTTGTTATCTATTCCTTAGCAATATATCATAACTTCTTAAGCAACTGCTCAAAATTCTGATGCGATCGAAATCCACCTTCGCGATCAGAATCAGCATATACTTCCTTTAAGATTTCTCTCTATTCTTTGATTCTTAAAACATCAACATGTGACCCAGTCACATCATGTAATGAGGATCTCAGAATAGAACTTAACAGAGTTAGATAATGGGCTCTACCTGATGTAGAGTCAAACTTATTGACTTTAACATCCTTAGGTAAATTTGGCAGCTTTGCAATCAACGCCCCTTCCTTTGGCAAAATAAACATATGGACCCTTTGGTAATGGGACTATCTCAGACTTAGCCTTTCTCTTTACCATTTGGTCAACCGGGTTGACTATGGCCAATCCCTTTCCATTGGGAAGAGAATGCTTTTTCTGGATTTCCAGTGTCACCATTGTCACTGTCCATAAAGTTTTTGGGAAGTTGATCTTCTAATCAAATTTGCTTTACTATCGTTCCAAATCATTGCTGATTCAGCAGCACCAAGCAAATAGATATGATCATTAAGGTTCATGTCATAGTCTGTTTCATAGTAGTCCCAAAGGAACTCACTATGTGACTTAGAAAGTGATTGAACATCCAACTTTCTCAAGACTTTGACACCCAACTCTCCCGGCTTGTCAATATGTGACTTCATCTCTAAGATGTGATCACACATAGACCTTGATTGCCATTAGGGCTTGAGTGACCTTGAACTTGTGGGTTAGGGAGAATAATTGGAGGAGGTGGAGGAAGAGAAGTATGACTTCCATGAGCCAAACTCGGGAAGTCATATTCATTAGGAAAGCTTGGTTTGGGAAGATCATTGTTGTCTAAACCAAACATCAACAATGGGAGAAATTCACGTAAAGTTGATTTAAGTCCTTAATATAACACCCAATATGATATATTAAGGCTAGGACCCAACAAACTATTTTATAACTTGGAAGAGGGATGCCGTAATCCAAGCTATAAAATATTTGAAGGTAGGTGAATGACGATTCACCAATTTCCACCAAGATAAACGAAATGTATTATTAGGTTTTAATTGTTTTTGAAACTCCTAGATTCTTTTGAGATTCATTGAACTTTTCAATGGCATGTTTCAATCTCGAGTGTGCCCTTCAGGTTTTGTGACTGGGATGCCAAGGATCACAAAACAAGGTGTGAAGTAACCATGCAAATATACTTGGTACCCTTAATATTTACCCCTCAATCGATGTGCCGGTTAACCACACACGCTCCAACGATACTATGATAAACATTAAGTTACCCTTTGCCTACCTTGTTAAGTCCAGGTTAGTGTGCCGGTTAACCACACACACTCCACTAACAGCTTAAACAAAGTGCAAAGTGTAATTTCATGGATTAGCACCTTATTCACAATTTCCTAAGTAACTAAGATTGGGAATTTATAAGTGTTTAGTTACTTAGTATTTATCATTATACTTATAATGAAGGGAGAATTATAGTCCTTGTCCTACCTGTTCGGCTAACGACCCTCCACCAGTCAAGGAAGCGGTGGGTGAGAGTGGACACCCATTAAACTGCCATTTTATAGGCAGTAACCTTTTACCCCCCTTATAGACCGGCTTCGTGAATGAGGCCTACTAATGGTAAGACGACTTGCTCTTATACATATAATATATTAAACTTTTAATATTATAATAGTATAAGGGTGTATTTTAGACATTTAAAATACTTGGTGGTTTAATCTATTAATTAAACTATACTCTTAATTTAATTAAATTTAAACCATGTCATTATGGAATTATTAATTCTCTTTTAGTTAAACACTTTAATTATCTATTTATAAAGTCCATAAGAGTTAATTGAATTATTCAATAAAAACATCATAATTCCAATTATTAAATTCAAAATTAAAACCATTTAATTAATTGTTTAAGTTATGAACCCAAGAGTTTTAGAATTCAATTCTTTTTTTTTATCATAAAAAACTTTTTCCAAATTCCAAAACTTGAGGGCAAGTTTTGTAACTCTTGAAAACTTTTGGATTCGATAACTTATGGAGTTAAATACTTGTTTTATGATGAAACTTTTCATGTTCCATAACTTAAGAACAAGTTATGGAATTCTTTAAAACATTAAGACCAAGTTTTGTAACTCCATAAAAAACTTTGAATCAATTTTTTTAAAAACCTTTTCATATCCATAACTTATGGAGGTTTCAAAAAACTCTCTAGATCAAACTTTTAAAACTAATAAAATAATCATATCATTTTATCTTTTACTAAATTTAACCTAATTCAACTCATATAGCAAATGATTCAAATTTTACAAATAATTAGTTTTTCACAAAAACAAGTAATTATCTTAAAATTTGACAAACGTCATGTTTTTTTTCCTATTTTTTCCAACTTGAAAATAAAACATTTGCATCAATATAACAGAAAACAACCCATGGCTCTGATACCACTGTTGGGTTTTGAGCATTCTAACACTCCTATGGTGTACATGCAACCCTTTAAACCTTGGATCTATGTTTTCTCTATTATACATGCAAATATTAACTATTCCAAGGTTTCATCCTAACTAGCATATTATGAAGCACCTATACTACAAAGTTCTAGTTAGATGACATACCTTTTGATGTAGCTTGATGTATTCAAGCTTTAAGAGCTTAGCCCCAATAGTGTGGAAGCCTCAAATGGAATCACAAATAACCAAAACACCTTGGAAGAACTTGAGAGAATATGTATGCACACTAAAATCGGCCCACTCTTATTTTCACACACTTGTGCCAATTTTGTGAGCCAATGACCCCTTTATATATTATGGAGGATTAGGGTTACATCCATGTAAACCCTAATACCCATGACCTTTCATTTACATAGGATCCATGGGTTAAAAGCTCCATGGACCATCCATGAAAGCTCAGCCCAACCTAAATGAACTTGGCCCATTCCATATATATAAGAGTCCATATTTAATTAGTTCTTTTTGATCACTTAATTAATTCTAAATTAATTCTTCATCAATACTAATTAAATAATATGATTCCATATTAATATATTAGAACTTATAATATATTAATATAAATCATAAATATACTATTCTCAAAAGACCATCAAAATATAAATTGTGCCGGTGAAGTGCAACCCAAATGGACCATGCCGGGTCGGGTCAAGTACATACCAAATATAGTTATGGACTTAGACATTAATCCAACAGCAGTATCCAGAGTTATTTGCGGGGTAAGACTTCGAGGGCGAAGTTTGATTGTAGTGGGGGATAGTTGTAACATCCGGATTTCCAGGTATGACAATTTGAGTATTTATTTTGAGATATGAGGATTAATGAATGGACTCGACGAGTCGGCGAGTCGACTCGACGAGTCAGCGTTGTGGACAGAAACCCTAAATCTTTGGGCCTGAGACCTATTTAAAGGCACTTATGGCCTTCATTTGCGGCCACCTTTCCAGAAAGAGAACCCTAACAAGCTTGAGTGTGTAGAGTGAGAGAGAGAGAGCTAACTTGAGCTAGTTGGTGTGATTTTGCAAGGAGGAAGGAGATTCCAGCTAAAAGAAACCAGAGGAGGTTGTTGATCTGAGTTATTCAAGCAAGGAGCTTCTTTCTGAGGTACCAAATCGAACCCCTTTCTTCCCTATTGTGTAGAATCGATTTATTGAGGATTAGGGCTTGAATCACCTCCTTATTGGGGTCTTGAATGCATCAAACCCCTCTTGCAAGTTGTGTTATAGATCTGGACCTTTCTAGGTCCAGAGAGCCAGAAAGTATGAAGCTTTAGTAGAGAAATCATAGGGTTTTGAAGCTAGGAAGAATTAATGGGGTTTCTGTTGGATTAGTGTCTAAGTCCATAACTATTTTGGTATGTACTTGACCCGATTGTGAGCATGGTCCTTTTGGGTTGCCTTCACACGGGTGACTAGACAGGATGACAGTTGAGGATAGAGGTTGATTAGGGCATAAATATGATTTATTTATTATATTATATGATTAATATAATAATTTGGAATCATATTATTAATTAGTATTTAATCAGAAATTATTTAGGAATTAATTTCGGGATTAAAGGAATTAATTAAAAGTACAGGGGTTGTTTTGTAATTATTTGATAGTTGAGACTTTGGGCTATTGGATCACCTTATTAAGGCTTGAACGAAAATCCTAGAAGGATCTAGGAGTTTTCGTCCAAGGGCTTAAGGAAAGGAGTCCATGGACTTGCTTAGGCCCTAAGCTAAGGGATTAGGGTTTCCACCTTGAAACCCTAGCTAGCCTCAAGTATAAATAGCACCCTAAGGCACTAGAATTCGACCACTCCTTGGGAAAACCCTAAAAGGGACGAATTTTAGAGCAAGATACCCTTCTCTTCTCTCTCCCATATTCATCCTTTCACCTAGTGTGTTTGTGAGCCATTAGAGGTACTACACTTGTGGTACTTGCTTTCAAGAGCTAAGGAAACTCAAGGAACTAGTTGTTATTACTACATAACAACAAAAGGTATGTATTCTATTCTCCTATGTCAATTTCGAAAATAGTAGATGCATGCTAGGGTTTTTTTTTGTGTTCATAAAGTTGTATAACTAATAGTGATAACATAGATCCAACTCTAGGGTTGCATGCACACATAGGATTGTTTGTATAAAACCTATCAGTGGTATCAGAGACTTAGGTTTTTGTTTTCAATTAGATTTGATACAAATGTATGAATATGACAATTAGGGTTTATGGCTAATAACCCCTGGAGGGTTGATTTTCGAAATTAGGGTTTCTAAACCCTAGATTTCGAAATTTTGGTAAGGTTTCCTAAACGCTTTTCTTTGGCCCCAAGATTTCGATTTTAGGGTTGTCTAACCCTAGAATTTCGAAATTTGCTTTGTCCCCTAGATAGGATTCCCAAATTTTAGGGATTTGGATAATGTCATATCTTGTAATTATCCTTGATTCCTTAAATAGATAATTAAAGATCTTATGGATTATCTCATTCCATAAATTTTCAAATCTTAGGGGATATGGGATTAGATTAAATTAATTGTCTAATTTAATAGATAATCCTACAAGATTTAATAATTTTAAATTAATTGTTTAATTTTGGATAATTATTAAATCAATATTTTTTAATATTTAAGAGTTTAAAATTAAAAAGTTTTAATTTTTCGAAAAAGTTAAATATGATTAAAACCCTAGTATTTTGAAAAGTTCAAATTACACCCTTATGGTTTTATTAATTAATTAAAGTGTATAATTAAAAGAGAGTTAATAATTCCATAAAGTTTTAGTTTAAATTTAATTAAATTAAAAGTATAATTTATTAAATTAGACCACCTAGTATTTTAAAAGTATAAAATACACCCTATACTATATATAACATTAAAAGTCTAATATTATATATATGTATGAGTAAACAGTCAGTCTTACCGTTAGTAGGCCTCATTCACGAAGCTGGTCTATAAGGGGTGTTTAAGGAAATTGTCTATAAAATGGCGATTGAATGGGTATCCACTCTTACCCACCGCACTCTTGACTAGTGGAGGGTCGTTAGCCGAACGGGTAGGATAGGACGAAACCTTGCATTATAAGTATAATGAAGTACAAAGTAACTACATGCTTTTACAAATTCCCAAATTCTAGTTACTTTAGGCAAAATGTGAAATTGTATGCTAATCCATGGAATTACACTTCGTACCCTTGTCAAACGTTAGTGGAGCGTGTGTGGTTAACCGGCACACTAATTTGGGGTTGACATTGGTGGCGAAGGGTGGCTCGATGTTTATCATAGATCAATGGAGCGTGTGTGACTAACCGACACGTTGATTAGGTGATAGTAGCATTGAGTGCACCACGTGATTCGTATGGTTATTCACACCTTGTTTGTGATCCTCGGCATCCCAGTCACAAATATGAAGGGCATAATCGAGATTAAACATGCCATTGAAAGGTTCAATGAATCTCAAAAAGATCTAGGAGTTTCAATTCATTTAAAACTTAAACTTCATTTTCGTTTTTCATGGTGGAAATTGGTAAATCGTCATTTACCTACCTTCAAATATTCTGCAACTAGATTACGACATCCCTCTTCTAGGTTGTAGAGTATTGTGTTGGATCCTAGCCTTAATATCTTATTTTGGTGTTTTATTAAGGACTCAATCAACTTAACTTGAATTTTCTCCCGTTTTGTAGATGTCTAGTTCTGACAATCATGGTCTTCCCAAATCCCATGGAACAAGCTTTCCAAATGAAGATGATGTTCCACGATATGATCGAGGAACAAGAGATCATGCTTCACTTCCTCCACCTCCTCCAATTATTCTCCCTAACCCACAAGCTCGAAGGCTTGAAAAGTTCAAGCTCACTCAAGCCCTTTTGGCAAGTAAACACGAAGATGGGAAACCTATGTGTGCACACGTCTTAGAGATAAAGTCGCACATTGACAGGTTAAGAATGTTGGGTGTCGAGATTTCAGGTGAGTTGACTGTTGACTGGGTTCTTCAGTCACTTCCTGAATCATATAGTGAGTTCGTTAGAGAGTATTATATGATGTAACACGACGTGACCCTAATTGATCTCACATATTTGCTTATAGCTGCTGAATCAACAATGATTTGGCGTGCTGGTCAAGCAAATTTGTCTGGTGAATCAAACTCCCAAGCTTCAATGGACACTGGCAACATTAGAAGTCCAGAAAGGACTAAGTATGAGATTGTCCCATGTAATGTGCCAAAGGAGTCCATTTGCTTTTATTGCCAAGAGAAGGGGCATTGGAGACGAAGTTGCCCTATTTACCTGAGAGATCTAAGAGATGGGAGAGTCAAGACGTATGGCTCTACTTCAGGTAAACTCCACTATCTAACTCTTTTAAGTTCCTATTCTAGATTCTTAATACATTATGTGATAAGATTACATTTTGATGTTTTGTAGGATCGAAGAAAAGAAAGAAAGCTTAAGGAAGAAGCATGCTAAATCTGATCATGAAGAAATGGATTTGGATCGCATGGATTCGAGGATCGGATTTTTGAGCTGCTACTTTAGAGTTAGGAAAGATTGCTAAGAAATATGTAATAGCATAGTTTTCAGTTGAATTGCATTGTAAGGACAAATTTTTCCGCAGTAAAATAAAATTTAATTTTATCTTATTTATTTATCCTTGCAATGGCGTGTATGAAAAATTGATGTTTGAATGTTTCTATTATTAGCAATGATGAATTTGATTCTTAATTATGTTATTTGTGGAAATGTCGAGAATTTACCAAATAGGGAGAGTTTTTCATCGCCCAAGTTCCAATTGGACAGAAACTTGGAATCATACAACTTGGTTGCGTGATGAATGAGAAACTTCATATTTGGAAATTAGACTAATTCTTTGGCAAAGTGTCAAGTGAAGGACTAGAAGATCGAGTACACTAGGTTGTGCGTTGATCGAGTCCACCACAAGAGTGATAAAGATATTCGTCATGACTTACTAAAGTTTAGTAAATATGGTTATACTTATAAGATTAAGTATAATTCTGAGTTGATTGAAAGAGTTTAAATCAATAGCAGAACGAATAAGAAGAATCAAGCAGGCAGAAAGATAAAAGTTTCTCTATTCTAAGAAGAAGGGAGAGTACCTTTTATTGTGTTTTATGATAAGTCTTAATGATTAAGAACCATATCTCAATTGATCCTCTAAGTGAGTCTTAGTGCATTTGTATGGCTAAGAAGAGGAATTGAGAATTGGAAAAATTGGTTAAATCAAGAAGTCAATCATACTTCGTTCCAAAATCAAGTCTTAGAGTCACACTCCAAGACTATGACTTGAGTGACAAGTCTTAAGTAGGTTTATAACACTCATCAAATGTGGTGTTTGGAAAAGGTTTTCTCATTCTTGCACATTTGAAATTGGTAAGTTGTGATGTCTTGGGTAAGACAAAGACCAACTAGAACCAATTGTGTGAAGTGTTAAACTTGATGAAAAGCTACACTAACTCTTGAATATTTGTTTGTCAAGAAATGTTTCTTGGCAAAAGAAGCTTATATGTCAAGAAGTCAGTGGGAGTCTTAATGGTCTTGAAAAGTTTCAAGAACAAATCAAGAATAAACCTAGTTGATCATCACTAGCGCACGACTTGAGGTTTATAACCTATCGTGACTGGCATACTCTTGTTTCTGTGCCATTCTAGTTGAGTTGATTATGCATATGAGTTCTATGAGTTCTCAATTGATTGCATAAAGGCAAGGCACCCTGATCAATGGAAAGTACGTTGATAGGTAAGGGTGAGCTTCTTGACAACCTGGAAGCAATGGTGGGCATTCGTTCTACCATAAGGCGAGAAATCAAGATTGAACAAGTTCAGTCCATATGAGTTTGGATTTGTCGCAAACCTTGGTTTTGGCAGATTCACATGGATAGGAACAAATACACCATAAAATCTAAGTGTCATAAAGTTTCTCTCCATTTCATGAAAATGATTGTGAGGAAACGTTTTCACTAAGAGAGATTTTAAGAAGATAGCAATTGTGAAAATTGTATTCTCAAATTCGATTATGATTACGGCATCCCTTTTCATAGTTCGAATTGTGAGATTTGGCAATTAGTCTGAACATTTAGGACTTAGTAACATAAGTTTTGAATTTGTCTGAGATACACATGTGAGCTTTCTAAGGCAAAGGTGTATGAGTTTAAGAAGCTTAGATAAAGGCTTATCAAAGCATCAAGTATTAGAAATATGAACTTAAGGAATTCAATAAGCATTGTTTTCTGGAAGTTCAGCTGTTTTCTGAATACATGTCGAAGCTAGTGGGAGCATAAGTGTTATGCCGATAAGGAAATAATCATCATATTAGTAGGAGCATGATTATTATGGTAAATATTGCAAGTTAGCGATATTAATTATAGAAAACAAGAGTTATACTTTGCAAAGTCGCAAGGGTTGAAAAGTTGTTTTGCTATAATTAAGGGAGAGAATATTATACTTCGTTTCAAAATCTAAAGCTTAGATTGAGAAATTTTAATATTTTAGTCAAAGGATACATAGTGTGTTCTCAAATTTCGATTATGATTACGGCATCCCTCTTCATAGTTCGAATTGTGAGAACGTGACACATAAAATATTATGGCAGAAGATTGATAAAGTATCATATCTTTATGTAAGACATTATGCATTGTGTCCCATACGCTTCGGGTATAGGATCGATTGCAAATGCTATAATATTTGACTATTCTAAAATTTTCCAAATGCCTAGGGCATTAAGAGGGAAAAAGGACTAGAACTGGATTTGACTAAAAAATTAAACAACTATCAAAGGACGATCTAAGGTTCGCCAAGGATTTGTTGCTTGTGAATAGTTGGAAGTATAGTATTGGATGGACCATATCGACATTATTATAAATAGATAAGATTCTATTTAGAATAAGTTGTCATATGGCAAATATGGAAATGTTTCCATATTGGGAGTTGGAAATTGAGAATTTATGTCTAGATTAGAAAATTTTATGCAAAAAGGATGTTCAAAGGAATGTACTTTGAGTGAGAGACATCGCATCTATAGAATTGTTTTGTAACAATTTCTGATAGAGAACCTTGTAATTTCATTGGTCAAGTCTTGGTGACTTTTGTGCTATGACTTTACGAAAGGATCGTTGCATAAAATGTTAGAATCTAACATATTCTAATAGTGGCAAGAACCTTGTATTCTTACACTAACGATGAGGATTAGGAATTGTGAAATGAGCATCATTGGAAAGGTTTTCAGTTGATCTATTTCACAAAGCATGGACCATAGGAAACATAGTGTGCATGCTCGGAGCATGGGACAACTATTGTTGTAATTCAAGAAATAAGTTGGTTATCTGAAACATTAAACAAATGAATAATGAGTAATCAATATGGCGTTTAAATAAAAGTGTTTTATTTACACTCAAAAGTTTTGGGGCCATAAAGGATTAAGTATTATTATTGTGTTTCAGTTTGCATGTTTTGACTTCCAGAATAACTGGGTTATTCGAACCTCCACAGTCGGTCATACGTTGGAAGTAGGTATGAAGGAAGACTGTCATGAATCTGTCTGCAGATTGTCTAAAGTGTTTAGACATAGCACAAGTTTGCTGTAGAGTTCATGAGTGCTTTGGTAAGATTAAAGTATTGGATTAAACCCACGCTCACTTGAATCACTTCATGGATTTATCACGGGTGATTAGTGAGACGATAACATTGTATATTCTTGAAACCGAGACGTGTGAGTTGTTATTTGCTGGTCGGTTGCACATTGATGATAAGTAAACGCACCAGTAACTTGGTGTTATAAAACTTATTATTGTGTGTGATTCGATTAGTAGGTGCAAGCAAGCATTTGAGTCAAAGTTTATCCATTCCTTTTACCCAAAGTGGGATAAAAGCGATATCTGTGGGCCCCTCGATGATTTAGTGATGACACCTAAGCGCTTGGCCAAGCCGGGACTAAGTTGATGTGTTCAATTGTAGTCTGTTGTCAGTCGTCATGAATCAGAAGTCGGGAAACAATACATAGACAGAGAGAATGATTTAAATCCATGTCTCGTGTCTATACGATATCTTGAGAATGGAGGAATATACGATCCCTTATCTAAAGGACAAGTTACTGATCAGAGTTGACAGCGGCTTTTGAAAGCTACGATTGCTGATCAGCTTCTGAAGTCATACGCAGAATAGTTATTAGACTTATCCAAGTGGGAGACTGTTGGATTAGTGTCTAAGTCCATAACTATTTTGGTATGTACTTGACCCGATTGTGAGCATGGTCCTTTTGGGTTGCCTTCACACGGGTGACTAGACAGGATGACAGTTGAGGATAGAGGTTGATTAGGGCATAAATATGATTTATTTATTATATTATATGATTAATATAATAATTTGGAATCATATTATTAATTAGTATTTAATCAGAAATTATTTAGGAATTAATTTCGGGATTAAAGGAATTAATTAAAAGTACAGGGGTTGTTTTGTAATTATTTGATAGTTGAGACTTTGGGCTATTGGATCACCTTATTAAGGCTTGAATGAAAATCCTAGAAGGATCTAGGAGTTTTCGTCCAAGGGCTTAAGGAAAGGAGTCCATGGACTTGCTTAGGCCCTAAGCTAAGGGATTAGGGTTTCCACCTTGAAACCCTAGCTAGCCTCAAGTATAAATAGCACCCTAAGGCACTAGAATTCGACCACTCCTTGGGAAAACCCTAAAAGGGACGAATTTTAGAGCAAGATACCCTTCTCTTCTCTCTCCCATATTCATCCTTTCACCTAGTGTGTTTGTGAGCCATTAGAGGTACTACACTTGTGGTACTTGCTTTCAAGAGCTAAGGAAACTCAAGGAACTAGTTGTTATTACTACATAACAACAAAAGGTATGTATTCTATTCTCCTATGTCAATTTCGAAAATAGTAGATGCATGCTAGGGGTTTTTTTTGTGTTCATAAAGTTGTATAACTAATAGTGATAACATAGATCCAACTCTAGGGTTGCATGCACACATAGGATTGTTTGTATAAAACCTATCAGTTTCTATGGTATATTATGCAAGATACACCATGCATGGACATCAACTTCAGACCTTTACGTGATTTTTGGGTGTTAGAAGGTCAGATCTATAAGTTAGAGAAACAGATCTGACCTCAGAAGGTCAAATGAGTAATACCATGGAAGAAACTCGTCGAGTCCATAAGAGAACTCGACGAGTCGGATCGAGTTGCCCCGCGATTCGTGACCAGTGGTAACCCGTCGACTTGGGAGGTTAACTCGACGAGCCGAGTGAGGCCTTAGAAGGGTTCAGAGGATACGCATGCGCTCGCCGAGTCACACGAGTGCACTCGGCGAGTCTGATCAAAATTGGACCGTTGACCGGAGTTGACTTCAGTTGACCTTAGGGTTTGGTCAAACTGATTAAGAGGGGTCAGGGAGGGGTAGAATGGTCTTCTACCCATTCTCTAGAAATGAGGATGTAAAGAGAGTATTGATTAGAATTATTATCATTGTGCTAGGCGGAGGCTAGATCGAGGATATCGAGCATGAGAGTTTACTAGACATCTTACGAGGTGAGTCTTCTCACTATACATTACTTAGAGTGGTATCTATGTGCACACCGGAGGGTCTTATGTGTTATGTGTTGCTTGTGATTATGTGCATTGTGATATTTGTATGCTATTTGATATTTAGACCGGACCGGAGGGTCCAACGATTTAGACCGGACCAGAGGGTCCAACGATTTAGACCGGATCAGAGGGTCCAACGAGCTAGACAGGACCGGAGGGTCCAACGAGCTACGGGACCGGAGGGTCCCCCTGAGACACATTGACCGGAGGGTCCTATAGAGTATAGCCTCGAGTGGCTTATGTGGTGTATGTGGTATTTTGGGAACTCACTAAGCATTTATGCTTATCATGTTATGTGATATGTGTTTCAGGTACTACCGAGGATCGCGGGAAGGCACTGGCATGATTTGTACACACTGGCAGAGGATTATGTTTTCCTTTGAGATTCTGGGATATGTTTTATTGTGATGACTTCTGATACACGTGAGATTTTGAGAATAATTATATGAGTTTTATTGTATTTGAAAAACGAAAAATTGTTTTAAAAATTTACGTCGTTACAAAAACTCATAAAAAACAAAATCTCAAAGTATGTTGTTAAAATTGTCATTTCAAAAAAATAAATGAAAAAAAACCTGTCAGTAAGCAACAAATAAAGCTCTATTAGTAAGTTCCATTTTCAGATTTCATTTATATGGAAATACATACAACCCCAAATGATGGCTAACATACCTGATAGGACAAAACTTTAACATGAGGTGTTCCAACCCTAAAAATATACCCAAGGTATTTATAGAAAAAGAATACAAATTTAGTTCATAAATTTACCTTGGAAGTCTAGAGTAGTAACTTTCTAGGGTTCAATACATATTTATATCCATGCGTTGCCATCAAAGGTTACTCTATGGATTTGGTAGAAGGAAGTAGAGGACTTTGTACCTTTATGTTACAATTGAAAAAGATTTTAAAAGAAAATGTTATAGTAAGGATAAAGAAGCAAAATCAAAACTGTAATTGCTTTATTGCCAGCATCGTGATGAGGAGTAGTCTGATTGAAAGTTTTGAAGGTATTATTGTTCGATACCAACCTATTTTCCAATGAACTATCTGGATGTTAATGCATGGAAGTTGGAACGGATAAATTCCAGAAGGAGGAATCTGACCCTGCCTCCCTCCCTCGCTCTCTCTTTCTTGTTTCTCTCTTCCTGCATCTAATCTGACTGAAACCGATGAACACATACACATATGCTTCTACTCTGATTGTATCCTCCGATAAGTGAAATTGTGACACCGCCGACCAACGGAGGCAGGCAAATGTTGCATAGTCGACTTGTAAGAGGTGGAGAAAACGTTAACCGTCAGAGCAACAACAGAATACGGCTTCAATTTAGGGTTGAGAGTTCATCTTTAATGGAACAATGGGGGTTTGACGATAAACCTTCACTCCTATCTGAAGCACTGACCTGGTGAAGATGATCGAAGGAGGTCTCAATGGCACCGCCTTCTTTCCCGGTTAATCGAGGATCGGGAAGCGAAAGAAATCGACAGTGCAGATGGATTCACAACGAAGATGGAAATCAAGTGAGATGACTGAGACAGATAAAACATGAGATAATACTTAGAAGATCGAAAGGGATAGGTGGTGTAAACATTCCATTGGCCAACAGGGGCGATGACTGTTTAATGGAGTCAGTGTAAACATTCCAAACTTTCTATTTATTTTCACAACTTAAAGAATCATAATCCTGGTATAATGGCCTATATAAAAACAGATTCTGAAGATCGCTTTGAGTGTTGTTTTTATGCCATTGGGAGCACGGTAAATAAAATAAATTTGTTCTTATTTAATATATACTAATTTGTAAAAAAATATAGAGTGTTTATGTGTTCCATACAAATATATTACGAGCGTTCAAACGTTTTTGTCGTAAAGTCATAATTATGGATGGTGCCCATTCGAAGGGGGATTTTAAGGGAACCATATTGCTTGCAGCAGCTATGGATGGGAACCCCGTTGCACACGGAATATGCAAAAAAAAAGAGTGGCCTTACTTGGACATGGTTTCTTGAAAAGTTGTATGAATGCATTGGTGATTGTCAAGATTTGACCTTTGTAACTAACATGGTCGATGCAATTCGAGTTAGTATTGAAAATGTTTTCCCAAACGCTCATCATGGCATGTGTGCTTTTCATCTGCTAGGAAACATAGTACACCGGTTTGGGAAAATTGAAAAAAAAAGTCTTGTTTTAGAGGCTTGTGAGAGCTTACAAAACAAATGTATTTGAAAATTTGTGGTAAATATTTAGTTATAGTATGCCGCAAGTAGCGGCGTATATAAGTGAAATTCAACGTGCTAAATGGACTAGAGCGTATTCCGCGTCAAAACGGTACGATTACATGACCTCCAACAGTGCAGAGTCCATGAATTCTTTATCTGTAGATGAAAGGAAGATTCCTATAATACCTCTTCTTGAGTTGTTGCGTCGTCTTTCACAGGAATGGTGTAACAGAATCCATGAATTCTTTATCTTTAGATGCAAGGAAGATTCCTATAATACCTCTTCTTGAGTTCTTCCGCCGTCTTTCACAGGAATGGTGTAACAAGCATCACATTGATCAAGGTATGACTTTAATTAGGTCGAATAATAATTCATTATATATATATTCTTTACATGGAAACGTTCAACGGTGCTAACATAGTGGGCTGAAAAAGTAGTTAGCAAAAATGAAGAGTGTACGACAGGATGGTCCGTTTCAGGTGTTTCAGATGCAATACATCAAGTGCATGATTTCAAACATGGTGACATAGTTGATCTGAGCCAAGAGACTTATACATGCAAAGATTGGTAAGGAACTGGTTTACCTTGTGGTCATGTCATAATGGTCTTAAAGCACTTGAAAAAAACTAACTTTGGACATCTGGCTATAGAAGCTTACAAAATGGAAACGTACCGAAGTACATATGAGGAGGCGGTTTACCCCCTTCCAGAACCCTGTGATTGGGAGCTTCCTGATGAGATGATGGTTGTTAAACCCCCGATAATGGATACACGTCAAGCTGTTAGACCCAAAAACAAAAAGTGTATCTCGTCACAAGGTGAGGAACCTATAGTAAGAAGGTGTAGTATAAGTGATAGTACAACATATAATGCAACGACTTGTCCGACATTGGTCCCAATGAAGCAAAAGAAGGCTAAAAAAGTAGCACGACGTCAGGTAGTAAGACAAAAGGGAAAGGGGCGCAAGGACGCACGGGAAGCAAGGGACTCACAATACGCAAGGGACGCGAAGAGAAGACTATTGTTCAACGTTTGATTTGAATGATTGATCTTGTATTTATAATTAAGTATCTTATATTTCGGAAGAAGTTGATTATGTACTTTGATTACTCTATCAACAAAATTAGCTTTTGTTAAGAACATAACACAACTAAGGCTTACATAGAAAACACAATAAAAATACATATAAATAACCTAAAAACATAAGAAGCGTACAACATTTTTTTTACCAATTATTAACTTCCAGGAAATGCTTTGGATATTTTTATTTCTCAATTGTTATATAGTCATCGCTAATTCTCATTTTATCTTCAAAATGATCCTTTTGCAGACTAACATCTAACATCTTGGCATCCTTCTCAGCAACCCATTTTTCAATCATTTAGATACTCTTCTTAGTCTTTTTGATCCATTCTTCATGCTCTTTGATTTTCTTTTTCTTGATATATATCCATTGTTCGGCCTTTTTGCATTATGATGCAATGAACTCAATACGTTTAGTAAGATCCCAGGATGACTGTTTATCCTGTTTTTATGGTTCTTCAACCCATTACAATTCTTTCATAGTTTCATTGGACATATATGGCCCTTCCGAAGAGGCTGTAACAAAAGGGTTGAACGGATCACAGTAGTAATAATCAACTTCGTTGTAGGAGCAAATCTGAAAATTTGAGGATGAACTCATAATGAAGTTGAAAAAGGATATATTTTTTATATAAACTCATAATGTCAGTTTATACACCGATTAACTCCGCAGAAGTAACTTGGCAGTTCGCTGGTAGTCCGCATAACTGATTTGTCAGTCCACATAACTGACTTGGCAGTCCGCGGAAGTAATTTGGTAGTCCACTGGCAGTCCGCATAACTGACTTGTCAGTCCGCATAACTGACTTGGCAGTCCGCGGAAGTAAATTGGTAGTCCACTGGTAACTTGGTAGTCCACTGGCAGTCCGCATAACTGACTTGGCAGTCCGCGGAAGTAACTTGGCAGAACGCAGGCAGTCCACGTAACTGACTTGTCAGTCGGCATAACTGACTTACAGTCCGCGGAAGTAACTTGGCAGTCTGCGTAACTGACTTGCCAGTCTGCATAACTGACTTGGCAGTCTACTGGCAGTCCGTGTAACTGACTTTTCAGTCTGCATAACTGACTTGGCAGTATGCGGAAGTAAATTGGCAGTCCGTGTAACCTATCTTTTTATATAATAAAGCATGTATGTATATGAAATTCACATCTTTTATTCACAAAAGGGATCCTTTCACAAAATGGCGTCCAATGTACCAGCTTCTTCGAATGCAGCAAATCAGTCTAATGCAACAGCTCCGTAAAATGGTACATGTCCATGGACGACAACATGGTATATCGTTCACCTTGAGTTCGTCAGCCGTCTTTCCATGAGCAAGGCACTCCATATTGCAATAGGTTGTACATTTTAAGATAAAAATGTTACAATTATTTATATAAATTATCGTCTAAAAAAGTAGTTAAAATTTAACAAATATTACCGAATAAATTAGCCACCCAAAGTCAGTAAATGCAAGTAACCTTGACCAAAACTTCACATCCAGTGGGAGTATATGCAGCCAGTGTGTAGTGTTGAGGTTGGAAGAGATCATATTTCATTCTTTCCAAAAACCCAACGTACTAGCAGCATAAAGACTGTCTAAAAGTAGATGATTTGAAACATCACTAATGTCTTCATTCACAATGTCTTCATTTGCTTTTTGGAGACACCCCACTGCTCTTTTTTCCTTGGTTTGGTGATTTTCTTCAATTTTGGCATGGAGTCCATCTAAAAAATTAAAATGTTAATTAATTATCAACAATGTAATATTTTATAAATACACTAAATTTAGATTAGATTAATATCACTGTGAATGGTGTCCGCTGATACCGTGAAAGACCCCTCGTTCGTTGCAGCCTAACAATAGGAGTGACTGTTTTTTGTGATGTTGAACCACATTCGGTGACGGCTCAACATATTGCCCCATAGTTGTAGGCCCAACTTCTCCATCCAAACCATGAATAAATGTATCATCATAATTCAACTCCGTACCATGGTAATATGTTTCTTCCTCCTCTTCATTTACCATGTCCTCCCCACTAAACCTGAAACATCCCAAAAACACGGTCCAAAAATTTCGTTTTGATATTTAATTTAAAACCATAAGTCATTAAAAATCATAAGAAATCATATGTCATGTATCTCAAAACATCATGTCAAATATTGTATCAAAACAAGTGATAAAAATATCATAGTGAACTCCCAGGCCAAAAGACTGTGGTGTGTGCTATGCCATCATCCCGAGCCCTTCCCTACACTAGCTGAAGTACCTGAAACCAAAACTGAAGTTGTAAGCACAAAGCTTAGTGAGCTCCCCCAAACTACCACATACCATACTCATCACATATCACATAATCACATAACTCTGGGACTACTCCCAACTGCATCGGGACGAATCCCGGCATCGGACCCCTATCCGGCATCGGGCTCACCCTGGCATCCGACCGCATCGGGCATCAGGCTTACCCCGACACATACATAGCATACATATATCATAACACATAGCATAATCACATATTCTGCATCGGGACCGCCCCGACATCGGACCGAAGTCTGGAACATATAATCATAACATATAATCTAGCATACATCGGGCTTGCCCCGACATCGGGCTTACCCCGGTACACATAACACATAGCAAATAACATGAATGAATCACAAAGACATCAAGCATACATAACTACTTTTCGGGACCACCTCGACATCGGACCGAAGTCCGAAAACATACAAACTGCATCGGGCTAACCCGCGGCATCGGACCTACATCCGGAACTACTACTATCTAGACGGGCCGGCATTGTGGCTGTAGACTCGTTCCTACTGGAGGAAGACTCACCTCTCAGTCTGGATACTGAAAAACTCTTGCACAGTAACTCTGTCTGCTGCTCCAACTACTCTCCGGCTATTATGACCAAATAACAATAAGTCAAAAACTGAGGATTCCTTTATGGATAAAATGACCACTTTACCCCTGGTCAAAGTCAAAGTCAACGTCAGCCCTCAGTCAACCCAACTCGCCGAGTCCCTCCACCGACTCGTCAAGTTCAAATTGTCATAACATCGGGATATCTCGATTGTACTCGTCGAGTTCCTCCTTGGACTCGTCGAGTTCTTTTACTTCCGAGTCTCACTCATGTCCAACTCGCTGAGTCATCTCCTTAACTCAGTGGTTTCACTCATAATCACAGAAGGGTTTAGGGACATGGACCCGACTCGTCGAGTCCCAAGAACAACTCGGTGAGTCCACTGCATTCTCAGATTATACAATCGATTCTAAGTGATTCTACTGCATCTAATTCATAGATCTGGACTAATTAGGTTAGCATAACATGTAAAGTTGCTAACTTTACGTGCATGCATGATGCTATGAAGCTAAATCACCCAAAACAAGCTAAAAATGAGAGTCTAGGGCATAGAATGGGATCTTGGTCGAATAAAGGTGGCAACTTTGAGCTTCTGGAGCTCAAGAGTGCCTAGATCTGAAGTCCTTTCAGTCCCAAAATCTCTCTACTCGAAATTTAGCTTAGAAATGACCCAAAAGTGACAACAACAAGCTTCCAACAAGATCTAAGTGAAAAATAAACCAAGGTACAAGCTTTATACCTTCAACGGCTCTGAAATGTTACAAAAACTCTGGATCTCCTGCCTCTTCTTGAATCACCAATAGTTCTCTTCCTTCTCCTAACTTCAAATCACACAAAATGGTAAGAAAAGCTTTAGAACACTCAATGGTTGCTAGGGTTTCGAGAATGGACTGTGGAGGTGATGGAGGCAGGGGTAGAGGTCCATAATGTTGCTTAAATAGGGTGCAAACCCTAAGGATTAGGGTTTCCACATGATGGACCTACTCGCCGAGTCCATACGTTGACTCGTCGAGTAGACCCCTTAGTCCCCGCGGTCCAGCTCGCATCTACTCGACGAGTTAGGGCTACCAACTCGTCGAGTAGCTCTTATAAAATGCACATTTAGAGAATTACTTTCGTACCAGGAATGGGGCGTTACAAAACCCTTTATGTGGTTTATCTTTTTTCTATAATACACTGTCTACTTTTGAAGTTAAGTTAGCCACAACGCCTATTAGACGCTTCACGAATGTCTTTTTTCTCGTCTTCTTCTTCTTTACCGACCTTGTTGATGTGTCGCTTCATATATAGCTTCTTACTACTTGAGGCTGTTGTGAGGTAGAAGCATTTGTGGCCGTTTCAGTCGAATATGTTTCCGACTTGTACTTCTTTCTTCGAGGAGGCGAGGCAACAATAGGTGGTGGAATTTGATGCCGTGGAGGAGATCCTTCATGGTTAAGAGTCAAATTCACATAGAGAATATAAAATGGCTCCATGATCTCCGTCTCGTTTGCCACGACAACAACAGGCTGGTTGTTAGGCTGCAAAAATCAGATTGTTAGTTTAACATGCAAGAACATTGGAATTTGTAACTATATATAATTTAATATAAAAAACCATACCACAGACACGTTGATTATTTGACAACATTAAACCAAAGATAATGGTGTTTTTCTTCTCCACGACCTCATTCGTAGCAGTTATTCCGACATTTGAACATAATACTGTGTTGCATCTGGGAATGTCTCCAAAATCCATATCTATCGAAAAAAGGTGAAACATCCCAAAAATATGGTCCAAAATTTTCATTTTTTCTTAAATTGATGAAATAGTGTTTCAACATCATCCATGATGGGTTTTAAGCACTACATCATTCCTATGGTGCACATGCAACCCTAATGCTTTGGATATAGGTGTTTCTCAAGTTATACACACATATTGAATTATCCAAAGCATGAACCCTAACTAGCATGCTATTTTTTGAAATTTACAAGATAAAACAAAGTTAGATGAATACCTTAGACTTGTAGCTAGTAGATCTTGACCTTCAAGAGCTTAGTGTCGCAATTGTTGCACCTCTAGTGAGTCACAAACACCAAAAGCAAGTTATAAGAATATGAGAGAGAGAGGAGGCACCAAAAATCGGCTAGGGTATTCCTTAGGAAGCAAGTGGCCGGTTTTTGGAGTCCTAGGGGTCCCTTATATAGCTGAGCAGCTAAGGTTTCAACCCAAAACCCTAATATGACTGCTTAACCTTCAAGCAACCCAGCAGATCCTTCTAGAAGCCCTTGATGGACGAAATCTATGTGGGCTTCCACTTGGAATTCGTCCATCCCTTTCCATAGGGATCCACCTGCCCAAAATGCAATTATCTTATAATTACAATATCAGTCCCCTTAATTTAATTAGTCTCTTTTGATCACCAAATTAATTCCAAATTAATTTCTGATCAATACTAATTAAATAATATGATTTCTCAATTAATATATTATTCTTATAATATATTAATAAATCACAATTAACCTCTTTCTCTATAATTCATCCTATCAAATTGCTAAGGTGAAGGCAACCCAAAAGGACCATGCTACTATTGGGTCAAGTACATACCAATTATAGTTATGGGCTTAGACACCTAATCCGATAAGTCTAATAACTATAACTGCCAATGCAACTTCAATATCCGATTAGCAATCATAGCTCTCAAAAGTCGCTGACGAACTTTGACCTAGTCAATAACGTGTCCTTTAGGTAAGGGATCATGTAGTCCTCCGTTCTCAAGATATCATGTGGACAAAGACATGGAATAGAGTCATACTCAATGTCCAACAGTTTGTTTCCCGATTTCTGATTTGTTTGACATAGAACTTAATTGAACACATCAATTCAGTCCTGATCAGGTCCGACACATAAGTCAACACAAAATCATCGAGTGGCTTAAGATATAGCTGTTAACCTCCTAGGATAAAAGGAATAGATAAACTTTGACTTATATGCTTGTACTATTCACTTATTGAATTTAAGCAACAATACGTTTTATAACATCAAGTTACTGATGCGTTTACGCATTATCAATGTATAACCAACTCGTAAACAACAAATCATATATCTCGGTTTAAATAATATACGATATTATCGTCTCATAATCACTCGTCACATTTTCCATGAAGTGATTCATATGAGCATGGGTTTGATCCAATACTCAAATCTTATTTTAGGAGCACTCATGAACGTTGTAGCAAACATTTGCTCTGTCTAAAAACTTAGACAATCTACAAACCAATGCATGACAGTCTAACCTCATAACCTACTTCCAAAGTATGATTGACTGTGGAATGTTTGAATAATCTTATTATTATGGAAGTCAAAACATGCAAAATGAAACAATAGTAAATAATCAACACAAGATAGTAACATTACCCATAAATAAAGCTCCTTTATTTAATCATCAAATGTCAACTACAATTTATCGATTACAAGTTTCTAAATAACTATCTGATCACTAAAACTAATATCGTACTTCAGCCCAATGCTCCTCGCATGCTGTAAGTGCTTAACCCTGCTGAGACCCTTTGTGAGGGGATCTGTTGGGTTCTCTTCTGACAATACCCTCTTTACTACGAGGAGTCTCTCTTCTACTCGATGTCTGATGAGGTAGTATTTTCTGTTGATGTGCCTGGATCTTCCATGATCCCTCAGTTCCTTGGTTAAGGCAACCGATCCTTCGTTATCGCAGAAAATATCCATAGGCTCCTTTATGGATGGTACGACTCCAAGGTCTCCGATGAAGTTCTTCAACCATATCGCCTCCTTCGATGCTTCGCTCGCTGCTATGTACTCTGATTCGCACGTTGAATCAGTTACAATCTCCTACTTGGAACTCTTCCAAGTCACCGCTCCTCCATTCAGGGTAAATACCCAGCCTGACTGAGAGTGGAAGTTATCTCTGTCGGTCTGAAAACTGGCGTCACTATACCCTGTGACTCTCAAGTCTTCACATCCACCAATTACGAGCACCCAGTCCCTCGTCCTTCGCAGATACTTAAGAATGTTCTTAACATCTATCCAATGAGCTCTACCAGGGTTCCCTTGATATCTGTTGACCATGCTCAAAGCGAAGGCCACATCAGGGCGAGTACACATCATAGCATACATGATCGAGCCAACGGCGGAAGCATATGGCACTCGACTCATTTCTGCTATTTTAGCTTCGGTACTCGGGCTTTGAGTCTTACTCAACTTGGTATTGCTTTGGATTGGTAATTCCCCTTTCTTGGAATTTTCCATGCTAAAACGTTTCAGCACTTTATCCAAGTAAGTACTTTGACTAAGTCCTATTAGTCTCTTACTCCTATTTCTCAAGATCCTTATCACTAGGATATAGGCAGCCTCTCCGAGGTCCTTCATAGAGAAACACTTCCCAAGCCAGGACTTAACTTCCTGCAAGTTCGGGACGTCGTTTCCTATGAGTAGTATGTCATCCACATACAATACCAGGAAGCTAACTATACTCCCACTAGCTTTGACATATATGTAGGACTCATCCTCGCTTCTCGAAAAACCAAACTCTTTGACTTTCTCATCGAAACAAAGATTCCATCTGCGAGATGCTTGTTTCAATCCATAGATGGATTTCTCAAGCTTACACACTCTATTCGGGTACGTTGCATCTACAAAACCCTCTGGCTGATTCATGTAAACATCCTCAGCCAACTTTCCATTGAGGAGAGCGGTTTTGACGTCCATTTGCCATATTTCATAATCATGAAATGTAGCAATGGCCAGCATAACCCTTATATATTTGATATTGGCCACTGGTGAGAAGGTCTCATCATAGTCAACTCCCGGAGTTTGAGTGAAACCCTTCGCAACCAGTTGTGCCTTGTATGTGTGCACTTTCCCATCCATGTCGGTCTTCTTCTTGAAGATCCACTTGCACCCGACTATCTTACGACCTGGTACATTGTCAACCAAGTTCCAAACTTGATTGTCATACATGGACTAAATCTCGTTGTCCATTGCCTCTTTCCACTTTGTAGACTCTGGGCCTGCCATGGCTTCCTTGTAGTTGTTAGGTTCATCCATATTTACTAGTGTGTTATCACTAATAAACGTATCACCCTCAACAGTTATATGAAAGCCATATAATACGGGTAGAACACTAACTCTACTGGAACGTCTCAGAGGTAAGGACTTGTCAATCGGTTAAACAGGAGTTTCCTCCTCGGGTTGATCGCTAGTGTTTGAGGTTCCTATATCACTTGATTCTTGAAGCTCTTCAAGATCAATCTGCCTCCCACTGTCCTCTTGGCATATGAGTTCTCTCTCTCAGAAAACCACTATCATCGCAATGAAGACAACATCGTCACTCAGTGTATAAAAGAGATATCCAAAGGATTTATGTGGGTAGCCGATGAAAATACATCGCTCACTACGAGGTTCAATCTTGTCGTGAGTCTCTCGTCTTACGAAAGCCTCACAACCCCAAACCTTGATATGTGCCAACGAGGGAACTTTCCTTGTCCACATCTCGTGAGGTTTTTTGGCAACCTTCTTAGTTGGGACTAGATTAAGAATATGGGTGGTAGTCTCTAAGGCATACCCCAGAATGAGATCGGTAACGAAGCTCGACTCATCATGGAACGAACCATGTCCAACAAGGTTTGATTACGCCTCTCAGCCACACCATTAAGTTGTGGTGTTCTAAGTGGCGTCAATTGTGAAACAATTCTACATTCCTTAAGATAGTAGTAGAATTCTATACTAAGATAATCACCACCCCTATCAGATCTGATCCTCTTAATTTTCCTCCCCAATTGATTCTCCACTTCATTTTTGAAGTCTTTGAACTTTTCAAAGGTTTCTGACTTGTGCTTGATTAAGTAGATATACCCATATTTGCTATAATGTCGGTGAAAGTCACATAGAAGCGGTTAGCATCCCTTGTGGTGGATCTGAAGGACCCACACACATCTGTGTGTATGAGATCCAACAAACCCTCACCCCTTTCACATGAACCAGTGAAGGGTGACTTGGTCATCTTCCCAAGGAAACAAGACTCGCACGTGTCGTCCGACTTTAGGTCAAACGATTCCAAGACCCCATTCTTTTAGAGTTGGGCTATGAGTTTCTTGTTGACATGTCCAAGACGACAATGCCACACGCATGCCTTGTCTAAACCATTAGACGAATCAATATTCAACACATTATTTCCTAAGTTGTCTACAACCATCACAGTTGCATATATACCATTACAAGTTAATGCTTCAAAATAGAAAACACCATTAAAGAAAGCATTAATAAAACCAATTTCATTATTGAACAAAAATCTAAAACCTTGTTTATACAAACCATGAAAAGAAAGCATGTTTCTCGCCATATCAGACGAGTAGCAACAATTATTAAATTCTATCCCTAACCCACTACTAAGCACTAAAGAGTAAACTCCAATCTTGGTGACAGGCGATGCTTTCCTATTCCCCATGATCAGGTTCATCTTCCCATGCTCCACATCCCTACTTCTTCTTAGACCCTGCAAATCAGAACAAATATGAAAACCACATCCTGTATAGAGGACCCAAGAACTAGCATTTGATGAGTTATTAGATTGAATAGTGTAAATACCTGCGAAGTTAGGCTTTATCTTCCCATCATTTATGTCTTGCAGATACTTTGGGCAACTTCGTTTACAGTGCCCTTTGTCATGGAAGTAGAAGCATTCTGCTTCTTTTGGATTGGTCGAGGGAGCAGCAGAACCACCTTTTGTTCCACTTGAAGAGGAAACATCATGAGACTTTCCCTTGTGGCTCTTACAAGGAGCCTTCCTCTTTTTCCCTTTCCCTTGTCCAATTGCCAAGACAGGGGCAACAGCAGTAGGAGTTGATGCGATAGCTTTGCCTTTCAAACCAGTTTCAGCAGTTCTTAACAACCCTTGAAGTTTGCTCAAATTCACTTCGTCCTTGTTCATATCCTAAGTCATCTTGAACTGATCATAACAAGGAGGTAAAGAGTGGAGGATAATGTCAATCGCCAGCTCTTCATCGAAGTTGACATTAAATTTGATCAAACGGTCCACAAATCTCTGCATCCTCTGCAAATGGGCCGTGATGGACTCTCCATCCTTCATTTTGGTTGTTATCAACGAGGCAACGACCTCATACCTTTCTTGACGTGCACTTTGATGGTAATTTTCCATCAAATCTTGGTGCATTTCATAAGGTCAGTAGTCCTCGTAGAACTTTTGAAGCTCGGGAGTCATAGTGGCTACCATGATGCACGACACCTTAGTCGCCTCTTTGCATTGGGCCCTATACTCTTGAATTTCTTGGGGAGTAGCAGTGTTTTCATTTATCTCGACGAGTTTCTTGTCGAAAATGTCTTCCTTGTCCTCGTACCTTAGGGCCATGCGAATGTTGCGAATCCAATCATTGAAATTAGACCCGTCAAATGTGACCCTCCCACAAATGCCCAAAAGAGAAAGTGGGTTCGAGGAGTTAGCGTTGGAGGAGTTTGAGCCTAACATCTGAAAAAGAAAAGAGACAAAGTTTAGATTAGATAAGAATCCTTAATATGACACCCAAATGAATATTAAGGCTAGGACCCAACACAATATTTCACAATTCGGAAGAGGGATGCCAAAATCCAATTGCAAAATATTTGAATGTAGGTAAATGACGATTTACCAATTTCCACCATGAAAAACGAAAATAGACAATTAGGTTTCAAATGAATTGAAATTCTTAGATTCTTTTGAGATTCATTGAACTATTCAATGGCATGTTTAAAGCTCGATTATGCCCTTCAAGTTTGTGACTAGGATACCGAGGAACACAAACAAGGTGTGAATAACCATGCAAATTGCTTCGTACTCTCGATGTCATTTATCACCTAATCAATGTGTCGGTTAACCACGCACGCTCCATTGATCTATGATAAACATCGAGACACCCTTTGCCACCCTTGCTAGCCCAAATTAGTGTGATGGTTAACCACACACGCTCCACTAACGACTTGGTAAGGTGCAAAGTGTAATTTCACGGAATAGCATCTATTTCACATTTTTCCTAAAGTAACTAAGATTGGGAATTTATAAAAACATTTGGTTACTTTATAATATTTATTATACTTATTAATGAAGAATTAGTTGTCTTATCCTACCCGTTCAGCTAACGACCCTCCACCAATCAAGGAAGCGTTGGGTGAGAGTGGACACCCATTCAATCACCATTTTATAGGCAGTTTCCTTATACTCCCCATTATAGACCGACTTCGTGAATAAGGCCAACTAACGGTAAGAATGACTTTATCTTATATATATATATATATATATATATATATATATATATATATATATATATATATATATATATATATATATATATATAATAATTAAGCTTGTAATATTATAATATTATAAGAGTTGTATTTTAAACTTTTTAAAACACTAAGGGTTTTAGAGTTTAATATTTCAAAATTAAAACTTTTAATCAAAATTTAAATTCCAAAACTTGAGGGCAAATTTTGAAAATTTTCAAAATCTTTTAGATCAAATTTTATAACAAATAAAATAATCATATAATTTTATCTTTTACCAATTTGTCCTAATCTAACTTTATTTAACCAGATAATTCAAATCAAATTTTACAAATAATTAGTTTATCACATAATCTAGTAATTATCTTAAAATTTGACAATTATCCTTCAATTAGATGATGATATTCATTACAATAATGTAAAAATAGAGTTTTATCAGTTAAATAAGTTTATAGTAATTATCCAAATCTAATTTAGGCTTAAATTTCGAAAATCTTGAAGTCTAACGAGTCAACTCATCGAGTCCCCATATGGACTCGTCGAGTTCATCTGGCAGTTCCCAAATTTCGACTTCTTTCAGCTTTGAACAAATGAATATGACATCAAATATAACAGAAAAACACCCTAAGCTCTAATACCACTGAGGAGTTTTAATCACTACATCATTCCTATGGTGCACATGCAAACCTAATGCTTTGGATCTAGGTTTTTCTCAAGTTATACACACATATTGAATTATCCAAAGCATGAACTCTAACTAGCATGCTATTTTTCGAATTTTACAAGATAAAACAAAGTTAGATGAATGTAGCTAGTAGATCTTGACCTTCAAGAGCTTAGTGCCCCAATTGTTGCACCTCTAGTGAGTCGCAAACACCAAAAGCAAGTTTGAAGAATATGAGAGAGAGGGGAGGCACCAAAAATTGGCTAGGGTATTCCTTAAGAAGCAAGTGGCCGATTTTGGGAGTCCTAGGGGTCCCTTATATAGCTGAGCACCTATGGTTTTAGTCAAAACCCTAATCTGACTACTTAACCTTCAAGCAGCCCAGTAGATCCTTCCAAAAGCCCTTGATGGACGAAATCTATGTGGGCTTCCACTTGGAATTCGTCCATCCCTTTCCATATGCACTTTGTTCAGGTTCATTGGTCCTACAAATAAGTAAAGCTTGTACTACAATAAATTAAGGTATTTACCTACACATAAGTTACCCACACATGTTAATGTGTGGGAAAATACCCACACATATTTTTATGTGTAGATAACTGAAAATAATAGTTTTTAGTGATTGTCAAAACTTACGTTGTGTAGATAATACTTTTTAATTGACACTTTTATTTTGGTGTGTAAATTTTACCAAAAATATGGTCATTCGTAACAAGTTTTTTATCCACACATATAACAAATTTTATTAATGTGTAGGTAAATTACCCATACAAACTTAAAAAATCAATATATGTGTTGATAATTTGTTAACTTTTTCCAATACATATTATTTTTCTATACGAATGTGTAGTTAAATAAAATAATAATAATTATTTTATTTTTCTAAAAATCACGTGGAAAGTTTACTACCAATACATATTTGAAAATTAAATGTGTGGTTGGAAAAATCATTAAGTTTTTCACCAATATATAATATTTACATGTTAATGAAATGTGTAATTATCATACGTAAAATAACCAAATTTTGATCTAAATATACTTTGACGAGTGTAGTTTAATTCACATGTATTTAATATTTAAAAGTATAATATATGTATAGGTAGTATATTTATAAATTATAACCTACGGTAAAAATGATTTAACTTTATTAAAATAAAGAAAAATGACGTAGAAATTTGAAACATATCCCAAATAGTTATAACAAAAACAAAATTTTGATTAAAGTTAGAAAACAAATTAGATTAGGATTTTGAAATTTGCATCGCGGATTAAGATATGATCCTACATTCCTACAATCCTACTCATCATCCACTCTGTTTAAATTATTTTTCAATTTTATTTTCCCTCCATCTTTTCCCCCTTAATTTTTTTCGTTTTTTAATTCCCTCCAGGCTCCAACTAATTCTCCATATTTATTTCAGATACTTCATACAATTAAACCCAAAATCCATTCCCGATGTGAACCCTTGTGTTACCACGCCTCACCTTACCGATGGCAGCCCTGTTATCCACCGCTTCCTCGTGCATCTCCTTCACCCCTGTAACTACCATTAGCTTGTATTTTCTTTAGTTTTCTACCATATATTTTAAATTAATATGTTTTCTGATTAAAGCATTTGATATGCATTTTGTTTGCTTGTTTGTTTAAACTCAGTGTGCAGAGATTCAGGACGAAATTACTTCCATGATGGTGAATCCAGAACGAAAGTTCATTTGTTGTATATATTTCTTCTCGTTCTCTTAAACACGTCATCGTGATTTCAGGTTTTAGACCTATATCAAATTAGCCTACGTAACTTGATTGCCTACTACATGGATGATCTATGTGACTAGGAGTTGATTATTCAGTTGATATTCAGGTTGTATTTCACTCCCTCCTCTAGCCCTGCTCTCTTCTAATTTTCTAAGATTTGTATCTCCTTTTTCTATTTTAAGACTAATTAGATATTAAGATTAATATCGTTTAAACCTTTAAACGGGCTTGGATCCTCTAGACGTAGATGAAACCGATTTTTTTGTTCGATTGTATGCCCATGAATCACTCTACAAGTTTGATGACAAATAGGGATGCATAATCTTTCCAAGGGTTTCCACTTTCCAATATTATATATGTATTGTTTTTCATTGATGGTTGCTATACTCTACTTTTTTATTGGTTCGGAAAAGTGGGCAAAGACTTACCAACAGAGTGAGGCAACCATGGTAAGAGCTTATTCATTTTTTTTTGGTATATTTAGTCATATGTTATTACTTTTAGGTATCCATTGTGAATAATATGTTTATGTAGCTACTAATTGTTGTTATTTTGTTATAAGCATAAAATCCCAATCTATATATATCATGTATAGAATTAAGTAGAATGGTTTAAGTTCTGGTTGTTATTTTTTTGAGTTGTTATCTGCTCGAACCGGTTCCTACAGGAGCAATTGCCAATTGTTCTTGTTTACCCTATACAAGTCATTGTCAATTGTTCTTATTTACCTAATTTTGGAAGATAATATAGCAATAGTAGTCTTAACTTTTTATCTTCCCATTTTTTGTTGTATATAAGGGTGAGCGTGGTGCGGTTTTAGGGCCAAACCGAACTGCAAACCGCAAGGTGCGGTTTTTGAATTCTAGAAACCGGTGGGTGCGGTTTTTCAATGGTTCGGTTTTGCGGTTTTTGAGTGCGGTTTCGGTTTGTATCGGTTCGGTGTCGGTTTTAAACCGAGTCAAACATATGGTGCGGTTTTTTATTTTCACCGATACGACTTTTTTAACCGTGATGTTCATGTGAAAATTTATGATTGTATCACATAGTGTCATTTCGTTTCCTCACATTTACAAGTTGTAATTTTGAGTTTACTTAATCACTTCGTTTGCAACCCATTTTCTCAAGCTCATTTTTTTATTCGGTTTGTGTTTAGAAGTTACAAGTTTGCAACTTGTAGCTCACATAGTGTTTACACTTTACACATAATCATTAAGTGACAAACTCAAATATTAAACCTAATACCTAATTATTAATTACCGTCAAGTTCGATATATAATATATGTATAAATTAGAATTTATTAGTTTTTTAAATAAAATGTATAATTGTATAATATAAATTAGTCATTTATTTTATTGTTAATAAGCTTGCGGTGCGGTTTGGTTTTGGTGGTCCGGTTTCTAGATAAAAACCACACCGCAACAATAAATTCGGTTTTTCAAAAAAATAAAATCCGCATCATTGGTTTTTGCGTCGGTTTTGGTTTTTCGGTTGCGGTTTATTGTGGTTTTTGCGGTTTTTCTTTTATCGGTTCGGTTTTTGCTCACCCCTAGTTGTATATAACTGAATGCATGATCATTTGAAGTTGTAAAGCCAAAATTTTAGCAAGTTGAGGCTTGTCAATTAATTAGCCATATGCGTACACATTTATTTACTTTAGACCACTTCACGAATACTTATGTAAAAAAGCTATAATCGGGCACTAATTACAAAAGTAACTGTTAATGATTTTTTGGTTTATTGTATGGGTCTTTTGAAAGCTTCGGGTCTCAAGCTGATTCAGTAACCTGTCATTGCGCAATGCCGAATATTCGAAAGCAAAACATATCTCTGAATACGAAGAAGAAAACCTCAACCGGTTGTCATGAGAAGATTGTGTTGAAGATTTTGTTGGTACTTGATCAACTCAGTGCACCAAATTACTATGAGTTCAAACGTTTACAAGACTTGCAATAAGAGATTTTCCTATCAGATATTATTATTCTTTTATATATTCAATATTCGAGATTAATTGTTTACTTTGTATGTAAAACAGTTGAATTATGCAGACATCTTTATTATTATTCTTTTATATATTCAATATTCGAGATTAATTGTTTACTTTGTATGTAAAACAGTTGAATTATGCAGACATCTTTATTGATGTTTCCAATGTGTAGCAAAAATGTAACAATTCTTATTTGTCGTCATTTTATTCTTTAATGATGTTAATTATCGTAATTTGTATCTAATTTGCCTTTGATAATTGACGTATTTTATATGTAAGTTTCCCCACACATGTAAACCACACATAATTGTTTTATCTACATATACAAAGATCTTTACCTACACATATTTACTGACACGTGTCACCAACATTTTTGTATGGACATGCCACCTATCTTGACACGTCATTGTCCATGACATCGGTCACATCATTGTCTATGTAATTTACCAAGTCATCTTTCTAATAACTTAGAATACTTCTATCCACACATATTTATTAGTTTTATCCACACATTTATGTGTAGGTATAAATAACTCTATACCCACACATAACGTATGTGTAGATAAGTATATATATTTACAGTCATGAGCCAACACATGGTTACACTTAATTTATGTGTTGGTAAATACAATTACCAACATATAATAGGCTTCTACCAACACATAAGATATGTGGGTAAAGACGGCTACCATCATATTTTGTGACAATGTCTCTGCCGTTTATCTATCATCCGACTCCATGTCTGACAAACATATTGGATCATAGGTCTCTCCTCTTTCTTTTCTCTTTTGAAGTCGTGTATCAAGGTTGATGTTATATTTCACAAACACCAATGTATTCAACCTTTGTTGCTCCAAACGATTCCTCTTCTGGGAGTGTGTATGGTAAAAAATGCTCCAGTTTCTCTCACATCCGGTGACACTACATGTGAGGCTTAAGACACGAATAGCAAGATATTGAAGTTCCGGGTGAAAGTAGATTAGGATTCAAGGAATCGATCCCCTGTATTGATTATTAAAACCCTTTATATAGGGGAAGAATTACAAGGAAAATACAGCCACTATTTTAGGAATAGATAACAATAAATATTAAATACAATCTTTTTCTAACTGTGAGACTTGAGTCGGTCTCTAATATTCTCCCGCAGTTTGAGCGGTAGGTAAACGAACACTCAAACTGGAACGAAAATCTTGATAAAGCTATCGAGGCAATCCCTTTGTGAAAATGTCTGCATATTGTAAAGCAGATGGAACGTGAAGCGCCCGGATTTAACCTAGCGGAACCTTTTCCCGAACAAAGTGAATGTCGATTTCGATGTGTTTCGTCCGTTGATGTTGAATTGGATTATCTGATAGATAGACGGCAGAGACATTGTCACAAAATATGATGGTAGCCGTCTTTAGGGGAACATATAACTCGAGTAATAGGTTACGGAGCCAATTAGTTTCAGCAACGCAGTTAGCCACTCCCCGATATTCTGCCTCGACATTCTAACGAGAGACGGTAGGTTGTCGTTTTGACGACAAAAAAATTAAATTATTCCCCAAAAAGTACACAATACCCGGAGGTCGAGCGTCGTGAATCCGGACAACCGCCCCGATCCTCATCAGAATAAGCAATCAGTGAATGAGCCAGTGATGAAACAATTTTTAATCCATAGTCAAGTGTCCCAACTAAATAACGTAAAATACGTTTAAGAAACTGAAAATGGGGCTGCCGTGGGGCGTGCATGAATAGGCACACTTGTTGAACGACATAGGTGATGTCGGGCCTGGTGAAGAAAGATATTGGAGAGCCCCTGCAAGTGCCCGATATAAGTTGGCTTCGGGAAGAAGATCTCCTTCGGTAGCACCGAGTTTGGTGGATGTGTCCCCCGTGGTAGCACACAACTTTACATTAGTCATGTCGGGGCGTTGAAGCATTTCTCGGGCATATGTGGCATGAGAAAGAAATAGACCTTTGTCGTCTCCAGTAGTTGAAATACCAAGAAAATGATCTAAGACCCCTAAGTCGGTCATAGCAAATTCGGCTGATAAAGTGGTAATGATATACCGAAGTAGGATAGAATCTGAAGCGGTAAGAATAATATCGTCAACGTTGAGTAAAAGATAAGCTTGTTTATCACCACGGTGATAGATGAAAAGCGATGTATCACACGTGCTACACTGAAAACCATGAGATAAAATGTAAGTAGCGAATCTGTTGTACCATGCCATGTGTGCCTGTTTGAGCTTGTATAATGATTTCTTTAAAAGGCATACGTGCTTAGGAAATTGAGGATCGATAAAACCCATAGGTTGATGCATATATACTGTGTCGTTAAGATCGACTTGTAAAAATGTGTTCTTAACATTTAATTGATGTATGGGCCATGAGTTGGATACCGCTAGACTGAGCACGGTCCGTATAGTGGCCGGTTTAACAACTGGACTAAAGGTTTTCGTGCAGTCTACCCCCACGGTTTGTGATTTACCATTGACAACCAACCCTGCCTTGTACCTATCAAGAGTTCCATCAGATCTAAATTTGTGGCGATAGAGCCACATACAACGTATGACAGGTCGATTAGTGGGGCGAGGCACGAGCTCCCATGTTTTATTTTCCTGTAAAGCTCAAAATTCATTTTCCATGGCAAGTTTCCAATTAGGGTATATAGAGGCTTGGTTGTAAGAGGTGGGTAAGGGAGATAAGTTGTTTGGGTTGGTGGATACATAAAGATTGAGGCGAGTGACTGGTTTGGTGGAACCGGTTTTTAAACGTGTTTGCATGTGGTGAAGGGAGGGTGTAGGTGGGGTTGGATTGGTATGGGTGGCCTAAGGCAGTTGGGATGGTGCAAGGGGATGATTAGTCTGAGTGGGTTTATGACGTCGAGTGTAGGTGATTGTAGGTGGGGATGTTAATTGGTGGGAAGGAGTAGAATTTATGGTGGATTTTTGGTGGTTGTCGAGGCCAACAAAATTAATAACCCTATATCTTTTACACTAAAATAGTGTATAGTGGTAAAGGGATCGTATCCATGGAGATTTGTTCAATTTATGAGTCTATGAAAAATCTCTTTGTAATAGTACTTGTAAAATGACAATAAAAGTAAAAATGGGGGTTTTGATATTTTGAAACACTTGAAATAAACTAGGATTAAACTAAGATTTAAATAGTCAATTTCAACAAAAACAAGAGTTTGATTTAAAATCAATAAGAGAAAGATGGTTGACTTTAGGTTTCCTCACTTTGACTTTTTGATGAATATATCATTAGAATCCAATGGTGCAATACTTGTTTTAAATCCTTAATTTTGCTACTGTAATCCAAGAAGCTTGAGATTACCTAGACTTTTCTTAGTTGTTGAAATAGTTAGAGGTGCTCATAACAATTTCCTTAGTCAAAGTCACCAATTCCATTAAGCATGTAATTAGTGAAAGTCAACTAGCATTAAGAATTAAAAAGTCACCAAATCCAAGAGGAGTCAAAAGCTTCCACTACCATGTCGGGGAAAATGTTTTTATGATTGTGTGAAGTAAAACTAACACAAAAATCACTTGTTGCTTGCTAATTTGAAGATCCTTTACTTAATCAATAAATTAGTCAACTAATCACCACAAACACATTTAAACTCATGAATAAAAACATATAATTAATGATAAGATGTTAAAACACAAAAATTTTCATGAAGATTCAAACACAAGTTCATGGAGTCTTCAACATTCAACAATTAGTCATAAGATTTCACCAAAGTCAACCACAATTTGTCTAGCCAATCATGGCTAAACTTAAGAAAACGAAGTTAGTAAAGAATGTACCCAACATTTTAACAAGAATCAAGAGGTGAGAATGATGAAGTTCTTGAGGGTTCTTGGTCTTCAAAGTGCTCCAAAACTCCAGAGAGAATGTGTCAAAATCAGATGTTCAAGATAAGGCTAAAGAGGCACACCAACCTTCCCAATATAGAGCTCCAAACAAAATCCCGAAAATGCCCTTTCAGGAATTCACGCGGGCCGCGTGGAAACCTTACGTGGGTCGCGTGAGTGACGGATTTTTGGGCTTCTTTAAGTCTTGGGCCCCCTCAGCTATTCCATTGGCCCAGTTCGAGTCTAATCAGCTTCTAGCCCATTTTTCTTCAAGATTTCATCAATTTGAGCCCAAAGTGCCTTTCCAAATCACTCAAAGCTTCCGCAAACTCCCGATCATCGATCTACGCACACTTGAAAATTCTCCTGCGCCTTTCAAACTTAAAGTTCAAATCTTCCAAACCTTCAATAAATTGACAAGCCCATTCCATGAATCACCTCCATAGCCATCAAGCACAAAATCCTCGTTTTCCTCCAAGTCCAATCGCCTCCCTAAAATCCCGCACCGCTAGTCTACAAAAAAATCTTCAATAATGCTCATGAAACTAGAAAGTACCCGAAATGGTCATAAAATAACAAAAAAGGAAAATATGCATGGAAATTAACTAAAATGCGAATGAAATGTTCTAAAATAAACTATAAAAAGAAGTAAATAAAACGAAGCTATCAATTTTGGTGAGGGAGTGGAAGTAGGTATGGGGTTATGGATTGGGTGTGTTGAAGTAGTGGTTTGGGTCTGGATTATTATTGGAGAAGGATCATCGTGAAATTGATAGGTGTAAGGAACGGTGGGTGTGGGCTCGGAGAAAGGAAACGAGTTTTCGTGAAAAGTAACATGGCGAGATAGATAGACTTTGTCGGAGGATGGGTCGTAACAACAATATCCCCTAAAGTTTTCTGGGTATCCAAGAAAGATGCATTTGGTGGAACGAGGGTGGAGTTTATTTGGTTGGGTAGCAGACAAGTTTAGGTAGCATGTGCAACCAAACACACGTACATGATCATATGTACGATGTCAGCCAAATAGAGAAAAGGTGGGAGTGGAAAATTGTAGGCGTTTGGTGGGTAGTATGTTGTGAAGATAAGTGGCGGTTTGTAGAGCCTCTACCCAAAATTGAGGGGGTAAATGGGCATGATTCATAAGAGTGAGGATGATGTCGTTTAAGCGACGAAGCATCCGTTCGGCCTGACCATTTTGTTGGGAGGTTTGGGGACAAGAAAAGCGAAAGGTAAGGTCGTGGGTTGCAGCAAAAGTTTTGAAGTTATGATTATAAAATTCTCCACCTAGATCGCATTGAATGGTTTTGATATTACGATTAAATTGGGTTGAAATAAGCCAATGATATTTGGAAAAATTGGTAAAAGTTTCTGATTTGTATTTTAATGGGTACACCCATACATAATGAGTGAAATTATCGATCAAGACCATATAGTATTTGTAACCGAATTTACTCAAAATTGGATAAGTCCACTAACCAAAATGTACTAAATCAAAAGGTGCAAGGGTAACCGAGTGAGAATCATAAAATGGTAAACGTGTGTGTTTAGAAAGTTCACACAAGTAAAAAAAAATACTTGGTCGTAGACTTATTACAATGGATTGAAAAACGAGTACGAAGTAAATCCAAAATTGACTCGCCAGGGTGGCCTAGCCGGTTGTGCCAGTGATCGGTAGTAGTAGAGAGACAAGCTGAAGCGATGGGTGGTGATGTGAAGGGGTAGAGTTCTCCAGAGCTATTGTGGCGAGACAGCATGACTCCACTCTTGAGATCCTTCACGGAAAAGCCAAAAGGATCAAATTCAATGGATTTATTATTGTCAATAGTAAACTTGCGAAGGGATAATAAATTTTTGATAATGTTGGGTGTGAAAAGAATATTATTTAGGCGGTAGGTTTGGTTTGGTAATTTGTGGGTTGAATTGACAGACCCATGAATTGGAATTGTCTTGCCATCTCCAACAAAAATAGAGTTAACAGGAGAAGAAAACAAAGGTGTAGTGATTTTACCTTGATCTGCAGTAAGATGAGAAGATGCTCCAGAGTCCATATACCATTGGGGGTCATGAGTATTCAAATGAACTTGTTTGAGAGCCTGGGATAAATCATTAGGATTACAAACATTATAACCTCCAAAATCAGTTGTTTATTACAGCTTCAAGAGTAGGAGTAGACCGGTGAGCAAATTAGGCTGATGAGGAGGATCGTTGGGTATCTCCCTGTTGAGGCGAGTAAATGGGGTAGTGATATGTGGTTGAATAAGTGGGTTGAGTCGGGTAGGGTGCAGGAGATGGTGTCCATGATTGTTGTCCCCACTGATGTGATTGCCATTGTTGATGAGCAGCATTCCACTGTTGCTACGAGTAGCAGCGACCACGACCTCTGCTGGAGCGGCCTCGACCACGAAAACTGCCACCCCGTCTTCGTAAAGAATTGTGATGATAGGGTTGTTAATGAGGACCAGTGTTGTGTGGTGGAGCATCAGAACAATTGTCTTGAGGGGCGACAAGAACTGATTGAGTCGGGTTTTCCGTGTAGCCACACGTTGTTGCTCTAATTGAATCATGTTGCGTGTGGTATCCCAACTAATATCTGAGATTTGGTTGATAAAGGATGCGACAGTGTCGAACTCGGCGGGTAGGCCTCGAAAAAGTTGAAGGATAAGCCGAGATTCAGATAAGGGATTATCAATGTCTCCGAGTTGTTCAATAAGATCAGAATGTCGTTGACAATAATCGTCCATAGACGAACAAGTATTGAGGGTAAGATTGTAGAACTCTCCTTCAAGGGCCGCCACCCTTGATCCTTTGTTAATGTGGTAAATCTTTTGAATCCGGAGCCAAGCCGCACGGGCGGTCGTTTTGATGTCTAGGATTCTACCAAGAACCTCATCTGAAACAGTAGCATAGATCCACTGTAGAACTAGTGTATCGATTTCTTTCCATTGGGTGTAGCCTTCGTCTGTCTCCTCCGTTGGCTTCGTATCATCGATGTGATCAACAACATTATATGTAACACCCGGAATTTGGAATACTAATTAAGGAAAGATAATATGCAATTTGAAGGTCAACTCGTTGAGTCCAAGGGGGATAACTCGACGACTAGGAAATAAGTTTGGGACGCGGGTTGAGAAACCTACTCGACGAGTTGGGGAGGAACAACTCGACGAGTAGGTCAGGGTTTGGGAAACCCTAAATTCAAGGTTTTACACCCTATTTAAGCATCTTAATCCCCACCTATCAGCCTCATTTCCAGCCTCCAAGTCCCAAACCCTAATGCTTTGGATGAGCTTGTGAGTTATTTCTGAGTGAATCTTGTGTGTTTTGAAGATTGTGGAAGAAGGAGAAGATTAGGGATTCAAGATGAAGCATTAGATCTTAGATCTTGTCCATATTTTGCAGCTTTCTGAGGTAAAAAGTCCTTAACTTGGTGATTCATAGCTTAGATCTCTTCTAGTTTTGATTTATGGGTCTTTTCGACCCCATTGTGGGAAAAATGATACCCTCCATGGATTGTATGTTAAGGATTCCCATTTTCCAGTAATATTTGGCCCTTAGAATCATAAAAAGGGTCTTAAACCCGTTCTTGTCCAAGAAAAGGCCATGTTCATGGATGTAGGTTGCTATATCTCAAGTTGGGGTCCATTTGAGGCGTGCAAAGCTATCAAGTTGTCAACTTTACAGAAATAGGTTATGGTAACAATATGGATCTGTATTCTGGAACCTTAGATCTGAGGAAAAAGTAGTATAGAATAGAAATGCAAGGGACTCGACGAGTTTATAGAGGAACTCGACAAGTTCGGTCGAATATTCCCGATTTTGTTCATGGAACTCAGCGAGTCCACAAAGGAACTCGACGAGTTGTATGGAAAAGTCCCGATTCTGTTATAAGGAAGGACTCGGCGAGTTGGAAGAGAACTCGATGATTCAGATCACGATTTCACGACTCTGTGAATCATGGGAACTGGACGAGTGGAGTCAACTCAGAGCGTTGACTTTGACTTTGACGCGACGTTGACTTTCGACCATAGTTGACCCTATAGAGTTATGAAGTATGGAGTGGGTTCTAAAGGGGTAGCCCAATAAGGAGTTTGGGGCCAATTTGGAAAATTGGGCCACTAAGGGGCTTTGATGGATTTTATGGTTTTGACCTTATTGATTTTGGGCTTGGGCCTTAGTTTTGGGTATTGTTAGGCCAGGGGTAAAATGTTCATTTTACCCCAAGTTTGGATTATTGTTCGTGGTTTAGAACTTAGTTGCTAATTCGATTTGTGTTGGTATTTGTTAGTTGGGAGAACCATCAAGGCAATAGTTAGGGAGTTCGGGCGGCAAGCTTCAGCATTCGAGGTGAGTCTCCTCACTATGTGTATTGGTCTAAGGCACCAATGTCGGCCCATTTAGTTTGTGTATGGTAGGAAGACCCGGGGGTTAGCCCTAGGCATTATGTATGAAAGACCAGGAGACGACTCCTGGCACATAATATATTATTATGGTAGGAAGACCTGGGGGTTAGCCATAGGCATTATGTATGAAAGACCAGGAGACGGCTCCTGGCACATAGTATGTTATTATGTATGAAGACCTGGGGGTTAGCCCTAGGCAATATGTATGAAAGACCAGGAGGTGGCTCCTGGCACACTGTATGCTCATTAGCTAAGTAGAATAGTATGTATGCTAGTTGTCTTTGTGATACTTGCATGGAATACCAGGAGGTGGCTCTTGGCACTTGTCTGTAAGACCCAGGGGGTGGCCCCCGGCTTGGCAAGAAAGACCACGTGGTGGCCCGTGGCATAACGGCAAGACTATGTGCGACACATAGCAACTTATTTGATTATGGTATATGATTGATATGTATGGCTCACAGTTACGTATGGCATGTATGGATCAGTAGATATGTATGCTATGTGGTATTTGGGGAACTCACTACGCTTCGTGCTTACGGTTTACAGTTTTGGTTTCAGGTACTTACGGTTTTTCAGATAAAAGAGCTCAGGACGATTGTGGCGCATTCACCCATGTTGTTCTGCAATATGTGATCTTTGGGATTAGACACTGATATTAGTTTTAATTCAATTGCTTTCAATGTTTGGAACAAAGTTATTAAAGTGTTTTCTTATATCAACAATGAAATTTTTGGTCTTGAATTTTGGGATGTTACAAGTTGGTATCAGAGCTTTGGTTTGAGGGATTCGGGCACACTCTCGGGTGTGTCTGAACTCAAACTAAGGACTTGGTATAAAAATTTTCAAAAGAAAATCATTTTTATAAAAAGGGTTTTAAAAAGAGAAAAAGGGGTGATGCGTGCAATCGACCGAGCTCAAGTAAGTGGTTCCCAAAATACCAATACATGTTTGTTATGTGATATTATATGATTATGTGATTCGTATGGTAGATTAGAGCTAAGGATCTAGGAGAGATGCCTTGTATGATTATATGAGCTTGTAGATTTGCATGCTAGAACTGATCAGCCAGTAGTAGGATGGCATGTTTAAGTTATGCCTGATTGTATGAGCCTTTAAATTACATGCTAGTACAGATTCCTGATTAGAGGATAGAAAGGTTTAATTGGAGTATGTTGTTTATATTTTCCAGTGTCTGAATGATGCTTGCTTTGTGCTTTATGGGACCCTGAGTGATGGGATTTAGCTACTAGGAGAATACGTTAAGTCACATGTGACCAGGGTTGAGTAATCTCAGAGTGATGGATTTGACCCTATTGCGTAGCCCTCGTTTGGGTCCTAACCTTTGTAGGGATGAGTCCTTTAGTTGAAGGATTATCCGAGCCTCGTTACATGTGATGGTATTCATGTAGTGGCTAATTGGCATTATGAAGAGTCCTTCAGCAGCTGAGGACTGGGTGGGTTCGGGAACCTAGGAAAGCCTATGATATGTTGCAGTGGGTTAGTAGTATGGTTCACTGAGTACTGGCAGAATGGTTTGAAGAAGTGACTTAGAGGATTCAGGAGGATTGCTGAGGAAAGTATGGATAGGTGTGGAAGGTAGTATCGGGCCCGTACTACTGAAAGCACAGGATCCATACTCGAATCGGTGAGAGTCTTGGAGAATCTAAGAGGCTTATGAGAGGTGGATTCTTGGGTATGTTCTGATTATTGGCTTGTCGATTTTCAGTTTGGAGATGATCTATCAGGAAGATGGTCCGGGTTCGGGTTCTGGTGCAGGTGCTGAGCCGATTAGCGAGCAGTTGCGGGAGTTCATTTCATCAGAGATAGTGGATAAGCACTTGGGCGTGTTTCGTGTGGAGATTATGGGTATCATTAGAGCTCGCACACTGACTTTTCGGGAGTTCCGTGCTTGTGAAGCTCCTGCGTTTCATGGGGATAGGGACCCCATTGTCACTAGAAGGTGGTTAGAAGATATGGCTAACGCATTCAGGACGAGTTTCTGCCCTGAGGAGGCGAAGGTCAGATATGCTTCCCGTCTGTTGAAGGATCGGCCACGCAATTGGTGGGAAGAGATTGGTAGTGAGTTAGGTGATGATGCAGTCGATGTTATGTCATGGGATGACTTCTCGACCAGGTTCTGAGATAAGCTCACAATCGCGATTGAGGTGCAACAGTTGGTGCGAGAGTTTCTGGATCTCTGCCAGACTACGGAGACTGTGGCAGAGATCACTGCCAAGTTCCGGGAGAGGGCTTTATTGGTACCGCAGTATGTAGCAGACGAGGAGATGAAGAAAGTAAGGTATCATGATATGCTGCAGGATGAAATCAGGAAGTTCGTGAGTATTTTAGGGTGCGAGACCCTGCATGATATGATCTCTAAAGCCCGAGAGCGGGAAATTGATTTGGATCACATTGAGAAGAGGAAGTCAAATCAAGTGCATACTTTGGAGGGTCCCAGGAAGAGACCCAAGACTTCAGATCAGAGATTGTTAAGCCGGAAGGGCCAAAGTCAGTGCAACACATGCGGGAAATCGCACGATGAAGTTTGTCATTCCAGGGGTTCAAGTTGCTACAAGTGTGGCAGGGTTGGCCACGTCAGCACGGATTGCCCACAGGGGGATAGCCCATTATGTTTTCACTGGGATCAGGTGGGCCACTAGAAGGCCGACTGTCCGACGATGAGGGGAGTAGTAGGGAGTGCGTCTGTTCCGGCTACTTTGAGGATCACTGATGGATGAAAGGGTAGGGCAGGAGCCCGAGCGGAGAGGAGTCGGACTTTGCAGTGACATGCAGGAGAGATCAGGACTCTGGCATGCAATGTTGTAGGTATATATCTTTTGCTCTTTTCGGTTCTATCCGTATTTTGTGGTTGCTTTCTTGCATCGGTTTGGGGTAAGTCTATACATGCGTTTATTTCTCTGCTTACGTTTGGATTTTATATTTTCAAGTAATGTCATATGCCAATTGCATGCCGTGAATTATTAGTGGCTAGTGTAAGGTCGATTCCCTTTTTGCTGGTTTGGAGTATTCAATGTTATCTTGGGTTAGGACCGAGATTGATTCAGGGGCGTTATGTGAAGGTCTGTGGTCAGGGTTCAGCAGGGTGGTTATGCACCATTATCAGGATTCGGTGGTTTTAGTCTTTGTGTTGGTTTGGCTTTTGGAAGCGCCAAAGGAAGTGGACTATTACTGAAGTTTTGTTTGAGCATCGGTTAACTAGAACTTTAAGGTTTAAGAGAGACATCTGGTTAAGCATATAGGGTCATCAGTATTGGGGACTCGGAAAGCGTTCATCTAGTGTTCAGTAATTATGCGGTCTTTGGAGTGGGCTAGTAATGGATCACTAATAAGGTTAAGCGTTGGTAGTCAACATTGTTGGGTTTTGCATACTACAACATCCTATGGTGTACATACAACCCTAAAAGCTTTGGATCTATGTTTTCTCTAATTATACATGCAATAATTTTTCCAAAGCTTTAAGCCTACAACTAGCATACAATTGACATAAACAACATAAAAGTGAGTTGTAGAATTACCTCTTTGTCGTAGCTTGTAGTTTTGGCCTTTAAGAACTTAGCACCCCAAGTGTGATGCCTCAAATGGAATCACAACACACCTTGGACAAAGGATGACTTCTTAGAGAGTTTCTTGCACTCAAAATCGGTTATATGGGAACTCTAAGAACCTTAGTATCTCTGATTTTAGCTATGAGGTTAAATATATATATGTTAGGAATTCAAGAGTCATAGGTAAACCCTAATCCATACTCTTGGGCTTATTATCCATGATCCATGATTCAAGTGGGCTAACTCTTTATGAATTCATCCATAAACTTAGTCCATCATGTATCATAAGACCAAACCATATTATATATATATATATATATATATATATATATATATATATATAACTAATTTACACAATTAGTCCCCATTAATTTAATTGGTCGCTTTTGATCACCAAATTAATTCCAAACTAATTCTTGATCAATACTAATTAAATCATATGATATTAATATATTAGAACTTATAATATATAATAAATCACAAATAACCTCTTCTCAAAAGTCCATCCTATCAAATTGTCCTGGTGATATGCAACCCAAATGGACCATGCTACCCTCGGGTCAAGTACATACCAATTATAGTTATGGGCTTAGATACCTAATCCAACAGTCTCCCACTTGGATAAGTCTAATAACTATTATTGCAAGTACGACTCCAAAATCCCGACTAGCAATCGTAGCTCTTAAAAGTCGCTGTCGAACTCTGACCTAGTCAATGACGCGTCCATTAGATAAGAGATCATATATTCCTCCATTCTAGATATCATATGGACATGAGACATGGATTATAATCATTATCTCTGTCCATCTGTTGTTTCCCGATTTCCGATTTATGACGACCGACTAATTGAATAAATCAAATCAGTCCAGGCTTGGCCAAGCACTTAGGGTTGTCATCACTAAATCATCAAGGGGCCCACATATATCACTTTTATCCCTCTAAGGGTAAAAGGTATGGATAAACTTCGACTCAAATTCTTGCTTGTACTTACTCATCAAATCACACACAACAATATGTTTTATAACACCAAGTTACTGCTGCGTTTACATACGTCAATGTGCAACCGACTTGTAAACTACAACTCACATGTCTTGGTTTCAAGAATATAAGATATTATCATCTCACAATCACTCGTGATAAAATCCATGAAGTGATTCAGATGAGCATGGGTTGAATCCAATACTCAAATCTTATTAACGGAGTACTCATGAACAATGCAAGCAAACTTGTGTTATGTCTAAACGCCTTTAGACAAACTAGGACCCATTCATGACATTCTTGCCTCAATACCTACTTCCAAAGTATGTTCGACTGTGGATGGTTTGAATAACCTAGTTATTCGGGAAGTCAAAACATGCAAAATGAAGCACAAGAATAATACTAATCCTATATGTCCTCAAAACTTTTGAGTGTAAATAAAATACCTTTTATTTAATCGCCATATTGATTACTCATAATTCATTGCATAATGTTTCGAATAATCAACTTAATATTTGAATTAAAACAATAGTTGTCCCATGCTCCAAGCATGCACACTATGTTTATCTATGATCCTTACTTTGTGAAATAGATCAATTGACAACATTTCAATGATGCTCTTGTAATGACTATGCACAAAAGTCACAGAGACTTGGCAACAAACATTACAAAGTATTCCAATGGAGAACAATTCCATGGAAACAAAGTCTCAATGTAACACCTAAAATTTCAAACAATTTAAACTTTTAAAACATGTCAAGTTCATCAAAACATTACAACTTTGTTTTCAAAATATTATTTATCAGAGTATTCCCAGAAACATAAACATAATATGAGGAGTTGTACGATCATGCCTTCGCCTTGCCGCGGTCCCCTGATGTACCTGAAACAATAAACTGAAATTGTAAGGCCTAAAGCTTAGTGAGTTACCCCCAAAATACTGATACACATACAGTCCACATAACCATATCAGCAATAACATATCATAACAACTGAACAGAACAGCACATAACTATCCACAACCCTACAGACTGTAATACCCACGAGCCCGCAGTACGAGTCTCCCTTAGCCCGTAACTGGAATGCTCCCGAGCCCACAGTACGAGTCTCCCTTAGCCCGTAACTGGAATGCTCTTAGGGTTTGTTGGCTACCGCACGAAGCAGTGCAACCTCAACCCATCCCATATAACCAACACATATCATAACCACTGATCATGCAATAATCATATAACATCACAGGTAGTCCTACAGGTCTACCTAACTGGCATAACCACTATCAGGCAACACTAACTCATACTCAACATCTAACACTGCTGGGATAACATATCCAATGGGCCGGCCTTAGTGCCTTAGACCCCTTAGTATAGTGAGGATAACTCACCTCACAACTGTCGTCTGAAACCAGAAAGCTCAACTCCCGGATCTCCAACACGAACTCCACCACCTATAAATACCATAAAACCCTTTTTCATAAATCTCCAAATTACCAGAATACCCTCAGAAGTCAACTGGTCAACCCTTGGTCCAAGTCAAAGTCCACAGTCAAAGTCAACAGTCCATGTTGACTCGACTCGTCGAGTGCAGTTCACCAACTTGTCGAGTCCTTCCTGAACTCGAGAAGTCGTGAAATCCTTGATTGGCTCGTCGAGTTCCCCTTTAACTCGCCGAGTTCATACGTGTCCAAGAATTGGGAGAAACCCTAGCCGACTCGCCGAGTCTTCGAACGACTCGCCGAGTTCAAGGCAATCTTCAACGGACTCGCCGAGTTGTTCATCCAACTCGTCGAGTTCATGGCCATCTTCGACGGGCTCGCCGAGTTGTTCATCCACCTCGCCGAGTCCTTGCAGACCTTCATCTATGCAGACGCTTTTTAAGCCATGGCAAGGTTCCAGATTACAGATCCAAGCTTCTAAGGCATGTTTATCACGTAAAGTTGCAAACTTTACGCACATGCAAGGCTCTAAAGGCCCTAAATGACCAATCTAAGCTTCCAATGGGGCTTTACACCTTGGGGGAGTCTCATTCTTGCACCAGCTGGAAACTTTATGGACTAAGAAGCCCAAGGGAACTCAGTTCCGAAGTTACAACTTCAGATCTTAGCTTACACACATGAATAACTTCCAATCATACCATGAAAACCCTAGAGTTTGTCCAAAGAGGGGATCTAGAAGGAAATGAGGTCAGGGTAACGATTTATACCTTCCATAAGATGCCCAATAAGGTAGATTTCAGATCCCACAAGCTCCTTGCTTCTGAATACTTGCTCTCCAAGCTCCCTTCTCCACAAAATCCTCTTTCAAGCTCAAAAATACACAAATGGAACACACACTCGATTAGGGTTTGAGAGGGACAAGAAGCAGTAAAGGGGAGGCTGGGGGAGGCCAATGATCCTTTAAATAGGGTGCAAAACCCTGAGATTTAGGGTTTCATCTGCCAGCTCCTACTCGTCGAGTCCCTTCTTGGACTCGGTGAGTAGGTCATTAAAATACATGGACCAACCCGCTGCTACTCGACGAGTGGGGCAATCAACTCGTCGAGTAGCCCTTGAAATCAAGAATTCACACATTAAATCAATACCTGAGAATCAGGGCGTTACAATTCTCCCCCACTTGAACTAGACTTCGTCCTCGAAGTCTGCTGCAGCGAATAACTCCGGGTAATGCTCCCGCATTTCAGCCTCCATCTCCCACGTCCACTCGGACCCCCTCCGATGCTCCCACTGTACCTTCACCAATGGTATCTCCGTATTCCTCAGAATCTTCATCTTTTTCTCCAGTATGGCCACATGCCTCTCTACGTAACTCAGGCGTTCATCAACCTGAATATCATCCAGCGGCACCACCTCCTCTTGATCCATAATGCACTTTCGCAGCTGCGAAACGTGGAAAGTGTTGTGTATTCGACTAAGCTCCTCCGGCAGCTCTAGCCTGTAAGTGTAACAACGTAAATTTTCAAACAATTTTTCATTTTTAAAACATAATTCATTCATAACAAAACCCATTGTATCACATAATATCTCAATGAACAACCCCAGAATCTTAAGTACATAAATCTTCATCAGTGTGTACAGACCATGCCGGCGCCTTCCCGCGATCGTCGCTAGTACCTGAAACACATAACACAACAACTGTAACCATAAATGCTTAGTGAGTTCCCCAAATACCACATACAACACATACGCCTTTCCAGGCCATAACTCTGTGGGATCTTCCGATCCAAGTGTCTCAGGGGACTTCCGTCCCGAATCTCGGTAGACCTTCCGGTCCTACCCGTATCGACCTTCCGGTCCGTAACCTCCTGACCTTCCGGTCCATGTCATCTTGACCTTCTGGTCCATATCATCTTGACCTTCCGGTCCTTACCATACATAACATACATATCACATAACCGCATATAGCACATACATCTCATAGCATACAAGACCTTCCGGTCACACATAGGTACCCTTCCAGGTACAGTATAGAGAGAAGACTCACCTCAATGAAGTCGGATAACTCTCGTGCTCATCGTCCCGACCTAGCCTCCTCCTATCATTCAAATAACATCCCCGATCAATACTCTTTCATAGTCTCATCTCTAAAGATTGGGTAGAAGGCCATTCTACCCCTCCCTGAACTCTCTTGAATCAGTCTTGACCAGAACCCTAAGGTCAATGAAAGTCAACGGTCAAACTTTGACCCGACTGAGTGCATACGGGTGACTCGGCGAGTCCATGCGGGTCCTCTGAATCCTTCTGGCCTCTCTTGGCTCGTCGAGTCATCCTTCCACTCGACGGGTTCCTCCTGTCACGAATCGCGGGGCAACCCCGACTCGACTCGTCGAGTCCACTTATGAACTCGGCGAGTTGCTTCCATGTTCATACTCAAATGACCTTCTAAGGTCAGATCTGCTTCTCTAGTCTATAGATCTGACCTTCCTAAGCATGATAATCACATAAAGGTCGAATCTTGGTACACATGCAACACACCCAAAGCTTCTTTTGGTGAAATAACCACTAAAATGGCCTCCTAGGCTCATAACTCAAAAGGTATGGCATAAAGCAGAGTGGTAATGACTCTCTGGACCTCTTAAGGTCTAGATCTATGAACCATCTCGTCTTGGGACCTCACATACTCCAGATTCAACTAAAAGAGGCATAAAGAAAACCCTAGATTTCACTAGAATCATTATAAACACGAGAATGGCACAGATTGTTACCTCCAACAACTTCCTCTGATAAAATAGAAGTGGATCCTAGCTCCTCAACTCGCTTAGCTTGTTCTACCTCCTTCCTTCTTGCTAAAACACACAAGAAATGGTGAATTAGCCTTCCTCTTGCACCACAATCGATCTCTCTGCTCTCTAGGGTTTCTCAGGGGTGAAGTGGCCACAAATGGAGGCCATAAAGGCCTTTAAATAGGGCACAGACCCCGAGAATTAGGGTTTCAATCCACAGCGTGGACTCGTCGAGTCCATCCTTTCCGACTCGTCGAGTCTGTTCATTAATCCAGTCAGCACACGCGATCCTACTCGACGAGTCTACGCCTCAACTCGTCGAGTCCCTCCTCATAACTCAAAAAGAAATACTCAAATTGTCATGCCTGGAAATCCGGATGTTACAGTAAGCCACCTTGCCAACCCTGGCAATGATCCTGAACGGCCCAATATATCGGGGACCCAATTTTCCCCTCTTCCTGAAGCGGATCACGCCTTTCCAGGGCGAGACCTTCAGGAGTACCATGTCACCGACCTGAAACTCTAACTCGGAGCGGCGCCGGTCGGCGTAACTCTTCTGTCGACTCTGAGCGGTCTGCAGTCGTTGCCTAATCTGTTGAATCTCCTCGGTAGTCTGCAACATCACCTCCGTCCTACCGATCACCCTGTGGCCAACCTCACCCCAACAAACCGGGGTGCGACATCTCCGCCCGTACAACAGCTCGAATGGCGGGGCGCCAAGGCTAGAATGATAGCTGTTGTTGTAGGCGAACTCTGCAAGCGGTAGGTGAGAATCCTAACTCCCACCAAAATCAATGACACATGCCCTCAACATGTCCTCGAGGGTTTGAATAGTCCGCTCGCTCTGGCCGTCTGTCTGCGGGTGGAATGTTGTGCTGAAGTGCAACCGCGTGCCCAGCTCCTCATGGAACTTTTGCCAGAAGCGGGAGGTAAACCTGACATCCCGATCAGAGACAATGGAAACGGGAACCCCATGGCGAGACACGATCTCGCGAAAGTACACTTCGGCCAATTTCTCGGCCGATGAGCTCTCCCGTATAGCCAAGAAATGGGTACTCTTGGTCAATCGATCCACGATGACCCATATAGCATCAAACCCCTTCGCCGTCCTCGGCAACTTGGTAATAAAATCCATCGTGATATGTTCCTATTTCCACATGGGAATCTCTAGAGGCTGCAGCTTTCCATGCGGCCTCTAATGCTCGACCTTGACCATCCTACAGGTCAAGCACCTCTCGACGTACCAAGCGATCTCTCGCTTCACACACAGCCACCAATAGCTCAAACTCAAATCCCGGTACATCTTGGTGGCCCCTGGGTGAATAGAGAAATGAGACTTATGATCCTCCTCCATAACCGTCTGCCTAACCCCACCAGACATCGGAACCCAAACCCGACCGCATCGGGTCAATAGTACCCGACTATCCTGCACGAACCGGGTATTCTCACCCTTGATCCTCTCCAGCTTCCAATTCTCCGGTCGCATGCCCTCTACCTGGGCATCTCTAATCAAACTCACAAGCGAAGAATCCACCGCTATCCTCATACATTCCGCGGGGGTGGATGACCCAGCCGACTTGCGGCTCAAAGCATCCGCAACCACATTCGCTTTACCAGGGTGGTAAAGGATCTCGCAATCGTAGTCCTTGACTACATCCAGCCACCTGCGCCGCCTCATGTTCAGGTTCGACTGATCCATGATATGTCTCAAGCTCTTGTGATCCGTGTAAATGGTACAGCGGACCCCATAGAGGTAATGTCTCCATATATTGAGGGCGAAAACCACCGCCCCCAACTCCAGATCATGAGTAGGATACCTCGTCTCATGCGGCTTCAACTGCCGCGATGCATAAGCTATCACCCGTCCCCTCTGCATGAGGACCGCCCCTAAACCTATGATGGATGCATCATAGAACACCACAAAATCCTCAACTCCCTCCGGGAGTGTCAAGACTGGTGCCTCACACAAACGCTGACGGAGGGTCTCAAACGCCCTCCGCTGCTCGGGGCCCCACCGGAAATCCACCCCCTTCCTCGTCAGACGAGTGAGGAGTACTGCAATCTTGGAGAAATCCCGTATGAACCTCCGATAGTACCCTGCCAATCCCAGAAAGCTCCTAATATCTGAGGGAGATTTCGGAATCTCCCACTGCATAACCGCCTCGATCTTGGCCGGATCGACCAAAATTCCCTCCTAGTTAACGAGATGTCCGAGGAACTGGACCTCTCGTAACCAAAACTCACACTTCGAGAACTTGGCGTACAACCGTTCCCGTCTCAGAACCCCCAACAGCTCTCGCAGATGCTCCTCATGCTGCTCTTGGGTCTTGGAATACACCAAGATATCATCTATAAACACTATGACCGAGCGATCAAACATCAGTCTGCAGACCCGATTCATCAGGTCCATGAATACTGCTGGCGCGTTAGTGAGCCCAAATGGCATCACCACGAACTCGTAATGTCCATAACGAGTTCGGAACGCGTTTTTCTCCACGTCCTCCTCTCTGACCCTGACCTGATGATACCCAGACCTCAAGTCTATCTTGGAAAACCAAGATGCGCCCTGCAACTGATCGAAGAGATCGTCTATCCTCGGGAGTGGGTAACGGTTCTTCACCGTTAACTTATTCAACTCCCGGTAATCAATACACATCCCGTGCGAACCGTCCTTCTTCCGGATAAAAAGAATCGGCGCTCCCCAAGGAGAACTGCTAGGTCGAATGAACTGCTTGCCCAACAGTTCCTGTAGCTGCGACGACAGCTCCTGCATATCTGGTGGTTCCAATCGGTACGGTGCCTTAGCGATAGGGGCCGCACCTGGCACCAGGTCGATCCTGAACTCGACCTGTCTCTCCGGAGTTATCCCTGGCAACTCCTCCGGAAACACATCTGCAAACTCCCTGACCACCGATGCATCGGAAACCGAAATCTGATCCCTGACTCGCGCATCTACCACATATGCTAGATAACCCGCACACCCGTGCTGAATGTACTGCCGAGCCCTGGCAGCTGAACAAAACCCTGATCCCACTCTGCTGCCCTCGCCATATACAATCGGTTCTCCCCCACTTGGGGTTCGAACGACCACCCGCTGGCCCTCGCAATCAATCATAGCACCGAACCAACTGAGCCAATCCATGCCTACAATCACGCACACCTCCCCCATGGGGATCATAATCAAATCTATCAGAAAGGACACCCCGAAAATCTCCAAGTCACACCCTCGATAAACTGAAGAGGCAGAAACCTCGTGTTCGTTGGCGATAGAAATTCGCAACGGACACTCTAACTCGCCCACTGGCGCACTAAACTCCCTACTAAATGACTGCGATACAAAAGACCGACTCGCCCCCGAGTCGAACAAAACCAAAGCAGGCAAGGAGTTCACTAAAAACGTACCTAATCACAGGTACAACAGATAAGCATACAACAGATATAGAAAACAAGATAAAGGATAGAAACATACCAGCAACCACATCTGGTGCTGCTCTGGCCTCCTCCGCTGTAAGCTGGAAAGCACGACCCTGAGCCTTCGGAGGCTCTGCCCTGACTGGTCTCCCATCCGTGATCCTCAAAGTAGCCGGCGCTGGAGCCTGCACCGGTTTGACGGTGAGTAACGGGCAGTTGGCCTTCAAATGGCCAACCTGATCACAATGGTAACATAACCTCATACTCGGTATCGGAGCGGCCTGGCGACAATCCTTCGCATAGTGCCCCTCCTTGCCACACCTGTGGCACCCACTACTGGCTTGACAAATATCGGAATGAACCCTGCCGCACTTCCCACAAGAGCGGCTCTGCTGACCCCCAGTCCTAGTATCAGCGGTCTTAGACCGCTTCGGCGCCGACTGAGACTGTGTCGGGGCATGTCGCTGCTCTCTCAACTGCAACTCAATCTCCAACTCACGCCGCCCGGCGGCCTCCTACAACTCTAGAAGAGTATCACATCGCTGGGTAGACACAAACTGACGGATATCCGTCTTGAGCATGCTCAGATAACGGGTCATCTGAGCCTGCTCTGAAGCAAACTCCGGGCAAAACATCGCCCTCTCAGTGAACATCCGGGTGATCTCCGTCACCGACTCCCCATCTTGTCTCAAACTCAGAAACTCCTGTGCCAAACGTTCCCGCTCAACCCGCGGAATGTAACGGGCGCGGAACATGTCCCTGAACTGCTCCTAAGTAACATCAGCTCTCTGATCATCAGTGTACGACCCAGTCGCAAGTCTCCACCAGTCCTTGGCCCCGGACCTAAGCAGGTTCAGAGCACATATGACCTTCTGGTCAGTAGGACACGAGCAGGTGAAGAAACACCCCTCCACTTCTTAAATCCATCTCATAGCCTTGATGGGATCCTGCGTCCCATCAAAAGTAGGGGGCTTCGTGTTATCGAAGTCCCTGTACTGAAAACCTCTACCAACTCCTCCCCCTACCGCGGATACAGCTGATGCAGCTGTTGCGGCGGCTGTCTCTGCAAGGGCTGCATAGCGCTCATCAAAATACTCCACCATGGCGGTCTTAATCGACCCGAACATCTCCGACAGTTGTGCCCGGAACGCAGCAGCAACCTCATCATGCAGGATCTCCCGAATCCTAGCATCCAACTCCTCTGTACTCATCTGCACCACCGGCTCAGGTGTTGTTGGCCCCTCCTGGCCTCTGTCTCCTGATCTTGTCCCCGAACCGGATCCAACCACAAAGCGTCTTGTCATCACCATTCTGAAACATACCACAAGATGTCAGATAATCCACATAAATATCTGGGAGCCAACTCCCGACTAACCCTAGGGGTTGTGACTTCCTTGCTACGCGCATGGGTCCTGTGCTTTCAGTAGTATGGGCCCCTACTACCTTCCACACCTACCCACATCTGTCTCAAGTATCACCACAATGCCCTAACTGAACACACAACATGGCGAGCGCTCAATCCTCACTCCTAGAGGAATGCTAAATATTTCATAACTAGCCTACCGGCCTCTCACATAACCCACCTATCCATGAAACTTCCACCAATCCTGCAATACTAGTGTGTGCTAGCCACACATAACGCTGGACCCTATAGACTTTCGAATATCCAATCCTACCCTAAGCTCCCAATCAAACAAGAACAGAACATAAGGCCAAATCAAACATTCTCAGGCTATAAGATCTTAAATATGTATAACCACAATGCATACACTGAGCAACTACAGTAATGATGTCAATTTCATATAAGGAAAACCCTAGGCTAGCATTCATCATATAATCAGGCAATTCTATCATGCAATTCCTGAAGATTCCTAGCCTCCCTCTAGCATGTTGTTCTAACATATCACATAATCAAATAACTGTATGGTATTTTGGGGTCTACTTACTGGCTCCGACTGATCGTACACCCTGTATCCTCCTTTACTTATTTTGAAAACCCATTTAAAACCATTTTGAAAATCTTTCCTTGATTTGAGACTGGATTCACACGAATGTTCCTCCAATTCACTCAAACCAAGGCTCTGATACCAACTTATAACACCAAAAAATTTCAAACAAATTTAAACTTTTAAAACATGTCAAGTTCATCAAAAGATTACAACTTTGTTTTCAAAATATTATTTATCAGAGTATTCCCAGAAACATAAACATAATATGAGGAGCTGTACGATCATGCCTTCGCCTTGCCGCGGTCCCCTGATGTACCTGAAACAATAAACTGAAACTGTAAGCCCGAAAGCTTAGTGAGTTACCCCCAAAATACCGATACACATACAGTCCACATAACCATATCAGCAATAACATATCATAACAACTGAACAGAACAGCACATAACGATCCACAGCCCTACAGACTGTAATACCCACCAGCCCGCAGTACGAGTCTCCCATAGCCCGTAATTGGAATGCTCCCGAGCCCACAGTACGAGTCTCCCTTAGCCCGTAACTGGAATGCTCCTAGGGTTTGTTGGCTACCACACGAAGCAGTGCAACCTCAACCCATCCCATATAACCAACACATATCATAACCACTGATCATGCAATAATCATATAACATCATAGGTAGTCCTACAGGTCTACCTAACTGGCATAACCACTATCAGGCAACACTAACTCATACTCAACATCTAACACTGCTGGGATAACATATCCAATGGGCCGGCCTTAGTGCCTTAGACCCCTTAGTATAGTGAGGATAACTCACCTCACAACTGTCGTCTGAAACCAGAAAGCTCAACTCCCGGATCACCAACACGAACTCCACCACCTATAAATACCATAAAACCCTTTTTCATAAATCTCCAAATTACCAGAATACCCTCAGAAGTCAACTGGTCAACCCTTGGTCCAAGTCAAAGTCAACAGTCCATGTTGACTCGACTCGTCGAGTGCAGTTCACCAACTTGTCGAGTCCTTCCTGAACTCGAGAAGTCGTGAAATCCTTGATTGGCTCGTCGAGTTCCCCTTTAACTCGCCGAGTTCATACGTGTCCAAGAATTGGGAGAAACCCTAGCCGACTCGCCGAGTCTTCGAACGACTCGCCGAGTTCAAGGCAATCTTCAACGGACTCGCCGAGTTGTTCATCCAACTCGTCGAGTTCATGGCCATCTTCGACGGGCTCGCCGAGTTGTTCATCCACCTCGCCGAGTCCTTGCAGACCTTCATCTATGCAGACGCTTTTTAAGCCATGGCAAGGTTCCAGATTACAGATCCAAGCTTCTAAGGCATGTTTATCACGTAAAGTTGCAAACTTTACGCACATGCAAGGCTCTAAAGGCCCTAAATGACCAATCTAAGCTTCCAATGGGGCTTTACACCTTGGGGGAGTCTCATTCTTACACCATCTGGAAACTTTATGGACTAAGAAGCCCAAGGGAGCTCAGTTTTGAAGTTACAACTTCAGATCTTAGCTTACACACAAGAATAACTTCCAATCATACCATGAAAACCCTAGAGTTTGTCCAAAGAGGGGATCTAGAAGGAAATGAGGTCAGGGTAACGATTTATACCTTCCAGAAGATGCCCAATTAGGTAGATTTCAGATCCCACAAGCTCCTTACTTCTGAATACTTGCTCTCCAAGCTCCCTTCTCCACAAAATCCTCTTTCAAGCTTAAAAATACACAAATAGAACACACACACTCGATTAGGGTTTGAGAGGGACAAGAAGCAGTAAAGGGGAGGCTGGGGGAGGCCAATGATCCTTTAAATAAGGTGCAAAACCCCGAGATTTAGGGGTTCATCAGCCAGCTCCTACTCGTCGAGTCCCTTGTTGGACTCGGCGAGTAGGTCATTAAAATACGTGGACCAACTCGCTACTACTCGACGAGTGGGGCAATCAACTCGTCGAGTAGCCCTTGAAATCAAGAATTCACACATTAAATCAATACCTGAGAATCGGGGCGTTACACTCAAATTCAAAGTACATTCCTTTGAACATCCTTCTTGCATTAAGTTTTCTAATCTTACACAGATTTAAAGAATAGCTTCCACTTATGAAAACATTTCCATATTCCCATTTTGACTATCACTTCTGAACAAGAGTTGCCTCTTTTCAGAATATGTCAATATGGTTCATCCATTTTTATACTTCCAACTACAAGCGACCAATCCTTGGCGAATCTTAGATTGTCCTTAACAGTTGTTTAACCACTTTAGTCATATCCAATTCTATTCCTTTTTCCCTCTTAATGCCCGAGGCATTTGGAAAATTTAGAACGGATAAATATTATAGCACATGTAATTGATCCTATACCCGAAGCATATTGGACATGATTCATGATGTCTTACATAAAGACATGATACTTGACCAGTCTTTTTCTATAATATTTCTATTTGCCATGTTCTCATAATTCGAACTATGAAGAGGGATGCCTTAATCACAATCGAATTTTGAGAACGCAATTAACATTTCCATATATAGAATTTCCTTATGTTGAACCATTCCAACATAACATTCATATATATTTGACTAAATTTGATTAAAAACTCAATCTAAGCTTTTAGATTTGAAATGAAGTATGAATTCCTCTCCCTTAATTATAGCAAAACAGTTTTTCAAACCCTGCAACTTTGTGATTTTAAACTGTTGGGGTGCAAAGTTATTCATGATTGACTTTGTAATGTTTGACTTTTGTAAAACCCACTTGCATGTGGAGTATTAGCCTTGTGACACATGAGAGATAGAGAGTGAGAGAGAGACATGTAAACACCTCTATATAAGGTGGGTTTAGTCCACTTGTAGAGGTGTGCTTGAGAGATGTAAAAGTGAGTGTGTAAGTGTGTGTTATTTATGTAGTCTAGATCTAGATCCTTTTTGTGTAACACCATATACAATCAATACATCTCTTGAATACCCAAATCACCATGTTCATTGTGCAATCTTTAATTCCGCATGCCAAACCATGTTCTTATGTCATTACAATTGGTATCAGAGCGGTTCTTCAAGATCAAGGTGATTTTTGAAGAACGATTCTCGGTTTGGCAACTTTTGTCACAATTGAAGCAATTTTGGTGAGTCTCTCTCTATGATCTCTCTTAATTTCATTGAAATCGTGCATTGTGTTTTTTGATTTGTGATCGTTAGACTCGTTGGATCAAAATTTTCTTGAAAAACCCCATTGATGATCCAATTAATTTTTGTTTAGATCAAGCCCAAACAAAAACAAAATCAATTTTTGTTACTGTTCGTGATTCATTTGTTAGAAAGTTTAATCCAAAACTTTGATCCAAACATATTGAGATTACATTGAGTTGACACTGTTCATCATATTTGATTTAGCCCAATCACGTAAACAATTCTATATTCAATTTAGATTAAGCCCAAGTTCAATTTGAGTACTATTCATCTGAGCCCAAATTCAAACGTTTTGATATCAGTTTATTCGATTCAATTATCAAAATAAAGTATCAGTCGTTCATTCTCACAGGTTCCAAATACCTGTACTCTTCAAATGTTCTTACGAACATGATTTCGTCTCTATTTTCTTAGCAATTATTGTTTATATAAGTTGACTTGTGAATCGATTTTATTCTTCTGGCCTTCAATCACTAAATCGATAAGGATCAAGTTATTGGCTAAGAAATTGAACTGTGAATCTTTGATTTTGATGAAATTGGTGGTCAAAAACACTTGAATGTTATGAAGAACAAGTTGAAGATACTTTATTTGATTAGAAAATTGGTGATAAATTTGTGAATTTGGTGTTTCTTCCCTTGTGATTTCGAAAAAGTTAAACTAAACAGAAAGTCAAAGTCGAGATTTAAAGCAATGAATTGATTGATTGTTAGATGAAATCGAAAGTTATAAGTTGTATTTGATCTGTAGATGTTGAAATCATACTTGATTTGGTGTTTAAGTTTGAAATCGACGGGATCTGTGTTCTTGAGATCGAATAAACTTCTTGTTCGCATCTTCAATGATTTTAGGAAATTGAATGTTATTAAGGCCATGAAATCGGTTGATTTGGAGTCGATTTTTAGTTAGATTGAAGAACTGTTAAAGAAAACTTATGATTTCGTTTATGGGATCAAACTGTAATACGAAGGATTGATTTTTCGTTAATCAAGGGGTTGGCTTGAATGTCGATTATTGTGAGTCAAAGATTCGAAGGGTTGGACTCTGTTGTTGATGGCAACGATTTTGGAATTGGGGCGAATGATCGAATGTTTGGAGTCTAGTATTGAGGATCGATTGGGTGTTTGGTTTGAATACAGGGATCGATTTAGATTGGAGTCGATCTTGACTGAAAAGCGAAAGTTCGACGGGTTATTAAAGGGTTAACGATCGATTTGGGTTAAGATTCGAAGATTTGGGAATTGATGTTGGCTAATGAAGTTTGATGTTGATGAAAAACGAAGGGTTGTCGATGTTTGCAAAAGATAGGATTTTGGGTTTGGTGAACTGGAAAACGAACGAAAAACTATGAACTGTAAGAACGAAAAATTGATTTTGGGTTGAATGTACGAAGTGAGTAAATTCGATTCAGAGGTTGGATGATAAAGAGGTTAATGTTCATTAAGAGGCTTCGAATGCCTTCAAATTCGTGTGTTTGGGAAAATTTTTGTATGAAGAGGAGATGCTTTCGTACGAAGCGTTGCAAAATTTCGTATGTTTGGAATGGAAAAGCAAAATTTTCGAATGTAGTCCCTCAAGTTTCGAATGGTTGACAAATGGAAAAAGGCTTCGTATGAATGATCCAAATTTCGTATGTTTTGATCAAAAAGCAGAATTTTCGAATTCAGCCCCTGAACTTTCGAATATTTGGCAATCTCATCACTTAATTGAAGTTTCGAATGTTTGACACTTTTCACCCAAATTCGAAAATTTTCTGAAACTTCGAATGTTTGGGATAACTCTTCGTATGTTTGGAACACAAATGGCAGAATTTTCGAAAATAGTCCCAGAGGCTTCGAATGTTTGGCGGTTCATACCCGAATTCGAAAAAGGACTGTTGTTGCTGAAAATTGAAGAAAATGCATTTCAAGCCCCTGCAGTTTGGGCAAATTGACGCTTTCTACCCAGCTTTGGAAAAGGGGGAGAGTTTTGCACCGGGTCACTGCAGAATTTTGAAATTGACAATTTCTACCCATTTTTGAGAACTTTTGTCAACGGCGGTCCGTGAACGAAGCAAAAAAAAAATTCAATATTTTTTGAATTTTCCGTATTGAAGCACAAAGTTTATGCCACATGTTAAGGGGGAGTTTTGACACGAAAAATTCCGAATAGAGCACGTTCTCTTTCCTTGAAGGTTTTATAATCAATTTTCGATTATAAAAAGAGGGAGAAATTTATATGGAAATTCGAACATGAATTTTTCATATTACGCGAATTTGAAGACCGAAGTGATCTTGAAGTTTTGAAGCTTACGAAATGATGCAATTGGAAGTTCGGAAATGATTTATTTTCGAAATGGGTTTGGAATTATTGAATATTTTTGGGGTGTGCTTTATGCTCAACTTTTGGTGATCAATTTGGAGTTTGAGAAGCTCGTGATCATTCGTTGATGCTTGGTTTGTATGGTCTCACATCCTAGAGCCCAGATTGAAGAATCATGAAAGAATTGAAGATTGAAGTTCGTTTCGACGTGTGTCATCCTTGAGGCTCAGATCGCGTAGTTGCTCGATTTTGGAAGATTTGAAGTGGGTCATTCATTCCTAACTTTGAGGGGGAGAATGTTGGGGTGCAAAGTTATTCATGATTGACTTTGTAATGTTTGACTTTTGTAAAACCCACTTGCATGTGGAGTATTAGCCTTGTGACACATGAGAGATAGAGAGTTAGAGAGAGACATGTAAACACCTCTATATAAGGTGGGTTTAGTCCACTTGTAGAGGTGTGCTTGAGAGATGTAAAAGTGAGTGTGTAAGTGTGTGTTATTTATGTAGTCTAGATCTAGATCCTTTTTGTGTAACACCATATACAATCAATACATCTCTTGAACACCCAAATCACCATGTTCATTGTGCAAACTTTAATTCCGCATGCCAAACCATGTTCTTATGTCACTACAGAAACCTTTTGTTTTCTATAATTAACATTGCTAACTTGCAACACTTACCATAATAATTATTCCCCCACTAACACAATAATTATTATCTTACTAGCATAACACTTATGCTCCCACTAGCTTTGACATGTACCCAGAAATCAGCTGGACTTCTAGAAATCAATACTTATTGACTTTCATTACCAAAGTTCTATATTTCTGATACAAGATGTTTCGATAAGACTTTATCTAGGATTCTCAAAATCATACATCTTTCCTTAGATAGCTCACATGTGTGTCTAAACAATTTAAGAACTTACAGCAATAAGTCTCAAATGTTTATACCTTTTCCCTTTTCTCACAATTCGAACTATGAAGAGGGATGTCGTAATCATAATCGAATTTGAGAATGCAAATATCACAACTGCTATCTCCTTAAAATCTACTTATTGAAAGAGTTTCCTCACAATCATTTTCATGAATTGGAGAGAAACCTTATGACACTTAGATTTTACGGTGTATGTGTTCCTGTCCATGTGAGTTTTGTCATAACCATAATCATAAGACAAGGTTAGTGAAAAATCCAAACTCGTATGGACTGAACTTGTTCAATCTTAATTTCTTGCCACCCGACAGCATGAGGGCTTACCATTGCTTCCAGGTTGTTATGCAAACAATTGATAACTCATAGAACTCGCATGCATAGTCAAATTTAACTGGAATAGGCACAGAAACAAGAATATATCAACACGATAGGTTACAAACCTCAAGTCGTGTGCTAGTGATTGACAATCGGTTTTATTCTTGATTAGTTCTTGAAACTTTTCAAGATCATTAAGACTCCCACTGACTTCTTGACATATAAGATTCTCTTGTCAAGAACTATTCCTTGAAAAACAAATATTCAAGAGTTAGTGCGGATTCTTATCAAGACAAACACTTCAGACAATTGGTCCTAGTTGGTCTTTGTCCTTACCAAGACATCACAACTCACCAATTTAAAATTTACAAACGTAAGAAACATTTTACTCTACATTTGATGAGTGTTATTAACCCTCTTATGATTATGTCACTCAAGGCTCGATCTTGGAGTGTTACTCTAAGACTAGATTTTGGAACGATGTATGACTCATCTTCTTGATTTAATTAGCCATTTCAACAATTCACGATTCATCTTCTTATCCATACAAATGCACTAAGATGTCCTTAGATGATCAATTGTGATATGGTTTCATAATCAGTAAGATAGTCATAAAACACGATACTCAAGTACTCTCCCATCTTTTCAGATTGGAGAAACTTTTATCTTTCTGCCTAATTTGATTCTTCTTATTCGTTCTGTCATGCATTGAAACTTTTCCAATGGTCCAGAATTACACTTAATCTTTTAAGTATAACCATATTTACTAAACTTTAGTAAATCATAACGAATAGTCTTATCGTTCTTTGTGGTGGACCTGACCAGCGCACAACCAAGTGTACCCAATCTCCTAGTCCTTCACTTGACTCATATATTCATGTGAACAAGGAATTAGTCTTAATTTCCGAAAAGACGAAATTTCTCATTCATCATGCAATACAAGTTGCATGATTCCAAGTTTCTGTCCAATTGAAACTTGAGTGATGAGAATCCTTCCTTATTTGGTAAATTTTGTCACTTCCACAAACGAAAGAATCAAATCCATATTGCTAACAATAGAAACATACAAACATCAATTTTCACAAATGTCATTGCAAGGAGATATAATATAAAATAAAATCAAAATTTTATTTATTCATAAAATGCAGAAACACTTTTCCTTACAATGCAATTAAAAACTTTGTTACTACATATTTCTAAGCAATCTATCATAACTCCTAAGTAGCAGCTCAAAAATCCGATCATCGAACTATACGATTGAAGTCCATCTTCGCGATTAGATTCAACATACCCTTCTTTTAAGCTTCCTTTTTTTCTTCGATCCTGCAAAACATAAAAATGTAATTACATTACATCATGTATTAAGGATCTCTAAATAGGAACTTAATAGAGTTTGATAGTGGACTTACCTGAAGCTGAGTCAAACTTTTTGATTCTACCTTCTCTCAGATCTTTCAGGTAGTCAGGGCAGCTTCGTTTTCAATGTCCCTTCAAATGGAAGTAGAAACAAATGGCTTCTTTTGCATTGGCACATGAGACAATCCCAGAACTAGCCTTTCTCTTATGATCAAAACTTTTGACCATGGCCAATTCCTTTCCTTTAGGAGAAGGAATAATTTATGGGATGCCCATGTCATTGCCCATGTCAGCTTGGGAGGTAGATCTTCCAATCAAATTTGCTTGACCATTGCGCCAAATCATTGCTGATTCAGCAACAATTAGAAAATAAGTAAGATCAATAAGGGCCATGTCGTGAGCAGTCACATAGCAGTCTTTAACGAACTCACTATATGACTCGAGAAGTGACTGAAGAACCAAGTCAATAGCCTACTTCCTTGGGAACACGACACCCAACATTCCCAGCCTGTCAATATGCAGCTTCATGTCCAAGACATGAGCACATATAGACTTTCCATCTTTGTGTTTACTAGCCAATAGGGATTAAGTGATCTTGAACTTTTCAAGTCTTCGAGCTTGTGGGTCAGTGAGAATAATTGGAGGAGGTGGAGGAAGAGAAGTTACAAAAGATTTGGGAAGACCATAGTTGTCTGAACTAGACATCTATAAGGGATAAATTCAAGTTTAGTCGATTTAAGTCATTAATATAACACCCAAATGAAATATTAAGGCTAGGACCCAACACAATATTCTACAATTCGGAAGGGGGATGCCATAATCCAATTGTAAAATATTTGAAGGTAGGTAAATGACAATTTACCAATTTCCACCATGAAAAACGAAATTGATTATTAAGTTTTAATTGGTTTGAAATTCCTAGATCCTTTGAGATTCATTAAACTTTTCAATGGCATGTTTAAATCTTTATTTTGCCCTTCAAGTTTGTGACTGGGATACCGAGGATCACAAACAAGGTGTGAATAACCATGCAAATTAGCTTCGTACACCTAATGTTACAAATCACCTAATCAATGTGTCGGTTAACCACACACGCTCCATTGATCTATGATTAACATCAAGCTACCTTTTTCCATGCACTGTCAGTCCAAGATTAGTGTGCCGGTTAACCACACACGCTCCGCTAACGACTTAACAAGGTGCAAAGTGCAATTTCATGGGATAACACCATATTCACATTTTTCCTAAAGTAACTAAGATTGAGAATTTAATAAAAGTTTAGTTACTTTATAATTATCATTATACTTATAATGAGAATTAATGTCCTATCCTACCCGTTCGGCTAACGACCCTCCACCAGTCAAGGAAGCGGTGGGTGAGAGTGAACACCCATTAAACTGCCATTTTATAGACAGTAACCTTATACCACCCTTATCGACCGGCTTCGTGAATGAGGCCTACTAACGGTAAGACTGACTTGTCTTATACATATATATATATATATATATATATATATATATATATATATATATATATATATATATATATATATATAAACTTTAATATTATAATAGTATAAGGGTCGAATTTTAAACTTTTAAAACTCTAGGGTTTGAAATTAAAGTATTCAAAAGTGAGACTTTACAAATTCCAAAACTTGAGGGAAAGTTTTGAAAATTTTCAAAACTCTTGGTTTCCATAACTTATGAGTTTAATATGGTTTTTATGAAAAACTTTTCATGTTCCATAACTTGAGGACAAGTTATGGAAGACTTTAAAAGCAATTAAAAATGAGACCTTTCATTTTCCATAACTTATGAATGAGACCTTTCGAATAACTTGAAGACAAGTTACAAAACTCATATCAAGAACAATTTCGATCAATTTTTGATTAACAACAATTATCATATAACTTTCTATTGATCTAATCTAACTCATAGCAAGGCAATTCATATCAAATATTACAAATAATCATCTTATTATCTAAATATTTGACAATTGACTTTTAAATGGATGAGGATTATCATTACCAACTCAGAAAATACATTTTTTATGTTTACAAAACAATTTGTAGTAATGATCTTATCCATTTCTGGCCAAAAACTCAAAATTCTGCAAACAGGGCACCAACTCGTCAAGTACATGAACTGGACTCGCCGAGTTGATGTTTTAACGTGTGGACTCGTCGAGGCTGTTCATGGACTCGGTGAGTTCAGTTGTCAGACTGCAGAAAATCGATTTTTCCAACTTTGAAACTTATGCAAGCATCAAATATAATAGAAAACAACCCATGGCTTTGATAACACCGTTGGGTTTTGCATACTACAACATCCTATGGTGCACATACCACCCTAAAAGCTTTGGATCTATGTTTTCTCTAATTATACATGCAATAATGTTTCCAAAGCTTTAAGCGTACAACTACCACACAATTGACATAAACAACATAAAAGTGAGTTGTAGAATTACATCTTTGTTGTAGCTTGTAGTTTTGGCCTTTAAGAACTTAGCACCATAAGTGTGATGCCTCAAATGGAATCACAACACACCTTGGACAAAGGATGACTTCTTAGAGAGTTTCTTACACTCAAAATCAGTTATATGGGAACTCTAAGAACCTTAGTATCTCCGATTTTAGCTATGGGGTTAAATATATATATATATGTTTGGAATTCAAGAGTCATGGGTAAACCCTAATCCATACTCTTGGGCTTATTATCCATGATCCATGATTCAAGTGGGCTAACTCTTTATGACTTCATCCATAAACTTAGTCCATCATGTATCATAAGCCCAAACCATATATATATATATATATATATATATATATATATATATATAGATATATATATATATATATATATATATATATATATATATATATATATAACTAATTTACACAATTAGTCCCCATTAATTTAATTAGTCTCTTTTGATCACTAAATTAATTCCAAATTAATTCTTGATCAATAATAATTAAATCATATGATATTAATATATTAGAACTTATAATATATTAATAAATCACAAATAACCTCTTCTCAAAAGTCCATCCTATCAAATTGTCCTGGTGATATGCAACCCAAATGGACCATGCTACTCTCGGGTCAAGTACATACCAATTATAGTTATGGGCTTAGACACCTAATCCAACAAGCATGTCAATCGTGTAAGGAAAGAAGGAATAGGAATCCTTCAATCCTCATGTGCTTAAGGTTTTAGTCAAATCAAAGTAGGGGAGAATCTCCTAGGGATTTAGAAGCAGAAGCGGTTTTGAAACCAGGATAGGTTTCGCATCCTTGTCCGGAAAAAAGACGGCCCAAGCGGCCATATGGATTGAGGATAGTGTCAATTGGAGGTTCGGAAAACTTGCCAATAATGATATCGTGTTCTCGGAATGTTTGATAGCAGGCTAGGGAATCAGATTGGAGATTCCAGTCAGGACATGAGTTCAGTTTGGGATGTTAGATTGTGTATGTGCTCGACATTGGATGTGTTCAGTTTGGTGATCAGCGGTGAGACCATGGTCAGCGGTTGAGTTAGCATGGAAAGTGATGTAAGACTGCAGGATAGTTGTAGCATTCATTAACGGCCAGATAGTGTTAGAAGTGTTGTAAGTTTGCGGGTGTAGCCGTAGCATTCACAAGGTTTCCAGATAGTGTGGGAAGTGTTGTAAGTTTTCGGGTGTAGCCGTAGCATTCACAAGGTTGCTAGATAGTGTGGGAAGTGTTGTAAGTCTGCGGGCGTAGCAGTAGCATTTACAAGGTTGCCAGATAGTGTGGGAAGTGTTGTAAGTCTATGGGTGTAGCCGTAGCATTCACAAGGTTATCGGATAGTGTTAGAAGTGTTGTAAGTCTGTGAGTGTAGCCGTAGCATTCACAGGTTCATTCATATAAGTTAGGCCCAGGTGGGTCAGTTCGTAGGATCGTGGTAAGGCCACAACGTGATCGGAATCAGGGAGGGGTAGGTCGAGCACCCAGATATGCTCGACAATAGCCGGTTGAAATAAACAGAAGGGGTAGGTCGAGCACCCAGATATGCTCGGCAGTAGCCGGTTGAAATAGACCGAAGGGGAGGTCAGCACCCAGATATTCTTGGCAGTATTAGTGTCATAGGATATGATGTGGTAGTGGTATGGGATTTCGCGTGGAGCAGCTAGTTGACCGAGAGATGCTAAGTCACTCACAGCGAGATTAAATAATCCCAGAGTAATTGATTTGACCCTACTGCGCAGCTCTCGTATGAGTCTAACCGTTGCGGGAATGGATCTTCTACTCGAAGGATTATTTGATCCACACACTGAGTTGGGCGTTCAACATCTGGACATGGTAAGTGGAATCATTCGGTGGGTAATGTCGGGATGACCAGCACTGGGAATGATTGAGATCAGTATTCACGAAGAATTCATACAGTACGGTTTTGACATGGGTGGTCTGTCGGGGAGATAGATCAATGTAAGGTTTCAGGATCCTGAAAGGCAAAGGTGGTTTTATGCTTGAGACGGAGGATTTATCCTTCATAGAGATAAGAAAGGGTCTTGCTGATTATGATCAGTTGCCTTGGGAAGGCCATTGACTGTGCAGGGTAATGGTTGTACCCTCTGGAGGTCAAGTATAAGTACTTGTTAATTATAGGACAGGTCTTCAGCTATTGATATGAGCAGTGTGCTCAGGGTCTATGATAATTGAAGTTTCCTCAAGATTTTACCTCCAAGGACCGGCATTTCACTCATGGAGCAAGACGGTAGGCCAAGTGTAGTGATCCTTTCATGGATTCGGCCAAGCAGACAAGGTTATGCATCGTATAGGATTGCTGCGAGGATTTAGACTAATTCTTAGTGTCTTCTGTGTTCCATGAGGAGCATCAGTTGATTCGAGGCAGATGGCAGGAGCCATAGTCGAGGCACGTGAGAAGTATCCGGGGTAGAGAATTGCAGAGGAATTCGAGGACGAAGTCTAATTTAAGTGGGGGAGAGTTGTAACACCCGGAATCTGGAATACTAATTAAGGAAATATAATATGTAATTTGAAGGTCAACTCGTCGAGTCCAAGGGGGATAACTCGACAAGTAGGAAATAAGTTGGGACGCGGGTTGAGAAACCTACTCGACGAGTTGGGGAGGACCAACTCGACGAGTTGGGGAGGACCAACTCGACGAGTTGGTCGGGGTTTGGAAAACCCTAAATTCGGGGTTTTGCACCCTATTTAAGCATCTTAATCCCCACCTATCAGCCTTATTTCCAGCCTCCAAGTCTCAAACCCTAATCCACAAAACCCTAATGCTTTAGATGAGCTTGTGAGTTATTTTTGAGTGAATCTTGTGTGTTTTGAAGATTATGGAAGAAGGAGAACATTGGGGATTCCAGAAGAAGCATTAGATGTTGGATCTTCTCCATCTTTGGCAGCTTTCTGAGGTAAAAGTCCTTAACTTGGTGATTCATAGCTTAAATTTCTTCTAATTTTAATTTATGGGTCTTTTCGACCCCATTGTGGGAAAAATGATACCCTCCATGGATTGTATGTTAAGGATTCCCATTTTCAAGTAATATTTGGCCCTTAGAATCATAAAAAGGGTCTTAAACCCGTTCTTGTCCAAGAAAAGGCCATGTTCATGGAAGTAGGTTGCTATATCTCGAGTTTGGGTCCATTTGAGGCGTGCAAAGCTATCAAGTTGTCAACTTTACAGAAATAGGTTATGGTAACAATATGGATTTGTATTCTGGAATCTTAGATCTGAGGAAAAAGCGGTATAGGCTAGAAATGCAAGGTACTCGACGAGTTTATAGAGGAACTCGATGAGTTCGGTCGAATATTCTCGATCATGTTCATGGAACTCGGCGAGTCCACAAGGGAACTCGACGAGTTGTATGGAAAAGTCCCGATTCTCTTATAAGGAAGAACTCGGCGAGTCGTAGGAGAACTCGACGAGTCAGATCGCGGTTTCACGACTCTGTGAATCATGGGAACTCGACGAGTTGAAAGGTAAAGTCGACGAGTTGAGTCAACTCAGAGCGTTGACTTTGACTTTGACTTGACGTTGAATTTGACTAGAGTTGACCCTAGAGAGTTATGAAGTATGGAGTGGGTTCTAAAGGGGTAGCCCAATAAGGATTTTGGGCCCAATTTGGAAAATTAGGCCACTAATGGGCTTTGATGGATTTTATGGTTTGGACCTTATTGGTTTTGGGCTTGGGTCTTAGTTTTGGGTCTTGTTAGGCCAGGGGTAAAATGGTCATTTTACCCCAAGTTTGGATTATGGTTCGTGGTTTATAACTTAGTTGCTAATTGGATTTGTGTTGGTATTTGTTAGTTGGGAGAACCGTCAGGGCAACAACTAGGGAATTCGGGCAGCAAGCTTCAGCATTCGAGGTGAGTCTCCTCATTGTGTGTATGGGTCTAAGGCACCAATGCGGACCCATTTAGTTTGTGTATGGTTGGAAGACCCGGGGGTTAGCCCTAGGCATTATGTATGAAAGATGAGGAGGCGGCTTCTGACACACAATATGTTATTATGGTAGGAAGACCCGGGGGTTAGCCCTAGGCATTATGTATGAAAGACCAGGAGACGGCTCCTGGCACACAATATGTTATTATGTATGAAGACCCGGGGGTTAGCCCTATGCAATATGTATGAAAGACCAGGAGGTGCCTCCTAGCACACTGTATGCTCATTAGCTAAGTAGAATAGTATGTATGGTAGATGTCTTTGTGATACTTGCATGGAAGACCAGGAGGTGGCTCTTGGCACTTGTCTGTAAGACCCAGGGGGTGGTCCCCGGCTTGGCAAGAAAGACCACGTGGCGGCCCGTGGCATAACGGCAAGACTATGTGCGACACATAACAACTTATTTGATTACGGTATATGATTGATATGTATGGCTCACAGTTACGTATGGCATGTATGGATCAGTAGATATGTATGGTATGTGGTATTTGGGGAACTCACTAAGCTTCGTTCTTACGGTTTACGATTTTGGTTTCAGGTACTTACGAGTTTTCAGATGAAGGAGCTCGGGACGATCACGACGCATTCACCCATGTTGTTCCGCAATATGTGATCTTTGGGATTAGATTCTGATATTAGTTTTAATTAAATTGCTTTCAATGTTTGGAACAAAGTTATTAAAGTGTTTTCTTATATTAACAATGAAATTTTTGGTCTTGAATTTTGGGATGTTACATTATATGCAATGGCGTAAAGCGTGAACAATGTTGTCTAAGCCGAGTATGTAACTTTAGGTTCGTCAAGAGTGCGGACCTTTGTTTGGATATTTGTGACTGTGTAAGCCGGGTGCAAGGCATCATGAGTCTTGGAGTCGGAAGATCCTAGTTTATCTCCCATTGAGGTGATAGAGTAAAAAAATGTCAAAGGCAGCAGAGAAAAAAAATTAATGGATGTTGTTAGGATTTCTGAACCGTAGCTCTGATACCATGAAAGTAGATTGGGATTGAAGGAATCAATCCCTTGTATTAATTATTAAAACCCTTTATATAGGGGAAGAATTAGAAGGAAAATACAGCCACTATTTTAGGAATAGAAAACAATAAATATTAAATACAATCTTTATCTAACTGTGAGAATTGAGTCGGTCTCTAATACCGGGAACTCATCTCCATAACTTGACCACAATTTAGCTACAATTTAATAGAACAAACGAGTAATAAGTAATAATGTAATTATTATATATTTTATCAGGTTATATTTTTCCTAAAATTTACCAAGTTGTATTTTCTTCCTCATTAGCAGGGCTGCGGATATCCCAAACATCTCGATGCTCTCATTGAACTTCTAAATACTCCTCCAAAACAAATTTTTTGCAATAGTTACATTGCAATCTAACTCTATTATTTGGGTCTAATATTTGGTTTTGCCTTTCCTTTTGGCATAATTAAAATCTACAAAACAAAGAACCCGATCAAAGATAATCACATTACTAAACAGAACCTGATCAAAAATAAAAATTGCACACATGTAATATTTGAACAGAGAAAGAGAAAGAACAAAGTTAATAGGGGAAGAAAGAAAAAGAGAACATGTTAAGAAAAGGTCTCTGGGAAAGAGTCTTGAACTAACTCAAATATGTTTAAAAAACAAAATATTCCAAAAATACCCTTGGGGACTCCTTTTGTCCCAGAAAATTCGAATCCTTGAGATAAAAAACTGATGCAACAAATTTATTCACATTCATTCCCATAATCTTAGACAAAAGAACTGAAAAAGAAGAAAGAAACCTTACCTGTTAAGTGATGAAGGATTGTGAAGTGATGAAGGAGTGAAGGAGAATCGCAGGAAAAGTGAAGAAGAAGAATCGTTGGGAAAGTGAAGAAGAAGAATCACAGGAAAGGTAAAGAAGAAGAAGTCTTAGGAAATGAAGAATGCTAGGAAAAAAGAAAAAGCAGACAAGAAGTTTAGTTTAAGAAAAAAAGAAGCGGACATGAAGTTCAATTTAAGAAAAGAAGGACAATACCTTTTTACTCTTTGACTTTTATCTCCATAAAACCCATCATACAGCTGGATAATAGCCTTAACCACCGAATAATAAGTTTAATTGTCGGGTAAACGAAAGTAAGGCATAGGTTTCATGACTCGTCCGATTTACGAGCCAACTCGACTCGGTCCGAGTCAGTACTTGAACCAGAATTTTTTTACGTGTTAGAAAAAAAACGAGTCACCTTACGAGTTGAATCATTTTGGGTATCAAATGGCTTGACTCGTACGAGTCAACTTGTGACTCGTACGAGTTTAACAACTATGGGTGTTATAACATGTTATAAAATGCTGACCATTTTCTTTATTGGTGTTATAATATCATAGGTGATATCGCATGTGAGGTTGTACCTTTTTGATGTGATAAAATGCCTTGTCATATTGCCCATACCCACACACATTCTTGCAATCAAACTACCTTTATCTACATGCATTAATAATAACCAATTCATGCTCCTCTTTCTTTCCCTCTTAGTATCCCGAAAAATAGTAAGTTTTAAGAAACATGATTATGAATATTTATATATGTATATTAAAAATGTTATCATTTTGATGTCCTCTCTTATTGCAAACTTGCAGACCCGTCGACACATCTATATAATATTAACATAGCTACTAAATTTCATTCAAAGTAGACGACCCATTCACCAACCTTCTCCTATATATGTCATTTCTGTAACACGAAAAATTTCTTAAAACTATTTATAAATAAAATGAAATAAAACTCAAACGAATTTCACAATTAAATAAATTCAAAGTTCGAAAATCTCCATAATAGTGAGGCCATATTTTTCAATCCATCCCAAATACGATTAGCCCTTTATTTGGTACATATAAGTCTTCACGTTCAAACCGTTTTCTACCCTACACCATCCAGATATAAGTAAGGATAAATTAAAATAAAATTCAATAGAACACAAAATCGAAAGGAGACCCCAGAAATGACGAAGCACATGATTGGACTGCATTAGTAAGTCAAGTCGTTAAAAGAAAATTTTACTCGTATCATTTCAAAGATTAGGGTAAAACATCTGATTAAATCTTTAGGGTTTGAGAGGGAGTGAGATAGATTAGGGTCAAGATGGAGAAAGAGATAGATTGGGGAAATTGAAATTTTGAGGAATGGTGAGAGGGACATAGGAAGAGTCACCAAGATCGTTGTGTAGGGATGAAGACAGAAAATGTTCGGTGGAAGGCCGATACACATTTTTGCAGTTACCTAGTTGTAAATTATTCATTCATTATATATATATATATATATATATATATATATATATATATATATATATATATATATATATTCAATCAAGAACATTTTTTATCGCGAGAACGTTTGAGAACAAATTTGAACCATACAATTTTAAACCTTTAAAATTTCATAGTTTAGTAATAAAATTATTATATTTATTAATTAGTTAAATAAAAAAGCCCTAACCCCACCCCCACCCCACCGTACCCCCACCCCCAAACGAATATGAAATCAAATGTTTCTCTCTCCCATTTGAGCTGCAACACCACCGTGGGAGTCACCGGTGATCGGACATCCACCTCTCCTTCCCCTGACGAAAGGTTTTCCGACTCGTTTCACCGACCACCAGATCTGATTTCACCATATCCGAAGCTCCGATTTTACTATATCTGGAGCAAAAGGCCACCATATGTGGTGGTGTGCAGCGGTGCTTGTGTTATGGATAGCCGCTTGTCTGGTTCTGAAGCTGTCAATGTCTATGGTTAAGTCATTTGATTATTGGCTCCGCTTTCTACAAAGTTGTGTTTGGAGCCGAGGAGATGAATCAAATCAATCGTCGGATAACATCAACGTCGCCTCCTCCTTTACTTAACACCACCGGCGCCTCCTCTTCCTTACCTACAGCCACTGGCATTGCCGTATCTTTCTACACAACCTCCTCTCTCTCTCTCTCTCTCTCTCTCTCTCAAATGATTTGCTTTAGATGATGTTTTTTTGTTAAATTTTTAGCTAATTTGGAACCAGTTTCTTGTTAAATCACATACGTATTCATGTTGGATGCTTCACAGTTTTATTAAATTAACTACTAATTTTTGGCACAATTTTTTCTAATTTTGGGTGTTGTGTTTTTGAGTTGATTTGGTGCATGATGTGTGAGTTATTGACGATCTAAGTTCTTCATTTTTGGGATTGTGGTGATGGAAAAATTTGAACTTATTATGTATGTATACCAACTATTCGATCAAATGTCTGAACCAAAAAAAATTCAAATGGAATACCATGATATAGGTATTAGGTAATTACCATGTCAAGACATTTAGATGTAAATTACCTGAGTACTTGCTAATTGACTCTTATAATAATATCATGTAAGTGATATATTAGTGAAAGATTAACTAATTGAGGATATGTAAGGCACTAAAAGGTTATAAGTAACATGTTTCTTAACCAACAATAATACTTTCGTTTTAAGATCCAAACTTTTATACAATGAAAAGTGCGAGACTTGTTAATGTGAATCCAATACTTCATCATTAACAATAATTTAATGATAAAGCATGTTTTAGTTTAATAATAAAGCATGTATTAGTCTAATAATAAACTATATATGCTTATACTTACACAATTTTATGTCCATGTCCCTTTAACTGGTTGGTTTTCAAATCGAAAGTTGTAGTGAATGCTAAACAAGGGTGTTGTTGATTTTGTGTTCTTTACTTGTTTTTTAAAGTGCTCCAATATAAAAACCATCATTGCTAAATTACATTTTCCATCAAAAAACAAAGCTCCAGTTAAAGGTAATAAAATAAAATTTGTTCTTCGTGACAAAAACATTTTTTTTTAATTTTAGCTCGTTATACATTTTAAATAGTGTATCGGATTTATGTAAACTCATCTTTATTTACATATGAATAAATCATGTTTACTCACAGTGGTGAATAAAGAATGGGTTTTAAAAATAAATTTGATACAATGTTTAATCATATATGAAAAAAGCTAAACTAAAAAAAATATTAGAAAATTTACATCGATTGTTTTTATATGTATAAAAACAAACGAAAACGAAAGATTAAGACTTTCCTTTAAGTATAGTATTGAGGTCATCAAACTCTCCATTTTTTTAGTATAAAACATGTGATTAAATAAATGAGATCACATGTGATTAAATAAATAAATGAGAAAAATTATTGAATCGAAAACATGAAAACAAATCTATCCATATAAGTCATATCATCTCTAATAAATGAATGTTTTTTTTTGCCATTTGTCACACTCTTATTTAATTTTTCAAATGTCATTTTATGGCTATTTTGAATTAATATTTTTTCCACATTTCATTTTATGAGTTTTTTTATTTTTTTTTATTTTTAAATTTTACATAATATTTTAATATAATAATTATAATAAATGTAGTAATAAATTGTATCAATTTCATTAATTAACTTACCTTTTTTTACTTTCAAAATTCTCAAAATTAAAGCTCATTAGTTTCTTTAATTTATTTAACTTATTTGTTTAAATTTAAAAGATAAAAAATATTTTCATTATAACAACTCATTATTTTTCTTATTTTCTTATAAATTTAAAGTTCTCAAATATTTTGACGTTTATATTTAATTTTTTATTTAAATTAACCCATGTAATACATGGGTCTCACAACTAGTGTGATTAGATACAAATAATCACATATGATTATATACACGAGAACAACAATTGAATTAAGAACGTGAAAATAAATCTTTTCCAAATAAATCATATGTAATTAAATAGATATAATCACATGTGATTAAACTCACCACTTACCACCACCACCACCTACCACCACCCACCACTGTCACCACCAACCACCACTACCACAACTACTCACTACCCACTACCCAAGATTTGTTTTTGCATTCTCGATTCAATATTCGTTCTCATTTTTTTTAATCACATGTGATTAAATGTGGTAATCACATATGATTTATATGGACAATATTTGTTTTTAATAATTTATCTCTTGTATCTGATCACATGTGATTATACGTATCTAATCACATGTGATTATATGTATTTAATCACATATGATGTGATTAAATATATATAATCACATATGATTAAACACATGAGACAACTATTGAATCAAGAACGTGAAAATAAATTTTGTCCACATAAATCATATGTGATTAGATACATCTAATTACATTTGATTACATGTATTCAATCACATATGATTTATATGGACAAAATTCGTTTTCACATTTTCACTTCAATAAATTTTCTCATGTATTTAATCACATGTGATTATATGTATCTAATCACAGATGATTTATATAGATAAGATTCGTTTTCACGTTCTCGATTTAATAGTTTTTATTTGTCCACATTAATCATATGTGATTAGATACATATAATCACATGTGATTAAGTATAAGAGAACAACTAATGAATCGACAATGCAAAATGCATATTGTTTACATAAATCATATGTGATTAAAACATAGAATCATATGTGATTATATATGTCTAATCACATGTGATTTTTTATGTGGATAAAATAAATTTTTGTTATTCTTATGTATTTAATCATATATGATTGTAGGTATCCAATTACATATGATTTATTTAGATAAAAACCAGTCTTATCCATATAAATCATATGTATACATATAATCATATGTGATGGTGCTGGCTGGTGGTGGGGGTGTTGGTGTCGGGTTGTGGTAGTGGGTGGGTGTTAGTGGTGGTGGGTGGTGGAAACAAATAATGTCCATATAAATCATATGTGATTAAATACATATAATTACATGTGATTATATGTGATTAAATACATATAAAATACATATAATTATATGTGATTAAATAAATATGTGACAACCCGAAATTTCTATTCTATACAACCATTCACTTCAATAGGAGTCAAAACTGTTTCTGCTAATTTTCAAGCTTTTTGGAATAAGTTTGAGTATTTTAAGATTAGTACTTCAGGAGATAACAGGAGAGAGGATGCCCTAAGGTTTATTGTGCAACAATATTATTCTAAAACTCCAAGAGTTTGGAGTTTACGGCCTAAACAAAGGTGTTTACGGCCGTAAACCCTAAAAGGGGGTATAAATATGACACTTAGTCATATTTTACCATTTTTCACATTTTTAAGATCCAAATCTCAATTCTCTATCAAGTATCATCCAACATTTCTTCAAGATCTTCAACTTGTAAGTGTTTCTTACCCTAATAAGTTGATATATACCTTAATCTAGTGATCTAACATGATTCCATCCGTGAAATCATTCCAAAAGTGTAGATCTTCAAGTTTCACCAAGAACACCAAGAACACACACTAATGTTCTTGGACTTTTAGCACCTTTTCAAGCTTCTACCTAGTAAGTACTTCTATCCTAGAGTATTATAGAGCTTGTTACACTTCTAAACATCAAGAAAACACCCAAGAAACCAAGGATTAAAGGTGTTTACGGTCCAAGATGTTCTTGGACCGTAAACCCCAAAAAGGGTGCCAAAGTGTGCCCTAGTCCCTTCTAAGCCCTGGAAACTAGCCTAAATCCATTCCTTGATGTGCTTAGTACTTGAAAACATCAAAAGACCATAAACCATTTGGGTTTACGGCCGTAAACCCAAAGGGAAATGGTCCAAGGACCGTAAACTCCTAAAAGGAGTGAAATGGTGCCCTAATCTCTTCCTAAGGCTTAAACATGAAGTAGGAATGCTTCTTGTGATCTTTAAGGCTTCAAAACACAAAATGGTCAAAGAAACATGAGTTTACGGCCGTAAACTCATGGGTTTACGACCGTAAACTCAATGAGTTATGGTCACAAAACCGTAAACTCAAATAAAGGGTCCCCTTGAACCCTAAACTCAATAGCAATGTCCTACAACACTTAGATGCAATCCTTAGGACTTATAGCACTTATATAAGGTGTTTTACATGTCCTAGGATGTCTTAACTTTGTTAATTGGTTGTTTAAAGACTAATTGGATACATATATGTGTTATTATATGTTAACTAGGATCATTGTGTGTGTACAAGTCTTCACTTGACACCTAGCATCCTATACATTTCGTTCATCCAAACCACTCACTACAGGTGAGTTCATACCCCTTAATTAACCTTTTAAATGTTTTTAAATGCTTTTATGGGGGGGATACAAGTTGAACTATTATAGTTATTATATTAATCACATGTGATTAATAACTACCAAACAAGTGGATTTCTTACTTTTCAAACTGTGTTATCAAACTGTTTTACAAACTCTTTTACATATCAAATACTTTTATTAAACTCTTTTAACTTATATTCTGTGTATCTATATGGATATAATTATATAAGTGGGATTGAAAGGACTTAGGACTGATAGCTCACCTTACTTCCTGTTCCTTGTTTGGTTGTAGACTTAGGGTATTCGGGTTATTTGTCCGAAGATCGTTTGAATCCTAGTTATATATCATGTATATGTGTATAGATATAAGAGGTTACTTCTTTCATTCAGTTCAATGCCTTTGGGTAGCAAAGGTATACAAACATGTTCATATACACAAACAACATTTCTAGTAAACTATAATAGGTATAGTTTAGGAAGATACTATTACTAGAACAATGAAACATACAATGAGTCAGTTCATTCATGAGTAATACATAGTGATGAGAAACAAACATAATACATAGTGATGAGAAACAAACATAATACATAGTGATGAGAAACAAACATAATACACAGTGATGAGAAACAAAACATACAGGCTAGACAGAGAAAGAACACACAATACAGCTAGCACATACATATACATATACATATACATTACTTACAGTTATGTGAGCCACTTAACGGGGGCATGGCAGTACCTGTCATGACCCGTTTTGTATCTAGAATCTCCTTAAGTGGAGAGCGTATGAGTTTGTGTATAGATCTATACTGGATTGACTATCCTACACCTTGCTGCTCGCTACAGTGGGACTTGCAAGTCTACGGGTGCCAAACGTCATTTCTTACGACGTCTTACATCGTCGTTTTTCTATAGAGTCGGTAGCAGGATACAGGCCGATCACATGGTACTTTAAATAACAATTAGTTTAAAGTAATTAGTACAACAGTCTTTACTTAATACAACACTACAGTACTATATCATTTTCCCTTGACATTTAGTTTGTGATATTCACACAATAAACAATAATGTAGAAACTATATTTTTGGTTAATGATAGTCAGATTTGGGAAAATACATACTCTTACAAGAGACACACACACACAGACACTAGATGCCTTGGTAGAAGGCTACTCTTAGTAGGAAACATAGGGTTTTCTAGGAGAGTTCAAACAATTACAAACTTTTACAAAACTTATACATTACAGACTTACAAACACTTTCATACAAACACATACATTAATATACTTATGATCTCACCAGCTTTAAAGCTGATAAACTCTTTCAAAATAACTTGTATTCTCAGGTCACCAGTAGACAGGTACCGGTGCCAGGTTTTGAGAAGATGGAGCTCGTTCAAGACTCATCTTTTATTTTGATGTATATTTTTTGTGTCTATATAACTTGACAGAACACACTTGTATTAAATTATATTATTAATGCAATGGATGATGTTGTTGCTTGTTTACTACTTTGCATTGTTGTGATACTGTACATGACGTCCTCCACCCCCGAACGTTTCCGCCGTTCCGGTTTTGGGGTGTGACAAAATATAATCACATGTGCATAAAATTCGTTTTCGCGTTCTCGATTTAATAGTTGTTCTTTGTCCATATTAATCATATGTGATTAAATACATATAATCAAATGCGATTAAGTATATTAGAACAATTATTGAATTAACGCAAGAATAAATATTTTCCATGCGAATCATATGTGATTAAATAAATATAATCACATGTGATTAAATACACAAGAACAATTATTGAATCAACACGTGAAAACAATTAATGTACATGTAAATCATATGTGATTAAATACATATAATCACATGTGATTTAATATATGATGTCAATTATTAAATCAAAACACAAAAATAAATACGGCCCATGTAAATAATATTTTATTAAATATATATAATCACGTGTAATTATATGTATCTAATCACATATGATTTACATGGACAATATTCATTTTTGCGTTCTCGATTCACTAGTTTTTCATGTGTATTTAATCACATGTGATTATATGTTTTAATAACATATAAATCATATATGATTCGATACATATAATCACATGTGATTCGATACATATAATCACATGTAATTATATACATGAGAAAAACTATCATATGTGATTAAATAAATATAATCACATGTGATTAATACACAAGAACAACTACTGAATCAACACGTGAAAACAATTAATGTTCATGTAAATCATATGTGATTAAATACATATAATCACATGTGATTTAATACACGATGCCAATTATTAAATCGAAAACACAAAAATAAAAACGGCCCATGTAAATAATATTTTATTAAATATATATAATCACGTGTAATTATATGTATCTAATCGCATATGATTTACGTGGACAATATTCATTTTTGCGTTCTCGATTCACTAGTTTTTCACGTGTATTTAATCACATGTGATTATATGTATTTAATAACATATAAACTATATATGATTCGATACATATAATCACATGTGATTCAATACATATAATCACATGTAATTATATACATGAGAAAAACTAATGAATCAAAAACACAATGACAAATCTTTGTCCACATTAGTCATATGTGATTAAATATTATATAATAAGGTGTGATTAAATACATGAGAAAAATTATTGAATGAAGAATATGAAAACGAATATTATCTATATAAATCATATGTGATTTCATACATATAATTATATGTGATTATATATATTTAATCACATGTAATTTATATGACTAAATACATATAATCACATTATTTATATGATTATATGAATTTAATCACATATGGTGGTGGTGGTGGTTGTAGCAGTGGGTGGTGGTGGTGGTGGAGATGGGTGGTGATGGGCATGTATAGTGGTGGTGGTGGTGGTGGTGGGTGGTAGGTAATGGGGGTCGTGGGTGATAACTGGTTGGGTGGTGGCAGTTGGTGAAAGAAGGTAGGTGGTAGTGGTGGTGAAGGGTGGTAGGGGTGGTGGGTGATGGTTGTATAGTTAGTGGGTGGTGGGTGGTGGTGTTGTTGATGGGTGGGTGGTGGCGGTGGTGGTGGTGATGAGTAGTGGTGGCGTGTGGTGATGTTTGGTCATGGTGGTGGATAGCGATGGTTGGTGGATGATGGTGGTTGGTGGTGATGGTGGTGGTTTTCGTAGGTGAGGGTGGGGTTGGTGGTGGCGGGTGGAGATGACGGGTGGTGGAGGCAGGGTGGTGATGATAGGTGGTGGTGGGCGGTGGTGATAGTGATCAGTGGTGGTTTTGGTTGGTGGTGGGTGGGTGTGGTTGTGATGGGTGGTGGTTGGATGGTGATGATGGTTGTGGGTAGTGATGAGTGGTGGGTGGTGGTGACGGGTGGTGGTGATGGGTGGAAGTAGTGGTGGTGGGTGGTATTGGTTGGGTGATGATGATGAGTGGTGGAGGTGGGTGGTGGTGGCGGTTGGTGATGGTTGGGTGGTGATGGTGGTGGGTGGTGAAGGTGGTGTCGGGTGGTGGTTGATGGTGATTGGTGTTGATGGTGGTGGTGGTGGGTGGTGGTTGGGGTGGGTGAGTGGTGGTGGTTGGTAGTGATGAGTGGTGGTGGTGGGTGGTCGTGACGGGTGGTGGTGATGGGTGGTAGGTAATGGTTGTGGGTGGTGGTGAATGGTGGTGGCGGGTGGTTGGTGGTGGCGGGTGGTGGTTGGTGGTGATTGGTGGTGGGTGGTGGTTATGGTGGGTGGGTGGTGGTGGGTGGTGGGTAGTGATGGGTGGTGGGTGGTGGTTGGTGCTGATGATTAGTGATGGGTGGTGGTGGCGGTTGGTAATGATGGGTGGTAGGTAATTGTGGTGGGTGGTGTTGGTTGGGTGGTGAGTAGTGTTAGTTAGTGGGTTTTTTTAATTGTTTGTAACTATTTTTTGATTTATATAAATATTATTTTATAATTTTAATTAAAAAAATTATGTGGTCCAAATTTGTTCTCAAATGTTCTCGCGACAAGAAATCTTCTCGATTGAACGCTGTTATATATATATATATATATATATATATATATATATATATATATATATATATATATATATATATATATATATATATATATATATATATATATATATATATGAATGGAGAACTAAATTGAGGAAGAGCCCCAACAAACTTTTTATTTATAATGAATTTAGTTACCAAATTTCACATGTGCGTGTTAATACATATATCTGAGAGGATTACAAAAAAATTTGAAAAAAAAAATTAGATGCTTGTATATATGCACATTTTTTTGAATATATATATATATATATATATATATATATATATATATATATATATATATGAATATGAATATGCATATGCATATTCATATTCATATTCATATGCATATATGCTTATGCATATGAATAAGCATATGCATATGTAATCATGATAATGGCAATGACATTAAGAGTAAGGTAAGAGAAGGGTTTGATAGGTCAAAAAATAGCAACAATGGGATGAAGAAGGTTAAAAATGGAACAACACTCAGATTTCATATTTTTTAATTTTTATTAATTTTTTTTAATTTTTTAATTTTTTTTAATATTTTTAAAATTTATTTATTTTTATTTTTTTAAAATATATGAAAATATTCCTTAAATTTTGAAATTAATATACGAAAAAAGATTCTTTCAAAAATATGCAAAAGCAAAAGCAAGAGGTAGTGACACTCGAGTAGATGTCATGCTCATTCCTTTAGGCATCTGGTGATACGAGAATAATAAGAATCTTTAAATTTTTATTACTAATTAACATTAATTAAGATATATGTTGTTTATCAACATAGTAGAGAAAAAAGAGATATCGTGATTAATAAATAATATGATTGAAATTAGTATAATAGAGCTGACCATAGCTTGTGAACCATAAGGTGTAAGCAATCCACAGAAGCTGACAAGCCTACAACTACATTATCATAATTGTGGTTACCATTTATTGAAGGTGCTCTGAGTGCCTGGGATATACTGCAGGAAGAGGAAACCCTTGTACATATTACTACATCATCTTCAGATTTTGATAACATTTTGGGTGGTGGAATAAGTTGCAAGGAAGTCACTAAAATTGGTTAGTTGTTTTTAGATGATTTTCCTTTACTTCAAGTGCATATGCATAAGAATAAGTATATGCATATGAATATAAATAAGTATATGCATATACATATGTATATGAATTATGTATATGAATAAACATACGCATATACATATGTATATGAATAAATATACGCATATGCATGTTATGTACATGCCACCAAAACGTATCCAACAACACGCTTTTCAATCTTATTAAACAAACCTTCACAAGACTTTTTTCCTACGCTTTTCGTTTTAAAAATAATCTTAAAACAAAATTTAATAAAAGCAAAAAAAAAAAAAAAAAAAAAAAAAAAAAAACTCACTCTTTGTCTTGCTACAAAACCATACAATGGATAAACACTATTCTAATCACATGTGAGTATGTGACATGCCTAGCTTGAATTCATACGAACAAACATAAGCTAAGAACAGAACTGGTGGAATCAACATAGAAGAATATAGATGTGATTAAATTATTGTGGTTTAGATGACACCACATCAAGTGCTTTATACACAGATTGCATCAAAATCTTTGATGTAAACTGTGTAATCCGACCTTCCTTTAGCATCACATAATAAGCATCTTGCACACCAAACATGTAATTGAAATATAGTATTTAGAAAATGAATAAGGTATCCTATAGGGGAAATTTGGTACCATTTAAGTGTATATGTATATGTATATCATATTCAGATAGATACATGTGGTCGACAATTTTATCATTCTCACGGTCCTCATCTTTGTCATCATGCAAACATGTGATGTAATTCTTGACAGTTTTCCAATCTGCAACTCCCAATTCCTCATCTTCCATATCAACGAATGCCTCCAATGATTTCCTCATAATTTCATGCTTGGTGTAATCCAATATACGCCTCTACTACAATCATTCATTAAAAATCACTTAACAATAGAAATATATACATATATAATATATGGTTTATTATATCTGTACTTTAGAGGTTGACATCTTATCCATTTTTAGCATCTGTAAAACACAAACTGAGTAATTGATCTTTTTTTTTCCGAAACAATCAAACAATACAACATTTTTTTTTTTAAATTCCAGTATATCTAGATTTTGCTATTGCAGTCAACTCGAGACCTTCTTTGTTTTCCTGTATAATAAATGACAACACATAAGTTTATAAAAAACAATTTGTTATCGTAAAAATGATGAGTTGGATGTTAGGAGCAAAACCACCTTTATCACCATCATTTGTGGAATCCTGATCATATTTCTTTTTATTAGAGAGACGGGTGTGGGCAATGGGAAGCCCCGTTATAGGTGACATGACACCTAATAACGGCGCCACCCCGCTAGCCGTTATTAGGTGTTATGTTATGACGCATTATGGTGAACATGGGAGGTAACGTCGCAATTTTGCTTGTGTTTTTATTCAACGGCCATAATTTCGACCGTTTGTTTCAAACGGTGACAAAAAAAAATCAAGTTTTATATATACTATCACATAACCTATATTATCTTTACCTACAAAACACATACTTCTCTACATATTTCTTTCAATATTTCAAAACCAAAATATGGATCAATTTGATCTGGCCCATCCGTACAACGATGATAACGACGAAGACGATTTGTTCGTGAGTATGATGTACCGGTATTATACAGACAGTCTGTTACAGCCAGATCCAGCTCCACTACTCACGCGACGTGCGGCGTTAAATAGAGATCGTGAGGAAGGGCATAGACGGCTAGTTAACGATTACTTTGCGGAAAATTGTGTCTACCAGCCAAACGATTTCAAAAGAAGATTTTGTTTGCGAAAAAATGTGTTTGAAAGGATAGCCAACGCTATTGAAGCAAGGTATCGTTTGTTTCAACTTTTATAATTTCTAAAATGTCACTTTTAGATAAAATAAATACATTTTTCACATGTTTAATATATATTTAGGTATCGGTTGTTTCAACTTTTATAATTTATAAAATGTCACTTTTAGATAAAATAAATACAATTTTTACATGTTTAATATTTATTTAGGTATGAATTTTTCCAATTAAGATATGATGCTAGAGGCAAACGAGGCTTCACAGGGTTGCAGAAATGTGTTGCTGCAATTAAACTTATGGCAATGGGGGAGTCGCCCGATTCTGTTGACGATTATATGAGAATGTCTGAGAGGACCGCACGAGAAAGTTTGTATTTATTGGCAAGAGGTGTTGTCGAAACCTTCGGTGACCAATACTTGCACAAACCTTCGTTGCATGATATGCAACAACTATATGCGGCGCATGAAGAAAGACATGGTATCTGGGTATGCTTGGGAGCATTGACTGCACACACTGGAAATGGAGAAATTGCCCCGTGGCGTGGAAGGGCCAGTATTCGAGCGGTCATCATGGAACGCCTTCGTTGGTATTAGAGGTTGTTGCTTCACAAGATTTATGGATTTGGCATGTTTTTTTCGGGGTTGCGGGTTCTAATAACGACGCCAACGTTCTCGATCAATCACCAATATTTGACGATCTTTTGTCAGGAAAAGCCCCGGATGCTCCTTTCACAGTGAATGGAAATGAATATAAGTTTGGGTATTACCTTACAGACAAAATATATCCACAATATTCGACGTTTGTGAAGGCGTTTCGACACCCAATAGACCTAAGGGACAAATATTTCAAGAGACGACAAGAAGGAGCATGTAAGGACGTTGAACATGTTTTTGGGGTTTTGAAATCAAAATGGCACATAGTTGAACATGCAGCGAGACCTTATGAGTTAGATACTCTACGATATATCATGTATGCGTGTATCATAATGCATAACATGGTTGTCGAAGATAAAGGATGCAATATTGCAACGTATTCACCTACGGAACCAAGACATATGCAATTTCAACCAGGGACATCGGAATATTTACATAGATTGGTTGATATTCAAGATCAGCGAAAACACAAGCAACTCCGTAAAGACTTGGCGGATTACATCTATGTTTTGGGTTGTGGTGACTTCGTAAGGCATGTAGAAGATATGTTGGATAACCTATTGACCCATGTTCAAATCCTGGCACCACTCAGCCTTTGTGGCCATGGAGGTTCGCCTGCAGTGACTCCAGGGCATGAGGCAAAGCCTCATGTTTGCAGCGGGGGATTAGTCGGTGCGCGAAAGCTGGCCCGGAAACCCTCGTTAGGGAAGTTCGCTTTCCAAAAAAAGATGAAGATGAATAGTTTTAGGCCAAAAAAATTTAGGTTTTATCATCTTTTTTTTTAGGTTTTTAAATGTTTTTGTGTTTTGTTGTACTTTTTTTAATGTTGTTTTTAATTTAAGATTTATTAAAATTTTATTTTTACTTTTCAAATGTTATTTTTAATTTATGATTTAAGTTACATGATAAATATAAATACTATGATATAAATAAATAAATAAACAAATTCGAAATATAGAAAACAAAACATAAAAAAAAATAAAAAATAATTGGTGTTATCATATATGTTATTAGATGTTGTCCATTTCCAACTTAAGTGTTATAACACTCATGTATGAGTAGGATGCTCACATGACACCTTTTGGATGTGGTAACATGTAATAACATGTTGCCCACACGTAGTAGTCTTACAGACTGGAAGACTTTCAGTTAAGTAATACTTCATCACCCATTTTCACAACCTATTTGAAAGAAGAAGCTCTAATAGGGAGACTCATAAACCACTGCATTGAAAATTCAATCCAAGTTAGGTAGAGATACACATGACAAAATATAATCAAAATTCCAACCAGAGAAAGAAAGGTGCATGATGTTTGTATTCTCTTTCGATGTTAATTTAATAAAAAGCTCATATTAAGGAGAAATCTCCCAACCCCCAAAATTATAGCAGGGAAGGAAGAAGAATAGTGTGAGGGAATAATAAATAAATGTAGAAGTATATCATTACCTGTAGCAAGAGGTAAGACCCAAGCCCCAATTTGAAAAATTTAACTATGACATTGCAAACCTATAAAAGCTTACGGTTGGTGGGCGATGATGGTGAGCAAAAACCAAAATCGAGCATGTGAATTGTGAAACCAAAAACCATAATCGATGGAGGAGATTATAATTATGATAAACATGGCGAGTGGCCCTGATTAGAAGAACAAATAAAAATCCCAAGATTAAAACATCCTTACCTTGTTCAGATAAGCCCTATCTATGATTGCAAGCAGAGCCGATGTATAGAGATAATAACAGTCGGTGACGGATAATATTGGTGATGCACGAACTAGAGACGATTTTTTATGTGGAATTCAATAACGATGCAACCAAGTGACATGCATATATAAGACCGCTTCATCAAATTACTTCAAACCTGCACCAAAAAGTCAAATCAATTAAAGAGAACAAAAAATCGAGTGAAATAGGGATTCAAAGAAAAAGATTGAGGGTCTAAATTGAGGGATGGAGTTATATTAAGTATATAATGGGTGATTGAGAGATTGTGAAATGGTGGTTGCAGAACGTGGGAGTGAGAGCAGGCGTATAGGGAATACGCTTCTTTCCATTTGATATCAATTGAAACAACCAAATGGGCACGGATTTAGGGCAAGTTATCCATCGTGAACTTGGAGGTTGAAGAAGGCATGCGACATAAGGGAAACTTACCTCTCCCAATTGCTTGAGTAGTGGTTGAAGGAAAACATGGAGGGAATTGAACCGCTGAAGAACAAAAAAAATCATATGCGTTTAATAGACGCGTAGTTTGTTGGTTCGTTCCCCTTCAAAGAGTTCGTTGTTGAAATTCATTTTCTCTCTATTGATACCATAATACTTATCACATAGACATAAATTTCATTTTAGAAAACAATTAGTTTTATGACATAAATATCATTTTTAGAAAACTAATAGTTTTGTTTTTAGATAACGTATTTGTTTGTAACGAATTTTAATACTAGCTCTTATGAGCCATCTAGCATCATGAATATGATTATTGTTTAAAATCGTACCTAGATTAGTAGGTTTGTAAGAATCCTTGAGATTTTGCTCAGAATTATTTATAGATTCTTAGATTTGTTGTATTCTTAAAGGAATATCTCTATTAGGAATACAATTCATCAAGATTTTGTTAGACATAATTAAATAATTCAAGCATGAATTTGATTATTAAAAACGAGTATTATTTTAACAAAAATTTCAAATCTTGTAGAATTAATAGTTAGAATAACTCGAAATGAAATTATCATGGAGAAATAAATTTAATAACAACAATAAAACAATTGAATAGAATATTTTAGATAGTACCTTCTTGAATTAAGCTTGAATTACAATCAATACATACATCTGGAGAAAGAATTATCTGAAAATCTAGAGACTTTGAACATCTACTAGTAGAAAAAGAGACTCTTGGAGATTTTTTAGACATGGGATGAACATTTTTTTTAGAGTGAATATTTTTCTTGCTTGCTTCTTCTGCTGAAATATGATGTCTATTTATATTGATCTTGAAGTCTTCAAAGTCTTGAAATCATGTAGTGAAATTTGCCGTATGATTTCATGGCCAATCAATTACTTGCAAGTGGTTGTCACTCATCTTGCAAAGAAATTGTCGTTTGTAATAAATAAATATCACCTTTTGATAAAGCATGTCATCATAGAGCATCTTCTAAAGTTTTTTGTTTTCATATTATCATTGATGATAATCATAGAGCATCTTCTAAAGTTTTTTGTCTTCATATTATCATTGATGATAAGAATAAATAATTTTGATAATAAATTTGATAATATTTGTTTATACACTATAAATACATATAGTGTATACTTACACAGTTTATACACACTTGTATTTGAAAATAATAATTTTGATAAATAGAAGAAACGAAATACCCTACATTGAAGGTATTACACCAAAATTAAGAATTTCTTATTCTTCATAAGGATCATTAAAAGGGTCTTGAGCGTCTTGAAATAAATCACTCTTTATAGATTTTGGAGAATCGTCAGAAACTGATGGAGTTTGGCGAATTTCTTGAAGTAAGCTTTGAAGCTCTTCAGGAGAAGAGGTAGCAGCATCTTTAATTCTTGCAATTAGATCCACATCACTTTGAGGAAGACTGTTGATAAAAGTGGCTTCAACCTCTGGTTTTTGAATATATATTTCTTGATAATGTTTAATTACTGCTTGTTCGTTGGCTTGAGAAATCTTCATTTTATCCCACCATTTTGAGCGAAATTGGCGATTAAACCAGGGAGGAGAGGAATCATTTGCTTCTTGATAATGAAAAGTCCAAGACATTATCCATGAAACTTTGAATATCATTGTGAATTGTAGCATATATTCAAATTCTGGAATTTGTTGAATAAACAATTCCTTAAATTTGAGATATCCATCGTAAATTTCTTTTGGTAAACAATTTGGAAGAATTCCCATATATTTGTACCAATTGATAAACCATCTTGGATATTCACAATTAAGGTTCCAATCAAAGAAGATAAACCATGAGTGTGAATAATTCCGAATAAAGAACGCCTTAGTCCAGGCATCTTGATAATCATAGTAAGAAAATCTGGGATAAGCAGGATAACTTATAAGAGGTTTTTCAGAGTGAAGGTTTGGAACCCAACTTTCTGGAGAAATGATTTTGATGATATGAGCTTTGCTAAAATCAGTGTTTCCTTCTTTTGAATTAGAACGATGAACAAAATTGACCGAACCAGATTCTTGCAAAATAGCTTGATAATATTCTCGAGTTTTATATGAATCAACATAAAAGGTTTTTCCTTGACCAAAGAGATGATTTGTGAGAATATGAAAACCTTGATGTAACTTATGGATTTGAAAATCTTCAAGAATTTGAACTCTTAAGAAATTTGGATTAAGAACATAAGGAGTTTTTGTAGAAGGGCTAGGAGTAACATATTTTTGAGTTTGAGGAGTGATAGGTTTTACAAAAGGGCTTATCGTGTTTGTTGAAATAACTTTTGGAGTAACAAGTTTTGACTGAAGGATATTAGAATAAAGTTGTGAATTCTTAGAAGTAGGAGTTAAAGGAGAAAAACGATTTTGATTTTGAAATGGAACAAGCTTTTGAGAGACGGACTTCTTGTCATCATGTTTGGAAGAGGACGATGAACTCATTTTCCCTGCAAAAATTCTCGAGAAAGAAAGTCAGGAAGCGAATTATTTTCTCCTTTTATAAATTCTATTTCGAAATCAAAGTTACCTAAGAGGGCTTGCCATCGAGCAAAAATTTGCTTGTAAATAATATTTTTCACATCTTTTTCTAAAATAGTTTTTGCAAATTGACAATCTATTCTTAATAAAAAACTTTTCATAAATAAATCATCTTCAAATTTTTTAATACATAAACCAATGCTTAAAATTTCTTTTTTGACAGTTGAATAATTTTTTTGTGTATCATTCCATGAACCAGAGTAATATCGAACCGATTGTTCCTCTTTTGAGTTAACAAATTTTTGTTTTAGAATTCCTCCGAATCCAATATCACTAGCATCGGTTTCAACTATGATATTGGCATTGGGATGAGGTAAATTTAAACATGGCAAAGTAGGAACCTTTTGTTTTATATATTTAATTATATTTGTATGTTTTTGAGTCCATGGTTCAGGATTATCTTTTAATCTATTATAAAGTGGTTTACATATAATTCCTAAATATTTGAAAAAATCATGGATATAATTTAAGCATCCTAAAAATCTTTGAAGTTGCCTTTTATCTTTAATTTCATCAGGAAATTTAGTAGAAAATTGCAAGCTTCTTGTAATAGGTCTAATAGTGTTTTTGACAATATCATGTCCTAAAAAACGAATTTCATTTTTAAATAAATGCATTTTTGCTGCAGAGACAGCTAAACCATTTTGATAAATTAAATCATGAAATTGATTTAAATGTTTGAAATGTTGATCAATTGATCTTGAAAAAATTAGGACATCGTCAATATAAGCAATAGCAAAACTACTTATAGGAGTTATGATATCATTTATAATATTTTGGAATTCAGAAGGGGCATTTTTTAATCCAAAAGGCATTACATTCCATTCAAAATGCCCGAAGGGAACATTAAAACCAGTTTTGTATTTATCTTCCTCATGAAGTTGTATTTGCCAAAATCCTGATTTCATATCAAACTTTGAAAATATGTTTGAATCATAAAGTTTTTTTAGCAAATTTCGTTTATTAGGAATAGGATAACGAATCCATTCTAAAACTTTGTTTAAAGGTTCATAATTTATAACTAACCTTGGTGATCCTCTTTCTAATTCTGCGGCATTCATAACATAAAATGTTGAATAAGACCATGGTGATTTAGAAGGTCTTATGAGTTTTTTATTTATTAAATCTTGAATTTCATTTTTACAATGACTTTCTAGTTCGCTATTCATGTGAATGACTCTAGATTTTGAAGGAATATCCTTTTCATCAAAAAATTTATATATGGTAATTTTACAATATGTTGTTTTCTATTCCAAAAAGCATTAGGAATATTAGAACAGACATTTTTTTCAAATTTTAATTTTAAACCTATTATTTTATTTTGAATATTATTATCATTTAATTGATTAGTTATTCGAACATTATTTATTTCGTTAATAAGATATTTGGCTTGTTGTGTTTTATAATTAAGGACATTAATCGTTGAATATAGAGGAGGTTCACAAAATTTAAATATAATTTCTTTTCCAAAAACATTGGTTCTTATACCATCATCATGAACCATAAAAGGATATAGTTTTGTAATGAAAGGTGTTCCTAGAATTAAAGGAGAAGAGAGATCTTTTACTAAAATTATGTGAGTTTTATAACAGTAATCTTGGTTATTACAAATATGAACATCAGAAACTTTATAATTTACAATTAGTTTTGTACCTCCGGCACCAGTAAGTCTAGATGTAGTTTTTTCATAGAATTGTGTAGGAAAAATTCCTTCTTGAATACAATTCATATCAGCACCACTATCAATTAAAGTAGTTAGGTTGATTTTAAAATTATCCTTGACTAAAGAAATTTGAGTGTTCCATTTTTGAGAAACTTGATTATTTATAATTTTACCAATAGTTACATTTTCAATTTTATTTTCTTCTTCGTTATTAATTTCTATATTTTTGTTTTTAAAAGTAGAAGGTTTTCCTTTTTCTAAAATTAAAATTTTATTTTTTATTTCTTTTATTTCTTGTTTTACTATTTTTAATTCTTCTTGAAGTTCTTGCATAGAAATTGGCTTTGCTTTAGTAAATCTTTCATATATATTTTTTAAATTAAAATTTTCATTATTAGCAGGAGTTATGTTATTAGTTTTATTAAGCATCTGATTTATTAATAATTCTTGGATATTTTTATCTTTTATAGAATCAAGAGAGTTTAAAAGATCTTTATCATCTTGTGAAAGAACGTTAATAGAACTACTAGTAATTACATTGATTAAATTATTACAATGACATTTACCAATACATTCGCAAATATCAGAATCTTCTGAACTTGAAGTAGTATTTTCGAGAATATTTAAATCATTTGTTTGAAAATCAGAAATACTTTCATCGGAATCTGAATCAGTATTTAAAATAATTTTTCTTATTTTTTTTAAAGCATCAGAAACACTTAACTCATTTATTTTTGTCTTAGCATAACAATTATTAGCTGTATGACCATTACGCCCACATTTATGACAAATAATAATATCTTTTGATTTTCTTTTAGATTTTTTATAATTTGGTTTATAAGGTTTTTTAGATTTTGAAGCATAATCTTGGCCTTTTTTTATAATTTTCTGGAAGATTATATTTTCTTTTCCTGAAATATTTTGAAGATCTTTTCTTATATACTTTAATTTTGAAGTAGACGGGCCATTCAAGGGCTGATAACCATATTGTTGGCAAAAATTTCCCAATTCATTTTTACTGTTAATTCTATCTTTTTTGAGTTTTTCTTTAAACCTAAGATCAGCACAAACTGCTAATCCCTCTTTATTAATGTGGTTTATTAAATCTCCATAAGTTAAATTTTGATAAGGGATGGTATTATTAAAATTTTCTCTTAATTTTCGTCTAACTCTTTCTGCAAAGAGTTTTGGAAGGCCAGCAATAAAACGTTCTTTCCAATAAGACTCTTTATAATCAGGTCTCGAAAAAACTTTAACAAGATAATTATCTTTATACCATCTAAAATCAGTAAGTTTTCTGCAATGTAAATTCATTAAAATTTCTGAAGTTTTTTCTAGAAAAGTAGTAGGATCTCCTACAAAGTTTTTGATAATAGCAAAAATTAAAGTGTTAACCATATCATCTTCAAACGTTTGTATTTGTTGATTATTTTCTTGCTTTATAATAGTTTTCTTAGCAGATAAAATATAATCTTTTTCTTCTTGTGAAATATAGAAATCCCACCATCCTTTAAGACTGCCAGTAAAATCAGAAGTAATAATATTAACAATTTGAAGCTGAATATTATTATGAGCTTTATAAGCATTAGCAGCCATAGTCATTTCTTGTACAATATTCATAATTTGATGTTTAGAATGACCATCAATATTCCATTCATAAACAGAATTACCATCATATTGAGAACGATCAAATTGAAAAGTTTGTTCTTCAAGTTGAACATCTGGAAGAGAGGGTCTATTCCAATAATTTCTTATGGTTGGTTTTGGATTCTTTCCAAAAGTGCTTCGCTTTGATTGATGAATTTTATTAAGATTTGAAAAGTCATTAGTGAGTTGACTAATATCATCATTTGAATTAATAAATTGTTGAGCAAGAGTTTCAAAATTTTTTTCACTATTAATATCACTATTTTCAGATTCATCATTTGTAAGAGTATTAATATTGTTAGTGTTTGAGATATGAAGTTTTGAAAGTCTTTTTTCTAATTCGTTAATTAAATCCGTATTTCCTAGATTAAAATTACCATCGATTTGACAAGGAACAAAACTTATATTACTAGTGCTTGCCATATCTTGCTTATTAACATTCTTATCTTTAAAATTTTTTTCTTCAATTTTAACTAAATGCTCGGTAATACTAGATAAGAATTCGTTTGCATAATTATTTTGGTAAATAATTTTTTGAAGACCCTTTTCAATAGTTAATTGATTTGGGGCTTGAACTAAAGGAGTCGCAATAAACATATCGTTAATAATAATTTCTCCTTTTGGTGGAAAATTAGCAATAATTTCTTTATTAGAAATAATATCTTTATATTTTTTCTCTAAAATGGGAGTGATAGAATCATTTTTAAATGGGTAATTTATTTTATGTTTAGGGGCATAAATTAATTCAAACCATTGAAAAAAAAGAGAATGAATTTTATTTGATAAAACATAATCTTCCCAAAAGCCTAAATGGAGAAATCTTAAGTAGTATGAAAAAATTTCTTCGTGCCAAGCTCTTTTTTTATTATTGTAATATTTATAATACTCAATATTTTTTAAGTAATCAAAGTCAACTTGATATTCTAAATTCGAGAAATTCATTTTAACAGGTTGTTTTTGTTAGGATTGAAGAAATATGTTTTATTGACTCTAAATTATGACTTCGTGATTTTTCGTATTTTTTTATTCCTATCTTTAGCCTAGAAAATTTTTCTATTTGTTTATTATATTTATTAGTATATGGAAGTATTTTGTATAAATTATAATCTTCATGAGTTCTAGTTTCTTCTAAATGTTGAATGGTTTTGCATATATTAGAATTTATCTTCCAATGTCTTTTTAACATATTAGCCCAAAGCTTATTATTTTTTGAACAATTAATTTGTACTTTAGAACTCATATTTGTTGTTTAAAATTTTAAAGTTCATCAATAAAATCTGATTTAGTAGGACTAGGAAGACTATTTTCACTATTTTGATCATCTTGATATAATGGTTTGGGAATAGAATTAGTATAGTCAACAGTTTTTAGTTTTAAAGATCTTGACTTTGATAACGAAGATTTTGAAGAGCTTGTTTTTGGGATAAAAGAAGTTGATAACCTGGATGATGAAATATTTAAGGAAGAAAAATTTATATCTACTGAACCATCATTATATTCTATAATATTTGAGATTTGTTTTGAAGAGTCTAGTGGTTTTGGATCGATAACATTTTGTAAGTTCCAATTACATGATTGAGTTATATCAGACCATTTTAATCTTTTTGGTGTGTGAACTTTGGTATGGTTAGTATTTGTTTCAAAAATAATTGTTTCATTTTTAGGACTTGATAAATGTGTTTTCGGTTCAAGTGTAGTTGTCATAGTTTTGTAACAAACACGATAAATTATTGCTAAAGGCTTTGTATCATCTTTAAATTCTAAATTTTTTGTTTCTACAGTTAACACTAAAGTATCTAAAATATTTTTATAAAATAATCCTACAGAAAAATTTGGATAACAATTGAAATAAATAGGTCCGTTAGCAATATTTGTTTCAGCCATAGCTAAAATAGAATTTTGAAAATCTTTATGTCTCTTGTCTCTTAAAATAAGGAGAACAGGGGCATCTATTCCAAGTCTAAATAGAGGCTTGATAGCAATTTGGACTAAACCGACATGTAAAAATTTATATTTCATTCTATGCTCTAGAATAGATCGTGATGATAACAAATGTATATTTTGTTGGTTTTGACCAATAGACAAAGTTTGTTCTGTCATTTTAATAGAATAACCTTGAAAATAGTCAAAAGTTCCTATTCTATATATTGTATTAACATTAGTTTTAGGTATTGTCCAATTATTCAAACTTTGTTCTATGCTATTAACGGTTTCTTCAATAGAATTTATTTGATTATCATAATCTTGTTCATTGTCGATATTTTTACCAGGAATATATTTTTTGGATAGTATGCCTGAAAATTTACTCATATTTAATTAATTTTGCTTTAAAATTCTATAAGAAAACTTACTTGTTTTAATATCGATGAACAGAGGCGAATCGTCCCGACGATGATTGTGGTCCGGCACCGTGACTTACGTCCTTATCTGCGCGTTTTACGCTAATCCAACCAATCACTGGTTTTGTCTCTGAATCATACTTATTAAAACTTATAAATTTCTTAGAGAATATTAAACCCAAATTAAATAAATTTGAAATAAATATATCATGCATAACCACCCCAAAAACTTTTCTTGGCTCTAATACCATAATACTTATGTCTATGACATAAGTATTATTGTTTTATAATAGTCTTAGCAGATAAAATATAATCTTTTTCTTCTTGTGAAATATAGAAATCCCATATATATATATATATATATATATATATATATATATATATATATATATATATATATATATATATATATATATATATATATATACTAGAAATGATTTCGGCTCGTGCTAAGCACGGTCCAAGAATACGCCGGAGGAAATCTTTATCGATTGCATCAAATTTTTGACAACATAACTTTAATTGAAAAAAAGTTAATATACAATGCTATAATTAGGTGGAATTTTCATTTATTGTGCAATGTCTTGATAAGGAAAAAAAGTAGGATGCTATAGGAAAAAAAAAAGATGAAAATTGAATGCTATAATACACACACACAAACGAAATTACATCACTAATTCATCATTTTGCCGAAAGACCTTCAAGTTTCTTTTGGCCAAATATAGTTCATGATCTTTTTCAATATTCACACTGTACAAAGAAGTAGGCACCATTGTATACTACCATCACCTTCACCATCCACACTCACTTCCTAAAATGAAAAATATAAAGGTCAATGTCATAATTGGTCAAAGAGATTATATTCTAGTCCGGATATGAAGATGGTGACTTCAATATAAATGAAAAACAAATTATACAATGTTTAAAACATATCATACTAATTTTAAAAATGTGTACAATGCAAGAAATAACAATGTAGTTTCATTTATATGTATAACATCATACTTTAATTTCATTCCATTATAACATATAAAATGGACAGAGGAAAAGATATTATATAAATATATTTTATGTTTATGTAACCAATTTCAAGGTCCAACAGGTGAATGAAAATGAGTATTATGATGAAACCGGCTCAGCAGGATATCACCTTTATAATTAAATTTATTTCAAATAAATCAAAAGCTATTAGATTTATTGATAGAGAAAGCATACCGGGAAATTCCAATGATATAATAACCATGTAGTAAGTCTAAAAGAACGTCTCCACTGCTTCATTGGTATTTTGAACCCATTTTAGAACCATGTGAAATCGTAGTTTAAATAGTTTTAGTTCCCTATTGATCTTGAACAAAGAATGTAGAGATCATTGCTAGCTGTAATTAATGGTTATGTATATATTAATGAAAAATCAAGAATAAAATAATGCTTATTCTAAATATCATTTAAGAACAAAAAGATCATGCTTCAATCAATATCTACTCTTTTCTAACCATATAGAACCACCTTAACAAATGAATTCAGAACTATCAAAATGACATAGTTAGAACATAAATGTATTTCCCAATAGGCATCAAGTGCTAAATTAATCCATACCATTTGCTCCAACTCAAACATTTTTCATGGATGTTGATATCTAATTTAGGGTTGGGTTTCATCTTATCTATTTCGCCATTGGAAAAACTAAAATGACAACCACAACCGTAAACGTAAATTGTTATAACATGAAGACCAGATTTCATACACAGTTTCATTTGAGATATTGTTTGTCATTTTTGTAAAGAGACAAAATGGCTTGGTCATTTTGTTAAAAAAATTACCTCTAAAAGTAAAAGTAGTTATTTGTCACATTTTATCTTATCTATAGTTGAGGTGCTTGAGCATATGTGAGACTAGTTCAGACATACCAAGGGAACAATTGTTCTTTTCCTGAAACTGTAATCTTAAAATTGCCAATCCATATATTTTTCTTAATTATGTATTGGCATATGAACCTAGTTAATCATTCACTCATATACATATACATATAACATAAAAGGAAACAAACCTGATGATGTGATAAAGCATTTAAGTCAATTTATTGCCTGTGAAGAAAACCTCATTATTTGTTTTGCCATCTACAAAAATAAATGCAAATTGTGATAATATTTTTAACCAATAAAACAACATATAAAATAAATTATGAGAATGACATCCCCTAATTTAATAAATAAGTACTTTTTCCCCACGTGGCAGTCAATGAGCCCCTCTCCAGTGAATTTTCCCGCTCATAATTTCTATGTGAAGTTCCAAAAACACCCCTTTCTGCCTCTTAAAACCACATCCGTCTCACTCTGATGTTGGAAACAATTAAAAGTTTTCAACTTCTTTGCGATAAATCAGCTCCTAAATTCCAGGGATGGTTGAAATGAATCGTTTCCAAAGTTATTTATCAATCTCTTTATTTATACACTTACAATTCCATACCCATTCATTTTGACGCTAATTTTTTTGTTGGACATTGAGTAGAAGCCGAGAATTAATCTCTTAATTGATTACAAACTTGAGATCCGATTCAGTCGAGCATTGTAGAAGATAGGGACGAAGACGATGGTAGTTATGAAAAATCAGAAAGTGTATGAGTGGTTTCACACACAAAGCTGGAAACAGATCAAAGTTTCCAACTTCAATCCAAGAAATTCGCTCCTAGATCACCCATATTTTCGTGCTGATTAGTAATATTCGGATAAATCCACGAAATCATGTAGGTAATCGTTTACTATTTTATTTTTCATTCTCTATTTCTGCAGAAAATTGGGGATAAAGGTATGGATTCCCCTCTTTGAAATCACATAAAATGATATGGATATCCTTCATTGGAATCCGTTGTTTATTTTAACCCATTCGTGATGCCTCCACCACTCCAACAATCTATTCAGTCTTTGCATTGCAATCCCTCTTCTCTGATTAAGTGCTCATCCACGTGATTTATGGTTTCTTTGAAGAAAGTAACTTTACGAAAATACAAGGTAAATGCATAAACCTTTTCCTATTGAAAAAATTTATTTTCCATTTATCGGAGTTCGATATCGATTTTCTGGATTTATGTTTTCTTATTTTTGTTGAAACTGATTCTGTTTTTAAATCGCCTTTAACGATTTTGAACTTTAGATGACCAATTGAAGAACCCCAGGTGTTGATTGGTTATTTTCATCTATATCTTGCTGTTTAATTATGTGAATCTAACAGGAGTAATTGAAGAAAATGATCTACAAAAAGAGCAAGGATCTTCTTATCTTGGAATAAAAGTTTATTGTTCAAATGCAAAAGAATTAGAAGTCCTCGTGATACCCTTATTAATGATATATGTAAGTATATTGATTTGATTTAGGACATATTGTGCTGAAATTGCACACAATGTATCTACAAGAAAAAAAGGAAGGCTATAGTGGGAAAAGTAGCACAGTTGGATATTGTGGTTACTAATAAGTTTGAGAGGTTGAGTATCCAAGAAGACGAGTAAAACTATGACTTATATTTGTTCCGGTAAGTAGTTTTGTGGTGGATGCTTTGTGTGATTTTGAGTATTTTAACTATGCACATGTTTAACTTTTTGGTTTAAATCTATTGCATATTGTTGCTTTCTTTTTCTTTTTCTATTTTTTTGGTTAAAGTTTGTCTTGAATTTGGGCTTTGTTGTGAAAATGTTTCTCTTTCTTAGGTATTTTGTGATTATTTTTGTTAGTTAAGTATTTGTAACTATGATTATCAAGCCTATAGATCAAAGAATAAACTTGTTGAAATCTGAAATAAAGGAAGAACTACCTATAAGAATAATAATATTTACTTAGTTTTAGGTTTATATTTAACTTGAAACTATTGAGGGTAGACCTAGCTGGTATGATATCTACATTTTTGGATACTGAAATTGGTGAATTTAGTGAAACAATGTGGCTTATCGAGTCCTATGTTTTAATCCCTTTCTTTGATATTAATTATTCTTTGTTGGTGCCTCTTTTACATATAGCCCTTGCTACAATCTCTACGTAAATATATTTTGATCCTAACATATTTATTGGATTATCTTTATTAACAACTGTAAAATAAAGCACTTATATTCATATTTATGGAGTTTTATAGCATAACCGAAGCACTTACAATGAACTTTCATTCAAGTGTCTATAAGAGAGCTACAATACAAAGTATGAATTTGCTAACATTTTTTAATTGTAATTACCAGATGCTCATGAACTAAAACTAGAGAAGACGCAACATCATGGTAAAATGTCTCAAATTACATTATTTATAGTCTCATCATTTTTGCTGAAGTTGTGACAATATTGCATTGTGTCTTTAGAGTAAGGGAATGAAACAGTAGCAAACATGCTTAGGCGATATGAAGAAGATACTCCCTTTAAATATATCAATCTTAGTTAAGAAGAAAAAGCTCGCAGAGCTTGTACCTTTGTTGACGGGTAGAAAGTTGAAACCTTATGAAAAAGTGATTATTGGACCTAAAGTTACAAAATTTTATTTTAAAGAAAATCATCCAAGTTAAGTTTCATGTAAAAAAAATCAAATCTAGAAAAAAGAACAAAAATAGAAGAAGTTCTTTTCACAGCCTATTTATATAAAGGTGGTTGCTATAATAGACTAACTTTAAAATCTTGGTTGCTATTTATTGTAAAATTTCATGTAACAAACGACTAAACCAAAAATGACAAAACAAAATGAAACAAGTTCTTATCGCAACCTATTTCTACAAAGTTGGTTGCTATTATAGACCAACTTTACAGTCTTGGTTGCTATTTATTGTAAAATTTTCATGTTAACAAAGAACCAAATCTGAAAAAATGAAGTAAAAAAAAATGGAACAAGTCGTTATCACAACCCATTTCTACAAAGGTGGTTGCTATTATAGACCAACTTTACAATTTTGGTTTCTATATTGTAAAATTTCATTTTAACAAAGGGTCCGAATATGAAAAGGTGACAAAAAATGGAACATCTTTCTATTAATTCAATTTTTATTGAATTGTACAAAATCATCATTTTATCAAATATCTACATATACGAACAACGATCGAATATTAATACCAGTGTATATATTAATTTTAACTAATTATTATAAATTTACACAAAGCCTCTATGTAAAATAATAAATTTATGCAAATCATTGATTAGTAATTACGATTTGAAATTATCAATAATGTCTTTATTTCCTAACCGTGGTTTCCACAGGTTTAAATATATATCTTCTATTAACTCTTGGTTAAGATGTTTGACAAGTTATGTTATCATTTCTACTGGTATTGCTAAACTTGGATACAAGTATGTAAATATATGTATGTGACTACATTATTATCGATCTTAGTTTCTCTATCTTTATATTGGTCATTGTTTTGATCATGTCTTAGAACTAAGAAGCTAATTTGGAAATCCATTTCTTTATCTAATCGTAGATAATTGTCAGTCTAAATCAAGGCGTGATGTTTACATATTTTTTTAGCGTTTCTAAACGAGCTTTGCACAAGTTGAGTTGATTGATTTTCTTTTGCAAAAATTGGGTTGAAAAAAATTGACGAATATAAAAACAATTTCTATTAATCTCACAAAATTACTATGTAATTAAATACTTACAAATCACAAAGTTATTAAAAAAAATACAGTATTACAATTCATAAGTTTTCTAAATTAACTGTATATTATTTTATTACATAATTAATTTTTTAATTTTATTTAAAATTAACATCCGTAGGTTCCACAGGTTTTAACCTAGTTGTATAAGATATGAAGCCCAACACCATGTTTCTTTGGTGCCTGTAGGAGTGCAATAACGACATATCCAAGATTGTCTGATAAAAAAATATATGTACATGAATGGTCTTCCCTGGTGGTTTCTAAAACCCCCGATATTTCAAACATTAAAATCTGATTAATGTGACTCTTAAGTCGTATGTGTTTCGGTCCCAACCATTTATTGATAAATAAATATAAAGGGAAGAGTAAATCAATAAAACTTCACATTTTATCATTAATATAAATTTATATGGTCTTCCTCATTCATTGTCTATTAGACACTTTAACTATAAAATCTTCATCCGGTTCTCTGTCCTTCAAAAATTTAAGGAGAACATCATCTTCTTCGTTTTACAAATCTACAAACGAAAACCAGGTATACTCTAAGGTTATAATTCTTGGAATTAAACATACAAGGACTTAAAAGGTCTAAAGTTATCTAGACAGTGGATGGTTCATTCATAACAACAAAGTACGAAACTTCTTTTTTTTTTTCTAGAATTTTCAGAAACACATGGACTGCATAAGCACATTCCAACTAAAACCTCAACAAACATTGCATAAAGATCAGAGTAGTCATAACAGATAAACAAAAAGGGTATAAGAGTTTCAATTATGCAAAAAAGATGGAGTCTTTGGCCTTGTAAATAAAGAGTTTTGAATAACAGGAAAAAAATATCGCATATAGTCAGTTTATTGTCATTGAAAAACACCACCGTGAATAGTACCATATGATAATGAAAACCCAACCATCATATTTGTGTAATTAGATAAAATATCTACAAAGCCCTAAAGTTCTTACAAGGAAACACATAGTAGCCGCCAACCATTAATGGAGGTTGAATCGGGCATCAGCCTACAATTGCATTCCAAAATCATTGAAGAAACGCCTCAAGGATAAACTCGTTCTTAGCGATCAAATGGAAGGGATGCGATCCTCGATTGTCAATCAGTGATAATATTTATGAATTTCAATTTTGTTTCATAAAGGAAAAAAGAGATCGTTGAAGAAGTCTAGAACCGGTTGGAAGAGGAAAGAAGACAACGTTAATAGAAGTAGCGCTAACTATTTAAAGGCGCCCTCTTGAACCGGGTGGAAACAATGTAAAGGCACTGTTCAGGCGCTGAAGAAATACTATGACGTGGAGGCATTCAAAGAGGCCAATGGTGACATAGAAGTGTGGTCAGAGTTCTTGTTAAGGAGGAAGTCGGTGAATATCGAAGAATCCGGAAAACATCAATCAATTCCGGTATACAGATATCAATGACGACATATTTGTCTGTGAAATTAGGGAATATTAGTGGTTGTGTTTTATGTTCACGAATCAGGAGTCGCTGTTGAAATTAGGGCTTTTCTTGACGTTGGTGTTGTTGCTGTTGGCAAGGAATTCAGAGTTTCGCTAGAGGGGAAGGGAGTCGCTGAATCGGTAGGGATGACCATGTGGAGAATGCCATACGTTACATGCGAGGTTGGAAAACGCCTGTTGTGGTACAATACGTTGTAACGATGGTAGGATACGTGACATCAAAAAAATCAAATGAATTTGTTTTAGAAGGAATCAGAATTAAATGGCTTTTATATATATATATATATATATATATATATATATATATATATATATATATAGGTTCAAATGAGAACAAAAAAAAATTAAGAACTCTAAGAACCACTCATTTTTAAATATTCTAATAGTCATTTCAACTTTAACAACAAATATCTAACAATCTATAACATTTCAAATATTTACAAATTTTTTTTTACAAGAAAACACTCTCAAACTCTCCCAACAACTCAAACCCTAACATCAGCTCTACCACCTACGTCCACCACCACCTACCGCTTACCGCCGTCGTCACCTACCACCTTCCCTCGTCGAAATGTTAAGTTTCCAAAGTTTTTCACTTCAAATCCACTATTGACCGCCACTGACTTCAGATCTGGAGTCAAAAACCCCGTTGTCAGCGAAAGCCATCGCTGATAACCACCGCTACTGCTCTTCACTCAGGTGAAATACAAAAAACTCGTCTCCATCTCTTTCTTCATGATCTACGACGAAAAGCAACTAGATGTGCACTGGATCTAACGTATTTGAGCTCTAAAACCGACAAACCACACCACCGCCGTCAGCCGCCACCCTAGTTGCTTCCTCTCAGCTCCGGTTAAACACAACGAGCTTTCCTATATCTCTTTCTCTATGATTTTCGGAGAAAAACATGTAGATCTGCATCAGATCTAACATTTTTGAGCTCTAACACCAAGGAACGACAATAACGCCGTCAATTACCACCACCTCTACTGCCCGTCGCTCCGGTGAAACTCCGACAGGTATGCCTTCATCTCTTATCTTTGATATTCGTGATACCATCAGATCTGCATCAGATATGATTTGTTTGGCGTATTTTAGTTGTAGATCTGGTGGTTGTTATGCACTTCTAGGTGGTCGACGATTCTTTTACCATCAGATCAGATTTTTTGTACCTCCTCATCTTCTATTCTTTGTGTATTTTTTATATGGTTAGATTTATGATGATAATGTTTAGATGGAAAAGTTTTTAAATCAGATGTATAAAAGGTGTTTGAAAAGAATGTATTTGTTAAGCTGTGAATGACTATATGAACTAGTATATTATTTTGTGAATAAAATTATGAACTAGTCTTTTTTTTAATGTGTTTTTTGCTCAAATCTAGTTAGATACGAGAGTTTCATAGTTTTCTTATTAAAATACTAAACTATTATTAAAATAATAAAAGGTTGCAACAATGTTTTATTCTTTTTTATTATTAGTCCATTTTTAAATCTGTAATTTGTTAAAGAAATGAGTATAAAGCTCTCACGAATAAAAAAATAGGATAATTTTGTATTTAAAAGAATATTCATGTCTATAAAGTAACTTGTATAAAAGCAGTTGTTTTTTTCTTTTTTTTTTTACTGTTTTTCGTAGGTGAGGCTAAACAATGTATGTTTGAGGCTACTATTCATGTATCCTAAGGCAGTGATTAGACATGTTCAATCAGATTCTTTTTCACATCACAATAAAATATTTTAAACATTTTTAATTAAAATATATTCTTAAACCTTTCTACTCATTTCTTTCGCCCACTCACATGAGACAACTATTCACATAATATATTTTTTAATTTTATATGGTTCATATTAATTTTTCTTTGTCATTTTTATTACAATTTATAATTATAAACAACTTTCACTTGAAACATTATTTAATTAAACTCTAATTAAATTATTACAAGATAATGATTCTATGTTTATAATAAAAAATTATAGCAACGGATAAAAATAAGAAAATAAAACATAAAATCCCAATAAAAAGACAAAAAGTATTAAAAATAAATAAAAATGTATATGCAATAGTATAAAAATATTATTGAAATAATTAAAATAAACTAGACATGAAGATTAATAATATATGTAATACGGATCCTTATTTTTGTTTAATAAAGTTGGATTTTTTTATAGTATGATTATATATAAATTTTTATCAAGAAAACAAATCAAGTAACCCAATGGGTAAAGAATTAAAGATACGAATACTTGACACTAATATAATGGTTGTTTATTATTCAAGTTTTATTATATAATATTACTTTCATATCAATAAAAGGGATAATTATTAATTTAGCCAAATTAAGAAAGTGATTAGCAATTTTTAGCCAAAAATTAGGAAATATCTCAAAATAGCACACGAAACCGTAGGTATTTATATTCGTCTATTGTTTCGCAAAATCGTCTACTGTTTCGTGTTTGTTATAATTTTTTTTTCATTTTCAACATATAAAACCGTAGGTATTGTAAAACCTAAGGTTTCCCAAACCGTAGGCTACGGTTTTTGGAAATTTTATGTTTTTTTTAAATGAGAACTACGGTTTTGGGTTAAAAAAACTACGGTTTTGGGTTAAAAAACTACGGTTTTGTGCATTATTGACTTGTACACCGTAGGTTTCTTACGAAACCTACGGTTTTAATTTTTGTTTTTTGGTTTTTTTCAAAAAAAAAAGTTATCCCCACATACAAAAACTACTCCTAATCAACAATACGGTAAAATTTTGAAAAAAAAAAACCATAGGTTTTTAGACGAAACAGTAGATCATTTTTAATCTACTCTTTGGGAAACAGTAGACTTCTCAGAGGAAACAGTAGACCATTTTTTCGTCTACGGTTTCGTAATGAAAAATGAAAAAAAATCCTTATATACTAAAATCAAAACAGTAGGTAAATGAGCGAAACAGTAGGCCATTTTAACCACCTACGGTTTCGATGGCTATTTCGAGATAAGTCCTAAATTTTGTCTAAAAAGTGAAAAGTTATTAATAAATTTGGTTAGATTAGTAATTTTCCCTTAATAAAATATATTAAATAGTAGAGTTGCAATAGATAGAGTATAAGGTGGAGATGCATACATCTTTTATTTTTATATTTATATTTTCCTTTATGTTTTGTTGTCTAATTAAAATTTTAGCTAAAATTTTATTATTAAAAATAGATTTCGAAAAAACACTTTATATAAAACTTAGTAGTTCATTTAAACCTAATTCATTGTTGGTTAAATGGACTTCAAAAAAACTAGTTGAAAATTGTTAGAAAACTAATTCATAAACAAAAGATGTGATAGTTTACTCCTAATTTGTCGAGTTTTTAATGGTGGTCTTAAAGTTTTAAGCTATGAATACATTATTTTGTACATATCAAATGTGGTAGTTTACTCTTAATGAATTTTGTGATTAAACTGTAAATAGACAGTATTAAGTTGTGAATCGGTTGTATTAAGTTGTGAATCTAATATAGATTTTGTGTTAAAATATAAATGATTTGTGTATTAAGCTTTGACTTTTGTGTTTTAAACTGTGAATTGACTTCAATAACCTGTAAATTTCTTGTTTAAACTCTAACTTGACAATAATAAGCTGTGAATTTTCTTATTAAACTATGAATTGACTGTATTAAAAATTTCAAATTGATAATATGGTTGTGAATTTATATTTTTTGTATTAAATTGTAAATTTATTGTAATAAATGTGATTTTTACGTATTAAGCTGTAATAAGATGTGAATTTTTTATTTAAATTGTAAAATGACTATATTAAACTGTGAATTTTTTGTATTAAACAATGATTTTTGTGTTTAAAAATGTGAATTGACTATAATAAGTTGTGAATTTTCTTATTAAACTGTGAATTGACTGTATTAAAAATTTTAAATTGATAATATCGTTGTGAATTTATATTTTTTGTATTAAACTGTAAATTTATTGTAATAAGATGTGATTTTTATGTATTAAGCTGTGATTTTTGTTTTTTAAACTTTGAATTAACTTCATTAAGTTGTAAATTTTTTAGTTAAATTATGAATTGACTATATTAAACTATGAATTTTTGACAATGATTTTTGTGTTTAAAAATGTGAATTGACTACATTAAACTGTGAATTGACTGCATTTTGTTGTGAATTTTTTATAATTTCTGTTAAAATATGAATGATTTATGTATAAATTTTAGTGTTAATTTTCTTATGATTTTTTTTTTGTTGTTGTATAAATTTGTAAGACAGTACTAGTTTTTATAATTATTTTGCATTAAATTTAAAACGAATGAATTAATATGTTTTATTAAACTGTGAATGTAGTATTTAAGTTAATGCAAGACTTTATTTACTGATCTGATTTGGAAGAAATGATGGTTACAATATTGATACAAGTGGTTGGTGGCTGTGTATGGTGGTAGAGTTTGAGGTTTTGACATTTTTAAATTAGTGAATTATTGTAAAATGGTTTGTATTAAATTCTGAATTTTTTGCATTAAACTTTAAATGGACTGTATAAAATTGTATTTTGTATAAGTTTTGTATTAAAATAAGAGAGCATATATGAATGGAAATATTAGACTTTAAAAATTATAATTTTGTCATTTTCGTATCAAAAAGACAAAAAACTTAGGATTTTTACATTTTAATAAAATTATTGTGTAAATATTTACTAATTAATAGGGTTGTTAATCTTTTGTGGTTCTCGTTTGAACCACTCCCTATATATATATATATATATATATATATATATATATATATATATATATATATATATATATATAATGAAATTTGTTAGCTTAACCGGTAAAAACCATATCTCCTCTCTATTAAAAATTTGACTTTGGTCCATGCTAAGCTTTTTTACTCATTTTATTTTTAAAGATGGTGTGACTTCCCACGTCAACAGGAATGTCTTTGTTGCTATCAAGGCAAAAGATTACTTGTCACCAGCGACATGACAAAAGATGATCAACTGTCATGATTGATGGCAAAAGATGACTTGTCATCACTGACGTGGCAAAAGATAACCTACTAATGGGGTCTAATTGTTCGTAACCTCGAAAAAACTCGATTATAAAAATAAATGTTAAACATGACTTTTATTAAACATAACAAAAAAAATTACTAGGGTAAGTTAGAAATTAAGGTGTAAACTTACGGACTCTTTTAATATTAACTAGGGAAGAGGCCGGGTCGCATTTTTTTTTGTTGATGTTTGGTGGGTCACGAAAGTAGGTCGCTATAACAATGCTCAAAAATGGTATAAAGTAGAAGTAGATACCGCAAATACCATAAGAAAATACCATAAGAAAAATCAAGTTGTAAGATAATCCAATGTAAATGTGAAGGACGAAGTGTAGAAGACAATGGATTTTCTACCGGTGAATCCACTATCAGATATATTCTCTCGAGTTAGGACCGAATGGCGTGATGGAGTATTAAAACCCCAACACTATTTAGATGTACATTTTAGAACATTTGAACAAAGGAAACTATCAAGATACAATGATATTCAGTAGTTTTAGTTAATGAGTTTATTCATAAATACCATATAAAAAGAAGATTTTTTTATGTTAAAATAACAATAATTACTGATGGAAAGTATAGAGAAATTTAATGGAGATAACATGCCGATAGAAATAGATGCAGATCCTGATTAGGTCCAGGTCCAACCTTGATTTCATAAGGACCATTCTTTACTCCTGAAAACAAAAATAAAATAAATTAGATTCACTAATTCCAACTTATTCATATACACTGAAACATAAGAATTAAAGTCTATAGCCCGACAACTGATGGTATAAAGAAACTAATAATGATATATTAATAAGACCAACTAATTTCAATAATCGAGATCCACCTAATTATTTTACTTTTATAATACCACATCTTTCATCTTTTGAACATAAAAACTTAATAACATTACATTTCTGTTACATTCGGAAATAAATATTTTATGATTAAAATCCCAAAATTTGTAATAAAAAGTATAACAAATAATTATATCAAAAAAATATTAGGATATATTATAATTTTTAATTCCATTCGACGTTGGAATGAAAAGAGAATCCAAGCTGTGTCGTTCCATGATCAACTATGGAATGAACAATTATGGACTGAACAATTCCATTCATTCACCAATTCCGTTACCTTTATGAGCATTATTACTGCATTGGTCGATCAAGAAATGAAGTTACCTATAAATATATTAATTCATTTAAAAGCCATTCATTGTAAAGACTTCAAAATTCTTTCCAAAATTACCCTCCATATTCTGGACTTTAAAAATACATAAGCATACTTTATTTATAAATATTAAATCCTAGAAAATGATTAGACTCACTCGTAATTTGACGACACCGCATCCTTGAAAGCACATACAGGGTTTGTTATTTCCGGTAAGCAATTGAAAAAATCATGAGAAGAGCAATTTTCTGGTTAAAGTTTTTTTCTTTTCATCATTTTTTTTAAATTACAATGTTTTTGATCGAATCTGGTCTTATTTAAAAAAGGTGAAATCGTAATTTTAGTTTGTTTATGTTGCAACTTTATATTCCATTTCATGGTGGAATTAAATGATCGGGCTAACCAATGACAATAAACTGGAAAAAATGACTAACTAATTTTGTATTCCATTATATATATATATATATATATATATATATATATATATATATATATATATATATATATATATATATATATATTAAAGCGCATGGAATGTAACATCAGGAAACTTTTGGACTTCAGATTTTTGACACCATTCTATGGGGTTTCATACTTTTGCTCCCTTCAATATTTACCCATGCAATCTCCCCATGCAATCTCCACCCAGAAGTATATCCAACATGCCAACAAGAAACTTTTGGACTTTAGGTTTTTGACACCGGGGTTTCATACTTTTGCTTCCTTACAATATTTACCCATGCAATCTCCACCCAGAAGTATATCCAATTGTGCAATCTCCACTCAGAAGTGTATCCACTTGTCAATTTGGTCCCTGCCTTTTGTAACATTGTTCTATTTCAATATTTTTTTTCGCGTTATTACAAATTTGGTCCTTCCTTGCCAATGAGTAGTGAACCCTACTTTACACTCTTAGAGTTCGTCGTCGCTCTTACATGTTTTTGGAAACTGTCGCTTTGGCCAATTTTTTTTTTAGAAAATTCTAAATTATTTCTAACCCATGGGCTCTTTCTTAGTTTTAGTTAATGCAACTTGCTACTGATATAAATATAAATTGGGTAGATAATTCCATCCCCCTGATTACTCTTCAACCAAAGCTTGAGAAATACAAACAATTTAAAAAAATGATATACACAAACATGGAAAAAAAAACAGAAATCCCATATACCCGACCTAATCCCTTAACCATCGCGTTAATAGGTTAAGCTTAGGACTAAGCTGAGTTTGCGTAGATTGGACATGAGGTTGAGGGGCTTCAGGTCTCTGGTTCTGTCTTATGTGAGGCTAATAATAACCTGTAATAGCAATATTGTTGTAAACATGCAATATCAAAATAAAATTAAAACAAAGTAAAAAATGTTAGCACAAAATTAATACATGTCCTAAACTCATAAACAATTACCTATTTTTCAAGTTTCCAGAAGAAAAAAAAAGATCTTTTCTTACCTTAACATTTTTTGTTTAGGTTGCTGATATTGTCTTTCAAGGACAGAAGCATCCTGGTCCAAGCATTTCATCGAGCAGTTGGAATGCATAGTGAGACTCTCTTTTAAATCTGAATATCAAGTGGTTGGGGGTATAACTGAATCTGACCGTTTCGCCATCGCCCCTCTCCCGTGCTTCCACCATATCCGATATCCAAGATTCATCACGGGTATTCATGTCTTTCATGAGTTCTTCATCGTTTATCAAATGCAAGCTCAAAGAAAGGTGTTTTATCATAGAAATTATCGAGGTTCCGATCTTTTTTGTTCATCATCTCGTTTGCAATCGCGGGGCAGCAAAAAGTCGAGGATGAAATCGGTGGGTCCCGTGTAGGTGTTACGGAGTCGTATTGCCATGGCAGCATTCAGCCCGTAATAAGAACTTATCGGATAATCAGTCCTACAAAAATCATTAATGTCAGTAAAGCAAGGTTGGTTTGTACCCAACGCTTTACCAGCAATACCTTCTCCTGATAAGCAAACATAAAGATGATGAATTGAATAAAAACACCTCATCCACTCAGTCTGTTCTATCATTACAACAATGTTACACTACTATTTGCTTCATCTGATCATTAATTAAAGTACTTCACAACCAAAAACAAAGGCGACAACATTTGGGGTTTTTTACAGCGTAAAAGATCAAGAAATCATACAGAAAGCACAATTCAAATAGAAATCGATACATAAATTCATTAATAGAGAGAGACCTTACCTAACAATCTGAACTCCATTAGTACAGCGATGGAGAATTTTAGGGTTTAGCAGGGACGGCTATGAAGCAGATAAGGGATCCGGTGGGTGATTTGAGTGGACGAACAGATGAGGTTCCATGGATGTCGACGGGGAAGCACAGGTTACAATCGGACGGAGGCGATTGGGAAGTGTGAGTGGAAGTTGTGTAAACTTTTTGGACTAAGAAGGGTATTGAGGGAAGAAGAAAGCGGGATTAGCTAGTATACTTGATCGGACAGAGCCCAGCCGATCAGGCGTGAGAAGGAGAAGCTTATGGGTATGGAGATAAAGCAGTGGAGGATAAAAGGTGGGTATGATTGAGGGTGAGTATAATCGGAGGTGTGCATTCAACCGACATAGACCTTGAAGTATCCAATCGATTAGAGGAGTTGGGGGCGATACCTGGATTAAAGTGGTTGGAGGGAAAAACGGTGGAAGAGATGAGTGGAATATTGGTGGAACAGATTAATATGGAAGAAACACGTTGCAACGCCACAATAAATATTAAAAAAAAAAAAACAATCAATGGCAGTAAACCCACTAAAAAAGGAAAAAAAAAAAAAAAAAAAATCAATAAATCACATGAAAGTCCGAGCAAGGACTTCTAAATTATTATGTATATAAATATACATACGTGTTATTAGAAGTTAATGCAAATCTCATAATTACCATTATACAAATCAAATCACGAGTTTAGGTTCGTAACACCCAATGTTATCATTGGATATGGAATTCAACCATCAACATCACGATGAACAAAAAAGTATTTCAAGCATTGGGCGTGTTCGACACGCAGTGTTTGGGAACTTCTAGCTTCTAGTTTTTAAAAAAACGTTAGTAAAAAAGAAAAAGTCTTGTTCCGCGACAGGAGCGTTTAGCTTTTAGCTAAAACAAAATGCTCCAAAATCAAAAGCTACCCGCTAACCGCTACTAGCTAGTTTTGTCGAACACGCCCATTATAACTATCTCTTCAATATCTACAGATTTAGTCGATTAAGTTATAGAGAAAATATCATATCCTTCATACTAGATATCTTTAAGTCTAAGGACTTCTCATGTCATTACGAAAAATGTTATGGTAGATAATATAATTGTACTCAACGTATAAAAGCATTACAAAATCGTCTAATGGCCAGATTAAAGAGTTATTTTCCAACATACGCCTCAATTTCTAATTTACCAGATTAATGAGTTATTTTCCAACATGAACCTCACTTTCTAATTTACCCAACAATTTTATGTTCTATAAAATCCAATACCTTTCAAATTTTGTTTCAAAATTTGTCTTTTTTCAGATCCCAAGAGGTTGACACGATTGGCAAGTCATCTCTTGAGGATAACGTGTTATTGTTGGTGTGAAAATGATGACATGCAGGGATGGAAATGGGGCGGGGTTGACCATCCACGTCTCCATCCCCGAGTGCCTAACCTTATCCCTACTCCTTTTACATTTTAGGCGACCCAAACCCGATCCATCCTAGCCCATCCCCGATTTATCACCATAATAAATTCAACTTACGCAAAAGAAATTATTTCATGTTTAATAACCGATAAAAAAGTAGATGCCATAATCATATGTGTTTACATCAATCATAAAATCTAACAAGCAACAAAACGAGAAGTGACAATTTGGTGTATGGACCGTCGAAGGAAATGACGATTGATGAAGTTTTGGAATTGAGAATGTAATTTCGTATATAGACTCTGTCTTGATGGTATACGGTCACGCCTTCGCCTTCGCCTTCCCGCGGTCATCTGAAGCACCTGAAACATAACCCAAAACTGTAAGCCCAAAGCTTAGTGAGATCCCCCAAAGTACCAACACATAAACAAATAACAAATACAATAATAACATGTCGGGTCCAATCAACCATCGGGTTGGAATACCCCAGGCCCCTCAACCATCGGGTTGGATCGCCAACACACTATGGGTCTAATCAACCATCGGGTTGGAATACCCCATGCCCCTCAACCATCGAGTTGGAATGCCAACACACTATGGGTCCAATCATCCTCGGGATGGAATACCCTCGGGCCCATTCAACCATCGGGTTGGTATGCCCCGACCTGTTGGCTTACGCATAAAGCAGTAAAGCCTCGGCCACCGACCAAACATGTGCACATATAATAGATAATCATATAACAATCTACAGCCAGTCAAACAGATCTACAGACCACTAAGCATAGCATCATCCTATATACCAGGATACCGATCTAATAAATCACTATAGCACAATAACATACATAATAGGATATCAAATCCAAAGGGTCAGCCTTGGTGCCTTCGACGCGCAAGTACAGTGAGGAAAACTCACCTCACAAACTGAATAGATGCTGATGAGGTCCTGACTCCGAATCTCAGCTCCCTAACCGACACCTATTCCCACCAAGTGACCAAATCCATCAAAACCCCAAAATACCCAAAATACCCTCAAGGTTAAACTTGGTCAAAGTCAACTAGTCAAACCAACTAGGTCAACTGAGTCAACCCAACCGAGTCAACTCAGGTGCATACGTGGGGCGTACTCCTGAGGTACGCTGGGCGTACACGAGGCCTCGCAGGTTGACCACCATCGGGGTGGTTGACCTCATACACAGAGCGTACTCCGAGTACGCGGGGCGTACCCTCGCAAGCCCAAAAATTCCATTAAGAGCTTAATGGCTTAAGCTCTTATGTCAAAACCTCAGATCTATGGCTAAAATACTCTTAGGAGTTATAAACTCTCCAACTTTATGACCTAGCATGTCGAATAAGTGCTTAACATAAGGTCTTATTCCATTAAGACCTTCTAAATGATGCATGGAGCAAAACTAACCATTGGGACTTCATTTTTATGACTTAGGACCCCTCCTAGGGTCTGAAAGGACAACTCAAATCATCAAGAACATGTCATTCTCAAGATAATACATTTGGGACCAAAAATCTTCACTAAAACACCCATTTCTATATCTACATGATTGAAAGATAAAGTTGCAAGCTTTATACCTTAAAAAGGTTGCAAATGAAGAATAAGTTCCAGATCCAAAGTGCTTCACTCTTCCAAGATGAGCTTGGCTTCCTTCCTTCTTCTTCAAAGCACACAAACACACACTTTTAGGCTAGAAATGGCTTTTTCAAGGTGAAATAGGGTTACAAACACGAATGAGAGGGTGGAGACTGATAAGTTGAATGGAAATGAGGTCGACTTAAATACTAGCCAAACCCTAAAAATTAGGGTTTCCTTAATTGGCAAGTACACCCAAATTACACTGATGTACGCCCAGCATACTAGGGCGCGCCCTAGTACGCTTAGCGTACACCATGTATGCATGGCGTACTCTGAAGGCCATAATTACAACAATGCCATTAGGGCTCCTTTGCACACTTTCTTGAACTTAAGGACCAAAATGCAACATAATAAAATTGTAGGGTTGAAATTTGAAATACCTTATCATCGAAATGTTACAATTCTCCATCACTTGGATTAGACTTCGTGCTCGAAGTCTGCTGCGGAGCATAACTTAGGATAATGCTCGCGCATCTCAGCATCGGCTCCCAGGTCCATCCGAAGCCTCTTCGATGCTGCCAATGTACCTTTACCAAATGTATCTCTTTGTTTCACAAAACCTTCATCTTTCTCTCCAAAATAGCCACTGGCCTCTCAACATAGTTCAAACGCTCATCGAACTGAATATCATCCAAGGAAACCGCTGCATCATTATCCAATATGCACTTTCGCAACTACGAGACATGGAAAGTGTTGTGAATCTGACTGAGCTCCTCAGGTAGATCCAACCTGTAAGAAACCTTGCCAACCCTGTCAATCACTCAAAAAGGCCTAATATACCGTGGACCCAACTTTCCCCTCTTCCTGGAGCGTATCACCCTTTCCAAGGCGAGACCTTCAGTAATACCATATCACCGACCTGAAACTCCAACTCGGACCGGCGCAGTCCACATAGCTCTTCTGCCGACTCTGAGCTGTCTGCAATCTTGTCTGATCGGCTGGATAAGCTATATGGTCTAAAGGACTACTTCGGTCCTTCCCATCACCATGTGACCAACTTCGCCCTAACAAACTGGGGTACGACACCTCTGCCCATATAAGAGCTCAAGAGGCAGAGCACCAATGCTGGACTGATAACTGTTGTTGTAGGAGAACTCCGCAAGAGGTAGGTAGGAATCCCAACTCCCACCAAAATAAATAACACAGGCCCGCAACATATCCTCAAGGGTTTGTATTGTCCACTCGCTCTGATCGTCGGTCTGCGATTGATAAGTAGTGCCGAAATGCAACCTCGTGCCCAGTTCCTCGTGGAACTTCTGCCAGCATCGGGAGGTGAACCGAACATCACGGTCTGAAACAGTAGAGACCGGAACCCCATGACGAGCAACAATCTCTCGGACATATACATCAGCCAAGTTTTCGGCCGAAGAGCTCTCCCGAATAGCCAAAAAGTGGGCATTTTTGGTCAATCGATCAACGATGACCCATAAAACATCATAACCCTTTGCCGTCTTTGGCAACTTGGTGATAAAATCCATAGTGATCTATTCCCATTTCCACATGGGAACCTCCAGAGGCTGCATACCTGCCATGAGGCCTCCGATGCTCAACCTTGACCATCCTATAGGTCAGGCACCTCTTAACATACCAGGTGATCTCCCTCTTCATACATGGCCACCAATAACTCAATCTCAGATCCTGATACATCTTGGTGGCCCCCGGGTGAATAGAAAAACGAAACTTATGAGCCTCCTCTAACACAACCTGCCTAACCCCACCAGCAACTGGAACCTAAACCTAGTCACACTGAGTCAACAACCCTCGACTATCTGCGACGAACGTGTCGATCTCACCCCGGATCCTCTCCTGCTTCCAGTTCTCCTTCCGAACTCCCTCGGCCTGAGCCTCCCTGATCAATCCCAAAAGCGGGGAATCAACTGATATCCTCATACATATCTCCCTATCTGAAGATCCAACCGAGTTGCAGCTCAAAGCATCTGCTGTCACATTCGCTTTACCCGGATGGTAAAGGATCTCGCAGTCATAATTCTTTACCCGAAGAGTCTCAAATGCCGACTGTTGCGCAGGGCCCCATCGGAAATCCGCCCCCTTCCTCGTCAAACGAGTGAGGGGTACAACAATCTTGGAGAAATCCTAAATGAATCTATGATAGTAGACTGTCAGACCTGAGAAAATCCTGATCTTTGAGGGAGATTTCGGAACCTCCCACTGCATCACATCCTCGGTCTTGGCCGGGTCAACCAAAATCCCATCCTGATTAACGAGGTGCCCAAGGAACTGGACCTCTCGTAACCAAAACTGCACTTCGATAACTTTGCAAAAATCCATTCTCGCCTGAAAACCCCCAGAAGCTCTCAAATGTGCTCCTCATGCTGCTCTCTGGTCTTGGAATATACCAGGATATCATCAATAAACACAATGACAGATCGGTTGAGCATCAGCCTGCATACCCGATTTATTGAATCCATAAACACAACAGGCGCATTGGCGAGTCCAAATGTCATCACCACAAATCGTAATGCCCATAACGAGCCCGGAACGTGGTCTTTCCACGTCCTCCTCTCTCACTCTCACCTGATGATACCCAGACCTCAGATCTATCTTGGAGAACCAAGATGCACCCTGCAACAGATCAAAGATGTGATCAATCCACATGAGGGGATAAAGGTTCTTCATCGTTAACTTGTTCAACTCCCGATAATCAATGCACATCCGATGCGAACCATCATTCTTCTTGATGAACAGTATCGACGCTCCCCATGGAGAACTGCTCGGTCTGATGAACTGCTATCCTAGCAGCTCCTGCAGCTGAGATGACAACTCCTGCATCTCAGGCAGTGCAAAGCAGTACGACACCTTGGCAATCAGGGTCGCACCTGACACAAGGTTAATCCTGAACTCGACTTGCCTCTCAGGAGGCACGCCGGGTAACTCCTCTGGAAACACATTGGCAAACTCACTGAAAACGGGAACATCTAAAACGGAAATATGATCCCTAAATAGAGTATCAACCACATAATCCAAATAACCTGCACACCCGTGTTGAATATACTAACGAGCCTTGGCTGCCGAACAAAACCTTGTACCAGCCCTGGTGCCCTCTCCATAGATAACCAGTTGTCCCCCACTTGGGGCTCGAACTACCACTCGCTGGCAGATGTGAAAATTACTTATACACTAGTTTTATCCTACTAAAGTAACTAACTTTCTTCCTAAGGCAGTGTACCTTTTTGTAAGTAGTATAACTCAAGAGACAGGTATTGAATCTCAGGGAACGGAATAATTAGCTAATTCTTTTCCTCTAATCTAACTAAATTACTAATAAATTTAGAAAAATGATTTTTTCTCTAGTTTTGCAAGACTAGAAACTTAACTAACTATATTAAACTAACTAACAACTAATTAAGCAAACTTCTAAACTAAAAACAAGAAAAAAATAAAAACGATTTAACCAAGGTATTTGAGAGACTTTCGTTTAGCTTCAATTTAATTGTTATTATGGTTGATTTATGGAAGTGCAATTGTAACACCAGTTCCAGGTATTACTTAATTTAATTAAGATTTAGGATTTTGGTATGTGGACTCGGTGTGACATCCCCATTTTCACGGCCAGAAAAGACCGATTTTGTTTATTCTTGTTTGAAAATTAGAGTAACATTTTAAATAAAAGTGTTGCGGAATTTGTCCCAAAACAAAATATGATAAAGATTTATCAAAAGCATTTCCAAGGAAATGTATTTCATTAAAAGGCTCGGGATGTCATGTTCGATACAGATCAAAAGCATAAACAGTACAACATAAGCCTTACTACATCATTTCATATCTACAGGCCTATATCCGTAATCCCTCATCCAAAACATCACATCTATGCTCGAGCGCCACTACCTGTAATACATGAAACTGAGTGGGTCAGGCTTGGGAGCCTGGTGAGCACATAGGGTTTTCAACCCACAATAAATAAGTTTATTAATTTCATCAATCAACAATAACCCGATTACCTGTTCCCGTTATCCTTACTTTACGTCCCTAAACACCTATCATAAGGGACCTAGCCTAAGGATCATCATCGGGATGGACACTACTGCTAAGGGGGTTCCTCAGCAATAAATGTCCTAAAGGCAACCATGAGGGGGATGGAGTACACCGGTGAACACATCGTTCACAAACACCTACAGGTTGCGAGCCTGCTAGCGTTCCACTGGACTGTCTAGAAGAGTCCGTGGTCGTCATCTATACTCCGTTAGATGACTGGATCACCAACAACATCGAGGCCTCTCATCATTTTATCACACATCGTCTTATTACATCTACCCATGTTTTACCCCAACATTTTGTAGATATAAAATACATATACAGTTTAAAACATTTAAAACATGTATAAAAATCTTTCATCAGCATAAACAGCAAGTATTCAGATAATATGCACACATAACACGTAGTTTATAATAAATACTTCATATCTATGTGTAAGATGAAAGAGACTATGCACTCACCTGATTAGGTGGTGACTTGGCACTTGAACAACACTTCGTTATCTCAAAACAATTTTTCCTTGACCAAAACCTAGTATTAATACCACTAGGGTTTAGTTTTAACGTTAACCGCGACTAATTAATAGTCTAGCTATTGTTATTATTATATAAGCGTTAAATAACACTCAATATAACTTATAATAATAGTCCAAATAATTATTTTAAGGACCTAATAACATTACTATAATTATTTAAAAGTTATATTAAAAATTGCGTAGGCGTAGCTCACTAACAGCGGATTTTAAAGAAAACCGGGCCTTGCTCGGAGCAGCGTTTCCGAACCGAAAGACCCTTTTTCTCGGGACTCCGGGAGCCTCGGGGCTTCCTTAGGGTGCTAGGGATTTTTCCTAGGGTTTAGGGGGGTTAAAATGGGTTAGAGAGAGAAAGTAGTGAGAGAAATAATGAGTTTTGGTGTGATTTCCTCGGCAGCCTTCGCAGCCCTTTTATAGGCGCCAGCCTCGGACGTACGCGGGGCGTAGTCCTTGGCTTACGCGGGGCGTACTTCGGATAGGGTTCCAGCTCGCGTACAGCTGGCTCGCACTCGGACTCGGAAGGATAAGGCTAAAGGTACGTTGGGCGTACCCAACTCGTACGCGGGGCGTAATGGCGAGGCGACGTGTCTCCATCCGAAGCGAAGCCTTGGGCAACAAGCAACGACTCAGATCTTGCCACGTCATCACATTTTCGCAAATTCGACCCGGAACTTTAAAAATTCGTAACTTTCGTGTACGAGCTCTGTTTTGGACGTTATTTGTATCCACGCGTAGGCGGGAACGTACTCTACAACTTTCGTTTAGAATCCGTCGGCTAATTTTGACTTTATTTTAAAAGTTATATTTTTAACAGGCCGGGACAGGATTGGTCCGTTAAAAATTCATAACTTCTTCATCCGACGTCCGTTTTCGTCTGTCTTTTTATCGTTGTGCTACTATTAACGAGATATTCAATTTTCGTTTAGGTTGCGTCGGCTAAACACCGCTCGATCTAATATTCAAACTTCGGGCTGTACACTGCTAAGCCGAAACTTCGAAAAATCATAACTTCCTCATACGAAGTCAGATTTGGGCGTTCTTTTTATGGACGCTCTCGGTTTAACGTTTTCTACGACTTTCGTTTAGATCGCTAAGGCTAAAACTCGCTCTATCGTAAATTCACTATTTACGCTTCCCGGTGTCGTGCCGGTTCTGTCACGAAACTTCGACGGGTCATAACTTCTTCGTTATAACTCGGATTTTGGCATTCTTTATATCCCCGAAATCCTTGTTTCGACCACTACAACTTTACGTAAAGATATCGGGCTTATCTCATACTTTAATTTTGACGCTTATTTTTATTCTTTATTAATTATACATTTATAATTAAACAATAAACATATAAATTCACATAATTCACAAAATACTTAAATATTTCATTTTTATTACATCAAAAGAGTTACAATAGTTGACCTAGACTATTACATCGTCTATTAATGCTTAGCCCCGAAACCCGGGCGTTACAATTCTCTCCCCCTTAGGATGATTCCGTCCCGGAATCATGCGTCAGCAAACAGATGCGGATAGCGACTCATCATGTCATCCTCTGTTTCCCAAGTGAGATTCGAACCATTCGAATGTTTCCATTGGACTAGCACTAAGTCGACCATCTTGCGTCGTAACTTCTTAGTCTTACGGTCAACAATTGTCTCGGGCTCTTCAATCAGCCTCTTGTTTTCATCCATTCTTAGCTCTGAGATCGGAATTATGTCGGGAACTTCTCCCGTGAATTTCCTCAGATAACACACATGGAAGGTGTTATGAATACCATCGAGTTCTTCGGGCAATTCCAGCTTGTAAGCTTGGTTCCCAATCTTCTGAAGAACTTTGAACGGTCCAATAAACCTTGGACTTAGCTTTCCTCGTTTTCAGAATCTTATAAGTCCCTTCCACGGTGAGACTTTAAGCAAAACCGAATCCCCAACTTCGAAGGTCATCGGTCGTCTCTTCTTATCAGCATAGCTCTTCTGATGATCCTGAGATGCTAACATTCTTTCCCTAATCACCTTCAGCTTCTCAGCAGTCTCATGGACTATCTCGGGGCCCATAAACTGCTTTTCTCCAGCCTCAAGCCAACAAGACGGCATACGACACTTTTTCCCGTACAAAGCTTGATAGGGTGCCATCTTGATGCTCGAGTGGAAACTATTGTTGTAGGAAAATTCTACCAGAGGTAATTGTTCATCCCAGTTACCTTGGAACTCGAGGGTACATGCTCTCAACATATCTTCAAGCGTTTGAATCGTTCTTTCGCTCTGACCACCAGTCTGCAGATGGTAGGCCGTACTCAAACACAACTTCGTACCCAATTCCTCTTGTAGACTTCTCCAAAACCTTGACGTGAAACTACTATCATGATCCGATACAATCGTTAGAGGAACACCGTGAAGTCTCACAATTTCCTTCACGTAAGCATTTGCAAGCTTATCCATAGACCACCTTTCGTTGGTAGCTATGAAGTGTGCACTCTTTGTGAAACGATCCACGACCACCCAAATCATGTCGTGACCGTTCTTCGTCTTGGGTAGTTTAGTCACAAAATCCATGGTGATGTCCTCCCATTTACCCATGGGTACAGGTAAGGGTTCTAAACTCCCATACTGTTTCTGATGTTGTGCCTTAACTCTTGCACAAGTTACACACTCGACCACATACTTTGCAACATCGAGCTTCATCGTCGGCCACCAGTAGTAGGGTTTTAGGTTCCTATACATTTTTGTGCTACCGGGATGAATCGAGTACATGGTCTTGTGAGCTTCTTCCATCAGAAGATCTCTTATTCCTCCCGTCTTAGGTACCCAAATCCGATCTTGGAATACCTTCAGTCCTTGACGGGTTGTACCGAATACCAACGTCTTTCCCAAACGTTCTTCTTTTCGGTCATTCTTTTCCGAAGCTTCTTCTTGAGCTTTCTTGATACTTTCCACAATCCTCGAGACAACTTCTATTCTCAACGCTCTTGGCCTTTTTCTTTCAAGATTGACTTTTCGACTTAGAGCATCAGCAACAACATTTGCTTTACCGGGGTGGTAAATTATCTCACAGTCATAGTCCTTGAGTAATTCTAGCCAGCTTCGTTGTCTCATGTTCAATTCTTTCTGATTAAAGAGATACTGGAGACTCTTATGATCAGTGAAAAGCTTGCACTTCATGCCATAGAGGTAATGCCTCCATATCTTTATGGAAAAAACTACCGCTGCCAACTCCAAATCGTGAGTAGGGTAGTTCTTCTCATGCTCCTTCAATTGTCGAGATGCGTATGCTATCACCTTTTCTCTTTGGGTCAGAACACAACCCAACCCGACTCCAGATGCGTCACTATAGACTGCGAAGTCTTAAACTCCATCGGGTAGAGAAAGAATCGGTGCTTCACATAACTTCTTCTTTAGCTTCTCGAATGCTTCTTCATGCTTCTCGCTCCATGTATAAGTAGCTCCTTTATGGGTCAAAGCTGTCAATGGAGCAGCTATCGAAGAAAAGCCTTGGATAAATCGTCGGTAATATCCAGCTAATCCTAAAAAGCTTCGAATATCTATGGGACTCTTCGGACGTTCCCACTTCATTACAACTTCGATTTTTGCTGGGTCAACCATTATTCCCTCATGGTTAACCACATGACCCAAGAATTGGACTTCTCGGATCCAAAAATCACATTTGGAGAACTTAGCGTAAAGCTTCTCCTTTTTCAAGACTTCCAACACCTCTAGTAGATGCTTGCCATGCTCCTCCTGGCTTTTCGAGTAGATCAGAATGTCGTCGATGAACACTATCACGGATTTATTGAGGAATGGTTTACAAACCCTATTCATTAAATCCATGAATGCCGCTGGAGCATTGGTTAGTCTAAACGACATAACTAAGAACTCGTAGTGTCCATATCTCGTTCTGAACGCAGTCTTCTCGATATCCTGATCTCTCACCTTCAGCTGATGATATCCTGACCTAAGATCGATCTTTGAGAAATAGCTCGAACCTTGCAGCTGATCGAATAGGTCATCAATCCTTAGCAATGGATACTTGTTCTTCACTGTTGTCTTGTTCAACTCTCGGTAGTCTATACACATTCTAATGCTTCCGTCTTTCTTCTTCACGAATAGCACCGGAGCTCCCCAGGGTGATGAACTAGGTCGAATGAAACCGTTGTCCAACAACTCCTGAAGTTGCGTCATAAGCTCCTTCATCTCCGTCGGTGCTAATCGGTATGGTGCCTTTGCTATCGGTGTCGTTCTTGGTAACAGGTCTATACAAAACTCCACTTGTCTATCAGGTGGTAATCTGGGAAGATCTTCGGGAAAGACTTCCGGATAATCACACACAACCGGTATATTCTGCACCTCTTTCTTTTCCTTCTTAGCATCGATTACGAATGCCAAGTATGATGCACATCCCTTGGACAAACATTTTCTGGCTTTCATCAGGGAGATGATTCTAGAATTTACTCGGCGTTTGTCCCCGTACACCATAAATGACTCTTTTTCGGGTGAGTTTACCCTTACTATCTTCTTTCGGAATTGAATCTCAACATTGTTTGGCGCTAAGCCAATCCATTCCCAGAACGATGTCGAAACCGTTCAATTCTATGGGTAACAGCTCCTTGTGGAATTCGTTTGCGTTTATGTCGATGGCGATGTTATTAATACGATTACTAACAGGTACGAACTTGCCACTGGCAACTTCCACAATTAGGGCATTATCAAGTTTTTCTACAGGCAATGCTAATTTTCCTCCAAATCTATGCGATACAAAGGAATAGTTTGCTCCCGAATCAAATAGTATATTGGCAGGCAATCCATTTACAAGAAAGGTACCTGAAGCGACGTCTGCTACCTCCTTTGCAGCCTCGAGCGTCATCTGGAAGGCTCTTGCCTTCGGCTTCGGTGGAATGTTGGGTCTTCCTGCCTCCTTCTTCTTCGGGCAGTCCCTCGAAATGTGCCCTTCCTTGTTGCACTCATAACAGAACTTCTTAGTGAACGTGCACTCGTTGGCATAGTGCCCAGATTTTCCACATTTGAAACAAGTGACTCCTCCGTCACATTTCCCCTGGTGCTTCTTCTTGCACTTGTCGCACCATTTGGCTTCACCTCCTCCAGACTTCTGCGTACCAGACCTTGAGAACTTGCTTTTCTTACTGAATTTTGACGACCCATCAAATTTCCTTTTCTCTCCCACCTCCGCTCTCTCCAGACCCTTCTCTCGTATCTGGGTCTCCACATTCTTAGCAGCCCAGATGGCGGCTTTCAGAGTGGTTGTTTGCTTGACCATTGGACCGAAGCCCGCTGGTAATCCGAGGGCAAACTTGTTAACCTTGGAGAGTTCAGTTGGGACGAGGTGAGGAACAAGTTTCATTTTCTCTGTAAAGCTTGCAGCGTATTCAGTAATGCTCATTCTTCCCTTCTTCAGATTCTGGAACTCATTGTTGATCTCCAGAATATCCTGCTCAGAGCAGTATTGCATCTTTAGTTGCACTAGAAAATCCTCCCACGACATCTTGCTCGCTTCTCCTTTGGGCATTGAATCAGCTAGCAGCTTCCACCAGCTTAGTACTCCAGATTTTAACAAAGGAACAGCGAGAGCGGTCTTCTGCCTGTTGCTACACTCGCAACTCTCAAACATCGTTTCCATCTCGGAGATCCAGTTCATGACTTCCACCGGCGTCGGGCTTCTAGATAGACACGGTGGTTTAGATGCCATGAAATCCTTGTATTTGCATCCACGTCCGTCATTTCCTCCATCCTGGTGGTTTTGCCTAACTATCGGTGGGTTGGCTTGACCAACAGTCCCACTGTAGTTTCCTCCTTCAAACGGCCCATCATTCAGCTCGGGCTCTATGATTTGTATGGTAGCTTCCTCGCGATTTTGTTGGAGCAAACGCCTGGTTTCCTCCATTTGACGATCTAACATCATCTGGATCATCGCTTGCACTCCGACCATCGTGATTGGCTCAGGAACATCTGCTACAACAGGTATTTGCTGAATCACTGGGGGTTGATTCCTATTCCCATTTGCATTCCAGCTCCACTGCGGGTTCTTGCCATTTTGATCTATACACCGAATAAGGTGAATTTAGATCTTTATTCAGGATAGTCGTTTAAATCATCCTTATCTCTCCGAAACGTTCACATGCTAGTTCTAATATCGTAGTCGTACGTTTAGAATCCTAAACACATAAGGTTTCCAGATCCGGTCGGCAACAGACCATAGATCCGAACAAATAACAACATATCAGGCACAAAGCATTTAACACATAAAAGCATTTTAGGCTTTATTCCTAAAATAAGCTAGTGCTCACATCTCACCATCATCGCTTAGCATTCTAAGTTTAAGTCTAGAAATCCTACGAATTCCTAGTTCGCTTAAACTAATGCTCTGATACCAACTGTGACATCCCCATTTTCACGGCCAGAAAAGACCGATTTTGTTTATGCTTGTTTGAAAATCAGAGTAACATTTTAAATAAAAGTGTTGCAGAATTTGTCCCAAAACAAAATATGATAAAGATTTATCAAAAACATTTCCAAGGAAATGTATTTCATTAAAAGGCTCGGGATGTCATGTTCGATACAGATCAAAAGCATAAACAGTACAACATAAGCCTTACTACATCATTTCATATCTACAGGCCTATATCCGTAATCCCTCATCCAAAACATCACATCTATGCTCGAGCGCCACTACCTGTAATACATGAAACTGAGTGGGTCAGGCTTGGGAGCCTGGTGAGCACATAGGGTTTTCAACCCACAATAAATAAGTTTATTAATTTCATCAATCAACAATAACCCGATTACCCGTTCCCGTTATCCTTACTTTACGTCCCTAAACACCTATCATAAGGGACCTAGCCTAAGGATCATCATCGGGATGGACACTACTGCTAAGGGGGTTCCTCAGCAATAAATGTCCTAAAGGCAACCATAAGGGGGATGGAGTACACCGGTGAACACATCGTTCACAAACACCTACAGGTTGCGAGCCTGCTAGCGTTCCACTGAACTGTCTAGAAGAGTTTGTGGTCGTCATCTATACTCCGCTAGATGACTGGATCACCAACAACATCGAGGCCTCTCATCATTTTATCACACATCGTCTTATTACATCTACCCATGTTTTACCCCAACATTTTGTAGATATAAAATACATATACAGTTTAAAACATTTAAAACATGTATAAAAATCTTTCATCAGCATAGACAGCAAGTATTCAGATAATATGCACACATAACACGTAGTTTATAATAAATACTTCATATCTATGTGTAAGATGAAAGGGACTATGCACTCACCTGATTAGGTGGTGACTTGGCACTTGAACAACACTTCGTTATCTCAAAACAATTTTTCCTTGACCAAAACCTAGTATTAATACCACTAGGGTTTAGTTTTAACGTTAACCGCGACTAATTAATAGTCTAGCTATTGTTATTATTATATAAGCGTTAAATAATACTCAATATAACTTATAATAATAGTCCAAATAATTATTTTAAGGACCTAATAACATTACTATAATTATTTAAAAGTTATATTAAAAATTGCGTAGGCGTAGCTCACTTACAACGGATTTTAAAGAAAACCGGGCCTTGCTCGGAGCAGCGTTTCCGAACCGAAAGACCCTTTTTCTCGGGACTCCGGGAGCCTCGGGGCTTCCTTAGGGTGCTAGGGATTTTTCCTAGGGTTTAGGGGGGTTAAAATGGGTTAGAGAGAGAAAGTAGTGAGAGAAATAATGAGTTTTGGTGTGATTTCCTTGGCAGCCTTCGCAGCCCTTTTATAGGCGCCAGCCTCGGACGTACGCGGGGCGTAGTCCTTGGCTTACGCAGGGCGTACTTCGGATAGGGTTCCAGCTCGCGTACAGCTGGCTCGCACTCGGACTCGGAAGGATAAGGCTAAAGGTACGTTGGGCGTACCCAACTCGTACGTGGGGCGTAATAGCGAGGCGACGTGTCTCCATCCGAAGCGAAGCCTTGGGCAACAAGCAACGGCTCAGATCTTGCCACGTCATCACATTTTCGCAAATTCGACCCGGAACTTTAAAAATTCGTAACTTTCGTGTACGAGCTCTGTTTTGGACGTTATTTGTATCCACGCGTAGGCGGGAACGTACTCTACAACTTTCGTTTAGAATCCGTCGGCTAATTTTGACTTTATTTTAAAAGTTATATTTTTAACAGGCCGGGACAGGATTGGTCCGTTAAAAATTCATAACTTCTTCATCCGACGTCCGTTTTCGTCTGTCTTTTTATCGTTGTGCTACTATTAACGAGATCTTCAATTTTCGTTTAGGTTGCGTCGGCTAAACACCGCTCGATCTAATATTCAAACTTCGGGCTGTACACTGCTAAGCCGAAACTTCGAAAAATCATAACTTCCTCATACGAAGTCAGATTTGGGCGTTCTTTTTATGGACGCTCTCGGTTTAACGTTTTCTACGACTTTCGTTTAGATCGCTAAGGCTAAAACTCGCTCTATCGTAAATTCACTATTTACGCTTCCCGGTGTCGTGCCGGTTCCGTCACGAAACTTCGACGGGTCATAACTTCTTCGTTATAACTCGAATTTCGGCGTTCTTTATATCCCCGAAATCCTTGTTTCGGCCACTACAACTTTACGTAAAGATATCGGGCTTATCTCATACTTTAATTTTGACGCTTATTTTTATTCTTTATTAATTATACATTTATAATTAAACAATAAGCATATAAATTCACATAATTCACAAAATACTTAAATATTTCATTTTTATTACATCAAAAGAGTTACAATAGTTGACCTAGACTATTACATCGTCTATTAATGCTTAGCCCCGAAACCCGGGCGTTACAATTCTCTCCCCCTTAGGATGATTCCGTCCCGGAATCATGCGTCAGCAAACAGATGCGGATAGCGACTCATCATGTCATCCTCTGTTTCCCAAGTGAGATTCGAACCATTCGAATGTTTCCATTGGACTAGCACTAAGTCGACCATCTTGCGTCGTAACTTCTTAGTCTTACGGTCAACAATTGTCTCGGGCTCTTCAATCAGCCTCTTGTTTTCATCCATTCTTAGCTCTGAGATCGGAATTATGTCGGGAACTTCTCCCGTGAATTTCCTCAGATAACACACATGGAAGGTGTTATGAATACCATCGAGTTCTTCGGGCAATTCCAGCTTGTAAGCTTGGTTCCCAATCTTCTGAAGAACTTTGAACGGTCCAATAAACCTTGGACTTAGCTTTCCTCGTTTTCAGAATCTTATAAGCCCCTTCCACGGTGAGACTTTAAGGAAAACCGAATCCCCAACTTCGAAGGTCATCGGTCGTCTCTTCTTATCAGCATAGCTCTTCTGACGATCCTGAGCTCGGTATACATATGAACATATGAACATATAAACAAATACATAAACATATCAGATAACATAAACATATAAACATTCCTCGGGCCCCTCCCGACATCAGACTGTGATTCGGAAAGCATACAAACATTCCTCGGGCATCGTCCGACATCAGACCGTGGTCCGGAAACATATAGATACAAACACATGCAAGAATCATGAAGACATCAAGCATACATACATTCATCGGGTACCGCCCCGACATCGGATCGTAACCCGGAAAACATATAAACCTACATCGGGCCCCGCCCGGCATAGAACCGTAGTCTGAAACATACAAACATCTAAACGGGCCGACTTTGGTGCCTTAGACCCGTTCCTACAGGAGAAAACTCACCTCAATGTCGTGTGAATAGCTGAAAGGTCTCTGCTTCACAACCGACTCTACTCAACCCTGTACAGAACAACCTCTTAGATACCCTTCCATACTCAAAACCACTTCAAGGGTTAACCTTGGTCAAAGTCAAAGTCAAAGTCAAAGTCAAAGTCAACGTCATGTCAAAGTCAAAGTCAATACTCCGAGTTGACCCAACTCGTCGGTTCATCCTCTGACTCGCCGAGTTTCCATACTACTCATAGTCGTGATAAAACGAGCCAACTCGTCGAGTCCTTCCTTAGACTCGTCGAGTTATGCCCTTTACAGGATCGGGACAATTCGACCCAACTCGTCGAGTTCCTCCATGAAATCGTCGAGTTCTTCAGTCTGTTGCTCCATCTTAATGGATTAAGCCACTATTCTTCAGATCTAAGCTTCATACTTCTTATATGGACTGAAAATGTCTTTAGAAGGTTAAAGTTTCCAACTTTACCAGTTAATACCCCTTTCTTAAGTGATTTAGCTCAAACCCTAACTCTAAAAGACATAGATCTTGATCCAAAAGCCATCAATACTTCAAGATAATGCATACAAACAGAGATCTGGACCTTAGAAACTATATGAACACGTAAAGCCTTCAACTTTCTCTCCATGCATGGCCATTTGGAGCTTAAAAGGCCCAAATGATAGCCTAAAGGTTGCATGGAGATTCTATGGCCATAAAGTTTGCACCTTTATGCCATGAAAGCCCTTCAAGACCCTAGATCTGAAAGAATACTCACTTTGGACATCCATTCCCCAAGGATCATGATAGTTGGACCAAAACCCAATAAAAGTGATAAGAAAGAGATCTAAGTAATCATTAAGCAAGTTTGAGACTTGCTTATCAGAAAATGCTGAGAATGGAGTGAAGTTTCTGGATCTGAAAGCTTCCTCTTGAGTCCTCAAGCTTCTCCTTCTTCCACAAGCTTCAAACACATAAAACTCTATCAAAAATGGCTCACAAACTCTCACAATGCATTAGGGTTTCGAGATTTAGGGTTTGAGACTTGGAGGCTGGAAATGAGGCTAGCATGAAAGGTTTAAGATGCTTAATAAGGGTGTTGTTAACGTATTCCTCAGGGAGAACATAAAAAAAGAGGAGTTAAACCAACGTCGAGCTTGGCTTCAGTAGAACTTGGTCTTACCTAGTCTGAGGCCCAGGCCGGGCCTTCGCCAACGCTGAACCACTGGTATGACGGTTGTGGAGTAGAACTGCGCCTTGCCCTCTTCTACTAGAAATAACACCCCGACAAGCATGGGACCAATGAGAGAGTTCCACTTGTCTATCTGACGACAGCCACAATGATCAAAATATCAAAGATCCCCCTTTAACCAATGATGGGACGAGGTAAAAAGGCGTAACGGAAGATCCTCCAATACGGATCTGCTATGCCACACCTCACGAGGGAATGCTCAACAGAATCAGTTATGAGGAACACGCCTCACAACCAGGTATAAAAGGGCCCTTCTTCTTCATGAGGAGGGGATAGCAAACTCTTTTCACTAAGATTTACCCTAACTTTCTCTCTCAGAAAACTAACTTGATCGTCGGAGCTTCGTCTTGGGAATCCCTCCCGGATATCGACTAACGATCGTTTCTCTCTTTTGTACTGTGATATTAGGAGGAGGAATCTACGTAAATCTCAATCTGTAATCCCAATTCCATCATCCTCTCCATATATCACAACATTTGGCGCCATCCGGACGTATCTTCAACACGATCCATCCACGAAGCACACCCAAAAAGCACATATGGCAAGTGAAATTACATCGTCGTCCACAGTACTGAAAACAAGCCCAGTACGTCCAATGCAACCATTAGACGGAGGGAATGTTCCCACCCTGGAAGAACATGCTTCATACAGTACGCCAGTCTCGCAGACACTACCTAGCTCGGCAGCTGCGACGGCGGCAACCTACATCGCCAATCTATGGTGCCCAACAGCTAACCCACCAGCAGCAATCGTAACCACAACCCCGCAGATCATTACAACACAACCAACAAAGATACCCGTTTCGCAGCAACGATCGCTCCCACACACTACGGGCACTGGAACTTGGATCCCTCTGTAGTGTCAAATATGTTGTAATATATCGAAGTTTGTGAAATCTGTTTTGTTAGTTTTGTAAGCTATTTATTAAGGCACTTTTGTAACAAAGTCTAGTGTCAAGTCCTTAGTGTTTTTTGTACTTTCAGTTCTCCTATAAATAGGAGTAGTACTCATGGTTAGATAAGAGTTTTTGAGAGCAAGTTCCTCTGTCTGATACACTCTCTGTACTTTGAAAGTAATATGAGATGAAACCATATTCTATTTTGAAACATCCCAAAATACGGACCAAAATTTTCATTTTTCAATCATTAATTAAATCATAAACCATCCAAGATCATAAATAAAATCGTGAGTCATGTATCATAATGTGTCATAAAAACTGTTCCATATAAAAATCTCAATACAAAATATCAGAGTAAAACTCCCAGGCTGAAGACTGTGGTGTGCCATGCGATCATCCGAAGCCCTTCCCTTTGCTAGTGGAAGTACCTGAAACCAAAACTGAAAACCGTAAGCACGAAACTTAGTGAGCTCCCCCAAACTACCACATACCATACAATAACACGTATAACAAATACTGCGCCTTGTCCACTGCATCGGGCCCCGCCCGACATCGGACCGAAGTCCGGCATAATTTGGGCCCCGCCGACTGCATCGGGCCCCGCCCGGCATCGGACCGAAGTCCGGAATAAATTGAACATAACATGAGCATAAACATATAACATATAACATAAACATATAACTGCTGCATCGGGCTTGCCCGAAATCGGACCGAAGTCCGGAACACATAACACATAACACATAACATAAACATGCATGAATCACAAAGACATCAAGCATACAATACTACTTCTCGGGACCACCCCAGCATCGGACCGAAGTCCGAAAACATATAAACTGCATCGGGCTAACCCCCGGCATCGGACCAAATTCCAGAACTACTAACATCTAAACGGGTCGGCATTGTGGCCGTAGACCCGTGCCTACTGGAAGGAAACTCACCTCGCGTAACTGGCTGCTGAAACACTAAGCGGAAAATATCTGACTGCTGCTCCGACGACTCTCCGGCTATAATTTCCACAATGACACTTAGTCAGAAATTGACAACTATCCTTAGGGTAAATTGACCATTTTACCCCTGGCTAAAGTCCACATCCTGGTCAAAGTCAACTTTCCAGTTGACCGGACTCGCCGAGTTGGCCCGACAACTCGCCGAGTCCCAATCCTTTCATCTATCCCCAACTCGTCTCCACTCGTCGAGTTTAGCAAGAACTCGACGAGTTCCCCTTCAATCATAACATCGGGGCAATCTTCATCTGACTCGCCGAGTTCCTCCCAAACTCGTCGAGTTTATCTTCATCATATGATAGTGTCTAGTCTGTGACTTGCCGAGTTGTATGAACAACTCGTCGAGCCCGTCTTCATGAATTGGGAGATGGCCTTGGACTCGCCGAGTACGTTCCTGCACTCGTCGAGTCCCATGGTTTCCAGATCCATGGTTATGTCTATTTCGTTGAGTCCCTTCCCTGGACTCATCTAAATCCCTTCTAAATTCAACTGGGTTTCTCCTGAATCATAACAGTTTTGGGAATCAACCCACGAATCGCTGAGTCCTAAGAACGACTCGTCGAGTCTATGCATGTCCAAGCTCATAATTCGATTTCTGATGTGCAAAAGTTAACCAAAAGGTAGATTTGGGATCCTAAGGCCGATATAACATGTAAAGTCATAAACTTTACGTGCATGCATGAAGCACTTGAGCTTAAAAGGTCAAAATGGGGGTTAATAACATGCATGGGGGTTCTCATGGCCATAAAGATGGCACCTTTATGCCATGAGGACCCTTCAAGGTCCAGATTTGAAGGTTTATCAACTTGGGACGTCCAAATCCCAAGGATCAAGCTTCAAAGCCGAAAATAGCCATAAGAAGATCTAGGAAATCATAAGTCAAGTGTGAAGCTTTATTACCAGAAAATAAGGAGAAGATGGTGCTGATTCTGGATCTGAAATCTTCTCTTGAAGTCCTCTCTCTTCCCCTTCTTCACCCAACTTCAAACACACAAGATAACTGAAGGAAATGGCACCCAAATACTCACAAAGCTCAAGGGTGGCGGTTTAGGGTTTTCTGGACGTTGAGGGAGTGATAAGGGAGGCCACAAGGGTGTTATGTTTCTTTAAATAGGGGGCAAACCCCAAAATTAGGGTTTCCATCGGACAGCTCCTACTCGCCGAGTAGGTCTTCCGACTCGTCGAGTAGGTCACTTAGTTCCCCGACCCGGAGTCGATCCTACTCGACGAGTTGAGTCCCCAACTCATCGAGTCCAAGGGTAAAACATGAAGTTTGACTTGAATTAAATGCGTACCTGAGACCAGGTGTTACAGTTCTCCCCCACTTGTCTTAGACTTTGTCCTCGAAGTCTGCTGTCTCTGAGAACAATTCTGGGTAGTGCTCTCTCATCTCCTCCTCGGGCTCCCATGTCCACTCTGAACCCTTGTGGTGCTGCCACTGCACCTTAACTAACTCTACCCTTTTGTTCCTCAGCTCCTTCATCTTGCGATCCAAAATCGCCACTGGTCTGTCGATATAGTTCAGGCTATCGTCAACCTGAATGTCCTCAAGGGGTACCACTGCTGACTCATCCACTAAGCACTTCCGCAACTGAGAAACATGGAAGGTGCTATGGATCTGGCTGAGCTCTGCTGGAAGATCTAGTCGATAGGCAACCCGACCCACCCGAGCCAAAACCCTAAACGGACCAATGAACCTGGAGCCCAACTTGCCCCGCTTCCGAAATCTGATAATACCCTTCTAGGGTGACACTTTCAGGAGGACCATATCACCCACCTGAAACTCCAAGTCCGATCGCCGCTTGTCGGCGTAACTCTTCTGCCGACTTTGAGCAGTTTGGAGCCTGCTCCGGACTTGTTGAATCCGCTCCGTAGTCTTGAGTACCACCTCTGTACTCCCCATGACTCGCTGACCGACCTCACCCCAACAGATTGGGGTCCTACACTTCCTCCCGTAGAGCATCTCGAAGGGAGGTCGGTCTATACTGGAGTGGTAGCTGTTGTTATACGAAAACTACGCTAACGGAAGATACGTATCCCAACTGCCACCGAAATCTAGCACACATGCCCAAAGCATGTCCTCGAGAGTCTGAATCGTCCTCTCACTCTGCCCGTCCGTCTGAGGATGGAAGGCGGTGCTGAAGTGGAGACGAGTACCCATCTCGTCGTGAAACCGCTTCCAAAACCTGGAAGTAAACCGGACATCTCGGTCTGACACCACCGAGACAGGCACTCCATGATGTGCCACTACCTCTCACACATAAATCTCGGCCAACTTCTCGGCCGAGATGCTCTTTTGGGTCGGTATAAAATGGACGCTCTTGGTCAACCGATCCACGATGACCCACGTACGATGTGCCACTACCTCTCACACACGTACGATCCTGGGAAGCTTAGTAATGAAGTCCATCGTGATATCCTCCCATTTCCACACGAAAATGTCTAACGGCTGCATCTTACCGTGCGGCCTCTGGTGCTCTGCCTTAACCTTCCTATAGGTCAGACACCTCTCCACGTACCAAGCTACGTCCCGCTTCATGCAGGGCCATTAGTAATCGGGTCGAAGATCCCTATACATCTTTGTCGCCCTTGGATGGATGGAGAACCGAGACTTGTGGGCCTCATCCATCAACACCTGCCGTACTCCTCTCCAGTACGGCACCCAGACCCTCCCATGCAGGGTCAACAATCCCCGACTGTCGTAATCAAACGAAGCCACAGAGCCAAATATCCTCTCGCACTTCTGGCGCTCCTCCTTCAGGCCCTCAACCCGTGCCTCATTAATCTTCTCCAACATTGGAGTAACTACTGTCATCCTCAAGCAGATATCTCGAATCGGAGCCGCTACCGCCTTGCGGCTTAGGGCGTCGGCCACGACTTGGCCTTGCCCGGGTGGTAGAGGATCTCACAATCGTAATCCTTCACCACGTCTAACCACCGACGCTGCCTCATGTTCAGATTCGGCTGATCCATGAGGTACCTCAAACTCTTATGGTCCGTGTAAATAGTACATCGGACCCCATATTGATAGTGCCGCCAAATCTTGAGGGCGAACACAACGGCCCCCAGCTCCGAATCATGCGTCGGATAATTAGCCTCGTGTGGCTTCAGCTGTCTCGATGCGTAGGCTATCACATGACCTCGCTGCATCAATACCGCTCCCATACCTGTGATCGAAGCGTCACAGTAGACTACAAAGTCATCTACTCCCTCCGGCAGGGTGAGAATCGGCACCTCGCACAGTCGTTGCCTGAGCGTCTCAAAGGCTTTCTGCTGCTCAGGGCCCCAACGAAAAACCACCGACTTCTTGGTCAGTCGGGTCAGCAGGACTGCTATTTTGGAGAAATCCTGGATGAATCTCCTGTAGTACCCTGCCAAACCCAGGAAGCTCCGAATCTCGGATGGAGACTTCGGGACTTCCCACTGCATCACGACCTCAATCTTGGCCGGATCTACTAATATACCCTTCTGGTTGATAAGGTGGCCCAGAAACTGCACCTCGCGCAACCAGAACTCGCACTTGGAGAACTTTGCGTAAAGTCTCTCCCTCCTCAAGGTCTCAAGCACCTCCCTCAGGTGTTCCTCGTGCTGCTCCTCAATCTTGGAATAAACCAAGATATCATCAATGATGACTATCACAGACCGATCCAACATCGGTCTGCACACGCGGTTCATGAGATCCATGAACGCAGCTGGAGCATTGGTGAGCCCAAACGGCATCACCACAAACTCGTAATGTCCATAGCGGGTTCTAAAAGCGGTCTTCTGCACGTCCTCATCTCTGACCCGCATCTGGTGATATCCGGACCGTAGATCAATCTTGGAAAACCAAGATGCTCCCTGAAGCTGGTCGAACAAATCGTCTATCCTCGGGAGTGGGTAACGATTCTTCACCGTTACCTTATTCAGCTCCCGGTAATCGATGCACATACGGTGCATCCCGTCCTTCTCCTTTACAAACAGGATCGAGGCTCCCCATGGTGAACTGCTCGGTCTGATAATACCCTTGTCTAGCAGCTCCTGCAGCTGCGTAGACAACTCCTGCATCTCGGGAGGAGCCAACCGATACGGTGCCTTGGCTATCAGAGCCGCACCAGGAACTAGATCAATCCGAAACTCAATCTGTCTCTCAGGAGGTATCCCAGGCAAATCCTCCGGGAATACATCCGGGTACTCTCGTACCACCGGTACATCATCAACCGTCGCCTTACCCTTATCCCGGGTATCCATAACATAGGTGACGTACCCCGCGCAACCCTGCTGGAAGTAGCGCCTCGCTCTTGCTGCTGAACAAAGTACCGGTCCGTGCTGTGGCCTCTCGCCCTGAATCACTAACTCTTCCTCACTAGGAGTGCGAACTCTCACCAACTGTAGCTCACAATCAATCACTGCTCCATTGGAACTCAGCCAATCCATACCCACTATAACCTTGTTCCCTCGCAGGGGAATAGGAACCAAATCTACTGAGACCTGCTCATCAAATAATCGCAGTGTACATTCTCTATGAACTCCCGCGACCCTGACGGTCCTGTCGTCTGCTATCTCCACGTCAAGTGGGCAATCCAGCTCCCCCGAAGCTCTGCTAAATCGCTTGCTAAGTGCAAGCAACACAAATGATCGGCTAGCCCCCGAATCAAACAATACTATAGCTGAAATGCCATTCACTAAGAACGACCCTATAAACAACACATAAACATGAGTAATAATCCAAATTAAATAAGAGGAGATGGAGAAAAATACATACCAACAACCACATCGGGAGTCGCTCGAGCCTCCTCTGCTGTCAACTGGAAGGCTCTGCTCTTCGCTACCGGAGCCTCAGCACGAACCTGGCGGCCGTCGGTAATCCTCAATGTAGCAGGGGCGGGTGCCGACACCTTCCCCGCTGCTGCTAAACTCGGACACTGGGACCTCTTGTGGCCCCTCTGATTGCACTGAAAGCAAATCAGATCGGATGCTGCGGTGATAGTGGTAGTAGCTGTACAATCCCTACTCATATGCCCTGTCCGACCGCACTTGAAGCAGCCGGAACTCCCCGCCTTGCACACACCATCGTGCAACTTGCCACACTTGCCACACCGACTGTGGCTCTGCTGTCCCCTAGACCTGTGATTAGACACCTTGGGCTTCTTTCCCGAACCTGCTGCGCCAGACGCCACCTATGGCTTCCTCTTCCTCTCCATCTCTAGGTCAATCTCCCTCCCACGAGCCCTCGCAATCATGTCCTCCAGCGTCTTGCAGCTGGAGCGGGTCACAAACTGGCGGATATCACTCTGCAACATCTTATGATATCGGGCCTTCTTCATCTCCTCGTCCGCCACATACTGCGGAACGAGAAGGGCCCTCTCACTAAACTTGGCGGTAATCTCCGCCACAGTCTCCGTAGTCTGCTGGAGGTCCTGAAACTCCCTAGCAAGCTGCTGCACCTCAATAACAGGTGCGAACTCGGCTCTGAACCTGGTCTTGAAATCACTCCAGGTCATAGCATCCAACACAGTGTCGTCTCCAATGGCTCTCCCGACCTCCTCCCACCAATCTCGTGCCCTGTCCTTCAGAAGACAGGATGCTAATCTGACCTTGTCCCCCTCGGGATATTTGCTGGTATGGAACGCGTTGGCGACATCTGCCAACCATCTAGTGCTTACAATGGGGTCCCGAGCCCCATGGTAGTCGGGAGCTCCACAAGCTCTGAACTCCCTGAAAGTCAAGGTGCGCGATCCCATCATGGCCACTATCTCAGTACAGAACGCGCTCAGCTTCTCATCCAGAAGCTCTAAGATATCCTCCTTGACCGACCCGAAAATCACAGGAGTCTGGTCTAGTATGCTGTGTGTGACCTCCGAGGAGATAAACTCCCTGGTCTGCTCATCTAACTGCCCGATTCCAGAGCCTGAGCCCGATCCCCCTCCTGCACCTGAGCTACCCACTGATGGTCTAGAGCGTAAAACCACCATTCTGAAACACATCATAACAAACATCAGACTACTAATATAACTGGAGGGATCACATACACTACAAGTTCCCTGGTCTTATCTCAGCCTCCCTTGATTCGAGTACAGATCCTCTGCTTTCAGTAGTATGGGCCCCTACTACCTTCCACATCTATCCGTACTTTCCTCAAGAATTGCCTCGACTCTACCAAGTCCCTTCTATTACTACTGCTGATCTCATACTAAACTCTTCCTAGGCTTGCCCTAGGGTAACCACCAACCCACTCTCTGCTATCAGCTGCATAAGAAGTCCCTCCTACCTTCCCCTAACTAGCTCGTGAATACTATTACATATCGCTAAGACTAGATAATTCTTCGAATGAGAGATCCTACCCTACAACGGTTGGACTCATACAAGAGCTGCGCAATAGAGTTAGACCTGACCTTCTAAAATTATTTAATCCTCGCAATATGTAACATAATATATTCATTTACTAGTTAGTAAAAGATAACTAAGACTCGTAAAAGCACGAAGTAAGCAACATTTGAGCATCGAGTACACATAGTCAACCATATACTATTCTGGCTATCATACTGACAAATCTGTACTAGCATGCAGTTCTCATCAAACTGAAACACATATAACAGGCACATAAGGCATCCTTCCTAGATCCTTAGTCCTAATCTAGCATGCTGTTCTAATAAAGCTGATAATCACAACATAGCATAAACCTGTATGGGTAATTTGGGAGTACTTACTTGAGCTTGGCTGATTGCATGCACCACACCCTTTTCTGTTTTTAAAGTTCTTTTCTGTCTAAAAATTCTTTTCGCTTTTCTAAAACCCTTTTCTTTCCTCAAGATCCTTTTTACAAAAAAATTGATTTTCTTTTTGAAAATTTCTATACCAATTCCTTAGTTTGAGTTCAGACACACCCGAAAGTGTGCCCGGATCCCTCAAACCGAAGCTCTGATACCAACTTGAAACATCCCAAAATACGGCCCAAAATTTTCATTTTTCAATCATTAATTAAATCATAAACCATCCAAGATCATAAATAAAATCGCGAGTCATGTATCATAATGTGTCATATAAAAATCTCAATACAAAATATCAGAGTAAAACTCCCAGGTTGAAGACTGTGGTGTGTGCCATGCGATCATCCCGAGCCCTTCCCTATGCTAGTGGAAGTACCTGAAACCAAAACTGAAAACCGTAAGCACGAAGCTTAGTGAGCTCCCCCAAACTACCACATACAATACAATAACACGTATAACAAATACTGGGCCTTGCCCACTGCATCGGTCCCCGCCTGACATCGGACCGAAGTCCGAGATAATTTGGGCCCCGCCCACTGCATCGGGCCCCGCTCGACATTGAAACCGAAGTCCGAAATAATTTGGGCCCCGCCCGGCATCGGACCGAAGTCCGGAATAAACTGAACATAACATGAGCATAAACATATAACATATAACATAAACATATAATTGCTGCATCGGGCTTGCCCGACATCGGACCGAAGTCCGGAACACATAACACATAACATAAACATGCATGAATCACAAAGACATCAAACATACAATACTACTTCTCGGGACCACCCCGGCATCGGACCGAAGTCCGGAAACATATAAACTGCATTGGGCTAACCCCCGGCATCGGACCAAAGTCCGGAACTACTAACATCTAAACGGGTCGGCATTGTGGCCGTAGACCCGTTCCTACTGGAAGGAAACTCACCTCGCGTAACTGGCTGCTGAAACACTAAGCGGAAAATATCTGACTGCTGCTCCGGAGACTCTCCGACTATAATTTCCACAATGACACTTAGTCAGAAACTAACAACTATCCTTAGGGTAAATTGACCATTTTACCCCTGACTAAAGTCCACATCCTGGTCAAAGTCAACTTTCCAGTTGACCGGACTCGCCGAGTTGGCCCACCAAATCGCTGAGTCCCAATGCTTTCATCTATCCCCAACTCGTCTCCACTTGTCGAGTTTAGCAAGAACTCGACGAGTTCTCCTTCAATCATAACATCGGGACAATCTTCATCTGACTTGCCGAGTTCCTCCCGAACTCGTCGAGTTTATCTTCATCATATGATAGTGTCTAGTCTGTGACTCGTCGAGTTGTATGAACAACTCGTCGAGTCCGTCTTCATGAGTTGGGAGATGGCCTTGGACTTGCCGAGTACGTTCCTGCACTCGCCTAGTCCCATGGTTTCTAGATCCATGGCTATGTCCATTTCGTTGAGTCCTTTCCCTGGACTCATCTAAATCCCTTCTAAATTCAACCGGGTTTCTCCTGAATCATAACAGTTTTGGGAATCAACCCACGACTCGCCGAGTCCCAAGAACGACTCGTCGAGTCTATGCATGTCCAAGCTCATAAGTCGATTTCTGATGTGCAAAACTTAACCAAAAGGTAGATCTGGGCTCCTAAGGCCGATATAGCACGTAAAGTCATAAACTTTACGTGCATGCATGAAGCACTTGAGCTTAAAAGGTCAAAATGGGGGTTAATAGCATGCATGGGGGTTCTCATGGCCATAAAGATGACACCTTTATGCCATGAGGACCCTTCAAGGTCCAGATCTGAAGCTGTATCAACTTGGGACGTCCAAATTGAAAGGATCAAGCTTCAAAGAGCAAAATAGCCATAAGAAGATCTAGGAAATCATAAGTCAAGTGTGAAGCTTTATTACCACAAAATAAGGAGAAGATGGTGCTGATTCTGGATCTGAAATCTTCTCTTGAAGTCCTCCCTCTTCCCCTTCTTCACCTAACTTTAAACACACAAGATAACTTAAGGAAATGGCACCCAAATACTCACAAAGCTCAAGGGTGGCGGTTTAGGGCTTTCTGGACGTTGAGGGAGTGATAAGGAAGGCTACAAGGGTGTTATGTTTCTTTAAATAGGGGGGGGGGGGGCAAACCCCAAAATTAGGGTTTCCATCGGACAACTCCTACTTGCCGAGTCGGTCTTCCGACTAGTCGAGTAGGTTATTTAGTTCCCCGACCCGGAGTCGATCCTACTCGACGAGTTGAGTCCCCAACTCGTCGAGTCCAAGGGTAAAACATGAAGTTTGACTTGAATTAAATGTGTACGTGTGACCGGGTGTTACATATTTACATCTCATGTTCTGATTACTTGTTGAACTCTGATTTTATTCTTACACTCGATTAATCACTTCTACAATTGGTATCAGAGCAGGAATCATATCTCTGCGATCTAATTTTCAATTTGAATCAAAAGGATTTTGAATCAAATTCTGGATTCAAAAGTTTCAACACCTTTTGTTTTGAAAATCAGCTGTGATCTACAGTTGTGATTCGATTCTGCAACTGAATTGTTGAATCGAGTGTTCAACTTGAAATCTCTGATCATTTCAGCTATTTGTTTTCAAAATCTCTAAAGTTTTTCTGAAAAATTTCATCCGTACGTTCATGGCTAATTTCAACATGAATTCAGTGACATCCTATTCTCATCTGCTAGGATCTTCAACGAAGATTCCTATGCTCATTCCTGAATACTATGATCAGTGGGCTGATCGCATGGAAGACTACTTGAACGGGCTAGATGAGGAGCTTTGGTCATGTATTACTTGAAATGGTACTCCTCCACCAAATTTTCAAGCAATTGGATCTTTATCTGGTACTCCAAGTGTTACTGATCAATTTGATAGACTGAAGAAGCATGATAAAAGATGTATGAGGGAATTGCATGGTGCATTGCCTCATGTTGTTTACAACAATGTCAGAAGTTGTACAACTGCAAAAGACATCTGGAACACTCTCAAAGAAAAGTTTCAAGGGAGTGAAAAGAATAAGATCAATTATGTGAAACACTGTTTGATCGAATTGAAAGTGTTCAAACAAAAGGACGGTGAACCGATTGAAGGTTAGTATGATCAGTTGAACGAATTAATCTACAAGTGCAAATGCCATGGAATTACACGTACAACCATGGAATTCAATCTGACTTTCATCATGGGTTTACGAAAAGAATGGTGGAATGTGACACTGATAGTGAAAACTCAGCAGAGTTTCGACACTTCGACGCTGAATGACTTGTACAATTTGCTAAAAAATCATGAAGGAGAAGTTAATGAAATTGCCGAGGAATCGAAAATGAGTCTTGGAGGACCATTAGCTTTGATGTCGAAAGTTAATGAGAAGGAGTTGGTTGAAAAGGAAGATTCTGATAATGAAGGATTTTTGATAAATTCTGATGATGAAGCCGTTGCATTTTAATCGAATAATAGAGTAAAGAAGTTTTTTAAGAAACCTTTCAATACAAAATCAAAATCTGGTGAGGGAAAAGGAAACTTCGTGACGAAAGCTGGAGGAGAAGAGAAAAAGAAGATCGAGAAGAATGATGTGAAAGTTGAAGAGAAGAAAGTTGATAAGAATCTTAAAGGAGATTCCGGTGTCGATTGTCACTACTGCCACGGTGCAAACCACATGGCAAGTGACTGTATGCTTCAAAAGAAGGAAGAAAAGAAAAACAAAGTGAAACATGAAGCGTACCATGTCGAAAGTTTTGAAGAAGTGAGGACAAAAGCAAAAGGACTTTATCTTGTGGCGAAAGGTGGAGATGAAGATGAAGGAACATATCAAATTTGGTCATCGGGATCAGATGACGAAGAGATGCGTAATCCTATGCATGGAGCGATGTACGCAAAATTTGAGGAAGAAGATGACGAAGTGGTGACTGGTCGCTGTTTATGACCAAAGGAGGAGAGAAATCACCAATAACAACAAAGGTACGTTCTATACTTCAATCTTTCAATATTCCTTTAAGTGCTTATGATTCTGAATTAATTGCTTTTGATGATACTGTTGCTTATTTTGATACTTTGGTTATCTCTACTAGTAACGAGGCTAAGAAATCAACTTCTCAGTTACTAGAGGTTCAGAAGCAGTTAGATTCAAAGAAAATAAAAGTTGAATATCTAGAGTTGCAAATTACAAACTTGATGTGTGATAGAGATTCGTTAAGTAGTGATGTTAAATTGTTGTTAGCTCAAAGAAATATCTATTGTAATTCTGCTAAACGACTCTATATTAAATTGAATGCTTTGCATCATTCATCTGATATAAGAAAGGAACAACATAGGAATTTATTACCTTTTCTAGCTTATGAAAGAGAGAAGGTTGATAACATTTCTTATGATTGTGGGAAAACCATAGCTGAATTTGATAGAGTTCTTGATAATCAGTATGCTTATGGAATTGTGAAAATTGACGAATATCTGAATGCAAATGAATTAGTTGAAATTGTGAATGAAACTTTAACCAAAAATGAACAAGTCAAGATTTTGAAAAGAACTTAAACTTCGAAATCTGACTCTCACTCTAATTTTGCTGATCTTGATGATAATTATGATAATATTAGCGAAATCAGTGAAATTGAGGAAGAGGAAGAAATTGATTGTTCACAGTTGTCTGTCATTAATGTCACATCTAAGTCTAAAGGTAAAGAAAAGTATAATGATTCGTTGGTTAAGATTGACACTAACAAACCCTCAACTTCGAAAGTTTGTGATTTCGGCCATGTGAGTGTCAGAGATAGTCAAACAGATAGTAGTGATTATGAGGAAGAGGATGAGGATTCGAATAATTCAAAGTTAGAAAAGAATGTATCGAAAGAAACATATATTCCACGAATTGTTGTTGATCAAGTCTATGGAGATACTGAAAGTTTCGAAAAAGTAATCACTGAAAAAGGTGCTCATTATCTCGAAACGAATTCAGTGGTGTATCCAAACTTCAAATGCACAGATGATGTCGTTTTTCCAAACCAAGTGTTTGTCACAAAAGGAAATGTCGAAAACATCAAACCGGAATTTAACAAATTAGTTGAAGAAGATAACAAACATACATCTGATGAAGGATTCTTTTCAAATCAAAGTACTATCGAAAATAATCTTACAAAGAATTCCTATACATTTCAAAGACAAAAACCACAAATAAAATGGGTTGAAACATATAAAGTTTCAAAAGAAATTTCAAAACAAGTTGTAGAGGAAGTTGAACAAGTTGTCAAAATAAATTCACAAGAATTTAAAGATCAAATTGACAAATTTTCGAAAGATAATGAAATTTCAAAGAGACAAGCTCGAAAGAAAATTTTCTGGCAAATTGTTGAGTGTCGAAAGAAACAAAACGGTTTGATAAAGAAAACATCTGAGAAGACAATGTCTAAATCTGTTAAGACTAAGTATTCAATGCATTCAGACAATCAGAAAAATCCCGCTCAAACTAAAAAGTCATTGTCTCAGTCCATTTCACAAAACAATTTTTCGAAACCCAAACCTCAAAACACTTCATCTTTTACACAAATTTTTAATCATCCATCAAAGAAGCTTCAAAATCATCCCTCCACTAGTCAAAACAATTCTTATTCACAACAAAGGTTTTCTCAAAATCAATACTTAAACCAATCTTTTCTTCAAAATCGATCAAAGAATTTTCAAAATCGACTTTCTCACAACACAAATGTTGAAACCAATGTTAAAAATCGAAAGTTTGTAAACATTCGTTCTCAGTCAAATGTTAAGTTCACTCCACAAGAACCAAAATTTCCAAATCCTTCTGGAAAACAAAATTTCAAAGTTTCATACACTAAGGGTTCGTCTAATGTGAAGAACATTGACCATTGGCTTGAAGGAAAAGGAAAATTATATCAATCAAGAAAATTTTCACAACAACAAATTCAAGAAGCTTATGAGAAGTATGTGAATGATTCTTCAAATGGAAGTTCATCTTCAAAAGAATCAAATATTTTTGTGAAAGCTTGGAAACCAGTTTCGACAGTTAAGGCAGTTGAGACTCAAACTGAGAAGAAAAAGGCGAAAGTCAGTGACAATTCTAAACCTTCGAAAAATTATGTTTCTGCTCCTTTAGCTGATGATGTGGACTTAATTGATACTTTCAAATCAAAAGTTCGTAATTGGATTTTAGGTTCTACATTTCATAACGTCTTTAAAACTAATAACCAAGGACCCAAACAACCTTGGGGACCTAAATTCTTTCATTAATTGCAGGTACTATGTGACGAGCAATATGATGACAAGTGGTACATTGATAGTGGTTGCTCTCGTCACATGACTGGAAAGAAGGAGAATTTGCATGATTATCGAAGTTTAGAGAATGCATGAGTGGTTAAGTTTGGCAACAATCACAAGTGTCAGGTGAAAGGATATGGTAAAGTCACGAATGGGAAATTCACAGTTAACAGAGTAGCATATGTCGAAGGTCTTCAACATAACTTGATAAGTATTTCACAACTTGTTGTGGGCACTGGCAATCAAGTGGTGTTTAACGAAGCAGAAATCATTATTTCGAATGTTGACACAAAAGAAGTTTTGTTAAAATCCAAACGACATAGAGAAATGTTTACTCTTGATATCAAACCCATCGTTGGGAAACCATCCGTCTGCTTACTCTCGAAAGTTTCAACTGATGTTAGCTGGCTTTTGAATCGAAGACTCTCTCACTTGAATTTTCGAAATTTCAACAAATTAGTGGTAGATGATATTGTCCGAGGTTTGCCAGTATTGAAATTTGATAATGATACTTTATGTGCAGCCTGCGAACAAGGGAAGCAACATCGCAAAGGTCATCCTATTGTAATTGATTCTAAGATCGTTGAACCGCTGGAATTACTTCACATTGACTTATGTGGACCATCGACTGTTGAGACACTCAACAAGAAACGATACATTTTAGTTATTGTTGATAGTTTTTCACGGTTTACTTGGGTATATTTTCTCAGGTTAAAATCTGACGTTGCTCAAGTAATGATCGATTTCATCAAGCAAATAGAGAAAAGATTAAAGAAGAACGTTCGAAAAATCAAGAGTGATAATGGTTCTGAATTTAAGAACATTGTTTTTGATTCGTTCTTAACAGATAAAGGAATTTCGCATAACTTTTCTTCACCATATACACCTCAACAGAATGGTGTGGTTGAAAGACGAAACAGGTCACTTTGCGAAGCGGCAAGAACAATGCTTACATATGCGAATCTTCCTCAATATCTTTGGGCTGAAGCTGTTTCAACAACATGTTTTACTCAAAACAGATCCTTTATTCATCTATGTTTCAACATTACTCCTTATGAAATTATCAATAACCGAAAACCTAATGTCAAATTCTTTCATGTTTTTGGCTGTAGGTGTTTTATCATGAATCTCAAGGATAATCTTTCGAAATTTCAGTCCAAAGATGATGAAGGAATTTTCTTGGGATATTCTCATAATTCGGTTGCATATCGAGTATTGAATAAACGAACACGAAAAGTGGAAGAAACGTTTAATCTTACTTTTGATGATTATTACGTTAAAAGAATTGACAAACGTTTTGATCAAAAACCAATTATTAATGAATCAAATGTTAAGTCTGAGATTTCTAATTCGACAGATTTTGATTATGATTTAATTTTTGGTATTCCAGATAAAGCAGCTGATGCTGAAGTTAATGCCGCTGATAATCAAATACCTGAAGCTTCAAAGCATTCTGAAAATTCGACGTTAACCCAAGATGTTTCAGACTTGATTTCAACATCGAATTCTCCAAGAAATGGCGAAAGTCTGCTTAATGATCAAGTGGAGGGGGAGCACTTGAATTCGACTACTCAGGTTGAGGGGGAGCATCATTTCGAGGGGGATCATAGGAGATTGGATAATGATGTTGAGGGGGAGCATCCTATTGAGGGGGAGCATCCTACTGAAGTTAATGTCGAGAGGGAGCAAAATGATTCAATCATGCCGAATTTTGATCCTAATGAAAATTTTCATGATTCAAATGACAATATCTCTGTTGCAGGATTTGAAAATGATGAAATGTTTGAAGATGATCCATTGGATTTTGATCCAACATATCCACCATTAGAAAAATGGACAAGAAGTCATCCAAAGGAACAGGTACTTGGAAATCCACAATATGGTGTGTTAACAAGAGCTCAACTTTGTGCAAAGAATGAGGTACTTAATACTCATCAGGAATTTTGCATGTTTAGCGTCTTCATTTCGAAAATAGAACCAAAGACAGTTAAGGTTGCAATGGAATACTCAGATTGGGTTGTTGCAATGCAATCTGAATTGGCTGAATTCGAAAGAAACAAGGTTTGGAGATTAATTCCTAAACCAAAAGATGTTTCAATTATTAGGTTGAAATGGATTTTCAAAAATAAAATAGACAAAGATGGTAATATTGTTCGAAATAAGGCTAGGCTTGTAGTAAAAGGTTATTCGCAACAAGAAGGTATAGATTATGTAGAAACCTTCACCCCTGTCGCAAGACTCGAGGCAGTTTGAATATTTTTAGCCTATGCAGCTCACAAGGATTTTGATGTCTTTCAAATGGATGTTAAATGTGCGTTTCTGAATGGTGATCTCGAAGAAACAGTATATGTTGAACAACGTCCAGTTTTTATAAATGAAGAATATCCTGATCATTTTTATATTTTAGATAAAGTAGTATATGGGTTAAAACAGGCACCAAGAGCATGGTATGGAACTTTAACTTTTTTCTTAAAACAATCGAAATTTAAACAAGGATCAGTTGATTCTACACTCTTTCGAAAGAAAGTTGGGGATCATCTAATGCTTGTTCAAATTTATGTTAATGATATTATTTTTGGCTCTACTGACCCTGCTTTGTCTAATGAATTCGAAAATCTGATGAAAAGTAATATTGAGATGAGTATGATGGGAAAAATTAACAATTTTCTTGGTTTAAATATTCCTTAAAGCAGAGAAGGAATTTTTAGCAATCAGGAAAAATATACTAAGAATCTGCTCGAAAAGTTTGGGTTGACAAATAGCACGAAATTACGAGTACCAATGGCGGTTGGAACGAGGCTCACACCTTCGTTAGATAAACCTGCTGTTGATTTGACTTTATACAGAAGCTTGATAGGTTCGTTACTTTACCTCACGGTAAGTCGACCTGATATTATGTTTTCTTTTTGTAATTTTGCTAGGTATCAGTCAAATCCTCGAGAACCACATCTCACTGCAGTAAAGAATATTTTTCGATATCTTAAAGGCTCAATTTCGTTAGGATTGTGGTATCCTTCAAAAACTGGATTCTTCATACAAGCATTTTCAGATGCTGATTTAGGAGGTTGCAATCTTGATAGAAAAAGCACAAGTGGTGGATGTCAATTACTAGATGGGAAGTTAGTAAGCTGGCAATCGAAAAAGCAAACATGTGTTTCGATCTCCACAACAGAAGCAGAGTATGTTGCTGATGCAACTTGCACTTCACAAATCATATGGATTCAAAGTCAGCTGCGTGATTATGCAATCAACATGAAGAAAATTCCGTTTTATTGTGATTCACAAAGTGCAATATGCATTTGTCACAATCCTGTGCAACATTCGAAAACCAAGCACATTGCTCTTCGTTATCATTTTATAAAAGATCATGTGGAAGAAGGAAACATTGAAGTTCACTTTGTGAAAACAACTGATCAACTTGCTGATATTTTCACAAAACCGTTAGATGAAAAATTATTCGAAAGAATTATAGAGGGTATTGGAATGATAGAAGGAAATTCTGTTCCTGGATTAATTTCGAAAGAATGAAAAAGCGGCGAATTGCAAAAAATGTTGATTCAGAGGTGCTGAGTGATCGTTAAAAGAAACTCATTAAGCGTCAGTGGTTACTGTTCACATTCAGCGCTTCAACACGCTTCGATTTCGACATCATGTGTTATTCTCTTTATCTTAATGTTTTCGTTAGTCTGTCCAAATTTTTGTTAGTTTCAAACACAATTTTTTCGACAGTTTGTCACCAAATGTTCGTTATTTTCAAACAAAATTTTTTCGTTAGTTTGTCACAAAATTTTCGTTAGTTTGTCACAAACAGTTTCGTTAGTTTGTCAAAAATATTTTTGTTTTTGTTTGTTTGTTTTGAAAATTCCAAAAAACTCCAAAAAGATTTTCTTATTTTTGTCATTTTCTTTTACTAAAACAAAAATCCAAAAATATTTTTTCTTTTGTTTGATTTGTTTTGTAGCAAAGATTCTTTAACAACGACAAAGACGAAACGTTTCATGAGATTACATGCTTGCTGTTTCAAGGGAAGGTACATTTTCGACATCTTATGTACTAGTTAGGTTGTCCCTAGAAGCATACTGCAACATGTCGACCCAAGCCTCCTTAGACTCGATGTGTATTTTCGAAAGCCTTAATGAAAATTTTCATCACAAAAATTTCTTCCCAATTAGGTTGTATTCACATTAGTCCCTGAGCTACCTTACTCTTCTCAAATGAGTTAAGAGTTTACTGCTTGGTCCAAACATAGCAGAGGTACAATCGTTTCGAAAAACCAATCTTTTTCATCCTAAATTTCTAACACGATCACACACAAAGACATATGTCCAAGAGATCTTTGATCAAAACCAATCAAGATTTAGACATATCAAAAATCTGTGTTTATGATCTGGATTCATGAGGCCTTGATGAAAGTGAAACCCAATATCTTTAACTCATTTAAGGAATTGACGGGGAACTTTGTTCCAGAATTGACGAAACAATTGCAACTGTACCATCTTTCTAAATTCCAAATCATATTCAATTCATTTGAGTGGTCTTGATCAAATGTTCGTATCCCACAACATTTTTTACCCAGCAGGATCCAACAAATGTTTTGTTTTCTTGAATATGATTTCCGTGGGAATTTTAGTTGTTATCCTTGTCACCTTATAAAGTTTTTCAAAGCATACTTGTCACTGACTACACTGGTCAAACAAGTAATTTCTGTTACAATTACTCACATTTATGTTAAGTGTAGAGACCCATTTTTATACCAACGGTGAATGCGGAAGTAAGATATCTCGAGATTAATCGTGTTTTTTGTAAGTATGAACACGAAGAACATATTATGAGTTCGTTGAAGAAGACTAAGAACAAGAGAGAATAATAATATTGCATGAAGAACATGGTGGGAGAGAAACTCTCCCTGGGTGGGAGAACCCACCACTTCTCTCTCTCTAGGATTACATTGTAAGAAAAGTAATCTCTAATCTAAAAAAAAGTGAGCTAGCTTAAGTAAGAAATGACAAACTCTCCCTTTATATAGGAGGGAGAGTATTTACACCATAAATACAATAAAGGGAAAATACAACCTAACTATCACTCATTATTTGTAGAGCATTTCCATGCTCCAACATTCTCTCCCTAAATGCTTACAAATTATGAGAGATCCAATAAGTGATACAAGGCTATAATACAGTAATCCGACTAGAAAGTGTGATAATAAAATGAAACATAGTGCTGAAATGTCTCTGAAACTCTGAAGTGTCTGTGAAGTCTGAAACTGGCCATGAATCTCTAACAATGAAGGTCTTCGGCTTCAAAGCACAACCAATGAAGCAGAAAAAAATAAGATCCAAATCTTCAAACGAGTCATAATCACCCGAAGAAGGAGGTCACCATGAGCAAGTAGAAGATCCAATAAAAGAAACACTTCGGCTTCAAAAAGTCTGAAAAACATCTCGAGTTCTCGAATCATAATACACCGAAATTCTTCAAAGAATAACCTGCTAAAAATGTGAAGCATCCATAAAATGAAGTCCGGATAAAAATAATGTGAGTCCAAAAACATGGTCTAGCAATGCCGAAAATTTGATCCAAGGACCAAAAATAAGTGCCACGTCACATTGCCAAAATAATCTTCGTCTTCAACATATCACAAATCCAAACTCGTGAAACCATAAGATCTGAACCGGATGCGAACACAAAATCATCCTGTGGTAGAGTCCGAATTATAAATAATCTGAATCGGAGAACATCGAGTAATGCCAAAAATTTGATCCGTAAAGACCAAAAAGAAGTGCCACATCGCATCACTAAATAAATAATCGTCTTCAGAAGTCTTCAAAATCCAAACTGAAACAATCATAATAACCAAATCCGGATGATATTCTCTCCCTATTTTTGATAACCAACGACCGGATATCAAAAATCAACAAATCATCGGATGGAGAGTGTCGGATACCAAGAGCTAATAGAGAAGCTCTCGCTAGATGTATGAAGGGTCTCGATAAGAAACGAGAAAGAGTAAAAGAGATACTCTTGCGGTCATGAGGAGGCGGGTGACATAGTTGCTGAAGCTGTGCTGAGAATAATCGGTTGTGCCAAAAATATATCCAAATATCCAAACTGCGGTGCCGGAACACTTGAAGTGGTCTTCAATAGAGAGTAAAGTCCACATGCTCAAGATACATGATTCGTCAACCAAAAATCAAAAGCGCCAAGCCATAATATCCCATAAAGTGAAGAATGCGAAACAACTTTGTTTATCAATCGCCGTTGCTGTGCAAGCATCACAAAAAAATAATATGAACTCCGACTGCGGTAGGAGTATTCTTCCAATAATAACCGGCATGAAATGAACCAACGTGACAATCCAAGGTTCGGTTGTGGCAAAAATTGGTGTTAAAAAAAATTGGTGTAAAAAAATAATAATTGGTTTTAATAAAAAAAATGGCTAAATAAAAAAAAATTGGTGTAAAAAAAATAATTGGCTAAATAAAAAAAAAATTGGCTGAAAAAAAATAATTGGCATATAAAAAAAAATTGTCGTTAAAAAAAAATAAGGGGCTGGAAGGAATAAGGGAAGGAGGGGAGGGAAGGAGAAGGAAGAAGGAAGGAAAGGAAGAGGGGAGGGGCTGAAGGAAGAGAGGGGGGCGAAGGAGGGTAGATCCGAAGTGAGGAAGGTGGTTGCGGTGGGAGGTTGATTGCGGTCAGATGGAGCTGGGTGCGGACGGTTCAAGCTGCGGATGGGAGATAGCTGGCTGCGGTAGCTGAGTTGTGGCTTCGGATCTAAGAAGGTGCAGGGGCTGCGGACGAAGCGAAGGCTCTTGCGGTCCAACCCCAAGTCAGATGGGCGGGTTGCGGATGGCACGCTGCGGTGCGAAGGATGGTAAGCGGCTGGCGCGCTGCGGTCCGAGAAGAGTCCGCAAGAGGCTAACTGCGGTCCTAAGCTGGTAAGAGGGATTGCGGGTCTAGTGAACCGAGACTGCGGTTCATCAGCAGGCCACGTGGCTGCGGTTCAGAACAAGAAGGGAGGCTGCGGTCTGCTGACTCCTTAGCAGACTTCGGTCTTTTTTTTTTTTTTTTTTTTTTTTTTTTTTTTTGAATAAAAGGAAGGGAAAAAGGGGCTTTGGTCAAAGGAAAAGGAGTGTGCAGGTGGGTTTTTAGGGACAAAAGGTGATGAGATTGGACAATGTCACATAGTTTTTACTTGGGAAGGCAAATATAAGTGGAATACTCTTTACCCAAAAGAGCAAAAAGGACAAAATGCTTTTCACAAACACAATTTACGTCCAAATGGTCTTCAACATTAGATTCACAGTAGGAAAAGTTTGAAGAATAGAAACTTGATACCTCTTGTGAAGAAAAAGTTGCTGGGAAAAAATAAAATTCACTTCTCTTGAAAATAAGCCCATTAAATTTGTGTCTTCTCATCCAAGGAAAAAAGAAGCTCCTGGAATAATTTCTTCAACAATATGGAGACCACAAAAATAATTTCTTCTCCCATTTGTCTTCATTTCTTCAACAGCAAAAATAATAACCTTTTAAGAACATCTTTTCCAGCAACAAATAGAACGAGCAGCAGCAGCAACAATTTATTTTTACTAAGATTTGAGTCAACCCAAAAGATAGAACTAAGAACAAACTTCATTAAAAAAAATCGGTTTGAAACCCGAAATTTTTTTCTTGCAGAAACACGAAAAAATCACAAGATAATCACCGAACGGGAGTCGTTCCCTTGAACTAATCGTGAGATCTTCAAGGTATGGCTCTGATACCAATTGTAGAGACCCAGTTTAATACGAACGGTGAATGCGGAAGTAAGATATCTCGAGATTAATCGTGTTTTTTGTAAGTATGAACACGAAGAACATATTATGAGTTCGTTGAAGAAGACTAAGAACAAGAGAGAATAATAATAATATTGCATGAAGAACATGGTGGGAGAGAAACTCTCCCTGGGTGGGAGAACCCACCACTTCTCTCTCTCTAGGATTACATTCTGAGAAAAGTAATCTCTAATCTAAGAAAAACTGAGCTAGCTTAAGTAAGAAATGACCAACTCTCCCTTTATATAGGAGGGAGAGTATTTACACCATAAATACAATAAAGGGAAAATACAACCTAACTATCACTCATTATTTGTAGAGCATTTCCATGCTCCAACATTAAGTGTTGATTTGTAACGAAATCTCAAACCACCCAAGAAGCTTGTTAAAAGAGGTCTTTCGAAACTTCTTTACAAGTTATCGATTGTAATTCACGGGAAACCACACAAGCTGTTGATTATCTCTCTTGATAATTAACGAAGCAATCTTTGCCAGGGGTTTATCTGCCTTTATGTCGAAATTTTTTTTTTCGACATCACAGATCCAATTTTTTTTATTTTGCTTCTTTTCTTATTTCATTGGCACACTGCACTCACAGAATCCTTGAGGTTCTGAGTACTACCAACTCAGGCTGAAGATTTCGAAAGTCTGGCATATGACTTCGCTTCTAAACCCAAAAGCGAAAGAGCCCAACCTCCATGCCGAAGGTTTTCGATCTTATCTTCTTGGTACTCACGAACAGTCTGATGTAACTGTTTGGTAACTTGGTACGATTTTCAAGGTGCTTTATCTAACATGGCGTTTATAACGGCAAGTGGTGCGAGTTTCAAGGAGAAACGTGGCTAGTACTTTAATTCAACCGTTTGGAATTCAATTGTTGATACGTATAAAAAGGGAATTGATCTCTCTTTAACACTTTATGTGTTCAAGAATTCTCTCAGACGAATTAACCCCTAATTTTTCTCTGTTCATAAAAGCTTTCAAAACCCTAATCAATGGTTGCTGCTCAAACACATAACACTGATGAAGCTTCCTCGCAACCAATCATGAAGTTTCAAAGAACTAATTAGCAAGTTGAAGATGATGTTTCTGTGTATCCTGATGAACTCAAGATGTTGATAGTCACTTTAAAGCATTTTGTTTTATTGACTGCGATGTTTAGTTCGTTTGCTGTACCAATCTCTTGGCTCTTACTAGCATGTTCTACTGCTACTTACAGCAAAGCTATGGATATCATTACTTTCAATCTGGTGAATGACAAGAAAATTCGTTTGTCTAAGAAATTGTTCTGTCAGATTCTTGAAATCCCTAATTCTCCACCTTACTATGTTCTTACTAATGCTCAAGTTATTCACATGTTCAATGAGATGGGTCATCAACCCCCTCTCACCAAGATAAGCGATTTCAAGAAATCAAGCCATCCTAGTATTTGGAATTTTCTCTTTGGCATTTTTCTTCCATGTCTCACTGGTCGGAACGTTGGCTTGGATAAAGGAAGAATGGAAGTGTATGTCATGGTTGCTGGTATATACAATGATCTTGGAGTGGATTATTCGACACAGATGTGGAAAGAATTTTGATGAGTGTCGAAAATACCAATGTCGTTCAAGGGGTTTCTTGTGCAAGGTATTGGAGTTTGATTCTTCGCTATGTTTATGAAAAGGAAGGTATTATGGTGCCTGGTGGTGAATCCAAGGCTGATTTTTTGAAGTACAACTATCCAAAAACGATTGAAGATGATGCGGAGGTGTTTCCTAACATTGCAAGGATTCCAGATGCAATGCTCAAGCGAGTAGATCATAGAAATCCAGTCTTAATGACGTATTTGCTTACCATTAGTCCAACTGATAACACTGGTCTTTTGTTAACCAAAATGGATGAGGGTTCTTTAAAGACATCCCGAAGATCAAAGAAGGGTGCTCAATCTGCTCATGAGCAAACTGTTCAAGAGACGAAAGTTACTAAGTCACCAATGAAACAGCCTAAGGTAGTGGTCAAAGTTTCGAAGCCAGTTACTGAACCTGTTGAGACTGATGTTGTTGAGTCTATAAAGGAAGTTGTTCCTTCGAAATCTGGTGTTTTTAAGCATCTCAGGAAGAAAGTTCAAAGCTCACGAAATTCTCTTGAACGATCTTCAAGTTTTTCTCCTTCCATGATTCGCAAGCCTCATGTTACACGAAAAGGGGTTGTGATTCACGAAGTTCCTGTACTATTTTCTCCATCCTCAAAGAAAAGAAGAGGAGAGGGTGTTGCGAAACATATAGCTGAAAAAAGAAAGAAAAGAAAGTTGGTCATTCACGAAGAATCATCAGACAGTGAAATTGTCCCAGAAACGCCTTTGGTATCAAATTCGACTTTACAAACATCCCCCCCAACTACAATTGTTGTTCCACCCGAAGTTTCGGTAACTAAATCATTTACTGAGGAGGTTCCAACTTCAGGCATTCCTGTAAACGTATCTAATATGGATACAAATGTCAACATGGGTGATGATTTCATGAATTCAGCTATTTCTCAAGGTATTATTATTTCCTCTTCTTTCAAAACCACTTCAGTTCTTAATACTTCTCTTCCACCATTTATTTCGAAAGCTCAGACAACCACCACTTCACCTACTTTCGAAAACATTCTACAACAACCTTTCACCACACTTTTCCAATCTCAATCAACTGATCCACCTAAACCCAATTCTGATGACGAAACTAATTGAGGAGCAGTTGGAGGATCGTTTGCAGACTTAGAATTTGATTTCGAGGAAGAAAACATTCCGGATCATATGCTAATGTATGGTAAACAGTTTAAAATTCTTAATAGGAAGCTCAACTCAATTCTTCAATCCCAAGCTAACTCAGGGTTAAAACATTCTGTTTCGGGTATTGAGGTGGATGTGATGCTCAAGGCACATGAACACGTCTTCAAAATAAACTTGATCAGATGGATAAAAATAATGAGCTCAGAGTGAAGGCTCAATCTGATTCATTTAATGGTGAAATCAAGGAATTGAGAACAGTTGCAAAAGAGCGACATGTTCTTTTTGTTCAAGATGTGAAAACTGTTAGGGAGAATGTGAACAGAAAAATAGAAGAACTGAAGTAAGAAATTTCAAAAGAAATTAATGAAGTGAGTAAAATGTTTTCCTCTTTGGATTCGAAGGTTGAGATAATTGCAACAGCTGTAACGAAATTTGTTGAATCTTTTCAATCGCTGGTTCCAAAACTTGATGCGAAAGCTGCTGCTGATATTTCAAAGTTTGATGAATTGAAGCAATCCATTTCGAAGTCTGGATCATCATCTATTTTATCTCCTGAGTTTATTACTCAGAAGTTTCAATCTCTTGAAAAGGCAATCCAAAAGGAGTTAGCAACTTTATCTCAGTTTACTACCCTTTTACCAACAAATGCCCCGCCGGTTGTCACAGGGGTGCAAGGGGGAGAAATGGTGGTTGGAAAAGGAGAAGGGGGTTTTGGGAAAACAAATGATGATGCTAAAGTGGTTGGAAAGGTTTTGACAACACAGATACACACAAGTTTGTTTAAAAAGATTGATCTAGTTATGGCAACAACTGTAACAACAAGAGCCATTCAGAAGGGTATTGTTATTGAATCTTCTGGAGCTGGAGGGAGCTCTAGTGCTTCAAAACCAAAGGTCTATGAAGCTGATAAAGGAAAAGGTAAAGGTATTAGTTCTGAGACTTCGAAAGAGGAGAAGAAAGCAAAGATTGAGGCTGAAATGGAAAAGCAAAGACAGATTCAGAGTATTCTAAGGCTTCGTAAAAATGATCCACCAAAAATGGATAAGGGCGATCCAAGTAAACTTCATGGTTACGAACATATTGAAGCCAGAGTGTCATACAATGAAATGTATGCATTCGAAAAGAAACCAAGAAAAAGCTATTCTATCGAAAACACAGATATGAATCAACTTGATTTTCCAATTAATGAAATGATGTTCATCACAACACAATACAAAATCATTGAGAAGTTTAAGAGTGAAGATGATTTTCTACATATGAAACTAAGGTTTCATGCTGTGATTGGAAAAGAACAGGAGGAGGTTTGGTCCCTTATCAAAATAGTTCGTGTGATAAGTGTGACAAAGGACGTGTTATTCGAAAACATGATTCAAAATTTTTGATATCATGTAGTAAGGGCGAATAATGTGGCATGTGATTTTTCGGTAGCTGATTTCCCTTTGATGAACTTGAATGATCTTATTCAAGTTGCATTGATTTTGAAAGATATGGATGTTTCGACGTTGCAAGGAACAGGCAAGGAAATTTTGAGACTTGGTCTTGGTCACATCAAAATTTTCATGGACAATTACTATGATTGTCTACCTTTGACCGATATAGAGCTATCCACTTCATTGCGAAAAGAAGTAAAAGTTGCTATGGAAGTGGTGAAATCTCAAGAAGAACTTAAGAAGTTTGCTGATGGAGAGATATGTTTGAATCCAATGGGTATGGTCTTTTCAGGAAAAGACAAGACGGGAAAAGTGAAGAAATTTCTGTTTCAAGCTTCAAAAGTCGAAAGATATACTACAACTCAATATACGAACTTTATTGTTCGTATGAACAACTGCAAAAAGAACAATGAAGGAGATAAGAAGGAATTGAAGAAAGTGATGAGCTGGTATACTGAGATACGAAGGATGATGCATTTTGCTGCTCAAATTCTCACAAACTGAAAGTTTGACATTGATTACAAAGGGGGAGAATGTAGAGTCAAATATGTTGTAATATGTCGAAGTCTGTGAAATCTGTTTTGTTAGTTTTGTAAGCTATTTACTAAGGCACTTTTGTAATGAAGTCTAGTGTCAATTCCTTAGTATTTTTTGTACTTTCAGTCCTCCTATAAATAGGAGTAGTACTCAGGGTTAGATAAGAGTTTTTGAGACCAAGTTCCTCTGTCTAATACACTCTCTGTAATTTGAAAGTAATATGAGCTAAAACCGGATTCTATTTACATCTCATGTTCTGATTACTTGTTGAAATCTGATTTTATTCTTACACTCGATTAATCACTTCTACACCCTCACAATATTTAATCGCAGTCACAATATTCACCCATGATCTACCCACATGCCACCACAACAGGCTTACCTCAGATGCCGCTATTCGTACAACAACCGCCGATCTTCAACCCGTTCGCACCATAGGCTCCAGGTTCAGCCCTACAAGTGTCTCAACCACAAGTCGCCAGTATACAGACCTCAATCAATCAGGGATCCAACTATGATGGATCCGGTGTTCAATTTTCGGTAGCACCAGAATTCAACCCCTTCATGAAGGCCACTCATCCATTCAACCCGTCTTCACACCAATACGCAGGAGCAAATCTGTCTGTCATTCACCCGATGGGGCGATACGCCTTCCATCAATTCGGATTCCAACCAAACTTACAGCAATACAAACCATACATCTCGTCGGCGGCCATGAACAACCAAATGTATGTAGGCTCTTACCAGATGCAACCACATATGGCCTATGACACTATGTAATATTCATACATGGACAATCCCATGCGGAGCGCAAGCTCCAATTTCAGTCATGAGTTGCTGCAATATGAGATACCGCATACCGCAATGATACCAAACATACCAAAGTATGACGATACTACAGACCCAGATGACCACATTAACCACTATGAGTGGACGATGACATCTCTTCACCTGTACCTATTTCCCCTGTACCCTAACGGGGAACGCATGCAAGTGGTTCAAGTCTCTAAGGCCGGGCAGTATCTCAAGTTTTAAACAGTTGAAATACATCTTCCTCAACAACTTCATGCAGTTGAGGAAGGGAAAGGGGGATGCCAACATAGTGATGACATGTAACCAAAAAGAAGGGGAGTTGATTCGCGACTATTACGATCGCTTCACACTCGACACTTTGAACGTTCCAGGACATGAAGAGTTCCTGGTGACGGGCGTCATCGCCCAAGGACTACTCCCGGGACCCCTGTCCAGGAAGATGCAAGGGACGGTCCCCAGATCCAGGGACGAACTCAAGTTTCGTGTAGAAAAATATCTGAGGCAAATCGAAGGGGAAGAACGAAAGGAGGCCAATCTCAAGACTGTGGCTAATGCATGCATAAAACAGGAGGAAGCGGCGTCCCGACCGAACTCAGCCCAGCAAGAGAGGCAAGATGGCAATCAGCAGAGGCACAATCGTCACTCCAGACATATGTCAAGGAGGTATATACCATTTAACAAAGACGACAACAGGAACAGTCATACAGATGTCCATGCAATTAACAAAATCCCATCAATGGAGAGCAAGGACGAAACCAAGTTCTGTGAATATCATAAAAGCAAAACTCATGATACCGCTGAGTGCATGGTATTGAAGCGCGAGATCGATGATAAAAAACAAGTGGGAAACATTGTTGACATAGCAAGGGAGCTTCGAACAAAATTTGATGAGGACAAACACCGACTTAAAAATCAAAAGGATGGGGGAAAGGACCATAAAAGAAGGGTAGAAATACTTACCATCACCAGACCTCACTCATGCGACAATCGCCAAAGTCAGCACGTAGACGCGAAGGTGTACCATAAAACATCCTCAACATAACCTTTTCAACAAGTGACCCCAGGCCAGAAGATTGGGATCCAAATGAACCACTGCACGTCACTGGTTTCATTAGCCAAAGCCGTGTTAAGCATGTGTACATTGATACCGGAAGTAGGGTCAATGTGATCTACGAACACTGCCTTCGATGGTTACCAATTGAATGGAGAAGACACCTACAACCACCACACTAGGGCCCGCTAATTGGGTTAATTGGTCATGGCGTTTGGCCGGTAGGAACAATTATGCTCCTGTTCACGTTGGGCAGTCACAATGGGGCAAGACAGATAACATGGGTGCTCAAATTCTCGGTTGTTGACCGCGCGAATGAACACAATATTCTATTAGGCCGACCTGCTCTTTTCCAGCTACAAGCGATTCCATCTACTCTCCACAGTATTCTTAAATTCAGCACGGGTGAGGGGTCGACAGCTATTGTAGAAAGCAAGCTAGATAATAGACGCAATGCCCAACGAGAAGTGAAGCAAGAAAGCGAATCATGCCAAAGCAAAAGTTTCCAGAAGACGAACAATCGACTACGGAGGTCTGTAACAACACAAATGCTGGATCACGGGTCTAGGAAAAGGCGAAGAAATGTATTCAGATGGCTCTCAATGCCTCTTCCACAGAACGAAACAAGTGTTGAACCAAAGATAGCTCAACCAGAGTATAAAGCAAAATTTGCAAAGAAATGAGATATCAACCCAGGGGTGAGGGCACCAGTTCGGCCCGTAGACAATGGCCGAGACATGCCCATCCAAAGAACGATTTGGGACTTGAAGCAAATATTGGCCAACGCCAAACATGACCCAAAATCCCCTGGAATGAGGAAACTAAATGCCAGGAACAACAAAGGTCGAAGTGGAGTGCCACTCAGTCTAACACGTAGATTTTCCTATATGATAGAACCAACAAGGGCCTCTGATCAGTTAACCAACACCCCAAATGACAGTGTGAAATGCAAGATTGATGGGCATGGGTGGTACTCTCACTCGACCAGGGAGAAGCACTTCCCATAGACACAGCACACACTGGGACAAAGAAGAAGGAAAGAAGCAAGAGCATGTAATGTATGAAGGGCGAAACTCAGCTTTCTCACGTTGGGTCCTGGTGGTGGAAGCGAAAAGAAACCCCAACTTATTAAGAAACACTTGCAGACGGTGAGGAAAAGATGTACAACCGTGACAAAAGCAGTCGTAGCAGAACACTCAATCAAAAGTAAGGCAGAAGCTGAGGAAAATGGAGTATGGTCAAACTCCTCACAGGATAACCATAGTCCGGGTACCAACACGAGGACCGGGCATGCGCCTTGATACATAGAAATTTAGAGTCTATTGTTTTACGTCCTTCTTTTTTAAAGAATTAATATAATTTTCATTTTGAAAGAGCTTTCCAGAATTCTGTTTAACCAATTGCAAAAACGCAAATTATAGAGGTTGTGCATATTTTCCAAGTAGCAACAACGGTTGATCACCTACGCTACCTGAGCAAAATCTATGCAAGGATGCAACCGTAGGTCTTAAAGACTCATAAATATTTACCTACCACTTGCCAATAGGGATGAGCTTTAGAAAAGGACTGGTTCGGAACCGGAACCGGTTTTCCTATATTATAAGAACCGGGAACCGGACCGCCGGTTCTAACGCCGGTTCCAGCTCCGCTCCCGATTTTTTGGTTATTTTTCAAACTAGAACAGGTTGACATATTATAGATGATATGTTATCTTCCGGAGCTTGTAAATGATTCAATATTTAACCAAATTATAACTTTTTACATTCTAAATTGAAGTACAAACACTAAATTACATGCTGAAATAAAAATCAAGTAATTCCGAATTCATATGAGAGAGTTATGCGCATTTTAAAAGCGGGACAAATTCCAAAAAAATGTTGTAACAAAAAATACGCAACATTGATATGGTGTATTCCGGGGTCTATAACTGATTCAATATCTAACCAAAATATGTGTTTTTATAGTCTAAAATAAAATACAAACACTAAATTACATGATGGAAAAAAAATTAAGTAATTCCGACGTCATATGAATGAGTTATGCACATTTAAAAAACGGGACAGATTCAAAAAAACAAAAAAAAAATGTTGAAATTCTTTCTTTCGGGGCATGTGTCCGATTCAATATCTAACCAAAACATATGTTTGTACAGTAAAAAATGAACTACAAATTCCAAATTACATGTTGGAAAAAAAATCAAATAATTCCGACTTCATATGAGCGAGTTATGCACATTTTAAAAAACGGAAAAAATTTCAAACCGGTTCCGGTTTTTAGAACCGGGACCGGTTTTCATAAAAATGGAGAACCGGTAACCGGACTTTATTACCAATTTCGGTTCCGGTTCCGGTCCGGTTCCGATTCGGTTCCGGTCTGGTTTCGGTTCCGGCAATTCTAATTCTCATCCCTATTTGCCAATAACATCTCAAAGCTGAGGATACACAAATTTTATGTTAATGGCATAAATAAAGGGGGTACTAAAAAGATTCATAATCTTTCCCCTAAAAACTAGATAGCAAAAGGCCTCGAGGTGACTATCTTGAACAAAATACATGTAGCTAAAACCTCAAAGTATAGTCAAACACATTGACCAACGATTTGCGACTTAACACAAAAAGTCTGATTAAACACACAAGTCGATGAAGTATAAGTCAATAGTGGCAGGTTATACAACGACTGCACACTATCCAGTCAACAGGAACCCTAGAACAAGGGAGTGTGCAAAACAGGATTATCATAAAAATATCAAATAACACTAGCCTAGAAACATCACAAGTCAAAACATAGCATTTCCATACCAAGCACAAAGCATAATATATAGTTTTTTGTCATTTATAGCAAGCACTTTTTCACTACACATATGATACATGGGAATGCAAATACATTATAGAGTGAACAGAAGGAACAAACAAAAGTTAGCTTTCAGAACCCAAGGAAGAGCCTCTCGGGCCCGGTCTACGACAAAACTGGCGGAAGTTGTCATAATCCAGCTCCCCCAGATGAAAGATGCCTGCAAAATCCGTCTCAGCAAGGGACGAAAGAGAAATGTCTACCTCTTCGGTTCTCATCGCGACACGGCCACGGTCCAGGGATACATTTTCACTAGAGCTTGTAGAACAACCACCTAGTTGTTTCCCCTTTTCGAACCCAAGGGCCTCACATGCCTTGTGAACACCCTGAATCCCGCTAGCAAGCTCTGCGCTCTCGATAACTCTATCAGTTACGCGAACCACCCCCTTCTCCAACATCCATTGCAAACTGCCCCGAGTAACACCACCATCAACCCGGGCACAGGCCAGTTGATGTTGGCACCTGTTCAATTCGTTCGCTAGAACACCCTTCTCTTGAGTGAGAGAACTCACCTGACTCTCGAGGCGCTCCGACTGGCTTTCCAAAGTAGACACATGATCCTCCAAAGCGGCTTTATCATAGGACATAATGTAATTATGCTTAAATAATCCACGACGCTCCGCCTCTGAATCACGGAGTTCCTCCCTTAAGTTTGAAACTACATCTTGCAAAGTTTTTAACTGTGCTTTATTTATGAATGAGTGGCAAACCCGGTTAGCGGCAGCAACCATAAGGGCATAAGCTTGAGCACCAGCATATCGAAGGTCACAGGCCATGCGAGTGCCTGATTTGGCCGCAAGCCACTACATCGTGGCCGGTGAATGAGCACAACTACTCCACTCCTGGGCGGCAATTTCATCTGACAGTAAGAAGTCCTTGGTAACTGCCTAACCCGGAACATAAACCTCGGAAGTCAAAGGGTGAGGTGTAGCTCTTAATTTTTCACCTACAGAAGGCTTGTACGAGGGTAAAGATCCCCCTGACATACCCGTTGCACCATCAAGCACGAAACTAGAACCAAGATCAATAGAGAGCGAACTCGTAAATGACAAAGGTGATGCCTTGGAAGAACTAGGCACCACAACTACCTCTTTCCACTCAGGTGCAGAAAACTTATCACCAAGAACAAGCCCAATACCACCAAGAAGCTTGACCATGGATACAATCTTACACATCTTACGAGGACGAAGTCCTGCATCATCAGATTCAGTCTCCTCATCCGACGATGGCACCACGTGCAAACTCCGTCTTTTATGGATAGGGACAATACCCTTTTATTTTGCACTCCCACAGGAAAAACGGAAGAAGTGGACGTCGGAAGACGAACTGGGGAAACAACCCTAACAGTCGGGTGGGAAGGCGAGGCGGGCCCTCTGGAGCCAACATCTTCCCCTTCTACCGAGAGCAACCCAGAGAACTCTCACATACATTTTTCAGACACAGGAGGGGACAACTTACCCCCATAGTGACCACGCAGGGCCATCTCCAAATAAATTTTGGCTTCAACACCTGTAAAAACAAAAGCCAAGTGTAAGAACTCATAGGCTAATAAGATACCGTGTTCTCACTATTTTTTCTAAAAAAGGGGGGTGTTGGGTTTTGGAGTTGCGTCTTTGGGCTCGTTTGTTAGTCTATTTAGTTTACCCGGATTGGGCCTGTCCAACCGAGGTTTAATATTAGGGTTAGCGTATATATTATGCATGCATGTATAGCTTTCAGGTAGTAGTTCTTATTAATAGCTTTTGCATTGTAACCCTTATACACCTCTATAGTCGAAGTTCTTCATCGAGCTCTTCTAAGGTGTGAGATTTTAATCATTCGACACCATTTGATCCATTCCTGTGTTCTTTACTTGATTGATATTGTTTTTCTGCTTAGAATTTGTCGATCTATAGCCCAATATTCTCATCAATTGGTATCAGAGCAGGAGACTATGTAATACATACTCATCTCTTCTGTTTGAAGAATCCATTAGGGTTTCCGCTTTTGTCGAATATATAGAAGCTGTCTTCTGTTGTTCGATAAAACCCTAGTCTCTACATTACAAGTCTGATTCTAGCAGAATTAAGTAAAACGTTCATCATGTCTCACGATGACTCTCAAATCAATCCGATCAACATCTCCAACAGTATATGATCCACTACAAGGGTTCCCATTCTTTACACTCAAGATTATGAAGTGTGGGCGCATCACTTCGAAGACTATGTCGTTGGATCTGAAGACAATGGCTATCAAATCTAGGAAGCAATAACATTGGATCCGTTTCTTCACTCTGGAACGAATAGAACAGTCAAGACTCAAAGAGAATACAACCAACTCTGGGCTGACGTAGATAAGATCCCTCAATATGAAAAAGACAAGGTGTTATGCAACGTTAAGGCGATGAGGATGATCAGATTCGCTTTGCAATCTGACACTTTTCGTCTGGTAAGTTCATGCACAACAACTAAAGAAATATGGGATAGGTTGAAAGAACTATATTCAACTGATGAAGATCTAGAGCACTCGATCCAAACCCTATTGCTCTCTGAATTCGGTGCTTTCGAACAAAAATCTGAGGAGAAGCTTATTCAGACATTCGATCGCTTCAACCATCTGCTTAGCAAGATGACGAAGCACAGTATTGAAAGGAAGGTGATTGAACAAAAGGTTACCTTCATGAATGGATTAAGGCCCGAATGGATGGCAGTGGTCTCGACCGTGAAGGCTCATAAGCAATTTAAATCATACTCACTGGCGAAACTGATGGGTATACTCAAATCTCATGAAAGCGTGGTGACCAAGGAAGCGAAGGTAGTTTCGGGTGTGGGATCACTTGCTCTTGTTTCTAAGAGCTAGAATGTAGCAGACGAGGAGGAGGAATCTGATATGCAGAGTGCGATCTGTTAAGTGAAGAATATGCAATGATGGTTACAAACCCAAAGAAGTTCGCTCGCAAAAAGTTCCCGGTCAATAAGAACCGAAACTGGCAGGGAAGCTACAGTTTAGAAAAGGTGAAAGAAGAAACCAAGAACACCTCTCAAAAGGACGACGAAAAGAAGGAGAGTAAGCTTGTGGGAGACTCTAGGTACGATTGCAACTACTGTCATGGCAAGAATCACTTTACCAAGGATTGCATGTTGAGGAAGATGGCTGAGAAGAAGGATGATGAAGACGACGAAGCTTACTACATGAGAAAGCTGGAGGAGATAAAGAAGAAGAAAGCAACTAACGTATCTACGAATGCTTTAATTGTGCGGGAACATGTTATTGATGATGAGTTTGGTGGAGTAGAAGTATGGTCTACAGACTCTGAAGATGAAGAGGTTCGCAGACCCTCACATGGAAGAGCTTATGTGGCGAGAGAAGGAGTTGCTGAGTCGGCTGGAAGATGCTTAATGGTAACAACCGAAAGTAAGCATGAGGAAGCGAAAGAAGACAAATGTTTCGCTGCGAAGCCTGTGAGTGAAAAGATCAGCGATTGCGATCAGTTGATCAAGAAGGTATAATATATCCTAGAATCACTTAAAATACCAGTAACAAACTACGAAAAAGAATTAAATGATTTAAAATTCAAGTTTTCTAACTTAAGTGGTAGTCTTATGCAAACTCGCTTAGCAAATTCTAACCTAACTGACCAACTCAACAGGGAGTCTTCCAAGAGTGAGGCAAAATGTAGCCGCCACGTTGTGCGGTTTCTTATGTAGAGTTAGATTATTTGGTCTATTCTGAAAGTGTAATCTATTCCTCATGTTTTGAATAAATCGAGTGATCATTCGGCATATCTTCTTTATTTGTGTTTGTTCTTATTTTCCGTATCTTGTTCATCAAATCACAATTAGGGTTTTAATCCCAACAAGTGGTATACTAACATCACACAGTTACATCTAGATTGTGAGATAGGGAAAAAGATTCATAAAATGATTTTGCCTTTCCTTGAGTTTAAGGAAGACGAAGTCATTGCTGAATGTGAATCTATAATGTCTTCAGATGAGATTTCAGTAACCTACAAATATGGACTGGACAAAATTGAATCTTTCATTGAGTCCAAAGAACATAAGTGCATGCTTAAGGATTTACTGGACGAAAACGATAAATTAAAAATCAAGACCGAGACTATACACAAGTTTGATTCATCCAACGCCAAATTAAGTTTAGAAAATAAAATAAATTTAGAAACCACTTCTGAATTTGATGAAGACAGTGAGATGAGAGAAATCTCCATAGAAGACGTGGTCGATTGTTCAGAGTTTCTGAAGAGCGAACCTGATGCAGCAAAACCACACATATCTGAAAATTCGGTTGAGTACGCTCGGGTGTCAAAGGATAAGTCCAAGAAACTCAAAGAAAAGGCCGTTGTTTATCAGAAGGTACAAACTACACCAAACCAAGTGTATGCAGTCACATGTGTAACTAAGAAATAAACGGCAAAGTTGACGTCCATGGTCGACAAAGATAATGCTGAAGGCTGCGATAACTACTTATGGTCAGCTCCTATCGACAATGCAGACGAAACAGTAGGTCTGTCAGAACAAACCTCCGGGAGAGTTAAGGGACGATACATACCTGAACCTCTCAACAAGCCCTCAAGCTTTGATAAACCCAGTACAAGTGGTACAAAAGAAATACCAAACGAACCACTAAAAGATTCCAGTCAATCAACCAACCTTATAAGAAGAAAACGAAACCTAAGGCCAACGTTCACTTGACTTAAGAGCAACTTGCTAAACAGAAACGACAGAGGAACAAAAGATACATGAAGAACCTCAATGAGAGAAAACAGTTTTGGCAATCCCAAAACCCCTCTTATGTTCGCTCTGAAAAAGCTTCTAATCTCAAGAACGAAGCACAGGCCAAGTCTCCCTCTTGCAATCACTGCCAGTCATGCAGTCAGGTAAACCGAACTTCCAGTTTTGGTCCCAATGCTAGGAGTCACAAGAACCGAAAGTTAGGATTCGGCCCCAACTCTTACTACGCCAAGAACCGAAAGTCCTGTTTCGGTCCCAACACAAGTGCTCAGAACCAAACGTCAGGTTTCAGTCCTAAATCTCATCCTCCTCACTCTCAGCCAAAGTCCAACTCTGTGAAGGATATCAAAGGAAAGGGGAAGCTCGTCTCCGATTCTGAAGTCCGAAATACCAAAAAGTCAGCTAACCCTAGGACTCCAAATAAAAACTCAACTGAAAAACCAACTAACAATAACCCACCCCAATTGAAGAAAAATAAAAATAAAATCAAAGTTTACACCATCAAACGAAAAGACGAAACCACATTAATAAAAAGAACATATTTGGTTGATCTTTCGGTTGCAATTCCCTACTCTATAAAAGACTCACCAGGGCCCAAGAAACTTTGGGTTCCTAAATCTGCTTAATTTTTGCAGGTTATCAGTGACGAGCAGTTTGACGACGAATGATATATTGACAGTGGCTGCTCACGTCACATGACGGGAACGAGGGAAGAGCTTAGGGAGTTTCGGTCCCTTAAAGATGGTGGATGTGTTAAATATGAAAACAACTCATACGGCACGATCAAAGGGTATGGGATGATCACCAACAGAGAGTTCTCAATATGCAAAGTAGCCTATGTGGAAGGACTGCAACACAACCTAATCAGTGTTTCTCAGCTAGTCGTTGGAACTGGTTTGAAAGTCTCGTTGGATGATGAGGGCTCAGAGATAATTGAAAAGCAAACGAAGAAAGCTCTGTTGAAATCTGAGCGCAAAGGGGAGATGTATCCTCTAAATCTCAACCTGATAAAAGGAAAGCCAGCAATATGCTTGCTATCGAAGACGAACTCAGATGAAAGTTGGTTATGGCACCGACGACTATCACACCTGAACTTCAAAGATATTAATAAACTGGTGCTTGGGGATCACGTGCGTGGACTTCCTATTCTTAAATTCGACAAAGAACACCTGTGTGCAGCATGCGAGTTGGGCAAACAAAGACGAAAGAGTCACCCTTCTCGCATCAATACAAAGATCATCGAACCTATTAAACTACTGCACATCGACTTATGTGGTCCTTCGGCTATCGAAAGCTTCGGTGGTAGTAAGTTTATACTTGTTATAGTAGATGATTTTTCTCGCTTCACCTAGGTTTTCTTTCTTAAACAGAAATCAGAGGCCACTCCTAAGCTGAAGGTATTTATCAAGCAAGTGGAACTACAACTGCGAAAGCTGGTAAGGAACATACGAAGCGACAATGGTCTAGAGTTCAAAAACAAAGACTTTGAAGATTTTCTGGCTGAAAAGGGAGCAACTCACAACTTCTCTGCTCCCTATACTCCACAACAGAATGGGATCGTTGAAAGGCGAAACCATTCTTTATGTGAAGCCGCCCGAACCATGTTGAGCTTCGCTTCTCTTCCACTATACTTCTGGGCTGATGCAATTGCTGCTGCTTGTTACACACAGAACCGATCCTTCCTCAACAAACGATTTTCCATCACTCCATACGAGATTTTGAATAATCGTAAGCCTAATGTAAAGTTTTTCAACGTGTTTGGTTCAAAATGTTTTATTTTCAACTCCAAAGAGAACCGAAACAAATTTGATGTTAAGGCGGATGAAGGGATCTTTCTTGGTTATTCGCTAACTTCAAAAGCATATAGGGTTCTGAATAAACGCTCGAAAAAGATTGAAGAATCCTACTATGTTACTTTTGATGATCATTACGTGAAAAAAATTCGAACAACCGAAAGTCCAACAGAGGAAATCTTTCCAGAATCAGGTCAAGTCTCGATTTCTATTTCCAGTTTATTTGAAGAGTACATGCTGCTCTTTGATGAACCAGAGAAGGCGATCCACTCAGAAGCGAAGGCAGCTGATAACAAAATCGACAACTTGAAGAAGGTTATCGACGAAGCTGCAAAAGACATGGGAAGCGAGCCTCAACATCCATCCGAGAAGCAATCTTCAAGCGAATCTCCAGAATCCAGCGAACGTCCAGTTTCCAATGACCCTCCAAATACAAGCTCTACAATCCAGGGGAGGGTTCGTCAACACAAAAAACAACCGACATGCCTTTCCAGGGGGAGAATCCATCAAAAACCCCAACAAATGAAGGTCCATTTGAGGGGGAGAGTACTAACCCTGATATGGGATTCGGTTCGCCATTTGAGGGGGAGAATGAAAATGCAAATGACGAAGGCGATCTGTCAGAACTGGAAGAAGAAGTTAATGCTGAGCTGGATCCTGCCTATGATCCAAACTACCCTCCTCTCATGAAATGGACAAAGGATCATCCTAAAACTCAAATTATTGGTGAATCATCTGAGGGTGTTCTTACACGCTCTCAAATGAAGGCGAAGCAAACTGCTTTATTCTCTCAACTAGAATTCTGCATGTTTAATTCGTTTGTCTCTAAAGTTGAACCGAAGACGGTAAATGCTGCTCTTGATCACTCTAATTGGGTGCAAGCTATGCAAGACGAACTCCATGAGTTTGAAAGAAATCCAGTTTGGAGGCTGATTCCCACACCAAAGGATGCATCTGTAGTCGGTTTAAAATGGGTTTTTAGAAATAAATTAGATAAAGAGGGTAACGTCATTCGCAACAAAGCGAGGCTGGTGGTGAAAGGATATTGTCAGGAAGAAGGGATAGAATATGAAGAGACCTTCGCTCCTGTAGCAAGGTTGGAATAAGTGAGAATCTTTCTGGCATATGCTGCACATAAAAACTTCGAAGTTTTCCAAATGGATGTTAAATGTGCTTTCTTGAATGGAGAACTAGAAGAAACTGTATACGTTGAGCAACCACCCGGATTTGTGAACGAGAAGTATCCTGATCACTGCTACATACTGGATAAAGCAGTCTATGGTTTGAAGCAAGCCCCGAGAGCCTGGTATGAAACTCTAACACGATTTCTCAAAATGTCAAAATTGAAACAAGGTTCGGTCGACCCAACCTTCTTTCGCAAGAAAGAAGGCGAACACTTAATGATTGTTCAAATTTACGTCGATGACATCATCTTCGGCTCAACGAATCCTAGCTTAACAACTGAATTCAGGAAGTTGATGGAGACTAAGTTTGAAATGAGCGCAATGGGTGCGGTTAACTTTTTTCTTGGATTGAATATAAGACAGGGACCAGAAGGCATCTTCATTAATCAGGAAGCATATACGAAGACTCTTTTGGCGAAGTTCGGCATGACGGGAGATTCCAAAGTAAAGGTTCCAATGGCATTTGGCACGAAGCTGACTCCATCTCTTGAGAAACCGGCTGTTGATGTGACTCTCTATCGTCAAATGATAGGGTCACTAATGTATCTAACGGCTAGTAGGCCAGACATAATGTTTTCTGTCTGTTATTGTGCCAGGTTTCAAGCAAATCCAAGAGAACCTCATATGATTGCAGTGAAAAATATCTTTCGGTATTTGAAGCGAACCTCATCTCTCGGTCTTTGGTATCCTGCAAAATTTGGCTTCTTTGTTCAAGCTTTCTCTGACGCTGATCTTGGTGGATGTGGATTGGACCGAAAGAGCACAACCGGTGGGTGCCAGTTCCTTGATGGAAAACTCGTCAACAGGCAGTCAAAGAAACAAACCTGCGTGTCGCTTTCCACAGCCGAAGCTGAGTACATCGCTGCAACATCCTGTACATCACAAGTCATATGGATACAAAGCCAACTTAGAGATTATGGCTTAAGCATGAAGAAGATTCCTCTCTACTGTGACTCTGAAAGTGCGATTCGAATATGTTACAATCCAGTGCAACACTCCAAGACTAAACATATTGCACTAAGATACCACTTTATCAAGGACCACGTTGAAGATGGTAATGTTGAAGTTCACTTCGTTCGGTCCTCAGATCAACTGGCTGACATCTTCACTAAGGCCTTACCTGAAGCAAGCTTTAACAAGATACTCCAAGGCTTGGGTATGATGGAAGCTGAGTCAGTACCAAAACTCCTTTCTACTCTCTAAAAATTGAACAAGCGAAATAGAGCGAACGCTCGGTCTATTTCGGTTCTAGAATTTTTGGAATCGAAATGAACCGAACGCTCGGTCTATTTTGGCTCTAGAATTTTTGGAACCGAAATGAACCGAACGCTCGGTCTATTTCGGCTCTAGAATTTTCAGGAACCGAAATCACCCGATCGCTCGGTCCATTTCGCTTCATCTTTTCTAAGGTATGGTTTCGGTTGTATATTTTTGTACAACTTTCTTATTCTTTCGCGTGTTTATATTCAAAAATATTTTTCTTTTATGTTTTTATTATTTATCAGAAATTCCAAAAACCCAAAAATATTTTTCTTTTCTGTTTTTATTATTTTTCAGAATTTCCAAAAATCCAACAATATTTTTCTTTTCTGTTTTTATTATTTTTCAGAAATTCCAAAAATCCAAAAATATTTTTCTTTTCTGTTTTTATTATTTTTCAGAAATTCCAAAAAAAAAAATCCAAAAATATTTTCTTTTCCGTTTTTCTACTTTTAGTTTTATCTATCAATTCTCACCATAATTCAAGATTAACAGATGCGAAGCACTATAACATTGGGGCAGGTATAATATTCTTATCTTTGTACTAGTTAAGTGTCCCTAGAAGCATGCTGCTGCATGTAGACCGAAGCCTCCAAGACTCTGAGTGAAGCCTTAATGATTCGAAATACACCATTCGTTTCTTCCAAAGCAGGCTGTTAAAATCACTCAAGTCATGAGCTACCTTACTCCTCTCATAACGAGTTAAGAGTTTTCTGCTTTTTCATTCTTATATAGCAGAGGTACTTCGGTTCCTTAACCATCTCTTCACATTTCTCCATTAAGCTTCGCTTCATAAAAGTAACCCTTGAGACTCTCAGCAATTACCACTGAGGTTTATGGTTACACAATCTCTGTGTTAATGATCATAGATACGTTCACCACGTGCTATGTGAAACCCAATATCCAATACCTTGAATGAATTGACGGTGAATGCTAAAATGTTCAAGCTATTACTTGTTACCTCACGAAATCTCTTTTTATTTTTTAGTGATCTTTATGAAACTGTCTAACACCAAGACCTTTCTTCCGAAAAGATCCAGTTTTTTTTTTGTTTTTGAGATTTCTTATTATTATCCGTTACTTTATATATTCTCCAACCTACTTGTTCAACAGATCACATCGGTCTCACAAGTATTTCATCCAACTTTCGGTCTTATTTCAAGTATCGATGTTCGGTTGAAGATAGACTACCCCCTAGAGCCTATATTTGAAAAGATGCCTTTCAATGTTTCTTTACAAACATTTGATCGTATTTCATGGGAAACCACACAGACACTTCTGAGTCTCTCTTGACTTTGAAGGAAGCGATTCGTGCCCGGGATCCACTGTTTCGTGTCTAAATAGACATCACTTACATCCCACAAATATTTTGCTTTATTTCTTTTTCATTGGCACACTCTTGCACGAAGATCTTTATGATTTTCAAAATTCTAGTTCGTGGTACTAATGACACTATTCCAGATTTGTGTTTTTGGCTCTAACAGAAATGATGGTTCACTTTAATATGGAGCGAAGGTTCCTTTGTGTAAAGCAAAAGGATGAGTGTTGTCTATTGTGGTATGCACTGGGATTTGAAGAGGCGTTAATGGATAAGAACTGAATTGGGCGCGTGAATTTGAAACGGTTCCTACATTCACGCATGCTGACGTATATCTAGGGAAACCAACCTGTCACATCGCGCTTTTTCAGGCGACGTTTCAGAGATCGTAGCATCATCACAGCGGATATTTTCTCTCTCCTAGCAACGGTATAAAAGGGGGTCTCTCTCACCTACTGTACATCCTTACCTTCTTCAACCTCTCTCTCGAAAACAACCGACGATAAACAACTGTTCATCTTCTTCGTCACTGCAACAATGGCGGAAGCTTCCTCTCATCAAGATCAAACTGCTTCATCATCTTTGCTTAAGATAAAGCCCAATCAGAATCTCATCATTCAACTGGACCCTTTTCTTTACGATTCGTACATGCTTCACGTTGTAGAGTGTCTCAAGTATTCCCCATTGGTGATTGCTCTTACACAGGTCAAATCAGTTCCCATGTCCCTTCTATCACATGTCTATTTCACTGCTTCCTATGAAAAACGCAAGGAACAGATCTACTTCGATATCTTTGATCAAAGAACCTCTGTCCCCAAAGCACGCTTTTGTTCATTGCTAGGGCTTGCTACAGATGCGTCTGTCATCTCACCAGATTTCATAACAACAACTCAGTTGTTTTCAATGTTCTATGACATGGGATACACGGACGTTCTAACTACGATAATGAAATTCAAGAAGTCCTGTTTACCACCTCAATGGAATGGTCTGCTTACACTTCTTTACAAGGGATTAGCAGAAAGGGTTGCAGGGTCCAATGGGGCAAGTAAATGTTTCATGACCATCCTTTATGGTATCTAAAATGGAATCAATTTGGATTATGGTTCTCTAATTTGGTCACAACTGGTGCAGAGCCTCAACTCCTCCTCTAGAGATTCTGAGATTTCATGTGCTCGTTTCTGGACTTTAGTCACTCGCAGAGCTATTGAGACTTTTAAGATTCCAGTTATGGCGGATGCTCTGTCGTCTTCTATTGCTACTTTTCACACAGTCAAAATTATTGTGACTGACCCTACCAAATACCCATACATCGGTTCTATTCCTTAATCAATGAGCCGATGTGTCTCTAGTGAAAGTAGAGTAATGGCTGATTACAGGAAATTGCCTCCTTCGGGTCCACGCCAACCCACTCCTGAGATGCAGAGTGCTTTGGCGGTAGCTGACAAACCTGCCAAGAGAGGGAAGAAACCGGACACTAAGAAAGCTGAGACCAAAGGTCCCTCATGTCCGAAAAAGTGTAGGGCTGATAAAGCTGCACCTTCGGCTCCCATACAGAAGAAGCTGAAGCAGATGGCTAAGCGACCAAAGGAACCGACACCTTCTGTTTCCAATGAAGGGGAACAACTAGACAATGAAGAAGAGGAATTTTAACACATAGGCATACCAAGGGGAAATACTCCTCCCAAATCTCCATCTCTTGAGGTACAGATTCACGTTCCTACTCCGCCTCCTTCTCCAAAACAAACTACAATACCAATCTCGGTTGCTCCCATTCCACCACCTGTCACTTCTCACCCTGCCACTACTGCTCCACTACCACCACCAATGTTTTCTCAAGCTACAACCACCACAACCATTGGACCTTCGGTAAGTGTCAACGTATCTGATACGGGGGCACATACTGTTACAATTGATACCCCGGTTACCAACAAACCTCTCTCACCATCACCATCAACAGACTCTGAGCCTATTCTGGGAGGTGCCAACTTTGATTTTGACTCCACTTACTATAGTCCTTATCGCCTTCCAAGCGAGAATGAGGATGATGCTCCGGTGACAAAGCTACATTTGCAAGCTCTTAATGATAAGCTTGACAAGTTAATTGGTTCCACTAAAACTTATTCCGACGTTGTTTTAAAAGCTTTACTTGATACTGCTCTTCAGCAATATACAAAATCCATTGACAAATGTACAAAGGTTGTGGATGCTTCCACATCTACCTGCAAGCAAGCAACAACGGAAGTAACAAATCTAGTTCATGAGTCAAAGATCTTTTTGGAATCACTCAAAGCCCATGCCGATTCCAATGCTGCAAAGGTTAATGCTTCTATTGCTTCTCTCTCCAAGTCCCTTCAAGAAAAGAAAGCAAAGTTTGATTCTGTTCGCACTAGGTTACAAGCTGATCACACTTCTCTTCTCACTTCGGTCAACTCTCGCCTTGATAAACTTCAGGCTGACCTGGCCACCGAAACGAAGGTTACGGATGAACTTGCTCAAAAGACTACACAACTTGAAGTCCAATCAGCTCATCTTGCTCATGCTCAGAAGGAAATTGCATCAGTCAAGGCTGAGCGGGTTGTTCTTAAAAGTTGTACTGGGGATGTTCTCTTAATTCTCAGTAATATTGTTAATGCTCATGATCCTGTTCTAACCCTTACAATCCGGAATCACTTGACTGCATGACTTCTTCCTTCCATTCAGATATTGAGTCAGATTCAGGATGTTATGGAGTCCGTGGTGACTCCGCAACAAGGGGGAGAAGGTGTTCAAAATCCTCCAATTCCACCGAAAGTCATTATCGAAACTAAACCGAAGGTTAATGTAGCTTCGGGTTCTGGTGGAAAAGAAAAATTAAAGGAGGTTGTGGAAGATAGTGACGATGAAGAAGAAGAAACGATTGCCGAGGCTTTAATGAAGAAAAGGGATAAAGAGATCAATGAAAATCTAAAAATAGCCAGAGAGGAAGAAGAGAAAGGGCGAAAGGAGAAAGAAGCTCAAGACGCTCTGATTTGCAAGCAGGCTCTCTTTCCCATTTGGACACGGGAATGATTGATCAAAGAAGCGATTGAGTCTCCTAGCACTCACTGGTTGGAACCTGTAGCCTCGTTTGAATGTGAAAACACGAGGGATTCTTAATTTGACATGCCTATCACCTGTAAGGCATTTGTGTTCCACTGTTTTGATTCAACGGTTGAAGTCCCTTCACCTCACCCACAGGTTGATCTAGATCTAATCGATTATTATCTTGAATTTTCTCAGCCCCAATACTTGACATGGAGTGCTCAGAAAATAACCTCTGTCAAGGTATTGAAACCTGCTGGTGCTGGAAAATTTATCAACGTTAAGTTCAGGGTGACCCGAGGTTCTGATGACTCGGTTCATGTGATTTCCTTAGCTGATCTTCCAAACCTGAACCCACATGATTGGATTCTGCTGTTCAATATTCTGCTTACCAATCAACAACAGCATGAGCCGATCCTCGATCACATTAAAAGGATGTTGGCTTCCTATATCCATGAAGTTTCTAAGATGGATCAGGAGATTGCAAATGTTATGAGGAAGAAGCCAATTGTGAAGCCTATCAGGAAGCCAAGTGATCTAAATAAGATGCAAATGGGCAAGATAGATCTGGTTCATCACACTGTAATGTTCACTAGAGGCGAAGGTGAAAAATTTCTTTTCGCGCTTGTTGACAAACACCTGTTCTCCACAACCTGTTTGGAGCACGTCCTTGATATAACTCACAGGTGTAAACTGAACAGTGATTCGGATAAGAAGAACTTCTCTGACATGCTTCGGTGGTATATAGCGTTTCGTCACACTCTTTTGGCCATTATACCGAATGTATTCAAGACAATCAAGAAGTGTACACTCACTCAACCGAAGTAGTCTCTCGCCTCTATTGGCGCAAAGGGGGAGATTGTTGGGTTTTGGAGTTGCGTCTTTGGGCTCGTTTGTTAGTCTATTTAGTTTACCCGGATTGGGCCTGTCCATCCGAGGTTTAATATTAGGGTTAGCGTATATATTATGCATTCATGTATATCTTTCAGGTAGTAGTTCTTATTAATAGCTTTTGCATTGTAACCCTTATACACCTCTACAGTCGAAGTTCTTCATCGAGCTCTTCTAAGGTGTGAGATTTTACTCATTCGACACCATTTGATCCATTCCTGTGTTCTTTACTTGATTGATATTGTTTTTCTGCTTAAAATCTGTCGATCTATAGCGTAATATTCTCATCAGGGGGGGGGGGGGGTGGGGAAAGGAGATGAGTGAATACCGCATCACACAGTGAATGACTGCGCCATCTTCCCACGAGCCCTCCAGGCAACACTCATACCAGTCATGGCAAGAATGAAATCTTCCCAGTTCTCTTCAATGACAATAATTTTTCCTAGCCGTTTGCCAAGAGTTACGTTACTCCCGAACAACTTAAGAAGACGATCAGGAAAGTCTCGCGTTCTAAGAAATGTATGCCCCACAAGGTCTCGGTTAACCCAGAGCCATTGCATCTGCCAATTTTTCTTTGGAGTATCCTGTTTAGAGATTAACTGATGAATACCCCGCCTTTTCGCTAGAGTGCTAACACCAGAGTTTGTAGTTGAACAGAAAAAGTAACTAAAAACCCAAAAAGTAGGTATACAACCCAAGGATCGAAAAATCAGTTCAAAACCCACAATTTTATTGACGACACTCGGGGTTAACTCGTCAATGGAAAAGCCATAATGATGCACGATCATGTCGAAAAAATCAGATGTCGGCAAGTGCAACCCCGTTTCGAACAGAGGGATCAGAACCCCCACTTTGCCTTGAGGACAGTCATAAATCGATGCCCCCTTTTCCCGGATCATCACACCGTGTTCCGGTAAGAAACCGAAATGATCTTGCAGAAATCGGAATTCCTCTACAGTAGGGACTCTACCGTAAAGGTCCATTGTCAAAAACGGTTGAATGGTAGGAAAGAAAAATTCGTAAAATGCTCGAGTCGATACAATGAAATAAAAAAAAGAATGTAAGGATGAAAGTTCTTGGAGAAAGGGGGGATTTTAAAGAACAAACTGACGTCACGAACCGTCTCACGATGGATCTGACAGAAATTGGCAACGCTATCTAAAACTGTCAAATGCTAGAGATAATCCCAGACATACACGTGTTGAAATATAGGCTCGAGCGGTGATTCTATCTAGTCGATGCATACACCTATAAACCTAAGGGACTTGTTAACGTATTCCTTGGGGTGAACGTCAAAAAAGAGGAGTTAAAGCAATGCCGAGCTTGGATTGAGTAGAACTTGGTCATACCTAGAATGAGGCCCAGGCCGGGCCTTCATAAATGTTGAACCACTGGGATGACGGTTAAGGATCCCCCTCTTCTTCTAGAAATAACACCCCGACAAGCATGGGACCAATCATGGAGTTCCACTTGTCTATCTGACAACAACCACGATGATCAAAATATCAAAGATCCCCCTCTATCCAATGAGGGGACGAGGTAAAAAGGCGTGACGGGAGATTCTCCAATACGGATCTGCCACGTCACACCGCACGAGGGAATGCTCAACAGAATCAGTTATGAGGCACACGACTCACAACCAGGTATAAAAGGGCTCTTCTTTTTCATGAGGAGGGGACAACAAACTCTTTTCACTAAGATTTATCCTTAACTTTCTCTCTTAGAAAACTAACTTGATCGTCGGAGCTTCGTCCTGGGAATTCCTCCCGGACTTCGACTAACGATCGTTTCTTTCTTTTGTACTGTGATATCAGGAGGAGAAATCTGCAAAACTCTCAGTCTGCAATCCCAAATCCATCATCCTGACCATATATCACAACAGGTGCAAACCCCAGAAAGTAGGGTTTCACCTCTGCCAGCCTACTCGTCGAGTTGAGGATTCTCAACTCGTCGAGTACGTTACTTAAATCCCACGACTCATCTGATCTTTACTCAACAAGTTTGGGGCTTCCAACTCGTCGAGTTGCTCTATAAAAGTGAATAAATTATAAGTTAAATACATACCAGGAACCCGGCGTTACAATTCTCCTCCACTTGTCTCATACTTCATCCTCAAAGTCTGCTACCTCAAATAACTCTAGGTGGTTCTCCCTCATCTCCTCCTATGGCTCCCAAGTCCACTCCAAGCCTTTACGGTGCTGCCACCGCACCTTCACTAACTGTAAAAACTTATTCTTAAGGTTTTTGTCTTCCGATCTAGAATCTCAATGGGTCTCTCAATATAATTCAGGTGGTCATCCACCTGAATATCCACTAAAGGCACAACTGCGGAATCATCCACTAAAACTTCCTCTACTGAGAGACATGGAAAGTGATGTGGATCTGACTGAGCTCAGCTGGCAGATCCAGTCGGTATGCAACCCGGCCCACCCGAGCCAAAACCTTGAACGTACCGATGTACCTGGTCCCCAGCTTTCCCCGCTTCCTGAACCAGATGAAACCTTTCCAAGTGACACCTTCAGGAGAACCATATCCCCCACCTGGAACTCCAGGTCTGACCGACGCTTGTCAGCATAGCTTTTATGCCGACTCTGACCAGTCTGAAGCCTGCTCCAGACCTACTGGATCATCTCAGTTGTCTTGAGTACCACTTCAGTACTCCCCATGACTCTCTGACCGACCTCGCCCCAACAAATTGGGGTCCTACATTTCCTTCCGTAGAGCATTTCGAAGGGAGGTCGATCTATGCTGGCCTGATAACTGTTGTTATACAAAAATTTCGCTAACGACAGATACGTATCCCAACTCCCAACGAAATCCAATACACATGCATGTAGCATATCCTCCAGAGTCTGAATCGTCCTCTCATTCTGCCCCTTCCATATGAGGGTGAAAATCTGTACTGAAGTGAAGACGAGTACCTATCTCGTCATGAAACCGCTTCCAAAATCTGGAAGTAAAGCGAACATCTCGGTCTGACACAACCCAAACCGGCACTCCATGTCGTGCCACCACCTCGCGTACGTAGATCTCGGCTAGATTCTTCGCTGATATACTCTCCAGGATCGGGATGAAATGTGCACTCTTGGTCAACCGATCCACGATGAACCAAATCGAATCCACTCCGCATGCGATCCTGGGAAGCTTTGTAATGAAATCCATAGTGATGTCTTCCCATTTCCACATGGGATCTCCAACGACTGCATCTTGTCGTGAGGCCGCTGGTGCTCGACCTTGACTTTCCTGCAAGTTAAGCACCGCTCCACAAACCAAGGTATGTCCCGCTTCATGCAGGGCCACCAGTAATCAGGGCGAAGATCCTGATATATCTTCGTTGCCCTGGGATGAATGGAGAATCTCGACTTGTGAGCCTCCTCCATCAGGACATGGCATACACCTCCCCAGTAAGGAACCCAGACCCTCCGATGCAGGGTCAAAAACCCATGGCTGTCATAATCGAATGAGGCCACCTGACCTATAATCCGCTCACACTTCTGGTGCTCTTCCTTCTCGAATCTGTTCCAGCAACAGAGTAATCACTGTCACCCTCAAACATATATCCCGAATCGAAGCCGCGACCGCCTTGTGGCTGAGAGGATCGGCCACCACATTGGCCTTCCTCGGGTTCAGATTCAGCTGATCCATAAGGTACCTCAAGCTCTTGTGGTCCGTGTAAATCATACAACGAAGCCCATAGAGGTAGTGTCGCCAAATCTTGAGGGCGAAAACCATAACCCCCAGATCCAAATCGTGCGTCAATTAGTTTGCCGCTTGAGGCTTCAACTGCCTCGAAGCGTATGGTATCACGCGACCCCGCTGCATCAGCACTGCACCCATACCTGTGATCGACACGTCATAGTAAACCACAAAATCTTCGACGCCCTCTGACAAAGTCAGAATCGGTGCCTCGCACAACCGCTGTCTGAGAGTCTCGAAGGCTGCCTGCTGATCAGGCCCCCAACGGAATATCACTACCTTCTTGGTTAGTCGGGTCAGTGGAACAACAATCTTGGAGAAATCCTGGATGAATCTCCGATAATAACCCGCCAGACTAAGAAAACTCCGAATCTCAGATGGAGACCTCGGAACCTCCCACTGTATCATGGCCTCTACCTTGGCAAAATCGACCAGAATACCCTCCTGGTTGACAAGATGCCCCAGAAGCTGCACCTCGCGGAACTAGAACTCACACTCGGAGAACTTTGCGAAAAGTCTCTCTCTCCTCAGTGTCTCCAGCACCTCCCTCAAGTTCTCTCGTGCTGCTCCTATGTCTTGGAGTAAACCAAGATATCATCGATGAAGACTATCATAGACCGGTCCAACATCGGTCTGCACACGTGGTTCGTGAGGTCCATAAACGCGTCAGGAGCATTGGTGAGCCCAAACGGCATCACCACGAACTCATAGTGAGCATAACGAGCCCGAAAGGCTGTCTTCTGCACATCGTCGTCCCTGACTCGCATCTGGTGATAACCCGATCACATATCAATCTTTGAGAACCAAGATGAACCCTGAAGCTGGTCAAATAAATCATCACTCCTCGGGATGGGATAACGGTTCTTCACCATTACCTTATTCAAATCCCGATACTCTATACACATCCGATGTGACCCGTCCTTCTTCTTCACAAACAGGATCTGGGCTCCCCATGGTGAACTACTCGGCCTGATATTTCCCTTGTCTAACAACTCTTGCAGCTGTGTAGACAACTCCTGCATCTCGGGAGGAGCCAACCAATACGGTGCCTTGGCTATCGGAGCCGCACCAGGAACTAGGTCAATCCTGAACTCTACCTGCCTCTCCGGTGGTATCCCAGGAAAATCCTCTGGGAACACGTCCGGGTAATCCCGTACGATCGGTACATCATGCACGGTCGCCTTACCCTTATTCCGGGTATCCATAACATAGGCACCATAACCTGCACAACCCTGCTGAAAGTATCACCTCGCCCTCGCTGCCGAACACAAAGTCGGTCCACACTGTGACCTCTCGCCCCGAATCACTAACCCTCCCCCACTTTAAGTCCGAACTCTCACTAGCTGCTGCTTGCAGTCGATCACTGCCCCATTGGGGCTCAGCCAGTCAATACGCACAATAACCTTATTCGCTCGTACGGGAATGGGGACTAAATCCACAGAAAACTGCTAATCGAAGAACTGCAGTGTACATCCCTGATGAACCCTGCAACCCGAACAGTCCTATCATCCACTATCTCTACATCCAGTGGACAGTCTAGCTCCCCAGAGCTCCAACGAATCGCTTGCTAAGTGCAAGCGATACAAAATATCGGATAGCCCCTGAGTCGAACAATACCAGAGCAGATATACCGTTCACTTAGAACGATCCTATTACAAAACACATAAACATAAGCGACAATAAATATAAATAAAGAGATAAGGAGAAGATATATACTCATCACAACATGGGAGCTGCACATGCCTCCTCTGCTGTCAGCTGGAATGCTCTGCTCTTCGCCACAGGCGCCTATGTCCGGCCCTGATGTCCGTCTGTAATCCTCAATGTAGAAGGAGCGGGTGCTGCCACCAGTCCTGCTGCTGCTAAACTCGGACACTGGGACCTCTTGTGGCCGCTCTGATTACACTGAAAGCAAATCAGATCAGATACTGTGGTGGTGGTGGTAGCAGTACAATCCCTGCCGATATGTCCAGTTCGGCCGCACTTGAAGGAGCATCAAACTACCCGCCTTGCACGCCCCCTCGTGCATCTTGCCGTGCTTGCCACAACGGTTGCGGCCCTGCTGGCTCCTCGATCTATGATCTAACACCTTGGGGTTTTTGCCCGAACTCCCTGTCTGAACCCATCTGGTTTCATCTTCCTCTCCATCTCCAAATCCAGCTCCCTTTCGTAACCTATCGCAATCATATCCTCCAGCGTCTTGCAGCTGGATTGGCTTACAAAATGCCGAATGTCGCTCCTTAGGATCTCATGGTACCGGGCCTTTTTCTTCTCCTCGTCCACCACATACTGTGGAACAAGAAGGGCCCTCTCCCTAAACATGGCGGTGATCTCAGCCACCCTCTCCGTAGTCTGCTGGAGATCCTGGAACTCCCTTGCAAGCTGTTGCACCTTGATCACAGGTGCAAACTAGGCCCTGAACCATGCCAAGAAATCACTCCAGGTCATCGCATCAATAGCGGCATCATCTCCAATAGCTCTCCCAACCTCCTCCCACGAATCTCGTGCCCTGTACATCAAGAGACAGGAAGGAAGTCGGACCTTGTCCCCCTCGGGACATCTGCTGGTGCGAAAGGCGTTGGCGACATCTGCCAACCACCTGCTGCTAGCAATGGGGTCCCGAGCCCCATGATAGTCTAGAGCTCCACAACCTCTGAACTCCCTGAATGTCAACATGCGCGATCCCATGATGGCCGCCACCTCGGTGCGGAATGCACCCAGTCTCTCATACAAAAGCTCCAAAATGCCCTCCTTGATCATATCGAAGATCATATGAGTCTGGTCAATGATACTGTGTGTGATCTCAGATGAAATGAACTCTCTCATCTGATCATCGAGTTGCCCGACTCCAGAGCCCGAGCCTGATCCCTCACCAGCGCTTGAACTGCCGACTAGTCTAGTGCGTAGTGTCACCATACTAAAAATACACCGTAAAAAACACCAGAATACTAATCATAACTTGAGGGATCTTACACACTACAATTTCCCTGGATTCATCTCAGCCCTCCTTGATTCGAGTACGGATCCTCTACTTTCAGTAGTACGGGCCCATACTACCTTCCACATCTATCCATACTTTCCTCAAGAATTGCCTTGACTCCACTAAATCCCTTCTACTACTACTGCTCTACGCACTAATCTCACCCTAGGCTTGCCCTAGGGTAACTTACAAAGGAATTTCCCATAATTTATCTTCACCTTACAATCCACAACAGAATGGTGTTGTAGAAAGACGAAATCATTTACTATGTGAATCTGCACGAACAATGCTCACATATGCGAATCTTCCTCAATAACTATGGGCCGAAGCAGTTCCTACTGCATGTTTCAGTCAAAATCGATCGTTTATTCATCGTCCTTTTAACATCACCCTTATGAAATTATCAACAACCGTAAACCAAATGTTAAATTTTTCCATGTTTTTGGTTGCAGGTGCTTTATCATGAATCTCAAACATCATCTTTCGAAGTTTCACATGCTGATGAAGGAATATTTTTGGGAAATTCGCACAATTCGGTTGCTTACAGGGTGTTAAACAAACGAACGATAAAAATCGAAGAAACATTTAATCTCACTTTTGATGATTATTTTGTTAAGAAAGTTGATAAAATCTTTGAACAACAACCGATAATGAATGAATCAAATAATGAATCTCAATATTTGAGTTTGTTAGATTTTGATTATGATTTGATTTTTGGTGTTCCAGATCGTGCCATTGATTCAAAAGTTAATGTTGATGATAATCGTGTGCCTGAAGCATCGAAACATTCAGATGATTCCTCTCTAACACAAGATACCAATGACTTCTTGTCATCAACAATTTCTTCTGAGAATAACGAAAGTCTGCCAATTTTGATGAATGTTCATGTTGAGGGGGAGCATACTTTCGAGGGGGAGAGAGAAAGAAAGAATTTTGATGTCGAGGGGAGCATAATCCAATTGTTGAGGGGGAGCAAGTTAGAAATAATACAAATGTTTCGAATGATCAAGCAACAGATGTTTTTCATGATATTAGTGATAACTTTTCAAATGCAGGTGAAGGATCTGAGACTGAAGAAATATTCGAAGATGCGCATTTGGAAATTGGTCCTACATATCCTCCAATGGATAGATGGGTAAGAGGTCATCAAAAGGAACAAGTTTTGGGTGATCCACATGAATGAGTGATTACAAGAGCTCAATTGCGTGCAAAGAATGAGGTACTTATTGTAAATCAAGAAATTTGCATGTTCGATGTTTTTATTTCAAAAATTGAACCCAAGTTAGTCAAGGATGCTATGGAACACCATGATTGGGTTGTTTCTATGCAATCTGAACTTGATAAATTCGAAAGAAACAAGGTATGGCGATTAATGCCCAAACCAAATGATGTTTCAATTGTGGGTTTAAAATGGATCTTTAAAAACAAAACTGATAAAGATGGTAATATTGTACGAAACAAAGCTAGGCTTGTTGTTAAAGGTTATTCGCAACAAGAAGGTATAAACTGTGAGGAAACCTTCACCCCTATCGCAAGACTCGAGGCTGTTCGAATATTTTTAGCCTATGCAGCGCACAAGGATTTTGATGTCTACCAGATGTATGTTAAGTGTGCGTTTGTCAACGGTGAACTTGAAGAGACTGTGTATTTTGAACAACCCCCAAGTTTTATTAACGAAGAATATCTTGATCATTGTTATATTCTAGATAAATATGTATATGGGTTAAAACAAGCACCAAGAGCCTGGTATGCAACTCTTACTAATTTCTTAAAACAGTCAAAATTTAAACAAGGATCAGTTGATCCAACTCTCTTTCGAAAGAAAGTTGATAATCATCTCATGCTTGTTCAAATCTATGTTGATATTATTTTTGGCTCTACTGACCCTGCTTTGTCAATTGAATTCGAAAATTTGATGAAAAGTCAATTTGAAATGAGCATGATGGGGAATATAAACAACTTTTTGGGATTAAATATTCGTCAAAGCAGAGAAGGATTATTCATCAACCAAGAGAAGTATACAAAGAATCTACTTGAAAAGTTCGGCATGACAAATAACACAAAGCATAGAGTACCAATGGCAGTTGGAACGAAACTGAGTCCTTCGTTAGGTAAACCAGCTGTTGATCTTACATTGTACCGAAGCATGATAGGTTTGTTACTTTATCTCACGGAAAGTCGACCTGATATCATGTTTTCTATGTGCAGTTATGCTAGGTACCAATCAAATCCCAGGGAACCACATCTCACTGCAGTCAAGAATATTTTTCGTTATCTCAAAGGAACAACGTCGTTAGGATTGTGGTATCCTTCAAAAACATGATTCTTTATTCAAGCATTTTTAGATGCAGATTTGGGTGGTTTTAATCTTTATAGAAAAAGCATAATGGGCATATGTCAACTGTTAGATGGAAAATTGGTGAGCTGGCAATCAAAAAAGTAAACTTGTGTTTCGATTTCGACAGTAGAAGCAGAATATGTTGTTGCTGCAGGTTGCACTTCACAAATCATATGGATACAAAGTCAATTACGTGACTATGCAATAAACATGAAGAAAATTTCATTGTATTGTGACTCACAAAGTGCCATACGCATTTGCCATAACCCTGTGCGACATTCGAAAACCAAACACATAGCTCTTCGTTATCATTTTATAAAGGATCACGTTGAGGATGGAAACATAGAAGTATATTTTGGAAAGACAACTGATCAGCTTGATGATATCTTTACAAAACCTTTGGATGATAAATCCTTTGTAAGGATCATCGTCGTTTATTCATCGTCGTTTTAACATCACTCCTTATGAAATTATCAACAACCGTAAACCAAATGTTAAATTTTTCCATGTTTTTGGTTACAGGTGCTTTATCATGAATCTCAAAGATCATCTTTCGAAGTTTCAGCCGAAAGCTGATGAAGAAATATTTATGGGATATTCACACAATTTGGTTGCTTACAGGGTGTTAAACAAACGAACGAGAAAAATCGAAGAAACATTTAATCTCACTTTTGATGATTATTTTGTTAAGAAAGTTGATAAAATCTTTGAACATCAACCAATAATGAATGAATCAGATAATGAATGTCAATATTTGAATTCGTTAGATTTTGATTATGATTTGATTTTTGGTGTTACAGATCGTGCCATTGATTCAAAAGTTAATGTTCCACTCTAACACAAGATACCAATGACTTCTTGTCATCAACAAATTCTTCCGAGAATAACGAAAGTCTGCCAAATTTGATGAATATTCATGTTGAGGGGGAGCATACTTTCGAGGGGGAGAGAGAAAGAACGAATTTTGATGTTGAGGGGGAGCATAATCTAATTGTTGAGGGGGAGCAAGTTGGAAATAATACAAATGTTTCGAATGATCAAGCAACAAATGTTTTTCTTGATATTAGTGATAACTTTTCAAATGCAGGTGAAGGATCTGAGACTGAAGAAATGTTCGAAGATGCACATTTGGACTTTGATCCTGCATATCCTCCAATGGATAGATGGGTAAGAAGTCATCCAAAGGAACAAGTTTTGGGTGATTCACATGAATGAGTGCTTACATGATCAAGTTGGAAATAATACAAATGTTTCGAATGATCAAGGAACAGATGTTTTTAATGATATTAGTGATAACTACCATGTCATCCACATAGATTTCGATATTCCTACCAATTTGATCGACAAATACTTTGTCCATAAGCCTTTGATAGGCTGCGCCTGCGTTTTTGAGCCCAAACGACATTTTCTGGTAGCAGAAAGTGCCTTTCGCGGTGTGGAAGGCAGTTTTCGCCTCGTCCTTTCGTTTCAACTGTACCTGTTGGTAGCCCTTGTACGCATCCAGGAAACATTTGGGCTAGAAACCTTCAAGTGATTGGACTTTTTGATCAATCTCTAGGAGAGGATAGCAATCTTTTGGACATGTGTTGTTAAGATCTGAGTTGTCAATGCACATTTACCATGATCCATTGGCTTTGTTTACCATGACGAGATTTGCTATCCATGTCGGAAACATTTCGTCCCTGATTATGCCAACATTCACCAGATCGGCCACTTCTGCATTTATGGCCCTGTTTCGGTATTCTGTCTGGCCCTGTTCTTTTGTTTAACAGGGTTACTTCCAGGCGTGATATTAAGGCTATGTTCTATGACCTGTCGATCAACACCTGTTAGATCTGTTGGTTTCCAGGCGAAAACGGTGGAATATTGATCTAGGAGTGCTACCAGTCGTACCTTGGTCTGGTCTAATAAGCGATCGCCAATTCGCACGAGCTGTTCTAGATATTCCATGTTTATTTGGTGTTGCTCGATGGAACATCCCTCCTTTGACTTCTTTGGTGCTCACACAAGCTCGGGAGCGGTTATAATCTGGTGGTAATGTTGTGCCCTGGTGTTTGTGGCGAGAATCATCGCTGATCCCTGGCGTGTGCTAAATCTAAGTATGGCATGGATCGTTGATGGTACCTGGTGTAGTAAGGAGATTGCCGACCATCCAAGTAGAATATTGTGTTCTGCTGGGTACCAGATCACAAAGAGGTCGATTGTTCGCATGATTCGGTCCATCTCGTCATGACAGACCAACGTTAAGGGTAGCAGAACAGTGCCCAATGGCCACAAACTATGTTCGGTGAATCCTACCAATGTCCCACTGGTTGGGGGCCATAGCCCCTCCTTCCACGTATCTGGTAGTTGCCGAAAACAATGCTCATAGAGTATATCGTAGCAACTACCATTTTCAATGTATATCCGATGGAATTTCGTGTTCAGAATGAATCCATATATGAGGAGTTGGTCTCGTGGATCCCAGCTCAATGGTCTAGGATCGCTGCTCGAGAAGCTAATATTGAGTAGATTTCTCGAGAGTACTTCCTGTTGGATTAGATGTCTAAGCCCATAACTATTATTGGTATGTACTTGACCCGAGAGTAGCATGGTCCATTTGGGTTGCATATCATCAGGACAATTTGTTAGGATGGACTCTTGAGAGAAGGTTATATATGATTTATTAATATATTATAAGTACTAATATATTAATATGAAATCATATGGTTTTAATTAGTATTCATCAAGAATTAATTCAGAATTGATTTAGTGATCAAAAAGAGACTAATTAAATCAATGGGGACTAATTATGTTAAGTAGTTATATTTATGTGTGTTGGGCTTATGATCCATGTTGGACCAAGTTTATGTATGGATACATAAAGAGTTGGGCCACATGAACCATGGATCATAAGACCCATGGATATGGATTTGGGTTATATCCATGACCCTAGAAATCCCACATATAAATACATACTTCATTGCCCAAAATCATAACAAGTGTGTTCTTGGAGATCATGGTGGTTTTGGGTCCGTGGAGATTCTCTCTCAAGTTCATCCTTTGTTCATGATGTGTTGTGATTCCACTTGAGGCTTCCACACTATTGGGGCTAAGCTCTTAAAGTTCAAGACTTCAAGCTTCATAAAAAGGTATGTCTTCTAATTTGTATTATTCCATATGAATCAATGTTTTGTATGCTAGTTAGGATAATACCCTGGAATATTCATATTTGCATGTATAATAGAGAAAACATAGATCCAAGGTATTTAGGGTTGCATGTACACCTTAGGAGTGTTAGAATGCTCAAAACCAAACAGTGGTATCAGTGCCTGGATTTGTTTTCTTGTTATACTTGCAAAAATTGCTGAAAAATCGAAGTTTTGTGTTGTCTGCGCAGCAGACTCACCGAGTCCATGAAGGGAATCGACGAGTCCATGAAGGGAATCGACGAGTCCAACGCTAAACTCATCCAACTTGCCGAGTTGGTTCGTGCACTCGACGAGTTGGACCCCCAGACAGCATATCTTCGACCGTTTTGGCTGGAATTGGACTAGGAACATTACCCTAAGCTGTTTTTCAACTCATAAACCTGTTTTTGATGTGGTAATGTTCATGCTAATCCAATTTCAAAGATAATTGTCAATAGATTCATGCTTTGTATTAGTTTCATGGTTAGGCTAATTTCATGAAAAAGTTTGATGTGAATTATCTAGTTCTTATGAGTTGCTTAGATTGATAAAAGAATTATGTGATAATGTGTTTTCAATCCAAATTAATCTAAGAGTTGATTCTAAAATGTGTTTTTGTAACTTGTCCTCAAGTTATATGAAAAGTCACATTTAAGATTCATAAAACTCATAAATATTTCCATAAGTTATGAATTAAGAAAAGTCATATTCTTTTAATAGTTTAAAGTCTTCCATAACTTGTCCTCAAGTTATGGAACTTGAAAAGTTTTTTGAATTAAAACTACTTTAAACACATAAGTTATGGAATTGAATAGTTTTGAAATTGTTCAAAACTTGCCCTCAAGTTTTGGAATTTGTAAAGTTTTCCCTCATGAATACCTTAATTCCAAATTTAGCCCTTAGGATTTTAAAAGTTAAAATTCAACCCTTATACTATTATAATATTAATAGTTAATAGTTATATATATATATATATATATATATATATATATATATATATATATATATATATATATATATATATATATATATATATATATATATATATATATATATATATATATGTATAAGAACAAAGTCAGTCTTACCGTTAGTAGGCCTTATTCACGAAGCCGTTCTATAAGGGGGGGGGGGTGTAAGGTTACTGCCTATAAAATGGCAGTTTAATGGGTGTCCACTCTCACCCACCGCTTCCTTGACTGGTGGTGGGTCGTTAGCCGAACGGGTTTGACAAGACTATAATTCTCCCTTCATTAAAAGTATTAATGATAAATACTAAGTAACTAAACTTTATGAATTCCCAATCTTAGTTACTTAGGAAAATGTGAATTTGGGGTAACCCATGAAATTACACTTTGTACCTTACCAAGTCGTTGGTGGAGCGTGTGTGGGTAACCGGCACACTAACATGGACTAGTAAGAGTGGCAAAGGGTGACTTAATGTTTATCATAGATCGGTGGAGCGCGTGTGGGTAACCGGCACATCGATTAGGTGATAAATATTAAGGGTACCAAGTCAATTTGCATGGTTATTCACACCTTGTTTTGTGATCCTCGACATCCCAATCACAAAACTTGAGAGAGCACACTCGAGATTGAAACATGCCATTGAAAAGTTCAATGAATCTCAAAAGATGTAGGAGTTTCAAATCCAAGTAAAACCTAATAATTTATTTCGTTTTTCATGGTGGAAATTGGTGAATCGTCATTCGTTTACCTTCAAATATCTTATAGCTTGGATTACGGTATTCCTCTTCTAAGTTATAAAATATTGTGTTGGGTCCTAGCCTTAATATTTCATATTGGGTGTTATATTAAGGACTTAAAAATCAACTAACTTGAATATCTCCCATTGTAGATGTCTAGTTTAGACAAATATGATCTTCCCAAATCTCTTGGAACTTCACTTCCTCCACCTCCTCCAATTATTCTCCCTAACCCACAAGTTCAAGGTCACTCAAGCCCTATTGGCAAGCAAGGTCTATGTGTGATCACATCTTGGAGATGAAGTCACATATTGACAAGCCGGGAGAGTTGGGTGTCAAAGTCTTGAGGAAGTTAGATGTTCAATCAGTTTCTAAGTCACATAGTGAGTCCCTTTGGGACTACTATGAAACAGACTATGACATGACCCTTAATGATCTTACCTATTTGCTTGGTGCTGCTGAATCAGCAATGATTTGGAGCACTGGTAAAGCAAATTTGGTTGAAAGATCAACTTCCCAAACTTCCATGGGCTTTGACAATGGTGACACTGGAAATCCAGAAAAAACTTTCTCTTCCCAATGGAAAGGGATCGGCCATAGTCAACCCGGTTGACCAAATGGTAAAGAGAAAGACTAAGTCTGAGATAGTCCCATGTACCATTCCCAAAGAGTCCATGTGTGTCTATTGTCAAAGGAAGGGGCATTGGTTGCGAAGCTGCCAAATTTACCTGAAAGATCATAAGGTTGATCAAGTCAAAAAGTTTGACTCTACTTCAGGCAAATCCACTATCTAACTCTATTAAGTTCCTATTTGAGATTTTTATACATGATGTGACCAGATCACATTTTGATGTTTTGTAGAATCGAAGAGCGGAAGCTTAAAGGAAGAATATGTTGATTCTAATCGTGAAGATGGATTTCGATCGCATGGTTCGGTGATAAGAATTTTGAGTTGTTGCTTAGGAGTTATGATATATTGCTTAGGAATAGATAACAACATGTTTTTTATATGCGTTTGCAGTGTTAGGATAAGTTTTTCCGCAAAGTTTTTAAAAAAATAAAAGAAAAAGATTTTAATTTTATTTATTTTAAAGTATCCTTACAATGGCATTTGTGAAAAATGGTTATTTATATGGTTCCATTGATAGCAATATTTGAAAATGGATTTGATTCTTTCGTTTGTGGTAGTGTCATAATTTACCAAATAAGGAAAGATTCTCATCACCCAAGTTTCAGTTGGGTAGAAACTTGGAATCATGCATGTTATATTGTATGATGAATGAGAATTTTCATCTTTGGGAAGTTAAGACTAATTCCTTGATCACATATATATGTGAGTCAAGTGAAGGATTAAAGGATCGGGTACAGTTGAGTGTGCGCTGGTCAAAGTTCACCACAAAAGATCGATAAGACTATTTGTCATGATTTACAAAGGTTTAGTAAATATGATTATACATACCAGTTTAAGTATAATTCTGAAACATTGAAAAAGTTTCAATGTATGGCAGAACGAATGAGAAGAATCAAATTTGGCAGAAAAATAAAAGTTTCTCAAATCTGAAAATATGGGAGAGTACTTTAGCATCATGTTTTATGATCATCTTAATGATTGTGAAATGATATCACAATTCATCCTCTAAGGACATCTTAGTGCATTCTTATGGCTTAGAAGAGGAGTCATGAATTGTTGAAGTGGTTATATCAAGAAGATGAGTCATACTTCGTTCCAAAACAATTCTTAGAGTCATACTCCAAGATTGTAACTTGAGTGACACATCTTAAAGAAGGTTTATAACACTTGTCAAATGTAAGAGTAAAATGTTTTCTACTCTTGTACATTTGAAATTGGTAAGTTGTGATGTTTTGGATAAAACAAAGACCAACTAAGGCCAATTGTGTGAAGTGTTTGTCTTAATAAAGAATCCGCACTATCTCTTGAATATTTGGCAAGATAGTCTTATATGGCAAGAGGACAGTGGGAGTCTTAAAGATCCTGAAAGAATTTCAAGATCTAATCGAGATTAAAAACCTGTAGTTTGACACTAGCACACGGCGTGAGGTTTATAACCTATCATGTTGACATATTTCTATTTCTGTGCCCATTCCAGTTAAAGTTGGCTTTGCATAGGAGTTCTGAGAGTTCTCAATTAGTTGCACAACAACTTGGAAGCAATGGCAGGCCCTTGTGCTGCCAGATGGCAAGAAGTTAAGATTGCACAAGTTCAGTCCATATGAGTTTGGATTTGTCATTAACCTTGTCGTGTGATTATAGTTTTGACAAATTCAAATGGATAGGAACACATACAACATAAAATCTAAGTGTCATAAGGTTTCTCTTCGATTCATGAAAATGATGGTGAGGAAATGCTTTCACTGAATAGATTTTAAGTAGATAGCAAATGTGATATTTGCATTCTCAAAGTCGTTAATGGAGCGTGTGTGGTTAACCAGCACACTAACATGGACTTGTGAGGAATGGCAAAGGTCTAAACAATTGAGACTATGATTACGGCATCCCTCTTCATAGTTCTGAAATTTTTTAGACACATATGTGAGCTATCTAAGGAAAGGTGTATGATTTTGATAAAATTTTATCAAAGCATCTTGTATCAGAAATCTGAACTTTGGTAAGAAAGTCAATAAAGTATTGATTTTTAGAAGTCCAGCTGATTTCTGAATATGTGTCAAAGCTAGTGGGAGCATAAGTGTTATGCTAATAATCATTATACTAGTGGGAGCATGATGATTATGTTAAGTATTAATTATAGGAAACAAGAGTTTCAATTGGGAAAATTTGTTTTGCTATAATTAAGGGAGAGGAAATTATACTCTATTTCAATTCTAAAAGCTTAGATTGAGATTTTAAACATCTTTAGTCAAGGATATATATATATATATATATATATATATATATATATATATATATATATATATATATATATATATGAATTTTATGTTGGAATAGTTCAACTTAAGGAAATTCTATATATATTGCGTTCTCAAAATTCGATTATGATTACGACATCCCTCTTCATAGTCAAATTTTGAGAACATGGCAAATTAAAAAATATTGTAGCAAAAGACTAGTCTAGTATCATGTCTTTATGTGAGACATCATGAATCGTGTCCCATATGCTTCGGATATAGGATCGATTGCATGTGCTATAATATTCATCCTTTCTAAATTTTCCAAATGCTCAGGGCATTAAGAGGGGAAAAGTCTAGAATTGGATATGACTAAAATGCTTAAGCAATTGTCGAGGACAATCTAAGGTTTACCAAAGATTGGATGCTCAGGGACAGTTGGAAGTATACTGTTAATTTTGGGAGAACCATATTGATATATTCTGAAAAGAGGCAACTCTTGTTCAGTAGTGAGAGTCAAAATGGGAATATGGAAATGTATCATAGGTGAAAGTTATTCAATCTGTGTAAGATTAGAAAACTCAATGCAAGAAGGATGTTCAAAGTAATGTACTTTGAATATGAGACTTCGTTTCCATAGAGTTGATCTCCATTGGAATACTCTATAATGACTGTTTACAAGTCTTTGTGACTTTATGCATAATCATTACAAGAGGATCAGTGCATATAAGTTTAAAATCTAACAGATTTCGGTAAATGGTAGGAATTTGGAATTCTTACATTTACGATAAGGATTTGGGATTGTGAAATGAGAATCATTGGAATTATGTTCAATCGATCTATTTCACAAAGTAAAGATCATAGATAAATATAGTGTGCATACTTGGTGTATGGAATGACTATTGTTTTGATTCAAGTATCAAGTTGATTATTCGAAACATTATACAATGAATAATGTGTAATCAATATGGTGATAAATAAAAGGTGTTCTATTTATATTCATAAGTTCTGAGACCATATTGGATTCGATTATTCTTGTGTTTCACTTTACATGTTTTGACTTCCTGAATAACTAGGTTATTCTTTCTGAATGACTAAGTTATTCAAACCATCCACAGTCGATAATACGTTGGAAGTAGGTATTAAGGAAAGACTGTCATGAATCGGGTTTGTAGATGTCTAAGATGTTAGACATAGTAAGAGTATTGGATTCAACCCACGCTCATTTGAATCACTTCATGGATTTTATCACGAGTGAATCATGAGACGATAATATCTTATATTCTTCAAACCTAGAGATATGAGTTGTTGCCTATGAGTTGGTTATACATTGATTGCACGAAAACGCATTTGGTAACTCGATGTTATAAAACGTGCCTTTGTGTATGATTCAACAAGTAGTAGAACAAGCATATGAGTCGAAGTTTATCCATTCCTTTTATCCTTAAAGGGATAAAAGCGATATATGTGGGCCCCTCGATGATTTATTGATGACACCCCGAAGTGCTTGGCCAACCCTAAACTGATTTGATTTGTTCAATTAGTAGGTCGTCATAAATCGGGAATCGGGAAACAACAAATGGACATAGAGAATGATTATAATCCATGTCTCAGTCCATATAATAACTAGAATGGAGGAATATATGATCACTTATCTAATGGACGCGTCATTTGATTTGTTTAGAGTTCGACAACGAATTTAAGAGCTACGATTGCTAGTTTGGTTATGAAGTCATACTTGCAATAATAGTTTTAGACTTATCCAAGTGGGAGACTGCTGGATTAGATGTCGGAGCCCATAACTATTATTGGTATGTACTTGACCCGAGAGTAGCATGGTCCATTTGGGTTGCATATCATCATGACAATTTGTTAGGATGGACTCTTGAGAGAAGGTTATATATGATTTATTAATATATTATAAGTACTAATATATTAATATGAAATCATATGGTTTTAATTAGTATTGATCAAGAATTAATTTAGAATTGATTTTGTGATCAAAAAGAGACTAATTAAATCTATGGGGACTATTTATGTTAATTAGTTATATTTATGTGTGTTGGGCTTGTGATCCATGTTGGACCAAGTTTATGTATGGATACATAAAGAGTTGGGCCACATGAACCATGGATCAAAAGACCCATGGGTATGGATTTGGGTTATATCCATGACCCTAGAAATCCCACATATAAATACATACTTCATTGCCCAAAATCGTAACAAGTGTATTCTTGGAGTTCATGGTGGTTTTGGGTCCATGGAGATTCTCTCTCAAGTTCATCCTTTGTTCATGATGTGTTATGATTCCACTTGAGGCTTCCACACTATTGGGGCTAAGCTGTTAAAGTTCAAGACTTCAAGCTTTATCAAAAAGGTATGTCTTCTAATTTGTATTATTCCATATGCATCAATGTTTTGTATGCTAGTTAGGATAATACCTTGGAATATTCATATTTGCATGTATAATAGAGAAAACATAGATCCAAGGTATTTAGGGTTGCATCTGCACCTTAGGAGTGTTAGAATGCGCAAAACCCAACACTTCTATCTCGTCCTCCGCTTGGTGAGGTGTGTTTCTCTTACGAGAGTAAGAGATAGTAAGTACCTTCATGTCATCATATGGAGGCTCCTGCAACAAATCAGGATGCAATATCACCATCTGAGGCAGTGAACCATCCAACGACAGTTGCCAAAAACGGATCTGGAGTACTGGCTCCGTAATCGATGGGATATGTGCCATTAGCACCTTGGTTGGGACATGTGTTCTATACTCGCGGTGATGGTTGTTGGTTACCGTCACCGGTGTTTGAAACAGGTCGTTTACTGCATTGGTAGATGCTGTTGGGTGTAGATCTCTCGTTTGCAGAGAACCAGCGTCGTTTATTGGCTGTATCACTCTAGGGATACGTCCGGATGGCGCCAAATGTTGTGACATGATCTTCAGGAGATGGTATGCTAGTTGATGAATCAAACCTTGTAGTTTTCCTGATAACACAATACAGAAGAATCGTTAAAGGACGGCTGAGGGTTCTCCTGGGACGTCACTTCGACGATCAAGTTAATTTTCTGAGATGGAGAATTTGGTTTCAGTTCAATAAGGGAGAATGTGGGTCCCTTCCTTGAGACGGAAAAGATCCTTTTATACCTGTTACTAATGGATCGTGGGGACCTTGCCCAATGAGTGTGAGATGTGGCCTCCTCTAACTGGGAGAATTATGCCCACGCTAACTAACTTCCTGGTGACGTCAGTTTTGGGCGTCACCTAAGCTTTTTGTCATGTCCTGATTGGTCGTGAGTGAATGAGAAGATCACGAGGAATATTTCTTCCTCGTGGAGGGAAACGAACTGCCACCCTGGTGTTGGATTGCTTAGGCCAACACCTGGTCTTGGCTACAGTTCTGGCGTGATAACGTCTTGTTTATGCTTTCCGTAAAATTTAACGTGGACGTTCATGGTAACGTTAACAGATACCAACTTGAAACAACCCAAAAATACGGTCCAAAAATTTAGTTTCTAATTATTAAATAAAACCATAATTATCAAAAATACAAGTCATAATATCTCAAAACATCATATCAAAACATGTATCAATATATCAGAGTAACATCGCAGGCTAAATAACATAGTGTGTGCAAGGCAGTCATCCCGAGCTCTTCCCCATGCTACCAGAAGTACCTAAAACCAAAAATGAAAACCGTAACCACGAAGCTTAGTGAACCCCTAAATTATCACATACCTTACGCATATCACATAAAAATATCGTGGGCCCCGCCCGACATCGGCCTTGCCTGGCATCGGGCCCCACCGGGCATCAGGCCTCGTCGGGCGTCGGACACTGTCCCGCATCGGGCCCCACCCGGCATCGAGAAAAGCTCGGTATACATATGGGCATATCAACTAATACATACGCATATCACATAACATAAACATATAAACATTCCTCAGACCCGGCCCGGCATCAGATCGTGATCCGGAAAGCATACAAACATTCCTCGGGCATCAACCGGCTTCGGACCGTGGTCCGGAAACATACAGATACAAACACATGCGAGAATCACAAAGACATCAAGTATACAAACATTCATCAGGTACCGCCCCGACATCGGATCGTAACTCGGAAAAACATATAAACCTACATCGGGCCCGCCTAGCATCAGACCATAGTACAGAACTTACAAACATCTAAATGGGCCGACATTGGTGCCTTAGACTCGTTCCTACAGGAGAAAAATCACCTCAATGTCGTCTGAATAGCTGAAACGTCTCTGCCCCGCGACTGACTCTACTCACACCCTATACAAAACAACCTCTTAGAAACCCTTCCATACTCAAAACCCCTTCAAGGGTCAAACTTGATCAAAGTCAAAGTCAAGGTCAAAGTTAACATCAAGTCAAAGTCAAAGTCAGCACTCCGAGTTGACTCAACTCGTCGAGTCATCCTCTGACTCGCCGAGTTTCCATACTACTCATAGTCGTGATAAAAGGATTCAACTCGTCGAAGTCCTTCCTCAGACTCGTCGATTTCTGCCCTTTACAGGATCGGGACAATTCGACCCAACTCGTTGAGTTCCTCCATGAACTCGTCGAGTTCTTCAGTCTGTTGCTCCATCTTAATGGATTAAGCCACTATTCTTCATATCTAAGCTTCATACTTCTTATATAGACTAAAAATGTCCTTAGAAGGGTAAAGTTTCCAACTTTACCCGTTAATACCCCTTTCTTAAGTGATTAGCTCAAACCCTAACTCTAAAAGACCTAGATCTTGATCCAAAAACCATCAATACTTCAAGATAATGCATACAAACATAGATCTGGACCTTAGACACTATATGAACACGTAAAGCCTTCAACTTTATCTCCATGCATGACCATTTGGAGCTTAAAAGGCCCAAATGATATCCTAAAGGTTGCATGGGGCTTCTATGGCCATAAAGTTTGCACCTTTATTCCACGAAAGCCCTTCAATACCCTAGATCTGAAAGGATACTCACTTGGGACGTTCATTCCCCAAGGATCATGATAGTTGGACGAAGTTTGAGACTTGCTTACCAAAAAATGCTGAGAATGGAGTGAAGTTTCTGGATCTAAAAGCTTCCTCTTGACTCCTCAAGCTTCTCCTTCTTCCACAAGCTTCAAACACATAAAACTCTCTCAAAAATGGCTCACAAACTCTCACAAGGCATTAGGGTTTCGACATTTAGGGTTTGGGACTTGGAGGCTAGAAATGAGGCCAACATGAAAGGTTTAAGATGCTTAAATAGGGTGTAAATTCTGGAAATTAGGGTTTCACCTCTGCTAGCCTACTCGTCGAGTTGAGGACTCTCAACTCGTCGAGTAGGTTACTTAAATCCTGCGGCTCACCTGATCTCTACTCGAAGAGTTTTGGGGCTTCCAACTCGTCAAGTTGCTATATAAAAGTGAATAAATTATAAGGTAAATACAAAGCAGGAACCCGACATTACATATTTTGGTGACTCGACTCTTCACTCGTTAGCACAAAATATCACTCAAAATGCTCAGCTCCCGCTTCTCTAGCCGTTTCTAATCTTTCTCTAAAATGCATCATTCTTTTGCCAAAATTACCCCTCACTCGGACTCAAACATTCCTGGAAATATAAAGCAAAGAAAAATAATGAACTAGGAAACACATTAAAACAAGCAAATAATATCCAAAGCAAACCAAACAAAATAAAAATAACATGTCTTAAATCCACTTCAAGAAAAGGATAAAACTCTCTCACCCCTCATCATCATAATCACCATTACCTCCTTTACTACCATGGCTCCTCCCTGTCGCTCTCTCCAAAGCTCCACCCAACTTGGAACGTGTGGATATGTAGGAGGAAAATGATCGGGTCGATTGAAATGCATTTGTTGCATCATGTAATCCAAGATCAAATTTGTATAGTTAACACCACGTGCCAAGTTGTTCTGAAATTGCCTTAAAGTAATATTATATAGATCCATTAGGAGCTCATCCTCGGTTGGAATGACTGGGGGTTCATCATCATCCGTTTCTCCTCCTCTCGGTGTCACCCGCCGCCTGGATTGGTTGCGGGGGTATCATTGGGAATGGAAAATTTTCCATACCCGTGGTCAGTCATAATTCGAGCCTGTTTAAAGAGAAGAGGAGAAAAAGCATTTTGATGTTCGACTATAAAAAACGTGGCTTCACGCCTCTCAAGGAGTCCATAGGAACGTGCCAATCGGGTGATTAGCATCCCGCCATAGAGTGGAAAGCCTCGACGATCTTTTCCCGCGTGTACCGCTAAAAATTCAGCCAAAAGAAATGGGAGATCCACATGAATATCTGGTGATATGAGAGACCACAAGAAAAACACATCAAACGAAGGGACCTTGTCCCCCTACTGCCTTTGATTGATTGTATTCGTGACTACCCTGTGCAGGAGGCAATGGAGAGGTGACCGGATGTCACTATCTTGTGCAGTTCCCTTGTCATATGTGCCATTTGCAATTTCTGGCCAATATGTGGAATCTTTAAAACCGTCAGTTGTTCGGATGCAAATTGCCATGAATTCTAGGTAGGAATCCGTATGCACCTCAGACGAAAGATATATCTCCATCCTCATTGCAAACTGAGTAAGGCTAAGCTCTCTTCTTTCTCCTCTTAGACAAAAAGTGAGATTCCCGTCTTCAAGTGCACCAATCTGCCTTCTAGAAGAAACTGTCACCAAAAACTCAACTACCAGCTCCTTGTAGACATCCTCTTGGATTTGAAAAATCCTTCTCCACGCCATACACATGAATTACCCTCACAACCCATCAAACGATTGAACCAAAAATGGTTCAATGCCCTATAACAATCCAGCATGCTCGATCCATCCCCAATCAACCATAGCAGAAACATGGACTTTTCTTTCCTTCATATATGCAATTCTTCCATTCTATTATGCAAACACCTCGGGACCCACAACACGAGGGAAATTGTACCAAGGAAAGTCGGGGCGACCCTAGGGTTGGTTCCTGCGAGAACGGCTAGTCATGACCTGTAAAAGATCAAAAACAACAACCCAAGCAACAATATGCAAGATGAAAAATAAAAAATAAACAGATTAGACCAAAAATTATTGACCACGACGAGTCGTCGTGGTCGACGAACTATTGAGTGTTTTCTTGCAATTTCGAACCAAAATCAAGCCATAATCAACTGTAATCAAGTCAAGGGTTTGTTTAGGGCATGTAATCGACTAGGTTAACAACAAATTCAAGGTAGAAACATCAATAATTGGGTCCGATTTTGGCAAAATCAGAACCTTTGTTCATAAAATTGCCCCTAAATCTTCGTTTAAATCAAGCAAATGCAGACTACTAAACACTATAAATTCGATTATAAGTAAGAAAATAGCATAAAAATCATACCTTGTGGGAATAAGAAGTCGAGAAAGTGAAGAAATTGGTGAAGAGTTTTCATGGGGAGAACAACACGGATAGGAAACAATTGGTGGTGAAAAAGTAAGGAAAAGTTTTGACTGAGAATAAAAACCCTAATTTGATTGAAGTTAAACCGACAAGACGACGTGTTGTACTCACCACGTTGTGGTGTTTTATTAAAAATCGTGCAATTGGTTTCTGTAAAGTCACCATGTCGTGGTGTAAAATACCATGTCGTGGTGTCTAAAATAATTTCATTTTAGTCAAATTTTTATAAAAATGTCCACCCCACACTCATTCCATGTTATTCCTCCCAACAAAACTCAAATAAAAATTCAGAGGAGTGAAAAATCAAAAATAAAGAAAATAAAGAAAAATAAAAGAAAATGAAAGAAAATGCAAACTCAAAACCACAGGTTGCCTCCTGCAAGCGCTACTTTGTGGGGAGTCATGAGTCGGACTCCTTCCCGCTTCACGTCGATTCAGCTCGTGCGAATTTCACAATTTCCCCCTCTTTTTCTTCAATTGGCATGCCTTCTTCGTAATGTTTAACCCTATGCCCATTAACCTTAAAGAGAGTTCCGTCTCCTGATATTAACTCAATGGCTCCATGTAAGAAAACTTGTTTAACAATGAATGGCCCATCCCACCGAGTTTGTACTCTTCTGGGAAAATGTTTTAATCTTGAATTAAAAAGTAGAACATTTTTCCCTTCGAGAAAATCCTAGTGCCCTGTTAGCCTCGCATCATGTCATTTCTTTGTTTTATCTTTGTAAATTAATGAGCTAGTGTATGCTTCATATCTTAATTCTTCAAGGGCATTCATTTGCATCAAACAGTTGGTACGAAGCTCAGCCAATTCAAAGTTACAAGTCTTCAAAGCCCAAAATGCCTTATCTTCGATTTCAACCGCCAAGTGACAATTTTTTCCATATACCAACCTATACGGTGAAGTACCAATAGGTGTTTTAAAGGTCGTGCGAAATGCCCATAGTGCATTATCAAGCTCTTCCGACCACTCTTTCTTATTTCCTCCAACCCATCTTTCCAATATTCTTTTTAGCACCCGGTTTATGACTTCGGTTTGTCCACTGGTTTAAGGATGATATGGTGTTGCAAACCTATGGTGTACACCATATTTTTGTAATACCTTGGCCAATTGATCATTTGCAAAGTGGGTAGCCCGATCACTAATAAGAGGTTTTGGGACACCAAATCTTGAAAATAGCTTTTTAAGAAAATGCACCACTACTCGAGCATCATTCGTAGGTAATGCTTTTGCCACCGCCCATTTAGATACATAGTCGACCGCCACCAATATATATTTATTTCCTCTTGACATTGGAAAAGGTCCCATGAAGTCGATTCCCCAAATATTGAATATCTCACAAACTTAGATGCTATTTTGGGGCATCTCATTTCGGGAGGAAATGTTTCCCGACATTTGGTATTAATCACAAACTTTGACAAATCGGGTTGCATCCGTAAATATTGTCGGCAATAAAAACCGGAATCGAATACCTTCTTTGCAGTGTATTGTGCTCCATGATGTCCTCTGGTGGGCCCGCTATGACAATGTTTCAAGATCTCTAGAATTTCTTTGCCGAACACACATCTCCTTATCATCCCATCCGTGCAGCTTCCGAAGAGGTGTGGCTCATCCCAAAAGTAATAATTGACTTCGAAAAATAATTTCTTATTTTGTTGGCGAGTCAAGTCTCTTGGAAGATAATCACTAGCCAAGAAGTTTGCTATATCTGCATACCAAGGTACCTTTCCTACGATAACCATCAAATATTCTTTGGGGAAGTCATCTCCTATCTTGTTCTCCTCCAATGCTTCCAATCCTTGGTTTTCAAGTCATGATAAGTGGTCGGCTTCCACGTTCTACATTCCCTTTTTATCTATTATCTCTATTTCAAATTCTTGTAAAAGGAGCACCCATCGTATCAGTCTTGGTTTGGCATCCTTTGCGCGGTCCACCTCTATCCCCAATTTTGAGACCTTGTGTCCTAATACAATCGCTTCTTTGACCATAAAGTGACATTTCTACTAATTTAGGATTAGGTTGGTCTTTTCACATCGAGCAAGCATTAGATCAAGGTTGGACAAACAATCTTCAAAGGTGGAACCAAAAACCGAGAAATCATCCATGAAAACCTCCATAAATATTTCAATCATGTCGTGGAAGATTGTCATCATGCACCTTTAGAATGTGGCCAGTGCGTTACACAATCCAAATGGCATTCTTCTATATGCGAAAGTTCCACTTGGGCAAGTGAATGTGGTTTTTTTGTTGGTCTTGAGGATCGATAGGAATTTGGAAGTATCCTGAAAAACCATCTAAAAAACAATAGTAGAGATGACCGAATAGTCTTTCGAGCATTTGATCAATAAAGGGTAGATGAAAGTGGTCTTTTCATGTAGCATCGTTTAGCTTACGATAATCGATGCACAAACGCCAACCGGTTACCGTTCTTGTTGGAATTAGCTCGTTCTCTTCATCGGTGACCACCGTCATTCCTCCTTTCATGGGTACCTCATGCACCAGACTCACCCATTGGCTATCGGATATTGAATATATGATATCGACATCTAAAAGTTTGACTACTTCCTTCTCCACTACCTCTTGCATGTTTGGGTTTAGTCTTCTTTAACATTGCACGAGTGGCTTAGACCCTTCTTCAAGATTGATTCCACGAGAACAATAAGTGGGACTAATTCCTTTGATGTCAATAATCTTCCAGGCTATGGCACTTTGCCTTTTCTTGAGTACTTCCACTAGGCTTTCTTTTTCATGTTTTGCGAGATCAACATCTATGATGACCGGTTTTTGTTGTCCTTCTTCTACAAATGCATACTCTAGATGTTCGGACAAGGCTTTGAGCTCGATTTTTGGTTTTTCTTCAGTGACCATGACGTTAGCCTCCTACCATGTCATGTTGTCGCAGTTTTTATCGTCTGATAGAAAAAATTGGGTGACCACGTCATGGTGTTTCTTCAACTCCTTTTGTCAACTCGTTGTACTCCCTCTCTTCCAAAAGCTTCTCTAGCTCTTGTATGTCAAGTTCAACATCAAAATCTCCTTCTTTTAGCACCATATAGCCCTCGGTTTCCTTCTCTTTCCATCCTCCATGCTCTTTATCAAGTAATTTATCAAACACATCGACTGAAAAAGCCGTATCATCACTTATCCTTGAATGTTGAATTGCTCAATTTACTCAAAAAGTGACTGCTTCTTCTCCAACTCTAAGGGTTACTTTGGATTCTCTAACATCAACTAAAGCTCGGGCAGTGCTCAAAAATGTCCTTCCAAGAATAATTAGGACTTGTTCGTCTTCCTCCATGTCTAAAACAATAAAATCTGCGAGAAAAACAAACTTTTCAACTTTTACTAATAAGTCTTCACATATACCTCTTGGGAAGGTCATAGTCTTGTTGGCTAAATGGATGACCGTGCGGACCGGTCTAGGTTTGTGAAGATCAAGCTTCTTGAAGAATGAATAAGGCATTAAATTCACACTTGCTCCCGAGTCGGCGAGAGCGTGGCTTGTAGCTAGATTCCCAAATTGGCACGGTAGTTTTAAGCTTCCCGGATCACCCATTTTCTTTTGTAGAATATTCAACATCGCGGCTGAGCAGGTTTCGTTTAGTACCACCTTAGAAAATCTCTCCATCTTCTTCCGGTTAGTTAGGAGGTCTTTGAGAAACTTGGCATATTTTGGCATTTAAGCCAAGGATTCAAGGAAAGGTATGCTGAGACTTGATATGATCTAAGAACTTCAGGTAGTCTTCATCGTTCTTTTCTTGTAGTGCTCTACTTGGAAAGGGAAGCGGTGGGTGGTATGGCTTAACGGGTTCAAAATTTTTCTTTTTAGGTTTTTGCCACGTCGTGGCATCAGCACCACGTCGTCGCGACTGTTCAGTCTCTTTCCTTTGACTTTCTTCTCGAGTTTCCTGCACAATATCCAGGTTGTTTTTGTCAGTGGGAGTAAGATGGGTAACAATTTACAAACTTCTAGTTGTTATAGCTTGGATGTGAGCTCCTTTCGGGTTTTGTTCGGTGTTTCCTGGTAGTACTCCTTGTGATCCTTCATTGAATTGTCTAGATAGTTGCCTGAGTTGTTTTTCAATGTTTAGGATTGAAGATTGCTGATTTCTGAGTAAAGTTTGCTGATCTCTCATTAGGGCTAGTTGCTCTCTTATCGTTGGTTCAGTTTCATTGTGTCTCTTTTCAGATGCAGCTGCAAAGCGTGCGAGCATTGACTCAAAATCAGATTGCTTCTCGGGAGCTGGTTCCTCTCTTAGGTAAAAGCCTCTTCCTTTTTGTTAATATTTCTCTTCCTTGGCTTTTTTGTACTCATGATAAGGTAACCACTTGTTCTTGGGTTTCTCCAATCTTTATCATAAATATCACCGCTCGAGTAGAAAGCTTGCACCTTTCGGTTTCGATTTTCATCAAGGTCACAATCTTTAGTCAAATGAGGCCCGTTACAGTTTTTACAACCAACTCGTATAGAGTGGATTGTTTTATCCATCTTAGTCATCCTCCTATCTATGTTTTGCAACATTGCTAAGACCAACAACATGTCCTCCGAAGCTGAATTTGCCGATCCCCTTGTTACATCATTTCGCGGGTTATGGTACTCTCTAGAATGCTTAGAAAATTCTTTAATAAGCTCCTTCATTTCAGCTGAATTTTTCTTGGTTAAGGGTCCTTAAGAATTAAGGAGTTGCCTAGTCGTGACATTCACCCCTTCATAAAAGATCGAAACTTCTTGTTGCACATTTTGGTCGTTTTGAGGGCAATTTCGAAGTAAACCCTTGTAGCGCTTCCATGCTTCAAATAGCGACTACCAAATTTGTTGATCAAAGTTAGCAATGGCCTTTTTGAGCTTAGCCACCTTGGATAGTGGGCAAAATTTTTCCAAGAATTCCTCACGCATCTTTGCCCATGTAGTGATTGCGCCTGGTGGAAGTGCTTTTAACCAGTCCTTGGCAGCTCCTTTGAAGGTGACCGGAAGCATCCTCAACAACACCGTTTCACATGGAAAATTTGGAATGTTAAAGTAGTCGGCGATGTCGTTGACTTCATCAAGTTGCTTGTAATCATCTTCATGATCTTTTCCGGTGAAAGGAATCTCCTTTAGCACAGCAAGGATGTACCCCTTGAGTTCAAATGGGGAAGTGGCTGGTATGGTGGGTTGCACAAGGCCCATACTAGTGTCGTCACAAATTCTCTTCTTGTATGCCTCTATGGAAATGTCTGCAATGTCCGCCATGATGTTCTCGGGTTCGCTTTCTTGTTCGTTTCTGTTGTCGCTTTCTTCCTTTTTTGTTTCGTAAGTGCTTTCGTATTTTGGTTGTTTTCTAGCTTCTCCCACTTGCTTTCCCATCTTCTTACTAAAAACCGATTTGAGATTCTTGAAAGGTGATTTCTTTGGTGTGTTTGAATCCTCAATGGTTTTATTCGTGTTTTTACGAAAAGCTGACTTCGGGTCTTCAAGTGGTGGATCCAAAGGGGAATTTGATCCTCTGGTCATAAACTGCTGCAAAAGAAACAAATAAAAACGCTTAAAAAAATCAAAAACAAAACTGAAAATTAACTGTTACGAAACTGCGGCGTGGTGGGTCAAACAAATTAAGAACCTACTACAAAAAATTAAAAGCAAAAAAAAAAATCCTAATGAATTATTAGATTCAGATTAACTATAAATGGACCGTTCCCCAGGAACGGCGCCAAAAACTTGATGTGAAAGTTGCTTACACACTAGTTTTATCCTACTAAAGTAACTAACCTTTTACCTAAGCAAGTGTACCTTGTTGTAAATAGTATAGCTCAATAGACAGGTATCGAATCTCAGGGAACAAAATAATTAGCTAATTCTTTTCCATTAATCTAACTAAATTACTAATAAATTTAGAAAAAGGGTTTTGTTCTCTAGTTTTGCAAGAATAGAAACTTAACTATCTATATTAAACTAACTAACAACTAATGAAGAAAACTTCTAAAATAAAAACAAGAAATAAATAGAAACGATTTAACCAAGGTATTTGAGCGACTTTCGTTTAGCTTCAATTTACTTGTTATTATGGTTGATTTATGGAAGTGCAATGGATTAATGTTCAATTGGTTACTGATTCCTAATATGACCAAGTTAATGTTCAGTAACTTAATCCTTTAGCAAACAAGTTCATTCATACGGTGATCAGGCGAATAAACGAACAAGCTTACTAGTGTTCGGTTCGAGTTAAATTAAAGTTATAATAGATTGATAAAATTGGTTAATTGATTCAATTCGATATATGATAGGTCATCATATATTAGCTCCCACAATTATTTACCCACTTTTCTATTTAACCCTAGGTTTTAGTCAAAACTCTAGTCCTAAAATGTTTGTAATACAGAAAGATCATAAGATTCAAGATCAATTAAGAAAGATAGTCATGCAAACTTAATTAATCTCAACAATAAATAGACAAAGTAGTTATCATAATCACAAAAGGTTCCTTAATAAGCTAATTCAACAAATAACCAATTAAAACATAATCCAACCATAAATCAAACCATAAATAATCAAGTAAATCAATGCTAAACGAAAGTCATGGGGTTTTAGTCCATGATTTTAGCAATCAAACACATAAACACGAAATTCGATGTATTAGACAAGATTAAATATTAGTAAAAAGTGGTAGTTTAGAATTCAATTGACTTAATGCTCCCACTTCCAAGGTTATTTTCGAAATCTTTGCTTCAGAGCTTTAGAACAAATCCCTTGCCTTCAAAAGTCGATGATTGCTTCCAGAAAAAGGTTCCCAATTCGGAGGAGAATGGCATATATTTATAATTTCCGAAAAACAGACCACCACGACGTGGTAAGGCCACCACGTCGTGGTCTTCATGCTTATCCCGTATTCAGTAAGTCTTCGAAGTCAATCGGGAAAGCTCAAAACACCACGTCGTGGGGATGTCACCACGACGTGTTGAGTGCATTTTTCTTCATTTAAAAGTCTTCAGTCAAATTCCTAGCTTCCAGCTTCCTGCTTCCTTTCTGCTCCAAGCACATATTTTACCCCGACAACACAATATATAACAAATTAAGTACCTTTGTTCTATAAAGGGCATAAAAGTAATTCAAAATATTAAGATATGATGTAAAATTGTATGTATGGCTATACACATATCACTGGCCCTCACAATTAACCATGGCACCAAACCTGCTCAGCTAGTCCATACCCACTATCACAAACACATCCCCCATAGGGATTGGGATCAGATAAATCGGATAAGGCACCCCGAAGTGTTGGATTAGGTGTCTAAGCCCATAACTATAATTGGTATGTACTTGAATTAATAGCAGCACAGTCCTTTTGGGTTGCCCTCAACCTAGCAACTGGACAAGGAAATTATGAAAGGAGAGATATTAATTTATAAGATTAATAAATTAATATATATATAAATGATTTATTAATATGTTAATGGATTAATATATTAATTAGAAATCATTATGTTTAATTAATTGTTAGCCAGAAATTAATCAGAATTGATTTTGGGGTTAAAAGAATTAATTATAAGGTACAGGGACTAGTTTGCAATTATCTAATAGTTGAGTGGAAGGCTCTAGAACCCCCTTGGAAGAGGGTGGACGAAATCTTTAGGGAAAACCCTAATAATTTCGTCCATAGGGGCTTGGATAAGGCCCGTGGGTTTGCTTAGGCCCTAAGCAAAGGATAACTAGGGTTTCCCTTAAACCCTAGATCCCTCAGCTATATAAGGAGCCTCCTGGTTCATGTTTTGGTCACTCTTTCTTTTGAAGAAACCCTAAGGCCGAGATTTTGCATACTCCCTCTCCCCCTCTCTCTTCTACTTTCCTTCTTGCTAGTCATTGGGTGTGATTCCATTAGAGGCATTACACTTGTGGTGCTGAAGCTTCCAAGAAGATCAAGATCAAGACCAAGGGAATATCAATTGTTTGCTATAACAACTGAAAGGTATGTAAACTCTAAACCCTAGTTTGTTAATTTTGAAATTAGCCTCTCTCCTCTAGGGTTCTAGTTTTGCAATTCAAAGTTGTATGTTCAATAGTTAAAACATAGATCCAAAGTAGGTTGCATGTGAACTTAGGAATTGTTTTTCTAGTTTATTTGTTGTACCTAAAACCCATCAGTGGTATCAGAGCCATTGTTGTTTTTAAATTGAATTGCTACAATTGTTGAATTGCAAATTAGGGTTTACAGCTATTAAACCCTAAAGGCCAAATTTTCGATTTCTAGGGTTTTGGATCAAAGGGTTTTTTCGAAAACCCTAGCCTCCAAAGAACCCTAATCGAAATTAGGGTTAGGGTTTTGAAAACCCTAGCCTCCTCCCTTGTAAATTTCGAAATTTGCTTAGAAGTTTTAGGGTTTCTTGTTTTGGATAATTGTTACTTAATTAGATTAATTGGATAATTATCCTTACCCTATTTTTCGAAATTTAGAGGGATAAGGATTAGGATTAAATTAATGGATTAATTTAATTAGATAATCCTTACAAGATTTAATAATTTGATTAATAGTTAATTAAAAGATAAATATTAAATCTAGTTAATTGGTTTATTTAAATTTAAATTTAATAGCTTAAATTTCGAAATTTATAAACCCTTGAAGTTTTAAAATGTTTTAAAACACACCTTATATATATTATAATTAAAAGTTTAATATTATATATGTATAAGAACATGGTCAGTCAAATCGCTAGTATGCCTCATTCACGAAGCTAATCTATAAGGGGGGTATAAGGAAACTGCCTATAAAATGGTAGTTGAATGGGTGTCCACTCTCACCCACCGCTTCCTTGATTAGTGGAGGGTCGTTAGCAGAACGGATTTGATAGGACAACTACTTCTCATTAAAAGTATAATGATATTAAAGAAAGTACTAGAACATTATTTTCAAAATCCCAACTCTAGTTACTTTAGGAAAAATGTGAAAAGTATGCTAATCCATGAAATTGCACATTATGCTTTATTGGTCGTTAGTGGAGCGTGTGTGGTTAACCAGCACACTAAAAGGCACTAATAAAGAGTAGTAATGGGTATCTCATAATTGTCATTTTGATGGAGCGTGTGTGGTTTACCAGCACATCAATAGTTAATGATAAAGACAATGAGGTTACCAAGCACATTTGCATGGTTATTCACATCTTGTTTGTGATCCTCGGCATCCCAGTCACAAATAGAAGAGCATAATCTGAGATCAAAACATGACATTGAATAGTTTCAATGTATCTCAAAAGAATTAGGAATTTCACTTCGGTTGTTTCGTTTAATGGTGGAATTGGTGAATCGTCATTCACCTACCTTTATGAAATTTACACTTGGATCTCGGCATCCCATTTCTAAGTTGTGAATCTTCATAGTTGGATCCTAACCTTGATATTATATCTTTGGGTTATTTTATTAAGGTATCTTGAAATCTAACTAAAACTTTCTTTCTTTTCAGATGTCTACTCATGGAAACACTTCTACTTCATCCTCCTCCAACCAAAACTTCTCTTTGCTCAATATATGCTCCAAAGTCGTTATGGATGGCTCAAACTATAACGATTGGATGCGCAACATCAAGATGGCTCTTCGTTTCGAGAACAAAGAATATGTTCTTGAAAAGGAGCTCAAAGAGCTTGATGAGAATGAAGCTACTCCTGAAGATCTTGCTGCCTACAAGAAACATTACGATGATGCTACCAAAGTGGCATGCATCATGGTGGCAACTATGTCCCCAGAACTGCAGAGGTACTATGAGGACTACTGGCCTTTCGAGATGAACAAGGACCTTATGGAAAAGTACCATAAGCGAGCTCGTCAAGAAAAGTTCGAAGTAGTCAAGTCACTCATGGCTTGCAAGATGAAGGATGGGGAGTCGGTAGTGTCACATGTGCAAAGAATGCAACGCTACATAGAGCGTTTGGTCAAGCTCAATATTCACTTTGATGAGGAATTGGCCATTGACATGGTCTTGAACTCACTTCCTGAATGTTATGGTCAGTTTATTCTAACTTACCATTTGAACAATACTGAGCAGACCTTGGCCCAATTGCACAACTTGTTGCAGACAGCTGAGGCAGGGATGAAGGGTAAAAGTATACCCTCCACACCTACGAGTGCCCCTGTTTTGGCTATTGGACAGGGAAAGGGGAAAAAGAGGAAAGGTCCTCCCAAACAAAACTGGAAGAGCAAGGCTCAAGCTGGGTCATCTAATAATGGCCCAAAGGCTAAGCCCAATGGTTCCACTCCCCATGTTTCTGATCCAAAAGAGGCAGTTTGCTTTTACTGCAACCAAAAAGGGCATTGGAAGAGATCTTGCCCACAATATCTGCAAGATATCAAGGATGGCAAAGTGAAGCCATCTTCGGCAGGTATTTACACTATTTCTGCTAATAACTCATTATCTTCTCGTTCATGGGTCCTTGATACAGGATGTGGTTTTCATATCTGTTCTGATTTGCAGGGTCTAAAGGAAAGTGAGGAGATAGAGCGAGGAAGGATAAACCTGATCATGGGAAACAGAAAGTCTTCACCAGTAACCAAGATCGGAGTTTATCAGCTTCTGCTTAGTAATGATGTTAGATTAGATTTAATAAATTGTTGCTATTCGTCTGAGATGACGAGAAACATTATTTCATTTCATGCATTGTTCAGACAAGGTTTTACATATTCTTTTAATGATTTGAATGGTTCAATTTCTGTTTATAAGAATGGTGTTTTTATGTTTGAAGCTTTACCTTGTAATGGTGTGTATGAAACAGTGTCTTGTGTTGATAGCCTAGGAAATAGTGTACTTAATATTGACTTGTCTAATAGTGTAGACAAGGCATGCTTGTGGCATTGTCGTCTTGGACACATCAACAAGAAATGCATAGCCCAACTCCAAAAGGATGGAGTGTTGGAATCATTTGACCTAAAGTCAGATGACATGTGTGAATCTTGTCTTTTGGGAAAGATGACAAAATCACCATTCACAGGGTCTTGTGAAAGAGGTGAAGGTCTGTTGGATCTCATACACACGGATGTGTGTGGGCCCTTCAGATCAACTACAAGAGATGCTAATCGATTCTATGTGACTTTCACTGACGATTACAGCAGATATGGATATATCTACTTGATCAAGCATAAGTCAGAAACTTTTGAAAAGTTCAAAGAGTTTAAGCATGAAGTCGAAAATCAATTGGGCAGAAAGATAAAGATACTTAGATCCGATAGAGGCGGGGAGTATCTTAGTATCGAGTTTAACGACTATCTGAAAGAATGTGGGATAGTCTCACAATTGACTCCTCCTAGGACACCACAGTTAAATGGTGTAGCTGAGAGGCACAATCGAACCTTGTTAGACATGGTTCGTTCTATGATGAGTCGGGCTTCGCTTCCTATTCACTTCTGGGGGTATGCCTTAGAGACAGCCCCCCACATCCTCAATCTTGTCCCTACAAAGAAGGTTGCCAAAACACCTCACGAAATGTGGACAGGGAAAGTTCCCTCGTTAGCACATATTAAAGTCTGGGGTTGTGAAGCTTTCGTAAGACGAGAGACTCACGACAAGCTAGCAGCTAGAAGTGAGAAATGTGTTTTCATTGGTTACCCAAAGCAGTCTTTTGGATATTTGTTCTACAGGCCTAGTGAGAACGTGGTCTTTGTAGCACGAAGAGGAGTCTTTCTTGAAAGAGAGCTCATATTCAAAGAGGACAGTGGGAGCACTATTGACCTTGAAGAAATTCAAGAGTCAGCCAATGAAGGAACCTTAGATGACACTAGCACTCAACCAGAGGAAACAGTTCCTGTTGAACCAATCGATAACTCATTACCTCTTAGAAGATCCACTAGGGTGAGTGTGCCACCTGAGTTGTATGGTTTTCATATTACTTCAGATGGTGACACATTCATAAGTGAGAGAACACTGGTAAACTTAGATGAACCAGTCACTTATAAGGAAGCAATGGCAGGCCCAGAGGCTTCCAAGTGGAAAGAGGCAATGGACAGCGAGATTAAGTCCATGTATGACAACCAAGTTTGGAATTTGGTTGATAGTGCACCAGGTCGTAAGACAGTTGGGTGCAAATGGATCTTCAAGAAGAAGACAGACATGGATGGAAATGTGCACACATTCAAGGCTCGACTGGTTGCAAAAGGTTTCACTCAAACCCCAGGGGTTGACTATGATGAGACCTTCTCGCCAGTGGCTAAGATTAAATCTATTAGGATATTGCTCGCCATAGCTGCCTTTCATGATTATGAAATCTGGCAGATGGATGTCAAAACTGCTTTCCTTAATGGGAAGTTGGCTGAAGATGTTTACATGAGTCAGCCAGAGGGTTTTGTTGATGCAAAGTTCCCCAATAGAGTGTGCAAGCTTGAGAAATCCATTTATGGATTGAAACAAGCATCTCGCAGTTGGAATCTTTGCTTCCATTAGAAAGTCAAAGAGTTTGGTTTCTCTAGAAGTGAAGATGAGTTCTGTGTGTATATCAAGGCTAGTGGGAGTATAGTAACTTTTCTGGTGTTGTATGTCGATGACATATTACTCATTGGTAACGACGTTCCAACCTTGAAAGAAGTTAAGTCTTGGCTTGGAAAGTGTTTTGCCATGAAAGACCTTGGAGAAGCTGCCTATATTCTTGGGATTAGAATATTGAGAGATAGAAAGAAGAGACTAATTGGACTTAGTCAGAGCACATACTTGGATAAGGTACTAAAGAGGTTTAGTATGGAAAATTCCAAGAAGGGAGAGCTACCTATCCAGAGCAATACCAAATTGAGTAAAACTCAATGCCCGAGTACAGACGTTGAAATAGATGACATGAGTCGTGTACCTTATGCTTCCGCTGTCGGATCGATCATGTACACTATGACATGTACTCGCCCTGATGTGGCATTTGCTTTGAGCATGGTCAGTCGCTATCAGGGAAACCCAGGTAGAGCTCATTGGATAGCAGTTAAGAATATACTCAAGTATTTGCGAAGGACAAAGGACTGGGTCCTTGTGCTTGGTGGCAGTGATACTTTGAGAGTAGATGGTTACAGTGATGCCAGCTTTCAGACGGATAGAGATAACTTCCGTTCTCAGTCAGGCTGGGTGTTTTTACTGAATGGAGGAGCAGTTACTTGGAAGAGTTCCAAGCAAAATACGGTGGCTGATTCTACTTGTGAATCAGAGTACATAGCAGCAAGTGAAGCGTCGAAAGAAGCAGCTTGGTTGAGGAACTTCATCGGGGATCTCAGAGTTGTTCCAACCATCCAGGAGCCTATGGAACTATTCTGCGATAATGAAGGAGCGGTTGCCTTGACAAAGGAACCGAGAGATCATGGTAAGACCAGACATATCGACAGAAAGTACCATTTCATCAGACATAGAGTAGAAGAAGGCCATCTTATAGTAAAGAGGGTGTCATCTGAAGATAACCCAGCAGATCCTCTCACAAAGGGTCTGAGTAGGGCTAAGCATATTCAGCATGCTCGGAGCATAGGACTGAAAGATGATATTAGTTTTAGTAGTTAGATTAGTTTTTGAAACTTGTAACAAAGTAAATGTAATTGATTTTTGGTGATTAAATAATAAAGTATTATTTATAAGTTTGGCTACTACCTTTTGTCAATTGTTTATTATTGTGTTTCATTTTTGCATGTTTTACTTCCTGAATAATGAGATTATTCAAACTCCACAGTCGCTCGTACTCTTGGAAGTAAGTAGTGAATTAAGACTGTCATGAATTGGATTGCAGATTGTCTAGGGATAGACATGGCAATAGAATTGCTGCAATGTTCATGAGTACTCAGAAATTGAGATTTGAGTATTGGATAAACCCTCGCTCAGAGTATTACTTCATGGAATTCATCACGAGTAATACTGAGACGATAATATCTTATAATCTTGAAACGAAGATATATGAGTTGTAATTTACAAGTCGGTTGTGCATTGGTGATATGAAAACGCATCAGTAACTTGGTGTTATAAAACATATTGTCATGCATAATTTGATGAGTAAAAGATACAAGCATATGAGTCAACGTTTATTCGTTCCTTTTGCCCTAACAGGAAAAGCGATATCTGTGGGCCCCTCGATGATTTGGTGTTGACTTATGTGCTGGGCCCAGCCAGGACTAAATTGATGTGTTCGATTAGAAGTCCTACATCATCACAAATCAGGAATCGGGAAACACAGATTATGGACAAACAGATTGATTACATTCCATGTCTTTTGTCTGGGGATATCAAGCAGAACGAAGGGTTATATGATCACTTATCTTAGGACACGTAACTGACTGGGTCAGAGTTCGGCAGCAGCTTTTGGAAGCTACAATTTGTTGGTCAAATTTAGAAGGCATACTAGCAATTATAGTTACAGACTTATCCAAGTGGGAGACTGTTGGATTAGGTGTCTAAGCCCATAACTATAATTGGTATGTACTTGAATTAATAGCAGCACAGTCCTTTTGGGTTGCCCTCAACCTAGCAACTGGACAAGGAAATTATGAAATGAGAGATATTAATTTATAAGATTAATAAATTAATATATATATAAATGATTTATTAATATGTTAATGGATTAATATATTAATTAGAAATCATTATGTTTAATTAATTGTTAGCCAGAAATTAATCAGAATTGATTTTGGGGTTAAAAGAATTAATTATAAGGTACAGGGACTAGTTTGCAATTATCTAATAGTTGAGTGGAAGGCTCTAGAACCCCCTTGGAAGAGGGTGGACGAAATCTTTAGGGAAAACCCTAATAATTTCGTCCATAGGGGCTTGGATAAGGCCCGTGGGTTTGCTTAGGCCCTAAGCAAAGGATAACTAGGGTTTCCCTTAAACCCTAGATCCCTCAGCTATATAAGGAGCCTCCTGGTTCATGTTTTTGGTCACTCTTTCTTTTGAAGAAACCCTAAGGCCGAGATTTTGCATACTCCCTCTCCCCTCTCTCTTCTACTTTCCTTCTTGCTAGTCATTGAGTGTGATTCCATTAGAGGCATTACACTTGTGGTGCTGAAGCTTCCAAGAAGATCAAGATCAAGACCAAGGGAATATCAATTGTTTGCTATAACAACTGAAAGGTATGTAAACTCTAAACCCTAGTTTGTTAATTTCGAAATTAGCCTCTCTCCTCTAGGGTTCTAGTTTTGCAATTCAAAGTTGTATGTTCAATAGTTAAAACATAGATCCAAAGTAGGTTGCATGTGAACTTAGGAATTGTTTTTCTAGTTTATTTGTTGTACCTAAAACCCATCACGAAGATCTCTAATACACAAACCTGATACACTACAGATGCATAAACCCTGTGTTCATTGGTGATAGAAACCCGCAACGGACACTCCAACTCTCCAATAGACATATCAAACTCCCTACTGAAAGATCGAGATACAAAGGACCGACTCGCACCCGAGTAAAATAACACAAGATAAGGCAAAGAATTCACTAACAACGTACCTATTAGGAGCATATACATGAGTTAAACAGAAAACATAATCAACAAAATAGTAAATAGGAACATACCAGTCACAACTTCTAGAGCAGCTCTGGCCTTCTTCGCAGTGAGCTGAAAAGCGTAACCTCGAGCCCTCGGGAGCTCCGCCCTGCCCTGACTCTCATCCGTGATCCTCAGAGTAGCCGACGCTGGAGCTTGCACCGGCCTTGCAGCAAGCAAGGGGCACTGGGCCTTCATGTGGCCAACCTGATAACAATGATAATAAAGTTTGATGCCGAAAGCTGGAGCCGGATGCCGGCAGTCCCTCGCAATGTGGCCTTGATTCCCACATTTGTATCATCCCGAAGAAGATCAAAAAGCTCCCTCATGAACCTTGCCGCAATTTCCAAAAGTGTGCCCCCCTAAACCTCAGACCTGGTATCAGCGGCCCTGAACCGCTTCGGCGTAGGCTGCAAGCGTCGGGGCCGGTCTCTGCTCTCTCGTCTGGAGCTCCATCTCAATCTCACGCTGCCTGGCGGCCTCCTGTACTTCAACAATGAACCATAACGTTGGGTGGATACAAACTGCCAGATATCCGTCTTGAGCATGCTCAAGTAATAGGTAATCTGAGCTTGATCAAAAGTAGCAAACTCAGGACAAAACATGGCCCTCTCTGTAAGCATCTTGGTGATCTGTGTCACCGACTCAGTCCCCTGTCTCAAATCCAAGTACACCTAGGCCAACCTCTCACTCTCCACCAGCGGAACATATCTTGAACACAACATCTCTTAAAACTTCTCCCAAGTTATTGTAGTCCTCTACACAGGAGAATATGAGCTGGTAACAAGTCTCCACCAATCCTTCTGTAAGTCCCAAAAATTAGCTTGAGCATCAATCCTATCCAATTGATGGTGTGGAAACCCAATCAATTGGATGATGCAAGGTCAAATGGAGAAGAAGAAGAAGAAGAAGAAGAAGAAGAAGATGAATCTATGATGTATTCAATAATATGAATAATGTTCCATACACATAAGATCCAAACACACACACACACTCTTCTTCTCTCTAGTTTCTCTCTCTAGAACACCTTGATTTACACACACTTAGCACCTACACTTGTGTTCTACTCCCCATATGACATCTACTGACACTATATATAGGAAAAAGTGGCTGGAAACACGTTTACAACCGTAAACACATTTACAACCGTAAACGCCACATGGACCGTAAACGCCACCCAACCGTAAACCCAAGGCTGCTTTTGGTCCTATACCGAAAACTTTAATTTCCTAGAAAAGTAAAGTATAAACCATATTTTAGACCCAACAATCCCCCCCTTGGTTTATAGCTTTCTTTTCTTTTTCCCAACAAACTCCCCTAAAAATGTAGTTGGCTTTTCTTGTCAATCTTCATTTGGAGCTTGGCTTCAGCTTTTTGTCTTCTATTTCTTCACAACTTCAAGATGAACAACTGAATCTTCTAGCTAAATGACTTCATCTTGAACGGATGGGCATTTCTTCAGAATTTAGCTTTGAACGAACGTTGGGTGTGGAGGCTTCATGTAGAGATTCTTGAAAATCAACACTTTCAGCTTGAGAATCCTCAGAGAGAACAAAGAACAAACTTTTGGATCAGTTCAGCAGGTACATAGATAGCAACAAATTGATTGAGGAGGCTTCAATGTAATCTGTCACATAATCTTCAAGTGCAGCTTCACCTTGCTTCTGGGGTTGAAAGATTGAATGTTGAATGAATAATCTTCATTTCTTGTTCCTTCGAATGAATATTCTTCGATGATCACGGATAAAGCTTTGGTTCAGAAAATCTCGATATAGTCTCCATGAGTCTCATCTACATCTGAATTCACTTTTCAAGACAAAGAAAATTTGAGATAAAAACAAAAACAAAAAACAAACTCAGCACACAATATTTTTGTATTTTTCATATTTTTTGAAAAAATAAAACAGAAACAAAAATATTTTTGGATTTTTGATTTTTCTGAAAAAGAAATAAAACAGACATAACACTATTTTTGGATTTTTAATTTTCTGATTTTTGTTTGATTTTTTTTTAAAATTTTTAATTTTCCCCCTTAAATTTGTGCAAAAACAAAAATGATAACTAGATTTAAAGCATTTTCGGATCAAAGTTTTGAGACAGTCTTAACTTTGTTTATCAGTACCTTCACCTTCATGAATAGATCTGGTCAATCGCCGGTATTCTGGTCCACTTAAAGACGAAGAATATTGAAAAACTTTTCCAAATATACCATTTAGCTGACGACGACCATGGGTATTGTTGTCCACTTAAATTAAGTAGCGAGATATACAGACAACCTCTTAAATGACTAAATTTTAGCTGCACTAGAACATGTTCCCCACTTCCCGATATACCCTGGTTATCGAGAACTTCCTAAGGAGTCCTTACTTTAGGTGAGTAAACAATTATTAAGGAGGAAGTCAGATTTAGAGAAGGGTGAATATGTTGTGTCCCAGGTCGGATCTCTTTCAATCACGCAAAGGGGACAACATATGGCTAACCAGGATAGAGGGATTGAGAGGTAGAATATTGCATATGCTGTGTTCCAGGTCGGATCATTTCAATCACGCAGAGGAGACAACATATGACTAACAGATAGAAATAATTGCATAGATAAAGAGGTGCATACAGATAGATTTGCATATGTTGCATTCCAGATCGGATCTCTTCCAATCACGCAGAGGAAGCAACATATGACTGATAGATAGAAAGCAAGAAAATAATTTCCTACAAACCTACTTTATCAGAACCCCCAGTTGCCCTATCAGAACCAGAATTAAGGACATAAGTCCGTACATCAAGGAAAAGTTAAGACACAGTTCTAGATGCATATTAATTTAATGTATCCCGTGGGTTCCTGTGTTTATCTCACTGCTCAATCTACCCGAGCGTCGTATGGTCAGTCCAAATGATACTATCTAAATCCACACTGGCAAATCCTTCGTGCCTACCAGCACATTGAACACAGAGTCTAGACAATTCAGATCCAGTACCTTACACTGGTCTAGACTGCTCGTTATCACTTTATCTTGATATCACTTCCCCAAATAATAACTAAAAACAAAAAACTATAAGAAAGAAAAAAATTGTCTTTAAAACGAATCATTTTAAGAAAGACTCAGGAGTATCGAGAAAAAAACTCAAATCGTAATTCACCAATTGAATTTTCATCCAGAGGATCTGAGAACAATATGCATATTTCATTCTCAGAACAGATCCGAAACTCTTCACATCGTTAAGAACAAACCCCATGTGTGATCCTCTTCCTTCTTCCTTTCCCGTAAAGGACACATACTCTCAATGAAGGTTCTGAGTGTTGTACAGTTGAGAATGTTCCCTATCATGTGCTTGGAACGACCACTACTAACAAACCGAAGTCTGATGATATGCCTCTATAGCTGCTCCAGCACAGAGCGGGATCAGTTGGTCTTTGGAACCCAGTCCATTTTGAAACTGGGTTGACCGTTACCGTCTATGCAAGGTACTCTCTCCCATGACATGTCCTGCTTATCACAAACAGAAGATGAAGAAATATTAGAGTCATTAGAAGATTTGGGAGTTTGAACCTTTGGTACCCATCTGTAGTTGGGTTTAACCCATTTCTTGTTCGATCGGATGGGTGCCTCGACACTTGATTTTGAACTTGAAGCCGATCTTCGAGATGACTTTGATCTAACTGATCTTGGTTTCACTGGAGCATCTCTTGGATTGGACTTCTTGGCCGGCATTTCCTTCTTGTTCTTGGGAGTTTGATTCTTGGCCTTATTGGCATTCTAGTCGCCATTGTTTGAACGTAACCTTGAGGGGTTTCTTTTGGAAAATCTCCCTCTTGGTGCATTCTGCCATCCTTGTGCATAGTAGGGAACATATGCACGATTAGGACAATTTTTGGCAATGTGTCAAGGTGTTCCACGGTGAAAACAAGTCCTTTTCTTCACGTAGGAATTCTTTCTGCCTGTCCCTGGTGGCGTGTCCTTGCCTTGTCTCTGATTGTTCCCACATGCACACTTACATCAAGCCGTCTGTTTCACTTGTTTTGGTGGCATGTATGTATCAACAGTAGGTTGTTTATTAGAGATAACTGATTTAGAAGCAACAGATTCAGAGTTCAAGGAGTCATTGGTTTGACAATCAGCAGAATTAACAGAACTAGGATTAATTTTGTTCTCCTTGTCCTCTTCTTCCACTACTTTACCTGCATAGGAAGTAGAATCATTAGTATTATTCACCTCAATATTTTCTGGCACAACCACAGCAGGTTTTCCATACTGAAGGTGTGCTTCATTGGCAATTTCCTCCTTAGTTAGAGGAGTAGAAGTGTAGTTATCATTAAAAGGAGGTAGAACATCGTGATACCCTAAACCTTTATTTTGATTATCCTTAAATTTCAATTGTTTCTCAATCATAGTCTAAACTTTCTCACTTGACACATCAAACTTTTTGAAGTTAAAATTTGCATTTTCAAATTTGTTTTTCAATGTGTCAAGTTCGGTAGTCAAACTGGCAAGTTGTCCCATAACATAGTCATAATTCTCACATTTATTGCTATATTCTTCTTGAAGTTTCAGGAAGTACTGGGTTTTGGCCTCTAGTTGTGCTTTTAAGGGGTATTGGCCTTTCCTAAGAGTATAGCCTTCATACCTAAGATCTTCATTGTCTCTACGTAATATTTTGATTTGTTCGCGAAGAAGTTTAATCGTAGCTTCACAAGACTGAGAACATGAAGTTTCATCGTCCTTGGTGTTTCAGGAACTCATTGTTTACCAAAAATGCCCTTTGACTTTAAAACAAGAATGTCAACCTTAAAAGTCAAGGGATTTTTTTAATCAAACTTAAAAGTCAAACTGAGAAAGTCTAACTTAAAAGTTAAACTCAATTTTTTAAGGTCAAAAGTCAATTTAAAAAGTCAAAAAAACTAAAAGTGAAAGTTTTGGGTAGAAAATGCTCATAAATTCTTTAGCAGCAACCTCTAGAATCTCATGCTTGCATATGATTTGATGTTGAGCCAAAGTGTGTATGTCGCGTTCACCAAACTGTAGCAAATCCTTCTAATCAACGATACGAAAGACACCGTCTGGGCTGTGGCTTCATCAGAAACGCAGTATTCCATATTGTGCAGTGAACCATCACAAAAGTGCTGAAGAATCAGAATCTGTGTCATCTACTTTGTAGGAGGCCACATCACAGTCTTGAAGTTTTTTTTTGGTTTTCGGGTCAGAGACTTTAGATCCAAAGTTTCACATTTTCTTTCTAACTACGGATATTCACTGTCAAATATCATCTGGAGAAACCTAGGGAACATCAGAAATTTGTCCTTCCTTTTTCCTTCTAAATTGTTCATCATGTCATTCAAAATGTATCTTGAAAAGCTGAACTCAAGATCCATGGCCAGCAATAGCACCATTATTCAGTAGGGAAATCTCATTAGCACCGGATTTCCAGCCGGAGATGCAAATCACGAATGAGTGACCAAGGAAATGCCAATACGGTGGAAACCACTTCTTCAATGTAGGTGGGAACACTCCTTCATAACCCATCCTTTCTAGAATCTCTTCAGTCTGCTCCATAGAAATTTCAGTTTGAAACCCTGGCTGATCCTTGATTTGAAGCACTTCGCGAATCATTTGTTCACACACTACAATCTTTCTTTCGTGGATGACTGATTCAACTGTGTCTTCACCATCTTCTCCTCCTTTATTGACTGAAGCTTTGTTCCATAACTGCCTGACTAAATCTTGATAAATGATGGGATTTGACTTGAAAGCATGTGCAAGACAGCATCTCTTAAGTCCATGAATCATGGACCTAAATTCTTGGTGTGCTGCTGGATGATCGGACAGATAAGCAGCAATGTTGTTGTTCTCTGAGAATTTCAAGTCAACCATTTGTTCTGCATCAAACGGGCCAAGTGAGAAAATCAAGAATTTAATCAATTTAAAAATTAAATTTTCTCAATTATCAATTGATTAGGCCTTAATTCAAAACAATTTATGGCAATAAACCGGTTCACAGCCGTAAACGGGTTTACGGCCGTAAGCGAGTTTACGGTTGTGAATGGTTTACGGCTGTAAACGGTTTGCGGCCGTAAACGCAGTTCGACGCAGAAACTCGTTTTTGCCTTCCAAATCCTGCAAAACGCAACTAAATCATAAGAAAAACAGCAGTGTGAAGGTCGCCTTTGCAATACCTATAAGAATCAAGAACCAAGATTATAACAACAAAAAGATGATGAATCAGAGTTGTAGAGTTGGAACACGCGAGAGAGAACTGAGATGGGTTTACGGCTGAAATCAGAAAAATGAGGGTGGAAGGGTTTTCAGCCGGGAACCGAACCCTATATACCATGGACCATTCCTGGCCCATAGCCCATGGGCTGTAAACCAAAAGCTTTAAGTTTAAGTCCAGTACATCCAATTTTAATCAAAAATGAAAACATTATGAAGACATAAAAATTAAAATTAAAAATAAAATAAAATAAAATCTAAAAATTTAAACTAAATTAATTTTGTTTAATTTTTTTAATTTTTAGAGAATAAAAACAAAAATAAAAAATAAAAATAAAAATAAAATAACACTAGTTTCTCTTCACCATTGCTAATATTTTTTTTATGATTATTATTTAGGATTATAGGTTCAAATGACTTGTCAATTGCAGTCTGTACAAAATTCTGTCACAATCTTTCGTGTTTAAGTGGTTTTTGACTGTTCCTAAGGGTATAGCCTTCGTACTTAATGTCCTCATTTTCTCAACGCAATAAATCAATTTGTTCACGCAAAAACTTAACAGTATCAATGCATTTTTGAGAACAAGAATTGTCACTGTTTTGTGGTTCCATTTTTAAATTTTTTTTAATGTTAATCAAAAATAAACTTGTGAAAGGTTTACAGCTGTAAAGGGTTTACAACTTAGAAACGTTTACAGCTGCAAATGGTTTACACCTGAGAAATGTTTACCGCCGATGAGGGTTTACGGCGGTAAACAGGTTGACAGCCGGAATGGTTTACAACTGGAAACGATGGTTTACAGCCGTAAATACAAAGATTTTACAGCCGAAAATGGGACGTTTGCAGTCGAAAAGAGTTTACAGCCATAAACACAATAAGTTTACAGCCGAAAACAAGTTTACAGCCGAAAACAAGTTTACAGCCGTAAACAGATGAACAGTTTACAACCGAAAACACCCATAATTTGATGAAAACAACTGATTTCGAGCAGATCTTCAATCCTTTTGGCATTGAATTCACGATCAATAACTGAAACCCACTAACTAAGCTTGAACAATCACGAAAATAAGAAACTACTCCAGCCGAAAACGAAGCTTGATCATATTTGACACTAGTATGGCTCTGATACCAATTGTAAGTCCCCAAACTTGGAACCAACTAGTGATCAAACACAAGAACAAGCTATAAACAATAAGAACAAGAAGGAGTAGAAGCAAGAATGATCCAAATTGCAAACGTTTATATTGAACCGCAAACGTCTGGTACAATGGACACACACATACAACCGTGAACTGCTACTAACAACAATGACAATATATATATATATATATATATATATATATATATATATATATATATATATATATATATATATATATATATATATATATAGGAACATAAACCGTAAACGAGTTCACGATCGTAAACATACTTACAACCGCAAACACCAGTTGAACGGAAAACACCCTTTTTTCGGTTCACCCAACCACAAACCCTATAAAAATCTAAACAAAGACTAGCAAGACTCATACAAATGAATGCCTAGCCGAAACCAACAAAATATGACCTAACACCTTCGCTCTAGACCTCGGAAGATTCATAGCACACTTGACCGTCTGGTCAGCTGGGCCAGAGCAAGTTAAGAAACACGCCTCAATGTCAGAAAACCAGATCATGGCTATGATCGAGTCCTGAACTCCATCAAAAGTCGGGGGCTTCGTATTGTCAAATGCCCGATACTTAAAGACTCTCCCAAAACCAATACCAACAGCCGCAAATACTGTAGTGGTTGCAGCAGCAACAACCTCAGACAGAGCAGCATAACGCTCATCAAAATACTCCACCATGGCGGCCTTAATAGACTCGAACATCTCTGGAACCTGTGCTCGAAAGTGAGCAACAACCTCCTCCTGAAGGATATCCCTAATCCTATCATCAGACACAACTGGCCCACCCTGGCCACCTGTCCCTGATCCTGATCCGGATCCTGCCTCGAAACGACGTGTCATCACCATACTGAAAATAAATCAGGGAGATATCAGACAACACACATATCATACCAGGGGAACCAACTCCCAATGAAAACCTAGGGGTTGTGACTTCGCCGTTATACGTACGTGTCCTATGCTTCTAGTAGTATGGGCTCATACTACCTTCCACACCTACCCCTATTTGTCTCAGGGGATCATCACAACAACCCTAACAACACACTGCACAATAGCATACTCAGGCACTCTATCCTCACTTCCTAGAAGAAGGCTAAACATAATGTAATTTGCCGGATGACCTCACATAACTCATCCTACCACCATCTTCCACACGACCCTCCATTGGTGCTAGTTAACTACCGCATGAATATAATCACATGCCACACAACTTAAACATTGTTAGACTAAAAGATTCAACCCTACAACGGTTGGACTCAGAAAATAGTTGCGAAGTAGGAGCAAATCCCTTACCCTAAAATTGTTTAACCCATGTAGCACGTGACATAACGTATTCACTTATAGTGAAAGATTCCTACAACAATCAACAAGAATTCTATAGAAGATAAGGCATCATATATCAGGCTATTCTATCATACAGTTCCTGAAGATCCTTATCCTATTACTAGCATGTTGTTCTAACATATCATAACATAATCTCAAATAACTGTGTGGTAATTTAGGGTCTACGTACTGGCTTCAGCTGACCGTACACATCGCATCCTCCTTGATTATTTTGAAAAAAATTTGAAAATCATTTTTAAAATCTTTTTCCTTAGTTTGAGACTGGATTCACGTGAGTGTTCCTCCAATTCACTCAAACCAAGGCTGTGATACCAACTTGTAACATCCATAAAAAAAATCATGATAAATTTTAACTTTTTAAACCAACCCAAATTCACAAATTTTTTACAAACATAGTTTTCAAAACACGTTCAACATCAGAGTTCCCAAAATCATAATTCAAAAGATGAGCATGTGTACGGTCACACCTTCGCCTTCCCGTGGTCATCTGAAGTACCTGAAACATAACCGAAAACTGTCATCCCAAAGCTTAGTGAGATCCCCAAAGTACCAACACATAAAAGGATAACAAATACAATAACAGCATTTCGGGTCTAATCAACCATTGGGTTGGAATACCCCAGGCCCCTCAACCATCGGGTTGGAATGCCAACACATTATGGGTCCAATCAACCATTGGGTTGGAATACCCTAGGCCCCTCAACCATCGGGTTGGAATGCCAACACACTATGGGTCCAATCATCCTCGGGATGGAATACCCTTGGGCCCATTTAATCATCGAGTTGGTATGCCCCGACCTGTTGGCTTACGCACAAAGTAGTAAATCCTCAGCCACCGGCCAAACATGTACACACATAACAGATAATCATATAACAGTCTACAGCCAGTCAAATAAATCTACAAATCACTAAGCATGGCGTCATCCTATATACCAGGATACCGATCTAACAGATCACTATAGCACAATAACATACATAACAGGATATCAAATCCAAAGGGCCGGCCTTGGTGCCTTCGACCCGCAAGTATAGTGAGGAAAACTCACCTCACAAATTGAACAGAAGTTGATGAGGTCTTGACTCTGAATCTCAACTCTCTAACCGGCACCTATTCGCACCAAATGACCAATTCCATCAAAATCCCAAAATACCCAAAATACCCTGAAGGTCAAACTTGGTCAAAGTCAACTGGTCAAACCAACTAGGTCAACTGAGTCACCCCAGCCAAGTCAACCCAACCGAGTCAACTCAGGGTGCGTACGCAGGGCATACTCCTAAGGTACGCTGGGCGTACAAGAGGCCTCGCAGGTTGACCACCATCGGGGTGGTTGACCTCATATGTAGGGCGTACTCCGAGTACGTGGGCCGTACCCTCACAAGCCCAAAAATTCCATTAAGAGCTTAATGGCTTAAGCTCTTACGTCCAAACTTCATATCCATGGCTAAAATACTCTTAGGAGTCATAAAATCTCCACCTTTATGACTTCTCATGTCGAATAAGTGCATAACACAAGGTCTTATTCCACTAAGACCTTGTAAATAATGCATGGAGCGAAACTAACCATTTAGACTTCATTTTTCTGACTTAGGATCCCTCCTAGGGTCTGCAAGGACAACTCAAATCGTCAAGAACATGCCATGCTCAAGATAATACATTTGGGACAAAAGGAGCATCACTAAAACACCCATTTCTAGATCTACATGATTGAAAGATAAAGTTGCAAGCTTTATACCTTAAAAAGGTTGCAAATAAAGAATCAATTCCAGATCCAAAGTGCTTCACTCTTCCAAGATGAGCCTGGCTTCCTTCCTTCTTCTTCTAAGCACACAAACATGCACTTTTAGGCTAGAAATGGCTTCTCAAGGTGAACAAGGGTTACAAATACGAATGAGAAGGTGGAGGCTGATAAGGTAAAGGGAAATGAGGCTATAAGGATGCTTAAGTACTAGCGAAATCCTAAAAATTAGGGTTTCTTTAACTGGCAAGTACGCCCAACGTATAATGATGCACGCCCAGCGTACACCATGTACGCATGGCGTACTCCGAAGGCCATAATTACAACAATGTCATTAGGGCTCCTTTCTACACTTTCTTGAACTTAGGGATTAATGCAACATAATAAAATTATAGGGTTGAAATTTGAAATACCATATTATCGGGATGTTACATTGTATACTCGGCCCCGACCCCCTCCCTAATCTTAGCTTAATGGGGATCCCCGACCCTATGCCTATCACTCGTTTTTATGGGGAATACCTGTCCCCGATTGGGTCGGGTCAACCGAATTCCCCACCGGGTCGGGTGAATTATCCATGCCTAATGATAGGAATACATTGTTAACGCTAAACCAACAACATGGAGTTCTATTTTATACTCGGCCTTCATTTTGTTTATAATAAATCCTAAAGGGATTTTTTTTGTAAATAATAATTCTGCTGGGTGAGTGAGACTTTGCCATTAAACAAAATACTTTATTCACGTCAACAGTGTTTGACATTAGACATATACAAATATAACATTGTTATATATATATATATATATATATATATATATATATATATATATATATATATATATATATAATACTTATAAAAAGTTTTTATAGATAAAATTATGTTATATATATATATATATATATATATATATATATATATATATATATATATATAAACATGTATATACATATAAAAACATTTTTTTATAAATACAACAAATATATAGAGGCAATGTTCTAAAAGGCACGCCATGACGCGCACCAAGGCGGGAGGCGCGACTTCGTCGTTACGAAAAAGCTCATAATGTTGTTGTTAGGCGTGTGGCATGGAAAAACGTGATATGGTGTGTCACTACTAATGGGTTTTAGGTAAAACAAATAAACTGGAAAAACAATTCCTAAGTTCACATGCAACCTACTTTGGATCTATATTTTAACCATTGAACATATAACTTTGAATTGCAAAATAAGAACCCTAAAGAGGAGAGGCTGTTTTGGAAATGAACCAATCAGGGTTTAAAATTACATACCTTTCAATTGTTATAGTAAACAATTGGTAATCCTTGATCTTGATCTACTTGCAAGCTTAGCACCACAGATGCAATGCCACTAATGGAATCAAACCCAAGAACTAGCAAGAAGGAAACTTGTGAGGAGAGAGGCTAGGGTATGCAATTTTTGGCCTAGGGTTTCTTCAAGTGAAGGAGTGACTAATTTGGGAGCCAAAGGCCTCCTTATATAACTGAGGTGGCTAGGGTTTAGGGAAAATCCTAATGTTCATTTGCTTAGGGCCTAAGCTTATCCAAAGGCCTTATCCAAGCCCCTTGGGAAAAATCATTAGGGTTTCCCCTATAGATTTCGGCCACCCCCTTCCAAGGAGGTTCTGGAACGTTCCACCCAACTATTTGATAATTGCAAACTATTCCCTGCACTTTATAATTAATACAATTAACCCCAAAATCAATTCTAATTAATTTCTGGTTAACTATTAATTAAACATTATGATTTCTTATTAATATATTAATCTTTTAACATATTAATAAATCATTTATATTAATTTATTAATCTTATAACAAATTAATATCTCTCCTTTCATAATTTCCTTGTCCAGTTGCTAGGTTTGAGGGCAACCCAAATGATTGTGCTGCTATCAATTCAAGCACATACCAATTATAGTTATGGGCTTAGAAAACTAATCCAACTGTCTCCCACTTTGATAAGTCTATAACTATAATTGCTAGTATGACTTCTAAATCGACCAACAAATTGTAGCTTCCAAAAGCTGCTGCCGAACTCTGACCTAGTCAGTCATGTGTCCTAAGATAAGTTATCATATAATCCTTCGTTCTGCAAGATTTCCCCAAACATAAGACATGGAATGTAATCAACTTCTTTCTCCAGAATCTATGTTTCCTGATTTCTGATTTCTGATTATATAGGACTTCTAATTGAACACATCAACTTAGTCCTGGTTGGGCCCAACACATAAGTCAACACCAAATCATCGAGGGGCCCATAGATATCGCTTTTCCCGATAGGAAAAAGTTACGAATACACTTTGACTCATATGCTTGCATCTTTTACTCATCAAACCATACATGACAATGCGTTTTATAACACCAAGTTACTGATGCATTTTCGTATCACCAATGCATAACCGACTTGTAAATTACAACTCATATTTCTCCGTTTCATATTATCGTCTCAGTATTACTCATGATGAATTCCATGAAGTAATACTCTGAGCGAGGGTTTATCCAATACTTAAATCTCTATTTCTAAGTACTCATGAACATTGTCGAAATTCTATTGCTATGTCTAACTCCCTAAAACAATCTGTAATCTAATTCATGACAATATTAATTCACTACTTACTTCCAAAAGTACGAACGACCGTGGAGCTTTGAATAATCAGATTATTTGGGAAGTAAAACATGCAAAAATATGAAACAAAATAATAAACAATTGACAAAGGCAGTAAACAAACTCATAAATAATACTTTATTATTTAATCACCAAAAGTCAATTACATTTACTTTGTTACAAGTTTCAGAATAAAACCAATCTAACTGCTAAAACATATATCATCTCTCAGTCCAATGCTCCGAGCATGCTGAATATGCTTAACCCTACTCAGACCTTTTGTGAGGAGGTCTGTTGAGTTATCCTCAGATGATACCCTCTTTACAAACAAGATGACCTTCTTCTACTCTATGTCGTATGAAATGGTACTTTTTGTCGTTATGTCTGGTTTTACCATGATCATTGGGTTCCTTTGTTAAGGAAACCGCTCCTTGATTATCGCAGAACAGTTCCATAGGCTCCTGGATAGTTGGAACAACTCCGATATCTACGATGAAGTTCCTCAAGCAAGCTGCTTCTGTCGAAGCTTCACTCGTTGCTATGTACTCTGATTCACAAGTAGAATCAACCATCATATCTCGCTTGGAACTTTTCCAAGTAACTGCTCCTCTATTCAGTAGAAATACCCAACCAGATTGAGAACAGTGGTTGCCTCTGTCTGTTTGAAAGCTGGCATCACTGCAACCATCTACTCTCAAAGTATCATTACCACCAAGTGCAAGGACCGATTCCTTTGTTCTTCGTAAATACTTGAGTATATTCTTGACCGCTATCCAATGAGCTATACCCGGATTTCCCTGATAGCGACTGACCATACTCAAAGCAAAGGCCACATCAGGTCGAGTACATGTCATAGCGTACATGATCAATCCGATAGTGGAAGCATAAGGTACACGACTCACGTCAGCTATTTCCTCATCTGTACTCGGGCATTGAGTGTTACTTAATTTGGTATTGCTTTGGATAGGTAGCTCTCGCTTCTTGGAATTTTCCATACAAAACTTCTTTAGTACTTTATCCAAGTATGTGCTCTGACTAAATCGAATTAGTCTCTTCTTTCTATCTCTCAATATTCTAATCCCAAGAATATAGGCAGCTTCTCCAAGGTCTTTCATGCAAAAACACTTTCCGAGCCAACTCTTAACATCCTTCAAGGTCAGAACGTCGTTACCAATGAGTAGTATTTCATCGACATATAACACCAGAAAAGTTTCTATAATCCCACTAGCCTCGATATACATGCAAAACTCATCTTCACTCCTAGAGAAACCAAACTCTTTGACTTTCTCATGGAAGCATAGATTCCAGCTACGAGATGCTTTTTTTAATCCATAAATGGATTTCTCAAGCTTGCACACTCTATTGGGAAACTTCGCAACAACAAAACCCTCTGGTTGATTCATGTAAACATCCTCAGCCAACTTTCGGTTAAGGAAAGCAGTCTTGACATCCATCTGCCAGATTTCATAGTCGTGAAAGGCAGCTATGGCGAGCACTATCCTAACAGACATATTCTTAGCTACTAGCGAGAAGGTCTCATCATAATCAACCCCCGAGGTTTGAGTGAAACCTTTTGCAACCGGTCGTACCTTGAATGTGTGCACATTACCATGCATGTCTGTCTTCTTCTTGAATATCCATTTGCACCCAATTCTCTTACGACCTAGTGCATTATCAACCAAATTCCAAACTTGGTTGTCATACATGGACTTTATCCCGCTGTCCATTGTCTCTGTCAACTCGGAAGCCTCTGGACCTGCCATTGCTTCCTTGTAAGTAACTGGTTCATCTAAATTTACCAATGTCCTATAACTGACAAATGTGTCACCGTGTGAATGTTGGATTAATGTCTAAGTCCATAACTATAATTGGTAAGACTTGACCCGACCTGGCATGGTCCATTTGGGTTGCATGGCATCAGAACACTTGGATAGACCTTTTATGAGAAAAAGATATATTTGTGACATATTAATATATTATAAGTTCTAATATATTAATATGAGATCATGTTATTTAATTCGTATTGATCAAGAATTAATTTGGACTTAATTTAGTGATCAAAAGAGACTAATTAAATATATGGGGATTGATTGTGTAAATCATTCATTCTTATATATGTTGGCCTTTTATCTAAGATTCCTTATGTTGGGTTTAACCCATGTGGTGACCCATGGATACTCCATGGAGGTTAAAACCCATGGAGCATAAGGAATGGGTAAAGTCATAGGTTACATAGTGTAACCCTAATGTGCACACTATATAAAGACCCCATTAGTTGGTGAAATTGGCACTAGTGCATAATATGGAGGGCAAGCCAATTTCCAAGTCATATATCTTATTCTCATGGTTATTCCAAGAGTTCATGGTGTTGTGTGAACCATTTTAGGTGTCACATTTGAGGCACTAGGCTCTCAAGCTTCATGAAGACAAGCTACTTCAAAAGGTATGTCATTCTACTAGATTCTTGTAGTATAGTTACTTCATAATATGCTAGTTAGGATGAAACCTTGGAATATTAAGTATTTGCATGTATATTAGAGAAAACATAGATCCAAGGTTTATAGGGTTACATGTACACCATAGGAGTGTTAGAATGCTCAAAACCCAACAGTGGTATCAGAGCCATGAGTTGTTTTCTGTTATATTCATGCAAATGTTTGATTTTCAAAGTTGGAAAAAAAATGAAAAAAACATGAAGTTTGTCAAATTTTAAGATAATTACTTGTTTTGTAAAAAACTAATTATTTGTAAAATTTGAATCATTTGCTATATGAGTTGAATTAGGTCAAATTTAGTAAAAGATAAAATGATATGATTATTTTATTAGTTTTAAAAGTTTGATCTAAATGTTTTAAGGAGTTACAAATTCTGTCATAAATTTTTGGAGCTCAAAAGTTTTTTTTTAAAGTTGTGATCTTAAGAGTTTTGAAACTTCCATAAGTTATGGATATGAAAGTTTTTTTTAAAAAAAAATTGATTTAAAGTTTTTATGGAGTTACAAAATTTGGTGTTAATGTTTTAAAGAATTCCATAACTTGTTCTTAAGTTATGGAACATAAAAAGTTTCATCATAAAACAAGTATTTAATTCCATAAGTTATGGAATCCAAAGGTTTTCAAGAGTTACAAAACTTGCCCTCAAGTTTTGGAATTTGGAAAAAGTTTTTTTATAATAAAAAAAGAATTGAATTCTAAAACTCTTAGGTTCATATCTTAAACAATTAATTAAATAGTTTTAATTTTGAAGTTAATAATTGGAATTATGATGTTTTATTGAATAGTTCAATTAACTCTTATGGACTTTATTAATAGATAATTAATGTGTTTAATTAAAAGAGAATTAATAATTCTATAATGACATGGTTTAAGTTTAATTAAATTAAGAGTATAGTTTAATTAATAGATTAAACCACCAAGTATTTTAAATGTCTAAAATACACCCTTATACTATTATAATATTAAAAGTTTAATATATTATATGTATAAGTTAAAAGTCGTTCTTACCGTTAGTAGGCCTCATTCACGAAGCCGGTCTATAAGGGGGTATAAGGTTACTGCCTATAAAATGGCAGTTTAATGGGTGTCCACTCTCACCCACCGCTTCCTTGACTGGTGGAGGGTCGTTAGCCGAACGGGTAGGACAAGGACTAGAATTCTCCCTTCATTAAAAGTATTAATGATAAATATAAAGTAACTAAATGTTTTTATAATTCCCAATCTTAGTTACTTTAGGAAAAATGTTAATAAGGTGCTAACCTATGAAATTACACTTTGCACTTTGCTTAAGTCGTTAGTGGAGCACGTGTGGTTAACTGGCACACTAACCTGGACTTAACAAGGTAGGCAAAAGGTAACTTAATGTTTATCATAGTATCGGTGGAGTGCGTGTGGTTAACCGGCACATCGATTAAGGGGTAAATTATTAAGGATACCAAGTATATTTGCATGGTTATTCACACCTTGTTTTGTGATCCTCGGCATCCCAGTCACAAAACCTGAAGGGCACACTCAAGATTGAAACATGCCATTGAACAATTCAAGGAATCTCAAAAGAATCTAGGAGTTTCAAAACCAATTAAAACCTAATAATACATTTCGTTTATCTTGGTGGAAATTGGTGAATCGTCATTCACCTACCTTCAAATATTTTATAGCTTGGATTACGGCATCCCTCTTCCAAGTTATAAAATAGTTTGTTGGGTCCTAGCCTTAATATTTCATATTGGGTGTTATATTATGGACTTAAATCAACTTTACTTGAATTTCTCCCATTGTTGATGTCTGGTTTAGACAAAAATGATCTTCCCAAACCAGGTTTTCCTAATAAATATGACTTCCCGAGTTTGGCTCATTGAAGTCATACTTCTCTTCCTCCACCTCCTCCAATTATTCTCCATGACCCATAAGTTTAAAGAATTAAAAAGTTCAAGATCACTCAATCCCTACTCACAATAAAACATGAAATTGGAAGTCCTGTGTGCACTCATGTCTTAGGACTGAAGTCACACAGTGACAGGTTGAGAATGTTGGGTGTCGTTGTCCCAAGGAAGTTGGCTATTGACTGAGTCTTTCAGTCACTTCCTGAGTCATATAGAAAGACTACTATGTATCTTTCTTATTTGCTTATTGCTGCTGAATCAGAAATGATTTGGTGCAATAGTCAAGCAAATATGGATGATTTGGTAACATTGGAATTCCAGAAAAGCTTTCTCTTCCCAATGGAAAGGGATCGGCCTTGGTCAACCCGGTTGACTGGAAGGTAAAGTGAAAGTCTAAGTCTGGAATAGCCTTTTGTACCATTCTCAAAGAGTCTATATGTTTTCATTGTGAAGAAAAGGGGTATTGGAAGCGAAGCTGCCAGATTTAACTTAAAGATATGGTAAAGTCAAAAGTTTGACTCTACTTCAGGTAAAGTTCATTATCTAACTCTATTAAGTATCTTTTGTAGATTCCTAATACATAATGTAATCTAATTACATCTTGATGTTTTAGAGAATCAAAGGAAGCTTAAAGAAAGAGTATGCTGATTCTGATCGCGAAGTTAGTTCGGTGATCAGAATTTTGAGCAACTGCTTAAGAGTTACGATAGATTGCTTAGGAATAGATATCAACATAGTTTTCATATGTATCTGCATTGTAAGGGTAAGATTTTTCCGCATGTTTTCAAAATAAAAAAAAACAGTTTTATTTATTTTAAGTATCCTTACAATGGCATTTGTGAAAAATTGTTGTTTACATGTTTCCATTGATAGCAATATTGGAAAATTAAGACTAATTCCTTGTTCACATGTATATGTGACTCAAGTGAAGGACTAAGGGATCAAGTAAACATTCTTGTGCACTGGTCAGAGTCTACCACAAAAGATTAATAAGACTATTCGTCGTGATTTACTAAAGTTTAGTAAACATGGTTATACTTACAAGCTTAAGTATAAGTCTGAGACATTGGAAAAGTTCTAATGTATGGCAGAGCGAATAAGAAGAATCAAATTAGGAAGAAGGATAAAAGTTTCTCAAATCTGAAAAGATGGGAGAGTACTTTAGTATCATGTATATATGATCATCTTAATGATTAAGAGACCTTATCACAATTCATCCTCTAAGTGCATTCTGATAGCTAAGAAGAGGAGCTAGGAATTGTTGAAGTGGTTAAATCAAGAAGATGATTCATACTTCGTTCCAAAAACAATTCTTAGAGTTATACTCCAAGATTGTAGCTTGAGTGACACGTCTTAAAGAAGGTTTAAAACACTTTTCAAATGTAAGAGTAAAAGTTTTCTACTCTTGTACATTTGAAGTTGGTAAGTTGTGATGTTTTGGATAAAACAAAGACCAACTAAGGCCAATTGTATGAAGTGTTTGTCTTGATTAGAATCCACACTATATCTTGAATATTTGACAAGAAAGTCTTATAGGTCAAGAAGACAGTGGGAGTATAAAAGATCATGAGATAGTTTCAAGAACTAATCAAGAATAAAACATGTATTTCATCACTAGCACACAACTAGAGGTTTATAACCTATCGTGTTGACATATTCTTATTTCTATGCCCATTCTAGTAAAGTTGGCTATACATTTGAGTTCTACATGTTCTCAATTGTTTGCATAACTACTTGGAAGCAATGGCAGGCCCTTGTGCTGCCAGGTGGCAAGAGGTTAAGATTGCACAAGTTCAATCCATATGAGTTAGGATTTGTCACTAACCTAGTCTTGTGATTATGGTTTTGACAAATTCACGTGTATAAGAACACATACACCATAAAATCTAAGGGTCATAAGGTTTCTCTCCGATTCATGAAAATGATGGTGAGAAAACACTTCTACCAAGTAGATTTTATGTAAGATAGCAATTGTAATCTTTGCATTCTCAAAGTCATTACTGGAGCGTGCATGGTTATCCAACACACTAACATGGACTTATGAGAAATCGCAAAAGTCTAAACAAATGAGACTATGATTACGGCATCCCTTTTCATAGTTCTGAAATTGTTTAGACACACCTGTTAGCTATCTAAAATAAGGTGTATGATTTTGATAAAGTCCTATCAAAGCAATCTAGTATCAGAAATCCGAACTTTGGTAAGAAAGTCAATAAAGTATTGACTTCTAGAAGTCCAGCTGTTTTCTGGATACATGTCAAAGCTAGTGGGAGCATAAGTGTTATGCTAATAATCATCATGTTAGTGGGAGCATGATAATTATGATAAGTATTGCAAGTTAGCAATGTTAATTATAGTAAACAAAAGTTTCAATTCGTGAGGCTGCAGGGATTGAAAAAGTTGTTTTGCTATAATTAAGGGAGAGGAAATTTTACTTCATGTCAATTCTAAAAGGCTTAGAGTGAGATTTTAAGCTTAGATTGAGATTTTAATCATCTTTAGTCAAGAATATATATATATATATATATATATATATATATATATATATATATATATATATATATATATATATATATATATATATATATATATATATATGAATTTCATGTTGGATTGGTTCAACTTAAGGAAATTCTATATATTGCGTTCTCAAAATTCGATTATGATTACGGCATCCCTCTTCATAGTCAAATCTTGAGAACATGGCAAATAAAAAATATTGTAGCAAAAGACTGGTCTAGAATTGGATATGACTAAAATGATTAAACAATTGTCGAGGACAATCTAAGGTTTACCAAAGATTGGTTGCTCAACGACAGTTGGAAGTATAGTGTTAATTCTGGAAGGACCATATTGACATAATCTGAAAAGAGGCAACTCTTGTTCAGAAGTGGTAGTCAAAATGGGAATATGAAAATGTTTCCATTGGTGGAAGTTATTAAATTTGTGTAAGATTAGAAAAACTTAATGCAAGAAGGATGTTTCCATGGAGTTGATCTCCATTGGAATACTGTGTAATGTCTGTTGACAAGTCTTTGTGACTTTGTGCATAATCATTATAAGAGCATCAGTGCATATAAGTTTAATATCTAACAAGATTTCGGTAAATGGCAGGAATTTGGAGTTCTTGCATTTGTAGTAAGGGTTTGGGACTGTGAAATGAAAATCATTGGAATCATGTTCAATCGATCTATTTCACAAAGTAAAGATCATAGACAAACTTAGTATGCATACTTGGTGTATGGCATGACTAGTTTTTAGAAAACATAGTGTACATGCTTGGAGCATGGGACAACTATTGTTTTAATTCAAGTATAAAGTTGATTGTTTGAAACAGTATGCAATGAATAATGTGTAATCAATATGGTGATAAATAAAAGGTGTTTTATATATATTCATAAGTTCTGAGACCATATTGGATTCGATTATTCTTGTGTTTCACTTTGCATGTTTTGACTTCCAGAATAACTAGGTCGTTCTTCCTGAATGACTAAGTTATTCAAACCATCCACAGTCGGTCATATGTTGGAAGTAGATATGAATCAAGACTGTCATGGGTTGGCTTGTAGAGGTCTAAGATGTTCGACAAAGTGGTGCTACAACACTCATGAGTGCTCATAAGTTCTGAGTATTGGATTCAACCCACGTTCATTGGAATCACTTCATGGATTTTATCACGAGTGATCATGAGACGATAATATCCTATATTCTTCAAACCTAGAGATATGAGTTGTTACTATGAGTTGGTTATACATTGATTGCACGAAAACGCATTGGTAACTCGATGTTATAAAACGTGCCTTTGTGTATGATTCAACAAGTAGTAGAACAAGCCATATGAGTCGAAGTTTATCCATTCCTTTTACCTTCGGGATAAAAGCGATATCTGTGGGCCCCTCGATGATTTAGCGATGACAGATGTGAGTGCTTGGCCAAGCCAGGACTGATTTGATTTGTTCAATCAGTCAGTCATCATAAATCGGAAATCAGGAAACAACAAATGGACTGAGAGAATGATTGATAATCCATGTCTCAGTCCATATGATATCTATAATGGAGGAATATATGATCCCTTGTCTAATGGACAAGTCATTGACGAGATCAGAGTTCAGTTGTAACGTCAGAGTTCGACATAAGCTTTTGAGAGCTACGATTGCTAGTCAGGTTTTGAAGTCATACTTGCAATAATAGTTTTAGAATTATCCAAGTGGGAGACTGTTGGATTAATGTCTAAGTCCATAACTATAATTGCTAGACTTGACCCGACCCGGCATGGTCCATTTGGGTTGCATGGCATCAGAACACTTGGATAGACCTTTTATGAGAAAAAGATATATTTGTGACATATTAATATATTATAAGTTCTAATATATTAATATGAGATCATGTTATTTAATTAGTATTGATCAAGAATTAATTTGGACTTAATTTAGTGATCAAAAGAGACTAATTAAATATATGGGGATTGATTGTGTAAATCATTCATTCTTATATATGTGGGCCTTTTATCTAAGATTCCTTATGTTGGGTTTCACCCATGTGGTGACCCATGGATACTCCATGGAGGTTAAAACCCATGGAGCATAAGGAATGGGTAAAGTCATGGGTTACATGGTGTAACCCTAATGTGCACACTATATAAAGACCCCATTAGTTGGTGAAATTGGCACTAGTGCATAATATGGAGGGCAAGCCAATTTCCAAGTCATATATCTTATTCTCATGTTTATTCCAAGAGTTTATGGTGTTGTGTGAACCATTTGAGGTGTCACATTTGAGGCACTAGGCTCTCAAGCTTCATGAAGACAAGCTACTTCAAAAGGTATGTCATTCTACTAGATTCTTGTAGTATAGTTACTTCATAATATGCTAGTTAGGATGAAACCTTGGAATATTAAGTATTTGCATGTATATTAGAGAAAACATAGATCCAAGGTTTATAGGGTTGCATGTACACCATAGGAGTGTTAGAATGCTCAAAACCCAACAATGAAGTAATATGAAAAGCATATAACTTAGGTGGCACACTGACCCTAGTGGATCTTCGAAGAGGTAATGAGTTATCAACTCGTTCAACAGGAACTATTTCCTCTGGTTGAGTGCTAGTGTCATCTAAGGTTCCTTCATTGGCTACTCTTGAATTTATTCAAGGTCAATGGTGCTCCCACTGTCCTCTTTGAATATGAGCTCTCTTTCTAGAAAGATTCCTCTTCGTGTCACAAAGACCACGTTTTCACTAGGTTTGTAGAATAAATATCCAAAAGACTGTTTTGGGTAACCAATGAAAACACATTTCTCACTTCTAGCTGCTAGCTTGCTGTGAGTCTCTCGTCTTACGAAAGCCTCACAACCCCATACTTTGATATGTGCTAATGAGGGAACTTTACTTGTCCACGTCTCGTGAGGTGTTTTGGCAACCTTCTTTGTAGGAACAAGATTGAGGATGTGGGCGGCTATCTCTAAGGCATACCCCCAGAAATGAATAGGAAGTGAAGCACGACTCATCATAGAACGAACCATGTCTAACAGGGTTCGATTACTCCTCTCAGCCACACCATTTAACTTTGGATTCCTAGGATGAGTTAATTATAAAACTATTCTACATTCCTTTAGATAGTCGTTGAACTCGATACTAAGATACCCTCCGCCTCTATCAGATCTAAGTACCTTTATCTTCCTGCCCAATTGATTCTCGACCTAATGTTTAAACTCTTTGAACTTTTCAAAGGTGTCTGGCTTATGATTAATTAAGTAGATATAGCCATATCTGCTATAATCATCAGTAAAAGTCACATAAAATCGATTAGCATCCCTTGTAGTTGATCTGAAGGGTCCATATACATCTGTATGTATGAGGTCCAACAAACCTTCACCTCTTTCATAAGACCCTGTGAATGGTGATTTTGTCATCTTTCCCAAAAGACAAGATTCATACATATCATCTGATTTTAGGTAAAATGATTCCAACACTCCATCCTTTTGGAGTTGGGCTATGCGTTTCTTTTTAATGTGTCCAAGATGACAATGCCACAGGCATGCCTTGTCTACACTATTAGAGAAGTCAGTATTAAATACACTATTACCTAAGCTACCAACAAAAATCACTGTTTCATACACACCATTACAAGGTAAAGCTTCAAACACAAAAACACCATACTTACAAACAGAAATTGAACCATTCAAATCATTAAAAGAATACTTAAAACCTTGTTTGAACAGCGCATAAAATGAAATAATGTTACTCTTCATCTCAGACGATTAACAACAATTCAATAAATCTAATCTAACATCATTATTAAGCAAAAGTTGATAAACTCTGATCTTGGTTACTAGTGCAGACTTTCTGTTTCCCATGATCAAGCTTATCCTCACTCGCTCCACCTCCTCACTTTCTTTTAGCCCCTACAAATCAGAACAGATGTGAAAACCACATCCTATATCAAGGACCCATTAACGAGAAAATAATGAGTTATTAGAAGCAATAGTGTAAATACCTGCTGAAGATGACTTCACTTTGCCATCTTTGATGTCCTGCAGATACTTTGGGCAGCTTCGTTTCGAGTGCCCTATGTCATTGCAATAAAAGCAATCGGCATCTTTTGGGTCGGAAACATGGGGAATCACAGCACTGGGCTTGACCTTTGGGCCACCGCTATATGACCCAGCTTGGGTCTTCCCCTTCCAATTTTGCTTAGGAGGACCTTTCCTCTTTTTCCCCTTTCCCTGTCCCATCGCCAACACAGGGGCACTAGCAGGAGTGGAGGTTATACTTTTACCCTTCATTCCTGCCTCTGTTGTCTGCAACAAGTTGTGCAATTAGGCCAATGTCTGCTCGGTGTTGTTCAAATGGTAAGTTAGGATGAACTGAGCATAACTATCGGGCAATGAGTTCAAGACCATGTCTATGGCCAATTCCTCATCAAATTGCACGTTGAGCTTGACCAATCGCTCTATGTAGCGTTGCATTCTTTGCACATGACTAACAACCGACTCCCCTTCCTTCATCCTTCAAGCAATGAGTGACTTGACTACTTCAAACTTTTCTTGACGAGCTCGCTTATGGTACTTTTCCATAAGGTCCTTGTTTATCTCAAAGGGCCAATAGTCCTTATAGTACCTTTGCAGTTATGGGGACATGGTTGCGACCATGATGCATGCCACTTTTGTTGCATCATCATAGTGCTTCTTGTAGGCAGCATACTCTTTAGGAGTGGCTTTGGTTTCATCGATCTCTTTGAGCTCCTTTTCAAGGACATACTCTTTGTCCTCAAAACGAAGTGTCATTTTGACATTACGCATCCAATCGTTATAGTTTGAGCCATCCATAACCACTTTGGAGCAAATGGAGAGCAAATACAAAGTTGTGGATGGAGGAAGATGAAGCAGAAGTGTTTCCTTGAGTAGACATCTGAAAAGAAGGATAGTTTTAGTTAGATTTCAATATACCTCAATATAATAACCCAAAGATATAACATTAAGGTTAGGATCAAACTATGAGAATTCACAACTTAGAAATGGGACGCCGAGATCCAAGTGTGAATTTCATAAAGTTAATTGAATGGCGATTCACTAATTCCACCATTAGAAGAAACAAACGAAGTGAAATTCCTAATTCTTTTGAGATACATTGAAACGATTCAATGGCATGTTTTAATATCGGATTATGCTCTTCTACTTGTGACTGGGATACCGAGGATCACAAACAAGATGTGAATAACCATGCAAATTTACTTGGTAACCTCATTATATTTATCATTATCTATTGATGTGCCGGTAAACCACACACGCTCCATCAACAATAATAATCATGAGATACCCATCACGACTCTTTATTAATCCTTATTAGTGTGCCGGTTAACCACACACGCTCCACAAACGACTTATAAAGCCTAATGTGCAATTTCATGGGTTAGCATACTTTTCACATTTTTCCTAAAGTAACTAGAGTTGGGATTTTATAAAATAATGTTCTAGTACATCATTAATAACATTATACTTTTAATGAGATTAAGTTGTCCTATCAAATCCGTTCTGCTAACGACCGTCCACTAATCAAGGAAGCGGTGGGTGAGAGTGGACACTCATTCAACTACCATTTTATAGGCAATTTCCTTATACCCCCTTATAGACTAGCTTCGTGAATGAGGCATACTAGCGATTTGACTGACCAAATCTTATACATATATAATATTTAACTTTTAATTATAATATATATATATATATATATATATATATATATATATATATATATATATATATATATATATATATATATATAAGGTGTGTTTTAAACTTTTCAAAACTTTAGGGTTTATAAAAATTTTTGAAAAATTAAACTATTAATTTTTTAAATTTAAAATAAACCAAAACTAGATTTAATAATTATCTATTAATTAATTTATTAAATCTTGGGAGGATTATCTAATTAAATTAAACAATTAATTTAATCCTAATCCTAAACCCTCTAAATATTGAAAATTTAGGGTAAAGGATAATTATCCAATTAATCCAATTAAGCAACAATTATCCAAACAGCAAACCCTAAATAAAACTAAGGATATTTCAAAATTCAAGGGAGGTGGCTAGGGTTTTTCCAAAACCCTAACCCCTAATTTTCGATTAGGTTTTATAGAGGCTAGGGTTTTCAAAAACCCTTCAAGTATAAAAACCCCTAAAACGAAAACATGGCTTTTTAGGGTTTAATAATTATAAACCCTAATTTGCGATTCAACTATTATAGCAATTCAATTTAAAACAAAACCAATGGCTCTGATACCACTGATGCATTTTAGGTAAAACAAATAAACTGAAAAACAATTCCTATGTTCACATGCAACCTACTTTGGATCTATGTTTTAACTATTGAACATATAAATTTGAATTGCAAAATAAGAACCCTAAGGAGGAGAGGCTATTTTTGAAATTAACTAATTAGGGTTTAGAATTACATACCTTTCAATTGTTATAGTAAACAATTGGTAATCCTTGATCTTAATCTTCTTGGAAGCTTAGCACCACAAATGCAATGCCTCTAATGGAATCACACCCAAGAGCTAGCAAGAAGGAAACTTGTGAGGAGAGAGGCTAGGGTATGCAATTTTCGGCCTATGCTTTCTTCAAGTGAAGGAGTGATCGATTTTGGGAGCCAAAGGCCTCCTTATATAGCTGAGGTAGCTAAGGTTTAGAGAAAACTCTAATGTTCCTTTGCTTAGGGCCTAAGCTTATCCAAAGGCCTTATCCAAGCCCCTTGGACGAAATCATTAGGGTTTCCCCCTCAAGATTTCGTCCGCCCCCTTCCAAGGAGGTTCTGAAACCTTCCACCCAACTATTTGATAACTTCAAACTAGTCCTTACACTTTATAATTAATACAATTAACCCCAAAATTAATTCTAATTAATTTTTGGTTAACTATTAATTAAACATTATGATTTCTTATTAATATATTAATCTTTAAACATATTAATAAATCATTTATATTAATTTATTAATCTTATAATAAATTAATATCTCTCCTTTCATAATTTCCTTGTCCAGTTGCTAGGTTTGAGAACAACCCAAAAGAACTGTGATGCTATCAATTCAAGCACATACCAATTATAGTTATGGGCTTAGACACCTAATCCAACAACTACTAGAAACAAGGGTTTCAAGGACGGACCAATCCGTCGCTATTTTGTTTCAAATGATTGTTCGCGACGGATCAACAACAGAAAGACTCGATAGCCAATTTAAGCGTGGCTAATGTGTCAGCGCGACAAACTATTTTTTCTCTATGACGATTTAGTGACAGATTATCCATCACAAATGGTTACTTACTACACTTACTTAGGACATTTAGCGACCAAACGTAATAACATTATTCTGTCGTTGATCCGTCTCAAATCTCTATATTTGCTTTCATACTCCGTTGTTGATCCGTCGCAAATGTATGTTACCAGATTTTTATAGTTCGTCACAGATCCCTCGCAAATTTATGATACCCAATTTTGTAGTCCGACGTTGATCCCTCTCAAATGTATGATACCAGATTTTCTTTAGTTCGTTGCCGAACCCTCGCAAATTTAATGACATACCATATATATATTTTTTTTATTACCAATCTAAAACAAAAATACCAAAAAGCATCAAATAATTTATACAATCCCAAAACAATCATTAATATTTAAATATCAAAAGAATTAATAAATATACACTCCAAAACCAACCCTTAACCTTAAAATACTAAAAACATCAATAATCGAAGTTTACCAACAAAAAAAATCCTATATAATCAAATGTCAAAGTTTAACGTTAATGAATGTTGATTTCAAAGTACCATAATTTTTAATTTCCTTTGATGTCTAGCCTCCATTTTTGCAGTATTAATGTCAATCTCTCCACATAATTCTTTTTTCCTCTCTCGAGTTCTTCCTAAAGATATGCCTGCAAAGTGGGTAAATTTCCATCTATTAACATCCCACTGAAATGTGTTAAATACCCTTCAATAGTAGCAAAATGGGAACACCTTGATGACCCAAGTAAAATATGTTAATGGTGGCAAGATAGTAAATTTTGGTCAAAAAATGGGAATAACTCGAAACTCGCCCTTCTACATCATTGAATGTGATTAACAATTACAAAGCGGTTGTATTTTCGAACCTTGACAAACACTTTTAGTAAATGTGATTAAGCAGATTAAATTATATTTTCTTGAATTAGCATAAATTCTAGATCAAAGGAGCAACAGACCTCACAAGTGGCAGTCCTTTTGAGTATTCGATATTTGGATGTTTCTAAATCTGGAGTATTTGAGTGTATGAATAAACTATACACAGTAAAAAAATGTAGATACATGTTTTATTAGATCCACAAGACCTTCCATAGAGAAGTACTCATTGTTCTCAAGAGAATCCCAATAGTCCTATGAAGTTGTTGAAAAGAAACTAATGAATTGCAAAATATTGCAAGAATGAGGTGTGTAACATCTGGGTTCCCAGGTATATTAATTATTCATTTATTTTTTAGGACCATTGAGCAAATCGACGAGTTAGTGCTACAACTCATCGAGTAGTGTCGTGTTCGGCCATGTGGGATTAATGACCTACTCGACGAGTCCGATAGTCGACTCGTCGAGTAGACACTGGGAGGTGAAACCCTAAATCCCTGGGTTTGGGGCTTATTTAAGGACACTTATAGCCTCCTTTGCGGCTCATCAGCTGCTTAACCTTACTGTGTGAAACCCTAACTGAGTGTAGTGAGCCAAGAGAGTCTCCAAACTAACCTTGAAGGATTTTGGTGCATCTTTTGAGGAGGAAGTGAAGTTTGTTCAGCGAGGAACAAGAAGGAGATTTTGGGGTTCAGGCCATTTCGTCCAGAGCTTCAAGAGGAAGGTAAAAAGCTTGAACCTTTCCCCGTTATTCGGTTAGATCTCATGGGTTTGAGAAATTAGGGTTTTCATCACATCTTATTTGGGACTTCGAGCATACTATGTTATCAAGAGTTTTAAACCTCAGATATGGACCTTGTGAGGCCCCTAGAGTCCAAAGGTCTCAACTTTATTCATCCGTGTGAGGACTATGGTGTTTAACACCTTGTGAGGGCATGTATTGGTAGATTGGAGCAAAACCACCATGCATGAGCGTAAAGATCGAAGCTTTACGTGACAATCTAACCTTGTGATGCTAGATCTAGTGTTTGGAGTGATAGATATGCCATAAAACACCTGAAAGAGAAATCAGATCGGAGGGAATCGCCGAGTCCATGAACTGACTCGACAAGTCGGTTAGGGTTTGTCCCGATGAGCTGGACCATGTCATAGCTCGGCGAGTTAGGGGTTAACTCGACGAGCTGGAGCTTCACGAGACTTTTGAGGAACGAGTGGACTCGACGAGTCACATGAGTGCACTCGGCGAGTCAGGTCAAACTTGGACTGTTGACTCGAGTTTGACTTCTATTGACTTTAGGGTTTGGTCAACATGAGTAATGGAGACCATGGAGGGGTAAAATGGTCTTTTACCCATTCTAAGAGTTAGAGAGACAGAGAGAACAACCTTGGGTTTATTTGAGTATAAGTAGAGTATTAATTAGAGATAATTATCTTATGTGTTAGGCGGAGGCTAGTTCGAGATTCCCGAGTACGAGACTTTTACTTGCTAGCTTACGAGGTGAGTCTTCTCACTATACATACATAGAGTGGTCATTTGAGTAGTGTGACCGGAGGGTCTTATGTGTTTATTTGAGTACTGTGATATTCGGCATTATGTCTATGTGATTTATGCTATGTATTATTCAGATTTTACAAAGTTAGGACCGGAGGATCCACAGAGTTAGGACCGGAAGATCCACAGAGTTAGGACCGGAGGCTCCATCAGAGTTGTGGGACCGGAGGGTCCCACTGGGACACATTGACCGAAGGGTCTTACAGAGTCATGGACTCGAGTGGCTAATGAGTTGTATGTGGTATTTTGGGAAACTCACTAAGCTTCTTGCTTACCGTGTTATGTGTTATGTGTTTCAGGTACTTTTCAGGATCATGGGAAGGCGCCGACATGATCGTACACACACCAGAGTTTGAGTTATAATTTGAGAGGATCCTGGATTTGAGATATATACAGTTTTCGGATATGTGTTTGTTAATTTGGTATTATGACACTTTTGTGATTGTATTATTGAGTTAAATGTGTTTTTAAATTGAAAATTTTGGTTGAAAATTTACGTAGTTATAAGTTGGTATAAGAGCCTTTGTTTGAGGGATTTGGATGCACCTCTGGGTGTGTTCGAATTCAAACTAAGGATTTGAGAAAAAAATTCAAAAAGATAAAAAAATTTCAAAAATGAGAAAGAGTTTAAGAGAAAACGAGTTGGAGCAGTGTGTACAATCAGCCAGAGCCCGAACGGTGATTTCCCAAAATACCCTTACTTTTGTGTTATGAGATATTTAGGAGATATTTTATGAGATATTATGTATGCTAGAGAGTAGGCTAGGTATTTCATATTTTTGGACTAGAGTGGCCTGATTTGTGATGCCTTAGCCTAGTAGTTGTTGCGATCTGTGATTTGCTTTTGAGTATGAGTATTTAGCAGAGATCACCTAGAGAGGGTTCTTGAGTTGAGAGAGAATCTAGGAGAGACACCTAGATGAGCTTGTGAGAGGTCTACTGAGAGAGTATTCTGAGTTGTGAGATATAGAGTACTGGTGGATTGGGATCCTACGAGGACGACTTGGGGTGAATACAGGTTGGTGTGGAAGGTAGTATTGGGCCCGTACTACTGAAAGCACTGGATCTATAGGCAGTCCATGTTGGAATCCTTAGGATGCTGAGAAGCAAGTAGGGGCGAGTGATCGAGTGTGAGTATACTCGAGCGAGTCTCTGATTATTTTGTGTTGTGTTTCTGAGACATCATGGTGGGTACGCGCCACAACCAGAGAGCAGTGGAGTTAGTGATGATGAAATTCACAGGATGATTCATAATGACGTGGCCGCAGCCATATGAGAGGAAATACCAGAGATGTTTGGGTCTATCAATACCACTTTGATCGAGACGTTTGACAAGTGGTATGTTGTTGTTACTGAGGCGGCTGCTGCTGCAGCCACCGCAGCTGTCGCTGCTGCCAGGCCACAGGGGGTGACTTGTTGCTGTACCAGGAGTTCAGCAACATGAAGCCACCAGATTTTGACGGGACTCAGGATCCGATTGCTGTGATGAGATGGATCTCTGATATCGAGGGGTGTTTCTACACTTGTTCATGTCCAGAGCATTTGAGAGTATGGTTCGGGCTGAACCAGCTTCGCTTGGGAGCGAAGGACTAGTGGAAGTTTGTGACATCCGATTATACTCCAGCAGAGCACACTGCAGTGACATGGGAGAGGTTTACTATGATGTTCCGAAATGAGTATGTTCCCCCGGTGGAGAGGGAACGGTTGGCCCATTAGTTTCTGTCCCTCAAGCAGAGGTCAGAGTCGGTAACAGTGATTACGAGGATGTTTCATGAAAGGGCGTTGTTCTGCCCTGAGCACGTGTCTTCTGAGTAGGCATGTGTGAGCTGGTATTTAAGCATTCTGTGGAGAGATATTCGAGAGTTCGTGTCAAACTCGTCTTACTAGACATTTGTTGAGCTTCAGGAAAATTCCCGAAAGAGGGAGATTAAGGAGGAGACTCAGGCCAGGGAGGAGGCGGAGTCTCAGGGGAGAGACTGATGGCTAGCTCAGTCGCAGCCGGCATCCAAGCGGGCTAAGCCTGCTGATTCGAGATATGGGGGCCAGAAAGGCCGCACTTGTGGGAAGTGCGGCAAGAGTCATGAGGGGACATGTCGAGCGGGATCTTGCTACAAATGTGGCAAGGAGGGGCACATGGCGACGGATTTCCCCAAGGGCTTTGCAGTCTGCTTTCACTGCAACCAGACCAGCCATCGGAAGGCCGAGTGCCCCCGGCTGCTTCGGAGATAAGTGCAGGGATCAGCACCTGCTGCTATACGAGCTACCGAGAGTCGTCCAACGAAGGTCGAGGCACCAAAGGTTCGTGGGAGAGCCTTTCAGCTGACAGCGGCGGAGGTCTGTACGTCACCTGATGTCGTGGCCAGTATGTGTTCTTTTACTTATTCTATTTTGAATTATATTGTGCTTATATTGTGATGGTTATAGGTACTTTTCTTGTGAGTTATGTACCTTCTTTGGTGTTATTTTACTCGAGTGCGAGTCGATCCTTCGTGTCATTAGCGTTTAGTCGCCACATCAGTATCCGACGTGAGGGGTTGAGTCGACCTCTGAGAGTTTCTATAGCCGATGAGCATGCGGTTTTCGCTACTGATGTATTCCGAGGATGTGCCCTGCAGATCTTTGATGTTGAGTTTCCGATAGACCTGGTGCCGATCGCGATGGGTGATGTCTGTGTCATTGTGGGCATGGACTGGTTGACTTGGTTTGGAGCTGTGATCGACTGTGAGCGTCAGATGGTGACCATACGAGACCCTAGTGGGGGGTGCTTACAGTTTATGGCGAGGGTACCAGATCTAGGTCAGCTTTCTGCTCTGCTGCTAGAGCGAGACGGAGTTTACAGCAGGGTTATAGAGGCTTTTTAGCGTATGTAATGGACACGCGGGTTGCTACCAGGAGACCGAGTTCTACCACTGAGGTTCCGATAGTGAGTGAGTTTCCGGATGTTTTTCTCGAGGAGTTACTGGGTGTGCCTCCCAAGAGGCAAGTGGAGTTCCGGATTGATTTGGTTCCGGGAGCGGCGCCTATCGCCTTGCGCCACCAGAGATGCAGGAGTTATCCTCACAGCTCCAAGAACTATTGTGGAAGGGGTTTATCCAACCAAGTAGCTCGCCGTGGGGAGCGCTGATCCTTTTTGTACAGAAAAAGGATGGTTCACACCGGATGTGCATTGATTACCGGGAATTGAACAAGCTGACGGTCAAGAGCTGTTATCCACTTCCGAGGATCGACGATTTGTTCGATCAGTTGCAGGGGTTGTCTTGGTTTTCCAATATCAATTTGAGGTATGGGTATCATCATATGAGAGTCCGCAAGGAGGATACCCAGAAGACGGGCTTCAGGACTCGTTATGGGCACAATGAGTTCGTGGTGATGCCTTTCGGGCTCATTAATGCACCGGCAACTTTCATGGACCTCATGAATCGGATGTGCATGCCTATGTTGGATCGTTCGGTGATCGTGTTCATCGACGATATCTTGGTGTATTCGAGATCCAGAGAGCAGCATGAGGAGCATCTGAGGGAGATTCTTGGAGTGTTGAGATTGGAGAGGCTTTATGCCAAATTCTCCAAGTGTAATTTCTGGTTGCGGGAGGTCCAGTTCCTGGGACACCTTGTTAATCAGAATGGGATATTGGTCGACCCAGCCAAGATTAAGGCAGTTATGAGATGAGAGGTGCCGAGATTCCCACCGAGATCAGGAGTTTTCTGGGATTGGCCGGCTACTATCGGAGATTTATCAGAGATTTCTCCAAGATTGCCGTCCCTCTCACCCGGTTGACCCGGAAGGGTGTTACTTTTATTTGGGTTCCCGAGCAGCAGACCTCATTTGAGACTCTTCGCCAGAGATTGTTCGAAGCCCCGGTGTTAGCCCTACCTGAGGGGGTGGAGGACCTTGTAGTTTACTGCGATGCATCTATATTCAGGGATGGGCGCGGTGCTGATGCAGAGGGGGCACGTGATAGCATACGCATCGAGGCAGTTGAAGCCTCATGAGACGAGATATCCCACCCACGATCTAGAGCTGGGGCGGTGGTGTTCTCCCTCAAGATCTGGCGCCACTATTTGTACGGGGTTCGGTGTACCATATACACGGATCACAAGAGCATGATGTATCTCATGGATCAGCCCAACCTAAATATGAGACAGAGGATATGGTTAGATGTGGTGAAAGACTATGACTGCGATATCCTGTATCATCCGGGCAAGGCTAATGTGGTAGCCGATGCTCGGAGTCGTAGAGCAGAGAGTACTCCGATCCGAGATGTGTATATGAGTATGACGGTGATGTCTCCAGTCCTAGATACCATTCGAGAGGGACAGGTGGAGTCCGTGAGACCAGAGAACCGCAAGAGGGAGCGGGTGATTGGGCAGGTGTCTGAGTTTGTAACGGATAGTCAAGGGCTTATGACTTTCCGAGGGCGGATTTGGGTGCCCTATGTGGGCGGAGGTCGGAGTGTACTGATGGAGGAGGTGCATGGATCGAGATTCTCGATCCATCCCGGGCCCACTAAGATGTATTTGGATCTAAAGAGAGACTATTGGTGGCCCTGTATGAAGAGGGATGTGGATTGGGTAGTTGAGAGATGCTTGACTTGTCGTCGGGTTAAGTCAGAGCACCAACGTCCACATGGTCCATTACAGCCTCTGGAGATTCCCCAGTGGAAGTGGGAACAGATCTCTATGGACTTTATCACCAAGTTAACGAGGACTGCGCGTGGGGTTGATGCGATTTGGGTGATCGTGGATTGGCTGATGAAGAGTGCTCACTTCCTTGCTATTAGCGAGAGCTCTTCTGTAGAGAGACTGGTCGAGATCTATCTGAGAGAGGTGGTAGCATGGCATGGTGTGCCGACCTCGATAGTGTCAGATCGAGACGTGCGTTTTACTTCTAGGTTTTGGAAGAAATTTCATGAGGAGTTGGGCACATGTTTGCATTTCAGTACTGCGTATCACCCGCAGACAGATGGGAAGAGCGAGCGGACAATTCAGACGCTTGAGGACATGCTGTGTGCATGTGTTATGGTATGCCTCCCTTTGAGCTTCTGTACGGAAGGAGGTGTCGGACTCCCATTTGTTGGGGAAAGGTGGGGCAGAGAGTTATGGGTGGCACTGACATAGTGATGAAGACGACTGAGCAGATTCAGCAGGTCAGACAGAGGTTACTGACAGCCTAGAGTCGCCAGAAGAGTTACGCAGATCGGCGATGTTCCGAGCTAGAGTTTCAGGTTAGAGACTTTGTTCTCCTGAAGGTATCCCCATGGAAAGGGTAGGAAGCGGGGCAAGCTGGGGCCCCGATATATCGGTCCTTTCAGAGTTACCACCAGAGTGGGTAAGGTAGCATACTGTGACATCCCCAAATTCACGGACAGAAAAGACCAATTTTATTTATGCTTTTAAAATAAATTCAGAGTAATCCTTTCATTTAAAACAGTTGCGGAATTTGTTCCCAAAACAAAATATGATAAAATAAAGTTTATCAAAGCATTTCTTTAAGAAATGTATTTTCATTATATAACAAAACTCGGGATGTCATGTTCCGATAACAGATCAAAAGCATAAACAGTACATAATAGACCTTACAACAGTTACATATAACTACTAGTCTATAAACCAAAACATCTTGATAAGACATCCAACTTACGCTCGGGTTCCACTACCTGTAATACAAAGAAAAACTGAGTGGGTCAGGCTTTGGTGCCTGGTGAGCATATAGGGTTTTTAACCCACAATAAATAATTATATTTAGTTCATCAACCAACAATAACCCGATTACCCATTCCCGTTATCCTCACTTTATGTCCCTAACACAACTATCACAAGCGACCTAGTCTAAGGATTTTCATCGGGACGGACATTACCGCGAAGGGGTTTCCTCCACAATAAACGTCCTAAAGGCAACCATGAGGGGGATAGAGTACATCGGTGAACACATCGTTCACAAACACCTACAGGTTATGAGCCTGCTAGCGTTCCACTGGACTGTCCAGAAAGAGTCCGTGGTCGTCATCCATACTCCACTAAATGACTAGATCAACAACAACATCGAGCCCTCTCATCATTTTATTTCACCACACACCAACTGTCTACCCATGTTCTACCCAACATATTAGTAGATAAAATATATGCATTTATATACAACTTAAACCTGTACAAAACATCCATTCAACAACTAGTTCGAATAAACAAATAATATATAAACACATAGCACGTATTTTATAAAGAATACTTCATATCTATGTGTTAGAAGAAAACGAATATACACTCACTTGATAAGAAGATTATCGGACAGCACTACGGCTCTTAGAGTAGTATTTTTCGGTGAAACCGGGATGTTCTCTCAGAATCTGGGCTTCTCGCGGGTAGAGCTTTGGCTCGAAACTCTTTTCTTCTTGGTATCTTCGGTGCTTTGGGTCTCGGGATGATATCGGGGCTTTGGGGTATAACTTGAACCTAAATCGAGGTAATATGGAGTGAGAGGAAAGAAATTGGCAACAAAACTCGGCTGGCCTCGCTTTCTATTTATAGGAGGCCGAAATCCTATGCCCACGTCGTGAGCCACTAATGCTCACGTCATGAGCTCGATATATCACTGCGTTCGTCATGGCCACTTGCCCTGGAGGATGTCAATCACCTGCTCACGTCGTGAGCCACTGTGCTCACGTCGTGAGCTCTGACACAAGGGTTGAAGTTCGTGCCCCGAACTTCAAGAATTCATATCTTTCGCATACGAGCTCCGTTTTCGACACTCTTTATATCCACGCGTAGGTGAGATTATGCTCTACAACTCTCATTTAGGCTCCGTCGGCTAATTTTGATTTTATTTTTATTATATTATTTTTAGTAGGTCGAGACAGGAAAACTCCGTTAGAAATTCATAATTCCTTCATCTGACATCCGTTTTCATCTGTCTTTTCACCGTTGGACTACTATCGACGAGATCTTCGATTCTCGTTTAGATTGTTTCGGCTAGAAACTCCGGGCTGCATACCGCTAAGTCGAAACTTCGAAAAATCATAACTTCCTCATACGAAGTCAGATTTAGACGTTCTTTTTATGCACGCTCTCGGTTTAACGTATTCTACGACTTTCGTTTAGATCACTAAGGCTAAATATCGCTCTATCGTAAATTCACATTTTATGTCATTCGGCGTCGTGCCGGTTCTGTCGCGAAACTTCGACAGGTCATCACTTCTTCGTTATAACTCGGATTTCGGCATTCTTTATATATCCGGAATCCTTGTCATGACCACTACAACTTCCTTCATAGATATCGGGTTTATCTATCATTTTATTATTACGCTTATTTTTATCCTTAATTCATTTAAATCACACAATTAAGCATAAAACACATAATTCACATAATATTCACATAATTCCTCTTTATTACTTCAAAACGGGCTACAAAGGTTAACCTAGACTATTACATCAACCTTAATGTCTAGCCTAGAAAGACGGGCATTACAATTCTCTCCACCTTTGGATGATTCCGTCTCTGGAATCCCACATCAATGAACAAATGCGGATAGCGACTCATCATGTCACTCTCAATTTCCCAGGTGAGAATTGGCCCATTCGTATGTTTCCAACGGACAAGCACTAATTCGACCATCTTGCGTCGCAACTTCTTAGTCTGTCGGTCAAAGATTGCTTCTGGTTCTTTAATCAACCTTTTGTTCTCATCAATCCTTAACTCAGAAATTGGAATTATGTCGGGAACTTCTCCCGTAAACTTCCTCAAATAACACACATGGAAAGTGTTATGAATGTCATTCAGTTCTTCGGGTAATTCGAGCTTGTAAGCTTGGTTCCCAATCCTCTGAAGAACTTTAAACAGTCCAATAAACCTTGGACTTAACTTTCCCCTTTTACCAAATCTTATAAGTCCCTTCCACGGCGAGACTTTAAGGAAAACCGAATCTGCAACTTCAAAAGTCATCGGTCTTCTTTTCTTGTCAGCATAGCTCTTTTGGCGATCCTGAGCTGCTAACATTCTTTCCTTGAATATTTTCAGCTTTTCAGCAGTCTGATGGACTATCTCTGGTCCCATAAACTGCTTTTTCCCAGCCTCAAGCCAACAAGCCGGAGTACGACACTTCTGTCCGTACAAAGCTTGATAAGGTGCCATCTTTATGCTCGAGTGGAAACTATTATTGTAGGAAAATTCTACCAAAGGTAAATGTTCATCCCAGTTACCTTGGAATTCCAGGGTACATGCTCTCAGCATATCTTCAAGCGTTTGTATCGTCCGTTCGCTCAGACCATCAGTCTGTGGATGGTAAGCTGTACTCAAACACAACTTGGTACCCAATTCTTCTTGTAGACTTCTCCAAAACCTTGAGGTGAAAAGGCTGTCACGATCCGATACGATCGTCAATGGAACACCGTGTAGCCTCACAATTTCCTTCACGTAAAAATTCAAAAGCTTATCCATAGACCATTTCTCATTGGCTGCTATGAAGTGCGCACTCTTAGTGAAGCGATCAACTACCACCCAAATCATGTCGTGACCATTCTTTGTTCTGGGCAGTTTAGTGACAAAATCTATGTCAATGTCTTCCCACTTACCCATTGGTACAGGTAAAGGTTCTGAACTTCCATATGGTTTCTGATGTTGTGCCTTAACTCTTGCACATGTCACACACTCGGCCACATACTTTGCAATATCGAGCTTCATCGTCGGCCACCAGTAATAGGGTTTTAGGTCCCTATACATTTCAGTGCTTCCAGGATGAATTGAGTACATGGTTTTGTGAGCTTCTTCGATCAGAAGATCTCTTACTCCTCCTGACTTAGGTACCGAAATCCGATCTTGGAATACCTTCAGTCCATGACTGTTTGTACCGAACACTAACGTTTTGCCCAAACGTTCCTCCTTTCGGTCATTCTTCTCTGAAGCTTCTTCTTGAGCTTTCTTTATACTTTCCACAATTGTCGAGACAACTTCAATTCTTAACGCTCTTGGCCTTTTTCTTTCAAGATTGACTTTCCGACTGAGAGCATCAGCGACAACATTAGATTTACCGGGGTGGTAAAGTATCTCACAGTCGTAGTCCTTGAGTAATTCTAGCCAGCGTCGTTGCCTCATATTTAATTCTTTCTGACTAAAGAGATATTGGAGACTCATATGATCAGTGAAAAGTTTGCACTTCGTGCCATAGAGGTAATGCCTCCATATTTTTAGAGCGAAAACTACCGCTGCCAACTCCAGATCATGAGTGGGGTAGTTCTTATCATGCTCTTTCAGCTGTCGAGACACATATGCTATCACCTTTTCTCTTTGGGTCAACACACAACCTAATCCCACACCAGATGAATCGCTATAGACAGCGAAGTCTTCAACTCCATCGGGTAGAGAAAGAATCGGTGCTTCACATAGCTTCTTCTTTAGCAACTCGAATGCTTCTTTGTGCTTATCACTCCAAGGATAAGTAGATCCTTTGTGAGTCAAAGCTGTTAATGGAGTAGCGATCGAAGAAAAGCCTTGGATAAACCTTCGGTAATATCCGGCTAATCCCAGAAAGCTTCGGATATCCGTGGGACTTTTTGGTTGTTCCCACTTCATCACAGCTTCAATCTTTGCTGTATCAACCATTGTCCCTTCTTGGTTGACCACATGACCCAAGAATTGGACTTCTCGAATCCAAAAAACACATTTGGAGAACTTAGCATACAGCTTCTCCTTCTTCAAGACTTCTAACACTTCTCGCAAGTGTCTGCCATGCTCCTCTTGGCTTTTCGAGTAAATCAGAATGTCATCAATGAACACTATCACATATTTATCAAGGAACGGTTTACAAACCCTGTTCATTAAATCCATGAATGACGCGGGAGCATTACTTAGTCCAAACGACATAACCAAGAATTTGTAGTGTCCATATCGTGTTCTGAATGCAGTCTTCTCGATATCCTGCTCTCTTACTTTCAGCTGATGATATCCTGACCTAAGATCGATCTTTTAGAAATAGCTTGAACCTTGTAGCTGATCGAACAGGTCATCAATCCTTGGCAATGGATATCTATTCTTTATCGTTGCCTTATTCAGCTCTCTGTAATCAGTGCACATTCTCATACTCCCATCCTTCTTCTTTACGAATAACACCGGAGCTCCCCAGGGTGATGAACTAGGTCTAATGAAACCTTTGTCCAATAACTCCAGAATTTGCATCATTAGCTCCTTCATTTCCGTTGGTGCTAATCGATACGGTGCTTTCGCTATTGGCGTCGTTCCTAGTAACAAGTCTATTCTGAACTCCACTTGTCTATCAGGCAGTAATCCAGGAAGATCTTCGGGAAATACTTCCGGATAATCACACACGACAGGAATGCTCTGCATCTCCTTTTTCTCCTTCTTTGCATCAATCACGAATGCCAAATACAATGTATATCCCTTGGCCAAACACTTTCTGGCTTTCATTAAGGAAATGATTCCACAGTTCACTCTGCGTTTGTCCCCATACACCATAAATGACTCTTTCCCTGGTGGGTTTACCTTTACTATCTTCGTCCTACACAATATCTCGGCATCGTTGGCGCTAAGCCAATCCATTCCCAGCACGATGTCGAAACCATTTAGCTCAATAGGCAATAATTCCTCGTGGAACTTATTCCCATTCAAGTCAATGAAGATGTTTTTCATGCGATAGCTAACAAGTACAAACTTGCCACTAGCAACTTCGACTAATATAGCATTATCTTGTCTATCAACAGGCAAAGCTAGTTTTCTACCAAATTCATGGGAAATAAAGGAGTAGTTGGCTCCAGAGTCAAACAAAATTTGGGCAGGCACTTCGTTTATGAGAAAGATACCTGAAGCGACATCAGCTTCTTCCTTGGCAGCTTTGAGTGTCATCTGAAAGGCGCTTGCCTTCGGCTTTGGTGGAATGTTGGGTTTTGCTGCCACCTTCTTTTTCGGACAATCCCTCCAGATGTGCCCCTCCTCACCACACCCATAACAAACTTTCTTGATGAGGGTGCACTCATTGGCATAGTGCCCTGGCTTTCCACATTTAAAACATGTGGCTTCTCCATCACATTTCCCATGATGCTTCTTCTTATATTTGTCGCACTATTTCGCTTCGCCTCCTCCTCCTCTCCAACTAGACTTCGAGAATTTACTTTTCTTGTTGCTGGACCTCGAAGATCCATCAAACTTCCTCTTCTCACCAACATTTTTCCTCTCCGGAACTTTCTCCTTCAGCTGGGTCTCTACATTCTTAGCAGCTCGAACAACTGCCTTCAGAGTGGTTGCCATCTTGACCATTGGGCCAAAGTCAACTGGCAGTCCGTTCGCGAACTTGTCAATTTTGGAAAGTTCGGTTGGCACTAGGTATGGAAACAACTTCATCTTTTCCGTGAATGCAGTAGCATAGTCGTCAATGCTCATCCTCCCCTTCTTCATGTTTTCGAATTCATTGTTCAAATCAATCAGATCTATCTCTGAACAGTACTGCATCTTTAGTTGCTCCAAGAACTCTTCCCATGACATCTTCAGGGCTTCTCCTCGCGGTATTGTATCCGTCATTAGTTTCCACCAGCTCAAGACTCCAGTTTTCAGTTGTCTTACTGCGAAGACGGTCTTTTTTTCTCGCTACAGTTGCAGCTCTCGAACACCATCTCCATTTCGGAGATCCAATCCATAATCTCAACCAGCTTCGGGCTTCCAGAAAGACTTGGTGGCTTGGCACACAAGAAATTCTTATACATTCGCACATCCTTTTTGTTTCCTCTTTCCAGGGCATTCCTTCATTCTCCTTGAGTCCCAACTTGACTCACTTGGCGGCTATAGTTCCTTTCCTCCGATTGCCCGGGAATCAGTTCGGGTTGCTTAATGGGCATGGTAGGTTCGTCCCTATTCAACATTTGTCTCATTTCTTCCCTTTGTTCAGCTAACATAGCCCGAATCATGGCTTGTACTCCAGCCATGGTGATTGGCTCTGGTGCAGCAGCTACAACAGGTGCTTGCTCAACCACTGGTGGTTGAGGCCATTGATTCCTGTTTTCGTTTGCGTTTCAGACTCCGCTTCTGGTTCTTGCCATTTTTGATCTATACACCGAATAAGGTGAATTTAGATCCTCATTCACGATAGATATTAAAATCTTCCATATCACTCCGAAACGTTTACATTCTAGTTCTAATATCGTAGACGCACGCTTAGAATCCTAAACACATAAGGTTTCCAGATCCGGTCGACAACAGACCATAGATCCGAACAAATAATATCGTATATGGAAACATATAACATTTAGCACATAAAATCATATTAGGCAGCTTTCCTAATATGTACTAGTGCTTGTGTCTAAAATATAACAGACACACCTCTCACGATCTTCACTTAGCATTCTAAGTTTAAGTCTAGAAATCCTACAAATTCCTAGTTCGCTTAAACCTGGCTCTGATACCAACTGTGACATCCCCAAATTCACAGCCAGAAAAGACCGATTTTATTTATGCTTTTAAAATAAATTCAGAGTAATCCTTTGATTTAAAACAGTTGCGGAATTTGTTCCTAAAACATAATATGATAAAATAAAGTTTATCAAAGCATTTCTTTAAGAAATGCATTTTCATTATATAACAAAACACGGGATGTCATGTTCCGATAACAGACCAAAAGCATAAACAGTACATAATAGACCTTACAACAGTTACATATAACTACTACTCTATAAGCCAAAACATCTTGATAAGACATCCAACTTATGCTCGGGTTCCACTACCTGTAATACAAAGAAAAACTGAGTGGATCAGGCTTGGGAGCCTGGTGAGCATATAGGGTTTTCAACCCACAATAAATAATTATATTTAGTTCATCAACCAACAATAACCCGCTTACCCATTCCCGTTATCCTCACTTTATGTCCCTAACACAACTATCACAAGGGACCTAGTCTAAGGATTTTCATCGGGACGGACATTACCACGAAGGGGTTTCCTCCATAATAAACGTCCTAAAGGCAACCATGAGGGGGATAGAGTACACCGGTGAACACATCGTTCACAAACACCTACAGGTTATGAGCCTGCTAGCGTTCCACTGGAATGTCTAGAAAGAGTCTGTGGTCGTCATCCATACTCCGCTAGATGACTAGATCAACAACAACATCGAGGCCTCTCATCATTTTATTTCATCACACACCAACTGTCTACCCATGTTCTACCCAACATATTTGTAGATAAAATATATGCATTTATATATAGCTTAAAACATGTACAAAACATCCATTCAACAACTAGTTCGAATAAACAAATAATATATAAACACATACCACGTATTTTATAAAGAATACTTCATATCTATGTGTTAGAAGAAAACGAATATACACTCACTTGATAAGAAGATTATCGGACAACACTACGGCTCTTAGAGTAGTATTCTTCGGTGAAACCAGGATGTTCTCTCAAAATCTGGCCTTCTCGCGGGCAGAGCTTCGGCTCGAAACTCTTTTCTTCTCATAATCTTCGGTGCTTCGGGACTCGCTTTGGGTCTCAGGATGATACCGGCGCTTCGGGGTATAACTTGCACGTAAATCTAGGTAATATGGAGTGAGAGGAAAGAAATTGGCAACAAAACTCGGCTGGCCTTGCTTTCTATTTGTAGGAGGCTGAAATCCTATGATCACGTTGTGAGCCACCAATGCTCACATCGTGAGCTCGATATGTCACTGCGTTCGTCGTGGCCACTTGCCCTGGAGGATGTCAATCACCTTCTCACATCGTGAGCCACTGTGCTCACGTCGTGAGCTCTGACACAAGGGTTGAAGTTCGTGCCCCGAACTTCAGAAATTCATATCTTTCGCATACGAGCTCCGTTTTAGACGCTCTTTATATCCACGCGTAGGTGAGATTATGCTCTACATTTCTCGTTTAGACTCCGTCGGCTAATTTTGACTTTAACTTTTATTATATTATTTTTAGTAGGCCGGGACAGGAAAACTCCGTTAGAAATTCATAATTCCTTCATCTGACATCCGTTTTCATCTGTCTTTTCACCGCTAGACTACTATCGATGAGATATTCGATTCTCGTTTAGATTGTTTCGGCTAGAAATCACTTGATCTCATATTCGAACTCTGGGCTGCATACCGCTAAGTCGAAACTTCGAAAAATCATAACTTGATCATACGAAGTCAGATTTAGACGTTCTGTTTATGCACGCTCTCGGTTTAACGTATTCTACGACTTTCGTTTAGATCACTAAGGCTGAATATCGCTCTATCGTAAATTCATATTTTACGTCATTCGGCGTCGTGCCGGTTCTGTCGCGAAACTTCGACAGGTCATCACTTCTTCGTTATAACTTGGATTTCAGCATTCTTTATATATCTGAAATCCTTGTCATGACCCCTACAACTTCATTCATAGATATCGGGTTTATCTAACATTTTATTATTACGCTTATTTTTATCCTTAATTCATTTAAATCACACAATTAAGCATAAAACACATAATTCACGTAATATTCACATAAATTCACCTTTATTACTTCAAAACGGGCTACAAAGGTTAACCTAGACTATTACATCAACCTTAATTCCTAGCCTAGAAACAAGGGCGTTACACATATCGGTTGAAGCTACTTGTAGAGTTGAGTCAGATCCATAACACCTTCCACGTGTCTCAGCTGAGGATGTGTGTAGCCGATGAGACGGCAGTGGTGCCATTAGAGGACATTCAGGTGGATGCGAGCCTGAATTATATTGAGAGGCCGATTGCGATCTTGGAACGAAAGGTGAAGGTCTTGAGGAACAAAAAGGTGCCCCTGGTTCAGGTTCAGTGGCAACATCGGATAGGGTCCGAGTCGACTTGGGAGCCAGAATCCGAGATGCGAGAGTAGTACCCAAAGCTATTTCCAGAGCATGACTTCGAGGGCGAAGTCTCATTCTAGTGGGGGAGAATTGTAACATCCGGGTTCCCAGGTATATTAATTATTCATTTATTTTGTAGGACCATTGAGCAACTAGGCGAGTTGGTGCTACAACTCGTCGAGTAGTGTCGTGTTCGGCCACGTGGGATTAATGACCTACTCGACGAGTCCGAGAGTCGACTCGCCGAGTAGACGCTGGGAGGTGAAACCCTAAATCCCCGGTTTGGGGCCTATTTAAGGACACTTATAGCCTCCTTTTCGGCTCATCAGCTGCTTAACCTTACTGTGTGAAACCCTACACGAGTATATATAGTGAGCCAAGAGAGTCTCCAAGCTAACCTTGAAGGATTTTGGTGCATCTTTTGAGGAGGAAGAGGAGTTTGTTCAGCAAGGAACAAGAAGGAGCTGTTGGGGTTCAGGCCATTTCGTCCAGAGCTTCAAGAGGAAGGTAAAAAGCCTGAACCTTTCCCCTTTATTTGGTTAGATCTCATGGGTTTGAGAAATTAGGGTTTTCATCACATCTTTTTTGGGACTTCGAGCATACAAAGTTATCATGAGGTTTAAACCTCAGATCTAGACCTTGTGAGGTCCCTAGAGTCTAAAGGTCCCAACTTTATTTATCCAAGTGAGGACTATGGAGTTTAACACCTTGTGAGGGCATGTATTGGTAGATTAGAGCAAAACCACCATGCATGAGCGTAAAGATCGAAGCTTTACGTGACAATCGAACCTTGTGATGCTAGATATAGTGTTTGGAATGATAGATCTTCCTTAAACGCCTGAAAGAGAAATCAGATCGTAGGGACTCGTCGAGTCCATGAACTGACTCGACGAGTCAGTTAGGGTTTGTCCCGATGAGCTGGACCATGCGATAGCTCAGCGAGTTAGGGGTTAACTCGACGAGCTGGACCTTCTTGAGACTTCTAAGGAACGAGGGGACTCGACGCGTCACATGAGTGCACTCGGCGAGTCAGGTCAAACTTGGATCGTTGAGTCGACTTTGACTTCTGTTGACTTTAGGGTTTGGTCAACATGAGCAATAGAGACCATGGAGGGGTAAAATGGTCTTTTACCCGTTCCAAGAGTTAGAGAGAAAGAGAGAACAACCTTGGGTGTATTTGAGTATGAGTAGAGTATTAATTAGAGATAATTATCCTATGTGTTAGGCGGAGGCTAGTTCGAGATTCCCGAGTATGAGACTTTTACTTGCTAGCTTACGAGGTGAGTCTTCTCACTATACATACCTAGAGTGATAATAGGAGTAGTGTGACCGGAGGGTCTTATGTGTTTATTTTAGTACTGTGATATTTGACATTATGTCTATGTGATATATGCTATGTATTATTTAGAGTTTACAGAGTTAGGACCGCAGGGTCCACAGAGTTAGGACCAGAAGGTCCATAGAGTTAGGACCGGAGGGCCCATCAGAGTGGTGGGACCGGAGGGTCCCACTGAGACACATTGACTGGAGGGTCTTACAGAGTCGTGGCTTCAAGTGGCTAACGAGTTGTATGTGGTATTTTGGGGAACTCACTAAGCTTCGTGCTTACCGTGTTATGTGTTATGTGTTTCAGGTACTTCTCAGGATCATGGGTAGGCGCCGACATGATTGTACACACACCAGAGTTTGAGTTATGATTTGAGAGGATCCTGGATTAGAGATATATACAGTTTTTGGATATGTGTTTGTTGATTTGGTATTATGACACTTTTGTGATTTTATTATTTAGTTAAATGTGTTTTTAAATTGAAAATTTTGGTTGAAAATTTACGTCGTTACAAGGTGTGTGTTTAAGAGTTAGGAGAAAAATGAGTGTACCACATGACTGCAGAACTTTCCATTTTCTGCATTGATGTCAAAAACCAACAATGTCTTCCATGCTTGGAGCGAAAATGTCATTTCCATTGTCCAGCTTGTAGTTATTTCATAAGTTGTTGTCTATACATAAAGAAGAGAAGATGAGACTTTAATCCACATCTACTGTTTATATACCAAAAACTTCATTTTTTTATACTCAGTAACAACCAAATGTAATCAAGTGTTAAATTAAAAAAGTTGTAAAATTTTTGAAGGGAATATGAAACCAAAATCCAAAAACACAAGCTTAACCTTAAACAACTAAATCCCTAAATAATCCCTACATCTGCTAAAGCAAGATTCGCGCATGAGATAACTACAGGAAGTTCATCTGATTATATAAACAAAAAATGAAAGATTGGAAAATAATGATTTGAATATTAAGAATCATATATATGAATATAAAAGAGTTTGGAACTTACATCCACCAGGTACTTAACACTAATGTGAAAACATCAAAGGTTGTTTTAGGAAATGTATCAAGTATTATGACACCCTCCAAAGACTTATGCAACTATGATATTATTATTATTCTACTTCCAACTTTTTTTCTAAGTAAGAAACTACTTCACCAGCCATATCACATGGTGTAGGACAAATTCCATCTTTTTGTTCAATCTTAGTCTACAAAAAGGTCTAATTTTACACAATGTACGAAAAAAGCGCGAAAATGACCAAAATGACCTTGCAAAATGTACCTCACAATTCAGCTCCACAACCTAAAATTCAGATATTTGTATATAAATTACTTATTACTCTAATATTGTTAAAAACATCCATCCTGTTTAAAGAAAATGGATTCTCTTGGGCTTCCAAAAAGTTCAACTTCTGAAGATAATTTTCCTTCAACTTCTATGTGTTGTCATCAGAAGTGATGGAAATATTTGCAAGATTGTTCCTAAGTTGCTCAATTTCTTTCTGTCAGATTATCAAAAAGAAATAAGTGAGAAAATTTATAAACTTTCTGATTAAAATTAACTAGAGAATGAAGGGCAAACCTGCGAAGCTCTCTTTTCTTGTTCCAAGTCCAAAACTTTCTTCTCATAATATTGTTCAAGTACAGATGTATCACCACCCGCAACCCGCTTCATTTCAGCCTTTTGTGTACTCATAGAAGATTTAATAAAAAAATGTTAACTTTTATAACTTGATATATATACACAATGAAAGCAGATGAAACCATATACCTCCTTTTGTTCAAGTTTTTTTGTCCAATTCTTTGAGCTCATTATCAAGTTTTTCTTGTAAGGAACAACTCTTTCTCTTCGTCTTCAGGATTACCTACAAACATATAAGATTGTAAATTGACTTTATGAACTAATAATAAACAAAGAAGAGTTTTGTAAAAATAATTTAAAAGAGCTTTACCAGCAACTTCAGCAGGTTTAGAATCAGATCCAGGAAATAAATTACTTTTTGGGTTAAGAACACTTTCATCCAAGTCCAAGAAATCAATAAGTTCAGTGCCTTTTGAAGTGTCTAATTCTTGAACTTTGAGACATAAGTTTTCAATAAACTAACATCCTGAAAGGTTTTGAAATGGTTAATAACTTTTAAATATTTAATGAAATAGTAAATCTTTGAAGTATGTAAAACTCATTACACCTTCTTCGAGTCACAGTTGTTCTCATCCTAAGGTTTACCATCACGAGCATATTCAAGTTTTAATAACAGCTTGTCCTTTTCGAGTCACAGTTGTTCTCATCCCAAGGTTTACCAATATAGGCATTATTCTAGTAGATCTTACAATTCCACAAGATTATATGAATGAGAGTTCCCGTAATAAAAAAAATAGCAACATACTTTACAAGAGTTAATAATTTAAATAAAAAGCATAACCCCTGAATCATGATCATTTTCTTTCATTAATGATTAGTGAGTCTAGTAAAAAGGGCACCTTTAATCTTTCCTAGATCTTACTAGCTTGTAAAGACCTTTAGGATCTCTTCTTTCACACACTTCAAGAGGCATGTTCATGGACACCTGTGTATTTACACATCGATAAATTTAGCTTCTTCTTTTTTGTACAAACATACAATAATTTTATATAAAAAAAAGAGAAAGAAGCATTGCCTCTATAAAATTTGCATTTGTCAACACTGCACGAAATGCACGGCGACCCTTTCTATAAGTAGATATTAGATTGGTTATACAGATTAAACCAACTTTGCTACTTCTATTAAATAGGTTTATAAATCAACAACTTTAATAAAGAATTGTTACCCAAACCTTTTTGTATTAAACTAACAGTTTATTGTACTTTAAGCAAAAATCCAATCCATGATGACACAAGCAAATGTCTAATCATATAAAGTGTTAGGATATATAACCTTCTGGTTATTATTTTAATCGATAGAATTAAGACTTCAATTGAAATTGAAAGGAGATACACTTTTACCCTTTCAAGAAATGGCACATTACTACCTTCTTCTTCACTACCCAAATTATATTCATAGCAATATCATCCAAAATTCCCTCAAAGTTAATCAAATTTCATCAATTGTAACATCAATTCATAGCTAGTTCTATCATCTAACACAACAGTGACCTAAAATTTTGAAATTCATCCACAAAGTTCAAAATTACCTTAAAGTTAATCAAATTTGTATGAAAAAGAGCTTGGATGGGATGATCGCCTAGTTTTCCAACAACCAATACATCGAAGAATGTTGGTAGGAAACGACGAGGAAAGGAGACGGACCGAGAGGAATGCCAATAAGGATGTTCTTTGGTGTTGCTTCAATTAAACTACAAATAGGGGCGATGCAGATAAGAGAGGCGATGCAGGTGGACGGTGTTGGAGGTGATTTCCTGGGTATAGGAGGGAATTCGGTCAACACATTGTGATTTAGGGCTTTGGAGGAAATCGTGTTTAGGGCTTTGGAGGAAATCATGTTTAGGGATTTTGGGAGGAAAATCAGAGGCAATGAAAACAAAATGAGGGAACGGGAAAAAAAAAGAACGAATGGAGAACAAGGCGTGGGCCTTTCAGCGATTGATTGGCGAGGCCCAAGAAAAAAATCAAGAAATCCGTTGCTATCCCCTAGCTAAAGATCTTTAATTTGCGACATATTAGTATGGGATTTCTTTTTTCGAAAAAGTTAGAACAATTCGTCGCCAAGCCCTCGGTAACCCCTCACTAAATTTTTGAATTTAATTTGGTCGAAGGATTTTGTGAAATCCGTCCCAGATCCCTCGGAAAACCTTCGCTAATTAGCTACAGAAGGGTTATGTCGCTAATTTCGTCGCAAAAGTTCAGGTTTCTAGTTATGCATTTTCAATAACACATTCGTATATGCATTTTTCGTTTGAGGTCAGGTTTCTAGTTATGGCTTGTGTTTTTCGTTTGAGACACATTTTTTTGCTCTTTGTTATGAATTTTCTAATCGAGCATACAAGTATTGTATTTTTTGTTAAACTTTTATTATTAGTTGTTGATATAACATTTTTTAAAAAGTTATATTTTATATAAATCTATAGTTATGTGGTAATATCATTATAGATTAATTCAAAGCCGCCGTCTTACATCATGCGTTAAAAAACGTCATGACTCGTCTTGGCTCGTAAAGTTTGGGGTTTACCCTTATTGCCATGTCACACTTTACGTCGTTTAGAACCTTGTATAAATGTATGAAAACATGTGTGTAACATGTAGGCCCATAAAATTTGAATTCAACCACGAACTTTGACTAACTTGTTGAATTTAATCCTTAATCAGTTATTTTCAATTTTAAGTTTAAAATGACTAGTATTTTCATATTTAATCTAAACTTTTTATTAACTTATTTACTTATTTATTTTATTATTTCATAAACTGTTTAGATAAGTATTTTATTTTACTTAAAAAAATTATTTCCACTTTAAAAAGACAAGAGTTAGAGTGCACAAAATTGTTAAAAAAATAGGAAAGATGGTGACATACCGGGGTAACTCCAAGATAATTACCCGAGAATTAGGTGGTACCGTATAATGAAATATTAGCCGGTTACATAGCATGTTTCGTCTCTCTCTCTCCCTAGACACTCTTTCTCTCTTTCAAGCAAAGTTTATTTGTATACCATGCATAAAAACTTGTGTTACAATAAGAAAAATGAATAAGTTCAGACTCTTCAAAATAAAGTTGTGGCTTTGGATGTGATTGTTGAAGCCATTGGTTTAGACGACACATCCGTTAAAGAAAGATCAGATACTTTGTTAAAAATTCAAGAGCTACAGACGTATAAGATGCTTGACATTAGACAGAAGGCTAGTTGCAAGTGGGTTTTAGAGGGGGACGAGAACTAGAGGTATTACCATGGTATCGTCAACATGAACATGAAGAGAGCTCGAATAAATGGCTTAAACATCAACGGGGTGTGGACTACTGCAACAACCTGTTATTTCAAGTCTATGTAAATCAAACTTGTTCAAATAAAAGTCCAAACTACAACCATGTACAAGCAAATTAACATTACAAATACAATAAGAACTCTAAATACCAAGGATACATACTTTGTTAATCATACTTATTTATAAGTTATGAACACTTATATTGAAAACCATTCATTTATAACTTAATATACAAGTCAAGATAAGTTAAGGGGTTAAAGTTTATAGCATAAAATGACACACCACAATAGTTTATGGTTCAAGAACATCTAGAACATGAGTTCACGGTCCAAGAATAATAAACAATAAGAGTGTTCACGGTTGGGACCAAACCGTGAACAACATTTATGTAAAGAAATCAAACCGTGAACATATTAGGTAATAGAATTCAAACCGTGAACTCCAACTAGAATAAAAGCAAAATCGTGAACCCTCTTAAGAAGTCAAACCGTGAATATTATTTAGTATTGAAAGTCAAATTATGAACATCAATTAAGAATGAAAGCAAGTCGTAAACACTTCATATTTGGGAGAAATTTAACCGTGAACACATCAAATATCTTCAAATCTTATCCAATTTAACTTCCCAACATGATAAGATACAGTTACCAACGAACATATCACATCACACCTCATGAGTTTTCTTTCATATATAAGGTGCAAATGAATTCATTTGCACATTCAGCAACATAAACACTACCATTCTCTCTCAAATTGCAAACCTTATTCCTTCCATTTGCTCTCAAGTATCAACATATATACCCAGTTAGACATCAAACCTTCAACACATATTCAATAACACATTCGTATCTGCATCCAAATATTTCCAATAAATTAGTAAGTTGCTATTAATTAGTTTAGTCTTTTAAATACATTTAACATATATATACAACTAATCCAAACATATTATTACGTGTATAATATTATTAGGATATGTTTGTTAACACGTGTTCTAACCCGGAAATCGTCACTACCACATCGTTATCAACCCCGTTAACACACTCAAGGTGAGTTCAGACCCCTGCGTATTTACTATTTTTCATTGTTTTAGGGGGGGGGGATACAAGTCTAACAAAAGAATATTGTGTTTACAATTAAATGATTTCTAAATATTTCTAAAAGCACTTCAAGTTACTGAAACTCTTTTAAATATTGTCAAACTCCTTTAAATGTTTTTAAAACTTTTTTTTAAACATATATTTTGCCAAAATCATATATATATATATATATATATATATATATATATATATATATATATATATATATATATATATATATATATATATATAAGATTTAAAGGGCTTAGGACTAATAATTCGCTTTACTTCCTTTTCCTTATTTGGATGTGGACTTAGGGTAAAGTTATTTGTCCGAATGTCGTTTCAATTTAAATTATATATGATTTATATATATGTATCTATATATATATATATATATATATATATATATATATATATATATATATGTATGAATATAAAATTTACTTCAATCAGATTCATATCCCTTTTGTAACATGTCGAGCAAAGGGGGTACTTTCATGAATATTACATATCAAACAGAACACACATATAAATTATAATAGGTATAATTTATCGAATACTCACACTAGTTCACTAGTCAGATATACAAAGTTTAACTATATACTCTCGTACAAATACTTTACAATTCAAGTAAACTAGAAAAGGGACGTACTATCAGTTCATTTATTTCAAAATGACTTTTCATCATTTATTATACACGTAAGCGTCAATATGGTTTTTGTGAGACAATGTTCAGTCCCTTATTCATTTAGGAAATACTATTAAAGTCTTGATGTTTATAACCAGAATCTCCCAACAGAGAGCAAGACAAATGTGTATATATCTATACGGGATTGACAATCCCGCACTCAAACTGTTAGCTACAGTTAGGCGGGTATGTCTGGGAGTCACAAATGTCATTACAGTTCCGGTGCCCACAAAGCGTCATATCAGGCTTACTCGGTCTTAATATTTTTATAATAACTCACAAAAAGATATGAACAAATACGATTAGTGTATAAATAATTAAACCAAAGAGTACAAATACAACGTATTGGTTTTACAATAATACGATTTACAGTATTACACTATTTTATAGTACAACAACACTTATACATAACGATTTTATGGTATTAAAACTACTTTTTAGTTATATTCGAAAATATTGGATTTTCTGGAACAATAAACATACTCACTATTTCAAGGAACAGAAAACAAGCTTTTAAACATAAATACTTATGCACTCACCAACTTAAATGTTGATACTCTCTTTTTCAAAATACTTGTATTCGCAGGGAACCAGTGAGAAGACGGAGTAGTATAGAGTCACGTCTTCTAGCTTTTTCTATATAACTTTTGATGTCATATATACATTGACTTGAAAACATATGTAAAACTTATACTTTATTAATGCAATGGTTGTTGTACTTTGATTACTATGATGCATGTGTTGTGATACTTAACATGAAGTCGTCCACCCCCGGACGTTTCCACCGTTCAGGTTTGGGTGTGTGATAGATTGGTATCAGAGCATTGTTTATAGTGAACTCAGTATATCAGTCCATAAAAGATATACAACTATAAATACATTAGGGCTAAAGATCTCTGACTACAAGTATATTTTTAAAATATAAGTATTTTATAATAAGTATACTAACACTCATACGTACAAGAACAGTATCACAGTCATAACTACCTAAAATTATTTGGATGTTGGACACTGCAGTTATGTAATCATATCTGGAATAAATATAGCCTGATCAACTATATTTATTTGAGATACGACCAACATATGTTTGGGAGTGATGGTAGTGTTGTGACATGTCTAAAACATACCAACTCTACTCATACAGAAGAACTCTAGAACATAAAATAAAGTTATAATACTAAAGGAGTATGTTAAGCACTATACTACTAAAAACCAATTATGTGAAAACAAAGGACCCTTGGTGGTAGGTCTATAAGTATTAAGTGCATACATTACAGTTATATATGATTTAGGTTTTATAGACTTAGAATGTGTGGTCTAGCTTTACTTCATTTTCCTTGTTTGGATGTGCTTATAGAGTAGGATCATTTATTCGAAGGTCTATTCGACCCGAGTTATATATAATTAGTATACACTATGTGGTTATAGAAGGACCCAGTAGGAGTCATACCATGCATAATACATTAACTGTTAACTGTAAGTTTCTTATATGGAAACTTGAAATTGTTTGTGTGCCTTTAATAATTCTGATGGGTTTTGAGCATTCTAACACTCCTAAGTTGTACATGCAACCCTAGAAACCTTGGATCTATGTTTGTCTAAAATACATGCAAAATACTTTTTCCAAGGTTCATAATCCTATCTAGCATACATGGGGAACTTTTAAACATAAAAGATAGCTAAAGTTACATACCTTGTAATTGATTTGATTCCTTGAAAACCTTGAGAGCCTAGCACCCCAAGTGTGATGCCTCAAATGTTTCACACAACACCAAATGCTCTTGGAATAAACTTTGAGAGAAAATTCACACTAAGAAATCGGCTTGCCCTCTATCTTGCTTCTAGTGGCCGATTTTGGTGAGCTTTATATCCTTTATATAGTGTGTTACAATTAGGGTTACACCATGTAAACCCTAATGTAACATGGCTCTTCATTTCCATGACCCATGGGTTTGTAACTCCCATGGAGCATCCATAGAGCATCCTATGGACCTTAGCCCAACTTGATAATCCATGGAGCCTTTAGCCCACTATACAAGTTATGGATAATTTACATAATCAACCCATATATTTAATTAGTCATCTTTTGATCACTTAATTAATTCTTGATCAAAACTAATTAAACAATATTATTAATATATTAGAACTTATAATATATTAATAAACCATAAGTGTTATTTCTCTCATTTTAGTTTATCCAATTGCATGATGCCATGCAACCCAAATGGACCATGTCGGGTCGGGTCAAGTACATACCAAAAATAGTTATGGACTTAGATACCTTATCCAACAGTCTCCCACTTGGATAAGTCTAATAACTATTACAGCAAGTATGACTTCAGGAACCGATCAGCAATCGTATCTCTTTCAAGGTCTCTCGGAACTGAGAAGATGATGATACACCATTTAAGATAAGTGATCATATAATCCTCTGTTCTAGATATCAGCCGGATAAATACATGGAACAATGTCTTACTTATTGTCCAGCAGTTTGTTTCCCGATTTCCGATTTGTTTGACATAGAACTTAATTGAACACATCAACTTAGTTCTGACCGAGCCCGGTACATGGGTCAACACAAAATCATCGAGGGGCCCAGATATCGCTTCTAATCCAAGAAGGAACAGATAAACTTCGACTCATATGCTTGTTCTACTACTTGTTGAATCACACACAAAGGCACATTTTATAACATCGAGTTACCAATGCGTTTTCGTAAAATCAATACATAACCAACTCATAGGCAACAAGTCATATCTCTAGGTTTGAAAACTTATATGATATTACCGTCTCGCGATCACTCGAGATAAATTCCATGAAGTGATACTAGCGAGCGTGGGTTGGATCCAATACTCAGAACTTATGAGCACTCATGAAGTGTTGTAGCATTTCTTGCTATGTCTAACCATATAGCCCTCTACAAGCCAACTTCATGACAGTCTTAATTCATATCTACTTCCTACATATGACCGACTGTGGATAATTTGAATAATATGTAAAACATAACATAAATATTCTGGAAGTCAAAACATGCAAAAGAAATAATAGTAAACGATTGACAAAAGATAGCAACACTTTACTCATAAATAAACACAACTTTTATTCATCATCAAATGTCAATTACACTTTACAAATTTCAAAGTTATCTAACTACTAAAACTAATATCATCCTTCAGCCCTATGCGCCTTGCATGCTGGAGATGCTTAGGCCTACTCAGTCCCTTCGTGAGGGGATCTGCTGGGTTCTCATCCGATGATACCCTCTTTGCCACGAGGAGTCCTTCTTCTATACGATATCTGATAAAATGGTATTTTCTGTCGATATGTCTGGATCTCCTGTGATCCCTTGGTTCCTTGGCTAAGGCAACTGCACTTTCACTATCACAAAAAATTTCTATAGGCTCCTTTATAGCAGGTACTACTCCAAGGTCTCCAATGAAGTTCTTCAGCCATATTGCCTCCTTTGCTGCTTTGCTTGTTGATATATACTCTGATTCTCAAGTTGAATCAGCCACTGTCTCCTGCTTGGAACTTTTCCAAGTAATTGCTCCTCCGTTTAAGGTAAAGACCCAGACCGACTAAGAGCGGAAATTATCCCTATCAGTTTGGTAGCTAGCATCACTATACCCTACAACTCTCAAGTCATCACTCCTACCGAGGGTAAGGACCCAGTCCTTAGTCCTCCGCAGGTACTTGAGGATATTCTTTACTGCAGTCCAGTGAGCCTTGCCAGGGTTCCCCTGATATCTGTTGACCATGCTCAATGCAAAGGCCACATCAGGACGAGTACAAGTCATATCATACATGATCGATCCTACAGCGGAAGCATAAGGTATTCTACTCGTTTCTGCTATCTCAGCCTCTGTACTCGGACTCTGAGTCTTACTCAGTTTGTCATTACTCTGGATAGGTAACTCTCCTTTCTTGGAATCCTGCATGCTAAACCTCTTCAACACCTTATCCAAGTAGGTACTCTGACTGAGTCCAATCAGTCTTTTACTCCGGTCTCTCAGAATCCTTATCCCTAGAATATAGGCACCTTCTCCTAGGTCTTTCATAGCGAAACACTTCCCAAGCCAGGACTTCACTTCCTGTAAGGTCGAGATGTCATTTCCTATGAGTAGTATGCCATCCACATATAATACCAAAAAACTAACTATACTCCCACTAGCCTTGACATACACACAAGATTCATCTTCATTCCTCGAAAAGCCAAACTCTTTGACTTTCTCATCAAAGCAAAGATTCCATCTGCGAGGTGCTTGCTTTAATCCATAAATGAATTTCTCAAGCTTACACACTCTATTAGGGTACTCTGTATTGACAAAACCCTCTGGTTGACTCATGTAAACATCCTCAGCTAACTTTCCATTAAGGAAAGCGGTTTTGACATCCATTTGCCATATTTCATAGTCATGAAATGCAGCAATGGCTAACATAACCCTAATAGACTTAATCTTGGCTACTGGTGAAAAGGTCTCATCATAATCAACTCCCAGAGTTTGAGAAAAGCCCTTTGCAACCAGTCGTGCCTTATAAGTGTGTACATTACCATCCATGTCGGTCTTCTTCTTGAAGATCCATTTGCACCCAACTGTCTTGCGACCTGGTACATTGTCAACCAAGTTCCAAACTTGATTGTCATACATGGATTGTATCTCGATGTTCATAGCCTCCTTCCATTTAGCAGCCTCAGGGCCTGCCATGGCTTCTGTGTAGATGTTAGGTTCATCCAGACTCACCAGTGTGCTATCACTGATAAGTGTATCACCTTCCGCAGTAATATGGAAACCATAATAATGCTCAGGTGCATTCCTAACTCTCGTGGAACGCCTCAAAGGTACAGACTCTTCTGTCGGATCAACAGGAGTTTCCTCCTCAGGTTGATTGCTAGGGTTTGAGGTTCCTTCACCACTTGACTCCTGAATTTCTTCAAGGTTAATTTTCCTCCCACTGTTTCCTTGGCTTATGAACTCTCTCTCTCTCTCTCTCTCTCTCTCTCTCTCTCTCTCTCTCTCTCTCTCGAAAGACACCCCTCCTTGCTACAAAGAGTACATTCTCACTAGGTCTGTAGAAGAGGTAACCAAAGGATTTTTGTGGGTAGCCGATGAAATACACCTCTCACTTCGAGGTTCGAGCTTATCGTGAGTCTCGCGTCTCACGAAAGCTTCGTAACCCCAAATCTTGATGTGGGATAGATTAGGAACTTTTCCAGTCCACATCTCGTGAGGTGTTTTGGCAACCTTCTTTGTAGGGACCAGATTAAGGATATGGGTGGCAGTCTCTAAGGCATACCCCCAGAATGAGATTGGTAGCGAAGCTCGACTCATCATGGAACGAACCATGTCCAACAAGGTTCGATTATGCCTCTCAGCCACACCATTCAACTGTGGTGTCCTGGGAGGTGTCAATTGTGAGACACCCCCACATTCCTTAAGATAGTCGAGGAACTCTGTACTAAGATACTCACCACCACGATCGGATTGAAGCATCTTAATGTTCCTGCCCAATTGATTCTCTACTTCCTGTTTAAACTCTTTAAACCTTTCGAAAGTCTCTGACTTATGCTTGATTAAGTAGACATATCCATATCTACTATAATCATCTGTAAAAGTCACATAATAACGATTAGCATCACTTGTGGCAGTTTTGAAGGGTCCACACACATCTATGTGCACCAGATCCAACAAACCTTCACCCCTAGCACAAGAACCTGTGAAGGGTGACTTTTTCATTTTTCCAAGTAAGCATGATTCACAACTATCATCTGACTTTAGGTCAAATGACTCCAAGACTCCATCCTTTTGGAGTTGGCCTATGCGTTTCTTGCTTACATGTACAAGACGCCAATGTCATAATGATGCTTTATCCAAGTTATTATCATTAGTAGAATCAATACACAACACATTATTTCCTAAGTTATCTACAACAGACACAACTTCATACACACCATCACAAGGTAATGCTTTAAAATAAAACACATTATTAAAGAAAGCATTTATTCCACCAACTTCATTATCAAAAGAAAAGGTAAACCCTTGTTTGTATAAAGGATGAAAGGAAATAATATTTCTTGCCATTTCAGGCGAGTAACAACATTTATTCAAATCTAATGTAAACCTACTACTTAGCAACAAAGTATAAACTCCAATCTTGGTGACAGGTGAAGCTTTCCTATTCCCCGTGATCAAGTTTATCTTTCCATGCTCCACATTCTCACTTTTTCTTAGTCCCTGCAAATCAGAACAAATATGAATACCACAGCCGGTATCAAGGACCCAAGAGTTAGAATAGGGTGAGTTATTAGATAATATAGTGTAAATACCTGCATGGTTGGGTTTTACATTCCCATCCTTCAAATCTTGCTGGTACTTTGGGCAGTTCCGCTTCCAGTGCGCTTTTTCATGGCAATAGAAGCATTCAGCCTCTTTTGGATTAGAAGAAGGAGTGACGAAACCTTTCTTGGTTCCACTCGAAGAGGAGCCATCAAGGGTCTTACCCTTGGTACCCTTCGAAGGGTTCTTCCTCTTCTTCCCTCTATGTTTCCCGATTGCCAAGACAGTGGCGGAGTTTTGAGTAGGAGTAGGAGTGGTAACAACCGACTTACCTTTAAGAACACTTTCAGCGGTCTTTAGGAGTCCTTGAAGTTTGTTAAGTGTAACTTCCTCCTTATTCATGTGGTGTGTCATGCGGAATTGATCATAACACGAAGGTAAGGAGTGCAAAATGATATCTATTGCCAACTCCTCGGGGAAGTCCACATTCAGCTTCATCAAACGGTCCACATACCTTTGCATTTTTTGCATGTGGCCCATGATGGGTTCACCCTCCTTCATCCGGGTTGTTATCATGGAGGAGATGATTTCATATCGCTCTTGACGAGCACTTTGATGGTAGCGGTCCATCAATTCCTGGTGCATCTCAAAAGGATAGTAGTCCTCATAGGACTTTTGGAGCTTGGCTGTCATAGTAGCCATCATGATGCATGCCACTTTGGTAGCATCTCTTTCATGTGCCTCATATTCAGCGATCTCCTTAGGAGTAGCAGTTGGCTCGGGTACCTTAAGCTCCTTGTCGAGAACATATTCTTTGTTCTCATACCGAGTGACCATCCTAATGTTCCTGATCCAATCTGTAAAGTTGTATCCATCAAAGATGACTCTCCCACAAAGGTTCATGAGAGAGAAGGAGTCGGTAGGGTTTGAGCCAGAAGCGGCATTGTTGGAAGACATCTGAAAAAGAATAAAAGACAAGTTTAGTTTAGATTTAAAGATAGTCCTTAATAAAACACCCAAGTGTAATATTAAGGCTAGGACCCAATCACAATATATTATAACTTAGAAGAGGGATGCCGTAATCTAAGCTATAACATATTTGAAAGGTAGGTGAATGACGATTCACCAATTTCCACCACGAAAAACGAAATGTTAAACTATTAGGTTTTAATTGGTCTTAGAAACTCCTAGATTCTTTTGAGATCCATTAAACTTTTTCAATGGCATGTTTCAATCTCGAGTGTGCCCTTCAGGTTTTGTGACTGGGATGCCGAGGATCACAAAACAAGGTGTGAAGTAACCATGCAAATTACTTGGTACCCTTAATGTTTTTCACTTAATCGATGTGTCGGTTAACCACACACGCTCCACCGACCTATGAAAAACCTTAAGTCACCCTTTACCTACCTTGTTAAGTCCAAGTTAGTGTGCCGGTTAACCACACACGCTCCACTAACGACTTAATCAAAGTGCAAAGTGTAATTTCATGGGTTAGCACATTTTTCACATTTTCCTAAAGTAACTAAGATTGGGAATTTATAAAAACATTTAGTTACTTTATAATAATCATTATACTTTTAATCAGAATTGTTAAGTCATTGTCCTACCCGTTCGGATAACGACCCTCCACCGATCAAGGAAGCGGTGGGTGAGAATGGACACCCATTAAGCTGCCATTTTATAAGCAACAACCTTATACCCCCCTTATAGACCGGCTTCGTTAATGAGGCCTACTAACGGTAAAACGACTTTGTTCTTATACATATATAATTATTATTAAACTTATAATATTATAAAGTATATGGTTTAATTTTAACTTTTAAAATTCTAGGGGTTGGAACTAAAGTTTATTAAGATGACTTTACATGTTCCAAAACTTGAGGGCAAGTTTTGTAACTTTACAAAACCTTTCAATTCATAACTTATGAGTTAAATGGTTCATTAAAATGAGTGACTTTTCATTTTATGTAACGTATGTGTTTAATAATGGACTTTAAAAGAAAAAACTTATGGTAATCCATAACTTGAGGACAAATTATGGATCCCATTAAAACACATAATGATCATGAATTAAGCATTAAACAATTTTAACAAATAATTCCTATGATCTATCAAGAACTCATAAGAACATGAATATTCATATCAAAATTTCAAGAACATATGAACACATATAAACATGGAATTTTGATATAAGCCATTGTAAATGGATTAGAACAACCATTACACCAACTAAAACAAGTTTTAAAACACCAAAACAGTTTAGGGTAATGTTTCTAGTCCATTTCCAGCAGCTAAAATCGAAAATATGCACACAGCAGCTTCTACTCGTCGAGTGCATGATCCAACTCGACGAGTAGGATGAACTTTCGCATGGACTCGTCGAGTCCCCCCATGGACTCTGCGAGTTTAGACGAGCAGTGAGCAGTTTTTCGATTTTTCAAGCAGTTTGCATCAAGTATCTAACAAACAAGCCTAGGCTTTGATACCACTAATGGGTTTTGAGCATTCTAACACTCCTAAGGTGTACATGCAACCCTAGAAACCTTGGATTTATGTTTGTCTAAAATACATGCAAAATACTTTTTCCAAGGTTCATAATCCTATCTAGCATACATGGGGAACTTTTAAACATAAAAGATAGCTAGAGTTACATACCTTGTAGTTTATTTGATTCCTTGAAAACCTTGAGAGCCTAGCACCCCAAGTGTGATGCCTCAAATGTTTCACACAACACCAAATGCTCTTGGAATAAACTTTGAGAGAAAAGTCACACTAAGAAATCGGCTTGCCCTCTATCTTGCTTCTAGTGGCCGATTTTGGTGAGCTTCATATCCTTTATATAGTGTGTTACAATTAGGGTTACACCATGTAAACCCTAATGTAACATGGCTCTTCATTTCCATGACCCATGAGTTTTTAACTCCCATTGAGCATCCATGGAGCATCCTATGGACCTTAGCCCAACTTGATAATCCATGGAGCCTTTAGCCCATTATACAAGTTATGGATGATTTACATAATCAACCCATATATTTAATTAGTCATCTTTTGATCACTTAATTAATTCCAAATTAATTCTTGATCAAAACTAATTAAACAATATTATTAATATATTAGAACTTATAATATATTAATAAACCATAAGTGTTATTTCTCTAATTTTAGTTTATCCAATTACATGATGCCATGCAACCCAAATGGAGCATGCCGGGTCGGGTCAAGTACATACCAAAAATAGTTATGGACTTAGACACCTTATCCAACAAAATCTATTAGATGTCTCTTATATCCCTATTCTCGCATAGATAACATGGCTGGATTTCATCTACCGGGAGACCCGTACTTTCCCAATCAAGGGAATGGTGGATGGCTCGATGCAGAACCAGAAGATGTTCCTGCAGTTCCAATAGAAGAAGACTTCGAAGAAGATTTTCCAGAAGATTCTGACTCAGAATCAGAAGCCTATAATCCACCTCAAGTTGCCCAAATTCCCAATCCTCGACAGAATTTCCATGGCCCAACACCTCAGTGGGCAGTGAACTTAGATACGTGGAATGATGAGCAGGGTTAGGATCGTCCTTACAATGCACACCGAAGCTTCTACAACCTTGAAGAGGGAGGCTCAGCAGACAGAGCCCTTCCAGTGTTAGTTCGTCGAGTTGCGCGTAACAATGAACAAGGAAGAGCTGCCATCGATCGAGTCATGCAGGTTGATGCTACCACTAGAGTCAATACGGTTCGCCTTCACCACGTGATTGAAAACTATGGAACAACCAGGAATCACACTGAAGCCTTGCTAAGGGAACTGGTTGCAACCCGAACTGAAGTTAGAGAACTTCGAGAACGCCAAGCGACACTAGAAAGGCGTATGTTTGAAACAGAACGCTAGTTGGCTAAATTCAGGGCTGAAACTAGTAGGAAGCCGAACAACACTCCTCGTGAGTAGAGCATACGCTACTCACTCTTTTGGGATATAGATTAAGTCTACGTATATGCACTAGTGTTATTTTTCATGTTTACAATTCGACCTCAAAAATTTCACTTCTCGATAGGTCGGTATGATGTCGATGTTTTCCACAAAATTGGTATGTTGTAGACCTACTTCAAGGTCAAGTTTTCCGAACTCTATATATCTAATATACCAATGAAATCGACATACATTCTACTTCCTTTGAAAAATAACTATCCAATTTCACATTATCATTTTAGAAGTTGCTACTTGTAGTAGACTCCTATTATAAACTCCTTACAGAATACATGTTGAACTAGTGTAATTAGTTCAAAGATATTTGATTCATAATCACTCTTGATATCTTACTACCTTTTGATCTTTTAAATCTTAAAGCAAAAGATGCCTCCAAGAAAGAACCTAAGGCATATCAATGTCAATGCAGCACCAACACCACCTCCACCACCACCTCCACAGTTTGACGCTGCCATGTTTCAAGCAGCGGTCACTGCAGCTGTGGCAGCCGCCATGTCACAAATAAATACAACCAGTGCCAGTGGATTTGGGGCTGGTGCTCATCCCTCCAGTCATGGTGAAAGTAATGGACACCCACGAGAGTGTTCTTATAAGGACTTCACAAATGGCAAACCTAGAACCTTTAATGGGACTGGGGGAGTCATGGCTCTAACTCAATGGACAGATAAAATTGAAGCAGTCTTTGAGATCTGCTCGTGCCCTGAAGGGAGCAAAGTGAAATTTGCTTCATGCACCCTTTCTTATCGAGCTCTCACATGGTGGAATGGCCATGTAAAGTCATTAACTCTTATAGTGGCTAACTCAATGAGCTGAGAAAATCTGAAATCAATGATGACGTAAGAGTACTGCCCGAGGGGTGAAGTACAAAATCCCGAACAAGAGCTTTGGGGCCTTACCATGACAGGTTCAGACATAGCAGCTTACACCAATAGATTCAGCGATCTAGCAATCTTATGTCCTGGAATGGTTGCTCTAGAGAGCAAGAAAATCAAAAGGTATATCTGCGGACAATCACCTCAGATTCAAAGAAGTGTGTTAGCTTCTAAGCCTGTTACATTCGATAGTGCCAAGCAACTGGCACAATCACTAGTAGATCATGGAGTGCATCGAGGCTTCATGACTGTTGCTCCAGAACAACCCAAAATAAACAACAACAACAATAACAACAACAACAATAACAATAACAACAGCAAGAAAAAGTCCTGGAACAAAAGGAAGGGTCAATCTTTGCAAGAACCTTCCAAGAAGAAACGGATCGTGGCAGTTCATGCTGCTACCACTCCTGCTGCTGTTCCTATTACTACTACTCCAGCAAAGCAGTATGCTGGAAATCTGCCAAAGTGCAACAAGTGTAATTTCCATCACAATGGAAATTTCCGTGAGATGCAATGTAGGAACTGCAACAGAAAAGGGCACACTGCCTGATTCTATAGGTCACATGCACAACCAATCACTCAAGTTCCTGTTGTTTGAGTAAGTCGGGCATGTTATGAGTGCGGTGAAACTGGACACTTCAAAAAGGATTGTCCAAAGGCGAGGAATGCCGGTGGAGTAGGAAGAATACTAGCTATTGGTCTCGAAAAAGCCATGGCAGATCCTACGGTGGTCACGGGTACGTTTCTTCTCAACAATACATATGCATGCATTCTATTTGATAGTGGTGCAGAGAAAAGCTTCGTGAGCCATAAATCCAAACACCTACTTAAACAAAATCTCCAACTACTAAAATATACCTTCACCGTAGAAATGGCTAACGGGAAAACCGAGTGCACTAACGATATATACATAGGATGTACCCTTATACTAAATAACTTTTCCTCCCCCATCGACCTTATGCCGGTTTCCATAAAAAGTTTCGACGTCATTATTGGTATTGATTGGTTAAGTCCTAATCATGCCGACATCCTATGTTACGAAAACGCCATTCGCCTTAACCTGCCAAGTAACGAATCACTTATCATTTACGGCGACAAACCCGGTACAAACCTACATATCATTTCCTGTATCAAGGCACAAAAGTATCTTCGCAAGGAGTAGTGTGATTTTCTAGCTCACGAGGTAGACAAGAAACAAGAAGTGAAGGACTTCGGAAGCATCCCCAAAGTCTGTAATTTCCCCGACATTTTCCCCAATGATCTTCCAGGAGTCCCACCAGAAAGACATGTCGAATTCAGAATCGACTTAATTCCTAGAGCTACCCTCATAGCCAAATCACCTTATTGTCTTGCACCAGCAGAAATGCAGCCAGCTGAACGAACTTCTTAGCAAAGGTTTCATTAGACCAAGCTTCTCAACCTGGGGAGCACCGGTCTTATTCGTGAAGAAGAAGGATGGATCTTTCCGCATGTGCATAGACTACCGCGAGCTAAATAAACTTACCTTTAAGAACCGATACCCTCTACCTCGTATTGATGATCTGTTCGACCAACTACAAGGTGCCAGTTACTTTTCAAAGATTGACTTAAGATCCGGGTATCACCAATTATGAGTTCTGGAGGAGGATGTTCCTAAAACAGCATTCCGAACTCGCTATGGTCACTACGAGTTTGTAGTAATGCCTTTCGGACTAACAAATGCACCAACAGTGTTCATGGACTTAATGAACAGGGTGTGCCCTCCATACCTGGACAAATTCATGATAGTCTTCATAGATGATATCCTTATATACTCACGAAGTAAGGAGGAGCATAGCCAACATCTCCGACAAGTCTTGCAAACATTGAGAACAGAGAAGCTACATGCGAAGTTCTCAAAGTACGAATTTTGGATTAGGAAAGAAGATTTTCTAGGTCACGTGGTCAGTGCAGAAGGGATACACGTGGACCCTTCCAAAATAAAAGCAATCGAGAACTGGTCAGCACCCAAAACGACTACAGAAATTCGCCAATTCTTAGGTCTTGCTAGCTACTATCGCAGATTCATTCAAAATTTCTCCCGAGTTGCTAAGCCACTTACCACTCTGACTCAAAAGGGTGTAACTTTTAGCTGGGAAGAGAAAAAAGAAACAGTGTTCCAAACGTTGAAGCGAGCCCTGTGCAGCGCACTTATCTTGTCTCTGTCAGAAGGGACAGAAGACTTCGTAGTATACTGCGATGCGTCTAACCAAGGGTTAGGCTGTGTTCTTATGCAGCGAGGAAAGGTTATATCCTATGCCTCAAGACAACTAAAGACCCATGAGGTTAACTATACAACTCACGATCTCGAACTGGGAGCAATCATATTTGCTCTAAAGATATGGAGACATTACCTCTATGGCACGAAATGCACAATATTCACGGACCATAAAAGTCTTCAGCATATATTCGACCAGAAAGAACTGAACATGAGACAACGACGTTGGGTGGAGCTACTGAGCGATTACAAATGCGAAATTCATTATCATCCCGGTAAATACAATGTGGTAGCTGACGCCCTCAGCAGAAAAGAATACTCGGGACGTCGAGTAAAGTCGTTGACCATGAAAATCCATTCACACCTATCCACACAGAACAAAGAGGCTCAACTTGAGGCCTCAAAACCCGAAAATGTGGCAGGTGAGACTTTAAGAGGAATGGACAAGAAATTGGAAGTCAAAGGTGATGGAGCCCGATATCTCATGAACCAGATCTGGACACCAAAGTTTGGTGGTTACAGAGAGGTTGTCATGAATGAAACACACAAGACGTGATACTCCGTTCACTTGGGTTCAGACAAGATGTATCTGGATCTTAAGAAACTTTACTGGTGGTCTAACATGAAAGCTGAGGTTGCTACCTATGTGGGCAAGTGTTTTACTTGTGCCAAAGCCAAGGTAGACTACCAAAAGCCTTCGGGTCTACTACAGCAACCAGAAATCCCCGAATGGAAGTGGGAGTGGATTACAATGGATTTCATAACTATGTTACCTAAGACAACAGGTGGTCATGATACCATTTGGGTAATCGTCGACAGATTAACCAAATCCGCACACTTCTTACCAATAAAGGAGACAAACAAGATGGAGAAGCTAACTAGAACATACATCAGAGAGATAGTTAGACTGCACGGTGTACCAATATCTATCTCTGACCGAGATAGTAGATTCACCTCACGAATCTGGCAGTCACTTCAGAAATCTCTAGGAACTTGGTTGGACATGAGTACAGCCTACCATCCACAAACCGACGGGCAGAGTGAGAGAACGATTCAAACGTTAGAAGACATGCTGAGATAATGTGTGATCGAATTTGGTAAAGCATGGGATACCCATTTGCCACTAGTCAATTTCTCGTGCAACAACAGTTACCATACTAGCATCAAGGTTGCTCCATTCAAAGCCCTCTATGGTCGCAAGTGCAGATCACCTCTATGCCGGGCTGAAGTGGGTGACACACAACTAGCTAGAGGTCAAGTTCGTGACAGCACTCTCACTGGTCCAGAGATCATTCGAGAAACTACTGAGAAGATAGTACAAATCCGAGAAAGATTTAAAGCTTCCAGAGACAGACAGAAAAGCTACGCAAACAAGAGAAGAAAACCCTTGGAACTCCAGGTTGGTGACCGCGTCATGTTGAAGGTCTCACACTGGAAGGGCATGATACGCTTCAGAAAGCGTGGAAAACTAAATCCAAGGTACATAGGATCATTCAAGATTCTTGCTAGAATCGGTCCAATAGCTTACAAACTCAAACTACCTCAAGAAATCAGTAACATACACCCTACCTTTCACGTGTCTAACCTAAAGAAGTGCTTATCTGACAAGACTCTTGTGATCCCACTCGATGAAATCAAGTTAAATGAGAGCCTCAACTTCGTGGAAGAACCAGTAGAAATCCTAGACAGGGAAGTCAAGAGAACTAAACAAAGTTGTATCCCAATAGTGAAGGTTTGCTGGAATGCAAAGCGAGGACTGGAATTCACTTGGGAGCGGGAGGATCAAATGAAACGAAGGTATCCACATCTCTTTCCCTAGTGCCAGTGTATCTCTATAGTCTTAATTTCAGGACAAAATTCCCTCTAACAGGGGGATAATGTAACAACCTGTTATTTCAAGTCTATGTAAATCAAACTTGTTCAAATAAAAGTCCAAACTACAACCATGTAAAAGTAAATTAACATTACAAATACAATAAGAACTCTAAATACCAAGGATACATACTTTGTTAATCATACTTATTTTATTTATTTATAAGTTATGAACACTTATATTGAAAACCATACATTTATAACTTAATATACAAGTCAAGATAAGTTAAGGGGTTAAAGTTTAAAGCACAAAATGACACACCACAATAGTTTATGGTTCAAGAACATCTAGAACAAGAGTTCAAGGTCCAAGAATAATAAACAATAAGAGTGTTCACGGTTGGGACCAAACCGTGAACACCATTTATGTAAAGAAATCATACCGTGAACATATTAGGGAATAGAATTCAAACCGTGAACTCCAATTAGAACAAAAGCAAAACCGTGAACCCTCTTAAGAAGTCAAACGGAGAACACCATTTAGTATTGAAAGTCAAACTATGAACATCAATTAAGAATGAAAGCAAGCCGTAAACACTTCATATTTGGGAGCAATTTGACCGTGAACACATCAAATATCTTCAAATCTTATCCAATTTAACTTCCCAACATGATAAGATACTGTTACCATGTAACGACGTAAATTTTCAAACCAAAATTTTCATTTAAATCACACAATTCCATCAATACATTTCACAAAAATCCCCAAGTTGTCAAATTATCAAAAACACATGTTATAATTGTTTGGATAAATCCAGAATCCAAAATTCATCAACAATCTTCGTTGGGTGTGTACAATCACGTTGGTGCCTTCCCGCGATCCTCGGAAGTACCTGAGACACATAACACATAACACCGTAAGCACAAAGCTTAGTGATTTCCCCAAAATACCACACATAACTCATTAGCCACTCGAGGCTATAACTCAATAAGACCCTCCGGTCAATGCATCCCAGTAGGACCCTCCGGTCCCATCTCAATAACTCAAAATAATAATACTCGGCAAAAATCACAAGGAAATAAGGAAGGATATCACAATACACAAATAAGCACATAAGATACCTCAGTTACACAAATTACCACTCATGGTAAGTATAGTGAGAAGCCTCACCTCGTAAGTAAGCTAAGTGAAGAATACTTGCGCACACGAATCACCAAATCTAGCCTCCTCCTAATCACATGTAATAAGTATATATAATTAACTCTTTAAATCACACATCTACTAAGTTATCTCTCTCTCTCTCTTTCTCTTTCTTGGAGTAGGAAAAGACCATTTTGCCCCTCCAAGGTTTTTCCAAAGGCAAGTTTGACCACCCCTAAGTCAACAGAAGTCAAACTCGAGTCAACAGTCTATGTTGACCCTACTCGTCGAGTGCACTTATGGGCGACTGGGCGAGTTTGCTCGCCATCCACAGAATCACTTAACAATCTGGCTAAACTCGTTGAGTTGACTCGTCGAGTTGTTGCGCGACCAAAACCCACGGGACATCTTCATCTGACTCGTCGAGTCAGATCCTTGACTAGGCGAGTCCATTCAGACCCATTTCTCATTCAGCCGAATTTAAGGCAGAGGACCTTCCCAAACTCCGGATCTACACTCCTAAGGTGCATTAATCACGTAAAGTTTCGATCTTGATGGCCATGCATGGCGTATATTGCTCTATATGCCATCAGCACTCCATAAATGCTTCCAAACTTAAAACTCTTCAATTGCTAGACTATTTCTCTGAACTTTTGGGCACTCTGGACCTCACAAGGTCCAGATCTGAAGTCTAGACTCAAAAAGGGGCTTGATGCATCCAAAGCCCCATCAAGATGGTGTTACAAGCCCTAAATCTCAAGAGCATGAGATCGAACCATCCTACAAGAAAGGTAAAAGATATTTACCTTGAACTGAAGCTTGAGATGAAGAAGAAGCAGATCTACTGGCCCTCCCTCCTTGCTCTTTGATGATCCTTCCTTCCTCTTCAAGGAAATGAACACAAGATTAATTATCTCACCACTCAAGCTCACTATGGACGTTAGGGTTTCTCTCAGGGGTGCAAGGGTACTGGTGAGGAGAAATGGAGGCTATAAGTGTCCTTAAATAGTCCTCAGGCCTACGAATTTAGGGTTTCCTTCAGCAGCGCTGACTCGGCGAGTCGACTCACAGACTCGTCGAGTCGGCTCACTAATCCACGTCACAACTCGCGACTCTACTCGACGGGTCGAGGCACCAACTCGTCGAGTTACTCAGCAAACCTCCCGATAATTAAATAAAATAATATATCTGGGAATCCGGATGTTACAATTCTCCCCCACTAGAATCAGACTTCGCCCTCGAAGTCATGCTCCGCAAATAACTCTGGATGCTGCTCCCGCATCTCAGACCCAAGTCAACTCGGACCCCCTCCGATGTTGCCACTGAACCTGAACCAGGGGCACCTTCTTGTTTCTCAGAACCTTCACCTTCCGATCTAAGATCACGATCGGTCTCTCAATGTAATTCAGGCTCGCATCAACCAGAATGTCCTCCAGTGGCACCACTGCCGTCTCATCGGCTACACACTTCCTCAACTGCGACACGTGGAAGGTGATATGGATCTGACTCAACTCCGCAGGTAGCTCCAATTTGTATGCTACTCTACCCACCCTGGAGGTCACTCTGAAAGGACCGATGTAGCAAGGTCCCAGCTTACCCCGCTTCCTGAATCGGATCACCCCTTTCCAAGGGGATACCTTCAGGAGTACGAAATCTCTAACCTAGAACTCCAGCTCGGATCGTCGCCTATCTGCATAACTCTTCTGGCGACTCTGGGCCGTCAGTAACCTCTGTCTGACCTGCTGTATCTGCTCAGTCTTCGTCAGTACTATCTCAGTGTCACCCATCACTCGCTGGCCCACCTCTCCCCAACAACTAGGAGTCCGACACTTCCTCCCATAAAGAAGCTCGAAGGGAGGCATACCAATACTCGAATGATAGTTGTTGTTGTAAGAAAACTCAGCCAATGGTAAATAGGTATCCCAACTCCCCCCAAAATCAATGACACATGCACGCAACATATCCTCAAGCGTCTGAATTGTCCGCTCACTCTGTCCATCTGTCTGCGGATGGTACGCGGTACTGAAGTGTAACCGGGTACCCAACTCTTCATGAAATTTCTTCTAGAACCTGGAAGTAAAACGCACATCCCGATCCGACACAATGGAGATCGGAACCCCATGCCGTGCTACCACCTCTCTCACATAGATCTCGGCCAATTTCTCCGCAGATGAGCTCTCACTAATAGCAAGGAAGTGGGCACTCTTCGTCAGACGGTCCACAATCACCCAAATCGCGTCAACTCCACGCGCAGTCCTTGGTAGTTTGGTGACAAAGTCCATAGAGATCTGTTCCCACTTCCACTAGGGAATCTCCAGAGGTTGCAATGGGCCATGTGGACGCTGGTGCTCTGCCTTGACCCGGCGGAGGTCAAAGACCTCTCAACTACCCAAGCAACATCCCTCTTCATACAGGGACACCAATAGTCTCTCTTCAGGTCCAAATACATCTTAGTGGCCTCGGGATGGATCGAGAATCTCGATCTATGCGCCTCCTCCAACAGTACACGTCGAGCTCCACCCGAATAGGGTACCCATATCCGCCCTCGGAAGGTCATAAGCCCTCGACTATCCGCCACAAACTCGGATACCTGCCCAAACACTTGTTCCCTCTTGCGGTTCTCCGGTCTCAAGGCCTCCGCATGGGCCTCTCATATGGTATCCAGAATTGGAGTGATCACTGTCATCCTCATACACACATCTCGGATCGGGGCACCCTCTTCTCTACGACTCAAGGCGTCGGCTACCACGTTAGCCTTGCCCGGATGATATAGGATCTCACAACCATAGTCTTTCACCACATCCAACCACCTCCTCTGCCGCATATTCAGGTTGGGCTGATCCATGAGATACTTCAGGCTCTTGTGGTCCTATATATGGTACACCGAACCACGTACAAGTAGTGGCGCCAGATCTTGAGGGCGAACACTACCGCCCCCAGCTCTAGATCGTGGGTGGGATATCTCGTCTCATGAGGCTTCAGCTGCCTCGAAGCGTATGCTATCACGTGCCTTCTCTGCATTAGCACCGCACCCAGCCCGGATATAGATGCATCACAGTAAACCACAAAGTCCTCCACTCCCTCGGGTAGGGCTAATACCAGGGCTTCACACAACCTCTGGCGAAGAGTCTCAAATGAGGTATGCTGCTCGGGACCCCAAATAAAAGTAACGTCCTTCCGGGTCAACCTGGTGAGGGGAACAGCAATCTTAGAGAAATCCCTGATAAATCTCCGATAGTAGTCGGCCAATCCCACAAAACTCCTGATCTCAGTAGGGGATTTCGGCACCTCCCATCTCATGACCGCCTCAATCTTGGCCGCGTCGACCAAAATCCCATCCTGATTCACGAGGTATCCCAGAAACTGGACCTCCCGTAACCAAAACTCGCACTTGGAGAATTTGGCATAAAGCCTCTCCGATCTCAATACCCCAAGAATCTCCCTCAGATGCTCCTCATGCTGCTCTCTGGATCTCGAATACACCAAAATGTCATCGATGAACACGATCACCGACCGATCCAGCATAGGCCTGCACACCCGGTTCATGAGATCCATGAACGCCGCCGGTGCGTTGTGAGTCCAAAAGGCATCACCACGAACTCGTAATGACCATAACGAGTCCTAAAAGCCGTCTTCTGGATGTCCTCCTCACGAATTGTCATCTGATGATATCCAGACCTCAAATCGATTTTGGAAAACCAAGACGCTCCCTGTAACTGGTCGAACAGGTCGTCGATCCTCGGAAGTGGATAACGGTTCTTGACCGTCAGCTTTTTCAACTCCCGGTAATCAATGCACATCCAGTGTGAACCATCCTTTTTCTTGACAAAAAGGATCGGTGCTCCCCACGGCGAGCAACTTGGTCGGATAAAACCCTTCCCTAACAGCTCCTGGAGCTGTGAGGATAACTCCTGCATCTCCGGCGGTGCGAGGCGATAAGGTACCTTGGCGATAGGCACCGCTCCCGGAACCAAATCAATCCGGAACTCCACATGCCTCACGGGAGGTATACCCAGTAACTCCTCGGGGAAAACATCAGGGAGCTCGCTTACTATCGGAACCTCGGAAATAGAATTCGGCCTCTCTGACTCAGTCCGTGAATCCATCACGTACGCCAATAATCCCACACAACCCTGGTGCAAACTCTGCCTTGCCCTGGCGGCAGAGCAGAAAGCTGACTCCGATCTGGTACCCTCGCCATACACTATAAGCACTCCCCCACTATGGTCTCGAATAGTCACCAACTGGCACTCGCAATCGATCACTGCCCCAAAACGGCTCAACCAATCCATGCCCACGATGACACAGACATCGCGCATCGCGATCGGTACTAGATCAATCGAAAACTCTACGCCAAAAATCTCCATCACACATCCTCAGAATACCTCGGTAGCAAAAATTGCATGCTCATCTGCTATAGAAATCCTCAAAGGTCGACTCAACGCCTCACGCGGGTTGCCCAAGTGACAACTAAAGGCTAATGACACAAAGCATCGACTCGCACCCGAGTCGAATAACACTAAAGCAGGTACATAACTCACAAGAAATGTACCTAATCATTGCACAGGATAATCATGAAGAGAAGCTCAGAATACATAAATTAATAATAGGGAAATACATACCAGCCACGACGTCAGGTGCTGTGCGGACCTCCTCCGCTGTCAGCTGGAAAGCTCTCCCTCGAGCTTTCGGGACCTCGGCCTTTACCGGCCTAACATCAGATACACGCAAAGCAGTAGGAGTGGAACCCTAGGCTGATCCCTGAACAAGTTGTGGGCACTCGGCCTTCCGATGGCCCGTCTGATTGCAGTGGAAACAGACTGCAAGTCCCTTGGGGAAATCCTTCGCCATGTGCCCCTCTTTGCCACATTTGTAGCAAATCCCTGCCCGGCAAGATCCCTCATGGCTCTTGCCGCACTTGCCACAAGTGCAGCCCTTCTGGCCTCCTGGTCTTGAATCAACGGGCTTAGCCCGCTTGGTTGCCGGTTGCGACTGCGCCGGCCGCCGGTCTCTCCCCTAAGGCTCCGCATCTTCCCTCGTCTGCGTCTCCAGCTCGTTCTCCCTCCTCCTGGCATTTACCTGGAGCTCGGAAAATGTACAGTAAGACGAGTTCGCCACGAACTCCCGAATATCCCTCCTCAGAATGCTAAAATACCGACTCATGCGAGCCTGCTCAGTCACCACATGCTCAGGGCAAAACAGTGCCCTCTCGTGAAACATCCGCGTGATCAAAGTCACAGACTCTGTCTTCTGTCTAAGAGACAGAAAATCCTGGGCCAACCGTTCCCTCTCCACAGGGGGAACATACTTATCTCGGAACATCATGAAAAATCTCTCCCAAGTCACAGCAGCATGCTCTACAGGGGTGAAACTAGCCGTCACAAACTTCCACCAGTCCTTCGCTTCCAAGCGAAGCTGGTTCAACGTGAACCACACCCTCAAATGCTCTAGGAAGGAGCAAGTGTAGAAACATCCCTCAATGTCAGAGATCCATCTCATCGCAGCAATGGGATCCTGAGTCCCATCAAACTCAGGTGGCTTCGTGTTGCTGAATTCCCGATACAGCAACGAGTCACCCCCTTATGGTCTGGCAGTAGCGACAGCTGCGGTGGCTATAGCAGTAGCCGCCTCGGTAAGAGCAGCATATCTCTCATCAAACGTCTAAATCAGGGTGGTCTTAGTAGACCCAAACATCTCCGGTATCTCTGCTCGAATGGATGCGGCCACCTCCTCGTGGATCATCCTGCGAATCTCCACATCACTAGTACCACTGGTACCACTGTCTCCCGGGTTGTGGCGCGTAACCACCATGATGTCTCTGAAACACAACATAAAATCATCAGAGACCCGCTCGAGTATATTCACACTCGATCACTCGCCCCTACTTGCCTCTTGGCATCCTAAGGATTCGTACTTGTATTGCCTGCAAACCGGGTGCTTTCAGTAGTACGGGCCCAATACTACCTTCCATACCCCATCTGTAGTCACCCCAAGTCCTCCTCCTAGGATTCCAAATCCCAAATACTCTATATCTCATGAATCATAGACTACTCTCTTAGTAGACCCCTATCAGGCTCATCTAAGCATCTCTTTCTAGATTATCTCCCGACTCAGAACTCAGCACATACTCAACCAAACAATAGATAACGCTTGATTCAAACAACCCTAGGCTAAGGCATCACAAATCAGGCAACTCTAACCCTAGGATATGAAATACCTAGCCTCCCCTGTAGCATGAAACTACAGTAATATATTTCATAAATATCACGTAACACAAAAGTAAGGGTATTTTGGGAAATCACCGTTCGGGCTTTGGCTGATTGTACACACTGCTTCAACTCGTTTTCTCTTAAAACTCATACTCATTTTGGAAAATTCTTTTCTTTTTGAAAATTCTTCTCAAATCCTCAGTTTGAGTTAAAACACACCAGGAGGTGCGCTCGAGTCCCTCAAACCAAGGCTCTAATACCAACTTGTAAGGACGTAAATTTTCAAACCAAAATTTTCATTTAAATCACACAATTCCATCAATACATTTCACAAAAATCCCCAAGTTGTCAAATTATCAAAAACACATGTTATAATTGTTTGGATAAATCCAGGATCCACAATTCATAAACAATCTTCGTTGGGTGTGTACAATCACGCCGGTGCCTTCCCGCGATCCTCGGAAGTACCTGAGACACATAACTAATAACACGGTAAGCACAAAGCTTAGTGAGTTCCCCAAAATACCACACATAACTCATTAGCCACTCGAGGCTATAACTCAATAAGACCCTCCGGTAAATGCATCCCAGTAGGACCCTCCGGTCCCATCTCAATAACTCAACATAATAATACTCGGCATAAATCACAAGGAAATAAGGCAGGATATCACAATACACAAATAAGCACATAAGATACCTCAGTTACACAAATTACCACTCATGGTAAGTATAGTGAGAAGACTCACCTCGTAAGTAAGCTAAGTGAAGAATACTTGCGCACACGAATCACCAAATCTAGCCTCCTCCTAATCACAAGTAATAAGTATATATAATTAACTCTTTAAATCACACATCTACTAAGTTATCTCTCTCTCACTATCTCTCTCTCTCCCTCTCTCTTTCTTGGAGTAGGAAAAGACCATTTTGCCCCCTCCAAGTTTTTTCCAAAGGCAAGTTTGACCACCCCTATGTCAACAGAAGTCAAACTCGAGTCAACAGTCTATATTGACCCTACTCGTCGAGTGCACTCATGGGCGACTCGACGAGTCTGCTCCTCATCCACAGAATCACTTAACAGTCTGGCTAAACTCGCCAACACGTCGAGTTGCTGCGCGACCAAAACCCTCGGGACATCTTTTTCTGACTCGTCGAGTCAGCTCCTTGACTCGGCGAGTCCATTCAGACCCATTTCTCATTCAGCCGAATTTAAGGCGGAGGACCTTCACAAACTCCAGATCTACACTCCTAAGGTGCATTAATCACGTAAAGTTTCGATCTTGATGGCTATGCATGGCATATATTGCTCTATATGCCATCAGCACTCCATAAATGCTTCCAAACTTAAAACTCTTCAATTGCTAGACTATTTCTCTGAACTTTTGGGCACTCTGGACCTCACAAGGTCCAGATTTGAAGTCTAGACTCAAAAAGGGGCTTGATGCATCCAAAGCCCCATCAAGATGGTGTTACAAGCCCTAAATCTCAAGAGCATGAGATCTAACCATCCTACAAGAAAGGTAAAAGCTTTTTACCTTGATCTGAAGCTTGAGATGAAGAAGAAGCAGATCTACTGGCCCTCCCTCCTTGCTCTTTGATGATCCTTCCTTCCTCTTCAAGGAAATGAACCAAAATGAACACAAGATTAGTTATCTCACCACTCAAGCTCACTATGGACGTTAGAGTTTCTCTCAGGGGTGCAAGGGTACTGGTGAGGCGAAATGGAGGCTATAAGTGTCCTTAAATAGTCCACAGGCCCGAGAATTTAGGGTTTCCTTCAGCAGCGCTGACTCGGCGAGTCGACTCACAGACTCGTCGAGTCGGCTCACTAATCCACGTCACAACTCGCGACTCTACTCAACGAGTCGGGGCACCAACTCGTCGAGTTAGTTAGCAAACCTCTCGATAATTAAATAAAATAATATACCTGGGAATCCAGATGTTACATACCAACGAACATATCACATCACACCTCATGAGTTTTCTTTCACATATAAGGTGCAAATGAATTCATTTGCACATTCAGCAACGTAAACACTACCATTCTCTCTCAAATTGCAAACCTTATTCCTTCCATTTGCTCTCAAGTATCAACACATATACCCAGTTAAACATCAAATCTTCAACACACATTCAAGAACACATTCGTATCTGCATCCAAATATTTCCAATAAATTAGTAAGTTGCTATGAATTAGTTTAGTCTTTTAAATACATTTAACATATATATACAACTAATCCATACATATTATTACGTGTATAATATTATTAGGATACGTTTGTTAACACGTGTTCTAACCCGGAAATCGTCACTACCACATCGTTATCAACCCCGTTAACACACTCAAGGTGACTTCATACCCTTGCGTTTTTACTATTTTTCATTATTTTAGGGGGGGGGGGGGGAATACAAGTCTAACACAAGAATATTGTGTTTACAATTAAATGATTTCTAAATATTTCTAAAACGACTTCAAGTTACTGAAACTCTTTTAAATATTGTCAAACTCCTTTAAATGTTTTTAAAACTTTTTTTTAAACATATATTTTGCGAAAATCATATATATATATATATATATATATATATATATATATATATATATATATATAAGATTTAAAGGGCTTAGGACTAATAATTCTCTTTATTTCCTTTTCCTTATATGGATGTGGGCTTAGGGTGTATATATATATATATATATATATATATATATATATATATATATATATATATATATATATATATATATATATATATAAGATTTAAAGGGCTTAGGACAAATAATTCGCTTTATTTCTTTTTCCTTGTTTGGATGTGGGCTTAGGGTAGAGTTATTTGTCCGAAAGTCGTTTCAATTATATATATATATATATATATATATATATATATATATATATATATATATATATATATATATATATATATATATATATATATATATATATATATATATATATATATATATATATATGAATATAAAAGTTACTTCAATCAAATTCATATTCCCTTTGTAACATGTCGAGCAAAGGGGGTACTTTCATGAATATTACATATCAAACATAACACACATATAAATTATAATAGGTATAATTTATTGAATACTCACACTAGTTCACTAGTCAGATATACAAAGTTTAACTATATACTCTCATACAAATACTTTACAATTCAAGTATGCTATAAAAGGGACGTACTATCAGTTCATTTATTTCAAAATGACTTTTCATCATTTATGATACACGTAAGCGGCAATATGGTTTTTGTGAGACAATGTTCAGTCGCTTATTCATTTAGGCAATACTATTAAAGTCCTTATGTTTATAACCAGAATCTCCCAACAGAGAGCGAGACAAATGTGTGTGTGTGTATATATATATATATATATATATATATATATATATATATATATATATATATATATATATACGAGATTGACAATCCCGCACTCAAACTGTTAGCTACAGTTAGGCGGGTATGCCTGGGAGCGACAAATGTTGTTATAGTTCCGGCGCCTACAAAGCATCGTATCAGGCTTACCCGGTCTTAGTATGGTTATAATAACTCACAAAAAGATATGAACAAATACGATTAGTGTATAAATAATTAAACCAAAGAGTACAAATAAAACATACTGGTTTTACAATAATACGATTTACAGTGTTACACTATTTTATAGTACAACAACACTTATACATAACGGTTTTATGGTATTAAAATTACTTTTCGGTTATATTAGAAAATATTGGATTTTCTGGAACAGTAAACATACTCACTATTTCAAGGAACAGAAAACAAGTTTTTAAACATAAATACTTATGCACTCACCAACTTAAATGTTGATACTCTCTTTTTCAAAATACTTGTATTCTGAGGGAACCAGTAGACAGGTACATTCCCAGGATTTTGAGAAGACGGAGTAGTATAGAGTCACGTCTTCTAGCTTTTGCTATATAACTTTTGATGTCATATATACATTAACTTGAAAACATATGTAAAACTTATACTTTATTAATGCAATGGTTGTTGTACTTTGATTACTATGATGCATGTGTTGTGATACTTAACATGAAGTCATCCACCCCCGAACGTTTCCGCCATTCAGGTTTGGGGGTGTGACAACTACCAATCCGGAAAGCATAAAAAATGAAGTTTTTAATTACTTCAAGAGCAAGTTCAAAAAAATCTTCCCTGTGGTTCGACCTTTATAAGTTCCAAACTCAGAATCCTTACAGACCTAGATCGGAACTACCTGGAATCGACGTTCACGGTTGATGAAATTAAAGATGCCATGTGGATTGTGGTAATGATAAATGCCCAGGTTCAGATGGTTTCAACTTTAAGTTCATTAAGAATTATCGGGACATTATTGGGGGCGATGTGGTGGAGGCGGTGAAACATTTTGAACTTCATAAGGTCTTAAACCTAGGTAGTAATGCTTCATTCATTTCTCTGGTTCCCAAAACAAATGACATTGTCAACCTTATGGAGTATAGGCCGATTAATCTTATTTGATGCATCACCAAAATTATCTCAAAAACTTTGGCATGTCGCCTTACAAAGGTTATCGGGTCTATTGTTAGTATCGAGCAATCATCCTATGTTAGCGGAAGGAATATCATGGACGGACCATTAGTGGTTAATGAGATCATATCGTGGGCCAAGAGGAAAAAGAAAAAAGTTCTTTTGTTTAAAGTTGATTTCGACAAAGCTTTTAACTCTTTAAGTTGGAATTCTTTGGAGGATGTCATGAGGCAAATGGGGTTTAGAAACACATGGCGAAGTTGGGTCCGAGCTATTCTTTCATCGTCGAAGGTCTCAGTTCTGCTCAATGGATCCCTACCAAAGAATTCTTTTTAGAAAAAGGGGTGAGACAGGGAGATCCACTCTCCCCTTTTCTATACATTATTGCAGCAGAGGGTCTCAAAGTCGTTTTGGAAGAGGTTGTACACAAAAGGATCTTTGAAGGAATTGAGTTAACTAATGAAGGGCCAAATATCTCCCTTTATCAATATGCCGATGACACCGGTTTCTTAGGGAAATGGTCTAAGGACAATACTAGAAATCTTCAAAGAATCCTAACTTGCTTTCACCTTGCTTCTGGTCTAAAGGTGAACCTTCGGAAGAGCAAGATTTTAGGTATTGAAGTTTCTAGAGGAGAGGTATCTTCTATGACTCGGTCGTTGAAGTGTCATCTAATGTGTCAACTTCGGTTCCTCTTATTGACAAGTTCCAAAAAAAACATTCAATGGGGAAAAGCGAAAACTCTTTCCATAGGAGGGAGACTAACCTTGATAAGGTCCGTTCTTGGTAGCCTTGGAACATTTCTATTTTCGCTTTATAAGGTCCCTAAAAAGGTAATTTCAAAGATCGAAAGTATGTGTAACGAATTCTTATGGGGTACTTCATTGGATCAAAAAAAGATCACATGGATTGCGTGGCTGAGAACCATGAACTCCAAAGCTTTAGGGGGCTTACAGATTGGAAGCTTACGAGCGTGTAACCTTGCTCTTATCACGAAGTGGTGGTTGTGCTATAAAGATGATACAGAAGGAATTTGGAAAAAGGTTATTATTTGCATTAATGGGGATCATGGGGGGGCTAGGAGTGGCGATACCATGGGCAGAATAAGCAACGTATGTAAGGATCTGGAGCCTTTCAATATTGATCTTAATACATTTTTCTATAGAAGAAATGATTATGGGGGTAATTCCAATGGTAGTAAGTGGTGCTGGAGTCTTGATCCTAGTGGTGATTTCACTATATCTTCCCTTATGAAAGAAATTGATAAAAGCTTATTGGAGTCTACCAATACATCTACGGTTTGGACTATCATTGTTCCAGGGAAAATCAACATTATCATATGGCATGTTAGACTTGGTAGACTACCGACGAGAGCTAACCTTGCTCGGAGGGGAGTGGGTATTCCAATTACGTTATGCCCGATGTGTAATGCTTTTGATTTGAATGAAGAGCATATATTTAAAGAACTTTTAACCACTAGGGAGTTGGAAGCACTTCTACGAGTGTGGTGGAAGGATGCTCTCAATGAAAATGACTCTTTAGACAACCTCATTAGAGTAAACTTGATCCACAAAAAAGGTAGTAGAAAGAAAGATATCATGGACACGATCTCTAAGGCCTTCTTATAGGTCATATGGACGTAAAGGAACGGTTTGATCTTTAATAGCAAAGTGAAAAAGCCTTCTCCTTTTGCTTTTGATGCAAAGATTTAAGGTTTTTTTGGCTTAAAAATAGAGCTAAGTGGGGGAGATCTTTGTCTTGGGACTCATGAGTTGATAACCCAATCTACTATAGCTTGTAATTCAAACTTCTTGATGTCTTGCTGTTAGAAAACAATATGTTTGTGAATTAGTTTTATATATTTTTGAGTAAATTACACGAATGGTCCCTATGGTTTGGGGAAATTTGCGTATTTGGTCCCTAATTTATTTTTTTAACTCGGAAGGTCCCTAATATTTGTTTTTGTTACGCGCTTGGTCCCTACTATTTGATTTTGTTACGCGTTTGGTCCATTTCTTACCTAAAAAGACTATTATTTAAATAGAGAAAAATTGTGGGGTAGGTAAGGTAAGGTGATGAGGGTGAGGTTGAGAGTGTTTATTTAAATAAATCAAAATATATAGGGCAAAATAGTCTTTTTAGGTAAGACAGGGACCAAACGCGTAACAAAAACAAACAGTAGGGACCTTCCGAGTTAAAAAAATAAGTTAGGGAGCAAACGTGTAAATTATCCTAAACCATAAGGACCATTCGTGTAATTTACTCTATATTTTTAATATTTTATGAACTGTGTTTGTTGATAATTAATAAGATTAATAATTATTTAAAAGTAAAAAATTAAATGAATTGAATGGATTGAGGAAAATAGGTATCTATATATTATAGATATATTATAGGTGGAGAAAAATAAAAGAAAAAAGTGATAAAAAAAAATAATAATTTAACAAAAAAAATTGAGCGGGCTAAAAGCTGTCCACTCCCTCGACCTTTATATCCCAAAATCGAAAGATATTATAGGTTTTCCAGTATTCCCGAATTAATGTTGCCGCCATAATGATGCATTGGTGAAGAGTAATTAAATAGTTATACTTGGACGGCATCTAACTACCCTGCCGCTCCTTAGCTGAGATCGACCCTTTTGACATAACAAAGTCATTAGAATCAGAAACAATAAAAAATCTTTAAGCATGATGCACAAATTATAGTAGTTTGACTATCAGATGGGTCGAATAAAAAGATTTGGTTTCTAAATTAAGGAGTCGTGTTAAATAAGACTATTGCACGAGAAATCAATTACTTTATAACTAAATTTGAAAAGTAGTTAAAAATCTCAGCATAAATTATTTTACCTAACTTTATATAAAGAAAAAGATAAAATCTGATCTATTAACAATTAAGAATTAACAATAACAAATCTCAATCAACAAACGTAACATATTAGTCGACGTTAGTTATTAATTAGTAATTAACAAACAAACCACAAATTAATAAGTAACATATTATAAATTGTTGGGTTTAAGATTAACTTGGAAAATGAAGTTGTCTCTTTCCAATTGAGAGTAAATACCTAGCTAAGTGGTGGGTCATATAGAAGTAGTGCTTATTATATAAGCTGGTATATAAGCTGAACATTTACAGCTACTAAAACACACAAAGAGTGACACAGATATGGATTTGAAGGTGAAGGTAGGAGGTGTGAAAGATGTAGAACTGTCAGAACCCGTGAGCCCGATCGGACAGTACTTGAACAGCTCGGTGCTTTCTGTTCACATTATCGGCGTCTTGGAGTTTGACAACCCCATTGATGACGCTTCAAGGCTTGCACTTCATATTATCGATGTCTTTCTTCCCATTAACCATCGTTTCTCTTCAATTATGGTACCCTTAATTAATTAGCATTCCTACTTTTTCATGTTCATATGAGGTGCATGGGTTACGTCGTTTTGTAGAAACGTATTAGGAAAAGTACCGTTTCACCAACCATGCATGCACGTTGGAAAAAGTAACAAATTTTCAATACATCCAAACTTTTTGTTATTGATTACTATATCTACAATTTCATTAGCACATAAGATAACTTAATTATGGAATAATGACCCAATAGATTAATCAACTGAAACCATATGACTATATGAGCTTTTATGGTGATATCCGTAATTAAAAACGATAAAATATCTATTGTACCTTCTGAATACTTGGCAAAAGGTAAACAAATACATAAAAGCTAAGCTATTATATACTATGGAAATTAAAACCAATACTCACTAAAAGTAAAACCAATACAAACAGGGCTATATTACTGAAAGTCACATATTATATGCCATTTTTTGTTCTATGATTTGAACAGGTAGAAGACAAAGAAGAAGGGAAGCGCTGGAAGCGAGTCCAAGTGAAGGTGGAAGACCACATCCTAGTCCCTTCTTTTCCTGAAGCATTATCACCCGAATCTTACGATCATTATTACAGTGATTACCTATCAAATATCTCAATGGAACCTCTCCCGCAAACAAGACCGTTATGGGAAATTCATATCATCAAGTATCCAACAAGCAATGCATCTGGAAGCGTTGTCTTCAAGCTTAACCATGCACTTGGTGATGGTTACTCTATTATGGGTGCTGTCCTCTCTTGTCTAAAAAGAGCAGATAATCCTTCTCTCCCCTTAACATTTCCAGTTATTCGGAAAACTCTCAAGCCAGAAAATGATCTCAAGAGCTTTTTTAGTGTTGTAACATTGGGCCTCAGTGGTGCACTTAACACGGTCTTGGATTTCGGTTGGAGCATCTTAAAGAGCAGTTTCTTGGAAGATAGCCGAACCCCGATACACTCCGGCAAAGAAGGGGTGGAGTTCAGGCCGATCAATATAATGACAATGACATTCTCTTTGGATCAAATGAAGCAAATTAAGTCCTCCTTGCAAGCGGTATGTCATTACTTTCTTTTCATTTATTTATTTTTATCATCAAAATAACCGTTTTATGCAATGTTTTAAAACCCGGGTCGACCCGGCCGGTTCAACGGGTTGGACCGTGACCCGGGGTAGAAGGCGGGTCAATTGAGACCGGTTTTTTGTAAAAATACGAACCGGATCGAACCGGCCGGGTTTCCCCTAAACTGCGGTTCGACCGCTTATGTTGAACCGGTTAAACCGGTTTGACCCGTTTCAATAGAGTTTGGATAGTTGGATACAAGTAGCGAACGCCAAAACAACGAGCCGTTTGCGGCTTCTTCAATGTTTTTCAATGTTTAAACTTTGTGAATATCAAATTATTGGATTTATATGTTTATGCATTATGCATGAAAGTAAAAATATATAGAAATAGAAAAAGACCATAAACCGGGTTGACCCGACGGTTCAACCGGTTGAACCGGTTGACCCGTGAACCGGTCATCACACCGGGTCAACTAAAAACCCGGGTTTTAAAACTTTTATGAGGGAACGAAGTCATTTTTGTCGGGTAGATTACGTCCTTTTGGCCAAAGTGAAGGAGTCATCCGGTTACCCCTTAGCCACATGGACATTTGTTGACCAATTTTTCTATATTGACTTTGAGTTTCCCTTAAACCCACATCTCTCTCTCTCGCGCTCTCTCTCTCTCTGCCATTTACCATCTTTATCTGGAGTTCCTCTTTCAATAATCCTTTAGATCATAATCTGCTAGAGAAGGACTAGGTGCCATTGCCTCTCGTTTTCAAAGAAGCTTTCATCGCAGTGCACATTAATCTTATCATCTTCTTTAGTTCGTTCGGTTTGATTATTGTGATTTTAGGTATTATTTCTAGCAGCGATTGGTAGGTTAGAGTCGGTCGCGCGATTGTGAATACGGATCCGAGTGATAATTCGAAAATGTAACGGTTCCGGAAAACAGAACGTCAATGTATTCATATTCTCCGGCAGGATGCCGTCCAGTTTTTCTACTTTGGACTTACATAGACCTGTAACATAGATAATAATTAAGGATCAAAACAAAAAAAATGGCACAATTCGATTGTTGTTCAAATCGTAATGCAAATTTAAAACGATGTGTGAACTATGAATTGATTCTCACCAGTATCAAACCCTCGCTGTCGAAGTAGAGTCATCAGATGCCTCTTAAAACCCTCTAATGAAGTAATTTTAAAATTCTGGCACACTATTTCTACCTCGGAACGAATCGCACGCTTCACGCGGTCATCTTCGTCGTCCGTACCATCATCGATTACATCGATCAACATTTCCTTCGTCTCCAAATTTGTACCATAAAAATTCTCCACCTCCTGACCCTCTGACTCCTCCAGACGATCTCTAACCTTAATTTCACAGCACGATTTACCTCGATCATCGGTTTCTGCTCGAAGAACGGGTAAACTAGATCTGAAAGGTCCGTCACGGAGTTATGATCAGAATGCTCGCTTCCACTGCTCTGGCACAACCGTGCCCTAGCATCGTCGTCGAATGCAGCTGTTATCCTCTTGAACCTCATCGAAATCTTTGTCATTTTCAATCGTTACAACTTGTAGTGCCCAAGTTTTGTCTATGTGTTCTCTAAACCGGCTAAAACAAGTAAAGGGGGCTAAAATGACAGATTGTCGACGACTTACTTCCCTCATAAACCACGGAAAAACTTAGGTGACTAAAATGGTGAACCCTAAAAAATTCGTGGGCTGTATGTTTCATTTTCCCCATAATCAATCGTTCAAGACTTCTATTCATGCTAATAATTAAAATTAAATATAGTTTTCGATTTCAATTCCTTTAACTTTTGTTATAATTAATTAACTAGAAAGGTTACCCCCGCTACGCGGGGGCCAGAAGCTTTCAATGTTGTTTCTGAATTTATAAATATGACAGACATAGAAAGTGCAAGGATGAAAAGTCCGGGCTTTGCCCCAGACAAAAAATGTAAAAGTTTTGACTGCAATGACCAGAAGTGTGAAAATGGCTAAAAAATTAAAGGGGTAGGAATTAGCAACTTTTTAGAAAAGGGAGCAAAGTTGTCAAACCGTTAAAGTTTTGTGGTCAAACTTTAAATATTAAATGGTTCCAAAAAAGTGTAAAAATATTGATTGGAAGGACCAAAAGTGTGAAAATGGGTAAAGAATAATGACCAAAGTTGCCAAAAAATATCAAAATTTAGTATTTCTAACTTCCAACAATAATACAGGGACCAATTCTGCCAAAAAAATGGGAAGTTGAATGGAACACAAACAAAAGGACATGAATAAATTAATTAAAGAAGTACAGGGACCAGATATGTAAATCAAGGGACCAAACCTGGACAAAGCATCACAACTTTACTATTCCTTTCTTCCACAACTTTAATATATATAATAATTCAAAATTAATTTATTTTGATAATATTATAATTTCATCGTGACGATATTTAAAATAACAATAAAGTAGGGTAATACAATCTATAATTTAATGTTACTATTAATATTTATTAATGTTAATTAATTTTAAAACTATTTGTTATCAGTAAAATGTTATAAAATACTAATGTTGTAAAAATCGTTCGGCGGTAGCTCGACGATAGACTGACGATAAGCGATTAATCAGAATAGGCGGAGATTAATCGGAGATTAATCGGGGACCCTTAGTTATTATTAAAATTATTTAAAAAATTAATATTCCCTAAAAAACTAAGTATTTGAAAATTTTAAAACTTTAAAATTTTAAAATTTTGAAAATTTTAGTATAATATTTTAAAAGTTGAAAGCTTAAAAATTTTAAAATTTTAAAATTTTGGTGTAATATTTGAAAATTAAAAATATTGAATTTTTTAAAAAATTCCCGCCTATGACCGCCAAAGACCGTGAAGCCTGACTTTGACCGATTTTGACAAATTTCCGCCAAACGTCCTAATCGTAATCGGTTTAAGGCCGTCAAACGATTAGTCGTCAATTAATCGGCCGCCAAGGCCGATTTCTACAACACTGTAAAATACTAAAGTGTAGGTAGATTTTTTTTATGGAGCTTAGTAATGGATTGAATCGAAGGAGAACCTTTTCGTTTGAAATCCTTCTGGATAGGAATTTCTTGCATAATAGATTGCTTAACGAGTGGTGTCTGGATTTTCTCCTAAGACTGCAGGTTTTTTAATTGGTTTTTTATTATTACTAGTATCTACAAGCTCTTGATTTTGATTCTGATTGGCACTCTCAAACTGGTTTCATTAACTACCACAACACTTTCTATAATATTTGGTAGAGGAACATCAAAGAAATTGAGCAAAGATTTCTTCCTACGGTAAGGTCTCTTATGATACAACGGTCCACAAGGTTTTTGTTCTTGGTTGGGAATCATGAAGTGAGTAAAGGGGTTTTTTTTTTTTTTTTGTTTTTTTTTTTTTTGCAAAAGAGCAATCACATACTTCTGGATTTTTAACACTAATTGCTAATGACTAGTTGATATTTGGTTGATGGAAACAAGCGATTTGAATGGTTTTTATTACATCACTACAAGAAAAAACACCATTACCGATGACGTCATTAGCAGCGACGGCACCATTAGCGGTGACATTTTTACATGTCACCCCTAATGGTGTCGTCGCCGCTAATGGCGTTGCCACTGAAGGTTGAAATCACGATCCGTGTGCTTGTTCAAGAAACAACCCTATCCGATGATAACATAACCCAATCGAACGACTGATATCAATGATGTATTTTTTGTTGAATAAGTTAAAGTTTTTACATAAGAAACATGCATGGGCATTAGTTAAGTCACTGTGATTTTCTTGAAGGATACATTTTGTGCTTTAGCGGTGAGAAGTACTGTTGAAGGAGTGTCTGAGGGTGAAGTAAGATTATCAGGAGTTGGCTTCATCATAATCTCTTCATTGTCAACCATCTAAACATCAAAACATCTACCTTATCTATTTAACCATTACCTTGTACATTATCAGCCATAAAAACACCCCTTTGCTTTAGGCTAATATATGTATATTATCCTTCAGCATTCAAGCATACTTTTATACCATAAGTTCTTCTCCAAACAACATATCCTTGATTTTATTCTCATCGAAACACTCCTTTATTTGATACATCTCATGGTAGGTGGAGTCTTTTTCCAACAAGGCTTTCCTATAGGCATCAAAGGTATCTGAAAATAAAGAAAATATTTGGTCTAAGTAAGGCTCACATAAACTTATGAAAAAGTTAATTCACAAGATAAGAAATTTACTTACTCAGTTATGATGCGCTATGATAGAAATGAGTTTCTTGTCATGACACTATAGTTTTTCTCTCATTAATCCCTTATTTCTCACTATAATTAAAACTAGATGGCCATAAGTCGGTCTACACATTCTCAACTTTAGCATTTTTTGCAATTAGAAAAAGCTTCCCCATATTCATTGAGAAATCACCATTTTCGTTTTCATCACCTGAAGACCATAGTCCATACATGCTCATATCCTTTAATAATAAAAGATTTATCTTTCTCAAACTGTTCTTTGGCACATTCCAGATACTTTGTTGCATTCTTTACCTTATTTGACTTGCAAGCACAAGTGTAGCGGTTCAAAACATTGTAGTTGTGGAAGACGACAGTGTCACCTTTCTGTTTGATATTAGATGTGTTTCCCTTTTATTGAGTGGAAAAAGTTTGGCTTAAACTGTGATGTGAGTAAGGCTGGAATAGCAGGAATTCGGTTTGTTGAGAGCGATGTTGGTATTTTCGCTGAGGGTACGTATTTTAAGAGAAACTCTGGTTAGATGAGTGTGATGAGTTTTGATAGAAAATATAAGTTAGTTTTTTTCATAAAAACGGTAACAGAAGCTTTTAAAAATAACAAATTTATTTTCAAGTTTATAACAAAACCAAACTATCTAGGATCAATTTATAGATGTTAGAATGATATTAAAAACAAGACGAAACTGCACAAATGGTCTCTATGGTTTGCTGAAAATTGTCACTTTGGTCCAAAAATGTTTGGACTAGCACCACAGGTCCAAAGTTTTCCTTTTGTTGCGAGTTTGGTCGGATTTACTTTAAACTTTTTTGAAATAACGATTTTACCATTGCTTTTACTTTTCCAGTTTATTTATTTATTTAAATATTTGTATGATTAAAAAATAAAACCTCTCTCTCTCTCTCTCTCTCCCCAATAGAGAAGTTCAAAAAATTTGTTCTATTTTTTGCTCTCTTGGATTTGTAATTACTACGTGTTAATAATACAGAAGAAAAAGGAAGTAGCAAATGTCATCAAATCATAAAAGCTTTGTAGGTGAAAACCCTTCAAGAAATCTATCAAACAAAACATGGGCATTTTTTTTTCTGAAACACACACACTCCAAAATTATGTATCTGTTCTTCAACAAATGAACCCAGATGTCGAATAAACCCTAAACAAGATTTTTATTTCGAAAAAAAACTATAAATGATTACTCATGAACACATACTCCATGAGAACCTCCAAGTCCATGATCTCAACTGTTGGTTGACGCGTGTTTGGTATCCCCATAATTGGAAGAACAAGCTTCACCTACTTCCCCTAAATCTTCGCTATCATCAGAAAACGTCGTCATTGCTGGAGATTCAGAACTCCACGACGACAACGTACATCAATGAAGATTTGGATGTCTCATTGGTCTCTCTCCTTAGATTCTGAACACATGATGAGGACATGGTTGCAGATCTGTAAGGAGGGAAGCATATCTAGGAGGGTATAGCAGATCCGTAAGGAGGGAGGCAGATCTAGGGTTTGCAGAGGAAGATCGTGGCGTCATTGTTCGTGAAAATGAAACTTCCGACCTCCTCACCCCTTAATTTGGTTTTGTTGATAAAACACAAAGGTGGCATAGAAGGAGTCGAACGGTTTTGCTTTTGGATTTGCTAATTTCTTGAGAAATCTGGTTTTGTTGAACAAAAACCCAATGTATGTGGGTTTATTCCACCATGGTCGATTTCTTGATAATTTTGGCAAAAAAAAATCCAGATTTCTTGAATATATTTTTTAAACCATAGGGTTTTATGGGAGATACTACCTGAGGCAGAAGGTATGTGGGGGGGGGGGGGATGTGGGAGATGATGGGCTATAGATTTCATCGTTGCAATGGAAGGTGATGGTGGTGTACCACTGGTTTAGTGTTCTTTGGGGTTTAGAGAGAGAGAGAGAGTAAGTGTGTGAGAGAGAAAGATGTATTTTTTATTTTTTTAATCATACAAATATTTCAATAAATAAAGAAACTGAAAAAGCAAAAGCAAGGGTAAAATCGTCATTTCAAAAACGTTTAGAGCAAATCAGACCAAATTCGCAACAATATGAAAACTTTGGACCTGTGGTGCTAGTCCAAACGTTTTTGGACCAAATTGACAATTTTCAGCAAACCACAGGGACCATTTGTGCAGTTTAGTCTAAAAACAACCGTAAAGTGTTTTAGAATGAAAACATTTGAAGCCTTTGAACCCACTTGGTTTTGGGGTGTTGATGAAGATAGAATAATCAAAGAGTATGATTTCTCTACAAGTATCCACCGTCAAAGATTAAGGCACTTAGAATGTTAGTTCCTTCTTATATAAAGTATTTCTTAAGCCTTTAAGTGCTTAACTCATAAGCACTAAAGGAGATGCACTTTAAGCCACCAAAGACTTGAATGATCTTCAAAAGAAAGCAAGAGAACATCATGGAGAGAAGCTACGACTTTGGTTCTTTTTTAAGAGAGGAAGTGTTCAAAAATGCAAGCAAACACTCCTTTATATACTCCATACAAAAATAAAGCTATACAATAAAATAATATAAAGTATTCACTAGCTTTTAGAAGCATGGTGAGCATGGGTGGGAGGTTGACAAGAAACCTCCCTTGCTTGAAAGGATTTTCGGACATAACAAAAGAAAGAGAAAAAAATTGTCTCCAAGCTTCTTTATGTATTAACACTAGTTAACAAACTTAATCATGATTAATCAAAGTGTCCAAAACTTTATACATGACTTATTAAGTCATACCATATGATATAATAACTAATTATACTCACTTTAATTATTATTTTCACAAAAAAATAATAATTCTCTAATTAAATACAATAATTGATATTAATAATCATATTAATAATAAATATACAAAATGTGTCAACTTGATAAATGTGTGGTCCTATATGATCATATGTTATTAGCAACATCACTTAATAATGATTCTTGAGCATATATATCCAACAAATTGATATTGTGGAGGTCTTGAGATGTTAGCTCTTGAGAATTACATTGGCTTATTTTGATGTGGATGGTTTCAGAAGCTGTAACTATAACGTTGGACAAGCAATGCATACTCATTCTAAAAAAACTCTTCCTCCTCTTTTTCTTCCATAGGGTTGAAACCTGAATCAATATATGTGTTGGGTGAAAAAACGTTATGAGAGGTCTGAGAGACAAGAGCAAGAGGTCCTCTAGTTTTTTTAAAATTTAGATTAATTTCCAAATTTGTTTCGATGGTATTTGCATTTGTTATCTAATTTAAAATAAGTGTAAAATGAGTTGCAACGTTCTTTAATCTTTCACTAGGAAAGATATGAAAATTGTTGAAATCATTGATTGCTGAAGTATGTTTTTTATTCTTAACATTTTATGTTCGAATAATACTTTAGTATTACCCATACAACATGAGCCGAAGTGGACACCTTGATATGGTAAAATAAATAACAGGAATACCATATACTAGCTCGATAAAAGCAATTTCATCATTCTCAAATTTTGAAAGATCTTGAGAAGTTAGAGGTCCAGGAGGCTGTTGAGCTGCTACACCGCGGAGAATAACAACAACATCAACAACTATTTCATCGACAACATAAGGGCATTCAATTATGGTTCGCCACACATTATTTCCTTTTCTTTAAACATAGTTTTTATTCATCTTTTCCATTGATTGTATTCCTCTACAATCAGTATGGGAAGTATGGTGGAACATGTCAAATTATTTGATGTTTACAACATATATTGGCTACAAATTCTTACTAGCCATAGTTGTTTTTAAAATAATTAAGAAAAATGCTATATTTCAAGAATAATTTCTTAAGAACCCAAAAATGCAAGAAACGTATGTTTCTCACAACGATAAGCCAAGAAGTTAGAGATCAAACAACGACCTAGGCGCTTATACCATTTCAAGAAACCAAAACACAAATGACTAATTGGTACATAATGTAAATAAACACAATTAACAACTAATATAAATTATAAAAATAAAGGAATAAGCTTAAGGAAAATAAACATGATAAGCATGATATGGAAGGAAAAAAGTAATATCATTAACAATAAATTAAAATAACAATTCTTATTGATCCACTCTTATAATGCTCAATATATATAGTTAACTATTTATAGGGAAATAAGAAGGATCTATTCTAACAAAAAGTAGATATTGACAGAAGATAGCATAAGATATTTATCTAGGTACTAAAAGCACTATATATGCGAATCTTTCTTAACCAACATTTATTACAAAAAAAACAACTTCAAATATAAATGGCACCTCAGATACATGACTTTGGTACATCAACATTCTCTTATCTTAACTTTTCTTATAAACTACGAAACACTCTACTATGGATTGTCACTTTCAGGTTACACATTTACAAGTTACATAATTATAAAATTATAAGGATCAACCACTCCCATTCAACCAAAATAGATATGCGTGGGGTAAGGGGTATTTCAAAGAATGAGATGTGGAGGCGGAGGGAAATGGGAGGTGTTGTAGGGGTATAATATAACTTTGCAATAAACATTAAAAAAAGTTAATATCATCAATACAAAATTAAACTAGGGGTATAATCGTCATTTTAGATCAAATATAAAAAAACTAAGCAATAGGGACGAAAACCGTAATAAAATGAAACCAGGATGACAACCATGTAAGAAAATGCAAACTTGGACTAAAATTGCAAGTTTTGTAAACCATAGGACCATATATCTACAATTTTGTCTAATAATACTATCTTCATGGACGAAGCTTGCTTAGGGCAAGGGGGGCTGTGGCCCCTGAATTTTTTGTTAGAAATAGCCCTTCCACTTTAGTTTATATACATATTTAGCCTAAAAATATAAAATTTATGTTGTGGCCCCCTGCTCTCCGATTTTTATGTATATTATACTTTCGGCCCCCAAAATAAATGTTCAAGCTCCGTCACTGACTATCTTAACTAAGATAACAAATAATTAAAAAAAAAAAGAAGAAGACTTTTTACAAGGAACATAATCTTAAAAAGCTAAAATTTCCAGTGGAATCATGTTGGGACCAAAATGTAAAAGAATTGTTAAATCTGTGACAATTTGCAAGCCACAAAAAGTTATTGATTAAAAAATAAACAATTAGCGAACATATTTGAAAGTGACAGGGCTTTTAGATTTTTCTCATTTATTTACGATGAAATAAATGCTAACAATTAGAAATATATTTTTCCTATGTACATTTTCCAACTAGTTTCTCTGTCTTATATTTCTGAATGTAAATTTATTGTTACACAGACAATAAATGATGTAGTTTGCGGAATGATTTTCCTGGGGATAAGATTGTACATGGAAGCAACAAGTGAAGAAGCAAGAAATGCAAGGTCTACAGCTTTGGTGGTGCTTAACACTAGATCTATTAGTGGTTACACGTCTGTGGATGAGATGCTTCAAAATCAGGAAGCTAAAAGTCTGTGGGGAAACCAATGTCTTTTCTTGCACATTCCATTACCAGAGCTTCACCAAAATGACAATCCTTTGAATCCGCTCAAATTTGTTCAAGAAACACAAAATATCGTCAAAAGAAAGAGAAACTCCTTTGCTGTCTATCTCAATGGAATGTTACTTGAATCTATAAGAAAATTTAGAGGTCCAGAGGTATGTCTACATCATGCATTAGCTCTCAAGCGTACTCATATTTTTCTATGCATCTGAATTTAAGTTGCTCTGAAATGTTAAGGCAACCTCTCGATACGTTCATAGAACCCTAAAGAATTCAAGCATACTGGTGACAAATGTGATTGGGCCACTTGAGAAAATAACTCTTTCCAATCAAACGGTTAAAGGAATGTATTTTATGGGAGTGAATTTCCCACAGGTATAATCAATTTTTTGTTTCTAGTTTATTTTTAGTCCATTTTAATAATTTAGCGTGCTCAATACTGGATCCATGCATATTACGTCATTACTAAAACTATGAAGAATGTTTTCCGATGATAACTTGTTGCAGAGTCTTACAGTAACAGTAGTGAGTTACATGGACCAGTTGAGGGTTGCAGTAGGAGCTGAAAAAGATTTCATAGATCATGTGAAGTTTCGTACATGCACCGAGAAGGCATTCAGTATGATTTATGATGCTGCAGTTAAGCCTAATTGACATGAAAGTTCTTACAAAAGTCTTGATCCATGGATTTCGTTAGTCGCTTCTTCAATAAACATTGATCTTCCTACGATACAATCATGTCTTGATTACTCATTGGCGTGATTATAATGTAATATGTACTTTCATTCTTGTTTCATTATTGATTTTTAAACTTTTTTTTATTATTATTGCTTTTCCTTTTGTGTTGATTACTTATTGGCGTGATTACATGTATTCACCTCCATGTGGAACATAGGTGCTTTCCAAAAATCTCTTTGAAATACATCTCGAATGCTTTAGACCCTTAAGAGTTTTACCAAAGGGTTATAAAAACCCAATTCCAATATTCTGAACCCGAAAATTTCTGGTTCCGCGATGCTCAGAAATTAGAATCTGAAAGTTCTAGTGATGACCCGACTCCCGAAAGAAACGAAGAAGAAACCAGCGAGGAGTTGCAACCCGTTGCTGAGAAAAAAAATACAACTATATACACCGCCTGAATCGAAAGAACTAGGTGGAATGCGAAGAGTGGGCTTTGGTTAGTGTATATACCGAAGTTTCTAAAGATAAACAACAAAGAAATCAACAAAGGTTCGATGCATTTTGGGAGAGGATTCTAGAGCATTTTAATGTTTAAATGGGAGGTTCGGATTGGTCACGACACCAAATAAACTCAAAATGGAAAGACCTACAAAAGAATGTAACGTTTTCAACTGCATCTATAATCGTAAGATGTACAATGTGGCTGGCAGGAGATCTGAGGCTGACGTTTTACAATCTTCACTAAGCGAGTATTGGAGGACTATTAATTAAATATTTTTTCCTCATCAGCAAGTTTGGGAGTGGTTGAAAGACAACGCGAAATGGGAACTGGTTACAAAAGCTGGGGTCATGGGGAAGACTTCTCGCCTCTTTCTTCAAAACAAACAAAAACATATTCATCCAACGCATACACAACATCTTTCGATGCACATTTTCCCCTTGGATTACCTTAAAAACAAGAACATACATTTAATGTTGAAAACTCACCGCCTTAGAAAAAAAGAAAAGGAAAGAAAGTGGCATCAACATCGTCAACACAAAATGAAATGTTTGATCTCGTCAAACAAATTGCCGAGATCAACACTCCAACCAACATAGAGGCGGACAGCGGTACTGGGAAGAAAAATTACGCATTTACCAAGCAAATGAAGAATGAAAAGCTCCACTGTTGGACCAGGAGATTGAGAACCAAGATATGAAATATTTTTTCCGACCGCATGATCATTTGACTGGTGCTATTTTGCACACGATGCTTGAAAGGAAACGACAAATTACAACTAAGTATGGTCGAGAGTTGGAGAACCCATGAAGTTCAAATATTGGCATCATTTGACAAGAGAATCTCTCTCTTTATTATAATGTTTTTCTTTTCCTTTTTATTTTCTTTTTCTTTTTCTTTTTCTTATTATTAATATTCTCTATATGTACTCTTGTTTCATTATATATATATATATATATATATATATATATATATATATGTGTGTGTGTGTGTGTGTGTGTGTGTTTGCTTCATTTTCTCTTTATCTTTTCTCTCTTTTCAAAATGAATCCAAACATTCGGAAAATAGTAATAGAAAGTAACGATGATAGTTCATCATCGAGGATGAACTTATCAATAATAATTTGTTACCTGCATTGTCTCGTACTGCACAATTTCTTCTTCAGAATAATGCTAGTTCAAGCAACATTCAATGGAGAAATACAATCCAAAAAGATCGTTTAGAGGATGAACGACTGCTAATCCGACATTATTTTGAGGATGATTCAACCTATGGTAACGTGCAATTCCGCAGAAGGTTCTGTTTGAGCTAAGGTTTGTTTTGTAACATCCTGTCCAAGTAAGAATCAACTTTCTTGTATTTATTTTAAAAAGGGTGGCCACGACATGGTGGAGCATGACCACGACATGGTGGAGCATGACCACGACATGGTAGAGCATTTTGGATCGCAGGATTTAAATGATCCGCCACGACGTGGTCTTAGGGCACCACTACGTGGCAGGTGTTTTAGAGAAAAACCTTATTTCGGGCTTTGGACCCTATATAAGGAACAATAAGGCCAAGGTTTCATCCTCCATCTTCCTCCCAACCTCATAAACCCTAACCCTATCCTCCATTAAAGTTTTGAGCTCATTCTTGGTGCTTTTGGAGATTTTAGAAAGAGAAAGAAGCTCTTTGTGTGGTGGTTACTTGGCAAGCAACATTTCTTTAGCTAGCTTAACTCTTGGACCTTGGTGAGTGCCCAAGACTCAACCTTTTCTTGCCATGTTGCTAGATCTCTTGTTTTTGTCCTCTTTTCCCATGCTTTGATGGACTTAAGTAATGAGATCTCATAAACTTTACAAATTTATGAATCTCCAAATCAAATAGAGCATTTATTGTCTTGGATCTGAATTATAAGAAGTTTTGATGTCATGCATGGGGTTTTAGTCATTAAACCCTATTTTTGACCTAAAATGGAAACGACATGTATTTGACATGCAAGAACATAAAGCTACGATTTTTAAGGTTTCTTTGAGGTGCAACTTTAAGGACTTGGTGCTTAATGAGAATCTTGAAGCATTAAGTTACCATTAGTGTTTAGGGTTGGAACTTTGGCTTATGGAAGGGTTTGAGGGATAAAGTTTGAAACTTTACCCATCAAGACCATAGGAAGGACCAGATTTGCGCCTTAGGGCTCTTGCAGTTAAAGGAAATAACTTATCGGTTTAAGTTGTACAGACTCATCACCACGGTGTGATTGAGATTGCCACGACGTGGTGACTTGGTCAAGACCCATCTGTTTTGTCGGTTTGTGGCCACGATGTGGCCTAGGAGGCCATGATGTGGCGACTAGATGAGTTGACTTTTGATTTTGACTAGGATTTGACTAAGTTTGACTTAGGGGTGTTTTGGGTATTTTGAGTTATAGTCTAAATTTTGGTCACTGTTACTTGTAAAGGTGACCGGTATAGTTGGTATTCGGAGCAGCATATTGTTGCAACTATTTCGTTTGTTTGTGAGGTGAGCCTCCCTACTGTACCCGTGGGTCGACGACACCAATGTGGGCCCACTAGGATATGTTATGTAGAATGTTAGTTGTCTTTTATGACTCTTGCATTTGTATGATAGGCTGGGTCCAAGGGCATGCATGTAGGGCTGGGCCCAACTAAATGATAGGGTTGGGCCCATTATTATAGGTTGGGCTAGGACCATTGTATCACGGGCTAGGCCTATTAGTATGGGTTGGGCCTAATGTGCAGGTTAGGCCCAATGATATGTATGGTATGTGGTATTTTGGAGAACTAACTAAGATTTGTTCTTACATTTTATGTTTATGTTTTCAGGTACTTCCGGTTCAAAAGGGAAGGACCCGGCGTGACTGCACAACATCCCCCAGAGTTTATTCCGCATTGATAACTTTTACTCTGATGTTTAAATGTTATTTCTATCTTGAATTTTCGGGATGGTAAAAGTTGGTATCAGAGACTTGGTTTGAGGGATTCAGACACACTCTCGGGTGTGTCTAAACTCAAACTGAGGAAATGATAATATTTTGAAAGGAAATTAGTTTTGTAAAAGGATTTTTATAAAGAAGAATGGGTGTGATGCGTGCAATCAACCGAGCTCAAGTAAGTGATTCCACTACAAAATATATATCATTTAGTGGCACACAAAAAATGTCACTAAAAACTCAAAAAAATGCCACTAAAAGCTTCTTAAAGAATGGGCAGCAAAAATAATAAATGTCACTAGAAACGTTTCCACTAAAACCATTTATTGACACTTTTTGCTTTTGCCGCTGTAGTTTTTGAGGCTTTTGTGGCATTTTTTGTTTGTCGCGTTAGATGAAAGTCTTCTAGCATATATTTTCTGTCACTGAATGCTCATTTGACTCGAAGACTTCGGTGACACTTTTACTCACAACAACGCACACAAAAAAAAAAAAAAAAATTGTGCCATTTTTGCGTGGGTAAATATTCATGAAATTCTATAATTTAGGGTCCTTATATCTGCATTACACTTTTTCTCTATAATAGAATATAAAATAAATAATTAAATTAAAATAGCACGTATAGAATAATAAAAACTTCATCCATAAGACAAAACAAAAAACATTTTCTTTTTCATTCCAGTGGAACGAACCATTGCATTCCATCCACGATTCAATCATAAAAAAAACAAACACTGCCTACATGCCTTCTCCTTTTCCAACCTTTTTCATTTTCGTTCTTCCTCTTTTTCTTCAATCATGGAAAAAAGTCGGATCTACATAAAGTATAAAACAAATTAGATTTCAAGAAATATTAAAAAAAAAATAATATTAAAAATAAAAAAATATAGGTAACCATAAAATATAGAAAGTAGTCAAATATCTTCCCATTCATGGCTTTCATTACATTATGGGCATCATCATCTACTTCAAATGTAACAAAACCGAACCCTTTAGGCCTCTTAGTTCTTGAATCGAGAACATATCTAGCTGCAACATTAATTCGATAAATTCTAATAATCTTGATACAAAAATACCCAAAATTACCAAAAAGAATACCAAAAATTGATCATATACCTTTAATAATTGCACCAAAAGGCGAAAACAACTCTTTAAGTGATTATTTGTAGTGTAAACCGACAATCCTACATAATAATAACATAATCTTCAATTACTGAAAAAGAAAGTGAAAAACCCCATGACATAAGCTTATCCAGGAAGAAAACATATATATAATCATGCCTATGGTTCTATAGAACAGATTCAATTTTCACTAATCCACCTTTCATATCTCATCATCGTCACAAACATTGTAAAACAGATTCAATGACACACGCACACACACACACACACACATATATATATATATATATGTATATATATATATATATATATATATATATATATATATATATATATATATATATATATTATATGATGATTTGAAAGGGATACGTTCTTACTTAAAAGTTGAGGCAGTATGGATGCTGCAAGTAACAACAGATTAGATTCAAGGTGAAATTAGTAAATATTCCACAAACTTAGTTTCTTTATGCGTTAATTACTAATAAGGCTAAGAATAGAGACTATTCAACTTTCGTTTTAATTTTACAGAACATGTCCTAAAAACTAGATATTTTGGTATAAAACCAGTAATAATGGTGTTCTTTATATAAAATATTTAGTTTAATGATTCATTGTGTAGAATTAAAATGATAATGGGAAAATTATAAAAGTACATAAGGTTTTTCAATTGAAACCTTTAGTTTAAATTTAAAAATGCTACATTTAGTTTGAGATTATTAATGGATGATAGCTTATACAAATAGTTTTAGGATAAAATGATATAAATAGAAACAGAAATAATATAAAAACACCATACATAATTAAACTCTTTTGTATAAAAACAATTATATGGAAAAGAAATTACGCTTCGTGTACACAATTGGTCTCTATTGATTTAATTGCAACAATAAATCCTTTTACACTCTACTTTTAGGAAAACACAATTATTATGGGTTTAACAGAAAATATGTAGTAAATAGTAATAATGAAGTTTTCTACACAAAATATTAAGTTTTAAGAATCTATTGAGTACAATTAAAACGATAATGACCGATTGTGTATATGTGACATTTTCTTACCCTTCCAAGTCATTAACCATTTTTTATAATGAAAAGAGAATGTGGTTTTACCTCCCAAACATCTATGGTGAGGAGAGGCTGCAAAATAGAAGAAAAAGAAACCAATTTATGTGTGAATAGATCATACTTAGTCCATGGTTACTACTTACTAGAAAGGAATAAAATCTTATCTTTACTTTAACTCACATTGTACTCCAAAACAGGAGGATTAATTGCATTTGGACTTTTCAAGGCAACAAGTTTCTTGTCCTTCTCTGATGGAAGTGGATTTCTAGCATTTAGCATGTCAAGTTTATGTTCTTTGTCTATAAAGAAACACATGGGTAGAAATGTCAAAACATGGATGCATTTTATTTTTCAAACTTTAGCTTTACAAACACTTACATACAAACCAAGCCCAACCATAACAAAACTGAGTAGTGACAGTTGAGTTGAACTCTTTAATTAGGCATTCAAATGAACCAAAATCTCTGTTTGTCAATTCTAAAATTTTCTAGACGGCTTTCCACCTATAGGTTTCATAGATTCCTAGAAAAAACTCATGGTTCCATACCTAAAGAGTTTGAATAATGGATTCCTCAAATTAAAAGTAAGTTCAAAAAAATCATAAATGGAATGTGGCATACCTGTGCAGCCTTGTTGAAGGATGGAAGAATATCACAGTTTCAAATAAATAGGATTACCAAAAAGAGAGAGAATAATACTTCAAATAATCGCTAAAATAGCATGTGCTACATTCATCAGAGATTCAAAATTGATCTAGGATTTACTGATATCAAAAACAAGTTTTGTTGGGTTTCTGAATAATTAGTACTATTCATGGAAGAATAACAAGCAAAAATGATAGAGAAGAATCGAAAATCAAATATTTCGAGGGAAAAGAATCGCAAACCATTCAGAGGAACGGAATAATCACGACTGTGGTGGATGAATAAGCCGATAACGATGGAGCACGCGGTGACGTTGGACGAATACGATGACGATGGTGGATGAATACGACGACGATGGTGGACGAATGCAACGACAGTGTCAATGCATCCGCGAGGATGATGGTGGCGGTGGAGCAAGGGCGATGTTGTGAGCTAAAGGGTCGATTGTACCCATTGTTTGAATCGTTACTTGGGAAGGGTGTATAGAGAGAGAGAGAGAGATGTGGGGGTGGGGGTGGTGGTGGGGGTGTAAATTGTAAAATATAGGAAATGGTAAATTTATATTTAGAAAATATTGATATGTTACGATCATCTTTTATTTTAGGGGATTAACAGAAAAAAATGGTATAAATATTAATTAGGGATAAATTTTATAATTAGAGTTAAAAAAACATTGGACAATTATATGAAATATTCAAAAGATAGACAAAAATTCTAATTTCTGTAATGATTAGGGACCATTTTTGTAATTTATTCTTATTATCGTAATAATTATACTATACAATATGTGTAATAAAATAGAATTTTAGTGGCATATTAAAGTATTATGCCACTAATAGTTATGGATATTAGTGATATAAAATGTTAAGTGCCACTATATACATTAATTAATATAGTGGCACATAGAATATGCCACTAAATACATGATATAGTGGCACATCAAACATATGCCATTAAAAATGTATGTCATTAACTTGACACTTTATTTGTAGTGTTCTTAGAATACTCATACATGATTTTTATTTTATATGATATGGAATGTTTGCATGCTAGGATAAGGTGTTAGAAACAGGGGATGAACAGATTGCTTGGATTCTCTGAAAGTCGTGATTCACTATCAAATTGAAGTATTTCGATGGTACAGATCGAACACTCAATTGGATGAAATTCAGAGATACGAAATCAGAGAATGTATATCAAAAATGTTCTTCAAAAGATGTACCAGAAAAATAACCAAAAATGGATATATGATTCCTGTCTGATAACTGTCACTAGACAGTTACAAACTGTCATAAAAACTACCAAACCTGTCATTAAACGGATCTTAGGGAAAAAGGGTCAACTTTCTAAAATTTGATTTTCTGAAGCATTATTTAATATAACAACATAGTCCAAATAAAAACTTTCTAAAATGGCTCGATACCAGCCAGGGGCGCTGCCCCCGGACCCCTGTTCGTTTAGGGGTTTCGCCCCTAAATAACAGTGTACTTTGAATCTTGAAAAACTTGAACAAGTGTGCACTCCTTCACCATCAATATTCAACAAGATCACTTTTGGTCAACAATTTTAATCTTATTACACTTGAATAATATTGATGATATAAAATCACCAACAAAACCTCCCCCATTTAATAGTAATACTGATTAAACTTAAAGCAAAACATAAACAACAAACAAACTGATGCATAAATGAAATGTTGTGACGATTGAATTTCACATTAGTATATTACTCAATCCAAATATTTGAATATTAGGGTGTCACCAAGGATTAAACCATTTCTATTCAAAGTGAATACATGAAGATAATACACACACCAATTTACATTCTCATAATTTCGAACTTGGAACTATATTTTACTAGCTTGTGTCCCATCCTTCAATAAGCATATCAAAGTCAAGTCCCAACTTCTTGAAGCAGCTAAACTTCATGCTTATATAGGTAGTTCTTTTATTCTTGCACCTACATATGGAATTTTTCAAAGAACTATTAAGAAATAAAATTTCAACCTCCTTAACTTGTAGTACTGAACACATACCTTGGGATGTTGATAATAATGTGTTCCAATCTTCAAATATCAAGCTTTCCATATTGAATTCAGCATCTAACATTACATTAGATGGGATTTGGGTATCTCAATATAAAAGATTTTAAGTGGACTTTAAACCCATCCCTATAGCCGCCTTGTGCACAAGATCCCTTGCTAACCCTTTGGTTAGATGATCGGCCAAATTCAACTGAGTTATTAAAAACTCCACATATATCACACCAGTCATGATGAGCTCTCGGATCATGCTATGTCTAACACCTAAATGTCTAGACTTCCCATTGTACATTTGACTATAAGCCTTAGCCAAAGTTGCAGCACTATCACATCTGATAGAAATGGTAGATATCGGTTTGGGCTATAATGGAATTTCATAAATCAAATTCCTTAGCCAATCAACTTCTTTACCAGCAACGGACAATGCAATAAACTCATATTCCATGGTTGAGTTAGTAATACAAGTCTGTTTCTTGGATGCCCAAGAAATGGCACCTCCTCCAAGAGGAAACACCCAACCACTTGTAGAGGAGTGATCCTCTAAGTTGTTAATCCAGCTGGCATCTGAATAACCTTCCAAAACAGAAGGATATCCACTATAAGTTAAACCATAATTCATGGTCCCTTTCAAGTACTTGAATACTCTATTCACAGCTTGCCAATGATGTGAACTAGGATTACTATTATATCTACTAAGCCTTCCTACAACATATGCTATATCAGGCCTAGTACTAATCATGGCATACATTAGACAACAAATAGCCCTTGAGTATTCAAGTTGAGACATTAGAGATCATTTATTAGGTAGAAGCTTAAGACTATGATCTATAGGAGTGCTAACAGGAGAACAATTCTCAAAGTTAAACTTTTTCAATATCTTCTCAATGTAATGAGATTGAGAAATTGAAATCTCGTTGTTTCCTTGTTTAATTCTTATACCAAGAATTACCTCAGCCTCCCCCAGGTCTTTCATTTCAAAACTAGATGATAAGAATTTCTTGTTTTTATCAACTTCTTCTAAATCAGTACCAATCAACATATCAGCTACATATAGACAAATCATAACTCCTTTTTTTTGAAGTATCAAATTTTCTATATACACACTTGTCAGCTTGGTTTTATGCAAAACCATTAGACAGACAACATCATCAAATTTTTGATGCCATTGTTTTGGTGCTTGTTTCAAACCATATAATGATTTCTTCAACTTGCACACTTTGTGTTCATTTCCAAGCTTCGCAAACCCTTCAGGTTGTTTCATGTATATTTCTTCATCCAAGTCACCAATCAAGAATGCAGTTTTCACATCCATTTGGTGAATCACAAGATTATGTAGAGCTGCAAGAGCTAATAATAATATAATAGTGGAAATTCTGGCAACAGGAGCATAAGTATCAAAGAAATCAATGCCTTCCTTTTGTCTAAAGCCTTGGATAACCAATATGGCTTTATACTTATCAATTTTGTGATCCACCTTCATTTTCCTTTTGAGGATCCATTTACATCCTAATGCCTTGCAACCAGGAGGTAAATCAGACAATACCCAAGTATTATTATGCATGATAGAATCAATCTCATCCTGAATTGCTTCTTTCTAGAAATGAACATCCCTAGAAGTCATAGCTTCACTAAAAGTCTTTGGATCCTCCTCAATATTAAAACGATATTGATGTTGAGACATAGTCTCATTCCTTGTTCCTTCATCTAGATAAATCCGAAAATCAGATCCAAAAGACTTAGCTTTTTCTAACTCCTGTGCTTTTCCTAGGTTCAGGTACAGAACTTGTACTACCAGAAACATCTTCAGCTTGATTAGTACTCTTACTAGAATATTGATGAATCATGTCCCTTGGTCTAGATATAGATGTAAATCTTTCTTCATCAAAGATAGCATCTCTTGACTCTATCACAGTGTTTACAGACACAGAGTCATTAGATTCTATAACATGAAATCTATATGCTTTGGAATTCTCGACATATCCAATAAATATACAATCTCAACCTCTCTCACCCAGTGTTTTCCTTTTGGGTTCAGTGAGCCTTACAACTGCTCTACATCCCCAAAATTTGAGATAACTCAAATTTGGTGGCTTTTTACACCTAAGTTCATAAGGAGTATTCTTACTCTTTTAATTTGGAATTCTATTCAAAATGTAACATGCAGTTAACATTGCCTCACCCCAAAACGCTTCACTTAATCCAAAATAGGACAACATGGAATTTACCATTTCTTTCAAAGTCTTATTCTTCCTTTCAGCTACACCATTTTGTTGTAGTGTATAAGGAACTGTGGTTTGATGTATTATTCCAGTTGATTCAAAATAAACTGGATCATAATACTCACCACCTCTATCAGTAAGCAAGACTTTTATTAATTCATTTTAAAGAAGCTCAACTTGTTGTTTATAACGTTTAAATTTATCAAGTGCTTCATTCTTAGAATGTAGCAAATAGACAAAACAATATCTAGATGCATCATCAATAGAAGTAACAACATAGTTTTTGTTTCCAAGGGAAGGTGTTGCATGGAAATCACATAAATCTTTATGTATAAGATCCAACACCTTGCTTTCCCTAACAACATCTTTGAAAGGTTATCTAGTGATTTTAGTTAGCATGCATGTTTTACATTTTTCATTATTTTGCATATCAAAAGCAGGAATTATACTCATTTTAGACATGTCTTTTAATCTCTTATAATGAATGTGTCCTAGTCTAGCATTCCATAATTCATATTTATTAAAATTATTGCTAGTACTAATAGAAGCAATGCAAACAGAATTATCAATAATAGGATAATTAATATTTAGCCTAATCATTCCATTACATACATATCCAAATCCCATAAAAGAACCATGTCTTGACAAGATATACTTGTCACTTTCTAATAATTGTTTGCAACCATAATTATTTAATACAATTTTAGACACAAGATTCTTACAAACCCCTGGAACATATAAAACATTGTTCAAATACAAACATTTCCCAGAAGTAAAGGTAAGTAAAACAGATCCTAGTCCCTTGATTGGTTCAGTTGCAACATTTCCCATCTTCACAACAGATCCATCATCAATTGGTTGAATGTCCTTGAACCAATATAGATCTTAGAAACATAACTTATTGCTCCCGAATCAACACACCATGCAACATTATCATCCTGCACATAAAATGCTTTAGAAATCACAGAAATATAATTATGAACATATTTAGAATTCTGCATGGAAACAGAAATCTGACCTTGTTGCTTTTCTGGATCCTTGGATCCACTTGGTCCAGCACCATCCTTGTTCACTTTGAGAAGACGACAATCTTTCTTGAAGTGACCCGGTTTGTTAAAATGCCAACACACCACTTTAGCCTTCTTGTTGGAGGACTTGTCATCCTTTCCTTTACACTTCCTTTTTCCATTAGACTTCTTTTGATTCTTTGATCCTTCTCCATCCACCATGTTCACAGAAGAGGAACCAACTTGGTTCTTGCATATGGGATTGTTATCAAGTTCTTGAGTCCTTATGGGCTCTTCAATCCGTAAATGGCTTCCAAGTTGAGTTAAAGTCAATTCCTCTTTGTTATGTTTCAGATTGTGTTTAAAATCCTTCAAGGAAGGGGGCAGTTTGTCAATGATCATAGCCACAAAAATGGCTTCATCCATTTTCAGATTGTGTTGTGCAAACTGTCCCATAATCCTTAACATTTCATGGAATTGTTCCATAACAGGCCCGAAGTCAATCATCTTGTATCCCATAAAGTTACTCAAAAGAAACTTCTTGCTAGAATCATCTTCAGCCATATATTTGGATTCAAGAGAATCCCACAGTTCTTTTGCTGATTCGAAATTTTGATAGATATCAAACAAAGAGTCAGACATACCATTAAGAATATGACCACGACATATGTAATCACCATTTCCCACTTTGATCTCCTTCTTGTTGCCTCCAAATGTTCATCTTCAAAAGATTATGGTAAGACTGGCATGGGAGTACTCAGAATACACACCACTTTCAGAGTGGTAAAGAGAAAGTGCATCTTCTTCTGCCATCTACGAAAATCTTGCCCTTCAAACTTGTTCAATTTGTCAAACTTGCTTTTCATATCCTTCACAGAATCGCCACTGGCTATGATCACAAAATACTTAAATTTTTGTTAGAAATAGGGGATGAACAAATTGCTTGGATTCTCTGAAAGTCGTGATTCACTATCAAATTGAAGGATTTCAATGGTACCGATCGAACACTCAATTGGATGAAAATCAGAGATACGAAATCAGAGAATGATTATGAAAATGTTCTTCAAAAGATGTACCAGAAAAATGACCAAAAACGGCTATATGATTCCTGTCTGAAAACTGTCACTAGACAGTTACAAACTGTCATAAAAACTACCAAACCTGTCATTAAACGGATCTCAAGGAAAAAAGGTTCAACTTTCTAAAATTGTCATTAAACGGATCTCTGCCCCTTAGACCCCGCCAGGGGTGCTTGCCCCCGGACCCCCTTTCGTTTAGGGGCTTCGCCCCTAAATAACAGGGCACTTTGAATCTTGAAAAAATTGAACAAGTGTGCACTCCTACACCCTCCTAACTTGTTCAATATTCAACAAGATCACTTTTGGTCAACAAATTTAATCCTATTACACTTAAATAATATTGATGATATAAAATCACCAACATAAGGGTAATGATAATTTCAGGAATTGCATCATATATTTGCCTAATATGTAATGCATTGTAGCCTAGGAGGAATTGGATGGTATGATAGATTTGGAATTTGTATTGGTAGAAGTGATTACTAAGTGTAAGCTTTATAAATTGTATATGATTATGATCATATTTCATGTATTGTGTATAATTTGCATGTATTCGCCAACCGACAGTGAGAATAGGAGTTCCTCGCATGGTAGTATCAAGTGATCTTGGGAGGTCCTTTGTTTGTTTTGTGACTTGCAGTGTTACTGCACGAATGCTTCTTTCTTTGTGCTTTGTGGGACCCCTAGTGATGTGAGTTAAATATTAAGTGAATTCGTTAAATTGCATGTTGCAGAGGTTAAGTAATCTAAAGAGTGACAGATTTGACCCTATTGCATAGCTCTTCTCTAAGTCCAACCCTTGTAGGGTTGATTGTTTTACTCGAAGGACTATCTAAGCGTTGTTGCATGTGATTTTATTCATGAAGTAGTTAGCTGACATTAGTGGGAGTTCTTTAGCAGTTGATGACAAGGTGAGATCGGGAACCTAGGAGAGCCTAGGAAGTTCAATAGTGGGTTGGATGCATTGTTTAACAGGTACTTGGGGTGCCAATTTGAGAAGGTGTCTTATAGGATTCGAGATAAATCTTGAGGAAAGTATGGATATGTGTGGAAGGTAGTATTGGGCCTGTACTACTGAAATAACAGGATCCATACTCGAATCGAGAAGGGTCACGGAAAATCAAGGAAGCCTATAGGATGAGGATTCTTTGGGTATGTTCTAAGCCTTTGTATGTTTGCTTTTCAGAATGGTGATGATCACGCGTGAAGGAGGTTCAGGTTCGAGTTTTGGTTCAGGCTCAGGTGCGGGTACCGAGTTGATTGATGTGCAGATGCGGGAGTTCATCTCATTCGAGATCACCCGCAATATTTTAGAGTAGACACATGTGATCTTTGGTTCGGTTAAGGAGGGGATTTTGGAGATTTTGGATGAGCGTATAGGCATGTTTTGCACGGAGATTTTGGCTATAGTGGGAGCTCTCACTCTTTCTTTCCGCGAGTTCCGTGGTTGTGGAGCTCTCGAGTTCTTTGGAGAGAAGGCCCCATTGCTAGTAGGAGGTGGCTAACAGACATGGTGGACGCTTTCAGGACAAGCTTATGCCCGAGGGGTCAAAGGTCAGATTCGCATCTTGTCTTCTGAAAGACAGAGCTCGATATTGATAGGAGGAGGTAGATTTCTCTTTGGGAGGCGAGGATATTGAGACGATGACTTGGGATGAGTTTGAAACCTGGTTTAGGGAGGAGTTTGCACCAGCCATCGAGGTGCAGCAGTTGGCGAGGGAGTTTTAGGACCTTTACCAGACGACTAAGACTGTGGCTGAGATCACTGCCAAGTTTAGGGTCAGGGATCTTTTGGTTCCACAGTATGCCACAAAAGAGGAAATAAAGAAGACTCGATACCATGACATGCTGCGAGATAACATTAGAGAGTTCATTAGCTTTTCAGCTAGTCAGACTTTGGAGGGCATGACTAATAGAGTATGAGAGCAGGAGATTGATTTGGAGCACCTCGGTAAGAAGAAGACAAAGTAGATTAGGATCGCAGAGGGACATGCAAAGAGGCCTAAGACTCAGGATTCACATCCGGGAGGCCATCAGGGTCGGGGCCGTTGTGCCAAGTGTGGTAGGACCCATAAGGGAGGCTGTTAGGAGACAGGAAGGGGATGTTTCAGTTGCGGTCAGATGTGTCATTTCAGTAGGGATTTCCCTTGTGGATCGGGTTTGATGTGTTTTCACTGCAACCAGGTGCGCCACAAGAAGGCCGACTGTCCGAGGTTGATGGGTGGAGCAGTGAGGGCACTTACTCCAGTTACTTTGAGTAGCACTGACGCTCGTGAGGACAGGGGGAAAGCCCCAGCAGTAAGGAGCCGAGCTTTGCAACTTCAGGCAGGGGAGGCTAGAGTTTCATCAGATGCTATCGCGTGTATGTTATCTTTTGTTTTCCTCATGCCTTATTATTTGTATATATATGCTTTTGAATCATGTGTTAGTATATATATGAAATTATCTTCGGTTTAGTTTCTCTATAATTGCTCGATTAGTATTATCATGGGTCGTTATATGTATTTCTGCATGCCGAAAGTCATGAGCGGGGCACATCTTGTTGTGCTGGATTTAGATTGTCAGGTACTTTATTATGGGCCATCGGTAGAAGAAAATTATGGGTACCTCTTGGAAGATTAGTAGTTGGATCAATCTTTTAGTTCAGCCTTGGGGCAGAGGAAGTTGTACTACATGTTTGTTTGACTATTAGGATTCAAGAAAATTGTGGGGTGTAAGGAATTGACTAGACTCCAAGTACGAGAGAGTTGCCACCGAATTGATAATTTTCAGGATGTGAAGTCAGAAGGAAAGGATCCCATGGAAGTTGGTTGTCCTCGCATCAGAAGCTTTAAGGAAAGGATCCCATGGAAGTTGGTTGTCCTCTCTTGGGACAATGAAGTCAGAGCTTAGAAGTGCTTCCGTTGCTCGATATAGATGAAATTTATATATTGATAGACTCCTTGGCATAATCGCTATTGTAGTTATGGAAAGAGCGGTGGCGAGTGGATGATTATGTGGGGCACACGGGTTTGTTTAAATGCTAGAGTTGTCAAAAGAATTTCGAAATTGTAATGCTTAAAGATGGATTGAATGCGTAAAACCTTCGGTAAGTGGGATGCTGGGTTAGTGATCAGTCAGATCCAATAAAGGGGTTCATTATTCGTTGCCTTTAGTAAGATTGGAAAGGTGTAGCTAAATCCAAGTCGGGGAGAACCGTTTGGATTTCTGGGCATTGAATAAGGTTCGGAGCAAGGAGGAGCTCCACATCCTAGTCGAGAGGGAAGCCAGATCAAGTGAAAATATGAATAGAGGTTGCACAAGGTTGTGGGTTTAGAAAGTTTCAACGATAGGTTGGCGTATCCGTAGTGATGCATATCAGATTTGTGGTTGGATCCAGGCTGAGGGTTGTGCTAGATCCTCTCTACCTTTTCTTGTCTGATGAAGGCTTTGAGGTTCGAAGTATGACCTGAATACCTTAATGGGATGCAGTCAATGTGGTTTTTAACTCATGTGTGATTGTGGGTTGGTGTGGTAGATGGAGTGCAAGATCATGAGTCAGGATCACGGCTTATATGGGAGTGTTGTACGACTAGGGCGTAGCCGTAGCATACACAAGGATGATAGACTATCATGGAAGTGTTGTAAGTGTACGATGTAGTCGCCGCATTCACCGGAATGAGGTAGGCCATTATAGGAATGGTCGTTGGGCTGATGCAGAATCAACGCATGTGTGGGTCGAAGCATGCAGTATTATCGAAGGACTAATCCTTATTGAGTATGAGGATCATTGGATCTGAGGCGATATTGGGCCTGTACAATACTCGATTGGATGAGACTCGTGGGCGAGCCATGTTTAATTGTGAAGACTGGGTGAGACTCATTTAGTTATGATAGTGTGGGTGAGACCCAATGAAAATTAGCTTGAGAAAAGTATTGGATCACGTTTAGAGTAGGATGACTATGTGGTAACTGGTTGGCATCTGTGTAGTGGTTAGGCTAGGGTAGCCCTTATCAGTTAGACTCTTAGTTGGAGTCATGTGGTGGGACCAGGTGTGATACTGTCAGCCTCAACGGTCGAACGGGGATTTTATATCTCAGTTTAGTGTAAGGTCACCATGGAATCGAGAGATTTTGGATTAAATGCAAGTGTAAATCCTTGGATTCTGGGATATGAGTTATGTTCCGGGTTGGCGCAAAGGGATGAGACTTGTGTTGGGAGTCACCCTTGTTTATATGAAAGACCTTTTCAATAGCAATGTATGATCAAAGATTCTGCCTGCCAAGGGTATCAGTTAGACAATTCTGGATCGGAAGGATGTCATTTAGTTCAGATTGCAGAGAAAGGTCCTACTCATTTTGTTTCGGAATGGTTCTGCGTGTGTGGAGGTCAGGTAAAGTTTTGGGTTCCAGACTTATAATAGGGGAGTGCCAATTTCCCGTATGATTTACGTTAGCGGATCGATAATTCTCTCTCCATCATGGCATATGGGTCCTGCTATGATTGGGTTTCGATGATAGCGTTGGAAGGTCTTAGTGAGTATGAGTCAACCTTTTCGCCGAAGCGGGGTTCGAGAGGAATTGGTCGAATCTTCTGATATCCTGAAAGGTAGTAAGGAGTGATTTCAAGGAAGAAATCTAATTCAAGTGGGGGATATTTGTAACATCAGGTCCAGGATTGAATCAACATTCTTGTATTTATTTTAAAAGGGGTGGCCACGATATAGTGGAGCATCACCACGACGTGGCGAATCATTTTGGATTGCGAGATTTAAATGACCCGCCACAAGGTGGTCTTGGGGAACCACAACGTGGTAGGTGTTTTAGAGAAAACCCTAATTACGGGCTTTGGACCCTATATAAGGAACAATATGGCTAGGGTTTCAGCCTCCATCTCCCCCCCCCCCAACCGCATAAACCCTAACCCTAGCCTCCATTGAAGTTCTGAGCTCATTCTTGGTGCTTTTGGTGATTTTAGATGGAGAAGGGAGCTCTTGGTGAGGTGGTTACTTGGCAAGCACCATTTCTTTAGCTATTATCTCTTGGACCTTGGTGAGGGCCAAACACTGAACCTTTTCTTGCCATGTTCATAGATCTCTTATTTTGGTCCCCTTTTTCCATGCTTTGATGGACTTAAGTAATGGGATCTCATTAATTTTGCAACTTTATGAATCTCCAAGTCAAATAAAGCATTCAGTGGCTTGGATCTGAATTATAAGCAAGTTTTGTTGTCATGCATGGGGTTTTAGTCATTAAACCCTATTTTTGACCTAAAAAGGAAAAGGCATGTATTGGACATGCAAGTCTTTAAATCCACGATTTTTAAGGTCTCTTTGAAGTGTGAAATATTTCTAGAAACTTCAGAGGTGCAAGTCTAAGGATTTGGTGCCTAATGAGAATCTTGATGCATTAAGTTACCATTAGTGGTTAAGGTTGGGACTTTGGCTTATGAAAGGGTTTGAGGGATAAAGTTGGAAACTTTACCCATCAAAACCTTAGGAAGGACTAGATCTGAGCCTTGGGGCTCTTGTAGTTGAAGGAAATGACTTATCGATTTAAGCTGTCAAGACTTATCACCACGACTTGGTTGAGGTCGCCACGACGTGGCGACTCGGTCAAGACCCATCTGTTTTGTTGGTTTGTGGCCACGACATGGCGACTAGCTGGATTGACTTTTGATTTTTACCAAGATTTGACTATGTTTGAATTAGGGGTATTTTGGGTATTTTGAGCTATAGTCTGAGTTTTGGTCACTGTTATTTGTAAAGGTGACCGGTAGAGTTGGTATTCGGAGTAGGGTATTGTTGCAGCTATTTCGCTTGTCTATAAGGTGAGTCTCCTCATTGTACCCATGGGTCGAAGGCACCCATGCCGGCCCACTTTGATATGTTATGTAGAATGCTAGCTATCTTTGTGACTCTTGCATTTGTATGATGGGTTGGGCCCAAGGGCATGCATGTAGGGCTGGGCCCAATTGCATGATAGGTTTGTGCCCATTATTATAGGCTAGGCTAGGCCCATTGTATGACGGGCTAGGCCCATTAGTATGTGATGGGCGCAATGTGCGGGCTAGGTCCAACGATATGTATGGTATGTGGTATTTTGGGAAACTCACTATGCTTTGTGCTTACGATTTATGTTTATGGTTTGAGGTACGTCCACTTTTAAAAGGAAGGGCCCAATGTGACTGCACAACATCCCCCAGAGTTTATGTCACACCCCCAAACCAGAATGGCGGAAACATTCGGGGGTGGATGAATTCACGTAGTATCATAAAGTTGAATATTTGTAAAGAAAGTAACACAACCATCATAAATATAATTTAAAAGTTACATTGTTGAATGCGATACATGTCTCAAAATAATTTACAATATGATGATTTAATAAGTTTTAAGACTGACGCCTTAGCGTCCCTTCTCCAAAAGCTGAGGATTTACCTGTATTACTGAATCCCTGAGAAATACAAGTAGTTTTGAAAAAGTGTGTCAACAATTAAGTTGGTGAGTTTATAAGCGTTTTTGTATAAGAATAGTATCCTTTTTAGTGTAAAATAACTGAGCGTGTTTCTAGAAAATCCAATATTTTCCATATATGTGTGGTAGTTTAAAAAAAAATTCCAAAAGACTGAATGTATAAGTGTTTTCCATACTTGAAATAGTATAAGTAGATTTATATAAGTATATATAATCACTAAGGCGTTTAACAGCCCCGTAAACCGAGATGTATTAATACCCCATGTGAGTTTTTATAACCGTGCTATTGACCCAGACTGCTTGTAACAACCTTCTTAAGGCGTTGGAATGATACGACGTTTGTCACCCCAGACCTGCCGATCTAATTGTAGCTAACAATTTAGGTGCGGGATTGTCAGTCCCATATAGATCTATACACAAATATCACGCTCTCCCTACAAGAGATTATGGCTTATAAAACAGGACTTAATCTGCGAACTGAAGGGTTCGATGAATTCCGATATCTCACACAATTTGGTATCAACAGGTTTACGTATGAAAAGTCCATTTTCCTTGTGAATATAAGTATTTCCTCTTTTGTTTATAGTATGTAAAAATATCATGAATATCTCGTAACTATACCTATTACAGTTTTAAAAAGGGTCTTCCGTTACGATGAAAAACCTTGGTGTATTACCAATCTGGCATTAAAATTAGTCTTTAACTTTAGTAGTTACGTTATTTTATGTATTTAACATTTTCTACATAAGATGTAGGAAAAACATTTGAACTTATAAGTATTTCAATGTAAGTTTTTCTTTTGTTTCACTTGTATCCCCCCCCCCCTAAAACATAGAAAAGACGTGAAAATATAGGGGTATGAACTCACCTGGTAAGTGACGATTTGAAGAAAGCGATACTTTGCTCAGACAACACTTCGACCGGAAAGACGTCGATTTCTCGGAAATCTCGGGAACTTCGGGACTTCGGGCTTCCGTCAGGGCTTCCACACGTAACCGGGGCGTCGAGGCAGTCTCGAGGGGCTCGGAAGTGAAAATGTGGGAGAGAAATAGTGAGATTATGCAAGAGAAGTCGGAACCCTCGCACCTATTTATAGGTGAGGAAGCTGCCCTCGTACGATGAGCGTACGCCGAAGTACGCGGGGCGTACCTCGTACGCGGGGCGTACGTCAGCGATGACGTCACTAGTCGCTGGTCTTCGGATGGGACGAGAGTAGAGGTATAGGGGCGACGTGGCCGATCCGAGGCCGTGCATTGACTACGTTGGGCGTACTCCGAAGTACGCGGGGCGTAACCCTTCGGATAAGCTTCGAAGGGTGTGCCCAAATCTTCAAAAATGCGTAACTTTCGCATACGAGCTCCGTTTTTGACGTTCTTTATATCCACACATAGGTGAGAACATACTCTACAACTTTCATTCAGACTTCGTCGGCAAATTTTCAATTTAGTTTTAATTATATTTTATTTAATAGGCCGGGACAGGAAAAATCCGTTAAAAATTCATAACTTCTTCATCCGATGTCTGTTTTCGTCTGTCTTTTTACCGTTGTAATACTATTGTCAAGACCTTCAACTCTCATTTAGGTTGCGTTGGCTAAAAATCGTTCAATCATTATTTCGAGTTTTCAGCTGTCTACTGCTGTCCCGAAACTTAGAAAAATCATAACTTCCCCATACGAAGTGAGATTTGGACGTTCTTTTTATGTATGCTCTCGGTTTGTTATTATCTACGACTTTCGTTTAGATACTTAAGGCTAAAAAATATTTTATTGAAATTTCACTTTTTACGCTTAACAGTGTTTTACCGGTTTTGTCGCGGATCTTTGATTGGTCATAACTTCTTCGTTATAACTCGGATTTGAGTGTTCTTTATAATTTTGAAAACCTTGACACAATATCTATCATTTTATGTATCCCAATTGAGACTTTTGAACAATTCATTTTGACGCTATTTTTTTATTGATTCCAAGAATAGATTATAATCTTTGACTTTTTGAATATTACATTGACTTGGAACATCGGGTTGTCACATCATCCCCCCATTAGAGGGAATTTCGTCCCGAATTTAATTTTACATTAAGTATTCATGGGCTAGGGAAAAGATGCTAGTATTTTTGCTTCATCTGATCTTCACGCTCCCAGGTGTATTCAGGTCCTCGCTTGGCATTCCAACGGACCTTCACAATGGGTATGCGACTTTGTTTTGTTCTTTTAATTTCACGATCCATGATTTCTACTGGCTCTTCTACGAAGTGGAGACTCTCGTTGATTTCAATTTCGTCCAGAGGAATGAAGAGGGTCTCATCGGACAGGCATTTCTTTAGGTTTAATACGTGAAAGGTAGGATGTACGTTATTGAGTTCCTGCAGCAATCGAAGTTTGTATGCTACCGGGCCAATCCTGGCAAGGATCTCGAAGGGTCCGATATACCTTGGGTTTAGTTTCCCACGTTTTCCAAAACATATTAAACCTTTCTAGGGGGAGACTTTCAATAGTACCTGGTCCCCAACCTGGAATTCCAAGGGTTTCCGTCTTTTGTCCGCATAACTCTTTTGTCTGTCTCTTGAAGCTTTTAATCGTTCTCGGATTTGGACAATCTTCTCGGTAGTCTCCCTTATGATTTCCGGGCTAGTGAGAGTGTTGTCAGGTACTTGTCCTCTAGCTAGTTGCGTGTCACCCACTTCAGCCCATCACAGAGGTGATCTGCACTTACGGCCATAGAGGGCTTCGAATGGAGCAACCTTGATGCTAGTGTGGTAGCTATTGTTGTACGAGAACTCAACCAATGGTAAATGGGTATCCCATGCCTTACCAAGATCGATCACACAAGCCCTTAGCATATTTTCCAAGGTTTGAATGGTCCTCTCACTCTGTCCGTCGGTTTGTGGGTGGTAGGCGATACTCTTGTCTAGTCTCGTTCCTAGAGATTTTTGTAGTGACTTCCAGAACCGCGAGGTGAATCTACTATCCATGTCCGAGATAATGGATATTGGTACACCATGCAGTCGCACAATCTTCCTGATGTATGCTCTAGTCAGTTTCTCCAGCTTGTCTGTTTCCTTTGTTGGTAGGAAGCGTGCGGATTTGGTTAACCTATCGACAATCACTCAAAATGGCATCAAGTCCACTTGTTGCCTCGGTAACTTGAGTTTTAAGCCCATTGCAATCCGCTACCACTCCCACCCAGGTATCTCCGGTTGTTATAGTAAGCATGCGGGCTTTTGCTCCGAAGTTCATGATAAGACTCATTCTTGGCTCATCCATCCTCACCTCGTATATACGAGTTGTATATAATTTAAATCGACAAAACTTTCAGTTGGGTGGCTCTGCCCCAAGTCCACAACCAGAAAAGGAACAGGAAGTAGGGCAGAATCACACATCCTAAATCTTGTTGAGTCTAAATTATATGCCACTCTTTCATATATACCTAGCAGCGATAGATTAACCTAATGAGTTCTTATACTCTATTCTTGAACTTGACCTATAGTACAAGTGGCCTTCCTCGGAGATCTCTTGGGTATGCTACGAGTGGTTACTGACTTCTGAGACTTCTTTGGTGCTTTCTGTTTCAAGCTTTCTATCTATTGAGCAGGCTAGAAGGTGTGGTACCCCTCGCATGGGTACTTCTGAAGTTTTGAAGTGATAGACGATATAAGGGTTTGCGTTATGGATTGGAAGAATTTCATCTGAAGTTTTGAAGTGATAGACGATATAAGGGTTTGCGTTATGGATTGGAAGAATTTCATCTGACAGCTGATTAAGGAAAAAGTTCTTTTACACGACATAAAAAGAAATTGCATGGTAAGGATTAAGCCAAACCATGTCGGATGAGGATGTCGAAACTTCTCAACGAAGTAGATATTAAGTTATTCTGGAAGAGATGATTACTAGGATAATGAACAATTCTACGTACATAAGTTTTCAGCGCCTTCAGTTTTATTCTGTTATTTTGCTACGAATCCCCTTTTTAATTCAAAATTGGCGGTTACTACTAATACGAGGGTTCTGAAAATTTTGAAACTATGAACTTCCATGGAATGATTCCTACTAGGTCTCTCTATCATCGTTTGGTGTACACAAGTCATGTATAATTATGATTGGTAAGACAGTTGACTGAGCAACCCTGCCCTAAATCCACAACCAAACAAGGAACAAGAAATGAGGCGGGATCACTCACCTTAAATCTACAAATCTTAATTATAAATGACCCTAATGTATGCACTAAGCCATCATAGCTTACCTGATTGGGTTCTCAGTTTTATATGAGTGCTGTGATTTGGTTCGAATGAAAGAGTAATTATAATTATAAATAAATTATTGGGGTTTGGAAGTGTACCAAAAATATAGCAGGGTTCTTTGATGCTTCCCCATTCTCTGAGGTCAAACTCCTCCTGCTCCCCCGTCGTTCTTCTCTGTTGGACATTACCTCTTGTAATGTCCTTTCTCACCACAAAGACGACATATTGGACTTGTTCCAATGTTGGTAGTTGAAGTGATGAATTTGACCGGAGTCCTACAGAAACGGGCAGTGTGCCCCTTCATGTTGCATCTATTTCAGTGCAGTACTCGGCAGACTCCATGATGATGGTAGTTGCACTTGCTGCAGTGTGGGAGGTTTCCTAAGTACGGTGTGGTCGGTGTTGGGATAGCAGTGCTGATTGGGGTATTGACTGCCCCAGCTTGTTGCCCTTCTGTAGGCCCTTGAGTTAAACAACTCCCTTTCTTGTTCTCGAACTTTCGTTTTAGAACATTAGGTTTGAGGTTCGGAGTGTCTTTACAAGTAGGCACTTGTTGCTGAAATTGGTTATCACCACGATCGGGATTGCCGATCATATTTCTACTAACATTTGCGTTGTTAGCATTAAGGTGAGCCATGACAGCTGCTACGGCTGGTGTGACTGCAACTTGAAACGTAGCCGCATCTATCTGAAGGATTGGTGTTTGATCGGAGGGTTGGTTACGTTTCTCTGGAGGCATGATTCTGTTACAAAATGAGAAAATGGGCTCGTGAGCGATTATGGTTGGCTTTAGATGTATTCTAATCATTTATATTAATATAAATTTTTTGTTTCGATATACTGATCTCAAAGATTCGATCTACATCCCTATGATGCAGTCCTGGTAAAAGAGTAGAATGAAGTTCCTAGAATGGTTACCAGACGAGTGTCATCCGAATGAAGTTATCTTTGGTTGGTGGATACTATGATTCAATTTTCGAAAAGATTTGAAAGTAATTCATAATAGAGTCTACAATAAATCGACTTATGAATTTGAGAAGTAATCACTCTCGATTGAGATTTCGTGATCCGAATTATTGTTATTAGCCAATATAGGAAAAGACGATAAGTTCGAATCCTAATGTGAGTAATGTATTCATTAACTCACTAGGTTGCATTATTTATTAGTTATTACTGTGACGAAAAGGCACTCAAACACTCCGCATGTAACTCGTGTGGTTCTCCTCTGTTCTCCGTTCTATTCTAGGTGATAATGATTTGTTCTCTCCTGGTATTTATAGGGTGTCCTTCTTCTTTGTAGGTATATTGAATTTTTGTGCCGTCTTACTTCCGATTCTTACACTGATCTCCATTACTTCATAACGAAGAGTTTAAATCCCGAAAGTTCATGCGAATGTAAGTTTTTCATTTTGTTATACTGTTCTCGATGATTCGACCTACATATCTGCTACGTTTCTATAGTACTGTAAAAGTATTTTAGTTATTAAGACAGAATATTGACGTTAACATCTTAAGTTGGTTCGGGCTTTACGTGCAGGCATCTTTTACTATAAAGATTAAAAGATGAAACGATTGTAAGATATCAAGAATGAACATGAATTTGATATCTCATAACCAAAACACTTAGTTCGATAGGGATTTTGTAAGGAATTGGAATTTAAAGTTCAATATAAGTACGACTTGTAACAAAATAATGTGAAATTGAGTGGTTATTTTTCAAAATGTAAGAAGTAAATGTCGATTATAGGTGTATTAAGTACATAGAGTTTGGAAAATTTGACCTTAAACAGGTCTATAATACACCACGATTTTGGAAAAAACATCGACATTAAAATGAGCTACCGAAAATGAATTTCCGCGGTCGAACTGATAGAGCATGAAAAATAACTCTAAGACATCTCTGAAGACTTAGACTATAACTAAAAGAGTTAACAGAGGGCGAGTAGAGTATGATCTACTTCCTACTAAATCCGACCCTGGATTTGGCTAACTGGCGCTCTATTTTGAATATGCGCCTATCTTGTACAGCATGATGCTCTCATAATCGTTGCACTTCGGCTTGCAAAGCCGCCAGTTCTCCCTGCAAGAAGTTGGTACGATCCCTTGTTGCGTTATGATTGTCTTACAGGTTGCGAAGACGAACAACATCGACACCAGTGGTAGCATCAATCTGCACCACTCGGTCAATGATATCTCTTCCCTGTTCCGTGTTGCGAGAAAAGCGACGAACCAGCACCGGAGGTGCTCTATCTGCTGAACCTCCGACTTCTAGATTGTAGAAGCTTCGATCTCAATGTTGGGGTACAAAGTTTTCCATGAATGACTTTGTAATGTTTGACTTTTGTAAAACCCACTTTCATGTGGTGCATTAGCCTTGTGGCATGAGATAGAGAGTGAGAGAGAGACATGTAAACACCTCTATATAAGGTGGGTTTAGTCCACTTGTAGAGGTGTGCTTGAGAGATGTAAAAGTGAGTGTGTAAGTGTGTGTTATTTATGTAGTCTAGATCTAGATCCTTTTTGTGTAACACCATACATAATCAATACATCTCTTGAACACCCAAATCACCATGTTCATTGTGCAATCTTTAATTCCGCATGCCAAACCATGTTCTTATGTCACTACAATTGGTATCAGAGCGGGTCTTCAAGATCAAGGTGATTTTTTGAAGAACGATTCTCGGTTTGGCAATTTTTGTCGCAATTGAAGCATTTTTGGTGAGTCTCTCTCTATGATCTCTCTTAATCTCATTAAATTCGTGCGCTACGTTTTTGATTTTTGATCGTTCGACTCGTTGGATCAAATTTTTCTTGAAAAATCTCATTGTTGATCCAATATTTTTTTAATTGATCATATCCAAAACAAAATCATTTTAGATCTTTCAAAATCCAAAATTCGTTACTGTTCATGTTTAAGCCCAAAATCTCATTTGTTTAAAGTTTCGAATAAGTGGATTGTTACTATTCATGATTCATATATTCCATTTTTTGATTCAACCGATTTGAGCCCAATCAAAAAGAATCGGTTACTGTTCATCTAATGAAGCCCATTTTTGATCCGATTCCTTCAAAGACAAAACATTATCGTATCTGTTTTTCAATATATTGAGTTCATCATATTATTCAATTGACGTATGTGATGTTCGTCAGTCGACTTGTACATCAGCTTTATCTGGTTGTACCATTGTGCCTGTTCTTCATCGTTCCTTCAATAATTCATCTGTTTATAATCAATTTCTTTTCTTTCTATCGATTTCATTGAGTCATTGTAATTCAGTCGACATTTATTCACTGATTGAGTACTTTTGTCATATGCTTAAAGCGGTTGTACGACTCAATGTTCTTGACTACCGATTTCTTTCAAGTCGTTCTTATGTTTTTGTTTCAGTTTCTTTATCTCTAAAAATCGATTAGATATGATTGTTGTTAATTGTTAATATGAGATTGAAAATCAATTTCGTATGATTTGTCATATGTTGCAATCGATTTTGTTCATACTGAAGTTTGAGAAATTGAAAAATTGAGTTTTTGATTTGAATGAATTTGGTCAAGAACAACCTGGAAATGATGAAGAATAGTTAATGGAACATTTTTTTGATCTGAAAGTGGCTGTTATAATCATCAATTTCGTGTTTACAGTCTTTTGACTTTGATAATTAAAACTGTGAAATGGAATGGTATAATCGTGGTTAAGAGTCGATGATTTGGAGTCGGTGGTTTGAACGAAGATTTTGATGCTTTGTTAAATCGACGACGATTTTGGTTTCAATCAAACAGACGAAGTCTTGAAGCTTTTGGAGTTCATGTGTTTGTTCTTGATGATCGATAATTTAGATTTGGATAGAACTGGGTTAATGTACGAAGGGTCCCTGTGTTTGGATTTTGAAGATACGATGGGTCGATTGTTGATGTTGGTATTCTACAGTTGATTCAGAGGTTGGATGATTAAGAGGTTACTGTTCACTGGATAAGGCTTCGTATGGTTCGTATGCTGAGAATTTTTCGTATGATTGGGGAAGATGAAGTTTCATACGAAGAGGAGAGAGAAAATGGGCAGTTGGATTTCATACGAAAGGCTGAGGATTTCATAAGAAGAAATGAAATTTTCGTATGATTGGTTAAAATTTTCGTTCATATGGTGCAGATGAATTCGTACGAAGGGTGGAGACTAAATCATTCGAAGGGTGTTGTTCTTTTAAGCGAAGATTTGGAATATTTGGATTTGTACGAAGGGTGTTTAATGTTGGGATAAACTTTTATACGAAGGGGTAATGAAATTTCATACGAAGGGCAAGAATATTTTTTTTTCGTATGATTTAAAGAGGAAGTTTCATTTATGGCCCCTGAAGTTTCGATAGTTTGACAAAACTTCAATCCTTCGTATGAATTGGCACAATGCTTCGTATGAATTGAAGAAGAAAAGCAAAAGTTTCAAAAATAGCCCCTGAACCTTCGAATGTTTGGCAACTTTGACAATTGGGGTTACTCTTCGTATTTTTTGACAATTGACTGAAGTTTCGAACTTTTGACACTTTTCACCCAACTTTGAAAATTGTCTGAAGCTTCTTATGTTTGGGACAACTCTTCGTATATTTGAAGACAACGGGCAGAATTTTCGAAAATAGTCCATGAGGCTTCGAATGTTTGGCAGTTTGTACCCAAATTCGAAAAAGGACAGTTTTTTGCTAAAAATTGAAGAAAATACATTTCAAGCCCCTGCAGTTTGTGCAAATTGACGCTTTCTACCGAACTTTGAAAAAAGGGGAGAGTTTGGCATATTTTGCTGTTTTGGGCGCACCGGGTCACTGCAGAATTTTGAATTTGACAATTTCTACCCATTTTTGAGAAATTTTGTCAAAAGCGGTCCGTGAACGAAGCTAAAAATTGAATATTTTTTGGGTTTTCCGGATTGAAGCACAAAGTTTATGCCACATGTTAAGGGGGAGTTTTGACATGAAAAATTCTGAATAGAGCACGTTCTCTTTCCTTGAAGGTTTTATAATCAAATTTTGATTATAAAAAGGGGGAGAAATTTATATGGAAATTCGAACTTGAATTTTTCATATTACGCGGATTTGACGACCGAAGTGACCTTGAATTTTTGAAGTATACGAAATGAAGCAATTGGAAGTTTGGAAGTGATTTCATTTCGAAATGGGTTTGGTTTTATTGAAGATTTTCGGGGTGTGTTTTTATGCTCAACTTTTGGGTGATCAATTTGGAGTTTGAGAAGCTCGTGATCATTCGTTGATGCTCGGTTTGTATGGTCTCACATCCTAGAGCCCAAATTGAAGAATCATGGAAAAATTGAAGATTGAAGTTCGTTTCGACATGTGTCGCCCTTGAGGCGGATCGCGTAGTTGCTCGATTTTGGAAGAATTGAAGTGGGTCATTCATTCCTAACTTTGAGGGGGAAAATGTTGGGTTACAAAGTTTTCCATGAATGACTTTGTAATGTTTGAGTTTTGTAAAACCCACTTGCATGTGGTGCATTAGCCTTGTGGCATGAGATAGAGAGTGAGAGAGAGACATGTAAACACCTCTATATAAGGTGGGTTTAGTCCACTTGTAGAGGTATGCTTGAGAGATGTAAAAGTGAGTGTGTAAGTGTGTGTTATTTATGTAGTCTAGATATAGATCCTTTTTGTGTAACACCATACATAATCAATACCTCTCTTGAACACCCAAATCACCATGTTCATTGTGCAATCTTTAATTCCGCATGCCAAACCATGTTCTTATGTCACTACACCTTGGTTGGGGAAATTTTGACCTTGTTCATAACTCCACCTATCTAGGTTTATGGCCCACAGAGGCGTCGGGCCTTGAAAGTTCTGATGAGGGTTAGGGTTCTGAGTAACTGGAGGTGGATTGTAAGCTTCTGATCCGGAATCGTCGTCTTCGAGAAAGTATTCAGCAAAATCATCGTCTAGGGGAATTGCAGGCTCATCTTCTGGTTCGGCACTGAGCCGACCAGCATTCCCTTGATTAGGAAAGTACGGATCTCTGGGAGGATGGAATCCAACCATTGTTATCTAAGCGAGAATAGGGATATAAGAATTATCTAATATAATTAGTAACGGTAATTATTCATTAGTCTGACGCGTAAGATGTTTTAGTTTCTCTGGCTGATCACTTCTTGGAAATCTCTCCTTGTTTCTCCTTGTCTCCTCTACTGACTGCTATGATGGAGTGGTTACACCTATCTGGGTTTATCGTGCGAGAATGGAAGTGTCTAAAGAATCTATGAGATTAAGGGTAACATTATGGTGCGATCCCTACTGGGTCCTCCTATAACCGCGTAATGTATATAGGTTGTATATAATTTAAGATTAAATAGACCTTCGAATGAGTGATCCTACTCCAAAACCACAACCAAACAAGGAACAGGTAGTGAAGCATAGATCACAAATTCTAAGTCTATAAAATCTCAATTATATAAACCTTGAAAGTATACACTTCAGAATCATAGACCTACTAGAAGGGTCTTTTAAGTTCCCACATAAGTTATTTATAGTGCCTAAAGTACTCCCACAATATTTTAATGTGATGTACTTGGTATGTTTTAAACTTGTTGTTGTCTTATAGCATCATAAAATAATCCCATAGTATTCTAACTTTTTGTTCTGATCTAGAAATCCCTTGAATAGAGTTAGGTAAGTTTTAAGACTGTTGCAACACCACAACACTCCCAAACACATGTCGATCATATCTCAAATGAATATAGTTGATCAGGCTATATTGATCCTAGATATGATTACATAACTGTCCAGGTTTGACCGCAGTGTTCAACCATTAAATACTTATGTTCTGTTCTTCTTGTGATACTTGTTCAAGTATGTATATATGTATAAGCATGTATGTATACTTTTATAAAGTATCGTTATATTCTTAAAATATATTATTATTCAGAGCACTTAGGCCCCATTGTATTTATAGTTGTATATCTTTTATCGGTTGATATACTTAGTTCACTATAAACAATGCTATGATACCAATCTGTCACACCCCCAAACCAGAATGGAGGAAACATTCGGGGGTGGATGACTTCACGTAGTATCATAACAGTTGAATATTTGTAAAGAAAGTAACACAACCATCATAAATATAATTTAAAAGTTACATTGTTGAATACGATACATGTCTCAAAATAAATTACAATATGATGATTTAATAAGTTTTAAGACTGACGTCTTAGCGTCCCTTCTCCAAAAGCTGATGATTTACATGTATTACTGAATCCCTGAGAAATACAAGTAGTTTTGAAAAAGTGTGTCAATAATTAAGTTGGTGAGTTCATAAGTGTTTTTGTATAAGAATAGTATCCTTTTTAGTGTAAAATAACTTAGCGTGTTTCTAGAAAATCCAATATTTTCCATATATGTGTGGTAGTTTAAAAAAAGTTCAAAAAGACTGAATGTATAAGTGTTTTCCATACTTGAAATAGTATAAGTAGATTTATATAAGTATATATAATCACTAAGGCGTTTAACAGCCCTGTAAACCGAGATGTATTAATACCCCATGTGAGTTTTTATAACCGTGCTATTGACCCAGACTGCCTGTAACAACGTTCTTCAAGCGTTGGAATGATATGACGTTTGTCACCCCAGACCTACCGGTCTAACTGTAGCTAACAATTTAGGTGCGGGATTGTCAGTCCCATATAGATCTATACACAATTATCACGCTATCCCTACAAGAGATTATAGCTTATAAAACAGGACTTAATCTGCGAACTGAAGCGTTCGATGAATTCAGATATCTCACACAATTTGGTATCAACAGGTTTACGTATGAAAAGTCCATTTTCCTTGTGAATATAAGTATTTCCTCTTTTGTTTATAGTATGTAAAAATATCATGAATATCTCGTAACTATACCTATTATAGTTTTAAAAAGGGTGTTCCGTTAGGATGAAAAACCTTGGTGTATTACCAATCTTGCATTAAAATTAGTCTTTAACTTTAGTAGTTACGTTATTTTATGTATTTAACATTTTCTACAAAAGATGTAGGTAAAACATTTGAACTTATAAGTATTTCAATGTAAGTTTTTCTTGTGTTTCACTTGTATCCCCCCCCCCTAAAACATAGAAAAGACGTGAAAATGTAGGGGTATGAACTCACCTGGTAAGTGACGATTTGAAAAAAGCGATACTTTGCTCAGGCAGCACTTCGACCGGAAAGACGTTGATTTCTCGGAAATCTCGGGAACTTCGGGACTTCGGGCTTCCGTCAGGGCTTCCACACGTAACTGGGGCGTCGGGGTAGTCTCGAGGGGCTCGGAAGTGAAAATGTGGGAGAAAAATAGTGAGATTGTGCAAGAGAAGTCGGAACCCTCACACCTATTTATAGGTGAGGAACCTGCCCTCGTACGTTGGGCGTACGCCGAAGTACGCGGGGCGTACCTCGTACGCGGGGCGTACCCTCGTACGCAGGGCATACGTCAGCGATGACGTCACTAGTCGCCGGTCTTCGGATGGGACGCGAGTAGAGGTATAGGGGCGACGTGGCCGATCCGAGGCCGTGCATTGAGTACGCTGGGCGTAGTCCGAAGTACGCGGGGCGTAACCCTTCGGATAAGCTTCGAAGGGTGTGCCCAAATCTTCCAAAATGCGTAACTTTCGCATACGAGTTCCGTTTTTGACGTTCTTTATATCCACGTGTAGGTGAGAATATACTCTACAACTTTCATTTAGACTTCGTCGGCAAATTTTGATTTTATTTTTAATTATATTTTATTTAATAGGCCGGGACAGAAAAAATCCGTTAAAAATTCATAACTTCTTCATCCGATGTCCGTTTTCGTCTGTCTTTTTACCGTTGTAATACTATTGCCGAGACCTTCAATTCTCGTTTAGGTTGCGTTGGCTAAAAATCGTTCGATCATTATTTCGAGTTTTTAGCTGTCTACTGCTGTCCCGAAACTTAGAAAAATCATAACTTCCCCATACGAAGTCAGATTTGGACGTTCTTTTTATGTATGTTCTCGGTTTGTTATTATCTACGACTTTCGTTTAGATACTTAAGGCTAAAAAATATTTTATTGAAATTTCACTTTTTACGCTTAACAGTGTTTTACCGGTTTTGTCGCGGATCTTTGATTGGTCATAACTTCTTCGTTTTAACTCGGATTTGAGTGTTCTTTATATTTTTGAAAACGTTGACACAATATCTATCATTTTATGTATCCCAATTGAGACTTTTGAACAATTCATTTTGACGCTATTTTTTTTATTGATCCAAGAATAGATTATAATCTTTGACTTTTTGAATATTACATTGACTTGGAACATCGGGTTGTCACAGTTTATTCCGTATTGATAACATTTACTCTGATGTTTATATGCTATTTATATCTTGAATGGTTTGGAGAACGATTTTTTTATATAAATTATTGTTTTAAATATGAAAATTTAACCTTGGATTTTTGGGACGTTAAATGTTTATGCGACTTATTGCTAACTTGGAGAAGAAATATCCTTATTTTCAAACAACATAGGATGCAACAAATCAATGGAGTTTGAGTGCGCTACAAAAATGCACTTCAAAAATACGTCAATTAGCGAAGGGTTATAACCCAGACTAATTAGATGAGTATCTGAATATCGTGAAGCTCTTGAAAACTTTTTCTACGATGTTGTCAAAATGTACAAGGCTGAATATTTACGTCGTCCAATATCCACCAACATTCAACTTTTGTATGAAGCATATGACGCTAGACATATAGGAATAATATTACGAAAATGTACAAAATAAAACATAAAAATAGAAAACGTTGAGGACTGTGTTTAACAGTGTCCTTAAAACAAATTTTCCCACTACCCGGTGTTTGTTTTCCCAGGATACAACAAATTGAAGTGGTTCTTCTAGACTATCCGAACCCTCCATATGCTTGGATTAAACCTTCAATACATCAACAAAACTAAGAAGATGAAGTGGATAAGAAGAGAGTTTTTTTTTTCTTTGATGTATTTAAAATGGTTGTCGAGTGGTTGTATTTATACTACAACCCATGACCAACAATACTATTAAATGGCCTTAAAACACACTTCATAACCGACATTATATTTAATATCGTTCTTAATTACAAATTATACCCAAAAATTAAACATCAATTTTCTATTATACACCATTCGACCTCTCAACTTTCGTGATTAGTTTTAATTTTTGAAGTTTCAGTGCAACTGTGTTAGCACAAAAATCGAAATTAAAATCAGTTGATTGTTAGGAAAAACAATCTAAACGAGAGTTGAAGATCTTGATTAGGAATCCAACGATATAAAGACAGTGGAGAACGGATGTTGTATGAAAAAGTTATGAATTTTATATGGTGTTTAGCAGTCCAAGCCTGTTAAACATAGAAAATTAAAAACAAATTGAGAGTTAGCCGACGAGTCAAAAGGAATGTTGTAGATCTCATTGATAGGTATGCATGGATATAAAGAACGTCGAAAATGGAGCTCGTATAACGAAGATAAAAATTTTCTAATTTTTTAAAATCCGAGGGCATCAGAGCACGCACGGTGCATGACGCGCACTGAGGATCGATGTGGCTGGAGGGCGTGACAAGCTCTTGAATCAAATTCTACCAATAAATAGCTGGCACCCTCCATTCACTTCTCCTCACACCTTCTAATCTCTCTCTCACTCTCTCAAATTTTCCACGCTTTTGGTCCAAACATTCTTAGTATCTAGGATGTTTTTAGCAAAGGTCCAAGGGTCGGCAAATAGGAGTATTCGGGTCAAAGTTCTACTAGTACAATTTCCCGGTTTTCGATAAAATCTCTATAAGTTAAGCTACGCTTACTTTATTATAAGTGTAACTTATATTTATATTCATAGTCGTCGTTATGAATCTATAAATAAGATTTATCAGTGGTTCATGTCATAATACTGATTCATCTTCTTAAGGTGATGATGTCTAGGCTAGATTTAGTGATGTGTTTAAAGTGAGATTTCCAAATAGTATACGTTATATACCAAACGTACACTACCTATGATATGATATTACCCGGTTGTTCTTTACTTGATAGATCTTTATGTAGACGTTGGGATTGTTGAGGAATCTAGACTATCTATATTCACTAGGAATATAAGAATAAGAGTTAGTGATGATTAAAACTAGGTTATATCAAAGGAAAAGTCAAGTGGTTAGGCGAAGCGCTGCCGAATTCACTAGTCCTCCACTTTAACCAAGTGAGTGCATAGTTACTTTCATATTACACATAGATATGAAGTATTTAGATAAGTAAATTCTCTATGAGCTTATTATATGGCATTTAAGATGAAATCATATAATATGATGTTTCTATGACTTCTACCGTATACGTATTGTTATACTTATAATATTAGGTAGTAATGAGTGATGAAAGATGATAGATGATAAGGGTGGTGGGTGATGAGAAATGAAAATGATGATAATAGGCCACGACTTTAATAATTACTAGTGTACTAAGGATTTAGTCACCATGAAACGATATTTTCAACAATGATGTTTATGATGATCCTTAGGATAGATCGTTATGGATGAATATAGAAGAAAATAAGGATGGGTAATCGGGTTAATTGTTTGATAGATATTTAAACATAAATTAATTATGTTACTGTGGGTTGAAAACCCTATGTACTCACCAGGTTTGCCAACCTGACCCACTCAGTTTCTTTGTATCACAATAAGTGTAACACCCGCGAAGCAGGATGGCGGAAACATCCGGGGGCGGATGAATTTCATGTATTGTTTCATAACAGAATGAATAATACTGACCAAAGAAAATACCACCATCATAAATATAATTGAAAAAGTTACATCGTTGTAAATGTTACATGTTTCAAAAGTCAATTACAATATGATGATAAAAGATTTGTTTGACGCCTTAGCGTCCCATCCTCAAAAGCTTGTAGTTACCTGTTTTAGTGATCTCCTGAGAATATAAGTGGTTTGAAAAAAAAGTGTCAACAATTAAGTTGGTGAGTTCATATGGGTTTGTATGAGTAATTGTAAACCTTTCTTTGTAAAGTAATAGTGTTTGTTTCCAGAAAATCCGATATTTCCTTAATATGAATTGGGTTGCAGTCTTAGAGACCTTAAAACCGAAATGTGCAAGTATTTTCATACTTAAAATAGTAATATGTAGTTTTATTCTTATATAAAACCGTTTGAAGGTATGTTTTTCCGTAAACTAAACGTATCATTGTTTCCCCATGTGACTCTTTATAACCGTGCTATGACATAGATGACCTGTCGCGAAGTTCTTCAGGAGTCGAAATATTATGACATTTGTCACTTAAGACCTGGCGGTCTAATTATAGCTAACAATTAGGGCGCGGGATCGTCAGTCCCATGTAAATCTATACACAAGTATCACACTCTCTTACGGGAGACTCTGGTTATAAAACAAGACTTTCGCAGGTACCCGGGTAGGTACGGTGAAGACAATGTCTCACAAAAACTGACTCAACGAGTTTACGTAGTGGTGTAAAGAAAACCTTTGTACGTAATTATCCCTTTGTCCAGGATCATAAAAATAGCATAAAATAATTATATATGTATTTTTATATAATTATACACTTTTCTCAACGGGTTACAAAAGTGTTAAAAGTTCATAAACTATATTTAAATAGCTTATTATAGTATTTGTTTTTCGTACCCATTTGTATGTATATTCATATATAAATATGGGCTAGTGTAATTGAATAACAAGTTTTTCCTATTTAGAACAAATAAATGGGTCATTCGCATGAAAAACACCCATTTTTCTAGTTTTTGACTTTTAGTCGTTACGAACGGCAAATATCGAAAGTATAGTTACGTAAAACTTATTTTTGTATTTTTGAGATTGTTGGATCTAGTTGAATATAGATGTTTTAATCAACATATCTTTGGTCAAAACCCGCAAAAATGGTGTCGTAATCTAGTTACGACCATTTTTGCTAGAAAATCCATTGTTGACTCGTTGACTTTGTTTGACCAAAAATTGCCAGTTGTCACATTATCCCCCCGTTAGAGGGAATTTCGTCCCAAAATTTGCACCTTGAGCGGGTTCTTATGAATTAGAGCAAAAGTTGTGGGTATTTCTGTTTCATTTGGTCCTCCCGATCCCAAGTGAATTCGGGCCCTCGCTTAGCGTTCCAACGGACCTTGACTATGGGTATACGGCTTTGTTTCGTCTTTTTGACTTCCACGTCCATGATCTCCATAGGCTCTTCGACGAAGTGGAGACTCGCATTCACTTCAATCTCATCTAGTGGAATGACGAGAGTTTCGTCGGACAGTCACTTCTTCAGGTTGGACACATGAAAGGTGGGTTAGATGCTTCTGAGTTCCTGTGGTAGTTAAAGTTTGTAAGCCACCGGACCGATCCTGGCAAGGATCTCAAATGGCCCGATATATCTTGGGTTCAACTTCCCACGTTTTGCAAAACGTATCATCCCATTCCAGGGTGAGACCTTCAGCAGCATGTGGTCACTAACCTAGAATTCCAAGGGTTTTCGCCGTTTATCCGCATAACTCTTTTGTCGGTCCCTAAATGCCTTCAGTCGTTCCCGAATTTGGACGATCTTATCTGTTGTCTCTCTTATGATCTCAGGACTGATGATAGTGCTTTTAGGTACTTTCCCCTTTGCTAGCTGCGTGTCACCCACCTCAGCCCAACACAGGAGTGATCTGCATTTTCGTCCATAGAGGGCTTCAAATGGTGCGACTTTGATGCTAGTGTGATAACTATTATTGTATGAGAATTCGATGAGTGGTAAATGGGTATCCCAAGCATTACCGAAATCTATCACACAAGCTCTCAACATGTCTTCCAGTGTCTGAATGGTTCTCTCTCTTTGCCCGTCAGCGTGAGGATGATAAGTTGTACTCATATCGAGTTTGGTTCCCAAGGACCTTTGTAGTGACTGCCAAAACCGCGAGGCAAATCTACTATCTCTGTCGAATATAATGGATATTGGCACACCATGTAATTGTAATATCTCTTTATTGTACGTCCTTGTTAGTTTTTCCATCTTGTCTGTCTCTTTTATTGGCAGGAAGTGTGCGGACTTGGTTAACCTATCGAAAATCACCCATATGTTGTCGAGTCGACCAGTCGTCTTCGGTAATTTAGTTATGAAGTCCATAGTTATCCGCTCCCACTTCCACTCGGGTATCTCCGGTTGCTGCAGCAAACCCGAGGGCTTTTAGTATTCTACCTTGACCTTGGCGCATGTCAAGCACTTGCCCACATAAGTAGAAATTTCTGCCTTCATATTTGGCCACCAATAGAGTTTCTTGAGGTCCAGATACATCTTGTCTGAACCGGGATGAACGAAGTATTTGGTCTTGTGAGACTTGTTCACGATAATGTCCCTGAATCCAGCAAACTTTGGTATCCAGATTCGATTCATGAGATAATGAGCCCCGTCACCCTTGACCTCTAGGTTTTTATCCATTCCTCGCAAGGCTTCACTTGCGACATTCTTAGGTTTAAAGGCTTCGAGCTGTGCCTCCTTGATCTGTGTAGACAGGTGTGAATGGATAGTTATCGTCAACGATTTTACTCGACGGCCCAAGTATTCATTCCGACTTAGGGCATCTGCTACTATGTTGTCCTTGCCTGGATGATAACGAATTTTACAATCATAGTCATTTGGCAGTTCCACTCATCATCGTTGCCTCATGTTGAGCTCCTTTTTTATTGAGAATGTGTTGGAGAATCTTATGGTCAGTGAAGATCGTGCACTTTGTACCGTGGAGATAGTGTCTCCAAACTTCAAAGAAAACACCACTGCTGTGACAACCGTCAAATTCAAGTCAAAGTCAAAGTCAAAACTCAACAAGTCAAACCGGTCAAACTTAACTAGTACTTATATGTTAAAACTTATTCTATGTATAAAAATGTGCATTTGTATGTCAAGAATTTAACTCGGAGAATCTATGTGTTTAGCAATGTAAAACCCTAAAAAGGGGAGTTAAACGCATCAAAACATGACTATGGACCCTTTCGGGGACTTAAAACAATCACAAACGAGGCATAACAAGGTTCACGAACCTTGCATTACGAGATTATACGATAATAATGGCTAAGATTAAATCTCTCCGAAATCTCTCCAAGTATGTGAAATCTCTCCCAAATCCCTCCAAGTATGTGAAATCTCTCCCAAATCTCTCCAATTATGTGAGATCTCTCCCAAATCTCTCCAATTATGTGAAATCTCTCCAAGTATGTGAAATCTCTCCCAAATCTCTCCAAGTATGTGAAATCTCTCCAAGTATGTGAAATCTCTCCCAAATCTCTCTCAAACTTTTTATAGTCATCCGGGTCATCCCGACCCTTAACTCGGCCAAAAACCGCTTGAAACGGGGAGTTATATCGAAAAACAGCCAATTAGGGCCGAAACCCCTCTTAGGAACCGAAACCCCTATTAGGAACCGAACCTCTTAGGAACCGAACCTCTTAGGGCCGAACCCTCCTGTTAGAGCCGAAGCCTCTCAGAACCGAACTTGTCAGAAGCGAACTTGTCAGAAGCGAACTGCCTTCTCGGACCGAACTCAGCAGACCGAAATGGACCGAACCTTGATGCAACCGAAATAGACCGAGGGCTCGGTCTATTTCGCTTCCCTGAGCATCTTCGGACTGAGCCTCCACCTTCGGTTCCTTCCCTGCCACCTTCAGTCCCTTCTCCCACCTTCGGTTCCTCCTCCCCTTATCTCGGTTCTGACCTTCTAAGAGCCGAACCTCGCGGGTTCGGTCCATAATGCCCGGTCTTCGACTACTTTCGCTTCCTAAGCCCGTTTTTGACGGGATTTTTTCACCATATTCATATGTTTACCATTTTAAACCTCCAAAACTCATATTTTATTTATTTCTCCAATATTTATTAATTAAAAATCATTATTTTATATTAAGAGGAGTATTCTACCCCACAAGTGGGTCAAGTGTGCCCACTTGCCTTCCATGTGTCACCTTCTCATTAGCCCAACCCTATCCACATCACACAAACCAAGGCAAACATCCTTTCAACCTTGCCACTTGCTCCATCAACATCTATATAAAGAAATCCCTGGAGGATTTTTTTGTTTACCTTGATCAATTCCTTCACTTACACACTTCTCAACCCACCACAAGAGCCTCTTTTTCTCTCTACTTCCAGCCACTTTTTGGAAGTGTTCTTGAGCTATTACCTCACTTTTTGGTAAGTATTTCATCTAAACTCAAGTGTTATTCCATGTTTTCATAACATCCTTGAATCATCTACACACATTTTCACACTAAAGGATCGTTCTTAGGATCATCCAAGCTTTCACATGTTCATCAAGTGTTCTTGACTTGATACTCCTCGTCTTCGACATTCCATTCTTCAAGAAATCACTCAAGGTGAGTCCATACCCCTACATTTTCCAGTTTTCCTTAGTTTTCAGGGGGGGGGGGGTGGGGAATACAAGTTAAAACAACAAAACATATTTAAAACTTAACTTGACAGCTTACAACAGAAAAGTTGTGACCTGTTCACGAACTGTTTTACCCAACTTAAGCTTAAGATTTTTCAAAACTGTTTAATATGCATATAGTTCCGGTTTATACATTTAAAATCACTACTTGAAAAACTCCATACGATTTTTCTACAATTTATGGTGATTTTTACAAAACTGCCTATCACAGCAGCAACAAAATCGGACCACGCTGTGAAGATGAACATTTTCACACTGGTTTGAGACCACCAAAAATTATAGGAAAATTTATGAACATAGTAGACTCTTTTTCCAAACTCTCAGAGTTTACGGATTTGGTTTTCGACTTACAATGATTTTTCTACAAATACTCTAAAAAAAGTGACAGCTAAGGGTAAAAACTGTCAAAACAAGTTTAAGAGTTATTCACACCTTGTAACATGCTGAGCAAGGTGTGTAGGATTTACATTTAGTATTTTCAATTGTCATGCCTATTGAAATACAAAGTCATGAATAATCAGTTTTCATTAGACACAAAACACTCTTGATAAACTATAATAGGTATAGTTTGAACACTCCGTTTAACAAAGAAATACTAACACAATCGATTTACAAAACGGGTACTTTCTTACAAATTACGTGAACTTGTTAATGAATAAACTTGTGAGTCATTCTCCTTCAGGGTACTCTTAAGTACCACAGAAAAGTCCTGTAGTTATAATCAGAATCCCTTGGAGTGAGAGCGTGATAGTTCTGTATAGATCTATATTGGGTCTGACAAACCCGCACCTAAGCTGCTTGCAACAGCTAGACCGGCATGTCTGTGGTGACAAGTGTCATAACATTCCGACGCCTGAAGAACGTCGAGTATGAGGTCTTCGAGTTTTAGCATGGTTATAACAACTCACATGGGGAATTAACAAAACACACAGTTCACGGGGATTTAAAGAGTTTTATTTAGATATAAAACCACACACATAAGTATGATGATTTACTTACATATACTAAGTCTTGGTTCAGTTAAGACTACAACAAACCTTTTAGAAGATATTGGATTTTCTGGAAACAAACTTGTAACAAACTTTAAGGAACATCATCCATTTTTCATTCATAAACTGCTTATGAACTCACCAGCTTTATGCTGATACTCTTTCAAAACAACTTGTATTATCAGGTAATCAGTAATGCAGGTAATCACAAGATTTCTGAAGTCAAGACGCTAAGGCGTAGATTCTTTTGCTATATTTTGACATCATATGAAATTTATTTGGAAACATGTACTTTTGAAACGATGTAACCTTTTAAATTATATTTATGATGTTTGTGTTTACTTTCTTCACTATGGTTATGATACTGAGCATGACGTCCTCTGCCCCCGAACGTTTCCGCCATTCCGGTTTGGGGGTGTGACAGATTGGTATCAGAGCCCTGTTTATAGTGAACTAAGTATATCGAACCATGTAAGATATACAAACTATTAATACAACGGGACAAAAATTCCCTGACGTAGCTTTTCAAGAAATACTTTAAAAATAGAAATTGGTATTTTTATAAAAGTATTCATACAATCGCACATACTAATTCAGTATCATAATGGCAATAACATAAAAGTATCAAGACAAGTTGAACACCATGATTCAACTTCGGGGTATGTAGTCAGATCTTGGATGAATATAACCTGATCAACTATATTTAGCCAAGGTAGGACCAATGTATGCCGAAGATGGATCATGATGAGCAACAAGTCTTCAATTTACCAAAAACTTCGAGAATCAAACATAAAAATACTATAGGAGTATTTTAACTCAAAAACCGTAATAAGCACATTATAAATTGCGATAACTAGCTTCTTATCCCCAAAAATTTCTCGCGATATCCTTCTTATCCCTATTCTCGTACAGGTACGATGGCAGGATTTCATTTGCCGGGTGATCCCTACTTCCCCAACCAAGGGAATGTCGGCTGGATTGTGGAAGACCCAGAGGAAGATCCTGAAGAGGAACCCATGGAAGATGAGGAACCCATGGAAGAAGAGGAATCAGTAGACGGTGAAGAAGAAGAAGAAGACTCAGATGGAACCGACTCAGAACCCGAAGTTTACAATCCACACACTGCCCCTATTCCTCCGCAACACTTCCAGGGCCCGACGCCCCAATGGGCCGAAACTATACTTCGATGGAGCTGAGAGAAAGGTCAACGACCTCCCTATGGCATGCAACGAGGTTTTTACGACCTCAGCAGGGGAGGATCAGCCAACCGAGCCCTTCCTGTTATGGTTCACCGTGTCGCACGCCACGAGGAGAAAACAAGGGTAAACCTCCGCCTTCTCATGGAAATTGGTGGCACCAACCAAGTCAACTCCGTTCGCATTCGCCGGTTGGATGATAACCACGATCAGACTTGAGACCGCACCGAGCTTCTTCGATGGGAAATGGCTGCGACCCGAGCCGAGGTACAAGAGCTTCGAGAACACCGAGCCACTTTAGAAGGACGTCTGGCAGAAGCAGAGCGCCAAGCGGCAGAATCCAGAGCTGAAATGAGGGAAACAAGGAACTTCGTGTCTTCACTTCGTGATCCTCAAAGCTTCAACCGCCGCAAGTAGTGTTGCACTGCTCGCTTCAGTTTAATCTAGTTTGCGGATAAAAACTACTGTTACTTCCTAGTATTTTATGTCCGATCGCGCGACTTAAGTGTTTACACTTCCGGGATCAGTTAGGCGGTCAAAATTTTCCCATACGTTGATGTAGCATAGACCCCTTGTAGGGTCAAATTTTCCCCAATATTGTATACTAAGTTATATCAATGAAATTAGCACGCTATTTGCTTTATTACATCAAGTTCATGGCAAGAATTGCTTTTCAGATTAAATTTACTGGTGTCCGATTTATAATTGTTTGATGTATAAATCAGAGTTATGTATAATTAAGACCATGTCGACCTAGAAATGGTGGTTCCGCCTTGGATCCTATTCCTTGTTTGGTTGTGGGCCCAGTGCAGACCTATTAGATTCAAAAGTTTACTTAAAACTTAATTATATATAAATATTATACATTGAACGATTGTTGGATGGGCCCGGTATGGATACTATCACAGACATTTCTTGGGAATCGAAACTACCAGCATTCATAAAGTCTATATTTCATTATCTATAGACCTCTAGTATGAATGGATTTATACAATATCTTTACAAGTCGGAATCATGATGCACATAAAGAACTAATAATGTTTAGTTTTAACTCTCGACTTGTGAGCGCTATCAAAGACTTATTGTCTTTTCATTCTTAATATGGCAGAAAATGCCACCTCGTAGAAATCCTAGACGTGGCGGCGCATCAGGAACTACACCACCGCCACCACCACCACCCCCTCAGTTCGATTCAGTAATGTTTCAGGCTGCCGTGATAGCCATAGTAGCAGCCGCAATGTCCCAAATCAGCACCAATAATGCAGGTGGTGCGGGTGATGGTGTCACAAACTCTAACAACGGGGACAGTCAGGGACGCTCGAGGGAGTGTACCTACAAAGAATTTACTAATGCCAAACCCAAAACCTTCAATGGAAGCGGGGGTGTCATAGCCTTGCTGCAATGGTTTGAGAAAACCGAATCCATCTTCGAAATATGCGCATGCGCTGAAGCAAGCAAGGTCAAATTTCCAGCATGAACATTTTCTGAAAGGGCCTTAACCTGGTGGAATGGCCACGTCAAGGCATTGACACTTCCGGTGGCTAATTCGATACCATGGGAAGATCTGAAGACCATGTTAATGAAGGAGTACTGCCCAAGGGGCGAGATACAGAAGTTGGAAGAGGAAGTTTGAGGTCTCAAAATGACAGGCTCTGACATTCTATCATATACCTCAAGATTCAGCGATCTAGTCATGCTGTGTCCCGGGATGGTTCCGTCGGAAAGCAAAAAGGTGGAAAGATACATATGGGGACTATCTCCCCAACTTCAAGGGAATGTACTGGCCTCAAAGCCAATTACCTTCGACAGTGCCAAAGAATTAGCACATCAGCTCATCGACCATAAGGCCAGCCATGGCACTGTGCCAAACACCACTGAACAAACAAAAGGAGGGAGCAACAAAAGGAAATTCTGGAACAAGAAAAAGGGTCAACCTACTCAAGACCCTACCAAAAAACAACAACTGGTTGCGGTACATGGTGTCACCACCACTGCCAACCCAACTCCAATAAGGCAATACGCCGGGAACCTACCTAAGTGTAACAAGTGCAACTTTCACCACAACGGCACATGCCGTGAAATGCATTGCACCAACTGTAACAAAAAGGGGCACACCGGCCGATTTTGTAGAACTCCGGCCCAACAAAACGTACAAGCTGCCAACGCCGGAGCCACCCGAACCTACTATGGATGTGGCGAAGCAGGACACTTCAAGCGTAACTGCCCGAAGGCAAGAAACCCCAACCCCGGCGAAGTGGGCAGAGTTCTGGCGATAGGTCATGAGGAAGCCGTAGCAGATCCAACTGTGGTCACCGGTACGTTTCTCCTCAACAATACATACGCATGCATTCTTTTCGATAGTGGCGCGGAGAAAAGCTTCATGAGCCATCAATTTAAAAGCTTACTTAAACAAAAACCACAAACAGTAAAAGACACATTCACCGTAGAAATGGCTAACGGAAAAACAGAGAACACTAACGACATTTACACCCGGTGTACCCTCACCTTAAACAATCACTCTTTCCGAATTGACCTCATGCCGGTCACCATAAAAAGTTTTGATGTCATCATTGGCATGGATTGGCTATGCCTTCACCATGCTGAAATCCTATTTCACGAAAAGGCCGTTCGTCTTAATCTGCCAAATGGCGAAACCCTCGTCGTCTATGGCGACAAGCTTAGCTCAAACTTTCAGATCATCTCTTGTGTCAAGGCTCAAAAGTACGTCCGCAAGGAGTACCACGCCTTCCTAGCCCACGTCGTAGACAAGAAACAAGAAGCAAAAAACATCAAGGACATTCCGGAGGTCTGTAATTTCCCCGACGTATTCCCGGAAGACCTTCCAGGAGTGCCCCCTGCTCGACAAGTCGAATTCCGAATTGACTTAATTCCTGGGGCTACCCCCGTAGCCAGATCGCCATACCGTCTAGCCCCAGCCGAGATGCAAGAATTTTCCAGTCAATTGAATGAAATACTAAGCAAATGTTTCATTAGGCCAAGCTTCTCACCTTGGGGAGCACCGGTCTTGTTCGTTAAGAAAAAGGATGGGTCATTCCGTATGTGCATCGACTACCGTGAATTAAACAAACTCACCATTAAAAACCGATACCCTTTGCCCCAAATCGATGACCTCTTCGACCAGCTACAAGGAGCCAGTTTCTTCTCAAAGATTGACCTTAGATCAGGGTACCATCAACTATGAGTCCAAGAGGAGGATATTCCCAGGACAGCCTTCAGAATGCGCTATGGTCACTACGAGTTTGTAGTGATGCCTTTCGGCTTAACAAATGCACCCGCGGCGTTTATGGATCTGATGAATCGGGTGTGTCGACCTTACTTGGACAAGTTCGTGATTGTTTTCATCGATGACATACTAGTCTACTCCCGAAGTAAGGAAGAGCACTGCCAGCATTTACGTCAAGTCCTAGAGATGCTGAGGGCGGAGAAATTATACACAAAACTCTCAAAGTGCGAGTTCTGGATTCGAGAGTGAATTTCCTCGGACATGTAGTCAGCAAGGAATGGATACATATGGACCCTTAAAAGATCAAGGCAATTGAAAACTGGACAGCACCGCGAACACCCACAGAAATCCGACAATTTTTAGGACTCGCCGGTTACTATCGAAGATTCATTCAAAACTTCTCCAAAATCGCTAAACCACTCACCACCCTGACTCAAAAAGGAGTAACTTTCGTCTGGGGGGATAAGCAAGAGGCTGCGTTCCAAACGCTGAAGCGTACTCTGTGCAGTGCTCCGATCTTGTCCCTACCGGATGGAACCGAAGATTTTGTGGTTTATTGCGATGCGTGAAATCAAGGTCTGGGGTGTGTCCTAATGCAACGAGGAAAGGTCATTGCCTATGCCTCAAGGCAACTGAAGACTCACGAGGTAAACTACACGACGCATGACCTCGAATTGGGAGCAGTAGTTTTCGCCCTAAAAATCTGGAGACATTACCTTTATGGCACCAAGTGCACTATCTTTACCGATCACAAAAGCCTTCAGCATATCCTTAATCAGAAAGAACTCAACATGAGGCAGAGACGATGGGTGGAATTACTAAACGATTACGAATGTGAGATTCGTTATCACCCCGGAAAAGCCAACGTGGTTGCAGACGCATTGAGCAGAAAAGAATACTCAGGCCGCCGAGTGAAAGCATTAACAATGACCATCCATTCACACCTGTCCGCACAAATCAAAGAGGCACAGGAAGAAGCCTTAAGACTAGAGAACGTGGCAGGTGAAGCGTTGAGAGGAATGGACAAAAATCTAGAAGTCAGGGATGACGGAGTTCGTCGTCTCATGAACCGGATCTGGACACCAAAATTTGGTGGATTCAGGGACGTTGTCGTGAACGAAGCTCATAGAACTCGTTACTCCGTGCATCCCGGCTCGGACAAGATGTATTTAGACCTCAAGAAGTTGTATTGGTGGCCGAACATGAAAGCCGGAATAGCTACCTTTGTAGGCAAGTGCCTGACTTGCGCCAAGGTTAAGTTAGAGTATCAGAAACCCTCGGGACGACTTCAACAGCCATAGATACCCGAGTGGAAGTGGGAGCGGATCACAATGGATTTCATTACCAAGTTACGTAAGACAACGGGTGGACTTGACACCATTTGGGTAATCGTCGACAGATTAACCAAATCCGCACACTTCCTACCGATCAAAGAGACGGACAAAATGGAGAAACTGACGAGACTCTACATTAAAGAAGTCGTGCAACTTCACGGAGTACCGATATCCATTATCTCTGATAGAGATAGTCGGTTCATGTCATGATTCTGGCAGTCGCTGCAAACGGCTATGGGAAGTAGGCTGGACATGAGTACAGCCTACCACCCACAGACCGACGGGCAGAGTGAAAGGACCATTCAGACGTTAGAGGACATGCTAAGAGCTTGTGTGATAGACTTTGTTAAGGCTTGGGATGCTCATTTAACCCTTATCAAATTCTCATACAATAATAGTTATCACACTAGCATCAAAGTCGCTCCATTCGAAGCCCTCTATGGTCGTAAATGCAGATCACCCATGTGCTGGGCTGAGGTGGGCGATACACAACTAGCTAGAGGGCAAGTTCCTAACAGCACACTCACTGGCCTAGAGATCATAAGGGAAACAACCGAAAAGATCGTCCGAATCCGAGAACGAATGAAGGCTTCGCAAGACCGACAAAAGAGCTACGCGGATAAGAGACGAAAACCTTTGGAGTTCCAAGTTGGGGATCGAGTACTACTGAAAGTATCACATTGGAAGGGATTAATACGGTTTGGAAAACGGGGGAAATTAAATCCAAGGTATATCGGACCATTCGAAATCCTCGCCAGGATTGGCCCGGTGGCATACAAGCTACGATTACCACAAGAACTCAATCACTTTCATCCTACCTTTCATATGTCGAACTTAAAGAAATGTTTGTCTGATGAGACCCTTTTCATTCCTTTGGAAGAAATTGAGATCAATGAAAACCTCCACTTCGTTGTGGAACCTGTTGAAATCATGGATCGAGAGGTCAAATCGACGAAACAAAGCCGCATTCCCATCGTAAAAGTCCGGTGGAACGCCAAGCAGGGACCCGAATTTACTTGGGAACGCGAGGACCAAATGAAACAAAAGTACCCACATATATTCCCAACCCTTGAAGTCCCACTCAAAATGTAAATTTCGGGACGAAATTCCTTCTAAAGGGGGGATAATGTGACAACCGTCAAATTCAAGTCAAAGTCAAAGTCAAAAGTCAACAAGTCAAACCGGTCAAACTTAACTAGTACTTGTATGTTAAAACTTATTCTATGTATAAAAATGTGCATTTGTATGTCAAGAATTCAAGTGTCTCGGAAAATCTATGTGTTTAGCAATGTAAAACCCTAAAAAGGGGAGTTAAACGCATCAAAACACGACTATGGACCCTTTCGGGGACTTAAAACAATCATAAACGAGGCATAACAAGGTTCACGAACCTTGCATTATGAGATTATATGATAATAATGGCTAAGATTAAATCTCTCCCAAATCTCTCCAAGTATGTGAAATCTCTCCCAAATCCCTCCAATTATGTGAAATCTCTCCCAAATCTCTCCAAGTATGTGAAATCTCTCCCAAATCTCTCCAATTATGTGAAATCTCTCAAAGTATGTGAAATCTCTCCCAAATCTCTCCAAGTATGTGAAATCTCTCCCAAATCTCTCCAAGTATGTGAAATCTCTCCAAGTATGTGAAATCTCTCCCAAATCTCTCTCAAACTTTTTATAGTCATCCGGGTCATCCCGACCCTTAACTTGGCCAAAAACCGCTTGAAACGGGGAGTTATATCGACAAACAACCAATTAGGGCCGAAACCCCTCTTAGGAACCGAAACCCCTCTTAGGAACCGAACCTCTTAGGAACTGAACCTCTTAGGGCCGAACCCTCCTGTTAGAGCCGAAGCATCTCAGAACCGAACTTGTCAGAAGCGAACTTGTCAGAAGCGAACTGCCTTCTCGGACCGAACTCAGCAGACCGAAATGGACCGAACCTTGATGCAACCGAAATAGTCCGAGGGCTCGGTCTATTTCGCTTCCCTGAGCATCTTCGGACTAAGCCTCCACCTTTGGTTCCTTCCCTGCCACCTTCAGTCCCTTCTCCCACCTTCGGTTCCTCCTCCCCTTCTCTCGGTTCTGACCTTCTAAGAGCCGAACCTCGCGGGTTCGGTCCATAATGCCCGGTTTTCGACTACTTTCGCTTCCTAAGCCCGTTTTTGACGGGATTTTTTCACCAAATTCATATTTTTACCATTTTAAATCCCCAAAACTCATATTTTATTTATTTCTCCAGTATTTATTAATTAAAAATCATTATTTTATATTAAGAGGAGTATTCTACCCCACAAGTGGGTCAAGTGTGCCCACTTGCCTTCCATGTGTCATCTTCTCATTAGCCCAACCCTATCCACATCACACAAACCAACGAAAACAACCTTTCAAACTTGCCACTTGCTCCAACAACATTTTTATAAAGAAATCCCTGGAGGATTTCTTTGTTTACCTTGATCAATTCCTTCACTTACAAACTTCTCAACCCACCACAAGAGCCTCTTTTTCTCTCTACTTCCAGCCACTTTTTGGAAGTGTTCTTGAGCTATTACCTCACTTTTTGGTAAGTATTTCATCTAAACTCAAGTGTTATTCCATGTTTTCATAACATCCTTGAATCATCTACACACATTTTAACACTAAAGGATCGTTCTTAGGATCATCCAAGCTTTCACGTGTTCATCAAGTGTTCTTGACTTGATACTCCTCGTCTTCGACATTCCATTCTTCAAGAAATCACTCAAGGTGAGTCCATGCCCCTACATTTTCCAGTTTTCCTTAGTTTTCAGGGTGGGGGGGGGGGGGTGGGGAATACAAGTTAAAACAACAAAACATATTTAAAACTTAACTTGACAGCTTACAACAGAAAAGTTGTGACCTGTTCACGAACTGTTTTACCCAACTTAAGCTTAAGATTTTTCAAAACTGTTTAATATGCATATAGTTCCGGTTTATACATTTAAAATGACTACTTGAAAAACTCCATACGATTTTTCTACAATTTATGGTGATTTTTACAAAGCTGCCTATCACAGCAGCAACAAAATCGGACCACGCTGTGAAGATGAACATTTTCACACTGGTTTGAGACCACCAAAAATTATAGGAAAATTTATAAACACAGTAGACTCTTTTTCCAAACACTCAGAGTTTACGGATTTGGTTTTCGACTTACAATGATTTTTCTACAAATACTCTAAAAAAAGTGACAGCTAAGGGTAAAAACTGTCAAAACAAGTTTAAGAGTTATTCACACCTTGTAACATGCTGAGCAAGGTGTGTAGGATTTACATTTAGTATTTTCAATTGTCATGCCTATTGAAATACAAAGTCATGAATAATCAGTTTTCATTAGACACAAAACACTCTTGATAAACTATAATAGGTATAGTTTGAACACTCCGTTTAACAAAGAAATACTAACACAATCGATTTACAAAACGGGTACTTTCTTACAAATTACGTGAACTTGTTAATGAATAAACTTGTGAGTCATTCTCCTTCAGGGTACTCTTAAGTACCATAGAAAAGTCCTGTAGTTATAATCAGAATCCCTTGGAGTGAGAGCGTCATAGTTCTGTATAGATCTATATTGGGTCTGACAAACCCACACCTAAGCTGCTTGCAACAGCTAGACCGGCATGTCTGTGGTGACAAGTGTCATAACATTCCGACGCCTGAAGAACGTCGAGTATGAGGTCTTCGAGTTTTAGCATGGTTATGACAACTCACATGGGGAATTAACAAAACACACAGTTCACGGGGATTTAAAGAGTTTTATTTAGATATAAAACCACACACATAAGTATGATGATTTACTTACATATACTAAGTCTTGGTTCAGTTAAGACTACAACAAACCTTTTAGAAGATATTGGATTTTCTGGAAACAAACTTGTAACAAACTTTAAGGAACATCATCCATTTTTCATTCATAAACTGCTTATGAACTCACCAGCTTTATGCTGATACTCTTTCAAAACAACTTGTATTATCAGGTAATCAGTAATGCAGGTAATCACAAGATTTCTGAAGTCAAGACGCTAAGGCGTAGATTCTTTTGCTATATTTTGACATCATATGAAATTTATTTGGAAACATGTACTTTTGAAACGATGTAACCTTTTAAATTATATTTATGATGTTTGTGTTTACTTTCTTCACTATGGTTATGATACTGAGCATGACGTCCTCTGCCCCCGAACGTTTCCGCCATTCCGGTTTGGGGGTGTGACAGATTGGTATCAGAGCCCTGTTTGTAGTGAACTAAGTATATCGAACCACGTAAGATATACAAACTATTAATACAACGGGACAAAAATTCCCTGACGTAGCTTTTCAAGAAATACTTTAAAAATAGAAATTGGTATTTTTATAAAAGTATTCATACAATCGCACATACTAATTCAGTATCATAATGGCAATAACATAAAAGTATCAAGACAAGTTGAACACCATGATTCAACTTCGGGGTATGTAGTCAGATCTTGGATGAATATAGCCTGATCAACTATATTTAGCCAAGGTAGGACCAATGTATGCCGAAGATGGATCATGATGAGCAACAAGTCTTCAATTTACCAAAAACTTCGAGAATCAAACATAAAAATACTATAGGAGTATTTTAACTCAAAAACCGTAATAAGCACATTATAAATTGCGATAACTAGCTTCTTATCCCCAAAATTTCTCGCGATATCCTTCTTATCCCTATTCTCGTACAGGTACGATGGCAGGATTTCATTTGCCGGGTGATCCCTACTTCCCCAACCAAGGGAATGTCGGCTGGATTGTGGAAGACCCAGAGGAAGATCCTGAAGAGGAACCCATGGAAGATGAGGAACCCATGGAAGAAGAGGAATCAGTAGACGGTGAAGAAGAAGAAGAAGACTCAGATGGAACCGACTCAGAACCCGAAGTTTACAATCCACACACTGCCCCTATTCCTCCGCAACACTTCCAGGGCCCGACGCCCCAATGGGCCGAAACTATACTTCGATGGAGCTGAGAGAAAGGTCAACGACCTCCCTATGGCATGCAACGAGGTTTTTACGACCTCAGCAGGGGAGGATCAGCCGACCGAGCCCTTCCTGTTATGGTTCACCGTGTCGCACGCCACGAGGAGAAAACAAGGGTAAACCTCCGCCTTCTCATGGAAATTGGTGGCACCAACCAAGTCAACTCCGTTCGCATTCGCCGGTTGGATGATAACCACGATCAGACTTGAGACCGCACCGAGCTTCTTCGATGGGAAATGGCTGCGACCCGAGCCGAGGTACAAGAGCTTCGAGAACACCGAGCCACTTTAGAAGGACGTCTGGCAGAAGCAGAGCGCCAAGCGGCAGAATCCAGAGCTGAAATGAGGGAAACAAGGAACTTCGTGTCTTCACTTCGTGATCCTCAAAGCTTCAACCGCCGCAAGTAGTGTTGCACTGCTCGCTTCAGTTTAATCTAGTTTGCGGATAAAAACTACTGTTACTTCCTAGTATTTTATGTCCGATCGCGCGACTTAAGTGTTTACACTTCCGGGATCAGTTAGGCGGTCAAAATTTTCCCATACGTTGATGTAGCATAGACCCCTTGTAGGGTCAAATTTTCCCCAATATTGTATACTAAGTTATATCAATGAAATTAGCACGCTATTTGCTTTATTACATCAAGTTCATGGCAATAATTGCTTTTCAGATTAAATTTACTGGTGTCCGATTTATAATTGTTTGATGTATAAATCAGAGTTATGTATAATTAAGACCATGTCGACCTAGAAATGGTGGTTCCGCCTTGGATCCTATTCCTTGTTTGGTTGTGGGCCCAGTGCAGACCTATTAGATTCAAAAGTTTACTTAAAACTTAATTATATATAAATATTATACATTGAACGATTGTTGGATGGGCCCGGTATGGATACTATCACAGACATTTCTTGGGAATCGAAACTACCAGCATTCATAAAGTCTATATTTCATTATCTATAGACCTCTAGTATGAATGGATTTATACAATATCTTTACAAGTCGGAATCATGATGCACATAAAGAACTAATAATGTTTAGTTTTAACTCTCGACTTGTGAGCGCTATCAAAGACTTATTGTCTTTTCATTCTTAATATGGCAGAAAATGCCACCTCGTAGAAATCCTAGACGTGGCGGCGCATCAGGAACTACACCACCGCCACCACCACCACCCCCTCAGTTCGATTCAGTAATGTTTCAGGCTGCCGTGATAGCCATAGTAGCAGCCGCAATGTCCCAAATCAGCACCAATAATGCAGGTGGTGCGGGTGATGGTGTCACAAACTCTAACAACGGGGACAGTCAGGGACGCTCGAGGGAGTGTACCTACAAAGAATTTACTAATGCCAAACCTAAAACCTTCAATGGAAGCGGGGGTGTCATAGCCTTGCTGCAATGGTTTGAGAAAACCGAATCCATCTTCGAAATATGCGCATGCCCTGAAGCAAGCAAGGTCAAATTTCCAGCATGAACATTTTCTGAAAGGGCCTTAACCTGGTGGAATGGCCACGTCAAGGCATTGACACTTCCGGTGGCTAATTCGATACCATGGGAAGATCTGAAGACCATGTTAATGAAGGAGTACTGCCCAAGGGGCGAGATACAGAAGTTGGAAGAGGAAGTTTGAGGTCTCAAAATGACAGGCTCTGACATTCTATCATATACCTCAAGATTCAGCGATCTAGTCATGCTGTGTCCCGGGATGGTTCCGTCGGAAAGCAAAAAGGTGGAAAGATACATATGGGGACTATCTCCCCAACTTCAAGGGAATGTACTGGCCTCAAAGCCAATTACCTTCGACAGTGCCAAAGAATTAGCACATCAGCTCATCGACCATAAGGCCAGCCATGGCACTGTGCCAAACACCACTGAACAAGCAAAAGGAGGGAGCAACAAAAGGAAATTCTGGAACAAGAAAAAGGGTCAACCTACTCAAGACCCTACCAAAAAACAACAACTGGTTGCGGTACATGGTGTCACCACCACTGCCAACCCAACTCCAATAAGGCAATACGCCGGGAACCTACCTAAGTGCAACAAGTGCAACTTTCACCACAACGGCACATGCCGTGAAATGCATTGCACCAACTGTAACAAAAAGGGGCACACCGGCCGATTTTGTAGAACTCCGGCCCAACAAAACGTACAAGCTGCCAACGCCGGAGCCACCCGAACCTGCTATGGATGTGGCGAAGCAGGACACTTCAAGCGTAACTGCCCGAAGGCAAGAAACCCCAACCCCGGCGAAGTGGGCAGAGTTCTGGCGATAGGTCATGAGGAAGCCGTAGCAGATCCAACTGTGGTCACCGGTACGTTTCTCCTCAACAATACATACGCATGCATTCTTTTCGATAGTGGCGCGGAGAAAAGCTTCGTGAGCCATCAATTTAAAAGCTTACTTAAACAAAAACCACAAACAGTAAAAGACACATTCACCGTAGAAATGGCTAACGGAAAAACAGAGAACACTAACGACATTTACACCCGGTGTACCCTCACCTTAAACAATCACTCTTTCCGAATTGACCTCATGCCGGTCACCATAAAAAGTTTTGATGTCATCATTGGCATGGATTGGCTATGCCTTCACCATGCTGAAATCCTATTTCACGAAAAGGCCGTTCGTCTTAATCTGCCAAATGGCGAAACCCTCGTCGTCTATGGCGACAAGCTTAGCTCAAACTTTCAGATCATCTCTTGTGTCAAGGCTCAAAAGTACGTCCGCAAGGAGTACCACGCCTTCCTAGCCCACGTCGTAGACAAGAAACAAGAAGCAAAAAACATCAAGGACATTCCGGAGGTCTGTAATTTCCCCGACGTATTCCCGGAAGACCTTCCAGGAGTGCCCCGTGCTCGACAAGTCGAATTCCGAATTGACTTAATTCCTGGGGCTACCCCCGTAGCCAGATCGCCATACCGTCTAGCCCCAGCCGAGATGCAAGAATTTTCCAGTCAATTGAATGAAATACTAAGCAAATGTTTCATTAGGCCAAGCTTCTCACCTTGGGGAGCACCGGTCTTGTTCGTTAAGAAAAAGGATGGGTCATTCCGTATGTGCATCGACTACCGTGAATTAAACAAACTCACCATTAAAAACCGATACCCTTTGCCCCAAATCGATGACCTCTTCGACCAGCTACAAGGAGCCAGTTTCTTCTCAAAGATTGACCTTAGATCAGGGTACCATCAACTATGAGTCCAAGAGGAGGATATTCCCAGGACAGCCTTCAGAATGCGCTATGGTCACTACGAGTTTGTAGTGATGCCTTTCGGCTTAACAAATGCACCCGCGGCGTTTATGGATCTGATGAATCGGGTGTGTCGACCTTACTTGGACAAGTTCGTGATTGTTTTCATCGATGACATACTAGTCTACTCCCGAAGTAAGGAAGAGCACTGCCAGCATTTACGTCAAGTCCTAGAGATGCTGAGGGCGGAGAAATTATACACAAAACTCTCAAAGTGCGAGTTCTGGATTCGAGAGTGAATTTCCTCGGACATGTAGTCAGCAAGGAATGGATACATATGGACCCTTAAAAGATCAAGGCAATTGAAAACTGGACAGCACCGCGAACACCCACAGAAATCCGACAATTTTTAGGACTCGCCGGTTACTATCGAAGATTCATTCAAAACTTCTCCAAAATCGCTAAACCACTCACCACCCTGACTCAAAAAGGAGTAACTTTCGTCTGGGGGGATAAGCAAGAGGCTGCGTTCCAAACGCTGAAGCGTACTCTGTGCAGTGCTCCGATCTTGTCCCTACCGGATGGAACCGAAGATTTTGTGGTTTATTGCGATGCGTGAAATCAAGGTCTGGGGTGTGTCCTAATGCAACGAGGAAAGGTCATTGCCTATGCCTCAAGGCAACTGAAGACTCACGAGGTAAACTACACGATGCATGACCTCCAATTGGGAGCAGTAGTTTTCGCCCTAAAAATCTGGAGACATTACCTTTATGGCACCAAGTGCACTATCTTTACCGATCACAAAAGCCTTCAGCATATCCTTAATCAGAAAGAACTCAACATGAGGCAGAGACGATGGGTGGAATTACTAAACGATTACGAATGTGAGATTCGTTATCACCCCGGAAAAGCCAACGTGGTTGCAGACGCATTGAGCAGAAAAGAATACTCAGGCCGCCGAGTGAAAGCATTAACAATGACCATCCATTCACACCTGTCCGCACAAATCAAAGAGGCACAGGAAGAAGCCTTAAGACTAGAGAACGTGGCAGGTGAAGCGTTGAGAGTAATGGACAAAAATCTAGAAGTCAGGGATGACGGAGTTCGTCGTCTCATGAACCAGATCTGGACACCAAAATTTGGTGGATTCAGGGACGTTGTCGTGAACGAAGCTCATAGAACTCGTTACTCCATGCATCCCGGCTCGGACAAGATGTATTTAGACCTCAAGAAGTTGTATTGGTGGCCGAACATGAAAGCCGGAATAGCTACCTTTGTAGGCAAGTGCCTGACTTGCGCCAAGGTTAAGTTAGAGTATCAGAAACCCTCGGGACGACTTCAACAGCCAGAGATACCTGAGTGGAAGTGGGAGCGGATCACAATGGATTTCATTACCAAGTTACGTAAGACAACGGGTGGACTTGACACCATTTGGGTAATCGTCGACAGATTAACCAAATCCGCACACTTCCTACCGATCAAAGAGACGGACAAAATGGAGAAACTGACGAGACTCTACATTAAAGAAGTCGTGCAACTTCACGGAGTACCGATATCCATTATCTCTGATAGAGATAGTCGGTTCATGTCATGATTCTGGCAGTCGCTGCAAACGGCTATGGGAAGTAGGCTGGACATGAGTACAGCCTACCACCCACAGACCGACGGGCAGAGTGAAAGGACCATTCAGACGTTAGAGGACATGCTAAGAGCTTGTGTGATAGACTTTGTTAAGGCTTGGGATGCTCATTTAACCCTTATCAAATTCTCATACAATAATAGTTATCACACTAGCATCAAAGTCGCTCCATTCGAAGCCCTCTATGGTCGTAAATGCAGATCACCCATGTGCTGGGCTGAGGTGGGCGATACACAACTAGCTAGAGGGCAAGTTCCTAACAGCACACTCACTGGCCTAGAGATCATAAGGGAAACAACCGAAAAGATCGTCCGAATCCGAGAACGAATGAAGGCTTCGCAAGACCGACAAAAGAGCTACGCGGATAAGAGACGAAAACCTTTGGAGTTCCAAGTTAGGGATCGAGTACTACTGAAAGTATCACATTGGAAGGGATTAATACGTTTTGGAAAACGGGGGAAATTAAATCCAAGGTATATCGGACCATTCGAAATCCTCGCCAGGATTGGCCCGGTGGCATACAAGCTACGATTACCACAAGAACTCAATCACTTTCATCCTACCTTTCATATGTCGAACTTAAAGAAATGTTTGTCGGATGAGACCCTTTTCATTCCTTTGGAAGAAATTGAGATCAATGAAAACCTCCACTTCGTTGTGGAACCTGTTGAAATCATGGATCGAGAGGTCAAATCGACGAAACAAAGCCGCATTCCCATCGTAAAAGTCCGGTGGAACGCCAAGCAGGGACCCGAATTTACTTGGGAACGCGAGGACCAAATGAAACAAAAGTACCCACATATATTCCCAACCCTTGAAGTCCCACTCAAAATGTAAATTTCGGGACGAAATTCCTTCTAAAGGGGGGATAATGTGACAACCGTGAAATTCAAGTCAAAGTCAAAGTCAAAAGTCAACAAGTCAAACCGGTCAAACTTAACTAGTACTTGTATGTTAAAACTTATTCTATGTATAAAAATGTGCATTTGTATGTCAAGAATTCAAGTGTCTCGGAGAATCTATGTGTTTAGCAATGTAAAACCCTAAAAAGGGGAGTTAAACGCATCAATACACGACTATGGACCCTTTCGGGGACTTAAAACAATCATAAACGAGGCATAACAAGGTTCACGAACCTTGCATTATGAGATTATATGATAATAATGGCTAAGATTAAATCTCTCCCAAATCTCTCAAAGTATGTGAAATCTCTCCCAAATCCCTCCAATTATGTGAAATCTCTCCCAAATCTCTCCAAGTATGTGAAATCTCTCCCAAATCTCTCCAATTATGTGAAATCTCTCCAAGTATGTGAAATCTCTCCAAGTATGTGAAATCTCTCCCAAATCTCTCCAAGTATGTGAAATCTCTCCCAAATCTCTCCAAGTATGTGAAATCTCTCCAAGTATGTGAAATCTCTCCCAAATCTCTCTCAAACTTTTTATAGTCATCCGGGTCATCCCGACCCTTAACTTGGCCAAAAACCGCTTGAAACGGGGAGTTATATCGAAAAACAACCAATTAGGGCCGAAACCCCTCTTAGGAACCGAAACCCCTCTTAGGAACCGAACCTCTTAGGAACCGAACCTCTTAGGGCCGAACCCTCCTGTTAGAGCCGAAGCGTCTCAGAACCGAACTTGTCAGAAGCGAACTTGTCAGAAGCGAACTGCCTTCTCGGACCGAACTCAGCAGACCGAAATGGACCGAACCTTGATGCAACCGAAATAGACCGAGGGCTCGGTCTATTTCGCTTCCCTGAGCATCTTCGGACTAAGCCTCCACCTTTGGTTCCTTCCCTGCCACCTTCAGTCCCTTCTCCCACCTTCGGTTCCTCCTCCCCTTCTCTCGGTTCTGACCTTCTAAGAGCCGAACCTCGCGGGTTCGGTCCATAATGCCCGGTTTTCGACTACTTTCGCTTCCTAAGCCTGTTTTTGACGGGATTTTTTCACCAAATTCATATTTTTACCATTTTAAATCCCCAAAACTCATATTTTATTTATTTCTCCAGTATTTATTAATTAAAAATCATTATTTTATATTAAGAGGAGTATTCTACCCCACAAGTGGGTCAAGTGTGCCCACTTGCCTTCCATGTGTCATCTTCTCATTAGCCCAACCCTATCCACATCACACAAACCAACGAAAACAACCTTTCAAACTTGCCACTTGCTCCAGCAACATTTTTATAAAGAAATCCCCGGAGGATTTCTTTGTTTACCTTGATCAATTCCTTCACTTACACACTTCTCAACCCACCACAAGAGCCTCTTTTTCTCTCTACTTCCAGCCACTTTTTGGAAGTGTACTTGAGCTATTACCTCACTTTTTGGTAAGTATTTCATCTAAACTCAAGTGTTATTCCATGTTTTCATAACATCCTTGAATCATCTACACACATTTTAACACTAAAGGATCGTTCTTAGGATCATCCAAGCTTTCACGTGTTCATCAAGTGTTCTTGACTTGATACTCCTCGTCTTCGACATTCCATTCTTCAAGAAATCACTCAAGGTGAGTCCATACCCCTACATTTTCCAGTTTTCCTTAGTTTTCAGGGTGGGGGGGGGGTGGGGAATACAAGTTAAAACAACAAAACATATTTAAAACTTAACTTGACAGCTTACAACAGAAAAGTTGTGACCTGTTCACAAACTGTTTTACCCAACTTAAGCTTAAGATTTTTCAAAACTGTTTAATATGCATATAGTTCCGGTTTATACATTTAAAATGACTACTTGAAAAACTCCATACGATTTTTCTACAATTTATGGTGATTTTTACAAAACTGCCTATCACAGCAGCAACAAAATCGGACCACGCTGTGAAGATGAACATTTTCACACTGGTTTGAGACCACCAAAAATTATAGGAAAATTTATGAACACAGTAGACTCTTTTTCCAAACACTCAGAGTTTACGGATTTGGTTTTCGACTTACAATGATTTTTCTACAAATACTCTAAAAAAAGTGACAGCTAAGGGTAAAAACTGTCAAAACAAGTTTAAGAGTTATTCACACCTTGTAACATTCTGAGCAAGGTGTGTAGGATTTACATTTAGTATTTTCAATTGTCATGCCTATTGAAATACAAAGTCATGAATAATCAGTTTTCATTAGACACAAAACACTCTTGATAAACTATAATAGGTATAGTTTGAACACTCCGTTTAACAAAGAAATACTAACACAATCGATTTACAAAACGGGTACTTTCTTACAAATTACGTGAACTTGTTAATGAATAAACTTGTGAGTCATTCTCCTTCAGGGTACTCTTAAGTACCATAGAAAAGTCCTGTAGTTATAATCAGAATCCCTTGGAGTGAGAGCGTCATAGTTCTGTATAGATCTATATTGGGTCTGACAAACCCGCACCTAAGCTGCTTGCAACAGCTAGACCGGCATGTCTGTGGTGACAAGTGTCATAACATTCCGACGCCTGAAGAACGTCGAGTATGAGGTCTTCGAGTTTTAGCATGGTTATGACAACTCACATGGGGAATTAACAAAACACACAGTTCACGGGGATTTAAAGAGTTTTATTTAGATATAAAACCACACACATAAGTATGATGATTTACTTACATATACTAAGTCTTGGTTCAGTTAAGACTACAACAAACCTTTTAGAAGATATTGGATTTTCTGGAAACAAACTTGTAACAAACTTTAAGGAACATCATCCATTTTTCATTCATAAACTGCTTATGAACTCACCAGCTTTATGCTGATACTCTTTCAAAACAACTTGTATTCTCAGGTAATCAGTAATGCAGGTAATCACAAGATTTCTGAAGTCAAGACGCTAAGGTGAAGATTCTTTTGCTATATTTTGACATCATATGTAATTTATTTGGAAACATGTACTTTTGAAAAATATGTAACCTTTTAAATTATATTTATGATGGTTGTGTTTACTTTCTTCACTATGGTTATGATACTGAGCATGACGTCCTCCGCCCCCGAACGTTTCTGCCGTTCCGGTTTGCGGGTGTGACAACTGCTCCTAATTCATGGTCATATGTGGTGTAGTTGACTTTGTGAGGCTCAAGTTGTCTTGAGGCATATGCGATAACCTTCCCTCGTTGCATGAGCACACAACCTAGACCTTGCTTGGATGCATCGCAGTAGACCGCAAAGTTTTCTGTCCCTTCTGGGAGAGACAAGATCGGAGCACTACATAATGCTCATTTAGTGTTTGGAAGGCAGTTTCTTGCTTATCTTCCCAGTTGAAGGTCATTCCTTTCTGAGTCAAAGTAGTGAGTGGCTTGGCAATCTTTGAGAATTTTTGTATGAACCTCCTGTAATAGCCAGCCAGGCCTAAGAACTGGCCGATCTCCGTCGGTGTCCTTGGCGCTTTCCAGTTCTCAATTGCCTTGATTTTTGAGGGGTCCACATGCATCCCTTCCTTGCTGACCACATGTCCCAAGAAGTCCACCTTTCGCATCCAAAATTTGCATTTTGAAAAATTTGCATTTAGTTGCTTCGTCCTTAATATCTTCAGGACTTGTCCTAGGTGTTGATTATGCTCTTCCTTACTTCGTGAATAGACTAATATGTCGTCTATGAACACTATCACAAATTTATCTAAGTAAGGTCGACATACATGGTTCATCAGGTCCATGAACACCGCAGGTGCATTAGTCAATCCGAAGGGCATCACCAAGAACTCATAGTGACCGTAACGGGTCCTAAATGATGTTTTGGGAACATCTTCCCCCTAGAATCACAGTTGGTGATAAGCTGACCTTAGGTCGATTTTTGAGAAGTAGCACGCTCCCTGAAGTTGGTCGAACAGGTCTTCGATTCAGGGTAGGGGATATTGGTTTTCGATGGTGAGTTTATTCAACTCCCGATAGTCAATACACATACGAAATGATCCGTCTTTCTTCTTAACGAACAAAACTGGTGCTCCCCAATGTGAGAAGCTTGGTCTGATGAATCCTTTTCACATCAGTTCGTTTAGTTGACTGCATAATTCTTGTATTTTTTCCGGAGCCAATCGGTATGGTGACTTGGCTATGGGGGTGCCTCAAAGTATCAAGTCGATTCTGAACTCGACTTGTCGCACATGTTGTATTTTTCACAACTAGCAAATTAGGGTTGTGATTGTGATTCTTGTAGGAAAAAATTTCCTCCATGTAACCTTGCAACATCCAATTAGTAAAACACAAACTACAATGTTATTTAAGTTCATACATGCATTCATGGTGAATCAAGAAGAAATAACCTCATAAAAGCTCAAAACTCGATCCAATAGCTAAGCCCAACCAATTTTGGGCCTTAGCCCAAGAATTCTCGACCCAACACCATATCGGACCAAAAGCCTTTCTTTTGGCCTTATTGGGTCGATAACCCCTTTTTGAGCCCAATTAAATCCAAAAATGCCATTCATACTCCAAAACGAACACTCTTATATCTTTGGGCTTTAGTGGACCAAAACCCCTTCTTGGGCCTTCCATTGGGCCGAAAACTTTCCCCTAGGCCTTTTTGGGCCGCAAACTTCTTTTGGGCCCTAGTGGGCCGAAAACTCCTACCTTTAGGCTTTAATGGACCGAAAAATCCTATTGGGCCAAGCCAAAATTCGAAACCCACTCCTTTTGGGCCACCCTTTGGGTCGAGAACCCTAGGGATTCGGTTAGGACTTATAAAAAAAAAGGAAAAAAGGAAAAAGCTAAGGAAAATACCTTGACACCTCATAATTACCTACCATGTAACAAAGCTATGGACTTGCATGTATCAATGCATACATCCCATCAAACTTGAGATAAGTAAACTCTCCTCTTTCTCTCCCTCTTATCTCTCGGCCGCAACCTCCAACCCTCATACACACAAAACACTCTCACTCCTCCTCACTTAGTCTCAAGAATCTTCTTTCATTTTCTCCTAAAATTCGTGGGTGTGTGGTGCCATCCTCAAGATTTTCTTCAAACAACTCAAAAACTTGGTAAGTAACCTTATAAACTTCAAGTAATTTGCATCACTTCAAACTAAAGCTCATGTTTACACACCATTTTTAATGTAGTCCCTTAGAACATCACCATTTTCGATAATCTCTTCAAGACACAACGCTAGGCTCGAAAATTCCCTTCTTCTTCATCTACTTCTCGAAAATCAACCAATGTGAGCTTCATACCCCACTATTTTCGAGTTTTTCATCCTTTGTTTTGGGGGAGGGATACCAATCAAGTTTTGTTTAAATATTTGGATTGTGCATGCATCTATGTGTTATAAAACTATTTATGTGCGTGAAATGTTGGTTACTTCATGATAACACACCCTAAACTCGAGTTTTACAAGCCTTATGTTTCTAAGATTAAATTTATCCTTTGGATAATTCCATGTATCATAATTATGGGTTGAAGATAAAACAAGTGCTCAAATAAAGAGGCTCTTAATATATGTTAATAACACCTTTGTGTTATAAAAGATTTTGTGGTCATGTTTGAACAACCAAAATGGCGAAAATATAGTATTATAGTCAAATATGTTGAACTCTTGGACATAAGCTTTTTTAGTACTCTTATACTTGTTACAAATATTTGAAGATAATAGAGCTCAAAGTTGTTATGTGTTTTTTGTAAAAATTGTGAATTATTAGAGTTAAAACAAAATAAAATATTTGTGTTACAGGGCTTTCAAACTAAATATGGTGTGTTAAACAAACTACAAAAGTTTGTTATTTTACTAAAAATAATTTTTATTGGTAAAATAGATGTACTTTGTTGTCACTATTTTAATGGTTTAAAACCCAGAGTTTTATGCTATTTTCGCAATATATATTACAAGTAGACAAAATACGTATTTATATATATATATATATATATATATATATATATATATATATATATATATATATATATATAAAAGATTATATAAATAGTCTAAACCAAACAAGATATACTTATTTCATTTTACAAGAAAAAGGAGTCATAGTTCACGTAAATCAGTTAATGCTCTAGTGAGACATTCCTTTGCCATACCTACCTAGCGTACACCGTAAGTATTGCGTTATAACAAGAATCTCCTGGAAGGAGAGCGAGACCGTTGTGTATAGATCTATACAAGATTGACAACCCCACACTTCAGCTGTTCACTACAATTAGACCGACAAGTTTAGGGTGACAAAGGCCCCCCTGCTCCGTCGCCTGAAGAACGTCGTGTTCAGGCATAGCAGTCATATTAGCGTGGTTATGAGCACCCACATACGGATTAATCTACTATCTCGGTTTACGGGAAGCTTAAACTTCATTAGTTTTATTGAAAGAAATGAAACTATAAAATATTTTCTGTATAATATGCACTTTCGTCGTGGTCCTAGGGTTTAAGACCGCAGTTCACCTTTAAGAAAACACTACATTTTCTGGAAATATACATTATTACTTGAAAAGGAAAAGATACATAGGAATTGCTTTAAATTTCAGTTCATATTAATGAAAATATTGGATTTTCTGGGAACACACTCTTTACAAATATAAGCAAAAGAAAACAAAGGACATGCATGCATATATTCACGGTTTTAGAACGAGACTTACAAACCTTTTTCAGAGAAAATATCGGATTTTATGAAAGTGCTACAAGAACTATTCTAAACAAGTGCAAAACCACTTTTATACAAAAATGCTTATGAACTCACCAAATTTTTAGTTGACGCTTTTCAAAACGACTTGTATTCTCAGGAAACCAACAGACAGGTACTCAACCCTTCTTGAGGGTCAGCGTCGTCATTTCATGTTTTTCCTACTTTCCAGTTATTTGTATTCGATTTTTGAACAACTGTGTTTTGTAAACAATATAATACTTAAAATCTCAATGTATGAATGTTTGTGTTGCTAGTTTTCATTACTATTTAATTGTTATGATACTATACATGAAGTCACTCCATCCGCCCCCAGACGTTTCCGCCGTTCTGGTTTGGGGTGTGACAGATTGGCATCAGAGCATTGTTTATAGTGAACTAGTATATCAAACCATACAAGATACACAACTATCAATACAATGAGACTAAAACACTCTGACTAAAAGTATACCTTAAAAGTATAAGTATTTTATAAAAGTATACATACATAATAGGATAGTGTCATGATAAGAACAAAACCAGAGTATCTAGATGATGGACACTACAGCCAAACCTAGACAGTTATGTAATCATATCTGGGATAAATATAACCTGATCAACTATATTTATTTGAGATATGACCAACTTGTGTTTGGGAGTGATAGTGGTGTGGCAACAAGTCTAGAACTTACCAACTATACATGCTAAGGAACCTTAGAATCAGACATAAAGTTTAAAATACTATAGGAGTATTTTAGGATACCATATAACCCCCGTACTTAGATCTTCTACATGCTTCTCATCCCTCTATTCTCGTGCAGGCAACATGGCTGAATTTCACCACGAAGACCCCTATTACCCTTCCATAGTGGGCAACGAATGGATCGGGGAAGAACCAGAAGAGGCTCATGAGGAAAACCTAGAAGTGGGTCCTGAAGAATACCAGGAGATGGACTACGAGGGTGAGGATTCTGATGAGGAGTCACACAAGGATAAAGGCGCCAGAGAGATCCTTAGCGAGCCCTATCCTTCGGAAGCAATACCGAAACAACATACAGAACAGGAGGACCTTACTAACCATCTCTGGTCCTTAGAGGAGGAAGTGGCCACCCTAAGACAACAACTCATTGCAGCGGAGGCTAGGGCAGCCTTAGCAGAACAGAGAGCGGAAGATGCCACTCGTGAACTAAGCGAAATGGTTGGGCACCTTGTGCGCCATTTCAGCATATGAGAGTCACCACACTACTCGCTCTAAGTCCTAGGTTTATTATGTATTTCGTTACAGCTAGTAGTAGTAAATCAAGAGGGGTACACCCTCCACGAACCCATGTAATCCGAATCAACTAATTGTATTGATACCTAAATTCTCTTTTATTAAACTGAACAATTGTCCAATACCTACTGCTACTTATTACCATAAGTACATCATAGGGATGTAATTCGAAACATTGAGAATCATACGAATAAACGTAAAATTTATATGTAAATATAAATAGATAGAATACAACTAGAAATGACCATATTTACTTACAAACTTTTTTCTCATCATGGAACAAAATCATGTCTTCCCATGAAAATAACCAGCACACCGACGAAACACCAATTCTACAGATAGACTCCACAACCTTCCAAGCCGCTGTAACAGCTGTCATGGCACAACTCAACGCCAACAACACAAAAAAAAATGGAAACAGTGTCGACAATTCAAACCGTAGTAACAACCAAGGAAACCAACGAGGGACAACTTACCAAGGCACCCCAAACCGCAAACCTAAGATCATGAAATGAAAGTTCGGGAACGAGAAAGGGAGCAGCTCGACTCAAGGGCTTACCAAAAGTCAACAAGCTACAACAGTCCATAGCCCCACTGGTCCTACTACCTCAACACCGAGAAAACCATATCATGGAAACCTCCCACATTGCAGCAAGTGCAACTACCACCATCATGGAGTCTGTCGGGAATTATACTGTGGTAGGTGCAACAAGAAGGGGCACACTGCCCATTTCTGTAGGACCCCGACCTAATGCCTCACTCCAACCCCCGAGGCTGGAATGAGTCCAGTATGCCACAAGTGCGGTGAAACGGGACATTTCAAGAGAGACTGTTCAACAGAGAGGAATGACGGAGGGTGGAAGGAGTTTGGCAACAGGACATGATGAAGCAGCAAGGAACCCTACTGGAATTTTTGGTACGTTTCCAAACGACGAAAGTTAAGCATCGAATTTTCATAAAAATTTTTCCAGGTAAAAACATAATCATAAATTATTCCCTCATCCGAACCAATCATACCATTCATAGAAAAACAAAAGATCCTTACAGAGAGCTATGATGGCTTAGTGTTAAAGTAGGGTCATATATAATTAAGATTCTACAGACTCAGAGTGCGTGATTCCGCCTTAATTCCTGTTCTTTGTCTGGTTGTGGATTTAGGGCAGGGCCACTTAGTCGACTATCTTTTCAACCTTAATTATATACGACTAGGTTACACCAAACTATTATAGAGAGACCTAGTAGGAAACATACTACAAGATTTCACCATTATTTATCCAAGTACTTATACCACTAGAACACCCTGAATCCAGTACAAAATAGTTGCAGAGGTAGTAACAAGAATGAAACTGGTGGCGTTGAAAATATGTACATAGAACCCACTGTCATTCCAAACAATCATCCCTTCCAAATCGACTTAACATCTGGTGCAGTGAGCAGTCCATCGTAGACATTTAACATGGGTTGGCTTGACCCTTACCATACCAATTTCAAGCACTGCAAAAAGACCCCTTCGCCTTACCCGACCGATTAACGAAAGTCTCTCAAACTATAACGGCAAACCTTCGAACCACCTCTGGCGTCTGGATTCATAAGTACCTATGCAAGAGGTACCACACCTTTTTCCTAACCCACCGTTGAAATAAGAAGCAAGAAGCGAAAGACACCGAGAGTAACCCAAAGATTTAGGACCTTTCTAAAGTAATTCTCAGAAGGTCTTTCGGAAATATCACCTATGTGGCAAGTTGAGTTCGGAATCGACTCGACTCTTGGATCCATTCTAGTAACCAAATCTCCTATACCCCTTAGCACCGACACAAAAACAAATACCGTCCGATCAATAGAACGACCTAATAAGTAAGGAAACTATCAGACCAAGCCGCTAACCTCAGGAATCACCCATCTGACTCATAAAGAAGAGATGTGAATTGTCCATAGGACCACTGACTAGTAAGAGTCCAACAAGACCCATCATTAAGAGTAGATATCCCCTATTCCGAATCGACAACCCATCCAGCCAACCTCAAAGAAACAAGAAAGGTCGACATTCCACTAGCTCAGAGTTGCGTAGGAGGAAAACCCCAAGACAACCTAGGATTCAAAGGGCTAGCTGTACCACACGCCACCTTAACTTTGGCAACAATAGTGTTCACCTTAAGATTTAGAGACACTACTTTTGGAGTGTCAAGTACGCAATCCCCATATGCCACGACCATCCATTCACCTCACCACATAGGACGTAATTGCAGGCCACCTCTATGTTGGGCTGAGACGAACAACACACGACTATCCAAAAGACAAGTACCCTACGACACTGTCACCGACCCCGAGATCACCAGAGAGACAACCGAAGAAATCACCCAAATTCGAGTACAACTAGGGGCATCTAGAAACTGACAAAAAGGCTATACAAGTAAACGACAGGAGCCCTTGGATTCCAAGCCAGTGATGGCGTACTACAAAAGGTCTCCACTTAGAGAGGGATGATACTCTTTTAGCAAGCGTGGAAAAATTGAACCCGAGATACATCAGACCCTTGAATTCCTTGCTGGGATGGGTCTGGTGGCTTATAAACGTCAACTACCGCCTGAACTCAGCAATGTACACCCTGTCATTCATGCGAAATGCCTACCTGACGAAATTCTCATTGGTCCCATTTGAGTAGATTGAGGTAAATGAACACCATCAATTCATCGATGAACCAGCGAACAAGGCAAAGCCGCATTTCCACCGTGACGGTCCAAGGGAGTGCCAAACAAGGACCAGAGTTCACCTGGAAACGCGAAGACCAGATGATGCAAAACTACCCGCATCTATTCCCTACTTCGTGAGAATTGCTTTAGAATGAATTTCGGGACGAAATTCCCTCTAATGGGGGATGATGTCACAACTAGCAAATTAGGGTTGAGATTGTGATTCTTGTATGAAACAATTTCTTCCATGTAACCTTGCAACATCCAATTAGTAAAACCCAAACTACAATGTTATTTAAGTTCATACGTGCATTCATGGTGAATCAAGTTGAAATAACCTCATACAAGCTTAAAACTCGATCCAATAGCTAAGTCCAACCAATTTTAGGCCTTAGCCAAAGAATTCTCGGCCCAACACCATATCGGACCAAAACCCTTTCTTTGGGCCTTATTGGGCCGATAACCCCTTTTTGAGCCCAATTAAACCCAAAAAACCCATTCATACTCCAAAACGAACAGTCTTCTATATTTGGGCTTTAGTGGACCAAAAACACCTTTTTGGGCCTTCCATTGGGCCGAAAACCTTACCTTGGCCTTTTTGGGCCGCAAACTTCTTTTGGGCCCTATTGGACTGAAAACTCCTACCTTTGGGCTTTAATGGACCGAAAACTCCTATTGGGCCAAGCCAAAAATCAAAACCCACTCCTTTTGGGCCACCCTTTGGGCCGAGAACCCTAGGGATTCCGTTAGGACTTATCAAAAAAAAAATTAAAAAGGAATAAGCTAAGGAAAATACCTTGACACCTCATAATTACCTCCCATGTAACAAAGCTATGGACTTGCATGTATCAATGCATACATCCCATCAAACTTAAGATAAGTCAACTCTCCTCTTTCTCTCCCTCTTATCTGTCGGCCACAACCTCCAACCCTCACACACACAAAACACTCTCACTCTTCCTCACTTAGTCTCAAGAATCGTCTTTCATTTTAGCTCAAAATTTGTGGGGTGTGTGGTGCCATCCTCAAGATTTTCTTCAAACAACGCAAAAACTTGGTAAGTAACCTTATAAACTTCAAGTATTTTGCATTACTTCAAACTAAAGCTCATGTTTACACACCATTTTGTATGTAGTCCCTTAGAACACCACCATTTTCGAGAATCTCTTCAAGACACATGGCTAGGCTCGAAAATTCCCTTCTTCTTCATCTACCTCTCGAAAATCAACCAAGTTGAGCTTCATACCCCACTATTTTCGAGTTTTTCATACTTTTTTTTGGGGTGGGGGAATAGAAGTCAAGTTTTGTTTAAATCTTTGGATTAAGCATGAATCTATGTGTTATGAAACTATTTGTGTGTGTGAAATGTTGGCTACTTCATGATTACACACCCTAAACTCGAGTTTTACAAGCCTTATGTTGCTAAGATTAAATTTGTGTTATAAAAGATTTTGTGGTCATGTTTGAACACCCAAAATGGCAAAAATTGTTGGATTAGGTGTCTAAGCCCATAACTATATTTGATATGTACTTGACCCGGTTATAGCATAGTCCTTTTAAGTTGCCTTCACCAAAGCAACTTGACTGGATGAATAACAGAGAAAGAGGATAATTGTGGTTTATTAATATATTATGTGAATAATATATTAAAAGAGAAATCATATTGTTTAATTAATATTGGTCAAGAATTAATTTTGTGGTCAAAAGATATTAATTAAACTTGGGGGACTGATATTGTAACTATAAGATAGTTGCAATATGGGATGTGGATCCCTTATGAAAGGGATGGACGATTTTATATGGACGCCCATATAGAAATCGTCCAAGGTGGGATTCTAGAAGGATCTTGTGGGCTGCTTAGAGCCTAAGCAACCGAATTAGGTCTTTGACTGAAACCCTAATTACTCACCTATATAAGGAACCCCTTGGCATCATATTTTCGGCTGCAACAACCCTGGAATGATTCCAAGAGCCGAAAATTACCTTCCCCTCTCTCTCTTGCATTCTCTAATTCTTTGGTGTTTGTGATATATTAGAGGCATCACATTTGAGGTGCTAGGTTCTCAAAAGCTCAATGTTATCAATCTACAATCAAAGGTAACATTCTAACTTCTTTATTAGATGTAATTTTCGATTTTTTGTATGCTAGAAGTAGGTTTTATGGCTTTGGATGATTATTGGATGTACAATTAGAAAAATTAGATCCAAAGCTTTAGGGTTTGCATGTGTACCATAGGATTGATGTTTTGCTCATAAACCATCAAAAATATGGTATTATACTCAAATATGTTGAACTCTTGGACATAAGCATTTTTTTACGCTCATACTTGTTACAAATATTTGAAGATAATAGAGCTCAAAGTTGTTATGTGTGTTTTCTAAAAATTGTGAATTATTAGAGTTAAAAAAAATAAAATATTTGTGTCACAAGGCTTTCAAACTAAATATGGTGTGTTAAACAAACTATAAAACTTGGTTATTTTACTAAAAATATATTTATTGGTAAAATAGTCGTACTATGTTGCCACAATTTTAATGGTTTAAAACGCAGAGTGTTATGCTATTTTCGCAATATATATTACAAGTAGACAAAATACGCATTTATATTTATATAAAAGATTATATAAATAGTGTCAACCAAAGAAGATATACTTAATTTGTTTTACAAGAAAAAGGAGTCATAGTTCATGTAAATCAGTTAATGCTCTAGTGAGACATTCCTTCGCCGCACCTACCTAGTGTACACCGTAAGTCTTGCGTTATAACCAGAATCTCCTCGAGGGAGAGTGAGGCTGTGGTGTATAGATCTATACGGGATTTACAGCCCCACACCTCAGCTATTCGCTACAGTTAGACCGGCAAGTCTAGGGTGACAAAGTTCCCCCCGTTCTGACGCCTGAAGAACGTCGTGTTCAGGCATAGCAGCCATATTAGCATGGTTATGAGAACTCACATAGGGATTAACCTACTATCTCGGTTTACGGGAAGCTTACACTTCATTAGTTTTATTGAATGAAATTAAACTATAAACTATTTTTTGTATAATATGCACTTTCATCAGGGTCGTAGGGTTTAAGACCACAGTTCACCTTTAAGAAAACACTGCATTTTCTAGAAATATACCTTATTACTTGATAAGGAAAAGATACATAGGAATTGCTTTCAATTTAATTTCATACTAATCAAAATATTGGATTTTCTGGGAACACACTCTTTACAAATATAAGCAAAAGAAAACAAAGGACATGCATGCATATATATTCACGGTTTTAGAACGAGACTTATAAACCTTTTTCATAGAAAATATCGGATTTTCTGAAAGTACTACGAGAACTATTCTAAACAAGTGAAAAACCATTTTTATACAAAAATGCTTATGAACTCACCAACTTTTTATTTGACGCTTTTCAAAATGACTTGTATTCCCAGGAAACCAGTAGACAGGTACTCAACCCTTGTTGAGGGTCGGCGTTGTCATTTCATGTTTTCCTACTTTCCAGTTATTTGTATTCGATTTTTGAACAATTGTGTTTTGTAAACTATGTAATACTTAAAATCTCAATGTATGAATGTTTGTGTTGCTATGTTTCATTACTATTCAATTGTTATGATAGTATACATGAATTCAGTCCATCCGCCCCCAGTCGTTTCTGCCGTTCTGGTTTGGGGGTGTGACAGTATTCCCGGAAGTTCTTCTGGGAATACATCGGGAAAGTTACGGACTTCGGGAATATCCTTGATATCCTTCACTTCCCTCTTCTTATCAACTACGTGTGCTAGAAATGCGTGGTACTTCTTGCGCATATAGGTCTGAGCTTTGATGCAAGAGATGATTCGGAGGTAGATGACGAAGGTTTCGTTACTTGGTAAGTTGAGTTGGGCGACTTTTTCGTAATATAAGATATCAGCATGGTGAGGACTCATCCAGTCCATGCCAATGATAACGTCAAAACTCCTTATTGTAACCGACATTAAATTGATTTGAAAGGAATGGTTGTTTAGAGTTAGAGTGCATCCTATGTATATGTCTTTAGTGCTTTCAGTTTTACCATTTGCTATTTCTATTGTGAATATTTCATTGAGTGATTATGGTTTTTGGTTGAGTATGTGTTTAAACTTGTAGCTCACGAAATTTCTCTCCGCACCACAATCAAAAAGTATGCATGCATAATAGTTACCGAGAACGAACATACCGGTAACCACCATGGGGTCCTTCAGGGCTTCCTCATGCCCTAATGCCAGAACCCTTCCTTTACCCCCAACATTCCTGTTATTGGCTTTTGGGCATTCCCTCCTGAAATGCCCCGTTTCCCCGCATCTGTAACATGTTCGGCTCACCCCAACATTTGTGGCTGGGACGGCCTGTTGGCCTGGTTCCTTACAGAACAGTGTGTCCTTTCTTGTTGCAGTTGCTGCAATGAATATCCTGACAAACACCAGTGTGGTGGATGTTTCACTTGTTGCATTTGGGTAGGCTCCCATCATATTGTTTCGTTAGTGCTGGGGAAGGAGGGGCAGTGTCAGCATGGACTGCCACTATTTTTTGTCTCTTGGCAACCTCTTATGTCGGTTCGCGCCTCCTCTTGTTCGGGGATGGCCGTCATAAAGCCCTGGTGGACTCCATGATCCACAAGCTTTCGTGCCAAGCGTTTGGCACTGTCAAAGGTAGATGGGTTTGAAGATACCACATTTCCTTGAATCTGGGGGGATAGTCCCCAGATGTAACGTTCCACCTTTTTGCTTTCCGGGGTGACCATCCCGGGAAATAACACCGCCATGTCACTGAACGTAGTTGTATAGGCTATTATATCGGATCCCTTCATCGTGAGGTTCCATAGTTCTTGCTCCAGTTTCTGTACTTCGCCTCTCGGTCAATATTTGTTGGATTAGGTGTCTAAGCCCATAACTATAATTGGTATTTACTTGACCCGAGAGTATCATGGTCCATCTGGGTTGCATATCACCAGGAAAATTTTACAGGATGGACTTTTGAGAAGAGGTTATTTATGATTTATTAATATATTATAAGTTCTCATATATTAATATGAAATCATATGATTTAATTAGTATTGATCAAGAATTAGTTTTGAATTAATTCAGTGATCAAAAGAGACTAATTAAATCAATGGGGACTAATTGTGTAAATGAGTTATATATATAATTTGGGCTTATGATACATAATGGGCTAAGTATATAGAGGAATCCATAAAGAGTTAGCCCACTTGATTCATGGATAAGGGATAATAAGCCCAAGGGTATGGATTAGGGTTTACCATAATCCTAAACTGTATATATGAACCCCTTAGCAACCAAATGTGATATAGATGTGTTCTTAAGGTTCATAGAGCCCGTTTTGGAAGCTAGCACATTCTCTCAAAAGTCATCTTTTGTCCTAGGGGTGGTGTGGTTCCATCTGAGGCATTCACATTATTGGTGCTAGGCTCTTAAAGCTTCAAGGTTTCAGAGCTACAACAAAGGTGAGTCATTTAACTAGATTTTTGTATTGTATATACTCCATAGCATGCTAGTTAGGATGATGCATTGGAAATTTTAAAGTTTGCATGTATAATAGAGAAAACATATATCCAAAGAATCTAGGGTTGCATGTACACCATAGGAGTGTTAGAATGCTCAAAACCCATCAGTGGTATCAGAGCCTAGGGTTGCTTTCCATTATACTTGATGCTACTTGTTTTCAAAGCTTGAAAAAATCGATTTTCTGCTTTCTGGACAGTGAACTCGCCGAGTTCACTAGGGGACTCGCCGAGTCCACTCACAAATCTGATTAACTCGCTGAGTTTGTTCTTGTACTCGATGAGTTGGTGCTCCGGAGTGCAGATTTTCGAGTTTTAAGGCTGGAATTGGACTAGGATCATTACCCTAAATTGTTTTTGGACTAATAAACCTGTTTTTGATGTGTTAATGATCATGCTTATCTAATTTAAAAGATAATTGTCAAAGTTTCATGATTTGTATTAGTTTATATGATTAGGCTAATTACATGAAATTTGTTTGATATGAATTATCTTGTTCTTATGAGTTTAATTTAGATTATAGACAAAATTGTTTGATTTTGTAAGTTACAATAGTTGATCTAAATGTTTTTGATGAATTCCATAACTTGTCCTCAAGTTATGGAAAATGAAAAGTTTTTCTTTTAAAGAGACCATTAAACTCATAGGTTATGAACTTGTAGACTTTTTTTTTCATAAATATTTTTGTGAACTCATTAACTTGTCCTCAAGTAATCGATTTTCAAGATTCTTTTCATTAAAACCTATATTAAACTCATAAGTTGTGGATTCCAAAAGTTTTTTAATATTTCGAAACTTGCCCTCAAGTTTTGGAATTTATAAATGCAAAGTCTTACTTTGAAACATTTAGTTCCAAACCCTAGAATTTTAATAGTTTAAAATTCAACCCTTATACTATTATAATATTATAGGTTTAATATTATATATATATATACATATATATATATATATATATATATATATATATATATATATATATATATATATATATATATATATATATAAGAGTAAATTCAGTCTTACCATTAGTAGGCCTCATTCACGAAGCCGGTCTGTAAGGGGGGTATAAGGTTACTGCTTATAATGGTAGTTTAATGGGTGTCCACTCTCACCCACCGCTTCCTTGACTGGTGGAGGGTCGTTAACCGAACAGGTTTGATAGGACAATAATTTCATTAAAAGTATAATGAAATACTAAGTAACTAAACAATTATAAATTCCCAATCTTAGTTACTTAGGAAAAATGTGAATTTCGTGCTAACCCATGAAATTTCACTTTGCACCTTGTTAAGTCGTTAGTGGAGCGTGTGTGTTTAACCGACACACTAATCTGGTACTGACAGTACGTGGCAAAGGGTACCTTGATGTTAATCATAGATCAATGGAGCGTGTGTGGTTAACCGGCACATTGATTAGGTGGTTGTAACATTGAGTGTACCAAGATAATTTTCTTGGTTATTCACACCTTGTTTGTGATCCTCGGTATCCTAGTCACAAACTTGAATGGCGCAATCGGGATTTAAACAAGCCATTGAAAAGTTCAATGAATCTCAAAGGATCTAGGAATTTCAATTCACTTAAAACCTAATTTGTTTTTCGTTTTCCGTGGTGGAAATTGGTAAATCGTCATTACCTGCCTTCAAATAGTTACAATTGGATTACGGCATCCCTCTTCCGAATTATAGATTATTGTGTTGGGTTCTAGCCTTAATATTTCATGTGGGTGTTATATTAAGGACTTGAATCAACTAACTTGAATTTCTCTCATGTAGATGTCTGGTACAGACAACTATGATCTTCCCAAATCTTTTAGAACAAGCTTTCCTCCTGAAGATGATGTTCCACAATTGGACCGTGGAAGTGGAAATCTGATGGGTTTTTGAGCATTCTAACACTTCCTAAGTGTACATGCAACCCTAATAACCTTGAATCTATGTTTTCTCTATATACATGCAAATTTCTTTTTCAAGGTTATTTCCTAACTAGCATGGTATGGGGATTACATAGAACATAAAACTAGTAGAAATACATACCTTGTTGTTGCTTGGATTCCTTCAAGACTTTGTGAGCCTAGCACCCCAAATGTTGTGCCTCAAATGCTTCACACAACACCACAACAATTGGAATAACTTGAGAGAATACTTCTAGCACTCAAAATCGGTTATGCCCTCTCTAGTAAACCTTAGTGCCCATTTTGCATGCTATAGGGTTCCTTTTATAGTGTGTCATAATTAGGGTTTACACGTGAATGCCCTTAATTGTCATGACTCTTGATTTCTCATGACCCATGGGTTTGTAACTCCCATGGACTATCCATGGAGCTCCATATGGTTATAACCAAACCCATAAACCATGGATCATTAATCCACCATAAAAGAATTGATGATTGTCATAATCAACCCTATATATTTAATTAGTCTCACTTTGATCACCAAATTAATACTAGATTAATACTTGATCAATACTAATTAAATAATACTATTATTAATATATTAGAACTTATAATATATTAATAATCATAAGTGCCTTATTCTCTCATTTAGTCTATCCAAGTATTGCAATGCCATGCAACCCAAATGGACCATGCCGGGTCGGGTCAAGTACATACCGAATAAAGTTATGGACTTAGACACTATATCCAACAGTCTCCCACTTGGATAAGTCTAATAACTATATTTGCAAATATGACTTCAAAATCCGACTAGCAATCGTAGCTCTTTCAAAGTCTCTCGGAACTGAGATGATGATGATACGCCATTTAAGATAAGTGATCATATAATCCTCTGTTCTCATGATATCAGCCGGACAAACACATGGAACATGGTCTTACTTATTGTCCAGCATTTGTTTCTCGATCTCTGATTTGTTTCGACATAGAACTAAATTGAACACATCAATTAGGTTCTGACCGGGCCCGGTACATAAGTCAAAACCAAATCATCGAGGGGCCTAGATATCGCTTCTATTTCTAGAAGGAACAGATAAACTTCGACTGATATGCTTGTACTAACTACTTGTTGAATTATTCACAAAGGCACGTTTTATGACATCGAGTTACCAATGCGTTTTCGTGCAATCAATGAATAACCAACTCATAGTCAACAACTCATATCTCTAGGTTTGAAGATTTATATGATATTACCGTCTCACGATCACTCGAGATAAATTCCATGAAGTGATGCAAGTGAGCGTGGGTTGGATCCAATACTCAGCCCTTATGAGTACTCATAAATGTTGTAGCAACCATTGCATTGTCCAAAGCACTTTTAGACAAATCATACAAGCCAAATTCATGACAGTCTTAAATCAATACTTACTTCCAAAGTTTGACTGACTGTGGATGGTTTGAATAATAACATAATTATTCTGGAAGTAAAAACATGCAAAATTGAAACATAGTAAACAATCAACACAAGATAGTAACACCTTACTCATAAATAAATAACAACTTTTATTTATCATCAAATGTCAATTACATTTTACAAGTTTCAGGAATCTAATTATTGAAACTAATATCATCCTTCAGCCCAATGCGCCTCGCATGCTGTAAATGCTTAACCCTGCTCAGTCCCTTCGTGAGGGGATCTGCCGGGTTCTCATCTGATGATACCCTCTTAGCCACGAGGAGTCCTTCTTCTATTCGATGTTTGATGAAATGGTATTTTCTGTCAATGTGCCTAGATCTCCCGTGATCTCTCGGTTCCTTAGCCAAAGCAACCGCACTTTCGCTGTCACAGAAAATTTCCATTGGCTCCTTTATAGCTGGTACAACTCCAAGGTCTCCGATGAAGTTCTTCAGCCATATCGCCTCCTTAGCTGCTTCACTTGCTGCTATGTACTCTGATTCACAAGTAGAATCAGCTACTGTCTCCTGCTTGGAACTTTTCCATGTAATTGCCCCTCCATTTAGGATAAAGACCCAGCCTGACTGAGAGCGGAAATTATCCCTATCAGTCTGGAAGCTAGCATCGCTATATCCTTCCACTCTCAAGTCATCACTGCCTCCGAGGGTAAGGACCCAATCCTTAGTCCTCCGCAGATACTTGAGAATGTTCTTTACCGCTGTCCAGTGTGCCTTGCCAGGGTTCCCTTGATATCTACTGACCATGCTCAAAGCGAAGGCCACATCAGGGCGAGTACAAGTCATAGCATACATGATCGAGCCCACAGCGGAAGCATATGGTATATGACTCATCTCAGCTATCTCAGCCTTTGTACTCGGACTCTGAGCCTTACTCAGCTTGGCATTACTCTGGACGAGTAATTCTCCTTTCTTGGAATCTTGCATACTGAACCTCTTCAGCACCTTATCCAAGTAAGTACTTTGACTAAGTCCAATTAGTCTCTTACTCCTATCTCTCACTATCATTATCCCTAGGATATAGGCAGCTTCTCCAAGGTCCTTCATAGCGAAACACTTCCCAAGCCAGGACTTAACCTCCTGCAAGGTTGGGACGTCGTTTCCTATGAGAAGTATGTTATCCACATACAACACCAAGAAGCTAACTATGCTCCCACTAGCCCTGACATACACACAAGACTCATCCTCACTCCTAGAAAAGCCAAACTCTTTGACTTTCTCATCAAAGCAAAGATTCCATCTGCGAGATGCTTGTTTCAATCCATAAATGGATTTATCAAGCTTACACACTCTATTAGGGTATCTTATATCGACAAACCCCTCTGGTTGAGCCATGTAAACATCCTCAGCCAACTTTCCATTAAGGAAAGCGGTTTTGACATCCATTTGCCATATTTCATAATCATGAAATGCAGCTATGGCTAACAATACTCTAATAGACTTAATCTTAGCTACTGGTGAGAAGGTCTCATCATAGTCAACTCCCGGAGTTTGAGTAAAGCCCTTCGCAACCAGTCGCGCTTTGTAAGTATGTACCTTCCCATCCATGTCGGTCTTCTTCTTGAAGATCCATTTGCACCCAACTGTCTTACGACCTGGTACATTGTCAACCATGTTCCAAACTTGATTGTCATACATGGACTGAATCTCGCTGTCCATAGCCTCCTTCCATTTAGCAGACTCAGGGCCTGCCATGGCTTCCCTGTAATTATTAGGTTCATCCAAATCTATTAGTGTACTATCACTAATAAATGTATCACCTTCAGTGGTGATGTGATAACCATAATAAAAATCAGGTGTGTTCCTCACCCTAGTTGAACATCTTGGAGGTACAGACTCATCTATCGGATCAACAGGAGTTTCCTCCTCAAGATGGTCGATAGCATTTGAGGTTCCTTCACCACTTGACTCTTGAAGCTCTTTAAGGTCAATTTGCCTCCCACTGTCCCCTTGGCTTATGAATTCTCTCTCACGAAAGACTCCTATTTTTTCTACAAAAACCATATTATCACTGGGTCTGTAGAAGAGGTAACCAAAGGATCTCTGTGGGTAGCCGATGAAAATACACCTCTCACTTCGAGGTTCAAGCTTATCATGAGTCTCACGCCTCACGAAAGCTTCACAACCCCAAATCTTGATGTGGTCCAAATTAGGAACTTTCCCAGTCCACATCTCGTGAGGTGTTTTGGCAACCTTTTTAGTAGGGACTAGATTAAGGATATGGGCGGCCGTCTGTAAGGCATACCCCCAGAAAGAGATTGGTAACGAAGCTCGACTCATCATGGAACGAACCATATCCAGCAAGGTTCGATTGCGCCTCTCAGCTACACCATTCAACTGTGGTGTTCTGGGAGGTGTCAATTGTGAGACAATCCCACATTCCTTAAGATAGTCAAGGAACTCAATGCTAAGATACTCTCCTCCTCGATCGGATCGGAGCATCTTGATATTCCTGCCCAATTGATTCTCCACTTCCTGCTTAAACTCTTTGAACTTTTCAAAGGTTTCTGACTTATGCTTGATTAAATAAATATATCCATATCTACTGTAATCATCAGTAAAAGTCACATAATAGCGATTAGCATCCCTTGTAGCAACTCTGAAGGGCCCACACACATCCATGTGTACAAGGTCCAACAAACCTTCACCCCTTATCACAAGTACCTGTGAAGGGTGATTTTGTCATTTTTCCAAGTAAACAAGACTCGCAACTATCATCTGACTTGAGGTCAAATGATTCCAAGACTCCAGCCTTTTGGAGTTGGCCTATGCGCTTCTTGTTAACATGTCCAAGATGACAATGCCACAAGGATGCTTTATCCAAGCTATCTGAAGAATCAATATACAACACATTATTTCCTAGATTGTCTACAACATTCACGACTTCATATACACCATCACAAGGTAATGTTTTAAAGTAAAATACATCATTTTAATAAACATTAATAGCACCATTTTTATTATCAAATGAAAATGAAAAACCTTGTTTGTACAAGCCATGAAAAGAAATAATATTTCTCGCCATTTCGGGCGAGTAACAACACTTATTCAAATCTAACATTAACCCATTATTAAGCAATAAAGAATAAACTCCTATCTTGGTAACATGTGATGCTTTCCTGTTGCCCATGACTAAGTTTATCTTCCCGTGCTCCACTTGCTCACTTCTTCTTAGTGCCTGCAAATCAGTACAAATGTGAATACCACACCCTGTATCAAGCACCCAAGAATTAGCATTAGATGAGTTGTTAGACAATATTGTGTAAATACCTGCATGGGTGGGTTTAACCTTCCCATCCTTTAGATCTTGCAGATATTTGGGGCAGCTTCGTTTGAAGTGTCCCTTATCCTGGCAATAGAAGCACTGTGCTTCCTTTGGGTTTGAAGAAGGAGTAATGGGACCTTTCTTTGTCCCACTTGAAGAGGAACCATCAAGAGTATTACCCTTGGTACCCTTCGAAGGGCTTTTCCTCTTCTTACCCTTTCCCTGCCCAATAGCCAGAACAGGGGCTGTTGAAGGAGTAGAAGTAGCAACCGCTTTACCCTTAAAGCCATTTTCAGCTGTCCTTAAGAGTCCTTGAAGTTTGCTAAGTGTGACTTCCTCCTTGTTCATATGAAAAGTCATACGAAACTGATCATAACTTGGAGGTAAGGAATGGAGAATGATGTCAATCGCCATTTCCTCAGGAAAGTCAACATTTAGCTTCAGCAACCGGTCAACGAACCTTTGCATCTTCTGCAAGTGACCGGTGATGGGTTCACCATCCTTCATCCTTGCGGTTATCATGGAGGAGATGATTTCATACCTCTCCTGACGTGCGCTCTGATGGTACATTTCCATCAGATCCAGGTGCATCTCATAGGGGTAGAAATCTTCATAGGATTTTTGAAGTTCAGGAGTCATGGTGGCCATCATGATGCATGCTACTTTAGTAGCATCCTTTTCATGTGCAACAAACTCCGCAAACTCTTCAGGAGTAGCAGTGGCTTCATTCACAACCTTAAGCTCCCTATCGAGGACATATTCTTTGTCCTCATAGCGGGTAATCATTCTGATGTTTCTGATCCACTCATTGAAATTGGATCCATCAAAGATGACCTTACCACACAAGTTCATAAGGGAAAAGGAGCCTGTTGGGTTTGAGCCAGAAGCATTGTTGGAAGACATCTGAAAGGAAAGAAAGACAAGTTTCATTAGATTAGGAATCCTTAATAATTCACCCAAATGAAATATTAAGGCTAGGATCCAACAAACTATTTATAGTTGGAAGAGGGATGCGGTAATCCATACTATAAAATATTTGAAGGTAGGTAAATGACGATTTACCAATTTCCACCATAAGAACGAAATATTTTATTATTAGGTTTTATTGGTTTTGAAACTCCTAGATCTTTTGAGATACATTGAACTTTTCAATGGCATGTTTGAATCTCGATTGTGCCCTCTCAAGTTTGTGACTGGGATGCCGAGGATCACAAACAGGGTGTGAATAACCATACAAATTGACTTGGTACCCTTAACAATATTACCTAATCGATGTGTCGGTTAACCACACACGCTCCACCGATCTATAATAAGGTCAAGTTACCCTTCGCCACTCTTACTAGTCCATGTTAGTGTGCCGGTTAACCACACACGCTCCACTAACGACTTGGTAAGGTACAAAGTGTAATTTTATGGGCTAGCACCAATTTCACATTTTCCTAAAGTAACTAAGATTGGGAATTTATAATGTATAGTTACTTTATAATTCATTATACTTTTAACGAGTATTTAAATTCGTATCCTACCCGTTCGGCTAACGACCCTCCACCGATCAAGGAAGCGGTGGGTGAGAGTGGACACCCATTAAGTCACCATTTTATAGGCAACAACCTTATACCCCCCTTATAGACCGGCTTCGTGAATGAGGCCTACTAACGGTAAGAATGACATATTCTTATACATATCTATATAATAAAATTATAATAATAGTATAAGTGTTGATTTTTAAACTTTTTAAAAATCTAAGGTTTAATTTGGAATTAAAGTATTAGAGTGTAAGACTTTTCAAATTCCAAAACTTGAGGGCAAGAATTGAAACTATTCCAAGTCTCTTCAATTTGTAACTTATGAGTTTTAATGGTTCATAAAAATGAAGACTCTTCATTTTATGAAACTTCTTTAGTTCTTTAATCACAATTTAAAGAAGTGACTTTTGGTTATCCATAACTTGAGGACATGTTATGGACACCATCATTGCCATTAAGATCATGAATTAAACATACATGGAGGTTACATATAATTCCTATGATCTTCTAAAAACTCATAAGAACACAAATTCATGTCAAGCAATTTCAAGAAATCATATAACTATATACAATACTTGAAAATTGATAAAAGTCATGCGAAAATGGGTTAACATAATCATTATCATTTTGAAAAACAGATTTTACAAGCCCAAAACAGATTGGGATAATGATCTTAATCCATTTCCAGCAACAAAACTCGAAAAAAACTGCCCAGCACGCTCCTACTCGTCGAGTGCATTATTCTACTCGTCGAGTAGGATGAATTTGTTCATGGACTCGGCGAGTCCTCCCCATGGACTCGGCGAGTCCAGTCGTCAGAGTGCAGAATTTTCGATTTTTAAGCAGTTTTGCATCAAGTATACAGAAAACAATCCTAGGCTCTGATACTACTGATGGGTTTTTGAGCATTCTAACACTTCCTAAGTGTACATGCAACCCTAATAACCTTGAATCTATGTTTTCTCTATATACATGCAAATTTCTTTTTCAAGGTTATTTCCTAACTAGCATGGTATGGGGATTACATAGAACATAAAACTAGTAGAAATACATACCTTGTTGTTGCTTGGATTCCTTCAAGACTTTGTGAGCCTAGCACCCCAAATGTTGTGCCTCAAATGCTTCACACAACACCACAAGACTTGGAATAACTTGAGAGAATACTTCTAGCACTCAAAATCGGTTATGCCCTCTTTAGTAAACCTTAGTGCCCATTTTGCATGCTATAGGGTTCCTTTTATAGTGTGTCATAATTAGGGTTTACACATGAATGCCCTTAATTGTCATGACTCTTGATTTCTCATGACCCATGGGTTTGTAACTCCCATGGACTATCCATGGAGCTCCATATGGTTATAACCAAACCCATAAACCATGGATCATTAATCCACCATAAAAGAATTGATGATTGTCATAATCAACCCTATATATTTAATTAGTCTCACTTTGATCACCAAATTAATACTAGATTAATACTTGATCAATACTAATTAAATAATACTATTATTAATATATTAGAACTTATAATATATTAATAATCATAAGTGCCTTATTCTCTCATTTAGTCTATCCAAGTATTGCAATGCCATGCAACCCAAATGGACCATGCCGGGTCGGGTCAAGTACATACCGAATAAAGTTATGGACTTAGACACTATATCCAACAAAATCATACTTCACTTCCTCCACCTCCTCCAATTATTCTACCTGACCCACAAGCTCGAAGACTTGAAAAGTTTAGGATCACTCAATCCCTATTGGATAGTAAACACAAAGATGGAAAGCCTGTATGTGCTCATGTCTTGGACATGAAGTTGCATATTGACGGGCGGAGCATGTTAGGTGTCGTCTTCCCGAGGAAGTTGGCTATTGATTGGGTCCTTCAGTCACTTCCTAAATCATATAGTGAGTTTGTTAAAGACTACTATGTGACAGATCACGACATGACCCTAATTGATCTTATCTGTTTGCTGATTGCTGTTGAATTAGCAATGATTTGGCACAATGGTCAAGCAAATTTGGTTGGAAGATCTACATCCCTAGCTGACATGGTCATCCCATAAAAGATTCCTTTTCCTAAAGGAAAGGAATTGGCCATGGTCAAAAGTTTTGATCATAAGAGATAGGCCAATTTTGAGACTGTTCCATATGAGCCTGTGTGTTTCTATTGCCAAGGAAAAGGACATTGGAAGCGAAGCTGCCCTGACTACCTGCGAAGTTTAATCAGATTGTATGGTTCTACTTCAGGTGAGTTCACTATCTAACTCTATTAAGTTCCTATTTGTTGATTCTTAATACATAATGTGACAAGTTTTGCATTTTGATGTTTTGTAGGATCATGCAAAGGGATGGAAGCTTAAAACTAAGAGCATGGTGAATCTGATCATGGATAGATGGATTTCGATCGCATGGTTCGAAGATCGGATTTTTGAGCTCCTGCTTGGGAGTTATGATAGATTTCTTAGAAATTTTTAATAACATAGTTTTCATTTGAAGTTGCATTGTAAGGAAAAAATTTTTCCCCATTTTGTAATGCCATAAAATTTTGTTTTATTTTATATTATATCTTCTTGAAATGACATTTGTGAAAATTGATGTTTGTATGTTTCTATGTTTAGCAATGGATTTGATTCATTCATTTGTGGTAGTGTCTAAATTTACCAAATAAGGAAAGATTCTCATCACCCAAGTTTCAATTGGACAGAAACTTCGAATCATGCAAGTTGTATTGTATGATGAATGAGAATTTTCATCTTTGGCAAATTAAGACTAATTCCTTCATCACATGTATATGTGAGTGAAGTGAAGGACTAAAGGATCGAGCACACATTTTTGTGAATTGGTCAAGGTTCACCAGAAATATCGATAAGACTATTTGTCATATTTTACTAAAGTTTGGTAAATATGGTTATGCTTACAAGATTAAGTGTAATTCTGAGTCATTGAAAAGGCCTCAATGCGTAGCAGAACGAATGAGAAGAATCAAATTATGCAGAAAGATAAAAGTTTCTCCAATGTGAAAGGATGGGAGAGTACTTTAGTATCGTGTTTTATGATCATCTTAATTATTATGAAAACCATATCACAATTGATACTCTAAGGACATCTTAGTGCATTTGTATGACTAAGAAGAGGAATCGTGAATTGTTGAAATGGTTAAATCAATTAAGGCGAATCATACTTCGTTCCAAAAACCAAATCTTAGAGTTATACTCCAAGATTGTGACTGAAGGGCCAATATATTTGGTTTGGGCTAGGCAACAATGTATAAATGAGTTAGGGCATTTGACATTGTATTTTGGAGTCTTTTGTGTGTTTGGTGTTTTCGGTCTAGGTTATTGTTCTCGGTTGGAAGTGACCGAAAACAGGCTTTCGGTCTGCCTGACCGAAACCTGTTTTCGGTCCATATTGGTATATATAGGTTGTCAGGCTGTCAGTAGTCAAGCAGTTGATCAGCAGTTGTACTTTGCTAGTTTTCGGTCCCTGAGTTGTATCAGACAATTTCCGTGTGTTATTGTATGCAAGCTCGTTTCATTTCATCTTCTACTCAATTTCTTCTTTATTTTCATTTGCTTGATTGATCATTGGTAAAGATCCTTCCATCAAGGACCTTACAATTGGTATCAGAGAACAAACCGGTGTCAATCAAGCTTGTTATTCACTTCTCGGTTTTCACAGCTTTGTTCTTCTCGTTCTCGGTATCTAGGAGCTTACTATTTGCTCGAGTTTTGAAGATCAGATCACAATTTGCATCGTTTGGAATCAAGATCTGCTTGGATTTTAGCTTTTCGATTGAAATATTATTGTTTTCGGTTTGATCTTCATCAACCGAAAACATATATTCAATCGTTTTCTGTCCAGATCTATCTTGTTTGAAGGCTGTGTTTGAAGTTTCAGTGTGTGGAAATCAATTTAGGATCGAAAATCTAAGTTTTTCATTGAAAACTGTTAGTTTTTCGGTTCAATCTTCAGAAACTGAAAACTGTTCTTCAAGTTCTTTAGAAACCGAAAATCCAAAATCCTTTGAATCTTCAGAAACCGAAAACTGTTCTTCAACCGAAATCTCTTGGATCTTCAAAGACCGAAAACTGTTCTTCAACCGAAAACCTCTCAACCTTCAGAAACCGAACACCATTCATAAACCGAAAACCCCTTATTCTTCAGAAACCGAAAACCTAATTTTTTTTCTCTTAAACCGAAAACTCCCCTTATCATCTTAAACCGAAAATACCTTTTATTCATTGTCTCCTTTCAACCGAATTCCTCGTTTCCGGTCAACACCTCTTATCCGAAAACTCTATTTTCTTGATCCTTTTGTTTGTTTTTTCAAGTTAATTTTTATTATTAAAAATTAAAAAAAAATGGAATCTCAAAGCATGTCAGATCACCATGAATTGGATGCGATTATGGGAACCACTTCTCGAATTCCCCGACTGTTATCTGCGGAAGGATTTCCAGAATGGAAATATCGGATCGAAAATTACATCGAAATGAAAGATTTCAAGATATGGCGAAGCATTCTTAGAGGTCCAATCCGCATCACAACCACATTGGAAGATGGAACCACAATTGATAAGCAAGTTGAGAACTACACCGATGATGATTTTGAGAGAGTCGAGGAACAAGAAAAAGCTCTTGCTACAATTACCATGGCATTATCTCCGGAAATTGCTCAAAGTTTCCGTGAGTATACATCAGCAAAGGCCTTATGGGAAGCACTGATAGAAGTCTATGAAGGCAATGAAGACATGAAACAGAGTCGCCAAGACATGCTGCGACATAAATTCAATATGTTTAACCATGTCTTGGGAGAAACACTTGAAAATCAGTTGCAAAGGTTTATCACACTCACCACAGAAATGAGCTTTGCTGGTGTGATGGTTACCAGATCGGAGATCAACAAGAAGTTGCTGAACTCTCTGCCAAAATCCTGGGATATGAATGTCTCAGTGATTAAAAAGACCAAAGATTTGAATCGGTTGAGTTTGGCGGAAACAATGGCGATCATTAAGGCTTGCGATCTCGATGATAAGCAAAGGGAGATTAATCATGTTAATTCATACTCCACAGCAAATCTTGGGATCCAAACCACCAACAACACTGCTTTCTCAAGCTTTTCTACCCCTCAAGCTCCTCCAGTTTCTCATGTTCCACAAGTTCAACCCTATGTGACTCATCAGCCCACTTCATATGTTATTCCTCAAATGCAACACATTCAAGTTCCTCAATCTCAAACTTTAGCTCAACAAGTTGGTTCTAGTGTTGGTTCATCCACAGCTGCACCCGTTCAATCTCATGGAATCAGTCCTCAAGCTTCATCTTTAAAAGAAAAGGAAGAAAATCTGGCCCTCACCACTGGTTTGGTAAACTGCTACAACGCTTTTGTGGTCGGAGAACTCTCCCCACAACTCTCATTTGCTGACCTAGACCAGATCCATCCTGAGGATGTTGAAGAGATGGACATCACCTGGCAAATGGCCATGGCTGTTTTCAGGGCAAAGCAGTTCTCCAAGAAAACAGGAAAGAACAATTAGAGTGTGAATTCCGACAAGAAAGTAGGATTCAACAAAGGAAAACTGCGATGCTACAACTGCCATGAGCCTGGGCATTTTGCAAGGGAATGTCCAAAGCCAGATCGAATAGAGAATTCTGAGCGAACCATGGTGCCGGTGACCTATGTCAACAAGGGATCTTCTTCAAGCAATCAGACTGCTAACTTGGCGATGGTGGCCCAATCCTTTGATTGGGAAGATCAAATTCAGGCTCTGAATATTTCAGGACCTGAAAATGCGCATCTTGCTCAAATCAAGGATTGTGTGGAGGAAGAAGCAGAGAAAGACCCTGAAGAAGAAATGATGAATCTTCAGTTTGCATTCATGGTGCAAACTACTCCTGAACCAGCCAAACCCGAGGTCAGTGAATTTGGTTGCTCTCAATCTTGCATTAAAACTGTTAAATTCTTACGTGAGCAAATTGAATTAATCAAGAGAGAGAACGAGGACCTTAAGTATGAGGGTTACACACTTAGGAGAAATCAAAAGCCTTTAAAAACACAATTAGAGAATAAAACAAAGGACTTTAAGAAACTGCAAGAGGAGTACAACAGCAAATGCGAGAACTATGATCATCTCAAAAGAAAATTTGCTGTTGTGACCGCTGAACTTGACTCATTGAAAAATCGTCTTGAAAATGCTGAATTTATTTTTAACAAATTCGATGGGTCAAGTGAAGTAGTTGCAAAAATGATAGAGGGACAGATGCAGTGGAAGGACATTACATGTGGAAACCAAAAGAAAGTAGGATTAGGTTTTGAGAGTGTCCCTCCTCCATTCAATCATACCTATACTGTCATTCCTCTATCTCAAGAAGAGATGGATACAAAACCTTTCTTAGTTTATGGAAAGCCTGCTTCTGAACAAACAACATGCTCAAATGATAAAATTTTGGATACTAACATTTCTACCTCAAGTGTAGATATGTCAGTAGTTCAGGGGGAGCAAGAAGCTGAAAAGTCTGAGTCAAATAATTTTGTGTCTAAATTTGGTGTTGAATTTTGTGATGAATCTGTGTTAAATTCAAACACTAATGTTTTTGTTTCTGGTGGTGTTGTTTCAGACTGATAATTGTGAAAATAATGGTGTTGTTTCTGATAAAGTTGCTAAATCTAATTTGAATGCTTCTACATCTTCCACGTTTGCTACACAATCTAGTGCTTGTTCTTGCAAATGTGAAAATGCTAGAAATGTTAATAAACGCAAGAAATCTGACAAGAGTAGTACCATTTCCAATGATAATAAACAAATTTGTTTCAATTGTGGTACTGCTGGTCATATTGCCAGAAATTGTTTAAATCGGATGTTTGTGCATTATTTTTCACAAAGAGGAGAGAATGAGTCTCGGGGACGATCGTTAATTAGAAAATCCTCCAGAACTCGCTCTCGAGATGATGACTGGAAAACAAATCAAAACAAGAAAATGGCAGGTTTTCAAAAGAACAAACAGGTTTTCAATAAATTCACAAACAGTTTGCCAAAATCGACCCAAGCTAAGCCAAAGTCGATTTCGTCAAAGAGTAGGTATGGATCTTCAAACTCTTCGAGTAGAAAATCCACCGACTCAAAGCAAACTGAAAAGAAAGTTGTTTCAAAACCTAAATATCAATGGATGCCAAAATTAAAATCTGATCAGTCATCATCCTCCTCTGTATTTGTTGAAAAAGAAAAATCAAATGAGAAATCTGTGAAAGTTAAGGGTCAACCCATGACTGTAACGACCTGGGTCCCCAAATCTAAATGATTCCGCTCATCGTGCAGGGACAGTTCCGGAGGAATGTCGTCAGACCCTGGTATGTCGACAGCGGCTGCTCCCGACACATGACATGAGATATCTCCGAACTACACGGCATTCAGACATTTAATGGGGGATATGTCTCCTTCGCGGGCGGAGAAGGCGGAAAGATAACGCAAAAAAGGAACGGTGACCAACGGAGTGCTCAGTTTTGAGAATGTCAACTATGCTCCTGAGCTGAAGCACAGTCTACTGAGTGTCTCTCAAATCTGTGACAAGGGTTAATCGACACACTTCACCGATAAAAAATGTCTAATCTTAAAGCCGGGCATTGTCATCCCGGAGGAGTGGATTCTTGTCAAATCTAAGCGGGATGGGAATGCCTATATTATCGACATGAACATCAATGTACCCAATGAAGTCACTTGTCTCTTTTCCAAAGTCTCAGAACAAAACGCAATGTTTTGGCATCGTCGACTTTGCCATGCAAATGCAAAGAATCTGAACCGGCTTGCTAAGAACGAAATGGTCCGCGGTCTGCCTGTCAGAGATTTTATTACTTTTGAAAAATGTGTTTTCTGTGCTCAAGGCAAACACCATCGGAAACCACATCTGCCAAAGCAGGTCAACTCCATCAGTCAGGTGCTCCAGTTGTTGCACATGGACTTGTTTGGTCCGGTCAACATCCTCAGCATCAATCGAAATTCGTATTGTCTCGTTGTGATAGACGATTTCTCCCGTTTCACGTGGGTCTTCTTTCTGTCCAACAAAGCTGGGATCGCTGACCTCATCAAGAAGTTCATTGTAATGATCGAGAACCAAACCAACCACCAAGTGAAAGCGCTACGCACAGATAATGGAACAGAGTTCAAGAACGCTGTTCTTGATCATTTTTGCATTGAGAAAGGGATTGTGCGTCAATTCAGTTCTGTTCGGACGCCACAACAAAATGGTGTTGCTGAGCGGAGGAATCGGATGCTACAAGACGCAGCAAGGACGATGCTATGTGATTCTAAACTTCCAGTTTTCTTTTGGGCGGAGGCGATTAACACGGCTTGCTACGTTCAAAATCGTATCCTAATCAACAAAGCCCAGATGAAAACCTCATATGAGATTCTCTATGGACACAAGCCATCTGTCAGCCACTTCCGAGTATTTGGCTGCCCTTGCACCCTTCTCCACTTGGAATCCAACCCAAATTTCAATGCAAAAGCGGATGATTGCTATTTCGTCGGATATGCTGCTCGTATTGCTTACAGGGTTTACAACAAGAAGACGAAGCAAATCGTGGAGTCTTTCGATGTTCGCTGGCTTGAAGAGAATGAAGCGGACGCTAGGGTGGGTCCTGATTGGCTATTTAACTAGACATCACTATTCAAATCTTTTAGTGTGTCGACTGATAACCAAGCTGGGTCTACCTCTGGCTCGAAGATTATCATTGAAGACGAAGATGAAGAGGTTGTCTACAGACCACCATTGGTTTCTACTGATCCTCCGGTGGTGTCTACTGTTCCAATCGCTTCTCCTGAATCCTCGACACAACAACATGCTCCAGATGCTGATGCTACTCCTCTAACTCCGGTCGAAAGAGAGTTCATGAACCAAGATGCTTCCGCTGTCACGAAGCTGGTACATCTACAGTGGATTCTTCAGCACATGACATAGCTATTAATATCCATAATCTTCCCGTTTCAATCAATGACATCAGTCACGAAATCCCCTCTCGCATACAGCGCGATCATCCGATAGAAAACGTCATTGGCCAACTGGGCGACGGAGTTCAAACGAGAAGCCAGAGTGGAGACGTCAACACATGTCTCTATTCTTGTTTCATTTCTCAAATAGAGCCCAGGAACGTCGAAATGTCTTTGAATGAGCCCAGCTGGGTGGATGCCATGCAAGACGAGCTCAATCAATTCGAAAAGCTCGGGGTTTGGAAGTTGGTGGAGCTGCCTAAAGGCAAGAAATCTCTCAACACTAGATGGGTGTTTCGGAAAAAGCAAGACGATTCGGGTGTCATTGTACGTAATAAGGCGAGATTGGTGGTCCGTGTGTTCAGACAAATAAAGGGTCTTGATTATACAGAGGTCTATGCTCCGGTGGCACGCTTGGAGGCTATTCGTATCTTCCTCGCCCATGCTTCCTACGTGAACTTCACCGTATATCAAATGGATGTCAAGACGGCTTTCTTGTACGGCAAGGTGAAGGAGGAGATTTATGTTGACCAACCTCCTGTTTTTGTTAACTCAAAACTTCCTAACCATGTCTACAAGTTAGACAAGGATTTGTATGGGCTGCATCAAGCTCCCAGAGCCTGGTATGCTACCCTCACACAACACTTGCTCGATCATGGCTATTTCCGCGACACTATCGATCAGACCCTATTTATCAAGCATTCCAGATCAAATTCTTGTACAAATATATGTGGACGATATCATTTTCGAGTCGACGAGTCCTCAGCTATGCAAGGAGTTCGAGGACGTCATGAAAAATCGGTTCGAGATGAGTTCTTTGGGTGAAATGACCATGTTTTTGGGGCTTTAGGTCAAACAATGTTCAGCCGGAATCCTGATTCATCAAGCCAAATATGTGGATGATATGCTCGAGAAGTTCTGGTTCAGAGACGCTAAACCTGCCTTGACACCCATGGCAGAGAGACCACTGCTGACTCCTGATCTTGAAGGCGAATCCATAGATCAAACGTGATGGGGTTTGAGCATTCTAACACTCCTAAGTGTACATGCAACCCTAAATACCTTGGATCTATGTTTTCTCTATTATACATGCAAATATGATGGTATTATCCTAATTAGCATACCAAAACATTGATACTAGGATACTAAAATAGATAGAATACATACCTTGTTGTTGTTGCTTGACTCCATGAAGCTTGAGAGCCTAGTGCCCCAAGTGTGACACCTCAAATGGTTCACACAACATCATGAACTCTTGGAATAACCATGAGAAGAGGACATACATGTTCAAATCGGCTAGCCCTCAGAATATGTATCACTAGTGCCAATTTCTTGAACTAAAGGGGTTCTTATATAGTGTGGCTATTAGGGTTACACCATGTAACTCATGACTTTACCCATTCTTTATGCTCCATGGGTTTTAACCTCCATAGAGTATCCATGGATCACCACATGGGTTAAACCCAACATAAAGGAATCTTGGATCATAAGCCCACATATATAAGAATGAATGATTTACACAATCAATCCCCATATATTTAATTAGTCTCTTTTTGATCACTAAATTAAGTCCAAATTAATTCTTGATCAATACTAATTAAATAACATGATTTCATATTAATATATTAGAACTTATAATATATTAATATGGCACAAAATGTCTTTTCCTCATAAACGGTCTATCCAAATGTTCCGATGCCATGCAACCCAAATGGACTATGCCGAGTCGGGTCAAGTACATACCAATTATAGTTATGGACTTAGACACTAATCCAACAGTCTCCCACTTGGATAAGTCTAAAACTATTATTGCGTATGACTTCAGGAACCAACTGGCAATCGTAGCTCTCAAAAGCCGCTGTCGAACTCTGACCTTGTAGATGAACTCTGACCTTTGTCAATGACTTGTCCATTAGATAAGGGATCATATATTCCTCCATTCTAGATATCATATGGACTGAGACATGGATTATAATCATTCTCTCTGTCCATTTGTTGTTTCCTGATTTCCGATTTATGACGACTGACTAGTTGAACAAATCAAATCAGTCATGGCTCGGCCGAGCACTTCTATTTGTCATCATCAAATCATCGAGGGGCCCACAGATATCGCTTTTATCCCGAAGGTAAAAGGAATGGATAAACTTCGACTCATATGGCTTGTTCTACTACTTGTTGAGTCATACACAAAGGCACGTTTTATAACACCGAGTTACCGAATGTGTTTTCATGCAATCAATGTACAACCAACTCATAGTAACAACTCATATCTCTAGGTTTGAAGAATATAAGATATTATCGTCTCATGATCACTCGTGATAAAATCCATGAAGTGATTCCAATGAGCGCGGGTTGAATCCAATACTCAGAACTTATGAGCACTCATGAGTGTTGTAGCCCCTTGTCCAACATCTTAGACCTCTACAAGCCAACCTATGACAGTCTTGATTCATATCTACTTCCAACATATGACCGACTGTGGATAGTTTGAATAACTTAGTCAATCAGGAAGAACGACCTAGTTATTCTGGAAGTCAAAACATGCAAAATGAAACACAATAATAATAGAATCTAATATGGTATCAAAACCTATGAACATAAATAAAACACCTTTTATTTATCACCATATGATTACACATTATTCATTGTATACTGTTTCAGCTATCAACTTTATTCTTGAATTTAAAACAATAGTTGTCCCATGCTCCAAGCATGTACACTATGTTTTCTAAACACTAGTCATGCCATACACCAAGTATGCATACTATGTTTGTCTATGATCTTCACTTTGTGAATTAGATCAATTGAACATAACTCCAATGATCCTCTTTCACAGTCCCAAATCCTTACTGCAAATGCAAGAATTCCAAATTCATGCCATTTACTGAAATCTGTTAGATTCTAAACTTATATGCATTGATCCTCCTGTAATGATTATGCACAGAGTCAGAAAGACTTGACAACAACCATTACAGAGCATTCCAAGGAGATCAACTCCTTGGAAACATCCTTCTTGCATTAAGTTTCCTAATCTTACACAGATTGAATAATTTCCAACTTTGAAACATTTCCATATTCCATTTTGACTATCACTTCTGAACAAGAGTTGCCTCCTTACAGAGTATGTCAATATGGTCCTTCCAGAATTAACACTATACTTCCAACTGTCCTTGAGCAACCAATCTTTGGTAAACCTTAGATTGTCCTTGACAATTGCTTAATCCTTTTAGTCATATCCAGTTCTAGACCTTTTCCCTTCTTAATGCCCTAGGCATTTGGAAAATTTTAGAAAGGATAAATATAGCACATGTAATCGATCCTATATCCGAAGCATATGGGACACGAGTCATGATGTCTCACATAAAGACTAAACCAGTCTTTTGCTATAAGATTTCCATTTCTATTTGCCAAGTTCTCATAATTCAGATTATGAAAAGGGATGCCGTAATCATAATCGAATTTTAGAACGCAAATAATAGACCCATATATAGAATTTCCTTATGTTGAGTCATTCCAACATGAAATTCATATATATATCCTTGACTAAATACGACTTAAAACCTCAATCTAAGCTTTTAGAATTGAAATGAAGTATAATTTCCTCTCCCTTAATTATAACAAAACAACTTTTTCAACACCTGCAACCTCACGAATTGAAACTTTTGTTTTCTATAATTAACATTGCTAACTTGCAATCTTTATCATAATTATCATGCTGCCACTAACATGATGATTATTAGCATAACACTCATGCTCCCACTAGCTTTGACATGTAATCAGAAATCAGCTGGACTTCTAGAAATCAATACTTTATTGACTTTCTTACCAAAGTTCAGATTTCTGATACTAGATTGCTTTGATAAAACTTTATCAATATCATACACCTTATCTTAGATAGTTCACAGGTGTGTCTAAATAATTTTAAGAACTATGAAAAGGGATGTTGTAATCATAGTCTCGATTGTTTAAACCTTTACCACTTCTCACAAGTCCATGTTAGTGTGCTGGTTAACCACACACGCTCCACTAACGACTTTGAGAATGCAAATATCATAATTGCTATCTAGCTAAAATCTACTTAGTGAAAGTGTTTCCTCACCATCATTTTCATGAATCGGAGAGAAACCTTATGACACTTAGATTTTATGGTGTATGAGTTCCTATCCATATGAATTTTGTCAAAACCATAATCACAAGACAAGGTTACTGATAAATCCACAGTTATATGGATTAAACTTGTGCAATCTTAAATTCTTTCCATTTGGCAGCTCAAGGGCCTGCCATTGCTTCCAAGTAGCTGTGCAACCAATTGAGAACTCTCAGAACTCCTATGCAAAGCCAACTTGAATAGGCACAGACATGTCGACACGATAGGTTATAAACCTCAAGTCGTGTGCTAGTGAAGAACTTCAGGTTTTATTCTTGATTAGTTCTTGAGACTTTCTAGACCTTTAAGACTCCCACTGTCCTCTTGACATATAAGACTTTCTGTCAGATATTCAAGAGATAGTGTGGATTCTAATCAAGACAAACACTTCACACAATTGGCCTTAGTTGGTCTTTGTTTTATCCAAAACATCACAACTTACCAATTTCAAATGTACAAGAGTAGAAAACTTTTACTCTTACATTTGAAAAGTGTTTTAAACCTTCTTTAAGACATGTCACTCAAGTTACAATCTTCGAGTATAACTCTAAGAATTGTTTTTGGAACGAAGTATAAATCATCTTCTTGATTTAACCACTTCAACAATTCATAGCTCCTCTTCTTAGCTACCAGAATGCACTTAGAGGATGAATTGTGATAAGGTCTCTTAATCATTAAGTTGATTATATAACATGATACTAAAGTACTCTCCCATCTTTTCAGATTTGAGAAACTTTTATCTTTCTGCCTAAGTTGATTCTTCTTATTCGCTCTGCCATACATTGAAACCTTTTCCAATGTCTCAGAATTACACTTAAGCTTGTAAGTATAACCATATTTACTGAATTTTAGTAAATAATGACGAATAGTCTTAACGATTATTTGTGGTGGGCTTGATCAGTGCACAAGAATGTGTACTCGATCATTTACTTGACTCACACATCCATGTGAACAAGTAGTTAGTCTTAATTTTTCCAATGCTTGAAAGTTCTTATTCATCATGCTATACAACTTGCATGATTCCAAGTTTCTATCCAACTGAAACTTAGGTGATGAGAATCTTTCCTTATTTGGTAAATTTAGACACTACCACAAATGAAAGAATCAAATTCATATTTCCACTCTTGCTCTTAATGGAATCTTATAAGCAACAAAAGTTTTCACAAATGCCATTGTAAGGATATTTTAAAATAAATAAAACCAAAAAAAAAATTTTCTTTTATTTTAAAACTTTGCGGAAAAACTATCCTTACAATGCAAAAGCACATGAAAACTTTGTTGTTATTTATTCCTAAGCAATATATCATAACTCTTAAGAAGTTGCTCAAGAATCCGATCTTCAAAATATGCGATAGAAATCCATCTATGCCATCAGATTCATCATATTCTTTCTTTAAGTTTCTTCACTTTTTCTTTGATTCTTAAAACATCAACATGTGACGCAGTCACATCATGCATCAAGAATCTCAGAATAGAAACTTAGCAGAGTTACATAGTGGACTTTACCCGAAGTAGAGTCAAACTTATTGACTTTAATATCCTTAGGTAAATTTGGCAGCTTCGCAACCAATGCCCTTTCTTTGGCAATAGACCCTTGATAATGGGACTATCTCAGACTTAGCCGTTCTCTTTACCATTTGGTCAACCGAGTTGACTATGGCTGATCCCTTTCCATTGAGAAGAGAGAGCTTTACTGGATATCCAATGTCATGATTGTCAATGTCCATAAAGTTTTAGGAAGTTGATCTTAGCAAATAGATAAGATCATTAAGGGTCTTGTCATAGTCTGTTTCATAGGAGTCCCAAAGGAACTCACTATGTGACTTAGAAAATAGTTGAGTCACCAACTTTCTCAAGACTTTGACACCCAACTCTCCCGGCTTGTCAATATCTGACTACATCTCCAAGATGTGATCACATATACACCTTTGCTTGAGTGACCTTAAACTTTTCAGGAACTTGTGGGTTAGGGAGAATAATTGGAGGAGGTGAAAGAAGTATGATTTCCATGGGACATCATCTTCATTTAGGAAAGCTTGTTTCAAGAGATTTTGGAAGATCATCTTTTGGGAGATATTCAAGAGAGTTGATTTAAAGTCCTTAATATAACACCCAATATGAGATATTAAGGCTAGGACCCAACAACCTATTTATAACTGGAAGAGGGATGCCGTAATCCAAGTTATAAAATAGTTGAAGGTAGGTAAATGACAATTTACCAATTTCCACCATGAAAAACGAAATATAATTAAGTTTTAATTGGATTTGAAACTCCTAGATCTTTTGAGATACATTGAACTTTCAGTGGCATGTTTGAATCTCGATGGTGCCCTCTCAAGTTTGTGACTGGGATGCCGAGGATCACAAACAAGGTGTGAATAACCATGCAAATTGACTTGGTACCCTTAACTTTATCACCTAATCGATGTGCCGGTTAACCACACACGCTCCACCGATCTATAATAGAGCCAAGTTACCCTTTTCCACTCTTACTAGTCCTTATTAGTGTGCCGGTTAACCACACACGCTCCACTAATGACTTGGTAAGGTACAAAGTGTAATTTCATGGGTTAGCACCTTTTCACATTTTCCTAAGTAACTAAGATTGGGAATGTACAAGTGTTTAGTTATTTAGTATTTATCATTAATACTTTTAATGAAGGGAGAATTATAGTCCTTTCCTACCCGTTCGGCTAACGACCCTCCACCAGTCAAGGAAGCGGTGGGTGAGAGTGGACACCCATTAAACTGCCATTTTATAGGCAGTAACCTTATACCCCCCTTATAGACCGGCTTCGTGAATGAGGCCTACTAACGGTAAGATTGACTTTATCTTATACATATCTATATAATTAAAATTATAATAATAGTATAAGGGTTTGAATTTTAACTTTTAAATTTCTAAGGGCTAACTTGGAATTAAAGTATTCATAAGAGAAAACTTTTCAAATTCCAAAACTTGAGGGCAAGTTTTGAAACTATTCAAAACTAATTAATTCCATAACTTATGTGTTTAAAGTAGTTTTAATTAAAAAAAAACTCTTCAAGTTCCATAACTTGAGGACAAGTTATGGAAGACTTTAAACTAATAAAAGAATGTAACTTTTCTTTATTTTGTAATTTATGGAATTAATTAAGGTTACACATTTTATTACTTAATGAAGTGACTCTTGAACCTCCATAACTTGAGGACAAGACTCTTCATTTTTGTAACCATTACCAACTTTTATGAGTTTTATGAAACTTAAATGTGACTTTTCATATAACTTGAGGACAAGTTACAAAAACACATTTTAGAATCAACTCTTAGATTAAAATGGATTGAAAACACATAATCAATTAACTTTTCTATTAATCTAAGCAACTCATAAGAACAAGATAATTTAATCAAACTTTTTCATGTAATTTGCCTAATCACTAAACTAATACAAAACATGAATCTATTGACAATTATCTTTGAAATTGGATTAGTATGAACATTACCACATCAAAAACAGGATTATAGGTTCAAAAACAGCTTATGGTAATGTTCCTAGTCCATTTTAGCCAAAAAACTCGAAGATATGCTGTCAGGGGCTCCTACTCGTCGAGTGTATCAACCTACTCGCCGAGTAGGATGATTTTCTTCATGGACTCGGCGAGTTCATCAGTGGACTCGGCGAGTCCAGTGCCCATAATGCCCGAAATTCGACTTTTTCAGCATTTTTTAGCAATTTGCATCAAGTATAATTGAAAACAAGCCTAGGCTCTGATACCACTAATGGGTTTTGAGCATTCTAACACTCCTAAGTGTACATGCAACCCTAAATACCTTGGATCTATGTTTTCTCTATTATACATGCAAATATGATTATCCAAGGTATTATCCTAACTAGCATACCAAAACATTGATACTAGGATACTAAAATAGATAGAATACATACCTTGTTGTTGTTGCTTGACTCCATGAAGCTTGAGAGCCTAGTGCCCCAAGTGTGACACCCCAAATGGTTCACACAACATCATGAACTCTTGGAATAACCATGAGAAGAGGACATACATGTTCAAATCGGTTAGCCCTCAAAATATGTATCACTAGTGCCAATTTCTTGAACTAAAGGGGTTCTTATATAGTGTGGCTATTAGGGTTACACCATGTAACTCATGACTTTACCCATTCCTTATGCTCCATGGGTTTTAACCTCCATGGAGTATCCATGGATCACCACATGGGTTAAACCCAACATAAAGGAATCTTGGATCATAAGCCCACATATATAAGAATGAATGATTTACACAATCAATCCCCATATATTTAATTAGTCTCTTTTTGATCACTAAGTTAAGTCCAAATTAATTCTTGATCAATACTAATTAAATAACATGATTTCATATTAATATATTAGAACTTATAATATATTAATATGTCACAAAATGTCTTTTCCTCATAAACGGTCTATCCAAATGTTCCGATGCCATGCAACCCAAATGGACCATGCCGAGTCGGGTCAAGTTCATACCAATTATAGTTATGGACTTAGACACTAATCCAACAAAACGTACTACAGATCGATGATCGGATCGTTGATGTATCTGACTGCAAGTCGCCCACACATTATGTTTGCGGTCTGTCAATGCGCGCGCTACCAGGCTAATCCTAAACTGTCTCATCTTATTGCTGTTAAAAGGATTTTTCGGTACCTCAAAGGCAGCCCAAAATTGGGTCTTTGGTATCCAAAAAATACCGAATTTGATCTTTTTGGTTTTGCAGACAGCAATTACGGAGGCTGCGAGCTTGACAGGAAATCGACTTCAGGCGGATGTCAATATCTCGGAGATAGGCTGGTGTCCTGTCAGTGCAAGAAGCAGAATACTGTCTCGACCTCAACATCAGAAGCAGAATACGTAGCTGCGTCTTCCTGTTGTTCTCAAGTCATATGGATCCAACATCAGCTGTTGGATTACGGTTTGAACTTTCAAGAAACCCCTATATTCTATGATAATGAGGCTGCGATCCAAATTGGTAAAAATCCGGTCCAACACTCAAAAACCAAACACATCGACACCAAAGTTCATTTTATCAGAGATTGTTATGAGCGCTCGCTCATTCGGCTAGAACAGGTTTCCACTACTAATAATGTGGCGGATCTGTTCACCAAGCCGTTTAACAAAGCTCGATTCGATGTGGTGGTAAATTTTTTGAAAATGATTCGCTTTGAGGATTAATTTTTGTTTAGGTAAGTTTAAATTTGCACATTTTAATTTCATTCTCACCCACGCACAAATTTAGGGGGAGAAATAAACAAAAACCAAACAAAAATTAGAAAATTAAAAATCCAAAAACAATAGAAAATCAGAAAATCCAAAAACATTAAAAAAAACAGAAAAATAAAAAATATCGCTGAGAAATGATGTGATGGGAAGTGATATCAGCTTGTGATAACAGACAACCTGAGTCTGTGTAAAGTACCAAAGCTAAATTGTCTAGGCTCTGTGTCTGATGCGCTGGTAGGCACGAAAAATTTAATGGACTTGACTAGGTGCAGATGAACTTAAGGAATCTAGAGATTTGACAATTTCTAATCTAGATAGTTCCATTTAGCCTGACAATACGATGCTCGGATAGGTTGAGCAGGGAGATATTCATGAGAATCCACCAGTCACATTAAAGAATCTGTATCTAGAACCGTGGTTTAACTTTTCCTTGATGTACGAATTTTGTCCTTAATTCCGACATTGACGGGGCAACTGGGGAATTCCGATAAAGTAGGTCTGTAGGAAATTATTTTCTTTCTCTCCTACTGTTAGTCATATGTTGCCTCCTCTATGTGATTGAAAGATCCGACATGGACTGCAGCATATGCAACTCTATTGCTCTGCATCTTCTATCTATGCAATTCTTCCTATTTGTTAGCCATATGATGTCTCCTTTGCGTGATTAACAATCCGACCTGGTACACAGCATATGCAACCTTCTACTTCTCAATCCCTCTGAAATTCTAGTCAGTCATATGTTTCACTCTCTGCGTGATTGAAAGATCCGACCTGAGTGTACAACATATGCAATCTAAATCTATCCTCTCTATGAATAATCGTCTGCTCACCTAAAGTAAGGAGTATCTCGGAAGTTCTTGATTATTGGGGTATGTCAGGAAGCGGGAAACATGTTCTAGTACACTTAAAATTGAACAAGTCTAGATTGTCTGTAGATCTCGCTGCTCAATTTGGGTGGACATCAATATCCTTGGTCGTCGTCAGATAAATGGTCCTTAGGTATTTTTATCTAGTAACTTAGGTTCAATCTGTCCTGTCACTGATAGCATTCCTAAAAACTTGTCACAACTTTTCGTGCTTAAGTGGACCACAATACCGACGATCGACCAGATCTATTCATGAAAGGAAAGGTACTGATAAATGGAAAATGATTGTCTAACAACTTTGATCCCATATCACAAAAATTTATCAATTTCAAGATAGAGGATTAAAATTAGTTTGAATTAAAATTTTTTGGTATTTTTATTTTATTTTATTTTATTTTCATTTTTTAGGATTGATAAATTTTAGAAAATGTTTTTATGTTATTATTTTTATTTTTTTCTTTAAATTTTTAGGATTGGTAAAATTTAGAAAATTTTATTTTATTTTATTTTATTTTATTTTGAAGTTAATCCTCAAAATGATTTATTTTTAAATTTTTTGAGTTTTGGGCTTAATGCTAATTGAAATCGGAATCAGCCCATGGGTGAAGAACCGGGTTTGGGCCAGGTATATAAGGGAAAGGGAACACTGAAATCAGTTCCTTCCCTCATTTCATTCTCTGCAAACTGAAAGCCTCTAAGAATCCTCTCAACCCTCGAAATTGTTTTGAGTTATTTCTTTAAATCGACTTGCTTTTCTTGGAGGTATGAAGATTCCGACCATGTCCATGTATTTTTTTACCGAGAATCGACTGTGAAATCGTGGCCAAATCGTGAAAACAAGAACTGCCGGCGAGCTTTCGGTCCTTCTCAGCTTTCGGTCGAAGCCGAGCCGTTTTCGGTTTGTCGGCTAACCGGCTTTCGGTCAAGCCGGCTTAGATGGCTTTCGGTTGAGCTGTATTCAATCCCAAATGGCTTTCGGTCTACACTTTGTTCGGTCCTAGGGCTTTCGGTCTAACTGTCTCGACTGAGAATCCATGTTTGACTAATAAAATTCAAATGAAATGGCCAAAATTAATTGATATAATTGAGAAAATAATTTTAATTTGTTTTAATGAATTGTTTTCTCACCTGGCCTGTTTTGTGCAGATAAAATGGCAAGTCTCAAAGTTGCAGACAGTCACAATGTGTCCATCCTTCTTGATGATCCTCCAGTAGCACACAACGAGTTCAAATCAACGATGTACAGGCTAAGGGAATGCTGCATCTCAACTGCACTGACCTGGAACCCCATCATTTATCTGAACCTGATCAATGAATTCTGGAGATTTGCAAGTGTCAAGAATGGAGACAATGGATCAGTGAAGATTGAAGCTTTTGTCAGGGGACGCAAAGTTGTTATCTCTGAGCAATTCATCAGAGATATCTTGAAGATTGATGACAAAGCTGCTTACCCGACTGACATCGATCTGAGAATTGTTGATGAGTATCTCGAGAAGATGGGATACGAAGGAGTCTTTCCACCAACCCTAAAGAAGCTGTTACCTCCTTACTGGAGGTTTCTAGCCCACGTTTTTGTCAACTGTATATCTGGGAGAAAGGGTGGTTCAGACGAAATATCCTCGATAAATACTCAGGCGATCGTTGCATTGGCTGCCGGGATTGACTTCAACTTCTCAAGGTTTATCTTGGAGGGGATGTTTACTAATGCTAAAAAGAAGTCGAAGGATCAATTCCTGCTCTATCCAAGATTTATTCAAATCTTCATCAACAGCCTATTTCCCGATCTGGTCAAGACAGGAGAAATACTTGACATGAAAGCTTTCGGACCAAACACTGTGAGCCTAATCAAGCAGAACCGTAAGGGGAAAATCATGTTCCAAGGGAAGTACCCTCTCGTGAAATTTGGAAAGTTTGCTGAGTTGTCAGACTCTTCAGAATCCCATGGGTCGTCTGAACAAATGTCAACTGATCAAGCATGTTCAGAACATGCAAATGTGAATGACGATGTAATCGATGCGTCAGACCATGAGATTGAAAATGTTGCTCCAACTGCCATTGTTGCTAAAGAGCATGATTTCACAAACATGGCGGTTCAGAGTGACTTTAGTGAGGGAACTACAGAAGAATTTACTGAGACCGAAGGAAAAGGAGAGGATGAGTATGAAAATCTTGATCTGTCCGGTTACGACGAAGATGATGTTTCGATCCAGTTTACTGGAGTTGAGCACCCTTTGCCAAATGAAGACCTCGATGACTTCCTCAAAGACATCGATGATGGTGCCAATCCAACACCGGAGATAAGGGAGAAAGCTGACGATCGAGAAGTTGAGCCTCCGGTTACCGTTCAAGCGGCTGATTCTTCAACTCATATGGACACATCATCAGGGATTCCTCCCCTTGATAATGTGGTTCCTACATCCGAGCCAATTACAAGTGATTCCCAGACAGTCCTGACCTCCCAACCCCCGACAAAGAGATGCATAATTGATCCAAGGGTGGGAGTAATTTTTCGTGATCAAACTCAAACCACAGAGACTCCTCCATCTACAACAGTTGCCCCTTCCTCATGTGTGCCTAATCAAGAGATTCCCAGCTCTATCCATGAAGCTGGTGGTTCGTCTACTGGCCTGAGATCATCTCCTCCAAGGCCTTATCATGATGCTGTCTCTGAGAGACTAGCCATTCATTTGGCCCATCAATTAAGTCCAACTCACCCCTCACGCGGAAAAGGAATATCCTTTGAGGAAGGTATATCTGGAGATGATGATGCCTCAGTTCCTAAGCTAAGAAAGGAGATTGGTGTGCTGAACTAGAAAAATATTGAGCTTGATATCAAGGTTGCAGACCTTCAAACTGAGAACGCCAAGCTGAATATTCAAGTTGCCGATCTTCTTGAAGATAAAGCTCTGAAGACAAAGCAGATCACCGATCTTCAGACGCATTTTGGTTTGTTGACCGCCAGCTATTATGATTTGAAAAAGAAGCTGGAAGAAGAATTTGGTGACAAATTCAAATCATCTGTCGATGAGCCAATGGTCTATCTTCCAAATCAAGACGCTCCCATAGTTCCAACTCCTACAAGAACAACCACGATTGTCAATCGTTTTGACAAAGAACCAGCGCAGGCTCCAAATGTCGTGGCATTAAAACGTGCTAAACTAGCCAAGTCTGCCGAGAAGGGTCAATTTTTATTCAAGAGGAGCTCGGATCAGAATGCTCTCGGGGATCAACCAAACATCACCTTTACGGATCTTGGAGAAAATCGCTTCAGGGACGTATATGGTGATAGGTCAGGGATAATCTCATGGGGATTCCACGACACTCTGAAAATGTGGATCGTGAGAAGGAAGAGTGGAAATATCGAATTGTATAAAGATGCTCACGACTTCGACTCTTGGAACAGGGTTGATCTTACGGAATTGTCTAAGGCTCCTTTTCCAAATCCATCAAATGATCCCAAGGCGACACAGTTCACGTTATTTTTGGAAGCTCAAGTGGCAAAGGGCTTTCCCTGAATGAAGACTGCAGAGTCTATCATCAAGATATACCCGAGTGTTATTGATCCCCAAACCAATCAGCCACTTCGGTCTGTGATGTGGCCTGCTACTAATCAAGTAAAGCAGATTCCTATCCTTCAGAACCATCCAAATGGATCTCTAAAATCCATGCAATACTAGGTGTTTGATGAAACTACAGCTTCTGCTGTCATCAAACTTGAACATGGATGTATTGGTTTGTATGACAAGAGGGATCTGCTATAGTTTAGAAGGTGGGATATACATCAGCTTTCTCATCATCAGATCAAGGTGGCTGAAGACCTTTTTGAGTCTGCTGCTAAGGAGTACACTGCCATGGTTGCTGATATTATTCAAAAGGAGATGTGGAATGGAGCCATGGGAAAGTCAGACGTGCTGGTGGTTGATAAAGACTGAATCATGCTAGCCCCAAACCAAGGGGGGGATTGAAGGGCCAATATATTTGGTTTGGGCTAGGCAACAATGTATAGATGAGTTAGGGCATTTGACATTGTATTTTGGAGTCTTTTGTGTGTTTGGTGTTTTCGGTCTAGGTTATTGTTCTCGGTTGGAAGTGACCGAAAACAGGCTTTCAGTGTGCCTGACCGAAACTTGTTTTCGTTCCATATTTGTATATATAGGTTGTCAGGCTGTCAGTAGTCAAGCAGTTGATCAGCAGTTGTACTTTGCTAGTTTTCGGTCCCTGAGTTGTATCAGACAATTTCCGTGTGTTATTGTATGCAAGCTCGGTTTCATTTCATCTTCTACTCAATTTCTTCTTTATTTTCATTTGCTTGATTGATCATTGGTAAAGATCCTTCCATCAAGGACCTTACAGTGACTTGAGTGAAAAAATTTGAAGAAAGGTTTATGACACTTGTCAAATGTAGAGTAAAATGTTTCTTACTCTTGTACATTTGAAATTGGTAAGTTGTGATGTCTTGGATAAGACAAATACCAACTATGACCAATTGTGTGAAGTGTTCATCTTGATAAGAATCCTCACTAACTCTTGAATATTTTTTTTGTTAAGGAATGGTTCTTGACAAGAGAGTCTTATATGTCAAGAGGTCAGTGGGAGTCTTAAAGGTCTCGAAAGTTTGAAGAACTAATCAAGGATAAAACCTATTGATCATCGCTAGCACACGAGTTGAGGTTTGTAACCTATCATGTTGATATATTCTTATTTATGTGCCCATTCCAGTTAAAGTTGACTATGCATGTGAGTTCTATGAGTTCTCATTTGTTTGCATAAGGCAAAGCACCTGAATCAATGAAAGTTTCATTGATCAGTCAGGATGAGCTGCTTACCAACTTGGAAGCAATGGTAGGCCCTTGTGCTACCAAGTGGCAAGAAATTAAGATTGAACAAGTTCAGTCCATATGAGTTTGGATTTGTCACTAACCTTGTCTTGTGATTTTGGGTATGACAAATTCACATGGATAGGAACACATACACCATAAAATCTAAATGTTATAAGGTTTGTCTCCAATTCATGAAAAATGATGGTGAGGAAACGCTTTCACTAAGTAGATTTTAAGGAGATAGCGGTTGTGATATTCGCATTCTAAAATTTGATTATGATTACGACATCCCTTTTCATAATTCGAATTGTGAGCAATGGCAAAAGGTCTAAACATTTGAGACTTATTGTTGTAAGTTCTTAAACTCTTTAGACATACATGTCAGCTATCTACCGAAAGGTGTATGAGTTTGAGAAGCCTAGATAAAGTCTTATCGAAGGATCTCATATATCAGAAATCTGAACTTTTGTAAGAAAGTAAATTAAGTATTGATTTCTAGAAGTCCATCTGATTTCTGAGTACATGTCAAAGCTAGTGCGAGCATAAGTGTTATGCTAATAAAGAAATAATTATTATGCTAGTGGAAGCATAATAAATTATCGTAAGTTTTGCAAGTTAGAAATGCTAATTATAGAAAACAAAAGTTTCAATTCGCAAAGTTGCACGGTTTGAAATGTTTTTTTGCTATATTTAAGGGAGAGAAATTTATACTTCATTTGAAATCTAAAAGCTTAGATTGAGATTTTAATCAAATTTGGTCAAGGATATATATATATATATATATATATATATATATATATATATATATATATATATATATATATATATATATATATATGTATGTTATGTTGGAGTGATTCAACATAAGCAAATTCTATATATGGGAATTTGCGTTCTTCAAAATTCGATTATGATTACAGCATCCCTTTTCATAATCCGAATTGTGAGAACATGGCAAATAAAAACATTATAGCAAAAGACTGGTCAAGTATTATGTCTTTATGTGAGACATCATGAATCGTGTCCCATATGGTTTGGGTATAGGATCGATTACATGTGCTATAATATTTATCCGTTCTAAATTTTCCAAATGCCTAGGACATTAAGAGGGAAAAAGGGATAGAACCGGATATGACAAAATTGGTTAAACAACTGTTAAAGGACAATCTAAGGTTCGCCAAGGATTGGTCGCTTAAAGATAGTTGGAAGTATAGTAATGGATGGACTATATCGACATTATAGAAAGGATTCTATTAATAATGAGTTGTCATATGGCAAATATGGAAATGTTTCCATAATGGGAGTTGGATATTAAGAATCTATGTGTAGAAACTTCATGCAAGAAGGATGTTCAAAGGAATGTACTTTGAATTTGAGACTTCACTTCCATGGAATTGTCTTGTAACAATCTCCATTGGAATACATTGTAATATCGTTGGTCAAGTCTCTGTGACTTTTGGTACCTAGACATTACAAAGGAATCATTGCATGATAGTTTGGAATCTAACACATTCTGGAAGTGACAAGAATTTGGAATTCTTGCACTGGTGATAAAGATTTGGAATTGTGAAACGAGTTTCGTTAAAGATGTGTTCAATTGATCTATTTCATAAAGTAAATACCATAGACCAACACAGTGTGCCTTATTCGAGCATGACATAACTATTGTTTAGTCAAACATGGTGTGCATGCTAGGAGCATGACATAACTATTGTTTTAATTCAAGTGTTAAGTTGATTATTCGGAACATTATACATTGAATAATGAGTAATCAATATGACTCAAAAGTTTTGGGGACATATTGGAGTAGTATTATTATTGTGTTTCACTTAGCATGTTTTGAATTCCCGAATAACTAGGTTAGTCAAACCATCCATAGTCGATCATACTTTGGAAGTAGGTATTGAGACAAGACTGTCATGAATGGGTCTGTAGTGTTTCTAAAGGCGTTTAGACATAGCATAAGTTTGCTTGCAGTGTTCATGAGTACTCCTGGAATAAGATTTGAGTATTGGATTCAACCCAAGCTCATTTGAATCACTTCATGGATTTTATCACGAGTGATCATGAGACGATAATATCTTATATTCTTCAACGGAGAGACATGAGTGGCAGTCTACAAGTCAGTTGCACATTGATGATGTGTAAATGCACCAGTAACTCGGTGTTATAAAACATAACATTGTGTGTGATTTTATGAGTAGATAGAGCAAGCATATGAGTCGAAGTTTATCCATTCCTTTTACCCTTAGAGGGATAAAAGCGATATCTGTGGGCCCCTCGATGATTTAGTGATGACACCCCTAAGTGCTTAGCCAAGCCTGGACTGATTTGATTTGTTCAATTAGTCGGTCTTTATAAATTAGAAATCGGGAAACAACAGATGGACAGAGAGAATTATTATAATCCATGTCTCAGTCCATACGATATCTAGAATGGAGGAATATATGACCCCTTATCTAATGGACGCATCATTGACTAGGTCAGAGTTCGACAGCGGCTTTAAAGAGCTACGATTGCTAGTCGGGATTTCGGAGTTGTACTTGCAATAATAGTTATTAGACTTATCCAAGTGGGAGACTGTTGGATTAGGTGTCTAAGCCATAACTATAATTGGTATGTACTTGACCCGAGAGTAGCATGGTCCATTTGGGTTGCATATCAGTAGGACAATTTGATAGGAGTGACTTTTGAGAAGAGGTTATTTATGATTTATTAATATATTAGAAATTCTAATATATTAATATGAAATCATATGATTTAATTAGTATTGATCAAGAATTAGTTTGGAATTAATTCAGTGATCAAAAGAGACTAATTAAATCAATGGGGACTAATTGTGTAAATTTGTTATATATATAGTATGGGCTTATCATACATGATGGACTAAGTTTATGGAAGAATCCATCAAGAGTTAGCCCACTTGATTCATGGATCATGGATAATAAGCCCAATGGTATGGATTAGGGTTTACCATAATCCTGTACTTTATATATGAACCCCTTAGCAACCAAATGTGCTAGGCATCTGTTCTTGGAGTTCATAGAGCCTGTTTTGGAAGCTAGCACATTCTCTCAAAAGTCATCCTTTGTCCTAGGTGTGTTGTGGTTCCATTTGAGGCATTCACATTATTGGTGCTAGGCTCTTAAAGCTTCAAGGTTTCAAAGCTACAACAGAGGCAAGTCATCTAACTAGATTTTTGTATTGTATATACTCCATAGTATGCTAGTTAGGATGATGCTTTGGAAATTTGAAAGTTTTAATGTATAATAAAGAAAACATAGATCCAAAGCATCTAGGGTTGCATGTACACCATATGAGTGTTAGAATGCTCAAAACCCATCAATATTCTCCTAGCATCATGATTTTAAGGTCCTCCTAGCTCATAGCATTGGATACCGGAAGAGTTAGTGATTTTACATGACTGTTCCACCAGGAGAGGGCCTCGTCGGCGAATGTGCAGACCACAAATTTAACCTTGCTCTCTTCCGGACATGCACATATTTTGAACACCAACTCAGTCTTTGCAAACCATTTCGTCAGGGAAATGACGCCTCCGTTGCCATAGAAAGTTTTGGGTTTACAGTTTGAGAAGTCCTTGTAGGAGCATCCTCTTGAGCATCCACAAATTTGGCCCTAGATATAACTATTTGTACGATTTCCAGTCCTGTTGGTACCATTGGTACTAATCTATGCCATGGCGGTGGTCACAACGGCTGTTACAACAGCTTGGAAGTTGGCAGAATCCATCGGTGGAGGTGGTGGTGGTTGTGGTGGTGTGCTGTTAACACGTCTGAGAACTATTCCTGGTGGCATACTTCTGCCATAATTCAAATATGGAATGATGATTAGTCTTCAATAGTGGTTATTAGTTGGGTATTATCGAAATGAAATCATAAGTAAACGATTTCATAATAACTTATGAATTTAATAGTAATACCCAATGAAATAAAATACATGTCAATTTCACTGATAACATATTTTAGTACATGGTTTCGGAAAATTGACCTTGAAGAAGGTCTACAGTATATCAATGTAAGGGAAAATTTTGACAATGTAACGACCCTTCTAGAATATTGTAATCACTTATTCACAGGGTCAAACCTACGTACAGGAAAGAGTAGCACTAACGCTTACTCGCAAAACTAATATATAGTAAATTGTGAGTAGTATAGGCACTACTCGCGGTGCGTAATATCCTATGGGCCATGGGATGAAGTCATGAAGGTCTGCATCTCCTTTACTCGGTGCTCAGCCTCGATAACGCACCTCTCCATTGTGGTTTGACGTTCCCGGAACTCCCTAATCTCAGCTCGAGTCATCGTAACTTTCTTCTGAAGGGCCTCGGTGTGATCCTCAATCCGATCATGATCTTCGTCCAGACGACGAAGACGGACTGTGGTGACCTCTGTAGTGGCGCCAACCTCCATGATCTGGTTGGTGGATGCCTTTGCCTGATCACCATGGCGAGCGATGCGACGAATCATGATAGGGAGAACCCTGTCTGCTGAACCTCCTTTGTCGAGGTTGTAGAAGCCTCGTTCCATACCATAAGAAGTGCGTTGGCCCTGTTCCTGGCTCCATCTCCTCAAATCTACCACCCATCGGGGCGTCGGGCCCTGGAAGTTCCGTCTGGTGGCGGGGTTTTGGGCGATTTGGGGTGGATTATAGACTTGGGGTTCTGAGTCGGAGTCTTCCTTGACTTCCTCCTCGTCTTCTTCCTCCTCTGGATTCTCCTCAGGATCTTCCTCGGGGTCTACCTCAATCCAACCACTGTCTCCCTGGTTCGGAAAGTAGGGATCTCCGGGTAAGTGAAATCCTACCATAGCGTCTGTGCGGGAATAGGGGTAAGAGACACATAAGGAATCTAAGTGTATGGTTCTATAGTATCATAAAATACTCCCGTAGTATTTTAAATTTTATGTTATAAGTTCTTTGTATGGTTTGTTGGTAAGTTTAGACTTGTTGTTCACCACGACTATTCCCAAAGACATGTTAGTCATATCTCGCATAAATATAGTTGATCGAGCTATATTTATCCCATATATGATTACATAACTATCCAGGCATAATCGTAGTGTTCAACTTATCTTTTTACTTTTGTTTTGTTACTGTTATGACACTGTACTAGTATGTATGTATGTACTTATACTTTTATAAAAATATCATTATATTTTAAATGTATTCTTGTAGGAAAAATGTTTAGTCAGAGAGTTTAGTCCTAATGTATTTATAGTTGTATATCTTACGTGGTTCGATATACTTAGTTCACTATAAACAATGTTTTGATACCAATCTGTCACACCCCCAAACCAGGATGGCGGAAACATCCGGGGGCGGATGACTTTCATTTATTGTATCATAACAGAATGAATAATAGTGACCAAAGCAAATACCACCATCATAAATATAATTGAAAATGTTAGATCGGTGTAAGTGTCACATGTTTCAAAAGTCAATTACAATATGATAATAAAAGATTTGTTTGATGCCTTAGCGTCCCATCCTCAAAAGTTTGTAGTTAACTGTATTAGTGATTTCCTTAGAATACAAGTGGTTTGAAAAAAAGTGTCAACAATCAAGTTGGCGAGTTCATAAAGGTTTGTATGAGTAATTGTAAACCTTTCTTTGTAAAGTAATAGTTTTTGTTTCCAGAAAATCCGATATTTTCCTTAATATGAATTTTGTTGTAGTCTTAGAGACCTTAAAATCGACTTGTGCAAGTATTTTCATACTTAAAATAGTAATATGAAGTTTTATTCTTATATAAAACCATTTGAAGGTATGTTTTTCCGTAAACTAAACATATCGTTGTTTCCGCATGTGAGTTTTTATTACTGTGCTATGATATATATGGCATGTCGCGACGTTCTTCAGGCATCGGAATTTTATGACATTTGGCACCCAAGACCTGCCGGTCTAATTGTAGGTAAAATTTAGGGTGCGGTATCGTCAGTCCCGTATAGATCTATACACAAGTATCACGCTCTCTTACAGGAGACTCTTGTTATAAAACAGGACATGTGCAGGTACCCGGGTAGGTACGATGAAGAAAATGTCTCACAAAAACTGATTCAACGAGTTTACGTAGTATTGTAATTATTGGATTAATGTCTAAGTCCATAACTATAATTGGTATGTACTTGACCCGACTTGGCATGGTCCATTTGGGTTGCACTTCACCGGAACAATTTATATGGATAGTCTTTTGAGAATAGTATGTTTTATGATTTATATTAATATATTATAAGTTATAATCTATTAATATGGAATCATATTATTTAATTAGTATTGATCAAGAATTAATTTAGTGATCAAAAGGAACTAATTAAATATGGACTCTTATATATATATATATATATATATATATATATATATATATATATATATATATATATATATATATATATATATGGAGTGGGCCAAGTTCATTTAGGTTGGGCTAAGCTTTCATGGTTAGTCCATGGAGTTTTTAACCCATAGATCCTATAGAAATGAAAGGTCATGGGTATTAGGGTTTACATGGATGTAACCCTAATCCTCCATAATATATAAAGGGGTCCTTGGCTCACAAAATCTGCACTAGTGTGTGAAAAAAAATGTGGGCCGTTTTTAGTGAGCATACATATTCTCTCAAGTTCTTTCAAGGTGTTTTGGTGATTTGTGATTCCACTTGAGGCTTCCACACTATTGGGGCTAAGCTCTTAAAGTTCAAGACTTCAAGCAACATCAAAGGTATGTCATCTAACTAGAACTTTGTAGTATAGTTGCTTCATAATATGCTAGTTAGGATGAAACCTTGGAATATTGATTATTTGCATGTATAATAGAGAAAACATAGATCCAAGGTTTATAGGGTTGCATGTACACCATAGGAGTGTTAGAATTCTCAAAACCTAACAGTAATGAAAACCTTTGTATGTAATTATCCCTTTGTCCAGGATCATAAAAAATAGTGTAAAATAATGATATATGTATTTTTATATAATTATACACTTTGCTCAACGGGTTACAAAAGTGTTAAAAGTTCATAAACTATATTTAAATAGCTTATTATAGTGTTTGTTTTTCGTACCCATTTGTATGTATATTCATATATAAATATGGGCTAGTGTACTTGAATAACAAGTTTTTCCTATTTAGAACAAATAAATGGGTCATTAGTATGAAAAACACCCATTTTTCTAGTTTTTGACTTTTAGTCGTTACAAACGGCAAATATCGAAAGTATAGTTACGTAAAACTTACTTTTTGTCATTTTGAGATTGTTAGATCCAGTTGAATATAGATGTTTTAATCAACATATCTTTGGTCAAAACCTGCAAAAATGGTGTCATAATCTAGTTATGACCATTTTTGGTAGAAAATCCATTGTTACTTAACATATAAGCAAGTATTTATAACAACTTGCATATTATTTTGTTTACTAGTATTTTACTTGTATTCCCCCCCTAAAATATAGGAATTTCGAATATGGTTGGGGTATGAACTCACCTTATGTGTTTCCTTGATGGGTGGAAGGTTGTGTATGAGGAGTTTCAAGTCAAGAACACTTGAAAAATACTTGGAGATCTGATGGTCCTATGGACATTAATACGTGAATATGTGGGTAAGAGGTTCAAGATTAGTATAGAAATTTTAGAAGTTGGAGGAAATACTTACCAAAATTAGTCAAGAACAATCTTGGAAAAATCCTTACTAGAGAGAGAGGGAGAGAGAGAGAGAGAGAGAGAGTTTTTCTTGAAGAGAAATGTGAAATTGGTGGAAAAGTGGTGAAATGAAGAAGAAAGAAAAATACTTCCTGATTGTGGGTTATAAATAGGAAGCGAAGGAAGTGGATGGGGTGGTCTGACACACCTTTAATTCCACCGAAATCATAGTGATTTCGGTCTAACAACCCACCGAGATCCTAGTGATTTCAGTCAAGGATCCACCAAGATCCTAGTGATTTCTGTCAAGGATCCAGTGAGATCATAATGATCTCGGTGCTAACCGAGAAATCCAAAAGCAAGGTATAATTTACATTATTTATATCCTAATAGTTTGACCTTCGGTGACTTGTTTGAATTTTGTTGACTCGTTGACTTTGTTTGACCAAAAATCGCCAGTTGTCACAGTAAGCGGTACAGAGACAATGATATTGGGATATGATTAGTGATTCGAGGAAATATAGGACATTAGTATAATAAGATGTCATAAAGCCTGAAGACAAGTTTATGATTTTGTGTCTTATATCGGTTATGACATCCTAAAATTTTTATAATCAATGATAAATATTTCTTTGGAAATACTTTTATGGAACAAATTTTGTATTTATAAATAATACTTCATTTTAAAATAAGGATAAAAAGAAGGTATTTTTGAGCAATGAAAATGGAGATGTCACAGTTGGTATCAGAGCATTAGTTTAATCGAACTAGGAATATTTGAGGATTTCTAGACTTAAACTTACAATGCTAAGCGGTGATCGTGAGATGTGTGTATATTATATTTTAGGTAGTAAACCTAAATTGACACTAGCACTAGCTTACCTTAGGATAAGATGCCTAAACTGTTGTTATGTGCTAAGTGACTTACCTAAATTCCTATTACTTGACTAGATGTAAGGTCTATTGCCGACCTTAACTTGGATACCGGAAATTTATTTGTTCAGGCGTCTTAATTTTTAATTACTATATTAGAATTGGCATATAACTTTTTAGGATGTTAAGGAGGATTATACGTCTAAACATAACTAACGCCTTCTCTATCTTAATATAGTTGCGATTATGTTACCCTGAACGATTGTTCAGGTGTACAGAACGTCATGATGAGGACACGTCGTGGATTAGGAAATGTCAATGGAAGTCAACAACCTAAAACGTGTGTGATCGAGCGTGCACATGAAGTCATACCAGTAGCTGAGCCTACCACAATGGTAGGAGTTCAGGAAATGATGCAAGCCATGCTAGACCGATAAATGGAGGATACAAGATGACCACTTTTGGAGAATATGTATGAACCTAATGCAGCAGTTGTGTAACCGGAACTAAGTGAGGAACAATTCGAATAGGGAAGCTATAGTAGGACTATTGACCAAGCTAAACCATGAAGGGTTAGAATGAATAACCTGATGAGGAAATTGAAAGAAATGGATGCAAATAGAAGGACTTCAAGGCCTCCAAACCACCAAGTCTTGCTCGGAGCCCAACAAAAGTGGAAGTTATGGACTGTATCTCCAAAAAAGAGATGGTGTTCGAAAGTTGCGACTGCAGCAACAGACAAAAGACCACCCTAGTGGTCAGATAGCCAAAGACTCGAGATTTAAGCTAGTGGAAGTTGTTGGCTGATACTATGACGAAAAGAGAAGCCATTAAGATGTCTTGGGGGAACTTTCTTGAGGAGTTGAAGATGCAATACTGCTATCAAGAAGACCGTATTGAGATCAACAACGAATTCCAGAATCAGAAAAAAAGGTAAGATGAGTGTCAGCAAGTATGTTGCAGCTTGAACAGAGACGATAAAACTAGTTCCTTACATGGTTTTACCAAAATTTACTAAGTAAAAAAGTTTACTATTGGAACTACCAGTGGATTATGGTCCAACGATGCAGCTAGCATCCACTTTGAAAGATGCCATGTGGGGGGCTAAGAGTGTTGAGACCCAGATAAAGGAAAAGGGTCTGGAAAGAGTAGAGGCAGGAAAGACAAGGAAGCTTGATTGATCTTCAAGATCCGATAACAAAAGTAGGTTCTTGAAGTCTAACCCCAATGATATGAGGTATGGGGGTAACAATGAAGCCAAGTGGTGTGAGGAGTTCAAGAAGAAGCTATTAGGGAGATGAGATGGAGAAGTGACATGCTATAAGTGTGGAAGGGCTAATCACTATTCCAAAAATTGTACATTTAAGGATAGGGTATGTTACAAATGTGGATACAAGGGTCGTATTTCAAAGGATTTCCCAAAGTAAAACGAACCAGCAAGGCCAAATGTGCCATTAAACCCACATGTAAGAGCATACCATATGATCCTTGATGAAGCAAATGCCACTGCAGGAGATCCAGAATAAGGGAACTACCTATCCGGAGTTAGGGATATGAAGTATTCATATAAATAATTTTATATTTGTGGGATTAAGGTGCCTAAGTCCATAACTACATTGATATATACTTGAATTAGAAGCAAAGTCCTTTTTGGGTTGCCCTCATAGCTAGTAACAGAGTAGAGTGACATTTGGAGAGAGAGAGAGAGAGAGAGAGAATAATTTGTTGGTTTATTATATGAATAATAAACTAATTGGAAATAGAAATAAATGATTTATTAGAATATTATATGATTAATATATTAATTGGAAATACTAATAGTTATTTAAGAATTAGTCATAATTTAATTTGATTTAATTTTGGGATTAATTAGAATTAATTAAAGGTTTAGGGACTGAGTTGTGATTGTTCAATAGTTGAACAAAGGAGAGGTTCTTGAACCTTCCTATAGGGGATAGTTTTGGAGGCCATGGTTAGGGTTTCTGGAAGCCTCCATTTGAATAATTAAGGAACTGGATAATTGCCTAATTTGAAATAATATTATTATGTTGAAATTAGGGTTTCTAAGGTTCCATAAGCGTCTATAAATAGGACCATTGGGGCTCCCATTAGTTCCACTCCTTCTACCAAGAGAATAGCCAAAAATCGAATTGTATTAGTTTAAAAGTTATGCTAATTACTTGAAAAAAAATTTGATGTGAATTATCTTTGTTCATATGAGTTTATTAGATTAATAGAAAAGTTAATTGATTATGTGTTTTCAATCCATTTTAATCTAAGAGTTGATTCTAAAATGTGTTTTTGTAACTTGTCCTCAAGTTATATGAAAAGTCACATTTAAGTTTCATAAAACTCATAAAAAGTTGGCAATGGTTACAAAAATGAAGAGTCTTGTCCTCATTAAATGGTTTTATGACTCCATAACTTGTCCTCAAGTTATGGAGGTTCAACCTTAATTAGTTCCATAAGTTACAAAAATAAAGAAAAGTTACATTCTTTTATTAGTTTAAAGTCTTCCATAACTTGTCCTCAAGTTATGGAACTTGAAGAGTTTTTTTTTAATTAAAACTACTTTAAACACATAAGTTATGGAATTAATTAGTTTTGAATATTTTCAAAACTTGCCCTCAATTTTTGGAATTTGTAAAGTTTTCCCAATGAATACTTTAATTCCAAGTTAGCCCTTAGAATTTTAAAAGTTAAAATTCAACCCTTATACTTTATAGCATTATAAGTTAATAATAAATATATGTATAAGAGCAAGTCAGTGTTACCGTTAGTAGGCCTCATTCACGAAGCCGGTCTATAAGGGGGGTATAAGGTTACTGCCTATAAAATGGCAGTTTAATGGGTGTCCACTCTCACCCACCGCTTCCTTGACTGGTGGAGGGTCGTTAGCCGAACGGGTAGGACAAGGACTATAATTCTCCCTTCATTAAAAGTATTAATGATTTATACTAAGTAACTAAACACTTATAAATTCCCAATCTTAGTTACTTAGGAAACTATGAATAAGGTGCTAATCCATGAAATTACACTTTGCACTTTGTTTAAACCGTTAGTGGAGCGTGTGTGGTTAACCGACACACTAACCTGGATTTAACAAAGTAGGCAAAGGGTAACTTAATATTTATCATAGTATCGGTGGAGCTCGTGTGGTTAACCGGCACATCGATTGAGGGGTAAATATTAAGGGTACCAAGTATATTTGCATGGTTACTTCACACCTTGTTTTGTGATCCTCGGCATCCCAGTCACAAAACCTGAAGGGCACACTCGAGATTGAAACATGCCATTGAAAAGTTCAATGAATCTCAAAAGATCTAGGAGTTTCAAATCCAATTAAAAACCTAATTACATTATTTCGTTTTTCATGGTGGAAATTGGTAAATCGTCATTTACCTACCTTCAACTATTTTATAACTCGGATTACGGCATCCCTCTTCCAGTTATAAATAGGTTGTTGGATCCTAGCCTTAATATTTCATATTGGGTGTTATATTAATGACTTTAGATCAACTATCTTGAATATCTCCCAAAAGATGTCTAGTTCAGACATCTATGATCTTCCCAAATCTCTTGGAACTTTACTTCCTACACCTCCTCCAATTATTCTCCCTAACCCACAAGTTCAAGGTCACTCAAGCCCTAATGGCAAGCAAGGTCTATGTGTGATCACATCTTAGAGATGAAGTCACATATTGACAAGCTGGGAGAGTTGGGTGTCAAAGTCATGAGAAAGTTGGATGTTCAATCACTTTCTAAGTCACATAGTGAGTTCCTTTGGGACTACTATGAAACAGACTATGACATGAACCTTAATGATCATATCTATTTGCTTGGTGCTGCTGAATCAGCAATGATTTGGAACGATAGTAAAGCAAATTTGATTAGAAGATCAACTTCCCAAAAACTTTATGGATAGTGACAATGGTGACACTGGAAATCCAGAAAAAGCATTCTCTTCCCAATGGAAAGGGATTGGCCATAGTCAACCCGGTTGACCAAATGGTAAAGAGAAAGGATAAGTATGAGATAGTACCATTACCAAAGGGTCCATATGTTTATTTTGCCAAAGGAAGGGGCGTTGATTGCAAAGCTGCCAAATTTACCTAAGGATGTTAAAGTCAATAAGTTTGACTCTACATCAGGTAGAGCCCATTATCTAACTCTGTTAAGTTCTATTCTGAGATCCTCATTACATGATGTGACTGGGTCACATGTTGATGTTTTAAGAATCAAAGAATAGAGAGAAATCTTAAAGGAAGTATATGTTGATTCTGATCGCGAAGGTGGATTTCGATCGCATCAGAATTTTGAGCAAGGAATAGATAACAACAATTTTCCATGTGGATTGTATGGATAAGTTTTTCCGCAAAGTTTTATAATAAAAGAAAATTGTTTAATTTTATTTATTTGAAGTATCCTTACAATGACATTTGTGGAAAATTGTTGCTTATATGATTCCACTGACAGCAATATTGGAAAATGGATTTGATTCTTTCATTTGTGGTAGTGTCTAAATTTACCAAATCAGGAAAGTTCCTCATCGCCCAAGTTTCAATTGGACCGAAACTTGGAATCATGCAAGTTGAATAGTATGATGAATGAGAACTTTCAAGCATTGGAAAATCAAGACTAATTACTTGTTCACATGGATGTGTGAGTCAAGTGAAGGACTAAAGGGATCGAGTACACATTCTTGTGCACTGGTCATGTCCACCACAAAAGATCGATAAGACTATTTGTCATAATTTACTATAGCTCAGTAAATATGGTTATACTTACAAGCTTAAGTGTAATTCTGAGACATTGGAAAAGGTTCCAATGTATGGCAGAGCGAATAAGAAGAATCAAATTAGGCAGAAAGATAAAAGTTTTCTCAAATCTGAAAAGATGGGAGAGTACTTTAGTATCATGTTTTGTGATCATATTAATGATTTAAGAACCACATCACAGTTGGTCTTCTAAGGACATCTTAGTGCATTCTTATGACTAAGAAGAGGAGTCATGAATTGTTGAAATGGTTAAATCAAGAAGATGAGTCATACTTCGTTTCAAAACAAGTCTTAGAGTCATACTCCAAGACTATAAGTTGGGTGACATATCTTAAAGAAAGGTTTATAACACTTGTCAAATGTAAGAGTAAAAGTGACCAACTAAGGCCAATTATGTGAAGTGTTTGTATTGATAAAGAATCCACACTATCTCTTGAATATTTGACAAGATAGACTTATATGTCAAGAGGACAGTGGGAGTCTTAAAGATCCTAAAAAGAATTTCAAGAACTAATCAAGAATAAAACCTGAGGTTCTTCACGAGCACACGACTTGAGGTTTATAACCTGTCATGTTGACATATTCTATGCCCATTCCAGTTAAAGTTGGCTTTGCATAGGAGTTTTGAAAGTTCTCAATTGGTTGCATTACAACTTGGAAGCAATGACAGGCCCTGTACTGCCAGGTGGCAAGAAGTTAAGATTGCATAAGTTCAGTCCATATGAGTTTGGATTTGTCATTATCCTTGTCTTGTGACTATGGTTTTGACGATTCACATGGATAAGAACACATACACCATAAAATCTAAGGGTCATAAGGTTTCTCTCTGATTCATGAAAATGATGGTGAGGAAACACTTCCACCAAGTAGATTTGAAGCAAATGGCAAAAGGTCTAAACAATTGAGACTATGATTACGACATCCCTTTTCATAGTTCTAAAATTGTTTAGACACACATGCATGCTATCTAAGGAAAGGTGTATGATTTTGATAAAGTTTTATCAAAGCATCTCGTATCAGAAATCTGAACTTTGGTAAGAAAGTCAATAAAGTATTGATTTCTAGAAGTCCAGCTGATTTCTGAGTACATGTCAAAGCTAGCAGGAGCATAAGTGTTATGCTAATAATCATCATGTTAGTGGGAGCATGATAATTATTGTTAGTGTTGCAAGTTAGCAATGTTAATTATAGAAAACAAAAGTTTCAATTCGTGAGGCTACATGGATTGAAAAAGTTGTTTTGCTATAATTAAGGGAGAGGATATACTTCATTTCAGTTCTAAAGGCTTAGATTGAGACCTTAATCATCCTTAGTCAAGAATATATATATGAATTTCATTTTGGATTGGTTCAACTTAAGGAAATTCTATATATTGCGTTCTCAAAATTCGATTATGATTACGGCATCCCTCTTCATAGTCAAATTTTGAAAACATGGCAAATAAAAATATTGTAGCAAAAGACTGGTCTAGAATCATGTCTTTATGTGAGACATCATGAAGCGTGTACCATTTTCTTTGGGTACAGGATCGATTGCATGTGCTATAATATTTGTCATTTCTAAATTTTTCTAAATGCCCAGTGGCATTAAGAAGGGAAAAGGTCTAGAATTGGATATGACTAAAATGATTAAGCAATTGTCGAGGACAATCTGAGGTTTACCAAAGATTGGTTGCTCAGGGACAATTGTCGAGGACAATCTGAGGTTTACCAAAGATTGGTTGCTCAGGGACAGTTGGAAGTATAGTGCTAAGTTTAAAATCTAAACAGTTTTCGATAAAGGATAGGAATTTGAAATTCTCACATTTTTCGATAAGGATTTGGGAGTGTGAAATTAGAATCATTAAAATTATGTTCAATTGGTTTATTTCACAAAGTAAGGATCATAGACAAACATAGAGGGCATACTTGGTGTATGGCAAAGCTATTGTTTAAGAAAAACATAGTGTACATGCTTGGAGCATGGGACAACTAGTGTTTTTAATTCAAGTATAAAGTTGATAAAACCGAAAGAATGAATAATGAGTAATCAGTATGGTGATAAATAAAAGTGTTTATTTATATTCATAGTGTTTGATACCATATTTGATTCATTTATTCTTGTGTTTCACTTTGCATGTTTTGACTTCCAGAATAACTAAGTCGCTCTTCTTGAATGATTAAGTTATTCAAACCATCCACAGTCGGTCATATATTGGAAGTAGATATGAATCAAGACTGTCATGGGTTGGTTTGTAGAGGTCCAAGTTGGTGGGCAAAGTGGTGCTACAACACTCATGAGTGCTCATAAGTTCTGAGTATTGGATTCAACCCGCGCTCATTTGAATCACTTCATGGATTTTATCATGAGTGATCATGAGACGATAATATCTTATATTCTTCAAACCTAGAGATATGAGTTGTTACTATGAGTTGGTTATACATTGATTGCACGAAAACGCATTGGTAACTCGATGTTATAAAACGTGCCTTTGTGTATGATTCAACAAGTAGTAGAACAAGCCATATGAGTCGAAGTTTATCCATTCCTTTTACCTTCGGGATAAAAGTGATATATGTGGGCCCCTCGATGATTTAAAGATGATACATGTGAGTGCTTGGCCAAGCCAGGACTGATTTGATTTGTTCAATCAGTCAGTCATCATGAATCGGAAATCGGGAAACAACAAATGGACAGAGAGAATGATTGATAATCCATGTCTCAGTCCATATGATATCTAGAATGGAGGAATATATGATCCCTTATCTAATGGACAAGTCATTGACAAAGGTCAGAGTTCATCGACAAGGTCAGAGTTCGACAGAAGATTTTGAGAGCTACGATTGCAGATCGGTTCCTGAAGTCATACGCAATAATAGTTTTAGACTTATCCAAGTGGGAGACTGTTGGATTAATGTCTAAGTCCATAACTATAATTGGTAAGACTTGACCCGACCCGGCATGGTCCATTTGGGTTGCATGGCATCATGCATTTGGATAGACTATAAAGAGAGAAATAACACTTAAGGTTGGTTAATATATTATAAGTTCTAATATATTAATAAGGTTATTTAATTAGTATTGATCAAGAATTAATTTGGAATTAATTAAGTGATCAAAAGGAGACTAATTAAATATATGGGTTGATTGTGTAAATCATTCATTCTTATATATGTGGGCTTGTGATCCAAGATTCCTTATGTTGGACTAAGTCCATGGGGTGACCCATGGATACTCCATGGAGGTTAAAATCCATGGAGCATAAGGAATGGGTAAAGTTATGAGTTACATGGTGTAACCCTAATAGCCACCATATAAAAGAATCCCATGGCTCAAGAAATCGTGCACTAATGTGTGAATATGAGGGCTAGACGATTTCAAGGAGTGTTCTATTTCTCTCAAGTCATTCCATGTGCATTTGGTGTTGTGTGAACCATTTGAGGTGTCACACTTGGGGCACTAGGCACTCAAGCTTCATGGAGACAAGCTACATCAAACAAAGGTTTGTATTCTATCCATTTGATTACCCAAGTATCAAGTATTGTATGCTAGATAGGGTAATACCTTGGAAAGTTCATAATTGCATGTATAATAGAGAAAACATAGATCCAAGGTATTTAGGGTTGCATGTACACTTAGGAGTGTTAGAATGCTCAAAACCCATCAGTTTCATTATACAAAGTACATTGAAGAATGAATATGATGGATATATTATTCTATTCAGAAGAACTGCAGTGAATGAAATGCTTCTAGAGTTTTATTTGTTGAAAAGAAAAGAAGCGATTTATTCACCACTGGAGACTAGAAATAGTTTGCGGTACTTAGAATTTCAAAAAGAATTACGGGCCAGGGTTCATCGTTCCTAGCATTTCTAAAAAGACATTTAATTTTATAGCATCGAGTGCCTTAGTGAAAATATCAGCTATTTCTTCATGAGATGGCACAAATATGAGTTCGATGTTACCTTTGAGAATGTGGTATTTGATGAAGTGGTATCGTAGTTCCATGTGCTTTGTCTTAGAGTGATGAATATGATTATGTGAAATCGCTATTGCACTCTCAGAATCACAATAAATGGGAACCCGCAACATCCTATAACCATAGTCCATGAGTTGAGTCTTCATCCAAAGGACTTGGGAAAAACAGCTGACTGTGGCCACATTTTCCGCCTCTATGGTAGACAAGGAAACACAACTTTATTTTCTTGAAGACCAACTGACTAGTCTTCCACCTACGAACTGGCATCCACCTGAAGTACTTTTTCGATCCAATTTGCATCCAGCATGATCCGTATCAGTGAACGTTTGGAGGCTGAAGTCATTACCCCGAGGATACTATAGACCCATTGTTGTGCTTCCCTTGAGATATCTGAAGATTTGCTTGACTTCGGTAAAGTGAGATACTTTAGGGTCCGCTTGGTATCGAGCACATAAGCCGGTTGCAAATACAATATCCGGTCGACTAGCTGTAAGGTACATCAACGACCCAATTATTCCTTTGTAGATTTTGTGGTCAACCGACTCTCTGGTAGGGTCATCCTAGATGTTGTATCCAAAGGCCATTGGAACCTTAGTCGAGGAACAATTGTCCATTGAGAACTTCTCTAGCAGTTCAGTGGTATATTTTTCTTGATGGATAAATATCCCTTGAGGGACTTGTTTGACTTGGAGTCCTAGAAAGAAATTAATCTCTCTATTCATGCTCATTTGAAACTTGCTTTTCATGAGCTTTGCGAATTCATCCACCATACCCTGATCTGTTGAACCAAAAATGAAAGCATCCAGATATATCTGAACAAGAATCGAGTGATTACCAATTGCTTGTCTAAATAACGTGGGATCAATCACTCCTCTTTTGTAACTGGAGGTGACACCAAACTCAGAGAGAGTCTCATACCACTCTCTGGGTGCCTGCTTAAGACCGTATACTGCTTTCTCCATCTTGTGGCAATGATATGGAAATTCTAGACTTTCAAAGCCTGGAGGTTGTTGTAGATAAACTTCTTCCTTCAGTTCTCCATTCAAAAAGGCACTTTTAGCATCCATGTGGTGAACTTTGATGTTTTTGTGAGTAGCATACGCTAAGAAGATGTGTATGGCTTCCATTTGAGCTACAGGGGCATACATTTCATCGTAGTGAACACCTTCAAGGTGATTATACCCCTTGGCGACTAATCGAGCTTCATTTCTTACTACCACACCAGATTCATCTTGTTTCTTTTTGAATACCCATCTGGTACCGACAGTTGTATGAGCTTTAGGCTTCGGTACCAGTTTCCAAACACTATTTCTTTCAAATTTTCCTCTTGCATAGCAACAATCCAATCGTGCTCCAAGAGTGCTTCCTTAAATTTTCTTGGATCGATTGAGGACATAAATGCTGCATAATGGCAGTTTTGATTCAAATCAGAGGAAGATCGAGTCTGAATACCTGATGATGGGTTGTCGATGATTTGACCCGGTGGGTGATCTCTTGTTCAAACATGTAGTCTGGATTGATGATGATCTGCGACTGCGGTTGACGGAATGTCCACTTAGTCTGATGACTCTGCGGTGGGAGAGTGAAGTTCCCCCCAACTTGAGAACATCCTGCAGATGAGTCTTGGTTTGTTGAAATGGGGACTGCGGTAGGTAAAGAAAGTTCCGCCTGGGTTGATGATGGGAGTTCCCCCTGAACCATGGATGGTTCCCCCTGAACCATGGATAGTTCCCCCTGGACAAGTGATGTAGGTTCTCCATGAATTGATGAGTGACAAATAATCATTGGTTCATTTCTTGTGTCTATTTTTTCAATCTGTTCGTCAGAGTCTTCAAGAGCAGTTGATTGAGTGGTTGGTCTGCGGTGGAGCACTGGTGCATTATCTTCAAGTATTGGAACCTCTGCGGTTGATACTTCCAAAGGAACTGATCTTTCCCCCTCAACCAAAGAGGTGGAAATATTGAGTGATGTTCCTTTAGACTGATCGGGTCCATATATAACTGCATGTTGCTGTTGTGCCACCGGAGACACGAGGATTTCTGAAAGCTGAGCTATCTCTGGAGTACCGAAGAGATCATCATAGTTGACTTCAACTATGTTTAATGAATCGGAGGATGTGGGGATATCACTTTCCATAATATATTTGGTTTCAGTAGAAGGATCATAGTTGTGGACATAATAGTCATCAATATTAACATCAAAGCTTTCAACTATCAGTCTGGTACGTATCACAAGAACCCTGTATGCAACTTTGTTGGTAGAGTAACCCAGGAAAATGCCTTCATCAGACTTTGGTGCAAACGTGTTAAGATGATCTTTGTTATTGATCACAAAACATCTGCATCCAAAAATATGGAAGAATCGAACATTGGGTTTGCGGTTGTTGAGGGCTTCAATGGGAGTCTTGTGGAGTCGCTTGCAAATGATACTTCTATTTTGAACAAAACATGCAGTAACCACTGCTTCTGCCCAGAAGTAGAGAGGAAGATTGGCAAAGTTCAACATTGATCTTGCTGCTTCGACTAGAGTGCGATTCCTTCGCTCTACTACTCCATTTTGTTGCGGGGTGTATGGTGCTGAGAATTTGTGACTGATACCCTTTGAAATCAGAAAGCCATTTAGTAGCTGATTAGTGAATTCATTCCTGTTGTCACTTCGTATTCTCCTGATAGGCAACTTGATCTGGAGCTCTATTTCTTTGATGAAGTATATCATGATCTGTGGTGTTTCATATTTGAGTCTTAAGAAGAAGTCAAAAGTGAAGCGAGTGAAGTCATCCACTATAACCAGAATGTATTTCTTGTGATGAAGACTGTCTACAGTTGATGGACCGCAGTGATCTATGTGCAGAAGCTCCAGGGGTTCAAAAATTGACCAGTCGATGATCAAAGGATGACTCCCCATAGTCTGTTTGCCACATTCACAGGCACGACACATAGTATCGTTGTTGTACTTGAGAATTGGTAAGCCACGGACCAGCTCTTTGGTAACCAGATTATTGATCTACCTGTAGTTGAGATGGGCTAGCTTGCGGTGCCAAAACCAAATTACTTTCAAACACAACCTTTGAAAGGAAGCACAGCTACGGTTTCCCAATGATTAAAGCAATATCCAAAGGATACATTGTTCCTTCAGACTTGGATTTTATGAGACACGTGCTTCAGTCACTTGTCATTATGTAACAATACTCATTGTCATATTTAACCCGATGGCCTGCTTTACATAACTGCCCAACACTTATTAAATTGTGCTTGAGACCCTCAACATAAGCAACTCTTTGAATTGAGAAGCTTCCCGTAGTTAGTACATCGTATCCCCTGATGGTTCCATTGGCATTGTTTCCAAAAGTGACGTGTCCGCCACTGCGGATAGGCCTAACGTGTCGAAGGTTTTCTAACCTTCCCGTCATGTGCAAGGAGCATGTACTATTGATTTAACCATTCATCTTCTTGTTCCCCCTTGCACATTGCCTAAAAAGTCAATGGGTTAGTTTGGGCACCCAAACAAGTTTTGAGCCCGGGGACACATTAGAACTTTGCTTGATAGAAGTATGCATGCGGGACTTTGGAACATATTGCTTTTCAATGTTTGAACCTAGTCCTGGGTGTTTCACAATTTTTGAGGTGTTACGAGATTTGATTGGACGTAACATTTCTAATGGATAAAATCCAAAAGCGATATTTTTCTTATTGATCCAGACACCAAGTTTTGTCAATGGTCTGGAGGCTGTGGTTGAGGACTTGTGACCGGTCCTTGGGCGGTTTTTGACAATAGTGCCCTTGGGATTTGAAAAAGTTTTGTCACGTGAACTAGTCCTAGGTTTTGACTTGATGATTGACTGAAGTGACTTTGATTGTTCATGAGTTGGCAAAATACCCTTCCACTTTGGATCGTTCAAGGAATATTGTCGAAAATACTAGACATTTCTTAGAGATTTTGCAAAAGAGTTTGAAAAAGATTTGGTCACTATACATTCCTTTTTGTATGATCCCTCGACTGCAGTGCGATATTGTAAAGTTTTGGCAGTCTTGGATTTTTCAAAAACTTTTTCATTTAAAATCTTGGCTTGCTTTTTGAAATTTTTGTTTTTCAGATCAACTTCCCGCTTGTCCCTGCGGGATCTGATTTCGTTTTTTAAAGCCATTTTTGCTTGATATTTTGGAGAAATAATAATAGTGACATTCAACTGTGGTTTTTTGATTTTTTGAGATATTTAGATTGAGATGAAAACGAGGACTTGACTCATCAGAACTAGAAGACTCAAGATTTTGAGAACATTGGGCAAATTAAAAACTGTTAATTGGAAACTCATGCAAAATAGGTTGAAGAGTGGTATTTGATTTAACTCGAATCTGCGGTAGTGAAGACTGGAGTACCGCATAGTAAGTTAATGGTTTTTCTTGATCTGGGCAAGTCTCAGATTATACACATGGATGGTCTAATCCAGGTTCTTCTACGATGATTTCTTCATCTACAACTGAGCTTAACTGGGAGTTAGAACTCATTGTGTCAAAATTGGGCAATGAGTTATCATAGGTTTTAGGGATAATCTCCTCAATGACATAGTTGTTTCTAAGATCACGTAGTCTACCGAAGTGACACTGGATATCTTCGGGATATGTTTTTTCATTAACTGGAAAATGAAAGGTACGGTCTGGTGGGACGTAAAGACGGTCTTTATTAAATCGGGGTGAGGAGTCCGCAGTGATTGGATACCCATTGGACCAACCCCAATTACAAGTGTTGTGTACGGTCCCATTGTTCACAAGATTTTCAATAGCTTCGCTTTCATGATACAATTTTTTTAATTAAAAGATTTAAACGTACAATCTCCTTTTGGGCTAGATCCCTTTAATTCAAATCAATTTCTGACTGAGTTTCATTCAACATCCTAGCATCCTTTTCTAATAACAAGTCTTTTTCTAACATAATGGACTTGAGTTTCTGGTCTTCTAATCTTCCTCTTACATGGAACAGCTCTTGAGATGCTATGTTCTTTTCATCTAGAGCTTTTTTATAGTCGGAAAGGACGACAGCACAAGTGTCATTAAGTTTTTCTATGTAAGGGTCACAATCATGCATGCTATAATTATTAGATTGGATCATGAGTCTAACATGTTCAACAATGTTGAGCATGTCGTCTCTTGCCATGTAGCAGAAGTTCTTCTTCAGGTTCATTGATCCATCTTCTTCACTTATTACCACCATGCAAGTTTTACCCTTGTTGCGGTTGGTATCGATTTCCTTTTTTCATCCCCTGAGGACCAGACTTGATGATCCCTCTTCACTTGAGCTACATAATCTCTTGTTTTTTCTTTCTCCACCATCTCTTGGGTCATTCTAAGGTAGAATGCCTTGTCCTTAACCACGTTCTCTTTGCAGTCTTTGGCAAAGTGGTTTTCCTTGTGTCACTTATGGTAGACTATGACTCCATCTTTTTCTTCAGTAGTGGTACCAGAGTTTGAGGGTTGGTTGTTCTGCGGTCTCTCTTTTGGAGAAGTGTTCTTTGATGGGGAAGGTGGATGAGGGTTTCTGGGATAACATGGTTTGTTGTTTTGAGGATTGAAGTTGCGGTTGAAAGGTGGTTTGGTGAAGTGTTGGTTTTTGCAAAAGGATGGTGGTGGGAGTCTATTTAATTGTTGACTAACTAGAGCAATGGCGTTTTGGAACTCTTCTTCGTCATCTTGTTCTACGTCGGCTTCATATAAATGTGGTGGATTGTCATATAATTGTTGCTATGATGCTTGTGTAGTGTATGGGCACTGGGGAGGTTTGTACTGTGTGGTTTGAGCCATTAAGGTAAGTGGTCCTCCTAGGCCTGCATAGTCTTTTAACACCGTAGATTCTTGTGCTTGTAATTCACCATAGAGTTTGAACAGAGAGAGTGTGTGAATCTTTCTTTCTCCTTGGACAATTATTTTTGCAATGGTCTAATGACGACCCAAACCATTCAGAAATTGTAGGTTTGTCTCATGATTGCTTCGAACCGTACCAGCATTCGACAGTTTTGTGACGATGAGATTGAATCTTTTGAAGGAATCTTCAAGACTTTCACTAGGAAGAGCTTTAAAGTTGTTAAACTCGTTGAGTGCTGTGGTGAGTTTCTTGTCATTGGCTTGTTCAGACCCATGATAAATATTTTTGAGTACATCCCAGAGATTTCATAGAAGGCTATGGCATCAATCTCCATTTTGTCAAGATCATATTTTGTTGGTCGATTCATTGTTGGCTGACGTCCACCTAGTCGTGCCTGAGTACCATCTTCTTGAACAGGAGTAAGAACAGGGACATGGGGTCCTTCTTCGACAGACCTCCATATATCTCTTCGGAGCCTCTTGAGATACATTTCCATTCTTTGTGACCAATGGTGGTACTCTCTTGCAACAAGTATTGGTGATCTATTAGAGCCTCCAACATTGTTGGAAACATTCAATGATAATCCTTGTGCCATATTTCCTTTGTTTTGTTTTGTTTAGTTTTTTTTTAGTGAAAATGAGCTTCAGTTGTATAGAAGGGTTTTCAAAATCAGAGTTCTGTTTAAAAAGAAACTAAACTACTATGGCTCTGATTCCAATTGTTGAGAGAAAAACTTGGAGAAACACCTGAACAAACATTAGTACAAGAGTATAAGTTGCGGAATAAGTTAATATCAAAGATTTTTATCAGCTTAACAATAATAAAAGTTAGAAGAGTTAGATTGTTAGATGCGGAAAAGTAAAGGAAATATAAATGACAACAAGTTATATAAAGTATACACCAAGTTGTTTCATAACAAGATTTGCATTAAGCACATGCTAGTAAACAAGAACAACTTAAGGTGAAGAGGAACTTGAGAGTTCCGTTAAGATATAGAGATATAAAGAGAATGATCTTTGTATTTCAATGAAGTTCAAAAAGATCGTAAAAGTTTTTTTTGTTACAAGGAAAGGGAGTCTCTATTTATAGAGTCCCGTAAAGATACATAATAATATAATAATATTGTACTGACTTCGGTGACCTTGCAAGGTTCACTGGATAAAACTATGCTAACACGCTAAGTCAGTAATGCTGATCATTCTTCTCTTCAGTAGTATATAAGGTTGCGGTTGCGGTTGCTGTTGCAGTTTGCAAAAACGTCTTCTTCAATTCTGGTAGACAAACTTCATTGCGGTGGCATCTCCAATTGCGGTAGAGAAATACGATGTCGGTTCCTTCAGCTAAATAGGGTCACTTTTTGTATCAACACTCATAACCTATAGGTGAAGAATTACGAGTTCAGGTGATGTAGTAACTACCTATTTATGCGATGATACTCTAAACCTTACTGAACATGTATTGGGGTAGTAATTGTTGGATAAGGTGTCTATGTCCATAACTATATCTGGTACGTACTTGACCCGATTTGGCATGGTCCATTTGGGTTGCATGGCATCATAACAATTGGATAGACAAAATGAGAAAAAGGACACTTATGATTTGTTAATATATTACAAGCTCTAATATATTAATATGAAATCATATTATTTAATTAGTATTGATCAAGAATTAATTTAGAATTAATTTTGTGATCAAAAGAGACAAATTAAATATATGGGGATTGATTGTGTAAATCATTCATTCTTATATAGTGGGCTTATGATCCATAGTTCATTGGACTGGTCTAAAACCCATAGGGTGCTCCATGGATGCTCCATGGAGGTTAAAACCCGTGGATCATGGAGGAAATGAAAAGTCATTCACATTAGGGTTTACATGGTGTAACCCTACATGTGGCACACTATATAAAGACCCCATAGACTAGCAAAAATGGGCACTAAGACTAAAACAAGGAGGGCTAGCCGATTTTGAGTGTAAGTGTTCTTCTCTCAAGTTATTCCAAGAGTTGTGGTGTTGTGTGAAACATTTGAGGCATCACATTTGGGGTGCTAGGCTCACAAGGTCTTAAGGAACGCAATCTACAAGAAAGGTATGTCATTCTACTAGTTTTTTATATTACAAGTACCACATGCCATGCTAGTTAGGATGAGAACCTTGGAAAAATCAAATTTGCATGTATATTACTGAAACAAAGATCCATGGTTTCTAGGGTTGCATGTACACGATAGGAGTGTTAGAATGCTCAAAACCCATCAGTGGTATCAGAGCCTACGCTTGTTTTCATTATACTTGATGCAAATTGCTGAAAAAATTTGATTTTCTGCTCACTGTTCAGTGAACTCGCCGAGTCCATGGGGGGACTCGACGAGTCCAAGTGAAACTTCATCCTACTCGTCAAGTAGGTTCATGTACTCGGCGAGTAGGAGGACCAGAGTGCAGAATTCCGAGTTTGAATGCTGGAATTGGACTAGAATCATTACCCTAAACTGTTTTGGACTTATAAAACCTGTTTTTGGTGTGGTAATGAATATGCTAATCCAATTTCAAAGGTTATTATCAAAGTTTCAACTTTTATATATGTTTATATGATTCTTGAAAATTGATGATATAAATGTTCATGCTTATGAGTTTTAGTAGATCATAGGAATTATTTGCAAATTGTTTGATGGTGTAATTCTTGATCTAAATGTTATTAATGGAGTCCATAACTTCTCCTCAAGTTATGGATTACCAAAAGTCATTTCTTTAAAAGAGTCATTAAAGAACTCATAGGTTACATAAAATGAACAGTCTTCCTTTTAATAAGCTATTAAACTCATAATTTATGAAGTTGAAAAGTTTTGAAGAGTTTCAAAACTTGCCCTCAAGTTTTGGAACTTGTAAAGTCACTTTAGAAAAACTTTAGTTCCAACCCCTACAATTTTAAAAGTTAAAATTCAACCCTTATACTTTATAGTATTATAATTTGTTAATATATATATATATATATATATATATATATATATATATATATATGTGTGTGTGTGTGTGTGTGTGTAAGATGAAGTCAGTCTTACCGTTAGTAGGCCTCCTTCACGAAGTCGGTTTATAATGGGGGTATAAGGTTGTTGCCTATAAAATGGCAGCTTAATGGGTGTCCACTCTTACCCACCGCTTCCTTGACTGGTGGAGAGTCGTTAGCCGAACGGGTAGGAAAAAGACTCTAATTCTCATTAAAAGTATAATGATAAATATAATTAACTAAATGTTTTATAAATTCCCAATCTTAGTTACTTTAGGAAAATGTGAATTTGGTGCTAACCCATGAAATTACACTTTGTACCTTGCTTAAGTCGTTAGTGGAGCGTGTGTGGTTAACCGAGACACTTTCTTGGACTTAATAAGGATGGCAAAGGGTGGCTTAAGGTTTATCATGGATCGGTGAAGCGCGTGTGGTTAACTGGCACATTGATTAGGTGGTAAAATTAAGAGTACCAAGTTAATTTGCATGGTTATTCACACCTTGTTTTGTGATCCTCGGCATCCTAGTCACAAACTTGAAAGACACAATCGATATTTAAACATGCCAGTGAATTGTTCAATGGATCTCAAAAGATCTAAGAGTTTCATTCCAATTAAAACCTAATACTTATTTCGTTTTTCGTGGTGAAAATTGGTGAATCGTCATTCACCTACCTTCAAATATTTTATGGCTTGGATTACGACATCCCTCTTCTAAGTTATAAAATATTGTGTTGGGTCTTAGCCTTAATATTACATTTAGGTGTCTTATTAAGGACTCTTTATCTATCCAAACTTTTCTTTCTTCCTTTTTAGATGTCTTCCAACAATGCTTCTGGCTCAAACCCTACCGGCTCCTTCTCTCTCATGAACCTTTGTAGGAGAGTCATCTTTGATGGCACCAACTTTAATGATTGGATTAGGAACATCAGGATGGTCACTCGTTACGAGGACAATGAATATGTCCTCGACAAGGAGCTAGAGGAACTTGATGAGTCTTCTGCTACTCCACAGGAGATCGCTGACTTTAGGACTCATGAGAGAGATGTCACTAAGGTGGCATGCATCATGATGGCCACAATGACTGCTGAACTCCAAAACTCCTATGAGGACTTTTACCCTTTTGCGATGCACCAGGACCTGATGGAAAGATACCACCAGATTGCTCGTCAAGAGCGGTATGAAATCATCTCTTCCATGATAACAACTCGAATGAAGGATGGTGAACCCATCATGTGCCACATGCAGAAAATGCAATGGTTTGTGGACCGTTTGCTGAAGTTAAATGTGAACTTACCTGATGAGATGGCTATTGACATCATAATGCACTCCTTACCTCCCTTTTATGATCAGTTCCGCATTACCTTGTGACGATGTATATGAAACTGTGTTAGTTGTAGACAACATAGGAAATAATGTATTGCATATTGATTCTTCCACTAGTTTGGATAAGGCATCCTTGTGGCATTGTCATCTTGGACATGTCAACAAGAAGCACATAGGCAAAATCCAAAAGGTTGGAGTCTTGGAGTCATTTGACTTAAAGTCAGATGATAGTTGCGAATCTTGTTTACTTGGAAAAATGACGAAATCACCCTTCACTAGTACTTGTGCTAGGGGTGAAGGTTTGTTGGACCTCGTACACACAGATGTGTGTGCACCCTTCAGAACCGCCACAAGGGATGCTAACCGCTTCTATGTGAATTTTACTGATGATTATAGTAGATATGGCTATGTCTACTTAATCAAGCATAATTCAGAAACCTTTGAGAAATTCAAAGAGTTTAAACAGAAAGTGGAGAATCAGCTGGGCAGGAACATTAAGATCCTTCGATCCAATCGAGGAGGAGAGTATCTTAGTACACGGTTCATTGACTATCTTAAGCAATGTGGAATTGTCTTGGAATTGACACCTCCCAGGACACCATAGCTTAATGGTGTGGCTGAGAGGCGCAATCGAACCTTGTTGGACATGGTTCGCTCCATGATGAGTCGAGCTTCATTACCAATCTCATTATGGGGTATCACTTAGAAACTGCAGTCCATAACCTTAATCTATTCCTGTGACAACCCGGAAAATTATTTGTTTTAAGACCCAGCCAATCAATTCAACTGAGTGTCAAACTCATTACTACTGAGTTCTAGCCCGGTTAAAGGTCATTCTATGGAGTTTTGAGCCTAATACACTTAAGGAATAAGTGTTAGAAAGTACCTGCTAGAACCACAGTGTAGCAAATCGAACCTTAACCGCATCTAAATGAGTTCACGGCCACAAGACCATGAGTTTACGGCCGTAAACTCATGTGGCAGTAAACTCAAGTGCATATATAAGGCATTTGGTCATTTCTTCTCATTTCTTCCTTCCTTGGCCGATTTTACTTCAAATCCTCTCAAGTATCATCCAACTTTCATCCTATATCTTCATTTATGTAAGTGTTCTTTCTCTAGTTTGTTGATAATCCTTCTTAACTAGCTTCATCCTCATGATTCATCCATGGAAATAATGTTTTCTTAGATCTTCAAGTTTCACCAAGAACACACACTAGTGTTCTTGGCTAATATCAATTCTTTCAAGCCTCTAGATCGTGAGTACACTTCCCTATACTTCTTATCTAGTTAGTATCCATGCCTATAGACTTGAAACATACACTTTCCCATGAACATCTTGAGTTTACGGCCCAAGATCTCCCTTGGCCGTAAACTCAATGTTGAAGCATGTATTGGCGATAAACCCTATAAGATGCTAAGCTAATGACCCAAAACCCTTCCTTGATGTTTGAAGGACCTTAAACTTCACTCAAATACATAATGACCATGAGTTTACGACCGTAAACTCCTTTGGGCCGTAAACTCATCAAAAGCCTCATTTGAGGTGGTCTTCCTCATACAAGTGTAGAACAAAAGTCCCTAAAGTTTCCCTAGCTTTCAAACCAACACTTAGCCATGTTTCACCATGAGTTTATGGCCGTAAACTCCCTTGGGCCGTAAACCCTTGACCGTAAACTCATGTTAGTGTCATTTCACTTACCTTTGTTGAATCACATGTGATTCCAACACTTGGTCAAAGTGTTTCCTAGTCCCGGAAGGTGTTTCCTTTCATATAGTTGTTTATAAACACTATATTCATGTCAATATGTGTCCTTATATGTCATTTAGGACTTATTGTGTCTCGGGACTTCATTCGTGGAACTTCTCATCCTTACACGCATACCCGTTTGAATCACCCACATCAGGTGAGTTCATACCATGTAATGAATCTTTTAACTGTTTTAACTGTTTTAAGGGGGGGGGGGGAATACAAGTTGAACACAATGATAATTGTGTAAATGTTTGTTATTAAACATCTTTCAAAATGTTACTTATGTCATTTAAAAGTTGTCAAAACATTTCAAAAACTCTTTTAAAGTTATGTTACTTTGTACTTATACAAAACTCCGTTTTTAAAGTACAAGCATAACTTAGTAGATAAATGAGTCTTTTCAGTAACAATCCAAGTAGAACATTAGTAAACTATAATAGGTATAGTCTAGGAGAATGCTATTCATTACTTCTAGTACAATGAAGCACACAAAGAGTCATTTCATACATGAGTCAAACACACAGTGAAGAGAAACAAGCAATACCATACAGAACATATAGTGAAGAGAATCAAACAATACCATACAGAACATATAGTGAAGAGAATCAAACAATACCATACAGAGAGAACACACAATTACGAGAACGAAACAGAACGTACAATATACAGTACAAAACAAACAAGTTAGGTTGCTATAGCATGAGAACACATACAGGATCTAATTATACCAATGAATCACTAACTCATTGTTTTAAACAAAAGGTGATAGTTATATTGAGTATACATGATCATATACTTTAATGTGAATTACACGGCTTGCAAGAATTTGCAGAGGTCGCGTTTGGTTCCCTTAATCTCTTGACAGGGAGAGCGTTTTGTAGGGGTTCTATCCTTCACATTATAACCGTAATAAAACAAATATGTTTTTAGGTTATTAGTACATCTGCATGTCATTATAAACGACAACTGTGTACTTACATTTCCCATTACTTTCATAAAGTGACAGTACCACTTGAAAGTCAAACTCAAACTATTTTCGAGTCAAGATAGTTATAAACTTGGGGAAATATACATTTTTACAATCGACAAACGGAACAGTCGAGTCTAGCACATAACAGAAGATGCCTTGGTAGAAGGCTATGTTTAAAAGAAAGGACCATAATGCTAGTCTTATGATTCCTTAATGTATACATTACAAGATATATATATACCAATAGGGTCCGACAGGTAATAGGATGTGTGCTCTCCGCTTCATTTCCTGTTCCTTGTTTGGTTGTGGGCTTGGAACGAATTCACCCGATCTATTTTCTACCCGATTCTATATATATGTATGCTTAGTATACATTAAGTCATCATAAGGGTACCAGGTATGGGTCAGGTTATAGGACACAGAGTCAAAGCACAGTTTTTCTAGTACAAAACATACTTTCCAAAATCAGTACTTTTGGTATTCAAAACTAGAAACTTCCCAGTAAAGGGTTTAATCCATTTTATTAAACCAGTACAATTTAAAGGACCTTAGGTGAGTAACTCTATAATACCTTAGTTTATACACCATGTTTATATATAAAACTAATACCCAATAGGTAGTTGGATGGGTGCTTTCCGCCTTACTCCACGTTCTTCGTTTGGTTGTGGGCTTAGGGTAGATTCACTCAATTAACTTTCTATCCGATATTAGATTATATATAGCAGTATAAACGAAGCTATTATAAAAGTAGTCACTGTGGTCACCATTTTACTATAAGAAATATAGGTTTTCTTAAAGAACTTTTCATTAGATATAAAGGAACCATTACAATTAACTCCATGAGTAACAAGTGACTACACCAGGGTTATATATGACAATAATCTAACAACCAATGGGATGTGTGCTATCTGCCTTAATTTCTGTTCCTCGTTTGGTTGTGAGCGTGGGGCAGATGCGCACAATCGATTGTTTGTTTACTCTGAGTCCTATATAACTTGTACCCACTTAGTACCCATAGAAAGGGTTGTAGTGATATTTTACTTAAACTTCCATCAAAGTAGGAAATATAGGATTTTCTAGAGGAACAGGCGAACTTTTCAAAACAGAACTTACAACTTACAACATTTTACAACTACATGTTAGAACTACATTTTCAACACCATTTTACATCTACATTTTCAACAACACTTTACAACTTACTCACATCACTAAAATCTTATGAACTCACCAGCTTAATTGCTGATCAACTCTTTCAAATAACTTGTATTCTCAGGAGACTATTAGACAGGTGCTCGTGCTGGGGATTCAGAAGATGGAGTATTATAGCTTCAAGTCTTGTTTTGTTATTTGTGTATGAATTCTATGTTTTGTGAACACACACATTGTAAACACTTTCTTTCGAAATGAAATGGTGGTTCATTACTTGCTTACCATATACATATCTCGTGATTAAACATGACGTCCTCCACCCCTGAACGATTCCATCGTTCTGGTTTTGGGGTGTGACAGATTGGTATCAGAGCATTGTTTATAGTGAACTAAGTATATCAACCGATAAAAGATATACAACTATAAATACAATGGGGCTTACTCTGGATAATGATATATTTTTAGAATATAACTATAGGTTATAAAAATATACCTACTTGCTTATACATGTACATAATAGAACTAGTGTCACGAGGAGAACATAACTAAGTATTTAAAGGTTTGGCACTGTCGTCAACCTGAACAGTTATGTAATCATAGCTAGGATCAATATAGCCCGATCAACTATATTCATTCGAGATGTGACCGACATGTGTTTGGGAACGATGTGGTGTTGCAACAGTGTTAAAACTTACCTGAACACCAGTCAAGAGAACACCAGAACAAGTACATTTAGAGTTAGAATACTATAGGAGTATTCTAGGATACGATAGCGCGATAACGAGTTTAGAACATACCAAGTACATTACGTTGAAATACTATAGGAGTATTTTAGTCCATATAAATAACTTATGTGATAACCTAAAAGAACCTTACGGATAGATCTATAGTCTTACAAGGTATATTCCAAAAGTTTTATATATAATCAAGATCTTATAGACTTAGAATCTGTGGTCTACGCTTCACTATCCATTCCTCTTAAGGGTGTAGTTTTGGAGTAGGATCACTTATTCGAAAGTCTATTTAATCTTCAATTATATACAGACTTGTATACATTGTACAATTATAAGAGGACCCCATAAGGATCACCCCATAATTACCTTAAAGCTCATAAGATTCTTTAGTCACTTTCATTCTCGCACGACAAGCCCAGATAGATGTAACCACTTCCTCATAGTAAACAACAGAAGAGTCCAGCAGGAACAAGAACAAGTTCATGAGAAGTTTTCAAAGAGGGATCAGCCGAAGTAACCAAAACGTCTTTCACGTCACACTAATAAATAATAATCTGGTTAATTTAATGAGCGAGTGGAAACACTCCTCACATTATATGTTAAGATTATTTTCTTACATGCAGCTGGTAACAGCTATTCAGGAAACAGATGTTCATTCGAGGATAGTTATTTCAAATTCATAGAGTTTATTTGGTATAGACTCTTTTATGAATTGTTTCTAGAACCTTGTGGAAGTCAGGACCCGATACATCTAGAACTAGGATAACCTTGTCTTTTCAGCTTTCGGCTTGTGTCCATTGCTTTAGACTTATCCCGTCTCATATTTGTATTCTTTTAGCAAAGATGCCTCCTCGCAGATCTAACAGACGCACTACTCCGATAACTCCAACGCCGCCTCCTTCGCAAATAGATATGACAGCTATAAACGCTGCAGTGGCCATGGCTGTGGCAACAGCCATGGCTCAATATCACTCCATCAGTACCAGTGGAGGTGGAACACCTACTAATTCTACTCGAGGTGAGGTCCTCGTGCGCTCGAGAGAGTTCTCCTACAAGGACTTCACCAATTGCCAGCCATTGTCCTTTAATGGGACTGAAGGAGTCATTGCTCTCATGCAATGGTTCGAGAAAACAGAGTCGATCTTCGAAATCTGTTTATACCCAGAAGGAAGCAAAGTGAAGTTTGCTGCCTGCACCTTCTCTGGCAAGGCCCTAACATGGTGGAACAGCCATGTTAAGTCACTGACCCTATCAGTGGCTAACTCAATAGGTTGGGAAAACCTAAAAGAGTTAATGCGGGAGGAATACTGCCCGTTAGGTGAAATTCAAAAGCTGGAACAAGAGCTGTGGGATCTCACTATGGTCGGCTCAGACATAGTGACCTACACGAACCGGTTCAGCGAGCTAGCAGCTCTATACCCCGGGATGATTACCTCGGAGAGCAAGAAGATAGAAAGATACATTTGGGGTCTCACTGCTCCGACCCAAGGAAATGTGTTGTCTTCTAACCTAGCCACATTCGATAGTGCTAAATGCCTGGCTCAGCGACTTATCGACCATGGAATCCGCCATGGTGTAAAAGTCCCTATTCCCGAGCCATCAAGGGAAGAGGACTATAATCAGAAGACGAGGAACAAGAGGAAGAACAAGCGAACAACACAAGACACCCCACAAGAGCAACGAGCGAGTACTATGTACGCCACTACGACGCCTACTGCTTCAACACCTGCCAGTCGATATGTTGGAAACCTTCCGAAGTGTGGAAAGTGCAACTTTCACCACACCGGAGTATGCCGGGAAATGCAGTGTCTGAACTACCACAGAAAGGGATACACAGTCCGTTTCTGCAGGGCACCGGCTCAACCGATCTCCCAAGTCCTCGGAGCTGAAGAAAACCAAGTCTGCTATGGTTGTGGTGAGGCTGGACATTTTCAGAGGGACTGCCCGATAAAAAGGAACTCAGGCACGGATGGACGCATTCTGATGATCAGCGTAGGAGAATCTACCCCGGAGTCGTCGACGAGTAGTGGTACGTTTTCGAAATAGTAATTACTTTTAAAATTAATTTATATTCATATAAGATTAAAATTTGGGGATAACACTTAAAAGTAACTATAACAACTCACATGTTGAAATAGGTCACAGTATTCAAGAGAACTAAAAGATCCTTTAGAGAAGCTATTATGGCTTACCATATACATCAGGGTTGTGCACAACTAGGTGTTGCAAACTTAGAGTGAGTGACTCCGCTTAGGTCCCCATTCCTTAATTGGTTGAGGATTTGAGGCAGAGTTACTCAGTCGACTGCCTGGTTCATCTTAAATCTTCATAACTTGTATATGGCAGGCGATTGTAGTGGTACCAAGGAGGATTATGATATAAAGTATCCCCACCAGTTATTAGAGCACTTTCGTTTGTATGTATGCGCACATAGCGATACGATACGTAGGAGTGTTAACTTCAAGAGAAAACAGGAAACACGGGAACATTTACAAAGAATACATTGTCGAACATACTAGGAGTGCAGTATCGATCATACAAGGGATACATCGTCGTATATCAGACGTTTCTTTCATTTGACCAAAACTTTGTTCAGTAAAGAGTCTGTTGCTTTCATTCGTCATGAGTTGGTGTGGTCCTCACCATACTGAGTTCATATGTTTCTATCGCCTCGATCAGCAAGTTCTCGAAACTTTCGTCATTCGTATCGAAAGTCCGACCTAAACCTCGATTTTATCTTTCGTATTCTAAACCCCGAAGTACTCGTGCGAAGAATACTTTGTCCTCCGAAGCCTTATCGTCATATGTCCGCAGACCGTCACGAAATACCACTTGTCCAGCAGAACAAGTTCGAGCACAGAGGCTATGGACGAATACAACCCACCTAGCACTATTCAGTGTATACGCGAGGGTGGTATATGATTATGATTACGCAGATTTAGTATGTGTGTTTCCGCCCTATCTCCTGTTCCTTGTTTGGTTGTGGACCTGGGGCAGAGTCGCACATCCGACCGTCTTACTAACCCTAATTATATACGACTTGTATGCACGAGGTAATGATAGATGGACCAAGTACGAATCCTATCATGAACACCAGGGCAAGGTTGCCAGGTCTACGAGTGGGTATTCTGCCAATCAGAGGAGCGCAACCCCAATAGTAATGCTAAGAAAGCTAATTTCGGGACGAAATTCCATCTAATGGGGGGATGATGTGACAACCCAGAAAATTTTTGGTTTTAAGACCCAGCCAATCAATTCAACTGAGTGTCAAACTCATTACTACTGAGTTCTAGCCCGGTTAAAGGTCATTCTAAGGAGTTTTGAGCCTAATACACTTAAGGAATAAGTGTTAGAAAGTACTTGCTAGAACCACAGTGTAGCAAATCGAACCTTAACCTCATCTAAATGAGTTCACGGCCACAAGACCATGATTTTACGGCCGTAAACTCATGTGGTCGTAAACTCAAGTGCATATATAAGGCATTTGGTCATTTCTTCTCATTTCTTCCTTCCTTGGCCAATTTTCCTTCAAATCCTCTCAAGTATCATCCAACTTTCTTCCTAATATTCATTTATGTAAGCGTTCTTTCTCTAGTTTGTTGATAATCCTTCTTAACTAGCTTCATCCTCATGATTCATCGATGGATATCATGTTTTCTTAGATCTTCAAGTTTCACCAAGAACACCAAGAACACACACTAGTGTTCTTGGCCAATATCAACCATTTCAAGCTTCTAGATCGTGAGTACACTTCCCTATACTTCTTATCTAGTTAGTATCCATGCTTAGAGACTTGAAACATACACTTTCCCATGAACATCTTGAGTTTACGACCCAAGATCTCCATTGGCCGTAAACTCAATGTTGAAGCATGTATTGGCCATAAACTCTATAAGATGCTAAGCTAATGACCCAGAACCCTTCCTTGATGTTTGAAGGACCTGAAACTTCACTCAAATACATAATGACCATGAGTTTACGGCCGTAAACTCCTTTGGGCCGTAAACTCATCAAAACCCTCATTTGAGGTGGTCTTCCTCATACAGGTGTAGAACAAAAGTCCCTAAAGTTTCCCTAGCTTTCAAACCAACAGTTAGCCATGTTTGGCCATGATTTTACGGCCGTAAACTCCCTTGGGCCATAAACCCATGACCGTAAACTCATGTTAGTGCCATTTCACTTTCCTTTGTTGAATCACATGTGATTCCAACACTTGGTTAAAGTGTTTCCTAGTCCCAGAAGGTGTTTCCTTTCATATAGTTGTTTATAAACACTATATTCATGTCAATATGTGTCCTTATTTGTCATTTAGGACTTATTGTGTCTCGGGACTTCATTCGTGGAACTTCTCATCCTTACACGCATACCCGTTTGAATCACGCACATCAGGTGAGTTCATACCCCGTAATGAATCTTTTAACTGTTTTAACTATTTTAAGGGGGGGGGGGAATACAAGTTGAACACAATGATAATTGTGTAAATTTTTGTTATTAAACATCTTTCAAAATGTTACTTATGTCATTTAAAAGTTGTCAAAACATTTCAAAAACTCTTTTAAAGTTATGTTACTTTATAGTTATACAAAACTCCATTTTTAAAGTACAAGCATAACTTAGTAGATAAATGAGTCTTTTCAGTAACAGTCCAAGTAGAACATTAGTAAACTATAGTAGGTATAGTTTAGGAGAATGCTATTCATTACTTTTAGTACAATGAAGCACACAAAGAGTCAGTTCATACATGAGTCAAACACACAGTGAAGAGAAACAAACAATACCATACATAACATATAGTGAAGAGAATCAAACAATACCATACATAACATATAGTGAAGAGAATCAAACAATACCATACAGAGAGAACACACAATTATGAGAAACAAACAGAACGTACAATATACAGTACAAAACAAACAAGTTAGGTTGCTATAGCATGAGAACACATACATGATCTAATTATACCAATGAATCACTAACTCATTGTTTTAAACAAAAGGTGATAGTTATATTGAGTATACATGATCATATACTTTAATCTGAATTACACGACTTGCAAGAATTTGCAGAGGTCGCGTTTGGTTCCCTTAATCTCTTGACAGGTAGAGCATTTAGTAGGGGTTCTAGCCTAGACATTATAACCATAATAAAACAAATATGTTTTTTGGTTATTAGTACATCGGCATGTCATTATAAACGACAACCGTGTACTTACATTTCCCATTACTTTCATAAAGTGACAGTACCACTTGAAAGTCAAACTCAAATTATTTTCGAGTCAAGATAGTTATAAACTAGGGAAAATATACATTTTTACAATCGACAAACGGAACAGTCGAGTCTAGCACACAACAGAAGATGCCTTGGTAGAAGGCTACGTTTAAAAGAAAGGACCATAATGCTAGTCTTATGATTCCTCAATGTATACATCACATGATATATATATACCAATAGGTTCCGACAGGTAATAGGATGTATGCTCTCCGCTTCATTTCCTGTTCCTTGTTTGGTTGTGGGCTTGGAACGAATTCACCCAATCTATTTTCTACCCAATTCTATATATATGTATGCTTAGTATACATTAAGTCATCATAAGGGTACCAGGTATGGGTCAGGTTATAGGACACATAGTCAAAGCACAGTTTTTCTAGTACAAAACATACTTTCCAAAATCAGTACTTTTGGTATTCAAAACTAGAAACTTCCCAGTAAAGGGTTTAATCCATTTTATTAAACCAATACAATTTAAAGGACCTTAGGTGAGTAACTCTATAATACCTTAGTTTATACACCATGTTTATATATAAAACTAATACCCAATAGGTAGTTGGATGGGTGCTTTCCGCCTTACTCCCTGTTCCTCATTTGGTTGTGGGCTTAGGGCAGATTCACTCAATTAACTTTCTATCCGATATTAGATTATATATAGCAGTATAAACTAAGCAATTATAAAAGTAGTCACTGTGGTCACCATTTTACTATAAGAAATATTGGTTTTCTTAAAGAAATTTTCATTAGATATAAAGGAACCATTACAATTAACTCCATGAGTAACAAGTGACTACACCAGGGTTATATATGACAATGATCTAACAACTAATGGGATGTGTGCTATCCGCCTTAATTTATGTTCCTCGTTTGGTTGTGAGCTTGGGGCAGATGCGCACAATCGATTGTTTGTTTACTCTGAGTCCTATATAACTTGTACCCACTTAGTACCCATAGAAAGGGTTGTAGTGATATTTTACTTAAACTTCCATCAAAGTAGGAAATATAGGATTTTCTAGAGGAACAGGCGAACTTTTCAAAACTGAACTTACAACTTACAACATTTTACAACTACATGTTACAACTACATTTTCAACACCATTTTACATCTACATTTTCAACAACACTTTACAACTTACTAACATCACTAAAATCTTATGAACTCACCAGCTTAATTGCTGATCAACACTTTCAAATAACTTGTTTTCTTAGGAGACTATTAGACAGGTGCTCGTGTTGGGGATTCAGAAGATGGAGCATTATAGCTTCAAGTCTTGTTTTGTTATTTGTGTATGAATTCTATGTTTTGTGAGCACACACATTGTAAACACTTTCTTTCGAAATGAAATTGTTGTTCATTACTTGTTTACCGTATACATATCTCGTGATACTAAACATGACGTCCTCCACCCCTGAACGATTCCGCCGTTCCGGTTTTGGGGTATGACAATTCCCTACCAATAATGTTGCCAAAACACCTCATGAGATGTGGACTGGGAATGTTCCCACTTTCAACCACATCAAGGTTTGGGGTTGCGAGGCTTTCGTGAGGCCCGAGACTCACGATAAGCTCGAACCTCGGAGTGAGCATTGTATTTTCATCGGCTACCCATAGAAATCCTTTGGTTACCTCTTCTATAGACCAAGTGAAAATGTGGTCTTTATGGCAAGAAGATGAGTCTTTCGTGAGAGAGAATTCATAAGCCAAGGAAACAGTGGGAGGCAAATTGACCGTGAAGAAATACAAGAGTCAACCAGTGAAGGAACCTGAAACACTAGCAATCAACCTGAGGAGGAAACTCCTGTTGATCTGATAGATGAGTTTGTACCTCTGAGGCGTTCCACAAGAGTTAGGAGCACACCTAAGTTTTATTATGGTTTACATATTACTATAGAAGGTGATGCATTTATCAGTGATAGTACACTGGTCAATTTGGATGAACCTAACAACTTCAAGGAAGCCATGACAACAAGATGCAGTCCATGTATGCCAATCATGTTTGGAACTTGGTTGACAATGTACCGGGTCGTAAGACAGTCGGGTGCAAATGGATCTTCAGGAAGAAGACCGACATGGATGGGAAGGTACACACTTATAAGGCGTGACTGGTTGCAAAGGTCTTTACTCAAACTCCGAGAGTTGACTATGATGAGACATTCTCACCAGTAGCGAAGATTAAGTCTATTAGGGTTATGATAGCCATTGCTACATTTCATGATTATGAAATATGGAAAATGGATGTCAAAACCGCTTTCCTTAATGGAAAGTTGGCTGAGGATGTTTACATGTGTCAACCAGAGGGTTTTGTCAATGCAAAGTACCCTAATAGAGTGTGTAAGCTTGAGAAATCCATCTATGAGCTAAAACAAGCATCTCGTAGATGGATTCTTTTTTTCGAAGAGAAAGTCAAAGAGTTTGGCTTTTTGAGGAGCGAAGATGAGGCTTGTGTGTATGTTAAGGCTAGCGGGAGTATAGTTAACTTTTTTGTATTGTATGTGGATAACATACTACTCATAGGAAATGACATCCCAATCCTGCAGGAGGTTAAGTCCTGGCTTGGGAAGTGTTTCGCTATGAAGGACCTTGGAGAAGCTGCCTATATCCTAGGGATAAGGATATTGAGAAACAGGAGTAAAAGAGTAATTGGACTTAGTCAAAGTACCTACTTGGATAAGGTGCTAAATAGGTTCAGCATGCAAGATTAAAAGAAAGGGGATTTACCGGTGCAGAGTAACGCCAAACTGAGTAAGACTCAGAGCCCAAGTACAGAGGCTGAGATAGCTAAGATGAGTCGAGTACCGTATGCTTCCGTTGTAGGCTCGATCATGTATGCTACGACTTGTACTTGTCCTGGTGTGTCTTTTGCTTTGAGCATGGTCAGCAGATATCAGGGGAACCCTGGCAAGACTCATTGGACTGCAGTAAAGAACATTCTCAAGTATCTGCGAAGGACTAAGGACTGGGTCCTTACCCTTGGTGGCAGTGATGACTTGAGAGTAGTATGGTATAGCGATGCTAGCTTTCAGACTGATAGGGATAATTTCTGCTCTCAGTCAGGCTGGGTCTTTACCCTGAATGGAGGAGCAATTACTTGGAAAAGTTCCAAGCAGGAGACAGTAGCTGATTCAACGTGCGAATTAGAGTACACATCAGCAAGTAAGGCGGCGAAGGAGGCGATATGGCTAAAGAACTTCATTTGAGACCTTGGAATTGTACCAGCTATAAAGGAGCCTATGGAGATTTTCTGTGATAGTGAAAGTGAAGTTGCCTTAGCCAATGAACCAAGGGATCATGGCAGATCCAGGTAAATCGACAGAAAATACCACTTCATTAGACATCGAATAGCAGATCCCTCACGAAGGGACTGTGTAGGGTTAAACATTTGCAGCATGCGAGGCGCATCGGGCTGAACGATGATATTAGTTTTATTGATTAGATAGTTATTTCTGAAATTTGTAAAGTGTAATTGACAATTGATGATTAAATAAAAGTTGTTATTTATTTATGAGTAAAGTGTTACTATCTTGTGTCAATCGTTTGCTATTGTTTCAAATTTGCATGTTTTGACGTCCAGAATAATTATGTTATTGTATATCATATTATTCAAACGATCCACAGTCAATCATATTTAGAAGTAGGTAATGAGGCAAGACTGTCATGAATGGGTCTGTAGTTTGTCTGGGACAAAGGGGCTGTAGTGTTCATGAGTATTCCTGGAATGGGATTCGAGTATTGGATTCAACCCATGCTCACATGTATCACCTCATGGAATTTATCTCGAGTGATCGTGAGACGGTAATATCATATAAGTCTTCAAACCAAGAGATATGAGTTGTTGACTATGACTTGGTTCTTCATGTTGGCTTTTGAGCATTCTAACACTCCTATGGTGTACATGCAACCCTATAAACCTTGGATCTATGTTTTCTCTATTATACATACAAATATTAAATATTCCAAGGTTTCATCCTAACTAGCATATTATGAAGCACCTATACTACAAAGTTCTAGTTAGATGACATACCTTTTGATGTAGCTTGATGTCTTCAACCTTTAAGAGCTTATCCCCAATAGTGTGGAAGCCTCAAATGGAATCACAAATCACCAAAACACCTTGGAAGAACTTGAGAGAATATGTATGCACACTAAAATCGGCCCACTCTTATTTTCACACACTTGTGCCAATTTTGTGAGCCAAGAACCCCTTTATATATTATGGAGGATTAGGGTTACATCCATGTAAACCCTAATACCCATGACCTTTCATTTACATAGGATCCATGGGTTAAAAGCTCCATGGACCATCCATGAAAGCTTAGCCCAACCTAAATGAACTTGGCCCATTCCATATATATAAGAGTCCATATTTAATTAGTTCTTTTTGATCACTTAATTAATTCTAAATTAATTCTTGATCAATACAAATTAAATAATATGATTCCATATTAATATATTAGAACTTATAATATATTAATATAAATCATAAATATACTATTCTCAAAAGACTATCCATATAAATTGTGTCGGTGAAGTGCAACCCAAATGGACCATGCCGGGTCGGGTCAAGTACATACCAAATATAGTTATGGACTTAGACATTAATCCAACAGTCTCCCACTTGGATAATTCTAAAACTATTATTGAGTATGACTTCAAAACCTAATTGGCAATCGTAGCTCTTAAAGCCGTTGTCGAACTGTGACCTTGTCAATGACTTGTCCATTAGATAAGGGATCATATATTCCTCCATTCTAGATATCATATGGACTGAGACATGGATTATAATCATTCTCTTTGTCCATTTGTTTGTTTCCCGATTTTCGATTTATGATGACTGACTGATTGAACAAATCAAATCAGTCCTCGCTTGGCCAAGCACTCACATGTGTCATCGCTAAATCATCGAGGGGTCCACATATATCGCTTTTATCCCGAAGGTAAAAGGAATGGATAAACTTCGACTCATATGGCTTGTTCTACTACTTGTTGAATCATACACAAAGGCACGTTTTATAACATCGAGTTACCAAATGCGTTTTCGTGCAATCAATGTATAACCAACTCATAGTAACAACTCATATCTCAAGATTTGAAGAATATAAGATATTATCGTCTCATGATCACTCGTGATAAAATCCATGAAGTGATTCAAATGAGCGCGGGTTGAATCCAATACTCAGAACTTATGAGCACTCATGAGTGTCGTAGCACGACTTTGTCCACCAACTTGGACCTCTACAAACCAACCCATGACAGTCTTGATTCATATCTACTTCCAACATATGACCGATTGTGGATGGTTTGAATAACTTAATCATTCAAGAAGAGCGACTTAGTTATTCTGGAAGTCAAAACATGCAAAGTGAAACACAAGAATAAATGAATCAAATATGGTATCAAACCCTATGAATATAAATAAACACTTTTATTTATCACCATACTGATTACTCATTATTCATTGTTTCGGTTTTATCAACTTTATACTTGAATTAAAAACACTAGTTGTCCCATGCTCCAAGCATGTACACTATGTTTTTCTTAAACAATAGCTTTGCCATACACCAAGTATGCCCTCTATGTTTGTCTATGATCCTTACTTTGTGAAATAAACCAATTGAACATAATTTCAATGATTCTAATTTCACACTCCCAAATCCTTATCGAAAAATGTGAGAATTTCAAATTCCTATCCATTATCGAAAATTGTTTAGATTTTAAACTTATATGCACTGACCCTCCTATAATGAATATGTACAAAGTCACAAAGACTTGTCAACAGTCATTATAAGGTATTCCAATGGAGATCAACTCCATGGAAACTAAGTCTCATATTCAAAGTACATTGCTTTGGACATGCTTCTTGCATTAAGTTTTCTAATCTTACACAGATAACTTCCACCTATGGAGACAACTCCATATTCTCATTTTGACTATCACTTCTGAATAAGAGATGCCTCTTTTCAGAATATGTCAATATGGCCCTTCCAAAATTAGCACTATACTTCCAACTGTCCCTGAGCAACCAATCTTTGGTAAAACTCAGATTATCCTCGACAATTGCTTAATCATTTTAGTCATATCCAATTCTAGACCTTTTCCCTTCTTAATGCCTCTGGGCATTTGGAAAAATTTAGAAATGACAAATATTATAGCACATGCAATCGATCCTGTACCCGAAGCAAATGGTACACGATTCATGATGTCTCACATAAAGACATGATTCTAGACCAGTCTTTTGCTACAATATTTTTATTTGCCATGTTTTCAAAATTTGACTATGAAGAGGGATGCCGTAATCATAATCGAATTTTGAGAACGCAATATAGAATTGATGGGTTTTGAGCATTCTAACACTTCCTAAGTGTACATGCAACCCTAATAACCTTGGATCTATGTTTGTCTAATAATCATGCAAAGTTGAATTCCAAGGTTATATTCCTATCTAGCATACATGGGGAACATTTTTAACTTGAATGAAAGATAGAATAACTTATTGTTGTTGATTATGATCCTTGAAACCTTGTGAGCCTAGCACCCCAAGTGTGATGCCTCAAATGCTTCACACAACACCAAATGCAAAGGAGTAAACTTTGAGAGAACATTACACTTGCAAAATCGGCTCTAGCCCTCTTGTTTCTTATGTGTAGCCTATTTTAGTGGATAATGGGTTTCTTATATAGTGTTGACACATCTAGGGTTACACCATGTAAACCCTAATGTGTCATGACTCTTAATTTCCATGACCCATGGGTTTGTAACTCCCATGGAGCATCCATGGACCATCCTATGGGTGGAACCCAACTTGATAATCCATGGAGCCTCTTGGCCCACTATATAAGATATGGAAGATTTACATAATCTACCTATCTATTTAATTAGTTATCTTTTGATCACTTAATTAATTCTAAATTAATTCTTGATCAAACTAATTAAATAATATTATTAATATATTAGAACTTATAATATATTAATAAACCATAAGTGTTATTTCTCTCATTTTAGTTTATCCAATTGCATGGTGCCATGCAACCCAAATGGACCACGCCGGGTCGGGTCAAGTACATACTAGAAATAGTTATGGACTTAGACACCTTATCCAACAAGAATTTCCTTAAGTTGAACCAATCCAACATGAAATTCATATATATATTCTTGACTAAAGATGATTAAGGTCTCAATCTAAGCCTTTAGAACTGAAATGAAGTATATCCTCTCCCTTAATTATAGCAAAACAACTTTTTCAATCCCTACAGCCTCACGAATTGAAACTTTTGTTTTCTATAATTAACATTGCTAACTTGCAACACTAACAATAATTATCATGCTCCCACTAACATGATGATTATTAGCATACCACTTATGCTCCCACTAGCTTTGACATGTACTCAGAAATCAGCTGGACTTCTAGAAATCAATACTTTATTGACTTTCTTACCAAAGTTCGAATTTCTGATACAAGATGTTTTGATAAAACTTTATCAAAATCATACACCTTTCCTTAGATAGCATGCATGTGTGTCTAAACAATTTCAGAACTATGAAAAGGGATGTCGTAATCATAGTCTCAATTGTTTAGACCTTTTGCCATCTACTTCAAATCTATTTGGTGGAAGTGTTTCCTCACCATCATTTTCATGAATCGGAGAGAAACCTTATGACCCTTAGATTTTATGGTGTATGTGTTCTTATCCATATGAATCGTCAAAACCATAGTCACAAGACAAGGATAATGACAAATCCAAACTCATATGGACTGAACTTATGCAATCTTAACTTCTTGCCACCTGGCAGTACAGGGCCTACCATTGCTTCCAAGTTGTTATAAAACCAATTGAGAACTTTCAGAACTCCTATGCAAAGCCAACTTTAACTGGAATGGGCACAGAATATGTCAACACGATAGGTTATAAACCTCAAGTCGTGTGCTAGTGAAGAACCTCAGGTTTTATTCTTGATTACTTCTTGAAATTCTTTTTAGGATCTTTAAGACTCCCACTATCCTCTTGACATATAAGACTATCTTGCCAAATATTCAAGAGATAGTGCGGATTCTTTATGAAGACAAACACTTCACACAATTGGCCTTAGTTGATCTTTGTTTTATCCAAAACATCACAACTTACCAATTTCAAATGTACAAGAGTAGGACACTTTTACTCTTACATTTGACAAGTGTTTTAAACCTTTCTTTAAGATATGTCACTCAAGTTACAATCTTGGAGTATGACTCTAAGAATTGTTTTGGAACGAAGTATGACTCATCTTCCTGATCTAACCATTTCAACAATTCATGACTCCTCTTCTTAGTCATAAGAATGCACTAAGATGACCTTTAGAGGACTAATTATGATATGATTTATAAATCATTAAGATGATCACAAACATGATACTAAAGTACTCTCCCATCTTTTCAGATTTGAGAAACTTTTATCTTTCTGCCTAATTTGATTCTTCCCATTCGTTCTGCCATACATTAAGACTTTTCCAATGTTTCAAAATTATACTTAAACTTGTAAGTATAACCATATTTACTAAACTTTAGTAAATCAAATAGTCTTAACGAGCTTTGTGGTGGACATGACCAGTGCACAAGAATGTGTACTCGATCCCTTTAGTCCTTCACTTGACACACACATCCATGTGAACAAGTAATTAGTCTTGATTTTCCAATGCTTGAAAGTTCTCATTCATCATACTATTCAACTTGCATGATTCCAAGTTTCGGTCCAATTGAAACTTGGGTGGTGAGGAACTTTCCTGATTTGGTAAATTTAGACACTACCACAAATGAAAGAATCAAATCTATTTTCCAATATTGCTGTCAGTGGAATCATATAAGCAACAATTTTCCACAAATGCCATTGTAAGGATACATCAAATAAATAGAATTAAACAATTTTCTTTTATTTTAAAACATTGTGGAAAAACTTATCCTTACAATCCACATGAAAAATTGTTGTTATCTATTCCTTAGCAATATATCATAACTTCTTAAGCAACTGCTCAAAATTCTGATGCGATCGAAATCCACCTTCGCGATCAAAATCAGCATATACTTCCTTTAAGATTTCTCTTTATTCTTTGATTCTTAAAACATCAACATGTGACCCAGTCACATCATGTAATGGGCTCTACCTGATGTAGAGTCAAACTTATTGACTTTAACATCCTTAGGTAAATTTGGCAGCTTTGCAATCAACGCCCCTTCCTTTGGCAAAATAAACATATGGACCCTTTGGTAATGGGACTATGTCATACTTAGCCTTTCTCTTTACCATTTGGTCAACCGGGTTGACTATGGCCAATCCCTTTCCATTGGGAAGAGAATGTTTTTTCTGGATTTCCAGTGTCACCATTGTCACTGTCCACAAATTTTTTTTGGAAGTTGATCTTCTAATCAAATTTGCTTTACTATCGTTCCAAATCATTGTTGATTCAGCAGCACCAAGCAAATAGATATGATCATTAAGGTTCATGTCATAGTCTGTTTCATAGTAGTCCCAAAGGAACTCACTATGTGACTTAGAAAGTGATTGAACATCCAACTTTCTCAAGACTTTGACACCCAACTCTCCCGGCTTGTCAATATGTGACTTCATCTCTAAGATGTGATCACACATAGACCTTGCTTGCCATTAGGGCTTGAGTGACCTTGAACTTATGGGTTAGGGAGAATAATTGGAGGAGGTGGAGGAAGAGAAGTATGACTTTCATGAGCCAAACTCGGGAAGTCATATTCATTAGGAAAGCTTGGTTTGGGAAGATCATTGTTGTCTAAACAAGACATCAACAATGGGAGAAATTCACGTAAAGTTGATTTAAGTCCTTAATATAACACCCAATATGATATATTAAGGCTAGGACCCAACAAACTATTTTATAACTTCGAAGAGGGATGCCGTAATCCAAGCTATAAAATATTTGAAGGTAGGTGAATGACGATTCACCAATTTCCACCAAGATAAACGAAATGTAGTATTAGGTTTTAATTGGTTTTGAAACTCCTAGATTCTTTTGAGATTCATTGAACTTTTAAATGGCATGTTTCAATCTCGAGTGTGCCCTTCAGTTTTTGTGACTGGGATGCCGAGGATCACAAAACAAGGTGTGAAGTAACCATCCAAATATACTTGGTACCCTTAATATTTACCCCTCAATCGATGTGCCGGTTAACCACACACGCTCCAACGATACTATGATAAACATTAAGTTACCCTTGCCTACCTTGTTAAGTCCAGGTTAGTGTGCCGGTTAACCACACACGCTCCACTAACAGCTTAAACAAAGTGCAAAGTGTAATTTCATGGATTAGCACCTTATTCACATTTTCCTAAGTAACTAAGATTGGGAATTTATAAGTGTTTAGTTACTTAGTATTTATCATAATACTTATAATGAAGGGAGAATTATAGTCCTTGTCCTACCTGTTCGGCTAACGACCCTCCACCGGTCAAGGAAGCGGTGAGTGAGAGTAGACACCCATTAAACTGCCATTTTATAGGCAGTAACCTTATACCCCCCTTATAGATCGGCTTCGTGAATGAGGTCTACTAATGGTAAGACAACTTGCTCTTATACATATAATATATTAAACTTTTAATATTATAATAGTATAAGGGTGTATTTTAGACATTTAAAATACTTGGTGGTTTAATCTATTAATTAAACTAGACTTTTAATTTAATTAAACTCAAACCATATATTTATGGATTTAATAATACTCTTTTAATTAAACGCTTTAATTAACTATTAATAAAGTACATAAGAGTTAATTTAAACTATTCAACAAAACATCATAATTCCAATTATTAAACTCAAAATTAAAACCATTTAATTAATTGTTTAAGTTATGAACCCAAGAGTTTTAGAATTCAATTCTTTTTTTCATAAAAAACTTTTCTCAAATTCCAAAACTTGAGGGCAAGTTTTGTAATTCTTGAAAACCTTTGGATTCCATAACTTATGGAATTAATGGTGTTTTATGATGAAACTTTCCATGTTCCATAACTTAAGAACAAGTTATGAAATTCTTTAAAACATTAACACCAAATTTTGTAACTCCATAAAAACTTTGAATCAAAATTTTTTTTTTTAAAAACTTTCATATCCATACCTTATGGAAGTTTCAAAAACCCTTAAGATCACAACTTTAAAAAAAAACTTTTGAGCTCCAAAATTTTATAACAAAATATGTAACTCCTTAAAACATTTAGATCAAACTTTTAAAACTAATAAAATAATCGTATCATTTTATCTTTTACTAAATTTGACTTAATTCAACTCATATAACAAATGATTCAAATTTTACAAATAATTCGTTTTTCACAAAACAAGTAATTATCTTAAAATTTGACAAACGTCATGTTTTTTTCCTTTTTTTTCAACTTGAAAATAAAACATTTGCATCAATATAACAGAAAACAACCCATGACTCTGACACCACTGTTGGGTTTTGAGCATTCAAACACTCCTATGGTGTACATGCAACCCTATAAACCTTGGATTTATGTTTTCTCTATTATACATACAAATATTAAATATTCCAAGGTTTCATCCTAACTAGCATATTATGAAGCACCTATACTACAAAGTTCTAGTTAGATGACATACCTTTTGATGTAGCTTGATGTCTTCAAGCTTTAAGAGCTTATCCCCAATAGTGTGGAAGCCTCAAATGGAATCACAAATCACCAAAACACCTTGGAAGAACTTGAGAGAATATGTATGCACACTAAAATCGGCCCACTCTTATTTTCACACACTTGTGCCAATTTTGTGAGCCAAGAACCCCTTTATATATTATGGAGGATTAGGGTTACATCCATGTAAACCCTAATACCCATGACCTTTCATTTACACCCATGACCTTTCATTTATGGAGGATTAGGGTTACATCCATGTAAAAGATCCATGGACCATCCATGAAAGCTTAGCCCAACCTAAATGAACTTGGCCCATTCCATATATATAAGAGTCCATATTTAATTAGTTCTTTTTGATCACTTAATTAATTCTAAATTAATTCTTGATCAATACTAATTAAATAATATGATTCCATATTAATATATTAGAACTTATAATATATTAATATAAATCATAAATATACTATTCTCAAAAGACTATCCATATAAATTGTGCTGGTGAAGTGCAACCCAAATGGACCATGCCGGGTCGGGTCAAGTACATACCAAATATAGTTATGGACTTAGACATTAATCCAACACTTCATTGATAGTACAAAAACGCATCAGTAACTTTATGTTATAAAACGTGTTGTTGTGTACAATTTGATGATTAGTTAGTACAAGCATATGAGTCAAAGTTTATATGTTCCTTTTAGTCCTTGGAGGATTAAACGCGATATCTGGGCCCCTCGATGATTTTGTTTTGACTTATGTACCGGTCCCGGTCAGAACCAAATTGATGTGTTCGATTATGTTCTATGTCAAACAAATCCAAAATCAAGAAACAAACTGCTGGACAATAAGTATGACATTGTTCCATGTATTTGTCCGGCTGATATCTTGAATAGTAGATTATATGATCACTTATCTTAAATGGCAGGTCATCTTAGTTCCGCGAGACTTTGAAAGAGCTACGATTGCTGATCGGATCCTGAAGTCATAATTGCAGCTATAGTTATTAGACTTATCCAAGTAGAAGACTGTTGGATAAGGTGTCTAAGTCCATAACTATATCTGGTATGTACTTGACCCGATTTGGCATGGTCAATTTTTGTTGCATGGCATCATAACAATTGGATAGACAAAATGAGAAAAAGGACACTTATGATTTGTTAATATATTACATGCTCTAATACATTAATATGAAATCATATTATTTAATTAGTATTGATCAAGAATTAATTTGGAATTAATTTTTTGATCAAAAGAGACTAATTAAATATATGGGGATTGATTGTGTAAATCATTCATTCTTATATAGTGGGCTTATGATCCATGGTTCATTGAATTGGGCTAAAACCCATAGGGTGCTCCATGGATGCTCCATGGAGGTTAAAACCCATGGATCATGGAGGAAATGAAAAGTCATGCACATTAGGGTTTACATGGTGTAACCCCACATGTGGCACACTATATAAAGACCCCATAGGCTAGCAAAATTTGGCACTAAGACTAGAACAAGGAGGGCTAGTTGATTTTTAGTGTAAGTGTTATTCTCTCAAGTTATTCCAAGAGTTGTTGTGTTGTGTGAAACACTTGAGGCATCACATTTGTGGTGCTAGGCTCACAAGGTCTTAAGGAATCCAACCTACAAGAAAGGTATGTCATTCTACTAGTTTTTTATATTACAAGTACCCCATGCCATGCTAGTTAGGATGAGAACCTTGGAAAAATCAAATTTGCATGTATATTCGTGAAAACATAGATCCAAGGTTTCTAGGGTTGCATGTACACCATAGGAGTGTTAGAATGCTCAAAACCCATCGGTAATCCCCGAAACAGTACTGTTTATGCGATGTACGTGATGATCCTTAGGAAAAGTCCTTAGCAACAAACATATAAGGAAATGTGATGATAGGTAAATGCGATGTAGGAGATGACCCTTAGGATAAATCCTTAGGGGAGAATAAAAAAAATAAGGATGGGTAATCGGTTTAATTGTTTGACATGAAATATGTGAATAAACAAACTAACCATATTATTATGGGTTGAAAACCCTATATATCTCACCAGTTTTCCAGACCTAACCCACTTAGTTTATTTATATCATGGGTATCGATGCGAAGATACATTACACTAAGAGATTAAAGGAGATGTAGATCATTAGCATAAATTAATGTAAGATCTGTTTATGCTTATGTTTTGTATCAGTTATGACATCCCAAGTTTTAAAAAGATATCAATATCAAATGGTTCTTTAGAAATGTTTAATGTTAATATTAACTCAGATTGAAATAATATTTTTGGGACCAATTATGCGACTAAAGAAATACTTTGTTTTAAAATAAGCATCACTTTTTATAAAATGACCGTAAATTTAAGGATATCACAGTTGGTATTAGAGCATTAGTTTAAGCGAACTAGGAATTTATAGGATTTCTAGACTTAAACTTAGAATGCTAAGCGATGATCGTGAGGAGTGTGTCTATTATATTTTAGGTAGTACACCCGAATATACATTAGCACTAGCTTATTTGAAGAAAGATGCCTAAATTGCTTTTATGTGCTAAATGATTTATTTTATACCTACAAGATTCCTTATATGCTTTAGGATGCTATTCTTTGATCGGATCTATGGCCTATTGCCGACCAGATCTGGAAATTTTATGTGTTCATGTTTTTAAATGTTTAATTAAAGTATTAGAACTGCCATATAACTTTTTAGAGTGATAAGGAGATTTATAAGTCTATTGTAAATAAAGATTTCCCTATCTCAATTCTCTTCACTATACACTGAACGTCTGCTTTGGTGTATAGAACGTGTTGGTAAGAACACGCAACGGACTTGGAAACGGTAATGGAAACCAACAGCCTGAGTAGTTGAACATGTCACGAAGGTAAGAGTCCAAGAAATGACTATGGCTATGATGGCCGAACAAAGGGAGGAGATGTGACAAATGCTACGTGATAATAAGGATGAACCCACTACACCTGTTGTGCAACCTGAGTAGAATGAAGAACATTTTGAGGAGGGAAACTACAGCCTGGTTGTTAGTCAAGCTGAGCCAAGAGTGGTTAGAAGAAACCAATTAAATAGAGGAAACGATGGGAATGGATGCAAGTACAAGGACATCATGGCATCCAAGCCGTCGAGTCTTTCTGGTAGCCCAACACTGGTGGAAGTTATGGATTGGATCTTTGAGATGGAGATAGTGTTAGAGAATTACGACTACCACAACAAATAGAAGGCCATTCTCGCAATCAGACTGTTAAAGACAGGAGTATTAAGTTGGTGGAACTTACTGGCTGATATTATGCCCAAGGGAGAAGTCGGTAAGATGTTTTGGGAAGACTTTCTTGTACAACTGAAAATGCAAACTGCTCAAAGCAAGATCTTCTAGAGATTAACAACGAATTAAAGAACCTGAAGAAAGGGAAAATGAGTGTCAGCGAGTATGCTGCACCTTTCACGAAAAGATGAAGCTAGTTCCTTACTTGGTTCCTACTAAACTTTCCAAGGTAAGCAAGTTTTCTATGGGACTACCAGCGGATTATAAGGCAACGGTGAAGATAGCAACTAATCTGAAAGTAGCCATCAGGGCAGCTAGGAATATGGAGACATAGATAAAGGAGAAAGGTCTAGAGAGAATGAAGACCAAGTGAGAAGAGGAAACTGGAGGGATCTCTAAGATCCGATAAGAGAGGGAGATTCACGAAGGCTGACGCAGACGACAAGAAGTCAGGGGTAGCAGCGAAGTCAAGTGGTGTGAGAAGTGCAAGAAGAAGCACTTCGGAATATGCGATGGATAAATGACTTATTATAAGTTTGGGAGGACTGATCACTATTCCAGAGACTGTACATTCGATATCAAGAATTTTTACGAATGTTGAGATGGTGGGCATACTTTGAAGAACTGGAAAAAGAAGAATGCAGCAAGAAGGCAGAATGTGACACCAAAACCAAAGGCAAGGACATATCATATGGTTCTTGATGGGGCATATAACATTTCAGGAGGTCAAGAATACAAAACTGCTTATCCAAAATACAAGATATGAAGCATACGTCTCATATAGATAATATTATGTGATGTAGCCTAAAGTAAGAGCCATATTATAGGATGAACTTGATTAACCATATAATCCTTTTAAGAAGTAATGCATTGCTTAAGTTATGATACATTATCCGATGCATTTAGTTGCTATATGATTTCTCTTGTGTGGTGACCTGGAGAACTGAGAGGCAATATTAGGACGAGTATGAATAGGTGTGAAAGGTAGTAGAGGCCAATACTACAGAAAGTGTACAACTAAAACATGGATCATGGAAAGTCACAAGGTTACTAAGTGTTGGACTGGGTGTCTAAGCCGATTACTATAACTGATATATACTTGAATTGATGGTAGCACAACCCTTTTGGGTTGTCCTCAAACCTAGTAATTGAATACGATAACTTTTAGAGAGAGACCGATTTATTAATTTATTATATGATTAATAAATTAATTAGAAATCAAAATAAATGATTTGTTAATATATTATGAGAATAATATATTAATTAGAAATACTATTATTTAATTGTAATTAATCAGAAATTAATTGGGATAATTGAAAGTAGAAGGACTAAAGGTGACAATGTTCAAAAGATGAACATCGACCATTTCTAGAACTCCCACAGAGGGGGACGAATTCTAGAAGAGATTCTAGGGTTTTCCTTGGGCAATAAGGAGCCTTGGTTGCCTTAGGGAGGAAGTTAAGGGATTAGGGTTATCTTGGAGATACCTACCTTATCTAATACCTTCCTATCACCAATATAAACCCCTCTTTGGTTTGATTTTGAAGAATGACCTGATTCGAAGAAGAGAATTCCAAATATTGTTCTTCTTCTACTATTCTCCTCTGTCTCTCTTCAAGTTTCCTTGGTTGTTAGGGTTTGGGTGTGAACGATCAGAGGCACGAAACTTGTGGTGCTTGCTTCCAAGAGTATTCCAAGAAGGATTTTTTATTGTTTACTACAACAATCAAAAAAGTATGTAATTTCTATTTTGTTTGTCAATTTCAAAAATACCTAGGGTTCATAGGGTTTTTTTGTTCAATGGAATGTTACTTCAGTAGTGTTATGACTTAGGTCTTCAGGTTGCATGTACCCTTAAGTGTTAAGGATTTATCCGCGTTAATTCATGTAAAACCCATCAGTGGTATCAGAGCGTATGGTTGTCTAACAAATGAATGTACATTGATTGAACTTGAACAAGGAGGATAAATAATAACGTCATTCTGTTTCGACACCACGATGTGGTATCTTCTACCACGACGTGGTGGTCTGCATATTCGTATTCGTTTTCTGATTTACCAGGACGTGGTAATTGTTTACCACGCTGTGGTGGACGATCTGATTGCTGAAATCGGATTTGGCTTAAATTCATGAATTGATTAGGATAATTATCTTAGATAATGTTTTAATTATGCAAAAACTGAATAATTATCTTGGTGATTAGGTATCCTTATCTTAAATTTATGAATTATCCATAATGATTTAATTAATTTAATTAATTGTTTAATTATAATGGATAATGATTAATTTGAATTGGTTTATTTTAAATTAAATTAATTCCTTAATTTTTGAAAATTTAATTTAAACCTTGTATTTTTAAAATGTTTTAAAATACACTTTATACTATGTATATAACTAAAAGTTTAATATATATTATATGTATAAGAATAGCAAGTCAAATCGCTAGTACGCCTCATTTACGAAGCCATACTATAAGGGGAGTTTAAGGAAGCGACCTATAAATGACCGCCATTGGGTATATAATCTTACCCACCGCTCTCTAATATGGTGGATGGCCGTTAGCCGAACAGATTTGATAGGATATAATCTCATTAAAAAGTATAACGACATAACATAACAAAACTAATTTTAAAATCCCACCCTTAGTTACTTTAGGAAAAATGTGAAATGTATGCTAATCCATGAAAACGCACATCAAACTTTATATGTCGTTAGTGGAGCGTGTGTGGTTAACCGAAAAACTAATAGGGACTATGAAGAGATATGATGGACATCTTGAAAAATTATCGCTGTTGATGGAGCGTGTGTGGTTAACCCGCACATCATTATGAGATGATAAATGACATCGAGGTTGTCAACCGAATTTGCATGGTTATTCACATCTCGTTTGTGATCCTCAGTATCCCAGTCACAATAGTAAAAGCATAATCCAAGATTAAACATGCCATTGATTAGATTTATTGAATCTCAAAAGATCTAGGAGTTTCATAAGATTGAAATTAGTAAAAGCCTTACCTACCTAAAATAGATTTGAATTTGATTACGATATCCCTCTTCAAAGTTCGAATCGAAAATATGGATCATAACCTTAATTAAAAATTTATGGATTAATAAATAAGGATAAAACCAATTAACTTGAATTCTCTTTTTTCCGATTATAGATGTCAAGTCAGGATAATAATGGTCTTCCTTATTCTTTTTGAAATGGTTTTCCTCTATTATCTGAAGATGATCTTCCACTTTCTAATCAAGGTGAAAATGTTTTCTCTTTTTCGAGAAATGGTGGAACTAGACATCATGCTTCTTAAAATCTTTCACCTCTTCCTCCAGTGACTCTCCCAACATCGTGTTTTCCTCGAATTGAAAGATATGAAACTACTCAATCCCTATTGACATGTAGACATCAAGATGGAAATTTTGTGTGTGCGCTTGTTTTGGAAATGAAATCATACATTGACAAGTTGGATAGAATGGGTGTCGTTTTCCCAAGGGAGTAAGCAATTAATTTGGTTCTTCTTTAGCTTCCAAACTCATAAGAATACTTCATTGAGAACTTTCATATGATAAACATCGACGTGATCCTTATTAATCTGACCCAAATGTTGATTGTTGCTGAAGTAAAAATGCTTAAGAGAACATGTGAAGCAGAAGTGCTTAAAGGGTCTAATTCCAAAGTTTCCATGGACATTGACAATGGTGGTCCAGAACAGATTTCTCTTCGTAATGGAAAGGGATCTAATGTCAAACAGTTTGATCGTATGGTAAAGAGAAAGGCTAGTTCTAAGATAGTTCCATGTCTTAAACCTAAAGGTTCAATATGTTTCTTTTTCCTACTGGATGGACATTGGTTGCGAAGCCGCCTAAAGTACCTAAAAGATCTCAGAGATAATGAAATCAGGTTGTATGACTCTACTTCAGGTACATCCATTATCTAAACTCCATTTTCTTAACAATTTCCTATTCATAGACTCTTAATAGATGATCTGATGATCACATTTTGATGTTATTACAGTATCTAAGAGAAAGAAGGAAGCTTAAGTAGAGTGTGCTAAATCTGATCAAGGAAATAGACTTCGGTCACATAGTTTGATGACTAGATATTGGAGATGCTAATAAGTAGTGAGGTTAATTTAATAGATTTTTATTACTCTTCGAAAGATGTCTAGACACGTTGTTTTTCATTCTATGCTTTGTAAGGACAAGGTCCAATTTTTTGTTTATTTTCAATAAAAGTGAAATTTTGGTTTATTTGGTTGCATCATTTTATACATTTCCTTACAATGACTTTTATAAAAGTGTTGATTACATTTATAATAATATCAATATTAATTATGGATTTGATTCTTATGGTATCGCTTGTGTTATTGTCATAATTGACCAAGTGAAAAGAAATATCATCACCAACTGGACATATATTTGGTGTTGTACAATTCACATTATATAGCGTTTAAGAATCTTGATCATTGGAAAATTATGACTAATTCATTGATCATATGTTTATGTGTGTCAAGTGAAGGACTAATAGATCCAGTACATGTTGATATGGACTATTCAGATCCACCACAAAGGACGATAACTCTATTCGTCATGATTTAGTGATGTTTCAGTAAATATGTTTGTGTTTAGAAGATTAAGCGTATTTCTAATATTTTGAAAAGATCCAAAGAGTAGCAGAACGATTAAGAACAATCTATTAGGAAGAAAGATACAAGTTTCTCTAATCTGAAAGGAAAGGAGAGTACTTTAGTATCATGTATTGTGATCATCTTAATGATTATAGATATATATCAAAATTGACTCCTCAAAGCACAGCTTAGTACAATTGTATGACTAAGAAAAGTAATCGGAAGTTGTTGAAATAGTTAAATCAAGAGATGAATCATAGTTCGTTTCCAATCAAGTTTTAGAGCCATGCTCTAGTTACTACAAATTGTATCCTGAACTCATTTCAAATTAAGAAGGTTGAAAAACACCTCAAATATGTGGAGTAAAATTTTTTCATACTCTATCACATCTAGAATTGGAGTCGTGATGTTTTCATTAATCGAGAAACAAAGGGTAAACTAAGACCTATTTTGAGAAATATTTTCTTATCGAGAACCCACACGAACTTTTGAATATTGGGTTTAATCATTAAGCAAAGTTCCTTAAGAGAAAACTCATATGTCAAGAAGTCAGTGGGAGTCTTATTGATCTTGAGAGTTTCAGGATTCAGTAGACAATAAACCTTTTGTTCATCACTAGCACACCACCTGAGGTTGATAGTGTATTGTGAATTAATTGAGTAATAAAAATGAAGACTCTTCATTTTTATAACTCTTGTGTTCTTTTAATGGCTTTAATAAAAGTGAGACTTTTGGTTTTCCATAACTTAAGGACAAGTTATGGACTCCATTAAAACACATTATGATCATGAATTAAACTACCATGAAGGTTACAAACAATTCCTATGATCATCTAATCTTCATAAGTTCAAGAACATGAATATGAACACTTTCAAGAATCAAAAATTACACTTAAAAAAAACTTGTAATTTAACGATTTTTTTTTCAAGCTGTTTGCACACAAAAAAAAAACAACAAACAAACCTAGGCTCTGATACCACTGATGGGTTTTGAGCATTCTAACACTTCCTAAGTGTACATGCAACCCTAATAACCTTGGATCTATGTTTGTCTAATAATCATGCAAAGTTGAATTCCAAGGTTATATTCCTATCTAGCATACATGGGGAACATTTTTAACTTGAATGAAAGATAGAATAACTTACCTTGTTGTTGATTATGATCCTTGAAACCTTGTGAGCCTAGCACCCCAAGTGTGATGCCTCAAATGCTTCACACAACACCAAATGCAAAGGAGTAAACTTTGAGATAATCTTACACTTGCAAAATCGGCTCTAGCCCTCTTGTTTCTTATGTGTAGCCTATTTTGGTGGAGAATGGGTTTCTTATATAGTGTTAACACATCTAGGGTTACACCATGTAAACCCTAATGTGTCATGACTCTTAATTTCCATGACCCATGGGTTTGTAACTCCCATGGAGCATCCATGGACCATCCTATGGGTGGAACCCAACTTGATAATCCATGGAGCCTCTTGGCCCACTATATAAGATATGGAAGATTTACATAATCTACCTATCTATTTAATTAGTTATCTTTTGATCACTTAATTAATTCTAAATTAATTCTTGATCAAACTAATTAAATAATATTATTAATATATTAGAACTTATAATATATTAATAAACCATAAGTGTTATTTCTCTCATTTTAGTTTATCCAATTGCATGGTGCCATGCAACCCAAATGGACCACGCCGGGTCGGGTCAAGTACATACTAGAAATAGTTATGGACTTAGACACCTTATCCAACAAGAATTTCCTTAAGTTGAACCAATCCAACATGAAATTCATATATATATTCTTGACTAAAGATGATTAAGGTCTCAATCTAAGCCTTTAGAACTGAAATGAAGTATATCCTCTCCCTTAATTATAGCAAAACAACTTTTTCAATCCCTACAGCCTCACGAATTGAAACTTTTGTTTTCTATAATTAACATTGCTAACTTGCAACACTAACAATAATTATCATGCTCCCACTAACATGATGATTATTAGCATACCACTTATGCTCCCACTAGCTTTGACATGTACTCAGAAATCAGCTGGACTTCTAGAAATCAATACTTTATTGACTTTCTTACCAAAGTTCAGATTTCTGATACAAGATGTTTTGATAAAACTTTATCAAAATCATACACCTTTCCTTAGATAGCATGCATGTGTGTCTAAACAATTTCAGAACTATGAAAAGGGATGTCGTAATCATAGTCTCAATTGTTTAGACCTTTTGCCATCTACTTCAAATCTATTTGGTGGAAGTGTTTCCTCACCATCATTTTCATGAATCGGAGAGAAACCTTATGACCCTTAGATTTTATGGTGTATGTGTTCTTATCCATATGAATCGTCAAAACCATAGTCACAAGACAAGGATAATGACAAATCCAAACTCATATGGACTGAACTTATGCAATCTTAACTTCTTGCCACCTGGCAGTACAGGGCCTACCATTGCTTCCAAGTTGTTATAAAACCAATTGAGAACTTTCAGAACTCCTATGCAAAGCCAACTTTAACTGGAATGGGCACAGAATATGTCAACACGATAGGTTATAAACCTCAAGTCGTGTGCTAGTGAAGAACCTCAGGTTTTATTCTTGATTACTTCTTGAAATTCTTTTTAGGATCTTTAAGACTCCCACTATCCTCTTGACATATAAGACTATCTTGCCAAATATTCAAGAGATAGTGCGGATTCTTTACGAAGACAAACACTTCACACAATTGGCCTTAGTTGATCTTTGTTTTATCCAAAACATCACAACTTACCAATTTCAAATGTACAAGAGTAGGACACTTTTACTCTTACATTTGACAAGTGTTTTAAACCTTTCTTTAAGATATGTCACTCAAGTTACAATCTTGGAGTATGACTCTAAGAATTGTTTTGGAACGAAGTATGACTCATCTTCCTGATCTAACCATTTCAACAATTCATGACTCCTCTTCTTAGTCATAAGAATGCACTAAGATGACCTTTAGAGGACTAATTATGATATGATTTATAAATCATTAAGATGATCACAAACATGATACTAAAGTACTCTCCCATCTTTTCAGATTTGAGAAACTTTTATCTTTCTGCCTAATTTGATTCTTCCCATTCGTTCTGCCATACATTAAGACTTTTCCAATGTTTCAAAATTATACTTAAACTTGTAAGTATAACCATATTTACTAAACTTTAGTAAATCAAATAGTCTTAACGAGCTTTGTGGTGGACATGACCAGTGCACAAGAATGTGTACTCGATCCCTTTAGTCCTTCACTTGACACACACATCCATGTGAACAAGTAATTAGTCTTGATTTTCCAATGCTTGAAAGTTCTCATTCATCATACTATTCAACTTGCATGATTCCAAGTTTCGGTCCAATTGAAACTTGGGTGGTGAGGAACTTTCCTGATTTGGTAAATTTAGACACTACCACAAATGAAAGAATCAAATCTATTTTCCAATATTGCTGTCAGTGGAATCATATAAGCAACAATTTTCCACAAATGCCATTGTAAGGATACATCAAATAAATAGAATTAAACAATTTTCTTTTATTTTAAAACATTGTGGAAAAACTTATCCTTACAATCCACATGAAAAATTGTTGTTATCTATTCCTTAGCAATATATCATAACTTCTTAAGCAACTGCTCAAAATTCTGATGCGATCGAAATCCACCTTCGCGATCAAAATCAGCATATACTTCCTTTAAGATTTCTCTTTATTCTTTGATTCTTAAAACATCAACATGTGACCCAGTCACATCATGTAATGAGGATCTCAGAATAGAACTTAACAGAGTTAGATAATGGGCTCTACCTGATGTAGAGTCAAACTTATTGACTTTAACATCCTTAGGTAAATTTGGCAGCTTTGCAATCAACGCCCCTTCCTTTGGCAAAATAAACATATGGACCCTTTGGTAATGGGACTATGTCATACTTATCCTTTCTCTTTACCATTTGGTCAACCGGGTTGACTATGGCCAATCCCTTTCCATTGGGAAGAGAATGTTTTTTCTGGATTTCCAGTGTCACCATTGTCACTGTCCACAAATTTTTTTTGGAAGTTGATCTTCTAATCAAATTTGCTTTACTATCGTTCCAAATCATTGTTGATTCAGCAGCACCAAGCAAATAGATATGATCATTAAGGTTCATGTCATAGTCTGTTTCATAGTAGTCCCAAAGGAACTCACTATGTGACTTAGAAAGTGATTGAACATCCAACTTTCTCAAGACTTTGACACCCAACTCTCCCGGCTTGTCAATATGTGACTTCATCTCTAAGATGTGATCACACATAGACCTTGCTTGCCATTAGGGCTTGAGTGACCTTGAACTTATGGGTTAGGGAGAATAATTGGAGGAGGTGGAGGAAGAGAAGTATGACTTTCATGAGCCAAACTCGGGAAGTCATATTCATTAGGAAAGCTTGGTTTGGGAAGATCATTGTTGTCTAAACAAGACACCAACAATGGGAGAAATTCATGTAAAGTTGATTTAAGTCCTTAATATAACACCCAATATGATATATTAAGGCTAGGACCCAACAAACTATTTTATAACTTCGAAGAGGGATGCCGTAATCCAAGCTATAAAATATTTGAAGGTAGTTGAATGACGATTCACCAATTTCCACCAAGATAAACGAAATGTAGTATTAGGTTTTAATTGGTTTTGAAACTCCTAGATTCTTTTGAGATTCATTGAACTTTTCAATGGCATGTTTCAATCTCGAGTGTGCCCTTCAGGTTTTGTGACTGGGATGCCGAGGATCACAAAACAAGGTGTGAAGTAACCATGCAAATATACTTGGTACCCTTAATATTTACCCCTCAATCGATGTGCCGGTTAACCACACACGCTCCAACGATACTATGATAAACATTAAGTTACCCTTGCCTACCTTGTTAAGTCCAGGTTAGTGTGCCGGTTAACCACACACGCTCCACTAACAGCTTAAACAAAGTGCAAAGTGTAATTTCATGGATTAGCACCTTATTCACATTTTCCTAAGTAACTAAGATTGGGAATTTATAAGTGTTTAGTTACTTAGTATTTATCATAATACTTATAATGAAGGGAGAATTATAGTCCTTGTCCTACCTGTTCGGCTAACGACCCTCCACCGGTCAAGGAAGCGGTGAGTGAGAGTGGACACCCATTAAACTGCCATTTTATAGGCAGTAACCTTATACCCCCCTTATAGATCGGCTTCGTGAATGAGGTCTACTAATGGTAAGACAACTTGCTCTTATACATATAATATATTAAACTTTTAATATTATAATAGTATAAGGGTGTATTTTAGACATTTAAAATACTTGGTGGTTTAATCTATTAATTAAACTAGACTTTTAATTTAATTAAACTCAAACCATATATTTATGGATTTAATAATACTCTTTTAATTAAACGCTTTAATTAACTATTAATAAAGTACATAAGAGTTAATTTAAACTATTCAACAAAACATCATAATTCCAATTATTAAACTCAAAATTAAAACCATTTAATTAATTGTTTAAGTTATGAACCCAAGAGTTTTAGAATTCAATTCTTTTTTTCATAAAAAACTTTTCTCAAATTCCAAAACTTGAGGGCAAGTTTTGTAATTCTTGAAAACCTTTGGATTCCATAACTTATGGAATTAATGGTGTTTTATGATGAAACTTTCCATGTTCCATAACTTAAGAACAAGTTATGGAATTCTTTAAAACATTAACACCAAATTTTGTAACTCCATAAAAACTTTGAATCAAAATTTTTTTTTTTAAAAACTTTCATATCCATACCTTATGGAAGTTTCAAAAACCCTTAAGATCACAACTTTAAAAAAAAACTTTTGAGCTCCAAAATTTTATAACAAAATATGTAACTCCTTAAAACATTTAGATCAAACTTTTAAAACTAATAAAATAATCGTATCATTTTATCTTTTACTAAATTTGACTTAATTCAACTCATATAACAAATGATTCAAATTTTACAAATAATTCGTTTTTCACAAAACAAGTAATTATCTTAAAATTTGACAAACGTCATGTTTTTTTTCCTTTTTTTTCAACTTGAAAATAAAACATTTGCATCAATATAACAGAAAACAACCCATGACTCTGACACCACTATTGGGTTTTGAGCATTCAAACACTCCTATGGTGTACATGCAACCCTATAAACCTTGGATTTATGTTTTCTCTATTATACATACAAATATTAAATATTCCAAGGTTTCATCCTAACTAGCATATTATGAAGCACCTATACTACAAAGTTCTAGTTAGATGACATACCTTTTGATGTAGCTTGATGTCTTCAAGCTTTAAGAGCTTATCCCCAATAGTGTGGAAGCCTCAAATGGAATCACAAATCACCAAAACACCTTGGAAGAACTTGAGAGAATATGTATGCACACTAAAATCGGCCCACTCTTATTTTCACACACTTGTGCCAATTTTGTGAGCCAAGAACCCCTTTACATATTATGGAGGATTAGGGTTACATCCATGTAAACCCTAATACCCATGACCTTTCATTTACACCCATGACCTTTCATTTATGGAGGATTAGGGTTACATCCATGTAAAAGATCCATGGACCATCCATGAAAGCTTAGCCCAACCTAAATGAACTTGGCCCATTCCATATATATAAGAGTCCATATTTAATTAGTTCTTTTTGATCACTTAATTAATTCTAAATTAATTCTTGATCAATACTAATTAATAATATGATTCCATATTAATATATTAGAACTTATAATATATTAATATAAATCATAAATATACTATTCTCAAAAGACTATCCATATAAATTGTGCTGGTGAAGTGCAACCCAAATGGACCATGCCGGGTCGGGTCAAGTACATACCAAATATAGTTATGGACTTAGACATTAATCCAACACTTCATTGATAGTACAAAAACGCATCAGTAACTTTATGTTATAAAACGTGTTGTTGTGTACAATTTGATGATTAGTTAGTACAAGCATATGAGTCAAAGTTTATATGTTCCTTTTAGTCCTTGGAGGATTAAACGCGATATCTGGGCCCCTCGATGATTTTGTTTTGACTTATGTACCGGTCCCGGTCAGAACCAAATTGATGTGTTCGATTATGTTCTATGTCAAACAAATCCAAAATCAAGAAACAAACTGCTGGACAATAAGTATGACATTGTTCCATGTATTTGTCCGGCTGATATCTTGAATAGTAGATTATATGATCACTTATCTTAAATGGCAGGTCATCTTAGTTCCGCGAGACTTTGAAAGAGCTACGATTGCTGATCGGATCCTGAAGTCATAATTGCAGCTATAGTTATTAGACTTATCCAAGTAGAAGACTGTTGGATAAGGTGTCTAAGTCCATAACTATATCTGGTATGTACTTGACCCGATTTGGCATGGTCAATTTTTGTTGCATGGCATCATAACAATTGGATAGACAAAATGAGAAAAAGGACACTTATGATTTGTTAATATATTACATGCTCTAATACATTAATATGAAATCATATTATTTAATTAGTATTGATCAAGAATTAATTTGGAATTAATTTTTTGATCAAAAGAGACTAATTAAATATATGGGGATTGATTGTGTAAATCATTCATTCTTATATAGTGGGCTTATGATCCATGGTTCATTGAATTGGGCTAAAACCCATAGGGTGCTCCATGGATGCTCCATGGAGGTTAAAACCCATGGATCATGGAGGAAATGAAAAGTCATGCACATTAGGGTTTACATGGTGTAACCCCACATGTGGCACACTATATAAAGACCCCATAGGCTAGCAAAATTTGGCACTAAGACTAGAACAAGGAGGGCTAGTTGATTTTTAGTGTAAGTGTTATTCTCTCAAGTTATTCCAAGAGTTGTTGTGTTGTGTGAAACACTTGAGGCATCACATTTGTGGTGCTAGGCTCACAAGGTCTTAAGGAATCCAACCTACAAGAAAGGTATGTCATTCTACTAGTTTTTTATATTACAAGTACCCCATGCCATGCTAGTTAGGATGAGAACCTTGGAAAAATCAAATTTGCATGTATATTCGTGAAAACATAGATCCAAGGTTTCTAGGGTTGCATGTACACCATAGGAGTGTTAGAATGCTCAAAACCCATCAGTAATCCCCGAAACAGTACTGTTTATGCGATGTACGCGATGATCCTTAGGAAAAGTCCTTAGCAACAAACATATAAGGAAATGTGATGATAGGTAAATGCGATGTAGGAGATGACCCTTAGGATAAATCCTTAGGGGAGAATAAAAAAAATAAGGATGGGTAATCGGTTTAATTGTTTGACATGAAATATGTGAATAAACAAACTAACCATATTATTATGGGTTGAAAACCCTATATATCTCACCAGTTTTCCAGACCTAACCCACTTAGTTTATTTATATCATGGGTATCGATGCGAAGATACATTACACTAAGAGATTAAAGGAGATGTAGATCATTAGCATAAATTAATGTAAGATCTGTTTATGCTTATGTTTTGTATCAGTTATGACATCCCAAGTTTTAAAAAGATATCAATATCAAATGGTTCTTTAGAAATGTTTAATGTTAATATTAACTCAGATTGAAATAATATTTTTGGGACCAATTATGCGACTAAAGAAATACTTTGTTTTAAAATAAGCATCACTTTTTATAAAATGACCGTAAATTTAAGGATATCACAGTTGGTATTAGAGCATTAGTTTAAGCGAACTAGGAATTTATAGGATTTCTAGACTTAAACTTAGAATGCTAAGCGATGATCGTGAGGAGTGTGTCTATTATATTTTAGGTAGTACACCCGAATATACATTAGCACTAGCTTATTTGAAGAAAGATGCCTAAATTGCTTTTATGTGCTAAATGATTTATTTTATACCTACAAGATTCCTTATATGCTTTAGGATGCTATTCTTTGATCGGATCTATGGCCTATTGCCGACCAGATCTGGAAATTTTATGTGTTCATGTTTTTAAATGTTTAATTAAAGTATTAGAACTGCCATATAACTTTTTAGAGTGATAAGGAGATTTATAAGTCTATTGTAAATAAAGATTTCCCTATCTCAATTCTCTTCACTATACACTGAACGTCTGCTTTGGTGTATAGAACGTGTTGGTAAGAACACGCAACGGACTTGGAAACGGTAATGGAAACCAACAGCCTGAGTAGTTGAACATGTCACGAAGGTAAGAGTCCAAGAAATGACTATGGCTATGATGGCCGAACAAAGGGAGGAGATGTGACAAATGCTACGTGATAATAAGGATGAACCCACTACACCTGTTGTGCAACCTGAGTAGAATGAAGAACATTTTGAGGAGGGAAACTACAGCCTGGTTGTTAGTCAAGCTGAGCCAAGAGTGGTTAGAAGAAACCAATTAAATAGAGGAAACGATGGGAATGGATGCAAGTACAAGGACATCATGGCATCCAAGCCGTCGAGTCTTTCTGGTAGCCCAACACTGGTGGAAGTTATGGATTGGATCTTTGAGATGGAGATAGTGTTAGAGAATTACGACTACCACAACAAATAGAAGGCCATTCTCGCAATCAGACTGTTAAAGACAGGAGTATTAAGTTGGTGGAACTTACTGGCTGATATTATGCCCAAGGGAGAAGTCGGTAAGATGTTTTGGGAAGACTTTCTTGTACAGCTGAAAATGCAAACTGCTCAAAGCAAGATCTTCTAGAGATTAACAACGAATTAAAGAACCTGAAGAAAGGGAAAATGAGTGTCAGCGAGTATGCTGCACCTTTCACGAAAAGATGAAGCTAGTTCCTTACTTGGTTCCTACTAAACTTTCCAAGGTAAGCAAGTTTTCTATGGGACTACCAGCGGATTATAAGGCAACGGTGAAGATAGCAACTAATCTGAAAGTAGCCATCAGGGCAGCTAGGAATATGGAGACATAGATAAAGGAGAAAGGTCTAGAGAGAATGAAGACCAAGTGAGAAGAGGAAACTGGAGGGATCTCTAAGATCCGATAAGAGAGGGAGATTCACGAAGGCTGACGCAGACGACAAGAAGTCAGGGGTAGCAGCGAAGTCAAGTGGTGTGAGAAGTGCAAGAAGAAGCACTTCGGAATATGCGATGGATAAATGACTTATTATAAGTTTGGGAGGACTGATCACTATTCCAGAGACTGTACATTCGATATCAAGAATTTTTACGAATGTTGAGATGGTGGGCATACTTTGAAGAACTGGAAAAAGAAGAATGCAGCAAGAAGGCAGAATGTGACACCAAAACCAAAGGCAAGGACATATCATATGGTTCTTGATGGGGCATATAACATTTCAGGAGGTCAAGAATACAAAACTGCTTATCCAAAATACAAGATATGAAGCATACGTCTCATATAGATAATATTATGTGATGTAGCCTAAAGTAAGAGCCATATTATAGGATGAACTTGATTAACCATATAATCCTTTTAAGAAGTAATGCAATGCTTAAGTTATGATACATTATCCGATGCATTTAGTTGCTATATGATTTCTCTTGTGTGGTGACCTGGAGAACTGAGAGGCAATATTAGGACGAGTATGAATAGGTGTGAAAGGTAGTAGAGGCCAATACTACAGAAAGTGTACAACTAAAACATGGATCATGGAAAGTCACAAGGTTACTAAGTGTTGGACTGGGTGTCTAAGCCGATTACTATAACTGATATATACTTGAATTGATGGTAGCACAACCCTTTTGGGTTGTCCTCAAACCTAGTAATTGAATACGATAACTTTTAGAGAGAGACCGATTTATTAATTTATTATATGATTAATAAATTAATTAGAAATCAAAATAAATGATTTGTTAATATATTATGAGAATAATATATTAATTAGAAATACTATTATTTAATTGTAATTAATCAGAAATTAATTGGGATAATTGAAAGTAGAAGGACTAAAGGTGACAATGTTCAAAAGATGAACATCGACCATTTCTAGAACTCCCACAGAGGGGGACGAATTCTAGAAGAGATTCTAGGGTTTTCCTTGGGCAATAAGGAGCCTTGGTTGCCTTAGGGAGGAAGTTAAGGGATTAGGGTTATCTTGGAGATACCTACCTTATCTAATACCTTCCTATCACCAATATAAACCCCTCTTTGGTTTGATTTTGAAGAATGACCTGATTCGAAGAAGAGAATTCCAAATATTGTTCTTCTTCTACTATTCTCCTCTGTCTCTCTTCAAGTTTCCTTGGTTGTTAGGGTTTGGGTGTGAACGATCAGAGGCACGAAACTTGTGGTGCTTGCTTCCAAGAGTATTCCAAGAAGGATTTTTTATTGTTTACTACAACAATCAAAAAAGTATGTAATTTCTATTTTGTTTGTCAATTTCAAAAATACCTAGGGTTCATAGGGTTTTTTTGTTCAATGGAATGTTACTTCAGTAGTGTTATGACTTAGGTCTTCAGGTTGCATGTACCCTTAAGTGTTAAGGATTTATCCGCGTTAATTCATGTAAAACCCATCAGTGGTATCAGAGCGTATGGTTGTCTAACAAATGAATGTACATTGATTGAACTTGAACAAGGAGGATAAATAATAACGTCATTCTGTTTCGACACCACGATGTGGTATCTTCTACCACGACGTGGTGGTCTGCATATTCGTATTCGTTTTCTGATTTACCAGGACGTGGTAATTGTTTACCACGCTGTGGTGGACGATCTGATTGCTGAAATCGGATTTGGCTTAAATTCATGAATTGATTAGGATAATTATCTTAGATAATGTTTTAATTATGCAAAACTGAATAATTATCTTGGTGATTAGGTATCCTTATCTTAAATTTATGAATTATCCATAATGATTTAATTAATTTAATTAATTGTTTAATTATAATGGATAATGATTAATTTGAATTGGTTTATTTTAAATTAAATTAATTCCTTAATTTTTGAAAATTTAATTTAAACCTTGTATTTTTAAAATGTTTTAAAATACACTTTATACTATGTATATAACTAAAAGTTTAATATATATTATATGTATAAGAATAGCAAGTCAAATCGCTAGTACGCCTCATTTACGAAGCCATACTATAAGGGGAGTTTAAGGAAGCGACCTATAAATGACCGCCATTGGGTATATAATCTTACCCACCGCTCTCTAATATGGTGGATGGCCGTTAGCCGAACAGATTTGATAGGATATAATCTCATTAAAAAGTATAACGACATAACATAACAAAACTAATTTTAAAATCCCACCCTTAGTTACTTTAGGAAAAATGTGAAATGTATGCTAATCCATGAAAACGCACATCAAACTTTATATGTCGTTAGTGGAGCGTGTGTGGTTAACCGAAAAACTAATAGGGACTATGAAGAGATATGATGGACATCTTGAAAAATTATCGCTGTTGATGGAGCGTGTGTGGTTAACCCGCACATCATTATGAGATGATAAATGACATCGAGGTTGTCAAGCGAATTTGCATGGTTATTCACATCTCGTTTGTGATCCTCAGTATCCCAGTCACAATAGTAAAAGCATAATCCAAGATTAAACATGCCATTGATTAGATTTATTGAATCTCAAAAGATCTAGGAGTTTCATAAGATTGAAATTAGTAAAAGCCTTACCTACCTAAAATAGATTTGAATTTGATTACGATATCCCTCTTCAAAGTTCGAATCGAAAATATGGATCATAACCTTAATTAAAAATTTATGGATTAATAAATAAGGATAAAACCAATTAACTTGAATTCTCTTTTTTCCGATTATAGATGTCAAGTCAGGATAATAATGGTCTTCCTTATTCTTTTTGAAATGGTTTTCCTCTATTATCTGAAGATGATCTTCCACTTTCTAATCAAGGTGAAAATGTTTTCTCTTTTTCGAGAAATGGTGGAACTAGACATCATGCTTCTTAAAATCTTTCACCTCTTCCTCCAGTGACTCTCCCAACATCGTGTTTTCCTCGAATTGAAAGATATGAAACTACTCAATCCCTATTGACATGTAGACATCAAGATGGAAATTTTGTGTGTGCGCTTGTTTTGGAAATGAAATCATACATTGACAAGTTGGATAGAATGGGTGTCGTTTTCCCAAGGGAGTAAGCAATTAATTTGGTTCTTCTTTAGCTTCCAAACTCATAAGAATACTTCATTGAGAACTTTCATATGATAAACATCGACGTGATCCTTATTAATCTGACCCAAATGTTGATTGTTGCTGAAGTAAAAATGCTTAAGAGAACATGTGAAGCAGAAGTGCTTAAAGGGTCTAATTCCAAAGTTTCCATGGACATTGACAATGGTGGTCCAGAACAGATTTCTCTTCGTAATGGAAAGGGATCTAATGTCAAACAGTTTGATCGTATGGTAAAGAGAAAGGCTAGTTCTAAGATAGTTCCATGTCTTAAACCTAAAGGTTCAATATGTTTCTTTTTCCTACTGGATGGACATTGGTTGCGAAGCCGCCTAAAGTACCTAAAAGATCTCAGAGATAATGAAATCAGGTTGTATGACTCTACTTCAGGTACATCCATTATCTAAACTCCATTTTCTTAACAATTTCCTATTCATAGACTCTTAATAGATGATCTGATGATCACATTTTGATGTTATTACAGTATCTAAGAGAAAGAAGGAAGCTTAAGTAGAGTGTGCTAAATCTGATCAAGGAAATAGACTTCGGTCACATAGTTTGATGACTAGATATTGGAGATGCTAATAAGTAGTGAGGTTAATTTAATAGATTTTTATTACTCTTCGAAAGATGTCTAGACACGTTGTTTTTCATTCTATGCTTTGTAAGGACAAGGTCCAATTTTTTGTTTATTTTCAATAAAAGTGAAATTTTGGTTTATTTGGTTGCATCATTTTATACATTTCCTTACAATGACTTTTATAAAAGTGTTGATTACATTTATAATAATATCAATATTAATTATGGATTTGATTCTTATGGTATCGCTTGTGTTATTGTCATAATTGACCAAGTGAAAAGAAATATCATCACCAACTGGACATATATTTGGTGTTGTACAATTCACATTATATAGCGTTTAAGAATCTTGATCATTGGAAAATTATGACTAATTCATTGATCATATGTTTATGTGTGTCAAGTGAAGGACTAATAGATCCAGTACATGTTGATATGGACTATTCAGATCCACCACAAAGGACGATAACTCTATTCGTCATGATTTAGTGATGTTTCAGTAAATATGTTTGTGTTTAGAAGATTAAGCGTATTTCTAATATTTTGAAAAGATCCAAAGAGTAGCAGAACGATTAAGAACAATCTATTAGGAAGAAAGATACAAGTTTCTCTAATCTGAAAGGAAAGGAGAGTACTTTAGTATCATGTATTGTGATCATCTTAATGATTATAGATATATATCAAAATTGACTCCTCAAAGCATAGCTTAGTACAATTGTATGACTAAGAAAAGTAATCGGAAGTTGTTGAAATAGTTAAATCAAGAGATGAATCATAGTTCGTTTCCAATCAAGTTTTAGAGCCATGCTCTAGTTACTACAAATTGTATCCTGAACTCATTTCAAATTAAGAAGGTTGAAAAACACCTCAAATATGTGGAGTAAAATTTTTTCATACTCTATCACATCTAGAATTGGAGTCGTGATGTTTTCATTAATCGAGAAACAAAGGGTAAACTAAGACCTATTTTGAGAAATATTTTCTTATCGAGAACCCACACGAACTTTTGAATATTGGGTTTAATCATTAAGCAAAGTTCCTTAAGAGAAAACTCATATGTCAAGAAGTCAGTGGGAGTCTTATTGATCTTGAGAGTTTCAGGATTCAGTAGACAATAAACCTTTTGTTCATCACTAGCACACCACCTGAGGTTGATAGTGTATCGTGTTCAGTTGACACATTCCTTTTTCTATGCACCTTTCAGTTGAGTTGGAAATGCTTATGAGCTCTATGGTTCTCATTTGACTGCAAAAAGCAAAGCACGTTGGTCAGTGAAAGTGAATTCATTAATGGGCAAGATGCTTAACAACGCGGAAACAATGGTAGGCCCTTAAGCTACCAAAGGGCAAGAAATTTAGAATTACGACGTTGAGTCCACGAAAGGAAGGCTAAATTTAAATTTAGTTTGGTCCTAAACCTTATCTTATGATTGTAGGTTGGAAATGAGAGATTCACATGGATGGAAATGTATACACCATAAAATCTAGGTGGTAACAGGTTTTACTCTAATTCATGAGAATGATTAAGAGGAAACAATTTCACTAGTAGATTTTCAAAATTTGATAAATATCATAATTGTGTTAGGAATAAAACCATAATTAATATTTGATGAACAACATGCGGAAAATAAGAACAAACACAAATAAAGAAGATATGTCGAATTATCACTCGATTTATTCAAAACGTGAGGAATACATTACACTTTCAGCATAGACTAAAGAATCTAACACTACATAAGAAACCTCACAACGTGGCGGCTACATTTTGCCTCACTCTTAACCCTAATTATGAATAATACATGACTATTTATACGGAAAAGACAAGTCTTGGGCTTTTAACCTACACTTCATCAAGGGGGCCCATTGTCATCATCCATGGAGTACTTTGAAACCCTACAATCTCCCCCTCAAAGTATGGAATGGATGACAATGCTTTAACTTCGAAAACAAGCATCTAGCAAATAAAAAGATCTTGCAACGAGGAATATATGAAGCAATTCACGAATCTTGATTCTTCAATAGTCTTTAAAAAACGGGCGCTAAGATATATAAACCAAGCACTGAAGTAATGTCTTTAAACTTCATTTTCGAATGTAATCCCAAAAACCTTCATGAAAACCAAACCCACCATAAAAACCCATTTCAGAACAAAGAAACCAAATCAATTCTTGTCTTTGAAGAGCTCCCCCTCCAATTGACAATTATATTCAAATAAGTTATTGATATAAGCCACCAAAAATTATCATGTAACAACCCAAATTTTAAGATTCGTAACGCCACTTGATCGAGAAAATACTAGAAGTCCGAGATATATCAAGTCCTTAGAAGAGCTCGATGAAGAACTGCTATTGTAAAGGATACTTCTCTATAAAAGCTTTAGAAGAGCTTGATGAAGAACTGCTACTGTAAAAGCTACCTTCATAACTCTACCACAAGCTTTATAAAAAATCTTCAAATTTGAAAAGTCACAAATCCAATTTCGAATGGCCATATCAAATTCTCCCCCGATTTATAATAAAAAACGTGATTATAAAGCCTTCAAATGGCCATGAGAATGATCTTGAACGGATAAAAAAGTACTATGCTCCCCCGCGACAAAATGATATACACAATGAAGTATAAAATCTAAAAAAGTCGTGAAAATTTGTCGTTATCTCGAAAAACGACTTTTCGAACCGCCAAGACTTGATGGAGTCCATAATTTTCTGTTCACGAAAAAATATGTGCATTAAAAAAATCCAAAACTATGTATCGGCCCTCAAATTTGTAAGCTTTTCTGAATATTGGGCAGAAACTGTCACTTGCTGAAAGACAGGGGCTGGAATGGAAATTCTGCATCAATATACCCCTTTATTTGTAACAAAAACTGGAAATAGTCCAAAAATACCAAACTGTGAAAACGACAGGGACCAAAAGTGCCAATTCGATGGAGTTACAGGGACCAAAAGTGTGACATTAGTCATCTTCCCCATTTAGATGAGATTGAACGAACACGACTGCAATAGTTTCGCTCCGAGTCCAATATTAGCCAACGTTCGTTCCAAGAACACCCAAAGCGAATCTTCCTCTTTTCGTTCCAAGTGCTTTCATTCCAAATACTAACAAATGAACCCAAGTTCGTTTCATGTTCGTTTTTAGCGAAAGAAACCAAATCCAAGTTCGTTCCAAGATCATTGATACAAAAACGAAACCATGTTTGTTCCGAGCATCACGATGTGAATCCGATTTCATGAACCTTCGCTTCAAATCAATAGATCACAGAACAAAAGCGAAACCTTAGCCAAGCCGAATCCAATCACAGGTTCGCTTCTAATCACAGTTAACGAATGTTCGTGGGTGAAGAATGTGACAACCCGAAACTTTTTCCGTTATCCTTACTCAATTCGGTTAGTCAAATTTGGGTTTTTATTTATTTCCATTTACATTAGTACTATTTTTGGTCTAACGGACTATTCAAAAATCAGTTCGATCGAGTTTCGTATTCGAAAATGAGGTTTTCTAAGTCAAAGCATAGCATTCGGGCCAAATAACTCTTGGAGAGGAGTTTACGGCCGCAAACTTGGTTTACGACCGTAAACTCTGTTTACGACCGTAAACCCTCCACCCCACCCCATCGCCGTAAAATCACCCCTATATAAGGGATGAGTGGCATTCATTTCTCACTTTACACACTCCAGAAGCTTTCTCTCTCTACTCTCTCTCTCTCTCTACAAACGTCGATTTTGCTCAAAGATCCTTAAGAATGTAAGTGATTCTTCACCTTGATTGTGTTTCTATCTCACTCCTAGTGGTAAATCCATTCTCCTATCTCATGAATCTCATCTTTTTCTAGATTTTCTCTCTCACCAAGAACACCAACAACACACACTAGTGTTTTTGGACTCTAACCACCCTTTAAAGCTTCCATTACGTAAGTACTCTACCCTTAGCTTGTTGGATACAAGAATCTCTTGCTGAACATCTAGAAATCGTGACCAAAAGAGTGTTTACGGTCAAAGGCAATCTCCCTTGACCGTAAACTCTATTTATAGGGAGCAAAGTTGCCACAACACCCTCCTAAGATTAGAAACGAGGCTTAGAACACTTATAGAAGGCTAGAAAGGGCCTTGAAGCATCAAAAATCGCATCTTTTCGTCAAGTGTTTACGGCCGTAAACACCTGGACCGTAAACCCAGGGACCGTAAACACCTGGACCGTAAACCCAGGGACCGTAAACACCTGGAACGTAAACACCTAGACAGTAAACACCTGGACCGTAAACTCCTGATTACGGCTGCAAACTCCCCTCTTCAAACAAATGTGATTCTAACACTTAGTTTCAAGTGTTTCCTAGTTCCTAAGGTGGTTTCCTTCCATAACGAATAGTGTTATGCCCTCATCTAACGTATATATGTACTTTTACATGCTAAATAGGATCCGTTTGTGTCCGAGGCTCTATTTGACACTCAGCAACTCCTAGCAACTTACAATCGAATCCCACGTCAAACAGTGAGTTCATACCCCTATGCTTTTCCGAGTTTTTCATGTTTTCAAGGGGGGGAATACAAGCAAAAGTACAAGGAAACTTGTGCTCAAATTATCTCATTTTGCATAGAATGATTTTATGTTCAGTATGCTTTTGACTCAAAAAACCGTTTTACCAATCGATTAAGAAATCAACTCGTAGAAACATTTTTCAAATATAAAGCAAGAAACTTGTGAATCATGTTATAATATGTATTACCTTATAAAGGATTCATGTAAATCATAAGCAGGATTTTCGTACTATTACTTGTAAATTTGTTAGGCTAAGTTTGAGACATGTCCTTGGTAACACTCCATCGGATTCGTGAGTGGAGGACTACGACTTATAACTAGAATCTCATGGAGGGAGAACGTGACTATTGTGTATAGATCTATATGGGACTGACTATCCCGCACCCTTGCTTCTAGCTACAGCGGAACCTTTAGGTTCGTGGGTGACAAAGTCATAAAAGATACTGGCCCCCGTTTCATGCCTTATCCAGTCTAAGTACGGTTATGGCACTCACAACTTAGGTAACGAGAATTTACTTTTGTAATAATGAAACGAGTGAATTAACCTCAAAGTAATACCTGATTTGATTACTAGAGGGCATCGGTAACGCCCTTAGGATCTAGTTCACTACCTATTTTATTAGTTTTATTTATGTAATAAGGCTAATACATCTCACAACGAGTAACCAGGGTTTTTCAAGGATACTACATCTATCGATACAAGTATGGTAGATACTTGTACACCTCGTATCAGAATCGAAAATCAACTATCAACTTTTAAGGAAACTATAGGATTTTCCTGGGATAACTTAACCTTTCATAAACAGGCTGTTTAACGTGTAACTAATGGATAATCAAACCTCTTTCATAAGAAAATATAGGATTTTCCTGGGAATTTCTTTCACCAGAATTAAACGCTTATGAACTCACCAGCTTTATGCTGATATTTTTAAAACTGCTCGTATTCTCAGGGCATCAATAGACAGGTTCTCTTGCCAACTTTTGGAGAGGACGGAACATTCTGAAGTCACGTCTTTTACTTTTTTTATATACTGTTTATGTATAAACCATGTTTTTGAACAATGTAAATACTCATATTATAATGTAATGGTTGTGTTTACTTCGCTTACTATGATACAACTATTGTGATACGCATGACGTCCTCCGCCCCGGAACGTTTCCGCCATCGGTTTCGGGGTGTGACAGATTGGTATCAGAGCTATTGTTTATAGTGAACTAAGTATACCGAACCTTACATGGTATACAACTATAAACACTAAGGGGCTGAACTGCTCTGAACTAAAAGTATACTTTTAAAATACAAGTATTTTCTCAAAAAGTATACAAGTATACCTACGTACCAGAATCAGTATCATAAGTAGAACAAAACAAAAGTATTTTGGATGTTGAACACTACGGTTAAACCTGGGCAGTTATGTAATCATGTCTAGGGTCAATATAGCCTGATCAACTATATTTATTCGAGACATGACCAACATGTGCTTGGGAGTGACTTTGGTGTTGCAACATGCCTAAAACTTACCCAGTATCAATACAACTTAAAATACTATAGGAGTATTTTAGCCAGAGCCGAATACATTGTAGAAATTCATTCCTAGTGTTGCTACCTATTCGTTTCTTAGCGATAACTTACTTTCCTTTGCTTATCGCTTGGTAGAACACTTTATTATCAGGACGAGATATATTCTGTTTCATATATCTTGAGGACTTACCATCCTCTTCTTCTTGATTATTTTAGAACGAGATGCCTCCCCGAAAAAGACCCGTCAGAAGAAACAACGACACTCCGCCGCCACCACCACCCCCTCAGTTCGATCCCGTTATGTTCCAAGCAGCTGTTACTGCTGTTGTGGCTGCCGCGATGTCACAGATGAATCCTGGTGGATCTGGTGGTCATGGAGGTGGTACGCATCCCCAAAATCATGAAGGTGGTCAGGGACACCAGAAGGAGTGTTCATATAAGGACTTCATGGGCGTGAAACCCACATCTTTCGACGGCAAAGGAGGAGTTATTGCCCTGACTCAATGGATCGAGAAAATTGAGTCTATTTTCGAAATCTGTTCCTTTTCTGAAGTCAACAAAGTAAAATTCGCCGCTTGCACTTTCGCCAACAGGGCACTGACCTGGTGGAATGGTCGGGTCAAATCCCTAACCCTACCAGTGGCAAATGATATGGGTTGGGAAAGTTTAAAGGAACTCATGATAGTCGAGTACTGCCCATGAGGCGAGATGCAGAAACTAGAGCACGAACTCTGGAACCTGAGGATGAAAGAATCCGACATTGCTGCCTACACTTCTAGGTTTAAAGACCTAGCGCTTCTTTGCCCGGGAATGGTCACCCCGGAAAGCAAGAACATAGAGAGATACATTTGGGGACTGACACAACCCACCAAGGGAAATGTCTTGGCTGCAAGGCCAAACACCTTTGACAGCGCTAAGTGTCTGGCGCAAACTCTCATAGATCACAGAGTTGATCTGGATAAAGTGGCAACCGCTCCTGAGCCAGTTAAAGGGAGTGGTGAGAAAAGAAAGTTTTGGAAGCAGCGAAAGGGCCAGTCTTCTCAAGAGCCCTCGAAGAAACAAAAAAACAGTGGCAGTCCACGCTGCTACTACTCCTGCCGCTACTCCTGCCACTCAAGCACCTACCAGTGGATATATTGGAACCCTCCCTTGGTGCAGCAAATGCAACTATCATCATCGTATCCCTGGTCCATGTCGTGAGATGATCTGCAACATCTGTGGCAAGAAGGGTCACATGGCTCAAAGCTGCAGAACACCAGTCCAACCAACCGATCAGGCCTCTGGAACAGGTTGTTGGGTTTTGAGCATTCTAACACTCCTAAGGTGTACATATAACCCTAATAACCTTGGATCTATGTTTTCTCTAAAATACATGCAAATAAGAATTTCGAAGGTTTTCATCCTAACTAGCATAACATGCAAAGTAGAATCATAATATACTAGAAGAATGACATACATTTTGATAGTGATTGATTGCTTGGAGTTTGAGAGCCTAGCACCAATAGTGTGAATGCCTCAAGTGGAATCACAAATCACCACAAACCTTGGAACCTTGAGAGAATAATATATGTGCTCTAGAAATTAGGCCACCATTCTTGTTCACACACAACTAGTGTCATTTCAAGCATCATAAGCTCCTTTATATAGTGTGGAGGATTAGGGTTACATCCATGTAAACCCTTATACCCATGACTCTTCCTTTCCAAGGATCCATGGGTTAAAAGCTCCATGGACTATCCATGGATTCCCATGCATGCCAAGCCCATTCCAAATGAGTATTAGCCCACACTACATAAAATACAAGAGCCCATATTTAATTAGTCACCTTTTTGATCACCAAATTAATTCTAAATTAATTTATGACCAATACTAATTAAATAATATGATTTAATATTAATATATTATAACTTATAATATATTAATAAAGCATGAACATACTATTCTTAAAAGATTATCCAAACAAATTGTTCGGGTGAAGTGCAACCCAAATGGACCATGCCGGGTCGGGTCAAGTACATCTCAAATATTGTTATGGACTTAGACACCTTATCCAACAGTCTCCCACTTGGATGAGTCTAATAACATATTTGCAGATATGACTTCAGGAACCAACCGGCAATCGTAGCTCTTAAAACCCTGTTGAACTATGAAGCGCCATTTTAGATAACTGATCACATAATCCTCTGCTCTCATGATATCAGCCGGACAAATACATGGAACAATGTCTTACTTATTGTCCAGCAGTTTGTTTCCCGATTTCCGATTTGTTTGACAAAGAACTTAATCGAACACATCAATTTAGTTCTGACCGGGCCCGGCACATAGGTCAAAAAAATCATCGAGGGGCCCAGATATCGCTTCTAACCCTCCAAGGACTAGAAGGAACAGATAAACTTCGACTCATATACTTGTTTCTACTACTTGTTGAATTATACACAAAGGCACATTTTATAACATCAAGTTACTGATGCGTTTTCGTGCAATCAATGTACAACCAACTCATAGGTAACAAATCATATCTCTAGGTTTGAAGACTTATATGATATTACCGTCTCACGATCACTCGAGATAAATTCCATGAAGTGATGCAAGTGAGCGTGGGTTGAATCCAATACTCATAACTTATGAGCACTCATGAGTGTTGTAGCCATGTCCAACATCTTAGACCTCTACAACCAACTCATGACAGTCTTGATTCATATCTACTTCCAACATATGACCGACTGTGGATGGTTTGAATAACTTAATCATTCGGAAAGAATAACCGAGTTATTATGGAAGTCAAAACATGCAAAGTGAAACACAAGAATAATTGAATCCAATATGGTCTCAGCCCTTATGAATATAAATAAAACACCTTTTATTCATCACCATATTGATTCACATTATTCTGTTTCGATTTATCAACTTAAGACTTGAATTAAAACAACAGTTGTCCCATGCTCCAAGCATGTACACTATGTTTTGTAAACAATAGTCATGACATACACCAAGTATGCATACTATGTTTGTCTATGATCCTTTTACTTTGTGAACTAGATCAATTGAACATGATTCCAATGATGCTCATTTCACAGTCCCAAATCCTTACCGTAAATGTAAGAATACCAAATTCTTGTCATTTACTGTAATCTGTTAGATTCCAAACTTATATGCATTGATCCTCTTGCAATGACTATGCACAAAAGTCACAAAACTTGTCAACAGTCATTACAGAGTATTCCAAAGGAGATCAATTCCATGGAAACGAAGTCTCATATTCAAAGTACATTGCTTTGAACATCCTTCTTGCATAAAAGTTTCTAACTTTCTCATAGATTCTTAATATCTAACTCCCAGTAAGGAAAATTTCCATATTCCCATTTTGATTATCATATCTGAACAAGAGCTACCTCTTTTCAGAATATATCTATATGGTCCTTCCAAATTTTAACATTATACTTCCAACTGTCCCTTAGCAACCAATCTTTGGTGAACCTTAGATTGTCCTCGACAATTGCTTAATCATTTTAGTCATATCCGGTTCTATTCCTTTTTCCCTCTTAATGCTCTAAGCATTTTGAAAAATTTAGAACGGATAAATATTATAGCACATGTGACCGATCCTATACCCGAAGCATATGGGACACGATTCATGATGTCTCACATAAAGACCTGATACTAGATCAGTCTTTTGCTACAATATTTTTTATTTGCCATGTTTTCAAAAATCGACTATGAAGAGGGATGTCGTAATCATAATCGAATTTGAGAACGCAATATATATAGAATTTCCTTATGTTGAACCATTCCAACATAAAATCCATATATATATATATATATATATATATATATATATACATACATATATATATATATATATATATATATATATATATATATATATATATATATATATATATATATATATATATATCCTTGACCAAAGATGATTGAAATCTCAATCTAAACTTTTTAGGATTGAAATGAAGTATAATCTCCTCTCCCTTAATTATAGCAAAACAACCTTTTCCAAGTGAAACTCTTGTTTTCTGTGATTAACAATACTCATCATAATTGATTATGCTCCCACTAGCATAATAATTATTTAGCACAACAATTATGCTCCCACTAGCTTTGACATGTACTCAGAAATCGACTTCTACAATCAGTACTTTATTGACTTTCATCACCAAAGTTCAGACTTCTGATACGAGATGCTTCGACAAAACTTTATCTAAGCTTCTCAGACTCATATATCTTTCTTTAGATAGCTCACATGTGTGTCTAAACAATTATGAAGTGGGATGCCGTAATCATAATGTTTAGACCTGTTTGCCATTTCTCACAAGTCCATGTTAGTGTGCCGGTTAACCACACACGCTCCACTCACGGCTTTGAGAATGCAAACAACACAATTGTTATCTACTGAAAATCTGCTTAGTGAAAGCGTTTCCTGACCATCATTTCCATGAATCGGAAAGAAACCTTATGGCACTTAGATTTTTTGATGTATGTGTTCCTATCCATATGAATTTGTCAAAACCGTAATCAAAAGACAAGGTTAGTGACAAACTCAAAACATATGGATTGAACTTGTCCAATCTTGATTTCTTGCCTCTTGGTAGCCCAAGGGCCCACCATTGCTTCCAAGTTGTTATGCATACAATTGATAACTCACAGAACTCACATACATAGTCAACTTTACCGGAATAGGCACAGGAACAAGAATTATGTCAACACGATAGGTTACAAACCTCAAGTCGTGTGCTAGCGATAAACTGTAGGTTTTATCCTTGATTAGCTCTTGAAACTATAAGACCTTTAAGACTCCCACTGTCCTCTTGACATATAAGTTTCTCTTTGTCAAGAACCATTCCTTGACAACCAAACAAATATTCAAGAGTCAGTGCGGATCCTTATCAAGATAAACACTTCACAGAATTGATGTCAGTTGGTCTTTGTTTTATCCAAAACATCACAACTTACCAATTTCAAATGTACAAGAGTAGAAAACATTTTACTCTTACATTTGACAAGTGTTATAAACCTTCTTTAAGATGTGTCACTCAAGTTACAATCTTGGAGTATGACTCTAAGACTTGTTTTTGGAACGAAGTATGATTCATCTTCTTGATTTTAACCATTCCAACAATTCATGAATCCTCTTCTTAGCCATAAAATTCACGGAGATGTCCTTAGAGGATGAATTGTGACATGGTTTCATAATCATTAAGATGATCATAAAACAAGATACTAAAGTACTCTCCCATCTTTTCAGATTTGAGAAAGTTTTATCTTTCTGCCCAATTTGATTCTTCCCATTCGTCCTGCCATACATTGAAACTTTTCCAATGTTTCAGAATTGTACTTCAACTTGTAGGTACAACCATATTTACTAAACTTTAGTAAATCATGACGAATAGTCTTATCGATCTTTGTGGTGGACTTTGACCTGCACACACCCAGTGTACCCGATCCTTTAGTCTTTCACCTGTCTCACATATACATGTGGTCAGGGAATTAGTCTTAACTTTCCAAAAATGAAAACTATCGTTCATCATGCAATACAACCTGCATGATTCCAAGTTTCAGTCCAATTGAAACCTTGGGTGATGACAATCTTTCCTTATTTGATAAATTTAGACACTACCACAGATGAAAGAATCAAATTCATTATTGCTAGAAACATATAAACATTAACTTTCCATGAATGCCATTGCAAGGAGATATAAAATCAAGTAAAACAAAACTTTATTTATTTATAAAATACGGAAAAACTTTTCCTTACAATGCAACTTTAAATGGAAACTATGCTATTACATATTTCCCATCAATCTATCATAACTTCTAAGTAGTAGCTCAAGAATCTGATCTTCGAACCATGCGATTGAAATCCATCTTCGCTATCAGATTCAGCATACTCCTTTTATTAAGTGTCCTTCCCTTTGCTTGATCCTGCCAAACACCAAAATGTAACCGAGTCACATTTTGTATTAAGAATCATCAATAAGGAACTTAACAGAGTTAGATAGTGGACTTGCCTGAAGCAGAGTCAAACATTTTGTTTCTACTTGCTTTCAGATCTTTCAGGTATTCAGGGCAGCTTCGCCTCCAATGTCCCTTCTCATGACAATAAAAACATATAGACTCTTTGGGAATGGTACACGATATTATCACAGACTTAGCCTTTCCTTTTGCCTTTTGGTCAACCGGATTGACCAAGGTCGATCCCTTTCCATTGGGAAGAAAAGGCTTTTCTGGACTTCCAATGTTACCATTGTCCATGTCCATGGAAGTTTGAGAAATAGACCTTCCACCCTTATTTGCTTGACCATTGCGCCACATCATTTCTGACTCAGCAGCAACAAGCAAATAAGATAGATCTATTAGGGTCATGTCGTGATCTATCACATAGTAGTTCTTAATGAACTCAATATATGAATCTGGAAGTGACTGAAGAACCCAGTCAATAGCCAACTTCCTTGGGACAACGACACCCAACATTCTCAACCTGTCAAAATATGACTTCATTCCTAAGACATGAGTGCACACAGGTCTTCCATCTTTATGTTTCATTGCTAGTAGGGCTTGAGTGACCTTGAATTTTTCAACTCTTCGAGCTTGTGGGTCAGGGAGAATAAATGGAGGAGGTGGAGGTAGAGAAGTATGATTTCCATGAGATTTGGGAAGATCACAATTGTCTAAACCAGACATCTACAATGGGAGATATTCAAGTTAGTTGATTTTAAGTCCTTAATATAACACCCAATATGAAATATTAAGGCTAGGACCCAACACAATATTTTATAACTTGGAAGAGCGATGTCGTAATCCAAGCTATAAAATATTTGAAGGTAGGTGAATGACGATTCACCAATTTCCACCATAAAAAACGAAATAAATTATTAAGTTTTAATTGGATTTGAAACTCCTAGATCTTTTGAGATTCATTGAACTTTCAATGGCATGTTTCAATCTCGATTGTGCCCTTCAGATTTTGTGACTGGGATACCGAGGATCACAAAACAAGGTGTGAATAACCATGCAAATTCACTTGGTACCCTTAATATTATCACCTAATCAATATGCCGGTTAACCACACACGCTCCACCGATCTATGATAAACATTAAGTCACCCTTCGTGATCCTTACTAGTCCAAGTTAGTGTGGCGGTTAACCACATACGCTCCACCAACGACTTGGTAAGATACAATGTGTGAATTTCATGGGTTAGCACCATATTCACATTTTCCTAAAGTAACTAAGATTGGGAATTATAAAAATATTTAGTTACTTTATAATAATCCTTATACTTTTAATGAGAATTAAAGTCATTGTCCTACCCGTTCGGCTAACGACCCTCCACCGATCAAGGAAGCGGTGGGTGAGAGTGGACACCCATTAAGTTGCCATTTTATAGGCAAGAACCTTATACCCCCCTTATAGACCGGCTTCGTGAATGAGGCCTACTAACGGTAAAACGACTTAATCTTATACATATATATAATAATTAACCATTAATGTTATAAATAGTATAAGGGTTGAATTTTAACTTTTAAAACTCTAGGGTATGGAATTAAAGTTTGTGTGCGACTTTACAAATTCCAAAACTTGAGGGCAAATTTTGAACAATTCAAAAACTTTTAGATATTCATAACTTATGAGTTTTAATAAAGGTTTAAAAAACTTTTAATGAAGAGACTCTTGGACATCCATAACTTGAGGACAAGTTATGGAGTCCATAAAACCATTTATGTGAAAAACTCTTCAAAAGTGTAACTTATAACTTCTTTAAATAAACCTTAAAAGAAATTTTTTTGGAATTCCATAACTAGAGGACAAGTTATGGAGTCCATTCAATGTCATAAAGATCAAGAATTATACTATCAAACAATTTGCACATAATTCCTATGATCTACCAAAACTCATAAGTTCACGAACATTCATAATCAACAACTTTCAAGAATCATATAAACATATATAAACTTGAAACTTTGATTATAACTTTGAAATTGGTTCACCACAATCATTACCACATCAAAAACAGGTTTTACAAGTCCAAAACAGTTTAAGGTAATGATTCTAGACCAATTCCAACACAAAATCTCGAAAATCTGCACTCAGGCCTGCCAACTCGTCGAGTGCATGAACTGACTCGGCGAGTTGGTTGAATATGTGCATGAACTCGGCGAGTTCCATGAGGGACTCGGCAATTCAGCTGTGCAGAATGCAGTTTTTTGTCATTTTTCAGCTAGTTGCATCAAGTATTCAAGAAAACAAGCCTAGGCTCTAATACCACTGTTGGGTTTTGAGCATTCTAACACTCCTAAGGTGTACATGCAACCCTAATAACCTTGGATCTATGTTTTCTCTAAAATACATGCAAATAAGAATTTCCAAGGTTTTCATCCTAACTAGCAAAACATGCAAAGTAGAATCATAATATACTAGAAGAATGACATACCTTTTGATAGTGATTGATTGCTTGGAGTTTGAGAGCCTAACACCAATAGTGTGAATGCCTCAAGTGGAATCACAAATCACCACAAACCTTGGAACCTTGAGAGAATAATATATGTGCTCTAGAAATTAGGCCACCACTCTTGTTCACACACAACTAGTGTCATTTCAAGCATCATAAGCTCCCTTATATAGTGTGGAGGATTAGGGTTACATCCATGTAAACCCTAATACCCATGACTCTTCCTTTCCAAGGATCCATGGGTTAAAAGCTCCATGGACTATCCATGGATTCCCATGCATGCCAAGCCCATTCCAAATGAGTATTAGCCCACACTACATAAAATACAAGAGCCCATATTTAATTAGTCACCTTTTTTATCACCAAATTAATTCTAAATTAATTTCTGACCAATACTAATTAAATAATATGATTTAATATTAATATATTATAACTTATAATATATTAATAAAGCATGAACATACTATTCTCAAAAGATTATCCAAACAAACTGTTCGGGTGAAGTGCAACCCAAATGGACCATGCCGGGTTGGGTCAAGTACATCTCAAATATTGTTATGGACTTAGACACCTTATCCAACACAGGTGTCGGTAAAGCCTGTTATGGCTGTGGGGAAGTCGGGCATTTCAAGAGAAACTGCCCCAAGGCAACAACAACTGGCAACACCGGGAGAGTACTATCTATGGGGCAAGAGGAGGCCGTGGCTGACCCCACCGTTGTTTCGGGTACAATCCTCTTCGACAACTCTTATGCATGCATTCTTTTCGATTCTGGTGCGGAGAGAAGTTTTGTTAGCCATGCATTCAAACATCTTCTTAGGCATAAACCTCAACCCCTAACTGAAACATTTACCGTCGAGATGGCTAACGGTGAGAAAGAGAGCAATAATGATATATACGTAGGCTGTACCCTTACATTGAACGATCATTCTTTTCCTATAGACCTTATGCCAGTCTCCATAAAAAGCTTTGATGTCATCATCGGCATGGATTGGTTGAGCCCCAATCAGGCTGATATTCTTTGTTACGAAAAAGCTATACGTCTCAATCTTTCCTCCGATGAAACTCCTGTCATTTACGACGATAAACTCAGTTCGAACCTCCGTATCATTTATTGCATCCGAGCCCAGAAACTCCTGCGAAAGGAGTGTTATGCATTCCTAGCCCACGTCATTAACGAGAAGCAGGAAGTTAAAGACCTCGAGAGCATCCCTGAAGTCTGCAACTTTCCCGATGTTTTTCCCGAAGATCTCCCGGGAATCCCTCCCGAACGCCAAGTCGAGTTTCTTATCGACTTAGTCCCCGGAGCTACCCCCGTAGCTAAATCCCCATACTGATTAGCGGCGGCAGAAATGCAGGAGTTATCCAGTCAGCTCAATGAGCTGCTCAGCAAAGGATTCATCAGAGCGAGTTCCTCACCCTGGGGAGCCCCGATCTTATTTGTGAAAAAGAAGGATGGATCCTTTCGGACGTGGATTGACTACCGAGAGCTGAACAAGCTCACAGTCAAAAACCGTTACCCTCTTCCTCAATTTGACGACCTCTTCGATCAACTTCAAGGAGCTAGTTACTTTTCCAAGATAGACCTAAGATCAGGGTACCATCAGCTGCGAGTCCATAAGAGTGATGTTCCTAAGACAGCATTTCGGACTCGGTATGCTCACTACGAATTTGTAGTGATGCCCTTCGGTCTAACCAACGCACCGGCAGTATTCATGGACCTGATGAATCGGGTGTGCCGTTCTTTCCTGGAAAAGTTCGTAATTATGTTCATAGACGATATACTTGTCTATTCCAGAAATGAGGCAGATCATCGACATCACTTGAGATCGGTGCTGGAAACCCTAAGAACGGTGAAGCAGTACGCAAAATTCTCCAAGTGCGAATTCTGGATTCGCAAGGTAGCATTCCTAGGTCACATGGTAAGCGAGGAAGGTATACACGTGGACCCCTCCAAAATCAAAGCAATTGAGAACTGGTCAGCACCGAAGACACCCACAGAAATCCATCAATTCTTGGGTCTCGCTGGCTACTATCGCAGATTAATCCATAATTTCTCCAGAATTGCCAAACTCTTAACCACTCTGACCCAAAAAGGCGTACCCTTTTGTTGGAGTGAGAAGCAAGACACTGTGTTCCAAACGTTGAAGCGGGCCCTATGCAGCACACCTATCTTGTCCCTGCCTGAAGGGACGGAGGACTTCGTTGTCTACTATGATGCGTCCAACCAGGGCCTAGGCTGTGTGCTCATGCAACGGGGAAAAGTCATTGCTTATGCCTCAAGACATTTGAAAGCACACGAAGTCAACTACACAACGCACGATCTGGAATTGGGAGCAGTAGTCTTCGCATTGAAGATATGGAGACATTATCTCTACGGAACCAGGTGCACTATCTTCACCGACCATAAAAGTTTGCAGCATATCTTCGACCAGAAGGAGCTGAACATGAGGCAACGGCGATGGGTTGAGTTACTCAGCGATTACGAGTGTGATGCCCTCAGCCGGAAGTAGTACTCAGGTCGTAGAGTGAAGGCACTGACCATGACTATCCATTCCTATTTATCCGCACAAATCAAGGAGGCTCAGTTAGAAGCCTTGAAACCAGAGAACATGTCGGGTGAATCCCTGAGAGGAATGGAAAAGAACCTAGAGCTCAAGGGAGACGGAGTCTATTATTTCATGGACCGGATTTGGACCCCAAAGTTCGGTGGTTACAGAAAGTTTATAATGAACGAAGCTCACAAGACTAAATACTCCGTTCACCCAGGTTCGGACAAGATGTACCTCGATCTCAAGAAACTATATTGGTGGCCGAACATGAAAGCAGAGATTGCTACCTTCGTGGGCAAGTACCTGACTTGCGCCAAGGTGAAGGTCGAATATCAGAAGCCCTCAGGTCTACTCCAGCAGCCAGAGATACCTGAGTGGAAGTGGGAAAGAATTACTATGGATTTTATCACCAAACTACCCAAGTCTCCGAGTGGGCACGACGCCATCTAGGTAATTGTCGACCGACTGACTAAATCCGCTCACTTTCTACCAATCAAAGAAAACTTCAAAATGGAGAGACTCACGAGAATATACATCCGAGAGATAGTTCGACTGCATGGTGTGCCTGTGTCCATTATCTCCGATCGAGATAACAGGTTCACTTCGAGGTTCTGGCAGTCACTACAGAAGGCTCTTGGAACTAAGCTGGATATGAGCATAGCTTACCATCCTCAGACAGATGGGCAGAGTGAGAGAACCATCCAAACCTTGGAAGACATGTTGAGAGCATGTGTTATTGATTTTGGTGAGTCGTAGGACACTCATTTTCCATTGGTCGAGTTTTCCTACAACAACAGTTACCATACCAGCATCAAGGTTGCGCCTTTCGAAGCCCTCTATGGTCGCAAGTGCAGATCCCCTTTGTGCTGGGCTGAGGTGGGCGAAACGCAACTAGCCAAGGAGCAAGTCCCTGACACCACTCTCACTGGTCTAGAAATCATCCGCGAAACCACCGAAAAGATAGTACAAATCCGAGAACGACTGAAAGCCTCTCGAGATAGACAAAAGAGCTACGCCGATAAACGACGAAAACCCTTGGAATTCCAGGTTGGAGACCGTGTCCTACAAAAAGTCTCACCCTGGAAAGGCATGATACGCTTCGGAAAGTGTGGAAAGCTAAATCCAAGATATATAGGACCATTCGAGATTCTCGCTAGGATCGGTCCCGTAGCCTACAAACTTTGTTTACCCCAAGAACTTAGCAACATTCATCCTGTCTTTCACGTTTTGAATCTTAAGAAATGCGTGTCCAACAAAACCCTTACGATTCCTCTCGACGAGATTGAAATCAACGAGAATCTTAACTTTATAGAAGAACCAGTCGAAATCATGGATAGAGAGATCAAACGAATGAAACAAATTCGCATCCCGATAGTGAAGGTTCGCTGGAATGCCAAGAGGGGACCTGAATTCACTTGGGAGCGCGAAGATCAGATGAAACAGAAGTATCCGCATCTCTTTTCTAATCCATGATTTGTATTCTATGTCCGAATTTCGGGACGCAATTTCCTCTAACGGGGGGATGATGTGACAACCCGAAACTTTTTACGTTATCCTTACTCAATTCCGTTAGTCAAATTTGGGTTTTTATTTATTTCCATTTACATTAGTACTATTTTTGGTCTAACGGAATATTCTAACCTCATTTCGACCGAGTTTCGTATTCGAAAACGAGGTTTTCTAAGTCAAAGCATAGCATTCGGGCCAAATAACTCTTGGAGAGGAGTTTACGGCTGCAAACTTGGTTTACGACCGTAAACTCTATTTACAGCCGTAAACACCGTTCACGGCCGTAAACCCTCCACCCCACCCCATGGCCATAAACTCACCCCTGTATAAGGGATGAGTGGCCTTCATTTCTCACTTTACACACTCCAGAAGCTTTCTCTCTCTACTCTCTCTCTCTCTACAACTTTGATTTTGCTCAAGGATCCTCAAGAATGTAAGTGATTCTTCACCTTGATTGTATTTCTATCTCACTCCTAGTGGTAAATCCATGCTCCTATCTCATGAATCTCATCTTTTTCTAGATTTTCTCTCTCACCAAGAACACCAAGAACACACACTAGTGTTTTTGGACTCTAACCACCCTTTCAAGCTTCCATTACGTAAGTACTCTACCCTTAGCTTGTTGGTACAAGAATCTCTTGCTGAACATCTAGAAATCGTGACCAAAAGAGTGTTTACGGTCAAAGGCAATCTCCCTTGATCGTAAACTCTATTTATAGGGTGCAAAGTTGCCACAACACCCTCCTAAGATTAGAAACGAGGCTTAGAACACTTCCAGAAGGCTAGAAAGGGACTTGAAGCACCGAAAATCGCATCTTTTCGTCAAGTGTTTATGGTCGTAAACACCTGGACCGTAAACCCAGGGACCGTAAAAACCTGGACCGTAAACCCAGGGACCGTAAACACGTGGACCGTAAACCCTGGGACCGTAAACACCTGGACCGTAAACCCAGGGACCGTAAACACCTGGACCGTAAACTCCTGATTACGGCCGCAAACTCGCCTCTTTAAACAAATGTGATTCTAACACTTAGTTTTAAGTGTTTCCTAGTTCTTATGGTGGTTTCCTTCCATAACGAATAGTGTTATGCCCTCACCTAATGTATATATGTACTTTTACATGCTAAATAGGATCCGTTTGTGTCCGAGGCTCTATTTGACACTCAGCAACTCCAAACAACTTACACTCGAATCCCACGTCAAACAGTGAGTTCATACCCCTACGCTTTTTCCGAGTTTTTCATGTTTTCAAGGGGGGGGGGAATACAAGCAAAAGTACAAGGAAACTTGTGCTCAAATTATCTCATTTTGCATAGAATGATTTTATGTTCAGTATGCTTTTAACTCAGAAAACCATTTTACCAATCGATTAAGAAATCAACTCGTAGAAACAGTTTTCAAATCTAAAGCAAGAAACTTGTGAATCATGTTATAAATTTGTTAGGCTAAGTTTGAGACATGTCCTTGGTAACACTCCATCGGATTCGTGAGTGGAGGACTACGACTTATAACCAGAATCTCTTGGAGGGAGAACGTGACTATTGTGTATAGATCTATATGGGACTGACTATCCCGCACCCTCGCTGCTAGCTACAACGGAACCATTAGGTTCGTGGGTGACAAAGTCATAAAAGATATTGGCCCCCGTTTCGTGCCTTATCCAGTCTAAGTACGGTTATGGCACTCACAACCTAGGTAACAAGAATTTACTTTTGTAATAATGAAATGAGTGAACTAACCTCAAAGTAATACCTGATTTGATTACTAGAGGGCATCGGTAACGCCCTTAGGATCTAGTTCACTACCTATTTTATTAGTTTTATTTATGTAATAAGGCTAATACATCTCACAGCGAGTAACCAGGGTTTTTCAAGGCAACTACATCTATCGATACAAGTATGGTAGATACTTGTACACCTCGTATCAGAATCAAAAATCAACTATCAACTTTTAAGGAAAATATAGGATTTTCCTGGGATAACTTAACCTTTCATAAACAGGCTGTTTAACGTGTAACTAATGGATAATCAAACCTATTTCATAAGAAAATATAGGATTTTCTTGGGAAACAACTTTTCAAAGAATCAAAGAAACATTTCTTTCACCAGAATTAAACGCTTATGAACTCACGAGCTTTATGCTGATATTTTTAAAACTGCTTGTATTCTCAGGGCATCAATAGACAAGTTCTCTTGCCAACTTTTGGAGAAGACGGAACGTTCTGAAGTCACGTCTTTTACTTTTGTTATATGCTGTTATGTATAAACCATGTTTTTGAACAATGTAAATACTCATATTATAATGTAATGGTTGTGTTTACTTCGCTTACTATGATACAACTAGTGTGATACTACGCATGACGTCCTCCGCCCCGGAACGTTTCCGCCATCGGTTTTGGGGTGTGACAAAGAACGAGCCTAGTTTCGTTCGTTCGCAGTTTGGCATTCGCAAATCATCAATTTTGACTTTTCTGTTGACCACCAAGAACCTCCTTAAATCAATCAGGTTTCATTCGTTTGCAGGTAACTCATCAGTCTTTCGATTTTGACAGTCTTCGTTTTTCATCACAATCCTTCTCGTTCCGATTTCAATCACAATTTTGATTCCAAGGTAATTCCGACTGCGAGACCCACTTGGCAACAAAGATCCGAATATAAAGCCTTTTTCAATCAAGTATCTGAGGTCCGATTCAGAAGCCTAAAAAACACCCAATCGATTTAAATAAAGTAATTTACATATTGAACTAGTTAGGTCAAACTTGATACAATCACCATTGTTATCTGTTCTTGATGTTCGTCAAAGCACACCCAATCAAAGATTCACAAATATTGTTCTCAAAGAAATTGATTGAAATAGATTGGTCATTCAATCACAAGATCGGACAAGAAATAACAAGATTGATCGAATATTGATTACAAAATGAATCGAAAACATGAAACACGCAATGTCATGAACTCAATTATCAAGAAGATTAAATCGATTGAAAGAGTATGCGATCAAAAGTATGGAAAAGACGAACTTAACTTTGAATCGATTAAAATACAAGAACACTTAATCGAAACGCATTATTTGATTCATGAATTTTGTTTTTAGAATCCAGTACATGCGATATTGACACCGATATAATTTCTAAAGGATGAATAGGGACGAAAAAATTGGGCTTATTGAGTGAAACTAATGAACTGTAAAGAACCAGATCTATAGGCCAAAACGAATGAACTTGATCCACGAAGCAAACAATTGATTTTGGACTAAGCAATGATCAGATCCAACTATGAGAATGAATAAACAATACTAGATGGATTAAAAAAAATACCCCGATGAATAGAAAAATACACCATAAGTCTCCATGAACAGTAGAACGACAAGCACCTTGATTCTAATCCGCCAAAACACCAATGATCTTCAATAACTTGTGCAGAAAATCATCAAATCAAGAACCGATTATTCAAAAATCAATAGATCTTCAAAGACCCGCTCTGATACCACTTGTTAGGAATAAAACCCTAATTAAGATTTGATGAACAAGATGCGGAAAATAAGAACAAACACAAATAAAGATGATATGTCGAATGATCACTCGATTTATTCAAAACATGAGGAATAAATTACACTTTCAGCATAGACTAAAGAATCTAACACTACATAAGAAACCTCACAACGTGGCAGCTACATTTTGCCTCACTCTTAACCCTAATTATGAATAATACATGAATATTTATAGGGAAAAGACAAGTCTTGGGCTTTTAACCTACACTTCATCAAGGGGCCCATTGCCATCATCCATGGAGTACTTTGAAACCCTACAGTTAGTGGTGGTGTTAATTGCATGTTCAAATTCAACATATGATTACGGCACCCCTCTTCATATTTCGAATTGTGAGAAACGACAAAGAATTGTTTGAACTTTCAAGCTTATAATTATGAGTTTTGAAAGGGTTTAAACATACATACACACACATGCACTGCAATGAAGGTGTATAAGCTGAAGAAGTCTAGTTAAAGACTTATCGAAGCATCGGGTAACAAAAAGTTGTACTTTAGTAAGAACGTCAAGAATATTGATTTCTAGAAGTTTAGTTGATTTCTTGATACATGTCAAAGCTAGTAGGAGCATAACTGTTATGCCAGTATTTCATGTTGACAGTACTGCTTGTAGGGAAAAAAGTTTTCAATTTGCAAATTGGATAGTTTGGGAATTTTTTCGCTATAATTGACTTAAGGGAGAGGGCACTCATACTTCGTTTTCAAATTTAAAAGTTTAGATTGTAGGGTTTAATAGAACTTAGTCAAAATATGCTATAATATTTCCTCCTTGGGTTGAGTGCTAGTGTTTGAGGTTCCTTCATCACTTAAAACTTGAAGCTTTTCAAGGTCAATTTGCCTCCCACTGTCCTCTTGGCATATGAGTTCTCTTTCGCAGAACACCCCTCTTTTCGTGACTCTATCGTCTTACGGAAGCCTCAGAACCCCAAACCTTGATATGTGCCAACGAGGGAACATTCCCTGTCCATATCTCGTGAGGTGTTTTGGAAACCTTCTTAGTTGGGACTAGATTAAGGATATGGGCGGTAGTCTATAAGGCATAACCCTAGAATGAGATAGGTAACGAAGCTCGACTCATCATGGAACGAACCCTGTCCAACAACGTTCGATTGCTCCTCTCAGCCACACCATTAACATGCGGTGTCCTAGGTGACGTCAATTGTGAAACAATTCCACACTCCTTAAGATAGTCTTGGAACTCGATACTAAGATACTCACCACCTCGATCAGACCGGAGCATCTTTATCTTCCTGCCTAATTGATTCTCCACTTCTTGTTTAAACTCTTTGAACTTTTCAAAGGTTTCCGACTTGTGCTATTAAGTAGATATACTCATATCGGCTATAATCTTTGGTAAATGTTACATAGAAGCGATTTGCATCCCTTGTGGTGGATCTGAAGGGCCCACACACATCGGTCTGTATGAGATCCAACAAACCCTCACCTTACAAGTACCAATGAAAGGTGACTTGGTCATCTTTCCAAGCAAACAAGATTTGCATGTGTCATCCGACTTTAAGTCAAATGACTCCAAAACTCCATCCTTTTCGAGTTGGGTGATGCGCTTCTTGTTGACATGTCCAAGATGACAATGCCACAAGCATGCCTTTTCCAAACCATTGGACAAATCAATATGCAATACATTATTTCCTAAGTTGTCTGAAACCATCACAGTTTAATATACACCATTACAAGGCAATGCTTCAAAATAAAATTTACCATTATAAGTAGCATTAATAGAACCAATTTCATTATTAAATGAAAATCTAAAACCTTTTTTATACAAACCATGAAAGGAAATAATATTCCTTGCCATTTCTGACGAGTAGCAACAATTATTCAAATCTAACTCTAACCCATTACTAAGAAATAAAGTATAAACTCCTATCTTGGTGACATGCGACACTTTCTTATTCCCCATGATCAGGTTCATCTTCCCATGCTCGACATCCCTACTTCTTTCTAGACCCTGCAAATCAGAAGAAATGTGAAAACCACATCCTGTATTAAGGACCCAAGAATTAGCATTTGATGAGTTATTAGACATAATAGTATAAATACCTGCGATGGTGGGCTTTATCTTTCCATCCTTAATATCCTGCAAGTATTTTGGGCAGCTTCGTTTCCAGCGCCCTTTATCGTGACAGTGGAAGCACTCTGCATCCGTTGGATTCGAGGAAGGAGCAGCAGAACCACCTTTGGGCCCACTAGAGGAGGATCCAATATGGGACTTTCCCTTGTAGCTCTTAGAAGGAGCCTTCCTCTTCTTTCCTTGCCCTTGTCTAATTGACAAGACAGGGGCAGCAGTGGTAGGAGTGGGAACAACATGTTGGGCTTTGAGCATTCTAACACTCCCATGGTGTACATGCAACCCTATAAATCTTGGATCTATGTTTTCTCTAAATACATGCAAATTTGATTTTCCAAGGTTTACTTCCTATCTAGCATGTTATGGGGAACTTGTAAAGCAAAACTCAATTAGAATAACATACATTTTAGTAGCTTGGATTCCTTGATGACTTTGTGAGCCTAGCACCCCAAATGTGATGCCTCAAATGCTTCACACAACACCACAATTCTTGGAATAACCTTGAGAGAAGTTCACTATACTAAAAAATCGGATAGCCCTCTTTCTTACTTATAGTAGTGCCGATTTTGCTTGCATGGGGTCCTTTATATAGTGGTGGCATAAGTAGGGTTACACCATGTAAACCCTAATTGCCATGGCTTTCCATATTCCATGATCCATGGATTTGTAACCTCCATGGACTATCCATGGAGCACCTTATGGGTTTTAACCCAATCCATAGAAACTATGGATCATTAGCCCACTATACAAGAATATATTATTTACACAATCAACCCCATATATTTAATTAGTCTCCTTTTGATCACTTAATTAATTCAAGATTAATTCTTTGATCAATACTAATTAAATAATATTATTTATATATTAGTACTTATAATATATTAATAAACCTTAAGTGTTCTTTCTCTCATTTTGGTCTATCCAAGTATTGCAATGCCATGCAACCCAAATGGACCATGTCGGGTCGGTTCAATTACATACCAAATATAGTTATGGGCTTAGACACTATATCCAAGAGTCTCCCACTTGGATAAGTCTAATAACTATAGTTGCATATATGACTTCAGAAACCGACTAGCAATCGTAGCTCTTTCAAAGTCTCTCGGAACTATGATGATGATGATGATACGTCATTTAAGATAAGTGATCATATAATCCTTTGCTCTCAAGCTATCAGCCGGACAAATACATGGAACAATGTCGTACTTATTGTCCAGTAGTTGTTTCTCGATCTCTGATATGTTTGACATAGAACTAAATTGAACACATCAATTAGGTTCTGACCGGGCCCGGTACATAGGTCAAAATAAAATCATCGAGGGGCCCATATATCGCTTCTAATCCTTGAAGGAACAGATAAACTTCGACTCATATGCTTGTACTGACTACTTATTGAATTATGCACAAAAGCACGTTTTATAACATCGAGTTACCAATGCGTTTTCATACAATCAATGTATAACCAACTCATAGTCAACAACTCATATCTCTAGGTTTGAAGATTTATATGATGTTACCGTCTCACGATCACTCGAAATAAATTCCATGAAGTGATACAAGTGAGCGTGGGTTGAATCCAATACTCAGAACTTATGAGCACTCATGAATGTTGCAGCAACCATTGCTATGTCTAACACACCTTAGACAATCTACACACCCAATTCATGACAGTCTTAATTCAATACCTACTTCCAAAGTATGACTGACTGTGGAGAGTTTGAATAATATAATTATCCTGGAAGTCAAAACATGCAAAATTGAAACAATAGTAAACGATTAACATACGATAGTAACACTTTACTCATAAATAAACAACAACTTTTATTTAGTCATCAAATGTAAACTACATTTTATAAGTTTCAAAACCTATCTAATTATTAAAACTAATATCATCCTTCAGGCCGATGCGCCTTGCATGCTGTAAATGCTTAGCCCTACTCAGTCCCTTCGTGAGGGGATCAGTTGGGTTCTCATCTGATGATACCCTCTTTGCCACGAGGAGTCCTTCTTCTATTCGATGTCTAATGAAATGGTATTTTCTGTCAATGTGTATGGATCTGCCGTGATCCCTTGGTTCCTTAGCTAAGGCAACCGCACTTTCGCTGTCACAGAAAATTTCCATTGGCTCTTTTATAGCTGGTACAACTCCATGGTCTCCAATGAAGTTCTTTAGCCATATCGCCTCCTTTGCTTCCTCGCTTGCTGCTTTATACTCTTATTCACAAGTTGAATCAGCTACTGGCTCCTGCTTGGAACTTTTCCAAGTAATTGCTCCTCCATTTAGGATAAAGACCCAGCCTGACTGAGAGCGGAAATTATCCCTATCGGTCTGAAAGCTAGCATCGCTATATCCTACCACTCTCAAGTCATCACTGCCACCAAGGGTAAGGACCCAGTGCTTAGTCCTTCGCAGATACTTGAGAACGTTCTTTACCGCAGTCCAGTGAGCCTTGCCAGGGTTCCCTTGATATCTACTGACCATGCTCAAAGAAAAAGCCACATCAGGGCGAGTACAAGTCATATCATACATGATTGAGCCCACAACGGAAGCATATGGTACATGGCTCATCTCAACTATCTCAGCCTCTGTACTCGGACTCTGAGTCTTACTCAGTTTGGCGTTACTCTGGATTGGTAATTCCCCTTTCTTGGAATCTTGCATACTGAACCTCTTCAGTACCTTATCGAAGTAAGTACTCTGACTAAGTCCAATTAGTCTCTTACTCTTGTCTCTCAATATCTTTATCCCTAGGATATAGGCAGCTTCCCCAAGGTACTTCATAGCGAAACACTTCCCAAGCCAGGATTTAACCTCCTGCAGGGTTGGGATGTCATTTCCTATGAGTAGTATGTCATCCACATACAACACCAAAAAGCTAACTATACTCCCACTAGCCCTAACATATACACAGGACTCATCCTCACTTCTCGAAAAGCCAAACTCTTTGACTTTCTCATCGAAGCAAAGATTACATCTGTGAGGTGCTTGTTTCAATCCATAAATGGATTTCTCAAGCTTACACACTCTATTGGGGTACTTTTCATCCACAAAACCCTCTAGCTGAGCCATGTAAACATCCTCAGCCAACTTTCCATTAAGGAAAGCGGTTTTGACATCCATTTGCCATATTTCATAATCATGAAATGCAGCAATGGCTAGCATAACCCTAATAGACTTAATCTTTGCCACTGGTGAAAAGGTCTCATCATAATCAACTCCCGGAGTTTGAGAAAAGCCCTTTGCAACCAGTCGTGCCTTATAAGTGTGTACATTACCATCCATGTTGGTATTCATCTTGAAGATCCACTTGCACCCAACTGTCTTACGATCTGGTACATTGTCAACCAAGTTCCAAACTTGATTGTCATACATGGATTGTATCTCGCTGTCCATAGCCTCTTTCTATTTAGCAGCCTCAGGGCCTGTCATGGCTTCCGTGTAGCTGTTAGGTTCATCCATACTTACCAGTGTACTATCACTGATAAGCGTATCACCTTCCGCGGTAATATGGAAACCATAGTAATGCTCATGTGCATTCCTAACTCTCGTGGAATGCCTCAGAGGTATGGGCTCATCTATCGGATCAACAGGAGTTTCCTCCTCAGGTTGGTCACTAGTGTTTGAGGTTCCTTCACACCTTGACTCTTGAAATTTTTCAAGGTCAATTTGCCTCCCACTGTCTCCTTGGCTTATGAACTCTCTCTTACAAAAGACTCCTCTTCTAGCTACAAAGACCACATTCTCACTAGGTCTGTAGAAGAGGTAACCAAAGGATCTTTGTGGATAGCTGATGAAAATACACCTCTCACTTCGAGGTTCGAGTTTATCATGGGACTCACGCCTCACGAATGCCTCACAACCCCAAATCTTGATGTGGTCCAGATTGGGAACTTTTCCGATCCACATCTCATGACGTGTTTTGGCAACCTTATTTGTAGGGACTAGATTTAGGATACAGGCGGCAGTCTCTAAGGCATACCCCAAGAATGAGATTGGTAACGAAGCTCGACTCATCATGGAACGAACCATATCCAACAAGTTTTGATTGCGCCTCTCAACCACACCATTCAGCTGTGGTGTCCTAGGAGGTGTCAATTGTGAGACAATCCCACATTCCTTAAGATAGTGATGGAACTCGATACTAATATACTCTCCTCCCGAATCAGATCGGAGCAACTTGATGTTCCTGCCCAGTTGATTCTCCACTTCCTGCTTAAACTCTTTGAATTTCTCAAAGGTTTCTAACTTATGCTTGATTATATAGATATATCCATATCTACTATAATCATCAGTAAAAGTCACATAATACCGATTAGCATCCCTTGTGGCAGTTTTGAAGGGTCCACACACATTAGTGTGTATGAGGTCCAACAAACCCTCACCCCTCTCACAAGAACCATTGAAGGGTGACTTTTTCATTTTTCCAACTAAGCAAGATTCGCAACTATCATCCGATTTTAGATCGAATTATTCCAAAAGTCCAGCCTTTTGGAGTTGGCCCATGCGCTTCTTGTTAACATGTCCAAGACGACAATGCCACAAGCATGCTTTGTCTAAGCTATTTAAAGAATCAATACACAACACATTATTTCCTAGATTATCTACAAGATGCATAGCTTCATATACACCATCACAAGGTAATGCTTTAAAGTAAAATACATCATTGTAATAAACATTAATATCACCATTATCATTATCAAATGAAAAGGAAAAACCTTGTTTGTACAAGCCATGAAATGAAATAATATTTCTCGCCATTTCAGACGAGTAACAACATTTATTCAAATCTAACATTAACCCATTATTAAGCAATAAAGAATAAACTCCTATCTTGGTAACAGGTGATGCTTTCCTATTCCCCATGATTAACTTTATCTTCCCATGCTCCACTTTCTCACTTCTTCTTAGGCCCTGCAAATCAGTACAAATGTGAATACCACAACCTGTATCAAGCACCCACGAGTTAGTATGTAATGAGTTTTTAGACAATATAGTGTAAATACCTACATGGGTGGGTTTAACTTTCCCATCCTTTTCATCCTGCAAGTATTTAGGGTAGCTTCGCTTCTAGTGCCCCTTTTCCTGGCAGTAGAAGCATTGTGCTTCCTTTGGGTTTGAAGAAGGAGGAATGGAACCTTTCTTGGTTCCACTTGAAGAGGAGCCATCAAGAGACTTTCCCTTGGTACCCTTAGAAGGGGTCTTCTTCTTTTTCCCCTTTCCTTGCCCAATTGCCAAGACAGGAGCTGTAGTAGGAGTAGGAGTAACAGCTGATTTACCTTTAAGACCACTTTCAGCGGTCCTTAAAAGTCATTGAAGCTTACTTAGTGTGACTTCCTCCTTGTTCATATGATAAGTAATACGAAACTGATCATAACTTGGAGGTAAGGAATGGAGAATGATGTCAATCGCCATGTCCTTAGGGAAGTCCACATTAAGCCTCAATAACCGGTCCACGAACCTTTGCATTTTCTGCAAGTGACCGGTGAGGGATTCTCCCTCCTTCATCCTAGTTGTTATCATGTAGGAAATGATTTCATACCTTTCCTGACGAGCACTCTGATAGTTCCTATCCATCAGATCCTGGTGCATCTCGAAAGGGTAGAAATCTTCATAGGATTTATGGAGTTCTGCTCACATTGTGGCCAACATGATGCAAGACACCTTAGTGGCATCTTTCTCATGGGTAGTGTACTCAGCAATCTCCTCAAGATTAGCAGTTGACTCATCGATGACCTTAAGCTCCGTATCGAGGACATACTCTTTGCCCTCATAGCGAGTAATCATTCTGATGTTCCTAATCCATTCATTGAAATTGGAACCATCAAAAGTGACTTTCCCACACAAGTTCATTAGAGAAAATGAGCCTGTAGGGTTTGAGCCAGTAGCAGTGTTGGAAGACATCAGAAAAGAAAGAAAGATAAGTTTTATTAGATAAAGAATCCTTAATAAGTCACCCAAATGAAATATTAAGGCTAGGACCCAACAAACTATTTATAGTTGAAAGAGGGATGTCGTAATCCAAGCTATAAAATATTTGAAGGTAGGTAAATGACGATTTACCAATTTCCACCACGAAAACAAAATATATTATTAAGTTTTATTGGATTTGAAATTCCTAGATCTTTAAAGACACATTGAACTTTCAATGGCATGTTTGAATCTTGATTGTATCCTCTCAAGTTTGTGACTGTGATGCCGAGGATCACAAACAAGGTGTGAATAACCATGCAAATTGACTTTGTACCCTTAACTTTTATCACCTAATCAATGTGTTGGTTAACCACACGCGCTCCACCGATCTATGATAAAATTAAGTTACCATTTTCCATTCTTACTAGTCCTTGTTAGTGTGTCGGTTAACCACACGCACTCCACTAACGACTTGGTAAGGTACAAAGTGTAATTTCATGGGTTAGCACCTATTTCACATTTTCCTAAAGTAACTAAGATTGAGAATTATTAAAGTGTAGTTACTTTATAATTTCATTATACTTTTAATGAGGATTAAAAGTCCTTGTCCTACCCGTTCGGCTAACGACTCTCCACCAGTCAAGGAAGCAGTGGGTGAGAGTGGACACCCATTAAGCTGCCATTTTATAGGCAACAACCTTATACCCCCCTTATAGACCGGCTTCGTGAATGAGGCCTACTAACGGTAAGACTGACTTATTCTTATACATATCTATATATTTAAACTTTAATATAATAATAGTATAAGTGTTGAATTTTAAACTTTTAAAATTCTAAGGTTCAATTTGGAAATTAAAGTATTAGGGTCGGTTCAATTTGGAAATTAAAGTATTAGGGTGTAAGACTTGAGGGAAAGTATTGAAACTATTCAAGATTTTTCATAACTTATGAGTTTAATGGTCCATCAAAGTGAAGACTCTTCACTTTATGTAAACTCTTATTCTTTAATGACACTTTTAAAGAAGTGACTTTTGGTTATCCATAACTTGAGGACAAGTTATGGACTCCATCATTAGCCATTAAGATCAAGAATTATCATTACAAGCAAGTTACACATAATTCCTATGATCTTCTAAAACTCATAAGAACATGAACATTCATATCAAAATTTCAAGAATCATATTAACACATATTAAGCATGGAATTTTGATATTAGACATTGTAAATGGATTATCATAAGCATTACACCATCTAAAACAAGTTTTAAAACACCGAAACAGTTTAGGGTAATGTTTCTAGTCCATTTCCAGCATCAAAACTCGAAAAACTGCATTCTGAGGCTCCTACTCGTCGAGTGCATGACCCTACTCGACGAGTAGGATGAATTTTCACATGGACTCGTCGAGTCCCCCCATGGACTCGGCGAGTTCATGCCGCAGAGTCCAGATTTTTGAGCTTTTTCAACAAGTTTGCATCAAGTATCAAGAAAACAAGCCTAGGCTCTGATACCACTCTTGGGTTTTGAGGATTCTAACACTCCTATGGTGTACATGCAACCCTAGAAACCTTGGATCTATGTTTTATCTAAATACATGCAAATTTGATTTTCCAAGGTTTACTTCCTATCTAGCATGTTATGGGCAACTTGTAAAGCAAAACTCAAGTAGAATAACATACCTTTTAGTAGCCTGGATTCCTTGATGACTTTGTGAGCCTAGCACCCCAATTGTGATGCCTCAAATGCTTCACACAACACCACAATTCTTGGAATAACCTTGAGAGAAGTTCACTATACTCAAAAATAGGCTAGCCCTCTTTCTTACTTGTAGTATTGCCGATTTTGCTTGCATGGGGTCCTTTATATAGTTGTGGCACAAGTAGGGTTACACCATGTAAACCCTAATTGCCATGGCTTTCCATATTCCATGATCCATGGGTTTGTAACCTCCATGGAGTATCCATGGAGCACCTTATGGGTTTTAACCCAATCCATACAAACTATGGATCATTAGCCCACTATACAAGAATAGATTATTTACACAATCAACCCCATATATTTAATTAGTCTCCTTTTGAATCACTTAATTAATTCCAGATTAATTCTTTGATCAATACTAATTAAATAATTTTATTAATATATTAGTACTTATAATATATTAGTAAACCTTAAGAGTACTTTCTCTCATTTTGGTCTATCCAAGTATTTCAATGCCATGCATCCCAAATGGACCATGTCGGGTTGGGTCAAGTACATACCAAATATAGTTATGGGATTGGACACTATATCCAACACAACAGACTTGCCTTTTAAACTACTTTTAGGAGTTCTCAGTAGGCGTTGAAGCTTGCTTAGAGTGACTTCCTCCATGTTCATATGATAAGTCATTCTAAACTTATCATAGCAAGGATGTAAAGAGTGTAGGATAATGTCAATCGCCAACTCTTCGTCGAAGTTGACATTTAACTTCAGCAAGTGGTCCACAAACCTTTGCATCTTTTGCAAGTGGGTCGTGATGGACTCTCCATCCTTCATTTTTGTTGTTATCATGGAGGCAATGATTTCATACCTTTCTTGTCAGTCACTTTGATGGTACCTTTCCATCAAGTCTTGGTGCATTTTGAAAGGATAGTAGTCCTCGTAGGACTTTATGATTTCAGCAGTCATACTGGAAAGCATGATACACAACACCTTTGTCGCATCCTTCTCATGTGCCTTCTACTTTGCGATTTCTTCAGGAGTAGCAGCTCCTTCATTAATCTCCTTTAGCTCTTCGTCGAGGACATACTCCTTGTCCTCGTAGCGAGTGATCATACAAATGTTACGAATCCAATCGTTGAAATTCCTAGTTTCTTTGATATTCATTGAACTTTTCAATGGCATGTTTAAATGTCAATTATGCCCTTCAAGTTTGCGACTGGGATACCGAGGATCACAAACAAAGTGTGAATAACCATGAAAATGTGCTTGGTACTATTGATGTCATTTATCACCTAATCAATGTGCCGGTTAACCACACACGCTCCATTGATCTATGATAAACATCAAGCTACCCTTTGTCATCTCTTGCTAGTCCCAAACTAGTGTGTCGGTAAACCACACATGATCCACTAACGACTTGGCAAGGTGCAAAGTGCAATTTCATGGAATAGCACCATTTTCACATTTTTCCTAAAGTAACTAAGATTAGGAATTTATAAAAAACATTTAGTTACTTTTATAATTATCATTATACATTTTAATGAGAATTAAAGTCCTATCCTACCCGTTCAGCTAACGACCCTCCACCAATCAAGGAAGCGGTGGGTGAGAGTGGACACCCATTCAACCGCCATTTTATAGGCAGTTTCCTTATACCCCCCTTATAGACTGACTTCGTGAATGAGGCCTACTACGGTAAGACTGACTGTCTTATACATACATACATACATATATATATATATATATATATATATATATATATATATATATAATTATTAAACTTTTAATACTATAATAGTATAAGGGTTGAATTTTTAAACTTTTAAAACTCTAAGGTTTAGAATTTAATGTCTTGTAAATAAGACCATTTAAATTCCAAAACTTGACGGCAAGTCTTAAAACTCTTCAAAAACTCTTAAGTTTTAAATTTATTGTTTCATAAATGAAACTTTTCATATTTCATAACTTGAGGGCAAGTTATGAAACTCTTCAAGTTGTTTTAGATCAAATTGAATGCAATTAAAATAATCATTTAATTTATCTATTATCAACTTGATCTAATCCAACTCATACATCAATACACTTCAAATCAAATAACACAAATAATTAGCATATCATATATACTAGTAATTATCTTGTAATTTGACAATTATCTTTTAATTGGATGAGGATAATCAATACCATATCAGAAAAAACGAATTTTATGACTCAAAACTGTTTGTGGTAATGATCCTAATCCAATTCTGCCCAAAAGACCCAAAAGTCTGCGAACTGATGGTCCAACTCGTCGAGTCAGACAATGGACTCGTCGAGTTGGATGTACTCGTCGTGTTCCTTCATAGGACTCATCGAGTCCACCAGTCAGAGAGCAGTTTTTCATTTTGCTTCAAGTTTGAACAATTAACCAATGCATCAATATAACAGAAAACATCCTAGGCTCTAATACCACTGATGGGTTTTGAGCACTGTAACATCCCTATGCTGCACATACAACCCTAATGCTGCACATACAACCCTAATGCTTTAGATCTAAGTTTTCTCTAGTTATACATGCAATTTTCATTTTCCAAAGCATGAAGGCTAACTAGCATACAATTGTGATATTTTAAAGATAAAACCAAGTCAGATGATTACCTCTTGATGTAGGTTGTAGAACTTGGCCTTTCAAGAGCTTAGTACCTCAAGTGTGATACCTCAAATTACTCACAAAACACCACCAACAAATGGAGGAAAATGAGAGAGAGCTTAGAGGCACCAAAATTGACTATACTCTTCTTAGAATACTTGTGTGTGTCGATTTTGGGACTAAGGGGTTACATATATAGTGTAGAATTCCAAGGGTCACTTGTAAACCCTAATTCATACACTTAGGCTTTTAATCCAATAATTCATTTTGACTAACACTTCATGGACTTTCACATAAGCTTAGTCCATTACTAATAAATCATGGATGATTAGCCCAAACCATATGTATCACTGATTTCCATAATCAGTCCCCATTAATTTAATCAGTCTCTTTTGATCACTAAATTAATTCCAAATTCATTAATGATCAATACAAATTAAATTATATGATTTCTCAATTAATATATTATTTTTATGATATATTAATAAATCACAAATAACCTCTTTCTCAAATATCCATCCTATCAAATTGCTCCAGTGAATGCAACCCAAATGGACCATGCTACTATCGGGTCAAGTACATACCAATTATAGTTATGGTCTTAGACACCTAATCCAACACCTTTCGGGTTGCAAGGGTTCATCGGGGGTGTACTCTTCAGTTGTTCGATGTGCAGTATTCCGTGCATTTAGTCTCTATTACCCTGCAAAGGAATAAGGTTATCGTGGCCATGGACTGGTTGAGCCCCAATGGGGCAGTGATCGACTGCGAGCAGCAGCTAGTGCGGGTTCGGACCCCAAGTGGGGGAGGGTTGGTGATTCAGGGCGAGTGACCGCAACATGGGCCGACTTTGTTGTGACAACCCAAAATTTCTATCTTGTAAAGCCAGTCAATTCAATCTAATGCCAAACTTGTTTTTGCTATCTTTTAGCATTGTTAAGGGTATGTTTGAGTGTTCTAAGCCTAGTACATTCAAGGATTGGGTCTAGGAATGTGTTAACTTAAGTTCGTTGTGTTAAAATCGATCCGGAAACTTCATCACAAGGAGTTCACGGCCGCAAACAAGGAGTTTACGGCCGTAAACTCCAAGCTAGCTGTGAACTCCCCCCTTAAGTGTCCATTTCCTTCATTTATCTTCATTTCTCACGACTTGAAGTAAAGAAACTTGATTCTCTCTCAAGTATCATCAAGGATATTCATCTTAATCTTCAAAAGTGTAAGTGATTCTTCCATTTCTTTCTTGATAGCCTTCATGATCTAGTGAAACCCTATGATTTCATCCATGAATTTATCTCTTTTGGTTTAGATCTTCAAATCTTCATCATTTACACCAAGAACACCAAGAATACCTACTTCTTCTTGGGCCGTGAACATCATAAGAAGCTCCAAAGTGTGAATATCTCTTCCATGATCTTGTATCCATTAAGAACACTTACATTCATAGCCTTGAAACAACAATTAGAGCATGAACATCAAGAGTTTACGGCCGTAAACTTTTCCCTTGGCCGTAAACCCTTGTTATGGATCATGATGTGGTCGTGAACACTTCCTATATACAACTTAGAATCGCAAACACTTCCTTAGATCAAGTATTTCTGGCCGTGAACACCCCTATGGCCGTAAACACTTGTAAGTGTGGCCGTGAACTCCCTTTATACAATCATATGTGATTGTAAAACTTCATTTCAAGTGTTTCCTAGTCCCTAAGGTTATTTACTTACATAATTAGTTGTTATATACACTAATTATATTATTATATGTGTTATTATAAGCCTATTAGGATCTGTTTGTGCTCGGGATATCACTTGGCATATTTAGCTTCCTATATCGATCTTTCCTTCGAATCACTCACTGCAGGTGAGTTCATACTCCTTAACTTACCTTTTATTGGTTTTAAATGCTTTTATGGGGGAAGATACAAGTAGAAAACATTATACTTATTTAATCAATCACATGTGATTTATAACTACAAAGAAAAGGATTTCTTATACTTCAAATTGTGTTATCAAACAATCTGTTTCAAATCACTTTATAAACTGACATCTAGTCACCAATATTTATTCAAATGATAAACTCTTCAAATGTTTTGCAAAACTCTTTTTAAACTTATATATTGTCAAAAGCATGTCTATATAGATATTGTTATATAAATAAGGTTTGAAGGACTTAGGACTAATAACTCGCTATATTTCCTTTTATTTGTTTCGATGTGGACTTAGGGTATTGGTTGTTTGTCCGAATGTCGTTTAAATCTTAGTTATATATTATGTATAGGTATATAGATATAAAGGTACTATCAATCAGTTGAACACCTTTGGGTAGCAAAGGTGTACATTCATGATCATTCATTCAACTACAGAAGTTACTAGTAAACTATAATAGGTATAGTTTAGAGAATCACTATACACTATCACTATACAGGTACAGTAAGGAACACTATCACCATACAAGTACAGTAAGGAACACTATCACCATACAAGTACAGTAAGGAACACTATCACTATACAAGTAAAGTAAGAGACACTACCACTATACAAAGGCAGAAAGGAACACTAACACTATAACAAACATACTATAACAAGAACAACATAACATAATGTGAGCCACTACTTCATGGAATAGCAAGACAATTGTTGTGTGACGTTTTGTAACCAGAGTCTCCTGGAGGGAGAGCGTGAGTTTGTGTATAGATCTATACGTGATTGACTATCCTACACCTTGCTGCTAGCTACAGTGGGACCTGCAGGTCTACGGGTGACAAATGTCATACCATTTCGACGTCTTTTGATCGTCGTGTTTCATTTCAGTCAATCAAGCATGGTTATAATTTCATCACATTTTACCTTAATTAACCAGCTCAGTTATAAAGGTAGTTAAAGCATAAGTAGTATAAATTATCAGTATTACTATAGGTGTTTGTTTTCCATCACATTCATTTAATGAATTTATCACATGAGATAAGCAAACTATTTTCTAGTGAAGATAGTTACTAATATGGAAAACACATATTTTATACTATTTCAAGTACAATCATACACTTTACATAATTTTTTTAAGAGAAACAAAGTACTCAAATAGGTCGGTCTTGGAGAGTAGATTACATTTTATATAAGTAGAAAATATAGGATTTTCTGGAAAGGATTCAAACATTACAGACATTATTACAAGACTTTACAAACATTTTCAATAGACTAATACAAACATTTGACACTAAATACTTTTGAACTCACCAGCTTAAATGCTGATAGATGCTTTCAAAATAACTTGTATTCTCAGGTCAACAGCAGACAAGTACACATGACCAGATTTTTTAGAAGACGGAGCATACTCAAGACTCGTCTTTATTTTGATTACGTGTTTTTGGTGTCTTATAACTATACACAGAACACACTTGTATTAACTATATTATTAATACAATGGATGATGTTGTTGCTTGTTTACTATTGTGCATTGTTATGATATTGTACATGACGTCCTCCGCCCCAGAACGTTTTCCTCCGTTCTGGTTTTGGGGTGTGACAGATTGGTATAAGTGGCTTGTTTATAGTGAATTGAGTATATCAACCTATAAAAGATATACAACTATAAACACATCGGGATTAAAACACTCTGACCAAGAGTTTATACTTTTAAAATAACAAGATATTTTACTAAAGTATACATACCTACATACTTACTACAGAACAGTGTCATACAAGAACAGAACAAAAGTAATTAGATGTTGGACATTACAGTCAAACCTGAGCAGTTATGTAATCATATATGGGATCGATATAGCCTGATCAACTATATTTATTTGAGATATAACGAACATGTGTTTGGGAGTGATAGTGGTGTTGCGATAGGTCTAAAACTTACCAAACTATACATATACTGCATACAGAATAACGTTAGAACAGAACATAAAGTAAAATACTATAGGAGTATTTTAGGCACTATTCATTCAAAGAACAAACTACATTTGAACAGAAGACTTTTGCTGATAGTTCTATGAGTACTAAGTGCATGCATCACGGTTATATATAATTAAGTTTCATAGACTAAGAATGCATGGTCTAAGCTTTATTTCATTTTCCTTGTTTGGATGTGGACTTGGAGTAGGATCATTTATTTGAAGGTTTATTCGACCCAAGTGGTACATAATTGGTATGCACTATGTCCTCATTGAAGGAACCAGTAAGAGTCATATTAAGTAAAATTACTTTAGTAGTAAACTGTGAGTTTCTCTTATAGAAACTTGTAATTGTTTATCGCTTTATTTAGAATTGTTAAATATTTCTTATATCCTTATTTCTCGCTTAGATAAAAATGGTTGGGTTCCATCTACCTAGAGATCCGTACTTTCCTAATCAAGGGAATGCTTGTTGGCTCGATACCGAACCAGAAGAAGAACCTGCAATCCCCTTTGACGATGAAATTATTGAAGACTTTCCCGAGGACGATGATCCTGGATCAGAAGCTTACAATCCTCCTCAAGTTGCTCAAAACCCTAACCCTTGCCAGAACTTTCAAGGCCCGACGCCTCTGTGGGCCATAAACATAGACAGGTGGAGTGATGAACAAGTTCAGAATCACCCCTACCAAGGAGACCAAAGCTTCTACAATCTAGAAGCCGGCGGGTCAGCAGATAGAGCACTTCCCGTGCTGGTTCGTCGTGTTTCTCGTAACACCGAACAGGGAAGAGCTACCATCGATCGCATGATGCAGATTGGAGCTACCACTGGTGTCAACGCTGTTCGTCTTCGCAATTTGGAAGACAATCATAGCGCAACGAGGGATCGTACCAACTTCTTACAGAGAGAACTGGCGGCATCCCAAGCCGAAGTTCGAGAGGTGCGAGATCGTCAGATGGTACATGAAAGGCATATGTTCGAGCTAGAACGCTAGATGTCCGAATCCAAAGCAGGATCTAACAGGAAGTATACTTTGCTCTACTCTATCTTTTGGATATAAATTAGGTCTATGTATAGACGCTAGTATTAATTTTTCCGCTTATGTTAAGACCTCGAACCTTCAAAATTTTCTTACTTCCGGTATGATGTAAGACCTACTCCAAGGTCAATTTTCCCAAACTTATCACATCATTAATACCAATGATAATGACAGACACCTAACCTTATGGGAAAAATCTTTGTCCAAATGCTTTCATCATTATATTGTTAGAACTCTATCAAATTCACACTCTCATCTATTTGTTGAACCATGGTTATTTAGTTCATGGATCACTTTCACTATCCTTACTATTGAATTGTTATCATTATCTCCATATTTGTAAACTTATAGCTGAAAGATGCCTCCACGTAGATCACCAAGGCGCAATCGTCCGATAACTCTAACTCAAACACCACTACCTCCTCGACAATTTGATCCAGCAGCTCTTCAAGTTGCAGTGGCTGCGGCTGTTGCGGCAGCTTTGGTTCAATTCAGCGGTAGCGGTACTAGCGGAGGTGGAACAGCTGTACATTCTACTCAAGGTGATGTTCCCGTGCGCTCGATAGAGTTTTCCTATAAGGACTTGACCAACTGCAAACCCAGAGTCTTCAACGACAGCGGTGGAATCATCGCTCTGTCGCAATGGTTCGAAAAGACGGAGTCGATCTTTGAGAGTTGCTCCTGTATGGAAGGAAGCAAAGTAAAATTTGTTGTCTGCACCTTCTCGGATAGAGCCCTAACGTGGTGGAATAGCCATGTTAAGTCACTTACACTGATAGTGGCTAATGCAATGGGCTAGGAAGCTCTGAAGGAGCTTATGATTGAAGAGTACTGCCCGAGGGGCAAAGTTCAGAAACTTGAACAGGAACTCTGGAGCCTAACCATGAAAGGCTCCGACATAGTAGCCTACATTGCCAGGTTCTGCGATCTGGTGGCTCTATGTCCCAGTATGGTCCCTACTGAGGGAAAGAAGGTTGAGAGTTATATTTGGGGGTTGGTGCCTCCATTTCAGGGGAATGTTTTATCTTCAAACCTCACTACTTTCGACAATGCCAAGCGATTGGCACAGCGGATCATCGATCACGGAGTCCGCATACCAACAAAAACCACTACTATCCCAGAACCATCCAAAACCGCCGACAACAAGAAGTTTTGGGACAAGAAGAAAAGCAACGCCGCACAAAACTGTGCCAAGAAGCAGCAAATCGTGATTGTTCATGCCGTGATAGCACCTGCTGCCACTGCGCTGGCAAAACAGTATGCTAGAAGCTTGCCAAAGTGCAACAAGTGCAGCTTCCACCACAACGGACCCTGCACGGAAATGCAGTGTGCAAACTGCAACAGGAAGGGGCATATTGCTCGTTTCTGCAAATCCCCGGCTAGGCCAATCACCCAGGTCCCCGGTATCGGAGTGGGCTAGGCTTGCTACGGATGTGGCGAGGTTGGTCACTACAAAAAGAACTGCCCGAAGGCAGGAAATGCTGGTGGAGTCGGAAGGATTTTGGCGATAGGCCATGCGGAAGCCGTAGCTGACCCTATGGTGGTTACTGGTACGTTTCTCCTCGATAATTCATATGCAAGCATACTATTTGATAGTGGAGCAGAGAGGAGTTTCGTAAATCAAAAATTTAAACATTTTCTAACACAACAACCACAAACACTGAAAGAAAAGTTCACAGTAGAAATGGCTAACGGGAAAACGGATAGTACGAGATGTATATTCATAGGATGTACTCTTATATTAGATAATTGTTCATTTCAAATCGACCTTATGCCGGTCTCAATTAATAGTTTCGACGTCATAATCGACATGGATTTTTTGAGTCTACATCGCGCCGACATCATGTGCTTTGAGAAAGCCGTTCGTCTTAACCTCCCTAACAACGAAACTCTAGTTATCTATGGCGACAAACCAGGTATGAACCTTCGCATCATCTCGAGTATTCAAGCTCAGAAGTACTTACGAAAGGAATATCATGCATTCCTTGCTCACGTGGTTGATGCGAGACAAGAAGTGAAAGACATTCAGAACATTCCAGAAGTCCGCGATTTTCCCGACATCTTCCCCGAAGAACTGCTAGGATTACCACCGCAACGTCAAGTCGAGTTCTGAATCGACTTAATTCTAGGAGCTACCCCAGTAGCTAAATCGCCTTACCGTCTAGCTCCAGCAGAGATGCAGGAACTTTCCAGTCAGCTTAACGAACTTCTCAGTAAGGGATTCATTAGACCAAGCTTTTCACCATGGGGAGCACCGGTCTTGTTCATGAAGAAGAAAGACGGATTTTTTCGTATGTGCATCGACTATCGAGAACAGAACAAATTTACAGTTAAGAATCGTTACCCACTACCTAGCATCGACGACTTATTTGACCAACTACAAGGAGCGAACTACTTTTCGAAGATTGACTTAAGATCCAGGTACCATCAATTACCAGTGCTAGAGGAGGATGTTCCCAAGACAGACTTCCGAACTCGATATGATCACTACGAGTTCGTAGTGATGCCCTTCGGATTAACTAATGCACCGTCGCTCTTCATAGACTTAATGAATCGGGTGTGCCGTCCTTACCTAGATAAGTTTCGGATGGTATTCATCGATGACATACTTATCTACTCTCGTAGTAAGGAGGAACATAGTCAACACTTACGTCAGATTCTAGAAACACTTCGAGCAGAGAAACTTTACGCGAAGTTCTCTAAATGTGAATTTTGGATTCGAAGAGTCGAATTTTTGGGTCAGGTGGTTAGCGAAGAGGGTATTCACGTGGACCCTTCCAAAATCAAAGCCATTGAGAACTGGTCAGCACCAAGGAAGCCTACCGAGATTCGTCAATTCTTAGGCCTCGCTGGATACTATCATAGGTTTATTCAGAACTTCTCAAGGATCGCGAAGCCACTTACAACATTGACCCAGAAAGGTGTGACCTTTGACTGGGAAGAGAAACAAGACAAGGCGTTCCAAAAACTGAAGCAAGCCTTGTGCACTGCACCGATATTATCCCTCCCAGAAGGGATACAAGATTTTGTAGTGTAATGTGATGCATCCAACCAAGGGCTTGGTTGTGTTCTTATGCAGCGAGAAAAGGTCATCACCTATGCCTCACGCCAGCTTAAGACACACGAAGTCAATTACACCACACATGATCTTGAGTTAGGAGCAATGGTATTTGCCCTAAAGATCTGGAGACACTACATGTATGGTACGAAAAGCATTATCTTTACAGACCACAATAGACTTTAACATATATTCGACCAGAAGGAGCTCAACATGAGACAACGACGGTGGGTAGAGCTACTCAATGACTATGAATGCGAAATTCGTTATCATTCCGGTAAAGCCAACGTAGTAGCTGAAGCCCTAAGTCGGAAAGAGTACTTAGGTCGAAGAGTCAAATCATTAACTATAACGATCCATTCACATCTGTCCAAACAAATTAAGGAGGCTCAACAGGAAGCCTTAACACCTGAAAATGTGGCGGGTGACACCCTGAGAGGGATGGACAAGAACTTAGAAGGCAAGGGTGACGGAGCTTTATACCTTATGGATCGGATCTGGACACCAAAGCTCGGTGGTTTTAGAGATGTGGTCATGACCGAAGCACAAAATACTCGATATTCCGTTCAACCGGGTTCAGATAAGATGTATCTGGATCTCAAAAAGTTATACTGGTGGCATAACATGAAAGCAGAGATTGCTACCTTCGTGAGTACGTGTCTTACTTGCGCCAAGGTTAAGGTCGAATACCAGAAACCCTCGGGTTTACTTCAACAGCCGTAGATACCTGAGTGGAAGTGGGAGCGGATCACGAAGGAATTCATAACCAAGTTTCCCAAGACAACGGGTGGACTTGATACCATTTGGGTAATCGTAGACAGATTGACCAAGTCCGCGCATTTCCTACCTATCAAAGAGATTGACAAGATGGAGAAACTGACCAGAATTTACATAAGAGAAATAGTGTGACTTCATGGTATACCCATATCTATTATCTTCGATAGAGACAGTAGATTCACCTCGAGGTTCTGGCAGTCATTACAGATGGCACTTGGAAATAGGTTGGACATGAGTATAGCCTATCATCCACAGATAGACAGACAGTGTGAGAGGACCATTCAGACTCTAGAAGATATGTTGCGAGCCTGTGTGATAGACTTTGGGAAGGCATGGGATACTCATTTACCCCTTTACGAATTCTTATGCAATAACAGTTATCACACCAGCATAAAGTCTGCAGCATTCGAAGCACTCTATGGCCGCAAGTGCAGATCACTTATGTACTGGGCTGAAGTGGGCGATACTCAGTTAGCTAAAGGGCAGGTCCCTGACAACACTCTCACCGGTCCAGAGATCATTCGGGAAACGACAGAGAAGATTGTTCAAATTCGTGAACGATTGAAAGCCTCTAGAGACCAATAGAAAAGCTACGCTGACAAGAGAAGGAAACCTTTGGAATTCAAGGTTGGAGACCGTGTTCTATTGAAGGTCTCTCCTTGGAAGGGCTGGATATGCTTCGGAAAGCATGAGAAGCTAAATCCAAGATATATTGGGCCTTTTGAGATTCTCGCGCGAATCGGCCCTGTAGCTTACAAACTTCTACTACCTCAGGAACTTAGTAACGTACACCCTACTTTCCACATGTCGAACTTGAAAAAGTGTCTATCTGATGAGACTCTTGCTATCTCAGTCGATGAAATCGAGATCAATGAGAGCCTCAACTTCGTGGAAGAACCAGTAGAGATCATGGACCCTGAGGCCAAACAAACGAAGCAAAGTCGTATCCCGATAGTGAAGGTTCGCTGGAATGCCAAACGAGGACCTGAATTCACTTGGGAGCGGGAGGATCAAATGAAACTGAAATATCCTCATCTTTTCCCTTTGTTATCCGTATTTGCTTAAACTCTAATTTCGGGACGAAATTCCCTTTAACAGGGGGATGATGTGACAACCCGAAATTTCTATCTTGTAAAGCCAGTCAATTCAATCTAATGTCAGACTTGTTTCTGCTATCTTTTAGCATTGTTAAGGGTCTGTTTTAGTGTTCTAAGCCTAGTACATTCAAGTATTGGGTCTATGAATGTGTTAACATAAGTTCGTTGTGTTACAATCGAGCCGTAAACTCCATCACAAGGAGTTCACGGCCGCAAATAAGGAGTTTACGGCCGTAAACTCCAAGCTAGACGTGAACTCCCCCCTTAAGTATCCATTTCCTTCATTTATCTTTATTTCTCACAACTTCAAGTCAAGAAACTTGATTCTCTCTCAAGTATCATCACGGATATTCATCTTGATCTTCAAAAGTGTAAGTGATTATTCCATTTCTTTCTTGATAGCCTTCATGATCTAGTGAAACCCTATGATTTCATCCATGAATTCATCTCTTTTGGTTTAGATCTTCAAATCTTCATCATTTACACCAAAAACACCAAGAACACCTACTTGTTCTTTGGCCGTGAACATCATAAGAACCTCCAAAGTGTGAGTATCTCTTCCATGATCTTGTATCCATTAAGAACACTTACATTCATAGCCTTGAAACAACAATTAGAGCATGAACATCAAGAGTTTACGGCCGTAAACTCTTCCCTTGGCCGTAAACCCTTGTTATGGATCATGATGTGGCCATGAAAACTTCCTAGATACAAATTAGAACCGCAAACACTTCCTTATATCAACTATTTCTGGCCGTAAACACTTGTAAGTCTGGCCGTGAACTCCCTTTATACAATCATATGTTATTGTAACACTTCATTTCAAATGTTTCCTAGTCCCTAAGGTTATTTCCATACATGATTAGTTGTTATATACACTAATTATACACATATATGTGTTATTATATGCCTATTAGGATCTGTTTGTGCTCGGGATATCACTCGGCATACTTAGCTTCTTATATCGATCTTTCCTTCGAATCACTCACTGTAGGTGAGTTCATACCCCTTAACTTACCTTTTATTTGTTTTAAATGCTTTTATGGGGGAGGATACAAGTAGAAAACATGATAGTTATTTAATCAATCACATGTGATTTATAACTACAAAGCAAAGGATTTCTTATACTTCAAATTGTGTTATCAAACAATCAGTTTCAAATCACTTTATAAACTGACATCTAGTCACCAATATTTATTCAAATGATATACTTTTCAAATGTTTTGCAAAATTCTTTTTAAACTTATATATAGTAAAAAGCTTGTTTATATAGATATAGTTATATAAATAAGGTTTGAAGGACTTAGGGCTAATAACTCACTTTATTTCCTTTTCCTTATTTGGATGTGGACTTAGGGTATTGGTTGTTTGTCCGAATGTCGTTTAAATCTTAGTTATATATTATGTATATGTATATAGATATAAAGGTGCTATCAATCAGTTCAACACCTTTGGGTAGCAAAGGTGTACATTCATGATCATTCATTCAACTACAGAAGTTACTAGTAAACTTTAATAGGTATAGTTTAGAGAATCATAACACACTATCACTATATAAGTATAGTAAGGAACACTATCACCATACAAGTATAGTAAGGAACACTATCACTATACAAGTACAATAAGGAACACTATCACTATACAAGTACAGTCAGAGACAATACCACTATACAAACATGTAAAGCAACACTAACACTATAACAAACATACTATAACAAGAACAAGATAACATAATGTGAGCCACTACTTCATGGAATAACAATACAATTGTTCTGTCAGGTTTTGTAACCAGAGTCTCCTGGAGGGCGAGCGTGAGTTTGTGTATAGATCGAGACGGGATTGACTATCCTACACCACGCTGCTAGCTACAGTGGGACCTGCAGGTCTACGAGTGACAAATGCCATACCATTTTGACGTCTTTTGATCGTCGTGTTTCATTTCAGTCAATCAAGCATGGTTATAATCCCATCACATTTTACCTTAATTAACCAGCTCAGTGTTAAAGGTAGTTAAAACATAAGTAGTATAAATTATCAGTACTACTATAGGTCTTCATTTTCCATCACCTTCATTTAATGAATTTATCACATGAGATAAGAAAACTATTTTCTAGTGAAGATAGTTACTAATATGGAACACACATATTTTATACTATTTCAAGTACGATCATACACTTTACATCGTTTTTTTAAGAGAAACAAAGTACTCAAATAGGTCGGTCTTGGAGAGTAGACTACATTTCATATAAAGTAGAAAATATAGGATTTTCTGGAAAGGATTCAAACATTACCATCATTATTACAAGACATTACAAACATTTTCAACAGACTAATACAAACAGTTGACACTAAATACTTATGAACTCACCAGCTTAAATGCTGATCTACTCTTTCAAAATTACTTGTACTCTCAGGTCAACAGTAGACAGGTACAGATGACCAGACTTTGAGAAGACGGAGCATACTCAAGACTCGTCTTTATTTTGATTACGTGTTTTTGGTGTCTTATAACTATACACAGAACACACTTGTATTAACTATATTATTAATACAATGGATGATGTTGGTGCTTGTTTACTATTGTGCATTGTTATGATACTGTACATGACGTCCTCCGCCCTAGAACGTTATCCGCCGTTCCCGTTTTGGGGTGTGACAGTTCTGCAGCGAGGACTAGGCGCTACCTTCAGCAGGGTTGCGCGGGTTTTGTCGCCTATGTCACGGATGCCCTGGATAAGGGTAAGGCGACCGTGGATGATGTTCCGATCGTACGCGAGTATCCGAATGTGTTCCCGGAGGATTTTCCTAGGGTACCTCTGGAGAGGCAGATGGAGCTTAGGATTGACCTAGTTCCAGGTGTGGCTCCGATAACCAAGGCACCATATCGGTTGGCTACGCCCGAGATGCCGGATTTGTCTACACAGCTGCAGGAGATGTTAAATAAGGGCTTTATTAGGCCGAGTAGATCGCCTTGGGGAGCCCCAATTTTGTTTGTGAAGAAGAAGGATGGGTCTCATCGGATGTGAATAGACTACCGGGAGTTGAATAAGGTAACAGTGAAGAACCGTTATCCCCACCCGAGGATTGATGATCTTTTTGACTAGCTTCAGGGTGCATCTTGGTTCTCCAGGATTGCTCTACGATCGGGTTATCATCAGATGCGAGTCAAGGAGGACAATATGCAGAAGACAGCTTTTCGGACTCGCTATGGTCATTACGAGTTTGTGGTGATCTCGTTTGGGCTCACCAATGCTCCTGCCATGTTCATGGACCTCATGACCCATGTGTGTAGACCGATGTTGGACTGGTCTGTGATATTCTTTATAGACAATATCTTGGTCTATTCAAAGACTCAGGGTCAGCACGACGAGCACCTGAGGGAGGTGTTGGAGACATTGACGAGGGAGAGACTTTTCGTAAAGTTCTCCCAGTGTGAGTTCTGGTTGCGTGAGGTGCAGTTTTTGGGACACCGTGTCAACCAGAAGGGTATTCTGGTCGATTCGGCCAAGGTAGAGGCCATGATGCAGCGGGAGGTTCCGAAGTCTCCATCTAAGATTCAGAGTTTTCTTGGTTTGATGAGTTGTTATCGGAGATTCATCCAGGATTTCTCCAAGATTGTCGTTCCTTTGACCCGACTAGCCAAGAAGTCGGTGACATTTCGCTATGGGCCTGAGCAGCAGGCAGCTATCGAGACTCTCAGACAGCGGTTGTGCGAGGCACCGATTCTGACCTTGCTGGAGGGTGTCGACGATTTCGTGGTTTATTGTGATGCTTCGATCACGGGCTTGGGTGCAGTATTGATGCAACGGGGTCGCGTGATTGCGTACGCTTCGAGGCTGTTGAAGCCTCATGAGGCGAACTACCCGACAAATGATTTGGAGTTGGGGGCCATTTTTTTCGCCATCAAGATTTGGCGACATTACCTCTTTTGGGTTCGTTGTACTATTTACACGGACCACAAGAGCCTGAGGTATTTGATGGACCAGCATAATGTAGCATCCTAATCTTCAGGTATGAGTTTAGAGCTTTTATATTTATATTTTCAGGACATCTCGATGAGTTGGAAGGCTCCAACTCGTCGTGTAGAGTATTAATGTCCGCATATTTTTCAAGGTCTACTCGATGAGTTGGAAGGCCCCAACTCGACGAGTTGAAGGCTGGACATGAAAACCCTAATTTTTAGGATTTACACCCTATTAAAAGGCCTTAACTCTTATTGTTGGACTCCCTCGTCACCTCCTTGTCCAGAGAAAAACCCTAGTTCGTGCTTTTCTCTCAGTGTGTGTGTAAGCTTGGAGATTGATTTTTGGTGCTCTTTTGGAAGGAACAAGAAGCTTGAAGAAGTTGGCTGAAGGGAGAGGCTGTAGATCCAGTGTCTACTCTGTTGTAGCAAGCATTTTGAGGTATAAAGTTGTTACCTTGATCATCTTTTTTCTTGATCTCTTCATTTCAGAGTTTATGGCCATCATTAGCTTATATGGGAGTCATTCTTGGATTTGAGCATGCCATGTAGTTATGACATCAGATCTGGACAGTTCATGGCCCTTTTTGACATAAAGTTGCCATCTTTATCAAGTCTTGGCCCCCTCCATGCCCTAAACCCCTTATCAAGCTATCTTTGAGTGTTTTAGCCCCTTTGATGCCATGCAGGCACGTAAAGTTAGAAACTTTATGTGGCATCTCAGTCCTAGGGGACCATATCTATAGTTTTGAGCATTAGACTCACTTGGGAGATGGCTAAATGATTTAAGACAAGGAAAAATCGACGAGTTGCTCTGCCAACTTGGGAAGTTGCCCGGGGTTTCCCCGATCTCCTGGACACTGTAGCAACTCGACGAGTTGACTAGGGCTTTTCCCGGTTTTTGAATATTAGAAGAACTCGACGAGTTCATATATGCACTCGACGAGTTGGGTCAACATGGACACTTGACCTTGACTATCAACCTTGACATTGACCATGTTTGACCAAGTTTGACTTTAAAGGTATTTTTGATATGCGGAATTTTGATGGAGTTAGCCACATGGTGATTGTAGGTTGTTGAGTTCGGAGCTGCGATTTGAGAGTTGGATCTTGTCAGTCAGTGCTGTTTGTGAGGTGAGTTTTCCTCACTATACTAACAAGGTCTAAGGCACCAAGGTCGACCCTTTTTGGATTGTTATCCTGATTATCACACGATGCTTATGTATAGTGATCTGTTAGATTTGTAACCTAGGGTATGAGATGATGCTATGATTGATGCTCGGTTAAACCTGTATGATTATGGTATGTGCTAGCTAGCTTTTGATATCCATGTGATGAATGTGTGATTGCGGGTGGGATGAGGCGGTCCTGCTGTGTGTTGTAGGCCAACAGACGTAGGGTAGCTCGGATAGACTGAAGGCCTGTAAGGCGGACCAGTTAGGTCGAAGGCCCGAAGGACGGTCCAGAAAGGCTGAAGGCCCACTGAGTCGGTCCAGACATACTGAAGCTTCTGAGAGTGGGCTAGATAGACTGAAGGCCCGATGAGGCGGTCCAGTCATGTTGAAGAATCTATATGCATATTGTTTGTTTATGATATTGATATGTTTGTATGGCGTTGGTATCTTAGGGGCAACTCACTAAGCTTCGAGCTTATAGTTGTGGATTTTGTTTCATGTCCTTCGGATGATCGCGGGAAGGAGGTGCACCTCCTCGTATTTTATGCTATGACTTCTGGGATTTCTCTGACGTTAAACTATTTGAAAACAATCTGTAATGATGAATGCTTTTTGTGATCTTTAAAAAGTTCAAATTTTTCATGAATTTTTTGGATGTTACAAGTTGGTATCAGAGCCTTGGTTTGACTGAATTGGAGGAACACTCGTGTGAATCCAGTCTCAAACTAAGGAAAATATTTTTTAAAATGATTTTCAAATGGTTTTCAAAATACTAAAGGAGGATGCCAAGTGTACAATCAATTGGAGCCAGTAAGTAGACCCCAAAATACCATGTTATTATTTGATATTGTGATATGTTCGAAAAGTATGCTAGTGATAGGATAGGGATCCTCAGGAATCTTATGATAGAATTGCCTGATCTTTGATGCCTTATCTTGTGTAGAGTACCTCATTGATTGTTGTGTGACTCTTTTCTGTGTGAATTAGTTATTGAATGAATGTGTTAAGTCACATACTACATGGGTTAAAAGGTATCAAGTTACAGGATTTGGTTCTGCAGCACAGCTCTCGTCTGAGTCCAACCGTTGTGGGATTGAATCTTTTAGTCTAGGGTTGTTTAAGTCATGTGGTATGTGATGGTGTTCATGCAATAACTATCTGGCACAAATGCAGGGTCGTGTGGCAGTTGGTGTACGATGGATTATGTGGGGTCAATCGACCAGTTATGAGTTATTTAGCTTTCCTCTAGGAGTGAGGATTGAGTGCTCGCCTATGCTTATGAGTATTGTTAATGCGTTGTGATGATCCCTGAGACAAATATGGGTAGGTGTGGAAGGTAGTATGGGCCCACACTACTGAAAGCACATGACCCATATGCGTACCAAGGAAGTCACAACCCCTAGGGCTTAGTTGGGAGTTGGTTCCCCGTTATTTTTATGGATTATTTGATATCTCCCTGGTGTATTTCAGTATGGTGATTACTAAGCGATTTGTGATCGGATCCGGGTGGGGATCGGGATATGGTAGTTAGGGTAAGCTAGCATCGTTGGGGACCATTGGTCAGATGATACTAGATGAGTTGGATGCCAGGATTCGAAAGATCCTGCATAAGGAGGTTGCTAACTATTCTGGGCCGTGTTTGCAAAGATGTTTGTATCTATTAAGACTGCTATGGTGGAGTACTTTGATGAGCGCTATGCAACTATTGCTGAGACGGTTGCCGCTGCAGCCTCCACAGCTGTAACAGCTACCGGCCGTGGGGCTGGTCGGGCCTTCCAGTATCGGGACTTCGATAACACGAATCCTCCGACTTTCAACGGAGTCCAGGACCCCATCATAGCCATGAGGTCGCTATCTGATGTGGAGGTGTGCTTTTTCACCTGCTCATGCCCTGCTGACCAGAAGGTCAGGTGCGCTTTGAACCTGCTGAGGTCCAGAGCGAAGGTTTGGTGGAGGCTTGTTATGAGGTCGTATTTTGATAAGCAGAGAGTTGCGGTATCATGGGATCAGTTCAAGGAGATGTTCCGCATTCGCTACATTCCTCAGGTTGAGATCGAGTGGTTGGCTCAGGAGTTTTTGGAGTTGAGATAGGGATCGGAGTCGGTGACTGAGATCACCTGGATGTTTACTGAGAGGGCGATGTTTTGCCCTGAGTTTGCTTCTGAGCAGGCTCAGATGAACCGTTATTTGAGCATGCTCAAGACAGATATCAGATAGTTCGTTTCTACACAGAGGTGTGATAGTTTATTGGAGTTATAGGAGGCCGCTAGGCGGCGTGAGGTCGAGGTCGAGCTTCAGTTGAGAGAGCAGAGGCAGGCCTCGTCCCAGGCGTAGCCGGCGTAGAAGCGGCACAAGGCCACTGATTCTAGGTCTGGAGGTCAGCGTGGTCGTACTTGCGGAAAGTGTGGGAAGGTTCATGTTGGAGCTTTTCCATGAAATAGTGTGTGCCACAAGTGTGGCAGGGAGGGGCACTTTGCGAGGGATTGCCGCCAATTAGCCCCGGTTCAGGATATGAGGATTTGTTACCATTGCGATCAGATTGGTCATGAGAAGACCAACTGTCTGCTGCTCGCCGCTAAGCCAGCGCAGTCCCCCACGCCAGCTACGTTGAGGATCACTGATGGGGGTCAGGGGAGGGCGGAGCCCCCGAGGGCTCGTTTTAGTGTCGTCCAGCTCAGTGTCGAGGAGGCCGGGTCAACACCAGACGTTGTGGCTGGTATGTTTCTATCCCTTACCTTATTGATTAAGTTTATTTTATGCTCACGTGTTCGTACCTATGTTAGCTATGTTCTTAGTGAACTCTTTGCCTGCTCTGGTACAGTTTGACTCAGGAGCGAGTCGGTCTTTTGTCTCTCAATCTTTTAGTAGAGAGTTCGGTTTTCCCTTAGGAGAGCTAGAGTGTCCGTTGCAAGTTTCCATCGCCAAAAAACACGGGGTTTCAGCTTCATCACTCTATCGGGGTTGCATGCTAGAGATAATTGGGGTGTCTTTTCCGATTAATTTGATTTTGATTCCCATGGGAGATGTTTGCGTGATAGTGGGTATGGACTAGCTGAGTCGTTTCGATGCCATGATCGACTGTGAAGGTCAGCGTGTGGTGGTTCGAACCCCGAGTGGGGGAGAAATGGTTATCTATGGAGAGGGCACCAGGATGGGTTCAGAGTTTTGCTCAACAGCCAAGGCTCGATAGTATATTCACCACGGGTGTGTGAGGTATTTGGCGTATGTGGTGATCCACGTGTTAGAGATCAGATCTCGGTTTCAAATGTTCCAATCGTCAGAGAGTTCGCCGATGTATTTCCGGAAGAGTTACCCGGAGTGCCTCCTGAGAGGCAGGTCGAGTTCAGGATCGACCTTGTGCCAGGTACGGCCCTTATCGCTAAGGCGTCGTACCGATTGGCACCGGTTGAGATGTAGGAGCTATCATCTCAGTTGCAGGAGCTTCTACGCAAGCAGTTCATCCGTCCGAGCAATTCTCCATGGGGAGCACCGATCCTTTTCGTCAAAAGAAGGATGGTTTAAACCGGATGTGCATTAACTACCAGAAACTGAACAAGTTGACGGCGAAGAACCGTTATCCCCTTCCACGGATAGATGACCTCTTCGATCAGTTACAGGGAGCATCTTGGTTACCCATGAGGAAGGAGGACGTGGAGAAGACCGCATTCCGGACTCGTTACGGGCATAACCAGTTCGTGGTGATGCCGTTTCTGCTCATCAATGCGTCGGTAGTATTCATGGGCCTGATGAATCGGGTATGCAGGCCGATGCTCGATCGCTCAGTTATTGTGTTCATCGATGATAACTTGGTGTATTCCAAGACCAGGGAGCAGCATGAGGAGCATCTCCGTGAGCTTCTGGGATATCTGAGGCGAGAATGGTTTTACGCCATGTTCTCAAAATGTGAGTTATGGTTGCGAGAGGTTCAGTTCCTTGGACATCTTGTTAACCAGGAGGGGATTTTAGTAGACCCAGCCAAAATCGAGGCGATGATGCGGTGAGAGGTTCCGAAATCTCCCTCGAATATCAGGAGTTTTCTGGGTTTGGCAGGGTACTACCGGATATTTATTCAAGATTTCTCCAAAATTGCAATGCCCCTCACTCGTCTAAGAAGGAAGGGGGTAGATTTCCGGTGAGGCCCTGAGCAGCAGACAACATTCAAAACCCTACGGCAGCGAATTTGTGATGCTCCAGTCTTGACTCTCCTGGAGGGAGTTGAGGATTTTGTGGTTTTCTACGATGCATCTATCACCGAATTGTGAGCGGTCCTCATGCATAGAGGACGAGTAATAGCCTACGCGTCACGACAATTGAAGCCGCATGAGACGAGATAACCCACACATGATCTGGAGTTGGGAGTGGTGGTGTTCACTCTAGAGGCATTACCTCTATGGGGTCCGCTGTGCCATCTACACGGACCACAAGAGCTTGAGACACATTATGGATCAGCCAAAGCTGAACATGAGGCAGCATAGGTGGCTGGACGTACTCAAGGATTATGACTTTGAGATCCTTTACCATCCGTGTAAAGCGAACGTGGTGGCGGATGCCTTGAGCCGTAAGTTGGCTGGATCTTCTATTCTGACATCATGTATGAGGATTTCTGTAGACTCTCCACTCGTGGGATTGATTAGAGAGGCCCAGGCTGAGGGAGTGCGAGAGGAAAATTGGAAGATTGACAGGATCAGGGGCGAGATCAGCAGATTTGTTCAGGACAGTCGTTGGTTATTAACCCATTGCGATTGAGTGTGGGTCCCGATGTCTGGTGGGGTTAGACAGATCGTGTTGGGGGAGGCTCATAAGTCTCGTTTCTCTATTCACCCAGGGGCCACCAAGATGTACAGGGATCTGAGTTTGGTACGTCGAGAGATCGCTTGGTACGTCGAGAGGCGCTTGACCTGCAGGATGGTCAAGGCCGAGCATCAGAGGTCGCATGGCAAGCTGCAGCCTCTGGAGGTTTCCATGTGGAAATGAGAGCACATCACGATGGACTTTATCACCAAGTTGCCTAGGACGACAAAGGGATATGATGCTATATGGGTCATCGTGGATCGATTGACCAAGAGTGCCCATTTTCTGGAAATTCGGGAGAGTTCATCGGCCGAGAAGTTGGCTGATGTGTATATCCATGAGATCATTGCTCGCCACAGGGTGCTGGTCTCTATTATTTCAGACCGTGATTTTGGTTCACCTCCCGTTTCTGGCAGAAGTTCCATGAGGAACTTGGCACGAGACTGCATTTCAGCACCGCTTACCATCCGTAGACAGATGGCCAGAGTGAGATGACCATTCAGACCCTCGAGGATATGTGGAGGACTTGCGTCAATGATTTTGGTGGGAGCTGGGACTCGCACCTACCCTTTGCATAGTTCTCCTACAACAACAACATTCATTCCAGCATTGGTGCTCCACCTTTCGAGCTGTTGTATGGGCAGAGATGTCGTACCCCAGTCTGTTGGGGCGAGGTTAGTCACCGGGTCATGGGTCGGACCGAGGTGGTTCTGCAAACTACCGAGAAGATTCAGCGGATCAGGCAGCGATTTCAGACATGTCAGAGTCGGGAAAAAGTTATACCGACCGACACCGATCCGAGTTGGAGTTTCAGGTCGGCTATATGGTGTTGTTGAAGGTCTCACCCTGGAAGGGTGTAATCCGCTTCAGAAAAAGGGGAAAGTTGGGTCCCCAGATATATTGGATCGTTTCATGTTATTGCCAGGGTTGGCAAGCTGGCATATAGGCTGGACATTCCGGAGGAGCTTCGTCAGATTCACAGCAGTTTCCACATTTCACAACTTCGGAAGTGCATATTAGACGAGGAAGCAGTAGTGTCATTGGATGACATTCAGGTCGACAAGCACTTGAATTACATAGAGAAGTCGGTTGTGATGTTAGAGTGGAAGATGAAGGTCTTGCGTAACAAGGAGATACCTTTGGTAAAGGTACAGTGGCAGCATCGGAGGGGATCCGAGTGGACTTGCGAGCTGGAGGATGAGATGCGGGAGCATTACCCCGAATTATTCGCTACAGCAGGCTTCGAGGACGAAGCCTAGTTTAATTGGGGGAGCATTGTAACATCCCAATCTTCATGTATGAGTTTAAATCTTTTATATTAATATTTTCAGGGCAACTCGACGACTTGGAAGGCTCCAACTCGTCGTTTAGAGCAATTATGTCCGCATATTTTTCAAGGTCTACTCGACGAGTTGGAAGGCCCCAACTCAACGAGTTGAAGACTGGACATGAAAACCCTAATTTTTAGGGTTTACACCCTATTTAAAGGCGTTAACTCTTATTGCTGGCCTCCCTCATCGCCTCCTTGTCTAGAGAAAAACCCTAGTTCGTGCTTTGTTCTCATTGTGTGTGTGTGTGTGTGTGAGCTTGGAGAGTGATTTTTGGTGCTCTTTTGGAAGGAATAAGAAGCATGAAGAAGTTGGCTGAAGGGAGAGGTTGTAGATCTGGTGTCTACTCTGGGGTGGCAAGCATTTTGAGGTATAAAGTTGTTACCTTGATCATCTATTTTCTAGATCTCTTCATTTGAGAGTTTATGGCCATCATTAGCTTATATGGGAGTCATTCTTGTATTTGAGCATGTCATGTAGCTATAACTTCAGATCTAGACAGTTCATGGCCCTTTTGACATAAAGTTGCCATCTTTATCATGTCTTGGCCCCCCTCTATGCCCTAAACCCCTTATCAAGCTATGTTTGAGTGTTTTAGCCCCTGTGATGCCATGCATGCACGTAAAGTTAGCAACTTTACGTGGCATCTGAGTCCTAGGGGACCAGATCTATAGTTTTGAGCATTAGACTCGCTTGGGAGATGGCTAAATGAGTTAGGCCAAGGAAAACTCGATGATTTGCTCTGCCAACGCGGTGAGTTGGCCTGGGGTTTCCCCGATCTCCTGGATACTATAGCAACTCGACGAGTTATTCTGCTAACTCGGCGAGTTGACTAGGGATTTTCCTGGTTTATGAATATTAGAAGAACTCAATGAATTCATAGATGCACTCGATGAGTTGGGTCAACATGGACTGTTGACCTTGACTGTCGACCTTGTCTTTGACCAAGTTTGACTTTAAGGGTATTTTTGGTATTCGGGATTTTTATGGAGTTTGTCACATGATGGTTGTAGGCGGTTGAGTTTGGAGCTATGATTCGAGAGTTAGATCTTGTCAATCAGTGATGCTTGTGATGTGAGTTTTCCTCGCTATACTAACAGGGTCTAAGGCACCACGACCTGCCCTTTTTAGATTGTTATCCTGATTATCGTGCGATGCTATGTGTAGTGATCTATTTGATCTGTATCCTAGGGTATAGGATGATGCTATGATTCATGCTCTGTTAGACCTGTATGATTATGGTATGTGATAGCTAGCTTTTGATATCCATGTGATGATTGTGTGATTACGTGTGGGTTGAGGCGGTCCTTCTTTGTGTTGTAGGCCAACAGACCCAGGGCGGCCCGGATAGACTGAAGGCCTATAAGGCGGACAAGTCAGGCTAAAGGCCCGGAGAATGGTCCAGACAGGCTGAAGGACCGATGAGGCGGTCCAGACATGTTGATGGTTCTGAGAGTAGGCAAAATAGACTGAAGGCCCGGTGAGGCGGTCTAGTCATGCTAAAGACTCTATAGGCATACTTTTTGTTTATGATATTGATATGTTTGTATGGAGTTGGTATCTTAGGCGAAACTCACTATGCTTCGGGCTTACAGTTTTGGATTTTGTTTCAGGTACTTCGGATGATCGCGGGAAGGCGAAGGCTTGATCGTGCACCTCCACATATTTTATGCTATGATTTTAGGGATTTCTCTGATGTTAAACTATTTGAAAACAATTATTAAAAGATGAATAGTTTTTGTGATCTTTAGAAAGTTCAAATTTTTCATGAATTTTTCAGATGTTACACTGAATCTGAACATGAGGCAGCATCGTTCTCTGGATGTGGTGAAGGATTATGATTGTGAGATCCTTTATCACCCGGGGAAGGCCAATGTAGTGGCAGATGCTCTCAGCCGCATGGCGATCGCGGCTCCGATTAGAGATCTATGTTTGAGGATGACCGTGATTACTCCATTGTTGGAGCAGATCTGTAAGGCACAGTTAGAGGCTATGAAGAAAGAGCACCAGAAGAGCAACTGCATTGTGGGGCAGGTGGCTTCATTCGATTATGATTACCGTGGATTGTTGACCCTTCATCGGTGGGTTTGGATGCTATATCTCGGTGACGTACGTCAGGTTCGGTTTGAGGAGGCCCACAAGTCGAGGTTCTCCATCCATCTCGGGGCGACGAAGATGTATAGGGAGCTTCGTCCTGATTTCTGGTGGCCCTGCATGAAGCGGGATGTGGACTGGTATGTGGAGCGGTGCTTGACTTACAGGAAAGTCAAGGCCGACTAACAGTGACCTCACAGCAAGATGCGGCCGTTGGAGATTCCCGTGTGGAAATGGGAACACATCACTATATATTTCGTCACAAAGCTTCACAAGACCGCACGTGGAGTGGATTCTATTTGGGTCATCGTGGATCGGTTGACCAAGAGTGTGCATTTCATCCTGATCCAGGAGAGTACATTTGTTGACAAGCTAGCCGAGATATACACTTGCGAGGTGGTGGCACATCTGGGGTATCTGTTTTGGTAGTGTCAGACCGAGATGTTCGTTTCACTTCCAGATTTTGGAAGCGGTTTAATGACGAGTTGGGCACTTGTCTCTACTTCAGCAAAATTTTTCACCCTCATACTGATGGACAGAGTGAGCAGACGATCCAGACTCTGCAGTATATGCTACGTGCATGTGTATTGGATTTTGGTGGGAGTTGGTATACGTATCTTCCGTTAGCATAATCTTCATATAACAACAGCTATCACGCTAGCATTAATCGACCTCCTTTCGGGATGCTCTATGGGAGGAAATGCAGGACCCCGATTTGTTAGGGCGAGGTCGGTCAGCGAGTCATTGGGAGTACCGAAGTGGTACTCAAGACTGCTGAGTTGATCCAGCAGGTCTGGAGCAGGCTCCAGACAGCTCAGAGTCGGTAGATGAGCTACGCCGACAAGTGCCGGTCAGATTTGGAGTTTCAGGTGGGGGAGATGCTTCTCCTAAAGGTGTCACCTTGGAAAGGTGTCATCCGGTTTAGGAAGCGGGGCAAGCTGGTCTGCAGGTACATCGTTTCGTTCAGGGTTTTGGCTCGGGTGGCTCGGGTTGTTTATCGTTTGGATCTTCCAGCAGAGCTCAGTCAGATTCACAGCACCTTTCATGTCTCTCAGCTGCAGAAGTTTTTAGTGGATGATTCCGCAGTTTTACCCTTGGAGGATATTTAGGTGGATGACCGCATGAATTATATAGAGAGACCAGTGGCAATTTTGGATCGGAAATCGAAAACCTTGAGGAACAAGGTTGTGGAGTTAGTAAAGGTGCAATGGCAGCACCGCAAGGGATCGGAGTGGACTTGGGAGCCTGAGGAAGAGATGAGGGAGCACTATCCGGAGTTGTTCGGGATGGCGGACTTCGGGGACGAAGTCTGATTCAAGTGGGGGAGAATCGTAACACTGGATATTTTTCCAAGGTATTACTTATATTTCGGGTTAATTATAGTAAGAAATGTTCAACGATTCCATGCACGTACGCGCTGCGTACTAAAGAACATTATGTCTTAAGGACCAGCCTCCCTCTCACCCTTAAGCAACTCCCATGAAACCCTAATTCATATATTGTGTGTTCTTGTGCTTGGAAGGCCTTTTTGAGAGCATTCTTGGTGTTTTGATCCATTCTCCAAGGAAGTGAAGATTGAAGCAAGGTGGTGGTTCAAAGGAGAAGGTGTAGATCTGGGATTGTTGCTTCGTTTCAGACATTTTCATGGTATTAAGTCTTGAAGTTGCCTTATGAATGCTTAGATCTCTTGTGTTGAGTTTTTGGACCTTTTTGGTACCAAGGATGAAGCTTTATTTCTCAAAGTCATTTTCTAAGCTTAGGGTTGCCACCCTTGGTGTTATTTGAGTCCCTAAGTCAGAAAGTTGCCATCTTGGAAGTCTTGTAGCATCCATGCATGAGTTTTGTTCACTTTTAAGGATGTAGGTTGTCATATTTCAAGTTTAGGCCCATTTAGGGGCATGCAAGCCGCCAAGTAATCGACTTTATGGGTTAAGACCCTTCATTGGACCCAGATCTGTGTTTGGAGCCTCAGATCTTAAGGGATTAATTTCTTTTTGGGATTTTGGCTTAACAGGAGAGTACGCTAGGTGTACAAGCCCGTACGCGCAGCGTACAATCCATGCAGCCAGTACGTTAAGCGTACAGATGAGTACGCCCTGTGTACTCAGTGGATTTGGGCTGGCGTTATTTGGGCGTCGGTTTGGGTTGTTTCCTTGGACTTATGCTTTGGGCCTTAGTAGGCCATATAGAGTCGACTCTTTAGGTTAGGAAACTGCAATTTGTTTTGGGTTAGGGCCATGTTAAGGGATCGGGCCCAATTGGAAATTAGGCCATATGTTGGGACTTGTGGGGTTATTTTTCTCCTTTGGGCCATTGGTTATGATTTAGAGCCTTCGTTTGGGACAAGAGTATGTTAGGGGTAAAATTCTCTTTTACCCCAGTGAGGACTTATGGTTAAGTGATATGATCGTGAACTTAATTAGCTTTTATTTGATAATTGTTGCTCGGGGACTCGTAGGACCAACATTCGGGGATCATCTGTATCATTCTGTTTTGCATGGTGAGTTTCCTTATTGGGTTTAGCGGGTCGAAGGCACCAAGGTCGGCCCATGTTTATGCTATGGTAGTATGCTAGCTATCTTCGTGACTCTCGCATGTGTATGTGTTTATATGTTTCTGGGCTAAGGTCTGATGTCGGGAAAGGCCCGAAGACTAGTTTTATATTATGTGATTATTGCACATGTGTATGTGTTTACTTGATATATGTTATATGCATGCCGAGCTTAGTCCGATGACCGGGCGGGGCCCGATGCCGGACGGGGCCCGATATATGTTATTATATGGTATGTTGTAGATTGGGGGAAATTCACTAAGTTTCATGCTTACGGTTTTTAGTTTTGGTTTCAGGTACTTCCTGTTAGTGTGCAAATTCATGCTTGGATGAGGCTTACCCTTTTCTACTGTGTGATGAGTTGTCTTTCCTATAAATAGGAAGTGAGTGACACTCATTTATGTAAGGAACCATTTAGAGTGTTAGACTAGAGAGAGAATTTGTACAAGACCCACTTTGTATATTCTTTCTAGATATAATATGAGCTTAACAAGATTTATTTACTTGATATGTTCTAGAGTTTACATGATGATTCACTTGATCTTTTCATATTCCGCACATACCATCATAATCAACACCACTACAATTGGTATCAGAGTGGGTGTTCTTGATTCAATCAAGAATTGATCCATGGTGGCTTTCTAGATTTGGTGATTCTTCATTTTTTATCTTTGATCCTCGTGATTTAGAGAGTTTTTGGATTCTAGAAATCGAAATTTTCTTTGATTTTATCTATAATTTGATTTTCATCACTAGAATTCAAGTGATTTTTACTTTCTCTCTCTAGAAAACCCATTCAAAATCACTTTTTCTCTCTACAAAAACCCAAGATCTTATCGATTGATAAAAGATGGAAGAAACAATTCGTGCTGATTGGTTTATGGAGGATTATCCATGGTCATTCAGTTTTGAAGGAATACTCAATTGATTTGTAACCGGGTATTTCAAACAAAAGGCACTCATTTCTAAGGAGAAATGTGAATGTGGAAAGTTCAATGGCTATCCTAATGATCATAATCATCATAAGGTGTTTCTTGATCATTTGGTAACAACTTATCATGAAAGAAGTAAAAAGAAGAAAGATGATGAAGTAATTGAAGGAATTCGTCTTGATGAATGCAAATATGGTGATAATGTTCTTCCTTCTTACCCGGATGTTCTTGATGTACAAGAAAAAGGAGTTCAATTTGATTCTCATGAAGATGAAAAATGTTTTTGCTCAATTGGAGTTCAAACCGATGATATTTTGTGTTCTTGTGATTCATTTGAAGGAATGATTCCTTATCGGAAGCCGGTGATCCATGAGATTCAGAAGTATCGATTTGATTCAAACTCACAAAGTGGAAGTTGTGGAAAGTAGGTTTGTTCATGAAATCAAATCTTCAAGATGCAAAAGGATGAGAAAAAAAAAGAAGAAAAAAAAATTAAATGCAAAAACAAGCGGGTTTACTCACAAAAATCATCAAGTGCTGTTGTGAAGCAAATTTGGGTTCCAAAGCAACAATCTCCAAAGCTTGCATTAAATTTGAAGTCAAAACCCAAAAGTGTTGGTGTTTCTTTTGAAGATGTTCTTGGATCAATGAAGAACACGAAGAACAAGTTGTACTTCACGCATAGTGGGTAGTACAATGTTCAAATCAGAGATTTTCTCGTTCCAACAAAAGAACCAAGATCTTCTAAATTTGATTCGTTCGTTGAAAACGGAACTCGATTCGTCAAAAAGGTATCTCAAATTATCAAATGGATTCCAAAACATCCATGATTTCAATTCATATTTTGCGTTTTTCATTTTTGATCGATTTGCCTCATTGGATCAAATTTGTTTCAACCTCATTGACTGATCCAAGTATTTTTTTTTTTAGATCAAAATTCCAAATATCAAAATCAAACTCTCAAAATTCTCAACAAATGAAAATGAACATCTAATTCCAATTTTTTTGCTGCTCATCAGCTTTTGATTTTGTTGCCCAATTTTGATTTGTTACTATTCATGTTCATCAATTGAGCCCATAGTTCATAGGATACAATTTTGTATTAGTGTGAACCCATAATTCATCTGATATTATTGTTTTTGAGCCTATAGATCATTAAATTGAAATCGAAATTGAATACTTTCGTTCGTTCATTCTCATACGCTTACAGTGCTTGTACTCTCAAATATTCTTAACTGTATTCATTAAGGTCAAACCTAAAAGACAAAATCGATAGCTTGAGAAATCTGAAAATCAAAATTGGTCTATTGTATGTTGATCGACGGATCGATTTTGGTTTGGTGTCAAAGGTTTGATGTTTTGGGAAGATATGTAGAATGAAGCCTGTGATTTTGAGATCATATGAAGATGTTCGAAGTTCCGACTGGTGTTTGATTTCGTTGAGTCAGATGGTTCATCGCATCTCATATTGCATTGAAAAAGAAAGTCAAATGTCGAACAAAAAATGAATTGGGAGTATATAGATTTGGAGTCACGATGTTGAATTTGGTCGATGATTAGTATGTTAATGTCGTTTTTTATTCGGATTATCGAATCGATGAACTGGAAAACGAAAGATTGTGTTGATTTTGCTGATGAGTGATTATAATTGAAGTTCCATTGATTTTGATTTCGAAAGTATTTGGATTGTTGAGTTTGGTTTGTATGTCGATTGTATTTGGAATCGATAACTTGGGAACGAGCTGAGAATCACGAACTCAGAAATGTTCGTTCGTTGGATTGATAAAGGATATGTTGAAATCTATATATTGGGATGCTCAATTTTAGATTCGAAAGGCTGATATCGATTTTGGTTGAAGGATCTGTTATTGAATTCGATTTTGGGTTTGATTGTTGGATTGACTTTTGATAGTCAAAGGATGATTGGGACGAACAGGTTTGCATCGGATTGTACCTGAGTCAAAATTTATTTGCTTATAGAATTTGGATATTGATTTCGAAGGGTTGATCGACTGGATTAGAAATGGGTTTATTGATGTTGTTGTTGACCTTGGAAAATCGTCGATGTTGGTATGATTCTACAGTTGAAAGCGAAGAACTATTATTGTTGATGTGGGTTTATCGCTTGATGTCGACTAATTTTGTTGGAATCGATATTCGATGGTCGATTTTGAACATTAAAAGTATAGAATGAGAAACCGTATGTTGATACCGAATGTCGATGATGTGGACACCTATAATAGTGAAATGTCGATTAAGCGATTGAATGGTTCAGATGATATTAAGTGATTCGCATGCCTTCGTTTTCGAAACTTCTTTGAATGATTAAAAAGATGTTTTGTTATTTGAATTTTTGCATCTAAAAGTGAAGATTTGCTGTTTTTTTGGGTAAGAAGATACAAATGTTTCGAAATTGGTCTTTCATGTTTTGAAGACTTCACAGTTTACATCCATTTCGAAATAATGACTGGTTTTCGACATTTTGTAAGAAAATAGGCATAGTATCGAAGTTAGTATCTGAAGTTTCGAAATTTTGGCAGCAAAAATCCAGTTTCGAAAATGGGCTAACACTGCTGAGAAATTGAAGAATTTTCATTTCTGGTCCCTGCAGTTGGTGCGAACTTACACTTTATACCCAATTTCGCAAATGGGGAAGTGTTTCGCATCTGTAGTTGTTTTTGGCGCAACGAGTCCCTGCATAATTCTGTTATTGATGGTTTTTACCTGGATTTTAGAAAATCTTGCAACTCTCACCCAAAAGTCGAAAGTTTTCATAAATTGGAAATTTTTTCGAGGTTTTTTCGTTATTGTTTTTCCGTGCAAGTTTTTCGGTGATTCATTTTTGGCACACATCAAGGGGGAGGATTGTGAAGTTCATTCCTCGGGCGCTTCTCACCCTTAATGGGTTTTATAATCATTTTTTGATTATAAAAAGGGAAGAATGATGGGTATTCGAAGCAGGTTTTTTCGGGGTATTCATTTTTGGATATGAAGACCGGTGTTAATTCGAGGGGGAGTTTTGTCTTGATCGTGCGACCTCGTTGGATATTGAAACTGGGCGTCCAATCCTAACTTTGAGGGGGAGAATGCTAGGGTGCAAAGTCACGCTTGGATGAGGTTTACCTTTTGTATTGTGTGATGCGTTGTCTTTCTTATAAATAGGAAGTGACTAACACTTATTTATGTAATGAACCATTTGGAGTGTTAGACTAGAGAGAGAATTTGTACAAGACCCACTTTGTATATTCTTTCTAGATCTAATATGAGCTTAACAAGATTTATTTACTTGATGTGTTCTTGAGTTTACATGATGATTCACTAGATCATTTCTTATTCCGCACATGCCATCATAATCAACACCACTACACTTCTGGTAGCAAGGGGATGATTTTGCTTGGGATGTTTACTCTGATTTTCATTGTTATGAATACTGTGACTCGTGTTTATGATTGGATATTTTGAAAAATATTGATTATGTAATAGTTACAAACAAAATTTTTGGGACCCTAATTTTGTAGTGTTACAATTACTTAGGCTACTAAGCAACCTATCTCTGATTCATCTTTTATGAAACTCTGTCGTACAGGGTTGAACGCGAAACTTCGAAAAAATCAGAAATTCTTCATGCGAAGTCAGATTTGGTCGTTCTTTATACCCACAGAATCGTCATCACGAATACTACAATTTTCATCAAAGTTATTTATCCTATATAGTCTTTTATTTTTAAACATTTATTTATCTTAATTTGTTAAATTTATAATAATGATTTATATAAATATTATAAGCCCATAATATTTTCCCATGAAACATGTACGCAATATATAAATATCATTTACATAACTCGTATCGCGTACAAAGGATTCTTATTTATTTACGATTATCATATTCGAGGATTTAATTAGTCATTAAAACGAATATTTAAAATTTTTTAATTCATAAAACGTCTAGCCCGAAGTCACAGGTGTTATACTTATGGACTAAAATGAACATCTCGCAAATTCAAATCTTTGCTTCAATGGGAATATTCAAGGAGTTTGAATTTCAAGAAACGAAGATGAACCATATATATGTTGGGTTTTAGTTAAAAAAAACTAATTACAACCACTAAGGATAATCTTGCCAGAAAAGGAAAGACAAAACACCAACTACAGAAGAGATGAAGAAATAACAACCTTTATTATTCTGGGATTAGTAGGATATTATAAAATATTTATTCAAGACTTTTTCAAGATTGCGGTAATAGTGACCCGTTTAACGAAAAAGAGAGTTGCTTTTTGGGTCCTAAGAAAAATTTAGCATTTGGAATATTGAGACAAAAGTTATGCGAAGCTCCAGTATTAACCCTTCCAAAAGCTATTGACGACATCATAGTCTATTGCAATTTGTCAAGCATGGGTTTTGGAGTTGTTCTCATGCAGCGAGGTCGAGTAATCGTGTATGCCTCAAGATAATTAAAGCATCACGAGGCTAACTTTCCAACATATGATCTAGGTTTGGCAGGAGTAGTCTTTGCTAGAAAGATTTTAAGGCATTAATTGTATGGAGTACAGTGCACCATCTACACAGACCATAAAATCTTGAGATACCTAATGGACCAGCCAAACATGAACATGAGGCAGCATCGATGGTTGGATGTGGTGAAAGACTATGATTGGGAAATCCTTTACCATCAAGGTATGACCAACGTAGTAGCTGATGCATTACTTCGGAAGACAACTAGTACGCCAGTGAAGGGTATCTGCTTAAGGATGACTGTAATCACTTCAATAATAGAAACGATCAAGCAAGCTCGGAAAAAGGCAGTAAAGGAAGAGAATTGGAAAAGCAAAAAGATTTTTTGACGGATTTCAGCTTTCAATATAGACAGTCGCCGATTGTTGACCCTGTATGACAGAGTTTCGGTTCCATACTCAGGTGGAACTCGACAAATACTGATGGACGAGTTGCACAAGTCCAAATTCTCAATTCATCTAGTGGCTAAAAAGATGTACAAAGATCTTTGACACAATTAATGGTGGCCCTATATGAAGAGAGATGTAGCATGGTGCGTCGAGCGATGTTTGACTTGTTGGAAGGTTAAGGCCGCACACCAGATGCCCCATAGAAAATTACAGCCTCTTGATAATCCTATGTGGAAGTGGGAACAAATAACGATGGATTTTATCACCAAATTAACAAAGACTCCTCATGGGGTTGACACTATATGGGTGATAGTAGATAGGTTGACCAAGAGCTCCCACTTCATGCTTGTATAGGAAAGCTCCTCCGCTAAGAAGCTGACATAAGTATTCGTTATGGAAGTAGTCTCTTGATATGTGTATCAGTCTCAATAGTCTCTGATAGATATGACCATTTTATTTCTCGGTTTTGGTGGAAGTTCCATGTGTAGCTAGGAACATGATTCCATATATGCACAACTTATCACCCTCAGAACGATAGGCAGATTGAAAGAACAATACGAACTCTTGAGGACATGCTGCAAGCATGTGTACTTGATTTCGGAGGGAGTTGGGATACATATCTACTGTTGGTGGAATTCTCATACAACAACAACTTTCATTCCAGTATTGGTAGACCTCCAGTCAAGATGCTTCGTGGGAGGAGGTATCGTACACCAATATGTTAGGGAAAAGTCAGTTATCGAGTCATGGGAAGGACTGACATTGTAATCAAGACTACCAAACTTATCCAACAAGTTTGAGAAAGATTTCAAACTGCTCAGAGTTGGAAAAAGAGTTATGCAGATCGGCAAATGTTTGATCTTGAGTTCCTAGCCAGGGACGTCGTACTACTTAAGGTTTAGCCATGGAAAGATGTCATCTGGTTCTGGAAGCGGGGAATGTTATGCCCTAGGTATATCGGGCACTTTCGAGTTATTACTTGGGTAGGCAAGGTTGCTTATCGTTTTGATCTTCCCGAAGAACTTAGTTATCTCCACAACACCTTTCATGTCTCCCAATTAAGTAAGTGCATTACAAATGAATCTGCAACTGTACCTTTCGAGGATATTTACATAGATAAATGTGTAGCTGTATGAGGTACGTGGAGAAAACAATGACAATTATAGATAGAAGACCAAGACATTATTCAACAAAGTAATCAGCTTGGTGGCAGTTCAATGGAAACACCAAAAAGGATCATAATGGACTTGGGATCTAGAAGAAGAGAGAGAATGAAATGAAAACAATGGTTGTAGTTATTGGATTAGGTGTCTAAGCCCATAACTATATTTGGTATGTACTTGACCCGCTTGTAGCATGGTCCTTTTGGGTTGCCTTCACCAGAGCAACTTGACTGGATGAATAATAGAGAAAGAGGTTATTATGGTTTATTAATATATTATATGAATAATATATTAAAGGAGAAATCATATTTAGTTAACTAATATTGGTCAAGAATTAATTAAGAATTAATTTTGTGGTCAAAAGATATTAATTGAACTAAGGGGACTGGAACTGCAATTATAAGATAATTGGATTTTGGGCTGTGGATCCCTTAGAAGGGGATGGACGAAATCAAGAGGGAAGCCCACCTTGAATTCGTCCAAGGCCTTGATTCTAGAAGGATCTTTGGACTGCTTGGTGGCTAAGCAATCTAATTAGGGTTTTGACTGAAACCCTACCAGCTCACCTATATAAAGGGTCCCTAGGCTTCATGATTTCAGCTACACCAACCCTAAGAAGAGTTTAAGGAGCCGAAATTACCTTCCCCACTCTCTCTAAGATTCATCCAACTTGATTTGGTGTTTGTGATCTATTAGAGGCACAACATTTTAGGTGCTAAGGTTCTCAAAAGCTAGAGATCTTCAAGCAAAAATCAAAGGTAACTTTCTAACTTGTTTATTGGATGTTAATTTCGTTTTGTTGTATGCTAGATTAGGGTTTGCAAGTCTTGGAAAATTGTTGCATGTACAGATAGAAAAACTAGATCCAAGCATTAGGGTTTGCATGAACACCACAGGAATGTTGTTTTTCTCATAACCCATCAGTGGTATCAGAGCCTAGATCGTTTCTCTTTTGTATTTGATGCATAGATAATTTGTTTAAGTTCAAAAGTAAAAAATTTCAGCCTCTGACTGATGGACTCGTCGCTCAGCAGATGGACTCGGCGAGTCAGGGCTACTTGGCGAGTCCTATTCTGTGACTCGGCGAGTCGGCTCGTCTGGTGGCTGATTTTTTGGGATTTTGACTCTCTTTGGAGTGGGATAATTACCAAAAAAGTTTCTGACTAATAAAATCTGATTTTTATTATATTGGTATGATTATCCTAATCCAAATAGAAGATAATTGTCATAAATAAGATAATTACAAGTTTATATGATAATATTAATTATTTGTATTTTTTATTTGAATTATCTTGTCAAGCAGATAGATTAGGTCAAATTATGTGATAAATACTAATAATATGATTAGTTAATTATTTTTCAAATTTGATCTAATGTTTTGAAAAGTTTCAAAACATGCCCTCAAGTTTTGGAATTTAAATTTTGATTAAAAGGTTTTAATTTGAAACATTTAAATTATATAACCCAAGAGTTTTAACAGTTAAAATTCAATCTTTATACTATAGTAATATTAAAAGATTAATTATTCTATATGTATAAGAACATGGCTAGTCTTACCGTTAGTAGGCCTCATTCATGAAGCCAGTCTATAAGGGGAGTATAAGGTTATTGCCTATAAAATGGCAGTTTAATGGGTGTCCACTCTCACCCACCGCTTCCTTGACTGGTGGAGGGTCGTTAGCCGAACAGGTAGGATAGGACTATAATTCTCCCTTCATTAAAAGTATAATGATAAACATAAATTAACTAAACTCTATTAAATTCCCAATCTTAGTTACATTAGGAAAATGTAAATTTGGTGCTAACCCATGAAATTGTACTTTGCACCTTGTTAAGTCGTTAGTCGAGCGTGTGTGGTTAACCGGCACACTAATCTTGGACTGATAGTGCGTGGCAAAGGGTAGCTTAATGTTAATCATAGATCAATGGAGCGTGTGTGGTTAACCGGCACATTGATTAGGTGGTTGTAATATTGGGTGTACCACGCTAATTTGCATGGTTATTCACTCCTTTTTTGTGATCCTCGGCATCCTAGTCACAAACTTGAAGGTCACAATCGAGATTTAAACATGCCATTGAATAGTTCAATGAATCCCAAAGGATCTAGGAGATTCGATTTACTTGAAACCTAAAATTCTTTTTCGTTTTTCGTGGTGGAAATTGGTAAATCGTCATTTACCTACCTTCAAATATTTTGCAAGTTGGATTACGGCATCCCTCTTCCAATTTGTTAAATATTGTGTTGGGTCCTAGCCTTATTATTTCATATTGGGTGTTATATTAAGGACTTAAATCAACTTGCTTGAATTTCTCCCTCATAGATGTCTAGTTAAGACAACTATGGTTTTCCTTATCCTTTTGGAAAAAGCCTTCCTAATGAAGATGATATCACACATGGCAATCAAGGTGAAAGATTAATCCCTTTGTTGTGCATTAATGGGACTAGAAATCAACTTCACTTCCTCTACCTCCTCCAATAATTCTCCCTAACCACAAGTTCAAAGACTTGAAAAGTTCAAGGTCACTCAAGCCCTATTGGCAAGCAAAGTGTGTGTGTGCTCACATCTTGGAGATGAAGTCACATATTGACAGGCCGGGGGAGTTGGGTGTCAAAGTCTCAAGGAAGTTGGTTGTTGACTGGGTTCTTCAATCACTTCCTAAGTCACATAGTGAGTTCCTTAAAGACTACTATATGGCATACCACGACATGACCCTTATGGATCTTACTTATTTGCTTGTTGCTGCTGAATCAGCAATGATTTGGAGCACTGTTAAAGCAAATTTGATTGGAAGATCTACTTCCCAAAGTTACTTGTACATTGATAATGGTAACATTGGAAGTCCAAAAAAGCTTTATCTTCCTAATGCAAAGGGATCAGCCATGGTCAAGTCATTTGACCCAATGGTAAAGAGAAAGGCTAAGTCTGAGATAGTCTCATGTACCATTCCCAAAGAGTCCATATGTTTCTTTTCCCAAGAGAAGGGCATTTGTTGCGAAGCTACCCTATTTACCTGAAAGTCCATAAGGATGGTAAAGATAAAAAGTTTGACTCTACTTCAGGTAAAGCCCACTATCTAACTCTATTAAGTTCCTATTTGGAGATTCTTAATACATGATGTAATGTAATTACATTTTGATGTTTTGAAGAATCAAAGAAAACAAAGGAAGCTTAATGGAAGAGTAAGCTAATTCTGATCGCGAAGATGGATTTCGATCGCATGGTTCGGTGATCAAAATTTTGAGCTGCTACTTAAGAGTTGTGATAGATTGCTTAGAAATGGATAACAACATAGTTTTCACTTGTAAGTGCATTGTAAGGAAAACGTTTTCTGCAAATATTTATAAATAAAGAAAAGTTTTTATTTCTTTTCAAGTATCCTTACAATCGCATTCTTGAAAATTATTATTTATATGATTCCATTGATAGCAATGTTGGAAAATGGATTTGATTCTTTCGTTAGGGGTATTGTCATAATTTACCAAATAAGGAAAGATTCTCATCACCAAGGTTTCAGTTGGATAGAAACTTGAAAACATGCAACTTGTATTGTATGATGAACGAGAATTTTCATCTTTGGGAAATTAAGACTAACTCCTTGTTCACATGTCTATGTGAGTCAAGTGAAGGACTAGGGGATTGGGTACACTTGGTTGTGCGCTTATCAGGTCCACCACAAAGATCGATAAGACTATTCGTCATGATTTACTAAAGTTTAGTAAATATGGTTATGCTTACAAGTTTAAGTGTAATTCTGAAACATTGGAAACAGTTTCAATGTATGGCAGAACGAATGAAAAGAATCAAATTAGGCAGAAAGATAAAAGTTTCTCCAATCTGAAAAGATGGGAGAGTACTTGAGTATCTTGTTTTGTGGTTATCTTAGTGATTGTGAAACCATATCACAATTGATTCTCTAAGGACATCTTAGTGCATTTAGATGACTAAGAAGAGGAATCATGAATTGTTAAAATGGTTAAATCAAAAAGTGAATCATATTTCGTTCCAAAAAAACAGGTCTTAGAGTCATACTCTAAGATTATAGCTTGAGTGACATATCTTAAGAAAGGTTTAAAACACTCATCAAATGTAGAGTAAAATGTTTTCAACTCTTGTACATTTGAAATTGGCAAGTTGTGAAGTCTTGGATAAGACAAAGACCAACTATGACCAATTGTGTGAAGTGTTTGTCTTGATAAGAATCTGCACTATCTCTTGAATATTTGTTTGTCAAGGAATGGTTCTTGGCAAAAGAGTCTTATATGTCAAGAGGACAGTGGGAGTCTTAAAGGTCTTGAAAGTTTCAAGAACTAATCAAGAATAAAACCTATTGTTTATCACTGGCACACGACTTGAGGTCTTTAACCTATTGTGTTGACACATTCTTATTTTTGTGCTCATTCCAGTTAAAAGTTGGCTACGCATGTGAGTTCTATGAGTTCTAAATTGTTTGCATGACAACTTGGAAGACATGGTAGGCCCTTGCGCTACCATATGGCAAGAAATTAAGTTTGAACAAGTTCAGTCCATATGAGTTTGGATTTTTCACTAACCTTGTCTTGTGATTATGGTTTTCGAAAATTCATATGGATAGGAACACATACACCATAAAATCTAAGTGTCTTAAGGTTTCTCTCCACTTCATATAAATGATTGTGAGGAAACGCTTTCACTAAGTAGATTTTAAGGAGATAGCAATTGTGATATTTGCATTTCTCAAATTCGATTATGATTACGACATACCTTTTCATGATTGGAATTGTGAGCAATGGCAAAGGTCTAAACATTTGAGAATATGATTACGGTATTCCTTTTCATAGTTCTAAAATTATTTAGACACACATGTGAGATATCTAAGGAAATGTGTATGAGTTTGAGAAGCCTAGATAAAGTCTTATCGAAGCATCTCGTACCAGAAATATAAACTTTGGTAATGAAAGTCAATAAAGTATTGATTTCTAGAAGTCCAGCTGATTTCTGGGTACATGTCAAAGCTAGTGGGAGCATAAGTGTTATGCTAGTAAAATAATAATTATTATGCTAGTGGGAGCATAATCAATTATGGTAAGTGTTGCAAGTTAGGAATGTTAATTATAGAAAACAAAAGTTTTAATTCGTGAAGTTGCAGGGGTTGAAAAAGTTGTTTTACTATAATTAAGGGAGAGGAAATTATACTTCATTCCAATTCTAAAAGCTTAGATTGTGAGATTTTAATCAAATTTAGTCATGACTACATTGTTTGTGTTATAAAATTCGATTATGATTAAGATATCCCTTTTCATAATTCGAATTATGAGAACATGGCAAATAGAAATAGAAATACTATAGCAAAAGACTGGTCCAATATCATGTCTTTATGTGAGACATCATGAATCGTGTCCCATATGCTTCGGATATAGGATCGATTACATGTGCTGTAATATTCATCCGTTCTAAATTTTCCAAATGTCTAGGGCATTAAGGGGGAAAAGGACTAGAACTGGATATGACTAAAATAATTAAGCAATTGTCGAGGACAATCTGAGGTTTACCAAAAATTGGTTGCTCATGGACAGTTGGAAGTATAGTGTTAATTTTGGAAGGGCCATATTGACATATTCTGAAAAGAGGCAACTCTTGTTCAGAAGTGATAGTCAAAATGGGAATGTGTAAATGTTTCCAAAAGTGGAAGTTATTCTTCAAATCTATGTAAGATTAGAAAACTTAATGCAAGAAGGATGTTCAAAGGAATGTACTTTGAATGTGAGACTTCGTTTCATGGAATTGCTCTCCATTGGAATACTTTCTAATGTCTATTGCCGAGTCTTTGTGACTTTTGTGCATAGTCATATATGTTTAAAATCTAACAGATTTCGGTAAATGGGAAAGAATCTTGTATTCTTACATTTATCATACGCATTTGGAATTGTGAAATGAGCATCATTGAAATGTTTTCAATTGATCTATTCCACAAAGAAAGGATCATAGGTAAACATAGTGTGCATGCTTGGAGCATGGCACAACTATTGTTTTAATTCAAGTATTAAGTTGATTATTCAAAACATTATACAATGAATAATGAGTGATCAATATGACTCAAACGTTTTGGGGCCATATAGGATGAGTATTATTATTTTGTTTCACTTTGCATGTTTTGACTTCCCGAATAACTAGGTTATTCAAACCGTCCATAGTCGATCATACTTTGGAAGTAGGTATTGAGGCAAGACTTTCATGAATGGATCTGTAGTTTGTCTAGGTGTTTTAGACATAGCTGCAGTGTTCATGAGTGCTCCTGGAATAAGATTCGAGTATTGGATTAAACCCACGCTCATTTGAATCACTTCATGGATTTTATCACGAGTGATCATGAGACGATAATATCTTATATTCTTGAAACTAAGAGATATGAGTTGCACTTTACAAGTCGGTTGCACATTGATAATGTGAAAACGCACTAGTAACTTGGTGTGTGATACAGCAAGCATATGAGTCGAAGTTTATCCATTCCTTTTACCCTTGGAGGGATAAAAGCGATATTTGTGGGCCCCTCGATGATTTAGTGATGACAACCATAAGTGCTCAGTCGGGCCTGGACTGATTTGATTTGCTCAATTAGTCGGTCGTCATAAATCGGAAATCGGGAAACAACAGATGGATAGAAAGAATGATTATAATCCATGTCTTAATCCATATTATATCTAGAATGGAGGAATATATGATCCCTTATCTAATGGGAGACTGTTGGATTAGATGTCTAAGCCCATAACTATTATTGGTATGTACTCGACCCGAGAGTAGCATGGTCCATTTGGGTTGCATATCATCAGGACAATTTGTTAGGATGGACTCTTGAGAAAAGGTTATATATGATTTATTAATATATTATAAGCTCTAATATATTAATATGAAATCATATGATTTAATTAGTATTGATCAATAATTAATTTGGAATTAATTTAGTGATCAAAAGAGACTAATTAAATCTATGGGGACTAATTATGATAATTAGTTATATTTATATGTGTTGGGCTTATGATCCATAATGGACCAAGTTTATGTATGGATACATAAAGAGTTGGGCCACATGAACCATGGATCATCAACCAATGGGTATGGATTTGGGTTATACCCATGACCCTTGAAATCCTACATATAAATATGAGCTTCATAACCTAAAAACGCCTACAACATGTTCTTGGAGTTCATGGAGGTGTTTTGGTGCATGGAGATTCTCTCTCAAGAGCCACCTTTGTCCTAGGTGTTTTGTGAGCCATTTGAGGCATTCATACTACTGGTGCTAATCTCTTAAGGCCAAATACAACAAGGCTTCAAGCTACATATAAGGTATGTCATCCTAACTAGTATTTCATATTGTTTATGTCAATTGCATGCTAGTTGTAGGCCTAATGCTTTGGAAACACTTTTACATGTATAATTAGAGAAAACATAGATCCAAGGCATTTAGGGTTGTATGTGCACCATAGGATGTTGTAGTATACAAAACCCAACACTGGCGTGGGAAATGCTTCGCTATGAAGGACCTCGGAGAAGCTGCCTATATTCTAGGGATAAGGATAGTGAGAAACAGGAGTAAAAGGCTAATAGGACTTAGTCAAATTACTTACTTGGATAAGGTACTAAATCATTTTAGTATGGAGAATTCCAAGAAAGGGGAGTTACCAATCCAAAGCAATACCAAGTTGAGTAAGACTCAAAGCCCAAGTACCGAAGCCGACATAGCAGAACTGAGTCGAGTACCTTACACTTCCACAGTTGGCTCGATCATGTATTCTATGACTTGTACTCGCCCTGATGTGGCCTTCGCATTGAGCATGGTCAGCAGATATCAAGGGAACCCTAGTAGAGTTCACTGGATTGCGGTGAAGAATACTCTTAAGTACCTACGAAGGACTAAGGAATGGTTCCTCGTCCTCGGTGGGAGTGATGACTTAAGGGTGCAAGGGTATAGTGATGCCAGTTTTCAGACCGACCGAGACGGCTTTCGGTCTCAGTCGGGCTTGGTCTTTACCCTTAGTGGAGGAACAGTGACTTGGAAGACTTCCAAGCAGGAGACCGTAGTTGATTCAACGTGTGAATCAGAGTACACTGCAGCAAGTGAAGCGTCGAAGGAGGCAATATGGCTGAAGAACTTCATCGGAGACCTTGGAATTGTACCTGCCATAAAGGAGCCTATGGAGATTTTCTATGATAAAGAAGGTGTGGTTGCCTTGACCAAGGAACCGAGGGATCATGGCAGATCCCGACATATCGACATGAAATATCACTTTATTAGACATCGGGTGGAAGAGGGACTCCTCGTAGAGTCAGAGGAGAACCCAGCAGATCCCCTTACGAAGGGACTGAGTAGGGTTAAGCACTTGCAGCACACTAGGAGCATTGGGCTGAAGGACGATATTAGTTTTAGTGATTAGATAGCTTTTAGAAACGTGTAATAGCTAAATTGTAATTAACATTTGATGATTAAATAAAGGTGTTTTATTTATAAGTTATTGTCTTGTGTTAATTATTTACTATTGTTTCACTTTGCATGTTTTGACTTCCATAAGAATAAGATTATTTAAATTATCCACAGTCAATCATACTTTGGAAGTAGGTATGAAAGAAGACTGTCATGAATTGGCTTGTAGATGTCTAAAGTGTTTTAGGCATAGCAAAGCTTTGCTACAACGTTCATGAGTGCTTATGAATAAGATTTGAGTATTAGATTAAACCCACGCTCACATGAATCACTTCATGGAATTAATCTCGAGTGATTGTGAGACGATAATATCATATAATCTTCAAACCTAGATATATGAGTTGTTGTTTGTGAGTTGGTTGTGCATTAATAATGCGTAAACGCATCAGTAACTTGATGTTATAAAACGCATTGTTGTGTATCATTCAATGAGTAAATAGTACAAGCATATAAGTCGAAGTTTATCTGTTCCTTTTATCCTACGAGGGTAAAAGCGATATCTTGGGCTCCTCGATGATTTGGTTTGACTTATGTGTCGGGCCCGGTTAGGACTGAATTGATGTGTTCAATTAAGTTCTATGTCAGACGAATCAGAGATCGAGAAACAAACTGTCGGACCATAAGTATGACTATGTTCCCTGTGATTGTCCGCACAATATCTTGAGAACAGAGGATTATACGATCCCTTATCTAAAGGACGTGTCAGAGTTCGACATCGGCTTTTGAGAGCTACGATTGTTAATCGGATCCTGAAGTCGTACTTACATCTATAGTTATTAGACTTATCCAAGTGGGAGACTGTTGGATTAGGTGTCTAAGCCCATAACTATATTTGGTATGTACTTGACCCGGTTGTAGCATGGTCCTTTTGGGTTGCCTTCACCGGAGCAACTTGACTGGATGAATAATAGAGAAAGTGGTTATTATGGTTTATTAATATATTATATGAATAATATATTAAAGGAGAAATCATATTTAGTTAATTAATATTGGTCAAGAATTAATTAAGAATTAATTTTGTGGTCAAAACATATTAATTGAACTAAGGGGACTGGAATTGCAATTATAAGATAATTAGATTTTGGGTTGTGGATCCCTTAGAAAGGGATGGACGAAATCAAGAGGGAAGCCCACCTTGAATTCGTCCAAGGCCTTGATTCTAGAAGGATCTTTGGACTGCTTGGTGGCTAAGCAATCTAATTAGGGTTTTGAGTGAAACCCTAGCAGCTCACCTATATAAAGGGTTCGTAGGCTTCATGATTTCGGCTACACCAACCCTAAGAAGAGTTCAAGGAGACGAAATTACCTTCCCCTCTCTCTCTCTAAGATTCATCCAACTTGCTTTGGTGTTTGTGATCTATTAGAGGCACAACATTTGAGGTGCTAAGGTTCTCAAAAGCTCAAGATCTTCAAGCAACAATCAAATGTAACTTTCTAAGTTGTTTATTAGATGTTAATTTCGTTCTGTTGTATGCTAGATTAGGGTTTGTAAGTCTTGGACAATTGTTGCATGTACAAATAGAAAAACTAGATCCAAGCATTAGGGTTTGCATAGGAATGTTGTTTTGCTCATAACCCATCAGTAGTAATGGTAAAACCGAAAGCATGTAAGATATAGTTGCCCTATAGTATGCAATTAGGCCACTATACTAGCTTAGTTAGTTGCAGGTCATGTTAAACTATTTGTCTACTATACATTTGTTGATAAATATATTATGTGGGAGTTTAGGGCAGACCAGTTTCGTACAAAAACAGGTCCATACATTCAAGTTGAAGATGAAAGAGCTATTTAAGAAACTAACATATGATCACCTCTTCCATATAGATCTAATAGAAGAATTCATAGACATAATTATATATAATTTGCATTATTGAGTAATATGAGTCACTTGTAGATGGCAATTAGACTATATCGGTTATTAGAAGCTATAACACGCCATAAAAGTTATAAGATAGGAAAAAGACTTGGATAGTAAGATTCAGTACATATAAGTTTGAAACTTGGTTGATCAAACACTTACCCTTAAAACAATGAATGATAAATAAATCTTCAAGCAAGAACAAGCATGGATAGGAACAAAAAATATAGTCAAACCAAGATAGGTTGTCACGAATGTATAATCTTATGAAGTTCACTTGTGACATCCCCTATTTTTCAGAACCGAAAAAAAAATTCTTTATGCTTTTAAATTCAAAACATCTTTATTTCTAGAGAATCCCAGTACATTAAAATATTTTGAGTACAATGATTGTCTAAAAAAACTATAAGCATGTCATAATCATGATAGATCATTGAGATCTATCATGATGGATCACTGTAAGAAACGAGTTGACTATACTACTTTGGGGATTCCTTGGCAGCGGAAGAGGATCAATAAAGGCAACAATTAGAGGATGGAGTACAACAATTGAACGCACAATTCATAAACATCTACGGGAATGCTTACCTGCTAATATTCCACAAGACTAAATAAAATGGTGATTACTTATCATCTTATTGTAGCAGATAACTTAGAGATACCTTCTAATGGTCTGATACATACTCACCGTTTTCAGCTATCTAGATTACCTACCTGATGATGGTTTATTACAGACTCCCCCTTTCCGGTTGTCTAAAAGGAAACGAATGGGGAATACTAATATACTACTCCTGTACGCACTCGTACTCCATCAAACATTTGCATCATCAAACATAGTTCTACTCTCTTTTCCTATCTCACACACACCCTTAATATGATTTTACCCAATATGCAAATTTAATTTAACTAAGAATCTCTTTTTGGGTCTTAGTCTATAACTTAGAGAAGATTTCAATACCCGTAATCAACTTCCAATACAAATTTTCTTGTTTATGTAATATCTTTACAATATAGGGTATAACTACAATTCTTTCAACTTAACCCGAACTAAATGCCCTTGACAACTTTAGTTTGTATCTAGACCAATTCACTATTCATCATCAATACAGTCTTTATGATATCATCCCATGATAGAGTATTATTATCCAACTTAATTGGATCTAAACATCCTTTATAAGTCTTATCTCATCACTAGGCAAGACTACAATGCTTATGGTCAACTTCCAAAACTAACTTTGTTTAGGTACCACTATCCTAATTTAGTGTATACATTTAAGACAAAGTATTACGTACATATATTTCTCAGTAATAATACTTCTATTATTATTATCATGTAATAATATCTTATATACATCTTAACATATATAGAACCATTCTGTTCACATATCGTATGTCATCAAATGTACATATAACACATATTCCAGTCAATAAGCATATAATTTACATATAAACTTTCAACAGATATTTAACACTTTTAATAAATAATTTTATTAAAATCATGTTCATAATAGTAACTATGCACTCACCTGATTCAGATGGAAGACTCACAGGAAAGCAAGCTCCTCGACTAATACTTTAGCTTATCTCTTCTAAACAACCTAAATACAAATATTACAATGCCTCAGTATGTGTTCCTATTTATACGAGTTTTATAACTATTCCCAGATTCGTTAACAATCGAAATGAATACATCGAGATCTATTAAATAAGGAATAACCATGTAAGATCATATCAGAGGTAGGATTCGTTTGGTATGTATCTACTATATATTGTTTGAAAAATCCACTTTAAACACTTCACTAGATCTAGCCTAGACATCATTCCTGTAAGTAGATCAATCAGTATAATGACTTAAAATTACTGATAAATCTTGTTTATATGTTTATAATAATGATAACGAACTTAAAAATAAGTTATACTTAAATTATAACAAGTATAACTTAACTTACAGGTTTTCTAGCAAAAAAAATGGAACCTGCGCGGGCAGAACTTCGACTCCAAATACTTCTTTTCTTCAGGCTCTTTAGCAGCGCAAAGCTTTGCTATTGACATTTAAAAACTCCTACAGTTGGGCATCGGGTTGCGGGAAGAATTTGAGAGATTTTAGAGAGTAAATTGTGTGAAAATGGGTTGAATTCTTCGAGTATTTATAGACTGTTGGGAGGTGTGCCGCGCTTCTGAGAGTTGTGTCGTGCCCTACACGCACTTCGTTGGATGGTGTCACGTGTCATAATTCTGCTGGGTCATGCCTCCTCGTTGGTAGCCACTCCAGACTTGCCATGTGTGGACGAATATGTGGTGCCACACGGCTCCCTCTGGGTGGTGCCACATCATCACTTCGCGACTATTTTTTGCAATCTTCGAAAAATCATAACTCTTGCATACGAGCTCCGTTTTCGACGTTCTTTATATCTCGTAATCTTCGAAAAACATGGACTGTCTCTATATCGATGGATTCGTATTTATGAGATCTCCAACTCTCTTTTAGAATGTTTTGGCTAATAATCAATTGATTTTAATTTCGATTTGTATCGTACATTGTTGTATTGTGTCGCATCGGAACTTCGAGAAATCATAACCTTTTGTTTTCATTCATGACGAACCATAACAATTTTGATTTCCATAATCACAACTCCTTTGCGATATAAATTCCAACCTCTTCGAATCAATTCACCACTTGGATTTACTATTATCGACTTCACTTTCTTTTATCAAATTTGAAAATTTAAAATCATATTGACAAAATCAATTATATCATCCATCTTTAACAATATGTAAGCTTCGTCGCATAAATTTAATTCATCTTCATATGAATCATAACCTTTCGATAGATAATCAATTCAAAGTATTAGTCTTCCTTATTGAACAAGCACTTGGACAACATCACTTCTTTTCATAAAAATCCAAAATCACGATCACCAAAATTTTCTAAATTCATCATCAACAAAATTATTGGTTCTTTGATTGTTCTTCGGCAAAACTTTTCCAAAAGTATTCTCCATTAAAAGCAGTGGCGGAGCCAGGGCCAAAGTAAAGGAGTATCCCAAACCGATGGGTTTGGTTTCTCGGTTTTCCAAACTCAATTTTTTGTTTAAACTCAAACCCATTCGAAAGTTTAACTTGTTGAGAATTGAGAAGCTTGTGTTGCTTATATAATAGATGTAGATGAGTTATGTCTCATGTTATGACCGATGTGTGACAATTTTAGAATTTTAAAAAACAAGTTGAAAAACCGATAAACAAAATAAAGTACAATCATGTAAGGGCCAAGATTCAAAATAGGGACCCCAAAGTTAAAAGTTCAACGTTTTACCATTTGGACAACTCAAAATAGGGACCCCAAATTTAAAAGTTCAACGTTTTACCATTTGGACAACTCAATACTTGTGTTTAATTTTTATAACATCATAATATAATAGATATAATTATCACTTGGACAACTCAATACTTGTGTTTAATTTTCACAATATCATACTAATATAATAGATATGATGGATATAAAGCTATATAAAATGAGCTGCGAAAAAAAATGTTTGAAAGAAGATTTAAACTTGCAACCTATACCATAATCATATGAACCAACTACAATTTGTGTTATTATCTCGCTAAACATATTAATATTATGTATATATACACTACATAAAACAAAATTTTCTAAAAATATTACTATACTAAATCTTTTTGAGGGGCATCCAAGGATACCCCGGATCTAGAGTGGATCCGCCCCTGATTAAAAGAAAAACAACTTCTTCAAATCGATTTTCCAGATCAAATCGATTTCCATAATAATCAAGTTTAGCGAATTAATTTTCGGTGTAATCGTCATATTCACGTATCTTCATCAAATAAAAGTCCATAGCAACCAATTTAATCTTCAATTCATCACCACAAACAATCAATTTGACATCTTGCTTCAAACACACGAAACTCTTAAGAACAGATTGATCCACGAAGTAAATCCAAATGTAAATGAACAGAACCAAAAACATATCAGATAGAAGACAAGTTTGATTCCCAAAAAAAAATGAATTTGAGAAAACGGGAATCATTTTGGATTCTCGATCAGTGATGTTTATCCTGAGAATAGGAATCAATCAAAAAAACGAACAAACAATAGAAATCAGATCAAAAGATTTGAACTCTGAACGACGTGAAGAAGTGAATGAATGTAGAAATCGAGAAAAAAAAAAGAAAAAAAAATGTGACGAATTTTCATTTGAACTGGGCTTTTGGAAAATCACAAATTTGAGTTAGATTAAGAAGGGTAAGGATGACAAATTTGTATTGGATTGGGCTTTTAACAAAATAAATCAGCTCAAATAGTTCTGTATAGATTTTTGGTCTAATTTTTGGCCTTTTAAAGTGATACAATAGAAAGATGCGATGAATAGTAAAACGTATGACCAACATGATTCTATAAAATTGAGATATATACCAAATTCGTTCGAATCGTGAAGAAAATTGTCAAATAGTGAACTAATCCTTGAAATAATAGTTTAAATCTTCGAGGTTTGGTTTTGATACCACTTGTTAGCACATTAAAGCTTGATTTGGCATGCAGAATAATAAGAGTTGAACAAAATGGACACGCTGATTTGGATGTTAAAAGAGATTATTGATCATATTGAGCAGTTATAAAAAGCATTCTAGATCTAGGTCTAAATAAATAACTCAACTCACAACTCTCCTTGATTACATCTATCAAATAAATACTACATTGAATATGTCAATCACTATTTATAGAGGTGTATATACAACTCTCTCTCTCTCTCTCTCTCTCTCTCATAAGCTAGAAACTCACATGTCTAAATGGGTCTTCCAAGCCTTCTCTTTGTCATCCTGCATGAAAAACTTTACATCCCAACAATATATATATACCACATGGCTTTTGGTTTGTCTAACACATTGCATATGCCTTTTGTGTATATGAGTAAATATTTTTGGATAAGAGTGTGCTTGTATTGTGCATCATGTTGAGATTTTATTGGAATTGTACCCCCTCACTAAGTAATGGACTAATCCTAACGTGAGATCGAAATGTTCTTGAACAAAGGGTTACCTAGGGAACAAGCTCCAAATCTGGTTCCCACCTTGGGACTGAAGTACCAAATTGGGGGATGATTTGCTATAGCCTTAAGGTATAATGTGTGTCTACTTAGTGAGATCAAACTGATTTGTATTGGTTCTTTATCATTTAATAAAGATAGAGTGATATGTTCTTCCATCTCAGTCTATCATGGGGTAGATCATGGTTGAAACCTTGAGCCATAGCTAGATCATCACCGTTACCGCGAGCCTAATTTGACAGCTTGGATCATGTGGTTGGAAAGATGTATATTGTCTGAATGTAATGTATTTTGATGGCTAATTGTTTTTTAAAATTTGCAAGTCCAATTTGGATTTAATTTCAAAAGTTTTATGTTTTACATTACTTATATAAAGCTATAAACTTTGTTGAATGGTTTGAGTTGACATAATAGGTTGGGATTTGAAGAACAATGCATGAACTGCAAAAAAAGTTTAAAAAGTATGGATTTGAAAAAGAAAGTGTTTTAAAAGGAAATATTTTAAGAAAAGGATTTCAAAATACATATGATTTTGAAAATTGTTTTGTGTCTAAAACTGATGTCCTCATGAGACATTTTGTATTATGTATTCTTTTTTTTTATGATGTGTTCAAGTGCTAAGTTTATATTGACGAATATGATCCTTAGATAAGATACTTGAAGAAGTTAGATGCCTTGCAGATTAGCAAAAAGTGAAGCACTAGTTTATGTATTTGGGTTTGGATTATCTTTTTGCATTATTACCCTTCACTATGGCTTTTGATATTTGTAACTCTCATTTGTACAAGTATGATGTTTCATAACTTTGTGGACTTTGCTTCCGTTGGACACTTTATTAATGCAACTAATGTCTATATTTTATGCTAATTTCCAACAATAAAATATGAGATGTTAATATATATATATATATATATATATATATATATATATATATATATATATATATATATATATATATATATATATATATATAGAGAGAGAGAGAGAGAGAGGGAGAGAGAGAGTGAGAGGAAGGATCATTTGAGAACCTATAGTTTCCCGAGAACCAAACGAGGATCGTTAGATCAAAATAAACGATGGTTAGGATCTTTTGTGGCGTTTTTGTAAATACCTGGGAAAAAATAGACACGGGAGCATGTTTTTGAAATGAATCAGGGTTATTTTAGGATAACAAAATTCATACCCATTTATCGAACTGAATCACATCAACCTCTATGCTCTCTCGCCCTCTTCATCCCACCTCTCTCTACCCTTCATTCCACCTTCAAAAATTAACACTTCAGCTCTTCGACGATGAATTGTAGAAACAATAGACTGACGGTGTGTTATGGATCGACAGATCGATGACATTCCTCACCAATGGTGATTTTATTAAAGAGTAGCTACCTAGGGTTTTCGAAGGGTTGAAATCGATTTCGATTTCCGATTTTTTTGATTCAACCGTGTTTTCGATTTGCCAATCAAACATGTAAGCGGAGATGAAGAAAAAGAAACTCAAATGGCTGTAATGGTGGAATTTGTTCCAGAGTTTCCGATTCGTCGAATCTCGACTCTCACATATAGATACTTGTGTCGTCGAATCTCGACTCTCGCATATAGATACTTGTGTCGTCGGATGTTCTGCTCCATTTCACACCAGCTTCTTCCATTCAATGTCTCTTTCTGACTTCTTCTCCTTGATTTCATGTGCTTCTCTTACCTCTATACCTTGTGTGTATACACTTTGTAATCACTTATTTTGTTTGATATGTTTCTCCTTTATGCCTTCTTTTCTCTATTTAGATTCTGTTGAGTTTGATTTGTTTGCATTTTCCTTTTGTGCATTGTTATCCATCATAACTCATAAACTTGTAGGTTTTATTGGAGTAAAATAGTTATTTAATGTTTCTTGATGGATTAGCAGGATCCACCTACATGTGGTTGGGTAAAATAGTTATTTAATGTTTCTTGGTGGATTAGCAGGATCCACCTTCATGTTTCATTTATAGGATGTGAGTTTTAAATGCTCATATTTCTACATAAAATAACAAGATGAAGATTCAAGCAGAAGCTAAAAAGACAAAGAAGTTCACTAAAGAGCTTGACATGTGATTATTTTTTAAGTTGGATTTGTTTTTATTTTCATTATATTTACTTGTTTTGGTTTTAAATATATACTGTAGCTTACCAGATATAATTGATGAAATTGCCAAAGAGGATGAAGAAAAAAGCAAGAGACATGAAATGCGTCCTATTGCCAAAAAAAGACTAAAATCATGTCCACCACGTCTAGGGAGACACAAGTAAGTTTAGGGTTGAATTTGTAAAATAACAATTTTGTTGTTTATAGCAATGTAAGTTTATGGTTGAATGTGTTGGGGTTGAATGTTTTTCAGATTTGAAGGTGTACTTGTTCAAGTGCTGTTTTCTGAAGAAATCACTTGTTCTTTAAGGAAACTCAAGGTTTGCATTTTTGACAATTAGAGTTTATTTTTTTAATGATAATAATATAGATTTATGAATGTTATAAATATTATATTATTTTGTAGGCATGTTGCACCCTTGCGAGAGACAGATACAAGAGCCTTCAGAAAAGAGGAATAATTGTGCCTACTGCTAAGAGTGGCAGGTATTGCTACTCGATCATTTTTTTTAAACAAACCATGATATGTGAATGGCTAGTAAGACCCCCCACATTATTATGTTAAATAGTCTTATTATGTGAAACTAGAATTTGTATGGTATCGCATCAAGTGTAGTATACTGTATAATAATCTCCCACTTACAATTATATTTTTGGTGGCTAATTAGCTAATCATATATATTTTGTGAGACTGGTTAGTATGCTCACCTACATTATACTGTTAGCAGCCTTTTGATTTCCATATTAGATTTTTCATTTTCATGCTAAGGTTATGACTACATGTCATCACATTTTTTATTAAAAAAATGTTATTAGTTTTGTAAACAGAATATATACACATATCTTATGATAAAACAGTCGTTATGTTGAATTTAATGTGAGGAGGTTGTTTTTTTTTTGCTTCATATATAGGAAATGATTAACAACATAGGATGAAACTGATATGCAACAAGATGGAGCTTTTATGCAGCATTTTTGGTGTTCCATATGGAGCTTGTATCCAGGTAACCCCTTGTTATCATTACTTAGATTGCATTGCATTTAACTATACATCTTTCTATTTAGGAATTATGATTTAGTTTTTTTCTTCTTCATATCTCTGGAATCTTTGTTGCTATATATATATATATATATATATATATATATATATATATATATATATATATATATATATGTTGTCGTATTCAAACAATGCATGTTATGTTGCATATCATCTGCTTTGTACTTGTGTTGCTTGATTTTATGCTCCTAAACAATGAGCCTACTTTCCACATTAACTTCCTTGATTTTTATTTTACTCTATTATCTGAGGTGATTTGGCGTGATTGGTCTTATCTTTTATAATCTCTGTAAAGGATTACTAGTGTTGGTTTTGATACATAATTTCATTTTGTAGCATAAGTAGGATTAAAACAAAAGCCTCGAATGAGTCCACCTCATGGTGCAGACCAGATGATCCAAACCAACAGATTGTTGTGGAGGATATATTTAATGAATATGGTAGACGACTTATGCTTGTTGACATGGTTGGATTAGCAAATACAGAACAAGCTGGTCAAACTTGATTCAAAGCCAAAATGCAGGTAATTTTCAAGTTAGCTAAAACTTTTCATTTCTTTAAAAAGAATTATAAAAAGTTACTAAAAAATTGTTCCTTTATGATTGATTAATTATTGTTCTTGAATCACATGTAATTCCTCTACAGTAACCTAGAGGGTTAGTCACACTAAGATGTCTGATCGAGAAAAATCACATGTAATTCACATATGAATCAAATGTTATTCACATATGAATTACATGTGATTTACATGTAAATAAAGAGTAATTCACATATGAATCACATATGAATTACATGAGATTCACATGTAAATCACATGTAATTCATGTATGAATCACATGTAATTCGTATGTAAATCACAAGTGAATCACATATGAATTAATGTGATTCACATGTAAATCACATGTCATTCACATATTAATCACATGTAATTCACATGTAAATCACAAGTGATTCGCATATGGATTACATGTGATTCACATGTAATTCACATATGAATCACAAGTGAATCACATATGAATTACATATGATTCACATGTAAATCACATATGAATCACATGTAAATCATATATGAATTACATGTGATTCACATGTAAATCACAAGTGAATCACATATGAATTACATGTGATTCACATGTAAATCACATGTGATTCGCATGTAAATCACATGCAATGCACATGTAAAGCATATATAATTAACATCACAAGTAAATCACATTATATAATCCCATGTGAATCTTACATGATATATACATATGTATTTTTGTAAGTGTTCTTTCATTAATCATATTTTTTTTGTAGATTTAGAAGAATTTGTGGAAAATAATTAAGAGGAGGAAAATGATAAATTGAAGAAATTATGAAATTCTTGACACGGAGATATGAAAACGTTTTGAAATTTTGTAGCATTTTTTGTTTTTATATTGTATTTTGTATCGAATAAAATACTTGTACTATTGTCTTTATAAATTAATAAATAAAAACAGTTTTTATTATTTTTTATGATTTACTTACGAATATTATAGTATAAGAAATATGTATATATGCACCTAAAATGTTGAATTTTTTGGTTAAAAAATTATAGTTTTTTTTCATAAATATTCTATTTCTTTTAATTTGTGGTTTTTAAAAAATTACAGTTTTTAAAAAAAATTTCAACTTTTTAAAAAAAATCATGTTTTCTAAAAAAAGTTAAAAAATCTGCATTTTTAAAAAATTAAATATTACTATTTTTTAAAAAAAGTCCAAAAATTTAATTTATTATGTTAATTTTTAGACATTTTTATTAATATTTCCGTTAATAAAAAAATTTTAATATTAAATGAGATTGGTAAGATGATGATCATACCCTTAATGAATTGATTTTGATCTAACACTCCACCTTTAGTTCTCGAGTTTTCAGGAAACTATAAGTTCTCAACGGATCTCACCCCTATATATATATATATATATATATATATATATAGAGAGAGAGAGAGAGAGAGGTTCAAATGAGAACCATAAAAGATTAAGAACCCTAAGTACCCCAATTAATTAATAAATATTTACACGATACTCTTATTAAACATGTTAAAATCCTAATTTTTTGTGTTTTTGGTACGAAAAGAGCAAACTTATAGTTTGTACAGTCTAATATTTTCATTCGTATATGCTCTCATATTTTAACACAAAACTTATTTAAAATACAGATTTACACAGTTGTAACATCCCAAAATTCAAGACCAAAATTTTCATTTTTAATTAAGTTATTATAAAACCAACAATATAAGAAAACATCCATAATATCATGTCATGTCAAAACCAAAGTAGAAATAATCAAAACATGTTATCATAAACAATATCAGAACGTAATCCCAAAGATCTCATGTGCGGAAAACCATAGTATGATGCGTTGCGATCAAGCCGGCTCCTTTCCTTTGAAAATGAAATACCTAAAACCAAAACTGAAAAACGTAAGCACGAAGCTTAGTGAGTTCCCCCGTCATACCACATACCACATAATGTCTATCCCTCAATATCTTTCAACCGGTATCTGTCTGGCATAACTAGGAGCAGGGCCCCCCTTCGGTATCTTTTAACCGGTACCTGGGATCCAACCTCCCCTTCGGTATCTTTCAATCGGTAACGAGGAGCTAACCTCCCCTTCGGTATCTTTCAACCGGTATCCGGGGACTATTTCACCCCCTATCACTATCACATAATAACATGTCATAAACATATTGGTTCCATGATAACACAAACATATTGGATCACATAATGGCATATCATAGCCATACTGGTCACATAATAACATATCATAAACATACTGCTCACATAATGGCATGTCATAACCATACTGGTCACATAATAACATATCATAAACATACTGCTAGGCATGCATGGGTTCTGTCCTCCCCCTTCGGTATCTTTCAACCGGTAACTGGGGACTATTGCACCCCCACTACTACTAACACATATCTCATAGTATCCCAGCACAAAGAGCATATCAAATAGTGGCAACCAGACAATCATCTCAAACATAATCACCTACTGGTGGACCGGCATTGGTGCCTTAGACCCACCCCTACTGGAAGGTAACTCACCTCACACTGCTGAAGTCCGGCATACTCAACGCCACACTGTTGAAGTCCCGCAGACTCAACCCCACACTGCTGAAGTCCCGCAGACTCAACCCCAACTGCTGGATGACAGATTCCCGAACTGTCAACACCAAAATAACACCCAATTAATAATTGGGTCCCAAAACATAATCATAAACACATACTTGGATAATTACTACATTACTTCAAGGTTGGCTCTATTCAAGCCTAAGGCCCAATCCAAAGGCCCAACAATCCAACTATGTCTGAAGGCCCAACACATGGCCCAATTTTCCAAATTGGGCCCAAACCTTTACATGGTCTTATTCTAAAGCCCAACCAAAAGTCCAGTCCAAAATTTGACCTTCTAATGTCCCAATATCATATAATCATTAAGGCCCAAGCTACGGCCCATCTATGGCCCAATTTTCCAAATTGGGCCCAAGCCCTCATATGGGCCTTATCCTAAGCCCATCAACATATTTCAGTCCATATGATTATTCTTTGATGGCCCACCAACAACCCAATCATCAAGGCCGAATAGAAAGGCCCAACAATAAACCCAAGTGAAATTAGAGTTTCACATAAAATGACAATTAGGGTTAAAAATTTCTCACTTAACCAACTAAGGACTTAACCCATTAAGGAATTAATCTATTAAGTCCATCACTCTACTTGTTAAGTCATATGGTGTGATTCACAATTCCATTCTAATGGCCGAAATGTGGGTCCCGATAAGTCCATGCCCATAATTCCAAAATTAGGGTTTTCTAAACCCACAATTAGGGTTTTCATCCCCATCTTAACCCAATAGGCCCAATATCAAGTCCTTAGATCGATTAGGGCTCATTAGCCCTATTAGTCACATCTTTGGGCTTTTAGGTCCGTTAAGCTTCATTGGACCCATTAGGGTTTTCCTTAGGTCAATTAGGGTCCATTAGACCCATCAGGGTTTTCACTAAGCCCATTAGGCTTCATTGGGCCCATTAGGGCTTACAAGGTCCAATAGAGTTTCAAGCACCCCAAACGAATCAAACTCAACGAGGCAAGCACACCGCCACCCGACACGGCGGCCGGTGGCGGCAGGAGGTGGCAGCCCCCACCTCACTGTGGTGGTTTCCAGTTTTCCTTTCATTAATCCAATTTGTAATTACACTTTACAATGCTGAATCTCAAATAAATACACACACACACACATACACACGGTGGTGCATGGTGGCAGCCACCACCTCATGGTGGTGGTGGTGACTGTTCTTAATTTTCCGGCCAAACACAACCACTCACGATACACACACAACAGAAATAACACACGCACACACGCACTTCAGACTTCACTATACACTCCAGCCACCCACCTGGTGGCTCACGACGGGAACAACAATCAACTTGGGATGGCAGCCACCACCTCATGGTGGTGGCGGTGATTTCTTGTGGTTTTCAGTCAAGCACACACACCAACCAACAACCCTTGCTCGGAAAACGAACCCAACACCCACCTGTGGTGAGCGGCGACGGCAGCAACAACCCAGGAAGGCGGCAGCAGCGGTGGAACCGCAGTGCTTACGGCGGCTGAAGCAGCATCAATCGAACACGATAACCCCACGTGGTGGCAACTGACGACCGGAGCCACTGAAACGATCCACACAACGGCGGTGTGAGCTGTAGTAGTGGCAACAAACGAAGAAATACACGGCTGATCTACGTCCTAAGGTGGGTCCTTGACCCGCACAACGCCGGAGCAATAACGGACGTCTTCAACTTGGTGGCTCCCGGCTTCGTTGTCGGTTGGAAAAGATGGTGGCGATAGAGCAGCGGCGGAGGGAGTGAGAGTGGTGAAGATAGCGACTGAAGGTGATTCTTTAGATTTAGGGTTTAATAACGGCGACACATAGTATTTATACCCGGTCCCCAAACACAAATTTCCATAATGCCAAGAATAGCCCCTCTCTTCACATTTTCTTTCAAAGCAAGGCCAATATTTACCATTTAAACCCTGAATCCATAAATTTCTTTCATAATAAGTCCGAATTTACTAAACAACCCCCATCTTCTAAAATCTTTACAAAACTAATCCAGAATTTACAAAACCGCCCCTTGCTTAACAAATTCTTCTCAATTAAGGTCCAAAATTTACCCTTTAGCCCTCAACTTCTAAATTTATAACAATTAGTCCTAGGAGACCATCCTTTTACATATAATTATTTATTTTAGGGCTACTATTCGCCCATTAGTTTATTTATTTATTAAATAAATAAACGGATGTTACAACAGTCCACTTACAGTTTAATGCAAAAAATTCACAACTTAATATAAATTGTTTACAATAATTCACTAATTCAAAGAAGTCAAAAACTCAAACACTACCACTACATGCTGCCACCAACCACCTGTATCAACATAGTAGCCGTTATTTCTTCCATATCAGATCTCTAAATAAAGTCATGCATTAACAACTTATATACTACATTCACAGTCTAGTAAAGCCTATTAATTCACTCGTTTTGAATTTAATGCAAAACCATTATAAAAACTAGTGGATTCTTACAAATTTATACAACAAAAAGATATATATATATATATATATATATATATATATATATATATATATATATATATATATATATATATATATAATCATAAGAAAATAAACACAAAAAATTATACATAAATCATTCATGTTTTAACACAAATTATAAAAAATTCACAGCAAAATGCACTCAATTCACAACTTAAATAGAAAAATCCATATTTTAATGCATTCAATTCACATTTTTAGACACAAAAATCACAGTTTAATATAAAAAATTCACAGTTTAATATAGTCAATTTCACAGTTGAAATAAATATTCACAGCTTAATGCAATTAATTCAAAGTTTAAAATACAAAAATCATAGCTTAGTACGTAAAATTCACAGTTTATTACAATAAATTTACAGTTTAATGCAAAAAATATAAATTCACAACAATAATATCAATTTGAAACTCTTAATAAAGACAATTCACAGTTTAATATAAAAATTCACAGTTTAATATAATAAATTCACAATTTAAGACATAAAAAATTTATATTCACAGTTATATTTTCAAATTAAAACTTATAATTATACGTTAATATATGAAGACATTTATATGTATTAAATTTTGAATTTAAATAATTAAGCCGTGAGTAAAATTCACAACGTAATAAACAATTCACTGTTTAGTATACCAAATTCATAGTTTAATATAATAAATTCACAATTTATGACAAAACAAATTATATTTACAACCATATTTTCAAATTAAAACTTATATTTATACGTTAATATAATAAAACACAATTCACAGTTTAGTATATAAAATTCATCAGATATATTATGTGCACCACACAAACTCAAAGTTTAATAGAGCTTTTCAGAACTCATTCACAGTTTAATCATGTGTTTAGGACTCTCATTCATAATATTTATAACATAAAAACATATTAATTCACGCATTCACATGAACTAACTTAAATACAACTAAATAATATTAGAAACATTAAAACATCACAGTTCAAAGCTTAAAAATAAAAATTCATATTATTTGAAAAAACACTAACATAATAACACACATTTTAAATTCAATTCACAGCTTAACAAAAATAAAACATAAAGTGTGAATAAAAACTTGATACAAACATTATAAAAAAACATAATAAACATGGATTAACTACTTAATAGTAGAAAAAACTATGTTTATCAAAAGTAAACAACAAATGAGAGATTAGAACATTAAATTCACAACTTAACAGAAAGAAAAAAAAAAGTAAACAAATATCAACATACCTGATGTGTTTCACTAGAGATTATAGATAAATAGATGGAGGATATTTGACAGTGTTTAATAGAGCGGCGAAGCAACATAAGTGGTGGCGGTTGACGGCGGTCTTAGATCTGGTCTCAATCTTACCGGAGCTCTGTTAGATTTCTTAAGATCTTGTCGAAGCTAGAGTTTTAGTTGCAAACATGCTTCAAGACGGAGAACAAAATCCAAATAAACAAAAAAGCTTCAGAGGTTTTATACGTGGAGAGCATGAAGGAAATCAGATATGAAGGTTTTAAACTAGATCTGAAGGAAATCAGATATGGAATCACAAGCATGAACAACGAAATGACACAAAATTATGGAGGCGAGGCAGATATGGAGGGGTAGTGAGGATATGATCGTGATGACGCATCTGGAGGTGGTACATGTCGGAGGTTCGACGGTGATGTCGGAATCTCGAATAGAAGGCCATATAGTTAGGTATGGATGTTTCACCGGAGATCTGATGTAGATCTAGTCAGATCTGATGTAGATCTAGTCAAATCTGATGTAGATCTGGTGATTTCTGATACGGATCTAGTAAGATCTGATGTAGATATGGATATTCATCGAGGATCAGAGAAGGAGGTGGTGATTTATGGCGGTAGCAGACGTCGGCGGAGGAGATGGTGGTGGCGGTGGTGTTGTCGATATAGGAGACAGTGGTGGTAAGTCGTCGGAGCAAAGTTGTCGGTGGTAAGGACAGCAGAAATGGTGGACGTATCTGATGAAGGAAGAAGCAAAGATAAAGATACGTTGGAAGTCAGGTGAAAGAATGGTCTGATGATGTTTATGTTAGAAAGATGAAGTGATGTTTTTTAGAGGTTCTTAGGGTTCTTAACCATTGGAGGTTCTCATTTGAACCTTTACCTATATATATATATATATATATATATATATATATATATATATATATATATATATATATATATATATATATATATATATACAGAGAGAGAAAGAGAGAGAGAGAGAGATAGAGAGAGAGAGAGAAAGAGAGAGTTAGGTTCAAATGTTTATAATAAATATTGTGTGCATAGATGTACCAATCACAAATTAGCAAATAATTAATTATTTTATTAAATATGTAAGGTTAATTATGTAATCTTTCATTTTAATCCTTGTTTTTAATTTATTTAATCTGATTACTATCCCTTTATATTAGGGCAATAGTTTATGACTGATTTACTTATCATTAATTTAATTATCTCTATATATCCAGTTGAAACGTCCACATACAGATCACAATATCGATTCTTATCTTTGCTTATTACTTTTTTTACAGAATCGATGGATGTTCATAGTGGTAATCGGAATCAGGTATTAATTTTTGATCTTTGATGTTTATATGTTTTTACCATTTTTACACACACACACACAAACACACACACACACACACACATATATATATATATATATATATATATATATATATATATATATATATATATATATATATCCAATACAAGAGTATACAATTTGTTAATCTTGTCGGATAATGAAGATCAGAATCCTGGGAAGCATCTGGGTAATGTCAATGATCCCAAGAATCTAGTGAAAGAAGTTGTGAAGAAAAAAAGAAAACGTAAAATATGCTTTTGAGTTGGTCATGATAGCATGAACTGTCCTTTTGGCTTCAAGAAAGCATAGAAGTACAAGAAATTCATCAAATTAGACGTTTTTAAATATTATTAATTCTGATTTCAGTAAAATAAAATTCTTGTTTGATGAACTATATGGTATTATCAAGTTTGATTTTAGTATAATAAAAGTATGGTTTGATGAATTCTACGTTTTTTTCTTATATATTTATGTTTACAGTCAATAAAGTGTTAATGTTAGTTCATATTCATAGAATCATCCAGTTACTATTCCATCAGAATAGAAATATCATTAAAGCATTTAGTGTATTTCATTATGGTTTCATAAAATGAAAACACATAATGTCAAAAAAAAATGTGTAAACAATGAGCAATACATTGACTTATATTGTAAATAGTATAAGAGTGAACAATTATAAGCCATATTGTTATTACATTTTGATAGAATGATTTCGAGACAACACACATTGAACAGTTTTATAAGCCATATTGTTATGTTATTCTGATAGATCGATTTCTAGATAAAACACTATGTAGATTTTTATAAGTCATATTACTATATCATTCTGATAGAATGATTTCAAGAATAAAACACTGTGCAAATTTTTTTTAAAGTACATAATGATATTGTAAAGTAATTAATTTAATGCAATGTTGAAATGTTTTATATTTGGAATATGAATATTTTTATCTTTAGCATGTTTTAAAAAAAATCAAATAGAAATCATTTTTTTATCAAGGATCCCTAATTTCATGTCTATTAAGTTGAATATAATCCGTATTTCTTTTCTATGTTAGTTTATAATATTTTATTATATTCAATTTCCAAAACATATAGAAACACTGTCGAAATTTCTTAAGTATGGACGATCAAGTATCATATGTTAGTAATCATATTTACGAGGAACATTATTTGGCTAGTGATGATGAAGATGAACTTGAAGATTTCGATTTTCCTGATAATGATACACTATATAATGGCGATTAAAAAAATACATCAATACAACCATTATTCAGTATAACCGGGAATTATATCTAAAACAACTTAATAATTAAATAGTAATTTTTTTCATAAACATCCCATCAAGACTTAGTATTAAACTATAACTCGTTCTAACAGAATTGCTTGTTAACAATACACCACATCATCATTCCATAAAATAAACAATGCATCAACACAACCATTAGATCAAAACAAATATTCCATTAGAAGATATAAGTTGAATGCTTTCTAACAATGATTCAAAACGTTTAAAAGACAAAGTATTTTTTTCAAAACGAAACATAAACCAAATTTATGTTTACACAAACGAAAACAAAAAGTTCAAATACCTTCATGTAATTATGTATCTTCAAAAAAACCAAACTACCACTTCAAATGCTTACTAACGACCCCTTGCTTTCTCTTTTTCTTCCTTTTTTTCACCTGACTCTTAAAGAAGCATAGTTTGTTCCAAAATATCAAGCTTGAGAAACGCTTCAAAATCTCTAACTATCATACTCTTATACTTGTTGAAGTCAGCTGTCAACATTGTTGCCATGTATTTCATTCTTAATTTACTTATAGCACCCACATTACCAGACATTTTACCTGAAAGACCACACTCCCAACGCCCTTTATTTTTCCCCATGTAACTTTCCATATGTCTCATAAGGTAGACTCCACAATCTGTTACAGGCCTTTCTACTTGCCAAGATATGTTCATTACACCACCCGCCTTAAAAGTTAATGCTTTTGCCATTGGATGATGTTGTGATGCTAAGTAGTTGCAAAACAGTTTTTTCTGTCATTGAATACAACAAATACATCAAACATAGTCTTATTAAAAAATTTTAGAATGAAAACCGAGTTTTTAGAATTATATTGATTATCTTACCACCAAATTTGGTATCATTCCATATTTCCTATCCAAAGTTTCCGTTCGCTTCACATGATCTACTATGTAGTAGAAATCTGATCTCAGATCAAAGACTAGTAAGTAATACTTTGAATCGTCGACTATTGGGAAGAATACCTTGTATACATTAAAAACCAAAGTTAATTTTATAACAAGTGATGCAACCAAAGTTAATTTCATAACTAGTTAAATTTCTTAAGGAATTAAACAAAAATCACACCTTCTGGTTGCAAAACACAAATCATACTATTATAAGTCAGTCTAACTACATTTATTACAGTAGAATACATATTTAAACTCAATAAACATCCACTTCAATAAAAAATCGATACCTTGAGGTTACGAACCGAAATCATCATCGCCATCATCAAGATTCAACACCGTCTTTGTTGTGTTCTTGAACTTGGACTTGAATGAAGTCGATCTTGTACTCCTCATTCTTCAAGAATACAGTTCACAGAAAACCCCCAATGCCTTCTCCGTCTTCTAGGGTTTAATGTGAATATTTATATTAATGAATTTTATAGTTAGGACTTTGTATATATTTTATGTCACGCATGGATAAAGTATTAAATGGGTTGAAAGAGTTTGAATCTAATTTTGCATGTTTAAAGTTTGTGTCATGTAGTGTCAACTATTTTTTTTAACTTAAACTAGTTGAAATTTGTTAACCAAACCTTTTGTCAATTATAAAAACATATCTAGTAGTTATCCTTCTAAAGTTTTTTATATTTGACACATCTTCATTTCACTACCTTTAATTTAACATAAACCCTTTCAAAAATAGTTTTTGTTTTCAAAACAACTTACTAATTTATCCTCATCTTTATAAAGTTTTATAAAACATCCTTATCTAGTGTTTTTTAAGCATGTTATTATAAAAATTAAGGAATAAATAAATAATCATATATAGTTCATATAGATAAAAATGTTAAAAATATTATGATATCACAATGTCTTTTAATATTTAATATTGATATTATTTTTATAAAGAAATGACTTAATAGGTTAACATAGTTTTTAGTTGTATACATTTACTCGTTTTGTTTCTTGTTAAAAAATAAGTCTTTGAACTTGCTGCTTTTCTACACATTTTTCATTGACATGTTAAACTTAAGCCAAAGGAACATCCCAGGGATGTGAAAAATCCTAAGGGAACAATCCTACGATGTGGTTATCCCAAGATTTCTAACATTTGTATGTTGTCAATTGGTTTGAATATGGTTGTGTTTACTAGGGTAAATACACTTGTATCTAAGTTATAAACCAAAGCTTTAAAACAATGGGAGCACCCCAAGATATCAAATGAAGTATTCTATGTCCAAGATGTTATCCTAAGATACCGTGCAAAGATATCATCTCAAGATGTCAGACGAAGTTACTTTGAACCAATATATTATTCTAATATAATATCTAAGAAAGACTTTGCAGAAGATAGCTTAATTCTCATGGATATATAATACACAGTCCTTCAAATATTTGTGAATTCACGTATTTTACTACTGTCTATTTAATATCCTTCTTAAGCTCATATTTATGAGTCACCATTTCAAAGTATATTTTGTTTTTAACCCAAAATCTTCATTTGAAAATTTATTTTTCTCACCAATGTCTTATCATTAAACATTTTTTTCAATACTAAATATTTTCATCTTTTACTCCTAAAAACATTTTTTAAAACCTATTTGTCAAAGGAGGGATTGAGAACGCAAATTTAGACTTATCTGAATTCATTATTTTGAGTAGATTTTGAAGGTTAGAAAATTGGTTTGCCAAAAAATTATTTCATTTGGCATTTCAAAACCCAAAACAATATTTTGAAATACTAATTCATGATTTACTTTTTGAAGACTTCATATTAAGACTCAAATAGAAAACATAAAATTTGATTCATTAAAAATCAAAACATTAAAATAATAAAAATAAAAGCCCTTAGCACAACACTTATTCTATTGATCTTCCTCACCAAGTCCCTCATTCTCACTAGCACCCTTATTCTCTCCAATCCTCTTAACTTTTGAATTAGCTTCTTCCTCGCTAGTGAATTTATTCATTGAATCAACCCACCTTTCATAATCCCAAGAAGTTACATTATCCTTCTTGTAATATTCAACCAACTTCACCCTGGCTTCCAATACAGACTTGACGATAAACGTCTTGGCCTCACTCATATCGCCTCGACCCGACTCTCTAATTCCTCACACCACTTGGAAAGTTGTTCATTTTTTGCAGACAGCTCTTTCACCTCAGACTTGAAACACTTTTTGTCCATTCCTTTTTTCCCTAGCTTAGCGTATTGTCGAACTATTTCTTTGATGTTTCAAGCTCTTATTTGAGCTCTTTAGAGCCTCTTAACATCATGGTAGTAGCATGGGGATAGAAATTTAAATGTTACAACATGATAAATGGAAATATATAGCTGAAAATGTATGCAATAATTAGCTTACAGTTTGTGTAAGGGTAATTATCTTCAACTTCGTCTCAAAAGGGCTTAGACCTTCTAAAATCACTTAGCCAACCTCAAGAGGGATCTTTCTTTTCTTGGAAGCGGGACTTAGAGGCTTGTTGTCTATCTTCAAAATATTTGTAGGAGGAAGCTAATCTACCTTCATAGGATGCTCATCAAGAAGAAACTCGTCGATATTCAAAGATAAGAAAGGGGCAACTGAACGGGTAAATTTGGAACCTAACGAAAGATTCAACTTTTAAATTCACTTCTTTCTCACCAGTAAATTTCTTCTATGACTCAACCCACATTTCATAATACCAAGAAGCTACATTATCCTTCTTGAATCTTCAACCTAGGTTCAAATATAGACTTGACGACAAAATGTCTTGACCTCACTCGGAATCACCTCGACTTAAATCTCTAATTCCTCACACCTCTTGGAGAGTTGTTCATTTGTTTTAGAAAGCTATTTCACCTCATACTCGAAACACTTTTCTTTCTTTTCCCATTCATTTTCTCTCTTGCTTAGTGTATTGTCGAATTGTTTCCTTGAAGTGTATAGCTAAAATATACATAATAATTAACTTACGTATATAGCTCTTTCACCTCATACTCGAAACACTTTCTTTCTTCCTTTCACCTCATACAAGATGATAAATGAAAATATATAGCTAAAAATATACGTAATAATTAACTTACAGTTTGTGTAATAGTTATTATCTACAGATTCGTCTCAAAAGGGACTAGACCTTCAAAACTCTCTTGGCCAACCTCAAGAGGGATCTTTATTTTCTTTGGATGGGGGTTTAGAAGCTTGTTGTCTAGCTTGTAGGAGGAAGCTTCTCAACCTTCACAGGACGCTCATCAAGAAGAAACTCGTTGACATTAAAAGATGAGAAAGGGGAAACTGAACGGGTAAATTTGGAACCTAGCGAACGATTAAAATCTATTAGAATCTAAAATGTTGAAAAGAAATTTTACTAAGGAGATTACTATTATACATTCTAGCTATTGAAGAATCTGGAATGATGGAAGGAGAAAGTGAACGCTCCTTAAAAGAATGCTTCCCAAAATCCTTGAAAGTTCTCTTTTCAAAATATATCCTCAAGAATTCTTGGACGTTCTCCTTGGTATCCCCAAATGTCGAAAATAGTTCCTCAAACGTCGGAACTACGTGAAGCCGAAAAGGAAAAGAAACTTAGAAAATATTAATGACAAAACGCATAGCTTTAGAACAAGTGGGAATCCTACACTTAACAACCCAGCTTAAAGGTAAAGAATTCCCATCAACAAGGGAGTGCCTATCAACAAAGAAGTATTTTCTCTGCCACCTAACACTATGGCAATTAGTGTTGAGAACCATATGCGTTTTTCAAGGTTTTATTTAGAAAATCACTCGGGAAGAGCCAAAAATCTGAAGATCATACACACTTGTGATTTCAGAAGGACTAACTCTCTAATTTTCAGTTTTATTAAGTTAATCGATCCAATATAATATGCACCAAACCATGGGCATGATTTTGGCTTATGGAAATCACTTCATCCTAAAATACATAAAAATCAGGTCAGGAAATGGAAAAGACAAAGTTATGCAAAAGGAAGATGATGGAAGCAAAACCGTATAGGGTACACAAAGCCAGGCCTTAACTTGGAATCAAATGACCTCTAAACTATTTGCTGAGAAAAGTTTTCCTTTCGTTCGAAGGAGTTCAATGTTAGCATCAGAGAAAGTATGGACATCATATATAGTTTGGGGCAGGATACACTGATCAATAAAATCTTCAAAGAGGAAACCCTTATTCTTATGACTTGGAAGAATAAGAGCTTTGTCCATTATACGAGGAAAATAAAAATACGAGGAGCTTACCTATAGACTTGATTTATTGAAGCAAATATTTATTAGGAAATCTAGAATCTATAGCTCCAAAAATTGGCGGACTAATTGAAATTCAAATTTCCATGGATATCGAACAATCAACCCCAACCTTTAGTATGTAACGGCTAAAAATCTAGAAATGTCCAATCGTCCACGATCTTGGATTGAAGATTTCTGAGGTCAATTGTTTTGGGTAGAAATTTTGACATACTAATTTTATATCTTGAACATGAACTAACATCCCAGGCAAGCCCAAGATCCTGGTTTTAATCAGAATCTTGGCCTGCCATGGTATTTCTTGTGATATCTTACGCAAGGACTTAAGGATCGATGAAAAAAATAATAGACCAAGTAAACTACACATGGTTAATTCCTAATGAGCGTTAAAGACTCTTAAGAAAGCCAGTTCAAGAAAAGATCAAGGAGAATACCAAGAATGTCAAAATTTTAGTTTTTCTTGTTATGTGTATAAAGACTAACTGACTGATGCACACATAGACTCTTCCCTTACCACTTCTTCTGTGATTCTTTCGACACTTAAGCATATTCACTTCATTACTAAGATCAGCTAGTAGCTGTAAATTTATTTTAATTTTATACAAGTTTTAAGGCATGCATTTCATCACCTCCCAAGGTTTTTTACCGGAGATCAAAAAGGATTAAGGGCTTTCCTCATAATTCTATATGTTCTTGCACTTATTTTATTTACTTACCGTTGTTTGATCGACATAAATTTATTTCATTGTTTTCTTGATTGTTAACCTGTTTTCATACCGAAAATATCAAGATACATTGTGGTATATTGGTACCTTTGTGAGTATCTTAATGCCCTATTACGCATATTTAGTTATTAAGTAATTTAACACCATTTTTGTACTAAACACCAATGTTGCAAAACTCGGCCTAGGAGGACGAGTAATCGACCGATTAATCGGAATTAGATAGGGGCCAAGGCGCCTAATTAGAAATCAGACAAAAAACTCGGAATTGGTCAAACTCAGTCAAAATCGGTCAAAATTTGTTAAAATCGGCTCCAATTCGAACGAAATCGGTTAAAATCTGAAAAATTCAGAATCAATCAAAATCGGAAAAAATCGGAAAAACTCGGAATTTTTGATTTTTTTTAGAAGAAAATCTATAATTGTTATTGATATTCATCTATTTTGCTATAACTTTTAATAAAGTTGCTATATTTGTTATATATATAGTTTTTCTAAAAATAATTTCATATAATTTACCCAATCTGAGTATTCCTCGCCTAGACCTAATATTCATTAGGCGCTAGTCAGCCGCCCTTGGAATGCCTAAAGAGTTTTGCAACATTGCCAAACATACTCATTTGCATCTAAAAAAATACTACACTGTAACTTAATAGACGTCTCATAACTATTATTTTCTACCCCAGAACATGGGTACAACCAAGATCATTAGCATATTTAAAAATCTTAAGAACTCAAGCTTTTAACTTCTTATTTGTAAAATCTTACCACACTTACTAATTTGGTTACGAAATTAGTTTGTTCATTTTTTACCAAAACAATTTTTTTTTCATCTGTGGGACAAGTGGTATTATTATATTCTTATCCTTAAAGTTACTCAAAAGCTTTTTTCATATTTTCAATCACTTACACTTTGTTGCACCGAAAATGTACTCTTACCAAAATCCATTTCTAGCACTATTCCACCCATCTCAGTTGGTCAGAGGCTACCCCCTCCTCCCGTACTCGCAAAGAAGGAGCATTGAAATCCCTAAAACAACTGCTCCAACATCTTTCCTAGTCCAATACTCAGGAATTGCAACTCAAGACGTACCTGTTATGATCTCAAACAACGAGACTATAACCATGCTAACCATGATAGACCAAAAGAGCGATGAGCAAAGCGAAAATAGTGAGATTCTGTTCAAAAGGATGGAGACACCAGGCTCAAGCTGGAGAAGAACTATGCAGACTACGCCGACTCCATCTTCGATCTTAGAGCCCAAGGACCTGAACTTTAAGATTGGTGTATCCTCTGAATGCCAAGTCGGAGACTTTATATTGAGGTAGGCTCCCATCTTCACAGATGGAGCAACTCCTAGTACGGGAGGCCCTATCTCCCAAGATTTTGCAAGGGTATTCAATAGTTCGCCTTATACCCAAGATCTTGGGATAAGTATGGTGATGGAAAAAGAACTTAGGAAATAAAGAGATATGATATCAAGTGTTGCAGGTGTCATTCAACCAATACCATAGGATTCACATATCAGTCATAGGGTTTCAAGATTTGCACCCCTGATATGCGATATTGAATTTCGAAAGAGGTTTTAGACACCAAACATGTAGATGTACGATAGGACCACAGATCCAGAGGAACATGTCACCCAATACAAAGAAAGCATGAAGATAGTCCCGATTCTCCACCACCTTAAGGAAGTTTGCCTCTACAAGGGTTTTTGGTTCAACTCTTACAGGATCCGCACTAAAGTGGCTCCTAAATGTTCATGTGAGGTCATATTTTGTTGGTCTGGGCTAGGCATCCATCTGTATGAGTCTTGTAAGTTTGTGTCTTGTAATTTAGTGGGTTTGCGGTTGGATAAACTGAAAACAACATGTTTTCGGTTCATGAGGTGTTTGCGGCTGCAAGCATGTTTGCGGCCGTGAACCCGTTTGCGGTTCACTGTTCCCTATATATATATATATATATATATATATATATATATATATATATATATATATATATATATATATATATATATATATATATATATATATATATATATATATATATATATATATATATATATATATATATATATATATGTGTGTGTGTGTGTGTGTGTCTGTCAGTCTTGTCAGTATGTACGACGGTTGTATGTGTGTGTTCCATTGTACCTGACGTTTGCGGTTATATATAAACGTGTGCAACTTGGAACGTTCTTGCTTCTACTCCTTCTTGTGCTCATTGATTCTAGCTTGTTCTTGTGTTTGATCACTGGTTGGTTCCGGATTTGGGAACTTACAATTGGTATCAGAGCTAATCTCGTGTCAAACTTGTTCAAGCTACGTTTTCGGTTGGAGTTTCTCTTCATTTTCGTGATTGTTCGAGCTTTGTTGCTGGGTTTCTGCTGTTGATCGTGATTTCAAGGCTAAAGGGATTGAAGATCTGCTCGAAATAAGTTGTTTTCATCAAATTCTGGGTGTGTTCGGCTACAACTGTTCATCAGTTTTCGGTCGTAATCGTGTTTTCGGCCGTAAACCCATAGTGTTTTCGGCTCTAAACCATTTTTGACTGCAAACAATCTGTTTTCGACTTTAAACTGCCTTGAACCGCAAACACTTATCAATTGTAAAATTAAAAAACCTGTGTACGACCATAAACATTTTTTGGCCGTAAACCCTTCCTTGACTGCAAACCTTGTTTTCGGTTGTGAACCTTTTCTGTTTTTGGTTGTGTATTTCTTTACAAGTTTTATTTTCAGTCAATTAAGAAAATTAAATAAAAAATTTCATCAAATTAAAAAATGGAATCACAAAACATGACAGTTCATCAGGAGTTGGACTCAATCATGGGAACTACCACCAGAATCTCACGTCTTCTGTCCGCCAAAGGATTTCCTGAATGGAAATATAGTATCGAAAAGTATATCAAAATGAAAGATTTCAAAGTCTGGCGCAACATTCTTAGAGGCCCTGTTAGGATTACCACCACTCTTGCAAATGGAGCTATAATTCACAAAGATGTGGAAGATTACACTGATGAGGATTTTGATAAAGTTGAAGAACAGGAAAAGGCGTTGGCAACTCTAACAATGGCTTTATCCCCTGACATCGCTCAGGGATTTAGGGAATATACTTCTGCCAAAGCACTTTGGGAAGCACTAATAGAGGTCTATGAGGGAAATGAAGACACGAAGCAAAGCCGTAAAGACATGCTCAGACAGAAGTTCAACATGTTTAATCAAATTCTTGGAGAATCATTGGAAGCTCAACTGCAGAGGTTTATCACTCTTACCACTGAGATGAGTTATGCTGGAATTTCAGTACCAAAATCAGAGATTAACAAAAAAATTGCTGAACTCCCTTCCCAATTCATGGGACATGAATGTCTCTGTTATCAAGAAGACAAAGGATCTCAACCGACTCAGTCTTGCAGAAACAATGGCAATCATTAAAGCATGTGATCTTGATGACAAGCAAAGGGAAATTAACCATGTAAACTCTTATTCTTCTGCGAATCTTGGGATTTCGTCGAACAATGCTTTTTCATCCTTTACCACTCAACAAAATCAAGCTTTTACTATTTCACAACCACCATCCCATGTTGTTCCACCACCCATGTCTTATCCACATGAAGCCTCCTCCTCAAAAACTTTTGTTACCACCTCTGCTCCAAAAGAAGCTGAAGAGAATATGGCCCTTGATTTTGGTTTGGTGAATTGCTACAATGCCTTTGTGGTTGGAGAATTGCCTCCTCAGATTTCCTTCACTGATCTTGATCAGATTCACCCGGAGGATGTAGAAGAAATGTACATCACTTGGCAGATTGCAGTGGCTATTTTTAGGGCTAAGCAATTTGCCAAGAAATCTGGAAAGAATAACTAGGGAATGAATGCAGAGAAGAAGTTTGTATTCAAAAAAGGGAATTTGAGGTGCTTTAATTGTCACGGGCCTGGTCACTTTGATCGTGACTGTCCGAAGCCTGATAGAAGAGTGAATCATGAAAGAACAATGGTGTCGGTTGGAAATAACAGGGGAGCTGCTGCCAACGACGAAATTGCTAATCTGGCGGTGGTAGCTCACTCATTTGATTGGGAAGACCAAATTCAGGCCTTGAACATTTCAGGACCTGAAAATGCTCATTTGGCCCAGATCAGTGAAATCCTTGAGGAGAATGTTGAAGAGGATCCTAAAGCTGAGATGATGGAGTTGCAGTTTGCATTCATGGTATCTACCACTTCTGAGCCTGAGAAAAAGGAGGTCAGTGAAATTTCTTGTTCTCAAGCATGCATTGATAATGTTAAAAATTTACGTGAACACATCGAATTATTGTGTAGAGAAAATGAGGACCTAAAGTACGAAGGATACACACTTAGGAAGGCCCAAGACCACTTAAAACACAACTAGAGGCCAAGACTAAGGATTTTAGGAAACTTTAGGAGGAGTATAGCAACAAATGTGAAAATTATAAATATGTTCAGGAACAACTTCCCACTGTGATTGCCGAACTTGACACATTAAAAGTTCGTTTTGTAAATGCTGATTTTAATTTTAAAAATTTTGATGTGTGAAGTGAGAGAGTTGCAACCATAATAGAGAAACAAATGAAGTGGAAAGACAAAAAGCAAGTAGGTATAGGTATGAGAGTGTGCCTCCTCCTTTCAATCACAATTATACTGCTATCCCTTTGACTCAGGAAGAAATCGACAGAGTGGAATTTCTTATGTACGGCCAACCTGCTGTACCTGTAACGGAGAGTAGTGCTAGGGAAAAGGATACTAACGTTTATACTTACTATGCAGATTCACCATTAAGTATTGGCAAACAAGCAACTGAAGAGAGTGTCTCAAATTATAATTTTGTTTCAAAATCTGATGTTTCTGTTTCGAAAAATGATGTTTTTGTTTCTAACTCTACAACTGATGTTTTGATTTCTGATGATTCTGTGTCAATGTCTGATAATTCAGATGTTGTTGATAAGTGTGGTGATGTGTTTGATAAATCTGATGTTTCTATTACTAGCACACACACTCCACCTACACGTGTCACACAACCTGAATCTTGCACATGCACTTGTGGGGAGAGTAAGGGAGTCAATAAGAATACTAGAACAGAAAAGAGCGGTACCAATTTTTATGCTAAGAAACAAACATGCTTTAACTGTGGAACTGCTGGTCATATTGCACGCAATTGTCCAAATCGGGCATTTGTTCCTTTTTATGCACACAAAAGAGAGAACGAGTCACAAGGAAGATCTCTCGTTAGAAAATTCTCGAGACCTCGTTCTCGTGATGGTGATTGGAATGTCCATAAAGAAAGAAAACGGGTTGAGCTTAAAGGGAATAAACAGGTTTTTCATGAAAATATAACAGGTACTTTAACGAAGCCGAACATGGCTAAGACAAGATCGGGTTCGTCAAAGTCCTCGTGTGGGTCTTCGGCTAATCTTAGACGGAAACCCAAAAGATCGAAATCAAATAAAAATGTTTCAAAATCACCTTTAAATGTTTCTAAACCTAAATACCAATGGGTACCCAAAGATTCAAAGATCCGATCACCTCAGTCTTCTGAATGTGCATCTGATAGTAAATCAAATTCAAATTGTGCAAAAGTAAATTCTATTGTCAACAAGGGAAAACCCAGTTTTGTAATGACATGGGTTCCTAAATCTAATTGATCACGCACATCGTGCAGGAACATCTATGGAGGAATGTCGTCAGACCCTGGTATGTTGACAGTGGTTGTTCCAGGCACATGACAGGAGACATCTCCCAATTGCATGACATTCAGAATTTTAATGGGGGCTATGTTTCCTTCGCGGGAGGAGAAGGCGGGAAGATCACCCAGAAAGCAACTGTCACAAACGGAGTGCTTAGCTTTGAGAAAGTCAACTATGCTCCAGAGCTGAAGCACAGTCTGTTAAGTGTGTCATAGATTTGTGACAAAGGCTATTCAACTCACTTCACAGATAAAAAGTGCCTCACATTGAAGCCTGTAATCATTATCCCTGAAGATTGGATCTTGGTGAAATCAAAGAGGGATGAAAATGCATACATCATCGACGTGAATCATAATATTCCAGAACAAGTCACTTGTCTCTTCTCTAAAGTCTCCGAACACAATGCCATGCTTTGGCATCGTCGTCTCGGCCATGCTAATGCCAAGAACCTGAATTGTCTTGCTAAGAACTAAATTGTGCGTGACTTTATCACCTTTGAAAAATGTGTGGCGTGTGCTCAAGGAAAACATCACTGCAAGCCCCATCTACTAAAGACAATAAACTCAATCAGCAAGGTTCTTCAATTGTTACACATGGATTTATTTGGTCCGGTCAACGTTCTCAGCATCAACAAGAGTTCCTATTGCCTGGTTATGATAAATGACTACTCACGGTTCATCTAGGTTTTCTTTTTAGCCAACAAAAGTGGGATCGATGATCTGATCAAGAAGTTCGTTGTCATGATCGAGAACAAAACAAATGAAAAAGTGAAGGCGCTTAGAACTGATAATGGCACGAAATTCAAGAACACTGTTCTGGATCATTTCTGTGCCAAAAAGGGAATATTGTGTCAGTACAGTGCTGTTCGCACACCTCAACAAAATGGTGTTGCTGAACGACGCAATTGTACTTTAATAGACGCTGCAAGGACGATGCTCTGTGTTTTTAAACTACCGGACTTCTTCTGGGCTGCGGCGATCAACACTGCCTGCTACGTTCAGAACCGTGTCATGATCAACAAAGCCCAAATGAAGACCCCGTACGAGATCTTACACAATCAAAAGCCATCAGTTGCTCACTTCCGAATATTTGGACGTCCTTGCACCCTCCTTGACTTAGAATCCAACCCCAAGTTTAGCTCGAACGCTGATGACTGCTACTTTGTGGGATACGCCGCACGAACTTCTTACAGAGTATACAACAAGACCACCAAGAAGATTGTGGAATCTTACGATGTGCGCTGGATGGAGGAGAATGAGACAGATGCGCGACTTGGCCCTGACTGGTTATTTGATTATGCATCTTTATTTAAATCATTTAATGTGTTTTCAGATGATGTGTCAGGTTCTTGCTCAGGTTCGAAGGCTGTTGTGCCTGAAGATGAAGAGGAAGATTTTGTGTACAGACCACCTTTGGTGCCTCCTACGTCTCATTCGGTGGATGAAGCTGTTCCAAGTACTTCTTCTAATTCCCCAAGTCAAAGAATCAATCCTGATGCTAATTCCACTCCTCTCACTCCTGCTGAAAGAGAATTCATGACCAGAGATACTTCCGCTGCTACTCAATCTTTCATGGAGCTTCTCTTTCCCGAGCCAATTGCAAATGAGTACATGACAAGCACCTCTCATGGTCCCAGATCGTCTGAGGCGGATGATTCAACAGATGATTCATGTCACACTCAATGATATCAACCATGAAATTCCCACTAGACTTCAACACGATCATCCGATCGAGAACGTCATTAGGCAACTAGGCGACGAAGTTAAAAAGAGGAGTCAGAGTGGAGATGTCAATACATGTCTCTACTCTTGCTTCATTTCTCAGATCGAGCCAAAGAACGTGGAAATGGCACTGAATGAACCTAGTTGGGTTGATGCGATGCACGAAGAGTTAAATCAATTTTAGAAATTGGGTGTTTGGAAGCTGGTTGAGCTATCGAAGGGCAAAAAGTCTTTAGACACACGCTGGGTTTTTAGGAACAAGCAAGACGATTCCGGGGTGATTATGCGAAATAAGGCTAGATGGGTCGTTCGTGGATTCAGGCAGATCGAGGGTCTAGACTACACTGAAGTATATGCTCCAGTTGTAAGTTCGGAAGCCATCCGTATATTCCTTGCATACGCTTCTTACATGAACTTCACTGTTTATCAGATGGATGTCAAGACCGCCTTCTTGTATGGTGCTATGAAAGAAGAAATTTATGTTGATCAACCTCCTGGGTTTGGCAACTCCAAGTTTCCGAATCATGTCTACAAGTTGGACAAGCCTTTATATGGGTTACATCAGGCTCCCAGAGCTTGGTATGCAACTCTTACAGAGCACTTGCTTGCGTATGGATACCCACGAGGGACGATCGATCAAACCTTATTTATCAAGCATGTGGATGCCGACCTAATTCTTGTACAAATCTATGCGTACGACATCATTTTCGGGTCGACAAGCTCCAAACTGTGCTAAGAGTTCGAAACTATCATGAAGAAGAGATATGAGAAGATTTCCTTGGGAGAAATGACCATGTTCTTAGGATTGCAAGTTCGACAAGATTCAACTAGAATCCTTTTGCATCAAGGAAAATATGTTGAAGACATGCTTGAGAAGTTTTATGTTTAAGGACTCCAAAGCTGCCTTGATGCGGATGGATGAATGACCCCTGAAGACTCCAGATCCTGATGGAGAATCCGTAGAGCAGACTGAATACAGATCGATGATCGGATCTCTAATGTATCTGACTGCGAGAAGACCAGACATCATGTTCGCAGTTTGTCAATGCGCACGTTACCAGGCTAATCCTAAACTCTCTCACTTAATTGCTGTCAAAAGAATTTCTAGGAATCTCAAACGTAGCCCAAAACTGGGTCTTTGGTATCCTAAAAATTCTGATTTTGATTTATATTCATTTGCTGACAGCAATTATGGAGGTTGTGAACTTGACAGGAAATCAACTTCCGGGGGATGTCAAATTGTAGGCGACCGTCTGGTGTCTTGGCAATGCAAGAAACAACAAACCGTCTCAACCTCAACAACTGAAGTGGAATATGTTGCGGCCTCTGCCTGTTGCTCTCAAGTCATCTGGATTCAACATCAACTTTTGGGCAACGGTTTGAATTTTCTTGAAACCCCTATATTTTGTGACAATGATGTTGTAATCCAAATAGCTAAGAATTTTGTCCAACACTCCAAAACCAAGCACATCGACATCAAAGTTCATTTTATCAGAGATTGTTATGAGCGTTCGCTCATCCGTTTGGAACAAATCCACACTGATAACAATGTGGCAGATTTGTTTACCAAACCATTTAACAAAGCTCGATTCGATGTGCTTGTGGATTTTCTCAAAATGATACGCTTTGAAGACTAATTTTTGTTTTTATGTAGTTTAAATTTGCGCATTTACTTTTGTTTCTCTCCTATGCACAAATTTAGGGGGAGAAATAAACAAAAACAAAACAAAAATTAGAAAACAAAAAATCCAAAAATATTATCTGTAGGTGATGTGTTGGGAAATGATATTAACCAAGTGATAACAGGCAATTTTAATTTGTGTAAGGTACCAACGCTGAACTGCCTAGGTTATGTGTTCAATGCACTGGTAGGCACGAAGGATTTAAATGGACCAGACTAGACATAGATGGACTATAAAAGGACTTGACAAATATTGACTTAGATAGTTCCGTTTGGTCTGGCAATACGACGCTTGGGTAGATTGAGCAGTGAGATATACATGGGAATCTACGGGCTACACAAAAGTAATATGTATCTAGAACTGTGGCGTAACTTTTCCTCGATGTATGGACGCATGTCCTTAATTCCGGTACTGATAGGGCAACTGGGGAATTTCGATAAAGTAGGTCTGTAAAAGGTTATTTTCTTGCTTTCTTGCTGTTAGTCATATGCAACATATGCAACTCTATTTCTATAAATCTCCCTCTATATGCAATTCTTTCTGTCTGTTAGTCATATGTTGTCTCCTTTGCATGATAAGTTCTTATCCGACCTGGAACACAACATATGCAACATTCTATTTCTCAATCCCTCTATCTATGTCAGTCGTATGTTGTTCCCTCTGCGTGATTAGAAGATATCCGACCTGGGATACAAAATATGCATTCTAAATCTGACTTCCCTCCTAATAATTGTCCGCTCATATAATGTAAGAAGTTTCTTGGAAGTCCTTGATTACCGGAGTATATCAGGAAGCGGGAAACACATTATAGTACATCTAAAATTGAACATTTAATAGGTTGTATGTAGATGTCACTGCTAAATTTAGGTGGACAACAATATCCTTGGTCGTCGTCAGCTAAATGGTCCTTCTAGGAAGTATTATTTAGGAATATAGGTTCAAATATCTTGTCATTTTTAACATGTCAAAATTTGTCACAATCTTTTGTGTTTAAGTGGACCATAATACTGGCGATTGACCAGATCTATTCATGAAGGTGGAGGTACTGAAAAATAGATTAAGGCTGTCCTAAAACATTGATCCCAAAATCATAAAAAGAATATTAGCAATGGTGAAGAGAAATTAGTGTTGTTTTATTTTTATTTTTATTTTTATTTTTATCTTTATTTTTATTTTCTAAAAATTAAAAAAATCAAAAAATTTTATTATTAAGCAAAATTAAGTTAGTTTAAAATTCTAGATTTTATTTTATTTTATTTTATTTTTTTAAGTCTTCAAAATGCTTTATTTTTTAAAATTTGGATGTATTGGGTTTGGATTTGAAGCCTTTTGAGTTTGCAGCCCATGGACTATGGGTCGGATATGGTCCAGGGTATAAAAGGTTCGGTTCTCGACTGTAAACCCCCATCAGAATCACTTTCGCGTGTTCGTCCGCAATCCCTATCCACACTCTCTCAGTTGTTCGTTGATTTAATCTTCGATTCATCATCGTTTTGCGTTTATTATCTGAAATTGACCCATGAATCTTGTAGGTACATCAAAGACGACCCCCAAACAGTTATTATTCATATGATTTGGCTGCATTTTGCAGGATTATTGAAGCGAAAACTACTTTTGGTGATGAACAGCGTTTACGGCTGCAAACCCGTTTACGGCCGGGAACACGTTTACGGCCGTAAAGCCGTTTACGGTCATGAACCTCTTTTTAGCTGTAAACTGTTTTTGGCCGGGAACACGTTTGATGATCCTCCACCAGTCAGAACCACAAGGATTGTTGACCAATTTGAGAAAGAACCAGCTCAAGCCAATCCAAGAGTTACTCTCAAACGAGCTCGGAATCAGGTCACTACACAAAAGAAGGGAAAGTGGTTCTTCATGAAGAACTCTGACCAAAATCTTCGTGGAGACCATCCCCAACTGACTGTGACTAAGCTCGACAACAAGCGGTTCAGAAACAAATATGGTGATAGGTCAGGAATTCTTATGTGGGGCTTTCATGAAAACCTTAATTGTTGGCTGATAAAGTGAAAAAGTAGAAACGTGGAATACTACAAAGACAAGAATGATTTTTCTTCTTTGACATAGGTGGACCTCACTGAGCTTGCTGCTGTTCCATTCTCCAACCCAACCAATGATCCTTGCGGAACGGATTTCAAACTTTTCTTGGAAAACCAAGTGAGGAGGGGGTTTGATGGAATGAAGACTGCTGAATCGTTCTTGAAAAAAACCCAAATATGTGATTGACCCTAAAACCAACAAGAGCTTCAAGAATGTAATGTGGCCTCCAACGAAGCAGATGACACAGATTCCTATTTTCAAGAACTTTTGTGATGGATCGCTACGCAATATGGAATACTGGGTCTTTGATGAAGCCACAACTTCTGCTGTTATCAAATTCCCAGACGGTGTCTTTCGCATTGTTGATAAGAAGGACCTGCTTCAGTTTGGTGAAAGGGACATCCACACTTTGGCTGAACATCAAATTATATACAAGCATGAGATCATGGAGGTTGCTGCCAAGGAGTTCACAAGCATGATCACAGAGATTATCGAGAAGAAGATGTGGCTGGGGGCGATGAAAGATCGGACGTGTTGGTCATCGAGAAAGACTGAATCCATGCTAGCCTCAAACCAAGGGGGAGACTGTTAGGGCATATTTTGTTGGTTTGGGCTAGGCATCCATCTGTATGAGTCTTTTAAGTTTGTGTCTTGTAATTTAGTGGGTTTGCGGTTGGGTGAACCCAAAACAACATGTTTTCGGTTCATGAGGTGTTTGCGGCTGCAAGCATGTTTGTGGCTGTGAACCCGTTTGCGGTTCACTGTTCCCTATATATATATATATATATATATATATATATATATATATATATATATATATATATATATATATGTGTCAGTCTTGTCAGTATGTTCGACGGTTGTATGTGTGTGTTCCATTGTACCTGACGTTTGCGGTTATATATAAACGTGTATAATTTGGAACGTTCTTGCTTCTACTCCTTCTTGTGCTCATTGATTCTAGCTTGTTCTTGTGTTTGATCATTAGTTGGTTCCGATTTGGGGACTTACAGTTCCTCCTTTCTCAATTACTTTTTTCGCACATTTGGTTAACTTGTTTAATAATCAGTTTTCTTGCAGTAGAACTTTTGAAAAACTAGCAAGTGATCTTTAAAGAGTAACTCAAGGCTCTGAGGAACCCTTTGGGATTATGTTAACATGGTTCGCAAAGAAGTCCTAGATATCCCACATCTAGACGTAGAAATAGTGGTGGAAGCTTTTAAGTTGGGATTAAAGAAAGATTATCCATTCTACGAGGATCTTATCTTGAACTCATGCAAGAAATTGGATAAAGTCAGAAATAGAGCCTTGAGATTCATCATGATAGATGAGGATAAGAAGATCAAGAAAAAGACGAAAAAACTCATATGATCAGCCTAACAGGAAGAATGAATCCCACTACCAAAAATCCTATAGAGTTAAGCCTTGCTCAAGATCTAAGAAACATAGGGTCAATTCTTCAAGAAGACTTCTAAACACTCTAAAGGCTCTAAAATGCTCTCTTTCTCTTAAGGTTTTCTTGGGGTCGATTTCCTAGAAAGAGGCTGAATAAGCATGAGATGTGAGGCTATAATGAGGTTTAAATATTAGGGTTTGCATGATCTTCACGTACGCCATGTGTACAAGGTGTCCGCCTAGTGTACTAAGGCGCACCCTAGTACGCTTAGTGTACACACATACGCTCATCGTACTCCCAAAGTCCGAATTTACCAAAGTGCCACTATGGGCCCTTTTACACTCTTTCTTTTACTGAGGGAACAAAATGCAATATAATTCAATTATAGGGGTCAACAATGCAAGTACTTTAAAACAAGATGTTACAGTTCTCCCCCACTTGACATATACTTTTTCATCGAAGTCTGCTACAGCGAATAACTCGGGTAATGCTCCCTCATCTCAGCCTCCAACTCCGATGTCCACTCGGAGCCTCTTCGATGCTGCCACTGAACCTTTACCAAAGGTATCTCCTTGTTGTGCAGAACCTTCATCTTTATTTCCAAAATAGCCACCGGTCTCTCAATGTAATTCAGGCGCTCATCAACCTGAATAAGGAACCACTGCCTCGCTGTCCAACACACACTTCTGCAACTGAGAGACATGGAAAAAGTTGTGGATCTACCTGAGCTCACAAGGCAAATCCAACCGGTAAACCACCCTACCTACCCTGGCGATCACACGGAAAGCTGTAATATACCGGGGACCTAATTTCCCCCTCTTCCTAAAGCCTATCTCACTCTTCCACGGTGAGACCTTCCGGAGCACCACATCGCCGACTTGAAACTCCAACTCTGATCGGTGCCGGTCGGCATAACTCTTATGCCGACTCTGAGCGGTCTGCAGTATCTGCCTGATCTGCTGTGACATCTCCATTTTTCATGGCCAGAAAAGACCGATTTCGTTTATGATTTTATAATAAAATCATAGTAATCTTTAAAGAAAAGTGTTGCGGAATTTGTTCCCAAAACAAAATATGATAAAAGTTATCAAAGCATTTCTTAAAGAAATGTATTATCATTATATTACAAAACTCGGGATGTCATCATCGATACAGAACAAAAGCATAAACATAACATCATGGCCACAAAAAAAAATTTGGCCTAAAAACATCATAGGCCTTACAACATTCTATGCAGTTTCTACAAATCCATAATCTCTCGTCAGATCATCCAACTATGCTTTTGCCACTACCTGTAATACAAGAAACTGAGTGGGTCAGGATGGGGAGCCTGGTGAGCATATAGGGTTTTCAACCCACAATAAATAAGTTTATTATTTATTTTCATCAAATCATTAACCCGATTACCCATTCCAATTATCCTCACTTTACGTCCCTAAAACATCTATAAAAAGGAACCTAGCCTACGTATTTTTTTCTTCGGGGTGACAACACTGCTTAGGGGATTCCACAACAGTACATGTCACTAAAAGGCAACCATAGGGGGAGGGGGGATGGAGTACATCTTCAAAAACACCTACAGGTTGCGAGCCTGCTAGCGTTCCACTGGACTGCCTAGAAAAGTCCATGGTCGTCATCTATACCCCGCTAGATGACTGATCATCTTAAACATCGTAAACATCGAGGCCTCTCATCATTTTATCACACATCATCTTTTTCATCTACCCATGTTCTACCCAACATATTTGTAGATATAAAATACATACATAGTGCAGATCTTGGAAAACAAAGTTTACATCTTTCATCCAGCATAACTCTCAAAGCATAAAATACCTATAAAATCTAGATCTGAAAAATAATGTTTACATCTTCCATCCAACATAACTTTTAAAGCATAAAATACATATACGGTCTAGATCTGAAGAAAAAGTTAAAATCTGAAGGAAAGAAGTTCAGATATTTAATCCAACATAGATCTCAAAGTATACAGTTTAGATCTGAGATGAGAAAGTGTAGATTTGAAGGAAAAAGTTTCAGATCTGAAAGAAAGAAGTATAGATCTTTCACCCAACAACATCTCAGATAAACAGATAACATATATATACACATAGCACATAATTTATATAAAATATTTCATATCTGTGTGTAAGATGAAAGTGACAATACACTCACCTGATAAGAAGTGATTCGGACAACACTTCACTTCTTAAAACAATCTTCTTTGACGAAACCGGGAGGTTTGCTTGAAAACCAGGCTCTGTGCGGGCAGAATTTCAAACCGAAAACCTCTTTTTGTTGGAGACATCAGGCTCTCCGGGGTTTCCTTCTCGTGCTAGGGAGTTACCCTAGGCTTTGGAGGGGGGGGGGTGGGGGTTAGAGAGAGAGTTTAGAGAGAGAAAGTGAAGGTTGAAGGTGTGAGTTTGAAGCTTCACCCGACACCTCTATTTATAGGCTGGGAAACAGACCAACTCGTCGAGTAGGTGCCACATGTCAACATTCTTGTGGCAAAACGTGGGTGGCCTATATTGTGCCACGTCACCCCTTTTGCAGCAGCGCCATGCTGACTTCGAAACCCCGTAGCTTTCGCATACGAGCTCCGTTTTCGACGTTCTTTATATCCACGCGTAGGTAAAGACAATATATACAACTTTGCTTTTGACTCCGTCGGATAATTCTCGACTAATTTTAAATTTAACAGTATGAGAAGATTATACTATTAAATGACTGCGTAAAATTCATAACTTCTTCATCCGACGTCCGTTTTCGTCTGTCCTTTTACCGTTGAACTCCTATAATGAGATCTTCAATTATCATTTAGGTTGTGTCGGCTACAAATTACTTGATCTAAAATTCGAACTCCGGGCTGTACACTGTTATGCAAAATCTTAGAAAATTCATAACTTCCTCATACGAAGTCATATTTGGACGTTCTTTTTATGCACGCTCTCGGTTTATCATATACTAAGACTTTTGTTTAGATTGCTAAGGCTAAAAAGCACTTTATCGCAAACTCACTTTTTACGTCACACAACGTCGTGTCGGTTTTGTCGCGAAACTTCGACATGTCATAACTTCTTCGTTATAACTCGGATTTCGGCATTCTTTATATGTACGGAATCCTTGTCACGACCACTACAACTTCCTTCATTGATAGCGGGTTTATCTAACATTTTATTTTTGACTCTTATTTTTACCCTTTATTTGACTCTTGTTTCTGACTATTACATCACTATATTAATGCTTAGCCCAGAAACACGGGCGTTACAAATCTCTCCCCTTAGGATGATTCCGTCCTCGGAATCATAGATCAGCAAACAAGTGCGGATAGCGACTCATCATGTCACTCTCTGTTTCCCAGGTTAGATTTGGCCCATTCAAATTTTTCCATCGCACAAGCACTAAGTCGACCATATTGCGTCGCAACTTCTTAGTCTTACGGTCAACAATCGCTTCCGGTTCTTCAATTAGCCTCTTATTTTCATCCATCCTTAACTCTGAAATTTGAATTATGTCGGGAAGTTCTCCCGTGAATCTCCTTAAATAGCACACATGGAATGTGTTATGAATACCATCTAGTTCTTCTGGTAGTTCTTGCTTCTAAGCTTGGTTCCCAATCATCTAAAGAACTTTGAATGGTCCAATGAACCTTGGACTCAACTTTCCTCTTTTCCTAAGTCTTATTAATCCCTTCCAAGGTGAGACTTTAAGCAAAACTGAATCCCCAACTTCGAATGTCATCAGTCGTCTCTTTTTATCAGCATAGCTCTTCTTACGATCCTGAGTTGCTAAAATCCTTTCCCTGATCACCTCAAACTTCTTAGCAGTCTGATGGACTATCTTGGGGCCCATAAACTGCTTTTCTCCGGCTTCAAGCCAACAAGATGGCGTACAACAGTTTTGTCCATATAAGGCTTGATAAGGTGCCATCTTGATGCTCAAATGGTAACTATTGTTGTAGGAAAATTCTACCAGAGGCAAATGTTCATCCCAGTTACCTTGGAATTCCAGGGTACACGCTCTTAGCATATCCTCCAACGTTTGAATCGTCCTTTCGCTCTGAACATCGGTCTACGGATGGTAGTTTGTACTTAAACACAACTTCGTACCCAATTCCTCTTGTAGACTCCTCCAAAACCTTTACGTGAAACTACTATCATGATCTGATACAATCGTTAAAGGAACACCGTGAAGTCTTACTACTTCCTTCACGTAAGCATTTGCGAGCTTATCCATCGACCACCTTTCATTGGCTGCTATGAAGTGTGCACTCTTAGTGAATCGATCAACGACCACCCAAATCATATCGTGACCGTCCTTCGTCCTGGGCAGTTTAGTGACAAAATCCATGGTGATGTCTTCCCATTTACCCATGGGTACAGGTAAAGGTTCTAAACTCCCATATGGTTTCTGATGTTGCGCCTTAACTATCGCACATGTCACACACTCGACCATATACTTCGCAACGTCGAGCTTCATCATCGGCCACCAGTAGTAGGGTTTTAGATCCCTCTACATTTTTGTGTTGTCGGGATGAATCGAGTACATGGTCTTGTGAGCTTTTTCCATCAGAAGATCTCTTATTCCTCCTGTCTTAGGCACCCAAATCCTATCTTGGAATACCTTCAATCCTTGATTATTCATACTGAACACCAGCATTTTGCCCAAATGCTCTTCCTTTCACTCATTTTTCTCTGAAGCTTCTTTTTGGGCTTTCTTGATGCTTTCCACAATCGTTGAGATAACTTCAATTCTTAACACTCTTGGCCTTTTCCCTTCAAGACTCACTTTTTCGCTTAAAGGATCACCTACGACATGTGCTTTACCAGGATGGTAGAGTATCTCACACTTGTCGTTGTCTCATGTTCAACTCCTTCTGATCAAAGAGATGCTGAAGACTTTTATGATCAGTGAAGAGTTTGCTTCTCGTGCCGTAAAGATAATGCCTCCATATCTTTAATGCATATGCTATCACCTTAACCCTTGGGGTCAGAACGCAACCTTACCCAACTCCAGATGCATCACTATAAACTGCAAAGTCTTCAACTCCGTCGGGTAGAGAAAGAATCGGTGCTTCACATAACTTCTTCTTTACCTTCTCGAATGCTTCCTCGTGCTTCTCACTCCAGGTATAAGTATCTCCTTTATGGGTCAAAGCTATCAATGGAGCATCTATTGAAGAAAAGCCTTGGATAAATCTTCGGTAATATCTGGCTAATCCCAAAAAGCTTCGAATCTCGGTGGGACTCTTCGGTCGTTCCCACTTCATCACGGCTTCAATATTTGTTGGATCGACCATTATTCCTTCTTGGTTGACCACATGACTCAAGAATTGGACTTCCCGAATCCAAAAATGACATTTGGAGAACTTGGCATACAGCTTCTCCTTCTTTAAAACTTCTAACACTTCTCGCAGGTGCTTTCCATGCTCCTGCTGGCTCTTTCAGTAAACCAGAATGTCATCTATGAACACTATTACGGATTTATCGAGGAATGGTTTACAAACCCTGTTCATCCAATCCATGAATGCCGCTAGAGCATTGGTTAGTCCAAACGACATAACCAAGAGCTCATAGTGTCCATATCTTGTTCTGAACTCGGTTTTCTCAATATCTTGTTCTCGCACCTTCAGCTGATGATATCCTGATCTAAGATCGATCTTTGAGAAATAGCTTGAACCTTACAGCTGATCGAACAGGTCATCAATCCTCGGCAATGGGTACTTGTTCTTCGCCGTTTCCTTGTTCAGCTCTCTGTAATCTATGCACATCCTCATGCTTCCATGTTTCTTCTTCACGAATAACACCGGAGCTCCCCAGGGTGATGAACTAGGTTTGATAAAACTGTTGTCTAACAACTCCTGAAGTTGCGTCATAAGCTCCTTCATCTCCGTTGGTGCTAATCGGTATGGTGCTTTTGGTATTGGTGTTGTTCATGGTAGCAAGTCTATTCGGAATTCCACTTGCCTATCAGGGAGCAATCCAAGAAGATCTTCGGGAAAGACTTCTGGATAGTCGCACACCACTGGTATACTTTCCATTTCCTTCTTCTCTTTCTTAGCATCGATCACGAATGCCAAGTACGATGTGCATCCTTTAGACAAACATTTTCTGGCCTTCACCATGGAAATGATTCCGGTATTCACTCTGCGTTTGTCCCCCATACACCATAAATGACTCATTTCCAGTCGGGTTTACCCTTACTAGCTTCTTCTTACACAATATCTCGGCATCATTGGCGGTAAGACAATCCATTCCCAGTACGATGTCGAAACTATTCAACTTAATGGGTAACAACTCCTCGTGGAATTATTTTTCGTTCAAGTCGACGACGATATTCCTAATGTAATCGCTAACAGGTATGAATTTTCCACTGGCAACTTCTACAACTAGGGAATTATCAAGTTTTTCTAAAGGCAAAGCTAGTCTTCCACCAAATTTATGTGATATAAAGGAGTAATTTACTCCAGAATCAAGCAATATATTGGCAGGCAATCCATTTACAAGAAAAGTACCTGAGGCAACGTCCGTTGCATCCTTTGCGACATCCAATGTCATCTGGAAAGCTCTGACTTTTGGCTTTGGTGGGACGTTAGGCCTGGCCGCCTCCTTCTTCTTCGAACAATCCTTAGCAATGTACCCCTCTTAATTGCACCCATAGCACACCCTCTTGTTGGATGTGCACTCGTTGGCGTAGTGCCATGTCCTTCCATATTTGTAGCAAGTCAACTCCTCGCTACATTTCCCCGAGTGTTTCTTTTTACACTTCTCACACCACTTTGCCTTGTTTCCTCTTCCTCCAGATTTCTTTGAACCAGACTTTCTCTTCTTGCTGGATTCTGATGATCCATCGAACTTCCTCTTCTCACCAACCTCGGCTCTCTCCAGACCCCTTTCCCTCAACTGAGTCTCAACATTTTTGGCTGCTTTGACGGTTGCCTTCAACGTGCTTGCCATTTTGACTGTTGGGCCAAAGTCTGATGGCAATCCATTAGCAAATTTTTCTATATTGGCGAGGTCAGTCGACACCAAGTATGGAAATAGCTTCATCTTCTCAGTAAACGCAGTAGCATAGTCATCAACGGTCATTTTCTCCTTTTTCAAGTTCTGGAACTCATTGTTTAGATCGATCAGATCTATCTCGGAGCAGTATTGCATTTTCAACTGCTCTATGAATGCTTCCCAATACATTTTCAAAGCTTCTCCTCGTGGCATCGTATCTGCCAACAATTTCGACCAGCTCAAGACTCCGAAATTCAGTTGTCTGACCGCAAAGACGATTTTCTGCTTGTCACTACAGTTGCAGCTTTCAAATACCATCTCCATTTCGGAGATCCAGTCCATAATTTCCACCGGTTTCGGGTTCCCAGAAAGACTTGGTGTCTTGACACCCAAGAAGTTCTTATACATATTCACATCTCTGTCAATTCCTTTCTCCGGGTCATTCCTTTCTGCCACTGGGGGTTCCGCTTGACCGACAGTGCGGCTGTTATTCCCTTCCTCTGACTGTCCATCATTCAATTCAGGTTGTTCAACGGGCATCGAAGGTTCATCCCTGTTACTCAGCAACAATTGTCTCATGTCTTCCCTTTGTTCAGCCATCATTGCCTGAATCATGGCTTGTACTCCGGCCATAGTGACTAGATCTGGTGCGACTTCTACTATTTGAACCTGCTTAATCACTTGGGGACGAGGCCGCTGATTTCTGTTTTCATTTGCGTTTCCAGCTTCACTTCGGGTCTTTCCATTTTGATCTATACACCAAAGTAGGTGAATTTAGATCCTTATTTACGATAGATGCTTAAATTCTCCTTATTACTCCGAAACATTACATGCTAGTTCTAATATCGTAATCGAACGCTTAGAATCCTAAACACATAAGGTTTCCAGATCCGGTCGGCAACATACCATAGATCCGAACAAATAATAGCATATACGAAAAACATATAGCATTTACCACATAAAATTATATTAGGCATCTTTCCTAAAATAAACTAGTGCTCGTGTCTAAAATATGGTAGACACTCATCTCACGATCATCGCTTAGCATTCTAAGTTTATGTCTAGAAATCCTACAAATTCCTAGTTCGCTTAAGCTAATGCTGTGATACCAACTGTGACATACCCATTTTTCATTGCCAGAAAAGACCGATTTCGTTTATGCTTTTATAATAAAATCAGAGTAATCTTCAAAGAAAAGTGTTGCGGAATTTGTTCCCAAAACAAAATATGATAAAATTTGTCAAAGCATTTCTTAAAGAAATGTATTATCATTATATTACAAATCTCGAGATGTCATCATCGATACAGAACAAAAGCTTAAACATAACATCATGTCCACAAAACAAAAGTTGTCCTCAAAACATCATAGGCCTTACAACATTCTATTCAATTTCTACAAATCCATAATCTCTCGTCAGATCATCCAACTATGCGTTTGCCACTACCTGTAATACAAGAAACTGAGAGGGTCAGGTTAGGGAGCCTTGTGAGTATATAGGGTTTTCAACCCATAATAGATAAGTTTATTATTTATTTTCATCAAATCATTAACCCGATTACCCATTCCCGTTATCCTCACTTTACGTCCCAAAAGCATCTATAAAATGGGACCTAGCCTAAGGATTTTTTTTCTTCGGGGTGACAACACTGCTTAGGGGATTCCTCAACAGTACATGTCACTAAAAGGAAACCATAGCGGGGGATGGAGTACATCTTCAAAAACACCTACAGGTTGCGAGCCTGCTAGCGTTCCACTAGACTGCCTAGAAAGGTCCGTGGTCGTCATCTATACCCCGCTAGATGACTGGATCATCTTAAACATCGTAAACATCGAGGCCTCTCATCATTTTATCACACATCATCTATTTCATCTACCCATGTTCTACCCAACATATTTGTACATATAAAATACATACATAGTCCAGATCTTGAAAAAAAAAACTTTACATCTTTCATCCAGCATAACTCTCAAAGCATAAAATAGCTATACAGTCTAGATCTGAAAAATAATGTTTACATCTTCCATCCAGCATAACTTTTAAAGCATTAAATACATATACAGTCTAGATCTAAAGAAGAAGTTAAGATCTGAAGGAAAGAAGTTCAGATCTTTCATCCAACATAGATCTCAGAGTATACAGTTTAGATCTGAAGAAAAAAATTTAGATCTGAGATGAGAAAGTGTAGATATGAAGGAAAAAGTTTCAGATCTGAATGAAAGAAGTATAGATCTTTCACCCAGCAACATCTCAGATAACCAAATAACATATATATACACATAGCACATAATTTATATAAAATACTTAATATCTATGTGTAATATGAAAGTGACTATACACTCACCTGATAAGAAGTGATTCGGACATCACTTTGCATCTTAAAACAATCGTCTTTGACGAAACCGGGAGGTTTGCTTGAAAACCGGGCTTTGCGCGGGCAGAGTTTCAAACCGAAAAACTCTTTTTCTTGGAGACTTCAGGCTCTCCGGGGCTTTCTTCTCGTGCTAGGGAGTTACCCTAGGCTTTGGGGGGGGGGGGGGTTAGAGAGAGTTTAGAGAGAGAAAGTGAAGGTTGAAGGTGTGAGTTTGAAGCTTCACCCGACACCTCTATTTATAGGCTGGGAAACAGGCCAAATCGTCGAGTTGGGGCTCCAACTCGTCGAGTAGGTGCCACATGTCACCATACTGGTGGCAAAACGTGGGTGGCCTATATTGTGCCACATCACCCTTTTTGCATAAGCACCCTGCCGACTTCTAAACCCCGTAACTTTTGCATACGAGCTCCGTTTTCTACGTTCTTTATATCCACGCGTAGGTAAATACAAGATCTACAACTTTCCTTTTTGACTCCGTCGGCTAATTCCCGACGGATTTTAAATTTATCAGTATGAGAAGATTATATTGTTAAATGACTGCATAAAATTCATAACTTCTTAATCCGACGTCCGTTTTCGTCTGTCTTTTTACCGTTGAACTCCTGTTAACGAGCTCTTCAATTCTCATTTAGGTTGTGTTAGCTAAAAATCACTCGATCTAAAAATCGAACTCCGGGATGTACACTACTATGCCAAATCTTAGAAAATTCATAACTTCCTCATACGAAGTCAGATTTTGACGTTCTTTTTATGCACACTCTCGCTTTAACATATACTACGACTTTTGTTTAGATTGCTAAGGCTAAAAAGCACTTTTTCGCAAACTCCCTTTTTACGTCACACAGCGTCGTGTCGGTTTTGTCGTGAAACTTCGACATGTGATAACTTCTTCGTTATAACTCGGATATCGACGTTCTTTATATATACAGAATCATTGTCAGGACCAGTACAACTCCTTCATCGATATTGGGTTTATCTAACATTTTATTTTTGACGCTTATTTTTACCCTTTATTTATTACGTCGTTATAAACAAGTATAAAACACAGAAATTTACATAATACGCAAATAATTCATCTTTATTACTTCGAAATAAGTTACAATGCTTGACCCTGACTATTACATTACTATATTAATGCTTAGCCCAGAAACACGGGCGTTACATCTGCTGAATAAGCTCCATGCTCTGAAGGACTACTTCGGTCCTTCCCAACATACCGTGGTGCGACATCTCTGAACATACAAGAGCTCAAAATGTGGGGCACCAATGCTGTAGTGAAAAATGTTGTTGTAGGAGAACTCCGCGAGAGGGAGGTAGAATCCCAAATCCCACCGAAATCAATGACACAGGCCCAAAACATATCCTCAATGGTCTGGATGGTCCGCACGATCTGACCGTCAGTCTACGGATGATAAGCAGTGCCAAAATGTAACCTCGTGCCCAGTTCCTCATGGAACTTCTGCCAGAATCGGGAAGTGAACTGAACATCTCGATTTGAAACAACGGAGACTGGAACCTTATGACGAGCAACGATCTCCCATACATACACATCGGCCAACTTTTTGGCCAAAGAGCACTCCCATATGGACAAAAAGTGGGCACTCTTGGTCAACCGATCCACGATGACGCATATAGCATCAAAATCGTTGGTCGTCTTCGGCAACTTGGTGATAAAATCCATGGTGATTTATTCCCACTTCCACATGGGAACCTCCAAAGGCTGTAACTTCCCGTGTGGCCTCTGATGCTCGACCTTGACCATCCTTTAGGTCAAGCAGCTCTCGAAATACTAGGTTATCTCCCTCTTCATACACGGCCACCAGTAACTCAATCTCAGATCTCGCTACATCTTGGTGGCTCCCGGGTGTATAGAAAAATGAGACTTATGAGCCTCCTCCAATGCTATCTGCCTGATCCCACCGGAAACTGGAACCCAAATCCGACCGCATCGGGTCAACAACCCCCGACTATCGGTGACAAACCTGTCGATCTCGCCTCCGATCCTCTCCTGTTTCCAGTTATCCTTCCAAACACCCTCTGCCTGAGTCTCCCTGATCAAACCCAAAAGCAAAGAATCAACAGATATCCTCATACACATCTCTACAACCGAAGACCCAACCGACTTGTGGCTCAATGCATCTGCTACTATATGCGCTTTACCCGGATGGTAAAGAATCTCACAGTCATAATCCTTGACCATATCCACCCACCTGCGCTGCCTTATGTTTAGGTTTGGCTGATCCATTAGATCTCAAACTCTTGTGATCCGTGTAAATAGTACAACAGACCCTATAAAGATAATGTCTCCAAATATTGAAGGCAAACACCACTGCCCCCAACTCCAGGCCATGAGTAGCATATCGCATCTCATGTGGCTTCAGCTGCCGCGAAGCATAAGCAATCACTCATCCTCTCTGCATAAGGACCACTCCCGAACCCGTGATGGATGGATTAGAAAATACCATAAAATACTTGACTCCCTCCTGAAGGGTCAATATCGGGGCCTCACATAATCTCTGCCGAAGAGTCTCAAATGCTGACTGCTGCTCAGGACCCCATCGGAAATCCACTCCCTTCCTCGTCATACGAGTTAGGGGTACCACAATCTTGTAAAAATCCTAAATAAATCTCTAATAGTATCCCACCAAACCCAAGAAACTCCTGATCTCTGACGAATATTTTGGAACCTACCACTGCATCACAGCCTTAATCTTGGCCACATCGACCAAAATCCCATCCTGGTTAATGAGGTGCCCCAGGAACTGGACCTCTCGTAACCAAAACCCACACTTTGATAACTTGGCAAACAACCGTTCCCACCGCAATACTCCTAGAAGCTCTCGAATGTGCTCCTCATGCTTCTCTCAGGTCTTGGAATACACCAAGATATCATCAATAAATACAATGACAAATCGGTCGAGCATTGGCCTGCACATCCGATTCATCAAATCCATAAACATAGCAGGTGCATTGGTGAGCCCAAATGACATAACCACAAACTCGTATTGCCCATAACGAGTCCGGAACTCGGTCTTCTCCATGTCCTCCTCTCTCACTCTGACCTGATGATTCCCGGACCTCAGCTCGATCTCGGAGAACCAAGATGCACCCTGCAACTGATCAAAGAGGTCATCAATCTTTGGAAGGGGATACGGTTCTTCACCGTTAACTTGTTCAACTCCCGGCAATCAATGCACATCTGGTATAAACCATCCTTCTTCTTGACGAACAATATTGGCGCTCCCCACGGTTAACTATTTGGTCTGATGAACTGCTTTCCTAACAGCTCCTGGAGCTGAGAGGACAACTCCTGCATTTCGGTCGGTGCCAAGCGGTATGACGCCTTGGAAATCGGAGCCGCACCTGGCACTAGATCAATCATGAACTCAACCTGCCTCTTGGGAGGCACACCGAGTAACTCCTCTAGGAAAACATAGACAAACTCATTAGCAACTGGTACCTCTGAAACTGAATTTTGCTCCCTGACCCGAGTATCAAGAACATAAGCCAAATAACCCGCACACCCATGCTGAACAAAACACTGAACTAATCCTTGTACCCTCTCCATAGATAACCAGTTCTGCCCGGCTTGGAGTTCGAAATACTACTCGCTAGACCTCACCATCGATCAATGCACCAAACCTGCTCAGTCAATCCATCCCTATTATCACGCACACAACCCCCATGGGGATAGAGACCAAATCAATCAGATAAGGCACCCCGAAGATCTCCAAAACACAATCCTGAAATACACTGGATGCAGACACCCTGTGTTCATTGGTGATAGAAACCTGCAATGGACACTCTAACTCCCCAATAGGCATATCAAGCTCCCTAATAAATGATCGAGACACAAAGGACCGACTCATGCCCGAGTCAAATAACATAAGAGTATGCAAAGCGTTCACCAAGAACGTAGCTATTAGGAGCATAAACATTAGCATACCATAAAATATAATCAACAAAATAATAACTAGAAACATATCGGTCACGACGTCTGGTGCCACCCTGGCTTCCTCTGCCGTGAGTTGAAGTGCGACCTCAAGCCCTCAGGGCCTCTTCTCTACCCGGGCTACCATCCGTGATCCTCAGAGTAGCAGGCACTGGAGCGTGCACCAGCCTAGTAGCAAGCAAGGGACAGTTGGCGTTCACATTGCCAACCTGGTCGTAGTGATAGCAAATCCTGGTGCTGGGACTGGAGCCTGCTGATGGCAATCCCTCGCAACATGGATATGCCTGCCACAATTGTGGCATCCAGAAGAAGATTGGCAATCACCATCATAAACCTTGTTGTACTTTCCATAAGTGCGACCCCTCCGACTCCCAGATCTAACATCAGCGGCCTTGAACCGCTTCGGTGTAGGTTGTGACTGCGTTGGGGCCTGCCTCTTCGCCCTCGTCTGGAGCTTCATCTTAATCTCCCGCCGCCTAGCGGCCTCCTGCAAATCTACCAATGAACCATAGCACTACATGGACATAAACTTTCAGATGTCCGTCTTGTTCATGCTCAAGTACCGGTTTATCTGAGCTTTCTTAGAAGCAGCAAACTCAGGGAAAACCACGGCTATCTCCGTAAACATCTTGGTGATCTTCGTCACCGACTCGGTCCTCTACCTCAAATCTAAGTACTCCTGAGCCAACTTCTCCCGCTCTACCGATGGAACATATCTCGAGTGGAACATATCAGAGAACTGCTCCCATAAAACTATAGCTCGCTGCTCTGGGGTTTAAGAACTAGTAACCAACCTACACTAATCCTTCGCTCCAAACCGAAGAAGGTTCATAGCGCACATAAAGAAACATCCCACGATGTTAGACAGCCACCTCTTGGTTATGACCGGATCCTGAACTCCGTCAAATATCGGGGGCTTCGTATTATCGAAGTCTCGTTACTGGAAAGCCCTCCCAACACCAATCCATGCAGCAACAGTGTCAACAAGTACAACGTATCGGTCAACAAAGTACTCTATCATAGCTGTCTTAATAGACCCAAACAACTACGGTATCTGACCCGGGAAGATGGAAACAACCTCCTCCTAAATGATCTCCCTAACCCGATCCTCAATGTTGGCCTATCCTGGTCATCCGCTACTGATCCTGATCCAGATCCTGCCTCAACTCGCCTCGTAACCACCATACTAAAAATAAACAAGGGGGTATCAGAGAAACGCACATAATACCATAGGGACCAATTCCTAGCAAAACCCTAGGGGTTGTGACTTCCCTGCTAAATGTACGGGTCCTATGCTTCCGGTAGTACGGTCCCATACTACCTTCGATGCCTACTTATATTTGTATCAGAAGATCATCACAACAACCCTAAAAACACTCAAAAGAATACACATACACCTTATTCTCACTTCCTAGAGAATGGCTAGACATCCCTCGACAAGTCGGCTGATACCACATAACTCATCCATGAAACTTCCACCAACCCTACATCACTCGTGTATGCTAATCATACACAACACTGGATCCTATACACAGTCGAATACTTGATTCTACCCTAAGCCCACAACCAAAAAAAGAACAAGAAATAAGGCTAAATCAAACATTCTCAAGCTATAAAATCTTGGTTATGTATATTTTTGATGCATACACTAAGAACTACAATAATGATGTCAATTTCAAATAAGGAAAACCCTAGGCTATCAAGCATCATATAATCAGGCAATTCTATCGTGTGAGATCCCTAGCCTATCACTAGCATGTTGTGCTAACATATCACAATATCAGATAACAGTGTGGTAATTTAGGGTCTACTTATTGGCTCCCGCTGATCGGACACATCACATCCTCTCTTGATGACTTTGAAAACAATTTTGAAAATCATTTTTAAAACCTTTTCATTTCCTTATTTTGAGATTGGATTCACACGAGTGTTCCTCTAATTCACTCAAACCAAGGCTCTAATACCAACTTGTAACGACTAAAAAATCACAACAAATTTAAACTTTTAAAAACAACCCATAGTCATAAAATTTTTACAAAATCATTGTTTCCAAATTCTTTATCCATATTAGAGTATCCTAAAATCATAAAGCTATAAACAGACGATGTGTACGGTCAGACCTTCGCCTTCCTACGATCATCAGAAGTACCTAAAACAACAACTAAAAACCGTCAGGCAAAGCTTAGTGAGTTCCCCCAAAGTACCAACACACAAGAAGATAACATATACAACAATATGTCGGATCCAATCAACCATCAGGTTGGAATTGTTGGATAAGGTGTCTAAGTCCATAACTTATTTGGTATATACTTGACCCGACCCGGCATGGTCCATTTGGGTTGCACTTCACCCGAACTATTTATATGGATAATTTTATGAGAATAGTATATTTATGATTTATTAATATATTATAAGTTATAATATATTAATATGAAATTGTATTATTTAATTAGTATTGGTCTTAAATTAGTTATGAATTAATTTAGTGATCAAATGGTGACTAATTAAACATGGGCTATTGTATTTATATAGTGTGGGCTAACACTCATTATGGTAATGGGCTAAGCTTATATGGGAGTCCATGGATGATCCATGGAGCTTTTAACCCATGGATCCTTGGAAAGGAAAAGACATGGGTTATTAGGGTTTACCCTAATCATGTGCACTATATAAACAAGCTTGTGATGCATGAAATGACACCCGAGTGTGTGTGAAGAAAGGTGGCCGATTTCTAGAGCATAGATATACTCTCTTATAAGTTTTCCAAGTTTGTGGTGATTTGTGATTTCCATTTGAGGCATTCACATTATTGGTGTTTGGCTCTCAAACTCCTAAGGAATCAATTCACAAACAAAGGTATGTAAGGCATCTAGTTCTTTTATGTTTAAAAGTTCCCCATGCCATGCTAGATAAGTTATAAACTTTGGAAAACAAATTTTACATGTATTTTAGACAAACATAGATCGAAGGTTTATTAGGGTTGCATGTACACTTAGGAAGTGCTAGAATGCTCAAAACCCAACATGGTATCAGAGCTTAGGCTTGTTTGTTGATACTTGATGCAAAATTGTGTTAAAAATCGAAATTGTTTGCTGTCTGAACAGTGGACTCGCCGAGTCCATGGGGGGACTCGACGAGTCCAAGTGAAAATTCATCCTACTCGTCAAGTAGGTTCGTGCACTCGACGAGTAGAATGAACTGACAACAGATTTTCGACTTTTGTTGCTGGAAATGGACTAGAAACATTACCCTAAACTGTTTTGGTGTTTTAAAACCTATTTTAGACGGTGTAATGTTTATGCTAATCCATTTACAATGGCGTATATCAAAATTCCATGATTTTATGTGCTCATATAATTCTTGAAATCTTGATGATCATGTTCATGTTCTTATGAGTTTAGAAAAATGATAGGAATTATTTGCTGAATTGTTTATCATTAATTCTTGATCATTTATGTGTTTTAATGGAGTCCATAATTTGTCCTCAAGTTATGGATATCCAAAGGTCACTTTCTTTTAAACACACATTTAAACACATAAGTTACATAAAAATGAAGAGTCTTCATTTTTATGAACCATTAACTCATAAGTTATGAAATGAAAAAGTTTTGAAAAGCTTCAAAACTTGCCCTTAAGTTTTGGAATTTGTAAAGTTACACACACTTTAATATACTTTAATTCCAACCCTTAGAGTTTTAAAAGTTAAAATTCAACCCTTATACTATTTATAACATTAATGGTTAATTATTATATATATGTATAAGATCAAGTCGTTTTACCGTTAGTAGGCCTCATTCACGAAGCCGGTCTATAAGGGGGGTATAAGGTTGTTGCCTGTAAAATGGCAACTTAATGGGTGTCCATTCTCACCCACCGCTTCCTTGATCGGTGGAGGGTCGTTAGCCGAACGGGTAGGACAATGACTTTAATTCTCATTAAAAGTATAATGATTATAAAGTAACTAAATATTTTTATAATTCCCAATCTTAGTTACTTTAGGAAAATGTGAATTTGGTGCTAACCCATGAAATTCATACTTTGTACCTTACCAAGTAGTTGGTGGAGCATGTGTGGTTAACCGGCACACTAACTTGGACTAGTAAGGATCACGAAGGGTGACTTAATGTTTATCATAGATCGGTGGAGCGTGTGTGGTTAACCGGCACATCGATTAGGTGATAATATTAAGGGTACCAAGTGAGTTTGCATGGTTATTCACACCTTGTTTTGTGATCCTCGGCATCCCACACACAAAACTTGAAGGGCGCAATCGAGATTGAAACATGCCATTGAAAGTTCAATGACTCTCAAAAGATCTAGGAGTTTCAAATCCAATTAAAACTTAATAATTTATTTCGCTTTTCATGGTGGAAATTGGTGAATCGTCATTCACCTACCTTCAAATATTTTATAGCTTGGATTACGGCATCCCTCTTCCAAGTTATAAAATATTGGGTTGGGTGCTAGCCTTAATATTTCATATTGGGTGTTTTATTAAGGACTTAAAATCAACTAACTTGAATATCTCCCATTGTAGATGTCAGGTTTAAACAACTGTGATCTTCCCAAATCTCATGGAAATCACACTTCTCTACCTCCACCTCCTCTAATTATTCTCCCTGACCCACAAGCTCGAAGACTTGAAAAATTCAAGGTCACTCAACCCTACTAGCAATGAAACATAAAGATGGAAGACCTGTGTGCACTCATGTCTTAGGAATGAAGTCACACTTTGACAGGTTGAGAATGTTGGGTGTCGTTGTCCCAAGGAAGTTGGCTACTGACTGGGTTCTTCAGTCACTTCCTGAGTCATACAGTGAGTTCATTAGGAACTACTATGTGACAGATCACGACATGACCCTAATAGATCTATCTTATTTGCTTGTTGCTGCTGAGTCAGAAATGATGTGGCGCAATGGTCAAGCAAATATGGGTGGAAGGTCTACTTCTCAAACTTCCATGGACATTGAAAATGGAAACATTGGAAGTCCAGAAAAGCCTTTTCTTCCCAATGGAAAGGGATCGGCCTTGGTCAACCCGGTTGACCAAAAGGCAAAGGGAAAGGCTAAGTCTGTGATAATCTCATGTACCATTCCCAAAGCGTCTATATGTTTTTATTGTCATGAGAAGGGACATTGGAAACGAAGCTGCCCTGAATACCTAAAAGATCTGAAAGCAAGTAGAAACAAAAGGTTTGACTCTGCTTCAGGTAAGTCCACTATCTAACTCTGTTAAGTTCCTTATTGATGATTCTTAATACAAAATGTGACTCAGTTACATTTTGGTGTTTGGCAGGATCAAGCAAAGGGAAGGACACTTAAAGAAAGAGTATGTTGAATCTGATCGCGAAGATGGATTTCAATCGCATGGTTCGAAGATCGGATTCTTGAGCTGCTACATAAGAGTTATGATAGATTGCTAGAAGATATGTAATAGCATAGTTTTGATTTAAAGTTGCATTGTAAGGAAAAAGTTTTTCCGCATTTATAAATAAATAAAATTTTGTTTTATTTTGTAATATCTCCTGGCAATGGCATTTTATGAAAAATTGATGTTTGTATGGTTCTCGCAATAATGGAAATGTGCATTTGATTCTTTCATTAGTAGTAGTGTCTAAATTTATCAATTAAGGAAAGATTCTCATCACCCAAGGTTTCAATTGGACTGAAACTTGGAATCATGCAGGTTGTATTGCATGATGAATGAGAATTTTCATTTTTAGAAAGTTAAGACTAATTCCCTGACCACATGTATATGTGAGACATGTGAAAGACTAAAGGATCGGGTACACTGGGTGTGTGCAGGCCAAAGTCCACCACAAAGATCGATAAGACTATTCGTCATGATTTACTAAAGTTTAGTAAATATGGTTGTACCTACAAGTTGAAGTACAATTCTGAAACATTGGAAAAGTTTCAATGTATGGCAGGACGAATGGGAAGAATCAAATTGGGCAGAAAGATAAAAGTTTCTCAAATCTGAAAAGATGGGAGAGTACTTTAGTATCTTGTTTTATGATCATCTTAATGATTAAGAAACCATGTCACAATTCATCCTCTAAGGACATCTTAGTGAATTTTATGGCTAAGAAGAGGACTCATGAATTGTTGGAATGGTTAAAATTAAGAAGTTGAATCATACTTCGTTCCAAAAACAAGTCTTAGAGTCATACTCCAAGATTGTAGCTTGAGTGACACATCTTAAAGAAGGTTTATAACACTTGTCAAATGTAAGAGTAAAATGTTTTCTAATCTTGCACATTTGAAATTGGTAAGTTGTGATGTTTTGGATAAAACAAAGACCAATTGACACCAATTGTGTGAAGTGTTTATCTTGATAAGGATCCGCACTGACTCTTGAATATTTGTTTGGTTGTCAAGGAATGGTTCTTGACAAAGAGAAACTTATATGTCAAGAGGACAGTGGGAGTCTTAAAAGTCTTGAAAGTTTCAAGAGCTAATCAAGGATAAAACCTATAGTTTATCACTAGCACACGGCTTGAGGTTTGTAACCTATCGTGTTGACATAATTCTTGTTTCTGTGCCTATTCCGGTAAAGTTGACTATGTTTGTGTGTTCTGTGAGTTCTCAATTGTATGCATAACAACTTGGAAGCAATGGTGGGCCCTTGGGCGACCAAGAGGTAAGAAATCAAGATTGAAAAAGTTCAATCCATATGATTTTGAGTTTGTCACTAACCTTGTCTTGTGATTAAGGTTTTGACAAATTCACATGGATAGGAACACATACACCATAAAATCTAAGTGTCATAAGGTTTCTTTCCGATTCATGGAAATGATGATGAGGAAACGCTTTCACTAAGTAGATTTTAAGTAGATAGCAATTGTGTTGTTTGCATTCTCAAAGCCGTTAGTGGAGCGTGTGTGGTTAACCGGCACACTAACATGGACTTGTGAGAAATGGCAAATAGGTCTAAACATTATGATTACGGCATCCCTCTTCATAATTGTTTAGACACACATGTGAGCTATCTAAAGAAAGATGTAAGAGTCTGGGAAGCTTAGATAAAGTTTTGTCGAAGCATCTCGTATCAGAAGTCAGAACTTTGGTGATGAAAGTCAATAAAGTATTGATTTCTAGAAGTCGATTTCTGAGTACATGTCAAAGCTAGTGGGAGCATAATTGTTGTGCTAAATAATTATTATGCTAGTGGGAGCATAATCAATTATGATGAGTATTGTTAATCATAGAAAACAAGATTTTCACTTGGAAAATGGTTATTTTGCTATAATTAAGGGAGAGGAGATTATACTTCATTTCAATCCTAAAAAGTTTAGATTGAGATTTCAATCATCTTTAGTCAAGGATATATATATATATATATATATATATATATATATATATATATATATATATATATATATATATATATATATATATATATATATATATATATATATATGAATTTTATGTTGGAATTGTTCAACATAAGGAAATTCTATATATATTGCGTTCTCAAATTTAATTCTGATCACGGCATCCCTTTTCATAGTCGATTTTTGAAAACATGGCAAATAAATAAAAAAAATATTGTAGCAAAAGACTGATCTAGTATCAGGTCTTTATGTGAGACATCATGAATCGTGTCCCATATGCTTCAGGTATAGGATCGGTCACATGTGCTATAATATTAAAAAAATATTGTAGCAAAAGACTGATCTAGTATCAGGTCTTTATGTGAGACATCATGAATCGTGTCCCATATGCTTCAGGTATAGGATCGGTCACATGTGCTATAATATTCATCCTTTCTAAATTTTCCAAATGCTCAGAGCATTAAGAGGGGAAAAGTCTAGAATTGGATAAGACTAAAATGCTTAAGCAATTGTTGAGGACAATCTAAGGTTCACCAAAGATTGGTTGCTCTGGGACAGTTGGAAGTATAGTGTTAAATTTTGGAAGGACCATATGGATATATTCTGAAAAGAGGTAGCTCTTGTTCAGATACGATAATCAAAATGGGAATATCGAAATTTTCATATTGGGAGTTGGATATTAAGAATCTATGAGAAAGTTAGAAACTTTTATGCAAGAAGGATGTTCAAAGCAATGTACTTTGAATATGAGACTTCGTTTCCATGGAATTGATCTCCTTTGGAATACTCTGTAATGACTGTTGAAAAGTTTTTGTGACTTTTGTGCATAGACATTGCAAGAGGATCAATGCATATAAGTTTGGAATCTAACATATTATAGTAAATGACAAGAATTTGGTATTCTTACATTTACGGTAAGGATTCGGGACTGTGAAATGAGCATCATTGGAATCATGTTCAATTGATCTACTTCACAAAGTAAAGATCATAGACAAACATAGTGTACATACTTGGTGTATGGCATGACTATTGTTTAGAAAAACATATTGTACATGCTTGGAGCATGGGACAACTATTGTTTTAATTCAAGTCTTATGTTGATAAATCGAAACAGAATAATGTAAATCAATATGGTGATGAATAAAAGGTGTTTTATTTATATTCATAAGGGCTGAGACCAAATTGGATTCAATTATTCTTGTGTTTCACTTTGCATGTTTTGACTTCCATAATAACTGGGTTATTTTTTCGAATGATTAAGTTATTCAAACCATCCACAGTCGGTCATATGTTGGAAGTAGATATGAATCAAGACTGTCATGAGTTGGTTGTAGAGGTCTAAGATGTTGGACATGGCTACAACACTCATGAGTGCTCATAAGTTATGAGTATTGGATTCAACCCACGCTCACTTGCATCACTTCATGGAATTAATCTCGAGTGATCGTGAGATGGTAATATCATATAAGTCTTCAAACCTAGAGATATGAGTTGTTACCTATGAGTTGGTTGTACAATGATTGCACGAAAACGCATCAGTAACTTGATGTATAAAACGTGCCTTTGTGTATAATTCAACAAGTAATAGAAACAAGTATATGAGTCGAAGTTTATCTGTTCCTTCTAGTCCTTGGAGGATTAGAAGCGATATCTAGGCCCCTCGATGATTTTGTTTTGACCTATGTACCGGGCCCGGTCAGAACTAAATTGATGTGTTCGATTAAGTTCTTTGTCAAACAAATCAGAAATCGGGAAACAAACTGCCGGACAACAAGTAAGACATTGTTCCATGTATTTGTCCGGCTGATATCATGAGAGCAGAGGATTATGTGATCACTTATCTAAAATGGTGCTTCATAGTTCAACAGAGTTTTCGAGAGCTACGATTGCCGGTTGGTTCCTGAAGTCATATAGGCAAATATAGTTATTAGACTTATCCAAGTGGGAGACTGTTGGATAAGGTGTCTAAGTCCATAACTTATTTGGTATATACTTGACCCGACCCGGCATGGTCCATTTGGGTTGCACTTCACCCGCACTATTTATATGGATAATTTTATGAGAATAGTATATTTATGATTTATTAATATATTATAAGTTATAATATATTAATATGAAATTGTATTATTTAATTAGTATTGGTCTTAAATTAATTATGAATTAATTTAGTGATCAAATGGTGACTAATTAAACATGGGCTATTATATTTATATAGTGTGGGCTAACACTCATTATGGTAATGGGCTAAGCTTATATGGGAGTCCATGGATGATCCATGGAGCTTTTAACCCATGGATCCTTGGAAAGGAAAAGACATGGGTTATTAGGGTTTACCCTAATCATGTGCACTATATAAAAAAGCTTGTGATGCATGAAATAACACCCGAGTGTGTGTGAAGAAAGGTGGCCGATTTCTAGAGCATAGATATACTCTCTCATAAGTTTTCCAAGTTTGTGGTGATTTGTGATTTCCATTTGAGGCATTCACATTATTGCTGCTTGGCACTCAAACTCCTAAGGAATCAATTCACAAACAAAGGTATGTAATTCATCTAGTTCTTTTATGTTTAAAAGTTCCCCATGCCATGCTAGATAAGTTATAAACCTTGGAAAACAAATTTTGCATGTATTTTAGACAAACATAGATCCAAGGTTTATTAGGGTTGCATGTACACTTAGGAAGTGTTAGAATGCTCAAAACCCAACAGGAATACCCAGACCCAGTCAACCTCCGGGTCCAGTCATCCTCGGGATTGAATATCCTAGGTTGGAATGCCAATACACATCAAGTTCACTCAGTCATCGGACTGGAATACCCTCAGGCCCTCAGTACGAGTCTGGCATGCCAACCGGCCCTCAGCTCGTATCTGGAATGCTCCCGATCCCTCAGTATGAGTCCGGCATGCCAACCGGCCCTCAACTCATATCTGAAATGCTCTTGGGTTGGTTGGCTACAACACAAAATAGTGCAACCTCAACCCAACACAATATGTTGACATATAAGAGATAACAAACATAAGCAACAAATAGATAATCATGCAGATAGAAATCACATGTAGTCCTACAGATCTACCAGTCTATTCATATCAGTAACTAGCATAAAATCATGAAGATCTATCCCATACTCAACATATCAATGTATAGCAGGATATCAATCCAATGGGCCGACCTGGTGCCTTCGACCCGTAAGTATAGTATGGAAAACTCGCCTCATAGTCTGAACAATAGCTAAGGAGTTATCGACTCTGAATCTCAGCTCTAACCATCACCTATCCAACCAAATGACCAAATTCTCAACCACAATCCAAAGTACCCAATATACCCTTAAGTCAAACTTGGTCAAAGTCAAAGTCAAACTGGTCAAAATCAATAAATCAACTAAGTCAACCCAGCTGAGTTAACTCAGCCGAGTCGAAACATAATACATACATGGGGCGTACTCCAAAGGTACACAGGGCATACTCAAATCTTGACCACAGATGGGAGAGTTTAGCATGTACGTGTTGCATACTCAGGTTACCTAGGGCGTACGCCCAGACTTCTCAAAACTTCATTAAGAGCTTAATGCCTTAAGCTCTTACGTCCAACTTTCAGATCCAAGGCTAAATCATCCTTAGGAGTCATAAAGTTTTGAATTTTATGAATTTTCATGTCCATTAAGTGCTTAACTCAATATCTTAATACATTAATACCTTCTAAAGAAGTCATGGAGCAAAACAACCATTAAGACCCCATATTTATGACTCAATACCCTTCGTAAGGTCTGAAACGACAGCTTAATGGGTCAAAAACATGTATGCTCAAGCTTCACCATTTTGGGATCAAAAAGTGTCTTAAAAGGAAAAAGGTATAGATCTACATGATGTAGTAGTAAAGTTGCAAGTTTTATACCTCCTGGAGGTTGCCAACAAGAAGAAAATCCCAGATCCAAAGTGCTCTCAAGCTCCAAGTTCTTCTCACCACGTTCTTATTTCTTCATGGACACTTCTAAACACTCTAAAGGCTCCAAAATGCTCTCTTTCTCTTAGGGTCTACTTGGGGGTCGATTTCACAGAAGGAGGCTAAATATGAATGAGATGTGAGGCTATAATGAGGTTTAAATATCAGCCAAACCTTAAAAATTATGGTTTACATGATCTTCACGTACGCCAAGCGTACGAGGTGTACGCCTAGCGTACTAAGGCGTGCCCTAGTATGCTTAGCGTACACACGTGCGCTCAACATACTTTACCAAAGTGCCACTATGGGCCCTTTTGCAATCTTTCTTTTACTTAGGGACCAAAATGCAATATAAATAAATTATAGGAGTCAGCAATGAAAGTACCTCAAAACATATGTTACAATTAAAATCCAATAAATCTAAAAATCATCTCCAAGATCTTGATGAAGTATTCAACATCATGCATGAATTCAACATGAAGCTCAACCTTTCCAAATGTCATTTTGGTGTCAAAGCAGGGAAATTCTTCGCTAAATGGTAACAAAGAGGGGAATTGAAGCTAGCCCAAAACAGATTAAAGCTATTTTGAATTTAGAATACCAATCTTCTACTAAAGGTGTCCAAAGATTGACAGGTAGAGTTGCAGCCTTAAACATGTTTATATCCAAGGCATATGAAATATACAAACCCTTTTATGATGCCTTGGGCTAGAACAAAAAGTAATAATGGAAATAAGACAATGAAAAGGAGTTCCAAGAGCTGACGAATTATCTATCTTCAGATCCTTTGTTGGTTAAACCTGAAGATTAAGAAACTTTGTTGTGTTCTTAGTCGTATCCAAGAATGCATCAAGCACAGTCTTCATCAAGGAGCAATATAGTACTCATCATCTTGTGTATTATGTAAGTAAGAGTTTCATTTTCGCTAAAACCAGGTACTTACACCTTGAAAAACTAATCTTATCTCTTGTTTGTGCTTCAACTAAACTATGTCATTATTTTGAAACTCATCCAATTTGTGTGAAAACTAACTATCCAATGAGGAATGTGATGAGAAAACCTGAGATATCAGGGAGAATGGCTAAGTGGTATATATAACAAAGTACATACAACTTAATACATGATCCAAGATATGCAATAGAAAGACAATCATTATCATAATGTGTGGTTGATTTCAGTCAGGATCTTTAGCCGGAAGTTGAGAAGGAAGTTCAGTGGCTTCAAGTTACTAAAGAACCAAAAAATGGACCCTCTTTCCATATAGGGATTCTAATTCTAAGAGCTCATGTCTTGGAGTCGTACTAGAATCTCCACGAGGGTACATTATACCCATGCAGTGAGTTGTGATTTTCAAGAAACCAACAATAAGGCAGAATGCGTGGCATTGATCTTGGGTTTATAAATCGTTAAATATCTTGGGATCAAAAAACTTCAGGTACATGTGGATTCATTATTATTTACTAACCAATTTAATAGATAATATGTAGTGAAAAACCAATTGCTAGCTTCATATTCTAAGATAGTAAAAAACTTGGCATCCAAGTTCCATGATTACGACATAAAAGAGGTACCTAGAGAGGATAACATGGAAGCAGATTCATTAGCCAATGTTGGTTATGATTTTAAGATTCATCTTGAAATTAAGATTCCAATATATTATGTAATTACACCTACAATAGAAAACATAGATGAAGAAGTGGCACGTATACAAGATCTTGAATCCCAGGATCATGGTCCCAAAGAATATTGGATCCAACCCATCTTTCAGTTTCTCCAGTATCGATATATTCCTAAAATCGAAAGATACCCAATAACCATTAGCCAATATTGGTTATGCTTTTAAAATTCATCTTGAAATTAAGAGTCCAATATATTATGTAATTACACCCATAATAGAAAACATAGAAGAAGAAGTGGCACATGTACAAGATCTTGAAATCCAGGATCATGGTCCCAAAGAATCTTGGATCTAACCCATCTTTTAGTTTCTCCAAGATGGATCCATTCCTGAAATTGAAATATGCCCAAGAACCTATAGAATCAAAGCACCCATATTAACCATTATTAAAGACATCCTAGTTTGAAAACTAGAAGCAGACCCCTATCGTAGGTGTCTTAATGAAAATGAAGCAAAAACCATCTATAAAGGAAGGGCACTCTTCTCTAAGATATTGAGAACAAGATACTATTGGACAACAATGAATAAAGTCACAATGGAGTATGCTCAAATATGTGATGCATGCCAAAGACATATTAATATCTTAAACCAACCAGTTAAACCTCTACATCCAATCATATCGTCATGGACATTCCTGAAATAGGGAATGGATGTCGTTGGGAAACTTCCTATGGCACTTGGTGGAAAAATCAACATGTTTGGAATGACTGACTACTTCTCCAAATTGATAAAAGCTAAAGCCTTTGTCCAAGTCAGAAAAAAGATGTGATATCCTTTATCAAATGCAACATCCTAACTAGGTTTGGCATCCTATCTGAAATTAGATGTGATAATCGTTCTCAATTTATAAGCAAAAGAACACAAAAATTTTGTACAAGTTGGGGATTAAAATGATCACTTTTACACCCGTTCATCCTCAAGAAAATGGAAAATTTGAGTCACGTAACAAGATCACAATCAATAACTTGAAGAAAAAGCTCATAGAGAAGAGAGGAAGATGGGCTGCAGAGTTGCCCTTGGTCCTTTGGGCAGAAAGAACTATAGGCAAAAATTCCATAGGGTACACACCATATCCTTTGGTATTTGGAGCCAAGGCTACGATTCCCCCATAAGTTATGATTCTTACAACTAGGACAAGATTATGAAACTAAGAATAAAATGATAAGATCTTGGTCGAAGATCATGAAACGGTTGACAAACTCAGGGATCTTTCCAAAATAAGGATAACATCGTACCAACAAACAATTCCCAAATCTTACAAGAAAAAAATATCAGGATAAGAAGGTTCCGGGTAGTGAATCCTGTACTTAGAAAAGTTTTCCAAAATACAACTGAACATAGCGCAGGGAAACTTACTCATAAATGGGAAGATCCTTACCATATATACTCAAAAGCTGGAAAGGGGCCATACTGGCTATATACCCTAGTTTCTCAAGTATTACCCAGATCTTGGAATACTATACATCTTAAAGCTTGTTTTGCATAGACACAAGATTTTGGGTTAAGATATCCATGTATGTTTTCATTTCCGGTTTTAATTATCAAGTGTATTTTCATATTCTTGGTACCAACTAAAACATCGAAGGGGTGTTACTTAAGATATCCATGTATGTTTTCCACCGACTATCTTGACTGGACGATGCCTTACCATCTAGCCTTGCAGTACAAAACAAAAATTAATAAAATACATATCAAATACAATATATAGAGTTATATATAAAATCTTAGTCTCCGAAGTTAGTATAGTACATAGGCCGAACCGCAATTAGACACTATTGTGTGCATAAGTTTTATTAGGGTCCGACCTATGAACGAATAAAGTTCAATATGGTAGTGGACATTATAAACTCTTGAGAGTTCATCAGAGGAGGAGATAAGTTCATTATACCTAACCGACAATCATTACATTAGAATCATAGTGTTTTTAATAACATATTTTAAAGATTTGTACATCTTTTTTAATAAATCCTTGTAAAACACTGATACTCATAAAAATCTACCTTGTTTATGCATGATCCTAACTCTAGCATGGCCATACTTAGATATTGGATGGATATTGGTGACATGGGGAGTACCAGACGGTCCCACACACTCTAGAGCCTAAATACCCCTATTTCCTTGTGATTTCTATACCACCTGCTCTACTATTATTTGACCCATCTAAAGAAGAAGATCACTCTAAAGAAGAGGAGGAACTAATGGAAGATGAAGAAGAGGAACCCATGTAAGAGGAGGAACCCACCCCACCCATTCTTGACATCCATATCTTTTTTTAGTTGCATTCGGCCGTCTATAGATGAGGCAGACTCCCAGGAAGAACATTCCATAACGCCTCCCGAGATACACTCTTCCACCATGATTTACTGCCATTTTGATACTATCACAACCTACTTTGATGAGTCATCTAACAAAATGGGGTTCGAAGGAGGTAAGAACAACTATTCACTATGAGATTGGATGAATATATTAGCATATCAAATCAAGGTGGAGCAGGTGATGGTGGTGGTAGAGGTGAAGGTAGAGGTGCAGGTAAAGGTGGAGGAAGAGTTCTAAATAATTCATCTGGTGATAATAGGGATATACATGGTCTTGTACGTACGAAGAATTTATGAAATACAAACCTCGATTCTACTACGACAATGAATGAGTAGTGGGAATGACCCTCCGGATTGAATGAATGGAATCTGTATTCCATATCTGCTTCTGTATTGAGGAACGAAAGGTGAAATTTGCTACTTGCATGCTCATGGATACAACCCTGATTTGGTGAAATGATCATTTCAAAACTCTTGGCATAGATGCAGCCTATGTCATCTCTTGCTATGAGCTGAAAAAAATGCATCTTGAGGAATATTACCCTAGAGACGAGATGCAAAAACTAGAACAAGAACTCTGGAACCTCACTATGAAAGGTGTAATGATTTTATCCTACACCACTCGATTTAATGACATGTCCACTCTATGCCCATTATTCGCAACTCTAGAATACAAAAAGATCAAGAGATACATTTAGGGGCTAGTTTCTAAGATTCAAGGGATGGTTACTGCTTCAAGATCTACCACCTTTTATAGTGTCAAGCGTTTGACTTTCAACTTAACTAACTAGTGTATATGTCAAGAAACCTTGGTGAATAAGGCAGACACTTCTAGACTTTGAGATAATAAGTGAAGGTTTGATGGTGATTCGCTAGGGAATTCAAAACAATCCTTGTTGAAGAGAAAAAACATAAGAAAAGTGAACGCAACAACTACAACCTCACATGCTCCATTGAGGCAATATACTAGAAATCTCCTAAAGTTAAAATAATGAAACTACCACCATACGGGTTCTTGTTGGGAGATGATATGTAATTGCAACTGGAAGTGTCATACTACCAGGTTCAGCAGGAGCATGGCTCCATTAACAAATCTTGGAACCAATGCTGGTGGAAGCCGAAACCGTTTTGAGTGTGGAGAACCAGGGCATTTTAAGAGGTATTTACAAAAACTGATAGAACAAGGATGAAATAGGAAGGGAAGGGCATTTGTGATAGGCACTTTAGATGCAATCCAGGATCTGCCAATGGTGACTGGTACGTTTCTTGTTAACAACGTATATGCAACAATATTTTTTAACATGGGTATTGATAAGAGCTTTATAACCCCTATGTTTAGGAAACAATTAAGTCATAGATCCAATAGACTTAATGAAGCATATGTAGTAGAAATGGATAATGGTTAATCTGAAAGTACTCTAGATATATTAGAAAATTGCATACTGACTGTAAATAACAATGCCTTTCATGTTAACATAATGCTAATGACAATTGGGAGCTTTGATATAATAATTGACATTGATTGCTTCTCCCCTCATCAAGATGAGATATTATGTTATGAGAAATTCGTTCCACTACCCTTACCCAACGATGAAATCCTGATCATATACGGAGAAAAATCAGGGCAAAACCTCATAATCATGTCATGCATAAAGGAATGAAATTATTTGTACAAGAAAGGCTACGCTTTCCTAGCTCACATTGTAGATAAAAAATGTAAAGATAAAGATATCAAGGACATACCACAAGTGTGTAACTAGCCAAACATACTTCTAGAAGACTTACATTGATTACCTCCAATTAGATAAGTTGAGTTTCACATCAACTTGATTCTTGGAGCAACTCTAGTAGCCAAATCTCTCCTTACATATTTGCATCATATGAGATGCAAGAGCTATGTCGTCAATTCCAGGAACTTTTGACAAATGATTTATCATACCAAGCTTCTAACCCCTAGGGGGAGGGGGTACACTAGTGTTATTTGTCAAGAAGAAATATGGATCCTTCTTAATGTGCATTGATTTCTAGGATTTGGACAAACTAACAATCAAAAATAGTTACCCACTCCCAAGGATCGATAACCTTTTCGATCAAATACAAGGATCCAAATACTACTCAAAGATCAATCTAACAATAGGATACCACCAACTCTAAGTCTAAGAAGAATATATTCTAAAGACTTCGTTGATCACGCTTTTTGGATTAAGCAATGCACCAATAGTTTTCATGGATCTAATGAATCGTGGTTGCAAGCCTTACTTGGATAAATTTGTGATTTTATTCGTTGATGATATCTTGATATACTTACAAACCAAAGAAGAGCACGGTCAACACTTACAACTGATCCTGGAGCTACTAAGAAGGGAAACGTTGTGTGCCAATTTCTCTGAGTGTGAGTTTTGGGTTAGAGAAGTACATTTTCTAGGGCATGTGTTCAGTAACAAGGGAAGTCATGTTGATCCCTCCAAGATAGAAGCGATTAAGGATTGGAGAGCACTAAAGACACCGAAAGAGCTATGCCAATTCCTAGGTATTGTAGGCTATTATTAGCGATTCATAGAAAATTTCTCCAAGACATCCAAACCTCTCACAACACTAACCCAAAAAGTCAAGAATTTTGATAGGGGAGACAAACAAGATTATGCATTTCAAAAGCTGAAACAGTTGTTGTTTAGTGCACCGATCATATCCCTCCCAGAAGGAACATATGATTTTTTTCATATACTTCGACTCGTCACATCAAAGATTAGGATGTGTGCTAATACAAAGGAACAATGGAATTGCTTACGCTTCTAGATAACTCAAAGTGCATGAGAACAACTACACTACCCATGATCTCGAACTGGGAGTTCTAGTCTTCGCCTTAAAGATATGATGACACTATCATTACGGTACGAAGAGTACCATATTCACATATCACAAGAGCCTTCACCACATCTTTGATCAGAAAGAACTCGACATGATACAACGAAGATGGATCGAGCTGTTCAATGACTATGAATGTGAAATTCTTTATAATCTTGGCATGGAAAATATGGTAACTTATTCCTTGAGATAGAAAGAAGGAACAAAACCCAAATGGGTATGATAATTAACAATGGAAATTGAGTCAAACCTCACCACACATATTCAAGACACCCAACTCGAATCAATAAAAGAAGGAAACATGGGTATGATAATTAACAATGGAAATTGAGTTATGTATAAATAGTTTGAGCTTAAGCATGGTGGAACAAGATACTTATGAATCAAATTTGGACACCGAAGTTCAGTGATCTAAGAAGTTTAGACATGGATGAATCACACATGTCAAGGTATTCCGTCCATCCTGGTTCTAGCAGGGTGTATCTAAACCTAAATTTATTGTATTGGTGGCCCAAAAAGAAAGCAGAAATTGTCACTTATGTGAGTAAATGCTTGAGTTGCTCTAAAGGCAAGGAAGAGTATCAAAAACCCTAAGGACTATTATAACCAGAGATACCAGAGTGGAGGTGGGAACAAATTTCAAAGGACTTCATAATGAAACTACCCAAGACTTCAAGTGGTTATGACACTATCTGGGTGGCTGTCGACAGATTAACTAAGTCCGCCCACTTCCTTCCAATCAAAGAAACTGACAAGATGGAGAAGTTGAAAAAAATATATTTTAAGGAGATTGTCAAATTGAATGTGGTACCTATATCGATCATCTCTGATCAATATAGTAGGTTCACCTCGCGATTCTGATAATCATTGCAAAAATCCTTAGTAATACGATTGGATATGATCATGGCTTACCATCCACAAACAAATGGTTAGAGTGAGCGGACCATATAGACTCTAAAAGACATGATTTAAGCTTACGTGATAGACTTTAGAAATGAATGGGTTACTTGATGGGTTTTGGTATACTACAACATCCTATGGTGTACATACAGCCCTAAATGCATTGGATCTACGTTTTCACTAATTATACATGCAATATTGTTTCCAAGACATTAAGCCAACAACTAGCATGCATTTGACATAATCAATATAGAAATGAGTTAGATGGCATACCTCTTTGTAGTAGCTTGCTATCCTTGATGTATTTGGCCTTTAAGAACTTAGTGCCCAAAGTGTTGCACCTCAAATGGGATCACACAACACCACCAACAATGGAGGAACTTGAGAGGAGGTTACTTTCACTCCATGCAATCGGCTAGCCCTCTTTGTGTATCATACTAGTGCCAATTTCATGAGCTAGAGGGGTTCTTATATAGTGTGGCTTAATTAGGGTTACACCATGCAAACCCTAATGTGCATAACCTTCCATATTCCTCATGCTCCATAGGTTTAAACCTCCAAGAATCATCCATGGGTCACCACATGGGTTTAGCCCAACATAAGGAACTATGGGTCATAAGTCTACATTATAAGAATGAATGATTTACATAATCAATCCCCATATGTTTAATTAGTCTATTTTGATCACAAAATTAATTCCAAATTAATTCTTGATCAATACTAATTAAATAATATGATTTCATATTAATATATTAGAACTTATAATATATTAATAAACCATAAATAACCTCTTCTCAATTATCCATCCTTCAGATTGTTTCGGTGCCATGCAACCCAAATGGACCATGCTACTCTCGGTTCAAGTACATACCAAATATATTTATGGACTTAGACACTAATCCAACAGTCTCCCACTTGGATAAGTCTAATAACTATTATTGCAAGTATGACTCCAGAACCCGATTAGCAATCGTAGCTCTTAAAAGTCGCTGTCGAACTCTGACCTAGTCAATGACACGTCCATTATAAAGGGTCATATATTCCTCCATTCTAGATATCATATGGACTGAGACATGGATTATAATCATTCTCTCTGTCCATATGTTGTTTCCCGATTTCCGATTTATGACGACTGACTAATTGAACAAATCATATCAGTCCGGGCTTGGCCAAGCACTTAGGGGTTTCATCACTAAATCATCGAGGGGCCCACATATATCGCTTTTATCCTTCTAAGGGTAAAAGGAATGGATAAACTTCAATTCATATGCTTACTCTATCTACTCATCAAATCACACACAACAATATGTTTTATAACACCGAGTTACCGGTGCGTTTTCATATTATCAATGTGCAACCGACTTGTAGACTGTAACTCATACCTCCCAGTTTCAAGAATATAAGATATTATCATCTCATGATCACTCGTGATAAAATCCATGAAGTGAATCAAATGACCGTGGGTTGAATCTAATACCCGAATCTTATTCTAGGAGCACTCATGAACACTGCAGCTATGTCCCAGACAAACTACAGACCCATTCATGACAGTCTTGCCTCAATACCTACTTCCAAAGTATGATCAACTGTGGATGGTTTGAATAACTTTAGTCATTCGGGAAGAATAATCTAGTTATTCGGGAAGTCAAAACATGCAAAGTGAAACACAAGAATAATACTAGTCCTATATGCCCCAAAAACTTTTGAGTCCCATATTGATTACTCCTTATTCATTGTATAATGTTTCGATTAATCAACTTAATATTTGAATTAAAACAATATCTATGTCATGCTCCAAGTATGCACACTATGTTTGTCTAAACAATAGTTATGACATGCTCCAAACATGCACACTATGTTTGTCTATGCTCCTTCCTTTGTGAAATAGATCAATTGAAAATATTCCCAATGATGCTCATTTCACAAATCCAAATCGTTATTGCAAGTGTAAGAATTCCAAATTCTTGTCACTGCTAAAATGTGTTAGATTCTAAACTATCATGCAATGTAGCCTTTGTAATGTCATGGTACCAAAATTCACAAAGACTTGACCAACGATATTACAAAACTTTCCACTGGAGATTGACAACAAACCAATTCCAAGGAAGCGAAGTCTCAAATTCAAAGTAAATTCCTTCGAACATCCTTTTTGCATAAAAGTTTCTAACTTTCTCATAGATTCTTAATATCCAACTTCTAATATGGATAACATTTCCATATTCCCATTTTAACTATAACTTTTGAACAAGAGCTGCCTCTTTTCAGAATATGTCAATATGGTCCATCCATTTGTATATTTCCAACTACAAGCGACCAATCCTTGGCGAACCTTAGATTGTCCATAACAGTTGTTTAACCATTTTAGTCAAATCCAGTTCTATTCCTTTTTCCCTCTTAATGCCTAGCATTTGGAAAAAATAGAACACGAGAATATTATAGCATATGCAATCAATCCTATACCCGAAGCATATGGGATACGATTCATAATGTCTAACATAAAGACATGATACTTGACCAGTCTTTTGCTATAATATGTCTATTTGCCATGTTCTCACAATTCGAGTTATGAAAAGGGATGCCGTAATCATAATCAAATTTTGAGAATGCAATTAACATTTCCATATAGAATTTCCTTATGTCGAATCTTTTCAACATAACATTCATATATGTCCTTGACTAAATTTGATTAAAACCTCAATCTAAGCTTTTAGATTGAAAAAGAAGTATAAATTCCTCTCCCTTAATTATAGCAAAACAAGTTTTCAAAACCTGCAACTTTGCGATTTGAAACTTTTGTTTTCTATAATTAACATTGCTAACTTGCAACATTCACCATAATAATTATTCTCCGAATAGCATAATAATTATTATCTTACTAGCATAGCACTTATGCTCCCACCAGCTTTGACATGTATTCAAAAAACAGTTGGACTTCTAGAAATCAATACTTATTGACTTTCATTACCAAAGTTCAGATTTTTGATACGAGATGCTTTGATAAGACTTTATCCAGGCTTCTCAGAATCATACACCTTTCCTTAGATAGCTTACATGTGTGTCTTAACAATTGTAGAACTTACAGAAATAAGTCTCAAATGTTTAGACCTTTTTGCCATTTCTCACAATCTAATTATGAAAAGGGATTCCGTAATCATAATCGAATTTGAGAATGCAAATATCACAACTGCTATCTCCTTAAAATCTACTTAGTGAAAGCATTTCCTCAAAATCATTTTCATGAATTGGAGAGAAACCTTATGACACTTATATGTTTATGGTGTATGTGTTCCTATCCATGTGAATTTATCATAACCATAATCACAAGACAAGGTTAGTGACAAATCCAAACTCATATGGACTGAACTTGTTTAATCTTAATCTCTTGCAACCTGGCAGCCCAAGGGCCTACCATTGCTTCCAAGTTGTTATGCAAGCAATTGAGAACTCATAGAACTCACATGCATAGTTAACTTTAAGAGGAATGGGCACAGAAACAAGAATATGTCAACACGATAGGTTACAAACCCCAAGTCGTGTGCTAGCGATAAAAAATAGGTTTACTCATGATTAGTTCTTGAAACTTGTCAAGATCTTTAAGACTCCCACTAACCTCTTAACATAATAAGATTCTCTTGTCAAGAACCATTCCTTAACAAAACAACTATTCAAAAGTTAGTGCAGATTCTTATCAAGATAAACACTCCATACAATTGGTCTTAGTTGGTCTTTGTCCTATCCAAGACATCACAACTTACCAATCTCAAACGTACGAGAGTAGAAAACATTTTACTCTACATTTGACAAGTGTTATAAACCTTTCTTTAGATTAAGTCACTCAAGGTTACAATCTTGGAGTATGACTCCAAGACTTGTTTTTGGAACGAAGTATGACTCATCTTTCTTGATTTAACCATTTCAACAATTCATGGCTCCTCATCTTAACCATACAAATGCACTAAGATGTCCTTAGAGAATCAATTGTGACATGGTTTTCCATAATCATTAAGATGATCATAAAACACGATACTAAAGTACTCTCCCATCTTTTCAGATTGGAGAAACTTTTATCTTTCTTCCAAACTTTATTCTTCTCATTCGTTCTGCCATACATTGAAGCTTTTCAATGATTCAGAATTATACTTAAACTTGTAAGCATAACCATATTTGCTAAACTTTAGTAAATCATGACGAATAGTCTTATCGATCTTTGTGGTGAACCTGACCAGAGCACAACCAAGTGTACCCATTACCCCAGTCCTTCACTTGACTCACATATACATGTGAACAAGGAATCAGTCTTAATTTTCCAAAGACGAAAATTCTCATTCATCATACAAAACAAGTTTAATGATTCCAAGTTTCTGTCCAATTGAAACTTGGGTGATGAGAATCTTTCCTTATTTAGTAAATTTTGACACTACCACAAACGAAAAAATTAATTCTATTTGCTAAGAAACATACAAGCATCAATTTTCACAAATGCCATTGTAAGGAGATATAATATAAAACAAAAATCAAAATTTTATTTATTTATAAAATGCGGAAAACTTTTTCCTGACAATGCAATTATATGTGAAAACTATGTTACAAAATATTTCTAAGCAATCTATCATAACTCTTAAGCAGCAGCTCAAAAATCCGATCTGCGACCAGATTCAGCTTGCTCTTCCTTTCAGCTTCCTTTCTTTTCTTCGATTCGACAAAACATCAAGATGATACCTTGTCACATCATGTTTTAAGAATTTCCAAATAGGAACTTAACAGAGTTAGATAGTGGACTCACCTGAAGCAGAGTTATACACTCTCACTGTACCATCCTTGTGGTCCTTTAGGTACATACGGCAGCTTCGCAACTAATGCCCCTTCTTTTTGGCAGTAAAAACATATGGACCCTTTGGAAATGGTACACGGAACAATCACATACTTAGCCTTTCCATTTCCTTTGAAAAGGAGAAATCTTTTTTGGAGTTCCAATGTTACCATTGTCAATGTCCATGGAAGTTTGGGGAGTAGACCTTCCAATCAAATTTTCTTAACCATTGCCCCAAATCATTGCCGATACAGCAGCAACAAGCAAATATGTTAGATCAATAAGGGTCATGTCGTGATCTTCCATATAGTAGTCCTTAAAGAACCCACTATATGACTTAGGAAGTGACTGAAGAACCCAGTCAACAGCCAACTTCCTCAAGACTTTGACATCCAACTCTCCCAGCCTGTCAATGTGTGACTTTATCTCCAAGACATGTGTACACACAGACCTTCCATCTTGGTGTTTACTAGCCAATAGGGTTTGAGTGACCTTGAACTTATGGTTTAGGGAGAGTTATTGGAGGAGGTGGAGGAAATGAAGTATGATATTGTGGAATATCATCTTCTAGAGGAAAGCTAGTTCCAAAAGATTTGGGAAGACCATAGATGTCTGAACTAGACATCTACATGGGAGAAATTCAAGTTTAGTTGATTTAAGTACTTAATATAACACCCAAATGAAATATTAAGGCTAGGACCCAACACAGTATTTTACAATTTGGAAGATGGATGTTGTAATCCAAATTGCAAAATATTTGAAGATAGGTAAATGACGATTTACCAATTTCCACCATGAAAAATGAAATTGAAAATTAGGTCTAAAATGGATTGAAATTCCTAGATCCTTTGAGATTCATTGAACTTTTCAATGACATGTTTAAATATCGATTGTTCCCTTAAAGTTTGTGACTGGGATGCCGAGGATCACAAACAAGGTGTGAATAACCATGCAAATTAGCTTGGTACACCCAATGTTACAACCAACTAATCAATGTGCCGGTTAACCATACACGCTCCATTGACCTAAGATTAACATCAAGTTACCATTTGCCACACACTGTCAGTCCCAGATTAGTGTGTCGGTTAACCACACACGCTCCACTAACGACTTAACAAGGTGCAAAGTGCAATTTCATGGATTAGCACCATATTCACATTTTCCTAAAGTAACTAAGATTGGGAATTTAATAAAAGTTTAGTTACTTTTGTATTTTCATTATACTTTTAATGAGGGAGAATTAATGTCCTGTCAAACCCGTTCGGCTAACGACCCTCCACCAGTCAAGGAAGCGGTGGGTGAGAGTGGACACCCATTAAACTGCTATTTTATAGGCAGTAACCTTATACCCTCCTTATAAACCGGCTTCGTGAATGAGGCTTACTAACGGTAATAGTGAGTTTACTCTTATACATATATATAAATATTAATCCTATAATATTATAATAGTATAAGGGTTGAATTTTAAACTATTAAAATTCTAGGGTTTTGAACTAAATGTTTCAAAGTAAGACTTTGCATTTACAAATTCCAAAACTTGAGGGCAAGTTTTCAACTTTTAAAAAACTTTTGGAATCCATAGCATATGAGTTTAATATAAGCTTTAATAAAAATACTCTTAAGAATCCATAACTTGAGGACAAGTTATGGAGTTCATAAAACTATTTATGGGAAAAAGACTCTTCAAATACATAAGCTATAACTTTAATGATTCTTTTAAAAGAAAAACTTTTCATTTTTCATAACTTGAGGGCAAGTTATGGAGTACATTACAGGCCATTAAGATCATCAAATAAACTAACAAGCAAGTCAAATAATGTCCATGATCTAGATTAAACTCACATGAACAAGATAATTCATATCAAACAAATTTCATATAATTAGTATAATCATATAAACTAATACAAAACATGAAACTTTGACAATTATTTTTTGAATTGGATAAGCATGATCATTACCACATCAAAAACAGGTTTATAAGTTCAAAAATAGTTTAGGGTAATGATCCTAGTCCAATTCTTGCCTTAAAACTCGAAAATCTGCACTCTGGAGCACCAACTCATCGAGTACCTAAACCAACTCGGCGAGTTGGTCAGTTTTGTGCTTGGACTCGGCAAGTCCCCAGTAGACTCGGCGAGTTGGTCAGTTTTGTGCTTGGACTCGGCGAGTCCACCAGCGGACTCGGCGGGTTCATTGTTCAGAATGGCAGCAAAATCGATTTTTTCAAGCTTAAACAACAAGTAGCATCAAGTATAATTGAAAACAACCCATGGCTCTGATACCACTGATGGGTTTTGGTATACTACAACATCCTATGGTGTACATACAACTCTAAATGCCTTGGATCTATGTTTTCACTAATTATACATGCAATATTGTTTCCAAGACATTAAGCCTACAACTAGCATGCATTTGACATAATCAACATAGAAATGAGTTAGATGGCATACCTCTTTGTAGTAGCTTGCTATCCTTGATGTATTTGGCCTTTAAGAACTTAGTGCCCCAAGTGTTGCACCTCAAATGGGATCACACAACACCACCAACAATGGAGGAACTTGAGAGGAGGTTACTTTCACTCCATGAAATCGGCTAGCCCTCTTTGTGTATCATACTAGTGCCAATTTCATGAGCTAGAGAGGTTCTTACATAGTGTGGCTTAATTAGGGTTACACCATGCAAACCCGAATGTGAATGACCTTCCATATTCCTCATTCTCCATGGATTTAAGCCTCCATGGATCATCCATGGGTCACCACATGGCTTTAGCCCAACATAAGGAACTATGGATCATAAGCCCACATTATAAGAATGAATGATTTACATAATCAATCCCCATATATTTAATTAGTCTATTTTGATCAAAAAGTTAATTCCAAATTAATTCTTGATCAATATTAATTAAATAATATGATTTCATATTAATATATTAGAACTTATAATATATTAATAAACCATAAATAACCTCTTCTCAATTAGCCATCCTTCAGATTGTTCTGGTGCCATGCAACCCAAATGGACTATGCTACTCTCGGGTCAAGTACATACCAAATATAGTTATGGACTTAGACACTAATCCAACATTACTCACCTACCATTAGTTGAGTTTTCCTACAATAATAGTTAACACACCAACATCAAAGCAACACATTTTGTGGGTCTTTACGGACGCAAATGTTGATCACCAATATGTTGGGCAGAAGTAGGAGATAGCCAACTACCTAAAAATCATGTGATGATACAATACTTAACAATCCTGAAATCATACATGAGATGATTGAAACGATCGCCCAGATTCGGGATAGAGACAAGGCGATACATGATCGTCAAATGTTACGTTGACCAGAGATGTAAGACATTAGAACTCCAAGTCGAAGATCATGTTATGTTGAATGTCTCTCCATGGAAAGGAGTAATACAATTCAGAAAATGAGGCAAACTAAACCCATGATACATAGGACCTTTCGAATTCTAACTAGATTTGGTGTTGTAGCATAGAGACTCAAATTGCCTAGGGAACTCAACAATGTACATGATACCTTTCATGTATCAAATCTTAAGAAGTGTTTGTCTGAAAACACACTCTCTATCCCTCTCGATGAAATCCAAATCAACTCTAAACTCCACTTTGTGGAAGAACCCGTTGAAATCATGGATTGATAGATTAACAGGTTAAAACAAAGTCGCATTCCTATAGGTAAAGTCTGATGGAACTCTATAGGAGGACCGGGGTTTACTTGGGAATGGGAAGATCAAATGAAAAGAAAATACCCTCAACTATTCATTCCTGCTCTGGTAGAGAGCAATACAAGATAAAGTTTCAGGATGAAATTCTCTTAATAAGGGCAGAATGTGACAACAATGAAAATTAGGTCAACTTCAGTCAAACAATATCACTCTAATCACTATTGTAATAAACCTAATGAGTTCTAATCACATAATTTTCGTGTTTATAAAGTCTTATACTTTGAATTACATCAAAAATATCAGTTAAGTATTTGATTGATACGAAACATAGATAAACAAACAGTTTTAGTATACATAAGTAATGGGTTTGTATGATTGAAAGAGATATATGTATTAAACATTATCATGTAGAAACAGTACGTTTAATATATATTTAATGGAACTACGAAACCATGGACATAAATAATGTCAAAAATGGATTATATATGCAAAAGATACATCCTTTCTAAGAAAACGAATAGTCAGGCGACAACTCAACACCTATTAAGTGTCAAAACACAAACTTCAAACGAGTAATACAACATCTAAGCGGATAAAATTTTATTCCAGATCAAATTTCCCATATATATTTTTCAATTATGGAATTTATCACGTCCCTAATTTTTTTCTCTCGAAAAAGCCATGAGCTATAGTGGATAAGATCAAATAGTAAAACCGCAGCTTCACCAATAATAAACCTTCGAACGATTCGTAGTGTTAGTTGTGTGATTCGTCATGAAAAGATAGTTATATATTACAAACCATGTTTTAATGTAGTATTTGATTAAGAAGCTAACTTATCCATTTTACATTATACAAACCCTTTTGCGAAGTGATTCAAGTGAAAACCAACCTTCAATCGAAAACCAACCTTCAAGTGAAAACCAACCTTAAATCGAAAACCAACCTAGGAATGGATTTCTATCGAAAACCAACCTTCAAGTGATTCATAAGGATAGGTCTACAACGAATCTTGAACTAATGAAACCGTATTCTGAATCTCGAGAGAGTATAGTATTTGATTTAGTTGATGAAACTGATGCAACCGAAATTTCATGAAATACAAGTCGCATGTACCAGATAAGATCAATGTCTCATCACTTGATGTGGACCCTTGGATCGGATTCGAGATTGACTGTTGCATCGGGATTTGGAATACTATAAATATGGACCTCACCCTCTCTCTAAATTCCACCTTATCTCTCTCATCTCTCACCTACCATCTTTCTCCCTTTTTTCAACCGATGACACATCGTCGACACCTCTTCCGCCATAGTGACGCCGGTAACCGCCGACAACCACCGAGCTAGAAAACAGAGGAAGGCTCTGACAGCTGGCTTCTGCCCTCCTTTCCTTTGACCAAACACTAATACAACTTCGATCAACCACCCTCCATTGTCTAGAAGCCTCCGACAACCCCCACAGCCGCCGATCACCACTGTACGCCAGCGATCATTGTTGTATGCCGCCACCGGCCATCGTCGCCGGAGCTTTTTTCCGACTAAAATTCCTCCTCAAATTCTGGCAAGTCACTATTCATCCGTCAAAGTTACTATTCACCAGGCGGTGAAGCACTGAAACTGCTATTTTCCGTATTTTTTTTCAACTCTTTGGTTTAGCGTTACGCTTCATACAAAGTGAGTTTACGACCCACTTTTCAACTGTTTTACCTTTTTTCTATTTCGAGAGGGGGGGGGGATACGTGTATAAACTATTATAATACTATTATTTACTTATATTTTATATAAATTGATATTAAAACAGTGTTAAACCTCTGTTCATAAAACAATTATAGCAAGGTTATATCGTTAAACCTCTGCTCACCAAATAAACATGGTAGGATTACACTGTAGAACCTATATACAAATATAGTAGATTTATACTATAGATTTATTAATTACAATTCAAATACATTAGTTATATACTATAGAAACTCTGCCTGGAACTTTGACATTTAAAGTTAGGGCTTACAAGATGACACAACCTTTATGTGAGACACATTTATCAACTAATTAAGTACATAATAATTAGTAAGACCCATCTCTTCTAACCATTAATCATCGAAGAGAGAAGTAATTATGTATATATCTATACGGGTTGACACCCCAACCTGTGGTTGTTAGCTATAACCTGGACGGACGGTCAAGCAGGACGATGATTAGCTTCACTTTACAAGATTGGATGAAGCGTCAGTAGGGGAATATAAACTTTCAGAAGCTTGGTTATAAGAAGTCATAGTAAATAATAAATACGATTACATATAGGCTAGGAAAATACCAACATACTTTTAGTATAAAAGCACATTTGATTCAGATTTTACAAACCTGTCAACACCAAATTTAAAGTTGACACTCTTTCAAAATGTATGTATTTTGGGGGAACTAAGTAGATGGAAGACATACTCTCAAAAAATCATGGGATTGTAGTCTATCTTTTGTATTTTAGTACTTTGTAAGTTTCCTAATATTTGGGCTTATTATGTACTCTTAAGTTTCTATACCCTAGACTAGGGGATATTGTAACTTACTATGTTTTAATAAATAAAAGTATCTATTTCATATAGTATTGATGTAGTGTTCAATGTATGCTTGATATTATGATCCATGATGTGTCACTGCCCGACGTTTTTGCCGCCAACTGGGGGTGTGACAACATATCTTGTTCAAGATCTTGAGCAATATCTTACACGGTTCCTATCAGACAGAAAATCAACCTTCTCTTGGAAACATGATGTTATGACAAGTATATCTAAGGATGTAATAATGCATAAGCTTAATATTGATCCATGTTTAAGGCTAATTCATCAAGAAAGAAGAAAATTTGCACCTGAGAGGAACTTGATCATCCCAGAAGAGGTTGAAAGATTGATCAAGGCCAAGATGATCAAAGAAGTAAAATTCCCAAGATAGATTGCCAATGTGGTGGTACTCGAAAAGAAGGATGTAATGTGGAGAGTATGCATAGATTTTAAGGATCTTAATAAAGCATGTCCTAAAGATCCATTTCCTCTTCCACACAGATTATTTCGCAGATGCAACTAAGTGGCATGAAATCCTTACCTTCAAGGATGCTTCATGTCACACCCCCAAACCAAGGATGGCGGAAACGTCCGGGGGTGGAGGACTTCATGTAAAGTATCACAACGAGTATAATAGTGCTCAAAGTAGATACAACCATCATAAATATAATTGAAAAGGTTACACCATAGAATAAGTTTACATGTTTCAAAATCAATTACATTATGATGACAAAATGAACTGTTTGACGATTTATCGTCCCATCCTCAAAATGCTGTTGGTTTTCCTGTTTCACTGATTCCTGAGAATACAAGTAGTTTTGAAAAAGTGTCAACAATTAAGTTGGTGAGTTCATAAGAGTTTTGTTTGAGAAAGAAACCGTTTTCCTTGTAAAAGCGACATAGTATGTTTCCAGAAAATCCAATATTTTCTTTATTAAATGTGAAAAGAATTCTTCCCGTTTTGCGCCGTTTTTCACCAAGTTAAGTGTCGGGATGCCCGAAATGATTATAAGAAGTTAAAGGAACTTTTGAGAGGGATTTGGGAGAGATTTCACACACTTGGAGAGATTTCTCATACAGAGAGGTTTGGGAGAGATTTCACACACTTGGGGAGATTTCTCATACTTGGAGAGATTTGGGAGAGATTTCACACACTTGGAGAGATTTCTCATACTTGGAGAGACTTGGGAGAGATTTCACACACTTGGAGAGATTTTCCCTACTTAGAGAGTTTTGGGAGAGTTAGAGTGAAAGAGATTGGGAGAGACTTCTTTTGTGTCCTTTTTGAGTGTTTGGCTTTGTAACGAAAGGTTTGTACATCTCGTTAAGTCTCGTTATGATTGTTATATGCCCCCGAGGGTTAACGAATAATGTTTTATTGAGTAGTTTCGTCTCTTGCCCTGATTAGGGTTTAGAATGTCCGAACACGTGAAAACTCTAAGTGATTCTTTGTATTAAGATTGCGAGTTGTACAATAAGAAACATAATGGAAACCCTTATGTACAAGGGTTAGATGAGTTGACTGGTTTGACTTGTTGACTTTAGTTGACTTTGACTTGGCCAAAAATTGACGGTTGTCACATCATCCCCCCGTTAGAAAGAATTGCGTCCCGAAATTAGCGTTTCGAGTGGCACTTCAAGAATTTGGAGGAAAGATGGGGGAAACTTTTCATAGTACAAGAAATTGATATGGCGCGGACCAATCCGCCTGATGTTAAATGACGACCTTGGAATTTCTTATTGTAACATGAGCTGAGTCGATTTAAAAGGAGTTTATTGTTTTGGAATGATAGAGTATTCTATGTGTGCCTTTATGCTCCCTGCTTCATCCCTTGTTATTATCATTGCGAATACTTCAACAATTTGTGATGAAATTTACATTATAAGTCCTACCAGATCTTTTATAATCGCTTGGTGTAAACTAGTCGTATATCATTAAGATTGCAAGGGCATTCGGATGAGTGACCCCGCCTTAAGCCCACAACCAAACAAGGAACAGGAACTGAGGCGGAATCATACATTCTAAGTCCATAGAATCTTAATGATGTATGACCATAATGTTTACACTAGCCATCATAGATTTACTAATAAAATCCCTGCATTTTTATATAGATGATAAGACTTATTCGGCTTTTGCCGTGTCCTCGAGATGCTTTCAGCCTTTCTCGAATTTGTACAGAGTCATAAGCGATAACTTCTCCTCGAAGCATTGCGTAGGGTATGCTTTAGTGTTTCTTGTTTGATTAGATCGGTAGGGAACATATGGGTTCGGTTTACACGACTAGACTTATTCGGATGGTAGAACGTTCACTCGCACTCCCGGGTAGCCTTGTCCCGAAGTTCATGGTAGGACTCGTACCTGGTCCATCTATCATTAATTTGCGCATATAGGTTGTATGTAATTAAGGTTGGTAAGACATTTGGATGGGTGACTCTGCCCCAAGTCCACGACCAGACAAGGAACAGGAAATAGGGCGGAAACACACATCCAATGTCCGTAGAATCTTAATTATATATTATCCTCGCGTATACACTTAGTAGTGATAGACTAACCGTATTCGTCCCAAGCTTCTTTGCTTGAACCTCATCTGCTGTATGCGTGACATTCCCGAAGGGTCTTCTGAAACTACTTGTGGAAGGGTTTCGGAAGGTATAATGCTCCTCTGGTGAGTGTCTTGGGGTTTCGCAGCGAGAGATGACCTTGAGGTTCGTGTCGGATTGGCGTTTAAAAGAGACGAGGGTTTCGAGGTTAGGTGAAGGGTCTTTTCATAGCCGTTTAATCGAGAAAGTGAGGACTATACCAATCGAAATCGAATGACGACAACAGTATCTTTTTAGGTAAAACATGTGTTAAGCTGTATTCGCATAAAATGTTCGTTGGAGTGATACAGTATCTTGTGCTTCTTTTCAGTGTGTTCCGTTTTGATCGATGTTATTATTACTGCAGATGATTCATACCACAGCGTCTAGCACTGGTAGTGAGTGTGTTCTGATAGCTAGCAATGATACTTGATATCATGATCCCTGACAGGACACTCTATGATCGAGCGGTATATGTACGTCGTATGTAATTTGATATTGGTGAAATCGTCGAGTGGGTGGCTCCACCCTAATCCCACTACTAGACATGGAACAGGAGTCAGGATGGAATTATTTGCTTTAAGTCTTTAGTATTTTGATTATAATTAACCCCGATGTATGTACAAAGTCATCACAGCTTACAGGTAATGATCCTAAGGTCATATATGAGTGTCTTTGATTTGATTTGAACGAGAGAGTATTTTAACTACTTTTAGAAAGACGGTAATTTTAGCAAGCATACCAAATTCATTACAAACATATGGTACTCAGATGTTTTTGTCGTTGAAAACATTACAAAAGACCTAATAGGGTTCCCTTGTTGCTCCTGCCGGTTTGTTCATCACACTCCTCCTGCTCCCCCGTCATTCTTCTCAGTTGGACATTCTCTCTTGAAGTGTCCCGTTTCACCGCATAGGTAGCATCCTGGGCCTACCCTGGTGTTGGTGATTGAAGGGAGGTGCTGGGTCTGGTTTCTGCAGAAGCGGGCAGTATGTCCGTTCTTGTTGCAGTTTTTACAGTGCATTACCCGGCAAACCCCATGGTGATGGTAGCCACACTTGTTACACCTTGGGAGTGATCCCTTATATAGTCTGTCCGGTGCTTGGGTGACAGACCTTGTGGCTAGTGCCGAGGCATGTGTCGTGACTGCTGTTGTAATGGCAGGAGCAGCCACGGACTGTTGTCTTATAGCAAATTTTTGAGGTAGGTTACACTCCTTTTCGTTCCAAAACTCTCGTTTCTTGTTCGTAGGTTTGTGGCCTAAGGCGCCTTCATTGGCAGACACCCGCCGGTGTTCCTGATTGTTACAACAATTTGTATTGTCGGTACCGCTTCCATCTCTGCTGGCGTTGTTAGCATTGAGTTACGTCATGACGGTTGTCACGGCTGCCATGACTGCAGCTTGAAAAGTAGCAGGATCTATCTGCAGGATTGTTGCCTTCCTTGTCGGCTGGTTACCTTCTTGTGAAGACATAATCCTGTTGCATGAGGAGAAACGATGCCGTGAGTAGGGATGATTATCTCTAGTTATATGTTTACCATTTATATACACATATATAAATTTCTCACTTTACTGAACTATTCTCGGTGTTTCTACTAACGTCCCTAAGACGGAGTTATGGTAGTGGGTAGAAGTAGGTTTCATACGGGCGTTAAGCTTTACTCATCTTGGGATCATGTTTGTCCAAACACACCTGGCTGAGGAGTTTTGATGGGACCCGATGCATTAGTGCTGGTATGATCGCACCCTCATAGGTCTACGAAAAGGGCACCTTTTAACTATGAGGCTTAAAAAGGTGAGATGATAGTGAGTCACGAATAAGGGTTTATACGTCGGGAGTTATTTATCTTAGTTCTGAGTGTATCGTGTTCCGGTTGTTTATGGTGTTCTGAAAACAGTTCATAACGAGAGTCTATATATAATAAACTTATGAATTTTAGTAGTATTGCTCCCAAAGAAAAATATGCATGCCCCTTTTATTTGTATGATTTTAGCATATTTAGTTTTTAGAGGAAGGTTTTGAGCCTGATGCAGGTCCACACCACATCATTGCAAGAAAAGTTTGGACCGTAAATAAATATCTCGACTAGTGTAATCACTAACTCGTGGGGTCGGGCCTACACATGGAGGGGAGTAACACCAACGCATACTCATAGAAGTAATCTACAAGGTCTTGTGAATAAAATGAACTCTGCTTACGACAATACGTCCCCAAATGGCAAGTTGCTGTTGCTGATGGCGACTCCATCCCTCGATCAATGCTACCCAACGGAGCACAGGTTTGATGGAGTCGAGACGGTTCGCGAGAGCCCAGGCTATGTGAGGAGAGTTGTCGACCTCTGGCTCCACCTCCGACTCTTTTCCTCATCACTCACTAACTCTACGGGTTCGGAAAGTAGGGGTCTCCTGGCATGTAAGATCTTGTCGTGATGTCTGTGCGAGAATAGGGGTGAAAGAGATAATTAATAGACGTCTAATCCTATAATTACTTATAGGGGGTGATCCTTATCAGTCACGTCTATAATCACATAGTGCATACCAATTATACATAATCTGAAATGGAATAGACCTTCGAATAAATGACTCTACTCTAAGTGCACAGCCAAACAAGGAACAGGAAGTAGAGCAATAGTCATAGATTCTGAGTCTATAATATCTTTAATTATGTATAACCTTGGCGTATGCACTCAGTCATTATAGACCTACTAATAGGGGTCTTTAGTTTTCACATAAGTTGATTATAGTATCCCCAAATACTCCTATAGTATTTTAATGTTTTTCTTATGTGTTGCAATGTTTCTTTGTAGATAGAGTTGGTAAGTTTTAGACTTGTTGTAACAACACAACCATTCCCGGACACATCCTAATCACTTCTGGGATAGACATAGTTGATCAGGCTATGTCATTCCCAGACCTAACTATACATCCCCATGCCTACTTGTGCCATTCAACAATCATTACTTTTGTTTTGTTCTAGTATGATGTTGTCCTATTTATGCATGCATGTATACTTTTAACAAGAAACTATTTGTTTCTTAAAGTATAGTTATTTGAAAATGTTAAATCAGAGACCTTAGTCCCAAAGCATTTATAGTTTGTATATCATATGTGGTTCGATATACTTAGTTCACTATAAACAATGCTCTGATACCAATCTATCACACCCCCAAACCAAGGATGGCGGAAATGTCCGGGAGTGGATGTGACAACCCGGAAAAAAAAATTTGATTTTAATGCCCAGTCAATCAACTCAAATGAGTGTCAAACTCATTAGTACTGAGTTCTAGCCCGATTAAAGGTCTTTCTAAGGAGTTTCAGCCTAGTACACTTAAGGAATATGTGTTGGAATTTATCTGCTAAAAGCCACAATACAAGAATCAAGCCCTAAACTCCATCAAATGGAGTTTATGACCGTAAACATGGAGTTTACGACCGTAAACTCATGTAGGCCGTAAACTCCTCCATATAAGTTCATTTCCTTCACTTTTCTTCATTCTTTCACTTTCCCTTCAAGAACACATGAGTTTTCTCTCAAGTATCATCCCGATCTTCATGCTTGATCTTCAAAAATCGTAAGTGTTCTTTCTCTAGTTTGTTGATAATCCTTCTTAACTAGCTTCATCCTCATGATTCATCCATAAAAATCATGTTTTCTTAGATCTTCAAGTTTCACCAAGAACACCAAGAACACACACTAGTGTTCTTGGCCAATATCAACCATTTCAAGCTTCTAGATCGTAAGTACACTTCCCTATACTTCATATCTAGTTAGTATCCATGCTAAGAGTCTTGAAAACATCAAGAACACAAGATCAAAGGGAGTTTACGGCCGTAAACTCCCAAGACCGTAAACCCCTTCTTGGTGGCCATTAGGGCCATAAACCCTATAGGATGCAAGGCAAGTGACCCAGAACCCTTCCTTGATGTTTGAAGGACCTTAAACTTCACTCAAGTTCACAATGACCATGAGTTTACGGCCGTAAACCCCCTTTGGGCCGTAAACTCATCAAAAGCCTCATTTGAGGTGGTCTTTCTCATACAAGTGTAGAACAAAAGTCCTTAAAGTTTCCCTAGCTTTCAAACCAACACTTAACCATTTTTTACCATGAGTTTACGGCCGTAAACTCATGAGGAGTGGTCCATGGGCCGTAAACTCTACAAAGGGGTGGAATGTTGCCCCAATCACTTCTTAAGGCTTAGACTTGAAGATAGGATGCTTCCTTATGACCTTTAAGACTTCAAAACACAAAAGCGTAGAAGTAACATGAGTTTACGGCCGTAAACTCATGGGTTTACGACTGTAAACTCCAAGGGAGTTGGTCCCTAAACCGTAAACTCATGTTAGTACCATTTCACTTTCCTTTGTTGAATCACATGTGATTCCAACACTTGATCAAGGTGATTCCTAGTCCCGGAAGGTGTTTCCTTTCATATAGTTGTTTATAAACACTATATTCATGTCAATATGTGTCCTTATATGTCATTTAGGACCTATTGTGTCTCGGGACTTCATTCGTGGAACTTCTCATCCTTACACGCATACCCATTTGAATCACCCACATCAGGTGAGTTCATACCTCGTAATGAATCTTTTAATTGTTTTAAATGTTTAAGGGGGGGATACAAGTTGAACACAATGATAATTGTGTAAATGTTTGTTATAAACATCTTTCAAAATGTTACTTATGTTATTTATAAGTTGTCAAAATATTTCAAAAACTCTTTTAAAGTTATGTTACTTTATAGTTGTACAAAACGCTGTTTTTAAAGTACAAGCATAACTTAGTAGATAAACGAGTCTTTTCAGTAACAGTCCAAATAGAACATTAGTAAACTATAATAGGTATAGTTTAGGAGAATGCTATTCATTACTTCTAGTACAATGAAGCACACAAAAAGTCAGTTCATACATGAAACAAACAATACCATACATAACATATAGTGAAGAGAATCAAACAATACCATACAGAGAGAACGTACAATATACATTACAAAACAAACAAGTTAGGTTGCTATAGAAAGAGAACACTTACAGGATCTAATTATACCAATGAATCACTAACTCATTGTTTTAAACAAAAGGTGATAGTTATATTGGGTATACATGATCATATACTTTAATGTGAATTACACGGCTTGCAAGAATTTGCAGAGGTCGCGTTTGGTTCCCCTAATCTCCTGACAGGGAGAGTGTATAGTAAGGGTTCTAGCCTTCACATTATAACCGTAATAAAACAATTATGTTTTTAGGTTATTAGTACATCCGCATGTCATTATAAACGACAATTGTGTACTTACATTTCCCTTTTCTTTCATAAAGTGACAGTACCACTTGAAAGTCCAACCCAAACTATTTTCGAGTCAAGATAGTTATAAACTAGGGAAAATATACATTTTTACAATAGACATACGGAACAGTCGAGTCTAGCATATAACAGAAGATGCCTTGGTAGAAGGATACGAGTAAAAGATAGGACCATAATGCTAGTCTTATGATTCCTTAATGTATACATAACAGGATATATATATATATATATATATACCAATAGGGTCCGATAGGTAATAGGATGTGTGCTCTCCGTTTCATTTCCTGTTCCTTGTTTGGTTGTGGGCTTGGAACGAATTCACCCAATCTATTTTCTACCCGATTCTATATATATGTATGCTTAGTATACATTAAGTCATCATAAGGGTACCATGTATGGGTCAGGTTATAGGACACAGAGTCAAAACACAGTTTTTCTAGTACAAAACATACTCAGTACTTTTAGTATACAAAACTAGAAACTTCCCGGTAAAGGGTTTAATCCATTTTATTAAACCAGTACAATTTAAAAGACCTTAGGTGAGTAACTCTACAATACCTTAGTTTATACACCATGTTTATGTATAAAACTAATACCCAATAGGTAGTTGGATGTGTGCTTTCCGCCTTAATTTCTGTTCCTCGTTTGCTTGTGGAATTAGGGTAGATTCGCTCAATTAACTTTCTATCTGATATTAGATTATATATAGCAGTATAAACTAAGCTATTATAAAAGTAGTCACTATGGTCGCCATTTTATTATAAGAAATAAGGGTTTTCTTAGAGAACTTCTTCATTAGATATAAAGGAAACATTACAACTAACTCCATGAGTAACAAATGAATACACCAGGGTTATATATGACGATGATTTAACAACCAATGGAATGTGTGTTATCCGCCTTAATTTCTGTTCGTTGTTTGGTTGTAAGCTTAGGGCAGATGCGCACAATCGATTGTTTGTTTACTATGAGTCTTATATAACTTGTACCCACTTAGTACCCATAGAAAGGGTTGTAGTGTCATTTTACTTAAACTTCCATCAAAGTAGGAAATATATGATTTTCTAGAGGAACAGGCGTACTTTTCAAAACAGAACTTACCGCTTACAAAATTTTACATCTACATTTTTAATAACACTTTACAACTTACTTACAACACTAAACTCTTATGAACTCACCAGCTTAATTGCTGATCAACTCTTTCAAATAACTTGTATTCTCAGGAGACTATTAGACAGGTGCTCGTGCTGGGGATTCAGAAGATGAAGCATTATAGCTTCAAGTCTTGTTTTGTTATTTGTGTATGAATTCTATGTTTTGTGAACACCCACATTGTAAACACTTTCTTTGGAAATGAAATGGTTGTTCATTACTTGCTTACCATATACATATCTCGTGATACTAAACATGATGTCCTCCACCCCCGAACGATTCTGTCGTTCCAGTTTTGGGGTGTGATAGTGGAGGACTTCATGTAAAGTATCACAATAACGATTATAATAGTGCTCAAAGTAAATACAACCATCATAAATATAATTGAAAAGGTTACACCATAGAATAAGTTTACATGTTTCAAAATCAATTACATTATGATGACAAAATGAACTGTTTGACGATTTATCGTCCCATCCTCAAAATGTTGTTGGTTTTCCTGTTTTACTGATTTCCTGAGAATACAAGTAGTTTTGAAAAAGCGTCAACAATTAAGTTGGTGAGTTCATAAGAGTTTTGTTTGAGAAAGAAACTGTTTTCCTTGTAAAAGCGACAGAATATGTTTCCAGAAAATCCAATATTTTCTTTATTAAGTGTGAAATGAATGCTTTTATGTTATGCGATAATGTACCCTAGAAGGACCCATAGATTCCTTCTATAATCGTCCAGCATATATAAGTTATATAAAATTTAAGTTAAATAAACCGTTGGATATAATGGGTCTACCCTAGGTCCACAACCAAACAAGGAACAGGAGATAAGACGGGCCCATCAATTCTAAGTCGATTGTGAGTAGATTCTTATATAACCCTAGCATATACACTTAGCGATTATAGCTGAAGTCTAACAATTCTAGATGAAATGAAGTTTAATAGAAATATGTTTCCAAAGAAAATCCAATATTTTCCTTATAAAAGTTATGTAGCCTTAGATGTCCAGACCGAAATATATAAGTATTTTTCCATACTTAAAGTAATTCATGTGAGTTAAATTGACATAGCTCGCTAATTTAAAAGTAAAACCCGTAAATCTTATGATTTGTTAATACCACATGTGAACTATTATAACCATGATAAGACTCAGACGGCCTCGTAATACGACGTTCTTCAGGCGTCGTAAGTTAAATGACACTTGTCACCTCAGACCTGCCGGTCTAGCTATTGCATGCAGCTCAGGTGCGGGCTTGTCAGACCCAATATAGATCTATACACAACTATCACGCTCTCCCTACAAGAGACTCTGGTTAGAATTTACAGGACTTTTGACTTTGTTACTATGAAGGTAACACGAAGCGAATCTCACAAATTTATTCATTAAAAGATTTACGTGAACTGAACTGAAAACCTTTGGTAAATGAGTTTGAAATGTAAATGATACATAAACTATACCTATTATAGTTTATCCAAAACATTTGTAATGTAAAAGAACCCCTTTTATGAAAATACATTAGTGCTATGAGTCCATAAACTATTACTATTATGTAGTATACGAAAAACTCATTTGTTTTGAGAGTAAAACCTTTATCATGTAGGTAAAAATCCATACACTATGCTTATTATAGCTTATTATATGTGTTCAAAATGAATGAAGAATCCTTATCATGAATGACTAAATTTTAGTTTATGATGATAAACTAACAAGAAAATACATTCAATATTTAGAACTTATTGTTATACACTTTGTTCAACATAATACAAAGTGTTATGGAAGTTATAAGCTGTTAACTAGTTTTTAACCTTTCTGCACTGTTTTAGAAAAATCATAGAAAAATCATACAAAGTTGAAAACTAATTCCGTAAATTCTGAGTTCATAAAATGTGTCTAGTTTATTCATAATTTTTATTATGATTTTTAGAAGTCTTTAACTAGTTCCGTAAATTTTGAGAGTTCATAAAATGTGTTAAAATGTTCATATTCACAGACTGGTCCGAATTCGTTTCTGAAATGGTAGGCAGTTTTGTAAAAATCACCATAAATCGTAGAAAACTCGTATGGAGATGTGCAAGTAGTCATTTTAAAGGTATGAACCTGAACTATTTGCATGTTACACAGTTTTGAAAGATATTGAGTTTAAGATAGTCAAAACAGTCTGTGAATAAGACTCAACGTTTCTGATGAAAGCTGTTGTTTGAGTTTAGTTAAGTTTTTGGTGTTTTAACTTGTATTCCCCCCCCCCCCCTAAAACTTGATGAAAACATGAAAATGTAGGGGTATGAACTCACCTTGAGTGATTTCAGTAGATGGATGATGGAGAAAAGAAGTGTTCGACTCAAGAACACTTAGATGATGCTTGAGGATTCGAAGATCTAACAACAAATATGACAATATTTGTGTAAGGAACACATGATTTGAGTGAAGAAGTGTAAGGAAATCAAGTGTGGGAAGAGATTTACTTACCAAGGTAGATGAAGAACTTGAAAATCTGCCTTGAAATCTCGAAATTTAGAGAGAGAAGTGAGAGAGAATGAGTTTTTGCTTCTTGGTGAAGTGTGAGTGAATGGGAGGAGAGATAAGGATTTTTCTACCCTTGAGTCAAAGTACTTGGCTGGAAAGAGGGGGAAAAGGACAATGAAATGACCAGGTATGGTGGAAGGACAAGGGTTGGTCATTGAGTGGGCATGGGTGGTTGCTTGTGTCATACACTAAAGTAAAGTCAACACTCCACCAATAATATCTCACCCACTTTTCTTGGATAAGGATTATACCCCAAAAACGTGATTAATTAAGAAGTATGGTGTTCTATATGTTAAAATATGATTTTGGGTGAAAATCTCGCGTTAAAATTATGTAAACGGACCTAAAATGAAGTCGTAGTCGAAAACCGCGTGAAAAGTGCATTACAGCAAGGCTTCTCGGATTGGGCCGGAGGTTCGGTCCCTACTATTGCTGGGCCCGAAGGCGAAATGGAAGAACTGAGCCGAAGGCGAAGGTCAGGAGCGAAAGCGAACTTCGGGTTCGGGTCATCAGGCTTCGGTTCGGTCCTAAGGGTTTCGGTTCGGAAGGTTCGGTCCCTATAGCAAGCTTCGGTTCTTCTTAGTTTCGGTCCGAGAGGCTTCGGCCCTTAAAGGAAGGTTTCGGTTCTTTAAGGCTATTTTTCAAGAATTCTTCCCGTTTTGCGTCGTTTTTCACCAAGTTAAGTGTCGGGATGCCCGAAATGATTATAAAAAGTTAAAGGAAATTTTGAGAGGGATTTGGGAGAGATTTCACACACTTGGAGAGATTTCTCATACAGAGAGGTTTGGGAGAGATTTTGCATACTTGGAGAGATTTGGGAGAGATTTCACACACTTGGAGAGATTTCTCATACTTGGAGAGATTTGGGAGAGATTTCACACACTTGGAGAGATTTCCCCTACTTAGAGAGTTTTGGGAGAGTTAGAGTGAAAGAGATTGGGAGAGACTTCTTTTGTGACCTTTTTGAGTGTTTGGCTTTCTAACGCAAGGTTTGTACATCTCGTTAAGTCTTGTTATGATTGTATATGCCCCCGAGGGTTAAGGAATAATGTTTTATCGAGTAGTTTCGTCTCTTGCCCTGATTAGGGTTTAGAATTTCCGAACACGTGAAAACTCGAAGTGATACTTTGTATTAAGATTGCGAGTTGTACAATAAGAAACATAATGGAAACCCTAATGTACAAGGGTTAGATGAGTTGACCGGTTTGACTTGTTGACTTTAGTTGACTTTGACTTGGCCAAAAATTGACGGTTGTCACACTTCAACCATATTTCAACAAATTCAAATGGAGTCTCTGGACCAATAATATACAACCTTCATAACCTTAACATGTATATGTTGGATTAGTGTCTAAGCCCATAACTATAATTGGTATATACTTGACCCGACCCGGCATGGTCCATTTGGGTTGCATGGCATCGGGACATTTGGATAGACCTTTTGTGAGAAGAGGATATTTGTGACATATTAATATATTATAAGTTCTAATATATTAATATGAAATCATATTATTTAATTAGTATTGATCAAGAATAAATTTGCAATTAATTTAGTGATCAAAAGAGACTAATTAAATATATGGGATTGATTGTGTAAATCATTCATTCTTATATATGTGGGCTTATGATCCATGATTCCTTATGTTAGGTTTAACCCATGTGGTGACCCATGGATACTCCATGGAGGTTAAAACGCATGGAGCATAAGGAATGGGTAAAGCCATGGGTTACATGGTGTAACCCTAATATGCACACTATATAAAGACCCCATTGGTTGGTGAAATTGGCACTAGTGCATAATAAGGAGGGCAAGCCGATTTCATAGAGCAACAAGACTAGTATCTTCTTCTCATGGTTATTCCAAGATGTTGGTGATGTTGTGTGAACCATTTGAGGTCTCACACTTGAGGCACTAGGCTTTTAAGCTCCATGGAATCAAGCTACATAAGAAAGGTATGTATTCTATCTACTTTTGTTATGCAAGTACACAAGATTGTATGCTAGTTAGGATAATACCTTGGAAAATTGATATTTGCATGTATAATAGAGAAAACATAGATCCAGGTATTTAGGGTTGCATGTACACCATAGGAGTGTTAGAATGCTCATAACCCAACAGTGGTATCAGAGCCTAGGCTTGTTTTCACTTATACTTGATGAAAACACGTTTTTCGAAGCCAAGAACCTGTCCAGACTGAAAACTCGACGAGTTTTTGCTATAAACTCGACGAGTTCATGATTTATAGCATGAACTCGACAAGTTCTCTATAGAATTCGACAAGTTTTGGGTCCTGACAGCTTGTTGTTCGAAGTTTTTGGCTGAAATTGGTCTAGAATCATTACCTAAACTGTTTTGGACACATAAAACCTGTTTTTTAATGTGGTAATGATTATGTTAAACCAATTTCAATGATATAATCAAAGTTTCAAGTTTTATATATGTTTATGTAATTCTTGAAAATTGTTAATTATGACTGTTCATACTTATGAGTTTAGTTAGATAATAGGAATTATGTGCAAATTGTTTGTTAGTGTAATTCTTGATCTTAATGAAATTGTATGGACTCCATAACTTGTCCTCAAGTTATGGATTACTAAAAGTTTTTGTGTTACCTTGTTTTATGAGTTAATTTAGATTAATGGAAAAAAATTATGTGTTAGTTGTTTTCAATCCATATTGATCTAAAATTTGTTCATAAAGGTGTTTTTGTAACTTGTCCTCAAGATTATATGAAAAGTCACATTTATGAATCTTAAAACTCATAAAATTGCCATAGGTTACAAAATGAAGAGTCTTTTCTCATTAATAGTTTTGATGGTGTCCATAATTTGTCCTCAAGTTATGGACAACCAAGAGTCACTTCTTTTAAAAGTATTATTGAGGAATAAGGAGTTACTTGAACTGAAGAGTCTTCATTTTAATGTACATTAAACTCATAAGTTATGAAATAAAAGTCTTGAATAGTTTCAAAACTTGCCCTCAAGTTTTGGAATTTGTAAAGTTACCCCCCTCATGTATACTTTAATTCCAAATTGAACCTTAGAATTTTAAAAGTTTAAAATTCAACCCTTATACTATTATTATAATTTTAATTATATAGATATGTATAAGATAAAGTCAGTCTTACCATTAGTAGGCCTCATTCACGAAGCCGATCTATAAGGGGGGTATAAGGTTATTGCCTATAAAATGGCAGTTTAATGGGTGTCCACTCTCACCCACCGCTTCCTTGACTGGTGGAGGGTCGTTAGTCGAACGGGTAGGACAAGGACTATAATTTTCCCTTAATTAAAAGTATTAATGATAAATACTAAGTATCTAAACACTTATAATTTCCCAATCTTAGTTACTTAGGAAAATGTGAAATGGTGCTAACCCATGAAATTGCACTTTGCACCCTTGTTAAGTCATTAGTGGAGCGTGTGTGAGTAACCGGCACACTAACCTGGGACTGACCAAGTGTGGCAAAGGGTAACTTAATTTTATCATAGATCGGTGGAGCGTGTGTGGTTAACCAGCACATCGATTAGGTGATAAATATTATGGGTACCAAGTTAAATTTCCTGGTTATTCACACCTTATTTGTGATCCTCGGCATCCCAGTCACAAACTTGAGAGGGCACAATCGAGATTCAAACATGCCATTGAAAGTTCAATGTATCTCAAAAGATCTAGGAGTTTCAAATCCAATTAAAACTTAATAAATTATTATGTTTTTATGGTGGAAATTGGTAAATCGTCATTTACCTACCTTCAACTATTTTATAACTTGGACTACGACATCCCTCTTCCGGTTATAAATAGGTTGTTGGATCCTAGCCTTAATATTTCATATTGGGTGTTATATTAAGGACTTTATACCAACTAAACTTGAATTTCTCCCATTATAGATGTCTAGTTGAGACAACTATGGTCTTCCTAAATTTTTAGGAACAAGCTTTCCTAATGAAGATGATATCCCACATGGCAATCAAGGTAAAAGACTAATCCCTTTGGTGTGTATCAATGGAACTGGAAATCATGATTCACTTCCTCCACCTCCTCCAATTATTCTCCCTATCCCACAAGTTCAAATACTTGAAAAGTTCAAGGTCACTCAATCCCTATTGGCAAGCCGGGAGAGTCGGGTGTCGAAGTCTCGAGGTAGCTGGTTGTTGACTTGGTTCTTCAGTCAGACCCTAATGACAGATCACGACATGACCCTTATCGATCTTACCTATTTGCTTGTTGCTGAATCAGCAATGATTTGGAGCACTGGTAAAGCAAATTAGAATGGAAGATCAACTTCCCAAACTTATTAAGACATTGACAATGGTAACATTAGAAGTCCAGAAAAGCTTTCTCTTCCCAATGGAAAGGGATTGGCCATGGTCAAGTCATTTGACGTAATGGTAAAGAGAAATGATAAGTATGAGATAATCTTATGTACCATTTCCAAAAAGTCGACATGTTTATTTTGCCAAGAGAAGGGATATTGGTTGCAAAGCTGTCAGATTTACCTGAAAGATCTTAGAGATGGTAAAGTCAAAAGTTTGACTCAACTTCAGGTAAAGTCCATTATCTAACTCTATTAATTTCCTATTTGAGATTCTTATACATGATGTGACCAGATCACATTTTGATGTTTTGTAGAATCGAAGAGAGGAAGCTTAAAGGAAGAATATGCTGATTCTGATCGTGAAGATGGATTTCGATCGCATGGTTCGGTGATCAGAATTTTGAGCTATTGCTTAGGAGTTATGATATATTGCTTAGGAATAGAAAACAACAAGGTTTTCATATGCATTTGAAGTGTAAGGATAAGTTTTTCCGCAAAGTTTTTAAATAAAAGAAATGGTTTTAATTTTATTTATTTTAAAATATCCTTACAGTGGCATTTGTGAAGAATTGTTGTGTATATGGTTCCATTGATAGCAATAATGGAAATATGAATTTGATTCTTTCATTTGTGGTAGTGTCTAAATTTACCAAATAAGGAAAGAATCTCATCACCCAAGTTTCAATTGGACCGAAACTTGGAATCATGAAAGTTGTATAGTATGATGTATGATAATTTTCATCTTTGGAAAATTAAGACTAATTCCTTGTTCACATGTATATGTGAGTCAAGTGGAGGACAAAGGGATCGGGTACACTTGGGTGTGCGCTGATCAGGTCCACCACAAAGACTATTCGTCATGATTTACTAAAGTTTAGTAAATATGGTTATGATTACAAGTTTAAGTGTAATTCTGAAACATTGGAAAATTTTCAATGTAAGGCAGAACGAATAAGAAGAATCAAATTAGGCAGGAAGATAATAGTTTCTCAAATCTGAAAAAATGGGAGAGTACTTTAGTATCATGTTTTATGGTCATCTTAATGATTGTGAGACCATATCACAATTCATCATCTAAGGAAATCTTAGTGCATTCTTATGGCTAAGAAGAGGAATCAAGAATTGTTGAAATGGTTAAATCAAGAAGATGAGTCATACTTCGTTCCAAAACAAGTCTTGGAGTCATACTCCAATATTGTAATTTGAGTGGCACATCTTAAAGAAGGTTTATTAACACTAGTAAAATGTAAGAGTAAAATATGTTCTACTCTTGTACATTTGAAATTGGTAAGTTGTGATGTTTTGGATAAAACAAAAACCAACTAAGGCCAATTGTGTGAAGTGTTTGTCTTGATAAAGAAACCGCACTATCTCTTGAATATTTGGCAAGATAATCTTATATGTCAAGAGGACAGTGGGAGTCTTAAAGATCCTGAAAGAATATCAAGATCTAATCAAGAATAAAACATGTAGTTTATCACTAGCACATGACTTGAGGTTTATAACCTATCGTGTTGACATATTCTTATTTCTATGCCCATTCCAGATAAAGTTGGCTTTGCATATGAGTTCTGAGAGTTCTCAATTGGTAGCATAACTACTCGGAAGCAATGGTAGGCCCTTGTGCTACCAGGTGGCAAGAAATTAAGATTGAGTTCAGCCCATATGAGTTTGACTTTGTCACTAACCTTGTCTTGTGATCATGGTTTTGACAAATTCACATGGGTAGGAACACATGTACCATAAAATCTAAGTGTCATAAGGTTTCTCTCCGATTCATGAAAATGATGGTGAGGAATCGCTTTCACTAAGTAGATTTTAAGTAGATAGTAATTGTGAGTTTTGCATTCTCAAATTCACTAGTAGAGCGCGTGTGGTTAACCGACACACTAACATGGACTTGTGAGAATGGAAAAAGGTCTAAATATTATGATTACGACATCCCTCTTCATAATTTTTTAGACCCACATGTGAGCTATCTAAGGGAAGGTGTATGATTTTGATAAAATCTTATCAAAGCATCTCGTATCAGAAATCTGAACTTTGGTAAGAAAGTCAATAAAGTATTGATTTCTAGAATTCCAGCTGATTTTTGGGTACATGTCAAAGCTAGTGGGAGCATAAAGTCTTATGCTAGTTAAAATATAATTATCATGTTAGTGGAGCATGATTATTATGGTAAATATTGCAAGTTAGCAATGTTAATTATAGAAAACAAAAGTTTCAATTCGCTATGAAAAGTTGTTTTGCTATAATTAAGGGAGAGAATTGTATACTTCTTTCCAATTCTACAAGCTTGGATTGACATTTTAATCAATTTTAGTCAAGGATATATATGAATGTTATGTTGGAATGGTTCAACATAAGGAAATTATATATATGTTGCGTTCTCAAATTTCGATTATGATTACGGCATACCTCTTCATAGTTCGAATTATGAGAACATGGCAAATTAAAATTTTATTGCATGAATCGTGTCCCATATGCTTCAGATATAGGATCGATCACATGTGCTGTAATATTCATCCATTCTAAATTTTTCCAAATGCATAGGGCATTAAGAGGGAAAAAGGGACTAGAACTGGATATGACTAAAATGATTAAGCAATTGTCGAGGATAATCTGAGGTTCACCAAATATTGGTTGCTCATGGACAATTGGAAGTATAGAGATAAGACCATATTGACATATTTTGAAAAGAGGCAACTCTTGTTCAGAAGAGAAAGTCAAAATGGGAATATGGAATTGTTTCCATAGGTGGAAGTTATTCTTTGAATCTATGTAAGATAAGAGAACTTAATGCAAGAAGGGTGTTCAAAGGAATGTACTTTGAATTTGAGACTTCGTTTCGATGGAATTGCTTTCCATATGAATGCCTTGTAATGTTTATTGCTAAGTCTTGGTGACTTGTGTGCATATTCATTACAAGAGGATCATTGCATGTAAGTTTGGAATCTAACAAGATTACGGTAAATGGCAAGAAATTGGTATTCTTACATTTATTGTAAAGGATTTGGGAGCGTGAAATGAGAATCATTGAAATTATGTTCAATTGGTCTATTTCACAAAGTAAAGACAAACATAGTGTGCATACTTGGAGTATGGCATAGCTACTGTTTAGAAAACATAGTGTACATGCTTGGAGCATGGGACAACTAGTGTTTTAATTCAAGTATAAAGTTGATAAATCGAAATATAAATAATGAGTAATCAATATGGTGATTAGATAAAAGGTGTTTTTATTTACACTCAAAGTGTTGGGGCCATATGAGATTAGTATATTGTTCTTGTGTTTCATTTTTGCATGTTTTGACTTCAAGAATAACTAGGTCATTCTTCCCGCATAACTAAGTTATTCAAACCATCCACAGTCGATAATACGTTGGAAGTAGGTATCTAAGGCAAGACTGTCATGAAGCTGGTTTGTAGATGTCCAAGGTAGTGGACATAGCAAGAGTTGCTACAACATTCATGAGTGCTCATAAGTTCTGAGTATTGGATTAAACCCACGCTCATATGACTCACTTCATGGATTTTATCACGAGTGATCATGAGACGATAATATCTTATATTCTTCAAACCAAGAGATATGAGTTGTTGCCTATGAGTTGGTTATACATTGATTGCATGAAAACGCATTGGTAACTCGATGTTATAAAACGTGCCTTTGTGTATGATTCAACAAGTAGTAGAACAAGCATATGAGTCGAAGTTTATCCATTCCTTTTACCCTTGAAGGGATAAAAGTGATATATGTGGGCCCCTGATGATTTAGTGATGACACCCTAAGTTCTTGGCCAAGCCTGGACTGATTTGATTTGTTCAGTTAGTCAGTTGTCATAAATCAGAAATCAGGAAACAACAAATGGACAGAGAGAATGATTATAATCCATGTCTCAGTCCATATGATATCTACAATGGAGGAATATATGATCACTTATCTAATGGACGCGTCAGTGATTTGTTCATAGTTCGACAACAACTTTTAAGAGCTACGATTGCTGGTCAGGTTGGAGTCATACTTGCAATAATAGTTATTAGACTTATCCAAGTGGGAGACTGTTGGATTAGTGTCTAAGCCCATAACTATAATTGGTATATACTTGACCCGAACCGGCATGGTCCATTTGGGTTGCATGGCATCGGGACATTTGGATAGACCTTTTGTGAGAAGAGGATATTTGTGACATATTAATATATTATAAGTTCTAATATATTAATATGAAATCATATTATTTAATTAGCATTGATCAAGAATTAATTTGGAATTAATTTAGTGATCAAAAGAGACTAATTAAATATATGGGGATTGATTGTGTAAATCATTCATTCTTATATATGTGGTCTTATGATCCATGATTCCTTATGTTAGGTTTAACCCATGTGGTGACCCATGGATACTCCATGGAGGTTAAAACCCATGGAGCATAAGGAATGGGTAAAGTCATGAGTTACATTGGTGTAACCCTAATATGCACACTATATAAAGACCCCATTGGTTGGTGAAATTGGCACTAGTGCATAATAAGGAGGGCAAGCCGATTTCATAGTGCAACAAGACTAGTATCTTCTTATCATGGTTATTCCAAGATGTTGGTGATGTTGTGTGAACCATTTGAGGTGTCACACTTGAGGCACTAGGCTCTTAAGCTCCATGGAATCAAGCTACATACGAAAGGTATGTATTCTATCTACTTTTGTTATGCAAGTACACAATATTGTATGCTAGTAGGATAATACCTTGGAAAATTGATATTTGCATGTATAATAGAGAACATAGATCTAAATTATTTAGGGTTGCATGTACACCATATGAGTGTTAGAATGCTCATGACCCAACAATATATTGGTATATATAAATGCCTTTTGGTTTAAGAAATTCAGGTGCAACATACAAAAGTCTAGTGAACAAGATGTTCAAAAACCAACTTGAAAAAACCATGGAAGTCTATATAGATGACATGGTAGTAAAATGCAAGAAAGTTGAAAATCATCTCCGAGAATCTTGAAGAAGGATTCAACATCATGGATCAATTAAGCATGACACTCAACCCTTTCAAATGTTCTTTTGGTGTAAAAGTAGGGAACTTATTACGGTACATGGTAACAAAGAGGGGAATTAAAGTTGAACAAGAACATATTAAGGGTATTTTGAATTTACAATCCCCATCTTCTAGCAAAGATATCCAAAGATTGACAGGTAGAGTTGCGACCTTAAACATGTTTATATCCAAGGCATTTGATAGATGCAAACCCTTTTACGATGTATCGAGGAAGAACAAAAAGTTTGAATGGACATAAGAGCATGAAAAGGCATTCCTAGAGCTAAAGAATTATCTATGTCCAACTCCTTTTATGGCTAAATCTGAAGATGAATAACCATTTTTCCTATAGCTATATGTATCCAAGAATGCAGCAAGCGCAATCTTGGTCAAGGAGCAAGATGAAACTCAACATCATGTGCATTACATAAGTAAGAGTTTCTTATACGTTGAAACCAGGTACTCACATCTTCAACAATTAATCTTATCTCTTGTTTTCTCTTCAAGTAAACTACATCATTATTTTGAAACTTATCCTATTTGTGTGAAGACTAACTATCCAATTAATAATGTGATGAGAAAACCTGATATGTCAAGGAGAATAACTAAGTGGTATGTAGAACTAAGTACATATGACTTAAGATATGAGCTAAGATCTGCTAAAAAAATAACATGAGTTAGCAGACTTATGGCTTATATCAGTCCGGATCTTCAACCTAAAGGCGAGAAGGAAGTTTAGTGGCTTCAAGATATAGAGGAACCAAAGAAGTGGAGCCTCTTTATAGATTGGGATTATAATTCTAAGGGATCGGGTCTTGGAATTGTACTAAAATCGCTACAAGGGGACATTATACCCCATGCAATGAGTTGTGATTTCAAAGCAACTAACAATGAGGAAGAATATGAGGCACTAATCTTGGGTTTACAAATCTCGCAAGACCTTGGGATAAAATAACTTCAGGTACATGTGGATTTATTATTAGTTACTAACCAATTTAATGGATAATGCTAGCTTCATATTTGAAGATAGTAAACAACTTGGCATCCAAGTTCTAGGATTTCGACATAAGAAAGGTACCTAGAGAGGATAACACAGAAGAAAATGCATTAGCTAATTTTGGTTATGGTTTCATGATTCCTATTGACATTAAGATTCTAATATCTTATGTCATTACACCTACAATAGAAAACAAAAAAGAAGAAGAAGTGGCACCTGTCGATGATCTTGAATACCAGGATCTTGGTCCTAAAGAATCTTGGATCCAACCCATATTTCGATTTCTCTAAGATGGATCCATTCCTGAAAATGAAAATTTCCCAAGAACCTTCAGAATAAAAGCATTCATATTCAATATTATTGAAGATATCCTATTTCGAAAATCATATGCATGCCCCTATCTTAGGTGTCTAGATGAAAATGAAGCCAAAATCGTCCTTAAAGAAACTCAGGAAAAAGAATCTGGCAACCACACAAGGGGCAGGGAAATATTCTCTAAGATATTGAGAACATGATACTATTGGCAATTGATGAAGAAAGACGCAATAGAGTATGCTCAAGATGTGATGCATGCCAAAGACATAACAATATCTTTTACTAGCCAGCCAAACCTCTATATCCAATTATATAGTCATGGATATTCATGAAATGAGGCATGGATATCGTTGGCAAACTTCCTATCGCGTAAGGTGTCAAAATCTTCATGTTAGCAATGACTGACTTCTTCTTTAAATGGATAGAAGCTAAAGCCTTTGTCAAAATCAAATATGAAGAAGTTATATCCTTTATCAAATGCAACAACCTGACAAGGTTTGGCATCCCATCTGAAATTAGATGTGATAAAGGATCTCAGTTTATAGGTGGGATGAAGATGGGATGAAGAATTTCTCTTGGTCCTTTCCGTAGATAGAACCATAGCCAAACATTCCGTATGGAAAAGCCCATATTCTTTGGTATTTGGAACCGATGATGTGGTTCCCCATGAAATTATGATTCTTTCATCTAGGACAATATTCCACAACCAATAAAAAATGACATGATCTTAGTCGAAGATCTTTACATGGTTGAAGAACTTAAGGATCTTGCCAAAATAAGGATAACATCATAACAACAAACAATTGCCAAATCTTACAAAAAAACATCAGCATAAGAAGGTTCCAGGTAGGAGAACTTGTCCTTAGAAAAGTTCTCCAAGATATAACTGAACATAGTGCAGGAAAACTTGCTCCGAAATGGGAAGGTGCTTACCTTATAGACTTAGAAGCTCGAAACGGGCATACTGGCTATATGCCCTAGGTGATCAAGTATCACCAAGATCATGAAATTCTATACATCTTAGGACCTATTTTTCATAAACCAAATATTTGGTTTAAGCTATCCATGTATGTTTCCCTTTTCAATTTTAATTATCGATTATATTTTCTTATTCTTGATACCGAATTAAGCATCGGAGGGGTGTTAGCTTACCCTTTACCCAGGATCTTTGTTTTACAAACACCAAAGATCTTGACCAACATTTTACGGATTGATCACCCCTCTTAAGATCCAAGATATACAAGATACCTTCTATGGTTTAAAGAATGATGCCTTTCTACGAGATTAGGTTTAAACACCTCACTTGGACGCACAATTTCTAGCAACAGTTAAATGATATAGGGATTGGCTTACGCTTTCGTAAGTGACAACCTCCATATTACTAACTATCTATTAAAACTCTAGAAAAAAAAATAAATGGAATAACACAGGCGTGTAATGCAGCCAGGAACTTATACCCACACATTTAACCTTGACATGTTAAACATAAGCCAAGGGAACATCCCAAAGGTGTGGGAAATCGTATGGGAACAATCCTAGGATGTGGTTATCCCAAGATTTTCAACATTTCTATGTTGTCAATTGTTTTTAACATGGCCATGTTCACTAAGCTAAAGACACCCATATTTAAGTTATAAATCAAAGCTTTAAAATAATGGGGGCATCCAAAGATATCAAACGAAATATTCTATGTGAAAGATGTTATCCCAATATATCGTCCAAATATATCATCTCAAGATGTCAGACGAACGTACTTTGACCCGAGATATTATTCTAAGATAATATCTAAGAAAGACTTTGCACAAGATAACTTAATCCTCATCGACATAAGGTATATGATCCTTCAAATATCTTTGAATTCATGTCTAAGACTACTATCTATTTATTGTCCTTCTTAAGCCCATACCCTTTGAAAGTATATTTTGTTTTTAACCCAAAATCTTCATTTGAATTTTTATTTTTCTCACCAATGTCTTATCATTCAACCTTTTTATCAGAAGACTAAACTTTTTCATCTTTTACTCCTAAAAACATTTTTGTTTAAAACCTGTTTTTTCAAAAGAGGGACTGATAATTCGAATTTAGACTTATCTGAATTTATTATTTGGAGTATATTTTTAAGGTTGGAAAATTGTTTTGCAAAAAAGTCATTTCAAACTACTTATTAGTAACTTACCATATATTTGAATCTTCATCTTTTTTAGTTCACTTTTACTTCCTAAAAACATACTTCTTGATAAATCAATTTTAAGATATATTCAAAACTATTTCCGTGGGCATTTTAAAACCTAAAACCCTATTCTAAAATACTAATTCAGGATTAACTTTTTGAAGACTTCATATTACGACTCACACATAAAACATAAATTCCATTCATTAAAATTCCAAACATTACAGTAAAAAAACAAAAGCCCATAGGGTAACACATAATCTATTATTTTTCCTCACTAAGTCCCTTATTCTCACTAGCACCCTTATTCTCACCAATCCTATCAACTTTTGAATTCATTTCTTCCTCACCAGTCAATTTATTCATTGACTCAACCCATCTTTCATAATCATAATAAGCTAAATTATCCTTTTTGTAATCTTCAACCATCTTTACCCTGACTTCCTATACAGACTTGATGGTAAACATCTTGGCCTCACTCGTAATCGCCTCAACCTGACTCTCTAATTCCTCACACCACTTGGAAAGTTGTTCATTTTTTTGTAGAAAGCTCTTTCACCTCAGACTCGAAACACTTTTTTCCATTCTTTTTCTCCCTAGCTTAGCGGATTATCGAACGGTTTTTTGAAGTTTCAAGCTCATATTTGAGCTCTTCGTAGCCTCTCAACATAATGGTAGTAGCCTGGGAATAGAGCTTTAAAAGTTACAACATGATAAATGGAAATATATAGCTAAAAATGTACACAATAATTAGCTTACAGTTTGTGTAAGGGTTATTCTCTTCAACTTCGTCTCAAAAGGGCTTAGACCTTTTAAAATCAATTAGCCAACCTCAAGAGGGATCTTTCTTTTCATTGAAGCGGAACTTAAAGGCTTTTTATCTATCTTCGTAATACTTGTAGGAGGAAGCTTATCTACCTTCATAGGATGCTCAAAAAGAAGAAACTCAATGACATTAAAAGATAAGAAAGGGGAACTGAACGGGTAAATTTTGAACCTAGCGAAAGATTCAAATCTATTAGAATATAAAATGTTAATAAGAATGTTAACCAAGGAGATTAGCACTAGACATCCTACATATTGAAGATTTTGGAATGACGAAAGGAGAAATTGAACTATCTTAAGAGGAATGCTCCCTGAAAACCTTGAAAGTTCTCTTTTCAGAAGATATTCTCATAAATTATTGAACCTTGTCTTCGGTATCCCTACAGGCCATAAACAGTTCCTCAGACCTTGGAACAACGATAAGCCAAAAATGAAAAGAAAAATAGAAAATATTAATGAGAAAACGCGAAGCTTTAAAACAATCAGGAATCCTACCCCTAACAACCCACTTTATAGGTAAAGAATTCCCATCAACAAGGGAGTGCCTATCAACAAAGAAGTATTTTCTCTGCCACCCAACATTATGGCAAGAAGTTTTTGAGAACCAGATGCATTTTTCTTGGTTTTATTTTGAAAAATCACTCGAGAAGAACCAAAAGACCGAATAGCATACACACTTGCTATTTTAGAAAGACTAACATTAGCATTTTCATTTTTATTAAGATAATTGATCTAACATAATATGCGCCAAACCATGGGCACGATTTGGGCATATAGAAATCTCATCATCTTAAAAAACTCAAAAAATTACGTCAGGAAAGGGAAAAAACAAACTGATGAATAGAAAGGAAGATGATAGAAGCAAACCTATGTAGGGTATATAAAGTCAAGCCTTAACTTGGAATCAAATTACCGAAAAACTGTTTATAGAGGAAATTTTCCCTCGGATTGAAGGAATTCAATCTTAACATCAGAGAAAGTATTGACTTCATTTTTAGTTTGAGACATGACACACTGATCAATAAAATCTTCAATGACAAAACCTTTATTCTTATAACTTGGGAGAATAAGTTCTTTGTCCATGATACGAGGAACATAAAAATAGGAGGAGCTTACCTATAAACCTGATCTATTGAAGTAAAGATTGATTTGGAAATATGGAATTTATAGCCCTAGAAATTGGTGGAATAATTGAAATTCAAAATTTCTAGGAATCGAGCAGTCAACCCAACCCTTTAGCATGTAACGAATAAAAATCTAGAAATCTGCAATCATCCAGGATCTTGGATTGAAGATTTTTGTGGGCAATTGTTGCGGATAGAAATTGTGACTTACTAATTTTACATCTTGTACTTGAACTAAAGCCCAAGATCCTAGGTTGATTCAATATGTTGGTATGCCATCGTATTTCTTGTGATATCTTATGTGGGGACTGAAGGCTTGATGAAAAAAGAATAGACCAAGTCAACTACACGTGGTCAATGCCTAAAACACTTCCATTATAACTTCTTCTCTGATTCTTTCAACACTTGAGCATATTCACTTCATTACTAAGATGAGCTAGCACCTGTAAATTTATTTCGGTTTAATATAAGTTCTAAGGCAGGTATTTCATCACCTCTCAAGGTTTTATGTCAGGGATGCAAAAGGATTAAGGTCTTTCCTCTTAATTCTCTATGTTCTTGCACTTATTTTTATTTACTTACCGTTGTTTGATCGACATATATTTATTTCATCTTCTGCTTGGTTGTTAACCGATTTTCATATCTAAATGATCAAGATACTTTATGTTATCTTGGTACCTTTTTTAGTATCTTAAAACCTTATAACGTATATTCACTTATTAATTAATTTAACACTATTTTTGTCCCAAACACACTCATTTGCATCTAAAAAATACTACACCTTAACTTAATAGACCTTTCAGTACTATTATTTTCTACCCTGGATCTTAGGTACAAGCAAGATCTTCAACATATTTCTAAATCTTAAGCACTCAAGTTTTTAACAACTTATTTCTCACATCTCACCACACTTACTAATTTGGTTACGAAATTAATTTGGTAATTTTTGACCTAAACACATTGATCAACCATAAATAAGGTGTTCTCATATGTGGCTCGTCCATCACTTATATCAGTAACCTAATTAAAAAATTTGTCACGTAATGTTGGTGTTCTAGTTTTATTTAAGAAGACGATGTATTCGACTTCAATTTCATTTATCTACATAGAAGACAATGAGATTCTTTGTTATTGCTTCCTCCCAACTTGAATTTCCACTTCCAAGATAAAAGAACACCCTAGAAAAAAGTTTATAGTCTTCCCTAATTCCTTTGTATGATTTTAACTATTTTTTCTACAAATGGGTTTTTTTTTTCAAATTGACCTTCTTTCTTACTGACTGAAATTTTGTTTTTGTAAGAAACCAGGTAAAAAGAGAAAATTTTCGCAATGGATTGATTAAGAACATGTCAAATTCAATCCGAATTTTGAAGATGAACTTGCATATAATAAAGAGAAGGTTTCATGTCTCAAGAAAGAAGTAAATGCAATGAAGAAGAATTCACATAGAGATATGGTTAAAATAACTTGTAATCTTCTATAATGATATTAAAACTACAGTGTTATTAATTTGCCACTATGAAATGTTATAATATGATCTTACTACCAAACTAAAGCCAAGACAAGTGACACATGATTCCAAAGTCTAGACAAGCCACATATGAGAACACATCATTAATGATTGTCCTACATAGGAGACCACATTAACAAAACCTGAAGAAACCAATCTTAATGACTGAATATGTACAAAAACAAAATGATTGTTTTGAAAAAAAAAATTTAAGGACTAAATATGTATAAACAAGTGTTGTAATATCGGCCTAGGCGGCCGCCTAGGCGCTTGGCGGTCTGCAAGTGATTACGACTAGGGGTGTTTGGCGGAAATTGGTCATACTCGGTCTAGGCGGTCTTCGGCGGTACTCGGCGGTCCTTGGCGCTCCTAGGCGGAAAAATTTTCAAATTTTCAAATATTACACAAAAATTAAAAAATTTTCAAAATTTTAAATTTTTAAATATTCAAAATTTCAAATATAATACCAAATATTTAAAAAATTCAAAATTTTAAATTTTAAATTTTCAAATATTAATTTTCTTAGGATATATTAAATTTTAAAATACTTTTATTAGTAATTTAGGATCACCGATTAATCCCCGCCAAACCGATTAATCGCTTGACCCCAGTCCACCGCCGAGCTACCGTCGAGTGATTTTTCCAACCATGGTATAAACTGAGAACTAAACCTGTCATACATGTTAATAAGCACTGAACGTGTACAAAAATATGTTCAGGGACTTACTTTGCAAAAAAAAAAATAATAAAAAAATAAAATAAAAAGACTAAATATGTACGAACAAGAAAATGTATTACCATGTTAAATCATTTTCTCTAATTTTATTATTTTGACAAAATGATATATTTTTTAATAACTAATATTGTTATCTTTGTTATATATTTATAATTAGTCAAAAAATAATTAGTATATAACATTTTAATATAATCAAGGGGTAAGATACATACAATTAAAAGACATTTGGTATAACGAATACCATTTGAATAACCACCAGGGATTTCAAAATGGTTGGATTAACCTTTTTAAAGTTTTGTAATTTGTACTTCCAATTTCAAAAATCAATTTAAATTTTCTTATAAAAAAGATTTTGTTTTTTGTAATTTCTTTTCAAATTGACCTTCTTTCTTACTGACTGAAATTTTATTTTTGTAAGAAACCATGTAAAAAGAACAAATTTTTGCAATGGATAGATTAAAAATATGTCAAATTGAATCCGAATTTTGAAGATGAGTTTGCATATAATAAAGAGAAGGTTTCATGTCTCCAAAAACAAGTAAATGCGATGAAGAAGAATTCAAATAGAGATATGGTTAAAATAACTTGTAATCTTCTATGATGATATTAAAACTGCAGTGTTATTAATTTGTCACTATGAAATGTTATAAAATAATCTTACTACCAAACTAAAGTCAAGACAAGTGACACATGATTTTAAAATCTAGACAAACCACATATAAAAACATCTCATTAATGACCACATGAACAAAACCACAAGAAACCAATCTTAATGACTGATTATGTACAAAAACAAAATGATTGTTTTGAAAAAAAAAGTTAATGACTAAATATATATAAACTGAGAACTAAACCCATAATACATAAGCACTGAATGTGCAAAAATATGTTCAGGGACTTATTTTGCAAAAAAAAAAGACTAAATATGTACAAACAACAAAATATATTACAATGTTAAATCATTTTCTCTAATTTTACTATTTTGACAAACATTTTCGAATGATATATTTTTTAATAACTAATATTGTTATCTTAGTTATATATTTTATAATTAGTAAAAAAATAATTAGTATATAACATTTTAATATAATTAAGGGGTAAGATACATATTATTAAAACAAAAAGACATTTGGTATAAGGAATATCATTTGAATAACCACCAAAAAGACATTTGGTATAAGGAATATCATTTGAATAACCACCAGGGATTTCAAAATGGTTGGATTAACCTTTTTAAAGTTTTGTAATTTGTAATTCCAATTTTAAAAATCAATTTAAATTTTCTTATTAAAAAGATTTTGAAAAAGCACAATTTCTTCAAACAATGAGTGCTTATAGGGGTCAAAATTGTATGGCTGGAAAAAGTTTGTACGTATTTGTATGGTGAAGATTATCCAATATTTATATCCATAAATTTAAAGTATGTATTCAACTCTAGTAATAATACCAATTTAATTAATATCATTGAATGGTCTTTTTATAACTTATCAACCCATCGAAATTATTTTCTAATATACAGAAATTAATTATTAGTAGTATACGATAATATTAAAAATGAGTAGTTAAGCATACATTGACAAAGAACGCAGTAAAAGCATAGAAACAACTAAAAATTTGTAAGGAAGGGTAAAAGTCTTGCTTTAATTAAACGGCACCTACTACGCATGTGCCACTCATAACTGAGATTGACCCCTTTGCCATGACAAAGTCGTTAAATCCAGAAAGAATACACAATCAATATGCATGATGCACAAGCCATAGTAACATACTGCTTTATATTTATTAAACTTCGGTGTGAGAAAGCAAAATCCTTGAATAAGGCGAGACTTAATTAAGGGTACAGATAGATAACTTGTGAGCACACCATGTCATAGAGTACTTATTAGGCTTGTTACGAGTCGAACACATAATATATCATTTAGCAGCAAGCAGAACACACAGAGAGTTCGATATATATGGAGTTGAAGGTGAAGGTAGGACGTGTGGAAGATAAGGAAATGTCAGAACCGGTGAGCCCGACCGGCCAGTACTTCAACAGCTCGGTGCTTTCCATTTCTGTTATTAGCATCTTGGAGTTTGACAACCCCATTGATGACTCTTCAAGCCTTGCACTCATTAACGATGTCTTTCTTCCCATTAACCCTCGTTTCTCTTCTATTATGGTAACCCTACTATCAGTCTTACTCTCTCTCTAGATATCTTTGTCTCTCTCTAGGCATTGACGATCAGGTTGTTGAATGTTGATGATGATCATCATCCTGCAAAATCAGGAACTACATCATGGTTATATATGATTCTTGCTTATGTTTCATTGATGTGAATGAGAAATGGTTAGAGAGTATACAAATAAGCGATAGTGTTTTACTGTTTTCTCCTGTACTATCTTCAAGTGCATTGATAGCATGCCGACTTAGACGAAGGTTTATAACTTTATATATGGAGATATTGTTAAGTTCTTTGTTAGGAAGGAAGTACCAAATAGAAACCAATACAGTCCCAAAGTGCTCATAAATCTAATGTGTTCTAGTATTTTTTTTATTAGTATGACTATAGAGTATAGACCCATCAGATAATGGAATCATGATTATGGATCAGGTGGACAGTTGAACCCATACCAAATTTTCATATATACAGTAGCTGTGAGAATAATGATGATGTTTCTATTGCACCCTTTCAAAGTTTAGTAAAACCAATACAATGGTATTATGGGAAATTCACTAGTTATATATATATGCTATTATTATCAGGTTGAAGACAAAGAGGGAGTGAAACACTGGAAGAGAGTCGAAGTGAAGGCTGAAGACCATATCAATGTTCCTTGTTTTCCCGAAGGTTTATCACCTAAATCTTACGATCATTACTTCAATGATTACTTGTCGAAAATGGCAATGGATCCACTCCCACAAACAAAGCCTTTATGGGAAATTCACGTCATCAAGTACCCAACAAGCAATGCATCTGGAAGCGTTGTTTTCAAGCTTCATCATGCACTTGGTGATGGTTTCTCTCTTATGGGTGCTCTTCTCTCGTGTCTACAAAGAGCAGATAACCCTTCTCTCCCCTTGACATTTCCAAATTTTCAGAAAACTGTCAAGCCAGATAATGATGACAAGAGCTTAATAAGTGTAGTACCACAGGCCATTAGTGGTGCACTAAACACAGTTATGGATTTTGGTTGGAGCGTTTTAAAGAGCAGTTTCTTGGGAGATGGCCGGACTCCGATACGCTCTGGTGAAGAAGGGGTGGAGTTCAGGCCAATCGATATTATGACGATGACATTCTCTTTGGATCAAATTAAGCAAATTAAGTCGCGTCTTCAAGTGGTAAGCATTTACTTCGTTTTAATTCACTTAAAGATCTATTATTGGTCTAAATAATACGAAGGTTCCACCGCATTTCATATACAAATAATGCATTATATACGATATTAGACCTATTAAATATTAGTTGATCATATGCATTTATTTTATTTAATATGGTCGTCAATGATCATGAGGAAAACATATCGGCACCCCAACATATATTATTGAATAGGCTTTTGCTAGCAAAGTATAGATAAGGGCCATAAAGAGTAAAGACATCAATGAGAAAATATTAATTAAGTAGGTCTCGTGTACCCTAGACGATAGGTGGAAATCAAAGGACTATAAATGAAAACACCCATATGACGTGATCTTCTAAACTAATTTATGGGATGTTATGCACACTATAGTTGAGATAAAGATGGAACAGTCAAACCGTGTGTATTGTATTAATTATATTTGGTACAAAACGTTATTGCTATTACTTGGTACAATTGATAATGATAAATATCATCTTCATAATTTTATATTGTAAATTTAGTACCAAAGATATTGGCTATCAATTTTTTTTTTGTTTGGTTGATAAAATGTTGAGTGGTTTTGCATAATACATAACAACCCTAATATCAAAACAAACATACAGAATAAGATAATAAATATTGGCTATAAATGCATAACTATAATATTTCTACTTCCCTAATTCTTTGACTGTGGTGAAATATTATTGGTTTTTTGTATTGAAAACATAGCAGGACCATTTATGTACGTTTTATAGTTATTGTATGTAGGTTATATGTGTGATCAATAAAATATAAAAATCAGTTATCCGTTCAAAAAGTTAAAAAAATCAATTCTAGTAAACCCAAGTTGGTCAAGGAATTAAGTCGATGATCGTAAGGGCGACAAATGGATTAGGGGCGACATCTAGCGTCTACTTCGGTTGGATTCATGATGCCTTTTCGTTCCTATTGCACATGTTTCTTATACTGCCGTGGATATGATATGATAGAAACTCAGGTGCCGTTGATAAAGATTAAAAAAAAAAAAACTATAATTGATGATAGGAAGAATGGCCAATTATCCATTCAAGCATTATACGCATCCCTATGAGTCTTAACATAAAAAAAAAGTATACAATATTGCAATTTAATAAATATACTACAAAACAAAAAAGATAAATGGCTACCAAATCTTAGCCCCATCTCATTCAAGACAATCTTTAATCACCCAACAGACTAAATATAGTGAGTCATACTACATCCTATACCAAGCAAGTACCTTTTCAAATTGCTTTTTTAAGAACGTTTGACAGCATGGCTAGATTTTTGTAGGTGAGCTATTTGGTATAAAAATTTACGTAGATGATTTTACCAAAATTCTTAGAATATTTAATATTTCTTTCACATTACTGTATATATTGTTTGTTTTGATTAACTTTATAATAACACGTAATCATTGATTAAATACTACCATGTATTTTCATGGAATAACAAGATTACAATGACATCTCACAGTAAAATCAATCTTATAAATAGTACATCATGTTATTAACTAAAACCGGGTTTTGAAGTTCATATCGGAACACCGGTTTTATAGTAAAATCAATCTTATGAGGAATACTCGGAGTCCAATAAAGCTGAATCTGTACAATTTGCTACAATTTATTATATAATGTTAATAATAGCATTAGTGATCATATTGGTAGGTGAATGTACAGTTAGGTCTCTCTCATTTGTTTATGATAGAAATAAATGTGCATTGGTGGCTGTAATTTTGATATCTGTGTGTAGTTTAATAAAAGACTAATTATTAATTTTATTATGTTTTTCTTTTTTTCTTTGAACTGTTGTCATATAATATATCAAAAATGAAAAGCCAGCAGCAAATTGGCTGTGTACAAAAGGTTTATACGAGTTACAAGACAATCAAATTAGGCTTAGAACAACACAAGGCATCTAAAAATAATACAACCAAACAGTCGATTTCAAAACCACATTAAGAATCAAGTAAGCAATCAGCAGCAAACCCCATTAAGAAACAAAAAAACCGTCTAATTCGGCTTTTCGATGTACTTAGAGTAGATGAAATAGCAATGAATTTCGAAACACAATCACCAAATCGCAATGTACACTTCATTCATTTTATTATCTGGACTTGATATAATCAACATTTACATCAAGGATTAATGTTCGAATAGATTTGAAGAATCTAGAACTTTATTTTCTCAATATGAACTTGTTTTGTTCATCTTACACTTCTCAATATGAATTTAAATTTGTTGTTAAACAGACAATAAATGACGTAGTTACTGGAATGCTCTTCCTGGGGACTAGATTATACATGGAAGCAACAAATGAAAAATCAAGAAATGCAATGTCCACAGCATTGGTGTTGCTTAACACTAGATCTATTGGTGGATACAAGTCTGTGGATGAAATGGTTCAAAATGAGGAAGCTCAAATTCAGTGGGGAAACCAATTTGGTTTCTTGCATGTTTCATTACCCGAGCTACACGAACACGACAACTCATTGAATCCACTCAAATTTGTTCAAGAAACACAGAATACAATCAAGAGGAAGAGAAACTCCTCTGGTGTTTATCTCACTGGAATGCTACTTGACTCTGTGAGAAAATATAGAGGTCCAGAGGTAAGGCTAGTTACATCATTAATTAGCTCGGATATAGTGTACTCTAGATATCTTTTCTCTCTGTGTATCTTAACTTTGGTTGTGTCGGTAATTCGTGTAAAGGCAACAGCTGAATACATTCACAGCACGCTGAAGAATTCAAGCATGACTGTGTCCAATATGATTGGGCCACTTGAAAAGATGACTCTTTCTAATCAGCCAATTAAAGGCTTGTATTTCATGGTCCTCAATGTTCCGCAGGTATCATTACTTTTTCAACTAAATAACCTGATAGGGTGTTTTGAATTATTTAGGATGCTTCATATTATCATATATATATAGTATTATTTTGTACTCTCACGCATTACACAAACTGAGAAGTGTGTTCTTGGATGCTAACTTTCTGGCAGAGTCTTACGGTGACAGTAATGAGTTACATGGACCAGCTGAGGATCGCAGTAGGAACCCAGAAAGGTTTCATAGATCATGTGAAGTTCCGGACATGCATTGAAAAGGCTTTTAGTATGATGTTCGATGCTGCACTTCAGTCTAAATGAAAAGAAAGTACATACAAATAATCCTGATCCACGGTTTTCGTATACTTTAAAGTTCACGCCAAGCAAAACAACATAAATCATTTTATATGAAACCAATAATCTCTGTGGTTTTCATATTTATGTATATTGAAACGTATTTCTTCGGATGATCTTATACCATAATTAAGTGCCCATCCTCTGATTATTTATTGATGTCACCATGATGTAATATCTATTTTCATTCTTGTTATTGATTGTTAAATTTCTTTTTGTAATTTTCAACGCTGCTTTTGTTTTTACTTTTGATGATTTATTTGTAATTTCCATTTAAATCTGAATTGTTATAGTTTGTGTGTATGACAACTTTTTCGAACATAATTAAGGGTTTGTTTGATTTTGCTTATAATTTGGTCGAAAAATGGGCCGAGTCCAAAATATTTAATTGTCATGTTTGATACGCCTTCTAAAATATTGCACTCGATCGGTCCATGAAACTTGGTTGATTCGGTTCACGATGCAAGATTGAAGGACCTCCGACGACGACCTCGTTTGCGCCACAGGACTCGTCTCCGGCAGCCATTACCGCCGGCCACCAGTGGAGCTCCATTATTACCGGCGACCACACTCATTTCCGGCGACAAAAGTTCGATTTAAGGTCCGATTTCTTCCCTATTTTCTACTCAACTTCTGTTTTGGAGTTTTGTTTACTGGTTTTAAGTGTTTAATTTAATGTTTTTTGAACCCTTGTCGGAAAATCTACTTCTGCCGAATCTATTGCCGGAAAACTGGATTTCTTACCGGAAAATCGCTAAATTATACTAGCACAGGTTCCTTTTCATGACTTTTGAAATTATATATTTGATTTGTATGTTATTTGTATGGTTATTATTTGGAATTTGGAATGAATTGTCGCCGAAATTGTGTTTGTGTGTTATTTGTATGTTTTTGTGTGTTATTTGTATGGTTATTATTTGGAATTAGGTTGCTATAATAGAAAAATAAGTATGATGCTATAATGAATATGTGTAGGAAAATGTTTATATGTATTTGTATGTATAGTGTGTGTATTTATGTATGTAATGTGTGAAAAACAAAGTGTGTATATTACAAAGAGTAATTTTCAAATCAAATTTAATATTTATGTGGTATTTTAGTTTTAAAATTATTCATAATCATAAATTGTTTTGTAAAACTATTAAATTAAATTTTCTATTATTAATTTAGATATTAAATATAGTTATAAGAAATATAGTTATTCATAATCATAAATTGTTTTGTAACTAACTTTTATTCATATTGTATTTCTATATTGTACATCTTTTAATTTTACAGGCTACAAATGAGGTTTACGTGGGCGATATTCTTTGTTATGATGGCTGATATTATGGGCCTTGGTCACGGAGGTGATGGAGCTGGGGATCCACCATCTCCAGGAGGCTTTGGTCGCGGGCAACATGAACAGGATGGTAAGCTTCATTATAATATATTTATTAGCTATTTTAATTAATTTATTATAAGTTATCGTGACTAATATTTTTAATTGTATTTTTTCAGTCGAGCTTCCAAAGAAAAGAAGGGGCTTGTCAAAGAATATAGAGCTAGGAAAGTGGATAAGGGCAAACAAGGGAAAGACTGTGGATTTGAATTTTGACAGGGAGATCACATATTCCCGTGTCGGGAAGCCTGCCAATTGGTTCACACATGAAATTGGGAAGTATTTGTGGAACAACGTCCCTTTAAACGTATCTGGTTGGGACAATGTTTCCCCCGCGTTAAGGAATTCGACAGTTGTGCATCTAAAGGTAACTTGAATAATATTTTAAGTTTCGTTGTGATTGTTATTTAATTAATTAACTTTTTTGTATTTGTAGAATAAGTTTGATTTGGATAAGGTTCAGTTGGATCCGGAGCGTGCACAATTGTTGCGGAGCATTGATTCGAGTCTTGCAAAAGTTTACAGAGACCGAAAAAGTAAAGCCCATTCTAATTTTAAGGATATCGGGGGCCCTGCAGATATCCCAATGGCACTAAACAACCCCCCCAATGGTATGTCACCAGAAAATTGGGCGAAGGCAGTCGAACATTTTCAATCGCCCGAATTTTTAAGTCGTTCGGTGTCAAACAAAGAAGTCCGTGCAAAACAACTAGTTGTAAACAGAGGGGGGTCGAGCTCGTACAGTAATGCATGCTTCAAAGAAGTAAGTTATGATATATTTAAATGTTTATTTAAAGTATAATTAATCTATTTTTTTTGTTAAATAGGATATCACTCGAATCGAAGCATTCCGTAAGGCTAATTCCAATCGTCAAGGGGTGTTTTATAGTCCTGCAGTTGAGCAACAATACGTAAGTGGTTAATTTGTATTTTCATATAAGTGTTTATATCGTCAAGGGTATTTAGTACGATATGTTTTTAGTAAAAAGTAATTAGATAGAATTAATGATTTTAGTACGATATGTTTTTAGTAAAAAGTAATTAGATAGAATTGCGGCGACGGCTGTCAATACTTTCGTGTGAATAGAAAGATCAATGAAAACGGACTTGAAATGAAGAGGTTATGGTTGTTTGAAAATTGAAGTGGATTTTGGTAGAAACGAGTTCACCACGGCGTGGAGCATTGTGCAACCCAAGCCCAATAAATTAGGGTTTGGCTCATATTTAAGGGCTTCAAATCCTTGTTTTAGGTCAATTTCTAGCCTCCATTCCACCAAGAAACCCTCCTTTTAGGAAACCCCAACCTCTCGTCATGATTTTAGCTTCTCCCCTCTCCTATCTCATCTTGTGGGTACTTTTGGTGGTGTTTTGATGAAGCTTGAAGATTAAGAAATATCTTTTGGTTACAGGGAATCTTGTTTCAAGATTAGATCCATCAAAGTCACTTCATTTATGGATTATTGTGAGTATAAAGTTCATATCTTGCTCTTTAGTTCCTTAGATATTATCATTTGTGGTTTTTTTGGCACTTTTGGTCTATTTTATGAATAATCTTGGAGTTGAGTGGACTCCAACATCTTTTGATCAGTTTGGAATGCTTCTTGGACCAAGTGGACTAGAAAGTTAGTATCTTTTGCATTCCCTTTAAGCCATGCAAGTTATCTTGGTCCCTTAGGTCATTTTGATGTATTAAAGTTCGGATCTTGAAATTTTGTGGCAACATTATGGATGTAGTTTGAAACTTTATCCATCTAAACATCATGTTAATTCAAATATGAGGGTTGGAGACTTAGACTTAATGGATTATGTGAGAAAGATGCATTCTTGGTCCCTTTGGGACTTAAAGGTTAGATTCTTTGTTGTTTAGGCCATCCTAACGGATAAAGTTGGAAACTTTATCCATCATGAAGCTATTAGGTACATGTAACACCCACAATTTTGGGCAACAAATTTAAGATATAATAGATAATCCTGGAAAGAGTTGTAGTAATCAAATGAGTATCTCGGGGATATAAGGAGCATTTAAATTTGACTACGTATGATGAAGTTATGCTTCTTCAAAGTTTTGCGATCAACCCGACATAACTATACACATCATAAAAAGTGAATCAGAGATAGGTTGCTTATTAGCCTAAGTAATCTAAATGAAAGTTGTAGTAATCGTAAAATCAAACTTGTACATATAGAGAACGTCCAAATCTGGCTTTGTATGAGGAAGTTATTGTTTTTCAAAGTTTCAACGCAGTTGTGTTAACATAGAAATCGAACTTTAGATCGGTTGATTTTTAGGCAAAACAATCTAAACGAGAGTTTAAGATCTCGTGATTAAGAGTCTGTCGATATAAAGATAGTTGAGAATTGAGTTCGTATGAAAGAGTTATGATTTTCGCACAGATTTTAACAGTCTAATTTGTATAAAAACATCAATTTAAAAAAAGATTGAGAATTAGTTATTAAGGTCCAAAGAAAAGTTGTAGAGCTCGTTGATAGGATTCCGACGATATAAAGAACATCGGAAATGGAGCTCGTATGCGAGAGTTAAGAAATTACATGTTGTAATTACGTGGAAGCTCTAGAAGGCGCCATGTGGCATGGTTGATAGCCGACTCCTTCACGAGATAAGGTGATGTGGCACCACAAAATTAAGACATGTGGCACCATGGACTGGTGACACATGGCAGCTTCTAGAAGAGAAGGATATGGAAGAATGTGGCGGCGACACGTGGCAACCAAGAAAGGCAACTATGTGTCTGACTTTTTATGGGTTTCTGAGCATTTTAGCAGTGCTCTAGAGTATCTAGAAGACCAATGAAGAAACGCTTTCGGGCCGGAGTTCTACCTGCGACTTTCCTCGTTTTTGTTAAAATTTATGTAAGTTAAGTTGCACTTACTATGCTTCAAGTGTAACTTATGTTTAAGTTCATTATCATTATTATGAACCTAAAAACAAGATTTATCACTGATTCCATCTCATAATAATGATTGATCTACTTATGGGAATGATGAAAATGCTAGATTTAGTGAGGTGTTTAAAGTGGGATTTCCAAAAAGTATACTCTATATACCAAACATACCCTAGTTCTGATATGATCTTACCTAGTTATTCCTTACTTGATAGATCTTAATGTACACATGCATAGGGATTGTTAAGGAATCTACACTATCATTAATCACATAGAATATTAGAATAAAAATTTGGAATATTCGTACCTAGTTCATATCAAAGGTTACTTTCAAATTACAAGTCATCCACTTTTAACAAGTGGGTGTATAGTTACTTTCAACTTACACATAGATACAAGTATTCTAAATGTTATGTGTTTTGCTTTGCTGTGTTTAATGTATATGTGCAACATGATATGATTATTACTTGGTTAAACTGTATATTTATCATACTTCAAATATGATTGGTTAGTGAAGGGCTGTGTAAAATAATAAATGAGAAACTATAATAGGAAAATGTTAGTTAGTGAAAGGCTGTGTGAAATAATAATGAAAAGTTGTGACCATAGTACTATCGTACTGTTATGCCAGTCATATAGAAAAGTATTGATTAGTGAGGATTGTGCGAAGTAATAAGCTGTGACCATAAGTACTATCGTAATACCATGCCCAATCATCTAGAGGAGTATAGACGACAACCACTCACTGTTCTAGATAGTCAAGTAGAACACTGGCAGGCGCATTACTTGTAGCTGTTAATGAACTAAGCATTCATTCCATATGCTCCATCCCCCCAAATGGTTTCCTTATTGACTCTTATTGCTAAAGGAATCCCCGAAGCAATGTTGTGTACAAAGATCCTTTAGGATAGATCCCTTGAGATCATCATCTTAGGATCAGGAAGTGAAGATAATGGGAACGTTTAACCGGGTTTATTGGATTGCTATGAAATACATAATTAAAATATTATACTATTTTGGGCTGAACACCCTTTGTGCTCACCAAGCTCCCAAGCCTGACCCACTCATTTTTTTTCACAGTTAGTGGTATGAAGCTTCAGGAATAGTGATGTTTGAATCTGCCGAGAAATTTATGGAGTTTTACGCCATTAAAATAAATTGATGTAAGACCGTTAAAAACTAGTTTATTGCTTATGTTTTTGTATCATTTATGACATCCCAAGCTTTTAAATATTAATGAAAACCGATTCTTCGGAAATGCTTTTGATATTTATATTATTTCACATTAATAGCGTTTTGGGACAAATTCCGCACTAATAAAAGAATACTTTGTTTTAAATAAGCATAAATGAAACGTTTTTAATTAGTCGTAAAATTGGGGATGTCATAGTACCAGATCTGAAAAGTTTGAAGCTTGGGTTTAAGGGTTAAGTGCTTTGCTCATTAAGTTGTTGGGACCAGTCCCACGACGTGGCATGTTGGTCGCCATGATGTGGAGCATGGTGTCACCACGATTGTTTTGTCATGTAGCTGCCACATCATGGCCTATAGTTGTCCATGACATGGAGGTCAGCTGCGGCTGACTTTAAAAATTGACTTTGACCTTTGACTTTTTCACCAGTTTGGCTTTTGGTTAAATTTGGATAGTGTTGATGAAACATCCCAAAAATACAGTCCGAAAATTTCATTTTTAAATCATTAATAAAACCATAAACATCCTCATCATATGAAAATCATAAGTCATGTATCAAAGTCACATGTCAAGATATATCAGAGTATAAACATCCCAGGCTAAACAAATGGTGTGTGCACTGCAATCATCCCGAGCTCCTCTTTTGAAACCGAAGTAACTGAAACCAAAACTGAAAACTGTAAGCGCGAAGCTTAGTGAGTCTCCCCAAACTACCACATACCAAACACTCAATCATATAACTTGGGCCTAGCTCACTACATCGGGCCCCGCCCGGCATCAGACCGAAATCCAGTATACATGCATCGGGCTTGCCCCGACATCAGACCGAAGCCCGTCACACATAACACATAACATACAGGCTATACATGCATTAGGCTTGCCTCGGCATCGGACCGAAGCCCTGAACACATAACACATAACATGCATGAATCACAAAGACATCAAGCATACATAAACGTTCCTTGGGACCGCCTCGGCATCAGATCGTAATCCGTAAAGCATATAACTTACATCGGGCCCCGCCCGACATCGGACCATAGTCCGGAACTACTAACATCTAAACAAGTTGCCATTGTGGCCGTAGACCCGTTCCTACTGGAGAAAACTCACTTCACACTGCTGAAGTCCTGCGAATAAATCCCGGGCTGTTGGCTGACAGATCCCCAAGCTGTCAACATCAAAACAAAACCCAATTAACCATTTGGGCAAATAATGCATAACTCTAAAAGCTCACTTAGGGTAAAAGGACCATTTTACCCCTACCTTAGCTTGGTCCAAGATTAAGGCCCAAACTCATATCCTGAGAGCCCAAAAAGTCAAATAGTAAACCAAGGCCCAACTATGGCCCAATTTTTCAAATTGGGCTCAAACCTCTACATGGTCTTGCCTTAAGGCCAAACCATTTATTCTTGGTCCAACCCTTGACATTCTGATGGTCCAATATCTTATAATCATCAAGGCCCAATTATGGCCCATCTATGGCCGAATTTTCCAAATTGGGCCCAAACCTTTCCTATGAGCCATATCCTTAAGCTCAATCCAAGTGTTCTAGTCCATTTAGTTGTTATTAGTTGGCCCATCAAGAGTCCATACATCTAGGCCCAACAGAAAGGCCCAACTCTAAACCCAACACAATTAGGGTTTTCACATGAAATGGCGATTAAGGTTAAGTGTTTCCCATTTAACCCATTAAGGACTTAATCCATTAAGTCCATCAATTTGTTGGGTCAATCATGTAGTGTGGTCGACTTAATTCATAATCCCAATCCGGTTATCCAAAATGCGGGTCACGATAATCCATAACCCATATATCCAAAATTAGGGTTTTCTAAACCCTAATTAGGGTTTCCAACCCAATCACGACCCAATAGCCCCAAAAGCAAAGTCTTTAGATCAATTAGGGTTTTATTAGGCTCACAAGGGTTTCATTAGTCGGGCACCACCCACTACCAACTCGGGTAGTGGTGGTCAACGACGGCTCATGGCGGTGGCCACCACCTCATGGTGGTGGTTATGGTTCTAGTCAAAATATGTCCAAGTATCTCAAAAGCAAACTAACACAAGCTAAAGCACACCGCCACCAAACACAGCGACTGGTGGCGGCAGCAACCACCCCACGGTGATGGTTATGAGTTTTCTTTGATTATCCAACCACTAATTACAATTACATAATGCAATAACTTGAAATCACCCACACACAATAAGATAAACACACCCACATAACAACCCTTGTGGTGACCGGCAGTGGTAGAGGGTGGCAGCCACCATGGTTGGCAACCAAGGTGGTTTTTCCATGGTTTCGACCAAAGAATGCACACCCACACTTGTACAGCAACACCAAAACACGCAACACACAACACTAATATATTAGAAACGCAGAAACACACCCGCAATGGGTGCCCTCGAGGTGGTAGCGGCGGTCGGAGCTGCAGCGACATCACACCACAACTTCTTGGAGTGGCGGCGTTCGACGGTCCTAACGACACCAGCGACGTGGCTGAAGGAGAAACAGGAGAAGAAGAAGATGGGGAACATACGAGAGCAACTGTGACACCGCCCCGATGTTGGTCTTCACCGAACCCATTGTCGTCGACAGCCGATGCGATTGTATCGACCTGGTGGTTTGCGACCTCTACTTCACCGGTGACCGGAGCAGCGGTGGTTCAAGCTATGGCGTGGAGATGGAGGCTGAGAAGGCCTGAAGAAGATGGTGACGGATGGGAAGGGTTGTGCTAGGGTTTGGCAATGTAATAATAGGGTAAAGAGGTTACCGGGTATATCATGTGTTCCTATAAACTTTGATCCAAATATCCAACTTCAGCCCCTCCTCACAATTTTGTTTTAAATTTAAGTCCAAATTTTACCTTTTAGCCCTTGCCCTCAGAAATCTTTACAAAGTGCCTCCAAAATTTACACTTAACCCCCACAATCCCAACAATTTTGACAATTAACTCGCATGGCTAATATCCCAAAATTATTATGGATTTTGGGCTCGAGTAAAATAATATAAAAAAATACATTTCTCATCCCGGGGTTCATTTATTTATTTAGTTAATTTAATCTTATATATTTATTTAATAAACGGGGTGTTACAACTCTCCCGCACTTAAATTAGATTTCGTCCTCGAAATCCTTCCTTACAATTCCTGATACGCTAGACAACTTGAGCAATTTGGCCACAATCCCGAACATAACCCCGGCCTTCCCAAGTCAACCAAAACTATCCCTTGCAGGGTTCCAAAAACTGAAGATAAGCGAATTCCTTACATTATGATCACATTACTCATTCTGAAATCTATAATCTCGAGATGGTCTGACTCCCTGATAGATCTCCACACCGAATTCCTTATTGCTGAATTGAGTCCACTTATCTCTCAACTGACTATTCAGCTTCTGATAACTCGAGGTTCCCACTAGAAAACAGAATCATAGACCCAATTATCCCTGCAGATCACTTATACTTGACTAAGACTCAGAAAATCCCGCTGTGAGTGACTTAGCATAACCCATGCTATCTGTGACTCTAACCATACATGAAATCCAAAAATACCATTATTGCTTGAGACACTGAACTGCCCGAAGCACTGAATTGCCTGAAACAGTATGTTGCACCCTGGCTGCCTTCCAAAATCCATCGAGACCTCCCTGGTCTCAATTTGTTTGTCAGTCATCTGAACTACCGGGTTCTTGCCACTATGGCTCTAACAACCTCCTGATCCAACAGATCGGGTCCATACGTCGAGTCCTGACATTACCAAATTCAAGGCTAAAAGTGATTGCTACATGACCAATGGTAGCCTTATATTACAAACGACCTTAAGCAGTTTGTTGCTTCCTTGATCTCATAACTGTAGTGGCGTTCCTACAGTCTTATCACTGGCTCAACGAAATCTAATCCATCTGGGTAATTCCAAAATCCAATCTGTGGATTTCCATATCCTCACTGTTGCACCCGAACTGGTGGGTACTATTGTTCCTTCCGTGATCTAACATACTCCCATGCTATCTACTAACCTAGTGAATGTTACATCTACACCCGCAGACTTACAACATTCTAGCACTATCAGCTAACCTTATGAATGCTACGGTTACACCCACAGACTTACAACACTTCTAGCACTATTTGCTAACCTTGTGAATGCTAAGGCTACACCCGCAGACTTACAACACTTCCCACACTATCTGCTAACCTTGTGAAGGCTACGGCTACACCCTAAGACTTACAACACTTCCTATACTATCTGCTAAGCTTGTGAATGCTACGGCTACACCCGTAGACTTACAACACTTCCCACACTATCTAGCTGCTAGTGAATGCTACGGCTATCCCACAGTCTTATAACACTTTCCACGCTGTCTCGCTACTGGTGAATGCTACAGCTATCCCGCAGTCTTACAACACTTTCCACACTATCTCAATTGCTGATTACTAACCCAAACTCATCCAACGTTGAGCATACACACGACCTTACATCCAAAATTGAACCCATGTCTTGACTGGAATCCCCAACCTGATTCCCTAAGGCCTACTATCAAGCATTCCGAGAACGTGATCTCATGATTGGAAAGTTTTTCGAACTTCCAACTCACCCTATCCTCAATCCATACAGCCGCTTGGGCTATCTTCCTTCCTGACAAGCATGCAAAATTTATCTCAGTTTCAAAACTGCTCCTGCTTCTAAATCCCTAGATGATTCTCCCCCTCTTTGATTCAACTATAATCTTACAACACACAATATTGGAAGGATTCTCAATCCTTTTTACCTCCCCATGACCAATCTGCTAGAAACCACTCTTACCTATTGCTAGTGTTCCAATACTAGCCAATCCAAAAGATCACACAACTTCTAAGAACCCGATGAATACTTCCCGAATCCACAATTAGGGAAATAACCTTCCGCTACCCACTAATAATTCTCGGTATACAATTGGCATATGACATCTCTCGAAAACATAATTCAAACACAAACAGAGGATAGCCCAGAGTTACACTTACTCAAACCCTTGGGACGAAAGGCTCCACCGTGCAGTTTCCCGCAAGTGCTGCACCGAATCTGGCCCTACTTGCCTCTCATAAGCAGATCCTAAATCTTGGGTCTCCTCCCTAGACCCTTCAATATAAGAAACTGATTTGATTCCCTCTTACCAATGTGCTCCATGTCCATATCCCGTTTTCGGGCTCTAGAAGTCATATCATTCAGGGTCTTGCACCCTGAGATACTCACGACCTTCCTGCTATCATTCTGCAGTATGTCATGATACGTTACCTTCTTCGCTTCCTCATCTGTTTCATATTGAGGTACCAAATAAGCTCCCTACCGAAACATGGCAGTGATCTCTGGAACAGTCTCAATAGTCTAGCGGAGATCTACTAACTCCTGCGCCAACTACTGCGCCTTAGTCGTCTGGGTAAACTCTGCCCCGAATCTGGTCGAAAAGTCATCCCATGACATAGCATCGACCGCATCATCACCTAACTCACTACCAACCTCTTCCCATCAATCACGTGCCCTGTCCTTCAGGAGGAAGGAAGCAAGTCGGTCCTTGTCCCCTTTCGAGACTACGGCTGGTACGAAAATATTGGCGATATCTGGCAATTACCTGCTGCTAGCAATGGCGTCCCTAGCCCCATGATAATCTAGAGCTTCTCAAGCTCTGAACTCCCGAATCATCAGTGTACGCATCCCTCTCATGGCTGCTATCTCAGTGCAGAATGCACTCAGCCTCTCATCACAAATCTCTAAAATCCGTTCCTTAATCATACTAAAGATCAGAGGAGTCTAGTCAACGATACTGCGCGTAATCTCAGATGGAATGAACCCCCTCATCTGATCATCGAGCTGCTCGACTCCAGAGTCCGAGCCTGATCCCTCGACGGCACCAGAGCTGCCATCTGGTCTACCATGTAGCGTCACTATACTCGGAAATATACCATAACAATAATCAGAATACTCATCATAACTCGAGGGATCTCACAAACTACAAGTTTCCTGGATTCATCTCAGCCTTCCTTGATTCGAGTACAGATCCTCTGCTTTTAGTAGTACGGGCCCATACTACCTTCCACATCTATCCATACTTTCCTCAAGAACTGCTTCGACTCCACCAAGTCCCTTCTACTACTACTGTTGATCTCATCCTAGGCTTGCTCTAGGTTAATCACCAACCCACTCTCCTCTATCAGTCGCATAAGAAATTCCTGTTATCTTCCCTAACTAGCTCGTGAATACTATTACATATTACTAAGACTAGATAATTCTTGAAATGAGAGATCCTACCCTTTAACGGTTGGACTCAAACAAGAGCTGCGCAATAGAGCTAGACCTAACCTTATGAAATTATTCAGTCCTTGAAATATGTAACGTAACATATTCATTTACTAGTTAGTAAAAGACAACTAGAACTCCTAAAAGCACAAAGCAAGCAACATTCGAGCATCGAGTAAACATAATCAAGCATATCTCTCTCAGGCTATCCCTGACTAATCTGTACTAGCATGCAGTTCATAAAGCTGAGATACATATAACAGCCACATAAGGAATCCTACCTAGATCCTTAGCCCTAAACTAGCATGCAATTCTCGTGAAGTTGGTACACATTTAATAGGCACATAAGGCATCCTTCCTAGATCCTTAGTCCTAATCTACCATGCAATTCTCATGAAGCTGGTACACATATAATAGGCACATAAGGCATCCTTCCTAGATCCTTAGTCCTAATCTAGCATGCAATTCTCATAAACATATCATAACATAACTTGTATGGGTAATTTGGAATACTTACTTGAGCTCGGCTGATTGCATGCACCACATCCTTTTTCTCTTTTCAAGGTTCTTGTCTCTTTTAAAAATTCTTTTTTTGTGAAAATAATTTTCTTTTGAAAATTTTCATACCATGTCCTTAGTTTGAGTTCACACACAACCGAGAGTGTGCCCGAATCCCTCAAACCAAGGCTCTGATACCAACTTGAAACATCCCAAAAATACAGTCCAAACATTTCATTTTTAAATCATTAATAAAACCATAAACATCCTCATCATATAAAAATCATAAGTCATTTATCAAAGTCACATGTCAAAATATATCAGAGTATAAACATCCCAGGTTAAACAAATCGTGTGTTACTGCAATCATCCCGAGCTCCTCTTTTGAAACCGAAGTACCTGAAACCAAAACTGAAAACTGTAAGCGCGAAGCTTAGTGAGTCTCCCCAAACTACCACATACCATACACTCAATCACATAACTTGGGCCTAGCCCACTACATCAGGCTCCACCCGACATCAGACCGAAATCCGGGATACATATAAACATATTAACAATGCATATATCATAATCACACAACATAAACATAACTTCGGGACTCCGCCCAGCTACATCGGGATGAACCCGACATCGGCTTACCCGGCATCGGACTGCGTCTGCCATCGGGCCCCGCCCGGCATCGGGCTTGCCCGACATACAACATCTCATATACATAGCATATAACATAAGCATGTAAACATAAGCATATAAACATAAGCTTAAAAACATTTATCGGGTTTGCCCCGACATCGGACTGGAGTCCGGAACATATAACACATAGCATATTAGGTAAACATGCATCAGGCTTGCCCCGGCATCGGACCGAAGCCTGGAACACATAACACATAACATACAAGCTATACATGCATCGGGCTTGCCCCGACATCGGACCGAAGCCTGGAACACATAACACATAAAATACAAGCTATACATGCATCGGGCTTGCCCGGGCATCAGACCGAAGCCCGAAACACATAACACATAACATGCATGAATCACAAAGACATCAAGCATACATAAACATTCCTCAGGACCGCACCGACATCGGATCGTAATCCGGAAATCATAAAACTTACATCGGGCCCCGCCCGACATCGGACTGTAGCCCGAAACTACTAACATCTAAACAGGTCGGCATTGTGGCCGTAGACCCGTTCCTACTGGAGAAAACCCAACTCGCACTACTGAAGTCCCGCAAATAAAACCCGGGCTGCTGGCTGACTGATCCCCAAGCTGTCAACATCAAAACAAAACCCAATTAACCATTTGGGCTTATAATGCATAACTCTAAAATCCCCACTTAGGGTAAAAGGACCATTTTACCCCTAACTTAGCTTGGTCCAAGATTAAGGCCCAAACTCATACCTTGAGAGCCCAAAAAGTCAAATAGTAAACCAAGGCCCAACTATGGCCCAATTTTTCAAATTGGGCTCAAACCTCTACATGGTCTTGCCTTAAGGCCCAACCATTTATTCTTGGTCCAACCCTTGACATTCTGATGGTCCAATATCTTATAATTATCAAGGCCCAGTTATGGCCCATCTATGGCCGAATTTTCCAAATTGGGCCCAAACCTTTCCTATGAGCCTTATCCTAAGCCTAATCCAAGTGTTCTAGTCCATTTACTTGTTATTAGTTGGCCCATCAAGAGTCCATACATCTAGGCCCAACAGAAAGGACCAACTCTAAACCCAACACAATGAGGGTTTTCACATGAAATGATGATTAAGGTTAAGTGTTTCCCACTTAACCCATTAAGGACTTAATCCATTAAGTCCATCAATTTGTTCGGTCAGTCATGTAGTGTGGTCGGCTTAATTCATAATCCCAATCCGGTTATCCAAAATGCGGGTCCCGATAATGCATAACCCATATATCCAAAATTAGGGTTTTCTAAACCCTAATTAGGGTTTCCAAACCAATCATGACTCAATAGGCCCAAAAGCTAAGTCTTTAGATCAATTAGGGTTTTATTAGACTCACCAGGGTTTCATTAGTCGGGCACCACCCACTACCACCTCGGGTAGTGGTGGTCAACGGCGGCTCATGGCGGCGGCCACCACGTCATGGTGGTGGTTATGGTTCTAGTCCAAATATGTCCAAGCATTACAAAAGCAAACTAACACAAGCTAAAGTACACCGCCACCCAACACAACGGCTGGTGGCGGCAGGAGGCAGCAGCCACCACCTCACGGTGGTGGTTATGAGTTTTCTTTGATTATCCAACCACTAACTACAATTAAATAATGAAATAACTCGAAATAACCAACAGACAATAAGATAAACACACCCACACAGCCACCCTTGTGGTGACCGACGGTGGTAGAGGGTGGCAGCCACCATGGTTGGCAGCCATGGTGGTTTTTCCATGGTTTCTGGCCAAAGAATGCACACCCACACTTGTACCGCAAAACCAAAACACGCGACACACAACACTAATATATTAGAAACGCAGAAACACACCCGCCATGGCTGCCCTCGACGTGGCAGCGGCGGTCGGAGCGGCAGCGACATCGCACCACAGCTGTTTGGAGTGGCGGCGTTCGACGGTCCTAGCGACACCGGCGACGTGGCTGAAGGAGAAACAGGAGAAGAAGAAGAGAGGGAAATTCCGAGAGCAACTGCGACACCGCCTCGATGTTGGTCTTCAGCGAACCCGTTGTCGTCGGCAGCCGCTGCGATGGTATCGGCCCGGTGGTTTGCGACCTCTACTTCATCGGTGACCGGAGCAGCGGTGGTTCAAGCTATGGCGTGGAGATAGTGGCTGATAAGGCCCGAAGAAGATGGTGGCGGCTGGGAAGGGGTGTGCTAGGGTTTGGAAATGTAACAGTAGGGTAAAGAGGTTACCGGGTATATCCCGTGTTCCTCTAAACTTGGATCCAAATATCCAACTTCAGCCCCTCCTCACAATTTTGTTTACAAAGTGGCTCCAAAATTTACACTTAACCCCCACAATTCCTAAAATTTTGACAATTAACTCCCATGGCTAACATCCCTAAATTATTATGGATTTACGGCTCAAATAAAATAATATAAAAAAAATACATTTCTCGTCCTGGTGTTTATTTATTTATTTAGTTAATTTAATCTTATTTATTTATTTAATAAACGGGGTGTTACAGTTGAGCTATAATCTATGGTTTAGCTTGTGATTGGTTTAGGTGGTCCGTGTAGCTGATTATGTGGGACTTTGAGTAGTAGATTTCAGTTTTTCATTCATGTGAGTCTTCTCACTGTATTACCTATGTCATAGCGGTGTTCATGCTATATTAGTTAAAATTAAATAGTTTTAGCATGTTTAATTTGGCCCTATTGCATATCTCTTGTTTAAGTCCAACCATTATACTATAGGATCTTTTAGTTGAAGTATTGTTTAATCCTTGTTGCATGTAATTATATTTGTAAGATAGTTAGTTGACATTGGTAGAAGTTTCTTCAGCAACTGATAACAAGGTGGGGTAGGAATTCCTAGTGTCCTAGCAAGAGTGCTAGAAAGTGCTAATGTGGGCACTTGTCGAGTCTTATTTTTTTATTGTTATTATGTGTAATTATTGAGTTGCTGATAACTCCAAGAGCATTCATAGTCCGCAGGATTGCTGATAACCCACAGAGTTGCTGATAACCCATATTTGGTTATGTTGTTGTGTTTAATGTGCTACTTAGGGCTGCTGATAGTCCTAAGAACTATTGATATTCCCAAGGCTGCTGATAACCCATACCTAACCATTATGTTGTGTTGTATGTGATATTTTGGGGAACTCACTAAACTTTGTGCTTATATTTATGGATTAAATGTTTTTCATGTGGCTATCGGATCGCAAAGGCTGGAATGTACCCACACATCAACAATTCTATGATTTGAGATTCCATATTGTCTTCCTTATAACTCTGATTTTGAATTATGGTTTATGAACAATTGGTTTTACTTGAATGTAACTTTATTAAAATGGGTGTTTATTCTATTTTAAAAATAAAAATTTATTTTGGAATTTGGGACATTACAAGTTGGTATCAGAGCTCTGGTTTGAGGTATTTTGATGAAAACCCGTGTGATTCCAAACTCAAACTAATAATCTGTGGATTTTCCTAGGTCTTTTGAAAAGAATAACTTTAAAAGGGAGAAAAGTAGATGTGATGTGTACAGTCAGTCGAAGCTCAAGTAAGTGATTCCTAATATATACATACATGTTTGATATGATATTGACGTAATATTATGAATTGCATGCTAGACGTATCCAAAATATCTACTTAGGGTTTCATGCTAGACTACCTGCTTAGGGGAAATGCCTTTTGTGTGTGATATTTTAATTGTTAGAGATGCATGATTGTGTGTAAGCTAAGAATCTTCAGGAAATTACGTGTTAGGATTACCTGATCTTTATGATGACTTTTGCCTGTTGGTTTTTCTGCTTGAATTTTGCTTGCTTTGTGTTATGTGAAACCTATACTGATGTTAGTTAACTATTAAGCGAATACGTTAAGTTGCGTGCCACTAAAATTAAATAGTTTTCGACTGTTTTATTTGGCGCTATTGTCTATCTCTTGTTTATGTCCAATCATTATATTATAGGATCTTTCAGTCGAAGTATTGTTCAATCCTTGTTGGATGTAATTATATTCATAAGATAGTTAGTTGACATTGGTAGAAGTTTCTTCAGCAACGGTTAACAAGGTGTGGTAGGAATTCGTAGTGTCCTAGCAAGAGCGCTAAAATGTGTGTCACACCCCCGAACCAGAACGACGAAAACGTCCGAGGGCGGATGACGTCATTATATAGTATCATAACAATTGAATTTGAATGAAACGCAGTAACCAAACATCATACATTAAATGATACCAACATACATTGTTTACAGATTATATTTGTTCACAAATTTACACAAAAGTGACATAAAACATGATGTTCCAAAATGTAGCAAATATCCAAACTCCATAGCCCAAATACCTACTCACTGAGTCCCTGAGAATACAAGTCGTTTTGAAAAGCGTCAACTAAAAAGTTGGTGAGTTCATAAGCATATTTGTATAAAAAGCTTTGTAACATCTTTGATTGTAATAATTTGTAAAACTCTAGAAAATCCGATATTTTTTAAGAAAAATGGTTTGTAAGTCTCGTTCTAAAACTATGAATAATTGCATGCGTGTCCTTTGTTTTCTTTTATTTGAATTTAGAGAGAGTGTGTGTTCCCAGAAAATCCCATATTTCCTGTTTTATGAAAAATTGTAGTCTTAAAACCCTAAGACTGGGTTGGTGATATTAATGTACAAAAATATGAGCGTAGTTTGATATTTTATAAAACCAATGAAGTGTATAATTTCGTATATCCAAAATAACATTGTTAATCCCTATGTGAGTCCTTACAACCATGCTTGATGTGACTGATATGCCTGTCATGACGTTCTTCAGGCGTCGGTTTCGGTAAGATATTTGTCACCCTAGACTGGCCCCGTCTAGCTGTAGCGAATAGCTCAGGTGTGGGTGTGTCAAACCCGTATAGATCTATACACAATTACCTCGCTCTCCCTCCAGAAGACTCTGGCTATAACTACAGGAATTACGGTGTACGCTAGGTAGGTACGACGAAGGAAAGTCTCACAAGTGCCTTAACAAATTTACACGAACTTTGACTCCCGTTATAGAATAATGAAAATAACATTACTAGGGTACATTCGTGACTGAAGTTTTATGATACGCGTTTTACACCTTTATGACAAACAACTTATAACTTGTACCTTTAAAAGGTTTATGAGGACAGCTTATGACAGACAAAATTGTCTGTCGTGAGACTTCTGTTTTGTATACTGTTTTAGTTAAATTATTTATAACACTTTTTATAAATAATCGTTAATGGACTTGTCTACTTGTAATATATGTTATGTAACTAGCATAATCGTCTAAGTTTACAAACTATTAAAATGGTGACAACATATTACGACTATTTCACTAGTAAAAATTATTTTTAGTAAAATAATCAAGTTTTGTACTTTGTTTAACATATCAAAATTTAGTTTAGGAGTTTTGTAACACAAAATATACTATTTTGGTGTGATTCTAGCATGTCACGATTTTTACAAAAATACATATAGAAAACTTGAAATTTATTATATTCCATTATTTATGTAAGTATAAGTGTTAAAATTGCATATGTCCAAAAGTTAACCATTTTTTAGTGTAAAACCCATATTTTCACCATTTTGGGTGAACAAAAAAAATCCACAAAACTTTTATAATACAACGATGTTATTAACATATACTTTATGATTTTTAACATATATTAAGAACCTTTTTAGTTGAGAACTTGTTTCATCTTCAACCCACGACTAATGGTACATGAAATTTCCCAAAGGATAAACTTAATCTAGCAACATGAACCTTGGAAATCTCGAGTTGATGGAGTGATAGCATGAGGTAATCAACATTTCAAAACACAAGTAGCTACATAAACACACAAGTGCATGCAAATATCCAAAGATTTAAACAAAACTTGACTTGTATCCCCCCCCCCCCAAAAGGATGAAAACACGAAAATAGTGGGGTATGAAGCTCACATTGGTTGATTTTCGAGAGGTAGAAGAAGAAGAAGGAAATTTTCAAGCCTAGCCTTGCCTTGGAGATATTCTCGAAAATTTGGTGTTTCTAAGAGCTTAACACATAATAAAAGTGTGGAAACAAGAAGTTGTTATCATAATAATGTGTAGATTTACAAAGGTAACATGAAGTTCTTACCAAGTTCAAGAGTTTTTGGAGAAGAATCCTTGCAAAAAGGCACACCCACACACGAAAATATTGAGAGGATGATGAAGGAGTCTTGAGAGCAAATGGAGTGAAATGTGATATTTGGTGAGTGTATGGGGGAGGGTGGTCGGCCGAAGGTAAGAGAGGGGAGGGCGAAAGAAGTTGACTTTCTTAAAGTTGATGTGAGAGTTCCATGGATGTATGGAGGATTAAACCTAGGTGCATATTGGGTAATAAGGAGGTGGCAAAGTAATTTCCCTTATCTTTTTCCTTTTCCTTTTTTTTGTTGAAACTCCAACCGAACCCTAGGGTTCTCTTCCCAAAAGGGAGCCCAAAAGAAATGGGTTTTGATTTTTAGCTTGGCCCAATAGGAGTTTTCGGTCCATTAGAGCCCAAAGAAAGGTTTTCGGCCCAATAAGGCCCAATGGAGGAGTTATCGGCCCAATAGGGTGTTGGGCCAAGCATTCTTGGATCAAAGCCCAAAATGAATTGATCAAGTTTTGGGCTTGTACAAGGCATTATTCACAATGTATGCACGTATGATTTTAAATAACATTGTAACTTGAATTTCTCTAAGTGGGGTGTTGCAAGGTTACATGGAGGAAATTGTCTCGTACAAGTATCATAATCTCAACCCTAATTTGCTAGTTGTGACAATGTGCTAGTGTGGTCATTTGCATGTGGGGAAACCTAAGTTGAGAATCTTGGAAGTTTGTGATGGATTTTCTAAGCATGTGGGTGTGCTAGTACACCTAGTAGTGGTTGAGTTCCTAGTGACCTAAGAAAAGTGTTAAGGTATTATAGTACGTGCATATGTGTGAGAAGAATCCTAGAGGGAGATTCTGGGAAGAACGGTAGTGTGTGCTTGTGGGAGCACGAGTTTCTGCGGTTGGTAGTGGATATGTGTAGGGACTTAGGAACTTTAAGACAATTCTTGGAACACGTACATATAGGTGTGGAAGGTAGTATGGGCCTATACTACAGAAAGCACAGGATCCGTACGACAATCCGGAAGAGTCTAAATGGTTTCTAAGGAACAAGTAGAGGGTAGATAGTGTGGTATAGCACTAGCGTTAATTGTAGTCGTATTTGTCGTTGCTAGTATTTCGGTGGTGGTAGTTCAGGAAGAAGGCAATTATGGTTATTATTTGGGCATTAGTGGCCATGGCAGATTAGGTCTGATTAGCGAAGACCTGTATGAGTTAGTTGATTCATGGTCTCGAGGGCCTTGTTGAAAGTAGTGCCAGTTTGAGCCACGACACTCAAGTAGGAAGCGATTATGATGATCGACTTGAAGACTATAGCCTAAGTTTGGGTCGGCCGATGGTTTTCGATGTCATTTTCTATGACTAGGTTATGTTTCTACAACATCATACATTCAAGGGGAAGAGATAGCAGTCATATAATTTCAAATTTGAGGTGTACAACCAACGCGAGGTTGATGAGCAGGTGCAGGGTCAGGCACCACCGGCGAATAGAGAGTCACGTTGTTATGATGGGTTTGTCAGAGCTATTATTGGAGCTTCTTCATGGTTTGTTGGAGCAAGGTTTAGTTCTCAGGGTACCTCATCAATCAAGTGGTACACTAATCATCCTTAGGGAAAGTTTACGAGGTCTCCATCTGAGATTCAGAGTTTCCTGATGATTGGTTGATTATTATTTGAAGGATCATCTTGTGTTGTGTTATGCATTCTGATATTCAAGGTAGGTATGTAGTTGGTTGAGCCGGTCTTAGGCTTTGATGTTGTATATGTCATTCGATGATGGTTCGAACTCAAAGTGGGGGAGAATTAGATATTTTGCTTGAAGGATCATCGACTGGTTCGATTTTATGGTTTCAGCATAATAGGTCAGAGGAATCTACGGTTCACTTTTGCTAGATTTTGGTTTGGTTTTATTTTTGTATAAGAGAAGGAGAGTGGGATACCATCAAAGTGCTCATGGTTAGGAAGTTTCTCATTGCGTTTCTTAAGGATCCGTCGGATTCCTCCATGGTCACGCAACTGGAAGATGATGGGTAAGGAACTTTTTGTGGCCAGTAGTTCCTTTTGGAAGCGGTAAGGAATCTTGATAGAGGAATGTTGAGCCGCTCGAGTTATGCATCAGATATAGAGAACATGGTTAGGACATGGTATGGGTTGGTTATCTTTGATTGCGATGGGCAATTGTTAATCTATCAATTGGCCTTTGGTAAGAGTATTTTGCATGGGCTTTTTTTAGTACGTGTGGGATCATTGGGTTTAGTTTTTGATCCATTTATGATCGATTGGTCATTTAATTCCTCATCAACTTCTAGGAGTCATTCGAGGGTCTTCGAGTAGTACTAATTAAAGGTGAAATTGATGCGTCAACCCTTCGTCACATATCTCTATGTATTTGTCCTCTCAACTATTTGGTTGAGGAATTGTTGTTCCTAGTAGGCTTAAGTTGGCAACTTTCCTTGGTTATTGGGAGTTCGGATGTTGGGGCGACATTGTTCAGTTTTGTCTAGTATGCCCATGGCCTACGTAGAGTCTAGTTTTGTCATGCAGTGTTGGCTAGGTTGGTTTTTGGTTTTATTCGATCAGGGTGTTGGCAACATTTCTGTATAATTTTACAATTCTTCTCTGAATTTCTATTGGTCTATTTGGAAGTTCTATTGGTGTATTTGGTTGTTAGGAGGGTGTTTTTTATTAACGGTTGAGGTTTGTCGTTTCATTCGATCCACTGGTACTTCACTCTTGGGTAAGGTTATGTTAAAGAATGAACACAGTCGGCATGAGGAGCGTTGTGTTTTCTCATGGGGAGTGTGAAATGCTAGCAGGTCAACAAATATTATTGTGAGGGGTGTGTGGGGAGTATGAAATGTTGTGCTTTCAAGTTAGAGCAAGCGTTCGGTTTTCTATCTTATTTTCTGGTTGAGTGCAACCATGTTTTCATTTGATGATGTGTCAATGGCAGCCTAGAGTATGGAAGGGTTGCGTGTTACAGAATGGTATACCTCCTGTGGTTTTTGGTAAATGTTGAGTAGGATGTTGACTAGGTTTCTATAGGTCGGTGGAATGATGGTTGTTTGCTTATAGGTCCACTGGGTGCTGGTTAGGAGTCTTCATGTCTGTGGTTGGGAGATGGAAAGAACAGTGAGGAACCGTGAGCTTCTCATTCCAATGGTAGGATGGTTTCATGACGTATAGTGAACCATCGTGGATTTTATTTACGAAAGTTGGGTCGACAGTTATGTCGTGGAGACCCGTGTGTTTCGTCTGTTGGTCTTTGGCATAAATGGGTATTAGAGTAGTGATAAATGTCATTTTATGTATCTTTTATCATAGTTTTTATTGGAATTTTGCATCATATTTTATGTATTTGTGTGTGTATTAATTTAAATAATGTTCAGCTCATCTATTTCACTAGAATTCTCATACTACTCATGTTTTTGTGGCGTTTTCTGATATTTAGAGTGGAGTGCTAGCTTGGAATAAGTTTGGATACATATTTGGAGCTTAATGGAGCTAAAATACCTGAGGAAGCTGGAACCTGGGTTGGATTTGCTGAAACTGAAGAGTTCGCGTCCGAAACGCACATTTTTTCAGAAAGCATGATTGTGTTTTTCCCTATATGATTGTGCTTTACCTTCGCAATTTCTTCAAGCCAAAAATGAAGTTTCGGGACTTCGATGACAAAACATGATCATTTTTATGCCTAAACCACAATCGTGTTTTTCACTTTTTGTTAGATTTAGCAACGTACTTCATTAATAGGGAATTTTGGAGGATTCGAAGAAAAAACATGATCGTGTTTTTTCCAAACCACGATCATGTTTTCTAGTTTTTCACATTTGATGTTGTTGGCCTATGTCTAAATACCCCATATCGGTTCTTTTTAAACCCTAGATGTTCCCAGACGACGGAAAACGACTTTTGAAGGCGATTTTTGCACTTTTTCATCACTTTCTGAAGATCTGAAGGTTGTGGATCATCTCATTCATTTAGATTAGTAAGACTTATTTGATTAATGTCTCTTTTTTTGTTTTATACTTGTTTTTAGCCATGTCTGCCTAAACCCTAGATTTAAGTTCTACAAGATTAGTACTTTTTATGTAATTAATCATTAAACTTGGTTTTGATTGTGTGATTCTGTCTAGATATTTCATATTTGATCTTAATGAATGTTCGATTTTAGTTCTTTTTAGCATGATCACCTAATTTAGGATTAAATCATTCTAGTTAATCAGTTGTCAAAATTCGGTAACATGTTGAGAATTGACTATGTTAAAAGTAGAAATTTCGTATTTTTACACTTTAGAGCTTGTGAGAAGTATTGAATATTATTGGGAATTTTACAAAGATCATAATGTTGCTTTTATGAATTGATTAAGAGTTTTTTTAATTAGGTTAGTAGAAAGTTATGATTAACTAAAGAGCTTGTTTTGGTTAATTAACTAGGTAAGAGAGGAATTTCCAGAGCTTGTTAGTAGTTTTCAGTACCAGCTTAGATAGAACGCATATTAAATAACAAAGTCTATGTTAATTGCATAATTAGGAAAGTCACAATGGTAGTGAATTTTTTTTATTACTAAAGTTTATTTGTTTGTTTCATTCATATTTTAGTTTTAATTAATAAACAAAACCCCCCTTTTTATATTTTATGTTTTATGACTAGTTTGCGCCTTATGCAAAGAGGCATTGACTTTTAGGTTGTGTCCCTAAGTATTTGACCCTGCTTCCATGTGCTACCCATTAGTGCAACCAAGCAATGATAATTTATTTGTTTAAGACGTCTGCAACAATCTTTTAACAAATTGGTGTCGTTGCCGGGCACATGGTATTGCTAATAGTTTTATGCCCAGATCTTTATGTATATGTAATCTAGTCTTCGATCTAGAAATTGAGAAGAAGGCAAGGAAGCTGAAGAAGGAAACAAAAATTTAGAAGCAACAAGCGGGTGCCTCAATTCCACAGACTTTTTTGAATTTGATTTCGACAAATCAACCATGAGTGGCGGAGGGGGCAAGGAGAAAACTCTCAAACAGTGGGTCACGCAAGAGGTTACACATCAACCTATCTGCATTACCTTTCTAGAAGCCCAAAATTTTGAGCTGGAATCTAGGCCGATACACCTCCTTCCCATGTTCATATGTTTCTAATATGAAGACGCACATAAATTCCTCAAGAAATTTAATGTGGTTTGTTCTGGAAAGAAGCTGCATGCCATCACGGATGACTAGATAAATCTGAGGACAATCCCTTTTTCAGTTCAAGATTCAGCTAAAGAATGGCTCTATGATCTCCCTTCCTGCTCCATTAGTACCTGGAATGAGCTCACAAAACTATTTTTGGAGAATTATTTTCAAGAAGCGCGAGTTTCGAGCCTTCGTAGAGAGATCCTTGCTATTAAACATGGAAAACAAGAGGCTTTACACACATACTGGAAGCGTTTCAAAAAGCTTCTGGTTCGTTGTCCACAACATGAAATCAGTGAATATAAGGTGTATGATTGTTTCTGCAAGGGTCTCGCTCCCATGGAAAGAAGATTAATAAAGGCTTCAAGTGGTAGATCCTTAGGCGACATACACCAACCGAAGTCCGGGAGCTGATAAAAAAGGTTGCTATCATGTCCAAACATTATGGTAACTAAGAAGAGTGGTATCCTGACCAGCTAATGGGTGTAAAAGAATTTAGTTCACATCATTTCGAAGCCTAAATTTGTAAACTGACAAAAGCAGTTTTTTTGTTGACAAAAGAAAAAGGAGTTGCACCTGTGAAAAATTCTTTTGGAATCTGCCTGAAAACTGAACATCCCACTGACATGTATCCACTACTGCAAGAGGATGTTGCTCCAGTAAAAGATGTTCGATGTTACCAGCAGAAAAACTTTAATAAGCCTTACAATTTGTACCTGAACAATAATTTTCAGCAAAGACAATAGTATCAGCACCCTCCTAGTTTTCTACAACAAAATTTTCATAATCAGCAACCCCGTTTTTAGAATCAGCACCAAAAGAATTTTTAGTATCAGCGTTTTTAGCAGTAGCCTTCAAATATGCAATCTTGCAGCTTACGCATCACATTATAAGATATCGTTAAAAGCCTAGCAACCAACACTCACTCGTTCTAGAACGAAACCAGAGCAAACATAAAAAATCTAGAGCAACAAATGTCTCAACTTGCCAATTCTGTGAGTCGGATGGAGTTTCACAGGAAATTAGCAGTGCAAACTAAACACAATCCAAAGCATAATGTGAGCGCAATATGCTTGAGAAGTGGAAAATTTTATGAAGGCCCAAGCAAATTAGAACTAGAAAAATAAGAGGTTGAAAGGAAGTCGAAGAAATTGAGGGTGAAAAAGAAGCTGAAAAATATAAAGAGGAAGAAACACCAAGACCAGTGAAGCTGATCATTCAGGAGTACAAGCCAATCCCACCATTCCCATCACGACTGAAAATCACAAAGCGCGAATGAGAGGATGAGGAAATCATGGACACCTTTCGTAAGGTGGAGGTAAATATTCCACTTTTATATATTATAAAACAGATTATTCGTTATGCAAAACTTTTAAAAGAATTTTTTGCTTCAAAGAAAAAACTAAAAATTAGTGAAACTGTCAAGACTGGTGACCATATTTATGCAATTTTACAAAAAGGCTTTCTTCCAAAGTGCAAGCATCATAGATTTTTCTTGATTCCTTTTAAATTGGGTGACCTTATTTTTCCAAAATTCATGCTTGATTTAGGTGCTTTAGTCAATGTCCTCCCATTTTTAGTTTTTGAAAAATCAAAATTGGGACCTGTAAAAAAGACCAGGACCAATTTTCTGTTGGTTGATTACTCTTCACTACACCCAAAATGTGTATTGGAGGATGTTTAAGTCCAAGTAAAGGAGCTTATTTTTCCTACTGATTGTTATATTTTGTGCATGGGTAATGTGAATGTTTATGATAAAAACTCAATTATTTAGGAAGACCCTTTATGAAAACTGCCAAAACAAAAATAAATGTTTTTAATGGCACACCTTTAATGGAGTTTGATGGGGATGCTGCTAACTTTAAAATAAATGACGATGAAATTCATTCTGATAATATTTCTGTTAATTTTGTGGATACTATTAGTCCTTTACCTAAGGAATGCTTTGTGTTGTCTAACCATTTTATGCGAGAAGTAATTTTAGACAGGAACTTAGGTGTTGGCACATCAAAATAGCTGAAAAAAGGAAAGCTTGGGTAAGAGGAGGAAAAGGAGAGTGCTGAAAAGAAGATGAAAAGAAACAGGCTTGGGAGGACAAGGATAAGATTTTTGGAAAGAATATCAGAAAAAGGAAAAGATTTAGAAATCTAAAAATAGAGTCATCTGATAAAATTTTGAAAATTTTCTATTCTACTTCACAACTACCAGATCTGAAGTTTTTTCCACATCTGAAAGGATATGGTGTGATAAAGAAAAGAGCTGAGTTAATGAGGAGACCCACCGTCAACAATTAACAGTTTGGTTGAGCAAAGTCAAGTCAACGACTTTAAAAAAGGGCGGCTTTCCATGAGGCAACCCGTGTAGTTTGTTTTTCTGCTTTCAATAATAGTTGGTCGCAGCTCCAAGCAAGCTCGGGGAAATCAGAGGATCTTCTAAGTTGCTGAAATTCAGATTTTTCCCTAACATTTTCGTCAAAATAAAATTTTTCTACAACATATTAGGTACATTCTATCCTAGCTGCAACATTTTTCATTTATTTGTTTTATTGAGTTGTTCGTTCACCTCTAAGCATTTAGGATACTGCTTCATTTTAAGCTTGGGGGAGGTGTAGTAGTCAAAATTTGCATTCTTGTTAAAAAAATTAAAAAATTTCAGTTTTTCAGGAAAATTTTTCATTTTTTTCTTTTCTACATTTTTATTTTATGCATTGCATTTTCAAAACAATATTCGAAAAACTTCAAAAAAATATTTTCTATTTTTTAGTATTTTATAGAAAAAAACCCCAAAAACATTTTTATTTTTAGTTTATTGTCTTCATAAAAAATAAAAATATATGAAAAAAATCAAAATTTCAAAAATCAAAAAAAAAGTTACATAATACGATGACATTCTTTGCATTCGATAGCTCTGAAAAGGTGGAAAATGAAAGTCTGAAGCAACTACATCGATAGTGGTAAGTTCAGTAATAGTTCTCATAATTAGGGGTCGCAAAACATCGTCAGCCGAGACGGTAACTACAAAAAATAAAAAGAATTGAATATAGAAACACTTCAAAAGCAAAAATAAAAAAGTTTTAGAACTAATTTCCTAATAATTATAAGAAAGAACCCTGCTAGACTAATTTGGAACCCACAAAACATGACCCTAATTTCCTAATAATTATAAAAAATAAAAAGAATTGAATATTGAAACACTACATAAACAAAAATAAAACTATTTTAGAACTAATTCCTTATAATTATAAGAAAGAAGCCTACTGGACTAATTTGCAACCCACAAAACATGGCTCTATTTGTTGACACACATTACCCTCACGATAACAGAGAACTCTATATCGTATTTATACAGGTAACAAAAAAAAATAAAGAAACGAGCAAAACTGTCACATTCGAGCTCGAAGGAGGTACAAACTGTCAAATCTAGTACCCAATTGAAAAAAAAAGGAATATAGAAAGACGAATGAAGAGTGAAACCGAAGGCAAAAGATACATAATGCAAGTTCAATCAAATAACGAGTCGCCTCAAAGAAAAATCTAGCGCAACTGAAGAACCTTGTGATATGGTATATGATGCTCTCAGAAAAAGTGAAAGCATAGAGCTCTGACCCCTACAGGACGGTTAAATGCTTCGGCGAAAGTTGATTTGACCGTGATGGGGTCCTTAAGGATGGGCTGAGTTTGATTTTTGAGCTACAATTTAAAATGAAATGAAACTTTAAAATATTCTATTTTTATGGGTTCACACCGTCGAGCTTCTTCCTGACTTTGAGAGACTATGAATGATGGAATGTATTGAAATTGTCATCTAGGTAGTGATTCCATTAGATGTTCGTCGATGTGAAGTCTGATCATGTGAAAAGAAGAAAAAGAAGAGTGAATTATTTTTAGTTTTTGAAGTTCAAGTTTTTAGATTCCTTAACTTTATTTTAAGTAGGGGGGGGATTGTAAATGTAACATCCTATTCTGGATAGTTTGGTGATTTAAGGCCCGTGGGCCTTAATCCGAGTATGAGAAGGTTTTGAGGCTTTGAAAGAGAAAGGTTTAGGACCTTTTGGGATGTGGGTAAGGTAGCTTGTGTGATGAAAGAGTTCGGTTTGTGCTGTAGAGCCCAAATGTATTGTTAAAGGTGCTGGTTCAAGCTTTTCATGATTTTTGGATCTGAGTTCGAGTGGGCTTCTAGAGGAATAAAGTTGATAGAAGTGTAGGGCTTCTCGTTACCTTTTCATGGATATAAGGATCGTCGGAAACGGATTTATAACGAAGAAGTTATGACATTAAGAAGTTTTGTGGTTGCAGGCTTAGCCGAGTACGCTGGGCGTACAAAAAGCGTATGCTGGGCGTACTAGTGCAGAAGGAAGTACGTTGGGCGTACTGCCAGGGATGGTCGTGAATGTTCTTCGGAGTACGTTGGGCATACCATATGTGCGCTGGGCGTACGCTGATCAGACCTGAACCGTATTTTAGGGTCTTGGACCCTATTTAAGGTCCTTATTTCATAAGCTAACCCTAATATCTTCAGCCTCCATTCCTCTAAACCCTAGAAATCGACTCTAAGCCTCCATTCGAGTGATTCTTGAGCTTTTTGGTGATTTAGTGAAGTTTTTGGTGCTTATTGTGGAAGGAGGAGTTCCTTGAGGAAGCATTGCTTGGCTTGGAGCTCGTGGATCCAAGCCTTAATCATATTGATCTAGCTCCAGGAAGCATAAAGTTTAAATTGGTGGCTTTCTTATGTGGATCTAGTGGGGTGATGTCTTGCTATGTGTGTTCTTGGAGTAAAGAATCAGCTTTAGAGAAGAAGGAGTGAGATTCCAAGCCCTTGGATCTGAGCATATCTATGTTGGAAGCATCATATAGAGGTATAAAGCTTCAACCTTTCTCACTCTTTTGATTTGTGCATCCTAGTGGTGTATTTTAGGGTTTTTGTCCCAAAGTTGGAGACTTTATGAATTATTGAGCTCCAGAGACTATGACCAACCCCTTTGAGTGTACATAGTGGTGTTGTGTCATAAAAATCAGGTCTTGGATGTTGTGATTGAGCCATGCATGAGCTATGAGCATTTTAAGCTAAGAAAGTGAGAGTTTCGATGTGTTTGTAACCTTATTAGCCATGCAAAGGCTTAAAGTCACTGACTTTATGGAGTAAGAGCCATTACGGAGTCCAGATCTGGGATTTGAGTTAATGTCTTAACTGATTAAGACTAAATGAGTAGAAAGAGTGAATCTGGGAGTACGCTAAGCGTAATTCCTGTACGCTCCGCGTACTGCCCCAGTGTCCCCGATGGCCAATCTAGATTCGTGAGTACGCTGAGCGTACCAAGGGAGGTACGCCCCGCGTAACCTCACTGTGGACTTTTGGGCTAAGTCTCATTTTTGGGCCTTGAGCATTGGGCCTGGAGTTTGGGCTTGTGTAATAGATTTTTGGACCAGAGGATTATATATAAGTGCTTTGGGCCCGTGAGTTGGGCTTGCCACTTAGATTTGAGAGTTGGGCCTCGGGATAGCCCATTTATCATTAGGCCTTGATGGGCCAATGGGTATTAGGTTATGGATGGGCTGGTTAGTGGACTTCCTTTAGACCTAATGAGTGAGAGTCTGGACTTAGTTCCTAATTGGGTTATTTGTGAATTTGGCTCAGAGTTAGAGGCTGGTGCCTAGCAACACGTATAGGGGTTGTTCATCATTTGAGGTGAGTCTTCTCACTATACTTACCATGAGTGGTATCTTTGTGTGACTGAGATTTCTTATGTGTTTATATTGAGTACTGTGATATCCTGCATTATGCCTATGGGATTTATGCTGTGTATTATTCTGAGTTACTGAGTTAGGACCGGAGGGTCCACCCGAGTTGTGGGACCAGAGGGTCCCACCGAGACACATTGACCGGAGGGTCTTATCTGAGTTATAGCTAGGAGAGGCTAATGAGAGATGTGTGGTATTTTGGGGAACTCACTAAGCTTCGTGCTTACCGTGTTATGTAATATGTGTTTCAGGTTCTTTTCAAGATCACGGGAAGGTGTCGGCTTGATTGTACATACCAGGGAAAGAGTTATATTTTGAGGATCCTAGATTATTAATTATAGAGTTGTGTTTTGTAAATTAAATAAATGAGATTTTTGTGAAATGTGTTATGAGATTTATGTGAAATTAAAATGTAAATTTTGTTTGAAAATTTACGTTGTTACAAGTTGGTATCAGAGCCTTGGTTTGAGGGATTTGGATGCACCTTCAGGTATATCTGGACTCAAACTGAGGAATTGAGAAAACTTTCAAAAGAAATGATTTTTCTAAAACGAGCAAGAGTTTCTAAGAGAAAAATCAAGAAGGAGCAGTGTGTACAATCAGCCAGAGCCCGAACGGTGATTTCCCAAAATACCCTTACTTATATGTGTTATGAGTTATTATTGAGATATTAGTGATGCATGCTAGAAGATAGGCTAGGTATTTCATATCTTAGGGCTAGAGTTGCCTGATTTGTGATGCCTTAGCCTAGGAATTTTGCTATCTGTGATATGCTTTGAGTGTGTGCCGAGTAAGAGTAACCAACAAGAATCTTTAGAGAGAGAGAGAGAGAGAGAGAGAGAGCTTTAAGTAGAGGAGTCATCTAGGAGAGATACCTAGGTGAGCATCAGAGGAGCATACTGAGAGAGTAGTTAGATACCCACGAGGGGTAGAGTTGCTTGAGTTCGGTGACACCTTTTGAGTGAGAGAAGAGCAAGTGGAGTTGTAACCTAGAGTGGTTTTACGTGTTGGTAGAGATTATTTGATGCCCGAATGCTGCTTGCTTCGTGCTTTGTGGAACTCTTGATGATGGGGGTCAGCTACTAAGTGAATATGACGATATTCAGGAGGTAGATGGATGGCATCCTAAGGAGTTATTCAACAGCTGATGGCAGAAAAAAGTGAGAACCTAGGAAGAGCCTAGGGAGAGCCCTTAGTTAGATGAGTATGCTGATAAAGGAGAGTATTCGCTGGAGAGCGACCAGGTATAACGGGATTGGTGATCGGGAAGGTTGAGCAACTACTTAGGAAATCTGGGACGATCCGTGTGGAAAATATGGGTAGATGTGGCAGGTAGTATGGGCCCGTACTACTGAAAGCAGAGGACCCATACTCGAAACAGGGAAAATTCCAGAGGTTCTAAGTAGCAGATTGAGAGGAGATAACATGGTTCGAGTACCATGATTCATAGCAGATTGAGAGGTGATCACATCATTCGAGTACCATGATTCGTGGTGGTTAGTGCTTCTGGTTTTACCAGTTGTCCTGTGGTGGTTGATTAGTCTGAGATTAGATGATAGAGTGTGGGGCCAGAGGTCCATGTCGAGCAAGTTTTAATGGAGTATACCTTGAAAGGGAAATCTAGTTCGTTTCCGAGGGATTTTATTGGTAAGATGTTAGTTGGAGTCGCAAGGCTCAGGGATGAGTAGAGATGATGCTTATTGGAGGATCGAGGTCTGAGTCGAGCCATCGGCTAAGGGATGAGACGTCACCTTCTACGGCAAGATTTGTGTTGTTCCCGTTTCTGGGAGAAGCGAAGGAGATATCGAGTTTTCGTTTTCAGAGTTTGGAGGTAAACCCCGTGGGGTAACATATGGTGGTGACCTTTTCATCGGAGTATTTGGGCAGTATGTTTGTTGCAAGGTATTCCTTATGCCACGAGAGAACTATTGGTGGAGACTGAGATAAGGACAAAGAGATGCCTTAGTCGAGTCAGGCATGTTTTTAGCATCGGTTCCAAGTGATCAAGAGGAGTATACTGGGGCAGTGGTCCTCGTCGTTATGTTGTAACATCCCGAAATTTAAGTACATCTATTGAACCCTTTCTATTTACCAAACTGTCAAGTTTAGCCCCTAAGTGAAAAGTGTTGCAAACGAGTACGCTGGGCGTACTGAAGAGTACGCTGTGCGTACTCATGCGCTTATTATGGACGCGGACTCAATTAGGTACGTTGGGCGTACCAAAGTTACATTGGGCGTAACTGGCTCAGATGCAAAACCCTAAATGAGACTTGAGGACTATAAAAGGAATGATATGGTCCTTACCCCAGCCACCATATTACAGAGGGTGAAACCCTAAGCGAGAAAAAACCCGTTATAAGCTTATGTGTGTGTTCTTAAGCTTGAAAGTGTCATTTTGTGATGGTGAAGAAGAAGAGGAGGCCATGGTGGAAGCTTAGATCTGCCCTATTCCAATGTAATATGTGTTGTAGGTTCATAAAAATCCAATCTTAGACGTTGAGATTAAGACATGCATGAGATTAGGGCTTAATGGGAAAAGAGGATATATGTTTGAAGTGATTGGTGACCTTTACAGCCATGCAAGGGCTTAAAGGTTCCGACTTTATGACTTAAGGGGCAGTAGGGAGCTTAGATCTGAGTTATGAGCCTAGGTCTTAATCTATTCAGACCAAAAATGAAGAAAGTAAGAAATCGGGACTTACGCTGGGCATAATCCCAGTACGCGCAGCGTAAGGGTTTGAGACCCTGATTCTGGATCGCCGGAGTACGCCCCGCGTACAAGAGCCGGTATGCGCCGTGTACTGCCCCTGTTGACTTTTGTTGACTTTTAGGGTTTTAGTCAACATTTGGACTTTTGGGTCAAGGATGGGTAAAATGGTCTTTTACCCTTCTGTGGGATTGTATAAAGGGATTTAATCTAGCCTTTGAGAGCCATTATTTATTTGATGATATTGTTTATGTGATTAGGCGGGGGATAGATCTGTATATCCGTGTGCGAGATTATCCGAGTTACCCGAGGTGAGTCTTCTCACTATACTTTACCTAGAGTGGTTGTAGAGTTGTGTGACAGAGTACTTTATATGCTATTTGTATGATGTGATAGACTGCATTATTCTATGTGATTTATGTTGTGTATGATTCAGAGTTTACAGAGTTAGGACCGGAAGGTCCACAGAGTTAGGGCCGGAAGGTCCACAGAGTTAGGACTAGAGGGTCCACAGAGTTATGGGGCTGGAGGGTCCCACAGAGACACATTGACCAGAGGGTCATATAGGGTTATAGCCTCGAGTGGCTAATATGTGTTGTATGTGGTATTTTGGGGAACTCACTACGCATTATGCTTACCGTGTTATGTGATATGTGTTTTAGGTACCAGCGAGAGTCGTGGGAAGGCGCCGACATGATTTGTACACACTGGCAGAAGATTAAGTATTGAGATTCTGGGATATGTTTTATGGTGATGACATTGATATATGAGATTTTGAGAATATTATATGAGTTTATTTATGTTTGAAAAATGAAAAATTGTTTTAAAAATTTACGTCGTTAGAAGTTGGTATCAGAGCCTTGGTTTGAGGGATTCGGATGCACCTTCGGGCGTATCTGAACTCAAACTGAGGATTTGAGGAAATTTAAAAAAAAAAAAACAATTTTTCTAAAAGAGAAAGATTTTTGAGAAAATCAGAACGGAGCAGTGTGTACGATCAGCCAGCGCCCGAACGGTGATTTCCCAAAATACCCCTACATTATGTGCTATGAGATATTATGTGATATGCTATGCATGCTAGAGATAGGCTAGGTATTTCATATTTTAGGACTAGAGTGGCTTGATCTGTGATGCCTTAGCCTAGGAGTTGTTGTTATATGCGATGTGCCTTCAAGTATGTGCTGAGTATGAGTATCCAGCAGGAATCCTTTTAGAGTGGGATCTGAGTAGAGGAGTAATCTAGGGGAGATACCTAGATGAGCACGTGTGGAGTCTACAGAGAGAGTAGACAGATGGCCGCATGGGGCGGAGTTGCATGAGTTCGGTGATATCCTCCGAGTATAAGGAGAGCAAGTGGGATCATGACCTGAAGAGGTTTTATGTGCTAGTGGAGACTATTCAATGCCCGAATGCTGCTTGCTTTGTGCTTTGTGGGGCTCTCGATGATGGAAGTCAGCTACTAAGTGAATATGACGATATTCAGGAGGTAGATAGCTGGCATCATTAGGAGTTTTTCAGCAGCTGATGGTGGAGAAGTGTGAGGACCTAGGAAGAGCCTAGGGGGTGATCATGGTCGGATGAGTGCGCTGACAGAGTAGAGCATTTCGCTGTAAAGCGAGCACACGTAAAGAGATTTATAATCGAGAAGGTTAAGCAGCTACTTAGGAACTCTGGGATGGTTCGTGTGGAAAGTATGGGTAGATGTGGCAGGTAGTATGGGCCCGTACTACTGAAAGCATATGACCCATACTCGATGCAGGGGGCATACCGGAGGATTCTAAGTAGCAGATTGAGAAGTGATGTCATGGTTCGAGTACCATGATTGGTAGCAGATTGAGAAGTGATGTCATGGTTCGAGTACCATGATTGGTAGGAGATTGAGAAGTGATGTCATGGTTCGAGTACCATGATTGGTAGCAGATTGAGAAGTGATGTCATGGTTCGAGTACCATGATTGGTAGCAGATTGAGAAGTGATGTCATGGTTCGAGTACCATGATTGGTAGCAGATTGAGAAGTGATGTCATGGTTCGAGTACCATGATTGGTAGCAGATTGAGAAGTGATGTCATGGTTCGAGTACCATGATTGGTAGCAGATTGAGAAGTGATGTCATGGTTCGAGTACCATGATTGGTAGCAGATTGAGAAGTGATGTCATGGTTCGAGTACCATGATTTGTAGCAGGTCGAGAGGTGATTTCATGGTTCGAGTACCATGATTTGTAGCAGATTGAGAGGTGATTTCATGGTTCGAGTACCATGATTTGTAGCAGATCGAGAGGTGATGTCATGGTTCGAGTACCATGATTCGTAGCGGATTGAGAAGAGGTAACGTGGTTCGGGTATCATGATTCATAGCAGATCGAGAGGTGGCCACATGGTTCGAGTACCATGACCCGTGGCGGTTAGTGTTACTGGTTCAACTAGTTATTCCGTTGTGATTATCTAAACTGAGATCAGATGTGAAAGAATAGGGGGGACGGAGGGCCATGATGAACGAGCATCCCTTAAAAGGGAAATCGAGTTAGCTCCAAGGGAGTGTTGGTGAGATGCCAGTTGGAGTCGCAAGACTCAGGGATGAGTAGAGATGGTGCGTTATGGGAGAATACGGTTTGGGCTGAGCAACCGGCCGATGGTGGAGATGTCATTTTCTGTGACCTGAGCGGTGCTATTTCTGTTCCTGTGGGAAACATGAGAGGTATTGAGATTTTCGGTTTCCAAAGTTGGGGGCGAGCCCTGTAGGGTAGCTTTGGTTACGATCTTTCATCAGAGTATTTGGGCAGTATGTCTGCCGAGAGGTGATGTTAGAGCCTGAGCAGGTTGTCAGCGGGGACTGAGATGGTTAAGGACAAAGATACACCCTATTTGAGCATAGTAGGGCATGTATTAGCTGCAGCGGCAGACGATCAAGAAGAGGACATTGGGGCGGTGGCTCTTATTGTCTATGATAGTATCGAGTGTGGTAATGGGGACTCCACTCTTACTATAACCCACGTTATGGCACATTGGTGGAAGAGTCGAGGATGAGGAATATGTTACTTCGTTATTTTCAGACTGAGAGTCAGGGTTACGACTAGACAGTTGAGATGTCCGGTAGTGGGATGGTATGAGTTTCTGAATGACTAGAGGTAGTCATGATGAGAAGTTTATGTGACAACCCGATATTTTGAATCAATGTAAGGATCTAAAAAGTCAAGAATTGTAATTTCTTGTGATATAATGAAATTATCGTCAAAAATAAAATGTTCAAAAGTCTCTACTGGATTTCATAAATGATAGATATCGTGTCAAGAGTTTCAGAAATATAAAGAACACTAAAATCCGAGTTATAATGAAGAAGTTATGACCAACCTAAGATTCACAGCAAAACCGTCAATACTATTAAACGTAAAACGCGAAGTTTGAATACAATAATTTTTAGCCTTAGGTATCTAAATGAAAGTTAAAGATTTCATTAAACTGTAAACGTACGTGAAAAGAACGTCCAAATCTGACTTTGTATGAGGAAGTTATGATTTCCAAGTTCCGGATATAGCAGTAGACAGCTAAAAACTCGAAATAGAGATCGAGAGACTTTTGGCCAAAACAACCTAAATGAGAATCGAAGATCTCAACAATAGTAGTGCAACAGTGAAAAGTCTGGCGAAAACGGACGTCGAATGAAGAAGTTATGGATTTTTAACGGACTTTTCCAGTCCTGGCCCGTTAAAAATACAATATTAAAAACAAAGTCAAAATTAGCCGACGGAGTCTAAATGAAAGTTGTAGAGCATAATCTCACCTACGCGTTCATATAAAGAACGTCGAAAACGGAGCTCGTACGCAGAAGTTACGGATTTTACAAGTTCGAGACACAAAATTCGAGGCTGTCAGGCTGGCCACGACGTGGTACACTGACTGATGGGTTTTTCAGGCTTGTCAGCAGACGTCTCATCCGTGGAAGAAGATAAGATCGACTCCACGACGTGGCAACCTTATGGCCACGACGTGGGACCCAAAAATTGAGCTATAAATAGAGCTCAAAGGGTTCCGGGTTTCATTGCTCAATTCTCTTCTTTCCCGTGTCGAAGCTCTGCGTTTAAACCCTCAAAGTCATCCCAAAAGCCCGGTCCTCACATACAAGTTTCCGAAGGAAGGTTTTACATTCCCGAGAATCCCGAGAAATCTATCAAGTGAGTTCATACCCCTACAACTATGTTTTCAAATACTTTGTAAATGCTTTTATACACTTTTAAGGGGGGGGGGGGGGAATACAAGTAAACACACGATTATCCTCGTGTGAAAAACATCAATCTTTTGCTATACTTGTTGTTATTTAATCAATCATATGTGATTTATAACTGTGTTTCAAACAATAGGATTTCATATACTTCGAACTGTGTTTCAAACAATAGGATTTCATATACTTCAAACTGTGTTTCAACAATAGGATTTCATATACTTCAAACTATGTTTCAAACAATAGGATTTCATATACTTCAAACTGTGTTTCAACAATAGGATTTCATATACTTCAAAGTGTGTTTCAAACAATAGGATTTCATATACTTCAAACTGTGTTTCAACAATAGGATTTCATATACTTCAAACTGTGTTTCAAACAATAGGATTTCATATACTTTAAACTGTGTTATCAAACAAACTACTTTTAAATCATTTTATAAATTGACATCAAGTCATCAATATTTATTATTAAACTCTTCAAAAGGTTTTACAAAACTTCCTTTTTAACTTATATATCGTAAAATGCATGTCTATATATGTATAGTTATGTAAGTAATGTTTAAAGGACTTAGAACTGCTAACCCACTTTATTTCCTTTTTCTTGTTTGAATGTGTACTTAGAGTAATCGGTTAGTTGTCCGAAGGTCGTCTAAACATTAGTTATATATTATGTATACATATGTAGATATAAAAGTACCAGTCAATCATTCAAATACTACAAAGAAGAATACTATGACAGAAATTACTAGTAAGCTATTATAGGTATAGTTTAGGAGAATACTATCATAAACAAATATTAGACATAGAATACTATAACAGAGAATACTACAACAGAGAATACTATCATATACAAGTACACACAGAGAATACTATCATATACAAGTACACACAGAGAATACTATCATATACAAGTACATACTAAGATACTATAACAGAACGAACATACTAAGATGCTATAGCATGGAACAACTACAGGATCTAACTATACCAATGATCACTAACGCATTGTTCTAAACAAAAGGTGATAATAAATTAGGTATACATGATCACATAACTTTAATGTGGATATTACGACCTAGCAATTCGTTGCGGAACTCACCCTTGTTTGCCAGAATCTCTTGTAGGGAGAACGTTTAGTATGGGAACTACTCATCATATTATGACCTTAATAAAACAAATATGTTTTCAGGTAATTAGTACTGCAGGTTGTCAATTCTGAAGACCCTTGAGTACTTACTTTTCCCGTTACTTTTAAGTAGTGACAGTTCTACTTGAAAGTCAATACAAGCTATTTTCGAGTTAAGATAGTTATAAACTAGGGGAAAAACATCCACTTTTATAGAGAAACAAACATTCAAAACAGTCGGGTCTTGACAGAAGACTACTTTTTATACTAGTAGGAAATATGGGATTTTCTAGGGGTTTTTAAACATATACAAACATTTACATTGAACTTTTACAAACATTTACATTCAAACTTATACAAACATTGACATTAAATACTTATGAACTCATCAGCTTAAATGCTGATCTACGCTTTCAAAATAACTTGTATTCTCAGGTCGTCAGTAGACAGGTACCGATGCCAGGTTTTGAGAAGACGGAGCATCTTCAAGACTCGTCTTTTATTTTGATTATTCATTTTTGGTGTCTTATTACTATTAAAGAACACACTTGTATGAAATTATACTATTAATGCAATGGATGATGTTGTTGCTTATTTACTACTTTACATTGTTATGATACTGTACATGACGTCCTCCGCCCCAGAACGTTTCCGCCGTTCCGATTTTGGGGTGTGACAGATTGGTATCAGAGCATTGTTTATAGTGAATCAGGTATATCAACCCATAAAAGATATACAAACTATAAACACAATGGGATTAAAATACTCTGACCAAGAGTTTATACTTTTAAATAATAAAATATTTAACCTAAGTATACATACCTACATTCATACAAAAATCAATGTCACCAGGACAGAACAAAAGTATTACGATTGTTGAGCAACACAATTAGACTTAGAGACATATAGTAAACCCTGGGAATGATATAGCCTGATCAACTATATTTTCCGAGGAGTGACTAGCATGTGCCTAAGAGTGGTTGTGAGGTTGCAACAAGTCTAAAAGTTTACCAACAATACTACAAAGAAAACATTAGAACAAAACATAAACTTAAAATACTATAGGAGTATTTTGTATTACTATAAATTACTTATGTGCGAACTAAAAAGGTCTTTATCAGTAGGTCAGTAGTCGCTAAGTGGATACGCTAAGGTTATATGTAACTAGGATGTCATAGACCTAGAATCTATAATCTTTGCTTTACTCCCTGTTCCTTATTTGGTTGTGGGTTTCGAGTTAGGGGCACTTATTCGAAGGTCTATCCTGTTTTGATTACATATAACTTGTATGCACTAAACAAGTATTGAAGTAACTGATAAAGATCATCTTATAATTATTATCTAATTAGTACGTCTATTTTAGTTATTTCTTATACCCCTTTTCTCACGTAGATATCATGGCTGGGTTCCACCTCCCCGGAGATCCATACTTCCCAAACGAAGGCAATGTTGGATGGCTTGGAGAAGAGCCAGAAGATGATCATCCAATCCTTTTGGATGATCACAATGCTGAAGGCTTTTCTGGTGGATCTCACTCAGAACCTGAAGTCAACAACCTACCCCCAGTAGCTCCAAACCCGAACCCTCGTCCAACATTTCAAGGACTTACATCTCTGTGGGCAACAAACTTGAACAGATGGAGTCAAGAACATGGTCAACCCATGCCCTACAATGGGGACATAAGCTTTTACAATCTAAGCGATGGAGGTTCAGCTGACCGAGTCCTGCCCATCATGGTCTGTAGGATTGCTCGGAACACCGAGCAAGGTCGAGCAACCATCGACCGAGTTGTGGAAATTGATGCCAACTCTGGCGTTAACATAGTCCACATTCGTCAGTTAGAGTCTGCTCGTGAAAGAACTCAGAACCAGAATGCAGCCCTGCAGAGAGAACTTACTGAAACCCAAGCTGAAGTCAGGGAGCTTCGAGCTCGACAGGCAATGTCAGAAAGGCGCATGAGAGACATGGAGTGTCGTCTGTCAGAATCAAGGGCTCACTCTAGTGGCTCTGGTCGTAGATAGAGCCTACTCAACTTTCTCTTTTGGATATAACTTAGTTTATGTAAAAACTCTAGTTTAATTTCCTACCTTTGTGAAGACCTTAGATCTGTTAAGTCATGATTTGGTCTTACTTCTGTCAGAATTTTTCCATCTTGGTTTGATGTAAGACCTACTCCAAGGTCATTTTTCCCAAACTTATTACATCTTAAATATCAATCATGTGACAGTCGGCTAGTTCCCGAAAAACCTTTGTCCAAATACTTTCATCCTTTTAACGTTAGAACTCTATCTAAATCTCACCCTAGTCAATTTATTGAACTATGGCAACTTAGCTCATGGATCACTTCCAATTCTTTTCGAATGTTGGATCATATTATCCACCAACCAATGATAGCCTAGTTCGAAATAGCAATCGTCTAGTGACCATTCTACGAGCTTACTTCAACTCTTTACCAAGTACTGCATCATAGGGATGTAGGTCAAACCACCGAGAACAGTTTAACAAAACAAGAAAATATACATTTACATGAATGAGTAGAATACATGTAGGACTGACCATAATCGCTCACGAACTCCTTTTCTTGTCATATAACAGAATCATGTCGTCATCCAGAAATAGTCAGTCGAACGACTAAACCCCGATCCTTCATATAGACACTGCCACCTTCCAAGCCGCCTTAACAGCCGCCGTGACAGCTGTCCTAGCACAATTTCACACTAGTAGCGCGAACAAAGATGGAAACGGAGTTGGCAATTCAAATCATAGTAACAATCCGGGAAATCAACAAATGATAACAGTCACAAACATCCAAAGCCACAACTCTAGGTTTAAGAAACGAAAGAGTCAAGCTCAAAAGGAGCGCAAGCGATTTCAAAGACTTGCCATGCGACGACAACAAGTGGCAACCCCTGCCACTTCAGCACCGATCAAACGATATGAGGGAACACTCCCGAAGTGTAATAAGTGTAACTTTCATCATAACGGAGTTTGCCGTAAATTGCAATGCAGCGATTGCAACAGAATGGGGCACACTGCTCGTTTCTGTAAGGCACCGGCACGACCAATCACCCAAGTCCCAGTCGGTGTGGGCCAGGCGTGTTATGGGTGCGGTGAGGCTGGACATTTCAAGAGGGACTGCCCAACAGAGAAGAGTGACAGGGGAACAAGAGGATTTTGACCTCAGAATAACAAAAAGGCATCAAAGGATCCTACTGTAATATGGGTACACTTTTGAATCACAGTAATTAATTGCACTTATAATTATACCCTCAGTCGAATCAAATCTTAACACTTGTATAAAACTAGTGCAACTCGAGTCATATCTCTCTGCGAGGTTTCATCAGTTCAAGGGACTCTCGTGCTGCTTGTACTTGCTTTTACGCAGTATAACTTATTCACAGCAGCAACATCTTAGGTAAAACTAAAGTACTGAAACTCCTTCATAAGTTGCACAATAGTGTTCTTGTAACACCATTCTGAATTAGTCTAACGCCAGTTATTCTGAGTAGTCCAACATTGTCATTTGACATGAGTCGATTCGATCCTCACTGTGCCAGTTTCGTGCGAAAATTCTTCTCCCTGTAATCGACTTTCTAGCAAAGCCGAAGTTCCAGAACTCCGAGGCACTCATGCGTAGATTGCCTTATGTTTCGTAGCTTTCCCGAAGTAACCTCAGCAAACCTCCCCGGAATACCACTCGTATAGTACGTCAAGTTCAATCTGAAGGCCCATACGGTTAATCTATCACTGAGGAATGTATACGCAAGGGTGGTACATAATCAGGGTTCTACAGGTTTAGAATTGATGACTCTGCTATAACTTCTTTTCCTTGTTTGGATGTGAGCTTAGAGAAGAATCATTTATTCGACTACCTTTTCAATCTTAATTATATACGGCTCGTATACCCGAGACTGTGATTGATGAACCAGGTATGAGTTCTACTATGAACTTCAGGACAGAGACCACCCAAGACTGTGAGTGATCGTGATTCCGTGAGAATAAACTTAGAAGTACCTATCCTTTTGCTAAATTCATGAGTAATAATACTTTCTTTTAGATCTTCACGACATCTAATCCACCCCAAGGTTTTGACGTCATAATCGGTATGAATTGGTTGAGTCTACATCGAGCCGACATCATGTGCTTTGAGAAAGCAGTTCGTCTTAACCTCCCTAACAATGAAACTCTAGTTATTTACGGCGACAAATCAAGTGTGAACCTTCGCATCATTTCGTGTATGCAAGCTCAGAAGTGCTTACGAAAGGAATGACATACATTACTTGTACACATCGTCGAAACAAGCCAAGAGGTGAAAGACATTGAGAACATTACATAAGTACACGACTTTTCCAACATCCTTCCAGAAGAACTACTAGGATTACCACCGCAGCGCCATGTCGACTTTCAGAATCGACTTAGTTCCAGGAACTACCCCAGTAGCCAAATCGCCTTATCGTCTAGCTCCAGCTGAGATGCATAAACTTTCCAGTCAGCTTAACGAACTTCTCAGGAAGGGATTCATTAGGCCAAGCTTCTCACCATGGGGAACATCGGTCTTGTTCGTGAAAAAGAAAGACAGATTGTTTCATCGATGACATCCTTATCTACTCCCGAAGTAAGGAGGAGCATAGTCAACACCTCCAAATAGTACTATATTCACAGACCACGAGAACATGCAACACACATCTGACCAGGAAGAGTTATCACCCCAGTAAAGGAAAACAAAAAAAAACAAAGCAGTACCCCTCCCCCCCCCCCCCCCCCCCCGATAGTGAAAGGTTTGCTGGAATGCCATGCGAGGACCTGGATTCACTTGGGAATGCAAGGATCAAATGAAACAAAAGTAACCACATCTCTTTCCCTAATCCACAAATATTTACCTTACATTAAATTTCGGTACAAAATTCCCTCTAACGGGGGGATGATGTGACAACCCGATATTTTGAATCAATGTAAGGATCTAAAAAGTCAAGAATTGTAATTTCTTGTGATATAATGAAATTATCGTCAAAAATAAATTGTTCAAAAGTCTCTACTGTATTTCATAAATGATAGATATCGTGTCAAGAGTTTCAGAAGAATAAAGAACACTAAAATCCGAGTTATAACGAAGAAGTTATGACCAACCTAAGATTCACAGCAAAACTGTCAATACTATTAAACGTAAAACCCGAAGTTTCAATACAATAATTTTTAGCCTTAGGTATCTAAATGAAAGTTAAAGATTTCATTAAACCGTAAACGTACGTGAAAAGAACGTCCAAATCTGACTTCGTATGAGGAAGTTATGATTTTTCCAAGTTCCGGATATATCAGTAGACAGCTAAAAACTCGAAATAGAGATCGAGAGACTTTTGGCTGAAACAACCTAAATGAGAATCGAAGATCTCAACAATAGTAGTGCAACGGTGAAAAGTCTGGCGAAAACGGACGTCGAATGAAGAAGTTATGGATTTTTAACGGACTTTTCCATTCCTGGCCCGTTAAAAATATAATATTAAAAATAAATTCAAAATTAGCCGACGGAGTCTAAACAAAAGTTATAGAGCATAATCTCACCTACGCGTGCATATAAAGAACGTCGAAAACGGAGCTCGTACGCAGAAGTTACGGATTTTACAAGTTCGAGACACAAAATTCGAGGCTGCCAGGCTGGCCACGACGTGGCACACTGACTGATGGGTTTTTCAGGCTTGTCAGCAGACGTCTCATCCGTGGAAGAAGATAAGATCGACTCCACGACGTGGCAACCTTATGGCCACGACGTGGGACCCAAAAATTGAGCTATAAATAGAGCTCAAAGGGTTACGGGTTTCATTGCTCAATTCTCTTCTTTCCCGTGTCGAAGCTCTGCGTTTAAACCCTCAAAGCATCCCAAAAGCCCGGTCCTCACATCCAAGTTTCCGAAGGAAGGTTTTACATTCTCGAGAATCCCGAGAAATCAACCTTATCAAGTCGAAGTTCTGCTCAGTTTTTGTCTCACATTCTTCAATCTATCAAGTGAGTTCATACCCCTACAACTATGTTTTCAAATACTTTGTAAATGCTTTTATACACTTTTAAGGGGGGGGGGGGGAATACAAGTAAACACACGATTATCCTCGTGTTAAAAACATCAATCTTTTGCTATACTTGTTGTTATTTAATCAATCATATGTAATTTATAACTGTGTTTCAAACAATAGGATTTCATATACTTCGAACTGTGTTTCAAACAATAGGATTTCATATACTTCAAACTGTGTTTCAACAATAGGATTTCATATACTTCAAACTGTGTTTTAAACAATAGGATTTCATATACTTCAAACTGTGTTTCAACAATAGGATTTCATATACTTCAAACTGTGTTTCAAACAATAGGATTTCATATACTTCAAACTGTGTTTCAACAATAGGATTTCATATACTTCAAACTGTGTTTCAAACAATAGGATTTCATATACTTCAAACTGTGTTATCAAACAAACTACTTTTAAATCATTTTATAAATTGACATCAAGTCATCAATATTTATTATTAAACTCTTCAAAAGGTTTTACAAAACTTCCTTTTTAACTTATATATCGTAAAATACATGTCTATATATGTATAGTTATGTAAGTAATGTTTAAAGGACTTAGAACTGCTAACCCACTTTATTTCCTTTTCCTTGTTTGAATGTGTACTTAGAGTAATCGGTTAGTTGTCCGAAGGTCGTCTAAACATTAGTTATATATTATTTATACATATGTAGATATAAAAGTACCAGTCAATCATTCAAATACTACAAAGAAGAATACTATAACAGAAATTACTAGTAAGCTATTATAAGTATAGTTTAGGAGAATACTATCATAAACAAATATTAGACAGAGAATACTATAACAGAGAATACTACAACAGAGAATACTATCATATACAAGTACACATAGAGAATACTATCATATACAAGTACACACAGAGAATACTATCATATACAAGTACATACTAAGATACTATAACAAAACGAACATACTAAGATGCTATAGCATGGAACAACTACAGGATCTAACTATACCAATGATCACTAACGCATTGTTCTAAACAAAAGGTGATAATAAATTGGGTATACATGATCACATAACTTTAATGTGGATATTACGACCTAGCAATTCGTTGCGGAAGTCACCCTTGTTTCCCAGAATCTCTTGTAGGGAGAACATTTAGTATGGGAACAACTCATCACATTTTGACCTTAATAAAACAAATATGTTTTCAGGTAATTAGTACTGCAGGTTGTCAATTCTGAAGACCCCTGAGTACTTACTTTTCCCATTACTTTTATATAGTGACAGTTCTACTTGAAAGTCAATGCAAGCTATTTTCGAGTTAAGATAGTTATAAACTAGGCGAAAAACATCCACTTTTATAGAGAAACAAACATTCAAAACAGTCGGGTCTTGACAGAAGACTACTTTTTATACTAGTAGGAAATATGGGATTTTCTAGGGGTTTTTAAACATATACAAACATTTACATTGAACTTTTACAAACATTTACATTCAAACTTATACAAACATTGACATTAAATACTTATGAACTCACCAGCTTAAATGCTGATCTACGCTTTCAAAATAACTTGTATTCTCAGGTCGTCAGTAGACAGGTACCGATGCCAGGTTTTGAGAAGATGGAGCATCTTCAAGACTCGTCTTTTATTTTAATTATTCATTTTTGGTGTCTTATTACTATTAAAGAACACACTTGTATGAAATTATACTATTAATGCAATGGATGATGTTGTTGCTTATTTACTACTTTGCATTGTTATGATACTGTACATGACGTCCTCCGCCCCAGAACGTTTCCGCCGTTCCGGTTTTGGGGTGTGACAGTTTATGAGGATTTCATTAGAGATTCGGGGAATTTGGGATTGCTTGACTTCCATCAGGAGGTCATCGAGCATTGTGTATCACCTTCCAAGAGTAGGTGCGATATTATTGGTAAAATCAGTATGTGGGTTAGATTGTTGACAGACTAATTGGTGATGGTTCGAACCCTGAGTGGGGGAGAATCGGGTACTTTTGAGGAGATCGTAGACTAGTTCAAGAGCGGTTAGAGAACTGGATAAAGAGGCCTGCGGTGCGGATTCCTGAGACCAGGGTTACTGTTGGTAAAGGAGAGATGCAGAGTGAGATAGTGCATGTGGTATGTGTTTGAGAAAGGATGAGTGTCCCCACGGCAAGTGGCCGTTCGTCAGGGACCTTTTGGTGGTTAGGAATCCTTCAAGGTTAAAATGGTGAATTCGAGGTGGTTGGCTTGTGAGGTTAGTTCGGCGGTTGAGAGTTTCTGGTTCAGAGTATGGGCTATTATATGCAGTATGGGAAGGAAAGAAGTTGATTGAGCAATCAACTTCAGGGTTGTTATGAGTATTCTTGCATGAGTTTTGAGCAATAGAGGAGGAAGTTTCGGATTGTCATCTTCGTGTTCTGAGTCGTCGGCAATTTCTCCGTGTTTTAATTTGGGAGATGGAATATTCCGGGGTATCTGAGTTTAATGTCCTAAATCTCGGATTATTTTGAGTTTGAGTTTGAAATGACAAGTGGTGTATCGGGTGTCTATCGTTTCGGTGGAGGCCCTTCAGCTAATTGACATCAAATGGATTTATTTGAGAATGTGAATTGTAGGGAGAAAAAGAGGTTTTTGTCACGACGGTGATCGTCCGAAGTAGTGATTCTTAGCCTGGATGGGTGTGTGTGTACCTATATATGCTGGGCCGCAAAGCATGAGTTAATGATCGCAGTGTGATGTCAACCTGAGGATGAGATTGTGAAGTGGTAAGAGTAAGTGCGGTAAGACTGCGGGGAGCTGCAGTTTCAATGAGTCAGTGCAGAGAGGTTGTGGTGATGCTACGGGGAGCCGTAGTACTCACTATTCAGTGGGAGGTTGTGGTGATGCTACGGGGAGCCGTAGTACTCACTATTCAGTGAGAGGTTGTGGTGATGCTACGGGGAGCCGTAGTAATCACTATTTAGTGAGAGGTCGTCGTGATACTGCGGGGAGCCGCAGTACCCACTGGTCAGCAAGAGAATGTTGTGATGAAGTGCTCTCTGATCAGAGCTTGACGCAGAAGAGTTTTAGGCTTGGGTAACCCTAATATTTGAGTTTGTGGAAGCCTGGGGTCGAACCAGGGGCGAGACTGAGGTCTCCATCATTGTCGGAAGTCATTATATTCTGACTTGAGTGGTGTTTTTCGTGACCAAAGGGAAGTGGATCAGTGAGGTACGCGTGGGTTGCGGGTCATGGGTCGCGAGCTGAGTGTTCGTTGGGACGAGTGGTTCCAATTTTGTGCCAGACCAGACTCTCGAGTTGAGTTGATTCTAGTGGTGTATTGAGTAGATGTAATGAGATGTAGGATTCAGAGATGAATTCCATATTGTGGGGTATGTGAAATGGAGCTGAGGCTTATGGTTATTTTCATGTCTGAGGACACTTCTGAGCGAGCATGATTATTTTCTTTTGTCTGAAGGCAGAGTGTTGAGAATTCACTGTTCGGATGGGTTAGTATAGCAGTTCAATGGATGAGCCCTGGTGGGATGTGAACCCTTCCGTTCCTTGGGACGTGATCCAGATTATTTGGTACATTGGTATGAATGATCGATAACCGATTGTTAAATTTTGTCTTGTGAGAACCAGAGGAGCAGTGAGTTATCAGGGTTTGATGTTCGAGGGGCGATTATCATGGTGATAGCATGAGTGGGCGGTCTGGCGGCGGGCCATGCCACTAGAATTTCCCGAATTTGGGAAAGTCAGAAAGGGGTATCTTAGCGGCAGAAGGGTCGGTTTGGGTTCCAGAGTTGGGAGTTCCTGTTTGGACTCAGGCGTCCATGGAAAGGTAGTGGCGAGATATGAGGTCTTTTCAGTGGTGCTTCTCGAGTTAGGTTCGAGCTATGTGTGGTCAAGAAGCGATTACGAGGGCGAAATCTATTTAAGTGGGGGAGAATTGTAACATCTCAAAATTTAAGTACATCTATTGAACCCTTTCTATTTACCAAACTGTCAAGTTTAGCCCCTAAGTGAAAAGTGTTGCAAACGAGTACGCTGGGCGTACTGAAGAGTACGCTGCGCGTACTTATGCGCTTATTATGGACGCGGACTCAATTAGGTACGCTGGGCATACCAAAGTTACGTTGGGCGTAAATGGCTCAGATGCAAAACCCTAAATGAGACTTGAGGACTATAAAAGGAATGATATGGTCCTTACCCTAGCCACCATATTACAGAGGGTGAAACCCTAAGAGAGCAAAAACCCGTTATAAGCTTATGTGTGTGTTCTTAAGCTTGAAAGTGTCATTTTGTGATGGTGAAGAAGAAGAGGAGGCCATGGTGGAAGGTAGACGTTAGAGGGCAAGCTTAGATCCGAGTTCTATAGAGGTTGGAGCTTCACCTGGAGGTAAAAAGCTCAAAGCTTTCCTTGTCATCTTTGATTTGTGCTTTATGGACCCATTTTTAGGGTTTTTGGTCCCAAGGTGGAGACTTTATGAGCAAAGGGTCTCCATAAGCTTATATCTGCCCTATTCTAGTGTAATATGTGTTGTAGGTTCATAAAAATCCAATCTTGGACGTTGAGATTAAGACATGCACGAGATTAGGGCTTAATGGGAAAAGAGGATATATGTTTGAAGTTATTGGTGACCTTTACAGCCATGCAAGGGCTTAAAGGTTTCGACTTTATGACTTAAGGGGCAGTAGGGAGCTTAGATCTGAGTTATGAGCCTAGGTCTTAATCTATTCAGACCAAAAATGAAGAAAGTAGGAAACTGGGACTTACGCTGGGCGTAATCCCAGTACGCGCCGCGTAAGGGTTTGAGACCCCGATTCGGGATGGCCGGAGTACGCCCCGCGTACAAGAGCCGGTACGCGCCGCGTACTGCCCCCTGTTGACTTTTAGGGTTTTAGTCAACATTTGGACTTTTGGGTCAAGGAGGGGTAAAATGGTCTTTTACCCTTCTGTGGAATTGTAGAAAGGGATTTAATCTAGCCTTTGAGAGCCATTATTTATTTGAGGATATTGTTTATGTGATTAGGCGGGGGCTAGATCCGTATATCCGTGTGCGAGATTATCCGAGTTACCCGAGGTGAGTCTTCTCACTATACTTTACCTAGAGTGGTTGTAGAGTTGTGTGACAGAGTACTTTATATGCTATTTGTATGATGTGATACACTGCATTATTCTATGTGATTTATGTTGTGTATGATTCAGAGTTTACAGAGTTAGGACCGGAAGGTCCACAGAGTTAGGGCCAGAAGGTCCACAGAGTTAGGACTAGAGGGTCCACAGAGTTATGGGGCTGGAGGGTCCCACAGAGACACATTGACTAGAGGGTCATACAGGCTTATAGCCTCGAGTGGCTAATATGTGTTGTATATGGTATTTTGGGGAACTCACTAAGCATTTATGCTTACCGTGTTATGTGATATGTGTTTCAGGTACCAGCGAGAGTCACGGGAAGGCACCGGCATGATTTGTACACACTGGCAGAAGATTAAGTGTTGAGATTCTGGGATATGTTTTATGGTGATGACATTAATATATGAGATTTTGAGAATATTATATGAGTTTATTTATGTTTGAAAAATGAAAAATTGTTTTAAAAATTTACGTCGTTACATATGTTGTGTATCGACCGTGAGAGTGAGGTGTCGTGCTTTGATGATGATTCATGTATTGGGAGGCTGGTCGAGGAGTTATAGATAAGGTGTGTGATAGTGCATTATTTCCGGACCGTGAGTCAGGATTATTTCGGAACAGTTGGGGTACCCGGCGGTGTGTCGGTCTGAGGCTTCGAGATGACTAGAGGCAGTCACGTCGAAAGGACTCTAAGATTTTTGTCTGAGTTACGGGATATTTGGAGTTGGTTGGTTTCCATCGGGAAGATCATTGATGTGATTACGAGGTTTCTGACTCCAACTAGATTTGACGTAGGATGAATCCTTTTGGCAACTACACTGACATTTACAGGTTGAGATTTTGTTTTTTGTTCTGACACCACGTTTGGTCAGCGGTCTAAAGGATGAGTTGGACTTGTGACCGGTCCGAGGTTGAAAAGATCTGACATGAGTGTTGTTTGGTTTCTGAAAAGTTTGTTTTGAAAAAGGTTTAGCACGTGTAGATCTTTGTGTCCTTTTTGTTGGATTTGGTAGAATACCCTTCCACTTGTTAAAATTTTGATGTGACTTTAAAAGTGTTGGAGTGGGTAAGATACCTTTCCATTTTGGATCATATGAGGAATAGATTTGAAAACCATTGTTTCAAAAAGACTTTACACCTTTTTGGGTTGTGTTAGATGAATTAGGAATGACTGTTGAAACTGTACATTCCTTTTTGTATGTTTTCTTGATGGGAGAGTTTTTCGAAAAGTAGTGTGAGAAAACAAATTTTTCTGGACTTTTGGACTTTGGAAATCTGACATGCTTCTTGTTTTTCGAAAAGATTTGTCTATTTGTGCCTCGGGAGCGGATTTCCTCTTTGAAAGCCTTTTTTGCTAAAGTTTTTGGGGAACCGCAGTCTTTGATGTTCAACTGCGGTTTCCTGGAATTCTTAGAAAAATTTTGAAAATGTGGGCTTGAGTCATCCGAACTTGAAGATTCAGGGGTTTGAGAGCATTGACCTACTTCAAAGTTTTCTATGGGTAATTCATGATGAATTGGCTAAAGAGTCACATTTCCTTTTACTGATGACTGCGGTAGTGATGATTTGACTACTGCAGAGTAAATCTGAGTTGGGACTTCAATGGGACTTTTGTGGGACTTTTGACTACAGTGTGAGACACTGCGGTCTGAGGGCAAAGATGGAAAGTCTTTCGAGACTTCGGGGCCCTCTATGACAATTTCTTCATCAACTACAGATGAGGTTTGAGAATTTGGGTAAATGGTGCCACAGATAGGAATTTGATCACTTGTGTGACCCGAAACCTCAGGCACAATTTCCTCAATGACACAATTATTGCTTAGATTATGAAGTCTACCGAAGTGAATTTTGATATCTTCGGGAAAGGTCTTGTCATTGACTGGGAAATGAAATTCTCGGTCTGGAGGGACATACAGTCTGTCTTTGTTGAACCAGGGTGAGGAATCCATTGCGGTAGGATATCCATTTGACCAACCCCAATTGTATGTATTGTCCACGGTTCCATTATTTACTAAATTTTCAATAGCTTCACTTTCATTGAACAATTTTTCAATTAAGAGATTTAAGCGTACAATTTCACTCTGAGCTAAATCTCTTTGGTTCAAAGCTATCTCTAATTGTGTTTCACTCAACATTCTTGCATCTTTTTCTAACTCTAAGTCCTTTTCTAACATAGCCATTTTGAGTCTTTTGTTATCCAGTCGTCCTCTCACATGGAACATCTCTTGGGACGCAATGTTCTTCTCATCTAAGGCTTTGTTATAGTCTGTAAGGACGGCAGCACATGTGTCATTAAGATCATCTATGTAAGGTTGACAGTCATGCATGTTATAGTTTAGAGTTTAGATCATGAGTTTTACCTGTTCGACGATGCTTAGAGTTCCATCCTTTGCCATGTAGCAGTAGTTCTTGTCCAGCTTTGTAGACCCATCATCATCCGCAGTTGTCAGCATGCAGATTTTCCCTTTTCCTTTGACACTGCTGATGGCTTCATCTTCGTCTCCGGATGACCAAACTTAATGGTCTCTTTTGACATGGGCTACGTATGCCCTTGCCTTTTCCTTATCTTCCAACTCTTGAGCCATTCTAAGGTAGAATGCTCTGTCTTTTACTACATTGGCCTTACAATCTCTTGCAAAATGATTCTCTTTGTTGCATTTGTAACAAATCACAACATCAGTCTTGTCTTCTGAGGGAGTACCGGAGTCAGTGGTTTGAGTAGATCGCAGTGCCTCCATTGGTTGAGTATTTTGAGATTGCGGTGGATGAGAACTTTTGGGATATCTAGGATGGTTATTCTGGGGACTGAAGTTACGGTTGAATGGAGGTTTGTTGAACTGTTGATTCTTGCAGAAGGAAGGAGGTGGTAGACGGTTGAACTGTTGGCTAACCAGAGCAATAGCCTTCTGAAACTCTTCTTCATCATCATACTCTGAATCAGCTTCGTATGACTGCGGTGGAGTGTCATATGAGGGAGAGTAAGATTGATTGTGTGGAGCTTGTGCTATGAGAGCAAGTGGTCCTCCGAAGTCAGCACAGTCTTTGAGTACGGTGGATTCTTGTGCTTGGAGTTCTCCATAGAGCTTGTAGAGTGAGAAAGAGTGAATCTTCCTATCGCCTTGGACTATCATCTTAGCCGTAGTCCAATGTCTTCCCAAACCATTTAGAAACTGAAGATTTGTTTCATGGTTACTGCGGATGGTGCCCGCATTGGATAACTTGGTGACTATCAGGTTGAACCTTTTGAAGGAGTCTTCCATACTTTCGCCAGTATGAGCTTTGAAGTTGTTGAACTCATTGAGTGCGGTTGTAAACTTCTTGTCTTGTGCTTGTTCTGAGCCTTCGTACAGATTCTTGAGAACTTCCCATATCTCTTTTGCTGATTTTCAATTTATGATAATATCGAAGTTGTCAGGAGCAACTCCACAGGAGATTTCATAAAAAGCAATAGCATCATTTTCCATTTTATCGAGATCATCCTTGGTGGGATGGTTCATGACTGGTTGACCTCCTCCTAGTCTGGTTGTAGCGCCGTCAGTTTGGACTGGTGTAAGAACTGGGACATGTGGTCCTTCTTCTACGGATCGCCATACGTCTCTACCAAGTCTCCTTAAGTATCTTTCCATTCTCTGGGACCAATGATGATATTCATTTGCAACCAATATTGGAGCTAGATTAGAACCACCAACACTGTTGGAAACATTCAGAGATAATGATTGTGCCATATTTCCTTGTTTTTTTTGAATTTTTTTTTTGTTTTAAGAAATGAGCTTCAGTGGTATAGAAGGCCCTTTGAAAATCAGAGTTCCGTTTTTCAAAAAGCAACCACTATGGCTCTGATACCAATTGTAGAGACCCATTTTTATAACGAACGGTGAATGCGGAAGTAAGATATCTCGAGATTAATTGTGTTTTTGTAAGTATGAACACGAAGAACATATTATGAGTTCGTTGAAGAAGACTAAGAATAAGAGAGAATAATAATAATATTCATGAAGAACATGGTTGGAGAGAAACTCTCCCTGGGTGGGAGAACCCACCAACTTTCTCTCTCTCTAGGATTACATTGTGAGAAAAGTAATCTCTAAAAAAAGTAAAATGAGCTAGCTGAAGTAATAAATGACCAAATCTCCCTCTATATAGGAGGGAGAGTATTTACACCATAAATACAATAAAGGGAAAATACAACCTAATAAACACTTAATATTTGTGGAGCATTTTCATGCACCAACATTCTCTCCCTAAATGCTTACAAATGATGAGAGATCCAATAAGTGATACAAGGCTATAATACAGTAATCTAATGGGTTTTAGGTGAAACAAATAAACTAGAAAACAATTCCTAAGTTCACATGCAACCTACTTTTGATCTATGTTTTAACTATTGAACATATAACTTTGAATTGCAAAACAAGAACCCTAGAGGAGAGAGGCTAATTTCGAAATTAACAAACTAGGGTTTAAGAGTTACATACCTTTCAATTGTTATAGCAAACAATTGATAATTCCCTTGATCTTGATTGTAACGCCCATGTTTCTAGACTAGGCATTAATATTGACATAATGGTCTAGGTTAACCTTTGTGACTCATTTTGAAGAAATGAAAAAGGAATTATGTGAATTCTATGTGTTTTATGCTTAATTACCAGGAGTTAATTAATTAAGAATAAAAATAAGCGTCAAAATTAAATTTTAGATAAAGCCGATATCTATTAAGAAAGTTGTAGCGGTCGTGACAAGGATTACGGATATATAAAGAATGCCGAAATCCGAGTTATAACGAAGAAGTTATGACCTGTCGAAGTTTCACGACAAAACCAGCTCGGTGCTGAATGTCGTAAAAAGTGAGTTTTCGATAAACTACTTTTTAGCCTTAGTAATCTAAACCAAACTTGTAGTGTTGGTTAAACCGAGAAGTTCGATAAAAAGAACGCCCGAATCTGACTTCGTATGAGGAAGTTATGATTTTTCGAAGTTTCAGCTTAGTAGTAGACAGCTAAAAACTCGAAATTTAGATCGAGTGATTTTTAGCCGACACAACCTAAACGAGAATCGAAGGTCTCGTAAATAGTAGCACAACGGTAAAAAGTCTGACGAAAACGGACGTCGGATGAAGAAGTTATGAATTTTTAACGGATTTCCTGTCCCGGTCTGTTAAAAATAATAATATAAAAATTAAAATCAAAATTAGCCGACGAAGTCTAAACGGAAGTTGTAGAGCATAATTTTACCTACGCGTGCATATAAAGAACGTCAAAAACGGAGCTCGTATGCGAAAGTTATGGATTTTAGAAGTTTTTGCACAACGGTAAAAAGTCTGACGAAAACGGACGTCGGATGAAGAAGTTATGAATTTTTAACGGATTTCCTATCCCGGTCTGTTAAAAATAATAATATAAAACTTAAAGTCAAAATTATCCGACGAAGTCTAAACGGAAGTTGTAGAGCGTAATTTTACCTACGCGTGCATATAAAGAACGTCAAAAACGGAGCTCGTATGCGAAAGTTATGGATTTTAGAAGTTTTTGCACAAAAACCGAGAAAATTCGCATAGTCACGAGTTGCCACGTCACCCTCGCCTCGCATGTGCCACGTGCCCGAAATCTGTGACTCATGCGAAGCCACGTGGCGAAGCTGCTGAGTCATCCGAGCACATGGCCTTATCCGAAGCGGTCCAGTAGCCATGCGACACGTACCCTCTTAGCACGAAACCGAACCCTCGCTGACTGCCACGGTGCCTCGGCTTCGGACCAGTAGACCTTGGTCCAATAGGAGACTGCCAGCGAGCCTTCGCAGGTGCGACCCACGTGCAGCCCTCGTGCGAGCCTCCTCTGCGAGCCGTCGGATCCGCGGAGCGTGGCCACTTCTCAGCCATTGGATCAGGAGGCTCGGCCCTATAAATACAAGGGTGCGAGACCTCCCGGGGGTACTTTTGAAAATTGTCAATTTTAGCCCCTAAACTCATATTTCTTTCATATTATCATCCCCCGAAGCCCCGGTATCAATTATAAGCCCCAGAACACGCCACGAAGTGCCCGTGAAGCCCGGAAAATTTATCTTTTCGGTTTCGAAGCCCGACTTTTGCAGAGCCCGGTTTCTCAATAAAACTCCCGGTTTTATTAGAAACGAACGTTTTAGGAAACGAATTGCTGCCCGATTATCATCAAATCATGTGAGTGTGTAGTTACTTTCACCTTACACATAGATATGAAGTATTTTACATAAAATACTTGTTGTGTGAATATATATTGTTTGTTTATTTGAGATGGGTGTTGAAGGAATGATTTATACAGGTTTTTAAATAATTTAAACTGTATATGTATTTTTATCTACGAAAAATGTTGGGTAAAACATGGGTAGATGAAATAGTGGGTGTGATGAAAGGTGAGTTGGATAAAGGAGATGATTAGTAATATTGATCATGAGTTGAGGGTGAGTGGTGAAATTTGAGAGAATCACTTACCCAAAATGTTGGCCCCCGTCATTTAGGGGATGTCACAGTTGGTATCAGAGCATTAGTTTAAGCAAACTAGGAAATTTGTAGGATTTCTAGACTTAAACTTAGAATGCTAAGCGATGATTGTGAGTTGAGTGTGTCTATTATATTTTAGGTAGTACACCTAAATTGACACGAGCACTAGTTTATTTTAGGAAAGATGCCGAAAATGCTTTTATGTGCTAAATGCTATATGTTTGCCATATATGCCATTATTTGTTCGGATCTATGGTCTGTTGCCGACCGGATCTGGAAACCTTATGTGTGTAGGATTCTAAACGTATGACTACGATATTAGAACTAACATATAAACGTTTCGGAGTAATAACGAAGATTTAACGCCTATCGAAAATAAAGATCTAAATTCACCTACGAATGGTGTATAGATCGAAATGGCGAGTACTCAAAGTGGATTCAGAAAGGATAATCCACAGCCTGAGCCAATCACGATGGCTGGGGTGCAGGCAATGGTGCGTACGATGTTGGATCAACAGATGGAAGAAACAAAACGTTTACTTCAACAAAGTAAGGATGAACTTACTATGCCAGTACGTCAGGCATCTGTTCTTGAGGCAACTATTAGGGTTGCTAAGTCTATTGAAGAAATGATCAATGACAGGACCGCCAACAAGGTTGAAGTTGGCAAGAAGAGGAATTTTGAGGGGTCTTCAAGGCTTAATAAGAGCAACATATCCTCAAAATCTGGCAAAAGAGGAGGTAAAGGAAATTGGTGCGGGAAGTGCAAAAATAAACACTCTGGGATTGTGACAGGAAGGTGAAGTGCTTTAGGTGTGGAGAAATAGGGCATTACGCCAATAAGTGTACAATTCCCAAGGAGGTGTGTTATGTATGTAAAGAAGAAGGCCATATTTCTAAGAACTGTCCGAAGAACAATGAAGTAACAAGGCCAAGTGCACCATCAACGCCAAAGGAATTTCAGAATATCCTTGACGAAGCGATTAATAACGCTAGGAAGTAGAAGTAAAGACTTGATACCCAAAGATCAAGTTACGAAGTAATAATGTGAATAGTAACAAGTGGTTTAGCCTATTAGAGGCATAGTATAGGGTAAACTTGAACCTTTGTGTAATCATTTCAAGGAAATAATATAAACCCTGGTTTTGTCATCTGATGAATGGAATGGTTGGTGTAATTTTTGAAGTTGTCCCAATCGTCTGGAATTTCTATCACCAACCAAGTTGAAGCAGAATTGATGATTGAAGATACGTATGGAAGAAGTCCTAGTAGAGTCTAGGAAAATTTTATGATTAATTGGACACATTCGTATGTGTTAAATTGTTTTGTGATTTTAGGACTTGGGGACCGCGAGACAGTACTTGGGACGAGTATGAGTAGGTGTGAATAGTAGTAGAGATCTATACTACTGGAAGCACAGGATTCACACTTGGATCAGGGAAAGTCACAAGGTTACCAAGGAGCTAGTAATTGATTCCGTCTTATTCTAGTCTGTCGTTACCATCGTTTCGGTAATGACTAAGAAGATGATTGTTATTCCGACCCTATTGGTCATATCGAATCGAGTCCGACTAAGATGAGTTTATTATGTGGTTCAGAGAACCAAGTTCGATGTAGTATTTGACTTAAGCCAGAAGATTGAAGTGAGAAATGATCAAAGCGATCAATAGAAGTATCGCACTCATTGTTAAAGAAGTAGGTAGTTAGAAATGATACATGTTGAACTGTGATTGTATCACATTAGAACATGAAGGAAGGTATAGTTTGCTCCGAAATTTGTCCCTAGGAGATCTGAGTCTAAGTAGTGTAGTATACAATGAGAGATCATTAGAACATGACCCATCGGTCTGTTACAATAAACGAAGGAAAATACTTATTCTAAGAAGAAGAAGAAGGAGTCCTCAATAAGGATTTATTTTGTAACTAGAAGGTTACGATTGAAAGTCCTATGGAGATCGGAAGCTTTTTAGGATTAGCTGGATATTATCGTTGATTTATCCAAGGCTTTTCTTCGATCGCGACTCCATTGACAGCTTTGACCCACAAAGGAGCTGTCTATACTTGGAATAAGAAGCATAGGAAGCTTTGAGAAGTCAAAGAAGAAGTTGTGTGAAGCACCGATTCTTTCGTTACCTGAAGGAGTTGATGACTTTACATTTTACAGTAATGCCTCTAGAGTTGGGTTAGGATGTGTTCTGACCCAAAGGGATAAAGTGATAGCGTATGCATTGAGGCAATTGAAGGAGCATGAAAAGAACTACCCCACTCATGATCTGGAGTTGGTAGTGGTAGTATTCGCCTTAAAGATAGGGAGGCACTATCTTTATGGTACTAAATGCAAACTTTTCACTGATTATAAGAGTCTTCGATATCTCTTTAATCAGAAGGAATTGAACATGAGGCAGCGGCGCTGGCTGGAACTACTCAAGGACTACGACTGTGAGATACTTTACCACCCTGGTAAAGCAAATGTTTGTTGCTGATGCTCTCAGTCGGAAGGTAAATCTTGAAAAGAGAAGGCCAAGAGCACTGAAGATTGAAGTTGTCTCTACAATTGTGGAAAGTATAAAGAAAGCTCAGGAGGAAGCTTTGGAGAAAAATGACCGAAAGGAAGAACGTTTGGGATAAAACGTTGGTGTTTGATACAAACGGTCAAGGATTGAAGGTATTCAAAGATAGGATTTGGGTACCTAAGACGGGAGGAGTAAGAGGTCTTCTGATGGAAGAAGCTCACAAAACAATGTACTCGATTCATCCCGGCAGTACGAAAATGTATAGGGACCTAAAACCCTATTACTGGTGGCCGACGATGAAGCTCGATGTTGCTAAGTATGTGGCTGAGTGTGTAACTTGTGCTAGGGTTAAGGCACAACATCAGAAACCGTATGGGAGTTTAGAACCTTTACCAGTACCCATGGGTAAATGGGAGGACATTACCATGGATTTTGTGACTAAACTGCCCAGAACAAGGAACGGTTACGACATGATTTGGGTGGTCGTTGATCGCTTCACTAAGAGTGTGCATTTCATAGCCGCTAACGAGAAATGGTCTATGGATAAACTTGTGAATTCTTACATGAAGGAAATTGTGAGGCTACACGGTGTTCCGTTAACGATTGTATCCGATCGTAACAGCCGTTTTACCTCAAGGTGTTGGAGGAGTCTGTAAGAGGAATTGGGTACCAAGTTGTGTTTAAATACGGCTTACCATCCGCAAACCGATGGTCAGAGCAAACGAACGATTCAAACATTGGAGGATATGCTGAGAGCATGTACCCTAGAATTCCAAGGTAACTGGGATGAACACTTACCTCTAGTAGAATTTTCCTATAATAATAGTTTCCACTCAAGCATTAAGATGGCACCTTATCACGCTTTGTATGGGGAAAAGTGTCGAACGCCATCATGTTGGCTGGAAGCTGGGGAAAAGCAGTTTATGGGACCTGAAATAGTCCATCAAACTGCTGAAAAGTTGAAAGTGATAAGGGAGAGGATGTTAGCTGCTCAAGATCGACAAAAGAGCTATGCTGACAAGAAAAGACAACCGATATCCTTCGAAGTTGGAGATTCGGTTTTACTTAAAGTCTCGCCGTGGAAGGGACTTATAAGATTTGGTAAAAGGGGAAAGTTGAGTCCAAGGTTTATTGGACCATTTAAAGTTCTTCAGAGGATCGGTAATCAAGCTTACAAGCTAGAATTACCGGAAGAACTGGAGGGTATTCATAACACATTTCATGTGTGTTATTTGAGGAAGTTCACGGGAGGTGTGCCCGACATAATTCCCATTTCGGAATTAAGGTTGGATGAGAGCAAGAGGTTAACTGAAGAACCTGAGGCAATCGTTGACCGTAAGACTAAGAAGTTGTAACGTAAGATAGTCGATTTAGTGCTTGTGCGATGGAAACATATAAATGGGCCAAATCCCACCTGGGAAACGGAGAGAGACATGGTGAGTCGCTACCCGTAGTTGTTTGTCGTTGTGTGATTCCGGGGACGGAATCATCCTAAGGGGGAGAGAGTTGTAACGCCCGTGTTTCTAGACTAGGCATTACTATTGACATAATGGTCTAGGTTAACCTTTGTGACTCATTTTGAAGAAATGAAAAAGGAATTATGTGAATTCTATGTGTTTTATGTGTTTTATGCTTAATTACTAGGAGTTAATTAATTAAGAATAAAAATAAGCGTCAAAATTAAATTTTAGATAAAGCCGATATCTATTAAGAAAGTTGTAGCGGTCGCGACAAGGATTACGGATATACAAAGAATGCCGAAATCCGAGTTATAACGAAGAAGTTATGACCTGTCGAAGTTTCACGACAAAACCAGCTCGGTGTTGAATGTCGTAAAAAGTGATTTTTCGATAAACTACTTTTTAGCCTTAGTAATCTAAACGAAACTTGTAGTGTTGGTTAAACCGAGAAGTTCGATAAAAAGAACGCCCGAATCTGACTTCGTATGAGGAAGTTATGATTTTTCGAAGTTTCAGCTTAGCAGTAGACAGCTAAAAACTCGAAATTTAGATCGAGTGATTTTTAGCCGACACAACCTAAACGAGAATCGAAGGTCTCGTAAATAGTAGCACAACGGTAAAAAGTCTGACGAAAACGGACGTCAGATGAAGAAGTTATGAATTTTTAACGGATTTCCTGTCCCGGTCTGTTAAAAATAATAATATAAAAATTAAAGTCAAAATTAGCCGACGAAGTCTAAACGGAAGTTGTAGAGCGTAATTTTACCTACGCGTGCATATAAAGAACGTCAAAAACGGAGCTCGTATGCGAAAGTTATGGATTTTAGAAGTTTTTGCACAACGGTAAAAAGTCTGACGAAAACGGACGTCGGATGAAGAATTTATGAATTTTTAACGGATTTCCTGTCCCGGTCTGTTAAAAATAATAATATAAAACTTAAAGTCAAAATTAGCCGACGAAGTCTAAACAGAAGTTGTAGAGAGTAATTTTACCTACGCGTGCATATGAAGAACGTCAAAAACGGAGCTCGTATGCGAAAGTTGTGGATTTTAGAAGTTTTTGCACAAAAACTGAGAAAATTCGCATAGTCACGAGTTGCCACGTCACCCTCGCCTCGCATGTGCCACGTGCCCGAAATCTGTGACTCATGCGAAGCCACGTGGCGAAGCTGCTGAGTCATCCGAGCACATGGCCTTATCCGAAGCGGTCCAGTAGCCATGCGACACGTACCCTCTTAGCACGAGACCGAACCCTCGCTGACTGCCACGGTGCCTCGGCTTCGGACCAGTAGACCTCGGTCCAATAGGAGACTGCCAGCGAGCCTTCGCAGGTGCGACCCACGTGCAGCCCTCGTGCGAGCCTCCTTTGCGAGCCGTCGGATCCGCGGAGCGTGGCCACTTCTCAGCCATTGGATCAGGAGGCTCGGCCCTATAAATACAAGGGTGCGAGACCTCCCGGGGGTACTTTTGAAAATTGTCAATTTTACCCCCTAAACTCATATTTCTTTCATATTATCATCCCCCGAAGCCCCGGTATCAATTATAAGCCCCGGAATACGCCACGAAGTGCCCGTAAAGCCCGGAAAATTTATCTTTTCGGTTTCGAAGCCCGACTTTTGCAGAGCCCGGTTTCTCAATAAAACTCCTGGTTTTATTAGAAACGAACGTTTTAGGAAACGAATTGCTGCCCGATTATCATCAAATCATGTGAGTGTGTAGTTACTTTCACCTTACACATAGATATGAAGTATTTTACATAAAATACTTGTTGTGTGAATATATATTGTTTGTTTATTTGAGATGGGTGTTGAAGGAATGATTTATACAGGTTTTTAAATAATTTAAACTGTATATGTATTTTTATCTACGAAAAATGTTGGGTAAAACATGGGTAGATGAAATAGTGGGTGTGATGAAAGGTGAGTTGGATAAAGGAGATGATTAGTAATATTGATCATGAGTTGAGGGTGAGTGGTGAAATTTGAGAGAATCACTTACCCAAAATGTTGGCCCCCGTCATTCAGCAGAGTATGGATGACAACCATGGACTATTCTAGACAGTCTGTGGAACACTAGCAGGCCCGCAACCTGTAGGTGTAATGAACTATATGTTCATTTGATGTACTCTAAAAACCCATTGACATGTATTGTAGGGGGGGAATACCTGTAAATAATACTGTCGATAAATGAGAGCTATGGACTTAGCACATGTTGAATAAACCTTGGCAGCTATGGACTTAGTGCCTGTTGTATAAACCCTGGTGATGGTGTGACCTTGTGCCTATTCCCTAAGATGAATCCTTAGGAAGGAGTGATAGTTGATTCTTAGGTTAAACCCTTAAGAAATAAATAAGATAATGGGGTTGGGGTAATTTGGTTGATTGTTTGATGTTTAAGTACAATAAATTTATTTATTGTGGGTTGAAAACCCTATATGCTCACTAGGCTTCCAAGCCTGACCCACTCAGCTTTTTATGATTACAGGTAGTGGACCCTGAGCATAGTCGAATGATGATGATGAGTGATTTATGGATTATAGGCCAGTAGTTATAAATAACTGTTGTAAGGCTTATAATGTCTTGTTTATGCTTTTGATCTGTATCGGAACATGACATCCCGAGGTTTTAATATAAAAAGGAAATTATATATTTCTTAAAGAAAGGTTTTGATAAACTTTTATCATATGTTGTTTTGGGGACCAATTCCGCAACATCTTTTAAAAAGATTCTCTGATTTTATTTTAAAAAGCATAAATTAAATCGGTCTTTTCTGGCCGAGAATTTAGGGGATGTCACAGTTGGTATCAGAGCATTAGTTTAAGCGAACTAGGAAATTTGTAGGATTTCTAGACTTAAACTTAGAATGCTAAGCGATGATTATGAGTTGAGTGTGTCTATTATATTTTAGGTAGTACACCTAAATTGACACGAGCACTAGTTTATTTTAGGAAAGATGCCTAAAATGCTTTTATGTGCTAAATGCTATATGTTTGCCATATATGCCATTATTTGTTCGGATCTATGGTCTGTTGCCGACCGGATCTGGAAACCTTATGTGTGTAGGATTCTAAACGTATGACTACGATATTAGAACTAACATATAAACGTTTCGGAGTAATAACGAAGATTTAACGCCTATCGAAAATAAAGATCTAAATTCACCTACGAATGGTGTATAGATCGAAATGGCGAGTACTCAAAGTGGATTCGGAAAGGATAATCCACAGCCTGAGCCAATCACGATGGCTGGGGTGCAGGCAATGGTGCGTACGATGTTGGATCAACAGATGGAAGAAACAAAACGTTTACTTCAACAAAGTAAGGATGAACTTACTATGCCAGTACGTCAGGCATCTGTTCTTGAGGCAACTATTAGGGTTGCTAAGTCTATTGAAGAAATGATCAATGACAGGACCGCCAACAAGGTTGAAGTTGGCAAGAAGAGGAATTTTGAGGGGTCTTCAAGGCTTAATAAGAGCAACATATCCTCAAAATCTGGCAAAAGAGGAGGTAAAGGAAATTGGTGCGGGAAGTGCAAAAATAAACACTCTGGGATTGTGACAGGAAGGTGAAGTGCTTTAGGTGTGGAGAAATAGGGCATTACGCCAATAAGTGTACGATTCCCAAGGAGGTGTGTTATGTATGTAAAGAAGAAGTCCATATTTCTAAGAACTGTCCGAAGAACAATGAAGTAACAAGGCCAAGTGCACCATCAACGCCAAAGGAATTTCAGAATATCCTTGACGAAGCGATTAATAACGCTAGGAAGTAGAAGTAAAGACTTGATACCCAAAGATCAAGTTACGAAGTAATAATGTGAATAGTAACAAGTGGTTTAGCCTATTAGAGGCATAGTATAGGGTAAACTTGAACCTTTGTGTAATCGTTTCAAGGAAATAATATAAACCCTGGTTTTGTCATCTGATGAATGGAATGGTTGGTGTAATTTTTGAAGTTGTCCCAATCGTCTGGAATTTCTATCACCAACCAAGTTGAAGCAGAATTGATGATTGAAGATACGTATGGAAGAAGTCCTAGTAGAGTCTAGGAAAATTTTATGATTAATTGGACACATTCGTATGTGTTAAATTGTTTTGTGATTTTAGGACTTGGGGACCGCGAGACAGTACTTGGGACGAGTATGAGTAGGTGTGAATAGTAGTAGAGATCTATACTACTGGAAGCACAGGATTCACACTTGGATTAGGGAAAGTCACAAGGTTACCAAGGAGCTAGTAATTGATTCCGTCTTATTCTAGTCTGTCGTTACCATCGTTTCGGTAATGACTAAGAAGATGATTGTTATTCCGACCCTATTGGTCATATCGAATCGAGTCCGACTAAGATGAGTTTATTATGTGGTTCAGAGAACCAAGTTCGATGTAGTATTTGACTTAAGCCAGAAGATTGAAGTGAGAAATGATCAAAGCGATCAATAGAAGTATCGCACTCATTGTTAAAGAAGTAGGTAGTTAGAAATGATACATGTTGAACTGTGATTGTATCACATTAGAACATGAAGGAAGGTATAGTTTGCTCCGAAATTTGTCCCTAGGAGATCTGAGTCTAAGTAGTGTAGTATACAATGAGAGATCATTAGAACATGACCCATCGGTCTGTTACAATAAACGAAGGAAAATACTTATTCTAAGAAGAAGAAGAAGGAGTCCTCAATAAGGATTTATTTTGTAACTCGAAGGTTACGATTGAAAGTCCTATGGAGATCGGAAGCTTTTTAGGATTAGCTGGATATTATCGTTGATTTATCCAAGGCTTTTCTTCGATCGCGACTCCATTGACAGCTTTGACCCACAAAGGAGCTGTCTATACTTGGAATAAGAAGCATAGGAAGCTTTGAGAAGTCAAAGAAGAAGTTGTGTGAAGCACCGATTCTTTCGTTACCTGAAGGAGTTGATGACTTTACATTTTACAGTAATGCCTCTAGAGTTGGGTTAGGATGTGTTCTGACCCAAAGGGATAAAGTGATAGCGTATGCATTGAGGCAATTGAAGGAGCATGAAAAGAACTACCCCACTCATGATCTGGAGTTGGTAGTGGTAGTATTCGCCTTAAAGATAGGGAGGCACTATCTTTATGGTACTAAATGCAAACTTTTCACTGATTATAAGAGTCTTCGATATCTCTTTAATCAGAAGGAATTGAACATGAGGCAGCGGCGCTGGCTGGAACTACTCAAGGACTACGACTGTGAGATACTTTACCACCCTGGTAAAGCAAATGTTTGTTGCTGATGCTCTCAGTCGGAAGGTAAATCTTGAAAAGAGAAAGCCAAGAGCACTGAAGATTGAAGTTGTCTCTACAATTGTGGAAAGTATAAAGAAAGCTCAGGAGGAAGCTTTGGAGAAAAATGACCGAAAGGAAGAACGTTTGGGATAAAACGTTGGTGTTTGATACAAACGGTCAAGGATTGAAGGTATTCAAAGATAGGATTTGGGTACCTAAGACGGGAGGAGTAAGAGGTCTTCTGATGGAAGAAGCTCACAAAACAATGTACTCGATTCATCCCGGCAGTACGAAAATGTATAGGGACCTAAAACCCTATTACTGGTGGCCGACGATGAAGCTCGATGTTGCTAAGTATGTGGCTGAGTGTGTAACTTGTGCTAGGGTTAAGGCACAACATCAGAAACCGTATGGGAGTTTAGAACCTTTACCAGTACCCATGGGTAAATGGGAGGACATTACCATGGATTTTGTGACTAAACTGCCCAGAACAAGGAACGGTTACGACATGATTTGGGTGGTCGTTGATCGCTTCACTAAGAGTGTGCATTTCATAGCCGCTAACGAGAAATGGTCTATGGATAAACTTGTGAATTCTTACATGAAGGAAATTGTGAGGCTACACGGTGTTCCGTTAACGATTGTATCCGATCGTAACAGCCGTTTTACCTCAAGGTGTTGGAGGAGTCTGTAAGAGGAATTGGGTACCAAGTTGTGTTTAAATACGGCTTACCATCCGCAAACCGATGGTCAGAGCAAACGAACGATTCAAACATTGGAGGATATGCTGAGAGCATGTACCCTAGAATTCCAAGGTAACTGGGATGAACACTTACCTCTAGTAGAATTTTCCTATAATAATAGTTTCCACTCAAGCATTAAGATGGCACCTTATCACGCTTTGTATGGGGAAAAGTGTCGAACGCCATCATGTTGGCTGGAAGCTGGGGAAAAGCAGTTTATGGGACCTGAAATAGTCCATCAAACTGCTGAAAAGTTGAAAGTGATAAGGGAGAGGATGTTAGCTGCTCAAGATCGACAAAAGAGCTATGCTGACAAGAAAAGACAACCGATATCCTTCGAAGTTGGAGATTCGGTTTTACTTAAAGTCTCGCCGTGGAAGGGACTTATAAGATTTGGTAAAAGGGGAAAGTTGAGTCCAAGGTTTATTGGACCATTTAAAGTTCTTCAGAGGATCGGTAATCAAGCTTACAAGCTAGAATTACCGGAAGAACTGGAGGGTATTCATAACACATTTCATGTGTGTTATTTGAGGAAGTTCACGGGAGGTGTGCCCGACATAATTCCCATTTCGGAATTAAGGTTGGATGAGAGCAAGAGGTTAACTGAAGAACCTGAGGCAATCGTTGACCGTAAGACTAAGAAGTTGTAACGTAAGATAGTCGATTTAGTGCTTGTGCGATGGAAACATATAAATGGGCCAAATCCCACCTGGGAAACGGAGAGAGACATGGTGAGTCGCTACCCGTAGTTGTTTGTCGTTGTGTGATTCCGGGGACGGAATCATCCTAAGGGGGAAAGAGTTGTAACGCCCGTGTTTCTAGACTAGGCATTACTATTGACATAATGGTCTAGGTTAACCTTTGTGACTCATTTTGAAGAAATGAAAAAGGAATTATGTGAATTCTATGTGTTTTATGTGTTTTATGCTTAATTACTAGGAGTTAATTAATTAAGAATAAAAATAAGCGTCAAAATTAAATTTTAGATAAAGCCGATATCTATTAAGAAAGTTGTAGCGGTCGCGACAAGGATTACGGATATACAAAGAATGCCGAAATCCGAGTTATAACGAAGAAGTTATGACCTGTCGAAGTTTCACGACAAAACCAGCTCGGTGCTGAATGTCGTAAAAAGTGAGTTTTCGATAAACTACTTTTTAGCCTTAGTAATCTAAACGAAACTTGTAGTGTTGGTTAAACCGAGAAGTTCGATAAAAAGAACGCCCGAATCTGACTTCGTATGAGGAAGTTATGATTTTTCGAAGTTTCAGCTTAGCAGTAGACAGCTAAAAACTCGAAATTTAGATCGAGTGATTTTTAGCCGACACAACCTAAACGAGAATCGAAGGTCTCGTAAATAGTAGCACAACGGTAAAAAGTCTGACGAAAACAGACGTCGGATGAAGAAGTTATGAATTTTTAACGGATTTCCTCTCCCGGTCTGTTAAAAATAATAATATAAAAATTAAAGTCAAAATTAGCCGACGAAGTCTAAACGGAAGTTGTAGAGCGTAATTTTACCTACGCGTGCATATAAAGAACGTCAAAAACAGAGCTCGTATGCGAAAGTTATGGATTTTAGAAGTTTTTGCACAACGGTAAAAAGTCTGACGAAAACGGACGTCGGATGAAGAATTTATGAATTTTTAACGGATTTCCTGTCCCGGTCTGTTAAAAATATTAATATAAAACTTAAAGTTAAAATTAGCCGACGAAGTCTAAACGGAAGTTGTAGAGCGTAACTTTACCTACACGTGCATATAAAGAATGTCAAAAACGGAGCTCGTATGCGAAAGTTATGGATTTTAGAAGTTTTTGCACAAAAACCGAGAAAAATCGCATAGTCACGAGTTGCCACGTCACCCTTGCCTCGCATGTGCCACACGCCCGAAATCTATGACTCATGCGAAGCCACGTGGCGAAGCTGCTGAGTCATCCGAGCACATGGCCTTATCTGAAGCGGTCCAGTAGCCATGCGACACGTACCCTCTTAGCACGAGACCGAACCCTCGCTGACTGCCACGGTGCCTCGGCTTCGGACCAGTAGACCTCGGTCCAATAGGAGACTGCCAGCGAGCCTTCGCAGGTGCGACCCACGTGCAGCCCTCGTGCGAGCCTCCTCTACGAGCCGTCGGATCCGCGGAGCGTGGCCACTTCTCAGCCATTGGATCAGGAGGCTCGGCCCTATAAATACAAGGGTGCGAGACCTCCCGGGGGTACTTTTGAAAATTGTCAATTTTAGCCCCTAAACTCATATTTCTTTCATATTATCATCCCCCGAAGCCCCGGTATCAATTATAAGCCCCAGAATACGCCACGAAGTGCCCGTGAAGCCCGGAAAATTTATCTTTTCGGTTTCGAAGCCCGACTTTTGCAGAGCCCGGTTTCTCAATAAAACTCCCGGTTTTATTAGAAACGAACGTTTTAGGAAACGAATTGCTGCCCGATTATCATCAAATCATGTGAGTGTGTAGTTACTTTCACCTTACACATAGATATGAAGTATTTTACATAAAATACTTGTTGTGTGAATATATATTGTTTGTTTATTTGAGATGGGTGTTGAAGGAATGATTTATACAGGTTTTTAAATAATTTAAACTGTATATGTATTTTTATCTACGAAAAATGTTGGGTAAAACATGGGTAGATGAAATAGTGGGTGTGATGAAAGGTGAGTTGGATAAAGGAGATGATTAGTAATATTGATCATGAGTTGAGGGTGAGTGGTGAAATTTGAGAGAATCACTTACCCAAAATGTTGGCCCCCGTCATTCAGCAGAGTATGGATGACAACCATGGACTATTCTAGACAGTCTGTGGAACACTAGCAGGCCCGCAACCTGTAGGTGTAATGAACTATATGTTCATTTGATGTACTCTAAAAACCCATTGACATGTATTGCAGGGGGGGAATACCTGTAAATAATATTGTCGATAAATGAGAGCTATGGACTTAGCACATGTTGAATAAACCTTGGCAGCTATGGACTTAGTGCCTGTTGTATAAACCCTGGTGATGGTGTGACCTTGTGCCTATTCCCTAAGATGAATCCTTAGGAAGGAGTGATAGTTGATTCTTAGGTTAAACCCTTAAGAAATAAATAAGATAATGGGGTTGGGGTAATTTGGTTGATTGTTTGATGTTTAAGTACAATAAATTTATTTATTGTGGGTTGAAAACCCTATATGCTCACTAGGCTTCCAAGCCTGACCCACTCAGCTTTTTATGATTACAGGTAGTGGACCCTGAGCATAGTCGAATGATGATGATGAGTGATTTATGGATTATAGGCCAGTAGTTATAAATAACTGTTGTAAGGCTTATAATGTCTTGTTTATGCTTTTGATCTGTATCGGAACATGACATCCCGAGGTTTTAATATAAAAAGGAAATTATATATTTCTTAAAGAAAGGTTTTGATAAACTTTTATCATATGTTGTTTTGGGGACCAATTCCGCAACATCTTTTAAAAAGATTCTCTGATTTTATTTTAAAAAGCATAAATTAAATCGGTCTTTTCTGGCCGAGAATTTAGGGGATGTCACATTGATCTTGATCTTCTTGGAAGCTTAGCACCACAAGTGTAATGCCTCTAATGGAAGCACACCCAAGAACTAGCAAGAAGGAAAGTAGAGAGAGAGGAAGGGAGTATGCAATTCGGCCTAGGGTTTCTTCCAAAGAACAGAGTCACCGAAAATGTGAGCCAAGAGGCTCCTTAAATAGCTGAGGGATCTAGGGTTTTGGGAAAACCCTAATGCTCCTTGCTTAAGGCCTAAGCAAAGCCCAAGGGCCTTATCTAGAACCCCTTGGACGAAATCTCTAGGGTTTCCCCTATGGATTTCGTCCACCTCCTTCCAAGGAGGTTCTGGATCCTTCCAATCAACTATTAATTAATTGCAAACTAGTCCCTGCATTTTATAATTAATTCTTTTAACCCCAAAATTAATTCTGATTAATTTCTGGCTAACTATTAATTAAACATAATGATTTCTAATTAATATATTAATCCACTAACATATTAATAAATCATTTATATATTAATTTATTAATCTTATAAATTAATATCTCTCCTTTCATAATTTCCTTGTCTAGTTGCTAGGTTGAGTGCAACCCAAAAGGACTGTGCTGCCATCAATTCAAGTACATACCAATTATAGTTATGGGCTTAGACACCTAATCCAACAGTCTCCCACTTGGATAAGTCTGTAACTATAATTGCTAGTATGCCTTTTAAATATGACCAGCAATTTGTAGCTTCCAAAAGCTACTGCCGAAATCTGACCCAGTCAGTTACGTGTCCTAAGATAAGTGATCATATAATCCTTCGTTCTGCTAGATATCCCTAGACATAAGACATGGAATGTAATCAATCTCTTTGTCAAGAATCTATGTTTCCCGATTTCTGATTTGTGATGATGTAGGACTTCTAATTGAACACATCAATTTAGTCCTGGCTGGGCCCAGCATATAAGTCAACACCAAATCATCGAGGGGCCCACATATATCGCTTTTCCTGTTAGGGCAAAAGGAACGAATACACGTTGACTCATATGCTTGTATCTTTTACTCATCAAATTATACATGACAATGCGTTTTATAACACCAAGTTACTGATGCGTTTTCGTATCACCAATGCATGACCGACTTGTAAATTGCAACTCATATATCTTCGTTTCAAGATTATAAGATATTATCGTCTCAGTATTACTCGTGATGAATTCCATGAAGTGATACTCTGAGCGAGGGTTTATCCAATACTCAAATCTCAATTTCTGAGTACTCATGAACATTGCAGCAATTCTATTGCCATGTCTATCCTCAGACAATCTACAATCCAGTTCATGACAGTCTTAATTCACTACTTACTTCCAAAAGTATGAGCGACTGTGGAGTTTGAATAATCTTATTATTCAGGAAGTAAAACATGCAAAATATGAAACACAATAATAAACAATTGACAAAAGGCAGTAATCAAACTAATAAACAATACTTTATCATTTAATCACCAAAAGTCAATTACATTTATTTTGTTACAAGTTTCAGAACAAAACTGATCTAACTACTAAAACTAATATCATCTTTCAGTCCTATGCTCCGAGCATGCTGAATATGCTTAGCCCTACTCAGACCCTTTGTGAGGGGATATGCTGGGTTATCTTCAGATGACACCCTCTTTACTACAAGATGGCCTTCTTCTACTCTATGTCTGATGAAATGGTACTTTCTGTCGATATGTTTGGTTTTACCATGATCTCTCGGTTCCTTTGTCAAGGCAACCACTCCTTCATTATCGCAGAACAGTTCCATAGGCTCCTGGATGGTTGGAACAACTCCGAGATCTCCGATGAAGTTCCTCAACCAAGCTGCTTCTTTCGACGCTTCACTCGCTGCTATGTACTCTGATTCACAAGTAGAATCAGCCACCGTATCTTGCTTGGAACTTTTCCAAGTAACTGCTCCTCCATTCAGTAAAAATACCCAGCCCGATTGAGAACGGAAGTTATCTCTATCCGTCTGAAAGCTGGCATCACTGTAACCATCTACTCTCAAAGTATCATTGCCACCAAGTACAAGGACCCAGTCCTTTGTCCTTCGCAAATACTTGAGTATATTCTTTACTGCTATCCAATGAGCTCTACCCGGGTTTCCCTGATAGCGACTGACCATGCTCAAAGCAAATGCCACATCAGGGCGAGTACATGTCATAGCGTACATGATCGATCCGACAGCGGAAGCATAAGGTACACGACTCATGTCATCTGTTTCAACATCTGTACTCGGGCATTGAGTCTTACTCAATTTGGTATTGCTCTGGATAGGTAGCTCTCCCTTCTTGGAATTTTCCATACTAAACCTCTTTAGTACCTTATCCAAGTATGTGTTCTGACTAAATCCAATTAGTCTCTTCTTTCTATCTCTCAATATTCTAATCCCAAGAATATAGGCAGCTTCTCCAAGGTCTTTCATGGCAAAACACTTTCCAAGCCAAGACTTAACATCTCTCAAGGTTGGAATGTCGTTACCAATGAGTAATATGTCATCGACATATAACACCAGAAAAGTTACTATACTCCCACTAGCCTTGATATACACACAAAACTCATCTTCACTTCTAGAGAAACCAAACTCTTTGACTTTCTCATGGAAGCAAAGATTCCAGCTGCGAGATGCTTGTTTTAATCCATAAATGGATTTCTCAAGCTTGCACACTCTATTGGGAAACTTTGCATCAACAAAACCCTCTGGCTGATTCATGTAAACATCCTCAGCCAACTTCCCGTTAAGGAAAGCAGTCTTGACATCCATCTGCCAGATTTCATAGTCATGAAAGGCAGCTATGGCGAGCAATATCCTAATAGATTTAATCTTAGCTACTGGCGAAAAGGTCTCATCATAGTCAACCCCTGGGGTTTGAGTGAAACCTTTTGCAACCAGTCGAGCCTTGAATGTATGCACATTCCCATCCATGCCTGTCTTCTTCTTGAAGATCCATTTGCACCCAACTGTCTTACGACCTGGTGCACTATCAACCAAATTCCAAACTTGGTTGTCATACATGGACTTAATCTCGTTGTCCATTGCCTCTTTCCACTTGGAAGCCTCTGGGCCTACCATTTCTTCCTTATAAGTGACTGGTTCATCTAAGTTAACCAGTGTTATGTCACTTATGAATGTGTCACCATCTGAAGTAATATGAAAACCATACAACTCAGGTGGCACACTCGCCCTAGTGGACCTTCGAAGAGGTAATGAGTTATCAACTGGTTCAACAGGAACTGTTTCCTCTGGTTGAGTGCTAGTGTCATCTAAGGTTCCTTCATTGGCTAACTCTTGAATTTCTTCAAGTTCAATGGTGCTCCCACTGTCCTCTTTGAATATGAGCTCCCTTTCTAGAAAGACTCCTCTTCGTGCTACAAAGACCACGTTTTCACTAGGCCTGTAGAACAAATATCCAAAAGACTGCTTTGGGTAACCAATGAAAACACATTTCTCACTTCTAGCTGCTAGCTTGTCGTGAGTCTCTCGTCTTACGAAAGCTTCACAACCCCAGACTTTAATATGTGCCAACGAGGGAATTTTCCCCGTCCACATTTCGTGAGGTGTTTTGGCAACCTTCTTTGTAGGGACAAGATTGAGGATGTGGGCGGCTGTCTCTAAGGCATACCCCCAGAAGTGAATAGGAAGCGAATCACGACTCATCATAGAACGAACCATGTCTAAAAAGGTCTGATTACGCCTCTCAGCTACACCATTTAATTGTGGTGTCCTAGGAGGAGTCAATTGTGAGACTATCCCACATTCTTTCAGATAGTCGTTAAACTCGATACTAAGATACTCCCCGCCTCTATCGGATCTAAGTATCTTTATCTTCCTGCCCAATTGATTTTCGACCTCATGCTTAAACTCTTTGAACTTTTCAAAGGTTTCTGACTTATGCTTGATCAAGTAGATATAACCATATCTGCTGTAATCGTCAGTGAAAGTCACATAAAATCGATTAGCATCTCTTGTAGTTGATCTGAAGGGCCCACACACATCTGTGTGTATGAGATCCAACAGACCTTCACCTCTTTCACAAGACCCTGTGAATGGTGATTTTGTCATCTTTCCCAAAAGACAAGATTCACACATATCATCTGATTTTAGGTCAAATGATTGCAACACTCCATCCTTTTGGAGTTGGGCTATGCGTTTCTTGTTAATGTGTCCAAGACGACAATGCCACAAGCATGCCTTGTCTACACTATTAGACAAGTCAATATTAAGTACACTATTTCCTAAGCTATCAACACAAGTCACTGTTTCATACACACCATCACAAGGTAAAGCTTCAAACATAAAAACACCATTCTTATAAACAGAAATTGAACCATTAAAATCATTAAAAGAATATTTAAAACCTTGTCTGAACAATGCATGAAATGAAATAATGTTTCTCGTCATCTCAGACGAATAGCAACAATTTACCAAATCTAATCTAACATCATTACTAAGCAAAAGCTGATAAACTCCAATCTTGGTTACTGGTGAAGACTTTCTGTTTCCCATGATCAAGTTTATCCTTCCTCGCTCTATCTCCTCACTTTCCTTTATCCCCTGCATATCAGAATAGATATGAAAACCACATCCTGTATCAAGGACCCATGAACGAGAAGATAATGAGTTATTAGCATAAATAGTGTAAATACCTGCCGAAGATGGCTTCACTTTGCCATCCTTGATATCTTGCAGATATTGTGGGCAAGATCTCTTCCAATGCCCCTTTTGATTGCAGTAAAAGCGAACGGCCTCTTTTGGATCAGAAACATGGGGAGTGAAACCATTGGGCTTAGCCTTTGGGCCATTGCTAGATGACCCAGCTTGAGCCTTGCTCTTCCAGTTTTGCTTGGGAGGACCTTTCCTCTTTTTCCCCTTTTCCTGTCCAATAGCCAAGACAGGGGCACTTGCAGGTGTGGAGGGTATACTTTTACCCTTCATCCCTGCTTCAGCTGTTTGCAACAAGTTGTGCAATTGGGCCAGAGTCTACTCAGTGTTGTTCAAATGGTAAGTTAGAATAAACTGACCATAACATTCAGGAAGTGAGTTCAAAACCATGTCAATGGCCAATTCCTCATCAAAGTGAATGTTGAGCTTGACCAAACGCTCTATGTAGCGTTGCATTCTTTGCACATGTGACACAACCGACTCCCCTTCTTTCATCTTGCAAGCCATGAGTGACTTGACTACTTCAAATTTTTCTTGACGAGCTCGCTTATGGTACATTTCCATAAGGTCCTTGTTCATCTCAAAAGGCCAGTAGTCCTCATAGTACCTCTGCAGTTCTGGGGACATAGTTGCTGCCATGATGCATGCCACTTTGGTAGCATCATCGTAATGTTTCTTGTAGGCAGCAAGTTCTTCAGGAGTAGCTTCAGACTCATCAAGTTCTTTGAGCTCCTTTTCAAGAACATATTCTTTGTTCTGAAAATGAAGAGCCATCTTGATGTTGCGCATCCAATCGTTATAGTTAGAGCCATCCATAACGACTTTGGAGCAGATATTCAGCAAAGAGAAGTTTTGGTTGGAGGAGGATGAAGCAGAAGTGTTTCCAGAAGTAGACATCTGAAAAGAAAGAAAGTTTTAGTTAGATTTCAAGATACCTCAATATAATAACCCAAAGATAAAATATCAAGGTTAGGATCCAACTATGAAGATTCACAACTTAGAAATGGGATGCCGAGACCCAAGTTTAAATTTCATAAAGGTAAGTGAATGACGATTCACCAATTCCACCATTAGACGAAACAAACGAAGTGAAATTCCTAATTCTTTTGAGATACATTGAAACTATTCAATGGCATGTTTTAATCTCAGATTATGTTCTTCTATTTGTGACTGGGATGCCGAGGATTACAAACAAGATGTGAATAACCATGCAAATGTGCTTGGTAACCTCATTGTCTTTATCATTAACTATTGATGTGCTGGTAAACCACACACGCTCCATCAAAATGACAATTATGAGATACCTATTACTACTCTTTATTAGTGCCTTTTAGTGTGCTGGTTAACCACACACGCTCCACTAACGACCAATAAAGCATAATGTGCAATTTCATGGATTAGCATACTTTTCACATTTTTTCTAAAGTAACTAGAGTTGGGATTTTGTAAAATAATGTTCTAGTACTTTCTTTAATAGCATTATACTTTTAATGAGAAGTAGTTGTCCTATCAAATCCGTTCTGCTAACGACCCTCCACTAATCAAGGGAGCGGTGGGTGAGAGTGGACACCCATTCAACTACCATTTTATAGGCAGTTTCCTTATACCCCCCTTATAGATTAGCTTCGTGAATGAGACATACTAGCGATTTGACTGACCATATTCTTATATATATATAATATTAAATATTTAATCATAATACATATATAACGTATGTTTTAAAACTTTTAAAACTTTAAGGTTTATATAAATTTCGAAAATTAAACTATTAATTTAAATTTAAAATAAACCAAATTACTAGATTTAATATTTATCTATTAATTAACTTTTAATCAATTTATTAAATCTTGTAAGGATTATCTAATTAAATTAATCAATTAATTTAATCCTAATCCTTATCCCTCTAAATTTCGAAAATTAGGGTAAGGATAATTATCCAATTAATCTAATCAAGTAACAATTATCCAAAACAAGAAACCCTAAAACTTCTAGGCATATTTCGAAATTTACAAGGGAGGAGGCTAGGGTTTTCAAAACCCTAACCCTAATTTCGATTAGGGTTCTTTGGAGGCTAGGGTTTTCGAAAACCCTTTTATCCAAAACCCTAATTTCGAAAATTTGGCCTTTAGGGTTTAATAGCTATAAACCCTAATTTGCAATTCAACAATTATAGCAATTCAATTTAAAACAAACAATGGCTCTTATACCACTAATGGATTTTAGGTGAAACAAATAAACTAGAAAACAATTCCTAAGTTCACATGCAACCTACTTTTGATCTATGTTTTAACTATTGAACATATAACTTTGAATTGCAAAACAAGAACCCTAGAGGTGAGAGGCTAATTTCGAAATTAAGAAACTAGGGTTTAAGAGTTACATACCTTTCAATTGTTATAGCAAACAATTGATAATTCCCTTCATCTTGATCTTGATCTTCTTGGAAGCTTAGCACCACAAGTGTAATGCCTCTAATGGAATCACACCCAAGAACTAGCAAGAAGGAAAGTAGAGAGAGAGGAAGGGAGTATGCAATTCGGCCTAGGGTTTCTTCCAAAGAACAGAGTCACCGAAAATGTGAGCCAGAAGGCTCCTTAAATAGCTGAGGGATCTAGGGTTTTGGGAAAACCCTAATGCTCCTTGCTTAAGGCCTAAGCAAAGCCCAAGGGCCTTATCTAGAACCCCTTGGACGAAATCTCTAGGGTTTCCCCTATGGATTTCGTCCACCTCCTTCCAAGGAGGTTCTGGATCCTTCCACTCAACTATTAATTAATTGCAAACTAGTCCCTGCACTTTATAATTAATTTTTTTAACCCCAAAATTAATTCTGATTAATTTCTGGCTAACTATTAATTAAACATAATGATTTCTAATTAATATATTAATCCACTAACATATTAATAAATCATTTATATATTAATTTATTAATCTTATAAATTAATATCTCTCCTTTCATAATTTCCTTGTCCAGTTGCTAGGTTGAGGGCAACCCAAAAGGACTGTGTTGCCATCAATTCAAGTACATACCAATTATAGTTATGGGCTTAGACACCTAATCCAACATAATCCGACTAGCAAGTGTGGTAATAAAATGAAATCAAGTGCTGAAATGTCTCTAAAACTCTGAAGTGTCTGTGAAGTCTGAAACTGGCCATGAATCTCTAACAATGAAGGTCTTCGGCTTCAAATCACAACCAATGAAGCAGAAAAAATAAGATCCAAATCTTCAAACCAGTCATAATCACCCGAAGAAGGAGGTCACAATGATCAAGTAGAAGATCCAATAAAAGAAACACTTCGGCTTCAAAAATATGAAAAACATCTCGAGTTCTCGAATCATAATACACCGAAATTCTTCAAAGAATAACCTGCTAAAAATGTGAAGCATCCATAAAATGTAGTCCGGATAAAAATAATGTGAGTCCAAAAACATGGTCTAGCAATGCTAAAAATTTGATCCAAGGACCAAAAATAAGTGTCACGTGGCATTTCCAAAATAATCTTCGTCTTCAACATATCACAAATCCAAACTCGTGAAACCATAAGATCTGAACCGGATGAGAACACAAAATCATCCTGTGGTAGAGTCCAAATAATAAATAATCTGAATCGGAAAACATCGAGTAATGCCAAAAATTTGATCCATAAAGACCAAAAATAAGTGCCACATCGCATCACTAAATAAATAATCGTCTTCAGAAGTCTTCAAAAATCCAAACTGAAACAATCATAATAACCAAATCCGGATGATATTCTCTCCCTATTTTTGATAACCAATGACCGGATATCAAAAATCAACAAATCATCGGATGGAGAGTGTCGGATACCAAGAGTTAAGAGAAGCTCTCCCTAGATGTATGAAGGGTCTCGATAAGAAACGAGAAAGAGTAACAGAGATACTCTTGCGGTCATGAGAAGGTGGGTGACATAGTTGCTGAAGCTGTGCTGAGAAAATAATCTGTTGTGCCAAAAATATATATCCAAATATCCAAACTGCGGTACCAGAACACTTGAAGTGGTCTTCAATAGAGAATAAAGTCCACATGCTCAAGATACATGATTCTTCAACCAAAAATCAAGAGCGACAAGTCATAAAATCTCATAAAGTGAAGAATGCGAAACAACTTTGTTGATCAATCGCCGTTGCTGTGCAAGCATCACAAAAAATAATATGAAGTCCGATTGCGGTAGGAGTATTCTTCCAATAATAACCGGCATGAAATGAACCAATATGACAATCCAAGGTTCGGTTGTGGCAAGAATTGGTGTTAAAAAAATAATTGGTGTAATAAAAAAAATTGGTTTTAAGAAAAAAAATTGGCTAAATAAAAAAAATTGGTGTAAAAAAAATTGGTGTTAAAAAAAATTGACTGAATAAAAAAAATTGTCGTTAAAAAAATGGCTGAATAATAAAAAAAAATGAAGTTTAAAAAAAATAAGAGGATTAAAAAAAAAAGGGGGGGGGGGGGCTGATGAGAGGGGAGGAAAAAAGGAGTGGAGGGGAGGAGAAGGAAGAAGGAAGAAGGAGGGGCTGATGAGAAGAAGGCGGAGGCTGCTAATGGCTGAAGTTCCGAAGTGAGGAGGGTGGTTGCGGTGAGAGCGTGATTGCGGGTCAAAGAGGACAGTGGGTCAGGTAGGTGGCTGCAGATCAGATGGACAAGGCTGCGGATGATACGCTAATCGGATGAAGCACTATGGTAGGTGCAGACTGCGGTGCGAGGAAGGTAAGCACGACTGCGGTCCGAGGCTGCGGTCCGAGCCAAGAAGAGATCCGAATCGAGGGTAACTGAGGGTTTTTGGCTGCGGTTCTAGGGCTGCTGACCGAGGCTGCGGATGGGATCTGAGAGGACCTCGGATCAAGGCTAAGAAGGGCTGCGGGGAAGCTTCTTAGGAGGCTCCGGTAGGCAGTTTTTGGTTGCGGTTCGGGACTCCGAGAAGGGCTGAACAGGTGACGAAAAATGCTATTTTTTCATGAAAAATGGTACCGTAAAGGTCATTTATTCATATTTTAATAAGGGAATCTTTTATAAAGCATTTTAAGTCAAAAAGTGGTCTTGGGAAGGCAAAGATGAGGAGTGTGCAGGAGGTTTTTATGGGACAAAAGGTGATGAGATTGGACCATGTCACATGTTTTTTACTTTGGAAGGCAAATATGAGTGAATTACTCTTTACCCAAAAGAGCAAAAAGGACAAAGTGCTTTTTGCAAACACAATATACGTCCAATATTTCTTCAATTAAAGATCTACAGCAAGAATAATGAGGAATAAAAGTCTTCATACCTCAAGAAGATTTCCAAGCTGCTGGGTAAAAAAAAGAGCATCACTTCAAAGAAAATAAGCCCATTAATTGTGTCTTTTCTTCCAAGATCAAAAGAAACTCCTGGAGCATAAATTTTTCAACTTTTTGGAGACCACAAAATTAATTTCTCTTCCCATTTTCTTCATTTCTTCAATAGCAACAATAATAATCTTTTCAGAACATCTTTTTCCAGCAACAAATAGAACGAGCAGCAGCAGCAACAATTTATTTTATTAAGTAAGAATCACCCAGAAAATAGAACTAAAAACGAACTTCATAAAAAAATTCGGTTTGAAACCCGAAAAAAATTTTCTTGCAGAAACACGGAAAAATCACAAGATAATCACCGAACAGCAGTCGTTCCCTTGAACTAGTCGCTTGAACCTTCAAGGTACAGCTCTGATACCAATTGTTGAGAGAAAAACTTTGAGACACACTTGAACAAACGTTAGAACAAGTATATTGCGGGATAGTTAATCTCGAAGGATCTGAAAGCTCAACAATAATATTTAGAGTTAGATAGTTAGAGAGTTAGTTGCGGCAAAAGTAAAGAAATGGAAATGACAACAATTGTTATATCAAGTATACACATAAGTTGATTCATAACGAGGAATGCATTCAAGCCAAGTTAATAAGTGAGATCAAACTTAGTGATTAAGTCACAAAAGACTTGCTCCGAAGAGAGAGTGTAATCAGTTATATTCTAGTAAGATTTGTGAGTAAGAAGAGATGCGTAATTAGATAGAGAGATAGAAAAGATAACTTCAGAGATGTGTATTCAGATCGATATATAGATAATTGATAGATAAGTGAGAATGAGCTCTATTTATAGAGACTCAAGAAGTTACATTTGAATCACTCTCTAAGAGTAGCCATGAAAGGCATACTAGACAATAGAGAGTATTACAGAAAGAAAAATAAACTAAGTAAAGTAAGAACGATTGCGGTTGACTAGATGACTTCGGATGCGGTTGCTGAAGAGAGAGCTTGACTGCGGTAGCTTATTGGCTGCGGTAGCTGAAGTTCAAGAGGGTCACTTTTCATTATTCAACACTCGGTCTTTGGTATCCTGCTAAGTCTGTGTTCTTTGTTAAAGCCTTCTCTGACGCTGATCTTGGTGGATGTGGATTGGACCAAAAAAGCACAACCGGCGGATGCCATTTCCTTGATGGCGAACTTGTCAGCTGGCAGTCAAAGAAACAAACTTGTGTGTCCCTTTCCACAGCCGAAGCTGAGTACATCGCTGCAGCATCCTGTACATCACAGGTCATATGGATACAAAGCCAACTTAGAGATTATGGCTTAAGCAAGAAGAAAATCCCTCTCTACTGTGACTCTGAAAGTGCAATTCGAATATGTCACAATCCAGTGCAACACTCAAAGACAAAGCATATTGCACTGAGATACCACTTTATCAAGGACCATGTTGAAGATGGAAATGTTGAAGTTCACTTCGTTCGGTCCACAGATCAACTGGCTGACATCTTCACTAAGGCCTTACCAGAAGCAAGCTTTAACAAGATACTCCAAGGCTCTGGAATGATGGAAGCTGAGTCAGTACCGAAACACCTTTCATCTCACTAAAATTAAACAAGCGAAATAGAGCGAATGCTCGGTCTATTTCGGTTCTTGAATTTTTTGGGAACCGAAATGAACCGAACGCTCGGTCTATTTCGGCTTTTGAAATTTTTAGGAATCGAAATGAACCGAATGCTCGGTCTATTTCGGCTCTTGAAATTTTTAGGAACCGAAATGAACCGAACACTTGGTCTATTTCGGCTCTTGAAATTTTTAGGAACCGAAATGAACCGAACGCTCGGTCTATTTCGCTTAATCTTTTCTAAGGAATGGTTTCGGTTGTACATTTTCGTAAATCTTTCATGTGCTTATATTTCATCTTTATTTTCATTTAAAAATTCAAAAATCCAAAAATATTTTCTTTTCTGTTTTTATTATTTTTCAGAAATGTCCAAAAACTACAAAAATATCTCTATTAGTTTATAAGTTTATTTTAACATAATTCATGTTCAAGGAAGCGAAACACATGACATTGGGGCAGGTATAACATTCTTCTCTATGTACTAGTTAAGAGTCCCTATAAGCATGCTGGTGCATGTAGACAGAAGCCTCCATGACTCTGAGTTAGGCCTTAATGATTCGATAAACACAAATCGTTTCTTCCCAATCAGGCAGTTAACAAACCTCAAGTCACGAGCTACCTCACTCTTCTCATAATGAGTTAAGAGTTTTCTGCTTTGTTATTCTTATATAGCAGAGGTACTTTCGATTCCTTAACCACCTCACTTTTCTCCATCATGTTTCGCTTCACAATCGTAACCCTTGACACTCTCAGATATTACCACTGAGGTTTATGGTTACACAATTTCTGTGTTGATGATCTTAGTTACGTCTACCACGAGCTAAGTGAAACCCAAAATCCAACACCTTGAACGACTTGACGGTGAACACTCTAATGTTCAAGCTATTACTTGTCACCTCATGAAATCTCTTTTTCTTGTTGCGTGATCTTTATGGAAGTGTCTAACACCAGGACGTTTCTTCCCATAAGATCCAGTTTATTTTTTTTGAGATTTCTTACTATTTTCCAGTTACTTATTATATTTTCAAACCTACTTGTTCAACAAACCACATCGGTTTCACAAGTACTTCACCCGACTTTCGGTCTTATTTCAAGTATCAAGGTTCGGTTGAAGGTAAGCTACCCTATAAAGCATATTATTGAAAAGATGCATTTCAATGTTTCTTTACAAACATTTGATCGTATTTCACGGGAAACCACACAGACACTTCTTAATCTCTCTTGACTTTGAAGGAAGAGATTCGTGCCCGGGGTCATCAGTTTCGTGTCTAAATAAACATCACTTAAATCCCACAAATATCTTGCTTTATTTCTTTTTTATTGTCACACTCTTGCACGGAGGTCTTTAAGATTTTCCAAATTCTTGTTAGCAGTTCTAATGGCAATTTTCATATTTGTGCTTTCGGTTCTAACAGATATGGCGATTTCCTTTATCATGAAGAAACGACAGTTGATTTCCACAACGCGAAAGCTGATTTATTTTAATATTAAAATTCAAATAAGGGTGAGTCAGCGTGAATTTGAAATGGTTTCTATACCCACGACTGCTGACGCATTTCTAGGGATACCAAGCTGTCACATCGCGCTTTTTCAGGCGACGTTTCAGAGATAGAGTCATCATCACAAACGGATTTTTCTCTCTCCTACAGATGGTATAAAAGATTTTCTCGACCCTCTTAGACTCCTTTACCAACTTCTCCCTCTCTCTCACGAACACATCGGCGATTTTACACTGTTCATCTTCTTCTTCCTCAGTGAACCAATGGCAGAATCATCCTCTGTCCAAGATCAAACTGTGTCATCGTCGTTGCTCACGATCAAACCCAATCAGAACCTCATCATTCAACTGGATCCTTTTCTCTACGATTCGTACATGCTCCATGTTGTCGTGTGCCTCAAGTATTCTCCATTGGTGATTGCACTCACACACGTCGAATCCGTTCTGATGTCTCTTCTATCCCAGGTGTATTTTACTGCTTCATATGACAAGCGCAAGGAACGGATCTTCTTCGATATCTTCAATCAAAAGACATCAGTTTCCAATGCACGCTTTTGTTCGTTGCTAGGGCTTGCTGCAGATGCCTCTGTCATCTCACCGGACTTCATCACTACGACCCAGTTGTTTTCGATGCTCTACGACATGGGGTACATAGACGTTCTGACGACAGTGATGAAGTTCAAGAAGTCTTGTTTGCCACCTCAGTGGAATGGTCTGCTTACCCTTCTCTACAAAGGATTAGTAGAACGTGTTGCAGGGTCAGATGGGGCTAGTAAAGGATTCCTGACCATTCTTTATGGTATCTATAATGGTATCAATCTGGATTATGGGTCACTTCTTTGGGCACAACTGGTGCAGAGTATCAAATCCTCAACAAAACATTCAGAGATCTCCTACGGCCGTTTCTGGACTTTGATCACTAACAGAGCTATTCATACTTTTCAGATTCCTGTTATGGAAGGTGCTCTGCGATCTTCAATTGCGACTTTTCACACAGTCAAAATTATTATGACTGATCCAACGAAGTTCATATTCATCGGTTCTATTCCTGAATCAATGAGCTGATGTGTCTCCAATGAAAGTAAAATAATGGCTGATTACAATAAGTTGACTCCTTCGGGTCCACGCCAACTCACTCCCGAGATGCAGAGCTCATCAGATGCTGCAGATAAGCCAACAAAACGAGGGAAGAAGGCTGATAACAAAGGAGACAAAGTGGGTCAATCCTCCAAGGTTTCAACCCCTAAGAAACGCAAGGCAGAGCAAGCCGAGCCTACTGCTCCAAAGAAAAGAAAGGTCAAAAAGCAAGCTCGCCGACCGAAGTCTCCTTCCCCTTCTACAAGTGACCCTGAGTATGTTCATTCTGATGGCCAGCCAAACCCTAAGTCAACTGATGATGAAGCTACAGAAACTCATAGTCCACCTAGAGGTAATTCGCCTCCACCCTCACCCACTAATGATAGCAACCGAAACTCGCCTCCTCCTTCTATTCCACTTTCGGTTCCGATTACTATCGCTCCTTGTCCTCCACCTATCACATCTACAACCGCTTCATCCATCCCCATTCCAACCCCAATATTCTCTACAACTACTACTACTACTCATACACCCGAACCTATTGTTAATGTCAACGTATCTATACGGGGGCATCTACTTTCAGTTCTGATCCACCTGTTACCTCAACACCTTTAATCCCACCTCCATCACCTGAACCTGTTCTTGGCGGTGAGGACATGGAATTTGATTCCACTTACTTCAGTCATTATCGTGTACAAAGTGATGAAGATGATGATGCCCCAATTACCAAAAGGCATCTCAAAGCAGTAACTGAAAAGCGTGATCGATTTCTTTCTTCCCCTTCTGTTGGTGCATATTCAGAGGCAACTCTCCAAGCTCTGTTCTCATCAGTTGTTAAAGAACATGAGGCCTCCATCTTCAGTACTGCCAAAGCTATTGAAGCCTCAACCTCAATTTGCCAGAAAGCTTCACTTGCAGTTGAAGCTTCAACCAACGATTGCAAGCAAGGGACCGCAAAAGTCGAAAAACTAGTTTCAGAGGCCCAAATCTTTCAAGATTCTCTTCAAGCGGCAGCTCAGGAAAATGCTCAAACAGTGAACGCCTCAGTTGATAATCTTACGCGTTTACTGGAGGCCGAAAAGAAAATTTTTGAAGAAGCTCACCAAGCAATTGAGGCTGCTAACAAAGAGCTTCACACTTCAGTTGATGCTCGTCTGACTCAACTTGAAGTCGAGCTTGCTGTGGAAAACAAGGTGATGGATGAGCTGGATAAGCGGACTTCACATCTAAAAATTCAGAATCTCAAGCTCAAGAATGCCACAAAAGAGATTGAAGATTTAAAATCTGAGCGGGAGGTGATTAAAAGCTCGGTTGGTGATGTGCATTCAATTCTCTTACATCTCCTGGAAGCCCACGACTCCATTCTTACCATCTCCATCCGACGTCACTTGCCTGAAAAGCTGAGACCTGCTTTGGATGTTTTGAGCCGAATCGAGGGTGTTCCGGAGACTAGTATCCCTCTGAAACAAGGGGGAGATAAGGTTACATAAGGCAAGGCCCAATCTCAACCACCTCCCAAACCGAACGTCACTACTGAACCGAAGGGTAATGAAGCTTCGGTCAGTATGAGGGACAAAAGAAAGAAGAAGATTGGAGAAGATGATGTGGATGATGATGATGATGATGATGATGATGATGATGATGATGATGATGATGATGATACAGAAGAAAATACAGAAAGGAATGCTTCTAAACTTGAAGATCGGAAAATTAAGCCCACCGACCAAGAAATTCAAGAGAAGATTCAGAAAGAGAAGGAACTTCTTGAAAAGGAGTTGAAAGCGAACGAACTGCTAGAGCAGAAGAAGTCCATGTTTCCTGAATGGACTATGGAATCGCTTTTGAGGGAGGTTATTGATGCACCGAGCACTCATTGGCTTGAACCTGTTCTTTTGTTCGGGCTTGAGAACTCGAAGGACTCACATTTTGGCATGCCAATCACCCGAAAGGCATTCACTTTTCACTGTTTTGAGTCAACGGCTGGCATTCCTTCCCCAGACCCGAACGTAGATCGTGATTTGCTCGAGTATTATCTCTAGTTTGCTCAGCCACAATACCTGACCTGGAGCACTCAGAAAATCACAACGGTCAAGGTGTTGAAGCCCACTTCGGCAGGGAAATTCATCAACATCAAATTCAAAGTGACCCGAGGCTCTGATAGCTCGGTTCATATAATTTCCCTTGCTAACCTGCCAAACTTGAACCCTCACGACTGGATACTCCTTAATAATATTTTGCTGACCAATCCACAGGAGTATTAGCCTATCATTGATCACATCAAGCAAATGCTCGTTTGTTATATTCATGAAGTAGTGAAGATGGATCAGGAGATCGCTTCTGCCATTCACAAGAAGACCACTATGAAGCCGATAGGGAGGGCAAGCAATGTGAATGAAATGGTTAAGGGAAAGATTGATCCCAAATTTCACACTGTTATGTTCATGAGGAGCGAAGGTCAAAAATGCTTGTTCGCTCTGATTGACAAACACCTCTTTTATACTTACTGTTTGGAGCATATTTTGGAGATCATACGTAGGTGTAATCAGAACAGTGAAGCTGATAAGAAGTTGTTCACTGATATGCTTCGGTGGTATATTCAGTTTCGACAAACGCTTCTTGCGATCATCCCTCGGCTGTTCAAGGTTGTAAAGAAGACCAAGGTCACTCAACCGAAGTAGTCTCTCGCCTCAATTGACGCAAAGGGGGATATTGTTGGGTCTTGGTGTTGCGTCTTTGGGCTCGGTCATAAGTCCATTTAGTTTACCCGGTTTGGGCCTGTCCAACTGTGGATAATCATTAGGGTTAGCATATATATATATATTGCATGCATGTACAGATTTTAGTATCTATCGTTATTATTATTACTTGCATTGTAACCCTAGCACACCTCTACAGTCGAAGTTCTTCATCGAGCTCTTCTGAGGTGTGAGTTATTAATCATTCGACATCTTTGATCCATTCCTGTGTTCTTTGCATTGTCAAATATTTTTTTTCTGTTTGGAATCTATCGATCTATAACGAATTATTCTCATCATCCTTCTTCTTCTTCTAGCCTCCAAGAACACCAAAATACTCAAGAATGGCTCACACACTCACTAAATGATCTAGGGTTTCGTGGGTTAAGTTCTGGACAATGGGGGATGGGAATGGAACAAAGAGGAGGAGAATAAGATGCTTAAATAGGGTGCCAAGTCCCGAATTTAGGGTTTCCCAAACCCTGACCAACTCGCCGAGTCGGTCCTTCGACTCGTCGAGTAGGTCACTTAACTCGCGACCCGGAACACGCTCCTACTCGTCGAGTTACCCCACCTACTCGACGAGTCGCCTTCTGATTTTTGAGGTTTTCCTTTCCTTTCTAGGCCTTCTGAATTCGGGGTGTTACACCTTTTGGACTAGGAAAATTAGTATTTTTTGCCTTACCTTTAAGCCATGCAAGTTATCTTAGTTCTTTAGATCATTTTGGTGTATTAAAGTTTAGATATTGAAAGTTTGTGGCATCATTATGGATAAAGTTGGAAACTTTTTCCATCTAAACATCATGTTGATTCTGAAATGAGGGATGGACCATCCTAATCGATAAATTTGGAAACTTTATCCATTATAAAATTTGTTAGGTACCAGATCTGAAAAGTTGGAAGCTTGGATTTAAGGGTTAAGTGCTTGACCCATTAATTTGTTGGTACCAGTTCCCACAATGTAACATGTTGCTCGCCACGATGTGAAGGCTGGTGTCACCACGATTACTTTGTCGTGTAGCTGTCATGTCGTGACATATGGGTGTCCACAACATACAGGTTAGTTGGGGCTGACTTTGGCTATTGACTTTTTGAACATTTCGAATTTTGGTTAAACTTGGAGGCGTTGAGCTATAGTCTGAGGTTTAGCTTGTGATTGGTTTAGGAGGTTCGTGTAGCTGATTCTGCGGGACTTTGAGTAGTGGATTTAAGCACTTCGTTTAGGTGAGTCTTCTCACTATATTACCTATGTCATAGTGATGTGCATACTAGACTAGCTGTGACTTATTTGTTGATGGATGTTATGTGTTATTATTGAGTTGCTCATAACTGTAAAATTGCTGATAGTCCGTAGGGTTACTGATAACCCACAGGGTTAATAATAAATCATAGATGTTTATGTTGTTGTGTTGTATGTGATATTTAGGACTACTAATAGTCCTTACGACTGCTGATAGTCCCAAGTTTTGTATGTGATATTTAGGACTACTGATAGTCCTTACGACTGCTGATAGACCCAAGTTTGCTGATCACCCATAGTTGATTATTATGTTATGTTGTATGTGATATTTTGGGGAACTCACTAAACTTTGTGCTTATAGTTGTTAATTAAATGTTTTGTAGATTCTTATCAAATTGCTAAAGCGGGACTGTACACACACATCAACAATTTTATGATTCGAGATTCCGCATTGTCTACCTTATAACTCTGATTTTGAATTATGGTTTATGAACAATTGGTTTGACTTGAATGTAACTTTCTAAAAAATAGGTGTTTTTTCTATTTTAAAATTAAAAAGGGAACAGGTAAATAGCCCCCCCCCCCCCCTCTTCTCTTTTTTTATCCCCTCATTTGACATTTGATATAACCATTATATATATATATATATATATATATATATATATATATATATATATATATATATAACATTTTTAAATATACAATCATATAAGTATATTTTTAATAAATATTATTATAAATAAAAAACAATTATAAATAATTAATCAACATTGTAATTAAATTGTCAAACAATAAAATTAAAAAAATTATTATTATTATACATATTTAACCAATAAAATTAAAAAAATAATTATTATTATACATATATAGAGATGAATTATTTTTTTTAATTTGTTAAAACTATAGATGAAGTGATATGTTATGGAAAGAACTCTAAAAATAAAGGGACCATAAGTGTAAAATAGAGAGTTTGTAGGTAAAAGAAAAAAAGAAAAAAAAAATAGGCGAGTGAGGAAATGGAAAAACAAAAAGCGCGTGATATAGATTTATAGGGGGAGGGGGGCGGAATAAGAGGACCCAATTAAAAAATATTATTCAGATATTTGGTACGTTACAGTTAGTTTTAATAAAAATACTTCTGATTAATGGTACGTTTGATTAGATTTTGAATCACTATATGATTATGTTTAAGTCATGTGAGGTGAAATGGAGTTTTGATAGAAATTCACTTTCCTAAATTGATTAGATTGGATGGTTAAGTCACTAACGCTATGATTCTAAGTTGTTTAGCAACAAAGAGAGCTCCCATAGACTCAGTCTATACGTTCATATTACCTAATGACACAATATAGGTATGATGAGTCTCAATTTTAATGACAACTTCTCAAATTGTCGAAGTTATCAGATCAATCACAAACATTTAGTTTAACTCTATTCTGTTTAACCTAAAGATAATGTCGATCTCTAATCCTACTGTTTACCTTATTAATGGAGTCTTGGACCACTAATGTTTGCGAAACAACATGATACAAAACGTGAGTCTTTAATTAACCACAAACATAACAAATTAAACTTCTATAAAAAATCATTATAATGAATTAAACGGTAATCATAATAGATAATTTACATTTAAACAAAAGTACTTGGGTTGTAGCCCATAAACTAACTTAAAAATTATATTAACTAAAGTAAAACAAACCAATAATCAAAGGAATGCTTTTTGCTAGTCTTCAATCTTCAAAGGAGTAGAAACTAGGGTTTCTAGACATCCTTCTTCCTCTGTGGAAAGCTCTCGAAATCAGAAAAATTTCCCTTTTCCTATGGTCTCTCTTTCTTGGATGAAATTTGAGTTCAATTTATAGGGTTTTGTAACCGACTTGTTTCGCCGCGCAATGAATTGATCGTGGCGCGGTTTATATCTTCATTAATATGCCTTTTTGGCCTTAATTTCATCACTTGGACATTTTTATCTGATATAAATTTATAACAATTAAGTATCATTTTAATCTTAAAATCATGCAGAGAAGTATTAAATATATCCCTTAAAATGTGTATAATTTAGCACATATTCAATTAATCACTCTCGTGTTTGTCAAAGATAAACTCCACCATCTTGCATTCTATTGTTGAGGTAGAATATCGTGTTATTCTTGCTAATGTTTTTGCTGAGATTGCAATCTTCTTAACGATCGAGCTCGTCTCATTGATTTCTAAAGACACCATTGTGAATTTGTAATAATGTTTGTGTTGTCTTGTCCAACTCGGTTTAACATTTGCAAACCAAACACAATGAAATTGACATCAACTTTGTTTTGGGCAAAAGTACATACAGACTGGCGAGAGGGCAACAACATATATTATTTGAATGGGTCGGACATCTTGAATGCTTAGCACGAGGTCAACATAGAATAAAATTCGTAGACTTCAAGATCTCTACACTTTAAGTACAACTGAAAGGACAAATATATTGCAATACATATATAGGATATGACCCTAAACAATCACATATTCGTAATGAACAATTACAAATATGCAAAATATTATTGAATAGACTCTAGAAGTTTGCCAAAACAAGCGTCAGCATTATTAACCTCCCATGAAACACAAAGTAATTCAATCGACCAAAGTTTATTACTCATTAGATTCCAATCATAGATTCTTCATTTATTAATGCATATGTCCAGCCTAGCTAGGAATTCCTACACCATATGTCGGAGGAGATTTCAAAATCCCATAAATCTAGGTTGGATTCCTCTTCGTTACATGATGGTGCAAGAACATCTAACGGTACTTCTTTTTTCGAGAATCCTCCAAACAATTCATTTAGCCTCCGATACATCTCTGCTGCTTCAATCTATATACGCACGAATATATACAGAAATCAATGTTTTTGCCGCTGTTCAATCCTTATATACAACAATTTGAACAGTTATTTGCCTATTTAGTATTTATTATGATCGCAAAAACTATAAAGGAGCTGACCTTTTTCTGATGTACATGGAAAGTAGAAGGTCCAGAAGTAGAAAGACTTGCGTATCCTACGGCAGTGCTGTATTGATCAATTGTTCGAATAATATCACAATAACAGGAATAAGTTTTCAATCCAAAGATTAAAACTACATCTATATCAGAACTAATTTCATGGATTTGGATATCAAAAGATTGGGAAATGGAAGCCCCATGGCTGTCCTTTCCCCTCGGTTCATGTAATAATCTATTGCTGTTATACAGCTTATCTTTCTTGTCCTTGGTTTTCTCTAAGTTTTCTTTCAGGGTTTCAATGTATCGTATAGCTTGGTTTACTCTATCAGACATTTGTGGACATCCCTGCATGCGTAAAATTTTTAAATGTAAGCGACGGTGTCATTAAGTTATAGTAAATATAAACTATAAAGTACAATTGTTTATAAATTTATAATATAACCTAATACATGCATGCATCTTAGTGATAGTATATCACATTAAATTTAAATGTTTTATTCTACTAAGCTGTTACTAGAACAGCCGGATAAACATATACACAACATATAATTTCTAATAACGTTGGAGAATATATTCAGAAACCGGGAGGAACCTTAAAGGTGACATTTTCAGGGAGGAGGGAAAAGAGCTGAGAGTAGAGGAACTTCATTTGGTTCCTCCTGTTCTTCTCAATAACCTTTCGTTCTGGCCTGTCTGGAATCAAAGAAGAACCAAAGCAGTTGCCCCTTTCCATAATTTTCTTCCTCTAACGACTGGTCGTAGAACAAAAAGGGCATAAAGATAACCTTACACTCTTAAAAATTTAGACATCACATGACAAGAGAGAAGTCGTTTGCATTAAACAGATGATGTATAGATAGTTATATATAGGATTGGAAAAGGAAGATAAAAAGGGAAAAAAAAGGCCAATTATAAGGAATTTACGTCACCTTGCTTTCATCACCTTCCTGTTGACTCAATGTGCTTTTTATTGTTTGTAATGGTGGGGCAACAATCCAATTGAAATTAAGTCTCTTTAATTATTGTAGAAAAATTACATATCATGATATATTTTCTTCATATTTATCATCTTATTCGTAAAAGATTACCACTTCATATTTATCATAATTAATATTCGTATAAGATTATGATATGTAGACCATTAATTCTTTATTTTAATCATGTCTTTTGATTTTAACATTTGATTTGATCTAATGAGTGAAAAAATAAATACAAAAAAAATAGAAAGATTTTGATTTCTCATTATATTAATGTAGTGCCAAGATACCAAAAAGTGTAAATATATTTCCTTACATGTAATGAAAAGTACAAAAAAATTATATTATATTATAAAACATATTAGATATATATCTTGAATTCTAAGTCATATAAGATAAAAAACTTTTTTTACAAATCAATTATATATAAATAAATAATTAGAATTTGTCAAAATTTAAAGACTTGAATTAAAGAAGATTATTAAGAAATTTAATTTTTAGTATAATGAAAATTTTAAAATATTAAATTTATCTACATTAATTAATTTATATTTTCTTAAACTAGACACCAATAATAGAAAATTTACATAAAACATATAAACAAAAAATATAAATATAAGTTCCAAAAATAAATTTTTTATTTAACAATATTATTTTTTTATTATATAATAACTAATAATAAAATATAATAATTATTTTTCCATAACAAAACAATTGGTAAAAAAATTATTTATTATGGTTGGTTGGTGCATAAACATCTAATATTCTAAAATTATATAACTAAAAACACGTACACCTAGGAGTACTTTCATGGGAAAGATTCACATGACATAAAAATCAATCAACATAATAAAACATGGATTTTAAGGTAATCTTTTTAGATTATGCTTATCAACAACCAATCGTAATCCAAATTTTCATTAAAAAGGTAATTTCTATTATGTCCATATACACCGAACCAAATTCATATTTTTACCCTTTATCAAACCTATGATAACCAAAAACATAACTTATATAGGAGTTCTACATATATATATATATATATATATATATATATATATATATATATATATATATTAATATTATATTTTATTTGTAGAAAATCAAAAGCATTTTGATATATTTTTTAAAAAGATTTCAATAAATAAATTATTAATAAATAGTAATTAAAATTAAAAAAATTATAAAAAAGAATAAAAGATGATCATTCTTGTTAGGACGCGTGAAGAATCGGTCGTGAGTTCAATTTGCGAAGCAACTCTAGGGGTGAGACGTTATGTAAATGTGGACACATTTTGTACTTAGTTTTTTTCCACCTAGGAACCGATCGTGAGACAACCTACCCAATAAACATGGTCTTATATCATCTACAATTGTACATGTAAACAAAAGAATTTACTATTGTTGGACACTATTATATCAACGTGTGTGTATATATATATATATATATATATATATATATATATATATATATATATATATATATATATATATATATATATATATATATATATATATATATATATATATATATATATATATATAACCCGTGGGAACCACGGTTACAAAATTAATTAACCTTTAATAGTAAAAACTCAAAATTATTAATCACTTATTTTAAATCAATTATAAATTAAGAGATTTTTTTTAGTTATATAAAATTATAATCTTTTATTTAAATAAATATGTAAAATTATATCACTTTATAATTTGTGTTAATTTTATTTTAATTTTTATTCTAATGTTATTAATTTAATGTAATTAGAATAGGAAATTTAAAATTTAAAATTTGAAATGAAGAATCAATAGGTTGAGAAATGGCATGCATTATATATATATATATATATATATATAAATGAATATACCCTTAATGATATATAAGATTACGAACCCAATTAATTAAAACTACGTAGTTTTGATTAGTGATTTAATTTTCTAAAAAAAAAACTATTTCAATACGTGTTTTCTTATTCACGTGGAATTCAATTGCTTTTGTTCCATGAATCGACGCTACTTCCATACTCCATGAGATCGGTGAATGAAAAAAAAAATTCCATACGATCACAAAAAAAAAATTCCATACGATCTCAAAAACGATTTCAAAGAAATCATAATTTCAAGTTATTGTAATTCCCAGAAAAAACGGATTTCAATTCAGAGAGTTAGAAAAAAATTGATCTCAATTCACAGAGACTTAAAAAACGATTTCAAATCACATAAAAAACGATTTCAAATCACATATAGTTAAAAAACGATTTCAAAGGGAAAAAATCATAAAAATCGTAAAGTGTAGTTGCAGCCAAGAAGTTTCAATTCACAGGTGATAACACTTTTCACAATTCACCAATGATTTCACTTTCAATTATTAATTTTGCATATGTTTTCTAGTTCCGATTGTTTATCAACATAATTTTTATTTTATATGTTCTATTATTAGCCATGTTGCTTTTGTTTGATCAAATTTAGTAGAATTTATTGCTTTTGATATAATGAAAAAGTTAGGCCATCTCTAAAAAGTTACTGGAAGGGCCTTAATAGGGCCAAGTTCTTATTGTCTTTTACTTGTGGTTTTGTGCAGGCAATGATGTTTGAAACCGAAGCAGCTGATCAGGCTATAGAACCGTATATAAATGAAAATGTTGACACAAATGATTTTGTGGAAGCAACATATGAATCTGAAGAACTTAACGATTTCAGAGTGAACATTGAATTTGACGAAGATGATGTTAATGATGAAAGGATACTGGGAAAGGTTTTTGATACACCCAATGATGCCTATACATTTTATAATGATTATTCATTTTTGCATGGCTTTGGTATATGTAGAGATGACACAATTAAGAATCCTAAAACAAATGAGCATTTTCGGAAGATATATATATGCAACAAAGAAGGTTTCAAACGGATTGACAAAAATGATTCAAGTGAAAATGAGAAAAAACGTCGCATAGATGTTAGAACCGGATGTCAAGCAAAGCTTCGAATAACAAGACAGGAGGATAGGAAGTGGTTGGTGGACTCGTTTAATGAAACACATAATCACGACTTGACCATGATACCTACGAAGGTGATGAAGCATCAATCTCATAGCAATTTCCACCGTTTAATAGAAGGTAAATATCTTATGGTGCAATTTGGTCAAGCAGGGTTGAAACCTTCTCAGATTAAAAAGGATGTTAATACAATGAAAACCTCAAATGTAGCTGATGTAACTTCAAAACAATGTGTTGATGTCTTATCTGAGCATCGAAAACAACATAGAGGAAAGGAGTTCTATGGACTTATAAAACATTTTCAAGATAAAACATTAGTTGACAGTCATCAGTATTTTGTCGTGGATTTGTCTGATGATGGGTATCCTAGAAATATCTTTTGGGCCGATGGTAGATCAAGAGATGCCTATACAAAATTCAGAGATGTTGTTGTGTTTGATGTCACTTATATTACTAACAAATTCAAGATGCATTTCCCTTTATTGGGGTGAATCAGCATGGGCAGTCAATACTTTTTGGTGGAGCATTGCTTGAAAATGAAAAGGAAGAGACATTTGAATGGTTATTTGAACATTTGCTCAAATGTATGTTTGGCAAGTATCCGAAGGCGATTATCAATCAAGACAAAGCTATGGGCAATGCAATAAAAAAGTGTTTCCAAATACTCGGCATCGCTTTTGCTCATGGCATATCAGGAAGCATGAAACTGAGCACCTTCGATCGTATGTTTCCCATTACAGTGATTTTCAAGAGACGTACAGACAATGGGTAAATAGTGACATCATTGAACAATTTGAAGAAAAATGGGAAGATATGTGTATTAAGTATGAACTGGAAAGCAATTGTTGGCTTAGTGAGATGTATAACCAACGTATACATTGGGCTAAACCTTTCTTGATGGATATTTTCTTTGCTGGTATGAACACAGCCGGACGAAGTGAGAGTATCAATACATTTTTTGATGTTTTTGTTAACTCTTGGACCATGTTGAATGAATTCGTTGTACAATACGACAAAGCAGTTGAGTCACAAAGCGCCGCCGAAGAAAATGAAGACTTCAAGACTATGAACTCGAGGCTAGTTCTTTCTTCAGTGCATCCAATTGAAGCAAAAGCAAGTCAACGTTATACTAGAAAGATGTTTGATACTTTCAAAAAAGAATGGACCGAAGCTATTACCAATTTGACTCACGAGACTCTAATAAAAACTACAGAAGAAAGCACATATAGAGTTGGGCAATTGGACGTTGATAAAAAAATATTGGCGTATTGTTACCTTTCGTTCTTTAAATCAAGTCAGCGTCACATGTTCTTGTTCTATGTATAAGACAAATGGGATTTTATGCAAGCATAACTTATACATAATGAAGAAGAAGAATGTTCAAGAACTGTCGAGTCACTATATTTTACCGCGATACACCCTTGATGTTAGGTACAAACTAGGTAGTGTTAGTATCGGACTCGGAGAAATAAATAATGAAAAAGGAGTTAGTGCCTACACATTATTTTGTGTCCGTTCAAATTTTACTAAACTAATTGAACAATCAAGGGACTCTCCGTCGGAGATACAAAAACTCAATACGATATTGATACGTCTTTTGGATGATCAAGTAAACCGAAAGACATATGTGTCTTTGGAGAATGCATCTCAAAGTTCTTGTATGGGAGTTTCGCAAGTAGATATGATGCCACAGTTATCTGTCCGTGATCCTCTTGGTCCAACTACTACAGAAGGGCGTCCTAAACTTGCAACTAGAATCAAGTCATCTTTAGAAGCCCCCAAAAAATGAACATGTTCTTACTGTCAAGGATTGGGTCATTATGCCACTAGTTGTTCAAAAAGAAAGGTAATTATAATAGTAATTTAATTTTCATGATTGAGAACTATAATAGTTATATTTACAATTTTTTTACTTTTTTCATGTATTAGGCGGATGAATTGTTGCAAGAGACATAATGATGAGATTTGTTGTTTCTGAAAGCAAAAGAAAAAGTAGATGTTTCATGACATTTTTGCTTGGTTTACTGCACCTTTTTGATGTTTTAGAGACAAACGATGTATGAATAATCTAGGATTTATTGATGCTTCATAACAATTTTAATGTTTTCGAATGAAATTTGTTAATTTTTTATAATTTGTGTGATTGTAATTGAAATTTGGTGGCCGCTATGTGTTTCAAACGAAATTATGAGGGTATTTTGTGAAAAAACGTAAGTACAATGGTATTTTGTGAAAAAACGAAAATTTGAGGGTATTTTGTGAAAAAAACAGAAGTATAATGGTATTTCTGTGAAAAAATGAAAATATGAGGGTATTTTGTGAAAAAACGGAAGTACAAAGGTATTTTTATGAAAAAACGAAAATATGAGGGTATTTTGTAAAAAAAACGCAAGTACTAAGGTATTTTTGTGAAAAACCGAAACTTTGAGGGTATTTTGTGAAAAAAACAAAAGTATAATGGTATTTTTGGGAAAAAACAAAATTTGAGGGTATTTTGTGAAAAAACGAAAGTATAATGGTGTTTTTGTGAAAAAAAAATTGGGAGTATAATGGTACTTTTCTACACATTTGGGTTAAAAAGAAAACTTTTATGTAATTTTGGGTTAAAAATGAAAATTTTCTGCAATTTTGGGTTAAAAACAAAACTTTTTGTCATTTTGGGTTAAAAACGAAACTTTTCTGTCATTTTGGGTTAAAAATGTAACTATTCTGCACATTTGGGTTAAAAAGAAAACTTTTATGTCATTTTGGGTTAAAAATGAAAATTTTCTGCAATTTTGGGTTAAAAACAACTTTTTGTCATTTTGGGTTAAAAACGGAACTTTTCTGTCATTTTGGGTTAAAAACGTAACTTTTCTGCACATTTGGGTTAAAAACAAAACTTTTATGTCATTTTGGGTTAAAAATGAAACTTTTCTGAAATTTTGGGTTAAAAACAAAAGTTTTTGTATTTTGAGTTACAAAAGCAATTTTTCAGTCATTTTGGGTTAAAAACGTAACCTTTCTACAAATTTTGGTTAAAAACAAGCTTTTTCTACAATTTTGGGTTAATAATGAATGTAGGCTATCATTTTGGGTAAAAAATGAAAGTAGGCTATCATTTTAGTTAGTGTTGTATTAATCTACAAATAAGTTTGATGGTTTTTCACCTTGTTGGACGATTTTGCCCCTGTCCCAAAGATGGTTGTAATCCTCAAGAGCTTAAGCATAGGGAAGTTCAAGTCACATATACAATACAATCAAAAGCAAAGAATCTCAATTGCCAATTTTTATTAAAAATGATAAGTACCTTGCTATTTCAGATAAATATGAAAAGTGGGTTGCTATTTCAACTTACTTCAAAAAAAAATAATACTTTTGTTCTATACATTTCCTGTTAAAATATACATGGTCAATTCACTATACAACCACCCAAAGTTTTTCAAATGTTCCTACAATTCTTCTAATTATTCAAGTATTCCCACCAGTTCTCCAGCAAAGAATCTCAATAGCACTTGGATGAGCTATCCGACATCAAAAGTATACCATGTTCCTCCATTATTTTACCCCAACTTAAATGTTGTAATATTTGAACCCTCTAATATTTCACATAAACCTTCTCAAAACCAAATTAAAATATTACCTTGGCCATTAAAGGAATTATAAAAAGAGCAATTGGTATACTTACAATATTTGTCTCCACAGAAGCTACATCCACTTTGAGCCCCTTGCTTTTATTTAGCCCTTCTAAAAAAACATGATTTGGGTGTTAAGAACTTAATCAAAGAGAAGAAATATTTACATAAAAACCCTTTAAGAAGTGGAGAACTACCAGCTAAAATCTTGGCATTCTTGTGATCATTTCCAAGCTTTCCAACATTTCTTGTAAAGAAACAAGAGTAGCAGCACACAAGATTCCCACCTGTCTCATTCCACCACCCAAAGTTTTTTGTAAAATCCTTCGCTATATCAATAAAAGATTTAAGCTTTTAACTTAAATAGAAACTATTAACCAAATTTTGTCAATTTTCAAGAACTATAACAAAATATACTATAATATTATATAACCTAGCAATGAAGCTCTTTGTCCCAACAATAACAAATCCAACTGTGCATCAAGCCGTTTCGACAAGCATACTAAAACAGAATCAGCAGCCTATGAACAAGACACCAAGAGCCTGAAAAAAAGTCTTGAATTAATGGATGGAAAATGAAGAAGACTGTAGAAAAGGGTTTGTTTAACTTACAACAGGTGCATTAAAGATACGAGCCCCATCTATATTAAGTTGTAGGTTATTTTTTTGGCAAGCTCCCCAACATGGTCTATGTAGTCTACAGAAAGAACTATGCCACCTGTATCATTGAGTAGTCTCTGTTAGGCATTTTGTCATACACCTATAGAGCATTAGAAAAATGAAAGGTAAATTCATACTTAGCATGGGAATTCTCAAGGAAAATGAGCCTAGTTTTTGGGTAACAAATCTCAAATCTAGGATTTTGGATTGAAATATTGCAAAACCCTATTCCAATAAAAACAACCACATCACATAATAAATATTTTGCTTGGATTGGAAAAGGAATAACCTGAAACCGAGAAGAAGCGAAGTATGTCGTCACTTATCTGCCTTGTTGCGACGGACTGGAAGCTGGGAGCTGCCAGCCTTGTCTCGCTGGGTAGGTCGGTCTGAATCGGTATGGTCGGCTTAATACGACAGGCAAAGTAGAAAGCGGACATGGAAGGGCTTCGAGTAGGTACGACGAGGGCTGTACAGTGTGTGAATATCAGTGAAGGCTACCACCGGAAGAGAAGAAGTATTTTGGGTTCGATCATCGCTGATAACAAGTGGTTCCCACGGGTTATAAACTACTATATATATATATATATATATATATATATATATATATATATATATATATATATATATATATATATATATATATATAGAGAGAGAGAGAGAGATAGGTTCAAATGTGGATTGACATCTATTGTGCGGACGTATGGACAATGCTATTCTGTGAAAATGACAAAGAAAATATGTTGTTTGGTTATGTGAATACGTTCAATCTTACATAACTATTATCATTATCACGCATTCTCACTAATTAAATCGACTATAAGGTTATTATAAACTTTTTTTTATTCTCAGTCGTCAGAATGTTTATTGAGTCGTATTCTGTAAGAATGAAATGAGTAAAAAATGATGCATGAGAACAAAAATGAAAAAGAATTAGTGAAAATGCATGAAAATGACGATAGTTGTGTGAGGTTGAACGTATTCACATTAGCAAACAACATATTCTCTTAGTAATTCTCATTGAATAAGATTGTCTACACGTCCGCACAATAGTTATCAATCCACATTATATTAGACGAATCCCCTCGCGTTGCACCAGAATATATTTATATAGTTTTTTTAACGGCAAACACACACATACACACAATTATTTAATCCTTCTCCTAATTCTTTAAATTGTTATTTAATATTTATAAATGAAAAAACAATGTTAATAAATGTATATAAAACATATATTGATTTCTATGAATAACGAATAACAAATAGTATAAAAAATAAATATTTGATGATTTTATTGACAATTTTAAGGTTTGTAAATTGTATATAAATTGTATGTTAATTTATTTATTTAATGAATAACAAATATATTAAAAAACATAAATACTACAACTTTTAATAACATAAAAACACTACGACGTCTACTATAACATTTGTAACAAAAAAACCTTATTAAACACTGATAAATCATACAAAAATATATAGAAGACACATTATATATATATATATATATATATATATATATATATATATATATATATACACACACACACACACACAGAGACACATACATACATACATACATGTACGCTATTAAAATAATCATATCGCTATTATTGACTTTGAAATATTTATATTTATACGAAGTTGATATAAAAACTCATCATAGTATGTTTGATGCCTTTAAGGCATACAACAAAAAATTATTAACCATGATGCGGCAAAACATTTTTTCTTTTCAACTCTTCATATTTTAATTAAAAGTATCTTAAAACACGTGATTGTTGGTGAGAAAACTTATTTATATATTACTAATATGGATATAATGTATATAAATGAGAGGAAAATAAAAAGTCACTGCCAATTATAAACCATAAGTTACAAAAACTTTTGAATTGTAGTGATTAATAAATTTATATTTCAAATGAATTTGATTTAAGTAAATTTCCCACGTTACGCAGAATAGAATTATATATATACACACACACACAGTGACATCCCCATTTTTACGGCCAGAAAAGACCGATTTCGTTTATGTTTTTTTAATAAAAATCAGAGTAATTTCTTAAGAAAAGTATTGCGGAATTTGTTCCCAAAACAAAATATAATATAAATTTATCAAAGCATTTCTTAAAGAAATGTATTTTCATTACATTACAAAAACTCGGGATGTCAATCATCGATACATACCATAAGCATAAACCAAAAAGAAATAAACATCTTAGGCCACAAAACACTATCTGACATCAAATCCATAATCTCTCGTCAAGTCATCCAACTATGCTTTTGCCACTACCTGTAATACAAGAAAACTGAGTGGTTCAGGCTGGGGAGCCTGGTGAGCATATAAGGTTTTCAACCCATAATAATATGTTCATTATTTATTTTCATCAAATCATTAACCCGATTACCCATTCCCTTTATCCTCACTTTACGCCCCTAGAGCATCTATTTTAAGGGACCTAGCCGAATGATTTTTCTTCGGGGTGACAATACTGCTCAGGGGATTCCTCAGCAATACATGTCAAATAAGGCAACCATGCAGGGGGGGGGGGCGGGGATGGAGTACATCTTCAAAAACACCTACAAGTTGCGAGTCTGCTAGTGTTCCACTGGATTGCCTAGAAAAGTTCGTGGTCGTCATCTATACTCCGTTAGACGACTGGATCATCTTAAACATCGCAAACATCGAGGCCTCTCATCATTTTATCACACATCATCTATTTCATCTACCCATGTTCTACCCAACATATTTGTAGATATAAAATACATACACAGTCCAGATCTGAAAAACAATGTTTCTATCTTTCATCCAGCATAACTTTCAAAGCATAAAATATTTATACAGTCTAGATCTGAAAAATAATGTTTACATCTTTCATCCAACATAACTTTCAAAGCATAAAATACATATACGGTCTAGATCTGAAGAAATAGTTCAAATCTGAAGGAAAGAAGTTCAGATCTTTCATCCAACATAGATCTCAAAGTATACAGTTTAGATCTGAAGATAAAGTTTAGATCTGAGATGAGAAAGTGTAGATCTGAAGGAAAAAGTTTCAGATCTGAAAGAAAGAAGTTCAGATCTTTCATCCAACAAACATCTCAGGTAAACAGATAACATATATATATATATATATATATATATATATATATATATATATATATATATATATACATAGCACATAATTTTATATAAAATACTTCATATCTATGTGTAAGATGAAAGTGACTATACACTCACTTGTTACGGAGTGATTCGGCCATCACCTCGCTTCTTAAAATAATCTTCTTTGACGAAACTGGGAAGTTTGTTTGAAAACCGGGCTCCTCGCGGGCAGAGTTTTAAACCGAAAAAATCTTTTTCTTGGAGCCTTCTAGCGCTTCGGGGCTTTCTTCGGGTGCTAGGGGTTTACCTAGACTTAGGAGGGGGTTAGGGAGGTAGTGAGAGAAAGTAGTGAGAAAATGAGCAAAAATCTTGGCTGCCCTTGGTCCCCTTTTATAGGCGAGACCTCGGACGTACATTGGGCGTACCGAGGCTTCTATGCGGGGCGTACTCCTCGCTCCGTACACACGTGTCCGATTCTCGGTGGTGGTATGTGGCTTATCTCCGACCGCAGAAAAAGTCAATACGCGGGGCGTACTTGGTACGGCTGGGCGTAGCCTCGCATCCAGCTTCGCAATTTGCACCTCCAACTTCTAAAATTCAAATATTTTGCATATGGGCTCCGTATTCAACGTTCTTTATATCCACGCGTAGGCGGGACCGTACTCTATAACTTTCTTTTAGACTTTGTCGGTTAATTCTCGACCAATTTTAAATTTAATAGTATGAGAAGATTACACTGTTAAACGACCGTGTAAAACTCATAACTTCTACATACGGACTCCGTTTTCGTCTGTCTTTTTATTGTTGAGCTCCTATTGACGAGATCTTCGACTCTCGTGTAGGTTGTGTCAGCTAAAACCGCTTGATCTAATATTCGAACTCCGGGCTGTGCACTGTCGATCCGAAACTTAGAAAAATCATAACTTCCTCATACGAAGTCAGATTTGGGCGTTCTTTTTATGCATGCTCTCGGTTTAATGAACACTACGACTCTCGTGTAGAAGTCGTGCCGGTTTTGTCGCGAAACTTCGACAGGTCATAACTTCTTCGTTATAACTCGGATTTCGACGTTCTTCATATGTCCAGAATCCTTGTCACGACCACTACAACTTTCTTTATCGATATTGGGCTTATCTAACATTTTATTTTTGACGCTTATTTTTGTCCTTTATTTATTATATTATTATAAACAAGTAATAAGCACACAAAAGCACATAGTTCACATAATATTCAACTAATTCATCTTTATTACTTTAAAATGAGTTACATTGGTTGACCTCGACTATTACATCATCTACTAATGCTTAGCCCAGAAACACAAGCGTTACAATTCTCTCCCCCTTAGGATGATTCCGCCCCGGAATCATGCATCAGCAAATAGATGCGGATAGCGACTCATCATGTCACTCTCCGTTTCCCAGGTGAGATTTGGCCCATTCGAATGTTTCCATCGCACAAGCACTAAGTCGACCATCTTGCATCGCAACTTCTTAGTCTTACGGTCAACAATCGGTACTGGTTCTTCGATTAGCCTCTTGTTTTCATCCATCCTCAATTCTGAAATTGGAATGATGTCGGGAACTTCTCCCGTGAACTTCCTCAAATAACACACATGGAATGTGTTATGAATACCATCTAGTTCTTCGGGTAATTCGAGCTGGTAAGCTTGGTTCCCAATCCTTTGAAGAACTTTGAACGGTCCAATAAACCTTGGACTCAACTTTCCTCGTTTCCCAAATCTTCTAAGTCCCTTCTGTTGGATAAGGTGTCTAAGTCCATAACAATATTTGAGATGCACTTGACCCGACCCGGCATGGTCCATTTGGGTTGCACTTCACCCGAACAATTTGTATGGATAATCTTTTGAGAATAGTATGTTTATGAATTATTAATATATTATAAGGTATAATATATTAATATGAAATCATGTTATTTAATTAGTATTGATCTTAAATTAATTAAGAATTAATTTAGTGATAAAAAAGGTGACTAATTAAATATGGGCTCTTGTATTTATATAGTGTGGGCTAATGCTTATTTAGTATGGGCTAGGCTTGCATGGGAGTCCATGGATGGTCCATGGAGCGTTTTGACCCATGGATCCTTGGAAAGGAAGAGTCATGGGTATTAGGGTTTACATGGATGTAACCCTAATCCTCCACACTATATAAAGGAGTCCTTGGCACTTGATTTGGCACTAGTTGTGTGTGAACAAGAGTGGTGGCCGATTTCAAGAGTGTGCATTATTCTCTCAAGAGTTTTCCAAAGTTTGTGGTGATTTGTGATTTCCATTTGAGGCATCCACACTATTGGTGCTAGGATCTCAAACTCCAAGCAATCAACCACTACTAAAAGGTATGTCATTCTACTAGTAATTTTATGATTCAAGTTTCCCATGCCATGCTAGTTAGGATGTAAACCTTGGAAATTCTTATTTGCATGTATTTTAGAGAAAACATAGATCCAAGGTTTATAGGGTTGCATGTACACCGTAGAACTGTTAGAATGCTCAAAACCCAACACCTTCCATGGTGAGACTTTGAGCAAAACTAAATCCCCGACTTCGAATATCACCGGTCGCCTCTTTTTGTCAGCATAGCTTTTTTGACGATCCTGAGCTGCTAACATCCTTTCCCTGATCACCTTTAACTTCTCAGCAGTCTGATGGACTATCTCGGGGCCCATAAACTGCTTTTCTCTGGCTTCAAGCCAACAAGACGGCGTACGACACTTCTGTCCGTACAAGGCTTGATAAGGTGCCATCTTAATGCTCGAATGGTAACTAATGTTGTAGGAAAACTCTACCAGAGGTAAGTGTTCATCCCAGTTACCGTGGAACTCTAGGGTACACACTCTTAGCATATCCTCGAACGTTTGAATCGTTCTTTCGCTCTGACCATCGGTTTGCGGATGATAAGTTGTACTTAAACATAATTTCGTACCCAATTCCTCTTGTAGACTCCTCCAAAACCTTGACGTGAAACGACTATCATGATCTGATACAATCGTTAAAGGAACACCGTGAAGTCTTACCACCTCCTTCACGTAATCATTTGCGAGCTTATCCATCAACAATCTTTCATTAGCTGCTATGAAGTGTGCACTCTTAGTGAACCGATCAACGACTACCCAAATCATGTCGTGACCGTCCTTTGTTCTGGGCAGTTTAGTGACAAAATCCATGGTAATGTCTTCCCATTTACCCATGGGTACAGGTAAAGGTTCTAAACTCTCATCGGGTTTCTAATGTTGTTCCTTAACTCTCACACAAGTTACACACTCGACCACATACTTAGCAACATCGAGCTTCATCGTCGGCCACCAGTAGTAGGGTTTCAGATCCCTATACATTTTTGTGCTGCCGGGATGAATCGAGTACATGGTCTTGTGAGCTTCTTCCATCAGAAGATCTCTTATTCCTCCCGTTTTAGGTACCCAAATCCTATCTTGGAATACCTTCAGCTCTTGACTGTTTGTACCGAACTCCAACGTTTTGCCCAAACGTTCTTCCTTTCGGTCATTTTTCTCTGAAGCTTCTTCTTGAGCTTTCTTGATACTTTCCACAATCGTCGATACAACTTCTATTCTCCATGCTCTTGGCCTTTTTCTTTCAAGATTGACTTTCCGACTTAGAGCATCGACGACGATATTTGCTTTACCGGGGTGGTAAAGTATCTCCCAGTCGTAGTCCTTGAGTAATTCCATCCATCAGTGAAAAGTTTGCACTTCGTTCCATAGAGATAATGCCTCCATATCTTTTGGGAAAATACTACCGCTGCCAACTCCAGATCATGAGTGGGGTAGTTCTTTTCGTGCTCTTTCAATTGTCGAGATGCGTATGCTATCACCTTTTCACTTTGAGTTAGAACACAACCTAACCCAACTCCAGATGCATCGCTATAGACTGCGAAGTCTTCAACTCCATCGGGTAGAGAAAGAATTGGTGCTTCATATAACTTCTTCTTTAGCTTCTCAAATGCTTCCTCGTGTTTCTCGCTCCAAGTATAAGTAGCTCCTTTATGAGTCAAAGCTGTCAATGGAGCAGCTATCGAAGAAAAGTCTTGGATAAACCTTCGGTAATATCCAACTAATCCTAGAAAGCTTCGGATCTTCGTGGGACTTTTTGGTCGCTCCCACTTCATCACAACTTCAATCTTCGCTGGGTCAACCATGATCACTTCTTGGTTAACCACATGACCCAAGAATTGGACTTCTCGAATCCAAAAATCACATTTGAAGAACTTTGCATACAACTTCTCCCTCTTTAAAACTTCTAGCACCTCTCGTAGATGCTTGCCATGCTCCTTCTTGCTTTTTGAGTAAACTAGAATGTCATCTATGAACACTATCACAGATTTATCGAGGAATGGTTTAAAATCCCTGTTCATCAAATCCATGAATGCTGCTAGAGAATTGGTTAGTCCAAACGACATAACCAAGAACTCATAGTGTCCGTACCTCGTTCTGAATGTGGTTTTCTCAATATCTTGTTCTCGTACCTTCAGTTGATGATACCCTGACCTAAGATCGATCTTGGAAAAATAACTCGAACCTTACAGCTGATCGAAAAGGTCATCAATCCTTAGTAATGGGTATTTGTTCTTCACTGTTGCCTTGTTCAGCTCTCTGTAATCTATGCACATCCTTATGCTTCCATCTTTCTTCTTCACGAATAACACCGGAGCTCCCCAGGGTGATGAACTAGGTCTAATGAAACCGTTGTCCAACAACTCCTGAAGTTGCGTCATAAGCTCCTTCATCTCCGTCGGTGCTAATCGGTATGGTGCTTTTGTTATTGGTGTTGTTCCTGGTAACACGTCTATTCAGAACTCCACTTGTCTATCAGGGGAAAATCTAGGAAGATCTTCGGGAAACACTTCCAGATAGTCACACATCACTGATATATTTTGCATCTCCTTCTTCTCTTTCTTAGCATCGATCACAAATGTCAAGTATGATGTGCATCATTTGGACAAACATTTTCTGGCTTTCATTAGGGAAATGATTCCAGAATTCAATCTACGTTTGTCCCCGTAGACCACAAATGACTCCTTCCCAGGCGGGTTCACTCTTACTATCTTCTTCTTGCATAGTATCCCGGCTTCATTGGCGCTAAACCAATTCATTCCTAGTATGATATCGAAACCATTTATCTCAATAGGCAACAACTCCTCGTGGAATTCGTTTCCTTTCAAGTCGATGACGATATTCCTAATGCAATTGCTAACAGATATGAATTTGCCACTGAAAACTTCTACAACTAGAGCATCATCAAGTTTTTCTATAGGTAATGCTAGTCTTCCACCAAATTTATGTGATATAAAGGAGTAATTTTCTCTAGAATCAAACAATATATTGGCAGGCAATCCATTTACAAGAAAGGTACCTAAAGCGACGTCCGTTGCTTCCTTCGCGGCTTCCAGGGTCATCTGGAAAGCTCTGGCTTTTGGCTTCGGTGGGGCATTAGGTCTTGCCGCCTCCTTCTTCTTCGGGCAATCCTTAGCAATGTGCCCTTCTTCATTGCATCCATAGCACACCCTCTTGTTGGATCTACACTCGTTGGCGTAATGCCCTGTCCTTCCACATTTGTAGCAAGTCACCTCTTAGCTACATTTCCCCGAGTGTTTCTTTTTACACTTTTCGCACCACTTTGCTTCATTTCCTCCTCCTCCAGATTTCTTCGAACCAGACTTGTTCTTCTTTTTAGATTTTGACGACCCATCAAACTTCCTCTTTTCGCCAACCTCAACCTTGTTGGCAGCCCTTCCCTTGATCATTTCCTCAACAGACTTGGCAGCCCAGATAGCTGCCTCCAGAGTAGGTGCCTGGCGGACTGGCACATCGTACTCCCATGGAAGTCCCTTTTCATACTTATCAACTTTCGTCAGTTCGTTTGGAACGATACGCAAAGCAAACTCCATTTTATCAGTGAAGGCATTGGTGTATTCATCAATGGACATGTTTCCCTTCTTCAATGTCAGGAATTGGTTCTCTAGCTCGAGCAGGTTTTGGGCTGAGCAGTACTTGCGCTTGAAGTGTACCAAAAATTCTGCCCAAGTCAGCTGCAATTTCTCATTGGGGATTAGGGTCTTCCCCAAAGTGTTCCACCAGCGAACAGCGCCACCTCTGAACTGACGCACTGCAAATGTGGTCTGTAGCTTGCCTTTGCAACCACATGTTATGAAAGACAATTCCATCTCCGATATCCAGTCCATCAACCCAATTGGATCCTCCTTCCCCGTGAAAGTTGATGGCTTGCAAGTTGTGAAGTCCTTATACTTACATTCGTTCCTCTCGACTCCTTCATCATGGTTGTTCCTCCTGATCACCGGGGGTTCCACCTGACTGACAGTGCGGCTGTTATTCCCTTCTTCTGACTCTCCGTCATTTCGTTCTGGTTGTCCAACAGACATTGAAGCTTCATTTCTATTATTCAGCAACAGTTGTCTCATTTCTTCCCTCCGTTCCGCCATCATAGCCCGAATCATGGCTTGAACTCCAGCCATTGTGACTGTCTCAGGTGCAACTTCGACTATCGGCACCTGCTCAATCACTTTGGGACGAGGCTGCTGATTCCTGTTTCCATTTGTGTTTCCAGCTCCACTTCGGGTTCTTTCCATTTCGATCTATACACCAAATTAGGTGAATTTAGATCTTTATTCATGATAGATGTTTAAATTCTCCTTATCACTCCGAAACGTTACATGCTAGTTCTAATATTGTATTCGAACGCTTAGAATCCTAAACACATAAGGTTTCCAGATCCGGTCGGCAACAGACCATAGATCCGAACATTTAATAGCATACAAGGCATTCATAAAGCATTTAGCACATAAAAGCATTTTAGGCATCTTTCCTAAAATAAACTAGTGCTCGTGTCTAAAATATGGAAGTCACTCATCTCACGATCATCGCTTAGCATTCTAAGTTTAAGTCTAGAAATCCTACAAATTCCTAGTTCGCTTAAACTAATGCTCTGATACCAACTGTGACATCCCAATTTTTACGGCCAGAAAAGACCGATTTTGTTTATGCTTTTTAATAAAAATCAGAGTAATTTCTTAAGAAAAGTATTGTGGAATTTGTTCCCAAAACAAAATATGATATAAATTTATCAAAGCATTTCTTAAAGAAATGTATTTTCATTACATTACAAAAACTCGGGATGTCAATCATCGATACAGACCATAAGCATAAACCAAAAAGAAATAAACATCTTAGGCCACAAATCACTATCTGGCCTCAAATCCATAATCTCTCATCAAGTCATCCAACTATGCTTTTGCGACTACCTGTAATACAAGAAAATTGAGTGGGTCAGGCTGGGGAGCCTGGTGAGCATATAGGGTTTTCAACCCACAATAATAAGTTCATTATTTATTTTCATCAAATCATTAACCCGATTACCCATTCCCGTTATCCTCACTTTACACCCCTAGAGCATCTATTCTAAGGGACCTAGCCTAAGGATTTTTCTTCAGGGTGACAATTGTTGGATTAATGTCTAAGTCCATAACTATATTTGGTATGTACTTGACCCGACCCGGCATTGTCCATTTGGGTTGCACTTCACCGGCACAATTTATATGGATAGTCTTTTGAGAATAGTATATTTATGATTTATATTAATATATTATAAGTTCTAATATATTAATATGGAATCATATTATTTAATTAGTATTGATCAAGAATTAATTTAGAATTAATTAAGTGATCAAAAAGAACTAATTAAATATGGACTCTTATATATATGGAATGGGCCAAGTTCATTTAGGTTGGGCTAAGCTTTCATGGATGGTCCATGGAGCTTTTAACCCATGGATCCTATGTAAATGAAAGGTCATGGGTATTAGGGTTTACATGGATGTAACCCTAATCCTCGATAATATATAAAGGGGTCCTTGGCTCACAAAATTGGCACAAGGGTGTGAAAATAAGAGTGGACTGATTTTAGTGTGCATACATACTCTCTCAAGTTCTTCCAAGGTGTTTTAGTGATTTGTGATTCCATTTGAGGCTTCCACACTATTGGGGCCAAGCTCTTAAAGCTTGAAGACGTCAAGCTACATCAAAAAGTATGTCATTTAACTAGAACTTTGTAGTATAGGTGCTTCATAATATGCTAGTTAGGATGAAACCTTGGAATATTTAATATTTGTATGTATAATAGAGAAAACATAGATCCAAGGTTTATAGGGTTGCATGTACACCATAGGAGTGTTAGAATGCTCAAAACCCAACAGTGGTTTCAGAGCCATGGGTTGTTTTCTGTTATATTGATGCAAATGTTTTATTTTCAAGTAGAAAAAAAAGGAAAAAAAAACATGACGTTTGTCAAATTTTAAGATAATTACTTGTTTTGTGAAAAACGAATTATTTGTAAAATTTGAATCATTTGTTATATGAGTTGAATTAGGTCAAATTTAGTAAAAGATAAAATGATATGATTATTTTATTAGTTTTAAAAGTTTGATCTAAAAGTTTTAAGGAGTTACATATTTTGTCATAAAATTTTGGAGCTCAAAAGTTTTTTTTAAAGTTGTGATCTTAAGGGTTTTTGAAACTTCCATAAGTTATGGATATGAAAGGCTTTTTTTTAAAAAAAAATTTTGATTCAAAGTTTTTATGGAGTTACAAAATTTGGTGTTAATGTTTTAAAGAATTCCATAACTTGTTCTTAAGTTATGGAACATTGAAAGTTTCATCATAAAACACCATTAATTCCATAAGTTATGGAATCCAAAGGTTTTCAAGAATTGCAAAACTTGCCCTCAAGTTTTGGAATTTGAGAAAAGTTTTTTTTATGAAAAAAAGAATTGAATTCTAAAACTCTTGGGTTCATAACTTAAACAATTAATTAAATGGTTTTAATTTTGAGTTTAATAATTGGAATTATGATGTTTTGTTGAATAGTTCAAATTAACTCTTATGGACTTTATTAATAGTTAATTAAAGCGTTTAATTAAAAGAGTATTATTAATCCATAAATATATGGTTTGAGTTTAATTAAATTAAAAGTCTAGTTTAATTAATAGATTAAACCACCAAGTATTTTAAATGTCTAAAATACACCCTTATACTATTATAATATTAAAAGTTTAATATATTATATGTATAAGAGCAAGTCGTCTTACCATTAGTAGGCCTCATTCACGAAGCCGGTTTATAAGGGGGGTATAAGGTTACTGCCTATAAAATGACAGTTTAATGGGTGTCCACTCTCACTCACCGCTTCCTTGACCGGTAGAGGGTCGTTAGCCGAACAGGTAGGACAAGGACTATAATTCTCCCTTCATTATAAGTATAATGATAAATACTAAGTAACTAAACACTTATAAATTCTCAATCTTAGTTACTTAGGAAAATGTGAATAAGGTGCTAATCCATGAAATTACACTTTGCACTTTGTTTAAGCTGTTAGTGGAGCGTGTGTGGTTAACCGACACACTAACCTGGACTTAACAAGGTAGGTAAAGGGTAACTTAATGTTTATCATAGTATCGTTGGAGCGTGTGTGGTTAACCGGCACATCGATTGAGGGGTAAATATTAAGGGTACCAAGTATATTTGCATGGTTACTTCACACCTTGTTTTGTGATCCTCGGCATCCCAGTCACAAAACCTGAAGGGCACACTCGAGATTGAAACATGCCATTGAAAAGTTCACTGAATCTCAAAAGAATCTAGGAGTTTCAAAACCAAGTAAAACCTAATAATACATTTCGTTTATCTTGGTGGAAATTGGTGAATCGTCATTCACCTACCTTCAAATATTTTATAGCTTGGATTACGGCATCCCTCTTCCAAGTTATAAAATAGTTTGTTGGGTCCTAGCCTTAATATATCATATTGGGTGTTATATTAAGGACTTAAATCAACTTTACGTGAATTTCTCCCATTGTTGATGTATGGTTTAGACAACAATGATCTTCCTAAACCAAGCTTTCCTAATGAATATGACTTCCCAAGTTTGGCTCATGGAAGTCATACTTCTCTTCCTCCACTTCCTCCAATTATTGTCCCTAACCCACAAGTTCAAGGTCACTCAAGCCCTAATGGCAAGCAAGGTCTATGTGTGATCACATCTTAGAGATGAAGTCACATATTGACAAGCCGGGAGAGTTGGTTGTCAAAGTCTTGAGAAAGTTTGATATTCAATCACTTTCTAAGTCACATAGTGAGTTCCTTTCGGACTACTACGAAAAAGAATATGACATGAACCTTAATGATCATATCTATTTGCTTGGTGCTGCTGAATCAGCAATGATTTGGAACGATAGTAAAGCAAATTTAATTAGAAGATCAACTTCCCAAAAACTTTATGGACAGTGACAATGGTGACACTGGAAATCCAGAAAAAGCATTCTCTTCCCAATGGAAAGGGATTGACCATAGTCAACCCGGTTGACCAAATGGTAAAGAGAAAGGCTAAGTCTGAGATAGTCCCATTACCAAAGGGCCCATATGTTTATTTTGCCAAAGGAAGGGGCGTTGATTGCAAAGCTGCCAAATTTACCTAAGGATGTTAAAGTCAATAAGTTTGACTCTACATCAGGTAGAGCCCATTATCTAACTCTGTTAAGCTCTATTCTGAGCTCCTCATTACATGATGTGACTGGGTCACATGTTGATGTTTTAAGAATCAAAGAATAGAGAGAAAACTTAAAGGAAGTATATGCTGATTCTGATCGCGAAGGTGGATTTTGATCGCATCAGAATTTTGAGTAGTTGCTTAAGAAGTTATGATATATTGCTAAGGAATAGATAACAACAATTTTCCATGTGGATTGTAAGGATAAGTTTTTCCGCAAAGTTTTAAAATAAAAGAAAATTGTTTAATTTTATTTATTTGAAGTATCCTTACAATGGCATTTGTGGAAAATTGTTGCTTATATGATTTCACTGACAGCAATATTGGAAAATGGATTTGATTCTTTCATTTGTGGTAGTGTCTAAATTTACCAAATCAGGAAAGTTCCTCATCACCCAAGTTTCAATTGGACCGAAACTTGGAATCATGCAAGTTGAATAGTATGATGAATGAGAACTTTCAAGCATTGGAAAATCAAGACTAATTACTTGTTCACATGGATGTGTGAGTCAAGTGAAGGACTAAAGGGATCGAGTACACATTCTTGTGCACTGGTCATGTCCACCACAAAGTTCGTTAAGACTATTTGATTTACTAAAGTTTAGTAAATATGGTTATACTTACAAGTTTAAGTATAATTCTGAAACATTGGAAAAGTCTCAATGTATGGCAGAACGAATGGGAAGAATCAAATTAGGCGGAAAGATAAAAGTTTCTCAAATCTGAAAAGATGGGAGAGTACTTTAGTATCATGTTTGTGATCATCTTAATGATTTAGAAATCATATCACAATTAGTCCTCTAAAGGTCATCTTAGTGCATTCTTATGACTAAGAAGAGGAGTCATGAATTGTTGAAATGGTTAGATCAGGAAGATGAGTCATACTTCATTCCAAAACAATTCTTAGAGTCATACTCCAAGATTGTAACTTGAGTGACATATCTTAAAGAAAGGTTTAAAACACTTGTCAAATGTAAGAGTAAAAGTGTCCTACTCTTGTACATTTGAAATTGGTAAGTTGTGATGTTTTGGATAAAACAAAGACCAACTAAGGCCAATTGTGTGAAGTGTTTGTCTTGATAAAGAATCCGCACTATCTCTTGAATATTTGGCAAGATAGTCTTATATGTCAAGAGGATAGTGGGAGTCTTAAAGATCCTAAAAAGAATTTCAAGAACTAATCAAGAATAAAACCTGAGGTTCTTCACTAGCACACGACTTGAGGTTTATAACCTATCGTGTTGACATATTCTGTGCCCATTCCAGTCAAAGTTGGCTTTGCATAGGAGTTCTGAAAGTTCTCAATTGGTTGCATAACAACTTGGAAGCAATGGCAGGCCCTGTACTGCCAGGTGGCAAGAAGTTAAGATTGCATAAGTTCAGTCCATATGAGTTTGGATTTGTCATTATCCTTGTCTTGTGACTATGGTTTTGACGATTCACATGGATAAGAACACATACACCATAAAATCTAAGGGTCATAAGGTTTCTCTCCGATTCATGAAAATGATGGTGAGGAAACACTTCCACCAAGTAGATTTGAAGCAGATGGCAAAAGGTCTAAACAATTGAGACTATGATTACGACATCCCTTTTCATAGTTCTGACATTGTTTAGACACACATGCATGCTATCTAAGGAAAGGTGTATGATTTTGATAAAGTTTTATCAAAGCATCTCGTATCAGAAATCTGAACTTTGGTAAGAAAGTCAATAAAGTATTGATTTCTAGAAGTCCAGCTGATTTCTGAGTACATGTCAAAGCTAGTGGGAGCATAAGTGTTATGCTAATAATCATCATGTTAGTGGGAGCATGATAATTATTGTTAGTGTTGCAAGTTAGCAATGTTAATTATAGAAAACAAAAGTTTCAATTTGTGAGGCTGCAGGGATTGAAAAAGTTGTTTTGCTATAATTAAGGGAGAGGATATACTTCATTTCAGTTCTAAAGGCTTAGATTAAGACCTTAATCATCTTTAGTCAAGAATATATATATGAATTTCATGTTGGATTGGTTCAACTTAAGGAAATTCTATATATTGCGATCTCAAAATTCGATTATGATTACGGCATCCCTCTTCATAGTCAAATTTTGAAAACATGGCAAATAAAAATATTGTAGCAAAAGACTGGTCTAGAATCATGTCTTTATGTGAGACATCATGAATCGTGTACCATTTGCTTTGGGTATAGGATCGATTGCATGTGCTATAATATTTTTCATTTCTAAATTTTTCCAAATGCCCAGAGGCATTAAGAAGGGAAAAGGTCTAGAATTAGATATGACTAAAATGATTAAGCAATTGTCGAGGACAATCTGAGGTTTACCAAAGATTGGTTGCTCAGGGACAGTTGGAAGTATAGTGCTAATTTTGGAAGGACCATATTGACATATTCTGAAAAGAGGCATCTCTTATTCAGAAGTGATAGTCAAAATGAGAATATGGAGTTGTCTCCATAGGTGGAAGTTATCTGTGTAAGATTAGAAAACTTAATGCAAGAAGCATGTCCAAAGCAATGTACTTTGAATATGAGACTTAGTTTCCATGGAGTTGATCTCCATTGGAATACCTTATAATGACTGTTGACAAGTCTTTGTGACTTTGTACATATTCATTACAGGAGGGTCAGTGCATATAAGTTTAAAATCTAAACAGATTTCGATAAATGATAGGAATTTGAAATTCTCACATTTTTCGATAAGGATTTGGGAGTGTGAAATTAGAATCATTGAAATTATGTTCAATTGGTTTATTTCACAAAGTAAGGATCATAGACAAACATAGAGTGCATACTTGGTGTATGGCAAAGCTATTGTTTAAGAAAAACATAATGCACATGCTTGGAGCATGGGACAACTAGTGTTTTTAATTCAAGTATAAAGTTGATAAAACCGAAACAATGAATAATGAGTAATTAGTATGGTGATAAATAAAAGTGTTTATTTATATTCATAGGGTTTGATACCATATTTGATTCATTTATTCTTGTGTTTCACTTTGCATGTTTTGACTTCTAGAATAACTAAGTCGCTCTTCTTGTGTTTCACTTTGCATGATATGAATCAAGACTGTCATGGGTTGGTTTGTAGAGGTCCAAGTTGGTGGACAAAGTGGTGCTACAACACTCATGAGTGCTCATAAGTTCTGAGTATTGGATTCAACCCGCGCTCATTTGAACTACTACATGGATTTTATCACGAGTGATCATGAGACGATAATATCTTATATTCTTCAAACCTAGAGATATGAGTTGTTAATATGAGTTGGTTATACATTGATTGCACGAAAACGCATTTGGTAACTCGATGTTATAAAACATGCCTTTGTGTATGATTCAACAAGTAGTAGAACAAGCCATATGAGTCGAAGTTTATCCATTCCTTTTACCTTCGGGATAAAAGCGATATATGTGGGCCCCTCGATGATTTAGTGATGACACATGTGAGTGCTTGGCCAAACCAGGACTGATTTGATTTGTTCAATCAGTCAGTCATCATAAATCGAAAATCAGGAAACAACAAATGGACAGAGAGAATGATTATAATCCATGTCTCAGTCCATATGATATCTAGAATGGAGGAATATATGATCCCTTATCTAATGGACAAGTCATTGACAAGGTCAGAGTTCGACAACGGCTTTAAGAGCTACGATTGCCACTTAGGTTTTGAAGTCATACTCAATAATAGTTTTAGACTTATCCAAGTGGGAGACTGTTGGATTAATGTCTAAGTCCACAACTATATTTGGTATGTACTTGACCCGACCCGGCATGGTCCATTTGGGTTGCACTTCACCGGCACAATTTATATGGATAGTCTTTTGAGAATAGTATACTTATGATTTATATTAATATATTATAAGTTCTAATATATTAATATGGAATCATATTATTTAATTAGTATTGATCAAGAATTAATTTAGAATTAATTTAGAATGAATTAAGTGATCAAAAAGAACTAATTAAATATGGACTCTTATATATATGGAATGGGCCAAGTTCATTTAGGTTGGGCTAAGCTTTCATGGATGGTCCATGGAGCTTTTAACCCATGTATCCTATGTAAATGAAAGGTCATGGGTATTAGGGTTTACATGGATGTAACCCTAATCCTCCATAATATATAAAGGGGTCCTTGGCTCACAAAATTTGCACAAGGGTGTGAAAATAAGAGTGGGCCGATTTTAGTGTGCATACATACTCTCTCAAGTTCTTCCAAGGTGTTTTGGTGATTTGTGATTCCATTTGAGGCTTCCACACTATTGGGGCTAAGCTCTTAAAGCTTGAAGACATCAAGCTACATCAAAAAGTATGTCATCTAACTAGAACTTTGTAGTATAGGTGCTTCATAATATGCTAGTTAGGATGAAACCTTGGAATAGTTAATATTTGCATGTATAATAGAGAAAACATGGATCCAAGGTTTATAGGGTTGCATGTACACCATAGGAGTGTTAGAATGCTCAAAACCCAACAACAACACTGCTCAGGGGATTCCTCAGCAATACATGTCAAATAAGGCAACCATGGGGGGATGAAGTACATCTTCAAAAACACCTACAGGTTGCGAGCCTGCTAGCGTTCCACTGGACTGCCTAGAAAAGTTCGTGGTCATCATCTATACTCCGCTAGACGACTGAATCATCTTAAACATCGCAAACATCGAGGCCTCTCATCATTTTATCACACATCATCTATTTCATCTACCCATGTTCTACCCAACATATTTGTAGATATAAAATACATACACAGTCCAGATCTGAAAAACAATGTTTATATCTTTCATCCAGCATAACTTTCAAAGCATAAAATATTTATATAGTCTAGATCTGAAAAATAGTTTTACATCTTTCATCCAACATAACTTTCAAAGCATAAAATACATATACGGTCTAGATCTGAAGAAATAGTTCAAATCTGAAGGAAAGAAGTTCAGATCTTTCATCCAACATAGATCTCAAAGTATACAGTTTAGATCTGAAGAAAAAGTTTAGATATGAGATGAGAAAGTGTAGATCTGAAGGAAAAAGTTTCAGATCTGAAAGAAAGAAGTTCGGATCTTTCATCCAACAAACATCTCAGGTAAACAGATAACATATATATATATATATATATATATATATATATATATATATATATATATACATAGCACATAATTTTATATAAAATACTTCATATCTATGTGTAAGATGAAAGTGACTATACACTCACTTGTTACGGAGTGATTCAGACAACACCTCGCTTCTTAAAATAATATTCTTTGACGAAACCGGGAAGTTTGCTTGAAAACCGGGCTCCTCGCGGGCAGAGTTTCAAACCGAAAAACTCTTTTTCTCGGAGCCTTCTAGCGCTCCGGGGCTTTCTTCGGGTGCTAGGGGGTTTACCTAGACTAATATTTCAAATGCTTTTTAATAATGATTGTAAATTTTTTAACATGTGTTACTTAATTGATTGATTAATAAAAATATTAATGTTTTGAAACTCCTAACTCTTAAACTTATATTATTTAAATTGTTAGTTAACTAAAATATTTTTTCTACATAAAGATAACATTTTTATGTTTCGTTACTCATATTTGCTTATGTAATTTGAAAACAAGATGTACATAGAATGACTACTTCAATTTCACATAAGAATCGATACCACTAGAGAGGTATGTTGTCTTTAACCGGTGGTAGGAGATCCACATACCATTTTTAATTATTTATATTAATGCTTAGTAATATCTATTTTATATTCCTATTCACCTTAGTTTTTTAGGTACAAATTAAGGAAGAGGATTCTCGGCGCACCAACATAAAGTCAAACGTACGCCTTGCAAAATATGTAATTAATATTAAATATCATATTTACTAATCGACTTATTTTAAAACTCTTGATACCATTTATGTATAATGATATATTTTATATGACTTTCATTCTTAATTTCAATGTTTAATATTTCAAAGTTCATATATGAAACCTTAGATGTTTTGGGTGTAATATAAATAGTGTAATGCAAAGTTTATTTGTTCAATATTGTTTATTAATAGCTAATTAAAAACAACTTATTTCTTATTTTATCCAAAAAATATTATCGGAAATAAGAAAAGTAGATTATATTAATGTTATACAAAACTTATAATATATATCGGATATTATAAAAGTAAAAGTAAAGTTTATAAGGTATGGACTATATTAGATAGTATCAAAATATAAGTCGATGAATTTTTATGTTATTTGATAAATCGGTTAATGCCCAAAACATGACTAAAAACGTAAATTTCAACATATTTCTATTTTTTCCTATAATTATTTTAACCACTTAAATGCATTCTTGCGCAACACGCGAGGTTACCGCCTAGTATACTTATAAAGGAATCATTTTTCCTTTCACCACATTCATTTGAACTCCCATGCATTTTTCCTTTCACTACATTCATTTGAAACTCCCATGACTTTTCAATTTCTTTCTAATAATGATTATCAGTTGGTTAATAAGGTTCAATAAATATAAACCTAAAGTGTAATCATATATAAACTAAATTTCAATATTAAAAGAATATATTTTCTTCTACTTATAAAGTTATGTTTTTAACTTTTAACATATTATACTTAATTTATTAGGTCTAATATGTTCTTATATGTAAACCATTATCATTTTAAAGCTACAACTTTTGAACAATTTGTATAAAATACTTAAATTGTTAATTTAAATATAACCTTACAGGATCAACTTAAATATAAATTTTAGTTCAACTTAAACAACCTAAAGAATATTTTGTACATAGTTAAGAGTGATAAATTGTTGTGTCTTTCTAATAATGATTATAACTTGGTTAATAAGGTTAAATAAGTATGAAACCTAAAATATAATCATAAATAAACTAAAATTCAATATTAAAATAATATTTTACATCTACTTATAAAGTTATGTCTTTAACATTTAACATATTATACTTAATTTATTAGATTTAATATATTGTTGTATGTAACCCATTATCAGTTTAAAGCTACAACTTTTGAACAGTTTGGACAAAATACTTAAATTGTTAATTTAAATATAACATTACAGGGTCAAGTTCAATATAAATTTCAGTTCCACTTAAAAAATCCAAAGAATATTTTGTGAATAGTTAAAAGTGATAAATTGTAGTACTAAATGCAAAAACTAAATTGTAATATCAATTTAACTAAAATATTTCCTAAAGATATTTTTATAATCGTTAAAATTTTCAAATAAGTAGCTTAAAATAACTTACAATAACAATAGTTAAAAATAACTCTATATAAATGATTATATTGTTACCTTTAAAATAAATAAAAAAATGTTTGATGTTTTAAATAGTTACAATGATAGAAATTAAAACGTTAAGCAAATAAATTTTAAAAACTTAATTAACAATAACAACTATAAATAATATTGAACCATATATTATATTTAATTTTATTCATGAGTAACCCGCGGGTAGAGGTCATTCAAAAGATTGAGATTATGCAGTTTTAACAGATGTATATATTATTATATAATTCAAAATAATCAATATATTATATCGACTTAGTATATGAATTATTATTTCAAATTTAACAACAATATTATTGTTATATTTAAAAAAACATATATTTGTAAATATTTCAGCTATATAGATGCTTCTGCGTAACGCGCAGACATTCGCCTAGTGTAAATATAAAAGGAAACAAAACTCTAAGAAAAAACAAAGCATATTTAAATATTTATAACAAAAATGAAGAGGTAAAAATAAATAGGCTAATGATGATGTGCTCACATGTAACTTCGAAAATTGCAAACCACAACTCGAGTTGCACATCACTACTGGAAAAAAAATATAACACGATTAAACTATGAGTAAAAAAATGATACATTCATCTACAACCTTCACGTGTAGAGCTCTTTGACGGACTTCATCACTGCTAATACGGTCTAATAGAAATGTGCCTATTGAAAATTTTATTTTCATTTTCTTATGACATCCTTCTTACATGTAAATAAGGCTGTAAACGAACCAAACGAACACGAACAATGGATGTTCATTCGTTTAAGTTAGCCGAACAACAAACGAACACGAACGGTTAAACGAACGAGATTTTGTTATTCATGTTTGTTCGTTTAACAAATTAACTTGTTCATGTTCGTTCGTTTATGTTCATGAACATGCTAAACGAACATAAACGAACAAACATAAACGAACAAAGATAAAAAAAACACAATTGAACATATATGAACATAAACGAACATATAATATAGAAATATAATAAAAAAATTGAATATAAATGAATATAAATAAACTTAAACGAACGAACATAAACGAACATCATAAATGAATGTTCACGAACATAAATGAACGAAGGAGACTATTGTTCATGTTTGTTCATTTAACTAAACGAACGATAATTTTTGTTCATGTTCATTCATTTAGTAAATAAACGAACATAAACGAACTTCCCGCCGAACGGTTCGCCGAACGTTCAGTTCGTTTACAGCCCTACATGTAAGAGTTTATATGTCATGTTTGGTGTTTAATGCTAAATCAATTACTTAGAAGACATTTGAAAAGTCATTCGAGAATATGAAAAGAAAAAAGAATTTCCAAATCAATGTGGTGATTAGAAAAATGTTTCTAATATATATATATATATATATATATATATATATATATATATATATATATATATATATATATATATATATATATATATATATATATATATATATATATATAGGGAGTAGTTCAAATGAGAACCATATAAGATTATGAACCTTAAGAACTACAATTAAGTAGTAACACTATACTCTTATTAAACATGTTAAAATCCTAATTTTTTTTTGTGTTTTTGGTACGAAAAGGACAAACTTATAATTTTTACAGTATAATTGCAGAATTTCGAGTTTTTGGCCAGAATTGGATTCGGATCATTACCACAAATTGTATTGTAATCATAAAAAATCGTATTTTTCTGATAAGGTAGTGATTATGCTCATCCAATCAAAAGATAATTGTCAAAGTTTTAAGATAATTGTTGCTTTATATGATAAACAAAGTTACTTGTAAATTGTTGATTTGATATTATCTTGCTATATGAGTTTAGTTAGATCAATCATGAACTATATCATAATTTTGTTTGTTAAAATTTATCTAAATGTTTTAATGAGTTCTATAACTTGTCCTCAAGTTATGGAACATGAAAGGTCTCATCCATTAAAATGACATTAAACTCGTAAGTTATGGAAATGAAACGGTTTTCAATAGTTACAAAACTTGCCCTCATATTTTGGTATTTAAAAAGTCTCAAATTATGAAAACAATAACTCTTGTAATTGAAAGGTTTCAAAAGATGCAACTCTTGGGTTCATAACTTAAAACTTAATTAAATAGTTGTAATTTTGATTTTTTAATAACCTAGATTACACCTTATGGACTATATTAAATTAATTAAAGTGTTTAATTAAAAGAGAAATTTAATAAATCCAAAATAACATGGTTCAAGATTAATTAAATTAAGGGTATAATTTATTAATAGATTAAACCACCAAGTATTTTAAATGTGTAAAATACACACTTATACTACATAAAATTAAAAGTTTAATATATTATATATGTATAAGTAAAAGGTCAGTCTCACCGTTAGTAGGCCTCATTCACGAAGACGGTATATGAGGGGGGTATAAGGTTACTGCCTATAAAATGGTGGTTTAATGGGTGTCCACTCTCACCCACCGCTTCCTTGACTGATGGAGGGTCGTTAGCCGAACGAGTAGGATAGGACATTAATTCTCATTAAAAGTATAAAGAAATACCAAGTAACTAAATACTTTTATAAATCCCCAATCTTAGTTACTTAGGAAAAATGTGAATTTGATGCTAACCCAAGAAATTGCACATTGCACTTTATTAGTCATTAGTGGAGTGTGTGTGGTTAACCGGCACACTAAGATGAGACTAATGAAGGATGGAAATGGGTAGCTCGATGTTAATCATGGATCAATGGAGCGTGTGCGGTTAACCAGAACATTGATTAGGTGATTTGTAACCTTAAGTGTACCAAGCTAATTTGCATGGTTATTCACACCTTGTGTGTGATCCTCGGCATCCTAGTCACAAACTTGAAGGCCATAATCGAGATTTAAACATGCCATTGAAAAGTTCAATGAATCTCAAAGAATCTAGGAATTTCAATTCATTTTCGTTTTTCATGGTGGAAATTGGTAAATCGTCATTTACCTACCTTCAAATATTTTACAATTGGATTACGGCATCCCTCTTCCGAATTGTAGAATATTGTATTGGGTCCTAGCCTTAATATTTCATTTTGGGTGTTATATTAAGGACTTAAATCAACTAACTTGAATTTCTCCCATGTAGATGTCTAGTTCAGACAACTATGGTCTTCCTGAATCTTTTGGAAAAAGCTTTCCTTATAAAGATGATATTATTAATCCCTTCTTCGTGTTGTAGTGGAACTTCACTTCCTCCACCTCCTCCAATAATTCTCCCTAACCCAAAAATTCAAATACTTGAAAATTTCAAGGTCACTCAAGTCCTATTGGCTAGTAAACACCAAGATGGAAGGTCTGTGTGTGCACATGTCTTGGAGATGAAGTCACACATTGACAGGCTGGGAATGTTAGGAGTCGTTGTGTCGAGGAAGTTGGCTGTTGACTTGGTTCTTCAATCACTTCCTAAGTCATATGGTGAGTTCATTAAATATTACTATATTATAGACCGTGACATGTCCCTTATCGATCTTACCTATTTGCTAATTGATGCTAAATCAAAAATGATTTGGCGGACTGGTAATGCAAATTTGATTGGAAGATCTACTTCCCAAACTTCAATGGACATTGACAATGGAAACATTGGAAGTCCATAAAATATTTCTCTTTCCAAGGGAAAGGGAAAGGCTAAGTCTAAGATTGTCCTGTGCATCATTACAAAAGAATCTGTTTGCTTCTATTTCCAAGAGAAGGGGCATTGGTTGCGAAGCTGTCGTATCTACCTGAAGGACCACAAGATTGGTAAAGTCAAAAAGTTTAACTCTGCTTTAGGTAATTCCACTATCTAACTCTATTAAGTTCCTATCTGTAGATTCTTTCTACATGATATGATAAGATTGCATTTTGATGTTTTGTAGGATCAAAGAAGAGAAAGGAAGCTTGAAAGAAGAGTAAGTTGATTCTGATCGCGAAGAGATGGATTTCGATCGCATAGTTCGATGTTCAGAATTTTGAGCTGCTGCTTAGGAGTTTTGATAGATTGCTTAGAAATATGTAGCGACATAGTTTTCATTTGTAATTGCATTGTAAGGACAAGATTTTCCGCTTTTTATAAATAAAGAAATACTTTTGATTTTATCTTATTTATATTTCCTTGCAATGGCATTTGTGAAAATTGATGTTTGTATGTTTCTATTTTTAGCGATATAGATTTTATTCTTTCGTTTGTGGTAGTGTCTTAATTTACCAAATAAGGAAAGATTATCATCACCAAATCTCAATTGGATAGAAACTTGGAATCATGCAACTTGTATTGTATGATGGATGTGAACCTTCGTCTTTGGGAAATTAAGACTAATTCCTTATTCACATGTATATGTGAGTCAAGTGAAGGACTAGGTGATCTGGTACACTTGGTTGTTCACTGGTCAGGTCTACCACAAAGAACGATAAGACTATTCGTTATGATTTACTAAAAGTTTAGTAAATATGGTTATACTTACAAGATTAAGTGTAATTTTGGATCATTGAAAAAGTTTCAATGTATAGCAGAACGAATAAGAAGAATCAAATAGTCAGAAAGATAAAAGTTTCTCCAATATGAAAAGAAGGGAGAGTACTTGAGTATTGTGTTTTATGATCATCTTAATGATTATGGAACCATATCACAATTGATCCTCTAAAGTGCACTTTTATGGCTAAGAAGAGAAATCGGGAATTGTTAAAATGGTTAAATCAAAAGGTGAATCATACTTCGTTCCAAAATCAAGTCTTAGAGTCATACTCCAAGATTGTTCCTTGAGTGACATAATCTTAAGAAAGGTTTATAACACAATCAAATGAAGAGTAAAATGTTTCTTACTCTTATACATTTGAAATTGGTAAGTTGTGATGTCTTGGATAAGACAAAGACCAACTAAGACCAATTGTGTAAAGTGTTTGTATCGATAAGAAACCACACTAACTCTTGAATATTTGTTTGTCAAAGAATAATTTTTGACAAGGGAATCCTATATGTCAAGAGGTCAGTGGGAGTCTTAAAGAGATCTTGAAAAGTTTCAAGAACTGATCAAAACTAACCCTATTGTTAATCACTAGCCCACGACTTGAGGTTTTTAACCTATCGTGTTGACATATTCTTGTTTATGTGCCCATTCCAGTTAAGGTTGACTATGCATGTGAGTTCTATGAGTGCTCAATTGTTTTCATAACAACTTGGAAGCCATGGTAGGCCCTTGAGATGCCAGGTGGCAAGAAATTAAGATTGAACACGTATAGTCCATATGAGTTTGGTTTTGTCAATAACCTTGTCTGATGATTATGTTTATGACAAATTCACATGGATAGGAACAGATACACCATAAAATCTAAGTGTCATAAGGTTTCTCTCCAATTCATGAAAATGATTGTGAGGAAACGCTTTCACTAAGTAGATTTTAATGAGTTAGCAATTGTGATATTCGCATTCTTAAATTCGATTATGATTACGGCATCCCTCTTCATAGTTCGAATTGTGAGAAATGGCAAATAGTTTGAACATTCAGAACTTATTGTTGTAAGTTCTGAATAGTTTAGACACACATATGAGGTTTCTAATAAAGGGTGTATGAGCTTAGATAGAGGCTTATCAAAGCATCTCGTGTCAGAAATCTGAACTTTGGTAAGAAAGTCAATAAGCATTGATTTCTAGAAGTCCAGCTGATTTCTGGATATATGTCAAAGCTAGTGGGAGCATAAGTGTTATGCTAGTAATATCATAATTATTATGCTAGTGGGAGCATAATTATTAAGGTAAGCGTTGTGAGTTAGAAATGTTAATTATAGAAAATAAAGGTTTCAATTCGCAAAATAGCAGGGTTTGAAAAGTTGTTTTGCTATAATAAATGGAGAGGAACTTTGACTTCATTCCAATTCTAAATGTTTAGATTGAGATTTTAATCAAATTTAGTCAAGGACATATATGAATGTTATGTTGAAAAGATTCAACATAAGGAAATCATATATATGGAAATGTTATAGCAAGAGACTGGTAAAGTATCAGGTCTTTATGTAAGACATTATGAATCGTGTCTCATATACTTCGGATATAGGATCGATTGCATGTACTAGAACCGGATATGACGAAAGTTATTAAAAAACTGTCAATGACGATCCGAGGTTCGCTAAGGATTGGCTGCTTAAGGACAGTTGCAAGTATAGTAACAAATGGACTATATTGATATGATTCTGAATAGATAGAATTCTATTAAGAATGGATAGTCATATGGAAATTATGGAAAAGTTTCCATAATGAGAGTTGGATATCAAGAATCTATCAGTAAGTTAGAAACTTTTATACAAAAAGGATGTTCAAAGGAATGTGCTTTGAATATGAGACTTCGTATCTACAAATTTGTCTTGTAAGAATTTCCAATGGAAGTTTTGTATCTGGCAAAGTCTCTGTGACTTGTGTACATAGTCGTTACAAAAGGATCACTACATATAAGCTTAGAATCTAACATATTACTGTAAGTGGCAAGGACTTGGTATTCTTACACTAACGATAAGGATTTGGAATTGTGAAATGAGTGTCATTGGAAATGTTTACAATTGATCTATTTCACAAAGTAAGGACCATACGTAAACATAGTGTGCATGCTTGGAGCATGGGATAACTATTGTTTTAATTCAAGTGTGAAGTTGATAAATCGAAACATTATACAATGAATAATTTGTAATCAATATGGTGATTAAATAAAAGGTGTTTTATTTATATTCAAAAGTTTTGAGACCATATTGGATTTAATTATTCTTGTATTCCACTTTGCATGTTTTGACTTCCCGAATAACTAGGTTATTCAAACCATCCACAGTCGATCATACTTTGGAAGTAGGTATTGAAGCTAGACTGTCATGAATGGGTGTGTAGATTGTCTAAAGGCGTTTATGTTGGATTAATGTCTAAGTCCATAACTATATTTGGTATGTACTTGACCCGACCCGGCATGGTCCATTTGGGTTGCACTTCACCGACACAATTTATATGGATAGTCTTTTGAGAATAGTATATTTATGATTTATATTAATATATTATAAGGTCTAATATATTAATATATAATCATATTATTTAATTAGTATTGATCAATAATTAATTTATAATTAATTAAGTGATCAAAAGGAACTAATTAAATATGGACTCTTAGATATATATATATGTGTAGTGGGCCAAGTTCATTTAGGTTGGGCTAAGTCTTCATGGATAGTCCATGGAGCTTTAACCCATGGATCCTAGGAAATGAAAGGTCATGGGTATTAGGGTTTAACCCTAATCCTCCACACTATATAAAGGGTCTTATGGTTCATGAAATTATGCTAGTGGCTAGTGTGGATACACTAAAGAGGGCAATAACCGATTTCATAGTGTGAGCCAAGTATCCATATTCTCTAAAGGTTTTCCAAGGTGTTTTGGTGATTTGTGATTCCACTTGAGGCTTCCATACTATTGGGGCTAAGCTCTTAAAGCTTGAAGACATCAAGCTACATCAAAAGGTATGTCATCTAACTAGAACTTTGTAGTATAGGTGCTTCATAATATGCTAGTTAGGATGAAACCTTGGAATATTTAATATTTGCATGTATAATAGAGAAAACATAGATCCAAGGTTTATAGGGTTGCATGTACACCATAGGAGTGTTAGAATGCTAAAAACCCAACAGTGGTATCAGAGCCATGGGTTGTTTTCTGTTATATTGATGCAAATGTTTTATTTTCAAAGTTGGAAAAAAAAGGAAAAAAACATGACGTTTGTCAAATTTAAAGATAATTACTTGTTTTTGTGAAAAACTAATTATTTGTAAAATTTGAATCATTTGCTATATGAGTTGAATTTGGTCAAATTTAGTAAAAGATAAAATGATATGATTATTTTATTAGTTTTAAAAGTTTGATCTAAAGAGTTTTTTGAAACCTCCATAAGTTATGGATATGAAAAGGTTTTAAAAAAAATTTGATTCAATGTTTTTTATGGAGTTACAAAACTTAGTCTTAATGTTTTAAAGAATTCCATAACTTGTTCTTAAGTTATGGAACATGAAAAGTTTCATCATAAAACAAGTATTTAACTCCATAACTTATGGAATCCAAAAGTTTTCAAGAGTTACAAAACTTGCCCTCAAGTTTTGGAATTTGGAAAAAGTTTTTTTATGATAAAAAAAAGAATTGAATTCTAAAACTCTTGGGTTCATAACTTAAACAATTAATTAAATGGTTTTAATTTTGAATTTAATAATTGGAATTATGATGTTTTTATTGAATAATTCAATTAACTCTTATGGACTTTATTAATAGATAATTAAAGTGTTTAATTAAAAGAGAATTAATAATTCCATAATGACATGGTTTAAATTTAATTAAATTAAGAGTATAGTTTAATTAATAGATTAAACCACCAAGTATTTTAAATGTCTAAAATACACCCTTATACTATTATAATATTAAAAGTTTAATATATTATATGTATAAGAGCAAGTCGTCTTACCATTAGTAGGCCTCATTCACGAAGCCGGTCTATAAGGGGGGTATAAGGTTACTGCCTATAAAATGGCAGTTTAATGGGTGTCCACTCTCACCCACCGCTTCCTTGACTGGTGGAGGGTTGTTAGCCGAACAGGTACGACAAGGACTATAATTCTCCCTTCATTAAAAGTATTAATGATAAATACTAAGTAACTAAACCTTTTATAAATTCCCAATCTTAGTTACTGAGGAAAATGTGAATAAGGTGCTAATCCATGAAATTACACTTTGCACTTTGTTTAAGCTGTTAGTGGAGCGTGTGTGGTTAACCGGCACACTAACCTGGACTTAACAAGGTTAGCAAAGGGTAACTTAATGTTTATCATAGTATCGTTGGAGCGTGTGTGGTTAACCGGCACATCGATTGAGGGGTAAATATTAAGGGTACCAAGTATATTTGCATGGTTACTTCACACCTTCTTTTGTGATCCTCGGCATCCCAGTCACAAAACCTGAAGGGCACACTCGAGATTGAAACATGCCATTGAAAAGTTCAATGAATCTCAAAAGAATCTAGGAGTTTCAAAACCAATTAAAACCTAATAATACATTTCGTTTATCTTGGTGGAAATTGGTGAATCGTCATTCACCTACCTTCAAATATTTTATAGCTTGGATTACGGCATCCCTCTTCCAAGTTATAAAATAGTTTGTTGGGTCCTAGCCTTAATATATCATATTGGGTGTTATATTAAGGACTTAAATCAACTTTACGTGAATTTCTCCCATTGTTGATGTCTGGTTTAGACAACAATGATCTTCCCAAACCAAGCTTTCCTAATGAATATGACTTCCCGAGTTTGGCTCATGGAAGTCATACTTCTCTTCCTCCACCTCCTCCAATTATTCTCCCTAACCCGCAAGTTCAAGGTCACTCAAGCCCTAATGGCAAGCAAGGTCTATGTGTGATCACATCTTAGAGATGAAGTCACATATTGACAAGCCGGGAGAGTTGGGTGTCAAAGTCTTGAGAAAGTTGGATGTTTAATCACTTTCTAAGTCACATAGTGAGTTCCTTTCGGACTACTACGAAAAAGAATATGACATGAACCTTAATGATCATATCTATTTGCTTGGTGCTGCTGAATCAGCAATGATTTGGAACGATAGTAAAGCAAATTTAATTAGAAGATCAACTTCCCAAAAACTTTATGGACAGTGACAATGGTGACACTGGAAATCCAGAAAAAGCATTCTCTTCCCAATGGAAAGGGATTGACCATAGTCAACCCGGTTGACCAAATGGTAAAGAGAAAGGCTAAGTCTGAGATAGTCCCATTACCAAAGGGCCCATATGTTTATTTTGCCAAAGGAAGGGGCGTTGATTGCAAAGCTGCCAAATTTACCTAAGGATGTTAAAGTCAATAAGTTTGACTCTACATCAGGTAGAGCCCATTATCTAACTCTGTTAAGCTCTATTCTGAGCTCCTCATTACATGATGTGACTGGGTCACATGTTGATGTTTTAAGAATCAAAGAATAGAGAGAAAACTTAAAGGAAGTATATGCTGATTCTGATCGCGAAGGTGGATTTTGATCGCATCAGAATTTTGAGTAGTTGCTTAAGAAGTTATGATATATTGCTAAGGAATAGATAACAACAATTTTCCATGTGGATTGTAAGGATAAGTTTTTCCGCAAAGTTTTAAAATAAAAGAAAATTGTTTAATTTTATTTATTTGAAGTATCCTTACAATGGCATTTGTGGAAAATTGTTGCTTATATGATTTCACTGACAGCAATATTGGAAAATGGATTTGATTCTTTCATTTGTGGTAGTGTCTAAATTTACCAAATCAGGAAAGTTCCTCATCACCCAAGTTTCAATTGGACCGAAACTTGGAATCATGCAAGTTGAATAGTATGATGAATGAGAACTTTCAAGCATTGGAAAATCAAGACTAATTACTTGTTCACATGGATGTGTGAGTCAAGTGAAGGACTAAAGGGATCGAGTACACATTCTTGTGCACTGGTCATGTCCACCACAAAGTTCGTTAAGACTATTTGATTTACTAAAGTTTAGTAAATATGGTTATACTTACAAGTTTAAGTATAATTCTGAAACATTGGAAAAGTCTCAATGTATGGCAGAACGAATGGGAAGAATCAAATTAGGCGGAAAGATAAAAGTTTCTCAAATCTGAAAAGATGGGAGAGTACTTTAGTATCATGTTTGTGATCATCTTAATGATTTAGAAATCATATCACAATTAGTCCTCTAAAGGTCATCTTAGTGCATTCTTATGACTAAGAAGAGGAGTCATGAATTGTTGAAATGGTTAGATCAGGAAGATGAGTCATACTTCATTCCAAAACAATTCTTAGAGTCATACTCCAAGATTGTAACTTGAGTGACATATCTTAAAGAAAGGTTTAAAACACTTGTCAAATGTAAGAGTAAAAGTGTCCTACTCTTGTACATTTGAAATTGGTAAGTTGTGATGTTTTGGATAAAACAAAGACCAACTAAGGCCAATTGTGTGAAGTGTTTGTCTTGATAAAGAATCCGCACTATCTCTTGAATATTTGGCAAGATAGTCTTATATGTCAAGAGGATAGTGGGAGTCTTAAAGATCCTAAAAAGAATTTCAAGAACTAATCAAGAATAAAACCTGAGGTTCTTCACTAGCACACGACTTGAGGTTTATAACCTATCGTGTTGACATATTCTGTGCCCATTCCAGTCAAAGTTGGCTTTGCATAGGAGTTCTGAAAGTTCTCAATTGGTTGCATAACAACTTGGAAGCAATGGCAGGCCCTGTACTGCCAGGTGGCAAGAAGTTAAGATTGCATAAGTTCAGTCCATATGAGTTTGGATTTGTCATTATCCTTGTCTTGTGACTATGGTTTTGACGATTCGCATGGATAAGAACACATACACCATAAAATCTAAGGGTCATAAGGTTTCTCTCCGATTCATGAAAATGATGGTGAGGAAACACTTCCACCAAGTAGATTTGAAGCAGATGGCAAAAGGTCTAAACAATTGAGACTATGATTACGACATCCCTTTTCATAGTTCTAACATTGTTTAGACACACATGCATGCTATCTAAGGAAAGGTGTATGATTTTGATAAAGTTTTATCAAAGCATCTCGTATCAGAAATCTGAACTTTGGTAAGAAAGTCAATAAAGTATTGATTTCTAGAAGTCCAGCTGATTTCTGAGTACATGTCAAAGCTAGTGGGAGCATAAGTGTTATGCTAATAATCATCATGTTAGTGGGAGCATGATAATTATTGTTAGTGTTGCAAGTTAGCAATGTTAATTATAGAAAACAAAAGTTTCAATTTGTGAGGCTGCAGGGATTGAAAAAGTTGTTTTGCTATAATTAAGGGAGAGGATATACTTCATTTCAGTTCTAAAGGCTTAGATTAAGACCTTAATCATCTTTAGTCAAGAATATATATATGAATTTCATGTTGGATTGGTTCAACTTAAGGAAATTCTATATATTGCGATCTCAAAATTCGATTATGATTACGGCATCCCTCTTCATAGTCAAATTTTGAAAACATGGCAAATAAAAATATTGTAGCAAAAGACTGGTCTAGAATCATGTCTTTATGTGAGACATCATGAATCGTGTACCATTTGCTTTGGGTATAGGATCGATTGCATGTGCTATAATATTTTTCATTTCTAAATTTTTCCAAATGCCCAGAGGCATTAAGAAGGGAAAAGGTCTAGAATTAGATATGACTAAAATGATTAAGCAATTGTCGAGGACAATCTGAGGTTTACCAAAGATTGGTTGCTCAGGGACAGTTGGAAGTATAGTGCTAATTTTGGAAGGACCATATTGACATATTCTGAAAAGAGGCATCTCTTATTCAGAAGTGATAGTCAAAATGAGAATATGGAGTTGTCTCCATAGGTGGAAGTTATCTGTGTAAGATTAGAAAACTTAATGCAAGAAGCATGTCCAAAGCAATGTACTTTGAATATGAGACTTAGTTTCCATGGAGTTGATCTCCATTGGAATACCTTATAATGACTGTTGACAAGTCTTTGTGACTTTGTACATATTCATTACAGGAGGGTCAGTGCATATAAGTTTAAAATCTAAACAGATTTCAATAAATGATAGGAATTTGATATTCTCACATTTTTCGATAAGGATTTGGGAGTGTGAAATTAGAATCATTGAAATTATGTTCAATTGGTTTATTTCACAAAGTAAGGATCATAGACAAACATAGAGTGCATACTTGGTGTATGACAAATCTATTGTTTAAGAAAAACATAGCGTACATGCTTGGAGCATGGGACAACTAGTGTTTTTAATTCAAGTATAAAGTTGATAAAACCGAAACAATGAATAATGAGTAATCAGTATGGTGATAAATAAAAGTGTTTATTTATATTCATAGGGTTTGATACCATATTTGATTCATTTATTCTTGTGTTCACTTTGCATGTTTTGACTTCCAGAATAACTAAGGCACTCTTCCTGAATGATTAAGTTATTCAAACCATCCACAGTCGGTCATATGTTGGAAGTAGATATGAATACAGACTGTCATGGGTTGGTTTGTAGAGGTCCACGTTGGTGGAAAAAGTGGTGCTACAACACTCATGAGTGCTCATAAGTTCTGAGTATTGGATTCAACCCGCGCTCATTTGAATCACTTCATGGATTTTATCACGAGTGATCATGAGACGATAATATCTTATATTCTTCAAACCTAGAGATATGAGCTGTTACTATGAGTTGGTTATACATTGATTGCACGAAAACACATTAGTAACTCGATGTTATAAAACGTGCCTTTGTGTATGATTCAACAAGTAGTAGAACAAGCCATATGAGTTGAAGTTTATCCATTCCTTTTACCTTCAGGATAAAAGCGATATCTATGGGCCCCTCGATGATTTAACAATGACACATGTGAGTGCTTGGCCAAGCCAGGACTGATTTGATTTGTTCAATCAGTCAGTCATCATAAATCGAAAATCGGGAAACAACAAATGGACAGAGAGAATGATTATAATCCATGTCTCAGTCCATATGATATCTAGAATGGAGGAATATATGATCCCTTATCTAATGGACAAGTCATTGACAAAGGTCAGAGTTCATTGACAAGATCAGAGTTCGACATCGGCTTTAAGAGCTACGATTGCCAGTTGGTTTTTGAAGTCATACTCAATAATAGTTTTAGACTTATCCAAGTGGGAGACTGTTGGATTAATGTCTAAGTCCATAACTATATTTGGTATGTACTTGACCCGACCCGACATGGTCCATTTGGGTTGCACTTCACCGACACAATTTATATGGATAGTCTTTTGAGAATAGTATATTTATGATTTATATTAATATATTATAAGTTCTAATATATTATATATAATCATATTATTTAATTAGTATTGGTCAAAAATTAATTTATAATTAATTAAGTGATCAAAAGGAACTAATTAAATATGGACTCTTAGATATATATATATATATATATATATATATATATATATATATATATATATATATATATATATATATATATATATATGTGTGTGTGTAGTGGGCCAAGTTCATTTAGGTTGGGCTAAGTCTTCATGGATAGTCCATGGAGCTTTAACCCATGGATCCTAGGAAATGAAAGGTCATGCGTATTAGGGTTTAACCCTAATCCTCCACACTATATAAATGGTCTTATGGTTCATGAAATTATGCTAGTGGCTAGTGTTGATACACTAAAGAGGGCAATAACCGATTTCATAGTGTGAGCCAAGTATCCATATTCTCTAAAGGTTTTCCAAGGTGTTTTGGTGATTTGTGATTCCACTTGAGGCTTCCACACTATTGGGGCTAAGCTCTTAAAGCTTGAAGACATCAAGCTACATCAAAAGGTATGTCATCTAACTAGAACTTTGTAGTATAGGTGCTTCATAACATGCTAGTTAGGATGAAACCTTGGAATATTTAATATTTGCATGTATAATAGAGAAAACATAGATCCAAGGTTTATAGGGTTGCATGTACACCATAGGAGTGTTAGAATGCTCAAAACCCAACAGTTTAGGCATAGCACAAGTTTGTTGTAGTGTTCATGAGTACTCCTGTAATAATATTTGATTATTGGATTAAACCCACACTCATATGAATCACTTCATGGATTTTATCATGAGTGATTGTCAGACGATAATATCTTATATTCTTGAAACCAATACATGTGAGTTGTAGTTTACAAGTCGGTTGCACATTGACATATGTAAATGCACCAGTAACTTGGTGTTATAAAACATATTGTTGTGTGTGATTTGATGAGTAAGTACAAGCAAGAATTTGAGTAGAAGTTTATCCATTCCTTTTACCTAATGTGGGACAAAAGCGATATCTGTGGGCCCCTAGATGATTTAGTGATGACAACCCTAAGTGCTTGGCCAATCCTGGACTGATTTGATTTGTTCAATTAGTCGGTCTTCATAAATCCGAAATTGGGAAACAACACATGAACAGAGAGAATGACTATAAATCCATGTCTCAATTCATACAATATCTAGAATGGAGGACTATATGATCCCTTATCTAATGGACGCGTCATTGACTAGGTCAGAGTTTGACAATGACTTTTAAGAGCTACGATTGCTAGTCGGGATTTCGGAGTCGTACTTGCAATAATAGCTATTAGACTTATCCAAGTGGGAGACTATTGGATTAGGTGTCTAAGCCCATAAGTATAATTGGTATGTACTCGACCCGAGAGTAGCATGGTCCATTTGGGTTGCCTTCACCAGAACAATCTGATAGGATGGGTATTTGAGAAAGAGGTTATTTATGATTTATTAATATATTACAAGTATAATATATTAATTGTGAAATCATATTATTTAATTAGTATTGATCAAGAATTAATTTGGAATTAATTTAGTAATCAAAAGAGACTAATTAAATTAACGGGGTCTGATTATGTAAATCAGTGATATATATAGTGTTTGGGCTATTGATCCATGTTGGGCTATGTTTATGTAAGTATCCATGAAGAGTTAGCCCACATGAGATATGGATCATAACCTAAGTGGATAGATTAGGGTTTACCCATGACTCTTGGAATCCTACACTATATATGAGTTATCCCTTAGCCAAAATCGGTGGACCAAAGTATTTCAAGAGAATCATAACCGGTTTTGGAGTGTCTAGCCTCTCTCTCAAATTCCTCCTTTGTTCATGGTGTTTGTGAACCATTTGAGGCATCACACTTGAGGTGCTAAGCTCTTGAAAGGCCAAGAACTACAAACTACATCAAGAGGTATTCATCTAACTTGATTTTATATGGTATCTCCTCTATTGTATGCTAGTTAGGATGTATGCTTTGGAAAATTCAAATTGCATGTATAATTAGAGAAAACATAGATCCAAAGCATCTAGGGTTGAATGTGCACCATAGGAGTGTTATAGTGCTTAAAACCAAACAATAGCGATGGTGGGTAGAACTCTCCATGATTATAAATGTGAAATTCGCTATCATCCCGACAAAGCCAATGTAGTAGCGGATAACCTTAGTCGAAAAGAGTACTCAGGTCGTAAAGTGAAGGCACCAACCATGACAATCCATTCACATCTATCCACACAGATCAAATAGGCTCAGATAGAAGCCTTGAAGCCGGATAATGACGCAAATGAATCCTTAAGAGGAATGGAGAAGAACTTAGATATCAAGGGTGACAGAGTTCGTTACTTCATGAACCAGATCTGGACACCGAAGTTTGGTGGCTACCAAGATGTTTTCATGAATGAAGCCCACAAGACTCGATATTCCGTTCATCAAGGTTCAGATAAGATGTATCTGGATCTCAAGAAACTTTATTGGTGGAAAAACAAAAAAGCCGAGATTGCTACCTACGTGGGCAAGTGCCTAACTTGCGCCAAAGTTAAGGTAGACTATTAAAAGCCCTCAGGCTTACTTGAACAGTCGGAGATACCTGAGTGGAAGTGGGAGCATATTACAATGGATTTCATAACCAAGTTTCCCAAAACCAAGGATGGTCATAACACTATTTGGGTAATCGTCCATAGATTAACCAAATCCGCTCACTTCCTACCAATAAAGGAAACATACAAGATGGAGAAACTGACCAGAACTTACATTAGAGAGATAGTAAGACTGCATGGTGTGCCAATATCTATTATCTCAGATAGAGAGAGTAGATTCGACTCACAATTTTGACAGTAGATTCGCCTCGCGATTTTGACATGAGCCCTCTATGGCCGTAAGTGCATATCCCCTCTGTGCTGGGCTGAAGTCGGTAACACGTAGCTAGCTAGAGGGCAAGTCCCTGATAGCAATCTCACTGGCCCGGAGATCATTCGAGAAACCATAGAAAAAATCATCCAAATCCGAGAATGACTGAAAGCCTCTAGAGATAGATAAAAGAGCTACGCAGACAAGAGACGAAAACCCTTGGAATTCTAGGTTGGTGACCGCGTTCTGTTAAAGGTCTCACCTTTGAAGGCTATGATACGATTTAGAAAGAGTGGAAAACTAAATCCAAGGTACATCGGGCCATTCGAGATTCTCGCTAGAATCGGCCCAGTAGGTTACAAGCTCCGTCTACCACAAGAACTTAATAACATACATCCTGTCTTCCACGTGTCAAATCAAAAGAAGTGTCTATCTGATGAGACTCTTGTGATTCCACTCGATGAAATCGAGATAAACAAGAGTCTTAACTTTGTGGAAGAACCAGTAGAAATCATGGATAAGGAAGTCAAACGAACTAAAGAAAGTCGCATACCAATAGTGAAGGTTCGCTGGAACGCCAAGCAGGGACGACCTGAATTCACTTGGGAGCGAGAAGATCAGATGCAAAAAAAGTACCCGCTTCTTTTCCCTAGTCCATGATGTACTCTCTATAGAAAGAATTTTGGGACGAAATTCCCTCTAACGGGGGGATAACGTAACAACCCGTTATTTTTCAAGTCAATAAAAGTCAAACCCTTTAAATAAAATTCGAGTTTTGTTGATTTGGTTAAGATCATAAGGGTTAAATATGATTTAAATTATATAAATGATGTTTTTTATATAAGTATTTGGAATAAAATAAATTTAAAAATCAAAATTTTTCCCTTTGGAACCGAAAACCCTCGGACCGAAAACCCGTTTTCGGCCGAAAACAGTCGGACCGCAAACTACTCGGACCGAAATCTCCTTTCTGGCCGAAAACCCTCATATATATATATATATATATATATATATATATATATATATATATATATATATATATATATATATATATATATATATATATATATATATATATATATATATATATATATTCCCCCGAAAAATAAGTCATTTTCTCACTTTTTCAATCGAAAACACATCCATTTTGACTCTCAAGTATCATTGAAGAACCTTCAAATCTTCAAGAAAAATCCTTCAAATCTTCATAATTTTCACCAAGAACACCAAGAACACCAAGAACAATCTTCAAATCTTCAAGCTGACCGAAAACACCTTGGACCGAGAACTCGTTTCCGACCGAGAACACCTTAAGATTGAGAACTTGGTTCTCGGTTGAGGTTTTATGACCGAAATGAAGGGATTTCGGTGAAGGCTAGACCGAAAACCCTTATCATCACTCCAAATAATTCTCGGTAATTATTCCTTATATAAATTAAGTGTTGTTTAACACTTTAATTAATTATTTCGCTAATTTAAATATGATTACATGTGTAAATAATATTAGGATACCTGAACACGAACACGCACTAGAGGTGATTTCATACCCCTATGTTTTCACAATATTTCAATGTTTTTAGGGGGGGGGGGGGATGCAAGTTAAACACAATGACTCTTCTGTTAACATTCAAACGATTTCAAACCATTTTAAACCATTTGCAATTGTTGCAAACCGATTTATTGCTGCATTTATCAAAATATATTTATATATATTTTTAACCCTTTTGTATAATGCCGAGCGAAAAGGAACTTTATTCAAATCTTTCACTACCGTTTAATACACACTGATAAATTGCAAATGCTTCAGTTCATTACATGGCATACACTTAAACTATAGTTGGTATAGTGTGTAAATCACTACACTATTTTGCAAAGTTCAATACACGATAAAAGAACATACATTTAAACTATAATAGGTATAGTTTGGGAAACGCTACACTATTTTACAAGCTCAACATCACTATATAGAAACAAGTATATAAACTATGATAGGTATAGTTTATGGAACAGTACTCTATTCCACTAATTCAAGGATACACTACTAAATAATTATTTCAGTATAAATATTTTACATTACAAAGTACACTTTTACAAGGAATACATACAGTTTCAAGTACAAGAGAACACTACTACACTACACGTAAACTAGTTAATACAGGGTTGTGAGGCACTACTTCATTGTACCCACTAGGGTACAGGTCTAAATCCTATAAATTATAAGCAAAGTCTCCTGGAGGGAGAGCGTGAAATTGTGTATAGATCTATACGGTACTGACAATCCCGCACCAGAGCTGCTTGCAACAGCTAGGCCGGCAGACCTGGGGTGACAAATGTCATAACATTCCGACGCCTGAAGAACGTCGTAGAGGTCACTAGGTCATATCAAGCATGGTTATATGAAACTCACAATAGTATTAACTAAAACATTTGTTTATAGGATTAACACTACTTCAAAGGTTTTATTTTAATTAATAAAACTACAGTAGACTATTTTACACTACAGCTGGTGGATTCAAAGCACTCATACAAAAGGTTTTATTATAAATAATGGAATTGGAACTACAATACAATATTTTACATTACAGCTAGTGGATTCCAGGTACTCATACAAAAGGTTTTATTATAAATAATGGAACTACAGTACACTATTTTACGCTACAACTGGTGGATTCCAGGCATTCATACAAGAAGGGTTTCATACAAACACTATACAAACACTATTATAGTACACTACTTTTCTAGTACAGAGTACACTAGTACACCATACAATTTCAAGAAAATATTCACGATATAGTTTTATTTATTAATAAGACTACAAATTACTATTTCAGAGTACAGTAACAAACATACATTTTGACTACATTTCATTCACTAAAGAAAATATTGGATTTTCTGGAAGTACACTATAACATTTTCAAGATCTAAGACAAGCTTTCCATCTCAAAAACATACTTATGAACTCACCAACTTAAATGTTGATACACTTTCAAAACAACATGTATTCTCGGGGAACCAGTAGACAAGTACACCCATAGGTTTTGAGAAGACGGAGCTTTTAGAGTCACGTCTTTTATACTTTTGCTATACACTTTTGATGTCATACAAACTATGTAATGAACAAATGTAAGTACTATATTCTATCAATGTAAGGGTTGTGTTTGCTTTGATTACTATTATGCAAATGTTGTGATACTGTACATGACGTCTTCCGCTCCCGAACGTTTTTGCCATTCCGGTTTAGGGGTGTGACACTTACCCTAAAGCCCATTAACTTTTCCTAATCCAAAAGACACATTCTCAGCTGGTCCAACAAAACCCCAAGCAATACAAGCCCACACGATAGCCCAAACCAACAATGACACCACAAGACCCAATAAGGCCCAAATCCAAAATATCCAATGGTCAACCCTGGTCAACTGAAAAAGTCAAAGTCAAGGTCAACAGTCCATGTTGACCCAACACGCCGTTGCCCCTTGGACAAGTAGTGTTCTTCCATCATCCAGATAATCGGGAAATCCCTAGCCAACATGCCGTGTTTGCTTTGAAATTTAACAACTTAACCAATAAGAACTTAATCCTTAAAGACATAGCCACAAAACATAGATCTGACCTCTTTGAGCTGGATTATCATGTAAAGTTGCGAACTTTACGTCCATATATGACTAAATGAAGCTCTTAAGCTAAAAAGGGACTTAATAAAGGACTAGAAGTATGCATGACACCTTTCTTCTCATAAAGTTTGCACCTTTATTCTCAAGTATACCAAAACAAACCCTGATCTAAAAGAACAAGCGCTTAGAGAACTCAAGTGCTTAGACAACCCAACAATGAGCCAAAAATCATAACAAAACCCCATAAGAGAAGATTTAATCAACAACAAAGCAAGGTATGTACTTGATACCTCAAGGAGACTTCAAGAAGTGGTGAGATTCTGGATCTATGGCCTTCCTTCCAAGCTAGGAACATTCAAACTCCAAAGCTCCTTCACATGAGCACAAAAATCCACAAGAATCCACTCAAAACTCCAAGAACACCACAAAGAAAGCTCAATACTCGATTTAGGGTTTAAGGTAACAAAGGAGGCTGGTAAGGAGGTCGGTCAAGGGAACATAAGGCCTTTAAATAGGGTGTAACACCCTAAAAATTAGGGTTTCCTTCCCAGCTGCCAACATGCCATGTTGAGGCACCGCAACACGCCGTGTTGGTTCATTAAACTCTGCGGCCAAAAACATCTTGACACGCCGTACTGAGGCTCCAACATGTCGTGTCCTTAAGAGTAAACATATACAAATTGGAATCAACATCATACCGGATATCAAGCGTTACAGTTTGTTTCAAGTGATGTATTTGAGGTAATTGAATAAAATGATAACACTGTCTTCAAACTTTTTATTTTTACATTGGTATATACAAATAAAATGTGCATTATTTTAATTTTCTTACATATATATTGTTATATTCTAGGTCGATATTTGATGTTCATATAATCATTTAGTGTTATGTTCTTTTTAGAATGTTCTACAGATAGAGACAACCTATAGCATTATTCTAAAAGAATATTAAATTTTAACTTGAATATAAATGTTATGTAAAATCAGAATATTACATATAATATTAGAATCTTATGTAATATAAGTTCATTTTATATGTTATAACACAATTAAAATATTACACTTTAATATCAGAATATTCCATACAATTTCGTAATATTACGTATGAATTAACACCAAATTATTAAATACTGTAACCTTGTGATAAATTTTTAATATTACAAACTTGAAATTTGGTTTTCAATACATCAGGTCTTTAGAATACATTTCAACTTCCAGAGACAACTTTGATATTTATCCTAAAAGTATTCATTTCATTTTCTAAACTTATATTGTTATCACTCATTTAAAAAGTTTGTTAGTCTAGGTTCCTACATGTTATGTGGTTACCTACACACTTGAAGGGAATGAATTCTAGAAAGTATGGACTTCAGACTTTAAGAATTAAGTGCTTATTGGTTAAGCCCTTGTATTATTAAGCTTTATGGATTGGGTTTTGGAACTTATTTGGGTAGTCCCAATGGATAAAGTTGGAAACTTTATCCTTCCGGATCACATTTTGGTCTAGATCTGAGCTTTAGAGCTCTTGGAATCGAAGAAAACAACTTAATGTATTAAATTGTTGGAACTTCGAAAAACACAGAGTGTTTCTAAGCCAACACGACCTGTTGGCTGGGATTTTCCCGACTGTTTGGATATTGGCGGAACACGGTGTGGCCAAGGGGCAACACGACCTGTTGCGTCAACATGGATTGTTGGCTTTGACTTTGACTTTTAACTTTGATCAATTTTAACCAAGGGACATTTTAGGTATTTTGGTTGGTATCTGAGAATTGGTATTTTGGATGGTGTTTGAGAATTTGGTATTCTGGATGGACAGGTGTTAGTTAGAGCTGAGATTTGGAGTCAGGACCTCATCATCTGTTGTTCGGCCTGTGAGGTATGTTTTCCTCAATGTATTTTCGGGTCGATGGCACCAAGGCCGAGCCATTGGATTTTTATTCTAGTTTATTGCATGTTGGTATGCTGTAGTGATCTGTTAGATCTGTATCCTGATATATAGGATGATGATATGCTTAGTGATCTGTAGGATCTGTCTGATTTTCTGTTGACTGGTTATAAGTTTATCTATTGCATATGTTGATGTAGTGAGGTTAGGTTGAGATTGTATTACTCTGTGCTACCAGTCAACAAACCCTATAATTTTAATATCAGTATGTTATTTTGTTATAGTATGTGTGGATATGTGTTGGGTATTAGGTTGAGACGGACCACCTGGGACTGAAGGCTAAGCGGGCTAGGGTGGCCCGGATAGACTGAAGGCCTACGAGGTGGTCCAGTCAGGTTGATGGCCCGACAAGCGGTCCAGATAGGCTGTAGGCCTTGCGAGGCAGTCCAGTCATACCGAAGGATTGGGAGGGGTCTAGATAGGTTGTAGCCCCTGCTAGGCAGTCCAGTCAGGCTGAAGGATCGGTTATTCATGTTGTTTTTTGATATGTGGTATGTGGTGGTACTTTCGGGGAACTTACTAAGCTTTGTGCTTACAATTTCAGTTTATTGTTTCAGGTGCTTCAGATGGTTGTGGCAAGGCGAAGGTGTGACCGTACACATCCTTGGTTTAACTACCGATTGGATCTTGGGAGACTCTGATTTTAAATCATGTTTCAGAAACAATGGTTTTGTAAACACATTTATTAGTAAATGGGTTGTTTTGAAATTTAAATTTGTTGAAAATTTTGAAATGCTACAATAGTATACCTCTTTGATATCGGAATTGAGAGCAATGGATTCTAATCTTTCGTCGTACAGCTGTTGAAGTGTCAGAGCCCAGAATCTCTGACTTGAGATCTTTTTTAGCTTCCTTTTGAAGGAAAACTTGCGAAAGTTCTGCCAGTGCACCTCGGTCAGATCAACAACATTGCCTCTTCTCGAATAGATACTGTACACAACGTACAACCATTCCTTGCTCATGATGTCTGTACCATCGTGCTTGCTGGAAAATCCTCGAAGTATTACGTGCATCAGTACGGTCCAAAGGCCAAGAACAACAAACTTCTTGAACTCCTTTGCCTTGAATTCGCCATTATACTTGATTTGATAGAGAAACGTCTGAAACTCTTTAGTCATGGGTTTCTGGAATTTTGATTGCCTTGAGGAAGGTGTTCTTGTGGAGATGAACGATTTTGTCATCAATGATTTTTTTCTTCAAGAAGATTGTTTTCAATCTAGATCCGTTCAAAGGCTTTGTGAAGAATGCGAAGAGGGAGTTTAGGGTTAGGGATTTTTGTGATAGGAACTGCTATAGGATGGTGGGAGATGAACTCGATCATGCTGTGGATGGATTCATCATAATCCATGGGATCTAGTGAGAATAGTTGAGTGGTTTCTCTGACGATAATCTCAATGGATGAAGATATTGCGTAACCCTTTGAAGATTTCTGTATTGATGTAGGTTTGGAAACTTGAGGAACAGTTTTAGAAGACGTCGTTGATAAAGGTGTGAGAGCTCGAAGAATAGAGTACAAAGAGAAGGCTCTAGGAAGACGATAACAAAAGTGGAAAGTGGGAACAGTTAGGACTCAAAATCCTTTTATAGGTTGAATATTCTAGATCGGGTCGAAGAAAGTAATGATGATACCCGGACACGAAATGGGTTGCATTTAATGCATTGCCGAAAAGGGCATCCTAAACAATTGTAGTACACAAAATAAGGGACGTCCACTTGTTCCAAAAGAGAAAACCGTCATTTCAGTTCTCATTTGAAGTGTGCTTTATTGGAACGTGTGCCAAAGCATGTTTATTGAGAATTAAAAGGATAATCATGAAGAAAAATTATTGTTAACTATATAAATAAAAAACGTTTTCGAATAAAAACTTTAATGAAAACCTTATAAATCTTTTATTTCAGAAAATATCGTAATAGTCGGATTCTGAGAAGAGATGTCATAAGATACTTCGTAAAGTATATGAACACACCATTAGTACGTAATATAGAGTTCAAGATGGCATAATCTCAAACTGAATATCAGAGACAAAAATGAATGAAGATCATAGAGGACCAGTTTCAAAAGATTTAAGATTCCGATAATTGAAGGAACAGAGATTGAAAGAATATAAGATGTGAACTCACAATACCATTTCGAATTTGAATTCTGAAATGAACTTCATAACATATTTGGTTTTTACATAAACTCGAAGATGGGATGATTGAAAGTACTCCGAGGTAACTAAATTGGTCATAAACTTCAAGTGATGAGGAAAGATGAACAACTTAAAAACTAGAAGAAGAGTTTAGACAAAAAGACATGTATGATGATCCTATATTTTCATAGAGGAAATGATTCTAAGGAGAAATGAATTTTACTTCGAAATTATTTTACTTTCTAATGTTTCCATTAGAGAGTACAAGCCCCTTGGAAGAATTGTGGATCAGGCATCATCATTCCCATTTTGTTCAGAAACGCATTAAATTTGGTTTCGTCTAATGCCTTAGTAAGGACATCACCAATTTCATCATCAGATGGAACAAAAATGTGTTTGGTGTTTCCTTTTAAAGCATGATGTTTAATGAAATGCTACCAAATATCAATGTTCTTGGTCATGGAGTTCTGGATTGGATTGTGAGAAATCGTAATTGTACTTTGAGAGTCACAATAGATTGGAATTTGTTGAAATCGATAACCATAGTCCGGAAGCTGAGATTTCAACCAAAGAAGTTGCGAAGTGCAGCTTACGGCAACGATGTATTCTGCTTCGGCTATTGTGAGAGCAATACAGTTATGTTTCCTTGATGACCAGCTAACCAATCTTCCACTCAAAAATTGACAACCTCCAGAAGTGTTTTTTTATCAAGTTGAAGACGTCCATAGATTAATTCGGAATATTCCTGAAGAAGGAAACTTTCATTTGCCGGATACCAAATTTTGAGGTTCTTTGTTCCTTTGATATATCATAATACTTTCTTGACAGCCAGAAGATAAGACATATTCGGATTAACCTGAAATTTAGCACACATGCATGTAGAGAGCATTATGTCCAGACGAATTCCAGTAAGGTATATTAGCGATCCAATCATTCCCATATAGTTCTTCTGATCAACATCAACACCTGATGGGTCTGAGAAGATATTGTGTCAGAAATACATTGGGACCTTTGTAGAGGCACATGTGTCCATTGAATACTTTTTCATAAGTTCGAAAATGTATTTCTCTTGATAAATAATGATTCCTATGTTTGTTTGCTTGACTTGAAGTCCGAGGAAGCAACTTAATTCACGATTCATGCTCATTTGGAATCGACTAACCATTAACTTTGCAAAATCAGCAACCATCGTTGAATTCGTGGATCCAAAGATGATGTCATCAACATATATTTGGACTAACATGAGATGGTTTCCATTCGATCTTCGGAATAAGGTAGGATCAAGAATTCCTCTTTAAAAATAGGAACACTTCAGAAAATTAGTGAGAGTCTCGTACCAGGTGCGTGGAGCTTTCTTGAGGCCATAAACAACCTTTTGAAGTTTCTAACAATAGTTGGGTTATAAAATATTTACAAAAACAGGGGTTGTTCAAGATACACTTCGGTATCCAGTTCACCGTTGAGAAAGACACTTTTAACGTCCATTTGCTAAACTTTAAAGCCTTTGTGAGCTGCATTTGGAGAGAAATATTCGGATGGCTTCAAAACGGGCAACAAGAGCAAAAGTCTCTTCGTAATCGAGTCCTTCGATCTGAGTAAATCCTTGGGCCACCAATCTCGGTTTGTTTCTGATTATAACTCATGCGTCGTCCAACTTTGTTTCAAATTCTGCTAAATCTTCTTGCATGGCTGTAATCCAATCAGCATATTCTAAAGCTTCCTTGATGGATTTCAGTTCAACCATTGATATGAATGCCGAGAAGTGACACTCATTTTGGATGTTGGTAGCAGACCGAGTTTAAACACCAACGTTGAAATTTCCAATGAATCGATTTCGAGGATGATCCTTTGTCGAGATGTGTAATCTCGGAAGTTCTAGTGCAAGGGATGATCCAATATCAACAATGGGGTTGTGTTGCTCCCCCTGAACAATTTGAATTTGAGGATGATGCTCCCTCTGAACTTCTGAACTGGATATGTCGACGTCTTCATTGTTTGGAAAGTCAAAGAAGTTAGCATCATCTTCGTTGTTGTTCGGAATGGGATCAAATTCAGTTAATTGATCTGCTGCATCTTTAAATCCATCAACATTTGATTCGAGGGTTCGAGGACTATTCTCCCCCTCAACCTAAGATGGATGAAATGTATCGGAATCAAATGGAGGAAATGTTGATGTCGGGCCAAAGATATTTTGAGAAATCAGAGCTTCAACTGATGAGGACGGTCTTGATCGAGATTCCGAGTCAAGAGCAGTTTCTAATTGTCCGAACAGACTTTCGAAGTCAACTTCATGGATGATTTGGGAATTCGGAGACCCAGGAGGTGGAGCATCAGACTCCAAGATGTGATTTGTAACATGAGTTGGACCTGAGTTTTGAACGAATTTATCATCAAAAGTGACATCAAATCTTTCTTCAAGCACACAAGTTCTACGATTCAGATCTCTATAGGTTTTGGATTTGGATGAGTATCCCAAAATGATTGCTTCATCGGCTTTTGGTTGAAACTTGGTGAGTTCATCACTGTTGTTTTTGATATAGAATCTGCAACCGAAAACATGTAAGAACGAGATAATCGGCCTTCGACCATTCATGGCTTCATACGGTGTCATGTTGAGACAACGATTGATCATGCTTCCATTTTGAGTGAAGCTGGTAGTGGACACAAATTCAGCCCAAAGATAGAGAGGATGGTTTGCAATGTTTAGCATCAATCGAGCGACTTCAATGAGAGTTTGGTTTCTTCTTTCAACCGCACCGTTTTATTGAGAAATTGTGGTCGATGCCTTTGTCAGAGAGGAATTTTCAATGGTGGCATTGGTGAATTCGGAACCATTGTCACTTCGGATCCTTCTAACAAGGAGTTTGACAAGAACTTCAATTCCTTTAATGAAGTTAATAAGTTCAAAGACTGTTTCAGATTTTAGCCTAAGGAAAAAGACCCAAGTGAACCTTGTGTAGTCATCAACAATCACAAGAATGTACTTTTTGTGATAAAGACTTTCTACGGTGGATGGTTCATAAAGATCAATATGAAGAAGTTCGAGTGGTTCCGAAATTCAATTTTCAATGATTACATGATGACCTTTCTTGGATTGCTTCACACATTCACACACATCACAAAGATGATCATTTCAAATTTGAGGAGAGGCAGACCTCAGACCATTTCACCATAAACACGATCATTCATGTATTTGAAGTTCAGATGAGTGAGCCTCCAATGCCATAGCCAACTAACGTCAGGATTGGCCATTGAGAGAAGACATAGTTGAGGCTTTATGATGATGTCTAATGGATACATGTTTTGGAAGCGATCATATTTGATTAGACATTCTTTCTTGTCTTCTGTCATAATGTAACTATGTTTTTTTATGAATTTAACTCTTCGGCTTGCATCAGTGAGTTAAGCTATACTAATCAGGTTATGCTTGACATCAGCCACATATGTCACACTGTAAATAGAGAAATTTCCATTGGTGAAGACGCCATAACCTCAAATTTGTGAATTTGAATTGTTGCCATATGTCACGTAACCAACGTTAGGAGCGAGCTTTAGATCATGCAGAAAGTCTTTCTTCTCAATCATGTTCATGGAATAAGCACTATCAATATACCATATTGCATTTTTTACCGAAGCACAAAGTGCCTGCAAAGATCAGTGAGTTTTTGAGTTTTTAGGCTCCGAGTTAGACTTAGGGACTTTAGCATGGGCTTTGGACTTGGATTGTGACTTTTGAGCAAGTGGTATTTTGAAGAACTTGTTCCGAGATTCATTTGGAAAGATGTATAATGTCAAGGTCTATTCATTTATCCAAAAATCGTATTCAACCAAAGGTTGTTTGGATATTGCTTTTCTCGGACCAATAGTTTTTTGAGATCTTGTAGGAATCATTGTGTTGACAGATGTTACAGATGTCTTTTTGGCCTTTTTTACTTTCCACTCAAACTTTTGTTTTGAATATTTTGAGGATTTTTAACAACAGTGTTCTTAGCAACTTGTTATTTGATTGTTGCGTTCGCAGGCACATTTGGTTTTGGAAATTGTTTTTGTTTGAGAATCGTGCCACTGGATTTAGCAATAAACATAGAAGAAACTGTCCAAGGAGAGTCAACTTTAACAGAAGGAGTCTCAACAATGACCTTTTTCGGATTTTTATTGACATATTTGTTTTGAACATCCAAAATAGGAGGATTAGATGGCCTATTAAGGATCTTAACAATGCATAAAGGTATTTTGGTTCCTAGTGGCTGGACTAACTGTTTGGGATACTTTCTTTTTGCACTTCTTAATGAATATGGAATCTTGCCTAGACTTAGTTTCTTTCTTAAGGGCATTCTTAGATTCGGTCTTTGGGTGAACAATGTATTTCTTATTTAGCCAAGGTTTCTTTCGAAATCACATCAGAGTTAGAGATACAAGAGTCATATGAATCATCACACACAATTTCTTCATCTATGTCACTATCAAATGATGCTCAAACGAAGTTGGATTTGTCAGAGTTATGTCCAGTTGGGTTAGGAATTATTTCCTCAAAAACACAAATGTTTGAAGGGTTGGACTTCGGAATCTGAACTCCCATACATTTGGTGTCAGGTAATGAATCCGAAGACTAATTTAGGTCCAGGGATATTAGAGGCGGAAGAGGAGTGGAGTCAGGAAATTTAACAATGATAGGTTTAAACTCAGATATCAGAGATTGGACCTGGTCCGAAGTCTTTGGAAGGGGCGAAAGTCGTGAGACATGGGTATCCGAATGAGTATGGTTCGGAATGTCTGCTATAAACGTTAGATTTTGAAGTTCCTTCAAGGAACAACAACATGTTTCGAAAACTCTCTTTTGAGGCCATGTGGTTCGGACCATGGGTGACGAAAATTATGTGTCATCCGTTCGTTTGCTTCAAGAATATCAATAGAGTTATGTAAAGCGTCAAGCTTGGCATTAAGACATTTGTTATCATAAACTAAGATTTTCCTTTCAGAAAAAGTGATTTTACATTTGTCTTTTAATATGATACATTCATCTTTAGACAGTACAAGCTCTCTCTGGTAATTCTCTCTTAAGCTTGCGATCTTCAAAGTGTAATCTAAGATCAGTCAATTCACTATCCAACTTCTAACTAACTTCTATGGCAGACTCATATGCTTTATGAATAACTTTCATATCTAATTGGATTTGATTCAGATAGGGTTCACAAACAGATAAATCAAAATTATTGTCAATGATAATGGATTTTACGTACTGGATGCTACTTCTGCCGTGTGGATTGTTTATTGCCATGTAGCAAAAGTTTGGCTAAGCATCTTCATCGTCTTCTTCTGAACCTGAAGACTAGTAGACTTCATTACACTCAATCAAATGTCTTGCCATAAGACACAGGTTCCTTGCAGATCTTACTTCATCCTCATCTCCAGAAGACCAGTACCCATAAAGATTTCTTGACACCATGGTAACAAAAGCTTTTTCTTTGTGCCAGCTCTTGGGTACAACGAGCATAGTAGGCAAAATCTTTTACCATCTGTTTTTTGAGAAGTTTCACCCAAACAATCTTTTGTAAAATGGTTACCGAGACCATATTTATGACAAACTATCTTGGGTTTGACTGATTTCGTCATTTCTTAGGATTCTGAGGAGTGATTTGGGATGTTGGATCGATATGCAGGTGGGTTTTCTGAAGGTTTAGGAAAGGGTTGAGGATTACTTTGATGAAGGGCTTGAAATCGGTTTTGATAAGGTTTGTGATTGGGATTCCAGGGACGTTTGTAATTCATGGACAGTAGTGCGAATTCTTGTTGTAAACGAAGTTCAAACTTAGCTGGATCGAGATCAAGACTTTCTTCAAATGAATGGTTCAGAACATGTGGAGTATGTGGGGTAAGAATTGTTGGTTGAACAGTCAAAATAGGTAGGATAGTTCCAAAATGATCTGACACATATGGTCATGGAATTAGTATGTTAACACAACTAACTAAGGCAAGAGCAGCTCCTGGCAGTTCTTTTAACTTTTGAGCAACGTTAGATTCATTGCCTTGTAGTTCGTCAAATAGTTGATAAAGCTTCAATTTCTTCAGAGATCCATTACTCTGAAGACATGACTCGATGTTCCCCAAGCCTTTTCCGAGGAAGTTGATGAACTTCATATTGTACTCAAGAGGAGTTCTGACTATAACATGTGTAGTCACATTGTTTACAATGATCCTATAACTATACGAAACAGAGGCTATGGATTCACCGGGAGTTGTGGTAAAGGTATCAAATCCATTGACAACTGAGGTTAGACACTTATCCTTCATGTTCTCAGATGTAACGCCCGTGTTTCTGGGGTAGGTATTAATGTCGTTGTAATAGTCTAGGCTAACCTTTGTAACTCATTTTGAAATAATAATAATGTATTATTTGAGTATTATATGTTTATTGCTTAATTGTGTGATTTAAATGAATTAAGGATAAAAATAAGCGATAAAATAAAATATTAGATAAGCCTGATATCTATGAAGGAAGTTGTAGTGGTCGTGGAAAGGTTTCCGAATATATAAAGAATGCCGAATCCGATTTATAACGAAGAAGTTATGACCTGTCGAAGTTTCGCGACAGAACCGACACGACACTATATGACGTAAAATACGAATTTAAGATAGAGCAACATTTAGCCTTAGTGATCTAAACGGAAGTCGAAGAGTTCGTTAAACTGAGAGCATGCATAAAAAGAACGTCTAAATTTGACTTCGTATGAGGAAGTTATGATTTTTCTAAGTTTCGACTTAGCGGTATGCAGCCCGAAACTCGAATATGAGATCGAGTGACTTTTAGCCAAAACATTCTAAACGAGAATCGAAGATCTCGTTGTTAGTAGTCCAACGGTAAAAAGACAGACGAAAACGGACGTCGGATGAAGAAGTTATGATTTTATAACAGAGTTTTCCTGTCCCGGCCTACTAAAAATAATACAATCAAAATAAAGTCAAAATTAGCCAACGGAGTCTAAATGAAAGTTGTAGAGCATAGTCTCATCTATGCGTGGATATAAAGAACGTCGAAAACGGAGCTCGTATGCGAAAGTTATGAATTTTTGAAGTTCAAGGCACGCATACCAAAGCTTATCCGAACTACGCCCCGCGTAGATCTTCGTACGCCCAACGTACTACTTGTAGAGGCATTATGCCCAGCGTAATCAGGATTTACGCCCAGCGTAAATTGCAGTTTCAGCCCCTATAAATAGAACTCAAGGGCTACCGAGTTTTGTTGCGCAATTCTTCTCTCTCTCTCATTATTGCCTCGTTTTGCGTGCAACTTATACCCCGAAGCCCAAATATCATTCCCGACACCCGAAGCAAGTCCCGAAGCCCCGAAGATCCCGAGAAGTAAAGTTTTCGAGCCGAAACTTTGCCCGCGAGAAGCCCGGTTTTCAAGAAAAGCATCTCGGTTTTATCGGAAAAGATTATTTTAAGAGGCGAGGTGCTGTCCGATCATTTTCTTATCAAGTGAGTGTATTTTCGTTTTCTTCTAACACATAGATATGAAGTATTCTTTATAAAATGCGTGCTATGTGTTTATATATTATTTGTTTATTTGAACTAGTTTTTGAATGGATGTTTTGTACAGGTTTTAAGCTGTATATAAATGTATATATTTTATCTACTAATACGTTGGATAGAACATGGGTAGAAAGTTGGTGTGTGATAAAATAAAATGATGAGAGGCCTCGATGTTGTTGTTGATCTAGTCATCTAGCGGAGTATGGATGACGACCACGGACTCTTTCTAGACAGTCCAGTGGAACGCTAGCAGGCTCATAACCTGTAGGTTTTGTGAACGATGTGTTCACTGGTGTACTCTATCCCCCTCATGGTCTCCTTTAGGACATCTATTATGAAGGAAACCCCTTTGCAGTAATGTACGTCCCGATGAAAATCCTAGATTAGGTCCCTTGTAATAGTTTTTGTTTTAGGGTCATAAAGTGAGGATAACGGGAATGGGTAATCGGGTTATTGTTGGTCGATGAACTAAATATAATTATCTATTGTGGATTGAAAACCCTATATGCTCACCAGGCTCCCAAGCCTGACCCACTCAGTTTTTCTTTGTATTACAGGTAGTGGCACGAGAGCATAAGTTGGATGATATTGTCAAGATATTTTTGGATTATAGACCAATAGTTATATGTAACTATTGTAAGGTCTATTTTGTATTGTTTATGCTTTTGGTTTGTATCGGAACATGACATCCCGAGGTTTTTGTTATATAATGAAAATACATTTCTTTAATGAAATGCTTTGATAAATTCTTATCATATTTTGTTTTGGGAACAAATTCCGCAACTCTTTTAATCAAATGATTACTCTGATTTTATTTAAAAGCATAAATTAAATCGGTCTTTTCTGGCCGTGATTTTGGGGATGTCACATAAGACCCATCGAACAAGTCTTGAAGAGTGCCCCAAATCGCTGTGGCAGATTTACACAACTTAATATAATAAAAAAGAGACGGAGGAACACCAAACACCATCTCTGAAAATGCAATCTGGCCTACATGAAGCTTTTCGATGTCTGGTGCAGTAAGAGGTGATGGACGTTGTTTTTCTTGACCCATGAGAGTAGTTGCAGCATCTCTGACCATTTTTAACAGATCCCCATATCTCTTCACCTTTTTCCTTACCACGTAAAAATCTTTTCATTCTAACTTTCTAGTGATCATACTCTTCAACAACTAGCGATGGGGCACAAGATGGGCAACCCACGCTATTTATTATTTGCATTGAATATATTTATTGAGTTTGATTAGGAGTAGCCATTGAAGTTAAAGTATTGCGGCAGTAGCGGTATATAAAAGAATTTATATCCTGAACACGAAATGATTGAGATACCAAGGTAATCTCAGATAAATGATAATTTGTTCTTATGGCCTCAATGGAAAACCACTCAAGCTCTGATACCAATTGAAAGTGCAAGATTTAGTGTGCAGACAAGGTATTAAGGCTCAAACCTTGAATTAACTTAATATCAATGCTTGCTGGTAATATTTTGGTCCAGTCAAGTCTGGTAAGCCAGTCTCGTCTTGAAATATGAAAATCAACAAAGTATTCAACTGAATAGTTAAGTAATAAACTAAGTATGAACAAAGTAAATATAACTTAAGAACAAGGAGAATGATAAAGAAAGAGATTTGACTTGTAGGATATTGAGTATTTGATGTGAAGAGAATATTGCTTCTTGAAAAGGTTACAATGCATGGATAAATCATCTCCTTAAATAGCAAAGGAGAGACAATAAGACAAAATACAAGACTTGCACGGAGAATGTAAATCTGATAAGTCAGATAAGCTGAAACACACGATTTACTCGATTTTGTCCGATGAACTGTATACTCAACAAGTACTAAACGACAAAACGAATTAAATGCTTGTACGGACTCAATAACATCTAAAACTAGGAATTTCTTGGATAAGTCTTCATCTCAGAATAAGCTTGACTTTGGAACTCTTTACATCTCGGAATGCAATTGGACTGCGGTTCTAGTTTGGCTTTGGATTGCTAGAGGTTAACTTTCTTGTATCAACAACACATCCCAATCCCTAATGTGAAGTGTCACAATACACAATAAAATCATCACTACCCTCTGGAAGGGATATTATAGGTGCACTGCACAACATTTCCTTCAGCTTTTGGAAAGCTACTTCTTGTTTGTCTCCCCAAACAAATTTTGTTTCGTTTTAGGTCAATGTTCTGAGGGGTTGGGCTATCCTAGAGAAGTTCTCCATGAATTTCTTATAATAGCCTACCAAGCCTAAGAATTGGCGAACCTGGGTTGGTGTCTTGGGCGCTTCCCGATTCTTTACAGCCTTAATCTTGGAAGGATCAACATGAATTTATTTACTACATACTACGTTCAATAGAAAGTGTACTTCTCTAATCAAAAATTTGCACATAGAGAATTTTGCATACAAATTTTATTTCCATAGCACCTCTAGGATCACCGTAAGATGCTGCCCATGCTCTTCCTTGGTTCCTGAATAGACTAGAATATCGTTCATGTTACTATCATGAATTTGTCCAAGTAGGGCTTGCATAGTCGGTTCATGAGATCCATAAAAATAGTTGGGGCATTGGTCAGTCCAAAAGGCATGAAAACGAACTCGTAATGGTCATATCGAGTTCTGAATGCAATATTTGGAATGACTTCTTCCATTAATCAGAGTTGATAATATCCAAATATCAGGTCGATCTTAAAGAAATAACTAGATCCTTGTAGCTGATCGAGAGATCATCGATTTGGGGAAGTGGATATCTATTTTTTATGGTTAACTTATTTAATTCCCTCTAGTCAATGCACATTCAGAAAGATCCATATTTATTCTTATCAAATAGAACAGGTGCTCCACAGAATGAGAAGCTTGGCCTGATGAAACCCTTGTCAAGAAGTTCATGTAGCTGGCTTGAAAGCTCTTGCGTCTCCGACAGTGCCAATCTGTAACGAGACTTTGCTACTGGGGCAGCTCCTGGAATTAGATCAATATGAAACTCGACTTGACGTGTTGTGGGTAATCCGGGTAGATCTTCAGGGAATACATTAGGGTAATCACACACATGATGTACTTCTTCGATCCTTCTCTTATTGTCTTTCCTCTCGCCAATGTGGGCTAGAAAGGCATAATACTTTTTCTGCAAGTATTTTTTGGATTTCATACAAGAAATAATCTTAAGGTTTTTACTAGGATTGTCACCGTAGATAATTAATAATTTTCCGCTGGATAAGGGTAGGCGAAATGCTTTATCAAATCATAAGATTTCGACGTGGTTAAGGGATAACCAATCCATGAAAATGATGACATCAAAGCTTCCAATGACCATTGGCATGAGATTGACGAGAGAAGTATGATTATTTAACATTTGTACAATTCTTAAAAACTTCCTGGGTACTGCCGACTTAACCATTATCCATTTCTATTATATAGGCTTCCCTAAGTTTACTAGATGTATGGTTTAATAATTTCCTAAACTCGGGAGTAATATATATTTTATCGGAACCGGTATCGAAAAGTACATTTACATATCATTCAATGATTATAAATGTACCCATGACTACCGTCTGATCATGTATGACCTCCTTAGTTCCTGTTACAAATGCTCGTCCTCTAGGATTTTCTCATTGTCCCCTCAACCTTGGAAAATTCTTCCTAATATGTCCAACCTCTTTGCACTCTAAACATGCTCTACCTAATAGTGCTGCTACGGTTCCTTGGTTTGTTGGAGCTCTACATCTATTGGAAAGATGACCTTTTTTTACAATAATTGGTACATATCCAAAAAGCTCCAGTATGATGCTACCCACACTGATTACACTTCAGACTACCCCTTGTGGTAGTCCCTACTGGAATTGTTGTAACCAAAAATGCATGAATCAGTTCACGTTTCTTTTCCGATGGTTGTTTATCCCTTCCTTTGGAGTCCTTTCCGAACTTTCTCTTTTTATCCTCTGTCTTTGGGAGATCATCCTTCTGGACTATTGTGCCGCAACATATCTATTGATTCATAAGGATGAAGGCTAGTCTCTTAGCATTGTAATAATGCTTAGTTTTGATTCGATAACTAAACCTTGAATGGGATGGGGAAGACCCCAAATGTATCTTTCCACCTTCTTTATATTCCGGAGTGGCCATTTTGGCACATAAGGTGGAGAGATCGTTAAAATGGTTTGTATAAGCAGCAGTAACAATTTCCTTCATCACCAAATCCCACAATTACTGCTCCAACCACTTCATTTCCTCGCGGGGCCAATATTCTTCAGTCATGAGCTGCTTCATCTCTCTCCAAACTATAGAATTCACAATACTGCCACCCATGGTCTTTGTATAACTAGTCCACCAACTCATGGTTGCATCTGCTAGGGTATAAGCATAAAATTTTAGTTTGTAATCCTCCGTACAAAATCTTATCTCGAAGTGTGATTCCATTTTTTCTATCCACCGAGTTAAACCGACTAAACCTTTGTTTCCATGGAAGGTTTCGGTTTTCTGTTCATAAAATCCTTATATTTGCAAACTCGGGATAGGCCTCGGTGTTCTCCGTGAAAACTTTCCACACCATTATGTCCTAAACCTGTGTTCCTATTGGTTTCAAAGTTTGTGATTGTATTGACGACATGTTGGGTCACTAAGGCCTCAATAGTAGCTGAGTTCATCGGTTCAGGGTTAGGGTCTTGTGGTCATGGGTTTCCTCTTGTGTGTGGCATGATTCTATATTCAGGGTATGTGATAGCTATTATAATCCTTATAATTAGTCGAGATTTGTTTGATTATTAGTTAAAAGAGTTAACTATAACAACAAAACAAATCAAGTACACAAGGGTTCCATGCATATAAAGAACACTGAAATGAATAATCTTAACCAAGTTATATTATATGTCACAAGGGTTCCATGCATATAAAGAACACTGAAATGCGACTTATAACGACGAAGTTATGACCTGTCGAAGTTTCGGAAAAAAACCGGCAGTACACCATGTGACGTAAAAACTGAGTTTGCGATAAAATACTATTTAACCTTAGCGATCTAAACGAAAGTTGTAGTATACGTTAAATCGAGAGCATACATAAAAAGAACGTCCAAATTTGACTTCATATGAGGAAGTTATGAGTTTCTAAGATTTAGCATAGCAGTGCACAACTCGGAATTCTAGTTTTAGATCGACCAATTTTTAACTGACACAACCCAAATGAGAATTGAAGATCTAATTAATAAGAACTCAACGGTATAAAGAAAGAAGAAAACGGACATCGGATGACAAAGTTATGAATTTTTAACGGACTTTATCTGTCTAGGTCTGTTAAAATATAACTATAAAAATAACGTCAAAATTAGCCAACAGAGTCTAAATCAAAATTGTAGATTTTGTCAATACCTAGGATATAAACAACGTAAAAAACGGAGCTCGTACGCGGAAGTTATAATTTTTTTAAGAACGGTTGTTTTATCTGCGACCTGCGCCACGTGTCAGCACCAGGCGAAGCCGTGGTGCATACGCAAAGTCATGACGTAAATGTAAAGTTCACGACGTGAATCTCCCTTGGACAGCCTATAAATAGAGGCGCAAATCTCTCATTTTCTTCACACCATTCTTATCCTTTCTCTCCCAATACCCCCAAACCTTTTCTTCCTTTCCCTTTGTGGTATTTTCTGTTGGCTTACTCTTCATCGTGGTGATAACGTTGAAAAGATCACAAACACATATATTTTGCACACCTACATCCTAGTAGTTTTTTACTAGAGATGACTCGGGATATGTGTCATTGTGTGTGCCATGTGTAAGAAATGTAAGATTGGAAGAAGAAATGAGAATGATCATAAAAATAAATTTTCAGAAACCTTAGCTCCGAGTTGGTAGAGACTCGAAAGATCAAGGATTAAAAACAACTACAATCAAGCGTACCCTCTTGAAACTAAGAAGTAACTCAAAAAAGAAATATTCCAATTGATTCTAAATAACCAGAACATGTCAGAAGTGAAAACTAATGATTTCGGTACTACACAGATGATTTCGGAACCGAATCAACCTCAATCATTTCAAACCCTTTTAGAATTCTATTAAACGTAACTTCTGGTAAGGCTTTCGTGAAAATATACTCTAATTGATCTAATGATCTAACAAAATGAACTTCAACGCTTCCATCTTCAACATGATCTTTAATGAACTTATATCTTAATGCAATGTGTTTTGTCTGTGAATATTCTACTGGATTATGACATATTCTTATTGCACTTTCTAAATCAGAGTACAATAATATTTTTCATACTCATTCCATAATCTCGCAATTGACTTTGAATCCAAATGATTTGCGAGGTGCAAGAAGCAGCAACAATATAGTCATCAACAACAATTGATAAATATACATAAGTCTGTTTCTTCGATTGCCAACTGACAAGTTTTCCATCAAGAAATTGACATCCACCAGTTGTGCTTTTGCGATCAAGACTACGGCCTTTCAAATCAGCATCTGAATAAGCATGCACAATGAAACCATAAATAGAAGGATACCACAAACCAAGAGAAGTCGTTTTGCAAAGATACCTAAAAATATTCTTCAAGGCAATCATATGTGGTTCTCGAGGATTTGCATGAAACCTAGCATAGTAACACATAACAAACATTATATCTAGACAAATAGAAGTTAAGTACAATAAAGAACCAATCATCTTTCGATATATGTAAGATATGAGATATGTTGTTGATTTGTCTAATGAAAGAGTGAGCTTTGTTCCGAACGCCATAGGCACCTTCACTTTTGAATCACTATTCATCATATATTTTGTTAATAAAGACTTCATGAAAGCTTCCTGATTGATGAATATGCCCTCCTAGGTCTGTTTTATATTTAATCTAAATAAGAATTTAATGGGACCCATCAAACTCATTTCAAACTTAGTTTCCATCAATTTTCAGAATTCAGTAGTCGTTTGAGGATTAGTTTGTCCGAAAATGATATCATCAACATAAATTTAAACAGTATTAAGATGTTCAACTTTCTTATTTCGAAAGAAAGTGGGGACAACAAAACATTGTTTGAACTTAGATTGTTTGAGAAATAGAGTTAGAGTTCCATACCATGCATGAGGAGCTTATTTTGAGTCTATAAACATCCATATCAAGAATATAGAAATGATATGGATATTTTTCGTTTACAAAAACTGGTGGTTGTTCGACATTTACAGTCTCTTCAAGTTCGCCATTGAGAAATCCACACCTCACCTCCATTTGAAAAACTTCAAAGTTTTTGTGAGCAACATATGCTAGAAAAATGCGAACTGATTCTAAACGAGCTATATGTGTGAATGTCTCTTCATAGTCTATTACTTCTTCTTGATAATATCTTTTTACTACAAGACCTTTTTTGTTTCAAACCACATTGCCTTTTTATCCATCTTGTTTAGAAATACCCATTTAAGACCAATAACTGATGCATTTTTTGGAGTAGGAATCAATCTCTAGACTTTGTTTCTTTCAAACTCATGCAACTCCTATTGCATGTTTTTTACCCAATCAACATGATCAAGAGAAAATTTAATAGTTTTACACTCACTTTTAGAAATAAAGGAATTAAACATGTAAAATTCCATTTTCTATATAAAGCAACATGTTTCTCCTTTTGTTGAGCACGAGTTAAAACTCTAGAGAAAGTATCTCCTATGATTTGAGTTTTCGGATGCTCTTTTGTCCACATTATCAAAGGTGGATAGTTCAGATCATATTCAAGATTTCTTTCAACATTTATTTCTTCAAATTCTGATTGATCATCAGTATCATCATGTAAATAACTCTCCCCCTAGACTTCTGCATTCAGATTTGAACTCTCTCCAGGAAATGATCATGATGATTTAAATTTCCCCAACACAAGGTCATTATTATTTAAATTAGAATCAGAATTTGAAATTGTATTAACAACTTTGTCATTAGAATGTGGAACAAAAGTTTCCACGTTCTTCCCCTCAAAAGTATAAGTATGGTTTTCTTCATGAATTTCAATATAGTCAAGTGCTTCATCTACTAGTTTCAACAATTCATCATTGTTGTTATCTTTAGCTTTCTTTCCAGAAGAGATTGCCTTTTCTGGCTCATCAAAAAGATTTAGGAAATCTTCATAAAGAGTCATGAGTGGACATAATTGTAAACACGAATATGGAAAAATTTCATCACATTGAACAGTTGGATTGTGTTACGAATTTTTAACAAATTTGTCATCGAAAGAGATATAGCAAAATTTTTAACAAATTTGTCATCGAAAGAGATATAGTAGCTTTTTTCAATTTTCTTGGATTTCTAGTTGGGAACCCTGAAAGCTTTGGATGTCAAAAAATATCCCAAGAAATTTCCTTCATGGGCTTTGACACCAAACTTGTTCAGATGTTCCTTGGAATTATAGATAAAACACCTAGAACCACCTTTGCACATTATATATTTTCATATCTACCATCTTCTTCTTTGAAACATGATGTTTTTATGGCAATTCTGGAGTATATTATACGTTACTTTGACTTCTAAAAGTCAAAGTGTACCTTGAAAATGGAGTGAGTAAAAAGAAGTAGAAAGAACATACTTTTCACGCCTTGCTGCTTCTGCAATCATTGCATCAATGACAACATCTGCCATTGCAGAGCCCAATACTATTCTCTTCACTGAAGTTATTCGTTGCCAACTGCAGATGTTTATAATTGTAGTTGACTGCCCCCTTGAACACTGGTGCATCTAAAATATCACATGGTTCACGTGAAAACATAAGAAACTCAACATAATATTTCATATAAAAACTATATTTCAGGAAGTAGTATGTAATGCAAGCGTTGTCGGCTACATTTATTTTAAATTCTTTCCATAGGATTAGTCAAATGCTAATACGTCAGATATATACATATGATATAATTCTGCAAAAAAGTAAACTTACAATAAATATAAATTTTATTTACTCTATAAAAATAAAATTGCAGTATACCTTAAATATTGGAAGTGATAAAATTTCTTCAGGGGGTAATTTTCCATGCTCCAAATCTTCAACACTAGCAAAAGATTTAGTACTTAAATTATCATTCTCCACCTCCTCTACATCTTCTGCTATTCCATCATCTATTTGTTCAGTTTGAGTTTGTTTAGGAGTAATTTTAATCTGTAACAAATAAGAAATATAACTAGTAAAAAAAAAGATATTAAACTAAGTGTCCACACCAACAGCAGCAACACAGGATAGAATGGAGCATCTCAAAGTCAAACATCAATTTTAACGCAGGAGGAGTTGGGAGAAAAAAAAGGACAACTAGGTTAAGAGTTAGTGTCTTAAACACATTAAGCCATATTTTTTGGCTTAACCCATAAAGCCAATCTGTCCAGATTAAGTCAAAAAAATAGCAATGTATATTTAGTTGTCCAGATTAAGTGCTTAACCCATTAAGTTACAAATAAAGAAACAACCCCTACGGTTATAAAAAAAATTCCTAACCTTTCCAGAATCAATGACATTTATAGGTACTAATTCAGATTTCCTCAAATCAAAAATGGGATTTCCATTAGCAGATTCAAGGAGACAACCATCTTCTTCTGACACCTCAATCTGCCTTCCAATTTCCAAACAAGAGGATTATAATTGTAAATTTGAACCAAGAAAATTGTCAGATACTAAAAAGATAGAATAAAATAAAGATGATATTAATAATAAGATAGTCCACCTGCAAATTGTCCATGCTTCACCTGCATTCCAATGTAACATAGATATTAGTTGTGTGGAATCCAGCACATGCTCCTTTTAGAATCTTGATTTTCTGCTCTGAATCCTAAGATTTTCCTTTCCGCATTACAACTTTGTGAACCCTAACAACTGCAACCAAAACCAACATGAGTATCAGAAAATCAATGCCATGGAGTCAATTTTTTTAAGTTTTCACCATTATTAGCTATGTGAAGCTCCTTGTTTGTAAAATTTACTATGAAGACAGGCTCATCAATTCCACAATCGACTTCCTCATCATATTTTTCATGCATTTGGACAAGCCACTGTTGGTACTGCTTATCTAACTACAAAAGGGTCAACGGCTTTCCATCTCTTCTTATATCAATGTGGACACCTGTTGATGAACCTTTTTAAGTTTTTTTTTTTTTTGTAATTCAATGTTGGCGTCATGTTTATACTCAATTAGAATTAAATTCAATTACCCATCTCTTTCTCTGGAGGTTGCTTAGTGCCCAAGGTTTTCAAGGCATTCGCAAAAGGGTTCTGATGCGCGAAATCCGTCTAGAAAAAGAAAAAGACGAAAATGGACATAAGGTATGATTGTGTACATTTAAAAATGACCAAAAACGGAAGCAGAAAACACTTACCTTAGAAAGTGTTGGATTGAATCCAGCATTCGTCTCTAGAAATCACAAAACTTAGGGCTCAAAACATAATGATAATGAAAAGAAGTGCATATTTTAAAAGAGATATAGAGAAGGTTAGATATACCAATAAAGCATTTAACTCTCATGAAACTTCTCTTCAAAATTTGTGTTATGTGCCCTGGTCTTTGTCTGAAATCCATGAATGGCAACCATGCCTAACTCAAAGGTAGATTTATTAAATATTTAAATGTTATTCTTAAATTTTATTCTCTAAGGTGTCATAAGTTATCATTTCTTTCAACTCACCGAATGAGCATCTGGAAGTAAACGACCAAGTTGTCTACAAGAAACATGACTAAAACTTCCGAAATCTTCTGTGTACCCATATCCCTCTTCTTTTAAAGTTTCCAGAATGTTCTGAATGCTTTCCTTTCCCTGTTATTTAAAGTTTCAGGGGAAAAAGTCACAAAGTAGTAGAAAGTATTTGGTAGTTCAGCGATCTTCGCATGATTATTTGCAATGCATAAAAGCTCCATTTTCATAAATATTTGAGGGTTTATGTAGTTCAGTGATCTAAGAGTATTTGGTATCAAATGACTTTCACTATTACTTCAATAGACATCATTGGGATTAAGAGTTTTCTTTGCTTATTGTTGAGAGAAAAACTTTGAGACACACTTGAACAAACGTTAGAACAAGTATATTTGCGGAATAGTTTATCTCGAAGGATCTAAAAGCTCAACAATAATATTAATAAGTTAGAGTTAGAAGGTTAGAAAGTCAGTTGCGGAAAAGTAAAGAAATTAAATGACAACAATTGTTATATCAAGTGTACACATAAGTTGATTCATAACGAGGAATGCATTCAGACCAAGTTAGTGAGTGAGATCAAACTTAGTGATTAAGTCACAAGTGACTTGCTCTGTAGAGAGATAGTATTCAGTTATGTTCTAGTGAATTTTGGGAGTAAGGAGAGATGCGTAAATAGATAGAGAGATAGAAATGATAGCACCAAGAGTTGTATTGAATAAGTGAGAATGAGCTCTATTTATAGAGTCTCAAGAATTACACTAGATCGCGTCTCTAAGAGTAGCCATGCAAGGCATATTGTACAATAGAGAGTATTACAATAAAAGTAGACAAAGTAAAGTAATCTAGTAGCTAAGAGTGAATGTGGTAGATGATGACTTTGGGTGAGGCTGCTGATGAAACCTTGACTGCGGATCCGTGTGGGCTGTGGTAGCTGAAGTTCAAGAGGGTCACTTTTCATGATTCAACAATTTCGCCCTAAGTGACCTCTTTAACTTTTCTTCAGTTGTCAAGTTTTAGAAACTTGATCGGTATCCACCAAAATTTCCTGATATTTTCCAACCAGGTGATCCTTCTCAAAATCTCGAACTTGACTTCGGCAGTTGTGTGTTTTGACTTTTCAACTGCGGTTCGACAAACTTCAATCTGGTTCCTTGTAAGGCGGTTCATGGCAGTCAACAGAATGAAGTATTTGGTATCACTGAGTTTCCATTTGAAGATGACTCCGAGGTCTGGGAAGTTTGTTGCACCTTGGGGTCTTTCTTGGAATCCTTTTGTTATCATGGGTGCGGGGTCAAGTGGTGGAAGATCAAATTTTGTGGCTAGGATAGGGTGAATGTCTGCATCAATTTTGGCAATGTCGCAGATAATTTCTTTCAAGAAAATACTTGCCCTTTCAAGTGCTATTGTCATCTTCGGATGCTTCTCGGACTTGTTCTGGAACACCTTGGCTATCAGAAAGACTTCTTCAGGGCTCATGCATGGGAAATCAGCCTGGGTGCGGACATAGTCCTGATTCCTCCTTGTGAGAGTGTATTGGATGAAGTCAGCTTTCATGAACTTCCGGGGTTTGTAGTTCTTGACTGCGGATGGCCTATCATTGGACCAGATTTTCTCTATGGAAGACGCATGTTTGGCATATAACCGATTAAGTCTTTCGAATTCCATAGGTAGTCTCTTCTGGTATGGTAGGTTGCGGTCAATTGGCTCAAATACTGTGAAGTATTTAGCATTGGGAGAGATTGGAACATCCCAATAACCATCAGAGGGGGGTTCAGCATAGGTAAGGTATGGTTTGTAGTCATCATCTAGGAGTCTGCGTTGGGGATTGATCCAGGAATTTACTAAGGATTCATCCATAGAAATGTCGAATCCGTTTTCTCTCCAGATGATCTCCACGAACTAGGCTGCTTTCCAGCCTTTTTTCCTTTGTTGCGTTGCGGGGGAGTCATCTGAGTGTTCGGATGACATGTGGGATGCAAGATTTTTGAAGTGGGGAGGGGTCTCTGGTTGCTCAGGAGAGGGGTTTTTTTGAATGATCTCCTTTTGCGGTGGAGACTGATGCGGTGAGGGAACTTTTTCAGTGATGATGGGGGGACTTTGATGCTGAGAACGGCTGTTGGAATGATGGTCTTCTTCCTCACTTCCCCTTCTTGAGGAATGCAAGACCGGAACATCCTCAAGCCATTGTCTGAGACCATCGACCTTGGCATATACCTCCTGGAACTGTGCTTTAAGAACATCAGCCAGTTGTTGATTGTTGGGAATTGCGGTGTTGAAGAGGAACCGGTGAATCTCCTTTGTGAGTTGAAGAATTTCGGGGCCATGGAAGTTTGAAGATAAAGATCGTTACAGTCTGTTGATGGTAGCTTGAACGACTGCGATAGTGGACTCATATGCAGTTTGAGTCTCATCGATCAGTTTTTGAGATTGAGTTGACTGGTCCGCAATGGTTGCTTGTAAGTCTTTCTTGATTGCGGATACCTTAGAGATGAGGCGCTCTCTAGCAGCCATGAATTGATTGTGATCAGCCGGGCGAATTTCACGGGTTTCCAGTCTTTTAATGCATTCGATCGAGGACTGCGGTCCGGGAATGTCTTCTGGTTGCGGTTGTGTTGGCTTAACCGCAGCTAGAATCTGATCGACTTTGGCTTGCAGACTTAAAAATTCCTTTCTGGTTACCGCATTCTTCTTCTTCTTCTTCTTGGCTTTTGGCTTGGAGGTTGAGTGGTGAGAACCACTTGATTCTTCTTTTTCATCAAAAATCATCATTAGATCATCATCAGAAGGGTGAGGTTGATTTACCTCATTTAGATCAAAATTGTCGAAGCCGAATGTGGGAGCTGAGCTAACTTCGACTGCGGTTCCCTCTTCTTGAGAATCATGAACAGAAGGAGTTGGAGTTTGAACTGGAGGGACCTTGGTTGTACCTTAACCACCATGAGTGGACTGAGCCTTGCGGATCGTCTCAGCCATTTCGGTCATCCATTCTTGTACTTTCAGGATGGTGGTTACGGTGTTGGCATTGTTGATTGCGTCCGCCCAATACTTAGCTACAGATTGAATTTCCTGTTGCTTTTGTTGCAGTTGCTTGATTTGCTGATCCTTCCTTGCTTGGAATGCCATACGGAAAGCGGCATACTTCTTCATATCGGACTCAGATACAGGAGTGTAATGTAACCATGAATCATTCGATTCATCTCTGTCAAATCCGTGGAATCGCACCGAAGTGTCCTCCGGGTTCACGGATCCTTGCACATTAGTGCTCACCGTGCCTAAACCACCTGGAACAGATGTAATCAGAGTAGGATTTCCTGAGCTTCCTCCGTCTCCTTGACCCGTGGCCAAGCCTGGCCTCGGCTCAGTTCTGGCAAGGGCGAAATAATTGCCCTGCAGTTGGGAAGGTGTTTGATGTGTTTGGGTGACAGTCAAAACTATGGAGTTCAACTCCTCAGGAGAAAAGAAATGCAATCGGGAAGCCCAGGAGACCTTAGGGCGAGAACCAGTGTCATCCTCTTGGGAGTGAACTGGGGTGAGTCTCCACGATGCGGTGAAACAGACTCACTTTCTGAGTCTGAGTGGTATTCGATTGTGGTGTTGAATGGGTCTGCGGCCACCCCAAGGACTACTGGAGCCTTTTGAGAGGCTGAGGTATCAGTCCGGTCATGCACTTGGTTAGTGGGATCGGTTTTCCTTTTCTTAAGGATAGCTATGGGTTGTGCATCCTCATCAGAAATACTTTCAGAGGATTTGTCATTTGTAGGTACAGTTTGTGTGATTGTGCGTTTCTTTGAGGATTCAGTCGGTTTGGGAGCATCTTTCTTTGGGGTTCTTTGTTTCTTGGAGACGTTGCGGGGGCTTGATGGGATGAGGCTAACTTCTTTCGTCTTTGTGAAAGATTGGAGAGAGTAGTGGAAGATGGGACTGCGGTACTACCAGGGATGGTGAGTGCGGATGTGGCTTGTAGAGGCAGGGTAGAAAGGTATGGGCTAATACCTTCTCTAGCCACCATATGGTCTGTGACATCAGGGGTTTCAAGTCCCAGTGACGTCAGAATGTGGACTGGTAGTCGTCTAATAGGTCCGAAGTTAGATTGATATTTGGAGGGATTGTACCTTTTGACGTCTTTGGTGATGAAGAGATTGGTGTCGTTGCCCATGCTAATTCCTGCATCCGCATGGAGATCTGAGATGCACAGAGACCAGAACCTTGCAAATGTGAGTTCGGTAGGATTTTCTCTAGGGCTCTCCTTGGGAATGTACTGCAGGAAATCATCCCACAAGATCTGACCGAAGTTGACGTCGTGGCCGGTGAAAATGCTCCATACCAGCTCCAAAAGCTTGAGACCCATATTGGTAGTGCCTCCGGATCGGCCTGACAGACTGCGGATGACGAAGTGGCAAAGAAATTGCCATACCGCAGGCAGTTGATTCTTCTTGAATTCGCCAATTCCTTTGATCTTTTTCTGGTAACCCATTTGGTAGAGAGCTGATAGAATGTCGGCCATACTTGGAGTGAAAATCTTGGTTGAAGGATGAACCAGCAGATTAATGGCGTTGAGAAACTTTTCTTTGTTCAGAATGACTAAAGAATCGTTCACTAAGTTCAGATGCACCTCTTGAGGGTTCTCGAGGGGTCTGTAAGCAGAGAAAGCACACTTGAACTAGGTTTAAAGAGGACCGACGTCTGTAAATGCACCGAAGGGGCCAAAAAGGGGGTGATTGGTCAAGAACTTGATCATTAGCTTGATCGGAGCATTGTAGGAGGAATTCTCTTCGAACACAGCCCTAAAATTGCTTGAAGCAATCGCAGGCATTGGATTTCTTGTTTCAGAATCAGACCCAGTTGGGTTTGTAGAGGTAGAAGCCTTGGAGATTTTCTTAGAGATGCCTGATTTCACCATTGTTGAGAGTTTGAGAAAGGTTGCAGAAACAGAGTGTAAGAAAGATGGAGAGAAAGTTCAAGGTTCAGAGAGCGTAAACTGTTCTTGGGGAAGAAGAAAGGATTTTATAGGAATGGATTTAAAGGGTAATTGATTTTAACCTGGGTGAAAGTAAATAGGGTAAAAACGTTTGGGTTTTTTTTTGCGATTTGGAAGATGAAATCTTAGCCACAGGTTATGAAAAGGTTTAAGTTAATTTTTTTTGGATTTACTAAAAAGGGTTGCAATTAATGAAGTGTAAGACGTAAAACATCACGTCTGTGATCGTGTGGTGAGGGTGGAGTTAATCCATTGTACAAAAGAGAAGTTGTAACAGATTGGAGGTGCTGGTGAAATATGAAGGGACAGGTTAAAAGGATTAGTTTATCGGAAAACGCTCTTTTTGTCATCATACCTAAAATAGGTCTGACATAAGGTTTTTAAAAGGAGAATGAGATAGTTACTCAAAGAATGTTTTTTTTGTTAATGATTTTCTTATTTAATGAAGGATCATTAAATAGCACACCATGAATCAAGAATTAATGAAACAGTTGAGAAACTATCAATGTGGTTGCGGATTGAAACTTTATTGCGAATGGATCAGATGTCATTGCGGATGGATCGGATGTATGACTGCAGTAGAAGAACTGAGGAGAACACTTGAACAAAAATTAGTAACAACAAACAATAAGGACCATTGAGAGATAAATATGATATATGGTTGTGGTACATAGACTACGATACACAGGATATACCAAAACCATCTATCATAAGTAACTTCAGTTAGGACCGCAACAGAGACCAAGGATGGTCTGCGGTACCTATAAATTCAAGAAGAATTGTGGGTCCGGATTCATCATTCCTAACATTTGTAAGAAACTGTTGAGTTTTGTAGAGTCAAGTGCCTTTGTGAACACATCAGCAATCTCTTCATGAGTATGGACAAAGATGAGTTCAATGTTACCTTTAAGGATGTGGTCTTTGATGAAGTGATACCGTAGTTCAATATGCTTTGTCTTGGAGTGCTGAATTGGATTGTGTGAAATAGCTATAGCACTTTGAGAGTCACAGTAAATTGGTATCCATAGCATTCTGTATCTGTAGTCCATAAGTTGTGTCTTCATCCATAGGACTTGTGAACAACAGTTGGCTGCGGTAACATATTCAGCTTATACGGTAGACATTGATACACAACTTTGTTTTCTAGATGACCAGCTGACGAGTCTTCCACCCAGAAATTGACATCCACCTGAGGTGCTTTTTCGATCTAGTCTGCATCCGGCATGATCCGCGTCTGTGAATGCTTGAAGGCTGAAGTCATTGCCTACGGGGTACCATAATCCAAGAGACTAGCTTCCTTTCAGGTATCGTAGTATTTGTTTGGCTGCGGTCATGTGTGACACTTTTGGGTCAGCCTGGTACCTTGTGCATACACCTATTGCAAAGACAATGTCTGGACGGCTTGCAGTGAAGTACATCAATGAGCCAATGATACCTCTATAAGTCTTGTGATCCACTGATTCACCCGAGGGATCAGCATATATCTTATATCCGAAGGCCATGGGGACCTTAGCCGAAGATCAGTTGTCCATAGAATATTTCTTTAACAGTTTAGTGGTGTATTTCTCTTGATTAATGAATATCCCTTGGGGAACTTGTTTCACTTGAAGTCCTACAAAGAAGTTGATCTCTCTATTCATGCTCATTTGGAACTTGTTGGTCATGAGCTTAGCGAATTCATTCACCATTTTTTCATCAGTTGATCCGAAGATGATATCATCCACATATATTTGTACAAGCATAAGGTGACTCCCATTTGCTTTTCTAAATAAAGTGGGATCAATCACTCCTCTTTTGTATCTGGACGAGACAAGAAATTCAGAGAGAGTCTTGTACCATGCTCTTGGGGCTTGCTTTAGACCGTAGACTGCTTTTTCAAGTTTGTAGCCGTGGTCTGGGAATTCAATACTTTCAAAGCCTGGAGGTTGCTGAAGATAGACCTCTTCTTTTAATTCCCCATTGAGAAAGGCACTATTTACATCCATTTGGTGTACATTGATGTTCTTATGGGCTGCGTATGCTAAGAAGATTCGGATGGCTTCCATTCGTGCCACCGGAGCATACGTTTCATCATAGTCAATACCTTCAAGTTGACTATAACCCTTTGAAACTAGCCTTGCCTTGTTTCTGACTACCGCACCAGATTCATCCAGATTGTTTTTGAACACCCATCTAGTACCAACAATGGTATGACCTTGCGGCTTCGGGACGAGTTGCCATACTTTGTTTCTTTTGAATTCATGTAGCACTTCTTGCATTGCGGATATCCAGTCGGGTTCTAGTAATGCTTCTTTGATCGTTCAGGGCTCGACCGAGGACATAAATGCTGCGTAGTGACAATGATCAGATAAGTCCTTGGAAGATCGATTCTGGATACCTGCTGATGGGTTGCCAATGATTTGTCCTGGTGGGTGGTCCTTCGTCCATACGTGTAGATGGGGTTGCAGATAGTCAGCAACTGCGATAGAGGGAATGTCTTCGATATCGGACAACTCTGGGGTTGGAGATGGCAGTTCCCCCTGGACTTGAGAACATCCTGCTGAGTTATCTTGAACTGGGAAAGTCGGATTAAAGTTTTCTTGGGCAGATGGTGCAGGTTCCCCCTGGATTGCAGAAGGGAGTTCTCCTTGACCCCTAGAAGGTTCCCCCTGGATTGCGGATGGGAGAGTGATAATTCCTGAGTCTGTTCTTGTGTCAATGTTCTTTATGTTTTCATCATCCGAGTCGGAAGAAACGTTGGATGGTAATGATTCTCTCCGGCTGGGAACTTGAGCTTCATTAAGTACTGGAACCTCGATGGTTGTTGCCTGATCCGGACTAGAGCTTTCCCCTTCAACCGACGAGGTGGAAGTATTGAGAGATGCCACTTCCGATAGAGATGGACCAGATACATCAACATGCTGCTGTTGAGCTTCCTGAGACACAAGAACTTCAGATAATTTGGCTGTTTCTACAGGGTAGAAGAGATCTTTATAGTTTACTTCAACTAGATTTAATGGACCCGAAGAGGCAGGAATATCACTTTCTAAAATTGTTGTGGTTTCAGTCGATGGAGCGGTGTTGCGGATGTGATAGTCATCAAATTTCACATCGAAGCTTTCAATGATTAGCCTTGTACGTCTAATGAGAACCATGTAAGCAACTTTGTTAGTGGAATAGCCAAGGAAGATGCCTTCATCAGACTTCAGTGCAAACTTGTTAAGATGATCTCTGTAGTTAATCACAAAACATCTACACCCAAAGATGTGAAAGAAGCGGACATTTGGCTTGCGATTGTTAAGGGCCTCATATGGTGTTTTGCTGAGTCGCTTGCATACAATACTTCGATTCTGCACAAAGCATGCGGTGGCCATTGCTTCGGCCCAGAAGTATAGAGGAAGGTGTGCGAAGTTGAGCATGGATCTGGATGCTTCTACTAGAGTGCGGTTCCTTCGCTCTACTACCCCATTTTGTTGCGGTGTGTAGGGAGCGGATAAGTTGTGAGTGATACCCTTAGAAACCAAGAAACTATTTAGGAGATGATTAGTAAACTCGGTTCCATTATCACTTCGGATGCGTCGAACTGGCAGCTTGATGTGGAGTTCTATCTCCTTCATGAAATTGATGAGAATCTGTGGTGTTTCTGACTTGAGTCTAAGAAAGAAGACCCATGTGAAGCGTGTGTAGTCATCTACTATAACCAGTATGTATTTCTTGTGATGGAGAGTGGCTACGGTGGATGGACCGCAGAGATCAATGTGCAAGAGCGCCAGTGGTTCAGAAACTGAAGAGTTTATCACCATGGGGTGACTTGCTTTGGATTGCTTTCCACATTCACATGCAGGACAGAGAGTATCATTGCTGAACTTGAGAATAGGGAGTCCTCTGACTAGTTCTCCAGTGACCAAATTGTTGATGTATCTGAAGTTGAGATGAGCTAGCTTGCGGTGCCATAGCCAGCTAACTTCGGATACTGCTTTGGATAGAAAGGATAACTGCGGTTTTCCTATGATCAGAGAGACATCCAGAGGATACATAGTACCTTTGAATCGGGACTTGATCAGACATATGTTCCTATCACTTGTCATTACGTAGCAAAATTGATCATCAAATTCAACTCGATGGCCTGCCTTACATAGTTGGCCAACACTGATGACATTGTGTTTCAGGATTTCTACATAAGCAACCTTTTGAATAGAGAAGTTTCCCGTAGTAAGAACATCATAACCTCGGATTATCCCATTAGCATTGTTGCCGAATGTAACATTTCCACCGTTGCAAATTGGCCTAAAATCCCGAAGGTATTCTAACCTTCCGGTCATGTGCAAGGAGCAGGCACTGTCAATTAACCATTCATCTTCTTGTTCCTCCTTACACAAGGCCTGAAAATTACACGGTTAGTTTAGGCATCCAAACTAGTTTGGAGCCTGGGACAAAAGGTGAATTTCTGATTGGTGCATGAACCGAGGTTGTAGGGACGGGTTTCGTGTCAATGTTTAGTCCTAGTCCTGGGTGTTTGTGAGATTTTGGAGTGTTGTGTATTTTTGAAAAATTACGAGGTTTCTGAATCCAACTAGATTTGACATGGGGTGAACCATTTTGACAGCTACATTGACATTGACAGGTTGAGATTTTGTCTTTTGTTCTGACACCATGTTTGGTCAGCGGTCCAAATGGTGAGTTGGACTTTTGACTTGTCCGAGGTTGGTAATATTTGACATTGGTGCTATTGGACTTCTGAAAAGTTTGTTTTGGAAAAGTTTTAGCACGTGCAGATCTTTGGGACCTTTTTATTGGTTTTGGTAAAATACCCTTCCACTTGTTAAAAGAGTTGGAGTGGGTAAGATACCCTTCCATTTTGGATCATCTGAGGAATAGATTTGAAAGCCATTGCTTCGAAAAGTCCTTTCTTTCATTTGGGTTGTGTCAGAAGAGTTTGGAATGACTGATGAAACTGTACATTCCTTTTTGCATGTTTTCTTGATGGGAGAGTTTTTTGAAAAATAGTGTGAGAAAACAAATTTTTCTGGACTCTTAGATTTTGGAAATCTGATATGCCTTTTGTTTTGCGAAAAGTTTTGTCTATTTGTGCCTCGGGATCGAATTTCTTCTTTGAAATCCTTTTTAGCTAAGGTTTTTGGGGAACCGCAGTCACTGGTGTTCAGCTGCGGTTTCCTGGAAACCTTTGAAAATTTATGAAAACGAGGGCTTGAGTCATCCGAACTTGAAGATTCAGGGATTTGAGAGCATTGACCCACTTCAAAGTTTTCTATGGGTAATTCATGATGAATTGGTTGAAGAGTCACAGAGCCTTTACTTGAGAACTGCGGTAAGGATGATTTGACTACCGTAGAGTAAGTCTGTGTTGGGACTTCAGTGGGACTTTTGTGGGACTTCTGTGGCTCATGACTATAATGAGAGACACTGCGGTCTGAGGGCAGAGATGGGAAGTCTTGCGAGACTTCAGAGCCCTCAACAACAATTTCTTCATCAACTACGGATGAGGTTTGAGAATTTGGGTAGATTGTGCCACAGATTGGAATTTGATCACTTGTGTGACCCGAAAGCTCAGGCACAATTTCCTCAATGACACAATTATTACTTAGATTATGAAGTCTACCGAAGTGTGTTCTGATGTCTTTGGGAAAAGTCTTGTCATTGACTGGGAAATGAAATTCTCGGTCCGGAGGGATATACAGTCGATCTTTGTTAAATTGGGGTGATGAATCCATTGCGGTAGGATATTCATTTGACCAACCCCAATTGTATGTATTGTCCACGGTTCCATTATTTACCAAATTTTCAATAGCTTCACTTTCATTGAACAATTTTTCTATTAAAAGATTTAAGCGTACAATTTCACTCTAAGCTAAATCTCTCTGGTTCAAAGTTATCTCTAATTGTGTTTCACTCAACATTCTTGCATCTTTTTCTAACTCTAAGTCCTTTTCTAACATAGCCATTTTGAGTCTTTTGTTATCCAATCGTCCTCTCACATGGAACGTCTCTTGGGATGCAATGTTCTTCTCATCTAAGGCTTTGTTATAGTCTGTAAGGACGGCAACACACGTGTCATTAAGATTATCTATGAAGGGTTGACAATCATGCATGTTATAGTTTAGAGTTTGGATCATGAGTTTTACCTGTTCGACGATGCTTAGAGTTCCATCCTTAGCCATGTAGCAGTAATTCTTCTCCAGCTTTGAAGACCCATCATTATCCGCAGTTGCCAGCATGCAGATTTTTCCCTTTCCTTTGATACTGCTGATAGTTTCTTCTTCATCTCCAGATAACCAAACTTGGTGGTCTCTTTTGACATGTGTACGTAAGCCCTTGCCTTTTCCTTATCTTCCAACTCTTGATCCATTTTATGGTACAATGCTCTTTCTTTCACTACATTGGCCTTACAATCTCTTGCAAAATGATTCTCTTTGTTGCATTTGTGACAAATCACAACATCAGTTTTGTCTTCTGAGGGAGTACCGGAGTCTGTGGTTTGAGTAGACTGCGGTACCTCCTTTGGTTGAGTATTTTGAGATTGCGGTGGTGGATGAGAACTTTTGGGATATCGAGAATGCTTATTCTACGGGTTGAAGTTACGGTTGAATGGAGGTTTGTTGAACTGTTGATTCTTGCGAAAGGAAGGAGGTGTTAGTCAATTGAACTGTTGGCTAACCAGAGCAATAGCCTTCTGAAATTCTTCTTCATCATCATACTCTATGTCAGTTTCGTATGACTGCGGAAGAGTGTCATACGAGGGAGAGTAGGATTGATTATGTGGAGCTTGTGCTATGAGAGCAAGTGGTCCTCCGAAGTCTGCACAGTCTTTGTGTACGGTGGATTCTTGTGCTTGCAGTTCTCCGTAGAGCTTGTAGAGAGACAAAGAGTGAATTTTTCTATGTCCTTGGACTATCATCTTTGCCGTAGTCCAATTTCTTCCCAAACCATTAAGAAACTGAAGGTTTGTTTCATGGTTACTGGGGATGGTTCCTGCATTGGATAGCTTTGTGACTATCAAGTTAAACCTTTTGAAGGAATTTTCCAAACTTACTCCAGTAAGAGCTTTGAAATTGTTGAACTCATTGAGTGCAGTTGTAAGCTTCTTATCTTGTGCTTGTTCTGAGCCATCGTACAAATTCTTGAGAACTTCCCAGATCTCTTTTGATGACTTGCAATTTATGATAATATCGAAGTTGTCAGGAGCAAATCCACAAGAGATTTCATAAAAAGCAACAACATCATTTTCAATTTTATCGAGATCATCCTTGGTGGGACGGTTCATGACTAGTTGACCTCCTCCTAGTCTGGCTGTAGCGCCGTCAGTTTGGACTGGTGTAAGAACTGGGACATGTGGTCCTTCTTCTACGGATCGCCATACATCTCTACCAAGTCTCCTTAAGTATCTTTCCATTCTCTAAGACCATTGATGATATTTATTTGCCACCAATATTGGGGCTCGATTAGAACCACCAACACTGTTGGAGACATTCAGAGATAACGATTGTGCCATATTTCCTTGTTTTTTTTTGAAAGTTTTTTTAAGAAATGAGCTTTAGTGGTATAGAAGGCCCTTTGAAAATCAGAGTTATGTTTTTCAAAAAGCAAGCACTATGGCTCTGATACCAATTGTTGAGAGAAAAACTTTGAGACACACTTCAACAAACGTTAGAACAAGTATATTTGCGGAATAGTTTATCTCGAAGGATCTAAAAGCTCAACAATAATATTAATAAGTTAGAGTTAGAAGGTTAGAAAGTCAGTTGTGGAAAAATAAAGAAATTAAAAGACAACAATTGTTATATCAAGTATACACATAAGTTGATTCATAACGAGGAATGCATTCAGACCAAGTTAGTGAGTGAGATCAAACTTAGTGATTAAGTCACAAGTGACTTGCTCCGTAGAGAGATTGTATTCAGTTATGTTCTAGTGAATTTTGGGAGTAAGGAGAGATGCGTAAACAGATAGAGAGATAGAAATGATAGCACCAAGAGTTGTATTGAATAAGTGAGAATGAGCTCTATTCATAGAGTCTCAAGAATTACACTAGATCAAGTCTCTAAGAGTAGCCATGCAAGGCATACTGGACAATAGAGAGTATTACAATAAAAGTAGACAAAGTAAAGTAATCTAGTAGCTAAGAGTGACTGCGGTAGATGATGACTTCGGGTGAGGCTGCTGATGAAACCTTGACTGCGGATCCGTGTGGGCTGCGGTAGCTGAAGTTTAAGAGGGTCACTTTTCATGATTCAACACTTATCCACTGCACCTCACATGTTTCCATCGCAGTTGAAGGATTATAATGCTACATCGATCTATTAAAGATGTTGCAATATCTCTCTATTGTTATGCATGAAAACCTAACATAGACATTATGTCAAGGACCTTGTGGGCGTGCATCAATAACTGACCTAACAACTACTGATTCATTATTTCCATCCTTCATATCCTCAAACACACGAAGTTGTGTAGATCCAGGAAGCATCGCATAGATAATATTTCCATACAGGGGAAAAACCGTCAATGCACCAGGGGACCCATCATCCTTCTTTTCCTTTTCCTTTGATGAATCTGATTGTTTCAGATCAGATTTACCTGTATAGATAATATTTAAACAAAACATCAAAATTTTAGTAAGTTGAAACTTATAATAATAAATAAAGTGTACTTGTTTCCTCAATTGATTTTTGATTTTGAACACGTAATTAGTGTCATCAAGACCATCGAATTCTGGATTGGAATTTCTAGGGTAAATCATTCTAGCAATTGATTCACAAATCAGTGTAGCATTATCATAAGAGGAATCAACGCTAGGACACCATTTTGCAGCTAAACTGATTTTGGTAGAATCACCGGAATTCAACGACTAAATATCAGATTTTAAACGATTAGCAAAGAAGCTTGATACCTGATCGTGTAAGTTCTTATAATCTTCATCTGAATTGTATTTGTCCTGTAGTTTTTCGGCCATGGCGGATATATTTTCCTTCCTAGACGCTTTTGCTCTCTCTTACTCCGCCTTCATATGTGCCCTATTTGCCTCGATCCTTTGCTCTCGAGGGACTTTTTCCCTTAATTTCGCTTTCATCTCCATCTCGGCCTTGTTCTTTTTCTGCTTTCTGTTCGTCTTCTTCTTCGATAGGAAGTATTGCTTATGTACTTCACCTTTTCCTTTCACCAATTTCTTCAATGTCCATTCATCTTTTGCAATTTTACGCACATCGGAACCTTGAATCAACATATAGAGGATCTCCAAAATGTCCTTGAAGTACCCAAACTCAACCAGAAGCGGAATATTTGATGCTAGCAGAGATGGTATCGTGATTAGGGTTTGCAGAGAGAAGGGACGAAGAGAATGAAGGGGGATTTGAAGAGCGGGGTATTGAAAAATTTTAGAATTTTAAGAACGCGCGTTTTGTGTAAAAATCATAAAGCGACATTCACACAGGACGCACATTTTAGATAAAGTGCCCTCCGTGTTTTTATTGTTTTTTTACATTAGACACTAATTTAAGGGCACGAAATAATGTGTGACCTAAATCCTTAATTTTTTTGAAGAGACGCCACTTTTTAATGTCACTCTCTTTTGCGTAACATAAATCAATGAGTGTCGTGGTTTGCGCGTCGTAAAAGGGTCTTTTTCTTGTAGTGAAAATAATAAGCGTATGATGATAACAAAAATACAACAAAATCCATGTGTTCTTGATGACCAACTTGCTTAACGATTTCCTGATAATCTAAGTTATTTTGAAAACGGTCAACATATATAATGTTGGTGAGTTCATAAGTATGTTTGTATGAAAAGTTTTGTATCACTTTGTAAACACCAGAAAATCCGATATTTTCTGTAAAAATGGTTTGAAAGTTTTGTATCAAATCTTGTATTAAAGCATGTATGTTTATGTTTTGAAAATGTATAAGGAGAGTATTCCAGAAAATCCTATATTTTCTGTTTGTAATAGTGTTGTGGTCTTAAACCCTAAGACCGAAAAATGATGTTTGTATAGTTTCGTAACTGCATAAATGTATATGTATTCCGTAAATTTTACAGTGGAGTTAATCTCTATGTAAGTCGTTATAACCATGCTTGATATGATAAATCTTCCTGTCATGACGTTTTTCAGGTGTCGCTTGTTTAAGGTAAGACGTTTGTCACCCTAGACTGGCCTAGTGTAGCTGTAGCGAACAGCTCAGGTGCGGGGCTGTCAACCCCGTATAGATCTATACACAAACTCTCGCTCTCCCTCTAGGAGACTCTGGTTATAACTACAGGTCTGAAGGTTGTACACTAGGTAGGTACGAATGAAAGAACGTCTCACAAGAACCTTAACTATGTTTATGCGAATATTGTAACACACTATTTAATGTTTTAAATAATGTTTCGGTGTATGTATATAGGTTACAAAGCCCAATGTGTATGTACATGAATAAGTGAAGCCCAATAGGTATGAAATGTGTATACAAGGCCCGTCGAGCATGTAAATGGGTCAACAAGGCCCAATAAACATGTAAAGAGTATACAGGACCTATCAAGCATGTAAATAGGTCACTAAGGCCCATTAAACATGTAATGAATGTATCAGGTCCAATAAGCATGTAAATGGGTCACTAAGGCCCAATAAACATGTAATGAATGTATTAAGCCCAATAAGCATGTAAATGGGTCACTAAGGCCCAATAACATGACAATGGGTAAACATGGCCCAATAAAAGTGAGAATGACGTAATTAGCCCGTTTGTTATTATATTCCTTGTTTTAGCTCAATTATTTACCAAAATGACATAAAAGGCCCACTTTTTGTAAAAATGACATTCTTGGCCCATTAAGCCGAAAATTTACAATTAAGGCACACTTTTGGTAAAAATGACACTTTAGGCCCATTGACACCGAAATTTGACTTCTAAGGGCTCATTTTGTATAAAATGACATTTTCAACCCACTTTTGATAGAAATAACGTTTTTGGCCCAGTTTTTAATAGAAATGACATTTTCAGCCCATTTGACCGAAAATTTACATTCTTGGCCCATGTTTGTTTAAAATGACAATTTTATCCAAAAAAAGTCAATAATTACCTTTTTAGGCCCATGGAAACCGTGAGTTTCTAAATAAGACCCATTTTTGTGAAAATTGACAAGTTTGGCCCATCAAAACCGTGAAGGCCCAAATAGAAGCCTATTTTGTGAAAATTTACATTTTTGGCCCTTTAAAACCGTGGATATCATAAAGATCCATTTTTATCTAAAAATGACTCTTTTGGTCCTCTCAAAATCGTTAGTTGTCAAAAGACTTTACTTTTTGTTTATTTGTCAAATATGGCCCCTTATATGGGTTTGTTTTGTTTTCTAGTGTTCCTTAACATGTTTTAATCCTTTCAGCTTCATAGTAAGTTGCATATGGTGATTTAGTTTACAAACATCACCAAGCATTTAGTAGATATCTCGAGTTTTTATGAAATTTTAACAAGTTTTTATAGCATAGTCACAACATATAACATGAAAACACACATATACATGCATAAATAGATAGATCTAACACAAAAGCAACTTGTATCCTCCCCCAAAACATAGTAAAAACCGAAAAGAAGGGGGTATGAACTCACAATGGTGATGGATTCGGTTTTGAAGAGAAGAAGAAGATGTTTTCGGTCTAGCAAGTTCCCTTGATGAGATCTTCAAACTTAAGGAGTTCTACGAAGCATGAATTTCGAAATGGAATGTTTCTCAGTGAAAGATTTATCATAAAAATAAAGTTAATCACCTTGAATATAAAGTAACTGTGACAACCTGAAATTTCTATCTTATAAAGCCATTCAATTCAATCGAAAGTCAGACTTGTTTCTGCTATCTTCTAGCATTATTAAGGGTCTGTTTGAGTGTTCTAAGCCTAGTACATTCAAGGTTTAAGTGTTAGGAAGTATCTACTAGAGTTCATTGTGCAACATTCAAGCCGGAAAACTCCATCACTTGCAGTTTACGGCCGTAAACTAGAGCTCACAACCGTAAGCTCTTGTTTGGCCATGAACTAGCCTCTTAAGTATGATATTCCTTCATTTTTCTTCACTTCTCACACTTCCAAGTCAAGAACATTCAATTCTCTCTCAAGTATCATCAAGAACACTTCCATTTCTCGTCAATTTTGTAAGTGATTTGTTGGAACAAAGTTCTAGTAGGATCGATAGATTCAAGCAAAAAAACAATAAAAGACGTAATGAAGAACACATGAATGGTTTAACTGATGTCGAATGATTAAGCTTTAACACCTCAGAAAAGCTCGATTAAGAACTTCGACTGTAGAGGTGTTTAGGGTTACAAAGCAAAAATAATTATAATCACGACCGTATCTAAGGCATACATGCATTTACTATTTATAGCTTAACCCTACTTAATAATCACGGATGGACAGGCCCAATCCGGATATACAAAACTAAGCCCATGACGCAATATAAAATACCCAACAATCTCCCCATTTGCGTCAATGGAGCCGAAAGCTCAGTTCGGTTGAGCTATAGAAGACTTCTTGACAGTCTTGAACACCTTCGGTATAATGTCCAGTAGAGTATGACGAAAAGTGATATACCACCGAAGCATGTCTGTGAAGTTCTTCTTGTCTGCCTCAGTGTTCTGCTTGCATCGATGGATGATATTAATTATGTGCTCCAAGCAGTCCATTGAGAACACATGCTTATCAACAAGAGCGAAAAGAAATCAGTTGGCTTCGCCTCTTGTGAACATCACTGTGAGATGTGTAGAATCAATTTGCCCCAGCTTCATCTTGTTCACATCTCCAGGTTTTGCAGTTGGCTTTACAGTGGGTTTCTTCTTCAAAACTTTAGCAATCTCCTGATCCATTGCAACTACTTCATGGATATGGGAAGCCAACATCCTCTTCAGATGATCTAAGATCGGCTCATATTCTTTCGATTTAGTGAGCAATATGTTAAACAACAAGATCCAATCATGAGGATTCAAGTTTGGAAGATCTGCCAGAGATATAACAGAAACCGAGTTGTGTGAACCTCGGGTTATTTTGAAGTTAACATTGACAAACTTCCCTGCAGGCGAAGGTTTCAGCACCTTGACAGTTATAATCTTCTGTGCACTCCATGTCAGGTACTGAGGCTGACCGAACTTGAGATAAAAATCGATGAGTTCATGATCAACCTGAGGGTGAGGTGAGGGAACTTGAACAATCGAATCAAAGCAGTGAAAAGTAAATGCCTTTCGTGTTATAGGCATATCAAACTGTGAGTCCCTCGAATTCTCACAATCAAACGAAGCTACAGGTTCCATCCATTACACGCTTGGAAACTCTATCGCTTATTTGATGAGCGTTTCTCTAGTCCGGAGAGGAAACAAGGCCTTTTTGCAATTTAAGGCATCTTGCTCTTCCTTGTTCTTTCGCTCCCTATCTTCTGCTTCCTTTGGAACACGAAGGGTTTCATCCAATTCCTTATCCCTTTTCTTTCGTTTCAGGGCCTCGACAATTGTTTCTTCTTCATCACTATCATCAACAAGTCCCTTCTTCTTATCTTGGTTACCAGAACCCGAAGCTTCATTACCCTTCGGTTCTGTTTTGATAGTGCCTTTCGGTTGAGTTGTCTGAACACCTTCTCCCCCTTGTTTTGGAGGTACGAATCTCTCCGAAACACCCTTCATTTCATGTAAAAGTGCAAGGGCAGGAAGAAGCTTGGAAGTCAGATGATTCCGGATGGTCAGTGTAAGAATCGGATCATGAGCACTAAGAACATTGTTTAGTATATTCTTTACATCACCAACACAACTCCGGAATACAGCTCGCTCAATCTTCAACAATAAATCTCCCTTTCAGCTTGAGCCAATTGAACTTTCTGAACTTTAATAGTAGAGGTTTGACGTGCAAGATCCTCCCTTAAGGGACTCTCCTTTGCTAAATCAGCATGGAGTGTTTCAAGCCGAGAATTCACCGAGCTAAGAAGAGAAGTGTTCTCAGCTTGAATTGAAGAACGATCATTCTCAAATTTGGCTTGCTCCTCTTACAGTGACTTTGATAATGATTCAACTGAAGCGTTCACTTTAGCTGCATTTGAATCAGCATGACCTTTGAGGGATTCGAGAAAAATCTGGGAACTGTGAATAAGTTCTGCAACTTCAGTTGTAGCCTTATGGCAAGAAGAAGTGGAAGCTTCAACCGCCTTTGTTGATTTGTCAATGGCCCCTGTATACTGCTCAAAAGCGGTGTCCAAAAAAGCCTTGAGCACTACATCGTTATACGTCTTTGTAGAGGCGAGCAATTGATCAAGCTTTTCATCAAGACTCTACACTTGTTGTCTAGTGACGGGAGCGTCTTCCTCAGTGGGAATCCGATCAAGCTTTTCATCAAGACTCTTCATCAGTGGGAATCCGATAAGGACTGTAGTAGTTTGAGTCAAACTCAAGATTGGCACCACCGAGAGTATCACCAGAATCGGTTGAGGGTGAGGGTGAAAGAGGTTTGGATGTAATAGGAGGTTCGGTTTCAATATTAGCCCCCGTATCAGATACGTTGACGTTTACTGGAGGTTCGGTTGTAGTGGTGGTAGTTGCTTGGGAAAAGACAGGAGGTGGTAAAGAAGTGGTAGAAATTGGTACGGTACTAACTGGTGGTGGTGGTGGCACATAAGTGGTGGTTTGAGATGTAGGAGGTGGTGGAATGGGAGCAACCGAAACTGGAACAGTAGTTTTCGGTGGAGATGGAGGAGGTGTATGAATCTTGTCATGAAGTTATTCAGTAGGAGTTGGAGAACGAGGAGGTGTATTACCTCTTGGTGAACCATGATGCTGAACTTCTTCTTCCTCGTCTGCTGATCGCTCCCCATCATGTTCTGAGCTTGAAGGAGAAGGACTCTTCGATTTTCGTGCCATCTTCTTCCTCGTCTGCTGATTGCCCTTTTTCCTCGGTTGGCTGGCTTCTCCACAGCATCCAAAGTAGCTTGATGTTCAGGAGTCAGTTCTCGTGGTCCTTTGGGAGGAAGCTTTCGGTAGTCAGCCATCACTTTACTTTCGATTGACACACACCTGTACATCGTTTCAGGTATGGAATCATTGTGGGAGAACTTGGTGGCATCAGAGAAGATGATCTTCTTCGTATGAAAAGTAGCCACAGAGGAGACCAATGCATCTTTCATGACTGGAATCTGCAAAGTGTCAATGGCCCTTCGAGTGACAATGGTCCAGAAACGACCACAAGAAATATCTGAATGTCTCGTCGATGTGTTGAGCTTTGTACCAGTTGCGACCAAATAATCGACCCATAATCAAGGTTAATGCCATTGTACAGACCATAGAGAATGGTCAGGAAACCCTTACTGGTACCATCTGACCCAACAACCCTCTCCACTAAACCCTTGTTGAGAAGAGTAAGTAACTCATTCCATTGTGGCGGCAAACACGATTTCTTAACCTTCATCGCTGTGGTAAGAACATCAGTGTACCCCATCTCATAAAGCATTGTAAACAGCTGAGTGGTGGTGACAAAATCGGGAGAGATAACAGAGGCATCGGCAGCAAGCTTTAACAGGGAACAAAATCGCCCTTTTGAAATTGATGCCTTGTGAGAGAAGATTTGAAAATAGATCCTCTCCTTGTTCTTGTCATAGGTTGCAGTAGAATAGACTTGGGATAGTAGGGACATTGGAACAGATTCCACCTGCGTGAGTGCGATAACCAAAGGAGAGTATTTGAGACATTCGACAACTTGGAGCATGTACGAGTCATACAGAAAGGGGTTCAGTTGAATGATCATGTTCTGATTGGGTTTGATCACAAGCAATGACGATGAAGCAGTTTGATCTTGAACAGATGATGAGTCTGCCATTGTTGATGTAAGGAAGAATATGAACAATTACTGATCGCCTTGTGTATTTGAGAGAGTTTGAAGAAGAAAAGAAGGTACAATTTGTGCGAGAAACCCTTTATATACCGTTGCCAGGAGAGAGAAAGTATTGTCGTGATGATGATACGATCACTGAAACGTCGCCTGAAAAAGCGCGATGGGACAGGTTGGTTACCCCAGATAGACGTCATCAAGCGTGGGTTTAGGAAGCGTTCAAATTCACACGCCCAAAATCTTATCCACAGATCGTCTTTTCAAATTCACTTTCGCTCCAGATGTTATAAGAATTTTGGAAAATCACAAAGTATTTTCGTGTAAGAGTGTTTCAAAAATAAAGAAATAAAGCAAAATGTGTATAGGATGTGAGTGATGTCTTTAATAAGACGTAAAGCAGATGATTCCGGACAAAAATCTCTTCCTTCAAATTCAAGAGAGACTTGAAGTGCTTGTGTGGTTCCCCGAGAAAATACGATCGAGTGCTTGTAAAGAAACACCAAAAGGCTTTTTTTTTTAAATAATAGTCTAAAGGGTGGCTTATCTTCAACCGAACATCGATTCTTAACATAAGACCGAACGTTGGATGAAGTACTTGTGAGACCGATGTGGTGTGTTGAACAAGTAGGTTGGATATAATTTGTTGTGACTAAAGATGTTATAGAAATCTCAAAAACAAAAACAAACTGGATCTTTTTGGGAAGAAATGCCTTGGTGTTAGACAATTTCATAAAAGACCACTCAAAAATAAAATGACATTTTGTTAGGTATCAAGTAAGATCTTGAATATAAATATTCACCGTCAATTCATTGTTGGTGTTGGTTTTTGGGTCTCACTTAGCACGTGGTGTACGTATCTAAGATCATAAACACAGATTTTATGCAACCATAAACCTCAGTGGTAATATCCTGAGAGTCTCAAGGGTTACCGTGTTGAAACGAAAGTTGATGGAGAATGTAAAGAAGGTGGTTAAGGAACCGAAAGTACCTCTGCTGTATAAACGTGACAACGCAGAAAACTCTTAACTCATTTGAGAAGAGTAAGGTAGCTCTTGACTTGAGTGGATTTATCAGCCTGATTGGGAAGAAACGATAGGTATAGATCGAATCATTAAGGCCTTGCTCCTAGTCTTAGAGGCTTCGGTCGACATGTAGCATCATGCTTCTAGGGACACTTAACTAGTTCATATGAAAATAATCATACCTGCCCTACCTCCAATTTATGTAGCAATGATGTACTTGGTACCTAGTAAAGAGAATAAGGAAATAAGCAAACCACACAAACAAAACAAACAAAACGAAAAAGAAAAAAATAATTAAAAAATAAAATAAAATAAATAAAAGATAGAATCTTTTGGAAAAATATTGTTGGATTTTTAAATTTTCTGAAAAATAATAAAAAACAGAAAAAGAAAAAAAATTTCTGGATTTTTTAATTTTCTGAAAAATAATAAAAACAGAAAAATAAACAAAAAGAAATTAACACTTAACACTCTTGAAAAAAAATCAAAGAGAAAATAGAGTAAGAAATAGACTTAAAAATATGTTTACAAAATATACAGCCGAAACCAAACCTTAAAAGAATGAAGCAAAATAAGCCGATCGTTCGGTTCATTTCGGTTCCCTAAAATTCCGGAGCCGAAATAGACCGAGCGTTCGGTTCATTTCGGTTCCCGAAAATTATGGATCCGAAATAGACCGAGCGTTCGGTTCATTTCGGTTCCCGAAAAATCCGGAACCGAAATAGATCGACCGTTCGGTTCATTTCGGTTCCCGAAAAATCCGGAACCGAAATAGACCGAGCGTTCGCTCTATTTCGCTTGTCTAATTTTTAGAGAGTGGTTTGAGGGTTCGGTACCGACTCTGCTTCCATCATTCCTAAACCTTGTAAAATTTTATTGAAGCTTGCTTCTGGTAAGGCTTTAGTGAAGATGTCAGCCAGTTGATCAGAGGACCGAACGAAATGTACGTCCACGTTCCCATCTTCTACATGGTCCATGATGAAATGGTATCTCAGTGCAATGTGCTTTGTCTTTGAGTGTTGCACTGGATTGTGACATTTTCTTATCGTACTTTCTAAGTCACAATAGAGAGGTATTTTCTTCATACTCAGTCCCTAGTCTCTTAGTTGGCTTTGTATCCATATCACTTGTGAGGTACAGGATGTTGCAGCTATGTACTCAGCTTCAGCTGTTGAAAGAGACACACATGTTTGCTTCTTGGACTGCCAGCTAACCAGTTTACCGTCAAGGAATTGGCATCCACCAGTTGTGCTCTTTCGGTCCAGACCACATCCTCCAAGATCGACGTCAGAAAAGGCTTGAACAAAGAATCTGGATCTAGCAGGGTACCAAAGACCGAGAGAAGAGGTTCGCTTCAGATAACGGAAAATATTTTTCACTGCCACCATGTGAGGTTCTCTTGGATTTGCTTGAAACCTGGCACAATAACAAACAGAAAACATAATGTCTGGTCTACTAGCATTTAGATACATAAGAGACCCTATCATTTGATGATAGAGTGTTACGTCAACGACGGGTTTTTCCAGAAACGGTGTTAACTTTGTGCCAAACGCCATAGGAGCCTTCACTTTCGAATCTCCTGTCATACCGAACTTTTCCAGCAAGTTCTTCGTGTAGGCGTCCTGGTTGATAAAAATGCCTTCTGTACCCTGTCTTATATTCAAACCATGGAAAAAATTAATTGGACCCATTGCGCTCATTTTAAATTTAGTCTCCATCAACTTCCTGAATTCAGCCGTTAAGCTAGGATTCGTGGAGCCGAAGATGATGTCATCGAAATAAATCTAAACTATCATTAGATGTTCGCCTTCTTTCTTTCGGAAGAAGGTTGGGTCAACCGAACCTTGCTTGAATTTTGACATTTTAAGAAAGCGAGTTAAAGTTTCATACCAGTCCCTTGGTGCTTGCTTCAGACCATATACATCTTTATCTAACACATAGCAATGATCAGGGTATCTCTCGTTCACGAACCCAGGTGGTTGCTCAACATACACCGTTTCTTCTAGTTCTCCATTCAAGAAGGCACATTTCACATTCATTTGGAAAACTTCAAAGTTTTTATGAGCAGCATATGCCAAAAAATCCTAACTGATTCCAACCTTGCTACAGGAGCGAAGGTGTCCTCATAGTCTATCCCTTCTTCTTGGCAATATCCCTTCACCACCAACCGAGCCTTATTGCGTATGATGTTGCCCGCTTTGTCCAACTTATTCCTGAAGACCCATTTTAAGCCGACCACCGAAGCATCCTTTGGAGTGGGAATCAACCTCCAAACTCGATTACGTTCAAACTCATGGAGTTCATCTTGCATAGCTTGTACCCAATCAGCGTGATCAAGTGCATTATTAACCGTCTTCGGTTCGACTTTGGAGACAAACGAATTAAACATACAGAATTCAACATTAGAGAATAATGAAGTTTGTTTCGCTTTCAATTGAGAACGTGTGAGAACTCGCTCAGATGATTCACCAGTTATTTGTGCTTTGGGATGATCTTTAGTCCATTTCGTTAGAGGAGGGTAATTAGGGTCATAGGCTGGATCCAACTCTGCATTTACCTCTTCTTCAAGTTCTGATTGATCACCTTCGTAATTTGTATTCTCATTCTCCCCCTCAAATGGCGAAGCGTAACCCTTGTCAGGTTCAGAGTTTTCCTCCTCTGTTGGAGTTGGAGTCTCCCCCTCGATTGGACTATTATTGGTTGGGGATGGAGCTGGTTTCTCCCCCTCGACTGCACTTTTATGGGTTGGGGATGGAGTTGGATTCTCCCCCTCGAAAGACAGATCGGTTGTCTTTGGTGCAGATGAACCCTCCCCCTTGAACATTGAGCCGTTGTTTGGAGGGTTAGTTGAGGGTTGACCACCAGTCGGTTTAGGAGTTTCTTTTTCCATTTCTTTTGCAGCTTCATCAATGATCTTCTTTAAATTGTCGATTTTGTTATCTGCTGCTTTCGCCTCTGAGTGTGCAGCCTTCTCTGGTTCATCAAATAGCCTTATGTACTCTTCAAATAGGTTGGAAATTGGAACCGAGACTTGTCCTGATTCAGGAAATATTTCCCCCAAGGCACTTTCGCTTCTTTGAACTTTCTTCATGTAGTTGTCATCAAAGGTTACATAGTATGTTTCTTCAATACGTTTGGAGCGTTTGTTCAAAACTTTGTATGCCTTTGAAGTGAGTGAATAGCCAAGAAAAATTCCCTCATCGGCTTTGACGTCAAACTTGTTTCGGTTCTCTTTGGAATTGAAAATGAAGCACTTTGAACCGAACACGTGGAAAAACTTAACGTTGGGCTTTCGATTGTTCAGAATCTCATACGGAGTGATGGAGAATCGTTTGTTAAGTAAGGATCGGTTCTGAGTATAGCACGTGGTTGCAACTGCATCGGCCCAGAAGTATAGCGAAAGAGAAGCGAAGCTTAGCATGGTTCGGGCTGCCTCACATAAAGAACGGTTTCGTCTTTCAACAATTCCATTCTGTTGTGGTGTATAGGGGGCCGAGAACGGTTTCCTCACCAGCTTTCGCAGCTGCACTTCCACTTTCTTGATAAATGTCTTCAACTTGGGAGTTGCGTCTGATTTTTGTTTAAGAAAGAAAACCCAGGTGAAGCGTGAAAAATCATCTACTATGACAAGAATGAACTTACTACCACCGAAGCTTTCGATAGCCGAAGGTCCACATAAGTCAATATGCAGAAGTTCAAGAGCTTCAACAATCTTTGTATTGATACGTGTTGGATGGCTCTTTCTGCTTTGTTTTCCCATCTCGCACGCTGCACATAGGTGTTCCTTATCAAGCTTGAGAAGAGGAAGGCCTTGAAAATGATCACCAAGCACCAACTTATTAATGTCTTTGAAGTTCAGGTGCGATAGGCATCGATGCCATAACAAGCTTTTATCAGTGTTCGCCTTTAACATCAGGCATATTGCTGGTTTTCCTCGAATTGGGTTGAGATTTAAAGGATACATCTCTCCCTTGCGTTCAGAATTTAACAGAACTCTTTTGGATTGCTTCTCAATTATTTCTGATCCCTCATTATCAAGTGAAACCTTTAAACCAGTTCCATTGAGATACACTGATGAGGTTGTGCTGCAACGCTTCCACATAAGCTACTTTTCGAATCGAGAAGTCTCTGTTGGTTATCATTCCATATCCTTTGATTGTGCTATAAGAGTTATTTCCATACTTCACACATCCACCATCCTTAAGGGACCGAAACTCCCTCAGCTCTCCCCTCTTTCCTGTCATGTGACGCGAGCAGCCACTGTCTATATACCATTCGTCATCGAACTGCTTGTCACTTATAACCTGCAAATTCAAGCAGATTTAGGAACCCAAAGTCTCTTGGGCCCTGGTGAGTCTTTTACAGAAAAAGGAATAACAGCAGAAATATCAACCAAATAAGTTATTTTGATTAGAGTGGTTTTGTCTTTTCTTTTGATGGTATACACCTTGATTTTGTTTTTATCTAGTTTAAATTGTGGTGTATTAGATGGTGTGTTGTTAGATGGTTTTGGAGTACATTTTTGAATCTTAGGGTTAGCTGACTTTTTCTTATTATTGATATCAGAATCTGAATCAAGCTTTCCCTTTCCTTTGATGTCCTTCACTAAATCCAGTTTTGTTTGGTAGCAGGAACGACCGAAACTTGACTTTTGGTTGTTAGCCTTGCCATTGACGTTGTGACCGAAACTTGACGTTCGGTTCTGAGCTCTGGTGTGGGAACCGAAACTGGATGTTCGGTTCTAAGCTTTGGAATAATAGGAGTTTGGACTAAAACTTTCCTTTTTGTTTGGTTCGTCATTTTTCTTGACGTTTGACTCTTTCTTGGAAGGAACGTAATTAGGGTTTTGAGACTGCCAAAATAGTTTTCTCTCACTCAGATTCTTCATGTATCTCTGATTTTTTTGGCATTTCTGTTCAGCCAGCTGCTTTTGAGATTTATGAATATTGAAGCTTGATTTTGGCTTCTCCTTTTGAGTTTTGGTTGTCTTGGAAGGAACATTTGGTGCTTTCATTAGTTCTTCAGGTATCTCTATTGTTCAACTTGTGCTTGGTTTGTCAAAACTCTAGGTTTTGTTGATGGGTTCAGTAACATATCTACCTCTTACCCTCCATGAGGTTCGCTCTGATAAGCCGATGGTTTCGTTTGCATTATCAATAGGGGCTGACCAGAAATAATCGTCACACCCTTCAGCATTGTCTGTGTCGACCAAGATTTTCAATTCTGCTGTTTGTTTTTCAGTGACCCTTGTAACAGCATATACCTGATTTGGCACAGTTTGAACCATCTGATAAACCATTGCTTTCTCTTTGAATTTCTGTGGCTTGTCCTTTGACAGGCGAGCGTATTCAACCGGGTTTTCTGATATGAGGGGTTTCTCATTCTCGGTTTCGCTCTTCATAAATTCAGAGCAATCAACCACATCTTCTACCGAAATTTCGCTCATCTCACTTTCCTCATCAAATTCAGACGTGTTTTCTATATTTATTTTATGTTCTGAAATTAACTTGGCGTTAGACGAGTTAAATGATTGAATGGTCTCGGACTTAATGTTCAACCTATCATTTTCATCTAAAAGATTTTTGAGCATACACTTATGTTCCTTAGAGTCAATGAAGGTCGCTATCTTGTCTAGTCCGATTTTATAAGCGATGGATGTCTCTTCTGAGGACATTATGGATTCACATTCAGCGATGACCTCAACCTCCTTAAATTCAAGGAAGGGTAAGATCATCTTATGAATCTTTTTCCCTATTTCACAATTTAAGTGCAACCGAGCAATATTTGTATATAAGCGTTTAGCAATCAAGAAAAAAACATTTCGTTGTTTTAAAAACTTTAAATTGTCTCGTTTCAAATAAATAATCTCATCCCTAGACCTATTTAACTCCGTCTCCTTCAGCTCAATCCACATCCTTCTCTCCTCACTCTTCGAAGACACCCTGCTGAGTTGGTCAGTTAGGTTAGAGTTCGCCAAGCGAGTTTGCATGAGACTACCACTTAAGTTAGAAAATTTAAAGTTTAATTCATTTAATTCATCTTCATAATTGGTTACTGGAACTTTAAGTGATTCAAGGATGGATTGTACCTTTTTTATCAGCCGATCACAGTCGTTGATCTTCTCACTCACGGGCTTGGCTGCAAAGCACTTATCCTCAGTCAGGTTCGGCTCCTTAAACTCACCTTCGGTTGGTCTTCCAGTTGTAACCATCAAACATTTTCCAGCCGACCCAGTATCTCTCGCCACATAAGCTCTTCCATGTGTGGGTTTTCTCACTTCTTCATCCTCAGAATCGGTTGACCAGACTTCAACGCCACCGAACTCATCTTCATCCATATTTTCCTGCACAATCAAGGCATTCATTGAACTGTTAGTTGCCTTCTTTTTCTTGATTTCTTCCAACTTTCGCATGTAATACGCCTCATCATCTTCACCATCCCTTTTCTCAGCCATCTTTCTCAACATGCAATCTTTGGCAAAGTGGTTCTTGCCATGACAGTAAATGCAGTCGAACCCAGAGTCTCTTGTAAGCTTGCTTTCCTTCTTGTCGTCATCCTTTTGAGAAGTATTCTTCGTTTCTTCTTTCACCTTCTCAAAACTGTAACTTCCTTGCCAATTTCTATTCTTATTGACAGGGAACTTCTTTCGTGCAAAGTTCTTTGGGTTTTTTATCATCATTGCATATTCTTCGCCTGTAAGGTCACACTCAGACATATCTGACTCCTCCTCTTCTTCTGCAACACTTTTGCCTTTGGAGACAAGGGCCAGTGATCCCACACCCGAAACTATCTTCGCATCCTTGGTTACCACACTCTCATGGGATTAAAGTATACCCACCAGTTTCGCTAGCTAGTATGATTTAAATTGTTCGTGGGCTTTCACTGTTGAACCCACTACCATCCATTCTAGTCTTAAAACATTCATGAAGGTTACCTTTTGTTCGATCAATTTTCTTTCAATACCATGCTTGATCATCTTGCTAAGAAGATGATTGAAGCGCTCGAAAGTTTGTATCAGTTTCTCATCAGGTTTCTGTTCGAACACTCCAAATTCTGAGAGCAACTAGGTTTGAATTGAGTGTTCTAGATCCTCATCGGTTGAGTAGAGTTCTTTCAACCTATCCCATATTTCTTTAGCCGTCGTGCATGAACCAACTAACCGAAAAGTGTCAGATTGCAGTGCGAATCTGATCATTCTCATGGCTTTCACATTACATAGCACCTTGCCCTTTTCATCTTGTGGCATCTTATCTACGTCCGCCACGAGCTGATTATATTCTTCTTGAGTCTTCACCGTCCTGTTCGTTCCAGAGTGAACAAATGGCCCAAGCGTGATAGCTTCCCAGATGAGATAACCATTATCTTCAGATCCAACTACGTAATCTTCAAAGTGATGCACCCATACTTCATAATCTTGAGTGTAAAGAATGGGAACCCTTGTAGTGGATCCAATGCTGTTGGAGATGTTGATGGGATTTGTTTGAGAATCTTTGTGAGATATGGTGAGCCTTTCCTTAGAACTGCTAGAATCAGACCTGTAAACTTGAGATTAGGGTTTTATCAAACACAAGAGTTACCGTCGACAGGAAGAAGACGGCTTCTTTATATTCAATAAAAGCGGAAACCCTAAAGAATTCTTAGCACAGAAGGAATGGGTATTGATCACACAGTCTCCTGCTCTGATACCAATTGTTGGAACAAAGTTCTAGTAGGATCGATAGATTCAAGCAGAAAAACAATAAAAGACGTAATGAAGAACACATAAATGGTTTAACTGATGTCGAATGATTAAGCTTTAACACCTCAGAAGAGCTCGATTAAGAACTTCGACTGTAGAGGTGTTTAGGTTTACAAAACAATAATAATTATAATCACGACCGTATCTAAGGCATACATGCATGCACTATTTATAGCTTAACCCTACTTAATAATCACGGATGGACAGGCCCAATCCGGATATACAAAACTAAGCCCATGATGCAACATCAAATACCCAACATGATTCTTCCATTTAGTAGTTGATATCCTTCTTGATCTAGTAAAAACCCCATGATTTCATCCGTGAATTCATCTCTTTTGGGTTAGATCTTCAAGAACACCAAGAACACACACTAGTTTCTTTGGGCCGTGAACACACCTTCAAGCTTCCAAATCGTAAGTATACTTTCCATATACTAGTTATCCATTAGCAGCTCTTAAAATACGTCCAAGAATCAACCATTTTAGCTGGAACGTCAATAGTTTACATCCATAACTTCTCCCTTGGCTGTAAACCCTTCTCAAGAATATCATTGGCCGTGAACATCATTGGTTGTGAACATCATTGGCCGTGAACATCTAGGCCGTAAACATGTTGGCCGTGAACACATCTAGGGCGTAAACACACCCTTGTGTGGCCGTAAACACCTTTAGTGTAACATCCATAAATTTTACGCCAAATTTAAACTTTTCAAGCATAAATAAAACCAAATAGTATATGTTTACAAAAGTGTTTTCAATTCATTATTCAATTAGAGTGTCCCAAAAGCCAGATCTCAAGGATGAGGAGCGGTACGGTCATGCCTTCGCCTTGCCATGAACTCCTGAAGTACCTGAAACAATAAACTGAAAACTATAAGCCCGAGGGCTTAGTGAGCTACCCCCAAAATACCAATACCATACTGATAATACCATATCCGTAATAATCAATCAATCAACATGCATACTGGGTCATCGGCCTGACTGGACCGCCCTACAGGGCCTACAGTCCAACTGAATCTATACCGAGCCTTCGGCATGACTGGACCGCCACGTGGGCCTACAGTCTCCCCGGACCGCTCATAGGGTGTGTTGGGCTTCAGCACAGAGCAGGACCGCATCAACCCAAGAAACAAGCAATTAATCATGTGCGCATAAGTAACATATACTGGCATATACAATCATCAAACATATCTATCTCACTGATTACCAAAACATAGAAATCACTCATAAGTTGTGCACTGACCTAGCAGGTCACTAACATATTAATCCCTACGGATCATAAGAGCATAACATACTGTCTATCCTGATTCTGATCTAACAGATCATATCCACATGTAACATACCATAACGATAACAACTAAAGGGCCGGCCTTGGTGCCTTAGAACCTATCGATATAGTGAGCATAACTCACCTTGCAGATGTCGACTCGGTAGATAAGTCCCAACTCTCAAATCACTTGCCAAGGACTCCACCACCTATCACCATAGTACGGAAATACTCATAAGTCCTTAACCTCACAAGGTACTCCATAAATCGACTAGTCAACCCCTGGTCAAGGTCAAAGTCCTCAGTCAAGGTCAACAGTCTGAAACGCGGTCTTCTCCACGTCTTCCTCCCTCACCCTGACCTGGTGATATCCGGACCTCAAATCGATCTTGGAGAACCAAGATGCACCCTACAGTTGATCGAAAAGATCATCTATCCTCGGGAGTGGATAACGGTTCTTCACCATTAACTTATTCAACTCCCTATAGTCAATGCACATCCTGTACGAACCGTCCTTCTTCCTGACGAAAAGGATCGGTGCTCCCCATGGGGAACTACTCGGACGACTAAACTGCTTACCCATCAGCTCCTGCAACTGAGATGACAACTCCTGCATCTCTGGCGGTGCCAGTCGATACGATGCCTTAGCGATAGGGGCCGCAACCGGCACTAGATCACTCCTAAACTCAACCTGCCTCTCCGGAGGCATTCTGGGTAACTCCTCCGGAAACACGTCAGCAAACTCTCTAACTATAGGGACTGCCGAAACCGAGGGCTGATCCCTAACCCGCGTATCTACCACATACGCCAAATAACCGGCACACCCGTGCTGAATATACTGTCGAGCCCTGGCCACCGAACAAAACCCTGATCCCATCTTCGTTCCCTCGCCATATACCACCAGTTCTGCTCCACTTGGGGTTCGAACTAGCACTCGTTGTCCCTCACAGTCGATCATGGCGCCAAATCGACTTAGCCAATCCATCCCTACGATCACACACACTTCCCCCAAGGGAATAGGAATCAAATCTATCGGGAAGGGCACCCCGAAAATCTCCAACTCGCACCCCCGGTAGACCGAAGAAGCAGAAACCCCGTGCTCGTTGGCGATCGAAACTCGCAACGGACACTCAAGCTCATCTACTGGCACACTAAACCCTCTACTGAAAGTCTGAGATACGAACGACCGACTCGCCCCCGAGTCAAATAAAACCAAAGCAGGCAAAGAATTCACTAAAAACGTACCTATTCACAGGTACAACCAATAAGCATAACACAATTACAATAACTGAGACAGTGAAAAGAAACGTGCCAGCAACCACATCGGGTGCTGCCTTGGCCTTCTCGGCCGTGAGCTGGAAGGCGTGACCCTGAGCCTTCGGAGGCTCCACTTTGACTGGCCTCCCATCCCCAATCCTCACATTAGCTGACGCGGGGCCCTGCACCGGCTTGGCGGCGAGCTGCGGGCAGTTGGTCTTTACGTGACCAACCTGATGACAATGGTAGCAAATCCTTATATCCGCTGGAGGGGTGGACTGACGGCAGTCCCTGGCATAGTGCCCCTCCTTGCCACATTTGTGGCATCTACCTCCTGCTCGACAAACCCCCGAATGACCCCTGCCACACTTTCCACAAGTGCGGCTGTGCTGACTCCCAATCCGAGCATCAGCGGTCTTAGACCGCTTAGGCGCCGGCTAAGACTATGACCGTGCCTGACGCTGCTCCTTCAACTGCAACTCTATCTCCAACTCACGCCGCCTCGCGGCTTCCTGAAGATCCAGAAGGGTATCACATCGCTGTGTAGACACAAACTGTCGAATATGAGTATTGAGCATACTCAAATAACGAGTCATCTGAGACTGCTCTGAAGTAAACTCCGGGCAAAACATAGCCCTCTCCGTGAACATACGGGTAATCTCCATCACTGACTCCCCATCCTGTCTCAATGTCAAAAACTCCTGAGCAAGCCGGTCCCGCTCAACACGTGGAACGTAGCGGGTGCGGAACATATCCCGGAACTACTCCCAAGTAGCAGCAGCTCGCTGATCATCCGTGTACGACCCTGTCGTCAATCTCCACCAGTCCTTTGCCCCAAGCCTCAGCAGGTTCAGGGCACACCTGACCTTTTAGTCAGCAGGACATGAACACGTGAAGAAACATCCCTCCACGTCTGATAACCACCTCATAGCTCTGATCGCATCCTGTGTACCATCAAATGTCGGGGGCTTCGTATTATCGAAGTCCCAGTACTAGAAAGCCCTGCTGGCTCCTCCTCCAACCCCTGTCGCAGTTACAGCTGAAGTGGCTGCAGCGGCAGTTGTCTCTGCTAGAGCGGCATATCGCTCATCAAAGTACTCGACCATCGCGGTCTTAATCAACCCAAACATCTCTGGCAGCTGTGCTCGGAACGCTGCAGCAATCTCGTCGTGCATAATCTCCCGTATCCTGGCATCCAACTCCTCGGTCCCTATCTGTACCACGGACTCAGGTACTACCGGCACCTCCGACCGTCCGTCTCCCGACCCTGACCCCGATCCGGACCCTAATCCTGATCCGGGCCCAGCACCAAAACGTCTCGTCACCACCATACTGAAAAATATACGCAAACATCAGATAAATAACATAATATCGGTATACCAAAACCCACAAACCCTAGGGGTTATGACTTCCTTGCTACGCGTATGGGTCATGTGCTTTCAGTAGTACGGGCCCATACTACCTTCCACACCTACCTATATTTGTCTCAAGTATCACCACAACACCCTAACACTAGCATCATCATAAAATGCGCTCAACCCTCACCGCTAGAGGAATATCAACTATCTCGCAACGGGTCTTACCGCTTCTCATAACTCACACATCCATGAAACTTTCATCATCCCCTGCAGCGCTAGTTTATGCTAACTGCACATAACGCTGGACCCAATAGACTTTCGAATGTCCAATCCTACCCGAAGGTCGAATCAACATTTTCAGGCTATGAGGTCTTTATTTTGCACAGCCTTGATGCATACACTAAACATCTACAGTTATGATGTCAATTCCATATACAAGAAACCCTAGGCTAATAGGCATCATATAATCAGGGAAGTCTATCATGCGATTCCTGAAGATCCATAGCCTAGCACTAGCATGTTGTTCTAACATATCAAAATATCAAATAACGGTATGGTATTTTGGGGTTTACTTACAGGCTCCGGCTGATCGTACCCTCTGCATCGTCCATCCTTTATTTTGAAAACCATTTTAAAAATTTTACTTTCCGAAAATCTCCTTGATTTGAGACTGGATTCACATGAGTGTTCCTCCAATTCGCTCAAACCAAGGCTCTGATACCAACTTGTAACATCCATAAATTTTACGCCAAATTTAAACTTTTCAAGCATAAATAAAACCAAATAGTATATGTTTACAAAAGTGTTTTCAATTCATTATTCAATCAGAGTGTCCCAAAAGCCAGATCACAAGGATGAGGAGCGGTACGGCCACGCCTTCGCCTTGCCATGAACTCCTGAAGTACCTGAAACAATAAACTGAAAACTGTAAGCCCGAGGGCTTAGTGAGCTACCCCCAAAATACCAATACCACACTGATAATACCATATCCGTAATAATCAATCAATCAACATGCATACTGGGTCATCGGCCTGACTGGACCGCCCTACAGGGCCTACAGTCCAACCGAATCTATACCGAGCCTTCGACATGACTGGACCGCCACGTGGGCCTACAGTCTCCCCGGACCGCTCATAGGGTGTGTTGGCCTTCAGCACAGAGCAGGACCGCCTCAACCCAAGCAACAAGCAATTAATCATGTGCGCATAACTAACATATACTGGCATATACAATCATCAAACATATCTATCTCACTGATCACCAAACATAGCAATCACTCATAACTAGTGCACTGACCTAGCAGGTCACTAACATATTAATCCCTACGGATCATAAGAGCATAACATATTGTCTATCCTGATTCCGATGTAACAGATCATATCCACATGTAACATACCATAACGATAACAACTAAAGGCCGACCTTGGTGCCTTAGACCCTATCGATATAGTGAGGATAACTCACCTCGCAGATGTCGACTCGGTAGATAAGTCCCAACTCTCGGATCACTTGCCAAGGACTCCAGCACCTATCACCATAGTACGAAAATACTCATAAGTCCTTAACCTCACAAGGTACTCCATAAACCGACTAGTTAACCCTGGTCAAGGTCAAAGTCCTCAGTCAAGGTCAACAGTCCATGTTGACCTTAACTCGCCGAGTACCCTCAGCTACTCGCCGAGTTCCTTGAAGTTCTTTCCCACTCGCCGAGTCACCGGGGTGACTCGTCGAGTTCCTAATATTTTCAATCGAAACCCTAAGGCCACCCGCCGAGTTTCCTTCTTGCAACACGACGGATACACACACATTCATTACTTGGGGAAAACTCATCTGACTCGCCAAGTTGTTCATACAACTCGTCGCGTCTATGGCAATCTTCATCGGACTCGCCGAGTTTTTCATTCAACTCGTCGAGTTCATGGCAATCTTCATATGACTCGCCGAGTCAACCTTGCGACTCGCCCAATCCCTTCAGTCCTTAAGCCATACAGACTCATTTAAGCCATGCAATGGCTCCAAATTACAGATCCAAGCTTCTAAGGCATGCTTTTCACGTAAAGTTGCAAACTTTACGTGCATGCATGACTAATAAGGCTCTTAATGCCAAAACTATGCTCTTAATGGGGATTTATGCACAAGGAGGGCCTCATTCCCGACTAAAACAAAAACTTTATGATTCTAGAACTTAGGAAGGGTCCAGATCTGAAGTTACAACTTCAGATCTAGTCCATCGCCGATCTTATCAACTTAAGGTCCATAAAAAGCCCCCAAAACTCAACCATAAAGAGATCTAAAAGGGAAAGAAGTAGAAGGCAATTGGATACCTCAAGAAGATGCTAACTGAGGTATGATCTGATTCCCACACTTCCTTGCTCCAATTTCCTTGCCTTCCAAGCCTTTCCTCTTCCAAGAATCTTCTTCCAAGCTTAACACACACACAAATAGGCACCACACGAATTAGGGTTTTCAAAGGAACTCTCCAGAACTGTAAAGAGACCAAAGGAGGCTGAGGTTCCTTTAAATAGGATGCAAGACCCCGGGATTTAGGGTTTCATTTGCCAGCTCCTACTCGTCGAGTCCCTTCATGGACTCGGAGAGTAGGTCACTAAACACGGGGTCCCACCCCGCTGCTACTCGACAAGTAGCGCAACCAACTCGTCGAGTAGGACATAAAACCAAATAACCTTTTATTTAAATCCATACCTGAGCATCGGGGCGTTACATTTAGTGCAATCATGTGTGATTGTAACACTTCATTTCAAGTGTTTCCTAGTCCCTAAGGTTGTTCCCTAGCAAGAGTAGTTGTTATATACACTAATTATATTCATATATGTGTTATTATATGCTTAATAGGATCCGTTTGTTTTCGAGACTTCACTTGACACTTAGCATCCTATATCGATCTTACATTCGAATCACTCACTACAGGTGAGTTCATACCCCTAACTTATCTTTTAAATGATTTTAAATGCTTTTATGGAGGGGGAGGCAGGGGGGTTGGGGGGAATACAAGTAGAAAACATTATAGTTATTGTATCAATCACATGTGATTAATAACTATCAAACAAGTGGATTTCTTATACTTCAAAACTGTGTTATCAAACAAACTATTTCAAAACATTTTATAAATTGACATCAAGTCATCTATAACCATTCAAATGGTTAAAACTCTTTTATATGCTAAAATTTCTATCAAACTCTTTTAAACTTATATATTGTCAAAATCATGTCTACATAGATATAGTTATATAAATAAGGTTGAAAGGGCTTAGGACTGATAACTCGCTTTATTTCATGTTCCTTGTTTGGTTGTGGACTTAGGGTATCGGTTGTTTGTCTGTGTGTCGTTTGAATCTTAGTTATATATTATGTATATGTGTATAGATATAAAAGTTCTTCATTCAGTTCAACACCTTTGGGTAGCAAATGTGTAAAAACATGATCAGTCATTCAAAAAACAGTACTAGTAAACTATAATAGGTATAGTTTAGAGGATTACTACTCACTATTTCTAGAACAATGAAACATACATGAGTCAGTTCAAACATACTATAACGAGAAACAGAAAGAACATACTATAACGAGAAACAGAAATAACATACTATACACTAGAACAGAGAGACAATACTATACACTAGAACAGAGAGAACATACTATACAATAGAACAGAAAGAACATACTATATAAATATAAGAACACTATAACATTAATGTAAGCCACTACTTCATGGCAGGCCAATATACTGTTGTGTCACATTTTGTAACCAGAGTCTCCTGGAAGGAGAGCGTGAATTTTTGTATAGATCTATGCGGGATTGACCATCCTACACCTTGCTGCTAGCTACAGTGGACCTGCAGGTCTACGAGTGACGAATTTCATACCATTTCGACGTCTTTGATCATCGTGTTTTACTAGTCAATAAAGTATGGTTATAATCTCATCACATTTTACCTTAATTAAACAATTGGTTTAAGGTAGTTTGTACATCTGTAGTCACTATGTACAATACTACTGTACATCGTCATTTTCCCATTACATTCATATTGTGATCTTCTCACATAAACGATAATGTAAACTATTTTCTGGTAATAATAGTCATTCTTGGGAAAAACACTCACTTTTACAAAAGAACAAACATACAAAACAGTCGGGTCTTGGTAGAAGACTACTTTAGTAGAAAATCTAGGATTTTTCTAGGAAGTATACAAACATTTACAACAAACACTTACAAACATTTACATCAAACATTTACAAACACTTTCATCAAACTTATACAAACATCTGACACTAAAATACTTATGAATTCACCAGCTTAAATGCTTATCTACGCTTTCAAAATAACTAGTATTCTTAGGTCACCAATAGACAGGTACCGATGACCAGGTTTTGAGAAAACGGAGCATGTTCATGACTCGTCTTTTAGTTTGATATATATATATATATATATATATATATATATATATATATATATATATATATATATATATATATATATATATATATATATATATATATATATATATATATATTTGGTGTCTTACAAATACATTCAGAACACACTTGTATTAAATTATATTATTAATGCAATGGATGATGTTGTTGCTTGTTTTACTATGATGCATTGTTATGATACTGTATATGACATCCTACGCCCCCGAACGTTTCCGCCGTTCTGGTTTGGGGGTGTGACAGATTGGTATCGGAGCTTTGTTTATAGTGAATTGAGTATATCAACCCATAAAAGATATATAACTATAAACACAACGGGATTAAAATACTCAGACCAAGAGTTTATACTTTTAAATAATAAAATATTTAACTAAAGTATACATACAAGCATTCGTACTAGGATCAGTGTAATACTAGAACAAAACAAAAGTATTGCGGTTGTTGGACATCACAAGTAGGCTTGGGGACATATAATCAGATCTTGGAGTGATATAGCCTGATCAACTATATTTTTCCGAGAAGTGATTAGCATGTGCCTAAGAATGGTTGTGGTGTTGCAGCAAGTCTAAAAACTTACCAACACTACTACAATGAAAACTTTAGAACAGAACATAAACTTAAAATACTATAGGAGTATTTTGTGTTACTATAATTACTTATGTGCAAACTAAAAGGTCTTTACTCGTATGTCAATAGTTGGTGAGTGGATACGCTAGGGTTATATGTGACTAAGGTGTCATAGACTTAGAATCTGTGATCTTTGCTTTACTTCCTGTTCCTTGTTTGGTTGTGGGCTTAGAGTTAGGGTCACTTATTCGAAGGTCTATTCTGCTTTGGTTACATATGACTGGTATACACTACGCAAGTATTGAAGTAACTGGTAAGGATCATCATATAATTATCTTAAGTAGTACGTCTATTAACTATTTCTTTTACCCCTATTATCGCCTAGATATCATGGCGGGATTTCATCCTCATGGAGATCCGTACTTCCCGAACCAAGGAAATGGTGGATGGCTCGAGGCAGAGCCAGAAGGGAATCATGCAATTCCATTGGATGATGACTTTGCAGAGAACTTCCCGGAGGATTCTGACTCCGAGCCAGAAGTCAATAATCTACCCCTGGTAGCTCCGATCCCAAATCCTAACCCTCGTCCTGCTTTTCAATGCCCAACGCCTCTGTGGGCGGAAAACATCGGCAGATGGAGTCAAGAGCAGGGTCAACCCTTACCATACAACGGAGACAGAAGCTTCTACAATCTGAGCGAGGGAGGCTCAACAGATAGAATTCTGCCTATTCTGGTTCGCAGGGTTGCTAGAAATGACGAGCAGGGTAGGGCAACCATCAACCGAGTTATGGAAGTTGATGCCAATGCAGGAGTTAATACAGTCCGCATTCGCCATCTTGAAAATGCTCATGGGAGAACTATGATAGACAATGAGGCTCTGCAGCAAGAACTAGTTGTAACCCAAGCCGAAGTCATAGAACTCCGAGCACGCCAGACAGTGTATGAGCGACACCTTCTGGATGTGGAGCGTCAAGTAGCCGCATTAAGGGTTCATCCGAGGGGTGCCCGTCGCCAGTAGGAGATGCTCTACTCGTCCTTTCTTTTAGTTTAAGGAATAGTATTCTTATCTATGCTCTAAGTAGCACTTTTCCCTGTAATTCCTGTTTATCTTAAGTCCTTGAACTTTCAGTCTGTTAGGTCTTAGTACCGTCTTTCTTATTCTGGTTTGATGTAAGACCTACTACTAGGTCATTTTCCCGAACTTGTTACATCTTTAATGCAAATATTATTGACAGACACCTAATCTTATAGGAAAATCTTCATCCAAATGCATTCATCCTTTTATTGTTAGATCTCTATTACAATCATACTCTCATCTGTTTTTTTAGGCTATGGAGAGTTAGTCCATGATTCACTCTCATCATTCTCTCTATTGAATGCTTACCGATATCTTCATCTTTTTGAACTTATAGATACAAGATGCCTCCTCGTAGATCAAACAGGCGCACTACACCGATAACTCCTACTCAACCACCACCTCCTCCACAATACAATCCAGCAGCTATCCAAGCTGTAGCGAATGCGCTTGTTATGGAAACCCTAGCTCAATTCAATGCTAGTGGTGTTGGATTAGATGTCTAAGCCCATAACTATTATTGGTATGTACTTGACCCGAGAGTAGCATGGTCCATTTGGGTTGCATATCATTAGGACAATTTTTTAGGATGTACTTTTGAGAGAAGGTTATTTATGGTTTATTAATATATTATAAGTTATAATATATTAATATGAAATCATATGTTTTAATTAGTATCGATCAAAAATTAATTTGGAATTAATTTAGTGATCAAAAGAGACTAATTAAATCTATGGGGACTAATTATGATAATTAGTTATATTTATATGTGTTGGGCTTATGATCCATGTTGGACCAAGTTTATGTATGGATACATAAAGAGTTGGGCCACATGAACCATGGATCATAAAACCCATGGGTATGGATTATGGGTTATACCCATGACCCTTGGAATCCTACATATAAATAGGTTTCTCCATAGCCAAAATCACCACTTCTTTTCTTAGAGAAATATGGAGGTGTTTTGGTGCATGGAATTCTCTCTCAAGAGCCACCTTTTTCCTAGGTGTGTTGTGATTCCATTTGAGGCATTTCATACTATTGGTGCTAAGCTCTTAAGGCCAAATACATCAAGACTTCAAGCCACATAAAAGGTATGTTTCCCTAACTAGTATATTATATGGTTTATGTCAAATGCATGCTAGTTATAGGTTTAATGCTTTGGAAACCATTTGCATGTATAATAGAGAAAACATAGATCCAAGGTATTTAGGGTTGTATGTGCACCATAGGATGTTGTAGTATACTAAAACCCAACAGTGGTATCAGAGCCATGGGTTGTTTTCTATTATATTTGATGCAAATGTATTTTTTTTCAAGTTGAACGGAAAAAAAAAGAAAAAAAAACATGAAGTTTGTCTAATTTTATGATAATTACTTGATTTTATGAAAAACTAATTATTTATAAAATTTGAGTCACTTTACTACAAGAGTTGAATTAGGTCAATTTATTAAAAGATAGAATGATATGATTATTTTATTTGTTTTAAAAGTTTGATCTAAATGGTTTTAAGGAGTTACAAATTTTGTCATAAAATTTTGGAACTCAAAAGTTTTTTTTTAAAGTTATGATCTTAAGAGTTTTGAAACTTCCATAAGTTATGGATGTGAAATGTCTCATTTATTAACTCTTTAGGTTATGAATTCCAAGAGACTTCAAAGGATAATTGTCAAAGTTTCAAGATTTGTATTAGTTTATATGATTATCTAATTTCTTGAAAATTGTTGATATGAATTATCTTTACTTATGAGTTTAATCTAGATCATAGAAAAATTATTTGATTATTGTGTTAATTGGAATATTTGATCTTAATGGTTTTTATGAACTCCATAACTTGTCCTCAAGTTATGGAAAGTGAAGAGTTTTTCTTTTTAAAGTGTCATTAAGTCTCATAGGTTATCAAAATAGAAGAGTCACTATTTTTAATGTCATCATTAAATGATTTAATGTCTTCCATAACTTGTCCTCAAGTTATGGAACTTGAATTTTTTTTTCATTAAACCTTAATTAAACTCATAAGTTATGAAAAATCCAAGAGTTTTGAAAGGTTTCAAAACTTGTCCTCAAGTTTTGGAATTTGTAAAGTTACCCCCCCATGTATACTTTAATTCCAAACTAGACTTTAGAATTTTAAAAGTTTAAAATTCAACACTTATACTACTATTATAATTTTAATTATATAGATATGTATAAGATAAAGTCGTCTTACCATTAGTAGGCCTCATTCACGAAGTCGGTCTATAAGGGAGGTATAAGGTTACTGCCTATAAAATGGCAGTTTAATGGGTGTCCACTCTCACTCACCGCTTCCTTGACTGGTGGAGGGTCGTTAGCCGAACAGGTAGGACAAGGACTATAATTATCCCTTCATTATAAGTATAATGATAAATACTAAGTAACTAAACACTTATAAATTCCCATAACTAAACACTTAGGAAAATGTGAATAAGGTGCTAATCCATGAAATTACACTTTGCACTTTGTTTAAGCTGTTAGTGGAGCGTGTGTGGTTAACCGGCACACTAACCTGGACTTAACAAGGTAGGCAAAGGGTAACTTAATGTTTATCATAGTATCGTTGGAGCGTGTGTGGTTAACCGGCACATCGATTGAGGGGTAAATATTAAGGGTACCAAGTATATTTGCATGGTTACTTCACACCTTGTTTTGTGATCCTCGGCATCCCAGTCACAAAACCTGAAGGGCACACTCGAGATTGAAACATGCCATTGAAAAGTTCAATGAATCTCAAAAGAATCTAGGAGTTTCAAAACCAATTAAAACCTAATAATACATTTCGTTTATCTTGGTGGAAATTGGTGAATCGTCATTCACCTACCTTCAAATATTTTATAGCTTGGATTACGGCATCCCTCTTCCAAGTTATAAAATAGTTTGTTGGGTCCTAGCCTTAATATATCATATTGGGTGTTATATTAAGGACTTAAATCAACTTTACGTGAATTTCTCCCATTGTTGATGTCTGGTTTAGACAACAATGATCTTCCCAAACCAAGCTATCCTAATGAATATGACTTCTCGAGTTTGGCTCATGGAAGTCATACTTCTCTTCCTCCACCTCCTCCAATTATTCTCCCTAACCCACAAGTTCAAGGTCACTCAAGCCCTAATGGCAAGAAAGGTCTATGTGTGATCACATCTTAGAGATGAAGTCACATATTGACAAGCCGGGAGAGTTGGGTGTCAAAGTCTTGAGAAAGTTGGATGTTCAATCACTTTCTAAGTCACATAGTGAGTTCCTTTGGGACTACTATGAAACAAACTATGACATGAACCTTAATGATCATATCTATTTGCTTGATGCTGCTGAATCAGCAATGATTTGGAACGATAGTAAAGCAAATTTGATTAGAAGATCAACTTCCAAAAAAAAATTATGGACAGTGACAATGGTGACACTGGAAATCCAGAAAAAGCATTCTCTTCCCAATGGAAAGGGATTGGCCATAGTCAACCCGGTTGACCAAATGGTAAAGAGAAAGGCTAAGTCTGAGATAGTCCCGTTACCAAAGGGTCCATATGTTTATTTTGCCAAAGGAAGGGGCGTTGATTGCAAAGCTGCCAAATTTACCTAAGGATGTTAAAGTCAATAAGTTTGACTCTACATCAGGTAGAGCCCATTATCTAACTCTGTTAAGTTCTATTCTGAGATCCTCATTACATGATGTGACTGGGTCACATGTTGATGTTTTAAGAATCAAAGAATAGAGAGAAATCTTAAAGGAAGTATATGTTGATTCTGATCACGAAGGTGGATTTCGATCGCATCAGAATTTTGAGCAGTTGCTTAAGAAGTTATGATATATTGCTAAGGAATAGATAACAACAATTTTCCATGTGGATTGTAAGGATAAGTTTTTCCGCAAAGTTTTAAAATAAAAGAAAATTGTTTAATTTTATTTATTTGATGTATCCTTACAATGGCATTTGTGGAAAATTGTTGCTTATATGATTCCACTGACAGCAATATTGGAAAATGGATTTGATTCTTTCATTTGTGGTAGTGTCTAAATTTACCAAATCAGGAAAGTTCCTCATCACCCAAGTTTCAATTGGACCGAAACTTGGAATCATGCAAGTTGAATAGTATGATGAATGAGAACTTTCAAGCATTGGAAAATCAAGACTAATTACTTGTTGACATGGATGTGTGAGTCAAGTGAAGGACTAAAGGGATCGAGTACACATTCTTGTCCACTGGTCATGTCCACCACAAAGATCGTTAAGACTATTTGATTTACTAAAGTTTAGTAAATATGGTTATACTTACAAGTTTAAGTATAATTCTGAAACATTGGAAAAGTCTCAATGTATGGCAGAACGAATGGGAATAATCAAATTAGGCAGAAAGATAAAAGTTTCTCAAATCTGAAAAGATGGGAGAGTACTTTAGTATCATGTTTGTGATCATCTTAATGATTTAGAAATCATATCACAATTAGTCCTTTAAAGGTCATCTTAGTGCATTCTTATGACTAAGAAGAGGAGTCATGAATTGTTGAAATGGTTAGATCAGGAAGATGAGTCATACTTCGTTCCAAAACAATTCTTAGAGTCATACTCCAAGATTGTAACTTGAGTGACATATCTTACAGAAAGGTTTAAAACACTTGTCAAATGTAAGAGTAAAAGTGTCCTACTCTTGTACATTTGAAATTGGTAAGTTGTGATGTTTTGGATAAAACAAAGACCAACTAAGGCCAATTGTATGAAGTGTTTGTCTTGATAAAAATCTGCACTATCTCTTGAATATTTGGCAAGATAGTCTTATATGTCAAGAGGATAGTGGGAGTCTTAAAGATCCTAAAAAGAATTTCAAGAACTAATCAAGAATAAAACCTGAGGTTCTTCACTAGCACACGACTTGAGGTTTATAACCTATCGTGTTGACATATTCTGTGCCCATTCCAGTTAAAGTTGGCTTTGCATAGGAGTTCTGAAAGTTCTCAATTGGTTGCATAACAACATGGAAGCAATGGCAGGCCCTGTACTGCCAGGTGGCAAGAAGTTAAGATTGCATAAGTTCAGTCCATATGAGTTTGGATTTGTCATTATCCTTGTCTTGTGACTATGGTTTTGACGATTCACATGGATAAGAACACATACACCATAAAATCTAAGGGTCATAAGGTTTCTCTCCGATTCATGAAAATGATGGTGAGGAAACACTTCCACCAAGTAGATTTGAAGCAGATGGCAAAAGGTCTAAACAATTGAGACTATGATTACGGCATCCCTTTTCATAGTTCTGAAATTTTTTAGACACACATGCATGCTATCTAAGGAAAGGTGTATGATTTTGATAAAGTTTTATCAAAGCATATCGTATCAGAAATCTGAACTTTGGTAAGAAAGTCAATAAAGTATTGATTTCTAGAAGTCCAGCTGATTTCTGATTACATGTCAAAGCTAGTGGGAGCATAAGTGTTATGCTAATAATCATCATGTTAGTGGGAGCATGATAATTATTGTTAGTGTTGCAAGTTAGCAATGTTAATTATAGAAAACAAAAGTTTCAATTCGTGAGGCTGCAGGGATTGAAAAAGTTGTTTTGCTATAATTAAGGGAGAGGATATACTTCATTTCAGTTCTAATGGCTTAGATTGAGACCTTAATCATCTTTAGTCAAGAATATACATATGAATTTCATGTTGGATTGGTTCAACTTAAGGAAATTCTATATATTGCGTTCTCAAAATTCGATTATGATTACGGCATCCCTCTTCATAGTGAAATTTTGAAAAACATGGCAAATAAAAATATTGTAGCAAAAGACTGGTCTAGAATCATGTCTTTATGTGAGACATCATGAATCGTGTACCATTTGCTTTGGGTACATGATCGATTGCATGTGCTATAACATTTGTCATTTCTAAATTTTTCCAAATTCCCAGAGGCATTAAGAAGGGAAAAGGTCTAGAATTCGATATGACTAAAATGATTAAGCAATTGTCGAGGACAATCTGAGGTTTACCAAAGATTGGTTGCTCAGGGACAGTTGGAAGTATAGTGCTAATTTTGGAAGGACCATATTGACATATTCTGAAAAGAGGCATCTCTTATTCAGAAGTGATAGTCAAAATGAGAATATGGAGTTGTCTCCATAGGTGGAAGTTATCTGTGTAAGATTAGAAAACTTAATGCAAGAAGCATGTCCAAAGCAATATACTTTGAATATGAGACTTAGTTTCCATGGAGTTGATCTCCATTGGAATACCTTATAATGACTGTTGACAAGTCTTTGTGACTTTGTACATATTCATTACAGGAGGGTCAGTGCATATAAGTTTAAAATCTAAACAGATTTCGATAAATGATAGGAATTTGAAATTCTCACATTTTTCGATAAGGATTTGGGAGTATGAAATTAGAATCATTGAAATTATGTTCAATTGGTTTATTTCGCAAAGTAAGGATCATAGACAAACATAGAGTGCATACTTGGTGTATGGCAAAGCTATTGTTTAAGAAAAACATAGTGTACATGCTTGGAGCATGGGACAACTAGTGTTTTTAATTCAAGTATAAAGTTGATAAAACCGAAACAATGAATAATGAGTAATCAGTATGGTGATAAATAAAAGTGTTTATTTATATTCATAGGGTTGATACCATATTTGATTCATTTATTCTTGTGTTTCACTTTGCATGTTTTGACTTCCAGAATAACTAAGTCGCTCTTCCTGAATGATTAAGTTATTCAAACCATCCACAGTCGGTCATATGTTGGAAGTAGATATGAATCAAGACTGTCATGGGTTGGTTTGTTGACGTCCAAGTTGGTGGACAAAGTGGTGCTACAACACTCATGAGTGCTCATAAGTTCTGAGTATTTGATTCAACCCGCGCTCATTTGAATCACTTCATGGATTTTATCACGAGTGATCATGAGACGATAATATCTTATATTTTTCAAACCTAGAGATATGAGTTGTTACTATGAGTTGGTTATACATTGATTGCACGAAAACGCATTTGGTAACTCGATGTTATAAAACGTGCCTTTGTGTATGATTCAACAAGTAGTAGAACAAGTCATATGAGTCGAAGTTTATCCATTCCTTTTACCTTCGGGATAAAAGCGATATCTGTGGGCCCCTCGATGATTTAGCGATGACACATGTGAGTGCTTGGCCAAGCCAGGACTGATTTGATTTGTTCAATCAGTCAGTCATCATAAATCGAAAATCAGGAAACAACAAATGGACAGAGAGAATGATTATAATCCATGTCTCAGTCCATATGATATCTAGAATGGAGGAATATATGATCCCTTATCTAATGGACAAGTCATTGATAAAGGTCAGAGTTCATCGACAAGGTCAGAGTTCGACAGCGGCTTTAAGAGCTACGATTGCTAGTCGGGTTATGAAGTCGTACTTGCAATAATATTTTTAGACTTATCCAAGTGGGAGACTGTTGTATTAGATGTCTAAGCCCATAACTATTATTGGTATGTACTTGACCCGAGAGTAGCATGGTCCATTTGGGTTGCATATCATCAGGACAATTTTTTAGGATGGACTTTTGAGAGAAGGTTATTTATGGTTTATTAATATATTATAAGTTATAATATATTAATATGAAATCATATGTTTTAATTAGTATCGATCAAGAATTAATTTGGAATTAATTTAGTGATCAAAAGAGACTAATTAAATCTATGGGGACTAATTATGATAATTAGTTATATTTATATGTGTTGGGCTTATGATCCATGTTGGACCAAGTTTATGTATGGATACATAAAGAGTTGGGCCACATGAACCATGGATCATAAAACCCATGGGTATGGATTATGGGTTATACCCATGACCCTTGGAATCCTACATATAAATAGGTTACTCCATAGCCAAAATCACCACTTCTTTTCTTAGAGAAATATGGAGGTGTTTTGGTGCATGGAATTCTCTCTCAAGAGCCACCTTTTTCCTAGGTGTGTTGTGATTCCATTTGAGGCATTTCATACTATTGGTGCTAAGCTCTTAAGGCCAAATACATCAAGACTTCAAGCCACATAAAAGGTATGTTTCCCTAACTAGTATATTATATGGTTTATGTCAAATTCATGCTAGTTATAGGTTTAATGCCTTGGAAACCATTTGCATGTATAATAGAGGAAACATAGATCCAAGGTATTTAGGTTGTATGTGCACCATAGGATGTTGTAGTATACTAAAACCCAACAAGTGGTACTAGCGGGAGTGGAACAAATGTGCATTCCACTCAAGGTGATGCTCCAGTGCGCTCTAGAGAGTGCTCGTATAAGGACTTCACCAACTGCAAGCCCATGACCTTTAACATGACTGGAGGAATCATTGCCCTCTCGCAATGGTTCGAGAAAATGGAGTCGATCTTCGAGATCTGCTTCTGTCCGGAAGGGAGAAAAGTTAAGTTTGCTTCCTGCACCTTCGCGGACAGAGCCCTGACGTGGTGGAATAGCCATGTCAAGTCACTAACCCTGATAGTGGCTAATGCTATGGGCTGGGAAGCTCTGAAGGAGCTCATGATAGAAGAGTACTGCCCGAGGGGCAATGTTCAGAAACTTGAACAGGAACTGTGGAGCATAACCATGAAGGGCTCCGACATAGTTGCCTACACTGCCAAATTCAGCGATCTGGTGGCACTATGTCTGGGAATGGTCCCTACTGAGGGAAAGAAGATCGAGAGGTATATCTGGGGGCTGGTGTCTCTATTCCAGGGGAATGTCTTAGCTTCAAACCCCACTACCTTCGACAGTGCCAAGCGATTGGCACAACGACTCATTGATCATGGAGTCCACATCCCGACAACGACAACAACCCTGTGCATCCCAGAACCCTCCAAAGCCACTGACAACAAGCGTAAGTTCTGGGATAACAAGAAGAAAAACGTGGCGCATAACTCTGCCAAAAAGCAGCAGGTCATGGCTGTTCATGCTGCGATAACACCTACTGCTACTACGCCAATGAAGCAGTATGCTGGGAGCCTGCCCAAGTGCAATAAGTGCAGCTTCCACCATAATGGACCCTGCCGGGAAATGCAATGCGCTAACTGCAAGAGGAAGGGGCACACTGCCCGTTTCTGCAAGGCTCCAGCAAGGCCAATCACCCAAGTCCCCGACGTTGGGTCACTACAAAAGGAACTGCCCGAAGACAGGGAACGTGGGCGGAGTAGGAAGAGTTTTGGCTATACGACACGATGAAGCAGTAGCCGACCCTACAATGGTCACTGGTACGTTTATCCTCGATGACTCTTATGCAAGCATACTGTTTGATAGTGGAGCGGAGAGGAGTTTTGTGAACCAGAAATTTACTCACTTACTTAAACAAAAATCACGTGCACTGAAAGAACCATTCCCCGTAGAAATGGCTAACGGAAAGACTGAGAGCACTAGTTGTATATACTTAGGTTGTACTCTAACTCTAGATAGCCATTCATTCCCAATCGACCTCATTTCGATCTCAATTAAAAGTTTCGACGTCATTATCGACATTGATTGGTTGAGTTCTCATTGTGCCGACCTCATGTGTTATGAGAAAGTCGTTCGTCTTAATCTACCGTCTAACGAAACTCTAGTTATCTATGGCGACAAACCCGAAACGAACCTTCGTATCATCTCGAGCATACAAGCCCAGAAGTACTTACGAAAGAAATATCACGCATTCCTTGCTCATGTTGTTGATGTGGGCCAAGAGACGAAGGACATAAAGAACATCCCGAAAGTACGCGACTATCCTGAAATCTTTCCAGAAGAACTACAAGGATTACCTCCGCAGCGTCAAGTCGAGTTCAGAATTGACATAGTTCCAGGGGCTACCCCAGTAGCCAAATCGCCCTATCGTCTAGAACCAGATGAGATGCAGGAGCTATCCGGTCAACTTAACGAACTGCTCAGCAAGGGCTTTATTAGACCAAGCTTCTCACCCTGGGGAGCACCGGCCTTGTTCGTGAAGAAGAAAGATAGATTGTTTCGTATGTGCATCGACTACAGAGAACTAAACAAACTGACCGTCAAGAATCGTTACCCTCTGCCCCGCATAGACGATTTCTTCGACCAACTGCAAGGGGAGAATTACTTTTCAAAGATTGATCTGAGATCCGGGTATCACCAGTTACGAGTGCTAGAGGAGGATGTTCCGAAGACAGCCTTCCGAACTAGTTATGGACACTACGAGTTTGTAGTGATGCCATTCAGATTGACCAATGCGCCCGCAGTATTCATGGACTTAATGAATAGGGTGTGCCGTCCTTAATTGGATCAGTTCGTCATTGTATTCATCGATGACATACTTATCTACTCTCTTAGTAAGGCGGAGCATAGTCAACACCTGCGTCGGGTCTTAGAAACATTACGGGCAGAGAAGCATTATGCGAAGTTCTCTAAATGTGAATTTTGGATTCGAAGAGTCGAATTCTTGGGTCACGTGGTTAGTGAAGAGGGAATTCACATGGACCCTTCCAAAATTAAATCCATTGAAAACTGGTCTCGCTGACTACTATCGCAGGTTCATTCAGAACTTCTCTCGGATCGCGAAACCGCTTACTACATTGACCCAGAAAGGTGTGACGTATTACTGGGAAGAGAAACAAGAAAAGGCATTCCAAACACTAAAGCGAACCTTATGCAGCGCACCGATACTATCCCTCCCATAAGGTCATCGCCTATGCCTCAAGACAACTAAAGACACATGAAGTCAACTACACCACGGATGATATTGAGTTAGGAGCAGTGGTATTTGCTCTGAAGATCTGGAGACACTACCTGTATGGTACAAAAAGCACTATCTTTACAGACCACAAAAGCCTTCAACATATATTCGACCAGAAGGAGCTCAACATGATACAACGACGGTGGGTTGAGCTACTCAGTGACTACGAATGCGAAATTCGTTATCATCCCGGCAAAGCCAACGTAGTAGCTGACGCCCTAAGTCGGAAAGAATACTCTGGTCATAGAGTCAAATCATTGACTATGACTATCCATTCGCATTTGTCCACACAAATTAAGGAGGCTCAACTTGAAGCCTTGAAACCTGAAAATGTGGCGGGTAAATCCCTGAGAGGGATGGATAAAAACTTGGAAGTCAAGGGTGGCGGAGCCTTATATCTCATGGATCAGATCTGGACACCGATGCACGGTGGTTTCAGAGACTTGGTCATGATCGAAGCGCACAACACTCAATATTTCGTCCACCCAGGTTCAGATAAGTTGTATCTTGATCTTAAAAAGTTATACTGGTGGCCTAACAAGAAAGCAGAGATTGCTACCTTCGTAAGCAAGTGCCTTAATTGCGCCAAGGTTAAGGTCAACTACCATAAACCCTCAGGTTTACTTCAACAACCAGAGATACCTGAATGGAAGTGGGAGCGGATCACAATGTGCTTCATAACCAAGTTGCCCAAGACAACTGGTGGTCTCGATACTATATGGGTGATCGTAGACAGGTTAACAAAGACCGCACACTTCCTGCATATCAAAGATACAGACAAGATGGAGAAACTAACAAGAACCTAGATTAGGGAGATTATACGAATGCATGGTGTTCCCATATCCATTATCTCTGATAGAGATAGTAGATGAACTTCAAGGTTCTGGCAGTCGCTACAAGGTTCCCTAGGAACTAGGTTGGACATGAGTACAACCTACCATCCACAAACCGATGGATAAAGTGAGAGGATTATTCAAAATTTGGAAGATATGTTGCGAGCCTGTGTGATAGACTTTGGGAAGGCATGGGATACTCATTTACCCCTTGTCAAGTTCTCCTACAATAACAGTTATCACACAACCATAAAGGCTGCTCCATTTGAAGCCCTCTATGGCCGAAAGTGCAGATCCCCTCTGTGCTGGGCTGAGGTGGATGACACACAGTTAGCTAAAGGACGAGTTCCTGACAGCACTCTCACAGGTCCAGAGATCATTCGGGAAACGACAAAGAAGATTGTTCAGATTCGTGAACGATTGAAAGCCTCTAGAGACTGACAGAAAAGCTACGCGGACAAGAGAATTAAACCTTTGGAATTCCAGGTTGGTGACTATGTTCTATTGAAGGTCTCACCCTGGAAGGGCTTGATACGCTTCCCAAAGCATGGAAAGCTAAATCCAAGATACATAGGGCCTTTCGAGATTATCGCTAGAATCGGCCCTGTAGCTTTCAAACTCAAACTACCTCAAGAACTTAGTAACGCACACCCTACTTTCCACGTTTCAAACCTGAAAAAGTGTCTGTCTGACGAGACTCTTTTAATCCCACTCGACGAGATCGAGATCAACGAGAGCCTTAACTTCGTGGAAAAACCAGTAGAGATCATGGACCGAGAGGTCAAGCAAACAAAGCAAAGTCGTATCCCGATAGTGAAGGTTCGCTGGAATGCCAAGCGAGGACCTGAATTCACTTTGGAGCGCGAGGATCAAATGAAGTTGAAATATCCTCATCTTTTTACTTAGTTATTTGTAATTGCATAAACTCTAATTTCGGGACGAAATTCTCTCTAACGGGGGGATGATGTGACAAACCGAAATTTCTATCATATAAAGCCATACAATTCAATCGAAAGTCAGACTTGTTTCTGCTATCTTCTAGCATTATTAAGGTTCTGTTTGAATGTTCTATGCCTAGTACATTCAAGGTTTAAGTGTTAGGAAGTATCTACTAGAGTTCATTGTGCAACATTCAAGCCGGAAAACTCCATCACTTGGAGTTTACGGCCGTAAACTAGAGCTTACGGCCGTAAGCTCTTGTTTGGCCGTGAACTAGCCTCTTAAGTATGATATTCCTTCATTTTTCTTCACTTCTCACACTTCCAAGTCAAGAACATTCAATTCTCTCTCAAGTATCATCAAGAACACTTCCATTTCTCGTCAATTTTGTAAGTGATTCTTCCATTTATTAGTTTATATCCTTCTTGATCTAGTAAAAACCCCATGATTTCATCCGTGAATTCATTTCTTTTGGGTTAGATCTTCAAGAACACCAAGAACACACACTAGTTTCTTTGGGCCGTGAACACCCATTCAAGCTTCCAAATCGTAAGTATCTTTTCCATATACTAGTTATCCATTAGAAGCTCTTTAAAATACGTCTAAGAATCAACCATTTTAGCTTGAACATCTAGAGTTTACGGCCATAACTTCTCCCTTGGCCGTAAACCCTTCTCAAGAACATCATTGGTCGTGAACATGTAGGCCGTAAACACGTTGGCCGTGAACACATCTAGGCCGTAAACACACCCTTGTGTGGCCGTAAACACCTTTAGTGCAATCATGTGTGATTGTAACAGTTCATTTCAAGTGTTTCCTAGTCCCTAAGGTTGTTCATAGCAAGATTAGCTGTTATATACACTAATTATATCCATATATGTGTCATTATATGCTTAATAGGATCCGTTTGTGCTCGAGACTTCACTTGACACTTAGCATCCTATATCGATCTTACATTCGAATCACTCACTACAGGTGAGTTCATACCCCTAACTTATCTTTTAAATGATTTTAAATGCTTTTATGGGGGGGGGGGGGAATACAAGTAGAAAACATTATAGTTATTCTATCAATCACATGTGATTAATAACTATCAAACAAGTGGATTTCTTATACTTTAAAACTGTGTTATCAAACAAACTATTTCAAAACATTTTATAAATTGACATCAAGTCATCTATAACCATTCAAATGGTTAAAACTCTTTTATATGCTAAACTTTTTATCAAACTCTTTTACACTTATATATTGTCAAAATCATGTCTATATAGATATAGTTCATAAAATAAGGTTGAAAGGGCTTAGGACTGATAACTCGCTTTATTTCCTGTTCCTTGTTTTGGTTGTGGACTTAGGGTATCGGTTGTTTGTCCGAGTGTCGTTTGAATCTTTGTTATATATTATGTATATGTGTATTGATATAAAAGTTCTTCATTCAGTTCAATACCTTTGGGTAGCAAAGGTGTACAAACATGATCAGTCATTCAAACAACAGTACTAGTAAACTATAATAGGTATAGTTTAGAGGATTACTACTTACTATTTCAAGAACAATGAAATATACATGATTCAAAGCAAACATACTATAACGAGAAACAGAAAGAACATACTATAACGAGAAACATAAAGAACATACTATACACTAGAACAGAGAGAACATACTATACACTAGAATATAGGGAACATACTATACAAATACAAGAACACTATAACATTAATGTGAGCCACTACTTCATGGCACAACAATATACTGTTGTGTCACGTTTTGTAACCAGAGTCTCTGGGAGGGAGAACGTGAATTTGTGTATAGATCTATACGGGATTGACCATCCTACACCTTGTTGCTAGCTAGAGTGGGACCTGCAGGTCTACGGGTGACGAATATCATACGATTACGACGTCTTTGATCGTCGTGTTTTACTAGTCAATCAAGTATGGTTATAATCTCATCACATTTTACCTTAATTAAACAATTGGTTTAAGGTAGTTAGTACATCTGTAGTCACTATATACAATACTATTGTACATCGTCATTTTCCCATTACATTCATATTGTGATCTTCTCACATAAACGGTAATGTAAGGGGCTGTTTGATTTTGATCTGGCTGGGTCCGGTCAGATGTTTTTGTCTGACCCGGTCAGATCCGCTTGTTTGATATGGGCAAATAAATATCTTACTCGGCCCTTGGACATCTGACCCAGTAAGGAAAAAATAAGAAGCTGACCGAGACCGATTGTCTTCTTTATCTCTCGCATGCCCTTCTCCTTCTCTAAGGTCGTATTTTCCTTCCGTTCCCATCTCATTCCTTGTAAATCCTCCCACCTCTCTCCTCCCTTTCCTTCGTTCTCACCGAGCAGAGCCGCCCTTGGCCGACCCTCCACCAGTGACGCCTCCAAACAAATCGATCAAACTTCTTTTCCCCCTCCTTGAACAAAATTTCTCTTCAACGACTTCTTCACCCTTGGTCGGCCTCTGCATCACCGGCTTCTGTTTCATCAGCACCGACCACATCGTCTTGCTCCTCCATTCTCCACCGAAGCTAGCAGCGCCGTCCAGGTACTCCATCTTCCTCCCTCCTTTTGATTTTATGTGGCTTATTTGTTTTTGTTTTTTTTAATCAATATGCTGATATGTCAAAGGTCGAACCTTTTTTAGTTTTATACGATTAGGGATCAAATTTGGAATTAGTTCTTTTGTTGATTATTGATTGCGAAATGATACTTGTCTTATATCTGCTTGTGAAACAAAAATTTGTGACAGGGAGGTATTTCCCGTTTTATGGAATTAACTAGAGGTTATTGTTGAGTATACAAAGGAACGCTACCATATGGAACATAAATAACAGTCAAAGCGCTATAATTACAAACATGTAATTTGACCAAAACTTTCAACAGATCAATGCTAAGGTTATTGCTGCTTTGCAACAATGTGGGGTCGATGTGTGTTATTTATTGTTGTCCATGATAAAGAAACAATCATGGACTTTTGGTTAGATGTTTTGGTAATGGGAATTACATTTGGTGCCAACCTGATGAACTCAAGCCATTCATTTAGCACTTTGAATTGCAATTTTCTTTCATATACACGTGTGTTTGTTGGTGGTGATAAGTCGTTGCTAAATGAAGTTTCTACTATTATTTTTGTAGTTACGGTTTTTATTTATGTAGAAAAGATGAATTTGTATCGGTTGATGTTTGGATGTTGTGTGTGTGTGTGTGTGTGTATATATATATATATATATATATATATATATATATATATATATATTTCTATTTTGTTATGAAAAAATGTATGTTAAGTTGCAAATAGAACCAAGGGTAAAATGGTCATTTTGCACCGGTCAGCACGTTCAGTCAGATGTACAGTCAAACAATATGATTTCTTATTCGGTCGAATTTCTTACTCAGACAGACATTTCTTAGTCAGCACTTTCTCAGTCAGCAACTACCAAACGGGGCCTAACTATTTTCTGGTAATAATAGTCATTCTTGGGAAAAACACTCACTTTTACAAAAGAACAAACATACAGAACAGTCGGGTCTTGGTAGAAAACTACTTTAGTAGAAAATATAGTATTTTTTCTAGGAAGTATACAAACATTTACAACAAACACTTACAAACATTTACATCAAACATTTACAAACACTTTCATCAAACTTATACAAACATCTGACACTAAAATACTTATGAACTCACGAGCTTAAATGCTGATCTACACTTTCAAAATAACTTGTATTCTCAGGTCACCAGTAGACAGGTATCGATGATCAGGTTTTGAGAAGACGGAGCATGTTCAAGACTCGTCTTTTATTTTGATATATATATTTTTGGTGTCTTACAAATACATTCAGAACACACTTGTATTAAATTATATTATTAATGCAATGGTTGATGTTGTTGCTTGTTTTACTATTATGCATTGTTATGATACTGTAAATGACGTCCTCCGCCCCCGAACGTTTCCGCCGTTCTGGTTTGGGGGTGTGACAATAGCTTACCAAGAATGAATGGATTTTGATGAAGTATCGTTGGACACACACATAGGCACACACGAATTTGAAGAGGAAGGATGAGATTTTTCTTGGAGTTCTAGAGAGGATTTTTAGTGATTTGGAAGTGGAAATGAAGATTTAGGGCTTCACAAGTGATAGCAATTTGAAGAGGAAGGTGGTCACATTGTATCCTGATAGCAATTTCCACTTTTTTCTGTTACGTAATAAGTTATTAATAAAGTTATTTATTTGCGTTGAATGCTTATTTAAAATTTTGAATTATGAAGCTAAAATTGAAAATAAATGGGTCAACCCAATGATGTATATAGACACTGTTCAAATTTCGTCTCTGTGAGTTATGTAAGTTGGTGAATGTTTTCCTAAAACCATTCAAGGGAAGGGACCCTATCACATTCACTACAAGTGATGTTGTCTATATTTATAGACCTATTTATTATATTTATGAGATCGAACGTAGGTTTTTTAGTATTTTGAATATTTTCGAATATAGTACTCTTCATTGGACTAAGCCCCTGATATATCTTTGTGACTTAATATGAACATTGTTTTCTCTATCTAGTTTTGTATTGTTTTTAATTATAAATAATTAATTTTTATTTGCATACTACATATACATGTCGCTGGTAAAGAAATGACGCGGCTAAGTCATCATACTACATCATCGCTAATCTTTCATATGTCGCTGCTAATACTTACATAACTATATCATATAAACAACCAACGTTTTAAAATCGTAAGTTCTATTACTGGATTTTCTTGTACCTATGTAGTAGTAAAGCATTTACCCTTTGCCTAGTGTCATTATTATTATCTTGACCTGAAGTTAAATCATAACGGAAGTAAAACGGATAAAAATCTAGATTGGATTAACTGGTGCTTTCATCCTTTTTGTGATGTAACTTTGTTTTCAAAAACATGTTCCAAATAAAATTCACCATAATACGATATTATTTTTTTCCACCTCTCCATCTTCCTCTTATGCATGCTTAGATGAAGAAATTTGGAAAAGAACAAAATTCAAACAATGTTGTTTAGCACAGAGAAACGTGTAACAACAAAATCTAAAATTTCTTTTTCTTTGTCATCAAGTTTGATGGAATATTAAAATATCAATTGAAGATCAATGCAATGAGAAATGTTAAAATCGATTTCACACAACCCCAAACTATATGTATTTTTGAAGTTGATATGTTTCAAGTACTGGACACCGATGATGTATATTCACGTTGTTTCCTACTTTCTTTTCATCAACTTAATGTGGTTTCATATACTACGATCTAGTGGGATATATTTTTTGTTTTGTTGTGAAATTTTATTATTCCCCATTGTGATTAATCAATATATAGTCTAGATATACACGAGAAAGTCCTAACAACAACATTCAAGAAATATGGTTTTCTTTTGGAAGCCAGGCTCCCACTAATAAAAACGTAGATTTAAGTTTCCACCACCGTAGTTGATCAGGACTAACGCTTCTGCTAAATTCATTCCAACAATAAAAATAGGTTTCGAGAACATGCTACCATTAGGTTTACTATTTCCTCTTTTGATTTCAACAAAATTTCTAAATCGTTATGTTTGTTGTACAAAGAGTATTTTCGTTTGTTTGGTATAAAATATATAAGGATAACGAACATTAGTACGCAGAATAAAGATAACGATCAAACCCGCCCGGATATGAAAAATTGGTTGCTAATTAGTACATGTTTTTATATCTTTTCCACTAAACAAAAAGTGCCCAGATTTTACAAATGTTGAGAAATATATATAGCTAAAGTTTTCTTTTAAATAAAGAACACTCGCATGGAAAATATACTACGAATAAATAATAATGTAGAGGAGATGTAATGACGTAATGTCTTCTGTTTCATCAGACGACGTAAAATTCGTTCATTTCACAGTGACGCACTATCCCGAAAGTAGGGTGCGCGTTCTGATCAGTATCCTTAAATCACCATTGCATTCTCTTACTTCTAGGTCCACCAGTCAATGCATGAAGCTTTGTACATTTTTGACTACTGATTGCCAATATGGCTTTTCTTCTTAAATTTTAGCGAAAATGATAATTTTATTTCAAGTTTTTGTTGTTTTAAAATTTTGAAATGTTGGTCCAACTCACGGACTCAATTAGGGGTTGTTTGTTTGGTCTATTAATTATTCCATTAAGAGAATGGCTACAGATCAGATTAACCGGTCAAATGTGGAAAAAATGATTTGAATTAGTAAGAGATAGGGAGGAGTGTAAATATATAAAAAAAAATCGGCTTGATATATACCCTTGCCCTAAAAAAATAAAAAAGACATCCAGCTCTTTTTTTCTCCCTCTTCATACACATGGAAGAGTCTCGTCCCTCATTCTTCCATTTCTCAAGTAATCACACTTTCCCCCCTGCAAGCCTCCGGAAGCTCCGCTCTGCCTCCACATCCTCCGTCTCCGCCTTTGTCGTCACACCCCTTGCTACCTCCCCCTTTGGCACTAAGGTTATTTATTTATTTATTTATTTTGGGTTCATTTTTCAAGTCAATCGATCTTTTTGGTCGATTTTTAATGAAAAAAATTGTTCTGATTAATTTCTACGAAATTGGTCTTTGATTAGTGTTCCACTTACTTGATTTTTTTATTGTTTGTGTGAAATCGGTTTTTTCTACTTGATTTATGCTCTGTTCTTGCTCTATTGTGTTTGAAAATCTGAAAATAACAAATGTAGTTGTGTTTGCTTGCACCTATGAGAATATGTGTTTGTGTTTTGAAAATATGAAAATATGTGTTAATTTTGTTGCTAAAATCTGATCTATTCTTGCACTATTTGTGTGATAAATTTATTGTTGAAATCTGCTAAATTTCTGTTGTTCTATTGGTCTCCTTATTTTGTTGTTGAAATCTTATTCATGCAAGGTAATTTAGCCTTTTGGTTCTCTAACTTGATTCTCTCGTTACCTTCAATCAAAGCATGCAAATAAATTAAAGAGCATTAAACCATTGTTTAAATAATTGAAAGGAAGAAAAAAGATTAAATGCGAGAAATAACAATGTACTTTTATTGATTTGTATATTAGTGCGTCATACTTTTCATTTCTTCCTATTACAACATTGTAGTTTAAGAAATCTACCTAACTATAACAATGTTATCCAAATTTAAAGTGTTCCTTATAGTTGTAATTGATTAGATTTGTCAAAGTATAATTTTAAAGGCTATATTTTTTGTTCATTTTAAGTCTGGAGATATGATACTTAAAGTATATTTTGAAAAAATGACAGTGCACTTGGAAAAAATGCATGAAAAAGTACACTGAATTAAAATTTTATGTTTGTAACAACTAAAAAAAATAGGACATTGTTCGGCGGTCAAACCACCGCGAACCGATATATGCCAAAGACCAAAATTGTGTAATTTTATGTTTATGTATATTAAATATAGCATACCCATAATTACCTTCAAAACGCCTCAAACTGCTTGACAAACCGACTATTGTTAAGGATCGAATCGAAAATCACAAAAATTAATTCTATTTGTGACATTAAAAATAAATTTTTGGATGGAGTATATTTAGGACCAGTTTATTATCAAATTAAATAGATTATGCTCTCAAGACTTGGTGGACTGTAAGTCCCCAAATCGCTATGTATCAATCGGATTTCACTATGATGGTACGGAATCCCAATCAAGTGAATGATGCAAGATATAATATAGAATAAGAACACGATGATTAACCTTCAATGCATACTATATTCAATATAGTCTGGTACATAAGATTATTGATTATACTTGGATCTCTCTCGGTTTCTCTGTAAAATCACGTTCCATGCTTATGGCAACATCCAACAACGTCCCTCACTCTTTACAAGGCTCAAATAACACTATTTATACCTAGACCTAATAACCAAGGCCCAGCCCAAAACCTAAAGAAGACAATATTAAGCCCAACCTAAATCACATGTGATTTCGGTCCAAACAACACCAACGCATGGTGTTTTCGGTCCTAGACCAAGAACTCTAATAGCTTATGAATAGCAAAGTATAAACCACAATTTATGACCTAACAATATCCCCCTTGGTTTATAACTTTCTTTTCTTTTCAGTCTTCTCTTTGCTCTTGACTTTAGCTTTTATCTTCGATTTCTTCACAACTTCAAGATGAATATATGAAGTTATACATGAATGACTTTATCTTGAATAGTTGGACTTCCTTCAAAGATTTGACCTTGAATGCACATTGGTTGTAGAGGTTTCTCGTAAAGGTTCTTGAAAATCAGCACTTTCAGCTTTGAAACACTTCAGAGATAATGACAGAGAGGCCAATTCTTCTGGATCTCTTTAGCAGGTTCATAGATAGCAGCAAATTGATTGAGGAGGCTTCAATGCAATCTGTCACATAACTTCAAGTACAACTTCACCTTGCTTCTGGGTTGAAAAATTGAACGTTGAAAAATAATCTTGACTTCCAGTTCCTTCAAATGAGAATTCTTTAATGATCACCGTTGCGCCTTGAAAAGTAACGATGACTAAAAAGTCCCTGTCGATCACAGATTCATAAAAACCCTTCTCACCACAGTTGTTCAAGGATCCCGCCTTAGCTCAGAAGGAGAATACTCGGAGTATCTGTGTGAACACGGAGCAACGCACTGCGATTTGTTGAATATCAAAGAACTACTCATGGCCTTTTGATGTTAGCCCCTGTATATCCTAGATCAAAGATCTCAATACAGTTTTTCAAGTTAAACAAGTTAACTTGGCCCTTAGCGAGACGTTCAGCGATAATCGTGCCTTGCGAGGTGCATCGCCCTGGTGCCATGACATGTTTATAGTTTCAGACTTTTAGTTCCTTAAATACGACAGTTCTTTGAAAGATACTGCCTAACTGACAATTTGTACAATTTCAATCTTTCAATTCCTTGTGAAAATAGAATGAAGTTTAATGACTATCAACTCCTTTCCAAGTTTCTTCTCCTTGCTCAGAAAGTTCCGATATAGTCTCCTTGAGTCTCTTCTTCTTTTTGAATTCACTTTTAAGACAAGCGAAACTTTGAGATAAAAAATAAAAGTAAAAATAAACTTAGCACACAATATAAAATAACTAAGAAATAAAAATAAAAATAAAATACACTCAAAATAAAATATTTTTGGATTTTTGATTTTTCTGAAAAGGAAATAAAACAAAAATAAACATATTTTTGGATTTTTAAAATTTTATGGTTTCTCTATTTTTGTTTGTTTTTTTTTAATTCTCCCCTTAAATTTGTGCATAGAGGAAAAATATGAACAAATTCAACAAAAAAAACAACATACAGAATGTACAAAACAGAAACTTTTAGGATCAAAGTTGTCAAGCAATTCAATATCGTTTATCAGCACACACCTGCATGTTCAGCTCTGGTCAATCACCAATATTGTGGTCCACATAAGCGTAAAGGATATTGACAAGCTGGACAGATTATAAATGACAAGAGATTGTGATTATATTCCTAAATAATATTCCAAAATAGACTATTTTGCTGATGACGACCAAGGATATTGTTGTCCACTTAAATTCAGCAGCGAGATCTACAGTCAACCTTTAGCTAATTCAATTTTAAGTGCACTAGAACGTGTTCTCCAGTTCACGACATACCCTAGCAAACAAAGAATTCCAAAGAGCTCTTTACTTTAGGTGAGTGCTCAAATATTTGAGAGAGAAAAAAGATATAAAGATGCATATGTTGTGCCCCAGGTCGGATCTCTTCCAATCACGCAGAGGGGACAACATATGACTAACACAGAGAGAGGGATAGAGAGATAAAAAGTTGCATATGATGTGTCCTAGGTCGGATCTTCCGATCACGCAAAGGGGACATCATATGACTGATATGGATACATAGAAAGAAGCATAGAGAGAGATGTATAGAGATAGAGATGCATATTTTGCGTCTTAGGTCGAATCGTCCGATCACGCAAAGGGGGCAACATATGAATGACAGAGAGGATAAGAAAGAAAAACAATTTCACACAGACCTACTTTATCAGAACCCCCCAGTCACCCTATCAGTACAAATTAAGGACATAAGTCCGCACATCGAAGAAGTGTTGAGCCACAGTTCTAGATGATATGTAACTTTAATGTATCTTGTAGGCTCCCTTGTTTATCTCATTACTCAATCTATCCAAGCGTAGTATGGTCAGTCCAAATGAAATTATCTAAGTCCAAATGAGTTAACATTGTATAGTCCTTTCATTGTCAGTTGTGTCTAGTCCTTTAATTTTGAATCCTTCGTGCCTACCAGCACATTGAACACAGAGTCTAAACAATTCAGCTTCAGTGCATTACACGCATCTCATATTGCCCTTTAGCACTATACTTCATATCACTTCCTAAGAATACCTACGAAAGAAAACATATTTTTGTATTTTTGATTTTAGAAAGAAAAAATTTGTATTTTTGATTTTATAATTTTTTTATTTCTCCCCCTTAATTTGTGCATGGGGAAGAAAGGAATTAAAATAAATGCACAAATTTAAAAAATTTGTCTTCGAAACGAATCATTTTAACAAAAATCAGAAGTAGCGAGAAGAAGACTCAAACCGTAATTCAACAATTGAAGATGCATCCAGATGACTTGAGAACAACACGCAGATGCAGCAACAGGTTCAGCCTCAGTTGTGTTTCAATTACGCAACGAAGTTAAGATATTCAACATTCATCATGCCATTAAATGAGATCCCAATTTGTGATCCTTTCATTCTTCCTTCCCGTAAAGGACACATGCTCTCAATGAATATTCTGAATTTCGTATAGATGATAGATATCTCCAATCATGTGCCTGGAACAACCAATATCAACAAACCAAAGTCTGATGATATTCCTCCATAGCTGCCCCAGCACAGAGTGCGGGATTAGTTGGTCTTTGGAACCCAGTCCATTTTGAAATTAGGTTTACCTTTATCATCTACACAATGTACTCTCTCCCATGACATATCCTGCTTGTCACACACAAAAGATGAAGAAAAGTTAGAATCATTAGATGATTTGGGAGTGTGAACCTTTGGTACCCATCTGTAGTCAGGTTTAACCTATTTCTCGTTTGATCGGATGGATGCCTCAGCACTCGTTTTAGAACTTGAAACCGACCGCCGAGATGACTTCAACCTAACCGATCTGGGTTTAACAGAACCATCTCTTGAATTTGGCTTCTTGCCAGACATTCCCTTTTTGTCCTTGGGAGTCTGATTCTTAGCCTTTTTTGCGTTCCAGTCACCATTGCGTGAATGCGACCTCATAGGATTTCTTTTGGAGAATCTCCATCTTGGCATGTTCTGCCAATCTTGTTTGTAGTAAGGAACATATAAACGATGTGGGCAATTTCTGGCAATGTGACCGGGAGTCCCACAGTTAAAGCAAGTCTATCTTTTCATATAAATCAGATTCTGACTTGGTTCTTGTCCAACAGAAGTTCATTTCCAAGAACTTCCACAAGCACAAGCACAAAAACATTTGTTACACTGCTTGACAGATTTTTGTGGCTAGGATTTTTTTAACAGTGGAGGTATCATCATTACAGGCTTTTGAAACCCTTTCAGCAGAACTAGAATTGATTTTGTTCTACTCACTCCCATCTTGCATTGCTGCATTCTCTGCACATGATGTAGAAGCATTAGAATCCTTCACCTCAATATTCTCAGTTGGGCCAGATTGTTCAGTCTTAACTGCAGCTGGTACAGGGGGCGGGCCAAACTGAGCAAGTATCTCTACCCTAGACCCTTATTCTGATTATCTTTAAATTTTAATTGTTTTTCTATCATGGACTCAACTTTCTTACTTGACACATCAATCTTTTTAAAATTAAAGTCTGCATTTTCAAACTTATTTTTCAATGTGTCAAGCTCGGCAGTTAGACTGGCAATCTTTACTTGAGCATAATCATAGTGTTCACATTTATGTTGTATTCTTCTAGAAGTTTTCTAAAGTCCTTGGTTTTGGCCTCTAATTGATTTTTTAAGGATTTTTGGGTCTTTCTGAGGGTGTATACTTCATATTTAAGGTCCTTAATTCCCTAATAAATAGCTCATGTTGATCACGAAAATGTTTAATTTTAGCTTCACAAGACTGAGAGCATATGGCTTCATTAACCTTGGTGATTGAAGAACTCATTATTCACCAAAAAGAGTAATTTACCAAAAATGGATCTAATTATGTAGCCAAGAAAAAACCATTTGACTTGAAACCTTGAAAGTGAAGCTTGAAAACTTGAAAGAAAAAGTCAAATTTGAAAGTCAAAAGTCAAACTTGAAAGTCAAAAGTCAAATTTGAAAGTAAAAATTGAAAGTCAAACTTTTGTCCAAAAAATAACCTTGCCCGAAAACAAAAGTTTCTAGGCCGAAAACGAGGGTATATGACCGAATACGTGGCTTTTTGACAAAATACGAAGCTTTAAGACCAAAAACGAAACTTTAATATCGAAAACGAGGCTTTAGTACCGAAAACTTGATTTTTAGACCGAAAATGCGAGGTTTCTCATCATAACTAGAGGTCTTGCACCGAAAACACTTAATCCGAAGTTGTGAGCGTAAAACAACTTGACCGAGAAGCCTGAATATCGAGAAGAGAGGCCGAGAAGTCTTACCAAAATCCTTCGCACCGAGAACCTTCACAGCTTCCGACCGAGAACGAGGTTGCGACCGAGAAGGAGACCGAGAACCCTCACCCTAACCGATAATGTTGCTGGTCGCCGAGATCTTCTAGGGTTTGACCGAGATCCGAAGTCTGCCACCGAGATCTCGTAAATCATGACCATAAACACCCAAAACTTGCCAAAAACACAGGATTTTGAAATCTTTAATGCCAAACTCGATCAAAGATTAAAAATATGAAGAACATGAAGAACAATACCCAAAGTTTTGTCAAAAATAAAATAAAAACACCAAGAAACTCCAAGAAAAACTCTTAGTAATATTTTGCAATAACCCGATTGCTACCAATCCTTTGCTCTGATACCAATTGTAAATCCCCAAATCGCTATGTATCAATCAGATTTCACTATAATGGTGTGGAATCCCAATCAAGTGAATGATGCAAGATATAATATGGAATAATAACACAATGATTAACCTTCAATGCACACTATATTCAAGATAGTCTGATACATAAGATTCTTGATTACACTTGGATTTCTCTTTGTTTCTCTGTAAAATCACGTTCTTGGCTTATGGCAGCCCCTCAAAAACGTCCCTCACTCTTTAAAAGGCTCAAATAACACTATTTATACCTAGACCTAATAACCAAGGCCCAACCCAAAACCCAAAGAAGACAATATTAAGCCCAAAAGAAATCCCATGTGATTTCGGTCCAAACAACACCAAAGCATGGTGTTTTCGGTACTAGACTGAGAACTCTAATAGCTTATGAAAAGAAAAGTATAAACCACAATTTATGACCTAACATGGACATAAAGAACGTCAAAAACGGAGGTCATATGCAGAAGTTACAACCATTTTAAGAAACCAAATCAGTAAAATATTGATCTTATTAATAAATGAAAACCGAATTGATCCGTTGACGTACTTGCACACCTCATATGGGAATTCTGAGAACGTTTTTGGACTCAGGCATAAGTCTAATATTTGATTTGATAATCATATTTTTTTAACCTACAAATTTAACAAAGTCGCAAAAACTATCAAATAGGATCCAAATAATCGCGAAACTTAAAAAGGATTTTCCCGAAGTTCTACTTATCGGATTTAGGATCAGTTTGAGTTTTTGAAATCCTTGACCCCGAGACTATCATTCGCCACCATCAGAAAAATTATTAGATGATGGGGGTTGGACACACGAATTGAGAAAGTTATTTTAAGGTATTTTGGATGTTACAAGTGTGACATGACCTTGTGTGTATTTTTTTGGACTAAAATGGGTAGCTATTAATGAAGTCCCCTTACATGCAATTTCTTTTATCCCTCACATGTTACCATCATCTTTCTCACAAAATATCTTTTATTCTATGTCATGGAGTGTTTATTTAATCAAAATAAACCCTACAAGTTTCCTACAATAATTCATTGTCCTATACAATTATTGAATCAAATTTGCATGAGGAGATGGATAACCAAAAACACTCCTGTCCTCTTTCGATTCCTTCCAAGAAAACCCCATAGAGGAAGAACCATTTTCAGGGAACTAAAGAGGCAACAACCTTTCATTTTATTTCTCTATCTCCCATCAATTAAAGCAGCAAAACACCCCATAATATAAATGTTCTGCTTTTGCTTTTTCTCTTCCCCCTCTTCTTCAGTTTCAATCGCAGAATATTCCACTAGTGGTGGAGATATCTGACAGCCAAAGAGGGAATCAGCCCATCGCATCTTCTCTTCTCTCTCGTCGGATCCACAACAGACCAAAACACCTCCTGTTATTGCTGTTTGCCTTGCCCATTGGACCAACTCCCTTTTTCTTCTTCATTTTCTACTCTGAGCATAACACTGAAGTGGGTGTTTTCTAGTGTAAATACGGGAGGTGTCAACTTCTTTTTGGTCCCTACCCTTCGCACACATTCTCGGAGTAGAAGAAGAGCAACCTCGCTGCTTTCGTTCATTTCATCTTTCGGTCCAGCCAAGTTTCTCCCTCTTCGTACCAGTTAGGCACCGGAGGTGCATCTCCTTCCATGCATCCGTTCGTTCCTCATTCCCATCGATCAGCCAAGAAACAGATCCCCCTCCTCTATGCGATTGATTTCATCAACTGAGCCATTTGTTGTTACCTTCAATTTCCCTTTTCCCTTACTCGACATATGAAACCACCTAACCAAAAATCCCTCTTGCCTTCGAATATTTTTTTGAACCATTAAAAAAACCAACCCTTTTCTTGTGTTAGATGACCCAAATCAGCCCCTTCAAATATTTTACAAGGCCAAAAATAGCCCCTCCATATATTTGGTCTAATAAAATGGTCACTTGTGGTTAATTAAGTTACAAATCAACCCCGGTTTGTGAGTTCAAGAAATGATGCGCAAGGACAAGGTTTGAAAACTCAAACCTTGAGTTAATCAAAAGATCGATGTCTACCCTTATCTGATATTCCAGTCAAGTCTGGTAATACCAGTTGAGACTTGAAGTTAATGTTCAACAAAGTACACAAGTGTTTAATGAAGAAACTTTGAGTATGATAAATGTAAAGACAATAAATAAACAATGAGAATGTTATGAAAGATTTTGATGTGAGATAAAAGTGAAAGTGAAGTAAATGAAGTTTTAGATATCTTTGGAAGAACAATCCGTTGTTTACTTGTCATTCAAAATACTCCTTATATAGGAAAGGAAGTACATCGTACGAACTTGTGATACTAACATCGGACTGGATAATAACCAGTTTCTGATATCTGATTATCTAACTTACACAAAAGGCTACGTACTATAAAGTGTTACATCACATAGAAGACAAATATAATAAATGTTCAAACACATGACTGATCTTGTATCTTCATTCTACTTCGGACTATACTTCATCTCGTACCAAAAGATCATTTCGGACCTCTTAACATCTCAGACTCAGAACTGACTTCGGATCTTCACATTCTTGTGATTGCTAGAGGATCACTTTCTGGTTCCAGCAATCTCCCCCTAAGTAAACTTAGCAATCTGGTCAGCTCAATTCACTTCTTCCTTGATAAACACATATTCCCTGTAAAGCCAATCTCGGACTTCAAGATACTACTTAAGTTGGGTTATAGATTTGTACTTCAAATGTTTTGGGGCATCTGACCTAGCTGGATGATTGATGAACTTTCAGATAACTTTGGAGGGGACCAGATGCTTGTCTAAGACTCGGAAGAAGTCCTTATGGTTTGTCTTCTTTTGCAAATAGACGTACCCTAACACTGGTTCATCATTTGGCCCTTATGACAATATCTCTGCTTCTGGTAATTAAAATCAATCTTTACGAAGAACTTTTCAGTTCCGAACAAGTGAGCTAATTCAAAGTCACATCGGCAGAATTCAGCAACATAATCTTTGAGAAAACTCAGGGCAGCATTGTAGGCTACAATGCTGGTTTCATCGTTATGGTGGCTTCGGAGGTGTGTAACTATTATCAGGATGTCATTGGTATTTATGGTTTAGAATTCGGCGTCTGATATGGTAAGTTGAGTTGATTTGTTTCGGAAGATGTAGTAGCGGTACAACATCAATTCATGTCAAATTTACAAAATACTTTCCTTCCGAACCCAAAGATCTTGGTTATTCTCTTCGGAGACCATACTTTTTTTTGGGGAAGTGCATTCTTGGATTAGAAAGTCTTCAATCGTTCTCTTTCAGTTCGGATGATCATTTGAGGATCATCCTCTGGCTGGAGAGGAGCAAACTTGATATAAAACTTGTCGTATGGAGAGATGGGTAAATCAATTTGGTCTGAATCTTGATTTGGCAAATCATAATACATGAATGGTAAGTTGTCCAAGTCATGTGTTATCCCTTCACAAGAGAGAGGGGAAAGCCCTAGCATCGGATTGGGGTTATCTTTGAGGGCTTGAATTATGATGCCTTCTTTGAGGTGTTGATCTATCTCGGCCTGAGACCAACCTTGTTTTTGTTTGGCGGGAGGTTCGGAGCTGTGGAGTTCCGAGATGGGTTTGTTGCCTTTATCATGCTTTTTGTTGAGGACCGAGATAATATGCTACATGTTTTAATCAATGTTCAATTTCGGAGGAGGAGGAACCAAGGACTCATCAAAGATATTGTCAGGTTTCCGAAGAGGAGAATCTTCTTCAATAGAAGCAATTATCGGAGAGGGAATTGGGGGTCCCATTGACCGAGTAGCCCGGGATTCTTCAATTTTGAGCTTTGTTTTAGCCTTAGCGTCTTCTCGACTTTTCTGCAACACATCAGCGAAGGATGATGGCCAAGAGACTGCAGACTAAATCCTTCTTTCGTCCTTGGAGAGAGTTTTTGATGGAAACTTCTTTGGGGCCTCAACTCCTATGACAGCATTGGAGATGCTCATGTCTTCATCATCATCAGCACTTGGAGTACCTGTAAGAATAACTTGCAAAAAGTAATTATCAGATTCATCTTCATCTTAGAGTTTGAACTCCGAAGCAGGCTTCCATAAGATGGATGGTTCCCTTTTGCTGGGTACATCTCCCCCTCTTGCATTGGATGCCCCTGCAACCTAGGCAAGTATGGATGAACGCTGGAACTCCAAGAGTCGTTCAAACACTTTCTGAAAACTAGTGTTCATTTGCAGGGTTAAGGCATCATAAGTTTCAATTGTGGGAGCCTGAGATTTCAAGTGATAGAACAAGGATGCAAGAATTGAGAGCATTTCGTCAAATTTATTGTTTGGAACATCCAAAATATTCCAACATGCTCAGAGGAGTTTCATCAACACTTGTTGCATAATCAGGTTAATCTCGTCTTTCTTCATAATCTCCTTTTCCATTCTTTGAATCTGTTTCTCATGTCGGACATGTGTCTGCTCGATCAGCTCGTTTATAGCACTGATCATGTCATCATGTACTTTTAGCAAGGTGGTGATGGTGTCAAGATAGTGATCGAGACTGGACTTGTATTTTTGTTCAACCTCCTCAATAGTGTGCTTGAGTCAGAGGGAGATGAGTTGATCCAGCTGGTCTTTTTTCTCTTCATCCGATGGACCAGATTTCTTGACTTCGGAGACGGAGAGAAGAATGGCATCAGGCTTTATGTCGAGACTGGACACTTTGGAATCTATCTTTGAATCGAGCTTGGCTGCAGATTTATTAAGGGAATCAAACTTGGAGATTGTAGCATACACATTTTCACGGAGTTCCAACAGGGCAAAGGGATCGGCATACTTTTCGCTGATGATCCCATGTCAGAAGATGAACTCGTAGTTTAGGCTTTGTCATGGTCTTGATTCACCAGTGGTTCGGAAGTGCCTGGATTATTGACTCTTGTTGCTTGATCATCCTTGGGAGAATTGGTTTCTGTTTCTCCTTTAGCTTGAATTTCTTCATCAACTGGTTGGGACGAGGATGATAAGAGTCTGAATTCATAAGTTGGTCTGGAAGATGATGGTTTCTGAAAGATATAAATGGATGAGCGAACAGAAGGAGCAACAATGGAAGTAGTATCATCAGCGAACATAAAGTCGGATGAGTGTTCCTCATCAGGATCAACATAGAGTGCATCATGGTGGGGGGTACTTCGGAGTGTTCTCCGATATGATGTTGTCGTGGTCTGTCTCTCCCGATGCAAACTCTTGATCAGCAACTTCATCTGATGGAGCAATAAATGGAAGATTGCTTTGGATCGTTCTATTCCTCATTGAGATAATAGTAGCTTCAACCTGGGATCTGGTAAGCTCAGGATGCCTTGTATGAGCCATGCTGACAAAATCTAACCATAATGGATCATTAGAACCTGGTCGTCCTTTACCTTTTCCAGGTATTAGACAAGTTGTGGCATCCGAGATAGGAGGGACAACTCCCGCTTCGGAATTCTTGGGATCCGAGACATGGGTATCAGATCGTACTTGTGTGAAAGAAGGGGGTTTTACGTGATGACTCGTGGGTTTGTTCCAGGGGGTACAAGGAACTATGTTCAACACCGGCATCACCTTGTTGGGAAGGTGAGGGTGGATTATGAGGTGACTCCCCATGAGTGTGTGCAGTGGTTTCTGAAACTCCGAAGAGTACTTCGGAAGAGTGGGTAGGAGGGGTGAGCGGATGACTGGAGTCAGTCGGAATGTCTTTGACAGATTCCTTTTGAGAGGAAGTGTCGACTTTGGTTCTCTTTCTAGCTTTAGATTTTGAGGGATAGGTCTTTCTTTTGGAAACTTTCTTCTTCTTTCCACAAGACAAGACTGGTTTGGCCACATCCGAGGTGGGCTCAAAGGTAATCGGGGTAGAATGTGTAGGGCTATACACAATCCAAGTCACCAAGTGTTGTTTCAAATGGGAGGGGACTCAGATGGTAAAGTGGCCAACATATGTTGTGGCAGTCTTCGTGTGGGACCAAAAGCAGATTGGTTTGGAAGTCTATAAGTTTTAATAGCCTTAAATGAAAGAAATACCTCCTTCGGAAAAGTGTTGACTGGGATGGGTTCCTTCAACTCCATGTAGAGTTGTTGAATGGTGAGTGCCCAGAATCTTGGACTCGGAATTTCCAGTTGCTTTATGTTAACAGAGAACTTCCAAAAGTCCTGCCATAAGACTTCTGTGACATCGATGGCATTTGATTTTCTGGATTATATGTTGTAGACAACATAGAGCCAGTCTTTTCTCATAGTGTCTGTATCGTTGTGCTTTCCGGAGAGACCTCGAAGGACGAGATGCATTAGAGTTGTCCATAACCCAAGAACCTCCGATTTTTTGAAAGTTTTGACCTTGAAGTCGTCGTCGTAGCCAATGTCGTTAAGAAAGGACTGAAACTCTTCAGGAGTAGGTTCTTGAAGTTTAAAACCATTAGGGCATCCAAATTGCAGCAAGGAAGGTCTTCTTACGGACTGGGACAATCTGATATCCAAAAATCACCATTTCGAGCACGTCGTCTTCAATTTTGATGCGTTCAAATGTTGTCTGAAGAAGTCGGAGAGGAAGGGGTGGATCAGGGTTCTTTGTGAGAGGAACGGAGATGGGGTGGCGAGCAATGAACTCGATCATGACTCGGATGGACTCGTCGTAGTCCATGGGATCCAAAGAGAAAAGTTGAGTGGTATCCCTGAGGAAGGGTTCAGTCGATGATGTTGAAGTAGACCCTTTGGATGATTTCTTCATGCGAGTGATTTTCGTGATTTTGGGAGCAGACTGAGAAGACGCCATTGTTGCAGGAGATGAGAGCTTAAAGAACACAATTTGAAAAGAGAGTAAAAAAGGGGAAATATTTTGAGAGGGTAAAGTGAAAATGGGTTTCAATGGGGTTTATATAGGTTAGAACAAAGTGGGTCGGGTAAAAGGGTGTAATGGTCAAATACGGATATGGATATCAAGAACATTAAATGTGTTGCCACATTTGGAATGAATTGACCTGCAAGGACGGATTACACAGTGGCAAGACATGTAAAAAGGAAACTGACATTTGATTAAGATGATGTGCACTTTATTAAGACGTGTGCAAAAAGGTGCTAGTTTCAAGGATTAAGGATAATCATCATTAAAAAAAATAACCGTTTGGGTTATTAAGAAAAAAAAACGTTTCATTACTAATGACGAAATAACCCTTTGAACTTCTTCGAAGTACGAGATCTCGGAGCAGAAAGAGTCCAAGATAAATTTGGAAGATGATCTCGGAGCATGAATGTTCCGAGATGGATTTACATGAAGATCTCGGAGTAGAAGGGTCCGAGATGAATTTATAAAAGGATTTAGGAGTAGGAAAGTTCCGATATGGATTTTCATACGACACTTCCAAGATTAAGAATGAAAACACTTAGTACATAATATAGAGTACGAGATTGCACAGACTCGAACTGAATATCCGAGGTAAAGGAGAGGAAGATCTTAGTGGACACTTGTTAAAAAGATTTTGAGATTCCGAGACAAGAATTATCTGATCTCGGACAAAGAAGTGAGATGAGATTTCAATATCGTTTCGGACTTGAATTCCAAGATGCTCTTTCTATCAAATTAAGAAGTATGTTCCAAAGCGTGATTAAAGCAAAATACCAATGTGACTATATTGCTCATGAACTTCAAGAGACAAGGTGAACTGTATAGCTTAAAACTAGAAGAGGTGGTTAGACAAAAATACAAGTAAAATGATCCTAATTAATCAGAGAGGGAACAGTTCCGAGATGAGAAAGAATTGACTTTGGAACTATTTCACTTTCTGATGATGCCATCAGAGAGTACAAGCCTCTTGAAAGAACTGGGGATCAGACATAATCATACCCATTTTGTTCAGAAAACCATTGAATTTGGTTTCGTCTAATGCCTTAGTAAGGATATTAGTAATCTAATCGTCAGATGGAACAAATTTATGTTCGATGTTACCATTTAGAACATGATCTTTAATAAAATGGTACCGTATATCAATGTGCTTCGTTATAGAGTGTTGTATTGGATTGTGCGAGATAGCAATGGCACTTTGCAAAAAACAATAAATTGGAATTTTTTGAAACCGGTAACCATAGTCCAAAAGCTCTGATTTCATCCAAAGAACTTGAGAGGTGCAACTAGCAACAGCAATGTATTCTGCTTCGACTGTTGATAGTGCAATACAGTTTTGCTTCTTTGATGACCAGCTAACCAGTCTTACACCCAAAAATTAACATCCACCAGAGGTGCTTTTTCTTTCCAATGGAAGACAACCATAATTCGAATTAGAATATGCTTGTAGGAGGAAACTCTCATTTGCCGGGCACCAGATTCCGAGACTCTTTATACCTTGGATGTATCAGAATATTTGCTTAACAACCAAAAGATGAGACATTTTTTGATTGACTTGAAATTCGGCACATAAACATGTAGCAAACATGATGTTCAGACAATTTGTTGTTAGGTAAAGTAGGGATCCAATCATTCCCTTGTATTTCTTTTCATCAATGGTAACACTTGATGGATCCGAGAAGATTTTGTGTCCGAAACCCATAGGTATCTTTGTAGAGGCACAAGTGTCAATTGAGTATTTCTTGAGAAGCTCGGAGATATACTTTTCTTGGTGAATGAAGATTCCTCCGTTGGTTTTCCTAATTTGAAGACCGAGGAAAAAGCTCAATTCCCGATTCATACTCATTTGGAATCGATTGATCATTAACTTAGCACAATCAACAACCATTGCTGAATCCGTGGATCTAAAAATAATATCGTCAACGTATATTTGGAAAAGCATGAGATGTTTTCCATTTGACCTTCGGAACAGGGTAGGATCGAGAATACCTCTTTGAAAACCAGAATGCTTGAGGAATTCGGTAAGAGTCTCGTACCAGGCGCGAGGAGCTTGCTTGAGGCCATAAGCAGTTTGTAGCAGTAGTTCAGATATAAGGGATTGACAAAACCGGGAGGCTGTTGGAGATACACTTCAGTATCTAGTTCACCATTAATAAAGGCACTTTTGATGTCCATTTGGTAAACCTTAAAGCCTTTGTGAGCTGTATAAGCAACAAAGATCCTGATAGCTTCAAGATGGGCTACAGGTGCAAAGGTCTCATCGTAGTCGAGTCCTTCGATCTGTGTGAATCCTTTGGCCACCAGTCTTGCTTTGTTTCGAATGATAACTTCAGTGTCGTCTAGCTTGTTTCGGAACACCCATCTCGTACCAACAATGAGATGATCCTAAGGGGAGGAACGAGAGTCCACACTTCATTTCGATAAAATTCTGTCAACTCTTCCTGCATGGTTCTAATCCAGTCACCATGATCTAATGCTTCCTTGATGGATTTGGGTTCGACCATTGAGATAAATGCCAAGAAATGACATTCTTTTTGGATGTTAGTGGCAGAGCCAGTTTAAATACCAGCGTTTAGATTCCCAATAACTTGGTTTGGAGGATGATCCTTTGTGCAGATGTGTAGTCTCAGAAGCTCTTTTGCAGCAGATGATCCGACATTAACAATGGGGTTGTGTTTCTCTCCCTGAATAACTTGAATTTGAGGACGATGCTCCCCCTAAACATCCGAACCGGAGATATCAACATCATTTTCGTCCGGAAAGTCAAAGAAGTTGACGTTATCGTTGTCGTTGTTCGGAATAGGATCGAATTCAGCAAATCAATCAGTTGCATCTTGAAAGCCATCCACATTTGATTCAAGGGAAGGTAGACCATTCTCCCCCTCAACCTGAGAAGGTTGAAATGGTTCGGAATCAAATGGATGAAACGTAGGGGTCGGACCAGAAACATTTTGGGAAGTAGGAGAAATAACAAAGGGTTGTCTTGTTCAAGATTCCGAATCAAGAGCAGTTTCTAGAGGTCGGAACATGGTTTCAAAATCGAATTCATGAATTATTTGAGGATTCGGACATCCTGGCGACGGAGCATCGGACTCCATGACGTGAGTTGTGACATGGGTTGGCCCAGAATTGTGAAGGTAGTTGTTATCAAAGGTGACATCAATGATATCTTTAAGAACACGAGTTCTTCCATTCAGAACCCGATAAGCTTTTGGTTTTACTGAGTATCCGAGAAAGATTGCTTCATCTGCTTTGGGCTGGAGTTTTGTGAGCTGATTACGGTTGTTATTGATAAAGCATCGACAGCCAAAGACATGCAGAAAGGAGATACTCGGCTTACGACCGTTCATGGCTTCGTACAGAGTCATATTAGGGCGTCATTTGATGATGAGACGATTCTGAATAAAGCATGTGGTGGACATGGCTTCAGCCAAGAGATACAATGGAAGATTTGCAAAATTGATCATCGATTGAGCAGCTTCAACTAAGGTTTTGTTTCGTCTTTTGACTACACCATTTTTTGGAGGGGTGTAGGGAGCTGAGAATTTATGGTCAATTCCTGTTTCGGACAGGAATTTCTCAATGGTGACATTGGTAAACTCCGAACCATTATCACTTCGGCTTCGACGAACATTCAATTTCACTAGAACTTCAATACCCTTAATGAAGGTGATAAGTTCCGAGGCTGTTTCTGACCTCAGCCTGAGGAAGAAAACCCAGGCGAACCTTGTAAAATAATCCACAATAACAAGAATGTATTTCTTATGATGTAAACTCTCTAGAGTTGAGGGTGCACAAAGATCAATATGAAACAGTTCTAACGTTTCCTAGATAGATTTTTCGATGATGGTAGGATAACCCTTCTTTGATTACTTCCCACACTCACAGGCAGCACAAAGATGGTCATTTTTGAACTTGAGGAGAGGCAAACCTCTAACCATTTCACCGGAGACAAGATCGTTCATATATCGAAAATTTATATGAGCAAGCCTTAGATGCCACAACCAAATGTCATCAGGAACTGCTTTTGAGAGAAGACAAATTTGGGACTTGCCAACAATCATGTTGATGTCAAGAGGGTACATGTTCCTGTTGTGATTTGACTTAACCAGACATTCTTTACGGTATTCAGACATGACATAGTTGTGTTTCATGCAGAATTCAACTCGTCGATTTGCATCAGTAAGTTGATCCACACTGATTAGATTATGCTTCAGATAAGCTACATATGCCACGTTTGATACAGAGAAGTATCCATTGGTGAGGATGCCATAACCTCGGATTTGAGAGTTGGAGTTTTTGCCATACGTCACATAGCCAGCATTTGGTGAAAGTTTGAGATCTCACAAACGTTTTTTTGCCCCGTCATGTGTATACCATATTGTATCTTATTTTGAGGCTCAGAGTGCCGGCAAATATTAGTGAAGTTTGGAGTTTTTTTGGCTCCGAATTAGGTTTTGGGACTTGGGCAGGGGTTTGGACTTTGGCAGTGGCTTTTGGGCAACAGGTGTCTCAGAAGGATTGTTCCGATAATCTTTGGGAAAGAAGCAAAATGACAAGGTCTTTTCATTGATCCAGAAATCATATTCAACAATAGGTTGTTTCGGAACAACTTTTCTCAAACCAACTGTTTTTGAAGTTGTAGGAATCATAGTATTACTTGCAGTTGCAAAATATTTTTCAACACTCTTAGCTCTCCACTCAAATTTTTGTTTTGAATTCTTTGAAAATGTTTGAGTGATAGTGTTTGTAACTAAACCGTTTTTGTTAATTGTTTTTGATGGTGCATTTGGTTTTGAAAGCTGTTGAGGTTTATAAATGTACCATCAGATTTAGCAATAAAAACAGATGAAACAGTCCAAGGAGAGTTATTTTTTGTGGGACATGTATCAACAGTCTTTTCGGAATGGGACTGACAACTTTCTTTTGAACAACCGGAATAGGAAGGATTGATGGCCTTTTGAGGATTTTAACAGGCCTAAATGTTTTCTGGTTCATAGGTTCCGAACTCGCACTCTGAGATACTTTCTTCTTGGAGTTCTCAATGAATCTGGATTTCTGTGTAGACCTAATTTCCTTTCTAAGAGAATATTTGGCTTCTACCTTAGGATCACCGACATCTTTTCTATTCATAGAAGGTTTCTTCCTGGAGTCAGATGTTGACTTGGAAGTTTGGCTAATGGAAGTGTTGTTAAACTTGGGTTTGATTGGAACAAAGGCGTTTTTGGAAATCACTTGAGAGTCTAAATTACATGAATCGGATGAATTGTCACTTAGGGTTTCTTCATCAACATCATTATCTAGGGTTTCCCAAATAGAAGTTGATTTTTCAAAGTCAGGTCTAGTTGTCTCTAGAATAATTTCCTCAACAAGGCAATTGTTAGGAGTACTGTGGTTCGGAATGCAAACTACAACTTTGGAAATAATTGTGAAAATTTCGAGGTCTGATTCAGGTCCAAGGGTATCAGAGGCGGAAGAAGCATGAAATCAGGACACTTGACAACTATTGGTTGAAACTCAGGAATCATAGAAGAAAGATTGTCCATGGTCTCATGAAGGGATGACAAAGGTGAGACAGGGGTATCTGAATGTTTGTGGTTCGAAATGTCTCCCATAAAAATTAGATTTTGTTACCCCTTCAAGGGACGAGCAATAGGTTTCAGAAACCTGCTTCCGAGACCAGGTGCTTTAGACCAAGGATGACGAAAATTGTGAGTCATCCTTTCGTTTGCTTCAAGAATGTCTATGGAATTGTGTAAAGCATCTACTTTCGAATTGCGATGTTTGTTATCAAAAATCAAAACATTTCTTTCAGAATAAGTGATTTCACATTTGTCTTTAAGAATGATACATTCATCTTTTGACATTACAAGTTCACGTTCTAAACAATCTATTTTAAGGTTCTTATCCTCGAAACGTAATCTAAGACGACTTAATTCACTCTCCATCTTCTCACTGGCTTTTATGGTAGACTCATAGGCTTTGCAAATGATGTTCATATCTGATTGGATCTGGGTTACATATTATTCACAAAGAGATAAATCAAAATTATTATCAGAAATCATATATTTTATCTGTTGAACGATGCTTCTACCGGGTGGGTCATTGGTTGCCATGTAGAGGTAGTTTGGTTCGACATCATCATCATCATCTTCCTCTGATCTCGATGACCAATATCCTTCATGACATTTGATGGTTTGTCTAGCCATAAGACACATGTTTCTTCCAGTACCCATATCATCTTCATCTCCGGATGACCAATATCCTTCCACATCTCTCGACACAGTGATAACGAAAGCTTTCTCACTTGCAGCCATTTCTTGAGCTCGATGTGCATAGTATGCAGAGTCCTCGACCTTTGGTTTTTGTGGAGCTTCTGCAAAGCAGTCTTTGGCAAAGTGTTTTGCATGACCACACTTGTGACAAATAATTTTTGGTTTTTCTGACTTCATAGTCTCGTGAGATTCCGAGGAGTGAGTTTGTGTCGAAATGTTTGGCTTGTATGCAGGTGCATTTTCGGAGGGTTTAGGGTATGGTTGGGGATTACTTTGATAAAGAGGTTGGAAACAGTTATGATATAGTTTGTGAGTGGGATTAAAAGAACATTTATATTTCACGGAGAGTAAAGCTAACTCTTATTGAAAACGTAGTTCAGAGTCTGTAGATTCAGGATCGAGATCTCCATCAAATTGATAGTTTAAATTGGGAGAGTAGGTAGAGTTGTTGGAGAGGGTTGAAGTGGTGGGATAGATGGGATAATGACTTTGAAAGGGTCCAAGACAGAGAGGTTCGGAACTTGAGGTTCATAGGAACTGACGAGAGCTAGAGGACCTACTAAGAGTTCTCTTAGGGTTTGTGCAACATTTGATTCATGGCCTTGAAGCTCATCAAACAGTTGGTAGAGCTTCAGCTTCTTCAGAGATCCATTACTCTGAAGACAAGACTTCATATTTCCCCATCCCTTTCCGAGACTGTTAATGAACTTGAGATTGTACTCTAGAGGAGTTCATACATGAGCTGTCATGTTGTTAACAACGATTCTGTATCGGTTATAGGCTGAAGCAACTGATTCACCTGGAGTTGTGGTGAAAGTATCGAACTCATTGATGACGGATTTCAACCGCTTATCCTTCATGTTTTCTGATCCCTCGAACAGGTCTTGGAGAGTGTCCCAAATCTCTTTAGTAGATTTGCACAACTTGATGTGCTTAAAGAGAGAAGGTGGGACACTAAACACCATCTCAGAGAATGCAACTTGATCCACATGCAATTTCTCGATGTCATCAGCAGTAAGAGGTACTTGACGTTGTTCATCCTGTCCTATGAGAGTTGCAGCAGCATCTCTCCCGATTTTTCTTACAGGAACATGTGGACCATTCTGAACGGAACTCCAGATAGCTTCACCTTTTTCTTTACCAAGTAAGAACCTTTCGATTCTGAATTTCCAGTGATCATACTCTTCAACAACTAGAAATGGGGAACGAGAAGGGTAACCCATGCTATTTACTATTTGCATTGAATACATGTGTTGAGAATTATGAGCAGCCATTGAATCTTCGATTTAAGAGCAGAAGTGGTATATAGTAGAACTTTTATCATGAACATATAAATGATCGAAATACCAAGGTAATTTTGAATCAACTATAATCTGTTCTTATGGATTCAAAGGACAACCACTCAAGCTCTGATACCAATTGCAATTTCAAGAAACAATGCGCAAGGACAATGTTTGAAAACTCAAACCTTGAGTTAATCAAAAGATCGATGTCTGCTATTAATTGATAATCCAGTACAGTCTGGTAATACAAGTCGAGACTTGAAGTTAATGTTCGACAAAGTACACAAGTGTTTAATAAAGAAACTTTGAGTATAATAAATGTAAAGGCAATAAATAAACAATGAGAATGTTATGAAAGATTTTGATGTGAGTAAAAGTGAAAGTGAAGTAAATGAAGTTTTAGCTTTCTTTGGAAGAGCAATTCGTTGTTTACTTGTCATTCAAAATACTCCATATATAGGAAAGGAAGTACATCGTACAAACTTATGATACTAACATCGGACTGGATAATAACCAATTTTTGACATCTGATAATCTAACTTACACAAAAGGCTAAGTCCTATGAAGTGTTACATCACCTAAAAGACAAGTATAATAAATCTTCAAACACATGACTAATCTCGTATCTTCATTCTACTTCGGACTATACTTCATCTCCTACCAAAAGCTTATATCGGACCTCTTCACATATCATACTCAGAAGTAACTTCGGATCTTCACATTCTTGTGATTGCTAGAGGTTCACTTTCAGGTTCCACCACGGTTCCCTTTAATTTTAAACAAAATAGACCTGATAGTTTGTTTTAAATTCAAGAAGGTGTAAATTGCGGTTCTCGCTACACCCTTCACAAAAACAAACTAACTTCGAGTATTGATCGAGATCACTCATCTAGGGTGAGTCTTGGCCCCATTTTATAATTTTATGATTTTGGGGGTTGATACATACATGTCAAGTTTTCATGAAAGTTTGATGCTATTTTGTGTTCATTTCATTATATGGTTATATGATTAGGTTCTTGAAATGTTTTTTGGATCATTTTAGGTTATTTATATGTTTTAAATATACAAATGCTTGAAATCAAAAGTTAGACATATAATGACAACCTAGAATGCTTATTTAAGTTTTATATGAAAAATGAACTTAAAATGTTTTTGGTTGAATGAAATGTGGTCTAGAGCATAAATACATACATATTTGATCAAAATACATGTTTTATGTATTTTTATAAATGATTTGTACAAAATGGTCAACACATGATTTTATATAAACCTTTTGTTGCATTTTGACTTATATTTGTAGAACTTGTTCTAGTATTTTATCATCTGACGGAAATGTAATTCTTTAGACCAAATTTATGGAAAATTGTAACGTTTGTATTATTCAATGTTTGTTGTGAACTGTGATCCAATGTTTATGTCGCAACCCCGACGTTTCCGCCGTCGGTTAGGGTATGACAGACTGGTATCAGAGCTAACGAAAATAGCGAATAAGTACTTTCGAAAAAGAGAATGACTATAGTCTAGGGCTTACTCTCATAGGTCTAGGCATTCCTAAACCTATAAAATCATAGAGAAGGTTTATTCCTATAAACCTACGACGCATTACGCTTAGGTTATTTCTTTAGACCTACGACTCTACACTCAAGTTTATTTCTATAAACCTATAAATAAGAAGTATTGTTAACTATACTATTGAAGGTCTACTTATGGGAGTGGTGTTAGGAAGGATGTGCCGCTTGATTTAATGGATTTCAGAACGGCTAGATGCCAAGATAGTCCTGCCCTCCAACTCTCCTAACTGACCGGAGCCTTATTAGCTAGACCTGATGTAACAAATAATAATTAATAGTACTCGTGAACACAACAAACACAAGATATAAATTTATACATAAACTCAGCCCCGCGACGAGAACACATGTACATACAACCCGGAAATATAAAAAGCTTAAACCCTCAACGAGAGTACAATGCAAGGTTTAGGTTAAATGTCATAGCAACATTTTGTTGTACGTGGGCCGAACCACAACTAAGCATAGACAAATCACCTATGTTTAATTCTGGTTAGACCAATACACAATTAAACTTAGATATTGTGGCTAATAGACTAAAATGCTTGGAGATTGTAAGAAAACTCATGGAAGATCACCATTCTAGGATACAAAGAAAACAATTTGGAACCCTCAAAATCTTTGGTAAATGCCTCATAAATATTTGATGGATATTTAATTCAGATCTGTGTAAGATTCAACCCTCATGAATACCAGTCATGTCTGATTTTTATTTTTGAACATGAATCACACGACCGCGATTCTCTTGCATGATATAGGTAAAATAACGCAAAGTTGATAAACATTTGTAAGTCATATATTTTTTAGAACCATTACTTCATAAAATCATAATATCCTTATGATTGATAAGTTATAACATGCATCATATAAATTATCTTTTCTAGTTATAACGTATTTTAAACCACTATGAAATGCATATGTCATGATAAAAACTAGTCATGATATATTATTTTGACAAAATATCGATTTAAACTAAATATGAGTTCAACATGTATTTTTCATAATCGATATACGTTTTCATATGTATTCTCTCCCAAAAAAAAATTTAAAAAGGGGTCGTAAGCACGCATATTTGAACCGTGAATTGGGTTTCGGTTCGTTTTCGTGAATCTTGTGGTGAGAAACCGTAGTTTGACGCTTTTCGAGTTTAAAACAAACCACCATGGTTATCCTTTTTACCTAATAAACCATAAAAGGGGGCTTCTGGTATTATTTATAAGTGTGGGGGTGGTTTTGCAATTTAATTAACTATAGGGGTTGTTTTTCAATTTAACTAAATTGTAGGGCTGATTTGCAAAAGTCACCCAGCATGAGACTGATTTTGAAATCCTATCACACCAAGGGGTAATTCTTGATTAAATGAGTATCATGTTTGAGATTGGGACCTAGTTTGTAATCAATTTCCAAAGAAGGATTGTTTTTAAATTTATTTAAATATGAATAGGGTCTGATTTGTAATAATAGGTCAAAGGGGGTTGTTTTTAAGTATTTTGAATTGAGGTTTGAACAGTTAGTTCCTTCTTCTCCGTTTCATGCGCAGGTTGTAAAAAAACGATGAGATCCATCACTTAGGTCCCTTGGTTCTGGCTGGAAGCAATCGAACAGACAACAAAATACACGATGGTGGTGGTTGGTCGAATACTTACAATGGCAGCAACCAAAAACTAAAATGGGAGCAGGTGCTCATGGGTGGCGCACGGCGGCAACTCCATTGCCATTGGGTGCGTTGAGGGGGGGGGGAAGTGGGCAGCTGCACATGGCCAAATTTGTTTTGATTATATATATATATATATATATATATATATATATATATATATATATATATATATATATATATATATTTATTTATATATATTAACAACGATAAGGGCCCTTTTTATGGCTCTTCCTGGGCGTTTGAGGATATTTAAATCCTCAGGGCCGGCCCTGTCCACTGTCTCTCCCTTGCTTTCTGTCGGTGTGAACTCAAAGAAAGAGAGACGGGGAATACTGTAGGTGGTTGGGAGTGGATGTGGGTGGCAGTGGATGATGGTCGATAGTAGCACCCGACGACAGTGGGGGTGGCGAGAGGGGTGTTTCCTTGCGATTTTCCGGAAAATCTCCACCTCTGCTGGAGGTTTTCTTAACGGAAAATGGAGAATGAGGAAGAAGGCAGAATATCAACACAATGCTTCATTTGACATAAGAATAGGGAGAAAAGGGGGGGGGGGTGGTGGTGGTGATGTGGGTAGCGAGAGCTGGCGGGGTACAGCTGGGGAAGGTGGAAAATGATCAAAGGAAAATATTCTAACAGTAGTAGCAGCGGTGGGTGGTGGTGGTTTGCATTAGCAGTGTGTGGGAACCCCACTGCTGGGTTTTACTTGCTTCGATTGGTTTTTCCTGTATTCACTCGTTGTTTTTGGCGGTAGTGTTGTCGACGGGGTTATGGCGAGATGCAGGTGATAAGAGGGAGGCTGTGGAGGGTGGTGAACGATGGTGGAAGGTGGTGTTGTATGAACGCGATAGGTGGAGGTGGGTTGTTACAGCCGGCCGCTCGCTAGTTTCCTTCTCTTCGCCGATGGAGTATAGAGAGTTTTGTTAGAGAGGAAGTGACTTTTGCGAGGATGTAGTACACAGTGGGTATAAATTAATAAAAAAACGTTAATGTTGACTATACTAGGTTCCAAGGTCAAAGAAAATAGAAAAGTTGAATTTTCCTTGTTGTGGTCAACATATGCATGGGTGCCTCCAAATTCTTCTTTGTCTTATTCCATAAGTAATCTTGGTTTGCGTGCCAATCAATCTAGACCTCATAAAAATATGAAAAAAATACATGGTGAATGGCTTGGTCGTGATGATTCCAAAAACGCCAACGAATTTCAAATCCGTTGTATTGATCTTCGTGAAACGACATTCGAAATTTCGCGTCAATCGGGTTCTGATTCGTCAGTTTTCGGGAATCCGATTTTAGTTCGGGCTAAAAATACCATAATAGTAAAATCAAATACTAGGCCTATGAATGAGTTTAGAAACGTGGTCAAAATTAATATACGAGATGTGTAGCTACCTCAAACTGAGCAATGTAGTGTCTGGTACCGGGTAAAATCAAATATATACCCGCTTAAAAGCTTAAAACATGTATAAATTTCTCATACGATCTCCGTGTTGGACGTTCTTTATATCCACAAAATCCTGAAAACATGTTCTACGAATTTTATTATCCATGACCCCCATGTAGGTCAAATGCGAAAATTTGGTTTTTAGGGCATCAGATCTCATTGATTTTTAAATTGCGTCCTGTTTGATGACGATCGTCAACTTTTCAAGCATTTTGAGGTATCACTAAGGAACTTATGAATTACATGATCACATTTGTACTTAAAATCATCTAGGTTTTATGGCGTAGGGCCTACTACTCTATGGTTCGTGATAAATTGAATATATACTATTTTAGACCTAAATTTCGGGATATCACAAGAATAATCTTTTTTTATGAGTGTAACATTTTTCAAATCGAGACTCACAAATGGCTACAAACTATAGGACAAGATCAAAAACCGATCGAACCGGTGTCGAAATACTATTTTACATTATCTATTAATCTAGAAATACTAGAAGATTGACAACTTGGTATTACACTGATATTTATTCTTATCATAACAATAACTACAAAAGCCTTGTAATATTAGACCCGCTCATATGCATTGTTGTTTCAAAATCATGTTTATGTGGCTACTCAGCATATGGATAAAAAAACATTATGTTTGAAATCTCTATAAAAGTCAGTTTATTTTAAGGAAAATGACACATTAGCCCAATAATATAGTTCAAATTTTCCCATTTAGTCCCGAAACTAATTTATGTGCTTCATGAGGGATTAAAGTTGTTTTTATCGAGTCTAATTGGTTACTTAGGACGCAATGAAGGAGCAACTCAGTTACCCTTTTGCCACATGGACACTTCTTGACTTTGAAAAGTCTAAAAGAACTGTTATAATGGGAATCGACGACAGCAAGAGAGAAAGGCGATCCCAGAAAAAAATGGTTGCGATTTTTGTAACACCCATAACAATCACAAGAAATTTAACCTTTTAAAATCAACCCAAATTCATAAATTATTTAAAAATCATAGTTTTCAAAATATTTTTCCACACATCAGAGTCTCCCAAAATTATAAGTCATAAACAAGAGGATGTATACGGTCACGCCTTCGCCTTCCCACAACCATCCAAAGTACCTGAAACCATAACCCAAAACCTATAATCCAAGGCCTAGTGAGTTCCCCCAAACTACCACCACATAAACATAAAAACAAAAAATGCATATAAAGCCTTCAGCCTGACCGGAACGCCGCACCAGCCTACAGACTATCTGGACTACTCATAGAACCTTCAACATGACTAGACCGCCTCACCGGGCCTTCAGCCTATCTAGCTCGTTCTTTGGGTATTCGGCCTGACTGGTACACCTCTCATGCCTTCAGCCTATTCGGGATGCCTGGGTCTCTTGGCCTTTAGTCTACACCGGTCCGTCTCAACCCGACCACACATAACATGTCGACATATAGATAACAGATAAACATATATATATATATATATATATATATATATATATATATATATATATATATAAACATATATATATATATATATATATATATATATATATATATAAACATATATATATATATATATATATATATATATATATATATATATATATATATAAACATATATATATATATATATATATATATATATATATATATATATAACCAGTCAACAGACAATCAGGCAGATCTACAGATCACTAAGCATAACATCATCCTATACACCAGGATACCGATCTAACAGATCACTACAACATGATAACATACTATCACATAATAAGAGATCTAATCCAATGGACCGACCTAGGTGCCTTCGACCCTGAAGTATAGTGAGGAAAACTCACCTCACAGACTAGAGAAAAGCTGATGAGGTCTCGACTCTGAATCTCTGCTCTAACCGTCACCGATCCAATCAAATGACCAATCTCAATCAAAATATCAAAATACCCAAATTACCCTTAGGTCAAACTTGGTCAAACTTGGTCAAAGTAAAACTGGTCAAATCAACTGACCCAGCCGAGTCAACCCAGCCGATTCAACTCACCTGAGTCAACATAGACTGATTACACGGGGCGTACTCCAAATGTACGTTGGGCGTACTTGAGCGTTGACCACCATCGGGGTGGTTGACCTCGTACGTGATGCGTACTCTAGGTACGCGGGGCGTACTCCTGGATCACAAAAAAATCATTAAGAGCTTAATGGCTTAAGCTCTCACGTCCATCTTTCAAATCCATGGCTAAAATACCCTCAAGAGTAATAAAGTTTCCAAATTTATGACTTTGCGTGTCCATTAAGTGCTTAACTCAACTTCTTAATCCATTAACACCTTTGAATTATGCATGAACCAAAACCAACCATTTGGAACCCATTTTTATGACTTAAGACCCTACTGAAGGTCTGAAAGGACAACTTAATGGGTCAAGAACATGTTATGTTCATGAATCTACACATTTGGGACAAAAAGGACCAAAAACCATTCCAACACATGATCTAAACGAAACTCACCAAGTTCAGAAATTTACACCTTCAAATGGTGCCAATGGGTGGTGTGATCCTGGATCTAAAGAGCTTCACTCCTCCAAGGTAGTCTCTCCTTCCTTCCTTCTTCTTCAAAAGCACAAAACATACACTCAAGCTTAGAAATGCTTCACATGATGGATTAGGGTTGCAAAAACATCTCAAGAGGATGCAGGCTGATGAAGTGAGGAGCAATGACGCTATAATGGGATTTAAAAATGAGCCAAACCCTAAAAATTAGGGTTTGCATGCCTAGCATGTATGCCTAACGTACTAGGGCGCGCCCTAGTACTCTCAGCATACACATGTATGCATGGCGTACTCCCCCAATCAACTAAATTATAAAAATGCCACTAGGGTCCTGTTTAGACTCTTTCTTAAACTTAGGAACCAAAATGAAATATAAATGAATTATAGGGTCAAAATTAGAAGTACCTTATCAGCGGGATGTTACAATTCTCCCCCACTTGATTTAGACTTCTTCCTCGAAGTCAGCGGGATGTTACAATCAACTAAATTATAAAAATGCCACTCCGATGTTGCTACTATACCTTTACCAAAGATATCTCCTTGTTGCATGAGACTTTCATTTTTCTTTCCAGAATACCCATCAGTCTCTTAACATAGTTCAGGCACTCATCGACCTGAATAACATCCAATGGAACCACTACCTCGCTGTCCAACATACACTTCCATAACTCAGAGACATGGAAAATGTTGTGGATCTGACTGAGCTCGCTCTGCAAATCCAACCGGTAAGCTACCTTGCCAACCCTGGAAATTACCCGAAAAGGTCCAATAAACTGGGGAGCCAATTTCCTCTCTTCCTAAAGAGTATCACACCCTTCCATGGTAAGACCTTTAGGAGTACCATATCGTCAACCTGAAACTCCAACTATGATCGACGCCAGTCAGCATAGCTATTCTGACAACTCTGAGCGGTCTACAGTCTCTGTCTGATCTGTTGAACAAGCTCCATGGTCTGAAGGACTACTTCGGTCCTTCCCATAACCCTATGACCAACCTCTCCCCAACAAACCCAGGCACGATATCTCCGACTATACGAGAGCTCAAATGGTGGGGCACCAATGCTGGAGTGATAACTGTTGTGGTAGGAGAACTCCGCAAGAGGTAGGTAGGAATCCCAACTCCTACCAAAATCAATAACATAGGCCCGCAACATATGCTCAAGGGTCTGGATTGTCCGCTCACTCTGACCGTTATTTTGTGGATGATATGCAATGCTGAAATGCAACCTCGTGCCCAGTTCCTCATGGAACTTCTACCATAAACGAGAAGTGAACCGAACATCATGGTATTAATCAATGGAGATTGGAACCCCATAACGAGCAACGATCTCCTGAACATACACATCGGCCAACTTTTCGGCCGAAGAGATCTCCCAGATGGCCAAAAAGTGGGCACTCTTGCTGAATAGATCCACGATGACCCATATAGCATCAAAACCCTTGGCCATCTTCGGCAACTTGGTGATGAAATCCATGGTGATTTGTTCCCACTTCTGCATAGGAATCTCCATAAGATGCAGCATGCCATGCAGCCTCTAATGCTCAGCCTTGACCATCCTGTAGGTCAAGCACCTCTCGACATACCAAGCTATCTCTCTCTTCATACACGACCATAAGTAACTCAATCTCAAATCCCGATACATCTTGGTGGCTCCCGAGTGTATAGAAAAATGAGACTTATGAGCCTCCTCTAGCACAATCTACCTGATCCCACCAGAAACTGGAACCCAAACCCAACCACACCGGTTCAATAACCCTCGACTATCCATGACAAACCTGTCGATCTCACCCCTGATCCTCTCCTGTTTCCAGTTCTCCTTTCGAACTCCCTCTGCCTGTGCCTCTCTAATAAATCCCAAAAGCAGGGAATCAACGGATATCCTCATACACAACTCCCTATCCGAAGAAACAGTCGACTTACGGCTTAAAGCATCCACTACAACATTTGCTTTACCCGGATGGTAAAGGATATAACAGTCATAATCCTTGACCACGTCCAGCCACCTGCACTGCCTCAAGTTCAGTTTCGGATGATCCATAAGATATCTCAAACTCTTGTGATCCGTGTAGACCATACAACGGACCTTATATAGATAATGTCTCCAAATCTTGAGGGCAAATACCACTGCCCCAACTCCAGGTCATGAGTGGGATAACGCATCTCATGCGGCTTCAGTTGGCGCTACGCATAAGCAATCACTCATCCTCTCTGCATAAGGACCGCCCCCAGAACGGTGATGGATGCATCACAGAATACCACGAAATCCTCAACTCCCTCCAGGGTCAATACCGAGGCCTCACATAACCTCTACTAAAGAGTCTCAAACGTCGTTTGCTTCTTAGGGCCTCATCATAAATCCACTCACTTCCTTGTCATATTAGTGAGGGGTATCACAATCTTGGAGAAAACTTGAATAAATCTCCGATAGTACCCTGCCAAACCCAAGAAACTCCTGATCTCTAAGGGAGATATTGAACCCTCCCACTTCATCGTTGTCTCGATCTTGGCTGGATCAACGAAAATCCCATCCTGGTTAACGAGGTTCCCAAGGAACTGTACCTATCATAATCAAAACTCACATTTCAAAAACTTGGCATAAATTCGTTGCCACCTCAAAACTCCCAGAAGCTCTTGAAGGTGCTCATCATGCTACTCTCTGGTCTTGAAATACACCAACATATCATAAATAAACACAATGATAGATCGTTCAAGCATCGACCTGCATACTCGATTCATCAAATCCATGAATACAGTAGGAACATTGGTGAGCCCAAATGGCATCACCATGAACTTGTAATGACCATAACGACTTCAGAACTCCGTCTTCTCCATGTACTCCTCTCTCACTCTCACCTGATGATACCCAGACCTCAGATCTATCTTGGAGAACCAAGATGCACCCTGCAAATGATCAAAGAATTCATCAATCTGTGGAAGGGGATAAAAGTACTTCGCCGTTAACTTGTTCAACTCCCGGTAATCAATGCACATCCGGTGTGAACCATCCTTCTTCTTTGACGAACAGTATCGGCGCACCCCACGGAGAACTGCTCGGTCTGATGAATTGCTTGCCTAACAGCTCCTGAAGCTAAGAGGACAACTCCTGCATCTCAATCGGTGCCAAGCGGTACATCACCTTGGCAATCGGGGTCGCACCTGGCACTAGATCACCCCTGAACTCAACCTGCCTTTCGGGAGGCACACACGGTAACTCCTTTAGGAGAACATCAGCAAACTCCCTAACAATTGGCACATCAGAAATTGAGGTCCGCTCCCCAACCTGAGTATCAACCATATAAGCCAAATAGACCACACACCCATGTTGAATATACTGTCGAGCCCTGGATATTGAACCAAACCCTGAACCAACCCTGGTGCCCTCTCCATAGATTACCAGTTCTCCCCCACTTGGGGTTCGGACTACCACTTGGTGGCCCTCGTAATAAATCATGGCACCAAACCTGCTCAGCCATTCCATAGTCACTATCATGCATACATCTCCCATGGGGTTCGAGATCATATCAATTGGATAAAGCACCCCGAAGATCTCTAATACCCAACCTTGATTCAATGCGGATGTAGAAACCCTGTGTTTGTTAGCCATAGATAACTGCAACGGTCACTCTAACACTCCAGTAGGCATATCAAACTCCCAACTGAAAGATCGAGATACAAAGGACCGACTCGTGCCCGAGTCAAATAACACAAGAGCAGGCAAAGATTTCACTAACAATGTACCTATTAGGAGCATATACATGAGCACAACAGAAAATATAATCAATAAAATAATAAATAGAAACATACTAGTCACGTTATCTAGAGCTGCTCTGGCCTCCTTGTTAGTGAGCTAAAAATCATGGCCCCGAGCCCTTGGGGGCTCCGCCCTCCCCTAACGCCCATCGGTGATCCTCAAAGTGGCAGGCGTTGGGGCCTGTGCCGACTTGGCGGTGAGGAATGAACATCTGACCTTCATATGGTCAACCTAATCACAGTGATAGAAAATCCTGGTACTCGGAACTAGGGCCGGCTGGCAGCAATCCGTCGCATAATACCCCATCTTGCCAAATTTGTGGCATACACCAGCAGATCGACATGCCCAATCATGAACCTTGTCGCACTTCCCACAAGTACGGCCCCGATGACTCCCTGATCACATTAGCGGCCTTGAACCGCTTCGGCACAGGCTTCGACTGCGTTGGGGCTTCTCTCTGATCCCTCGTCTGGAGCTCCATTTCAATCTCTTTCCGCTTGGCGGTCTCCTACAACTACAACAATGAACTATAACGCTGCGTGGATACAAAACCGTCAGATGTACGTCTTGACCATGCTCAAGTAACGGGTCATCTGAGCTTGCTCAGAAGCGGCAAACTTAGGACAAAACATGGACCTATTTGTAAACATCTTGGTGATGTCCGTCACCGACTCAGTCCCCTGTCTCAAATTCAAGTACTCCTGGGCCGACCTCTCACGTTCCACCAACAGAACATATCTAGAATGTTACATCTCTGAGAACTGCTCCCAAGTCACATCAATCCTCTGCTATGAAGAATATGAGCTAGAAACAAGTCTCCACCAATCCTTCGCTCCGGACCGCAGAAGGTTCAGAGCATACTCGACCCTCTGGTCAGCTGGGTAAGAGCAAGTGAAGAAACACCCCTCTGCGTCAGACAGCCACATCATGGCTATGATCGGATCCTGAACTCCATCAAATACCGGGGACTTTGTATTGTTGAAGTCCCGGTACTGGAAGGCTCTCCTAGCACCAATCCATGCGGCAACAACGACCGTGGAGGCTGCAGCTACAACAATTTCTGAAAGGGCGGCGTACCGGTCGTCAAAGAACTCCATCATAGCGGTCTCGATAGACCCCAATAGCTCTGGTATCACACCTCAAACAATGGATACAAACTTATCTCTAATGATAACCCTAACCTGATCCTCAATCAATCATGGCCCATATTGGCCACCTGTCCTCTCTCCTGATTCGGATCCTATCTCAAATCGCCTCGTAACCACCATACTGAAAATAACCCTGGGAGATATCAGATAAAACGCATATAACACAATGGGGACCACTTCCCAAACAAAACCATAGGGTTTGTGACTTCCTTGCTATGCGTACGGGTCCTGTGCTTTCAGTAGTATGGACCCGTACTACCTTCCACACCTACCCGTATGTAACATCTCGTTATTTTCTATCTTGTAAAGTCAACCAAAGTCAAACGAGGGTCAACTAAGATCCTTTTATTGTTTGGGTTTTCATTTAGGTTATAATAATAACCTTTACTAGTTAAAATCCTTAAAATAATTACAATTGAATTTAGAAGGAAAAGGCTTAAAAACCAAGAAACTTCGCATCTTATTCCCCTACTTCGGACCGCAAACACTTAGGGCCGCAAAAGGTTTACGACCGTACACTCCTCGGACCGTTAACCCTCGTAGCCGTACACTCTCTGAACCTTATTGTCTCAGAAACCAAAGCTTATCACATTAGGGCACATTCTCAGTCGTAAACTCTAGCCGACCTCGGACCATAAACGAGGTTCACGGCCGTAAACCCTCCGACCGTGAACCCTCGCATATATATAATCCGGCTAGTGTTTACTTCATTTCTTCACTTCCACTCGAGATTTCAAGCCTTTTTCTCTCAAGTATCATCCACCAAGAACATCATATATCCTCAAGAAAACACCAAAATCATCCTTGTTCATCTTATTCAAGTGATTAAACACTAGTTCATCACAAAATCTAACAGGTATCAATACTTGATCTTGTTATCACTTCAAGAACACCCTTCCACTTCTTATACTAGGCTAAAACCCATTGATTTTTCTAGTTTTCAAGAAGAACGCGAATAACACGTGAAGAACACGAAGAACAAGCACCTCAAAACCTTTGAATCTTCTTAGAATCTAGTCTAGGATCATCAAGTGTTCTTCATCCTTCAAGAACACCAGGCCATAAACTCTCCTGGCCGTAACCTCCTGGTTGTAAACCCATTTCAGCATCCAATCTAGTTTCAAACACTTCAATTTGTAAGTTATACTCACAAATTAGTGTGCTTTCTATTCATTCCTATGATTATTTTAGCTAATTGGATGCATATATGCAAGACAAATCACTATATAGGACTTGTTTTCTTGCGGGATTTCAGTCGTGGAACTAAGTATCCTATATCAAATCATCATTTGAATCACCCTCCAAAAGGTGAGTTCATACGCCCATATTTTCATAGTTTTTAGTGTTTTAAAGGGGGGAATACAAGTCTAACACAAAGATTTTGTGTTATAAACAAATGATTTCAAATATCTTATCAAAAGTATTTCAAAATGATAGACTTCTTTTAAATGGTTTTATAAACTTATATTTTTCCCCAGAAATCATATATATATATATATATATATATATATATATATATATATATATATATATATATATATATATATATATATATATATATATATATATTTATTTATATAAATAAGGTTTAAAAGGCTAAGGACTGATAACCCACTTTGTCCGAGTGTCATTTAAATTTTATTTATATATATATATATATATATATATATATATATATATATATATATATATATATATATATATATATATATATTTATGTATATAAATATAAAAGCTATTTCATTCAGTTTTGATACCCTTTGTAACATGTTGAGGAAGAGGTTGCATTCATGAATACTCAGTATCAATTCAGAAAGTACATATAAATTATAATAGGTATAATTTATGATTCACAGAACATTAATTCACAATTCAAGAATACTAAAGTATATTTTTTTACAAGAACAAAGGTTTGATTCAAACTAATCAATAGTATACATCTTTCATATACATGTTAAGAATACTAATTCAAGAACATACTGTCAATCATTCATTTCAGAATGATTAGGTTTTCATAACTATTATACATGTAACGTTTATATGCTTTTTATGAGTGATTTGATTCAGGTTGTTTAAATTCATTTAAAAAATATAGTTAAAGTCCTGACATTATAACCAAAATCTCTAGCCGGGGATCGAAACAATGTGTGTGTATATCTATATTGGGATTGACAACCCTATACTCAGACTGCTAGCTACAGTCAGGCATACATGCCTATGAGTGACCGTTGTTATCAACAGCTTTAGCGCATCCATAGCATTGGGTCTGGCCATCTAGTCAGTATGGTTATAATAACTCATTAAAAAGATATTAACAATACGTTAGTGTATATTTAAGTAAACATAAGTACATTTTCAAAGTACTAGTTTTACAAGATACAATTTATAGTATTACATTATAGTTTACAATAACAGCTGGTGGAACCAGGCACACTCACGGTTACAAGTTTTACATAAAGGAATACAAATACAGAATATTGGTTTACAAACAGAACGGTTTTATGTGATTAAAACTACTTTTCATATACAACAGAAAATATAGGATATTCTGGAACAGTTTACATATTCAAGAAACAGAAAACATTCTTTCAAACATAAACACTTATGCACTCACTCAACTTTATGTTGATACACTCTTCTCAAATTACTTGTATTCTCATGGAATCAGTAGACAGGTACTCCCCGAGCTTTTGAGAAGATGAAGCTATTTTGAGTCATGTCTTCTTCTTTTGAATAACTATTTTAGTTTCAATATACAATGATAGAACACATGTAAATACTTATACTTTTTAAATACAATGATTGTTTGTACTTTGATTACTATAATGCATGTGTTGTGATACTACAAATGAAGCCATCCACCCCCAGACGTTTCCGCCGTCTGGTTTGGGAGTGTGACAGATTGGTATCATAGCATTGTTTATAGTGAACTCAGTATATCAATCCATAAGAGATATACAAACTATAAATACATTTGGGGCTAAGAGCTCTGACTACAAGTATACTTTTTAAAAATTGAAGTATTTTTACAAGAAGTATACTAACACTCATACCTACAAGAACAGTATCACAGTCATAAGAATTTAAAAGTATTTGGACGTTGGACATTACAGTCAAACCTGGGCAGTTATGTAATCATATCTGGGATTAATATAGCCTGATCAACTATATTGATTTGAGATATGACCAACATGTGATTGGGAGTGATGGTAGTGTTGCAGCAAGTCTAAAACTTACCAACCATACATATACAGAACAACTATAGAACATAACATAAAGGTTAAAATACTATAGGAGTATTTTAGGCACTATATACTGATAACAAACATGTGAAAACAAAAGAACCATTGTGGGTAGAATTATAAATATTAAGGGTATATTACAATTATATATAACTAATGTTATATAGACTTAGAATATGTGATCTAGCTTCATTTCCTGTTCCGTGTTTGGTTGTGGACTTAGAGTCGGATCATTTTATCAAAGGTCGATTATACCCAAGTTATATATAATTAGTATACACTTTATAGTTATAGTAATACCTAGAACAAGTCATACAAAATACATTACATGTTAACTGTAAGTCTCTCTCGTAGAAACTTGTATCCTTAATCTATCATTACTAACTATATTCTATATCTCTTTTTCCCTATTCTCGCTTAGATATCAATGGCTGGATTTAATTTACCCGGAGACCCTTACCTGCCCAATCAAGGACAAGATCTAGAGCCAGAAGAGAATCATGAACTTCCCTTAGATGATGATTTTGCAGAAAATTTTCCTGAAGACACTGATTCCGAATCAGAAGCCTATAATCCACCACCAGTTGTCCAGAACCCTAATCAACGACAAAATTTTCAAGGCCCGACGCCTTCGTGGGCTGAGATCTTGGGTAGGTGGAGCCGAGAGCAGGGTCAAGCCTTACCCTACAACGGAGAGCGAAGCTTCTACAACTTAAGTGAGGGAGGCTCTGCAGATATAATTCTTCCTATTTTGGTTCGCCGAGTGGCTCGAAATATTGAGCTAGGAATGATAGCTATTCAACAAACTATGGAGCTTGATGTGGACACGAATGCCAATACGGATCGTATTCGCAATCTTGAAGTTGCTCATGGAAGAGCTATAAGAGACAATGAGGCTCTGCAGCAAGAGCTAGCTGCAACTCGAGTTGAAGCTCTGAGCACGTCAGACAGTGTATGAAAGACATCTACTCGCTCCCTGTTTACTCTTTTGGTTATAGTTAAGTCTGTGGATATGTTCTAGCGTTATTTTTCGTGTTTTTCAGTACGACCACGAAAATTTCATTTTTGGTAGGTCGGTTTGATGTTGAGGTTTTTCCGGTAATTTGGTGTATTGTATACCTGTTTAGGGTCAAGTTTTCCAGACTTTATGTATTCAATATGCCAATATAATCGACATGCATTTTCATACTCTTTGAAAAATAACCACTCAATTTCATATAATCCAGTTTGAAGTTGTACTTGTAGTAGACTTCTATTTCCAGTTCCTTTCAAAATTCATATTGAACTAAGTGTTTTTATTCAAAGATATCATATTCATGTTCATTCTTGATATCTTACCATCTTTTTATCTTTTAACTTTTATAGTAAAAGATGCCTCCTCGGAGAAACCGAAGACGTAACACTGTTAATGAAGCACCGACACCACCTCTGCCACCACCTCCTCAATTCGACGTTGTTATGTTTCAGGCGGTGGTCACGGCGGCTGTTGCAGCTACTATGGCTCATATCAACACCTCGGTGCTAGTGGATCAGGAGTTGGTGTGCATCCCTCTAACCACGGCGAGAGTCACGGGCACTCACGAGAGTTTACCTATAAGGATTTCTCAAACGCCAAACCCAGGACCTTTAATGGCACTGGAGGAGTTATGGCATTAAGACAATGGATTGAGAAGACAGAGGCAATTTTCGAAATCCGCTCCTGTCCGAAGGGTAGCAAGGTTAAATTCGTTGTTTGTACCTTTGCTGATAGAGCCCTAACATGGTGGAACGGTCATGTTAAGTCACTAACTCTGGTAGTGGCTAACTCTATATGCTGGGAGAACTTAAAGACCATGCTGATGCGGGAATACTGTCCACGAGGGGAAATTCAGGAACTTAAGCAAGAGCTTTGGGGTCTTACAATGGTTGGTTCAAACATAACAACCTATACAAATAGATTATGTGACTTAGCAATTCTATGTCCAGAAAAGGTTGCTCTGGAGAGCAAAAAGATCGAGAGGTATATTTGGGGACTGTCGCCTTAGATTAAGTCAAGTGTCTTAGCTTCCAGGCCTGTTATCTCTTGACAGTGCCAAACAGCTGGCACAGTCTCTTATAGACCACGGAGCCCGTCAAAACTCAGTGGTTGCTGCACCAGAACAACCGCACAGAAACAACAAAAACAACAATAACAACAACAACAACAGCAAGAAGAAAGGTTGGAATAAGAGGAAGGGCAAGTCTTCACAAGAATCCTCAAAGAAGCAACAACTAGTGGCAGTCAATGTTGCTACTGTACCTGCTGCAGTTCCTGCTAACCCTGCACCATCTAAGCCTTATGCTGGTAATCTCCCCAAGTGCAACAAGTGCAATTTTCACCACAATGGAAATTGCTGGGAAATGGAGTGTCATAACTCCAACATAAAAGGGCATACTGCCCGATTCTGTAGATCAACACCCCAACCGATTAACCAAGTACCTGCCGTTGGAGTAGGTTAAGCATGCTACCAATGCGGTGATGTGGGACATTTCAAGAGAAATTGTCTAAAAGTTGGAAATGTTGGTGCAGTTGGGAGGATTTTAGCTTTGGGTCACGAAGAAGCGGTGGCAGACCCTGCGGTAGTCACGGGTACGTTTCTTCTCAACAACACTTATGCATGCATTCTATTTGATTGTGGTGCTGAGAAGAGCTTTGTGAGCCATAATTTCAAACACTTGCTAAATCAAAACTCCCAACCACTAAATGAAACTTTCACTATCGAAATGGCTAATGGGAAATCCGAATCCACCAACGATATATACATAGGATGTACTCTTACCTTGAATAACTTTTCATTACCAATATACCTTATGCTGGTCTCTATCAAAAGTTCCGACGTCATAATGGGTATGGATTGGTTGTGCCCTAACCATGCTGACATCCTATGCTATGAAAGAGCCATTCGTTTGAACTTGCCAACTAACGAAACTCTTATTATATACGGCGACAAACCCGTAACGAACCTTCAGATCATTTCTTGCATCAAGGCATAGAAGTACCTTCGCAAAGAGTATTGTGCTTTCTTATCTCATGTGGTAGACAAAAAGAAAGAAGTGAAAGACATCGCGATCATTCCTAAGGTTTGCAATTTTCCCGACATTTTTCCCGACGATCTTCCAAGAGTGCCTCTCGAACGACTAGTCGAATTCAGAATCGACTTAATCCCTGGGGCTACCCCTGTAGCCAAATCCCCCTATCGTCTTGCACCTTCCGAAATGCAGGAATTATCCAGCCAGCTGAACGAACTCCTTAACAAAGGTTTCATAAGACCAAGATTCTCACCCTGGGGAGCACCGGTTTTATTCGTAAAGAAGAAGGATGGATCATTCCGTATGTGCATAGACTACCGCGAGCTGAATAAACTTACCATCAAGAATCGATATCCTCTGCCTCGCATTGACGATCTGTTTGAGCAACTTCAAGATGCGATCTACTTCTTTAAAATAGACTTAAGACCCGGGTATCATCAGTTATGGATTTTGGAGGAGGATATTTCCAAAACTGCGTTCAGAACTCGTTATGGTCATTAAGAGTTTGTAGTGATGCCATTCGGATTGACGAATGCACCTACTGTGTTGATGGACCTAATGAACAGAGTGTGTCGTACATTCCTGGAAAAGTTCGTCATAGTCTTCATTGATGACATCCTTATCTACTCAAGAAGTGAAGAGAAACATGGACAACATCTTCGTCAAGTATTGCAAACTCTTAGAACAGAGTAACTCTATGTAAAGTTCTCAAAGTGTGAATCTTGGATCAGGAAGGTTGATTTCCTGGGTCACGTGGTCAGTTCAGAAGGAATACACGCCGACCCTTCCAAAATCAAGGCAATCGAGAACTGGCCAGCACCCAGAACACCTACAGAAATCCGTCAATTTTTAGGCCTTGCTGGCTACTATCACAGATTCATCCTGAATTTCTCCCGAATTGCTAAACCTCTTACCACCCTGACGCAAAAGGGTGTAACTTTTTGATGGGTTTTTGAGCATTCTAACACTCCTAAGTGTACATGCAACCCTAAATACCTTGGATCTATGTTTTCTCTACTATACATGCAATTATGAACTTTCCAAGGTATTACCCTATTTAGCATACAATACTTGATACTTGGGTAATCAAATGGATAGAATACATACCTTTGTTTGATGTAGCTTGTCTCCATGAAGCTTGAGTGCCTAGTGCCCCAAGTGGGACACCTCAAATGGTTCACACAACACCAAATACACGTGGAATGACTTGAGAGAAATGGAACACTCCTTGAAATCGTCTAGCCCTCATATTCACACATTAGTGCACGATTTCTTTAGCCATGGGATTCTTTTATATGGTGGCTATTAGGGTTACACCATGTAACTCATAACTTTACCCATTCCTTATGCTCCATGGATTTTAACCTCCATGGAGTATCCATGGGTCACCCCATGGACTTAGTCCAACATAAGGAATCTTGGATCACAAGCCCACATATATAAGAATGAATGATTTACACAATCAACCCATATATTTAATTAGTCTCCTTTTGATCACTTAATTAGTTCCAAATTAATTCTTGATCAATACTAATTAAATAACCTTATTAATATATTAGAACTTATAATATATTAACCAACCTTAAGTGTTATTTCTCTCATTATAGTCTATCCAAATGCATGATGCCATGCAACCCAAATGGACCATGCCCGGTCGGGTCAAGTCTTACCAATTATAGTTATGGACTTAGACATTAATCCAATAGTCTCCCACTTGGATAAGTCTAAAACTATTATTGCGTATGACTTTAGGAACCGATCAGCAATCGTAGCTCTCAAAAGCTTCTGTCGAACTTTGACCTTGTCGATGAACTCTGACCTTTGTCAATGACTTGTCCATTAGATAAGGGATCATATATTCCTCCATTCTAGATATCATATGGACTGAGACATGGATTATCAATCATTCTCTCTGTCCATTTGTTGTTTCCCGATTTCCGATTCATGATGACTGACTGATTGAACAAATCAAATTAGTCCTGGCTTGGCCAAGCACTCACATGTATCATATTTAAATCATCGAGGGGCCCACAGATATCGCTTCTATCCCGAAGGTAAAAGGAGTGGATAAACTTTGACTCATATGGCTTGTTCTACTACTTGTTGAATCATACACAAAGGCACGTTTTATAACATCGAGTTACCGAATGCGTTTTCGTGCAATCAATGTACAACCAACTCATAGTAACAACTCATATCTCTAGGTTTGAAGAATATAAGATATTATCGTCTCATGATCTCTCGTGATAAAATCCATGAAGTGATTCAAATAAGCGTGGGTTGAATGCAATACTCAGAACTTATGAGCACTCATGAGTGTTGTAGAACCACTTTGTCCACCAACTTGGACCTCTAAAAACCAACCCATGACAGTCTTGATTCATATCTACTTCCAACATATGACCGACTGTGGATGGTTTGAATAACTTAATCATTCAGGAAGAGCGACTTAGTTATTCTGGAAGTCAAAACATGCAAAGTGAAACACAAGAATAAATGAATCAAATATGGTATCAAACCCTATGAATATAAATAAACACTTTTATTTATCACCATACTGATTACTCATTATTCATTGTTTCGGTTTTATCAACTTTATACTTGAATTAAAAACACTAGTTGTCCCATGCTCCAAGCATGTACACTATGTTTTTCTTAAACAATAACTTTGTCATACACCAATTATGCACTCTATGTTTGTCTATGATCCTTACTTTGTGAAATAAACCAATTGAACATAATTTCAATGATTCTAATTTCACACTCCCAAATCCTTATCGAAAAATGTGAGAATTTCAAATTCCTATCATTTATCGAAATCTGTTTAGATTTTAAACTTATATGCACTGACCCTCCTGTAATGAATATGTACAAAGTCACAAAGACTTGTCAACAATCATTATAAGGTATTCCAATGGAGATCAACTCCATGGAAACTAAGTCTCATATTCAAAGTACATTGCTTTGGACATGCTTCTTGCATTAAGTTTTCTAATCTTACACAGATAACTTCCACCTATGGAGACAACTCCATATTCTCTTTTTGACTATCACTTCTGAATAAGAGATGCCTCTTTTTTCAGAATATGTCAATATGGTCCTTCTAATATTAACAGTATACTTCCAACTGTACTTGAGCAACCAATCTTTGGTAAACCTTAGATTGTCCTCGACAATTGCTTAATCATTTTAGTCATATCCAATTCTAGACCTTTTCCCTTCTTAATGCTCCAGACATTTGGAAAATTTTAGAAAGGACAAATATTATAGCACATGCAATCGATCCTGTACCCATAGCAAATGGGACACGATTCATGATGTCTCACATAAAGACATGATTCTAGACCAGTCTTTTGCTACAATATTTTTATTTGCCATGTTTTCAAAATTTGATTATGAAGAGGGATGTCGTAATCATAATCGAATTTTGAGAACGCAATATATAGAATTTCTTTAAGTTGAACCAATCCAACATGAAATTCATATATATATTCTTGACTAAAGATGATTAAGGTCTCAATCTAAGCCTTTAGAACTGAAATGAAGTATACCCTCTCCCTTAATTATAGCAAAACAACTTTTTCAATCCCTACAGCCTCACGAATTGAAACTTTTGTTTTCTATAATTAACATTGCTAACTTGCAATACTTATCATAATTATCATGCTCCCACTAACATGATGATTATCAGCATAATACTTATGCTCCCACTAGCTTTGACATGTATTCAGAAATTAGTGGACTTCTAGAAATCAATACTTTATTGACTTTCTTAACAAAGTTCAAATTTCTGATACTAGATTGCTTTGATAAGACTTTATCAAAATCATACACCTTATTGTAGATAGCCCACTGGTGTGTCTAAACAATTTAAGAACTATGAAAAGGGATGCCGTAATCATTGTCTCAATTGGTTAGACCTTTGCTATTTCTCATAAGTCCATGTTAGTGTACTCTACTAACGACTTTGAGAATGCAAAGATTACTATCTACTTAAAAAACTACTTAGTGAAAGTGTTTCCTCACCATCATTTTCATGAATCGGAGAGAAACCTTATGACACTTAGATTTTTATGGTGTATGAGTTCCTACCCATATGAATTTGTCAAAACCATAATCACAAGACAAGGTTAGTGACAAATCCAAAATCATATGGATTGAACTTGTGCAATCTTAAGTTCTTGCCACCTGGCAGCACAAGGGCTTGCCATAGCTTCCAAGTAGTTGTGCAACCAATTGAGAACTCTCAGAACTACTATGCAAAGTCAACTTGAATAGGCACAGAAATGTCAACACGATAGGTTATACACCTCAAGTCGTGTGCTAGTGAAGAATTCCAGGTTTTATTCTTGATTAGGTCTTGAAACTTTCAAGAGCTTTAGGACTCCCACTGTCCTCTTGACATATAAGACTCACTTGCCAAATATATAAGAAATAGTGTGAATTCTTTAGCAAGACAAACACTTCACACACACTTGGTCTAAGTTGGTCTCTGTTTTATCCAAAACATCACAACTTACCAATTTCAAACGTACAAGAGTAGATAACCTGTTACTCTTCCATTTGACTAGTGTTAATAAACCTTCTTTAAGATATGTCACTCAAGTTACAATCTTGGAGTATGACTCTAAGAATTGTTTTGGAACGAAGATGACCTTAGATGATCAATTGTGATATGGTATCTTTTTGATTTAACCATTTCAACAATTCATGACTCCTCTTCTTAGTCATAAAAATGCACTAAGATGACCTTAGATGATCAATTGTGATATGGTAAATTAATCATTAAGATGATCATAAACATGATACTAAAGTACTCTCCCATCTTTTCAGACTTGAGAAACTTTTATCTTTCTGCCAAATTTGATTCTTCTCATTCGTTCTGCCATACATTGAAGTATTTTCAATGTTTTTCAGAATTATACTTAAACTTGTAAGTATAACCATATTTACTAAGCTTTAGTAAATCATGACGAATATTCTTGTCCATCTTTTGTGGTGAACTTTTACTAGTGCACATGAATGTGTACTTGATCCCTTAGTCCTTTTCTTGAGTCACATATACATGTGAACAAGTAACTAGTCTTAATTTTTCCAAAGTTGAAAATTCTCATTCATCATACTATACACCTTGTATGATTCCAAGTTTCGGTCCAATTGAAACTTGGGTGATGAGAAACGTTTCTTATTTGGTAAATTAAGACACTACCACAAATGAAAGAATCAAAACCATTTTCCTATATTACTAGCAATGGAATCAGATAAGCAACAAATTTGTTTTTTCACAAATGCCATTGTAAGGATACCTAAAATAAATAAAATCAAAAATTTACTTTTATTTTAAAAAACTTTGCGGAAAAACTCATCCTTACAATCCATATGAAAACCTTGTTGTTATCTATTCCTAAGCAATGAGTCATAACTCCTAAGTAACAGCTCAAAAATTCTGATGCGATCGAAGTCCATCTTCGCGATCAGAATCAACATATACTTCGTTTAAGCTTTCTCTCTTTTCTTTGATTCTTATAACATCAACATGTGACTCAGTCACATCATGTAGTAAGAATCTCCAAGTAGGAACTTAATAGAGTTAGACAATGGACTTTACCTGAAATAAAGTCAAACTCATTGACTTTACCATCCTTAGGTAAGTTTGGCAGCTTCGTAACCAAAGCCCCTTCCTTTGGAAATAGAAACATATGAACCCTTAGGTAATAGTACATGGGACTATCTCAGACTTAGCCTTTCTCTTTACCATTTGGTCAACCAAGTTGACTATGGCCAATCCCTTTCCATTGGGAAGAGAATGCTTTTCTGGATTTCCTGTGTCACTATTGTCCCTGTCCATTAAGTTTTGGGAAGTCGATCTTCTAATCAAATTTGCTTTACTAGCCTTCCAAATCATTGTTGATTCAGTAGTACCAAGCAAATAGATAAGATCATTAAGGGTCTTGTCATAGTCTGTTTCATAGGAGTCCCAAAGGAACTCACTATGTGACTTAGAAAGTGATTGAACATCCAACTTTCTCAAGACTTTGACACCCAACTCTCCCAGCTTGTCAATATGTGACTTCATCTGTAAGATGTGATCACACATAGACCTTGCTTGCCATTAGGGCTTGAGTGACCTTGAACTTGTGGGTTAGGGAGAATAATTGGAGGGGGTGGAGGAAGTAAAGTTCCAAGAGATTTGGGAAGATCATAGATGTCTGAACTAGACATCTTTTGGGAGATATTCAAGATAGTTGATTTAAAGTCCTTAAGATAACACCCAATATGAAATATTAACGCTAGGATCCAACAACCTATTTATAACTGGAAGAGGGATGCCGTAATCCGAGTTATAAAATAGTTGAAGGTAGGTAAATGACGATTTACCAATTTCCACCATGAAAAACGAAATAATGTAATTAGGTTTTTAATTGGATTTGAAACTCCTAGATCTTTTGAGATTCATTGAACTTTTCAATGGCATGTTTCAATCTCGAGTGTGCCCTTCAGGTTTTGTGACTGGGATGCCGAGGATCACAAAACAAGGTGTGAAGTAACCATGCAAATATACTTGGTACCCTTAATATTTACCCCTCAATCGATGTGCCGGTTAACCACACGAGCTCCACCGATACTATGATAAATATTAAGTTACCCTTTGCCTACTTTGTTAAATCCAGGTTAGTGTGCCGGTTAACCACACACGCTCCACTAACGGTTTAAACAAAGTGCAAAGTGTAATTTCATGGATTAGCACCTTATTCACATTTTCCTAAGTAACTAAGATTGGGAATTTATAAGTGTTTAGTTACTTAGTATTTATCATTAATACTTTTAACGAAGGGAGAATTATAGTCCTTGTCCTACCCGTTCGGCTAACGACCCTCCACCAGTCAAGGAAGCGGTGGGTGAGAGTGGACACCCATTAAACTGCCATTTTATAGGCAGTAACCTTATACCCCCCTTATAGACCGGCTTCGTGAATGAGGCCTACTAACGGTAAGACTGACTTGATCTTATACATATATTTATTATTAACTTATAATACTATAAAGTATAAGGGTTGAATTTTAACTTTTAAAATTCTAGGGGCTAACTTGGAATTAAAGTATTCATGGGGAAAACTTTACAAATTCCAAAACTTGAGGGCAAGTTTTTAAAATATTCAAAACTAATTAATTCCATAACTTATGTGTTTAAAGTAGTTTTAATTAAAAAAAACTCTTCAAGTTCCATAACTTGAGGACAAGTTATGGAAGACTTTAAACTAATAAAAGAATGTAACTTTTCTTTATTTTTGTAACTTATGGAACTAATTAAGGTTACATATTTTATCATCTAATGAAGTGACTCTTGAACCTCCATAACTTGAGGACAAGTTATGGAGTCATAAAACCATTTAATGAGGACAAGACTCTTCATTTTTGTAACCATTGCCAACTTTTTATGAGTTTTATGAAACTTAAATGCGACTTTTTCATATAACTTGAGGACAAGTTACAAAAACACATTTTAGAATCAACTCTTAGATTAAAATGGATTGAAAACACATAATCAAATAACTTTTCTATTAATCTAATAAACTCATATGAACAAAGATAATTCACATCAATTTTTTTCAAGTAATTAGCATAACTTTTAAACTAATACAATTCGATTTTTCAGCTAATTTTGCAAGTATAACAAGAAAACAAGCCTTGGCTCTGATATCACTGATAGGTTTTGAGCATTCTAACACTCCTAAGTGTACATGCAACCCTAAATACCTTGGATCTATGTTTTCTCTATTATACATGCAATTATGAACTTTCCAAGGTATTACCCTATTTAGCATACAATACTTGATACTTGGGTAATCAAATGGATATAATACATACCTTTGTTTGATGTAGCTTGTCTCCATGAAGCTTGAGTGCCTAGTGCCCCAAGTGTGACACCTCAAATGGTTCACACAACACCAAATGCACATGGAATGACTTGAGAGAAATGGAACACTCCTTGAAATTGTCTAGCCCTCATATTCACACATTAGTGCACGATTTCTTTAGCCATGGGATTCTTTTATATGGTAGCTATTAGGGTTACACCATGTAACTCATAACTTTACCCATTCCTTATGCTCCATGGATATTAACCTCCATGGAGTATCCATGGGTCACCCCATGGACTTAGTCCAACATAAGGAATCTTGGATCACAAGCCCACATATATAGGAATGAATGATTTACACAATCAACCCATATATTTAATTAGTCTCCTTTTGATCACTTAATTAGTTCCAAATTAATTCTTGATCAATACTAATTAAATAACCTTATGGACCATGCCGGGTCGGGTCAAGTCTTACCAATTATAGTTATGGACTTAGACATTAATCCAACACTTTTAGCTAGGGAGAGAAACAAGAAACAGTGTTCCAAACGCTGAAGCGATCTCTGTGCAGCGCACCAATCCTATTTCTTCCTGAAGGGACAAAGGATTTCGTAGTGTACCGTGATGCTTCTAATCAAGGGCTTGGATGTGTTCTTATGCAACGAGGAAAAGTTATATCCTATGCCTCAAGACAGCTAAAGACACATGAAGTCATCTATACAACACATGACCTTGAACTAGGAGCGGTGATATTTGCTCTGAAGATCTGGAGACATTATTTATGTGGCACGAAATGCACAATATTCACAGACCATAAAAGTATCCAGCATATGTTCGATCAGAAAGAGCTGAACATGAGACAACGACGGTGGGTGGAGCTCCTGAACGACAATGAATGTGAACCGGATCTGGACACCAAAGTTCGGTGGTTACAGAGACGTGGTTATGAATGAAGCACACAAAACCCGATACTCCACTCATCCAGGTCAGACAAGATGTATCTGGAGCTCAAGAAACTATACTGGTGGCCTAATTTACTACATTTTTCAACTACATTTCAATAGCAGTTTTCCACAAACATTTTACAACTCACATCACTAAAATTTTATGAACTCACCAGCTTAATTGCTGATCAACCCTTTCAAATGACTTGTATTCTCAGGAACCGATTAGACAGGTACTCGTGTCGTGGATTCAGAAGATGGAGTAGTATAGCTTCAAGTCTTGTTTGTTAATTGCTTATGTATTCTATGTTTTGTGTGTACACACTTTGTAAACACTTTCTTTCTAATGAAATGGTTGTTCATTACTTTGCTTACTATGATGTATGTCTTGTGATACTAAACATGACGTCCTCCACCCCAGAACGTTTTCGCCGTTCTGGTTTTGGGGTGTGACAGATTGGTATCAGAGCATTGTTTATAGTGAACTAAGTATATCAACCAATAAAATATATACAACTATAAATACAATGGGGCTTAAGTGCTCTGGATAATGGTATATTTTAAGAGTATAACAGTAAACTATAAAAATATACCTACCTGCTTATACATGTATACATACTAAAACAAGTATCACAAGAAGAACAGAACTAAGAGTATTTAAAGGTTGAACACTGTCGTCAAACCTGAACAGTTATGTAATCATAAGCTAGGATCAATATAGCCTGTTCAACTATATTCATTCGAAGATGTGACCTACATGTGTTTGGGAGTGATATGGTGTTGCAACAGTTTTAAAACTTACCGAATCCTAAGTCAAGAGAATACTAGAACAAGTACACTTGAGTTAGAATACTATGGGAGTATTCTGTGACACTATAGCACGATAACAAGTAAAAAACGTACTAAGTACTTTACATTAAGATACTATAGGAGTATTTTAGGCACTATACAAATAACTTATGTGATAACTTAAAAGACCTTTACAGATAGGCCTATAATCTTGCAATGTATACTTCCAAGGTTATATATAATTGTGATTTTATAGACTTAGAATTTGTGATCTACGCTCCCCAGCCTGTTCCTTGTTTGGTTGTGGTTGCGGAGTAGGATCACTTATTCAAAGGTCTATTTAATTTTAAGTTATATACAACTTGTATACATTGTGCAATTATAGGAGGACTCTGTAAGGGTCACCCCATAATACTACCCTTAATCTCATAGATTCTTTAGTCACTTCCATTCTCGTACGACAAACCCCGATAGCTGTAACCACTACCTTATAATAGACAACAGAAGGGTCTGGGAGAAACGAGAGCAAACTCCTGAGAAGTTTTCAAAGAGGGATCGACCGGAGTAACCAAACACGTTTTTACACGTCACACTAATGAATAATAACCTTGTTAACTTAATGAGCGAGTGGAAACGCTGCTCACATTATGTGTTAGGATTATTTTCTTACATGCAACTGGTAATAGTTATTCGGGTAACAAATATTGATTGGAGGATAGCCATTTCAAATTCGTAGAGTTCATCCAGTATAGACTCTTTTATGAATTGTTCCTAGAACCCTGTGAAAGTCAGGACCCGATGTACTCAAAACTGGAACAACCTTGTCTTTTCAGCTTTTTGGCTTGTGTCCATTGCTATAGACTTATTTCATCTCATCTTTGTATTCTTTTAGCAAAGATGCCTCCTCACAAAATGAACAGATGCACTGTTCCGATAACTCCAACTCAACCGCCGCTACCCCCGTCACAGTCCGACATAGCTGCTTTTCAGGCAGCGGTAACACAAGCAACGATAGCTGCTCTAGCCCAAATTCGCGCAAGTGGTATCAGTGGATCTGGTAGCGGTGCTCACCTAACCGACCATGAAGATACCCACGAACACCCAAGGGAGTGTTCATATAAAGCCTTCATGAAATCCAAACCCGAATCCTTTAATGGAAATGGTGGAATCATCGCTCTAATGCTATGGTTCGGGAGAACGGAATCGATCTTCGAGATCTGTTCGTGCCCCGAAGGGAGCAAAGTGAACTTTGCTGCCTGCACCTTCTTCGGAAGAGCCCTAACATGGTGGAATGGCCATGTTAAGTCACTGACCCTAACAGTGGCAAACTCTATAGGATGGGAAAACTTGAAGGAAATGATGATGAGGGAGTACTGCTCAAGGGGCGAAGTACAACAACTGGAACAAGAGCTATGGGAGCTCAAAATGGTCGGCTAAGACATAGTGGCCTACACTAACAGGTTTAACGACCTGGCAGCACTATGCCCCGGGATGGTTACCCCGGAGAGCAAGAAGATAGAAAGATACATCTGGGGTCTGACTGCCCCGACCCAAGGAAACGTATTGTCTTCTAACCCGGCCACATTCGATAGTGCAAAGCACCTGGCTCAGCAACTCATCGACTATGAAGTCCACCAAGGCGTAGAAGTCCCGTTTCCCGAACCATCAAGTGGAGGGGACTATGGATAGAAGTCGGGGAACAAGAGGAAGGAGGAGCAAACGAGTACTATGTACACCGCCACAACACCTGCTACTCCAGCAACGGCCAGTCGATGTGCTGGAACCTTTCCGAAATGTGGGAAGTGCAACTATCACCACCACGTAAAATGCCAGAAAATGTAGTGTCTGAACTGCCACAGAATGGGACACATGGTCCGTTTCTGCAGGGCACCGGCTCAACCGATCTCCCAAGTCCCTAGAGTTGAAGAAAACCAAGTCTGCTATGGCTGTGGTGAGACTGGACACTACCAGGAGGACTGCCCGATAACCAAGAACTCAGGCGCGGATGGAAGAATTCTAATGATCACCGCAGGAGAACTAACCCCGGAGTCGCCTTCGAGCAGCGGTACGTTTTCGACCTAGTAATTGCCTGAAAAATTAATTTATATTTTATATAAGATTAAAACTTGGGGATAACATTTAAAAGTAATTATGATAACTCGCTTTTTGAAATAAGTCACAACACTCAAAAGAACTAAGAGGTCCGTTTTGAGAAGCTATGATGACCGGTATGTACATTTAGAGTTGCGCATAGCTAGGATTTTGCAAAACAAGAGTGAGTGATTCTGCCTTAATTCCTGTTCCTTGTCTGGTTGTGGATTTGAGGCAGAGTTACTCAGTCGACGTCTAAGTTATCCTAATTATTCATAATTTGTATACTCGGGGCGATCGTAGTGGTATCAAGGAGGATCTTAGTATAAGCATCGATACTAGTTAACAAAGCACTTTCACGGTATGTACACGCACATCACGGTACGATACGTAGGAGTGTTAACATCAAGGGGAAGACAGAAAGCACTAGAACATTCACAAGGAGTACATTTTCGAGCACACTAGAGATACATCATCGTATGGCTTACGTTTCTTTCAAATCGACCACACTTTGTTCGGTGAAGAATCCGTCACTATCATTCGTCGTGAATTGGAGTGGTCCTCACCATACTAAGTCCATATGTTTCTATTCCCTCGATCGTCAAGTTCTCGAAACTCCCGTCATTCGTATTGACAGTCCGACCTAAACCACGGTTGTCTTTTGTACTCTAAACCTCGAAGTACTCATGAGAAGAGTACTTTGTCCTCTGAACCCATATCATCAGATATCTGAGTACCGTCATGAAAAACCACTCGCCCAACAGACCCATGTTCGAGCACATAGGCTAGGGACGAGTACAACCCACCTATCATTGTTCAGTGTATACGCGAGGGTGGTATATGATTATGATTACATAGACTTAGTATGTGTGTTTCTGCCCTATCTCCTGTTCCTTGTCTGGTTGTGGACCTGGGGCAGAGTCGCACATCCGACCGTCTTACTAATCCTAATTATATACGACTAGTATACATGAGGTAGTGATAGATGGACCGAGTATAAATCCTATCATGGACCACAGGGCAAAGTTGCCAGATCTACGAGTGGGTATTCAACAAATCAGAGGAGCGCAACCCTAGGAGTACTACGAAGAAAGTAAATTTCAGGACGAAATTCCCTCTAACGGGGGAATGATGTGACAACCCAAATTTTTTTTGCTTTTAAAGCTCAGCCCGTCAGCTCAGTTGAGTGTCAAAGCCATTTCTGCTATCCTTTAGCCTCGTTTGGAGTCCATTTAAAGGTCTGAAGGTCAATATATTCAAGCATTTAGCATAGGAATGGATCGCGTACACTTCCAGCATCAAAAACGGGCCTTACAGTCCAACATCAGGAGTGTACGGCCGCACACATGGGTGTGCGGCCGCACACCCCTCCTCTGGCAGCACACTCTCGTGTATATAAGAGGGACTTAGCCTTCTTTCATCTCTTTTCACTTCCCCAAGCCTAGAACTCGATTTTGCTCTCTACTACCATCCGATTTTCAGCCTAGATCTCCCAAAAATGTAAGTGTTCTTCCTTTGGTTTGTTGTTAATCTTCATAAACTAGTTACAACCTTTGATTTCATCCATTTGAAATCATGTTTTGGCTAGATCTTCAAATATTCATCCATTTCACCAAGAACACCAAGAACACACACTTGTTCTTGGCGATTTTGGACCTTCTCGAGCTTCCGGATCGTAAGTACGTCTTTCCAATGCTTGAATCTTGTTAAAAACACTTGTTTAAGTCCTTAGAAATGCCCAGAACTCGTGACCAATGGTGTGTGCGGCCGCACACACTCATGTGGCCGTACACCCCTCAAAAACCCTCAAAACACCATCCAAACACCCCTAAAGGCTTGTATACTGTGAATGCCATTCCCCAAGCTTGTTACTTACTAGATGAGGGCCTTAGAAAACGTCCAAAACATGTTCATCAAGGAGTGTGCTGCCACACACACTCCATGTGGCCGTACACCCCTTTGTTTGGTGCTTTAGGGCTTCCAAAGTGCCTTTCTAGCTTCAACACTTGATGAGCATCAGTCCTACAAGCCTCCCGACCATTTGGAAAACGTTTTGTGCACACTTTACCATGAGTGTACGGCCGCACACTCCCCTGGCCGCACACTCCTCAAAGTGGTCGTACACCCCCTTAGTTTGAATCACATGTGATTCCAACACTTGGGCAAAGTGTTTCCTAGTCCCGTAAGGTGTTTCCTTTCATTTGGTTGTTTCTAAACACTATATTTATGTCAATATATGCCATTATATGTCTTTTAGGACTCGTTAAGTCTCGGGACTTCACTCGTGGAACTTATCATCCTTACGTGCATATTCATTGAATCACCCACATCAGGTGAGTTCATACCCTGTAATGAATCTTTTAACTATTTTAAATGTTTTAAGGGAGGGAATACAAGTTGAACACAATGTTAATTGTGTAATTGTTTGTTACAAACATTTTCAAAAGGATTATTTATGTCATTATAAGTTGTCAAAACATTTCAAAAACTCTTTAAAGTTATGTTACTTTATAGTCTTACCAAAACTCTGTTTTTTTTAAAAAAAAACGCAAGCATAACTTGGTAGATAAAAGAGTCTTTTCAACAACAGTTCAAGGAAAACATTACTAGTAAACTATAATAGGTATAGTTTAGAGTTAGTCCATACATGGGTCAGAACATATTATACATATTAATACTATAGGCTTTTCGAGGCGTATCGCCTGGAGTCTGTATAATGCTACTATAGGCTTTTCGAGGCGTATCGCCTGGAGTCTACATAATACAACTATAGGCTTTTCGAGGCGTATCGCCTAGAGTCTACACATTACTACTATAGACTTTTTGAGGCGTACCGCCTGGAGTCGACACATTACTACTATAGACTTTTCGAGGCGTATTGTTCATTCAGTACTACCTGGAGTCTGTATTTTATATAACCAGCAGCATCACTGTTGTGGTAAAATATTATATTCCCTATTACATTACTTCGTGATCTTTCACATATTACTTTAATGTATAGACTATATTTAGTTAATGATAGTCACACTTGGGAAAATACACACTCATACAAGATACAAACATATATAACAATTGAGGCCTTGGTAGAAGGTTATGTTTAGTAAGAAGGTCCATAATGCTAATCTTATGATTCCTTGATGTATACATCAAAGGATACATATATATCAATAGAATCTGACAGGTAATAGGATGTATGCTTTCCGTTTCATTTCATGTTCCTTGTTTGGTTGTGGGCTTGAGACAGATTCACCCAGCCTATTATCTATCCGATTCTAGTTATATAGGTTCCGTATACATTAAGTCATCATAGGGGTACCGGGTATGGGCCAAGCCATAGGACACAGAGTCAGTGCACAGTTTTCTAGTATAGAACACATTTTCCAAATTAGACTTTTTGACATACAAAACTAGAAACTTACTAGTTAAGGGTTTAATCCATTCAATTAAACCAGTTTATGTACTCGAAGGGTCTTCGGTGCCTAACTCTATAATACTTTAGTCTATACAGCACGGTTATATATCTTTAATACCCAATAGGTAGTTGGATGAGTGTTTTCCGCCTTACTTCCTGTTCCTTGTTTGGTTGTGGGCTTAGGGCAGATTCACTCAATTAACTATCTAGTCGATATTAGATCATATATAGCTGGTATAAACTAAGTGATTATAGGAGTAAGCACTGTGGCCACCAATTTACTATAAGAAATAAGGATTTTCTTAAAGGATCTTTTCATTTAAAAACAAAGGAACTATTACTGTTAACTCTGTGAGTATCAAGAGGACACACTAGAGTTATATACGATAAGGATCTAACAACCAATGGGATGTGTGTCATCTGCCTCATTCCCTGTTCCTTGTTTGGTAGTGGGCTTAGGGCGGATACACACAATCGATTGCTTGTTTACTCTGAGTTTTATGTAACTTGTATCCACTTAGTACACATAGAAAGGATTGTAGAGTCATTTTTACTCATCTTTCATCAAGGCAGGAAATATAGGAATATCTGGAGGAACAGACGAACTTTTTTTTCTAAACACAACTTATAATTTACTACATTTTTCAACTACATTTCAATAGCCGTTTTCACAAACATTTTACAACTCACATCACTAAAATCTTATGAACTCACCAGCTTAATTGCTGATCAACCCTTTGAAATGACTTGTATTCTCAGGAACCGATTAGACAGGTACTCGTGTCGTGGATTCAGAAGATGGAGTAGTATAGCTTCAAGTCTTGTTTGTTAATTGCTTATGTATTCTATGTTTTGTGTGTACACACTTTGTAAACACTTTCTTTCTAATGAAATGGTTGTTCATTACTTTGCTTACTATGATGTATGTCTTGTGATACTAAACATGACGTCCTCCACCCCAGAACGTTTCCGTCGTTCCGGTTTTGGGGTGTGACACTTACCCAGTCTGGCGTTACTCTGGATCGGTAACTCGTCTTTCTTGGAGTTCTACATGTTGAACCTTTTCAACACTTTATCCACATAGGTACTCTGACTAAGTCCAATTAGTCTTTTACTCCTTTCTCTCAAAATCCTTATCCCTAGGATATTGGCAGCTTCACCAAGGTCCTTCATAGAGAAACACTTCCCAAGACAGGACTTCATTTCCTACAGAGTTGAGATGTCATTTCCTATGAGTAGTATGCCATCCACATATAATACCAAAAAGCTAACTATACTCCCACTAGCGTTGACATATACACATGACTCATCTTCACTCCTTGAAAAGTCAAACTCTTTGACTTTCTCATCGAAACAAAGATTCCATCTGCGAGGTGCTTGTTTCAATCCATAGACGGATTTCTGAAGCTTACACACTCTATTATGGTACTCTGCGCTGATGAAACCCTCAGGCTGACTCATGTAAACATCCTCAGCCAACTTTCCATTAAGGAAAGCAGTTTTGACATCCATTTTCGATATTTCATAGTCATGAAATGCAGCAATGGTTAGCATAACCCTAATAGACTTGATATTCGCTACTGGTGAAAAGGTCTCATCATAATCAACTCCCGGAGTTTGAGAAAAGCCCTTTGCAAACAGTCGCGCCTTATAAGTGTGTACATTACCATCCATGTCGGTCTTCTTCTTGAAGATCCATTTGCACCCGACTGTCTTACGACCTGTTACATTGTCAACTATGTTCCAAACTTGATTGTCATACATGGATTGTATCTCGCTATCCATAGCCTCTTTCCATTTAGCAGCCTCAGGGCCTACCATGGCTTCCGTGTAGCCGTTAGGTTCATCCAGACTTACTAGTGTGCTATCACTGATAAGTGTATCACCTTCCGCAGTAAGATGGAAACCATAGTAATGCTCAGAGCATTCCTAACTCTCGTGGAACGCCTCAGAGGTACAGACTCATCTGTCGGATCAACACGAGTTTCCTCCTCAGGTTGATTGCTAGGGTTTGAGGTTCCTTCACCACTTGACTCTTGAATTTCTTCAAGGTCAATTTTCCTCCCACTGTTTCCTTGGATTATGAATTCTCTCTCGCGAAAGACTCCTCTCGTTGCTACAAAGACCACATTATCACTGGGTCTGTAGAAGAGGTAACCAAAGGATCTATGTGGGTGGCTGATGAAAATACACCTCTCACTTCGAGTTTCGAGCTTATCGTGAGTCTCACGCCTCACGAAAGCCTCGCAACCACAAATCTTGATGTGGTCCAGATTGGGAACTTTTCCAGTCCACATCTCGTGAGGTGTTTTGGTAACCTTTTTGGTAGGGACTATATTAAGGATATGGGCGGCAGTCTCTACGGCATACCCCCAGAATGAGATTGGTAGCAAAGCTTAACTCATCATGGAACGAACCATATCCAACAAGGTTCGATTGCGCCTCTCAGCCACACCATTCAACTGTGGTGTCCTGGGAGGTGTCAAATGTGAGACAATCCCACATTCCTTAAGATAGTCAAGGAACTCTGTACTAAGATACTCACCACCTCGATCGGATCGAAGCATCTTAATGTTCCTGCCCAACTGATTCTCCACTTCCTGTTTAAACTCCTACAACTTTTCAAAGGTTTCTGACTTATGCTTGATTAAGTAGACATATCCATATCTACTAAAATCATCAGTAAAAGTCACATAGAAGCGGTTAGCATCCCTTGTGGCGGTTCTGAAGGGTCCACACACATCTGTGTGTAGAAGATCCAACAAACCTTCACCCCTAGCACAAGTACCAGTGAAGGGTTAATTTATCATTTTTCGAAGTAAACAAGATTCACAACTATCATCTGAATTTAGGTCAAATGACTCCAAGACTCCATCCTTTTGGAGTTAGCCTATGCGTTTCTTGCTTACATGTCCAAGACGACAATGCGATAATGATGCTTTATCCAAGCTAGTGGAAAAACGGATACACAATACATTATTTCCTAGGTTATCAAAAACCGACACAGTTTCATACACACCATCACAATGTAATGCTTTAAAATAAAGAACATTATTAAAGAAAGCATTAATACCACCACATTCATTATCAAACGAAAAGGTAAAACCTTGTTTGTACAAACCATGAAAGGAAATAATATTTCTTGCCATTTCAGACGAGTAACAACATTTATTCAAATCTAATGTTAACCCACTACTTAGAAACAAAGAGTAAACTCCAATCTTGGTGACAGGTGAAGCTTTCCTATTCCCAATTATCAAGTTTATCTTCCCATACTCCACATTCTCACTTCTTCTTAGTCCCTACAAATCAGAACATATGTGAATACCACAACCAGTATCAAGGACCCAAGAGTTAGAATAGGGTTAGTTATTAGACAATATAGTGTATATACCTGCATGGTTGGGTTTTACTTTCCCATCCTTAACATCTTGCAGGTACTTCGGGTAGTTTCGCTTCCAGTGCGACTTTTCATGGCAATAGAAGCATTCAACCTCTTTAGGGTTAGCAAAAAAACAGTTACGAAACCTTTCTTGGTTCCACTTGAAGAGGAGCCATCAAGGGACTTTCCCTTGGTACCCTTCGAAGGGCTCTTCCTCTTCTTTCCTTTTCCTTGCCCGATTTCCAAGACAGGGGCCGCGGTAGGAGTAGGAGTAGTAACAACCGACTTACTATTAAGACCACTTTCTGCGGTCTTCAAAAGTCCTTGAAGCTTGCTGAGTGTAACTTCCTCCTTGTTCATGTGGTATGTCATTCGGAATTGATCGTAACATGAAGGTAAGGAGTGCATAATGATATCAATTTCCAACTCCTCTGGGAAGTTCACATTCAGTTTCAGCAAACGGTCCACATACCTTTGCATTTTCTGCATGTGGCCCGTGATAGGTTTACCATCCTTCATCTGGGTTGTTATCATTGAGGAGATGATTTCATACCACTCTTGACGAGCACTCTGATGGTAGCGGTCCATCAAGTCCTGGTGCATCTCAAAAGGGTAAAAGTCCTCATAGGACTTTTGGAGCTCAGCTGTCATTGTGGCCAACATGATACATGCCACTTTGGTGACATCTCTCTTATATGCCTGGTATTTAGCGATCTCCTTAGGAGTAGCAGACGACTCATCAAGTTCCTTAAGCTACTTGTCGAGGACATATTCTTTGTCCTCATACCGAGTTACCATCCTAATGTTCCTCATCCAATCCATAAAGTTGGATCCATCGAAGATGACTCTCCCACAAAGGTTCAAGAGAGAGAAGGAGTCGGTAGGTTTCAAAACAAGTGAAAGAATTGATACTCCTACGAAAATCATATTCAAAGAAAAATAGTTTCAGCTGGATCCTGTTGGGAAACAAATGTCGTGGGTTTCAACCATTTGATCAAGACCACTCATAACGAAAGAATATGATTTGGAGCATCGAAGGTTGGTACTGAAACAAATGTTTTGTGTAAATGTGGAACGTAGTTCCCCGTTAATTCCTTAAATAATTAGAAAATTGGGTTTCACTTTCATCACGACCTCATGAATCAAGATCATAAACACAGAATTTTGATATGTCTAAGTCATGATTGGTTTGATCAATGACCTCTTGGACATACGTCATTTTGTGTGAAATGTGTTAGAATGTTGAGATGAAAAACATTGGTTCACGAAGTCAATTGTACCTCTGTTATGCTTGGACCAAACAAAAAACTCTCAACTCATTTGAGAAGAGTAAGGTAGCTCAGTAGACTAATGTGAATGTAAACCTCATTGGGAAGAAATTTTCGTAATGAAAATTTCATTAAGGCTTTCGAAATCACACATTGAGTCAATAGAGGCTTGGGTCGACATGCTGCAACATGCTTCTAGGGACATTCTAACTAGTACAAAGTATCGAAATTTACCTTACCCTAGAAACTCAAGCATGACCCTTGTAAAATTTTCGTGAAATCTGCATTAAGAAAGAAAAGACAAAGTACAAAATAACAAAACTCTTTTTGGTATTTTATGTTTTTGAAAAGAAAAAAGTATATATATATATATATATATATATATATATATATGTATGTATATATATATATATATATAAGGTTTAAAAGGCTTAGGACTGATAACCCACTTTGGTTCCTTTTGCTTGTTTGGATGTGGGATTATAAGTATCGATTATTTGTCCGAGTGTCATTTAAATTTTTACTTATATATATTTGTATATGTATATAAATATAAAAGCTATTTCATTCAGCTTTGATACTGTTTGTAACATGTTGAGCAAGGGGTTGCATTCATGAATACTCAGTAACAATCCAGAAAGTACATATAAATTATAATAGCTATAATTTATGATTCACAGAACATTACTTCACGATTCAAGAATACAAAAGTACATTGTTTTACAAGAACAAAGGTTTGATTCAAAACTAATCAAGAGTATACATCTTTCATATACATGTTAAGAATGCTATTTCAAGAACATACTATCAATCATTCATTTTAGAATGATTGGGTTTTCATAACTATTATACATGTAACGTTTATATGCTTTTTATGAGTCATTTGATCCAGGTTGTTTAAATTCATTTAAACAATATAGTTAAAGTTCTGACATTATAACCAGAATCTCCAGCCGGGGATCGAAACAATGTGTGTATAGACCTATATTCGGTTTGACAACCCTGCACTCAGACTGCTAGGTATAGTCAGGCATAGATGCCTATGAGTGACAGTTGTTATCAACAGCTTTAACGCATTCATAGCGTTGGGTCAGGCCATTTAGTCAGTATGATTATAGTAACTCATTAAAAATATATTAACAATACGTTAGTGTATATTTAACTAAACATAAGTCCATTTTCAAAGTACTAGTTTTACAAGATACAATTTACAGTATTACATTACAGTTTACAATAATAGCTGGTGGAACCAGGCACACTCACGGTTACAAGTTTTACATAAAGGAATACAAATACAGAACATTGGTTTACAAATAGAACGGTTTTATGTGATTAAAACTACTTTTCATATATAGCAGAAAATATAGGTTATTCTGGAACAGTTTACATATTCAAGAAACGGAAAACATTCTTTCAAACATAAACACTTATGCACTCACTCAACTTTATGTTGATACTCTCATTTCAAATTACTTGTATTCTTAGGGAATCAGTAGACAGGTACTCCCCGAGCTTTTGAGAAGATGGAGCTATTTTGAGTCATGTCTCCTTCTTTTGTATAACTATTTTGGTTTCAATATACAATGATGGAACACATGTAAATACTTATACTTTTTAAATACAATGGTTGTATGTACTTTGATTACTATAATGCATGTGTTGTGATACTACAAATGAAGTCATCCACCCCCGGACGTTTCCGCCGTCTGGTTTCGGGGTGTGACACCGTATTAGTCTCAGAGGACCATCACAACAACCCTAACAATACATACTAGCATACACATACACTCTATCCTCACTTCCTAGAGGAAGGGTAAACATTACACGACTGGTCGGCTGACCCCACACAACTCATCCATGTAACTTCCACCAACCCTACAACAGTCGTGTATGCTAACCATACATAACATTGGATCCAACAGACAGCCAAATACTTGATTCTACCCTAAGACCACAACCAAACAAGGAATAGGAAATAATGATAAATCAAACATTCTTAGGCTATACAATCTTAGTTATGTACAATTTTGATGCAAACACTAAGCAACTATAGTAATGATGTCAATTTTATATAACGAAGAACCCAAGGCTATCAGGCATCATATAATTAGGCAATTATATCATGCAATTCCTGAAGATTCCTAGCCTATCACTAGCATGCTGTTCTAACATATCACAATATCAAATAACAATGTGGTAATTTAGGGTCTACATACTAGCTCCGGCTGATCGTACACATCGCATCCTCTTTTGATTATTTTGAAAACAATTTGAAAATCATTTTTAAAACCTTTTTCCTTAGTCTGAGACTGGATTCACATGAGTGTTCCTCCATATCACTCAAACCAAGGATTTGATACCAACTTGTAACATCCATAAAAATCACAAGCAATTTAAACTTTTACAATCAACCCAAATTTATATATTGTTTACAAATCATATTTTTCAAAATATTTTTCCAAACATCAGAGTCTTTCAAAATTATAAGATATAAACATGAGGATGTGTACGGTCACGCCTTCGCCTTCCTGCGATCATCCGAAGTACCGGAAACCGTAACCCAAAAATTGTAGGATAACGCTTAGTGACTTCCCCTTAAGTACCGCAATATAAACATAATAAAACATAGCATACATAAACAGCCTTCAGCCTGACTGGAACACCGCACCGACCTACAGGCTATCTGGACTGCTCATAGAACCTTCATCATGACTAGACCGCCTCACCGGGCCTTCAGCCTATCTGGACCGTTATATGGTCCTTCGGCCTAACTGGTACGACTCTTAGGCCTTTTTCCTATCTGAGACGCCCTGTGTCTCTCAGCCTTCAGTCTACATTGGTTTGCCGTAATCCGACCACACACAACACGTCGACATATACATAACAGATAAACACACACCCCCACACACACAGACATATATATATATATATATATATATATATATATATATATATATATATATATATATATATATATATATATATATATATATATATATATATATATGTATATAACCAGTCAACAGACAATCAGGAAGATCTATAGATCACTAAGCATTAGATCATCCTCCATACCAGGATACCAATCTTACAGTTCACTACAGCATGATAACATACTTTCACATAACAGGATATCTAATCCAATTTGCTGGCATTGGTGCCTTCGACCCGTACGTACAGTGAGGAAAATTCACCTCACAGACTGGACAAAAGTTGATGAGGTCTCGACTCCGAATCTCATCCCTAACCGTCACCTATCCAATCAAATGACCAATCTCAATCAAAATCCCAAAATACCCAAAATTCCCTTAGGTTAACCTTGGTGAAACTTGGTCGAAGTCAAACTGGTCAAATCAACTTAGTCAACTGAGTCAACCCACCCGAGTCAACACTGGGTGAGTACGTGGGGCGTAATCCAAATGTACGTTGGGCATACTCGAGCGTTCACCATCATTGGGGTGGTTGACCTCATGCACGATGCGTACTCCAGCTATGTGGGGCGTACTCCCAGATCCCCAAAATCTCATTAAGAGCTTAATGGCTTAAACTCTCACGTCCATCTTTCAAATCCATGGCTAAAATACCCTCAAGAGTCATAAAGTTTCCAACTTTATGACGTTGCATGTCCATTAAGTTCTTAACTCAACTTATTACCTCATTAAGACCTTCTAAATGATGCATGGAGCAAAACCAAACATTTGGAACCCATTTTTATGGCTCAATACCCTACCAAAGGTTTGAAAGGACAGCTTAATGGTTCAAGAACATGCTATGTTCAAGAATCTACATATTTGGGACAAAAAGGACTAGAAACCATTCCAACACAAGATCTAAATGAAACCTCACCAAGTTCAGAACTTTATAGCTTCAAATGGTGCCAAAAGGTGGTGTGATCCTGGATCTAAAGAGCTTCACTCCTCTAAGGTGGTCTCTCTTTCCTTCCTTCTTCTTCAAAAGAACAAAAGACACACACACTCTAGCTTAGAAATTCTTCACAAGATGGATTAGGGTTGCAAAAACGTCTCAAGAGGATGGAGGTTGATGAAGTGACGGGAAATGAGGCTATAATGGGGTTTAAATATGAGCAAAAACCTAAAAATTATGGTTTGCATTCCTGGCACATACGCCTTGCATACAGATGTATGCCTAGTGTACTAGGGTGCACCCTAGTACGCTCAGCGTACACACGTACGCATGGCGTACTCCCCCAATCACCCAAATTACGAAAATGCCACGATGGCCCTCTTTACACTCTTTCTTAAACTTAGGGACCAAAATGCAATATAAATCAATTATTCGGTCAAAATTAGAAGTACCTTATCATCGAGATGTTACAATTTTCTTTTACAAAGCGAGATGAAATCACAGATATTGAATCCAAGTCCATCATCTTCATACAAAAATTAAAAGTGCAATATCAGGTTACTGTGAACACTATAATTAACATCCGTTATTGCTAACCTTAAATTCATGAATCTGCACCAAAATCAGTATAAAAAAGCTACAACTTTATAAGCTTCAACTGTGACATCCCCAAATTCACGGTCATTTAAAAAAAAATATTTATGCTTATTTCAAAATCAGAGTATTCATTTTAAAGAATAATATTGCGGAATTTGTTCCGAGAAAAACATGATAAATACATTATCAAAACATTTCTGAAGAAATGTATTTTGTTTATATAAAAACTTTGGGATTTCATCGTCAATACAGAAACATAATCATAAACAGACCTTACATTCATTTACACTAGTGATTTGCATATTCTTTAATCTCTCAGTATAATGTAGCTTCATATCGACACTTGTGATACAAATAAACTGAGTGGGTCAGGTTGGAAAACCTGGTGAGTACATAGGGTTTTCAATCCACAATAATATAATTATTATGTTTAATCATCAAACAATCAACCCAATTAGCCATCCCCATTATCTTCTTTATTCTTAAGGATCTACCCTAAAAATCACTTATTCTTCATTCTGTAGTTGAATTAATCGAGTATTAGAATTAAAATCAGAGTAAAGATGAACACGAGAAGTAAATAAGGAGGCAGAAAGTACAAAAAACTCTACAGTCTACTCAATGTTTAGCTCCAATTTATAGGAGGCAGAAAGTACAAAAAATACTAAGGCTAATCTTTTAAGCTTCGAAAAAAAAATACCTTAGCAAATACATAAAACATACGAAACATACAATTACACAGATTTCGACATATTACAAGATATTTCGACTCTACAATCTCCCCCTTTGTAATCATGTCGAACTTCTCAATTCGTGAGAATCTGTGCGGCAAAGTGCATCATCCTTCGTATTTCTGAGTACCATGTAATCATCTTTCATAACTCCACCTTATCATTATCATTGTTCTTCTTGCAATTATTCATACGAACAATGATGTTCCTATATTGTGAAGTCTGAAACAAAAACCTCTTAGCTTTGCCATTTTTGACTTTTCTAGCAAAGACCATTCCAAAAGGCTTTAAGCATATCTCCCCATCAGCATACTTCTTCAATTCAGCTTGAGACTTTGATAATTCCATTGCCACTTTTACTTCCTTTCCCATTGCTGATGCTAACTCCACATCAATCAATGCTAGACAATCATAGTAATTGGCTTTGAAGATTTTGATGTGCGCAAGACCAAGCCTCAAAACATCTTTGTCAGTCCCTTGAAGTTGCGAAGCCTCCATGTCTTTCAAAATCAATGCAACATGAATCAAATCATTCAAGTTCATTAGAGGTAAATCAACAATTGAGAAATCACACACCTGATTGTTTGCCCTTACAACATGATACCGTAAATTCTTTATCATATTCTCGAACATCACATCCTTTGTTATACTTACAACCTTCTTAATCTTCACCAAATACCATATTTCTTCTGGTTCTTTTCCAACAGCTGCATGAAACCTAAGTTTCAAATGGATATAATCATCCTCATTTTTGAACTTCTCAACTATTTTGTACTGATCCATGATAAACATCATTTCGTTCACAGGGAAATCAAGTTGACTCATATCAGTGTTAGTGATAGAGTAGTTTTTCTTTGGCTTCTTCTCAAATGCATACATGTGATTGTAAGCAACTCTTGCTTCAATGTTCTCATAACTGTACAACTATGTTGGATTTCCCTTCTCCAAACTAGGTGGATCACTTTCACGAAGTCTTAGTATGCTCTGTATCTGCCTTTGTTTATCTATTTCAGCTTCAATTTCAGCCTTCTTTTCTTCCTTCGATTTTTCAATCACAATCACTTTTCCTTTATCTCTATTGGCCTCATAAACCTTTGGCTTTGACAAACTTGAACTCCCTCCTTCAGTTGTCGAACCAATTACAATTCCCGTTAGAATGGGTTTAGTTGTTGGCTTGATGGCTTATGTTGTATTCACCTTTGGAAGTACAGGTATTGTGACTTGAGTTGATTCAACTTTCGTTACTTCACCAGAAGTAGTAACAATCTTTTCAATCTTCTTCGTCTTATCAACCACTTTTGTTACTTTCGAAGCTTTGCTTTCTTGAGTTTTCTTTACTCCCGCTTGCACCCCTGTGACAACAGGTGGAGCACCCGTGGGTAACATATTTGCAAACATCGAAATAGGAGCCACAGCCTTCTGAATGGCTTGATCCAAAGAATGTAACTTCTGAGTTAAAAACTCAGGAGTTAAAAATGAAGTTGGAATAGGTTTCGACACTAACTCCTTTAGTTCACCAAGCAAAACTCCCATTTTTTCGAAATTCTGAGCATCGTCTTTTTCCTTTGCATCAAAATTGGGAGTTAGAGCTTGATACCATTCAACAACCATTCTAACTGCAGCCGCAATCGTATCAACACTCAACTTGATTGTTGAGTAATTGGAGTTCAGATCATGCAGCTCTTTGGATACTTCAACTTTCATCTCCTCAAGCTTTCGATTAACATCTTCGCGTATTGTCTTGACATCTTTAACAAAAAGAACGTGTCGTTCTTTTGTTGTCAAACGAAGATCTTTAAGTGCAGAATTGAACGAATCTGTTTGAGCTTTGACCCTCAATTAGTTATTTTTATCCATAACATCCATTTGCTTCTGCAGTCGAAGCTCTATAGCTTTTAACATAACATCAACCTCTTTTCCCGAAACTGAATTATTTGCACCAGAATCAGCTTGTGATTGGAGAATAGAGTTAACCTTGCGATTGAGAATCTTAAACTGTTTACCAAACATCAACATGTGATCTAGTATATCTTCTTCTTCAGAATCAAAATGAAGATCATCAAACGTTCCTCCGAAACCTCCTCCATCTCTTTCTTCATCGGAATTGGATTTTGGTAGATCGGTGGATTGAGATGCGAAAAGTGTATTGAAGGGTTGCTTTAAGACTTGTTCGAAAGTTGGTGAAATAGTGGTAGTGGAAACAGGTTTAATAAAAGGTGGAAGAGAAACAAAGGTACTTGAAAAAGGTTCAGTAATACCTTGAGATGATGGATTTAGACTCACCACAACTTGTGCATCCGTATCAGATACGTCTGCAACAATAGTTGAAATTGGAACCTCCTCAAGAACTGGTTTGGTTACAACAATTTCGAGTGGAACTATTGTTGGTGGTAACGAAACATTTTCAAGAATGAGTGGTTGTAAGACAATTGGGGAATTCGAACCCAAAGGAGATTCTGGAACAACCTCTTCTTCTAAGGACTCATCTTGAACCACCAACTTTCGCTTCTTCCTCTTTTTGTTGATATGCTTTGCCACATCCTCAGATCTTCTCTTCTTGGATGCTGGTGAAACGGGTGCAGGAATCTCACGAACTTTGACTCCTTGGCGGTTAAGCTGGGGTTTATGAATAGTAGGAGACTGATCTTTTGATGAAGTTCATTTATGATAAGTAAAATTCATGAATCGTTTGAACACACCTGATTTCGAAGGGATCAATTCCTTCGAAGAATCAGGAACAATCTTCTCCTTAGGCTTCTGAGTTTCAATTGCAATCTTCTTAGGAGACTAAGTCTTGGGTTGTTTCTTGGGACTTTCGATAACAACATCTTCTTCAGGAACCTTCTTTGACTTCTTTGACTTCTTGGACTTCTTGGATGATCCTTCATCACTTATTTGAAGCAAAACCCCAGTTTCAACTGAAGGATTTATGTGTTTCAAGTATTCCACCAACACTTAATTTGTTGGATCAACTTTCTTCAACATCCCATCAGGAATTCGAGCAACATTCAGAAATTCATCGGAATCATCTGCTACAACTTTTGGAAAATTATACTTTGCAAATTCTGCCTTAGCCTCATTAGAAGGAACCATAATACCTTCTTTCTCATATACATACTAAAGAATCAAACTCCAGTAACGTGCACACGAAATTGCTTTTACCACATTCGTCTTTTCCAGGCTCTTGATAAACTCTTTCCAAATCTGAGTAGCATAATCAACCTTGAGATCGTAATACAACCCTCCTACCATAGCATAAACTTCCATTCTCCCCATATCAAGCCCTACACTTCGCCCAGTTAAGCAACGAAGAAATATTCCGAACAAAAAATTCCAAATGCAAGGAAGACTAGATTTCTTGAAATCCCTGGTCTTAATGAGTGGTGGATGATGACCCATCTCGTGAAACATGAACATAACTTGATCAGCAGTAGGTTTGAAGAATGGAGAGGAATTTGGAAATCCCAAGATTTAAATAAACATCTTCTTCGAGAGTCGATTTCACTTTTCATTCACCAGATTGAATGTGATTAAATCAGTGGCTTTGTTGTAAGAAGCAGTGGAACCAGCCATTAATAACCATGACAACGGGACTGCAAAAGCATTGAACATCGCATATGCGAAACCTGAATGTTGAAGAGCAACAATCAGCATCTTGAGTTCTTCTGGATACAGTGACACATCTCCTTCAAGCTGATAGTTGGTGCTTTGAATCTTAATAAGTGGTTGAGATTCAACTTCTTCAGTAGTGGTGGTTGGATCAGCCGCAATTGATTAGGGTTTCAGAAAATCTTGAAGAACAGAGAAAGTTAGGGCTTTTTGATCGTCTGAGAATTTTGAACGCGCAATTGTTAAAGGAGAGTAGAATTTCCTTTTATATGTAACCCCAATTGAATTCCAAACGTTTTCTTGAAAGAGTAAGCGACGTTTGTTCTTGAAAGTCGCACCACTAGCCGTTAAACGCGCCATGTCAGATAAAGTTCCTTGAAAGTCGGGCCATGTTGCCAAACCGTCACATCAGACTGTTCGTGAGCACCAAGTGGATAAGATCGAAAAACCTTAGTCATGGAGGTTAGGCTCTTTCGTCTTTGGGATTAGAGACGAAGTAATATGCCAGACTGTCGAAATCATCAGCCTGAGTTGGTAGTACTCAGATGCTCATGGATTTCGTGAGTGCAGTGTGCCAAGAGAATAAGATAAGAAGGAAATTAACGAAAATTTTGGAACTGTGATGTCCCTTGAATTATCAAGAGAGATTAATAATAACTTGTGTATGTTCCCGTGAATTTCAATCGAATACTTGTAGAGAAGTATCGAATGGCTTCTTTTTCAAGGCTTCGTGGGTGGCTTAAAAATTTCATTACATATCATCCTAAACATAAGGTGAGTAATTGTAACCGAAATTACTTGTTTAACCAGTGTAGTCAGTGACAAGTATGCTTTGGATTAATTTCAAAATAACAATTGAAAGAATTGATACTCCTACGAAAATCATATTCAAAGAAAAATAGTTTCAGCTGGATCCTGTTGGGAAACAAATGTCGTGGGTTTCGACCATTTGATCAAGACCACTCATAACAAAAGAATATGATTTGGAGCATCGAAGGTTGGTACTGAAACAAATGTTTCGTGTAAATCTGGAACGTAGTTCCCCGTCAATTCCTTAAAAATTTAAAAAATTGGGTTTCACTTTCATCACGGCCTCATGAAGCAAGATCATAAACACAGAATTTTGATATTTCTAAGTCATGATTGGTTTGATCAATGACCTCTTGGACATACGTCATTGTGTGTGAAATGTGTTAGAATGTTGAGATGAAAAAGATTGGTTCACGAAGTCAATTGTACCTTTGTTATGCTTGGACCAAACAAAAAACTCTTAACTCATTTGAGAAGAGTAAGGTAGCTCAGTAGACTAATGTGGATGCAAGCCTGATTGGGAAGAAATTTTCGTAATGAACAGTTCATTAAGGCTTTCGAAATCACACATTCAGTCAATAGAGGCTTGGGTCGACATGCTGCAACATGCTTCTAGGGACATTCTAACAAGTACAAAGTATCGAAAATTTACCTTACCCTAGAAACTCAAGCATGACCCTTGTAAAACTTTCGTGAAATATGCATTAAGAAAGAAAATACAATGTACAAAATAACAAAAATCTTTTTTGTATTTTATGTTTTTGAAAAGAAAAAATATATTTTTGTGTTTTTAAGTTTTTCGAAAATAAAACAAATAACAAAAGAAAATCTTTCTGGAATTTTTGATTTTTCGAAAAGAATACAAACAAACGAAAATATTTTTGGGTTTTCGAATTTTTCGAAAATAAAAAAATAAACGAAAATGTAAGAATGTACCAAACTAAGGTAACTTTTCTTTCCCAAAATTCGAAATCGAAGCGTGTCGAAGCGTTGAACATGAACAGTAACCCCTGAATGGTTAATACTATCAGCCTCTGAATGAATCATTAATGCCTCTGAATCGACACATTTGCATAACTCTTCTTTGTAATTCTTTCGAAATCAGTCATGGAACAGAACTTGCTTCTGTCATTCCCAATCCTGTCAAAATTCAAACAAATGATTTTTCGTCCAAAGCTTTTGTAAAAATATCAGCGAGCTGATCAATTGTTTTTACAAAATGAACTTCAATATTGCCATCTTCCACATGATCTTTAATAAAATGATAACGAAGAGCAATATGTTTGGTTTTCGAATGTTGTAATGGATTATGACAAATGCGTATAGCACTTTGTGAATCACAATACAATGGAATCATTTTCATATTAATGGCATAGTCACGCAATTGACTCTGGATCCAAATAATTTGTGAAGTGCAAGCAGCAGCTACAACATACTCAGCTTCAGTAGTAGAAATCGAAACACACGTTTGCTTTTTCTACTGCCAACTAACCAACTTTCCATCCAAAAATTAACATCCTCCACTTGTACTCTTTCGATCAAGAGTACATCCTTCCAGATCTGCATCCGAAAATGCTTGAATGAAAAATCCTGATTTCGAAGGATACTACAATCCTAACGAAATTGTTCCCTTGAGATAACAAAAAATATTTTTCACATCAGTCAAGTGTGGTTCTCGTGGATTTGCTTGATACCTAGCACAATTACATACAGAAAACATGATATCAGCTCGACTTGCATTAAGATAAAGCAATGAACCTATCATACTCCTGTATAAAGTAAGATCAACAGCCGGTGTGTCTAACGAAGATGTTAGCGTTGTTCCAACCCCCATTGGTACTCTTAACTACGTGCTATTTGTCATTCCAAATTTTTCGAGCAAATTCCTGGTATATTTTTCTTGATTGATGAAAATTCCTTCTTTGCTTTGATGAATGTTTAAACCAAGAAAATTATTGATTTTACCCATCATGCTCATTTCGAATTGGCTTTTCATCAAACATTCGAATTCACTAGACAAAACAGGGTCAATAGAGCCAAAATAATATCATCGACATAAATTTGAACAAGCATTAGATGATTCCCAATTTTCTTTCGAAATAATGTGGGATCAACTGATCCTTGTTTAAATTTCGATTGTTTTAAGAAACGGGTAAGAGTTGCATACCAGGCTCTTGGTGCTTGTTTTAACCCATAAACTGCTTTATCTAAAATATACACATGATCAGGATATTCTTCATTTATGAAACCTGGAGGTTGCTCAACGTAAACTGTTTCTTCGAGTTCACCATTGAGAAAAGCACACTTCACATCCATTTGATAAACATCAAAATCTTTGTGAGCTGCATAAGCCAAAAATATTCAAACAGCCTCGAGTCTTGCGACAAGGGAAAAGGTTTCTTCATAATCGATACCTTCTTGTTGCGAATATCCTTTTACAACTAATCGTGCTTTATTTCGAACAATATTTCCCTCCTTGTCAGTTTTGTTCAATTTTCGAGATGAAGACATTAAACATGCAAAATTCTTGACGAGCATTCAGTACCTCGTTCTTTGCACGAATTTGAGCTCTAGTCAAAACTCCATCTTGTGGATTTCCAATGACTTGTTCTTTCGGATGATTTCTTCTCCACTTTTCCAATGGTGGATATGTTGGATCAAAGTCCAATAGTGCATCTTCGTACATTTCTTCATTTTCGGATCCTGCAACAGAATTATTATCATTTAGTTCATGAAATTCATCATTTTCATCAAGATTTATGGTTTCACTATCATTATGCTCCTCCTCGACATAATTGTCATTCTGATGCTCCACTTCGACAACATCATATACACTGCTATTCTCCCCCTCGAAAGGATGCTCCTCCTCAATAGTTGAAGGTATATGCAAGGGCTCCCCCTCCACTGGTGCATCTAGCATACTTTCGCCACTAGCAGTAGTATCTGATGTGATTGTCGAATCATCCGAATGTTTTGAAGATTCAGGAGTTTGATTATCAGCAGCATTTACTTCAGCATCAGCAGCCCTGTCTGGAACATCAAAAATTAAATCATAATCAAAATCAGAGGAATTATAACTTTCAGACTCATCAATCAATTCAACACTCTGTATGCAACCGAATTATTTGAATATCCCAAAAATATTCCTTCATCAGCCTTAGCTTGAAATTTCGAAAGATTATCTTTGAGATTCATTATAAAACACATGCAACCAAAAACATGAAAGAATTTGAGATTAGGTTTTCGATTATTTATGATTTCATATGGAGTTATATTGAAACAACAATGAATAAAATATCGATTCTGAGTAAAACATGCAGTCAAAATTGCTTCTGCCCAAAAATATTGAGGAAGATTCGCATATGTCAACATTGTTCTTGCTACTTCGCAAAGAGACCTATTCCTCCTTTCAACCACACCATTTTGTTGTGGTGTATATGGCGATGAGAAATTATGTGAAATTCCTTTCTCTGCTAAGTACGAATCGAGCACATTATTTTTAAACTCCGAACCATTATCACTTTTGATTTTACGAACATTCCTTTTCAGACTTGTCTCAATTTTCTTGATAAATTCGATCATTGTTTGAGCAACTTCAGATTTTAACCTGAGAAAATACACCCAAGTAAATCGTGAAAAATCATCAACAATAACAAAAATGTACCGTTTCTTGTTGAGAGTTTCAATAGTTGATGGTCCACAAAGGTCAATACGAAGAAGTTCCAACGGTTCAACAATTTTCGAATCTATGACAATTGGATGTCCTTTACGATGTTGTTTTCCTTGATCACAAGTTGCACATAAAGTATCATTGTCAAACTTTAGATCAGGTAAACCTCGAACAAGATCATCTACAACCAACTTATTCAGATTTCGAAAGTTTAAATGAGATAAACGTCGATGCCACAACCAGCTCACATCAGATGAAGCTTTCGAAAGTAAACAAAATGAGGGTTTCCCAACAATAGGTCTGATGTCAAGAGTGAACATATCGCCATATCTTTTTGATTTCATCAATACTTCGTGCGTCTCAATATTCGAAATGATACTTCCTTCTTCATTAAACACAACTTGATTACCCGTACCCACAAGAAGCTGTGAAACACTTATCAAATTATGTTGAAGACCTTCATCATAAGCAACACGATTTAAAGTAAACTGTCCATTCGTTACTTTCCCGTATCCTTTTACTTGACATTTGTGATTGTTTCCAAACTTCACAACACTAGCATTTTCCAAACTTCTAAAATCTCTCAAATTTTTCTTTATTCCAGTCATGTGACGTGATCAACCACTATCAATGTACCATTTCTCATCATATTGCTCGTCACATAGTACCTGCATTCATTAAAAGAATTTAGGTACCCAAGGTTGTTTGGGTCCTTGGTCATTAGTTTGAAAAAGCGAATGAAATTTAGAACCTAAAGCCCAATTTCAAATTTTGTTCTTAAAAGTATCAATTAAGTCAACATCATTAGTTAAAGGTACCGAAACATAATTTTTCGATAGCTTTGGACTTTCACTGACTTTCTTCTCATGCTTCTCAGTGTGTCTTTCCTTTGAGATTGGTTGCCATTTTTGAACTAGAGTATTTGGTTCTTTCGAAGATGAACTTCCAGATGAAGTATGATTCAAATACTATTCGTAAGCTTGCTTGATTTGATGTTGAGAAAACTTTCCAGATTGATACTTTTTCCCTTTTTCTTCAAGCCAATGGTTGATTCTTTCCACCCCAGACAAACCTTTTGTGTACGAAACTTTGGTGGCTTTGTGTGCAGATGGATTCGGAAAATTCGATTTTTGTGGAGTAAACTTTGTAGATGTTATGGATTTATTTTGCACATATGTTTTATTGTCTGCAAACTTTCAAACATTTTCAATTTTTCACATTACATAATTACAATTCCAAATACTCTACTCTGCTTCGTTTCGAATCTAACAATTTATGGGTGTCTAGCAACTCAATGTTCAATTTCTTAGCTTCATTACTAGCAGACACCACAACTGTATCAAAGTAAGCAACAATATCATCAAAAGCAATTATTTCAAAATCATAAGCTAGTAAAGGAATGTTAAAATACTGAAGAATAGCACGTACCTTGGTTGTCATTGGTGATTTGTCTCCTGATTTGGTCATAAAACACCGACCAGTCACCATTTCGTCCTCATCCTCCTCAAATCGTGCGAACATAGCACCATGTGTCGGATTACGCATCTCTTCATCATCAGACCCTGAAGACTAGATCTGATATGTGCCATCCTCCTCACCTTCGCCATGAGCTACCAAAGATAACCCTTTCGTCTTTGCACAGACTTCTTCCAATCTTTCTACATAATAGGCTTTGTCCTTGACCCTATTCTTTTTCTCCTCTTTCTTACGAAGCATGCAATCATTAGATAAATGATTTGCTCCGTTGCAGTAATGACAATCAATGCCCGAATCTCCCTTCAGTTTCTTTTTAATTTTGGCTTCAGTTGCCTTCACATCATTCTTCTCGAATTTCTTCTTCTCCTCACCCACAGACTTATTCACGAAACTTCCTTTAACATCACTCTTCTTCACCTTAGGATTGAAAGGTTTCTTGAAAAACTTTTTAACTCGGTTGTTTGAGTAAAAAGCAACCGCTTCATCATCAGAGTTCATTAGAAAGCCTTCTTCATCAGAACCATCTTTCTCAACAGCTTCTTTCTCAGACACTTTCAAAACAAGAGCTAAAGGACCTCCCAAACTCAGTTTCTACTCTTCAGCCATCTCATTCACTTCACTTTCGTAAGTTTTTAACTAATTATACACATCATTCAGAGATGAAGTATCGAAGCTTTGTTGATTCTTCACCATCATGCTGACACTTCTCCACTCCTTACGAAGTCCCATCACAAAAGTGAGATTGAACTCCATTGATGACCGTATGATTCAAAAACGATTGTATCTATGGACCAGTTCATTCAGACGATCATAGTAAACTTCAATCGTTTCACTCTCCTTTTGTCTGAACTCTTTCAGCTCTACAAGACACTGCTTAACAGAGTTTATCTTCGTTTTCTCGGTTCCCTGATACTTTTCCTTAAGTGTATTCCAGATATCCTTTGCAGTTTTACGACCACGGATGTAATTGTAAACAACAGGTGGAAAGGCACCTCTCAGTTCTCTCAAACAACGCTTTTCGTTGTTCTTCAGCCTGGTGGATTGATCACTAACTGCAGATATTGATCCAGATGATCCTATATGTTAAACATTCGTTGGAGGTTGAGCGATTCCTGTAATGCAGCTCCAAAGTTCCTCATCCAATCTGTTCAAGTAATCCTCCATTCGATCAACCCACTAATCATAATACTCTGGAATCAACATAGGAATCTTCGTAGAAGATCCTAACAGATGAGAAAATGAAGTCATCGTGTTCATGTTGAAATTCTCCATTATTGTACGGATGAGATTTTTCAAAAAAAACTTGAAGAAACTTGAAATTGAATGATTGAATTGATCAGAAACTCAAAAACGATTACTCGATTACACAATTCAAACGCAAAATCAAATCAGAACTTTAGATCGGTGATGATTTTCAGAATCAAACAGTGCGGAAACTTTTGAGACAAATTCGTGACTCAAAAACTAGAGATTCAATTGAAAATCAGATCATTGCAGTATTGATTCCTACTCTGATACCAATTATAGTTGAATTAATCGAGTATTAGAATTAAAATCAGAGTAAAGATGAACACGAGAAGTAAATAAGAACTGGTTTAGCTCATATTACTTCCAATGAACACGAGTACAAAAAGAAAGTAGAAATGGGAAAGCTCTACAGTCTACTTAATGTTCAGCTCCTATTTATAGGAGGCTGAAAGTACAAAAATACTAAGGTTAATCTTTTAAGCTTCGAAAACAAAATGCCTTAGCAAATACATAAAACATACGAAACATACAATTACACAGATTTCGACATATTACAAGATATTTCGACTCTACACATTCATTGCTAAGGATCTACCTAAGGAATAGGCACGGAGTCTATCGCTTCCAGGGTTTATCTAATAGGCACTATGTCCATAGCTGCCGATGTTATCTATTAGGCACGGCTGTCAAAACTATCCTTTAGGTACTAAGTCCATAGCTACCAATGTTCATTCATAAGGCACTAAGTCCATAGCTGCCAAGGTTATTACAACTGGTGAGCAAATAGTTCAAAGGTTAGGCGTAGCTGCCAATGTTATCCTTTAGGCACAGCTACCAGGATATTTAGAGTACATTTGGTGAACATGTTGTTCACAACACCTACAGGTTGCGAGCCTACAAGTGTTCGACTGGACTGTCTAGAATAGTCTGTGGTTGTCATCTATACTCTGCTAGATGACTGGGCCAATGCTTAGGTCAAGGCTTCTCATTATCTTTCACCTCTTATCATCTATATCAACTTTCATCTCTCAACTCATCTCATCTTTAATCTACCCATCTTTACCCATCATAATTATAGGTATAAAAATACGGATCTTATAGCCTTAGAATAGCTGATTTGACCTTATTTCCTGTGGTCTTAGGGTAGAGTCTATTATTCGACAGACTCTTAGATCCGGTTCTGTGTATAATTTGAATGCATAAGGCAACCGACAGCGAAGGTGGATGTGGTCAGCATGGGTTTTGGTATGTGGGCCGAATGTTCTATGATAGTTTGTGGGTCGGAGGTTTCCCTAGGATGAGCCTAGGATGAGATTAGTGACAGGAGTGACCTGATTGTGAATTGTATGTGTAGATAGAATTGTTTGATTGGAATATGTTTATTAGTTTTCCGTTGTTCGAATCCTACTTGCTTTGTGCTTTGTGGGATTTCTATAAATGTGAGCTAGCTACTAAGTGAGTATGCTAGGTCGCATGTGGCACAGGCTGGATAATCTCAGAGTGATGGATTTAGCCCTATTGTGCAACTCTTGTTTGAGTCTAACCGTTCTAGGATTGAGTCTGTTACTCGAAGGATTACCGGATCTCTGTTGCATGTGGCTATATTCATAAGGTAGCTAGTTGACATTACTGGAAATCTTTCAGCAGCTGAGGACTGGGTGAGGTTGGGAACCTAGGGGAGCCTAGGAGGTACTACAGTAGAGATCGTCTTGCTGTTTAGCAAGCACTTAGTATACGGGTGGAGTAAGTGACTTATAGGATTCAGGGGGATTGTTGAGTAAAGTATGGATAGGTGTGGAAGGTAGTATTGGGCCCGTACTACTGAAAGCACAGGATCCATACTCGAATCGGTGAGAGTCTTGGAGAATCTGAGAATCTTATGGGAAGGAGAATTCTGGGTTATTCCTTGATCGTGGGAATCGCTGCTTCGCAGAATGAGGATGAGCGCGCATGGGTAGGACCAGGGTTTGGTCCGAGCTCCGGTGGTGAGCCAGTTAGTGGAAAGACTGCCAGGATTTTGAGTTCACCTTGGATCATGCGGCAAGGAATGTGCGATATATTGCACATTCGGGATTGGAGACCAAGTCTCAGGGATAGTTTGTAGCCTAGTTTAGAGCAGAGATTGCTCCAGCTATTGCAGTGTAGTCGTGACGATTGAGCTAGTGAGTGGATCAGGGTGCGAGACCCTGAATGATATGGATCTCAGAGCCGAGGATGGAAGATTGATTAGGAGTACCTTAATGAGAGAGGTTCAGGTTAGGTGAATTTATTGGAGGGTCTCGGGCGGAGACCCAAGAGTTTGGACCAGCCTTTGAGAGGCCACCAGGGTCGGATCCAGTGCAATGCTTGCAGAAACTGCACAACGGAGTTTCGTTCTAATGGTTTTGATTGTCATTGGGATCGAAATGAAGTGTTTCATCATGTTCTTAGGGTGGTCGAGGTAACCCAGGAGGAGGTGGTCAGGATTCGTGCAGATGTTTGCGGATATGCTATCTTCGGCCATTTTCGGTGCATATCGGGTATTTGTATTGCTTGGGAATTGTGATAAGTTAGATCTGGGGCGGTTTTCTATTATTGTCTGGATTAGCAAGGGTTGTCAGATGGCATTCAATATGTCGAGGAATTCAGACGGATGTATCTCGCGGGGCGGATTCCACGTGTACCGTGATTGCTCCGAGTCATTATCGGAATTTTTTCGGTGATCTAGGTTGCTACAGGTGTAGCACGTTTGGCCACGCCATCAGGGATACTTTTGGTGTGCTAGCTTTGGTAAGCACCGGTCGTCAGCAAGGTGAATATTGAATCGTAATGTGGATTGGGAATCCTTCAGTTTTCGTGTGCCGAGTAGACTTAGTTGAATCTAAGTTGGGGAGAACCGTCCAGGTATCTAGGATAGAAGCAAGGGTGAAAGTGTTGTGAGGCTGCGGGGGAGCCGTAGCATTCACTAGCAGTAGAGAGTGTTGTAAGATTGTGGGGGTATCGTAGCATTCACGGATTCTTTCAGGTGATTTGTACTAGGGTAGAGTAGTTCGCAGGGTTGTGGGGGAGCCACAGCTTGGTTAGGATCAAGACTAGAGGTGATTGATCGATCAGTTATTCGGGGGCGAGCCCGGATGAGTATGGGAATTCAAGTTGGAACCGGTAGAGACTGTTGAGACAAGGGTTGGATCCCGAGATACAGGATCATGTGGATGAGTAGTGCATGTCTCAGTAGGGCTACGGCTGGGTAGCCCTGATATTGGACCTCATAAGAACCTGGTGGTTGGACCGGGTGTGAGACTGGTAGTCTCAGGGAATCGGCTAAGGGTATTTATCGGTCAAGTAAAGGATGACGGGAGGTCATGGTGCAGTATGCAAATGCCGATTTGAGGATCTCTAGATAGGAGCGGAGTAACAATTCGGATTTGGATAGGAACCCGAATCAGAATTTGTGAAGGATTTTGTTTTAGTGAGATGTGATGTGGGGCATCTATATGCCAAGGGCATCGAGGGCAGAATTCCAGGGTGGTGAACGGGTTGGGTTGAAGGTAGTTTAAGCCATTGTCATGTGTCTCGGGTGGCTCTATCCGTAAGAGAGCCACAACATGTCGGAATCAGGAAACAGTAGGTCGAAGGAGACCGGATATGATGTAAGACTACAACTATTCTGGTAGTATTCACCTTTTTGCGTCGGGCTCAGTGGCGAGAGGTTGTCAGCCTATCTTGATCGGATGGATCAAATGGATTGAAGGAGATAGGGCAGTTTTGGTTAGACGAGGTATCCTTCGGAGGTCACAGGGGACTGTTGAGTGTGTTATTGCCTCAGCAATCGAATAGGTGTACGGTGTTCCGGACAGTTGGCAGATAGGGAGGTCACCGGTTGTTCTTCTGGAAAGCAGCCATGTGGTAGCAAGAGGAGTAGCAGCGACTTGCGTGATTTGGGGTCTGTGTGTGTAATTTCTTGTTATTCGGTAGTCGCAGTTGATCAATGATTTTGTTCTTTAGTAAGCCTCAAGGTATTACGAGTGGGAAGTATTTTTATCTAGGCTGGTTTCTTGTGAAATTAGTTTGATGACGATTCGATGTGGGTAGTCTATCAGGGAGGCAGACCATCTCGATACTTCAGATTTCGGATGGAACAGATGTGATCAGGTTGCAAGGAATCCGTTCATCCTCGGGTTCTAGAACCCTACGAGAGTTGGTTTCGGTTGCCTTAGGAACGGCTATGGTATGCTCGGGGCTGTGGCCATGAGGCTCTAGTTATTTGGCGTGAGGAATGGCAAGGAATGATTTCGAGGACGAAATCTAATTTAAGTGGGGGAGAGTTGTAAGACCTGTCACACCCCCAAACCAGACGGCGGAAACGTCTTGGGGTGGAGGACTTCATATGTAGTATCAAAACACATGCATTATAGTAATCAGAGTACAAACAACCACTGTATTTAAAAAGTATAAGTATTTACATGTGTTTCATCATTGTTTACTGAAACCAAATAGTTATACAAAAAAAGAAGACAATATATAAATAGCTCCATCTTCTCAAAAGCACAGGGAGTACTTGTCTACTGGTTTTCCTGAGAATATAAGTAATTTGAAAAGAGAGTATCAACATAAAGTTGAGTGAGTGGATAAGTATTTATGTTTGAAAGAATGTTTTCTGTTTCTTGAATATGTAAATTATTCCAGAAAATCATATATTTTCTGTTGTATATGAAAAGTAGTTTTAGTTACATAAAACTATTCTATTTGTAAACCAATGTTCTGTATTTTTAATCCTTTTGTAAACTTGAATCTGAGAGTGTGCGTGGTTTCATCAACTATTATTGTAAACTGTAATGTAATACTGTAAACTGTATCTTGTAAACTAGTACTTTGAAAATGTACTTAATTTTAGTTTATTATACACTAACGTATTGTTAATATCTTTTATATGAGTTATTATAACCATACTAACTACATGGCCTAACCCAACGCTATGAATGCGTTGAAAGCTGATGATAACAACTGTCACTCGTAGGCGTGTATGCCTGACTGTAGCTAGCAGTCTGAGTGCGGGGTTGTCAATCCCAATATAGATCTATAAACACATTGTTTCGATCCCCGGCTGGAGAATCTGGTTATAATGTCAGGACTTTAACTATACTGTTTAAATGAATTAAACAACCTATATAAATTGACTCATAAAAATCATATAAACGTTACATGTATAATAGTTATGAAAACCCAACCATTCTGAAATAAATGATTGATAGTATGTTCTTGAATTAGTATTCTTAACATGTACCTGAAAGATGTATACCCTTGAATAGTTTTGAATCAAACCTTTGTTCTTGTAAAATAATGTACTTTAGCATACTTGAATCATGAATTAATGTTCTGTGAATCATAAATTATACCTATTATAATTTATATGTACTTTCTGAATTGATACTGAGTATTCATGAATGCAACCCCTTGCTCAACATGTTACAAATGGTAATTGAACTTAATGAACTAACTTTTATACTTGTATACATATACATATATATATATATATATATATATATATATATATATATATATATATATATATATATATATATATATAAGTAAAATTTAAATGACACTCGGACAAATAACTGATTCTTATAATCCCACATCCAAACAAGGAAAAGGAACCAAAGTGGGTTATCAGTCCTAAGCCTTTTAAATCTTATTTATATAAATATATATATATATAAATATATATATATATATATATATACAAGTATGATTTCTAGGAGAAATATAAGTTTATAAAAACATTAAAAGAAGTTTAATAATTTGAACTACATTTTGGTGACTTAATGTCATTTTGATACAATCATTGAAAACCATTTGATTTGATGATAATTGAATCCATTTTGATAAGATATTTGAAACCATTTGTTTATAACACAAAATCTTTGTGTTAGACTTGTATTTCCCCCCTTAAAACAGTAAAAACTATGAAAATACGGGGGGTATGAACTCACACTTTTGAAGGCTTATAAGGAGTTCACGGCTCAAGAACAAGTAGGTGTTCTTGGTGTTCTTGTTGAAAGTGAAGAAGACTTGAAGATCTATCCAAAAGAGAAGATTTCATTGATGAAAACATGGATCTTCACTAGATAAAGCCATGTATCAACTAATCAATGGAAGGAATACTTACATCTTTGAAGATCAAGGTGAAAAACTTGATGATAGTTGAGAGAGAATCGGATTTCTTGAGGTGAAAGTGTGAGAAACTGTGAAAGAATGAGGAAAAAGCTTATATACGAGTTTGGGTTCACGACCACCTTGGGTGTACGGTCGTACACTCATGTGTACGGCCGTACACTCCTCATGATGGAGTGTTTGGACCGAATGCAACCCGATGAACCTAAGATAACTCATCCCTAAACCCAAACCTTGAGTGTACTAGGCTTAGAACACTCAAACAGACCCTAAACAATGCTAAAAGATAGCAGAAACGAGTCTCACTGTGATTGAATTGAATGACTATACAAGATATAAATTTCGGGTTGTCACATTATCCCCCCGTTAGAGAGAATTTTGTCCCGAAATTAGAGTTTAAGTAATTAAGAAATTAAAAATAACTAAGCAAAAAGATGTGGATATTTGAGTTTCATTTGATCTTCGCGCTCCCAGGTGAATTCAGGTCCCCGCTTGGCATTCCAGCGAACCTTCACTATAGGAATACGGCTTTGATTTGTTTTCTTGACATCTCGGTCCATGATCTCTACTGGCTCTTCCACGAAGTTGAGGCTCTCTTCGATCTCGATTTCGTCGAGTGGAATTACAAGAGTCTCGTCGGACAGACACATTCTCAAGTTCGAGACGTGGAAAACAAGATGTATGTTACTTAGTTCTTGAGGTAGTCGGAGTTTGTAAGCTACTGGATTGATTCTAGAAAGAATATTGAATGGTCCTATGTACCTTGGATTCAGCTTGTCATGCTTTCCAAAGCATATCATGCCCTTCCAGGGTGAGACCTTCAACATGACGTGGTCACCAACCTGGAATTCCAAAGGTTTTCTTCATTTGTCAGCGTAGCCTTTCTGTCTATCTCTGGAATCTTTAACTCGCTCCTGGTTTGGTACTATCTTCTCCGTAGTTTCGCGAATGATTTTCGGACCAGTGAGAGCACCGTCAGGAACTTGACTTCTAGCTAGCTGCGTGTCACCCACTTCAGCCCATCACAGAGGTGATATGCACTTGCGGCCATAGATAGCTTCAAAAGGAGCAGCCTTTATGCTAGTTTGATAACTGTTATTGTAAGAGAATTCGACAAGGGGTAAATGAGTATCCCATGCCTTTCCAAAGTCTATCACGCAAGCTCGCAACATATCTTCTAGAGTTTGAATCGTTCTCTCACTTTGTCCATCAGTTTATGGGTGATAGGCTGTACTCATGTCTAGCCTAGTTCCCAAGGATTTTTGTAAAGACTTCCAGAAACGAGAAGTGAATCTACTATCTCGGTCAGAAATAATAGATATTGGCACACCATGTAGTCTCACGATTTCCTTGAGGTCTTGGGTAACTTAGTTATGAAATCCACTCGATGTCTTAGGTAACTTAGTTATGAAATCCATCGTAATCCGCTCCCAGTTCCATTCAGGGATTTCAGGTTGTTGCAATAAACCTGAAGGTTTGCGGTATTCTACCTTGACTTTGGCACAAGTAAGGCACTTGCCCACAAATGTAGCAATTTCGGCCTTCATGTTAGGCCACCAGTATAGTTTCTTGAGGTCCAGGTACATTTTGTCTGAACCTGGATGAATGGAGTATCAGGTTTTGTGTGCTTCATTCATAACCACGTCTATGTAATCACCAAACTTTGGTGTCCAGATCCGGTTCATGAAACAATAGACTCCATTATCCCTGACTTTGAAGTTTTTATCCATTCCTCTTCAGGTTTCACTTGCCACGTTTTCAGGTTTCACCTGCCATCTTGAAGGTCTTTATGGGTTCATGCATGAGTTAAAACCATTTTCATGGAAGTAGTTTATCATTTTTGGACTTTGCACTTGTTTGGGGCATGCATAGTCACCAAGTCAGTGACTTTATGGATTAAGACATCGAAAAGGACTCGGATCTGTAATTGTAGCTTCTGGATCTAAGTATTAAGCACTTAATGGAAAAATGTCTTAACGGGGGAGTACGTTGATCATACATGTAGGTACGCCTAGCATACACACCATTTGGCTATTACGCTTAGTGTACATAGGAGTACGCCCAGCGTACTCATCAGATTTGGGTCTTGCGTCGGTTTGGGACATGCAGGGGATTTTGGCTCTTTGGGCTTAATAGGCCATCAGAAGTCAGATGTGTTGGTCCAGGAATATTTTTGGGATTAGGGTAAGGCCCATTAGAGGGGTTGGTCCCAATTTGGCAAATTAGGCCATTAGTGGGCCACTAGTCGGTTTGGAAAGCCTACCTAGTGTTGGGCTTTTGTTTTGGGGTTGAGCCTTAGTTTTGGATGGTAGTGGGCCAGGGGTAGAATGGTCATTTTACCCCATGCATGGATTAAGGATTATGGTATGGGACCCAATTTCTAATTGGGTATACTGTTTGGTACTGACAGCTCGGGAGGCTGGCGGGGCAGCAACAAAGGAATTCATGCGGGAAGCTTCTGCAGTGCAAGGTGAGTCTTATCACCATACCAATGGGTCTAAGGCACCAAGGCCGACTCATTTTATGACAATTGGTATACTTGTTGTGTAGAGGTGTGTGACTTGAGTATGTGGTAATATGCGGTAGAGATAGCCTTTCTAGCTCATGGTAGAGATAGCCTTTATGGCAAATGGTAGAGATAGCCTTTATGGCTAACGGTAGAGATAGCCTTTGGGGCTAACGGTAGAGATAGCCTTTGTGGCTAATGGTGGAGATAGCTTGATAGCTAATTGATATGTGATACGTGGTAGAGGTAGCTTTTATAGCTAATGGATATGTGATATGTGGTAGAGGTAGCTTTTGTAGCTAATTGATCTGTATTACGTGGTAGAGGTAGCTTTTATATCTAATATGATATGTGGATTGTGGATTGTGTGTGGGGTATGCTCTGGGGGACTCACTAATCTTTGTGCTTACCGTTTACAGTTTTGGTTTCAAGTATCATTCGTTTCGGAAAAGAAGAGCCCGGATTGATCGCAGTGACACACCTATGATTTCCGCAATGAATGATTTTGGGATGGACTCTGATAAATGTTTTACTTAACGATGATTTGGAATGTTTGAAATAAATGCTATTAATATTTTAGCTATATTAAAAATAAAATTTTTACCCTTGATTTTTGGGTCGTTACAGTATAGGCCTCTAATACTATTCACAATTACTCATACTCGTCCCAAGTATTCTCTCGCAGTTCTCCAAGTCACCATACAAGAATTTCACGTAGTCATTTAACACATAGAAATGTGTCCAAATAAAAATTTCCCTAGACTCTACTAGGACTTCTTTCATGCGTATCTTCAATCATCAATTCTACTTCAACTCGGTTGGTGGTGGGAATGCCAGAAGATAGGATAACTTCAGGAATTACGCCAATCGTTCCATCTTCCCTCCAATCGGTGGTGTACTTCAGACGTACCGTACTTTTCTGAACATACTGTTATTTTTATCATACATATTCTAAAGGTAAGATACCACTCCTACGATATCTTCCAATAGGTATCATTCACTATCTCAAGCCTTCTTATTTCCTCCATTTGCTCAGTCCGCTACGAGTCCTTTGTTGGGTTTTGAGCATAACATCATTCCTATGGTGTACATGTAACCCTAATTTCTTTGATCTAGGATTTTATAATTTGAACATACAACATTGAATACCAAAGAAATAAATCCTAATGTAGCATGCTTATTTCGAAATTGACATAATAAACAAGTTAGAATGATTACCTCAACTTGTTATGTAGTAACAACAAGAACTCCTTGACCTTTGAAAGCTTAGTGCCTCAAATGTTGCACCTCTAATGGTGTCACAAACACTCTTGCAACAAGATGACTTAGGAGAGGGGAGGAAATCGGCTAGGGTTCCTTCTAAAACACATAGGCCGAAATCCACATGTATGAGGGCCTATTTATAGTTGTGTAGGCTGCTAGGGTTTCAGCTGGAAACCCTAATTCTCTGCTTAGGCCTTAAGCAATCCATGGAACCCTTCTATAAGGCCCACTGGACGAAATCCTTATGGGCTTCCCATAGATTTCGTCCAACCCCTTCTATTAGGAGTCCATAGCCCAACTTGCAACTATCTGATAATTACAATATTAGTCCCCTTATTTAATCAATCTCTTTTGACCATCAAATTAATTCCAAACTGAAAAATCTAGTATTCTCAAGAGTCATATTAAAATGATATTGGTAAATAGCATATGATCCTAAGGGCCACACTAACAACAACTTGATATAATTGATTATTTATTAGAACTTGATTTTAATAAATATTCATAAACTCTTATAATAAATTGGGAAAATATTTATTTCAAGGAAATAGTTATTTTACAATACAAGTAACACATTATTTCATAATGTATGAATTAATAAGTCATGTACAACATTTTGGACTAGTTGAGTCTTTTGTCTTTTACCTAAAGACAAAGTTTATATTTTATAAAATTTGTGTTTATAAAATTTAAACATTTTCTCTTCTTTTAAGAGGCATGGCCGAATCTAGTGTAGACTAGTTAGGGCATGGCCTTTTGTACTTATTTAATGTAAATAATACAAGCTAGAAGACACATAATCATGAGATACGGACATGCTTGCAAAAGGTGTTAAGATCTAATGTGTATTGACTCCTCTTTATGGCTATATAAAGGATGCAGTCTTGCAACCTTTTTTCTTGCACCATTCTTGCTTAAAACCGTGATCATCTCTTCCCTTCTTCATCTTATCTCTAAAGTATTGCACTTTGAAGATATAAGTTGCTTCCATTCTCTCTTTAAGTCATAAACTTATTTTTTACTTAAAGCTTAGGAGTTGTAACTAGCATTACATCAAGTTGGTACTTTGTTGGTGTCTCAAGGGCTCATCCTCACTCCATCAACTTCCAAGCCTCCACAAGAGGACTCAAAGTGCTTCAAAGGTTGTTACCACCTCTTCCTTCTATGGTTGTGTTTTAAATCTTTCTTTCACTTGCAAGATGATCCTTGGTGGGTGATAAAATGTTTATGTTATTTTATAAAACTCAAGTCTGCCGTTTGTCATTATTTGTAGTTTTTGAAACTAAGTTTTAGAATAAAACCCAACAATTGGTATCAGAGCCACCTTGCAAGTTTGGTTATATTTTTGATTTATGGAAATCTTAGTTTTTGGAGAATATGAATAACTTGTTTTTGTATAAAAAAACAAGTTCATACATATTTTCTTTGACAACTTTATAATTGTTATTTTATGTGACAAAACTTACATGCATTTTTGTCACTTAAAATTGTCTTAGAAAAACAAAGGTTGTTTTATGTTTATATGTGTTTTAGAGTGCATAAACAAGCCTTGGACCATTTGTGTTGTTGTTTGTGTGATTTGGTTAAAAATGGTTTGTAATATTCTTTTATTCATAAAGTATGTAATAAAAGTAGCTAGTTTTTATTCTTGTTATTTTAGTTTTAGACTAGATTTATTTTATGAAAAATGTAACAAGATGAAGATGGAGGTCATTTCTTGAAGAACCATGGCGACCCACGGTTTTATAAAGTTTTTATAAAGGTTCATAACTTTTATAAAGTTTTATAAAATTGCAACAAAGTTGGTTGTCAATGCAAATGGGAGCTTGAAGATCACATGAAGAACAAGATGTAATATTTGGTCCCTTTGTCCCTTAGGAAAGGACTTAACACTTTTGTGTTGGCTCACAAAAGTGTTATATAGTTTAAGTCTTGTTTATGTCAAATGCATGCTTGTGTTGTTTATTTTTCAAGTAAATATTTTGTGTGGTTGATAATTTAGTTTTTCACAAACCCAAACTATTTTTTAGACAAAATAAACATCACATGGAGTTTGGATTTCAAAATGTAAATATAGAAATTGGATGTAACATATCTTAGCCATAAAATAAAAACCGGTTTTATAAAATTGTTAATTACGGCAACTTTTGAAAATATTGAATTATAAGTGTAAAAACCATGTTTTATAACTTATTCAAACTCCAAAGTATTATTTAATAAAAGGAAGTTTTATTAAACAATATTAAAAGGTTCTAAATGGCTCAAACACAAACTTAATACTAGATATTAATTTTAAAATTGAACCAAGCCGAAATATAAAAACCAGATTTTTATAAGAACCTTAAAAGTGATTTCTTTTGAAAAATTGATACCATGACATATTGGATGCATGCAATCATCATGATATCACATGTTTTATATAGAATAATAAAACACTCAAATCCCTTTTTCAAAATGCAAGTCTATGTCATCCAATTTTGAAACATTTGCATATCACGTGTATAAGGCTACTGGGATAAAGGATACCTAACCATTAGTATTATCTTTTGATGACCAAAGTATTTTTGCGATTTCTATAACCAAGTTATAGGCCAATTATACAAGTTTTTCTAATTGGATGACTTGATTGGAAACCTTTTGTGATAAAGGTCACCTAAGAAAGAGTATTCCAAGGCATAGATGAGACCAAACATGTCAAATTAACAAATGGATTGTTAAGGGTCTCATAAATCTAGGAGTTACAAATAGTGTAATTAATACAAGTTATTTACCTTGTTAAGATTGGGTAAATGGGATGAAGGATACCTAACCATTTATTTGATTTGTAACTTGGATCCTAGACATTAAATAAATAATGTTTTTTGGAAACAAAAGGGTATTATTATTTCAAGAATTAACTACTAAATGAAAACTTTGTTAAACTTTTGTAGATGGCTCCACCAATTACTGTGACACATCACCCAATAACCATTCGGTCAATTCTTGATTTTGGGTCAAACTTTGGTTTATACTTTGCTTTTCTAGGCAATTCTATTTTTCTGTTAAGTAATATGTGTTTACGACCGTGAACAGGTTTACGGCCGTGAACCTGTTCACGGCCCATGTCTCATATACATAGGGTGAGGAGTGCATGTGATGAGTGTGAGGCTAGAGAAGGTGAGAGCATATTGTAGAGAGAGAAAGTTAGAGAGAAGAGAGGAGCTTAAGTGTGTGTAAGTTGTGTGTGAATCTTGTATTTGGATCTTCATTCTAATCAAATAATACAAGATTCATCATCTTATTCTTCTTCTCCTTCTTTTCTATTTTGATCTGGCATCATCCGTTTGATTGGGATTTTGCACCATCAAACGGATCTGATTAACACACAAGCAGATTTGGGACTCACAAGTAGTATCAGAGCTTGGATTGTATCAATAATTTTTGTCAGATCTGGAGCGTATTTGATCTTATTTTTGAAGGATTTCTGCGTTTTTGGATAGATCTTGGCAAAATAAGGGGGGTTTGTTCTTCGTGTTTTTCATAAAAACGAGTTTTTGATCGAGTTTTGGAGCAAAAAGTGTGAAAACGTCGTTTTTCTTCGCAACTCTTGAAGGGTTTACGGCCCTTGAAGGGTGTACGGCCCAAGAAGGGTTTACGGCCCAAAGTGAGTTTAGAGCCTCAGAGTTTACGGCCTCGGTTTACGGTCCTCGGTTTACGACTAAGCATCATCGCACGTGTACGGTTCACGGACGTTTACGGCTCAAGGGTTTGCGGTTTTCGGTGTACAACCAGACTCGTATGTCCGGCTTCGGAGTTTACGGCTCAGGAGTGGTTCTCGCTTCGTTCTCGGCAGCAGGAGTCCTCGCAGCGTACATTTAAAAAAAGGGGGGGGGGATTTTTGGGGTTGCCAGGGATCAAACCCGGATCCTCAGGTTCATCAACCCTCCGCCTTTCCAGGTGATCTAGCTTGCTAGATGGTTTTCTTCTCCCAAATTTAATTCAAAAGGACTCCTTTCTCGGTTTTTATTTTTGCAATATTGTCATTTTCAGCCCAAAAATCAATTTCTTATAATTTTAAATTCCATTTTCTTCCAAAAATATTAGTTTTTAATTTTTGACTTTTTCCTTATAAATTTGACTTTTCACTTTAAAGTTTGACCTTTGACTTTAAACTTTGACTTTTTCGTTTAACTTTCAAATTTTCAAATTTAACTTTTAAGTTTGAATTTTTAAATTTGACTTTTAAGGTTGACTTTTGAGGTTTTAATTCAAAGGGCATATTTTTGAAACAATGCGTTCCTCAAACATTCCGGTCAATGAAGTTTCATGCTCTCAAACTTGCATTAAAACTATTAAAAATTTACGTGAACACATCGATTTATTAAAAAGAGAAAATGAGGAACTTAAATATGAGGGGTACCAACTTTGGAAATGCCATAAACTATTGAAAGAACAATTAGAGGCCAAGACTAATGACTTTAAGAAATTATAGTCAGAGTATAGTGACAAATGCGTTCATTATAGATATCTTAAGAAAGATTTTGATGATGTGACTGCCGAACTTGATGCATTAAAAGCAAAATATAAAGATGCTAAATTCAACTTTAAAAAATTTGATGTGTTAAGTGAGATAGTTGTGTCCATGATAGAAAAACAATTAACATTTAAACATAATCAAAACAATCCTTTCAATGATCACTACACTTTCACCCCTCTGACTAAGGAAGAAATTGAAAATGAAGCACACCTTAAGTATGGCCAACCCCCTGCTTCAGCTTCAGGAAAGACTGAACAATCAGGGCCAACTAAGGGTGCTGAGATGAAAAATATTGATGTTTCCACTTCCTGTGCAGGTAAAGTAGCGGAAGAAGAGAACAAGGAGAACACTATTGAACAAACCAATGTCTCCTTGAACTCTGAATCTGTTGCTTCTAACTCAGTTACTTCTGATCAACCTGCTGTTGGTAAGTACAGGCCACCAATTCAAGCCAAACAGAGTGCCTGTTGCAAGTGTGCATGTGGGAACAACCAGAAACAAGGCAAGGACACGCCACCAGGGACAGGAAGAAACAACTCCTCAGTGAAGAAAAGGACATGTTTTCACTGTGGAACACCTGGACACATTGCCCGAAATTGTCCTAATCGTGCATACGTTCCCTTCTACGTACAAGGATGGCAAAACGCGCCAAGAGGGAGATACCCCAAAAGAAGCCCTTCGAGGCCACGTTCAATCAATGGTGACCGGAACGTGCACAAGGCCAAGAATCCAAATCCCAAGGTCAAGAAGGGAATGCCAGCCAAGAAGTCCGATCCAAGAAATGCTCCAACGAAACCAAAATCGGCTAGGTCAAAATCATCTAGGCAGCTGACTTCAAGTTCAAAAGCAAGTACCGAGGCACCCATCCGATCCAACAAGAAATGGATTAAACCCGACTACAGATGGGTACCAAAGGCTCAATCTCCTAAATCTCCTAATGCTTCTAATATTTCTACATCTTCTGTTTGTGATAAGAAGGATATGTCATGGGAGAGAGTTCCTTGCGTAGATGACAAAGGTCAACCCAGTTTCAAAATGGACTGGGTTCCAAAGGCCAACTGATCCCGCTCTGCGTCAGAGCAGCTATGGAGGCATATCATCAGACTTCGGTTTGTTGGTAGTGGCTGTTCCAGGCACATGATAGGGTACATCTCTCAACTATACAACATATAGAACTTTGCTTGAGAGTATGTGTCCTTTGCGAGAAGGGAAGAAAGGAAAGGATCACACATGGGGTTTGTGCTTAACGATGTGAAGAATTTTCGGATCTGTTCTGAGATTATGCGTGGTGTTCTCAGACCTTCTGGATGCAAATTCAATCGGTGACTTACGGTTTGAGTTTTCTTCTCTATACTCCTGAGTTTATCTTAAACTAATTCGTTTTGAAGACAATTTTTAGACAAATTTTATTTATTTTTTCTTATATGTTTATTGGGAAGTGATATCAAGAAAGTGATAACGGTCAGTCTAAACATGTGTAAGGGACTGAGTCTGAACTGTCTAGACTCTGTGTTCAATGTGCTGGTAGGCACGAAGGATTTGACATTGTGGATTTAGATAGGATTGTTTGGAATGACCATAGGACGCTCGGGTAGATTGAGCAGTGAGATAAACACGGGAACCCACGGGATACACTAAATTAATACACATCTAGAACAGTGGTTCAACTTTTCCTTGATGTACGGACTTATGTCCTTAATTCTGGTTTTGATAGGGAAACTGGGGGGTTCTGATAAAGTAGGTCTGTAGGAAATTATTTTCTTGCTTTCTATCTGTCAGTCATATGTTGCTTCCTCTGCGTGATTGGAAGAGAGCTGACCTGGAATGCAACATATGCAACTCTATTTCTACGCACCTCCTTATCTATGGAATTCTTTCTATCTGTTAGTCATATGTTGTCCCCTCTGCGTGATCGGAAGATCCGACCTGGGACACAGCATATGCAACATATTACCTCTCAATCCCTCTATCTTTGTTAGTCATATGTTGTCCCCTCTGCGTGATTGAAAGAGATCCGACCTGGGACACAACATATGCACCTATTTCTAAATCTGACTTCCTCCTTAATAATTGTTTATTCACCTAAAGTAAGGAAATCTTTGGAAGTTCTTGATAATCATGGTATATCGGGAAGTGCGAAACACGTTCTAGTGCAACTAAAATTGAACCATTTAGAGGTTGTCTGTAAATCTCGCTGCTTAATTCAAGTGGACAAGAATACACGAGGTCGTCGTCAACTAAATGGTATTTTTGGAAAAAAATTGTCGATATTATTCGTGTTTAAGTGGACAACAATACCGGCAATTGACCAGATTTATTCATGAAGGTGAAGGTACTGATAAACAAAGTTAAGAATGTCTCACTACTTTGATCCCAAATATTTTTATTTTTGTTAAATTTGTTCATAGTTTTCCTTTATGCACAAATTTAGGGGGAGAATTAAAAAAAATCAGAAAAATAAAAAACAAATCCAATTCTGTTTTTTTTTTTTTTTGTTCAGAAAATCAAAAATCCAAAAATATTTTTGTTTCTGTTTTATTTTTTCAGAAAATATAAAAAAATCCAAAAATATTGTGTGCTAAGTTTTCTTTTAGTTTTGTTTTGTCTTGAAAAGTGAATTCAGATGTAGACGAGACTTATGGAGACTGTATTGAAAATTTTTGAGCCAAAAGCAAGGTGAAGCTGCACTTGAAGATTATGTGACAGATTGCATTGAAGCCTCCTCAATCAATTTGCTGCTATCTATGAACCTGCTGAAGTGATCCAAAAGATTCGTTCTCTATGATATTCTCTCTGAAGATTCTCAAGCTGAAAGCGCTATCTTTCAATAATCAGTACATCAAGCCTCCTCACTCATTGTGCGTTCAGAGTCAAATCTTGAAGAAAAGCCTAACTGCTCAAGATGAAGTCATTTATTGAAGATTCATCAAGTTCATCTTGAAGCTGTGAGGAAATCGAAGATAAACTCTAAATCAAGCTCCCAGTGAAGATTGACAAGAAAATCCAACTACTTTTTAGGGGGAGCTTGTTGGGTCAATTAGAAAAGAAAGCTATAAAACAAGGGGGAGATTGTTGGGTCAAAATTTTGTTTATACTTTGCTTTTCTAGGCAATTGTATTTTTCTGTTAAGTAATATGTGTTTACGGCCGTGAACCTGTTCACGGCCCATGTCTCGTGTATATAGGGTGAGGAGTGCAGGTGATAAGTGTGAGGCTAGAAAAGGTGAGAGCATATTGTAGAGACAGAAAGTTAGAGAGAAGAGAGGAGCTTAAGTGTGTGTAAGTTGTGTGTGAATCTTGTATTTGGATCTTCATTCTAATCAAATCATACAAGATTCATCATCTTATTCTTCTTCTCATTCTCTTCTATTTTGATATGGCATCATCTGTTTGATTGGGATTCCGCACCATCAAACGGATCTGGTTGATACACAAGCAGATTTGGGACTTACACTAGACAAAGAAAAACTCAACCACTCCAACTTTTTGGACTGGCACAGAAATTTAAGAATCGTTTTGAAACAAGAAAAGAAAAACTATGTCCTTGAAAACCAAACTCCTGATGAACCACTTGTTTTCCCAAAGGCTACACATGATGCATGGCTAAAGCATATAGTTGATTCACTTGATGTTTCATGTCTTATGCTTGCCTCTATGGTTCCTGATCTTCAGCGGGATCTAGAGCACTACACAGCCTTTGACATGCTTGAACATTGTCAAGGAGATGTTCGGTAAACAAGCTAGAACCGAAAGGTTTGACACAATGAGAGCAGTTCATGCCATGAAAATGGAGGATAGTGGGAATGTGAGCACACATGTTCTCAAGATGAAAAGTTACATGGATCAATTGGAGAGATTGGGCTCTCCATATCCATAAGATTTGGCTACAGATATCATTTTGAACTCTTTACCAAAGTCTTACAATGCTTTTATCATGAACTATAACATGAATGGGTGGGAGAAACCTATCTCTGAGTTGCACGGGATGCTAAAAACTGCAGAGAAGAATATCCCAAGTAAAACTCCCCAAGTGCTCATGATTAGGGAAGGAAAAGTCAAGAAGAACAAAGGCAAGAACTTCAAGGGAAAGCCACAAGCTGGCAAGGGAAAAGGGAAGAAAGCTCCTCAAAACCCACCACCCAAGAAGAAGGAAAAGGTTGCCAAAGATGACACATGCTTTGAGTGTGGAGTTGTCGGGCATTGGAAAAGGAATTGTCCTAAGTACATTGCAGAGTTGAAAAACAAGAAGGTTGGGGAAGGCCCTTCAGGTATATCCATTTTCATGATTGAAATGGGACTATTTACTTTTTCATCTAACACTTGGGTATTAGATACTGGTTGTGGAACTCATATTTGTAATTCGTTACAGGGGTTCAGAAAGAGTAAGGAACTGAAAGCAAATGAGATGGTATTACATGTCGGCAATGGAGCACGTGTTGAGGTCCAAGCTTTAGGATATTTTGATTTATGTTTGCCATCTGGTCTGTACTTGACATTAGACAATGTGTGTTTAATTACTTCTATTACTAGAAATATCATTTCAGTTTCGCGTTTGAGAAAATCTGGTTATGATTTGAAATTTGTGGATGATAACATGCACTCCTTCTTGAAAGGAATCTTCTATTTTGAGGCTAGACCACTAAATGGAATTTATGAATTAAACCTAAATGACACCTCAAACAATAAGTCCCTTTCTCATGTTACCACCAAAAGACCTATACCAGATTTGAACCAAACATATCTATGGCATTGTCGCCTTGGTCATATAAACAAGAAGCGCATAACTCAACTCCGAAAGAGTGGACTTTTGGCGGAAAATGACATTGATTCATTGACATATGTGAATCTTGTTTATGTGGCAAGATTACAAATTCCCCTTTCTTTGGAACAAGTGAAAGGGCAAGTGTTTTAATAAGCATCATACACACTGATGTATGTGGAACTTTCAAAACAATGTCAAGATATGGTGAGAGATATTATATCACCATCACTGATGACTTCAGTCATTTTGGTTATGTGTATTTGATGAAACATAAACATGAATCTTTTGAAAAGTTTAAATTGTTTCAAAGTGAAGTTGAAAATCAACTCGACAAAACAATCAAAATCCTTCGTTCAGATAAAGGGGGCGAGTACTTGAGCCAAGAGTTCCAAGACCATCTCAGGAATCGTAGGATTATCTCACAACTCACTCCACCTAGAACACCACACTTTAATGGTGTTTCGGAGAGGACAAAACGAACCTTATTGATATGGTTCGATCTATGATGAGTCGAAGTACTCTTCCTTTATCATTTTGGAGTTATGCTTTACTCACCGCAGCCCGTATCTTCAATATGGCACCAACTAAGAAGGTAGAGAAAACACCTTATGAGACGTGGTATGGAAAACCTCCATCCTTATCTTATATGAAAGTTTGGTGATGCGAAACTTATGTTAGACAAGAGACTTCCAACAAACTTGAGCCTAGATCTACCAAATGCATCTTTGTAGGATATCCTAAAGATTGCTTAGGATATTACTTCTACATCCCTAGTGAGAATAAGATCTTTATTTCACGAAAAGCTGAATTCGTAGAAAGCAAGTTTCTGATGGATGAGCCAAGTGGGAGGCATGTGGACTTGAAGAAGATCAAGAACCTCAACCCGATGCATCTTTAGTTGAAACTAGTACTGAACAAGAGGTTGTTGAAGATGAAGAGATCATTGTCCTTCAATCTACTGAAACACAAGGCATTCGCAGATCTGGTAGAATTCTTCATGAACCTGAGAGATATGAATTTCTCATTGACGAGTGCTTCGTAATGATGAATGATAATGAGCCGGTCAGCTACAAGTATGCAATGAAAGATCCTGAATCTACAAAATGGCTTGAAGCCATGAACGCTGAGATGCAATCCATGAGAGAAAATCAAGTATGGGACTTGGTTGATCTTCCTCCCAATAGCAAGACTGTTGGAAGTAAGTGGGTCTTCAAGAAGAAGATTGACATGGATGCCAACTTACACACATTCAGAGCAAGATTGGTTGCTAAAGGATTCACTCAAACTTACGGGGTTGATTATGATGAAACTTTTTCACTAGTCGCTATGATTAAATCAATTAGGATACTATTTGCCATAATTGCATATTATGACTATGAGATATGGCAAATGGATGTCAAAACCGTTTTTTTGAATGTACACTTGGAAGAAGATGTCTATATGGATCACCCGGAAGGTTTTGTCGACCAAACACATCCTAATAAAGTGTATATACTCAAGAGATGCATTTATGGGTTAAAGCAAGCATCTCGTAACCGGAATCATCGTTTTGATGATGAAATCACAAAGTATGGTTTTATTAGAAATGAAGATGAATCTTGTGTTTACATGAGAACTAGTGGGAGCTCTGTGACATTCCTGGTCCTATATGTGGATGACATATTGATTATGGGAAATCACATTCCAACTTTACAAGGTGTAAAGACTTGTCTTGGAAAGTGTTTCTCAATGACGGACCTAGGTGAGGCACAATACATTCTTGGAATCAAAATCTATAGAGATAGATCAAAAAGATTAGTAGGTCTAAGCCAAGGTACATATATTGAGAAAGTATTGAAGCGGTTCAATATGGAAAACTCTAAGAGAGGATTTGTACCTATGGCACATGGCACTATACTAAGTTCATCTCAATGTCCTAGAACAAAGGCTGAGCTAGATAAGATGAAAGATATTCCATATGCTTGTGCAATTGGATCCATCATGTATGCCATGAATTGTACAAGACCTGATTTGATTATGCTATGAGCATGGTAAGCAATTTCCAACAAAATCCAGGGGAGAGTCATTGGAGAGCTATGAAGAACATCCTAAAGTACTTACAAAGAACTAAGGATTTGTTCCTCGTCTATGGAGGCATGGAAGAAAGCTTAAGTGTGAAGTGCTACACTGATGCTTCCTTCACAACTGATCGAGATGACTGCAAATCGCAATCAGGATATGTGTTCATTATCAATGGGGGTGTGGTATCTTGGAAAAGCTTCAAGCAAAGTGTTGTTGCACAATCCACTACAGAGTCAGAATACATTGTTACTTCTGAAGTTGCACAACAGGCTGCTTGGATGAAGAAATTCATTAGGGATCTAGGGGTAGTCCCTACCATTCAGGACCCCTACACTTTTTCTGTGATAATGAGGGTGCTATTGCTTTGGCAAAAGAACCCCGAGCACACAAGAACACCAGGCATATTAGCCGCAGATTCAACTTCATCCGGTATAAAGTTGAAGAAGGTAAAATTAGTATTCGCAAAGTTCACATCGATCAAAATTTGGCGGACCCTTTCACTAAGCCTCTTCCTCAAGCAAAATTTGAAGGACATGCTCGAGGTATAGGACTTCGCTATTCTAGTGATTGGATTTGATCTATGTATTAGTATTGAATATTGGAACATTATACAACATCATCTATTGTAATGACTATGATATATATGGCATGTGATCTTTTCATTAAATATTTGTTGTGTTCTTTATTAACATGTTTAATCCTTGAGTAAATTTATTCACTCTAAAACTCCATAGTCAGTTGTTATTGTGGGAGCAATAACAAAATAAGACTAATATGAAATAGGATGGTTTACAAAGCATTGTAACCAGTTTCATAGATACTTACTACAGAATAAGTATTGGAGTGACCCGCTCAAGATCACTTCATGGATCATTGTCATGAATGATACTTGATAAAAGGTAATATATGTATATCCTTAATACCTGAGATACATATTTGTGACTTGAGTATGGGGAACGTTATGCTTTGATGTAGTCAAAATTTGTTCCTTTATTAGGTAGTTATAAAAGCTATCATCAGGTATGATGTAAACCATGCAAGAGGCGTATGTATTCAAGATGGGATTAGTTCCTCTTATTCTTTGAGAGTTAGACATCTAAGGCCTGATGTAAAGTTGAACACTTACATGAGATTGAATGCTATCCATATCTCATGTTCAACATGATGTCTGTAGCAAAGGGATAACTGATAAACGTACCTTACTCACCAATTGTAGCCTTTGGGGCTTTTGGGGAATTGGGTGTTGATGGAATGGCACTACATCATATGTTGTTGGGGTAGTGAAATGTTGCTAGACGTTCACCACTGTCTATATCAATTTGATATGAGTCTTGCGCAAGTAGGAGATTGAAAGATCTAGTATGCTCAAGAGTCATATTAAAATGATATTGCTAAATAACATATCATCCTAAGGGTCACACTAACAACAACTTGATATAATTGATTATTTATTAGAACTTGATTTTAATAAACATTCATAAACTCTTATAATAAATTGGGAAAATATTTATTTCAAGGAAATAATTATTTTACGATACAAGTAACACATTATTTCATAATGTATGAATTAATAAGTCATGTACAACATTTTGGACTAGTTGAGTCTTTTGTCTTTTACCTAAAGACAAAGTTTATATTTTATAAAATTTGTGTTTATCAAAATTTAAACATTTTCTCTTCTTTTAAGAGGCATGGACGAAATTAGTGTAGACTAGTTAGGGCATGGCCTTTTGTACTTATTGAATGTAAATAATAGAAGCTAGAAGAAATATAATCATGACATAGGGACATGCTTGCAAAAAGTGTTAAGATCTAATGGGTATTGACTCCTCTTTATGGCTATATAAAGGATGCACTCTTGCAACCTTTCTTCTTGCACCATTATTGCTTAAAACCGTGAGCATCTCTTCCCTTCTTCATCTTATCTCTAAAGTCTTTCACTTTGAAGATATAAGTTTCTTCCATCGTCTCTTTAAGTCATAAAATTGTTTTTGACTTAAAGCTTAAGAGTTGTAACTAGCATTACATCAAGTTGGTACTTTGTTGGTGTCTCAAGGATTCATCCTCACTCCATCAACTTCCAAGCCTCCCCTAGAGGACTTAAAGTGCTTCAAAGGTTGTTACCACTTCTTCCTTCTATGGTTATGTTTTAAATCTTTCTTTCACTTACAAGATGATTATTGGTGGGTGATAAAATGTTTATGTTATTTTATAAAACTCAAGTCTTCCGTTTGCCATTATTTGTAGTTTTTGAAACTAAGTTTTAGAATAAAACCCAACACAAACTAATTTATGATCAATATGAATTAAATAATATAATTTCCAAATAATATATTAATCTTGTAATATATTAATAAAAACATTTTGAATACGAATTTATTATTCATATAATAAATTCTACTCTCTCTCCTATTGTCATCCTATCAAGTTGCATGAGTGAAGGCAACCTAAAAGGACAATGCTCATAATCAAATCAAGTACATACCAAAAATAGTTATGGGCTTAGACACTTAATCAAACATTCTTATCATGACATTCTATACAACAAAGCAGTCGTTCGGTGTATCGAGACGAGAATATAGATAGAGGAATGTTTAGACGCGTATTCCTCCTTATTACTCCAAAAATTTACATGCCATTTCTAATACCGTAATTAAACGTTTAGAGATCTGAACACATAAAGTTTCCAGATCTGGTCGGGAATAGACCATAGATCCGATCAAATAATGACATCATAAAGCATCACAAATCATTTAGCACGTACAACAAATTAAGCATCTTCCCTAAATAAGCTAGTGCTCGTGTCTATTCAGGTGTACTCCCTAAAATATATTAGACACACTCCTCACGATCATTACTTAGTATTTTAGTTTAAGTATAGAAATAAATCGTATTCCTAGTTCGCTTAAACTAATGTTGTGATACCAACCGTGACATCCCCAAGTTGACAGTCATTTTAAAAAATTATTTATGCTTATTTGGAAATCAGAGTATTCGTTTTAAATAATAATATTGCGAAATTTGTTCCCAGAAACACATGATAAATATATTATCAAAGCATTTCCGAAGAAATGTATTTTGTTTATATAAAAACTTTGGGATGTCATCGTCAATACAGAAACATAAGCATAAACAGACCTTACATTTCATTTACACTAGTGATTTACATTTCCTTTAATCTCTCAGTGTAATGTAGCTTCATATCGACACCTGTGATACAAATAAACATAGTGGGTCAGGTTGGGAAACCCGGTGAGTACATAGGGTTTTCAACCCACAATAATTGAAACATCCCAAAAATCTTGACCAAAAAATTTCGTTTTAAATTATTAAATAAACCATAGTTATCAAAATCATCTCATCAAAACATACGTCAAAGTATCTCTATTCATCGTATAGAAAACACATGTCAATATATCAGAGTAAAACATCCTAGGCTGAAACATCATGGTGTGTGCCATGCAGTCATCCCGAGCTCTTCCCCTTGCTACTGGAAGTACCTGAAACCAAAATTGAAAATCGTAAGCACAATGCTTAGTGAGTCTCCACAAACTACCACATACCATACACATAAGCACATAAGGACATAATCGCAAATAAACATATCGTCGGCACCGCCCCTTCATCGGGCCCTGCCCGGTATCGGAGAATTTCCGGCATCAGACCCTGCCCGGCGTCGGACCGAAATTCGGTTTCGGGCCCCGCCCGACATCGAGCAAATACAGACACATGCAATAATCACAAAGACATCAAGCATACAAACATTCCTCGGGCATCGCCCGACATCGGACCGAAATCCGGAAAGCATATAAACATTCATCGGGCACCGCCCAACATCGTACCTTAGTCGAGAACATACTAACATACATAAACAGGCCGGCATTCCTACACGAGGAAACTCACCTCCCCAAGCTGAATGCAGAATCTAACGGTAAGAAATCCTTTGTTCCAGCTGCAAGTAAGAATCAACTTAAGAATGCCTTGCAGATTATTCTTCCTTTTGTCATCACAAACCCAAGCTTGACTATGGAGTGTGGGAAAAAGAGAGATAATCAATAAGAATTTACGTTACTTTTCAGCTAAAATTTTGAAATCGAAGGAGTTTGTGGCTTTATTGAACTTCATATTCTTATGTTGGTAATTTAATTTCAATTTTGTTTGTATAATACTGAGTTGAAATGAATTACTGATGAATTCATATCGTTATGTTCGGCAGAGATGTCCACTGCCATTATGAGCGATGCGATGGTGATGCCTGCGATGCAATCGCAGCTGGTGGGAATACATTTAGTATCTCCGAAAGAAGTGGAGTTCGTGGAATGTGATTGTTGCGGATTGATAGAAGAGTGTACGATGCAACACATACAGAGGACTCATGAAAGGTATCAACGAAATAGGATATGCGGATTATGTGGAGACGCGAATTCTGAGATCCTAAGGAACAAAAGGTTTTATGAGATCGTGAGGAACAACAGGTTGATTAGTACTGAAGAGGCTATAGCATGCCACATGAACTTAAGTATTGAAGTGGCAAAGAGATAGAATGGAGAAGAAGAACAAGAGAGAGAGAGAGAGAGAGAGAGAAAGAGAGCGAGCGATTAATGAAAAAGTCAAAATAATCATGATTTTGACTTTTAAGTTTGACTATTTGGTTGACTATATACATGTGGCATCTTGTATCAGTTGATTTAGGTAACTAGGACTAAAAGGACAGGTCATTTCCCACCTTATGCCCCCTAAAGCATGCAAACAAGGTTAATCCTAAAAACGGATAAGTGTAAACATTGAATGGGCCCATGTAATACATATATACATGTTTGTAGCCTATCAATAATTATTCGAAAATCATGGTGAGCACCACAACTAACCAAAATCTTGATTCGGTCTATAATTCATCATAGTATCAGTCTGAAACGATACCAAACATCAAGTGGCTCCTATTTCGGACTAAGGAGACTTATTAGACGATTCCCTTTTTAATGTGAGGAGATCAACAATTAGTTTTTCTACACGACTAGTTATATGTGACACCTTTGATTAATCTAAAATTCATGATTATACAAATGGAATCAGAATTTCGCTTCTCCCAACCTATTTTAATGATGAAGTCCATTTGCGTATGTATTACAGTATAAATATGAAGCAGGATCGAACATCAAATCGTTCCTACTTTAGACTAGGGGGCTTATTGATATATATGTTTCATCGGACCTTTGCCCAGGTACATGTAAACACAGTTCAACCAAATATGGTTATGCCAATATGGTTCGGCTATTCGGCTAACACAGTTCGACAAAATATGCTTCGGTTCATCTTGACAATTTTGTTCAATTTGGTCTTGAAAATATCGTTCGGTTTAGTCTCAACAATATAGTTCGATTTGTTCTCGAAAAGATGTTTCAGTTTGGTCTCGACAATATGGTTTGGTTCGGTCTTAACCATATTGTTCGATCTAGTAGTGAAAGTATTGTTCGGTTCTTTCTTAATAATATGATTTGTTTCGGTCGCAAAAATATGGTTCTATTCGATCTCATCAATATGGTTTGGTTTGGTCTCGTCAATATCATTCATTTCGGTAATAGAGCGTGCTCCTTCCCAAGACAAAAGGTACTCCCAGCACCTCTGGTACAACTCTCACGCCTACATTCCTAATACATAGTTTTTAGCTTTCTCCCCAAGGTAGAAGGTACTTCTGACTATATATAAACCTCTCAATACACATAGTTGGGGGTAAGTTATAAATCTCTCATACACATCGAATATACTAACGGGATTTACATGTATTAACGTGGATAAATCCTTAACAAATAAGGGTACATGCAACCTAAAGATCTAAGTCATAACACTATTGATATAACAATCTATTAAACAACAAGAACACTCAAACCCTAGGTAATCTCGAAAATTATTGATGAAAAATCATACCTTTCGATTGTTGTAGTAAACAATCAAGAATCTTTTCTTCAATATCTTGGAAGCTAGCACCACAAGTGTCGTGCCTCTGATGGTGAATAAACTAATATTTATTCAATTTGGTAATTATCCAGCTTCCTATTTATCTGCAAGGAATATTCCAGATGTCCTGGAATACCTCCTTCCAAGGAAGGTTCTGGACTCTTTCTTGTTCAACTATTAAACAATTGCACTTTAACCCTTGTACTTTTAATTAATACAATTAATCCCAAAATTAATCTAATTAATTTCTTATTCATTATTAATTAAATATTACTATTTCTAATTAATATTATTTACATAACATATTAATAAATTCATTTATTGATGTTTATTAATCATATAACAAATCAATAAATCACTCTTTCTCTCTAAAAGTCATCCTATCCGATTACTAGGTTTGAGGGAAACTCAAATGGACTTTGCTAATAATTCAAGATTATACTAATTCAGTTATTGGCTTATACACTTAATCCAACAATCTCCACTTAGATAATTCTATAACTGCAGTTACCAGTATAACTTCTAAATTAAACAGTAAAGAGCGCTTCCATGGCAACTGTCGAATTCTGAAATAAACAGACATTGGTCCTAATATAAGTGATCAAATATTCCTCCGTTCTACTAGATATCATACAGACATGAGACATGGATTAGAATCAATCTCATTGTCCAAGTTTTGTTTCGCGATTTCCTGATTTGTGATGACGACATAACACTTCAAATTGAACATATCAATTGAGTTCTGGTTGGGCCTAGCATTATAAATCAACACCAAATCACCGAGGGGCCCAAAGATATCGCTTTTACTGTTAGGCCAAAAGGAACGAATAAAATTTGAGTTATATTCTTGTATCCTTTACTCACCAAATCATACATGACTTTACGGTTTATAACATCATCTTACTGATGCATTTACGCAACACAAATGCACAACCAATTTGTATATTACAGCTCATATATCTCCGTTTCAAGAATATAAGATATTATCGTCTCAGAATTACTCGTGATATAATCCATGAAGTAATTCTCTAAGCGTGGGTTCATCTAATACTTAAATCTCCATTTCTAAGTACTCATTAATGTTGTGGCAATACAATTCCTATGTCTAACTTCCTTATATAATCTACAATCCAATTCGGGAAGTAAAACATGTAAAAAAGAAACACAAGAATAAATAATTGATAAAGGCAGTAATCAAACTTATAAATAATCTCTATTATTTAATCACCAAAAGTCAATTACATTTATTTTGTTACAAGTTTAAAACTAATCGTGTAACTACTAAAACTAATGTCATCTCTTAATCCAATGCTCATAGCATGTTGTATATGCTTAATCCTACTCAGAGCCTTTGTGAGACGATCTGCATGATTATCTTCTAACGAGACTCTTTTCGCTATGAGATGACCTTCTTCAACTCTATGTCTGATATAATGGTATTTTTTGTCGATATGTCTTGATTTTTCATGATCTCTCGGTTCTTTGGTTAAAGCAACCGCTCCTTCATTATCGCAGAAAAGTTCCACGAGTTCCTGAATGGTTGGGACTACTCCAAGATCTCCAATGAAGTTCTTCAATCACGTTGCTTACTTTGATGCTTCACTTGCCGCTATGTACTCTTATTCACATGTAGAATCAGCCACTGTGTCTTGCTTGCAACTTTTCCAAGTAACTGCTCTTCCATTTAATGTAAATACCCAACTGGATTGAGAACAAAAGTTGTCTCTATCTGTTTGAAAGTTTGTGTCACTATACCCAGTCACTCTCAATGTATCATTGCCACCAAGGACTATAACCATGTCCTTTTTCCTTCATAAATACTTGAGAATGTTCTTAACTGTCGTCTAGTGAAATCTGTCAGGATTTCTCTGATAGCGATTGACCATCCTTAAAGCAAAGGAAACATCAGGGTGAGTACATGTCATAGCGTACATGATCGATCCTACAACCGAAGCATAAGGGAATCGACTCATATCAGCTATCTCCTCATCCAGACTCGGGCTTTGAGTTTTACTCAATTTGGCACTGCTTTGAATAGGTAGCTCTCATTTTTTGAAATTTTCCTTACTAAACCGTTTTAGTACCTTGTCCAAGTATGTACTTTAACTAATTCCAATTATCATGTTCTTTTTATCTCTTAAAATTCTTATCCCGAGAATATAGGCAGCCTCTCCTAGATCCTTCATCGCAAAACACTTTCCAAGCCAAGATTTCACTTATTGTAAGGTTGGAATGTCATTTCCCATGAGTAGTATGTCATCAACATACAACACTAGAAAAGTTACTATACTCCCACTAGCTTTGACATATACGCAAGACTCATCCTCGCTCTTAGAAAAACCAAATTCTTTGAGTTTTTCATGGAAGAATTTTGCAAGCTCACACACTCTATTGGGAAACTTTGCATCAATAAAACGCTCTACCTGACTCATGTAAACATCTTCAGCTAACTTTCCATTAAGGAAAGTTGTTTTGACATCCATCTGCCAAATTTCATAATCATGAATGGCATGAATGCCGAGCATTATCCTAATAGATTTAATCCTACCCACTGGTGAGAAGTTCTCATCATATTCAACCCCTGGGGTTTGAGTAAAGCCCTTCGCAACCAGTCATGCCTTGAAAGTGTGCACATTTCCATCCATGTCGGTGTTCTTCGTTATGATCCATTTGCAACCAACTATCTTTCGACCAGGTTGTTAATCAACTAAGTTCCAAACTTGGTTTTCAGACATGGACTTGATCTCGCTATCCATTTCCTTTTTCCATTTAGCAAGCTCAGGGTCTATCATTGCTTCATTGTAGTTAGCTGGCTCATCCAAATTATCAGTGGTTGATCACTGATAAATGTATCACCGTCTAAAGATATACGGAAACCATAGAACTTAGGTGGCATGCTAACTCTACTAGAACGACAAAGAGGTAATAAATTGTCAACTGGCTTAACTAGAATTTCTTCCTCTGGTTGAGTGCTAGTGTCTTATAAGGTTCCTTCATTGGATGACTCTTGAATCTCTTCAAGTTCAATTGTGCCCCCACTGTCCTTTTTGCATATAAGCCCTCACTTGCGAAAGACTCCTCTTCATTCTACAAAGACCATGTTTTCACTAGGCTTGTAGAATAACTATCAAAAAGACTTTTGTGGGTAGCCAATGAAAATACAACTCTCACTTTTGTCTTCTAGCTTTTTATGAGTCTCTCATCGAACGAAAGCTTCACAACCCCAAAATTTGATATGTGCTAACAAGGGAACCTTCCCTATCTAAATTTTGTGAGGTGTTTTAGCAACCTTTTTAGTATGGACAGGATTAAGGATATGGGCAGCTGTCTCTAAGGCATACCCCCAGAAGGAAATGGGAAGAGTGGCTCGACTCATCATGGAACGAACCATGTCCAACAAGATTCCATTACGGATCTCAGTCACACCATTAAGTTGTGGTGTTATAGGAGGAGTCAATTGTGAAACTATTCCACATTCGTTAAGGTAGTCATGGAACTTGGAACTAAGATACTCTCCTCCTCCATCACATCGGAGCATATTTATCCTTCTGCCTACTTGATTCTCAACTTCATGTATAAACTCTTTGAACTTTTCAAAGGTTTCTAATTTATGTTTGATCAAGTAGATATAAACATATGTATTATAATCATCTGTAAACGTCACATAAAATCGATTAGCATCTCTTGTACTAGATCTGAAGGGTCCACACATGTCTGTGTGTATAAGATCCAATAAACCTTCACCTCTTTCACAAGACCCAGTGAAAGGTTATTTTTTCATCATTCCCAAAAGACAGGATTCGCATTCATCATTTGTCCTTAGGTCAAAAGATTCCAAGACTCCATCCTTTTAGATTTAGGCAATGCGTTTCTTGTTAATGTGCCTAAGACGACAATGCCACAAGCATGCCTTGTCTAGACCATTAGCCGAATCAATGTGAAATACAATATTGCCTAAGCTATCAACACAAGTCATAGTTTCATACACCCCATTACAAGGTAATGCTTCAAATATAAAAACACTTTTTTTATAAACTAGAATTGAACCATTCAAATCATTAAAAGAGTAGCGAAAACCTTGTCTAAACAATGAATGAAAAGAAATAATGTTTCATGTCATTTATGACTAGTAGTAACAATCAATTAAACTAATCCTAACATCAGTACTAAGCATGTGCTGATAAGTCCCAATCTTGGTGACAAGAGAAGATCGCCTATTCTTCATGATCAGATTCATTCTTCCATGCTCCACCTCATCACTTTCTTTTAGCCTCTGCAAATCAGAACAAATGTGAAAACCACATCCTGTATCAAGGACCCAAGAATGAGTAGATGGTGAGTTATTAGTTTGAATAGTGTATATACCTGCCGACGATGGCTTCACCTTTCCATCCTTGATTTCTTGCAAGTATTTGGGGTAGCTGCTCTTCCAATGGCCCCTGTCATTGCAATAGTAACAAATGGCCTCTTTGCGGTCATTAACAGTTGGAATGTCTGAATTGGGCTTTGCCTTTGTCCCATTGGTTGATGATGTAGCATGGGCCTTGTTTTTCCGGTTGGATTTGGGTGTATCCTTCCTTATCTTCCTTTTACCTTTTTCAAGGGCGAGAACGGGAGCATTAGCAGGAGGGGTTGAATTCTTCCCCTTTAATCCCGACTCAACAGTCTGTAGCAAGTTGTGGAGTTGGGCCAATGTGGTTTATGTTTTGTTCAAATGATAAACTAATATAAACTGATCAATACAACTTGGCAAGGAGTTTAGGACCATGTCAATGGCTAACTCCTCATAGAACCTCTACAATTCAAGATTCATTGTGTTGACCATGATGCAAGCAACTTTTGTTGCATCGTCGTAGTGTTTTCTGTAGGAGGATAGTTTTTCAAGAGTTGTAGTAGCTTCATTCACTTCAACAAGCTTTTCTTAAAGCATATATACTTTACCCTTGAAGCGAAGAGCCATTCTGATGTTGCACATCCAATCATTATAGTTGGAGCCATCAACAGTCACTTTGGAGAAGATGGAGAGTAGGGAGAAACCCGGGTGGTGTGTAGAAGATGATGGAGAAGAAGCATTAACAGGAGTAGACATCTATAGAGAAAAAGAAGAATAGTTTTAGTTAGATGACAATTATCCTTAATATTTTAACCCATAATAAATTATTAAGGCTAGGATCCAAAATAACAACTTACAACTAAGAAGAGGGATGTCGTAATCTTATTGCAAATTTATGAAGGTAGGTAAAAGCAATTCACCAATTTCGAACTATGAAATTCCTAGGTCTTTTGACATTCATTGAATCTATCAATGACATGTTTAATCTCAGATTATGCTCTACTATTTGTGACTGGTATACCGAGGATCACAAACTACATGTTAATAACCATACAAATGAGCTTAGCATTCTCGATGCCATTTATCATCTCATTTTAATGTGTCAGTTAACCACACACGCTCCATTAATCAATGATATTTTCCAAGAAGCCCATTATTACTCTTTATAGTCACTATTAGTGTGTCGGTTAACCACACGCGCTCCACTAACTACTATAAAGTATAATGTGCAATTTTATGGATTAACATACTTTTCATATTTTCATAAAGTAATTAAGAGTGAGATTTTATAAAAGAGTTTAGTTGCTTTTTATGTCATTATACTTATTAATGAGATTATGTCCTATCAAATCCGTTCAGCTAACGACCCTCCACCATACAAGATAGCGGTGGGTAAGAATGGATACCCATCGGCGGTTACTTTATATGTCGCTTCCTTAAACTCTCCTTATAGTATGGCTTCGTGAATGAGGCATAGTAGTGATTTGACTGACTTAGTCTTATACATATAGTAATTAAGTTTTAGTATATTATATATATAATGTGTATTTTAAAACTTTTAAAAAACACAAGGTCCAAATAAAAAATTTTGAAATTAAGGAATTAATTTAAAATAAACCAATTATGTTTTTGATATTTATATTTTAATTAATCAAATAATTAAAACATAAGGACAATTAAAAAATTCAAGATAAGGATATCTGATTGCTAAGATATTTACTCATTTTTATATATAATTAAAAACATTATCCAAAGTAACTATCTTAATCAATTTATGAATTAAGCAAAACTGATTTTAGATGATCTGAGGGTCCACCACGTCGTGGTAGACAATTACCATGTCGTGGTCAAACGGAAAAAGACATGAATCCGCACATCACCACGTTGTGGTGGAGCCACAGAATGATGATTTTGTTTGCCTCCTTCGGGTTTTTTTTTCAAGTTCAAGCAATGTACATTCAATTGTTAGACAACCTAGCTCTGATACCACTGATGGGTTTTACATGTATTAACGTGGATAAATCCTTAACACTTAAAGGGTACATGGACCTTAAATATCAAAGTAATAACACTATTGATGTAAAATTCTATTGAATAACAAGAACACTCACACCCTAGGTAATCTCGAAAATTGTAGATGAAAAACCATACCTTCTGATTGTTGTAGTAAACAATCACGAATCCTTTCTTCAATAACTTGGAAGCTAGCACCACAAGTATCATGCCTATGATGGTTCACACCCAACACTAGCAACAAGAAGCTTTTGAGACATGAGAGAAGGGGATGATCTTTGGCCTTCTTTTGAGTAGGAGGAGTTGGTTGAAAATTGTAGGTCAAGGGGTTCTTTTATAGTGCAAGTTGGAAACCCTAGATAACCCTAAATGAATAAAATAATATTTATTCAATTTGGTAATTATCTAGCTTCCTATTTATCTGCAAGTAATATTCCAAATGCCCTGTAATACCCTAATTTCGTCCACCTCCTTCCAAGGAAGATTTTGGACTCTTTATTGTTCAACTATTAAACAATTGCACCTTAACCCTTACACTTTTAGTTAATACAATTAATCCTAAAAATAATCTATTTAATTTCTGATTAATTATTAATTAAATATAACTATTTCTAATTAATATATTATTTCCATAACATATTAATAAATTCATTTATTTCTATTTATTAATCATATAATAAATCAATAAATCAGTCTCTCTTTCTCTAAAAGTCATCATATTTAATTACTAGGTTTGAGGGCAACTCAAAAAGACTTTGCTAATAATTCAAGATTATATTAATTGAGTTATTGGCTTAGATACCTAATCCAACATATACATATAATCGGTTTCCTATCGCTCGAAGGATCCAACCCATATTTTGTATCGATAATAACTTGATTGTTAGAGGTCGCTCCCGGGAGGAAAATCTTGGGACGACTATAACGATCTTGTTGATTGTCAGAGGTCGCTCCTGGGATGAAAAACCGATCGAACCTGTGTCGAAATACCATTTTACATTATCTATTAATCTAGAAACACTAGAAGATTAACAACCTGCTATTACACGATATTTATTCTTCACCATCGCAATAACTACAAAATCATTGTAATATAGATCGACACGTATGCATTATTGTTTCAAAATCATGCTTATGTGGCTACTTAGCATACGGCTAAAAACACATTACATTTCACATCTCCATAAATGTTTGTTTATTTTAAGGAAAATGACATATTAGCTCAACAATATAGTTCGAATTTGCCCATTCAGCCCTTAACTTATTTACGTGTTTCATGAGTGAATAAACTTGTTTTTGTCGAGTCTAATTGGTTAGTTTTGACACAATGAAGGGGAAACTTGGGTAACACTTTGCCACATGGACACTTGTTGACTTTGAAAAGTCTAAAAGCACTGTTAGAAGGGGAATCAACGATAACAAGAGAAAAAGATGATCCCAGAAAAACATGGTTGCGATTTTGTTTTACAACGGGAGATGAGATCACAGATATTGAATCCAAGTCCATCATCTTCAATATAAAAATTAAAAGTGCAATATCAAGTTACTGTGAACACTATAATTATCATCCGTTATTCCTAACCTTGAATTCATGACTCCACGCCAAAATCAGTATAAAAAAGCTGCAACTTTATAAGCTTCAACCCCTTCAAGAATAAAGTTGTAAGAAATCCTATGTTGTAGCTGCAAGTAAGATTGATCTGAAGAATGCCTTTCCGATTCTTCTTCCTTTTTCCTAAGAAATCCAAGATTGACTATAGAATGTAGGAAAAAGAGAGATAATCAACAAGAATTTTCATTACTTTCAGCTAAAATTTTGAAATGGAAGAAATTTATGGCTTTAGTGAACTTCATATGTTTTTGCTAGTAATTTAATTCAATTTCGTTTATATAATCCTGAGTTGAAATGAATTATCGATCAATTCATTTCGTTATGTTCTGTAGATGTGTCTGCTACCGTTATGAGCGATGCAATGGTGATGACTGCGACAGAATCGCATCAGGTTGAGACAAATTTGATAGCTCCGACAGAAGGGGATTTCGTGGAGCGTGATTGTTGTGGATTGACAGAAAAGTGTACGCTGCAACACAAAGAGATGATTCATGAAAGGTATCATGGAAAATGGATTTGTGGATTTTGAGGAGAAGCTATGAATGATAAGATCGTGAGGAACAAAATGTTGATTAGTACTGAGGAAGCGCGCCACATAAACTTATATATTGATGTTGTAGAGAGATGGAATGGAGAAGAAGAACAAGTGAGAGCAATTATTTTAAAAAGTCAATATAATCATATAATCAAGATTTTGACTTTTAAGTTTGACTATTTGGTTGACTATGTACATGTGGCATCTTCTATCGGTTGATTTTTGTAACAAGGACTAAAACAAAAGGTCATTTCCCACCTTATGCCCCCATAAAGCATGCAAACAAGATTAATCCTGAAAATGATTAAGTGTAAACATTGAATAGGCCCATGTATAATACATATATACATGTTTGTAGCTTATCAATAATTATTCAAATATCATGGTCAACACCACAACTAACCAAAATCTTGAATCGCTCTATAATTCATCATTTTATAAGTTTAAAGCAACACCAAACATCAACTAGTTCTTATTTCGGACTAAGGCGACTTCTTAGATAGTCCCCTTTTTAACGTAAAGAGATCAACAATTAGTTTTTCGCGACGAGCAATTATATGTGACACCTTTGATTTATCTAAACTTCATGATTATAGAAATGGAATCACAATGTCGCTTCTCCCAACCTAGTTTAATGAAGATGTTCAGATGCGTATGCATTCTAGTATAAGTCTAAAGCTGGACCGGAGAACGACTCGCTCCTACTTCAGACTAGGGGGACTTACTGATATAAATATATATATATATATATATATATATATATATATATATATATATATATATATATATATATATATCATCGGTCCTTTGTCCAGGTACATGTAAACATAGTTCAACCAAGTATGGTTATGCTGATATGGTTCGGCTATTCAGTCAACACAATTCTGCCAAATATGGTTTGGTTCATCTGGACAATATGGTTCAATTTCATCTCGAAAATATGGTTCGATTTAGTTTCAACAATATGGTTCACTTTGTTCTCGAAAAAAATTCGGTTCATTCTCGGAAATATGTTTTGGTTCGGTCTTGACCATATGTTTAGTCCAGTACGGGAAATATGGTTCAGTTCGGTCTTGACAATGTGGGTCGTTTCGATCTCAAAAATATGGTTCGGTTCGATCTCATCAATATGGTTTGGTTTGTTCTCGTCAATATGACTTTTTTCGGTAATAAAGTGTGCTTCTTCACAAGACAAAAGGTACTCACAACACCTCAGGTACAACTCTCACGCTTACATTCCCAATACATAGCTGTTAGCTTTCTAGACAAGGTAGAAGGTACTTCTGACTATATATAAACCTCTCAATACACATAATATGGGGTAAGTTCAAAATCTCTCACACACATCGCATATACATATAATTGGTTCCATACAGCTCGAAGGATCCAACCCATATTTCGTATCAATAATAACTTGATCGTTAGAGGTCGATCCCTGGAGACAAGTCTTGGGATGACTATAATGATCTTTTTGATGAGTGTAACATTTTTGAAATCGAGACTCAGAAATGGCTAAAAGTTATATATCGAATATCAAAAAACCGATCGAACCAGTAACGAAATACCATGTTGCATTATCAATTAATTTAGAAATACTAAAAGGTTAACAACATACTATTACACCAATATTTATTATTCACCATAGGAGTAACTACAAAAGCCTTGCAATATTAGAGCAACGTGTATGCATTGTTCTTTCAAAATCATGCTTATGTGGCTACTCATCATACAGCTAAAAACGCATTTCGTTTGACATCTCTATAAAAGTTTGTTTATTTTAAGGAACAGACCCGGTTTAGGGCATGGGAAATATAGGCAATGGAACAGGGCCCACAATTTTAAGGGGTCCAATTTGTTTTAATAGTATATGATGTATCGGTTCAGCAGCCCAAGCAATCCAACATCATTTGAAATCAACGTCAAACCTAAGAGGCGAAGACAGCAACGATTATTCGATCAATACATCGTGTTCATTTTCGTAAAAAAAAATTCAATTGCAGCAATCAATGTCGACAGTCGATCAGGACAGGGCATCAGGGCATCAGGCCTCAGCGACAACGTGCAACAATCATCGAGACAACAGATAGGTGAGGATCGATTACTATTAGAGTCTTAGACGATTATCCATTTATCTTGTATTCCTGTTATAACTTTATCAATGATTAGTCATTCTTGATTATTGGTCCTGCTAATGTAATAGTCTAATAGATTATGAGAAATTAAGGAATGAGGAATAAAGAATTAACGAATATGAGTTTGTAAATTATAATTGTCAATTCATTTGCATACTTGATTCTTGAATCAGTTGAATGTTTGAATGAATTATAGAATAAATAGATTATCAATTTTTCAGATTCATGGTATGTTTAATTGTTTAATTGTTTATCTTTAACTGTTTAATTTTTCAGATTCATGAATGTTTAATTGTTTATCACTATGTCATATTATCATATTGAAATCTGATTGAATGATTTACAATGTTGAATGAAATCAATGAATGATTTTGAAATAGATTATTAGAAACTGAAATTAAATTATGAGATTATGTTTATTGTATAATTGTTTATCAAAAAATTGGAATTCAGAAACCAAAGTGTTTAAAGAATCAAATTATGTTTATTGTTTGTAAAATTGTAGAGATGAAGTCTATGAAGAGTTGATCAACCAATTTGCAATCAAGAATGCTAGGAAAGCTTCACGGATCGTCGGTTAGCTGTTAGGATATGTAATTACTCATTAAAATATTATGATTTTTCTTTGTTTATGGCTATAAAGTTTGTCGTCATTTTAATAAAAAAAAAATAGTTTATGTAATTTAATTCGTTATGTGTTAAGGCCTAAGGGACTTTTTATCCACCTCGTCCTGGGCATTTGAATCCTCAGAACCGACCCTGTTAAGGAAAATGAGACAGTAGCCCAACAATGTAGTTCAAATTTTCCCATTCAGTCCCTTAAATTATTTTCAGGCTTCATGAGGTAATAAAGTTGTTTTTGTCGAGTCTAATTGGTTACTTTGGATAGAATGAAGGGGCAACCTGTTTACAAAGGGGGATTAAATCAGTAATATTGAATCCAAATCCAACATCTACAATACAAAAGTTAAAAGTGAAATACTAGCATACTATGAACACTGTAATTAACATCCCTTATTGCTAACCTTGAATTCGTGATTCTAGACCTAAATCAGTTTTAAAAAGCTACAACTATATAAGCTTCAAGCCCTTCAAGAATAAAGTTTTAAGAAATCATCTGTTACAACTGCAAGTAAGATTCATCTGAATAATGCCTTGTAGATTCTTCTTTCTTTTTCCTGACAAACCCAAGCTTGATTATGTAATGTGGGAAGAAGAGAGATAATCAACAAGAATTTTGGTTACTTTTCATTTATATTTGACAAATAGAAGAAAATTGTAGCTTTATTGAACTTCATATGCTTTTCCTGGTAACTTAATTTTGTTTTTATTGTATAATACTGAGTTGAAATGAATTACCGATAAATCCATGTCGTTCTGTTCTGTAGAGATGGATACTACTGTTATGAGCGATGCGATGATGATGGTTGCGATGGAATCACAACCGGCGGCGACAAATTTGATAGCTCCAATGGAAGTGGAGTTCATGGAGTGTGATTGTTGCAGATTAACAAAAGAGTGCATGCTGCTATACATTGAGAGGATTCTTGAGATGTATCAAGGAAAATGGATCTGCGGATTATGTGGAGAAGCTGTTAATGACGAGATCCTGAGGAAAAAGAAAGGCTGATTAGCTCTAAAGAGACTTTGGTGTTTCACATGATCTTTTGTATTGAAGTTGTAGAGAGATGGAATGGATAAGAAGAACAAGAGAGAGAGCGATCATATGAAGAAGTCAAAATAATCATGATTTTGACTTTTATTTTTGACTAATTTGTTGACTATGTACATGTGACATCTTCTACCATTTGATTTACGTAACAAGGACTAAAACGATGGTTCATTTCCCACCCTATGCCCCGATAAAGCATTCAAACAAAGTTCATCCTCAAAATGGATAAGTGTAAACATTGAATGGGCACTTGTATAATACATATATACATGTTTCTAGCCTATCAATATATAATCGAAAAACATGGTCCACCACAACTAACTAAAATCCTGACTTGCTCAATAATTCATCATAGTATAAGTCTGAAGCAGCACCAAACATCGACTAGCTCCTATTTCGGACTAAGGAGATTTATTAGACAGTTCCCTTTTTAACATGAGGAGATCAATAATTAGTGTTTCTACACGGTTGTGTTATATGAGACACATTTGATTTATATAATCTTCATGATCATACAAAAGGCATCACAATGTTGCTTCTCCTAACACATTTTAATAAAGATGTTTAATTGCGTATGCATGCTAGTATAAGTCCGAAGCAAGATTGGACATCGACTGGATCCTACTTCAGACTTGGGGGACTTATATATATATATATATATATATATATATAGAGAGAGAGAGAGAGAGATAGGTTCAGGTGTTCAAAGTAATTATTGTGTGATTGTATGCATAAATGTGAGCCAATAAAAATTAAATAAAAAATTAAATAATTAAATAAATAAATAAGGGTAATTTAGTAATTTGTTTAGTAACTTCTAAAAATAATCCCTATAATCATGGTATTGACTTTTATCCTAAATAAATAAGTGTGTCTTCCTCAATCTCCCACCCGATAAAGCCCTAGCATCCTAGAGGGTATCGACGATTTCAGATCGTGTTCGGAAACCCCTCACTGATCGTCCACGAGTTCTAATCGGGAATCCAAAGTTGCAGCCTTTATTCTAATCGAGAGTTGAGGAACAACCGAAGGTAGTCACGGAGGAAAGCACCAAGACAGCGGTGTGGATCTGGGGCTGTTGGGTCGTGGGAGAAAAGCAGACGACATACCTGATGTATCTCGATGCTTCGTTTTTCCACCTCCCACAAGCTCCTCCAAAAGAAGTTTTCTTCTCTGATTTGTTTCCCCTCTCCCCTCTGAACCCTTCCACTTCCTTCCGCAGCTTCTAATCTGTCACACCCCAAAACCGGAACGGTGGAATCGTTCGAGGGTGGAGGACGTCATGTACAGTATCACAACAATGCAAAGTAGTAAACAAGCAACAACATCATCCATTGCATTAATAATATGATTTCATACAAGTGTGTTCTGTCAAGTTATATAGACACCAAAAATAATATATATCAAAATAAAGATGAGTCTTGAACGAGCTCCATCTTCTCAAAAACCTGGCTCCAGTACCTGTCTACTGGCGACCTGAGAATACAAGTTATTTTGAAAGAGTTGATCAGCTTTAAAGCTGGTGAGATCATAAGTATATTAGTGTCTGTAGTTGTATGAAAGTGTTTGTAAGTCTGTAATTGTATATGTTTGTAAAAGTTTGTATTTGTTTGAACTCTCCTAGAAAACCCTATGTTTCCTACTAAAAGTAGCCTTCTACCAAGGCATCTAGTGTCTGTGTGTGTGTCTCTTGTAAGAGTATGTATTTTCCCAACTCTGACTATCATTATCCAAAAATATAGTTTCTACATTATTGTTTATTGTGTAAATATCACAAAGTAAATGTAATGGGAAAATGATATAGTACTGCAGTGTTGTATTAAGTAACTACTGTTGTACTAACTACTTTAAACCAATTGTCATTTAAAGTACCATGTGATCAGCCTGTATCCTGCTACCGACTCAATAGAAAAACGACAATGTAAGATGTCGTAAGAAATGACATTTGGCACCTGTAGACTTGCAAGTCCCACTGTAGCGAGCAGCAAGGTGTAGGATAGTCAATCCAGTATAGATCTATACACAAACTCATACGCTCCCCAATTAAGGAGATTCTGGATAAAAAAACAGTCATGGCAGGTAGTGTCATGCCCCGTTTAGTGGCTCACATAAATGTAATAATGTATATGTAATGAATGTGCTAGCTGTATTGTATGTTCTCCCTCTGTCTAGCCTGTATGCTCTCTCTGTATGGTATTGTTTGTTATCTCTTTCTCTGTATGGTATTGTTTGTTATCTCTTTCTCTGTATGGTATTGTTTGTTATCTACTCTGTATGGTATTGTTTGTTATCTACTCTGTATGGTATTGTTTCATGTATGAACTTACTCTTTGTATGTTTCATTGTTCTAGTAATAGTTTTAGTATCTTCCTAAACTACTCCTATAGTAGCTTACTAGTAATGTATGAACATGTTTGTATACCTTGCTACCCAAAGGTATGAAGCTGAATGAAAGAAGGAACCTTCATGACTATATATGTATACATGATACACAACTAATATTTAAACGACCTTCAGACGGATAACCGATGCCCTAAAGCCATATCCAAACAAGGAAAAGGAAATTAAAGCGAGTTAGCCTTCCTAAGTCCTTTAAACATTACTTATATAACTATACATATATAGGAATGCATTTGACAATATAAGTATAAAAGATTTTAAACAGTAGTATTTGACATGAAAAAGAGTTTGTAAACAGTTTGAAGTAAAACAGTTTGGTAACACATTTTGAAAGGTAAGAAATCCACTTGTTTGGTAGTTATTAATCACATGTAATTGATATAATAACTATAATTGTTCAACTTGTATCCCCCCCCCCCATAAAAGCATTTAAAAACATTTAAATGGTTAATTAAGGGGTATGAACTCGCCTGTAGTGAGTGGTTTGGATGAACGGAAAGTATAGGATGCTAGGTGTCAAGTGAAAACTCGTACACACAATGATCCTAGTTAACATATAATATCACATATATGTATCCAATTAGTCTTTAAACAACTAATTAACAAAGTTAAGACATCCTAGGACATGAAAAACACCTTATATGTGTTATAAGTCCTAAGGATTGCATCTAAGTGTTGTAGGACATTGCTATTAAGTTTAGGGTTCAAGGGAACCCTTTTTATGAGTTTACGGTTTTATGACCATAACTTATTGAGTTTACGGTCGTAAGCCCATGAGTTTACGGCCGTAAACTCATGCTTCTTTGACCATGTGTTGTTTTGAAGCTCTACAAGTCCTTAGAAGCATTTCCACTTGAAGTATAAGCCTATGGAAGTGATTAGGGCACCATTTCACTCTTAAATGGAGTTTACGGTCCTTGGACCATTTGCCTTTGGGTTTACGGCCGTAAACCCAAATGGTTTATGGTCTTTTGATGTTTTCATGATCTTAACTCATTAAGGAAAGGATCCATGCTAGTTCCCAAGGCTTAGAAGGGTAAAGGGCACACTTTGGCACCCTTTTTAGAGTTTACGGTCCAAGAACATCTTGGACCGTAAACACCTTTGATCTTGCCTTTCTTGGGTGATTTCTTGATATATGGAAGTGTAACAAGCCTTAAGATACTCTAGGATAGAAGTACTTTCAAGTTAGAAGCTCGAAAAGGTGTAAAAAGTCCAAGAACACTAGTGTGTGTTCTTGGTGTTCTTGGTGAAACTTGAAGATCTAACCTTTTGGAATGATTTCACGGATGGAAGTGTGTTAAAACACTAGATTAAGTAATATCTCAACTTAAAAGGGCTAGAAACACTTACAAGTTGAAGATCTTGAAGAAAAAGTCGAAGATACTTGAGAGAGAATTGAGTTTTGGATCTTGAGTTTGTGAAAAATGGCAAATAAGGACTAAGTGTCATATTTATACCCCCAAAATAGGGTTTACGGCCGTAAACACCCTTGTTTAGGCCGTAAACTACAAACTTTTGGAGCTTTGGGGTATTATTGTTGCACAATAAACCCTACAGCATCCTCTCTCCTGATATCTCCTAAAGTGCTAATCCTAAAATTCTCAAACTTATTCCAAAAAGCTTGAAATTTAGCAGAAACTGTTCTGACTTCTATTGAATTGAAATGTTGTACAGAATAGATATTCCGGGTTGTCACATCATCCCCCCCTTAGAAGGAATTTCGTCCCGAAATTAGAGTTTAAGCAAATAAGTAGTTACAAATAACTAAGTAAAAAAGACGAGGATATTTCAGTTTCATCTGATCCTCTCGCTCCCAAGTGAATTCAGGTCCTCGCTTGGCGTTCCAGCGAACCTTCACTATCGGGATGCGGCTTTGTTTCGTTTGCTTGACCTCCCGGTCCATGATCTCTACTGGTTCTTCCACGAAGTTGAGGCTCTCGTTGATCTCGATCTCGTCGAGTGGGATTACAAGAGTCTCGTCGGACAGACACTTTTTCAAGTTCGAGACGTGGAAGATAGAATGTACGTTACTGAGTTCGCTCGGTAAGTTAAGTTTGTAAGCTACAGGGCCGATTCTTGCGAGAATCTCGAAAGGCCCAAAGTACCTTGGATTTAGCTTTCCATGCTTTCCGAAGCGTATCAAGCCCTTCCAGGGTGAGACATTTAATAGAACACGGTCGCCCACCTGGAATTCCAATGGTTTCCTTCGTTTATCAGCATAGCTTTTCTGTCGGTCTCTAGAGGCTTTCAATCGTTCACGAATTTGAACGATCTTGTCTGTCGTTTCCCGAATGATCTCCGGACCTATGAGAGTGCTTTCAGGAACTCGTCCCTTAGCTAACTGGGTATCACCCACCTCAGCCCAGCACAGAGGGGATCTGCACTTTCGGCCATAGAGGGCCTCGAATGGAGCAGCCTTTATACTCGTGTGATAACTGTTGTTGTAGGAAAACTCTACAAGGGCTAAATGAGTATCCCATGCTTTCCCAAAGTCGATCACACAGGCTCGCAGCAAATCTTCCAAGGTTTGGATAGTTCTCTCACTTTGTCCGTCTGTCTGAGGATGGTAGGCTGTACTCATGTCCAGCCTAGTTCCTAGGGAACTTTGTAGCGACTGCCAGAACCTCGAAGTGAACGTATTATCTCTGTCCGAGATAATGGATATGGGAACACCGTGCATTCATACAATCTCCCTAATGTAAGTTCTTGTAAGCTTCTCCATCTTGTCTGTTTCTTTGATAGGCAGGAAGTGTGCGGACTTGGTCAATCTGTCGACGATGACCCATATGGTAACAAGTCCACCCGTTGTCTTGGGCAACTTGGTTATGAAATCCATAGTGATCCGCTCCCACTTCCATTCCGGTATTTCAGGCTGTTGTAGTAGACCGGAGGGTTTCTGGTATTCGACCTTGACCTTGGCGCAAGTAAGGCATTTACTCACGAATGTAGCAATCTCTGCTTTCATGTTAGGCCACCAGTATAACTTTTTAAGATCCAGATACATCTTATCTGAAGCCGGGTGGACGGAATAACGAGTGTTGTGCGCCTCGTTCATGACCAAGTCTCTGAAACCACCAAGTTTCGGGGTCCAGATCCGATCCATGAGATAATAAGCTTCGCCACTCTTAACCTCCAAGTTCTTATCCATCCCTCTTAGGGATTCACTTGCCACATTCTCAGGTTTCAAAGCGTCGAGCTGAGCCTCCTTAATTTGTGTGGACAAGTGTGAATGGATAGTCATAGTCAATGATTTGACTCTACGACCAGAATATTCTTTCCGACTTAGGGTGTCAGCTACTACATTGGATTTACCCGGATGATAACGAATTTTGCATTCGTAGTCACTGAGTAGCTCGACCCACCGTCGTTGTCTCATGTTGAGCTCCTTCTGGTCGAATATGTGTTGTAGGCTCTTGTGGTCTGTAAAGATAGTGCTTTTTGTTCCGTACAGGTAGTGTCTCCAGATCTTTAGAGCAAACACAACTGCTCCTAGTTCAATATCGTGGGTAGTGTAGTTGACCTCATGTGTCTTCAGCTGCCTCGAGGCGTAGGCGATGACCTTACCTCGCTGCATCAGAACACATCCGAGCCCTTGATTTGACGCATCGCAATAGACAACGACGTCTTCTATCCCTTCGGGGAGGGATAGTATTGGTGCGGTGCACAAGGCTCGTTTGAGCGTTTGGAACGCTCTCTCCTGCTTCTCTTCCCAGTCAAAGGATACGCCCTTATGGGTCAGAGTTGAAGAGGTTTCGCAATGCGGGAGAAGTTCTGAATGAACCTGCGATAGTAGCCAGCAAGGCCTAGAAATTGACGAATTTCTGTAGGCGTCTTCGGTGCTGACCAGCTCTCAATGGCTTTAATTTTGGAAGGGTCCACGTGTATTCCCTCCTCGCTAACCACGTGCCCTAAGAATTCGACTCGTCGGATCTAAAATTCGCATTTCGAGAACTTCGCATAAAGCTTCTCCGCGCGCAGGGTTTCTAAAACTTGTCGTAGATGCTGACTATGCTCCTCCTTACTACGAGAGTAGATTAGTATGTCATCGATGAAGACGATGAAGAACTGATCCAAGTAAGGACGACACACCCTATTCATTAAGTCCATGAATACAGCGGGCGCGTTTGTTAATCCGAATGGCATCACCACGAATTCGTAGTGCCCATAACGAGTTCGGAAGGCTGTCTTTGGAACATCCTCCCCTAACACTCGTAGTTGGTGATATCCGGATCTTAAGTCGATTTTTGAAAAGAAATTTGCCCCTTGAAGTTGGTCAAATAAATCGTCAATACGAGGCAGAGGGTAACGATTTTTGACGGTCAGTTTGTTGAGCTCCCTGTAGTCGATGCACATACGAAACGATCCGTCTTTCTTCTTGACGAACAAGACTGGAGCTCCCCAGGGTGAGAAGCTTGGTCTTATAAAGCCCTTGCTAAGCAGTTCGTTAAGTTGACAGGATAGTTCTTGCATCTCTGCAGGTGCTATACGGTAAGGCGATTTGGCTACAGGAGTAGCCCCTGGAACTAAGTCGATTCTGAACTCGACTTGTCGTTGCGGACGTAATCCGGGTAGTTCTTCTGGAAAGATGTCGGGAAAATCGCGTACTACTTGAATGTTTTGAATGTCTTTTGTTTCTTGGCTCACATCGACCACATGAGCAAGGAATGCGCGACATTCCTTTCGCAAGAATTTCTAAGCTTGAATGCTCAAGATGATACGAAGGTTCGTGCCGGGTTTGTCGCCATAAACTACTAGAGTTTCGCCAGACGGCAGATTAAGGCGAACTGCCTTTTCGAAACACATGATGTCGGCACGATGACGACTCAACCAATCCATGCCGATAATGACGTCGAAACTTTTAATTGAGACTGGCATGAGGTCGATCACAAATGAATGGTTATCTAAAGTTAGGGTACACCCTATGTATATACTGCTAGTGCTCTCCGTCTTTCCATTAGCCATTTCTAAAGTGAACGGTTCTTTAAGTGCTCGTGATTTTTGCTTAAGTAAATGAGCAAATTTTTGATTCACGAAGCTACTCTCCGCTCCACTATCAAATAGTCTACATGCATAAGAGTTATCGAGGAGAAACGTACCAGTGACCACTGTGGGGTCGGCAACCGCTTCCTCATGGCATATGGCCAAAACTCTTCCCACTCTACCGGCATTCCCTGCCTTTGGGCAGTCCCTCTTGTAGTGGCCCACCTCGCCACAATTGTAGCAAGCCTGGCCAACACCAGCGCAGCGGACTTGGTTGAGTGGTCTTGCCGGAGCTTTACAGAAACGGGCGGTGTGCCCCTTCCTGTTGCAGTTTGAACACTGCATTTCCCGGCAGGCTCCTGTGTGGTGGAAGTTGCATTTGTTGCACTTAGGCAAACTTCCAGAATACTGCTTGACCGGAGCAGCAGCGGCAGGTGCTATCGCAGCATGAACTGCCACGACCTGCTGCTTTTTGGCAGCCTTCTTCTTCTTCTTGTCATCCCAGAATTTCCGCTTGGAATCAGCGGTTCTGGCGGGTTTTGAGATGGCCAGGGTTGTTGTTGCGGCCATGGTACGAACCCCATGGTCTATGAGCCGCTGTGCCAATCGCTTGGCACTATCAAATGTAGTGGGGTGTGATGCCAAAACATTTCCCTGGTATGGTGGCATCAGCCCCCATATATATCTCTCGATCTTCTTTCCCTCAGTATGAACCATGTTGGGACAGAGGGCCACCAGTTCACAGAACCTGGCGGTGTAGGCGACTACATTGGAGCCCTTCATGGTCAGGCTCCACAGTTCTTCCTCCAGCTTCTGGATCTCGCCCCTCGGGCAGTACTCCTCAATCATGAGGTCTTTCAAAGTTTCCCAGCCCATAACATTAGCCACTATAAAAGATAGCGACTTAACATGGCTATTCCACCATGTTAGGGCTTTTGTTTCAAAGGTACAAGCAGCAAACTTGACCTTGCTTCCCTCCGGGCATGAGCAGATCTCAAAGACCGACTCTGTCTTCTCGAACCATTGCGAGAGGACAATGACTCCGCCAGTTCCCTTAAAGGACAATGGTTTGTAGTTTGCGAAGTATTTGTAGGAGCACTCTCTCGAGCGCACCGGGGTTTCAATGGGAGTAGAGTGAACGGGAGTTCCTCCTCCAGTAGAACCGGACGAATGATATTGAGCCATGGCAGTAGCCACAGCTGCAGCTACAACAACATTTAGAGCTACCGTATCGATTTGAGAAGTAGGTGGTGTTGATGCGGGAGGATTGCGTCTTGTTGATTTACGTGGAGACATCTTTGAACTATAAGTTTAGAAAGGTGAATACATTGATAAGAATTTAATAGGAAAATGATGAGAATGAATCATGGACTAACTCTCCATAGCCCAACAGCATAATTGAATAGCACAATTTAAGGATGATCTAGTATTAGCAGATGATAGCCATTGGATATTGATTTCCATCAGATTAGATATCTGTCAAAGATACTGGAATTACAGATGTAACAAGTTCGGGAAAAATGACCTAGAAGTAGGTCTTACATCGACCAAGATGGGGAAATTTTGACAAAACTACGACCTAATCAAGACCTAACAGGCCTAATATTTACAAAGATAGGAAATTAGACTAGAGTTTTTACATAAACTAGTTTATATCCAAAAGAGAAGTCGATGAGACTCTATCGGCGACGAGAGCTGCTAGAGTGAGTTCTTGAATCCGACAGAAGACGTTCTATGTCTCTCACGCGCCTATCAGATCTTGCTTGCTGAGCTCGAAGTTCCCTGACTTCAGCTTGGGTTTCAGCAAGTTCCCTTTGTAGAACTGCATTGTGGACCTGAGTCCTTTCATGAGCAGACTCTAGCTGGCGAATGCGGACAGTGTTAACGCCAGAGTTGGCGTCTATCTCCACGACTCGGTCAATAGCTGCTCGACCTTCCTCAGTGTTCCGAGAAATCCTACGAACCATGATGGGTAGGACCCTGTCAGCTGAACCTCCCTCAGTGAGGTTGTAAAAGCTTCGGTCTCCATTGTAGGGAATGGGTTGACCTTGCTCCTGACTCCATCTATTCAAGTTTGCGGCCCACAGGGGTGTGGGTCCTTGAAATGCTGGACGAGGGTTTGGGTTTTGAACAACTGGGGGTAGGTTGTTGGCTTCTGGCTCTGAGTCAGAACCATCAGAAAATCCTTCAGCTTCATGATCATCCAAAGGAATTGGGTGATCATCTTCTGGTTCTTCTTCCAGCCATCCTGCGTTGTCGTGGTTGGGGTAGTACGGGTCTCCAGGAAGATGGAATCCAGCCATTAATTCTACGCGAGAAAAGAGGTGTAAGAAATAACTAAATAGACGATCTAATTAGATAATTATAAGATGATCTTTATCATTTACTTCAACATTTGCGTAGTGCATACTAGTCATATGTAACCAAGACAGGATAGACCTTCGAATAAGTGACCCTAACTCTAAGTCCACAACCAAACAAGGAACAGGAAGTAAAGCAAAGATCACAGATTCTAAGTCTATGATATCCTAGACACATATAACCTTAGCGTATCCACTCCGCAACTATTGACATACTTAATAAAGACCTTTAGTTCTCAGATAAGTAATTAATAGTACCACAAAATACTCCTATAGTATTTTAAGTTTATGTTTTGTTCTACTGTTCTTGTTGTAGAAGTGTTGGTAAGTTTTTAGACTTGTTGCAACCTCACAACCACACTTAGGCACATGCTAATCACTCCTTGGATAATGTAGTTGATCAGGCTACATCTTCCCAGGGTTCACCATATGCCTCTAAGTCTACTTGTGCTGCCCAACAATCGTAATACTTTTGTTCTGTCCTAGTGACACTGATTTTAGTATGAATGCAGGTATGTATACTTTGTTAAATATTTTATTATTTAAAAGTATAAACTCTTTATCAGAGTATTTTAATCCCGCTTGTGTTTATAGTTTGTATATCTTTTATGGGTTGATACACTCGATTCACTATAAACAATGCTCTGATACCAATCTGTCACACCCCAAAACCGGAACGGCGGAATCGTTCGGGGGTGGAGGACGTCATGTACAGTATCACAACAATGCAAAGTAGTAAACAAGCAACAACATCATCCATTGCATTAATAATATAATTTCATACAAGTGTGTTCTGTCAAGTTATATAGACACCAAAAATAATATATATCAAAATAAAGATGAGTCTTGAACGAGCTCCATCTTCTCAAAAACCTGGCTCCGGTACCTGTCTACTGGCGACCTGAGAATACAAGTTATTTTGAAAGAGTTGATCAGCTTTAAAGCTGGTGAGATCATAAGTATATTAGTGTCTGTAGTTGTATGAAAGTGTTTGTAAGTCTGTAATTGTATATGTTTGTAAAAGTTTGTATTTGTTTGAACTCTCCTAGAAAACCCTATGTTTCCTACTAAAAGTAGCCTTCTACCAAGGCATCTAGTGTCTGTGTGTGTGTCTCTTGTAAGAGTATGTATTTTCCCAACTCTGACTATCATTATCCAAAAATATAGTTTCTACATTATTGTTTATTGTGTAAATATCACAAAGTAAATGTAATGGGAAAATGATATAGTACTGTAGTGTTGTATTAAGTAACTACTGTTGTACTAACTACTTTAAACCAATTGTCATTTAAAGTACCATGTGATCAGCCTGTATCCTGCTACCGACTCAATAGAAAAACGACAATGTAAGATGTCGTAAGAAATGACATTTGGCACCTGTAGACTTGCAAGTCCCACTGTAGCGAGCATCAAGGTGTAGGATAGTCAATCCAGTATAGATCTATACACAAACTCATACGCTCCCCAATTAAGGAGATTCTGGATAAAAAAACAGTCATGGCAGGTAGTGTCATGCCCCGTTTAGTGGCTCACATAAATGTAATAATGTATATGTAATGAATGTGCTAGCTGTATTGTATGTTCTCCCTCTGTCTAGCCTGTATGCTCTCTCTGTATGGTATTGTTTGTTATCTCTTTCTCTGTATGGTATTGTTTGTTATCTCTTTCTCTGTATGGTATTGTTTGTTATCTACTCTGTATGGTATTGTTTGTTATCTACTCTGTATGGTATTGTTTCATGTATGAACTTACTCTTTGTATGTTTCATTGTTCTAGTAATAGTTTTAGTATCTTCCTAAACTACTCCTATAGTAGCTTACTAGTAATGTATGAACATGTTTGTATACCTTGCTACCCAAAGGTATGAAGCTGAATGAAAGAAGGAACCTTCATGACTATATATGTATACATGATACACAACTAATATTTAAACGACCTTCGGACGGATAACCGATGCCCTAAAGCCACATCCAAACAAGGAAAAGGAAATTAAAGCGAGTTAGCCTTCCTAAGTCCTTTAAACATTACTTATATAACTATACATATATAGGCATGCATTTGACAATATAAGTATAAAAGAGTTTATACAGAAGTATTTGACATGAAAAAGAGTTTGTAAACAGTTTGAAGTAAAACAGTTTGGTAACACGTTTTGAAAGGTAAGAAATCCACTTGTTTGGTAGTTATTAATCACATGTAATTGATATAATAACTATAATTGTTCAACTTGTATCCCCCCCCCCCCATAAATCATTTAAAAACATTTAAATGGTTAATTAAGGGGTATGAACTCGCCTGTAGTGAGTGGCTTGGATGAACGGAAAGTATAGGATGCTAGGTGTCAAGTGAAGACTTGTACACACAATGATCCTAGTTAACATATAATATAACATATATGTATCCAATTAGTCCTTAAACAACTAATTAGCAAATTTAAGACATCCTAGGACATGAAAAACACCTTATATAAGTGTTATAAGTCCTAAGGGTTGCATCTAAGTGTTGTAGGACATTGCTATTAAGTTTAGGGTTCAAGGGAACCCTTTTTATGAGTTTACAGTTTTATGACCATAACTCATTGAGTTTACGGTCGTAAACCCATGAGTTTACGGCCGTAAACTCATGCTTCTTTGACCATGTGTTGTTTTGAAGCTCTACAAGTCCTTAGAAGCATTTCCACTTGAAGTATAAGCCTATGGAAGTGATTAGGGCACCATTTCACTCTTAAATGGAGTTTACGGTCCTTGGACCATTTGCCTTTGGGTTTACGGCCGTAAACCCAAATGGTTTATGGTCTTTTGATGTTTTCATGATCTTAACTCATTAAGGAAAGGATCCATGCTAGTTCCCAAGGCTTAGAAGGGTAAAGGGCACACTTTGGCACCCTTTTTAGAGTTTACGGTCCAAGAACATCTTGGACCGTAAACACCTTTGATCTTGACTTTCTTGGGTGATTTCTTGATATATGGAAGTGTAACAAGCCTTAAGATACTCTAGGATAGAAGTACTTACAAGTTAGAAGCTCGAAAAGGTGTAAAAAGTCCAAGAACACTAGTATGTGTTTTTGGTGTTCTTGGTGAAACTTGAAGATCTAACCTTTTGGAATGATTTCACGGATGGAAGTGTGTTAAAACACTAGATTAAGTAATATCTCAACTTAAAAGGGCTAGAAACACTTACAAGTTGAAGATCTTGAAGAAAAAGTTGAAGATACTTGAGAGAGAATTGAGTTTGGATCTTGAGTTTGTGAAAAATGGCAAATAAGGACTAAGTGTCATATATATACCCCCAAACTAGGGTTTACGGCCGTAAACACCCTTGTTTAGGCCGTAAACTCCAAACGTTTGGCGCTTTGGGGTATTATTGTTGCACAATAAACCCTAGAGCATCCTCTCTCCTGATATCTCCTAAAGTGCTAATCCTAAAATTCTCAAATTTATTCCAAAAAGCTTGAAATTTAGCAGAAACTGTTCTGACTTCTATTGAATTGAAATGTTGTACAGAATAGAAATTTCGGGTTATCACATAATCCCCCTAATCTCCTCCAAACCAAACAGCGAATGAAGACCCAACCTTTGATTTCGGATTTGAGGTATGCTACACTTGCTGCAATTCACTGGTGTGACAGCGACCCAACATCCAGACTTTATTTTTGGATTTGAAGTATCCACTTCTCACATTTTTTTGTTTCAGTTGCGGGATTTTTCAGTTTAGGATACCTTAAATCGGCCAACGGAATTTGCTTAGCTCAAATTCTCCGATTTACATTGTTTTCATGTTGTTTCTCTGATCAAGGTGTAATATTTTTGGTGAATTGGGAATTTGTTCTGATTGTCTAATTTTTACAGGAAATTGAAAGTTGTATTGATGCACACCAAGCGTTCGCTAAAACGCTTCAACTGAATGGTATTTCTTCGTTTATAGTATTCTATCAGAAAAGAATCATTTTTATGATAATCATGAACATATTTTGTTAGAATGCCCGAATTAATATAATTATTAGTAAATGAATTTCAATTCTATCAGAATGGAATCACGAATTCCAACTATGTTGGAATGGAATATAGATATTTTCTCACTAATATATCCATTGGATTTGTTTCCACAGAAGTTGATGCTTGAAGAACGGACCATGAAATTTGAACGACGCCTCTTAGCAACATTATTCTTTTAGAATGTATTAGTGTCTTTGTTAGATTTTGATGTTTTTCTTCCAGATTTAAAAGTTTTTTTAGTTTTATTCTTTAACAATAAATGTAATTCTTAGCAATTATTATATGTATTCTATAATAATTAATGTAATTTTGTTTTAATTCTTCAATTGATGGTTTGAGAATTTTGTTATTCTACAAGAAATTTGTAAAGTCATGATCAAGAAATATGTTCAAGAATATTTTTATTATTTTATGGTTCAAGAATATTTTTATTTTTGAACATACTCAAACATATTCTGTCAGAATGTCCGAATTAAAAACCTTATAATTCGTAAAATCGGATTTTTCAAATTAATAGAATCTATGATCCCTTAAAATATGCAAATTTCCTTTATTAAATCTATATTAATTGACTAAAATACACTTCTAGTTAAATTAGATGGTATTTTTCAGTTATATTTAATTCAATAATATGTATTAATCACTTTCTTAAAATAAGTAAAATGATTGGCTCATATTTATGCATACAATCACACAATAATTAGTTAGAATATAATAACCTAAGCCTCTCTCTCTCTCTCTCTCTCTCTCTCTCTCTCTATATATATATATATATATATATATATATATATATATATATATATATATATATATATATATATATATATATATATATATATATATATACCATCGGACCTTTTTCCAGGTACATGTAAACATACTTCAACCAAATATGGTTATGCCCATATGTTCAGCCATTCGGCCAACACGATTCAGTCAAATACGGTTCGATTCATCTCGACAATATGGTTCAATTTGGTATCGACGATATGAATCGGTACAGTCTCCACAATATGGTTCGAATCAGTCTCGAAAATATGTTTCGGTTCGGTCTCGGAAATATGGTTCGGTTCGGTTCGGTCTTGACAATATTGTTCGGTCTAGTACCGAAAATATGGTTCGATTCGGTCTCGAAAATATGGTTCGGTTCGGTCTCATCAATATGGTTCGGTTCAGTCTCGTCAATATGTTTGGTTCTGTTATAGAGCGTGCTCCTTCCCAAGACAAAAGGTACTCATAGCACCTTAGGTAGAACTCTGACGCTTACATTCCCAATACATAGTTCTTAGCTTTCTCCCCAAGGTAGAAGGTACTTCTGACTATATATAAACCTCTCAATACACAAAATTGTAGGTAAGTTCTAAATCTCTCACACACATCGCATATACATATAATTGGTTTTGCTACCATTCGAAGGATTCGACCGATATTTCATATCGATAATAACTTGATCCTCATAGATCGCTCCCGGGAGGCAAGTCATGGGACGACTATAATGAACTTGTTGATGAGTGTAGCATTTGTCAAATCAATACTCACAAATGGCTTGAAATTATTGATCCATGATCAAAAACCGATCAAACCTGTGACGAAATACCATGTTACTTTATCTATTAATCTATAAACACTTGAATATCGACAAGCTGTTATTGCACCGATATTTACTCTTCAGCATAGGAATAACTACAAAAGCCTTGTAAAAGGTTGATTATGTGGAGAAGCCGTGAAGGACGAGATCGTGGGGAACAAAAGGTTGATTAGTATTAAATAGGCTATGGCGCGCCACATGAACAAAAGATGGAATTGAGAAGAAGACCAACAGAGAGTGTTTATATGAAAAAGTCAAAATAATCATGATTTTGACTTTTAAGTTTTACTATCTGGTTGACTACGTACATGCGACATCTTTTAACTGTTGATTTAGGTAACAAAGACTAAAACGACGAGTCTCACCTTATGTCCCCATAACACACACAAATAAGTTAAGAGGCTGAACGGACAAATTCAAAATACTTCATTAGGTTAATATGTCATTTTCCCTAGGGGAGAATGTAGTATGTTATACGGGGTAATACAGGCTACCTCTCAAATTTTTCCATCAATTGAAAATTTAGTGAAAATTCGTCAAAATCCATCATAAATCCGTCAGTAATTCGTTTGCAATCCATCACAAATTTGGTAATTGTGAATTTAGTCTAAATTCGACAGTTTATTGACGATTTTGTGATGAAAACTATTTTCAAAAATAAGTTCTTTCTAATAATGTAACCATAGGCGGATCTAATATACATCCCGGGGTAGCCCATAATGGCCCTCAAAAAATTTTCAGTAGTGTAATTTTTTTTGGAATTTTTTTTCTTATTGTATATTACGCGAATTTTTTTGTGGGGATACCCATTTACTTTGATCATGACTCCGTAAGGTAACACTAAAAAATTATGCAACTCTCACTTTTCTTTCTGACACTGATTTCCCTTTATTTTATAAAGAATAGTGGGGTTAGCTTAAGATAAAAAAAATTAAAAGAATAATTGAAAATAAATCTACTTTAGCATTAAAGAAAGAAATATTTTCAAATGCACCCGTATTTTATAAAATTTGTCCTTTTCCATGGGAGGAAAAAGTCCCTCTCTAGTTCTCTCTACCGTGAAGTGTTCCTCTCTAAAAGTATTCATTTGAAAGCGACTTTACTTTTAAAACACTCTCTTTTAATGTATAAACTATTTGAATATTCATTTGTCCTTTTAAGTAATTTTTTATCAAAAATATGGAAGTCGACTTCGACATAACTGTCAGACAGAAAACAGTCTTTGAATGTCTACGGGCACCTCATGCTCAGGATTTTCTGTTAACTATCCCTATTGATGGTGTTGGCCAGCATATGTCTCATGTGGAGTACCGAACTATCATTCGTCACCGCCTCATGATTCCCCTATTCCCAATTGACGAGATATGCCCAGTGTGCCACAAGGCATGTTTGGATACATTTGGAGAACATGCGGTTCATTGTAGAGAGCTCCGTGGTTTCAAGTACAAACATGATGTGGTTCAGGATGTTCTCTTTGAATCATGTTGGCATGCTGATATTTCTGCAAATAAAGAAGCGCCAATGAACTTTTTGATGGACCCGCAGGATGGAATGTCTATACTTAGACCGACTGACATTTTGGTCTTTGGATGGATAGGAGGGAAGCATGCGTGCGAGGATCTTACTGGGGTCTCTCCTCTTGTTGGTTTGGGGAGCGGGGGTTTCATAGCAGAGCATGCCGCTTTGAAAGCCGTTGCGTGCAAAGTGGTAAAGCACGAGAATGGATGTATAGAAAATGAACATTTATTTGTACATTTTGCATTCGATACATTTGGTTTTCTCGCACCAGAGGTGGTGGAGCTCCTCAACAGAGTCCAACGGATCATGCATTCTAATGTCATATCTCCTAGATCCACAAATTTTGTTTTCAAAATAATTGGTTTTGCTATCCAGAAAGGGCTAGCGGCGCAGCTTGTTGTCATTTGCCTTCAATCGATATGTATTTAACTATATATTTATTTAATCAAAAAATCAATCGTTTCATTTAATTACTAAAAAACTGAAGTTTATGCGGACGTAATATTGACATCCATGAATCGACACAAAAACCATGTGAAACTCTTATTTTTTTAGAAATCGAATCTTTTTATTTTTTGTTCTTATTTATTTTCTTATATTATATTAAAAAAAATATCAAAAAAAAAAAAGTGGATTCAGAAATATAACTAATTGACTTCACATTTATTATATTTTGTGAATATGAAGATAGATAAGAATAAAAAAAAAGAAGGATATTTAACTTTTCATTATTTTTAAATTGTTTATAGAAAACTTAAATATCTTTTTTTGGTTCATACACTTCCTATTCATATAAAATAATAACATATCAAATCCATTAATTATCTTTATTAATCATCTCTTTTTTTTTGTCTAATAAATAGAAAGGTGAATAAAAATAAAAGGTAGGAAGATATTTTATTTTACTTATTTATGTTAGTAATTTAAATATTGCTATTATATTATGACAATCTAATTTTTTGATATATATACTCTATGTTGTTGTCTATGCAACTTGCCTCAATGCCTTTTTGTGTATTAGTTTTTACATAAGATAAAGAATACCATGTTAAAGAAAAACTAAAGCTTAATATTGTTCGTAATAAAAAAAAAATAGATTCCTCAAAAAAAATACCAATAAAAAAAATTACGTTGTTCTAAACAAAATATTAACTTCTCATATTATTTTATAAGCATAATAATCCTTCATAACATTTAGTCGTCCCAGTTTATTTATCTCACTGGTTACTAAATTCTATGGGTAATAGTGAGACTAGTCATTAAACAAAAATTTATATGTTCATCACATTAGAAAAGTTTCGAACGACCAAAGGGTCTCTGGCGTAGCGTAAGGAGTGATCGTTTCGTTTGAAAAGTCATGTGTTTAAGTCTCATTTGAAACGTAAATTATAGTTAAGATTATATTAATTTGCCATTTCAAAATAAACAAACAAATAAATGATAAAAAATTAAGTCAGCAATTTTTTTCAGAACTCTGGATATGAATTTAAGTATTTGGTAAAAACAAGTACTAAAAAGTGTGTGATTGGGCCTGACTTCAAACTCAACTAATGTCAAGTTGCCTAATAAATGGTACATTTTCACTAATATTTTAATAATATGTTACTATCCTAGAAGTGTAATTAATATTATCGTTACGTCGGATAGTAACACCACGGAAAACATCTTTCATTTGTACAACCCTAGTGTATCATATGAAATTGCAAAATTAAATATATATAGATTTGTTTGTACAGCCCTCAGTATATCATATGAAATTGAAAAATTATATAGATTTGTTTGCACAACCCTAGTATATCATACAAAATTGAAAATTTAATAGCGTGTTCGGCCCGGATCGTTTGTGAGCTTTTGAGAGTTTCTACCTTCTAGCGTTCGACAAAACGTTCCGTTTTGAACAGAAAGTCTCGTTCGGCACTACAAGCTTCTAGCGTTTAGTTTAAACAAAACGCTCCAAATCAAAATGTTACCTCATGCAGCGTTTAACAAAACGCTACAAGCTACCCGCTACCCACTACAAGCCACCTGCTATCCACTAGTTTTGCGGAACACGTCCTAAATGTATAGATTTGTTCAAACGATAACGATCATTGAATCGATAATTTTAGAATATGATTTAGTTATATATGAATAGCGTAATGATTTGTTAATAACATGATTATATTATATGTATAATTTTAATCACATTTGATTTATAAATATAAAAAAAGTTAAAAGAATATAAAAAAAGTTGCACTTTTATATAAAAAATATTATATTGATATTAATAATAGTTTGTATAGAATTAAAAATTAAATAATCTAATATGTTTGAAAAAAATTAGATAAAAATAACATTAAAAAACGGGCGATCAATACTCATTCTCACGTTCTTGATTTTTTTTTTTGGACCAAGTCTTTTATATATATATATATATATATATATATATATATATATATATATATATAAGACTTGGTCCAAAAAAAATCAAGAACGTGAGAATGAGTATTGATCGCCCGTTTTATAATGTTATTTTTATCTAATTATATATATATTATGTAAGGTTAAACATTTTCAGATTACCAAACAAGTTATTCTCATACTCAATTTCATACAATAACAATATGCACAAACGTCCTAAAAGTTATATATATATATATATATATATATATATATATATATATATATATATATATATATATATATATATATATATATATATATATACTAGTTAGCAAATGGTATCAGAGCTACGTTTTAGACCAGAGATTAGTATGTATGATAACTCTGTTTGTTATTTGGTTAATTTTTGTTTGAAGAATTTTAAGAAAATTATGAGTTTTGTTAAGAATGATACAGAGACCAGACCAGTGATTGGTTGGATTAGCGTAAGACGTGCAAGTATGGTAAGTCACGGAGCCGGACCACAATCATCGTTGGGCCGATGCCCTCTCTGTTCATCCTAGATAAAACAAGTAAGTTTTCTTATAAAATCTTTAAACTAAAAATTAATCAAATATGAGTAGATTTTCACGCATATTATCTAAAAAATATGATACTGGTAAAAATATTATGAATAAAGAACAAGATTATGATGATAATCATATAAACTCTATTGAAGAAACTATTGATAATATAGAACAAAATTTAAATGATTGGACTATACCTAAAACAAATATAAACACAATTTATAGAATAGGGACTTTTGATTATTTTCAAAGTTACTCAATTAAAATGACTGAACAAACCCTATCCATTGGTCAAAACCAACAAAATATAAATTTGTTATCATCAAGATCTATTTTCGAACATAGACAAAAATATAAATTTCTTCATTTAGGTCTTGTTCAAATTGCTATCAAACCTCTTTTTAGAATTGGTGTTGATGCTCCTGTTCTCTTAATATTAAGAGATAAAAGACATACAGATTTTCAAAATTCTATTTTAGCTATGGCAGAAACAAATATCGCAAATGGACCAATTTATTTTAATTGTTATCCGAATTTTTCCGTAGGATTATTTGACAAAAATATTTTAGACACTTTGGTTTTAACTGTTGAAACAAAGAATTTAGAATTTAAAAATAACTCTAAACCTTTAGCAATTATTTATCGTGTTTGTTATAAAACCATGACAACTACCTTAGAACCAAAGACCCGTTTGTCAAATCCAAGAAATGAAACAATTATTTACGAAGCAAATACTAATCATACAAAAGTTCATATGCCTAAACGACTTAAATGGTCAGAAATTACTCAATCATGTAATTGGAATTTACAAAATGTTATTGAACCAAAATCTTTAGATTCTTCAAAACAAATTTCAAATATAATTGAGCATAATGATGGCTCAGTTGATATAAACTTTTCTTCTACAAATTTTTCTTCATCTAGATTTTCTACTAGTTCTATTCCTGAAATTGGTACTTCTAAATTTTCGCTTTCAAAATCAAAGTCTTTAAATTTAAAAACTGTTGACTATTCTAGTCCTATTCCTAAACCTCTTTATCAAGAAGACCAAACTAGTGATACAAGTTTACCAAGTCCTACTAAATCTGATTTTATTAATGAACTTCAAAATTATAGACAACAATTATGACTAATAAAGTTCAAATAAATTGCAATTCTTTAAATAGAAATAGAGTTACTGCTATTAAGAGATTAAGAAATTCAATAAAAATATTTAAAAAACTCTTGCAAGAAAAGATATTAGAATTAAAAAATATAAATAATGATAAAGAACTATTGGAATTAGAACAAGAAATTAATAACATAAAAGCAGTATTAAAAACCTTTAATATACATCTTGATAATTATTTAAGAAATTTATCTAAATATACGTGTTAATGAGTTCTAAAAGACAGATTAGTTGTAGTAATAATAATAAATTTTGGAATAATTTATTAAAGACCAGATGGAAAATTATTGCAAGCATTTCTAAAGAAATAAATAGAATTAAACAACTTAAAAAAGACGAAGAAATTAAATTAATTAATACTGAAAAGGACACATATAATTATAATATTCAAAAGGAAATAATATATTGCTTATCAAAAATGATTAAAAATAAAACTATTGTTATTAGTGCTCAACTTAGTATTATTAAAAATATATCTTTTAGATTAAATCAATCAACTTGTTAAAATGAATATTAATATAGATATTTCTAAAATACCATCATATGTTAATTTTGATTATTTAAAAGAAGAAGAATATTATAAAGATTATAATAATATAAAAAGAATTTGGCATGAAGAAAACTTTTCATATTATATAAGATTTTTACATTTTGGACTTTGGGAAGATTATGTTTTATCAAATCAAATTCACTCTCCGTTTTTTCAATGGTTCGAATTAATTTATGCTCCTAAACATAATATAGATTATCCTTTTAAAATGCAAACTATTTTTCCTGTTTCTTCAAAAACATACAAGGATGTTATTACTAATCAAGAAATTATTTCTGAGTATCCGCCAAAAAAGGAAATCATTATTGATAATAATTTTATTGCAACTCCTTTAGTTAAAGTTCCGAGTCAGATAACAAATGAAAAATGTTTTCAAAACATTATTTATCAAAATAATTACTCAAATGAAACTCTTTTAACTATTTCAGATCAACTAAATAGGATTGAAGAAAATACTATAAATTTACAATTATCAAAAGAAAATAAAATTAAAACAAAAAATTTTTATAATAATATAGCAAGTTCTAGTAATGTCAGCTTTATTCCTCATCAAATAAATGGAAATTTTAATCTTGGAAATAAAGATTTAATTGATGAATTAGAAAAAAGACTTACTAATTTTCGTATTTCAAAAAATGTATCTATAAATATGTTAAGAACAAATAATGACTCTTTTGACGAATCTGATGAAAGTAATAATGAAAGTGAATTAAATTTAGACAATCTTACTCAACAATTCATAAATGACAATGATGATATAAATCAGCTTACAAATGATTTTTCAAGATTAAATAAGATTAATTATTTTGGTAATAATCCAAAACCAACTATTAAAAATTATTGGAATAGACCTTCTCTTCCTGATATTCAAATTGAAGAAAGAGCTTTTCAATATGATCGTTCAGCTTACGATGGTACTTCTGTTTACGAATGGAATATCGATGGTAACTCTGAACATCAAATTCTTAATATTGTTCAAGAAATGACCATGGCAGCTAATGCTTACAAGTCTCACAATAATACTCAACTTCAAATTGTTAATATTATTATTTCTGGATTTACTGGTACTCTTAAAGGTTGGTGGGATTTCTATATTACACCAGAAGAAAAGAATTTTATTATGAATGCCAAGAAAACCGTTATAAAACAAGAAAATAATTTACCAATTCAAACTCAAGAGGATGATATGGTTAATACTTTAATTTTTGCTATAATCAAAAACTTTGTAGGAGATCCTACTACTTTTCAAGAAAGAACTTCTGAAATTCTAATGAACTTACATTGTAGAAAATTAACTGATTTCAGATGGTACAAAGATAATTATCTCGTTAAAGTTTTTTCAAGACCAGATTGTAAAGAATCTTATTGGAAAGAACGTTTTATTGCTGGACTTCCAAAACTTTTTGCCGAAAGAATTAGACAAAAATTAAGAGAAAATTTTAATAATACAATTCCTTATCAAAACTTAACTTATGGAGACTTAATTAATTATATTAATAAAGAAGGATTAGCTATTTGTGCTGACCTTAGATTTAAAGAAAAACTTAAAAAAGATAGAATTAATAGTAAGAATGAATTAGGAAATTTTTGTCAACAATATGGTTATCAACCATTAACAGGTCCGTCTACTTCAAAAACCAAAAAATATAATAAAAAATCTTCAAAATATTTCAAGAAAAAGAAATATAATAAATCAGAAAAATATAAGAATTATAAGAAAAATAAATTTTTAACATCAAAAAACCCTTATAAACGATCTAATAAAAATTCTAAAAGAAAATCAAAAGACATTATTATTTGCCATAAATGTGGTCGTAATGGTCATAATGCTAATAATTGTTATGCAAAAACAAAAATTAATGAATTAAATATTTCAGAAGAATTAAAAGAACAAATTAGAAAAATTATGTTAAATTCTGATTCCGATTCTGATTCTAGTTTTACCGATTTTCAAGAAAATGATTTAAACATCTTAGAACAAAATACTTCAAGTTCGGAAGATTCTGATACATGCAAATGTGTTGGAAAATGTAATTGTAATTATTCAATTAATGTCCTTACAAACAATGACAAAGATCTTTTAAAAAATTTGGATTCAATTAAAGATAAAAATATCCAAGAACTGTTGATAAAACAAATGCTTAATAAGAATGAAAATTCTATTTCAAATAATACAAAAATTTTTAATTTAAAAGACATATATGAAAGATTTTCTGAAACAAAACCCATTTCCATACAAGAACTTCAAGAAGAATTAAAATTAGTTAAACAAGACATAAAAGAAATTAAAGGCAAAATTATAACTCTTGAAAAGGGAAAAAATATTATTAATTCACAAAATAATGATAATAAAGATGAAAAGGTTATCGAAAGAATTATAAATGATCAAATTTCTCAAAAATGGAATACTCAAATAACTCTAGTAAAAAATAATTTTAAAATGGATATTACTGCTCTAATTGATAGTGGTGCTGATATGAACTGTATACAAGAAGGTTTATTTCCCACTCAATTTTATGAAAAAACTTCTTCTAGGCTTACTGGAGCTGAAGGAACCAGTTTAAAAATAAATTATAAAATTTCCGATGTTCATATTTGCAACAATCAAGATTATTGTTATAAAACTCATTTAATTTTAGTAAAAAATCTTACTTCTCCTTTAATTTTAGGAACACCTTTTATTACTAAATTATATCCTTTTATGGTTCAAGATGATGGAATTATTACTAAAGTTTTTGGAAAAGAAATTATGTTTAAATTTTGTGAACCTCCGTCTTATTCAACTATTAATATTCTTAATTATAAAACAAAACAAGCAAATTACCTTATCAATGAAATTAATGATTTTCGTATACATAATCAATTACAAGATAAGTATATTCAAGACAAAATTATAGCTTTAAAACAAAAGTTTGAAAATAATGTTTGCTCAAATATTCCAAACGCCTTTTGGAACAGAAAACAACATATTGTCAAATTACCTTATATTAAAACTTTCAATGAAAAGGATATTCCTTCAAAATCAAGAGCTATTCATATGAATAATGAATTAGAAGCCCATTGTAAAAAAGAAATTCAAGATTTATTAGACAAAAAATTAATTAGACCTTCTAAATCTCCTTGGTCTTGTTCAGCTTTCTATGTTATGAATGCTGCTGAATTAGAAAGAGGATCACCAAGATTAGTTATCAATTATAAACCTTTAAATAAAGTTTTAGATTGGATTAGATATCCTATTCCTAATAAAAGAGATTTATTGAAAAAACTTTATGATTCAAAAATATTTTCAAAATTTGATATGAAATCTGGTTTTTGGCAAATTCAAATTCATGAAGAAGATAAATACAAAACAGGTTTTAATGTTCCTTTTGGACATTATGAGTGGAACGTTATGCCCTTTGGTTTAAAAAATGCTCCTTCTGAATTTCAAAACATTATGAATGATATTATCATTCCTATAAACAGTTTTTCAATTGTTTATATTGATGATGTTCTTATTTTTTCAAAATCTATTGATCAACATTTCAAACATTTAAATCAGTTTTATGATTTAATTTATAAAAATGGCTTAGCTGTTTCAGCTAAGAAAATGCATTTATTTCAAAATGAAATTAGATTTTTAGGACATAACATTGTTAATAATACTATTAAACCTATTATAAGAAGTTTAGAATTTTCTAATAAATTTCCTGACGAAATTATAGATAAAAAACAACTTCAACGATTTCTAGGATGTCTAAATTATATTCATGATTTTTTCAAAGATTTAGGAACTCTTTGCAAACCTCTTTATAATAGATTAAAAAATAATCCACAACCTTGGACTCAAGAACATACTAATATTGTTAAACTTATAAAACAAAAAATTCCTTCTTTACCTTGTTTAAATTTACCACATCCTTATGCTAATATCATAGTCGAAACTGATGCTAGTGATATTGGATTTGGAGGTATTTTAAAACAAAAATTATCAAATTCTTCTGAAGAACAATTAGTTCGTTTTTATTCAGGTGCTTGGAATAATACTCAAAAGAATTATTCAACTGTTAAAAAGGAGATTTTAAGTATTGTTTTATGTATTACTAAATTTGAAGATGATTTATTTATGAAAACTTTTTTATTAAGAATTGATTGTCAATCTGCAAAATCAATTTTAGAAAAAGATGTTAAAAATATAATTTCTAAACAAATCTTTGCTAGATGGCAAGCATTGTTGGGCAATTTTGATTTTGATATTGAATTTATAAAAGGAGAAAGCAATTCATTACCAGATTTTCTTTCTCGTGAATTTTTGCAGGGAAAATGAGTTCATCGTCTTCCTCTAAGATTGAAGACAAGAAACCAATTAATCAAAAGCTTGTTCCTTTCTCAAGTCAGAATCGTTTTTCTCCATTAACTCCAATTGCAAAAAATTCTCAACTTTATTCAAATATGCTTCAATCAAAATTAGTCAATCCAAACATTTCTCCAGTTCAATCAATTAGCCCTTTTTCAAAACCTATTCCTTCTGAAACACAACTTTCAACAACTTCTAAACCTACAAATAAAGCCCCTTATGTTCTCAATTCAAATCTCTTGAAAATCCAAATACTTGAAGATTCTCAAATTCTTAAGCTCAATCAAGGTTTTCATGTTCTTACTGAACACCTCTTTGGCCGAGGAAAAACCTTTCATGAAAACTCTTACAAATCTCGAGAATATTATCAAACCATTCTACAAGAATCTGGATCTGTTCAGATTGATCACCGTTCTAATAATAAAGAAGGATCTATTGATTTTAGCAAAGCCCGAATTCTTAAAATCATTTCTCCAGAAAATTGGTCATCCAATCTTTCTTTCGAAAAACCCCTTTATCAATTTCCTGCTTATCCAAGATATTCATATTATGATTACCAAGAAGCTTGGACTAAAGCATTTTTTCTTCGAAACTAATCTCATTCATGGTTCATTTTCTTTGATAAAAATTTTACCTGTGAATATCCCAGATGGTTTGTCAATTGGTATCGCTATATGGGACTTGTTCCTAGTTGTTTACCCACTGAAATTCTCAAAGGCTTTTCTAAATTCAAAGAGCTATTTATTCAACAAATCCCAGAATTTGAATATTTGTTACAATTCACCATGTTATTTAAAGTTCCATGGATTATGTCCTGGACATTCTCTTATCAAGAAGCAACAGACTTCAATCCCCCTTGGCTCAATAGACAATTTCGTCTAAAATGGTGGGATAAAGTCACAATTTCTCAAGCAAACGAGCAAGCTGTTTTCAATCATTATCAATCAATGTATAATCAAAAGCCAGAAATTGAAGCAAATCTTATCAAGAGTCTATCTTCTCCAGATGCTAATCTTATTAGCAAAATTCGTGCCGCTGCAAACTCTTCCCCTGAAGATCTACAACAATTACTTCAAGAAATTCGCAATTCTCCAACTAATTCAGAACATTCTCCCACATCTTTCAAAAATAATTTTCAAGATGCTCAAGATCCTTTTGATGATCCATTTGCAGATTAATTAAGTTTTTAATTTTGGTGTTATACCTTCAATGTAAGGTATTCTTTTATATGTGTTTGTTATTCAAAGGGGGGTAGTACGTGTGTTATCAAATTGTTCAACTATTATCAATTATACACTGTGTGTGTTCAACTATTATCAATTATACACTGTGTGAGTACATCAATTATCAAAAATATTATCATGTCTTCTGCAGTGAGATGATGCTAAATTATTGCATGAAAACAAACAACTTTTATCAAATTGTTCAACTATTATCAATTATACACTGTGTGTGTTCAACTATTATCAATTATACACTGTGTGAGTACATCAATTATCAAAAATATTATCATGTCTTCTGCAGTGAGATGATGCTAAATTATTGCATGAAAACAAACAACTTTTATAAAGATGAAAGAAGATGCTCCATTATCGCCAAAGAAGATTTCCATTATCAAAAAATGACAAAATATGATGCCAATTTGTCAAAAGCTTTAAAGTTTTGTCTGCCACATCTACACTCTGACAAATGCAAGTTGATTCAATAATTCTCAAGATGATCCGGTAATCCTTCGGTTTCCCGTCTCAAGATGTTTCAAGACTCCAAGACTCCTATATATTGAAGGGACATGTTTTAATGAAGACCATCTCAAAGTTCTCTAAAAATCTCTCTTATAAAACTTCTGTCAAATGTTTAGTTCATGTCTAAGAAAAGAGTTCTCCTATCTACTTCTAGATGTTCAAAATCTTTAGATTTTCAAATCATACTTGCTCCAGACGGATGCTCTGATTGTAATTTAAAAGAAGGTAATATATAAAGAATTTTATTCAATTATTGTCTTAACTCTGTTATCGCTATGACAGTCTCTTTTCGAGTTATTCTAACTATTAATTCTACAAGATTTGAAATTTTTGTTAAAATAATACTTGCATTTAATAATAATCAAATTCATGCTTGAAATATTATGTCTGATTCAAAGATACAAGCTAATCGTCATTATTATTGTAATCAATTAAAAGCTTTACAAGTTCTAATCCATAATCATGAGTTTAGAAGCAAAGATAGAAAACAGTTTTATAAAATAATGTATGATTTTTATCATCAAAAAATATCTGAAACTACTAGTTAGCAAATGGTATCAGAGCTACGTTTTAGACCAGAGATTAGTATGTATGATAACTCTGTTTGTTATTTGGTTAATTTTTGTTTGAAGAATTTTAAGAACAAATTAGAAAAATTATATATATATATATATATATATATATATATATATATATATATATATATATATATATATATATATATATATATATATATATATATATAATTTTGAGGACGTTTGTGCATATTGTTATTGTGTGAAGTTGAGTATGAGAATAACTTGTTTGGTAATCTAAAAATGTTTAACCTTACATAATTATTATCATTATCATGCATTCTCGTTAATTCTCAGTCAGTATTGTTCTCACTCATCGTTATTCATTCATTCTCTTTCTTACAAAATAACATTATAAAGAGCACATTCTGACATAATTAGAATCATTAAAAAAAATCCATACTACCCGTCTAGGCGATCTAGTTAGTGAAAATCTCAACTAGTCCTAGATCTAAGCATAGAATAACCAAGGTCAAGACTTTATACCTCCTGCAAGCTGAGAAAGATGAATAGACCCTGGATCCAGAAGCTCCAACTCAATCAATGGTCCTTCACCAAGCTTCTTCTTCTTCAAGATGCACCAAAACACACTAAAATTACTCAAAAACTCAAGATTCACACAAATAGAAGTGAAAATGCGTCATAATAACAATAATTATATGAGATTGGACGTATTAACATTAGCAAATAACGTATTCTCTTATTCACATAATAGCATTGTCCAATATAGATCCGAATATGAACCTAACTCTCTCTCTCTCTCTCTCTCTTAACATATATATATATATATATATATATATATATATATATATATATATATATATATACCAGGTTTAAAACTCTTGTACCACACGACTACTAATTAAAATAATATAGATAATACACACACTAACAAACATAAAATACACAGATACACCCATGTTTTGAAAACCGGTTCTGTTGAACCGCCAAAACCAAGAATTTTAAAAAATATTTATTTTTTTCATTTTTTGTATTTTTTATATAATTAAAATTAATAACAATGTAATTGTGACATCATCTAGTTTTTCCGGTTTTTGAGAATGGTTCAATCGGTTGGACCAGTTTAACAGTCGAACCGGTAAGACGGCCGGTTCGATCACCGGTCAGGTTTTCAAAACTTTGAAATACATACACCTGAAAACATAAACATAAAATAATCAAACAACCGACACAAAATGATATGTTTCCCTTTAATTAAAGCGAACGTTACGATAAATATCAACCTACTCTCATAAATTTAATCTATTATAGCAACCAACATCGTAGAAAATAGGTTGTGATAAGAACTTGTTCCATTTTAGCTAGGTCATTTTTCTAGATTTGGTCTTTTGAAATGAAATTTTACGATAAATCAACTTTGTAAAGTTAATCTATAAAAACAACTTCGTAGAAATAACAACCTATTCAACATCTTCATTCTTAATATCATTCCTAATAAAATCCAAAAAAAATATCAATTGTCATTGATTTTGAACAGGTTTATCATTACAATACCTAAAAAAACCCAAACCCTGACATTTAAATCGTAGATATAAATATATTAACTTACCTTAAAAAGTACTGCATTGCCCACATGTAATTTAACAGACTCTCCGTTAAATTTACCAAGAGGAATCAATAACCACTATAAACTTTGACATTAAGACCTTCAAATGATGACTCTCCATTAACTTTACCAAGACGAATCACATAACCACCCTAAACTTTGACATTAATACCTTCAAATGATCCGGATATACCTTTCAGTAGTCCGTTGTCAATTATCTAAAAGGCCCAATAAACCATATAAGACTTTGAAGTATACATTTCTAATAACAAATAAGTGTAAATTACAAAAATGGTACCTATAATATGTAGCTTCTATAGGTTTTAGTATAAAAATGGTATCTTTTTGCAATTTTAATCCTAATCGATTTTGGTCCCTATGTCGTTAAATTTAACAACCCTTCTCCCTTTTTATTAAAAAAATAATTCAAAACACTTTGTGACATGTGGCTGCTCCCGTTTTGCGACACGTGCAATTTTGACGAAAAACGACATCTTGTTTTTTTTTTTCGAAAACACTAGTTCGATGTCTCGAAAATTTCATTCATAAAATGTAAACATATTTACCTAACAAATAGTGTACTTATGTCAAATAAGCATTCAAATTGTCTTGTCGGGGGATTCCTGGTTCAACAATTTGATTGTTTTTCGTGAATGTTTTATAATTCGTGATACGGAAATTTCGAAAATACAATCAAATACTAGAGTATTGTCTGATTCATAAAATATTTTCATAATCTCTTAATGATTTTCGTAGCTATTCCAACGAATCATTTGAAGATTCGATTGCAAGAAAGCCAGTAATGTGTTGTTTCATTTTCTTTAAATGGTTACATCGTTTGCATACGAAATCTGTTTTCGATATTCTTTATATCCACAAAATTGTATTCTTATGCTCTAACTATGTAGAGAGTTATTTGTACATAATAATACATAATACATAAATAGTTTTTTCAAAGAATTAAATTATTACTTATGTATTATGAATAGTGTTTTTTTCAAAGAATCAAATTGTTGAATCATGAAAGTGACCCTCTTGAACTTCAGCTACCGCAACCATTTCTACTACCGCAACGGTTCAGCACCCGCAGTCATATTATTCATCAGCAACCACAACCGCACCCGGAGTCAATCTACAGCAGTCAATTTAGCTAGATTACTTTACTTGTTTTTTATTGTAATACACTCTATGGTCCAGTATGCCTTGCATGGCTACTCATAGAGATGCAATCTAGTGTTCTTCATGAGTCTCTATAAATAAGAGCTCATTCTCCTGTATTCAATACGGATGACTTATGCATTCTATCTGAATACACATTTCTGAAGTTATCTTTTCTATCTCTCCATTACTCATCTCTTTGTACTAACCAGAATTCATCTGAATATAACCTATCTTCGGAGCAAGTCTTCTATGACTTAATCACTAAGTTTGATCTTCCTTATTAACTTGGTTTGAATGCATTCCTCGTTATGAATCAACTTAAGTGTATACTTGATATAACAATTGTTGTCATTTCTATTTCTTTACTTTTCCGCAACTAACTCTCTAACTATCTAACTATAACTTATTAATATTATTGTTGAGCTTTTAGATCCTTCGAGATTAACTATTCCGCATTACTACTTGTTCTAACGTTTGTTCAAGTGTGTCTCAAAGTTTTTCTGTCAACAATTGGTATCAGAGCTATAGTGGTTGCTTTTTGAAAACGGAACTTTGATTTTTCAAAGGGCCTTTTATACCACTAAAGCTCATTTCTTTAAAAAAAAATCTTCAAATGGCATAATCGTTATCTCTGAATGTTTCCAACAGTGTTGGTGGTTCTAACCGAGCCCCAATACTGGTAGCAAATGAATATCATCACTGGTCACAAAGAATGGAAAGGTACTTGAGAAGACTTGGTAGAGATGTATGGCGATCCGTAGAAGAAGGACCACATGTCCCAGTCCTTACACCTGTTCAAACCGACGGCGCTACAACCAGATTAGGAGGAGGTCAACCAGTCATGAGCCGTCCCACCAAGGATGATCTCGATAAAATGGAAAATGATGTTGTTGCTTTTTCTGAAATCTCCTGTGGAGTTGCTTCTAACAACTTCGATATTATCATAAATTGCAAATCAGCAAAAGAGATCTGGGAAGTTCTCAAGAATTTGTACGAAGGCTCAGAACAAGCACAAGACAAGAAGCTCACTACCGCACTCAATGAGTTCAACAACTTCAAAGCTCATACTGGAGAAAGTTTAGAAGACTCCTTCAAAAGGTTCAATCTGATAGTCACCAAGTTATCCAATGCGGGCACCATCCGCAGTAACCATGAAACAAACCTTTAGTTTCTTAATGGTTTGGGAAGACATTGGACTACGGCTAAGATGATAGTCCAAGGCGACAGAAAGATTCACTCTTTGTCACTCTACAAGCTCTATGGAGAGCTGCAAGCACAAGAATCCACCGTACTCAAAGATTGTGCTGACTTCGGAGGACCACTTGCTCTCATAGCACAAGCTCCACTGCAGTCACCTCACTCTTCCTTGTATGACACTTATGTTGGATTAATGTCTAAGTCCATAACTATATTTGGTATGTACTTGACCCGACCCGGCATGGTCCATTTGGGTTGCACTTCACCGGCACAATTTATATGGATAGTCTTTTGAGAATAGTATATTTATGATTTATATTAATATATTATAAGTTCTAATATATTAATATGGAATCATATTATTTAATTAGTATTGATCAAGAATTAATTTAGAATTAATTAAGTGATCAAAAAGAACTAATTAAATAGGGACTCTTATATATATGGAATGGGCCAAGTTCATTTAGGTTGGGCTAAGCTTTCATGGATGGTCCATGGAGCTTTTAACCCATGGATCCTATGTAAATGAAAGGTCATGGGTATTAGGGTTTACATGGATGTAACCCTAATCCTCCATAATATATAAAGGGGTCCTTGGCTCACAAAATTGGGACAAGTGTGTGAAAATAAGAGTGGACCGATTTTAGTGTGCATATATATTCTCTCAAGTTCTTCCAAGGTGTTTTGGTGATTTGTGATTGCATTTGAGACTTCCACACTATTGGGGCTAAGCTCTTAAATCTTGAAGACATCAAGCTACATCAAAAGGTATGTCATCTAACTAGAACTTTGTAGTATAGGTGCTTTATAATATGCTAGTTAGGATGAAACCTTGGAATAGTTAATATTTGCATGTATAATAGAGAAAACATAGATCCAAGGTTTATAGGGTTGCATGTACACCATTGGAGTGTTAGAATGCTCAAAACCCAACAGTGGTATCAGAGCCATGGGTTGTTTTCTGTTATATTGATGCAAATTTTTTATTTTCAAGTTGAAAAAAAAGGAAAAAAAAACATGACGTTTGTCAAATTTTAAGATAATTACTTGTTTTGTGAAAAACGAATTATTTGTAAAATTTGAATAATTTGTTATATGAGTTGAATTATGTCAAATTTAGTAAAAGATAAAATGATATCATTATTTTATTAGTTTTAAAAGTTTGATCTAAATGTTTTAAGGAGTTACATATTTTGTCATAAAATTTTGGAGCTCAAAAGTTTTGTTTTAAAGTTGTGATCTTAAGGGTTTTTGAAACTTCCATAAGTTATGGATATGAAAGTTTTTTTTAAAAAAAAAAATTGATTCAAAGTTTTTATGGAGTTACAAAATTTGGTGTTAATTTTTTAAAGAATTTCATAACTTGTTCTTAAGTTATGGAACATGGAAAGTTTCATCATAAAACACCATTAATTCCATAAGTTATGGAATCCGAAGGTTTTCAAGAACTACAAAACTTGCCCTCAAGTTTTGGAATTTGAGAAAAGTTTTTTATGAAAAAAAGAATTGAATTCTAAAACTCTTGGGTTCATAACTTAAACAATTAATTAAATGATTTTAATTTTGAGTTTAATAATTGGAATTATGATGTTTTGTTGAATAGTTCAAATTAACTCTTATGGACTTTATTAATAGTTAATTAAAGCGTTTAATTAAAAGAGTATTATTAATCCATAAATATATGGTTTGAGTTTAATTAAATTAAAAGTCTAGTTTAATTAATAGATTAAACCACCAAGTATTTTAAATGTCTAAAATACACCCTTATACTATTATAATATTAAAAGTTTAATATATTATATGTATAAGAGCAAGTCGTCTTACCATTAGTAGGCCTCATTCACGATGCCGGTCTATAAGGGGGGTATAAGGTTACTGCCTATAAAATGACAGTTTAATGGGTGTCCACTCTCACTCACCGCTTCCTTGACCGGTGGAGGGTCGTTAGCCGAACAGGTAGGACAAGGACTATAATTCTCCCTTCATTGTAAGTATAATAATAAATACTAAGTAACTAAACACTTATAAATTCCCAATCTTAGTTACTTAGAAAAATGTGAATAAGGTGCTAATCCATGAAATTACACTTTGCACTTTGTTTAAGCTTTTAGTGGAGCGTGTGTGGTTAACCGGCACACTAACCTGGACTTAACAAGGTAGGCAAAAAGGTAACTTAATGTTTATCATAGTATCGTTGGAGCGTGTATGGTTAACCGACACATCGATTGAGGGGTAAATATTAAGAGTACCAAGTATATTTGCATGGTTACTTCACACCTTGTTTTGTGATCCTCGGCATCCCAGTCACAAAACCTGAAGGGCACACTCGAGATTGAAACATGCCATTGAAAACTTCAATGAATCTCAAAAGAATCTAGGAGTTTCAAAACCAATTAAAACCTAATAATACATTTCGTTTATCTTGGTGGAAATTGGTGAATCGTCATTCACCTACCTTCAACTATTTTATAGCTTGGATTACGGCATCCCTCTTCCAAGTTATAAAATAGTTTGTTGGGTCCTAGCCTTAATATATCATATTGGGTGTTATATTAAGGACTTAAATCAACTTTACGTGAATTTGTCCCATTGTTGATGTCTGGTTTAGACAACAATGATCTTCCCAAACCAAGCTTTCCTAATGAATATGACTTCCCGAGTATGGCTCATGGAAGTCATACTTCTTTTCCTCCACCTCCTCCAATTATTCTCCCTAACCCACAAGTTCAAGGTCACTCAAGCCCTAATGGCAAGCAAGGTCTATGTGTGATCACATCTTAGAGATGAAGTCATATATTGACAAGTCGGGAGAGTTGGGTGTCAAAGTCTTGAGAAAGTTGGACGTTCAATCACTTTCTAAGTCACATAGTGAGTTCCTTTGGGACTACTATGAAACAAACTATGACATGAACCTTAATGGTCATATCTATTTGCTTGGTGCTGCTGAATCAGCAATGATTTGGAACGATAGTAAAGCAAATTTGATTAGAAGATCAACTTCCCAAAAACTTTATGGACGGTGACAATGGTGACACTGGAAATCCAGAAAAAGCATTCTCTTCCCAATGGAAAGGGATTGGCCATAGTCAACCCGGTTGACCAAATGGTAAAGAGAAAGGCTAAGTCTGAGATAGTCCCATTACCAAAGGGTCCATATGTTTATTTTTCCAAAGGAAGAGGCGTTGATTGCAAAGCTGCCAAATTTACCTAAGGATGTTAAAGTCAATAAGTTTGACTCTACATCAGGTAGAGCCCATTATCTAACTCTGTTAAGTTCTATTCTGAGATCCTCATTGCATGATGTGACTGGGTCACATGTTGATGTTTTAAGAATCAAAGAATAGAGAGAAATCTTAAAGGAAGTATATGTTGATTCTGATCGCGAAGATGGATTTCGATCGCATCAGAATTTTGAGCAGTTGCTTAAGAAGTTATGATATATTGCTAAGGAATAGATAACAACAATTTTCCATGTGGATTGTAAGGATAAGTTTTTCCGCAAAGTTTTAAAATAAAAGAAAATTGTTTAATTTTATTTATTTGAAGTATCCTTACAATGGCATTTGTGGAAAATTGTTGCTTATATGATTTCACTGACAGCAATATTGGAAAATGGATTTGATTCTTTCATTTGTGGTAGTGTCTAAATTTACCAAATCAGGAAAGTTCCTCATCACCCAAGTTTCAATTGGACCGAAACTTGGAATCATGCAAGTTGAATAGTATGATGAATGAGAACTTTCAAGCATTGGAAAATCAAGACTAATTACTTGTTCACATGGATGTGTGAGTCAAGTGAAGGACTAAAGGGATCGAGTACACATTCTTGTGCACTGGTCATGTCCACCACAAAGCTCGTTAAGACTATTTGATTTACTAAAGTTTAGTAAATATGGTTATACTTACAAGTTTAAGTATAATTCTGAAACATTGGAAAAGTCTCAATGTATGGCAGAACGAATGGGAAGAATCAAATTAGGCAGAAAGATAAAAGTTTCTCGAATCTGAAAAGATGGGAGAGTACTTTAGTATCATGTTTGTGATCATCTTAATGATTTAGAAATCATATCACAATTAGTCCTCTAAAGGCCATCTTAGTGCATTCTTATGACTAAGAAGAGGAGTCATGTATTGTTGAAATGGTTAGATCAGGAAGATGAGTCATACTTCGTTCCAAAACAATTCTTAGAGTCATACTCCAAGATTGTAACTTGAGTGACATATCTTAAAGAAAGGTTTAAAACACTTGTCAAATGTAAGAGTAAAAGTGTCCTACTCTTGTACATTTGAAATTGGTAAGTTGTGATGTTTTGGATAAAACAAAGACCAACTAAGGCCAATTGTGTGAAGTGTTTGTCTTGATAAAGAATCCGCACTATCTCTTGAATATTTGGCAAGATAGTCTTATATATCAAGAGGATAGTGGGAGTCTTAAAGATCCTAAAAAGAATTTCAAGAACTAATCAAGAATAAAACCTGAGGTTCTTCACTAGCACACGACTTGAGGTTTATAACCTATCGTGTTGACATATTTTGTGCCCATTCCAGTTAAAGTTGGCTTTGCATAGGAATTCTGAAAGTTCTCAATTGGTTGCATAACAACTTGGAAGCAATGGCAAGCCCTATACTGCCAGGTGGCAAGAAGTTAAGATTGCATAAGTTCAGTCCATATGAGTTTGGATTTGTCATTATCCTTGTCTTGTGACTATGGTTTTGACGATTCACATGGATAAGAACACATACACCATAAAATCTAAGTGTCATAAGGTTTCTCTCCGATTCATGAAAATGATGGTGAGGAAACACTTCCACCAAGTAGATTTGAAGCAGATGGCAAAAGGTCTAAACAATTGAGACTATGATTACGGCATCCCTTTTCATAGTTCTGAAATTTTTTAGACACACATGCATGCTATCTAAGGAAAGGTGTATGATTTTGATCAAAGCATCTCGTATTAGAAATCTGAATTTTGGTAAGAAAGTCAATAAAGTATTGATTTCTAGAAGTCCAACTGATTTCTGAGTACATGTCAAAGCTAGTGGGAGCATAAGTGTTATGCTAATAATCATCATGTTAGTGGGAGCATGATAATTATTGTTAGTGTTGCAAGTTAGCAATGTTAATTATAGAAAATAAAAGTTTCAATTCGTGAGGCTGCAGGGATTGAAAAAGTTGTTTTACTATAATTAAGGGAGAGAATATACTTCATTTCAGTTCTAAAGGCTTAGATTGAGACCTTAATCATCTTTAGTCAAGAATATATATATGAATTTCATGTTGGATTGGTTCAACTTAAGGAAATTCTATATATTGCGTTCTCAAAATTCGATTATGATTACGGCATCCCTCTTCATAGTCAAATTTTGAAAACATGGCAAATAAAAATATTGTAGCAAAAGACTGGTCTAGAATCATGTCTTTATGTGAGACATCATGAATCGTGTACCATTTGCTTTGGGTACAGGATCAATTGCATGTGCTATAATATTTGTCATTTCTAAATTTTTCCAAATGCCCAGAGGCATTAAGAAGGGAAAAGGTCTAGAATTGGATATGACTAAAATGGTTAAGCAATTGTCGAGGACAATCTGAGGTTTACCAAAGATTGGTTGCTCAGGGACAGTTGGAAGTATAGTGCTAATTTTGGAAGGACCATATTGACATATTCTGAAAAGAGGCATCTCTTATTCAGAAGTGATAGTGAAAATGAGAATATGGAGTTGTCTCTATAGGTGGAAGTTATCTGTGTAAGATTAGAAAACTTAATGCAAGAAGCATGTCCAAAGCAATGTACTTTGAATATGAGACTTAGTTTCCATGGAGTTGATCTCCATTGGAATACCTTATAATGACTGTTGACAAGTCCTTGTGACTTTGTGCATATTCATTACAGGAGGGTCAGTGTATATAAGTTTAAAATCTAAACAAATTTCGATAAATGATAGGAATTTGAAATTCTCACATTTTTCAATAAGGATTTGGGAGTGTGAAATTAGAATCATTGAAATTATGTTCAATTGGTTTATTTCACAAAGTAATGATCATAGACAAACATAGAGTGCATACTTGGTGTATGGCAAAGCTATTGTTTAAGAAAAACATAGTGTACATGCTTGGAGCATGGGACAACTAGTGTTTTTAATTCCAGTATAAAGTTGATAAAACCGAAACAATGAATAATGAGTAATCAGTATGGTGATAAATAAAAGTGTTTATTTATATTCATAGGGTTTGATACCATATTTGATTCATTTATTCTTGTGTTTCACTTTGCATGTTTTGACTTCCAAAATAACTAAGTCGCTCTGCCTGAATGATTAAGTTATTCAAACCATCCACAGTCGGTCATATGTTGGAAGTAGATATGAATCAAGACTGTCATGGGTTGGTTTGTAGAGGTCCAAGTTGGTGGACAAAGTGGTGCTACAACACTCATGAGTGCTCATAAGTTCTGAGTATTGGATTCAACCCGCGCTCATTTAAATCACTTCATGGATTTTATCACGAGTGATCATGAGACGATAATATCTTATATTCTTCAAACCTAGAGATATGAGTTGTTACTATGAGTTGGTTATACATTGATTGCACGAAAACGCATTTGGTAACTCGATGTTATAAAACGTGCCTTTGTGTATGATTCAACAAGTAGTAGAACAAGCCATATGAGTCGAAGTTTATCCATTCCTTTTACCTTCTGGATAAAAGCGATATCTGTGGGCCCCTCGATGATTTAGCGATGACACATGTGAGTGCTTGGACAAGGCAGGACTGATTTGATTTGTTCAATCAGTCAGTCATCATAAATCGAAAATCGGGAAACAACAAATGGACAGAGAGAATGATTATAATCCATGTCTCAGTCCATATGATATCTAGAATGGAGGAATATATGATCCCTTATCTAATGGACAAGTCATTGACAAGGTCAGAGTTCGACAGCGGCTTTAAGAGCTACGATTGCCAGTTAGGTTTTGAAGTCATACTCAATAATAGTTTTAGACTTATACAAGTGGGAGACTGTTGGATTAATGTCTAAGTCCATAACTATATTTGGTATGTACTTGACCCGACCCGGCATGGTCCATTTGGGTTGCACTTCACCGACACAATTTATATGGATAGTCTTTTGAGAATAGTATATTTATGATTTATATTAATATATTATAAGTTCTAATATATTAATATGGAATCATATTATTTAATTAGTATTGATCAAGAATTAATTTAGAATTAATTAAGTGACCAAAAGAACTAATTAAATATGGACTCTTATATATATGGAATGGGCCAAGTTCATTTAGGTTGGGCTAAGCTTTCATGGATGGTCCATGGAGCTTTTAACCCATGGATCCTATGTAAATGAAAGGTCATGGGTATTAGGGTTTACATGGATGTAACCCTAATCCTCCATAATATATAAAGGGGTCCTTGGCTCACAAAATTGGGACAAGTGTGTGAAAATAAGAGTGGGCCGATTTTAGTGTGCATACATATTCTCTCAAGTTCTTCCAAGGTGTTTTGGTGATTTGTGATTCCATTTGAGGCTTCCACACTATTGGGGCTAAGCTCTTAAAGCTTGAAGACATCAAGCTACATCAAAAGGTATGTCATCTAACTAGAACTTTGTAGTATAGGTGCTTTATAATATGCTAGTTAGGATGAAACCTTGGAATAGTTAATATTTGCATGTATAATAAAGAAAACATAGATCCAAGGTTTATAGGGTTGCATGTACACCATATGAGTGTTAAAATGCTCAAAACCCAAAAACTTCACCGCAGTGATACGAAGATGATTCAGAGTATGATGATGAAGAAGAATTTCAGAAAGCTATTGCTCTGGTTAGCCAACAGTTTAATCGTCTACCACCTCCTTCCTTCCGCAAGAATCAACAGTTCAACAAACCTCCATTCAACCGTAACTTCGGTTCCCAGAATAACCATTCTCGATATCCCAAAAGTTCTCATCTACCACCACAATCTCAAAATAATCAACCAAAGGAGGTACAGCAGTCTCCTCAAACCACTGACTCCGGTACTCCTTCAGAAGACAAGACTGATGTTGTAATTTGTCACAAATGCAACAAAGAGAATCACTTTGCAAGAGATTGTAAGGCCAATGTAGTGAAAGACAGAGCATTCTACCTTAGAATGGCTCAAGAGTTGGAAGATAAGGAAAAAGCAAGGGCATACGTGGCGCATGTCAAAAGAGACCATCAAGTTTGGTTATCCGGAGACGAAGATGAAGCCATCAGCAATGTCAAATGAAAAGGGAAAATTTGCATGCTGGCCACTGCGGATGATGATGGGTCTACAATGCTGAACAAGAACTACTGCTACATGGCAAAGGATGGAACTCTAAGCATCGTCGAACAGGTAAAACTCATGATCCAAACTCTAAATTATAGCATGCATGACTGTCAACCCTACATAGATGATCTTAATGACACGTGTGCTGCCGTCCTTACAGACTATAACAAAGCCTTAGATGAGAAGAACATTGCGTCCCAAGAGATGTTCCACGTAAGAGGACGACTGGATAACAAAAGACTTAAGATGGCTATGTTAGAGAAGGACCTAGAGTTAGAAAAAGATGCAAGAATGTTAAGTGAAACCCAATTAGAGATAGCTTTGAATCAGAGAGATTTAGCTCAAAGTGAAATTGTACGCCTAAATCTCTTAATTGAAAAATTGTTTAATGAAAGTGAAGCTATTGAAAATTTGGTAAACAATGGAACCGTGGACAATACATACAATTAGGGTTGGTCAAATGGATATTCTACCGCAATGGATTCCCGAAGATAGACTGTATGTCCCTCCTGACCGAGAATTTCATTTCCCAGTCAATGACAAGACCTTTCCCGAAGATATCAAAACTCACTTTGGTAGACTGCATACTCTAAGCAATAATTGTGTCATTGAGGAAATTGTGCCTGAAGTTTCGGGTCACACATGTGATCTAATCCCTATCTGTGGCACCATCTACCCAAATTCTCAAACATCATCCGTAGTTGATGAAGAAATTGTCATTAAAGGTCCCGAAGTCTCAAAAGACTTTCCAGCGCTGTCCTCAGACCGCAGTGAATCACACTGTAGCCAAAAGTTCCACAAAATTCCCACTGCAGTCTCAATTCAGACATACTCTGTAGTAGTTAAAACGTCACTACTGCAGTCCTCAGCAAAAGGAACTGTGACTCTTCAGGCGATTCATCATGAATTACCTATAGAGAACTTTGAAATGGGACAATGCTCTCAGATCCCAGAATCTTCAAGTTCAGATGACTCAAGCCCACATTTTCACAATCATTCTAAGAATTCCAAGAAACCGCAGTTGAACAACAATGACTGCGGTTCACCAAAATCCTTGGCCAAAAAGGCCTTCAAAGAGGAAATTAGATCTCGAGGCACAAACAGACAAATTTTTTCAAAAATTAAGAAGCATGTTAGAATTCCAAAGTCCAAGAGTCCAGAAAAATTTGTTTTCTCACACTACATGTCAAGAAACTCTCCTACCAAGAAAACAAACAATAAGGAATGTCAAGTTTCATCAGTCATTCCTAGTTCCTCTAACAAAAATCAAAAGAGTGTGAAGTCTTTTCAAAACAATGGTTTTCAAGTGTATTCCTTGGACGACCCAAAATGGAAGGGTATCTTACCCATTCCAACACTTTTAAAGTCACATCAGAATTTCAAAAGATGGAAAGGTATTCTACCAACTCCACCAAAAAGAACTCAGAGATCTACACGTGCCAAATCTTTTCAAAAACAAACTTTTTCAAAATCCAACAACACTCATGTCAGGAGTTACCCACCTCGGACCGGTAACAAGTCCAATTCATCTTTTAAACCGCTGACCAAACATAGTGTCAGATCAAAAAACAAAACCTCTTTTTGTAGATGTCAGTGTAGTTGTTAGAAGGATTTATCTTATGACAAATCTAATCGGAGTCAGAAACCTCTTGCTCTTTCAAAAACTCACAACACTCCAGATCTGCTCAAACACCCAGGACTAGGACTAAAAATTGACAAGAGACCTGTCCCTGCAACCTCGGTCCATGCATCATTCAGAAACACATCAGTTGCCCCAGGCTCCAAACTAGTTTGGATGCCTAAACTAACCGTGTAATTCTCAGGCTTTGTGCAAGGAGGAACAAGAAGATGAGTGGTTAATTGACAGTGCCTGCTCCTTGCACATGACCGGAAGGTTAGAGTACCTTTGGGATTTCAGGCCAATATGCAATGTTGGAAATGTCACATTCGGCAACAATGCGAATGGTGTCATCCGCGGTTACGATGTTCTCACTACGGGGAACTTTTCCATTCAGAAGGTTGCTTATGTAGAAAGCCTTAAACACAATCTCATCAGTGTTGGCCAACTATGTAAAGCAGGACATCGTGTTGAATTTGATGATCAATTTTGCTATGTAATGAAAAGTGACAGAAACACATGCCTGATCAAATCCCGATCCGAAGGTACCATGTACCCCTTGGATGTCTCTCTGATCATTGGTAGACCGCAGTTGTGCTTCCTATGGCACCGCAAGCTAGCTCATCTCAACTTTAGGTACATCAACAATCTAGTCACCGGAGAACTAGTCCGCGGTCTCCCTATTCTCAAATTCAGCAACGATACTCTCTGTCCGGCTTGTGAATCTGGTAAACAATCCAAAGCAAGTCACCCTCTGATAATGGACTCTTCTATTTCTGAACCACTGGAGCTATTGCACATTGATCTCTGCGGTCCATCAACCGTAGCCAGTCTCCACCACAAGAAGTACATACTGGTTATTGTTGATGACTATACACGCTTCACATGGGTCTTCTTCCTCAGACTCAAATCAGAGACACCGCAGATTTTCATCAACTTCATCAAAGAAATCGAACTTTAGATCAAGCTTCCAGTTAGACGCATCCGCAGTGATAATGGCACTGAGTTCACTAATCATCTTCTCAACAGTTTCTTGGTGTCAAAGGGCATCACTCACAACTTCTCAGCCCCATTTACACCGCAACAAAATGGAGTAGTTGGAAGAAGGAACCGCACACTAGTAGAAGCAGCCAGATCCATGCTTAACTTCACCCATCTTCCTCTCTACTTCTGGGCTGAAGCTGTAGCAACCGCATGCTTTGTCCAAAACCGAAGCATTGTGTGCAAACGCCTCAATAAAACACCATATGAGGGCCTTAACAACCGCAAGCCAAATGTTCGCTTCTTTCATATTTTTGGGTGTAGATGTTTTGTGATCAACAACAAAGATCAGCTCAACAAGTTTGCACCGAAGTCTGATGAAGGCATATTCCTTGGTTATTCCACTAACAAGGTTGCTTATCGAGTGCTCATCAGGCGTACAAGGCTGATCATTGAAAGCTTCGATGTGAAATTTGATGATTCTCACATCCGCAACGCCCCTCCATCCACTGAAACCACTGTAATCATGGAAAGCGATATTCCTGCCTCTTCAGGTCCCTTAAATCTAGTTGAAGTCAATTATGACGATCTTTTCGACCCTGTTGAAAAGGCGAAAGTATCTGAGGTTCTTGTGTCACCCGCAGCTCAACAACTGTTGGATTAATGTCTAAGTCCATAACTATATTTGGTATGTACTTGACCCGTCCCGACATGGTCCATTTGGGTTGCACTTCACCGACACAATTTATATGGATAGTCTTTTGAGAATAGTATATTTATGATTTATATTAATATATTATAAGTTCTATTATATTAATATATTATCATATTATTTAATTAGTATTGATCAAGAATTAATTTAGAATTAATTAAGTGATCAAAAGGAACTAATTAAATATGGACTCTTAGATATATATATGTGTAGTGGGACAAGTTCATTTAGGTTGGGCTAAGTCTTCATGGATAGTCCATGGAGCTTTAACCCATGGATCCTAGGAAATGAAACGTCATGGGTATTAGGGTTTAACCCTAATCCTCCACACTATATAAAGGGTCTTATGGTTCATAATATGCTAGTGGCTAGTGTAGATACACTAAAGAGGGCAATAACCGATTTCATAGTGTGAGCCAAGTATCCATATTTTCTAAAGGTTTTCCAAGGTGTTTTGGTGATTTGTGATTCCACTTGAGGCTTCCACACTATTGGGGCTAAGCTCTTAAAGCTTGAAGACATCAAAATACATCAAAAGGTATGTCATCTAACTAGAAATTTGTAGTATAGGTGCTTCATAATATGCTAGTTAGGATAAAACCTTGGAATATTTAATATTTGCATGTATAATAGAGAAAACATAGATCCAAGGTTTATAGGGTTGCATGTACACCATAGGAGTGTTAGAATGCTCAAAGTCCAACAGTGGTATTAGAGCCATGGGTTGTTTTCTGTTATATTGATGCAAATGTATTTTTTTTTTCAAGTTGAAGGAAAAAAAAGAAAAAAAAACATGAAGTTTGTCAAATTTTATGATAATTACTTGATTTTATGAAAAACTAATTATTTATAAAATTTGAGTCACTTTACTACAAAAGTTGAATTAGGTCAATTTATTAAAAGATAGAGTGATATGATTCTTTTATTTGTTTTAAAAGTTTGATCTAAATGGTTTTAAGGAGTTACAAATTTTGTCATAAAATTTTGGAACTCAAAAGTTTTTTTTTTTAAAGTTATGATCTTAAAAGTTTTGAAACTTCCATAAGTTATGGATGTGAAATGTCTCATTTATTAACTCTTTAGGTTATGAATTCCAAGAGTCTTCAAAGGATAATTTTCAAAGTTTCAAGATTTGTATTAGTTTATATGATTATCTAATTTCTTGAAAATTGTTGATGTGAATTATCTTTACTTATGAGTTTAATCTAGATCATAGAAAAATTATTTGATTATTGTGTTAATTAGAATATTTGATCTTAATGGTTTTTATGAACTCCATAACTTGTCCTCAAGTTATGGAAAGTGAAGAGTTTTTCTTTTTAAAGTGTCATTAAGTCTTATAGGTTATGAAAATAAAAGAGTCACTATTTTTAATGTCATCATTAAATGATTTAATGTCCTCCATAACTTGTCCTCAAGTTATGGAACTTGAATTTTTTTTCATTAAACCTTAATTAAACTCATAAGTTATGAAATGAAAAGTTTTGAATAGTTTCACTTATGAATATTTTAATTCCAAGTTAAGCCCTTAGAATTTTAAAAGTTAAAATTCAAACCTTATACTTTATAATATTATAAGTTAATAATATATATATATATATATATATATATATATATATATATATATATATATATATATATATATATATATATATATATATATGTATAAGAGTAAAGTCGTCTTACCATTAGTAGGCCTCATTCACGAAGCCGGTCTATAAGGGGGGTATAAGGTTACTGTCTATAAAATGGCAGTTTAATGGGTGTCCACTCTCACCCACCGCTTCCTTGACCGGTGGAGGGTCGTTAGCCGAACGGTTAGGATAAGGACTATAATTCTCCCTTCATTAAAAGTATTAATGATAAATACTAAGTAACTAAACTGTTATTAATACCCAATCTTAGTTACTTAGGAAAATGTGAATTTGGTGCTAGCCCATGAAATTACACTTTGCACTTTGCTTAAGTCAGTTTGTGGAGCGTGTGTGGTTAACCGGCACACTAGCTTGATTTAACAAGGTAGGCAAAGGATAACTTAATGTTTATCATAGTATCGGTGGAGCGTGTGTGGTTAACCATCACATCGATTGAGGGGTAAATATTAAGGGTACCAAGTATATTTGCATGGTTATTCACACCTTGTTTTGTGATCCTCGGCATCCCAGTCACAAAACCTGAAGGGCACACTCGAGATTGAAACATGCCTTTGAAAAGTTCAATGAATCTCAAAAGAATCTAGGAGTTTCAAAACCAATTAAAACCTAATAATACATTTCGTTTATCTTGGTGGAAATTGGTGAATCGTCATTCACTTACCTTCAAATATTTTATAGCTTGGATTACGGCATCCCTTTTCCAAGTTATAAAATAGTTTGCTGGGTCCTAGCCTTAATATTTCATATTGGGTGTTATATTAAGGACTTTAGATCAACTATCTTGAATATCTCCCAAAAAGATGTCTGGTTCGGATATCTATGATCCTCCCAAATCTCTTGGAACTTCACTTCCTCCACCTCCTCCAATTATTCTCCCTAACCCACAAGTTCAAGGTCACTCAAGCCCTATTGGCAAGCAAGGTCTATGTGTGATCGCATCTTGGAGATGAAGTCACATATTGACAAGCCGGGAGAGTTGGGTGTCAAACTCTTGAGAAAGTTGGTGGTTCAATCACTTTCTAAGTCACATAGTGAATTCCTTTGGGACTACTATGAAACAGACTATGACATGACCCTTAATGATCTTATCTATTTGCTTGGTGCTGCTGAATCAGCAATAATTTGGAGCACTGGGAGAGCAGATTTGATTAGTAGATCAACTTCCCAAACTACCATGGACATTGACATTGGTAACATTAGATATCTAGAAAAGCCTTATCTACCCAAGGAAAGGGATTAACCATAGTCAACTAGGTTGACCAAATGGTAAAGAGAAAGGCTAAGTTTGAGATAGTCCCATTACCAAAGGGTCCATATGTTTATTTTGCCAAAGGAAGGGGCGTTGATTGCAAAGCTGCCAAATTTACCTAAGGATGTTAAAGTCAATACGTTTGACTCTACATCAGGTAGAGCCCATTATCTAACTCTGTTAAGTTCTATTCTGAGATCCTCATTACATGATGTGACTGGGTCACATGTTGATGTTTTAAGAATCAAAGAATAGAGAGAAATCTTAAAGGAAGTATATGCTGATTCTGATCGCGAAGGTGGATTTCGATCGCATCAGAATTTTGAGCAGTTGCTTAAGAAGTTATGATATATTGCTAAGGAATAGATAACAACAATTTTCCATGTGGATTGTAAGGATAAGTTTTTCCGTAATGTCTTAAAATAAAAGAAAAATTGTTTAATTTTATTTATTTGAAGTATCCTTACAATGGCATTTGTGGAAAATTGTTGCTTATATGATTCCATTGACAGCAATATTGGAAAATGGATTTGATTCTTTCATTTGTGGTAGTGTCTAAATTTACCAAATCAGGAAGGTTCCTCATCGCCCAAGTTTCAATTGGACCGAAACTTGGAATCATGCAAGTTGAATAGTATGATGAATGAGAACTTTCAAGCATTGGAAAATCAAGACTAATTCCTTGTTCACATGGATGTGTGAGTCAAGTGAAGGACTAAAGGGACCGAGTACACATTCTTGTGCACTGGTCATGTCCACCACAAAGCTCGTTAATACTATTTGATTTACTAAAGTTTAGTAAATATGGTTATACTTACAAGTTTAAGTATAATTCTGAAACATTGGAAAAGTCTCAATGTATGGAAGAATGAATGGGAAGAATCAAATTAGGCAGAAAGATAAAAGTTTCTCAAATCTGAAAAGATGGGAGAGTACTTTAGTATCATGTTTGTGATCATCTTAATGATTTAGAAATCATATCACAATTATTCCTCTAAAGGTCATCTTAGTGCATTCTTATAACTAAGAAGAGGAGTCATGAATTGTTGAAATGGTTAGATCAGGAAGATGAGTCATACTTCGTTCCAAAACAATTCTTAGAGTCATACTCCAAGATTGTAACTTGAGTGACATATCTTAAAGAAAGGTTTAAAACACTTGTCAAATGTAAGAGTAAAAGTGTCCTACTCTTGTACATTTGAAATTGGTAAGTTGTGATGTTTTGGATAAAACAAAGACCAACTAAGGCCAATTGTGTGAAGTGTTTGTCTTGATAAAGAATCTGCACTATCTCTTGAATATTTGGCAAGATAGTCTTATATGTCAAGAGGATAGTGGGAGTCTTAAAGATCCTAAAAAGAATTTCAAGAACTAATCAAGAATAAAACCTGAGGTTCTTCACTAGCACATGACTTGAGGTTTATAACCTATCGTGTTGACATATTCTGTGCCCATTCCAGTTAAAGTTGGCTTTGCATAGGAGTTCTGAAAGTTCTCAATTGGTTGCATAACAACTTGGAAGCAATGGCAGGCCCTGTACTACCAGGTGGCAAGAAGTTAAGATTGCATAAGTTCAGTCCATATGAGTTTGGATTTGTCATTATCCTTGTCTTGTGACTATGGTTTTGACGATTCACATGGATAAGAACACATACACCATAAAATCTAAGGGTCATAAGGTTTCTCTCCGATTCATGAAAATGATGGTGAGGAAACACTTCCACCAAGTAGATTTGAAGCAGATGGCAAAAGGTCTAAACAATTGAGACTATGATTACGACATCCCTTTTCATAGTTCTCAAATTGTTTAGACACACATGCATGCTATCTAAGGAAAGGTGTATGATTTTGATTAAGTTTTATCAAAGCATCTCGTATCAGAAATCTGAACTTTGGTAAGAAAGTCAATAAAGTATTGATTTCTAGAAGTCCAGCTGATTTCTGAGTACATGTCAAAGCTAGTGGGAGCATAAGTGTTATGCTAATAATCATCATGTTAGTGGGAGCATGATAATTATTGTTAGTGTTGCAAGTTAGCAATGTTAATTATAGAAAACAAAAGTTTCAATTCGTGAGGCTGCAGGGATTGAAAAAGTTGTTTTGCTATAATTAAGGGAGAGGATATACTTCATTTCAGTTCTAAAGGCTTAGATTGAGACCTTAATCATCTTTAGTCAAGAATATATATATATATATGAATTTCATGTTGGATTGGTTCAACTTAAGGAAATTCTATATATTGCATTCTCAAAATTCGATTATGATTACGGCATCCCTCTTCATAGTCAAATTTTGAAAACATGGCAAATTAAAATATTGTAGCAAAAGACTGGTCTAGAATCATGTCTTTATGTGAGACATCATGAATCGTGTACCATTTGCTTTGGGTACAGGATCGATTGCATGTGCTATAATATTTGTCATTTCTAAAATTTTTCCAAATGCCCAGAGGCATTAAGAAGGGAAAAGGTCTAGAATTGGATATGACTAAAATGATTAAGCAATTGTCGAGGACAATCTGAGGTTTACCAAAGATTGGTTGCTCAGGGACAGTTGGAAGTATAGTGCTAATTTTGGAAGGACCATATTGACATATTCTGAAAAGAGGCATCTCTTATTCAGAAGTGATAGTCAAAATGAGAATATGGAGTTGTCTCCATAGGTGGAAGTTATCTGTGTAAGATTAGAAAACTTAATGCAAGAAGCATGTCCAAAGCAATGTACTTTGAATATGAGACTTAGTTTCCATGGAGTTGATCTCCATTGGAATACCTTATAATGACTGTTGACAAGTCTTTGTGACTTTGTACATATTCATTACAGGAGGGTCAGTGCATATAAGTTTAAAATCTAAACAGATTTCAATAAATGATAGGAATTTGATATTCTCACATTTTTCGATAAGGATTTGGGAGTGTGAAATTAGAATCATTGAAATTATGTTCAATTGGTTTATTTCACAAAGTAAGGATCATAGACAAACATAGAGTGCATACTTGGTGTATGACAAATCTATTGTTTAAGAAAAACATAGCGTACATGCTTGGAGCATGGGACAACTAGTGTTTTTAATTCAAGTATAAAGTTGATAAAACCGAAACAATGAATAATGAGTAATCAGTATGGTGATAAATAAAAGTGTTTATTTATATTCATAGGGTTTGATACCATATTTGATTCATTTATTCTTGTGTTCACTTTGCATGTTTTGACTTCCAGAATAACTAAGTCACTCTTCCTGAATGATTAAGTTATTCAAACCATCCACAGTCGGTCATATGTTGGAAGTAGATATGAATACAGACTGTCATGGGTTGGTTTGTAGAGGTCCACGTTGGTGGACAAAGTGGTGCTACAACACTCATGAGTGCTCATAAGTTCTGAGTATTGGATTCAACCCGCGCTCATTTGAATCACTTCATGGATTTTATCACGAGTGATCATGAGACGATAATATCTTATATTCTTCAAACCTAGAGATATGAGCTGTTACTATGAGTTGGTTATACATTGATTGCACGAGAACACATTAGTAACTCGATGTTATAAAACGTGCCTTTGTGTATGATTCAACAAGTAGTAGAACAAGCCATATGAGTTGAAGTTTATCCATTCCTTTTACCTTCAGGATAAAAGCGATATCTGTGGGCCCCTCGATGATTTAGCGATGACACATGTGAGTGCTTGGCCAAGCCAGGACTGATTTGATTTGTTCAATCAGTCAGTCATCATAAATCGAAAATCGGGAAACAACAAATGGACAGAGAGAATGATTATAATCCATGTCTCAGTCCATATGATATCTAGAATGGAGGAATATATGATCCCTTATCTAATGGACAAGTCATTGACAAAGGTCAGAGTTCATTGACAAGATCAGAGTTCGACAGCGGATTTAAGAGCTACGATTGCCAGTTGGTTTTTGAAGTCATAGTCAATAATAGTTTTAGACTTATCCAAGTGGGAGACTGTTGGATTAATGTCTAAGTCCATAACTATATTTGGTATGTACTTGACCCGACCCGGCATGGTCCATTTGGGTTGCACTTCACCGACACAATTTATATGGATAGTCTTTTGAGAATAGTATATTTATGATTTATATTAATATATTATAAGTTCTAATATATTAATATGGAATCATATTATTTAATTAGTATTGATCTAGAATTAATTTATAATTAATTAAGTGATCAAAAGGAACTAATTTAATATGGACTCTTAGATATATATATATATATATATATATATATATATATATATACATATATATATATATATATATATATATATATATATATATATATATATATATATATATATATATATATATATATATATATATATGTGTGTGTGTAGTGGGCCAAGTTCATTTAGGTTGGGCTAAGTCTTCATGGATAGTCCATGGAGCTTTAACCCATGGATCCTAGGAAATGAAAGGTCATGGGTATTAGGGTTTAACCCTAATCCTCCACACTATATAAAGGGTCCTATGGTTCATAATATGCTAGTGGCTAGTGTGGATACACTAAAGAGGGCAATAACTGATTTCATAGTGTGAGCCAAGTATCCATATTCTCTAAAGGTTTTCCAAGGTGTTTTGGTTATTTGTGATTCCACTTGAGGCTTCCACACTATTGGGGCTAAGCTCTTAAAGCTTGAAGACATCAAGCTACATCAAAAGGTATGTCATCTAACAAGAACTTTGTAGTATAGGTGCTTCATAATATGCTAGTTAGGATGAAACCTTGGAATATTTAATATTTGCATGTATAATAGAGAAAACATAGATCCAAGGTTTATAGGGTTGCATGTACACCATAGGAGTGTTAGAATGCTCAAAACCCAACAACAACAACACGCTGATGTTTCTGGACCACCTCTATCTGAAGTAGCATCTCTCAATACTTTCACCTCTCCGGTTGAGGGGGAAAGCTCTACTCCGGATCAAGCAACAACCGTCGAGGTTTCAGTACCTAAGGCTGTTCAAAGTCCCACCCGCAGAGAAGCATTACCATCAAACGTATCTTCGGATTCGGATGATGAAATCATAGAAAACATTGACACTAGAACCGATCCAAGGATTATCACTCTCCCATCCGCAGTCCAGGGGGAACCTTCTCAGGTTCCAGAGGAACTCCCATCAGCAATCCAGGGGGAACCTCTCCCATCTGTTCAAGAAAACTCCACTCTCGTTCCAACAAACCAAGATGACTCAGCAGGATGTTCTCAAATCCAGGGGGAACTGCCATCTCCAACCGCAGATTCTTCTGATATTCAAGATATTCCCTTTACCTCAGCTGCTGATCATCTGCAGCCTCGTCTACATGTATGGACGAAGGACCACCCACCAGGTCAAATCATCGGCAACCCATCCGCATGCATCCAAACTCGATCTTCCCAGGACCTATCTGACCACTGCCACTACGCAACATTCATGTCCTCGGTAGAGCCCAGAACGATCAAAGAATCATTGCTTGAACCTGAATGGGTAGCTGCAATGCAAGAAGAGCTAGAAGAATTTCAAAGAAACAAAGTTTGGTAGCTCGTTCCGAAGCCACGTGGTCACTCCATTGTTGGCACTAGATGGGTGTTTAACAACAAGCTGGATGAATCTGGTGCGGTAGTCAGAAACAAGGCAAGGCTAGTTGAAAAGGGGTATAGTCAACTTGAAGGCATTGACTACGATGAAACGTATGCTCCGGTAGCATGCATGGAAGCTATCCGGATCTTCCTTGCATACGCAGCCCACAAGAACGTCAAGGTACACTAAATGGACGTTAAGAGTGCCTTTCTCAATGGGGAACTAAAAGAAGAGGTTTATCTTCAGCAACCTCCAGGTTTTGAAAATGTTGAATTCCCAGACCACTGCTACAAGCTTGAAAAAGCAGTCTACGGTCTGAAGCAAGCCCCAAGAGCATGGTATGAGACTCTTTCTGAATTCCTCGTCTCATCCGGGTACAAGAGAGGAGTGATTGACCCCACGTTATTTAGAAAAGCAAATGGTGACCACCTTATGCTTGTACAAATATATGTGGATGATATCATCTTCGGTTCGACTGATCAAGGCATGGTGGATGAATTTGCTAAGCTCATGACCAACAAGTTCAAAATGAGCATGAATAGAGAGATCAATTTCTTTCTAGGACTTCAAGTGAAACAAATTCCGCAAGGGATATTCATTCATCAAGAGAAATAGACCACTGAACTTTTAAAGAAATATTCCATGGACAAATGTTCTTCTGCTAAGGTCCCCATGGCCTTCGGTTATAAGATCTCTGCTGATGCCGCAGGCGAATCTGTGGATCACAAGACTTATCGAGGTATCATTGGTTCTTTGATGTACCTCACCGCAAGCAGGCCAGACATTGTCTTTGCAACTGGTGTATGTGCAAGATATCAGGCGGACCCAAAAGTGTCACATATGACCGCAGCCAAACAAATACTACGGTACCTGAAAGGAAGCAAATCTCTTGGTCTATGGTACCCCGCAGGCAATGACTTCAGCCTGCAAGCTTTCACAGATGCGGATCATGCCGAATGCAGATTAGACCGCAAAAGTACTTCAGGAGGATGTCAATTTTTGGGTGGAAGACTTGTCAGCTGGTCTTCAAGGAAACAAAGCTGTGTTTCTCTATCTACTGCAGAAGCTGAGTATGTGGCCGCAGCCAGCTGTTGCTCTCAAGTCCTTTGGATGAAAACTCAACTAATGGACTACGAGTATAGAATGTTGCGGATACCGATCTATTGTGACTCTGAAAGTGCTATTGCTATCTCTCACAATCCAATTCAGCGCTCCAAGACAAAACATATTGAACTACGGTATCACTTCATCAAAGACCACATCTTAAAAGGTAACATTGAACTCATCTTTGTCCCTTCTCATGAAGAGATTGTCGGGGGATTCCTGGTTCAACAATTTGATTGTTTTTCGTGAATGTTTTATAATTCGTGATACGGAAATTTCGAAAATACAATCAAATACTAGAGTATTGTCTGATTCATAAAATATTTTCATAATCTCTTAATGATTTTCGTAGCTATTCCAACGAATCATTTGAAGATTCGATTGCAAGAAAGCCAGTAATGTGTTGTTTCATTTTCTTTAAATGGTTACATCGTTTGCATACGAAATCTGTTTTCGATATTCTTTATATCCACAAAATTGTATTCTTATGCTCTAACTATGTAGAGAGTTATTTGTACATAATAATACATAATACATAAATAGTTTTTTCAAAGAATTAAATTATTACTTATGTATTATGAATAGTGTTTTTTTCAAAGAATCAAATTGTTGAATCATGAAAGTGACCCTCTTGAACTTCAGCTACCGCAACCATTTCTACTACCGCAACGGTTCAGCACCCGCAGTCATATTATTCATCAGCAACCACAACCGCACCCGGAGTCAATCTACAGCAGTCAATTTAGCTAGATTACTTTACTTGTTTTTTATTGTAATACACTCTATGGTCCAGTATGCCTTGCATGGCTACTCATAGAGATGCAATCTAGTGTTCTTCATGAGTCTCTATAAATAAGAGCTCATTCTCCTGTATTCAATACGGATGACTTATGCATTCTATCTGAATACACATTTCTGAAGTTATCTTTTCTATCTCTCCATTACTCATCTCTTTGTACTAACCAGAATTCATCTGAATATAACCTATCTTCGGAGCAAGTCTTCTATGACTTAATCACTAAGTTTGATCTTCCTTATTAACTTGGTTTGAATGCATTCCTCGTTATGAATCAACTTAAGTGTATACTTGATATAACAATTGTTGTCATTTCTATTTCTTTACTTTTCCGCAACTAACTCTCTAACTATCTAACTATAACTTATTAATATTATTGTTGAGCTTTTAGATCCTTCGAGATTAACTATTCCGCATTACTACTTGTTCTAACGTTTGTTCAAGTGTGTCTCAAAGTTTTTCTGTCAACAATTGGTATCAGAGCTATAGTGGTTGCTTTTTGAAAACGGAACTTTGATTTTTCAAAGGGCCTTTTATACCACTAAAGCTCATTTCTTTAAAAAAAAATCTTCAAATGGCATAATCGTTATCTCTGAATGTTTCCAACAGTGTTGGTGGTTCTAACCGAGCCCCAATACTGGTAGCAAATGAATATCATCACTGGTCACAAAGAATGGAAAGGTACTTGAGAAGACTTGGTAGAGATGTATGGCGATCCGTAGAAGAAGGACCACATGTCCCAGTCCTTACACCTGTTCAAACCGACGGCGCTACAACCAGATTAGGAGGAGGTCAACCAGTCATGAGCCGTCCCACCAAGGATGATCTCGATAAAATGGAAAATGATGTTGTTGCTTTTTCTGAAATCTCCTGTGGAGTTGCTTCTAACAACTTCGATATTATCATAAATTGCAAATCAGCAAAAGAGATCTGGGAAGTTCTCAAGAATTTGTACGAAGGCTCAGAACAAGCACAAGACAAGAAGCTCACTACCGCACTCAATGAGTTCAACAACTTCAAAGCTCATACTGGAGAAAGTTTAGAAGACTCCTTCAAAAGGTTCAATCTGATAGTCACCAAGTTATCCAATGCGGGCACCATCCGCAGTAACCATGAAACAAACCTTTAGTTTCTTAATGGTTTGGGAAGACATTGGACTACGGCTAAGATGATAGTCCAAGGCGACAGAAAGATTCACTCTTTGTCACTCTACAAGCTCTATGGAGAGCTGCAAGCACAAGAATCCACCGTACTCAAAGATTGTGCTGACTTCGGAGGACCACTTGCTCTCATAGCACAAGCTCCACTGCAGTCACCTCACTCTTCCTTGTATGACACTTATGTTGGATTAATGTCTAAGTCCATAACTATATTTGGTATGTACTTGACCCGACCCGGCATGGTCCATTTGGGTTGCACTTCACCGGCACAATTTATATGGATAGTCTTTTGAGAATAGTATATTTATGATTTATATTAATATATTATAAGTTCTAATATATTAATATGGAATCATATTATTTAATTAGTATTGATCAAGAATTAATTTAGAATTAATTAAGTGATCAAAAAGAACTAATTAAATAGGGACTCTTATATATATGGAATGGGCCAAGTTCATTTAGGTTGGGCTAAGCTTTCATGGATGGTCCATGGAGCTTTTAACCCATGGATCCTATGTAAATGAAAGGTCATGGGTATTAGGGTTTACATGGATGTAACCCTAATCCTCCATAATATATAAAGGGGTCCTTGGCTCACAAAATTGGGACAAGTGTGTGAAAATAAGAGTGGACCGATTTTAGTGTGCATATATATTCTCTCAAGTTCTTCCAAGGTGTTTTGGTGATTTGTGATTGCATTTGAGACTTCCACACTATTGGGGCTAAGCTCTTAAATCTTGAAGACATCAAGCTACATCAAAAGGTATGTCATCTAACTAGAACTTTGTAGTATAGGTGCTTTATAATATGCTAGTTAGGATGAAACCTTGGAATAGTTAATATTTGCATGTATAATAGAGAAAACATAGATCCAAGGTTTATAGGGTTGCATGTACACCATTGGAGTGTTAGAATGCTCAAAACCCAACAGTGGTATCAGAGCCATGGGTTGTTTTCTGTTATATTGATGCAAATTTTTTATTTTCAAGTTGAAAAAAAAGGAAAAAAAAACATGACGTTTGTCAAATTTTAAGATAATTACTTGTTTTGTGAAAAACGAATTATTTGTAAAATTTGAATAATTTGTTATATGAGTTGAATTATGTCAAATTTAGTAAAAGATAAAATGATATCATTATTTTATTAGTTTTAAAAGTTTGATCTAAATGTTTTAAGGAGTTACATATTTTGTCATAAAATTTTGGAGCTCAAAAGTTTTGTTTTAAAGTTGTGATCTTAAGGGTTTTTGAAACTTCCATAAGTTATGGATATGAAAGTTTTTTTTAAAAAAAAAATTGATTCAAAGTTTTTATGGAGTTACAAAATTTGGTGTTAATTTTTTAAAGAATTTCATAACTTGTTCTTAAGTTATGGAACATGGAAAGTTTCATCATAAAACACCATTAATTCCATAAGTTATGGAATCCGAAGGTTTTCAAGAACTACAAAACTTGCCCTCAAGTTTTGGAATTTGAGAAAAGTTTTTTATGAAAAAAAGAATTGAATTCTAAAACTCTTGGGTTCATAACTTAAACAATTAATTAAATGATTTTAATTTTGAGTTTAATAATTGGAATTATGATGTTTTGTTGAATAGTTCAAATTAACTCTTATGGACTTTATTAATAGTTAATTAAAGCGTTTAATTAAAAGAGTATTATTAATCCATAAATATATGGTTTGAGTTTAATTAAATTAAAAGTCTAGTTTAATTAATAGATTAAACCACCAAGTATTTTAAATGTCTAAAATACACCCTTATACTATTATAATATTAAAAGTTTAATATATTATATGTATAAGAGCAAGTCGTCTTACCATTAGTAGGCCTCATTCACGATGCCGGTCTATAAGGGGGGTATAAGGTTACTGCCTATAAAATGACAGTTTAATGGGTGTCCACTCTCACTCACCGCTTCCTTGACCGGTGGAGGGTCGTTAGCCGAACAGGTAGGACAAGGACTATAATTCTCCCTTCATTGTAAGTATAATAATAAATACTAAGTAACTAAACACTTATAAATTCCCAATCTTAGTTACTTAGGAAAATGTGAATAAGGTGCTAATCCATGAAATTACACTTTGCACTTTGTTTAAGCTTTTAGTGGAGCGTGTGTGGTTAACCGGCACACTAACCTGGACTTAACAAGGTAGGCAAAAAGGTAACTTAATGTTTATCATAGTATCGTTGGAGCGTGTATGGTTAACCGACACATCGATTGAGGGGTAAATATTAAGAGTACCAAGTATATTTGCATGGTTACTTCACACCTTGTTTTGTGATCCTCGGCATCCCAGTCACAAAACCTGAAGGGCACACTCGAGATTGAAACATGCCATTGAAAACTTCAATGAATCTCAAAAGAATCTAGGAGTTTCAAAACCAATTAAAACCTAATAATACATTTCGTTTATCTTGGTGGAAATTGGTGAATCGTCATTCACCTACCTTCAACTATTTTATAGCTTGGATTACGGCATCCCTCTTCCAAGTTATAAAATAGTTTGTTGGGTCCTAGCCTTAATATATCATATTGGGTGTTATATTAAGGACTTAAATCAACTTTACGTGAATTTGTCCCATTGTTGATGTCTGGTTTAGACAACAATGATCTTCCCAAACCAAGCTTTCCTAATGAATATGACTTCCCGAGTATGGCTCATGGAAGTCATACTTCTTTTCCTCCACCTCCTCCAATTATTCTCCCTAACCCACAAGTTCAAGGTCACTCAAGCCCTAATGGCAAGCAAGGTCTATGTGTGATCACATCTTAGAGATGAAGTCATATATTGACAAGTCGGGAGAGTTGGGTGTCAAAGTCTTGAGAAAGTTGGATGTTCAATCACTTTCTAAGTCACATAGTGAGTTCCTTTGGGACTACTATGAAACAAACTATGACATGAACCTTAATGGTCATATCTATTTGCTTGGTGCTGCTGAATCAGCAATGATTTGGAACGATAGTAAAGCAAATTTGATTAGAAGATCAACTTCCCAAAAACTTTATGGACGGTGACAATGGTGACACTGGAAATCCAGAAAAAGCATTCTCTTCCCAATGGAAAGGGATTGGCCATAGTCAACCCGGTTGACCAAATGGTAAAGAGAAAGGCTAAGTCTGAGATAGTCCCATTACCAAAGGGTCCATATGTTTATTTTTCCAAAGGAAGGGGCGTTGATTGCAAAGCTGCCAAATTTACCTAAGGATGTTAAAGTCAATAAGTTTGACTCTACATCAGGTAGAGCCCATTATCTAACTCTGTTAAGTTCTATTCTGAGATCCTCATTGCATGATGTGACTGGGTCACATGTTGATGTTTTAAGAATCAAAGAATAGAGAGAAATCTTAAAGGAAGTATATGTTGATTCTGATCGCGAAGATGGATTTCGATCGCATCAGAATTTTGAGCAGTTGCTTAAGAAGTTATGATATATTGCTAAGGAATAGATAACAACAATTTTCCATGTGGATTGTAAGGATAAGTTTTTCCGCAAAGTTTTAAAATAAAAGAAAATTGTTTAATTTTATTTATTTGAAGTATCCTTACAATGGCATTTGTGGAAAATTGTTGCTTATATGATTTCACTGACAGCAATATTGGAAAATGGATTTGATTCTTTCATTTGTGGTAGTGTCTAAATTTACCAAATCAGGAAAGTTCCTCATCACCCAAGTTTCAATTGGACCGAAACTTGGAATCATGCAAGTTGAATAGTATGATGAATGAGAACTTTCAAGCATTGGAAAATCAAGACTAATTACTTGTTCACATGGATGTGTGAGTCAAGTGAAGGACTAAAGGGATCGAGTACACATTCTTGTGCACTGGTCATGTCCACCACAAAGCTCGTTAAGACTATTTGATTTACTAAAGTTTAGTAAATATGGTTATACTTACAAGTTTAAGTATAATTCTGAAACATTGGAAAAGTCTCAATGTATGGCAGAACGAATGGGAAGAATCAAATTAGGCAGAAAGATAAAAGTTTCTCGAATCTGAAAAGATGGGAGAGTACTTTAGTATCATGTTTGTGATCATCTTAATGATTTAGAAATCATATCACAATTAGTCCTCTAAAGGCCATCTTAGTGCATTCTTATGACTAAGAAGAGGAGTCATGTATTGTTGAAATGGTTAGATCAGGAAGATGAGTCATACTTCGTTCCAAAACAATTCTTAGAGTCATACTCCAAGATTGTAACTTGAGTGACATATCTTAAAGAAAGGTTTAAAACACTTGTCAAATGTAAGAGTAAAAGTGTCCTACTCTTGTACATTTGAAATTGGTAAGTTGTGATGTTTTGGATAAAACAAAGACCAACTAAGGCCAATTGTGTGAAGTGTTTGTCTTGATAAAGAATCTGCACTATCTCTTGAATATTTGGCAAGATAGTCTTATATGTCAAGAGGATAGTGGGAGTCTTAAAGATCCTAAAAAGAATTTCAAGAACTAATCAAGAATAAAACCTGAGGTTCTTCACTAGCACATGACTTGAGGTTTATAACCTATCGTGTTGACATATTCTGTGCCCATTCCAGTTAAAGTTGGCTTTGCATAGGAGTTCTGAAAGTTCTCAATTGGTTGCATAACAACTTGGAAGCAATGGCAGGCCCTGTACTACCAGGTGGCAAGAAGTTAAGATTGCATAAGTTCAGTCCATATGAGTTTGGATTTGTCATTATCCTTGTCTTGTGACTATGGTTTTGACGATTCACATGGATAAGAACACATACACCATAAAATCTAAGGGTCATAAGGTTTCTCTCCGATTCATGAAAATGATGGTGAGGAAACACTTCCACCAAGTAGATTTGAAGCAGATGGCAAAAGGTCTAAACAATTGAGACTATGATTACGACATCCCTTTTCATAGTTCTCAAATTGTTTAGACACACATGCATGCTATCTAAGGAAAGGTGTATGATTTTGATTAAGTTTTATCAAAGCATCTCGTATCAGAAATCTGAACTTTGGTAAGAAAGTCAATAAAGTATTGATTTCTAGAAGTCCAGCTGATTTCTGAGTACATGTCAAAGCTAGTGGGAGCATAAGTGTTATGCTAATAATCATCATGTTAGTGGGAGCATGATAATTATTGTTAGTGTTGCAAGTTAGCAATGTTAATTATAGAAAACAAAAGTTTCAATTCGTGAGGCTGCAGGGATTGAAAAAGTTGTTTTGCTATAATTAAGGGAGAGGATATACTTCATTTCAGTTCTAAAGGCTTAGATTGAGACCTTAATCATCTTTAGTCAAGAATATATATATATATATATATATGAATTTCATGTTGGATTGGTTCAACTTAAGGAAATTCTATATATTGCATTCTCAAAATTCGATTATGATTACGGCATCCCTCTTCATAGTCAAATTTTGAAAACATGGCAAATTAAAATATTGTAGCAAAAGACTGGTCTAGAATCATGTCTTTATGTGAGACATCATGAATCGTGTACCATTTGCTTTGGGTACAGGATCGATTGCATGTGCTATAATATTTGTCATTTCTAAAATTTTTCCAAATGCCCAGAGGCATTAAGAAGGGAAAAGGTCTAGAATTGGATATGACTAAAATGATTAAGCAATTGTCGAGGACAATCTGAGGTTTACCAAAGATTGGTTGCTCAGGGACAGTTGGAAGTATAGTGCTAATTTTGGAAGGACCATATTGACATATTCTGAAAAGAGGCATCTCTTATTCAGAAGTGATAGTCAAAATGAGAATATGGAGTTGTCTCCATAGGTGGAAGTTATCTGTGTAAGATTAGAAAACTTAATGCAAGAAGCATGTCCAAAGCAATGTACTTTGAATATGAGACTTAGTTTCCATGGAGTTGATCTCCATTGGAATACCTTATAATGACTGTTGACAAGTCTTTGTGACTTTGTACATATTCATTACAGGAGGGTCAGTGCATATAAGTTTAAAATCTAAACAGATTTCAATAAATGATAGGAATTTGATATTCTCACATTTTTCGATAAGGATTTGGGAGTGTGAAATTAGAATCATTGAAATTATGTTCAATTGGTTTATTTCACAAAGTAAGGATCATAGACAAACATAGAGTGCATACTTGGTGTATGACAAATCTATTGTTTAAGAAAAACATAGCGTACATGCTTGGAGCATGGGACAACTAGTGTTTTTAATTCAAGTATAAAGTTGATAAAACCGAAACAATGAATAATGAGTAATCAGTATGGTGATAAATAAAAGTGTTTATTTATATTCATAGGGTTTGATACCATATTTGATTCATTTATTCTTGTGTTCACTTTGCATGTTTTGACTTCCAGAATAACTAAGTCACTCTTCCTGAATGATTAAGTTATTCAAACCATCCACAGTCGGTCATATGTTGGAAGTAGATATGAATACAGACTGTCATGGGTTGGTTTGTAGAGGTCCACGTTGGTGGACAAAGTGGTGCTACAACACTCATGAGTGCTCATAAGTTCTGAGTATTGGATTCAACCCGCGCTCATTTGAATCACTTCATGGATTTTATCACGAGTGATCATGAGACGATAATATCTTATATTCTTCAAACCTAGAGATATGAGCTGTTACTATGAGTTGGTTATACATTGATTGCACGAGAACACATTAGTAACTCGATGTTATAAAACGTGCCTTTGTGTATGATTCAACAAGTAGTAGAACAAGCCATATGAGTTGAAGTTTATCCATTCCTTTTACCTTCGGGATAAAAGCGATATCTGTGGGCCCCTCGATGATTTAGCGATGACACATGTGAGTGCTTGGCCAAGCCAGGACTGATTTGATTTGTTCAATCAGTCAGTCATCATAAATCGAAAATCGGGAAACAACAAATGGACAGAGAGAATGATTATAATCCATGTCTCAGTCCATATGATATCTAGAATGGAGGAATATATGATCCCTTATCTAATGGACAAGTCATTGACAAAGGTCAGAGTTCATTGACAAGATCAGAGTTCGACAGCGGATTTAAGAGCTACGATTGCCAGTTGGTTTTTGAAGTCATAGTCAATAATAGTTTTAGACTTATCCAAGTGGGAGACTGTTGGATTAATGTCTAAGTCCATAACTATATTTGGTATGTACTTGACCCGACCCGGCATGGTCCATTTGGGTTGCACTTCACCGACACAATTTATATGGATAGTCTTTTGAGAATAGTATATTTATGATTTATATTAATATATTATAAGTTCTAATATATTAATATGGAATCATATTATTTAATTAGTATTGATCTAGAATTAATTTATAATTAATTAAGTGATCAAAAGGAACTAATTTAATATGGACTCTTAGATATATATATATATATATATATATATATATATATATATATATATATATATATATATATATATATATGTGTGTGTGTGTGTAGTGGGCCAAGTTCATTTAGGTTGGGCTAAGTCTTCATGGATAGTCCATGGAGCTTTAACCCATGGATCCTAGGAAATGAAAGGTCATGGGTATTAGGGTTTAACCCTAATCCTCCACACTATATAAAGGGTCCTATGGTTCATAATATGGTAGTGGCTAGTGTGGATACACTAAAGAGGGCAATAACTGATTTCATAGTGTGAGCCAAGTATCCATATTCTCTAAAGGTTTTCCAAGGTGTTTTGGTTATTTGTGATTCCACTTGAGGCTTCCACACTATTGGGGCTAAGCTCTTAAAGCTTGAAGACATCAAGCTACATCAAAAGGTATGTCATCTAACAAGAACTTTGTAGTATAGGTGCTTCATAATATGCTAGTTAGGATGAAACCTTGGAATATTTAATATTTGCATGTATAATAGAGAAAACATAGATCCAAGGTTTATAGGGTTGCATGTACACCATAGGAGTGTTAGAATGCTCAAAACCCAACAACAACAACACGCTGATGTTTCTGGACCACCTCTATCTGAAGTAGCATCTCTCAATACTTTCACCTCTCCGGTTGAGGGGGAAAGCTCTACTCCGGATCAAGCAACAACCGTCGAGGTTTCAGTACCTAAGGCTGTTCAAAGTCCCACCCGCAGAGAAGCATTACCATCAAACGTATCTTCGGATTCGGATGATGAAATCATAGAAAACATTGACACTAGAACCGATCCAAGGATTATCACTCTCCCATCCGCAGTCCAGGGGGAACCTTCTCAGGTTCCAGAGGAACTCCCATCAGCAATCCAGGGGGAACCTCTCCCATCTGTTCAAGAAAACTCCACTCTCGTTCCAACAAACCAAGATGACTCAGCAGGATGTTCTCAAATCCAGGGGGAACTGCCATCTCCAACCGCAGATTCTTCTGATATTCAAGATATTCCCTTTACCTCAGCTGCTGATCATCTGCAGCCTCGTCTACATGTATGGACGAAGGACCACCCACCAGGTCAAATCATCGGCAACCCATCCGCATGCATCCAAACTCGATCTTCCCAGGACCTATCTGACCACTGCCACTACGCAACATTCATGTCCTCGGTAGAGCCCAGAACGATCAAAGAATCATTGCTTGAACCTGAATGGGTAGCTGCAATGCAAGAAGAGCTAGAAGAATTTCAAAGAAACAAAGTTTGGTAGCTCGTTCCGAAGCCACGTGGTCACTCCATTGTTGGCACTAGATGGGTGTTTAACAACAAGCTGGATGAATCTGGTGCGGTAGTCAGAAACAAGGCAAGGCTAGTTGAAAAGGGGTATAGTCAACTTGAAGGCATTGACTACGATGAAACGTATGCTCCGGTAGCATGCATGGAAGCTATCCGGATCTTCCTTGCATACGCAGCCCACAAGAACGTCAAGGTACACTAAATGGACGTTAAGAGTGCCTTTCTCAATGGGGAACTAAAAGAAGAGGTTTATCTTCAGCAACCTCCAGGTTTTGAAAATGTTGAATTCCCAGACCACTGCTACAAGCTTGAAAAAGCAGTCTACGGTCTGAAGCAAGCCCCAAGAGCATGGTATGAGACTCTTTCTGAATTCCTCGTCTCATCCGGGTACAAGAGAGGAGTGATTGACCCCACGTTATTTAGAAAAGCAAATGGTGACCACCTTATGCTTGTACAAATATATGTGGATGATATCATCTTCGGTTCGACTGATCAAGGCATGGTGGATGAATTTGCTAAGCTCATGACCAACAAGTTCAAAATGAGCATGAATAGAGAGATCAATTTCTTTCTAGGACTTCAAGTGAAACAAATTCCGCAAGGGATATTCATTCATCAAGAGAAATAGACCACTGAACTTTTAAAGAAATATTCCATGGACAAATGTTCTTCTGCTAAGGTCCCCATGGCCTTCGGTTATAAGATCTCTGCTGATGCCGCAGGCGAATCTGTGGATCACAAGACTTATCGAGGTATCATTGGTTCTTTGATGTACCTCACCGCAAGCAGGCCAGACATTGTCTTTGCAACTGGTGTATGTGCAAGATATCAGGCGGACCCAAAAGTGTCACATATGACCGCAGCCAAACAAATACTACGGTACCTGAAAGGAAGCAAATCTCTTGGTCTATGGTACCCCGCAGGCAATGACTTCAGCCTGCAAGCTTTCACAGATGCGGATCATGCCGAATGCAGATTAGACCGCAAAAGTACTTCAGGAGGATGTCAATTTTTGGGTGGAAGACTTGTCAGCTGGTCTTCAAGGAAACAAAGCTGTGTTTCTCTATCTACTGCAGAAGCTGAGTATGTGGCCGCAGCCAGCTGTTGCTCTCAAGTCCTTTGGATGAAAACTCAACTAATGGACTACGAGTATAGAATGTTGCGGATACCGATCTATTGTGACTCTGAAAGTGCTATTGCTATCTCTCACAATCCAATTCAGCGCTCCAAGACAAAACATATTGAACTACGGTATCACTTCATCAAAGACCACATCTTAAAAGGTAACATTGAACTCATCTTTGTCCCTTCTCATGAAGAGATTGCTGATGTGTTCACAAAAGCGCTTGACTCCACAAAGCTTAACACCTTCCTGCAAATGTTAGGAATGATGAATCCAGACCCGCAATTCTTTTTGAGTTGTTAGCTACCGCAGACCATCCTTGGTCTCCGTTGCGGTTCTAACTAAGAGTTACTTATGATAGATGGTTTTGGTACCGCAGTCTAGGTAGCGCAACCATATATCATACTTATCTCTCACGGGTCGTTATTGTCTATTAGTACTAATCTTTGTACAAGTGTTTCTTCTCAGTTCCTCACTGCAGTCTTTTCCTTGTCCATCCGCGATGACGTTCTCAACCGCAATGAAATTTCCATCCGCGATGACGTTCCAAACCGCAATGAAATTTCCATCCACGATGACGTTCCCAATTGCAATGAAATTTCCATCCGCGATGACGTTCCCAACCGCAATGAAGTTTCCATCCGCGATCATTGTGATAATTTCTCAACTGTTTCATCAACGCTTGAACCTTTGTGTGCTATTTAATGATCCTTCATTAAATAGAACATTAAATAAAAAAAAACATTCCCTTGAGAAACTGTCTCATTCTCTTTCTGAATAAACCTTGAGTCAGACCTATTTTAGGGATGATGACAAAAAGAACGTGTTTCCATAAACTCATCCTTAATCTGTCTTTTCCTCTCCCCAGCACGTCCCATCCGTTACAACTCCCGTTCCCCTCACCCCACGATTACCTGACATATTGATAGATGTCTGACTTTTCATTAAATGCAGCCCTCTTTTAGTAAATCTCCCAAATCTTTTTAAACCGTTTTAATTATTTGTGGCTGAGATTTAATCCCAAATTCAAAGATTCCCCCCAAATACAAAACGACGTTTTTACCTTATCTTTACCTTTTACCTAGGGTTAAAATCCTTCAACCCTTTATAAACCCATATTTTTCCCCAAATTTACTTTACGCTTTCTGAACATCGTTCATTCCCTCTCAAAAAAAAAAAAACTTCAAGAAGTCTGTTTTCTACTTTTTCTCTCAAACTCCAACAATGGTGAAATCAGGTGCATCAAAGAAGCAATCCAAGGCTTTAGGCTCAGCGAATCCCACTAGTTCCGACTCTCCAACAATCGCGTCAAGCAATTTCCGAGCAGTGTTTGAAGATCATTCTTCATACAATGCTCCAACCAAGCTTATGATCAAATTTCTGAAGAACCATCCACTATTTGGTCCCTTCGACGCATTTACAGATGTTGTTCCAGTCTCGACCCTCTTCAAGTGTGCATTCTCAGCTTATCGCCCAAACGAAAACCCCCAAGAAGTTCATCTCAACCTAATAAACGATTCTTTGGTCATATTGTCCAAAGAAAAGTTTCTCACCGCTATAAACCTTCTGCTTCATCCATCCATCAAGATCTTTTCTCCTTCAATGGCGGACATTACCTCTGCACTCTACCAAATGGGGTATCAGAAACCAATTCGAGGGATTGGTGAATTCAAGAAAAATCAGCTGCCTGCGGTATGGCAGTTTGTGTGTCATTTTGTCATCCGATGTCTATCCGGCAGAACCGGAGGCATAGACAACATGGGACTCAAGCTATTGGAATTGGTGTGGAGCATATTCACTGGACACGACGTAAACTATGGGCAGATCCTATGGGACGATTTCCTTCAATACATTCCCAAAGAAAGCCTAAGGGAGAACCCAACCGAGCTCACATTTGCACGATTCTGGTCACTCTGCATCTCAGACCTGCATGCGGACGCTGGAATTGATATGGGCAGTGACATCAACTTCTTTGTCACTAAGGATCTCAAAAGGTACAATCCTTCTTCTTATCAATCTGTTTTTGGACCTATTCGCAGACTCCCTACCCACATTCTTACAACACCTGGTCTTGAGACTACTGATGTCTCAGACCACATTGAGGCTACGGAAGGTATTGCCCCATACCCTCCTACCCCGCCTCTTCCACAACTATCCGCAATTGTTAACCCTGAAGGTACTGCAGTCCCTTCTCCCACTACACTCTCCAATCTTTCTCAAAGAAGAAAGCAATTGGCAACCAAGAAGAAACAAAAAATCCCTAAGAACGATGCTCCTAAACGAACCGCACCCACCAAGAAACGTAAAATCACACCTCCCACAATCTCTTCTAGTAGTAATTCTGATGAGGATAGGCAACCAATTGCTATCCTTAAGAAAAGAAAAACCAATTCCCCTGGCCAAATGCGTGACCGGACCTATACTGAAGCCTCTCAAAAGGCTCCAGCAGTCCTTGGGGTGGCCGCAGACCCATTCAACACCATAATCGTTTTCCAATCAGACTCAGAAAGTGAGTCTGATTCACAACATCGTGGAGACTCCCCCCCCAGTTCACTCCCAAGGGGATGACACTGGTGCACGCCCTAAGGTCTCCAGGGCTTCCCGACTGTATTTTTTTTCAACCGAGGAGTTGCGCTCCATCCTTTCGAACGTCACCCAAACACTGCAAACACCTTACCAACCGCAGGGCACTTCTTCCGCCCATGCCAGAACTGAGCCGAGGCCACACTTGACCACGGGTCAAGGAGACTGAGGAAGCTCAGGAAATCCTACTCTGCTTACATCCGCAGCAGGTGGTTTAGGCACGGTGAGCACAAACGAGCAAGGATCCGTGGACCCGAAGGACACTTCGGTGCGTTTCGAAGGATTTGACGGCGATGAATCCAACGACTCATGGTTACAGTACAATCCTGTAACTGAGTCTGAAATCAAGAAGTATGCTGCTTTCAAAAGGGCATTCCAAGCCCGCAAGGAACAACAGATCAAGCAACAACAGCTAAAGGAGCAAGAAATCCAGTCCGTGGCCAAGTATTGGGCAAATGCTATCAGCAATGCCAATACCGTAGCTACCATTCTCAAAGTTCAAGACTGGATGGACGGAATGGCTAAAACGATCCGTAAAGCTCAAGCAACAGGTGCAGTTGCATTTACCTCCAGAGTAACTCCAACTCCCAATCCAATTCCCACTCCATCAATCCATGGATCACAAGACGAAGGAACCGCAATCGAACTCAGTTCAGCTCCCACCTTCGGTCTTGATGATGACGACATACAGGAAGTCAACAAGCCCAGCCCTTCTGATGATGACCTCATGATGTTTGATGAGGAAGAGGAATCCAACGGTTCTCAACATTCAACTTCCAAGCCAAAAGAAAAGAAGAAAAAGAAGAAGAATGTTGTCACGAGGAAGGAGTTCATGAGCTTACAAGCCAAAGTTGATCAGATCCTAGCTATGGTCAAGCCAACAAAACCGCAACAAGAAGACACCCCAGGACCGCAGTCCCTGATCGAACGTATTGAACGTCTGGAAACAAGGGAACGCATGGCTGTAGAGAGAATCTCTCTCAAAGTGGAGATGGGGATCCGGTCCCTTGACAACAACGGCAAGGCCGACCACAAGGAATTTATGGCTGCAGCGGAACGCCTCATCACTGAGGTGACTGCAATCAAAACAGATCTCCAAGCAGCCATTGCGGATCAAGCCACTTTGTCTAAGAAATTGATAGATGAGACTCATACTGCTTATGAGTCCACTATCTCTGTTCTTCAAGCCACAATTAACAGACTGCAGAAATCCCTGTCCTCCAACTTCCATGGTCCCGAGATCCTCCAGCTCACAAAAGAAATCCACAAGCTTCTCTTCAGCTCCTCCATTCCCAACAATCAACAATTGGCAGAAGCCCTCAAAGCTCAATTCCAAGAAGTCTATGCCAAGGTTGATGGACTTAAACAATGGCTTGAGGAAGCTCCGAAAATTCATGAAGGCTGACTACATCCAGTACACCCTCACGAGAAGGGAGCATGACTACGTCCGCACCCAGGCAGACTGCCCTTGCATGAATCTGGAAGAAATCTTCCTCATTTCCAAGGTGTTTCAAAACAAATCAGAAAAGCACCCCAAAATGAAGATTGCGCTTGAAAAGGCCAACACTTTTCTGAAGGAAACTGTCTGCGACTTTGCCAAGATAGATGCGGATATCTACCCCACCATCCTCAAGAAGATTGACCTCCCACCTCTTGAACCTGTGCCAATGCCTACTGAAGGCTTTCAAGAAACATCTCTAGGCGCAACAAACTTTCCTGAACTTGGAGTCATATTCAAAAGGAAGACTGACAATGTCAAATACTTCATTCCTATGACTGCCATGCATCGCCTCACCAGGAAACAACTTGACATCTGCCCAACCGCAGTTGAAAGATCGAAGCACACCACCGCAGAAGTCAAGTTCGAGATCTCAAGAAGAATCACCTGGCTGGAAAATGTCAGCAAGTTTTGGTGGATTCTGATCAAGTTCCTCAAACTTGATAGCTGAACCGAAGTTAAAGAGGTCACTTAGGGGGAAATTGTTGAATCATGAAAGTGACCCTCTTGAACTTCAGCTACCGCAACCATTTCTACTACCGCAACGGTTCAGCACCCGCAGTCATATTATTCATCAGCAACCACAACCGCACCCGGAGTCAATCTACAGCAGTCAATTTAGCTAGATTACTTTACTTGTTTTTTATTGTAATACACTCTATGGTCCAGTATGCCTTGCATGGCTACTCATAGAGATGTAATCTAGTGTTCTTCATGAGTCTCTATAAATAAGATCTCTTGTATTCAATACGGATGACTTATGCATTCTATCTGAATACACATTTCTGAAGTTATCTTTTCTATCTCTCCATTACTCATCTCTTTGTACTAACCAGAATTCATCTGAATATAATCTCTCTTCGGAGCAAGTCTTCTGTGACTTAATCACTAAGTTTGATCTTCCTTATTAACTTGGTTTGAATGCATTCCTCGTTATGAATCAACTTAAGTGTATACTTGATATAACAATTGTTGTCATTTCTATTTCTTTACTTTGCCGCAACTAACTCTCTAAACTATCTAACTATAACTTATTAATATTATTGTTGAGCTTTTAGATCCTTCGAGATTAACTATTCTGCATTACTACTTGTTCTAACGTTTGTTCAAGTGTGTCTCAAAGTTTTTCTCTCAACACAAATTATTACTTACATAAAAGACTTGAGTGTTATTCCACTTGTATTTCTGTGATAATCGTCAAAATTCGAGTCATTTCTAGATTTGAATGAACTTAGTTGCACGTGTAGACACGACACATTCTGGATTTAGTAGCTAGAAGATAAGTTTTGACCTACTAGAAACTTGTGAACAATTAGAAACGAGGGATAGTGTACTTAGATTTCACATTGATATGTAAACTTTACAACTAATTTAACTGTAACAACTATCAAATGCAAGTCATCCCTTGACTCGAGCATCTTTGTACATTCATGTAGACACATCATGCACTTGACCTAGTAATAAAAATTAGGTCAGAGTCTCATAGGAACTTAAGTCAAAGTTGAAGCTAGGACTAGTATACTTGATTCGTCCATATCACTTGAATCATATAATCACTACATAGAATGCAAATAATCCGACAAAAACGAATTTATGACATTATTAGAAAAGAGTTATGAAACTCTAAAATAATTTGAAGTCTAAAAAATTTAATTGACTTTGATCTCCAAAAGTCTGACAAATTGTTGAAACCCTAAAAAGCCCTAAAAACTCAAATTTATAAAGTTTAACATCAAGAAATTCCATAGAATTGTTATGAACTTTATAAATTAAAATTAAAATGATTAAGTTAGGGAATATAATCAAGGAGAAAAAAAGATTAAAATATATTCACTTATCTATAAATTATGAGTTTAATTAAAAAGAATTATAAGATAAATCAAGGATTAATACACATTTTTATAAAATTTGAAAATTTATAAAATCAGAGAGAAATTAATTAAAAACTAAAGGAAGAGAGAGGGTGCCTCTCTCACCCTTCAAAATTCGGCTCCCCCCACTAAAGATAACCTTTTCTCCAACAACTCTTAATCATTTTAATCAACTACATACTCCATCTCTTTCATTTTCTCTTCTATCTCTCTTATTTCCCAACACCACCTTCACTCCATTTTCTCTCTTCCTCTCTCTCTCTATCTCTCTTATTTTCGAAATTCTCCAGCTAAATAACATTCATATTACACAAAATATTCATTATTCAATAGTGTTTATAAAGGTAAACATGAAATTCCTTCCTTCTCATTCACTTTTCTTTCATGATTTATGATTTTTCTTGCATTTATTTTCCTTCTACACCATAATTTATGTAAAGTTTGGTGCATGTTCATGTACCCTCGATTTGATGATGATGGTGATAGAATTTCGCCCAAAAACATCATGCATGTTGCTTGATGATGAAATCCAATGAAAAAAAACCTATGTCAAACCCAAAAACTCAAGTTGTTACAAGTTTTAATGACCATCAACCTCATGCATTCGAGTTTTCTTACTAAAAACACCATTTTTAACAAATCAAATCCATACATGGTCTTCAAACCATAATGCATGTGATGAACTCGAGCTTAAATGCTTGATGTTCAAAGTAGATTGTTAAAAGGCTATTAAATATGTGCATAAAAGATTTATTCACAAACAAATATCTAAAACTTCTTTTCTGTACAAACAACATTCTCCCAAAAATCCAGTGATATAATAAGACGATCTGGAAATTTCTAGGTATTAATTCATTTTTTTAAATGTATTGTACTTTTTACTTGAAAATGAGGCCATAAATCGGATAAAATACTTGTTGGAGCCAATAAATTCTATAAAAATTTCTGGATGAACTAAGCAGTAAACAAACGTTCCTCATGAAGTGTCAAAAACTTTTTCTACTGTTTTCTATTATTTTCGATTTTTTTTTGTTAAAGTCAAATAAATAACAAAATCGTATTCTGAGTTCTAAAAAATACAACTTCTAAATGTTATATAAACTATACAGAAAAATTTGGAGAATTTTCCATAACATTTTTCTATTTTTCCAAGATTTAATGTATACTTAAAGGATTAAATAAGAAAAAAAAATATGCCAACATATCCAAAATTCATGAAAATGTTCCAGAACATCCTTTATTATAGTAATATCAACTATAAGAAGTTTGATAAATTTTATATTTTGTGTACTAATTTTTCACGATTTAATGCTTATTCGGAAATAAATAAGCGAAAAATAGCTAAGCTATTCTACAAATCATGCAAACTTACCATGATATCGATGATAACATTTAAATCAAATACAAAATTTTTGATGATTTTTATTTACTTTTTACTATTTATTTCGAATTTCTTGGAAATAAACACACCTAAAATCATAAAAATTGTTTTTACTATTTTAAATTTTTATTTAACATTTTTCCCGGCTATTATAAACTGTAAAACAGCTTTCAAAAAAGTTTTAAGATTAAGAAATCTTTTTAGTATTTTTCCATGATTTTAGATTAATTAAATAGATTAAATGAAGGAAAAATCGTTAAAATTTGTAGTGACCCAGATTATGGTGACATGTGTGAAATTTTAAAGATCTAGTGAATCATACTAACACCAAGAACACAATGATTAAATAAACACATTTAAGCTCCATTAGAATAGTAAGAGTACAAGTGGGTTTTGTTATCTCTCTCACTAAACTAACTCTCAAATGGGTCTTACAAGTTCTTACATAAAATGGAGTCACTGATTTCCTATTAATAGGAAAGACTCAACTGATTACATATACAAGAGGGTAAGCCACATCCAAGGAGAACTTTGCATCCTAACATTCTCCCCATCAAGGTTAGGATTGGATGTCCCGACTTCAATTTCCAAACGAGCTCGCACGATCAAAACCAACTCCCCCTCGAAGTAACACCGGACTTCAAATCCGCAAATGAATACCCGAGAAGCTTTGAATACCCATTTATACATTCTTCCCTCTTTATAATCAACAAGTGATTATAAAACCCACAAATGATGAGAAGCGCTCAAGGAATAAACTTGACAAATCACCCCCTTAATGTGTGACAAAAATGAAACCACGAAAATCTTGCATGAAAAATAATCACGAAAGGCTGAGAAAAATTTTCAAATTTTATGAAATTTTTTGACTTTTGGGTGAGAGTTGCAAGAAATTCGAAATATAGGTATAAACTGTCAACTTTGCAAATTCTACAGGGACCCGTTGTGCCAATTCAGCTTCCAATGTGAAATACCAAATGCGAAACTGGGCATAAAGTGAGAATTCGCATAAACTTCAAGGACCAGATTCCAAACTGCTTCCCATTTCACATAATGTTACCCCAATATCGAAACTGGGCAAAATCTGTCACATTCCTTAAACTTCAGGGATTCGAAATGGAAAAGATTCATTCTTTAAAGATTATGACCCCATTTCGAAAGTGTGTCTTTTATTCCAATTCGTTTAAAGTGTGAGGATTCGAAGCAAAACATCTTTATTTCTTCCCCAATTCGCTTTCCAGACGTGAACGAGGACCATCACATTTCAAAATTGTAATCCACAAGTCGAACAACTCTTTTGACCACAAGGCGAAATTGAGTTCGACTTCATACCTTTCGACCCAAAGAAATATTAGTTCGACTACCAAATCAATACCACTTGAAATTAATTTCGATGCGAACGATCCCAAGAAGACTAGTTCGTCCTGAAGGCATTTAACATTCCTGATACGAACGGTGAGCAACACGCATCGAAATTGCTATCCACAGGTCGAACTCGATGTCGACCTCAATACGGTCGACTACCAAACCGCAAAACTAATTCACATTCACCCTATAAACATGTCGAAGTCCAAGTAATACCAGTTGTGAACAACCATTCAATCACAAGTCGAATTCGATGTTAACCAAACAAAAGAAACCTGCTCGTCCATTAACCCAACTCAATTTCGCTTTTGACTTCAACAAAGGGACTCAAATTCCAGTGACAATTAGCATTTGATCCCAATACTCCATATCATTCGAAATCGCAAATGACAATTCGAACAACTCCAATAGATGTGTTCGACTTAGACACAACACCTATCACCAATTCGAAATCGATATTAATGCCAAGCAAAATCATTCGACTCCAATACTAATTTCAACAAAAAAATTGAATTTTAGAATGCGAACACTAACTCCACTCAAAGGAAATTTCGTTCGACCAAATGTCCAAGGCATTCCCAAATCGAGAATCAATACCCATGGCTTTCGACTGTCAGCAGTCGACATATCAATCTTACGAATCAAGTCCAAGTTGCATCCTTGAGATTTCGATTTCAAGGCATTCGACCCCAAGAACTGCTTTCGATGCAAACTTACTTTCAATTACCAATTTCGACTATAATCCAAGTACATTCTACTCCAATAACTGGTAACACAATCTAAATTCGACTCTAATTTCAAATAACTTGAATCGAGTTTCAATTCAGTCAGAATATCACAATCAAAAGTAGATTTTGACTTTTAGTGAACACTTCAATTGAATCGATTCCGTAAAATCTCAATCAAAATATTCTTTCATGTTCTGCTTTCTAATCGAAAATCGATACCAATACATTTCAATTTGAACTAAGAATTTTCGGTGGATTGAATATCATGATATAAGAACGATGAACTGTGACGAGAGTAAAGAACGATTTCATCAACAGTGTTTGATCGAAGTTTGGGCTCAAAGTTGCATTTAATGAGTAGTAACATCATCAAATAAATTTTGAATTGGACATTGGGCTTCGAATTGGATCAAATGAAGAATAAAAAAATTGATTTCGAAATGGGCTCAACTGATGAATAGTAATTGTTCTAAAACTTTTGGATTGGGCGGGATCGAATGAATAGAAAAAGAAAATAATTTTGATTTTGAGCTTGATCTATTAAAAAAATATTGGATCAACAATGGGGTTGAGACAAAATAGATACAACGAGTCAAAATGATCAACAATAAAAAAAGTACCATTTGAAAAAAAATGATTGAATTCGGATTTTGAGAAAAACCTTGATCGTTCATCTTTGATCTCAACATGAATTTTTCGAATCCATTTGAGAATATGAGAAACCTTCTAGATGATTCTTTTTCCATTTACAACACACGAATCGATCATTGAAGATCTTGGTTCTTTTGTTGGAACAATAAAATATCCAATCTTCACATTATACCACCCACGATGCATGTTGTACAACCCGTTCTTCGCACTTTTCAACGATCTAGCATCATTTTCATAAGAATCTTCAACAACTTTGGGTTTGGTATTCGAATTCATTGCAACACTTGATGATTGTTGCTTTGGAACCCAAATTTGTTTCATAGATTTCGACTTGAAGACAACTTTTGAAGATTTTTGTTTAGAAACCCAATTGTTCTTGCTTTTGATCTTCTTCTTCTTTTTCTTCCTTTTCATCTTTTTAGATCTTGAATTTTTGAATTCAAGAACAACTTTATTCTTGACAACTTCAACTTTGCAAGTTTGAATCAAATCTTTTGGAGTTTGATACATTTGAACTTCTTGGATTTAAGGCTTTCATTATGACACCATTCCTTCAAACGAATCACAAGAATTCAAGCATTCATCGGGTTGAACTCCAACTAAATGAAAAAAATTCACATCTTTATCACAATCACATTGAATTCCCATTTCTTAAACTTTAAAAACTTTAAGCACATGAAGATCATTTCGGTCTTCAATAAGAGAGTCATATTCCTTTTTGAATAATTCTCTTTCTTTTCCTTCCTTTTGATTTTCACACCAAGATAACATATTCATGGTGATTTCAATCAAACTTCGAATCTTCAAAAGATGTTGAAACATCAATCTTTCATGATTATCTTTCAAGCCTCCATAATAAATCATAGTTTCCCATGTAATCAACCCGCCTTTCAACAATAATCCATAAAATTGTTTCTCATTGACTTTGTATTTGACATCTTTAGTCATCACGATCCAAGAATCATAAACCAAATACACAATGATCATAAGAACTTGGATTTTTATAGAGAGAGAAAGTGAATTTGAAAGAAATCTCTAGAGAGAGAAAGTGAAAATAACAAGTATTCCAGAGAGGGAAAATTAAATTTTGAATCAAATCAAGGAATAAATTCAATTTCTAGAACAAAAACTCTCTCAAAGATGAAGAACTCACAACAATTGAGATTCACTCAAATCATGTTGTCATGATGGATCAATTCTTGAGAACTTGAAGAACACCCACTCTGATACCAATTGTAGTGACCCAGATTATGATAACAAGTGCAGAATTGTAAAGATCTAGTGAATCATACAAACATAAAGAACACAAGGAGTAAATAAACATGTTTAAGCTCCATTAGAATAGTAAGAGTACAAGTGGGTTTTGTTATTTCTTTCACTAAACAAACTCTCAAATAGGTCTTACAAGTTCTTACACAAATGAGCGTCGCTCACTTCCTATTTATAGGAAAGACTCAATCCATTAACCATACAAGAGGATAAGTCACATCCAAGTAGAACTTTGCACCCTAATAAAATTGCCTAAAATTCAAGAACGTTTATCAGGTAATTTTAACTCACTGTTAAAACAATAATAAAAAGTTTGGTGAATTGTCCTTGCTTTGTACCATATATTGCAAATTTTATGTTAATTAATACATATAATTTATAAAATCTAGTAGTGCTATTCAAAAATTAAAATTTAGTATTTTTCCTAGCTTCTAGACACTACATAACAATGTCACAAAAATTACAAGAATATTTCATGACACATTACTATTTTTCCATGATTTTATGTTTATTCAAGTGAATTAATGGTGAAAAATAGTTAGACAAATCAAAAATTTATGAAAATTTATCTTGAGGTTATTTCTTTCAGTTAAAACTAAAATAAAAAGTTTGGAAAATTTTCGACCTATTTGGTTGGATTTTTGAATGTTTAACATTTGAAACACCTCCTAAAATGTTATAATTACATTACAATTAATTGGAAAATAGGATTTGTCACTTGAAAATGTTAATAAGCCAATTGATTCTTATAAATCTGAATTTTACAGAAAAGTATTTGCAACTTATACAAAACCTAGTTTTGACACAATATTGACATAATTCTATTGTAGAAGTTAAGTATATTAGTGTTAGATTTCGACTAGAGACTTACTAGTGTGTAACATCAATGTAGGAAATTGGTAGTAGGTCTTGTGGAACTTAGTTCAAGGCTTCATTAGTATCATCGCGAAGCATTGTGAGTATTCACAACCCTATTTACAGTTTTTAATGTTTTGGGGTGGAAACACATGTCCCTTTAAAATTATGTTCGTTGTTTTTAATTTATCTTGTATCAAATTGATTGTTAAATTTTCATGTATTTATATGCAATTTTGAAACATGAGGCCTTATCGTATAAAGTACCTTTAAACTTTACACTATCAATTAACTCTTTGAAACACTAGTCATTATGGATAACACTATTAGGAATTGACAACTCCTCACTTAGCCGTTTGGTGGAGTGCATATTACCATGTCTATTTATGTTAACGATACACATAGATCTTGACAGGCATTATTCAGTCATCAGCTTGGATGTGAACTCATTGTTTGATTATTTTACACATATAAACTTTATTACTCATTTTAGCAACAAAATTCTATTTATAGAAATTTTATCAAAACTTTGACTATGACTCATAAAACTTATACTTTGTAAACCTGTGAACTTCCCAACTATTCTCGTAGTTGACCCTCATTTTACATGCTTTTTCAATAATCATCTAGTAAGTGGAACATGGAGATACATCACTTGTAGATGATGGGTTTTTAGCATAATAAACAAAAATTCTATGTGTGAATGCAACCCTAATTCTTGGATCTATGTTTTCTCTAATTCAACATACAACTTTTGAACATCAAACAGAAAACTCTAAGGTATATAGTATTTTTGAAATCTATAAAAGAGGGTTAAGAAAACATACATTGATTGTTATATAGCAATAACAATCGAAAACCTAGTAATCTTGAACTTCGAGAGCAAGCGTCACAAGAGTCACGCCTCTAGTAGATCACACCCAAACTAAGCAAGAGGATGAGAGAGGAGAAAGGAGAAGAAGCTCTTAAAAATTAGGTTATCCTTCTAGGATTCAGATGGTCGAAATTCCTAAGGCTTAAGGGTCTATTTATAGTGTAGATAGGATGCCCTGGATAACCCTAATTTGTATATAATGTTATTAATTCAAACTTGGTAATTATCCACCTCCTTAATTATCCACATGGGATAATATAGAAACCCTAGATTTTCCTTATGAAACTTTCCAAAGCTTCCCTAGGAAGGTTCTGGAACCTCTCTCTCAACTATTGAACAATTTCACTTTAGCCCATGCACTTTTGATTAATTCTTTTAATACCGAAATTAATTCCAATTAATTTCTGATTAATAAATTTTACTATTTCTAATTAATATATTATTCTCATAATATATTAACATATTATTTATTTCAATTTATTAAACAAATAATAAATTCAACCTCTCTCTCCAAAAGTCATCTTGTCTAGTTGCTAGTTATAAGGGCAACCCAAAAGGACCATGCTACCATCAATTCAACTATATACCAATTATAGTTATGGACTTAGACACCTAATCCAACAGTCTCCTACTTGGACAAGTCTAATAACTATAGTCGCCAGTATAACTTCTAAATCGACTAGAAAATTGTAACTCTCAAAGCCGCTGATGAACTCTGACCTAGTCAGTTACGTGTCGTAAGATAAGTGAGCATATAATCCTCCGTTTTGCAAGATATAATATAGAAAAATGACATGGAACAGATCATTCTCATTGTTCAATACTTTGTTTTCTGATTTCTGATTGGTAATGACAAAGAACTACTAATCGAAAACATCAATTTAGTCCTGGTCGGGCCCGACACTATAAGTCAACACCATATCATCGAGGGGCCCAAGATATCGCTTTTCCTGTAAGGGCAAAAGGAACAGATAAACTTTGACCTATATGCTTGTACTATTTACTCATCAAATCACGCACAACAATATGTTTTATAACATCAAGTTACTGATGCGTTTACGTATTATCAATGCACAACCAACTTGTAAACAACTCATATATCTTCGTTTAAAGATTATAAGATATTATCGACTCAGAATTACTCGTGATAAATTCCACGAAGTAATTCTCTGAGTGTGGGTTAATCCAATACTTAAATTCTCCATTTCAAAAGTACTCATGAACACTGTATCAAACTATTTCTATGTCTAAACCCTTTGACAATCTACAGTCTGATTCATAACAGTCTTGATTCAATACTTACTTCCAAAAGTATGATCGACTGTGGATGATTGAATAATCCAATTATCCGGGAAGTAAAACATGCAAAAATGAAACACAATAATAAACAATTGAAAAAAGATAGTAAACAATACTCATAAATAAATCTCCATTACTTAATCATCAATGTCAATTACATTTATTTTGTTACAATTTTTGAAATATCTATCTAACTACTAAAACTAATATCATCCTTCCAGCGAATGCTCCTTGCATGCTGAATGTGTTTAATCCTACTGAGATCCTTTGTGAGGGATCCAGAAGATTCTCTTATGATGATACCCTCTTCATGACGAGGTGTCCATCTACTCTATGTCTGATAAAATGGTATTTTTTGTTGATATGCCTCGATCTGCCATGATCTATAGGTTGCTTTGTCAAGGCAATTGCTCCTTCATTATCACATAAAATCTCCATTGGCTCCTTTATAGCTGGCACAACTACAAGGTCTCCGATGAAGTTATTTAACCATATAGCCTCCTTTGATGCTTCGCTTGCAGCTATGTACTCTGATTCATAGGTAGAATCAACCACCGTCTGCTGCTTGAAACTTTTCCAAGTCACTGATCCTCCATTATGAGTAGACATCCAGCCAGACTGAGAACGAAAGTTATCTCTGTCTGTCTGAAAGCTAGCATCACTATACCCAACTACTCTTAAGTCATCACTGTCACCAAGCATAAGGATCCAATCCTTAGTTCTTCGCGGATACTTAAGAATATTCTTGACTGCTATCCAATGAGCTCTACCTGGATTTACTTTGGATAGGAAGTTCTGCTTTTTGGAATTCTCCATGCCAAAATGTTTTAACACTTTATCCAAATACGTATCTTAACTAAGTCCAATTAGTCTTTTGCTCCTGTTTCTCAAAATCCTTATCCCTAGAATATAGACAGTCTCTCCCAGATCCTTCATTGCAAAACACTTTCCAATCCAAGACTTAACCTCTTGCAAAGTTGGAATGTCGTTTCCTATGAGATGTATGTCATCAACATACAATACTAGGAAGGTCATTATACTCCCACTAGCTTTGACATATGCACAAGATTCATCTTCACTTCTAGAAAAGCCAAACTCTTTAACTTTCTCATCAAAGCAAAGATTCCATAGGCGAGAAGTTTGTTTCAATCCATAGATTGATTTCTCAAGCTTACACTCTCTATTGGGATGCTTAGCATCCCCAAAACCTCCTGGCTGACTCATGTAAACATCCTCAGCCAACTTCCTATTAAGGAATGAGGTTTTGACATCTATCTGCCAAATTTCATAGTCATGAAACATAGCTATGGCTAGCATTAACCTAAGAGATTTAGTCTTAGCTACTGGGAGAAGGTCTCATCATAGTCAACCCATGGGGTTTGAGTAAAGCCCTTCACAACCAGTCGAGCCTTGAAAGTGTGCACCTTTCCATCCATGTCGGTCTTCTTCTTGAAGATCCATTTGCTCCCAACTATCTTACGACCTGGTACATTGTCAACCCAATTCCAAACTAGGTTGTCATACATGGACTTGATCTTACTGTCCATTGCCTCTTTCCATTTTGTAGACTCAGGGCCCGCCATTGCTTCCTTGTAGTTAGTAGGTTCATCCAAATTTACCAGTGTACTATCACTGATAAACGTATCACCTTTTGTTGTTATATGGAAACAATACAACATAGGCAGAATGCTAACTCTGCTAGAATGCCTAAGCGGCAATGACTCCTCAATTGGTTCAACTGGAATTTCTTCCTCAGTTTGAGTGCTAGCGTTTTCAAAGGTTCCTTCATCATTTGACTCTTCAATTTCTTAAAGATCAATTGTGCTCCCACTGTTCTCTTTGAATATGAGCTCTCTGTCGCGAAAGACTCCCGTTCGTTCTATGAAGACAACGTTGTCACTAGGTCCGTAGAACAAATATCCAAAGGACTTTTATGGGTAACTGATGAAAATACATCTCTCACTTCGAGGTTCAAGCTTGTAGTGAGTCTCTCGTCTAACGAAATCTTCACAACCCAAAACCTTGATATGTGATAACGAGGGAGTCTTCCCTGTCCACATTTCCTGAGGTGTTTTGGCAACCTTCTTAGTTGGGACAAGATAAAGAATATGGGTGACAATATCTAAGGCACACCCCAGCATGATATTCGAAGTGAAGCTCGACTCATCATGAAACGAACAATGTCTAACAAGGTTCGATTACGCTTCTCGTCCACACGATTAAGTTGTGGTGTCCTAGAGAGAGAAAGTGAAAACAACAAGTATTCTAGAGAGGGAAAATCGAATTTTGAAACAAGTCAAGGAATAAAATCGATTTCTAGAACAAAAACTCTCTCAAATATGAAGAACTCACAACAGTTGAGATTCACTTAAATCATGTTGTCATCATGGATCAATTCCTGAGAATTTCAAGAACACTCGCTTTGATACCAATTGTAGTGACCCTGATTATGATTACATGTGTAGAACTGTAAAGATCTAGTGAATCATACAAACATCAAGAGCACAGGGAGTAAATAAACATGTTTAAGCTCGATTAGAATAGTAAGAGTACAAGTGGGTTTTGTTATTTCTCTCACTAAACTAACTCTAAAATGGGTCTTACAAGTTCTTACACAAATGAGAGTCACTCACTTCCTATTTATAGGTAAGACTCAACCCATTACCCATACAAGAGGGTAAGCCACATGCAGGGAGAACTTTGCACCCTAACAAAATTGCCTAAAATTCAAGAACATTTATCAGGTAATTTTAACTCACTGTTAAAACAATAATAAAAAGTTTGGTGAATTTTCCTTGCTTTGTACCATATATTGAAATTATTATGTTAATTAATACATATAATTTATAAAATCGAGTAGTGATATTCAAAAATAAAATTTAGTATTTTTCCTAGCTTTTAGACACTACATAACAGTGTCACAAAAATTACAAGAATTTTTCATGAAACTTTACTATTTTTACATGATTTTATGTTTATTCAAGTGAATTAATGGTGAAAAATAGTTAGACAAATAAAAAATTTATGAAAATTTATCTTGAGGTTATTTCTTTCAGTTAAAATTAAAATAAAAAGTTTGGAAAATTTTCGAACTATTTGGTTGGATTTTTGAATGTTTAACATTTGAAACACCTCCTAAAATGTTATAATTACATTACAATTAATTGCAAAATAGGATTTGTCACTTGCAAATGTTTATAAGCCAATTGATTCCTAGAAATATGAATTTTACAGAAAAGTATTTGCAACTTATACAAAACCTAATTTTGACACAATATTGACATAATTCTATTGTAGAAGTTAAGTATATTAGTGTTAGATTTCGACTAGAGACTCACTAGTGTGTAACATCATTGTAGGAAATCGGTAGTAGGTCGTGTGGAACTTAGTTCAAGGCTCCATTAGTATCATCGCGAAGCATTATGAGTATTCACAACCCTATTTACAGTTTTTAATGTTTTGGGGGTGGAAACACATGTCCATTTAAAATTATGTTCGTTGTATTTGATTTATATTGTATCAAATTGATTGTTAAATTTTCATTTATTTATATGCAATTGTGAAACATGAGGCCTTATCGTATCAAGTCCCTTTGAACTTTACACTATCAATTAACTCTTTGAACCACTAGTCCTTACAGATAACACTATTAGGAATTGACAACTCCCCACTCACCCGTTTGGTGGAGTGTATATTACCATGTCTATTTATGTTAACGATAAACATAGATCTTGATAGGGCATTATTCAGTCATCAGCTTGGATGTGAACTAATTGTTTGATTATTTTGCACATATAAACTTTATTACTCATTTTAGCAACAAACTTCTATTTATAGCAATTTTATCAAAACTTTGACTATGACTCATAAAACTTATAATTTGTAAACCTGTGAACTCACCAACTATTCCCATTGTTGACCCTTATTTTACATGTTTTTTTAGTAATCATCTAGTATGTGGAACATAGAGATACATCACTTGTAGATAATGGATTTTGAGCATAACAAACAAAAATCCTATGTGTGCATGCAACCCTAATTCTTGGATGTATGTTTTCTCTAATTGAACATACAACTATTGAACATTAAACTAGAAAACCCTAGAAGGTATATACTATTTTCGAAATCTATAAAATTGGGTTAAGAAAACATACATTGATTGTTATATAACAATAACAATCGAAAACCTAGTAATCTTGAACTGCAAGGGCAAGCGTCACAAGAGTCACGCCTCTAGTAGATCACACCCAAACTAAGAACGAGGATGAGAGAGGAGAAAGGAGAAGAAGATCGTAGAAATTCAGTTATGCTTCTTGGAGTCATATAGCCGAAATTATAAGGCTTAAGGGTCTATTTATAGTGCAGATAGGATGCCGTGGATAACCCTAACTTGAATATAATATTATTAATTCAAACTTGGTAATTATCCACCTCTTTAATTATCCACATGGGATAATCTAGAAAGCCTAAATTATCCTTATGAAACTATCCAAGCCTTACCTAGCAATGTTCTGGAACGTCTTGCTCAACTATTGAACAATTACACTTTAGCCCCTGTCTAGTTGCTAGTTATGACGGCAACCCAAAAGGACTGTGCTACCATCCATTCAAGTATATACCAATTATAGTTATGGGATTAAACACCTAAACCAACAGTAGAATCATTACACATGTGTTGTTTTTCGAATGTATTGTAATTTTTTAAAATTTTTCAAAATTTTTTGTAAATTATAATGCTTTTTATTACTATGGTTGGTGTTGTCTTTAAATTTTTCTATGAGACCCTTTTTTACTGTCGTTCACCGTGTTTCCGCTTTAGCGGGGTGTGGCAATCTCTAAGTATAAAAACTTCAATTGCATTAAATTGAATGGAAAACAATACATTAGGTCTATTACATCGAGTGTTGGTGGTGATTTCACTAAAGACCGTTGACCTAATTTTCCTGGTTGTCACATATTTTAAAGCAAAAGTCTTTAAAACTAAAATAGATAAAAAAACCAACGAGAAATCAAAGTGGTATCACTAATAACAATAAACTATTATAGCTACCCCAAAGGTTCCCCATCCTCTCTAAGGTCTCATATCATGCTACCGGTTCCAATGCAAGGCCAATAACTAACAAAGAAACAAGCGTTAACATAAGTTAGGTGAGTCAATCATAATACAGTGTTATCGAACACACATATCCCAAATGGGCCAAGAAAACATCATAGTTACATGAAATCAAACACTCAAATAGCATGTCATGGCATCATATACATCATATAACCAACACAAATCTGCTCAATTAGTATTTTTCTTCTTTTAGAGCTTTTACAATTAGTTACTCTTCTTTATTCATCTTTGTAACTAATTACCACTTCATTCATCACTATAATATTACAAAATACTAATATTATATTTTTTTTAATAATTACACTTTGGTAGTCACAATTGTAATTATTACAATAATACTTCCTACTTATTGGTCTAGTTACTCATCAGAAACCCCAAGGCGTATCCCATTCACAACTAACGTGGCCGACACGACCCAATGCACTAGGTGAGACACGACTCTCACCCATAACATTGCTCCCGGTTCGTTGTGTTCGCTACTCCGACGTTGCATATACAAGTACATGCGTTTTCGTTAAGGTTCAGTTCAAGCAGTGCCAATTCAACTGTGTTACACCTCCTGAATCCCAGGTGATGTTCGCGCTAGCCCCACCACTTTGCCAACATCACTCTAGTCCTCCCACCGCAAGGACCATGTCCTAAGTGATTGTATAGAAAAACCACTTCATGTCTCTATTGTCTTAAGCTCTTCTCCTATAGGTATCCTTCAACCCACTAAGCCATCAAATAATCCAAATATCATACACACCTATGTCTAGGTTGCTACCCTTCGCCCCACTAGAGTATTCCCATTTTAATTAATTTATTATTAATATATATTTTAATAAATTACATATGTGACCTCTCTAAGTAATCATGCATATTTATTAACATCTTTATAGAGAATATTACTTCACAAGTTCTTCTAATGTAAACATGCAAACTATTATTTACAAGTTATAACATTTTACATCAAATTCCAATTTCCATGCACATATATCAGCTTTATGGATATCATCTCACTAGCATGATCTGTCCTAAATGATCACAGACAATTATTTCTAAGAAATCATGGCATGCACACATCGTATAAAATCAACACAGGGCACTCTTTCTATCATGGCCTTAACACACATCTCACATCAAAAATAATAAGAATCTATCATATAGGCTTCCTAAATTCACGTACACATAAGGAAACATAATAATCAATAGCACATCACACAAAATAGCGATACATGCAACCTAAACAACCTAGGTTCATTCCAATCAATTTAATATGTGGAATCCCCTAGTAAAACATGAATAATTAGATTACTAGAAGTCTACAAGATCAAAAATAGAAATTCTATACACAAACATGCAAACTAGTTACTAGGCAAAATTCTCAGATTTTGACCTGAGACAACAACCGGTTGGAGGCCACTTTTGGACCATCAAAACCTATATAAATTATAATTTTTTTGATATTCTAGTATTTTATAATTTTATCTTTTTAGGAACTGATTTTACAGGTACATACAATTTTTCTATAATTTTCTACAAATTTTAGAAAACTGCATCTCTGTGTAGCTAATTTCCGACTAGTCAGTGAAACTGAGGATTTTCACCTTGGTTAGAGGAACCATCAGGTCATGAGAGACTTTAGGGGCAACATAGACTCAAAGTTTAAACGTTGACAGTTTACGGATCCTAAATCCAAGTCAAGATGATTTTCTAGATATTTTACAAAACCGGGGCATAATATGCATTTTCCTACAATTCCCAGCTTTGAGTTTAAAGGATTAATCGATAACTTAACCCATTAATTCATAGTAAAAAATGACTATAAAGCTGAAAATTGAGTTCATAAAAGTATCAAAATTTCAAGGAGTCAAAAGGACAATTTCAATCACAAACAATGACTCAAAGTACATTGCTTTTAAGGGGAAAACAATGTATGTTGCTAAAAGAGAAAACACCATTAAGGGCTTGAGTTTCCACCAACATTAAGCCACATATAAAGATGTTTAGGTATTGCTTTGAAGAACTTTTGGATGGTTCGAAACATGGTCTTTATATAGAAAAATACTCACTAGTATAGAGATATAAATCTACATGCGTTTTAACAACAACAAAGAAGGAAATCATTCCAACACTTTGAGCAATTCATGGACTTGATTAACAACACTTTTAAAGGTGTTCATAACAAAATTGTGATTGAAACAAACCATCAAAATACACCAAATAAAACTAGAATTTAACCATATGGACATACAAAGGTTGTAAAGAGGAAGAAGATATGATCATTAACATCAAATAGGAAGAAATTTAACAACACAACTCAACCAATTGCCAGTTAATTGAAACCTAAGCGTTGAGGATGAAAGAATTTTAGAAAACTACCACTAGATTGCTCCAATTCGGTCCTAGTAGCAATCTACACCAAAAAAACGTCGACTCCCTCCTTGCCTCCAAGATCGATGTGTTGTTGCCCTCTCCTTGCTCACGTTCATTTTTTTCTTCTCCCACTCCCTCCTAGCGAACAACGATCACCATCTCAAGCCCAAGGGAGAGACGATCGTATTTTTCCTTACTTTATGTCGACATATGCTATGAACAAATAGATAGGACTCGATCCTTTTTTTTGCTTCTTAAACTAGGATGAATGTACATAATGGGAGGAGGATCGATCCTCCTCCTTGGGGGGTTATACATGATTTTACTACTTGGCCCCTCAAGTATCATAAGCAAATTCCAAACACTCCTAACAATAATAACTTAACAATTAATATTTCCTTTTATGACACCATGGCCCCTCAATTCTTATTATACCTTTAATTACTAGAAATTATCTTTAATACCCCCAAATTATTTATATTGACTATTTGTTTAGGTATAAAACAACACCTATTTTTTAATTTAGTGCATTAGTCAGGACTGACCACTAAAAGCTTTATGGTACATTATAGTAGTCAGAGATTCCAGAGTGGAAATGGGACAAAATCATGATAGATTTTGTCACAAAGTTGACTAAAACCACATGGGGCAATGATATGATATGGGTGATTGTAGATAGGTTGACTAAAAGCGCGCACTTTTTGGCAACCAAAGAGAAAGAAAAGCTAGAGAAATTGGTGAAGATGTACGTTGAGGAGATCATCACGAGGCATGGTGTACAATTATCCATCATTTCTAACTGTGATAGTCGTTTTACGTCGAGGTTTTTGGCAGAAAATATAGGAGGAGTTGGGTACGAGAGCACATTTGAGTACAACTTATCACCCTTCACCCTCCGAATGATGGGCAAAGTGAGATGACTATTCAGACTCTCGAGGATATGTTACGTGCATGTGTTATTGAGTAGGCAGGTTGTTAGGATACTCACTTACGCTTGGTGGAGTTTCCCTACAAAAAAACCTATCATGTTAGCATTCACATGGATCTGTATGAGATTCTTTTTGGGAGGAGATGACATACTCCTACATGTTGGTTAGAGTAAGGGAAAAAGCAGTTCACGAGTTCTGAGATCGTACAAGTTACCGACGATAAACTGAAGATAGCACATGACCATTTGCAAGTGGCTCAGGAACATCAAAAGAAGTATTCATTCAAGAAGAATAGACCAAAGATCTTTGAGGTGGGCGAGAAAGTAATGTTGAAAGTCTCACCTTGGAAGGGAATTATGCGGTTAAGAGAAGGGGGTAAGTTAGGACCACAATACATTGGACCACTTCTAGTGTTAGGGCGAGTTGAAGACCAGACATACAGATTAGAGTTACCACCTGAACAAGATGGGATTCACATAGTATTTTATGTTTGCTAGATGAGGAAATGCTCGGCAGAGGAGCCTATTATTCTATCACTAGACGAGTTATGAGTTGATGAATCGAAACGATTGATCGAGGAACCAACGACCATATAGATCGTGAGACCAAGCAGTTGTGCAAGAAGAGGGTGAAATTTGTGAATGTGCTTTAGAAGAACAAGCATGGTGGAGATCTAACTTGGGAGCTTAAGGATGACATGAGAGCTTGCATCATTAGGAAGTAAGAAGAAAATTTGATTGTTTCTGCCTTGGGCTTGAGACTGTGATTGTAGTTTGCTAGGAGGGAGTGGTAGAAGAAAAAAAATGAACGCGAGCAAGGAGAGGGCATCAACAATTGGTTGAGTTGTGGTGTTAAATTTCTTCCTATTTGATGTTAATGATCACATCTTCTTCCTCCTTATAATATTTGAAAGTTCATATGGTTAAATTCTACTTTTATTGGATTTATTTTGGTGGCTTGTGGCTGTGAAAATTTTGTTATGAACACCCTCAAAATTGTGGTTAATTAACTCCATAAATTGTTCAATGTTTTGGAATCATTACCTTCTTTGTTGTTGCTGAAACTCGTGTTGATTGCTGTCTCTATTCTGAGTATTTTTCTGTAAAAAGACCATCTTTTGAAACATCCAAAAGGTCTTCAAAATAATCCCTTAGGGTCTTTATATTTGGCTTAATGGTGGAGGAATCTTAAGCCCTTTATAATGTTTTCTCTTTTAGCATTGTACTTTACTTTTCCCTTAAAAGCAGTGTACTTTGAGTCATAGTTTGTAATTGAAATTGTCCTTTTGACTCCTTGACATATTACTACTGTTAAGAACTCAATTTTTAGCTTTATAGTCTTTTTTGGTTATGTATTAATGGGTCATGTTGTCAATTAACCCTTAAAACTCAAAACTAGGAATTGTAGAAAAATGCCTATTCTGCCCTGTTTTGTACAAAATCTATTAAAATCATCGGGAGTCGGATCTAGGATCCGTAAACTCTAAAAGTGTAAATTTGAATCTAGTTTGTCCCTAAGTTTTCCCAATACATGATGTTTCCACTAACCAAGGTGAAAATTGTAATTTTCACTGACTGGTCAGAAATTTGCTCCACGGGTATGCAGTTTTGAAAATTCCGTAGAAAAATGTAGAAAAATCATAGGGACCTGTAAAATCACTTCCTGAAAAGATAAATGTCTAAACTAATGTAATATGAAAAAAATGTAATTTATATAGATATTGATGGTGCTAAAGTGACCTTGAATATGATGTTGCTTTAGGTCAAAATCTGAGAATTTGGCCTAGTAACTAGTTTGCATGTTTTGGTATAAATTGATATTTTTGATCTTGTAGACTTCTAGTAATCTCCTTATTCATTTTGTACTCGGGGAAATCTTGATACCTCCGTTCCTACAAGATTTGAAGTGTGGAAAGGATGCATTTTGACAAAGGTGAGTTAAACTTGTTGAATTTATTTACTTTGTTAGAGAATTCCACACTTAGATGGATTGGAATGAACCTAGGTTGTTTAGGTTTCATGTATCCCTATTGTGTGTGATATGCGTTGATTATTATGCTTCCTTATGTGTATGGAAACTATATTCTTATTCTTTTGATGTGAGAGGTGTATTAGGGCCATGATAGAAATAATGTCACGTGTTGTTTTATTTCATGTGTGCATACCATGATTTCATAGAAATACTTGTCTGTGGTGATTTAGGATAAAGAAAGCTAGTGAGGTGATATCCATAAAAATTATATATGTGCATGGAAATGGGATGTTATGTAAAATGTTCTAACTTGTAATTAATAGTTTGCATGTTTACATAAGAAGAACTTGTGAAGTAATATGCTATATAAAGATGTTAATTAATATGCATGATTACTTAGGGAGGTCAAATGTGTAATTCCTTAAAAGTTGAAATAATAATAAGTTAATTAAAAGGGGAATACACTAGTGGGGTGAAGGGTAGCAACCTAGACATAGGTATGTATCCTGTCCGAATTATTTGATGGCCTAGTGGGTTGAAAGATACCTATAGGGTAAGAGCTTAATATAATACAAACATTGAGTGGTTTTTCTAGACAATAACTCGGGACATGGTCCTTGTGGCGGGTGGACTGGAGTGATGTTGGCAAAGTGGTGGTGCCAACGCAAACATCACGTGGGATTTAGGAGGTTTAACACGGTGGAATTGGCACCGCTTGAATATGCACTTTTTGACTAGTGAACACGACGAACCGGGAGCAATGTTACGGGTGAGATTTGCGCCTCACCAAGTGCAGTGGGTCGTGTCAGTCACATTAATAATGAATGAGATACTTTCCTTAGGGTTTATGACGAATAAATAGATCCATAAGTAGGAAGTATTAATGTAATAATTACAAAGGTGACTTGGGGATGGTAATTATTAAACATGAAAAGGAAAATTAATATTATTCTATAATATTATGGTGATGAATGAAGTAGTAATTAGTTATAAAGATGAATAAAGAAGAGTAACTAATTGTAAATACACTAAAAGAAAAAAATTATGTGAGTGTATATGATGTTATGCTATGTTATGTGAGTGTTTGATTGCATGTAACTATGATGTTTGCTTGACCGATTTGAGATATGTGTGTTCCATAACACTGTACTATGATTGAGTCACTTAACTTATGTCGACACTTGTTTTTCTGCTTGTTACTTGCCTTGCATTAGAACACTTAACATGATATTAGGCCTTGGAGAGGATGGAGATCTTTTGGGGTAGCTACATTAGTTTATTGTTATTGATGATACCATTTTGACTTGTCATTGAGTTTTTATCTATTCTGGTTTTAAAGACTTGATAACATTAGTTTGATGAATTTGGAACTTTTTAAAATGGTTGTTTTGATATTTAAGTGACTTTTTTTTTAAATAAACTAATAAACAGACTTTCGTTGCATTTTTTCTGTTAAATGATGTTTAAAAGATTTGGATGAAAATTCACGATTTTTACACCTATGAAGATAGAAGCAGTATCAACAAGAATAAGAGCATAAGGAATTCATGGAACAAATAATATTACTCTCGATCAACATGACCTTCTTCGATTTCATTACTCAAATGCCAAAATACACAAAGTTACTCAAAGACCTTGTCAACAATCAAAAGAAGTTAGAGCAATCATCTAGTGTTTCCCTAAGCGAATAATGTTCAACTGCGGTGATGAATAAAATTCTAACCAAGATACATGATCTGATCATCCATACATTTCCATGCGAGTATGAAAATTCTACCAAAACAAACGAACTAGGATGGTTATCCACATAAAAAAATCGTTCAGTTACTTATCTGAGGGTCATAGTGTAGGACTTGCATGTTAAAATTGGAAAGTATGTTTTTTGGCGATTTTGTTGTCCTTGATATGGAAGAAGATGGTGATATTACAATAATCCTTCGAAGACCTTTCCTAATCACCTCAAGAACCCTAGTTGACATCCATGATTCTAAGCTAGGACTAAGAGTAGGGTCTGAAGAGATAATATATGTAGTTGATGGAGTGATAAAGTACTCAAGGTCAACGATGATAAAGTGTTCTTTGTGGAATTTATGGATATCTTTGCAGTGTAGAAGGCATAGGAGTTAGAAGATGATGAATTTGGGATGATGCTACTGGGAGGAGAAAATTTCAATGCCGAAAGAGACGTTTTGGAGCTTGAAATGCTAATGGAAAAAGAAACGCAAAAGATTAATTTTGAACAACAATCGCGATGCAAACTTTCTTATCACATGCCACAAGTTGAAATTCAATAATGATGTGATCTTGTACCAATGCAATATTCACGACGCGAGCATACTACTACTCGCAGCATAGTTAATTTTTCTACTAATTATGTTCTAATATTTCATTTTCTCCAATTCCGCAAAGTTCCAAACTTTTTCCTCAAAATCCAGAATTTAGAGAATTCCAGAAGTCATAAAAATCCAAAGCAATTTTAACAGTTGATGGGTGGATGGATGAGCTATTCGAAGACTTGAAGTGAAATAATGGGCCCGATCAATTTTTCTCAAACAAACAAGTATAAGATGACATCAGAATAAGTGTGAAGATCCTTAGCTATTCCCATAAGGAGGTTTTAAAAGGTCGGTGCCACATTAAAGGGTATGGTGAAGAGACGGGATAATTGTTCGAAAAGGAAAAGGAGATGTGGATAAGGGTAAAACAAAGCTACAAAGGGCTGGGAAATGGATGGACTACAAGAAAAATGAATCACGAGAAAGTAGGACTAAAAATGATGTGAAAGAGGCTTAAGAAGAGAGTTTCCAATTATGAAAGGAAGAGGCATCTATTAAAAATTAACAAGGAGGTACCCGTACAAATTTCTGAAAAAACATATGTGAGAGTAGAGTCCAACTCATGAATCGCACAAGAAGAACCACTTTGCTGGAGGCAACCCAACCATTTAGTTTGCATTTTGTTTTTATGTTTTTTATTTTTATTTTTTTAGTTTTAGAATAACGTTTTCAACTTTGGTTATCAGATACTACTATAATTTGTTTGTTCAGCTTTCATATATTTCATATTAGGAGATGACCAAAAAAAGAAAAGACAATAGGCATGAGAACAATCAAGTGTGATGTAGATTTATGACATGTAAGGTTGCATAAATCGGGATTAATCGTGGATTAATCGCTTGGCGTTCTCCAACCGACTAGGATTAGGGGTGCTTGACGGAAATTAGGGATTAATCGGGTTTGGCGGGATTAATCGGTCTTGGAGGGATTAATCGGTGAATAAAAGTCAATAAAAGTAAAAAAGAAAGGCAAAAAAAGTCAAAAAAGTAAAAAAAAAAAAATCAAAAAATCAGCTTTTTTTTTACTCCAAAATTTTCATATTTTCAAAATTTCAAATATTATAGGAAAATGTTCATATTTTCATATTTTTAAATTTTCAAATTACAAATTGTAGTTGTTATATGATCGAGTATGAAAACAGAAATCAGTGTTATGAACGAATTCTGAACACGGAGTGTAAATATGATATGGTTGGCTTGATTATTCTTTTGAAGAATACAGAGAAAAAATATAGAGTACAAGACGAAGACTCCAAAGGATTACTCTAACTCGGGTATCCCTTCCCTATTATTGGGAACACAAAAGCATACAAAACATACATAAGGGACTAAGCGTTACAGTTTCGAAACTAGCAACTCCCTTATGCAAAATACACAAACTAACTTTCGAAACTAGGACTGAATCAAGTAGACTTTGACACCTCACACCTATATTCGACCCTTACATTATCCCCCTTTGTGAGCAATGTTGAACCTAAGTCATCAGCATCTGAGCAGCTTGAAGTATCATTCTACGAATTTCTAAATACCAGTTGATCACCTTGCGAATTTCATCTTTGTCACCGTCATTATTCTTTGCACAACTATTCATTTGAACAACAAAGTTTGTATAATGAGGAGTTGTATATCTTTCAACATCGCAAGCTTGAAACATAAATTTTGTGTCCTTTCCCTTCTTGTTTTGCCCAACAAACACAATCCGAAAAGGCTTGAAACAAATCTCCCCATCTTCATATTTTACCAAATTAGGTTGACTCTTCAACATAGATTGAGGCAATGTGATTTGTTTTCCTATTGCCAAGGCGAATTCAGCATCAATTACTGCAAGACAACCATAATAATTGTCTATAAACAGTTTGATCTGAGAAAACCCGATTAAGAAATCTTCTTTGCTCGTTAGTTGAAGCTTTGAGACATCAGTTCCCTTGAAAATTCTTGCAACACAAATCAAATCATGAAGATTCATCAAGGGAAGTCAGCCACCGAAAAGTCGAATGCTATAGTATTTTCTCGAACAAGTTGATATCGAAAATTGTGCAACACTCACTCAAACAAAACATATTTTGAAATGTTGAGAACTCGGACTATCTTGACCAAGGACCAAACCTCCTCTTCCCTTTTTCCAAGAACTGCATGAAATCAAATCTTCATTCCTTTATATTCTTCTTTGCCTCCGAACTTATCAACAATTTGATATTGTACAACCATAAACATCATTTTATTGATTGGGAAATCCAACTGATTAAAATCAGTATTCTCAGTAGCAAAGCTTTTCATGGGGACTTTCTCAAAATCATGTATTTCCTCACTTAAAACCAGGGCTTCAATATTTTCATAACAATAATGCTTCGAATGATCACCCTTTTTAAGACTCGGAGGATCACTAGCCCTTTGTCGAAGAATGCTTTGAATCTGCCTTTGCCTTTCCATTTCTTTTTCCAAGGCAACCTTTTTCTCTTTTGCAGATGGTTCTGTAGAGATACCCTTCCCTTTATTTTCCATTCTCCTATTGATGGAGGTGGCTTCGATGAACTTGATCCTCCAACAGCAGAACCAATAACAATTCCTTTCGTCAATGTCCTTGTTGTTGTTGTTGTTGAAGTAGTTGGAGATGAAGTCTTTGGCAACGAAGTGGGAATTTGAGTAGACATGACTTTCCCAACTACTTTCGCATCACCATCACCTTTCCCTGAACCACTTCCTTCCAAACCAGCACTCGTCTTTATGCCAACACCACCCTTTTCTCCCCCTTGCACATCTATGTGAACAAGTGAGACATCGGTTAGCATCAAATTAATCAGCTTCGCAAGTGGAGCTAATTCAGCCTTGAGTGTGGATTCCAAAGACATAAATTTCTGAGACAAGGATTCCGGAGTGAGCAACGAAGATTATGAAGATCCAATCTTCGAAACTAATTCCTTAAGATTGTTTAACGTCTCTTCAATTTTGCCAAAACTATGAACGTCGAGGGTTTCCAAGTCCACGACCTAGTACTTATTACTTCTTGGGTTGTAATTGCTATCTTATTAGCTTCCATGTTCAACCATCTTATCAACCTTAGGAAGTAACGAATGATACCACTTAACCACGTTCGTAGTAGCATCAACAATTATATCCACCTTGGTGTGAAGAGAAGAATAATCGTGAGTAAGAGCTGCAACTTCCTTCGCCATATCAACCCTGAGTTGCTCAATCTTTAGGTTAACATCTGTTGGATAAGGTGTCTAAGTCCATAACTATTTCTGGTATGTACTTGACCCGACCCAGCATGGTCCATTTGGGTTGCGTGGCACCATGCAATTGGATAAACTAAAATGACAGAAATAACACTTATGGTTTATTAATATATTATAAGTTCTAATATATTAATAATATTATTTAATTAGTTTGATCAAGAATTAATTTAGAATTAATTAAGTGATCAAAAGATAACTAATTAAATATATGGGTAGATTATGTAAATCTTCCATATCTTATATAGTGGGCTAAGAGGCTCCATGGATTATCAAGTTGGGTTCCACCCATAGGATGCTCCATGGATGCTCCATGGGAGTTACAAACCCATGGGTCATGGAAATGAAGAGTCATGACACATTAGGGTTTACATGGTGTAACCCTAGATGTGTCAACACTATATAAGAAACCCATTCTCCACCAAAATTGGTGACACTAAGAAACAAGAGGGCTAGAGCCGATTTTGCAAGTGTAAGATTCTCTCAAAGTTTACTCCTTTGCATTTGGTGTTGTGTAAAGCATTTGAGGCATCACACTTGGGGTGCTAGGCTCACAAGGTTTCAAGGATCATAATCAACAACAAGGTAAGTTATTCTATATTTCATTCAAGTTAAAAATGTTCCCCATGTATGCTAGATAGGAATATAACCTTGGAATTCAACTTTGCATGATTATTAGACAAACATAGATCCAAGGTTATTAGGGTTGCATGTACACTTAGGAAGTGTTAGAATGCTCAAAACCCATCAGTGGTATCAGAGCCTAGGTTTGTTTGTTGTTTTTTTTTGTGCAAACAGCTTGAAAAAAAATTGTTTTTCTGTTTTCTGCTCGTATGAAAGTTTGCACATTTGTTGCTAGAAATGGACTAGAAACATTACCCTAAACTGTTTTGGTGTTTTAAAGCTTGTTTTAGATGGTGTAATGTTTATGCTAATCCATTTACAATGGCAATTATTAAAATTACAAGTTTTTTTAAGTGTAATTTTTTGATTCTTGAAAGTGTTCATATTCATGTTCTTGAACTTATGAAGATTAGATGATCATAGGAATTGTTTGTAACCTTCATGGTAGTTTAATTCATGATCATAATGTGTTTTAATGGAGTCCATAACTTGTCCTTAAGTTATGGAAAACCAAAAGTCTCACTTTTATTAAAGCCATTAAAAGAACACAAGAGTTATAAAAATGAAGAGTCTTCATTTTTATTACTCAATTAATTCATAAGTTATAAGAAATGAAAAGTTTTGGAAGTTTACAAAACTTGCCCTCAAGTTTTGGAACATGTAAAGTCTTGATTAAAACTTTAGTTCCAACCCTTAGAATTTTAAAAGTTAAAGTTCAACCCTTATACTTTATAATATTATAAGTTACTAATATATATATGTATAACGTCAAGTCGTCTTACCGCTAGTACGCCTCATTCACGAAGTCGGTCTATAAGGGGGGTATAAGTTTGTTGCCTATAAAATGGCAACTTAATGGGTGTCCACTCTCAACCAACCGCTTCCTTGATCGGTTGAGGGTCGTTAGCCGAACGGGTAAGACAAGGACTTATAAATTCTCATTGAAAGTATGATGAATATTATAAAGTAACTAAATGCTTTTATTAAATTCCCAATCTTAGTTACTTTAGGAAAATGTGAATAAGGTGCTAATCATGAAATTACACTTTACACTTTGTTTAAGTCGTTGGTGGAGCGTGTGTGGTTAACCGACACACTAACTTGGACTTAACAAGCTAGGTAAAGGGTGACTTAAGGTTTACCATAGCATCGGTGGAGCGTGTGTGGTTTACCGGCACATCGATTGAGTGATAAACCTTGAGGGTACCAAGTGATTTGCATGGTTACTTCACACCTCGTTTTGTGATCCTCGGTATCCCAGTCACAAAACTTGGAGGGCACACTCGAGATTGAAACATGCCTTTGAAAAGTTCATTGAATCTCAAAAGAATCTAGGAATTTCTAAGAACCAATTAAAAACCTAATATTTATATTTCGTTTTTCATGGTGGAAATTGGTGAATCGTCATTCACCTACCTTTCAAATATGTTATAGCTTGGATTACGGCATACCTATTCTAAGTTATAATATATTGTGATTGGATCCTAGCCTTAATATTACATTTGGGTGTTTTATTAAGGACTCTCTTAATATCTAAACTAATCTTGTTCTCTTCTTTCAGATGCCTTCAAACAATGCTGCTTCTGGCTCTAATCCTAAAGGCTCCTTTACCCTTATGAACTTGTGTGGGAAAGTCACTTTTGATCGATCCAACTTCAATGAATGGATCAGAAACATCAGGATGATTACCAGCTACGAGGACAAATAATATGTCCTTGACAAGGAGCTTAAGGAGATTGTTGAGACCACTGCAACTCCCCAGGAGATCGCTGACTTCCGGGCACATGAAAGGGATGCTACAAAAGTGGCATGCATCATGTTGGCCACCATGACAGCGGAACTCCAAAAGTCCTATGAGGACTTCTACCCTTTTGAAATGCACCAAGATCTGATGGAAAGATACCATCAAAGTTCACGACAAGAGAGGTATGAAATCATATGCTCTATCATAACAACCATGATGAAGAACGGGGAATCCGTCACGAGCCACATGCAGAAAATGCAAAGGTATGTGGATCGGTTGCTGAAGCTTAATGTGAACTTCCCTGAGGAGCTTGCAATAGATATCATTTTGCACTCCTTACCATCGTGCTATGATCAATTTCGCATGACATATCACATGAATAAGGAAGAGGTCACACTCAGCAAACTTCAGGGACTCCTCAAGACCGCAGAAACATGTCTTAAGGGTAAGTCGGTTGTTAACACTCCTACTCCAAACTCCGCCCCGGTTTTGGCAATCGGGAAAGGTAGAGGGAAGAAGAGGAAGAGCTCTTCGAAGGGTACCAAGGCTAGGACCCTTGATGGCTCTTCTTCAAGTGGAACCAAGAAAGGTTTTGTCACTCCTTCTTCTAACCCTAAAGAGGCTGAATGCTACTATTGCCATGAAAAGTCACATTGGAAGCGGAACTGCCCAAAGTACCAGCAAGATGTGAAGGATGGGAAAGTTAAACCCAACCATGCAGGTATTTACACTATCTTATCTAATAACTCACCCCATTCTAACTCTTGGGTCCTTGATACCGGTTGTGGTATTCATATCTGTTCTGATTTGCTGGGACTAAGAAGAAGTGAGAATGTGGAGCATGGAAGTATAAACTTAATCATGGGGAATAGGAAAGCTTTACCTGTCACCAAGATTGGAGTTTATACTTTATCGCTAAGTAGTGGGTTTAGTTTAGATTTGAATAAATGTTGTTATTCGCCAGAAATGGCAAGAAATATTATTTCCTTTCATGCATTGTATAAACAAGGTTTCACCTTTTCATTTGATAATGACGTTGGTTCGATTAATGCTTTCTTTAATAATGTTCTTTATTTTAAAGCATTACCTTGTGATGGTTTGTATGAAACTGTATCTGTGGTTGATAACTTAGGAAATAATGTATTGTGTATTGATTCTGTTAATGATAATAACTTGGATAAAGCATCATTATGGCATTGTCGTCTTGGACATATAAGCAAGAAACACATAGGCCAACTCCAAAAGGATGGAGTATTGGAGTCATTTGACCTAAAGTCAGATGATAGTTGCGAATCATGCTTACTTGGAAAAATGACAAAGTCACCCTTCACAGGTTCTTGTGAGAGGGGTGAAGGTTTGTTGGATCTTATACACACGGATGTGTGTGGACCCTTCAAACATGCCACAAGAGATGCTAATCGTTATTATTTGACTTTTACTGATGATTATAGTAGATATGGATATGTCTACTTAATCAAGCATAAGTCAGAGACTTTTGAGAGGTTTAAAGAGTTTAAACAGGAAGTCGAGAATCAATTGGGCAGGAACATTAAGATGCTTCGATCCGATCGAGGTGGTGAGTATCTTAGTTCAAAGTTCCTCGACTATCTTAGGGAATGTGGGATTGTCTCACAATTGACACCTCCCAGGACACCGCAGTTGAATGGTGTGGCTGAGAGGCGTAATCGAACCTTGTTGGATATGGTTCGTTCCATGATAAGTCGAGATTCGCTACCAATCTCATTTTGGGGGTATGCCTTAGAGACTGCCGCCCATATCCTTAATCTAGTTCCCACAAAGAAAGTTGCCAAAACTCCTCATGAGATGTGGACTGGTAAAGTACCCAAACTAGACCACATTAAGATTTGGGGTTGCGAGGCCTTCGTGAGACGCGAGACTCATGATAAGCTCGAACCTCGAAGTGAGAGGTGTATTTTCATCGGCTACCCACAGAAATCCTTTGGTTACCTCTTCTACAGACCTAGTGAGAATGTGGTCTTTGTAGCTAGGAGGGATTTCTTTCGAGAGAGAGAGTTCATAAGCCAAGGAGACAGTGGGAGGCAAGTTGACCTTGAAGAAATTCAAGAGTCAAGTGGTGAAGGAACTTCAAACCCTAGCACTCAACTTGAGGAGGAAACTCCTGTTGAGCCAATTGACAAGTCTGTACCTCTGAGGCGTACCACAAGGGTTAGAAATGCACCTGAGCATTACTATGGATTCCATATTACTGCGGAAGGTGATACACTTATCAGTGATGAAACACTGATAGGTCTGGATGAACCTAACAGTTACGCGGAAGCCATGGCAGGCCCTGAGTCAGCCAAGTGGAAAGAGGCAATGGACAGCGAGATACAGTCCATGTATGACAATCAAGTTTGGAACTTGGTTGAGAATGTACCAGGTCGTAAGACTATAGGGTGCAAATGGATCTTCAAGAAGAAGACCGACATGGATGGTAATGTACACACTTATAAGGCACGACTGGTTGCCAAGGGTTTCTCACAAACTCCGGGAGTTGATTATGATGAGACCTTTTCTCCAGTGGCCAAGATTAAGTCTATTAGGGTTCTGTTAGCCATAGCCGCATTTCATGACTATGAAATATGGCAAATGGATGTCAAAACCGCTTTCCTTAATGGAAAGTTGGTTGAGGATGTTTTCATGAGTCAGCCAGAGGGTTTTGTCAATACAGAGTACCCTAATAAAGTGTGTAAGCTTGAGAAATCCATTTATGGGTTAAAGCAAGCACCTCGCAGATGGAATCTTTGCTTTGATGAGAAAGTCAAAGAATTTGGCTTTTCTAGGAGTGAAGATGAATCTTGTGTATATGTCAAGGCTAGTGGGAGTATAGTTAGCTTTTTGGTATTGTATGTGGATGACATACTACTCATAGGAAATGACATCACAACTCTGCAGGAAGTTAAGTCCTGGCTTGGGAAGTGTTTCTCTATGAAGGACCTAGGAGAAGCTGCCTATATTCTAGGGATAAGGATCTTGAGAGACCGGAGTAAAAGACTAATTGGACTTAGTCAGAGTACCTACTTGGATAAGGTGCTGAAGAGATTCGGCATGCAGGACTCCAAGAAAGGAGAGTTACCCATCCAGAGTAACGCCAGATTGAGTAAGACACAAAGCCCTAGTACTGAGGCTGAGATAGCAGAAATGAGTCGAATACCTTATGCTTCGGCTGTAGGATCGATCATGTATGCTATGACGTGTACTCGACCTGATGTAGCCTTTTCTTTGAGCATGGTTAGCAGGTATCAGGGGAACCCTGGCAAGGCACACTGGACTGCGGTAAAGAATATCCTCAAGTACCTACGGAGGACTAAGGACTGCGTCCTTACCCTCGGTGGGAGTGAAGACTTGAGAGTTGTAGGGTATAGTGATGCTAGCTTTCAGACTGATAGGGATAATTTCCGCTCTCATTCAGGCTGGGTCTTTACCTTAAATGGAGGAGAAATTTCTTGGAAGAGTTCCAAGCAAGAGACAGTGGCTGATTCAACTTGCGAATCAGAGTATATAGCAGCTAGCGAGGCAGCAAAGGAGGCGATATGGCTAAAGAACTTCATTGGAGACCTTGGAGTTGTACCAGCTATCAAAGAGCCAATGAAAATTTTCTGTGATAGTGAAAGTGCAGTTGCCTTAGCCAAGGAACCAAGGGATTACGGGAGATCCAGACACATCGACAGAAAATACCATTTCATCAGACATCGAATAGAAGAAGGACTCCTCGTGGCAAAGAGGGTATCATCGGATGAGAATCCAGCAGATCCCCTTACGAAGGGACTGACTCGGGTTAAGCATCTCCAGCATGCTCGGAGCATAGGGCTGAAGGATGATATTAGATTTAGTAGTTAGATAACCTTGAAATTTGTAAAGTGTAATTGACATTAGATGATGAATAAAAGGTGTTTTATTTATGAGTAAAGTGTTGCTATCTCTTGTCGATCGTTTACTATATTTCTTTTGCATGTTTTGACTTCCAGAATAATTATGTTTGGTATATCATATTATTCGAACCTCCACAGTCGGTCATATGTCGGAAGTAGGTATGAATCAAGACTATCATGATTGGTTGCAGAGGTCTAAGTTGTTGGACATGGCTACAACACTCATGAGTGCTCATAAGTTCTGAGCATTGGACTCAACCCACGCTCACTGGAATCACTTCATGGAATTTATCTCGAGTGATCGTGAGACGGTAATATCATATAAGTCTTCAAACCTAGAGATATGATTTGTTACTTATGAGTTGGTTATGCATTGGTTGTACGTTAACGCATTGGTAACTCGATGTTATAAAACGTGCTTTTATGTATAATTCAATGAGTGGTAGAACAAACATATGAGTCGAAGTTTATCTGTTCCTTCTTGGATTAGAAGCTGATATCTGGGCCCCTCGATGATTTTGTTTTGACCTATGTACCGGGCCCGGTCAGAACTAAGTTGATGTGTTCAATTAAGTTCTTTGTCAAACAAATCGGAAATCGGGAAACAAACTGCTGGACAATAAGTAAGACATTGTTCCATGTATTTGTCCGGCTGATATCTAGAACAGAGGATTATATGATCACTTATCTTAAATGGCGTATCATCATCTTCTCAGTTCCGAGAGACCTTGAAAGAGCTACGATTGCCGATCGGTTCCTGAAGTATTGCAGTTATAGTTATTAGACTTATCCAAGTGGGAGACTGTTAGATAAGGTGTCTAAGTCCATAACTATATTTGGTATGTACTTGACCCGACCCGGCATGGTCCATTTGGGTTGCATGGCACCATGCAATTGGATAAACTAAAATGAGAGAAATAACACTTATGGTTTATTAATATATTATAAGTTCTAATATATTAATAATATTATTTAATTAGTTTGATCAAGAATTAATTTAGAATTAATTAAGTGATCAAAAGATAACTAATTAAATATATGGGTAGATTATGTAAATCTTCCATATCTTATATAGTGGGCTAAGAGGCTCCATGGATTATCAAGTTGGGTTCCACCCATAGGATGCTCCATGGGAGTTACAAACCCATGGGTCATGGAAATGAGGAGTCATGACACATTAGGGTTTACATGGTGTAACCCTAGATGTGTCAACACTATATAAGAAACCCATTCTCCACCAAAATTGGTGACACTAAGAAACAAGAGGGCTAGAGCCGATTTTGCAAGTGTAAGATTCTCTCAAAGTTTACTCCTTTGCATTTGGTGTTGTGTGAAGCATTTGAGGCATCACACTTGGGGTGCTAGGCTCACAAGGTTTCAAGGATCATAATCAACAACAAGGTAAGTTATTCTATCTTTCATTCAAGTTAAAAATGTTCCCCATGTATGCTAGATAGGAATATAACCTTGGAATTCAACTTTGCATGATTATTAGACAAACATAGATCCAAGGTTATTAGGGTTGCATGTACACTTAGGAAGTGTTAGAATGCTCAAAACCCATCAACATCCTCACGAAACTTTTTGACATCTTGAACAAACAAAATGCGCCTTTCTTTTGCAACAACTTTCAATTCCTTAATCTCATCATTGAAAGACGAAGATTGAGCCTTTACACTAGACTCATTGTTGCTGGCCAGTTGATCCATTTCATTTCTTAAATGAAGTTCTTGGGCCTTGAGCATCACATCGACTTCGATCCCAGAAACATAATTCTGACATAAGCATATGATCTGGTATATTTTCTTCTTCTGGATCAAATTGGATTTCGGTAAAAGATCCCATAAAATCACCATCTTCTGTAGTATCATCTCTCTGGAATAGATTTGGGACCTTTCATGGATTGTGATGGAAATAGAGAAGTAATTGGTTGATCTATGATGGTTTCAAAAGTTGGTGAATGTGTGGACTGTGGCAATATGGTAGAAATATGGGAATGAAATGGTGGTAGAGAAGTAGTGGTATTAATGGTAGATGTTTCGAAGGAAGATGAAATGATAATAGTAGAAGTACCTTGGGATTTGTTGGTCGACACTCCATTACCGATGTTGCCATTTTTCTCCATATTAGATATGTTTACAGGGATGCCTGAAGTCCGAACCTCCTCAGAAACTAATTTGGTATTCGAAATATCAGGGGGTGTGACAGTAGTCTGCTCAGGAATGGATTGTCTCAAAGAATCACCTTGATTGATGGTTGTGTCCACAAAAGATGTTTTCACAGTTCCATAAGGACTACCAGTCTCCTCGAAATTCAACTTAACTGGTGAGCCCCTCAGAGGCGATTGAAAGCCCATATCTGCATCATGATGGATCGGAGACTGAGAGTTACCACTGTCTTCGAACTCTGTCTCTAGTACCACTTCATCCATAAAATCATGAACCACCTTTTTCGTCTTTTTAGATATTCGATTTGCCATATCTTCAGCTCGTCTCTTCTTAGATGCAAGAGACACTGGAGTAGGAATTTCACGAATAACAACTCCTTTATTATTTAGTTGTGGCTTGCGAGTAATCTTTGATTTAGCATCTTTAACATTTGGCCTGTCTGGTGAATGATGAGGCCGGTGAGCCATTTTCTTCAACCTCTTAAGTACCCCAAACTTCGAAGGCATGGTTTCCTTGGCTGGAGTAGAAGTATCTTCAACAATCGGTTTAGTAACTTCTTTTGGAGTTGGAACATGCTTTACAACTTTATCGGGAGAAACTTTAACAAGTTTCTCAACTGGCTCAAGACTAGGCTTCGAAGGACTAGCCTTAATCCCCTTCTCAGAACCTTTTCTCTTCTTCGATGGACCTCCAACATGCTTTGGTAGCAAAACACCAGTTTCAATCGAAGGATTGATAGTTTTAAGATAGGGCACAAGAATTTGATTTGTAGCATCAACCTTTCGAAGCATAGCATCAAGTATCCTTTCAATATTGGGGAAAATTTTAGATTTCTCCTCCACAGTCTTGGGATGTTGGTAAATAGCAAACTAAGCTTTAGGATCATCAGCAGGTACAAAGATCCCTTCCTTTTCATACACAAATTGCAAAATTAGTCTCCAGTATCGAGCACAAGTGATTCCATTCTCCACACTGATGTTTTCAATACTGTTTCCAAATTCTTGCCACAAATAGGTTGCATAATCCGACTGTAAATCATAGTACAACCCAACAACCATAGCATAAACTTCTAGTTTGGCTTTACCCAAACCAACAGTTCGTCCAGTCAAGAAACGAAGAAAAATGCCAAAAAGAAAGTTCCAGATGCAAGGCAAGGATGATTTCTTCATATCCATCATTCATGTAAGAGGTGTTTGATGACCCATCTCATCGAACATATGAACCACCTGTTCATTCGTAACCTCATAAAAAGGCTCGACATTAGGAATCTTCAAGATTTGGGCAAACTGCTTCTTGGTCAATTTGTACTTCTTCTTATTGATCAGTTGAAAAGTAACCACCTTTGTAGTCTTCTTGAACACAACAGTAGAAGCGGCTAACAGTAACCATGTCATTGGAATGGAAAACGATGCCGACATAGCAGTAGTTAAAATAGAGTGATTTAATGCAATTATAAGCATCTTCAGTCCTTCAGGATAAGCATCAACATTCAGTTGAACCCTGTAATTCATGCTTTGAATCTTCAAGAGTGGTTGTGATGTGACATCATCAGTAGTTTGAGATGGATCAACATGAACATTGGTAGCCGCCATTGTTAGGGTTTGAGAGTTTTTTTTTAGAAAACAGAGCATATAGGGCATGAAAATTTGGGGAAATATTGATCGCGTAAAGTTGGAAAGAGATGACCTAAAAACCTTTTATACTTCAATCCCAAGTTTGAATTTGAATTTGTTAAGCATTAACTGCATGCCACGTGTCTCCTTGAAAACCGGATCAATAGCCGTAAAAGTAGCCACGTCTGAAAAGTGATGATCACTTTTTCCTTAAAAACCACAAGGTAACCAGAATGTCACATCAATCAGTCTGTTCGCTTGTCCCAATGGGATAAGAACCGTCACGAACCCTTCGATGTGGAGGAAAGACTCTTTCGCTTTTACGTTGTGCAGCGAAGTCATACGCCAAACCTTTCGAAATCATCAGCCTGAGTTGGTATTACTCAGAATCTCAAGGATTTCAATGTGTGCTTATGTGTGCCAAAAATTGGGATGAGATCAAGATAAATAAAAAAATTTAGATCGGTGATGTCAATTAAAAATCGACATAAATACAGTAAGATCCCAGGAAAAGATCGCTTCATTCAACATCAAGAGAGATGTCAAACAACTTGTGTGGTTTCCTGTGAAATACAATCGAATACTCATAGAGGAGTATCGAAGGGCAACTTTTTCAAGGCTTCATAGGTAGGCATGAATTTTGTTACATATCACAACTCAAAATAAGTGTGAGAAAATGTAAAAAAAATTACTCATTTGACCAGTGTATTCAGTGACAAGTATGGTTTGGAAAAATATATAAAGTAATGAAGTATGGAATTGATATTCAAACTGAAATCATATTCCAAAAAAAATTGTCCTAGATCTTTTTGGGTAAAACTTTTGTGGGTTTCGAACATTTCATCAAGACCACTCAAACTGAAAGAATATGATTTTGAATATCGAAGTAAGGTACAGAAACAAATGTTTTGTTACATTATTGAGCAACAGTTCACCGTCAATGCCTTAAATGTTTCGAAATGGTGGGTTTCACCTTCATCACGACCTCATGAATCTAGATCATAAACACGTACTTTGCACATGCCTAAATCCTGGTTGGTTCAAACAAGAGATCTCGTTGGCATATGTCATTGTGTGTGATCGTGTAAGAATATTTGATGAAAAAGATTGGTTAGAGAATCGAAAGTACCTCTGCTAATAGTGGACCAAGCAGGAAACTCTTAACTCATTTGAGAAGAGTAAGGCTTCGAAACACATTGCGTCGTGAAGGCTTGGGACAACATGCTGCAACATGCTTCTAGGGACACCTAACTAGGATGAAGTTGCGAATTTATACCTTCCCTAAATTTGCATTGCAAGTGTCACCAAGAGACGTCGAAAACATGCTACACAAAAAAAGTTAACCAGACAAAAAGAAAATAGAAAATATTTTTGGTGTTTCGATTTTTGAATGAAAATAACAAAAAATAAGAAAATCTCTTTGATATTTTTGATTTTTGAATGAAAATGACAAAAATAAGAAAATATTTTTGATATTTTTGATATGTGAATGAAAACAACAACAAAATAAAAATCTTTTTGATGTTTTTTGATTTTTAAATGAAAATGATAAGAAAAGGAATAAAAAAATGTACCCTACATGCGAAGTGTAAAGTGTCGACATAAGGAATGAAAGTATCGACATAACTCTTGGTATGAAGTAGCGAAGCGAGTTCTGAACCGTTCAGATGAATTTCAAAAGCGAAGCGTGTCGAACGTTGAATAGTGAAATGTAACCTCTGATTGAATCATCAATGATTTCAATATCACTTAGCTCTATAACGAATTCAGATGAGGAACAACATTCGCATCAAGTATCCCTAAGCCCTACAAAATCCTCAAAAAGGTCTTTTCATCCAACAATTTGGTAAAGATATCACAAGCTTATATGGTGTCTTTACAAAGTGAACTTCAATCTTGCCATCCTCAACATGATCTTTGATAAAGTGATAACGAAGTGCAATGTGTTTAGTCTTCGGATATTGCACATGGTTATGCAAGATGTGAATAGCACTTTGTGAGTCACAATACAACGTAATTTTCTTCATGTTGATTGCAGAATCACGCAGTTGACTTTGAATCCAAATGATTTGAGAAGTGCAAGCTGCAACAACAACATATTCTGCTTCTGTTGTGGAAATCAAAACACAGGTTTGTTTCTCTGATTTCCAGCTCACAAGCTTCGCATCCAAAAGTTGACATCCACCACTTGTGCTTTTACGATTAAGTTGACAACCAGCCAAGTCTGCATCTAAAAACTATTGAATAAAATACCCTGTTTTTGAAGGATATCACAATCTTAACGAAACTGTGCATTTTAGATAGATAAAAATGTTATTGATTGTGGTTAGATGATGTTCCCTGGGATTCGATTGGTACCTAGCACAATTGCAAACGGAAAACATTATATCAGGTCGACTGTCACACCCCCAAACCAGAACGGAGGAAATGTCCGGGTGCGGATGACGTCATGTACAATATCATAACAGTTGAATAATAGTAATCAAAGCACAACAACCATCATATTGATAATGTATAGTTTTTACATTTGTGTTCAAGTCATTGAATACTTGACACGAAAAGTATATAGAAAAAACTAAAAGACGTGACACTATGATGCTCCGTCTTCTCTAAAACCTGTGTGGATACCTGTCTACTGTTTCCCAAAGAATACAAGTGGTTTTGAAAAGAGTGTCAACAATTAAGTTGGTGAGTTCATAAGCATTTTTGTATTAGAAGTCTGTCATTTGTTCCTTGAAAATGTTAGTGTGTTCTTCCGGAAATCCAATATTTTCTATTGTAAATAAATTGTAGTCTTAATACCTTAAGACCAAAATGTGTAAGTGTTATTGTACTTTGAAATAGTATAATGTAGTTTTAATTCACATAAAACCATAAAATGATTGTTTCCAGAAATGTAAGTATCTCTATGCTGGAAAATAGTATATGTAATTGTAGTTGTATGAAACTCTGTGAATGTATGTGCCTGGATCCACCAGTTGTACTATAAATACTGCATTGTAGTTTTATTATTAAATAAAACTATTTGAAGTTATTTATGTATTCCTACACTAATCGTATTGTTCAATACTAAATTTTGAGTTATTATACTCATGCTTGATGACCTAAGATAACATGCTACGACGTTCTTCAGGCGTCAGAAATGGTACCACATTTGTCAACCCAGACCTTCCGGTCTAACTGTAGCTAACAATTTAGGTGCAGGATTGTCAGTCCCGTATAGATCTATACACAAGTGTTACGCTCTCCCTCCTGAAGACTCTGGTTATAATTCTAGACTTTCGTTGGTACTTGGATAAGTACTTGAAAATGTGACTCACAAAGCTATATTGACGGTTACGTGTACAATAATGAAAAGCCATTTTGTAATTAATAAACCGTATGTATGTGTCCTTTCATAGTGTAATCGTAGTGTAAGTAATTATACTTTTATATAATTATTTTTGTATTATATACCTGACTAGTAAAATGATATGTATGTTCCAAAACTGTACCTATTATAGTTTAAAGTGTATGTTCTATTGAGATGAAAACCTTTGTATTTTTAACAACTTTGTATATTTATATTCGTAAATCTGAGATAAAGATTTTTCGTGAAATTTAACATTTTTGTATAAACGGTAATAAAATAAGTTGTGAAAATAACCTTTTTGCTCAACGTGTTACAAAAGGATTTTAGTTTTAATGAAATAAATTTCATACTTATATATAAGGCATATATAATTAAGATTGAAAAGACAGTCGAATAAATGATTCTACCCTAAGCCCAAAAACAAACAAGGAACAAGAGTTAAGGCGAAATCACCAATTCTAAGCCTGTAGAATCTTATATATATATATATATATATATATATATATATATATATATATATATATATATATATATATATATATATATATATATATATATGGTAAAACGACGGTTGAAATAGTTTGAATATTAACACAAGATTCCTTGTGCTTTAATTGTATCCCCCCCCTAAAATATGGAAAAATCATGATAACGTAGGGGTATGAACTCACATCGAGTGTATGTTCTTGGCTTGTTATGATGTGGTAGTGATTGTGATGATCCTCGGGTTAGAACATGTGTAAATAGTCATATCCTAATAATTTTTATGCCCGATATTGTATGTAAATTAGTGAAATAATAATTAAAGTGTCAGACAACACTAGATTATGTAAGAATACTTACAATAAATTATTGGGAATGTATGTAGGTGTTTTGATAATTATGAAGATTCGAAGGCTGTTCTTGATGTTGTTGGGTGGATTATGAAGATTTGATGATTAACTGGGCACAACTTATGAATATATGGTGTTTTCGTATGAGTTTTTGAGAGAAGAACGTGAAGGCTTTTGGATGTAAATGTGATTTATGAATTGGGTTTTCGGTTTCGGCATATAAATATTGGGATAAGTTGATGTGACATCTGCATTGGAAAGTGTAATTTATCCTCTTGAATTGTGTGTCACTGTTTAAAAGTGGCGTTTTCAGTTCTATCATCACCGAAATCACCTTGATTTCGGTCCAAGTTCCAACCGAAATCAAGTTGTTTGGTCTCGCAATCTTTTAGCCGAGAGTTTTCGGTCCATATGGTTTTCGGTGGAGGCTGATTTCGGTCGGAAGGGTGGGTCCTCGGATGGAGTTCTCGGTCTAGGAAGGGATTTCGGTCCTAGTGGGATTTGATTCCCAAAACCAAAAACACATAAAGGAGTGTAAATTTTCATTATTAAATTAAATAATTTTAATTATTTGACTTTTGTTTGACATAGTTGACTTACTTTGACTTTTATTGACTTGAAATAACTGGTTGTTACATCGACTAGCTGTTAGATATAAGAATGAACCAATCATGCTTCGGTATAATGTGAGATCAACAACCGGCTTATCCAACGAAGGACCAAGTCTCGTTCCAACTGCCATTGGTACTTTTGAGCTATTCGTCATTCCAAGGTTTTCAAGCAGAGTTTGAGTGTATTTCACTTGATTGATAAAAATGTCTTCTCTACTTTGACGAATGTTTAATCCCAGAAAATTTTTGAACTTCCTCATCATGCTCATCTCAAAGTGACACTTCATAAGATTCTCAAATTCACTTGATAAAGCACGGTCAGTAGAGCCAAAAATAATATCATCAACATAAATTTGTACAAGCATAAGATGATTACCAACTTTCTTTAGAAAGAGAGTGGGATCAACTGATCATTGTTTAAATTTTGATTGCTTTAAAAATGTGGTAAGAGTTGCATACCAGGCTCTTGGTGCTTGTTTTAACCCATAAACAACCTTATCTAGAATATAACAATGATCAGGAAATTCGTCATTAATAAAACCTAGAGGTTGCTCGACATACACCATCTCTTCCAGTTCACCATTTAAAAATGCACACTTGACATCAATTTGATTGACATCGAAGTCCTTGTGTGCTACATAGTCTAAAAAGATTCGAACAGCCTCGAGTCTTGCGACAGGGGAAAAGGTTTCCTCATAATCTATACCTTTGTGTTGCGAATACCCTTTAACAACTAGCCTAGTTTTGTTTCGAACAACATTTCCATATTTATCAATTTTATTTTTGAAAATCCATTTTAAGCCTACGATTGAAACATCATCTGGTTTTGGAATAACTCTCCAGACTCTGTTTCTTTCAAATTCAGCAAGTTCAGATTGCATAGAAACAACCTATTAGGATGTTCCATAGCAGCCTTGACTTATTTTGGTTCGATTTTGGAAATGAAAACATTGACCATGCAAAATTCTTGATGAACATTAAGTACCTCATTCTTTGCACGAAGTTGAGCCCTTGTTAACAGTCCAACGTGATGATCACCAAAAACCCGTTCTTTTGGATGACTTCGAGTCAATTTATCCATTAGAGGATATGCATGATCAAAGTCCAATGGTGTGTCTTCAAACATTTCTTCAGTTTCCTATCCTTCCCCTACATTCGACATATTATCAGTCATGTCATGAAAAATATCAGTTTGAACATTTGAAACATTTGGTAAAAATTCATTTTGCTCCCCCTTAATAATTGGATCATTATTATGATGCTCCCCCTCAACATTGACATCCACTTGATGTTGCTCCCCCTCGAAAGTATACTCCCCCTCAACCCTACTAGTTGAACTCAAGTGCTCCCCCTCCATTTGAGCATTCGGTACCACTAGTAAACTTTCGTTGTTCATTGGAGAATTCGTTGAAGAGTTCATATCAACAACATCCTGTGTGATAGTCGAATCATCAGTGTGCTTCGATGCTTCAGTTAGTTGATTGTCATCAGCAAGAACTTCTGCATCAATTGCCCTGCCAGGAATAAAAAAATTTAAATCATAATAAATCTAAAGAATTCAAATTTTTAGATTCATCGTTTGATTCATTAGTGATTGGTTTTTGTTCGAAGCACTTTTCAAATCTTTTCGAATAATAATCATCAAAGGTAAGAGTAAAAGTTTCTTCGATTTTCCTGGTTTGTTTGTTTAACACCATGTATGCAACCGAATTATGAGAATATCCCAGGTAGATCCATTTATCAGCTTTTGACTGAAATTTCGAAAGGTTATCCTTAAGATTCATAATGAAGCACCTGCAACCAAAAACATGGAAAAATTTAACATTTGGTTTCCTATTGTTAATAATTTCATATGGGGTTATATTAAATTGACGATGAATGAAAGATCGATTTTGAGTAAAACAAGTTGTTGAAACGGCTTCAGTCCAAAGATACTATGGAAGATTCGCATATGTAAGCATGGTTCTTGCTGCTTCACAAAGAGACATGTTCCTCCTTTCGACAACACCATTTTGTTGAGGTGTGTAAGGAGATGAAAAATTATGCGAAATTCCTTCGTCAGTTAAGAAAGAATCAAGAACCTTGTTCTTGAACTCTGAGCCATTTTCACTCTTGATCTTACGAACCTTTTTCTTCAACTCAATTGAATTTGTTTGATGAAGTCGATCATTACTTGATCTGTTTCTGATTTTAGACGTAGAAAATATACCGAAGTAAACCTTGAAAAATCATTAACAATAAGCAATATGTACCTCTTATTGTTGAGAGTTTCAACAGTCGAAGGACCATAAAGGTCAATATGAAGAAGTTCCAAAGGTTCAACAATCTTCGAATCAATGACAATCGGATGACCTTGTCTATGTTGTTTCCCTTGTTCGCAAGCTACACACAAAGTATCATTATTAAATTTTAATATTGGCAAACCACGAACAAGATCATTTAGCACCAATTTATTCAGGTTCTTGAAATTCAATTGAGAGAGTCTTCGACGCCATAGCCAACTTATGTCCGATGATGCTTTCCAAAGGAGACAAACCGAGCGAACTCCAACTATTGGTTTAATGTCAAGCGTAAACATAACGCCTTTTCTTTTGGATTTGAGCAAGACTTCTTTTGTTTCTATGTTCGAAATCACACTTCCTTCTTCATTAAAAGCAACCGCATTGCCACTGCCCACCACAAGTTGCGAAACACTTATCAAGTTGTGTTGAAGACCTTCGACATATGCTACCCTATTAACAGTGAATTTTCCATTCGTAACTTTACCATAACCCTTTACCTAACATTTGTGATTGTTGCCAAAATTTACCACTCCAACATTATCTAGGCTTCGATAGTCTCGCAAGTTTTCCTTCCTACCAGTCATGTGACGAGAGAACCACTATCAATTTACCATTTGTCATCATATTGCCCGTGACACAAAACCTGCAATCACTGAAAGAATTTAGTTCCCCAAGGATGTTTGGTCCTTGGTTATTAGAACAAAATGCATGATGAAATGAAGATCCTAAAACCCAATTACGAACTTTTGATTTCAAACTATCAATTAAGTTTACTTTGTTACATGAGGGTATTGAAATGAAATCATTCGTTGGTTCAGGATCAACACTGTCTTTCCTTTTGTCCTTTACTATTCGTTTCACATCAACTTTCGCTTTTGGAACAGTTCTCTACTGTCAAACAGATGGATTCGACTCCTTGGATGAAGAGCTTCCACTTGACGACTCATACAAGCAGCTTTCATAGGGATACATGATATCCTCCTAAGAGAATTTCCCACTTTGATAATGTTTGTCTTTTCCTTCTAACCAGTGATTGATGTTTTTGACATCTGTTTTTCCTTTGGAAAAAGAAGTGTTACTTAGCTTCTTCGAAGGAGGATTAGGAAAATGAGGTTGTGTGGGTTTGACTGTCACATTTCTATTTTCATTTAGATTTAACTTTTCAAAAATGTTGTTTTGAAAACCCAGGTTTTACTTGTGGTTGAAAACGACTTTGAAAACGTTTTTGATAACCAACACTTGATTGATGAAAAACTTGTGGACCATTCGAAAATCTTCTTTGACTTGGAAATTGAAAAAAATTCCTTGATTCATTGGATTGAAAATCTTTTATTTGAGAATGATTTTGTGCAAACCTTGCATGTTGATTAGGAACATGATTTCTTGATGATTCAGATTTTACAAAATTCTCGTTGGTTGATTTTTGAAAATTCGGTTTAGAATCGGACTCCGAAACTTGTGGTTTATTTTTGGAAAAATCTTTATGTGGTTGACTTTTTTACAAATCTTTTTGAGATTGAGCGGGTGTTTTCTTAATAAAAGACTTGTTTTGAGAAGATGTCTAAACTAGTTTAGACTCGGTTGTTTCAGACGATTTAATTAACCAAACATTTTGTCTCTTTCGAGACTAAATATTTTGTCAATAAACTTTCTTTCGCGCTTTTGTCATTGAAATCCCATTTTCTTTTGAAATCTTTTCAATTTGTTATTTGAAACATTGGACATTAGATTTTGATTTTTGAGAAACATCGACATTTGTTTGTTGTTCAACTTTTGGATTTTCAGTTTAACTACCCAATTTCTTTGTGGTTTTGTCTTTGAAAAGTGAATGAGTTCTTGTTGGGATTATTTTCGACAGCGCTTTGGTTGGAGAAAAACCCTTCTTTCGAAGCTTTATTATCATTTTCTTCAACAATTTTGTTGATTTCAGGTTTAACTTTATCACCATTGCCAGATGTAACAAACACATGATTTGGAAAGATAACTTCATCTGTGGATTTAAAGTTTGGATACACAACCGAATTTGATTCAAGATAATGAGAGCCTTTTTCCTTCATTATTGTGTCAAACCTCTCAGTTTTCTCATAGACCTGATCAACTACAACCCGTGGTATGGTTGTTTCTTTCGAAGCATCATTATTATCATCATCACTATCTGTTGGACTATCTTCAACAATCACATGGTCAGGGTCATGAACTTTCGAAGTCAAGGGTTGGTCAGTGTCAAATTTAACTGAAGAATCATGACAGATTTCTTTATGCTTATCCATCAAAGTGACATTAATGACAGATAACTGAGAACAATCAACAACTTCCTCCTCCTCCTCAATTTCACTAATATCATCAGAGTCATCTTCGATATCAGCAAAATTGTTTTGAGAGTTAGATGTCGAATTCTCAGTACTTTTCAAAATTTTGATTTGTTCATTTTTGGTTAAGGTCTCATTTACAATATCAACAAGATCATTTGCATCTAAACATTCATCAATTCTAACAACACCATATGCATATTGATCTATTAGGACCTTGTCAAACTCATATATTTTCTTTTCACAGTCATAGGAACTTGAATCAATATTCTCCCTTTCAAAAGCTAAAAAGGGCAAAAGCTTCCTATGCTGTTCTTTGCTAATGTCTGACGAATGATATAATGCAGTTAATTTTCCATACAAACGTTTTGCTTAATTACAATATATATTTCGTTTTTTAAGCAAAATCTTGATATCAGAACTCAAACCGTCTCTATCACACATGATATTGGTTATTTGTAAATCTAAGTGTTCTATTCTAGCTTTCTTGGATTCCAAACATATCTGAGTTTTTAGCAGTAAAGTCTTAGACTTTTTAGCATCACTAATAGCAGAAATAAGCAGATCATTAACATATGCTTCATCAAACTCAGATAACATCAAATTATATGCATTAGGAGGAATATTAAAAGACTGAAGAAGAGAATGTACCTGCGAAGTCATAGGAGACTTGTGAGAAGTGGTCGAAACAAAGCATGTTCCTATGAAATTCTCTTCATTCTCTTCCTCAATGCTTGCGAACATTGCTCTATGAGTTGGGTTTCACATCTCCTCTTCATCTAATCCTGATGACCAGATTTGATAAGTCCCATCCTCATCATCTAATCCCTTCGTAACCAGAGAAATTCCCTTAGTCTTCGCTCTCACTTCCTCAAGCCTCTCCACGTAGTAGGCTTCGTCCTTGACTCTACTCTTCTTTTCATCTCTCTTCCTCAGCATGCAATCACTCGCCATGTGATTTGCCCCATTGCAATAATGGACGTCGAATCCACAATCTCCCTTGATCTTCTTCTCTATCTTTGCTTCCTCAGACTTCACCTCCTTCGTCTCTACTCTCTTCTCATCATTTACATTCTTCCCAAAAAAACTTCATTTCAACTCACTCGTTTTTTACTTTAGATTAAATGGATTTTTGAAGAATTTCTTCACTCGCTTGTTCAAAAGAAAGCCACCGCTTCGTCATCAGAATTGACGATTAAACCTTCATCTTCCGAACCCTCTTTCTCACCAGTATTTCTCGACATATTTACTAGCAAACTTCGACATCAGTGCCAAAGGACCACCTAAACCACTTCTTGTTTCCTATGCTATCTCATTCACTTCACTTTCATTTTCCTTCAACACATTATAGAGATCATTGAGAGAAAAGTAGTCGAAGCTTTGTTGAGTTTTTATCATTAAGATGACATTGCGCCATTCCTTATGAAGTCCCCCGATAAAAGTCAAGTTGAACTCCATTGTTGACCTTATAACTCCATATCTGCTGCACTTATAAATCACTTCATTTAGACGATTGTAATAGAGCTCAATGGATTCCTCTTCTTTTTTCTTGAACTCTCCTAACTCCAACAGACACTGCTTAACAGAGCTTATCTTTGTCTTCTCACTGCCTTGGTACTTTTCCTTCAATGTTTACTTAATTTCCTTTGATGTCTTGCAACTACGCACATAGTTGTACACAACAGGTGGAAGAGCACCATGTAATTCAGCAAGCATCGTTTCTCATTTTTATTCAATTTATCTATTTGTTGAGCAACATCTTCATTGGTAGCAGACGATCCAACAGTTTGTAACACAGTAGGAGAACGAACATCTTTAGTGATGCATTTCCATAGATCCTCATCAATTCCATTAATATAATATTCCATACGATTAGCCCATTAATCATAGAATTTTTGAATCAACATAGGAATTTTTGTGGATGAACCGAGAAGATGAGAGTATGAATTCATGGTGTTCATGTTAAAATTCGCCATTGTTGTATGGACGAAATTTGTGAAAACCTTCAGGAATTGAGATTTGATGAACAAAACTTCCAGAAAACTGGCGCAAAATACTCGATCTAACAAACCGAAAGCATGATCGAATCAAAACAGATGATCTGTGATGATTTTCAGAATCAAAAGAGCGGAATATTTTGAATGTAGAACGAGACTCAAAACCTTTTTGAAAACTTAAGAAAATCATATCAAAACTGAATGAATCCTGCTCTGATACCAAATGTAGTTGTTTTATGATCGAGTATAAAAACAGAAATCAGAGTTATGAACGAATTATGAACACACAGTGTAAATATTATCTGGTTGGCTCGATTATGCTTTTGAAGAATACAGAGAAAAAATAGAGAGTACAAGTCGAAGACTCCAAAGGACTACTCTAACTCTATTATCCCTTGCCTATTTATAGGGAATACAAAAGCAAACAAAAATGCATAAGGGACTAAGCGTTACAGTTTCGTAACTAACAAAGCCGTTATGCAAAATACATAAACTAACTTTCAAAACTAGGAGTGACTCAATTAGACTTCGACACCTCACAACTATATTCGACCCTTACACAAATTTTCTTATTTTCTAATTTTAAAGTACTTGTCTTTCTTAAGATATATTATTCTTTGATTAATTTTAATATTTTATTAATAATCTATGGTCTATGATTAATCCTCGATTAATCTCCGTCAAGGCGGATTAATCCATTAGCCCCTGTTGACCGTCGAGCCACCGTCGAGCGATTTTTACAACCTACATGACATGTACCATCATATGAGACTAATTTATATGGGATACATGACTAAGCTTGATCAACTCTGTTTAATGTCAATTTTATTCCCCAAAAGCACATTTACTATTCTACTCCGCGACACGTCAATCCTCACGACTCGCCGTAACAACAATATCACTTGTAATGGAAATCCCCCATTTATTAATGACGATGACGCGTAGTGACAATGAATGTGCTCCAGATTTGGCATCACATTTTTCTTTTCAAGAGAATTGTCCATCTTATTTAGCTGCTAAGTATGCTAATTTATCATACTTAGCAGGGAAGTCACAACCCCTAGGGTTTTGTTGATTAGAATAACTCATATGGTATGAAATGCGCCTCATCTGATATAATCTGGTTTATTTTCAGTAAGGTGGTTTCGAGGATATTCAAGTTCGGAGCTGGATCGAGTGACCAAGATAGGCCATGGTTAACTGAGAAGGATATTAGGGCATTGATTTCTTCTGAGGTTCTGACTGCTATCCGGGGAGAGATACCGGAGTTGTTCGGGTCTATCAAGACAACCATTATGGAGTAGTTTGACGGCCATTACGTTGCACTTACTGAGGATGTTGTTGCTTCAGCGACCATGGCGGTTGCAGCCGCTGGGGTTCGTGGAGAGCGAGCCTTCCAGTATCGGGATGTCAACAATACGAAGCCCCCGGTGTTCGATGGGGTTCAGGATCCAATAATTGCTATGAGGTAGTTGATTGATGTTGAGGGATGTTTCTTTAGTTGCTCCTGCCCAGCTGACCAGAAGGTGAAGTGCGCCCTAAACCTTCTCAGGTTGGGGGCGAAGGATTGGTGGAGGTTGGTTAGCTCATATACTCCAGAGTAGAGCGCTGTTGTTTCATGGGAGCAGTTCTATGAGATATTCCCTACGATGAAGAGGGAGCGGAGGCAGGATCCGATGCAGTTTGAACCTACGACGAAGCGGTTCAAGGCCACTGATGTGAGATTTAGGATTCAGAGGGGCTGCACTTGTGGCAAGTGCGGCAAGTTTCATGAGGGTAATTGTCGATCTACTTTTGGGTGCCACAAATGTGGTAAGGAGGGGCATTACACCAAGGATTGTTTTTCAGTAGGTTCCAGCACCTACCACTGGGATTTGTTTTCACTGTGAGCATGTTGGCCATGCAAGGGCCAACTGTATTTTTCTCACTATGGGACCGGCAAAAGCGCCATCGCCAGCTACTTTGAGGATCACCGATGGGCGGCAGGGTAGGCAGAGCCCCCGAGAGCTTGAGGTCGCGCTTTTCAGCTCATGGTAAAGGAGGTCAGGGTGGCGCCATACGTCGTTACTGGTATGTTTCCATTTATCATTTTGTCAATTATTTTATGGTATGCTTATGTTTGTGTTTCTAATAGGAATATTCTTAATGAATTCCTTGCCTACTCTGGTGTTATTCGACTCTGGCGCGAGTCGGTCCTTTGTAGCTCAGTCTTTTAGTAGGGATTTTGATATGACCCTCGGAGAGTTGGAGTATGCGTTGTGGGTTTCTATCGCCAACGAACATGGGATTTCCACATCCAGAATGTATTGGGGGTGTGTATTGGAGATCTTGGGGGTGCCTTATCCTATTGATTTGATTCCTATCCCCATAGGGGATGTATGTGTGATTGTAGGGATGGACTGGCTGATCAGGTTTGGTGCTATAATTGACTGTGAGGGTTAGCGAGTGATAATTGAAACTTCAAGTGGGGGACAACTGGTCATCTATGGAGAGGGTACCAGAATTTGATCAGGGTTTTTTTCGGCGTCCAGGGCTCGGCTGTACATTCAACATTGTTGTATGTGTTATCCTGCCTATGTGGTTGATACTCGGGTTAGGGAGCAGGTTTCGATTTCAGATGTGCTAGTTGTTAGGGAGTTTGCTGATGTGTTTCCGGAGGAGTTACCCGGTGTGCCTCCCGAGGGGCAGGTAGAGTTCAGGATTGACCTAGTGCCAGGTGCGACTCTAATTGCTAAGGCACCGTACCGTTTGGCACCGCCATATATGCATGAGTTGTCCTCTCAGCTTTAGGAGTTGTTAGGCAAGCAGTTCATCAGACTGAGCAGTTCATCATGGGGAGCATCGATATTGTTCGTCAAGAAGAAAGATGGTTCACACTGGATGTGCATTGATTATCGGGAGTTGAACAAGTTGACGATGAAGAACCGTTGTTGAATCATAAAAAGTGACCCTCTTAAACTTCAACTACCACAACCTCTTCAGCTACCGCAGCCATCCAACACCCGCAGTCAAGCTCTTTCCTCAGTAACCACATCCAGAGTATACCAACCGCAGTCACTTAACTAGATTACTCTACTTGTCTTTATTGTAAAACTCTCTATTGTCCAGTATGCCTTGCATGGCTACTCTTAGAGATGTAATCTAGTATACTTCATGAGTCTCTATAAATAGAGCTCATTCTCTTGTATTCAATACGGATAACTTACGCATCTATTCTGAATACACATCTCTGAAGTTATCTTTTCTATCTCTCAATCTACTCATCACTTCTTACTCTCAATTCTTACTAAAATATAACTGATTATAACCTCTCTCCGGAGCAAGTCTTCTATGACTTTATCACTAAGCTTGATCTTCCTTATTAACTCAGTTTGAATGCATTCCTTGTTATGAATCAACTTAAGTGTATACTTGATATAACAATTGTTGTCATTTCTATTTCTTTACTTTTCCGCAACTAACTATCTAACTATCTAACTTATTAATATTATTGTTGAGCTTTTAGATCCTTCGAGATTAACTATTCCGCAATACTACTTGTTCTAACGTTTGTTCAAGTGCGTCTCAAAGTTTTTCTCTCAACAATTGGTATCAGAGCCATAGTGGTTGCTTTTTGAAAACGGAACTCTGATTTTCAAAGGGCCTTCTATACCACTAAAGCTCATTTCTTCAAAAAAAATTTCAAATGGCACAATCGTTATCTCTGAACGTTTCCAACAATGTTGGTGGTTATAATCGAGCCCTAATACTGGTAGCAAATGAATATCATCACTGGTCACAAAGAATGGAAATATACTTAAGGAGACTTGGTACAGATGTATGGCGATCCGTAGAAAAAGGACCACATGTCCCAGTCCTTACACCAGTTCAAACTGACGGCGCTACAACCAGACTAGGAGGAGGTCAACCAGTCATGAACCGTCCCACCAAGGATGATCTCGATAAAATGGAAAATGATGCTATTGCTTTTTATGAAATCTTCTGTGGAGTTGCTCCTGACAACTTCGATATTATCAAAAATTATAAATCAGCAAAAGACATCTGGGAAGTTCTCAAGAATCTGTACGAAGGCTCAAAACAAGCACAAGACAAGAATCTTACTACCGCACTCAATGAGTTCAACAACTTCAAAGCTCATACTGGTGAAAGTTTGGAAGACTCCTTCAAAAGGTTCAACCTGATAGTCACCAAGTTATCCAATGCGGGCACCATCCGCAGTAACCATGAAACAAATCTTCAGTTTCTTAATGGTTTGGGAAGACATTGGACTACAGCTAAGATGACAGTCCAAGGTGATAGAAAGATTCACTCTTTGTCACTCTACAAACTCTATGGAGAACTGCAAGCACAAGAGTCCACCGTACTCAAAGATTGTGCTGACTTCGGAGGACCACTTGCTCTAATAGCACAAGCTCCACACAATCAATCCTACTCTCCCTCGTATGACACTCCACCGCAGTCATACGAAGCTGATTCAGAGTATGATGATGAAGAAGAATTTCAAAAGGCTATTGCTCTGGTTAGCCAACAGTTCAACCGTCTACCACCTCCCTCCTTCCGCAAGAATCAACATTTCAACAAACGTCCATTCAACCGTAACTTTAGTCCACAGAATAATCATTCTCGTTATCCAAAAAGTTCTCATCCACTACCGCAATCTCAAAATACTCAACCAAAGGAGGTACCGCAGTCTACTCCAACCACTAACTCCGGTACTACCTCTGAAGACAAGACTGATGTCCTGATTTGTCACAAATGAAACAAAGAGAATCACTTTGCAAGAGATTGTAAGGCCAATGTAGTAAAAGACAGAGCATTCTACCTTAGAATGGCTCAGGTGTTGAAAGATAAGGAAAAGGCAAGGGCATACGTATCCCATGTCAAAAGAGACCATCAAGTTTGGTCATCCGGAGACGAAGATGAAGCCATCAGCAGTGTCAAAGGAAAAGGGAAAATCTGCATGCTGGCAACTGCGGATGATGATGAGTCTACAAAGCTGGAAAAGAACTACTGCTACATGGCAAAGGATGGAACTCTATGCATCGTCGAACAGGTAAAACTCATGATCCAAACTCTAAACTATAGCATGCATGATTGTCAACCCTACATAGATGATCTTTATGACACTTGTGATGCCGTCCTTACAGACTATAACAAAGCCTTAGATGAGAAGAACATTGCGTCCCAAGAGATGTTCCATGTGAGAGGATGACTGGATAACAAAAGACTCAAAATGGCTATGTTAGAAAAGGACCTAGAGTTAGAGAAAGATGCAAGAATGTTAAGTGAAACACAATTAGAGATAGCTTTGAACCAGAGAGATTTAGCTCAGAGTGAAATTGTACGCTTAAATCTTCTAATCGAAAAATTGTTCAATGAAAGTGAAGCTATTGAAAATTTAGTTAATAATGGAACCGTGGACAATACATACAATTGGGGTTGGTCAAATGGATATCCTACCGCAATGGATTCCTCACCCCGGTTCAACAAAGACAGACTGTATGTCCCTCCAGACCGAGAATTTCATTTCCCAGTCAATGACAAGACCTTTCCCAAAGACATCAAAACTCACTTCGGTAGACTCCATAATCTAAGCAATAATTGTGTCATTGAGGAAATCGTGCTTGAGGTTTCGGGTCACATATGCGATCAAATTCCTATCTGTGGCACCATTTACCCAAATTCTCAAACCTCATCCGTAGTTGATGAAGAAATTATCATTGAGGGCCCCGAAGTCTCGAAACACTTTCCATCTCTGCTCTCAGACCGCAGTGTCTCACACTGTAGTCAAAATTCCCACAAAAGTCCCACTGAAGGCCCAACTCAGACTTACTCTGCAATTGTCCATTCATCACTACCGCAGTCCTCAGTAAAAGGAACTGTGACTCTTCAGATGATTCATCATGAATTACCTATAGAGAACTTTGAAGTGGGTCAATGCTCTCAGACCCCAGAATCTTCAAGTTCGGATGGCTCAAGTCCACGTTTTCAAAATCACTGTAAGGGTACCAGGAAACCGCAGTTGAACATCAATGACTGCGGTTCACCAAAATCTTTGGCCAAAAAGGCCTTCAAAGAGGAAATTAGATCTCGAGGCACAAATAGACAAACTTTTTCAAAAAATAAGAAGCATGTCAGATTTTCAAAGTCCAAGAGTCCAGAAAAATTTGTTTTCTCACACTACTTTTCAAAAAACTCTCCCATCAAGAAAATCTACAAAAAGGAATGTCCAGCCTCAAAAGTCATTCCTACTTCATCTGACACAACCCAAAAGAGTGTTCAGTCTTTTCGAAACAATGTTTTTCAGGTCTATTTCTCAAATGATCCTAAATTGAAAGGTATTTTACCCACACCAACACTTTTAAAGTCACGTCAAAATTTCAACAAATGGAAGGGTATTCTGCCAAATCCACCTAAAAGGACTCAAAGATTTACACGTGCTAAATCTTTTCGGAACAAACTTTTTCAAAACCCAACATCACTAATGTCAGGGATTACCAACCTCAGACCGGTAACATGTCCAATTCATCCTATGGACCGCTGACCAAGCATAGTGTCAGATCAAAAGACAAAATCTCTTTTTGTAAATGTCAGTATAGTTGTCAAAAGGTTTCATCCTATGTCAAATCTAGTCGGAGTCAGAAACCTCGTATTTTTTCAAAAACTCACCACACTCCAATTCTGCACAAACACCCAAGACTAGGAGTAAAAGTTAACAAGAGACCCGTCCCTGCAACCTCGGTCCATGCATCATTCAGTAATTCACCTATTGGCCCAGGCTCCAAACTAGTTTGGAAGCCTAAACTAACCGTGTAATTCTCAGGCTTTGTGCAAGGAGGAACAAGAAGAAGAATGGTTAATTGACAGTGCCTGCTCCTTGCACATGACCGGAAGGTTAGAATACCTTCGGGATTTCAGGCGAATATGCAATGGTGGAAATGTCACATTCGGCAACAATGCGAATGGGATTATCCGAGGTTACGGTGTTCTCACTACGGGGAATTTCTCTATTCAGAAGGTTGCCTATGTAGAAAGCCTTAAACACAATCTCATCAGTGTTGGTAAACTATGTAAGGCAGGACATCGAGTTGAATTTGATGATCAATTTTGCTACGTAATGAAAAGTGATAGGAACACGTGTCTGATCAAATCCAGATCCGAAGGTACCATGTATCCTTTAGATGTTTCTCTGATCATTGGCAGACCGCAGTTGTGTTTCCTCTCCAAAGCCGTATCCGAAGTCAGCTGGCTATGGCACCGCAAGCTAGCTCATCTCAACTTCAGGTACATCAACAACTTGGTCACATTAGAACTAGTCAGTGGTCTCCCTATTATCAAATTCAGCAACGATACCCTCTGTCCGGCTTGTGAATGTGGTAAGCAGTCCAAAGCAAGTCACCCTATGGTAATGGACTCTTCAATTTCTGAACCACTGGAGCTATTGCACATTGATCTCTGCGGTCCATCCACCGTAGCCAGTCTCCATCATAAGAAATACATACTGGTTATTGTAGATGACTTTACACGCTTCACATGGGTCTTCTTCCTCAGACTCAAGTCAGAAACACCACAGATTCTCATCAATTTCATCAAGGAAATCGAACTTCAGATAAAGCTTCCACTAAGACGTATCCGCAGTGATAATGGAACAGAGTTTACTAATCATCTTCTCAACAGTTTCTTGGTGTCCAAGGGCATCACCCACAACTTCTCAGCTCCTTATACACCACAACAAAATGGAGTAGTAGAGAGAAGGAACCGCACTCTGGTAGAAGCAGCCAGATCCATGCTCAACTTCGCACACCTTCCTCTCTACTTCTGGGCTGAAGCTGTAGCAACCACTTGCTTTGTACAAAACCGAAGCATTGTGTGCAAACGCCTCAATAAGACACCGTATGAGGGACTTAACAACCGCAAGCCAAATGTTCGCTTCTTTCATATCTTTGGGTGTAGATGTTTCGTGATCAACAACCGAGATCAGCTTAACAAGTTTGCACCGAAGTCTGATGAAGGCATCTTCCTTAGCTACTCCACTAACAAGGTTGCTTATCAAGTTCTCATTAGACGTAGAAGGTTAATCATTGAAAGATTCGATGTGAAATTTGATGATTCTCACATCCGCAACGCCCCTCCATCCACCGAAACCACAGCAATCATGGAAAGTGATATTCCTGCCTCTTCGGGTCCATTAAATCTTGTTGAAGTCAATTAAGACAATCTCTTTGACCCTGTAGAAACAGGCAAGTTATCCGAAGTTCTTGTGTCTGAAGAAGCTCAACAGCAGCATGCTGATGTATCTGGTCCTTCTCTATCCGAAGTAGCATCTCTCAATACTTCCACCTCTCCGGTTGAGGGGGAAAGCTCTACTCCGGATCAAGAAACAACCGTCGATGTTCCAGTACTTGATGTCGCTCAAGTTCCCATCTGCAAAGAAGCATTACCATCAAACGTCTCTTCTGATTCGGATGATGAACACATAGAGAACATTGACACAAGAACAGACCCAAGGATCATCACTCTCCCATTCGCAGTCCAGGGGGAACCTTCTTAGGTTCCAGAGGATCTCCCATCCGCAATCTAGGGGTAACCTCTTCCAACTGCTCAAGAAAATTCCGTTCTCGTTCCATCAAATCAAGATGATTCAGCAGGATGTTCTCAAATCCAGGGGGAACTACCATCTCCAACCGTAGAATCTTCTGATATTGAAGATGTTCCCTCTACCGCAGCTGCTGATCATCTGCAACCCCGTCTACATGTATGCACGAAGGACCACCCACCAGGTCAAATCATTGGCAACCCATCCGCAGGTATCCAGACTTGATCTTCCAAGGACTTATCTGATAACTGTCACTACACAGAATTTATGTCCTCAGTTGAGCCTCGAACGATCAAAGAAGCATTGCTTGAACCTGACTGGATATCCTCAATGCAAGAAGAGCTAGAAGAATTGAAAAGAAACAAGGTGTGGCAACTCATCCCGAAGCCACGTGGTCACACCATTGTAGGCACTAGATGGGTATTTAAAAACAAGCTGGATGAATTTGGTGCGGTAGTCAGAAATAAGGCAAGGCTAGTTGCAAAGGGCTACAGTCAACTTGAAGGTGTTGACTATGATGAAACGTATGCTTCGGTGGTACGAATGGAAGCCATCCGAATCTTCTTAGCATACGCAGCCCACAAGAACGTTAAGGTACATCAAATGGACATTAAGAGTGCATTTCTCAATGGGGAATTAAAAGAAGAGGTTTATCTTCAGTAACCTCCAGGCTTTGAAAGTATTGAATTCCCAGACCACTGCTACAAACTTGAATAAGCAGTCTACGGTCTGAAGCAAGCCCCAAGAGCATGGTACGAGACTCTTTCTAAATTTCTTGTCTCGTCTGGATATAAAAGAGGAGTGATTAACCCCACTTTATTTAGAAAAGCAAATGGTGACCACCTTATGCTTGTACAAATATATGTGGATGATATCATCTTCGGATCAACTGATCAAGGAATGGTGGATGAATTTGCTAAGCTCATGACCAACAAGTTCAAAATGAGCATGAATAGAGAGATTAACTTCTTTATAGGACTTCAAGTGAAACAAATTCCACAAGGGATATTCATTCATCAAGAGAAATACACCACTGAACTGTTAAAGAAATATTCTATGGACAACTGTTCTTTGGCCAAGGTCCCCATGGCCTTCGGTTATAAGATCTCTGTTGATCCCTCAGGCGAATCTGTGGATCACAAAACTTATAGAGGCATCATAGGTTCTTTGATGTACCTCACAACAAGCAGGCCATACATTATCTTTGCAACAAGTGTATGCGCAAGGTATCAGGCGGACCCAAAATTGTCGCATATGACTGCAGCCAAACAGATACTACGGTACCTGAAAGGAAGCAAGTCTCTTGGATTATGGTATCCCGCAGGAAATGATTTCAGCCTTCAAGCATTCACAGATGCGGATCACACCGGATGCAAACTAGATCGAAAAAGCACTTTAGGTGGATGTCAATTTTTGGGTGGAAGACTCGTCAGTTGGTCATCAAGGAAACAAAATTGTGTGTCTATGTCTACTGCAGAAGCTGAGTATGTGGCCGCAACCAGCTGTTGTTCACAAGTCCTATGGATGAAAACTCAACTATTGGACTACGGATACATAATGTTGCGGATACCAATCTACTGTGACTCTGAAAGTGCTATAGCGATTTCTCATAATCCTATTCAGCACTCCAAGACCAAGCATATTGAACTACGATATCATTTCATCAAAGACCACATCTTGAAAGGTAACATTGAACTCATCTTTGTCCATTCTCATGAAGAGATTGCTGATGTGTTGTCAAAGGCACTTGACTCTACGAAGCTCAACACATTCTTACAAATGTTAGGAATGATGAATCCGGACCCGCAATTATTTTTGAATTGATAGTTACCGCAGACCATACTTGGTCTCCGTTGCGGTTCTAACTGAAATCTACTTATGATAGATGGTTTTGGTACCACAGTCTAGGTACCGCAACCATATATCATACTTATTTTTCATGGGTCCTTATTGTTTGTTATTACTAACTTTATTGTACAAGTGCTTTCCTCAGTTTCTTCTAATGCAGTCATCAATATACCCATCCGCAATGATATTTGTTCATCTGCAATGACACCTGGTCATCCACAATGAAGTTTCCATCCGCAATCAATTTGATAATCTCTCAACTGTTTCATCAACCCTTGAATCTTTGTGTGCTATTTAATGATCCTTCATTAAATAAAACATTAAATAACAAAAAAAAAACATTCCCTTGAGAAACTGTCTCATTTTCTTTCTGAATAAACCTTGTGTCAGACCTATTTTTAGGTATGATGACAAAAAGAACGTTTATCCATAATCACATCCTTAATTTGTCTTTTCCGCTTACCCAGAACGTCCCATCCGTTACAACTTCCTTTTCCCTCACCCCACGATCACCTGACGTATTGATGCACGTCTGACTTTTCATTAAATGCAAATCCCTTTTTGGTAAAACCTCAAAACCTTTTTTAAATCGTTTTATTTTATGTGGCTGAGATTTAATCTCCGATTCAAAAGATTCCCCCCAAACGACGTTTTACCTTATCCTTTCTTTTTACCTAGGGTAAAAATTTCAACCCTTTATAAACCCTTCTTCTTCCCCAAAATCACTTTACGCTTTCTGAACATTGAACCTTCCCTCTCAAATCCTTCAAGAACTCTGTTTTTCTACTCTTTCTCTCAAGATCCCACAATGGTGAAATCCGGTGCATCCAAGAAACAATCCAAGGCTTCAGGATCAGTGAACCCTACTGGTTCAGACTCTCCCACGATTGCATCAAGCAACTTCAGAGCAGTGTTCGAAGATCATCCATCCTACAATGCTCCAACCAAGCTGATGATTAAGTTTCTGAAGAATCATCTCCTGTTTGGCCCCTTTGATGCTTTCACAGATGTTGTCCCAATCTCAACACTTTTCAAATGTGCATTCTCCGCTTATCGCCCAATCGAAAACCCCCAAGAAGTTCATCTTAATCTGGTTAATGATTCTTTGGTCATTCTGTCCAAGGAAAAGTTTCTTTCTGCCATTAACCTCCTTGTTCATCCCTCCATCAAGATTTTCTCTCCATCCATGGCAGACGTCACTACTGCTCTATACAAAATGGGATATCAAAAGAAGATTAAAGGAATTGGCGAATTCAAGAAAAACCAATTGTGTACGGTCTGGAAATTCGTTTTCCACTTCATCATCCGCAGTCTATCCGGCAGAACCGGAGGCACGGACAATATGGGACTCAAGCTTCTGGAGCTGGTATGGAGTATATTCATAGGACACGATGTAAACTACGGGCTGATCCTATGGGACGACTTTCTTCAATACATTCCCAAGGAGAACCCAAGGGAGAACCCAACCGAGCTCACCATTGCTAGGTTCTGGTCACTCTGCATTTCAGACCTTCATGATGATGCAGGGATCGACATCGGCAGTGACATCAATTTTTTTTGACACCAAAGATCTCAAAAGGTACAATCCCTCGTCTGATCAATCTATTTTTGGACCAATTCGAAGACTCCTTACTCATATTCTTTCTATCCTTGGTCTTGAGACTGCTGATGTCTCAGATCACATTGAGGCTACGGAAGGTATTGCCCCATACCCTCCTACCCCGCCTCTTCAAAACCCATCCACAATCATTAACCCTGAAGGTACCGCAGTCCCTTCCTCCACTACTCTCTCCAATCTTTCTCAAAGAAGAAAGCAATTGGCCACCAAGAAGAAACAAAGAACTCCTAAGAAGGATGATCCCAAACGAACCGCAACCATAAAGAAACGAAAAGCCACATCAACCGCACCTACCCAAGTCAGTGATTCTGATGAGGATGCGCAACCAATTACCATCCTCAAGAAAAAGAAACCGATACCTCTGGCCATATGCGTGACCGGACTGATACTGAAGCCTTTCAAAAGGCTCCGGTAGTCCTTGGGGTGGCCGCAGACCCATTCGCAACCACTATCATTTTCCAAACAGACTCAGAAAGTGAGTCTGATTCACAACATCGTGGAGACTCCCCCCCAGTTCACTCCCAAGAGGATGATACTGGTGCACGCCCTAAGGTCTCCAGGGCTTCCCGACTGCATTGTTGAAATCCATCCTTTTGAACGTTACCCATACACTTCAAAAACCTCCCCAACCGCAGGGCACTTCTTCCGCCCATGCCAGAACTGAGCCGAGGCCAAACTTGACCACGAGTCAAGGAGACCGAGGAAGCTTAGGAAATCCTACTCTGCTTACATCTGTAACAGGTGGTTTAGGCACGGTGAGCAAAAATGTGCAAGGATCCGTGGACCCGAAGGACACTTCGGTGAGTTTCCAAGGTTTTGACGGAGATAAATCAAACGACTCATTGTTACACTACACTCCAGTAACTGAGTCAGACAGGAAGAAATATGCCGCCTTCAGAAGGGCATTCCAAGCCCGCAAGGAACAACAGATCAAGCAACAACAGCAAAAGGAGCAAGAAATCCAGTCAGTAGCAAAGTATTGGGCAGACGCAATCAATAATGCCAATACCGTAGCCACCACTCTAAAGGTTCAAGACTGGATGACCGAGATGGCTGAAACAATTCTCAAAGCTCAAGCAACAGGTGCAGGTGCAGGCCCCTCCAGAGTACCTCCAACTCCAACTCCAAATCCAAATCCGATTCCAACTCCAACAATACATGACTCACAAGACGAAGGAACCGCAATAGAAGTCAGTTCTGCTCCCACCTTCGGTCTTGATGATGTCGATCTCCAAGAGGTAAACAAACCCTCTCCTTCTGATGATGACTTGATGATGTTTGATGAAGAAGAAGAATCCAGTGGCTCTCACCATTCAACTTCAAAACCCAAAGAAAAGAAGAAAAAGAAGAAGAATGCTGTCACTAGGAAAGAATTTCTGAGCTTACAAGCCAAAGTCGATCAAATCCTAGCTGCGGTCAAGCCAACTCAACCGCAACCAGAAGATACCCCCGGACCGCAGTCACTGATCGAACGGATAGAACGCCTGGAAACACGTGAGCGTTTGGCTGCTGAGAGAAATTCTCTCAAAGTTGAAATGAGGATCCGGTCCCTTGACAACAACCACAAAGCAGATCACAGGGACTTTATGGCTGCTGCGGAACGCCTCGTCTCTAAGGTGACCGCAATCAAGACAGATATTCAAGCAGCCATTGCGGATCAAGCTACACAGTCTCAAAAACTGATAGATGAGACTAACACTGTGTATGAGTCCACTATATCAGTTCTTAAAGCTACAATCAACAGACTGCAACGATTCCTGTCCTCCAACTTCCACGGTCCTGAAATCCTTCAACTTACGAAGGAGATTCACCGGCTGCTCTTCAATTCCACCATCCTCAATAATCGACAACTGGCAGAAGCCCTCAAAGCTCAATTTCAAGATGTTTTTGCCAAGGTTGATGGCCTTAAAAAATGTCTTGAGGAATCCCCTGCGTTAAATTCCTCAAGAGGGGGAAGTGAAGATGAAGTCCATCAAAGTGAAGAAGAAGTCCATCACTCCAATCGCTCAATCTCACAACATCAGAGTCCCCCCATCATTACAGACAAAATTCCTATACCGCAACCTACACCGCAACCCTCACCGCAACCATCTCATCATACCCCACCTCTCAACACTCCAACGCAAGAGGAGATCACTCCCAAGAAACCAGAAACTCCCCCTCACTTTAAAAACCTGGAAGAGCACATGTCCTCTCCAAGCTCAAACGACTCCCCTGCCACCACCCAAAGGAAAAAAGACTGGAAGGCAGCCAAAATTGCGGAGCTTATTTGGAGAGAATGCGGTTTCGATACTATCATGGACGAATCCTTGATAAACTCTTGGATCAATCCTCACCGCAGACTGCTGGATGATGATTACAGACCTCACCTCACATATGTTGAACCCCCTTCGGATGGCTACTAGGATGTTCCAATCTCCCCAAATGCCATGTACTTCACAGTTTTTGAGCCATTCGACCGTAGCCTTCCCGACCATAAAAGACTGCCAATGGAATTTGAGAGACTTAGTCATTTTTATGCTAAGCATGCCTCTCCCATTGAGAAAATATGGTCTAACGATAGACCATCCGCAGTCAAGAACTACAAGATTCGGAAGTTTATGAAGGCTGATTTCATTCAGTACACCCTCACCAGAAGAGAACATGACTACGTCCGCACCCAAGCAGACTTCCCTTGTATGAATCCGGAAGAAGTCTTTCTCATCGCTAAAGTGTTTCAGAACAAGTCAGAGAAGCACTCGAAGATGAAGATTGCCCTTGAAAGGGCCAATACCTTTTTGAAGGAAACTGTCTGCGATTTTGCTAAAATCGACGCAGACATCTATCCCACCATTGCCAAGAAGTTTGATCTTCCACCACTCGATCCAGCACCAATGCTTACCGAAGGCTATCAAGAAAGATCCTTAGGTGCAACCAACTTTCCTGAACTCGGAGTCATCTTCAAAAGGAAAACCGATAAAGTCAAATACTTTATTCCTATGATGTCCATGAATCGCCTCACCAGGAAGCAACTTGAAATCTGTCGAACCGGAGTCGAAAGATCAAACAATACAACTGCCGAAGTCAAGTTCGAGATTTTAAGGAGAATCACTTGGTTGGAAAACGTTAGAAAGTTTTGGTGGATCCTGATCAAGTTTCTTAAACTTGATAGCTGAACAAAAGTTAAAGAGGTCACTTAGGGGGAAATTGTTGAATCATAAAAAGTGACCCTCTTGAACTTCAACTACCGCAACCTCTTCAGCTACCACAGCCATCCAACACCCGCAGTCAAGCTCTTTCCTCAGCAACCACATCCGGAGTATACCCACCGCAGTCACTTAACTAGATTACTTTACTTGTCTTTATTGTAAAACTCTCTATTGTCCAGTATGTATTGCAGGGCTACTCTTAGAGATGTAATCTAGTGTACTTCATGAGTCTCTATAAATAGAGCTCATTCTCTTGTATTCAATACGAATAACTTACGCATCTATTCTGAATACACATCTCTGAAGTTATCTTTTCTATCTCTCTATCTACTCATCACTTCTTACTCTCAATTCTTACTAAAATATAACTGATTATAACCTCTTTCCGGAGCAAGTCTTCTCTGACTTTATCACTAAGCTTGATCTTCCTTATTAACTCGGTTTGAATGCATTCCTTGTTATGAATCAGCTTAAGTGTATACTTGATATAACAATTGTTGTCATTTCTATTTCTTTACTTTTCCGCAACTAACTATCTAACTATCTAACTTATTAATATTATTGTTGAGCTTTTAGATCCTTTGAGATTAACTATTCTGCAATACTACTTGTTCTAATGTTTGTTCAAATGTGTCTCAAAGTTTTTCTCTCAACAACCGTTATCCCTTTCTGTGGATTGATGACCTCTTTGATTAGTTTCAAGGTGCATCTTGGTTCTCCAAGATCGCTATGAGTTCAGGGTATCATAGGTGAGGGTGAGAGAGGAGGACATGGAGAAGACAATGTTTCAGACTCGTTATGGTCATTACGAGTTCGTGGTGATGACATTTGGGCTCACCAATGCGCCTACAATGTTTATGGACTTGATGAATCATGTACGCAGGCCGATGCTCGATCGATCAATTATTGTGTTTATTGATGATATCTTGGTGTATTCCAAGACCAGAGAGTAGCAGGAGGAGCACCTTCGAGAGCTTTTGGGAGTATTGAGGCGGGAGCGACTGTATCTGAAGTTTTCGAAGTGTGAGTTTTGGTTACTAGAGGTCTAGTTGTTGCGGCATCTCGTTAACAATAACGAGATTTTGGTCGATCCGGCCAAGGTTGAGGTTGTGGTGCAGTGGGAGGTCCCGAAGCCCCCCTAAGAGATCAGGATTTTCTTCGGTTTAGCAGGATATTATCATAGATTTATCCAGGATTTCTCCAAGATTATTGTACCCCTCACTCGTATTACGAGGAACGGCGTAGATTTCCGTTGGGGCCCAGAGCAATAGACGATGTTTGAGACAACACAACAAAGGTTATACAAGGCCCCAGTGTTGACCCTTCCGGAGGGTGTCGAGGATTTCGTGGGATTTTGTGATACATACATCACAAGTTTGGGGGCGATTCTAATGCAAAGGGGGCAAGTGATTGCGTATGCTTCTGGGTAGTTGAAGTCGTATGAGGCACGATATCCTACTCATGATCTGGAATTAGGGGCAGTGGTGTTTTCCCTCAAGATTTGGAGACATTATGTGTATGGGGTTCAGTGTAATGTTTACAGAGATCATAGGAGTTTGCGATATCTTATGGACCAGCCGAACCTGAACATGAGGTAGCACAGGTGGCTTGATGTGGTCAAGGATTATGACAACGAGATCCTTTACCATCCAGGTAAAGCGAATGTCATCGCGGATGCTTGGAGCCGCAAGTCGTTTGGATATTTAGCTGGGGATATGTGTATGAGGATATCCATTGATTCTCCACTGTTGGATTTGATCAGAGGGGCACAAGCAGAAGGGGTTAAGAAGGAGAACTAAAAACATGATAAGATCAGGAGCGGGATCGATAGATTAGCCACTGACAGTCGGGGACTATTGACCCGGTGTGGTCGGGTTTGGGTTCTGATTTTTGGAGGGGCCATATAGACAGTTTTGGAGGAGTCACATAAGTATGGCTTTTTGATACACCTGGGAGCCACCAAGATGTATCAGAATTTGAGACTAGGTTACTAGTGGCCGTGTATAGAGAAGGAGATAGCTTGGTACTTTGAGAGGTGCTTGGCTCGTAGAATGGTCAAGGACGAGAATCAGAGGCCGCATGGCAACCTGCAGCCTTTGGAGGCCCCTATGTGGAAGTGGGAACAGATCACCATGGATTTTATCACCAAGCTACCAAATACTGCCAAAGGTTTTGATGCAATCTGGGTCATCGTGGATCGATTGACCAAGAGTGCCTTCTTTTTGGCCATTCGGGAGAGCTCCTTGGCCGAGAATTTGGCCAATTTGTTTGTTAGTGAGATTTTTGCTCGTCATGGGGTTCCACATTCCATTATATTAGATCGAGATGTTCGATTCACTTCCCAGTTATGGCAGAGGTTCCACGAGGAACTGGGTACGAGGCTACATTTTAACACTACTTATCATCCGCAGACTAACGGTCAGAGTGAGCGGACCATCAAGACACTTAAGGACATGTTGTGGACTTGTGTCATAGATTTTGGTGGGTGTTGGGATTCCTAACTACCTCATGCGAAGTTCTGTTACAACAACAGTTAACACTAAAGCATTGGTGCACCACACTTCGTGCTTCTGTATGGTTGGAGATGTCGTACCCCAGTTTGTTGGGAGGAGGTTGGTCAGATAGTCATGGGGAGGACTGAGGTGGTTCTTCAAACTACAAAGCTCATCTATCAGATCAACCAGAGATTGCAGACAGCGCAAAGTCGGCAGAAGAGCTTTGCCGATCGGCGTCGATCAGATTTGGAGTTCCTGGCCGGCGATATTTTGCTACTGAAGGTCTCACCATGGACGGTGGCGATACACTTCAGGAAGAGGGGAAAATTGGGTCCCCAATATATTGTACCATTCTGTGTGATCGTCAGGGTAGGCTGGGTGGCCTACCGGTAGGATTTTCCAAGTGAGCTCAGTCAGATCCATAACATTTTCCTTGTTTTTGCAGTTGCGGAACTGTGTGCTGGACAACGAGACAGTGGTCCCTTTGGATGATAGTCAGTTCAATGAGCGCCTAAACTATATTGATAGGCGAATAGCGGTAATTAAGTGAAAGATGAAGGTCCTACGCAACAAGGAGATACCTTTGGTAAAGGTTCAGTGGCAACATCGGAGAGGCTCTGAGTGGATCTGGGAGCCCGAGTCTGAGATGTGGGAGCATTACACTATGCTATTCACAGCAACAGACTTTGAGGATGAAGTCTAGCTGAAGTGGGGGAGAACTGTAACATCCCGATGATGAGGTTATTTCGATTATAACCCTTTATATGAGGAATATTGCATTTTGGCCCCTGTGCATGATGAGGACGGCAAAATGGTCCATAGTGGCATTTTAGTAATTTTGACCGAAGACTTAGTACGCTAGGTGTATACTTCGTACACAAGGCGTACATGCGCGGGGCCTTGTATGCTGGGTGTACATGCGAGGGTTCAAACCCTAATATTTAGGGTTTGGACCCTATTTAAACATCTTTATTTCCCCAAGACCTTCACCATCACCAGCCTCCACCTAAAAAACGTCCGTCTAGCTAACCCTAAGTGAGAAGATTGCATTTTGAGCTCATTTGTGTGTTTTGGTGGTGTTGTTGAAGAAGAAAAAGGTGGTAGAAGAACATTGGAGCTTGAAGGAAGTTTGGATATGGGATTCTCTACTTGCTAGAAACCTCGAAGAGGTAAAAAGCTACTAGCTTGATCATCCTTTCATTTAGATCAAGATATTGATCCATTTAGGGAATTTTTGGTCCCAACCTTTGTGATTCTTGAGCATGGCATGCTCTTGATCAAATAAGTTGTCCTTTCAGACCCAATGAGGGGCTTTGAGTCAGAAAAATGTGATATTGATGCTTAATTCTATCACATGCATGCTCTAGAAGGTATTAAGGTGTTAAAAAGTTAGGATTGTTTGGGTTAAGTACTTAATGGGCATGCAAAGTCATAAAGTTGGAAACTTTATGAATCTCAGTGATATTTTGTCCTCGGATCTACATTTAAACGTAAAAAGTCATGGTATTAAGATCATAAGTGTGACAACCCGAAAATCCTTATCTTGTAAAGTTCAGCTATTTAACTCAGCTGAGTGTCAGCCTTAGTTTTGCTATCTTATAACGAAGTTGTGGGTCTATATGAGTGTTCTAGGCTTAGTATAACCTAGATATGAGTCTTAGGAAGGGTTAGAATGTGTGTAGCATCACAAAAACGGGCCAAACACACCAAAGAAGTTGTGTGCGGCCGCACACCCGCGTCTGCGGCCAGCTAGCCGCACACCCACCCTCCAAACGTACACCCACCTCCATATATAGGAGGAGACCCCCTTCATTAACTCCTTTCCCATTTTGGCTGCACTCTACTTTCTCTCTCTAGAAACTTCATCCAAGAACACTCTAAGGGCCTCAAAAACTTGAAGTACTCCATCTTTCAGCTTGTTATACTGGTAAAACACCTTGATCTAAGCTTAAAACTCTTCATGTTCTTCATGTTCGTCATCACTTGAAGGTGTACGGCCGCACACCTTCATAAGGTGGCCGTACACACCTTAAAGACTCTCCAAAGTGAGAGTTTGGCCTCCATTTTGCTAGTTGGACTTAGTATTGGCTTTGAAACACCTGAAAATCGACATTTTGAGCATGAAGGAAGAGTGTACGACCGCACACTCCCATGTACGACCGCACACTCTTATGTGCAACCGCACACACATGCTGACCGCACACCCTGGCCGTATACTTGGCCGCATACATATAAAAGTCGAATTTGGTGGCCTTACACTCAAATCTAAGGCCCTACACTCATTTAGGGACTTCAATATGTGTTTGTAACACTTATTTCTAAGTGTTTTCATGTCCCTAAGGTGTGTCCATGTGTCTATTAGTGGTTATATACCCTAAGTGTATTCATATATGTGTTATTACATGTTAAACTAGGATTCGTTTGTGCTCACGACTTCATTCCACACCCGGCGATCCTATATCAATCTTTCTTTCAAGTTACTCACTTCATGTGAGTTCATACCCCCTTAATCAACCTTTGAAATGATTTTAAATGCTTTTATGGGGGGGGGGGAATACAAGTTGAACTATTAAGTTATTATATCAATCACATGTGATTAATAACTGTCAATCAAATAGATTTTTGTGTGTTAAACTGTTTTATCAAGCTAAAAGTTTTTCAAATCTTGTTTTCAAGTCTCTTTTAAAGTACTAAAATCTCTTTTTAAATTACTAATCTTTTTATCAAAGTCTTTTAAACTTATATTCTTGTTAGATTCATGTCTATGTAGATATAGTTATATAAGTAGGGCTTGAAGGACTTAGGACTAATAGCCCGCTTTATTTCCTGTTCCTTGTTTGGTTGTGGACTTAGAGTATCCGGTTATTTGTCCGAGTGTCGTTGAATTCATAGTTATATATTATGTATATCTGTTTAGATATTAAAACTCTTACTCCAGTTCAGCGCCTTTGGGTAGCAAAGGTACCTAGATAACCTCTCAAGTAAACTATAGTAGGTATAGTTTAGAAACCAACAATAACTTTTATGAAGAGAAACTAGCTATATCAATATTCTAAAACATGAAATTTTAGTAAAAAGAAACGTATATAGCAATCAGAGCATGAGATACATCCTCATGACGCGGATTTCACCGTTGTCGAGTGGTAACCAGAGTCTCCTGGAGGGAGAGCGGGCATTGTGTGTATAGATCTATACGGGACAGACCAACCCACATCCTGACTGCTAGCTACAGTCCCAGCCGACCAAGCCAAGGGGTGACAAATGTCACATTAATTTCGACGCCAGTAGGTCTTCGTGTTTACATCCTTCAATCAATATGGTTACGAGTATCTTCACATTTACCTTATAATTCATGGCATTAAGATAATTAGTACCACGATAGTTTCTACATATAAAACTACGGTACTATTGTTGGATAAGGTGTATAAGTCCATAACTATTTCTGGTATGTACTTGACCCGACCCGGCATGGTCCATTTGGGTTGCATGGCACCATGCAATTGGATAAACTAAAATGAGAGAAATAACACATATGGTTTATTAATATATTATAAGTTCTAATATATTAATAATATTATTTAATTAGTTTGATCAAGAATTAATTTAGAATTAATTAAGTGATCAAAAGATAACTAATTAAATATATGGGTAGATTATGTAAATCTTCCATATCTTATATAGTGGGCAAAGAGGCTCCATGGATTATCAAGTTGGGTTCAACCCATAGGATGCTCCATGGATGCTCCATGGGAGTTACAAACCCATGGGTCATGGAAATGAAGAGTCATGACACATTAGGGTTTACATGGTGTAACCCTAGATGTGTCAACACTATATAAGAAACCCATTCTCCACCAAAATCGACTACACATAAGAAACAAGAGGGCTAGAGCCGATTTTGCAAGAGTAAGATTCTCTCAAAGTTTACTCCTTTGCATTCGGTTTTGTGTGAAGCATTTGAGGCATCACACTTGGGGTGCTAGGCTCACAAGGTTTCAAGGATCATAATCAACAACAAGGTAAGTTACTCTATCTTTCATTCAAGTTAAAAATGTTCCCCATGTATGCTAGATAGGAATATAACCTTGGAATTCAACTTTGCATGATTATTAGACAAACATAGATCCAAGGTTATTAGGGTTGCATGTACACTTAGGAAGTGTTAGAATGCTCAAAACCCATCAGTGGTATCAGAGCCTAGGTTTGTTTGTTGTTTTTTTTTTGTGTGCAAACAGCTTGAAAAAAAATCGTTTTTCTGTTTTCTGCTCGTATGAAAGTTTGCACATTTGTTGCTGGAAATGGACTAGAAACATTACCCTAAACTGTTTTGATGTTTTAAAGCTTGTTTTAGATGGTTTAATGTTTATGCTAATCCATTTACAATGGCAATTATTAAAATTACATGTTTTTTTAAGTGTAATTTTTTGATTCTTGAAAGTGTTCATATTCATGTTCTTGAACTTATGAAGATTAGATGATCATAGGAATTGTTTGTAACCTTCATGGTAGTTTAATTCATGATCATAATGTGTTTTAATGGAGTCCATAACTTGTCCTCAAGTTATGGAAAACCAAAAGTCTCACTTTTATTAAAGCCATTAAAAGAACACAGGAGTTATAAAAATGAAGAGTCTTCATTTTTATTACTCATTTAATTCATAAGTTATAAGAAATGAAAAGTTTTGGAAGTTTACAAAACTTGCCCTCAAGTTTTGGAACATGTAAAGTCTTGATTAAAACTTTAGTTCCAACCCTTATTATTTTAAAAGTTAAAATTCAACCCTTATACTTTATAATATTATAAGTTACTAATATATATATATATATGTATAACGTCAAGTCGTCTTACCGCTAGTACGCCTCATTCACGAAGCCGGTCTATAAGGGGGGTATAAGGTTGTTGCCTATAAAATGGCAACTTAATGGGTGTCCACTCTCACCCACCGCTTCCTTGATCGGTGGAGGGTCGTTAGCCGAACGGGTAGGACAAGGACTTATAAATTCTCATTAAAAGTATGATAAATATTATAAAGTAACTAAATGCTTTTATTAAATTCCCAATCTTAGTTACTTTAGGAAAATGTGAATAAGGTGCTAATCCATGAAATTACACTTTACACTTTGTTTAAGTCGTTAGTGGAGCTCGTGTGGTTAACCGGCACACTAACTTGGACTTAACAAGGTAGGTAAAGGGTGACTTAAAGTTTATTATAGGTCGGTGGAGCTCGTGTGGTTAACCGACACATCGATTGAGTAATAAACATTGAGTGTACCAAGTGATTTGCATGGTTACTTCACACCTCATTTTGTGATCCTCGGTATCCCAGTCACGAAACTTGGAGGGCACACTCGAGATTGAAACATGCCTTTGAAAAGTTCATTGAATCTCAAAAGAATCTAGGAATTTCTAAGAACCAATTAAAAACCTAATATTTATATTTTGTTTTTCATGGTGGAAATTGGTGAATCGTCGTTCACCTACCTTTCAAATATGTTATAGCTTCGATTACGGCATACCTCTTCTAAGTTATAATATATTGTGATTGGATCCTAGCCTTAATATTACATTTGGGTGTTTTATTAAGGACTCTCTTAATATCTAAACTAATATTGTTCTCTTCTTTCAGATGTCTTCAAACAATGCTGCTTCTGGCTCTAATCCTAATGGCTCCTTTACCCTTATGAACTTGTGTGGGAAAGTCGCTTTTGATGGATCCAACTTCAATGAATGGATGAGAAACATCAGGATGATTACCCGCTACGAGGACAAAGAATATGTCCTTGACAAGGAGCTTAAGGAGATTGATGAGACCACTGCAACTCCCCAGGAGATCGCTGACTTCCGGGCACATGAAAGGGATGCTACAAAAGTGGCATGCATCATGTTGGCCACCATGACAGCGGAACTCCAAAAGTCCTATGAGGACTTCTACCTTTTTGAAATGCACCAAGATCTGATGGAAAGATACCATTAAAGTGCACGACAAGAGAGGTATGAAATCATATGCTCTATCATAACAACCATAATGAAGGACGGGGAATCCGTCACGAGCCACATGTAGAAAAATGCAAAGGTATATGGATCGGTTGATGAAGCTTAATGTGAACTTCCCTGAGGAGCTTGCAATAGATATCATTTTGCACTCCTTACCATCGTGCCATGATCAATTCCGCATGACATATCACATGAATAAGGAAGAGGTCACACTCAGCAAACTTCAGGGAGTCCTCAAGACCGCAGAAACAGGTCTTAAGGGTAACTCGGTTGTTAACACTCCTACTCCAAACTCCGCCCCGGTTTTGGCAATCGGGAAAGGTAGAGGGAAGAAGAGGAAGAGCTCTTCGAAGGGTACCAAGGCTAGGACCCTTGATGGCTCTTCTTCAAGTGAAACCAAGAAAGGTTTTGTCACTCCTTCTTCTGACCCTAAAGAGGCTGAATGCTTCTATTGCCATGAAAAGTCACACTGGAAGCGGAACTGCCCAAAGTACCAGCAAGATGTGAAGGATGGGAAAGTTAAACCCAACCATGCAGGTATTTACACTATCTTATCTAATAACTCACCCCATTCTAACTCTCGGGTCCTTGATACCGGTTGTGGTATTCATATCTGTTCTGATTTGCAGGGACTAAGAAGAAGTGAGAATGTGGAGCATGGAAGAATAAACTTAATCATGGGGAATAGGAAAGCTTTACCTGTCACCAAGATTGGAGTTTATACTTTATCGCTAAGTAGTGGGTTTAGTTTAGATTTGAATAAATGTTGTTATTCGCCAGAAATCGCAAGAAATATTATTTCCTTTCATGCATTGTATAAACAAGGTTTCACCTTTTCATTTGATAATGAAGTTGGTTCGATTAATGCTTTCTTTAATAATGTTCTTTATTTTAAAGCATTACCTTGTGATGGTGTGTATGAAACTGTATCTGTGGTTGATAACTTAGGAAATAATGTATTGTGTATTGATTCTGTTAATGATAATAACTTGGATAAAGCATCATTATGGCATTGTCGTCTTGGACATATAAGCAAGAAACGCATAGGCCAACTCCAAAAGGATGGAGTATTGGAGTCATTTGACCTAAAGTCAGATGATAGTTGCGAATCATGCTTACTTGGAAAAATGACAAAGTCACCCTTCACAGGTTCTTGTGAGAGGGGTGAAGGTTTGTTGGATCTTATACACACGGATGTGTGTGGGCCCTTCAAACATGCCACAAGGGATGCTAATCGTTATTATTTGACTTTTACTGATGATTACAGTAGATATGGATATATCTACTTAATCAAGCATAAGTCAGAGACTTTTGAGAGGTTTAAAGAGTTTAAACAGGAAGTCGAGAATCAATTGGGCAGGAACATTAAGATGCTTCAATCCGATCGAGGTGGTGAGTATCTTAGTTCAGAGTTCCTCGACTATCTTAGGGAATGTGGGATTGTCTCACAATTGACCCCTCCCAGGACACCGCAGTTGAATGGTGTAGCTGAGAGGCGTAATCGAGCCTTGTTGGATATGGTTAGTTCCATGATGAGTCGAGCTTCGCTACCAATCTCATTTTGGGGGTATGCCTTAGAGACTGCCGCCCATATCCTTAATCTAGTTCCCACAAAGAAAGTTGCCAAAACTCCTCATGAGATGTGGACTGGTAAAGTACCCAAACTAGACCACATTAAGATTTGGGGTTGCGAGGCTTTCGTGAGACGCGAGACTCATGATAAGCTCGAACCTCAAAGTGAGAGGTGTATTTTCATCGGCTACCCACATAAATCCTTTGGTTACCTCTTCTACAGACCTAGTGAGAATGTGGTCTTTGTAGCTAGGAGGGATTTCTTTCGAGAGAGAGAGTTCATAAGCCAAGGAGACAGTGGGAGGCAAGTTGACCTTGAAGAAATTCAAGAGTCAAGTGATGAAGGAACTTCAAACCCTAGCACTCAACTTGAGGAGGAAACTCCTGTTGAGCCAATTGACAAGTCTGTACCTCTGAGGCGTTCCACAAGGGTTAGGAATGCACCTGAGCATTACTATGGATTCCATATTACTGCGGAAGGTGATACACTTATCAGTGATGAGACACTGATAGGTCTGGATGAACCTGTTGGATAACGTGTCTAAGTCCATAACTTATTTGGTATATACTTGACCCGACCCGGCATGGTCCATTTGGGTTGCACTTCACCCAAACTGTTTATGGATAATTTTATGAGAATTGTATACTTACGATTTATTAATATATTATAAGTTATAATATATTAATATAAAGTCATGTTATTTAATTAGTTTTAATCTTGAATTAATTATGAATTAATTTAGTGATTAAAAGGAAGACTAATTAAATCATGGGCTATTATATTTATATGGTGTGGGCTAATACTCATTTGTTAATGGGCTAAGCTTATGTGGAAGTCCATGGATGATCCATGGAGCTTTTAACCCATGGATCCTTGAAAAGGAAAAGACATGGGTTATTAGGGTTTCACCCTAACCATGCACACTATATAAACAAGCTCATGTTGCATGAAATAAGACGCTAGTGTGTGTGTAATAGTGGTGGCCGATTTCTAAGTGTTAGTATACTCTCTCATACATTTTCCAAGTTTGTGGTGATTTGTGATTTCCATTTGAGGCATTCACATTATTGGTGGTTGGCTCTCAAACTCCAAGGAATCAACAATCAACAAAAGGTATGTAATTCATCTAGTCCTTTTATGTTTAAAAGTACCCCATGCCATGCTAGATAGGTTATAAACCTTGGAAATTAATATTTTGCATGTACCTTAGACAAACATAGATCCAAGGTTTATTAGGTTTGCATGTACACTTAGGAAGTGTTAGAATGCTCAAAACCCAACAGTGGTATCAGAGCCTAGGCTTGTTTGTTTGATACTTGATTCAAAATAGTGATAAAAAGTCGATTTTTTGCTGTCTGACTGATGAACTCGCCGAGTCCATGGGGGGACTCGCCGAGTTCATGTGTAAACTCATCCTACTCGCCGAGTAGGTTCGTGCACTCGGCGAGTAGGAGCCTCAGAATGCAGATTTTCGACTTTTGCTGCTGGAAATGAACTAGAAACATTACCCTAAACTGTTTTGGTGTTTTAAAACTTGTTTTAGTTGGTGTAATGGTAGTTCTAATCCATTTACAATAGCTTATATCAAAATTTCATGCTTTGTATGTGTTCATATAATTCTTGAAACTTTGATGATCATGTTCATGTTCTTATGAATTTAGAAGATGATAGGAATTATTTAATGAATTGTTTAGGATTAATTCTTGATCATTTATGTGTTTTAATGGAGTCCATAATTTGTCCTCAAGTTATGGATATCCAAAGGTCACTTCTTTTAAACACACACTTAAAACACATAAGTTACATAAAATGAAGAGTCTTCATTTTTATGAACCTTTAATTCATAAGTTATGAAATGAAAAGTTTTGGATAGTTACAAAACTTGCCCTCAAGTTTTGGAATTTGTAAAGTTTCACACACTTTAATAAACTTTAATTCCAAACCCTTAGAGTTTTAAAAGTTAAAATTCAACCCTTATACTATTTATAACATTAATGGTTAATTATTATATATATGTATAAGATCAAGTCGTTTTACCGTTAGTAGGCCTCATTCACGAAGTCGGTCTATAAGGGGGGTATAAGGTTGTTGCCTATAAAATGGCAACTTAATGGGTGTCCATTCTCACCCACCGCTTCCTTCATCGGTGGAGGGTCGTTAGCCGAACGGGTAGGACAATGACTTTAAATTCTCATTAAAAGTATAATGAATATTATAAAGTAACTAAACCTTTTATAAATTCCCAATCTTAGTTACTTTAGGAAAATGTGAATATGGAGCTAACCCATGAAATTCACACTTTGTACCTTACCAAGTCGTTCGTGGAGCGTGTGTGGTTAACCGGCACACTAACTTGGACTAGTAAGGAACACGAAGGGTGACTTAATGTTTATCATAGATCGGTGGAGCGTGTGTGGTTAACCGGCACATCGATTAGGTGATAATATTAAGGGTACCAAGTGAGTTTGCATGGTTATTCACACCTTGTTTTGTGATCCTCGGCATCCCAGTCACAAAACCTGAAGGGCACAATCGAGATTGAAACATGCCATTGAAAAGTTCAATGAATCTCAAAAGATCTAGGAGTTTCAAATCCAATTAAAACCTAATAAATTATTTTGTTTTTCATGGTGGAAATTGGTGAATCGTCATTCACCTAACTTCAAATATTTTATAGCTTGGATTACGACATCCCTCTTCCAAGTTATAAAATATTGTGTTGGGTCCAAGCCTTAATATTTCATATTGGGTGTTATATTAAGGACTTGAATCAACTAACTTGATTTTCTCCCATTGTAGATGTCTGGTTCAGACAACTATGATCTTCCCAAATCGCTTGAAACAAGCTTTCCTCTTGAAGATGATGTCCCTCAACATCATGCTTCACTCCCCCCACCTCCTCCATTTATTCTCCCTGACCCACAAGCCCGAAGACTTGAAAGGTTCAAGATCACTCAAGCTCTACTAGAAATGAAACATAAAGATGGAAGACCTGTGTGCACTCATGTCTTAGGAATGAAGTCACACATAGACAGGTTGAGAATGTTGGGTGTTGTTATTTCAAGGAAGTTCGCTGTTGACTGGGTTCTTCAGTCACTTCCTGAGTCATATAGTGAGTTTATTAAAGACTACCATATGACAGATCCCGACATAACCCTAATAGATCTTTCTTATTTGCTTGTTGCTGCTGAATCATCAATGATTTGGCGCAATGGTCGAGCAAATATTGATGGAAAATCTATTTCTCAAACTTCCATGGACATGGACAATGGTAACATTGGAAGTCCAGAAAAGCTTTCTCGCCCCAATGGAAGGGGATCGGCCTTGGTCAACCCGGCTGACCAAAAGGTAAAGGGAAAGGCTAAGTCTGTGATTGTCTCGTGTACCATTCCCAAAGAGTCTATATGTTTTTATTGTCATGAGAAGGGACATTGGAAGCGAAGCTTCCCTGAATACCTGAAATATTTGAAAGCAAGTAGAGACAAAATGTTTGACTCGGCTTCAGGTAAGTCCACTATCTAACTTTGTTAAAGTTCCTAATTGTTGATTCTTATTACATGATGTGACTAGGTTGCATCTTGATGTTTAGCAGGATCGAGCAAAAGGAAGGTTAAAATAAGAGTGTGATGAATCTGATCACGAAGATGGATTTCTATCGCATGGTTCGAGGATCGGATTTTTGAGCTACTACTTAAAAGTTATGATAGATTGCTAGGAAATATGTAATATCATAGTTTTCATTTGAAGATGCATTGTAAGGAATATTTTTTCGCATTTTAATAAAGAAATAAAAGTTTTGTTTAGTTTATTTTATATTATATCCCCTTACAATGGCATTTATGAAAATTGATGTTTGTATGTTTCTAGCAATATTGGAAATATGAGTTTGATTCTCTCATATGTGGTAGTGCCTGAATTTACCAAATGAGGAAAGGTTCTCATCACCCAAGCTTCAGTTAGACAGAAACTTGGAATCATACAAGTTGTATTGTATGATGAATGAGAATTTTCATCTTTGTAAAAGTTGAGACTAATTCATTGATCACATGCATATGTGAGTCAATTGAAGGACTAAGGAATTAGGTACACTGGGTGTGTGCTGGTCAAGGTCCACCACAAAGATCAATTCGTCATGATTTACTAGAGATTAGTAAATATGGTTATACTTATAAGGTTAAGTATAATTCTGTAACATTGGAAAAGTTTCAATGTATGGCAGAACGGATGAGATGAATCAAATTTGGCAGAAAGATAAAAGTTTCTCAAATCTGAAAAGATGGGAGAGTACTTTAGTATCATGTTTTTATGATCATCTTAATGATTATGAAACCATATCACAAATTCATACTCTAAGGACATCTTAGTGCATTGTTATGACTAAGATGAGGGGTCATGAATTGTTGGAATGGTTAAAATCAAGAAGATGGATCATACATGTTTTTATGATCATCTTAATGATTATGAAACCATATCACAAATTCATACTCTAAGGACATCTTAGTGCATTGTTATGACTAAGATGAGGGGTCATGAATTGTTGGAATGGTTAAAATCAAGAAGATGGATCATACTTCGTTCCAAAACAACTCTTAGAGTCATACTCCAAGATTGTAACATTGAGTGACATAAACTAAGGTTTAAAACACTTATCAAATGTAGCGTAAAATGTTTTCTACTCCTGTACATTTGAAATTGGTAAGTTGTGATGTCTTGGATAAGACAAAGACCAACTAAGACCAATTGTGTGAAGTGTTTATCTTAATAAGAATCTGCACTATCCCTTGAATATTTGTTTTGTCAAGGAATGGTTCTTGACTAGGGAAACTTATATGTCAAGAGGACAGTGGGAGTCTTAAAGATCCTGAAAGGATTTCAAGATTTAATCAAGAGTAAAACCTGAGTTTTATCACTAGCACACGACTTAAGGTTTGAAACCTATTAAGTTGACTATGCATATGAGTTATGTTAGTTCTAAACTGTGTGCATAACAGCTTGGAAGCATTGGTGGGCCTTGTGCTACCAGATGACAAGAAATTAAGATTGAACAAGTTCAATCCATGTAAGGCTGAATTTGTTACTAACCTTGTCTTGTGATTACGGTTTTGACAAATTCACATGGATAGGAACTCATACACCACAAAATCTAAGTGAAATAAGGTTTCTCTCCGATTCATGAAAATGATGGTGAGGAAATGCTTTCACTAAGAAGATTTTAAGTAGATAGCAATTGTGATGTTTACATTCTCAAAGTCGTTAGTGGAGCGTGTGTGGTTAACCGGCACACTAACATGGACTTGTGAGAAATGGCAATGGTCTAAACAATTAAGACTATGATTACGGCATCCCTTTTCATAGTTCTGGAAATTGTTTATACACACATGTGAGCTATCTAAGAAAGGGTGTACGAATCTAAATTTCAGAAGTCCAGCTGATTTCTGGAAATATGTCAGAGCTAGTGGGAGCATAAGTGTTATGCTGATAATCATCATGTTAGTGGGAGCATGATTATTATGTTTAGTTTTGCAAGTTAGCAATGTTAATTATAGAAAAACAAAAGTTTCAATTCGTAAAGTTGTAGGGGTTGAAAAAGTTGTTTTGCTATAATTAAGGGAGAGGAAATTATACTTCATTTCAATTCTAAAAGCTTAGATTGAGTTTTAATCATCTTTAGTCAAGGATATATATATGAATTTTATGTTGGAATGGTTCAACATAAGGAAATTCTCTATATATTGCGTTCTCAAATTCGATTATGATTACAGCATCCCTCTTCATAGTCGATTTTTGAAAACATGGAAAATAAAAAAATATTGTAGCAAAAGACTGATCCAGTATCAGGTCTTTATGTGAGACATCGTGAATCGTGTCCCATATGCTTCGGGTATAGGATCGGTCACATGTGCTATAATATTCATCATTTCTAAATTTTCCAAATGCTCAGAGCATTAAGAAGGGAAAAGTCTAGAATTGGATAAGACTAAAATGATTAAGCAATTGTCGAGGACTATCTAAGGCTCACCAAAGATTGGTTGCTTAGGGACAGTTGGAAGTATAGTTTTAAATTTTGGAAGGACCATATGGATATATTCTGAAAAGAGGTAGCTCTTGTTCAGATATGATAATCAAAATAGGAATATGGAAATTTTCCATATTGGGAGTTGGATATTAAGAATCTATGAGAAAGTTAGAAACTTTTATGCAAGAAGGATGTTCAAAGCAATGTACTTTGAATGTGAGAGTTTGTTTCCATAGAGTTCATCTCCTTTGGAATCCTCTGTAATGACTGATGACAAGGTTTTGGTGACCTTGTGTATAATCATTACGAGAGGATCAGTGCATATAAGTTTAAAATCTAACAGTTTTTTGGTAAATGGTAGGAATTAGGAATTCTTACATTTACAATAAGGATTGGGGATTGTGAAATGAGCATCATTGGAATCATGTTCAATTGATCTATTTCACAAAGTAAAGATCATAGACAAACATAGTGTGCATACTTGGAGTATGGCATAACTATTGTTTAGAAAAACAAAGTGTACATGCTAGGAGCATGGGACGACTGTTGTTTTTGTTCAAGTATTAAGTTGATTATTTGAAACATTATATAATGAATAATGTGTAATCAATATGGTGATAAATAAAAGGTGGTTTTATTTATATTCAAAAGGGTTCTGAGACCATATTGGATTCGATTATTATTGTGTTTCACTTTGCATGTTTTGACTTCTAGGGTAGCTAGGTTATTCTTTCCGAATGACTAAGTTATTTAAACACTCCACAGTCGTTCATATGTTGGAAGTAGGTATGAATTAAGACTGTCATGAATCGAGTTTGTAGATGGCTAAACGTGTTTAGACATAGCAATGGTTGCTACAACATTCATGAGTACTCATAAGTTATGAGTATTGGAATTAACCCACGCTCACTTGTATCACTTCATGGAATTTATCTCGAGTGATCGTGAGACGGTAATATCATATAAGTCTTCAAACCTATAGATATGAGTTGTTACCTATGAGTTGGTTGTGCATTGATTGCATGTAAACGCATCAGTAACTTGATGTTATAAAACGTGCCTTTGTGTATAATTCAACAAGTAGTAGAAACAAGTATATGAGTTGAAGTTTATCTGTTCCTTCTAGTCCTTGGAGGATTAGAAGCGATATCTGGGCCCCTCGATGATTTTGTTTTGACCTATGTACCGGGCCCGGTCAGAACCTAATTGATGTGTTCAATTTAGTTCTTTGTCAAACAAATCGGAAATCGGGAAACAAACTGCTAGACAATAAGTACGACGTTGTTCCATGTATTTGTCCGACTGATATCATGAGGACAGAGGATTATATGATCACTTATCTAAAATGGCGCTTCATAGTTCAACAGAGTTTTCGAGAGCTACGATTGCTGGTTGGTTCCTGAAGTAACATACGCAAATACAGTTATTAGACTTATCCAAGTGGGAGACTGTTGGATAAGGTGTCTAAGTCCATAACTTATTTGGTATATACTTGACCCGACCCGGCATGGTCCATTTGGGTTTCACTTCACCCAAACTGTTTATGGATAATTTTATGAGAATTGTATACTTACGATTTATTAATATATTATAAGTTATAATATATTAATATAAAGTCATGTTATTTAATTAGTTTTAATCTTGAATTAATTATGAATTAATTTAGTGATTAAATGGAAGACTAATTAAATCATGGGCAATTATATTTATATGGTGTGGGCTAATACTCATTTGTTAATGGGCTAAGCTTATGTGGAAGTCCATGGATGATCCATGGAGCTTTTAACCCATGGATCCTTGGAAAGGAAAAGACATGGGTTATTAGGGTTTCACCCTAACCATGCACACTATATAAACAAGCTCATGTTGCATGAAATAAGACGCTAGTGTGTGTGTAATAGTGGTGGCCGATTTGTAAGTGTTAGTATACTCTCTCATACATTTTCCAAGTTTGTGGTGATTTGTGATTTCCATTTGAGGCATTCACATTATTGGTGCTTGGCTCTCAAACTCCAAGGAATCAACAATCAACAAAAGGTATGTAATCCATCTAGTCCTTTTATGTTTAAAAGTACCCCATGCCATGCTAGATAGGTTATAAACCTTGGAAATTAATATTTTGCATGTACCTTAGACAAACATAGATCCAAGGTTTATTAGGGTTGCATGTACACTTAGGAAGTGTTAGAATTCTCAAAACCCAACAGAACCTAACAGTTACGCGGAAGCCATGGCAGTCCCTGAGTCAGCCAAGTGGAAAGAGACAATGGACAACGAGATACAGTCCATGTATGACAATCAAGTTTGGAACTTGGTTGAGAATGTACCAGGTCGTAAGACTATAGGGAGCAAATGGATCTTCAAGAAGAAGACCAACATGGATGGTAATGTACACACTTATAAGGCACGACTGGTTGCAAAGGGTTTCTCACAAACTCTGGGAGTTGATTAGGATGAGACCTTTTCTCCAGTGGCCAAGATTAAGTCTATTAGGGTTCTGTTAGCCATAGCTACATTTCATGACTATGAAATATGGCAAATGAATGTCAAAACCGCTTTCCTTAATGGAAAGTTGGCTGAGGATGTTTACATGAGTCAGCCAGAGGGTTTTGTCAACACAGAGTACCCTAATAGAGTGTGTAAGCTTGAGAAATCCATTTATGGGTCAAAGCAAGCACCTCGCAGATGGAATCTTTGCTTTGATGAGAAAGTCAAGGAATTTGGCTTTTCTAGGAGTGAAGATGAATCTTGTGTATATGTCAAGGCTAGTGGGAGTATAGTTAACATTTTGGTATTGTATGTGGATGACATACTACTCATAGGAAATGACATCCCAACTCTGCAGGAAGTTAAGTCCTGGCTTGGGAAGTGTTTCTCTATGAAGGACCTAGGAGAAGCTGCCTATATTCTAGGGATAAGGATCTTGAGAGACCGGAGTAAAAGACTAATTGGACTTAGTCAGAGTACTTACTTGGATAAGGTGTTGAAGAGATTCGGCATGCAGGACTCGAAGAAAGGAGAGTTACCCATCCAGAGTAATGTCAGATTGAGTAAGACACAAAGCCCTAGTACTGAGGCTAAGATAGCAGAAATGAGTCGAATACCTTATGCTTCGGCTGTAGGATCGATCATGTATGCTATGACTTGTACTCGACCTGATGTAGCCTTTGCTTTGAGCATGGTTAGCAGGTATCGGGGGAACCGTGGCAAGGCACACTGGATTACGGTAAAGAATATCCTCAAGTACCTACGGAGGACTAAGGACTGGGTCCTTACCCTCGGTGGGAGTGAAGACTTGAGAGTTGTAGGGTATAGTGATGCTAGCTTTCAGACTGATAGGGATAATTTCTGCTCTCAGTCAGGCTGGGTCTTTACCTTAAATGGAGGAGCAATTTCTTGGAAGAGTTCCAAGCAAGAGACAGTGGCTGATTCAACTTGCGAATCAGAGTATATAGCAGCTAGCGAGGCAGCAAAGGAGGCGATATGGCTGAAGAACTTCATTGGAGACCTTGGAGTTGTACCAGCTATTAAAGAGCCAATGGAAATTTTCTGTGATAGTGAAAGTGCAGTTGCCTTAGCCAAGGAACCAAGGGATCACAGGAGATCCAGACACATCGACAGAAAAATACCATTGCATCAGACATCGAATAGAAGAAGGACTCCTCGTGGCAAAGAGGGTATCATCAGATGAGAATCCAGCAGATCCCCTCACGAAGGGACTGACTCGGGTTAAGCATCTCCAGCATGCTCGGAGCATAGGGTTGAAGGATGATATTAGATTTAGTAGTTAGATAACCTTGAAATTTGTAAAGTGTAATTGACATTAGATGATGAATAAAAGGTGTTTTATTTATGAGTAAAGTGTTGCTATCTCTTGTCGATTGTTTACTATATTTCTTTTGCATGTTTTGACTTCCAGAATAATTATGTTTGGTATATCATATTATTCGAACCTCCACAGTCGGTCATATGTCGGAAGTAGGTATGAATCAAGACTGTCATGATTGGTTGCAGAGGTCTAAGTTGTTGGACATGGCTACAACACTCATGAGTGCTCATAAGTTCTAAGCATTGGACTCAACCCACGCTCACTGGAATCACTTCATGGAATTTATCTCGAGTGATCGTGAGACGGTAATATCATATAAGTCTTCAAACCTAGAGATATGATTTGTTACTTATGAGTTGGTTATGCATTGATTGTACGTTAACGCATTGGTAACTCGATGTTATAAAACGTGCTTTTGTGTATAATTCAATGAGTGGTAGAACAAACATATGAGTCGAAGTTTATATGTTCCTTCTTGGATTAGAAGCTGATATCTGGGCCCCTCGATGATTTTGTTTGACCTATGTACTGGGCCCGGTCAGAACTAAGTTGATGTGTTTAATTAAGTTCGTTGTCAAACAAATCGGAAATCGGGAAACAAACTGCTGGACAATAAGTAAGACATTGTTCCACGTATTTGTCCCGCTGATATCTAGAACAGAGGATTATATCATCACTTATCTTAAATGGCGTATCATCATCTTCTCAGTTCCGAGAGACCTTGAAAGAGCTACGATTGCCGATCGATCCTCAAGTATTGCAGTTATAGTTATTAGACTTATCCAAGTGGGAGACTGTTGGATAAGGTGTATAAGTCCATAACTATTTCTGGTGTGTACTTGACCCGACCCGGCATGGTCCATTTGGGTTGCATGGCACCATGCAATTGGATAAACTAAAATGAGAGAAATAACACTTATGGTTTATTAATATATTATAAGTTCTAATATATTAATAATATTATTTAATTAGTTTGATCAAGAATTAATTTAGAATCAATTAAGTGATCAAAAGATAACTAATTAAATATATGGGTAGATTATGTAAATCTTCCATATCTTATATAGTGGGCTAAGAGGCTCCATGGATTATCAAGTTGGGTTCCACCCATAGGATGCTCCATGGATGCTCCATGGGAGTTACAAACCCATGGGTCATGGAAATGAAGAGTCATGACACATTAGGGTTTACATGGTGTAACCCTAGATGTGTCAACACTATATAAGAAACTCATTCTCCACCAAAATCGACTACACATAAGAAACAAGAGGGCTAGAGCCGATTTTGCAAGTGTAAGATTCTCTCAAAGTTTACTCCTTTGCATTTGGTGTTGTGTGAAGCATTTGAGGCATCACACTTGGGGTGCTAGGCTCACAAGGTTTCAAGGATCATAACCAACAACAAGGTAAGTTATTCTATCTTTCATTCAAGTTAAAAATGTTCCCCATGTATGCTAGATAGGAATATAACCTTGGAATTCAACTTTGCATGATTATTAGACAAACATAGATCGAAGGTTATTAGGGTTGCATGTACACTTAGGAAGTGTTAGAATGCTCAAAACACATCAACTACAATATTTTCCCTAATACATTAAACTTAGAACGTTTTGACATAAAACGATAATGTAAAAACTATATTTTGATAATGATAGTAACATTTGGGAAAAATGCTCTTTAAACACAAAACAGTCGAGTCTTGGTAGAAGACTACTTTTAGTAGAGAAATTCATTCTTTTAAACATGAAACAGTCGAGTCTTGGTAGAAGACTACTTTATTTAGAAAATATGGGATTTTCTGGAAGGAATTCAAATACTCTATAAACCTTTATCGCCATCATCTAATGAGATTATTCTGAGGAAAAACATGTATTTATATCAATGTCATTAAAATACTTATGAACTCACCAACATTAAAATGCTGATCCTCTCTTTCAAAATAACTTGTATTCTCAGGTCGTTAGTAGACACGTACACTTCGGGAGCTTTTGCGAAGTCAGCCTTGTACCGAGCTGCATCTTATGTTATTCTCTATATCTACTTTTGACATTGTTGCTAAATGTAACCTATGTAAAAAATTAAACTATTAATGCAATGGTTGTTGTACTTTGATTACTATATTGCATGTGTTGTGATACTTGATATGATGTCCTCCACCCCAGAACGTTTTCGCCGTTCTGGTTTTGGGGTGTGCCAATAAAGGGTTAAGAATAAAACATGTGAGTATGCTGGGCGTACCAAATCGTATGTTGCGCATAAGCAGGTTGAGTCCCGATGCCTCAGACGTGAGTACGCCCTGCATACACCCGAAGTACGCCCCATGTAGGAGGCATGAGTTAACAAGGCTTGGTTGACTCGGTGGACTTTGTTGATTTTGACCAGTTTTGTCCAAGGGTATTTTGGGAAAATTGTTATTTAGTGAGAATGGGAAATGTTTTGATATTTAGGAGTCGGGTAGTGCTGGGAGTTGGAGCAAGGATTTATTCAAATTGCATTTAGACTGAGAGGTGAGTTTTCCTCACTACACTGTAGGGCGAAGGCACCAATGCCGACCCACTAGATTATTTATCCTGGTTAGGATAGTATGATGCTGGAATGTTGCTGATTAGTAGATATGTATGTTTATTTGTATTTGCTGGTTTTGTGTTCATGTTTTTCTATTACATATGTCGACATAGTGTGTTGGGTTGAGGATGTACTGCCTTGTGCGGTAGCCAAAAAACGCTGGAGCAATCCAGATATGAGTGTAGGGCCCGATTGGCATGCCAGACTCATACTGTGGGCTTAGGGAGCAATCCAAATATGAGCTGAGGGCCCGATTAGCATGCCAGAATCATACTGTGGGATCAGGGGTAATCTAGTCTTTATAGCTGTAGACCTGGTACATGTTTTTATATGTGTATGTGGGCTAGTACTTTGGGGGAACTCCCTAATCTCTGGCTTACAAATTTTAGTTTATCATTTTAGGTACTTCAAAGGACCGTGGGAAGGCAAAGGCGTGATCGTACACAACTTCCTGTTTTATATCACTCGGTCTTGGGAAGAAACTCTGATTAGAAATAATGCTTTTGAAACAATGACTCTTTTGTAAACAATGTTGGTTAATGGTTGATTTTAAAAATTTTAAATCTATTGTGATTTTTGGAGTGTTACACTCTATTTCATTGTCTTAAACTTAACCATGTTAGGCTAGGTTAATCTTGTTATATCTATGGATGATTAGGAATTTTGAAGGTTATTATGAACTTATGATGGTGTTTATGAAAGTACTTTCCATTTGAACATCTTTTTCCATTAATATGTCCTTATTCATGAGTTTAGATCTATGATTAGTAATTACTGGATAATTTCTTGATTAAGTAATAGATCTTTGACTTAGCAAGCAATAAATGATTTTTGTGTTTTTTTCTATTTCACCTAAGTCATGAAAGTATTTTCTTCAACATGCCAGTGGAAGGATTTTAATTCCTCTTGGGTTAGGTGACTCTCAAATCTTAACTATAGTTGATTTTAATAAATCACATGCTTCATTAATATGTGGCTTTAATTAAAAAGAATTTCTATCAGCTTCTCTAGCTATTATAGTGAATAAGAAGAGTCTAGGTGACTTAAGCTTTTAAGTCACTATAGCCAATCTAAGTTAAATCATAAGTCTTGTACCATAATATCTAATCCTAATTACTTAAGTATCCATTTGATAAAATCCAATGTCAACCATCTCATCTCTATTGATTTAAACCAAATATTTTCTTGTCGAATTACAATTCTCCTATTTTAGTTCAACATAGATTTTTAACATCCAAAAACTAACAATCCCCATTTTTATTCATATTATCGTTTTATAGGTGTCTTTAGAAAAAGATTTATATATGTTTACAAATTGAACCAAGTCACGTGTATACAATCCCTTTACCATTATAAACTATCAAGTGTGCAAGAGTTAGAGTTATTTATTTATTGGCCTCGACAACCACCAAATTTCGGTGCCGTTTCTGGGGATTTCGTTAATTTTATTCAATTTGTTTCTCTATGCCTTAATCTATTCGTACAAGTACACTAGTTTACTTTCTCGAGATTCAAAAAGAAGCAAGATGTTCAGCAAAAGAAGCAATCATACAAACTTATCAAATTTATAGGATTAAGATGGCACCCATAATTCAATCATATTCCTCAAGTTATATGAATCTAAACCTGAACCAAGCCCCGATCATTGCCATGAAATTACTAAAACACCTCCCACCTATACAATTCCAAACAATACCCATATACCACCCCCATATGTAACAAACCGTTATTTCAAACCTATGTGATAATGTAGGTCAATTTGTAGTTGTTTTTAAAATAATAAAGAGAAATTTCAGCATACTGTGTATATTTACATAATTGACCCTAAAAAATAAAGTATTAAACAATCTCGATTGGGATGAACCAAGTGGTAGAGATTGTAACAAGGTTTCCAAAAATATAAAGAACACTAAAATCCGAGTTATAACGAAGACGTTATAACCAATCGAAGTTCCGCGAAAAAACCGGCAAAACACTGTTCAGTATAAAAACTGAATTTTCAATAAAATGCTTTTTAGCGATAACAATCTAAATGAAAGTTGTAGTTTATGTTAAACCGAGAACTTTCATAAAAAGAACGTCAAAATCTGACTTTGTATGAAGAAGTTATGATTTTTCTAAGTTTCGGTATAACACTATACAGCTAAAAACTCGAAATAATGATCGAGTGATTTTTAGCCAACACAACCTAAACGAGAATTGAAGGTCTTGTCAATAGTAGTACAACGGTAAAAAGACAGACAAAAACAGACGTCAGATGAAGAAGTTATGAATTTTTAACGGATTTCCTGTCCCGGTCTTTTAAAAATAATATTAAAAATAATAATATTAAAAATAAATTCTAAATTAGCCGACGAAGTCTAAACGAAAGTCGTAGAGTACAATTTTACCTACGCGTGCATATAAAGAACGTCAAAAACGGAGTTCGTATGCGAAAGATATGAATTTTAGAAGTTTTTGGCACAAAAACCGAGAAATAATGGATAATACCAGCAAAACTCGCATGAACAGTAACCGCCACACCCGGATTCGCCCCGTGTTGCCAACTGTTTCGCCCGAAACCGAGGTCCAATGGGCATCGAACGCGCCTCGCACAGGTGGCGCCTTCCGAGCCTCACCCCGCTGCTTCCTTGTGGCCTTCGTTGCTGATGTCGCGTGTCCTGATGACTCACCCTTCGGACCGCACCCTCGCAGCCTATATAAAGGCTGCGAGATTTCTCGGATTTAAGCTCATTTTCACCCCATTTTCCATTTCTTTTCACCCCTTTCACTTCCATAAACTTACAAACAACCCCCAAAGCCCCGACATCATATCTCAAACCCTACAGCAAGTCTCGAAGCCCCGAGAATCCCGAGAAAAACAACTTTCTCCAGTCGAAACTCTGCTCGATTTAAGCTCCTTTCCAGGAACAAAACGCTGTCCAAATCACCACCTATCAAGTGAGTTCATACCCCCGTATTTTCATAATTTTTACTGTTTTAAGGGGGGGGGGGGGGGGGAATACAAGTCTAACATAAGAACTTTTGTGTTATAAATAAATGATTTCACATCGTGATAAAATGACATTAAGTCATTAAAAATATTGAAATATTAAACTCTTTAATAAACTTATATTTTTCCCAAAAATTCATGTTTATATATATATATATATATATATATATATATATATATATATATATATATATATATATATATATATATATATATATATATATGAGATTCAAAAGGCTTAGGGCTGATAACTCATTCTGGGTCCTTTTCCTTGTTTGGATGTTGGCTTATAGTACCGATCATTTGTCCGAGTGTCGTTTAAATTTTACTTATATATAATTGTATATGTATATAAATATAAAAGTTATTTCATCAGTTTGAATAGCCTTTGTAACACGTTGAGCAAGGGCTTACATGCAAAACTAGTTAAAGACCGATTCAGAAAGTACATATAAATTATAATAGCTATAATTTATGATACATAGAACAATAATTCATGATTCAAGTATACTAGAATACACTGTTTTACAAGAAACAAAGTTTTTGATTCAAAACCAATCAAGGGTTTACAATTTCCATATAGATGTTCGAAATACTAATCCATGAACATACAATCAATCATTATTTCAGAATGATTGGGTTTTCTTAACCATTATACATGTAACGTTTATATGCTTTTTATGAGACACCGATAAAGCCCTAACGTTAACAATACGTTAGTGTATAATCAACTAAACGTAAGTACATCCTCAAAGTACCAGTTTACAAAATACAAACTACAATTACAGATTTCAATAACCGTTGATGGAACCAGGCACACTTCCAGTCTCAAGTTTTACAAATACATAACAATGATTTACAAATGGAACGGTTTTATGAGAATAAAACTACTTTTCATATTCACCATAAAATATAGGATTTTCTGGAACAACTTACACATTCAAGATACATAAACATCCTTTTAAACATGAATAATTATGCAGTCACTCAACTTTATGTTGATACTCTCCTTTCAAATTACCTGTATTCTTAGGGAAACAATAAACAGGTACTCCCCGAGCTTTTTGAGAAGATGGAGCTAATTTGAGTCATATCTTCTTCTTGTGTATAACTATTTTGGTTTCAATATACAATGATTGAACACATGTAAGTACTTATACTTTTTAAATACAATGGTTGTTTATACTTTGATTACCATGATGCATGTGTTGTGATACTACAATTAAATGCCTCCACCCCCGGACGTTTCCGCCGTTTGGTTTGGGTGTGTGACAGATTGGTATCAGAGCATTGTTTATAGTGAACTCAGTATATCAATCCATAAAAGATATACAAACTATAAATACATCAGGGCTAAGAGCTCTGACTACAAGTATACTTTTTAAAAATTTAAGTATTTTTACAAGAAGTATACTAACATTCATACCTACAAGTACATTATCACAATCATAAGAACTTAAAAGTATTTAAGTGTTGAACATTATAGTCAAACCTGGGCATTTATGTAATCATATATGGGATTAATATAACCTGATGAACTATATTGATTTGAGATATGACCACCATGTGTCTGGGAGTGATAGTAGTGTTGCAACATTTCTAAAACATACCAACCATACAAATTCAGAAGAACTATAGAACATATCACATAAATTAAAATACTATGGGAGTATTTTACTATCCTTACCTTTAATACAGATAATATGGCCGAACACAATTTACTTGGCGACCCCTACAATCAACAAAATGCGGGATGGATTTCAGACTCAGATGTAGAACCCTCTGAAGACAGTGAATCAAGTGGTACTGACATAGAACCATAAGTCTGCAATCCTGGGGAACGTCCCCTAAGACAAGGTGAAGCAGAACCCATACCAGAATGGGGCCAGTGTATAAACCATTGGAGTTGGAAAGATGGTCTATGTCCTCTTTACGGGATGGCAAGAGGTTTCTATAATGTCTCTAGACGAGGAACAGCCGATAGAGCTCTTCCAGTTATAGTAAATCGAATAGCCCGCCAAGCCGAACAAGCAATGATTTCGATCAATCGAATCCTACAAGTAAATACGGTTGCGCAGGTTAATACTGCAGATATCCTTCGTCTTGATGAAATGCAGGACGACACCCAGCATCATACTGAAGCCCTTCAAAGGCAACTCAATGCTGCTCAATCTGAGATAAGGGATTTGAGAGAGCATCAAGATGCACAAGAAAGGCACTGGAAGGCATAGGATGAAGCAGGACCCAGCAACCAACGTAGCAACCACCGCAAGTAGTGTTTACACTACTTCTACTTGCTAGTTTAATATATTGAATGTATGGGCTACTTTTCATGATATGTACAAAACCGAGTATCAATAAAATAATAAACACTTTACTTCAACAAGAGTTATTACAATTTTCATAAACATCCAATTCCAAAATTGTGGATTACAGATATGTTTTCATGCTTTTCAATACGACCGCGGAAATTTTATTTTCGGTAGGTCGGTTTGATGTCGACACTTTCTCAGTATTGTGGTATATTATAGACCTACTTTAAGGTAAAGTTTTCCGGACCTTATGTACTTAATATACCAATACAATCGATATGTACTTACATACTCTTTGAAAAATAGCCACTCAATTTCATATTATCCTGTTGCAAGTTGTACTTGCAGTGGATTTTTATTTCCAATTCTTTACAAGATTCATGTTGAATTAAGTGTTTAGTTTAGAGATATCAAATTCATATTCATTCTTGATATCTCACTATCTTGTTATCTATTGACTTTTATATAAAAAGATGCCTCCTCGTAGAAATACAAGATGTAATAATGTCAATGAAGCACCAACGCCACCATCACCTCCTCAATTCGATGCCGCTATGTTTCAAGCAGCAGTCACGGCAGTGGTTGTGGCTGCCATGTCTCATATCAATACTTCTGGTGCTAGTGGTTCGGGAGTCGGTGTACATCCTTCAAACCATTGCGAGAGTCATGAGCACTCGCGAGAGTGCACTTATAAAGATTTTTCCAATGCCAAATCCAGGACCTTTAATGGAACTGGAGGAGTTATGGTTCTAAGGAAATGGATTGAGAAGACAGAAGCAATCTTTGAAATTTGCTCCTGTCCAGAAAGCAGCAAAGTTAAATTCGCTGCTTGTACCTTTTTGGATAGGGCTTTAACATGGTGGAATGGCCACATTAAGTCACTTACTCTGGTAGTGGCTAACTCGATCAGCTAGGAGAACTTAAAAGCCATGTTAATGCGGGAATACTGTCCGCGAGGGGAAATACAGAAACTTGAGCAAGAACTCTGGGGTCTTACAATGGTTGGTTCTGACATATCAACCTATACCAGTAGGTTCTGTGATCTGGCAATTCTTTGTCCGGATATGGTTCCTATGGAGAGCAAAAAGTTTGAGAGATATATTTGGGGTATGTCGCCCCAAATTCAGTCAAGTGTTTTAGCTTCGAAGCATGTTACTTTTGACAGTGCCAAAGAGTTGGCACAATCTCTTGTCGACCACGGAGCCCGTCAAAACTCAGTGGTTGCTATCCCAGAACAACCGAAGGGAAACAACAACAACAACAACAACAACAACAACAACAACAAGAAGAAGGGTTGGAACAAGAGGAAGGGTAAATGTCCTCTGGAACCTTCAAAGAAGCAACAAGTAGTGGCATTCCATGCTACTACTGTACCTACTACCATACCTACCATTGTACCTGCTGCTGTCCCTAATAACCTTGCACAAACTAAGCCCTATGCTGGTAATCTCCCTAAATGCAACAAGTGCAATTTTCACCACAACGGAAATTGCCAATAAATGAAGTGCCGTAACTGCAACACGAAAGGGCATACTACCCGATTCTGTAGAATACCACCTCAACCACTTAACCAAGTACCTGCCGCTGGAGTAGGTCAAGCATGCTACCAATGAGGTGATGTGGGGCATTTCAAGAGAGATTGTCCAAAAGCTGGAAATACCGGTGGAGTTGGGAGAATTCTAGCACTAGGTCACGAAGAAGCGGTGGCAGACCCTGTAGTGGTAACGGGTACGTTCCTTCTCAACAAGACTTATGTATGCATTCTATTTGATTGTGGTGCTGAGAGGAGCTTCGTGAGCCATTACTTTAAACATCTGCTAAATCAAAACTCGCAACCTCTAAAAGAAACATTCACAGTCGAAATGGCTAACGGGAAATCCGAATCCACCAACGAAATATACATAGGATTTACTATTACCTTGAATAACTTTACTTTCCCAATAGACCTTATGCCGGTCTCTATCAAAATTTTCGACGCCATAATAGGTATGGATTGGTTGTGCTCCAACCATGGCGACATCCTATGCTATGAAAGAGCCATTCGTTTGAACTTGCCAACTAACGAAACTCTTGTTATTTACGGCGACAAACTCGGAACGAACCTCCAGACCATTTCTTGCATCAAGGCACAGAAGTACCTTCGTAAAGAGTATTGTGCTTTCTTAGCTCACGTGGTAGACAAAAAGCAAGAAGTGAAAGACATCGCGAGTATTCCTGAGGTCTGTAACTTTCTCGACATTTTTCCCGATGATCTTCCAGGAGTGCCTCCCGAACATCAAGTCGAATTTCGAATCGACTTAATCCCTGGAGCTACCCCTGTAGCCAAATCCCCTTATCGTCTTGCACCTTCTGAAAAATCAGGAATTATCCAGCCACCTTAACGAACTCCTTAGCAAAGGTTTCATAAGACCAAGCTTCTCACCTTGGGGAGCACCGATTTTGTTCGTAAAGAAGAAGGATGGATCATTCTGCATGCGCATAGACTACCGCGAGCTGAATAAACTTACGATCAAGAATCGATACCCTCTGCCTCACATTGACGATCTGTTCGACCAACTTCAAGGTGTGAACTACTCCTCGAAAATAAACTTAAGATCCGGGTATCACCAGTTACGGATTTTGGAAGAAGACATTCCCAAGACCGCGTTCAGAACTCGTTATGGTCATTACGAGTTTATAGTGATGCCAGTCGGATTGAAGAATGCACCTGCTGTGTTCATGGACCTAATGAACAGAGTGTGTCGTCCATTCCTGGACAAATTCGTCATAGTCTTCATTGACGACGTCCTTATCTACTCGAGAAGCAAATAGGAACATGGCTAACATCTTCGTCAAGTACTACAAACCCTTAGAACAGAAAAACTCTATGTGAAGTTCTCAAAGTGCGAGTTTTGGATTAGGAAGCTTGATTTGCTAGGTCGCGTGGTCAGTTCAGAAGGAATACACGTCGATCCTTGCAAAATAAAGGCAATTGAAAACTGGTCAGCAGCCAAAACACCTATAGAAATCCGTCAATTCTTAGGTGTTGCTGGCTATTATCGCAGATTCATCCAGAATTTCTCTCGAATAGCTAAGCCTCTTACTACCCTGACACAAAAGGGTGTAACATTTAGCTGGGGAGAAAAGCAAGAAACAACGTTCCAAACGCTGAAACAAGCTTTCTGTAGTGCACCGATCCTGTCTCTTCCAGAAGGGACAGAGGATTTCGTAGTGTACTGTGATGCTTATAATCAAGGACTTGGATATGTTCTTATGCAAAGAGGAAAGGTTATATCCTATGCCTCAAGACAGCTAAAGACATATGAAGTCAATTATACAACACATAAACTTGAACTAGGAGCAGTGGTATTTGCTCTGAACATTTTGAGACCTTACTTATATGGCACGAAATGCACAATATTCACGGACCATAAAAGTCTCCAGCATATCTTCGATCAGAAAGAGCTGAACATGAGACAACGACGATGGGTGGAGCTACTGAATGACTACGATTGTCAGATTCTTTATCACCTTGGTAAAGCTAACGTAGTAGCTGACGCCCTTAGCAGAAAAGACTACTCTGGATGCCGAGTAAAGTCGTTGACCATGACAATCCATTCGCATCTGTCCATACAGATCAAAGAAGCTCAAATTGAAGCCTTGAAACCCGAAAACGTGGCAGGTGAAACCCTGAGAGGGATTGATAAGAACTTCGAAGTCAGGGATGATGGAGTCTATTATTTCATGAACCACATCTGGACAACAAAGTTCGGTGGTTACAGAGACATGGTTATGAATGAAGCACACAAAACCCGATACTCCATCCACCCAGGTTCAGACAAGATGTATCTGGATCTCAAGAAACTATACTGGTGGCCTAACATGAAGGCCGAAATCGCTACCTTTGTGGGCGAGTGCCTTACTTGTGCCAAAGTCAAGGTAGAGTACCAGAAACCTTCAGGTTTATTACAACAACCTGAAATCCTTGAATGGAAGTGGGAGCGGATTACGATGAATTTCATAACTAAGTTACCCATGAAAACGGGTGGTTATGACACTATTTGGGTAATCGTCGATAGATTAACCAAATCCGCACACTTCTTGCCAATAAAAGAAACCGACAAGGTGGAGAAGCTAACCAGAACTTATCTCAAGGATATTGTTAAACTGCATGGTGTGCCAATATCTATTACTTCAGACCGAGATAGTAGATTCACCTCTCTTTTATGGCAGTCTTTACAAAACTCTCTGGGAACTAGGCTGGACATGAGTACATCCTACCATCCACAAACTGACGGACAAAGTGAGAGGACGATTCAAACATTAGAAGACATGTTACAAGCTTGCGTGATAGACTTTGGAAAGGCATGGGGTATTCATTTACCCCTTGTTGAATTCTCTTATAACAACAGTTATCACACTAGCATAAAGGCTGCTCCATTCGAAGCCCTCTATGGCCGTAAGTGCAGATCCCCTCTGTGATGGGCTGAAATGGGTGACACACAGCTAGCTAGGGGTCAAACTCCTGATAGTTCTCTCACTGGTCCATAAATTATTCGAGAAACTATCGAGAAAATCGTACAAATTCGAGAGCGACTTAAAGCTTCTAGAGATAGACAGAAAAGCTACGCTGACAAAAGGAGAAAACCCTTGGAATTACAGGTTGGTGACCGCGTCTTGTTAAAGGTCTCACATTGGAAGGGCATGATACGCTTTGGAAAGCGTGACAAATTGAATCCAAGGTACATAGGACCATTCGAGATTCTTTCCAGAATCAGGACGAAATTCTCTCTAACGAGGGGATAATGTAACAAACCGTTATTTCAAACCAATGTAATAATGTAGGTCAATTTGTAGTTCTTTTTAAAATAATAAAGACAAATTTCAGCATACTGTGTATATTTACATAATTGACCCTCAAAAATAAAGTATTATACAGTCTCTATTGGGATGAACCAAGTGGTAGAGATTGTAACAAGGTTTCCAAAAATATAAAGAACACTAAAATCTGAGTTATAACGAAGAAGTTATGACCAATCGAAGATCCGCGACAAAACCGGCAAAACACTGTTCAGTATAAAAACTGAACTTTCAATAAAAGGCTTTTTAGCAGTAACAATCTAAACGAAAGTTGTAGTTTATGTTAAACCGAGAACTTTCATCAAAAGAACGTCAAAATCTGACTTCGTATGAAGAAGTTACGATTTTTCTAAGTTTCGGTATAACACTATACAACTAAAAACTCGAAATAATGATCGACTGATTTTTAGCCGACACAACCTAAACGAGAATTGAAGGTCTCGTCAATAGTAGTACAACGGTAAAAAGACAGACAAAAACAGACGTCGGATGAAAAAGTTATGAATTTTTAACGGATTTCTTGTCTTGGTCTGTTAAAAATAATATTAAAAAAAATAATATTAATAATAAAGTCAAAATTAGCCGAGGAAGTCTGAACGAAAGTCGTAGAGTATAACTTTACCTACGCGTTGATATAAAGAACGTCAAAAACGGAGTTTGTATGCGAAAGATATGAATTTTAGAAGTTTTTGGCTCAAAAACCGAGAAATAATGGATAATACCGGGAAAACTCGCATGAACAGTAACCGCCACACCCGGATCCGCCCTGTGTCGCCTACTGATTCATCCGATACCGAGGTCCAATGGGCATCCGACGCGCCTCGCACAGGTGGCGCCTTCCGAGCCTCGCACCGCTGCTTCCTTGTGGCATTCGCTGCTGATGTCGCGTGTCCTGATGACTCACCCTTCGGACCGCACCCTCGCAGCCTATATAAAGGCTGTGAGATTTCTCGGATTTAAGCTCATTTTCACCCCATTTTCCATTTCTTTTCACCCCTTTCACTTCCATAAACTTACAAACAACCCCCAAAGCCCCGGTATCATATCTCAAACTCTAAAGCAAGCCTCGGAACCCCGAGAAAAACAACTTTCTCCAGTCGAAACTCTGCTTGATTTAAGCCGTTTTTTCATCTAATAAACTTCTTTCCAGGAAACGAAACGCTGTCCAAATCACCACCTATCAAGTGAGTTCATACCCTCGTATTTTCATAATTTTTGTTTTAAGGGGGGAATACAAGTTTAACACAAGAACTTTTTTGTTATAAATAAATGATTTCAAATCGTGATAAAATGACATTAAGTCATTAAAAACATTCAAATATTAAACTCTTTAATAAACTTATATTTTTCCCAAAAATTCATGTTTATATATATATATATATATATATATATATATATATATATATATATATATATATATATATATATATAAGATTCAAAAGGCTTAGGGTTGATAACTCATTCTGGGACCTTTTCCTTGTTTGTATGTGGGCTTATAGTACCAGTTATTTGTCCGAGTGTCATTTAAATTTTACTTATATATAATTGTATATGTATATAAATATAAAAGTTATTTCATCAGTTTAAATACCTTGTGTAACACATTGAGCAAGGGGTTAAATGCAAAAATAGTTAAAGACCGATTCAGAAAGTACATATAAATTATAATAACTATAATTTATGATACATAGAACAATAATTCATGATTCAAGTATACTAGAATACACTGTTTTACAAGAAACAAGGGTTTTGATTCAAAACAAATCAAGGGTTTACAATTGCCAAATACATGTTCGGAATACTAATCCATGAACATACAATCAATCATTATTTCAGTATGATTGGGTTTTCTTAACCATTATACATGTAACATTTATATGCTTTTTATGAGACACCGGTAAAGTCCTGACATTATAACCATAATCTCCAGCCAGGGGATCGAAACAAGTTTTGTGTAGATCTGTGTTGGGATTGACAACCCTACACTCAGACTGCTAGCTACAGTCAGACATACACACCAATGAGTGACAATTGTTATCAACAGTTTAAACGCCTACAAGCGTTTGTTTCGGGCCATCCAGTTATAGTATGGTTATAAGAACTCATTAAAAATATATTAACAATACGTTAGTGTATAATCAACTAAACGTAAGTACATCTTCAAAGTACCAGTTTACAAAATACAATCTACAATTACAGATTTCAATACCGCTGGTGGAACCAGGCACACTTCCAGTCACAAGTTTTACAAATACAGAACAATGGTTTACAAATAGAATGGTTTTATGAGAATAAAACTACTTTTCATATACAACAGAAAATATAGGATTTTCTGGAACAGCTTACACATTCAAGATACAGAAACATCCTTTTGAACATGAATACATATGCACTCACTCAACTTTATGTTGATACTCTCTTTTCAAATTACTTGTATTCTCAGGGAAACAATAAACAGGTACTCCACGAGCTTTTTGAGAAGATGGAGCTACTTTGAGTCATATCTTCTTCTTTTGTATAACTATTTTGGTTTCAATATACAATGATTGAACACCCGTAGATACTTATACTTTTTAAATACAATGGTTGTTTGTACTTTGATTACTATGATGCATGTGTTGTGATACTACAATTAAAGTCCTCCACCCCCGGACGTTTCCCCCGTCTGGTTTGTTATAAAGTAATCACATTGATATGTGTCATGATTCAACTATGTTATAAAGTACCAAAAATGAAAATCCCGTGTCTTGTTACAAATACATGTAATCAAGATGCAAAGTTTAGAGATAAATAGATTACTTTGAATGTGTAATTAAATTAATTATGTATTTAACTAGTTTATTGATTATTTAAATTCATTATATTTCAAATTCTAACACGATTAAATCACCAGTTAGAAGTATTATGAATATTTATTAGAATTCAACTAATTAACCAAAAATCATTGTTCAAATACATACATAATTAAACATTTATATCTTTTAAATTGTGCTAGATTTTTATAAAAATTAACAACCAACCTTTATTAAAAAAAATACACTTACCTAGGAGAGACCATTCCCTCCTTCTATCTACCTAAAATTTTGCCACACATATAGACACACCATTGAGTCTCTTTCTCTTGCTATAAAATACCTTATCTCCACTCTATTACCCTCTTTTACTTCACCAATACATCTCCCATTCTCCTAGAGAGGTTTCTCTTGCAAAACCCTTTTAAATATCAGTCAAGAATAGCCCTTGTACTCACAAATTTGGAAGCTTGGATGCTATTTTTGAATCCCAAAAATTAGAGTCAAGGTGAATAACTAACCATCTCTATCATTGTCACTCTTTTCTTACTAGTTTAACTTGTTTTCTTCTGATTTTCGAATTCGATACCACTCCTATGGCTAGAATATTTTCTTTCATCATAATATTTATAGATTTCCACCATAACACATTGCATGTGCTAAAAATGGTGAAAATACATTATCAATACAATGCTAAGATCAAATAAGAAAGCATGCAAGTTCTTACAAAATGGTGAAAACTCACTCAAAACTACTGAGTTTTCGTCCTCCAAACAATGCTCACAAAATTGTTGCACCAATACCTCTATTTTCTATGATGAGAATCTTTTGAATCATGTTTAAAGGTCTTTCTCAACTATTAAAATCTTGATAAAATTATTAGCACTTCCTAACATGATATACTCAATGGAGAACAAAGGTTGTAATGTAAAGGTCGATGGAAGTATTTATAAAATTACCAAACTAACAACCACATTTTCCATCAAGAAACAAATATTGAAAGTTTTTGTCACAACTTATGGCACCTAAAAGCATCCATAAATCATGAAAGGAATGAAATCTGATTTTTTTATAATAAACGTATGGTATAAAGAAATGGCCAGGAAAATATCAGCTACAAATGCATTTTCTTTATTTTTATATAAAAATAGTTTGAGACGTTGCCAACATTAATCTATTTCCAAGGTTGACTCTTGTATTTTTACAAGATTTTCAGGAAACGGTCAGTGAATCTTTAGTTGAGACGTTGCCAACATTAATCTATTTTCTTTTGGATGTATTGAACAATTAAGAATATGAACTTGATGTATTTTGTGAAGTAAACCTTAAATGTTGCATGTAATAGTAGATGTTATATATTACCATGGGCATTAAATCTTCAACTGTTATACCTTGCGTTTCCACTTTATTAGGGTGTGACATCATACAACATTTTTATGAGCGTTTCTTGCCAATGGAAAGAAGACTTGTTGATGCCTAGAGAGGTCGATATGTCTTTAGTAAATACTTCAACAAACAAGACAAGTCTGTAACACAATATACGCAGACTCTTAACATTTTGGCCCCGACCAAGAAATGAAAAGACACAAAGTCAATGAGGTAGTCACATGAAACATCGAGTCAAAGCTTGAGTATTTGACATCAATTGTTCAAAAGTTAGCTATGGGAGGTACTCAAAAAGTCAAGGTTTGTGTTATTTCCCTAACATGAGCTACTACCTCAACAAGCCATATACTTATCAAAATGCATGTCTTTCAAGTTCAAAGTTGAATCCTAACATGAGCTCCTACCTAAAAACTCCTTGACAAGACCTCCTTACTAACCAGAAAAATCGCACTACCAACAACAACAACACTAATCACATTACCAACCCAAAGCTCATCATCAACAACATTACTAACATCCTCAACAATCCCATCAATGTCAACCAAGTATTTCCAGGATATCTCTTGAAGACATTATAAAGAATCTAGACACTAGCACCCAATAATTCCAAAAAGGGATAAGGACTAGTAGCTGCACCTTACAAGCTTAAATAGGTGACCTACCCACTTATTTAAGCATGTTGGATAGTTGTGGAAAGATCTTTTCTCAAACCAAAAACAGCCCAAATTGCATTGTCGTTACCTTAACTAGTGAAAAAGAAACCGGAGAAAGTTATACAAAGAATAAGTTAGGAGAAGATGAAGGAGAAATATATATTTTCCCGATTAAAGAGTTGATTGTTAGAAACAATGTTTAAACTGATTTCCAAAGAAGATCACTCATTTAGTCACTCAACCAGCTTGGCCTTCTCGCCTTGGTATTTCAAAGAAGAATGACTAGGAAAAATAGATCTTTGACACTTACCGTAAGGTGTAAGTAAGCATTTCCTTGCTTGATGTAATCAAGAAAATTCATAGATATGTCGAATTTTTAATAAAACTTTGCACAAATAAAATAAAATTGAAAGGAAAAAAAATTTCTACGAGTGAGACAGTGTTTGTGCTTTGCGATGAAAAATCCTCCAAAATGTAAATTGTAACGATCCAATTTTCAAAAGAAAATTTTCATTTTTAAATAGCCAAAACACTTTCCATAAACCAGAAAATCGAAAATAAAATTGTTTTCAAATTCATAACAATAACAATATTATTTCAAATCATCAGAGTGTCCCATAAAACGCCTGAGAGAGAGTGCATGTCGCGTCATGAAGCCTTGCCCTTGCCCTTTGGCTTAGATGTACCTGAAACAAATCTACAAACTGTAAGCTAAAGCTTAGTGAGTTCCCCAGAGCATACCCCACACAATCCATATAAACACAAAATCATATTAGCTATAAAAGCTACATATACCACAACAACCATGCATACAAACATGTAACGACGCCATGGGATCCCCTACATGGTCTTATACCAACGTGCAATGGGCTCCCCCACATGGTCTTTCATCCAATTGCCATGGGCTCCCCCCAAGGTCTTTAATTGACAAGCCATGGGCTCCCCCACGTGGTCTTATATCCAAGTGTCATGGGCTCCCCCCAAGGTCTTACATGCAAGTATCACATAAACACTAGCATACCACTTAGCATATAGATAACTATCATACCACCTATCTCTACATCAACTAATGTACCACATATCACAAAATGGGTCGGCCTTGGTGCCTTAGACCCATTGGTATGGTGAGGAGACTCACTTCTCACGAATGCTGAACTGACAAGATATGATCAGACAAGTCCCACACATTACTCCAACTGAACAGCCTATAATCATAATGTGGTAGACTTGTCACAATCCCGAAATACCATAAATACCACGAAAGTCAACCGGGGTCAACCCTGGTCAAAGTCAAGGTCAAAGTCTATGTTGACCCCAACTAGTCGAGTGCATACAACAACTCGCCGAGTTACCGGAGTAACTCATCAACTCGCCGAGTTACCGGAGTAACTCATCAACTCGCCGATTTACCTGTGTAACTCGTCGAGTTCCTAAATGTTCAGAAGACCGCAAACTCATGCTGACAGAAAACTCTAGTCCTTCACCAAAATCACTCAGAATCTCGAAAACGGGTAAACCCTATTCGGCTCGTCGAGTTGGCTAAGGAACTCGACGAGTCCCTTCAGTCCTTTTTGTGTTCAGATGTTTTTAAGCTACCCAAAGCTCCAGATTGTAGATCTAGCCTCCTAAGCCATGGTTTCCACATAAAGTTGAAAACTTTACGTGCATGCAAGCTCTTAATTCCAAAACCAAGCTAAGGGAGGGTTTTTAACTAATGAGAAGGGCCAAAGTTTGATGCTTTCTGTAACTTTATAAGTCTAAGGACTTAGAGGAGTCCAAATCTGAAGTTGCAACTACGGATCTTACCTACCACCCGAAAAGCTTCAAAAATATACAAAGAATGGCCTAAAACCCAAGAAAAAGGGGATCTAATGCTGGAATGATCAAGGTAACAGCTTGTTACCTTCAAATGGATGCCCAAATGTTGTAGATTCTAGATCTACAATCTCCTTCCTATTCCAAGCTTCTCAACCTTCAAACTCCTTCAACAAAATGCACCAAAAGCACCCGTGTAGTCTCACAAGCAAAGGAGTCTGATTAAGTTCTTTACATAGGGTGAAAACCCTAAAAATTAGGGTTTTCATTTACAATGGCTACTCGTCGAGTCGGGGCCTTCAGACTCGTTGAGTAGGATCTAAATTCCATGTCCTCATAAATGATATTTACTCGACGAGTTGGAGCCCCCCAACTTGTCGAGTCCTAGCTTATAACCCTAAAACTTGGAAAATTTTAGATGATACCTGGAACAGGTGTTACATAAATGTCAAGGAATGTTTATGATTTCTTAAAAAGTAGGGGATGTTAACATTAATAATTCCATGCTTGATCTTGGTGATTCTATTAATAAGATTCTATATACTGTAAATTTATTGTTCACCGTTGGTGCTTTAAACGAAACGGGTGTCCTTATTCATCTAGCAGATAAATCGATTGTTTTTTCCGTAGGGTGTCCTAAAAGATGTGTTGGTAGAAGTAAACAAATTGGTCTTCTCAGTGGATTTTTATGTGCTTGATTTAGAGGAACAAGGTTCCTCTAAATCGACATTAATCTTGCTTGGAATACCGTTTTTGAATACATATATAACAAAAATCGTTATGTGTGCATGGAATATCACAATGGAGTTTGATGGTGAAAAGATTAAATTTAACATTGGTCATGCAATGAGATATCCTAGTGATGTATCCTCTTTATATTATTTTCACATTATTGAACCACGAACCCAATATTTGTTTGATTTGACTAATGGTGATGTGCTAGAGATGATTTTAAGCAAAGTTTTGATTATGAAAAGTTCAAAAGGAAGTCAAGGTTTATTCCTTGGATCTAGATATTGAATAATTTGTAAAAAAGATAAAAGTAAATGAATTCACCAAGTTCAATGTCAATAAATTTGAGTTGCCTCAAACGCACACAAAGTTACCCCACTCCGTTGTCCAACCATCGGAGCTATAATTAAAACTGTTGTCTCAACATTTAAAGTATGTGAATATATGTAAAAAGAGACTCTTTTGCTCATTATTTATACTCCTCTAACCATATTTGAGGAGGAGAAACTCATCAAGGTGTTGAAAGAGCATAAATAAGCCATGGGAGACGATTGTAGATAAAAAGAGGATTGAGACTTCCAAAACGATTGCATATTTTGAAGGAAGACGAGTGCAAAACAAACTAGGATGTGAAATATTTTAGTGGAAGAAGAGTGCATAAGAAAGGAATCAAGGTAGAAAATTCCAAAATCGATGTTATTCAATGCTTACCTTGCCCGATTTGTGTTTGAGAAATTCGTTCATTTTAGGTCATGTGGGTTTCTACCAAAGGTTTATCAAGGATTTTTCTATGATCACAAGACCAATGTTCCAACTCTTAGAAACAGATGATTATTTAAACTTCACAGAGACATGAACATTTGCTTTTGACAAGCTAAAATCGGTGCTTATAACTTCTCATGTCATCCAAGCAACAAATTGGTATTTCCCTTTTCTAATGATGTAGGAAACAAGCAACTATGCCATGGGTTCTATCTAGGATCAAAAGAGTGAAAGAGCCCGACATGTAATCTACTATGCATCAAGGACACTAGACAATGCTCAAAGAACCCACTCCTCTATGGAGAAGGAGTTATGTTAGTACACGAAAGTGTTCCTTAGACAATCCAAGCTATGAAGAGATTCGGAGATGAGAAGCCATTCTGAGATGGTTATGATTCTGAGCTTACATTGCTATTCCGAGATGGAGATGTGATTCCTAAATAACTTCTCAACCAAGATGAAAGTGATGTTTGCGAAACCACTTCTTATTTTGAGATACGGAAAATCTGAAATCACTCCTCATTCCGAGATGAAATGTTATTTCAAATATGAAGTGAAGATTCAAAGATAGAGACTCCGAGATGACTAGTTCCGAGATGCCTTGGATTCAGAACATATTCAACTTTCCCTATCAAGAATAAAGTTCTTTTTGTTTACTCCATTTTTAGTATTACGTAGAATCATAGAAAATCCACTTTATCAAGATTTTGGTTACTGATGAAAGTTCTATTTATTCTATGTATTTGTCATGTATTAAATTGTTTTCTTATAAAAGGAGTCTCAACCTTCTACTAAAAATGGATCTATGAAGTAATCTTACAAATGGAACTTTCACACCTTTTGTGCATCTAAGAATCCATCACCTTACTCTCAACTTTCTGTCAATAATCTCTTATAAATTCTTCTTGTTCTTGATTTATTTACTTTATTCATACTCTACTTTACTTTATGTTATTGAATACTTTGCTGAAGTTACTTGTTTCTTGTCTTGATTGGTTTTACCACACTTGACTGACCTTAATTACTAGCAAGGATTGATATTATTTATTAATTCATGATTTGTGTGTGCAAACCTTCTCAACACATCTTAACAAAGTTTTATAAAGAACTCACAACCGGTATCAGTGCCTAAGGGTTTGTCCTTTGAATCCATAAGATCAGATTATCATTGATTTCAGATTACCTTGGTATATTAATTATTTCTATGTTCAGGATAAAACTTCTTCTATATACCACTTCAGGTATAATATCTTAATATCAATGACTGCTTCTAATCCTTCTCAACGAATGTATTCAATGCAGATCACAAATCATGTGGGTTGCCGTCATGTGCCCCACTGCTAGTTGTTAAAGAGTATGATCATTGGCAGGTTAGAATGGAGAGATTTTTGGTCTGAAAAGATAATGGTGAATAGATATGGAGGTTTGTGAAAGAAGGTCCTCATGTTCATATAAGACAAGTTGTTATGGATGATGTTTTTGTTATCATGGGTCTAGAAGAAACACGTCAGGCACCTCTCATTGTGAATGACATCGACAAGCTCAAAGCAGATCATATCACTTTCTCTGAAATGGTGTTTAGTGTTCCACCATCTCTCTTTGAACACATTAAGTTGTGCATGTCTACGAAAGAGATTTTGGACACACCTCAAGTCTTGTTTGAAGGTTTATAGAATATGAAGGACAAGCGATTGGCATCCTTTGTGAATGAATTCTACAATTTTGCAACCATTCCTGGTGAATTAGTCGCATTTGCATCAAATCGGCAATTGACCGTTGTGAACAACATTACTGCTCATGGTGTTTTTCGCACTCCGTTTGAGTACAACCTGGAGTTCATCAACAGTCTAGGCAAAGGATAAGGGAATGTAAAATAGTTTCTTCAGAGTAATGGATCTCTAAAGAAGTTGAGGCTCTATCAGTTGTTCGGCGAACTACAAGGCCACGAATCTATTGTTGCTCAAACATTTATAGATATCTCTGGAGGTCCTCTCGCACTTGTTAGTTCAGTCAACCCACTTGGTCCAAAACCAGTTGTATCAGGTCCCTCTGGACCTACCAACTCTGTTCCATTTGTTCAACCTACTCAACCTTTTCCAAACCTTCCTTGTATAGATAACTTTGACCCAGAAGCCGCTGCTTCGGAACTTTATTTCCAACAAGAGTTCGCACTTCTCTCAATGAAATACAAAAAACCATGGAATCCCAATTAAAAACCACACCACAACTGCTACCAAACTCCTCACCAAAGAAACCCTCAACCATATCCTAAGGCAACTGCTACCAAACTCCTCACCAAAGACACACCTCGGAACCTCAAGAAGTTTCGAAATCAACCAAACCCAATACTGTATGTCAGGAATGTGGTATTGCTAACCACTATGAAAAGGACTGCTTATATGATGAACCTCCGAAACCAAAGGTGAAAGATGCTGCTTATTATGCTCGACATGCTCAGGAGCTACAAAGAGTAAAAAGGCTTTTGTCACCACTGTTTCGCGAAGTGTTGATGGGTATTGGTCATTGGGTGATGAGGATGAAGGAAATACGAGTAGAAACGTGTGTCTAGTGGATAGACAAACGATTGAGTGTGATGATGGTTACTGGTCCTCAGGTTTGGAAGATGATGATGAAGATGATGAACCACATTACTGCGACATGGCATCCAACAATCCACCTGGGTGAAGTATCTTCCAACAGGTAAGATATATGATCACTGATAATAACTTTGATTTAACTGTATGTGAACCTTCTCTAACTCAAATACAATTAGATATGACAATTACTTATAGATCATATTAGTCTATCTTAGAAGTTAGTTAGAAGCTGGATAATAAGTTGACCCGACTTAGACTACGATTTGAAGACTACAAGCTTAATATTGAATCATTAGAACGAGAACTTGTAGTGGCCAAAGATGAATGTATTAATTTGAATGACAAATGTGAAATTTCGATTAGTGAAATAAATCTTTTCGTTTGTGATTACAAATGACTTAATGCTAAAATTGATAGTTTACATAACTCTATTGATGTTATTGAAGCTAATAAAAAAATCACTCACAACTTTCGTCATCCCTGGTCCAAAGCACGTAGTCTAGGAAGCGAACTTCAAAGACCAATTACTCGTCCCTTGAAGAATCTTCAAAATTTAACGTTTAAGGGAGACATTCCGAATCACAATTATTCGGATACCCCTGTCTCACCATTTTCGTTCCTTCATGGGACCTCAGAGAAATATCAATCTTTGATTCCTGACTTCAAACCAATCACTATTACATGCATCGATTCCATTCAATTTTGCCACTGATATCTCTGGATCTGAATCAATCTTTGGAACTTCCCATAGGACAGGTGGTACTAGAGTTTACATTCTGAACTCTGGTCCTCCAAACAATTGTGTTATTGAGGAAATCATTCTAAAGGCATGTGACATGACTTGGACCAAACAAAATCTTTTTTGGCGTCCTTTGATAGTGATGTAGACGAAGAAATTAGGTGTGATAATGACTAATCGTCTGATTCTATTGCGTCAAACCCAAAAGTTGTTTTTAATAGCACTTTAGATCCTATCAAGCTTTGTTTCACAAAACCATATGTAGGACAATATCCTAATTCAACATTTGACTCGACGAAGAAACCATAGTTGAACAAGAAGGACATAGTTCATCCAAAGATAGAGGCTAGGAAAGCTCTTGAGAAAGAAACTAGGACTAGACAAAACTCTATGTTCCTTGAGAAATCCGATAGGAAAATACCTCAAAAAGTTGCTAATCCAACCACTAGGAATAACAACAAGTTCATACCTGTTAAGATTCTTAATAGACCATCTATTCATGTGAGCTCAGACATTCGTTTCGTAAAATATGTTAATTATGTGAATCCCCAAATGAAAAATAATTGAATTCGGAAAGTGTCTTCTTTAGTTTTCATTGCTACCTCTGATGGCACATGTTTCACACCAAAACAATTTTTAAAGGTTCAAAAAGACATTGTGTCAGAGAAGGAAATGTACAAAGGAAAATATACTCGAAATGTCACTAAGAAGAAACCTTCCAAAGGTTCAAATCTGAAATTTGAATGGATTGTCAAAGAAAAAACTATTATTCCAAAGAATGAACCTTGGAACTTGGTTCTCTCTGAGCCATCTAGGAATTTGGTTCATTCTGAATCACCATGGAATACTATTCCTCCGAGAGAAGCAGTTGTCAAACAACCAAGTGTTGAATATGATTTTTGGATCAATGAAAAGACAATGTCATTGTATCTTTCCAAAAGAGTCTCGGAAAGAGTACTCCGAGACACAACCTCTTTAGAGACCTAAAACAAAGTCCAAAGCCCTTGACAAACTCCCCAAGCCTAACTCGGAGCATAAAAACTCCACCACTCACTGATTTTGCAGGCTTTTTTTTTGCTTCGGAACAAGATACAATACGGTATATTGATAGTGATTGTTCCATGCACATGACTAGGTAGAAAGTCTGACCACCCAAAAATTTCTATGTTCTAAGTCAATTCAATCAATCGAAAGTCAGAATTGTTTCTATTACCTTTATGATATGTTAAGGGTCTGTTTAAGGGTTTCTAAGCCAAGTACACTCAAAAACTGTGTGTTAGGAAGTGTTAGCTTGATATCATTGAGTTGCAATCGAGCCTGAAACACCCTCACAAGTAGTTCACGACCGTGAACCCATCTTGGGCCATGAACTCATGTTATATACATGAGTTTTAGCCATTTTTGATTCATTTCTCACCTCTTGGCCTTGAACCTCTCAAGTCTATCTCAAGTATCATCCATAAGAACTTCAATCTTTCACTCTTAAACACCCCCTTTCCTTTGTTACTCCATAGAAGTTTACTAGGATATTCAAACACTCACCAAAACACGAAGATCTTCAAGTGTTCTTCATCATTTGGGTCATGAACATCAAGTGGGCGGTGAACCATCCTTCATTTGGGTCATGAACATCAAGTGGGCGGTGAACCATCCTTCATTTGGGTCGTGAACCTCAAGTGGGTCGTGAACCACTCATCCTTTCGGCCGTGAACACCACATTTGGGTCGTGAACACCTCATGACCAGCCGTGAACACCCTTTCAGCCTCCTAATTAGCTTCTAGCACTCTTTTGGTGAGTTATTCTTGCATCCTAGGTTGTTTCCGAATCACCTTTGTAGTTAGATTCAATTATTACATGCCAATATGTATCATTATATGTCATTAGGACTCGTTTGTGCCTCGGGACTTCATTCGTGGAACTTATCTACCTTACTCAAATCTTCAATTGAATCACCCACATAAGGTGAGTTCATATCCCTATAATCTATCTTTTAATTGTTTTTAAATGCTTTTAAGGGGGGGATACAAGTTGAACACAATTTAATGGTGTTAATATTTACTTGTGATAACTATCACATTAAAGGATTTCTTATGCTTTAGTAAGTTATAAAAATCAATTTAAAACCACTTTTAAAGGATGTTACATTGTTGTTTATAAAACTCCGTTTTTAAAGTACATGCATAAATCAGTAGATAATTGAGTCTTTTCTACAAATCAGGGCAGTTGAAAACAAACGTACTAGTAAACTATAATAGGTATAGTTTAGGGATTCAGTTCATACTATAACAAGAACAGAAAGGAACATAGTATAACAAGAACAGAAAAGAACATACTATAACAAGAACAAGATAACAATAATGTGAAACAACTAGTTCACAACATAGCAATATACTTGTTATGACAAGTTTTGTAACCAAAGTCTCCTGGAGGGAGAGCGGGCATTGTGTGTATAGATTTATACGGGACTGACAATCCCACATCCCAACTGTTAGCTACAGTCCGGCAGACAAGCCAAGGGGTGACAAATGTCACATTAGTTTCGACGCCAACAGGTCGTCATGTAAAATACTAGTCAATCAGCATGGTTATAACCACATCACATTTTAACCTTAACTAAACTTATTGGTTTTAAGGTGGTTAGTGCTTCAGTAGGGTATTTTTATACAAAACTACTGTACATCTTTATTTTCCATTACACTCATATAGTGATGTTCTCACATCGAGTAATCTAAACTATTTTCTAGTAAAGATAGTCATAAACTTGGAAAAAAATACATTTTTACGAGAGAACGAACAAACAAAACAGTCGGGTCTTGGTACATTCGGTTAAAAAGGGGGCCTATAATGCTAACTTTATGATTCATCGGTAGATACATTAGGGATATATATTAATCGGATGCGACATGCAGTAGGATGTGTGCTTTCCTCTTCATTTCTCGTTCCTTGTTTGGTTGTGGGCTTAGAGCAGATTCACACAGTCTACTATCTATTCGATCTTAGCTATATATATATATATATATATATATATATATATATATATATATATATATATATATATATATATATATATATATATATATATATATATATATATATATATATATATCCTGTATACACCAAGTAATCATAGGGAGTAACAGGTATGGGTTAGGTCATAACATACAAATTCAGTATACCGCTTTTTAGTACAAAAACATACTTTTCGGATAGAACATTAAGTAGGTGAAACTAGAAACTTATCTGTAAGAGGTTTGATACGCATTATTAAACCAATATAACTTAAAGGACCTTAAATGGTTAATTATATAATACTTTAGCTTATACATTAGGGTAATATATAGTAAATATCTGATCGGCAGTGGAATGTGTGCTTTCCGCCTTACTTCCTGTTCCTTGTTTGGTTGTGGGCTTAGGGCAGATTCACACATTTAACTGTCCGTTCGATATTAGATTATATATAACTAGTATAAACCAAGTGATTATAGAAGGAACTATTTGTGGTTACCATTTTACTAAAGGAAATATATGATTTTCTTAATGAATGTTTTCTTCAAATATAATAGAGCTATTACAGTTAACTCTGTAAGTACCAAATGAATACGCCAGGGTTATATACAATGAATATCTAACAAACAATGGGATGTGTGACTTCCTCCTCATTTCCTGTTCCTTGTTTGGTTGTGGGCTTAAGATAGATTCACACAATCGATTTTATGTTTACCCTAAATTGTATATAACTTGTATCCATTTGGTACTCATATAAGGAATTGTAGAGTCATTTTTACTTATCATTCATCATATCAGAAAATATAGGATTTTCTGGAGGAACAAGCGAACTTTTCTAAAAGAACTTACAGTTTACTTTTCATAACTAAAATACTTATGAACTCACCAGCTTAAATGCTGATCTACTCTTTCAAAATAACTTGTATTCTCAGGAAACTAGTAGACAGGTACGCGCTTAGGGATTTAGAAGATGAAGAATATAGCTTCATGTCTTTGTTTTCTTATTTACTTTTGGAGTAAATCTTTTGTGAATCAAATACATGTAAAAACTTTAATATTTATACAATGGTTGTTTCTTACTTTGATTACTATGATGCATGTGTTGTGATACTGAGCATGACGTCCTCCGCCCACGAACGTTTTCGTCGTTCCGGTTGGGGGTGTGACAGAAAGACATTTTGTTTTATTTAAATCTTACTTCAAATGGTGGTTATGGTACATATGGCAACAACTCAAACTCCTAAATTCGAGGTTATGGTGTCCTAACCAAAGAAAATTTCTCTATCTCTAATGTGGCTTGCGTTGCTGATCTCAATCACAACTTGATTAGTGTCGCCCAACTCACCGATGCAAATCAGAGGGTTGTGTTTTGTAAGAAGCATAGTTGTCTTATGAAGGAAGATAGAAAAGAATGTTGCATCAAGTAAGATAGAAACAAGAATATGTATCCTTTGGATACTAACATGATCATCGGGAAGCCTCAACCGTGTCTCAGTTCAAATGTTTTTCCTGACATAAGTTGGTTATGGCATCAGAGGCTTGCCCATGTAAACATTTGATACATGAATGATCTGGTTTCTGGTGAAACGATTTGTGGTTTTCCACTCCTCAAGTTTGAAAATGATCATCTCCGCGCTGCATGTGAGTGTGGGAAGAATTCAAGAATGGTCATCTCGTTCTCATTGAGAAGTCAATTTCGGAACCACTAGAGCTTCTTCACATTGATATTTGTGGGCCGTCTGATGTTAAAAGTTTGCATCACTAAAAGTACATTCTTGTGATGGTTGATGACTATACAAGATTCACTTGGGTTTTCTTTCTAATATTGAAATTAGAAACCACATCCGAACTCATCAATTTCATTAAGGGTATTAAGGTTCTCACCAAGCTTCCCGTTTGAAGAATATGTACTGATAATGCATCTGAACTTACTAATGCCAAGATTGAAACGTTTCTTACTGAAAAAGGCAATGGATACAAATATTCAACTCCTTACACCCCATAACAAAATGGAGTCGTTGAAAGAAGAAATCGTACCATGGTTGAAGCCGCTCAGTCAATGCTAAATTTTGCAAACCTTCCTCTTTATCTTTGTGTTGAGGCAGTCCCTGCCACTTGCTTCACTCAAAATCAAAGTATCATCGAATGTCGTCTCAACAAGAATCCATATGAAGCTATGAATGGTCGTAAGCTAAGTATCTCATTCTTACACATATTTGGATGTAAATGTTTCATAAAAAACAATCGCGATTAACTCACCAAGTTTCGACCAAAGTCTGATGAAGCTATCTTCCTTGGATACTCAGCTAAATCATAAGCATACTGGGTTCTTAATCATCATACCTATGTAATTGAAGAAAGCCTTAATAGCACTTTTGATGATAACTTTGTTCGCAAATCAGAACCAACTCAAGTTACGATGCACATCATGGAGTCTGATGCTCCACCTCCTAGTTCTCCCAATTCTCATGTTATTTATGAAGTCGATTTTGAAATCTTGTTTGGAAAAATAGAAATTGATCTTGTTTCAGAATCTCGATCAAGACCGTCTTTAACTCGTACTCTTATTTCTAAAAACATCTTTGGTCTGACCACTACATTTCCTCCATTTGATTTCGAAGTATTCCCATATTGGGTTGGGTGAAGAATACCTCTGCTTACATGCCTCAAGGGCAAGAAAGAATTCCAAACCTTGAATCAAAACGTTGATGGATTCCAAGATACAACAGAGCGATTTGCTAAAAATTATCCCAATCGATTGGAGACGATGTACACTTCTTTGAATTTCAGAACGAAGACGATGCCGACATATAAGGTTCAGAAGTTCAGGGGGAGCATCATCCTCAAACTCAAACAGTTTAGGGAAACAACAAAACCCCATTGTTGATTTCGGATCATCTACTGCTCAAGAACTTTCGAGATTCCATGTTTGGACTAAGGATCATCCTCCAAATCAAAGTTATTGGAAATCTCAACGCCGGTGTTCAAACTCGCTCTGCTACCAACATTCAAAATGTGTGTCAATTTTGGGCATTCATATCAATGGTTGAAGCCAAATACATCAAAGAATCTTTAGAACATTCCTATTGGATTACATACAAGAAGAGTTAGCAGAATTTGATCGAAATCAAGTGTGGACTCTTGTCCATCCTCCACAGTAACACCCTATAGTTGGAAATCGATGGGTTTTCCGAACAAGCTCGACGATGATGGATTTATCATTCGTAACAAGGTGAGATTGGTGGCTAAAGGACTTACTCAGATTTAGTGTGTTGACTATGGTGAGGCCTTTTCTCTTGTTGCCTGTCCTGAAGCCATTCGAATCCTTCTCAGTTATTCTGCTCAGAAGGCCTACAAAGTTTACCAAATGTTTGTCAAGAGTGCGTTTCTAAATGGTGACCTTGATAGTGAAGTCTATCTCCAACAACTTCCTGGGTTTGTATATGTAGCCTATCCCAATTATTATTACAAACTTCAGAAAGATGCGTATGGTCTCAAACAAGCTCCACGTACGTGGTACGACACTCTAACTTGTTTTCTCAAAAGTTAGGTTTTCAAAGGGTAATTCTCGATCCAACGTTATTCATAAGATCAAATGGAAAACATCTCATGTTAGTGCAAATATATGTCGATGACATCATTTTTGGATCAACCGGTCTAATGATGGTTTCTTACTTTGCCAAGTTGATGGTTAGTAGATTTCAAATGAGTATGAATCGCGAATTAAACTTCTTCCTTAGTTTCCAAGTTAAACAAACCAACGGGTGAATCTTTATTCATCAAGAAAAAGTACATTTTTGAACTTCTAAAGAAATATTCAATGGACATCTATGCATCTGCCAACGTTCCAATGGTTTTTGGTCACAAGATTTTCTTGGACCCATCTGCTGAAGCTATTAATCAGAAGAAGCATAGAGGACTCAGAGTCTATCTCCAACAACCAAATTTGTTTACCTTGGAATTTTCTTCTCGGAAAATAAAGGATCATTCAATGTCTTTTTGTGTAACCTCTCTTTTAGTTTTGTGCTTTTAGGTTGATTGGTTACTTTGTTGTCTAAAAAGTTTGTTACGATTGATTACGATCCATTGCAATCTATCGGAAGCCGTTGTAGTCACTTAAGACAAAAACACCCTATTGTGGTCCATTGTGATCCATTGTGTGACAACCCATAATTACTTTTCTTGTAAAAGTCAAACTTGGTCAACTAAAATTCGAACTTCTCATTTTGATCTATCTTATTTCAGTAGGTTTGAAATCTAAATTTTGTTTAAAACCATTAATTAGAAGAGTTGCCTGAATTAGAAGTGAATTATTGGGAGCCTAGTTCGAACGTCAAACCTTGCATAGGCTGCAAATGAGCCTTCGGGCCGTAAACCTGCTTGGGCCGTAATCACGCTTCGGACCGTGAACCCTCGTTTTGCGACCGTGATCTCACATCAGCCGTGAACTCCCTTCGGACCGCACACTCCTCCCTATATATATGAGTTTGACTGATTTATTCCTCATTTCTTCACCTCTGGCCGAAAACACGCCCTTTTTCTCTCTAGATCTTCAACCGAAAAACCCTCAAATCCCTCTCAAATATCATCCAACTTCATTTGATCTTCTTAGAAGCTTGCTTAGGATCTTCAAGTGTTCCTCTTTCATCAAGATCTTTGGGCCGTGAACTCAATAACACCAAGTGATCTTGGGCTGTGAACACCCAGCTGGCCGTGAACAGCTTACAACCTTCAAACTTTGCATTTAACACCCTTATTTGTAAGTTAAATATGCAAATTAGTTCCATTCCCTATTATTCTTATGATTATATTCATTAATAAATATACATATATATTATATGAATCGTGTTTAGGGCTCGTTTTCTTAGCGAGACTTCACTTGTGGAGCTAACGTCCTATACCAAATCTTCAATCGAATCCCCAATATAAGGTGAGTTCATACCCCCATATTTTTCCAAGCTTTTTAAATGTTTTTAGGGGGGGGGGGATACAAGTAAAACACAGTAAATTTTGTATTTAAAAATATAAAATGGTTTTCAAACTGTTTAATACTATTTAAGTACACATAGTAGATTTCATAGAACAACAGTATTACAGGTTTTTACATAAAGTTAACAAAGGTTTTCATTAAATTAGAACACATAGTAAACTATAATAGGTATAGTTTAGAGAAGTTATTCATTGGTTTTAGGTTCAGAATACATAACAGAAAATCAACAGAGTACATAACGGAAAACAAGTAGAGAGTATTTTTCAGAAAACAAACAGAATACTTTACTGAAAACATAGTTTATGAAACTTATTTACAATGTATTTACTTCTAAGGAACTTTTCATTATTTCACACCTAATCATCAATATAGCATTTGTGAGAAAATCTTCACGTACTTTTCCAAGTACCAACAAAGTCCTGAAATTATAACTAGAATCTCCTTGAGGGAGAGTGTGACACTTGTGTATAGATCTATACAGGACTATCAATCCCACACCAAAGTTGCTTGCAACAGCTAGGTCAACAGACCTGTGGTGACAAATGTTGTAGCTTTTGCGACGCTTGAAGTACGTCGTGTTCATGCCATCTTAGGTCATCTAGTATGGTTATAATAACTCATAATTTGGTATTGAATTAAATGATTAGTGTATGAATAAGGAAACAACTACACATAGTTTTATAATAATGAAACTATACCACAATATTTTACAAATGGTAAACCTAGGCTTCTACAGAGAATTCATAAAGATATACTTTTCCCAAACTTTTCCAAGGGATATTAACTATATGATTACTCAGTATATAAAATAAGGTTAGATAAATTGAAATCCGATAGATAGTGGAATGTGTGACTTCCGCCTCATTTCCCGTTCCTTGTTTGGTTGTAGGCTTAGGGCAGATTCACCCATTCAGTTGTCTATCGATCTCGGTTATATACAACTCGTATGTATTAAGTGATTATAGGAGGGTAGTATCGTTGCATCAGGTGTTCAGAGAAAATAAGTCTTCAACCAGTTTAACTTATGAACAAAACTAGATATCATTAAAGTAAGTATATTAATTATACTTTTGCTTTTCCATCTTGGAACGATTAAGACTACCAGTCAGTTTTATTGAAAATATAAGATTTTCTATGGTAAACATTGTTATTTTAAAGGTAAACAATTTTCGATAGAACTTTCTGAAAACAATAACAATTACTACTGAAAACAATGTTTACAATTGAGTAAATGGAACTAGGAACTTATTTACAAAAGGTTTAATAGTTATTATTAAACTAGTATAACATAAAGGACCTTTAATTCAATAATTCCATAGTTTTTACATAAAAATTATACATAAATAATATCCGATAGGCAGTGGAATGTGTGAATTCCACCTCATTTCCTGTTCCTTGTTTGGTTGTAGGCTTACGGCAGATTCACACATTCAACTGTCTGTTCGATATTAGGTTATATATAGTTAGTCTAAAACTAAGTGATTACAGAATGAACTATTATGGTTACCATTCTACTAGAGAATTATAAATGTTAATTCTGTGGTTACTTTATGAATACAATAAGATTATATATAATAAAGATCCGGTAGATAGTGGAATGTGTGACTTCCGCCTCATTTCCTGTTCCTTGTTTGGTTGTGGGCTTAGAGCAGATTCACACATTTAACTATCTAATCAATCTGTATTATATATAATTTGTATTCACTAAATGATCATAGAAGGAATAACTACAATCATATTACTTATTAAGAAAATTTAGGATTTTCTGGAGGAACAGGCGAACTTTTCCAAAGAACAAAAAATATATTTTTTATAACAAAAATACTTAAGAACTCGCCAACTTTAATGTTGACACATTTCCAAACCACTTGTATTCTTAGGAACGTTAGTAGACAGGTACCTCTCAGGTGTTGCGAAGACAGAGCTTTACGTCTTAACTTTTGTTGTACTTTTAATGTTATTCAAGTAATGTTTTGAACATAATGTAAATATTATATTATCAATACGATGGTTGTTGTTACTTTGATTACTATGGTGCATGTGTTATGATACTTAACATGAAGTCATCCACCCCCGGACGTTTCCGCCGTTCCGGTTTGGGGTGCGACAGATTGGTCTCAGAGCATTGTTTATAGTGAACTAAGTATATAACCATATAAAAGATATACAACTATAAATACAATGGGACTAAAACACTCTGACTAAGAATTATACTTTAAAATATAACAATATTTTATAAAAGTATATATAAATACTAGAACAAGTATCACAAGAAGAACGAAAGAAAAGTATTTCGATGTTGGACACTACAGTCAAACCTGGACAGTTATGTAATCATATCTGGAATAAATATAGCCTGATCAACTATATTTATTTGAGATACGACCAACATGTGTTTGGGAGTGATAGTGGTGTTGCAGCAAGTCTAAAACTTACCAACCTTATATACAAAGAAATGTTAGAACAAAACATAATGTTAAAATACTACAGGAGTATTTTAAGTACAATAACTAACTTATATGAAAACTAAAAGACATTTACTGGTAAAGTTATAATTACTGAGTGTATATATAAGGTTATATATAATTGAGATTTTATAGACTTAGAATTTGTGATTTTTGCTCTACTTCCTTTTCCTTGTTTAGATGTGGTTTTAGAGTAGGATCACTTATTCGAATGTCTATTTGATCTGGATTATATAAAATATGTATACACTAAGTAATTATAGAAAGACCCGATAAGGATCATCCTCGCAAAAATCTATTTTTAATAAAAGTATTTTATTAATCTAGATTGTTTAGACATTCCCATTCTCGCACGAACAACATAGGTAGATGTAACCACTTCATTACAATAGTCAACAGAGGAGTTGAGGCAGAACTAAAAGAGAGTTCATGAAGAGAATTCCGAGAAGGAATCAAACAAAGAGAAAGGCACTAGAGATATCATTAATAAACGATACCCTATCAGAAACAAACTAGAGAGCACTTTATACGTCATACTAATAAATAAGAAACTAATATAACCTAGTGAGTCAATGATTACACTACCCACAATATGTGTTAAATTACTATACCTTCCGTCACAACTAGTAACAGTAAAATCAAGAGAGATATTTCCTTCCAAAACCTATGAAACCTGATCAACTTAATATTTCAATATCTATATCCTACTTTGTTAAACTTAACATCTGAACAAAACCTATTAGTACTCTCTACCATGAATACATCATAGGGATGTAGGTCAATACATTGAGAACCGCATAAAAAACGAGAAATTTATATGTAGATATAAATATATAAAGTACAACTAGCAACGGTCATAGTTATTAACGAACTCGCTTCACATTATGTAACAGAAATCATGCCTTCACATAGAAATAACCGGCCAACCAACGAAACATCATTTCTGCACATAGATTCTGCTACTTTTCAAGCTACGGTTACGGCCGCCATGAAAGCCGTCGTGGCATATTTCAATGCAAATAACGTTGACAATTCAAACCGTAATAACAACCTACAAAACCAACGAGTATCTACTTACAAGAATATCCCAACCCACAAACCTGAAAACATGAAACGAAAGTTCCGAAATGAAAAAGGAAGTAGTTCAACACAAAGACCTACCAAAAACAAACAAGCTAGAATAGTCCACACTCCCGCCAACCCTACTACCCCAACACCGACAACAACATACTTACGAAACCTCCCCCACTGCAGCAAATGCAACTACCATCATTATGGAATCTGTCGAGAGTTGCAATGCAATAGGTGCAACAAGAAGGGACACATTGCCCACTTCTGTAGGACTTTAGTGGAACACCTCACTTCAACCACCAATGTTGGACTAAGTCCAATATGCCATTTATGTGGTGAAATGGGCCATTTCAATAGAGATTGTCCAACAGAGAAGAATGATTGAGGAACGGGAGGAGCTTAATGACAAGACATAAAGGAGAAACGAGGAACCATCTAGGATTTTGGTATGTTTCCTTAACAACAATAATTAAACATCGAATTTTCACGGAAAATATTTAACAATTAAAAAATTTAAAATCATAAGTTAACACATCATTCATATATAAACTAAGAACCCTTGCAGGCAAGCTATGATGGCTTAGTGTATACATTAGAGTCATTTATAATTAAGATTTGCAGGCTTAGAGTGAGTGATTTCACCTTATTTCCTGTTCCTTGTTTGGTTGTGGATTTGGGGCAGTGTCACTCAGTCGACTGTCTTTCCAATCCAAATTATACATGACTTGTATACACCAAGAGATTATAGAGGGACCTAGTAGGGATTATATTAAGAAAGTTATTTATTATCAATTATCTAAACACTTGGACTGCTAGTACTAACAAGGATAAAACAAGGATAAAACAAGCACTTTTTCCTAATCGACTTAACAACCGTTACGATAAGAAATTCTGATGTCGTTCTTAGAAATGGATTAGTTTGGTCCTCACTATACCAATTTCCTATGCAACGTAATGACCCTTCGCCTTAAACGACCAACTAATGAAACTTCCATCACTCATAACAATAAACTAGATACGAACCTCAGAATCGTCTTTCGCTTCAAAACTTGAGAAGTACCCATGCGAGGGGTACCACGTCTTCCTAGCTTATCCTGTAGACAAGAAACTTATAGTGAAAAACACCAAGGGTATTCTGATAGTCTGTGACTTCCCGAAGTATTTCCAGCAAACCTTTTTAAAAATACCACATACGCAGCAAGTCAAGTTCAAGCACAGAGGCTAAGGACAAATACGGTTAACCTATCATTGGTAAGTGTATACGCGAGAGTGGTATATAATTAATATTCTATAGACCTATGATGTGTGTTTCAGCCCTATCTCCTGTTCCTTGTCTGGTTCTGGACCTGGGGCAGAGTCGTATAACGACCGTCTTATTGATCTAAATTATATATAACTTGTATACTCGACGTAATGATAGATAGATTAGGTATAAATCTTACTATGAACTTCAGGACAAAAGCTGCCCAGAACTACGAGTGGACATCTTACCAGTTGGATAAACGTAGTTAAGTAAATCAAACCCACCTTCTTTCTACCGATCAAAACAACAGACATAAAAGTGAAGATCCGTTGGAACACCAGCAAGGATCAGAAATTCACTTAAGAAAGAGAAGTTGATAGGAAATCGAAGTACTCACTTCTTTCCCAATACATAGTAGCCACTCAGAATTAGAATTTCGGGACGAAATTCCCTTTAACATGGGGATGATGTAACAACCCGTAATTACTTTTCTTGTAAAAGTCAAACTTGGTCAACTAAAAGTCGAACTTCACATTTTGATCTATCTTATTTCAGTAGGTTTGAAATCTAAATTTGGTTTAAAACCTTTAATTAGAAGAGTTGCTTGAACTAGAAGTGAATTATTGGGAGCCTAGTCCGAACCGCAAACCTTGCATAGGCAGCAAACAAGTCTTCGGGCCGTGAACCTGCTTGGGCCGTAATCATGCTTCGGATCGTGAACCCTTGGTTTGTGGTCGTGATCTCACCTCGGCTGTGAACTCCCTTCGGACCACACACTCCTCCCAATATATATATGAGTTTGACTGATTTATTCCTCATTTCTTCACCTCTGGCCGAAAACACACCCTTTTTCTCTCTAGAACTTCAACCGAAAAACCCTCAATTCCCTTTCAAATATCATCCATCTTCCTTTGATCCTCTTAGAAGCTTGCTTAGGATCTTTAAGTGTTCCTCTTTCATCAAGATCTTTCGGCCGTGAACTCAAGAACACCTAGTGTTCTGGGGCCGTGAACACCCAGTTGGCTGTGAACAGCTTACAGCCTTCAAACTTTGCATCTAACACCCTTATTTGTAAGTTAAACTTGCAAATTAGTTCCATTCCCTATCATTCTTATGATTATATTCATTAAGAAATATACATATATCTTATATGAATCATTTTTAGAACTCGTTTTGTTAGCGAGACTTCACTTGGGGAGCTAACGTCCTATACCAAATCTTCAATCGAATCCCCAACATAAGGTGAGTTCATACCCCCATATTTTTCCAAGCTTTTTAAATGTATTTAGGGGGGGGGGGAATACAAGTAAAACACAATAAATTTTGTGTTTTAAAATATAAAATGGTTTTCAAACTGTGTAATACTATTTAAGTACACATAGTAGATTTCGTAGAACAACAGTATTACAGGTTTTTACATAAAGTTAACAAACATTTTCATTAAATTAGAACAAATAGTAAAATATAATAGGTATAGTGTAGAGAACTTATTCACTGGTTTTAAGGTTCATAATACATAACAGAAAATCAACAGAGTACATAACGGAAAACAACTAGAGAATATTTTTCAGAAAACAAACAAAATACTTTACTGAAAACATAGTTTATGAAACTTATTTACAATGTATTTATTTCTAAGTAACTTTTCATTATTTCACACGTAATCATCAATATAACATTTGTGAGAAAATCTTCATGTACTTTTCCAAGTACCAACAAAGTCCTGAAATTATAACCAGAATCTCCTTGAGGGGAAGCGTGACACTTGTGTATAGATCTATACGGGACTGACAATCCTGCATCAAAGCTGCTTGCAACAGCTAGGTCAGCAGACATGTGGTGACAAATGTTGTAGCTTTTGCGACGCCTGAAGAACATCGTGTTCAGGCCATCTTAGGTCATCTAGTATGGTTATAATAACTCATAATTTGGTATTCAATTAAATGATCAGTGTATGAATAAGGGAACAACTGCACATAGTTTTATAATAATGAAACTATAACACAGTATTTTACAAATGGTAAACGTAGGCTTCATAAAGATATACTTTTCCTAAACATTCCCAAGGGATATTAACTATATGATAACTCAGTATATATAATAAGGTTAGATAAAATTGACATCCGATAGATAGTGAAATGTGTGACTTCCGCCTCATTTCCTGTTCCTTGTTTGGTTGTGGGCTTAGGGCAGATTCACCCATTCAATTGTCTATTCGATCTCGGTTATATACAACTCGTATGTATTAAGTGATCATAGGAGGGTAGTATTGTCGCATCAGGTTTTCAGGGCAAACAAGTCTTCAACCAGTTTAACTTATCAACAAAACTATATATCATTAAAGTAAGAATATTAATTATATTTGTTCTTTTCGATCTTGGAACGATTAAGACTACTAGTCAGTTTTATAGAATATATAGGATTTTTTATGGTAAACATCATTATTTTAAAGGTAAACAGGTTTCGATAGAACTTTCTGAAAACAATAACAATTATTACTGAAAACAATGTTTCCAATTGAGTAAATGGAACTAGGTACTTATTTACAATAGGTTTAATACTTATTATTAAACTAGTATAACATAAAGGACCTTTAATGGTTAATTCTATAATTCCTTAGTTTATACATCAAAATTATACATAAATAATATCCGATAGGCAGTGGAATGTGTTACTTCCGCCTCATTTCCTATTCCTTGTTTGGTTATGGGCTTAGGGCAGATTCACACATTCAATTGTCCGTTCGATATTAGGTTATATATAGTTAGTATAAACTAAGTGATTATAGAATGAACTATTGTGGTTACCATTCTACTAGAGAATCATCAATGTTAATTTTGTGATTACTTGATGAATACATTAAGATTATATATAATAAAGATCTAGTAGATAGTGGAATGTGTGACTTCCGCCTCATTCCTGTTCCTTGTTTGGTTGTGGGCTTAGGGCAGATTCACACATTCAACTGTCTAATCAATCTGTATTATATATAATTTGTATTCACTAAATGTTCACAGAAGGAATAACTACAGTCATATTACTTATTAAGAAAATATAAGATTTTCTGGAGGAATAGGCGATGTTTTCCAAAGAACAAAGAGTATATTTTTTATAACAAAAATATTTATGAACTCACCCACTTTAATGTTGACACTTTTTCAAACCACTTGTATTCTCAGGAACGTTAGTAGACAGGTACCTCTTAGGTGTTGCGAAGACGGAGCTTTACGTCTTAACTTTTGTTGTACGTTTAATGTTATTCAAGTAATGTTTTGAACACAATGTAAATATTATATTATCAATACGATGGTTGTTGTTACTTTGATTACTATGATGCATGTGTTGTGACACTTAACATGAAGTCATCCACCCCCGGACGTTTCCACCGTTTCGCTTTGGGGGTGTGACACATTGCAATCGATCACAAGCTATCAAACTGGAAAATTGACAAGTTGTCGAGAAAGGAAAAGGAAATGGAGTGCGATCTGTTGCGATCAATCGCAATCCATCACGTTGTCAAGTGTCTTAAAAGGAAATGAGACTAATTGCAACCTTTCAGAGTCGATCACATTGCTACACTTTACTTTAAGATTGTTGCAACTAGTTCCGATTTGTTGCAATCCGTTGTGATCTATTGCAACTTATCGTAATCCCTCAATTTCCTTAATCAGTTGGTTCTCGTTGGGATTGACTGCGATCCATTGCGATCGTTCTCAGTCTATCAGAAATTTGTAGTTTGTCTCAATATTATTGCAATTCGTTACGATCCAACTCAAGTGCTCCAAAAGTTTTTGTTCAACTCCGATCCATCGCAACCAGTTGGAGAATGTCCACTCAATCTCAAGTGACCCCGGTCATCATAAGCTTTTGTAGATTTCGTTTAACTTCAATTTACCTCATGCATTCCGATCAATCATTTTTTGTTATCTCAGAACTCCAATATGAGCAGGTAATGTAACTTCATTTCCTTCACTTTCTGAGTTCTAATCCTTTAGATCTCAGAATTTCTCAACTATTTTTCAAAAATGACTAAGATCTTCCATGAAACTTTTTTCTTTGATAAACATTCTTGAAGTTGTGCCACTTCTTGAATTAATATCAATCATTAGTGGATATTTTTCAAATTCTTAATGAAGTATCTCATGTCTTGTTATCTCAGAGTTTTTGTAATTCCGAGATACCTTCAATAAAAATTTACCTTGGAATTTTTCCTAGTATCGAGACACTCAAATAATAAATGCGATTTTGAAAAATGTGGCTAACTATTTTCCAAAACGTCATTATAATTTTCTAATGGTTACTCTTTCCTTAATCCCATTTGGCACATGTTTCAATAAAGCAATATTTTTAAAACAAAAACTGAACTGACGGTTCTCTTCATGTCCAATCACTCATATTGTCTCATTTTTGTAACTGCATAAAGGGAGGCTCTTCATAGCATTTTCATTTAATGCAAGCCAATTTCCGTGTTGGGTGTCATCATTGCACTCTTCGACCCGAACCGAAACATCCTCCTATATAAGGGTTTTGAAGACTACTTTTCCCTCTTTACGATTCTCTTTGTCTTCTTCCTTAGAAAATTCTCTCAATTCTTTGTTCTTGGTGTTCTTCAAGTATTCATCAATGCCTTCCAAGACTTCCCACACCTCTTCATTGATCAAAACTTTGAAAGATTCCACTTAACTCTTTTCACCCGATCCTTCTGATTATGATGAATTTATTCGCGTTATGGTTGAGATCATCTATCTTCATTCCATCGCCATCCCTCTCAACAAAATCTCTAACCCTAGTTTCCCACTTTGGTTGCTTTTTGAAGCATTTGAGAGTATGAAGTTTGATGAAGGTATTCTTCAATGAAAAATCTCTAAAGATCACTTTGTTTCAGTTTCCAGTGATGTCTTTATGCATGCTATTGGGGTTTCTCCAAACCTATCGACTTCAATTCAGTGAAACCCACTGCTGAAGATTTTTAAGATTTTCTCAGTCACATCGGTTACAAAGGTGATTTCAAGGCTAATGAAATCAAGAAGTCTCATGTTCCTGGAATATGGACGATTCTGATGCATATGATTGTACAAGGTTTATATGGAAAGCATGGTGGTAACGACACGATGAGCAAAGAATGTTTATATGGTGTTTATAGCATCTTCACAGGTCGATCCAATGCAATTGATATACCTGAAGTCTTGTGGAAAGACTTTGTGAAGTTTACCGAGAGAAGGAATTCGAACAAAATACCAAGTCCGTGATTTTGGGCTTTGACGCTACAACAACTCTATCACGATCATCACAAAGGTTTTCACATCATATCATACACATTTAAGGTATTTTGTTCTTTCAAAGCAATTAAGTCTTATAGATTACCAAGTCAATTATATGTTGGACTTGTTAGACGTTTTCCCCAATGTTAACTTGATGTTATACCTTCCAATTCTCCTTATAAAAAGATTCATCTTGAGCTAACAGATTTGGTTGTCCCATCAAACCTTCCCCATGTCTCAAATGAGAAGCCCTTGGAAGCAAATAGACCTAGGAAGTTGAAGATTGTTGCAAAGTGAAAGGATCCCCTTCGAAATCCAAATCCAAAAAGAGAACCAAAACTGGTGAGTCCTCTCAACAAGATTCGCATCTTGGTTTCACACGTGACTCTAGGTCGCTGCCTACCCCACCTTTCCACTCACGGGGAGTCACCACATAATCTACCTCCACCTTCTACAAAGGCTGATGTTGATATTGGACAAAGTTTGTTGGAGCCTCATGGAACACACTCAAAAGTCATCTTGAACCCCCATTCTTCTTTAACACAATCACAATTTGTGGCCCATGCCACAAGTTCAAAACATTCGTAATTAGGAGTAGTCCCTCTAATTTATCAAGGTACAACTGAGCTCAAATCCACCACGAATAAAAGGATTCTCAGTTCTTACTGCTAATGATTGGGCAAAAGTTCTTGACAGGGCTCAACTTAAAACTCTGGAGCTTGAAAGAGATCAAGTGGAGTACACCATTCTCCAAATTCGAACACGAGCACTTCATAGCAAACTCACAACGAAACTACCAACTGACTTCGAAGTCGATGCTCAATTGCTTTCTGTCAACAACGAAGCTCAACTGCCTCTAGTTGATGAAGTATCTCTTTACAACAACTCTCCTTCTCCAAATGAAACTGAGATCGCTTTTGAAGATAACAACGCCTTTGTTGCTGCTCTTCGCACTCAAATTGTTATTACCTCCTAGGTTACCTCCACATCTGAAGTCCTACATAACCTTGGATTAATGTCTTCCTTAGAATATATGAATATTAAAGATCATGATGATGATGAAGAAAATCAAGCTCAAGGTGTTAATACTTCTCAAGGTTTTGAAGATGGTGATGCAAACAGAAATGTAGACAACCCTTCCTTCGATGAAAACATTGCAAATCCATTCGTACTCTTGGAACTTAGAGACAACGTTGAAAAAGTCGATTCCAAAGTCAACTCTGTCTCTTCCAAAGTTACATCGCTTGACTCTAAGCTTGATTTTGGTGATCAAATCTATTTAAGATATCAAAATTGTTGCTCCTTCCGAAATCGATAGAACCAACCAATTGGATCAACTTATTTATCTTCGTTTGAGTTGCACCTTGGACGATGATGATCAACGCTACAATGTTAATCTTGAGAATCACATCTCCGCTATCAACACAATGCTCAAATTCATGAAGACATGATTTCTGCTACAAACAAAGTCATCAAGCAAGCTCATGTTCGTCATGAGAAACAAATTCAGAGGTTGGAGAAAGAGATCAAACAAAAAGATGCATTTAATATTATCATGCAAGAAGTTCTCCTCAAAGTCATTCGCCCTGCTCAACATTTTGTCGATACTCCCAATTACAAATTCGATACAATGATTCTTGTCTTTGAAGCAACCCTTGACACACTTAAAGCCCAAGCTCCAACCGCGGATGCATACAATTCTCTCTCCAAGCAAATTAATATGGCTTCCAACGGGTGTTTGAAAAACATGATGATCCCAAGCCTAACCTATTGCTTTCATCAAAAGCAGGGCCTTCTCATGCAAGAGGGGGTGAATTATGGCAACCCATCTCAAAATTCAAACTGAGAGATTAGATATATGATGATGATGATGATATCGAATTTGTTAAAGAGGTTGTAGCTGAAGATGCCTTTTCTCACAACTGAAGATGAATGCAAAAAAGATAGCGATGAAAACAATCAGGTGGAGAATGTGATTCTTGGACTTCAAGCAATCAACAAACAACTCCTCTCGGAACAGAAAACGAAAAACTTGTCCTCTGTGTGTTGGCCATCAAATCTTCTTGATTAATTCAAGAGAAGTAGAGAAAAAGCTAAACTTCAATTGAAGATAGCGAATGACGCATTCCAAGCTTCTTAACCAACTTTTCCTCCTATTCCTGCTCCAAAAATTACACCTGTTGACGATGGTCCTCCAACCATAAAACCGGACGACCTACCTGAGGAACCTTTGATCTCTCATCCCTCGGAACTATTTATCACTTCAATCGATCAACAATTCATCTCATCTACCATCCCTCCAGGTCCTCCTGCTAAATACAAAGTCAAAGGAATCTCCTAGAGTTAGAAGAATCGAAGGAAGATTGCTAAGGATACTTAGGGGAGATTGTTAGTACATGAAATTGTTCCTTACACAATCCAAGTTGTGAAGAGATTCTGAGATGAGATGCCATTCTGAGATGGTTACGATTCTAGGCTTACACTGTGATTCCAAGATGGATAAGTGATTCCGATATCACTTATCAATCAAGATGAAGGTGATGTTTTCGAAACCGCTTCTTATTCCAAGATAAGAGAAGTCTGTAGTCACTCCTCATTCCGATATGGAATGTTATTTCAAACATGAAATGAAAATTCAGAGATGGAGACTACAAGATGACTAGTTCCGAGATGCCTTAGATTCGGAACTTAGTCATCTTTCCCTGACAAGAAGAAAGTTCCTTATTTTTTACTCCATTTTTAGTATTACGTAGAATCATAGAAAATCCACTTTATCAATATTGACTCCTTTTTCAGGTATTGACTCCTTTTCCTATAAAAAGAGTCTCAACCTTGTACTTAAAATGGATCTATGAAGTAATCTTACAAGTGGATCTTTCGCACCTTTTGTGTATCTAAGAAAGCTTCACTTTACTCTCAACCTTGTGTCAATCATCTCTTATAAGTTTTTCTTGTTCTTGATTTCTTTACTTTGTTCATACTCTACTTTACTTAATCTTCTTGATTACTTTCCTGAAGTTACTTGTTTTCCAGTCTTGACTGGTTTGACCAGACTTGACTGTTCTTAATTAAAAGCAAGCATTGATATTATTGATTAGTTGAAGATTTATGTTCGAAAACCTTGTCCACACATCTTAATAGAAATTTATAAAGAGCTCACAAGTTAGTGGCCGCAATGTTCACTTTGGAGAAATTTCGGTAATACCTGCTTGTTACAAAAGTAATAAGATATTCAGATCATGCGACTCTCAACTACTTGATGACAAAAAAAGATGTAAAGACAAGACTTGTCTGATGGATCTTGCTACTATTAGCATATGATTTGGAGATTCGGGACAATAGTGGGTGTAAAACCTTTGTTGCCAACCACCTAAGTCGGATCGTGTCAAATGAAACTCGTTCTCCTTTGCGAGAAGAGTTTCTAGATGATCATATGTTTTCCCTAACTCAATATATTCCTTGTTATGTCGATATCTTTAACTTTTTGGAGTCACAAATGTGTCTCGATACATTCACTTAGGCTCAAAATGCCAAGTTGAAAAGTGATGCAAAAACTATGTGTGAGATGACCCTTATTTATGGAAACAATGTCCCGATAAAATGATTAGGCGATGTGTTCCCCAGCACGAGCATCAATCTATTTTACACTATTGTCAAAAACTTGCATGTGGGGGACACTTCAATCCTAACCAAAAATTATTTTGGCCAACCATGAGTCCATGTAAAATTTGTGAACGGTACCAAATAACGAGATTTTTTTCTAAAAATAACCAAATGCCACAAAAAACCAATCCATGTTTGTGATGTTTTTGACGTATGAGCGATTGATTTTATGGGGTCATTACCCATTTTTTTGTTAATGTTTTACGTATTAATTGTGTTTGATTAACGTGGGTTGAAGCCAAGGAAACAAGATAAGATTATGCCAAAACGATTATTGACTTTTTAAAATTTAATGGTTTTTGTAAGGTTTGGTGTTCCAAGAGCCACGATTAGTGAACACGAGATTCCTCTTTTCAACAATATGATGGAAGTTATGTTGAGGAAATATAATCCGGTCCATCGCGTATTTACCGCGTACCATCCCCATACAAATGTTCATGCAAAAATGTTTATTTTGGAAGTCAAGTCCGTTCTAAAGAAGACAATGAATCCACTAAGAAAAATTGGAGTTTGAGACGTAATGATGCTTTGTGGGCTTACCCAACTTCTTACAAGACACAAATAGACATGTCTTACTTTAGATTGGTATTTCGAAAACCATGTCATTTACCGTTAAGTTAGAGAACCATGCATTTTGGGCAGTGAAACAATGCAATTTTGATATAGATGAAGGGATAAATCACTAGAATTTACTATTACAAGAGCTACAGGAGTTGAGCAATTAGTCATATGAGAACACAAAGATGTATATGGAGAAAATAGTGATATTTCATGATAAGACTATCATTCGAAAGCATTTCCAACGTAGGCACATAGTCCTACATTATCATTCAAGACTAAATCTTCCAGAACTAATATGGCACCCATAATTAAATCTGAATCCTCAAGATATACCAACATTTAACCTAAATGAAGCCCCAATCCTTGCCAAGAAATTTCAGAAAAACCTTCGACCAGTCTAATCACAAATAATACCCATATACCACCCATAGAACCCAAAGCACCTCCTATCATAATTCAAATTCCATTGGTAGGAAAAAAAGTTCCCAAAAGTAATTATAGAAAAATAATGGAAACCAATGTAACTTAAACTGTAATTGGAATCGATTACCTAATTATAGATGAAGGATTGGGATTGAAGTCAAGCTTAGTGTTTGGAAACATATGTCTATATACTTTATGATGCAAAATATATACATTATACTTGTAGTTTTACTGCTCATTGTAGACAGTTATTCTTCTCTAAGAAAGTGTAAATAATACACTTAGACAAGTTGATCTATCAAAGCTTGTTTACTTAGTTAATCTAAATATATGCTATTGGATGTTCATATGTTGAAGACTAAAGATCAACCCCTGATGAGAAAAAGACCCTGAAGATTTTATCAGCACCAAAGGAACTAAAAGTATTATAAACACGAAGACAACATTCACTAAAGACTGATCAGTGTGTCCATATTATAGAGGTCTTACATTGATGACACACTGTTAAGGTGATACACTTATGACACATGCTGATGGCTATACTCTACTGAAGCTGAAGTCGGTCTAACTGAAACTAAAGCTGATTAGCGTGTGACTCCCTAACGCTAACGCTGGTGGACCTAATTAGCGTATGATATGCTGGTGCTGATATTAGAATCTGGAGTAGATCAGATTATCTTGATGATGGAGTATTCTGAAGATTTGATATGATCCATTCCTTATATACTAGATCTGCATTTATCATTAAAGAATCAATCCCATCAATTCAGGGATTTGATATAACCGAAGATCTGGTGAATCTGCAGAAATTTTATCTCTTAGGTCTAGACACGTATTTATACTAGCCTCTCTCATTAGTTGAGATTTGATGATTTGTATTGTTTCTGTGACAACCCGATATTTCGAATCAATGTAATGACCTAAAAAGTCAAGAATTGTAATCTCTTCTGATATAATGAAATTTGCTTCAAAAATAGAATGTTCAAAAGTCTCTATTGGGTTGCCTAAAAAGATAGTTATCATGTCAAGGTTTTCAGAAATATAAAGAACACTAAAATCCGGGTTATAACGAAGAAGTTATGACCAACCTAAGATACACAACAAAACCGTCAATACTGTTTCAATACAATAAATTTTAGCCTTAGGTATCTAAATGAAAGTCGTAGATATCGTTAAACCGTGAACATACATAAAAAGAACGCCCAAATCGGAATTCGTATGAGGAAGTTATGATTTTTCGAAGTTTCGGACATAACAGTAGCCAGCTAAAAACTCGAACTAGAGATCGAGAGACTTTTGACCGAAACAACCTAAATGAAAGTTGAAGACCCTGATAATAGGAATACCACAGTAAAAAGTCTGACGAAAATGGACACCAGATGAAGGAGCTAAGGAATTTAAACGAACTTTTCCAGGTCCGGCTTGTTAAAATTAATATAATAAAAATAAAATCAAAATTAGCCGACGGAGTCTAAACGAGAGTTGTAGAGCCTTTTCACACCTACGCGTGCCATTGAGAACTGGTCAGCACCGAAGACACCTATGGAAATTAGCCAATTTCTAGGTCTCGCTGGCTACTATCGCAGGTTCATTCAGAACTTCTCCCGCATAGCGAAACCTCTTACAACACTGACCTAGAAGGGCGTGGCCTTTGACTGGGAAGAGAAGCAGGAGAGAGCATTCCAAACGCTCAAGCGAGCCTTATGCACCGCGCCAATACTATCCCTCCCCGAAGGGATAGAAGACTATATTGTCTACTGCGATGCTTCAAATCAAGGGCTCGGCTGTGTTCTGATGCAACGAGGTAAGGTCATCGCCTATGCCTCGGGACAGCTGAAGACACATGAGGTCAACTACACCACCCACGATCTTGAACTAGGAGCAGTTGTGTTTGCTCTGAAGATCTGGAGACACTACCTGTACAGTACAAAAAGCACAATCTTTACAGACCACAAAAGCCTACAACATATATTCGACCATAAGGAGCTCAACATGAGACAACGACGGTGGGTCGAGCTACTCAGTGACTACGAATGCGAAATTCGTTATCATCCGGGTAAAGCCAACGTAGTAGCTGACGCCCTAAGTCAGAAATAATATGCTGGTCGTAGAGTCAAATCTTTGACTCTAACTATCCATTCACACTTGTCCAAGCAAATTAAGAAGGCTCAGCTTGATGCTTTAACACCTCAAAATGTGGCGAGTGAATCCCTGAGGGGGATGGATAAGAACTTGGAAGTCAAGGGTGGCGGAGCCTTATATCTCATGGATCGGATCTGGACACCGAAACACGGTGGTTTCAGAGACTTGGTCATGAACAAGGCGCACAACACTCTTTATTCTGTTCACCCAGGTTCGGATAAGTTGTATCTGGATCTTAAAAAGCTATACTGGTGGCCTAACATGAAAGTAGAGATTGCTACCTTCGTGAGTAAGTGCCTTACTTGCGCAAAGGTCAAAGTCGAATACCAGAAACCCTCCGGTCTTCTACAACAGCCGGAGATACCGGAATGGAAGTGGAGCGGATTACTATGGATTTCATAACCAAATTGCCCAAGACAAAGGGTGGGCTTGACACCATATGGGTCATCGTCGACAGATTGACCAAGTCCGCACACTTCCTGCCTATCAAAGAGACAGACAAGATGGAGAAGCTTACAAGAATCTACATTAGGGAAATTGTACGACTGCACGGTGTTCCGATATCCATTATCTCAGACAGAGAGAGTAGATTCACTTCGAGATTCTGGCAGTCGCTACAAAGTTCCCTAGGAACTAGGCTAGACATGAGTACCGCCTACCATCCACAGACAGACGGACAAAGTGAGAGAACTATCCAAACCTTGGAAGATATGTTGCGAGCCTGTATGATCGACTTTGGGAAGGCATGGGATACTCATTTACCCCTTGTCGAATTTTCCTACAACAACAGTTATCATACGAGCATAAAGGTTGCTCCATTCGAGGCCCTCTATGGCCGGAAGAGCAGATCCCCTTTGTGCTGGGCTGAGGTGGGTGATACCCAGTTAGCTAAAGGACGAGTTCCTGACAGCACTCTCATACGTCTGGAAATCATTCGGGAAACGACAGAGAAGATCGTTCAGATCCGTGAACGATTGAAACCCTCTAGAGATCGACAGAAAAGCTACGCAGACAAGCGAAGGAAACCTTTGGAATTCCAGGTGGGAGAACGCGTTCTTTTGAAAGTCTCACCCTGGAAGGGCTTGATACGCTTCGGAAAGTGTGGGAAGCTCAATCCAAGATACATAGGGCCTTTCAAGATTCTTGCCCGAATCGGCCCAGTAGCTTACAAACTCAATCTACCGCGTGAACTGAGTAGCGTACATTTTACTTTCCACGCCTCCAACTTGAAAAAGTTTCTGGCCGACGAGACTCTTGTAATCCCACTCGACGAGATCGAGGTCAACGAGAGCCTCAACTTCGTGGAGGAACCAATTGAGGTCATGGATAGGGAAATTAAACGAACAAAACAAAGTCGCATACCCATTGTGAAGGTCCGCTGGAATGCAAAGCGGGGACCTGAATACACTTGGGAGCGTGAAGATCAAATGAAACAAAAGTATCGCATCTCTTTTCCTAATCCACAAATGTTTATCTTACACTAAATTTCAGGACGAAATTCCCTCTAACAGGGGGATGATGTTACAACCCGATATTTCGAATCAATGTAATGACCTAAAAAGTCAAGAATTGTAATCTCTTCTGATATAATGAAATTTGCTTCAAAAATAGAATGTTCAAAAGTCTCTATTGGGTTGCCTAAAAAGATAGTTATCCTGTCAAGGTTTTCAGAAATATAAAGAACACTAAAATCCGGGTTATAACGAAGAAGTTATGACCAACCTAAGATACACAGCAAAACCGTCAATACTGTTAAACGTAAAACGCGAAGTTTCAATACAATAACTTTTATCCTTAGGTATCTAAATGAAAGTCGTAGATATCGTTCAACCGTGAACATACATAAAAAGAACGCCCAAATCGGACTTCGTATGAGGAAGTTATGATTTTTCGAAGTTTCGGACATAGCAGTAAACATCTAAAAACTCGAACTAGAGATCGAGAGACTTTTAACCGAAACAACCTAAACGAAAGTTGAAGACCCCGACAATAGGAATACCACAGTAAAAATTCTGACAAAAATGGACAACAGATGAAGGAGCTAAGGAATTTAAACGAACTTTTCCAGGTCCGGCCTGTTAAAATTAATATAATAAAAATAAAGTCAAAATTAGCGGACGGAGTCTAAATGAGAGTTGTAGAGCCTTTTCACACCTACGCGTGCATATAAAGAACATTGAAATCGGAGCTCGTACGCGAAAGTTACAGATTTTACAAGTTCGGGACACAAAACCCGAGGCTGACTCAGCCTCACGATGTGAGGGAACCATGCTCACAACGTGAGCTCGTGACTGATGGGTTCCAGAGTGACAGCCACGTCAAATCGTCGAAGAGGATCATGCTGACTAAGCCTCACGACGTGAGAATCCAAAACTCACGACGTGAGACCCCAAATCAGCCCCTATAAATAGAAGCTTAAGGGTGCCGGGTTTGGTGCTCATCTCTTTCCATCTAAGTGTCGTTACTCTGCGTGATTACCTCGAGAAGCCTTCCCGAAGCCTTGGTTTTCATACTCGAGTCCCGAATGAAGTTCCACAATCCCGAGATCCCCGAGAATCCTGAGATTTCAACTCTCTCTAGTCAAACTTCTGCTCGATTCTTCTCTCGACTACTTCAAAGCAACCACTTCAATCAAGTGAGTTCATACCCCTATGACTATGTTTTTAAATGCTTTTATACACTTTTAAGGGGGGGGGGGGGAATACAAGTAAACACACGATTATCCTTGTGTGAATAACATAAATCTTTCATATTACTTTTGTTATAATCAATCATATGTGATTTATAACTATCATACGACAATATTCTCATACAACATATCACGATAACGCTTGTCTTTTGGAATAAAACATGGTGTTAAGTAAACATGAAACACTTCATTTATATTTCAAGTATAAATGTTAAATAATGTTATTACAAACATTATACTTTACATACAAAGTCGACACTACACTAGGGTTTATCATACAAACTAATCACACTTTTGGAAAAACTATAATAGGTATAGTTTACTCGATATTCATGAGATTTTACATACTATAAATACTACATCAAGGGAATAATTTCATATACAAGAACAAGTGGACTTTTCATACGTAAATCTATTTGATACTAAGTTTTGTGAGACATTCAACTTCACGTACTTTCAATTATGCAGTTAAAGTCCTGTATTATATACCATAATCTCTTGTAGGGAGAGCGTGATTCTTGTTTATAGATCTTTACGGGATTGACAATCCCGCACCTAAACTGTTAGCTGTAGTTAGACTGGCAAGTCTGGGGTGACAATCGTCATAACATTCCAACGCCTGAAGAACGTTGTTACAGGCAGTCTGGGTCAATAGCATGGTTATAAAACTCACATGGAGTATTAAAAGCACGTTGATTTACGGGGTTATCAAATGCCTTAGTGATTTTATACATACATAAATCTACTACCCTAGGCATGAAAAACACTTTTGCATTTCAGTTTTGGAACTTTTAAACTACCACATATTTATGGAAAAACATTGGATTTCTAAAAGCAAACATTCAAATCAGTTGGGTCTTGGCAGAAGACTACTTTTATACTAGTAGGAAATATAGGATTTTCTAGGAGTTTTCAAACATATACTAACAATTCATTAAGATTTATACAAACATTTACATTAAATACTTATGAACTCACCAGCTTAAATGCTGATCTACTCTTTCAAATCTACTTGTATTTCTCAGGGATTCAGTAATACAGGTAACTTCAGCTTTTGGAGAAGTGACGCTAAGGCGTCAGTTTAAAACTCATTTTATCATCATATTGTAATTTGTTTTGAAACAAGTACTATTTAACGATGTAACTCTTAAATTATATATATGATGGTTGGTTTACCTTCTTTACTATGTATTCAACTGTTACGATACTACATGAAGTCATCCTCCCTCGAACGATTTCGCCGTTCTGGTTTGGGGGTGTGACAGTTTCTGAGTAATAGTGTTTCTATAGAGATAAATCTGAGATTTCTTGGTGAGTTCTTAGATTGTACTCATTGGCTTTGTGTCAACTACTTTGTGAACCCGTTCTCTTTGTGAGAACCTTACTTAGTGAAAGACATATTTGTGAAATACTTGTGTTATTATTCTGCATTTCTATTCGATTCAGATACAAGTGTTAGGGTTTGGGACTTTCAAGTGGTATTAGAGCAGCCTCGAACATTCGTTCTACGATCTGTTGAAGATTCAGAAGTTATTTCACTATTCAAAAATTCGAAAATCAGAAAAAGAAGAGGAATATATCTTATACAATCATCTACATATGAATAATACTACAAAATCAGAGAAGATAGAGTATGGTACATTTTCTTATCTTTGGTACTATCTAATTACATATAGTATGTTTAGTCCATATAATGTTTCTCAGATGAGAGAAAAATTTGTAAGCGGAAGGTTCAAAAAATATACAAACGTTCTTGATGAAGAAGAAACACATAATAGTTTGAAAAATAAAAGAGAAATCGATGCAACCCATTTATAATGTTTTTCAAATCTAATGTCACTAGTACAAAAATGACTAACAGACACACCATAAAAGTGTGACCATATGCGTATAGTGACATTTTATTTTTTCACTGAAAGTGTGACGGAAGGTGACACCATCGTACGAGTCTTATGGTCACTTTAAAATGTAGTGTCCATATTATATGAAAACATGTGGCCGTAATATAAAAGTGTGGTGATTGGGTAGGGAATTTTGTTCCTAAAATCAATCATTTTATCCAATATTGTGGCGTTAAACAGTCAATAGACACATTTATTTAGTAATTGTAGTGATTGTATATCACCAACTTGTGACATGCATGTTGTATTAGTGTGGTTTTTTCTAAATTATTGTCACACAATTTAAAGTTTATTAAGACTGTTGAGTATCTTTTGCAAACATGTAATTACGGTGAGCATGACCATGTTCACTAAATGGTCACATATAATTAATTCCATAAATGGCGATTTGCTAATAATTAGTCACAAATACAATCCATTTTAGTGACTATTGCCTATCGTATAGAGACACAAAATTAACTGAAACACGATCATAAGTATTATAAAGACACATATTTTATTAAAATTAAGGACTATTAGGTATCGTTTAAAAATTATTGGGTATCTTTTAAAAACATGTAATTACGGTGAACATGACCATGTTCGCTAAATGGCCACATGTAATTAATTTCATAAGTGACAATTTGCTAATAATTAGTCACAAAAACAATCAATTATGGTATTTATTTGCCACATCAAATTTATTTTTTATGTTGTTATTGTTTAACTTATAGTCACAAAAGCTTTAGAAAAACATGATTTTAAAACAATTGTAGACTCATAATTACTTTAGATTATAACTATTGTTATTCGTTTAGCCACATATCGAAAAATAATGTAACCAAACCCAATAATATGAAACAATATCAAAATTCAGAAATTGATATTAGCAATAATTGAAATCCAAATCCATATATTAAATTTGTAATTAAAATACCAAAAATAAAATTTTACTAATTTCAAGTATTAAAATATGGTAAATAAAGCAAAAACATCATAAACCAAAAACTAGAAATAACTAGGCATTCATCTTGTTGGTTTTTCTCCTTGTCTTCTTGAGAAGGGTATCAGATGATATATAAGTTGGTTTCCGTTTCTTTAAGTTTTGACCTTAATGTTCTTGAGGTGATAAAATATTTAGTACCTATACCAACAACATTAAAACAAAAGTGTAATGCATAAAGAAGTTAACATAAACAAACCTTTGAATCGGCTTTCACAAGGTGTTTTGGCCATGGAACAAAACTTTTATATGTATGCCCAACTGTTTTGAATTCTGTAGTTTCATGGGGTAGAAATTAATCTTTTTTATCAATTCATCAATTGACACTTCATATCAATCATCTTCTAGAAGAACTTCATGAATGAACTATCTTTCCGATGATAGTGAACGGTAACACGACCAACGATATTCCTTTTATCCGGATATGATTGACTACACTTAATTGACTACAATGATATGTAATATTAGAATCAAGAAAGAAAAAGACAGAAATGTATATTCATCATGTAAAAAAACAGACTTGGTGAAGGGTTGTTTTTGCTTTACCTTTAAACAATCATGTCAACCAACATGCAATGTGCCATAATAGGAAATAAGTATAAACTTATCATCTAAGAAACAATAAAAATGGACTTACTATGTTTCTTGTGTGTAGAATGTATTATTATGAACATCATTTTTCAAGGTTCTTCAACTTTAACACCAAATTCAACCTAAAAGAACACATTAGATAATTACATCAGATGTGTTAATATTGTTGTTTATCTTTGAAAAGTAGTTCCACTTTAGTAGGTTTTATTATAAATATAAAAAATATGGACAAACATTTTAAAAAAAAAAACTTAATGCAACGAAATACACAATCTTCGATGACAGCTCATACCTGATAACGAACTTCTATAGGATTACAATTAGCAACCATATCCATTTAATCACCAAACAAAAACTCGTTGAACGAGTGCATAGTCTCGGGTCGGTGGGATGGTAGTATGTCATAATTTTTTGACTTGTACAATGCTCCTAATCTTGGTAGCAACTCTAAAATGAAGAATTCCGATCATGCAAAAATCAAGCAACATGTCTAATAGATGCGTTAACATCGAATAAGAAATTAGAGCTAGATACACTCACTTTACAAGCTCTACTTATTAACTCAGAAAAATGGCACAATAATTAATAAATCGCATAAAGTTCATCTTCTATTACTTTGTAAGTAAAGAAGTTGTAAGTTCTCCGATGCATCAATTTATGGTTAAAAACTCAACTTTTATGTACCCAAGCTAAAATATTGATGAGCTAAAAATGTGAGGCTCAGCATACATACAAATAATATAGTATCATAATCATGAGCTAGCCATGCAGTAATTTAAGCCAAGCTGGCATATGAGAGTCTATTAAGGTGTTTGGATTTTGTTTGTTAATTTGTTCTTATTTAGCTAAAAATACAAGAGTGTAGAGGGTTATCTATCTTCAAGAGTAATCATTTAGCTAGAAAAACAAGAAGTTCCATATACCATAGTATTCATGTTTGATTTTGATCCACTTTACACTTCCCTTCCATTTTTGAAAATTCTTGATCCTAATTATAATATGACATATTGACAATTACGTAGGTTGCTGTTACGAATATACATGATGAATGCAAATAATGTATCTAAATATAGTGCAAAGGTGAACCAAATCTTATACCCATGAATTGTTGAAGCTACAAGTCAGATAAGCAAGAATGTAAGATTTTGTCTAATACCGTCTCCACCAATGATGCACCTGTATGATCCAAAGTTTTCTTGAAAAGTTCTTTAGAGGTAACCATCACATGCTTCACTAGTGCATATTCCAGTTCATGGAGATAACACCTAATAATAATAATAAACAATTCTAAGATGCACACACATATATCCTAGAAAAAAAAGATTATAGATTGAAGATTATAAAAAACAAGACTTTAGCCCAAATGCAAATCTATTAGATGTTGTAAAAACCTTGTGTCGCAACTAACAAAAGATACTAAAGAAAAAACATACATGAGCCCAATTCTCACTAGACCAGGAAAATAATTTGAGTGATTTATCTGGTGGGTTTGTGAGAAAATAGAGTTCAGTTCTAGTTATTTTAAGTATATACACATTACCTGCGTATTTACGATCTTTGAGAATGCCAGATTTGGCAAGAATTTCCATATCAACAAGATACAACGACATGAGCCGTAAAGTAAGCTCGGACATTAAACCAAAAAATAAAAGTAACAATACTATTATCCTTGTATGAATAAAAAAAACTAGGGCTTGCAACAGGAGTACTCAATTTTTACAGCTTACCGAAAGGGTGCTATCGAAGTGGCGGTGTTGGCGGAGTGGAGGTGTTGGCCGGAGGTGGATCAAGTAATGTTGATGGAAGCGGGAGAGAGTGCTTTGAAAAAGAAGACGTCGTTGTTTTTATAAGAGAGAGAGAGAGAGAGAGAGAGAGAGCAACAATGTGAAATTGAGAATGCAATTGAAATGGTTGGTGAGCACCCTGTACTCTTCGTCTTCTCTTTCGTGCACCGCCTCCACCAATAACATATCAATTGATTAGAGCTCTCCATTTCTTCTGGTCATTTTATTTTCGTCGCTCACCAACCATCTCAATCGCATTCTCAATTTCACATTGCTGCTCTCTCTCTCTCATAAAAAAAACAATGGCGTCTTCTTCTTCAAAGCACTCTATCCCGCTTCCATCGACATTACTTGATCCACCTCCAGCCAACACCTCCACTCCGCCAACACCGCCACTTCGATAGCACCCTTTCGGTAAGCTGTAAGAATTGAGTACTCCTGTTGCAAGCGCTAGTTTTTTTTCATACAGGGATAATAGTATTGTTACTTTTGTTTTCTGGTTTAATGTTCGAGCTTACTTTAGGGCTCATGTCGTTGTATCTTGTTTGATATGGAAGTTCTTGCTAACTATGGCATTCTCAAAGATCGTAAATACACAGGTAATATGTATATACTTAAAATAACTACAACTGAACTCTATTTTCTCACAAACCCACCAGATAAATCACTCAAATTATTTTCTTAGTCTAGTGAGAATTGGGCTCATGTATGTTTTTTCTTTAGTATCTTTGCTAAGTTGCGACACAAGGTTTTTACAACATCTAATAGATTTGAATTTGGGCTAAAGTCTTCTTTTTTAAAATCTTCAATGTATAATCTTTTTTTTCTCGGATATATGTGTGTGCATCTCAGAATTGGTTTTTATTATTATTAGGTGTTATCTCCATGAACTGGAATATGCACTAGTGAAGCATGCGATGGTTACCTCTAAAGAACTTTTCAAGAAAAGCCTGGATCATACAGGTGCATCATTGGTGGAGATGGTCTTACAGAAAATCTTACATTCTTGCTTATCTGACTTGTAGCTTCAACAATTCATGGGTATAAGATTTAGTTCACCTTTTCACTATATTTAGATACATTATTTGCATTCATCATGTATATTCCTAACAACAACCTAAGTAATTGTCAATATGTCATATTATAATTAGGATCAAGAATTTTCACAAATGGAAGGGAAGTGTAAAGTGGATCAAAATCAAACATGAATACTATGGTATATGGAACATCTTGTTTTTCTAGCTAAATGATTACTCTTGAAGATAGATAACCCTCTACACTCTTGTATTTTAGCTAAATAAGAACAGATTAACAAACAAAATCCAATCACCTTAATAGACTCTCATGTGCCATCTTGGCTTAAATTACTACATGCCCAGCTCATGATTATGATACTATATTATTTGTGTGTATGATGAGCCTCACATTTTTAGCTTATCTATATTTTAGCTTGGGTACATAAAAGTTGAGTTTTAACCTTAAATTGATGCATCGGAGAACTTACAACTTCTTTACTTACAAAGTAATAGTTAAAGAACTTTATGCGATTTATTAATTATTGTTCCATTTGTTTGAGTAAATCAATAGATCTTGTAAAGTGAGTGTATCTAGCTCTAATTTCTTATTCGATGTTAACGCATCTATTAGACATGTCGCTTGATTTTTGGATGATAGGAATTCTTCGTTTTAGAGTTGCTACCAAGATTAGGAGCATTGTACAAGTCAACAAATTATGACATACTACCATCCCACCGATCCGAGACTTTGTACTTGTTCAACAAGTTTTTTTGGTGATTAAATGGATATGGTTGCTAATTGTAATCCTATAGAAGTTTGTTATCAGGTATCAACTGTCGTCGAAGATTGTGTATTACATTGCATTAAGTTTTTTTTTAAATGTTTGTCCATATTTTTGTATATTTATAATAAAACCTACTAAAGTGGAACTACTTTTAAAACATAAACAACAATATTAACACATCTGATGTAATTATCTAGTGTGTTTATTTAGGTTGAATTTGGTGTTAAAGTTGAAGAACCTTGAAAAATGATGTTCATAATAATACATTCTACACACAAGAAACATAGTAAGTCCATTTTTATTGTTTCTTAGACGATAAGTTTATACTTATTTCCTATTATGCCACATTGCATGTTGGTTGACATGATTGTTTAAAGGTAAAGCAAAAACAACCCTTCATCAAGTCTGTTTTTTTACATGATGAATATACATTTATGTCTTTTTTTCTTCATTCTAATATTACATATCATTGTAGCCAATTAAGTGTAGTCTATCATATCCGGATAAAAGCAATATCGTTGGTCGTGGTACCGTTCAGTTATCATTAGAAAGATAGTTAATTCATGAAGTTCCTCTACAAGATGATTGCTACAAAGTGTCCATTGATGAATTGGTAAAAAAATATTAATTTCTACCCCATGAAACTACGGATTTCAAAACAGTTGGGCATACATATAAACGTTTTGTTCCATGACCAAAACACCTTGTGAAAGCTGATTTAAAGGTTTGTTTATGTTAACTTCTTTATGCATTACACTTCTGTTTTATTGTTGTTGTTATAGGTACCAAATATTTTATCACCTCAAGACCATTAATGTCAAAACTCAAAGAAACGGAAACCAAGTTATATATCATCTGATACCCTTCTCAAGAAGACAATGACAAAAAAACCAACAAGATGAATGCCTAGTTATTTCTAGTTTTTGGGTTATGATGTTTTTGCTTTATTTACCATATTTTAATACTTGAAATTAGTAAAATTTTATTTTTGGTATTTTAATTACAAATTTAATGTATGGATTTGGATTTCAATTATTGCTAATATCGAATTATGTATTTTGATATTGTTTCATATTGTTGGGTTTGGTTACTTTAATTTATATACTTTTGATGTGTCTATAATATAGAAAAAGTAATAATAAAAATTGAATTATTGTGGCTTTAATATAAATTTGGCTATGTTTTATAGTTTTTCAATTTCTCTAAAATTATATAATGGCGACTTTACATTATTTTTGGATATGTGGCTAAACGGATAACAATAGCTGTAATCTAAAGTAATTATGAGTCTATAATTGTTTTAAAATCATGTTTTTCTAAAGTTTTTGTGACTATAAGTTAAACAATAACAACATAAAAAATAAATTTGATGTGGAAACTAAATACCATAATTGATTGTTTTTGTGACTAATTATTAGCAAATTGTCACTTATGAAATTAATTACATGTGCCATTTAGCGAACATGGTCATGTTCACCGTAATTACATGTTTTTAAAAGATACCCAATAATCTTTAAACGATACCTAATTGTCCTTCATTTTAATAAAATATGTGTCTTTATAATACGTATGATCGTGTTTCACTTAATTGTGTGTCTCTATACGATAGGCAATAGTCACTAAAATTGATTGTATTTGTGACTAATTATTAGCAAATCGTCATTTATGGAATTAATTATATGTGACCATTTAGCGAACATGGTCATGCTCACCGTAATTACATGTTTGCAAAAGATACTCAATAGTCTTAATAAACTTTAAATTGTGTGACAATATATTAGAAAAAAACCACACTAATACAACATGCATGTCGTAAGTTGGTAATATACAGTCACTACAATTACTAAATAAATGTGTCTACTGACTGTTTAACGCCACAATATTAGATAAAATGATTGATTTTAGGAAAAAAATTCCCTACCCAATCACCATACTTTTATATTACGGCCACATGTTTTCATATAATATGGACACTGCATTTTAAAGTGACCATAAGTCACATACGATGGCGTCACCTTCCGTCACACTTTCAGTGAAAAAATAAAATATCACTATACGCATATGGTCACACTTTTATGGTGAGTCTGTAACTCATTTTTGTACTAGTGTTAGTTCTTTTATTATTTCATTATTTATTAGTTTAGTTTTGACATCATCAAATAGGGGAGATTGTTGGGACACATATTTGTATAGATTTGATTTAGAAAAATATATACATTATAGTTGTAGTTTTACTGCTTAGTGTAGAAAATCAGTCTTGTCTAAGAAAGTGTAAATAATACACTTAACAAGCTGATTGTTCAGAACTTGTTTACTTATTTAATCTGAAGATATGATGTTGGAAGTTCATATGTCAAAGACTGAAGAGTATCCGCTGAAGAGCACAAGACCCTGAAGACTCTATCAGCACCAAAGGTACTGAAAGTATTATAAACACGAAGACACCATTCACATAATAATGATCAGTATGTGCATACACTGAAGGTCTTACACTGATGACACACTGATCAAGTGATACACAGATGACACACGCTTATGGTTATACTCTACTGAACCTCAAGCTGCTCTAGCTGAAGCTGAAGCTGATCTGCGTGTGACTCCTTGACGCTGACGCTGATGCCCCTGTTCAGCATATGATGTGTTGGTGCTGATATCAAAATCTGGAGCAGATCAGATTATCTTGGTGAAGAAGTATTCTGAAGATCTTATATGATCCATTCCTTTTATACCAGATCTACATTTACCATTGAAGAATCAATCCCATCAATTCAGGGATTTGATATAACCAAAGATCTGGTGAATTTCCAGAAGTTTTATCTCCTAGGTTTAGAGTAGTGTTTATACTAACCTCTCTCATTATTTGAGAGTTGATGATTTGTATTGTTTGTAAGAGATAGTGTTTTTGTAGAGATAGCCGATTTCTTAGATTGTACTCGTTGGCTTTTTATTAACTGCTTTGTGCACCTGTTGTCTTTGTGAGAACCTTTCTTAGTGAAATACATATTTTTAAAATACTTGTGTTATTATTCAGCGTTTCTATTAGATTGATACACAAGTGTTAGGCTTTGGGACTTTCATTTAGTTTATCCTCTCCCTACTTCTCATGGATTGGAGAATGAAGAACCCCAAAAGAATTAGAAGATGTTCCATATCATTTTCACTAGTGTGAAGCCATAAGGGTCAAATGATAGGAAAATCAAGCTATGGGAATTCCCCTTTTCGTTAGCCAATAAATAAAATGATTGGTTATTTTATCCTCCACCTAGGTCGATAAATTCTTCGAATGATATGGAAAGTGATTTTCTTGACAAACTTTATCCCGCATCTAGAGTGACAAGCGTTAGAAACCAGATTTTTGGACTCCGTAGAGTTTAAACTAGACCTTTCATGATTATTAGGAGAGGTTCAATAGCTTATTTTAGATTCGCCCACAACACCAAATTCCCAATCAATTGATCATACAAAACTTTTATGAGGGTTTGTTTCCCATGAAAAGACGACTTCTTGATGCCTCGAGTGGTGGACATGTCGTTAGTAAAGTTTCTCAATAAGCAAGATAACTCTTTAACACAATAGTCTTCAACTCTCACCATTTTAGCCCATGCCAAGAAACAAAAAAAGATGTGCATCACAAAGTCAACGATGTAGTCCACATTAAAAATTGACTCAAAGTTGTTGGATTTGACATCCATTTTTCAACTATTATCTATAGGAGGTACTCCATAAGTCATGGTGTGTGGTATTTGTGCAACAATAGGACATCCCACATATATGTGTCCTATTCTTTAAGAAGACGCGGAGCATGTGAATTCCACATGATAATATCAAATCTACCAAAAAAAGCCACCCGGTTATCAAAATATATACAATTCAAGTTGAAAGTGGAATCCTTACATGAGCTACAACCTAAGGCCACTCCCTCAAAACGTCTTAATAATTCCTCCTTACCAACAACAACAATCCCACCATCGAAAAAAAACACCAATCACATTACCAAACCAAACTTCATCATCAACAACAATACCAATATCCTCAATAATCCCATTAATTTCAACGGAGTAGTTTCAGGATGTCCCTTGAAGATATTATAAAGTCTCTTTCCAATAGCACCCAAATGTTCTAAAAAGAGATAAGGAATAGTAGCTCCAACTTAGAAGCTCAAATGAGAGACCTAGCCACATCTTTAATCAAGTTGTAAATCCATGGAAAACTCTCTTCTCAAACCAAAAAGAAATATGGTTACCTTGAGAAGTTGAAAAGAAACCATACAGAGTATTACACAAAATAAATCAAGAGAAGATAAAAAAGAAATAGACATTGTCTTGATTGAGGAGACAAGTTTTATAAGCAAAATGTGCAAACTGATTCCCCAAAGAAGCTCATTTCTTTAGTCACTCAACCAGCTTAGCCTTCTCGCCTTGCTATTTCAAATAAGAAGTATGAGGAAGAAGAGGTACTGGACATCTTCCATAAGGTGCATGGAAACATTCCTTTGCTTGATGCAATAAACTAAATTCCTATGCATGATAACTTTTTAAAAGAACTTTGCACAATTAAAAGAAAATAGCAAGGAAGCGAAAAGATTTATATGAGTGATAATGTATCCAGAGTTTTCAACGAAAACTCCCTCCAAAATGTAAGCATCGCGAGAAGTTTACGATTCCTTGCAAAGTAGGGGATGTTACCATTATCTATTCCATGCTTGATCTTGGTGATTATATTAATGTCATTTCCTATCCGGTATATGGATTTCTTAACATTTGTCCATCTAACAAAACGAATGTCATAATTCATTTGGTGGATAAATCGACTGTTTTTCCTAGAGGTTATCTTAGAAGATGTGTTGTTATAAGTAGACCAATTGGTGTTCCCACGGTATTTTTATGTGATTGATTTAGAGGAACAAGCTTCCTCCAAACTGACACTAATCTTGCGATGAATACTGTTTTCTAATAAAAATAGAACAAAAATCGATGGGCCTGCATGAAATATAAAAATGGAGTTTTGGTGAAAAGATTAATTTTAACAATTATGATGCAATGAGATATCCTAGTGTTGTATCTTCTTTATATTATGTTGATGCTATTGAACCACTAACCCTTTTTTTAATTTGACTAATGGTGACGTGCTTGAGATTATTTTAAGCAAATATTTTGATTGCTGAAAGTTCATGAGGAAGATGAAGCTTTATTCATTGGATCCAAAGACTCAACAAATGGTTAACAAGTTGGAAGTGAATGAATTCACTAAGTTCGATGTGCAGCAATTTGAGTGTAACACTCGTAGATTCGGGCTAGTCAATTAAGATTTAATAAGCGTTAAAAATGATTTTTTTATAGAAGATTATCTAAGATAAATAATCTTCACCAAAGTAATAGTTAGGGTTAACAATTGTAACCTATTTGACGTAATAAAGAAGAATTATTAGAATATTATATGTTTCATGATGATTATAATATAATAAAATAGGAAAAATCAGTCGAATCGACCGTAAATCTTAAAAATAAGTGCGCCAAAACACATACATACACACACACACACACACACACACACACATATATATATATATATATATATATATATATATATATATATATATATATATATATATATATATATATATATATATATATATATATATATATATATATATATATATATATATATATATATATATATATTATTTAAGAAGTACGCGTCGTCCCAATCCTAAAAATATAAATTTCGTCAAAATCCGAATCCGTATAAATTTGATATGATTTTTATAAGATATAAAAGTCAGTCTCGCACAACGAATGTGTGACGTAAAAAGCTACGAAGAGAAAGATTGACTTTTAGCTAATGCGACCAAAAGGAAGATCGTAGTACTCCTTAAAATAGGAATTTTAAGAAAAAGAATGCCAAAAACGGAGTCCGTACGAGAGAGTTATGATTTTAGCAAAATCATTTAATTTTATAAAAATATGGACAAAAATATAAATTCAAACTTAGCCAACAGAGTCTAAACGAAAGTTGTAGATCTCGTCGATAGCTACGCGTAGATATAAATAACGTCAAAAACAGAGTTCGTATGCACGAGTTATAATTTTTAATAGCACATTTACGTATTAAAATAAAGTGTAAATCATATATATATATATATATATATATATATATATATATATATATATATCATTGGAAATGTATCGACGATGTGGTCGTTATAAGACAATTGTTGAGTACTTTTAACATTAGTTTAGTACAAATATCATTAAATCTATTTTAAATAGTATTATAAATGGGTGTTTATTCATTTAAGTAAATATAGATGATGGTTTTTGAAAATTCAATTACTATAAATAAAGCCTCTAGGCTCTCATATTTGTTGCACCATTCTCTTGATTCAAGAGTGTTTCTCTTCTTATCCCCCGATCATTTCGGTCCCTCGTTATTCGACTTCTCTTTTTGTAGTTTTAGTATAGTAAGGTGAGCGCTAAAGCGCAGGAAGAATCTTTCTTAGAAAGATTCAGCGACGAAGTTCTGCCCCTGCAGATCCTGACTCCTAGCTAAAACTCCATTGTAAGTAAGTTATGTTTACCCTATTTTAAATATAGCTTATATTTAAAATTAGTATCGTTATTATGAACTTATAATACATATTTGGGATATTATTAATACTTATATAAGTGTGTTTATAATATCTTTTTACCTACTCGCGGTACCGGGAATCTGGTTTAAAGGGCCGCATACGGTTGTTGGATTTCAGAAGTGCTATATGCCAAAATGGTCCTGCCCTCCGATGTTATATGACTGGCCCCTGTCTGTACATAGTGGTTGGAAAATATTGTTTAAACGCTTATATAATAATAATAATAATAATGCTAAGACTAATATCTACTCACGGTAAATATTAGACTAAAATCTAGTGGTAATAATACCAGGTTTCGTCGAATGAAATTGTATTGTTAAGAAGTGAAACGCTGTCCGAGTTTGGTATCATCACTTTAACAAGTGAGCGCATAGTTACTTTCATTTTACACATAGATATGAAGTATTTTATATAAAGTACGTGCTATGTGTGCATATTATCTATATACTTGATATCTATGCTGGATGAACGATTTTATACATGTTTTAAATGATTTAAACTGTATATGTATTTTATATCTACAAAATATGTTGCGTAAAACATCGGTAGATGAATGATGAGGGATGAAAGCTGATATAGATGAACATTAACAGTATGGACATAGTGCCCTATAGATGAACATTGGCAGCAATGGACCTAGTACCCTATAGATGAGCATTGGCAGCTGCGCCACAATCTGTAGATGTTTTTGATCTACGATGTACTCTAAAGATCCTAGCAGTTGCGCTCTAAGGATAGTATCGGCAGTTGCGCCTAATAAAGAACATCAATACCCTGGCAGCTGGGCCTAATAGAGAATGTCACAATTTTGGTAGTTGCGCCGAAATGATAATATTGGCAGCTGTGCTTAATAGATAATATTTACAGCTGTGTCATTGGCAACGATGGACTTCGTGCCTACTGCTAAGGAAAATCCTTAGGACTGAATGAGTGAATGATAAATGATTCGTAGGGTAAATCCTTAAGAAATAAAGAAGATAATGGGGATGGGTAATTGGGTTGATTGCTTAATGATTAAACATAATTATATTATTGTGGGTTAAAAACCCTATGTACTCACCAGGTTTTCCAACTTGACCCACTCAGTTTATTTGCATCACAGATATCGATATAAAGCTACACTACACCGAGATATTAAAGAGGTGTCGATCACTAGTGTAAATGAATGTAAATTCTGTTTATGCTTATGTTTCTGTATTGACGATGACATCCCAAAGTTTTAAAATGAATAAAATACATTTCTTCGGAAATGCTTTGATTACATATTTATCATGTTTTTATGGGAACAAATTCCGCAACACTTTTCTTTAAAAGGTTACTCTGATTTTAAAATAAGAATAAATAAATTTTTTAAAATAACCGTGAATTTGGGGATGTCACATTGAGTTTCCTCAAACTCATTCAATGTTGCCCCTTTCTATTATCCAAGCACTAGAGCTAGAATTGAAAGTATTGTCTCAACATTTGAAGTATGTGTATTTGGGGAAGGATAAGACTCTTCAAATTATAATTCCTACTCCTTTGATAGAATTTGTGGAGGAGTAACTCATCAAGGTGCTCAAAGGGCATAAAGAAAACGTATGATGGAAGATTAAAGATATAAAAGGATTGAGCCATTCATTTGTATACACAAGATTTTAGTGGAAGATGAGTGCAAACCAATCTGTGATTTATCAAGAATTTTGAATCCAACAATGATGGAGGTTTTGAATAAGGAGATCCTAAACCTTCTCAATGCAGGAATGATCTAACCGAATTCGGATCGCAACTAGGTGAGCCTGATGCAGGTGGTTCCAAAAAAACAAGCATTAAAGTAGTCGAAAGCAATAAAGGTATAATTTTTCCCACCATGCGCGAAATGGGTGGAGAGTGTGTATTAATTATAGAATTATTAATGCAACAACAAGAAAAGACCATTTCCCATTGCCTTTCATTTTCTGAATAATTGAAAAGTTGGCCAGAATATCACATTATTGTTGTCTAGACGGATACTCCGGTCTTCCTTAAATTCAGGTGGCATAAAAGGATCCCAAAAGACAACTTTGACATATCCATTTGGAACTTGTGCAAACCGCAGGTTTCCATTTGGATTATGTAATGCACCCGCCACTTTCCAATATTGTATTGTCAGAATTTTCACGAACTATGTAGAAAAGCATAATTAAGTTTTTAAGGATGATTTTATGGTATATCGAATTCCTTTTAAGAATGTTTTGCTACACCGACACAATTTTTGAAAATATGCACTCAAACAAATTTAGTCTTAAATTTTGAAAAAAATGTCATTTATGCTGAGTCTAGGTCCTATTTTGGGTCACATTGTGTCTAAGAAAGCAATCGAGGTAGACAATGCCAAAATTGATGTTATTCAAAGCTTACCTTACCCGAATCGTGATCGGGAAGTTTTTTCTTTTTTAGACCATGCAGGTTTCTACTGAAGGTTCATCAAGGATTTTTCCAAGATCACAAGACCAATGTTCCAACTATTGCAAAAGGATGTTGATTTCAAGTTTAATGAGGCGTGAAAAAATGCTTTTGACAAGCTCAAAGAGTTGTCTACATTCGTTCCCATCATCCAAGCACCAGATTGGAATTTTCCTTTTGAGATCATGTGTGATGGAAATTATATGTCCTAAATTATACATATTTTAAGGGACATTTCTGATATGTTTCTAGAAATTCTTATAATTAAAATAGGGAAAAAAGGTACTAGATTCCTTTATATTTATATTTTATAGCTAAAAAGGGCATGTTGGCGAAATAGAAGCTGAAATTTCTCTGAACGAATTTGGCCTCTTCTGAAAAATTAATTTCGCTCCACGATTTATGTTGATTATGAAAAAAACTATAAATAGATCCCCATATTCGTTAAGAGAAATGTAAGATCAGAATAAGAAGCATAAAGAACATCAAGACCAGAAGAGGCCATTATGAGGGTCTAAAGGCATATCAACTAGTTGGCTGATATGGAAGCAAAATTTGAAGAATGAAAGAAGAATCATTAGGTTATCAATTACTTCACTTTTCTGTCTATAGCTAGTTAGCTATTTGATGCTTACGTGTTCTTTTTCAAGATTTGGGATTAAACCCTTTATGATTATTTTTTATTTGTGAAACCCTAGTTGGTTTAATTAATTAATATTTGGTATTAAGAGTTGTTTAATTTCTTATGCTTTTGCTAAATTAACGACCCATGCATATTAATGTTGATTTTATTATCTTTTCGTAATTGAGTGCCTATCTACCATTAGGTTCAAATTATGTATCTTATATCATGTTGTTTGCTAAAATTATTGGCCCAATACTCCATTATTAAGGTCGACAGTAGGACTAGACGCGGACCATATCCCTAGGTTAAACTTAATGGATATGAGTATATGTTCATGATTGATCTGACAACTTCGACAATTTGATAATTTTCGAGGACCAATGGGAACAATCATACCAATTGAGTCTGGATTAATACAAAATAATAGACTGGATCTAGGGAGTTATCCTTGCTCGTAAACAACTTAGAATCATAGGATTAATGACTTGCCGTCCAACGTTATCAATTTAGGAATCGGTGGATAACTTATCAATATTGTTTAACGAATATTAATTAATTATGAGTACCTTTAGATTATGATGTCTATATAATTACTCATGGTTGATAAGATTAGTTGTTATGATTATTTATTTGAGTGACATTTATAATCCATTTATTATGTTTTCTTTTATGATGGATTAATAAGAAGGTACAATATATTGGTAATTTGGTTTTGTTAGGAATTATAAATGTAAAAACCAGATTTGTATTTTAAAGGCTATATATTTTGTCATAAGTTTTTTGCGTCATTATCGGATGAATTGGTTTTAAAGTTATCTCGAGTTTATAGAATATATATATTTTACATATTAAGTTTTTGGTGTCGTTGCTAGAGAATATATGTCAACTAATATTGTTGCATCTAATTACGGATCAAAATATCATTTCTAAAAAGAATTACTATTTTTTTTTTAAATCTTATTTGATAACGATTTCCCTTGTCGAAAAGCTCTTTTAATGTGTCGAACGAAAGAAACTAAGTACGGGGTATTAACCAAAAGAATTTGGTCAAAGAATTGCATGGAATGTTTTAGGCACATACTCACGCCCATATTTTTATATTACGACGCAATTTAATCTTTTTATTGATAATAGCGACAAGAAGTTTATATAGCACCGCTATTTTATTTCACATTATACTTTTTTTCTTGATTATACTTGTTGCATGGGTTTGATAATTAGGGATTTCTTGACCACTTAGTCTACAAATTTTGTGAATTGTCCAACTCGATCCACGGAACGTAGTACAGTGAGGCGTTTTCGTTGTGGTTAAGCAGAAGGCCGAATTCACTCTGAAGTAATTTGGCCACTTTTGTTTTGCTTTATATTTAATGGTATAATAAATCAAAGGAAATAGTTTGATGGCCCCAAATATTTAGATTTAACAAACCAATTCTTGCATGTAAACAATTAAATCAAAAAATCGTATAAGAGCCGACGAAACACAACAAACAACAAGAATCGGTTATGGAGCGTCTGTCATTCAAATAATCTTTGCCTCTTCATTCCGAAATAAATTGGGTATCGTTTAATTTATATTATTTTATTTAGTTTATTTTTTATTTTTAATTCTTGATATTTTGTATATCACGTTTTACATTAATTAAAAAAAAACAAGTGAATCATTCGACGAGGTTTCTATTGAGGTTTAATTTATCAATATGTGCTAAACTAGATCTGAAGTAGAAAATAGAGCTAAATTAAGAAAACGCTTGTTATGCAGGGCATAGGCACTGTTATGCGGGGTGTAGGGTTATAACATGTCCGAATCTATTCTAATTTTTTTTCGACTGAACTCTATAATTTCTTGTTTTATTTAGGTCGTTATTTTTGCACGTCATGGCCTTTAGAAACCATCGAGTAGGGCACATATCGATGCATCCATTCCCTTCACCATATCTGCCTTATCTAGAGTAATATGCATTGTACCAGCACATAGCCGATATAGCCGGTAAATCTGGCGCACGACAGTATGATTCCGACGACGACGAGTGATTTCTATGTATTTCCGTTGTGTCTTTCATTTTTACTTTTAGACTTAATTTATGAACTTGTTTAATGGTTTGGTTTGTTTCTTTTTAATGTGTTTGTTTAATTTTTAAGTTATAATTATTTGCTATGAGAATTCTCTTGAATTTTTAGATTTTTGTAGAAGTGTTGGCTTTAGATTCTAGCAATTAGTTTAACAAAAGTAGGATCAAGTGTAGTTCTCTCACGAGATATTTTTCAAAGAAGCATCGCATCACATAAGTGTGGGGTCACTTACCTACACAAAAGAGGAATAGGGAGCTGCAATGCAAGTAGAAAGACTATATTTATCGTCCATGGTCAAGACTATGCACAAAAGATATGTGAGGGGTCATCTCACTAAGAAAGACGTAAAATAACCTACATAGTTTGTGCCGAGGAAAATTGCTAAAATGCAATAACCATGTTTACGACCAGAAATTGCGTCGCAACCATCTAAATTGCGCCAAAAATACCGACTCGTAAGGAAATGCATGTCATTTAAGCACAAATCATTCGTTTCAACAAACCTCGACGACCTCGTCATACATAAAAGCTTAAGAAATAGAATCCACAAAGACGAGACGAATTGATGACTCTGAATCTTAGTTCCCAAAATTAAAATCGCTTAACTACATCAAGTTTAGCCAATTGCCGAACACACTATGGAGTCCTAATGAGATAGGAAAAGACATGTAATTCATATTTTTAGCCTTACAAGATCAACCAAGCACGAAGAATTTTGAAGATGCGCACTTAAGATGGATTCAACTACTATTGGGGATTGTCACTTTCTTTTTGTCCCTTTTATTTTCTTTAATTTATTAAGTATACAACAAGAGCATTGTATGATTTTTGTGTGGGTAGGAAGTTATATTTGTGATATAATTTATTAAATTTGTCAAAAAGCTATACAGATGAAATTTAAGTCAAAATAAAAATTTAAAGTTAATAAACTTATGTAGGATAATGTGAAATAAATATTAAGGTTTAATTTAGTATATATGTTATAGTGTATTTATGGCTTATTAGCTTTAGTGAAATCATGAAACAAAAATGTTAACTAGTGTGGTATAAGGGATGCAATATATTTTGCATTGTTTGTTGAAATATACCCCCAACTAAAAATATCTTCTAACAATAAGGGTTGATGTCATGTCTCGAATTAGGATAGAACTGAAGGAAAGAAAATTCCGGACATAAAATATGTGAATGTGGAAATATTAACATTTTCTTGTTCTAAGCAAGAGGAGAAGACAATATGTGGCCTAACAATTCAGATAGTCAACCCTTAAGGAAATTAATGTCGTGCATGAGCCATATGGTAAATAAACATCAGGTAGAATTATCGCTACATGAATTGTATAGAAAGTCATGGACTTCTTTTAGTGGCCTTTCGTAGGAGTAATAACATGTACAAAAGTGTATCTCATACAAAGTCATGAGCTAAATCTAGTAAATGTGGTACTATATGCAATAAAGTTCTATCAAGGAGAAACTTATGTACCAAGGAAATGTAGAAAGTGGTACATCAAATAGAAAAATCATTCCGGGATGGTATATTTAGTATATGAACTTGATAAAAATATGTCAAGGTTAAAGAGTTTTTAATGTTGGTATATTCGAATGCAAAAGTGTGTATTGTTTATACTATGTGGGAAGCATTTATGCAGGTTCTGAGTATTTAAAGTTGGGAAAGTAATTACACTTTAGACAAAGATATGCGAATTGAAGCTGAATTGTAACATCCATAAAATTGATGAAAATTTTAAACTTTTAAAACAAACCATAAATCTTCCTTGTTTAAAAAATAGTCTTCAAACATGATCATTATCAAAGTTTTTCCCAAAATCATAAAACAAATCTCGAGGAGGTGCACGAGCATGCCTTCGTCTTCCCGCGATCCTCTGACGTACCTGAAACATAATCCAAAACTGTATGCCCAAAGCTTAATGATTTCCCCCAAAATCATATACAAAACAAATAGCACATATACAATAACAACATGCAATCGGTGCACAACTAACAAACTGGATTAGCCCTGACCCACATCATAAGTCTGACTTGCCCTTGGCCCACAACTTATGTCTGGCTTGCTCCCCGACCCGATCAATCCTCAGACTAAATATCACTAAGCCCACAGTACGAGTCTGGCATGCCCTTCCCGACCCTCAGCTCGTATCTAGAATGCTCATGAGCCCTCAGTATGAGTCTGGCATCCCTCCCCGGTCCTCAACTCATATCTGGTTTAATGCAGGGTTTGTTGGCTACAGCATGGAGCAGTACAACCTCAACTCATCCCATAAAATATATCGACATATAATAGATAATAATATACACAGATAAACAAATAGTATCACAGGTAGTCTTACAGATCTACCTCACTAGCATATCAAAAATAGCATGCATATATACTTCATACTCAACATATCAACGAATATCAGGTTATCAAACCAATAGGCCGACCTTGGTGCCTTTGATCCGAAAGTATAGTGAGGAAAACTCACCTCATAAGCCGAAAAGAACTGATAAGGCCCGACTCTGAATCTCAACTCTGTACTCAATACCTACATCCACTAAGTCTACCCAGTTCAGTCAACCCAACCGATTTAACTCAACATGGAGGCTGAAAAGATGGGGATAAATGAGCCATAAGGATGTTTAAATACCCCTCAAACCCTAAAACTTAGGGTTTCATTCAGACATGGGTACGCCGAGGGTACATATGTGTACGCCCAGCTTATTAGGGCATAACATACTCCTCTTACCCTAAAATAACAATCTTGCCACTAAGGCTTCTCATGGCTACTTCCTTCTAATACAAGGACCAAAATGTCATGAATTAAAACATAGAGATGAATTTGAAAAAACCTGAAATCCAGAGTGTTACAACTCTGCCCCACTTGAACTAGACTTCGTCCTTGAAGTCTGTTGTCGCAAACAAATCTGGATAATGTTCCCGCATCTCAACCTCTGGCTCCCAGGTGCACTCGGAGCCGCTACGGTGCTGCCACTGCATCCTCATCCAACATACACTTCTGCAACTGCGAAACATGGAAAGTGTTGTGAATCTGACTAAGCTCCTCAGGAAGATCTAATATGTAAGCAACCTTGCCAACTCTGGGGATCACTCGAAACGGTCCAATATACTGAGGACCCAACTTCCCCCTATTCCTGAAGTGAATCACACCTTTCCAAGGTGTGACCTTCAGTAACACCATGTTGCCGACCTGAAATTCCAACTCGGATCGGCGTCGGTCAGCATAGCTCTTCTGCCGACTCTGAGCAGTTGGCAATCTCTTTCTGATCAGCTGAATGATCTATGTGGTCTGAAGGACCACTTCAGTCCGCCCCATAACCCTGTGACCAACGTCACCCCAACAAACTGGGGTACCATATCTCCGCCCATACAAGAGCTCAAAAGGCAGAGCACCAATGCTGGAGTGATAATTGTTGTTGTAGGAAAACTCCACAATAGATAGATAGGAGTCCCAGTTCCCACCAAAATCGATGACACAGGCCCGCAACAAATTCTCAAGGTTTTGTATCGTCTGCTCTCTGGTCGTCGGTCTGCAGATGATAAGTTATGCTGAAGTCCAACCCCGTGCCCAGTTCGTCATGGAACTTCTGCCAAAAACGGGTGGTGAACTGAACATCACAGTCTAAAACAATGGAGACCGGAACCCCATGGTGAGCAACGATCTCGCGAACATACACATCGGCCAACTTCTCGGCCGAAGAACTCTCCCGAACTGCCAGGAAATGGGCACTCTTGGTCAATTGATCCACGATGACCCAAATAGCATCAAAACCCTTTACCGTCTTCAACAACTTGGTGATGAAATCCATCGAAATCTACTCCCATTCCACATGGGAACCTCCAGAGTTGCAGCTTGCCATGCGACCTCTGATGCTCAATCTTAGATCGCGTACATCTTGGTGGCCCCCGGATTGATAGAAAAACAAGACTTATGAGTCTCTTCCAATATAGTCTGTTTAAACCCACCAAACATCGGAACCCAGACCCGACCACATCGGATCAACAACCCATGACCATCCGGAACAAATATGGAAATCTCACCCCTGATTCTCTTTCTTCCAATTCTCTTCCCGAACACCCTCGACCCGAGCCTCACTAATCAATCCCAAATGCGGGGAATCCACTGATATCGTCATACACGATACCCCATCTGAAGACCCATCCGACTTGCGGCTCAAGGCATCCGCCACCACATTCGCTTTACCTGGATGGTAAAGGATCTCACAATCGTAATCCTTGACTACGTGCAGCCACCTGCGCTGCCTCATGTTAAGGTTCGGCTGATCCATAAGATGCCTCAAGCTATTGTGATTCGTGTAGATAGTACAGCAGACCCCATAAAGATAACCCCTCCAAATCTTGAGGGAAAAAACCACCGCCCCAAACTCCAGATCATGCGTGGTATATTGCGTCTCGTGCAGCTTCAGCTACCGCGAAGCATAAGCTATCACCTGTCCTATCTGCATGAGGACCACTCCCAAACCAGTGATGTATGTATCATAGAATACCATAAAATCCTTAATTCCCTCTGGGAGGGTCAAAACGGGGGCCTCACATAATCTATGAAGAATGGTCTCAAATGTTGACTAATGCTCAGGGCCCCATCGGACATTCACCCCTTCCTCGTCAGACGAGTGAGGGGTACTGCAATCATGGAGAAATCCTGAATGAATCTCTGATAGTACCCTGCCAATCCAAAGAAACTCCTGATATCCGAGGGAGATTTCGGAACCTCCTACTGCATCAGATAACACGCATATCATATCAGGGGAACCAAATCCCGACAAAAACCTAGGGGTTGTGACTTCCTTGTTACACGTACGGGTCCTATGCTTTCAGTAGTACGTGCCCATACTACCTTCCACACCTACTCGTATTTGTCTCAGACGATCATCACAACACCCTAACAGTACACACTAGCATAGACAAATACTCAATACCCAATCCCTAGAAGAAAGGCTAAACATCTCGAAACTGGCCGGCTGACCCCACACAACCCATCCATGAAACTTCCACCAACCGTGCAGCACTCGTGTATGCTATTCATACATACCACTCGACCCTATAGAGAGTCGAATATCTAATCCTACCCTAAGCCCTTCATCAAACAAGAACAGGAAATAAGGCCAAACCAAACATTCTCATGCTATAGAATCTTAGTTATGCATAACCATGATGCATACACTAAGCAACTACAGTAATGATGTCAATTCTATAAGAGAAGAACCCTAGGCTATCAGGCATCATATAATCAGCCAATTCTATCATGCAAAATCCTGAAGATCCCTAGCATATCTCTAGCATGTTGTTCTAACATATCACAATATCAAATAACAATATGGTATTTTGGGGTCTACTTACTGGCTCCGACTGATCGTACGCCTCGCATCCTCCTTGATTATTTTGAAAACCATTAAAAAATCATTTTTAAAATCTTTTCCTTAGTTTTAGACTTGATTCGCACGAGTATTCCTCCAATTCACTCAAACCAAGGCTCTGATACTAACTTATAACATCCATAAAATTCATAAAAAATTTAAACTTTTAAAACAAACCATAAATCATCCTTGTTTACAAAATTGTTTTCAAACATGATCATTATAAGAGTTTTTCCCAAAATCAAAAAACAAAACTCGAGGAGTTGCATGATCAAACCTTCGCCTTCCCGCGACCCTCTAAGGTACCTGAAACATAAACCAAAACAGTAAGCCCAAAGCTTAGTGAGTTGCCCCAAAATCATTTACACAACAAATAACACATATACAACAACAGCATGCAACGGGTCCACAGCTAACAAACTGGATTACTCCCGAGCCCACAAAATAAGTATGGCCATCCCTTGGGCCACAACTTATGTCTGCCTGGCTCCCCGACCCGATCAATCCTTGGACTGAATATCACTAAGCCCTCAATATGAGTTTGGTATGCAATTCCGGCCCTCAGCTCGCATCCGGAATGCTCATGAGCCCTCAGTACGAGTCTGTCATGCCCTCCCCAGCCCTCAGCTCATATATGGCTTGCTCCATGGTTTGTTGGCTATAGCATGGAGTAGTATTACCTCAACCCATCCCACACAATAGGTCGACATATAACAGATAATAACATACACAAATAAACAGACAGTATCACATGTAGTGCTACAGATCTACCAGACTAGCATATCAAAACTAGCATTCATATCTACTCCATACTTAAAATACCCTCAATGTCAAACTTAGTCAAACGTGCTTAAACTTGGTCAACAAGATCCAGTGAGATTAACTTATCATTCTGCAACTTATTATCTCGTTACTAACGTTTTTCTCTCAACAAATGGTATTAGCGCCAAAGTGTTTGCCTTTTAACTACTTTCAAAATCGAAGCTTTTTCTCAAAATACTCTGATTTAAAAGGCCTTCTATACCACTGAAGCTCATAAGAAAATAAAAAAACAAGGAAAATGGCACAAGCTTATTCCCTAAACATTTCAAACAGTGTTTGCAGTTCTAACAGAGCCCTAATACTCTTTGCAAGTGAATATCGTCATTGGTCCCAAAGAATGGAAAGATATCTAAAGAGGCTCAGTAGAGATGTGTGGATATCCATAGAAGAAGGACCTCATGTCCCCAATCTCACTCCCATTGCAGTAGACGGTGCTCAATCAAGACTTGGTGGAGGTCAGGCGGCCATGAACAGACCTACCAACGATGATCTACAGAAGATGGATAAAGATGCAATCGCTTTCTACGAAATCTCTTGTGGTGTTGCTCCTGACAACTTTATCATCATCATCAACTGTGAATCTACTAAAGAGATCTGGGATGTTCTAAAAAATCTCTATCAAGGTTCTGAACAGGCTCAAGACAAGAAGCTTTCTATAGATGTCAATGAATTCACCAACATTAAAGCCTTACCTGGTGAAAGCCTTGACGACTCCTTCAAGAGATCAACCTCATCGTCACCAAACTTTCAAACGGTGGTACTGTAAGAAGCAATCATGAGACTAACCTGTAGTTACTGAATGGATTGGATAGACATTGGACTACGGCTAAGATGATAGTCCAAGGAGACAGAAAGATCCAAACTCTCTCACTATTCAACCTTTACGGTGAACATTAAGCACAAGAGTCAACGGTGTTAAAAGAATGTGCAGACTTGGGTGGACCACTTGCTTTGATGACCCAAACTCCTCAGTATACCGTCAAAATTCCTCAGTATCCCTATACCGGGGAGTCCTCCTATCAACAGTTGTAACAACGTAATTTTTCAAAACAATTTTTCATTTAAAAACATACTTTCATTCACACGATAATCATAAAAAAATAATGTGTCCACTGTAATATAACAAAACATGTCCCAAGATCTCAATATCATAAACTCCATAAGTGTGTACAGATCATGCCGGCGCCTTCCCGCGATCCTCGCTAGTACGGATCATGTCGACGCCTTCCAGGCCACAACTCTGTAGGATCTTCCGATCCATGTGTCTCAGGGGACTTCCGTCCCAAATTCCGGTAGACCTTCCGGTCCGTAACCTCTTGACCTTCCGGTCCATATCATCTCGACCTTCCGGTCCTTACCATACGTAACATACATAGCACATACATACATATCATCTTGACCTTCCGGTCCTTATCGTTCATAGCATACATAACACATACATATCACATAACCGCATATAGCACATACATCATAGCATACAAGACCTTCCGGTCACACATAGGTACCCTTCCAGGTAGAGTATAGTGAGAAGACTCACCTCAATGAAGTCGGATAACCTCTCATGCTCAACGTCCCGACTTAGCCTCCTCCTATTATTCAAATAACATTCCTGATCAATACTCTCTCATGATCCCATCTCTACAGACTGGGTTGAAGGCCATTCTACCCTTCACTGAACTCTCCTGAATCAGTCTTGACCAGAACCCTAAAGTCAACGAAAGTCAACGGTCAACTTTGACCCGACTCGCCGAGTGCACTAGGGTGAATCTGCGAGTACATGCCTGCCCTCTTCGCCCCTGGTCCTCTCTTGACTGGCTGAGTCAACCCTATACTCCACGGGTCGTCACAGGTTGCGAGTGGCGGGGCAACCCGACTCGACTCGTCGAGTCTGCTCATGGACTCGGCGAGTTCATTCCATGCTCACACTCAAATGACCTTATGAGGTCACATCATTCCATGCAACGTCCAAATGACTCTACTTGATGATTTAGCCCCAAATACAACATCCTAACTCCTTTTCTTTCATATCTCATCATAAGGTAAGATGGATAAGGTTCTCTGGACCACTATGGGTCCAGATCTGAAGCCTAAACATGATAAGGGACAATAACTCCCACAAATCATCACAATAAAGGGTATAGAAAACCCTAGATCCATGGATTCTTTAACAAAACAGAAAGAGGATCGATATGCTACCTCAAAGATGATCCCCTTTGCTTGAAAACCACAGATGTGCAACCTCCTTGGCCTCCTCTAAGGTGGAATCAACTTCTTCTTGCAAAACCAACCCACAAAGGTCCAATAATGGCTTCTTCTCTCTCTCAAACGCTCAAGCACTATTAGGGTTTCTCTCAAGGGTCTTGTAGCCGCAAATGGTGGCTATAAGGGTCCTTAAATAGGTCCCAAACCCGAGAAATTAGGGTTTCATTAAACAGCATGGACTCGTCGAGTCCTTCATTAAATCAGACCAAAGCATGCGCGATCCCACTCGGCGAATCTGGGCGCCTACTCGCCGAGTCCCTCTCTAAAATTCAATATAAAATACTTAAAATAAGATACCTGGGAATCCGGATGTTACAACAGTAATATTATAACTCAATGCAGTCGTATGAAGCAGATGCATAACTTGATGACGAGAAAGAGTTCCAAAACGCCATTGCCCTTTTCAGCCAACAGTTTAATAGACTTCCACCACCCACCTTTCAAAAAAACCAACAGTTCACCAAACCACCTTTTAACCGAAAGTTCAACCAGCAGAGCAACCATCTAAGATCTCCCAGAAACTCTCATCAACAATCTCAGCCACATAATGCCCCTCAGACAAAAGAAACACCGCCAACCAACAAATTTTCAGAATTTGGTACCACTACTGAAGTCAAAGACGGAGTTCTTGTTTGTCATAAGTGTCATAAAGAAAACCACTTTGCACGAGACTACAAAGCAAACATGCTAAAAGACAAAGCATTCTACCTCAGAAATGGCACAAGAATTGAAAGATATAGAGAAAAAAGCATGGGCTTATGTTGCCCAAGTTAGAAGGGATCATCAAGTACGGTCCTTGGGGGATGAAGACGAAGAGCTTGATAACAACCGGAAGAAAGGGAAAATTTGCATGCTGGCAACTAGTGAGGATGACAGATCAACAAACCTGCAGAGGAACTATTGCTACATGGAAAAAGACGGAACCAATAGCATCGTCGAAAAGGTAAAAATTATGATTCAGTCAAATGATTACAAAATGCATGACTATGAACATTATTTAGAAAGACTTAATAACACATGTGTTGCCGTCCTTACATACTTTAATAAAGACCAAGATGAAAAGAACATAACGACCCAAGAACTGAACCATGTGAGAGGAAGACTACAAGACCAAAAGCTTAAGGTCGTTGTGTTAAAGAAGGATTTGTTGTTAGAAAAAGATGCTAGAGTGTTAAGTGAAACACAATTAGATATTGTTTTCAATCAACAAGATCTTGCCCGAAAAGAAATCATACGCTTGAATCATTTAATTGAAAAATGTTTATTGAATGTGAAGCTATTGAGAACTTATTCAATAATTGAACCTTCGACAACACTTATAATTGGGGATGGTCCAATGGGTATTCTACCGACGAGAACTCTCCTACTCGTTTTAATGCCGATCGTCCCTATGTCCCACTAGATCGAGATTTTCAATTTCCAGTCAATGACAAAACTTTTACCGAAGACATTGGATGTAACTTTGATAGACTTCATGAACTAAACAACAATTTTGGCATTGAGGAAGTTTATCTTGAATCCTCTAGAAACTTAGATAATTTCTTGCCCATCATCGGTACAATCAGTCCCAGTTCTCAGTCCAGTTCAGTTGTGGATGAAGAAATTGTTTTGGAAAGACCTGAATTAGATATAGACTGTCCATCTGTTTCTTCGAAGACATGTCCCGACCAAGACTCACCATTCACTTACTCTACGGTACTCCAGTCCGCACTACCGTCGACCCCAATCAAATCTACATCTACTATTCAGCCTATCTTGCATGAACTACGCATTGATATTTTGAGTTTGGACAATGCTCTCAAACTCATGAACTTTCCGTTTCTGACGACTCAACTCCTCAATATTTATCTCGAACAAAGAGTTTCAAAATACCTTAGTTATATGGTTCTGATGTTGGTCCACCATACATCGAAGCAAATTTGGCTCTGGAAAAAGAGATCAGATCCGAACGTGAAAAGCGGGAAGCTGATTACACAAACAAAACTTTTAAAAACTAGACCAAGTTTTCAAACAAAAGGAATTTTGAAAAACCCATCATTGCAAAAACTTTTTCAAAACCCACTGCAGTCGATGGATTGTGCAAAAAGGCATGTACAGTGACAAAATCTCTAGAGACAAACAACACTGAAATGTTTCAAAAAGGAGTCAACGAGTAGCTTCTCTATTCGACGATAATCAGGGGTCTAAAACACAACTTGATCAGTGTGGGTCAATGGTGTAAAGCTTTGGAAAGAATGTAAACAGGATAATAAGGGGTTATGGAGTATTGACTACGGGTAGCTTCTCTACTCAACGAGTTGCTTATGTAGAGGGTCTAAAACACAACTTGATCAGTGTAGGTCAATTGTGTAAAGCTAGTCATTGGGTTGAGTTCGACAGTGAGTTTTGCTATATCATGACGAATGACAGAAACACGTGCTTGATCAAGTCTAAAGTCGAAGGGACAATGTATCCATTGGATGTCTCTCTAATCATCAAAAAACCGCAAATGTGTTTCTTGTCAAAAGCACGGTCTGAAGTGAGTTGGTTATGGAATCGAAAGCTTGCACACCTCAACTTCAGATGCATCAACAACTTGGTGACCAGAGAGTTAGTGCGAGGACTAACAATTTTGAAGTTCAACAATGATGCTTTGTGCCTAGCCTGTGAATGTGGTAAACAAACTAAGGGCAGCCATCCTCTGATATTTGATTCTTCAATCGTTGAATCTCTAGAGCTCCTTCACATCGATCTCTACAGTCCATGAACTATAGCCAATCTTCACCAGAAGAAATATATTATGATCATAGTTGATGACATCACTCGTTTCACTTGGGTCTTATTTTTGAGACTAAAGTCAGATACACCACATATCATGATCAACTTCATCAAGGAGATAGAGCTTCAGATCAAACTACCTGTCAGACAGATAAGAAGTGACAATGGCACTGAATTCACTAATTAGCTCATGAATAGCTTTTTAGTCTCCAAGGGAATCAGCCAAAACTTCTTGACACCTTACACACCACAACAACATGGAATAGTGGAGAGAACAAATAGACCATTGGTCGAACCTACTAGATAAATGCTCAAACTTGCCAACTTACCTCTCTACTTTTGGGTTGAAGTAGTGGCAAGTGCTTTCTTTGTTTAAAACCGAAGTATCATCTGCAATCGCCTCAAGAAGACTCCCAACGAAAGGCTAAACAATCGAAAACCCAATGTACGTTTCTATGACAACCCGAAATTTTTATCTTGTACAGTCTTCCAAAGTCAGTCACAGTCAGACACGTTTTTGTTATCTTTTAGCATTGTTTAGGGTCTGTATGAGTGTTTTAAGCTTCGTACATTCAAGTTCCGGATTTAGGGATGAGTTAGCTTAAGTTTATCGTATTGCATTCGGGCCAAACACTTCATTTAGAGGAGTGTACGTCCGTACACATGTGCATGACCGTACACATGCGTGTACAACCGTACACATGGGTATACGGCTGTACACCCAAGGTGGCCGTGAATCCAAACACACACACATATATATATATATATATATATATATATATATATATATATATATATATATATATATATATATATATATATATATATATATATATATATATATATATATATATATATATATATATATATATATATATATATATATATGTTTTCCCTTCATTCTTTCTCATTACTCACACTTTCACCTCAAGAAAATCCGATTCTCTCTCAACTATCATCAAGTTTTACACCTTGATCTTCAAAGATGTAGGTATTCCTTCCATTGAATTGTTGATACATGGCTTTATCTAGTGAAGATCCATGTTTTCATCCATGAAAACTTCTCTTTTGATTAGATCTTCAAATCTTCTTCACTTTCACCAAGAACACCTACTTCTTCTTGAGCCTTGAACTCCTTAAAAGCCTTGAAAAGTGTGAGTATCTCTTCTATCTGCTTGTTAATCTTGAGAAAAACTTGATTCCTAGCATTGATTCATCATCTAATGCATGAACATAAAGGGTGTACAGTCGTACACACTTCATATGGCTGTAAACGTTTGTTTAATGCATGTATAGGCCTCAAACTCACTCCATGTTTCAACATAAGACCATGAACACTTAATGGATACTAGTTAGGGCCATGAACACCCATTTTTGCATGTTTCTTCAATGAGTGTACGACTGTACACTCCATGGCCGTACACATCATGATCGTACACTACATGGGCCGTACACTACATGATCGTACACTCCTTTAAGTGACTATAAACCCCTTTAATGCAATCACATGTGAATGTAACACTTATATTCAAGTGTTTCCTGGTCCCTAAATTGGTTTCCTATCATAATTAGTTGTTATATACACTAATTATATCCATATATGTATCATTATATGCTTAATAGGATCCGTTTGTGTTCAAGACTTCACTTGACACTTAGCATCCTACCTCGACCTTTCACTCGAATCACTCACTACAGGTGAGTTCATACCCATGCACTTTCATAGTTATTACTATTTTAAGGGGGGGAGGATACAAGTCTAACACAAAGATTTTGTGTTATAAACAAATGATTTCAAATATCTTATCAAAATGGATTTCAGTTATCATCAATTCAAATGTTTTTTTTAATGATTGTTTCAAAACGACATCAAGTCATCAAAATGTATTTCAAATTATTAAACTTCTTTTAAATGTTTTTATAAACTTATATTTCTCCCAAAAATCATACTTATATATATATATATATATATATATATATATATATATATATATATATATATATATTTGTATATGTATACAAGTGTAAAAGTTAGTTCACTAAGTTCAATTACCCTTTGTAACATGTTGAGCAAGGGGTTGCATTCATAAATACTCAGTATCAGTTCAGAAAGTACATATAAATTATAATAGGTATAATTTATGATTCACAGAACATTAATTCACGATTCAAGTATACTGAAGTACATTGTTTTACAAGAACAAAGGTTTGATTCAAAACTAATCAAGAGTATACATCTTTCAGATACATGTTAAGCATACCAATTCAAGAACATACAGTCAGTCATTTATTTCAGAATGATTGGGTTTTTCATAACTATTATACATGTAACGTTTATATGCTTTTTATGAGTCAAGTGATACAAGTTGTTTAATTCATATAAACAATATAGTAATGTCCTGACATTATAACCAGAATCTCGAGCTGGGGATCGAAACAATGTGTGTATAAATCTATATTGGGATTGACAAACCCGCACTCGGACTACTAGCTACAGTCAGGCATACATGCCTGTGAGTGCCAATTGTTATCAACAGTTTTTAGCGCATTCATAGCGTTGGGTCAGGCCATCTAGTCAGTATCGTTATAATAACTCATATAAAAGATATTAACAATATGTTAGTGCATAATTAACTAAACTTAAGTACATTTTCGAAGAACTAGTTTACAAGATACAATTTACAGTATTACATTACAGTTTTCTATAACAGTTGATGAAACCAGGCACACTCACAGATACAAGTTTACAAAAGGATTACAAATACAGAACATTGGTTTAAAAATAGTACGGTTTTATGTAACTAAAACTATTTTTCATATACAGCAGAAAATATAGGATTTTCTGGAACAGTTTACATATTCAAGAAACAGAAAATATTCTTTCAAACATAAATACTTGTGCACTCACTCAACTTTATTTTGATTCTCTCTTTTCAAATTACTTGTATTCTCAGGGAACCAGTAGATAGGTACTCCCCGTGCTTTTGAGAATATGGAGCTGTTTATGTCTTGTCTTCTTCTTTTGTATAACTATTTGGTTTCAGTATAAAATGATGAAACACATGTAAATACTTATACTTTTTAAATATAGTGGTTGTTTGTACTCTGATTACTATAATGCATGTGTTGTGATACTACAAATGAAGTCCTCCACCCCTGGATGTTTCCGCCGTCTGGTTTGGGGGTGTGACAGTTTCTTTCACATTTTTGGTTGCATGTGTTTTATGGTCAACAACAAGGATCATCTCAACAAGTTTGCACCAAATCGGATGAATGCATTTTTTTGGGTTACTCAACCAATAAAGTTGCATACATGGTTCTTATAAGGCGAACTGGACTAATAGTCGAAAGTTTTGATGTCAAATTCGATGACTATTATGTCCGCAGAACAATCCTCTTACTGAACAATGTTCATCTTGGAGAGTGATATTTTAACCTCCTCGGCTCCATTAAACATAGTTGAAGTTAAATATGATGAACTCTTCGATCCCATAGAGACAACACATCTTTCCGAGATTTTGGACCTAGTCTTTCTGAAGGAACCTCATTCAATACTTCCACCTTGCTGGTTGAGGGGGAAAGATCGAATCCTTTGGAAGTCACAACCATCGAGGTTTCGGTACTTGAAGAAGCTACTCTGACACCTAACCACAACCTAATCAAGCCATCAACCGTGTCTGAAGACTCTGACGATGAATATGTTGAAAATATTGATACCAGAATGGATCCAAGGATTCTCAATCACTCATCGGTCCAGGGGAAACCGTTGTCATTGGTTCAGGAGGAACCATCATCGGTTCAGAGGGAACTCCTATCTTCAGTCTGGGGGGAACTTCCTGATACAGCTCCAGAACCAATCCCAACAGTCGAAGACTCATCTGCGGGCTGCTCCCACATCGTGGGGAAACTACCTTCTTGAAATCAACTCGAAGACTCATATGAGGTAGAGGATATTCCGTAAAGTGCAGCCGTAGACCATCAACAAACTCGTCTAGACATCTGGACCAAAGATCACCCACCAGGCCAGCTCATCGGGAAACCATCAATAGTTATTCAAACTCGTTCCTCTATATACCTAACTAATCATTCTCATACTGCAACTTTTCTATCTTCGGCTGAGCCTAGAACCACAAAAGAAGCTCTCATGGAGCCTGATTGGATATTATCAATGCAAGAAGAATTGGATGAGTTGGAAAGAAACCATGTCTGGAAGCTGGTACCAAAGCTAAAGGGCACACCGTAGTTGGACACAAGATGGGTTTACAAGAATATGTTGGATGAATCTAGTGCTGTGATTCACAATCAGGTAAGATTAGTTGCAAAAGGGTACAATCAACTAGAGGGTGTAGACTATGATGAGACGTATGCACCAGTTGCAAGGATGGAAGATATACATATTTTTCTAGCGTATGCAACACACAAGAATATCAAGGTCCATCAAATGGATGCAAAGAGTGCTTTTCTTAATGGTGAAATAAATGAGGAAGTGCATATGCAACAACCTCCAGGCTTTGAAAGTTAAGAATTTCCCAACCACTATTACAAGCTGGAGAAAGTTGTCTACGGGTTAAAGCAAGCACGTAGAACTTGGTATGAGAGTCTTTCAGAGTTTCTTGTTAACTCAGGGTACAAAAGAAGTGTTATAGATCCCACTTTATTTATACGAGTAAATGATAATCACTTGATGCTCGTTCAAATTTATGTGGATGATATTATCTTCGGCTCAACAGATCAAGGGATGGTTGATAATTTTCCAAAGCTGATGACAAGCAAGTTTCAGATGAGCATGAATAGAGAGATTAACTCCTTTCTAGGTCTTCAAGTCAAACAGATCGCTCAACGGATCTTCATCCATAAGGAAAACACACCACTGATCTATTGAAGAATTTTTTAATGGATAATTACTCCTCGACAAAGGTCCCTATGGCCTTTGGGTATAAACTCTCAGCTGACCAGACCGGAGAGTCAGTTGCTCATAAGATATATCGAGGAATGATTGGATCATTGATGTACCTCACTGCCAACAGACCGGATATTGTGTTTACTACGGGTTCAAGTGCTAGATAGCAGGCCGATCCCAAAGTATCCCACTTGACCGCAGCCAAGCAGATCTTCAGGTATCTTAAAGGGAGTAAGGCCTTGTGACTCTGGTACCCTGCGGGTAACGACTTCAGTTTGTAGGCATTCATAGATGCAGATCATACAGGGTGAAGACTTGATCGAAAGAGCACTTCGAGTGGATGTCAGTTTTTGAGTGGAAGATTAGTAAGTTGGTCCTCAAGAAATAGAACTGTGTCTCTTTATCAACCGCATAGGCTGAATATGTGGCCGCAGCCAGCTGCTGCTCTCAGGTTCTCTAGATGAAGACACAACTTTTGGACTACGGGCACAGGATGTTGCGGGTGCCAATTTATTGTGATTCAGACAGTGCGATAGCCATTAAACTACATTACCATTTCATTAAAGACCATATCCTCAAATGTAACATTGAACTTATTTTTGTTCCAAATCATGAGGAAATAGCTGATGTTTTCACCAAGGCACTCGACTCCATAAAAAATAATGGATTTTTGGAAATGCTAGGGATGATGAATCCAGACCCACAGTTCTTCTTGTAAGAATAAACACCGCATACCTCATTGGTCTTCGGATGTGAGTAATTTGCTTCTTTTCTTTTCAAAATCAAAATTCTTGAAGCGTTTTACTCATTATTATTTCTTTCTAGAATCACTGATGAAGTATATACCTCACAGATTGATCCTCGGTATACTTTGTGTACTGAAGTTATTTGTGATCTATATACTCCTCGGGTCTCTTTATTTCTTTTATTTCTAATCTCTATTATCTAGTTTACTTTTAGTTTCCGTCTCCCGCAGACGCATTAATGAACATGCAGTCATCACATTACAAATGCCTTAAATTACATTGTGTGCTACCTAATGATGTTGAAACATTCCTCAACATTCAATTTGTCGCATATGATAATTCAAATCACTTTTCAAAGGACTTTCCTCAACCAGACCTATTTTTGGATAAAGCATAAATAAATAATTTTTCCATAAACAAAATCCTTTTGCAAATATTTTTACTCATCCAATCACGTCAAGCAACCGTTAGGGTCATATCCGTTCCACTTCCCCATTTTATTCAATGGACCAAACCATTTTCACCCCACGATTTTACGGCGTATCATCATGGACCTGCAACACATTTAATGCTCCTTTTTCCCGGAAAAACATTTGTTTTTCATTTTATTTAATTTAATTTGATAATGGTAAAAGCCCATTGGATTTTAACTTTAACAACTGCAATTAAATCATTATCAATAAATTTTAAAATCCGGAGGTATAAAAACCCCGTTTTCTTCCCCAAGAATGCTTTACGTTTACTGAATCCTTACAGACGAACTCTCTATTCTTCTTCTTCATCTTTCTTGCAAGTTCTTAAAACTAGTTTCTACAACAATGGTGAAATCCGGTGTTTCGAAGAAGCAATAAAAAGCCTCTGCCTCTGCAAGGCCAACTGGGTCTGGTTCCATAATCAAGGATCTTACTCCTTCAATTGCTGTTAGCAACTATAGAGGGATTTTCGATGATAATGACTCCTAAAATGACGCAATCAGAATCATGATCAAGTTTATCCCAACTCACTCTCTGTATGGTGCATTTGACTCGTTTACTAAAGCTGTTCCACAAGCTCTTCTCTTCAAATGTGCATTTTCTGCATTTATGCCCAACGACAAACCCTAAGAAGTTCATCTTCATGTACTTGACGATTTCCATGATTGTTTTGACCAAGAAATAGTTTCTTGCTGCAATCAATTTTAAGGTTTTACCTTCAACCCAGTTCTACTCACCAAGCACCAGTGATGTCTACTCTGCACTGTACCAGATGGGGTACCAAGTCAATATCTAAGGAGTCGGTGAGTTCAAGAAGAGAAAATTGCTTGTTGTTTGGCAATTTGTATGTCACTATGTCATCCATTACCTGTGAGGAAGAACCAGGGCGACAGATAACATGGGAAAACCACTGCTGGATATCGTATGGAGCATCTTCACCGGCAATCCTGTCAACTACGGGCAAATCCTTTAGGAGGACTTTCTTCAGTACGTCTCCAAAGGTGCCTTGAAGGAAGGCATGATAGAATTCACCTTTGCTAGGTTTTGATCTCTATGTCTTGTGGATCTTCGTAAGGATGCCAATCTCAACTTGGGAAACGACACAAACCTCTTCTCTACAAGAGACCTCAAAAGGTATAATCCTTCTAAAGATCAATCTGTTTTTGGTCCTATTCGTCGTTTTCCCATGTACATTCTTGAGTCAATTAGACTGACCACTGTTGAGGTAGCTGACCACCTTATGGCTAAGAGTGATATTGCCCCATATCACTCTTCCCCGCCAAGACCCCTTCAGCCTACCAAATACCAAGCCCCGAAGCCTAAGCCTAAAATAGTTAAATCTCTGCTTGTCAAGAAAACACCCCAAACATTGTCATTAAGGATGTTGGTGCCTCAAAGAAGAGAAAAGCTAAAACCACAGAGTCCACTCCTTATGTTCAACAGTCTCCATCCAAGGCTCATGACTCTCCTGTAAATGTCATTGAAAACAATTTTAATGAGCCTTCAGGATCCATAGATGTTTTTAGGAGGAAAAAGTTGAAGCTTACCCCCAGCCATAGCCAAATGTAAACCAAGGAAAATGTCAGAGTCTCTCAAAAGACTCCTACAGCCATTCGAGTCCACGCAGACTCACCTGAGAGAACCCAACCTAACCACTCTGATACAATGAGTGTATCAGTTTCATCACATCATGGAGACACAGCCCTATTTGGATCGCAAGTGGATCCATATTTTAATACATGCCCTAAGGTCTCCAGGGCGTCACTTCTGCACATTTTCTCTCTCAAGGAGCTGAACTCTATACTTATTCGAGTCACGCATACACATGAAATGCCTGTTGCACTACAAACCCTTTTTGAGAGGCCCTAGCCAGAACAGAGCTGAGGCCAGACTTGGTTTTAGACGAAGGAGACCAATGAAGCTCTGGAAATCCTGTACCGCCAACATTACATTCAATCAGTTTAGGCATGGTGAGCACCAACGTGCAAGGATCCATGAACCTGAGGGACACCTCGGTATACAAGGGATGTGACGGTTATGCATCTGATGACTCTTTGTTACGATACCTCCCAACAACAGAATCTGGGCTGAGGAAGTTTGAAGCTTTTAAAAGAGCTCTTCAGGAAAGGAAAGATGAACAGGTACAATAACAACAACAACAGAAAGAAGAATCTCTTCTCCTAGTGGCCAAGTATTGGGCTACTATGATAAACAATGTGAATACGATACATGATATCCTTACAGTTCAATAACTGATGACGGATATGGAAAACAGCATACAAAAAGTTCTAGATATGGAGAATGTAGATGGTCCTTCCAAGACTCCCCAAAACAATGAAGCTGATGACTCCAATGAAGATGGTACTGCAATCGAAATCAGTTCTGCGCCAACTTTTGGTCTAGATGATAATGACAACGATGAAATTCAACAACCTCTCCCTTCAGATGATTTCATCATGGTGTTAGATGACGAAGAGTTAAGTGGTTCCCATCATTCCACTTCCAAACCAAAATAGAAAAAGAAAAAGAAGTTGGCTGTATCTCGAAAGGAATTTCTAGATCTCCAATCCAAGGTTGATCAGATCTTGGCCACAGTCTTCTCCAAGGCCCCGCAGATCAATAATGTTCCAAACCCACTATCTCTCATTAATCATGTTGAAGTCGTAGAAACCAGAGAAAGAATGACTGCAAAAAGAATTCGTCTTCGGATAGAGATGGGCATCAGGACTTCAAAAAACCCTGGAAACACAATGATCACAAGGAATTTCTCTCCAAGGTAGAAGCTCTCATTAAAGAAGTTCAAGAGATCAGAGGTGAACTTCAAAAAACCCTGGAAACACAAGAAGGCAAATCCAAGAAACTTATTGAGGAAACTCATACTGCCTATGAATCAGGGTATTCGGTGCTTCAGGAGACCATCAATGGTTTAAAGTGTTCACTAGCTGCAAGATAGAGTGTTGATGAAGTTCTCCGTCTCACAAAGGATATTTACCAATAACTCTTCAACCCGGAGATCACAACAAACCAAGTGGTGTGTGCTCAAATGCAAACCCAGTTCAACTCAACCTTCCAAAAGATCGATTATTTGAAGCGTTGGTTTGTGGAGCAGATGGAGCCTGCTTCCTCAAAAGGAGGAAGTAATCGGGAAAATCAAATAAGAATCGAAATGTTTTCAGAATCCTCCAAGTCCAAAAATCAATCAGATAACCATTCCATCACTCCTCCTAAGGATCCTCCTTCCTCAATGCACTAAAGAGATCCAACTACTCAGGGTTCACCTCGACAGCCTCCTCCTCGGGTGTCACACCCCCAAACTGGAACATCGGAAAAGCTCGGGAGCGGAGAATGTCATGTACAGTATCACAACAATTGAATAATAGTAATCAAAGTAACAACAACCATTGTAGTAATAAGATATTATTGAGTATATGGGTTGCGTCATTGGGGTTTGTTAGTTCGGTCCATATGTATTCACGGTTTGGACCTATCCAACCATGTATTGTGTTTAGGGTTTAGTATATATAGTGCATGCATGCATTATATTAATTATGCTTCTTGAATATTTCCTTCAATAGTACTGTAACCCTAGCACGCCTCTAAAGTAGAAGTTCTTCATCGAGCTCTTCTGAGGTGTTGTTGTTTTAATCATTCGACATTCGTTTGATTCATTGTGTTCGTTATTTGGTTTACTTTCTGTTTTATTTGTTAAGAATCTTATCGATCTTAAAAGACTTTACAACTCATCAATTGGTATCAGAGCAGGAGGCTGTGTAAATCATACGCATCTCTTTTGTTTGAAGAATTTTCTTAGGGTTTCCGCTTTTATTGGATCTGTTAAGCCGTCATTCCTTCTTTGAAGTTGTTCATAGATCTCAATATTACCCTATTCAATCTTTACAAGTCTGATTCTTAGCAGATATCTGAAAAAGGTCATCATGTCTCACGAAGATTCACAAACCAATGCGATCAATATCTCCAACAACATTGGATCTACAACCAAAATCCCGATTCTATACACTGAAGATTATGAAGTTTTGACGCATTACTTTGAGGAATACGTCGTTGGTTCTGAAGACAATGGTTATCTTATCTGGGAAACAATAACATTGGGTCGTTTTGTTCATTCTGGCACAAATAGAACTATTAAGACTCAAAAGGAGTACAAAAAACTCTTAACAGATGTGGAGAAGATTCCTCAAGACGAAAAAGATAAGTTGCTGTGTAATGTTAAAGCCATGAGAATGATCATATTTGCTTTACAGTCAGATACTTTTCATTTGGTAAGCCCATGCACTACGGCAAAAGAGATCTGGAACAAACTTAAAGAGTTGTATTCCACTGATGAAGACCTAGAGCATTCTATCCAAACTCTATTACTCTCTGAGTTTGGGGCTTTTCAACAAAAGCCAGATGAAAAACTTATTCAGGCATTCGATCGTTTCAACCATCTTTTGAGAAAGATGATCAAGCACGGTATTGGAAGAGAAGAGATCGAACAGAAGGTCACATTTATGAATGGTTTGAGACCCGAATGGATGGATGTGGTATCAACCGTGAAGGCTCACAAGCAATTTAAAACCAATTCATTGGCGAAGATGGTAGGTTTTCTCAAGTCTCATGAAAGTGTTGTGACAAAGGAAGCGAAAGTGTCGTCTGGTATGGGATCTCTGGCCCTTCTCTCTAAGGCGAAGAATGTGGCAGAGGATGAAGAAGAGTCAGAGATGTCAGAATGTGATCTGACAAGCGAAGAGTATGCAATGATGGTTTCCAACCCGAAGCGGTTTGATCGCAAAAAGTTTCCTACTGCCAAGAACCGAAACTGGCAGGGAAGCTATAGATCAGAAAAGGCAAAAGAGGAGATCAAAAATACTCCTCAGAAATAAGAAAAGAAGAAGGAGAGCAATCTGGTAGGAGGCTCCGGATACAATTGCAACTGCTGCCATGGCAAAAACCACTTTGCCAAAGATTGTATGTTAAGAAAGATATCGGAGAAGAAGGAGGGTGAAGATGATGAAGCATACTATATGCGCAAGCTGGAGGAGATAAGGAAGAAGAAAGCCTCTAACAGTTCAATGAATGCTTTGATTGTGCAGGAGAATGTTGTGGATGATGAGTTCGGTGGCGTAGAGGTCTGTTCTACAGACTCTGAAGATGAAGAAGTACGTAAACCCACACATGGCAAGGCATTTGTGGCGAAAGAAAAGAGTATTGAGTTTGCTGGGAGATGCTTGATGGTGACAGCTGGAGTGTCAAATATGAGGGGCTACTCAACCGAAGGCGAGTATGATGATGCGAATCAGAAGGAAGACAAGCGTTATGCTGCCAAACCTGTGAGCGAGAGGATCAACGACTGCGATCAGTTGATCAAGAAGGTACAATCCATTCTCGAATCACTTAAAATACCTGTAACAAACTATGAAAAGGAATTAAATGATTTGAAATTCAAATTTTCTAGTTTAAGTGGTAGTCTAATGCAAACGTGCCTCACAAATGCTAACCTAACCGATAAATTAGCAGGGTGACATCCAAGAATGAGGAGCGAAGGTTGTGGATAGAGAAGACGTAGTTAGAGTTAGTTAGGACGAGAGATGAATTTATTTATTTGCAACGCGATAATTTGAAACTTATGAAACAAAGAAACATTTTTTGCTTGATTGCTAAATGTTTATATACTAATATTACTCAATTGCATTTAGACTGTGAAAACGGCAAAAAGATTCACAAAATGATTTTGCCCTTCCTGGAGTTAAAGGAGGACGAAGTTGATATTGATGGTTATAACTATGAATCTGTTGTTTCTTTCGATAAAATCTCTGACACCTACAGGGTTGGTCTGGACAAAATCGAGTCCTTTATCAAGTCCAAAGCCCATAAGGACATGCTTAAAAATCTTTTGGACGCGAATGATAAATTGAAAATCAAGACCGAAACCATACATAAATTTGACTCATTGAATGCCAAGTTAAGTTCAAAAAACAAAATAAATGTTGAGAACACTTCTGAATTTGATGAGGACAGTGATATGAGTGAAATTTCTGTAGAGGATGTGGTTGACTGTTCAGAATTTGTTAAGAGCGAAACTGAATCTACCAAAAGTCTTATATCTGAGAATTCGGTTGAGTTCGCTCGAGTGTCCCAAGATAAATCCAAAGTTCTGAAACCGAAAGCAGTGGTTTATCAAAAGGTACAAATTGTACCAAATCAGGTATACACCACGTCAGGGGTTACGCAGAAACACATAGCCGAACTGACAACCATAGTAAACGAAGATAACGAAGGTGGTTATGGTAAATATTTTTTGTCTGCTTCAATCGACAATGCAGATGAGACCGTCGGTCTATCAGAGAGAACCTCATGGATGGTTAAAGGGAGATACGTGGCAGAACCACTCAATAAGCCTACAAGCTTTGATGTACCAAGAACAAGTGGTACCAAAGAAATCCCAAGCGAACCAATAACGACTGCAAGCGAAACCTCTTCATTGAAGAGCAAAACCCATATTGAGAGACCAAAGCTAAGAGCAAACATATACAAGTCTCAAAAGCAGCTTGCTGAACAAAAACGCCAGCGAAACAAAAGATATCAAAAAGAATCTCAATGAAAGAAAGCAGTTTTGGAACTCCCAAAACTCCAATTATGTTCACACAGAAAAGGCGTCAAATCTCAAGGCGAAAGTTGGATCAAAGAATAATTTTGATCCATGCACTCTCTGCCAATCCTGCAGACAAGCGAACCGAAAGCGTAGTTCAGTCCCAATCCTTGCAGCCACAAGAACCGAAAGACAAGTTTCGGTCCTAAATCCCATCCTCCTCATACTCGACCAAAGCAGAATCCTAACAAGGATGTCAAGGACGGAAAGGGAAAAGGGAAGCACGTCTTTGAAGACAAAACGCAAACAAAGAAGACGTCAGCTAACCCTAAGAATCACAAAAACAAGTCCGATAAGAATCAAAACAAAAATCCTCAATCTGATTTAAACAAATTCAAGGTCTTTACCATCAAAAGGAAAGACGAAACCACACTAATAAAAATAACTTATATGATTGATCTTTCTATTGCTATTCCCTGTTCTGTAAAAGGCTCACGTGGACCCAAGCAACTTTGGGTTCCTAAATCTGCTTGATTTTTGCAGGTTATAAGTGATGAGCAGTTCGATGATGAATGGTATATTGATAGTGGCTGCTCACGTCACATGACAGGAAGGAGGGAAGAGCTAAGGGAGTTTCGGGCTCTTAAGGATGGTGGATGTGTCAAATATGGGAATAATTCATATGGCACGATCAAAGGCTACAGAATGATCACAAACGGGGAATTCTCAATCCGAAAGGTAGCATATGTAGAGGTATTGCAGCACAATCTCATCAGTGTCTCTCAACTAGTTGTGCGAACTTGCTTGAAGATCTCGTTCGATGATGAAGGTTCAGAGATTGTTGAAAAGAAAATGAAGGCTGTCTTGTTAAATCCAAGCGAAAAGGAGAAATGTATCCTCTAAATCTTAACCCAATTCGAGGAAAGCCTGTTGTATGCCTATTAATGAAAGCACACTCTGACGAAAGTTGGCTATGCCACCGAAGGCTCTCACATCTCAACTTTAAGGATATCAACAATTTGGTTATCAGTGATCATGTACGAGGACTTCCACTTCTAAAATTCGATAAGAAACACTTGTGCGCAGCATGCGAGATGGGAAAGCAAAGTCGAAAGAGTCATCCCACAATTGTCAACACAAAGATCATCAAATCTCTCGAGCTTCTTCACATCGATCTATATGGTCCTTCGGCCATAGAAAGCATCGGTGGTAGTAAGTACATTTTAGTTATTGTTGATGACTTTTCACGTTTCACCTGGGTTTTCTTTCTTAAACAGAAATCAAAGGCAACTCCAAAGCTCAAACCTTTAATAAAGCAAGTGTAACTTCAATTGCGAAAGGTGGTTAGAAATGTACGAAGTGACAATGGGCTGGAATTCAAAAACCAAGAGTTTGAAGAATTTCTCGCTGAAAAGGGAGTGTCTCACAACTTTTCTTCTCCTTATACTCTACAGAAAAATGGCGTAGTAGAAAGGCAAAACCGTTCGTTGTGTGAAGCGGCCCGAACCATGCTCAGTTTCGCTTCTCTACCTCTGTACTTCTAGGCTGATGTAATTGCTGTTGCGTGCTATACCCAGAACCGAACCTTCCTCAACAAGATATTTTCCATCACTCCATACGAAATCTTGAATAATCGCAAGCTAAACGTCAAGTTCTTCCATGTGTTCGGTTCAAGGTGCTTTATTTTCAACTCCAAAGAGAACCAAAACAAGTTCGATGTAAAGGCAGATGAAGGGATTTTTCTTGGTTACTGACTAACTTCGGAGGCATATAGGGTTCTGAATAAACGTTCAAAGAAACTTGAAGAAACCTACTATGTCACCTTTGATGATGATTATGTGAAGAAACTGCAATCTAGCAAAGTAACAACAGAGGAAATCTTTCCAAAATCAGGTCAAGTCTCGGTTCCAATTTCCAATCTATTTGAAGAATACATCTTACTCTTTGATGAACCAGAGAGAGCAATTCATTGTGAGGCAAAAGCAGCTGACAACAACTTGAAGAAAATTATCGATGAAGCAGCAAAAGAAATGGAAAGCAAACATCATAGACCAACCGAACAGCCATGTCAAAGCGAACCTCAAGTTCAAGACAAACCTCAAAACTTGAGTGATCCTACTCATAAATGTTCTACATTCCAGGGGGAGAGTTCATCTAGACCAAGGCGACCTGATTTACCATTCTAGGGGGAGAACCCATCTCCAACAATGACCCATGAAACTCCAATCGAGGGGGAGAGTTCTGAACCGGATGTTGAAATTGTTTCATAATTCGAGGGGGAGAATAACAATAAAAATGATGACGAGTCTCAATCGGAATTCGAAGAATAAATAAATGCTGAATTGGATCCTGCTTATGATCCTAACTTCCCCCCGCTCAGAAAATGGACAAAAGATCGTCCACAAACTCAAGTGGAATTCTGCATGTTTAATTCGTTTGTCTCCAAGATTGAACCGAAAACAATTAGCACTGCACTTGATTACTCTGATTGGGTACAGGCTATGCAAGATGAAGTCAATGAGTTTGAGCGAAACCGAGTCTGGAGACTGATCCATACACCAAAGGATGCATCTGTAGTTGGATTGGAATAGGTATTCAGGAACAAGAAGGATAAAGAGGGAAATGTAATTCGCAACAAGGCAAGGCTGGTTGTCAAGGGATATTGTTAGGAAGAAGGTATAGATTACGAAGAAACCTTCGCTCCAATAGCAAGGTTAGAATCCGTTCGGATCTTTCTGGAATATGTTGCACATAAAAACTTTGACGTTTTTCAAATGGATGTCAAGTGTGCCTTCCTGAATGGAGAACTATAGGAGATTGTATATGTTGAGCAACCACCGGTTTCCGTGAACGAAAGGTACCTTGATCATTGCTATATTTTGGATAAAGCTGTCTATGGTTTGAAGCAAGCTCCTAGAGCCTGGTATGAAACCCTTACTCGATTTCAATAGATGTCCAACTTTAAACAAGGTTCGGTTGACCCAACCTCACAGCAAGAAAGAGGGTGACCACTTAATGATCGTCCAAATTTACGTCGATGATATCATCTTTGGTTCCACGAATCCCAGCGTCACAGCTGAATTCAGGAAGTTGATGGAGACTAAGTTTGAGATGAGTTCAATGGGTCCTATTAATTTTTTCCTTGGCTTGAACATTAGACAGGGACCCGAAGGCATATTTATTAATAAGGAGGCGTACATGAAGACACTACTAGCTAAGTTTGGCATAATGGGAGATTCCAAAGTAAAGGTTCCTATGGCATTTGGAACGAAGTTAACACCATATTTGGAGAAACCGGCTGTAGATATGATCCTCTATCGGCAAATGATAGGGTCTCTAATGTATCTAACAGCTAGTAGACCATATATTATGTTTTCTGTTTGTTACTGTGCTAGGTTCCAAGCTAATCCATGCGAACCTCATATGGTGGCTGTTAAGAACATCTTCAGATATTTGAAGCGAACCTGATCTCTCGGTCTATGGTATCCTGCTAAATCAAGATTTTTTGTTCAAGCATTCTCTGATGCTGATCTTGTAGGATGTGGTTTGGACCGAAAGAGCACTACAGGCGGATGTCAATTCCTCAATGGTAAACTCGTCAGCTGGCAATCCAAGAAATAAACATGCGTTTCACTCTCTATAGCCGAAGCTGAATATATTGTTGCAGCATCTTGTACTTCGCAGGTCATTTGGATACAAAGCCAACATAGAGACTATGGCCTAAACATAAATAAGATTCCACTTTATTGTGACTCAGAAAGCGCTATTCGGATATGCCACAATCCAGTGCAATACTCCAAAACGAAACATATAGTACTGAGATACCATTTCATCAAAGATCACGTTGAAGATGGTAATGTGGAAATCCACTTTGTTAGATCTGTTGATCAACTAGCTGACATCTTCACGAAAGCCTTACCTGAAGGAAGGTTTAATAAAATTCTCCAAGGCTTAGGAATGATGGAAGCTGAATCAGTACCGAAACTACTGTCGCCTCATTCAAATGGACCGAACGCGAAATAGAGCGAAAGCTCGGTCTATTTCGGCTCCAGATTTTTCGGGAACCGAAATGGACCGAACGCGAAATAGAGCGAACGCTCGGTCTATTTCGGCTCTTGATTTTTCGGGAACCGAAATGAACCGAACGCTCAGTCCATTTCGCTTCACTACTTTTAGGTGAAGTTTCGATTGTATTGTTTGTACACTATGTATATTTTTTTTCTCAACACATTTCTTCTCATAAAACTCAAAAATATTTTCCTTTCTGTTTTTATTTCTTTTTCAAAAAATTCATAAAACTCAAAAATATTTTCCTTTCTGTTTTTATTTATTTTTCAGAAAATTCATAAAATTCAAAAATATTTTCTTTGTTTTTGTTTTTGTTTATTTTCTTAAAATCAAAAATTCCAAAAATATCACTGAAAAGTATCATCGATCATTCAAATGATGGAGCTGGGACAGGTATATATTTCTTTATCTTGGTACTAGCTAAGTTTCCCTAGAAGCATGATGTTGTATGTACACCAAAGCCTCAAAGACTTCAAGTAAAGCCTTACTGATTTGATATACACAAATCAAATCTTCCCAATCAGGGTGATAAAATCACTTATGTCATGAGCTACCTTACTTGTCTCATATTGAGTTAAGAGTTTTCTGCTCGGTCCTTACTATATAGCAGAGGTACTTTCGGTTCTTAACCTCCTTATCACTCTTGTCCATCTCATTTCGGTTCATAATCGTAACCCTTGAGACTCTCAGAATTTACCATTGAGGTTTATGGTTACCCAACATCTGTGTTAATGATCTTATCTTCGTTTCACCACGTGCTAAGTGAAACCCAAAATCCAACACCAATCACGAATTGACGGTGAACAATCAAATGGTCTAGTTTTCACCCACGTTTTAACGAAACCACTTTAGTGGAAGTACCAAGAAATCTCCTTTTAATTTTCATGCGATCTTTATTAAATTGTCTGACACCCAGGCTTTTCTTCCTATAAGATCCAGTTTATATTTTTGTTTTTTGAGATTTCTACATTTATCACCATGTCACTGAATATATTATCTAACCTACTTGTTTCATAGGCCACACTGGTCTCACAAGTACTTCATCCAACTTTCGGTCTTATGTCAAGTACTGAAGTTCGGTTGAAGCTGAGCCACCCATTATAGCTTAAATTTGAAAAGATGCCTTTCAATGTTTCTTAATAAACATTTGATCGTATTTCAACGGGAAACCACACAGACACTTCTAAGTCTCTCTTGACTTTGAAGGAAGCGATTCGTGCCCGGGATCCTCAGTTTCGTGTCTAAATAGACATCACTTAAATCCCATAAATACTTTGCTTTATTTCTTTTCCATTGGCATGCTCTTGCACGAAGATCTTCATGATTTTCCAAATTCTCGTTTGTGGTACTAATGACAATTTTTCAGATTTGATGCTTCAGTTGTAAATGCTATGGTGGTATACTATGTTAAGGCACAAACATTGCCAGTCTTATATGAAGCGAAAGGGTTTGTCGCAGTTTGTAAAGGAATTTGAAAAGCTTTCGAAGTTGAAATGGCGGTAACAAGATAAGATTTCAAAACACGTCATTCGATAAGATTTGCAACGGGCTCGTGAATTTGAAAAGGTACCTAACATCACGCCTGATGACGTTTTCCTAGGGAAACACAACTGTCAAATCGCGCTTTTTCAAGCTCCGATTCAGAAGATTGTCGCATCATTACTGTGGATTCTTTCTCTCTCCTGCAGATGGTATATAAGGTTTTCTCACACGCCTTGTACCACTTTACCAATTCATAACTTTCTCAAGCACATACTGGCGAATTTCTACTATTCAGCTCCTTCTTCACACCTGCAACAATGGCTGAATCTTCATCTGTTTATGAACAATCTGCCCAGTCCTCTCTTCTCACCATAAAACCAAATCAAAACCTCATCATTAAACTCTCACCTTTACAGTATGATCCCTACATGTTGCAAGTGGTTGAATGCCTCAAATATTCACCACTTGTAGTTGCCCTAACCAAGGTGGAGTTTGTTCCAATGTCGCTACTTTTTCAGGTCTACTCAACCGCTGTCTACGATAGAGCCAAGGAGCGTATTTTTTTTGAGATCGTCAATCAAAAGATGTCGATTTCAAAAGCTAGGTTTTGTTTGTTGCTAAGGGTTGCTATCGACGACTCCATGATCAACCCTGATTCCATTACCAACACTCAACTCTTCACAATGTTCTATGATATGGGGTACACTGAGGTTCTCACCACTATCACAAAGTTCAAGAAATCAATACTTCCTTCTCAGTGGAATGGTCTATTTACCCTCCTCTCTAAGGGTTTATCGGAAAGAGTTGCAGGTTCTGATGGAGCGAGCAAGGCATTCATGACCCTTCTCTATGGTCTGTACCATGGGGTTAACATGTACTTTGGATCTATCTTATGGTCTCAACTGGTTCAAAGTATTTGTTCTACTTCACGTTACTCTCAAATCTCTTGTGCTAGGTTTTGGACTCTTGTTACTCAATGGGCGATGGAGAAGCTTCACGTTCCAAGAATAGCAGACTCACTGATGTCGTCTGTTGCTACTTTCCTCACGATGAGGTTAATTATCTCCGATCCATCCAAGTTTCTCTTTATTGGTTCGGTTTCGGAATCCATGTTAAGATGTGTTCCTAGTGAAAGCAAAGTGATAGTTGAGTACAAGAAGCTACCTGCTTTAGGGCCAAGGCAGCTTACTACTGAAATGCAAAGCTCCCTAGATGCAGCAGATAAACCTGCGAAAAGAGGGAAGAAGCCTGAAAGAAAAGGAGAGAAGGAAGGTCAATCCTCTCAAGTTTCAACTCCCAAGAAGCGAAAGTCTGAACAAGTAGCCCCTACTGCTCCGAAGAAACGAAAGACTAAGAAGAAGGCACACAGGCCGAAGGCTCCTTCTCCTTCTTCAAGTAACTCTGACTACGTTCCATCGGACCCACAACCCTAACCAGAGTCCAGCAATGATGATGTTTCTCAACACGAAAGTCCGCCTCGAGGTAATTCACCTCCACCCTCACCAACTCATGAGGGTAACCGAAACTCACCTCCTCCTTCTCCTATACAATCGGTTCCCATTACCATTGCTCCGTTCCCTCGTCCCATCTCATCTTCCACTACAACCTCAATTCCAATTCCAACCCCTTTATTTATTGAAGTTACCACAACTACTACTACTCCAAATGAATTTAATGTTCGTGTCAACGTATCTGATACGGAGGCACCTACTTCTGAATCTGAACCCCCGATTACCTCGAAACCTTTATCTCCAAATCCCTCACACGAATCTGACATTGTTCTTGGCGGAGCAGATATAGAATTTGATTCTATCTATTTTAGCCCTTATCGAGTATAGAGCGGTGATGATGATGACGCTCCTGTCACGAAGAGGCATTTAAAGAATCTGAATGATAAGCTTGATAAATTGATTTCTTCTTCCTCTTCTACTCCAAGTACGACATACTCTGAAGCAGCTATCAAGGTTCTGTTGGAAACCTTTGTCAAGGAGCATGACACTTCCATTACTAATGTTGTCAAAGCTATCGATGCTTCCACTTCCACATGTCAAACAGCTTCTATTGCAGTTGAAGCCAACACCAAAGATTGCAAGCAAGCGACCGCAAACGTCGAAAAACTAGTTTCTGATGCTCAAATTTTTCTTGACTCTCTTCAGGCTGCAGCTCAGAAGAATGCTTAAACGATGAATGCTTCTGTTGATAATCTTACCCGCTCGCTTCAAGCTAAAAAGAAGCACTTTGACGAGGCACGCAAGGCAATCTCGACTGCCAACACCGAGCTTCACACATCAGTTGATGCCCGTCTTATTCAACCTGAAGCCGAACTCGCAGTGGAAACAAGATAATGGATGAGCTGGATCGTCGAGCTTCTCAGCTTAAAATTCAGAACTTGAAGCTCAAGACGGCAACCAAGGAAATTGAAGAACTCAAGTCTGAGCAAGCAGTGGTCAAAAGCTCTATTGGTGATGTGCATTCTATTCTTTTACATCTTCTGGAAGCCCATGACTCGGTCCTCACCATCTCGGTTCGACGCCACTTGGCTGAGAAATTGAGACCTGCTCTAGACATTCTAAGCAGGATTGAAGGTGTTCCTGAGCCCGTTGTGCCTCTGAAACAAGGGGGAGAATAAATTATGAAGGAAAAACCACAAAAACCTCCAAAAAGCAAACCTATCACCCAACCGAAATTCACTATTGAACCGAAGGGTAATGAAGCTTCGGGTAGTATGAAGGGCAAACGAAAGAAGCAAATTGGTGACGATGATGATGTTGAAATCGAAGATGTGGCCGAAACAGATCAAAATGCTTCAAAAACCGTAAACCTCAAAATCAAGCCAAATGATCAAGAGATTGAGGAAAAGGTTCGTAAAGCTAAGGAAGGATTTGATATGGAGAGGAAACAAAAAGAAGATAACGATGTATAAGAGCAGAGGAAATCTATGTTCCCTCTATAGACTATGGAAAAGGTTCTGAAGGAGGTAATTGAAGCTCCAAGTACACATTGGCTCGAACCGGTTCTTTCATTCGATCTTGAGAATTCCAAAGATTCTCAATTTGATATGCCAATCACCCGAAAGGCATTAATCTTTCATTGTTTTGAGTCAACAGTTGCCATCCCCTCTCCTGACCTGAAAGTTGACCGAGACCTGATTGAATACTATCTTGCGTTCTCTCAACCTCAATACCTGACTTGGAGTAAACAGAAGATCACAACAGTCAAAGTGTTGAAACCCACTTCAGCAGGGAAGTTTATCAATGATCTCCCTGGCTGATTTGCCAAATTTGAATCCTCATGATTGGATTCTCCTGAACAATATTTTGTTGACCAATCAACAAGAGTATGAGCCTATCAGTGATCACATCAAGTGAATGCTGGTGTGTTATATTCATGAAGTCGCGAATATGGATCAGGAGATCGCCTCTGCCTTAAAGAAGAAGACCACTATCAAGCCAATTGGGAAGGCAAGCGACATCAACGTGATGATAAAAGGAAAAATCGATCCACAGTTTCATACAGTCATGTTCACCAGGGGCGAAGGTCAAAAATGCATGTTCGCTCTTTTTGACAAACACCTGTTCTCCACTTCCTGCTTGGAGCATATTCTCGATATCATATACAGGTGCGATCAGAACAGTGAAGCTGACAAGAAGATGTTCTCAGATATGCTTTGGTGGTACATTAACTTTCGTCAAACTCTTCTTGCCATCATCCCCAAGCTGTTCAAGATTGTGAAGAAAACCACCGTTACTCAACCGAAGTGATATCTCGCCTCAATTGGCGCAAAGGGGGAGATTGTTGAGCATATGGGTTGCGCCATTGGGCTTTGTTAGTTCGGTCGATATGTATTCATAGTTTGGGCCTGTCCAACCGTGTATTGTTTTTAGGGTTTAGTATATATATGTAGTGCATGCATGCATTATATTAATTACGCTTCTTGAATATTTCCTTCAATAGTATTGTAACCCTAGCATGCCTCTAAAGTAGAATTTCTTCATCGAGCTCTTCTGAGGTGTTGTTGTTTTAATTATTCGACATTCGTTTGATTCATTGTGTTCGTTATTCGGTTTACTTTCTGTTTTATTTGTTAAGAATCTTATCGATCTTAAAAGAGTTTACAACTGATCAGATAGAATTTACATTGTACTCGAATCATATATGATTGACTCCAAAAGTATATAACAAAATAAAGCCTTGAAGCTACTATGCTCCGTCTTCTAGAACCCTGTACGAGTACCTGTCTAGTAGTACCCTAAGAATACAAGTGGTTTTGAAAGTGTCAACATTAAAGTTGGTGAGTTCATAAGCTTTTTATTTTAGAAAATAGGTTCTTTGTACTTTGTAAAACATGATGTGTTTCTCCAGAAAATCCTATATTTTCTGATGTGATGAATGATAAGTAAAATGACTCGTACTAGTTCTTTCTACGATTACTTAGTGTATACAAGTTATATACAATCCAGATCGAACAGACAATCGATTGTGTGGTTCTACCCCAAGCCCACAACCAATCAAGGAACAGGAAACGAGGCAGAAAGCCACACATTCCACTGCATGTCGGATCCGCATTGTATATAACCCTAACGTATTCACTAAGTACTTACAAAGTTAACTTTAATGGTCCTTTAAGATGTGGATAATGTTTTCCTTCGGAAATATCCTATATTTTCTTAGTAAGAAATATGATAATACCAGTTCTTTCCATGACCACTTAGTTTATATTAGTTATATATAAACCAATATCAGACGGACAGTGGATTGTGTGGATCTGTCCCAAGCCTACAACCAAACAAGGAATAGGAAATGAGGCGGAAACCACACATCTACTGCCTATCGGATATTCTTCATATATAACCTTGATGTATAAACTAAAGAATCATAGAATTAACATTGATTGTTCGTCAGTTAACTAGTCAACAGTTTGCTTGAATAATAATGACGTTTATCCTGGAAAATCCTATATTTTCCATAAAAGTGAATTGTTTTCTCTAATTTTCCAAAACTAAAAAGTGCAAGTATTTATCCATACTTAAGTTGATAAGGTGTAGCTTTATTATTAAATAAAACTAGCCGAAGTCGTGTTTGACCTGTAAACTGGAAGTGATGTTAATACCCTCCTCTGATCACTTGGTATATACGAGTTATAATCTAGATCGAACAGACAGTCCCTTGGGTGATTCTGCCGTAAGCCCACAACCAAACAAGGAATAGGAAATGAGGCTGAAGCTACACATTCCACTGAATGTCAGATATAAATCTCATATCACCCTGATGTATATACTAAGTAATCACATAGTTACTAACCATGAAGATTATTCGATAAGTATATTATTATGTGAATGAATCGTTTTTTTATTCATGTGAGTTCTTATAACCATACTGATTGACGGATAACCTGATACAACGTTCTTCGGATGCCGTTATTGTTAATGACGTTTGTCACCCAGAATGACTATAGCTAATAGTCAGGGTGCGTGATTGTCAGTCCCGTATAGATCTATAAACAAACTCACGCTCTCCCTCCAGGAGACTCTGGTTCATAAGGCTAGAGTTCCCTTGGTACTTAGGTAAGTACTTGAAGACGTGTTTCACAAATTTGTTGCCTCAAAGAATTCACGAATAATACAATGAAAACCCTTTTTTTTGTAAATAACGTGTAACTTTGTAAAAGTAGTTCGTTCGTTCCATAAACCATACCTATTACAGTTTATAAGTTGTTTTTCCGTGGTAAAATCCGAGCTTGTAAAAGAGTTATGTCTTAACATGTTTTGTCAATTGTTTTTAAATCTAGTAGTACCGATGTTTGCCGTACTTAATACGTTTCACGTTCAAATGCTTGTTAACGGTAAGAAAATATAATAAGCAAAATTATATTTTTTAAACACAAGATTGCTTGTGTTTTACTTATATTCCCCCCCCCCCCCCCCCTAAAAACATTGAAAAATATTGGAAAAATATGGGCGTATGAACTCACCTCGAATGTGTGTGCTCGGTTGAGTCGCGAAGTACTAACGGTGATCCTCGGATTAGAATACGTGACAGTAGTCGTATCCTAAAAATAATTATCCCCAATCGTCGTATTTAAATTAATAAGATATTAATTTAAATAATAAATTAAATAACATTGTAAATAATAATTATAGTGTTAGACAACACCCTAATTATGTAAGGAAAATACTTATAATAATAATTGGAATTGTTAAAGTTGTTGAAATGGGTTCACAGTTGGAAAAATGGAGTTTTCGGTTGACTTGATGAGTTTACGGTGTGTTCTTGGTGGATGTTTGAAGATTTGAAGGTTTGAATAAATGTTGTTGGTGTTCTTGGTGAAAACTTGAAGATCTGGGCAAAATCTCATGAATTTATGGTGTTCACGGATGATAGTTGAGAGCGAAAAGTGGAAGTGCTTTCGGATGGAAATGTGAGAAATGAAGTTGTTTTCGAATGCATACTTATATATAGGGGTGTTTACGGTTCAAGATGGGCCAAGACCTTAGTGTTTACGGTTCTATAATGGGCCTTTAATGAGTTTTCGCCCAAAAGGGGCTTGGGATTGTGTTCACAGTCATCTCTTGGACTTGAACCCTAATGATCCTTAACCCCAAAACCGTGAACACCCTTTTTTCCTTTAAATCTAACCGTGAACTCTTCTTAATATTAAATCGCTAGGCCGTAAACTACTTTTGCTTTTTATTTCAAACCGTAAACACCTAATGGCCTTTATTCCAAATCCGAAAACACAACTTTGAAATGAATTCTAATCCGTAAACACCTTTCCCTTAATTTCTTTGGACCATGAACTCCATTTGTGGGGGACATTTCTTAGTTCTAAGTTAAATCTTTTGAATTATATTAATTTATACTAACATAATTTAACTTAGGTTTTAAACCATGCTTAGTTATAAACTTATAAACATGCCTTCATAGTGATATATGACATACTGCATCAAAGTTCCAATGTGGTTTCACCTGTACTAGGTTAGGGTTTAGACCTTGTTGGGTCTAAAATTTCCCAGTTGCGACATTATCCCCTCGTTAGATGGAATTTCGTCCCAAAATTCGAATTTTGAGTGGCTACTAGGAACTAGGAAAGAGGTAGGTACTTCGGTTCTATCTGATATTCTGGTTCTCCAGTGAATTCAAATCCTTGCTTGACGTTCCAGCGGATCTTCACTGTTGGGTTTGTTGTTCTGATCGGTAGAAAGTGTGTGCGTTTGACTTACTTGCCTATGTTCAGTCGTATGGTAGCATGTACGCTCGTAGTCCTGGGCAGTTTTTGTCCTGAAGTTCATGGTAGGACTCATACCTGGTTCATCTATCATTGCCTCATGTATACAAGTCGAATATAATTAAGATTGACAAGATGGTTGGATGGGTGACTCTACCCCAAGTCCACAACCAGACAAGGAACAGGAGATAGGGCGGAAGCACACATCCTAGGTCCATAGAATCTTAATTATATACCACCCTCGCATATACACTTAACAGTGATAGGTTAACCGTATTTGTTCCTAGGCTCTGTGCTTGAACTTGACTTACTGCATATGTGGTATTCCCAAAAGGTCTGCTGGGAATACTTCCGGAAGGTTGCAGAAGGATATAGTATCCCTCACATGAGTATTTCGGAGGTTTGAAACGAGAGACGATTCTGAGGTTCGTATATGGTTTGTCGTTATGAGCAATGAGAGTTTCGTTAGTCGGTCAGTTAAGGTGAAATGTCATTTTGGTAGCATGTGCGATCGGCATCGTGAGGACCAAGCCAATCCATGTCGGCTAACGATGTCGGAACTTCTTATTGACACACGTGTTAAGTTGATTCGGAAGGAGTGTTTTGTTAGAACGATAGTGCACTATATGTGTACGTTTCTAGTGCTTTCAGTTTTATCCTTGTTATTATTACTGCGAGCATTTTGTACTGTATTAAGCAAGTACTAACAGTAGGAATGTTCCGATGGATGGTATTGATACTTAATATTATGATCCCCACTAGATTCATCTATAATCGCTTGTTGTTTACAAGTCATATATAATTAAGGCTGAGAAGACAATAGACTGAGTGAATCTGCCCTAAATCTACAACCAGACAAGCAACAGGAAATAAGGCGGAATCACGCACTCTAAGTCTATAGGTTCTTAATTATATGTGACCCTAATGTTTACACCAACCCATGATAGCTTACCTGTAAGGGTCCTTACTTTTTATATGGACGATGTGCTTTCTTTGTACGAGGAAGCAATTTATGGTTAAGATTTAGTTGGTAACGGGTTTCGTAAAAATTTAAGTTTTAAAAATATATTTATTTGGAAATTGACCGCTGTTCTCAGGTGGTTCCAGGATAGTCTCTCATGCGGTAATCTTCAACACTCTTCCATCTTTGCTGGAGTTCCTTGTCATTGGACAATCTTTCTTGTAGTGTCCCGTTTCGCCACACTCGTAACAGATCTGGCTTACTCCGCCATATGGGACCTAGGATATTGGTCGTGCCAGTGCCCTGCAGAAACGGATAGTGTGTCCCTTCCTAAGGCAGTTCTTGCAATGCATCTTCTGGCACACCCCGCTGTGATGGAGGCTGCACTTATTACATTTTGGGAGGATTCCAGCACATCGATTGACATGTGCTGGAGTGGCTGGTGTTGTGGCAGCATGAACCGCAACAATCTGTTGTCCATTTGAGGGCTCTTGTTTTGACTGTCTTTTCCTCTTGTTCCAAGATTTTTGCTTGTAGTCACTCCCATTGGTTGGCTCAGGAACGCGGGTCATGATGCCTTGGCGGACTTGATGATCTGCAAATGTTTATGCCAGATGCTTGGTAATGTCGAACGTGAGGGGTTTTTCCGCTATCATGTTTCCTTGGATTGGAGGAGGTAGTCCCCAAATGTATCTCTCTATCTTCCTGCTCTTCGGGGTAACCATCCTGGGGCATAGTGCGGCTAAATCGTTGAACCTATCGGCGTAGGCTACTATGTCCGAGCCTGCCTGATGGGTTTTGAGCAATTTAACACTCCTATGGTGTACATGGAACCCTATAAACCTTGAATCTATGCTTTCTCTATTATACATGCAAATATTCAATATTCCAAGGTTTTATCCTAACTAGCATAATATGAAGTAACTATACTACAAAGGCCTAGTTAGATAACATACCTTTTGGTGTAGCTTGAAGTCTTGAACTTTAAGAGCTTAGCCCCAATAATGTGGAAGCCTCAAGTGGAATCACAAATCTCCAAAAACACCTTGGAAAACTTGAGAGAATAGCAATCACTTATAGAAATCAACCCACCCTTTGTACTCACACACTAGTGCCAATTTCAAGTGCCAAGGACCTCTTTATATAGTATGGAGGATTAGGGTTTCAACCATGTAAACCCTAATACCCATGACCTTTCATTTCCATAGGATCCATGGGTTAAAAACTCCATGGACTATCCATGCAAGCTTAGCCCAACCTAAATGAACTTGGCCCATACTATATATAAGAGTCCATATTTAATTAGTTCATTTTGATCACTAAATTAATTCTAAATTAACTCTTGATCAATACTAATTAAATAATATGGTTCCATATTAATATATTAGAACTTATAATATATTAATATAAATCATAAACATACTATTCTCAAAAGACTATCCATATAAATTGTTCCAGTGAAGTGCAACCCAAATGGACCATGCCTATCACACCCCCAAACCAGACGGCGGAAACGTCCGGGGGTGAAGGACTTCATTTGTAGTATCACAACACATGCATTGTAGTAATCAGAGTACAAACAACCACTGTATCTTAAAAGTATAAGTAGCTCGCACCTTGAAGTTGGTCGAACAAATCGTCAATGCAAGGCAGAGGATATCGTTTCTTGATGGTAAGTTTATTCAGCTCGCGATAGTCTATGCACATACGGAATGATCCATCCTTCTTCTTCACGAACAAAACCGGTGCTCCCCAGGGTGAGAAGCTTGGTCTTATGAAAACTTTGTTAAGGAGTTTGTTAAGCTGGCTGGATAATTCCTACATTTCAGAAGGTGCAAGACGATATGGGATTTGGCTACAGGGGTAGGCCCAGGGATTAAGTCGATTATGAATTCGACTTGTCGTTTGGGAGGCACTCCTGGAAGATCATCGCGAAAAATATTGGGAAAGTTGCAGACCTCAGGAATGCTCGCAATGTCCTTCGCTTCTTGCTTTTTGTGTACCACGTGAGCTAAGAAAGAATAGTACTCTTTGTGAAGGTACTTCTGTGCCTTGATGCAAGAAATGATCTGGAGGTTCGTTCCGGGTTTGTCGCCGTAAATAATAAGAGTTTCGTTAGTTGGCAAGTTCTGACGAATGTCTCTTTCATAGCATAGGATGTCGGCATGGTTAGGACACAACCAATCCATACCTATTATGACGTCGAAAATTTTGATAGAGACCGACATAAGGTCTATTAGGAACGAAAAGTTATTCAAGGTAAGAGTACATCCTATGAATATATCGTTGGTAGATTCAGATTTCCCGTTAGCGAACTCAACTGTGAATGTTTCTTTTAGTGGTTGGGAGTTTTGATTTAGCAAGTGTTTGAAATTATGGCTCACAAAGCTCTTCTCAGCACCACAATCAAATAGAATGCATGCATTAGTGTTGTTGAGAAGGAACGTACCCGTGACCACTGCAGGTTCTACTACCGCTCCTTCATAACCCAAAGCCAAAATTCTCCCAAATCCACCAGCATTTCCAGCTTCTAGATAATCTCTCTTGAAATTCCCCACATCACCACATTGGTAGCATGCTTGACCTACTCCAGCGACAGGTACTTGGTTAAGCGGTTGGGGCGGTGATCTACAGAATCGGGCAGTATGCCCTTTTCTGTTGCAGTTATGACACTGTATTTCCCGACAATTTCTGTTATGGTGAAAATTGCACTAGTTGCACTTGGGGAGGTTACCAGCATAAGGCTTAGCTGGTGCAGGGTTAACGGGAACAGCAGCAGGTACAGTAGCAGCATTGACTACAACTAGTTATTGGTTCTTTAAAGATTCTTGTGAAGACTTGCCCTTCCTCTTGTTCCAACCCTTCTTGTTGTTGTTGTTGTTGTTGTTTTTGTTTCCTTTCAGTTGTTCCGGTGCAGCAACCACTGAGTTTTGACGGACTCCGTGGTCAATAAGAGATTGTTCTAGCTCTTTAGCACTGTCAAAAGTAACAGGCCTCGAAGCTAAAACACTTGACTAAATTTGGGGTGACAGACCCCAAATATATCTCTCAATCTTTTTGTTCTCCAGAGCAACCATATCCGGACAAAGAATTGTCAAATCACAAAATCTACTGGTATAGGTTGATATGTCAGAATCAACCATTGTAAGACCCCAGAGCTCTTGCTCGAGTTTCTGAACTTCCCCTCATGGACAGTATTCCTGCATTAGCAGGGATTTTAAGTTCTCCCAACTTATCGAGTTAGTCACTACCAGAGTCAGTGACTTAACATGGCCATTCCACCACATTAAAGATCTATCCGAAAAGGTACAAGCAGCGAATTTGACTTTGCTGCTCTCTGGACAGGAGCAGATTTTGAAAATTGCTTCTGTCTTCTCAATCCACTGTCTTAATGCCATAACTCCTCCAGTGCCATTAAAGGTCCTGGGTTTGGCATTGAAAAAATCTTTATAAGTGCACTCCCGCGAGTCCCCATGACTCTCGCCATGGTTAGAAGGATGTGCATCAGCTCCCGACCCACTAGTACCAGTAGTATTGATATGAGACATGGCAGCCGCAACCGCAGCCGTGACCGCCGCTTGAAACATAGTGGCGTCGAATTGAGGAGGTGGTGGCGGAGGTGGCGGAGGTGCTTCATTAACAGTGTTACGTCTTGGATTTCTACGAGGAGGCGTCTTTCTCTATAAAAGTTAAAAGATACAAAAATGGTAAGATATCAAGAGTGAATATGAATTTTGATATCTCTGAACTAAAACATTTAGTTCAACATGAATCTTGTAATGAATTGGAAATAGAAGTCTACAACAAGTACAACTTGCAACAGGATGATATGAAATTGAGTGGTTATTTTTCAAAGAATATGAAAATGCATGTCGATTAAATTGGCATATTGAATACATAAAGTCTGGAAAACTTGACCCTAAACAGGTCTACAATATACCAAATTCTAGGAAAAACATCGACATCATACTGACCTACCGAAAATAAAATTTTCCCGGTCGTATTGAAAAGCATGACAAATAACGCTTGAACATATTCGTAGACTTTAACTATAACCAAAAGAGTGAAGAGAGAACGAGTAGGGCATCTCCTACTGGCGACGGTTATCACTTGGACGAAACCTCAACTCAGCCAACTAACGCTCCACGGCAAGCAGATGTCTTTCATACACTGTCAGGTGTGCTCGAAGTTCTATGACTTCAGCTCGAGTTACAGCTAACTCTTACAGTAAGGCTTCATTGTCTCTCATTGCTCTGTCACGAGCATCTTCAAGACGAAGAATGCAGAATGTATTAACTCCCGCATTGGCATCAACTTCCATGATTCGGTTGATGGCTGTCCTACCCTGTATTTCATTTCGAGCAACCCTACGGACCAGAATTGGCAGGACTTTGTTTGCTGAGCCTCCTTCGCTCAGGTTGTAGAAGCTTCTGTCTCCGTTGTATGGCATGGGTTGACCCTGCTCTTGACTTCGTGTTTCCAAGCTTTCCGCCCACAGAGGCGTCGTGCCTTGAAAAGCCGGACGAGGGTTAGGATTTTCGGCAAATGATGGCGGATTATAGGCTTCTGATTCGGAATCATTGTCTTCAGGAAAATTTTCTGCAAAATCATCATCTAAGGGAATTTCGTGATTTTCTTATGGCTCTGCATCTTGTCCTTGACCAGGGAAGTACGGGTCTCCGGGTAAGTGAAATCCATCCATTGTTATCTAAGCGAGAATAGGGATAAGAGATATAGAATATAGTTAGTAACGATAGATTAAGGATACAAGTTTCTACGAGAGAGACTTACAGTTAACAAGTAATTTATTATGTATGACTTTTTCTAGGCATTACTATAACTATAAAGTGTATACTAATTATATATAAGTTGGGTATAATCGACCATTGATTAAATGACCCGGCTCTAAATCCACAACCAAACAAGGAACATGAAATGAAGCTAGACCACTTATTCTAAGTCTATATAACTGTAATTATATATAACTGTAATATACCCTTAATATGTATAGTTCTACCCTCAATTGTTCTATTGTTTTCACGTGTTCGCTATTAGTATACAGTGCCTAAAATACCCCTATAGTATTTTAATCTTTATGTTCTGTTCTAGAGTGCTTCTGAATATGTATGGTTGGTAAGTTTTCGACATGTCGCAACACCACTATCACTCGCAAACACATGTTGGTCATATCTCAAATCAATATAGTTAATCAGGCTATATTAATCCCAGATATGATTACATAACTGCCCAGGTTTGACTGTAATGTCCAACATCCAAATACTTTTAAGTTCTTATGACTGTGATATTGTACTTGTAGGTATGAGTGTTAGTATACTTCTTGCAAAAATACTTAAATTTTTAAAAAAGTATACTTATAGTCAGAGCTCTCAACCCCAAATGTATTTATAGTTTGTATATCTTTTATGGATTGATATACTGAGTTCACTATAAACATTGCTCTGATATCAATCTGTCACACCCCCAAACCAGAAGGCGGAAACGTCCGGGGGTGGAGGACTTCATTTGTAGTAACACAACACATGCATTATAGTAAGCAGAGTACAAACAACCACTGTATTTAAAAAGTATAAGTATTTACATGTGTTTCATCATTGTATACTGAAACTAAATAGTTATACAAAAGAAGAAGATAAGACACAAAAATAGCTCCATCTTCTCAAAAGCTCGGGGAGTACCTGTCTACTGGTTCCCTGAGAATACAAGTAATTTGAAAAGAGAGTATCAACATAAAGTTGAGTGAGTGCATAAGTATTTATATCTGAAAGAATGTTTTCTGTTTCTTGAATATGTAAACTGTTCTAGAAAATCCTATATTTTCTGCTGTATATGAAAAGCGGTTTTAGTTACATAAAACTGTACTATTTGTAAACCAATGTTCTGTATTTGTAATCCTTTTGTAAACTTGTATCTTAGAGTGTACCTGGTTTCATCAATTGTTATTGTAAACTGAAATGCAATACTATAAATTGTATCTTGTAAACTAGTACATTGAAAATGTACTTAAGTTTAGTTAACTATACACTAACATATTGTTATTATGAGTTATTATAACCATACTGACTAGATGGCCTGACCAACGCTATGAATGCATTGAAAGTTGTTGATAACAACTGTCACTCGTAGGCGTGTATGCCTGACTGTAGCTAACAGTCCGAGTGTGGGGTTGTCAATCCCAATATAGATCTATACACACATTGTTTCGATCCCCGACTGGAGATTCTGGTTATAATGTCAAGACTTTAACTATATTGTTTAAATGAATTAAACAACCTGTATCAAATGACTCATAAAAAGCAAATGACTCATAAAAAGCATATAAACGTTACATGTATAATAGTTATGAAAACCCAATCATTCTGAAATAAATGATTGATAGTATGTTCTTGAATTAGTATTTTTAACATGTATTTGAAAGATGTATGTCCTTGATTAGTTTTGAATCAAACCTTTGTTCTTGTAAAACAATGTACTTTAGTATACTTGAATCGTGAATTAATGTTCTGTGAATCATAAATTATACCTATTATAATTTATATGTACTTTCTGAATTGATACTGGGTATTCTTGAAGGCAACCCCTTGCTCAACATCTTACAAAGGGTAATTGAACTTAATGAACTAACTTTTATACTTGTATACATATAGAAATATATACAAGTAAAATTTAAATGACACTCGAACAAATAACTGATACTTGTAACCCCACATCCAAACAAGGAAAAGGAACCAAAGTGGGTTATCAGTCCTAAGCCTTTTAAATCTTATTTATATAAATAAATATATATATATATATATATATATATATATATATATATATATATACTAGTATGATTTCTGGGAGAAATATAAGTTTATTTCTATTTCTATTTGTCACACCCCAAAACCAGAACGGCGGAAACGTTCTGGGGTGGAGGACGTCATGTTTAGCATCACAAGACAAGCATTATAGTAAGCAAAGTAATGAACAACCATTTCATTAGAAAGAAAATGTATACAAGATGTGTGTTCACATAACATAGAATATATAAGAAAATAATAAACAAGACTTGGAACTATACTGCTCCATCTTCTGAATCCCAGTGCGAGTACCTGTCTAGTTGGCTCCTGAGAATACAAGTTATTTGAAAGAGTTGATCAGCAATTAAGCTGGTGAGTTCATAAGATTTTAGTGATATAAGTACATTGTAAAATGTTGTGGTAAACTGCTGTTGAAAATGTAGTTGAAAAATGTAGTAAGTTGTAAGTTAAGTTTAGGAAAGTTTGCCTGTTCCTCCAGGAAATCCTATATTCCCTACCTTGAAGAAATACATAAAAATGACTCTACAATCCTTTCTATGTGTACTAAATGAATACAAATTACATAAAACTCGGAGTAAACAAACAATCGATTGTGTGTATCCGCCCTAAGCCCACAACCAGACAAGGAACAGGAAATAAGGCAAATGACACACAGCCCATTGGTTGTTAGATCCTTATTGTATATAACCCTGGTGTATTCTTTTGGTACTCATGGAATCAACTATAATAGTTCTCTTGTATTTGAATGAAAAGATTGACATTACGGTCCTTTCTACCAAATGTAGCCTTCTACCAAGGCATCGAATGTTATGTGTATTTCTTTCTTGTATGAGTGTGTGTTTTCCCAAGCGAGACTATCATTAATTACATATAGTTTATACATCAATGATTATGTGAAAAGATCGCAAAGTAATTGTAAATAGGGAAAATAGTGTTTTACCTCAACAGTGACACTACTGGTTATAAAGTAATAAAATACAGACTCCAGGTAGTATTAAGTGGACAATACACTTCGGGGAGTCTTAAGTAGCCTGTAATCCTAAAATAGTAAATTAAAGGTTTTAATGTGAACTCTTATTTAACTAAGAAGATAATTTATTATTTTGTATCACCTCGTGTCTGTTAACCCAGATACGTGAAATCGCACTGAAGTTATCGCAACCCGGAGAGATATAGTATGGTTTTGTATCACCTCGTGTCTGCTAACCCAGATACGTGAAATCGCACTGAAGTTATCGCAACCCGGAAAGAGATATTGTGGTTTTGTATCACCTCGTGTCTGCTAACCCAGATACGTGAAATCGCACTGAAGTTATCGCAACCCGGAAAGATATATTGTGGTTTTGTATCACCTCGTGTCTGCTAACCCAGATACTAGAAATCGCACTGAAGTTATCGCAACCCAGAAAGATATATTGTGGTTTTGTATCACCTCGTGTCTGCTAACCCAGATACGTGAAATCGCACTGAAGTTATCGCAACCCGGAAAGATATATTGTGGTTTGTTCTTCCATGTACTTGTTATAGTATGTTCCCTTATAGTATGTTTCTCTATGTACTTGGTATAGTATGTATTGTTTCTCCTAATAGTATGTTCTGACTCATGTATGAACTGGCTCTTTGTATGCTTTATTGTACTAGAAGTAATGAATAGTTTTCTCCTAAACTATACCTATTATAGTTTACTAGTGATGTACTTGAACTATTATTTGAAAAGACCCTTTTATCCACTAAGTTATACGTGTACTTTAACAACGGAGTTTTTGTTAACTTAAAAAGTAACATAACTTTCAAAAGAGTTTTTGAAATGTTTTGATCACTTATAAATGACATAAGCAATATTTTGGAAGATGCTTATTACAAACAATTACACAATTAACATTGTGTTCAACTTGTATTCCCCCCCCCCCTTAAAAACATGTAAAGCAGTTAAAAGATTCATTACGGGGTATGAACTCACCTGATGTGGGTGACTCAAACAGGGATGCGTGTAAGGATGGAAAGTTCCACGAATGGAGTCATGAGACTTAACGAGTCCTAAATGACATATAATGGCATATATTGACATAAATATAGTGTTTAGAAGAAACCAAATGCAAGGAAACCCTTTACGGGACTAGGAAACACTTTGTCCAAGTTTTGGAATCACGTGTGATTCAATTTAAGTGAGTGTGCGGACATATTGATGGGTGTGCGGCCATGGGTGTGCGGCCAGGGAGTGTGCGGCCGCACACTCATGGTAAAGAGTGCACAAAAACGTTTTCTAATGGTAGTGAGGCTTATAGGACTAATGCTCATCAAGTGTTGAAGCTAGAAAGGCACTTTGGAGACCCTTAAGCACTAAACAAAGGGGTGTACGGCCACATGGAGTGTGTGTGGCCGCACACTCCTTGATGAACATTGTTTGGACGTTTTTTAAGGCTCACATCTAGTAAGTAACAAGCTTAGGGGATGGTACTTACAATATGGAAGCCTTTAGGGGTGTTTGAAGGGTGTTTTGAGGGTTTTTGAGGGGTGTACGGCCACATGAGTGTGTGCGGCCGCACACACCATAAGAGTTCTAGGCATTTATAAGGGCTTAAACAAGTGTTCTTAACAAGTTTTAAGCATTGGGAAGAAGTACTTACGATCCGGAAGCTCGAGAAGGCTCAAAATCACCAAGAACAAGTGTGTGTTCTTGGTGTAACTTGAAGATCTAGACAAAACATGTTTTTAAATGGATGAAACGAAGGGATGTAACTAGTTTATGAAGATTAACAACAAATCGGGAGAAGAACACTTACCAACTCGAAGATCTAAGCTTAAAATCGGATGGTAGTTGGGAGCAAAATCGAGTTCTAAGCTTGGGAGGGTGAAAAGAGATGAAAGAAGGCTAAGTCCCTCCTATATACATGAGAGTGTGCTGCCAGGAGAGGAGTGTGTGGCCGCACACCCATGTGTGCGGCCGTACACTCCTGATGTTGGAGTGTAAGGCCCGGTTTTGATGCTAAAAGTGTACGCGGTCCATTTCTATGTTCAAAGCTTGAATGTACTGACCTTTGGACCTTTAAATGGGCTCTAAACGAGGCTAAATGATAGCAGAAATGAGTTTGACACTCACTTGAGTTGGCTGGCGGATCTTTATTAGGCAAAATTTAAAAATTTTCGGGTTGTCACATCATCCCCCCCGTTAGATGGAATTTCGTCCCGAAATTAGCTTTCTTATTGTAGTACTGGAGTTGTGCTCCTCTTATTTATAGAATACTTACTCGTAGACCTGGAAACCTTGCCCTGGTGTTCATGATAGGGTTCGTACTCGGTCCATCTATCATCACCTCGTGTATACAAGTCGTATATAATTAGGATTAATAAGACGGTCGGATGTGCGACTCTGCCCCAGGTCCACAACCAAACAAGGAACAGGAGATAGGGCGGAAACACACATACTAAATCTGCGTAATCATAATCATATACTACCCTCGCGTATACACTAAACAGTGATAGGTGGGCTGTATTCGTCCTTAGCCTCTGTGCTCGAACTTGGTCTGTTGGACGAGTGGTATTTTGTGAGGGTCTGCGGATATTCGACGATAAGGCTTCGGAGGGCAAAGTACTCTTCGCACGAGTACTTCGGGGTTTTAGAATACGAAAGATAAAACTGAGGTTTAGGTCGGACTGTCGATATGAATGATGAAAGTGTCGAGAACTTTGTCGATCGAGGCGATAGAAACATATGAACTTAGTATGGTGAGGACCACGCCAATTCATGACGAATGATAGTAACGGACTCTTTACTGAACAAAGTTTTGGCTAATTGAAAAGAACGTACGTTATATGATGATGTATCCTTTGCATGCTCGATAATGTACCCCTAGTGTGTTCGACAATGTACCCTTAGTCTAGTGTGTTCGAAAATGTACTTCTAGTGTGTTCGAAAAGTGTACTCTTTGTAAATGATCCAGGGCTCTCCGTTTTCCCCTTGATGTTAACACTCCTATGTATCGTACCGCTACGTGCGCATGCATACAAATGAAGTGTTTTGATAAATGGCGATGATACTTTATTTCATGATCCTCCTTGGTACCACTACGATCGCCTGTCACATACAAGTTATGAATATTTCAGATGAATAAGACAGTCGACTGAGCAATTCTGCCTCTAATCCTCAACCATGTAAGGAACAGGGATTAAGGCGGAATCACTCACTCTAAGTCTGTAGTCTCTTAGTTATTCACAACCATAACGTAAATGTTACGCCATCATAGTTTCTCTAAACGAATCTTTTAGTTCTGTAGAATATTGTGCGTTATTATAATTACCTTTTAGGTGTCTTTCCCCAAGTTTAATCTTATGTAAATATAGATTAATTTTTCAAAGTAATTACTATTTCGAAGACGTACCAAAAACTCAAAAGCGGGATTCCTCGCTGCTCTTTTATGTCTTTTGTTAGTTTCCTCCTCCTCCTCCTTCGCCTCCCTCTGTTGGGCAGTCTCTCTTGGCATGACCCATTTCACCACATGCATGGCATACTGGAACTATGCTCGCATCGGTGGTTGAAGTGATGTGCTGGGTTGGGGTTTCACAGGAACGAGTTTTTGCGTCTTCCTTCTCCATTGGACAGTTCCTCTTAAAGTGTCCCGATTTGCCGCACTTGAAGCAAGCCAAGTTCATTTGGAGAATTGGTTGTGCTGGGGCCCTACAGAAACGAGCAGTGTGCCCTTTTCTGCTGCAATTAGTGCATTGCAACTCTCGGCAAGCTCCGTTGTGGTGGTAGTTGCATCTGTTGCACTTTGGGAGATTTCCAGCATATCGGGTACCGGGGGTTACAGTGGTAGTTGAAGTGTCAGATGTTGTGACTGTTGTTGTGGCCACGGGGGTAGCCATGGGTTGTCGTCTCTTGTTAGAACCTTGGGTCGACTTTTTCTTTTGTTTAGCCCAGTATTTTCACTTCTTGTTATTAGGCTCTTGGTTTGGGGTGTCCCCGACAGTAGCCACTCGCGGGTTCCCTTGATTACTATTGTGATGAGCAAAACTGGCCCCGCTTCCGCTAGCGTTATTTGTATTGAACTGTGCCAACACGGCTATCACAGCAGCTATGACCGCAGCCTGGAAAGTAGCAGTGTCTATCTGTAGGATTGGTGCCTCGCCTGTTGGTTGGTTTCTTCTTGGTGATGTCATGATTCTGTTGCATGGCGAAAAAAAATGATCTTGTGAGAAATGATGCTCATCGCTAGTCGTATCCCAATCATTTTAAATGTACTACTTAGTTTTACGCTTTGTTGGACTATTCTCAATGTTTCAGACAACACCCCTGAGATCAGTCCATGGTGGTGGGTAGAAGTGGCTGTGGTATGAGTGATGTTTAAACTAAGTTAACCCTGGTCTAAGAGTATTTGGTCCTGACTCCCGCAGGGTTCTAGAAATAATTCATAGATGAGTCTATACCAATAAACTGTATGAATTTGAAACAGTTATCCTCGAAGGAATATTTGTTGCCTGAGTAACTGTTACCAGCTGCATGTAAGAAAATAATCCTAACACATAATGTGAGCAGTGTCTCCATTCGCTCATTAGGTTAACAAGATCATTACTTATTAGCGTGGCGCATAAGACGTTTTGGTTACTTCTGTTGATCCTTCTTGGAGAACTTCTCGTGAACTTTCTCTTGTTCCTCCTGGACTCTTTTGTCGTCTAGTTACGAGGGAGTGGTTACTTCTATCTGGGCTTGTCGTGCGAGAATGGAAGTGTCTAAAGAATCTATGAGATTAGTGGTAACTTTATGGGGTGATCCTTACAGAGTCCTCCTATAATTGCACAATGTATATAAGTTGTATATAACTTAAAATTAAATAGACCTTCGAATAAGTGATCCTACTCCAAAACCACAACCAAACAACGAACAGGTAGTGGAGCATAGATCACAAATTCTAAGTCTATAAGATCTCAATTATCTATAACCTTGGAAGTATACATTACAAGATTATAGACCTATCTGTCAGGGTCTTTTAAGTTATCACATAAGTTATTTGTATAGTGCCTAAAATACTCCTATAGTATTTTAATGTAAGGTACTTAGTACGTTTCAAACTTGTTATCGTGCTATAGTGTCACAGAATACTCCCATAGTATTCTAATGTAATGAACTTGGTATGTTTTGAACTTGTTATCGCGTTATAGTATCATAGAATAATCCTATAGTATTCTAACTCAAATGTACTTGTCCTGGTATTCTCTTGACTTAGTATTCGGTAAGTTTTAAGACTGTTGAAACACCACATCAGTCCCAAACACATGTCGGTCACATCTCGAATGAATATAGTTGATCAGGCTATATTGATACCAGCTTATGATTACATAACTGTTCAGGTTTGACGACAGTGTTCAACCTTTAAATACTTTTAGTTTTGTTCTTCTTGTGATACTTGCTCTAGTATGTATACATGTATAAGCAGGTAGGTATATTTTTATAGCTTACTGTTATGCTCTGAAAATATACCATTATCCAGAGCACTTAAGCCCCATTGTATTTATAGTTGTATATCTTTTATTGGTTGATATACTTAGTTCACTATAAACAATGCTCTGATACCAATCTGTCACACCCTAAAACCGGAACGGCAGAAACGTTCTGGGGTGGAGGACGTCATGTTTAGCATCACAAGACAAGCATTATAGTAAGCAAAGTAATGAATAACCATTTCATTAGAAAGAAAATGTTTACAAGATGTGTGTTCACATAACATAGAATATATAAGCAAATAATAAACAAGACTTGGAACTATACTGCTCCATCTCTAAATCCCAGTGCGGGTACCTGTCTACTTGGCTCCTGAGAATACAAGTTATTTGAAAGAGTTGATCAGCAATTAAGCTGATGAGTTCATAAGATTTTAGTGATATAAGTACATTGTAAAATGTTGTGGTAAACTACTGTTTAAAATGTAGTTGAAAAATATAGTAAGTTGTAAGTTCAGTTTAGGAAAGTTTTCCTGTTCCTCAAGGAAATCCTATATTCCCTGCCTTGAAGAAATACGTAAAAATGACTCTACAATCCTTTCTATGTGTACTAAATGAATACAAATTACATAAAACTCAGAGTAAACAAACAATCGATTGTGTGTATCCGCCCTAAGCCCACAACCAGACAAGGAACAGGAAATGAGGCAAATAACACACAGCCCATTGGTTGTTAGATCCTTATCGTATATAACCCTGGTGTATTCTTTTGGTACTCGCGGAATTAACTGTAATAGTTCTCTTGTATTTGAATGAAAAGATTGACATTATGGTCCTTTCTACCAAATGTAGCCTTCTACCAAGGCATCCAATGTTATGTGTATTTCTTTCTTGTATGAGTGTGTGTTTTCCCAAGCGAGACTATCATTAATTACATATAGTTTATACATCAATGATTATGTAAAAAGATCGCAAAGTAACTGTAAATAAGGAAAATAGTGTTTTACCTCAACAGTGACACTACTGGTTATAAAGTAATAAAATACAGACTCCAGGTAGTATTAAGTGGACAATACACTTCGGGGAGTCTTAAGTAGCCTGTAATCCTAAAATAGTAAATTAAAGGTTTTAATGTGAACTCTTATTTAACTAAGAAGATAATTTATTATTTTGTATCACCTCGTGTCTGCTAACCCAGATACGTGAAATCGCACTGAAGTTATCGCAACCCGGAAAGATATATTATGGTTTTGTATCACCTCGTGTCTGCTAACCCATATACGTGAAATCGCACTGAAGTTATCGCAACCCGGAAATATATATTGTGGTTTTGTATCACCTCGTGTCTGCTAACCCAGATACGTGAAATCGCACTGAAGTTATCGCAACCCGGAAAGATATATTGTGGTTTTGTATCACCTCGTGTCTGCTAACCCAGATACGTGAAATCGCACTGAAGTTATCGCAGCCCGGAAAGATATATTGTGGTTTTGTATCACCTCGTGTCTGCTAACCCAGATATGTGAAATCGCACTGAAGTTATCGCAACCCGGAAAGATATATTGTGGTTTGTTCTTCCATGTACTTGTTATAGTATGTTTCTCTATGTACTTGGTATAGTATGTATTGTTTCTCCTAATAGTATGTTCTGACTCATGTATGAACTGGCTCTTTATATGCTTCATTGTACTAGAAGTAATGAATAGTTTCCTCCTAAACTATACCTATTATAGTTTACTAGTGATGTACTTGAACTATTATTTGAAAAGACCCTTTTATCCAATAAGTTATACGTGTACTTTAACATCGGAGTTTTTGTAAACATAAAAAGTAACATAACTTTCAAAAGAGTTTTTGAAATGTTTTGATCACTTATAAATGACATAAGCAATATTTTGGAAGATGTTTATTACAAACAATTACACAACTAACATTGTGTTCAACTTGTATTCCCCCCCCCCCTTAAAAACATGTAAAGCAGTTAAAAGATTCATTACGAGGTATGAACTCACCTAATGGAAAGTCCACGAATGAAGTCGAAGATCTAAGCTTAAAATCGGATGGTAGTTGAGAGCAAAATCGAGTTCTAAGCTTGGGAGGGTGAAAAGAGATGAAAGAAGGCTAAGTCCCTCCTATATACACGAGAGTGTGCTGCCAGGAGAGGAGTGTGCGGCCGTACACTCCTGATGTTGGAGTGTAAGGCCCGGTTTTGATGCTAAAAGTGTACGCGATCCATTTCTATGTTCAAAGCTTGAATGTACTGACCTTTGGACCTTTAAATGGGCTCTAAACGAGGCTAAATGATAGCAGAAATGAGTTTGACACTCACTTGAGTTGGCTGGCGGATCTTTATTAGGCAAAATTTAAAATTTTTCGGGTTGTCACACTATTTGCCATGTTCTCACAATTCATGATGTCTCACATAAAGACCTGATACTAGACTAGTCTTTTGCTATAATATTTCTATTTCTATTTGCCATGTTCTCACAATTCAGATTATGAAAGGGGATGCCGTAATCATAATCGAATTTTAGAACGCAAATAATGGACCCATATATAGAATTTCCTTATGTTGAACAATTCCAACATAACATTCATATATATACTTGACTAAATTTAAAATCTCAATCTAAGCTTTTAGAATTGAAATGAAGTATAATTTCCTTTCCCGTAAATATAGCAAAACAACTTTTCCCAATTGAAACTTTTGTTTTCTATAATTAATATTGCTAACTTGCAACACTTATCATAATTATCATGCTCCCACTAACATGACGATTATTCGCATAACACTTATGCTCCCACTAGCTTTGACATGTACTCAGAAATCAGCTGGACTTCTAGAAATCAATATTTTATTGACTTTCTTACCAAAGTTCAGATTTCTTATACGAGATGCTTTGATAAAACTTTATCAAAAACATACACCTTTCCTTAGATAGCACACATGTGTGTCTAAACAATTTCAGAACTATGAAAAGGGATGCCGTAATCATAGTCTCAATTGTTTAGACCTTTGTCACTTCTCACAAGTCCATGTTAGTGTGCCGGTTAACCACATGCGCTCCACTAACGAATTTGAGAATGCAAATATCACCATTGCTATCTACTTAAAACCTCTTAGTGAAAGCGTTTCCTCACCATCATTTTCATGAATCGGAGAGAAACCTTATGACACTTACATTTTATGGTGTATGTGTTCCTATCCATGTGAATTTGTCAAAACCATAATCACAAGACAAGGTTAGTGACAAATCCAAACTCATATGGATTGAAATTGTGCAATCTTAAATTCTTGCCACCTGGCAGCACAAGGGCCTGCCATTGCTTCCAAGTGGTTATGCAACTAATTGAGAACTCTCAAAACTCATATGCAAAGACAACTTTAACTAGAATGGGCACATAAATAGGAATATGTCAACACGATAGGTTATAAACCTCAAGTCGTGTGCTAGTGATAAACTACATGTTTTATTCTTGATTAGACTCTTTCAGAATCTTTTAGACTCCCATTGTCCTCTTGACATATAAGACTCTCTTGCAAAGTACCATGCCTTGTCAAACAAATATTCAAGAGATAGTGCGGATTTTTATCAAGACAAACACTTCACACAATTGGCCTATGTTGGTCTCTGTTTTATCCAAAACATCACAACTTACCAATTTCAAATTTACAAGAGTAGGAGACATTTTACTCTTACATTTGACAAGTGTTATAAACCTTCTCAAGATTATGTCACTCAAGCTACAATCTTGGAGTATTACTCTAAGACTCAGTTTTGGAACGAAGTATGTATCACCTTCTTGATTTAACCATTTCAATAATTCATGACTCCTCTTCTTAGCCATAGGTATGCACTAAGACGTCCCTAGAGGATGAATTGTGATATGGTCTCACAATCATTAAGATGATCATAAAACATGATACTAAAGTACTATCCCATCTTTTCAGATTTGAGAAAATTTTATCTTTCTGCCAAATTTGATTCTTTTTATTCGTTCTGCCATACATCGAAACTTTTCCAATGCTACAGAATTATACTTAAACTTGTAAGTATAACCATATTTACTAAAATTTAGTACATCATGACGAATAGTCTTATCGATCTTTTGTGGTGGACTTGACCAGTGCACAAGAATGTGTACTCGATCCCTTAGTCCTTCACTTGATTCACATATACATGTGAACAAAGAACTAGTCTTAATTTTCCAAAGATGAAAATTCTCATTCACCATACAATACAACTTGCATAATTCCAAGTTTCTATCCAACATAAACTTGGTTGATGAGAATCTTTCCTTATTTGGTAAATTATGACACTACCACAAACGACATAATCAACTCCATTTTCTAATGTTGCTATCAATGGAATCGTATAAACAACAATTTTTCACAAATGCCATTGTAAGGATACTTAAAATAAATAAAATCAAAAATTTTCTTTTATTTTAAAACTTGCGGAAAAACTTATCCTTTCAATGCATATGCATATGAAAAACTATTTTGTTATCTATTCCTAAGAAATCTATCACAACTCTTAAGCAACAACTCAAAATTTTGATCACCGAACCATGCGATCGAAATCCATCTTCGCGATCAGAATCAACTTACTCTTCTTTAAGCTTCCTCTCCTTTCTTTGATTCTTACAAATTCAACATGTGACCCATCCTTTTTCTTTAAGCTTCCTCTCCTTTCTTTGCGACCAATGCCCCTTCCTTTGGCAATATAAGCATACTCTTTGGGAATGGTACACGAGACTATCTCAGACTTAGCCTTTTTCTTTACTATTTGGTCAACCGAGTTGACTACGGCCGATCCCTTTCCATTGGGAAGAGAAAGCTTTTCTGGATTTTCAATATTACCATTGTCAATGTCCACGGAAGTTTGGGAAGTTGATCTTCTAATCAAGTTTGTTTTACAAGTGCTCCAAATCATTGCTGATTCAGCAGCACCTAGCGAATAGATAAGATCATTAAGGGTCGTGCCATAGTCTGTTTCATAGTAGTCCCAAAGGAAACTCACTATGTGACTTAGAAAATGATTGAACAACCAACTTTCTCAAGACTTTGACACCCAACTCTCTCGGCTTGTCAATATGTGACTTCATCTCCAATAGCGCTTGAGTGACCTTGAACTATTCAAGAACATGTGGTTAGGGAGAATAATTGGAGAAGGTAAAGGAAGAGAAATATCATTTCCATGAACCAACCATGGGACATCATCTTCATTAGGAAAGCTTGTTCCTAGGGATTTGGGAAGATCATAGTTGTCTGAACCAGACATCTATAATGGGAGATATTCAAGTTTGTTGATTTAAATCCTTAATATAACACCTAATATGAAATATTAAGGCTAGGACCCTTAATGATCTTATAACTTGGAAGAGGGATGCCGTAATCCAAGCTATAAAATATTTGAAGGTAGGCGAATGACGATTCATCAATTTCCACCATGAAAAACGAAATAGAAATATTAGGTTTTAATTGGATTTGAAACTCCTAGAGCTTTTGAGATTCATTGAACTTTTCAATGGCATGTTTTAATCTCGATTGTGCCCTCTCAAGTTTTGTGACTGGGATGCCGAGGATCACAAAACAAGGTGTGAATAACCATGCAAATATACTTGGTACCCTTAATATTTATTACTTAATCGATGTGCCAGTTAACCACACGTGCTCCACCGATCCTATGATAAACATTAATTTACCCTCTGCATACATTGTTAAATCTTGTTTAGTGTGCCGGTTAACCACACACTCTCCACTAACGATTTAAGCAAAGTGCAAAGTGTAATTTCATGGGTTAGCAACAAATTCACATTTTCTTAAAGTAACTAATATTGAGAATTTATAAAAGGTTTAGTAGCTTTATATTTATCATTTTACTTATAATGAAAATTATAGTGGACTCATCGAGTGGGATGAATTTAGCCATGGACTCGTCGAGTCCCTTAGTGGACTCGGCGAGTCAGCTGACCAAACAACATACAAACTTCGATGTTCAGCAATTTGCATCAAGTATAAAAGAAAACAAGACTAGGCTCTGATACCACTGATGAGTTTTGAGCATTCTCACACTCCTATGGTGTACATGCAACCCTATAAACCTTGGATCTATGTTTTCTCTATTATACATGCAAATATTCAATATTCCAAGGTTTTACCCTAACTAGCATAATATGAAGTAACTATAGTACAAAGCCTAGTTAGATAACATACCTTTTGATGTAGCTTGAAGTCTTGAACTTTAAGAGCATAGCCCCAATAATTTGGAAGCCTCAAGTGGAATCACAAATCACCAAAAACACCATGGAAAACTTGAGAGAATAGCAAGCACTTCTAGAAATCGGCCCACCCTTTGTACTCACACACTAGTGCCAATTTCAAGTGCCAAGGACCTCTTTATATAGTATGGACGATTAGGGTTTCATCCATATAAACCCTAATACCCATGACCTTTCATTTCCGTAGGATCTATGGGTTAAAAACTCCATGGACTATCCATGCAAGCTTAGCCCAACCTAAATGAACTTTTCCCATACTATATATAAGAGTCCATATTTAATTAGTTCCTTTTGATCACTAAATTAATTCTAAATTAATTCTTGATCAATACTAATTAAATAATATGGTTCCACATTAATATATTAGAACTTATAATATAATAATATAAATCATAAACATACTATTCTCAAAAGACTATCGATATCAGTTGTTCCGGTGAAGTGCAACCCAAATGGACCATGCCCAATCGGGTCAAGTACATACTAATTATAGTTCTGGACTTAGACACTAATCCAACACTGCCATGGTAAGGTTCCACACCTCTTGCTCTAGCTTTTGTATCTCACCCCTCGGGCAGTAGTCTTCTATCATCATCTCCTTTAGATTCTCCCAGCCCATTGCGTTTGCCACTGGTAGGGTCAGTGACTTAACAAGGCTATTCCACCATGTAAGGGCTCTTTCAGAGAGGGTGCAGGCAGCAAACTTCACTTTGCTCCCATCGGGGCACGCACATATCTCAAAAATTTACTCTGTTTTCCTTAACCATCGCATCAGGGCAATGACTCCCTCACTCCCATTAAAGGATTTGGGTTTGCAATTCATGAAGTCTTGGTACGAACACTCCCTTGGGTGTCCGCGACTTTCCCCGTGGTTAGAGTGGTTAGAACCACTATGTGCCCCACCGGTACCACCTGCGTGGATTTGTGTGATGACAGCTGCCACTATGGCTGTTACTGCAGCCTGAAAGACAACGAAGTCCTACTGTGGAGGTGGTGGCCGTGGTGCGTTGTTTTTTTTTTCTGTTTGACTTCTTCGATGACATCTTTCTGTCATAAGGCTTAAAAGATAGAATTGTGGTAAATCTTTTAGCAGTGGTTACAAGTTGAGTGTTATTTGATTCTAAGTTATCTTAGTTCTGAGTGTATCGTGTTCTGACTTTTGAAAGCAATTCATAATAGAGGTCTATGTGTAATAGACTTATGAATTTTTGGTAGTAATCATCTTTTAAGTGAAATTCGGTGACCTGGTTTACTGTTATTAGTTGTTATCGAAGTGGCGATAAGCCTAACACATAATGTGTGTAGCATAATCACTAACTCACTAGGTGATGTTATTTGGTTAATTATTAGGGCGACACATAATGTGCTCTACGACGTAGCACACCTCGTGAGTGGTTTCCTCTATTCTCTGTCCTAGTTATGATTGTCCTGGTTTCAGCTGTGGGAATTTGTTGTCTCTGGATCTTCCTATGGTGTTCTTCTTCTCCATAGGTGTGTCGAACCCTTACTCTTTAATGCTTCGGGTTTTATCACTGATATCAATCACTTCATGATGGGAAGTCTGACCCCGAATGTTTGAGAGAGCCTCTCATGCTTGCTCATAATCGAGGAAATGTCCTCTATGATTTCTCTAGTTCTTTACTCGTCTTCTGACCCCCTCTCTGAATCCTCCTTATGAATTCTTTCTTGTTCCTCCTTGAATCTTTTTTTGACTGTTGTAGTGGAGTGGTTATACCTATCTAGGCTGTTCGTGCGAGAATGGGAATGTCTAAAGAATCTTATGAGATTAAGTAAAACAATTCTAAATAAAAAATTTTAATGGTGATCCTTATCGGGTGCTCCTATAATCACGCAGTGTATGCAAGTTGTATATAACCAAGGTCAATAAACCTTCAAATAAGTGATCCTACTCCAAAACCACAACCAAACATGGAAAAGGTAGTAGAGAGAAGATCACAAATTCTAAGTCTATAGGATCCCAGTTATATATTACCCTCGGAGCATACACTTCGAAATTATAGACCTGCAAGTAAGGGTCTTTTATTTTTCACGTAAATTGGTTACAGTGCCTAAAATACTCCTATAGTATTTTAATTGTATGATTTATTCTACAATTTCTTGGTATATGGACTTGGTAAGTTTTCATACTTGTTGTTATCTTATAGTACCATAAAATACTCATATAGTATTTTAACTTTATGTTTTTGTTCTAGAGATCCCTTGTATATAGGGTTGGTAAGTTTTAGACTCGTTGCGACACCACTATCACTCCTAAACACATGTTGGTCGTATCTCATATAAATATAGTTGATCAGGCTATATTTATCACATATATAATTACATAACTGCCAAGGTTTAACTGTAGTATCGAACATCTAAATACTTCTGTTTTGTTTTTCTTGTGATACTTGTTCTAGTATGTATGCTTGTTCGTATACTTCTCGTAAAATACTTATATTTTAAAAGTATAATTTTAGTTAGAGCACTTCGTCCCCATTGTATATATATAGTTGTATATCTTTTAGAGGTTAATATACTTAGTTCACTATAAACAATGCTCTGATACCAATCTGTCACACCCCCAAATAGGAACGGCGGAAACGCTCGAGGGCGAAGGACGTCATGTACAGTATCACAACAATTTAATAATAGTAATCAAAGTAACAATGACCATTGTAAGAATAAGATAGTATTTACATTGTGTTTGAATCATATATGATTGACTCCAAAAGTATATATCAAAATAAAGACTTGAAGCTACTATGCTCCGTATTCTAGAACCTTGTGAGAGTACCTGTCTACTAGTGCCCTGAGAATACAAGTGGTTTTGAAAGTGTCAACATTAAAGTTGGTGAGTTCATAAGCGTTTTGTTTTAGAAAACAGGTTCTTTGTTCTTTGTAAAACAAGATGTGTTTCTACAGAAAATCCAATATTTTTTTATGTGATGAATGATAAGTAAAATGACTCGTACTAGTTCCTTCTATGAGTACTTAGTGTATACAAGTTATATACAATCCAGATCGAACAAACAATCGATTGTGTGGTTCTGCCCCTAGCCCATAACCAAACAAGGAACAGGAAATGAGGCGGAAAGCCACACATTCCACTGCATGTCGGATCCTCATTGTATATAACCCTAACGTATTCACTAAGTACTTACAGAGTTAACAGTAACGGTCCTTTAAGATGTTATGAATGTGTTCCTTCAGAAAAATCCTATATTTTCTTAGTAAGAAATATGATAATACCAGTTCCTTCCATGACCACTTAGTTTATATTAGTTATATATAAACCAATATCAGACGAACAGTTGATTGTGTGGATCTGCCCTAAGCCCACAACCAAAAAAGGAACAAGAAATGAGGCGGAAACCACACATTCTACTGCCTATCGGATATTCTTCGTATATAACCTTGATGTATAAACTAAAGAATCATAGAATTAGCATTGATTGTTAGTAAGTTAATTAGTCAATAGTTTGCTTGAAAAATAACAATGTTTATCCTGGAAAATCCTATATTTTCCATAAAAGTGAATTGTTGTCTCTAATGTTCCAAAACTGAAAAGTACAAGTATTTATCCATACTTAAGTTGATAAAGTGTAGCTTTATTATTAAATAAAACTAGCCAAAGTTGTGTTTTCCCTGTAAACTAGAAGTGATGTTATTACCCTCCTGTGATCACTTGGTACATACGAGTTATAGAAATCTAGATCGAACAGACAGTCGATTGGGTGATTCTACCCTAAGCCCACAACCAAACAAGGAACAGGAAATGAGGCTGAAGCCACACATTCCACTACATGTCGGATATAAATCCCATATCACCCTGATGTATATACTAAGTAATCACATAGTTACTAACCCTGAAGACTTTTCGATAAGTATATTATTACGTGATTGAATCGTTGTTTTGTTCATGTGAGTTCTTATAACCATACTGATTGACGGATAACCTATACAACGTTCTTTGGACGCCGCTATCGTTAATGATGTTTGTCACCCAAAATGACTGTAGCTAATAGTCAGGGCGCGGGATTGTCAGTCCCATATAGATCTATAGACAAACTCAAGCTCTCCCTCTAGGAGACTCTGGTTCATAAGGCTAGACTTCCCTTGGTACTTAGGTAAGTACTCGAAGACGTGTCTCACAAATTTGTTGCCTCAACGAATTCACGAATAATACAATGAAAACCCTTTTTTTTTTAAATAACGTATAACTTTGTAAAAGTAGTTCGTTCGTTCCATAAACCACACCTATTATAGTTTATAAGTTGTTTTTCGGTGGTAAAATCCGAGCTTGTAAAAGAGTTATGTCTTAACATTTTTTGTCAGTTGTTTGTGAATCTAGTAGTGACGATGTTTGCCTTACTTAATAAGTTTCACGTTCAAATGCTTGTTAACAGTAAGAAAACATAATAAGCAAAATTATATTTTTTAAACACAAGATTTCTTGTGTTTTACTTGTATTCCCACCCCCCCTAAACACATTGAAAAAGCTTGCAAAAATATGGGGGTATGAACTCACCTTGAATGTGTGTGCTCGGTTGACTTGCGAAGTACTAACGGTGTTCCTCGGATTAGAATACCTCACAGTAGTCGTATCCTAAAAATAATTATCCCCAATCGTCGTATTTAAATTAATAAGATATAAATTTAAATAATAAATTAAATAACGTTGTAAATAATAATTAAAGTGTTAGAAAACACCCTAATTATGTAAGGAAAATACTTACAATAATAATTGGAATTGTTAAAGATGTTGAAATGGGTTCACGGTCGGGAAAATGGAGTTTTCAGTTGACTTGATGAGTTTACGGTGTGCTCTTGGTGGATATTTGAAGATTTGAAGGTTTGAATAAATGTTATTGGTCTTCTTGGTGAAAACTTGAAGATCTGGGCAAAATCACATGAATTTATGGTGATCACGGATGATAGTTGAGAGCAAAAAGTAGAAGTGTTTTCGGATGGAAATGTGAGAAATGAAGTTTTTTTCGGATACACACTTATATATAGGGGTGTTTACGGTTCAAGATGGGCCAAGACCTTAGTGTTTGTGGTTCTATAATGGGCCATTAATGAGTTTTCGCCCCAAAGGGGCTTGGGATTGTGTTCACGGTCATATCTTGGTTGTGAACCCCAATGATCCTTAACCCCAAAACAGTGAACACCCTTTTTCCTTTAAATCTAACCTTGAACACTTCTTAATATTAATTCTCTGGGCCGTAAAATACTTTTTATTTTTATTTCAAACCATAAACACCTAATGGCTTTTATTCCAAATCCGAAAACACCACTTTGAAATGAATTCTAATCCGTAAACACTTTTCCCTTATTTGCTTTGGACCGTGAACTCCATTTGTGGGGGATATTTCTTAGTTCTAAGTTAAATCTATTGAATTATATTAATTTATACTAACATAATTTAACTTAGGTTTAAATCTGCGCTTAGTTATAAACTTATAAACAGGCCTTCATAGTGATAGATGACATAATGCATCAAAGTTCCAATGTGGTTTCACTTGTACTAGGTTATGGTTTAGAGCTTGCTGGGTCTAAAATGTCCCAGTTGTGACATCGAGCTTCTCCTCGGAACCTAACTCCTCTGAACTCTCCCCAACAATCAACTCCTCCTCACTTCAAGAACTTGGAAGAAATGTCATCAGACCACACCGATGACTCCCCTGCAACAACTCAAATGAAACAAGACCGGAGGGCTGCAAGTTTGCGAACAAATCTGGAGAGCACAAGGGTTTGATACAAATATCGATGAAACCCAAATCAAGTGATGGGTAAACCCTACACGTAAACTCCTGGACTCCGATTATGTTCCCATTCTTACTGATGCAGACCCTCCATTCGATCGTTGCTTGGACATCCCTATCTCTCCAAACTCAAAGTAATTCCTAGTGTTTCAACCGTTTGAGCTCAATATTCCCGAAGACAGAAGACTCCCGATGGAGTTTGAACGTCTAAGTATTTTCCATGCTAAGCACGGAGGAAAAATCAAAGACATCTGGTCTAACGACAGTCCGGAAGAAGTGAAAACTTACATGGTCAGAAAATTCATGAAAAGTGAATTATTTCAATACACCCTGACCCGGAGAGGACTTGAATATGTCAGATCTCAAGTCGACCATGTCTGTATGAATCCTGAAGAGATCTTTCTGATTTCTCGGGTGTTCCAACTTAAGGCAGAGAAATATCCTAAGATGAAAGTAGCCTTCAAAAGGGCTTTTCAATTCATGTAGGTGCTGGTGTGTGATTTTGGAAAAATAGATGCATAGATTCATCCTGTTCTTGCCAACAAGTTTGACTTTCCTCCTTTCAATCATGTTCCAACCATCACTGAAGGATTCCAAGAAATGACCCTTGGTACTACAAGCTTCCCTAAGCTCAAGATAGTCTATAAGAAGTCCCAAGATAGCCCCAAATTATTCACGCCTTTAACAACCATTCATCGTTTAACAAAGAAGCAACTTAATATCACCTTAACCTCTATACAAAAATCCAAGAAAACTTCACAAGAAGTAAAGTCTGAAATTACAAGGAGGATTAAATGGCTTTTTGAAGTCAGGAAGTTTTGGTGGATCATCATCAAGTTTCTAAAGATGAATCAATGAAGAAATTAGCTGAGAGGTCACTTTGGGTAAAATTGTTGAAACAAGAAATTGACCTTCTTCAGCTAAGATGGACTAGAAGACCTTTCGCATAGTGAACCCGAAGAGAGCCACCCGGAGAATATTTGTGTCATTTTCTGAACCCGTAGATGTGAAGATGACCCGCATAGATGAACTATGCATGAAGACTATCATAAGTTACATTTACTGACTTTGCATGTAGTTGTTGTAATATCCGGTGTACCCTTCAGGGTCACCGAAGTCAATTTCTTTATGTTAATTTATTGTTTCATGTAACTTTTGGGACTGTATAAGTAGAGCTTCCAACTTCATGTATTTCTTAACAATGTACCACTTCAGAGCTTATTGAATATATAAGATTGTTCATCTCTATATCAAGTTATATTAATTGATACTTAAACCGAGTCCCTCTTTACTTGTCTTGTTCATCTTATAGTAACTTATGTTTGCATGCAAACCTTGTTACGATTTAACCTAGTGTCTACTTGTTTACTTCTTATTGATATAAACTTGCTGCTATTTATTTTCTTTACATTTCCGTAAACTAACTATTATTATTGTTGAGGTAACAAGATCCACTAGGATTAACTAATCATTCCGCAAGTTATTATCTCGTGACAAACATTTTATCAAGTTTTTCTCTCAACGAGGCCCTTCGTGGGGCCTGGAAGGACAACTCAAAACGTCTAAAACCAAACATGCATAAAAACGGTACTTTTGAGACAAGGAGAACAACATAAGGTTACCAAAATGAGATCCAAACAATCAAAGAATCAAGGTGAAGAATTTTGACCTTCTGGAGCTCCTCAAGAAGGTAATGATCCAAGATCCATAAGCCTGATACTCCTTCTCCCTTGAGCACACGTGTCACACCCCGCTAAAGCGGAAACGCAAGGTATGACAGCGACAAAGGTTTCATTGCAAAAGATAAAGATACATCACCATAGCAATATTTAAAAGTTTACAACCCATAGCTTAAACAAAACAATGTAAAAGTTTTCCAAAATGACATTGTTCAAAATATAACTTCATAAAATAACTTCCACACGATGCAGCATGCTCTATGATGATGAATCTCTATATCCACTTACTAATTATTTCCTGAAAAAGCATGTAAAACGAGCGTCAACTATGAAAATAGTTGGTGAGTTCACAGGTTTATAAAATCAAAATTTGGTATAAGACTTTTCATAAATACAAGTACATTGCTTTAATGAAAACAAAGTTCATTGCTATAATGAGAAACAAAGTTGATTGCTAAAATTGATAAACGAGTTTATTGCCATAATAGATAACAAGTTTATTGCCATAATAGATAACAAGTTTATTGCCATAATAGATAACAAGTTTATTGCTATAATGTGTAACGAGTTTGTATGTGTATGAGCAAACAATGAGTCTCAACCAAACCTATGACTGAAGCCCTATCAAGATCTATGCTTATCGTTCCATAGATGAATATGGTATCATGCACTCCAGCAATAGGGCGAGTGAGGAGTTGTCAATTCCTAATAGCGCTATCCATAATGACCATTGGCTCAAAGAGTTAATGGTTAGAGATTAGGGAAGGGCCTTAGTACGATAAGTTCTCATGTTCTGTGATGCATAGACATACATAGAGAGACATAGCAATAAAATAGCAATCATGTTTGATACAAATCAATTTAAATACAACATTCAAATAATAGTTTTTCGGGACATGCTTTTCCACCCCAAAACATAAAAACTGAAAATAGGGGAGTGCGTGAATACTCACAACGTTTCGAGTAGGTATAAGTGGTACTTCGGAATGCACCAACGTCTTACTACCGGGATCCTACGACATCAAACACACACTAGTGAGTTTCCATGTCGAAATCTAATGCTAATATACTAAATTCTACATATAGTGAAATGCCAATTTATGTTTTAGTATTTGATTTTATATTAATTGGTTACACTTTTTCTGAAATAATGAAATTCTACAAATCGTGCGATTAATTACAACATTGGAATATAAATTTTCCAAATTTTTAAGTCCTTATTACAACATAAATTCACGGAAATAGCATTCAAAGGATAAAAATTCTCAAACTTTTTATTTAACTGTTATTACACAATACTAAGCTGGGAAAATTATAAAAATGGATTTCCAAGCTGTTTAATTATATTTTATGATTTTTGAGCATTTATTCCAATAAAAATTGAAATAAATAGAAAACAGTTTCCAAAATTACCCAAACTTGTTATTTAACTGTTATTATACATAAATAGGCTGGGAAAAATATATAAGATATTTTTCAGTGGGTATTTCTATTTTTCCTTGTTTTATTCCTTTAAATAATCTTTAATTGAAGAAATAATATTAAACAGTTAAAATAAATTACCAAAAATCTTTGTAACATCATTTACAGTATAAATAACCTGAAGAAAATATCAAAAGTGGTCTTCATATAATATAATCCGGTTTTGGGTATTTATGTGTATTTAAGTGTAATTAACTTTAGAAATTAAGAGAAAAATAGTTTACAGTGGAGAAAAATCCTTAAAAGTTTTATGTAACCTCCTACTGTAAAACATGATGTTCTGGTAAATTTTCATGAATTTTGGATAATCAGAACTATTTTTCCTATTTTTAAACCATTATAATTACCAAAAATTGGGAAAAATAGCAAGGCATGATGAAAAATGTTGAAATTATTTTTCTGAGTCATCCATCACAGGTAAGGTATGCGAAAATTGTTAGATAAAATTTTCACACTCTCCAAAGTGGTTTTGTGATTTATTATATCCTAACAAAAAGAAAATTGGAAATCATACCAAACAGCAACAAAAATTGATGAAATTTAGTGAGGGGTCATTATCCATCATAAGGGTCATTCATGAATTTGTTCCGGATTTATTGACCTCTGGAAGTATTTTATGTGATTTATGCCCTTGGTTTCTAGCAATAATTTTAATAAATCAAAGAAATAATAAAAGCTTTTGGTATTTTACAGATTATCACATGCATGTGAGGGCTTTCAAAAGGAAAAATGTTCGAAATTTATTCAGAAGGGAAATAGGGGTATTGAACCCAAACAAGATAAGAAATGTTGCATGCAATGGTGCATGAGATGTAAATGTGGCTGAAGTTCATGAATTTGTGAAGCACATTCTGTGGGGTTTTAAGCCACGAAATTTCAGCCATCATTCACTGGATATGTTAAGTTTCTAAAGTATTTTTCCCTAGATTTATGGTTGGGTTTAAGGCCATTGATCATGCAAGGCAAAAATGGTGATCATAGAAAAAGAGCTGTTTGCGCAACCATTTTGTAAAAATTGCCAAAAATCGGATATTTAATATTTTACAGTAAGACCAGTTGGGTTTGAAAGTTAACTCATGGAGCTATCCAATGCAAAAAGAATATCATGATTTGGTTAATGAATGACCGAGATATGGTCGTTCAAAGCTGAATAAAGTAATCTGGCAGATTGCATGTTTGCTTTGAGTGCATCCTTAGGACATTTTGACAAGAACATCATGCATGCCTTTGATAAGGTCCGATTTCTAGCACATGCATGGAGTGAATGAGCATCCAAGATGTACTAGAAATGGTTTAATGCTTTTGATCATGCAAGAACACAAAAGAAATGGAGAAGAAGATGTAATACTTGTTTTTGAAGTCACATGAACATATGTGCATCATTTTCACTCCTTGCATGGGTTTGATCCCGGATTTTCACCATTTCAAACACATGCATTGTGTTATGGTGAGAATATACAAACCACAAGGGAAAAATAAAGATTTCTAGCCATGGAAAGGCATAGAATCCGAAAAGAAGAGAAAACTAAGAAGAAGAGGAAGTAGAATCATGAAATTATGGAAGAAGATGTTGTTGTTTACCTTGGTTTTGATCTTGAGGGAAGTAAGAACACTTCAAAGTCTTCAAAATCTCGAAATTTGGCAGAGGAATGAGAGAAATTTCGTGAGTTAGAGAGAGAGAGGAAGAGAGTTTGTGTGTTAGGAGGGTGGAGTGTGAGAGAGTGAAGAGAGAAGAGGTAGTGTGAAGGTTTAAGCTTAATGATTGAGTTTTGGGAAGAGAGAGGGCATGGGGAGGGGAGAATGGCCAGATTTTTGAGTGGATTAGGGCCTTCTCTCTCCTCAATTCAAATTTTATAAAAATCCCTCCTTAATTTTATAAAAACCCTAATTTTTATAAAAGTGATTTTTTAAGCAATTTGATTTATTTAAAAATCTTGTTTTTAACTAATTAATTATGATTAATGCATGATAATTTATATTTCTATTTCATTGGTATAATCCATAATTTGATTAATAAAATTTGATATTTGGAAGTTTATAGCCAAATTTTATAAAGTTTTTAAGCTTTAAGATTTATAAATTTGGATTTTTAGCTCTCTTAGGGTTTTGGAATATTGTTTGATATTCATCATCATAATGAAGTATAATTAGAATATTTTAATTTATTTTTAGGGTTTTATACCCTTTTTCAATTATAACAAAGCTTGAAAGTTTCATTCAAATTATAGCATTGGCATTTCCTATTGTAGTTAAGCAACTTACTAGAATCGTAAGTGTCAAGTATATTAGTCCTAGGTCTTAGATGGATCCTAGTTTTTGTAAGATTTTGACCTAATTTATACTACTAGGCCATGGCATGATGTGCATGAATGGTTATTATAAAGATGCATGAGTCCGAGAATGACCTGAATTGATAGTTGTCACAGTATCCCCCACTTAAAAAGAATTTCGTCCCGAAATTCATTCTATGTCATCGCTTGTCATCGTATGGGAAAAGTTGTGGATACTTTTCCTTCATGAAGTCCTCACGCTCCCAGGTGTACTCCGATCCGCGTTTTGAGTTCCATCAAACTTTCACAATCGGGATCTTACTCCGCTTAAGTTGTTTTACCTCCCTGCCAAGGATTTCTATCGGTTCCTCAACGAAGTTTAGCTTATCATTGATCTTAATTTCCTCCAGGGGTACTATCAATGTTTCGTTGGCTAGACATTTCTTAAGATTGGAGACGTGGAATGTGTCATGAATGGCGCTTAACTCTTGGGGCAACTGGAGTTTATAAGCTACCGGACCAATCCTTTCAATGACTTCAAAGGGTCCAATATATCTCGGGCTTAGTTTTCCTTTCTTACCAAAACGCACAAGCCCTTTCCAAGGCGACACTTTTAAAAGTACCTTGTCTCCTACTTGGAATTCTAATGCTTTTCGACGATTATCCGCATAACTTTTTTGACGATCTCTAGCATCTTTAAGCCTATCCTTGATGATAGCAATCTTGTTAGATGTTTCCTGGATAAGTTCGACTTTAGTCAACTGTCTGTCTCCGATTTCTGTCCAGCATAAGGGCGAACGACACTTGCGTCCATACAATGCTTCATATGGAGCACATTGGATACTCGTGTGGTAACTGTTATTGTAGGAAAACTCAATTAGAGGCAAATGAGTATCCCAATTTCCTTTGAACTCAATGACACACGCCCGTAGCATGTCTTCCAATGTTTGTATTGTTCTCTCTGTTTGCCCATCTGTCTGAGGGTGGTAAGCTGTGCTCAAATCTATCTTGGTCCCTAGTGCCTTCTGTAGCATCCACCAAAATCGTGATGTAAAACGACTATCTCTATCAGAAATGATAGATACGGGGGTAGACCGGGCAATTCCTCCGGAAACACCTCGGGATAGTTTTGAACCACTGGAATCTCCTTGAGTTGCTTAGCTTCAGGTTCTCTTTCTAGCACGTGGGCCATGAATGCAATACAATTCTTTTTCAGGTACTTGTGAACCTTCACGCTTGATACTATGTTTAAACTTCTTCCTGGCTTCTCACCGTGTATGATAAGGGTTTCTCCATTAGGGAGAGGCACTCTAATGACTTTCTCGTAACAACCAATGTCCGCTCTATTCTTGGATAACCAATCCATTCCTACTATTACATCAAAACTACCTAGCTCGATAGGAATTAGGTCAATGCTAAAGAGTTTATCAGCTAAATTCAGAGTACAGCCAGGAATTATTTCATTAGCCCTAATTTCATACCCATCAGCAAGTTCAATAGTATGAGTATTCCTCATCTTTCTTGATTTCAAGTCGAGTACCGGTCTAAATGTTAAAGAAACGAAACTCCTATCTGCTTCCGCATCGAATATTACTCATGCAAAATGATTGTTCAGGAGAAACGTACCTGTTATCACTTCAGGGTTCTGTCGAGCTTCTTCTGCACCAATCACAAAGGCTACACCTCTTGGCCGCCCACCTTGATTTCCTTGGAAATTTTGCCTAGCTTGGCCTTGTCCATTGTTACCAGGCCCCTTGTTCAGTTTGGGACAAGCACTACGCAGATGATCAGTACTCCCGCACTCGTAACATGCCCTTTTTCCATCCTTATTCAGCTTACAATACTTCGGGTAATGGCCTGTCTGTTTACAGTTTTGGCACACTGGGCAAGCTCCCTTGTGATGGAAGTTACAGTTATTGCACTTCGGGTGCGGTCCCGTGTACTGCTTTCGCTCCTGCACTTCCATGACTTTCTGTTCCTGAGTTTTCACTGGTTCTTGCTCCTGGGCTCTTACCATAAAGTTTCTTGAGACTTTCTGCTTCCTCCCTGACTTGCCTCCATACTTCTTCTCTCCCTGATCTGCTGGCTTCCTCTTGCTACTAGAGCTTTCCTTTGTTGATGCTCCCATCCTTATCACATCATTGGTTAGTCGATTTGCTAGGCTTACTGCACTTTGAATAGTAGTTGGGTTTGCTGAGGTAACCATTCCCCGAATCTCTGGTGCCAGACCCCAGATGTAACGATCTATCCATTTCTCCTCAGGAGTAACCATGTGAGGTACCAGTTTTGCTAGTTCATGAAATCGGACTGTGTACTTCTCTATTTGTGTTCCAACCATAGAATGGTTCCAGAATTCAGATTCAAGCTTCTGAAGTTCATCCTTGGGACAATACTCCTCTATCAGCAGCTTCTTTAGGTCTTCCCAAGTTAGCTGATATGCCGTTGTACGGCCTCGGGTTTGCACTAGAGTATTCCACCAGGTTAATGCCCTATCTTGGAATAGGCAAGATGCATACTCAACTTTGTTGCGCTCGAGGCATTTGCTAATGTGAAGGACCGACTCCATGCTGTCAATCCATTTCAGCAACCCGACCGCACCTTCCTTTCCATGGAACTCCTTAGGTTTACAGGCCATAAAGGACTTGTAGTTGCATTCTCTTTCATTGTTTCCCCGATTTCCTCCACTACTTCCTTGGTTAGCATTAAGTCCTGCAGTTACTTGAGTAACAATGTTTGGGATTGCTTCCATGAGTTGTTGTGCTACAATTTGAGCAACATCGGGTGTTTCGTTCTGTGGGCGCCCGCGATTAGGCCTTCCTGACATGGTTCTAAGACACAAGAGAAGAAATACGTATAAATACATAAAATAATGTATAATATTTAGTTCACTACTATTTTGAAAACCGTAAGTGTTGTCAAATTAATGGTTTGCATTAATACTAGGCATATAGATTTTAGAAAGGAAAGAAAAGAAAAATCTTTTTATTCAACTATTGACTAAATAAGTTCTAGGGTTTGACCTCATAGTAAAAGTTTTCAAACATAAAATAAACTTCTTCATTACCATTTGAAATAGTCTTAAAACCAAAACAATACATCAATCCCAAAATAAAGTTTTAATGTCTTTCCCCAAAAGATACCCAACATGGGTTTTCGTTTCATGACACAATAAAATACTAAAATCAGAACCAAGTACGAATCGCTATCCCAACAAGAAACATCCACACCACAATCAGTAACAGCCCTCCAAACACATAACATGCGGTCATCGCACGACCTGCCACTCGTCTAGCAGCACTAGCAGTGTCAGCAGTCTCCATCGAATGCTGAAACAGGATTTCCATCCTTGTCAACACTTCATCCAAAACTTCCCGATGCTCAGCTATCACAGCAAGACTGTGATGTAGGCCCGCTGCCATCGAATGCATCCTCCGGGACTCCTCCGGGGTCATACCTGACTGCCTGACAGGTATCCCTATAACTCGCTGAGGTAGGGGTGCTCTCGGTCCTGCCATGCTGGGTCCTACCCGACTGGTTCCTGCCGTGCCAAGTCCTGCTGTACTGGTTGCTATCCTTCCCGGGATAGGGACACTCTTCCTTGCTGTCCTCCGAATACGAAGCCGATAAAGTGGTGGCTGTGGCAACACTGATGTAGGTGATGCCTCGCGTCGTTGACTCGGGGCGTTGTCATTGCTGATCTCCACCGAGTTCCCTGTATCTTCCGTATCCTCTGATGGGTCTTCTTCTACCGAGGCGGGGGGATTACGTCGAGGGATAATAGTGACATAGCCGGACTCATCGGCTGAGGCGGTAGCGTGAGAAGATGACGATGTCGACATAGTGAACTGAGACATAGATTCAATGAGATATGAAATAAATGACAATGCATGGCTATAATATGCAATGCTTACACACACCAAAATTATCCTTTTTGAATTTTTGAAATAAAGTTTTCTCAAGAATTTTGTTGAACATATTCCCATTATAATTAGCTCAAGCTTTGTATAAATCTTTCCTTAATTAAACATAGGTGATCAGGCTATGTTTAATCGAGGTCCAATAATACAACTCCCGACCTAATTATACTAGTAATATGTTTGATGTAAAAAGAATTTATTTGTAAGTTTTAGTTATAGGTTGTGTTTTCTTAAAAAAAAAACCGATGTTCTCTATAACTTTAGCTCTGATACCATTTCTGTCACACCCCGCTAAAGCGGAAACGCAAGGTATGACAGCGACAAAGGTTTCATTGCAAAAGATAAAGATACATCACCATAGCAATATTTAAAAGTTTACAACCCATAGCTTAAACAAAACAATGTACAAGTTTTCCAAAATGACATTGTTCAAAATATAACTTCATAAAATAACTTCCACACGATGCAGCACGCTCTATGATGATGAATCTCTATATCCACTTACTAATTATTTCCTTAAAAAGCATGTAAAACGAGCGTCAACTATGAAAATAGTTGGTGAGTTCACAGGTTTATAAAATCAAGATTTGGTATAAGACTTTTCATAAATACAAGTACATTGCTTTAATGAGAACAAAGTTCATTGCTATAATGAGAAACAAAGTTGATTGCTAAAATTGATAAACGAGTTTATTGCCATAATAGATAACAAGTTTATTGCCATAATAGATAACAAGTTTATTGCTATAATGTGTAACGAGTTTGTATGTGTATGAGCAAACAATGAGTCTCAACCAAACCTATGACTGAAGCCCTATCAAGATCTATGCTTATCGTTCCATAGATGAATATGGTATCATGCACTCCAACAATAGGGCGAGTGAGGAGTTGTCAATTCCTAATAGCGCTATCCATAATGACCATTGGCTCAAAGAGTTAATGGTTAGAGATAAGGGAAGGGCCTTAGTACGATAAGTTCTCATGTTCCGTGATGCATAGACATACATAGAGAGACATAGCAATAAAATAGTAATCATGTTTGATACAAATCAATTTAAATACAACATTCAAATA